>NC_071991.2:84292500-89292500 GCF_028885655.2 Pongo abelii | reverse complement strand
GTTCCAGAAGACTGACTTGCCAAAGGTCACACAGCTAGGTAATGGCAAAAAATCTCCTATCCAATGCTGGTCGCAAAAGACAAGTGTAATGAACAGTTCAAAAGGTCTAACAGTCCTTAAACTAATAAATACAGACCTTAACACAGTCTAGAAACCAAGGTTCTCATCTCATTCTGCCACTAGCTAGCTTTGCAACCTCAAAAGGATTCCTTAACCCATTTGACTCTATCAAATGAGAAGACTGGGCTAAATGATACCTGGTCCCTTTCAGTTCTTACACTTTATGGTTCTGAATCACCAGACTGCACTTGGGCCTAAGAAGGACTAATCCCCTAGTGATTAAAAGCCAGAGAACCCTTATACTTGCCTGGTCAGTCATTAGCCAGCATCTGCTAGAGAAACTAAAACTGAAATGATCAGGTGGTAACAATGGCCCTGGGAGGAAACTGGCAATAACATCCCAAATAATCAAAAGCTAGCTCTGCCCTCAGCTCCTCAGCTCCCTGGAAATATCCTGGTTCTAAACAGTTTGGAATGCTTACAAGTGACATTGTATTCAGCCTTCCATTTCCATGGCAATGTTTTGCCTACTTCTAAAATGAATTTCAAGGGCATGTGCTACTATAATAAAACCCTAACCTAACCAACAATAAAAAGACCAAGACAAAATTTCTAAAAGGCTTTGGGGAATGGGGGAATGGGGGAATGGGGGGGAAAAAAAGCTAAAGAATTTACAATGGCCAGGCATGGTGGCTCACACCTGTAATCCCAGCACTTTGGAAGGCCAAGGTGGGAGGATCACTTGAGTTCAGGGATTCAAGACCAACCTGGGAAAAATACTGAGACCTTGTATCTACAAAAAAAATATAAAAATTATCTGGGTTTGATGACATGTGCCTGTAGTCCCAGCTACTTGGGAGGCTGAGGTGGAAGGATCACTTGAGCCGAGGAGGTCAAGGGTGCAGTGAGCAAGGATCACGCCACTGCACTCCAACCTGGACAGAATAAGAATCTTAAAAAAAAAAAAAAAAAAAATTGTCTTAAAAAACATTTCTCATTTAAACGCAAATGTTTGTATGAAGACTTCTGACAGCCAAGTGGGAAGTACAACAGAATTTTAAGTTCTAACTAATAATAAAAGTAAGCATACTGGATAATTAGAGTCAAAATTCTCCTGGCTCTAAAAAGAATTTGTCCCATGAGTCGGGACAAATCTAGGGACACAGAAAATATAGATAATTCATACACAATCATTTCTTATATTGGTCCATAAAAAAATCCCAAAGGCATAATGTCAACTCATTTCCCAAAAAAGCAAGCTCTGGCATGGTTAAAATGCTACTCCCAATTTTGACTACTCATCTGTATTAGTTTCCACACTGCTGATAAAGACATACCCAAAACCGGGTAGTTTGTAAAGAAAAAGAGATTTAATGGACTCACAGTTCCACATAGCTGAGGTAGCCTCACAATCGTGGCGTACAGTGATAGGCACGTCTTACATGATGGCAGGCAAGAGAGAAAATGAGAGCCAAGCAAAAGGGGAAACCCCTTATAAAATCATCAGATCTCATGAGACTTATTGACTACCATGAGAACAGTATGGGGGAAACTGCCCCCATGATTTGATCATCTCCCACTGGGTCCCTCACACAACACATGGGAATTATGGGAGCTACAATTCAGAAGGAGATTTGGGTGGAGACACAGCCAAACCATACAATTTCATCCCTGGCCCCTCCCAAATCTCATGTCCTCACATTTCAAAACCAATCATGCCTTTGCAACAGTCCCCCAAAGTCTTAACTCATTTCAGCATTAACTCAAAAGTCCACAGTCTGAAGTCTCATCTGAGACAAGTCCACCTATAAGTCTGTAAAATCAAAAGTTAGTTACTTCCTAGATACAATGGGGGTACGGGCATTGGGTAAATACACACATTCCAAATGAGAAAAACTGGCCAAAATAAAGGGGCTACAGGCCCCATGCAAATCAAAAAACCAGCAGGACAGTCGATTTTTAAAGCTCCAATGTCTCACATCCAGGTCATGCTGATGCAAGAGGTAGGTTCCCATGGTCTTGGGTGGCTCTGCCCCTGTGGCTTTGCAAGGTACAGCCTCCTTCCCAGCTGCTTTTACAGGCTGGCCTTGAGTGTCTGCTGCTTTTCCAGGCACATGGAGCAAGTTTCAGTGAATCTACCATTCTGGCAACTGGAGGATGGTGGCCTTCTCACAGCTCCACTAGGCAATGCCCCATGGGGACTCTGTATGGGAGCTTCAACCCCACATTTCCTTTCCTTACTGCCCTAGCAGAGGTTCTCCATGAGGGCCCTGGCCCTGCAGCAACCTCTGCCTGGATATCCAGGTGTTTCCGTATGTCCTCTGAAATCTAGGCAAAGGTTCCCAAACCTCAATTCTTGACTTCTGCGCACCTGCAGACCCAACACCACATGGAAGTTGCCAGTGCAGCTCTGAAGTCATGGCCTGAGCTGTACCTTGGCCCCTTTTAGCCATGGCTAGAGCTGCTGGGACAAACAGCACCAAGTCCCTAAGCTGCATACAGCAGGAGAGGGCCTGGGCCCAGCCCACAAAACCATTTTATCCTCCTAGGCCTCTAGGCCTGTGATGGGAGGGGCTGCCTCAAAGGTCTCTGACATGCCCTGGAGACATTTTCCCCACTGTCTTGGGGATTAACATTTGGCTCCTCATTACTTATGCAAATTTCCACAGCTGACTTAGATTTCTCCTTAGGAATTTTTTTTTTCTATTGCATTGTCAGGCTGCAAATTTTCTCCTTAGGAATTTTTTTTTTCTATTGCATTGTCACGCTGCAAATTTTCCAAACTTCTATGCTCTGTTTCCCTTTTAAAACTTAATGCTTTTAACAGCACCTGAGTCACCTCTTGAATGCTTTGCTGCTTAGAAATTTCTTCTGCCAGATACCCTAACTCATCTCCCTCAAGTTCAAAGTTCCACAAATCTCTAGGGCTGAGGCAAAGTGCCACTGGTCTCTTTGCTAAAACATAACAAGAGTCACCTTTACTCCAGTTCCCAACAAGTTCTTCATCTCCATCTGAGACCACCTCAGCGTGAACCTTATTGTCCATATCACTATCAGCATTTGGTCAAAACCATTCAACAAGTCTCTAGGAAGGAAACTTTCCCACATCTTCCTGTCTTGTGAGCCCTCCAAGTCTCTAGGAAGTTCCAAACTTTTCCTATCTTCTTCTGAGCCCTCCAAACTGTTCCAACCTGCCTGTTACCCAGTTCCAAAGTCGCTTCCACATTCTCGGGTATCTTTACAGAAGTACCCCACTCCTGGTACCAATTTATGTATTAGTCCGTTTTCACACTGCTGATAAAGACATACCTGAGACTGGGTAATTTATAAAGAAAAAGGTTTAATGGACTCACAGTTTCAAGTGGCAGAAGGCAAAGGGTATGTCTTACATGGTGGCAGGCAAGAGAGAAAATGAGAGCCAGGCAAAAGGGGCTTCCCCTTATAAAATCATCAGATCTCATGAGACTTATTCACTACCACAAGAACAGTATGGGGGAAACTGCCCCCATGATTCAATTATCTCCCACCGGGTCCCTCCCACAACACGTGGGAATTATGGGAGCTAAAATTCAAGATGACATTTGGGTGAGGACACAGCCAAACCATATCATCATCCTTCAGAACTCAACACTATCAACTTCACTGTAAATCCTTTCTGGACACCACCCTGGGCACCTCCCCTCAGAGCACCCACATCACTTTACTCAGTCTTTACACTTAACTGCATCAAAATATATTGCTTGTGTCCCACACTGGCAGTTAATGGTGGGAAAGACAGTCTACAAGTAGTCCCCCTTACCGGCGGGGGATACACTCCAAGACGACCAGTGGATGCCTGAAACCACAAATAGTACCAAACCCTATACATACTGTTTTTTCAATCAGATAACAGAGATGGCTACTAAGTGACTAACAGGCAGGTAGCATCTACTGGACAAAGGGATGATTCAAGTCCCCAGCAGGAGCAGGACAGAGTGAGAGTTAATCGTATTACATAGAACAGTGCACAGTTTAAAACTTACAAATTATTTCTAAAGTTTTCCATTTAATATTTTTGGACCACGGCTGACCACAGGTAACTGAAGCCTAGAAAAGTGAAGCTGTGGATTAGTGGGAACTACTACACTTGTTTTCCTTTTTGACAGTGTGGCACACTGTAAGCACTCAATGAATGTTCGTTAAACGGAAGACTCAAAAGCAGAAATGGCCAATAGTATTTTCTTTAGAATGCCTCTCACCAGTAGAGACCATTCATCTCATCTTACCACTTAGGGCCTGGCCTGTCAATAGGAACATAATGTGCCTCACTGCTGCAGGGCAGGCATGCAACGGCACCACAGAAGCTGTGGCCTGATCCTGCAGACCAAGAGGTCACGGTCTGCCAGCCACAAAGGTGCAACACCCTAACAGATACCTCCCAGGCTAGGCTCTGTTGGTCCCAAAGAAATATCAATGGTAAACAATGGGGATCTCTGAGGTCCAGGTTTTCCTGAGTAGAAGCCTAGTTACTTTCTGCTAGGGCAGGATCAAGGACTGATTTATAAGGCATCACAGCTCTGAACTCCAGCTGACAAATCAATCCTTTGGCAATGGTCCCCAACACTCCCAGAGAGGGGCAAGGCAAAACAGAGAAAAGTCCTTGCAGAAAAGCAAAAACCTGGATGGACAATGCCATGAAGACATTCCCTACTACATTCTTGAGGGAGAAGGCAGGGTAGAGGGTGGAGGAAGATTGAGAACTCCATTTTTGGTGTTACTTCTAAACTTTCTATGTGATTCCACAGAAGTCTTTCTCCTCAGACAGCATCGCAGGGAGTCCTATAGACCCACATCCCTTACCAGGTGCTCAATCCAATTTCCAGGTTAGACCTCACACCTTCAAGTGTCCTCCTCTGTCAGACATCCTACCCCTGGAAGCTGTTCCACATGATCAAACTGCATCCTAATAGAGCTCATGCCCCTGTGTACTCTGCCAGGGCTCGTGAGACTTATTCACCACCACGAGAACAGTATGGGGGAAACCAATCCCATGATTCAATCATCTCCCACCAGGTCCCTCCCACAACACATGGGAATTATGGGAGCTACAATTCAGGAGGAGATTTGAGTAGAGACACAGCCAAACCATATAATTTCATCCCTGGCCCCTCCCAAATCTCATGTCCTCACATTTCAAAACCAATCATGCCTTTGCAACAGTCCCTAAAGTCTTAACTCATTTCAGCATTAACTCAAAAGTCCACAGTCTGAAGTCTCATCTGAGACAAGTCCACCCATGAGTCTGTAAAATCAAAAGCAAGTTAGTTACTTCCTAGATACAATGGGAGTATGGGCATTGGGTAAATACACACATTCCAAAATCAGAAAAACTGGCCAAAACAAAGGGGCTACAGGCCCCATGCAAATCCAAAAACCAGCAGGGCAGTCAATTTTTAAAGCTCCAATGTCTCATATCCAGGTCATGCTGATGCAAGAGGTAGGTTCCCATTGTTTTGGGCGGCTCCGCCCCTGTGCTTTGCAGGGTACAGTTCTGATACTTTCTTTGAAAACTCAGCTCCAGGTCACCCCCAAACCTCCAACCACTTCTAGATACCAGCAATAGGCCTTGCTCTGAAGTCTTTAAGCTATCCTAACTACAAATGTCAGTTTACTCCTCTGTCTCTTCCTCTACCTTGGAAGGTCTGGGAAGGTAAGGACCATGTCTTCCTTGTTCACTGTTGAATTTTGGGCCACCATATATGGCTATATAGCTGAAGTTCAGCCCAATGTTGCACTTTCCAAGTTTTGCACCCTGGCATCAGCCTGCATCTACCCAGAGGCAACAGCACATTTTTCTAATTCAGACAAAGCCAAGCCACATGTTTATGAGGGCTCCCACTACCCAGGGTGTAAATACCCTTCCGATTGTACAAAGATGCCACCATATGGCTGGGTGATGGCCCTGGCCATATCCCTCTGCCAACCACGATGGCTAGCAGGAGAGATAATCAATATTAGTTGAAATAACACACTAACTGGGCTTACTACAAATTCATGTTTTCTATCCTCACCTGGGCCTTCACTGTATTTCCATGGCCTCTTATTTTGGGTGGACTGCCCCTGCTTCTCTCCGGGAAGTGGTTTGAAGCTCCAGCTCTCCTCAGGTTCCCAGTCCTACCCTTGAAGTCTTTACATCCATTCTCACACTACTAGAAAGAACTACCTGAGACTGGGTAATTATAAAGAAAAGAGGTTTAACTGAATAACAGTTCCACATGGCTGGGGAGACCTCAGGAAACTTACAATCATGGTGGAATGTGAAGGGGAAGCAAGCCACATATTACATGGCAGCATGAGGGGGTGGGAAAGGGTGGGAATGAGAGAGACTGGGGAGAAGAGGTTGAGAGGGGGGAAGAGGGGAAGAGAGAGAGGTGGGAGAGAGAGAAAGACAGTGCGAGAGTGAAAGTGAAAGAGAGAGAGAGAGACAGTAAGACAGTGAGAGAGACAGTGAGACAGTGAGAGAGACAGTGAGAGAGACAGTGAGACAGTGAGAGAGACAGTGAAACAGTGAGAGAGACAGTGAGACAGTGAGAGCATGAGACAGTGAGATAGTGACCACGCGCGAGACAGAGAGAGGACAGTGAGAGAGAAACAGAGGGGAGGGGGACAGAGAGAGAGAGACGGGGGGACAGAGACAGAGAGACAGAGGAGAGGGAGGGGGGACAGAGAGCGAGAGGAGGGGGAGGAGGGGACAGAGAGAGACAGAGGAGGGGAAGGGGGGACAGATGGGGAGGGCAGGAGCGGGGAAGCGTGCGGGAGTGGGGAACTGCCACATGCATTTAAACCATCTGATGTCATGAGACCTCGTTCATGAGACAGCACTGGGGGATGGTGCTAAACCATTAGAAACTGCCCCCATGACCCGATCACGTTCCTCCCTGCCCCTCAACATGTGGAGATTACAATTTGACATGAGATTTGGATAAGGACATAGCCAAACCATGTCATTCAGCCCCTGGGCCCTCCAAAACCTCATGTCCTTCTCACATTTCAAAACCAATCATGCCTTCCCAACAGTCCCCCCAAAGTCTTAACTCATTCCAGCATTAACTCAAAAGTCTAAGTCCAAAGTCTCATCTGAGACAAAGCAAGTCCCTTCCACCTATGAGCCTGTAAAATCAAAAACAAGTTAGTTACTTCCAAGATACAATGGGGGTTACAGGCTTTGGGTAAACAGACCCATTCCAAAAGGGAGAAATCAGCCAAAATGAAGGGGCTACAGGCCCCATGCAAGTCTAAAACCCAGCAGGGCAGTCATTAAGTCTTAAAGCTCCAAAATAACCTCCTTTGGCTCTATGTTTCACATCTAGGCCACACTAATGCAAGCAGTGGGCTCCTAAGGCCTTGAACAACTCCACCCTGTGGTTCTGCAGGGTACAGCCCCCACAGCTGCTTTCACAGGCTAGCGCTGTCTGTGGCTTTTCCAGGCATACAATGCAATCCATAACAGCTCCCCCTTGCAGCAAACTTCTGGACATCCAAGCATTTCCATACATCCTCTGAAATCTAGGCGAAGGCTCCCAAACTCTTGCCTTCTGTGCACCCACAGACCCAACAGCATGTGGAAACCACCAAGGTTTGGGACTTGGACCCTCTTAAGCAACAGCTCAAGCTATATCTTGGCCCCTTTTAGCCACAGCTGGAGCTGGAGCAGCTGTGACACAGGGCACTGGGGCCCAGGACTTGATCCACAAAACCATTTTTCCTTGACAGGCCTCAGGGCCTGTAGTGGGGGGGCTGCTGTGAAGCTCTCTGAAATTCCCTGGGGACATTTTCCCCATTGTCTTAGCTATTAACATTCAGCTCCTCAACTGCATCTCATTATTGGGCCACCAGAAATAGCAGCCCGACCCTCAGTTTGTTCTAGGAACAATACCTCCTGGCACTTTGTTCTTCCTTTTATAAAAGGCTCAATCCCATTTTATACTCATCCCTTACCCTCCCTACCCACGAGTTCCTCAGGTCACTGAAGACAATGATTATCTTCTCCTGGGATGGGGAAAGAGCAAGGCAACACATTTAGCAAGTATTAAATGCCCAAAGGGTGCTACTTCCTACCATTGTTTACCTGGACTGAGTGATTCAGACCCTTGAGCCACATCCTACAATTTTGCCTCCAAAGTTCTGCATTTCTCAAGCAAACTTAAGGGTCCCAATACCATAAATAAAAGTTTGATTCTCAGAAATGACTTTGCTTCTCTTCTTCCAAATCACAGCAGACAACTTCTCACCATGAAAGCTGTGTAAGTGGCCTAGTCAGAAGCCTAAGGGGCCAGGAAAAAGCATGAGAGGATGCAAAATGTGGGAGAAGGTTTATTTTGAGCCCAGCTGAATAAAGAAACCTCAAGCCCTGTGTCCAGGGATTTAATATGGGTCCCTCAGAGTAGCATGGCTCTGACTGTACAGGAGCTTCCCCTTGCACTGTCACTAGAGACAACCAGAGGTATAGCAGCCACACAGGTGGAAAGGAAGGAGACATTCTGTCTCACTGGCTAACTCTAGGATGCAGTGAATTATGACCCATAGGTACTACTGCTCTGAGACTTCCCAAAGCAATACCAGACTTTGAACAGTGCCAAGAGCACGGGATGTGCAAGAGAAAACATTTATGAGAATTCGGGCACACCCATCCGTTACAACTTTTACACTCGATTCTCTCCCAAACACATGACCTCCACTGCTACACGTGGACCTGTATTTTAAAAGTTACAACTTTTAAGCCTTAGTTTTCATATTTGTACAATGTCTACCATGTGAAGTCGTAATAAGGATTAGAAGAGAATACATAGAAAGCCCCTACAATTGAGTATCTGACATTCAGTAGAGGGTCAGTAAATGGCAGCTAATATGGTATTTGCACTATTTATACCATGTCTAAGGGTGAATCTTACCAATGAGAGATCAGGCTCCTCAGAGCTGAGAGAGAGCTGAGCTGGCCTCACACCCTGGCCCCAATTTCTATGGCAGCCCCAATTTCAAATGCATTCCACCATTCTCACAGGGACACCGAGGTTTATCCACCCATATGTCCCTTCAGCAACTCAGAAAATATGGTCACTATACCCATACATAGCCTATGAGCCAACTATAAGAAAAAAGTGACTCAATTCAGTAAGCAAAGGATATTACCAAAGACCAGCAAAAATCACATCCAGAGAAAACTCAGTAGACCATCAGCTTCTGAGAGACCAGAACTCAGTTTAAGTTTTTTTTTTTAATACAATATTGTATTTACTACTGGCCTCTGCTACATACAGCTTAGCAGAAAGAAAAAGAGAAAAATGATTTTACTTGCATGAGAGCTTGAAGCATCACTTCCTGTTTTGATATCTAGCATATCGAGGTTGCTAAACAGTCCCTGCCTTCTACTGTGAGCTCAGAATGTCCCAAGAATGTAGGTTACTTTTTGATAATGCTAAATTCTCACTTTGCTTAAAACTTAATATACATGAAATCAAGAACTTGGTAAGCCATTGTCCCTAGACCTAAAAAGGCTACAAAAATGAGGAAACTGGCACCTACCATTAAAGAGCTTATTCTATAGTTAGGAGGCAAGACCTACATGAGTCCCTCACAGCACAAGGAGAAAGTGCCAGGGGACATCTTTGACAGCCAGGCTCACAGAAGGAAAGTGAGAAGAGACTGGTTTACAGGGAAGGTTCTAAAGTAGGGAATCAGACTGAGCAGAATTCAGATATTTAGAGAAGACGGGACATAGCAGAAAGGAGAACGACATTTATGAAGAGCAAAGAGGCAGCTAAAAGAAAGGGGTCCATGGAGAGGTATTAGCCTGGACTGGGCTTACACAGAGCAAGAGTAAGGCCAGTGCATCTCAACCCTTCCTATGCACCAGCATCCCCTGAGGACCTTCCAGAAATACCAGCGCCTGGGCCCCACACCCAGAGATTACAGTCCACTGATCTAGGGGTGGAAGACAGAAAACTTACATACAGTACTAAAGAAAAAGTGATGGCATTTATTTTTCCTAATTACTTTTCTAGCACACACAAAAAAAGGCAAAGTTGTTTTGGCAGGCTGAATGAGAGGAGAGGAGAGAACTGTTTCACCTTTGGGTGACTAACCCTCCTTTGAGAGAAATAGCTGTGCTTGATCACCTAGAAGCTCTATATAGAGGAAATAAACTAAAGCCTGCACTCCTCAGAGAACAGCATTGGTAGCTCTAAGACAGAGGAAGGGGCTGCTGGCACAGACCCAGCTATCTTAATCATAGCTTTATTCTTTTTCTCTTCTTTGCATTTTTAAAAATTATTTTATTATCATCCCTACTGAGCCTTGTTCTTAAATAAGCGACAACAAAAATGGCATGAAGTAGCAACTCTAATCTTACATGATTATTTGCCGAGGCCAAATGCTCCAAGTTTGAATTGCTTGACTAACACTAATCGTAAAAAGCCCTTGCTTTTCACCGTCTTTGTTTTCTTTTTCTTTTTTTTTTTTATTGAGGGTATGGGGATAAAGGAAGATACTTTTGTCTTTAGAACCAAAGATCTGAGCCTCAGAGCCCACTAAACTTGCCCCCTCCACAGAGGGCCTCCCTCTCACTATGGTATCTACTGAGGAATTCAGTGTATGTGCCTTCTCCCCAAATCATTGACTTTATGTATCACATCCAAGAAGGAATAAAGGAGCAAGAACTGTCACCACCCTTCTTACAGGATGAGTCACTTATTTTGTGATCAGTGACCACCCACAGAGTGGGCTGATCTAGAAACTGGTTTGCACTACATGGCACCAAGTGGAGAGTGTTCATTCTTCTCCCATTTGCCCTAGCTATAGGATGCTGCTTTGCTTTCTCGAGAAAACCATTCTCTCCCTCTTCTCCTAGTTTCACCAGTCTAGATGGACTGAAACTGACTTCAGATGATACCACAGCCAGCTAACAAGTCGAGATCAAGACTGTCACAAGCCCTGAGAATAATTTAGTGCTCTTCTAACACAAGACAGTGGGAAAGACTGTCCAAACTGTGTACTAAAGCTTGTACTAAAGCAAACTTTTAAAGGTAGTTGTGGGCAGAAGAGGGGAGAACATTTCCAGGTTTTAGTTTACCCTAGGGGACAGGATGGGAGGGAAAAGCAGAGGAAGGCGATTCACTGAACCATGTTTCCCAAAGTATATTCTGTAGAAACTTATCTAGTGAATGCTCTAAGGAGCTGGAGGTAAGACTTGAGTAAGGCATTGTGCTAGGGCTAAAAAGGCCACACCACCTAAACAGTTTATAAAGTGCTACTCATCCACCCTCACCAACTAGAGTCACAGTAAAAATTGGCATATTTAAGCTTCCAAAGCCCACAACAAAGAAAAATGTTTCACAAACTTGGTTATGGAATCACCATAACATTTCAGCTGCTTTAAAACTAAGCTGTCTGAAATGGTTGGGTATCCCTTATCCAAAATGCTTGGGACCAGAAGCGTTTCTGATTTCAGATATTTTTTCGGGCTTTGGAATATTTACATATACATAATGAGATCTTGGGGTGGGACACAAGTCTAAGCACAACATTTGTTTCATATACACCTTACACACATAGCCTGGAAGACAACTTTTATATTTTTAAAATTTTTGTGCATGAAATGAAGTTTGTGTTAAGTACTTTTGTGTGGAAATTCCCACTTGTAGCATCAAGTCAGTGCTCAAAAAGTTTTGGATTTTGGAGCATTTCGGATTTTGGATTTGGGACATCAGCCTGTACTAGTCATACGTGGTTACTGAGCATCTGAAACATGGCTAGCGTGAATTCAGATGGGCTGTTAATGTAAAATACACACTGGATTTCAAAGGCTTCATACAAAAAAATTGTAAAAGTATCTCAGTTTGTTTTTTGTTTGAGATAGAGTCTTGTTCTGTCACCCAGGCTGCAGTTCAGTGGTGCGAGCCTGCAGCTGGGACCACAGGTGGGTGCCACCATGACCAGCTAATTTTTTGTGTGTGTGTGACAGGATCTCATTTTGTTGCTCAGGCTGGTTTCAAAATCCTGGGCTCAAGTGATTCTCCCACCTCAGCCTCCCAAAGTGCTGGGATTACAGGCCTGAGCCACCATGCCTAGTTAAAAAAAATTTTTTAAAATATTGATTATATGTTGAAATGATAGTATTAATATTTTGGAAATAAGGGGTTAAATAAAATTATTAATATTTCACTTGTTTCTTTATACTTTTTCATATGGCTACTAAGAAATGTAAACTACATATATGGCTGCTCACATCATATTTCTACTGGACAGCACTCTTTTAGAAAATGCTAAGCCATAACACAGGCTTGGAAACTTCAGATATTTCTTATCATCTTGGTATCTGTGCCATATTTTTCACCTGAAAGAGCAGTACTATAGCATAAAACTTGGGAATGGTTTAAAAAAGATGTAAAAAGCATCTGGACATTCAAATTAGGATTCATAAGATAGCCAACCTAACATGAAAATTCCATAGGTATCAAGGAATGAGGTCTATGTTTCTTACAAAAGACGAACACCTTTCCTTTTTTGTCAATAATCCCTAGGACAGGCACGATGGCTCAAGTTTATAATCCCAGAACTTTGAGAGGCTGAGGTGGGAGGATCGCTTGAGGCCACGAGTTTGAGACCAGCCTGAGCAATACAGGAAGCCCCATCTCTACAACAAATTAAAAAGGCCCAGGCGTGGTGGCTCACGCCTGTAATCTCAGCACTTTGGGAGACCAAGGCGGGCAGATCACGAGGTCAGGAGATCGAGACCATCCTGGTTAACACGGTGAAACCCCCGTCTCTACTAAAAATACAAAAAAATTAGCCAGGTGTGGTGGCAGGTGCCTGTAGTCCCAGCTGCTCGGGAAGCTGAGGCAGGAGAATGGCATGAACCTGGGAGGCAGAGCTTGCAGTGAGCTGAGATTGCACCACTGCACTCCAGCCTGGGCGACAGAGCGAGACTCCGTCTCAAAAAAAAAAAAAAAAAAGTTAGCCAGGCTTGGTAGAAGGCGCCTATAGTCCCAGCTACTCAGGAAGCTGAAGTGGGGGAATCACTTGAGCCCAGGAGGTTGAGACTGCAGTGAGCCGTGGTCAGGCCACTGCACTCCGATGTGAGTGACAAACTGAGACACTGCCTCAAAGACAAAAAAATCCCTTAGATATTTATGGAACAATAGAGAACTGTTTCACTTTGCCTTTCTCTCCATGACTATGCCTGTAAAGCTATTCCTAAATAGGAATAACTTAGAATGAACAATTTTCATGCTAAAGATTGAATAAATCTGAGATTTCAGTAACTGAAATCACTATGTGCACTCAGCACACATAAAGGTAAAAAAAGTTCCTTCAGGGATTCCCCAAGAGGGTGCTGCTCAAGGCCAACTTAGTTATATATTAATAGTCATTGTTCTATAATAGATTTCATTATGTCTCACCTCACGACTTGGGGCAAACCACTTCAACCCCTATTTTCTGTGAAAGGGCAACAGGTATGCAGATGTCTGGAGCGCTTTGAGAAGCAAAAACTGCCTAATTACTGACTTCACTATTCAACTCATGAAAGGGAGTTGGTGAAGCATTACCAGAGGAAACTACTTGTATGACTGAACACGTAACTCTCTCTGAGGGTTCCACTTCCTTAGTTGTAAAACAGAAATAAGAACACCCATCTCACAAAGGAATCTGATGATCAAACAAGGGAAAGCTGAATGGCCACCATGTTGCCTGGCACTGAGGAAACACAAACATACTCTAGACTCTTCTCTGCTCTTTGAGCTTCAGTTCTCTTTGCCTTAGAGTTTGCACCTAAAGTTAAGAGGCTATATGTGTCAGTTCTCATAAAGCAAGTAAGATTACAAAATGCACAGGAAACCACCTGCGAGACTAGGATAGGAACTGGGCTTTTATTCTTTCTCGATGTTCTCAGAACTTGTAGTTCACTAACAGCAAGTTTCCACTGTGAAGTGGCTATTGTGTCGTTTCCTGGCATGTAAAACAGCAAGCTGCAGACACCCACACACAAGAGCAAGTGATGGGTTTCTCAGAGTCCCCAGGATCCTGCTCTAGCAGTTGCTGCCTCTGTGGAAATGGATCCACTGTAATGTGTCCTACCCTTTCACTATTGAGGCTCCATTCCTGGGCCTTACCCTCCTCAGGCCCTCAAATCTTCATTTGCTATGAACACATATGGACGCCTCTCCTCTCTCAGATGTGGCATCTCCATTTATAAGATACATGTTTTCTCCCACCTCAGACCAGGGGTCTCTCTCCCTTCTCCATTCTGTAGAATTTATCTATGTCCAATCACCCTGTCAACTTCACAGAAGGAGCTAAAGGGAGAAATTTTGAGAGATCAGGAATTAATATATATTAACTTTTTTCTCTGAATAGCTGAAGCTATTATTACAATGCCCTAAAGTTTCCTAAATAATCCTAGTGCGATATATTCTTGTAGTAAGTAAGTACACAATAAAAGATACATTTGGAATAGTAAAGTTCTTGAATGGGTTTCAAATGGATCATGGGCAATAGGAAACTGAAATCATTGGATGTTTTGGCCCAAGCTGTTCAGAAAACATCAATATTTCTAAGTGCCTGCATAAATGGACAAGTCCATTACCAAGTCATCTACCTCTATAATTACAAGAGCTATGAGTTAAAAGAGGTCAAAGATCTGGATCACCCAGAACCCCAATCTATGTGCTGAAGCACACTGGGGAGGCACTCTCTTAGTTCTTGGGACAGATGGACAAATTTCCCATACAAAAGCAACCAGTTCTTGTCTGTACCCTAACATGTCCCTGTCGTAGCACAGATCCAACCACATCACATTTGTCTACATTTTTTTCTCCACCTGATAGGGTTCCTTGGCTCCCCAGGGCCAAGTACATAATGGTCAATAACGTTTGCCTAAGATGGAACATCTACTGGAGGAGGAATGCGTCTCAAACCAGAAGCACTGTGGGCTGGGATTATACAAAGCCACCAGATGAACAAGGTGCATCTTCCCGGAGATCGAGTTTAAAACGCTTTCATATTAAAACATTTTGAGAAGAGAAAGTAAAATCCACGTGGAGTTTAAAAAATAAAGTAGTCCTGTGGCAGCCTCATAGCTTCCAAATTCAGGGCTATTCCCCAGACTGCCAGGTTTACCAGTTCCCTATCCTGTCTGCTGGAGGGTTCCTGCCAAAACTAAGAAATCCCGGAAGCTCTGGACTCTACAAGTGCATTACCTTTCGAGAGCAGAAAGCACTTTATCAGAGGTCAAAGATCACCAATGCCACCTTTTTTTTTTTTCCTTCTTTCAGGCCAGTCAAGTGAAGCAGGGAGATTGGAGAAGGAACAAAGAAATCTGTAACGGGCTATGATCAATTAGTTGTCAACACTACTGCACTGGGACCAGCCAACCAATGCCACTTTTAGGTGAAAAAATAAACCAGGCAGATCTTGCCCAAACTACTCAGAAAGTTAATGCTGACGATAGAAAAAGATCTCTCCTCAATTGTTGGCCCAGGACATCACATAATTAATCCTTTTTAAAAGGTGTTACACATTTTAAAGCCTAGAATAATGTACGGTAGCCTGTTCAGGTTCAGGGACCCCTTGATCACTTTCTGGAATGGAGGCCATCATTCAAGAACTCCTCACCTCAAGCCTCTCCCCTTTCCTTGCTTGGCTGCTTCACAGCTCAGGAATGAAACCTTATGAGTTCTATGTAAACAGGAATCAGAAGCACCCCTTCTCGGCTCTCTTAGGAAGCTTTGGGCGCATACCTGAAGTCTCTGGAGGGTCAGTACTCCTGCTGGAGGTGCAGCTGTACAACCACTAAATCAACCTCCCCTCCGGAGGGGGTTCCGCACTACCCATAAGGGCTTCTAACAACCCCGAACTTTCTGAACTTTTCTCCACTCCAGCCTTCAAGGCTGTTAGCCAACCATGTCCCAAAGCAGGCGACGATTGGCAGGGCAAACATCTTGAGAGGGAAGCGGGATTGCAGAACCAGCTTCCTCCCTAAAAGTGCTTTTAGGAGCCGCAGAAGGACACAGCCCGGACTCCGCGGGAGGGCAGGCGGCGGACACACCCCCCATACCAGTCTGGAGTCACAATCCGCACTCACCTTGGCGGACGTCTCCCCAAACAGAGGTCTGTTGTCCAGGCCACTGGTGCCGTAGGTCCTGGTAGCAAAGTCCTCCATTTTGGGGTTTCTTCACTTTCCCCAAGCCACTTAAAAGCAAGCCAGCATGACCTCCCGAGGTCTCAGGTCCACGACTGCAAGCCTCCTCCTCACGGCTCCCGCATAGCCGAACCCGAGTGGTCGGGGAAGCGCTGGCGCCAGGGATGGGTGGGGGCTCACACGCGGGGAACGCGACCGCTCCGCCCCGGCCCCGCGCACCTCCTCATCTTGAGCAGCTGCCGCAGGAAGTGAAAGGAAACAAACACTGCGTGGCGGACTCTCAGCGGGACGCCCCCGCCCGGGCAGCTCCCACTTCCTCAAATCTCAGCCCTCGGCGCCGCGTGGCTCTCCGCCCCTCTGGGCCCCCAGAGCAGCTCCGCCCGCCGCTCGCCCCCGGCTGTGGTTAGCAAATCAAATCGCAGTCCCCTCGCCCCGGGAGTGACTCCCACACGTCGCCCCCCATTTTTTACACAATAATTTCCCATGTTTTCCCAATTTTCTACGTTAAGCACGTATTCCTTCATGTTCAAGGGAGAAAAAGTTTTCTTGGAAGAACGCATTGAGAACCCCTCGCCTAGCCTTCTGCGTCTTCCCCACTACGTTCCCCAGCTGCGGCGGGAGGAGTGAAGGCGGCGGGAGGAGTGAAGTTGCCGGAGCACAGCCCAACGCTCCGCACACCCCTTCCGCAGGGCGGCGGGTTCAGGTCGCTGCCGGGGCCGACCCAAGCAACTTGGATCCCCTCTCATGTGTTCCATCTACCCCAGGGCCGGCGTGCTCGCCGCAGCTCCCGCCGCTGCTCTCCCCGCGCTCTCTGCCGGAACCGCAGCAGGAGTACGGTCTAGGCACAGCGAGAGGGAGAATCCCGCCTCGGCCCTGCCCGTATTGGTCCCGCGCCCGCCAAACCTCGGCATCCCCTAGGCGCTCGCACGCTGTGGGGGGGCCTGGCCGCGCCGGGGAGAGCGGGTCCTTGGTCCGCACCCACGCCGGGATCCGGTGCGGCGGCCCAGGAACGCGGGCCAGATGCGTGGGGGAGGAATCGCGCGGTCCCGTCGCAGCGCTGTGGGTCACCTCCCGGCTCCTTCTCAGGTCCCCCGACCCGGACCCGCTGCCTCCGTCGCAAGTCGGCCCGCCCAGGTCGCGTCACAACCGAGGCCGCCAATCCCGTGGACCGAGGCGCCGCATTGGCTGCGGAGCTTTATTTCTAGAGGTGCCAGCTTATTCCCCGTGGGGCGGCTAATCTCCGCGGCTGCACGTTTCTCAGCTCCTTAGCCCTTAGTAATTAGTGTCCATGCAATCCACGTGGGCAAGGCACATTTCTGCAGATAGCCTTGCACCTGGCTGAAAGCATCTTAAAAACAATCAACCTGCTTTAACCACCTCAGTCTTCGCTTAACGAGGACAGAATGGCAGTCACTGGTAATTTTGGTTTAGAGTTGTTTGCATGTTTGCCTTGATTTGTTCTGTGACAGGGATCTTATATGTTTATAGAAAGTCAGGAGGCGACAGTGCTAGATACTTATTTGACTTGTCCACTCACGCCGCCAGTGATGGCTCTGACTAAGCAAGTTTGCAGCTGTGGAGCCAGCGCTTCGCGTACCAATCTCGTCTTCCAGGCTCTAGGGCATAGACAACTGGAGGTGGACAGATAGTTAAAAGTAACAACGTCACTCTGCATTTCGAATCATGGATAAATATACAGCCACGCTGGATTCTCAGGGCACTATAGCGCCGAGATTGAAGAGAGCTCTGAAAACGTTTGTGTGCAGGGAGGGTCTGGGTTGGAACGTTGTATCCACACAACATTTAGAATCCAAGCCATGATTCCCGGCGTCCACTCAACAGTTTAGGACACTGGATGGACTACAAACCATGTAGATACATAGATCTGGAATTTGCAACACTGAGTAGGATTAGTACGGTGCATATCTGACCTACAAGTTATATATTTTACAAATCATGTTTGTTTGCTCAGGACTTTCTGATAAAACAGCAATGCTACACAATCCTGCACCCAGTTATCTTAGAAGATTGAATGGCGGTACAAATAACTTTATTCACTCACATTCAGCCACATTCAACAAAATACTTTTGAGAATCTGCTATGTACCAGACAACTACCATACATGGTAATATTGTGGTGAAGACACAGGCATAGTCATGGTCTTGAAGCTAGAGTGGAAAACAGAGATGCATAATTAGAATCTAGAGAAAAGAGATACGGTGGCTAAGAGCACAAGCTTTGAGGTTAATCGTTTCTGCCTTCAAACCCTGATGCCACCATTGACAAGCTATGTGATCTTAGACAAGTTATCTAACCTCTCTTGAGCTCCTTCATATGTAAAAAGTGAAGATCATAATAATAAGTGGAACTATAGTATCTACGTTTAACTGTTTTTTTAAAAGTAATAAAGAATATATAAGACACCAACAAATAGTAAGTATCCAAATGGTGGCTGTCATAAATGATGACAAGTGCTGTGAACTGGACACAATGGAATGCTATGGGGATACATGGGAGGAAACCCAGTAGCTTCAGGTGGCAGGAAAAGTTTTCTCGAGGAAGCCTTCTAAATCAGGACCCAAAAGGAGAGTGTGAGTTAGCCAAGATGAGGAGGAGAAGCAAAAAGCCAGTCCAGAGAGGCCAGATATCCATGGAGGCTATGTTGGAGGTGGATGGTTGAGTAAGGTATCATGACCTTAGCACTCGAGAGCTGCTTATTCCCTTCTCATCAATTTTCTATGCCCCTGCTCCATTTGTTTTCCTAAAAACCAGCTTCCTCTGCTTCCTCATGATCACTACTTCCCAAAACTTCAACTTGCATATGGCTTTAGTTTGTCTTGGTGCTAAACTCAAGGAAAATGGACCTTACAGCTCCAGTGTCCAACACTGCTTGGCAGGCCCAGTCTCTATTTCTCAGTTCAGTTTCTCACAAGGAGTTTTTATTGTCTCTGTCCGGATTATGAATGGATTTATAGTTGCATCAAGCTCTTCACCACCAGCCAATAGGAGGGACCAAGTGGCACCTAGCTTCTAAGGTCTGCCTCCTTTTGCCAAGTGGGATAGAAGATTATTTAAAAGAAGACAATATATGTGGAAGTCAATGGTAAGATTCTCCAGTGCCTTATGCTCAAAGTGTGGATCTCCAGACCAGCAACGTGGTCATCACCTTGTTAGGAATGCAGAATTTCAAGCCTCACCCCAAACCTACTGAATGGCAATCTACATTTTAGTAAATACCCGGGAGATTCATATGCACATTGAAACTTGAAAAGTCCTTATTTCATACACCTTTATATTTACAAATTGGACCAAGGCTGTAGAGTTTACTCTCCCAATACCATGACTTATCAATTCTTGCTCTTCATTCTGCTTCAGCCACTCATTCCCGTTTCACATTCTGGACTTTGTCAACATTCAGAACTGTACCAAGCCTGAAATAAATCCAGACCATTTGGTGAGCTTTATCTTCCAGTTCTCTCACTCACGGTCAGTATATCATTTATTTGGCCACCTTAGTGTCTCTGATCCTTTGGTCCCTTGACTTTCTCCTGGTAGATCTACTCCCCTGTTTTCACTTTCTTCTAATTTAGATTCTGTGTTTTATCACTCTGATTGCTCTTTTGATAATATCTTCAATTCTTTTGCCTCATTTATTTTATCACCCCTGGGCAGAAAGTCCCCTGAGATATTAATCCTTCTGTGTTCTTAACACCTGTAACTTACTAGGTGTCTAGTGCAGCTGAAGGGGAAAAAAAATCATGAATGCCCCTGATTGCAGTAATCTTAAATTGAGAGCAGCCAATCTCAACTGTGCCCTTAAAATCATCTGGAAATCCTGCGTTGCCTGGGCAACTCTCCTTATGTTGCCTATTTTATTCAGTCTCCTGGCCTCTCTCTGCTCCTCCCTTACTCTCAGCAGATAACTCAGCTGCCTACTTCACAGGGAAGAAAGAGAAGCCATCAGATGGCAATTTCCTCAACTCCCCAACAAAACTGCACGTTCACCTATATCCAACCTGTTCCATTTCTCCTCCTTTCCAATTAGGATGGAAGAGATTCTTGCCCATCTCTCATATTTTATGTCCCATTGCATCCCGTGATCACAGAGGTCTCACTATTCTGATTATATTTTTTCTTTCAAAGACATTTAAACATGATCAGTTCCAACCATGTTAAAACAAGCAAAAAAAAAAAAAAAAAAAAAAAAAAACCACCATTGAGCCCATGTCTCTCTCTGGCTACCACACTCTCATCACACCCTTTGTGGAACTCATAATCGGCTATACAGCCATCCTTCTCCTCCCTCTTCCCTAAAAACAGAGCCTACCTCCGAATGTAAAGGAAAAATACACCATATAGTCACTTTCTGAGACTCCCTTGCAGCTGTGGGAAGGGATATGAGTGTTTAGGTTAATGAGTCATTAGGGCAAGTCCACTGGAGGCTTTCAGGAAGGTTTCCTCCCTGGTAAGAGAGAGGCCTATGAGGAGAGTTACCTTCTTAGACATTTTTGTGTTGAGGACATGGTATTTGGAGATGTTTCCAACATCTTATGACTATTAAGGGTGACCAAAAGTATCCCAAAGAAGCCAACCAGAGTCTAAACCTGTGAACCACCCACCCCTGGCTTCTTCTTATGTGGGGTGTGTGTGTGTGTGTATTTTGAGTGGAGATCTCTATTGTATAAAGTCACTTTTAATTTGGATATTCTCAGGCTTATAGCTGAGAACATATTGATAACATTTTTAAAGTCAAAATTTCTGTAGGAAAGTCCATACAGATTGTATCCACTTCCTTACCTCCCACATTTGCTTCAACTCACTGAAAGTCTGGTTTAGGTATACTAGTCCATGAGTATTCTCCCATGAAAGTTCCAGTGAGGACTTATAGCTGAATCTAATGGATATTTTTCAGGCCTTCTCTCATATGGCCTTTCTGCAGCATTTAGCATTGAAAATTCCTGGAAATAGCCTTCACTGTAACTCTTCTGCTCCTCCTCTCCACATCTCTTAAATATTATCTCCCAGGGCCTTGTTCCTGGCCTTTTTCTCTTCTCATGACATGCTTTGCAAGGGTTAGTTATCTACATCCATGGCGACCATTAATACACCTCTATGCTAACTTCCCAAATGTATATGAATAGACATCTGCAATTTAGCAGGAGGCGTGTAATTTATAAAGCCACTTTTACAATTAACTTAAATAACTGTTCATTCCAGATGCAAATTAACTGTGTTTCTCTGTTTTATTGTCTCTACAGTAAAGCTGTCACAGTGGAAAGAAGTGGTTCTGAATTCTGGTTGGACATTAAAATACTTGAGGAGTTATTTAATAGTCTCAGACTATACCCAGACCAATGAAATCAGAGTTTCTGGAGATGAGACTCCAGCATAAGTATTTTTTTTATTTTCTAGGTGGCTCTGTTGTGCAGCTACCAGAATCTCTGGGGTATTGAATCCCTGGATGAGCCTGAAGTTCTTCTGTGGATCCTCACTCTATTATCTGACAAGTATTAACATGGACTTTTGAGTCAACAGACATTAGTTTGAATCCTGGCTTAACCCTCACTAGATGCATACATTTGAGCAAGTTACTTAACCCCTATCAGCCTCAGTTTTTACTTTTGTGAAATAAATAAAACGATACTTGTCCTATAGGTTTTTGTGAGAATTAAATCAAGTAATGTATTTTAAACACCTGACACAGTTAACACTGTAAATTATGCATATTATGCATCTACTAAAGTGAACATTAGAACAGTTGCAGCAAAATGGAAAAATGCATATAATTTAATGTTAAAGGGAAAAAGTAAATATAAAGTAGAATTTATATAGTATAATTGATACCTATGCATATTGTGACATAACAAGAAATATGTATTTGATCTCCACTGCCAGATCATAGCACAGAGCTCCAAAATTCCTTAGAATGTCCTGGGTGATGGAAGCATCTTTTGTTTTAATGAGTCAACTCTTGGTGAGCCCCTAAATGGCTTCAGAATGGGGACTGGTCACCAGAAAGCCATGATTCAAAGCTTGGAACTTTCAGCCCCATTGCCCCATTCCAAGATCTTCCAGGGAGAAAGAGGGGCTAGAGATTGAATTAAAAATTGATCATGCCTATGTGATGAAACCTCCATTAAAAAAATCACTAAAAGACGGAGTTCAGAGAGTTTCTGGGTTAGTGAACACATCCACATACCAGTGGGTAGCACACCCCAATCCCACAGGGACAGAAGCTCCTGTACTCAGGACCCTTTCAGACTTTGCCCTATGTACTTCTTCATCTGGCTGTTCACCTGTATCTTTTATAATATCCTTAATGATAAACTAGTAAATGTAAGTGTTTCCCTGAGTTCTGTGAGTCATCATAGCAAATCATCAAACTTGAGGAAGGGACTATAGGAATCCCTGATTTGTAGCTAAGGCAGGCAGAAGGGTGAGTCAGTGGGGATGCACTACTTGGACTTGGTGCCTGAAGTGGGGGAAGTCTTTTGAGACTGAGCTCTTAACCTGCGGGGTGTGTGCTAACCCCAGGTAATGTCAGAAGTAAAGTACTGAACAGAGAAAAATTGTTTTTCCTCTTTAGTTAGTGCCAAAAGTTGAGATGACAGTGAGTAGAAAAAAATATTGTTTTTTCTTTTACATATGAAACTGAAAGGGAGCATGAAGAATACAAAAATGGGTATTTTTTTTTACTAGTCTTTCTCTCTTTTGAAGTTCTGTACCTTTGTGAGAAGACAAGAAAACTGGCAATGATGCATTTGTGCCCCTTTATCTTTTCTCCCCCCTTAAAATATGCTCAGTAACAAGAGTGGCATCATAGGATTTTTTTCTATAGCCAAGTGCAAAAGTATTCAGAAGCTGAAAGTAAAGCCAGGAGAAGGTGAGGGAGGAAGCAATGTTCAAAGTCAGTCCAGGAAGGTGAGAACTGAATTAAAGGAAAAAAATCAGAATCCAATACCTGTCAGGGTTATAATAGGAGCAATGTAATTATCTACATGCAATCCTTGCTGGTGTATAGAATTATGTCAAATAGCTGGATGCAGGGAGGGTCACACTCAGTGGAGAAGTTGGAAGATGTGTGCTTTCACTCGCGAATGAGAGGAGAGTAGACTAGGTAAGCTGTGCCTGAGTCTTGCTGAACTGAGATGTTTCTTAAAGGGCAGGAAGTGGGGAGAAACACAAGTCTTCAAACTTCTGCTTTGAGTGTGACCCTCACAGCCTCACTCAGCGGACTTCAAGAAAAAAAGGCAAAGGGAAAAACCAAATCAAGATGGGAGGAAGGCTGCAGTTCCAAAGAAAAGTAACAGAAGGAGATTAAGGGAGAAAATGTCTTTCAGCAGCACAGGAGCCAGATGGGAGTAACTGCTGGGGGTGCACATAGTCTGAATAGTCATGTAATGGGAAAATTGATTTACAGATATAAGGAACTTAGGCATTGCAACAAACTGCACACATCAATCTGTATGTGCTCCTAAGTGTAGGTAGGATCTGTGGGCCTACTGATAAAACTTTTTGAATAGAAGGATGAGATTTCTACATACCCCTTGCATATCAGGCAGGTGCTATGGAACAACCACCTCCATAACTGGGAGACTTGAGCCTGGTCTGAGCTGGGGAAAGTCAGTGTCAGTACCAATTTCCTCATCTGTAAAAGGAAAGATTATATTCTACTCTGACTGATCTAAAATGCTAATTCATTAGCTGGGCATGGTGGCAGGTGAATGTAGTCCCAGCTCTTCGGTAGTCTGAGGTGGGAGGATCACTTGAGCCCAAAGTGGATCACTTGAGCCTGGGATGTCAAGGCTGCAGTGAGCCGTGATTGCACCACTATACTCCAACTTGGGTGACAGAGTGAGACCTTGCCCCTGTAAAATAACATAATAAAATAAAATGCTAATACACTGTGAAATAATTAGAAGATCTATTTTTAAATTTTTATACTTTTGCACCAGGCATGGTGGCTCATGCCTGTAATCCCAGCACTTTGGGAGCCTGAGGCAGGAGGATTGCTTGAGGCCAGGAGTTCAAGACCAGCCCTGGCAACATAGTGACGGCAGGCTTGATGGCACCTGCTTGTAGTCACTGTACTGGAGAGGCTGAGGTGGGAGGATGGCTTGAGACAAGGAATTCAAGGTTGCAGTGTGCTGTGATCACACCCTGCCCTCAGCCTGGGTGGCAGAGCAGCAACTTGTCGAAAGAAGGAAGGAAGGAAGCAAAGAAGGAGAAAGAAAGGAGAGGAAGGGAGGAGAGAGAAAGAAAGAAAAAAGAAAGAAAGAAAAAGAAAGAAAGAAAAAGAAAAAGAAAAGGAAGGAAGAAAGTATTTCTAGATTTATGTAAAAGTTGAAGAAAGAGATAGTACAGGGTATACCCTTCACCCAGCTTCCCTAACATTAACATCTTATCAATATAAAACCATGGTACATTTAACAAAACTAAAAAAAATAGCATTGGTACAATACTATTATCTAACTAGGGGTGTCCAATCTTTTGGCTTCCATAGGCCATATTGGAAGAAGAATTATCTTTGGCCACACATAAAATACACTAACACTGATGATACCTGATAAGCTAAAAAAAAAAATCACCAAAAAATCTAATAATATTTTAAGAAAGTTTATGAATTTGCATTGGGCCACATTCAGAGCCATCTTGGACTGCATGCAGCCCATGGGCCACGGGTTGGACAAGCTTGATCTAAACTATAGATATTATTGAGAGTTCTCTATTTTTAAATAAGGCTGCTATGTAGTGAGACCTGTGTCCTTGAGCAAATGTCAGAGGCTGTCTGTTATGTCCACTAATAAACAAAAATTTCTTATCTCATACAGGTGTTGTAGGAATTAAATGAGATGTAATAGGTGAAATAGATGTTTTTTGTCTTTTTTTTTCTTTTTGTGGAGAACGGGGTCTCACTATATTGCCCAGGCAGGTCTTGAACTTCTGGGCTCAAGCTATCCTCCTGCCTCTGCCTCCCTAAGAGCTGGGATTACAGGCTTGAGCCACTGTGCCCAGCCGTGAAATAGATTTTTACTCTAAACTGCTATTCACTGGAATAAGCCGCAGTGGATAAGAGGTAATTTTTAGATGTTTTAATAATTGACTTGGCAGTGCTACTGAAGCAGATAAAATCTGCAGCACTGGTCTAGCAGCATACATTGCTGAAACACTGTTCTCAATTTGAAAGTGTAAAGTTTGCCCAGAGAAATTAGAGAAATACATTCATTAAGTCAATCCTCTCAAATATGAGTAAATAGATTCTTGAGCAGATAAACAATTTCCTAAAGTTCCTACAATAACTTTTGGATTTTTCACATGTGTATT
Organism: Pongo abelii; assembly: GCF_028885655.2. NCBI lineage: Eukaryota > Metazoa > Chordata > Mammalia > Primates > Hominidae > Pongo > Pongo abelii. The sequence continues at coordinate 89,266,941 of NC_071991.2, read as the reverse complement.
ATTTTTAACTAATTAATTTCATGAGTCAGGAATTTGAAAATATTTAAGGACAGGTAAATAATTTTTCAGGTTTTGAACTATATTTCTTAAGAAAACTTAGGAAAAAGTAATGGGACTACTACCAGTTGTTATTTCATTATTTCATTCTAAATCTAGAATATTACTGATAATAATTTTGAGTAAATTATTTAAAATTCAGGCATACCTTTCGGAAATGTGTGTACCATACTCTGGCTTTTTTTTTTTTTTTTCAGTTATTCACTTCGCCTTAGGAGTTTCCATTTCTTCATTGTAAAATGGGCACAATGGAATAGTTTTTCAAACCTCTCTGAGACTGACATCATGTGACTGTTTCACCACAAGAGAGAGGCCTAACATTAAAAGGGAGAAAGAAAAAACAAAATAAATGTAAATGTAGTTCACAGATGCAGGACAGTTATAGCCGTTTTTCATGTAATGATATTATTGGCCTTTATGTTTCGGATGGAGTGGTGGTTTAAAGTCTTTTTCACAAAGGTATTTTCTCTGTGATAATTTTAAACACAGCATGACACAAACACTGTACAAACTCAAGCTTAAACCTGCCAGCCTTGCTGTAGGTGACTTTCCCATACTATTTAAGTTGTTCTCTAAATAGACATAATAGTGGGGGTAGTAACACTTCTTTTCTTAGAATAATGCCACTCTAATTTTTTAAGGAAGACTAGACAGAAATACAATCTTATTGCTTAAACATCCAGCTTCACAGTGAAAAATAAATATCTGAAGAAGTTAATAATATTGCTTAACATATCTATGACATCTTTTTCTAATAATGGGCAATATATCAATTTAACCTTTCAAGTGTACAAATATGGGCAGGGTGTGGTGGTGCATGCCTATAATCCCAGTGCTTTGGAAGGCCAAGGCAGGAGGATCAGTTGAGCCCAAGTGTTTGAGACCAGCCTGGACAACATAGGGAGACCCCATCTTGAGCCCAAGTGCTTGAGACCGCCTGGGCAACATAGGGAGACCCCGTTAACTAGGCATGGTGATGCGCACCTATGGCCTTGGCTACTTGGGAGGCTAAGGTGGGAGAATCACTTGAACCCATGAGTTCAAGTGAGCTATGATCACACCACTTCATTCTAGCCTGGGTAACAGAGTAAGACCTTGTTGATGGCAGAGGCAGCCAATCTGGAGCACCCACTGGAAAGACGTCTGCTGCAGCGGGGGAGGTTATCAGTCTGCAGGTAACTAGTGGGAGCCCAGCCCCTTTCTGAGTTGGTGGGGCAGGAGCCCTGCCCTCCTGGGTGCAGCTGCAGCTGCTGAGCCGCAGCTGTGGACCTGGGCATCTCTGAACTCTTGGGGACCAAGGAAGCCCCCCTTCCCCCACAGGCTGGGAAGTGCCTGCTCCTGCTCCCTGGCCTCACCCTCCTCCTGGCACCCTCTCTGATTTTGGAGCAAAGTTGAGGCCCAGCCCAGGCACTGTCATGACCCAGCCAGGTGTGTGTGCATTCAGGGTGGTGCTAACATGCCAGCCCCCTGCCACCTTGGCCCCCTCTAGACTTTGGGTGCCTACCAGCACAAGAGGGAGGCTGATGGGGACCACTGAGGGGAGCTCGGAAGAGGCCTGGAGGCTCCCCTCCTCACAAACAGACTGGGTGCTGTCGACAACGTGATTGATGGAGGCAGGAGGCAGACAGGCTCCTGTGTGGAAAGGGGTGGTCCCCAGTGAAGCCCCACCTTCAAGTCAAGGGTGGCCTGAAGCATGAGGGCTGGGCTGTCAGTTCCAGTGGAGTCAGCCAACTGGAATGAGAGCTGGACACAGCTTGGGGTGACCTGCCAGAGGAATGGAGCTACCCACTGTGGATCTCCTCTCTGCTGAGAGCTGAACAGACATCAGGATGACCTGCCTGTGGATAGGAGCTACCCAGTCTAGATCTCCTCTCTGCTGAGGGCTACACAGATGTCAGGACAACCTGCCAGCAGAAAGGAGCTAGCCACTCTGGGTCTTCTCTCCACTGAGAGCTGGACAGATGTCCAGACAACCTGCCTGCAGAAAGGAGCTGCTACCCACTTCAGGTCTCCTGAGAGCTGTTCTGTTGCTCAAGAAGCTCCTCTCTGCCTTGCTCACCCTCCAATTGTCTGTGCACCTCATTCTTCCTGTACATGGGACAAGAACTCGAGAGGGACTGAATGGCGGGACTGAAAGAGCTGTAACACAAACAGGGCTGAAACACGCCCCCATCCCCACTCACCATGTTGCCTAGGATGAGAAGAAGAGCTGTGGCCCTTCAGGGAGCCCAGACCTAGGGTGCTCCCTGAGCCAGGGCTGTGACACCCTCTTTGGGGCTCTCCAGTTCCTAGCGTCTCCAAGCTTCTGGGTGCCACAGCATTCCCCTTGTCCAGACACAAGCGCCCACAGTGGAAGCTGTATATTGTACATCTGGTCCAGCCACAACCTCTCATGGAGCCGCCAGCCCACTGCAGCAGCCAGAGTGCCTGGCTGTGCATGGTGGCCAGACGCCATGCTTGCTCATCCACACACCACTCGCTGCTCTGCACCTGGCTCCCCTTTGGCAGTTGTGGGATGTGGGCCAGTAGTGCCAGCCGAGAGCAGCCTGCCAGGCCAAGGGGGCAGAACAAGCCCAGCAGTGCCAGCAATACTCAGGCAGAACGCGCTGCTGGCCACAGAGGTTTCCAGCTGGCAAAGCGGCAACCTAAGGATCCTGTGACATTTTCTTTAAAAATAAACAAATAAATAATACAGAAAAATTAACCAAACAAAAACAAGACTGAAAACATTTTGTCATCATGACTTCTGACATTTTAGATAAAATAAACAGAACATCACAGAATAAGTTTGTCTAATTTGTTTCTCTCTCCAAGGAAGAACTTTTGAGAGGCTTTATTTTTTCCTAAAGAAAAACATCAAGATTAAGAAGGAAAAAGCAAATAAACAGCAACCAGGACAAAGAAATTGTCTTGCAATCTGCCCTTCCAACAGTACATATTTTTCCTTCTTAGAGAGTCATTCGCATTCTCCCCAGTGAAAACATTGGCACCACTATCCCTTGGCTGAGTTCCTTGACAATCCCTGCACTGAAGACATCTGTTACTGAGATAGATTAGGAAAATAAATAGATTAGGGAAAAGGTATTAGGTCTCAGAATATACAAAGGAAGAAATTTCATCTCTAACACCCAACATGGTGTTTTTCCACCTCAGAATCTAAAGAAAGAGATAACCAGAACCTCTGAATATCTAATGTAATTAACTTCTCCTGCCTACACGTCTTCTGTTGCCTCCTGTAATGGGTTGAATTGTGGCCTCCCAAAAGATATTTCCACCTAAAACCTGTGGCTGTAATTGTGTTAAAAAAAAAAAACAATGACACTTGTTAAAGCACAGCAAGGAAAACTTTATCCAGAAACATCATGATTGGTATAGGGACTGCTACAATGGGGTCTTGCAGCAGTGGAGAGAGATTTGGCTCAACTCTGAATACAGAAATAGGCAAGTGGGAATTTATAGCCAAAGAGTAAGGTGGGACTCAGTGCATGGAAAATTACTAAAAGGAAACATCAGGAGTAAGATGGGCATTCTGGTTAAACCAGTGTCCTTGCTGAAGACACACCAGGGTGATCAAACATCACCTGGGGAATGATGGAGGATGAGGAACCCGATCAGCTACAGAGCATGATCAGATATTGAAGGTAGGGGCTTTTAGCTATCCCGACCTAGCTGGGTTCTTTTCTACAACTGGATTTTACAAGGAAGTGCACAGGTGAGCCTAGGAGAAGGGTCAGGAGCCTGACTAAAGTTTGGCCAAGCAGAGAATCTTTGTCAACTACTCTGGATTGAATGTTTATGTCCTTCCCAAATTTATAAGTTGAAGCCCTATCCCCAGTGTGATGGCATTTGAAGGTGGGGCCTTTAGGAGGTAATTAGATCATGAGGGTAGAAACTTCTTGAATGGGATTAGTGCCCTTATAAGAAAATACATGAAAGATATTATCTCAGTCTCTCTCCCACATGAGGATACAGCCAGAAGGCAGCAATCTGCAAGCCAGGAATAAGTCTCTCACCAGAACCCAACCATACTGGTACCCTGATCTTGGACTTCCAGCTCCCAGAACTGTGAGGAATAAATGTTCATTGTTTAAGCCACCCGATTTATGTTATTTGTTATACCAGCCTGACCTGAGTAAGACAGTGAACATATTCGGAGAGAAGGCTCTTTGCAGGTGTATTTAACGATCTCGAGAGGAAATCATCTTGGATTGGGGTGGTCCCTAAGTCCAATGATTAGTGCCCTTTTAAGAGAAGGTGACCATATAGAGACACACAAAGAAGGCCGTGTGAAAATGGGGTTGAGATTAGAGCATGGTAAGGATTATTCCTCAGAACTTCCTGAAGAAACTAACCATGACTACACTTTGATTTCAGACTTCCAACCTGCAGAACTGTGAGAGAATAAATAAATGTCTGTTGTTTGAAGCCACTAGTTTGTGGTAATTTGTTTCAGCAGCCCTAGGAAACTACAACTGTTCTACTGGGAACTGCTTTTCCATTCACTAAAAATGTTTCAAGAATTTGTTAATGTTGACAAAGTTTTCTCCTGTGCACAGCCCCTAGAAAAACCACTTGTTCAAAAGTGAAAAGTGTTCTAAAAGAACAATTGCATATGGAATAGGAAACCTATCATCTGTATAGTATGAAACCTACCTATAAAATAAGAACACTGAATTTTTAATAGACCCCAGAACATTAGTGTCATACTTCAATGTCATCCTTAGACTATACACCTAAATCAAATTGCTACATTCATTCACTCACTCACCCTCTTGAAAGTCTTCTTTTGTCAGATGAGTAGGTTGCAAAAATTTTCTCCCGTTTTGTAGGTTGCCTGTTCACTCTGATGGTAGTTTCTTTTGCTGTGCAGAAGCTCTTTAGTTTAATTAGATCCCATTTGTCAATTTTGGCTTTTGTTGCCATTGCTTTTGGTGTTTTAGACATGAAGTCCTTGCCCATGCCTATGTCCTGAATGGTAATGCCTAGGTTTTCTTGGCATTGTGGGTTTTTATGGTTTTAGGGTTTTTATGGTTTTAGGTCTAACATTTAAGTCTTTAATCCATCTTGAATTAATTTTTGTATAAGGTGTAAGGAAGGGATCCAGTTTCAGCTTTCTACATATGGCTAGCCAGTTTTCCCAGCACCATTTATTAAATAGGGAATCCTTTCCCCATTGCTTGTTTTTCTCAGGTTTGTCAAAGATCAGATAGTTGTAGATATGCGGCGTTATTTCTGAGGGCTCTGTTCTGTTCTATTGATCTATATCTCTGTTTTGGTACCAGTACCATGCTGTTTTGGTTACTGTAGCCTTGTAGTATAGTTTGAAGTCAGGTAGCGTGATGCCTCCAGCTTTGTTCTTTTGGTTTAGGATTGACTTGGCGATGCGGGCTCTTTTTTGGTTCCATATGAGCTTTAAAGTAGTTTTTTCCAATTCTGTAAAGAAAGTCATTGGTAGCTTGATAGGGATGGCATTGAATCTATAAATTACCTTGGGCAGTATGGCTAATATCCAGAATCTACAATGAACTCAAACAAATTTAAAAAAACAAACAACACCATCAAAAAGTGGGCAAAGGATATGAACAGACACTTCTCAAAAGAAGACATTTATGCAGCCAAAAGACACATGAAAAAATGCTCATCATCACTGGCCATCAGAGAAATGCAAATCAAAACCACAATGAGATACCATCTCACACCAGTTACAATGGCAATCATTAAAAAGTCAGGAAACAACAGGTGCTGGAGAGGATGTGGAGAAATAGGAACACTTTTACACTGTTGGTGGGACTGTAAACTAGTTCAACCATTGTAGATGTCAGTGTGGTGATTCCTCGGGGATCTAGAACTAGAAATACCATTTGACCCAGCCATCCCATTACTGGGTATATACCCAAAGGACTATAAATCATGCTGCTATAAAGACACATGCACACGTATGTTTATTGCAGCACTATTCACAATAGCAAAGACTTGGAACCAACCCAAATGTCCAACAATGATAGACTGGATTAAGAAAATGTGGCATATATACGCCATGGAATACTATGCAGCCATAAAAATGATGAGTTCATGTCCTTTGTAGGGACATGGATGAAATTGGAAATCATCATTCTCAGTAAACTATCACAAGGACAAAAAACCAAACACCGCATGTTCTCACTCATAGATGGGAATTGAACAATGAGAACACATGGACACAGGAAGGGGAACATCACACTCTGGGGACTGTTGTGGGGTGGGGGGAGGGGGGAGGGATAGCATTAGGAGATATACCTAATGCTAAATGACAAGTTAATGGGTGCAGCACACCAGCATGGCATATGTATACATATGTAACTAACCTGCACATTGTGCACATGTACCCTAAAACTTAAAGTATAATAATAATAAAAAAAAAGAAAAAAAAAATAAAGTCTTCTTTTGTATTCACCTTAGAACCTGTTGGCAAGTTACATGAGCAAAACAATTTCACTCATTTATAGTTACAACTCCAAGAATTATTATCCAATCTTTACTCTTAGAAAATTTAAGTTGCAGTGGCAGAAACAAATATTGAACTGGACCCCATTTTAAATTTAAAATATATGTATATTCCCAGAAGATGAAGAACTTTGTTGTTTTTTTTTTTTTGAGACAGGGTCTCACTCTGTTGCCCAGGCTGCAGTGCAGTGGTGAGATCACAGCAGGCCTCGACCTTCCAGGCTCAGCTGATACTCCCACCTCAGCCTCTCAATTAGCTGGGATTGCAAGCATGTGCCACCATGCCTGGCTAATTTTTTCTCTTTTATTTTAGAAACAGGGTTTTGCCATGTTGCCCAGGCTGTTCTCAAACTTCTGGGCTCAAGTGATCTACTTGTCTTGTCCTCCCAAAGTGCTGGGATTACAGGCATGAGCCGCTACACCAGGCCAAAACTTCCTTTATTTATTGTTTTTACACCCACTAAACTAGCGAAAATTAAAAGCCTAACAACAGCATGTTTTGGCAAAGATAGAAAATATTAGAAAATCTCATACTTTGCTGGTGGTGTGGATGTAACTGGAATACTACCTTAATCATCATATAGTAAAGTTTAAAATGCATTATCTCTTCCTCCAAAAATTATAAACCTAGGTGTATAGAAGAAACTTTTGCACAAATATACCAAGAGACTTGTGCAAGAAGGTGCAAGGGAACATTGTTTGTAACAACAAAAAGGTGGAAACAGCCCAAATGCCCATAAACAGAACAAATAAATAGATGAAACATAATAATACAATAGACTATAGCAATAAAAATAAGTGAACCACAGTTATATATATCAACATACCAACAAGGGTAAATCACACAACTGTAATGGTGAACAACGACCAAAAAAGGAAGTTGCAGAATCTCATGGAGTTTGTAGCAGACATTGGCAATGCCTTGCTTGTATCCCATTGGACACTACCATTTCAGTACAGGCCAATCCAACCTCCAACTGCCAGTAACTGCAACTCCTTGCCCAGGGGCTTCTCTTTGCTGAAATCACTCTGCCTGCATGCATGGAAGGCCAGAAGTGCCAGGGAATCACAGGTAATGTGTGTAAATACCCCAGCTCCTTTACCCCATGGATGGGATAACTCTAAGGTATATATTCTGGCTCCAGAGCTCCTCCATGTGATTAAGATATAGTTGCCCATAGTGGTAACTTATTTGATAGCAACTCTAAGCTGGCCTCCTTTCCTCCACCATCTCAGTTCCCAGCTCCCCTACAGGGTTTTTGTGGCCCATTTCCCAAATCAACCACTTGCATTATAGTCCATATCTGAGGGTGTGCTTCTGACAAACAAAATTAAGACACTATGATTCTATTTGTATATGGTTAGTAGAATGGCACTGCAGGCATACCTCAGAGATACTGAAGATTCAGTTCATGAGTGTTGCAATAAAATGAGTCACACAAACATTTTGGTTTCCTAATGCATATAAAAGTTATGTTACACTATACAGCAGTCTGTTAAATGTGCAATAGCGTTATATCTACAAATGCAATGCACGTACCTTGATTTTAAATTACTGTATTGCTAAAATATGCTATCATTTGAGCCTGTAGTGATCTTCAGTAATCTTTTTGCTTGTCATGCCTCGATGTTGATGGCTCCTGACTGATCAGGGTGGCGGTACTAAAGGTTAGGGTGGCTGCAGCACTTTCTAAAACTAAAACAATAATGAAGTTTGCCACATCAATTGACTCTCCCTTTTACAAAAGATTTCTCTGAAGTGTGCGAGCTATCTGATAGCATTTTACCAATAGTAGAATGTCTTTCAAAACTGGAGTCAAACCTCTCAAACTCTGCCGATGCTTCATCAACTAAGTTTATGTAATAGTTTAAATCCTTTGTTGTCATTTCAACTATGTTTATAGCATCTTCACCAGAAGTAGATTCTATCTCAAGAAACCACTTTGCTCATCCATAAGAAGCAACTCCTCATTTATGGATCATGATATTGCGTTAATTCAGTCACATGTTCAGATGCCCCTTCTAGTTCTAGTTCTCTTGCTATTTCTACCATATCTGCAGTTATTTCTTCTACTGAAGTCTTGAACCCCTCCAAATCATTCATGAAGTTTGGAATCCACTTCTTCCAAACTCCTGTTAACGTCGATTTTTGGACCTCCTCCCAATGAATCGCAAATATTCTTAATGGCATTTAAAATGATAAATCCATGTTGTCTTTCTGCATGAGCAAAAATAATAAAATAGAATAAAATGATGAGTCCTTTCCAGCGGGGTTTTCATTGACTTTGCCCAGATCCACCAGAGGGATCACTATTTATGGCAACTGCAGCTTTATAAAATGTATTTCTTAAATAATAATACTTGAAAGTCAAAAATATCCCTTAATCCATGGGCTGCAGAAAGGTTGTTGTGTTAGCAGCATCTATCCTGCAGCCCATGGATTGAGGTGTATTTTAATGAAAATAACATTCATCTCCTTGTATATCTCATCAAAGTCTTGTTTGACCAGGTTCATTGTCAATGAACAGTAATATTTGGACAGGAGTCTCTTTTTCTAAGCAGTAGATCTCAACAGTGGGCTTAAAATATTCAGGAAACCATGCTGTAAACAGATGTACTGTCACTCTGGCTTTGCTGTTCCATTTATAGAGCAAAGGCAAAGTAGATTTTGCATAATTCTTAAGGGCCCTAGGGTTTTCAGAATGCTAAATGAGCATCAAAGTGAACTTATTATAAAATCACCAGTTGCATTAAAAAAGGAGTCAGCCTGTCCTTTACAGACTGAAGCTTTAATGCTAGGCATTTGTTTCTCCTCTCTGGCTATGGAAGTTCTAGATGACACCTTCCTCAAATAGAAAGTTATTTCATCTACCCTGAAAATCTGCTTTTTAGTGTAGCTACCAATGATCTTAGCTACATCTTAGCTAGATCTACCAATGATCTAGCTAGAAGCTTAACTTGCTGCAGCTTCTACATCAGCACTTGCTCCTTTACCTTGCACTTTTATGGTACAGAGAACGTAAGCCTCATAAACCAATGTCTGATAGCTTCAAACTTTTCTTCGGCAGCTTCCTCACCTCTCTCATCCTTCATAGAATTGAAGAGAATTGGAGCCTCACTCTGGATAAGGCTGTGGCTCAAGGGAATGTGGCTGGTTTGATCTTCTATCCAGACCACTAAAACTTTTTCCATATCTGCAACAAGGCTTTCTTATCATTCATGTGTACACTGGAGTAGCACTTTTAATCTCCTTCAAGAACTTTTCCTTTGCATTCACAATTTGGATAATTGTTCCAAGAAGCCCAGCTTTCACCCAATCTCAACTTCTAACATGCCTACCACACCAAGCTCAATCATTTCTAGCTTTTGCCTTAAAGAAAGAGACATGTGACTCTTTCTTTCTACTTGAACACTTAGAGGCCATTGTAGGGGGAGTAACTGGCCTAATTTCAACATCGTTGTGTCTCAGGGAATCTGAGGAGATGGAGAGAAATGGGCAAAGTGCTGGTCGAACAGTCAGAACACACACATTTATAGATCAAGTTCACTGTCTTACATGAGTGCTGTTTGTGGCACCCTAAAGCAATTATAATAGCAACACCAAAATCATTGATCACAGATCACCATAATAGATATAATAAAAGTGAAAAAGTTTCAGATAGCGTGAGAAATACCAAAATGTGGTACAGAGACATGAAGTGAGCACATGCAGTGGGAAAACTTGTACCAATAGATTTGCTTGATGGAGGGTGGCTACAAACCTTCAATTTGTAAAAAACGCAGTATCTGTAAAGCACAACGAAGTATGCCTATACATTGTTTAGAGGAGGTAGATAGCTAATGGTTAAGGGCATTAGCTGGACTGCCTGGGTTTGGAACCAGGGTCTGCCACTTAATGAACTACGTGATTCTGAGAAAGCCACTTAACTTCTCTGTGCCTCAGTTTCCCTATGTATTGAATGGGGGATGCTAATAACAGTATTTACCTCATATGGTTGTTGTGAGGATTAGAGTTAACATAGGTGTATTAGTCCATTTTTGCATTTCTATAAAGGAACACCTGAGACTGGGTAATTTTATTATTTATTTATTTATTTATTTATTTATTTATTTATTTTTGAGATGGAGTTTCACTCTTGTTGCCCAGGCTGGAGTGCAGTGGTGCAGTCTCGGCTCACTGCAACCTCTGCCTCCCAGGTTCAAGCGATTCTCCTGCCTCAGCCTCCCAAGTAGCTGGGATTACAGGCATGCACCACCACACCTGGCTTTCTGTACTTTTAGTAGAGATTGGGTTTCTCCATGTTGGTCAGGCTGGTCTCGAACTCCCGACCTCAGGTGATCCACCTGCCTTGGCCTCCCAAAGTGCTGGGATTACAGGCATGAGCCAACACGCCCAGCCAAGACTGGGTAATTTTATAGAGAAAAGAAGTTTAATTGGCTTATGGTTCTGCAGGTTGTACACAAAACACGGTGCCACCATCTGCTTCTGGTGAGGCCTCAGGAAGCTTCCAATCATGGTGGAAGGCAACAGGGGAGCTGGAGTATCACACGGTGAGAGTAGGAGCAAGAGAGAGAAAAGTGGGAGGCCCCAGACTCTTTTAAATAACCAGATCTCCTGTGAACTGAGTGAAAACTCACTCATCACTGAGGGGATGGTGCTAAACCATTCATGAGGGATCCACCCCTATGGTCCAATCACCTCCCACCAAGTCCCATCTCCAACACTGGGAATCACATTTCAACATGAGGTTTTGAAGGGACAAATACCCAAATCATGTGAATAGATAAAGGATTTAGAATAGTGTCTAACCAAAAGCAAGCACTCAAATAACATTAACTGTCGCTGTTATTAAAGACACATACATTTTCAATAAAACCATAAAGGTTAACGCAAAATTCAGAATTGTGGTAACAATTAATTATGGAAGGAAGGGAGAATGATAGGTTCAGGGAGGGGCATATGAGGGTCTCAAGACTATTAGTTGTGTTCTATGTTTTAAGCTTGGGCAATGGATTTTTTTTGTTTTATTATGTTTCATAACTTACATATAAATTATTTCCTTTAACATATCACTATCACAGAATTTTTAGAAGCCAAAGAAATAAAACAATCTCCACCAAATATATTCAGAGGTTTGTGTCCTTTAACGGAGTGCTCTCTGCTTCAGCTTCAGTCAGCCTCTGTCTAGAGAGGCACTGGCCTCTCTGACTTTGCTCAACGTGGCCCCTTTGGAGAAAGTTCCCTACAGGACACCTCTGCCTCGCAAGTCCTCTTGATCCCACCACAAATCACATGATCCTTCTGGAAACATTCAGTAACTGTGCTGTTATCTTTAAAGAGATCTTGGTTTTTAGAATTTTCTTTCTTTTTAATAAAACTCTTGTAAAACATAAAACAATTAGTGTATGCTTATTTTGCTTAAAAAAAAAAACAACTTGTGAATAAAAGTTAAAGCATGCCCACTGTGAGTAGAAAAAAAATGCAAACTGTTTTTGATTCTGCTGTCACACTACCACAACAATCAACACAGAAGACTTCTGTGACCACAAAGATTGATGTTTGTCTCCATACACTAAGCAAGCAATCAGTTCTGCAGTGGAGTGTCCTCCAATTCATTTTAGTTCTAATGCTCTCTGTCTGTAGATAGACTCAGAAACCACAGGAGGAGACCACCCGTCCTTCCCACCAGTCACAAGTCTGGGCCTTGGGAACTTCTAACCAAGCAGCTTCAAATTGCAGTTCCTACAATCCCTCTTTGGGTTTGGTTAATTTGCTAAAGCAGCTCACAGAACTCAGGGAAACACTTGCTTATGTTTACCAGTTTATTACAAAGGATATTTTAAAGAATACAAATAAACAACCAGATGAAGAGATACACAGGGTGAGGTCTGAAAGAATCCCAAGTGCAGGAATTTCTGCTCCCGTGGTGCTGGGGCGTGCCACTCTCCCAGTGCATGGAGGAGTTCTTGTTGCCCTTCCTGTTAGCCTACCCACGTTCAGCTATGTGGAAGCTCTCTGAACCCTGTCCTCTTGAGACTTATATGAAGACGTCACTGGATAGACATGATTGAAGTATGGACAACCAAAACACGATTGAACAAAAAGAGTGTGATCTAATACTAAGGGACAGTAGGGAAACCCAGCAAGGCCTGCTCAGATTCTTTGTGGCCTCTCTGTGAAGCATGCTTTCCTCCAGGGTATGGGGCAGGACTACTCTGGAATGATGGTCTTTGACCCACATTAGATTAGAGCCCTGCCTTGGGCAGGTGAAAAGAGGGCAGGGAAAGGTCTGAGAGAGATACGTGAGGCCTGCTTCTGATGCCTAAAGTGCCCCAACATTATAACAGAAGACTGCAACAAGGGCTATGGGAGCTCTGAGCCAGGAACTGTGGATGAAAAGCAACATATTTATATTCATAATATCACACCCACATTACATTATTCAGCTATAACCTCTGTTAATATCTTAATGTCTATCCTTCCAGATTTCATACTATATTATACATTTTAAAACAAAATTAGATTTTAAAGAGGTGATATTAATATGCCTTTTAAAATTAATATACTGGAAACATTTTTCTTTTTTTTTTTTCTTTCCGATTAGACTTCTTTGTAGGAATAAACAGAAGAGACTCAACTGCTGCTAGGTCAGCAAAGGTAGGAAGAGTTTACTCTCATGTTACCAACACACTAAGAAATACAGGGATCCACACGAAATCTATAAAGAGAACCTGTCTGACCAGGCCTTAACAGAGCCTGGAAGCTCTTGGAATGCTGGCAGCAGGAGTCTGGGGCCTAACTTTAGGGTTTTGCCATTAATGTGATTACACAGTAATGCCTATCTCTTCCTGTCAACAGGCTTTCCAGCCCTGTGTCTTTCCCCCATTTATATCTCTTGCTTATTCATAGCTTCTATTTTCCTGTAACCTCAACTTATTGAAACCTTTAGCTTATAAATGACCCATTATTACCATTCTAGCCTCTCCTTATCTCAAGGACTTTTACCTTTTGCCTACTCTGTCAACCACATAAAATCTTTCTGCATGTTCAATTTCAGATTCGTGACACAGAGACTCTGATGGACCCTGACAGCCTCTTTATCAGCAGGATTTTTTGCATCAGGCGTTTTGATAGGTGATTGGTCAAGACAGAGACTGTCTACCCTGGTTGGGCTGTGCCCTGCAAGGGACAACATTCCTGCCCTTCCTAGTGGAGCTCCCTCGGTATATTATGTGTCTGGCTAGAATTGTGGTGCCCTCTCATGGACATTTTAAGTATTACAAGAGCCATAATTTTCTTCTAGGATTGTTTTCAAACTATGGGTACATTAATTTAGGATGATGAAATCAACGAGCAGTTGACAACAATACATTTGGTCCAGAATTTCAATAATGAAATGGAAAAATATAAGAGTGCATCTCATTTATTAAGATTGAGTATTGTTTTGGCCGGGCGCGGTGGCTCACGCCTGTAATCCCAGCACTTTGGGAGGCCGAAGCGGGCAGATCACGAAGTCTGGAGATCGAGACTATCTTGGCTAACACGGTGAAACACTGTCTTTACTAAAAATACAAAAAAAAAAAAAAAAAAAATTAGCCGGGCTTGGTGGCGGGCGCCTGTAGTCCTGCTACTCGGGAGGCTGAGGCAGGAGAATGGCATGAACCCCGGAGGTGGAGCTTGCAGTGAGCCGAGATCACGCCACTGCACTCCAGCCTGGGCAACAGAGTGAGACTCCGTCTCAAAAAAAAAAAAACAAAAAACAAAAAACAAAACAAAGATTGAGTATTGTTTCATGAAACTTTTGTTTTAGATGTGAGTGTGTGTGTGTGTATGTGTGTGTGTGTGCGCGAGAGAGTGCGTGCGTATAAATGTATTTGGTGCAAAAGCAATTGTGGTTTAAAAAATGTCAAAAACCACAATTGCTTTTGGACCAACCTAAATATGTGATATTCAAAATATTTAACAACTGACATAACATAGGCATAGACACCCATTGTAAACAACTAACACAGCTATATTAGAGGGAGCTAGCTATTCAGCCTTTAATGGATGGCCAAGATTGAGATGTAAAATGTTTATTTTTTAATATAGGTCATGTCAAAAGAATTTGAAAGATACTGTTCTAGAATACAACTCAATATATCTATATATCATAAATTGTAATAATTACATAGTATTTGTATAATTTACTATAATTCAGGTAAGTAACCCAGTGGTTCTCTCTCCTTGTATAACACATTCCTACCAGTAAGAGAGGCTCTAGGTGATTTGGAAACACTCTCATGACACTTCTCTCTCCCATCTGACACCCACATTCTCTTTCTCTCTGTCTCTCTCTCACACACACACACACATGTTGAGCATTACTAATTTTAACAATTTTCCTATCGTTGGCTATTTAGATTAGAAAGTTTGGAGAGGGAATAGAATGAATAGTTAAGAACGTAGGCTCTAAAGCTAGACTGCTGGGTTGAACTCTTCCGTTTACCGGGTGTGTGACCAGGTTACTTCATCTGTCAAATGGGGATGATAATAGCCTCAATAATACCTTCCTCATAGGGTTGTCTATGAGGTTTGAATGAATTAACTTATCTAAAGTGTTCAGATCAATGTATGGTAAATACTCAATTAAATGTTAAGTATTATGACTATTAGGTTGTATCCAGTTTGTCACTATTACAAGTAAAAATATTGATGCAATGAATATCTCTGTAGCAAACTCTTTGGAAAGCAGACTTTGTTAAGTCTACTTGTGAAAATAGAATTGCTAGGTATAATGATAAGTACATTTTTAAGGGTTTTTAAAAATGTTGCTAAATTATCCACCTGGAAGGACCCTTTACCACCAGTGTTTGAAAGGCCAAACTCTAGTCAACCCTGGATCTTAAGATTTAAAACAGAAAAAGTTTTGCCAATTTCATCAGGGAATTATATTATTTAAATTTTGCTTGTCTTTGTTTACTAGTGATGTAAAACAATTTTTCACATTTTTCAAGCTTATTTGTTGATATGGTTTGGCTGTGTCACCACCCAAATCTCAACTTGAATTATATCTCCCAGAATTCCCACGTGTTATGGGAGGGACCCAGGGGGAGGTAATTGAATCATGGGGGCTGGCCTTTCCTGTCCTATTCTCATGATATTAAGTCTCTCCAGATCTGATGAGTTTATTAGGGGTTTCCACTTTTGCTTCTTCCTCATTTTATCTTGCTGCCACCATGTAAGAAATGCCTTTCACCTCACACCATCATTCTGAGACTTCCCCAGCCATGTAGAACTGTAAGTCCAGTTAAACCTCTTTTTCTTCCCAGTCACGAAAATGGACTAATACAGGAAATTGGTACCAGTAGAGTGTGGTGTTGCTGAAAAGATACCCAAAAATGTGGAAGCAACTTTGGAACTGAATAACAGGTAGAGGTTAGAACAGTTTGGAGGGCTCAGAAGAAGACAAGAACATGTGAGAAAGTTTGGAACTTTCTAGAGATTTGTTGAACAGCTTTGCCCAAAATGCTGATAGCGATATGGACAATAAGGTCCTGGCTGAGGTGGTCACAGATGGAGAACAGGAACTTTTTGGGAACTGGAGCAAAGGTGACTCTTGTTATATTTAGCATTTTGCCCCACCCTAGAGATTTGTGGAACTTTGAACTTGAGAGAGATGATTTAGGGTATCTGGCAGAAGAAATTTCTAAGCAGCAAAGCATTTAAGAGGTGACTTGGGTACTGTTAAGGGAATTCTGTTTTATAAGGGAAGTAGAGCATAAAAGTTTGGAAAATTTGCAGCCTGACAATGTGATAGAAAAGAAAACCACACTTTCTGGGGAGAAATTCAAGCTGGCTGCAAAAATTTGCATAAGCAGCAAGGAGCCTATGTTAATCCCCAAGACCATGGGGAAAATGTCTCCAAGCCATGTCAGAGATCTTCATGGCAGCCCCTCCCATCACAGGCCCAGAGGCTCAGGGGGAAAAAGTGGTTTCATGGGCCAGGCCCAGGGTCCCCATGTTATATGCAGCCTAGGGACTTGGTGCCCTGTGTCCCAGCCACTCCAGCCATGGCAGAAAGGGGCCAATGTACTGCTCAGGCTGTGACTTCAGAGGGTGCAAGCCGAAGCTTTGGCAGCTCCCACATGGTGTTGGGTCTGTGGGTGCACAGAAGTCAAGAATTGAGGTTTGGAAACCTCCGCCTAGATTTCAGAAGATATATGGAAATGTCTGGATGCCCAGGCAGGGCATCCAGTTTGCTGCAGGGATGGGGCCCTCATGGAGAACCTGTGCTAGGGCAGTGCAGAAGGGAAATGTGGGGTTGGAGCCTCCACAGAGTCCCTACTGGGGCACTGCCTAGTGGAGCTGTGAGAAGAGAGCTGCCATCCTCGAGACCCCAGAATATTAGATCCACCGACAGCTTGTACTGTTCACCTGGAAAAGCCGCAGACACTCAATGCCAGCTCATGAAAGCCACTGGGAGGGAGGCTGTACCCTGCAAAGCCACAGAGGCAGAGCTGCCCAAGACCATAGGAACCTACCTCTTACATCAGCGTGACCTGGATGTGAGACCTGGAGTTAAAGGAGATCATTCATTTTGGAGCTTTAAAATTTGATGGCCCTGCTGGATTTTGGACTTGCATCGCCCTATAACCCCTTTGTTTTGGCCAAGTTCTCCCATTTGGCTGTTTTTACCCAACACCTATACCCTCATTGTATCTAGGAAGTAACTAGCTTGCTTTTGATTTTACAGGCTCATAGTCCAAAGGGACTTGCCTTGTCTTAGATGAGACTTTGGACTGTGGACTTTGGGTTAATGCTGAAATGAGTTAAGACTTTTGGGGACTATTGGGAAGGCATGATAGGTTTTGAAATGTGTGAACATAGATTTGGAGGAACCAGGGGTGGAATGATATGGTTTGGCTCTGTGTCCCCACCCAAATCTCAACTTAATTGTATCTCCCAGAATTTCCATGTGTTGTGGGAGGGACCCAGGGTGAGGTAATTGGATCACGGGGGCTGGTCTTTCCCATGCTATTCTCATGATAGTGAATAAGTCTCATGAGATCTGATGAGTTTATTAGGGGTTTCCACTTTTGCTTCTTCCTCATTTTCTCTTGCCACCACCATGTAAGAGGTGCCTTTTGCCTCCCACCATGATTCTGAGGCCTCCCCAGCCATGTGGAACTATAAATCCAATTAAACCTCTTTTTCTTTCTAGTCTTGGGTATGTCTTTATCAGTAGCATGAAAACAGACTAATATATTTGTCATCTACGTTTGACCCACCAGTAGGCCCCCTTGAGATTGTGTCTTGATGTAGAGTAACTTTTACAATGTGACAATTTCCCAACTAATCTGTGAGGCTCTCATTTTATAATCTTATACCCTGGCCGAGTGCAATGTCCTGCACATCACTGATCTGGATACATTTAGTTGAGCTGAGTATTCCAGTTTCCACATCTGATTTCTACAATGAATTTTCGAGCAGAATTATCTGGCAGTAAGGAAAAGGAAGACATCAGATTGATCTCTCCCTACTGTCTCAAAATGGCCTTAAGGTATCCTTCCTTTGCACTTCTGAGAATTAGATAATTACATAAGAACATTTAAATGCATTTCTTTATTATTACTGCTTCTCTCTGGTGGTTATATGTTAAAATATTCCCCTTGTCAAAGAAAAAAATCGTTTTCATATTTGAGACATTGTAATTCCAAATGGGATTGCCTTCTCATCAGCAGCAAACATTTATAAAGCACCTACTGCATATCAGACATGGGGATGGTGTGGGGGGAAGAGTATGTACAAAGAGGATAGAATACATTTCATTCCCACAAGGAAGTTAGCCCTTAGCTGGTGAGGGAAAAAGCATAGTAAGGGGAGAATGCTATGGAAGGGGCATTGGGAATTGATGTTCTATGCCCAGGCCAGATCTAACTTACTGGGTAACCATGGATAAATCCCTTAACCTCTCTGCGCTTTTATTTTCTTACCTAGGAAGTTAAGAACATGAGATTATGTTTATACCACCCTCCCAATTGCATCCTTCTATGAGCTACAGGGTTTAAGAAATAAAAAGATGGAGTAAGAAAGACGGACAGTCAGATTACTAAGTGGTCACTGCCAGACAGCAAGATGGGAACCAGACAACAGGGAAGGGCTTAAAGGAGAGAAAGCACATGTCCAGTTGAGGCAATAGATGGGGATTTGTAGAGGGTGAAGTCTGAGCTGGACCTTGTTGGGAGAGGGGTCAGTAGGTAGAGAAGACGGTGTGAAAAATGAAGTTAGAGAAACGGCATGAACAAAGGGCAGATGCCAAGGTGAGAAAGTGTCACATATGCTCTTGGGACCCTGAATAGAGCAGTTTAGCTAGAACAGAAGTTCTTGTAAATTTCCAATGAGATTTCACCCTAATAATGAAATGATCTATGGGGAAGGCCTTGACTATACAGCATAGTTTAGCTTCAAGGCTTCATGTGCATCTCTGCCAGATGAGATTTTCAGGAACACTGAATGTGAGAGGAGAGAGCTGTGGTCTGTTAGTGCTATGCACTGGGATAAGAGTCAGGTGTGGAGCAAGGAGGGGCTCCTCTGTGACACGAGTTTGTCATTCCAGTCATAGGTTCCAGGATGAATCAAAAGTTTTTGAACAAGGTCAACACAATGCAGTGTTTTAGGGTAACTCACCTGTGTGAAACACAGATTACGCTGGAGAAAGAAGAGATTAGAGGCAGGAAACTGGTTAGGAGGTTATCATACTACTCAAGGCCCCATGCCTAGCTTTGGGTACTGGCCATGGGCATGAAAAAGCTATGGCCAAAGATGGTTGCTGGAATGGCCCATAGAAAATTCCTAAAAGGAAGTGATGATGCAGGCCTAGAAGGTGGGAGAGGTGAGGAGAAGGCCTGGGAAACTGCAGGCAGTGGAAATGCAGAATACAGAAGGAGAAAGGAGCACTAACTCCTCTTCTGAGCTGTAAGGAAGACAAGACATTGAAAAGTTCCAAGTGGAGGAAAGGAAGCTCATACCTTTGTCTTTTTCTTTCTTTTCAATGTATGGTACAGTGGGAAGTAATCTATTGGCATGGCTGGGGGCATGAGTTTTGCAGCCAGACAGAATGATTTTTAGTCATAAAGTTTTACTTCAATTCTCCCATGAGACTATTTTTAGAAAACACACGACTAAAATTTAAAAAGAAAAATTGCTGGATTAAACTACAGGGGAAGAAAACTGTTAAAAATACAATGAAGAGTGGGCAAGAAAAAGGAATTTTCAGAGGCAGAATAAGTGAAAGTAAGAATCAGAGAATTAAGCAGAGAAATGAAACCAGGTTTCACTTTGAAGATTTTAATTTAACCCAATTTAAGCTGGGCTCCCCTGGGGCCGTATCCTCAGTGGTAATGTAAGCTAGAAATAGCCAGCTTCCCAGGGAGCCACAAGAAAAACCGATTGCCTCAAACCTTGATACTGAGCGACGTAGAAAAAACATCTATGAGAATTTGTAACCACAAAATACTCTCTCAATAGGTTCTCAGCCCCAAAACAGCCCTATCAGAGTACTTTGGAAAATGAAAAACCCTCAGGGCAAGAATTTAAAGTGGCCCTGAGTTAGCAGTGGCCTCAGGCATCTGGCAGACACAAACATATGTTCTCCGTGGAAGAAAACGCCTTAAATTTGGGCTTCCAAGAATTTCCATAAAGTTCCAAAAAACTGTAACTCACTGTCAAAAACCACAATACTCACAAACAAACACGAATGAGAGCTAACAAGAAAACAGGCACCAGACACTAGAATCAGAACCACAAATCCTTCACATGTAAGAATCATCAGACAAGTATCAGAACATACATGTGTAGGTAAAGCAATTAACACTAAGAGAAGTAAGTAACTTGCCTAAGTTTGGAGAGCTGTAAGTGACAGCCAAAGTCTTTAGCCACAGTCTGAAATCAGGTCTGTCAGATGCTGAAGCTTTTTATTTTTTCTTTTAAAGGGAATACTTAATGCATTAAGTATATACCTCCCACAGCTTTGCCAATGCTTTATCATGTTTGCTTCATATTTTTGTAAAGAAATAAAATATATTTAATATATAAAATTGAAGCCCCATTTGCATCTCTGCCCCATACCTTTTCCATCCCACATACTCTAGAAGTTGCATGCTTTTGTCATTCTTCTGCAACTTGCTTTTCCCCTTACCACTGCATTTTTGAGTTTCATCTATGTTGATACATAGAGCTCATCTAGTTCATTTATTTTAATATTGTATAATTCTCTATTATTTGAAAATGTACGAAGACTCATTTACTCACTTTTACAATAATGGAAATTTAGGTTTTCAATTTTGTACCCCACTTGGGGGTTTCTTTGGTATACACAGAGGGCAGGAAGACATGAGCATCTTTAACTTATTAGATATAGCCAGATGGATTTCCAAAGTTGCACATTATTATTCTTATTATTTTGAGACAGAGTTTCACTCTGTTGCCAAGGCTGGAGTGCAGTGGCA
This sequence comes from Pongo abelii, assembly GCF_028885655.2. NCBI lineage: Eukaryota > Metazoa > Chordata > Mammalia > Primates > Hominidae > Pongo > Pongo abelii. The sequence goes on along the minus strand of NC_071991.2, from coordinate 89,245,911 downwards.
CAATCTCAGCTCACTGCAAAGTTGCACAGTTTTATGTTCCCACTAGCGATGCATCCAAGTTACTTCAGCTCCACATTCTTAACAATACTCAGTATTGTGAGATGTTTTTATTTTTGCAATATTACAGGTATGAAATTCTATCTCATTGTATTAATTTGCATTTTCCTGATTACTAGGGAGACTGAGCATCGTTTCAGATATTTATTGGCTTTTGGGTTTTCTCGTTAGTGACTTACCTATTCAAATCCTTTGCCCATTTTGCTATTGACTTCTTTGCCATTTTTCTTGCTGATTTGTAGAAGTCCTATTATATATTCTGGATACCAATTTTTCACTGGTAATAGATGCCAGTGAATCTATTAGTGAATATCTTTTCCCTATCCATGGTTTGTCTTTTCATTTTTAAAAGGCATCTTTTGATGTGCAAAAGTTTTAATTTGGACACAATTTATTATCCCTTTATGGTTTGTTCTTTGCATGTCTTGTTTAAAAAGCATTACTCTATTCAAGGTTATAAATATACTCTTCTATACTTCATGCTAGATGTTTTAATTCTGCTTTCCACATTTAGATCTTTAATCCATCTGGAATCCATGTACGTGTTTGATGTGAAATAGGAACCTGATATTACTGTATGCTGTGTAGGTAACCAAGAACCTGTCCTTTCCCAGTTAATTTAGTAATATAATGTCAATGAAGACAAGGAAGATGATGATTCAGAAACTCACTAAGAATCAGGACGTTTATCAGAATGTGGCAGAAATGTTTATGAAGTCCACTAGAACGGAACTGAACACATAATTGGCAGGCAACCCATTCCATGCTTCAGAAACTGAGCAAACTGACCTGCTTTCAATAGAGGGAATGTCTTTAGTTTTTTTGCCACTGTATTTCAGAAAGTCAAAGTCTATTGGCCAGTCACAGGCACTGTCTTTTGAGGCAGCCATTGTGCTTTTCCCATTTTTCCGACTGCCAACCCCATCAATTTACTCTTGTTAAAATTCCTTCTCACAATATATATCTTATTCACCTTTGTATCCCCAAGTGCCACTTATACTATTTAACTCATACTTTCGAGTAAATGTTTCTTGCATAAATATCTTAAAAGAACCAGTCCCTTTCTTCATATATCCATCCAGGGATTGAGACCTTCAGAAAACAATTAGACAGAAAGCTATTTTCAGTCACACAACACATGCTGGAACATATAGTTCCCATAGCAAAAGCTGTAAATACAGGCAGAAACGTTCTGGGAAATAGTTTTGTTTCCCCTATTTGATTACCAAGAGCCATGCACCGAGGGCAGAAGGCTCCACTTCATTTGGCAAAATCACATCGCAGTGACTGTCAGACACTGAGCATCAGGAGAGAGGCACACAGCTAAGGATGTGGGAAGGGTGCCTGCCAATTCAACATGCTTATTGAACATCTATAAAATGATAATGTCTGTGTTTTATACAACACCTGGCGTCTAGTAGAAGCATATTAAACTGAAGTTTATCATTGTAGTTATTGTTTTTATGTGCCAGTTACTTACAAACCAGAGAATAATAAGACAAGGTTCTTATCCAAGTACATTTAAAAGGGTGGTTGGGGTGGGGCAGTAAGGCCTTCAGGAGGGAGAAGCAGACATGGAAAGGAGTGGGATGTTTGCTTTTGTACAATAGGTGAAATTTAAGCATGTGTTTAGACTGAGGGGAAGGAATCCAGGAAGAGAGAATAACAAAATCTAGGAGAATCAGAACATCACGCACAAAGCTTCCAGTGAAGTGACAAGAAATTCCAATCAAGAGCACAGATGGAGGAGTTACACTTGGAAAGCAGGGAAACTTCTCTTCTTAGAGAAGATTGGCAAAGGGCCAAAGAACTAGGGTGGACTTCAGATCTTCTGGGCTTCCCTCCAAGAATAAATCCTGGTGACCCTGGCAAGGAGACAGCACAGTGGAGAGAAGGGACTTTGGAGCCAAACAGACCCAGTGTTACATCCTAATTCACCACTTACAGCTTTGGACCCTTAATCAAATTTCTGATGTCTCTTATCTTCCTTTTCATCATCTGTAAGATGGAAATAAAACACAAGCAATGACATGAGTGTTTACATAAAATGCACATGATTGCATGTAATTATTTAATGCACGTAATGGGCATAGCACTGTGTTGGGCAATAATCCGTGAGTGGTAGCAATCATTAAGAAGCTAAGAAAAAATGACACTAAATTCTGACCAAGTGAGTTTACAGCTTTGTATAAAAATAATTACTTGAGTAAAAATCTTTTAGAATCCTTTGTCTGCTTGAGAATGTTCGTTTATTTAAACAAATTTCAAAGTAAGCCTTCCTACATGTCTTCCCATTACTCTCTACCACACTCCCAACAACTGAAGATATTTTCTTTATTCAAATGTATTCAATTAATGTTAAACAAGAACAGTTTTAAAAGTCAGCTATTTAAAAAAAACTTTTAAGAATAAAACAACTTTTAGAAAATATATTAAATACATATATTATTGAATATTAGTCATTTGGGTTAAATATATAATTTAATAAAATACATTAAGTTATATATTATCTGTATTATATATTATATAATTTATTAAAATCAAGTAAAGTATCTATAATATTTGTAGATTAATTTTTAATGCTGAATTCCCAAATTTAGAAAGATGTTGATTTTTTTTGTTGAAACTTTGAAAGAGTAGAAAATTATTTTCTTACTAAATAAAATAAACATTTAGAGATATGGCATGATGAACTACCCAATTATCATGTTATCAAAAATTTTTTAAATAGTAGAGAAAGACTCATAATAAAAATGCAATAATCCCTTGCCCTACTTCTTCCTACTTTGATTCTCACCTCCACAGACAACCACTATTAATCATTTGGTTTTTGTCTTTCTGGCATTATCAACAGAAAGACTATAACAGAAAGTATATATTATACTTTCTCATACTATTTTTTAAAATTCTTGTCATTGAAAAGCTCAAACAAAATAATCACATAGCAGTAACTAATTTAAAAACCTAACTCAAGATCATTTAAAGTGTACTCAGCTTCTGAATAGCATGTATCTATATTAAACAAGTTCTCTTTAAACATCTGTGTATTAGTCCGCTTTCACACTGCTGATAAAGGCATACCCAAGACTGGGCAATTTACAAAAGAAAGAGGTTTAACTGGACTTACAGTTCCACGTGGCTGGGGAAGCCTCACAATCATGGTGGAAGACAAGGAGGAGCAAATCACATTTTACATGGATGGCAGCAAGCAAAAAGAGCTTGTGCAGGAAAACTCCCCTTATAATGACCATCAGATCTCATGAGACTTACTCACTATCACGAGCACAGCAAGGGAAAGACCTGCCTTGATGATTTAATTACCTCCTACCGGCTCCCTCCCACAACATGTGGGAATTCAAGATAAGATTTGGGTAGGACAAAGCCAAACCATATCATATGGTATAACTTAATTGGCAATGCATGACTCTAAATAGTCAAGTAGTTCAAATCAACAAAAATGGTCCAGGGTATGCCAACTTATGTATGCTTACAAGAAAAATTATTGACTGCCAAAATTATACTCACATTTTATTTATTTTTACCAGACTGTAGTGAAAGCATGCACCATATCACAGTCATGTATTGAAGTAGAAATAATATATCTCTCCCTGCTGGGCTACTAGGGAAATTTCAAATGAGTTCTGTGTAGTTCTTATTAAGAAGTGAGAGGCCGGGCGCAGTGGCACATGCCTGTAATCCCAGCACTTTGGGAGGCTGAGGAGGGCAGATCACGAGGTCAGTAGATCAAGACCATCCTGGCTAACATGGTGAAACCCCGTCTCTACTAAAAATACAAAAAATTAGCCAGGTGTGGTGGCGGGCGCCTGTAGTCCCACCTACTCGGGAGGCTGAGGCAGGAGAATAGTGTGAACCTGGGAGGTGGAGTTTGCAGTGAGCCCAGATCTCACCACTGCACTCCAGCCTGGGTGACAGAGTGAGGCTCCATCTCAAAAATAAATAAATAAATAAATAAATAAATAAATAAGAAGAAGTGAGATTCTCCCTTCCTCTCCACAAGATAGTCAAGTGTCCAGCCCTTGTTCTGTCAGCTTGCTTTGCCCTCAGGTACATTGGATGGTGGTATGATGGGCTGGCAACTGATGGGACTCACTCTACTCCAGCTGGGCACAAGGTCCCTTCCATACTGTTCTCTGGGCCCTGTGTTGGACCATCTTCTTCCCTCACTTTCTAGAACTCAGGCGCTCCACTCTTTCCTCTCCCTCTTATGCTAGTCTCTGTTTTCACTCTTCCATCCTCTTCTGCAGTCTGAGTTGCCTCTGGTTTTTGGATATGGAGAATTTTGCTTTACAAGCTGGCTTCTAAAATAAGTAAGTTAGATTCATTGATTTTGGGGGTAGGAGAAGGAAAAAGCAGAGACTAGAAAGAGCAGCAGGAAGAGAAAACAAGCTTACATCCTTATAGACATGGACCCAGCATACATGTATTATGTTGAAGACATTTTAAATATGATTGTGAAAAATAGAAATATCTTAGTTATTGCATTCCTTTATAATTCATGACTCAAATTTGGAAGTGGAAATCTGATACCTTTTCTTCTGTTTCTAGCTGCCAGTCTTAGGTCTGGTACCTATTATAAAATTTTTGCCTCGGATTCTTTAATTGGAGGCAAAAGTTAGTTTTATTTAAAGTGGAAAAGAGTGATTCACAAAGATATGTTCTTCTAAACATGAAAAGATACCATAATTTTTTGTTTAAAAATATTTTATTTTATTTTATTTTATTTTACTTTTTAGAGACAGGGTCTCTGTCACCCAGGCTGGAGTGCAGTGGTACCATCATAGCTCACTGTAAACTCAAATTCCTGGGCTTAATTGATCCTCCCACGTCAGCCTCCCAAGTAGCTAGGACTACGGGCACCTGCTGTCAAGCCCAGCTAATTTCTTATTTTTATTTTTGAAGAGATGGGTGTCTCACTTCATTGCCCAGGCTGAATTGCTGGCCTTAACCAATCCTCCCACCTCAGGCTCCCAAAGTAGTGGAATTGTGTGAGTCGCCATGCCTGGCCCCAAGAAAAGGATTTTAGAGATATTTATAATAAATTTGATTTTCTAAGGGTCTGATGTTTCATTTTCAGTATTATATTGCATCACTGATCTATAGCTTCCATTTTTAGTTATTCACTCATATTGTCAATATTCATTGAACAAAGAGAACAGGACAATGTTAATTCATTTTCTCTAAGTTGTAAGACAGAGAGCCTTTCCTGAAATCTATTTTCCAACTCCACAATTTTATGAATGTAGCTGCCTAGAACATCACTTTAATATCTGGGAACCAACTTCATTGCAGAAAAGTAGAACACATTTTTTTCTCATGAAATTAGTGATTTAAACCATAAATTTATGTAACTATTGTTAAAACTCATGCAGAGAAATATGTTTGAATGAATGGGAACTTCAAATCTAAAGGTTTGGTTCATTCTTCACTGGTGACCTAAGGTAGGAATTTTTGTCTTAGATGACATGAGCCATCTGATTTCTTTAAATCTAATCAACAAAAAATGTTACTTTGCATTTTCTTCTGTTCTAAGTTCCCTAAAAAAGTAATATTTGATAGGTAATTATGTTATTTACATAATCTAAAAACAGTGCCTGTTTTTTAAAATAGGAATGGATTTCATGAGCAGTTTATGCCTGATAAAATTCAGTATTGTTGCAAATGTTATTCATGTATATCTTTTTTCTTTGCATCAACTAACAGGCAAAATAACCAGCTAGCATCATAATGACAGGATCAAAGTCACATATAACAATATTAACCTTGAATGTAAATGGGATAATGCCCCAAGTAAAAGACACAGACTGCCAAATTGGATAAAGAGTCAAGGCCCATCAGTGTGCTGTATTCAGTAGACACATCTCATGTGCAAAGACACACATAGGCTCAAAATAAAGGGATGAAGGAGAATTTACCAAGCAAATGGAAATTTAAAAAAGCATGAATTGCAATCCTAATCTCTGATAAAACAGACTGTAAACCAACAAAGACCAAAAGAGACAAAGAAGGCCACTACCTAATGGTAAAGGGATCAATGCAGTAAGAAGAGCTAACTATCCTAAATATATATGCACCCAATACAGGAGGACCCAGATTCATAAAGAAAGTTCTTGGAGACCTACAAAGAGACTTAGACTCCCACACAATAATAGTGGAAGACTTTAACACCTCATTGTCAATATTAGACAGATCAGCGAGGCAGAAAATTAACAAGGATATTTAGGACTTGAACTCAGCTCTAGACCAAGCGGACATAATAGACATCTACAGAACTCTCCACCCCAAATCAACAGAATATACATTCTTCTCAGCACCTCATTGCACTTATTCTAAATTGACCATATAATTAGCAGTAAAACACTCCTCAGCAAATGCAAAAGAATGGAAATTATAACAGTCTGTCAGACCACAGTGCAATCAAATTAGTACTCAGGATTAAGAAACTCACTCAAAACCGCACAACTACATGGAAACTAAACAACCTGCTCCTGAATGACTACTGGGTAAATAACGAAATGGAGGCAGAAATAAAGATGTTCTTTGAAACCAATCAGAATGAAGACACAACGTACCAGAATCTCTGGGACACATTTAAAGCAGTGTGTAGAGGGAAATTTATAGTGCTAAATGCCACAAGAGAAAACAGGAATGATCTAAAATTGTCATCCTAACATCACACTTAGAAGAACTTGAGAAGAAAGAGCAAACAAATTCAAAATCTAGCAGAAGGCAAGAAATAACTAAGATCAGAGGAAAACTGAAGGAGATAGAGACACAAAAAAACCCTTCAAAAAAATCAGTCAATCCAGGAGCTGGTTTTTTGAAAAGATCAACAAAATATATAGACCTCTAGCCAGACAAATAAGAAAATAGAGAAGAATCAAATAGATGCAATAAAAAAATGATATAGAGGATATCACCACTGATCCCACAGAAATACAAACTACCATCAGAGAATATTATAAACACCTGTATGTGAATAAACTAGAAAACCTAGAAGAAATGGATAAATTCCTGGACACATACACTCTCCCATGTCTAAACCAGGAAGAAGTCAAATACCTGAATAAACCAATAACAAGTTCTGAAATTGAGGCAGTAATTAACAGCCTACCAACCAAAAAAAGTCCAGCACCAGACAGATTCACAGCCGAATTCTATCAGAGGTACAAAGAGGAGCTGGTATCATTCCTTCTGAAACTATTCCAAACCATAGCAAAAGAGGGGATCCTCCCTAATGCATTTTATTTATTTTTATTTGTTATTTTTAAAATAACAAATTTTTTTATTTTTATTATACTTTAAGTTCTAGGGTACATGTCCACAACATGCAGGTTTGTTACATAGGTATACATGTGCCATGTTGGTTTGCTGCACCCATCAGCTCGACATTTACATTAGGTATTCCTCCTAATACTATCCCTCCCTCTCCCCAACAGGCCCCCATGTGTGATGTTCCCTGCCCTGTGTCCATATGTTTTCATTGTTCAACTCCCACCTATGACAGAGAACATGCAGTGCTTGGTTTTCTATCCTTGTGATAATTTGCTGAGAATGATGGTTTCCAGCTTCATCCATGTCCCTGCAAAGGACATGAACTCATTCTTTTTTATGGCTGCATAGTATTCCATGGTGAATATGTGCCACATTTTCTTAATCCAGTCTATCATTGATGGACATTTGGGCTGGTTCCAAGTCTTTGGTATTGTGAATAGTGCCTCAATAAACATACAAGTGCATGTGTCTTTATAGTAGAATGATTTATAATCCTCTGGGTATATACCCAGTAATGGGATCGCTGGGTCAAATGGTATTTCTAGTTCTAGTTCCTTGAGGAATTGCCACACTGTCTTCCACAATGGTTGAACTAATTTACATTCCCACCAACACTGTAAAAGCGTTCCTACTTCTCCACATTCTCTGCAGCATCTGTTGTTTCCTGACTTTTTAATGATTGCCATTCTAATTGGTGTGAGGTGGTATCTCATTGTGGTTTTGATTTGCATTTCTCAGATGACCAGTAATGATGAGCATTTTTTTATGTGTCTGTTGGCTGCACAAATGTCTTCTTTTGAGAAGTGTCTCTTCATATACTTTGCTCAATTTTTGATGGGGTTGTTTGTTTTTTTCTTGTAAATTTCTTTAAGTTCTTTGTAGATTCTGGATATTAGCCCTTTGTCAGACGGGTAGAGTGCAAAAAACTTTCTCCCATTCGGTAGGGTGTCTGTTCACTCTGATGATAGTTTCTTTTGCTGTGCAGAAGCTCTTTAGTTTAATTAGATCCAATTTGTCAATTTTGGCTTTTGTTGCTATTGTTTTTGGTGTTTTAGTCATGAAGTCCTTTCCCATTCCCATGTCCTGAAAGGTATTGCCTGCGTTTTCTTCTAGGGTTTTTATGGTTTTAGGTCTTACATTTAAGTCTTTAATCCATCTTGAATTAATTTTTGTATAAGGTGTAAGGAAGGGGTCCAGTTTCAGCTTTCTATTTATGGCTAGCCAGTTTTCCCAGCACCATTTATGAAATAGGGAATCCTTTCCCCATGTCTTGTTTTTGTCAGGTTCGTCAAAGATCAGAAGGTTGTATATGTGTGGTGTTATTTCTGAGGCCTCTGTTCTGTTCCATTGGTCTATATATCTGTTTTGGTGCCAATACCATGCTGTTTTGGTACCAGTACCATGCTGTTTTGGTTACTGTAGCCTTGTAGTATAGCTTGAAGTCAGGTAGCGTGATGCCTCCAGCTTTGTTCTTTTTGCTTAGGATTGTCTTGGCTATGCAGGCTTTTTTTTGGTTCCATATAAACTTGAAAGTAGTTTTTCCAATTCTGTGAAGAAAGTCATTGGTAGCTTGATGGGGATGGCATGAGTCTGTAAATTACTTTGGGCAGTATGGCCATTTTCACAATATTGATTCTTCCTATCCATGAGCATGAAATGTTTTTCCATTTGTTTATGTCCTCTCTTATATGATTGAGCAATGGTTTGTAGTTCTCCTTAAAGAGGTCCTTCACATCCCTTGTGAGTTGTATTCCTAGGTATTTTATTCTCTTTGTAGCAATTGTGAATGAGAGTTCACTCGTGACTTGGCTCTCTGTTTGTCTGTTATTGGTATATGGGAATGCTTCTGATTTTTGCACATTGATTTTGCATCCTGAGACTTTGCTGAAGTTGCTTATCAGCATAAGGAGATTTTGGGCTGAGATGATTGGGTTTTCTAAATATACAATCATGTCATCTGCAAACAGGAACAATTTGACTTCCTCTTTTCCTAATTGAATACTCTTCATTTCTTTCTCTTTCCTGATTGCCCTGGCCAGAACTTCCAATACTATGTTGAATAGGAGTGGTGAGAGAGGGCCACCTTGCCTTGTGCCGGTTTTCAAAGGGAATGCTTCCAGTTTTTGCCTGTTCAGTATGATATTAGCTATGGGTTTGTCATAAATAGCTCTTATTATTTTGAGATACGTTCCATCAATACCTAGTTTATTGAGAGTTTTTAGCATGAAGGGCTGTTGAATTTTGTCAAAGGCCTTTTCTGCATCTATTGAGTTAATCATGTGGTTTTTGTCATTGGTTCTGTTTATGTGATGGATTACATTTATTGATCTGTGTATGTTGAACCAGGCTTGCATCCCAGGGATGAAGCCAACTTGATCGTGGTGGTTAAGTTTTTTGATGTGCTGCTGGATTCACTTTGCCAGTATTTTACTAAGGATTTTTGCGTCAATGTTCATCAGGGATATTGGTCTAAAATTCTCTTTTTTTGTTGTGTCTCTGCCAGACTTTGGTATCAGGATGATGCTGGCCTCATAAAATGAGTTAGGGAGGATTCCCTCTTTGTCTATTGTTTGGAATAGTTTCAGAAGGAATGACACCAGCTCCTCTTTGTACCTCTGGTAAAATTCAGCTGTGAATCTGTCTGGTCCTGGACTGTTCTTGGTTGGTAGGCTATTAATTATTGCCTCAATTTCAGAACGTGTTATTGGTCTATTGAGAGATTCAACTTCTTCCTGGTTTAGTCTTGGGAGGGGGCATGTGTCCAGGAAATATCCATTTCTTCTAGATTTTCCAGTTTATTCATGTAGAGGTGTTTATAGTATTCTCTGATGGTAGTTTGTATTTCTGTGGGATTGGTGGTGATATCCCTTTTATCGTTTTTTATTGTGTCTATTTGATTCTTCTCTCTTTTCTTCTTTATTAGTCTTGCTAGTGGTGTATCTATTTTGTTGATCTTTTCTGAAAAACAGCTCCTGGATTCATTGATTTTTTTGAAGGGTTTTTCGTGTCTCTGTCTCCTTCAGTTCTTCTCTGATCTTAGTTATTTCTTGCCTTCTGCTAGGTTTTGAATGTGTTTGCTCTTGCTTCTCTAGTTCTTTTCAGTGTGATGTTAGGGTGACAATTTTAGATCTTTCTTGCTTTCTCTTGTGGACATTTAGTGCTATAAATTTCCTTCTACACACTGCTTTAAATGTGTCCCAGAGATTCTGGTACACTGTGTCTTCATTCTGATTGGTTTCAAAGAACATCTTTATTTCTGCCTTCATTTCGTTATTTATCCAGTCATCATTCAGGAGCAGGTTGTTTAGTTTCCATGTAATTGTGCGGTTTTGAGTGAGTTTCTTAATCCTGAGTACTAATTTGATTACACTGTGGTCTGAGAGACAGTTTGTTGTGATTTCTGTTCTTTTACATTTGCTGAAGAGTGTTTTATTTCCAATTATGTGGTCAATTTTGGAATAAATGTGATGTGGTGCTGAGAAGAATGTATATTCTGTTTATTTGGGGTGGAGAGTTCTGTAGATGTCTATTAGGTCTGCTTGATGCAGAGCTGAGTTCAAGTCCTGGATAACCTTGATAACCTCCTGTCTTGTTGATCTGTTTAATATTGACAGTGGGGTGTTAAAGTCTCCCGCTATTATTGTGTGGGAGTCTAAGTCTCTTTGTAGGTCTCTAAGGACTTGCTTTATGAATCTAGGTGCTCCTGTATTGGGTGCATACATATTTAGGATAGTTAACTCTTCTTGCCATCTTAATCCCTTTACCATTATGTAGTGGCCTTCTTTGTCTCTTTTGATCTTTGTTGGTTTAAAGTCTGTTTTATCAAAGACTAGGATTGCAACTGCTGCTTTTTTTTTTGCTTTCCATTTGCTTGGTAGATCTTCCTCCATCCCTTTATTTTGAGCTTATGTGTGCCTCTGCATGTGAGATGTGTCTCCTGAATGCAGCACACTGATGGGTCTTGACTCTTTATCAAACTTGGCAGTCTGTGTCTTTTAATTGCAGCATTTAGCCCATTTACATTTAAGGTTAATATTGTTAAATGTGAATTTGATCCTGTCACTATGATGTTAGCTAGTTATTTTGCCCATTAATTGATGCAGTTTCTTAATAGCATTGATGAGTTTACAATTTGGTATGTTTTTGCAGTGGCTGGTACCAGTTGTTCCTTTCCATGTTTAGTGCTTCCTTCAAGAGCTTTTGTAAGGCAGGCCTCTTGGTGACATAATCTCTCAGCATTTGCTTGTCTGTAAAAGATTTTATTTCTCCTTCGCTTATGAAGATTAGTTTGGCTGGATATGAAATTCTGGGCTGCAAATTCTTTTATTTAAGAATGTTGAATATTAGCCCCCACTCTCTTCTGGCTTGTAGGGTTTCTGCTGAGAGATGTGTTGTTAGTTTGATGGACTTCCCTTTGTGGGTAACCTGACCTTTCTCTGTGGCTGCCCTTAATATTTTTTTCCCTCATTTAAGCCTTGGTGAATCTGACAATTTTGTGTCTTGGGGTTTCTCTTCTTGAGGAGTATCTTTGTGGTGTTCTCTGTATTTCCTGAATTTGAATGTTGGCCTGCCTTACTAGGTTGGGGAAGTTCTTCTGGATAGTATCCTGAAGAGTGTTTTCCAACTCGGTTCCATTTTCTCCGTCACTTTCAGGTACACCAATTAAATGTAGATTTGGTCTTTTCACATAGTCCCATATTTCTTGGAGGCTTTCTTCTTTTCTTTTCACTCTTTTTTCTCTAATCTTGTCTTCTCACTTTACTTCATTAATTTGATCTTCAATCACTGAGATCCTTCTTCCACTTAATCGAATCAGCTATTGAAGCTTGTGCATGCCTCACAAAGTTCTCGTGCTATGGTTTTCAGCTCCATCAGGTCATTTAAGGTCTTCTTTACACTCTTTATTCTAGTTAGCAATTTGTCTAACCTTTTTTCAAGGTTTTTAGCTCACTTGCAATGGGTTAAAACCTGCTCCTTAGCTCAGAGAAGTTTGTTATTACCAACCTTCTGAAGCCTACTTCTGTAAACTCATAAACTCCTTCTTCGTCCAGTTTTGATCCATTGATGGTGAGGAGCTGTGATCCTTTCGAAGAGAAGAGGTGCTCTCGTTTTGGGAATTGTCAGCTTTTCTGCTCTGGTTTCTCCCCATCTTTGTGATTTTATCTACCTTTGGTCTTTGATGTTGGTTACCTACAGATGGGGTTTTGGTGTGGATGTCCTTTTTATTAATTTTGATGCTATTCCTTTCTGTTTGTTAGTTTTTCTTCTAAAGTTCAGGCGTCTCAGCTACAGGTCTGTTGGAGTTTGTTGGAGGTCCACTCCAGACCCTGTTTGCTTGGGCATCACCAGTGGAGGCTGCAGAACAGCAAATATTTCAGAACAGCAAATACTGCTGCCTGATCCTTCCTCTGGTTGCTTCATCCCAGAGGGGCACTTGCCTGTATGAGGTGTCTGTCGGCCCCTACTGGGAGGTGTTTCCCAGTCAGGCTACATGCGGGTCAGGGACCCACTGGAGAAGGTAGTCTGTCCATTCTCAGAGCTCAAACGCTGTGCTGGGAGAACCACTGCTCTCTTCAGAGCTGTCAGACAGGGATGCTTAATTTTGCAGAGGTTGTCTGCTGCCTTTTGTTCAGCTATGTCCTGCCCACAGAGGTGGAGTCTAGAGAGTCAGTAGGCCTTGCTGAGCTGCAGTGGGCTCCGCCCAGTTCAAGTTTCCTGGCCACTTTGTTTACCTACTCAAGCCTCAGCAATGGCAGACGCCCCTCCCCTTGCCAGGCTGCAGTGTCACAGGTCGATCTCAGACTGCTGCACTAGCAGTGAGCAAGGCTCTGTGGGTGTGGGACCCCCAAGCCAGGCACAGGAGGGAATCTCCTGGTCTGCTGGTTGCTAAGACCATGGGAAAAGCACAGTATTTGGATAGGAGTGTACCGTTCCTCTAGGTACAGTCTGTCATGGCTTCCCTTGGGCAGAAAAGGGAAATACACTGACCCCTTGTGTTTCCAGGGTGAGGCAACACCCCACCCTGCTTCAGCTCACCCTAAGTGGGTGGCACCCACTCTCCAACCAGTCACAATGAGATAAACCATGTACCTCAGTTGGAAATGCAGAAATCTTCCATCTTCTGCGTCGATCTCGCTGGGAGCTGCAGACTGGAGCTGTTCATATTTGGCCACCTTGGAAACGAACCCCCTAACCCATTTTATGAGGATAGCATCATCCTGATACCAAAGTCTGGCAGAGACGTAACAAAAAAAGAGAATTTCAGGCCAATATGCCTGATGAACATCAATGCAAAAATCCTCAATAAAATACTGGCAAAGTGAATACAGCAGCACATCATAAAGCTTATCCACCATGATCAAGTCAGCTTCATCCCTGGGATGCAAGGGTGGTTCAACATACACAAATCAATAAACATAATCCACATAAACAGAACCAATGACAAAAACCACATGATTATCTCAATAGATGCAGAAAAGGCCTTCGACAAAATTCAACAGCCCTTCATGCTAAAAACTCTCAATAAACTAGGTATCAGTGGAACATATCTCAAAATAACAAGAGCTATTCATGACAAACTCACAGCCAGTAGCATACTGAATAGGCAAAAACTGGAAGCATTCCCTTTGAAAACCATCACAAGACAAGGATGCTCTCTCTCACCACTCCTATTCAACATAGTATTGGAAGTTCTCATCAGAGCAATCAGGCAAGACAAAGAAATTAAGGGTACCAAATAGGAAGTAAGGAAGTCAAATTGTTCCTGTTTGCAGATGACATAATTGTATATTTAGAAAACCCCATCATCTCAGCCCCAAATCTCCTTCTGCTGACAAGCAAATTCAGCAAAGTCTCAGGATACAAAATCAATGTGCAAAAATCAGAGGCATTCCTATACACCAATAACAGACAAACAGAGAGCCAAATCACAAGTGAACTCCCATTCACAACTGCTACAAAGCGAATAAAATACCTAGGAATACAACTTACAAGGGATGTGAAGGACCTCTTCAAAGAGAACTACAAACCATTGCTCAAGAAAATAAGAGAGGACATAAACAAATGGAAAAACATTTCATGCTCATGGATAGGAAGAGTCGATATCATGAAAATAGCCATATTGCCCAAAGTAATTTATAGATTCAGTGCTATCCCCATCAAGCTATCAATGACTTTCTTAGCAGAATTGGAAAAGATTACTTTAAAATTTATATGGAACCAAAAAAGAGCCTGCATAGCCAAGACAATCCTGGGCAAGAAGAACAAAGCTGGAGGCATCACACTACCTGACTTCAAGCTATACTACAAGGCTACAGTAACCAAAACAGCATGGTACTGGTACCAAAACAGATTTACAGAAAAATAGAACAGAACAGAGGCCTCAGAAATAACACCACACATCTACAACCTTCTGATCTTTGGCAAACCAGTCACAAGCAATGGGGAAAGGATTTCCTATTTAATAAAAGGTGTTGAGAAAATTGGCTAGCCATATGCAGAAAAGTGAAACTGGATCCCTTCCTTACACCTTATACAAAATCAACTCAAGATGGATCAAAAACTTAAACATAAGACCCAGGACTATAAAAATACTAGAAGACCTGGGCAATACCATTCAGGACATAGGCATGGGCAAAGACTTCATGTCTAAAACACCAAAAGCAATGGCAACAAAAGCCAAAATTGACAAATGGGATCTAATGAAACTAAAGAGCTTCTGCACAGCAAAAGAAACTATCATCAGAGTGAACAGGCACCCTACAGAAAGGGAGAAAATTTTTGCAATCTACTCATCTGACAAAGTGCTAATATCCAGAATCTGCAAGGAACTTAAACAAATTTACAAGAAAAAAACAAGCAACCCCATCAAATAGTGGGCAAAGTATATGAATAGACACTTCTTAAAAGAAGACATTTATGCAGCCAACAGACACAAAAAAATGCTCATCATCACTGGTCATTAGAGAAATGTAAATCAAAACCACAATGAGATACCATCTCACACCAATTAGAATGGCAATCATTAAAAAGTCAGGAAACAACTGATGCTGCAGAGAATGTGGAGAAGTAGGAACGCTTTTACAGTGTTGGTGGGAATGTAAATTAGTTCAACCATTGTGGAAGACAGTGTGGCGATTCCTCAAGGATCTAGAACTAGAAATACCATTTGACCCAGTGATCCCATTACTGGGTATTTACCCAAAGGATTATAAATCATTCTACTATAAAGACACATTCACATGTATGTTTATTGTGGCACTATTCACAGTAACAAAGACTTGGAACCAACCCAAATGTCCATTGATGATAGACTGGATTCAGAAAATGTAGCACATATACACCATGGAATACTATGCAGCTATAAAAAAGGATGAGTTCATGTCCTTTGCAGGGACATGGATGAAGCTGGAAACCATCATTCTCAGCCAACTTTCACAAGAGTAGAAAACCAAACACTGCATGTTCTCACTCATAAGTGGGAGTTGAACAATGAGAACACATGGACAGAGGGAGGAGATCATCACACACTGGGGTCTGTCGGGGGGTGGGGGCCTAGGTAAGGGATAACATTAGGAGAAATACCTAATGTAGGTGATAGGTTGATGGGTGTAGCAAACCACCATGGCACATTTATACCTATGTAACAAAAGTGCATATTCTGTACATGGACCCCAGAACTTAAATTATATTAAAAAAGAAAGAAACTATTAAAAAAAGAAACAGGAATAGATTTCATGAGCAGATTATGCCTGATATAATTCAGTATTATTGCAAATGTTATTAATATATATCTTTTTTCAATATATTCAGCCTTTGATTGAAAAAATACACAACTTCAATCTCCCTACCAAGTTTATCTAATAGCTCTTGCTCTTTTTAATAAGAAACAAATCTGTGTTTCAATTGATGTATTTTTTATTTGATATATATTTCAATTGATGTTTTCATTTTTTGCTTATTAATAGCTGCATATATATATTTATTTAATCTTTACCATTAAAACAAGATCACAGTTACCATTTTCACTGCTGAGCACTCTACCTGGTATGCCTAAATACCAAACTTTTCTAGTATACTGGGAAATGCTGTTGTAATCCTTTTAACGTAATGACCCCTAGAATATAAAAAGCTTTTAAGAAAAAATGCCAAGTGAACATTAGAGTGCCAACTAAGGCAATAGAAACACTTTCAAATTTTAATCTTGTATTTTACATAGATTTATTAATATTTCTAAATCATATTACAAATGAAGTACTTTTTCCCAAGAGGTAAAATAAGATTAATTATTGTTTTGCTGTTGCTATGTTGAACTATTTTCTTTATGGTTTCATTTCTTTTAGTAAATCCATGGAGTTTTGATTATTGATTTATATAGTAAAAACTACGAATAAATAGTCTAGACCCAGTCATTTTTTAAATAAGAAAAGAATGTAAAAGCAATCAGGTAGTAAAGAGATTAGTTGAATCCTTGGTGAAGGAAATTAACAGCAATCTGAAAGGGATGGAGTATAGAATCTATGAAATTAAATCAGAAGATAAAAGAAGAATAAGAATCAGATAAAACCTTAACATGATTGAAACTGGAAGATGCTCAGAGATCTATGACATTGCAGACTTGCATAGCTGAGACCTAGCTTAAAAGCAGCCTTAGGGTCCCCCATTTACCTGGCTGGCCATTCCTAACTGTAGGAAAGGGATTGGCATGTTCACTTCTAGCTCAGGTAAATTTACCCAGGATATATGTAGTGCCCATGTTTCATGTCCTGGTATCCAACTGCTGCTCACTAAGTGAAGAAGATGAACTTACCCCTTGTCCTGCTGCAACAGCATATACCACAGTCACAAAAAACCAAAAGTTCTTTGCTATTTAAAATAAAAACTTTAAAAGGTACTATATTTAGCAATAGGTGAAACTGATTCTCTTACAAAAATAAATGTGACCCTGAAATTTGCATAGCTGACTTCTACAGATAGTGATGGTTCTAGGAGATACTAATCAAATGAAGGGAAAAAAATTTTGCTTTCCTGCCATGAACAGATTAACTTTGGTAAATTTTAGAGTATTGCTGTATTTTTGATTTGGTGAACTAATTCTTTTTAAATCTGAAGTTTGAAAGTAAGAGTCATTTTATTTTCTCAATGCTTTTTATTTCTGAGTATTTCCTTAACATAAATAATTATTTCATGGTCCAAAATATTCTATCTAGTAACCTCAGCCCATCTTAGATGTTAACTCTGATGATAAAGTTTGTATTCATTGGGATGAGCCCTGCATATTTTGTTATTTAAGGTGTTTGCAAAAGCTAACTTGTTAGAGCATCTGATATTCTGAACATGTGATTTTTTTTTATCTGAAATGTGTAATTTATGTTACATTTGTGATTTGGGTTAGCATGTGTAGAATTTTATTAAATCTGTAAACTGATTCTGAATGTTTAAGAGAATTTGATTTACAAGAGTTAAGTACTAAGAATGCTCTTGCTGATGTGTTTTGTTTGGCTACCTCAATCTATGTTTGAAGTGTTCAAGAAGGTCAGATACATTATATCTGTACTTGTTGCTTTAAATGATAAAGGTTGTAATTCTCTAAGTGTGGTTCCCACATCAGTAGCATCAGCATCATCTGGAAAAGTGTTAAATGTGCATATTTAACCTCAGACTTACTATATCAGAAACTGTAGGGATGGAGTCCAGCATTTTGTGTTTTAATAAACTCTCTAGACATTTGAGAACCACTGGCTTAAGGTAACTTAATTAAGTAAGTTTATAAATAGGTTATTTGTTCGGGGGAGTTTAAACTGTTAGGGGAACATTAGTTAAAGAGTATTTGATGCCAGGCGCTTTGGCTCACACCTGTCATCCCAGCACTTTGGGAGGCCAAGGCAGGCAGATCATGAGGTCAGGAGTTTGAGACCACACTAGCCAGCATGGTGAAACCCCATTTCTACTAAAAATACAAAAAAATTAGCCGGGCATGGTGGCGCATGCCTGTAATCCCAGCTACTTGGGAGGCTGAGGCAGGAGAATAGCTTGAACCTGCGAGGCAGAGGTTGCAGTGAGCGGAGACTGTGCCACTGCACTCCAGCCTGGACAACAGAGTGAGACTCTGTCTCAAAACAAAAGTGTTTGATTTTTCTTAACAGATTTAAAATTATTTTATTTATAAATGGAAAATCATGTTTTTTTTAGTTGAACCCAATGCCTTAAAAAACTAGGTTTTAACATTTTTTACTTTAATAAATTTAATGTTAATTTAAATACAAGAAATGATAAGCAGTTTTTCAGCACACAAAAGTCCTTTTTGAATTTTAGAAAATTCAACTAATGAAGACCTAGATATATTTTAATTTTGCTTGTGTATTTCCCTGGTGACACCAATGTCAGATCCAACAATTATGTGAGCTTAGGGTTCCTTCCTCCTCATTTCATATGTTTCAAAAATATAGGAAAAAAAGACGTGCTAGGTTAGAAAGGTTATAACAAAGGAAGTTTTAAGGCTGGTTAGGAAACCAGCATGCTTTAAGAATTGCAGATCATGGTACTAAGAACTGGCCACTTCAAAATTACTCATATTCTGTCTAGTGCTAAATTGTTTTCCAAATGTCACAGGAACAATTTTCATTATAATAGAACTCCTGGTGCTTTATATCTCCACAGTAAAGTGGTGGTGCCAAGTACTGCATTTTTAGTTGTATAATTCTTCTAAATTTGTTCAAAATAGTCAATGGAATTGCAAGATAATAAACTACATAACCTATGTTACTTTTGTGTGGCAAAAGATTTTAGTTCTGGGAAATCAATGGCCATAGAAATTATGCTTAGAACATGTAGCACTCGACAATAAAAGGTATTGTTACTGACAATAAAAGATATTGTTACTGACAATAAATGGTATTGTTACTGATAGATATGACAGAAAGTTTGTTAAAGCATATCAAGATATACTGGACTTATTCAACTGTGAGTCATTTCTGCCAAACCACTTTAGAGGTAGAGCTATTTTTCTCTTGAATCCTTAAGACTTTGTAGTGTACTTAAAATCAATTTTACTACATTAGGGATTCTGTATTAATATGAATCCTAACCATCTCACATTTATGACAGTTCAAATAAAGACATAAAATACTATAAAGTATATAAGGTATTTTTCTTTTTATCCACTGTAATTTCCCTTCTGCTCCCTGAAGCAGTGTTTGACCTTAGGAAGCCATTTTCTTCCTGAAATATTCTCACACTTTTATTGATGAGCTTCAGTTAGCTCCTACCAACTTATGAGAGCCAGTTGTTAATTTTTTAGGAATTCCATGAGCCAGTTGATTAAACTAGCCATTATTAAACATTAAAGTACGACCATTTACAATTAGATAAGTTACACATTTTTATTAATACATAATAATTATACACATTTATGGAATACATGTGATATTCTATTACATCCATAGAATGTGTAATGATCAAGTCGGTATATAGGATATTCATCACCTTGAGCATTGATCATTACCATGTGTTGGGAACATTTCAAGCCCTCCTCTCTTGCTATTTTGTAATATATAATGCATTATTGTTAACTATAATCAACCTAGTCTGCTATCGAACATTAGAACTTATTCCTTCTATCTAATTCTATGTTTGTACCCATTAACCATCTCTTCTTCATCTCCCTACCCCTACACATAAACTCCCCAGCCTCCAGTAACTACGTTCTACTTTCTACCCCCATGAGATAAATGTTTTTAGCTCCCACATATGAGTGAGAACATGTAATATTTGTCTTTCCATGCCAGGTTTATTTCACTTAACATAATGACCTCCAGTTCCATCCATGTTTCTGCACATGACAGAATTTCATTCTTTTTTCACAGCTGAATAATATTCCACTGTGTATATATGCCATATTTTCTTTATCTATTCAACCATTGATAGACACTTGGGTTGATTCCATATCTTTGCTATTGTGAACAGTGCTGCAATGAAAATGGGGGTGCAGGTATCACCTTAATATACTAATTTCCTTTCCTTTGGATAAATACCCAGGACAGAATTGCTGGATCATATGGTAGCTTTATTTTTTAGTTTTTGACAAATCTGCATACTGTTTCCATATGGCTGTATTAATTTATGTTCCTACCAACAGTATATAAGAATTCCCTCTTCTCCACATCCTTGTTAGCATCTGTTTTGTTTTATTTTATTTTTTGATAATAGCCATTCTAACTGGGGTAGGATGATATCTCATTGTGGTTTTGATTACTGCATTTCCTTGATGAATAGTGATGTGCATTTTTTCATATAATTATTGGCCATTTGTATGTCTTTTTTTGAAAAATGTCTATTCAGATCTTTTGCCTATTTTTTAATGGGATTATTTGATTTTTTGCTATTGAGTTGTTTGACCTCCTTGTATATTCTTGATGTTAGTCCCTTGTTGGGTGGATAGTTTGCAAATATTTTGTTCCATTCAACAGGATGTCTCTTCACTATGTTGATTGCTTCCTTTGCTGTGAAGAAGCATTTAATTTAATATAGTCTCATTTATCCATTTTTGTTTTCATTGACTGGGGTTTTGAGGTCTTAGCTATAAAATATTTGCTTAGACCAATGTCCTGAAGTGTTTCCTCTATGTTTTCCTCTAGTAGTTAGTTTCAGGTCTTATATTTAAGTCTTTGATCCATTCTGAATTGATTTTTGTATGTGGTGGAAGATAGGGGCCTAGTTTCATGATTCTGCATAAGAATATCCAGTTTTCCCAGCACCATTTACTAAAGATAGTGTCCTTTCCCTAATGTATGTTCTTAGCACCATTATCAAAAACCAGGTGGCTATATGCCTGTTTTTATACCAATACCATGCTACTTGGTATTGGCCACTATAACCTTGTGATATATTTTAAAGTCAGGGCATGCAATGCTTCCAGCTTTGTTCATTTTGCTCAGAATTCCTTTGGCTATTTGGGCTCTTTTTTAGTACCATATGAATTTTAAGATTGTTTTTTCTATATGCGAAGAATGTCATCAGTATTTTGATAGAGATTATATTGAATCTGCGGATTGCTTTTGATAGGATGGCCATTTTAACAATATTATTTTTTCCAATCCATGAGCATGAAATATCTTTCTATTGCTTTGTGTTCTCTTCAATTTCTTTCATCAGCATTTTGTAGTTTTCCTTGTAGAATCCTTTTACTTTCTTGGTTAAATTTATTCCTAGGGTTTTTTTTTTAGCTATTGTAAATAGGATTGCCTTCTTGATTTCTTTTTCTTTTAGTTCATTATTAGTGTATAGAAATGCTATGACTATTGTATGTTGATTTTTTTATACTGAAATTTTATTTAAGTTGTTTATCAAATCTAAGAGTTTCTCGGTGGAGTCTTTGGGTTTTTCTAAATATAAGATTATGTCATCTGCAACGAGGGATTGTTTAACTTTCTCTTTTCCAATTGGGGTGCCTTTTAGTTATTTATCTTGACTAATTGCTCTGGCTATACTTCCAGTACTATGTTGAATAGGAGTGGTGAAAATGGGATGGGCATTCTTATCTTGTTCCAGTTCTTAAAGTAAAAACTTTCAGCCTTTCCCCATTCAGTATGATGTTAGCTGTAGGTCTGTCATATTTGGTCTGCATTATGTTGAGGTATTTTCCTTCTACATCTGGTTTGTTGGGAGTTTGTTTTATCATGAAGGGATGTAGAATTTTATCAGATGCTTTTTCTGTGTCTATTGAAATGATCATAAGGTTTAAGTCTTTAATTCTGTTAACGTGATGGATCACATTTATTGATTTGCATATGTTGAACTATCCTTGCATCCCTGGAAGAAATCCCACTTGATCATGGTGTATTATTGTTTTGATGTGCTGTTGGATTCAGATTGCTAGGATTATTTTGGGGATTTTTTGTGTCTATGTTTATCAGGGATATTGGCTTGTAGTTTTCCTTTTTTGTGTCTTTGGTTTTGACATCAGAGTAATGCTGGCCTTGTAGAAGAGTAAAGGAAGAATTCTCTACTCTTCAATTTTTTTGAATCGTTTGAGGAGAATGGTGTTAGGTCTTCTTTATAAGTTTGGTAAAATTTTGGCAGTGAAGCCATTTGGTCTGGGACTTTCCTTTTTTGTAAAACTTTTAAGTTACTGATTCAATATTGTTACTCATTATTGGTCTGATTAGATTTCCTATTTATTTCTGATTCAATCTTGGTAGGTTGTATACATCCAGGAACTTATCTATGTCTCCCAGATTTTTCAGTTTGTTAGTGTTCATAATAGTCTCTGATGACCTTTTGTATTGCTGTGATATAAGTTGTAATGTCTTCTTTTTCATTTCTAATTTTATTTATTTTGGTCTTCTCTCTTCTTTTTTTGGTCAGTCTAACTAGTGCCTTATTGTATTAGTCCATTCTCAAACTGATATATATACATACCTGAGATTATGAAGAAAAGAGATTTAATTGACTCACAGTTTTGTATGGCCAGGGAGCTCTCAGGAAACTTACAATCATGGCAGAAGGTGAAGGGGAAGCAGGCACATATTCACATGGCTGGAGGAGAGAGATAGAGAGAGAAGGGAGAGGTGCTACACACTGTTAAACAAGCAGTTATCGGGAGAACTCTATCACAGCAAGGGGGAAGTCCACATTTATGATTTAATCACTTCCCACCAGGCCCCTCCTCCAACATTGAGGATTACAATTCAACATGAGATTTGGGTGGGGACACAGCCAACCATATCATTCCACCCTTGGCCCATCCAAAATCTCATGTCCTTCTCACATTTCAAAATACAAGTATGCCTTCCCAACAGTGCCCTGAAGTCTTAACTCATTCCAGCATTAACTCAAAAATCCAGACCACAGTCCAAACTCTCATCTGAGACAAGGCTAGTCCCTTCTGCCTGTGAGCCTGTAAAATCAAAACAAGTTAGTTACTTCCAAGATACAATGGAAGTACAGGCATTGGGTAAATACTCCCTTTCCAAAAGGGAGAAATTGACCAAAACGAACGGGCTAGAGGCCCCATGCAAGTCTAACACAAAGTAAGGCAGTCATTAAATCTTAAAGCTCCAGAATAATCTCTTTTGACTCCATTCTCATATCCAGGCCACAGTGATGCAGGGGGTGGGCTGCCAAGGCCCTGGGCATCTCCATCCCTGTGGCTCTGCAGGGTGTATCTCCCATGGCTGCTTTCATGGACTGGCATTGAGTGCCTGTGGCTTTTCCAGGTTTACAGTGCAAGCAGTAGGTGGATCTACCATTCTGAGGCCTGGAGGATGGTGGCCCTCTTCTCACAGCTCCACTAGGCAGTGCCCCAGTGGGGACCCTGTGTGGGTGCTCCAACTTCACATTTTCCCTCTGCACTGCCCTAGTAGAGGTTCTCCATGAGGGCACTTCCCCTGCAGCAGACTGCTACCTGGACATCCAGGCATTTCCATACATCCTCTGAAACCTAGGTGGAGGCTCCCTTGCCCTCTTGGCACCCAACTGCAGGCTTAACACCATGTGGAAGCCACCAAGGCTTGGGGTTTGCACCCTCTGAAGCAATGGCCTGAGCTGTACCTTGACCACTTTTGGACACAGCTGGAGCTGGAGTGACCACAATGCAGGGTGCCATGTCCTGAAGCTGCAAAGAGCAGTGGGGCCCTGGGACAGGTGATGAAACCATTTTTCCTCCCTTGGCCTCCAGGCCTGTGATGGGAGGGCCTGCTGCAAATGTCTCTGAAATGCCTTGGAAGCATTTTCCCCAAAGTCTTGGCTATTAACATTGGGCTCCTCTTTACTTATGCAAATTTCTATAGCCGGCTTGAATTCCTCCCCAGAAAATGGGCTTTTCTCTGCTACCACATGGTCTGGCTGCACATTTTCCAAACTTTTATGCTCTGCTTCTGTTTTAAATATAAGTTACAGTTTCAGGTCATTTCTTTGTTTATGTAAATGAGATTAAACTTCAGAAGCAGCCAGGCCACATCTTGAATGCTTTGCTGCTTAGAAATTTCTTCTGCCGGGCTGGGTGTGGTGGCTCATGCCTATAATCCCAGCACTTTGGGAGGCTGAGGCAGGTGGATCACCTGAGGTCAGGAGTTCAAAACTAGCCTGGCCAACATGGTGAAACCCCTTCTCTACTAACAATAGAAAAATTAGCTAGGTGTGGTGGTGGCCACCTGTAGTCCCAGTGACTTGGGAGGCTGAGGCAGGAGAATCACTTGAACCTGGGAGGTGGAGGTTGCAATGAGCCGAGATCATGGCATTGCACTCCAGCCTGGGTGACAAGAGTGAAACTCTGTCTCAAAAAAAAAAAAGAAAAGAAAAAATTTCTTCTCCCAGGTACCCTAAATCACCTCTCTGAAGATCAAAGTTCAACAGATCTCTAGAGCAGGGGCACAATGCCACCAGTCTCTTTGCTAAAGCATAGCAAAAGTGACCTTTACTCCAGTTCCCAATAAGTTCCTCATCTCCATCTGAGACCACCTCAGCTTGGACTTCATTATTCATGTTACTATCAACATTTTGGTCACAACAATTTAACAAGTGTCTAGGAAGTTCCAAACTTTCCCTCATCTTCTTATCTTCTTCTGAGCCCTCCAAATTGTTCCAACCTCTGCCTGTTACCCAGTTCCAAAGTCACTTCCACATTTTCAGGTATCTTTATAGCAATGCCCCAATTTTCTCAGTACCAATTTTCTATATTAGTCCATTTTCACACTGCTGTAAAGACATACATGAGACTGGGTAATGTATGAAGAAAATAGGTTTAATTGACTCACAGTTCTTCATGGCTAGGGAAGCCTCAGGAGGCAGAAGGGGAAGGGGAAGCAGGCACATGTTCACATGACTAGAGAAGGGAGGCAGGGCAAGGTGCTACATACTTTTAAACAAGCAGTTCTCGGGAGAACTCTATCACAAGAACAGCAAGGGAGAAGTCTGCCCGCATGATTCAATCACCTCCCACCAGGCCCCTCCTCCAACATTAAGGATTGCAATTCAACACGAGATTTGAGTAAGGACACAGCCAAACCATATCACTTATTGACTTTACCTTTTCAAAAAGCCAACTTTTCATTTTATTGATCATTTATATTGTTTTTTTTTTAGCCCCTATTTTGTTTAGTTCTACATTGACCTTTATTTCTTTCCTTTTATTAACTTTAGGTTTGGTTTGTTCTTCCTTCTCTATTTCCTTGAGGTGCATTGTTAGATCATTTATTTGAAATCTTCTTAGTTGTGAAAGGTGTTTACTGCTATAAATTTCCCTGTTAGCACTGGTTTTGCTATATTCCATAGGTTTTGGTATGTTGTAGTTCCATTTTCATTTTTTACATGAAAGTTTTTTTATGTCCTTCTTAATATTTTCATTGACTCAATAGTCATTCAGGAGCATGCTGTTTAATTTCTATGAATTTGTATGGTTTTCAAAGTTCCTCTTGTTATTGATTTTTAATTTTATTCCATTGAGATCTGAGAAGATACTTGATATGACTTCAATTTTTTAAGATTTGTTGAGTCTTGTTTTGTGGCCTAAAATAGGGTCTATCCTGGTGAATGCTCCATATGCTGATAAGAATCATATATATTTTGCAGCTCTTGAGTAATATGTTTTCTACATGTCTGTCAGGCCCTTGTGCTCTAAATTGCATTTAAATCCAATGTTTCTTGTTAATTTTTAGGCTAGATAATTTGTCCAGTGCTGAGGGTGTGTTGCTGAAGTTCCCAACTATTACTGCATTGTAGCCAATCTCTTTATTTAAATCTAATATTTTCTATATATAAGCGGTGCTCAGTTGTTGAGTGCATATATACTTACAATTGTTATCTCCTGCTGATTTGATTATTTTATCATTATGTAGTGACATTTTTGACTCTTTTTACCGTTTTTGACTGAAAGTCTGTTTTATTTGATACAATTATGGCTACTCCTGATCACTTTTGGTTTTCATTTGTGTGAAACATCTTTTTCCATGCCTTTATTTTCAGTCTGCGTGTCTTTACAAGTAAAGTGAGTTTCTTGTGGGCAGCATATAGTTGGGTCATTGTTTTAAAATCCATTTAATTTAATGGATTAAATTTAATTTTTTAAATCCATTCAGCCAGTTTTCTGTCCTTTAAGTTGAAAATCTAATATGTTTATATTCAAGGCTCTTATTAATATGTGAGAACTTATTCCTGTTATTTTGTTCATTGTTTTCTGGTTGTTTCGTATATGCTTTGCTACCTTCTTTCTCTGTTATTGTTTATCATTGTGTGTGATTTTCTGTAGTAGTAACATCTGTTGTCCTTTTTCTTCCTTATTTGCATGCCTGCTCTACCAGTGAGTTTTATACTTTTGTGTGTTATTATGATCATATATATTTGATCATAATATCAAACATATTGATTGATCTGATCAATCAACTGAATTGATTGATCTGAGTCCTTTTTCTGCCTCATTTGCATGCCTCCTCTACCCATGAGTTTCATACTTTTGTGTGTTATTATGATCATATATGTTTTTCTTTGGCTCCCAGATATAGGAGTCCCTTAAGCATTTCTTACAGGACCAGTCTAGTGAAGAATTCCCTCAGTTTTTGCTAATCTATGAAAGACTTTATTGCTTCTTCATTTTTGAATGATAATTTTGCTGGTTGTAGTATTCTTGGCTGATAGTGTTGTTTTCTTTCAGCGCTTTGAATACATCATCTCATTCCTCCTGAGCCTGTAAGGTTTTTGCTGAGAAATCAGCTGTTAATCTGATGAGAGTTCCCTTATATGTGACTAGATATCTTTCTCTTGCTGTTTAGGGAATTGTTTCTTTGTCTTTGACTTTTGATAATTTGACTATAATGTGTCTTAAAGAAGATTTTTTTGGGTTTGTGTCAATTTGGAGATTTTTGAGCTTCCTGTATCTGTATATCTCAATCTCTTGCTAGACTTGAGAGGTTTTCAGCTATTATTTCATAATATAGGTTTTATATGCATTTGCTCTTTTCTTCACCTTCTGAAACACCCAAAATTCAAATTTTCTTTGGTTGCTACATAGTATTCTATATGTCATGTAAGCTTTCTTCATTCTTTATTCTTTTTATTTCTCTTATATGCATCATAAACTTTAATTTCAGTAAATGGCAGAGTTTGACAGAGAAATAGCTTTGTAGGTAAACATTGAGATTATATCATTATAACATGCTTCCCCTTCAGTTTGTATTATGCAGGTTTATAAATAAATAAATATATATATTTATTTATAAATATATATAAACACACACACAGATACATATATATGTGTATATATATAAAGAATACATAAATATGTAAAGGAAATATATATATATGAAATGTAAGCATTACTTCTTAAAAATTAATCATAAACTGCTTTTCCTTTCAGTGAATAAAAGTGTTTGACAAATCAATACCACTTCTAACTAATCTTTAGAGTATAAGAACATCTGAATATCTCCATTGGGCCCTAATAGGCTGTGATGGTTAATACCGAGTGTCAACTCGATTGTATTGAACAATACAAACTATTTATCCTGAGTGTGTCTTTGAGGGTGTTGCCAAAGGAGATTAACATTTGAGTCAGTGGGCTTCGAAAGGAGACCCACCCTTAATCTGGATGGGTACAATCTAATCAGCTGTTAGTGCTGGTAGAATATAAGCAAGCAGAAAAATGTGAAAAAGAGAGACTGGCATAGCCTCCAAGCCTACATCTTTCTCCTGTGCTGGATGCTTCCTGCCCTCAAACATCAAACTCCAAGTTCTTCAGTTTTAGAACTTGGACTAGCTCTCCTTGCTCCTCAGTCTGCAGATGGCCTATTGTGGGACCTTGTGATCATGTGAGTTAATACTTAATAATCTCCCATATATTTGTATATTTGTGTATTCCATTAGTTCTGTCCCATTAGAGAATCCTGACCAATACAGATTTTGGTACCAGGAGTGGTTCTAGAGGAACAGAATATTAAGTTTGGAGGTTTTTTGTTGGTTTGGGGGTTTCTGGAGTTGACTGCTTAATATGATTAGACCCAAAAATGCTAAGGACTCTGCTTCTAATAGTATGGAGAACACTGATAGTCCTTGGTGTGAACTATTTAAAGAGTTATGCAAAATAAATGCATTTGACACTCCTGATTCATTGGTCATGAGAGGCAAGGAGTTTAGTGACTCTATACATACTATCTTTGACCATATGTGGACAACCAAGGAACATAATGAAGCTAGTTGGTTGCTCCTAAGTTCAGTGGACAGTGATGAAAGAAAATGATGAACTCAGGGATTCTATCTCCTGGTCTCAGAAGCAGATACTGAGCCTCAAATCTGCTAAGATTTCCCTGTAGATATCTCCTGTGGAGAAAGAGCTGAAATTGTGGAAAAACAGACACAAGCTCCTATCATGCAAGTGGCTGACCTGCAACAAAAGGTGCATGCACAGCCTCACCAGGTATCTACTGTAAAAGTGAGGGCATTGATTGGAAAAGAATGGAATCCTGCAACTTGGAATGGGGACATGTAAGAGGCCCCTGATGAAGCTGGGGACACTGAGTTTGTAAACTCTGATGAACCTTTTTTTGCCAGAAGAAACAGCTTCCCCATCCCCAGAAGTGGCAACATCCCCTCCCCAACCCATGCTGCCATCAGCCTTTCCACCTTTGTCTGAAAAGATAAACCCTGCACTGCCTGAGGGAACAGTGATGGCCTCCCCTGAGGCAGTTGCCAGGCAAGATAATGTTGATTCTCCTCAGGAGCCACGCCAACACCTCTGTTTGCTCCTAGATCTATAACTAAAGTCCCAGCAGGCCCCTAGAGTCAGGTGAGGTTGAGACTGACCCATGAGGAGGTGCACTATACCCGAAAAGAACTGCTTGAATTTTCTAATTTATATAAACAGAAATCTAGAGAACAGGCATGGGAATGAGTATTAAGGGTGTGGGATAATGATGGAAGGAACATAGAATTGGATGAATTTACTGATTTGGGTCCCCTAAGTAGGGACTCTGCATTTAACGTTGCAGCTTGGGGAGTTAAAAAAGTTCTAATAGTTTATTTGCTTGGTTATCTGAAATATGGATTAAAAGATGTCTCACTGTGAACCAGCTGAAAATGCCTGATCTCCCTTGGTTTGATGTAGAGGAAGGTATCAAAAGGATTAGGGAGATTGGGATGGTGGACTGGATTAGTCACTTTAGACCTACTCATCTGAGCTGGGAGGGCCCAGAAGATATATCCTTAACCAATGCCTTGTGAAATGGATTTGTGAGGGCAGCACCTGCATCTTTGAAGAGCCCTGCAATTGCTCTTCTCTGTATGTCAGATCTAACAGTGGGAACCACAGTCATTCAACTACAAAATTTAAATACAATGGAAATAATTGCATCCCGAGGTGGCAGGGGCCAAGTGGCAACACTAAACCATCAAAGTCAAGGTGGGAATAGCTACCATAATGGACACCAGAGGCAAAGCGGCAACCAGAATAGTCTGACTCGTGTAGAGCTCTGGCATTGGCTAATTGATAATGGTGTTCCTAGAAATGAAATTGATAGGAAGCATACTGCATTCCTACTTAATTTATAAAAGTAGAAAACTACTAGGTCAAATGGACAAAAGACTAATTTGAATTATAAAACAGAATCACGGCCCCTCAATCAATTTCCAGACTTGAGCCAGTTTACAGACCCAGCACCCCTTGGATGAAGGGAAGGCTGGGTCCCCTTGAGGAAGGGCCCAACTATACTACCGACAATTTATGCAGTGAATCTTTCTCCTATCCTTCCCCAAGGAGACTTTTGGCTTTTTACCAGGATAACTGGGCATTGGGGAAAAAGAAATGATCAGACATTTTGAGGACTACTGGACACTGACTCTGAGCTGATGTTGATTCCAGGAGACCCAAAATGTTATTGTTATTCTCCAGTTAAAGTAGGGGCTTATGGAGATCAGGTAATTAATGGAGTTTTAGCTCATATTTGACTTACAGTGGGTTAAGTGGGTCCCTGGACTCATCCTGTGGTCATTTCCCCAGTGCCAGAATGCACAATTGGCATAAACATACTTAGCAGCTGGCAGAACCCCTACATTGGCTCCCTGACCTGTAGGGTGAAGGCTATCATGGTGGGAAAGGCCAAATGGAAGCCATTAGAGCTGCATCTACCTAGAAAAATAGTAAATCAAAAACAATATTGCATCCCTGGAGGGATTGTGGAGATTAGTGCCACCATCAAGGACGTGAAAGAAGCAGGGGTGGTGATTCCCACTACATCCCCATTCAACTCTCCCATTTGGCCTGTGCAGAAGACAGACAGATCTTGCAAAATGACAGTGGATTATCATAAGCTTAACTAAGTGATGACTCAAATTGCAGCTGCTGCTGTACCAGATATGGTTTCATTGCTTGAGCAAATTAACACATCTCCTTGTACCTGGTATGCAGCCATTGACTTGGCAAATGCATTTTTCTCCATTTCTGTCCATAAGGCCTATGAGAAGCAATTTGCTTTCAGTTGGCAAGGTCAGAAATATACCTTTACTGTCCTACCTCAGGGGTTAATTAACTCTCCAGCTTTGTATCATAATCTTATTCGGAGAGACCCTGATCACTTTTCACTTCCACAAGATATCACACTGGGTTTGTTGCATTGATGACATTATGCTGATTGGATCCAGTGAGCAAGAAGTAGCAAACACACTGGACTTACTGGTGAGATATTTGTGTGCCATAGGATCGGAATAAATCCAACTAAAATTCAGGGAGCTTCTAACTCAGTAAAATTTCTAGGAGTCCAGTGGTGTGGGGGCTGTCAAGATATTCCTTCTAAGGTGAATGATAAGTTGCTGCATTTGGCCCCTCCTACAATCAAAAAAGAGGCACAATGCCTAGTGGATCTATTTGGATTTTGGAGGCAACACACTCATTTAGGTGTGTTACTCCAGCCCATTTATCAAGTGACACAAAAAGCTGCCAGTTTTGAGTGGAGTCCAGAACAGGAGAAGGCTCTGCAACAGGTCCTTGCTGCTGTACAAGCTGCTCTGCCACTTGGGCCACATGACCCAGCAGATCCAATGGTGCTTGAGGTGTCAGTGGCAGATAGGGATGCTATTTGGAGCCTTTGGCAGGCTCCCATAGGTGAATCACAGCAGAGGCCTCTAGGATTTTGGAGCAAGGCCCTGCCATCTTCTGAAGATAACTACTCTCTTTTTGAGAGACAGCTCTTGGTCTGTGTTGCAAGAAGTCAGGGACCCCGAATGGAGGGACCAGCTGAAGCCATGGCAGAAGAATGGGGATTGTGAAGATTTCATGGACATTTATTAGTTCCCCAAATTAATAATTTTATAATTTCTTATGCCTGTCTTTACTGCAATGTCTGAACATAAATTGTGAAGATTTCATGGACACTTATCACTTCCCCAGTCAATACCCTTGTGATTTCCTATGCTTGTCTTTACTTTAATCTCTTAATCCTGTCAGCTGAGGAGGATGTATGTCACCTCAGGACCCTGTGATAATTGCGTTAACTTCACAAATTGTAGAGCATGTGTGTTTGAACAATATGAAATATAGGCACCTTGAAAAAAGAACAGGATAACAGCAATGTTCAGGGAATAAGAGAGATAACCTTAAACTCTGACCGCCAGTGAGCCGGGTGGAACAGAGCCATATTTCTCTTCTTTCAAAAGCAAATGGGAAAAATATCGCTGAATTCTTTTTCTCAGCAAGGAACATCCCTGAGAAAGAGAATGTGCCCCTGAGGGTGGGCCTCTAAAATGGCCCCTTTGGGTGTGGCCATCTTCTATGGTCGAGACTGCAGGGATGAAATAAGACCCAGTCTCCCATAGCGCTTCCAGGCTTATTAGGATGAGGAAATTCCCACCTAATAAATTTTGGTCAGACCGGTTGCTCTCAAACCCTGTCTTCTGATAAGATGTTATCAATGACAATGGTGGCCGAAACTTCATTAGCAATTTTAATTTTGCCCCAGTCCTGTGGTCCTGTGATCTCGCCCTGCCTCCATTTGCCTTGTGATATTCTATTACCTTGTGAAGCACGTGATCTCTGTGACCCACACCCTATTCGTACACTCCCTCCCCTTTTGAAAATCCCTAATAAAAACTTGCTGGTTTTACGGCTCAGGGGCATCATGCAACCTATTGACATGTGAAGTCTCCCCCGGATGCCCAGCTTTAAAATTTCTCTCTTTTGTACTCTGTCCCTTTATTTCTCAAACCGGCCAATGCTTAGGGAAAATAGCAAAGAACCTATGTGACTATTGGGGGCAGGTTCCCCGATAGGCCTATTATTGGGATTTGGTGGAAACTGAACCTTTGACTATGGGTCATCAAGTCACCACATGACCTGAACTGCCAATCATGAACTGGGTGCTTTCTGACCCATCTAGCATAAAGTGGGTCATGCACAGCAGCATTCCATTATCAAACGGAAGTGGCTATATGTGATTGTGCTCAAGCAGGTCCTGCAGGCACAAGTAAGTTACCTGAGAGAGAGGCTCAAATGCCTATGGTCTCCACTCCTGCCATCCTGCCTTCTACCCCCAGCCTGCACTGATGGCCTCATGGGGAGTTCCCTATGATCAGTTGACAGAGGAAGAGAAGACTAGGGCCTAGTTCACAGACAGCTTTGCACAAAATGCAGGTACAACCCAAAAGTGGACAGCTGCAGCACTATAGCCCCTTTCTAGGACATCCCTGAAGGACGGTTGTGAAGGGAAATCTTCCCAGTGGGCAGAACTTTGAGCAGTGCACCTCGTTGTGCATTTTTCATGGAAGGAGAAATGACCAGATGTACAATTACATACTGATTCATGGGCTGTAGCCAATGGTTTGGCTGGATGGTCAGGGACTTGGAAGAAGCATGATTGGAAAATTGGTGGCAAAGAAATTTGGAGAAGAGGTATGTGGATGAACCTCTCTGAGTGGTCAAAAACTGTGAAGATATTTGTATCCCATGTGAGTGTTCACCCATGGGTGACCTCAGCAGAGGAGGATTTTAATAATCAAGTAGATAGGATGAGCTGTTCTGTGAACACTACTCAGCCTCTTTCCCCAGCCACCCCATCATCTCCCAATGGGCCCATCAACAAAGCGTCCATGGTGGCAAGGATGGAGGTTATGCATGGGCTCAGCAACATGGACTTCCACTCACCAAGGCTGACCTGGCTATGGCCACTGCTGAGTCTGAATGCCCAATTTGCCAGCAGCAAAGACCAACAGTGAGCCCTCAATATAGCACTATTCCTTGAGGTGATCAGCCAGCTACCTGGTGGTAGGTTAATTATATTGGAACTCTTCCATCATGGAAAGGGCAGAGGTTTGTCCTCATTGGAATAAACACTTACTCCAGCTATGGATTTGCTTACCTTGTACACAATGCTTCTGCCAAGACTACCATCTGTGGACTCACAGAATGCCTTATCCATTGTCATGGTATTCCACACAGCATTGCCTCTGACCAAGGCACTTGGTCACATGGCTGAAGAAGTGCAACAGTGGGCTTATGCTCATGATCCAGGTTCATTCAGAGGCGGTATTGTTTCATTCTTCCATTGCTCATGGATCTCGCTGGTCCTACCATGTTCCTTATCATCCTGAAGCAGCTGGATTGATAGAATGGTGGAATGGCCTTTTTTTTTTTTTGGTCACAATTAAAACACCAACTAGGTGACAATACTTTGCAGGGCTGGGGCAAGGTTCTCCAGAAGGCCGTGTATGCTCTGAATCAGCATCTAATATATGGATTTACGGGTCCAGGAATCAAGGGGTGGAAGTGGAAGTGGCACCACTCACCATCAACCCTAGTGATCACTAGCAAAATTTTTGCTCCCTGTTCCCACAAAATTACATTCTGCGGGCCTAGAGGTCTTAGTTGCAGAGGGAGGAATGCTGCTGCCAGGAGATACAATAATAATTCCACTAAACTGGAAGTTAAGATTGCCACCTGGACACTTTGGGCTCTTCCTACCTTTAAGTCAACAGGCTAAGAGGGGAGTTACAATGTTGGCTGGGGTGATTAACCCAGACTATCAAGATGAAAGCAGTCTACTACTTCACAATGGAGGTAAGGAAGAGTATGAATGGAATACAGGAGATCCATTAGGGTGTCTCTTAGTATTACCATGCCCTGTGATTAAGGTCAATGGGAAACTACAACAGCTCAATCCAGGAAGGACTACAAATGACACAGACCCTTCAGGAATGAAGGTTTGGGTCATTCCACCAGGAAAAAAAACTAGACCTCCTGAGTTGCTTACTGAAGGCAAAGGAAATACAGAATGGGTAGTAGAAGAAGGTTGTCATTAATACCAACTATGACCATGTGACTAGCTGCAGAAACGAGGTCTGTAATTGTCATTAGTATTTCCTCTTTCTATTGTTAAAAACATGTTTGTGCACATATACACTTGTACTAAGCAAAGATCTTCATTTTATTTCCATCTCAATTGTCATGTGATATAAGATTTATTGACTTCACATCAGCATTTAAGTATTATTAACTTTATGTAATAGTATTTTGGTTGGGGATTGGTGTGTTTCTAGTTATACAAAGGATAGTTGTATTATGTTAGGTGTAATTATGACCTTATTATTGTCTTTGTTTGAAGATTATGTATAATCTCAGGAGATATGTATGAGTTCACATTGACAAGGGATGGACTTGTGATGATTAATACTGAGTTGCAGCTTGATTGGATTGAAGCATACAAAGTATCGATCCTGGGTGTGTCTGTGAAGGTGTTGCCAAAGGAGATTAACATTTGAGTCAGTGGGCTGGGAAAGGCAGACCCACCCTTAATTTGGGTGGGTACAATCTAATCAGCTGCCAGCACAGCTAGAATATAAGAAGGCAGAAAAATGTGAAAAGAGAGACTGGCCTAGCCTCCCAGCCTACATCTTTCTCCCTTGCTAGATGCTTACTGCTCTCGAACATTGAACTCCAAGTTCTTCAGTTTTGGAATGCAGACAGGCTTTCTTTTTTCCTCAGCCTGCAGATACCTTGTGATTGCATGAGTTAATACTTAATAAACTCATATATGTATAGTTCTGTCCTTCTAGAGAACCTGGACTAATACGTAGGCCAAGTAGCAAAATCCAGCAGTAAATGGCAAATGTAACCATGCCTTATTTAAGATGCATTATCAACTCTTTTCTTTCAGTGAATGGCAGAGTTTGACAGAGAAACACCTTTATAAGAAAACATTGAAAATATGTTATTAGAACATGTTTCTTTCTCCATTGGGTGCTAATAGGTCAAGTAGAGAAATCCAGCACTGATAGGCAAAGATAAGCATGCTTTCTTTAAGATGCATCATAAACTGTTTTCTTTCAATGAATGGCAGAGTTTGACAGAGAAATGCCTGTTAAGCATTGAGAATGTGTTAATAGAACATGTTTCATTCTCCATTGGTTTATATTACACAAGATTACATATGCAGCTATAAAAGGCAAATATAAGCATGGTTTCCTAAGGATTTATCATAAACTGTTTTCTTTAGGTGAATGAAAATAACTGACAAATAAATGCTTTTGAAATCTAACTTTTAGAACATGTTATTAGAACATGTTCATGTCTCCATTGGGCCCTAAAAGGCCAAGTAAAGGAATCCAGCAAAAATAAACAAATGTAAGCATGCTTTTATTAAGATGCATTGTAAACTGTTTTCTCTCAGTGAATGGAAGAGTTTCACAGAGAAACACCTTTGTAAGTTAATGTGAGAATATGTGGAGAGGCCAAGATGGCAGACTAGAAGCAGCTCATTCTTCTCTCTTTTCTTTTTTATTAGTCTGGCTAGCGGTCTACCTATTTTATTGATCTTTTGAAAAAACTAGCTCCTGGATTCATTGATTTTTTTGAAGGGTTTTTCATATCCCTATCTCTGTTCTGCTCTGATCTTAGTTATTTCTTATCTTCTGCTAGCTTTTGAATTCACTTGTTCTTGCGTCTTTATTCTTTTAATTGTGATGTTAGGGTGTCAACTTTAGATCTTTCCTGCTTTCTCCTCTGGGCATTTCATGCTATAAATTTCCCTCTAAACACTGCTGTGGCTGTGTTCCAGATATTCTGGTATGTTGTGTCTGTGTTCCCATTGGTTTTGAATAACTTATTTATTTCTGCCTTCATTTTGTTGTTTACTTAGTAGTCATTCAGGAGAAAGTTGTTCAGTTTCCATGTAGTTGTGCAGTTTTGAGTGAGTTTCTTAATCCTGAGTTCTAATTTCATTGCACTGTGGTCTGAGAGACTGTTTGTTATGATTTTCATTCTTTTGGGTTTGCTGAGGAATGTTTTACTTCCAATTATGTGGTGAATTTTAGAATAAGTGCAATTTGGGGCTGGAAAGAATGTATATTCTGTTAATTTGGGGTGGAGAGTTTGGTAGATGTCTATTAGGTCTGCTTGGTCAAGAGCTGGGTTCAAGTCTTGAATATCCTTATTAATTTTCTGTCTCGTTGACCTGTCTAATATTGACAGCGGGGTGTTAAAGCCTCCCACTATTATTGTGTGGGAGTCTAAGTCTCTTTGTAGGTCTCTAAAAACTTGCTTTATGAATCTGGTTGCTCCTGTATTGGGTGCATATATATTTAGGATAGTTAGCTCTTCTTGTTGCATTGATCCCTCTACCCTTATGTAATGCCCTTTTTGTCTTTTTTGATCTTTGTTGGTTTAAAGTCTGCTTTATCAGAGACTAGGATTGCAACCCTTGCTTCTTTTTTTTTTTTTTTTTTTTTTTTGCTTTCCATTTGCTTGGTAAATATTCCTCCGTCCCTTTATTTTGAGCCTATGTGTGTCTTTGCACTTGAGATGGCTCTCTTGAATATAGCATACTGATGGGTCTTGACTGTTTATCCAATTTGCCAGTCTGTGTCTTTTAATTGGGGCATTTAGCCCATTTACATTTAAGGTTAATATAGTTATGTGTGAATTTGATCCTGTCATTATGATCTAGCTGGTTATTTTGCCAGTTAATTATTGAAGTTTTTTTCATAGTGTTGATGGTCTTTACAATTTGGTATGTTTTTGCAGTGGCTGGTACTGATTTTTCCTTTCCATGTTTAGTGCTTCCTTCAGTATCTCTTGTAAGGCAGGCCTGGTGGTGCCAAAATCTCTCAGCATTTGCTTGTCTGTAAAGGATTTTATTTCTCCTTCACTTATGAAGTTTATTTTGGCTGGGTTGAAATTCTGGGTTGAAAATTCTTCTCTTTAAGAATGTTGAGTATTGGCCTCCACTCTCTTTGCTTTGCAGGGTTTCTGCAGAGAGATCTGCTGTTAGTCTGATGGGCTTCCCTTTGTGGGTAACTTGACCTTTCTCTCTGGCTGTCCTTAACATTTTTTTCTTCATTTCAACCTTGGTGAATCTGACGATTATGTGTCTTGGGGTTGCTCTCCTTGAGGAATATCTTTGTGGTGTTCTCTGTATTTCCTGAATTTGAATGTTGGCTTGTCTTGCTAGATTGGGGAAGTTCTCCTGGATGATATCCTGAAGAGTGTTTTCCAACTTGGTCAGGTCATTTACGTTCTTCTCTAAACTGGTCATTCCAGTTAGCATTTCCTCTAACCTTTTTTCAAGGTTCTCAGCTTCCTTGCCTTGGGTTAGAACATGCTCTTTTAGCTCAGAGGAGTTTGTTACCCATCTTCTGAAGCCTACTGCTGTCAATTTGTCAAACTCAATCTCCATCCAGTTTTGTTCCCTTGCTGGCGAGGAGTTGTGATCCTTTGGAGGAGAAGAGGTCTTCTGGATTTTGGAATTTTCAGCCTTTTTGCACTGGTTTTTCCTTATCTCTGTGGATTTATCTTTGGTCTTTGATGTTGGTGAGGTTCAGATGGAGTTTCTGTGTGGAAATCCTTTTGGTTGATGTTGGTGCTATTCCTGTTCGTTAGTTTTGCTTCTAACAGTCAGGCCCCTCTGCTGCAGGTCTGCTGGAATTCACTGGAGGTGTAATCTAGACTCTGTTTGTCTAGGTTTCACCAGTGGAGGCTGCAGAACAGCAGAGATTGCTGCCTGTGCCTTTTTCTGGAAGCTTAATCCCACGGGGGCACCTGCCAGGTGCCAGTTGTAGTTCTTCTCTATGAGGTGTCTGTTGACCCCTGCTGGGAGGTGTCTCCCAGTCAGGAGGCACAGGGGTCAGTGATCCACTTGAGGAGGTAGTCTGTCCCTTAGCAGAGCTCGAGTGCTGTGCTGGGGGATCTGCTGCTCTCTTCAGTGCCGGCAGGCAGGAGTGTTTGAGTCTGCTGAAGCTGCACCTGCAGCCACTCCTTCCCTAGGTGCTCTGTCCATGGGAGTTAGGAGTTTGATTTATAAGCTCCTGACTGGGGCTGCTGCCTTTCTTTCAGAGATGCCCTGCCCAGAGAGAGTAATCTAGAGAGGCAGTCTGGCTACAGTGGATTCATGGAGCTGCAGTGGGCTCCGCCAAGTTCAAACTCCCCAGTGGCTTTGTTTGCATTGTGAGGGGAAAACTGCCTACTCAAGCGTCAGTAATGGCAGATGTCCCTACCCCCAACAAGCTTGAGCATCCCAGGTTGACTTCAGACTGCTGTGCTGGCAGGAAGAATTTCAAGCCAGTGGGTCTTAACTTGCTGGGATCCATGCGGGTGGGATCTGGTGAGCTAGACCACTTGGCTCCCTGGCTCCAGCCCCCTTTCCAGGGGAGTGAAACAGTTCTGTCTCACTGGCTTTCCAGGTGCCACCAGGGTATGATAAAAACTCCTGCAGCTAGCTCGGTGTCTGCCCTAACAGCTGCCCAGTTTTGTGCTTGAAACCCAGGGCCCTTGTGGCGTAGGCACTGGAGGGAATTTCCTGGTCTGTGGGTTGTGAAGACCATGGGAACAGTGTAGTATCTGGACTGTAGTGCACCATTCCTCATGGAACAGTCCCTCATGGCTTCCCTTGGCTAGGGCATGGAGTTCTCCAACTCTTTTTACTTCCCAGGTGAGGTGACACCCCACCCTGCTTTGGCTCACCCTCCGTAGGCTACACCCACTGTCTAACCAGTGAGATGAGCTGGGTACCTCAGTTGGAAATGCAGAAATCACCCACCTTCTGCATTGATCTTGCTGCAAGCTGCAAACCTGAATTGTCCCTATTTAGCCATTTTGCCAGACCAAAAAATACAGGAGATCTTCTTTTTTTTTTTTTTTTTTCAGATGGTGTCTCCCTCTGTTACCCAGGCTGAAGAGCAGTGGTGCAATATTGGCTCACTGCAACCTCTGCCTCCTGTGTTCAAGTGAATCTCCCACCTCAGCCTCCTGAATAGCTGGCATTACAGGCACCCACCATCATGCCCGGCTAAGCTTTGTATTTTTGTAGAGATGGGGTTTCACCATGTTGGCCAGGCTGGTCTTGAACTCCTGACATCACGTGATCTGCCTACCTCAGTCTCCCAAAATGCTGAGATTA
Source organism: Pongo abelii (assembly GCF_028885655.2). Classification (NCBI taxonomy): domain Eukaryota; kingdom Metazoa; phylum Chordata; class Mammalia; order Primates; family Hominidae; genus Pongo; species Pongo abelii. The sequence goes on along the minus strand of NC_071991.2, from coordinate 89,206,201 downwards.
CAGGAGTGAGCCATCATGCCCGGCCTATTTTTGAGCTTTAAAATTTGATGGCCCTGCTGGATTTCAGACTTGCATGGCCCCTGTAACCCCTTTGTTTTGGCCAATTTCTTCCATTGGAATGGTGTATTTACCCAATACCTCTACCCCCATCGTAATAGGAAGTAACTAGCTTGCTTTTGATTTTACAGGCTCATAGGCAAAAGGGACTTGCTTTGTCTCAGATGAGACCATCAACTGTGGACTTTTGGGTTAATGCTGAAATGAGTTAAGACTTTGGGAGACTGTTGGGAAGGCGTGATTTGTTTTGAAATGTCATGACATGAAATTTGGAGGGGCCAGGAGCAGAATTATATGGTTTAGCTGTTTCCCCACCCAAATCTCAACTTGAACTCTATCTCCCATAATTTCCACATGTTGTGGGAGGGAGCCAGGGTGAGGTAATTGAATCATGGGAGCTGGTCTTTCTCATGCTATTCTCGTGATAGTGAAGAAGTCTCATGAGATCTGGTGGGTTTATTAGGGGTTTCTGCTTTTGCTTCTTCCTCATTTTCTCTTGCCATCACCATGAAAGAAGTGCCTTTCACCTCCCGCCATGATTCTGAGGGCTCCCCAGCCATGTGGAAATTTAAGTCCAATAAAACCTCTTTTTCTTCCCAGTATTGGGTATGTCTTTATCAGGAACATGAAAATGGACTAATACATCTAATTTTGTGTGAACCCAGCCAGAGAGCACAGCTTCCTGCTGTCCTGGGAAGCACCTGGATAGCTGGGCATGTGATCCCATCCACCTCTGTTATTGATAGCCAGGTAGGTGATGCTTGCTAGAGCTTCTGGCTCAGTAGGCCACTTCTGTGTGAACTCTGCTGGAGGGCATAGCTTCCTGCTGTCCCAGGAAACACCTACATGGCAGGGCACATTACCCCACCCAACCACACTATTGATAGCCAGGCAGACAACTCTTTCTAGAGATTCTGGTCCAGTGGCTTTGTTTCTGTGTGAACTCAACTGGAGGGTGCAATTATTTCCAATTGTCAGAGGAAATACCCACATGGCAGAGCACGTGACCTCACCTACACCACCAATGATAGCCAGGCAGGCAATGCCTTCTAGAACATTCAGCCCAGCAGCCCCACTTCTGTGTAAGCTCAACTAGAGGGAGCAGCTTCTTGTTGTCCTGGGAAGCATGTGTGTGGCAGAGCATGTGACCTCACCCACCCCTGCCACTGGTAGCCAGGAGGGCACCACCTGATGGAGTTTTTGGATCAGTGGCTCCACCTCTGTGTGAGTTCAGCTAGAGGGCACAGTTTCCTGTTGTCCCAGTAAACACCTGGACATCAGGGCATGTGACCCCACACCTCTGCCACTGGTAGCCAGGCAGGGAACACCTGCTAGAGCTTCCAGCTCAGCGGTCTCACTTCTATGGGAATTCAGCTGGCAGATGCAGCCTCCTGTTGTCCCAGGAAGCAGCTAGGTGGCAGGACAGGTGTTTGCACCCACTGCCACTGCTGGTAGCCAGGCAAGCCATGCCTGCTAGAATTTCTGAACCAGCAGTCCTACTTCTGCCTGAAATTGCAGAGAGGCACAGTCCCCCTGTTGCCCTGGACACCCTATGATCACAGCATAGGCAATTCCACCCACCCCTACCTCCCACAGCCAGACAGGCCACACCTGTGACAGCTTCCAACCCAGCAGTTCCACTTTTGCCAGAACTCTGTAGGGGGTGCAACCCTGTGTTTCTCCAGGAAGCACACAGACAGAAGATTAAGGCCAACCGGGCAAGGATACATCTTGTATGCCAACTGTGGCCCCTGCCTGATGGAGCCCCATAGACCAGAACACTCAAAAGAAGAAATGTTGGCACAGGCAGTAATTGGATGGGACTCCTCCAAGATCCAAGAGCAGACTAGAATCAAAACCAATCAACCAAGCCTACCATATATCATATTCTAACCCCCAAGGACATCAAAGAAGAAAGAAGAAAAAAAATCCATCCAAAGATGGCAACTTCAAAATAGAAGGAACATCAGCCTACGCAGATGAGAAAGAACCAGCACAAGAATGGAAGCATTAACAGCAGAATGGACAAAGCTGAGGAAAGAACCTCAGAGCTTAGAGACTGGCTTTCTGAAATAAGACAGTCGGACAAATTTTTTTAAAAAAACAGAAAAGAAAGGAATGAACAAAACCCCTGAGAAATACGGTATTATGTAAAGAGACCAAATCCATGACTCGTTAGTGTTCCAGAAAGAGAAGGGGAGAAACTAAGCAACATAGGAAATATATTTCAGGATATAACATGAAAACTTTGCCAGCCTCACTAGAGAGGTCAACATTCAAATTCAGGAAATTCAGAGAACCCCTGAAAGAAACTATGCAAGAAGACCATCCCCAAGAAACATATTCATCATATTCTCCAAGGTTGAAATAAAAGAAAAAATGTTAAAGGCAGCTAGAGAAAAAGGGCAGATCATCTACAAAGGAAATCCTATCAGGCTAAAAGTAGAACTTTCAGCAGAAACCCTACAAGCCAAAAGAGATTAGGGGCCTATATTCAACATTTTTAAGGAAAAAAAGTCTCAAACCAAGAATTTCATATCTGGCCAAACTAAGTTTCATAAGTGAAGGAGAAATACAATCCTTATTAGACAAGCAAATGCTGAGGAAATTCATTACCACCAGACCTGCCCTACAAGTGCTCCTGAAAGGAGTGCTAAATAGGAAAGACCATTACCAGCTGCTACAAAAACACACTTAAATACACAGACCAGTGACACTACAAAGCAACCCCACAAAAAGATCTGCATAATAACTAGCTAACCACATGATGACAGAATCAAATTTGCACAGATTAATTGAATGTAAATGGGCTAAATGTCCCAATTAAAAAGCACAGAGTGGCAAGCTGGATAAAGAAGCAAGACCCAGTGTTACACTGTCTTCCAGAGACCCATCTTGGGGGCTGGGTGTGGTGGCTCACACCTGTAATCCCAACACTTTGGGAGTCCAAGGCGGGTGGATCACCTGAGGTCAGGAGTTTGAGCCCAGCTTGGCCAACATGGCAAGACTCCATCTCTACTAAAAATACAAAAATTAGCCGGGCATGGTGGCACACACCTGTAATCCCAGCTACTCAGGAGGCTGAGGTGGGAGAATTCTTTGAACCTTGGAGGTAGAGGCTGCAGTGAGATGAGATCATGCCACTGCACTCCAACCTGGGCAAGAGAGTGGGGTTCTGTCTCAGAGGAAAAAAAAAAGGAGAAAGAGAGAGACCCATTTCACATGCAATGACAGAAACAGAAAAAAGCATGGGTTGCAATCCTAATTTCAGACAAAACAGACTTTAAACCAACAAAGATTAAAACATAAAAGAAAGGCATTTGTTATATAATAGTAAAGGGTTCAATTCAATAAGAAGACCAAATTATCCCAAATATATACACACCCAACACAGAAACACACAGATTCATAAAGCAAGTTCTTAGAGACCTACAAAGAGACTTAAATTTCCACACAATAATAGTGCAAGACTTCAACACCCCACTGACCATATTAGACAGATCATTGAGGGAGAAAATTAACAAAGATACTCAGGACCTGTACTCAACACTTGAACAAATGGACTTAATAGACATCTACAGAATTTTCCACCCCAAAACAACAGAGCATACATTCTTCTCATTGCCACATGGAACATACTCCAGAATCAGCTACACAACAGTACATAAAGCAATACTTGGCAAAGTCAAAAAAATCAAAATTGGCTGGGTGCGGTGGCTCACGCCTGTAATCCCAGTACTTTGGGAGGCCTAGGCAGGTGGATCACGAGGTCAGGGGATCAAGACCATCCTGGTGAAACCCCGTCTCTACTAAAAATATAAAAAATTAGCCGGGTGTGGTGGCAGGCGCCTGTAGTCCCAGCTACTCAGGAGGCTGAGGCAGTAGAATGGCATGAACCCAGGAGGCAGAGCTTGCAGTGAGCTGAGATCACGCCACTGCACTCCAGCCTGGGTGACAGAGCGAGACACCGTCTCAAAAAAAAAAAAAAAATCTAAATTATACCAGTTACACTCTCGGGGCACAACACGATAAAAATAGAAATTAATACTAAGAAAATCATTCAAAGTCATGCAATAACATGGGAATTAAACTGCCTGCTCTTTAATGACTTTTAGGTGAACAATAAAATTAAGGTGGAAATAAAAAAAATTGAAACTAACAGGAACAAAGATACAACATACCAAAACCTCTGGGACACTAATAAGGCAGTGTTAAGAGGGAAGTTTATAGCACTAAATGTCCACATCAGAAAGTCAAAAAGATCTCAAATTAACAACCTAACATCAAAAGTAGACGAACTAGAGAAGCAAGAGCAAATCAACCCCAAAGCTAGCAGAAGACAAAAAATAACCAAAATTAGAGCTGAACTGAAGGAAATTAACAATTTTTAAAAAAATTTAAAAGATCAATAAATCCAGTTTTTTTGAAAAAAATAATAAAATAGACCACTAGCTAGACTAATAAAAAAGAAGAGAGAAAATCCAAATAAACACATTAGAAATGAAAAAGGGGATATTACCACTTACCCCACAGAAATACAAATAACCACCAGGAAATATTATGAACACCTGTATGTACACAAACTAGAAAACCTAGAAGAAATGGATAAATTCCTGGACACATACACCTTGTCAAGACTGAACAGGAATAAATTGAATTCCTGGACACAACAACAACAACAACAACAAAAAAAAGCCCAGGATCAGACAGATTCACAGCCAAGTTCTACCAGATGTATAAAGAAGAGCTGGTGTTATTCCTACTGAAATTATTTTAAAAATTGAGAATGAGGGACTCCTCCCCGACTCTTTCTGTGAGGCCAGCATTATCTTGATTCCAAAACCTAATGGATACACAACAAAAAAAGAAAACTTCAGGTCAATATCCTTAGTGAAGATAGGTGCAAAAATCCTCAAGAAAATACAAGCAAACCTAAATCATCAGAACATCAAAAAGCTAATCCACACTATCAAGTAGGCTTTATTTCTGGAATACAAAGTTGGTTTAATACACAAAATCAATAAATGTGATTCATCACATAAACAGAACTAAAAACAAAAACCACATGATTATCTCAATAGATGCAGAAAAGCCTTTTGATAAAACTCAACATTCCTTCGTGTTAAAAAAAAAGAACCTCAAAAAACTAGGCATTGAAGGAACATGTCTCATAATAAGAACCATCTATGATAAAACCACAGCCAACATAGTACTGAATGGGCAAAAGCTGAAAGCATTCCCCTTGAAAACCAGCAAGCACAAGACAAAAATGTCCTGTCTCACCACTCTTATTAAACATAGTATTGGAATTCCTGGCCAGAGCAATCAGGCAAGAGAAAGAAATAAAAAGCATCCAAATAGGAAGAGAGGATGTCAAACTGCCACTGTTTGCAGACAACATGATTCTATAGCTAGAAAACCCCATAGTCTTATAACTGCCCAATGAGTCCTTCCTTTTGGCTGCACAAATGAAATTGACGCAATGAGACTATGACATTGCAGTAAATAAAGAGTTAATAAACGCAAAGCCACCAATGCCACATGAGAGATAGAGTTACTACTCGAATCAATCTTTCCAAAGGCTTGAAAGTTAGGGGTTTTTCAAATGTAGTTTGGTGGGCAGGGGTCTAAGGTAGGGAGCATGCTGATTGGTTGGGTTGGAGATGAAATCATAGGGAATCAAAGCTGTCACCTTGTGCTGAGTCAGTTCCTGGGTGGGGGCCATAGGACTGGTTGGCGGGTCCAGATGAGACTATCCAGTTGTCAGACATGCAAAAACCTGAAAAGACATCTTAAAAGACCAATTTTAGGTACTACAATGGTGGTGTTATCTACAAGAATAATTGGGAAATTGCAAATCTTATGACCTCTGGAATAATGGCTGGCAATTATTTAGAATTCAAGCCTCTCTTATCCTCCCTAACTAGGTGGCCTTTCATTTGTTATACAAGAATAGCTTAGTTTTGGGGAAGGGCTATTATTATCATTTAAACTATAAACTAAATTTCTACCAAAGCTAGCCTGGTCCACACCTAGGAATAAGCAAAGACAGCCAACCTGTGAGATTATAAGCAAGTTGAAGTCAGCCATGTCAGATTTCTCTTACTGTCTGTATTAATTCATTTACATGCTGCTGATAAAGATATACCTGAGACTGGGCAATTTATTAAGGAAAAAGGTTTAATGGATAACTCACAGTTCCATGTGGCTGGGGAAGCCTCACAATCATGGTGGAAGACAAGGAGGAGCAAGTCACATCTTAAATTGATGGTGGCAGGGAGAGAGCTTCTGCAGGCAAACTTTCTTTTCTTAAAACCATTAGATCTTTGAGACTCATTCACTATCATGAGGGCAGTGCAGGAAAGACACACCCCTATAATTCAATTACCTCCCACCAGGCTCTTCTCATTACATGGGGGAATTGTGGGAGTTACAATTCAAGATGAGATTTGGGTGGGGACACAGAGCCAAACTATATCACTGCCAAAATTTTGCAAAGGTGATTTCAGTCTCTTCCCCAAAGCTCCTTGATCTGACAAACAACTTTAGCAAAGTTTCAGGAAGCAAAATCAACATTCAAATATCAGTAACATTCCTATACACAAACAACATCCAAGCTGAGAGCCAAATCAGGATTGCAATTCCATTCACAACTGCCATGAAAAAAAAAAAAAAAACCTAAGAATACAGCTAACCAGGAGAGTAAATGATCTCTACAACAATAGTTACAAAACACTGCTCAAAGAAACCAGAGACAACACAAACAAATGAAAAAACATTCCATGCTCATGGTTAGGAAGAATCAACATTGTTAAAATAGCCATACTGCCCAAAGTGATTCACAAATTCAATGCTATTCCTTTTAAACTGCCAATGACATTATTCATCAAATTAGAAAAAAAGATTTTAAATTTTACATGGAACCTAAAAAGAGCCCAAATACCCAAGGTAATTCTAAACAAAAAGAAAAAAGCAGGAAGTGTTACATTGCCCAACTTCAACCTATACTACAGAGCTACAGTAACCTAAACAGCACAGTACTGATACAAAAATACACACATAGACCAATGGAACAGAATAGACATCTCAGAAATAATGCTGCACACCTACAATCATCTGATCTTTGACAAAGTTAACAAAAACAAGCCATAGGGAAAAGACAACTCATTCAATAAATGATGCTGGGATCACTGGCTAGCCATATGCAGAAGATTGAAATTGGACCTTTACCTTAAACTGCATAAAAAATCAGCTCAAGATGGATTTAAGACTTAAATATAAAAGCTAAAACCATTAAAAAAAAAACCCTAGAAGATAACTGTATTAGTCTGCTTTCATGCTGCTGATAAAGGCATCCCCAAGACTGGGGAATTTACAAAAGAAAGAGCTTAAATAGACGTATAGTTCCATGTGGCTGGGAAGGCCTCAAAGTTATGGCAGAAGGCAAAAGGCACTCCTCACGTGGCAGCAGCAAGAGAGAATGAGAGCCAAGCAAAAGGGGTTTCCCCTTATAAAACCATTAGATCTCGTGAGACTTATTCACTACCACGAGAACAGTATGGGAGAAACTACTCCCATGATTCAATTATGTCCCAGTGGGTCCCTCCCACAACACGTGGGAATTATAGATGGGAATTCAAGATGATATTTGTGTGGGGCCACAGAGCCAAACCATATCATTCCAACCCTGGCTCCTCCCAAATCTCATGTCCTCACATTTCAAAACCAATCATGCCTTCCCTACAGTCCCCCAGAGTCTTAACTCATTTCAGCATTAACTCAAAAGTCCACAGTCAACAGTCTCGTCTGAGACAAAGCATGTTTCTTCCACCTATGAGCCTGAAAAATCGAAAGCAAGTTAGTTACTTCCGAGATACAGTGAAGGTACAGACATCGGGTTAATACAGCTGTTCCAAATGGGAGAAACTGACCAAAACAAAGAGGCTACAGGCCCCATGCAAGTCTGAAATCCAGCAGGGCAGTCAAATCTTAAAGCTCCAAAATGATGTCCTTTGAGTCCATGTCTCACATCCAGGTCATGCTGATGCAAGAGGTGGACTCCCATGGTCTTGGGCGCTCCAACCCTGTGGCTTGGCAGGTTAGAGCCCCACTCCTGGCTGCTTTTACAAGCTGGCATTGAATGTCTGTGGCTTTTCCAGGCAAATAGTGCAAGCTGTTGGTGGATCTACCAGTCTGGGGCCTGGAAGACGGTGGCCCTCTTCTCACAGCTCCACTAGGTGGTGCCCCAGTAGGAACTCTCTGTGGGGGCTTCAACCCCACATTTCCCTTCTGCACTGCCCTAGCAGAGCTTCTGCATGAGGGCCCCAGTCCTGCAGCAAACTTCTCTCTAGGCATCCAGGTGTTTCCATACATCCTCTGAAATCTAGGCAGAGGTTCCCAAACCTCAATTCTTGACTTCTGTGCACCCATAGGCTCAACACCACATGAAAGCTGCCAAGACATGGGGCTTCCACCATCTGAAGCAGCAGCCTGAGCCATACTTTGGCCCCTTTTAGCCATGGTTAGAGTTGCTGGAACACAGGGTACCAAGTCCCTAGGCTGCACAAAGCAGGGAGTCCTGGGTTTGGCCCACGAAACCATCTTTTCCTCCTAGGTCTCCGGGCCTGAGATGGGAGTGGCTGCTGTGAAGACCTCTGACATGCCCTGGAGACATATTTCCCATTGTCTTGGGGATTAACATTAGGCTTCTCGTTACTTTTGCAAATTTCTGCAGCCATCTTGAATTTCTCCCCAGAAAATGGGATTTTCTTTTCCATCACATTTTCAGGCTGCAAATTTTCCAAACTTTTATGCTCCATTTCCTTTTTAGAACTGAATGCCTCTAAGAGTAGCCAAGTCACCTCTTGAATGCTTTGCTGCTTAGAAATTTCTTCTGCCAGACACCCTAAATCATCTCTCCCAAGTTCAAAGTTCCACAAATCTCTAGGGCAGGGGCAAAATGCTGCCAGTCTCTTTGCTAAAACATAACAAGAGTCACCTTTGCTGCAGTTCCCAAGAAGTTCCTCATCACCACTTGAGACCATCTCAGCCTGGATCTTATTGTCCATATCACTATCAGCATTTTGAGCAAAGCCATTCAACAAGTCCCTAGAAAGTTCCAAATTTTCCCACATTTTCCTGTCTTCTTCTGAGTCCTCCAAACTGTTCCAACCTCGGCCTGTTACCCAGTTCCAAAGTCGCTTCCACATTTTCAGGTATCTTTTCAGCAGTGCCCCACTCGTGGTACCAATTTACTATATTAGTCCATTTTCATGCTACTGATAAAGACATATCTGAGACTGGGCAATTTGCAAAAGAAAGAGCTTTAACGGACTTAAAGTTCCATGTGGCTGGGAAGGCCTCACAATCATGATGAAAGGCAAAAGACACTTCTTACATGGCGGCAGCAAGAGAGAGAATGAGAGCCAAGTGAAAGGGGCTTCCCCTTATAAAACCATTAGATCTCATGAGACTTATTCACTACCACGAGAACAGTATGGGAGAAACCACCCCCATGACTCAATTATCTCCCACCAGGTCCCTCCCACAATACCTGGGAATATGGAAGTACAATTCAAGATGAGATTTGGGTGGAAACACCGAGCCAAATCAAATCAATCACCTAGGAAATACCATTCCGAACATAGAACTTGGCAAAGATTTCATAGTGAAGAAAACAAAAGCAATTGCAACAAAAACAGAAATTGACAAATGGGAGTTCATTAAATGAAAAAGCTTCTGCACAGCAAAATAAACTATCAACAGAGTAAACAGACAACCTACAGAACAGGAGAAAATATTTGCAACCTAGGCATTTGATAAAAGGCTAATATTCAGAATTTATAAGGAAGTTAAAGAGATTTATAAGCAAAAAAGATCCAACTCCATTAAAAGTAGGTAAAGAACATAAACAGACACTTTTCAAAAGAACACATACATGTGGCCAACAAGCATATGAAAGAATGGTCAACATTGCTAATCATTACAGAAATGCAAATCAAAACCATAATGAGATAACCATCTCACACCAGTCAGAATGACTATTATTAAAAAGTCAAAAAATAACAGATGCTCACAAGGTTGTGGAAAAAAACGAAAAGCTTATAGACTGCTGGTGAGTGTGTAAATTAGTTCAGCTGTTGTGGAAAGCAGTGTGGCAATTCCTCAAAGAGCTAAAAACATAATTACCATTTGACCCAGCAATCCCATTATTGGGTGTATACTCAAAGGAATATAAATTGTTCTACCATAAAGACGTATGCATGTGTATGTTTATTGCAGCCCTATTCATAATAGCAAAGACATAAAATCAACCTAAATGCCCATCAACAGTATACTGCATAAAGTAAATATGGTACATGTACACCATGGAATACTATGCAGTCATAAAAAAGAATGAGATCGAATGAAATCATGTCCTTTGCAGTAACATGGATGGAGCTGGAGGCCATTATCCTAAGCAAACTAAAACAGGAGCAGAAAAAACAAATGCCACATGTTCTCATTTATAAGTGGGAGCTAAACAATGAGAACACACATATGCTAGGAGGGAACAATAGACACTGGGGCCTACTTGAGTGTAGAGGGAAGGAGGAAGGAGAGGATCAGAAAAAATACCTATCGGGTACTGTGCTTACTACCTGAGTGATGTAATTATCTGTGCACCAAACCCCTGTGATATGCAGTTTACCTATATAACAAACCTGCACATGTACCCCTGAAACTAAAATAAAAGTTTAAAAAGTATTTAAAAAGAGAATGTTATTAGAACATGTTTCTGTCTATATTTCTTCATATAACGTGGTTTTACACATGCAGCTACAAAAGGCAAATGTAAGCACGCTTTTTTTAATTTTTAAAATTTTTATAGATTCAAGAGATACACATGCACCTTTGTTACATGGATATATTGCATAGGGTGGGGACCAGGCTTCTGGTGTACCCATTACCCAAATAGTGAACACTGTACTCAATAGGTAATTTTTCAATCTTCGCCTCTCTCCCACCCTCTCTCTTTTATTCTTTATTTCTTTTTTATCTGTCTGACTGGGTTATTTCAAAAGAACTGTCTTCAAATTCTGAAATTTTTTCTTGTTTGAGCTAGTCTATTATTGAAGTTCTTTATTAAGAACATCTAAAAAATGTCAATAAAAGCATTACTGCCTCAATCATTCTCTTAATATATCCTTTCAAATCAGAGATTACATTTCTGAATCAAATAAATGTATTTTTTATTTCTTTTATTAAATTATTTAGTTTCAGAATTTCTGTTTGGTTTTTTATTATATATCTATCTCTCTGGTTAGTTTCTTATGTATATCCTGACTTGTTTTTCTGATTTCTTTGTATTATTTATTTGTGTTCTCATATCTCACTGAGCTTCTTTAATATCATTATTTTGGATTCTTTTTCAGGCATTTCATGAATTTCTTTTTCACTGGACTCTGTTGCTGGAGAATTATTGTATTCTTTTGGGGTGTCAGAATGAGAGAGAGGCGATGAGTCACCTTAATGGTGAAGCACATTAAAATCACCTGGGGAGATTTAAAAAATACCAGTGTCCAGGCCATACAACAAATCAATTATTTCAGAACCACTGGCATAGGATCCAGGCTTCAGGTTGTTTTTCTTTGTTTGTTTGTTTAAGTTTCCCAGGTGGCTTCACTGTGTAGTCAAAGTTTCCATTTCATTATGGCAAACACATTTTATTCATCCACTGGGAGCAAAGTGTCAACTAAATCATTCATTGGATTCTGAATGATTAAACTTTATGCTCTAAACTACAGTACATTTTGAAGCCTAGCTGAGCTGCAGTACTTCTTTTTCCAGGGCTGTCTTTGTGTTCACATCCTCTGCCTTTTAAAAATATCTCCCTGGCTGAGATGAGAAGACTGCTTGAGCCTAGGAGTTCAAGACCAGCCTGGGCAACATGGTGAGACTCTGTCTTAAAAAAAAAAAAAAAGGAAATGTCTACTTATAGCCTCAAAATATCTTAAGTTCTTACAATATTCTACAGCTTCACAAGAGGCTTTTATTAACTAAGTTAACTTACCAGTTTCTGCCCTTATAACCCAAAGAGACTATCCAACACAATAAAAAATCTAAACCTTCAATTTCCATTTTCTTTTTCTTCATGCTTGCAATTTCTGGGCCAGCAGTTCTTAAACTGGGCACCCCAGACCTGCAGCATCAGCATTGCCTGGGATGTAAATTCTTCATTCTTATACAAAACCTACTAAACCAGAAACTCTGGGGTTGAGACCTAGCAGTCTGCATTTTTAACAAGCCCTACAGGTGATTCTCATGCACTTAATATTTAGGAACCACTGCTCTAGAGGCATTAACTATAGCAGCCAGTAATTAGAGGGAGAATGTAGGCCAAACCCTTCTCTTTGAGCCTTTTTCCTCATTTGCAAAATAAGGAGACCAGAAATGTTTGCTAAAGAAACTTCCAAGAGTCAAATTTTGTAACTGTGTGAAATTTGATTTGGAAATGTAACATTTGATTTGAAAGGATATATTAAGAGAATGGTTGAAGCAGTAATGCTTTTGTTGACATTTTCTAGATGTTCAATTTCAAATATGCTCTACATTACCTTTCATCCATTACCCAGAACTGCTAAGATGTGTTTGTCTTAAAGCAGCAGGGTGCTGTCTGGGGAGCTCTGAGAATGCACATGTGTGACAGGCTGAGCCTAAAGACTACCACCCGGTGTCTGCTCTCCAGTGTCCAGCATGCTTGTGCACTATCACTCCATGTTGCTGCCCACATGTCCCTGCCAGGCAGGTGTTGGTTGTTATTTGGACACTGAAGGGTCAGACCTGGAAGACTGGGACCAGAAGATGAGGTCTCCATAATTTAAGGTGCTGTACAGAGTTGGTTCAGGTCACAGGACTTGTTTTTTCATCGTCCTTCCTCAGAATCCTCCAGCTTTCATCTGGGGATCTTTTCAAATGAAACCACTTGTTATTGTGGAGGGCGAGGTGTCCTAATGTCCCACTCTTAGAACCTGAGCCAGTCGAGGCAGCTGCATCTATCTGCATGTTTTACCTGTGGAGCTCTATACTTGTTGAGCTTTTTGTTTGTCTGTTTGTTTGGCCTTGTTTTATTATATCATAAAAAGGTTTTCCTCTAAAAAAAAAAAGTGTTTGTCCTCCATTAACTCCTTTACTGAAACCAACAATTATGAACTTAATGCCCCTGTACAAAAACAAGACTAAATTGCCAGAAATGATTTCTATGACTTTTTTTTTACTATTATTCTTTAATGAGAAAGGTGCTAATTTGAGGAATCCTTTGTCAAAGATGAACTTGAAAACATTTTTGCAAAAGTCAGTGACTCTTTTCCTTCTGAAATCAATTTCTAACTTTAAAATTACAAAGAAATTCGAGTTAGAAAGAGGCATCCACAAAATATGCAGAAGAAGCCTTATTTCCTTTTATAAACAGAAAGGCATATATCTCCTATTTAGAAAGCTACCCTCAGTCTTGGTGGCTGGCAAGATGGCCAAATAGGAACAACTCCAGTCTGTAGCTCCCAGCAAGATCAACACAGAAGGCAGGTGATTTCTGTATTTCCAGTTGAGGTCACGGGTCATCTCACTGGGAATGGTTAGACAGTGGGTGCAGAGCATGGAGGGCGAGTACAGGCTGGAGTGTTGCCTCACCCAGGAAGCACAAGGGGTCAGGGAAATCCCTCATCTAGCCAAGGAACTGTGCTGTGAGGAACAGTGTACTCTGGCCTGGATACTACGCTTCTCCCACAGCCTTCACAACCTGTAGACCAGGAGATTCCCTCCGGTGCCTATGCCAACACGGCCCTGGGTTTCAAGCACAAAACTGGGTGGCCGTTTGGGCAGACACTGCGCTAGCTGCAGGAGTTTTTTTTCATAACCCAGTGGCACCTGGAACACCAGCAAGACAGAACCATTCACTCCCCTGGAAAGGGGGCTGAAGCCAGGGAGCCAAGTGGTCTAGCTCAGCGGATCCCACCCCCATGGGTCCCAGCAAGCTAAGACCCACTGGCTTGAAATTCTCAATGCCAGTACAGCAGTCTGCAGTCTACCTGGGACATTTGAGCTTGGTTGGGGGACAAGTGTCCGCCATTACTGAGGCTTGAGTAGGAGGTTTTCCCCTCACAGTGTAAAAAAAGCTGCCAGGAAGTTCAAACTGGGTGGAGCCCACCACAGCTGGGCAACACCACGGTGGCCAGACTGCCTCTCTAGATTCTTCCTCTCTGGGCAGGGCATCTCTGAAAAAAAGGCAGCAGCCCCAGTCAAGGGCTTATAGATCAAACTCCCATCTCCCTGGGACAGAGCACCTGGGGGAAGGCGTGGCTGTGGGCGCAGCTTCAGCAGACTTAAACGTTCCTGCCTGCCAGCTCTGAAAAGAGCAGTGGATCTCCTGGCACAGCTTTCGACCTCTGCTAAGGGACAGACTGCCTCCTCAAGTGGGTCCCTGACCCCTGTGCCTACTGACTGGGAGACACCTCACAGCAGGGGCCAACAGACACCTCATACAGGAGAGCTCCAGATGGCATCTGTGGATGCCCCTCTGGGACGAAGCTTCCAGAGGAAGGAACAGGCAACAATCTTTGCTGTTGTGCAGCCTCTGCTGGTGACACAGACCAACAGGGTCTGGAGTGGACCTCCAGCAAACTCCAGCAGACCTGCAGAGAGGGGCCTGACTGTTAGAAGAAAAACTAACAAGCAGAAAGTAATAGCATCAACATCAACCAAAAGGACATCCACACAGAAACTCCATCTGAACCTCACCAACATCAAAGACCGAAGGTAGATAAATCCACAAAGATGAGGAAAAACCAGCGCAAAAAGTCTGAAAATTCCAAAAACCAGAATGCCTCTTCTCCTCCAAAGGATCACAACTCCTCACCAGCAAGGGAACAAAACTGGATGGAGAATGAGTTTGATGAATTGACAGAAGTAGGCTTCAGAAAGTGGGTAATAACAAACTCCTCTGAGCTAAAGGAGCATGTTCTAACCCAACGCAAGGAAGCTAAAACCTTGAAAAAACATTAGAGGAATTGCTAACTAGAATAACCAGTTTAGAGAAGAACATAAATGACCTGATGGAACTGAAAAACACAGCATGAGAACTTCGTGAAACATACACAAGTATCAATAGCCGAATCGATCAAGTGGAAGAAAGGATATCAGAGATTGAAGATCAATTTGATGAAATAAAGTGTGAAGACAAGTTTTGAGATAAAAGAATAAAAAGAAATGAACAAAGGCTCCAAAAATATGGGACTATGTGAAAAGACCAAACCTATGTTTGATTGGTGTACCTGAAAGTGATGGGGAGAATGGAACCAAGTTGGAAAACACTCTTCAGGATATTATCCAGGAGAACTTCCCCAATCTAGCAAGATAGGCCAACATTCAAATTCAGGAAATACAGAGAACACCACAGAGATACTCCTTGAGAAGAGCAACCCCAAGACACATAATCATCAGATTCACCAAGGTTAAAGTGAAGGAAAAAATGTTAAGGGCAGCCAAAGAGAAAGGTTGAGTTACCCACAAAGGGAAGCCCATCAGACTAACAGCAGATCTCTCTGTAGAAACCCTATAAGCCAGAAAAGAGTGGGGGCCAATATTCGACATTCCTAACAGAGTTTTCAACCCAGAATTTCATATCCAGCCAAACTAATCTTCATAAGCAAAGGAGAAATAAAATCCTTTACAGACAAGCAAATGCTGAGACCTTCCTTGCAAGAGCTCCTGAAGGAAGTACTAAACATGGAAAGGAAAAGCCAGTACCAGCCACTGCAAAAACATAACAAATTGTAAAGAATATCAACACTATGAAGAAACTGCATTAACTAATGGGCAAAACAACAAGCTAGCATCATAATGACAAGATTAAATTCACACATAACAATATTAACCTTAAATGTAAACGGGCTAAATACCCCAGTTAAAAGACACAGACTGGCAAATTGGATAAACAGTCAAGACCCATCAGTATGCTGTATTAAGGAGCTCCATCTCACATGCAAAGACACACATAGGCTCAAAATAAAGGGATAGAGGAATATTTACCAAGCAAATGGAAAGAAAAAAAAAAAAAAACAGGGGTTGCAATCCTAATCTCTGATAAAACAGACTTTAAACCAACAAAGATCAAAAGAGACAAAGAAGGGCATTACATAATGGTAGAGGGATCAATGCAACAAGAAGAGCTAACTATCATAAATATATATGCATCCAATACAGGAGCACCCAGATTCATAAAGTAAGTTCTTAGAGACCTACAAAGAGACTTAAACTCCCACACAATAATAGTGGGAGACTTTAACACCCCACTGTCAATATTAAACAGATCAACGAGACAGAAAATTCACAAGGATATTCAGGACTTGAACTCAGTCAGCTCTTGACCAAGTGGACCTAATAGACATCTACAGAACTGTCCACCCCAAATCAACAGAATATACATTCTTCTGAGCACCATGTCACACTTATTCTAAAATTGACCACATAATTGGAAGTAAAACACTCCTCAGCAAATGTAAAAGAACAGAAATCACAACAAACTGTCTCTCAGACGACAGTGTAATCAAATTAGCATTCAGGATTAAGAAACTCACTCAAAACTGCACAACTACATGGAAACTGCACAGCTTGCTCATGAGTGACTACTGGGTAAATAACGAAATGAATAACGAAATAAGTAAGTTCTTTGAAACCAATGAGAACAAAGACACAACATACCAGAATCTCTGGGACACATTTAAAGCAGTGTTTAGAGGGAAATTTATAGCACTAATGCCCACAAGAGAAGGCAGGAAAGATCTAAAATCGACACCCTAACATCACAATGAAAAGAACTAGAGAAGAAAGAGCAAACAAATTCAAAAGCTAGCAGAAGACAGGAAATAACTAAGATCAGAGCAGACCTGAAGGAGGTAAAGACACAAAAAAAACCTTCAAAAAAAATCAATGAATCCAGGAGGTGTTTTTTTTTTAAAAAAAAAAGATCAACAGAATAGATATACTGCTAGCCAGACTAATAAAGAAGAAAAGAGAGAAGAGTCAAATTGACTCAATAAAAATGATAAAGGGTATATCACCACTGATCCCACAGAAATACAAACTACCATCACAGAATACTATAAACACCTCCACACAAATAAACTAGAAAATCTAGAAGAAACAGATAAATTCCTGGACACATACACCCTCCCAAGACTAAACAAAGAAGAAGTTGAATCCCTGAATAGACCAATAACAAGTTCTGAAATTGAGGCAGTAATTAATAGTCTACTAACCAAAGAAACCCAGGACCAGATGTATTCACAGCTGAATTCTACCAGAGGTACAAAGAGGAGCTGGTATCATTCCTTCTGAAACTACTCCAAACAATAGAAAAAGAGGGACTCCTTCCTAACTCATTTTATGAAGCCAGTATCATTTGATACTAAAACCTGGCAGAGACACAACAGAAAAGAAAATTTCAGGCCAATATACCTGGTTAACATTGATGCGAAAATCCTCGATAAAATACTGGTAAACCAATTCCAGCAGCACATCAAAAAGCTTATCCACAAAGATCAAGTTGGCTTCATCCCTGGGATGAAAGGCTGGTTCAACAAATGCAAATCAATAAACATAATCCATCACATAAGCAGAACCAATGACAAAAACCACATGATTATCTCAATAGATGCAGAAAAGGCCTTCGATAAAATTCAACACCCTTCACACTGAAAACTCTCAATAGGTATTGAGGGAACATATCTCAAAATAATAAGAGCTATTTATGACAAACCCACAGCCAATATCATACTGAATGGGTAACTGTTGGAAGCAGTCCCTTTGAAAACCAGCACAAGACAAGGATGCGCTCCTCACCACTCCTATTCAACATAGTATTGGAAGTTCTCATCAGAGCAATCAGGCAAGAGAAAGAAATAAAGCATATTCAAATAAGAAGAGAGGAAGTCAAATTTTCTCTGTTTGCAGATGACATGATTGTATATTTACAAAACCCCATCGTCTCAGTCCAAAATCTCCTTAAGCTGATAAACAACCTCAGCAAAGTCTCAGGATACAAAATCAATGTGCAAAAATCACAAGCATTCCGATACACCAATAACAGACAAACAGAGAGCCAAATCATGGGTGAACTCTCATTTACAATTGCTACAAAGAGAATAAAATAATTAGGAATACAACTTTCAAAGGATATGAAGGACCTCTTCAGAGACAACTACAAACCATTGCTCAAGGAAATAAGAGAGGACACAAACAAATAGAAAAACATTCCATGCTTATGGATAGGAAGAATCAATATTGTGAAAATGGCCATACTGCCCACAGTAATTTATAGATTCAATGCTATCCCCATTAAGCTACAACTGACTTTCTTCACAAAATTGGAAAAAACTACTTTAAACTTCATATGGAACCAAAAAAGAGCCCGCATAGCCAAGACCATCTTAAGCAAAAAGAACAAAGCTGGAGCATTATGCCACCTGACTTCAAACTATACTATAAGGCTAAAGTAACAAAAACAGCATGGTACTGGTACCAAAACAGACATATAGACCAATGGAACAGAACAGAGGCCTCAGAAATAATGCCACACAGCTACAACCACCCGATCTTTAACAAACCTGACAAAAGCAATGGGGAAAGGATTCCCTATTTAATAAATGGTGTGGGGAAAACTGGCTAGCAATATGCAGAAAACTGAAACTGGACCTTTTCCTTACACCTCATACAAAAATTAACTCAAGATGGATTAAAGAATAAAACGTAAGATGTAAAACCATAAAAATTGTAGAAGAAAACCTAGGCAATACCATTCAGGACATAGGCATGGGCAAAGGCTTCATGACTAAAACACCAAAAGCAATAGCAACAAAAGCCAAAATTGACAAATGGGACCTAATTATACTAAGGAGTTTCTGCCCAGCGAAAGAAACTATCATCAGAGTGAACAGGCAACCTACAGAATGGAAGAAAATGTTTGTAATCTATCCATCTAACAAAGGGCTAATATCCAGAATCTGCAAGGAACTCAAACAAATTTACAAGAAAACAAACAACCCCATCAAAAACTGGGCAAAGGATATGAACAGACACTTCTCAAAATAGGACATTTATGCAGCCAACAAACATGAAAAAAACTCATCATCACTGGTCATTAAATAAATGCCAATCATACCACAATGAGATACTATCTCATGTCAGTTAGAATGGCAATCATTAAAAAGTCAGGAAACAACAGATGCTGGAGAGGATGTGGAGAAATAGGAACGCTTTTACACTCGTGCTGGGATTGTAAATTAGTTCCACCATTGTGGAAGACAGGGATTTAGATCAAGAATCCAGAACCAGAATTACATTTGACCCAGCAATTCCATTACTGGGTATATACCCAAAGGATTATAAATCATTCTACTACAAAGACACATGTACACGTATGTTTACTGCAGCACTGTTCACAATAGCAAAGACTTGGAACCAACTCGAATGCCCATCAATGATCGACTGGATAAAGAAAATGTGGCACATATACACTATGGAATACTATGCAGCTATAGAGAAGGATGAGTTCATGTCCTTTGCAGGCACATGGATGAAGCTGGAAACCATCATTCTCAGCAAACTAACACAGGAACAGAAAACCAAATATCTCATGATCTCACTCGTAAGTGGGAGTTGAACAATGAGAACACATGGACACAGGGAGGGGAACATCACACACCAGGGCCTGTCAGGGGGTGGGGGCCAGGGGAGGGATAGCATTAGGGTAAATACCTAATGTAGACGATGGGTTGATGGGTGCAGCAAACCACCATGGCACGTGTATACCTATGTAACAAAACTGCACGTTCTACACATGTATCTTGGAACTTAAAGTATAATAATAATGAAAAAAAGAAAAAAAAGAAAGCCACCCTCTACCTTTTACAAAATAAGGTCTCCAGGAAAAGGCAGTAATTTATTCCAAACTAGACTCCCCTTGTAATTATAACTCAGATGTCTACCCTTTTTCCCAGCTTTCTCTAACGTGTATGCATAAGCAGATATACATTATAGTGTCACAGTTTCTCTTGGCTTGAGCACACTGTGGGATCAGATGGTTTTCCCCACTGCTCTTACTGGGTCACTGCTGGCTGCACTTCTCACCACGCATTAAATAGTCCTCTTAACCGGCTAATATCCCTTCTCTGTTGGAGCTAGGGATAAAATGAGGAATTCCATCCTCTCCTTCCCTGACCTTCTGATTCCTTCCGTCTCATTGAGGCACGTTTTCTTTGAAAGGTTAGGGAAATTTTCGAAGGGATTAACACCATGGAAACAGGGACAAAGTCCTTTCTAACCGGGACTTTGCCAGAGTCCTGCAGGTATAGCATCAGAGCCTGGAGGGCCCTTCTCTTATGTATCCCCCATCCCAAAGAGCCTGGTCCATGGTCTTTCCAGATCAATCCCAACCATCTCCCTTAAGCAGCCAGCCCCTACCCACAGGGAACAGTCATAAGTCCTGAATCCATTCTCATTCCAACTGTGTACTTCACCCAAGTCTGCGTCATTCAGTCTGGAGGGATCCCAGGGATGCGGCTAGGCTTTTAGCAATGCTGTACTCAGCTTGTACTGTAGGAGCAGGCAACAATCACTGCTGCTCTTGGTATTGAGGACTACTATGGTCTTGTGTCCTGATTTGCTTCTCAATATTATCTCCAGTATAACCTGTTGGCTTATCATCATGTTTTTTAAGCATGAGACCTATTAGAATAAGCACATGCATATTTCTCATAGACAGTTATTGTACTTTTTGGAGAAGAGATTAAACAAGAAAATATTTCCTTAATGTTACGAGTTGAATTGTGTCTCCTGCAAAACTCATATATGAAAGTCCTAACCCCCAGTACCTCCAAATGTTACTTTATTTGGAATATATCTGTCATTTCAGATATACTTAGATGAGATGAGGTCATACTAGAGTAGGGTGGGCCCTTAATCCAATATGACTGGTGTCTTTACAAAAGAATGCCATGACTGAGACAGACACACACAGGGAAGATGAAAGCAAAAATCTGTACAAGCCAAGAAACACCAAAGATTTCCAGAAAACCACTAGAAATTGGCAAAGAGGCATAGAACAGCTTCTTCTGCACAGCCCTCTGAGGGAAAAACCCTATTGACACCTTAATCTAGGGCTTCTAGCCTCCAGGACTGTCAGACAAGACATTTCTACTGTTTAAGCCACCTAGTTTGTGGTACTTTTTAATGGCAGCCCTAGAAAACTAACACACTTAAGTGTCCATACACTGCTTTTCTCCTCTGAAATTAGGAATTCCATTACTGTGTTTGTGTTTTCCACGCCCCTCCATTCTACCCCCAGCCACCATTGCCTTGGGGCCCACCAGAATCACATGAGATGAAATGCCTTTTAACAACTGGTTTGTTACCTGTATCACCCAAAATGAGCTATGGACTGATCATTGTTGCAAAGATTCCGTTGACTTTTTGGTCATATGAAGTTTCCTTTTGGGTGGGACATGGAGTGAAGTGTGGGGAGGATGTGGCCAATATTTCTAATAAGGTTAGATGATCTCAGTACTTTGGGCTGCTTTGTTTTTTTTCTATAAGGCCAATGGCCAGCCAGGAATGATGTGTAAAGAGAGCAATGGAAATTATTAACTGTCTAGCCAACACTGTCACCTACCTTTGACCCTTTTGATGGAACCGAACTTGGGTCAGTGGAGTTGATGGAGATCTCTTGAAGAGGGCTTCCTAGGAGCCCGCTAGCATGCAGTACTCCAGGTATGCCAGAAGGTGTCGCTCCATCACAGCTGGTACTGGAAAGAAAGCCCTGCTCCTTACTAAATCCATTTCTTTTAAATCTAAGACCAAGTAGTTAGCCGGCTGTGGCCAAGTGCATATTTTCCTCATGTCATTACCCAGAGAAGATATGATCAGCTATTCAAATTATGATTAAATTATTGAGGTCGTTTTAAAATTAATTTATCTTACAGTCATGCATTTTAAGATTCTTAGTAAAGTGTGTGTATATGCTAGGAACTTTTCAAAGTGGGAGTGGGGGCAATGTATGTCTTGCTTTCTTTCAGGATAAAGTTGTTCTAGAGATCTAGTCTCCAAGAAGAAATCTGTCAAAATGTTTTGAAAAAGTAAAGCCAACACTTGGCATTTAAGGGACTGCTTCAGAGACTGGAGCCGTGGAGACTGACCACCTTCACTAGGTGATCTGATGGGGGAGGACAATAGTGCACAGAGGTAGGCAGGAAACAGGCTCTAAAGGTATATTTGACTGCCATCTAGGTATATGGCACACTTTTCCTTAGATTATTCTCTTCCACTGGGGGAAAAATGATCATAATGAATGGCCTTCATAAATATAGACTTATACATGCAGAAAGAAAAACACACCTCCTCAACCCAGCCCTTCTGGGGTGTGCTCTAGACAGACAGAAGTTAATTCTTTAAACTTCTCATCTACTGCTTATAAAGACTAATCTCCAAGAATTTCATTTTGTTCAAAGTAAAGGCGAACTGACAATCAGTGCTTCTGCTTGGAGTTTATGTTGCTAAAAAGCAGCCATCAGAGTTATACTACCTATTGTTGGAAAGACACTCTAATGGGTCTGATTTTAAATAAATATATATATATATATATATAAACAATAGGTTTCTGGGTAAGGCCTGGAAACAGAAAATCAACAAAGAAGAATGGATCTTGATCTGCAAAGTGAAGCACTCTCTCAGTTGAGGGAAGAGAAATATGCTGGAGAGGTTGAACTTAGAGAAATGGTTCTCATTCCTCATATGAACTTAGACTCTTCCATCTCTGATTGTTTATCCTTAAAGGGTGTATATGTGGGGCTGGGAGAAGACATCCATTAGGAGCTTGCAGGAAGAATGAGGAAGAGACACATCCTCATTTCATACCTGCAGAGATTTCTCAAAGGATACCAGGAGACTTGGAGTGTCAAAGTCCCAGTGGGGCCAATCTGGCAAAGCGCCTCTCCTCACTCTATGTTAAGATTTGGGAAATTGTTTATGGCAAGTTATTGTCTTAAGATGCCTCTTGGAGAAGGGATGGGAAATACATTTATCTCTGTTAAGGGGTTTCCTGAAGGATAGGGTTTGATTTCTACTGTGCGATACTGAAGAAACTCCATTTATTCTCTTTCTGAAGAGAGTGGACACCAAGACCTTTCTGAAGAAGGTAGTAAGTTCCACCTACCCTTTTGCTGAAGGGAGATGGATTGTGTCCAGGGAAAGCCTTAACTATTTTTTAAAAATCTATAATGGGAACATTTATAATTAATATACAACTTAAGTTTATTTCCCCCTATATTGACATTTCCTCTAGTCACTCATGGCTCTTTAGTAAAGTTGGTTGCAGATTACACAAACAGTCTTTTGTTGGTTATATTATCATTGCCTCTGAAATTCTGACCACCCCAGAAATGAAGCACTATAAAAGGACAAGTGGAGATCAGATAGCAGCTCTAGTACTGGAAAACTGACCAAAGCCAGGTGTGGTGGCTCATGCCTGTAATCCCAGCACTTTGAGAGGCTGAGGCAGGTGGATCACTTGAGGTTGGGAGTTCGAGACCAGCCTGACCAACATGGAAAAACCCCATCTCTACTAAAAATACAAAATTAGGCGGGAGTGGTGGCTCACACCTGTAATCCCAGCTACTTGGGAGGCTGAGGCAGGAGAATCACTTGAACCCAGGAGTGGGAGGTTGCAGTGAGCCGAGATCATGCCACTGCACTCCAGACTAGGCAACAAGGGCAAAACTCCATCTCAAAAACAAAAACAAAAACTGACCTTGAGGCTGGGCACGGTGGCTCACACCTGTAATCCCAGCACTTTGAGAGGCCAAGGCAGCCAGATCACCTGAGACCAGGAGTTCGAGACCAGCCTGGCCAACATGATGAAACTCTGTCCCTACTAAAAATACAAAAATTACTCGGGCATGGTGGCAGGCACCTATAATCCCAGCTACTTGGGAGGCTGAGGCAGGAGAATTGCTTGAACCCGGGAGTTCAAGGTTACAGTGAGCCCAGATTGTGCCACTACCCTCAAGCCTGGGCAACAGAGTGAGACTACATCAAAAAAAAAAAAAAAAAAAAAGAAAGGAAGGAAGAAAGAAAAGAAAAGACAACCTGGATAATGGGATTGTCTGGAAGGGCCCAATCAAACCATAGATTCATGAGAAATAATGACTTGCTCTAGTAAGCCACTAAGTGTAGGGTAGTTTGTTATGCAGCAAAAGGTAACTAAACAGTTTGGGAGGGGGCCACGGTGGGGAGCTGAGGAGACAGCTCTTGGGCTATATAAAGCTTGTAATGAAGAACAATAGGTCTGGGCTGGGCCTGCTCTATATTCATCTAAAATATCCTCTTTGGTAGGACAATATGAAGAAATTTTGGTATTATTGGCTTGGGTTGACCCTGGGTCCAGTGAATTGTTAGGATCATGGAATTTCCATCCTTCCTTGTCATCATTCCTGGCAAGATGGGTGACAACTGTCCCTTTTATAAAAGGGGTCTCTCACTTATCTCCTCTATAATCATTCACTTTTAACTCTCCTTATCATATATGGTCACAAATAAGCTTTGAAGTTCATACAATTGAGAACTTAATGTTGAGTCAAGCTCTGCTGCTTTCAAGAGTCAGATGTACCTTGCCTGGAACCTGGATTCTCACTGGTTTCGTATGTAGATAGTCAGTGAGGCTAATGCTGTGTTTACACTGCTGTAAATGAATGCTGATTCTAATAATTTTATCAGTTTAGAAAACATATCTTGTATTGGCCAGGTGTGGTGGCTCATGCCTGTAATCCCAGCACTTTGGGAGGCTAAGGTGGGTGGATTGCCCAAGCTCAGGAGTTCGAGGCCAGCCTGGGCAACACAGTGAAACCCTGTCTCTACTAAACTACAAAACTTAGCCAGGCATGGTGGCAGATGCCTGTAGTCCCAGCTACTCGGGAGGCTGAGGCAGGAGAATTGCTTGAACCCGGGAGGGGGAGGTTGCAGTGAACCAAGATCGTGCCACTGCACTGCAGCCTGGGCGATAGAGCGAGACTCTGTCTCCAAAACAACAACATTAACAACAACATACCATGTATCTCACTATGTATCTTACTACAACCCACCAGTAAGTATCATTATCCCTATTTCCCAGAAGAAGATGCTGAATTTAAATAAAGGATTCCAGATTTTCCATTACTCATCATTATTTTTCATTTAGAAGCTCATTTATAAGCACTTCTAAATGTCAGTTCTATAACTTAGGTATCTGGTTTCTGAAAATGAAATTTTGGGTTGAAATATTTCAGGGAAGTCTGTTTTATTGGCTGAAAGTGTGGCTTTAAAAAGGCAAATCAGCACCTTTCTCACAACCATAATATTGCAATTATTTTACATATATATGCACACACGCATACACATGTATGTACATGTATACACACATACACACACAAAATCTGTAGCAGTTCTGAAAAATATAGAAAGGTTTTGTTAGTGGACCATATGGGGCAGTGAATCTGCAGAAGTTGGTTAAATTATTTCACCAGGCTTCCCTCACTAGGCATAATGGACTCAATAAAAGGGAGCGTTGCTGCCACAGATATGAGTCCCCTGCCCAGCTGGAAGTGCCACCTACCCTTTTGCTGCAGGCCATTCACTCCATGGAAAGTCCACCTGCTCCCCTTGCCTGCCCAGTAACTTCTTTCAGGACGGGCCTCAGTATCACTTTAGGTTCCACTGACCACCAAAACTCCCAGCTGCTATTATTTGCCAGTCTAGACCACTACATAGAAATCACCTGGGGATTTTGTGAAAATGAAGATTCTGATTCAGTAGTTCTGGGGTGAGGCCCTAGAGTCTAATAAGCTCCCAGGTGACATCAATACTACTGGTTCCTGGACCACAGTGAGTAGCAAGGGTCTGGACCAGCATTTTCTAAAATGGGTTTTGGACACTTTATAAATTTAACCATGACAACAAACATTGATAAATGGAAAGATTTATTCCTAAACACTCCCTCAAAATACAGCTATAAATTCTAGGAAGTCTTATGTCAGTATCAGTAACTATCATTGAACACTACCCTTTATTCCTTGGACTTTCCTTTCCATGGCACTCTTCTGATGAAGTTTCCAACTTCTTAAATAAGAGGATGAATCTAATTAAATTTTTTGCATTCTTAATACAATGTTTAGGCTTATTTCCCGATTTGATATGGAGTTAGAGTGACTCGTCCTGGAGTCCTTGGCATGACAGAACTCAAGTTTCATCTTGTGCTTTGATTGCCAAAGAGTTAGCTGCAGCACTTGTTTATAAGTAAATTGTATTTGCTTTACTCACTAAGTGAAAATCCAAATAATAAGATCCTATTCATTCACCCTGGGGGCAGCAAGAGGCACAAAGCCTATCCTAGAGGACAGGACACTTTGGAAACTGGTGGACGGTTTTTAAAAAGAGGTACCTTTCTACTCATGGCACCTATGGTTAATTAGAAAAGAAAGAAAAAATTGCAATGACACGAGTGAGGACTGCTTCTCTTTCACAACCTCTTCACATGCAGGGATGGCAAGCCCAGGCAGAGAGGAGCTCATTTAAATTCCTGACCTTCCTTGTGCTCTCTGAAGTACAAGGAAGCTGGAGTAGCTGCAAGCAGCAGCAGCTACGGCCTCTGGGTTGTTTCCTGACATTCTGGGACAGCTGACAAAGCTGTACATCAAAGGTAGGAGCAGAGATTTGGGGGCAGGCCAAATTAGACAGGAATTTTAGCTCTGATGGATGATTTGGGGCAAGTTGCTCACTTTCCTAAACCGGTACAATGAGGACAATAGTATCGTCTGCTAGGACTACTGAGAGGATTACATGTGATAATGTACATAAAAGATTCAGCAGTGCAAGGATGGGGAAGCTGCTGTTTGTATTAATACTATCAAGTATTAATGAATGGTAGCTATTCTTTGTATTAGTATTCATACTATTAATCTCTGCTGGGAATGTCTCAACAGCCAGCAGCCAGCTAGCCCAGTCTTGGGGTCTCTCATTTACCTCCCTCTTCCCACGCTATCAAGAAGCTTGGGTGGAGGTGGCCTGCCAGGTATTGAGATCTAAAGGGCAGGCTGGATGTAAGACCTCAGAGAACACAGCCACAACGAAAGGCAAGTGATGTGTCAGACAGGTCTCAGCAAGTTCAAAAACCAACACAAACATGAAGTCAAGTATGGAGCTGGTTTTTTCATGCAGAGGAGACTCACAGATGTGTTGGGGAAGCCTGGGCGGGGGTGAGCAGGTTGCCTCTGTAGTGCCCACTTATATTTGTAGATGTAATATGGGGGTGGCTAGTGCCATCCTCAGGTCCGCAAATTATGCCTCCATCTCCTTGCTATCATTTTCTCAACATTGCTCATGGTTACTGAGACGGAAGAGGTGACAATGAATCAAATCTGGGTTCAGATCATGTCTCTGCCCCTTTTTCAATTATGTGACTTTGGGGAATTTATCTCTTTGTTTCATTCGGTTTCTTCAACTGTGAAATTAGGATTATTCACCTACACTTCAATGTTGTTCATAATTAGAATTGCAAGATTTTGACAGCAAAACTGTAGGACACATAGTTAAATCTGAAGTTCAGATATAACCAACAAATTATTTTTAGTACAGATTTATTTTTTGGTTATTCTAGTTAGCAATTCCTCTAACCTTTTTTGAAGGTTATTAGCTTTCTTGCATTGGGTTAGAACATGCCCCTTTAGCATGTTTTTTGCTTTTTATTGTTAGTCACCTTCTGAAGCCTACTTCTGTCAATTTGTCCAATTTATTCTCCATCCAGTTTTTTCCTTGCTGGCAAGGTGTTGTGATCCTTTGAAGAGAAGAGGCATTCTGGTTTTTGGAATTTTCAGCCTTTTTGCACAGGTTTCTCCCCATCTTTGTGGATTTATCTACCTTTGGTCTTTGATGTTGATGACCTTTGGATGGGGTTTCTGAGTGGACGTCCTTTTTGTTGATGTTGATGCTATTCCTTTCTGTTTGTTAGTTTTTCTTCTAACAGCCAGGCTCCTCTGCTGCAGGTCTGCTGGAGTTTGCTGGAGGTCCACTCCAGACCCTGTTTGCTTGTATCACCAGCAGAGGCTGCACAACAGCAAAAAAATTGCTGTCTGTTTCTTCCTCTGGAAGCTTTATCCCAGAGTGGCATTCATCAGATGCCATCTGGAGCTCTCCTGTATGAGGTGTCTGTTGGCCCCTGCTGTGAGGTGTCTCCCAGTCAGGAGACACAGGATCAGGCATCCACTTGAGGAAGCAGTCTGACCCTTAGCAGAGGTGGAGCAATGTGCTGCGAGATCCGCTGCACAGAGCTAGCATGCAGGGACATTTAAATCTACTGAAGCTGTACCCACAGCTGCCCCTTCCCCCAGCTGCTCTGTCCTAGGGAGATGGGAGTTTGATCTATAAGCCCCTGACTGAGGCTGCTGCCTTGTTTTCAGAGATGCCCTGCCCAGAGGGGAGGAATCTAGAGAGGCAGTCTGGCCGCAGCGGCTTTGCCCAGCTGCGGTGGGCTCCACCCAGTTCAAACTTCCTGGCGGCTTTGTTTACACTGTGAGGAGAAAACCCCCTACTCAAGCTTCAGTAATGGTGGACGCTTCTCCTGCCACAAAGCTCAAACGTCCCAGGTCAACCCCAGACTGCTGTGCTCGCGGTGAGAATTTCAAGCCAGTGGGTCTTAGCTTGCTGGGCTCCACGGGGGTGGGATCTGCTTAGCTAGACCACTTGACTCCCTGGCTTCAGCCCCCTTTCCAGGGGAGTGAATGGTTCTGTCTTGCTGGTGTTCCAGGTGCCCCTGGGGTATGAAAAAAAACTCCTGCAGCTAGCAGGACCAGATGTATTCGCAGCCAAATTCTACCAGAGGTACAAAGAAGAGCTAGTACTGTTCCTTCTGAAACTATTTCAAACAATAGAAAAAAAGGGACTCCTCCCTAACGCATTTTATGAGGCCAGCATCATCCTGACACCAAAACCTGGCACAGACACAACAAAAAAAGAAAACTTCAAGCCAATGTCCCTGATAAATATTGATGTGAAAATCCTCAATAAAATACTGGTAAACCAAATCCAGCAGCACATCAATATCTTATCCACCATGATCAAGTTGGCTTCATCCCTGGGATGAAAGGCCGGTTCAACATACACAGATCAATAAATGTAATCCATCACATAAACAGAACCAATGACAAAAACCACATGATTATCTCAATAGATGCAAAAAAGGCCTTCAATAAAATTCAACACCCCTTCACACTAAAAACTCTCAATAAACTAGGTATTGAGGGGAACGTATCTCAAAATAGAAGAGCTATTTATGACAAACCCACAGCCAATATCATACTGAATGGGCAAAAGCTGGAAGCATTCCCTTTGAAAACTGCCACAAGATAAGGATGCCCTCTCTCACAACTTATATTCAATATAGTATTGAAAGTTCTGGCCAGGGCAATCAGGCAAGAGAAAGAAATAAAGGGTATTCAAATAGGAAAAGAGGAAGTCAAATTGTCTCTGTTTGCAGATAACATGATTGTATATTTATAAAACCCCATCATCTCAGTCAAAAATCTCCTTAAGCTGATAAACAACTTCAGCAAAGTCTCAGGATACAAAATCAATGTGCAAAAATCACAAGCATTCCTATACACAAATAATAGACCAACAGAGAGCCAAATCACGAGTGAACTCCCATTCACAATTGCTACAAAGAAAATAAAATAGCTAGGAATACAACTTTCAAGGGATGTGAAAGACCTATTCAAGCAGAACTACAAACCACTGTTCAAGGAAGTAAGAGAGGACACAAACAAATGGAAAAACATTCCATGCTCATGGATACAAAGAATTAATATTGTGAAAATGGCCATACTGCCCAAAGCAATTTATGGATTCAGTGCTATCCCCATCAAGCTACCTTGACTTTCTTCACAGAATTACAAAAAACTACTTTAAATTTCATATGGAACTGAAAAAGAGCCCACAGAGCCAAGACAATCCTAAGCAAAAAGAACAAAGTTGGAGGCATCATGCTACCTGACTGCAAACTATACTACAAGGCTACAGTAACCAACACAGCATGGTACTGGTACCAAAACAGATATGTAGATTAATAGAACAGAACAGAGGCCTCAGAAATAACACCACACATCTTCAACCATCTGATCTTTGACAAACTTGACAAAAACAAGCAATGGGGAAAGGATTCCCTATTTAGTAAATTGTGCTGGGAAAACTGGCTAGCCATATTCAGAAAATTGAAACTGGACCTTTTCCTTACACCTTATATACAAATTAACTCAAGATGGATTAAAGAATTAAATATAAGACCTAAAACCATAAAAATCCTAGGAGGAAACCTAGGCAATACCATTCAGGACATAGGCAGAGGCGAAGACTTCATGACTAAAATACCAAAACCAATGGCAACAAAAGCTAAAATTGACAAAAGACATCTAATTAAACTAAAGAGCTTCTGCACAGCAAAAGAAGCTATCACCAGAGTGAACAGACAACCTATAGAATGGAAGAAAATGTTTGCAATCTATTTATCTGACAAAGGGCTAATATCCAGAATCTACAAAGAACTTAAACAAATTTACAAGAAAAAAAAACCATCAAAAAGTGGGTGAAGGATATGAACAGACACTTCTCAAAATAATACTTTTATGCAGCCAACAAACATATAAAAAGATGCTCATCATCACTGGTCATTAGAGAAATGTAAATCAAAACCACAATGAGATATCATCTCACTCCAGTTAGAATGGCAATCATTAAAAAGTCAGGAAACAACAGATGCTGGAGAGGATATCGAGAAATAGGAATGCGTTTACACTGTTGGTGGGAGTGTAAATTAGTTCATCCATTGTGGAAGACAGTGTGGCGATACCTCAAGGATGTAGAACCAGAAATACCATTTGACCCAGCAATCCCATTACTGGGTTTATACCCAAAGGATTATAAATCATTCTACTATAAAGACATATGCACATGTATGTTTATTGCAGCACTGTTTATAACAGCAAAGACTTGGAACCAACCCAAATGCCCATCAATGATAGACCGGATAAAGAAAAGTGGCACATATACGCCATGGAATACTATGCAGCCATAAAAACGGATGAGTTCATGTCCTTTGCAGGGACATGGATGAAGTTGGAAACCATCATTCTCAGCAAACTAACACAGGAACAGAAAACCAAACACCTCATGTTCTCACTCATAAGTGGGTGTTGAACAATGAGAACACATGGATACAGGGAGGGGAACATCACACACTGGGGCCTGTTGGGGGATGGGGGGCTAGGGTAGGGATAGCATTAGGAGAAATACCTAACGTAGATGATGGGCTGATGTGTACAGCAAACCACCATGGCATGTGTATAGCTATGTAACAAACCTGCACGTTCTGCACATGTACCCCAGAACTTAAAGTATAATTTAAAAAAAGATGAGACGGGTGGATCACGAGGTCAAGAGGTCAAGACCATCCTGGCTAACACGGTGAAACCCTCTCTCTACTAAAAAATACAAAAAATTAGCTGGGCGTGGTGACAGGCGCCTGTAGTCCCAGCTACTCAGGAGTCTGAGGCAGGAGAATGGCATGAATCAAGGAGGCGGAGCTTGCAGTGATCTGAGATCGCACCACTGCACTCCAGCCTGGGCGGCAGAGTAAGACTCCGTCTCAAAATTAAAAAAAAGAAAAAAATTACCCAATCTGTTGATAGCTTTAACTTATAAAATGGCTTATTATTGAAAATATGGAGAATATGAAAATGTAGAAAGAAAGAAATCGCACATGGTTTTACCACTCAGTAATCATCATTGTTAATATTCTGAAGTATGTTTTTCGAGGTGTTTTTTCATAAAGTGGTTTAATGGGGATACTTAAAAGTTGCTAGGTGGGGGTTCCTAGCACCTAGTTGCTAGGTGCATTTTCCCTTCAGTGGCATTTAAGAAAAGTGCTGCTGGCATTCCATCCGCTCATTTTCATTTCTTCCATATCCTTCTTTCTTATCACTATCTCTTGAAAAATTGCATTATTTTCTTTATTATTTTTTTTCTTTTTGCCTTTAAGGGATGTTACAGTCTTGCCAGTGCACCACAATGTAGCAATCTCTCATTTTGAGGTATTACCCAGAGCTCTTTGTCTCAGGACTAAGAAAATTAAGAAGCATGGACACAAAGGGTGAGGTTGGAACAAAAGTTTAATAAGATTTAATAAGCAAAAGAAGAAAGCTCTCCACCACTGAGAGGGGGCCTGGAAGAGAGTTGCCATTTTTACAGTTGAATGCAAAAGCTTTTATAAGAAACTGATGATAGCTGGGCATTTCATCTGCATAAAGCATGAATTTCTGCTAGCTCCACCCTGTCCTGCTAGTGTACATGTGGGCCCTTAGCTTCAGGTACTCCAAATTGCTTTCTTCCCCAAAGTATGTGTCAGGGGGGCAGAATTTTGCTGAGCATGTCTGGACAAGTCACCTGTAAAGCCTTTCTTGTCTGTGTGGCTGTGGCCATGTCTTAGGCAAGCCACCCTGTGCAAGTTCCCTTATATGTGCCTTCAGGCTGTTCCTTTGTTTGAAAGAATTCAACCAATGACCCACTTTAACTGCCTGCCTGACCAGTTTCCTCCTTTCTCCTATCTTATTTCCCTCCTCAGGGGTGGAGACCCTAACTGCTGTTAGGGGGAATGGGGTGATGATTCTTCTAGCTACTTCCTACTGGAAAGGGGCACTGTGTGGGGAACAGCAGCTAGGGTTTCTCCTGGGGCTGGTCTAAGGATTCCTGGAAGAAAGGCATATCCATATATTGTTTCATTTGCATTACCATTTGGAGTTTGATAGTCTTTAGGCATGAAGAAACAGTTTGGGTTATTAGAGGAAACAAGCAGGGGATAAGGACAGCTTAAAAATCCCAAGGCTGCTGACATGTACAGATAACTGGTGGCCACAGTTATGCCCGCTAAGATTTGAGTGCAAGGGGCTTGGCTTTGGTTAACTTCCTTGGTTTTATTTTCCCAAAGAAACCTCTGGGTTATGGGTACCCTATTTACTCCCATCACCTGACAGGATTTGTAGGATAATTGCCGAGAACTAGAATATTCAGATTTGTACATCACCCATCCCTTTTTGTACTTTCTGAGCTGCAGCCAGAGATTGCTGGTTGGCTTATAGGAATAAGCAGGATTAGTTTAAAATGTAGGCAAAAACTTAAAAACAATCAATGAGATTAGAATTAATGACAAACATATGATATGTTTTGAAACTTAATTTTTCTCTCTCTACTCATTTTTGTTAAAAAACAAATCATGATAGGACTGAGTTGTTTGCAAAATCAACTTTAGTTTTATACTTGGCCTGATTATTTGTACAAAGCACAGCAAGAATAATTATTTTTACATAGGTTTTTAAATTGGCTTTGATGAAACTGTTCCACAGGAATCTCAGAACTTTTTAAAGATGAGCCCAGCCATGGGTTTGTATCCTCAAATACCTATGAGTTGGGTGAATTCCTCTCTCCTTGAGGTCCCAAGAACATGGTGTTCCTGGGCCTGTAGAAAGTGATATTCTTTACTCACCACAGGTTAGGAACCCTGTTCGGGGGCTGTGTAGACAAAGTATGAGGCAGTTTTCCCAAGGGGCTTTTATTGGCTCTGCAAGTCAAGCTTGATTCCTTAAAGGGAAGCACAGCCTTCAGTCAAAACCTTGAAAAAACAACCAGTTTCTCCAATTGTGTCCTCTTGTAAAAGAAAATGATTCTCATTGTGCTGATGCAAATAATCACATTGCCATGAGTTAAGAATACTCACAAATACTTTCCAAGTTCTAGAGGAACCAGAGAGAAACAAATAAATATGCTCTGAATTTTGTTTACAGAAGTATACCTTACATAATTATTAAAGGCTGCAAATAGCTTAAAATAAGTTTCCTTGACTCTGAAAAACAAAATAAGGATCAGCAACATTTAAAGCAAAAACGTTAAAAAGTCCATTTTGTTAACTCTTGTTTTGCTTGATATTCATGAATATTTTAGCTCTTCATGAGTCCTGTACATTTTTCTTTCATTCCAATGTCATAATCTCCAAAGTTATCAGAAACTTGCATTTGAGAGCATGTGTCAAAGTCCTATAGCTGATTATAAACCATCCTTTAAAGAGGATTAAAACAAGACGATTTTGAATGATGAAATGTCCAAGGTAGTTAGTCAAGAACACGACTGACAAATTTTATTATTTCTGTGTTTTACAATAACTTAACATAATAACCTTAATTATGATTTCTAGCATATACTCAGACATTAGAATTTTAGAAATCCCATACAATTTTGGAAAATATATTAATATTATTCACTAAAATATAACCTGAAGATCATTAAACATCATTTGGCCAATCCCATATACCTAAACATGTTAAATAATCCTGTTTACCTCTCTTCTTGATGCTTCAGGGGCCTTCTGTAGCATCCAAAAGCTAGGGGTTGAGAGAGACAATTTTGAAACTGAAGTTTGATTTTGGGAAGTAAATGTTAGAGGTTCAAACACTTAATATTACAAAATACAATTCCACATTACCATAAGTTATTTATTTTGCCAAAATTAGGACTCAGAAACTTTAAGACAAGGCAAAAACCTTTACTCATTAAGAGGGAAGATTTAGCTTTCCAAACAGTTTGTCTCCTGTCTTCTCATTCTTCTCCCTGGCAGTTTATCTGCAAGGCAAATAAAAAATTTTCATTATCCTTCACTATTACATGAAAATCTTGTACAAGGGACAGAAAGCCAAATTTTACTCTTACATTGGTTTTAAAACAATCCTTTATCCCTAGGCAAGGTTTACATTTCTATGTCTTTTTACTATCTTTTACCACAAACACATTTTACTGTTCTTACACACCTTTCATGTAAATCTATTTTCCGTAGTCTCATTTACATGTTATAATGGTAACTCTTGGCAATTTTTAACTTTAATGTAAAACTGGTACATTGTTTTAATTATGTACTAGGCACAGATAATGTCTGACTTTTTCCAGCATAGTTAGGGGTGGGGTTAATTTTGTATGTACCCAGGCCTTACCAACTTGTAAAGCAGGCAGTTTACAACCTTGAAACATTTAGCAAACCTAGTATCTGACTTACATGATTTAGGCCACCTATTTACATTTTGACATCTGCATTTTACCAATTATTTTTAAAACTATTTTTATTTCTTAAAGATTAAAGTTATGTGAACTAAAAGGCATTACAGCTTTTATATTTCCTTTAAAAAATTTGATTTAAGCACTTATTTTTCTTTAAGCCAATCAATTAGAGCACTTTTTATAGGCATCACACACAACACATATATAACTACACAAGCAAACAGAAGCAGAGCCAGTATTTATTAGATATTTTTGTTCATCAATCTCCTAATTGAATTATTGGCCTCTGGGTGGTGCTGTTTAAGAGCAGGGCTAGGAAAGCATGCAGTTTCTAGGGTCTAATAAACAGGTATTGCTGGAGGACAAAAACAGATTTTGAGAGGGATCTACCTGCCTCTAATTCCTGGGGTTTCATGAGGAAAATGGAGGTTTCTCCCAAAATGGAATCTGTGGTGCCTTTTCATTTTTTTCCCAAGGAGTCCCAGGCCATCAGAAATTATCTTAGGGCATCTCATGCATGCATTAAGAGTGGCAAGACAAAGTGGAGAAAAAGAATTCAGTTGACTGAGAAAAAAACCTGTTCCAGAAAAACAAGATCCAAGAAGAGAAAAACATAAAGGCCTTGTACATATACCTGTAGATTGGATATCCAGTTTTAATTAAGCTGAGCACTCTTTAAGAAAATCCTTTTAAATCTCATGTTACCTGACTTTAGCCACATCAAGCAATTAACATTTCTGGTTTTTGAACTTTACCAAAACTAACCTAACAGGTGAAACCAAGAAGCCTCAATTAAGGTTATGATTTAATCATGAGTGTACAAGGTACTTTCAAAGGGGTGGTAAGCAGCTTTTGAAACCACCATTGCAAAATTGTAACTGAGACAGTAAAAGAAATCTGACCTAACCAACTCCATCTTGCTTCTAGCCTCCAAGCTGTCCTTGTTCATTCCTGGGCATAGGCTGAACCAACTCTGGGACAAACTTATAGTTTATAGTCCAAAACAAAAATACTAATAGCCCTTTCCCAAAACAAACCTCCTTGTTGCCTGGGGGACCAGAATGCTTTTGTAGGACCAAGAAACCAGCCACAAGATTAGAAACTATGGGTTAGGGGTCATGCAGCTAGAGGCCACAAGATTCTGACCCTCCCTAAACTGCTCCTAAGATCAGCACTTCAGATATTCTGCAGATCCTGCACTTGATGGATCAGCTGGCACCACTCAGACTGATAAACTGGCTCATCTGATCTTGTGACCCCAAACCAGGAACTGCCTCAGCACAAGAAGGTAGCTGCAACTCCCTGTGATTTTATTTCTGATTTGACCTATCAGCACTCCCAGCTCACTGGCCTCCCCCTATCAACCAGCCATCCTCAAAAACTCTGCTCCACAAATTCTCAGGGAGAGAGACCCAAGCAATAACAGAACTCCATCTCCTGCACAGCCAGTCCCACATGAATCACCCCCTCTCCATTGGAATTTCCCCATCCTGATAAATCAGCTCTGTCTAGGCAGCAGGCAGGGTGAACCCATTGTGTGGTTACACTTTTACGAAATCTAGAACCTTTAAAGGAAACTCAGAGAAGGAAGATTTAAGAAAGGAGCTAGAAGTTGTTCATGGAGGGGAAGAGAATCAGCAAATGGCAAAAGTCACACAGCTATTAACTTGCAAGTATTCATTCCCCAAGCCAGGATTGAACCTGGGCTGCCATTGTAAAATGGCAGAGTCTAAAACAAAGTACTGCCATGTGGTTATAGTTCAAAATGTAAAACAAGATGGAGTCCTGCAGCAAAGCTTGTAACTGGCCAGTTTACCAGGCTAGATTGAACTGCAAGCTTATGGAGGCCCAAGCCTGCATTCCGTTCTAAGATACCCCTCTCTCTACCTTTTCCCTCAATTGAATCAGGAGACAGGGAGGTGTGTTTCACTAAAGACTCTCTCAGCCTTTCCAAAAAGGCTAAGGGATTTTCATCTAGTTTTTGATCTATCATGGAAAGTTTGGAGTAATTAAGAGGCTTGGCTCTGGTCCTCCATAAGCCCTCTAATATGCACATTTGAAAATGTTTTAATTTGCACTCATCTAAGGTATCACTGGGGTCTCAATTAGGTTGTTTAAGAGACACTGCCTGTCTTCCTACTAGGAATGGGGATTCTGTCTCTTTCTTAACCTTTCCCTTTTTGACTGGCTTTCTTTTTTGACTGGCTATAGGAGACATGCTGTTTGTCTCTGAATTTCTCTGCCACCTGTAGGGCTGCCTGTTTCTCAGCAGCAGTTAGGGTTTGATTTAAGAGTAACATCACACCCTTCCAGGAGACTTTAAATACTTGGGATAAATCCTGGAAGGCCTCTATATGTGAGTGATGTTGGGGCTTTCCCAGAGTGAACTTTAAGGTCTAAGCTTTAAAGAAGATCCAGGCTACACTCGAGGGGAGTGCAGGCTTGAAGATGGGTTGTTACCTATCTAGGAAAGAGGGGAGAAGAAGTCTCCTTCCTCCTTTCGGAGTGACCCAGAGTGGAGAGAAAGACAGAAAGGACATCCCCATTCTCCTCTTCCCTCCCGTCTCCTCTGGGTCCTGGCAACCATCATAGGTGCCACCCATGGATGCAAGCATGACCTTCACCCATGGATCTGGAGGAGCTAGTCAGCAGTAGTAGCCATGTTTACCTGTGTGAGACCCTAGCTCTCTGCCCTGCTGATTTCCTAGATCCAGTTGGCCCATAAGGCTCCGAGGGTACCCCAGGGGCTCAGAAGAGACTGTATGGTAGTTGAATTTGGGCAAGGCCCTTTAAAGGGGGGAGTGTCTTAAATCTATCCCTTACATCCTCTTACTACCACCCAGGCAAAGTTATGAATTCCTAAAGAATGGGACCAATTGACTTCTAAACATAAGATCCCTTTCTCACTTAGATGCCAATATAGCTGGATGCAGAACAGATGCCTCAAAATAACGTAAGAATTGACTGGCCATCCTCCCTCTGATGATTTTAGCACTGAGGCTAAAATCTGTCTTGCTAGAGTAGCTTCCTCCTGGCTGCTGAAAGGGGAGTTTTTCTGATTACAAATAGGCCATAGGGACTGATCACTGGGAGAGGGATGTAAGAGGGAAAGGAATCAGGGAACTAGAGTTTTGGGGCAAAGGGCTGACAAGGCTCCACACAGAGAAAAATCCCATCCCACTAGTTGGCGCCATAGGGTTTGAAATGTTAGGGAAAAACTGACTTTCCAAGCAGAGGTTAGAAAGAGAGGTTTTGAGCTTAATAGGCTGTCCCCATAATATGCCTCCTAACAAGAAAAACTTAACTTGTCTTATGAAGGAACTGCTTAAACCCACTGGGCGGTTCTGAGCTCTTACACTGAGAAAAAACAACCCAAATGGAGAGGAGGGTATTCACTTAGGGTAAAATATCCTCCCACACAGTGCCATGAATGCTTATTATTAGGGGACAAGAAAGCCCTTAAGAGGTGAAAGTCTAGACTGAAATATTGAAATTCCCCCATCTCAAGGAAATCACAGAAGCAGCAATTTTTTTGAGTTACATTCCTGGTTACTAAGGCATTTGCTAACTTTACCCAACAAGATTATCTCCCCAGGCTTTAAAAAGTCCCTTAACATAGCATGCGAAGAAGGGATAGCAGATATGATAGCCACAAAAAGA
Source organism: Pongo abelii (assembly GCF_028885655.2). Lineage (NCBI taxonomy): Eukaryota > Metazoa > Chordata > Mammalia > Primates > Hominidae > Pongo > Pongo abelii. The sequence goes on along the minus strand of NC_071991.2, from coordinate 89,167,279 downwards.
AAGGAAGGAAATGTGATAGAAAAGTCTGGAAGTTCTGGTGCTGATACCCTGATGGGCTGTTGGGGGCCAGAGTTAATCCAGGGGTCTTCAGGTAACACCGAGGTGTAGCCTCAACCAGATGTCTTCAGTTGCCCCAGGGTCTCCTTCTGTTACTGGGGGGGTCTTTGTTCTTAGAGCTCCCAAGATGGTGGTGGGCAGCTCCCAAGATGGGCGGTGGGGCGGGAGGCATTCCCAAGATGGCGGCAAGCCTTTTGTTCTCTGTTCTGGTGTTCTTGGCCTCACAGATTCCAAAGAATGGAACCTTGGGCTATGCGGTGAGTGTTATAGCTCTATTAGAAGCCGTGGGTCACGGAAGAGAACTGTGGAACCCAGCGACTAGTGTTAGGACAAACCTGGGCACTCAGCCGTGCAGGAACAATGGCAAGCCTCTAGCCCAATCGGGAGTGGCAATGGGTGCCTCACTGGATCAGAAGCGCAGCAGATACCCTGCTGGATCCAGATGGGTGGAAGTCAGCGGTGGGCCTATGACGGTGAGCAATAGCTTAGCTTGAGCTGGAACAAACACGGTCGAGAAGAATGTGCAGTTGCAAGATTTAATAGAGTGAAAACAGAGAGAGCTCTGATACAAGGGGAGGAGACCTAAAGGGGGTTGCCCGATCCGGCTTGAATGCCTGGGTTTATATCCTCATCATTGTCCTTTCCCCTGTGCTCTCAGGCGGTAGATGATTTGATTATTTCTTTACCTCCTGTTTTTAGCCTAATTGGTATTTTAGTGAGCTCTCTTTACTACCTGATTGGTTGGATGTGAGCTGAGTTACAAGACCCGTGTTTAAAGGTGGGTGCGGTCACCTTCCGCAGCTACACTTACGAATTCTTAGCCTAAGAAATCCAGCTAGTCCTGTCTCTCACTTCCAATCCCATAGATGGCTAGGTCCTCTGTGAAAGGAAACTGGATTGGAACAGAGCCAACGTTCCCACCACATGAGGGCAATCGGGGATTGACAAAGTCCTCTAAAGCAAGCCTGTCCCCTGAGTCTTGTAAGGCTGGCAGCCACTCTAAAAGCTTTTAACTGGCTAACAGGGGCCCAGTGTTTTGTTCAAATTTTTAAAATGAGGGTGAAAAGCCTCAGAAATGAAAGTAGAATTGGAGGTCCACTCATACTTTCTTCTGATTTTTCCTTTCCCAGCCAATGCACCAAAATGTTAGTCTTGCCAATGCACCACAAAGCAGAAGTCTCTCACTGTGAGGTATCACCCAGAACTCTTCGTCTCAGGATCAAGAGAATTAACGAGCATGGACACAAAGGGTGAGGTTGGAGCAAAAGTTTAATAAGCAAAAGAAGAAAGTTCTCCACTATCAAGAGGGGGCCTGGAAGAGGGCTGCTGTTTTTACAGTTGAATGCAAAGGCTTTTATAAGAAACTGATGATAGCTGGACATCTCATCTGCATAAGGCATGAATTTCTGGTAGCTCCACCCTGTCCTCCTAGTGCACATGCAGGCCCTTAGCTTGAGTTACTCCATATTGCTTTGTTCCCCTTACTGTGCCTGCGTTAGGGGATGGAATTTTCCACTGTGGGCTTGTCTGGGCAAGTCACCTGTTTAGCCTTTCTTATCTGTGCAGCTGTGGGCACATCTTAAGCAAGCCCCCCTGTGCAAGTTCCCTTATCTGAGCCTGCAGGCTGTTCTTTTGTGTGAAAGAATTCAACCAAGGACCCGCCCTAACTGCCTGTCTGACTGGTTTCTTCTTTTCTTTAATCTCAGTGACACCAACAGGATTGAAGCATTATTTAGTCTCACTGACATTTGAAGACCAAGATGTTGATGATCATCATGCTGTCAGAAATCACTAATGTTTAATATATTTATGATATCAGGCTCAATAATTAGATGAAAGTCAAAATGAACTGCTTTTGCAAAAATTATAGCAGTGAGAAAATTATGGCAGTGAAAGAGATCTGATTTAACCAACTCCCACCTTACTTTTAGCTGCCCTTAATTATTACTGGGTTTAGGTCAAGATAACTTTGAGAGACATTTAGTTTATAGTTTAAATGATAATAGCCCTTCTTCAAAATACAACTGCCTTAGAGCTAATGACAGAATACCAGACTAGGAGGACAGAGGTGCCTGAATTCTGCTAAGGTGTAGACATAAACCAGCCATTATTCTGGAGGTCACAAAATATGCAACTTCCTCAATTATTCCTGCAGAGAACATCACTATTGTAGAACCTAAGTTTGGCCTTTTGAGATTTTTTTTCCAGGATTTTTGGCAAGTCTATTGACCAGTGGCTCCACCTGGATTGGCCAACCACTCCTGTGGCCCCACTCAGAAGGGACGCAGAGCAAGAGGACAGCTTCTGCTCCCTATGATTTCATCTCCAACCCAACCAATCAGCACTCCCTATATACCCTAGCCCCCTGCCCACCAAACTACCTTTGAAAAGCCCTCACCTAAAAGCCTTGAATGAGATTGATTTGAGTAATAACTCTGTCTCCGACATGGCGTCACCAGCATCAAAGTCTTTCTTTACTGTAATGCCATGGTCTCTGTGAGTTGATTTTGTTTGTGCGGTGGGCAGAAAGAACCTGTTGGATGGTTACAGAAATAGGCTATTTCAAGTAACTGACTATACGTTGCTAGTGTTTTTCTATTAATGTTATATACGGAGATAAATGATACAAATCTCTCTCGTCTTTCTCATTCAAATTAGTGAAGTTTGTTGAAGCTCCCCTTCTTCAGGAGATGTGGGAGGACTTTTTCTCTCACATAATTCACTACGCTACCAATGGTAACTCATTTGAACTCTGTTCTACCACCAGACAGTAATGGCAGCTCAGGTTAGTATTTATGTGAACATTTTTTCCCTGTTCTGTTAAAAAAAAACATGTATTTCAAGGCTCTGTTGTAAACAGGTTGACTTTAAATTAAATGTTCTTGTTAATCATTTAAGGAGAATCATTAAGTTATGACTGCCCTTTGGAACACAAATGTTTACTTAAGTTCGGTATTCTGTTTCCCTAGAAATAGGATTTCTATACTCTTTCAGAAGAATATTTGGTAAAATGACTTGGCTGCTTCTATATTTAAACTTCCTTTTGAAATAAAAATTTGTTCCAACATGGATTCTAAAGGTTCAGCAAAACTGCTCATGAATGACTGGTTTTAGAAGCATCTTTTGACGTTTTAGAAATTTCTGTTAAGGCCAGGCACTGTGGCTCACACCTGTAATCCCAGCACTGGGAAGCTGAGGCAGGAGGATCACTTGGGCCCAGGAGTTTGAGACCAGCCTGGGCAACAGAGGGAAACCTGGTTTCCACAAAAAATATATTTAAAAAATTTTTATTTTGTCCTGCAAGCAAGTTTTAGAAAAAAATGAATTTATAAAATTAGCCGTGTGTGGTTTTGCATACATATGGTCCCAGGTGGGGCCACGGAGTTTGAGGCTACAGTGAGGTATGTGGTGCCACTGCACTTGAGCCTGGGCAATAGAACAAGACTGTCTCAAAAAAAAATTAACAAAAAAATTTTTATTAATTAGTTATCTCTTGAATCAAGAATATTCAAAACCTGTATTTTACAGATTCAAAATCTGTAAAATGTGGCTTATCTTTTTTCTATAAGATAAATGGGTTGCTTTTTTTCTATTTTTTGAACATCCTTTTATTCTCCTAAAAGTTTTCTCTTTTCCATAAAATTAAATTTACTGTTGAAATTGCATCCTTCTATAAATTCAGATTGTTTATAAATATGGGTTTGGAAATTAGCCAGTTTAAATTTGAAATTATTTTATCTTGTATTTTTAAAACTAAAAAATAAGAATGTTGTGAGAAACAGAAACAAAAATTTTGCAGATGCCTATATTTAATAATATTTTTTCATTATGAAATTGAGATATAATTTACACATCATAGCATTTACCCTTTTGGTTATATATTCAGTAGTTTTAAAAATATATTAATATATTCACAAATTTGGCCAATAGTCACTAATATCTAATTCTGGAATATTTTAATTAATCCAAAAAGAAACTGCATACTCATTAGCAGTCACTCACCATTCCAGTCTCCTCTCAGTTTTCTGTTCCTATGGATTTGCTTACTTTAGATGTTTCATAGAAATGGAATCTTACAATATGTCAGTTTTTGAGTCCAGCTTCTTTTACTTATTGTATTTTTACAAGGTAAATGCGTGTTATAGCATGTATCAATACTTTGCTCCCTTTTGTGACTGAATAATGTTCCATTGTATGGATATACCAAAATTTGTTTATCTTATCTGTTTATGGTCATTTGGGTTGTTTCTACCTGTTGCCTATTGCGACTAGTACTGCAATGGATATTTCTGTACAAGTATTTGTATGAGTGCCTGTTGAATTCCTTGGGTGTACAGACCTAGGAGTGGAATTGCTGGGCCATAAATTCTATGTCAACATTTTGAGGAATTGCCCATTTTTTCCATAGAAGCTGCACCATTTTACTTCCCACCAGCAATATATAAGGATTCCAATTTCTTCACATCTATAACTAGACCATCCTCTCTAACACTTACTTTACTTTTTCTAATACCCATCCTAGGTATGAAGTGGTATCTCATTGTGGTTTGGATTTGCAGTCCCTTAGTGACAAATGACATTGATCATCTGTCATCTGCTTGTTGGACATTTGTCTATCTTCTTTAGAGAAATGTCTTTTCAAGTCTTTTGCCAATTTTTATAATCAGGTTATTTGTATTTTTGCTGTTGATTTGTAAGAGTTTCTTTTCATATATTCTAGATATTAGAGCCTTATTTCAGTGGTCCTCAACCTTTTGGGAACCAAGAACTGGTTTCGTGGAAGACAATTTTTCCATGGATAGGGGCTGGGGAGGATGGTTTCAGGATGAAACTGCTCCACCTCAGATCATCAGGCATTAGATTCTCTCTCATAAGGAGTGCACAACCTAGACCTCTTGCATGCACAGTTCACAATAGGGTTTGCACTCCTATGAGAATCTAAAACAACCACTGTTCTGCCACGAGGCAGAGCTCAGGCAGTAATACTTGCTCCACCAATTACCTCCTGCAGTGTGGCCAAGGTCCTAATGGGCCATGGACAGACACTGGCCCATGGCTTTGGGGTTGGAGACCCCTGTCTTATTTTATATATCATTAGAAAATATATATCTTCCCACTGTGTAGGTATTTTTTTATTTTTAATTTTTGTGGGTAGGTGCATATAATTTATAGCATACATGAGAAATTTTGATACAGGCATTCAATGCCTAAAAATTACATCAGGGTAACTGGGGTTACCCATCACCTCAAGCATTTATCATTTTTTTGTATTACAAACATTTCAATTATACTCTTAGTTATTTTTAAATGTACAATATATTATTTGTTGACTGTAGTAACCTTGTTGTGTTATCAAATACTAGATATTATTCATCCTATCTGTGTTTGTACCCATTAACCATCCCCACTACTCCCTTACCCCTACTACCCTTCCCGGCCTCTGATAACCATCCTTCTACTTTCTATCTCCATAAGTTCAACTGTTTTAATTTTCAGCTCCCATGAATAAGTGAAAATATGCGAAGTTCGTCTTTCTGTGCTAGGCTTATTTCCCTTAACATAATGACCTCCAATTCCAATTCCATCCATGTTGTTGCAGATGATGGGATCCTATTCTTTTTTATGGCTAAATAGTACTCCATTGTGTACCACATTTTTCAATCCATTCATCTGTTGATGGGCACTTAGGAAGCAATTTAAGTTGCTTCCAAATCTTAGCTATCGTGAATAGTGCTGCAATAAACATTGGATGCAGACATCTCTTTGATATACTGATTTCCTTTCTTTTGAGTATATACCTAGCAGTGGATTGCTGGATCATATGGTATTTCTGTTTCTAATTTGAGGAACCTCCATACTATTCTCCATTGTGGCTGTACTAGTTGACATTCCCACCAACAAGGTACAAGAGTTGCATTTTCTCCACATCCTTGCCAGCATTGGTTATTGCCTTTCTTTTGCGTACAAGTCATTTAAAAATGTTTGTTAGGTGAAATAAAATATTAATTTATATTTGGTGGTAAAGCAAGACTAAAGAGATAATATACAAGCTGAGATCTGAAGGATAAATAAGTGTTGCCAGGTGCAGATGGTGGGAAGTGTCCTTGAATAGATGGAAGAGCATGTTAAACATTTTGATTTTAAATTTGTGTATTTCATTTTTTAATGGCTATCTCCCTGTCTAGCCTGTGAGTTCCATGAGACTAGAAAGCATATCAGTCTTATTCTCTTAATTTATTTCCTTCACTTAGTACCGTGATGGCAACAGTAAGTATTGTTGAATGGATGAACAAACAAGAAAATTAAAATGTACCATATTAGGGTATTTAACCAGGACAAAAACTTTCACTTGCTTATGGGCTTGTGACATTTATCTAGAACTACTAATATTCCTAATGCCTGAATGTCATTTCCAAAGTCTAGGTTTCACTTACCACAAATATAATACAACTCATTGATTTCATATTTTCTGAAAACACTTATGGTTCTGTATACTATTACTCCTTTTTTCCTCACGAGCTATCAAATTTCGGTGTTTACAAAGCACTACCATGGTGTTTATCTGGTTCCTGGTGCCAGGTACTAGGCTTCTGCCTGTTGTTATAGCTTTCCCAACGCTCATTCTCACTGTCATACATCTGAACAAAGATTGCTTATGGATACATAGTACAATGTACAAACACACAATTATTGCTGCTCTGGGTTGGGCATTGTGTAATTTAAGAAGTAATCTAGCCAGACATAGTGGCTCATGCCAGTAATCTCAGCTCCTTGGGAGGTTGAGGTGGGAGGATTGCTTAAGTCTAGGGATTCAAGAACAGTGTGGATGACACAGACCATGTCTCTACAATTTTTTTTTTTTTAATTAACTAGGTATGGTGGCACATGCCTATAGTCCTAGCTACTCAAGAGGCTGAGGTGAGAGGATCACTTGAGCCAGAAGTTCAAGGCTGCAGTGAGCTATGTTTGTGCCACTGCATTCTAGCCTGGTGACAGAGCAAGGCCCTGTCTCTAAAACGTTTTTGAAAATAAGCAATTAAGTAATAAAACTGTTTCCAAACTCAGCTCTGCCAGTGTGTGACCTGGAGGCAAATCACATCATTATTTGCCATTTCAACCATAAAATAAGGAAATATGCATTATAATAACTTTTTTATGCTTTTATTTTAAGTTCAGGGGTACATGTTCAGGTATGTTACATGGGTAAACTTGTGTCATGTGGGTTTGTTGTAGAGATTATTTCATTACACAGGTATTAAGCCTAATATCATTAGTTATTATTCCTGATCCTCCCCCTGCCACCACCCGCCATTCTCCAAAAGGCCCCAGTACGTGTTGTTCCCCTCTATGTGTCCATATGTTCTCATCATTTAGCTCCCACTTATAAGTGAGAACATGCGGTATTTGGTTTTCTGTTCCTGTGTTAGTTTGCTAAGGATAATGGCCTCCAGCTCTATCCATGTCCCTGCAAAGGACATGATCTTGGACATGATCTTGTTCTTTTTGGTGGCTGTATTGTTATCTTACTTTACAGAATTAACAACTCAAATAGTAATAAACAAGATTTGATAAACTCCAAAGAATTTTACTTTTTTAATTGAGAAAGTTGAAAGAGATAATAAATAAAGTCTCTTCTATTTTTAACATTTTATAATTCTGGAATAGTCTGAAGTTCTCATGAGTGCCTCTATCTTTTCTCCAGGTAAATACTATTTCTATACTTGTCCATGGGATCCCATTCCACTCTCACAATGAGAAACTTAACAGAGCTACATGTTATTGAGACTGCTTTAAGTATTATTTTCCCAAGACAATACAAGCCTGAGTCTGGCATCACTATTTTTGGCCTCATGACTACTATATGCCATTCCTGTAGGATCATGATTAAGCATGAGTCTTTCCAGCTGCCTTTATTTAATTATTTCTGGTTCCCAGGCAAACTTGTTATTAGTCCGTACTTCCCACTGTGCCCATGCTTCCACCTGTTCAACTCTGCCCTTTCCTCAGCTGGACACACCCTTTTCCCATTCTCTACCTAACAAACTCCTGCTCAGAATCCTAATTTCAAGGACTGGCACTGGACATTCTCTATTATTTTAGTTTGTGTTATTCTTACTTAGGATTCTTAATATGAGCTCTCTAGACATGTAGGTCTTGAGATTTTCTTACTTGCTTTGCATTCCATTTGCTTAGAGGGTAGGGAAGGACTATCTTATTAAAGGGGCAGATTCCTGGGCCCCACTCCTCCCATCCAATTCAGGCAGTCAGGGGCAATGCTGGAAATCTGCATTTAATACAAACATCCCAAATATTCTGATAAAAATCATAGCCCATCCTTTCAGCAATACTGGAGGTTTAAATGAATGAGCTTCAGGGGTCTGTGAACCTCCAGAAATTCTTCAAAACATTTTGTGGCTTCACATATACTTGTATTTTTCTAAGGAAAGGTTTCATAACTTCCAACAGATTATTAAAGGAGTCTGTGATAGAATTTTTTTAAAAGCAACACTATATAATGTTAAATATTTACCATAAATATATATATTTGGCTTTGTTGAATAAAACTTTTTCCTTACTTGAAGAAAAGGAAAAAAGCATGAACTCAGAAATATCAATCTCCTTTTTATAAATAAATCAATTTTGATGACTTGGTAAACTATGAAGCAGTCATTATAGAAAATAAGAAAAAACATACGGAAGTGTAAATGAGAAGACAAATATTACCCAATAACCCAGAAGCAACCACTGCTAATGTTTTTTTGTTATAATTTTCTTTAAGGTATTATTACTGAGTCTAATGTAAGCATTTTACTCTGTAAGACATTCTTCGGTATACAAAAAAAGATAAAAATGTTTAAATTGACTAAGGACAGTAGACACACAAACACACAAACTTGGATTACACACTTTAAGTTCTGGAATGCTAGTTTTAACATAAAGTAAGCAGCACACATCTATAATGCTGGAGGAAAGGGTAGTCCCAAAATTCCACCTGTCACTTGCATTTAAACAGGAAAAGTGCAAGACTAGTAGTTAGATAAATCTTGGTTCTGATCTCTCTTCCATCACTTCCTGCTTAAATAATTCTGGATAAGTCACTTAATATTACTGGGCTTCTGATGATTGACCTCTTATAGAGATAATGGCACCATAAACTTTTGAAGGCAGGATGCAGATATTTATGATATCCTGAGGTCCATTAGAAATATGGATATACATATTCACAAACATACAATTATATGTATACATAGATACACATATATTTATATAAGATTATTATTATTCATGTTAGGCCATTGGAAAATGCAGGAGAATGCAAAGAAATAAAAATATCCTATATTCTTATAACTCAGAGGTAAAAGCTCTTATCCAGTGTGTTTTTTTAACACATAAAAATTCAAGCTGCATCTATTTTGGCTTGGCATTGTCTTAGAGACATGCAATGTATGTTTAATAAAATGATATGTGCCATATATTAGATTTTTATTCAAAAGCAAATATTAATGCAAGGGATAGCATTGAGAACTGTGTAAGTAATGAAAAGATACATAAGTGCAGTACTTATATTTATACAAGCAGAATGTCAAATGCACTGTCTATAGAAGTTACATACTTGGACAGTTTATGATTATTTTTCACAGTATCCTTGCTTCACCATAAAATACAATGAAGTATACCTAAGGTCTCTCACCTTCTATGAGTTGTCATATCCATGAAAACAGAAAACGGGAAAATTCAGAATCGTCTTATTGATTTGAATCTGTATTTAACATAATGCTGGGCAAGGAACTGTTCAATAAATACTTATTTGTATAGCCTTTTACCTCTTTAACTAATCACACAACAGCTTCTATTAAACAAAAAGAAAAAGAAGTGAACCTTGTGCAATCCAAAGCAGAGTCCAAAGTAATTAAAATGCTAAAAAGAAAACAATATTAGGCAGCCTGTGCTAAGTGTATCAAGTTGCCCAGGCACAGTTAACTGTCCCGGTTAGACAACTTCAGTTGCACAAGGCCTCAGGGTGAAACTGCAGCTGAGAAGAGGTCATAATGGTCATGAAAAAGACAGGCAGTGAAAACGATCTTTGAGGAAACAGGTTGTGTAGTCAGCCTGGGTTGCTAGTGAAGGGCCGAGAAGAGGAAAAAAGGGAGAATAATAAGAAAGGTTTCTCAAGAGGGAATAACAGACCCAAGAGATGGTGGAACCCACTTTGTTTTCTAAGGAATCCTACAAGTTTCCTGTGGTGGATTGTAAATCACATACTTGTCATGACTACTCCACTTTCTCATGGGATTTCTGCCCTGCAGGAGACAATGCCACAATGAACTCTGCTTGGAGATACCTTATGAAGCTCACTGGGAGTTTCTGAGAGCTATAAAATAGGTAGGGATTCTGGAGAACAGAAAGCAATAATTTTATTTCCAAGAGAATGCTGAGGTCTAACTAGTAGGGTTTAAATGATTAGCCCAAGACCACATGTCTTTTAGCAACAGAATTAAGTTTCTAAACCTCCCCTTCAGCACTGTATGTTACCGTGCCTCATCCAATTATCTGAATTGCAATGGTCCTGCTATGGAATGTTGAGGCTTATCAAGGTTGTTCTAAATTTTATAAACAATGGTTTGTTATTTATTCCAGAATATTATAGGCTCATCTGGAAAATTCTACCTGGAAAAAAGTGATGCCCCTAAAGCCTGAATGGTTTTATATACCAAGATAAGACTGAGAGCCCAGAAGAGGTACAGGAAACACCTCAGACATTCTCAAAACTTTATACAAAATATATTTGCCTCAAAAAGCAAGGAGATAATGTTGAATAAAAGTTGACACATTATTGTGTAAACACTAATATGATAACAATATCTTTAAGCTTCTTTAACAATCTTAGCGCTTCAACATTATTTTATTTTTATTGACCTAATAATAAGTCATTTGAAGTTTTTCATAAAGTTGCCAAGTTCCTATTTCTCAGGGGAAAAGTTTCAGTAAGGAAGAGCCCTTAATTTCTTCTTTAGTACCTGCTTAAATTGAATGGTTCCTCAAATATTACTATTATTTTTGAGACCGAGTTTCATTCTGTCACCCAGGTGGGAGTGCAGTGGCATGATCATGGCTTGCTGCAACCTTGACCTCCTAGGCTCAAGTGATCCTCCCACATCAGCCTTCCAAATAGCTGGGCTACTGGTGTGCACCACCATACCAGGCTAATTTTTTAAAAATTTTTTGCAGAGACAAGGTTTTGCCATGTTGCCCAGGCTGGTCTCAAATTCCTGGGCTCAAGCGATCCACCCACCTTGGGCTCCCAAAGTGCTGGGATTACAGGCATAAGCCACTGTGCCTGGCCCTCAGAAATATTTTGTACGAAGTAATAAACATAACCATTAAGTGCATAATATTTAAAGTCATTCATAAAACTCACCCTCCTAAATATGGGAAAAGACACATCACACAGTCACCTTGCTGTTGATTACATGGTCTGGGGTCTCTGCCTTCTCCCCTCGCAATAGTCCTCTCGCCATGGGGGCTTGTTAAGAGTAGATGTGAAGGTTTCAGGTCGCAGCCTGTGGGACTACTGCTTAGTGTGTGGGGTGCTTTGCCTGCACCCCGGTTTCTTTAAGTCTTAAATGATGCCCACTCCAAGCCATCATCCTAACCCCCACTCCTCCACTCCCACCCTTGGCCAAAGCACAGATTGTAACCCCTCTGCTACTCTCTGAGATTGGCCTTTGGTGAGGAATTCAGGGCTTTCCCCATATCTTCTCTCCCCCGCCTTTATCAAGGGGTGCTGCTTTTTCTTCCCTCCTCCTCAAGTGTCTTTTCGCACCATCACCAACCAACATCTTCCAAGACACTTCCTTGCTTTGGCCAGAAGCCATCAAGTAAGGTTGGAAAGAGTCTCTGACCTCCCTTGTTTAGTTTTAGAATCTCATTTACTCACTCTCCGCCAGCCTGGGAAATGAATATTGGGTCCTCAGCCCTGCCACTCTCTGCTGTCATCATCAGCTGATGCATTGGTTTTAGCTCAGGTTTTGATAAGGTGAAGAGAATTGTTACCAGGGTTACTCAGACCTGCCAGCTCTCAGAGTTCTTGGTGGTTAAACCTGGAGAAAGAGCACATGAAGACACTTGAAAGCACACATGATCCCTCTGCATTGTTTCATTTTCTTGTAATTGCTTTTGCTTTTAAAAATTGAAGAAGTTTTAAACAGGGCTCTCATTTGGTCATCCTTGCAAGCCACTGGGGTCTAGTTTGGAATCTCACAACTGCAACAAAAAGAACCTTGGATCCAGTGCATGCCTTGGTTTTGGTGCTGCTCCTGCTTCTCAAGATCCTCAGCAGGGATTAAGAAAGAAATTGGGGTACACAGCAGATCCCTGAAATTGGCAGACTTGACCTCGTGGAAAATTGCTCTGTTTTTCACTTTCTGCTCAGGACCACTACTAAATGCTGAAATGTGGATGCATACCAAACTAAAAGTGATTCATTGTGTACTAAAGTTTTCTTTAATTATTTGTGTAAAACCATCTTTTGAAGCAGAATCAAGTCTGAAAAGCAATTGATGTTTCCATTAATCTTTTTCTGGGGAAAAAGGATTTAACATCCTGTAAGTGAAGTTTAACATAACAGTATTCCATAAGCAGCCTTTTTATGGTCAGACCTTTGCCTAATTTTAATATAATTTTAAAATATGTGCATTAATTAAAAAATGGGAAAAGGATCTTAATAAACATTTCTCCAAAGAGGATATATAAATGGCCAATAAGCACATGAAAAAACACTCAACACGCTTAGTCTTCACAAAAAAATGTAAATCAAAACCACAAGACACCACTTCACACTCATTAGAGTGGCTGTATTTTTTTTAAAAGACAATAGCAAGGGCTGTTATATTGTTATTGTAACTAAAGGCACAGAGAAATTGAAACTCATATTGCTGGCAGATATGTAAAAACAGTACAGTTCCTTTGGAAATCAGTTTGACGGTTTTTGAAAATGTTAAACATAGAGTTAACATATGACCCAACAACTCCACTCCTAAAATACTAATTGAAAACCTGTTCACACAAAGCTTGTACACAAATGTTTATAGTACCATTATTTAAATAGACAAAAGGTAGAAATAACCTAAATGTCCATGAACTGATGAATGGACAAACAAAAAGTGGTTCATACATTCATCAGTTGATGAATCATGTTTAATGCCTGTTGGTAGCACAGAATTTAGAGCCACTTTGCTTCACTCTTTTCCCGGTCTTGTTATTTCAATGGAAACAAAATGTTCCTGTAAAGATGCCTGGATTTTTGGATATAGAAAAAGTTGTGGGACTGAAAAAAATGAGTGGAACAGAGATTTGAGTATGTAGAAAATAATCTTTTTAAATATTTGAACCAAATGTTCTAAAATTAGATTATGGTGACTTCATAACCCTGTGAATATAGTAAAACCATTGATTTGTGAACTTTAAATGGCCGAACTTTATGGTATGTAAATTATATTTCAACAAAGATGTTGACAACATTTTTAAATGTTATATTTTGTTTAGTAAGAAGGCATTTTTTTTCTGAGATGCAAAAACATCATAGTTATCGTAACTCTTCCCCTCAGATTTTGGTGGCAACTTTTCATATACTGTAAATATCATCAAAAGCAACCCCAAATCAATGATTAGTACTAAAAAGAGATCTTTTGTATGAAACACTGTTCATCTGCTGTTGGCAGTGGAGTTCATTTTTAATGCTACATTGCCCTCTTTGCGTCCAGTGTACTTTAATTTGCTGTTGGCTGCTTCCCAAAATGACCATATTTCTACTGACCCCCCCATTAAAAAGAAGAAACATCAAAAATTATTTCTTCAACATGTTCATTTTATACATCAGGATGAAAGGAGGTTACAGATCTCCCATAGATTAGGGCTATTTACCGTATTTCCTTACTTATTAGAGTCACAAATCTTAGCAGGAAGCCAGTTATGCAGATTGAAATATGAACTTCTTAGTCTAGCATTTTAATACTTTTTAATGGTGAAATTTATCTAGACTTATCTATAGAGTCTTTTGCAATTTGTGGTATGCTGAGTAAGAACTACAGAATAACAAAAATACAAGTTTTTTTAATGGCAACTTAAAAAATTATCACCACTTGTACTACTTACAAATTTTCCTCCAAAAAATTACTTTGACTCATAGTCAATTTTTAATCTTGGAACAACTTCTTGCTATCAGAAATACTTCAAGTGCCTAAAACATCTTCCTCACCAGCCAATATCTCCCGCTCCACTCTAAGAAATGCAAACTCGTTCAAGTTTAACCTGAATGCAACATAATTTGGAATCTTTCATTAAAATATGTATCACACATTTTGAAGCCAAACATATTTTAAAATACCTGTTTTTTGGTGATTTGGGGTACACACGCTTATCAGTATAAAATATTTTAAAAGATTTTTTTCTACATACTCAAATCTGTGTTCCATTCATTTTTTCACTCCCACACCTTTTTGTCTCTCCAAGAATTCAGGGATCTTTACAGAAACATCTTGTTTCCATTGAAATAAACAACAAGAGTAGGAAAAAGAGTGAAGCGAAATGGTTCTAAATTCTATGCACCAACAGGCATTAAACATGCATAAACTTTTAAAGAGATGCCAAGACTCACTAAAAAGGAGAGAAAAAGTACAACGAAGGTTTCTGAGTAGTTTTTAGTTACTCAATTTAAGAACTTTATCTTGTAAGCAAACTTTAACATCATCCAGAGCATCGCACTTATATATGAAAGAAAAAGTTCTTTATCACACCTTCGGAAATTACAACTACAAATTCCTAATCCCTTATTTAAAATCTTTTTGGCTAGATATGTTTCAAAATTCAGAACTTTTCTTAGAATAGTATGTCTGCCATATATTATGAAACACAGCAAGCTGTACTGTAATCAAACACAATATTTCTGTAGAAAACTTATGAATATTTACACAAAGGGAACATTCAGTTACACATAGCCTCACTTCCCTTCAGGTCAAACTTTACCGCTAAAGGAGTTAGAAATGACAGACAAAGGAATGGGGCCTGTCATGACATGTTAATTTGAAATCTAAATCTTTATGTTTGATAACTAGTTCAGAGTCAGTGTAAACATTTGGTCTTTCCTTCCACAAAAAAATGAAAGTGTATTTAAAATTAAAAATGAAACTCAGTATATTTTATTTCAGAAGGTAAAAGCAAAATGAATTAATCTGTGAAACTAAGTCAATCACATTATGATCTTCTAGAACTTGGGTAGCTCCACTCTGGTTAAAGATTCCATTTCTTGGCACAACAATAAAAGACATCGGATAGGCCCCCCAAGCTTGCAGGGTAAGCATCCCTGGGGTATTCAAATAACTTGGGTAGCAATGAAGAGCTGCAGAAGAGCAAGGAGACCCGAGATGATGTAGTGTGCTGCAGCATACCTGAGCTGGGCAAACTCAGCCTCCGAAGATTAAAGGAAAGAGCCCAAGTCGGAATCTGTGTGATCACTGTTCTTTTGCCAAGACACGGGGTGGACAATAAGATTCCTTTACAAAGCACTGGTGTAAGTGTTTGCCTGGTGCTGCAAAAAGCGGCTCATTGGGAATGGGGAGGAGCGTGTGGTAAGCCAGAGCTGCGGCGAGAAGTTGGGTGAAAATGGGTCCTAACCATCGGTTCCTGCATCTATCCCAGAGGGTTGGGTACCTTCGTGGGCGGAGCGCGGCCTGCCCAGAGTGCCTTCTATATCCTGGGTCAGGCGCCAAGCTCCACAACATCATGCAGGAAGCTGCAGCCCCGCAGAGTTAGGACAGCTCATTTGGCACCCGGCGAGCCCTTCCCAGGCCCACAGCCCAGAATAGAGCCCGGGCCCAAGACGCCCACTAGAGACAGGGTCGGGTCCCACTACCGCGCAGGCCCGGCCCGCCCCCGACCTCAGGCACGGGGCGGGACCCTTGCAGCTATCCGTCTAATCCCGTTCCCCGGCAAGTGCGGGGCGGGACCCTCGCGGCTTTCTATCCAATCCTGTTCCCCGGCGAATGCGGGGCGGGACCCTAGCGGCTTTCAGTCCAATTCCCGCACCTTTGAGGCCCAAGGGGGAGCGAGCCGGTACTGCTGCAGGCTGAGGCTGCGGCAGAGGCGGCGAGGCGCGGGCGGTGAGGACGGACAGGTCCGTTGAAGCAGCATTCCCTCCCTCCCCTAATCCTTCAACTCGGGGGCGGGGGAAAGTTAAGTCGTGCGGAACAGAGTTAAGTCGTGCAGAACCGCAAAGGTGCCTGGATTTGGCGGGGGAGTAGTGTCATCAAGCATCTCGCCTGCTGGGGTCTGAGGGGTACCGCCAAGGTTGGGCCGCGGGGCTGCTCCGTTGTGGTGCTTGGATTTCTCTCACTTGATGGCCTCTTGAGTGCAGAGTTGCTCTTGGGTTGGTGGGAGGAGCCTCCGAGCTCTCATTGCCGTCTGCTCCTGCTTCCACCCCTTGCCACTCTGTGACGAACCTGTTACCCAGCCACTGAAAAGGTATCCTCTACCCTTTGAACCCGTCTAATGGAAGGTGTACTTGTCTGAAACCTAATTAATTGTATAATCATTTACTCCTGCTCTGTAGCAGGTGGACTATTTGCGTGTGTTTGCAGTCATTCACGAAAAGTTTGTCTTGGGAACTCCCAGCTCCTAGATTGTCTGCATTCCACCTTCTTTCACTAGTTTGTTCATTTCTTTTTCCCTCTTAAATGTTTGTTAAGCTTGTTTCTTTCTTCCCACAGTCACCGACTTAGTTCAGTTCCCTGTGATCTCAAAACAATTGTTGCAGCAGGCTCCTGGCAGTCTTAAGCAGTTCATCTTCTTGGTGTACTGGTATGTGACAATTCCTTCACGTATTGTTCGTGGTTCTTTTCCACTTTCTGTGAATTCATATCTAACTGCCCCCAGAAAGTCAATTCTAATTAAATCTAGCATAATCATTTTCTTAGTGCTATTGGAACCATCTTATTTAACTTAATCTTTGTGGTTGAGAATTCAAGAAAACTCTTCAAGAAAGAATCTGATAATTTATATTTTTAATGTGTACCTGTTGGTGGGTTAAGCACTATAGTGGGTATGTAACTAATACTCTTGCTTCCAGTTTTCTAGAGTCTATTAAGTGGCACAGAGGTAAACAGAATAGCTTTTCTTCTCTGTATGTGTGTCCTAGTCTTCTATTGCTGCCTTAACCAATTACCACAAATGCAACAATTAAAACAACACATGTATTATCTCATAGCTTCTGTAGATGTGAAGTTTGGGTGGGCTTAGCTGAGGACTTGGCTTAGAATTTCAAAAAACTGAAACCAAGGTTTCTGTATATTTGGGTTCTTTTCTGGAGGCTCTAGGGGAGAATCCACCTCCAGGCCATTTCAGGTTGTTGGCAGAATTCACACTGACATTTATATATCCTTACTGTCTGTCAGCCTGAGCCTCTTTCAGTTCTTTAAGGCCATCTGCATCTTCAAAGACACCACAGATCCTTCTCAAGAATTAAAGCAGTCTTACTTGTCTGCCACTGGCCAGAGAAAGCTCTCTGCTCTTATGGACTCAAGTGATTAGATTAGTTCCACTTGGATAATATCCCTATTTTAACGTCAATTCTGTAGAGAATATCACAATCACAGGAGTAATGATCTCACCATATTCGCAGGATCTGGGGATTAGCAGGGGTGGAATCTTGGGGGCCATTCATAGTAATTGTGCCTACCACAATATGGTGGTTTCAGGCAGGATTATTTTGTTTTTATAGTGTGCTTTCACAGGCATTGAAAACAAATTCTGACTTTATTGAATTGTATGATTAAGCACTCTAAGATAAGGAAATTCACTTAAAGTTAGTTGCCCTAGGGGCACATGGCTAGAAAGTGGCAGAGTCTATACTTGGATCCAGATCTACATTTCCATTAGGTACAAACCCATTTTTATGGATGGTCAAAATGGTGTGCAGCCAAAGTCAATAGATAGAAAGAAGCTAAAGAACTTTGAGTTAATTATTAATTCTCATTTTCAAATTATCTCTTTATATTAGTGGTACAGGCTAAGCTCTTCTCCCTGCAATAGAAAGCCCAAAATATAATGGTATGAATAAAATATAAGGTTTTTTTTTTTTTTTCCCATACATCTAGAGGTAGGAGTCCAGGACTAGTAGGGAGATTCTGACATCCTGTATACATGACTTCCATAAATGAGGCCACGGTGCTGTTTAGTTCATCACTACCTAGCAGGTAGTAAAAAGGAGGGAAAGTGCAGGGAGAACACATGCATTCCTTTTTGGGAGCATGACCTGGAAGTGACACACAGAAGGTCATCACAAAGCCACACTGAGCTCCAAGAGGGGGTAGGAAGGATATAACTGGGGGCTGTATGCACAGCTACAACTCAGGATTCTGTTAAAGCAGAGGAAAAAAGGTATTAGCTGAAAACAGTCTCTGCTGTGTCCATGTTTTTGATAATGTTCGATTCTGTAACCTATGAGTGGAATATTTTGTTTAGTGTTGCTATCAGTTTTAAAAAGTAGTTTTTGAAAGAATAGGAAGTTCGAATTCAATATTAACGTTCTTTGATTTCTCAGTTGCTATTTTAATATATAATTATATTTAATATATTACATTATTTAATATAATTAATATATGATAATTTACAAAGGCTTTGAGAAATCTCATTTTTTATTTAGCATTTGTACACCTTATTCACATTTTGGGATAGGTTTCTTTGATAACAATTAATACACGTGTCAATATGTTCAAGATTGCTTTGGAACACTTGAGACCATTCTGTGCAGGCCTCATACCATCTGTACAATTAAAGCAACTTGTCATATGATTTATGTATTCTATAATAATCTTTAATTCTACAGTTGGACACTTCCACACCTCTTTGTACTTTGCGCTTCAAAGTTTTCTATAGCAATGCAATATCAATGCATAATCCTTTTCTATACATGAAATACTATCTACCCACTAAGATTTACTGCAGGTTCCCTCACCTTCTATCATGTTGTTTTGTATAGGGGAAAGATTGTAGTCTTAACAGATCTGGGTTTGGGTCCTGCGTTTGACATTAGGTAAGTTACTAAATTTCTGAGTTTTGACATATTCATATGTAAAATGGCAAAGAATGCCACCTTTCAGAGATAACATAAAAGTTAGAGAGCTAACACATGTTTTCTGTAATGCAAACTGGAGTACCTGGCAAATGCTAGGTGTTCAGTAAATGGTAACTAATTATACCAGTCCCATTGATCACTCTTTACTTCTAGCACTTTGTGTCTACACATTCTTTTTAAGTTGGTTTTCTCTATCTGACAGATTTATAAATTTCATAAAATCTGGTACCAAGTCCTAGATATGCTGTGGTCCTTAAATACTGGTTTAGTGAATTGTGAATTGAACCTAGGATACATAAGACTATCTATGAGATCGAAGTTGTGAGGGCTGTCTCTCTTTTCTTTAGGTTTCCTATTGTGATTTTATCATGGAAAATCAATTGGCTAAATCAACTGAAGAACGAACATTTCAGTACCAGGATTCTCTTCCATCACTGCCTGTTCCTTCACTTGAAGAATCATTAAAAAAATACCTTGAATCAGGTATGTTAATAATCTTTTAGTATATATTAATATTATTAGTAACTTAGAAAACTGTGATACTGTTGCTGGAGAAGGGGTCTCGATCCAGACCCTAAGAGAGAGTTAGAGTTCTTGGATCTCTTGCAGGAAGGAATTCAAGGTGAGTCGCAGAGTGCAGTGAGAAGAGACAGTTTATTGAAAGCTTCTCCATTATAGAGTAGGGCATCCTCAGAAAGCAAGCAGACTGTCTTTAAGTTTTTCTTACATAGGGGTCTTATCGACGTAAAGACTAAGCTGTGTCTATGTGAGGGTGAGCAGACAGCATGACAAAATTTATTATTCTGTTGATTTAAAGAAAACAATCCTTGACATTTTAGTGCATGAATACATCAAAGAATTTTGTTAATCATCTCAAAAACATATATTGTTATGGGTATTGAGACATCTGGACTTTCCACTGTTGTAGGAGTGTGTCATTGTAAGTATCTTTAGGTTGTTTCCTCAACTGTAAATATCTTATGACTGGGTCATGACTGGCAAGGAATGTGCCTTGCTAGTCTCAAGATGGAGCTGAATTTAAAATGGTGTTACTCTGGCTCTCCTGGGCTCCTGCTTCCCCAACATTTCCCCCTCTACTTATGAGAGAACCCTTAACCTTAAGGGGAGATAAAGGGTGAAGGTTGTTCTTTTGTAACTCCTTCCTGGAGGCAGTGGGTATTGATTGTTGGGACAGGGTCTTCTTATAATAGTATGCAGTGAGCCTTACTCCATATATAGCTAAATACTTAAATTATTTAATATCAAGGCATAGAAAATTATATTCAGATATAGGCAAAATTATTAAATTAATTTTAATGTTTTGAATACAGGCCTGTCCCTATGTCTCTGTCTGTAGGTCTCATGAAAACAGTTTACTTTGATTGTCCAGGTCTAAAGACAAGGCTTTGATTAGCTTCAGCTTGCTGTCAGATACTGGCAGGAGTCAGTGCCTTCTTTAGATGAGCTATATGTACCCAGGAGTCAAAGCCCTGTAACTGCAAGGCACAAGCATTAGTTAATAGCACTTGATAAGGACCCTTTTAAGGAACTAGAGGGAGTCCTTTAACGGATTTTTTTCCTTTTATTTTTATTTTTTTTTTGAAATACGGTCTTGTTCTGTTGCCCAGTCTGGAGTGCATTGGTGCAATCTCAGCTCACTGCAACCTCTGCTCCCTGGGCTTAAGCAATTCTCCCAACTTAGCATCCTGAGTAGCTGGGATTACAGTCATGCACCACCATGCCCAGCTAACTTTTTGTAGTTTTAGTAGAGGTGGGGTTTTACCAAATTGGCCAGGCTAGTCTCAAACTCCTGACCTCAAGTGATCCGCCTGCCTCTGGTTCCCAATGTGCTGGGATTACAGGTGTGAGCCTCTATGCCTGGCCCTTTAACTGATTTTTTTCTAGTATATATAATTATCAGGCTGGAGGTGGTATGTGTTAGGCCATTTTTGCATTGATATAAAGAAATACCTGAGACTGGGTAATTTATTTTCAAAAAAGAAGTTTAATTGGCTCACAGTTCTGCAGGCTATACAGGAAGCATAGTGCTGGCATCTGCTTCTGGAAAGTCCTCAGGAACCTTACAATCATGGCAGAAGGTGAAGCAGGAGCAGGCACTTCACATGGTGAAAACAGGAGCAAGAAAGAGAGAGTGACAGGGAAGAAGAGGTGCCACACACTTTTAAACAACCAGATCTGGTGTGAAATCAGAGTGAGGGCTCACTTGTCACCAAGGAGAAAGCCCAAGCCATTCATGAGGGCTCTGCTCCCATGATCCAGCCACCTCCCACCAGGCCCCACCTCCAACACTGGGCGTTACATCTCAACATGAGATTTGGAGGGGACATCCAAACTATATTATGGTGATAATGGAGTTCATGGTCTGACTAAAAGCTGTAAAAAGATTCTACAGTCTTGTAGTGATTAATTTTTATAACTGTAATAAATCCCAGCAATAAGACTAAGTCAGAGACTTAATTTAGGATTTTGATTTTGAGGCTGTTTATTAAACATGTTAAAAGGCTGAAAACATTTGATCAAAACAGAAGCAGAGGTCATTGTAAAATAATAATTACTCATTTAGCCAAAGTGATAATGAAAATGCTTTAGAAGCAATACAGAAGGTTACATGATGTAAAAACCTTTAGCCTTTTAAATCTTAGTTGTTTTAGTAACAAAAAAAAACTAATAAAGACAGCATAGGAATTATAAAATCTTGTTTCTTAAGACAGTTACCAAAAAGGCAAAAAAAAATTCGGCAGTGTGATTACTTCTCCTTATGGGAAGCCCATTTAGATAACCTGGACATCAAACCTGATGAAAAAAGTGCCTGGATTTAACTGGACCTAGGAAGAGTATATTCAAGGTTATGAGTATAGCATAGGATTACCTCACTCTTAGGAACAGCATTAGTTTTTTGATTACATTGACAATTTAGATATATTTTAAAAGCCAAAAGTATAGAACCAAGTTATACTAGAGGTAAACATTGCTTTTCTAGACCTTCAAGATAAAATATTTTAGCATTAAGTCATAACAACAGTAAAATTAGAACTGGAGAAAAAAAAGTTGATGAGAAAGCTGAAGGAAAGAATTATCTCAATCTCAAAAAAGCAAAAAGCAGTGTGACACAGTAAAAGTTGAACTTCTGGGATATGATTCTGAGACTTTTTAAAAGAAACAGTTTATAAAAGTAAAAGTAAAATTTCTTGTAATTTTATTAAGAGCAGATTAATACCTTAAGAAAATCTTGTTTTAACATTGGGGACCAAAATTTAGAAAGACTTATTTATAAATGATTTTCTTTTCACTGTAACCAATTTAATCACATACAAAATTCCTTTCATGAATTCCCCTTCACAAATCTTATTATGACTTACACAAGCTGTCTATGACATGCTTGGACTTTCTGACTTGTTCTAAACTTCTCTCTTTCCTAAATAATCAGTCATTTTAGTTTAGGACAAAAATTTACCATACAAGATACTTTTTCATACAAAAGTATTCTCTTCTGTATAACCTTTCTTACCAAAAATATGTATTATTATTTTTTTTGAGATAGGGCCTTGCTCTCTTGCTCACATTAGAGTGCAGTGGCAAATTCATGGCTCATTGCAGCCTTGACAGCCCGGGCTCAAGTGATCCTCCCACCTCAGCCTCCCAAGTAGCTGGGATTATAGACATGTACCACCACACCAGGCTAATTTTTGTATTTTTTGTAGAAATGGAGCTTTGCCGTGTTGCCCAGGCTGGTCTTGAACTCCTGGCCTCAAGTGATCCACCTGCCTTGGCCTCCCAACGTGCTGGTGTTACAGACATGAGCCACTGGGCTCGGCCAAAAATACATTTTTATATTCATAACTTTCTGCACATCTCTCTCTCCCTACTTGTTCCTTTTTACCTTCTTTCATAGGTAAATTTTAAATAAGCTCTAAATTATATAAAATTATTATTTTTCAACTCAGAGAATGTTCACTTCCCTCAATTGAGAGATGCTGAATTAAATAACCCAAAGAATGAAAATCATCAAGACCAGAAAAAAATGATAGGTGTAAACTTCAGGGCATGCAAGCACAGGGTGACATGTGTCACTAGCGAGGCACAGACAGCAAATAACAGCCGATTAAGAAACAGTAGTTACTGGCAAATACAACTCTGAGACTCAAATAGGTTATCAACTCTGGGTGGGGCCTCTAACCTCAACCTGGGGCATATGAGTATTCCTGTGTCTCCTGGGGCTTAGAAGGCTGAGTATATTGCAAAGTATATTGCAAAAAGGAAAAGAGACAACAAAGGGAAAGGAAGAGACAACAACAAGCACTCACCTATACATGAATCCAAAAACTTAGGAAGCAAGAAACCTAGAACTATTTGTCAGATGTTAGCATTTTATAGATAAAATCATTCCACAATTTTATTTTATTTTATTTTTCTGAGATGAGATCTCACTGTCACTCAGGCTGGAGTGCAGTGGTGTAGTCACAGGTCACTGCAGCCTTGACCTCCCCAGCTCAGGTGATCCTCCAACCTCAGCCTCCCAAGTGGCTGGGACTGCAGGCAGGTGCCACCATGCCCTGCTAATTTTTGTATCTTTTGTAGAGATGGGATTTCGCCATGTTGCCCAGGCTGCCAAAATTTTAGAAACATGTTTTCCATATCATAAACATTTCTTAATTGGAAATGACCCAGACATCCAGTGAGTCATGCCAGGAAAGCCATGGACCAAAATTTTGGGTAAAGTAGTCTTCATGGAAGTTTGAGGGTTTTTGTTTTTGTTTTTGTTTGTTTGTTTTGCCTTTTCACATTTTGTTTTTCAGTTTCAAATGAGTTTCTAACATGTACATTTCTTTTACAGTTCTGGTTGAACTGTACAAGAAAAACAAAATCTCCAAGTAACCTAAACAGCAAGTTTTATTTCAATACTAGTAGTCTAATAATAACAGATTCAAATCAGGCAGAAAAGAAGAGAAAAATAGAGAGCTTTAGAAGACTCTATTTAATTTCATAGTTGCAGGGCAAAAGTAACCGCTAGAATGCTAACAGGCTGAAACTTCAGACAAGAGAATGAGACTCCAGGTTTCCACAGGGGGCAAGCAGATAAAGATTTCTGCCTGTTTTAACGTGGGGTGTAAAAGCATCTGAGTCCTGCAATGTTTAAGATATAGCAAGAACAGGCTGTGCACAGTGGCTCACATCTGTAATCCCAGTACTTTGGGAGACCAAAGCGGGCAGATCACCTGAGGTCAGGAGTTCAAGACCAGCCTGGCCAACATGGTGAAACCCTGTCTCTACTAAAAATACAAAAATTAGCTGGGCATGGTTGTGGGCACCTGTAATTCTAGCTACTTGGGAGGCTGAGGCAGGAGAATCGCCTGAACCTGGGAGGCGGAGGTTGCTGTGAGCCAAGATTGCGCCATTGCACTCCAGCCTGGGTGATAGAGCGAGACTCTGTCTCAAAATATATATATCAAGAACAAATCTTGTAAGTCCTCAGGTTTCCCATGCTATCCTGAGACATGACAAAGCAAATGAAAAGGTGACAGTCAGAAGGCAAGTGTGGAAAGTGAATGCAGTAAACCTCTGGGCTGGCCATAGGGGCCACTGTAAGGCTGCAGTAAAGCAAAGGCAACAAATTGGGAAATGATGAGAACTATAGCTTTCCCATATCTGGCAAAGGGGACAAAGTGGATTAGTACAAAGCATATACTGGCATACATCTTGCAAGGCTACTTTAATTTTTATTATATCCTATGGACTCTCACCCCATTGGGCTGGGACTCTAACCCAAATATTATACCCTAGAGACTCTAACCCCATTGGGCTGGAAATATTATCCTTGATAGGATGCCAAGACAGACTCCACTTATCAGAGGTGGCCAATTAGTGCTGTGCAGGCTGAATTTCCTCAGCATGGGATCTCGTCCTAACGTCCCTTTGTAGTCACCAGAACATGTTACCAGATAAGGGGTCTTGATCCAGACCCTAAGAGAGGGTTCTTGGATCTCATGCAGGAAGGAATTCAAGGTGAGTTGCAGAGTGCAGTGAGAAGAGACAGCTTATTGAAAGCTACTCCATTGCGGAGTAGAGCATCCTCAGAGGGCAAGCAAAGGAAGGCACCATCTTTATTTTAAGTTTTTCTTATATAGAGCCTTTATCTATTATAGACTAAACTAAGCTACGTCTACATGAGGGTGAGCAGACAACATGACACAATTTATTATTCTATTGATTTAAATAAAACTATCCTTGACATTTTAGTGTGTAAATACATCCAAACATAACTGTAATTATCTTGAAAACATATATTGTTATGGGTATTGGGACACCTGGACTTTCTGCTGTTTAGGAGTGTGTCCTTGTAGGTATCTATAGGCTGTTCATTCAACTGTAAATATCTTCTGAATGTGGGTCACGACCAGCAAGGAATTGTGCCTTGTTAGTCTCCAGATGGAGCTGAAATTAAAACGGCATTACTCTGGCTCTCCTAAGCTCCTGCTTCCTTAACAACACTGTTAGAAGTTGAAGGTTTAATTGCTTCTTTATCTAGACTTGTAATAAAGTATAGGTGACTCTTGAACAATGCAGGGCTGATGGTGCTGACCCATGTGTATTAGAAAATCCAAGTACAGGCTGTGCGTGGTGCCTCATGCCTGTAATCCTAGCACTTTGGGAGGTTGAGGCGGGTGGATCACGAGGTCAGGAGATCGAGACCATCCTGGCTAACACAGTGAAACCCCATCTCTACTAAAAATACAAAAAAAAAATAGCCGGGAGTGGTGGCGGGTGCCTGTATTCCCAGCTACTCAGGAGGCTGAGGCAGGAGAATGGTGTGAACCCAAGAGGCAGAGCTTGCAGTGAGCTGAGATTGCACCACTGCACTCCAGCCTGGGCGACAGAGCGAGACTCCATCTCAAAAAAAAAGGAAAAGAAAAGAAATCCAAGTACAACTTTATAACATAAACAGTTGATTAACAGATATTTTTATGTTATATGTATTATTTTCTGTATTATTTAAGTTAGAGTAAAGCAAATGTTATTAAAAAATGATAAGGAAGGAAAAATATATTTATTATCCATTAAGTGGAAGTGGATCATCATAAAAATCTTCATCCTGATGGTTTTCATGTTGAGTAGGTGGAGGAAGAGGAGGAACTGGTCTTGCTGTCTCAGAGGTGGTAGAGGAGGTGGAAGTAGGGACAGGAGAGGCAAGCACACTCATTATCAACTTTTATTAGATATACATGGACCTGTGCAGTTCAAACTCGTGTTGTTCGAGTCAACCATGTCCTTCAAATATCCAACTATTTTTTCTCTTTATGTTAACTTTTCTAGAGTTTGAAAAGCCAGATAGTGTAAATAGGCTTGTGATGAAAAATGCAGTCCTTTGCCCCATCTCCCTGGCTCCTTCCCGACTTGCTAATCCCGTTCTCACAAGCAAGGATTTCCAAATCTTTTATGTTTCTTTTCCGCCACTTTCATGTTGTCAACTCTTAATTTTATTGTTCTGCTCTGATATTTAATACAGTACTGTGTTTTACATATCCAAGTCTTAAGATTTGCATAAGTTAGTAATAATAGAGGTGAGTTGGTGGTACTTGGTCTAAATACCTTAATACATATTTTTCCTTTCTAGTGAAACCATTTGCAAATCAAGAAGAATATAAGAAAACTGAAGAAGTAGTTCAAAAATTTCAAAGTGGGATTGGAGAAAAATTGCACCAGAAATTGCTTGAAAGAGCAAAAGGAAAAAGAAATTGGGTATTTGTTGTTATAATTGAATAATTGATGATGTTTAAAGAATGATAAATAAAAAGTGCATAGTTTTTATTTTTAAATTATTGCTGTAAAAATTTTTACAGTTATTATTGTCATTTTCATAATCCAAAAGAAGGAATGAATCACTTAACTTTGGGAGTTTTCAGTGGGTGGATTCGGGAACTTGTTAAAATGCAGATTTGCTGGGATAAGTGATTCTGATTCACATGGCTGGAATGAGGCCCAGAGATTCTTATTTTAACAATCACTTCATGTGGTTTGGCTGCAGGTAATCTGTAGACCATGCTTAAGAAAAACATTTTGTCCAGGTGACTAGCTTGAAAAATCAGAAACACTAAAATAGACATGTCACATAGGTGGCATAGAAATATTTTCATAGTACAATGGAGAAAGGGAATCATTAAAAATCAGAGTGGAGAATGGTTATGTATATTGTATATTTCAGTTAGATAAATTGAGGAAGCTAGTATAATAATTATTGAAGGTCTCAATAATTTTCCACAAAATTCTTTAACTTCTTCAGCTCAACCATTTCTGTACTTCTCTAGTATGAATCAGAGGATGAGGTTGTATAATTCAAAAGCATTGCCTTAGTCTAGAAATAATTATTGTACCTATAATTTAGTTTTAGAAATAAAAAGCAAGGTGATTTTTTTTTGATGAACCATTTATATCTGTGATGGAATAATAAAATTCCACACTTCTGGATTCCTTTGTTCTCAATTTTGAGCCTTGAGTTATTTTAATTAAAGTGGGGTAAAGGTAAAGAAGTTGTTGTTTTATCTGTATCTTTTTTGTTTATGTCTCTTTCTGAATTACTAATTATAGTTTATAACATCACTTTCTTCAAACAAGACTCCAGGTAATTTGATAAGACGTGCTTACTTATGCATGGAATTCAATTGCATATTGTGAAAGAGGGACACATAGAAAACAGTGTCTGTGAAAAATATAAATTACTTTGAAGCCTACTGAAAACTTTTATTTATTTGTTTTATTTATTTATTTTTTGGAGACAGAGTCTCACTCTGTTGCCCAGGCTTAAGTGCAGTGGTGCAGTCTCAGCTCACTGCAACCTGTGCCTCCCGGGTTCAAGCTATTCTCATGCCTCAGTCTCCCATGTACCTGGAATTGCAGGTGTGCACCACCACACCCAACTGATCTTTGTATTTTTTGTAGAGATGGGGTTTTGCCATGTTGGCCAGGCTGGTCTCAAATTCCTGGCCTCAAGTGATCTGCCTGCCTCCGCCTCCCAAAGTGCTGGGATTACAGGTGTGAGCCACTATGCCCAGTCAGTTTTTATATTTCTGATTTGGTATTGCAGTTTTTGTTTGGAAAAGGAAAATTGTTAACGCCTTAATACCTGTTATTATTAGGTAAGGATTTATTGATTATCTGTTATGCCCCAAGTACTCTGAAGAAACACCTATGTACTTTGTTGCATACTTGTGACTACAATACAATGATATTTCTGAAGGTATCTTTTGGTTCTTTCTTGCTACTTGTTTTTGATAGTGTAGTTAAAACAAATAATACCTAAGATCCTATAGCTCCCTGTGGAAAAGAAATTATCACAATAACATTTCTCAATATCTATGATGACTTAAAACAAGAAAACATGTTTTTATTTATTTATTTTTGAGACAGGGTCTTTCTCTGTCACCAAGGCTGGAGTGCAGTGGTGCAATCATAGCTCACTGCAGCCTTGAACTCCTGGGCTCAGGTGATCCTCCTGCCTCAGCCTGTTGAGTAGCTAAGACTACATGCAGGCCCAGCTAATTAATTTTTTTTTTTTTTTTTTGTAGAGACAGGGTCTCTCTATGTTGCCCAGGCTGGCCTCTAGGTCCTGGACTCAAGCAATCCTCCCACCTTGGCTTCCCAAAGTGCTGGGATTATAGGTGTGAGTCACCTCACCCAGCCAAAAAACATGTTTTTAAATGTTGAAGAATAATTAAAGAACAAATGTAGCTTGCTTTTTGAAATTCCCAGTAGTTACACATTCATGTATTATGAAGAACATTAAGCTGATGTTCTCAATTTCTTTTAGCTGGAAGAGTGGTGGCTGAATGTTGCCTATCTGGATGTCCGTATACCATCACAATTGAATGTCAACTTTGCGGGTCCTGCAGCTCATTTTGAACACTACTGGCCTCCAAAGGAAGGGACTCAATTAGAGAGAGGAAGTATAATTCTTTGGCATAACTTGAACTACTGGCAGCTATTAAGAAAGTAAGGACACATGTGAATTTAGTAACAGGCTTACCTGAAGTCTCAGATAGCAAAATGTTGAGAAGCTTAATTTACTTATTTGGGGATGAATACTTCAGTTGTGGCTGGTTTTTAAATTTTATAATGACTTTTTGATCAAAATTCTTTTTTTTTAATAGAGAAAAACTGCCTGTTCATAAAGTTGGAAATACTCCTCTAGATATGAATCAATTCCGAATGCTATTTTCTACCTGCAAGGTTCCAGGAATTACTAGAGACTCAATTATGAATTATTTTAGGACTGGTAAGTAAAAATGCAGATATCATTTTTAGTAAAGGCACTGGAATTTGGGTAGCCTACTATGACGTGATGGAACATACACTTTTGAAGAATATTACTGTTGGGACTTTGACAAAGAAAGGTTTTCTGTGAGCCTTATATTTGAATCATTCTGATTAGATGTAATTTATGGGAATGGATTTTCTAAATGTATCTTACATGGTTCAACACAAACCCGATGCTTATATTTCACCATTTGAAAGTTTAAAGTTTAGTTGAAGAGTAGAATCAGAGTATTAAGAAAATCCTGAAACATATGATCTGGATGCTTCTCTTTCTACCCTCATTTTTTATTACCTGAATTGTCTTTTTGAGTGTTTGCTTATATGTGCTCCATGCCGCAGTCTCCCTGTGAGTCTGCTTGTCCCTCCACCTTATATGAGGTAAAAGCCTGGAGTCACTCTTCCTTTTTTTTTTTTTTATTTTGTTTGAGACAGGGTCTCACTCTGTTGCCCAGGTTGCGATCTCAGCTCACTGCAACCTCCACCTCCTGGGCACAAGTGGTCCTCCTGCCTCAGCCTCCTGAGTGGCTGGGACTATAGGCAGGCACTGCCATACCTGGCTAATTGTGTATTTTTTGTAGAGATGGAGTTTCACCATGATGCCCAGGCTAGTCTCGAACTCCTGGGCTCAAGCAGTCTGTCTGCCTCAGCCTCCAGAAGTGCTGAGATTACAGGCATGGGCCACCATGCCCGGCTTGGAGTCACTCTTCTTAGAGACACATGGGTTCAGATTGACTCATCAATTTTTTTTTTTAAACTGGCAGTTTAATGGCAGTTTCTGCTTGGTGTCCTAGCTTATCTTGAAATGGAAAATTCTGCTGTGGTAACTTTTTTTCACAGTTTACACTTACTGAAGAGTATAATTGTGAATGGATTTTTTTCTTACATAAAATGTTATTTAAAAGTAAAATATTTATAGCCAATCATGCTCATAGTATGAGGGATATGAGCTTACTTTCATGTAGAACTCAACTCTTCTTTGTAAACTTCTTTACATGCTTGAGATATTTAATGTCCTCAAGCCCACATATATTTACCTTGATGTTACCAGTGAAACAATTAAAGGATTAGGGAAACTGAGTTATTCATGGTCTAAAGTTTAATGTGCAAATATGAATGGAAAAGATGAACAAGATAAAATTAATGTAAGAAGAGCAATAGCAAAAAGAGAAAATATGCATATCAGTTAAGAACTAATATCAATAGACCTGGTTTTGAATTGTCTTTATCGCTTAGTAGGTATATCCTTAGATAAGGTAACTCTTTTGAGTTATAGTTTGTAAAATGGAGATTCATTAATAATGCATCTCTTGATATGGTGGTTGAAGCTGACATAGTTATTATATTTTGGGGCTTACATGTGAAGACATGTAGAGATAGGGATAAAGTGTGAGGTAGACATGAAAAAATCAGAATTCATGGCAAATAGTATACAGAGAGTTCAAATAAGATTAGTAACTACATGGCTGTTTTATATTAGATAGTCAGGGAAGGCGTCTCCAAGGATCTGAATGATAAGATGAACCTGCAGAGTTTTTTGGCTTTCTTTTGTTTAGTTCACTTTTGTTGTTGTTGTTACTTTTTGTGCGTGTTGAGGGCAGAATGCCCTGGGCAGGAATAAACTTGGCAGGTTCAAAGGGCAGTATGGATGGAGCAGAGTACACAAGGGGGAGCTGGATGGCCAGATTGGAAAGGTGACTAGAAGGTAGATCATATAGTACTTTATAAACCAAGGTAAGGTTTTTGGCTTGCATTTAAAATGAGAACAAAAACTATTAGTGAGTTTTGAGAAAAAGAATGATGTGACCAGATTTATGCTTTAAAAAAGATCATTCTACCTACTGTTTGAAGAATAGACTTTTAGAGGTGAGACAAGTTTATAAGCAGGGAGGTCAATTAGAAAGTTGTTCTTGTATTCCAAGTGAGTCATGATAATGGCTTGTACTAGGATGATGGCATTGGAGTGGTGAGAAGTTATACTCTGGATATATTTTGGATTTTGGGTTAGCAGGAATATTCATATATTGGTTGTAAGATATAAGAGAAAAATAGGAATCAGATTACTTCAACATATTTGGCTTGAGCAGCTAACAGGGTAGATGGGTGCGTAGGTAGATTCATGAGGTGGGAAATATTGGGAAGAGATGATTTAGGGAGGAGAAGCAAGTGGTCTTTAAACCATCTTGAATTTAAGATGCCTTTTAGACATCTAAGTGGAAATGTAAGTAGGCAGTTGGATTCAAGATTTGTAGTTTTGGGAATAGCTCAGGACTGCAAATTACAGACTTAGGAGTCACCACTACCAGGCATAGAAAGCAATTGTAAATCCATAAGAGCAGCCAAGGTTACTTTGGGGACATATGTAGAGATGATCAGTGCTGATCCTTATCACAGGTTCAATACTGTATTTTCCAATCAGAGGAGGAGGAGCCAGCAAAGGAGACCAAGGGAAGTAGGAAGAAAACAAGGACAGTGGTCTCCCAGAGGCCAAGAGAAGGAAGTGTTTAATGCTTCTGGGAAGTCAAATGAGGTAAAAATGTGACCATTGGATATGTCAACATGATGTGGACAGAGGTTGCCCTTGACAAGAGCAGTTTTAATGAAAGTTGAAGAAGGAACCCCAGCTGGAAGAGAAGAAAGCAGATTGATGAAGTGGTGGTAACATTTGGAAATAATGCTTGCAAGAAAAGTTTTGATGTGCACTGGGAGATCAAAAATTATTTTTTAAAGATTGTGATATTACATCATAGGCATTGATACAGGAGAGGAGGAAAAATAATCTTGCAGGGCAGAAGATAAGGAGCCAAAGTCATTGAGAAGGTAAAAGCCAAGAGGATCAAGAGCAGAAAGGTGGAGGGGTTGGTCTTTGACAGGATCAAAGAAGAGAGGCAATAGGAGGGAATGCAGAAAGTGTGAATCTAGAAGCAAACAGATTGGCCAGTTTTGTTGTAGGAAGATGAGGAGGTACTTTGTATTGCTTATATTTTTAGTGAAATAAGAACTGAGGTCATCCACTGGGGTGGATGATTTGAGGAGAAAGGAGGTTTGAAATAGTCTTTTTGGAAAGTGGGAAAAACAAACATGCTGTGGAAATAATAGAGTTACTGAACACTGCTGAGTGCGCATTTGAGATGTGTGTTCATGCATTTAAAATTAGACGAGATGACGTGTTTTGTTTTTTTCTTCAGCATCAGTGAGGGGCAGGAGGGGCAGGTGCAAAGGAAGACAGGCTGAAGGATAAAAGCTTTTTGCAAGGGAGAAATAATTTGGGGCCATTGAATCTATCATGCGTAAAGTGAAAATTGGGCCAGGCCTGGTGGCTCATGCCTGTAATCCCAGCACTTTGGGAGGCCTAGGTGGGCAGATCACCTGAGGTCAGGAATTTGAGGCCAGCCTGGCCAACATGGTGAAACCCCATTTCTACTAAAAATACAAAAATTTAGCTGGGCACAGTGGCTCGCGCCTGTAATCCCAGCTACGCGGGAAGCTGAGGCAGGAGAATTGCTTGAGCTCATGAGTGGGAGGTTGCAGTGAGCCGAGATCATGCCACTGCACTCTGGCCTGGGCAACAGAGTGAGACTCCATCTCAAAAAAAAAAAGGAGAGAAAATTGAAAAAATGATGTGTGTTGATGGGATGGGCAGAATTTAAGCCACTGAGGTTAGTCTCAATAAGGAGGCTATAATTAGAACTAGTTTTTTGTTTTTTGTTTGTCTTTTTTTTTTTTTTTTTGGTCTGTCACCTAGGGTGGAATGCAGTGGTGTGATCACAGCTCACTGCAACCTCGACCTCCTGGGCTCTAGCAGTCCTCCCACTTCAGCCTCCTGAGTAGCTGGGACCAGGCACGTGACACCACACCTGGCTAATTTTTGCATTTTTTGTAGAGACCGGGTTTTGCCATGTTGCCCAGGCTGGTGTCGAACTCCTGAGCTCAAGCAATCTGCCCACCTCAGCCCTCAAAGTGTTGGGATTACACGTGTGAGCCACAGTACCCGGCCTGTTGTTTTTTTGTTTTTACCTACTCCCTAGGAGACCATTAAGACTAATTCAGTCATAACTTTCATCCCTGTTTACCACATTTACACAAAAAGCCCAGACTGCTCGTGTTATCCCTTGTCAGCTGGATTCACGGATTTGTGCATGGTCCAATTTGATCAAAATTTCCCATTGCTCTGATCTACCCTCACGACTTCCCCAAACCCTTCTGCTGTACTTTCTGGAGCTCACGATCAGCAAAATCCATTATATCCTCAACCTTTTCTCTAAAAGATGTTACTAAAGCTTGATTATTCATTAAGCTTACTACTTCCCCTGTACCGTCTCAAGGGGGAATTTTTTTTTTCTTTTATATAGCACTACAGGGCCTGTGGGAGGTGTTGGTATCCTTTTTGTTTCCCTTTGCCCTTTCTGTTTTCCCTTCTTCCTTAACAATTTTAGCCTTTTTGGGGAAAAAAATGCCTTCAGGTTATATCACCACTACATTGTTGCAGTGACTTTCCTCCTGCCCATTCTCCTTCATCTATTGATTGCTTTAGCTCCAGTGCCTGTCTTTCTTTCCATTACTACCTCAGTCATATTCTTGATGATTTTAGCTTTCAATTGTAGACGATCCATAGGCTCTCATTTCATTGAGTTTATAGCTCTAGGAAACTCCATCTTTCAGTACCCCAAGTCAGCTGTTCCTTTGGCCACATTGTGGTTTGCAGTTTTACGATGCTGCTGCTCTCTTCGTGGCTCCATTCCTACTTCCCCGTCTTCACTTCTTTCTGGTTCTTCACCATCATTGCTCCCAGGCATACACATTCAAATCTTTGTCACCTCTCCCTAGTACTAATGTGGTAAAACCTAAACATCGTTTAAAATTTAATTTGTCTTTTCTCTACATATCAAAGATACCTACTCTAGCAATTTACTTGGCCAGAGAAAACCATAAAACCTCACTTAATGATCTCAGTTAAATCTCAAGTTGGCCCCCAGCACTACTGTGCTATCTTCCTTGGTTAGCTTATTCTTTCACTTCCAGAGAAGACTGTTCTATCCCTTTCGCTCTCCTTCTTGTTAGCTAACAAACTCTTGTTTTTCACAACAGATATGAGCAATCTTCCCCTCATGACATTTACCGGCCTTTCAGTGATGGGCAGAATAATGGCCCCCCATAGATGTCTACTTTCTAATCCCTGAAATTGTTAATAGGTTACATGGTAAAGAGGAATTACAGTTGCTAGTCAGTTGACCTTGAAATGGGGATGTTATCTTGAATTATTCACATGTGCCCAAAGTATATAATCACAAGGGTCCTTATTCATGGAAGAGGGAGGCAAAGGAGAGAACCAAAGAGATGGCAGTATGAGAAGGTTATGATCTGCCCTAGATGGCTTTGAAGACGGAAGAAGGGGTTCATGAACCCAAGGAATGTGGATAGCCTCTAAAAGCTGGAAAAAGGAAGGAAACCAATTTTCTTCTAGAGCCTCTAGAAGGAACACAGTACTGACGGCACCTTCATTTTAGCCCAGTAAGACACATTTCAGATTTCTGGTCCTTAGACCTGTAAGATAATAAATTTGTGTTGTTTTAAGCTACTAAGTCAGTAGTAACTTGTTTTTGCAACCAGTGAAAATATACTGATTCAAATATTTGCCCATTCTCTACCCCCTTGCAATATGTTACTGTAAATTCATATACTTTTCTTTTCTTTTTAAAATATAGATGAACTCCTCTGACTCCTAAGGAAAACTCTTCTGTATCTGTGCTGAGTCCCGCTTCCTCTTGCCTAGTCAAGGACCTTGCTTTTGCATTATCCTCTCTCTCTGCTGCTTATCAGTTTTCTTTCTTTACTTGATTGTTCCAGTCTGTAGTATCTTCCATCTTAAAAGGAAAACAATTCATCTCTTGTCTCCTTCAAGTATCAGGCCCCGGTCGAAGCCATCATCCCATCTCTCTTAGATTGTTCTCACCTGGATCACTTTAGTCACCTCTAACTTGCCATACCTTCTCTTCACCCTTGTAATCTGTTCTCCATGTAACACCTGGAGTGATCTTTTTAGTTAGACCACATTATCACTCCCTTGCTTAAAACCGTCCATTGGTTTCCTTCCCATCATACTGGAAACCACTTTCTGAGGCCAGTATAATTGGGTCTCAACCTTATCTACCACTCTATCCTTTTCTCTCTGCCGCAGCTGCACTGACCTTGTTTTCCTTTAAGCAGATCAACTCATGTTTATTCTAATGCCTTTGTGCTTGCTGTTTCCTCTGCCTGAAACACTTCTGCGGGTATTTCCATGGCGTACTTTCTCACCCCATTCAGTTTTCTGCTCAAATATCCCCCAGGTTTATCCTGAGGTAGTACCCTTCTGCCACTCTCACCCTTTCCAACCATTTATTGATTAATTTGGCATCAGATTTATTTTCTTTTTTCTTTTCCAGCCCTAAACTTTGAAACGGGTATGGTCAGGAGATGACAGCAATAAAAGAGTAGTGGTGGTAGAGGTAAAAGGATCTGGAGGTTTTTGAAGGGGAAGAAAGAAGAAATGGTTTGGAGGTAGCCATGAGGAACAAGGAAAATACCTCATCCCCTAGGTCTTGAGGAAATAAGGTATAAGAGAAAAAAGAGTAATGTTATCAGGAGACCGTTCTTCCTCATAGTTGATGAAAAGATTTCATGAGATAATATATGTAAAGCACTTAATACTGACCCGTAAATAATACCCACCAGTATATTTCCTTCAAGCGGCAGTGTATGTCTTCTCTTTCTTCCTCTTTTTCCATTTTCTTTTCTTAGAAGGTAGGGGCAGGGATCATATAAGAAGATCCTTGGCAAAAGGACAAGTACCTAAAGATGGGGCTATATCAGAATAGTCTGAGGTTTACAGCAAACAAACAGTTCTTGGGGAGTTAAGGTGCGCCAAAGAAATCGGAGATAATCCATTGTCAGTGGCTTACCAGGTGTTACCAGACTGGACAAAATTCTTTTCCTTTGCCACTCAGGCATACTGTATCCTTTTCTACTGAAAATTATTTTATTGAGTTATCATAGCTAGATATTACTGCAATTAAATTACCTGATGAGTAATTAACATTAAAATAATCCAAAAGAGAAACCTCTTAATTCAAATGGCTCTCCTCCAAGATTCCACTGGTCTCCTTCTCCCATTCCCATTTCTGTTCCTAAGTAAAATTAGAAAGGTCTGTAGTAGTTTGGGATTTATGTGGTTTTCAGGGTATTTGAAACTCATGGATTTCTAGATGTCTCACATGGAACAAGTGTCAGGAGTATGTATTTATATCATAGTAACTGCAATTCCATTAATACATTATTTTTGTTATGTGATATATTTGATGACTATATGATAAATAAAATATTGGAAGAATGCCTACTTTTCTTCTATTGGATATATGCATCTTAACTCCTTAACCTTAGATTTGAGTCTTGTGTTTTCTGTTTCTGTTTCCAGAGAGTGAA
The DNA here is from genome assembly GCF_028885655.2 of Pongo abelii. Taxonomy (NCBI): domain Eukaryota; kingdom Metazoa; phylum Chordata; class Mammalia; order Primates; family Hominidae; genus Pongo; species Pongo abelii. Next base: position 89,130,306 of record NC_071991.2, on the reverse strand, counting down.
GGGCGTTCCCCAAACCACATTGTAGTGCTGTGTCGAGGCCGAGCTTTTGTCTTTGATGTAATACATGAAGGATGTTTGGTCACCCCGCCAGAGCTTCTCAGGTTTTCAGACTACTTTCTTGAGTCTCATTAGGTCTTATGGTGTTACTTGAATTAAAATATACATGTTTAGAATTGCCTTTCAAAGTGATAGTAAGCTGAAAAATAAGAATTTTATGCATGCTTTTTTTTAAAAAAATCTATTTGTATTTTTTATTCAAATTATTTTTAAATTTTACTAGACATATATAAATATGTTCACTTGGAGAAAAGGAAAACATTACATATATTACCAATTCCATTCCCTGCCCCAGAATTAATCATTCCTACTAGTTTAGTGTGTTCCCTCGTTCCATACCTGTTGCAATGAATTTACATGCATACCTAGCTTAAAATATGTATATAATATATAGTATGTATTATATATGTATATACACACATATGGTATACATTTTCTATGTATATGTTTTAAAGTATATTATGGAAAATTTCAAAATGTATAGGGGATTATATAATGATAACTCCCGTGTACCCATCTCCTAACTTCAACAGTTACCAACTCCTAGCATCGACAGTTATAAACTCATAGTCAGTGCTGTTTCAACTATACCTCTTTTGCCTTTTCCCTCACTTTCCCATGGATTATTTTGAAGATAATCTGACATAATATCCTTTCATTATAGATATTTCAGTATACATCTCTAAAATAGAAGGACTCTTAAAATACACATTTAGTACCATTATCATACCTAATGACTTCTAAAAAATAAATTTTTTTTTTGAGACAGAGTCTTGCTCTGTGTCCAGGCTGGAGTGCAGAGGCACAATCTCAGCTCACTGCAACCTCCACCTTCCAGGTTCAAGTGATTCTTCTGCCTCAGCCTCCCAAGTAGCTAGGATTACAGGTGCCCACCACCATGGCCAGCTAATTTTTGTATTTTTAGTAGGGATGGGGTTTCACCAAGTTGGCCAAGCTGGTCTTGAACTCCTGTCCTTAAATAATCTGCCTGCCTTGGCCTCCCAAAGTTCTGGGATTACAGGCATAAGCCGCAACACCCAGCCAAATAAACAGTGTTTTAATATCATTAACAGATGATCAGTTGTTCTAATTGTTTTCTAATTGTTAGGTATATATATCTATTTATAACTTAAATTATTTTTATTAAATATTGCAAACATGTACAAAACTGCACACAGAAATGTACAACTAAATACTTATGTAACCTGCACCCAGGTCAAAAATTAGAACATTTCTAATATTCCAGAAGATTCCCCTCATCCCTCTTCCATACTTTCACTCCTTCCCAGGGGCAGTCATTTAGGTTGTTTACAGTTGGCATTATTATTTGAAAAAGGCTGCTGTGAAAATGCTTGTGTAAGTCTTTTGGTGTACACATGCATGTATTTCTGTCTGGAACACACCCAGGAGAGAATTTGCTGAGTCATAGGATATGTGTATGTTCAGCTTCAATAGATAAGGCCAGTTTTCCAAAGTAGTTATGTCTACTAGTGTGTGAGTGTTGTAGGAGTTCCTTATACATTCTGGGTAAGAGTTCTTACTTGGTTGTGTGTGTTGCAATACACAGAATAGAAGATGTTTATAATTGATCTTTTGTTCTATTAAACACATCTTCCTGATGAACAGAAGTTCTTAATTGAATGTAGTCCAGTTTATTAATCTTTTAATCTTTACCATACAGATTACATGTTTTGTGTTCTGTTTTAAAAAATTTTTCCCTAACTCAGCGCCAAGAAGATAATTTCCTATGTTCTAGAATTTTGTTTTGCCTTTTAGGTTTGTATTTATAGTCTTCCTAGAGTTAATTGATTTTTGTGTTTGACATGAGGCACAGGGGTAGTTGCACATTTAAAAAATAGTGTTATTTTTCTAGTTAGCTTCTTTTAATCAACAATAAATGTAATCTTTTCATATTGCTACAAATACATCTACCTTATTCTTTTAAACTATTATATAGAATTCCATCAAATGGGTATATTATAGTTGACGTGACCATTTCTCTATGACATTAAAGTTGCTTCCATTTGTTGCTATAACAAATAATTAACATTTTCAAACATGCCTCTTTGTGTATTTGGATAAAATATCTATGGTTTGATATTAGAAGTGAAATTTTCACATCATTTGATGTATACATTTAAAATTTTTGACTAAGTCAAATTGTCATCCACAGTGGCATTGTTTTTTCTGCCAGTATTATGTGAGGACACCCACTTCTCCTAATCATTGTTGACATGGTACTATTAAACTTAAAACATATCTGGTGAGGAGGGGGACACAGTGGCTCATGCCTGTAATTGCAACATTTTGGGAGGCTGAGGCTGGAGGATCACTTAAGGCCAGGAGCTGAAGACCAGCCTCAGCAACACAGGGGGACCCTGTCTCTATAAAAAGTTAAAAAATTAGCTGGACATGATAGTGCTGCTTGAGAGTGCTCCCAGCTACTTGGAAGGCTGGGGTAGGAGGATTGCTTGAGCCCAGGAGGTTGAGGCTGCAGTGAGCTGTGATTACGCCACTGCACTCCAGCCTGGGTGACAGAGCAAGACGCTGTCTCGGGGACTGTTGTGGGGTGGGGGGAGGGGGGAGAGATAGCACTGGGAGATATACCTAATGCTAGATGACGAGTTGGTGGGTGCAGCGCACCAGCATGGCACATGTATACATATGTAACTTACCTGCACGTTGCGCACATGTACCATAGAGCCTAAAGTATAATAATAATAATAATAATAATAATAAAAAGAAAAAAAAAGAAAAAAATTAAAAAAAAAAATTTTAATTAAGTACGAGTGACATATGAACATTTTCTTCTTGTAAAATGTTAAAAACTTCAGAAAAAAATGCAAATAGCTTTAGATCCTCTGAAAGCATTTTCAAAACCTGGCCCCTTTGTTCTACTTGAAAATAATAGGAGTTAGGAATTTAGTCTATCATTTTAAATATATTCTTTATATAGATAGCTATCTATATGTATCCTATAGAAAATATATAACAGTGTTTTGGGTATTTTTCTTGGACATACTTTCTTGTGAATATGTGCAAGTATTTCTCTAAAGAGCAATGTGAGTAGAAAAATTATTAGGTTGTAAGGTGTGAACATTTTAATTTTTCATTAGAGAATGCTATATTATTCTCCAGTGGTTGCAGCAATAAACCTTGCTACATGTAGGACACTCTTTTAGTTGCATTTTCACCAACTCTTAATATTTTACACTTTTAAAGTTTTGTCCATATAATGGGGAATCAGCAAACTATGGCTCATGCACCAAATCCGGCTAACTGTACTTTTTCAAGCTTGTAAAATAAGAATGGTTTTAATATTTTTAAATGATTACATTTTAAGTGGTTTGATACATACCTATAAAATGTCCTTTATTTTCCTGTTTAACCCACAAAGCCAGATATAGTTAATATTTGGTCCTTTAATAAAAAATGTGCTAATCCTTGATCTCATGGATATTAAAGGGTATGTCATGATTGTTATAATTTGCATTTTCATGATTACTTAGTAAAATTGAGCCTTTTTTCATAAAAAAAAAGCTATATCTAGTGAACTGACAGGTGAAAAATGGTATTCATTGTTGTTTGAATTGGCATATCCCTCATTACAAGTGAGGTTGAGCATTTTTATATGTTTTATAGGCCATTTATTTGTGTTTTCTGTGAGTTACTTTTGCCTATTTTTCTGTTGGCTATTTTACTTTATCCTTATTGATTTATAGAAATTATTTATATAGTCTCTACATTAATCCTTTATAGATTATGTGTGTTGCAAACATTTTCTTGCAGTTAACTTGAAACAAATTTTGGAAATTGTCCCATCTTAATTTTGATTTAGGCAAATTTATCTTTTTAATTATTTGCTTTTGTATCTTGGATAATATTTGTGTGTCTTCCCATTACATGTTTTAGTTAGTGTGTTTTAAATTTGACATATAATTATTAGATCAGGCTTATTAATTGGATTATTCAAAGCCACTCTTCCAGAAATTGAACACATGTGCTTCATGGGCTACATTCAGCCTGTGACCTATTTTGCTTGGATAGCAGAATTTGAATCACTATTTAAAAATCAGGAAAATTTACATAAACATCTGGATTTCTGTTTTTGCCTTGAAAAAAACCCAAAAGTTCTGACAACCACCAACCTACTTTCTGCCTCTATAAATGTGCCTATTTCATACATTTTATTAATATAGGAATGGCATCTTACAACATGTAGCCTTTTGTGTGTAGCTTCTTTCACTTAGCATAATGTTTTCAAGGTTCATCCATGTTTTAGCATGTATGAATACTTTATTCCTTTTTATTGCTGAATAACATTCTATTTTACAGATATGCCACATTTTATTAACTGTTCATCAGTTGATGGACATTTGAGTTGTTTCTACTTTTTTTCTATTATGAATAATAGACAAATAGTAAATTATTCATAATGCTGCCGTGAATATTGTATACAGGTTTTCATGTAAACATATGTTTTCATTTCTCTTGGGTATATTTTAGGGGTAGAATTGCCAGGTCATATGGTAATTCTATGTTTAACTATTGAGAAACTACCAGAGAGTTTTCCAAAATGGCACAGTGTATTAGGGTTCCAGTTTCTCCACATCTTCACCAACACTTATTGTCTGCCTTTTCTATTGTAGCCGTGCTAGTAAGGGTAAAGTGGGATCTTGTTGTAGTTTATATTTGATAATGATGTTGAAGATTTTTTCACGTGCCTTTTGGCCATTTGTATATATCTTCCTTGGAGAGATGTCTAATCAGATACTTGGCCAATTTTTAATTGGTTGTCTTTTTATTATTGAATTTATAATTCAATAATCAGATACTTGGCCAATTTTTAATTGGTTGTCTTTTTATTATTGAATTTATAATTATTATTTATTATAATTAGGTTGTCTTTTTATTATTGAATTGTAATCGTTCTTTAGATATGTCTTTTTACAGATATATAATTTGCAAATTATATCTCCTAGGCTTGGCTTTTCACTTTCTTGATGGCCTCTTTTGATGCACAATATTTTTCATTTTGAAAAAATCCAATTTTATCTCTTTTTTTTGTTGTCACATGTGCTTTTGGAATTGTATCTAAGAAACCATTGCCTAATCTGAGGACATGAAGATTTACACATATATTATCTCTTAAGATCTTTTTAAAAAAAATTGTGGGAAGGGGGAGATAATGTTTAAATATACATTTAGTTGGAAATGTTGGCAGGAATTGAAGTAGAGATATTCAACAAGCTTTTGGAACTTTGGTAACAGAGATTGAGAGAAAAAATGGTGTTGAAGTTAGAGAGTTGGTTGCCTCTTACATAAAGGTGATAATTGAAACTATTAAAGAAGTAGACGAGATTACCAAGGGAGAAACTTATAAGAGGAGCTTGGAAAGGCCAGTGACAGAAATTTGGGAAAAGACACATTCAGCAGTGTAAGGAGAACAAATGGTCAATGAAAAAGACTTCAGTGAGGTACGGAGACCACAATGGGACCGTGTGAAAGAATCAAGTAAGAAGATAATTTTAACATTCATACCTGAGTGTCAAACATTCTACAATGAGGAAAATTAGCCTTAAATAAAGCTACTAGGTTTCCTTAATGGGACATTATTGGTGACTTTCAAGATAATCACTGGAGAACAAAAATCGAGGACAGTAAATTAAAGAGTGAATGGAAAGCGATGAAGCAGAAGCCAGATTGTGTGGAGTATAGAATATTTTTAAAAATATAGGTAACCTAAAGTATAATAATAATAATAATGATAATAATAATAAAAGAAAAAAATATATAGGATTCTGTAATGCAGATATTTTTAATACAAATCTTTGTGCTTTGAAATATAAAAAATTAGATGTGTAGCTGAAAAACAGGTGCATAGTTAGCCAAGTTAAAGGAAAAGAGGGATTATCTTGTTACCAAATCTGTATCTCTTAATGGCAACGATTTGGGCAGTTATGTGACCTTTTATTATCAAACTTAAAATGTCATTTCAGGTTTAACACACTTTCCTTTGTAATTTCTCCCTAATAATGACCACCTTGTAAAACGAACATGAAAATGATCATTTCAGGGAGGAAGAAAAAGTTTCATAGTCAAAACTCGTGCTTTGAGGTAGTTGGTAAGGGAAGGGTAGCAACAAGTACCATATGGAGAGAAACAGGTTGATTTTATTTAGAAATTCAGAGTTTATGCTAGTAACCACAAACTGCAAAAGCTTTATTTATAATTGGAGCAAAATCAGTAGTTACTAAAGAAAGTAAGCAGGAAGAGAGGCAAGGCAAGTTGCTCTCGCTATAGATGCAGACTGGTGAAGAAACCCTTATTCTGTTCCTCAGGACACCTTTAATTTGCAAATAAAAAGGGGGGAATTTTTCAGCAAGAAATGTATTTCTTTATCAGTGTTACAGATATAATGAACAAAGAGAGGAGAGTATGCAAATCAGTAGATAAATGATGAATTCCAATTTTGAATGATGAAGTCAGAACTGATGGCTACTAGTGGCGTTTTTTGACCATTTATTAAGCTACATTAGCTCACTTCCTGAGAAATCCTTGAAAGCTTTTAAATTGAAGTAATTTCTTAACATGTGCCATGAAGTAGAGCTAAATTAAAGCTCTGTGGATTTTTGACTGATGAAAATTTCTTTATTTCTTTAAAAATATAATGATTAGAAGTAACAAAGTGGCACATATGAAAATACTTAAAACTGATTATATGGTATTTCTATTTTTTTTGGTAAAACACAAATATTAATTGAGTATACAGTAAGTCCTCTGGTTAAATATATATGCACATAGATTTTAGTTACGTAAGACGTACATTATATTTGTGAAATTGATTACCAGGATATTTTTCAAGTTCTCCATTGTCAGGATATTTACAGTAAAAAGGATATTTACTTGTAACCTAGAAGTACATGCACATTTCCAAAGTATATATCAGCCAAACTAAATTTAGCCAATAACTAAATTTATTTACTGAAATTAAATTATTGTCAAATATGCTTTTGGTGTTAAGAGAACACAATCACTTAAAAAATATGTGATGTAGGAAATCTATTGGCATCATAAGTGGTTTCTTTGGGTAATGTATCCAAACATTTAAATATTGATCAATATTATGACCTTTTAAAGGCCAAAGCAGTTACTTTCTGCCTGTACTCTTTTTGAATCTTCTTTTCGTCTTCCATAAGACAACTGACATATATCCACAAGAAGTGCCATAGTGAACCTGATGGACCTGGGATTGCAGCATTGACTAGTGAGGAGCGAACTCGATGGGCTAAGGTTCTGATTTATACTTTTCTTAACGAAGCTTTTCTCTAACAAACTCTTTTGATGTTTTGTATTTCAGTTGTAATATTTGATCATCATCTCCTTGTCCTTTAGGCACGGGAATATCTGATTGGTCTTGATCCAGAGAACTTGGCTTTATTAGAAAAAATTCAGAGTAGTTTACTGGTATATTCCATGGAGGATAGCAGTCCACGTGTAACACCAGAGGATTATTCTGAGGTACTTAACTACCTTCTGTTTGTTTTTTTTTTAATTGCAGATTTTTCTGGAAGACTCATATTTATTGAACATGGAAGATTTTTTTTCTTTTTCTAAATTTAGGCTCTTGAAACTTTTTCTTAGTTATACAATATACTTGTGCCAAATTGAAGCTTATAAAGTAGACAGTAAATTGGTAAATCCTTGCCATATTGTTCAAGTTTGTTTAGCTATATATTATACTTCGTTTAAAGAAGTATGACTTTGCATATCACATATCAGTGTTGCTCAACCTTTTCATTGCTTGCATACTCAGAAAATTTACACAGAGCACCAAGTTAATGCACTTTTCTTGCCAAAGGTGAAATGAGAATCTAATCATAACCTGCACTAGTGTATCTTGACACCATAGTTGGGACTGTCTCTCCTAAGAATTATGTCACCCTTGTAAGTCATTTATTTTATCATTTGGTTAATTACTGAACACATTGATGTCAGTGACGTTAAGGGTAAATATCGCCTTATTTTATGCTCCCCTGGCACCCCCAGGGCGACATTTCAGTTTCCCAGGAAATAATAAAAGATAGTAATTGTATTATAAATCTCATAGTCTTTTGAAAAGACTTAATTATTTTATAATGAATTAATCGGTATTAAATAATAGGAAAAAATATCAAGGACTGAAAAACCTTGTAGCAAGGAGAGAGTCTTTTTTTTTGAGAATCACCAGACTTCTTTTTAAGGAAGAATGTATTTTAATGTAGTGTTGTTCAAACTTTTTTGACCACAATTTTTAGTTACAAATGCATTTAGATTGCAGCCCACTATATATACATGTGTATATGCATGCAAACACATATATAAAATAGGAGTTTCACAGAGCACTAATTACTTTTATTGTCTGTGAGGTACACTGATATTTCCAGTCTATTTTATTCTACTTTTTTGTAAGGAATATTGATTATGATGCACTGAATTGATTTCATGATCCATTAATAGGCCAAAGTATACAGTTTGAAAAACAGGTTTAGTAGGAAATGAATTCTTAAAATATTTCCTCCTAACTAGACTTTAATGACTAAACTTTTATCAAGATTTTTTATCCTATTCAAGTTACAAAACCCTTATCCTCTCAATTCTATGTTCCGTAAACATTCATGAATATTGTACCAGCATTTTCTTTTCTGGTAGGATTTTCTTAACTTGAGATTTTGAGAAACCCCTAAAGTCAGGGCCAGAATTACTCTCTCTTGAGTATAACTATATTATGATTTTATTAAATTTGGTTGACCTGAAGAGGAATGGTGAGATGATATATGTGTTTAAGATGTAAATTCTTACAAACCAATATTAAACCCTTTTAATTTGGAAAAATTAAATTTATTTTAGATTATTGCAGCCATCCTTATTGGAGATCCAACAGTACGCTGGGGTGACAAATCCTATAACTTGATTTCCTTTTCTAATGGAGTATTTGGCTGTAATTGTGATGTAAGTAAACTACTGAAATTTTTTTCTCTTTTGATCTTTTAGGTTAAATTAATGACAATAAACCATAAATACTTGTGCTGGGAAAAAGTGTAAGTGAATAGTAATTTAGTTTTATGGCACTTTGGTGAAAAGTTTAGTTATGAATTCTCAGTGAAAGTAGAGTATAGGACAAGTTATTTTCTTCTGTAGTAAGGTCAACAGTTTGTTGTGTACTATATCTGCAAAATGGAATTTGTATATAATATTTATGTAATATAAGCTCTTAAAACCCAGTATTATCTACTTGCTGAGAATACCTATTTTAAAAGGTATTATATGGCATTATGTGTGTGTTCTATGCACAGAGCAATGCATATGGATATATTTATAGCGTTCAAGATTCACCTAGTAACTAGGTAACTATTTTCCTAAAATGACACATGATCTTTGGAACACTATTTAGGCTGTGGATATTAAAATGGCAGTTACTACCATTTTGACCATTTTCATAAAAAATAAACAACTTTTCTTGTTTCTCCTCTGTTCCCCTCCCATGGACGGACGTCTTTACTAGCTCTGTTTACTAACTGTCTGATAGGCATTCAGGAGGTCTATGAACCAAGACAATTTTTTATAAAGGGGTTTAGGGCTGGGCATGATGGCTGATACCTGTAATCCCAGCACTTTGGGAGGCCAAGGCAGGTGAATCACTTGAGCCCAGGAGATGGAGACTGGTCTGGGCAATGTCATGAAACCCCATCTCTACAAAAAATACAAAAATTAGCCTCACATGGTATTGTGCGCCTGTGGTCCCAGCTACTTGGGAGGCTGAGGTCTAGGAGGATCGCTTGAACCTGGGAGGTTGAGGGTGCAGTGAATGGTGTTTGGGCCAGTGCACTTCAGCCTGGGCAACAGACTGAGACTCTGTCTCCAAAAAAAAGGGTTCAGTAGTTGTATTAATCCGTATTCAGGTTTAGGTGATAGAAACCTAAATCAAACTAGCATTAGCTTAAGAAGATATTTGTTGGCAAGGAGTGTAGCTAAATTTGGGTAAAGCTGACTTCAGTGTTCAAATGCTTTCATTAGAAATCTCTCCCCATTTTTTGGTACTGCTTTCCTTTGTTTGGCCTCATATTTAGGTAGACTGCCCAATGTGATTGTTGTACCAACAGTCTCATGTCTTCATAGCTTTCTTCATAGACTCCCAAAGGAAATAGCCAGCTTCTTTGTTTCCAATGGTTCCAGCAAAAGTCCTGGAATAATCCTCATTGGTTGTGATTGGCCTGTGTGATTCATGTCCCCATCCTGGGGAATCAGGTGCTTGGATGAGCTTGGCCTGGGTCACATGCCCAACCTTGGAATCTAGTGGGTAGAATCAGTCTCATTCAAACCACTACAAAGTGGTGCTTGGTTGCCTAAAGAACAGTAAAGTAGCTGTTATTTCAGAACAAGGTAGATTGGTTAATAGGTACTGAAAGTAAATGTCTATTGGAGTATCTCATCAGGGCTACAGTGAAAGGTTGCCATGAGTCATTTTGAAGATGTTCTCTTTACTCTTCCTTTGAGTCTACTGTTGACAGAATAGTTCTTGTTAATTGCCTCAGTTTTCTTCTCTTCAGCTCCTCATTTGATTCTCCTTGACCTTCCTCAGTCTGGTTTATGTCCTTACCATTCCTTGCAAACTACCCTTTGTAAGGTGGTTAACTGCCCTCTGGCTTCTTCCCTTGATTTCTCTTTGACCTGTCTGCTGCAGTTGGTTACCCTCTTCATACATATTTTGACACTGCCTCTTTCCTCCTAACAGTATTTTCCTCTCTACTGATTCTGAAACTGACCTTAATATTCATCACACTTTTTCCCCTCTGACCACCTTCTTCCCTGATTTAAATAGTTTTATTGACCTATTGTTATATATGTAACTTACAGCTATACTTTTCTAGCTTTTACCTATTATTCTCATTTGAGAGTTGTGTTTCATTATGTTAAATAGTTCAAATTGGATGTTATATTGTTATATAAGAGTAAGTCAATCTCATCAAGAATAACTCATCGTGCTTTCCGTCCCTCATCCCCAAGCCCACCAAAAACACCTTTTGCTAAATTGATTTTTACTAATAGCACCAGTATCCTGCTGTTCACACAAATTCAAGATGAAAATAATTTTGATAATCTTGTCTGTCTCTGAATAAAGAATATTGGGCTCATAATGAGCATATCTCTCAGCATAACTGAGATGCTTTTTTATAGTGTGTGGACATGTTTTATGTGTGTGCATTAACATGCATATATTTATAAAATTGATCTGATTATCTCCACCTGATAATTTGCATTAAATTCCATGGAGGTTTCCCTTCTAACCTAAGATGATTATAGAGAGTGCAGTTTAACCTTTGTAAATCATCATTAGTGAAAGACATATGCTGTAGGCCAAACATGGGAGCTCATGCCTATAATCCCAGCACTTTGGGAGACCAAGGTGGGAAGATTTGATTTCAGCAGTTCAACACCAGCTTGGGCAACATAGTGAGACCCTCATCTCTACAAAAAATAAAAAATTAGTTGGGCATGGTAACGCATACCTATACTCCCAACTACTTGGGAGGCTGAGGTGGGAGGATCGCTTGAGCCTAGGAGGTCCAGGTTGCAGTGAGCCATGGTTGTACCACTGCACTACCACCCAGGCAACAGAACAAGACCCTGTCTCAAAAATAATAAGAAGAAGAAGAAAAATAAGTATATGTACTGTAAAATAAAGCTTATCTTACCCTAAAGCCGTGTTGCTGTTCCATAATTATAATTGTTTGAATATGTTCTTTTGTGATTATATTAATTCCATTTCCCTCCTATTTTACAAACCTGAAGTCAACTATATTGTCTTCTCTATATTGTAGGCTTTATTGTAAGGCTTTGCAGAGGGTGCACAGGAAGCATGTAAAAACTTTAGTTAATAATAACAATAGTTACTAATTATTGCTGTGAGCCAGATCCTTGGTAAGTACTGTGTAAGTGGTATAAAAATCATTTTTCACAGCATCTGTATGTATGTATGCATTATCTCTACAGGGAAATGAGGCAGTTTAATTAGAAAGCAAAGAAACTTTTTTACTATTGCACAGCTAGGAAGTAGTTTGAACTCAGAACCAAAGCCTACATTCTTAAACACTATGTCAATACGTATTGCCTCTGTGTAAGTGCAAGAAATGAAAGGTAAAAATTATGTGAACAAATAAAGCATCAGGATAGCATTGGAATTTTACATATTTTCTACCTTCTTTGAGATTATTAGCTTTCCATTAGGAGATGGGTGCTTAGAATTATAGCTCAAAGAGACATCCTTCACTCTTGCTATTTCCTACTGGCTCCAGTAAAATAGTTGGAAACTGATACTGTTTGTCTTAAATGAAACAATATATTTGATAATATCTGAAAATTCTTTGTAAAATTTGTAAAGTACCACAGAGTTGTGAGATACTGTTAGAAAATGGGTTTGTCAGCGACCTGTGAGTCTTGTCATGTGTGCTGTTGTTGGCAGATAAACTGCTCAGGCATCTTATACTGACCTCCCTCAAGAGCCTTTCCTGATGTAGTTGTTGCCTGGTTGGTAACAATAAATTGTGTTTATAGGCTCCACTGGGCCATGATACAGGCTACAGAGCTATAGTGTTAGGGTGACATTTAAGACACCTAATTACTCCTCTGAAACTGGGCCCATATCTTGATACTTCCCTTCTTTCCCTCCCGAGCTCGCAGTGTCACGTTCAGATCATGAATGATATCTGTGTCTAATTTAAAGTGGTGACAGTCACAAGGAACCGTCTGATGTAACTCTTATCTAAGGAACATGGGGAAAATGTGGGCAAAAACTTTGTTCTTCAAAATAGATGATGGGAAAATTCACTAACTGCAATTTCTTTCTCTAAATATACCTGGCAAACCTGAAACACCCCCGTAACACCCAGCCTATCTTTCCCACATTTCTTAAACTGAGAATTATCACATTGGGACACTCATAGGTATAAAAAACACAAAATGGTTATGCTTTCTAATATTCACTAAGTGGCCTAAGTCCTTACCTAAAGAAGTTCATGCCCATCCCAAATGCTTTCAGATAGGTTGCCATCCCCATCTGCTTTTCCACCCTGTTCTTACAATTCCAGAACATCTTCGTGTTGCATATATACACTTGCTTTGACTTCTAGTAAAAATAGCAATTAATTTATCTAGATTGTTTATATGTTATTTTATACACCCTCATGACCCCAAGCCCCACCAAGAGCCCTACTAGGTGCTTCCAAATTTAAACAATTTTTTTTTCCAAACAATAAAATACAGCAGTTACTAAACTGTAGGGAATCTTATATCTTATCATCAGGAGGTGAGGCATTTGAAGACTCTATGCCTTATTATCTGTTAAGAATGGACACAAAGTGAAAATAAAATATTGGGTCAAGTTTTCAGTTGACAAAGTATTCAGAAATCTTGTGTGTTCTCATTTTAGCATGCTCCTTTTGATGCAATGATTATGGTGAACATCAGTTATTATGTGGATGAGAAAATTTTTCAGAATGAAGGAAGATGGAAGGTATGTTTGAATAAATATTTCATCTTTTTTCTCCTAATAATTTTATAGATAAAATATTTTTAAGTCTTCCCTATTTTCAGGGTTCAGAGAAGGTACGAGATATACCACTTCCAGAAGAGCTCATTTTCACTGTGGATGAGAAAATTTTAAATGACATCAACCAAGCTAAAGCCCAGTATCTCAGAGAGGTATATTTTTCACTTTTCTCTTAAATAATAATGATTTTTTCTTTTAACAACTATATGTAAAAATTTGGCTGTCATCCAAGCATGTCTGCACAAAACATTTTAAAATTATGCCTTTAACACCTTTAATTCTTTATGTCTGGTGATTACTTTAATGCAGGTGATAATTTGGTTCTCTTTGGTGTATTCTCCTTAGGTGATTTTTCACCGTTCTCATTTAATTCTTCTTGTTAGGCATCTGATCTACAGATTGCGGCTTATGCCTTTACATCTTTTGGCAAAAAGCTAACCAAGAACAAGATGCTTCACCCGGATACATTTATTCAGCTTGCACTTCAGCTGGCCTATTACAGACTTCATGGACAGTAAGGACCATTCAGTTTCTATTTTCACAGACTTGAAGTCCAAGGGTATATCTTTTTTTGTAGCTATTTCATCCTAACTCCTCAGTATTTTTGCTCACTTTTTTCCCAGCTGGTACTGTGTCCTATTTGTACTTCCATCAATAGAGTATTAGATTTCTGATCTGTGGTGGTTTCAGTTTTTCCTTGTTACTTTATCACAGTATCCACTTGATAACTTTTGACGTGTCTATTCTCGTCTGAAAGAGGATTGGTCATTCTTTGGCATTCAGATCGCTTGGTTTTCTTGCAACGTCAGTTTTCTGATGGGTTCATGAAAAGTTGTGATTTTATAAATTATCTAGCCTTTACTCATTTTTAGAATAGGAGCAACATTAATGTTGTGACTTAATAAATCCTAAGAAGAAGTAGAAGTCCCTCAATGTTGCTTTTTCATTGACAAATAAGTTATAATTGAACACATTTATCAGGTACATGTGATTTTTTTGATACATGCATAAATGTGTAATGGTCAAATCATGGTAATTGGGATGTCCACTGCCTCAACCATTTATTATGTCTTCATGTGGGGAACGTTCCAAGTCTTCTCTTCTAGGTATTTTGAAATATACAACAAATTATTGTTAACTATAGTCAACCTACTGTGCTATCGAACACTAGAAGTTATTCCATCTAACTGTACCATTATACCCATTAGCTAACTTGTCTTATTCTCCTCTCCCCCCTACTCATCCCAATCTCTGTTAACCACCATTTTACTGTCTACCTCCATGAGATCAATTTTTTTTAACTCCCATATATAGGTGAGAACCTGCAATATTTGTCTTTCTATTTCTGGCTTATTTCACTTAACAAAAAGTTATCCAGCCTTACCCATGTTGCTGCAAATGAAGGGATTTCATTCTTTTTTTTTTTTTATTTTGGCTGAGTAATATTCCATTGTGTATATATATCACATTTTCT
Organism: Pongo abelii; assembly: GCF_028885655.2. Lineage (NCBI taxonomy): Eukaryota > Metazoa > Chordata > Mammalia > Primates > Hominidae > Pongo > Pongo abelii. Next base: position 89,115,187 of record NC_071991.2, on the reverse strand, counting down.
TTTTTTTCTTTTTCTTTTTTTTTTTTTTTTTTTTGAGTCAGAGTCTTGCTCTGTAGCCTAGGTTGGAGTGCAGTGGCATGGTCTTGGTTCCCTGCAACCTCCACCTCCTGGGTTCAAGCAATTCTCACTGCCTCAGCCTCCTGAGTAGCTGGGATTACAGGTGCCTGCCACCATGCCTGGCTAATTTTTATAGTTTTAGTAGAGATGGGGTTTCGTCGTGTTGGCCAGGCTGGTCTCTAACTCCTGAGCTCAGGTGATCTGTGTGCCTCGGCCTCCCAAAGTGCTGAGATTAGAGGTGTGAGCCACCACACCCGGCCCACATTTTCTTTATCCATACATCTGCTGGACACTTAGGTTGATTCTATATCTTGACTATTGTAAATAGTGCTGCAATAAACATTGGAGTGCGGATATCTCTTTGATATATTGATTTCCCTTCTCTTGGATATATACCTAGCAGTGGGATCATCAGATTGTAGAGTAGTTCTATTTTTTTAGTTTTATGAGGCACTTTCAGACTGTTCGCCATAGTGGCTGTACTAATTTACATTTCCACCAACAGTGTATGAAGGTTCCCTTTTCTCCACATCCTTACTAGCATCTGTTATTTCCTAACTTTTTGATAAAAGTGATTTTTAACTAGGGTGAGGTGATGTCTCATTGTAGTTTTAATTTGCATTTCCCGATGATTAGTGATGTTGAGCATTTTTCATATACTTGTTGGCTGTTTGTATGTCTTCTTTTGAGAAATGTCTATTAAGATCATTTGTCACTGGGCGCGTGGCTCACACCTGTAGTCCCAGCAATTTGGGAGGCCGAGATGGGCAGATCACCTGAGGTCAGGAGTTTGAGACCAGCCTGGCCAACATAGCGAAACCCTGTCTCTACTAAAAATACAAAAATTAGCCTGATGTGGGGGCACCTGTCTGTACCTCTACCTACTCAGGAGGCTGAAGCACGAGAATCCCTTGAACCTGGGAGGCAGAGGTTGCAGTGAGCTGAGATCGTGCCACTGCACTGCAGCCTGGGCAACAGAGCAAGACACTGTCTAACAACAACAAAAAAGATTATTTGTCCATTTTAAATCAGATAAATTTGTGTGTTGCTATTGAGTTTTTTAAGTTCCTTATATATTATGATTATTAATTTCTTGGGAGATGGATAGTTTGCAGATATTTTCTCCCATTCTGTGGGCTGCCTCTTCACTTTGCTGATTATTTCCTCTGCAGTGCAGAAGCTTTTTAACTTCATATGATCCCATTTGTCCATTTCTGCTTTGGCTTCCATGCTTGTAGGGTATTACTCAAGAAATATTTGCCCAGTTCAGTGTCTTACAGAGCTTCCTCAATGTTTTCTTTTAGTAGTTTTATAGTTTCAGGTCTTATATTTAAGCCTTTAATCCATTTTGATTTGAATTTTGTACAAGATAAGAGATAGTGGTCCAGTTTCATTCTTCTGCATATGGATATCCAGTTTTCACGGAGCCATTTATTGAAGAGCCTGTCCTTTCCTTTGCTGAAAAGGAGATGCCTGTAAATACCCGGATTTATTTCTGGGTTCTCTATTCTGTTCCATTGGTCTGTATGTCTGTTTTTATGCCAGTAACATGCTGTTTTGGTTACTATAGTTTTGCGGTATATTTTGAAGTTAGGTAATGTGATACCTCAAGCTTTTTTTTTTTTTCCTGAGATTGCATTGGCTATTCTGGGTCTTTTGTGGTTCCATATGAATTTTTGGATTTTTTTTCCTATTTTTGTGAAGAATATCGTTGGTATTTTGATAGGAATTTCATTGAATCTGTAGATTGCTTTGGGTAGGACAGACATTTTAACAATATTAATTCTTCTAATTAATGAACATGGGCTGTCTTTCCATTTTTTGGTTTCCTCTCTCTTTCATCAGTGTCTTATAGTTTTCCTTGTATAGATTTTTTTACCTTTTTGGTTGATTCCTAGGTATTTTATGTTCTTTGTAGCTATTGTAAATGGGATTGCTTTCTTGATTTGTTTTTCAGATTGTTTGCTTTTGGCATATAGAAATGCTACTGGTTTTAATATGTTGATTTTATATCTTGCAACTTTACTGAATTTGTTTATCATTCTAATGGCTGTTTGTTGGTGTTTTAGTATTAGATCATGTCATCTGCAGACAGGACAATTTGACTTTTTCCTTTGCAATTTGAGTGCTCTTTATTTCATTCTCTTCTAATTGCTTTGGCTAGGACTTCCAATACTATGTTGCATAAAAGTGGTGAAAGTAGGCATCTTTGTCATGTTCTAGATCTTAGAGGAAAGTCTTGTAATTTTTCCATGTTCAGTATGATGTTAGCTCTGGATTTGTCATATGTGGCTTTTATTGTTTTGATGTATATTTCTTCTTTACTGAGTTTGTTGAAAAATTTTTTTTTATCATGAAGTTATGTTTAATTTTATCAAATGCTTTTCAGCATCTATTGAAATGATTATATGGTTTTTGTCTTTTATTCTGTTGATGTGATGTATCATGCTTATTAATTTGCGTATGTTGAACCATCTGAATCCCACTTAATCATGGGGAGTGATCTTTTTAATGTGCTATTGAGTTCAGTGTGCTATTATTTTGTTGAGGATTTCTGCATCTGTGTTCATCTGGGATACTGCTCTGTAGTTTACTTCTTTAGTTGTGTCCTTTTCTGGTTTTGGTGTTAGGATAATGCTGTCTTCATAGAATGAGATTGAAAATATTCTGCCCTCTTCAATTTTTTGGAATAGTTTGAGTATAATTGGCATTAGTTCTTTTTTTAAAGGTTTATTAGAATTCAGCAGTGAAGCCATCAGGTCCTAAGCTTTTTCTTAATGGGAGACTTTTTATTGCTTCAATCATATTACTTGTTATTGGTCTGTTTAGGTTTTCTATGTCTTTATGTTTCAATCTCAGGTTGTATGTGTCCAGGAATTTATCCATTCCTTCTAGGTTTTCCAATTTGTTGGCATATAGTTACTCATAATAGTGTCTAATGATCCTTTATATATCTGTGGTGTTGGTTACCATATCTCCTTTCATCTCTGAATTTATTTATTTGAGTCTTTTCTTTTTTCCTTATTCTACCTACAGGTTTGTCAATATTGTTTATCTTGTCAAAAAATTAACTTTTGGAGCTCTTCTAAAAGTTCAGAATGCTTACTGTTGTGGACTGGGAGTGTCTACAACGAAAGGATACCCTGGCTGCGTGGGAAGGCTGGCTAGGGCTTCATAGCCTCATGGACTCATGGAGCATGCTTCCTACACCGTAATACTGCTGAACAACCTCTTTGATTTGGTGTCTTTTTTGGCTGAGATGAAGAGTGATCACTGAGTTTTGTTCACTGGGGATTGCTAACCCCATCTCTACCCATTGTCTCTGGCTGCCTTTAGGATTTTTTTTTACCCTATAGGCAAAGATGCTTCCCTTAGGTTGAAGCAGGAATGATTTTTCAGTGAAGGAACCCAGCATGGAGATAAGGGTGTCTGTCTGCCTTGATCTCACTTCTTTCAGTGTAGTATTGTGAGTCCATGGGAGTTTTTCCACATGCGGCCTGGCAGCTTGAGGGCGGGGTGTTGTGGATAGAGTGGTCTGTTTCTCTTACCTTCTGCTTGAAGTTTTTTGCTTCTCTCTGGCCCCTGGGATCATCACAGCCTCCATTTTGGTTTCTGGGATACTCCTGAGGATAATTGGTACTGGATAGTTGTTTTGGTTTTCTGTGGGGAAGAGTGAAGCCAGATTGCTTCTACTCTGCCATTGTGGTAACATGACTCCTCTCAGTTTTGCTTTTTTATCCAGTCTGAGAATATCTGTCTTTAAATATGTTATTTAGATAATGAAATTCAGTGTAATTATCAGTAAATTTGTGTTTAAGTTTACCATCTTGCTCTTTGTTTTCTAGCTATCCCATCTGTACTTTTTTCTTTTTCTTTTGAATTTTTAGAGCTTTAAAAAAATTGCTTCATTTTATTTCCAACATTAGCTATACTTTTTTTTTTTTGTACAGTTGACCCTTCAACATCATGGAGGTTAGGGGTCCCCAAGCCCCCAGTGCATTAGAAAATCCAAGTGTGTGACCAGAAGTCTTACCAATAACATAAACGATTAACACACATTTTGGATATGTATTATATATTGTATTCTTACAATAAAGTAAACTAGAGAAAGGAAAATTTTGTTAAGAAAATCATAAGGAGGCTGGGCATGGTGGCTCACACCTGTAAACCCAGCACTGTGGGAGGCTGAGGCAGGCAGATTACTTGAGGTCAGGAGTTCGAGACTAGCCTGGCCAACATGGTAAAACCCCATCTCTATGGAAAATACAAAAATTAGCTGGGTATTGTGGTACATGCCTGTAATTCCAGCTACTCGGGAGGCTGAGACAGGAGAATTGCTTGAACCCAGGAGGTAGAGGTTGCAGTGAGCCAAGACCATGCCACTGCACTCCAGCCTGGGCGACAGAGCAAGACTTTGGCTCAAAAAAAAAAAGAAGAAAAGAAAAAAGTAAAAACCATAAGAAGGAGAAAATATATTTACTATTAATTAAGTGTCTCATCATAAAGGTCTGTAGCCTCATCTTCACCTTGAGTTAGGCAGAGGAGGAGTAGGAAGATGAGGGCTTGGTCTTGCTGTCTCAAGGGTAGCGGACGTGGAAGAAAATTCCCATTTAAGTGGACCCACACAGTTTAAACCTTTGTTGTTCACAGATCAACTGTGGTTGCACTAGGGTTTACAAAATACTTTTTTAAAAATCATAGTCTACACAGTCAAATAATATTTTCCATTTTAAGTATGATGTAAGAAACTTAAAATAGAATGCCTCTATTTCCTTCTCCCATTCTTTGTGCTGCTATCATACGTTGTACTTCTATATGTGTTACAAACACAATACCCTTTAATATGTTTGTTAAGCAGTCCATTAATTTTTAATAAAATTTGCCTTTTTAAACATTTTTAAGTATATAATACAGTGGCATTAATTACATTCATAATGTTTTACAGCCTTCACCACTATTTTAAAAATTTTTCATCACCACAAACAGAAACTCTGTGCCCCATAAGCAATAACTTTCCCATTCCTCAGTTCCTGGTTACCTCTAATCTCTTTGTCTCTATGAGTTTGCCTGATCTAGATATTTCGAGTAAGTGGAATCTTACAATTTATCCTTTTGTGTCTGATTTATTTCACTTAGGATAATATTCTCAAGGTTCATCCATGTTGTAGAATCAAAACATCATTCCTATTTATGGCCGAATAACATTCCATTATTGGATGTATACCACATTTTGTTTATCCATTCATTTGTTGATAGATACTTACGTTGTTTCCACCTTTGGGCTATTGTGAATAATGCTGCTATGATCATTTATATGCAAGTATCTGTTTCAGTCCCCATTTTCAAATCTTTTGAGGAGTGGAATTGCTGGTTTGTATGATAATTCTTTAACTTTTTGAGGAACTGAGGAACTGCAAACTATTTTCCACGGTAGCTGTAACATTGTACATTTCCATGTCCTTGCCAACACTTATTTTCCCATGAAAAAAAAAAATAATAACTATCCTAGTCATTTGTGAAGTGGCGTAATTCCTTGTGGTTTTGATTTATAATTCTGTAACGACTTATGATGTTGAGTATCTTTTCATGCTTTTTCATTGGTCATTTATTTATCTTCTTTGACAAAATGTCTATTCAAGTCCTTCACATGTTTGTTAATTGGGTTGTTTCTCTTTTTGTTTTAGAATTATAGAAGTTCTTTATATTTTCTAGATATGAAACTTTTATCACATATATGACTTGCAAATATTTTCTCCCATTGTGCGGGTTCTTTTTTTGCTGTCATAATAGTATCCTTTGATGTACAAAGTTTTAAGTTTTTATGAAGTTCATCTATTTTTTTCTTTTGTTGCTTGTGCTTTTGGTGTCATATACAAGAAGTCATTGCCAAATTCAGTGTCATGAAGGCTTTTTCCTGTGTTTTCCTCTAAGATTTTTATAATTTTAGCTATTACTTTAGGTCTTTGACCCATTTTTGAGTTAATTTTTGTATATGGTGTAAGGTAAAGATCTGTATTGGAGTTCTTCAGAAAAGCAGAACCAATAGGCTTTTATACATATTGAATTTTACACTTGATAGACTACAGTATCATGCAAATACAACTTTTGTATATACTGGGAAACCAAAAACTGTGTTACTCACTTCATTGCAATATTCAGTTTATTGTGGTGGTCTGGAACTGAGCCTGCCATATCTGTGAGGTATGCCTGTAGATGGACCATGTTTTTTCAGGTTTTTTCAGTCCAGTCTACCAATGTCTTTCTTTAATTGGAGAGTTACATTTGAAATTATTTACATTCAAAATAATTACTGATAAGGAAGAACTTACTTCTACCCTTTAGTTATATGTTTTATTTAGGTCTTATATGGTTTTTGTTCCTTAATTATTCTATTACTACTCTTTTTATTGAATTTTTTAGTATGCCATTTTTATTTCTTTACTAGTTTTCTTCAGTGGGGTCAGGATTGCCTATCCTTGTAGTCCTGTGTTGATGTCTATGCATTTAAAGAAGTCACTTCCAGTTTTTATAGACTTCTTTCAGCAGGTAAGGACTCTCTCCTGCCTGGTCCCCGGGTGGACAGGACTGCCTCCAGAACTACAGTTGAGTGGGGCTGCAGCCAGGTCATGGGACTGCTTTTGTATTAGACAGTCAGCAGGCTGTTATGAGAGTGCAGGTTGGCATGGCTCCTACCTGGTCCCTGGACAGATGGGACTGTCTCTAGGACCACCATTGAGTAGGAATGGAGCTGGGTTAAAGGGCTGCTTCTGTGTCCACAATCAAATGCACAGTTTTGGTGGGTCTATTACTGGGGAGCAGGTGGGTGTGATACCTTCCAGGTCCCTAGACAGATGGGACTTCCTCCAAGACTACACAGACAAACTACTCTAGTCTTGGCCTGGAGCCAAGACTCCAAGGTACCTCACTTCAAAGAGCTGCTCTTCTCTCCAGATCTTGACCTTCATATCCTGGCTGCTTTAACTGTTGCCCAAAGTAATTTATAGATTCAGCGCTATCTCCATCAAGCTACTACTGACTTTCTTCACAGAATTAAAAAAAAAAAAAAACTACTTTAAATTTCATATGGAACCAAAAAAGAGCCTGTATAGCCAAAACAATCCTAAGCAAAAAGAAAAAAACTGGAGGCATCATGCTACCTGACTTCAAACTATACTACAAGGCTACAGTAACCAAAACAGCATGGTACTGGTACCAACACAGATATATAGACCAATGGAACAGAACAGAGGCCTTAGAAATAACACCACACATCTACAACCGTCTGATCTGTAACAAACCTGAGAAAAACAAGCAATGGGGAAAGGATTCCCTATTTAATAAATGGTGTTGGGAAAACTGGCTAGCCATTTGCAGAAAACTGAAACTGGTCCCCTTCCTTATAACTTCTACAAAAATCAACTTAAGATGGATTAAAGACTTAAACATAAGACCTACACCCATAAAAACTCTAGAAGAAAACCTAGGCAATATCATTCAGGACATAGGCATGGGCAAAGACTTCATGACTAAAACAACAAAATCAATGGCAACAAAAGCCAAAATTGACAAATGGGATCTAATTAAACTAAAGAGCTTCTGCACAGCAAATGAAACTATCATCAGAGTGAACAGGCAACCTACAGAATGGGAGAAAATTTTTGCAATCTAACCACCTGACAAAGGGCTAATATCCAGAATCTACAAGGAACTTAAACAAATTTACGAAAAAAAACAACCCCATCAAAAAGTGGGCAAAAGATATGAACAGACACTTCTCAAAAGAAGACATTTATGTGGCCAACAAACGTTATGAAAAAAAGCTCATCATCACTGGTCATTAGAGAAATGCAAATCAAAATCACAATGAGATACCATCTCATGCCAGTTAGAATGGTGGTCATTAAAAAGTCAGGAAACAACAGATGCTGGAGAGGATGTGGAGAAATAGGAATGCTTTTACACTGTTGGTGGGAGTGTAAATTAGTTCAACCATTGCAGAAGAGAGTGTGGCGATTCCTCAAGGATCTAGAACCAGAAATACCATTTGATCCAGCGATCCCATTGCTAGATATACACTCAAAGGATTATAAATCATTCTACTAAAAGATACATGCACACATATGTATATTGCAGCACTGTTCACAATAGCAAAGACTTGGAACCAACCTAAGTGCCCATCAATGATAGACTAGATAAAGAAAATGTGGCACATATACACCATGGAATACTATGCAGCCATAAAAGAGGATGAGTTCATGTCCTTTGCAGGGACATGGATGAAGCTGGAAACCATCATTCTCAACAAACTAACACAGGAACAGAAAACCAAACACTGCATGTTCTCACTCATAAGTGGGAGTTGAACAATGAGAATACATGGACACAGGAAGGGGAACATCCCACACTGGGGGCTGTCATGGGGTGGGGGGCTAGAGGAGGGATAGCATTAGGAGAAATGCCTAATGTAGATTACAGGTTGATGGGTGCAGCAAACCATCATGGCACATGTATACCTATGTAATAAACCTGCACGTTCTGCACATGTATCCCAGAACTTTAAAGTATAATAAAAAAAATTCTGCAAAGCCTTCAAATAGATGTTTTTTAAATCCAGTTTTTGTTGTTGTTCCTAGCATTAAGACTGGCTTGCCAGAAGCTAGCTCATCATAGCTGGCATTGGAAATTTCACGCAGTATTTTTTTTTTATACAGAAGATATGTTCAAATCAGGTTCCAAATACATTTTACACATTGCATTTGATTGATATACCTCTTAAGTCTTTTTTAAATATGGGAATCTTTTTCCTACCTTTCTCTTATTGTATTTGATTTGATGAAGAAACTGGGTCATTTATCCTGTAGAGTTTTCTGAATTTTCCTGATTGTATTCCCATGGTGATATTTAACATGTTGCTCAGTCTCCTGTATGTCTTGTAAACTGGTAGTTAGAGCTAGAGGATTGATAATATGCATCAGTTCTTATTTTGGTTATGTTTTACAATAATAAATCAAATAGTTAATGCTCTTTGCTTTCCACTCCATCTTTTAAGAGTGTGTTTACTTGTCAGCCAGCATCTATTATAAAAAGTTTACTCCCTGAATTTTTTACCTAACTTTTTAGTAGTCATTGAAGATCATTGCTAAGATTCATTATTTCATTTGAGGTTACAGTGGTAATATTTTATTACTCATTTTTACTGCTTTTATTTTTAATTTGCTTTCCTGAAAGAATGTTATTTTAGTGCTATTTAAAAATATTATTCACACTTTCTCCTTCACACTTTGAAGGGATACCATTTCACTCCAGAGAGACAGAAACACTGAACAGAAGAGGCTTGAAAACTGTTTGAGCCCTCCTAGTACCCACATTCAGAGACTTTTCACTCTCACTTTATTTGATCTCTTTGACTCCAAATTCTAACCAATAAGAAAGTAAGAGAGTTTTATACCTAAAATTGCTATATCATTCTCCAACCCAGGAAAACAGATATCACTCTGGGGAACTTCTTAAATTATACTTCTACTTTATTCTAGTCCTTCATGTTCTATATGGCGGCACTAAAGGTCAAGGACTCTGTATTACCTATTTCTGTGTAATAAATTACCCAAAAACGTAGTGGCTTAAAAAACACATACATTTTTTATATCACACATTTTGTGGGTCAGTAATTTTATATCACATATTTTGTGGGTCAGTAATTTTATATCACAATTTTGTGGGTCATTTTTTGTGATGCAGCTTAGTTGAGTAACTCTGACTTAATTAAGGTTTTTCATGAGGTTGTAGTCAGTATCAGCCAAGGCTGTTTTCATCTGCTCTCCTGAGGGTAGGTCCACTTCTCAGCTCACCCACGGGAACTAGTAGCATTCAGTTCCTCCCTAGCTGTTGTCCAGAGGGCCACCCTCAGTTTTCTGCTGCTAGGGCCTCTCCATCGGGCAGCCCTCAGCATGGCAGCTGGCTTTCTTCAGACGAGAAATAAGAGAATAAGAGAGAGCTCTCTTTGTAACCTAATTTCAGATGTGATATCCCATCACTTGTGCTGTACTCTCCCCATTAGATGCAAGTCACTGTCTAGCCTGCGCTCAAAAGTGAGGGGTTACAGCAGATCATAAATAGCAGGAGGCAGGAATCACAGGGGCCATCTTAGAGGCTGTAATGTATATGACCTGATAGCAGCCATGCCTTTGAAACAGCCCACATTATCAGAGTATTTTTTGCTTTTTGGTATTGGAAATAGGCTCTTTTTGGTTGAAAGTCTCCAACCTATCTGTGTTAAAGGGCTTAGTCTCTGAACAAAGCTAGCTTTATTAGGCAACTATATGTGTAATGATATTAGAGCATTTTCTTTCTCATGATACACTCTTAATTTTTTCTTGTAGCCCTGGTTGTTGCTATGAAACAGCTATGACAAGATATTTTTATCATGGCCGTACAGAGACTGTGCGATCATGCACAGTTGAAGCAGTCAGGTGGTGCCAGTCCATGCAGGATCCTTCTGTCAGTGTGAGTATTGGAAAGGAAAAAACTCACAAGATTTGTTTAATTGTTCTAAAGGAACCATGGTCTTTGAGTAACTAACTTCTTCGCTTAGTTTTCCTGGATCATTAAAATACTTTGGGACATCTTTTCTGAGGTTTTTAAAGCATTTGTTCATTCACCAGTGAAATGTGTAATTGGAAACTGGGAAGGCAGGAAAAGGATCCCATTTGTGTTATTTTCTAGGCAAAGGGTCTTCAGTACTTTGGGTATTTCAGGACTTCTAATCTACCTTTAGAACAACACCAGTAAAGTGCAGAAATCCCAAGGTGCCGTTAAAAGGAAGGTTTTCTTGATGTGGTTGAATGTTTTTGAAATCACAGATTCTTGTTTCATATACTGGAACCAGGACAGTTGTATGCTTTGTTTCATACTCTTTTTTTGAAGAATTTAGGCAACAGCAAATTTCCTTCTCACTGTTATTTTAGTATTATATTTGTTTCTTTAGTTTTGCTAGATGTGGTTATATATGAGTGCCTGTATCTTAATTTTATAGAACTGCTTTATTGTCATTTGTTTAGTTATGCTTTCATTTTTGAAATATCGGTTGCTTTTATCTTTATACTTGTTAATGTCACTTCAGTGCTGCCCACAAGTTCATAGTTTCCTATTCCAGGAAAGAAATAAGAAGCAGGACATACAGGGAAGAATAGGCGATAGAATAACTGAGGGAAAGATATAGGAGTATGTGTTATAGATCTTCCTAGAAATCTTTCCTCTCCCAAATTACCCCAATCCTAATTACAATGAGCTTAGGATTTTTTTCTAGTTGGGTTTTGCACAGTGTGTTATTGAAGTGTCTCTCGATTTTTAATACAGCTTCATGAGCGGCAGCAAAAGATGTTACAAGCTTTTGCAAAGCATAATAAAATGATGAAAGATTGTTCAGCTGGAAAAGGTACTTATGTTAAAATTTTTCTGACTTAAAAATCTCTCATGGTGAAAAATTTTTTTCTAACCTCAGATTTGGGGTTTCATTGCAGGATTTGATCGTCACCTTTTAGGTCTCTTACTCATAGCAAAAGAGGAAGGTCTTCCTGTTCCAGAACTCTTTACGGACCCACTTTTTTCCAAAAGGTAATATAGTGTAGTGTTTTACAACTTCATCAATTGGCTTCTTTTTTTTTGTACATTAAATGCTTTTTAGAAACAATATAGGCATCTGTAGGCCTAGTAAAATGTTCTTTTATTGTGCCACACAGCGGAGGAGGTGGAAATTTTGTTCTCTCAACAAGTCTGGTTGGCTATTTACGAGTCCAGGGAGTGGTAGTTCCCATGGTACACAATGGTTATGGATTTTTCTACCATATCAGAGATGACAGGTGAGGCTTCTCTTTTTTATTCTTTCTGTGCTATAGAGTAAGAAAGCTATTACTTTTGTTATTTAAATGCATTTCCTACACTGTGATTCTCATATTGCCATCTGTCACTTGCTACGTAAGTAACTATTTTTTCCACTTAGGCATTTAATGCATATTCATGTTTCTCTGTCCTGCTTTTGAGACACTTGTCAGATCAGTCCCTTAGGTGTCTTTATGCAGAACACTGTTTCAAGTCGATTCAGCAGTCATATCATCATCCTCAAAATCAGTACACCCATGAACATATTTTATTTGTACAAGGTATTTTATAGTAAGCTCAGATAAAATGTTTAAATATATGGTGGTTCATGTAGTCATAGACAATATTAATGAGATAGAGACAAGAGATTGGGTAAATTATACTTTTTAAAACATGTTTTACCAATTCAGATGCAGTTCACTTGGGCTATGTGGAGTTTGACTTATGTTTATGGAAAGAATGAGAAAGAAAAGATCAAAACCTGGTATAAAAAACAGTAGTGGAGAACAAGATAAAATGAAAGTGATAGCAAGGCTTGTAAGGTCCTTATTTACAGTCTGGCAGTCTCTTTACAGGGGCCTTTCAAAGCATAGTTGGCTTCGTAAAAATTACGTGACTACATTTAGCACTATGTGAATAAGAAGAGGGCAGGCTTGGAGGCACTTCAGATAGAATGTGAAAAATTGGAATAGTAATATGCATGACATATTTCAGTTTCTAATACAATTGACCCTCGAACAACATGGGTTTGAACTGCATGGGTACACTTATATGCAGATTTTAAATAAATGAGAAAATTTTTTGGAGATTGAGACAATTTGAAAAAAACTCAAAACTGTGTAGCCTAGAAATATTCAAAAACTAAAATGTTCATGAATGCATAAAACATATACAGATACTAGTCTATTTCATCATTTACTACCATAAAATATACACAAATCTACTATAAAAAGTTGAAATTTATCAAAACATATGAACATAAGCCCTTACAGAATTTATATGATGCCATTTGGAGTCAAGAGAAATGTAAACAAATGTAAAGATGCAGTTTTCAATCATAATTGCATTAAATTAACTGTGGTACATACTGTACTACTATAATAATTTTGTAGCCACCTCATGTTGCTACTGTGGTGAGCTAAAGAGTTGCAAGTATCTCATTAAGATGTCATAATGCTAATCATCTCTGCATAAGCAGTTTGTCTCTTTAGCAGATCACAAAAAGTGATCTTTCGTGGTTCTATTCTCATGTATTTTTCATTGTGGGTAGTACAGTATTGTAAACATTGAATAATACCATGGGACCCATATGTAGTGCTTCTAGTGATACTGCAAGTGCTCCCAAGAAGCAGAGAAAAGTCATGACGTTACAAGAAGAGTTGATTTGCTTGATAAGTATCATAGATTGAGATCTGTAGCTGCATTTGCCCATCACTTCAACATAAATAAATCTAGTATAAGTACTATTTTTTTTTAAAAAAAGGAAATTTGTGAAGCTATTGCTGCAGCTACACTGGCAGGCATTAAAACTTTGCCCTTTTTGCAAAATGTCTTTTGATCTCCAATTAAAAATGCAGCTTTTCTGTGGGTGCTATATTTTTTATAGCAAAAAAAATGCCTTTTTTGCTATAAAAAGGCATACCTATAGACTACTATGATTCTAGAAAAAGCAAAGTTATTATATGACAACTTTAAAGGAAGGTGAAGGATCTAAAGCTGGAGAATTTAATGCCAGCAAAGGATAGTTTGATAATTTTAGAACGAGGTTTGGCTTTAAAAATGTCAAGATAACAGGAGAAGTGGACGCAGCAGACAAGTTCCCAGACACCATCAAGAAAATCACTGAGGACAAAGGATATCTGCCTGAACAGGTTTTTAATGCAGACAAATGTGCCCTATTCTGAAAAAAAAAAATGCCACAAAGGACATTTGTTAGTAAGGAAGAGAAGTGTATTAGTCAGGGTTCTCTACAGGGACAGAACTAATAGGATATATAAGAAGTATATAAGAAGCATTAACTCACACGATCACAAGGTCCCACAATAGGCCAGCTGCAAGCTGAGGAGCAAGGAAGCCAGTTTGAGTCCCACAGCTGAAGAAGTTAGAGTCCAACGTACAAGGCCAGGAAGCATCTAGCACAGGAGAAAGATGTAGGCTGGGAGGCTAAGCCAGTCTAGTCTTTTCACGTTTTTCTGCCTGCTTTATATTCTGCCTGCACTGGCAGCTGATTAGATGGTGCCCTCCCAGATTAACGGTGGGTCTGACTTTCCCAGCCCACTGACTCAAATGTTAATCTCCTTTGGCAACACTGTCTCAGACACACCCAGGATCAATACTTTGCATCCTTCAATCAAATCAAGTTGACACTGAGTATTAACCATCACAAGAAGCAAGCATCAGGCTTTAAGGCAGAAAGGGATAGGCCAACACTACTGTTTTGTGCAAATGCAGTAGGGTTTATGATCAGGACTGCCTTTGTCTGTAAAGCTGTTAACTTTGAGCCTTGAAGGGAAAAGATAAACATCAGCTGCTAGTTTACAAGAAGGCCTGGACAATGATAACCTTTTTTTTCTGGATTGGTTTCTTTGATGCTTTGTCACTGAAGTCAGCAAGTACCTAGCCTTTTAAAGTTGTTTTGATTTTGGACAGTGACCCTGGCCACCCAGAACCCCATGATTTAAACACCCAAGGTGTCAAAATGGTCTACTTGCCCCCAGATGTGTCTCTAATTCAGGCTCTAGATCGGGGGTCATAAGGACCTTTAAGGCTAATTACATGCAGGACTCAATAGAAAGGATTGTCACCAAGAATTGTCTTTTACCCCAATGGAAGAGAACATCATGAAAGTCTGGAAGGATTATACCATTGACAATGCCATTGTTGTTATAGAAGAAGTCATGAAAGCAGTCAAGCCCAAAACAATAAATTTCTACTAGAGAAAACTATGTCCAGATATACATGATTTCACAGGATTTACGACAGAGGCAGTCTAGGAAATCATGAAAGAGATTGTTGATATGGCAAAAAAAAGTGGAGGGTGAAGGATTTCAAGGTATGGATGTTGGGCCAGTTTCAGTGGCTCATGCCTGTATTTCCAGCAGTTTGGAAGGCCAAGGTGGGAAGATTGCTTGAGGCCAGGAGTTTGAGACCATCCTGAGCAATATAGTAAGACCTCATCTCTATTAAAAAATTTAAAAAATCAAGCACTAATAGTCACCACACCAGAGGAATTAACAGAAGGTGACTTGAAGGAGATGAGTGCTTCTGAACCAGAGCCAAATGACGAGGAGGAAGACATAGTAGAAGCAGTGCCAGAACTGATGTTAGATAATCTCACAGAAGCGTTCTGATTATTCAAGACTGTTTTTGATGGCTTTTATGACATGCACTGGACCCTTCTATGATAGGAACATTGAAATAAAGCAAGTGGGGCAAGGGTTGGTACAGTATAGAAACATTTTTAGAGAAATGAAAAAGCAAAAAGATAGAAATTACAATGTATTTACATAAAGTTACACTGAGTGTGCCAGCCTCCCCTGCCTCTCCTTTCATCTCTTCTACCCCAAGACTAGACCACTGCATTTTAAGTGTATTACATGCTGATTGTAAAAAAAAAAAAAAAGTTGTTAAATATAAAAACTACACAAGAACAAAGTTATCTACATTTCCATTACATGGCATAAGACTATAATTATATGATGCTCCCAACCTATAATGTATGTAGATTGTATATTTACACTGTAAATATTTGTGTCCTTTTTTGTGAATTTCATTCTTGCTTATTATTTCAAGCAGTTTCCAATGCCATTAAGTATGCTTTGAGATATTTTGTTGGTTGTCTAATTTCCAGTCTTAGGATTCCTATGATTTATCTAACTGCTTCTCTACTATTTTGTTTTTCCATCATTACAAATAATGTATAAGGTTATAAATGTATCCTTTCTCATTTCATCACACCATTGAGAACTCTAGTTATTATAAAAATTCTGTGGGCTAGGCGTGGTGGCTCATGCCTGTAATCCCAGCACTTTGGGAGGCCAAGGTGGGTAGATCACTTGAGGCCAGGAGTTCAAGACCAGTCTGGCCAACATGGTGAAACCCCATTTCTACTAAAAATACAAAAATTAGCTGGTGTGGTGGCACACACCTGTAGTCTGAGGTACTTGGGAACCTGAGGCACGAGAATTGCTTCACGCTGGGAGATGGAGGTTGCAGTGAGCTGAGATCATGCCACTGCACTCCAGTCTGGGCAACAGAGCGAGACTGTTTCTCAAAAAAAAAAAAAAAGTCTTTTACCCATTTGATAGGTGAAAAATAACATAAATTACTTGTTTACCTATGAAGTAAAACATGTTTTCATTGTTTTTGGCATTGTGTTTCTTTCATGAATTGTCTGTACATGTAGGAAAGGCTGTTCTTTAGAAAGATAACAGAAATTTTTTTAAAAAATTGACACTTGAATAAGAATGGTTAATCTGTGGAGAGAAACATGTTTAGCTGCTGCTAAATATCTGGGAATTCTATGCCCAGTGTAGCTGGAGAATGATTCGTGATCATGAATCACTAGGTGAAAACAAGGCAGGACTTCCTAAAGATTTCTGTATTACTTTTCTGCAAATATAATCCACTCAGACATTGGTTTCATCATTATATACTGGGCTAGAGCACGTTCTTATTTTTATTTCTTTTTGTTTAACTTAAAGCACATGTTGAAGACATAATTTACTCTTTTTTTTAAGTGATGTGAAAATTGCATGGATTTCCAGAAGCATTACATTGCACATTTTAATTTTGAGCCTAATTCATATTTCGCTATAGAAACTTCTCTCTGTAAAGTGGAAGACTAGCTCTAAGTCAGGCTTCTCTCCTATTTATTTCAGCTTCCAAGGGCCACTTTTCTCACTTGCCAGATCTGGGATTTCTTATTAGGAGTATCTCGAGAAAGATGGTGGAAGACATGACTTGATCCCAAGAGTTTCTCTTTTTGACTCCTAGAAATAGCCTTTCTCACCTATTATCCTTCTCTCCCTTTTTTTTTTTCAAACTTTCTTCAAGTACTATACTCTTTAAAAACAGTTTAAATTTCATTAAAAACTATAGCATGAATTCATATTCCAACTCATTCCAGTAGCACTTTAGGAAGGACTTTTCTAGGAAGGAGGTTTTTTGTTCTGTTTTAAACGTAGTAAGACCTAGCTTCAGAGCACTCTAGGGCTCTAGCTAATTTGTTCCCCTTTGTCCCTAGGCTCTAGTCATCTAATGAATGAGGTGTTTCTTAGCATTATCTACAGATATGGCTTTACCTTCAATTGTGTCAGGTTACATTTACCTAATGTCAGCAAGACTTCACATTTCATGTATGAATATCCAGATGAAATAAAGTCCTGGTTGTATTCACCATCACTATTTGGAGCCTTTTGTGTAATCATTAATCATTATTTATGCTTCACAGGTTTGTTGTGGCCTGTTCAGCCTGGAAATCCTGTCCCGAGACTGATGCGGAAAGGCTAGTTCAGCTGACTTTTTGTGCTTTTCATGATATGATACAGCTGATGAACTCTACTCATCTTTAGAGATGAATCATCTATTAAGCACTTACCAAAACATATCATTAAACTGAGTGCTGGGAGTGAGTTGGTAATATGAGATGGGAAGGAATGTTGACTTGCTAACATTCCTTTAACAAGTTAAGAAAACTTGTTAAATGTAGAAATTAGTAGAATCATGCTCTCTAAATTTATTCTGCCATAGAAGGTAGAAATATTTTTAAGCTCCTCTGATGCAGCAGCAATGCAAATTATGACATAGTGAATATAGAACTATGCAGTATTTAAGCCTCAACAATCCAAATCTACAAATTTTAACAATGCAAGTCTTACTCTAATTTTTAAGTATTTTTGTTGATACTTACATGGGTTATAAATCCTCTCTCTGGACATCAATGTAGAGTCCATCTTTCAAGCACTTTAATTTTTTTAGCTGCCAAAGGGTATGAATTACATTATTGTATGCTAATTTCCCTGAAATTAATGCCTTCTATGTTCACCACAGGGATACAAGCCTGTTATGTTTGATGGGAAAGACCACTACAATTTAATGGTGATCTAAAATAACTTTTTTGGGCTGGGTGCAGTGGCTCATGCCTATAATCTTAGCACTTTGGGAGGCCAAGGTAGGAGGACTGCTTGAAGCTAGGAGTTTGAGACCAGCCTGGGCAACAGGGTAAGGTCCTGTCTCTACAAGATCAAAAAATTAGCTGGGTATGGTGGTGCATGTGTGCCTGTAGTCCAAGCTACTTTGAAGGCTGAGACAAGAGGATCGGTTGAGCCCAGGAGGTTGTGGCTGCAGTGAGCTGTGATGGTGCCCTTATGCTATAGCCTGGGCAAGAGAGTGAGACCCTGTCTCAAAAAAAAAAAAAGAGAAAAATAACTCTTTTGAAGAAACAGACAAATTAGGTAGTAGTATGGCATGTATACCCTCTATCACACACACATAAAACCATAACAAAATTCATTGTGGTGTATTATAGTTTTGTGAATAGAAAAATAAAGCACTTATATTTAAATTTGTTACAGTGATTTTTAAAGGATTAATGTTGAATCAGATTATCAGAATTTTCTCCTTCTCGCTGTTCAGTTTTGTAGTTTTTACTCTCAAAAAATGAAATTCTCAAAATTCTATAGCTTTTTGTTTTATGTTTCAATAAATGATTCATTCCTGTTTGCTTTTCTTGTGCTTTTTGACCTCAGTTATATATTGCTGTGTAATTAACCATCCAAAACTTAGTGTCTTGTATCCGTTTATTGTTTCTCATTACTTTGTCAGTTGATTGATAACAGCTAGACAGTTCTTCTGCTCATCTTGCCTGTGTTTATTTGTACAGCTATAATCATCAGGCAGCCAGGACTGAGGCTGGAAAGTTTAAGATCACCTCACCAACTATCTGTAAATTTGGTGGCTGGGACTGTCTCTCCTGACATGGTCTCTGATCATCCAGTATTCAGAATTGAGCTTCCTTACTTGGTAGTGAGAGTGTTCTGAGAGGGGAAGATCCCTTGAGGCCTAGGCCCTGAAGTCACATGCCATCACTTGGCTGCATTTTGTTGATTAAACCAAGTCACAAGGGAAGTCCAGATTCAAGGAGTGGGGAAAAAGTAATATCTTGATAAGAGAAAGTCACTTTGTAAACGAGTGGGCACAGAGGGCACGATTATGGGTACTATAGCAGTCTGCCAGACATTTTAATATATGTAAAGATTACATCATACTCAGGGTACTGATTCTGTACATCCCTTTTAAAAGACATGTACGCTCTGAATTTGATGAGACTGGTTTATTACTAACAGTTAAGCCCTTTACGCTGTGCCAGCCTCTGTCCTGAAAAGCACCAGTACTATTTCTCTGTGAAAACATTCAGAGTTGGCTTCTGTGGCATTTGATACATTTCTTCACAGTTGGTATAGAAAAGGAAGATAAGATCTGAACTAAGAACCTTTTCCCCTCACTGTAGTGGAGGGTTTTAAACTAGATAGCGAGGGCATTTAGAATCATTTGGTTGGTTTATAAGTACAGGTTGAGCATCCCAAATCTGAACACCAGAAATGCTCCAAAATCCAAAACATTTTGAGTGCTGACATAAGGAAATGCTCATTGGAACATTTAGGATTTCTGGACTTGGGATGCTTAGCCAGTGAGTATAATGCAAATATTCTGAAATATGAAACACTTCTGATCCCAAGCATTTTAGATAAGAATACTCAACCTATAATGTGTATTGAGTTGGGTATTTTGGAAACTGCATCACCTGCACAGAAACCTCCTCTCACTCACACCTCACCACTTTTCCTAACTTGCCTGATATGAATAATCACCTAGAGTGCATTTTAAAAAACAGATTCCTGGGCCTCAACCCAGACCTACTGAGTCAATTATTTTGTTTAGGAATAGATGTCCCATGATTCTGATCAGGCAAGTTTGGGAATCATTATACAGGAATAGGTCAAACACTACTTTGGGTCACTGCAGTAACGTACTTTTTGCCCCACTTTTGTCTTGGTTAATCTGAAATTTCATCCACTCACACAGTGGTCACGTTTGAAAAATTCTTTGGTAATATGGCTTATTACAGTTAGAAAAACTTTGGATAATTTACTGAATTTAACAACCTGATAGAGCGCTAAGAACTAATTTGTTGCAGAAAATTGTGGAGAAAACAAAGGGAAAATTATTGAAACATTTCAGTGTGGTTAGTTTCTAGGGGTTGTCTATAATATTTTTTGCTTTCCATTTAAACATACCTTTCCTGGTAGGAAAAACGGATATTCTGGGAAAAGTAGTCTATTTATAAAAGAGAACACAGTTGCTATAGAAACTCAGCATGTATCATTGATGTTTGATATTTGGAATTCTATTGATAATTGTACATTTTAAATTAATGAGTTTAAAACTTTAAAAAAATACTTAATGATAGGGCTCTTTCTTGCTTTATGGAACCGATATGTGCTTTCAGATTTAGCTAGTAGGGGCAATTTCATTTTCTCTTAATGTCGGATGATAAAGCTGGAAATTCATTCATTTAAAAACTTTGATTCCACAATAGAATTATTTAGAAAATTACCAAGAGAGATGAGGCTATTGAACAATTTTTTTTCTTTTGTACTTGGGAAAATTATTCCCAAACTTTCCTGTCTACCCAACCCATTCAGGACCATAAGACCATTTCCCTATGTCTGTGGCTTCTGTATTTCTACGCCTGTACTGATCTTGAATTTTGTTCTTTTTCTGGATGTTTCTAATAACTTAGGGAGAGCCAGCCTGTTGTTTTAATACTTCATCAAGACAAGTGTCACTTCTAACTCTCAAATTTCAAATGCCGTAATAAACCCCAAATTGGGTTTTCTAAATTGATCTAGAATGAGATACACCTATGTTTTATGATGACAAACCAGAAACTTATTTTACAAGTCAGATAAAATTGTAGAATAATTTGAATTTATTTTTAAAATATACTGTAGCAAAAGTTCATAAGTTCTGTGTACCAGCCTGGACACTGACCATTGAAAAATAGATGCCTTTCTGTGCCAGCAGCTGCTGATGCGTGCCATGCTCCTTGACTCTCCCATTCTGAAACACCACTATTAAGTCTGCATTCTGGATGGTGGACAGGCGGTGAGCAATCACAATGCAGGTGCGGCCTTCTCTGGCTTCGTCCAGGGCTTCTTGGACAACCTATTGATAAATCAGACAGACACCTTATCCCAAAAATTGTATAAATTAGTTTTAACATTCAAGTAAATTTGAAAATGTTACCATTCTAATCAACTTTTAATTTCTAATATCTTAGAATCTTTGAACTTTATGCATGTGTATTTTGTATAATCAACATTTAATCTACATAGTTATGTTCTGCTTTTTAAATATAACACAAATGGGTTCCCAGGCTGTAAAAAAAATCGTATTTAAATTTTCTAATCTTCTGTTTAACTAGTTCCCTTCTGAGTATTTTCCAGTTTTTCATTCCTAATGTGCTAAAAATGTAATTTGTGCAGCTTTTTTCTTTTGAATGCTTTACTTTAAAAAATATATAATCATTTTAGAAAATTTAGAATAAAATATTCCATTACTTCAAAATAACCACTATCGGCCAGGCAAGGTGGCTCACGCCTGTAATCCCAGCACTTTGGGAGGCCGAGGCAGGCGGATCACGAGGTCAGGATTCGAGACCAGCCTGGCCAACATAATGAAACCCTGTCTCTACTAAAAATACAAAAATTAGCTGGGCATAGTGGCAGGCACCTGTAGTCCCAGCTACTCGGGAGGTTGAGGCAAGAGAATCGCTTGAATCCAGGAGGCAGAGGTTGCAGTGAGCTGGATTGTGCCACTGCACTACAGCCTAGGCAACAGCGAGACCCCGTCTCAAAAAAATAAAAATAAAAACCACTATCTAACGTTCTGTGTTTTTCCCCCTGTGCTTGTGTGTGTTTTTTTCATGGTTGACAGCAAAATCCCTTCTATTTCATAAATTAAATAAGACATAAGTTGGGAGGCCACACAAACCTTTTCACTTTCAGTATCCAGAGCTGATGTAGCTTCATCCAACAGGAGGATTTGAGGTTGTCTGATGAGGGCTCGGGCAATAGCAATCCTCTGTTTTTGACCTCCTGAGAGCTGAGTCCCCTTATCTCCCACTCTTGTTTCATATTTCTGCAAGTTAACCAAGTTATAAATATGTTGAATGAACTGTTGCTTAACAGTTGACAGTTCTATTTACAAGAAAAACATTTAGAGTCAGTAACAGTTTCTATAACGTTGTTTCAACTTAACAGAGTGTTAAGTTCAAAATCAAACTAGAAAACTAGTGACTTTAATTCTCAATGGTATTCTACAATAGGCTATCTTATAATTAACTTTCTTTAAAATAGGAGGTGTATACTCTAAAATAACAAATGGTATAATGGATATATGAATCAGTAAGTCATTTGTTGTCATTATCAAGTATTATGCACTGTACATAGTGGTATGTGCTATACTCATACAACTGGCAGCGCAGTCGCTTTGTTATGCCAGCATCACCACAAACACATGAATTTTGTGTTGCACTATGATACTATGACAGTTATGTCACTAGGCAATAGGAATTTTTCAGTTTCATTATAATCTTATGGGAACCACTGTGGTATATGCAGTCTGTCATTGACCAAAATGTTGTCATGTAACACATGACTGTAATAGTATACACAGCACACTATGAAAGATCAGAAGAGGGAGGTAGAAGTTGTTGTGGAGACAGGGTGGAAGGAGAAAAAAACGGGAAATAAATGAAAGAAACCTTTTTAGAGAAGTTTGGGAAGCTAGATTTTGAGATAGCATTCTAGGCTGAGAAAGAACATATGAATAGAGATGTAAATTGAGTCAGTTCAGTTTGCAGGGCTTATGCAGTGATGTATATCATGTGAATTAATTTCCTAAGGTCCAGTGGTCACTTATATTAAGAGCTGAAGCTGTAAATTTTTCTATTCACACTCAAATCCAATATTTGATTCAGGTCAATGTGCATTAAAGGTTGGTAAGGCTAATCAAAATGAAAGGTTTTTAAAATTTTATTTGTGGATGTGAGTGATTTCTAACTATAGCAGAAAACGAAAGCAAAAATAATGAAGCTATACGTCAGCGTAACCCAGTGGAACCTCGAATGCTGGAAGAATGCCATAAAATGAATTGTCCCTGCCATCACTTTTAGGGACCTCAAGCCATCCTTCCAGAGCTACACATGTTTAAAGTGGACTCAAAATGGATCATGGACTGAAATTTAAAATGTAAAGCTATAAAACTTTTAGAAAAAAACATGGAGAAAATATTTTGGGCCTAGGGCTAGGCAACAAGTTCTTAGACTTGACACTGAAAGCATAATCCATAAAAGGAAGAATTGGTAAATTGGACCTCATCAAAAGTAAAACTTTTGCTCTGCAAAAGACTTTCTTATAGGATGAATAAACAAGCTACAGACTGGGAGAAAACATTTACAAACTACATATCCAACAGTAATTACAATATGTTAAACAAACAAACAAAACTTCCAAAAGCTCAGCAGTAAAAGATAAAAATCCAATTAGAATATGGGCAAACAACATGGAGACATTTCACCAAGAGGATATATAGATGGCAAATAAGCATATAAAAAACTATGTTCGACATCATTTGCCATTGGGAAATGCATATTAAAGCCACAGTGATGTATCACTACACTCTTATCAGAGTGGTAAAAATAAAAACTAACGACAACAGTAAATGCTGGCAAAGATTCAGAGAAAGGACATCACTTCAACATTGCTGGTAGGAATGTAAAATGGGATGGCCACTCTGGAAAACAGTTTAGCAGTGGCTAATAAACTAAACATGAAATTGCCATACTGCTCCACAGTTCTACTCCTGGATGTTTATCCCAAAGAAATAAAAACTTGAATTCATACAGAAACCTGTATACAAGTATTTATAGCAGCTTTATTTGCAATAGCCAGAAACAGGAAATAACCCAGCTATCCTTCAACAGGTGAATGGTTAAACTGTGGTACATCCACACTGTGGAATATCACTCAGTAATAAAAAGCAATGCCTATGAATACACACAACTTCAGGGAATTAGCTGAATGACAAAAGATAATCCCAAAAGTTTACATACTGTATATATTTTTATAAAACATTTTTTGAAGTCAGGTAGTGTGATGCCTCCAGCTTTGTTCTTTTGCCTTAGGATTGACTTGGCGATGCGGGCTCTTTTTTGGTTCCATATGAACTTTAGAGTAGTTTTTTCCAATTCTGTGAAGAAAGTCATTGGTAGCTTGATGGGGATGGCATTGAATCTGTAAATTACCTTGGGCAGTATGGCCATTTTCACGATATTGATTCTTCCTACCCATGAGCATGGAATGTTCTTCCATTTGTCTGTATCCTCTTTTATTTCCTTGAGCAGTGGTTTGTAGTTCTCCTTGAAGAGGTCCTTCCCGTCCCTTGTAAGTTGGATTCCTAGGTATTTTATTCTCTTTCAAGCAATTGTGAATGGGAGTTCACTCATGATTTGGCTCTCTGTCTCACACTACCTGACTTCAAACTATACTACAAGGCTACAGTAACCAAAACAGCATGGTCCTGGTACCAAAACAGAGATATAGATCAATGGAACAGAACAGAGCCCTCAGAAATAACGCCACATATCTACAACTATCTGATCTTTGACAAACCTGAGAAAAACAAGCAATGGGGAAAGGATTCCCTATTTAATAAATGGTGCTGGGAAAACTGGCTAGCCATATGTAGAAAGCTGAAACTGGATCCCTTCCTTACACCTTATACAAAAATCAATTCGAGATGGATTAAAGACTTAAACGTTAGACCTAAAACCATAAAGACCCTAGAAGAAAACCTAGGCATATTACCATTCAGGACATAGGCATGGGCAAGGACTTCATGTCTAAAACACCAAAAGCAATGGCAACAAAAGCCAAAACTGACAAATGGGATCTAATTAAACTAAAGAGCTTCTGCACAGCAAAAGAAACTACCATCAGAGTGAACAGGCAACCTACAAAATGGGAGAAAATTTTCACAACCTACTTATCTGACAAAGGGCTAATATCCAGAATCTACAATGAACTCAAACAAATTTAGAAGAAAAAAACAAACAACCCCATCAAAAAGTGAGCGAAGGACATGAACAGACACTTCACAAAAGAAGACATTTATGCAGCCAAAAAACACATGAAAAAATGCTCATCATCACTGGCCATCAGAGAAATGCAAATCAAAACCACAATGAGATACCATCTCACACCAGTTACAATGGCAATCATTAAAAAGTCAGGAAACAACAGGTGCTGGAGAGGATGTGGAGAAATAGGAACACTTTTACACTGTTGGTGGGACTGTAAACTAGTTCAACCATTGTGGAAGTCAGTGTGGCGATTCCTCAGGGATCTAGAACTAGAAATACCATTTGACCCAGCCATCCCATTACTGGGTATATACCCAAAGGACTATAAATCATGCTGCTATAAAGACACACGCACACGTATGTTTATTGCGGCATTATTCACAATAGCAAAGACTTGGAACCAACCCAAATGTCCAACAATGATAGACTGGATTAAGAAAATGTGGCACATATACACCATGGAATACTATGCAGCCATAAAAAATGATGAGTTCATGTCCTTTGTAGGGACATGGATGAAGCTGGAAACCATCATTCTCAGTAAACTATCACAAGAACAAAATACCAAACACCGCATATTCTCACTCATAGGTGGGAATTGAACAATGAGAACACATGGACACAGGAAGGGGAACATCACACTCCGGGGGCTGTTGTGGGGTGGGGGGAGGGGGGAGGGATAGCATTGGGAGATATACCTAATGGTAGATGACGAGTTAGTGGGTGCAGCACACCAGCATGGCACATGTATACATAGGTAACTAACCTGCACATTGCGCACATGTACCCTAAAACCTAAAGTATAATAATAATAAAAAAAAACATTTTTAAAATATAAAATTATACAAACGGAGAACAGATTCATGTTTGCCAGAGTTTGGGAGGAGTGAGAGAGGGAGGAAGGGATATACGCATGGCTCTAAAAGGACAATATGAGGGATCTTTATGGAGATGAGAATGTTCTGTATCTTTTTTTTTTTTTTTTTTTTTTTTTGAGATGGAGTCTTACTCTGTTGCCCAGGCTGGAGTGCAATGGTGCGATCTTGGATCACTGCAACCTTTGTCTCTCAGGTTCAAGCGATTCTCCCGCCTCAGCCTCCCTAGTAGCTGCAAGTACAGGTGCCCGCCACCACGCCTGGTTAATTTTTGTGTTTTTAGTAGAGACAGGGTTTCACCATGTTGGCCAGGATGGTCTCGATCTCCTGACCTCGTGATCCACCCACCTTGGCCTCCCAAAGTGCTGGGATTACAGGTGTGAGCCACCGTGCCTGGCCAGTGTTCTTAATTAGTGGATCTATGAATCCACATCTGTAATACAGCTGCACAGAACTAAATCCATATGCAAATGAATGCCAAGTAAAACAAGGGAAGTCTGAATAAGATGAGTGGAGTGTATCAATGTCTGTATCCTGCTTGTGATACCGTATACTAGTTTTGCAAGATATTGTCATTGGCAGAAACTAGGTAAAGGGTACATAAGATCTCTGTATTCCTTACAACTACATGTAAATCCATAATTATCTCAAAATAAAAACTACAGTTGTTTTAAAAGTACCATAGGGCTAAACCAAACATGACTGCAGTCTAAATGCGGCCCTCAACCACCAATCTGTAGCCTGAAGTATGGTGGTTTTGAGCTTCTCACTACATTTGTATGAGGTAGGCATAATGTATTCCCATTTACAAATAAGGAAGCTTGGTATCCTGAAGTGCCTTGTCCAAGTTGTTAATGTTAGTAAACCAACATATTTTCTTACAAGATTTTGTTGGCATAACTTTGGTAATTGTTTGGGGGATAAAAAATAGTCTCTTCTGATTTCAGCTACCTGTTAACTTACGTGGGGTAACGTCTCGATGAAAGGATGTATGTTGGCAGCTTTGGCTGCACTCACAATTTCATCCTGTGATACAACCCGACTGTTGTCTCCATAGGCAATATTCTCGGCAATGCTGCAGTCAAATAGGATAGGCTCCTGAGACACGATTCCAAGTTGAGCTCTGAGCCACTGGACATTGAGTTTCTTTGCTTCTTGACCATCGAGAAGCTGAAAACCAAAGTCCACAAACTATAAGAAGGGTTTAAAAAAGAAAAAAAACTAAAAAGTTACTAGATTGTCCATTTGGAGGATTGTTGCATGAGGGCATCAGCAGCTGCAAAACAATAAACCTCCAAGACTTATACCATTGAGGCCAGCATGGCCAACATGATGATTTTTATGGTGATTAAGCCATCCCTATCTTGGTCTAACTGGCAAAATGGTAGCACATTTGACCCTCTTTTTTCACGCTTCTCTTTGTCCTTGTCTGCCCTCCTCCAGCCATCTGTGTCCTACTCTGCCTTAAAGAAGCCTGCATCAAGGTGTCCCACTCAGGTCTGCTGTCACTAGAATAATCCTAACCCTTCACCTTGACTTGATTTCCCCTTCCCCCATGCACAGCAGTGAAAAAGCTGATCAGAAGCAGGGCCCCCAGATTCCAAAAGTTGGTTGACTCTGGTCCTACCTCTACCTCTCTTTTCCCTGAAAACTACTAGCCTTAACTTTCCCTCACCTCTCTGATAGCACTAAGGACAAGAATCCCATGGAAAAGGAACAAGTTACAAAGGGCAGTGTCTTTGGGAGGATTATTTTTGCTGGCGGTGATGGTTTTCTTTTTGTTTTACTTGCTATAGGCAGGAGGCATGGTGCTCCTAGGGAAGGGTTGTAATACGTACTTGAAAATACAGCCTTCTCTAAGGTAAAGGTTACAGGCAAAGGAATAGACACAAGTCCAGCTAGTCTTGATCTCAATAAAGAAAAAAATTCCCACCGTAGTATTGGCACATCATATTTACAGAGTTTTGGTGAGCTGGTTTGCCTGTGTTACCTGCAGAATAGTTATAATAGCAAAGCAGAAGATTTCCAGAGAGAAACAACTAAATTAGGCTTAACAAGGCTGATTTAGGCTTAACGACTATTAATAAAACAACTTAAACAAGGCTTAACACTTTGGTGACTGGCTAATGGGGACAGGCTCCCAGGGCTCTGTCATGGGTGCTGTCCCAAGGTTATGACAGATACAAGCATTATCAGTAAGAGTTGGTCTTCACTCAAGGAAGAGAGCCACGGGGCTACATGCTAGAAAATCAATGACAAAAGCCAAATATGAAAGGGCTGGAGGTTGAGGATCAAAGTCAAAGTTTGAGAGCCTAGAATTCAAGGTAAGAGAAGGCAGCAAAACTGAAAGCGGTGGGGAGGCAATAAGCAGGTTGCACCCTGTTTTGGAAGTCAGCTTTGAATTTGGGCAGGAGTCTGTAGTTCACCTTTATAAGCCAGTAAGTCAGTATTTGCTTAGAAAAATCAGACTGACTGGAAAGGCCCATGAAAGGGTAAAAATTAACCTTATATGCAGTATTTTCTGAGCTAGACTGAATTCCAGACATTCTGTCCTATTGTCCCCATATATTTCTCAGATATGGTGCCAGTTTGGGGTTTATAGAATGTGGTCATTGTATCAAACAGGATTCTAGGTCTACATTTGTCCAATATTTTCCATTATGACAATATTGGTTGGGCCAATTAAAATATAGCCTTCAATCAAGTTATAAGGAAATGTGCTCACCACTGTCCCCGCCAAGGGGTCGTAGAACCGCTCCAGGAGCTGGACCACCGTGCTCTTCCCACAGCCACTGCTGCCCACCAGGGCTAGTGTCTGGCCTTTCTTCACCTCCAGGCTCAGCCCCTGAAGCACTGGCACGTTTGGTTGGGTGGGATAGTTGAACACGACTTCATTAAATGTTATATTTCCTTCAAATTTATCCTGGATAAATGTTTAAATGTTGCTATTATAATTGGCCTGATAATTATTGGAATAAGAAATATTATTTCAAGGAAACTTTACCAAAGACTGTAGTAGAGAAACATAAAATTCATATTTGGTATAGTTCTGGTGCCAGTTAATATTGATAGCAAGTTATTATGGTGTGAAATGAAGGTGAGAGATAGGGGTATAAGTGAGATTAGACAAAAAGTCATTACCATGAGTTGTTATCTAACTTAGTTTCTGATTTCTTTAAGATATTCATCTAGCTTTCCAAACTGCTTATTCTGAAGCTGGAATCAAGCCAGTGTCCAAAAGACTCTAAAGGCTTGGAAATTTAGCAACAGTTTCTACCTAAAGTTTCAGTGGACAGCCCTGATGGCAAACCCTGGGAGTTTCTTAAGTTCACTTTCTTTATCTCACTCACTGGGCACAGCAATTTTATCAGAACATGAAATACCTGGGAAAGTCCTGGAAAGACTGTGTAAGTACCAGTCTCTTTACCTACACAGCTGCTTGTATATTACAATGTGTAGCATCTTGTGTCATACAAAGAACACTCAGATGTGAGTTTAAGTTACCTTTATAGATAATAAAGCATAGGATTATTACTCTCAAATTGTGAACGAACTGCCCTTCTTACCAATTACACCTAAACTATTACAAAAAGTGATTAAAGTCAAATTGCTAATTGCGTTAACATGGTAGAATTATACCTTTATGTGGAAATGACTAAATTTTTGTGGAAACTATTCAGTTCTAATATATCTGGTTTTCCTTTTTTTTTTAATTTTGATGTGCTAAACTTCAGGGTCCTTGAAACCACCTATAAAATTTTTAAATGCCAGTCAAGTTGCCCAAATATTAGCTATATAAATATTACAAATTAAATGAAACACATGTTGGTGTAATCATCACAAACTTATCCTGTAGCTATAATCTAGCAGACAGCAAACCTTAGGGAAAAATTGATCAAGCATCATCAGGCATCAGAGAACTTACAGGCTTCAGCCCCTCTTCACTGTAGCTGTCAATCACAGGTTGTCTTTCAAACAGCATGAATAAGTGGGCTGCAGACAGCTTAGCTTTAGCATAGTCTGGAGCAAATGAACTGGCATGTCCTAGAGCCACTGCACCAAACACAATTGCAGAAAACACCCTAGACAGAAGTAGAGGAATTCAAAAATTAGCTTTTATAATTAACTCCATGATGTTTGAAAGTCTAAAGGTATAGTGCTTACCAGTATTTTTTCCCTTTACTCCTTAATCATCCCCTTTCTCCCCGACATACATTTTCATAAAATTCTAGTAACAAGAGAAATCTAGGAGAGGGGCAAATCCACTTTCTGAGGGTTTGCCTTTTCTCGACTTGCTTTCTGACCTCCCTTTGCATAGTAGCCCCTAATTTCTTAGGACTACTGTGACTTCCCAAAGGTTTTTACTTTCAAGAAGAGGCTTATAACTGAATCTGATCTGTGAGCTCAGCTAATTTTAGTTGCTGGTTATACTCTTTTTAGAGTTGAGGGAACTGAAGCACAAAGTGTGTAAGGGCCTTGATCAGTTCCAAGTAAGCTTTTTCTAATAAAGCTCCGGCCCTGACTTCCAGTTTGTGGTTTCTTTTATACTACCACACAAATGATAATCATCATCACTGTAAAGAATTTTTGTTAGGGAAAATAAGCCTTTATTAGAAATAGCTTTTTATTTACAATTAAAACAACTATGCTATCAGTTATTATGCTTAGTACCTGCGTGATGACATGGTCTGTACACCCAACCCCCATGACATGAGTTTGCCTGTATTAACAAACCTGCATATGTACCCCTGAACCTAAAATAAAAGTTAAAATAACTATTGACAGCACTCTGGAAAAAAAAGTCACCTTAAACTAAAGTTCTATTTTCTAATTATATGCTCTTTAAAGATGGATATTGATTATGACAACTTTTAGGAAGGGCTAAAGATCCTGAGATCTACAACTTCACAAAGCAATTTACTTCTGATACCAGCACTACCCCAGAGAAAGGAGTGAGAGTTCTCTAGTGATAATGGAGAACTTTAAGTTTTCACCTCCAAACTTCTAAAGCTAAAATATTAAAAATGGGTTTTAATACCTAGGGGCTGGGATGAGAGGTATAGTAAAGCTTTCCTTTAAATACTTGATGAAAAGGTGAGCTGCTAAAAACTAAGTTTTAAAATAGTGATGAACAACCCACATGTGGCTGCATAGCTTCCCTGTACTGCCTAAAGCTGTCGTCTAGGTTTCCATAATTTAACATGTCAATGATTTTAAAAAATAAAGGAAGCAGGATTAATGTAACTTTCCAACGGTTTTCACTTTCAGAAATGTTCTCAATATTTTTTATACAATAAATAGTTGTACTCTAAGTTGTAATCCCCAGCTGCTAGTTCCATTTGTCCCCCAAAATCACTCCTCACTTTTTACCTATCTCTACCTTCTATCCCCCTACTCCATGTCTGGGGATTCCAACTATCATGAACTGAATCAAAAGGTTTTCTTGTCCTCTGGTTTCATAGGATTTGGCCAATGGAAGGCACAGCAGAGGATAGGGAGGCTGGAAGGGAGTGAGGCCAGGGTATTTGTTTCTTTGGCTTCTTTCTTGTCAGATTGCTGGTGCAGTTGCTGTCCCTCCATCAAAGACCACAGAAAGCACCTATGCTGAGTTCTGGCTATCTTTCCTTCCTCTTGCCTTTAGGCTTAGGGTGGTAGCAGTTTCTAGCTGGGTATTGCTGGGGTGTTAACTTCCTTCTTGGGTACTGCTTACCTTAACACTTCCCAGGCCTTTGTAAATAGACCCTTTAGCAAACTCATCAATTAACCCATTTGCTGTGCCATTTGTTTCCTGCTGGGATCCTGATACAAAGATTATATAGATACACTTTTTCATGGTAATTTTAATTTTGGATGAAAAAAAAACCAGCTCTAACACACTTTCGCTTTTTTTTGTCTTGACCCTATTTCAAAAATGGCTGTTCACCACTACTTTAAAATCATCCCACCAGAGCAGAAACATACCAAATGATCTTAAAAAGAGTGGCTTCCCTCTTTCAAGCCTAGATTGCAACCTAATGGAATGTGCTGAGCACATTATGAAAAGAAGGCATCAAACAGAAAGACCAGTAGTTCGCCTTGGAAACCAAGGAAAAAGGAGAGGCTGAGAGGCAAATGTTGGCAGGGCTGTCTCATCTCAGGCCTGGTTAGGGAGAGAGTGCCTTTGCCAGACTTCCATCAAGTATTCCCATCTCATTTTCCAGGCCATGTTTTGGTTGTAGATAATAGTAAGCTATATAACCTTGTTTTGAGTCCATGGTCGCCAGCAACTTTCTAATTATGATTTTTTCTGCCTGTATTCTATAATGAGAGGATTTGCATCATCCTGACCAGGATTATATGTACAACTAAAACTGTGCTTTCTGATCATTTTCATAAGCTTAATTGTAGCCCGCAAAATGAAACTGCACTTGGAGTATTAACAAGATCAGATCTCTGTGCCTGCCAGGATGGAAACTGTGGTAAATTTAAATCCCTGACCTCATCTTTGGACACAGGAGTCGTTTTTTTCCTACTCTAAACTTTTGCATAAACCTACTAAAACCTTATTATAGAATAATATTAATAATTCTAAAGCTACTTACAGAATAACATCTCTGAAGCGCATATGTCCATTCACAATTAGATACGCACCAAATCGAAAACAACCGGCATAGGAAAAATACATAAATGCTTGTGAGATACTAAAAGTAATTCCATAGATGTGTGCCTTCTGCACGGAATTCCTGAAAAGCAAATCAATATACTTGTAACCATCTCTTCAGCCTCCCTTAGCGCTGTGTAGTGGAAAGAGCACAGCTTCTAAGTCTGGCTGAGTGGGTTTAAGTTCCACCTCCAGTTATATTAGTTTGGGTAAATGATAACTTCTCTAAACATTTATACCATGGAAATAATCACTGTAATGCAGAATTGTTTTGACAATTAAAAACCATATAAATGTCTAGCACAGTGCCTAGTTCATAGTGGTTCCTCAAATGATAACTGATATTATTACATATTATCTGATGACTCCAATGTTCAACTCCTATTATGTAAGCATAGTTGTTTTTTCAAAAATACCTAAAATGTCAGGATCTGAATTTAAGTTTGAATTATCTGAATGTGATTTACTACTATTACGTTGTTTCCTGTAACTAATTGTACTCTGTTAGGTTAAAATTCATGTTTCAGATTCACAAAAGTTGAGTCCCTGAAGTTTACATAGATATACACCAGAAGTCCTTTCCCAAGCAAGACCCTGCCAGCACCTGTATATAATTTATTTTGCACAGTTTCTAATTTGACCTGATGCTATACTTTATTGGCTTCTGAATCCTCCAAAAGAACTATAATTGAGTTATTCTCAAATATGAGGGCATTTTTGGCAAAAGGAAAAATTCAAAGTATTACTAATTTGGATGGTTTAACTTATGTGCTGTGAACATGGTGTTACAAAACTTGAGCATTCTGTGATGCTATTGAATCTTTAAATTATAACCAAGTTCATAATTAGCTTCAGCTTTCTATTCTTCCGTAACCCTCCTTGAAGTTAAAAATATGTCATCATTAATGGTGCATACATGTTTATATGTCAAACATCAAATGGACACAAAGATGTAGCTGCACGTTCTTTAGTATCATATGAAGTGTGCATAACTGAGGAGATGGCATAAATTGAGACTTTTGAAGATATCTGTTCAAATTTGCAAGTGTTCAAAACTACTGTTCCAGTCTGCAAAATTGTAATCTAAGTTGTGTTCAACTTTGTTTGTGTTAAAACATACTCATTTATAAAATCAAGCTGTAGTGGAAATGAGTGGCAAATGGTGCCATTAGGAGTTTCTTGAATTGCTGAACTATAAACCACTGAAATAGGCTGTGTTTCTTTATCTTCAGAGTAGGTTGGATCTGGTCCTCATTCAGAGAACAAATGAAATACTTTCCTCTGGAACATACCCAATAGCAAGCCTCACTTTTGGTTCAGTCTACACACTGCAAAAAAGTCTACGCACTGCAATTTCTTAAAGGAATGTCCTAAGTCACCCAGATAGGTTATTTATGTTGCCTGCACTGATAACCAAAGACTGTGCAATTCTCTGTATCTTTTACCTCCTGGAGACCTATTCTTATTGTTTGCATAAGATGTAAAAAAAATATAATTCTGTGTCCTAGTCACATCAAAAAGCTACTTATTTTCAGTGACAGGATTATTGAAAAAAGGTCACCCTTATAGTCATATCATTGTTTGGAGCAGCAGAGCTTTTATTATCTTTTTGGGACAATAATTCAGCCTTAGGAAAGTGCTAGGTTCCTAGCAGGAATCATATGGTTCATTACCTGTAAGGTCCATACAATTTTTCGACATACATTGTTTCAAATTTTCTTTCCTGGGTCAAAGACACAACTGTCCTAATATTTTCTATTGCCTCTGTTGCAATCTGTAACAGAGAATAGACCTTCATTAGAAGTGGTGTTTTTACTTCTGAAATAATGAAAAATAAGCCCTAGGGCTCTGTCAAAAGTATCCTGAAGGTTACGTTGATAGGCTTTAATTTCCTTTAAATTAAAAACAAAAGGCATAATATGTTCAAGACTAGCTTTATGACAAAACTGGTACTTCTGGCTGTGCTAAGTATGGTAGGCAAGTCTGTACGCCCAGGAAGGCTGATCAGCTAAGAGCAAGAACTGTGGCCTGGGAACCAAGGGCCTGGTTCTATTCCCCGCCTGCCACCAGGCAGTTACATGACTGGCCTTAGTCACAACCCCTTTGTGGCCTTGCTTTCTTCACAAGGCAGAGTCCTAGAAGAAAGGATTAGGCTGTGATTTCTAAGGGCCTATTGGAGCTGCCAATTATTTCCTCCCTGAGTGTAACTTCTTATAAAAGCTGTCCACCCACAATGGGAAGGAGATCCCAATTGTAAACAACATGAGCATGCTTTAAATCCGTGATTAAATCAGAGGCAGACATCTGACTAATCTGGGTCAATCAGATTTGGTTTCCTGGCCCTGGACACAAGTTTGAACTGTGAGGCCCTGTGGCTTCAGAGGCTGATGTCACATTGGGTATGTGTAAGAAGCTGGTCTGAATATCAGCATCCAAGGAATAGAATAGATGTATAGGAAGACTCAGATATTAGAGCCTGTGGCTGTAAGAGCCAGTTAAACACAAACTGCCTGTATTTCTTGCACTTTGGAGTATCCTTATATCAAATTGCTTTTACCCAAACTAGCCAGAGCAGTTTTCTGATTCTTATAGCCAAACCACCCTTGACAAATGTTCATTGTCTGTGACATAGCTATTTAGTCTAAATCTTACTTCTGTAGTTGAGTCATCTAAACCATCAGCACACGGAGCATAAGATCTTAATTTTAGGCTTTTAACAGCTTTAAGACTTTTTTTTTGCCTCGGTTCTTAGCTTCTGTAATGAGCTGAAAGGAAGATATTTGATGCTTGAGACTGAATAACCATAGATTTTTCATTTGTAATAAAGATACAACAGATAGCAATTATGAGAATAGAGAAAAATTACTGAGCTTTTACTATGTCCAAGTATTACCTCATTCACCGATATGATCTCATTTAGCTTCACAATCTTGAAAGGTAAATACTATTCCTATTTACATAGATGAGAGAACCGAGGCACAGAGAAGTTAACTGAATTGCCTTAAGTTCTAAAGTTAATAAGTAGCAAAGCAAGAATACCAACCCAGGCTATCTGATGTGGAGTCCATGTTCCTAAGCCATTATGCTATTTTGCTACCCCTGCTGTGTAATTTACACAAGGAGAAACCAGTAATGACTTGACACTCCTCTTGACATTCTAGTCATGGGTCAACTGCTTTGCGGGTTAGCTCTGGCACAGAGGGCCCTTAATCTCAGTGACCAGACAGGGCCTGGGTCAAGATGGTTATGAGCCAGTCTTCCCTCCCTACTCCCTGCCCAGTAACCAACACCCTCACTACCAAGCCCTTTTTGGAAAATTGGGATGGGAATACCTCAAACCCTGTTGTACTTTAACGATGATGAAACTGTACCCAGGTAAATGGGAGCATTTCTTTTTAAATAAACAGTGATTTGGGGTTTTTCTAGAAACTTCTTTCCGACTCTTATTCTCAATCAAGTGCTGACTGAGTAAACAATATTGAACTATGATTGAACTGCTGATATTAACATTTAAAAAATTTTTAATCGTTCATATTTAAAATCTTTCATATTTCATAATCTTTCATCTTTCATAACCCTATTAGGTTAAAGTAGTTACTAAAAAAAAATTAAACTGGCCAGTCTGAGTTATTCAATCTCTGATCCTTAGAATAACAGGGTTTTAGCTGGAAGGAACTTGGGACAGTATCTGGTACAATTTCTCGTTTTACTAAGGTAGAACGTGAGGACCAGAGAAGTTGGGGATCTTCTACAGCCTTACACACTGTGAGTAGCAAGACCAAAGCTAATAACCCAAGATTTTGTTTTGTTTCAATACTGCTCAATTCTACCTGCTCTACTCTGACAAAATTCTAACAATTAATGGAGTTAAGACTATTAACTAGATTCAAGGTGTTTTCTATCATGTAACTTGTCTAAGAAAAGTTTATTTTCATTCCATCCAACTGACCATTCTCCCATATGAAATGTGGAAAGAAGCAGGATTGAGGGGCAGGGGAAGAAACACAGCTACACAGTGTTTCTTCAGCAGTTAGTTGAGACACTCAGAAGTCAAGGAAATGATGCCCTAAAGTACCCACAGCCAGCAGCCAAGAGAATCTTCAAGAACTCTGGACACCTAGGGGTTCCCAAGTCCTGGGAACCACATATTGTCCTAGCAAGCTCCAAGTCCTGGAGAGGATGCAGCGTGAAAATGAGGAGAGTGCATTCTGATGGAAACCTGGAGATACTATTATACCTAATGCTGCATGCAGCGGCAGCTGATGCTGATTACAAGAGGACAGGAAAGGATTTCACCAGACATAATTGGTTTAGTGGAAACAAGGTTGGTCCGAATGTTTATCTTCCCCCTTAATATGGAGCCTCTGAAGCTAGTCACTCACCCAGTCTCTGATGCCTTCTTCCCTATAGAGATACTGTCTGTTCCACTTCTCATAACTAGTGAAGGTCAGTTGCAGTAATGCTTGTAAAAGGGCTTTGTAAAGTGCAATGCTATAAAAACTATATCATAATTTATATTTATTATCTGCTTCACTTCTTCATGTTTCAATAAAAGATAATAATTACATAAATAAGACAAAAAATGTTCATGGGTATAATCTACATTTGAACATTTCAGTGCATGTACGTGTAAATAAAATGTTTATGTGTAGATTTAGACACTGAAACACATATAAAGAGACCATATAGTAGAGGTAAGAGCTTTGAAACTAGACCTGAACTTAAATCCCAGCCAAATCTCTAACTTCTGTTTGAATCTCAGGTTCTGCATTTCT
This sequence comes from Pongo abelii, assembly GCF_028885655.2. NCBI lineage: Eukaryota > Metazoa > Chordata > Mammalia > Primates > Hominidae > Pongo > Pongo abelii. The sequence goes on along the minus strand of NC_071991.2, from coordinate 89,077,756 downwards.
GAAATTGGGATAACAATAGTGCCTGCCTTATAGGATTATTGTGAATATGTAATAAATTGGTGCATATAAATATGTAGCACAATAACTGGCACGTAGTAAGGCTCAAGTAAATGTTAAGCCCAATTGCCATTATAGTGAGAACCACAAAATCGAGGCATTACTGCCACTGGTGGCTGCCATCTTAATTATAGAAATCACAGCCAAGAAGAAGAGGATCTCTTAAATGCCAGCACATGTCCGACCCTGAACAATTCACTTACAGTCTTCTGCATGAAGGTTTGTGAAACAGGGATGACATTTGTCCAAACAGTAGCATTGGGACACGAAGTAAAATGAAATGCACTTTGAATATTCAGAAGTTTTTTATCATAACTATGTTAAGTGCTTTCTATAGGCTAAACGTTTTATGTTAATCACCTTATATTTAAGTTCTAGACATTAATACAGTAAAATATTTCATACACAATTGACAATTATTAGTTGTAGTGAGCACATTTAATTATTAAAGCCTGCATATCATGATAAATAATTCAAATAAGACACATGTCTAAAAACAACACTTACACCAATTGAAACCTTATTTGACCTACCTTTCCAGCAACTTCCAGTTCTTTTTTATCTCTTTTGGCATTTCCAGCCAACAATTTCATTTCAACAATTCCTGATACAGCAATAATTGGAACAACTGCTAATAGCAATAGGGTTAACTGCCAACCGTAGATAAATGATATGATAATACCAGTTCCAAGGTTAGCCATATTCTGTGCAATTAAAGCCAACCTGGTTCCTGTGGCCTGGAAGAGAAAAAGCACAAAGCAACTGTAGTTTTAAGCTCCAAATGCATGCTCTCCAGCCTTAGCCTCTTGGTCAGAATGATGAGTGGGTCCTGTGCCTGAGCTACATTGGCTTACTTTCATTACAATAAACCCACAACACCTGTGCTTAACTCATGAAGCTCTGCAGACTTTTCTTCATTGTGCCTTTACACTCTCATTCCTCTCCTGCCCACCTGAACCAACATTCTAGAACCAAGTAATCAACTTCTCTGCTTTGTGGATGGGCACTGGGGGTGCATGTATTTTTTCATAGACACAATGTTCAAAGAGGAAACTAACTCCAATGTACCTGGGTAATTTTAAAGACCATTTAATTCAAAAGTGTAAAAGGGAAAGAGACCATCTGTTGTTACAAAGGGTTTGTGTCCTAAGAGACAATCCACCACAAAGCACATATAAGGATGAATTAGTGTTGTACCACTCAGAAAACAAAGGTGGCTGTAGCAACATTGCAGTCGGCTCTCTGCATCCATTCCTCCTTCTCCTGTTGTGTGGAAGCAGTGAGCTTTAAAGTAACCCACCTCCGCTAAAGGGGTGGGGAGGTAGGCCACTCAGAAAACCACCGTCCCCTGGAGACAGTGGTTCAGGGTGGCGCATGTGACCCAAATTAGCACGAATTAGATTTCAGCAAAGGGTTTTGTTTGGTGGTTGAAGTAGAGGTGTGTGCTCTCTTTCACTGGATGGGAAATAAGGAAGCTTGTAGTTCTAATTACTATTAGCAGCCATCCTGTGACTGCAGGGAATCAGCCTTGGGATAAAGCCAAAGGCAATGATGGGAACCTGGATTCTGGATTAAATCTGGAGGGGGCAGTGGGTCAATCAACCTTGAAGTTTAATCTTCCGCTTATTGTTTACAACAGTTTTGATTTGAGCTTTCTGCTATTTCTAGCTGGAAGCATCTTAACAAGTGCGCGTATGCTATATGCTTATCTAAAACCATGTTATGTAAAAAAATACAAGTAGAGTGCAGTCTACATACTCCTTGGACTTGGGCAGCATCCGTGGCAAGTCTTGTAGAAAGTGCACCAGTACTGTTTTTATGGTCATCAAACCAGCTCATGTCCTATGGCATAAAATACACCTTTATATTAGTTCAAAATTAAAACAAGCAAAGAAAACCAGACAAAGCCTCCCAAAGCTCCAATGCTGAGGAAATTTAGGGGAGACCTCATATGCACTGTAGAGTCCCTGGCCTTGCTCTGAGCACACACCCCCAAAATCTAGCAGAACCCAGCTTCCTGACTGCTCTGTGGTAGCAGGGAGAACATCTCTGGTCTAGTGGGGCAGGGCTCACCCAGATGGCTGCCATGCTCTTTGCCAGCTCTGCCCAAGGCTGGGAGGCTGGTGGGCATTCCATTCACCCAATCATCACATCTTTCACTATGGACACTTCTGCCCTGATATGGTGTTGTCTCTCATAAAGGGTGGTGGAGCTGTCTTAAACATGTTGTTCTGATAGATTCTAGGCAGGAGAAAATAAGCCCTGGTTTCTCACCAAGCTTTGGTTGATTTTTTTTTTAAACACTGATTAAAAGTGTGTCTGATCTCCAGTTAGCCACAGGGATAAAAAAAGAAGCATGTCTGAGACTTGATTTTAATTGTAAGCTACTCATCCATGGCATCTTTTACCTTCACATAAAAACTTTTTCCTGCATAGCAAGAGTTTAGGAGATACTGAAATAGGATTTGTAAACAGATTTAATCAGAATATACTACCTACTATGTGCCCGTTTGTGAACAGAAATGTAATCAGTTCCCGTCAATTGAATGGATAATATTCTGGCCCTCTCTTAGGCATTTTCTATAAAAATAGATAATTCATGTTTGCATATTTTCCTATGTCATGCACTAGAATGTGAACTTACCAGGAGAGCAAATAATGGATTGCACAGTACCAGCCACCAGCACAGTGTCTGGTACATGATAAGTAATGTTTGAATAAACAAACAAGTGAATTAATGTGAAAATAGACCTCAAATAAGAAATAAACAAAACTCAATTATTAACATTTGAGGATACCTACAGTCAGTATGGTAGATTGTGGTACATGAGATTAAATGCTACCAACTAGCTTTTTCTTGGTTTAAAGACATCCTGGAGTCTCAATGGACTCACCAGGGCCTGCACAGGATCCAGAAAAGAGATACAGGTCTTCGAAATGATAGTGTCTACATGGAGAGAGATAATTACAGAATAAGCCAAAGCTACCCAAATAAAGCCTATTTCTATGAAAAAAAACAAAAAACCATGAGAGGTCTTTAGCTCTTGAAGGACCAGGACAATTTGCAGGACTTTGCCCCATCCTTGCATGAATACCCTGGGGGGAAAACATGCATATCGACATACCAATAAGAACAGTAAGAAGCTTAATATGGAAGAAATGTGAAAGATCAGAAGGCATTCTCCAGCACACACTCCTACCTGTCTTAGCATTGCTTTAAAAGCCATTGACCGCAGTCTCCTGGTGAGGATCTCGCCAGCTTTCCCAAACGTGAAACCCTGGTTAAGAAAAAAGGCTATGGTCTCTTTTGATCTTTATGTATGTAATTGCACCAGACCAATCATGTTCAACTTTTATGTAGCAAAGTTATGAGTTGTTTTACAGTTGCCACAGATCCTCAAGTCATGTTAATAACCTGAGCAGCCCCAGATGAATCAAGCATGCAACCATAGCAGGAACCTAAGTGCTCCGAACCAAGAATCAGGGACTGAATTAAGAAGCAGACACCACATGGCAGGATGCAGGATTCAATCAGATTGAGCTCTGACACCATCCCATGGCAGGATCCAGTCAGATGGTGCTTCCCAGCATCACGTCATTGCAAGATCCAGTCAGATCACACTTCATTACCATACGCCTATAAATCTGACCCAGCCTCCAGTTTGGGGAGATACTGCTTTGGGAACTATGCTCTGTGAGCTCCTCACTTGTGACAAGTTATCAAATTCCTTTGCTAAATCCTCCTTGATGTGGTCATTGGGTTGAAACCCACCAAGTGACCAAACCTGCCCGTTGTGTGGGTAACAGTTGCTAGTATTCTGACACAGGTGCATATATTCACATTGATTTTACATTATTTGTATGTTAACTATTTAAATAACAAAAGTCCAGGACCAAATACGAATTCAAAGCCCCCACATCAAATTCATGTACTGCAAAATCATCAGTATGCATTAGAATCAAAGGCCAAAAATCTTAAAGGTGTCCAGTTCTGGCTTCTAAACCATTCTAAATAGGTTTATTTTTCAAAACTTTGAAGGACAACATCTCAGTGACAAAGATACTGTGTTTAACTACAACATTCAGTGTGTTCCTACTACTTCCAATAAACCAGTTTAATACAGAAGTAACAAAGTCCTACACAGGAATTCATTTTGGCTCATGCAGTGTAGAGGAAGGATGTCCTTAGAAACAAGATCCAAATGAGTATGCTGGTTCCTGGTCACAGCTCCACCTGCACTCAGATTGGGGCACAATCAGGGTACTCTTCCTTCCCCAGCCTCTTTGGTACAATTTCCTACTTTCTAATTACCACATCCAAACTGGAGAGGAGTCCAGATATCCAGAAGTGGGCTTACTTCTGGGATGTGTGAGTCTCCAGCCACAGTGTGAGTGTTGGGGTAGCCGTGCCAAGGGCACATGGGGGAGTGCACATCAGAACTGTTTACTAAGCCAGGGGGATGGATGATCAGTGTACCCGGTGAATTGGCCCCAGGTGTTCCTTGTCCAGGACCAGACTGCCCTCCCCCTCCATTTGCTGGCAGATTGCTACAGGTTCTATGCATCAGCCCACTGTTCCTGCGGCCTCTGAAACACATTTTCTAGCTGCACTCCCTAGCATGCCAGGGATTGGGGCTGGATCAGATCATTGATTGCGTCTAGTAGGGCAATGATTTCTAAATAAAAAACTTGGTTTACTTTGCCATTGGTTCAACAATAATAAAAGAGAAGCATGCTGGCATGACTAGGAAACACTATTTTGCTGACTTGATGGATTGTATTATATTTGAAAGGCCTATGTGGTGCCCACTGGGTTAAAGAGACAAAATAAATTACAGAGAAGTCTAACTGGGTAGAAAAGTACAATTAGAGAGTTTGACTAGTTTATTTTGGCCAGGTCTACAACATTAGAATGCAAAATATTATGTTCTTTCAAATAGTTCATCAATTAAGTAGGAAAAGATCAGAGAAGTTACTTGATATTCTATAAAGAGTAACAACAGAAAAGAGAATGCTATTGGACTGTACTTTCCCAGTTCCCAACCTGTTGAATTTAAGTTACTCTTATGTTCTGCAGTAAACTGAGGTCTCTTGTCCTTGGTAATGAATGTTTGCTGAGGGAAAACTTGTAATATAATTTAGGACACAGGGAAGTCACAGTTCCCCCTGATAAGGAGTCTACCCTCCAGCAGAGCCTTATGCCAATCATGTTTGCAATTTATTTCACTGTAAGAATTTGGAAGCTCCATTAGGTTTAATTTAATTTCTCTAATTAAATTATAAACTTGATGAGAAAGGCAAATCATGGGTACCTACCTGAAGGAAGAAAGTAAAAAAAGAAATAATTCCCAGACATAAGAAAAGCAAAGAGAATATGTTGCATTTCTGCTGCTTCACTGCATCATCGCCTGGTCCAAAAATCTACAAAAGAATATTTAAAACGCCCACTTGGATTACATAATTGATCCTTGTTCATTCCTCTCATAAATAGTGGCTTGAGTGTCACATGTTTAAAACTAGACTTCAAATATGTAGGGTTTTGGTAATTGTGGTAAAATATACATAACACAAAATTTACCATTTTAACCATTTTTAAGTGTGTAATTCAGTGGCATTAAGTACAGTCACATTGTTGTGCAACCTTCACCAGTATCCATCTGCAGAACTTTTTGCCTTCCCAAACTTCCCAAACTTGATACCATTACAATGACTCCCCATTCCCTCCTCCTCCCAGCTCCTGGTAATCTCTATTCTACTTTCTGACTGCATGGTTATTAACACAGGTTGACATACTGCATATGGACTGTGAGTGGTTGCACATTTTAGCGTTTGTTCCTCTTCCTATATGTCCCTTGCTCCCTGTGACTCCTCTCTGCCCCAGCCCTCCACTTCTCATTCCGTCAGGCTTCCACCCAGAAGGGCCTTTCCTGAGCATCCTATCTGAAACAGCACCCCCAGCTAACACCTCTCTATTACCCTACCCATCTTTTAAAACACTTGTTACCCCTCAACACGTTACATGTTTGTGGGGTTATTTTTTTGTTTGTCTGTTGCATGTCTTCCCCGACAGAAACCATGCTGTTTGAGGGCACAGCTTGGTTTATTTGTGTACCACTGTATCTCCAGTGCCTGGAGCAGCACTAGGCAAACAGATGCCCCAAAATATATAGTACACATTGCCTTGAATTGCAAGACAGCCAGAGCTTGCTTTGTTTTGAAACTTTAAAAGATTTGGAGGAGGATCTTTTCTAATTTATTTATTTTTTGGCTTGTGGTCTTAATTGTGGATCAATGTCCAATATCACAAAAATAATAAACTTGTAACATGATGGAGAATTATTTATCCTCAACAACAAAGTCTCTCCAATAACGTTACAGCTTGACTAAAATTGTAGAATATGAATTCTGGATTTCATGGAATTGATAGAGGCTTTATATTTGTGATAACTTCCTTTAAATATCCCCCAATTAATTGAATGATTGGCTAGTATGTTTTCTTTCTTAGTCTTGGACTCCCCAAGCCTTGGAAGGATTGCTAAAATGGGGTGGCTATCACTTTTTGAGTACTTACTACAAGGCACACACTCTTAAATGCTTTCCAGATAGTTACCTACATAATCTCTTAATCCTTAGCCATGTTATGAGGTAGATTTACTGTATAGATGAAGAAACTGAGGTTCTGAGAGCTATTGAGTGGTGAGGCCAGTCTATACCCAGTGCCTGGACTCTTATTAAACTCTATGACTTTAACCCCTCCCTGCTCCACTCTCTCTCCACCTCACTGTGCGACGTGTACCAGCTTCTCTACACAAACAGATTGGGGATCATTGTCTGACACCAGTTTCACCAAATGAAGAGAGCTCATTAGAATGCCTTCTTCATTGATTTTACATTTTATAATTTCATTAATATCATAAGTTAGAGTGATTCAAAGGCTACTTATCTTTTCCCTCACAGCTTTCTCAAAAGGGATTTAAGGACTTTGGCTTAGTTTAATTTAAGGCTGCTTAATCCCAGAATGGAGCCAGTCAGTGAGGTTGGGAGAAGCAGCAGCTGATGAATTGATTTAATTCAGGCTGTTATGTGATGTTTGCAAACTTACCTCTATGATCTCTGAGAATATGACTGAAAATGCCGGCTGAAGCCCCCCATTGGCAATGGCACATACTGTTCCCACGACAAAGTAGGGCCATTCTGTTTTATTCAGTTTCAGGACCTTCAGAAAGGACACTGGTGGCACATTTGCTTCCTAGAACATATAAACATCAGGGCAAACTGGTGATGACACAACAGTTACCAGAGTCTGTAGACATAGAAAAGGTATGGCCATTGCCCTCAAGGGACTCGCAAACTAGGTGCAGAGAATGACAAGCAAACTACTAGAGAGTAGGACAGTATATTATAATATGTTAACAATGTTTACTGATTACACATCATAAGCTGAGTATGGGTTGTTCAGTCAAGAAACAACCTTCATGGGGTGCTTAGCCTGTCCCTATTCTGGCCTCAGCAGACTGCGAGGTAGCAGGATCTGGGCACAAATACCTTGGCATCCAGCTCTGGAGTTACACAACACTGTGTTGGTGTGACAGTCATGGCTGGACCACATGAGCTGAGCTGCGGTTTTCTCATATATTATGATACAGTCCTGCCTCTCTAACAGGGATGATATCTGGGTCAAATGAGACAATACACCTGAGTAGATGGATAAACATCTTTGCAAATGTAGGAAACCATTACTAACTGGAGAACATGGGCTTGGCCTCCTCACCCCAAAACCTTGCCTTTTCTGTGCCATAGTTCCAACTCACAAAACCAAATTAATTACATTTCTTTTCTCTTATCACACTTTTCCCTGTGCAGACTTCTCTGATTTCATAGCTTAGCTTGTTTGTGATTTTTTTGTTTACATATCTCCATTTCTAGTATGTAACATTTTTTTAAGGTAAAGATTATGTCTTTATATTCCTAGAAAGTAGTCCAATTCCTGGCACATATAAGATTCTCAGCAAATGTTTAATTAAATGTCTGGCCAAGCATGCAGGATTTAGGTCTCATAAAGAATGTTCTGATGATAGAAGCAGTTTAACATTAAACTTGAGACAGAGGTGACTATGGAATCCCAAAAGCTTGAGGTCACTGAGAAAGGTTGTATTTATATCTCTATAAAACAGAGAATATAGAAGTAGGTTCTACTGAGCCTTCTTTCAAATTACCCATTTTTTCTGTATTTCAGGGTTTTTTTTCTTCCCTAGTTAACATTATCTTTAAGTCCCTATCTCCAGCATAATGAATGAATCTTTTTCTTTGGTTACTGCTCTTCAGCACACAAACAGGTCCCTCTAATCAGACTTAATCTCTCCCTCTCCTTTGGCATGTTGTTTTCTCCCTATGATGGTACTTGGGACAATCTTGTTGATTGCAGCATTTCCTGCCTCCCCCTCTTCTCTGTGCATTTCTTCAAGAGACGTGCTCCCGTAAAATACTGGAGTTTAAACAGATAGCAAAATAACTCTCAAAATAAATGAGGAAATGAAAAGTGGATAATTTCATAGCCAAAAGACGGGAAATTGCTTATCTTACTTATAATAATGAAGCTCCAAAATGGTACAATTATTATTCTTCTTTCTATAAATATACCAAGATTAAGACCTCTAAGAGAGTCCTTGTAATTTCTGCAGTAATAGTGTGCACAGATAAAAACAGATGCAATGAATTATTGGTAGAATTAGTTTTCTCAGGCCAACACAAGAGTGAAAATAAACTCAGTCTTCATCAACAAATAACATCAAAATATATCAAAACTATATCTTGAAATTAGGAAATTTTTTTTTGTAATGGATTCCCTCTGTATGATAAAATTATTTGTTCTAACCTGGGCAACATGGTAAAACCTCGTCTCTACAAAAAGCACAAAAAAATTAGCCAGGTGTGGTGGCACACACCTGTAGTCCCAGCTACTCAGGAGGCTGAAGTGGGACAATCAGTTGAGCTCGGGAAGTGGAGGTTGCAGTGAGCCAAGATTGCACCACTGCACTTCAGCCTGGGCAACACAGCAAGACTCTGTCTCAAAAAATAAAATTAAAAATAAAAAAATAAAATTATTTGTTAACTGGAATTAATAATCTCCTAAATCCAACGTTGCTATTTCTCACCATTCTCCTCTTTTACTAAGTAAGAGAATTCCAATCTAATCTAGAATGTCAATGCATACAACAACAACAAAAATTGAATTTTCCATACTCATTGCTAAGTATGGTCATGTGATTGAATTATGACCAATGACTTATAAGTAATAGTATTGTGTGGGAATTCTGGAAAACCTCTTTGTTTCTTCCTGTTGCTTGGACCACATATGTGATAGGTAGGGCTTCAGGAGCCACCTTAGATCATAAGTGACCCTGAGGATGGAAACCTGATGCCAGGGTAGTGCAGATAAAGATGAAGGGAGCTTGTGTCTATGGGGACTGTGGAGCTACTGTTCTAGCCCTGGGTTTTTCACCTCTAAGATTTTGGTATGTGAAACAGAAATAAAAACTCTTAATTTGCTTAGACGGATGCTATTCTGGGTTTCCTAATATAGATAATCAAATATAATCCTACCCAATAGAGTATAAGCAAATATCAGGGCCTCTCGTTTTGGACCAGTCTTATTACCTCTGGACCTCAAAGATGAATGTCAAATTTAATTTTAATATTAAGCATCTCAGCATAAAGACTACATTTCTGTATTTTTTTCCCTTGAAAATCCATTTATAATTGGAACTGATTTCAATTCATTGTCAAATACATTTAAAATTTGAAAACTTTTTTCTTTACAAAGAGTATGGCTCATAGTAGCAGTCATCCGTGCCTGAAAAATATTTGCAAGGCTAAGAATTTCAACAATTGTAGCAAAACTACAAAGTAAAAGACTTAATTTACGTGAAAAACAACTTACAAGTCCATCGGTTTCCACATCAAGGCTATTCTGACACATTTGTGAATTTTTAAGGTTTTTCTGAGTAGAATGCCTAAATAGGCGAGATTTCCAGCCATTTGGGGCCATTCCAGTGGCAGCCTTTTCATCATTTAGTTCAAATTCTTCTGACTGGATCTGGCTTCCTGATGTCTGAAAGAATATCAAGACATTAAAGTGTGTGTGTGTGTGTGTGTCTCCAAATGGATGTAACCTCCAAGTTTAGAACCATAAAGCAATTTGGAATATTACATGTATCAAACTTTTCAGATTTCCTAACTGCTTCTCAATCAAGGATAGCTAGAAAACTATATAGAAAGGTTAAATTCAATTTGAACAATAAGAAAATTGGAGTATAAGAATATTTTCTAAAAATTTAAAGACACACTTTTTGTAATCCAGAAGGTATATAGGAATTCACTTAATATGCAATAATGCAGGGAACAAGTCATGGCCACCAAGAAAGGGAAGAGGACTACATGGAAACACTACCAAGGGCTTGTTTTTAAAGCTACAAACAAGGAAAGCTGAATCAAAGGCCCTGGTCACTACCCATGGGAGGTAAGACTGTCTTCCTCGACTGGCTGAGTATGGTCATCTTCCTTCCTGACAGTCCTGCTCTGATGCACACCTCGGCCCACGAGACCCAACATGCAGGCTCAGCCTCATTGCTGGCTGTGAGATCAGTTCTCTTTTTAATGGGAATGGGGGTGGGGGTGGTGATCTAAGGACTTCTAGTTCACTGCCTAGTAAGGGTGAGGGAACATCAAGCCCTGCTGGAGTTGGACTTTGGTCTGGTTCCCTATTTGCTTCCTCCATGTCCAACTACACATCTTAATAGTTTGTTCAGGGTCTTAGTCCTTGTAGTAGTGTCTTGTTCTTGCTCCTCCCTTCAAGACCTGCCCTGAACCCAATCCTTTGGCTAGTGCCTTACTGTACATACAATAGCCAATCATGATCTCTTAGTTTTCCAGTTGCTCATTCAACATCTGACAGAACACTGCCCATGTGCTTATATATTGCCTTGAACCACATTGCAGTGATATATTCTGCTTGGTGGACTTCCTTATTTGCTCATTACTGAATCAATTTTATACCATCTCTCAACAAAAACCAACCTAGGCTACAGACTTTGTAATTGATCCCTTGCATTCTCACTGCCATCTGTTCCCACACTGCTACCAGATTTATCTTCCTAAAGGCAGCTCAAAATCATCCCCAGCTTCCCACTACCTGCCCAAGCCTGGATCTCCAAAAATCTAGCTCATGGCAAGTCAAACCAGACCACCTCTCATGAATTACCTCTCCAGAACTTTTCCTCTTTTTGTAATCTCATCCATGCTATCAAGAGGTCCATCTCAATGGACAGTTCTTCCAATAAGCCCATTCAGATTTTAGCTTCCTTCTATGACCAAATGAACATTACCTGTCTCTTTCATAATATTTTTTCTGTGCCTGACCTAAAACACTCAGTTGGTGTTGGGTGCTTCAGCTGAAAGGTCATTGAGCTCCAAGCCAAGATAGCTACTTTTCCACCAGGTGTTAAAAAGTATCTATTTAAAACCAATAGCCCTCATTTCTTCCACCCAGATATACTTCAGTTGTCTTAAAGATTTAATTGTAAAAGAGCAGAACAATAAATGCTGAAAGGAAATGGGATGAATATCCTTTCAGAGAACAACCTCAAATCCTGAAGACATGGAGGAAAAAACTGACAACCTAATTACATACAATTTTAAAGCTTCTTTATGGCAGCCAAATACAACAAAGTGAAATTGAAAGGAACAAAGCAGGAAAAAAAAATCTCTCCAATACATGCAAGAGAAGAGTGTATTTCCTTTTTATGTAAAGAGTTCTCACAAATCAATGAGAATATTATGAACAACACAACAGAAAAATACTCTAATACAGGAACAAATACTTTCACAGAGGAAGAAAAATGTAAATGGCCAATAAAAATGTGGAAATATGCTCAATCTTATAAATAGTTAAATTTGAAGATACTGTTTAACTCTTTTAAGCTGGCAAAGATGAAAAATAAATACGAAATGGCTATCAGTGGCTATTTGTAGGGATTTGGCTTATGATGACTTTCAAGTTTCTAGAATGTACATGTTTGGATTTTTTAAAAAATGCTTGATTTTTAAAAAGAATGCATTACCTTTATAATCAGAAAAAATTAAGATACACTTAAAAGAAACAACTAAGAGCCAACAGTCTACCTAATGGAAAAGCAGTGATACTTGTTAGAAACAACACCAAAACAAGGTTGAATGAAAACCAGGTTGGTCTTTGAGACTTGAGAAAAGAGTACTGCATTAGCTTGAGCATCTGCTGACTCTCAGGCTCACAATGGGTCTTTCCCTCATCTCTCCAGCCTCACCAAGTAAGTGGGAGGGCAAAACTCAAATCAGAAATGGGAAATGTGGGGGTACCCAGGTGGAACCATTCAAAGGGGCTGAGAATCACAGAATGCCAGAGCTGGTAGAATATCAGAGGTCATCTTACCTCAAGCCCCTCCTCATTTAGCAAGTGAGGATAACAAAACCCAATTTGGTTAAATGACTTGCTCAAAGCTATTGCCTAGTTGGTGACAGATTTCTATCATGCCAGACCACTCACTGTTCAGTCTTCAAATGTACACATTTTCCTAAGAAAGTAAGCTTGGGAATTTGATATAGAAAGGTCAGAGCTGTCTGTATCTCTTTAGCATCTCCCAATCCAAGTCCTGATGGAAGCAGAGGTCATTCTTACAAGAGCTTATGAAAATAGGACAGCCAAGTGGTTATCTCACTTGAGGATTCAACCTGTCATTATGGGCAAAATCACAGATGCTTGGTAACCACTCATGAAATGAAAACTAAAATGGATTTAAAGTAACATTTTATGTATTCCTAACTAGTGAAATGACAAAGACCCTTCATGGTGGCTAGGCCATATGGTAGCATTCGGCAAAGACACTATGATTGATTCCCCCCACTGGAGAATACCCTCTGGCAAATGCAAGCCTGAGTTATAAAACTTTTCATCATTTCATTTGGTATTTTCATTTGGGGGAATTTGCAAATTTTAGTAACCACCATTTATCATCATCTAATTTGTGTCAGGTCTTTTTTTAAAAAAAAAAAAAAGAAAAACAGCTTTTTAAAAATATAATTAACATATCACAAAATCCACCCTTTTAAACATTTCAGTGGGTTGTTTTTAGTACACAAGTATTTGGATGTTTATTTTTCTAAAGTTATAGCAACCTCTCATGGTAGGTTTGGTATTGTAAACGTAGAAACGAAGGCTCAGAAGAGTTAAGTTACTTGTCAGAAAGCAAGGCAAAATTTTGACAACCTTTTTGAACTACTTGTGCTCACAGCGACAATATTTAGAATAGAGAAATACTGGAAACAGACCAAATATCTAACTTTAGAAAAATGACTAATTTCACACATTAATAAAATGAACTTCTGAGCAACCATTAAAATAATAGTATGTGGATGACATATATCTGAAATGTTAAGAAAAAAGAACAAAAATATGTGTGTACATGGTAATTACAGTTGTATCAAAGCAAATGTATATACTTTCACAAATAGAATCGTTCATAGAATAAAATATTCTTAAGTTATTTATTCTGCAATGTTGCTCAAGTGACTGAGTATAATAATATGTCTTAATAATAAGAAAAACCAATCGTTATCAGTATAATCTGTTTTAGGAACTAGAATGAATGACTGCTCTTTTCTTTCTTTTTTCTCTGAGACAGAGTCTCACTCTGTCACTCAGGCTGGAGTGCAGTGGTGTAGTCTCAGCTCACTGCAATCTCCACCTCCCGGATTCAAGTGATTCTCCTGCCTCAGCCTCCCAAGTAGCTGGGACTACAGGCGTGCACCATCATGCCCAGCTAATTTTTGTATTTTTAGTAGAGATGGGGTTTCACAATGTTGGCCAGGCTCGTCTTGAACTCCTGACCTCAGGTGATCTGCCCACCTCAGCCTCCCAAAGTGCTGGGATTACAGGCATGAGCCACTGCACCTAGCCTGCTCTTTCCTTTTAAAAGACAAACTATTCACTTCCTAGAGTCACAAATCTTGATGATGGTCTTATTAGGATCACCTGGGAAACAATATTAGATCACATGAGACCTCCCTCAACCACTAGAGATCCTGGCTGGTCAAAAGGAACCCTACAGCAGTGCTCTGGAAAAGGCTGTCACTTGTCAATGACTTCCCTAAAATGTTTCTGGTAAAGTCTCTAGCATTCCATATAACTCAGAGCCAGGACTCCTTGGACAAGTGTGAAACACTTCTCTCGTCCTCTGATTCCCAAAACTCTGATCACCCCATCATGCTAGAAAGGACCTTTTAGTTTGACCGTATTCCCCAGGCAATTAGGAATCTGTCCTAAGGAATATATCCATGATGTTTTTGGCACTTTCCCCTATTTTGTCACCTGCCACCTCTTTACAGATTCTGATTTAAAGTCTCAGATATACACTTTTAGGCATCTTGTTGAAGTCTCTTCTTGCTCAGTATAGCATTCACTGGATCATATTTTAATATTTAAAGAAGACTATATTGAGGAGTAAATAGCAGAAAAAATTCCTGAAAAGCAAGTACCTGCATGTTGACAAGTTTGAAGTACACCCCTTCCTTCTTCATCAGTTCACTGTGGCTTCCTTGCTCCACAATTACTCCATCCTCAAACCCAGCGATGACATCTGCATTTCGGACCGTAGACAGTCGATGTGCTATCACAATGGTGGTCCGGCCTTCTCTGGCCTAAAAGAACAAAAATGTGGTGCATCAGGGTTACAGTATTGGCACACTGTCAATTAACATGCACAGTTAAGCATTTGGATGAATGCTGTTTGTAGATGATTAGAGAGTAGTTTATACTCCAGATCTCTGTGTGATTATGGCAAAGGCGTCACTTTTTATGAAAAATTAAAGTCAGATGAGTTTGGGACCAGACAAGTGGCTAACCCCTTCAGTAGGAAGATGGATGATTTCTCCAGAAACCTATGGTAGTGTCAGTGTTTACTTAAGAAAAATAAGGGTTTGATCCTTCTTCAGTGTTTTCACACTTGTCTGAGAAGCTCTAGCTCTAAGTTATATGGAATGCTAGAGACATTACCAGAAATATTTTAGGGAAGTTGTTGCCAAGTGACAGCCTTTTCCAGAGCACTGCTGTAGGGTCCATTTTTAAGAGCCTGATATTAACTAATTCTGATGAACTGAAAGCAGGCAGTTAGGTGAAAATGCACCTCGGGATCAGGACAGTTAAAATTATGGTTCAAAAGCCATCCAAAGCATAATCTCTAGAGTAAGGCAAGTAAATCTGCTCTTTAACAAGTGCCCTAGGTGATTTTTATGCATGCTAAAATCTACAAATCACCTGTCTCAGTTTAGTGGCCTCATATGTTTGTTTGGTGGATTTATAAATGGGCATTTAAACTCTGGATAATGCCAATAAAAGTATTGATATTATGTCATTAATAATGGCTATTCTTTCTGACACTCATTAGCCCTTTTACCCAATATCTTAAGATCACTCCTACTCTGAGACAATCAAACCACATCATTAGGATGGTTATTAGAGAATAGTCTAATTCACCTAAGTGGTTAACATATAAATTAAAAATGAGAGGCTAGATTCATAATAGGCAAAAAGTGGAAATAATCCAAATATTCATCAATTGGCAAACAGATTTAAAATGTGGTATATCCATACAATGGAATATTGTTAGGCCATAAAATAGAATGCATTTTGATTCACGTCACAACATAGATGGACTTTGAAAACATTGTGCTAAGTGAAAGAAGCCAGTCACAAAAGATGACACGTGGTATGATTTTATTTATATGAGATATCTAAGAATAGGCAAATTCATAGAAACAGAAGGTAGATTCATTGTTGCCAAGGGCTAGAGAGAGGGTGGAATGCAGAGTGACTGGTTTCTTAATGAGGTGGTGAAAATGTTCTGGAATTCGATAGCGGTGATGGTTGCACAACCTTGTGAATATTCTAAAAACCCCGGAATTATATATTTTTAAGGGGTGAGTTTTATGGCATGTGGTTTGTATCTCAATTTTTAAAAAATAGCCATGAAAATTCTGAAAAAGAAGTTAATGAGAGGAGTAATGAGAAGGAAATATCTCTAACAGATATTAGTACATAAAAAGCTACAGCAATTAAAATAGTAAAACCTAGGAAAAAACAGCATGTGAATGGGTAATTTGATCAATAGAACCAAATGGAGAGTCCAGAAATAGACATAAACCATCTAAGAATTTAATTACAATAAATATGGTACTACCTATTGGTAAAGAAAAGGTGAATTATACAATAAATGGTATTGGAACAATTGTGTAGCCACTTAATAAAGTAATGTAGTATTTCTACTTTAGTCCTTACACTAAAATAAATCCAGATGAATCAATTGTTTTTAAGTAAATATAAAAGAGAAACATCACTGAAAAGAGAGAGAGGCTAGAACACAGCTCTCTTGGACAACATTTAAGACTATTCTTTGATGTTTAGTATATAAGCCCCAAAGAAGCACTCACAAATATTTACTTACATGGAAGCTGGGTTTAGTCCCTATATAATAAGGCATATAAAAAATAATTTGATTACTGTAATTATATTCATGATGCTAATAGTGATGAATAAATTGCTAACAATGACTATATTATCATGATGATGATAATAGGTTGATGATATGTCAACATATATACACAAAGGAATTGGAATCAGATGTATGAGTGAATGATTGCTATGTAAAAGAAATAAAGTATGTGTTCATCAATTTAGAAGTAAGCAACTGTCACCTTTGACCAAGAGAAGTTGGCCAAAGTAGAGCTTTGACACAAAAAATTGTTTTTTTGTTTGTTTTTTTTTTCAGAGCTCCCAGACACCCTGATGATGACAGGACATTGACAAATAAATATCCTAGATTTAGGGACACTAGCTATTATGAAATTTAGACCTTTGACTAATTCAGGATGTGCAGGGATGAAAGGCCGGCCTAAACAAAGGGAGGACTAATCTACTAGCCTTTCTGGAACTTTGGTAAAACAGCATCAAAATGAAACCTTTTGGAATCTTTTTATAAGAATCACCATAGAATCACCATTTTCGTTCTTTTTTTTGTTTGTTTGAGATGGAGTCTTGCTCTGTCGCCAGGCTGGAATGCAGTGGCATGATCTTGGCTCATGCAACCTCCACCTCCTGGGCTCAAGCGATTACCCTGCCTCAGCCTCCCCAGTAGCTGGGACTACAAGTGCCCGCCACCACACCCGGCTAATTTTTTTTTTTTTTTGTATTTTAGTAGAGATGGAGTTTCACCATGTTGGCCAGGATGGTCTCAATCTCCTGACCTCGTGATCTGCCAGCCTCAGCCTCCCAAAGTTATGGGATTACAGGTGTGAGCCACCACACCCGGCCACCATTATGTTTCTTTTCCTGTTCTTCTATGATAACACCATGATCAGGAGTGTGCATGTAGGTATGAAACTGTATTGCCTTTCTTTAAAAGAGTCAAAATACAAAATCTGCTGTTTTATCTTTCTTCAAGATCTTATATTTAATAGCATTTTATTTATTTTGACAAATAGTTGCTATCTGTAGAGTCAAAAGCTAATATGGTCATCACTATTAAAATTTATTTTAGGGCCAGGCACAGTGGCTCATGCCTGTAATCCCAGCACTTTGGGAGGCTGAGGCAGGCAAATCACGAGATCAAGACATTGAGACCATCCTGGCCAACATGGGGAAACCCCATCTCTACTAAAACTACAGAAATTAGCTGGGCGTGGTTGCATGTGCCTGTAGTCCCAGATATTCAGGAGGCTGAGGCAGGAGAATTGCCTGAACCTGGGAAGCGGAGGTTGCAGTAAGCCAAGATCACAACACTGCACTCCAGCCTGGAGACAGAGCGAGACTCCGTCTCAAAAAAAATTATTTTAATGTAGACATATTTTCTCAATGAGCTGGGCCATCATATTCAATTTAGTAAATATTTATTTAGCCTCCACTATGTGCAAGGCACTGGGCTGTTGTAGAGATTCAAATATGAATCTTTTTATTAATTCTGCCTCCTGGGGTGGTTTATTCTTCCTAGGAAAGAGAAGGCATAAAAATAAGTAGGTAACTACAGTAAGCTGTTGCCACACAAGGAAGGACTGATCAACGTATAAAGGATCCACAAAAGAAAAATATTATTCTTCCAGGTTGGGTAATTGGGTGAAATAACAGTAGATATAATAGTGATACATCCTTATGGTCCTCAGAGGCAAGACTACAATTTATGAAATTCAACTTTTCATCATTAAAAAGAGAGTTGGCTTGTAAGTTAGAGTGACTGGCTAACTGATCGATTGGTTTCATCTTTGGGGACATAGTAATAAAGGGTTTATCTTTAAAGGTATGGTTTATTGTCTGTAAAAAATATTAGCATAGTTACCTTGCAGTGTGGAGCCAATTAGTGTAGATTATAAACTATTTTCATAGCAACTATGGCAGATTAATATGGCCACCAACACTTTGCGGCTTCTCCTATACAGAGGTGGAGCCAATTTCTCTGCCTCCTCATATCTGGCCAGGCCCTGTAACTTGTTTTGACAAAGAAAATGTAAAGAAATCGATTTCTACAATTTCTGGAGCCCAGGCCTCAAGGGATCTCACACAGCTCGTCTGTTTGCCATCTTCGGATGTTACCCTGGAACCTCAGTGAAAGGAAGTTTCTCTAGCCTCCTGAAGGATAACTGGCTTCAGGGAGGAAAAGCAACCTGCCTTAGGCAACAGCCATCCCCAACTGCCAGGCACATGAGTGAGGCCACCTTGAATATTCCAGCCCAGGCGACCCTGAGCTGAAATAAGACTAGGCAAAACCAACAGAAAAACCACTTTACCAACCCACAAATTTGTGGGCAATACAAGTTGTATTTAAGTCACTAAATTCTTGGCTTAAAACAACTGATATGGAAATTAGTAATTAGATTGGGATGCTGCTGTAACCAAAAACCTAAAACATGTGACACTGGCTTTGGGATTGAGTGGTAGGTGGTGGTTCAAAGGAAGGTGATAATATTGTTAGTGGAGACTGAAAGAAGAGTAAAGAAATTGCTATTAGAGGATAGAAAAGGAGTACCTTCATTATGTAACCTTGGAAAACTTGACAAAAATATTTCCTGCAGTGACTTGGAAGAAAGACATTTTACTTAATGAACCTGTACATCTGGCTGAGGAGACTTCAGACATCTCTAGACAGACCATAGGAGAGACAAGTGGATTCCCCTAGCTATGTACAATGAGGTTTGGGAAGAGAATGATCAGCTAAAGAATGAGCTACTTGGTTACAAGGAGAATTTAAAGACAATAAAGCAGACCCCAGTACTCAGTTGGAAAATGAAGTTGCTAGTCATCCAATAAAATTAGGGCAAAAATCAGAGTGTGTGGGTGTAAGATTTTTAGCAAAAACCTCTGAAAGATTTTAGGCAGAGCCTAGTAGACACTTTCAGCTACAAAAAAAAAAAAAAAAAAAAGCCTTAAAAACTATTTAAGAGTTTTCTGATGGCAGGTTCACTTGCAGCCCAAAGAAGAGAGGAGCCTGTCTCAAAATAAAATATATAGGCATAACTTCTGGGGCTTGAGTAAATGACAGCTAGATTCTAAGTAAACTCACAAAGTTTTTAAGAGAATCCTTCAGCTTCGTCTAAAAGAGACTGAAAAAAAAACAAAATGAAAAGGGCCCCAAATTTCTATGGGCAGAAACATGCTAAGAAAGCCACTCAGCTGCAGATACAGATCGTTTCTTATGAAAAAGGAAAGCCCTCTCAGAGGGAAGGTAAAAGACCCTGGAACTAAAGAGAACAATGGACTAGGGAACCCACTCCTGGGGAGCAGAATCAGGCCTTAATCAAGAAACATCCCATTTCCCTGGAGTAGTGGGGTAACTGGCTGCATGTCAGAATCGCTATGGCCAAGGACTGCTATGAGCTTCCTATTCTCATCCTTTTTGAACGAGTATCTGCTATGATTATCCTGTCCCTGCACCACCACTCTATGTTGAGAGTATGTGTTGATGATAACTTGTCTTTTTCATAGATCTCTGGGTCAAGGTGAGCTGAAAATGAAGACCCTCATCTGTATTAGACCACATGCAGATCTTCAGATACTGGTCTTTGAGCCAGATGCTATCACTATATGAAAATTTTGAGGGTCTGAGGAAGAGGTGACCTTCTTTTACATGTGGAAGAAATGTAAATAATTGTGACAGAGGGCATGCTTTAGAAGATTCAATATGGTCACAGATTTTTTACTGCTCACCCATTAAGAGGCACAGTCTGTTATCTCTCCTCAAATCTGGGCTAGCCTGTGACTTGCTGTGACCAACAAGATGAGTTCTGGAGTCTAATCCTCTGGACACTTCACACATTAGTCTTTGCTCTCTGGGTACACTGCCCTGAAACTTTCATGTAAGGAAGCCAGGTTAGCCTATTGTATGAGTGTGAGAAGTCACATGGAGAATTGAGATGGCCAGCCAACAGCCAGCGTGTGAGTGAGGCCACCATGGACCATTTTAATGAAGCCAGCCCTCCAGGTAAATGCAGCCATGTGCTCAGGTGGAAAGAACAGAGGATCTACTCAGCCAATACACTGAATTGTTTTAAGCCTGGACTCAAGACAGTTTGTTACCTAGCAATAGGTAACCAATTTAAAAACCAAAAAATAATAATAATAATAATCCTGGTAATGGTAATCACCATAATAATAGCAGCAGCCAACAATATCAAGTGTTTCCTATGTGCTAGGCATGTGCTAATAACTTTACATGCAGTATCTTGGTTATTCTTTAAATAATCCTATGATACTATTTCTGTCCCCTCTTCCCCCATTACTTCAGAGATGTCTCAGGCTTAGAGAGGTTAGTTAATGTGCCCAAGGACACAGCTAGAAAAGAACAGAGCCAGGACTCCAATCCCAGCCTAGCATCAAAGCCTGTGCTCCTAACCATCACCCTAAGCTGCTAATGGCTTTTCCTGGAAACTTTAAAAAATTATGAGTGGTTCATCAGCTATTTTTAAAGTAAATATAAAAAAGTTATCAACTGAGGAGTGTGCTATGATCCTATAGAACACAAAGAGACTGCTAAAATTGAATGAATTGACTTGTCCAAATATGTACTAAAACTTGCAAGGTCACAGTTTTTCTGGCAGAGGTCATATTAGGAAAAACAATACATACTGGTCATCTCCAATAATTCTATTATTTTAGCACAGCAAGAACTATATTGTATATTGAATATCTGTATCCTGGAAATGATTGGAACCTAGACTCCAGGGCTGAATAGGACTCTTTTTTGTTTTTGATTTTTTGGTAAATATATCTCTCATTCTACCCGACTTTACTCTAAAATGTCTATGTCAATACATGAATGTCTAATTACATTTTTAAGTTAGAATAGTTTAACTTATGCATGTATTACTTTATGATGTACTGCTTTAAGTAACTTCAGAATAACCAACAATATACCAGTCTCATATGCATTATATTTTGACTCCTTAATATCATGATTTAATATACACAAAAGCAGTATAATTAGTGCAAGAATTTGTAAGGAATAATTATTATTGTCTTATTAATCATTATTAAATTATATAAAATAAGTCAAGATATTGGTTGGGTGCAGTGGCTCACATCTATAATCCTAGCACTTTGGGAGGTTGAGGCAGGATGATCACTTGAACTCAGGAGTTTGAGACCAGCCTGGGCAACATGGAAAAAACCCATCTCTACCAAAAATACAAAAATTACCTAGGTGTGGTGGCACACACCTGTAGTACCAGCTACTCAGGAGGCTGAGGTGGAAGGATGGCTTGAGCCCAGGAGGTGCAGGCTGCAGGGAGCCATGATCACACCACTGCACTCCACCCTGGGTGACAGAGCAAGACCCTGTCTTAAAAAACAACAAAAAGAGTCAAGATATTAAGCTGATAAACCATGAGGCATTAATTAACTACAGTTTACAGCATAAAAGGGAGTTATGTTAACTTAGGATTCAGATATAAATTTTCCTGAGAAAATAAGGTTCGTGCAGCTTGTCTCTTAAATTGTAAGAGGTGGTTCAGATAGAATTCCTTAAGGAACTTGCACATGTTATTACTAAACTGTCTTAAATCAAATATATTTATGATACTTATGTGTTTGAAACTAATTTCTACGGTGTCATCTGACTCTGGTATTTACACTGTGTTGTTAATACAGATGACATCAGCATTACCCCCAAAAGTGTACCAAGATAAGGTCCTTCCTGTGACACTTTAGCTTAGTAAAGATGCTAATGAGAGACTTAGAAATATCTGAGCTGGACAGATGAACTCAGCACCCTTAAAATGAATTGCTTATTTATATGCTTAGACAAGTACAGAGCTGAACTTTATTTCCAGAAAAGCACCTGGTCACCTACATGAATAGATAAAGATGATGTCACTGCCTACAAAATAGGGTGAGTATTCTGAATTAGTTTTCAGCTGGACCAGTGTCTGGGTAACTGGATTTAAAAATATATGTATTTTAACATGACTACTTTTGGTCAAAAGTAGTCTTGCAATAGCCCATGTGCAAGAAATAAACAAAGCTAAATAGCTTGTTGTACAGACCTGGATCTGGGCTCACTGCACCATAGTCAAAACAAGTCAGTACCCTTCACCTCTCTCTGAAGACAATGTAACCTGACAGAAAGGAGAAATCAATACAGCTCCACGAGGTAGCTTCATTTGCTATGTTTCTGTTTCTCAATCCAGACTCCGGAAGCATTGGCAAGAATTTTCAATAGGTTTCAATGTGGTGGTCCTTCAGCTTTTTAGGGTCTACTGACCTTATCCAGAGCTGCCTGTACCTCAGCTTCACTTTCTGTGTCCAATGCTGATGTGGCCTCATCCAGCAGGAGGATCTTGGGGTTGCGAACCAGGGCACGTGCAATGGCAATCCTCTGCTTCTGCCCACCACTCAGCTGGGCCCCTCTCTCTCCAACCAGGGTGTCAAATTTCTAACACAGAAAACATGGATCAGCTCTTGAAGTAACTTAAATTTAAAAAGGCTAGGAATTCTATAGAACTACATAAAGACAACATGGAGCTTTGTCTTAACTATTTTAATGTATCATAAAGTATGATAAGATAAATGAATTCTGAATTATAAAAAAAACTGACACATTCTGTATAAAATTTTATATTAATCATCTACCAGGCTATAATCCTTTAACCCCTAACTGAGTAATTCAGGGGACTTATCTAGCAAAGTTGGACAATCTTGCATCTCAAACATTATTAGCTAAACCTTTGAAGAACAAACTCAGTCCTATGAGGTGAAATTCTAATTTCAAGGACAACTACTTTATCAAAGCCTTTACCTGTGGTAATTTCATGATAAACTCATAGGCGTTGGCCTCTTTGACAGCTTTCTTTATCTCATCCATGGTTACATTTTCACGGCCATAACGAATATTTTCAGCAATTGTGGTGGAAAACAGCACCGGCTCCTGATTCACCACACCAATGATTTCCCTCAGATAGCTTACATTAAAGTTCCTAATATCCTGCCCATCAATGTTAATCTGAAAGAAAGAAATATTTCCTATTAAGTATTTAACCATCTAATAGCTGAAGTATCAGGACCATTTACGAAAAACATCCTACCTAATATTTAACTTAGTTCAGTGTTTAGAAATAATAATTAGAAATAAACAGCAATATGCAAGAACAAAAATAAAAAGCTTATGCTCTCTCCTGATATTTATTTTCATATACACAGTTTTTTTCATGGAAGGATTATTTGCCATAAACTATTTTGGGTTTTATGTTTTTGGCATACCATTATTTTTATGTTCCAATATTAAATTTAAATAAAAATGCACACTTACCTTCCTGGTCTACATATAATTTTGATAGCATTATGGTGTTTTGCTTTTTTTTTTTTTTTTTTTTTGAAATGGAGTCTCGCTCTGTCGCCCAGGCTGGAGTGCAGTGGCACCATCTCCGCTCACTGCAAGCTCCGCCTCCCGGGTTCACACCGTTCTCCTGCCTCAGCCTCGAGAGTAGCTGGGACTACAGGCGCCCACCACCATGCCCGGCTAATTCTCTGTATTTTTAGTAGAGACGGTGTTTCACCATGTTAGCCAGGATGATCTTGATCTCCTGACCTCGTGACCGCCCGCCTTGGCCTCCCAAAGTGCTGGGATTACAGGATTACAGGCATGAGCCACTGCACCCGGCCCATGTTTTGCTATTTTTTACATGCTTTAATTTACTTCATTTATAATCCCTTAAATATTTGGCTTACTTCAATATTTATTGCAAGAGTAGAGAATTACTAAGTTGAAGATTATGATTTATTTTTTCTCCCTTGACAACAATTGCTTACATGTACAATGACTGGATTTGCTGGGCATTTGTTGCTTGTTAATAAAAGGCTAAATAATTATCTTAAAACATTTTAATAACTTACAATGTCAACAGGAATATATAAATATATCTGTTTCATTGTAATTTACTAGCACTGGGTTTTATCATTTTAATCTGTTTTCTTCCAATTAATAGGTATGAGGTGATAGCTTATATCTGTTTTCATTTATATATATTTATAAATAAAGTTGACCATTTCTTGAAACATTTTACAAATCTGTATATATTCCAGAGAGTCGCATGTTCATAATGAGCAGGGTTACCTTCATATATTCATATTAACTTCTCTAATAATAAATATAATACTTTTTCCATATATAATAAATCTTTTGCTCCAATTTATTACTTTATTTTTGTCCTTTTTTTTTTTTAATTTAGAGACAGAGTTTCATTCTGTCACCCAGGCTTTGGAGGAGCATAGTGGTGCAACCATTGGTGCAACAATAGCTCACTGCAGCCTTGAACTCCTGGGCTCAAGTGATCCTCCTGCCTCAGCCTCCCAAGTAGCTAGGACTATGGGTGCACACCACCAGGCCTGGCTATTTTAAAAAATATTTTGTAGAGACAGATTCTCATTAGTTGCCCAGGATGATCTCAAACTCCTGGCCTCAAGTGAACCTCCCACCTCAATCTCCCAAAGTGCTGAGATCACAAGCATTAGCCACCATGTCAGGCCTTTATTGCTTTCTTTCATCATAGTTTTATTGGTTTTTATTGGAAAGAGGCTTAAGGAACAACTGAATTAATCTATACCACTAGGCATTTTTTTCTATTATTTCAGTGGTAAGAAAATTGTTATATCATGATGTTAACAGTGAATATCTCTGAGTTATAGAATTTCTGAAGATCTTTTTTTTCTGTTAACATATGCTTTCTTTAAAAATGTGAATTGTTTCAATAATAATTTAATTCTCAATGGTTGGTATTTTACCAGGTTCTTTTTAAAAAATAAAGAAAATATTTACACTTGAACCAACCCAGAGTTTACTTTAGTAAATGAGAATGGGCCTATGTTCCCCCATAGTAATATCAGATTTTTCCAATAATATTAATTTTATTACATTAAATAAATAGTTCCATGTATTGTAGAAAATTATATATTAATTCTGGAGATCTCTGTTCTGTCCCAATGGCTTTTTATGATTTTTGGTTTTGGCATGCCATTATTTTTACTTTTTACCTTATAATCTTCTGTTTTCACAATTATTGAATTCTAATCCATTTTAATATCAGATAAACTCAATGCTCTAAAATTGGGACAACTGAGGAAATTCTGAATATAGCTTGTGGACTTGTATATTACATTAATGTTAAATTTACTGATTTTTATCATTGTTTTGTGGTTATCTAAGAGAATGTCCTTTTTAGGAATGTATTCTGAAGTATAAGGGTATACATAATACACACATACACACACACATATACACACATATACACATACACACACGGAGAAAGAGAAGATGATAAAGCAAGTGGGTCAAAATATAAACAATCTAAATCTGGGTGAAAGATCTGTGAGTTCTCTAGTTACAATTTTCTGTAAATTCAAATTTATAACAAAACTTTTAAATGGCAAAAAACATACTCTAGGCTATTACTGTCCCTGTGTTTCTAGAATTTTCTCAAGAGACTAGTTTCTTAAGAGACCATCCCACTTTCCCCCTTAGATATTCCAAAGTTTAAGAAAACTCAACTGTCTTGGATGAATTTAATTGCTGTCCTAAAATATCTGGTGACCCTAATTGACATCAATTGTTGCCAACAATTGCTATAAGAAATATGTTTGACCAAACCCTAACTCATTGAAAGGAATCCTCTCAGTGGTTTGTAGACTGCTTTGCAGTAATTTAATGTGTTATGAAAGCTTAGTCAGAACAGAGGAGAGCTTTGTCCAGCTTCCACAGCTTTTATGACTTTTATTTAATACATTTGTGAAACCAGCCCAAGTGTGTGAAGGTATTATCCATAGGCATTGCCATTTTGTAGGCTTTTTACCAAAACTGGATTCACATGCAAATTTGTTACTGAAAAACCAATTTCAAAGGGCCAATTTGTATCCAGCTTCCCACTCTGGAAAGCTTGGTTCTTCCCACTTACCGTGCCCTCATCAGGGTCATAGAGCCTCTGTATCAGCTGGACTGTTGTGCTCTTCCCACAGCCACTGCTTCCAACCAGGGCCACTGTCTGCCCACTCTGCACCTTCAGGTTGAGGCCCTTCAAGATCTGTAAGGAAAATGAGAAAAAAGAACACACTTCACAACAAAGCCCTAAAATGGGAATAATTCAATTCAGTTTGAAATTTGAAAAAAAAGTATCAAATAAGGGAATATAACCCCCAAAGGAAAAGGCACATAAGTATCAAAATAATAGAGACTTTATTCTTTAAAATGATTCAACAATCAACCTCAGTTAGGAATTCCTATAAATATTACTTACAGTACCTTGACGTTAGCTCGAGAAGGGTAAGAAAAGTGAACATCATTGAACTCCAAATTCCCTTTGATGCTTTCTGGCTTGTGTCCTCTCTCTGAAAAACTGTCAATTTTAGGATTCTAAATAAAACAAAATGTAATGACTATTCCATCATAGCACAAACAAGTTGCATTTTTAAGGAATATGATTCAGCAAATTCCAAAAATAGGACCTGGAATGTCACAATCCCCTTTACATAAGAAAAACCCAAGATGAAGATTGTGTGTATATGTATGTGTGCTGTTTAAAGAAAAACTCCTTTTCAGAAAATAGTGTTTTCCTGAAAAGTACATAAGAGATATTCATCTCATTTCATATAATATTTCCCTTTAAGCTTTTGGCATATCCTCATAAATTTTCTAAATGGTCAGATATTCACGTTTATACAAGTGCAATAACAAAAATATACTATAATTGATATGTATTATAGCCAAGTATTTCAGCATTTAGTGAAAATTAGCTCATTCCTAAATAATAAATGTAATAGATTGAATTGAGAAGATTGAATGGTTGATTATAGCAGTTATTTAGGAATAATGTAAACTTTTAATACAATCAGAAACTGAGCAATTTTCTCATGACTTGGATCAATGAAAAAGGAAATGTTGCTTAGATTAAATGATCAAATTTCAGTTATCTACTTTGCAATATTTGAATGCAGTGATTTACTTTTTTATGTCAAAACTTTTTCTTTTTCACTGTAGTCAGTTTAAGTTATTTAATGTAGTTTATTTAAAATCACACCAAACATGCAATGATAATTTTTTGGAGAGGGGCAACCCACAGCAAAATATACTGTCAATTTTGGTCCCACCGATAATTTATCTACCCTCCATCCTATATAGAAATTATAAGATTCTCAGTCTGGCTACAACATGAAAGTGAAAAAGATAAAAACTAGGAGGAGAAACATCTTTGCTCTGCACTAGTGCAGATGTCCTTTTCCAAAATGAGATCAGTATTATTATATTATCTAAAGATACATTTAAAAAATATTAATAAGAGGTATTTTCTTTCATTTATTACTAAGAGGTCATTCATTTCATATAATTAAATGTCACTTTAGTCAGTACAACTTATTCAATGTAGTTGATTCAAAAATATGCAACCTAAAGCCAGATTTAATTATACAAGCTCAAAGACTTCTTTTGGCATTAAAATAATAAATGACTTACATTATCAATAATATCAAAGATCACATATGCTGCTCCTCTTGCATTGGCAAAAGCATCAATACATGGGGCAGCCTGACCAACACTGAAAGCTCCAATTAGGATTGAAAAAAAAACCTGAGCAAAATAACATGAGGAAAAGTTTAAGTCACATTCTGGCATTCATTATTATCTAAAATGTGATTTATATGTAACATACTACATAAAGGATTAAGTTTATGTTTATCCTTTACTTTTTTTTTTTCGCAGAAGAGCAACATTTGCAAGGCTAATATAGCATTTTATTGCCTGAATGGGTCTATTTTCTCAAACTACCTGTTGTTCTCCTGAATATATACAGAGTTAAAAAGATTTTTCAAACCTATTTCATTGACTCACTCACAGATGCCACCAGAGAGAAACATTTTCAATCAGTATTATTATTCCATCCTATATGATTTTCTCTAAATATGCATGGAATTACATAGACGGTTCAATATAAAACATGGCAGATTTTGGCCCCATGTAATGCTCCTAAAAAGCACTATGTCACATATATTTTTAAAGATTTTTAACATAAAAAGCAACAGTTTGCACATCATAAAACATAAAATCACTCCCGTGTGTACTGGTTAGCAATTCCTTTACACAGTTATTCTGTACTATAGCATACAACACTTAACACATTTCCCTTCACAGTATTTTTTCACTAGGAAAATGAATTGATATAAAGAAGTTCAGAATACAGCTTCAGGAATCCAGATTATTAGCATAACTTAACTGAGAAAAACATAAGTGAAGATAAATTTTTTTTCTCTCTCAGGGCATGGTGAAACTTCTACATATAATTTGGCTTTCCTCAAAACACAGCAACACTTCATGTTACCCATAACTCAAATATCAGTTAAATATCTATCCCCCATCTGCAATACAGATAAGGACCAGTAAGAAAGAAAAATAATGTTGACCAAAATAGATGCTATAAGGTTAATGTAATAGAGTCCCTGACCTTATGCAGAGGGCTTTGCTTGGGCTCCCTCTGGGGATAGCACTCTCAGCCATATGGGATAGGTGTCATTATCCACATACTACAAATGAGGAAATTAAGGCCAGAGAGGACAAACTCATCACCAAAGGTGAATGGTAGTCAGGATTCAACCTCCCTTCTTCATAAAATATCAATAGTAAATGAGGAAGTGAAGAAAGGGTAGCAAGCTTCCAAACTGACTGCCAGAGAGAAGATGGAAGTGAGAAAAATTAGACTCAGCATTAATGAGGGCTCACCAAGTCGAACACCCACGACCTCTCAATGAAGTCTGAAGATACCACTGCATAAAGCATTCTGAAAATACTCACTTTCATAATGATCCCAAGTCATCATCAAATGGCCAAATTATGCTCAGTATCCTCACTTTAGCAAGATAGGCAAGTACAGATTTTAAAAGATTTCTATTTAAATAGTTACATATTGTTCTGAGTCTCTGACATGAAAAGATGGTCACAAAATATTAGTAGTTCATAAATGTGGTTACAAAAAGATACATATAGTATGATCCCAGTTTTGAAAGAAAATAATGTGTATATACATAGAAAATGACCTGGAAGATATATGCCAAAAATTATCATCAAGAGAATATAAATTATTAGATTGTAAGTAATTTTAATTTTAAAAATTCTGTATCCTAATCCTTTGTAAAATTAGTATATATTATTTTAACAATCATAAAATGAAGCTATCTTCATTTTGATAAATAAGAAAAACAAACTAACATAACATCTCTTCTTGTATTTCAGAGAGCTGATTGTTTTAAGTGATATAAATGTAACATTCTCTTGTGCAATGACCTATTCTATAATAATGATGCTTACTTTCTTATACAATAAAACTCAACGGCAGAGGGAGGATGGCTCCCATCCATATTTATTTATTCCTAAATTCATCCCATTTTTATTTCTTTTTATACATTGTATATGTTTCACAAATGGTCTAACCACATGCTATTTTCTTATCCACACTCATAATTATGACTTGTATATTCTAGAAAGTCAGCGCTGCCCACTGGACAGTGGAAAGATTCACCAAAAACAAAAACCTATAATCATGTTCATCTTTCAAAAAGGAGGGATATCAAAGAAAAGAGAAGGTAGATGGAGAAATAAGATTTTCATATTCTTCATAAAAGTTAGGAGAACTACTTACTGTCATTGCATTTCCAATAGTATATTCTTTTGATATGACTAGAGTGGATCCATACCAGAAGGCCAGTGCATATGATGCATATATTAACAGGAAGGCAATACCCATGGAAATGTTTGCTGAAATAGCTTTTTTAATTCCAATCTCTTTGGCATTTTCTAAATGTTTCTGATACCTACCAGAAAAATGAGAGGGAAAACGTTATAATTAAGAATAACAATCCATAGTCCAAGTCACACTCGGCTCCTATATAGTTGGAGGTTTAAGTAACAAAGTCAGTCAAGGTAATGAACCCATGGTGAGACCCAGTTCTTTGGGAATTGAACTAATACAGGATCATCCAGGCCTAGATCAGATCCAAGCCTTCTCTTTACTGGCCCGGCTCCATTTCCCTTCATCCCCTCCAAGCCAACCAACATTCCTGTGGCTATTCCAGAATTGAGGGCTCACCCTGGGATATGGAAGAGCTTCTCCATCACCTTCACAGCAATATCACAAGTCAGGGTTAAGAGGGAATGAGAGAAACCAAGACAAACCAGAATTGATTGTAAATGCCACTGAAACTCATAAACAGTTAGATTCTTAACTCTGGTCAATGTCTCTTCTCTGGAGAAAAGAAAATCCTCCCTCTATTGCCCACTGGGTGAGGGATGAAAATTTTACATGTTGTTGTACATAAACATAAGCTTCTCTCTTTGACTTTTTTTAAAATCAGGCTGACCTTCATCTGTCAAGCTAGATACAGGTTATAAAGTAGTCACTACTTATGGAATATGAGTTCTTATTCAATTTTTCCAGACTTTAGTTTCATCATATGAAAAATGGATTTAATAACGTATGATTTGCAAGATAATTGTGAGGTTGGTAGATAATTATAGAAAGTAGTACAGTAGCTGGTTCATAGTTAGCAAGCCTTATCATTTCTCTTACTATTATATTAGTATCATTGTGTTCAACTTTTATCTCTTCCTGAGTTTTGCTCATTCTATTACTATCATATCTTTGAATCATAATTCAAATGCATTATTACTGGCTGCTGGCATTTGATATAAAGTTTAAAATATCTAGAATGATTCTATTAAATTACAATATTTTTTTCATCAAGTTAAATCAAATCTACTTTTCCATGCTAGACCCATAGGGTATGTAAAATTTAATTTGGGCTCCCTGAAATTTAAAGAAAAATCCAATAGATATGCAATGACACTTCGAGGGGAAAATATCACACAGATTAGGATATTTTTCTTTGTGACAAAAAAAACCCAAAAACAAAACGCAGCAACACCACTTTTAGTGTTGAACCAAATAAAACATGAGAATTCATTAGTTTTTTAAAAAACATATTCTGCCATCAGAAGGTTTGTCTTCTTTATTGCATAAAGCACCCAGGTCTTCAGAGTGCTTTCCTCTGGTTGGGGGCTGCGTTCATAGAGCACAGCTGCATCTCTGGGGGTAGCCAGAAGGCCACAGCCAGCGCTGTGATTTCTCCTGTGTGGCTGAGCCTCAAGGCGTGGCAGGAAGACTTGCGTCTGCCCAGTGTGACACACAGCTCCAGTGACAGCAGCGGACACACTGTAATTACCTTTGCTTAGGTGGCTCGCTTACCGGGACTAACGGAGCGGCACAGATCACACTGACATCCTGAGGTCCAACTGAGGGTTAGTGTGGTCTGTGTGGACTATTGTGTACAGGAAGCAGCAGTGAGAGAGAAAAAAGGAAGAGGTTAGAGGACCAGAAACATGTTGGCTTTGAAGAGGGATTAAGGAATAGAAAAGTAGAAAATGACATGGGGGGAATAAGGGAAACTTTGTTTTTAATGCTAGAGAATTTCCAGAGAATTTTTATATCCAAGAGTTGTGAGTATCAAGACACCCATAGAACAGCCAAAGAAAATACTTTATATGAAATCATACTTCAACTATATTAGGGGATATTGTTACTTAAATAAAACCCTAAGTAATTCTTTTCATTTAAGTAGAGCAGAATACCCTTTTTCATAGGTGTGTTCTTATCCCCAAACTCACTGAGATATACACATTAAAGATGTATACACAGCTTTTCATATGTCAATCATGCCTTGATAATTTTTTCAGAGAAGAGTTTGCAAAATGCCTCCAGATACTAGTCAATTTTCCAGGCTTATCCTGGATCATTAAAGTTGAAAGCCAGAGGCCTGGGTAGGAAGCCCTGCCTCATTGTTATGGAGGACCCACAAGGCCCTACAAAGAATTCTGGGCTATAATTGGGAAGTCGATGTTTTCTCAGGTTTTTCTCTTCTATATTCCAGTTCATAGTCATTAAGGGAGTAAAATAAAATAAAAATATTTTGATAAGTATTTTTAATATAATTATTTTCCTTTGTAACCCTACTTATTTTGTTTTTGGGGGGTTTTATTTATTTATATTTTTTGTTTTTTAAAAAAATTTTTACTCTTTTTTTGAGACAGAGGCTCACTCTATCATCCAGGCTGGAGTTCAGCTCACTGCACCGGTGACATACTGGGCTCAAGGGATTCTCCTGCCTCAGCCTCCTGAGTAGCTGGGACCACAGGTACACATCACCACACCCAGCTAGTTAAAAAAAAAAAAAAAAAAAAAAATTGTAGAGCCAGGGTCTTACTACATTGCCCAGGCTGGTCTTGAACTCCTGGACTCCAGCTATCCTCCTGCCTTGGCTTCCCAGAGGGCTAGCATATTTTGGTTCATGCACTTAAAAACAAGGGAGTCCATTTGTATTATCACATAGCCAAAAGAGTCCATGGAGCATAAAAGGTTAAGAACCTTGCTTTAGAGTCTGACATTCAACTATAGCTATCAGTAAAGGGTGCTTATAATTTATGGGAGAAGGGTTAATATTAGGAAAGGGAAGGTAATAAACACATACCACAAAAGAAGAAGCAACAAAATGTAAAAACACATTCCTTAAACCAGCAGCTAAAGAACCTTCCTGACCTTTCCAGCTCTTTGTTCTGGCCCCCGAAAGCTATTACAGTCCTGATGGCCCCCAGAGCCTCTTCTGCCACGGCGCCTGCTTTTGCATAAGCAGCTAGTTCTTTGTCACTAAATGCCGAGAGTATCTGGACAGAAAAGAAATAGTGATCACTTTTGTATAGGGAGAAAAGTTTAAAGGCACTCTGGTCAACTCTTTAACCTACTTTTTCTTCCCAAACCCTCTCCTTTACCAAATATTAAAGTCACGTAGCAAATGCCAGTGTTCTGGATCCAATGGCTGCGTCCACATCCCTCAAAGGCTATATCTGACCCACCCTGGTGACAGGCTCCCCAAGAGTACTCAGGAAAACAGAAAATCCACACATAGTTCTCTAAATAGCATTCTTGGGAACACTGTCAAGTTCCACATCTACTGTTTTTCTCTGTTAGTTGTAAGGTAAAATAAAATAAAACTTTACTGCTTTGAAAGGATTTACCATTCTTTACTTTATTGTGTCACAATTTTTTTTTTTTTTTTTTTTTTTTTTTTGAGACAGAGTCTCACTCTGTTGCCCAGACTGGAGTGCAGTGGCACAATCTTGGCTCACTGTAACCTCTGCCTCCCGGTTTCAAGCGATTCTTCTGCCTCAGCCTCCCGAGTAGCTGGGACTACAAGTGCACGCCACCATGCCTGGCTAATTCTTTGTATTTTTAGTAGAGACAGGGTTTCACTGTGTTAGCTAGGATGGTCTCAATCTCCTGACCTCGTGATCCACCCACTTTGGCCTTGTGTCACAATTTTTAATTACTATAAAAACAATACTTCCAGACCTCCTCATGGGCATTCTGCTGAATAATAAGATAGCCAAACAAGATGTTTCAGGAGAAAAGCAAAGGAAGAATCAAAACAAAGGAGATACAAGTAGTTCACTGTGTAAATCATCAACCCCAGGATGAGCAAAAATTGCCAGTAAAATTTCTCAACTCTGAAGTGTTGGCTAAAGCAGAATACATTTTGTGTATTTTATTGCAAGGCAAAACTGGCAGAGTGCCACTTAACCATCACAGGTAATGATTAAAATAAATAGAACAAATCCAAACTCTATTTAAAATTTTTATGTTCATGCAATAATTTGAGGGTAATGTTATATTTTAAAGTTGCACTTCCTTAACTAAGGGTAATTGAAGTAAGAACCTTGAATTTTTTTTTTTTTTTTTTTTTTGAGACGAATTCTCACTCTGTCACCCAAGCTGGAGTGAAGTGGCATGATCTTGGCTCACTGCGACCTCAGCCTCCTGGGTTCAGCGATTCTCCTGTCTCAGCCTCCCGAGTAGCTGGGCTTACAGTCATGTGCCACCATGCAAGGCTAGTTTTTCGTATTTTTAGTAGAGACAGCGTTTTGCCCTGTTGTCCAGGCTGGTCTTGAACTCCTGACCTCAAGTGATCTATGCACCTTGGCCTCCCAAAGTGCTGGGATACAGGAATGAATCACCACACCCAGCCTTTGACATTTTGAATTATGTTAAAAATTAATTTCCTTACTAAAGCATCATATTAACACCATGTTACTGGATGTAGTTTCAACTGACATTTAATGTAGACCTGCACAGGTACAAGTACGAGACTTCTGCATATTAAAGATTACTGTGTGCAGGGGTTAACACACATAAAAATGCCCAGCTTTCACATACCTTTGCCCAAACGGCTGCAGAGAGTCCCAGAATAGGGCTGATGGCCATTATCACAAGGGTGAGCTTCCATCCTCTGATGAATCCCACTATGAATCCTGCAAAAAACGTGGCTACTGCTTGAAAGAACATTCCAACCTTGTCACCAATTCCTTCACTGATTTTGGAGATGTCACTAAAAAAGATCACACCTAAGTGGTTACAGGCAGGAGGTTTCAGTTAGAAAGATGAAGTAGACATCCAACAAACACAAAGACAAGTAAAATTTGTTCACTGACTGCAAGCCTCTTTCAGAGTCTTAGCCTCTTGAATAACATCTTCCCCACCTAAACACCGCACAAAGGAAGAAATTCAGGATTAATCAATGCTTCTAATAAGTTAGTATCATTAAGTTGATACTATTAAATGAGTCAATCCTATGAGAGAAGCATTAACATTTTGAGCATACAAATCTATCTGTTTAAAAGCAAGAATTAAGAAGAACATTGCAACAATAATAAGCAACAGTAATAGGGAAGTATTACTGCATTTCTTCTTATAGGGAAGTAACAGGGAAGAGATCTTTGCTTCTACTCTTGTCCCTATTCTCAACCCAGTCTATTCTCAACGCAGCAGCCAGTGGGATGCTTTGAAAATGCAAGTCTGACCATGTTACTCCTCAGCTCAGAAACTTCCAACGGCTGCCATTTCACTGGGTGAAAGCGGAAGTCTTTGTGGAGGTTTACAAGGCCCTAAATATCTTGCTCTTCCCTCTTTTTTTTTTTTTTTTTTTTTTTTTGACTTATTTGCTCAGGATGCCCTTGCCAGAACTCGCAGTCAGGAAAGTTTATCATCTATCTCCACCTACTGGAATGTAAGCACCAAAAGGACAGAGATCTGTGCTTTGTTCACTGATACATTATGAACACATAGAATGGTACTTAGCACATGAAAAACCCTCAAATATTTGTTGAATAAGTGAAGAGTCGACAATTACTAAAGCAAGTCTCTTTGTAAATTAATTCAATCATCTATTCATTCACTCAACCATCTTACTGAGAGTCTAGCACCTGTCAGGTCCTGCAGTAGAAAGTTCCATGAGAAATAAACAGGTATAAGATGTGAGCTCAGTCCTCAAATAAACCTACTATGCACCTTGGGGGAAAACCATCATGCAATGGCTAGAGATGCTGCTAGACATGGCTGCCAGATGATCGATTTCTAATATAGATCAGATGCTCAATCTAGTAACACTTTTTATTTAAAATCTTTCCTTGACAAATTTTCACATAGTAATTAATTTCTGTATGAAAGTGTGACATTAACAATGTACCTACTCTGTTAGCCGCGTATTGAGTTCAGTGGTGTCGTTGATGTCAAACCATCCTATTTCCTGTCGTAGAATAGCATGAAAAAACTTTTGCCTAATCTTCCTGATCTGTCGACCAGCTGCCAAAGTCCAAAATGAAACTTGTATATAGGCAGCAACAAGAACTCCAGCACCCAATCCTGAGTAGTAATATGCATATCTGAAAAAAAAAGAAAGGCTCTGCTAAATACCTTCTTGTCGTTTCTTTTCTTTTCTCTTTTCTTTTCTTTTCTTTTTCTTTTTTCTTTTCTTTTCTTTTTTTTGAGACACAGTCTCACTGAGTCACCCAGGCTGGAGTGCAGTGGCACCATCTCAGCTCACTGCAACCTCCACCTCCTGGATTCAAGTGATTCTCCTGCCTCAGCCTCCCGAGTAGCTGGGATTACAGGCATGCACCACCATACCTGGCTAATTTTTGTATTTTTAGTGGAGATGGGGTTTCACCATGTTGGCCAGGCTGGTCTCGAGCTCCTGACCTCAGGTGATCTGCCCATCTTGGCCTCCCAAAGTGCTGGGATTACAGCATGAGCCACTGCCCCCACCCTACCATCTTTATTCATCTCTTTCAGGAGAAATTTTCAGAACTGGAAATCAATCAATTTACTAAACTGATAACAAAAACTGTATAGGACATTATAACAAACAGACATTACATTTTTCTTTTCTTAAATTATAAAATGATGAGCTCCATGATGGCAAATCTATTTACTTGATCTGTTAGCCAAAGAAAATGGATAAATTTTTGTTGTTAACTGCAAAAAAAGTTATTGATTTGTTTTTAACTGATATTGATAACTTGTGGATACAATTTAACTCCTCTTTCATAATTATATTCTAGACTTGTATATCTTATTGTACTGAAAAGTTCACTACTATTTACGTATTGCAAATATAGTAATAAGCAGATTGAACATGTGAAATCGCCCTTTCCATATTGGTTTTTCCGCATTCTTTATAAAAAGAACCAAAAAACTTTGTTCCTATTTGTCAGAATTTGAAATATTTTTAAAAAATGACATGATAAAATGTCATGAATTCAAACGAATTTGGAATGAAGGTTTTACCAAATTAGTAGAAAGTTAGTATTTTTAAAAATAATAAGTACGTATCAATACCTTCAAATTTTTATTATCTAATTTTACAAACTGCTTCCAGATAGACACCTTTCAGGCCTTTTAGTGTACAGACAGCACTCGTTACAATCAGCAACACTGCTATGCAGACATACAAACATCATGCTTACAGGCTTTAGAGATTTCTATTGAGAAACTAGAAGGAGGAGAAAATGCCATAAATGACATTATTGGATCAAATGATAAAATTGGAATATAGATGTTATATTAGATAAAAGTATTGAGATTTACTGAAGCTAATAGCTGTACTGTGATTATGTAAGAAAATATCCTTATTCTTAGGAGTCATACTGCAGTAAAGGGCCATGATGTGTGCATCTTACTTTAAATTGGGATTTGGGAGCAAAAATGATAACAATAGATGAATCTGGGTAAACAGTACACATTATTTGTATATTCTTATAACTCTGTAATTGGAAATTATTTTCAAATGAAACTTTAAAAAAGTACACCATATATATGAGTTACCTAGTCATTTCTTCTTCCAGAATTTTGCCTGGATTTAGCAGCGACAATGAAAAGTTCACTAAATTAAAAAATAAAATAAAACATGTTAAAAGATCAAACTATTAATAAACATTGCCAGGTTTTAAAAAATAATTTAAATGTATGAAAGCTAGAAGATGCTGTTGTTAAGTTTCACTTTAAAAAACACTCTTTTCTTTGCACACTTAAGTGCATTCTTTTCACTTTACTCAAGTAAAGAGCCCAAGAGTTTAGGTACTGGACATTAAGGGCCAAGAAAGGGGAAGATAAGCCCTCCCAGGGCTTTTCCCCATCCTGGCGGTCTCAGCCTTTAGCAAAGCAGCCTTCTAAGGAGGCACAGAGGAGCCACTGAAAAGACAAGGAAGCCACGAAACACACAGAAGACAGAGGAGGGAATAAGAAATATTTAAAATAGAAAACATAGGATTTAAGAGGCCTTTTTTTTTGGCGGTTCAAAGCACTTTATAGATATTTCAATACATTTTATTTTTATATCTGTGTGTTTTTTCTTTACACGTCTCATATGACATAAGTAAGGGAAAGGCTAAGTTACATCCATCGCAAAGGAGGAAAAACTAGACAGGGAAGATAACTTAGTTGCTCAAAGGCATGTCAGTGATCACTGGCAATTAGTGAACATCCTGCATTCCACCTCTTGTTTACCAGCACTGCTGTATTCTAGTATTTTTGAAGCAGTATTAATTAGAAAGAAATCTATTGTCTATCAATTTGAGCTAATTTGATAAAATGTCAATGTATCTTTCCTGATTTTCATGTTTTAATAATAGCTAATGTTTATTGAGCATTTATTAAATACCAGGCACTGCTCTGAATACTTTAGGTGTGTTAATTCATTTAATTATCTTATGAGGTGAGACTATTTTACAAACCCCATTTTATAGAAGAGGAAATGGAGGCACAGATAAATAAAGTAATGTCATACAGCTAGTAAGTGGCAGAGCTGAAAGTCAGCCCAGGCAATTTGGCCTATGCTCATAATGCTATACTATACTGATTTATTCATGTGATAATGACTTATTTTTACATTTTAGAAAACACAAATGAAAAAATAAGAAACAGCCTACATCTACTGCATTCACAAAATAATAGGATAAATTATTCACCACAGCATTGTTGAGAAAACACATCAGGGTACATATTTCTCATTTTCCATGGTCCTAGGAGAGAAATTGGTCTCTTTGTTCCTTTGCCACGTGTAAATAGCCCAGGGGTCATGTTTTCATGGTGCTGTGTATCCTCCTTATCTTTTTCCAAATAAAGATAAGGTCGAAATTTATTTAAAACTCAAACTACTGTCAGGATCAATTACTAGGCATCTGGCCCCAACTGCAGCATAATCTTTCCCCCAGGATTATAATTTCTACTGATGTTCACAGTGAAATTTCTGATTATTAATCTAGCTCTTTATAAGCTATCAGAACCTTGAAGATTCACACCCTATTTTACTTTTCATCTTACCAGTTCATTTCTGTGTGTTCATTTCCATCCTGAAGTTTTAAATAGGGCAAATTGGAACAGTGTTTGGAACTGGAGGCAGGCCAGATATTCTAAAGCTGTGGCATTTGTAAAAATCATTGTGGTTTTATGATTTCCCTGAACTGAAAAACTGGGTGAAATCTTAAATAAGTTTTTCCTCTCTTTCAACACCTACCTCAAACTTTTAAATTCTCTCAATAAGGATACTGATATGGTTTGGATGTTTGTTCCCTCCAAATCTCACGGTGAAACATGATCCTCAGTGTTGGAGGTGGGGCCTGATGGGAGGTGTTTGGGTCAAGGGGACAGATCCCACATGAATGGCTTAGTGCCCTCCCTGAGATAATGAGCAAGTTCTCACTCAGTTCATGTGACAGCTGGTTGTTAAAAAGAGCCTGGCCTCTCCCTCCTGCTCCCTCTCTCTCCATGTGACACATCTGCTCCCCATTTACCTTCCCTCATTGAGTAAAGGCTTCCTGAGGCTTCGCCAGAAGCCCCAAACAGATGTGGGTACCATACTTTTACAGCCTGCTGAATCATGAGCCAAATAAACATATTTTCTTTATAAATTACCCAGTCTCAGGTATTCCTTCATAGCAACACAAAATGCACTAACACAGATACTAACTCAAATGGACTCTCCTCCTAGGAAAGAATCTATGAGCATTTCGGATTGGACCCGCTCCTCTCTCAGAGTCCCAAGAATGGAAATCTAGTGCTGGGTTAGTAGCTCGAGGAGCCCCAGAATCCCCGGGGAAACTCAGAGTTTCTGTTGCCTGGGACAAAGGTGAACTAAATGTATGTTGGTGTGTTGCCTGAAAAGTCACAGCATGCTAGATCTGAAAACAGCCTAGTCCTGGTCTTGTCAGATGCTACCTATTCTGCTTCAGTCTCATAAATGATATCTACATGGTCATTTGGCTTGGTGGTTCTTAACACTGTCTGTGCATTAGAATTACATGGGGAGCTTAAGAATTACAGATGTTCAGGCTCCACTCAAGCCCAATGCAGCCAGAATCTCTGGTTGAGTCCAGAGCATCACATTTTTATAAAGTGCCCCCTGCCAGGCCTGGTGGCTCACACCTGTAATTACACCACTTTGGGAGGCTGAGGTGGGAGGATCACTTGAGGCCAGGAGTTTGAGACCAGCCTGGGCAATGTGGTGAAACCCACCTTTACAAAAAGTTGGCCGGGCGTGGTGGCAGGTGCCTGTAGTCCCAGCTACTCAGGAGGCTGAAGCAGGAGGATGACTTGAGCCCAGGAGCTCAAGGCTGGAGTGAGCTATGATCACTTCACTGCACTCTAGCCTGAGCAACGGAACAAGACCCTGCCTCAAGAAAGAAAAAGTACCCTGGTTGATTCTAATATGCCAGGATGGAGAACTTACACCCCAGTCCACCTGAATGCCTCCCGTAGTAAGGAACTGGGGAACTCCTGAAGCTGCCTGTTCATTTTAGAGAGTACCTATACAACCTATCCATTTTATAGCTGAAGAGACAGAGTGGGTGGTTTCATTTCCAAGTTCTTATAGCTAGTTTCTCCCAATATTTATTGATCATTTACTATGTTCCAGACACTTTACACAAATCATCTCACTTAATTCTATCAGTAAATTTATGCTTACCTTTCAAAGGTGAGAACAGTAAGGATTATAGAGGCTAAGAGACTTGCTCATGGTCACACAGCTCATGGGTGAAGGGTCTGAATAAGCAGTGTATACATTAAGGATTAGATAGGGAAACATAGTCTTCATTTTCACCTTTGAGTCTCAAAGTAAATCAATGTCTGCCTTCCCTGATTCTGCCCAAGACTTCTTTTTTTCTCAAAGGGGAAGAAAGAGAGGTATCCATCACCTCAGGCATCTCTCCTTTCTTTGTGTTACAAACAATCCAATTATATGCTTTTAGTTATTTTTAAATGTTGCCTAGGACTTCTTTTACCACATAGAACTATTCATCATAAAATAAAGAGCTGGTGTTTGTTCAGGCACCCTAGGCGCTATGGACAGTTATGAAGATATCTTGAGGGCTCAAAATGGCATTTTTCCCCTCAACCAAGAGGCAATGCAAGGACAATCAGGGTGCAGCTATTTCCCCACAGAATTTTCTAGGCTATTATAGTCACAAAGACAGCATAAAAGATATCAAGTCCTTGACACTCTGCAGAAAAACTGTTTTCTCCAACTCTGTCCTTAATGTTTTGGATGCAGAATGTTGTGTGCATAGTTTCTGCACAACTGACTCATTGTGAGGGAACAACCCTGTCATGGAGTGGCTTTATTCTGTTGACAAGGACGAGCTTTGCTCACAATAAGTCATTGTCAGACCCTCTTGTAATATAAACCTTTTTTTCTTCTAACATGCCTTTCTCATTTGGCTCCTATTAAATCTGGTTGTCCAAGCATCCAACAATTCTAAAGAATAGACTAACTAAACATCTCTATGAGATAAGCTGGAACCTCAGCTGAGTACCTCACTGTATCTGTTCCCAACCCCCATGATTTTTGTTAAACTCTACAACTCTCAACACATCAATAAGCAGCCTGGATTTAGAGTGAGTATCCTTTAAAGATTTCATTGTCTTCAAAGAGGTATGAGAATATTATTTTTACAAACGACCAAAGAGTAGATGCTGGAAATTCATAACATTTGAGGAACTTCCCATTCTAAATACTCCACAGCATCCAGTAAGCCTAATGAGAAACATGGCTACAGGGTACTAAGTGTCATAACAGGAGTGTTTATAATTCGGAGGCTACCAAAACAAAGTTCGCAGCTCTCGTGAGTTTATCTCTGCATCAACCGCAGTTCTTTAAGTGACTTGCTTGTGCCGTTCCCCAGAGAGACCTTGAATTTGGCACCTGTCTGCCATGTCCAGCTTAAAGCCATTTGGTTTCATAATTAGGCACAAGTTAAAAAAAAAAAAAAAAAAAAAAAGCAAACTGCTCCAAATAAGAAAGTTGGGAATTATTCTGGTTTTAGTAAAAACAAAAACAGAACTAATAAAATTGGTCCAAAAGAGAAATGATGTGTGATAAGTGAATTGCATTGCTTTAATCTGACTTTAAAAATTTTAATTGTGATAAAATACGTTATATAAAGTTTACCATGTTAACTATTTTTAAGTGTACAGTTCAGTACTGTTAAGTATATTCACACTGTTGTCCAGCCAACCTCCAGAACTTTTTCATCTTGCAAAATTGAAATTCTATACCCATTAAACAACAGCTCCCCACTGCTCCTCTCCACAATCCCTATTAACCACCATTCCACTTGCGTTCTTATGAATTTTACTCTGGATACCTCATAAAAGTAGACTCGAACAGTATTTATCTTTTTTTGAGTGGCTTATTTCATTTAGCGTCATGTCCTCAAGGTTCATCTATGACATAGCATGTGTCAGAAGTTATTTCCCTTCAAAAGGCTGAATAATATTCTATTGTATGTATCTACCACATTTTATTTTTCCATTCATCTGTTAATCTGATTTTTTTAACCCTGTGTAGAAGTCATTTAAAAATTTTTTTTTACTTTATTTTTTCTTGGTAAAGGTGTATACGTCAACAGTTACAAGCGAGAATACAGGGAGACATCACACCCACCCATTTTCAAAGCCACTCACTTTCTCTCCCTAGAAGTAATCATCAGTTTCTCTACATTATTTCACAGATATTTTATGGACATACAAGTGCTTCGCTGGAAGACTAATGTGAGTCGCCAAGAGATAATATCTGCGACACTTGAAAAAATGTGCTAGACCATACATGAACAGATAAAGTTGGGTCTTATTTCACAAAAATATTCCATTGGTGCTCTAATAAATGGTGCTTTATGGTTTGAAAATCAGGAAATGTGAAACCCAAAGATAATTTCAAAGTAGGGGCAGTGGAGACATAGTGCTGACAATTCAGGAGCTGGAGAAGCATCTTTGTAGTTTCTTTGATTTTTTTTTTTTCCAGATGAAATAAGATGGAAATCAAAGGCAGCTGGAATAAGTTCCTATACAGTCATTGTCCTGCTACTAAAGGGATGGGTGAGAAACCCAGCTCCACATCTGGAAGATCAGACCACTTAATAGACCCTTGAGCATTAATGTGCATAAATGCATCTCTGATTCACTGTGGGGAAGGAAAGGTCTTGCTAAAATACCATTACTAATTCAGTGGGTCTGGGATGTGGCCTGGGAGTCTCCATTTCTTTTTTCTTTTCTTTTTAAAATAATTTCTATTTTTATTTTAGATTCAGGGGGTATATGTGCAGGTCTGTTACATGGGGATACTGTGTGATGCTGAGGTTTGGGATATGAATGATCCTGTCACCCAGGTAGTGAGCATAGTACCTAGTATTTGGTTTTTCAACACTTGCTGCCCTCCCTCCCCTCTCTAGTAGATCTCTAGTAGA
Source organism: Pongo abelii (assembly GCF_028885655.2). NCBI lineage: Eukaryota > Metazoa > Chordata > Mammalia > Primates > Hominidae > Pongo > Pongo abelii. Next base: position 89,033,978 of record NC_071991.2, on the reverse strand, counting down.
TCTTTATGTCAATATGTACCCAATGCTTAGCTCCCACTTATAAGTGAGAATATGCAGTATTTGGTTTTCTGTTCTTGTGTTAATTTGCTTAGGATAATTGCCTCCAGCTAAATCCATGTTGCTAGAAAGGACACAATTTTGTATTTATTTATTCATTTATTTTGGGACTAGGTCTTGCACTGTCACCCAGGGTGGAGTGCAGTGGCGCCATCTCGGCTCACTACAACCTCCACCTCCTGGGTTCAAGCAATTCTCCAGCCTCAGCTTCCCAAGTAGCTGGTGATTTCGTATTTTTCATAGGTGTGTAGTATTCCATAAGAAATAGACTTTCAACTGAGGTGTCTTAATATGGGCATCATCCTGCTCTATATGTATATAAAATTAATATGTTGTAGGTCTGTAGATTTTCCAGGAAAACAAATAGACAAGAGAAAATTCCTACCTCTCTCATTTCTTTAAAGACTTTTTTTTTTTTTTTTTTTCCTTGAGACGGAGTTTTGCTCTTATTGCCCAGGCTGGAGTGCAATGGCACCATCTCGGCCCACCGCAACCTCCATCCCCTGGGTTCAAGCGATTCTCCTGCGTCAGCCTCCAGAGTAGCTGGGATTACAGGCATGAGCCACCATGCCTGGCTAATTTTGTATTTTTAGTAGAGATGGGGTTTCTCCACAACGGTCAGGCTGTTCTCGAACTCCCAAACTCAAAATTGCCGCCACCTCGGCCTCCCAAAGTGCTGGGATTACAGGTGTGAACCACCATGCCTGGCCTCTTTAAAGACTTTTTAAACTATCTGTCCTACCACAGCTTCACAGTGTTTATGTTAAAGTTTTAGCCACTAGTCACAAATAAGCAATCCATTTAAAACTTTCCCGAGCACTTTTTTTTTTCCTAATCATCTATATTGACACTAAACTATATATGATAATCGGCATGGTTTGGATGGCAGAAAGACCAGCAGTGTAACTATGGACAAGTTATTTGCCCCTTCCAAGCCTTGGTTTTGTCATCTATCACAGAAGATAACATTACCTACTGTATAGTATTGTTCTTGTGAGGGTAAAGTGGAATAATGTATGTAAAGTGCTCAGCATAGGACCTAGCACATAGTAAGTACAATGAAAAATCACCATTATTGTTATTTTTTTTATGAAGAGGTTTTTTTTCAGAGACAATATTACTTGAGAATACATAAATAAACTTTTATAGGAATTTGCTTTAAATATTCAAAGGATGCTTTTACTGGATTTTTAAAAGGCATTAATATTTATCAATATTTATGTAAACATATTGTTGTATTAATTAAGCAATCCTATTCTCTTAGGAAATTACATGTAAAGCCTACAATAGTAACTAAATAAGTAGTTCTCAGTCAGTGAACACTGTAAATTCTTATTCAATGCTGTCTAAATGATACAGTAATTTTTCTTAGATATCTTTGCTAAGAAAGCTGCCTTTCCTTTACCAGTGTTTTGAAAATATTCTACCATCTGTGCAACAGTAAAGCTTCACTCAGTCTTCTCCAGCCCAGTGCCCACAAGGTCTCTTAGAGAAAAGAGCCTTCAGGCTTGGTAGAAAGCATGAAAATTTTCCTTTCTATGTTGAATTTGGTTACCATGAAAATAACCATGTCTATTGGAACCCCACTCTAACGCTATTGTCAGGGCCTCTCGTATTGATAACATTAACTTATGGGACTCTTTTGGCTCTTCAGTAATTATAGTCCTTTGGGTGAATTCCAAGGGACATATTGAATCCATTCACTCTTTAGTGAAGTGCCATCTCAAGTTCCAGTCAATCTGGTTGATCCAAAATTAGAGACAGAAAATAGGTATAATTTTGTTTAACGTGAAGGGGAGAGAAGAAAAGAAAACCCAGAAACAGATCTACAAGATAAACACAGCTAAGAAGTACTGCCATGTTTAACTGATATGTTTTGAAACTCATCAGCAATTACTACTGGAATGGATACTGCATAGAGATACTCTCATTCCATTTCCACTGTTCTCAAGTAGAGTGACTTCCTTACTTTATTTAGAAGCTTCCTGTGTATTTCCTTCACCTGTATTAAAAGTCAAACAACAATACATGTATTTCTTTAAATTTAAATGAGTATTTGAACAATTTTCTGAGATTTTTACAACTCCTTCTATAATATCTGGAGTCAACTAGATATCCAAATCATTAAATAAGATGGTAATGAATAGCAAAATCAACACCCAAACTTTTACCCAGTTAGAGAAATGCTATGGATTTTTTTAAAAGGTAAAGAAATGCTTACCTGGAAAGGAGAAGTTTCCTGCAGTATCTACAAATTTGTCAGTCATCTCTCCAAATACTATCATCATGAGGGGGAGACCTGATCCATGAGCTATGGCCATGAAGGTACCCAGCAACATAAACAATCTATCCTGCCAATCGGAGTATCGAAACTAAAAAAAGGAAATAAAATAGTATTTAGCTGTGGAATGGAATTTCTCCTCTTCCATAATTATATATTCTTTGGATTTTTTTTAAAGTCAGCACTTTTTTAAGAGTTGTAAATGAATGTCTTAGAAAAGGAGGCCTTCAAATCATTAACAGCTTAATTTCATGATTCTGTTTATTTTGTATTCTGTGAAGAAGCCAATCTAATTATGTTTAATTGGTATCTGATTTGAATAAATAATTACAATACAATCAAAAGGGATAAAGGTTTAAGAAATATTATTTGATCTCCCAGAGCTCCTGTGGTAATAAAGAACAGCTAGGGAAAGACATTAAGTTTAAACACACACACACACACACACACATACACACACACATACACAGACACACACACACACACCACATCCTTTAAAAAAGCATTCAGAATATTTCAGAGGGAGAATTTAAAATAGAGGAAAATAGATGCTCTGAGTTTTGAGATAAGATCCCTTTAAAAGGTTTAAGTTAGCTTTAAAAAGGCAACTCAGTAGTGAAGCACAACAAACATTGCAGTGTGTCTATATGTGCACCTTAGGGATGTCTTGCTCATGGAGATCCTTATGCAGAACCTTTTTTAAAAATTTAGTTTTCACCAGTGTCACCTGCCAAGTATGCAGAACCTTGAAGGGTAAGAGGGAGTTTGCTGGAGAAGAATCAGTGAGTGTAGAAGTAGTCGGAAGAATTTAGGCTTAGAACAAGAAGGTAACCAGAAACTACATGGAATGCTTAAGTAACCCCTGGCAGTGGAATTCCTGAAGGGCACAGTACAAAGTGTGGGAGAGGATGTTAGAGAGAGATAGAAGGCCTGTGCTGGTGGGCCACACCAAGAATCTTGGACACAGTACTACCTACAGAGGGGAAGGATGATACCAGTTGTCACAGTGAAGTGCACAACCCCCAAGAACTAACCAGCAGATCAGTGTCCTAACACTTCAAAGGACATTGTTACTGTCTTATTAGTCCTCTTCCATTTCTTACCTTTTCTTTCTGTTTTTGATTGACCCATTTATGGCTCTCTTTCTCTTTGTTCTTCTTTCCTCCTCTGCCTTCTAGACTACATTTTCCTCCTCTTACATTTCCATTTCTATAGCTTCCTGTCTTTTTGTTTGTTTGTTTCTCTCCTCTCTTTTAAAATGCTTTACTCTGCCCATTCCCCCCCACCTCAGCTCCTTTTGGGGACAAGGAACAGTTATTGGGAGAGAGGGTGATGAGCCAGGCTCGGTGCAGTGGAGCCTTTGAGGGCTGAAGCTAGGTCAGACTGGGTCAATAACCCGGGTGAGGCTGAAGTTAGAGGCACATGGTGGAAACTGGATATGTGTGTAAACCATTCTTAAAGAGTTCCAGGAGTTCAGGCAAGGTTTCAGGGACAGGGACAAACTCCATCATCAAACACACAAGGCAAGCAAGAGAACCGAAAGAGACAAAGGGTCAGAAGCCAGGCAGAGCTTGGATAAAACAATGGGAGCAGGTAAAGTCAAGAGCCAATGGAGCTGGGTCCCTAAAATTGTCACAAAGGGACCAGTGTCCCAAAGGTTCATTTTTAGTGGTTCTGGGAAAAGGAAAACAGAACACTTGGGTCTGTCAGCTACAGTTAAAAGCACAGGGTCAAGTTGTTAACATTAAAAAGCATTTTAAATGTTTTCATATTAATTGAATACAATTTTACAGCCTCTAAACATAAATTTAAAACGAGGTGAATTTCACAGCAACATCCTAAGTAAACCTAGGTTTGTTTTCAGTGATTTTCCAGAAAATAATATATTTCTAACTCCTGTTAGAGCAGTTTTATCCTCAACCTCTTTCAGGACAAAAAATATCTATTAAGATATCTAGTAAGAGGTGAAAATAAAGATTAAATTTAAGTTTAACTTAAGCTAAAACTTTTAAATTCAAATGAAAATTTCTGTTTCTACATTAAGTTTGTAGGATTTTATTTTCTGTAGAAGGCAGATTTAAAACCTATGCATTAAAACCAGCTTTCAGAGGTGGTTCCAAGATGGCCAAATAGGAACAGCTCCAGTCTACAGCTCCCAGCGCGAGCGACACAGAAGATGGGTGATTTCTCCATTTCCTACTGAGGTACCGGGTTCATCTCACTGGGGCTTGTCAGACAGTAGGTGCAGGACATGGGTGCAGTGCACCAAGAGTGAGCCGAATCAGGGCGAGGCATCGCCTCACCCGGGAAGCGCAAAGGGTCAGGGAATTCCCTTTCCTAGCCAAGCAAAGCTGTGAGAGATGGCACCTGGAAAATCGGGTCACTCTCACCCTAATACTGCGCTTTTCCAATGGTCTTAGCAAACGGCACACCAGGAGATTATATCCCATGCCTGGCTCGGAGGGTCCCACGCCCAAGGAGCCTCACTCATTGCTAGCACAGCAGTCTGAGATCAATCTGCAAGGCGGCAGTGAGGCTGGGGGAGGGGTGCCCGCCATTGCTGAGGCTTGAGTAGGTAAACAAAGCAGCCTGGAAGCTCAAACTGGGTGGAACCCACTGCAACTCAAAGAGGCCTGCCTGCCTCTGTAGACTCCACCTCTGGGAGCAGGACATAGCCAAACAAAAGGCAGCAGAAACCTCTGCAGACTTAAATGTCCCTGTCTGACAACTTTGAAGAGAGTAGTGGTTCTCCCAGCACGGCGTTTGAGATCTGACAACAGACAGACTGCCTCCTCAAGTGGGTCCCTGACCCCCGAGTAGCCTAACTGGGAGGCACTACCCAGTAGGGGCAGACTGACACTTCACATGGCCGGGTACCCCTCTGAGACGAAACTTCCAGAGGAACGATCAGGCAGCAACATTCGCTGTTTAGCAATATTCACTGTTCTGCAGCCTCCACTGCTGATACCCAGGCAAACAAGGTCTGGAGTGGACCTCCAGCCAACTCCAACAAACCTGCAGCTGAGGGTCCTGACTGTTAGAAGGAAAACTAACAAACAGAAAGGACATCCACACCAAAACCCTATCTGTACATCACCATCATCAAAGACCAAAGGTAGATAAAACCACAAAAATGGGAAAAAACAGAGCAGAAAAACTGAAAATTCTAAAAATCAGAGTACCTCTCCTCCTCCAAAGGAACGCAGCTCCTCACCAGCAATGGAACAAAGCTGGACGGAGAATGACTTTGATGAGTTGAGAGAAGAAGGCTACAGACGATCAAACTTCTCTGAGCTAAAGGAGGAAGTTCGAACCCATTGCAAAGAAGTTAAAAACCTTGAAAAAAGATTAGAGGAATGGCTAACTAGAATAACCAATGCAGAGAAGTCCTTAAAGGACCTGATGGAGCTGAAAACCGTGGCACGAGAACTGAGTGACGAATGCACAAGCTTCAGTAGCAGATTCGATCAACTGGAAGAAAGGGTATCAGTGGTGGAAGATCAAATGAATGAAATGAAGTGAGAATTGGAGTTTAGAGAAAAAAGAATAAAAAGAAACGAACAAAGCCTCCAAGAAATATGGGACTATGTGAAAAGACCAAATCTATGTCTGATTGGTGTACCTGAAAGTGACAGGGAGAATGGAACCAAGTTGGAAAACACTCTGCAGGATATTATCCAGGAGAACTTCCCCAACCTAGCACGGCAGGCCAACATTCAAATTCAGGAAGTACAGAGAACTCCACAAAGATACTCCTCGAGAAGTGCAACTCCAAGAAACATAATTGTTAGATTCACCAAAGTTAAAATGAAGGAAAAAATGTTAAGAGCATCCAGAGAGAAAGGTCGGGTTACCCACAAAGGGAAGCCCATCACACTAACAGCGGATCTCTCGGCAGAAAATCTACAAGCCAGAAGAGAGTGGGGGCCAATATTCAACATTCTTAAAGAAAAGAATTTTCAACCCAGAATTTCATATCCAGCCAAACTAAGCTTCATAAGTGAGGGAGAAATAAAATCCTTTACAGACAATCAAATGCTGAGAGATTTTGTCACCACTAGGCTTGCCCTAAAAGAGCTCCTGAAGGAAGCACTAAACATGGAAAGGAACAACCAGTACCAGCCACTGCAAAAACATGCCAAATTGTAAAGATCACTGATGCTACGAAGAAAGTGCATCAACTAATGAGCAAAATAACCAGCTAACATCATAATGACAGGATCAAATTCACACATAACAATATTAACCTTAAATGTAAATGGGCTAAATGCTCCAATTAAAAGACACAGACTGGCAAATTGGATAAAGAGTCAAGACCCATCAGTGTGCTGTATTCAGGAAACCCATCTCATGTGCAGAGACACACATAGGCTCAAAATAAAAGGATGGAGGAAGATCTACCAAGCAAATGGAAAACAAAAAAAGGCAGGGGTTTCAATCCTAGTCTCTGACGAAACAGACTTTAAACCAACAAAGATCAAGAGAGACAAAGAAGGCCATTAAATAATGGTAAAGGGATCAATTCAACAAGAAGAGCTACCTATCCTAAATATATATGCACCCAATACAGGAGCACTCAGATTCATAAAGCAAGTCCTTAGAGACCTACAAAGAGACTTAGACTCCCACACAATAATAATGGGAGACTTTAACACCCCACTGTCAGCATCAGACAGATCAATGAGACAGAAAGTTAACAAGGATATCCAGGAATTCAACTCAGCTCTGCACCAAGCGGACCTAATAGACATCTACAGAACTCTCCACCCCAAATCAACAGAATATACATTCTTTTCAGCACCACACCGCACTTATTCCAAAATTGACCACATGGTTGGAAGTAAAGCACTCCTCAGCAAATGTAAAAGAACAGAAATTATAACAAACTGTCTCTCAGACCACAGTGCAATCAAACTAGAACTCAGGATTAAGAAACTCACTCAAAACCGCTCAACTACATGGAAACTGAACAACCTGCTCCTGAATGACTACTGGGTACACAACGAAATGAAGGCAGAAATAAAGATGTTCTTTGAAACCAGTGAGAACAAAGACACAACATACCAGAATCTCTGGGGCACATTTAAAGCAGTGTGTAGAGGGAAATTTATAGCACTAAATGCCCACAAAAGAAAGCAGGAAAGATCTAAAATTGACACCCTAACATCACAATTAAAAGAACTAGAGAAACAAGAGCAAACACATTCAATAGCTAGCAGAAGGCAAGAAATAACTAAGATCAGAGCAGAACTGAAGGAAATAGAGACACAAAGAACCCTTCAAAAAAATCAATGAATCCAGGAGCTGGTTTTTTGAAAAGATCAACAAAATCGATAGACTGCTAGCAAGACTAATAAAGAAGAAAAGAGAGAAGAATCAAATAGATGCAATAAAAAATGATAAAGGGGATATCACCACCGATCCCACAGAAATACAAACTACCATCAGAGGACACTATAACACCTCTACACAAATAAACTAGAAAATCTAGAAGAAATGGATAAATTCCTAGACACATACACCCTCCCAAGACTAAACCAGGAAGAAGTTGAATCTCTGAATAGACCAATGACAGGCTCTAAAATTGAGGCAATAATTAATAGCTTACCAACCAAAAACAGTCCAGGACCAGATGGATTCACAGCCAAATTCTACCAGAGGTACAAGGAGGAGCTGGTACCATTCCTTCTGAAACTATTCCAATCAATAGAAAAAGAGGGAATCCTCCCTAACTCATTTTATGAGGCCAGCATCATCCTGATACCAAAGCCTGGCAGAGACACAACAAAAAAAGAGAATTTTAGACCAATATCCCTGATAAACATCAATGCAAAAATCCTCAATAAAATACTGGCAAACCGCGGGCGTGGTGGCTCACGCCTATAATCCCAGCACTTTGGGAGGCCGAGGCTGGCGGCTCATGAGGTCAGGAGATTGAGACCTTCCTGGCTAACACGGTGAAACCCCATCTCTACTAAAAATACAAAAAATTAGCCGGGCGTGGTGGCGGGCGCCTGTAGTCTCAGCTACTGGAGCGGCCGAGGAAGGAGAATGGCATGAACCTGGGAGGCGCAGCTTGCAGTGAGCCCAGATAGCGCCAGTGCAGTCCGGCCTGGGCGAAGGAGTGTGACTTGGTCTCAAAAAATAAATAAAATAAAATAAAATACTGGCAAACTGAATCCAGCAGCACATCAAAAAGCTTATCCAACATGATCAAGTGGGCTTCATCAAGGCTGGTTCACCATCCACAAATCAATAAACGTAATCCAGCATGTAAATGGAACCAAAGAAAAAAACCACATGATTATCTCAATAGATGCAGAAAAGGCCTTTGACAAAATTCAGCAGCCCTTCATGCTAAAAACTCTCAATAAATTAGGTATTGATGGGACATATCTCAAAATAATAAGAGCTATCTATGACAAACCCACAGCCAATATCATACTGAATGGGCAAAAACTGGAAGCATTCCCTTTGAAAACTGGCACAAGACAGGATGCCCTCTCTCACCACTCCTATTCAACATAGTGTTGGAAGTTCTGGCCAGGGCAATCAGGCAGGAGAAAGAAATAAAGGGTATTCAATTAGGAAAAGAGGAAGTCAAATTGTCCCTGTTTGCAGATGACATGATTGTATATCTAGAAAACCCCATTGTCTCAGCCCAAAATCTCCTTAAGCTGATAAGCAACTTCAGCAAAGTCTCAGGATACAAAATCAATGTGAAAAAATCACAAGCATTCTTATACATCAATAACAGACAAACAGAGAGCCAAATCATGAGTGAACTCCCATTCACAATTGCTTCAAAGAGAATAAAATACCTAGGAATCCAGCTTACAAGGGATGTGAAGGACCTCTTCAAGGAGAACTACAAACCACTGCTCAATGAAATAAAAGAGGATACAAACAAATGGAAGAACATTCCATGCTCATGGATAGGAAGAATCAATATCATGGAAATGGCCATACTGCCCAAGGTAATTTATAGATTCAATGCCATCCCTATCAAGCGACCAATGACTCTCTTCACAGAATTGGAAAAAACTACTTTAAATTTCATATGGAACCAAAAAAGAGCTCGCATTGCCAAGTCAATCCTAAGCCAAAAGAACAAAGCTGGAGACATCATGCTACCTGACTTCAAACTATACTACAAGGCTATAGTAACCAAAACAGCATGGTACTGGTACCAAAACAGAGATATAGACCAATGGAACAGAACAGAGCCCTCAGAAATAATACCACACATCTACAACTATCTGATCTTTGACAAACCTGACAAAAACAAGAAATGGGGAAAGGATTCCCTATTTAACAAATGGTGCTGGGAAAACTGGCTAGCCATATGTAGAAAGCTGAAACTGGATCCCTTTCTTATACCTTACACAAACATTAATTCAAGATGGATTAAAGACTTAAATGTTAGACCTAAAACCATAAAAACCCTAGAAGAAAACCTAGGCAATACCATCCAGGACATAGGCATGGGCAAGGACTTCAGGTCTAAAACACCAAAAGCAATGGCAACAAAAGCCAAAATTGACAAAAATGGGATCTAATTAAACTAAAGAACTTCTGCACAGAAAAATAAACTATCATTAGAGAGAACAGGCAACCTACAGAATGGAAGAAAATTTTTGCAATCTACTCATCTGACAAAGGGCTCATATCCAGAATCTACAATGAACTCAAACAAATTTAGAAGAAAAAAACAAACAACCCCATCAAAAAGTGGGTGAAGGATATGAACAGACACTTCTGAAAAGAAGATATTTATGCAGCCAAAAGACACATGAAAAAATGCTCATCATCACTGGCCATCAGAGAAATGCAAATCAAAACCACAATGAGATACCATCTCACACCAGTTAGAATGGCAATCATTAAAAAGTCAGGAAACAACAGATGCTGGAGAGGATGTGGAGAAATAGGAACACTTTTACACTGTTGGTGGGACTGTAAACTAGTTCAACCATTGTGGAAGTCAGTGTGGCGATTCCTCAAGGATCTAGAACTAGAAATATCATTTGACACAGCCATCCCATTACTGGGTATATACCCAAAGGAATATAAATCATGCTGCTATAAAGACACATGCGCACGTATGTTTATTGCGGCACTATTCACAATAGCAAAGACTTGGAACCAACCCAAATGTCCAATAAGGATAGACTGGATTAAGAAAATGTGGCACATATACACCATGGAATACTATGCAGCCATAAAAAATGATGAGTTCATGTCCTTTGTAGGGACATGGATGAAGCTGGAAACCATCATTCTCAGCAAACTATCACAAGGACAAAAAACCAAACACCTCACATTCTCATTCATAGGTGGGAATTGAACAATGAGAACACATGGACACAGGAAGGGGAACATCACACACTGGGGTCTGTTGTGGGGTGGGGGGAGGGGGGAGGGATAGTATTAGGAGATATACCTAATGTAAATATCAAGTTAATGGGTGCAGCACACCAACATGGCACATGTATACATATGTAACAAACCTGCACGTTGTGCACATGTACCCTAGAACTTAAAGTATAATTTAAAAAATTTAAAACAGAAAGAAAAAAAACCACACTTCTAAAAAAAATAAATAAATAAAACCAGCTTTCATTTGATAAACTATTCTCCAAAGTACTAATTTTTTTTTTAAATTGCCCTTACTGAGCCTTTTTAAACAAATAAAAAAAGAGGAGAGAAGACAATGAATAGGGGCTTTGTGGTTACATGAGAAGTATGCAGCAGTGTTTAAGAGTGTGGATGTTTTGGTGTCTTTTTATCCATTTAATTACTAAGTTGGATTTCAGCTGACATGACACTTAATTCTAACTTCTTTGCTATCAAATAATGGCTGTCACAGTTTGAAACACATCATATTTACCAAAAATGGGCAAATGCTTTCTTGAGCTGCCTCTGTAAGACATATTTCAAATGAAAACCAGGTTAGGAGACTTCTTCCAAAAATATTATCTTGTCTTGTACCAACAGAAAAGCACCAAAAACTGTTTTAAGCATAATCGGAATCCCTAATAGTTACCCCCTATTTACCCAGTTTTTTGGAAGCCAAATGTGAATGTAGATTCCTTAAATTAAAATTTATGTACTTAACAATTACTTTCTTGAAATGCAAGCTTATTTTAAGCTAAATTTGGGGTGGGGGTTTGTGAAGCAAATGCAGAAATGCATTATCCTGAAATTGTTGAGTTTGCACTGTGCTACTAACACAGTTCCCATTTTCACTTTCCTTGCACACCAGTTAGCTCTGCCCTGTGTCATCGCCAGCCTGTCTCTACTTTTTAAAAAATCATCCATCTTGAGAATGTGGGTCATTGACTATAATAAGCCAAACTTAGACAGCACAGGTGCAGCAAGGACAATTTATTGCTGCCTGAAGACAGTTTTTTGTTGTTGTTGTTTTTGAGACAGGGTCTCGCTCTGCCACCCAGGCTGGAGTGCAGTGGTGTGATCATAGCTCACTGCAGCCCAAGATCCTCTTGCCTCAGCCTCCCAAGTAGCTGGGACTACAGGCTCATGCCATGACATATGGCTATTTTTTAAAGATTTTTATTTTTATTATTTTGTAGAGATGAGATCTCACTATGTTGTCCAGGCTGGTCTCAAACTCTTGTGCTCAAGCAACCCTCCCACCTCAGCCTCCCAAAGTGCTGGGATTACAAGTGCGAGTCAACTCGCCTAGCTAGACAATCTTAAAGTACTTGCTTTAAAGGTAATTGATTCAATACCTCAAATTTGAATAAAAGATAGGATTATTCACATTTAACATTTCACAGCTTACCAATGTTAATACTCCAATCATTTTCACTTTCTTCGTTTTTTTCCTGTTTTCTTTGCTGTAAAAAATAGAATTGCTTCAATTTAAAACTGTTACAAAATGTTTTACAATCAATTGAACATAAATATGTTTAGCTACAATATTCAACTATTATAATATTTTCAAATATAAGAGTGATGTTCACAAAATGTCAAAATTACTCAGTTCAACAAACATAGCAAGCACAAAAGTAACTGTCGAAGGTACTACAAGGATATATGGATACATAAGAAATGGTCGCCTGCCTTACAGAGCTCACATACACAGGAAAGATAAGTATGTTAACAGTGTCTGCTAAGTCAATTAAGGTATTTGTTTTCTAAAATTAAAAAGCAAAATCATGATTTAAAATTAGGAATGTCCATTCTTCTGAAGGATTGTGGAGAGTGGTGTCAGGGAATCTTGTTGGTGATACATTCAAAGTACATCTAGAATTTAACCACTTATCACCACTTTCATTGCTGTCCCCAGTAGGACAGCCTCGTGCCTAGTCTCTCCACTTCCACCTATGCTGCTTCAGTCTATCTTCAACTAGCAGTCAGAGTAATCATTTCAAAACGCAAGCCACACACTACTTCTTTGCTCAAAAACCTACAATGGCTTTCCTTTTTCTTACAATAAAAGCCAAAATCCTTGCATTAACCTCTGAGGTCCTACACGATCTGTTTGCTTATTTCCTCTCTCACCACATCTCTACTCCCAAACCTGTTTACTCTGTGCCAACCAGCCTGGACCCTCTGCTGTTCCATGAACTCACCAAACATGTACCCGACTCAGGGTCTTTGTGTTGCCAGTTACCTTTTCCAGGAATGCTCTCCCCTTAGATTTCCACACAGCTCTCTCCTCCCATTTCTTTCAAGTCTTTGCTCAAATATTACCTTTAAAATAAGATCTACCCTAACTACCCTACTTAAAATTGCGAAGTACTCCCCTTTTGTACTCCTGATCCCCTTAACCTGGATTAATGTTTTTTTCCATGGCATTAATTACCTTCTAACATTGGCTGTGGTTTACTTATTTAGTATGTGCATTATTTATTTCTGTCCTCCATACAATAATATAAACTCCATGAGGGAGTGTGTGTGTGTGTGTGTGTGTGTGTGTGTGTGTATGATGATTTTCATATATATGATGATTTTTACATATATATGATGCATTTATCCAGGTAAATGATAAAGTTTTACACATAAGATGATTCCAAATTATGTAAAGTATTGACTAAAATCACTGGACCAACATCTGCCACTAAATATGTTCAAAAGAATGTGCCATGGGCAATAGCAACATAATTAGAACAAGAATACAACTAACTTGATTGAAGCAGGCTTAACTTCCTTTAAATATATTATCTTTGGTCTGCTTTTATAAAAATTAATTTCACTACATTTGATTTCATAATCTTGTGATCTTAACTTATTGTTAACTTTCTGTATTTCTCTTTTGAGCTGCTTTCTTCTTTCCAGCAGAAGCTGTGGGCTTCCCCTCTGAGGACTTTCCTGGGTTCTGAAGTGTTACTACACCTTTTGTAGGAATAGCTCCTTTGTACACGCATCAAATGTTAAGCCAGTGCAATACATAAATAGACTTCTTCATGAAAATGCCATCTATTAATAGACTCACAGTCAATCCCTGCCTAAACAGCCAGCTGATGAAAACCATATTTTTCTATTGCGGGTATAAGTACTTCCATTGGAAGTAACACCATCTATCACTTTTTCAATTCTATATGGCAAAACTAAATTTTCTATGAAAAAATACAATGGTACTTAGAAGAAATACAGCAAGGTTACTGCACAAACACGTTAACAGGCTAAAATAATGCTTCAGTTTAAGCATCAGATAGGCATGTTTTCAGTTAGCTAATCAAGCCCCTAGCAGCTTGAGGACAAACTACAGAAACTGATAAATTTGTCCCTCTGGGTGATCACTTGACACAGGTCAATTTTTTCTGGGTAGCCTGGCATGAACTCAGAGACCGTAATAGCCTCATAAACTATTTCAGGCTAAAGGCGAAAATGATTCACTATTCCCACAGTGAAAGAGGAAACAAAGACACATGCCATTGAGTGGGAGCTTCTGCCCCGCTCATAAAGCCTGTGAAGTGAGTTTAACAAGGGCCAGGGGAACCGAGAAAGACGCGAAGGCAAAGGAAGCACTGTTTCCCTCTAGCACTTGAACAAAACTGATTCGGATGTACAGAAGTTCCCCCTCCCCACCTATCCTCCCAGAAAGAAGAAATACAAACAAGCCTGGCGATGAGAGGAGGGGGAGGGGTAAGACAAGGAGGAAGAGACATAACAGGGGATGGGCAGGAGGTGAGGGAGTTTTTGCTTCACTGCCCTTGTTCAAAAAGCACAGCCATCAATAGCAGATGTCTGACACCCTTTAAGTCTGAACAATCAGATGATGTATATGAAAGTCATTTGTAAAAGTTTCAAGAGTTACGTAATACAAGGAATGTTATACAATGCAGATATTCATTGAATCCCCCCTGCACAAAGGGAAGGGAGCACTTTTCAAGACAGCCTTTTCTTCCTGAATCTGTTCCAAAAGGAGCCTCAGTGACATTCTTTGAGGTCACATAACACGTTTGCTCCAAGGTCAGAACCGGATGCAAGACCCTTCAAAGAAGCCTCCAAAACAAAGGTCTTCAAAGGCATCAACCGATTTTTACAACTTCTTTCCAAGGGTGATCTTGGTCCTGCTGATTGGCGTGTAACGGAAAAGCCAGTGGCTGCTGGGGATGTACCTGCTGATGCCCAGTTCAAAGTCGCCCTCCGCGCTCCTGGGGCGCCGGGCTGTTCCGTTCTTTGCCGCCTCAAGATCCATCTCAGCCTGAGGAGAAACCACAGCCTCAGAACCAAGCGTACCCTCTCCGGCGCGGGGCCCGGGGGCACTGGGTGGAGGTCCCGCCACTCCCGCCCCGCGCCCCACGTCCCGGGTCTCCCTTCGAGACCAGGCGCGCCGGGGCCTCTCTCACCTCGGACCTCGCGCGTGTCTGGCAGGGCCTCTGGGCGCGCGGGCGCTGCAGCAAAAGGCCCCGGACTTTACTCGCCGCGGCCTCGCCCCCGCCCCCGCCCCCCACGCGCGTCCGGCCCCGGAAACGCCTCCCGTTGCAGCCAGGGCGAGAGCCGCGGCCCGCAGGAGGAGCTCCCGCCGCCCGCCCAGCTCTCTCCCCAGGCCAGGCGCGGGCCAAGGGCCCAGCCTGCCGCTCTCGCCGCCGGGTCGCCGGGCTCGGGCCGCCGCCCACCCTGGCGACCCGCCAGCACCAGCCCGGCCGCAGGATAAGACCGAGATCAGCCTGGAGCCTCGGATGCCGAGAAAGCCTCGCCTGATGGGCCACCCAAGCCCCTGCGGATGACTGTCACACCCCCTGGGCGCTCAGTTTTGTTTTTAAACCCATAGGGGAGACAGTTTCCGGACGCCCAACAATCATAGGGCGGCCCAGGACCGAGAGAGAGCAATAGACTTGCCTCTTGCTTCCGCATCCCCAGTTCTGGTCCAGGTGGCACTGAACCCAATTATCTCCAGGGACGGCGAGAGTCAGCCAGGGCCGGCCGGAACCATCACATTATGCTCCTTGGGGAGGAGGAACGCTGTTGGTGCCCTCTTAGCACTTAGAGACACAGAGCTTTAGGGCTAGAGGGGTCTTCAGAGATCACCTAATTAAAACCCCGTATGTTTAACATATGAAGAAACAGATGCCCAGAGAGGTGAAGTCCTGCCTGATGCTGCATCGGTGGAACCAGAGTCTAGGGGAAGCCTCCTGAGTCCCAGTCCAGTGCCCTGGCTCACTGCTGTCATCTAAGACTTCCGTCTGTATTGAATTGTCTCTACTCCTACCACCTATTTGAGTATGACTTTCTTCTCCTTTCTGATTAATTCCTCCACACTCTTCCCAAAAGGAAGTGTCTAAAACGGGGAGCCATAAGTTTCATGGCTTTGAAACCAGAGACTTTCAAACTCAGAGCTTCACATCCTATTAACTATGTGACTTTGGACACCGTGCTCATTTCTCTAGGCCTGTTTCCTTATATGTAAAATGAGGATAAAAACATCTCCTTTATCAGGTTATTGCGAGGAATAAATGAGTTGAGGATAAGTGAATTAAGTACTAGGTAAAAGCACCTGGTACTATGCCTAAAACATGGTAGGTGATCAACAAATACAACTTTCCTTCCTTCTGATCAGGTAGCAGGATGACCAGTGGGTCCTTGCTCCTGCTATGTCCTGTTAACACAATTGTTAGCCCAAGGCTTGTCTGAGTTCTCAGAGAAACTTAAAGCAGAGCATGGTATAAGCAGAGATGCTGGGTGGACCCTGGTGTGAATCTCACCTTTCCCATGTACTAGCTGTCTGGCCAGGTTATGTAATTCTTGACTCAGTCATTGAATCTATAAAATAAGGGTGTTAATAGGATTAGGGATACTGTGTGCAAAGTGTCCTGCACATAGGAGGCACCTAATAAATGGTGACTATTATTATAGTAAAAGTTCAGGCAAGGCCAAGGAAGAAAGACCGGAACAGGAGCCAGCCGCTCCAGCACTCACCCCTCACTTGTGCTGTGCCTCTGCATCCTGCTCTGCCTGCCACCTGGAGCTAAGGTGGAACTTGACTTGAAACTGCATGCTGGGTAGAAATGAATTTAGTTGAGTATTTTTCCTCAAAATGTTTTCTCTCCATATCAGTCTACCATGACCATGAGGATTCTTTTCTTAAATCAACCCAAATTCCTTCCCTTAGTGAGTCTAACAGGAGGTCAGATCATTATTTCAAGATACTCTGAGACTGAAGCAGTTGGAATTGTGTAGTTTGAAAGAAGGCTTGTGGTGACTGGAGGACATTATTAAACTCATTAGCACATAAGGAGATGACAGTTTCTTCAGTCTCTAATAAAAGAGAATTTGAGAAAGTAAATGCACATACTTGAAGGAGTAGGAAGGTTCAGAACAAAAACTAAAGCAAATAAAAACATGTATGAGGCAATGAGGTGTATTTGCCTGTCTGTCTGTCTGAGCCTATTCACAAAGTTGTCCCTGCAAGAAGCCATGCCTATATGCCTGTGTTTACTTCTTTACCTGTATTAGAGCCAATTCCAGGAGCTCCTTTTATATTTATTTGATAACAATGCAGTATCACTGATAATTTTATCATTTATTCATCAACTAGAAGTTGAAGACTTGCAATATTTAAAGCACTATGATAAACTGGATTTCTCCATTACACTCAGGCTGTAAGAAAACTTTCCCTTTACAGTAGAATATTGAGATACTTATGCATTGATGTAAGACTGGAATTAATGCCCTACCACGCTATCTTACTTTTTCTATTTGCCCCATTAGTTCCATCTCTGTTTTTTATCCTCACTTTTGCCTTATTTTAGATCTGTTTAATAGTATCATTTAGATTTCCTTTGTATAAGATGTATTCTTTTATTTTGTATTTAATAATTGTCTCCTTTCTAGGGATTATGGCATGTATCTTTGACTAATCGTTGTACTTTTTCCTCTTCCAGGACAATGCAAGGATTTTAGAACTCTTAAGTCTCGTTTTTATTCACCCCTAACTTTTACATTGCCATTGTCATGTACTTTAATTTTCTCTGTATATTCATGACTCTTCTGGGAATATTATTTCTTTATGAGTTGATACTTATTTAGATTTATCAAGACATTTATCATTTTCTTGCTTTTTGTTTCTTCCTACATCTCAAAGCTACCCTCTTGGATTATTTTCCTTTCACCTAATGAGCACTCTTTCGTCCACTGTCTCTTTCTTGTTTTCTTTAGTTTGTGACAAATTTTCTCAGCTTTTTTTTCCTGAAAATTTATTTCACTTTTATCTTGAAAAATTATCAGTTATTTATGGGTTTGCCTTACTAAATAAATATCAAAACTCATTATCAAACTATGGTAATTAGGGACATGTGTTTTGGAATGAGATAGACAAAGTAAAACAAAATCAAGATCTTGTAATTGATGGAACTAGAATTTGAATCCAGGGAGTATTCTTAACCACTATGACTAGCAGGGAAGTGGAGATGGAGAACATATGTCAGATGTATCAGAGAGTTAAACACAGTCATTCTTTAATGCATCCTTCAGTCCACTGATCTTACCAGCTTTTTACTGTTCCTCACCTCCTTCATGTCTTCTCTCTTAACTCATCCTGAAAACACCCATAACCCTCTAGCCCTCTCTCTTTATCAGACTTGTTTAGTAAAACCACAATCCTGGATAATTCATGTTACTGAGCTACTGTGAACCTACACCATGCAGCAGAACATGTCTGAAGAAAAATACAAAGTCATCTGACTCGCCTCACCATGAACTTAAATGGCCCTATACTATATACATAACGTACTTATTACGTTTATTATTTATTGCCCACTCTGTGGGATGCAAGGCTTATGAGGGCAAAGATTTTTTAAAATTCACTATGTATCCCAACGTTTACTGCCCAATAGTCATAAGGTGTTTTCTTAGTTCATTCACTCACCTGCTTTTCTAATAATTATTTCATATCTTCTGTTTTCTCAAATTCTGTTCTTTTTCATCTTCACATTCTGCTAAATTACTGTGCTTATTTCACTGATGAAATTGAAGTGTTTAGAATGGAACTCCATAACCTCCCATGATATTTTTCCACTTACCAGCATCTGTACCAACATTCTGCCTTTGCTGTTTCTGTAAATGAACTATTCATGCCCCTCTTTGCAGCCAGTCTTTGTTTGCACGTTCATCCTGTAGACCCCATCCCCTCTCACTTTCACAAGGAGCCATTCTTCCCTTTCTGTCCTATATCATCAATTTCCCCATCCCTGCTGGATCCCTCCTGTGAGCATTTCTTCCATCTTGAAAAACAAAAAACCTCTCTTGACCACACTTCCCCTGCCAGCTACCATCACATTTCCCTCTTTTCCTTTGCAGCTAAACTACTTGACAAAGTTTATTACTTTCTTCAGTTCCTGTTCTGTTCTCTCTGAAACCCATTCTAAACAGAAGTTTGATCTTTTCACACTACCGAAACTACTTTTATAAGTCACTGATAACCTCTGCTTTGCTAAGTCCAAAGATCAATTCTCTGTTCTTATCTTACCTGACAAATTCAAGAATTTGACAGATTTATCACTCTGTCTTTCTGAATATACCTTTTTCACATAGATTCCAGGACACCATATGTTTCTTGGATTTTCCTATGCTTTCCTGATCACTCTTCCTCAGTCTCCTTTGATGCCTTCTCGCTCTCTTTTTTTTTTTCAACTTCTTACCTAACACTGGAGTGGTCCAAGGCTCATTCCTTGGACTTCTCTGTCTATTCTCACCACCTCTTTCATGTCAGTCAGTCACACAGCTTTAAACACCATCTGTATCTAATAACTTCTAACTTTTTGTTTCTAGCCTAAAATTCCCTCTTGCATTCCCACAAGTGCATCTTTGACATTCCTATCTGGATGTTTAATAGACATCTCAAACTTAACATGCCCAACCTACTCCTGATCCTTTCCCCAGGCTGGGCCCTCCAGTGAACTTCTGCATCCAGTTGGCAGCTCCAGACTTACAGTTGTCAAAAAAACATTGGAATCATCCTGCATTCCTCTCTTTCTTCGACACACCATAATCAGTCTGTCAGGAAATCCTGTTGCCTTTACTTTCAAAATATATCCAGAATCTGACCTTTGCCTTGCACCTCCAGCTCTACCACCATCATGCAAGGCACTATCATCTCTCACCTGATTTTCTATAATAGCTTGTTAACTGTCTCTCTGCCTCTGTCCTTTCCTCCTCTTCTGCCCTTGTCCATTGTCAAAAGCACGGCCTGGATGACTCTTTTGAAATGTGAGTCACATCACGTCACTCTTCTCTTCACATTTCTGTGGTGGCCCCCAGTTCACCCAGTCATGGCCTACAACGCTGTGCTCTCTCCATGACCTCTCTGATCTCATTTTTATTTCTTTTGTCTTTGCCTAACTCCACTCCAGCCACACTGGCCTCGTGGATATTACTCAAACAAGAGAGGCAGCACTCCACCTCAGGGTGTTTGTACTAGTTGTTCCCCCTGTCCAAAATTATCCTCCCCAAAATACTCACATGGAGACAACTCTCACCTCCTAAAAATCTCTTCTCAATTAGGAGTTGGATCTTGTACCCTCAGAACTCTCAGTTCCTCTTATCCTACTTTGATTTTCTTCTCCACAGCATTTATCACCTTCTAGTATACTATATAATTAAAGAATTTATTATGCTTATTGTCTCTTGTCATCTTAGTAGCACATAAGAGCCGTGAAAGTAAAAATATTAATGTTTTCATTTCATTCACTGGAATATCCAATAATTGCTGCCCACACTTACTATGTGCAAGGACCTGGGCTAAGGTTTTAGGATAAAAAGTTTTAGGGATATAAAGAAGGATTTAAACCAGGCTAATCCAAAAATTACTCAGATTATACAGTATTTTATGAATTTACAGAGCCTATCACACATGTATATCATGTCATTTGATTCTCAAAACAAGGAGCATGTTCAAGGTAAACAAATGAGGAACTATTATTCTCAGTTTAGAGGTGGGGATATAAAAGTGAATTTTACACAGCTAGTAAACAATGGAATTAGGCTTCCAACTCTGGCCATGTGACTGCAGCTTCTCATTCTGTATCCCCATGGAAGACTATTGTTAGGCAGAAGCCTTACCTGTTGTATTTCTAGTCCCCACAGCACCAGTGGGCTCAATAAATGTGTATTGAATAGATCAATATTTTTGAACTATAGCATAAAAGGGTTTGTAAAAAAAGAATTTCCTATAAGTAAGAGTCAACAGAGAATAACAAATTCCATCTACCAAAGTATTTTCAAATTATATTCAAATATAAATTAATTAGCAACAGTTTTTCCTAAAGAGCATGCTATGATGGACTCTATTCTCTGTCTTGTTGACTTATATCTTGACAAATATGCTCTGTGGTCTTTTCCCCCACTATATTGTATTCGTGGCTATCTAACAATTCTCCAAATTTTCATGTCTGAAGTTAGTGAAAATTTGACTATTGTGTTTGCACTTGGCCACACTTAACTACTCTTGAATCATTTCCAAACTTTCTGTCACTAATGTTTTTTACTTCTGCTCAAACTACCTTCTCAGAGTTTATAGATCTTAATTTTTCCTGCCTTTACTTCCTTCAACCCGTTACATCTTATACTTCTCCCAAAGTTTTTTTTCTTTTTTAAAGAAACCTTCTCATTGCTTGACTCAGAAATTTTTTGCTTTGCCTTTGACCTTTCTCCTAAAAATATTATTTCCTTTTGGTTTCATTCTTCTTTTGTTCATTATAAAATTCATCTAATTCGGCCCAGCACACCCAAAGGCACTCATGAAGATGTTGAAGGCAAGGGTAATACTGATTCAGCTCTTTCTCTCTCTGTTTTCCACTAAACTCTTCCTTATACCTTCATAAACTAGGGTGGACTTGCAAAGGTACCATGACAAGAAGCAGTTAGAAGAATTTGCTATTAATCACTATGTTATATCATTTCTGGCAACGTGGATTAATGGGCACATTGAGAGTTCCAAGGTCACATTGAGAGTTCCAAGGTCACATTGCCTAATGAAATTCTTGTGTTCTGTGAGAGTAATGAGAACCACTGGGTGGACAGCGAGGGCTGCAAGGTGCCAAGGCCAATGATGAAATGGATAAGCAAGAGTAGGGTCACTAGGCTTCAGGTTATTGACATTTACTAACTCTTAAAGTTATTCTAAAGCTAACGCTTTTCAAAATAAAAGAATGACTAAAGGAAGTTCTCTAAATAGAAAATTATAAACAGGAGAAACTTAGAATATCTAGAAGAAAGAACATGGTCAAGAAAAACATTGGTAAATACAAGAAACTTTCCTCTTTTTATTGAGTTTTCTAAATTATTTTTTATGGGTGAAGCAAAAATTATATCACTGTCTGATGTGGTTCTAAATATAAGTAAGGGAAATACATAAGACAATTATAAGTGAATGAGAGAGAGTAAAGGGATATAAGGGAGATAAGATTTCTACACTTCACTTAAACAGGTAAAATGATGAAAACAGTAAAGTATGATAAGTTATTTATATATAATGCAATACTCAGAGGACCACTAAAAAATCTACACAAATAGATATAGTCAAGACTACCACAGGTAGAGAAGAAGGGCAGAGCAAGATGGCTGAATAGAAGGATCTACTGATTGTCCACCTCTGCAAGAACACTAAATTTAAATAACTATCTATACACAAAAAGCACCTTTCTAAAAGCCAAAAATGAGGTGAGCACTCATAGTACCTAGTTTTAACTTCATATCACTGAAAGAGGCATTGAAGAGGGTAGGAAAGACAGTCTTGAATTGCCGATGCCACCCTTCATCCTCCCAGCAGTGGCCACATTGTGTGGAGAGAAATCCTGTGTGTTTCGGAGAGGGAGAGCGCAGAGATTGTGAGACTTTGCATTGAACTCAGTGCTTCCCTGTCACAGCAGAAAGCAAAGCTGGGCTGAACTCAGTTGACACCTGCCCACAGAGGGATCACTTAGATCAGTCCTAGCCAGAAGGGAATCACCCATCCCAGCTGTTGGAAGTTGAGTTCCATCAAGCCTCATCACTGTGGGCTAAAATGCCTTGGGGCTCTAAATAAACTTGAAAGTCAGTGTAGGCCACAAGGACTGCAACTCCTAGGTGATTTCTAGTGCTAAGCTGGGCTCAGAGCCAGTGGACTTGGAGAGGCACATGACCTATAGAGACACCAGCTGGGGCAGCTAAGGAAATGGCTTGCACCATCCTTCCCCCAACCCCAGGCAGCATAGCTCATGGCTCCAAAAGAGATTCCTTCCTTCTGCTTGAGGAGAGGGGAGGGAAGAGTAAAGAGGACTTTATTTTGCATCTTGGTTACCAGCTTAGCCACAGTAGGATAGGGGACTGGTCAGAGTCATGAGACTCTCATCCCAGGCCCTGGCTCCTGGACATTTCTAGACATACTCTGGACAAGAGGGGAACCTACTGCTTTGAAGGGAAGGAACCAGTCCTAGCAGGACTCATTACTTGCTGACCTTTGGGCCCTGAATAACCATCAGTGATGCCCAGATAGTACACCATGGACATGGACCTTGGGTAGGACTCTGAGATGTGCTGGCTTTAGGTAAGATCCAGCACATTACCAGCTATGGTGGCTGTGGTGAGAGACTCTTTGCTTGAGAAAAGCAGGTGGAAAAGTAAAGGAGACTTTGTATTGCACCTTAGGTACCAATTCAGCCACAGAGGTCAAAGCACCAAGCAGGCTCTTGGAATCCAGGCCTTGGCTCTTTTATGGCATTTCTGGACCCACCATGAGCAGAGAGTGCCCACTGCCCTAAAGAATGAGTTCCAGGCCGGGCAGCATTCACCACAAGCTGATTCAAAAGCCTTTGGGCCTTAAGTGAACCGTGGCAGTAGCCTGGAAGTACTCCCCTGGGCCTGTGGTGGTGAAGGCCAGGGGTGGGGCTCTCCTGCCTGTGGAAAGGGGAGGGAAGAATGTATCTCATGGTTTGAGTGCCAACTAAGCTGCACACCAAGTAGATTTCTAAGGATTCTGACTTCAGTCTCTGGCTCTCAGACTGTACCTCTCAACCTACCCAGGGCCTGGGGGAACTCACCACCCTGAAGGGAAAGACACAAACCTGGCTGGATTTACTACCAGCTGATTATGGAGCCCCAGGGTCTTGAGCAAACATTGGTAGCCAGATAGTGGTTACATCAGGCCTTGAGCAAGACATAGTACTTTGCTGATTTCAGGTCTGTCCTAGTGCAGCCCTAGTGGTGGTAGCCACAGAGGTACTTGTGTCATCCCACCCCAAGCTCCAGGATGTCCAGCACAGAAAAACAGAGAGAGAATTTGTTTGTTTGGGAGAAAGTAAAAAAAGAGAACAAGAGTCTCTGCCTGGTAAGAATTTTTCTGGATCTTATCCAAGACCATCAAGGCAGTACCTCTATAAGTCTGTAAGAACCACAGTGTTACTGGGCTTAGGATGCTCCCTAATGCAGATACAGCTTAAATCAAAATACCCAGGTACTTTCAAACACCTAGAAAAGCCTTCTCAAGAAAGATGGGTACAAACAAGCTCAGCCTTCAAAGACCAAAATAAATACCTAACACTTCAATGCCCATATACTGACAGATACCTACAAGTATCAATACCATCCAGGAAAACATGACCTCACCAAATGAACTAAATAAGTCACCAGGGAACAATACTGAAGAAAGAGATATGTGACCTGTCAGACAGAGAATTCAAAATAGCTGTTTTGACATATAGACCAATGAAACAGAACAGAGACCTCAGAAATAATATCGCACATCTACAACCATCTGATCTTTGACAAACCTGACAAAAACAAGCAATGTGGGAAAGGATCTCCTATTTAATAAATGGTGCTGGGAAAACTGGCTAGCTGTATGCAGAAAACTGAAAGTGGACTCCTTCCTTACAACTTATACAAAAGATAACTCAAGATGGATTAAAGACTTAAAACCCAAAACCATAAAACACTAGAAGAAAACCTAGGCAATACCATTCAGGACATAGGCATGGGCAAAGACTTCATGATGAAAATGCCAAAAGGAATTGCAACAAAAGCCAAAACTGACAAATGGGATCTAATTAAACTAAAGAGCTCTGCACAGCAAAAGAAACTATCATCAGAGTTAACAGGCAACCTATAGAATCTGATAAAGGTCAAATATCCAGAATCTACAAGGAACTTAAACAAATTTACAAGAAAAAACAAATAACCCCATAAAAAATTTGGCAAAGGATATGAGCAGACACTTCACCAAAGAAGACATTTATGCAGCCAACAAACATATAAAAAGAAGCTCAACATCACTGATCATTAGAGAAATGCAAATCAAAACCACAATGAGATACCATCTCATGCCAGTCTGAATAGTGATCATTAAAAAGTCAAGAGACAATAGATGCTAGTGAGGCTGTGGAGAAATAGGAACACTTTTACACTGTTGGTGAGAATGTAAATTAGTTCAATCATTGTGGAAGACAGTGTGGTGATTCCTCAAGGATCTAGAAGCAGAAATACCATTTGACCCAGCAATCCCATTACTAGGTATACACCCAAAGGAATATAAATCATTCTACTATAAAGACACATGCACACGTATGTTTATTGCAGCACTATTTACAATAGCAAAGACATGGAACCAACCCAAATGCCCATCAATAATAGACTGGATAAAGAAAATGTGGAACATATGCACCATGAAATACTATGCAACCATAAAAAGGAATGAGATCACATCCTTTGCAGGGACATGGATGAAGCTGGAAGCCATCATTCTCAGCAAACTAACATAGGAACAGAAAACTAAACACTGCATATTCTCACTCATAAGTCAGAGTTGAACAATGAGAACACATGGACACAGGAAGGGGAACAACACACACTGGAGTCAATTGGGGGGGGCGAGGAGAGGGAGTGTATTAGGACAAATAGCTAATGCATGCAGGGCTTAAAACCTAGAATGATGGATTGATAGGTGCAGCAAACCACCATGGCATACGTACACCTGTGTAACAAACCTATACATTCTGTACTTATCTCCCAGAACTTAAAGTAAAAAATAAATAAATAAAATAGCTATTTTGAGAAAACTCAAAGAAATTCAAGATAACACAGAGAAGGAATTCAGATTTCTATCAGATAAAGTTAACAAAGAAATTGAAATAATTTAAAAGAGTCAAGCAGAAATTCTGGAGTTGAAAAATGCAATTGACATACTGAAAATGCATCGAGGTCTTTTAATGGCAGAATTGATCAAGCAGAAGAAAGAATTAGTGAGTTATTTGAAAATACACAGTGAATACACAAAACTACACACACAAAAAGAATTTAAAAAAATGAACCACAACTATAAGATCTAGAAAATAGCATCAAAAGGGCAAATCTAAGAGTTATTGGCCTTAAAAAGGAGGTAGAGAGAGTGATGGGGTAGAAAGGTTATTCAAAGGAATCATAAGAGGGATTTCATCAACACTGATCTGTCCCACAAGAAATGCTGAAGGGAGTACTACAATCAGAAAGAAAGGGATGTTAATGAGCAATAAGCATCTGAAGCTACAAAACTCACGGTAATAGTAAGCACATAGAACACAGACTATTTTAACAATGTAACTGTGGTGTGTAGACTACTCTTATCTTAAGTAGAAAGACTAAAAGATGAACCAATTTTTTTTCAAGACATAGAGAGTACAATAACATATAAATAGAAACAACAAAAAATTAAAAAGCAGAGAATAAGTTTAACATGTAAAGGTTTTTTCAGTTTTCTTTTTGCTTGCTTGTTGATGCAAACAGTGTTAAGTTGTTATCAGCTTAAAATAACCAGTTATAAGATAGTATTTACAAGCCCCAGAGTAACCTCAAATCAACAAACCTACAACAGGTACACAAAAGATATAAAGCAAGAAATTAAAACATACCTTCAGAGAAACTACCTTCACTAAAAGGAAGACAGGAAAGAAAAAAGAGAAGGTCACAAAACAACCAGAAAACAAATAATAAAACGGCAGGAGTAAGTCCTTACTTGTCAATAATAACATTGAATATAAATGGCCTAAACTCTCTAATCAAAAGTCATAGAGTCACTGAATGGATTAAAACAAAACAAAACAACACAAAACAAGATCGAATGATCTGTTGCCCACAAGAAACACACTTAATCCATAAAGATACACATAGACTGAAAATTAAGGGATGGAAAAAGATATTCCATGCCAATGGGGAAAAAAAAGAGGAGGAGTAGCTATACATGTATCAGACAAAATAGATTTCAAGACGAAAACTATAAGAAGAAACAAGGTTACTATATAATGATAAAGGGGTTGATTCAGCAAGAGGACATAACAATTTTAAATATATATTCACCCAACACTGGAGCATCCAGATATATAAAGCACATATCTTTAGAACTGAAGAGAGAGATAGATCCTAATACAATAATACTTGAAGACTTCAACTCCCCACTTTCAGCATTGAACAGAACTTTCAGACAGAAAATTAACAAAGAAACATTGGACTTAATCTGCACTATAGAGCAAATGGACCTAATAGATAGTTACAGAACATTTCATCCGACAGGTGCAGAATACACATTCTTCTTCTCAGCACATGGATCATTCAAGGATAGACCATATGTTAGATCACAAAATAAGTCTTAAAACATTCAAAAACATTGAAATAATATGAAGCATATTCTCTGACCACGATGGAATAAAACTAGAAATCAATAACAACGGGAATTTTGGAAACAGTGCAAACGCATAGAAATTAAACAATATGCTCTTGAAAGACTAATGGATCAATGAAGAAATTAAGAAGAAAATTGAAAAATGTATTAAACAAATGAAAATGGAAACACAACATACCAAAACCTATGGGATACAGCAAAAGTAGTACTAAGAGGGAAGTTTGAAGCTGTAAGTACCCATATCAAAAAAAGGAAAAACTTCAAATAAGTAACCTAATGGTGCATCTTAAAGAACTAGACAAACAAGAGCACACCAAACCAAAAATTAGTAGAAGAAAAGAGATAATAAAGATGAGAGCAAAAATAAATGAAACAGAGATGAAGAAAACAATGAAAAAAGATCAATGAAACACAAAAATTAGTTTTTTGAAAAGATAAACAAAATTGACAAACATTTAGCCAGACTAAGAAAAAAGAAGATCCAAGCAAACAAAATCAGAGATGAAAAGGGCACTATTACAACTATACCATAGAAATTCAAAGGATCATTACTGGCTACTAGGAGCAACTACATGCCAATAAATTGGAAAATCTAAAAAAAAAAAAAAATAGATAAGTTCCTAGACAGAACCTACCAAGACTGAACCATAAAGAAATCCAAAACCTGAACAGACCAATAATAAGTAACGAGATCAAAGCCGTAATAAAAAGTCTCTCAGCAAAGAAAATCTTGGGACCCAATGGCTTCACTGCTAAATTCTGCCAAGCATTTAAAGAATAACTAATACCAATTCTATTTAAACTATCCTGAAAAATAAGGAGGAGGGAATACTCCCAAACTCATTCTACAAGGCCAGTATTATCCTGCTACCAAAACCAAAGACACATAAAAATAAAAACTACAGGCCAATATCACTGATGAGTATTGATGAAAAAAATCCTCAACAAAATACTAGCAAACTTATTTTAACAACACATTAAAAAGATCATTCATCATGACCAAGTGGTATTTTTCCCAGGGAAGAAAGATGGTTCAACATACACAAATCAATCAATGTGATACATCATATCAACAGAATGAAGAAAAGCTATATGATCATTTTGATTGATACAGAAAAAGCATTTGACAAATTTCAACATCCGTTCATGACAAAAACCATCAAAACACTGGGTATAGAAGAAACATGCCTCAACACACACACAAAAGCCATATGTGATAGATGCATGGCTAGTATCATACTGAATGGAAAAACTGAAAATCTTTCCTCTAAGATGTGGAACAAGACAAGGATGCCCACTTTCACCACCGTTATTCAACATAGTACTGGAAGTCCTAGCTAGAGCAATCAGACAAGGAAAAGAAAGGACATCCAAGTTGGAAAGGAAGAAGTCAAATTATCCTTGTTTGCAGATGGTATGATTTTATATTTGGGAAAACCTAAAGGGTCCATCAAAAAACTATTCAAACTGATAAACAAATTCAGTAAAGTTGCAGCATACAAAATCAACATACAAAAATCAGTAACATTTCTATATGCCAACTGCAAACAATCTGAAAAAGAAATGAAGAAAGCAATCCCATTTACGATAGCTACAAATAAAATCAAACACCTGAAAAGTAACTTAAGAACTGAAAGATCTCTAAAATAAGTGTTATAAATCATCAATGCAAGAAATTGAAAACGACACCAAAAAATGAAAAGATACCCCATGTTTATGGATTGGAAGAATCAATATTATTAAAATGTCCATACTGCCTAAAGTGATCTACAGATTTAATGCAATCTCTATCAAAACACCAGTGAAATTCTTCACAGAAAAAAAATCCTAAAATTCATATGGAAACACAAGACCCAGAATAGCCAAAGCTATCCTGAGCAAAAAGAACAAAACTGGAGGAATCACGTTACCTGACTTCAAGTTATACTACAGAGCTAAAGTAACCAAAGCAACATGGTACTGTCATAAAAACTGGCCACATACAGCACTGGAACAGAATAGAGAACCCGAAAATAAATCCATACATCTACAGGGAACTCATTTTCAGCAAAGATGCCAAGAATATACACTGGAGAAAGGACAGTCTTTTCAATAAATGGCCTGGGAAAACTGGATATCCATATGCAGAAGAATGAATAAAGGCCTCTATCTCTCACCTTATGCAAAAATCAAATCAAAGTGGACTAAAGATTTAAACCTAAGGAATGAAACTAAGAAACTACTAAAAGAAAGCATTGGGGAAACTGTCCAGGACACTGGACTGGGCAAAGATTTTTTTTTAGCAATATTCCATAAGCACAGTCAACCAAAGCAAAGATGTATAAATGGGATCACATCAAGTCAAAAAGCTTCTCCAGAGCATAGGAAACAATCTAAAAAGTGATGAGACACCCACAGAATGGTAGAAAATATCTGCAAACTATCCATGTGACAAGGGATTAATAACCAGAATATATAAGAAGTTCAAACAAACCTATAGGAAATAAACTCATAATCCGATTTAAAAATGGGCAAAAGATCTGAATAGACATTTCTCAAAAGAAGGCACACAAATGGCAAAGAGACATATGAGGCTCATTGATCATCAGAGAAAAGCAAATCAAAACTACAATGTGATATCATCTTACCCCAGTTAAAATGACTTTTATCCAGATGACAGGTAATAATGAATGCTGGTGAGGATGTGGAGAAAAGGGAACTCTTGTATACTGTTGGTGGGAATTAGTACAGCTACTATGGAAAACAGTATGGAGGTGTTTTTGAAAACTAAAATTAGAACTAATATATGATCCAGCAACCCCACTCCTAGGAATATACCCAAAAGAAAGGAAATCAGCATATCAAAGAGATATTTGCACTTTCAAGTTTACTGCAGCACAATTCACAATAGTGAAGATTTGGCAGCAACCTAAGTGTCCATCAGCAGATGAATGGATAAAGAAATTGTGGTACATATACAAAATGGAGTACTATTCAATCATAAAAAATAAGATTCTGTCATTTGTAACAACATGGATGGAACTAGAGGTTGTTATGTTGAATGAAATAAGCCAGACACAGAAAGACAAACTTCACATGTTCTCACATATTTGAGGAAGCTAAAAAATGAAACAATTGAACTCATGGAGGTAGGAAGTAGAAGGATGACTACCAGAGGCTATGAAGGGTAGTGGAAGACAGTATTATGGGAAATTGGGGCAGTTAATGGATATATAAAGAGAGTTAGAAAGAATAAATAAAACCTAGTATTTGATGGCACAATAGGGTGATTATAGTCAAAGTAATTTAATTGTACATTTTAAAATAAAAAAAGAGTATAATTTTATTGTAACACAAAAGATAAATGCTTGAGGGAATGGATTCCCCATTCACCCTGATGTGATTATTACATATTGCATGTCTGTATCAAAAAATAATACATTTATACCTCCACTGTGTACACACAAAATTAAAAAATAAAAAAATGAACACCACAGATAAATCAAAATGGATTTTTTTTACACTGCTTCAGCAGTGAAAGAAGTGTACTGCCTCGTTTCTGCAGGTCGGGGTAGGAGTTCAGGTTTCTCGCATGATCTCCATTGACACTTGGGGTTAAGGGGGGTGATCCTTGTTATTGCTGGGCAGAAGTGACAGTTCTGATTCCCCACTGGCCCTCTACTGATGTCTTTCTGGCTGGAAGGAGTAGAAATGCACTGTTATTCCCCCCACGTGGCCTCTATGGTGTTGGGGAGATGATCCTGTTACCATTAGGTAGTGTGGTAAGTTCTAAGTCTCCACTAGACTTCCTCTTCCATTACCCCAGAGGGAAGTGGGTGGGGTGCCTCATTACTACAAGGTGGGAATGAAACATCTGCTCTCTACTTGGCCTTGTCTGACACTACCCTGGGGTGGGGGTAGACAGAGAGTGAGGTTGACATGCCTGGCAAGGGAGGAAGTCAAGTCTCCCTACTTTGCTTTTGCTGGAGTGGGTCTGGGTGGTGTCACGGTTTTTTCTACAATGTTTGGCTAGAGTAGAGTGACTGCTGTTTCAACGTGTTCTCTCTTGCTAGGCTGTCCCTTTCTGGGTCCTTTTACTAGGAAGGGCAGGACTTTTTTGTCTGTGTACATAGGCATTTTTGGATTTTTGCCTTCTTTTGCTCCAAATCTGAGATATAGGAGGCAAACAAACAAACCAGAAACTTACCACCATGTGTCATGCCTCAGATCCCAGGATCCTTAGCTAGTCTGTCTTATTCTCTCCACATTTCCATTGTCTTATGTTTGTTTTTTTAATAATGTTCAGTGTTTTTAATTGTACTTAGTAGGACAAATAGGAAAAAGTATGTCTACTCCATTTTCCCAGAAGTTGCTGCCTAATTTTTTAAATCCACGTTTCTCTAATAGGGTACAGAGGCAAAGGATGAATATTCTAAAATCAAATTAGCCAATCTTTGCATTTGTTCATCAATAGAAGAAGGGCTGCAAAGTATTAGATAACAAGATTTCTCTAAGTCATCTGCTCATTTTCCTCCTTCTCACTCTCTTACCCTCTCAGTAACATCCTATTTCAGCTACTTACACAAATCTGTGTATTTTTCTAGATAAGACATGAAGGTGGGTGGACATTGTCTCAGCCCGGCCTCATGCTTACTCCACAATAAAACATGAAATCAGATGCCAATAATTATAGACCTCGCCATAGCAGGACAATAGGCAATGTTAAAAAATGAGAGGATGTGTTCTTCATTTGTGTAGCCGTAATTTATATACTAACTACATTAATTGCATTAATTATATGATGTTACATTATATTATACTACATTCATTATACCTATCTTACTCTTCTATTTGACAATGAGCTCCTTCAGGGAAGAGGATGAACCAAATCAGTTATCTGGAACATTGCGAACACCTGATAAATGCTCTTCTTTCTCTTCTTGGCCACTCCCTTTTCCACCGCCAGCTAGTTCAGGAATTAAGGCAGAAAGACCAGGGGAGAAACATCCACAACTAATCTAGGCTTGAAGGCTTGAAGAAGACCTCTGAATGAATAACCAGGTAGGTCTCCTTCAGTCCTTCAAGCTGGATCTTGCAGGAGGTGCTGGCCACCTTTCACCTGACCCAATACATCTTTGGAGATCCTGATTTATGCAGACACCAATGATTGGAAGGAAGGGTTGTGGTACCCTGTCTTCCACTTCCCTCTTTTAGAGTTCTGGCCAATTTTGTCAATATTTATTCATTTTTACAATAAATACTTATGGAGGAAGAGCAGGATGGAGTGAAAACCAGACCCACAGGCAAGGTTTTCCAAACTGTGACCTGAGGAATGCCAACAGGTGCTTAGTGATAATGAGTGTTCCATGAGGAAGTAAGTTTGAGAAATGCTGCTTACCACACTCAGAAGATCACAATGCACATCACAGATTCTGAGAAGCTCTATAGTTAAAAAAAAGTCTTTTAACTTTGTTTCCAGTGTTTCCCCCCTTCCTGACACTGCAAAATACTCACTGAAAGCACAATATTAATAATTTCTTTAAACTTATTCATAAGGCTACTCCTAAGAGAAATAATCCTAAAAATTCCAAGAGCAGGGAAACAATGCCAAAGACAGATGCAGGTGAAGAATGGAGACATGGAATAAAGAAGGTGTGATGTTAATTTGACTAAGTCAAAAAGTAGATAAGGATATGGTAGAATATAAAAGAGATTTGATACAGTAGAGGCTAAAAACTAGGAGGAATTTAGACTTTCAGAGTTTGTTGAGAGGATTTTGAGAAAGCAATGATTATACTGGTCAAGAATGGTGGATTCTTTTGCCATAATTTGAATTGTCATGTATCAGTCAAGGTCTCAGCATGAAACAAATGGCATATTCAAATTAGGATATTCAAGGAGGATGTAATGAAGGAACTATTTAGAAAGGTAGGAGTAGAACATAGGGCATAGTGGATATACCGTAATGGATGGCAAAATATCTTGGGACCACAAACAGTGGGGAGGTGTATGGCCTTCCCTAGGCCAGCATGGATGAGGGGAAGGAGCAGTTCCCAGAAGCCATATTGAGCATCATGTAGATCGAACTGCTTCAAGAAGAGCAGTGATCCACCTCAACTGTCTCCAGGCCCCCCCTTCAGCTGAACCCACATAAGTCAACTTCCTAAAGTAAACAGCAGTGTGGAGAGGAGGGTGGAGAATAGATATGGAATGGCAAAAGGAAGATATCTGGCACATGTCTGAAGCTGAAGAATCTGGAAGCTGCCAGCAGATATTTTAACTCTACCATTTCCTGACTAGCTGTGTCTGTTCATGATTCATGCAACATTTTTATTTGCTTTGTCCTTCCTTCTTCCTCTACTTTTACTTTAGGTTCCAGGGGTACATGTGCAGATTTCCTACATGGGTAAATTGTGTGTTGCTGAGGCTTGGTGTACAAATGATCCTGTCATCTAGCTAGTGAGCATAGTACCCAATAGGTACTTCCAACGCACACATGCCCCCACCTTTCCCTCTAAAGTAGGCCCCAGTGGCTATTGTTCCCATCTTTGTGTTCATGTATATTCAGTGCTTAGCTACAAATTATAAGTGAGAATATGCGGTATTTGGTTTTCGGTTCCTACGTTAGTTTGCTTAGCATAAGGGCTTCCACCTGCATCTATGTTGCTGCAAAGGACATGACTTCATTTTTTATGGCCGTGTAGTATTCCATAGTATATATTTACCAAATCTTTGTTATCCAATCCAACATTGATGGGCATCTCCATTGACTCCACGTCTTTGCTATAGTGACTAGTGCTTTATGCAACACTTTGAAAGACAGCACCCATTGTGTCAAGACACTGTGTTGAGACAGTGAAGACACAAAAATAGTAAGATAGAGACTAGCCCTTAGGTATGTAAAATAGCTATAAGCAGAGTGAAAATAGGAAATAATTAAAATATAGAGTGAAACATAAAGAAATATAGAAAGCATAAGGGAGTTCAGTGCAGAGAATTTTCATAGCTAACTTATGACTTTAGCCTTGATGTGCAATGCAATAAAATTGTTGGCTAAGGTAGCCTTTCTAGCATAAATGCAAATATCAAGAATTTTAAAAGAAGTATTTAAATCTAATTTCAGCTATCAATGAATGAATTTAATTTCGTTATTATAACAAAAAATAATCCATAATCAAAATTTTAGCTACTCACAAAAGTTGATTTCTGAATTAAAGTATATGATAAACACAAATTCATAAATGCTAATTTTTTTGTGAAACGCCAGCATTTTGTGTTTAGTCTCCGACACTTTTAAACAGTCCTTAAAATTTGTTCTCATAAAGGAAATCCTTAGTATTGTTTTAAATAAACTTTAACCTATTTCCTTTTTGGCATATTTCTCTCCAGGCTTTGTCTACATGCATATGTTCTTGACCTGGGCCCTCTGAATCCAAAAAACTTTATACCATTCTTTAATTAAAAGAGGTAGAATATTGTGGTCATGGAGTTTTTCAAATAATTCGGGAAGTCTCAGCCATATTTTGGCTAGACCTTGCACTATCCCAAAATAACATGGAAAATCACTGATAAGTCTTGCGTGAGTCATCTGTTTAAACTGAAGAATGGGGATAACGGTGTCATTGCCCATGCTGATAGAGACGTTTTGCACAAGAGAGAGTTGACAAGGGACAATGAACTCTTTCAGAAATTTAAAACAAAATTTGTACTAAAATCTTGATAGAAATAGAAAGCATCAACTGCAAACTGGCTTGAATATATAACTAAAATATTGTATTTATGACTTTGATAATATTGTTTAGTTTTGTCTTTCTATTCTTGATTTAAAATAATATATATGTGTGTATATAGATATATATATACACACACACAAAGATACATATATATTCCTTCCCTCACCTTGCCTTTCCCCCATCCCCAAATAGAATAATGTGATTCCCTGCGTATGATATTAGAATGTTGTGTACACCAACCCCCATGCTTGTGGTTGAAATTCTACAGATACAAAAGCTCTCTTGCAGTCTACCCACATATTCAGGAGTCACAAGACAGGTTTCTGAAGTTGGTCCTTTTTTCCCTCTACTTATGGAATTTGTAAAGGGTTATATTTTCATCTTTATAATGGAAATGGAAAAAGTAAAATGTGATTTATTTTACAAAATTTCACTGCACAGGTACATTTGAAAGAATGAGGCCACTCTAAAGTGAGGCATATCTCAACACTCACATTATTTCAAAAGAATCACAACAAAAATAAAAATAATAAAAGCTATTCTGGCACACAATATCCTTCAGGCTCAGGTCCTGCCTGGCCCAGCCCCATTCCTTGGTGGCCTCTACCCACCCTTCCTCACACCCAGCATCTAAACCTCTGACCGCACTGAATCACTTCTGGTTCCAGCCTTCTAAACGGTTCTATACGGCTCTCCATATCCACACTCCTCCTCTATTGTCCATCTGACATGCATCTATTCCATTATCCAGGAAGCTTTTTATTTAATAGACTTTCTTTTTTAGAGCATTTTTTAGATTCACAGCAAAATTGAGTGGAAGGTACAGAGATTCCCATGTACCTCCTATTTCTACACATTGATTGTCTCCCCACCACAGTGGCACATTTGTTACAATGATAACTCTACACTGACACATCAGCACCCAAAGTCCAAATAGTTTATTTTAGGGTTCACTCTTGGTATTGTACATTCAGTGGGTTTGGACAAATGCATAATGATATGTGTCCACCACTGTAGTATCTTATAGAGTAGTTTCACCACCCTAAAATATTATCTGTGCTTCATCCCTCACTCCCCCAATCTCTAGCAACCACTGATCTTTTACTATCTCCGTAGTTTTGCCTTTTCCAGAATGTGATGTAGTTGCAATCATACATTCTGAACCTTTTCAGATTGGGTCCTTTCACTTAGTAATATGCATTTAATTTTCCTCTGTGGCTTTTCATGGCTCATTTCTCTTTAGTACTGCATGATATTTCATTGTCTTGATGTACCACAGTTTTTCATCTATTCACTTGCCAAAGGACATCTTGGTTGCCCTGGAATCTTTTTTAGCCCCTAAACCACTCCCCTAACTGCTCTTTTCTTGGTCCCCACTACCACACCCCACCATCTTGCATCATGGCATCAATGCACATTACTAAACTCATGTCCTGTCTTCTAAGCTGTAAGCTCCTTGTCTAATCATTGTGCTCCCAATATCTAGTCCAGTCGGCACTTAAAATAATCGGTAAATGGATAAATACAAAAATTCCTTTTCGTGCAAGAGAAGTGGTAGGTTTGAAGAGCAAGAAAAATATGAAATGAAGGCAATCAGCTTTTTTTTTTTTTGCTTATATCTTATGTATTGGGTATTGTCTTAAATACTTCATTACAGTATTTAGTGCTCAACTAATTCAATGAGGTAGGTATTGAAATTCCATTTTTTCCAATGCAGAAATAGGGGCTTAAAAAAAGTAAGTAACTTGTCCAAGAAGCCACACATGTTAGCAAACTGGCAGCCAGAACAGAAGCCCAGGTTTCTCTGACTGGAGAGCCTAGGAACTTGGCTATACACCAAGCATAATAATATTCTTACATAGCATCCTGTGTAGAGAAGGAAATCATTTAAATTTAGCCACCCAGTTGAGAAAGCGAAAACTGGGTTTCAGAAACTCAAAGGTCACTTTTCCTTTTGACCCAAATTGACTCTTTTGAAAGAGCCCAGGTAAAAATATTTCATCACATATCTTTGCCCTTGCACATATCTGTAAGCATTCCTGCTTTTCTCTTTGCTATTCTGATTTCTCCAAACTGCAAGGGCAGAGGTCTTTCACCTTAGTGTCGGAAGTTCCAGCTGGGACAAAGGACTACAGTTGCAGGAAGTGCTCCCTGAAAATCTTGTGTTTAATCTTTGTTTTTTCCCCAAGAGCAACAAATCTCTTATTTTTTTCATTTAACAAATATTTGTATTGAAGACTTTTGATATGCCAAGTATTGATAGAGGTATTGATGTATACAATGATAAACTAGGTACCCACCATGATATTTCAGCTAAGAGGGATTTTTTTGAAGATAAAGAGAGTTAAGGTCACTGAAAGTCCTTGATAGGCTCTGGAACTAGGAGGGTTATTACTTGTTCTGGTTATGAATTCGCTTAAAACAAATGGTTTTTATGACATCTTCTAGTTGTATAGATTGACTGGGCTCTGCTGAGGGTTCTCATCTCATGAGGTTGCAGTCAGATACTTATTAGGTCCATCCTGGGGGCTGGCACTTGATGCTGGCGGTGGGAAAGGTCAGGTTACATAGTCACCCCATGTAACATGGGCTTTTCATAGAATAGTGACTGGTCCTTGGCTTAAAACACCCCGAAACCTATTTTGTCAAGCAGGGGTCTCAGAGGGAGACCCTGGAGATGGTGGGCACAGGACAGGAACAGCAGAACCTTCACCAGGAGGCTCCCCCTTGGTCATGGGACACATGCGTCCAGCTCGGGGCCCTCAGGTGGGGGCTGCAAAGAAGCTGGTTGTCCCTTGAAAGCTGGAGCAAGTGAGCAGGTACACTTGGACCTGAGGCTGTGGTTTCTCCCCAGGCTGAAGTGGATCTTGAGGTGGCAAGGAATGGAACAGCTTGGCACCCTGGGAGAGTGGAGGGCGACTTTGAACTGGGCATCAGCAGGTGCATGCCCAGCAGCCACTGGCTTTTCCATTACATGCAAATCAGCAGGGCCAAGTTCACCCTTGGAAAGAAGTTGTAAAAATCGGTTGATGCCTTTGAAGGCCTTTGTTTTGGAGGCTTCTTTGAAGGGTCTTGCATCCAGTTCTGACCTTGGAGCAAGTGTTAAGTGGCCTCGAGGAATGTCACTGAGGCTCCTTTTGGAACAGATTCAGGAAGAAAACGCTGTCTTGGAAAGTGCTCTCTTCTCTTTGTGCAGGGGGGATTCAATAAATATCTGTGTTGTATAACATTCCTTGTATTATGGAACTCTTAAAACTTTTACAAATGACTTTCACATACATCATCTGATTGTTCAGACTTAAAGGGTGTCAGACATCTGCCGTTGATGGCTGTGCTTTTTGAACAAAGGTAGTGAAGTAAAAACTCCCTCCCCTCCTGCCCATCCCCTGTTATGTCTCTTCCTCCTTGTCTTACCCCTCCCCCTCCTCCCATCGCTAGGCTTGTTCTTTACTTCTTCTTTCTGGGAGGTGAGGTGAGAAGGGGGATCCTACATAGCATCCTGTGTACCTGTCACCCAACTTCCTTCAATGATGACATGTAGTGACTGTAGTTCAAAATCAAATCCAGAACACTGAAATTGGTGCAATACTGTCACTGTACTACTACAACTTTCATATACATATATTTTCTTTTCTAAAATTAAGAGCACACAATTTGCATAAGTCTTTTCTCTTTTATTCTGTATAGTGGGTAAGGCTCAGTCCTCAGGTATTACTGTAATGATGGGCTCCCCTATTTTTCATGTACAATTACATAGCTTTAGATAAGAATCTTCTTTATATATTTTATATTAACAAAAGCCTTTTTAGATATTAATTCGTGATAAAATGAAACTGACCCAGAAAAAACACACACTTTTTCACACACAAAAAAAAATTGGCAAAAGAACAGACACTTATTGAGTCTCTGCTATATGCCAAGGACTTTGCCAAACACCGGAACACAGTGACGCAAAGACAGTCCTCTCTCAAAGGGTTCACACATCAGAGCATGAGCCTTAAGCTGAGATATAAGAAAAATGCATTTCTAAAAAAGATCTCTTATTGAGACCTGGGGACAAATGGCTGCATTATGTGTCAGGAAAGAGACTGAAGCACATTTTGTCCTAACATCAGGAGTTGATTCTGGTGAACCAAACGGAAGAACCATCTTGTTAAAGTTGGGTATAACTGGATAATCTGGGGTGGAACTAAGAAAATAAAGAAGCCTGGGCTAGAAAAGGATTGAACTCAAACAAGTCGCACATGCTGGGATCCATCTGTGTTTTCTCTATATCTTGAGGGCCACACCTCAAACATCTATTGCTTTGATGTCATCTTCAAGCCATACGAACAAATCCTCCTCCTTCTAAAGAGTTCCTCATCTCCCTCACTGTCACAGCATTTCCCAGCCGGCCTCTATCCTCCCTCTCCCTCTTACTAGGCTGTGAGTGTTTCTCACAGCTACCTGTTCTCTGCTCTTACCAGCCCATCTCAGAGCCACATTACCCTCACCGCTTGCACATTTTCTCTTAAATAAAAGCATCTTATTTAGCTTCACTGATTTGAGGCATGTATTAGTTTCCTGAGACTACTGTGACAAATTACCACAAGCATGGTGGGTTAAAACAACAGAAGATTCTTCTCTCCTAGTTCTGGAAGCCAGAAATCCAAAATCCAGCAGGACTACAATTCCCTCACGGACTCTAGGGGATAATCCATTTTTTTGTCTCTTCCAGCTTTTGGTGGCTGCTGGCATTTCTTGACCTGTGGCTGCCTCACTCCGATTTCTGCTCCCATGATCACATCACCTCCTCTTCTTCTGTGTCAAACCTTCTTGTGCCTCACTTTTATAAGGACACTGGACCTTGGATTTAGGGCCCACCAGAATGATTTAGGGCCCACCAGAATAATCCAGGATGATCTCCTCAAGATCTTTATATCTCTAAAGACCTTTTCTCCAAGTAAAGTCACATTCATAGGTTCTGAGGATTAGGATGTGGAGATGCCTTTTTGCAGGCCACCATTCAACTCGCTGCAGGGCTTTTCCTGTCCAATCCCTCTGGTGGGTATCAGTATTTTCACCACATTAGGCTCCTATTCAGAGTCATCAATGGTTTTTCATTTTCTCTCTCTTCAAATCTGAATTCCTCTGCCTGGCATTCTAGGCTTACCACAATTTGGCCCCACCTAAATTTGGTACCTCGCCAACATCCCATAATTTACTTCACCAGACATTTAGTGAGTGTCTACTATGCCTAAGACACTGTTTCTAGGCTTTTGGGGACACCAAGATAAATACAGTGTCACCCAGCCTTCACAGAGCATGTGGCCCTGCTGAGGAGACAAATGTACACAGCTGACTATGAAACACAACACAACAAACAACACAGTCCCTTCCCATCAGGCAGCCTCTGCACTATGCACACTGCCGCTACTCTGCTGCATTCATCCATTCTCACACTGCTATGAAGAACTACCCACTTGGTCATTTATAAAGAAAAGAGGTTTAATTGACTCACAGTTCCACAGGCTGTACAGCAGGCATGGCTGGGGAGGCCTCAGGAAGCTTATAATCATGGCAGAAGGGTGAAGGGGAAGCAAGAACATCTTCCCGTGGTGGCAGGAGAGAGAGAGAGGGAAGCAGGAAGTGCTACACACTTTTAAACAACTAGATCTTGCGAGAACTCACTCACTATCATGAGAACAGCAAGGGGAAAATCTGCTGCCACAATCCAGTCGCCTCCCACCATGTCCATTCCCCAACGCTGGGGATTACAATTCAACATGAGATTTGGGTGGAGGCACAGAGCCAAACCGTATCACATGCTTTTAACTATTATCCATGATGTGTGACACAGTTTGGTACTTAATCATGTAGTCCTACAGCTTCACTACTGTAATCACCTTTTGTGTCACTCAAGAAAATGTTTCTTAAACATAAGAACTTCTTCTTCTCTTACTTTTTACCACAGTTACTATAAGAGTGTTACAAATAATGGTGTATATGTCTTCAAATGAGACTTTGCTTGTACTAAAATCATTTGTTGCATCTGAGATCACTGGTTGAATGTGGTAATTGACGCTGTGAGGTAAATTTGGAGAAAATAAATGGTGTGAAAAAGAGCACCCCCTCTCTGCCAGCCTTTAATGCTAAAGGGGCAGCAATATACTCAAGCAGAAAAAGCTGGAGGCCCTGGGAGGGGCTCCACCTCCATGCAACTCCAGCCAGGGCAAAACAGTGAATAGGGAAACATGGTTCAGAGAAAGCCAGCAAGTGTCACCGACTACAGCAACTAGACTGTGCAAACGACAGTAAAAAATACTTTTATTTTTCTTTTTATAGACATCTAAGAATTTTTATCCCAGCTACTCAGGAGGCTGAGGCAGGAGAATTGCTTGAACCCGGAGGTGGAGGTTGCAGTGAGCTGAGATCACCACTGCTCTCTAGTCTAGCCTGGTCAACAGAGCAAGACTCCGCTTCAAAAAAATAAATAAATAAATAAAAGAAAGTGTCCTTACAGCAGACATATAAAGAGTTGAGGGAAAAATCTTTATCTTTAAGAAGTCAAACCAAGTGACATGGTTTTATGCTTCTATTCACAGAAATTTATCGAAATTTCCTAAACTAAGCACACTTTTTAAAGCCTTAAAATTTTAAAACAAAAGCTGAAAACTTAGGAGATAAAATCATTTCTAATTCTGGTTTATTTTGGATTGTCTCTCAGAAGTTAAAATATATAATATTATATATATAATATTATATATATAATATTATATATATAATATTATATATATAATATTATATATATAATATTATATATATAATATTATATATATAATATTATATATAATATTATATATATAATATTTTATATAAAATATTATATATATAATATTATATATATAATATTATATATATAATATTATATATAATTATATATAATATTATATATATAATTATATATAATATATAATATATAATTTTATATATATACTATATATAAAATTAGATATATTATATATAAACTGTATCTATAGTTACAGATACATAAATATAGGTAGATAACTATAGATACATAAATATAGATTTATATTATATATATAATATTTAAAAAGCCACCATATTGTTCAAGCCATTTGGCAACCATTTTTTCTTTATACAAATTATATTTTGTAATATTCTTCAACTTAATTTTCTAATGATTATATGGTATTCCATCGTGTGAATGCACCAAAATTTAATGTATAATTTCTTACTGTTAAATATTTAGATCTTTCCAATTTTCAATATTATAAGTAATGCTACTAAAAGTATCCTTTTACATATCTCTTAAATCCTTAGAATTACAATTGCTGTCTTGAAGGATATACATTTACATTTTTTACTTACATTATCAAATAACAAAGAAGTTTATATCAATGACCAATTCAACTAATAAGGAATGTCACATTAGATTTTTTTATTCATCATTAAATTACAAGGCAAAAAAATGATATTTTGTTTTAATTTGCATTTATTTGATTGTTGAAACTGTATACATTTTTCTCATGCATTTCTTCTTTGAGAATTACCTGATTATATCCTTTCCTATTTTTTTTTCTTGGAGGTGATGGCTTCTTTTTTTTGTTTTTAGAAGTTCCTTATTTAAGATAGCAATTGTTTATAGTAAATATAGTTTATAATGTTAATAATGCTTTTTGGCTAATTTTAAAGAATTTGTCGTCCAGAGTACCAACCTTTGGAATATACTTTTTTCTTTTTACATCATGTTTGTATCAAGATGTATTTAAACTCATGGCACATTTTAAACATCTGTAAGTCAGAAGGATCACTTTTGGAAGAGGCCAATTACTGGCAAAAGTGATTCATTATCAAGACAAAAAGTAAATATACTTTGGAAGTGTAAAAATCTTTCAAAATCCTTAAAGAACCCTTTATAAAAGCAATGCAAAGTATTTACTGTACATCTGAATAATATGCACTTCATAACTGTGCCTCACCCGCCTCCTAAAATCTTATATTGATCTGTGTTTTGGGTTTGAAAGCCACCTTAATGTGGAAATGCAAGAATCAGCAGGATCAAGTCCAAGAAGAATGAAGCCAGATGGTTCTGTAAGACCCAATGTGAATAGACATATACAACAGGAATTATTTAAACTGCTTAACCATTCCCACAAAAATGAGTAGGTGTATTTAAAGAAAACTTTTTTAAAGCAGAAGTTATCTACAATATTCTAGTTGAGAGAAGATATATTCACAGGCAGTTTGGACAAGATGACTCCGGTCATGTGAAAGTTTAGTTTTATTATAGACACTTTATGCAAACATTTCAATACTTTTTGCTACTTCTATAATCTTTTAGCAAGGCAGTCAGTTACAGTCCAAATGAGAAAATATAAACAAAATTACACATTTTATCTTTAAAAATCTACTTTAATTCTGTTATAAAATTTATAATGCAGTTTAAACTATGATTTCTCTCCACTTGATGATGTCTGTCACTCTATTCCTTTAATTACGAAGTCTCTGAAGACTCTGAACTTGATTGAGGAAATGTTAAACAGATACCTCTTCATAATTCTATAAGTGCTAGCTTTTAACTTTGAATAAATGCCATATCTAAACAAATAT
Source organism: Pongo abelii (assembly GCF_028885655.2). Lineage (NCBI taxonomy): Eukaryota > Metazoa > Chordata > Mammalia > Primates > Hominidae > Pongo > Pongo abelii. Next base: position 88,990,219 of record NC_071991.2, on the reverse strand, counting down.
TAAAAAGTATTTAACATCTCATACAGTCACAGTTCACTGGCGCTTTGCTCCAGCCTGGACACTGACCATTGAAAAATAGATGCCTTTCTGTGCCAGCAGCTGCTGATGCGTGCCATGCTCCTTGACTCTCCCATTCTGAAACACCACTATTAAGTCTGCATTCTGGATGGTGGACAGGCGGTGAGCAATCACAATGCAGGTGCGGCCTTCTCTGGCTTTGTCCAGGGCTTCTTGGACAACCTATTCCATAATCACATAGATTAATTCTCATAATAGTTCTTTTCCCTAATTCCTCTTCCATAAAAAGCTCCACAATAGGACGGGCGCGGTGGCTCACGCCTGTAATCCCAGCACTTTGGGAGGCCAAGGCGGGCAGATCACGCGGTCAGGTCGAGACCATCCTGGCTAACATGGGGAAACCTCGTCTCTATCAAAAATACAAAAAATTAGCCGGGCGTGGTGGTGGGCACCTGTAGTCCCAGCTAGTCGGGAGGCTGAGGCAGGAGAATGGTGTGAACCCGGGAGGCAGAGCTTGCAGGGAGCCAAGATTGCGCCACTGTGCTCCAGCCTGGGTGACAGAGTGAGACTCCAACTCAAAAAAAAAAAAAAAAAAAAAAATCTCCTCAACAATACAACAATAGATCCTTCCTAACAAGGTGTCAGTGAAATAGAACAGGTTTTTGAAAACAAAGGATTTGTCATATCAGAAGATGACTGAACCCTAATTTGGGTTAGTACCGAGGCAGCAGTTATCTACCCCTAACTTTTTTTTTTTTTATTTGAAACAGGGCCTCACTCTGTCACCAGAGTGGAGTGTAGTGGGGCAATCATGGCTTACTGCAGCCTCAACCTCCTGGGCTCAAGCGATTCTTCCACCTCAGCCTCCTGAGTAGCTGGGACTACAGGTTCCCACCACCATGCCTAGCTAATTATTTTATTTTTTGTAGAGACAAGGTCTCTCTATGTTACCCAGGCTGGTCTCAAAACTCCTGGGCTCAAGTGATCCTCCCACCTCAGCCTTCCAAAGTGTTGGGGTTACAGGTGTGAGCCACAGCGGTAGGTGCTGGCCAGCAGTCATCTACTCTTAAAGTTAAGGCAGTAAATACAGTTCACTGACTCATTTAAAAACATTTACTAATGTGTTTACCTTAGTTTCAAGGATGTTACAACATCCTTGAAAACAGACCTCAAATCCAGCTCACAGTAAATTCAAGAAGCCTGAGCAAAGGCCAAATACAGACTCCCGAATTTTTTTATTGTAAAGTAGAGAATACCTCATACTGAGTTCGTCTTTCAGATAATCTGAATTCTTAACCTTTTCTCTGACTAGAAATGATTGCTAATATTTATCTTAAAAGGTACAGCCAGATTTTAACATTGTCTTACCCTACCACTTTTCCTTATGGTTGCTGAAGAGATGCTGCCAGTAGAAGTAGGAAATACGACTCCTGAAAGCAGCTTCTTAGGTCAACGCAAAGTTATCTAGCAATGGTTTGTGAAGCATATGCACTCTAAGACTAATCTGCCTTGTGTCACGTTTACTCTCCTGAATAACAGCTACAGAAAGTGTTTACATTTTACTGAAAGGTGATGTAAGTAACAATCAATAATCTGGCTACATTTTGTTCTTTACTATGGAGAATACAGCATTTTTAAGGATGACTGATTCAAGTATGGATGAACCCAATTTAAATTCTTACCTTTTCACTTTCTGTATCCAGAGCTGATGTGGCTTCATCCAAAAGCAAAATATGAGGCTGTCTAACAAGGGCACGAGCTATGGCAATGCGTTGTTTCTGGCCACCAGAGAGCTGAGTTCCTTTGTCTCCTACTCTAGTGCTATATTTCTGTAAATAAGGTTTTGTTGTTATGAAAGTAGAACTGAAAGTAAAGTTCTAACAGCTTGCTTATAGAAAGTAGAATAGACGATTCTATACACTCCAAAAATTTAGGTTCAGAAGCTAAGAATGGTTCATGAATAATTAAGGAAAGAACAGTAAAAAAGCCCGAAATGGCAGGTTTACTATCTATTTGAAAATAAATGTTTGGGCCTTAAGATATGTTTTAGTGTAAACAGGTCAGCATTTTAATGAAGAAGAATATTGTTGCAATGTTAGTATCTTCCATCTTCTGGTTTCGTTACATTTGGGACAAAGACTGGCAGGAGAAAGGAAATTTGATTTGAACAAAGTATTCATAATAAAATAATTGAAGCTCATCTTACTTGTAACCAGCAGGTGACACTCTCTGCATGATTTTAAATTGAGGAAAGACATTCTTGGGATGTTAGCCTTTTAGTGTCTGTTTTTATGAAAGTATCTCCAACACTTAAACAATTTTAATGGATGCTACTTAAAGGATTCCATTTTGATATCTAACTTTGAAAATGAACATCTCCTTTTTAAACATTTTTGTTGTGAGAGTGCTCCAAAAATTCTTCCCATATTGTTTCCCACAATGGATAATTGTCACCAACTATTCACTGTGATGATAGGGACAGCAGTTAAAGGTTACTCAGGAGAGAGCAGAAACAGGAGTGACTGCACTTGTAACCTAGAAAACAATACTATCTTATTATTTCCAAGCCCTTGCCAGGCTGAAATTTTAGTACAGGGTTGCCTATTTTTATTTGCTATATCTGGCGACCCTAGTTTTGTGGCACTCAGCCCTGGGTTTCCCCCTGTAAATAGAGGGAGAAGATGCCAGATGAGGTTTTGGCAGATGCTTGGGACTGGCTCTACCCCAGAGCTGTGGCTGTCTCAGAAGGCAGGAGCATTGAAGTGTGTCTCATGTGAGTGGAGGGTTTACTAGTTGCACTCTTGATATAGTACTGATCCTGTTGAGGCAGATAAAGGCAGTGCAGCAATCTTACAAGGAGGTAACAAAACCAGCCACCTACAGGGTAAGGTAAATCCTAGTATTAATCATGTAGGAGAAGTGGATCCTTAGGTAATAGGACGTAGGGGGTTTACCTTTTCTCTCCTGGTCTAGACACTGAGAAAGAGAATTATGGTGTCTACGGGTGTGTTCTGTGTGACAGATTAGAGACCAGGATCCCAGAAAGGTTGAAGTCCCTGTGGTAGACAAATGTCAGAGGGGCAAAGTATATTTAAGAAGATAGATAATAGTTACTCTCTGTGTTTGTGTTTTATTAACCCCTAGCCTAGTGGTTCTCCAACTTGAGCCTGCATCAGTATTACCTGGGCTCTTAAAACATGGATTGCTGGATCTGCAGTCCTAACAGGTTCCCAGGTGATGCTGACATGTGTCTATACTCGAGAACCACTATCCTCTCATCAGTAAAGGGGATTGGAGCTTTCTGTTTTACATGTTTGAGCCTGGAGAAGGGTAAATTATCTAGTGGGGCTAGACTGTGAAAGGAGAGTGGGAGACAAGGCCACCTCCCTGGGACTTAATGAGATTGGTGTCAGCAGTTATCCGAAGAAGAGCCTGTGGAAGAAGGGAATCTTGAGAAAGAGAGCCACCTGGTGTTGCTTGCCTGCCTCAAGAGGAAACTGTCTTCCCTGCCGGGTTGAGGCTCCTGAGCTTTGTTTTAGGGGGCACTTCCTTAGAATAAAGAGTATAACTGGTGACAATGGGTGAGGTAGATTACCTAGGTTGAGAAGCACTTCAAAATATAAGACCTAACTTTTGCAGCAATGTGGATGCAGCTGGAGGCCATTATCCCAAGCAAAGTAATGCAGGAACAGAAAGCCAAATACTGCATGTTCTCATTTATAAGTGGGAGCTAAACATCAGGTACTCATAGATGAAAAGTGGCAACGATAGAAACTGAGGACTATTAGAGTAGGGAGGGAAGGGGGGTAAGTGTTGAAAAACTACCTATTGGGTTATGTGCTCAGTACCTGGGTGACAGGATCATTTGTACCCTGAAACCTCAGCATCATGCAATATACCCAGGCATAATAAACCTGTACACGTACCCCCTAAATCTAAAATAAAGGTTGGAAAAAATCTAATTTTGGACTTTTAATACAGGTTGAGCATCCATAATCCAAAAAATTCAAAATCTGAAATTCTAAAACTTTTTGAGCACCAACATGATGCCACAAGTGGAAAATTTCACACCTGATCTCATGTGACAGGTCACAGTCAAAACACAGTCAAAACTTTGTTTCATGCTCAAAGTTATTAAAAATTTGCATAAAATTGCCTTCTGGCTATGTGTATAAGGTATACATGAAATATAAGTGAATTATATATATGCAAATATTCCAAAATCCAAAACACTTCTGGTCCCAAGTATTTTGGACAAGGAATATTCAACTTGTATTCCAAAACAAAACAAAACACAAAAACTAATATACAGGACCTAAGAGGGCTTAAGAGAGGGTGAGAGGTTCCATTTATCCAACTTCCTAGGAGGAATTCAGAGGACACCCATAGGACAATAGCCCAGGGAGCCCTAGAAAAGATTTCAACCATTCACTGTAAACAAAGTTTGGGGCCCATGAAATGTATGATGATGAGAGATTACATGATACTATGGTCACCTTAATGGCTCAACCCTTATTCAGAAAGAGCACTCTTTCTGGCATGGGTTCAGCCCTCCGGACTGGACTGACTCCACAGTGAGGTTTGAGGCTTGGGAGAGAGCTGCAAGAAGGAAGAAGGAAGAGAAATAGGGGAGAGACATGGGGAGAGACAGTCATGCCTACTTCCTCAGCAGGCCAGAAGCAGCATGTGCAGGTGGAGACCCAGACTCTGTACTTGGACTTGAAGGGAAAGGCTTCCCAGATATTGTACTTATCCCTAAGGCTGAAAAAGGTGGAGCCTCAAGCCTATAGCTTTGGATCGAGACAATTGTTCCAGTTCTCCTATCCCAGAAATGTTCCTCTCTCCTAAACCCGAAGTGGTTGAACACTTTCATCCCTTCCTCACAAGGTGGGTCAGGTGATCAGGTAAAGATAACATCTAACCCAAATAGGAAGTGTGGCCAGATGCTTGTATACAGGTAAGGGTGTGATTTGGTTGCTAATTTCTCTTCACTTCTGGGAAACCAGCCCCTTATAAATCAAACTGTAGGCCAGGGAGGCTGCCACATGCTCCCAGGCTGTTTATTTGGAGAGAGACTTACATTAGGCAGTGACTCGATGAAGGCATGTATGTTGGCTTCCTTGGCTGCCATCACAATCTCTTCCTGTGACACCACCCGGCTGTTGTCTCCATAGGCAATGTTCTCGGCAATGCTGCAGTCAAACAGGATGGGCTCCTGGGACACGATGCCCAGGTGTGCTCGGAGCCACTGAACATTCAGTCGCTTTATTTCTTTGCCATCAAGCAGCTGAAAACAAGAGTTCACAGATCAACTTCAGGACCAGCACACTTTGAATGTAGCACAATTAACATCATTATTTCTTACAATGAAACTGCCAAGTTACTGTGAGATTAAGGAAAAGTTTGTGTGACTAAAATTTGGATAGTTAAGGTTAATGCAACAAGGTTATAATTGTATGCTTTGAGGAACTGTCATGTTTCCTGTGTTTCAACCATGGTTTCTGATGTATGCATGCGGTAGGCAGAATAATGTTCCCTCTCCCACAAGACATCTATGTCCTAATCCCTGGATCCTGTCAATCTGTTATGTTACACGGCAAAAAGAAACTAAAGTAGTAGATGTAAGGTTGCTAATCAGCTGACTGTAAAATAAGATTATCCTGAATTATCTTGGTGAACCTAATGTAATCATAAGGGCTCTTAACTGGAGAAGAAGGAAGGAGGAGAGTTCAGCAAATGCAGTGTGAGAAAGACTCAACCAGCCACTGCTGGTTTTGAAAATGGAGGAAGGGGCCACAAGCAAGAAAACAGATCATCCTTTGGAGCCTCTAGAAGGAACACAGCCCTCCTGACACTTGATATGAACCCACCGAGACCTATTTTAGACTTCTGACCTCCGGAAGTGTAAAGTCATAAATTGGTGTTGTTTTAAGCCACTGAATTTGTGGCAAGTGGTTATAGCAGCCACACTAATACGATGCCTAATACTTCTGAGATGTATCCTGACAGCCTTATTCTTAAATCTCCATTTTTCAGAGACACAGTGCCCAGGATTAGCATAGAAATAAATAACAACTATGACCACATAGTAGGTTTGCAGGTCAGGAACTACAGGGGATGGATAGGTGAACAGGGGTAGGGAAGGGTGAATGGGGAAATCCTCAATACTGAGCCAGATGAGTAGGAACAGAGAGCTGCCCTTTCTCTATAATCTGGCTCCCTGGATTATCTTGCAGAAGACTGGGGAGGGCATCTTACAGCCTTGCTGATAACAAGCCCTACTCTGATGCAAATATGTCTGCCAGATAGGTCTGCTTTGCAAGAGAATTTTCTGGCATTCAAGTGAGACAGCTGTTCATCCCTTCTGAAGAAGGCACCAGTGACTCAGCTTTGAGCTTTTCTAATAGTAGTGACAAGTGTGTACTGAGCCATACACTCTCTGTATCCCATGTGCCTGGCTGGGTGGCTCAAGGGGACAGCTGGCTAGCAGTAGGGTACAATCTTTGCTACAGGAACATGGCTTCTGCTTGTGACACTGGCAGGTGCAGGGATGGAAGCTCTCCCATAACCTTATTAGTTCCAAGCTGAGTTGCCATGGAGACTATTCCACACTTGTATGCTGCAGGCTTCCTTACAATGTTAATAAATGAAGGTGGAAAGTAGAGGGTGGAGAGAGACAGTAAAAGCCAAACAAGGATGTGGCTAAGCAGCAGATCTTGTTAGATAAAACACTGTACTTGAGAAGTGGAAATTTAAGGAAAGGAGGAGTTTGGTTTTTGCTTTTGTTTTTGTTTTAATTTTCCAGGTTTATACCCCTGGGAGGAAAACAGACACTGCCTAACTAATATAATCACAGGCAAATCTGAATGATCTCAGCAAGTTATAATGAGTTTCTTCATTACACTGAATACACTCTTGGGCCTCCTCGTCCCTGCATAATACCCTAGAATTGCAAACTATTTAAAACCTGTGTTGACTGAAGAATTCTTTCTTTAAGTAAAGCAAGTTTAGATGCCTAGAATGTAAAACAGATCAAAGAAGCAGAGCTTCTTTGGCTGAGGAATGGTGTTGGTCTGAGGGAAGACCAAGGAACCCTGGGGAATCTATGAGAAGTGCTCAAAAAATCCTGGCCTAAATAAAAATATAACTAGGAAAGTAAACATATTGGCAAGAAATAATGAAAGGCCAGATTAAAATGATTGGCTATCTCTATTATAGATTGTTAAATCTATTGCTTGCTTTCATTAGCGCAAAAATGTAAGTGTTAAATGTGTATTCTTCTATGCATATTTACTGTGAAATAATAATTGATTTTTAAAAATCAAGCACTGACAACGTTGCAGGTTCTGTGATAAGCATGTCTCTTACAGTCTCTTGTTTAACCTTCACAGCAACACTTATAAGGTCACTGTGATGTGAATTCCCATTTTACTGATAAGGAAATGAGCAAAGTTAAGTAACTTATACAAGGTCACACAATTAGTAATTGGGGGAAAATCAAGACTGGATCTAAACACTATAGGTTGGGTTTTGGTAACACTCATACCTCACAACTGAAAGATATTTTGTGTCCCCCCTTGAAAGGGGAATGCCCCCATCTTGGCCCAGGCACTTCTTGGGTTATAACCAGACAATGACAAGCAGCTTCTAACTGTATCCCAAAGGGGGCTCTGACTGTTGTATATGGGAGAGACTGGAAAGGGGAGAAAGGAAAGGTAAGGGGAAGACTCAAAGCAGGGGTGATTTAACAGTGACGCTGATGAAGGTTAAGCTTCAAGAGCCCTGAATTACGTGTAAATTCTGGGAAGTCAAACAGTTTTCTGGGGGGTAGGGAGGCAAGGCTGTAGTCAGGAAGCTCTTCCCTGTAAGTGTTGATGATAAATTGCCTAAAAATGAAAGGGTCCAGAATCTTTAAGCTTCCAGTATTTGGTTATGATTTTTTTTCATTTGAAGTAAATATCCACTTTTGTATCTAATTTTGCATTCACTTCTTTTTTTTTTTTTTTTTACTTTAAGTTGAATCCCTACAATTGTATAACCTTCAGGTCCCTCAAAACTTGGAGGATCCTCCCATCTTCACAATTTCATAGCTTAATTATTCAAGACTCCCCACAATTTAACCTAAATCTTTCTTCAAATTTACCAGTTCAGTGGCTCTCGAGTGATGGTTGGCATCAGAATCACCTTGGAATATTATAAAAATAAAAGGCCAAACCCTAGCCTACTTGAATAATCCAGGCTGGCTGTGTTTTTTACTAGCTCTTTAGGCCATTCTAATATTCACCGAAGCTTGAGAACCACCACTTCAGGTCAATGTTTTTCAACGTGGGATTCGAGGTCCACTGACGGTCACGAGAATTTCCTGACTTCAGGGGGTCCTCAGGGTCCAATTCTTTCTTTAATTCTTATGCTCAAATCCACAGACTCATTTTTACATGGCAATAAAAACTAATTAGTAGTAATCCACTGAGTTATTCAGGGCTACTCATTGATGTCCATAAACAAAACTTTGTACATTTACTAGAGTTTATTGTAGACACTTTCTGCTAAGAAGTCTGGCTGCAGTGCACCATCTGGCAGTATTTCCAAGCCCTAGTGCAAATGCACATGAGAAGATAATGGATATTCCTGCAATAAATGAGGACACTTTGTTTTCAGTGCATTATCAATAATGTCTTGGGATGCTTACTGTCCTATGCACTTAGCATTCATTTTCATATACTTCTGTGTCTGACCTTTTATACATCAAGGGACTAGAAGGCTAAAAACTATTTCCCAGTTTCCCTTGGTTCTGGAAGTAAGTCAGGGTCTACCAGGGAGATGCACAGTGTAAAATCTGGGAGGTAGACACCAGCTCTCCTTCAGCAGCCTTGGTAAGCTAACGGCTTAACTCATCTTTGGCAGACAAGAATTTCTGCAACAGCCAGATTCTAGTCTCGTGTCTTTAAATTTGGAACAGCTGTGACATCAGCATAATTTTCTGCAGCTTCTTGGTTACAGAATCACAGCTGCAGTGCTGTGATTTGGAAGTCTGGGAGCAAGTAGCCTCCTTTTCTTTTACTCTTCCAGCCCTTCCAAAGATTTTGTAAGCATGTAATTCCCTTTATTAAATAATTATCTACTTGAAATACCTAGTGCAGTTTCTGTTTCCTACTCTGAACTGTAACTGATGCTGTCCATGTTTTATTATGTTCTGCTTGTGTTTATATACTTGCAGAATAATCATTAATTATTCCTTATTGTATCATTATTGTGCTGTATTGTATTGTTGTTTTCAACTCCAACATTTTGTTATCACCAAGTGTTTTTCCCACTGGAAAGTGACTATGAGTACATTAGTGGATGGTGACATTTTAAAATCTTTCCTACATGAGTTTTCATCAGAAAAGTTTGAGAACCACTACTCAAACTAAACTCTCATTTCAGCCAAAGTGTCCTATTTGCTGCACTGGGAACTGCATCACAGCTTGTATTTTCTCTTACATTGAATGTCATCCCTACTGTTGACCCATATGCAAATCCCTATCTCTTAAGAACTAGCTCTATGCCTATCTCCTTTAACTCACAAAAGTATATGCCCCATCTCCTCAGTTAAAGTATTTGAGGGCAGATATTATGCCCTACAATTCATTATAGCACGATCTTTAACACACCACTTAATAACTGTCTGTTGAGGGCCATAATCAGTGTCTGAGAGCTAACATTTCCTCCTCTAATTGCTTTGGCTGTCAGCGACGTCTTTATTTAGAGTCCTGTTTTTAAGCTCACCACAAAATTGAAGGACACAATCAGAGTTCACAGAAAATATAAAGCAAGAGAGTAAAAGTAGGGAACAAGCTTGTAATGATTTAAGAGTAAACTGAATAAAGGCATAACTGTCTTTGAATACAATAACAAACATTTATGAGTAAGAGTGACTGCTGTGAGGAAGTAAAAAGAGTCCTAGACTAAAGATTGAAAACTCTCTTTTCATTTGAGTCATTAAATGCTACTAGCATCCATACACAGCGGGTGGGCATCCATCTGACTTGTACCAGCAGGCGTCCATTCTGATTGGTCAGTGTCCATGCTGTTCCCATTGTTAAGAATTTTAAATATCACTTCTCAGTACAACTAATTACATGCCTACATAATGAAAATGTCTTGCTCTTAATTCTATTTCTTCCTAGTTTGTCTTCTTTCCTATCCCCCATCATAGTCATTTAAACTCACTACTCCCTGCCAGACACCTCTCTCATCCCCAGCAACTAAGACAAAAGGGCATACTTCCATGTTCTTTATACATTTCCCAAATTTGTTGATTCTACTTTTCTTTCCTTAGATGATGTTTCAATGCCCTCTCTCCATCAATGATTTTTTCTCATCCCCAGCCATAAAAATGCTCAAGAGTTCACCCCCTAAACATTTTCCCTGGACTCTGCCTCCCCACTCAAGTGCTGTCCTTATTTGCCTTTCTTTTACTTTCCATCTTCTTGATAATCTATGCTCACTTACATCTCCATTTCTCCCCCTAACCATACTTCAGCCACCTTAACTGTTTCCTACCATCACTACTTCACTAAGAATATTTTAAAATGTCAGAAATAGCCCATTCATTGCTAGATTCTATCATGTCTTCTCAGTCTCCTCCTTACCCAATCTCTATACCATCTGTCATTGCTGACCACCTCCCTTTCTTTGAAACAGTCTCCATCCTTGGCTTTCATCTCACTCCTTGTACCTGTCCTGTATCTTTCTGGCTACTTCCATTTTTGTTGGTTCTTCTCAAGTCAGCTGAAACCTAAGTACAGCAAGGGAGACGGGTGGTACAAAGGGTGCTTGCAAAGGAGGGTAGAGGGGTAGTGTTGAGGGGAGCCTGGAGAAGTTGGCTGGGACAGATGACACCACTTGGAGACCATATTTAGGCTGTCAGACTTTATCCAAGTGGGACTGTTGTTTAAAGGTTTGAAAAAACATGGCTTATAGTTGAGAATTAAATACATTCAGACATTTGGATGATGAAAACCTGAACTGAGCTAAATGTGAAAGTGTGCTCACCACTTTCCCTGCCAAGGGGTCGTAGAACCGCTCCAGGAGCTGGACCACCGTGCTCTTCCCACAGCCACTGCTGCCCACCAGGGCCAGCGTCTGGCCCTTCTTCACCTCCAGGCTCAGTCCCTGAAGCACTGGGATGTCCGGTCGGGTGGGATAGTTGAATACAACTTCACTAAATGTGACATTTCCTTCCAATGTGTTCTACAATGAGAAGAATAACAGTAAATTTGAATGCTGCAATACTGAAAATAAAGTGTATAGCTAACTCTCTCGATTACCAGGTGTCAGAAGATAATTAATTTGTGTCACAATTGGCTTCACTTCAAACTGCTAGAATTTATTCATTTTAATTTTATTATGTATTTATTTTTTATTTTTTTGAGACAGTCTCACTCTGTCACCCAGGCTGGAGTGCAGTGGCATGATCTCAGTTCACTGCAACCTCCACCCCCCAGGTTCAAGCAATTCTCGTACCTCAGCCTCCCAAGTAGCTGGGATTACAGGCATGTGCCACCACATCCAGCTAATCTTTTTTTTTTATTTTTATTTGAGATGGGGTTTCACCATATTGGCCAGGCTGGTCTCAAACTCCTGACCTCAAGTGATCCACCCACCTCGGCCTCCCAAAGTGCTGGGATTACAGGCATGAGCCACTGTGCTTGACCTCAGACTGCTAGAATTTAATAAATGAGATCTAAAAGAGTAAAAGCTTTCATAGCATGTGTTGTTAAGACAATATGAATATGCAATACAGCTACAATAACTCAAATCTGTTCCTCAGGAATACAGTAACTTACATACAATAAAATCTGATAATTTTTATCAGATGTTGCCTGGACAACATAACGAGACCCTGTCTCTACAAATAATTAAAAAATTAGCTGGGCATGATGGCATGCGCTTGTGTTCCTAGTTACTTGGGAGGCTGTGGCAGGAGGATCGCTTGAGCCCAGAAGGTCAAGGCTGCAGTGAGCTATGATCATACTACTGCACTCCAGCCTGGATGACAGAGTAAGACTCTGTCTCTAAAAAAATTGTTTTTAAAAAATATGATTAATAGGTTTTGCTTATAAAGTGAGCAGTATTTCTATTTCCCTATAACCTTTGCTATGTAAAAGTACTGAATGTTGATGTACATTATTAGCAGTTATTGAAAGGAATCTGTGATCTAAGAAGTTTTATTTTATCATCAGCATATTTGAAAGTACAAATTTTATTAAGTTTCCACTTAAAATACTTTCATTCAGGAGTCAGGAGTAGATCAAACAGTTGAAACATCAAACTCACCGGCTTTAGGCCTTCTGTGCTGTAGCTGTCAATCAAAGGGGTTTTTTCAATGATCATGATGATGTGGGCTGCTGATATTTTGGCTTTGGCATAGTCAGGAGCAAATGAACTGACTTGCCCCACGGCCATGGCACCAAAGACAACAGCTGAAAATACTCTGGAAAGCACAAACACAAAACATGTGCACAGCATTACGATCACAATGCTAGAAAGCTGACACTCCTTTTTTTTTTTTTTTTTTTTTTTTGAGGTGGGGTCTTCCTGTGTTGCCCAGGCTGGAGTGCAGTAGTGCAATCAGAGCTCACTAAAGATATGATCTCCAGGGCTTAAGCGATCTTCCCACCTCAGCCTCTGTAGTAGCTGGGACTGCAACTGTGCATGACCACACCAGCTAATTGTTTTATTTTTTGTAGAGATGGGGGTCTCCCTATATTGCCCAGGCTGGTCTCGAACTACCGGGCTGAAGTAAACCTCCTGCTTCAGCCTCCAAAAGTGCTGGGATTATAGGTGTGAGCCACCATGCCTGGCCAAAAGTTGACACTTCTATAACCAGAGAGCTTTGCCTCTAATAGTTATAAAACAGATGTTAAAAATAAAACAAACACATTTCCTTATAAGTTCATGTCAATGTGATAGATTGATTGCAAAATGGCCCATTTTTTTTCCACCTCTCTCTGTATCCTCATCCTCTTGCACTGTGACCTTTGCAGCAGCCTTTGAATCTGGGCTGGCTTTGTGACTTGCTTTGGCCAACAGGATATGGTGGAAATCACTTTTGCCAATTCCAAGCCTATGAATCAGGGGGACTTATATGCTTTGTAAGCATGCATGCATGTGTTCTCTCTCTCTTTTCTCTCTCTCTCTCAGAATTCTGCCACTGTCTCAAACCCAGGCTAGCCTGCTGGAGGATGAGGCACACATGGAGGAGAGCTGTGTGAATCCCAACCAACCAGCTACAGACACAACCCACTACAGACACATGAGTAAGTCCAGCTGAGATCCACTATGCCTAATCCAGATCAGTAGAACTTCACAGCTAACCCACGGGTTTGTGGGTAAAAATATGTATGTCTCTGAGGTTTAGTGGCTGGTTGTTACACAGCATTATTGTGGTGATCAACAGCGGGTACAGTCAGTGATGTTGGAATTACATCAGATTCTTAAAAACCTATGAATTGTGCAACAAAAAGAAAGTTTCTTACAGAACCAGATATCATGTTGCTCTTAAGATGCACTGACGTTCTTATCTATGACATGGGAATCATAGCAACTTAAAGTTGGGAAGGACCTTACAGGTATCAAGTCCAGCTCTCCACGTTCGTGCCTGGACACCTCCCCTAAATTGGCTTCCATCCTCTGTTTTAGGAAGTAGCATGTTTGATTGTCTATTGTTCAACAGTTCTTTTTCAAACTGAAGAAAAAATTTACTTCCTTTTGCATAAGACAGGCCTACAAGTCTTGAAATATTGCTAAAAACTCCTTTGATTCTTTGATAACTCCTTTCACTGCCCTTCTCTAGACACATTTATTAATATGCTTTTTTTAAACAGCAAGCCTGGAACAGACATAATACTTGGGAACCCTCCCAGAATACAGGGAATTCATTGCTTTCTTTCCTTTGGACTCTATGCCTATGTTTATGTAGCATATTGTGTCACTAGTCTTTGTTTGTTTGTTTGTTTAACTAGCACTAAATAAAATACACTGATAGTTAATCTTGGACTTGTGATCATTTAAACCTATGGGACCTTTTTATAATGCACTGCTCTTCAGATAGGTCTTCCTTTTCCTTAACTTGGAAGGTTGATTTTGCAAACCTAAATGCCCCAATGTCAGCAACTTTCATCAATTCAATTTTTTGGAGTAAAGCAATATATCAAATAATTATCTAATCAAAGCCCCAATGCCAGTGATACTTGGTTTTGATCTCTAGGTCATAATCACAAATCGCACCTGCATATCATTTGTCCAATGTACATCTTTAATGGAAATTTAGACGTCTATTTGGGGGTCATCCTGAGCAAACTGTAATGCATGAACAACTCAATGTTTAAAAAGGACAGAAATACTATACTAACACATTACACTGCCAGGCTTATATGATTCTGGTTTAAATATAAAACTATATTGCCACTAATTATGTTATGCTATCAAGAGGCAGAATCTTACCCACCTCCACTCTAGAAGCTCAGAAAGATTGCACATACTTTTGACCACCAAACTGCATATTTGGGTAATTTTGTAGTATAATTGCTTCAGGCTTATCTTCCTCTGACCGAGGTACAATTATCTACATTCAGAACAATGTAGCAGAAAAATCCCAATATAACTTTTCCTTTGTCATTTCTGAATTCATTTGGCTCTTACTTTTCAACTCCTCTCTTATCAAGGGAAAGTAAACCTATCCTGGAATCGCCAAAGGCTTGCAGAACTTAGTACAACACATCTGTACTTTACTTGCTCTGTAAGAAAGTCCTTTAAAAGGAGCCAGTCAGACTCCTTGCTCAGGGCTAGGCTTCTTCCCAAATGCCAAGGCCTTCTCAAAATCTCTGAATGGAATCACTCCACCCAGTCACAGATTTGGAAAGGTCAGCTATGTGTGAGCCAGCTATGAGGAAAGAAGTTCCTCCTCCTCCAAATGAAAGGGGGTGCTTCAATGGTGGCACATGAAGACTCAGAGGCAAAAATGCCACTTGAGGAATCACCAGAATCTCTTCATGAGGCTTCACAGTAGGGTTTCCTATCTAGACATGAAGCATGTTCATCCCAGTTTTATTTTTAGAGTTTAACTAAATAATAGCCCAATACTTACAACAGAACATCCTCAAAGCTCATGAGTCTATGTGCCACCAAGTAGGCTCCAAACCGGAAACATCCAGCATAGGAAAAATACATCATTGCCTGGGTGAAGGAAAACGTAATTCCAAAGATGTGTGCTTTCCTCAAAGAGTTTCTGAAAAGAAGATATTTGAAAACTCATTCCACTTTCATTTCTCAGTCCTTAAAATGTAACTTTCGATAGGTTGGCAGTAGGGCACAGAGGCATGACCAACAAAAATGGGTTTCGTTTCCAAAGAACTAAGTTTGGTCCTCACTTTACACTTAACAGTTATGCAAATTTGGGAAACTGCCTAACCTCTGAGACTCAGTGTCTTTATCTTTAATGTAGAATTAACTACACCTCAAAGTGTTGATGTAAAGAGAAGATAATCCAATGACTGTAAAGAGCCGGTTAGGGATCAATAAGTAAAAGTTATCTCCCTTTTCCCCCACTTTTGGACACACAACATGGAAGTACTCTATGTAAATATTCATTCCACACACGTTTACCCAACACCTACAAGGTGCAGGGGCCATGATGGGTTGACATAGAGGAAACAGGCATGTTCTTGACTTAGGAGTCCTGACTTGAGTTGAATTACTATTTATGCATTGGAGGTGCCTTATGAATAATCCGTTATAGGATTAAATGAGAAGCACTAAATTCTTTGGGGGTCTTAGAGAAGGCTTTAAAAAGGGGTTGACATTCTAGAATCATGATATGGATCCAGCTCAGTGATATGGAGGTGTGGGTGGGGGCAGGTTAGCAAGTGGGCAGCCCTGGGCTTCCAATCCCTCCTGCTACCAGATCAACTCTGCTTTTATCTTCATCACATAAGAAGATTTCAAATAATTT
This sequence comes from Pongo abelii, assembly GCF_028885655.2. Taxonomy (NCBI): domain Eukaryota; kingdom Metazoa; phylum Chordata; class Mammalia; order Primates; family Hominidae; genus Pongo; species Pongo abelii. Next base: position 88,974,204 of record NC_071991.2, on the reverse strand, counting down.
TTTTTTAGACAAAAAGGCTCTACCATCATTTTTTTAAAATAAAAGCTTAAAAATCCATCAATAAAGTCCAGCTCTCTCCTTTTATTATAAGAAACAGACTCAGAAAGGTTGGACTTGCTTATGTTCACACCACTTATTAGAGCCCTCACTGGGATGACTGTGTTAAAGGAAGAAGGTCTGCACTGGAGAAGGGGTAAAAAGCAGAAAGACAGGTAAATCCAAGAAGCACCATCCTCTCTGTGTCCCACAGGTACCTCAAATTTCAGGTTCCATAAATAACTCATTTTCAACTAGAGCAAATTACAGAGTCATATCCTAACTGGACATCAGATAGTCATTCTCAGCATCATATCTCCCTCCCTTCTCATCAGTGACCCATTCTTACAGGTTCTACCTCAGAGATGTCCCTGCCTTAGTTCAGGGTCTTGTAATTTCTCTCCTGCATAATTACAACTGTTTCTCAATGGGTTACCTTCGAGTACTTTCTCCACTTGCTCCCTACCTTCTAGCCAAAGTAATCCCTCTAAAAACAAATATGATGATTGAAAAATTATTCACACTCCCCTCCCACTCTTCAGCGGTTATTACCTGTATGGTACCTGCAAACTCTGAGCATACATATGTTCAAACTTCTGCTCCTGAGTCAAAGAAACAACGGTTCGGAAGTTTTCTATTGCTTCAGTAGCGATCTGTAACAGACAGCACCGATCACCAAGAGGCACAAGGGTAAACAGTGGTGATTAATTTGAATTCTATAAAACAGACTAATGAAAATAATTTTATGATTACATATTTATTATTATGTATGAGCATTTTCTCTGTAGAAAAAGATACTAAGTAATTTATCAAACTGAGTTATGGATCTGGAAGGAAGATTGACTAATTCAAACTTCTCCTTTGCAGAAAGAGAAGCTAAGACTTAAATGGATTGAGGCATTGCTTAAAGCCACATAGCTTTACGTGGCTTCGCAAAATTAACCAGAGAACTCACAGTACTTCTATTGCAGTGCTCTTTCTTCTATGATGATCACATTTTAAGTTCACAGTTATTTTACATTATTTTTGAAATGTGATGTTTATATTTTTCTCTTTATCATTGCTATTTGTGACAACTGAAGAATGTTTGGAAGATAGTGAAAGAATGAAGGCAATAAAAAGTAAATTTTAGATATGTTCGAAGGCTTACTCCTTTCTGCCTGTGGACGCTTACTCCTTTCTGCCTGTGGAAGCCGCCAAGGAAGCCTCCTTAAAGTCTCTCTTTCCCCTGCCTTCATGTCTAAGTCAGAGTCTCCTAATGAGCCCAAACAATGAAGAGGTTGAGCTCTTCATTGGTTGACCAATGAGAGCCTGAGGAGCCATTTTGAGCAATGGGGAATGCTCATGGATTGTGTGGTAATGAGAGATCCAAATACCAAGCGCTCAAGGGACTTTGGGTTTGTCACATATGCCACTGTGGAGGAGGTGGATGCAGCCATGAATGCAAGGCCATACAAGGTGGATGGAAGAGTTGTGGAACCAAAGAGAGCTGTCTCAAGAGAAGATTCTCAAAGACCAGATGCCCACCCAACTGTGAAAAAGATATTTGTTGGTGGCATTAAAGACACTGAAGAACATCACCTAGGAGATTATTTTGAATAGTATGGAAAAATTGAAGTGATTGAAATCATGACTGACCAAGGCAGTGGCAAGAAAAGGGGCTTTGCTTTTGTAACTTTTGACAACCATGATTCCGTGGGTAAGACTGTCACTGAGAAATACCCATACTGTGAATGGCCACAATTGTGAAGTTAGGAAAGCCCTGTCAAAGCAAGAGATGGTGAGTGATTCATCCAGCCAAAGAGGCAAAGTGGCTCCAGGAACTTTGGTGGTGGTCGTGGAGGTAGTTTCGGTGGGAATGACAACTTTGGTCGTGGAGGAAACTTCAGTGGTCATGGTGGCTTTGGAGGCAGCTGTGGTGGTGGTGGATATAGTGGCAGCGGGGATGGCTATAATGGATTTGGTAATGATGGAAGCAATTTTGGAGGTGGTGGAAGCTACAATGATTTTGGCAATTACAACAATTAGTCTTTACATTTTGGACCCATGAAGGGAGGAAACTTTGGAGGCAGAAGCTCTGGCCCCTATGCTGGTAGAGGCCAGTACTTTGCCAAACCATGAAACCAAGGTGGCTATCGCAGTTCCAGTAGCAGCAGTAGCTACAGCAGTGGCAGAAGATTTTAAATTACTGCCAGGAAACAAAGCTTAGCAGGAGATAAGAGCCAGAGAAGTGACAGAGAAGCTACAGTTTACAACAGATTTGTGAACTCAGACAAGCACAGTGGTGGCAGGGCCTAGCTGCTACAAGAAGACATGTTTTAGACAAATACTCACGTGTATGGGTAAAAAACTCGAGGACTATATTTGTGACTAATTGTATAACAGATTATTTTAGTTTCTGTTCTGTGGAAAGTGTAAAGCATTACAACAAAGGGTTTTAATGTGGATTTTTTTTTTGCACCCATGCTGTTGACTGTGAAATGTAATAGTCTGATCATGATGCTGAATGAATGTGTCCTTTTTTTTAAAAAAAATAAAAAGGTATATTTTACACATTTCCATATTGTTTTTTTCCTAAGTGCATAAATATATTTAACAAGATTGGAATGAAATGCTATATTTAGCTCTATATCATTATTTTTTACCTTCATATCAAAAGCATTTTCCAAGTTCATTAAATACACATTAATAATGAGATGTGTAATGAGTCCTTTAATATCATAACCAATTAAGTATTCCTTTATTGTTGAGCCAGGTTTTCAATTCCTTTTTTATTAAAAATAATGGCGAGATAAACATCTTTGTAACTAAACATTTGTCCATATTGAATTGGTTTATTAGGAAAATTTCTTAAGGTGAAATTAATAGGTCAAAGAAAACTAACTCTTTTTTTTAGAGACGGGGTCTTGCTCTGTTGCGCAGGCTGGAGTGCAGCGGCTATTCACAGGTGTGATCATCATAGCTCACTGCAGCCTCACACACCTGGGTAAGCAATCCTCCTGCCTCAGTCTGCCAAGTAGCTAGGACTACAAGCACGTGGCACTACACCTGGCTTGAATTAATTTTTTTAATTTTTTAAGGAATGTGGCACATACTATCAATCTGTTTTCCAGAAAGTTTTGGGCTGGGTATGGTGGCTCATGCCTGTAATCCCAGCAGTTTGGGAGATGGAGGCAGGTGGATCATTTGAAGTAAGGAGTTTGAGACCAGCCACCGTCAACATGGTGAAACCCCATCTCTACTAAAAATACAAAAATTAGCTGGGCATGGTGGCACATGCCTTAATCCCAGGCTACTGGGAGGCAGAGGAAGCGCTTGAACCTGCGAGATGGAGGTTGCAGTGAGTCAAGATGGCGTCATTGCACTCTTGCCTGGGCAACAGAGTGAGACTCCATCTTAAAAAGAAAGTTTCCATCATTCAATTATGTTGTAATTGAATGTTACTTCCAACAAGGCAATTTGATTAGGAAACATACATCCTTCATCACCTCTGGAGTCTGAGTAAACGGATATGGCAAAAGCAAAGAACACCAGTGTACAAGATAAGATTTCAGCCTACAGCAGCCACACCACCTTGAACCAACATGCTGTCTCGTTTTCCTCATTTGCCAAATGAGAAGGATGGACTAGAGGGTCTCTAAAGTCCCTTTTAATGCTATGTTTCTAAGAGAAATAATTTCCAGAATCATAAGTCACCAAGAGAAATGACTCTTTATTGTTTAAGATGTTCTTCCTCTCTTTGGCCTCTGCACTGGTCAGAACAGATTCTAATAAAGACACATTTAATTTAGAGTGTTTTATAGCTTAAAATCATAAATGCGAAATTCCACTTATTCTTCACTGAATCTTACATAAATTACCTAACTTCAAACATAACAGTAAGCATTTCATAAGACATTAAGTCAGTTTTGAAGACTAATATCAAAAGCTATTAGAAGTAAAAGAAAAATTAGTAACATTCTTAGAGACAAAAACTTATTTAAAAATAAAATTTAAAATATTATTCTTACACTAACAGGCCAAGAAGATTGAATTATGTTTACCATAAGATACTTAGAAAGTTAGGAAAATGGCAGGTTTGTTTTAAAATATTGTATAAACTTCTTTTACACATTATAAAAATGATATATAGTCACTTTAGAAAATCGTAAAAGTGCAGAAAGCAAAAGGTGAGGAGAAAAAATTCACCTTCAAATTCCCAAAGACAATTCTTTTGTCAGACACATTAGAACCATCATTCTCAGCAAACTATCACAAGGACAAAAAACCAAACACCGCATGTTCTCACTCATAGGTGGGAACTGAACAATGAGAACACATGGACACATGAAGCGGAACATCACACACCGGGGCCTGTTGTGGTGTGGGGGGAGGGGGGAGGGATGGCATTAGGAGATATACCTAATGTTAAATGACGAGTTGGTGGGTGCAGCACACCAACATGGCACATGTATACATATGTAACTAACCGGTACATGTATCCTAAACCTAAAGTATAATAAAATAAAAAAATAAATAAAATAAAAGCTGAAGTTTCACAAGCAAAAAAAAAAAGAAATATTTCTAATTATCAGAATTCTAACAAACAGGTTTTCTAGATTGGTAAGAAAATTCAACAGACTATAACAACGTCTGTTGAAAAATAGATTTTACTGTATATTTCAGTGTAATAGTTTTAAGAAATATTTTCCGTGCACCATGTTCTAAGGCAGGAGTGTCTTGTCTGAGGTTGGTTTGTAAATGTCATTGCTTTTCTGGTGTGTATATAGCCCAATAAAAGTGGGAGTTTGAGTCACAGACCTAAAAGTGGTGAGTAAAACAGTATAATAACTTCAGGACTGTCTTCATCTTGACGCACAATGAAGCAATTAGGAAAAGGCTTAATTAGCACCCCGCATCCTCACAGCTTCGTTTATTCCAAGAGTTTTAAATGGAGACTCGGTAATCACCATCAGGAGAAAGAACTTCTAATCCAAGAACAAATAGCATCAAGTTTCCCTCGGAAACTGTTGTGTACTAAATAATTTTGAAGAAATAAAAATGTATGTTTCTAGAAAGAAAAAACAGCCTCCTGACATTACTCTTCCTACCCTCAAATAAATAAGTTTATGGCTTTTATTTCTGAAAAGGAAAAAAGCATCTACAATGGAGCCTTGGACAACATGGGGGTTAGGGAGACTGACCCTTCATGCAGTTGAAAATTCACATATAACTTCTGACTCCCCAGAAACTTAACTAATAATAGCCTGCTGTCAACCAGAAGTCTTACCAATAACATAAACTGTCAATTAACATGTATTTTGTATGTTATATGTAATATATATTTGTATTTTTATAATAAAGTAAGCTAGAGGGAAGAAAATGTTATTAAGAAAATCACAAGGAAGAGAAAATATATTTACTATTCATTAAGCGGAAGTGGATCATTTAAAGGTCTTTATCTTCATCATCTTTATATTGAATAGGCTAAGGAAAAGGAGGAAGAAGAGGGATTGGTCTTGCTGTCTCAGGGGTGACAGAGGGGAAGAGGCAGAGGAAGTGGAAGGCGAGGCGGGAAAGGCAGGCACACCTGGTGTGACTGACATGCATTGTGGTCTCTGTCTGACTTTTTCCTTTTTCATTTCTCTAAAAATGTTTCAATATGGTACCAATCCTTCCTCCACTGTTTGCTTCAGTTTCAGTGCCTGTATCACAGAAGGGTCCATGTCATAAAAGAAGTTAAAAGCAGTCCTGAATAACTGAAACTCTTTTGCCAGATTGTGTAAAGTTAGTTTTCTGGCACTGCTTCTCCTATATCTTCTTCCACATTGTTTGGCAGTGGTTTGGAAACACTCATCTTTATCAAGTCATCTTCTGTTAATTCCTCTGGTGTGATGTTTATTTGCTCTTGAATTTTTCCAAAATCTATACCTTGAAAGCCTTCACCCACCACCTTTTTTTTTCATATCTCCTATTTCTTTTTGTGGTTTCCTTGATTGGCTCTGTCATAAATCCTGTGAAATCATGTACATCTGGACACAGTTTTCTCCAGCAGAAATTTATCGTTTTAGGATTACAGACTTGCATGATGTTCTTCTCTATGGTGGCTCTCTACGATAGCATTAACAATCCTTTCTGTAGAGTACCATGTGCTTTGTGATGAGCCTTAAAAATCCTTATGAGTGGCGAGGCACAGTGGCTCACATCTGTAATCCTAGCACTTTGGGAGACTAAGGCAGGAGGATCGCTTGAGCTCAGGAGTTCGAGATCAGCCCAGGCAACACAGTGAGATCTCATGTCTACAAAAAATTTATTAAAAAAAAAAAGATTCTTATAATCCCCTCATCTAAAGGCTGAATTAGAGACATGTTTGGGAGGCAAGCAGACCACTTCAATACCTTTGATGTTAAACTCATGGGTTCTGGGTGGCCAGGAGCATTGTCTAATATCAAAAGAACTTTAAAAGGCAGTCCGTTACTGTCTATGTACTTTCTGACTTCAAGAAAAAAGCATCAATGTAACCAATCCGAAAAAAGTGCTCTCATTGTCCACGCCTTCTTGTTGTACAACCAAAATACTGGCAGCTGAGGCTTATCTTTTCCCTTCAAGGATCAGGGATGAGCAGCTTTACACATAAGAGCACATCTATAGATATGGACTCATCCTAAACCGGATTGCATTTATACAAAACAGTAGAGTTAGCCTATTCCTTTCTGACATAAATCCTTGGACTTGCTACTCTTCCTTATTAATAAAAGTCCTTTGTGGCATTTTTTTTTTCTAAAATAGGCACTTTCAACTGCATTAAAAACCTTTTCAGGCAGATATCCTTTCTTCTCAATGATTTTTTTAATAGCATCTAGGAACATTTCTGCTGCCTCTTGATTGGCAGAAGCTGCTTCTCCTGCTATCTTGACATTTTTTTAAAGCCAAATTATCTTTCTAAAATTATCAAACCATCCTTTGCTGGCATTAAATGATCCAGCTCTAGAACCTTCAACTTACTTTTAATTTGAATTGACTTTGCTTTTCCTCTAATCATATTAGAGTCTATAGGTATGCCTTTCTTACAGCAGTCCTGCACCCATGTGAAAGCTGCATTTTCAATATCAGATAAAGGTATTGTACAAAAAGTGCAAGGTTTTTGCACCTGCTGTTGTAGCTACAGTGATGGCTTTTACGAATTTTGTTTTTGTTTTGTTTGTTTTGTTTTACAATGGTTCTTATGCTAGATTCATTTATCTTGAAATGGCAGGCAACTAACTGCAGCTGCAGACCTCACATCTATAGTATATATCAAGCAATTCAACTTTTTCCTGTAATGTTATGACTTTTCTCTGCTTGTTGGGAGCACTTCCAGCAACACTAGTGTCACTTGATATGAGTTCCCTGGTGTTATTTAATGTTTATGATATTGCACTAAACATGATTTTTAAAATACGCAAGAACCATGAGAGATCACTTTTTATTGCAATATGCAATTTACTGGAGAGATGAACTGCTCCTGCTGAGATGATTAGTGTCACTGCATTTTAAGCAGATACAACACTTGAGCTCACTGCAGTAGCAACAGGAAGTGGCTACAAAATTACTGGGGTAGTACAGTACAGACTATGGTTTTATTTTATGATTTAACACTATGTATTAATCTGTTCTCATGCTGCTAATTAAAGACATGCCCGAGATTGGGTAATTTATAAAGGAAAGAGGTTTAATGGACTCACAGTTCCACATAGCTGCAGAGGCCTCACAATCATGGCGGAAGATGAAGGAAGAGCAGAGGGACATCTCACGTGGCAGCAGGCAAGACAGCTTATGCAGGGGAACTCCCCTTCATAAAATCATCAGATCTCATGAGACTTATTCACTATCATGAGAATAGCATGGGAAAAACCCACTCCCATGATTCAATTACCTCCCACTGGGTCCCTCCCATAACATGTGAAGATTATTACCATTCAAGGTGAGATTTGGATGAGGACACAGAGCCAAAACATGTCACACTGTATCTTTACAGTTGTTGACATGTGTCTTGACTGTGAATGGTGCCTTATATGGTCTGTAAGTGTTTGTGTGCATAAAATTTGATCACTTTTAACTTTTTTTTTATAATAGGTTTGTGTATATCTTATGGTAGTAAATAATAAGACTAGTAACTACATATATTTTATGCATTTATAACATACTTAACTTTTTCTTAATTTTTTGATATTTTTAGGCTACATGGCTTGTGAGTTTTTTCAAATTGTTGCAAATCTTCAAAAAATTTTCCAATACATTTATTGAAAAAAAGCTACATATAAGTGGACCCACTCAGTTCAAACCCGTGCTGTTCAAGGGTCACCTGCATTTTATAAAAATGCTCACTAGTCCACAATAATGTGCTGAAAAACTGCAGAGCACAGATCACAGGCAGGGTAGAGGTTATGAGCAGATTTTGACGTCATGCAGTCAGAATAAATGTGGGCTGTAATGTCACATACACCATTAATCAATAAACAAATGGTACACCATTAACCAATAAACAAAGAAATAGGAAAGAAACATCAAGGGCTGCAAAGTATCATGAATTAATTCAGGTGTCAGGAACGGCCTCTCTGAAGAGGTAATAATTTTGGGATATGAATAATGTAAAGTCAGCCAAGAGAAGATCAGAGGCAATCAGCTTAAAACATTCCAGGAATTGCAAGAATGCCCACTGGGCCAGGGCACACAGGCGTAAGAGACTGTGATGCCAGATAAGGCCATAAAGGTCATCAGGAGTTAGATCATACAGAGTTTGATAATCCATGATAAAAGATTAGATTTTGTTCCAAGTATGATCAGAAGCCATTTGGGAGTTTTAAGTAAGGGTTGGCATTATCAGATTTTTATTTATGAGAGATCAGAATGACTTCTGTAAGAATGTAGACTATAGTTGGACAAGAATGGAAGGAGTTGAAGCAGGGAGATTGGTTAGGAGGCTGTTGCTGTGCGACTGTGAGCAAGTTACTTAATCTCTCTGAATCTTGGGTTTCGTTATCTATCCAACAGGGATAATTCAACAGGGTTATTGAGAGCATTAAATTAGATCATGTATTTAGAGCTGTTAGTATGATACTTGTTATATAAGAAGTACTAAGTAGCAGCTTGAGAATTGTGATCAGGTGGAAGTTGATTTTCAATATTATGTGGACTGGTTGGTGCAGATCCACTACTTTCCCTACCTACTTCTGTCCTTCTCATGAGCCACCCCTGAATTATAAAATGTATCACATCCCTGACCTTTACTCAGAAAATCTGCCATATCCACACATAATTCATTTCCATCTGCTCCCCTTCCTTTGGCCCCTCTGACAGAACTCCAACGGTCTTAAATCTCATGTGTCACTTCAAAGGTGCTAACCTGTGGTTTGCATGAATTACCTTAGGATCAGATTGGATCATCTTCTTCCTAAAAGCAATCTAAGACTCCCTTCTGGGACATTTCAAATACCTCATTAAATAATGACACTGTTACCTAGAATGTTTTCTCCTTTTTTAATATTTTGTTCTAAATTTTTCCATCTTCTCAGGGGAAGAGTCAACACCACGGGGGAGACCCCCAAAGTACAATATTAAATGAAGTCATTGGCACAGAATGTATTCCCTGGCAGGGGCCAACGTTACTTGAGCCAGACCACAATAGACCCCTGTGGGTCAGCACCATCCTGATGTACCTCCAGAAATAGGCCTCTGGGAGCCTGATAGGATGCTTCGCATGAGGTTTGTCCCCTACAGACACTGGCTGGGGAGGCACTACTGCTGGCCCAAAAGATTTTCCAGAGGGAAACCCCCCAAAATGGGATAAAGAGTCTGAAGAGACAGCACAGAGGTAAAGGACAAAGCATTAGTGGCAATGACCAACATGTGGGGCCTTCTTCATCATTCACTTGGTGAGGTAGCTGGGCCTACTGACAACCAGAGCCACTCTGATCTGTGTGAGTCCCTGCCCTAACTCCTGGGAACCTCAGAATGTTCATCACATATATATCCCTGTCCTAAATGTTAGTTATGGCAGTCAGCCCTGCTCTGACCTCTCATTTCCACTATGATACAGATCATGTGATATCAGACTGCATTCTGCCATCAGAGGAACTCTTCGTTTCATAACAGAAAGAGAAACAACTTTGAAGCACAACTGTCTGAGTTTGAATCCCAGCTCCAAGACCTATCAGCTCTAAAGTCCAGAGCCATGACCTGCCTATGCCTCAGCCCCACCAGAAAAATGAGATAATAGACCCCATATGGTTGCTATAAGGAATAAGACGTTTGCCGGGAAACACAGTAAATGCCACATAAGAATTGGTTAAATAATGGAAAAAAATAGACAAGCATGCAGGGAAGAAAAAAGAAGTAAAAAAAGGGTAAAGATAAACAGAAATAGGATGAAGGGAGGAGCATGATAAAAAAAAGAAAGAGTGGTAGTAATTTAAAACAAGTATAATAAATACCCCTAGCGTTTTTCCATATTTAATCTCCCCCTCACATGTACAAATAAAATGGGCTTACTTTCCTCAGTAAAGGAATGGATTTAAGCTTGAAAGAAAAGAAAGAAAAGAAGGAAGAAGGGAAGGAAGGAAAAAAGGAAAGAAGGAAGGAAGGAAAGAAGGAAGGAAGGAGTGGAGAGAGAGTGAAAGTGAGAGAAAAGAAAGAAGAAGATAACTAAGGGAAGGAGGAAAGTGGGGAGGAAGGAAGAACAGTGTGAAGACAATGGCCTGAAAACTGAAAAAGTCTGTTAAAGTTAATTATCAGTTTTTGAGTCCAAGAACTGGCTTTGCTACTTTCTGTAAGTTTCTAATTTACTGAATAAGCATAAAAAAGATTGCTTTGAGGAATGGTTATAAACACATTCTTAGAGCATAGTAAGCAGTAACAAAATAACACTGATTAGAATATTTTACTCTACTTAAGTAATCAATCATATTTAGTTTGACTCACCTTCCCAGCACCTTCTAGTTCTTTCTTATCTTTCAGTGCTTGTCCAGACAACATTTTCATTTCAACAACTCCTGCTATTGCAATGATGGGTACAATTGCTAAAAGTAACAGTGTTAGTTGCCAACCATAGATGAAAGATATAATTATTCCTGTCCCAAGATTTGCTATATTCTGGGTAATTACAGCAAGCCTGGAACCTATAGCCTGCAAAACAAAACAAATTAGAGAAACTTTAAAAATATTATCTTCACAACTCATGCTTCTATTTTCTGAAAACTCACCTTCATGAGACTGTATTCATTATTTTCTCAGTAATGAACTAAAAAGTAAAGGTCTACTTATAAGTTTATTGAGTTTCTACAGTAAGAATTTCCATGACTTCAGAATGCTGAAAGTAGAATATCAACAATCTAGAGTTCAATTACATATTCCTATCTCTTTGGATCTTTTAATACCAAGAAAACCTTCATTAATCACAGCAACATTACTAAAGCAATATCTGCAAATCAGCAAGATAAAGGAGTCTGACAAACTAGGAATGATGGAAATTTCCAATGTTAGGTATATAATTACTTGTAATTTAAGCCTAACGGTTGTCATTAATAGTATTCAAATATATCTGGGTCTGTTTGAGATATAATGTTTAATTTGGAAAAAATACAGAGTTGAAAATTATGAAATTTAATTTAAGATAGTACGCGGGCATTGTGATTTTCCCCTTGAATTCCAGAGGGAGTCTGAAGCATGACTTTCACTAGTGTGCACTGATTTCCAGCTCTAAAGCCAGAAGTCAAACTACAAAGTGAATTTAATCCACCACTGTATAATGTCCAACTGTAAACCAGATTTCCAACTCTGAAACCAAAAGTCAAGCTACAAAGTCAGTTTAGTCCATCACTCTATAATTTAGTCCAGCACATCTCCTCTACCCTGGAAATATTCTGTGCCCTCAAGCCATTCCAAATGCCTGCTCTGGCCCCAGACCTGCTTTTTCTGAATAGGGGCTGGGTAAAATAAGGCTGAGACCTACTGGGCTACATTCCCAGGAGGTTAGGCATTCTAAGTCACAGGATGTGACAGGAGGTCAGCACAAGATACAGTCGCTAAGACCTTGCTGATAAAACAAGCTGTGGTAAAGAAGCCAGCCAAATCCTACCAAAATCAAGATAGTGACAAAAGTAACCTCTGGTTGTTCTCACTGCTCATTATACGCTAATTATAATGTATTAGCATGCTCAAAGACACACCAGTGCCATGACAATTTACAAATGCCATGGCAACGTTACCCTATATGGTCTAAAAAGGGGAGGAACCCTCAGTTCTGGGAAGAGCCCACCCCTTTTCCTAGGAAACTCATGAATAATCCACCCCTTGTTTAGCATGTAATCAAGAAGTAACAATAAGTATAAGCATCTGAGCATCCAATGCTGCTGTTCTGCCTATGAAGTAGCCATTCTTTATTTTTTTCACTTTCGTAATAAACTCGTTTTCACTTTACTCTGTGGATTCACCTTGAATTCTTTCTTGCACAAGATCCAAGAACCCTCTTTCAGGGTCTGCATCAGGACCCCTTTCTAGTAACAATAGAATCCTTTATAATTCCCTACATTAATCCCTACAAAATCATTTAACACCTGTCTGATATAAACACCAGACTAGTACTTAGGAAAAGAGTGCTATAACTATCAGTAGCCTTTAAATACATTAAATTCTGTACCATGGAGCTGCACCAGGGCTGAAAGAGGTATCATAAATAACAGAACACCTGTATATTTAGTTGATGCAATCATTGAGCTTATATTAAAGGGATGATTTGCCAAATTTGGGATAAATCAGACTGGAATGGTTTTCAAAGCCAGCTCTCTGCATTTCACATTTTTAGTTTGAAGGTCAAAGGATGCAAGCTGGAGAATGGCTGTGGCACAGGGATGATATAAGTTGCTCCTGTTCTCAGTATCTACAAGTTCTACTCAGAGCTCATTTCCCACTGCAGCTACTGACTTAGTTGCTTGTGAGAGAAGCTCTTAGAATATCACCTGGAATCACTTCTAGGTGTGAGTTCATGGCAGAGGAATTACCTGGCTATTTAACCTTTGAGACATATGAATGTGCAGCTTTGGATAGTAGTGAAGGGCCACAGAAATAAATAAGATGGATCAAAGATGGCAAATTCTTTAATGTACCAAAAAGAGTAACTAAGAAGTCTAAGACCTTAAACTGCAAGGAGATTTAACCCCTCGGCTTCATTTGATTTAGCATATCAGACATTACAGTGATTACTATTCCTTTATTCTTTTTTTTTCATTTTTTTTTATTATTATTATACTTTAGGTTTTAGGGTACATGTGCGCAATATGCAGGTTAGTTACATATGTATACATGTGCCATGCTGGTGCACTGCACCCACTAACTCATCATTTAGCATTAGATGTATCTCCCAATGCTATCCCTCCCCCACTCCCCCCACCCCACAACAGTCCCCAGAGTGTGATGTTCCCCTTCCTTGTCTATGTGTTCTCATTGTTCAATTCCCACCTATGAGTGAGAATATGCGGTGTTTGGTTTTTTGTTCTTGCGATAGTTTACTGAGAATGATGATTTCCAGTTTCATCCATGTCCCTACAAAGGACATGAACTCATCATTTTTTATGGCTGCATAGTATTCCGTGGTGTATATGTGCCACATTTTCTTAATCTAGTCTATCATTGTTGGACATTTGGGTTGGTTCCAAGTCTTTGCTATTGTGAATAATGCCGCAATAAACATACGTGTGCATGTGTCTTTATAGCAGCATGATTTATAGTCCTTTGGGTATATACCCAGTAATGGGATGGCTGGGTCAAATGGTATTTCTAGTTCTAGATCCCTGAGGAATCGCCACACTGACTTCCACAAGGGTTGAACTAGTTTACAGTCCCACCAAAACAAAAGAAACTACCATCAGAGTGAACAGGCAACCTATAAAATGGGAGAAAATTTTCACAAACTACTCATCTGACAAAGGGCTAATATCCAGAATCTACAATGAACTCAAACAAATTTACAAGAAAAAAACAAACAACCCCATCAAAAAGTGGGTGAAAGACATGAACAGACACTTCTCAAAAGAAGACATTTATGCAGCCAAAAAAACACATGAAAAAATGCTCACCATCACTGGCCATCAGAGAAATGCAAATCAAAACCACAATAAGATACCATCTCACACCAGTTAGAATGGCAATCATTAAAAAGTCAGGAAATAACAGGTGCTGGAGAGGATGTGGAGAAATAGGAACACTTTTATACTATTCCTTTATTCTAAAGATTAATACTCACTGTCCTACATCTATTCCTACAGAGTAGGAGTCTATAGAAATATGAGGACTAAGATGAATGGAAGAGCAAAGATTAGTAGCCAGAAAATTTTCATTGTAAAGACTAGGGTTGAGGGGAGAAACCAAAACCTGTCAGCCAAAAACAGGTCAGCTAGTGGTGTAAAGTAGATCCAACAGTCCTCTCTCAGCCAATCTGTGATAACAGCTACATTGGGCTTTCCTAGGTTGACAATGTTTGCCAACCTGCTTATTTCCTCTTCCCTGGTCTTTCCTTTTTAGCCACTGTTTTAAGTTCTGGAAAACAGTTTTGCTTGAGTGGCTCATATAAGGTGAGTGCAGCCATCTTGGCAGGGCCAAGTTCGAGGTGTCTTTGAGGAAACAAGTGAGAAGCAGAAGGTTGACCCCAGCAGGCAATTAGAGACAGTGAATACGGCAAAGGGCCTCACAAACAGCACTATGGAGGGAAAAAGTGACCATCAATTTTACAAATACAGGAACTTACTGTGGCCCAAGGCAGGTCATAACACCAGAGGAATTTGAGAGGCAGGAAGAAAAACTGCAATACAGAATGCCCTGAATACATCTGCTCTGGGTTCTGCTGCAAAAGACTGAATTGCCTCCAGGATTGTGTCTTCCACGTCAAATGTGATGCGGGATATTTGTCCATCAAAGCACATGAGCCCATACCACAGGGTCTGTGTCATATTGTGCAATGTCACATTGCACTGGTTACTGTTCCTTTATTCCAAAGACTAATGCTCACTGTCCCACGTATATTCCTCCTACAGAGTAGGAGTCTATAGAGTTGTGAGGACCAAAATGAATGGAGAAGCATAGTAAAACTTATTTAGTAAACCAATTATATAAAAGGTTTACTAAAGTTAGCAGTGCAAATTTCAGCCTTCTTGACATCTACACATGGATGTCTAATACAGACATCACAAACTTACCATGTCTCATACAGAACTCTCCATTCTCCCCCAAGCCTGCTTCTCCAACAGGCTTCTGAATTTCATAAAGATCAACTCCAGCTGGGCATGGCAGCTCACACCTGTAATCTCAACACTTTGGGAGGCTGAGGCAGGGAGGATCACTTGAGCCCAGGAGTTCAAGACCAGACTGGGCAGCATAGGGAGACCCTGTCTCTACAAAACATTTAAAAATTAGGTGGACATGGTGGTGCACACCTGTGGTCCTAGCTACCAGGAAGGCTGAGAAGGGAGGATTGCTTGAGCCCATGAGTTCTAAGTTATAGTGAGCTGTAATCATGCCACTGCAGTCTGGCCTGGGCTACAAAGAAAGACCCTGTCTCTTTAAAAAAAAAAAAAAAAAAAAATCAACTCCATTTTTTTCCATTGTGCAGGTAAAAGAATTTGGAGTCATCTTTAAATTCCCTTTCTCTCATATCCATCATCTAATCCAACCAACACATTCTGTTGGCTGTACATCTAAAATATATCCAGAATTAATTATATCTTATAGCCTTTTATATAACCATGTTAGTCTAAAACACTATCATCTCCTCCTGGATTACTGCAACAGACTCCTTCTATGCTTGCCCCCTTCGGCCTATTCACACAGTGTCTATAGTGATCCTTTCAAAATTTCAGATCATGTCACTTCTGTGTTCAAAACCCTACAGTGGTTTTCCATCTACTTCTGGATATAATGCTGACCTTAACACACTTATGACTCTTCTTTTCACTCACTTTATTCCAGCCACTCTGTCTTCTTTGCTTTTTTTTGCTTTTTTTTTTTTTTTTTTTTTTTTTGAGACATAGTCTTGCTCTGTCACCCAGGCTGGAGTGCAGTGGTGCAATCTCAGCTCTGCAACCTCCACCTCCTGAGTTCAAGTAATTCTCGTGCCTCAGCCTCCAGAGTAGCTGGGATTACAGGCGTGCACCTGTAATTACATTCTATACAACTTGATCTAAACCTTGATTTTTATTGTTTTGTTTGCTTTAAGCAAAGAAGTTTGTATTAAAACAACAACTACAAAGAGGAGCTGGTACCGTTCCTTCTGAAACTATTCCAAACAATAGAAAAAGAGGGACTCCTAAGGTTTATATTTCAATGTTATAATTCTATGTGTTTCCTCATTTATAGCTTAATTTATTCTTAAAGAAACCCCATATATTAGATAGAAGAAATGTTAGTATAGTACTATCTTACAGAAAGATTTAAAGATAAAGATGGATAAGGTTCAAGAGGGGAAAAGACACACCAGAGATCACATGAATTTTTTCAAATTCTACATCATTTTGTGGACTTTTGCCATAAACAGTTGTAGAAGAAATTGTCACTTCAGCCAAAAATCAAAACCTGCTGGTTCAATAGTATCTAGTTATATCAAGAGATTCATACAGTAGCAAAATTTAAGTTATTAAAATTATTAAAGTTTAAAGTTATCAAAGATAAAGACTAAAGTTATTCTATCCTTGCCTTAATTTTTTAATGTGCTTTTCATGTCTTTCAACCTATATTTTAGAGGATTGTCTTCCCTCCCTTCTGTAACCACAGTGACCCTAAACTTTCTTACAGCAATTAAATACATCCTTTCTTCAGTAGCAATTACTGTTTTATGTTGATTGAGCACTTTATACTCTATTTTCTAAATAACTATTCTACATGCATCTTGTTAATAGCATGAATAACAGCAATAGCAAAAGGTTTATAAGTTATCTATATGCTGTACAGTATATAATGTTTAAATAGTTAACATGTTGCTACAAAAAGCATGTAATATGTTCGTAGGTTAGATATTTATTCAACATTTTCTTAATGATGATAACTAACACCTGTAAGGAGAAAATTAGTTTTATGCTGGGGTCCAAAATGGCCAATTAAGACAAACACCAGTAGAAAGGAGGCACGTACCCCTTTAACTTGAGCAGCATCATTGGCGAGCCTGGTAGTCAATGCTCCAGTGGTGTTTTTAGGGTCATCAAACCAGCTCACATCCTGTGGCACAGAAAATGATTTTATTACCTTAAAGCTCTGTTTATGAGACTCTCAGCTCCAAGAGGGCAGCGACAGGGTCAGTTTTGTTTATGTTTAGACTTATATCCCCTGCATTTAGTACTCAGGATGTGACACTCAATACACAAGAAAGAAACTTAATATAAAAACACATAAATAAATCATTTCATTTGTCAAAAAAAATTTCTGAGTGCCCACTTTGTGCTACACACAATTTCTAAGTGTTGGACCTGTACGAACAAAAAAGACAAAGTAGCTGCTTTCATGAAGCTTAGATTCCAGAGACGGAAGGTACAAATAAAAGAAAAATTGAGCAGGGTGAGAAGAGAAAAGTGAGGGGAGGTGCTATTTTAGAGACTGGGGAGGGTAAACAGAAGGCCTGTCTAAGGGGACATCTGAACAGAGGCCTGAATGAAGGAAAGGATGAGAATACCTCAGGGAAAGCAGAAACAGCATGTGCAAAGACCCTGAGGCAAAGGCATACCTGATCTGTTCATACACCAGCAAGAAAGCCTTAAAGGCTGCCAGCAGCCTAAAAAGAACCTTTGTGTGAATTTGTAAAAGCCGCCCCCTTCCTCTGGACAGATGTGTGTTCTGATTTGGCTCCTCTGATCCTCCCGTCCCCTACTCTTGGGAAGTGAGCCACTGCGTATGGAGTAGATGGTGTGTTGGAAAAAGGCGGTTATAGGAGATGAGATTGGAGAGAGAGTGGGGGTCACATAGTGTATGGTCTTACAGGCAACTGTCAAGATTCCAGACCTTACCCTGTGAGCTACAGGCAGCCTTCAGCAGGTTTGGGCAGTGGGATATGATTTGATTTCTATTTTAGAAAAATGACTGTGGCTGTTTTAAGGTGAACCTACAGGATTGGGATAAAAATGGAGGCAGGGAGATCAGTTAGGAAGCTTTTGCAATGTTAACAGAAAGAGAAGAGTCAAAGATGGCTTCAAGGTTTTTAGCCCAAACAACTGGTAGAACAGAGCTGTCGCTTACTGATATGGGGGAAGAGTGGGTAAGGAATAAGGCTGGTGGGGAGGGGAAGAGTCAAAAGCTCAATTTTGGAAATGTTAAACAGTGAAACTCTTATTAGACATCCAATAGAGAGGTTGAATAAGCAGTTAGATAAATGTAGCTCAGGGCAGTATAAATGATTTGAGTCAAAAACAAATCAACAAAAGTAATCCAGATTAAAATATAACATTCAACATAAAATAAGATTTTCTTTGTAAAACCATTTATATTTTTAAATACACAGATACTAACGCGATTGTGAATTTGAAGTATGAATTTATGTGTTTTACAAATAACTGTGGTCCCTAAGAAGTTATCTAAACTGGTCATTTACATTAAAGAAGTATCTATCATTTTTCCCAAAAATATTTAAGAAAAACATAGTGCTATAATTTATTATAGTATGTATCAACTTGCTTTTCAATATTCTTAAGTGGTTAAAAGTGTCTCCACACAGGAATGTAACTTCCTTGAACACAGGGACCATTCAGGTTTGAATGCCTTACAATACTAAGTACTAGACCTTGTACACAGAAGGCACTTAATAAATGCTTGCCCTACTTAATAATTTATGGAGGAGACATTCTACAAACCATCAGCTCAGCTGCCAAAGTACAATGGACGTAGCAGTTGGCTTGGAGGCTGGTTGGGTAATGGGAAATTTGGCCCTGGAGCAAGCTCAGTGTAGACCTAAGTAGAATCTGAGTTATAAATACAGTTCGACCTGAGAGTCCAAGGACAGGGTTTCCCATCAAACTGTGCTCTCTCACTCAGATTCAGTCCTGGCTCTGTCAGTCACTAGCTAGCAATTCCCATAAATACATTTTCTTTCTAAATGGTGATGGGAGGAATGGGGAAGAACTGAGGAACCAGAGACAGCTGGCAAAACGTGAATGCCCTCTAGAAAGCCTAACACACCAAACTGATGCCTCTTAGCCAGGGTTCGAGGTTCGAGTACCCCTGGCACATCTGGGGCAGACTTCTAAAGCATCATTTTACTCAATGGCAAGTGATTAGTGATTTTTAAAATGGAAAGTTTTTAGGTCACATACAAAATTTTCATGATTGTTAAAGGAACTTTCCCCTTTGAACCGGGCTGCTCTGAGTTGCATTCCTCTAATTTCCTTCCCCATTTCCCAAGGAAAACATTCACACGTGTCAATGGTTAGGGTTTTGAAGCTGCAAAATGTGAGAAGCATTCCCTTAAACCCATTATCAGCCAGTAACGCTGCAGCTTGAACTAGTATTTCAGACTAGCCTCAGAAAAGAAAATGGGCAGTGAGGAATAGGCCACAGGGATGAGTTTTGATTTGCAGAAAGAAAGAGTAGAGAGGGCATCTCTTCGTGGAAAGAAACACTTGTGCCCTGGGTTTGCCAGGAGAAAGAAGGAAAGAGAGGAAAGGGATGAGGGGTATCAAAGATGCCTTCTGCCTGCACTGCCCACCACTGCTGAGACACAGGCTGGAGGTGAATCCACTCTGGAGGCTCTGTCTCAAACTGGTCCAGTTCCTTGGGCCCACCCAGACCACACAAACAGTAGAGCCTCGCCTGTGCCTAGGGGGCGGTTCAGCTGCATCTCTGACGTGAGACTGAGGGACAACCAATATAGGAGCTAGGCCTGGGAAACATGACAGAACTCCCACTGTCTGAGTCCAAGGGGCACACATGGGGAGTTCTACACATCCCAGGGCACAGCCCTCGATAGACATACCTGTCTGAGCATGGATCGGAAAACCATGTATCGGAGCCGCTTGGTGAGGATCTCTCCAGCTTTGCCAAATGTGAAACCCTGTGGGCAGGAACATGCCTTGTCAGGGACTCAGTCACCAGTTAAATAAAAGGAGGGAGAATTGATGTCTTTGCTAAAGCAGGAGATAAGACAAAGTCAGAAAGCCTGATTTCAAGGGCTTGCTATGTTTCTGTGACTGTGTGCCATGGCACAAGGCTGTATGGGTGGTGTAGACAGAAAAGCCCACTTTACAGAAGAAACTGAGGTTTAGAGAGCCACAGCCCACAGTTATAAGGTCACAGAGTTGGAATCTTAATCCAGATCCATGAGAATCCTAACCAGAATGGGAATCCAGAGCCTGAGCTTTTAATTACCCACTGGACTCCCTCCCCATGTTACTAAGATGAGGAGTTGGATGGTCTAACATCTTTAGGCGTTTTGCTATCTCTAGATTTCTAAGGTCCTATAACTCATAGACTTTGTTCTCACCCATTTTCTAGGCAAGCTAGGTTCCAGTCCCCACAAGCACCATGATGTTATAAAGATAGTCCTCTAACTTCTTTTGCTTCACCAATTCAAATTGTCAACATTTAAGGGACCAGCTCAAAGCCTACCTCAATCCAACTTTCTTAACCAAATTTACATTGAGCAATCTTTACCTCCTCCAAACACCTGTGGTATTAATAGTTGGTATGGCAATCTTGTAAGTAGTTAGAGTGTCACATTTATTCTAGTAAGGTCAAATTCCCCAGTGAGACTGTAAATACTTAGTAAAGAAAGAATTCAGTCTGTTTTTTCTTTTGCACCTCTTATAATGTCCAGAACAATATTCTATTTTTTAAAAATGTAATACATGCTTACATGTTAAATAAAGAGATCTATTCATAGTTTTATCTTTAAAAATTAAAGGTGGCTAATCATTCAGTTAATAAGTGATTACCTACTACTGCCTCATGCAGGCCTGAGCACTTGGTCACATGATCCTTTTAATCATCAAGAGGCAAGTACCAGTATCCCTAGTTTACAGCTAAGGAAACAGAGGCTTAGACAGTTTACTTATGTGCCCAAGGACACAAAATCAGAAACAGGTACAAGGAGGACTTGAACCAAAACCAATACTGTCTTGCCATACCAAACAGTATTTATTTATTTATTTAGAGACAGGGACTCACTCTGTTGCCCAGGCTGGAGTGCAGTGGCATGATCACGGCTCACAGCAACCTCCGCTTCCTGGCCTCCTGGGTTCCTGAGATATTTCCTGCTTCAGCCTCCTGAGCAGCTGAGACTACAGGTGTGCACCACCACGTCCTGTTAATTTTTGTATTTTTAGTGGAGACAGAGTTCCGCCATGTTGGCCAGTCTGGTCTCAAACTCCTGACCTCAGGTGATCCACTCACCTCGGCCTCCCAAAGTGCTGGGATTACAGGCATAAGCCACCACACCTGGCCCTCATACTAAACTTTTAGAGTACTTAATTCCTTGCCATTTCATTTTAGCCACATGATTTGCAAGCTGTAAAAATCTGACTCTTTACAAATGTTTCCTACATTTTTTGTTGGAGGATTGACATTCTTCCATCACTGAAATGATTCTTTCTCCTTGAACAAAAGTTGAATGATAAACTCTTCAAACCCTTTTTAAACCCATGTGACCTGCTTATGGGGTTTTGTTTGTTTTTTGTTGCTTTTAGAACACGGGAAGACATTTCTTTGAGTATTTACATTTACTGACAATACTTATATCCAAACTTATATCCAGGGCTCCCCCACACCCCATTTTTAAGTCCCTGCCTTTCACCTCCAATCATCATATTAGGCCAAACACTCTGTTCCCTCTCGTTTCATTGCGGGAGGTAAGGGTGGAGAGGAGAAGGTAAGCAAGGGAGCCAGAGGAGGCAAACATTTTTTTTCACTATGTCAGAAAAACTTGGTTGTTAGTAGCCATGTTAATAGAGAAGTTCTACTAAAAGGCCAATTACACTGATGTTTATAAATCCCCCCAGTTGAATAATGGTGCATTTCTCAAAATGAATATAGTGAAAATGGAAACATTTACCTGAAGGAAAAATGTAATAAAAGAAATAATTCCAAGGACTAGAAACAATACTGAAAACAAGTTACTATTCTGTCGTTTTGTTTCAGGATCATCATTTCTTGTAAAAACCTGTGAGAAAACATTTAAAGGATTTTTAGTTCAATCAGTGAAGAACCCATCCTGGACCTGACCCATTTCCCATCTGGCCCAATATTCAGGGGTCAGGAGAGCCTTAGTACACTGGAAATCGGGGTTGGCTTTCCTATTGCCAGCCTTAAAGGTGTCTGCATTCTGCCTTCTGTGGAGGCCAAGGTTAGGTCTATCATTCATAAATTGATCCAATATTTTTTCTGTTCAGATTCCCTCTTGGAGTCATGAATGCCACCTCAACTGTGTAAAGTTGAAATCAGAACAAATACTCTCCTCTTCGCTTGGTGGGGAACTACATTTATGGAAGTTCATTGCTTTACTATTTGGACATTTCAAACTGTCCCAAGGTGTCTGGGGAAAACCTGATGTGGTTTTTTGGTGAACCACAGAGTGGTGGTCATTCACTCAGCCCAGGCCTTTAAAAAAGAAAGGAATTTCCTTGAGCCTGCCTTCTTGATAGGATGGCCAGTTAAGAGAGCCAGTTGGAAACTACAGCTACCTGACCTAGCACCACACATGAAATTTTTTCCAGAGATAGTTATAAGGGCTAATAGGATGTTTTGGACTCAAGGAACACAGAGAATAACCATTCCTCAGGGAAAGAAAACACGTATCTCCCTTCACAGTGGGCCAAAATCAGTCTTGTAAGATAGTCACATTCCTAGTCCAGGACAGACAACTTTATCCTTCATAAAAAAACAAACAAACAACAACAACAAAAAGGATTTTTGAAGAGATTAAATAATTTTTTTGACTAGTCAGTCCAACAAAAATCATAACAATTACAAAACTCTTACTCTATGCCAGGCATTATTCTAAGCAAATTCATATATACTATTCCTCTAATCCTGGCAACCATCTCCAGAAGTATGATTTATTATCATCACAGTTTTACACAGATAGAAACTGAAGTACAGAGAAGGTAATTAATTTGCTCAAGTTAACACAGCCAGCAAGGGATGACTCAAGGATATAAATCCAAGCAATCCGTTGCAGAGCCCACTATCTTCAATGAGGCAGATACCTGGTTGCCTACTCATTATCTAAGAGCTAATATCCCAGCCCTGGGTCACTTACCTCCAGACTTACTGTTATATGAAGAATGAGAAAAGTATAAAATCATAAATTGAGGTTTTGTCACAACCAAACCCATTCCTAACAACCATTTCCTTTTTTTTTTCTCTGATGACACTACAGTCTACCCCCGCCAACCCCCAAAACCTGCAACACACATGTTAGTGCAAGGATCAGTAAACTATGGGCCACTGGCCAAATGTTTATATAAAGTTTTAATGGAACACAGTTGTGTTCATTCATTTCCACATTGCCCTTGTGTACTACTAGGTCAGAGTTGAGTATCTGCAACAGAAATCATGTGGCATGCAAAGCCTAAAATATTTACCATCTTACTGTTAATAGAAAAAGTTTGCTGACTCCTGCCCTGGACCATATACTCTACAGAATCAGACATTTGATCACATTCTCAGAATTTTTTTCAACAACTAGAAAAATATCTGGTACAGAGCAGACACAAAAAAATTATTCTAGAGGCCAGGCATGGCAGCTCATGCCAGTAATCCAGCACTTTGGAAGGCCGAGGCAGGTGGATCACTTGAGGTTAGGAGCTCGAGACCAGCCTGGCCAACATGGTGAAGCCCTATTTCTACTAAAAATACAAAAATTAGCCAGGCGTGGTGGTGCAGGCCTATAATCCCAGCTACACAGGAGGCTGAGGCAGGAGAATCGCTTGAACCCAGGAGGCAGAGGCTGCAGTGAGCCGAGTTCACACCACTGCACTCTAGCCTGGGCGAGAGTGAGCGAGACTCAAAAAATAATAATAATTCTTGAATAAATATATTTAATATTAAACATGAATGTCAGTAAACATGAATTCATGAATGAATGTATTAAACAGAAATAAACTGACCAGGCATGAGTAGACCTGAATAGTCATATATATTTTGCAGAATCAAAAGTCAGTGTTTAGCTTATGCTTCTCGTGGTGATCAATCTCTTTCTCCATAATGTTATCAGCAGTTATGGCAAGGGTGTCCTCAGCTTGATGTTTGGGCATATGTCACTAAACACAGAGTATTCCTTTCAGATTGTAACTTTATTGTTGAAAATGCCACCATTAAGATGAGGTGGAACTAACATATGTCAACCTCGATCTTTAGGAAGCTGTTCCTATTTGTTTTAATCTTAGCAAGTGGGATGAAAATTACATCTTACAAAAGTAGCATGCTAGGCTTACTCATGTCCTGGAAAGTATGTATGTTAGAGAACAGTGCATTCTCAAGCCAGCCTGACAAACATTTGCGGAACTCTCTTTGCACATTGGTGAAATGAGAGTTCACAAGGTTTGTTCAGAGCCAAATGTTGGCAGGTATGAGAAAGTCATCTCATCACTTTCATTGACTATTTCAGGAAGCTCGTCTTTAGTTGCCCAGGTTAGAAACCAACTGTGACGACAAAGGAAGGTTCACAAAGTTAGCTTTCCTATCACAAACCAGACTTCTATTCTTACATCTTCAAGCCAATTAGTTTCATATGGAAATACATGGATTTTGTTGTTTTTGTATCCCAGTTCAAACACAAACAGTTTATTCATTCATTCTTCCGTCAGGATTCACAAGTAAATCACACAAATGGGATCACACTTACCCCTATAATCTTTGAAAATATTACTGCAAATGCTGGTTGCAGGCCTCCGTTTATAATGGCACAAAATACACCAACAACAAAATAAGGCCATTCAGTTAAATTTAGCTTCATAATCCTCCAAAAGGAAACTGGAGGTATACTTTCATCCTAGAAAACACAAATTATTACAACAGGCTAATTAAAAACGTATAATGTACAATTCTTACATATGCACAAAAATTTGTAAAGGAATATATCCTACCCTTATTCCTTGTCAGTGAATAAGTGATGACAATTTTGCTTTAAAAAATGCCGTAGTGATTATTATTTAGCTCCAAAAAATGCTGACAAATTTTGCTACAATACTCCTTTATTTTTTAAAAAATAAATGATGTTTCTACAAACGCTTAACTTTTATTTGGTACTCAGAACCTGACAAGAGTATTTATAAGCAGGAATAAACAGAATAGAAATTTTGATATTTGAAAACCTGCTATAGTCTCTTTACACTATAAATTTTAATTCTAAAAATTCTGCTGTGTAAATTAACACTCTTAAATTCTAACCCGATTCTAAAATGTTGACATTCTGGGGGATAGGACGGGAAGATTCTGGATAACCTTTCTTGTTCCCACTCCTACCGTAGCCCTAGCCCACCAAACTAGGGAACCACAGTTGGTGAGATTAAAACAAACTCCGCATCTCCCTTCATACCAGAGCCTCTTTGGTACTAAGCTTTCTGTCTTGGGCTTGTGATCCACGGACACTCCTACGAGTTGATCTTTTTCTTATTAGACTGGATCCTGAATCATTTGAAGACATTTCCAAGGCATCAATTTCACTTTTGGATTCATCAGCTGCATTTTCTAATTCAACTTCATTTCCTGCTGTCTAAAAAAATAAGAAATATGCATAAGCTCATTAGGCTGTGTTAACCATGAAAGCTAATCACCGAATGTCAGCTATCAAGGAAAACAGCAATTTGTTTAGTAACTGCAGAAAAGGATAAAGCTAATCTGCTGTGTTGTTTTGTGTGTGTGTGCGTGTCTCTGTGTGTCTGTGTGTGTGTGTGATATTTGAAAACGAAAACCACCAAAGAAGAATTCCCACTGCATATACTGAAATAACCTGGCATTCATTCCATGTATCTTATCTTCTCACGCCATTTTTTGTGGGTGTTTTGACTCAATCAAGTTTACTCTGGATCAGTGCTGTCAACAGAAATATGGTGCAAGCCATACTGTGAGCCATGTTATTTTAAATTTTCTAGAAGCCATGTTAACAAATGTAAAAAGAAAGAAGTGAAATTAATTTTAATTGTATATTTTATTTCACCTAATATATCCAATATATTATTGATATCCCATGATATCATTTCAACATGTAATCAATATAAAAATTGAGATATTTTGCATTTTTTATACTAAGTCTTCAGAACAAGATGTGCACACTCTACTTAAAACATTCCAATTCAGATTCACTACTGTTTAAATGCTCTACAGGCACATGTGGGTACTGACTACTATAAAGGATAATTCACCTTGAAACCTTTTAATTTTTTTTATCTGTTTATCATTCTTTATTTTCCCCTCTTTCAAGAGAGAAAAAAAGATCTTAAACACTGGTCTCATCCTGAATCCCCCAGGTGTTGTTTCCTACTTTTTAAGATAATCAAATCAAATAATATTTATTTTTAGCATTAAATGCAAAATCAGTTTATCACTGAGATGACTTAGGAAAATTCTAAAGTAAAACTATACCTGCATTGTGACAAGTTTGAAGTAAATGCCTTTCTCTTTCATGAGTTCATCATGATTTCCTTTCTCCACAATGACTCCATCATCGAAACCAGCGATGACGTCAGCATTACGAACTGTAGACAAACGATGAGCTATCACAATGGTGGTCCGACCTTTTCTGGCCTAAAGAGAGAGAAATTTGGTTTTTGAATACATTAACAATTACATGAAGAAACTTAACCATTCAACATACATTTACTGAACCAATGCTGTGGGCATTGTAAAACCATCAAATCTATATAAGATAGCCTCTGACTTCAATAAATGTATAGACAATTGATAATAGTTAAAAATGATGTTTCCTTGTAATAAATACAAACACAAATATAACAGTCACATATTAATATTACGTAAGCCCCCAAATATTTTATTTAACCTAAATTTGCAGTAATAAAAATCGGGGGCTCGGGCCGGGCGCAGTGGCTCACACCTGTAATCCCAGCGCTTTGGGAGGCTGAGGCGGGCAGATCACGAGGTCAGGAGATCGAGACCATCCTGGCTAACATGGTGAAACCCCGTCTCTACTAAAAATACAAAAAATTAGCCAGGCGTGGTGGCGGGCGCCTGTAGTCCCCGCTACTTGGGAGGCGGAGCTTGCAGTGAGCCAAGATCGCACCACTGCACTCCAGCCTGGGTGACAGAGCAAGACTCCATCTCAAAAAAAAATAAAAAATAAAAAAAAATAATAATCAGAGGCTTGTACAAACCAACAAATTACTACAGCCCAGGCGTTGGCCAATCAAAACAAACACAGGCCATTGTGCTGTACTGGTACACACCAGCTAGTAATCAGCCCTAGGAATCATAATATCCTATCCCACATGACCCCCTGGATGAACAAGACAGACAATAAATGTGAGGCAGCAAAGTCCAGACCTCAGTGTCACACTGACCTGAAATAAATTTATGAGTTTATTTTATCCAATAAAGTATTTTATCCAAGGAGCCTGTGTGAGACTCAATTTATTCGTATGTAAAATGCAGATAATAATAGTATTTACTTCTTAGAGTAGTTGTGATGACTAAACAAAATAATGCACATAAAGTACTCAACACTGTGCCTTATCCATAGTTAGTGCTTAATAAGTGATACTTATTCCTAGGTAGAAGAATTATGGAAAAATTGAAGAGTCATGTAAGTCTCTTTTATTTTCACACAGGAACAGAGCCAGATATCTAGGCCTTGTCTGAGACTTCTCTAACCTTTGTAATTTTCCCAATGCTCATAATTTTTGTTACTCTATATTTCTCTCCAGTAACTAGCAATACAATTCTCAAAACTAACACACAGCATTTTCAGGATCAATAGGATAAGTAGAAGTGGAAAACTTCAAAAAGAAAAAATACACAAGAGAAAAATTAGGTGGTAGAAACCAGAAAAGTTTCTAGATGGTAGAAAAATTAGGTGGTAGAAACTAGAAAAGAAACTAGAAGAAAATAGATCAATTCTTTGTATCTTTTTAAGAAAAATGGGGTATGTGGAATTTCCCCTCAAAATTTATACCCTAAAGTATTTTAAAATATAACCTTTTAAAATTTTTATTTATAATTTAATACATAGTTTCACTATAGATTAATAAGGAAACACAGATAAGCAAACCAATAAGCAGTGGCTCACACCTGTAATTCCAGCACTTTGGGAGGCTGAGGCGGGAGGATTGCTTGAGCCCAGGAGTCCGAGACCAGTCGGGGCAAGATAGTGAGACCTCATCTCTACAAATATATCAAAAAATAGCTGGGGGCTGGGCACGGTAGCTCACGCGTGTAATCCCAGCACTTTGGGAGGCCGAGGCAGGTGGATCACCTGAGGTCAGGAGTTCAAGACCAGCGTGGGCCACATGACAAAACCCTGTCTTTACTAAAAATACAAAAATTAGCCAGATGTGGTGGTGCATGTCTGTAATCCCAGCTACTCAGGAGGCTGAGGCAGGAGGCAGAGGTTGCAGTGAGCCAAGATTGTCCCACTGCACTCCAGCCTGGGTGACAGAGCAAGACTCCATCTCAAAAAAAAAAAAAAAAAAGCTTGGCATGGTGGCACACACCTGTGGTCCCAGCTACTCATGAGGCTGAGATGGAAGGATCACTTGAGCCTAGGCAGCAGAGGTTGCAGTGGCCGTGATGGCACCACTGCACTTCTGTCTGGTGACACAGTGAGAGAAGAAACAAGAAAAGAAAAGAAAAGACAGGAGAGGAGAGGAGAGGAAAAGAAGAGAAGAGAGGAGAATAGAAGAGAAGAGAAGAGAGAAAAGAAAAGAAAAGGGAGGGGAGGGGAGGGGAGGGGAGGGGAGGGGAGGGAAGGGAAGGGAAGGGGAGGGGAGGGAAGGGGAGGGGAGGGAAGGGAAGGGAAGGGAAGGGAAGGGAAGGGAAGGGAAGGGAAGGGAAGGGAAGGGAAGGGAAGGGAAGGGAAGGGAAGGTCCAGAAAGGAAAGGAAAGGAAGAAGAAGAGGAAGAGAGGGAGGTATTGAGGGAGGGAGGGAAGGAAGGAAGGAAGGAAGGAGGGAAGGAAGGAAGGAAGGAAGGAAGGAAGGAAGGAAATAAAGAAAGAAAAAGAAAAACACAGAGGTGGAATCACAGATTAAGCAAAATGAGGGGAAAAATAGTAGCCACAATCCCATCTGCCTCTATTTTGGTTCACAAAATGTTTAGTAAGCTGCTTTTTTTCTCCTCAAAAATTTATTAAGCACATTGACAGGATGTTAAGGAACATTCAAGTGTTTTTTTATTAGAGACAGGGAGAGTTGAAACAAATATGAGTTCATCTTTGAATTCTACTGTGACATCTCAACTTGGAACACCTTTGGTTATAAGGTCTCCATCTCCACATTCTCATTCCTCACAGAATTATCCCCGTTACCATCACGTGCTGGAGATCAAATGCACAGTGCCTGGCACAGGGCAAACACTCAAATGCTATTTGGTGAATGAGTCATACGGACTCCAGAATTGCAGGACAGTCAAACTCTGTTGATAGTCAATAACCTGTCATGGCTTAGGTAGGTTTTCAGTATCACAGGCTATCTGCCCCTCTCCTGGAAATAAGAGGTTTCTTATTTCCCATAGAGTCTTCGAGTGGCACTCAACACCTTGAAAATTAGATATGGACCTTCAGGTTGTATTTTTCTCTTCTTGGCAATATTACAAACTCTCAAAACCTAAATAACAGCGTTATCTACGTAGTCAAGTTTTGAAGATCACAATGAAGATGAATTTTCACTTGTGTCTGTATTTCTATTTTTTAATTTAAAAGATTAGCAAGTGTCTTTAAATGAAAATGTATTCATCATCACTTAAAATAAGATCAGAGAAATAAATAGAAATTGAACAATAAAACAAACAAATAGAAAAAGATTTCAAAGAGGCCCAATGCTTTTATTTTAACAGCTGAAGGAATCACCTAGAAGCTATCAGAAATTTCCTTTTCTAAGATCAATATTAACAAGAATTGGTAGTAGAATGTTCTTATGCTTATAAATCAGGTGGGTTTGAACTAAGCCTCACTGACCTTATCCAGAGCCACCTGAACCACTGCTTCACTTTCTGTGTCCAAGGCTGACGTGGCCTCGTCCAGCAGGAGGATCTTGGGGTTGCGAACCAGGGCACGTGCAATGGCGATCCTCTGCTTCTGCCCACCACTCAGCTGGGCCCCTCTCTCTCCAACCAGGGTGTCAAATTTCTACCACAGAAAACCCAGAATGATTTAGCATAAGGACAAGCTATCTCAGCTCATATTTTAAATTGGTAAGGAATCCCATACACAGCCCAAGTCTCACAAGTAATACAGGTCCAGTTCTTTAAATCTTATTTAATACAATAACCAACCTCAGTTTTTAAAAATGTGTCTACGACCAGTTGATACTGCTAGAGCTTTCAAATCTGAAGTAATCTTACTTTCCCTTCTTAGGGTTTCTCTTCCTCCAATTTATAGTAGTTTCCTAACTTCCTGCGTAGGAGGCCTGCATTTTATTTTTTGCACCTCTAGAAAGGCAAAGGGCAAGGACAACTTACATGAGGCAGTTTCATGATAAAATCATAGGCATTGGCTTCCTTGACAGCTTTCTCAATCTCATCCATGGTGACATTTTCACGGCCATAGCGAATGTTTTCAGCTATTGAGGTGGCAAACAATACAGGTTCCTGACTCACCACACCGATGATTTCCCGTAGAAACCTTACGTTTATGGTCCTAATATCCTGTCCATCAACACTGACCTGGAATAAAATGTAAGTGTGACTTTCATACATTTGTAATTGAAAGGGCAACATCAGAAAGATGTGCAATGTGACTGCTGATCGCTGCAGGGTCTAGCTCAGCACGGGTCATCTCACCATCCCCTCTGTGGGGTCATAGAGCCTCTGCATCAGCTGGACCGTTGTGCTCTTCCCACAGCCACTGTTTCCAACCAGGGCCACCGTCTGCCCACTCTGCACCTTCAGGTTCAGGCCCTTCAAGATCTACCAGGACAAGTAAGAAAAAAACTTCAAGGCAATTCACAGACACAGGGTATAGGAACTGACCATTCAATACTAGGTTTAAATATACATGCACTTTTTTATAATATCTACAAGAAAGTATCAGAAACTCTTCATTCAATAGATTAATTGTTGATGAATCATTTATCACTGTACCTTAACTTCTTTTCGAGATGGGTAACTGAAGTGAACATTTCTGAATTCCAAATTTCCCTTAATATTATCTGGTTTGTGCCCACTCTTCGAATAGCTGTCAATAATTGGCTTCTAAACAGAATCAAATTTTAAGAGATTACTAGGTTACAATAACTACTCTTAGTGATATTTTGTGAAGAGCTGGATAAAGTGACAAAGAAACTGATTCTTAACTGGACAATCTTTTAGATAGATGGATAAATGGCCAACTCAGACTTACATTATCAATTATCTTGAAGATTTCATAAGCTGCTCCTCTTGCATTTGCAAATGCTTCAATGCTTGGAGATGCCTGTCCAACACTAAAAGCCCCAATTAATACAGAAAAGAATACCTGAGGAATGTAAAGAAAAACCATCAGGCTACTTAGATAGTGATAGCAAATTTTTTTCATACTTCTTCTGTCTTTTTTAAGAGACAGGGTCTCATTCTGTCACCCAGGATGGAGTGCAGTGGTGCAATCATAGCTCGTCATAACCTCTACCTCCTGGGCTCAAGCAATTCTCCTGCCTCAGTCTCCCAGGTAGCTAGGACTACAAGCATGCACTATCACACCTGACTAATTTTTTTTTTATTTTTTCTAGAGACAGGGTCTCGCTACGTGTCCCAGGCTGGTCTCCTGGCCTCAAGCAATCCTCCTGCTTCAGCCTCCAAAAGTTCTGAGATCACAGGCATGGGCTGCCACACCCAGCCAAGAGTAAATTTCAAATGTGTCACCTCAAAAAGTGTCAAGTGAGCTGATGGATATGCTAATTAGCTTGATCTGATCACTCCACATTTTGTGTGTATGTGTGTGTATACATAAACATCACATTGTACTCCATAAGTGTAATGCAATTATGATTTGTCAATTAAAAATAGCATAAAATTTTTTTAAAAAAATTTTAAGACAAGGTCTTGCTTTGTTGCCCAGCCTGGACTGCAGTGGTGCAATCTTGGCTCACTGCAACTTCAACCTCTTGGGCTCAGACAACCCTCCCACCTCAGTCTCCGAAGCAGCTGGAACTACAGACAAGTGCCACCATATCCGGCTAATTAAAAAAATATAGAGAGAGAGATGAGATCTCACTATGTTGCCCATACTAAAAATATTTTAGAAATTTAAATACTTTTCAGTTTAGAATGCAGAATTAGTCTTACTTGCTCAATAAAACAATGATTTAAATTTTAAAGGGCTAGAATATTATAATAGGATATTTTTATATTTCTTCAATGTCTAATTTTTTTTATTTAGATCATCAGTAAGGTAAAGTGGAAATGAACACTAGCAGAGGAGTCAGAAGACCCGGTTCTGAATCCTAAATTAGTAATAACTAGTTATATGTTGTTAGACCATTCTCTTAGAATCTTTGGCTTCAATTTCTTCATTGGCAAAAACAGGCAAGATTCTATCTGTTCCCCCTACCCAGCAATCATAGAGATGTTGTATCATGATAAAACAGGGTATATGAACATTTTTTGTTAATTATAAAGCACACACACCTAAGGCATTGATCCTTTATCAGGTTATCTTTTTTGCCACAAGGCCGTGTTCTCTTTAGGCCTTTTTTTGTTTTGTTTTGTGCAAATCAGTTTCTCAATGGTAAAGACTTAACTGTGTTTCTTTTTGGGGTTGATGAGAATTAATGTCATTATTCATTTTTTCTAAATCACAGGGAATTATGTTGCTCAATAATTTACACAGAAGGAACTTTGCTAAGAGATTCTATATTCATTACCTCAATTAGTCCTCAAAACACACTGAAAGTTAGGGCTCATTCCTGTCATGTCATTTGGCAGAAGAGGTAGCAGAGGCTTGAAAAGTTTAGCTGGCTGCCCTAAATCATACAGCTAATAAGTGACACAGCTGCCATTTGAATCAAGTTGGTCTGATATCAAACCCCACACTCCCTATTTTGGATGCCTCCAGTTTGTGAGGTATATTCATGCCCAGTGAACACTGGATTTAAACTGCTTATCTCAATCACAGTTAAACAGAAAACATCTGTTATGACAACCAAGGATCACTCACAGCATCACCATACTAAAAAAAAAAAAAAAACTTTATGGGAAAAGCCGCTCCTGACTGAGCAATTTTGAATAAGGCTAATTTGAAAAAACAAAGAAGCGATTATTGAATCCATATTACAAATCTGGCTCCTGAAAAAGGGAATTGTTTTAAGGGATTCTACAAAATATCATCTCTCATTGCCTCAATCTATTTCTGCTTGGCCTATGAAAAAGGAACTAAGTGACTCTTCTAACAGTGTATTTTATTAGATCCAGATACGAATTGAGTTTTGTTTGCAAATTATTTCATTGTCTTTAAAATAAAAGAAGATAACATTAAATGGCAAGACTTCTGTGCTTGCACAAAGATCTATAATGCAGAAAACTTCCAAACAATCTTTTAGGAAGAGCAGCAATTTATACTTCCACAATTTGTGAGGTGGATTAGCTGCCATTCGAAATAATTTGAAAAGAGGTCAAAATGTGTATTTTGCCATTTTTGTGAATAGTAAATCAGAAAATAAAAGTGAAGTGTTTAGCATCAAGTTTGGCACAAAAAATCTCAACAAATAAAAGTTCATGCTATTGAGATTGCTAATATTAATATTATTTAGGCTACAGGATAAACTGTGCAAGATATCTGCAAAAACAAACAAACAAAAAACTGGTTGTCAGATGCATCTAATTTTTTTCCACTTTTTAACCTAGTGGCGCATGTGTCTGTAGTATTCAATAGTTGTTCAAAATATATCCTTCTAAAGTCAAGCCAACATTACTGGATTTCATTGGCATTTTATAATAATGGTTCATTTCTCAATATAAACCACTTACAGTGAGTACTTGTCCAATAGAATATTCCCCTGAGAGGACCAAGGTAGTCCCATACCAGAAGGCCAGAGCATAAGATGCATAGATCAGCAGGAAAGCAGCACCTATAGAAATATTGGCTGTAATAGCTTTCTTTATCCCAATTCTTTTAGCTTCTTCTAAATTTTTGTTGTACCTGAGAAAAAGAACAAAAATGATCACATATACTCATACATTTTATGAAAACATATCAATATAGCATGATAGTTACAGAGTGGCTAGGATGTTCTCAGTCCTGTGATATACATGCATTTTGTCCTGCTGCTCATACATTGACCCTATATAGTAGTACTGTTTTACTCTCTTTTTGCAGAAGAAGAAACTGAAATTTATAGAGATTAACTTATTTGTGGGGGAGTCTTCTAAAATTTCCTTCTCTGGCTTTAGTAATAGCAAAATAAGTGAAGCAATATTTAGCAAACTTCTAGAACTTACATTGTTTCATACACAAGACAAAGTAAAAGCCATGGAAAAAACCTGTGTCTTTCCTTCAAAATCTGCATGCCTCTTTAATTAAGTAATAAAATGGAGAGATAATGTTAGAAAGTACTAAAAAAAAAAGGAGGGGACAGTCATTCAAATCTCTGAACATTAAAGACGTTTGGAGACAGTTTGCTCTCTGTCCTGCCTTCCTCTAGGACTGTCAGAATGACCAACTGAGAGGTTACATGTGTGAGAGCATTTTGAGAGTTTGGAATTGTCATGTAATACTTTTTACATTTAAATAAGCTGTGCAATTTATCTTATTTCTGTAGACATTTATTTTAAAAACCACTGACCTACAAAAATTATTTGGCTTACAGGTTTATAAAAGCACATCATTATTCATCAGCATTCCCTCTCTTCCTTCTCCTTTCTACATGTTGACTATGTGTCCTTCCCTCTGTTAATGCTCCCAACACTTGTCATGCCATAGCTGCCTGCTGCTGAACTAACAGGCTCTGACCTGGTGGCTTGGGCCATCCGGGGCTTCTGGCTAACTCAAGGGCTGAGAAAAATTAAATTATCAGCATATCTATAGCCCTGAACCCATTCATAGCACAAAGGCCTACCCTACATTAACCAAACCTGGTGAGGACCCATTAATACTTCTTAGAGCAAATATAGGAGATTATACAAAAGGGGCAAAAAAGAGCAAATGAAAAAAAATCGAAAAACAATGTTGGAATCACTGACAGATTTTATTTCTGCAATTCTAATGACTTACAGGTTATTCCCAACTGACAATTCAAATATTTTTTAAACCCTCAGAGAGTGGTCAATTTTTGACGGTAAAGCTAAAGGAGATGATGTCTATAACTCGATCTTCATTTGAAAGGAACAGAGAAGACTATTCTGTTTAAGAGGATAGCTGTGGAGATAAGCTAATGGAGCCCAGAGTTAAAGGAAAATAAGGAATTTTGCAAATATAGAACCAAGATAAAAGGATTAGAAAAACAGGACAGATTGCCTTAAATCTGTCTGTATTTTCTTAATCGCAACTCCCTGCAGAACCTAGAGCATTGCCTTGGATAGAAGAGGAGCTAATAATTGTTGAAATTCATGAACTTACTTCCATATAAAAGTCATACTTTAAGGACTTTGATCCATAAATTCACAACTAGATAAATATTATATAGTATTATATTAATTTCCTTTGGAGAACTTGTTCCATTAGTATGTACAGCAAAGCTCAAGCACTGTCCAGATATGAACATGCATTGTTTCTTGCTTTCATGACTACTTTAACTAGGTACATTACAGAGTTACAAAAGCATGCCAAGTGAAATTTACATCACTACCGTGTCCACTAAAGATGAAATTTAAACAGAACTTCACAGTGACAACATATCAACACATCATTAGTTTCTACCCCCCAAAATGTAAATCCTCAACTTGCCAGTTATCATCTGAACAGAAAAAATATTTTTGAGAAATGTTTCAATGATTTATATACACACAAGCACACACACACAACACACAGACACATACATATCTCTCACTTTATGAGTTGATCTGAGGTGAAAGCTACCACTGGGCATAACTTACATAAGAATATATTTAAGGAAATTTAATACATATGTACTATACTCTGTTATCTCCTTTATTTCAGTTCTCGCTTACCAAGACTAACGTAGAAACCAGTCTGATGTTGTCCTATGCAGCCAGAGGAAACATTTGCACAGAAGCACAAGGAAGAAAATCATTTAGACATCAGAAAGGAGAAATAAAGGAAAGAAGGGGGTAAAGGGAAATGAGATATAAACAATACTCCTTTTCCATAAGCTCTTTGTTGTTTTTCGATACAAACGCCATACATAAAACTAGATATTAAAATCATCCATTCATCAAAAGCTTTAGTACAGAAATGGTCATGAAAGTAGGAATGACTAAAAGAGACTAAAGTTATATAACAAAACCATTGGTATGTAGGAAATATGACTCTTCTTAAATATTATGAAAATATTTATCAATGCAAGTAACTACTTTAAGAGTAAGGAACAATTTTGGTTAAGCAAACAGAAATAAATATTAATAGATAAATATATTTTCAAGGTACATAAAAGAGAGAAAAATATTTTTAAGTGAAAAGGAACAAAACTGTTCTATATGATTGAATGGAATTTATTTTAACTTCTGGTTAAATTTCCATTCAAAGAGAGCCAGCTTCCCTCCTGCACTGCTAATTTGAAGAGAAAGCCAGATTAAGACCTCAATTACTTTATGTAGAAGCAGAGAAGGGAAGGAGAAGAACAGGAAAGAAAACTGATTATGTCTGGTCTAAGAATAGTCATCAATTCTACTTCCAAATTATATCCCAAATCTAGGTATCTGTCACCCCTCTCCTGCCTCTGCTCCAGATCAGGGAGATGCTCTGGCCTGGACCATTCTGCCAGCCTCCCCACTGGTCTCCCTGCTTCCACACTTTGACTTCTCGCATCCATTCATGAGACCCATTACAGACAAAGAAACAATCTGAAAACATAATGTGGATAGTCATTCCTCTTTTTAACACCCTCAACCACTCCCCTGTGCCCTTAGAATACAATCCTAACTCTTCATCATGGCCCACCATCCCCACATTCTGGCCCCTGCCCACCCCAATCTCCCCTCATTCAACTGAGCTTCAGTCATGCAAGCCTTATGATGTTTCCTAGAACATACTAAAGTCTTGGCCACCCCAGGAAATTCGGAAGACTCTTCTTCAAACCCATCCCATCTCTGTCCCCACCATGGCTTGCTTTTTCTCATCCCTCAGGTCTCAGCTGAGATGAAACCTCCTCAAAGAGGCCTGGCCCAACAACCGTACTTAAAGTTAACTTGACCATTCATCATCCTCACACTCTTTGATTCTTTCAGATCACATTTTTAAATCAATATTTTTATTTTTTTCTTTGATGATTCCTTATATTTCTTCCTCCCTTTCTCCATTCTTCCATTTTTATCCATCTTACTATTTTGACTGAAGATCACACAATATCCTCTGTTTCTGATTCACAGCTGAAAACCTAGAGCCCTAGCTTTGTTTAGACCTTTATAAAATAAAAAAGAAAAGAAAAGGAAAACCTAGAACCTAGCACAGTGCCTGGCATGTTGTAGGTGCTGAATAAATTTGTCAAATAAATAAACTTTTAAGAAATGGCCAACTTGGGAAGGACATTAGGCCATCAGTTTGTAGTCTTACGTCAATTCTTGATCTCCAGGCAAAATTAATTTCAGTTCTCTGAAGGAGACTCTCCTTTCAAAGATACATTCAAGTAACATATTTTCTGAAGAAATGATTCCATATGTAAAATACTACTTAGAGCAAATACAGGAATCTCTGGATATAGCTGTGTAAGTCCATTTGTTTATTCTTATAATTAAAATTTGATCATTTTCTCTAGGAAAAATATTTTCATATCTAACTAATTAAAGCACTCCATTAAATCTGAATTCCTTTAAACTTTCAGTGAACTAAAATTATCAGATTTATCTAAGTTATAAATGTTGGGCTTCACTCCCACAATGTCCATTTCCTCCTTCTCGGGTTTCATTCCATCCATCATTAGAGTTTTTGTTGCTAATAATGTTGCTTAAAATTTGTTGCTTAAAAATATTGTCAGTTCCTCAAATTTAAGATGTCTTTAATTGTAACAAGTACTGGTATTCTGTCATTTTATAAAGCATTAAGAAATGAGTTTAAGAGGACATTCCATATGCAGCTAGGACTCAAAGGGCTATACCTCAGTATATTAAGCAACACACAGCAGAACTTGCATGTCTCAATCTTGGCACCAACCAGGTGAAGGAAGGAAAAAACAACCTCCCTGAGAATCTGGACCACAAAGTAGGACTCATGCAGGTCTGAGCATGAATTCACACTACCGGTGTTGTCCAAAAACAACTAGACACGTAATTTAATGTAAGGTGGTCTCAGGTTAGCAGTGCCCTTGGTGAATAGCAGAAGCAAACATAAATCCTGCCTGATAGAATTGGACTTCAATCCAGATCCATAGCAAATGTAAGATGGCACTGACTGATAGGTTTATTTCAATTTCAGAGATGATGGATTCATTCTGAATGGATGAAATACTATATATTTTCTAATTGTTCATTCCTAGTTTACAGGAAGGCCATTTATTCTGAATAATGATAGGTACCCAGAGGTCTTATTGTATTTTGTTAGCTTATAAAACCTACTGGAATTTCTGTGTGGACAATCTTATCATCTGTGAATAACGACAGTTTTCTTCCTGTTTTCCAATCCTTACTGTTTTTCTTTTTTGTTTTCTTTTTTTCATTCTTCCTCTTATTTGTTTTATTGGTCTTATTATCTAGTACTAGTACAACAGTACATAGAAATGATAGTAAACACATTTGCCTCATTCATTATTTGTTTTTTATTTTTTAAATTGACAGACAAAATAGTATGTATTTATTTCATTCATTATTTTAAGTGTTAAAATGTTTTTAATGTTTCACCACTAAATGTTTCCTGTGGGTCTCTAATATATTAAGAAGGTTGTTTCTTATTCCTAGTTTTACGAGTTTTTGTCATGAATCATATATAATTCATGCTTTTCCCCTTACATCACAACAAACTTTTTCTTGTAATCTATTAATATGGTTAATTATATTAACAGATTTCCTAATGTTAAAACCATCTTTCCATTCGTAGGATAAAGCCAACATGTTCAGGATGTTTTCAATTTGGTATTTTTCACATGGATTTATTTAGCTAATTATTTATTTATTTATAATTTCTGCATCTATGTTTTAGGTGAAACTGTCCTTTAGTTTTCCTTTCTCATATTATACCTGCCTGGTAGTATACTATCAAAGTTACACTAGCCCCATAAAACGAACTCACAACTTTTTTTTTCCATTTTCTACAATTTATGTAAGATAGGGTTATCTCTTTCTTGAAGTTGTGGTAGAACTTGCCTACAAAATTATCCAGACTTGTGATTTCTGCTTGTGGGAGAGAAGCAGTGGAAAATGGAGATTTTTAACTTTGAATTTAATTCTTTTAATGATTATGGGTTTACTCAGATTTTCTCCTTCTTAAGTGAGGGTTTTAACCTACATTTTTCTAGCATATTGTCTATATCATGAGGGTTTTTAAATTTATTGGTATAAATCTGCAATTTAAAAATAGATTTTTTAATCTGTTACAAGTTTTCCCTATTCATTCTTTTTTTGTTCCTGATTAAACATATAAAATAGTTATTTATAAGTCTTTTTAAAGAATTAGTTTATGGATTTGTCAGTCTTCCACTCTTTTGCCTTTATTTTCTATTAAATTAATTTTTGCTCTTACCCTTATTATGTCCTTCTAATATTTTATTGTTCTTTCTCTAACTTCTTGATTTAGATGTTTAGTTCTTTAATTTTCAATAATTTTGTATTTCTTCTGCCAGATACTCTGGTATCACTGGATTAGGACTCATTTTTAATGTGGAATCCTCAGCTTTGGAGAGAGATTGTTTCCTAGTTCACAGAATAGTATAAATTCAGACCCCAACTGCAGATAGCAGTCAGGCCTGAGAATCTAACTTCTACGGGGAGATGTTTTCCTCCAGCTGAGAAACCAGGAAGAAGCTGTTAAGTTGTGTCCGTCTTCCAATGCTGTTGGGCTGTTGGGCATATTATTTTTCTGGTCCACCTTTTCTCTGAGGAAAACTGGAAAAGAATTCCAAACTCAAAACTTCATTATGTCTCTGCTCAAATATCAACTAATCAGAAAATATTTTTCTGAATAACTTATCTAAATAGTATCCTCATGATTCTCTTATTTTATTTCCCCAAATAATATTTACCCCAACTGGTATATTACCTATTTGATTATTTGTGGTTGTCTGTAACCTTACCCACCCCATTAGAATTTAAGCTCCATGAGAGCCGGGGATTTATTTCATTGAATATTTACTCAGCCATTAAGCAGGACTCCTCATTTTATTAGCCAGACATATTTTAAAGTAAAAGCAAAGGCTTTAGCAAAAATCAAAATGGAACACAGATATCACTTTCCTTTGAACTATGGCACTTAACCATTTTAAATTATTCTCAGAGGACATTTCTTTATATGTGTGAACATAGCATAGAACAAGAGTACTCCAAACACATATGCACAGTTAAAAAAATTATGCAATGAATAATCATGTAAGTATACCTGAGATCAAGAAACAGAACACTGCCAGAACCACAGAATCCCCTGCTGTGCATTCAGCTCTCCTCACACAACTTCTCGTCTTCCCCAGAGCTAACTATTATTCTGATTTCTGAAAATTCCCTTGGTTTTCTTTATGGCTGTACCACACAATGTATAACCCCCTTAACCAATACAGTTTACTTTTTCATACTTTCAAAGATATATATATTCATAAGATTGAAATGTTATAGCATCAGAATATTATAATTTATATTCAATTTTAAATAAAATCTGTTGCTGCTTAGAAATCAGTAATCTGATTTATATTATAAATTTCAATAAATTACCATCTATGCTTTCAGAAATCTAATAAAAGAGAATAGTTGCAAGCATAATACTAAACAACAGATAATATAAAAGATTTTGGACTTTTGTACACATAAGTGCTTTTTGGTTATATTTTTATCTTCCAAATCATGTAGCATATGTCAACTGAATAGGAGCAGAAAGGAAAATGAACCACAGATTAAAATGTCCCCATAGATCTTACATAAAATACTCAGTCAGTCTTAGAGAATCACTAATTAACTTGATAGAGGAAAAAAAATCAGAGGTATAAAATACATTTCAGCCTTAGGAAACTATTTTTATGTTATTGCCCATCTAGAAAATGCTGAATTAGCAGATAAAAGAAAAGTACAATTAGAATTGCAACTTCTCTAAAATATTAGTTATGCTGTAATATATCCATTAAGCTATTAAAGAAAACATATATATGGGAGAAAATGCTTATAATTAACACTACCAATCTGAAGGGCATTTGAGAAGACAGAATTTAAAATATCTATCCATTTAAAAAAGAAACTCAAACCTTTCAAGTTCTTTCTTTTGTCCTCCAAATGCAATCACAGTTCTAATTGCTGCCAAGACCTCCTCAGCTACTGCTCCAGCTTTTGCATAAGCTAAGAGTTCTTTATCAGTAAATGAAGATAGTATCTGTTTAAAAATATAATTTTGGATCATGAAAATAAATAACACGTTAATTTTATCTTTTGTAAAGTAAAAATAAGTGTATACATAAATGCTGCTTATACATTAATGCATGTGTAGAACAAAATCTGTCTTTTACTTGCCTTTGGTCTGAGTTAACAGCCACTGGAGTAAACCTCTCCCTGAAACCAGCCACTGATGCATGAACTTGGGTCCCAGAGGGTCCTATTATGAAAGCTGGATCAATTGCAATGGGAAAAGGAC
The DNA here is from genome assembly GCF_028885655.2 of Pongo abelii. NCBI lineage: Eukaryota > Metazoa > Chordata > Mammalia > Primates > Hominidae > Pongo > Pongo abelii. Next base: position 88,932,180 of record NC_071991.2, on the reverse strand, counting down.
TAACGTTATTGTACCTAGAATGCTGAAGTGGTCAACTACCTAAATAAAGATTACACATGACAGGCCAGGTGTGGTGGCTCACACCTGTAATCCCAACATTTTAGGATGTCAAAGACGAAGAATTGCTTGAGCCCAGGAATTCCAGACCAGCCTGGGCAACATGGCAAGACCCCGCCTCTACAAAAAATTTAAAAATTAGCTAGGTGTGGTGGCATATGCCTATTGTCTCAGCTACTCAGGAGGCTGAGGTGGGAGGATCGTTTGAGCCTAGGAGGTCGAGGCTGCAGTGAGCAGTGGTTGTGCTACTGTAGTCCAGCCTGGGCAACAGAGTGAGAGCCTGTCCTCCCCACCCCTCCCCCAAAATTACACAGAACCAATTTATTTTAAAAATTTTGATTAAATAGAATTATATTCTTTCAATAAAAAATTCATAGGCACTTGTGGACTCATCTGTGTAAGTAACATTGGTCTATCCCTTCTTGGCATAAAAAGCTCAAAGTTGTTTGTGTTTTAACAGTGGATTTCTCCCTTTCTTGTGTGTGAAAGTAAAAGGAGCTATGACAGCTAGAGGAATGGGTGGATGAAGGCAAATGAACATTGACTAGTTATATTCTAAGTGCAGATAGTGTGCTGCACGTACCTAGCCTCTTTAGTACCCAAAATAATATTCCATTGATTCACTAGACATTCCTGACTTCTCAAAGCAATCTTCCTGGGGCTGTCCCACCATAATTGCAGAACCATTCACGGTAGGAGGTCTGAGATAGGTGACCAGTGCCATCCCTTAACAAACATCTGTAGAATAGAGGAGGCTCATACAACATGCTTTAGGAATGTTTTTCTGCTCCTTCTGAAACCTCATGGTGCCACAACAATTGCCACAATGGAGGCAACCAACAATAGGAAGATCACTTCAAAGTGATACTTTAAAGAAACACTTTAAAGTTAGGAGTTTTTTTTAAATGTTATTTTAATTTATTATTAATATATCAGAAACCACAATGAATTCTACAAATCTAGCTCCCTTTTCCTTCTATGACCTTCCATCATTATAAGCAGACAAAAGTATGGTTGAATCTTCATTAAGTGTTGTGTTTTTCAGGAGATCATGTCTGTGAAAAGAAAAAAAAAAGAAGACCCTCTAACCTATCCTATTATCAAGGATATGAAAAGGCCAGGTGTGATGACTCATACCTATAATCCCAGCACTTTGGGGTGCCAAGCAGGAGAATCACTTGAGGCCAAGAGTTCAAGACCAGCCTGGGCAACACATAGAAACCCCATCTCTACAAAAAAATTAAAAACTAGGTAGACATGGTAGTACACAACACAGTCATGATGCAGAACAATTCAGTCACAAGGATCCCTCAGGCTACCTTTTATTACCACAGCTGCCCCATCCCTACCCCTTGCTTCTCCTTCTGTTCCCCATCACTTTTAATTTCTAGCAACCACTAATCTGTTGTCATCTTTATAATTCTGTTATCTCAAGAATGTTATTTAAATGGAACCATGTGGTATAGAACCTTTTGGAATTGTTTTTTTCCACACAGCATAATTCTCTAGAGATTCATCCAGATTGCTGCATGTATCAATAGCGCTTTCCTTTTCATCATTGGTTATATTCCATGGTATGGAAGAACAACAGTTTCTTTAACTATTTATTTACCCATTGAAAGAGAGCTGGATTGCTTCCAATTTGGGGCTATTATGAAAAAAGCTGCTATAATATTTTGTATACAGGCTTTTATGTAAACATAATCTTTTTCTCTGAGATAAATGCCCACAAGTGCAGTTGCTGGATTGTATGGCAATTGAATGTTTAGTTTTATAAGAAACTGGAAAACTGTTTTCCAGAACGGCTGTACCATTTTACATTCCCATCTGCAATCTGTGACTGATCCAGTTTCTCTGCATTCTCTCCAGCACTTAATGTCTCACTCCTTTTCATTTTAGCCATTCTGACAAATGAATGGTGATATCTTATTGGGGTTTAATTTGCATTTCATTGATGGCCAATGGTGCTGGACCACGTTTCATGTGCTTACTTGCCATCTGTGTATCCTCTTTCCTGAAATGTCTGTCCTTATATTGAGTTTTGAGTCTTATTTATATATTCTAGATAGTAGTTCTTTGTCAGGTATGTGGTTTGCATATAATTGTTTCTCTGTCTGCAGCTTGTCTTTTCATTCTATTCATATAGGCTTTACAGAGTAAGAATTTTTTATTTTGATGAAGTATAATGTATCAATTTTGACTTTTAATGATTATGCTCTTGGTGTCAAGTCTAAGAACTTTGCCCAGGCATAGATTCCAAAGATTTCTTCCTATTTTTTTCCCTAAAAGTGTTATAGCTTTACATTTTACATTTAAGTCCATGATCCACTTTGAGTTAATTTTTATATAAAGTGTCAGGTTTAGGTTGAGCTGCTGCTTCTTCCTCCCCCTCCCTCCTCCTCCTTCTCCTTCTTCTTCTGTTTTCCTTCTTCTTCCTTCTCCTTCTCCTTCTTCTTCTTCTTCTCTTTTTCTTTCTCCGTATCTTTCTCCTTTTCTTTTTCTTCTTCTCTGTCACTATTTGTCAAACAGGATGTCCTTCCTCCATTCAATTACTTTTGCACCTTTGTCAAAAAACAGCTAGACATATTTGCAGAGGTCTATTTCCAAGTTTTCTGTTCTGTTTCATTGATCTATGTGTCTATCCTTTACCAATACCACAGCTTGATTCCTGTAGCTATAGAGGAAGTCTTTATATCAGGTAGGTTTACTCCTCTCACTTCATTATTCTCTGTGAAGATTGTTTTTGCTATTCTAGGACCTGTGTCTTTCCATATCAATTTTTAGAATAATGTTGCTTGTCTATGTCTACAAAAGGCCTTACTAGCATTTTTATAGAAATTGCCTTAGACCTATAGATCAGTTTGGAAAGACCTGACATGTTTATGTGGAATCTTATAATCCATGAACACATCATGTCTCTTTATTTAGTCTTTGCTTTCTCTAATCCACATTTAATAATTTTCAGCATATAAATCCTGTATATGTCTTGTTAAGTGTATATCAAAGTGTTTAATTTTATTTTGAGTGATTGTAAATGTATTATATTTTAGATTTTGGCTTCTGCATTTATTGTTAGTATGTAAAAATTCAATTGATCTGGTATCCTGTGATTTTTCCAAACTCAGTTGGGAGATTTTTTATAGATTCCTTGGGATTTTCTACATACAAAATCATGCTGTCAATAAATATGCTTTTATTTCTTCCTTTCCGATCTATATGCCTTTCCTTTCTTTTTCTTGCCTTATTGCAATGGTTAGAAGTTTCAGTGCTTTGATCAAAAAGAGTGGTAAGAGTGAATTTGTTTTATTTCTGATCTTAGAGGAAAGCAGTCTTTCACCATTAATCATGATATTAGCCAAAGGGTTTTTGTAGATGATCTTTGCAGAGTTAACATTCCTCTATTCTTAACTTGCTGAAAATTGTTATTATCAATGGGTGTTAGATATTCTCAAATGTTTCTTCTGTGTCAATTGATATGGTCATATGGTTTTTCTTCTTTGGCTTGTTGGTGTGGTAAACGGTCTGAAAAATGATCGATTTTCAAATGCTGAGTCAGCATTGTATAGTTGAAATAAGTCCCACTTGGCCATGATGTTTAATCCACTTTGAATTAATTTTTGTATATGGTGATAGGTAAAGGTACAGATTCATTCTTGCACCTATGGATAGCCAGTTTTTCAAGCAATATTTATTTAATAGCTAGTCTTCCTCATTGCTTATTTATGTAAACTTTGCCAAAGATCAGATGGTTGTAGGTGTGTGGCTTTATTTCTGGGTTCTCTATTGTGTTTCATTGGTCTATATGTCTCTTTTTGTACTGGTACCATGCTATGTCAGTTACTACAGTTTTGTAATATAGTTTGAAACTGGGTAATGTGATGCCTTTTAAGTGGGGTGTTTGGATAATTTACATTCAAGGTGGTGTGAACCCAGGAGGCAGAGCTTGCAGTGAGCCGAGATCACGCCACTGCACTCCAGCCTGGGCGACAGAGCAAGACTCTGTCTCAAAAAAAAAAAAAAAAAAAAAAGACAATTTACATTCAAGGTTAATATTGATATGTGAGATTTTGATCCTGTCGTCATGTTTTTAGCTAGCTGTTTTGTAGACTTGATTGTGAAGTTGCTTTATAGAGTCTTTGGAGCATGTATGTAAGTATGTTTTCCTGATAGCAGGTATTTTTCTTTTGTTTCTGTTTATAACCCCCTTAAGAATCTCTTGTAAGGATGGTCTAGTGGTAATGAATTCCACTAGCATTTGCTTGTCTGAAAAAGATTTTATTTCTCCTTTGCTTTTGAAGCTTAGTTTAGTGGGAAATGAAATTCTTGGTTGGAATTTCTTTCCTTTAAGAAGGCTGACAATAGGACCCTTATCTCGTCTTCCTTGTAAGCTTTCTGATGAGAAGTCTGCTGTTAGCCTGATGGGGTTCCCATTGTAAGTGACCCTTTTCTCTAGCTGCCTTTAAGGTTTTTTCTTTCCTGCTGACCTTGGAAAATTTGATGAATATGTGTCTTGGAGATGGTCATCTTGTATTGTATCTTGCAGGGGTTCTCTATTTCTTGAATTTGCATGCTGGCATCTCTAGTGAAGTTGGGGAAATTTTGTGAACTACATCCTCAAATGTGTTTTACAAGTTGCTTGTTCTCTCTCCTTCTCTCTCAGGAATGCCAATGAGTCGTAGGTTTGGTTTCTTTACATAATCCCATATTTCTCAGAGATTTTGTTCATTTATTACATGTTTTTCTTTATTTTTGTCTAACTGGGTTGGTTCAAAGGACTGGTCTGTGAGCTCTGAGATTCTTTCCTCAGCTTGTTCTAGTCTGTTGGTAAGGCTTTCAACTGTATTTAGAAATTCCTGTAATGAATTTTTCAATTCCAGAAGTTCAGTTTATACTTTCTTAAAATGTCTGTGTCATCTTTTCTGGCTTCCTTGGATTGAGTTTCCAGTGTCTCCTAATCTCATTGAGCTTCCTTGCCATTCAAATTTCAAATCTATGTCTGTCGTTACAGCCATTTCAATCTGGTTAGTATCTGTTGCTGGGAAGCTAGTATTATCACCTGGAGGTAAGGGAACAGTCTGACTTTTTGAATTGCTGGAGTTCGTGTGCTGATTTTCATCCAAGAATGATGCTTAAGCGTAAGGGCCAGGAGATAGGCTTTTACTCAGTCATGTGTCTCTTGTATTTCATCACCTTTGCAACAGTGTTCCATGGAGGGGGAGATGGGAGGCAGGATGAGAGATGATCCTCTCACCAAGTCTGTTCCCAGGCCTTGGGAGACACCACTTCCAATCCCTGGCACCATGCTCATGATTCCAGCCCCAAGGGGGACCCTGGAAGGCTGGGCTCCCCACTCCCTTGGGGTTGCCTAAGCCAAAGATTAGGTCACCAAGAGCTCCCTGAGGACCTGCTGGTCCTGTGTTTGGCAGAGTCAGAGTGGGTTGTGGGGTATGTCTACAGGTTGTTTGTTAATGCAGTGGGTCAAGGGCAGAGAATCCTCAGGCAAGGCAATGAATGGTGCCATGGGTGTGCAGCTGGTGTGGTGCTTGTGGCTGAAGGTTTTTATTCCAGCAGATAGCCGTGAAGACTGCTCAGCTTGTTTTCTCTCCCGACTGGGTCTCCTTCTGGTGTCTTCCCTGTAGCAAACCTGACCACCTAGTTTTGTCCCAAGCCTTTTGCACTCAAATGATTGGGCTGTTAGGTGTTCTCTGGCAGAGTCTCTGGCAGAGACTGGTTAGCAAATGAGCTACACCTCATTCCCAGACAAATCCTGTGGAGGGAGGCATTTCCAGCTACCATGCTGGCACATGAACCCACATCTTATTCTTCTCAGCGTTCTGAGAGTTGGGGCTCCTCCCTCACTCAAGTGCAGGCCACAGTTCTCAGCTCAATAACCCTGAGCCGTGTGCTTGAATCCTGGGGGTTGGGACCAGGCCTATGGCTTTGTCCTCTGTCCCCTTGGGATTGAGCACTGGTCATATTGTTGAGGCCAGTGTTTCAATTCCACAGGCTGGGCAGTGGAGGCAGTGCTGTGAGCATGCTTTTGCAGAAGCAGCCAGGCAGGGGCTTTGGGAGGGGCTGGCAGATGAAAGTGCACAGATCAGATGCACCTTAGTCCTGTGAGAAAGATAGCCCTGCTCTCTCCTGGCACAGCACTCAGCAGTGTCTAGAGTCACTCAGAGCAAGATGAAGAGCCATGGGTATGGGTTCCTAAGGTCACATTTTACTGGAGTTTCCCCATGCACAGAACCTTCTGGCCCCACTCAGGTTTGAGCTCTGCCTCTACCTAATCTCTGGGCAGTTGCTCTGCCAATTCAAATATCTATGGGGGTCATGTTAGGATCTCAGAGGTCCACAACAGGAATGTGGCACCCTGCAGTTCCTTCATTCACCACTTCCTTAGGACTAGTTCAGGGCTGGGAGCTGGTCCGTGCACTCAGAGACTCCATGTGAGCATCCCAGCTTCATCTCTCTTCAGCCTCAGTGTCTGTGTTGCTTCTCTATCAACTTTCAGTGTTTTCTCTCAAAAGATCTGTTCGAAGTGTGATGGTTTACTTGATATTTTGGTTTCTCTCAGTGGGAGAGGCGTTTCCTGGCTGTGTCTACCCAGCCATCTTGTCCCCCAGCCTATTTATTTAATTTTTGAAAGTAGAGTGTAACAATGTAGTCTTGGGGTCAGCTCTTAGCCCTTTTTGCCAATGGATCAGTATCCTGGGTTCTCTTTTATTATGACTGTCAGGAGAGAAGAGTGACTCTAACTACCACTGAAAAATTATTGGCATGAGGCCAATTGATAACAGGAGAAAAATATACGATATACAGGAGAAAAAATATACGGGAGTCTTCAAATGAACACCCAACTTCCCAATAGGTTATTTTCTAGTTTATTGAGGTAGGAACTTAGGTTATTGACTTGAGACCTTTCCTCATTTCTAAAGTATACAATTAATGTTATAAATTTGTCTCTTAGTACTTCTTCAGCTCTACCCAAATATTTTATATGTTTTCTATGTATTTTTAATTTCCTTTAAGAATCCATGGGTTATTTAAAAGTGTATTGTTTTAGTCCTGTCTTTAGAGATTTCCTTATCTTTCCAATTATGGTTTCTAGTTTGATGCCAGTTAGAAAAAACACACTTTATTATATCAATTATTTTAAATGTATTGAGGTTTGTTTTATGGCTCATGATATGATCTATCTTGATTAATGTTTCATGGGTACTTAACAACAACAAAAAAGATTAATGTGTATCCTGATGTTATTGGGTAGAATATTCTATAAATGCCAATAAGATCCTGTTGGTTGATTGTGTTATTCTGATTTTTCATATCCTAGATGATTTTTGGTCTAGTTGTTCTATCAGTTGCTGAGAGAGGGTGTTGAAGTCTCCAACTATAATGGTGGATTTATCTATTTCCCCCTTCAACTCTCAGTTGAATAAAATTATAATAAAGAAATAAAAACTCTCAGTTTTTATTTTATCTCTATTTGAGGCTATGTTATTAGGTGCATGTGCATTTGGGTCATTTTGTCTTCTTTGTTCTTTTAATCATTACATAATAGTTTTCTCTAGCAATTTTTTTTTGCTTTGAAGTCACATTATTTAATATTAATATAGTCATTCCTCATAAAAAATTAATGTTTGTATGGTATATCTTTTTCCATGCCTTTACTTCTACTCTACATATGTTGTTGAATTTGAAGATTATTGTAAGCAGCATATAGTTTAGTTATTTTTTTAACACACTGCCAATTTTTCTTATGATTAGTACATTTAAACCATTTACATTTAAAGTAGTTAATGATATGTTAGCACTTAAGTATACCATTTTATTATTTGTTTTCTATTTATTTCCTCTGGTTTCCATCCTCTGTGTCTCTTTTCTTGCCTTCCTGCAGGTTACTTATCAAATTTTAGGATTCAGTCTTGCTTAGTTTACAGTATTTTTGAATACATATTTTTGCAGGAGTTTTATAGTGGCTTATCTGAGTATTGTAATATTTATATGTGACTTACAACAGTCTATTGGTATCAACATTTTACCACATATTTGTGTTTCAATCATCAAATATGATTTATGAATCTCATGGGGCAAAGGAAAGTCTATTGTATATGCCCATATTTCTGGTCTTTCTGTTGTTTCCTTGCCTTCCCTTTCCTGTTGCTTCAATATTTCTTCTTTTATCATTCCCTTTCTGTTAGAAAAATTTTTTTAGCCAATCTTTAACAAGTAGGCATGCTAGTGAAAATCTTTTCTTTTAGTTTTCTTTGATCTGGTACTGTTTTTACTTCCTCCTCATTCCTGAAGGTAGTCTCACCAGATATATATTCACAGTTGGCAGTTTTTTTAATTGAGCATTTGAATAATATTGTGTCACTTCTGGTGTTTGTGGCTTCAGATGAGAAGTATGTTGTCATCTAAATTGGTATTATATTACCCTATAAGAATGCATTGTTTTTCTCTGGCTGATTTCAAGATTTTTATCTTTGTCTTTAGTTTTTATTAGTTTAATTATAATATTCCTTGGCATGGATTTATTTGGTTTAACCTATTTGAGATTAGCTCAGCTTCTTGGATCTGAAGTGTTGCCTTTCATCAAACATGCGAAATTTTCAGTTATTATTTCTTCAAATATTCCTTCAGCTCCACTCTCTTTTTCCTCTAATTTTGGTACTGCGATGACACAAATGTTGGACTTTTTTGTTATTGTCCCACAGGTCCTTGGAGTTCTTTTTTTGTTATTTAATTTGTTTCAGAATGGGTGAATTATATTGTTCTAACCTCCAGGTTCACTAATTCTATCCTGCCATCTCCAACTGCTTAGGTTAAGTCCATCTAGCATGACTCTTATTTCTGTTATTGTATATCTCTGTTCTCTAACTTCACTGTTCTTTTCAATAAATTCTATTACATTGCAGATTTTTTTCTATTGTTTCAAAAGAATTCATATTCGATAGTAAAGAATTTTTATGATGGCTGTTTAAAAATCATTGTGAGATAATTGCAGCACATGATTTATCTTGGTGTTGATGTCAGGTAATTGTTGTTGGTTCACTTGTTTGTGTGCTAATTTTCCTCGTTCAAGTTGTGATTTTCTTGACTTTTGGTGTGACAGGCAACTTTCTGTTGTAACCTGGACATTTTGACTATTATGTTAGGAGACTCTGTTTCCTATTTAAATCTGTCTTATTGTAATGTTAAGAGGTAAATTTATAGCACTAAATGCCCACACCAAAAAGTTAGAAAGACCTCGTTGATAACCTAACATCACAACTAAAAGAACTGGAGAACCAAGAGCAAACAAATCCCAAGGCTAGCAGAAGACAAGAAATTACCAAAATCAGAGCTGAACCAAAGGAGACTGAGACAAGAAAAAACATTTAAAAGATCAACGAATTCAGGAGCTGGTTTTTTTACAAAATTAATAAAATGGACAGACCACTAGCTAGACTATTCACAATAGCAAAGACTTGGAACCAACCTAAATGTCCAACAATGATAGACTGGATTAAGAAAATGTGGCACATATACACCATGGAATACTATGCAACCATAAAAAATGATGAGTTCATGTCCTTTGTAGGGACATGGATGAAACTGGAAACCATCATTCTCAGCAAACTATTGCAAGGACAAAAAACCAAACACCGCATATTCTCACTCATAGGTGGGAATTGAACAATGAGGACACATGGACACAGGAAGGGGAACATCACACACCAGGGACTGTTGTGGGGTGTGAGGAGGGGGGAGGGATAGCATTAGGAGATATACCTAATGCTAAATGACGAGTTAATGGGTGCAGCACACCAACATGGCACATGTATACATATGTAACAAACCTGCACATTGTGCACATGTACCCTAAAACTTAAAGTATAATAATAATAAAATTTAAAAAAAAGACAAGAGAGGAGATTCAAATAAACACAATCAGAAATGACAAGGAGGATGTTACCACTGACCCCACAGAAATACAAACAACCATCAGAGAAATATTATGAATGCTTCTGTGCACATAAACTAGAAAATCGAGAAGAAATGGATAAATTACTGGACACATACATCCTCCCAAGACTGAACCAGGAAGAAATAGAATCCCTGAACAGACCAATAAAGAGTTCTGAAACTGAGGCAGTAATAATAGCTTACCACCCCCTAAAAAAGCCCAAGACCAGATGAATTCATGGCTGAATTCTGCCAAATGTAAAAAGAAGAACTGATACCATTCCTACTGAAAATGTTCCAAAAAAATTAGGTGGAGGGACTCCTCTCTGACCCATTCTATGAGGTCAGCATAATCCTGATACCAAAACCTGGCAGAGATACAACAACAAAAAAACTTTGGGCCAATATCCTTGATGAACATTGATACAAAAATCCTCAACAAAATCCTGGCAAACTGAATTCAGCAGCACATCAAAAAGCTTATCTACCATGATCAAGTAGGCTTTATCCTCAGGATGCAAGATTGGCTCAACAGATGTAAATCGATAAATGTGATTCATCACATGAACAGAAACTAAAGACAAAAGCACATGCTTATCTCAATAGATGCAAAAAGGCTTTCAATAAAATGCAACATCCACTCATGATCAAAACTCTCAACAAACAAGGTATTAAAGGAACACATCTCAAAATAATAAAAGCCTTTTATGACAAACTTACAGCTAACATTATACTGAATGGGCAAAAGCTGGAAGCATTCCCCTTGAAAACTGGCATAAGACAAGGATGGAATCAACCTAAATGCCCATCGATGATAGACTGGATAAAAAAAAAAAATGTGGTACATAGACACCATGGAATACTATGCAGCCATAAAAAAGAATGAGATCATGTCCTTTGCAGGGACATGGGTGGAGCTGGAGGCCATTATCCTTAGCAAACTAACTCAGGAACAGAAAACTAAATACTGCATGTTCTCACTTATAAGTGGGAGCTAAATGATGAGAACACATGGATACATACAGGGGAACAACACACACTGGGGCCTATTAGAGGGTGGAGAGTGGGAGGAGGGAGAAAGTTATTAAAAATAACTAATGGGTACTAGGCTTAATACTTGGGTGATGAAATAATCTGTATAACAAACCCCCATGACACAAGTTTCCTATGTAAAAAACCTGCACTTGTACCCCTGAACTTAAAATAAAAGTTTTACAAAGTTAAAATAAAATAAACCTGCCTTTCTCTAGCCGGCAGTTGCTCTATTTAAGTTAAGCATGATAGTATTGGCCTACTTTTGTGAGCTGTGGTTCCAGGAGCGGTTTAATATTCAGAGTGTTTGTAGTATTATTTTGGTCGGCTTGATTTATGTGAAGCTTCTGGGGCTCCCACTGGCCCCTGCTTCTACTGCTTGAAGGGGTGAAAGTGGTTTTTCAAGATCAGATTGCCAGGTCGGGAAGAGTGTGGTGGTTTCCTGTACCAATGCCCTCTAGTGGCCCAGTGTCTCTGGGCGCTGGGAAGACAGTCTTGGGCACAAAGTACAAAAGAGGCTTCCTAGGCCAGGTCACTTGCTGTGATTGGGTCCCTTTCTGCTATGTCTATTTGCTTCTGTGTCTCTAGGTTTGAAGGTAGAGCCTCAGGCTCACAGAAACAAAGAGGCTTCCCAGACACAGAGTGAACTACATTTCTTTTTTAATATGATTGACATCCAAAGAATTTAAGAAATTTGTTTGAAATGATACCAAAAGTGTAATGCTGAGTGAGGATTAAAGCTTAGGTCTCTAGCAGCCAGCCTGGGACTCCTTTTACTAAATAAATAGCATGTGAAGCAATGCATAATTAATCATTAAAAGATTAACTCATGGTCTGTTTTTAATCTTAAAACAGACATCAAAACATTTTAAGTAGTTTTTCAACAAATACTGATGTGAAGAGTTTGCCACCTAACTTGCTTAACATTCTAGTATACAGAAAAATCAATTGACAAGAAGCTTTTGCCAAATATTTTAGTTAACTGATAATCCCCAGAAACATTATTTGAACTCTATGTTACTCTGAGCAAAAAATTAACAGAGACCTCAGAACTTCAGTTTCTTTCTCTGTAAAGTGAGATAATACCTATACTTCAGAAAGATAACACAGGCATTTGTGTGGGAATAAATGCTCAATAAATGATAATTATTATTTGCAGAAACAAAATAATATCCATTATACAGGTTAAAATTTCTAAAGTTTCTTAATACTTACAGCCTGACTTATTTTGTGTGATGCTTGGCTTTGGTTGTTCATTCATTACTTTTGCTACATGAATTTATATTGCCTTCTCTAAGTTGTGTTGAACTCCACAAAAATTACATACTGGGCCAATTTCTCTACTGAAAATACACTCATATAAAATCAGTTTAAAATTAACACCATGTTCACCTTGAAATGGAAAATAAGTTTTAAAAGATCACTGGAAACGTGTGCTGGGGTAGAGAGGGCCACTTCTACCTCTCTGCCTTCATGACAGGAGAGAGAGCTGAAGGCCAAGGATTTATATGCATCCTTAGGGACTAGAAAGTATCTATTTTCTTAAATTATTTTATAACCAAAAATGTAACTATGTATGGATGCTGACAAAACTGTAAAATCAATTTAAAACTTAAACAAAAATCTAGAAAGCCAAAAACATTAAAGTAAAAAAAATGTTAATTGAATGGGACATCTGTTGTTCGCTAAACTTGAGTCCCTACTTGCCGTGTGAATGGTGCATCATCCACTAGAGAGCATGGTTCTTTGGAGTTCAGCAAGTTTTTTTTGTTTTGTTTTGTTTTTGTTTTTGTTTGTTTATTTGCTTGTTTTCTTACAAAGGCAGAAGATAGATATGAGAGCTACATTCTTCTTTCTCATCCTTTCCCCAAATAATCACATGGCCAAGAGCAGCATGGAGTCTTGGCAGGGGTAGTACTCAGTGAGGCTGGATATGCTTATCCAGCTGATTTTGAACAGAAAACGTAAAAGTAACAAGTACAGAATCAGAATCATCATGTAGTAAAAAGACCTTTCTGTAGGGTGAGAGCAGGAAGGGAGAAGGTGCAGTTCAAAATCTGGATTCACAGGCTTCACCTACCTTTGCCCAGACAGCAGCTGACAGTCCAAGAACAGGACTGATGGCCAAAATCACAAGGGTTAGCTTCCAACCACGTGTAAATCCTACTATAAACCCAGTGAAAAATGTTGCCATTGACTGAAAGAACATTCCAATTTTGTCACCAATTCCTTCATTAATCTTGGAGACGTCACTAAAAGAACAGATAGTGTTAGAAATAAATGTCAGAATTGTAAACATCAACTTTTCTCGTGAAGCCTGTTTTGAGTGTAGGGTAGTTTATAGCTAGAGTATTTTGTGCCTATGCTTTGTTTTATTTAGCAGGGTATAAGTTTCTACTAGGATATTTGTCATTAACAACAAAAATCCATAGCCCACATGGCCCCAGGAAATGGACATTGTGTACACAAGAAGTATTCAACCTAGGAATTTCAAATTGCTCAGAAATTTCCTCAGAAAGTATCTTGTTTTGCTCTACTGCACATTCTCAGAGGATTTCTTCATTCTGGCAAAGTCCAGTCCTTCATTTAATGCTAGTCATGCAGGTCCCCTCATACCCTGTCAAGGCACTAGGAACAAAAGGATGCACACGACATGGTTGCTGCTTAGAAGGAATTTTGTCTCATAAGTACCTTTGAACGATACACTAACATCTCCTAACAGATGTGATGACATCTATTTCATTTTACTAAGAATAAGAACCACATCCAAGTTCAACATAAAACTACATACTTACTCTGTAAGTCGGGTGTTAAGCTCCCCAACATCATGCACATCAAACCAGCCGATCTCCTGTCGCATTATAGCATGAAAAAACTGTTTTCTAATTTTGTATATTTGTCTTCCAGCTGCCAGGCACCAGAATGAAACTTGAATGTAAGCAGCAACCAGCACCCCAGCACCAATTCCACTGTAATAATAGGCATACCTGAAAAACAACAAGAACACTGCACATGCTCTCTGTTTCCTAATCAATGTACCTTTTCCAAAGAGACCACTCATTCCTATTTTGTTTTACCTATCTGGGTATCTCGCCATCCTTAACAAATAAGAAGGGGTTGTAACAAGCAGAGTTGATAGTCACCATCCAACTATGTTTGCACCAATGGTGGAATGGTTAAGAATGATTTCTGCTTTGGCTCAAATCCCAGCTCTTCACTTCACTGCTATGTAATCTTAGGCAAGCTGCTTAACTTTTCTAAGCCTCAGTTTTCTAATTAGTAAAACAGAGATAAAAATATTCATCCATGAAATATACTTGGACCAGTGCCCAGCACATAGTAAGCACTCAGAGAATGCCAGTTACTGTGAAAGGTGGTGTGGTGTATTGGGGAATCACACCATCAGGTAAGACCCACCATTGTAATATTTTTATTACATCAGCATCAGTTGATAAGTGCATTGGTTTGGTCTCTGTACATTGGGGATGAAAAGAAGTGACAGAACTTGTCAGAAAGTGGGATCAAGAAATGGAAATAATCCCTTGGTCTTTTGGGCTAGGGATTGTCCCTTGGGCTATAAATCTAGTAGAGTTTAGATGCCAAGAGACAACTGAAATTTTTAAAAAGTAATTTTATTTCATTTGCCCAACTGGCCATCGTGAGTTATCCTAAAATGCTCAGCGAATCAGATAGTGGCCCTTCCAATTTAAATTCTAGCATTAAAAAACACGAGTATTGTCTTAAAAAACAGACCCTTAATCAATCTAGAAATGCTGAATTAATGTTTCCTTGCTCTGAGTTTTCATATTTAAAAAAGCAAACAGGCCGGGCGTGGTGGCTCACGCCTATAATCCCAGCACTTTGGGAGGCCGAGGCAGACAGATCACAAGGTCAGGAGTTGGAGACCAGCCTGGTCAATATGGTGAAACCCTGTCTCTACAAAAAATACAAAAAAATTAGCCAGGCGTGGTGGCGTGCGACTGTAGTCCCAGCTACTTGGCTACTCGGGAGGCTGAGGCAGAAGAATCTCTTGAGCCCGGGAGGCGGAGGTTGCCGGGAGCCGAGATCGTGCCACTGCACTCCAGCCTGGGCGACAGAGCTAGACTCCATCTCAAAAAAAAAAAAAAAAAAAGCAAACAATTCACGCCTGTAATCCCAGCACTTTGGGAGGCCGAGGTGGGCGGATCATGAAGTCAGGAGTTCAAGACCAGCCTGACCAACGTGGTGAAATCCCTTCTCTACTAAAAATACAATAATAATAATAATAAAATGAGCTGGGTGTGGTGGTGCACACCTGTAATCCCAGCTACTCAGGAGGCTGAGGCAGGAGAATCGCTTGAAGGCGGAAGCTGCAGTGCACAGAGATAGTGCCACTACACTCCAACCTGGGCGACAGAGCAAAACTCCATCTCAAAAAAAAAAAAAAAAAAAGCAAACAATTCTTGGGCTTCACTAAACAATTAATTTTTAGGTTAAAGGCAAACATTCTAAAATAAAATACAGTATTCCAATATTCCCACTTTTTAAACTTCACTACTTACCATCTTCAAATTAAACTGTGTGTTTGAATCATGCAGACGCTATAAAGATGGCTAGGTAACAAGCAGGCAGTCTCTGACATTGCCGTTCACAATTCAGTACTCAGCCCATCAGGAATCTTGGGAAACAAGTTTTCCCCAAACTCTACCTTGTAACTTACAATGCATTTATCAAGGAAGTCGTAATTAGAACACTAAGTTTTACTTAACATATAACTCAATAACTAATGACTATCTAAGCGTTCATGATACAGTAAGAGATAGTATTCTATCTAAGTGTTCATTATATAGCAAGAGATAGCTTATAGAAACCCCACATCACAAGTAGAACTCATGCTTTGAGAATAAGTTAATGTATTTTAAACTGTCAGTGTATGTTTACTCAAAAGCATGTACGTGATGACTAAAAGACATTCTGTTTCATTTTCCCCAATGTAAAAAACAATGCCCCTCCACAGGAATATTTGGAGGTATTTGCTCCTCAACTTTCAAAATATGATAAAGTGTCTCCATTTTCGGCAGGGCATGGTGGCTCACACCCGTAATCCCAGCACTTTGGGAGGCCAAGGCGGGTGGATCACCTGAGGTCAGAAGTTCAAGGCCAGCCTGGGTAACATGGTGAAACCCCATCTCTACTAAAAATACAAAAATTAGCTGGGTGTAGTGGCACATGCCTGTAATCCCAGCCACTTGGGAAGCTGAGGCACAAGAATCGCTTGAACCCAGGAATCGAAGGTCGCAGTGAGCCAAGATCGCACCACTGCACTCCAGCCTGGGGGACAGAGTGAGACTGTCTCAAAAAAAAAAAAAAAAAAAAAAAATCTATTTTTTTCAAATGTACCCAGATCATTTACACCGTAATGTAAAATCATTTTCTTCTGATTCACCTACATGTACCTTTGGACATCTGTTATAAGCTGTTCTGGGGAATAAACTTCAAGATATGTAAATCATTAACCAAAAACTTCCCCCCGTGTGAGTTAAGAATAGAGAGATTATATTTTTTCTGGGATGTTTTATTTTATTGTTCAGAATCAGATGTTGAGTTTAAAAAAATTCCTTTTGGCTGCTTTCATTATCATGTCATGTCTGAAAACATCCAGGAAACAAATTAATAATTATAAACCATTGAAAATAATTATTCTCTCTCTCTCTTTTTTTTGGGGGGGGTGGGGGACAGGGTCTTGCTCTTTCCCCCAGGCTGGAGTGCAGTGATGTGATCATAGCTCACTGCAGCTTTGAATTCCTGGGCTCAAGCAATCCTTTCACATCAGCCTCCCAAGTAGCTAGGACTGTAGCTATGTGCCACCACACCTGGCACATATATATTATAGAAAATAATGATTCTTAATTCAACTACATTTTAAAAGGCTACCTCAAACTCCTCTAATTTCCTTATATATTAATATGATATTCTACATTGATCAATGCATATATATCCATTTTAAGCTTAACCCTAACTTTTGTATACTTTATGCAGCCAATTTTTTCTTAAAAAGTCTACATATACTCTTCTAAAAACTAACAAGAGTATTGTTCTCCTTAAAATTTCTGTGATGATAATGCAAAGTTTTAAACATTTCTACAACTTGATGAATATAGAAAAGCTTAACAATAGTAAGGAGAATGTCTAATTACCTGGTCATGTCTTCCTCCAGATTCATGAAGAACCCTGTATCATTGATATCACCTAGACCACCACAAAACAAACATATACCATTTATGTCTCTTTAGTCTCCATTAAAAATAAACATGTAAAAATGAATCGAACTCATTTCACTTAATGATTTACACAAAAATAGGTTGAACTGACTCAGTTTTAATTGTGTGTAAGCATTATGGCATTCATTCAAATACTTTTCTGCTGACTGTGTGCAACCACATATACACTAACTCAATGATATTTATTTGCAAGAAGAAACCCACATTTGGTAAGAGGTAGTCTGTCGGCAGAAATATCAGTGTCCTTGAATTAAAATATTTTTTGGAATATCACTCCAAGATCCCATTAAAGAAAAATCTTTTGTCCTGATAAATGCCATTGAGTACTTGGTACCAAGGTATATATTTAAAATCTAAGCATTTTTCCAGTTTTATTCTTATTTAAAAATATCAAATACAAAGAGCAGTGTAATAAACACCAGTGAGCTCATCACCCAATATTAGTAAATGCTAACATTTTTGGATAAAAAGTACATTATAAAAGTATTTCATAACTTTACCCCTAACACACAGACACACACACACACACAGACACATACACACACACAAGCACTGTTCAACATTTTGGTGTGTACATTTTCAGATTTTCTTTTATGTATGCATGTATATACACACAAACACACACACTTATTTTTTAACAATGGGGTCATAGTTTACATTCAGTGGCCAAATTTTTTCCTATCAGTATATATATGTGTGTATCTATTTTTTCAATGTTGCAACTATTTCACTTGTTTCCAATATTTTACTGTTACCAGCAATGCTGTGTTAAACATACTTGTACACATACGTTATAAATGTACAAAGAGTAAATATTTTCTAGCATAAATTATCACAATCGAGACTGCAAAAAGTTATGTTAAAATGAAAGGGCCTGTTTCAGTTGAGTCTGATTTCGACAGGTATGGAAAAGAGGGGAAAAACTACTTCTAGTAAAGTGAACGATATCGGCAAAAGTCAACGGCAAGTTTGAAGAATGGGTAAGCCTGTTTTTGACAGGGGTAGGAAGTGTGTTGTGTGGATGGAGGGAGGTGGTTATGTAGCTGGAAAGATAATCTGGGTCTTGCAGGTATGGTGCAAGAAAACAGACCAGCAGTCATTCAACAGTTTTGAGCAAAATAGGATATAATTCGAAGTATGTTCTACGAGAGTTTAGCCACCAGCAATGTATACGATTAACTGGAATGTGGAGAGACTAAGGGACTTGAGCTACTATAACTGTGTAGGGAAAAAGAGTCTAAATGAGAATAGAAAAGAAAGCAAGTACTTACAAGATTTATAGAGGAAGAAGTTACAGGACTTAGCAACTGATAGAATAGAAATAGAGAGAGTAAAAATTTTAAAAAATGATCAAAACATCAAGCCTAAGCATTTGGAGAATGCTAGTGTCATGGTGGGAAATAAGAAGTCAGCAAAAAGAGCTACTCTGGTCAGAGGAGAGATTATTAGTTTGGTCTTGAACATTTTTGTTTTGCAGTGCCTGGCACATTCAATTGAAGATGTCCAATAAGTATTCAGACTGTAACTTTCCAGTTTTAGAGAGAGTTCAGATCTAAAGATTTAGGATTCATGTGCTTGAGGCCATAGCTAAATCCATCTCTCCTTACTCATAAGGACAGGCCAGCAGATAGGGATAAAACAGCAGGCCAAGCACAGAATCCTGGAGAAAACTCCATTAAAGGGTAAGACAGAAGGTAAGGAAGAAACAAAGAGTTGCAGAAGCATAGAAAAACATGCAAGAGGGATTCTTGACTGCTTTGCCTTATGTCAATACAACAATAAACTTTTTCAGATTGAATTTTTATTTAACTCAGTTGTGAGATTTCTTCTGCTCCACGTTTTCAAAAATGAAACAGAACATTGAATAGTCAGGTGAGGATTTTTCTCCAAATCAATCTTGGGAAACCTTACATTATCTATCTTCTCTATTTACCAGGAAATGTCTCTATATAGTATTACTTGTTGCCAGTATGTCACTACCAAATGAAGACCAGTCTTCAAGTCTAACTAAATATGTTTTCTACTCATTGTTTCTACCAGTTTTCTCAATTCTTAAGATGAGAAACCAAGATAATTTAAACAAATGTTCTTCAGCAATGATGTCTTCTAAGTCTACAGTCATTTCTAAATAGCTCAAAAAGTAAAAAAATTTTGTTCAAGGTCAAAATTGCCTCCTTTATGTTTGTATGTCCAATTACACCATACCTATAGCTTCAGCCATCAAAATACATAGAAAACAAGTCTAGCACCAAGTTCCTTTTATTTGTGCTTCACCTTTCAAAGTGTGCCAGTCAAAATAAAAATTGGGCATTCAACAAAGAAGTATAAATAATTCTATTATAAAGACACATGAATGCATATGTTCATTGTAGCACTATTCACAATAGCAAGCACATGGAATAAACCTAAATGCCAATCGATGACAGACTGGATAAAGAAAATGTGGTACATAGATGCCATGGAATACTATGCAGCCATAAAAAAGAATGAGATCATGTCCTTTGCAGGGACAGGGAGGGATCTGGAGGCCATTATCCTTAGCAAACTAACACAGGAAGAGAAAAACCAAATACCACGTTTTCACTTATAAGTAGGATCTAAATGATGAGAACACATGGACACACAAAGGGAAACAACACACACTGGAGCCTTTTGGAGTGTGGAGGGTCGGGGGAGGGAGAGAATCAGGAAAAATAACTAGTGGGTACTAGGCTTAATACCTGGGTGATGAAATAATCTCTACAAAAAAACCCCATGACACACGTTTACCTATGTAACTATATTAGTCTGTTCGTATGCTGCTGATAAAAACATACCTGAGACTGGGTAATTTATAAAGAAAAAGAGGTTTAATGCATTCACAGTTCCACATGGCTGAGGAGGCCTCACAATCATGGCAGAAGGCAAAGGAGGGGCAAAGGCATGTCTTACATGATGACAGTCAAGTGGGCACATGCAGGGGAACTCTCATTAATAAAACCATCATCCTTTATGCAGTGGACTGTCATTGAAGGTTATCACCAGTTTCTAGGACCTCATTATCCCGGTTCTCCTACTTCTACCACTCTGATGCTTCTCCCTTAGTCTCAGTTACTGACCCCTTATGCTCTCCCTCTTTCCTACACACTGGTGTTTCCCAGAACTCTATGCAGGCTCCAGGCTGACTTCAGCTACTTCCACAGCTTCAGTGACTCCAAAATATATCTAGAGCTATTCAAATCCTCTCCCTCTTCACAGTTAATGCTCTGGTTCAAGTCCCCATCATTTCTTACCTCTCCTGTAACAAGACTACTATAACTAATCTTTCTACCCCAGTTAGGTCTTCATATTGTCCCCAGATTTTATATTTGAAAGCAAAAGTATAATCATAGTGCTTCCATTGATAACCTTCAATGACAGTCCACTGCATAAAAGATAAAGATCAAGATCCATGATACATCACATTAGTTCCTTTGCAATCTTGCCACAATATACACATGAAGGAAAATATGTTTGAAGTACCAACAATGATTTACCAGATATTTTCTTTATCCCCACACCTATCTCCTCATTTCAGTAGCTAGAGCACTGTGCAGTCACTGTCTTCAGAAAGGGCTGCTGCTGCATTAAAAAAATTTATATATATATAAGAGCCAAGAGGAAACCTACACTATATATATAATGTTCCCAAAGCCTATGCCTTTGAGGGTTAGAGAGGAAACTGAGCATGACAGAATATTTTGTTTAAATTTCATGAGATTAAGCTCCACCCTTTAGACTTAAAAAAATATTTTCCGCATGCTGAGAAGAAAATAAGTAGTCAAGAATTGCTGACTACATAGGCACTGGAGGGTCCAGGAAAAAGAAGCCTGCCTCCTGCCACCTAAGCAGACCCTAGAGCAAGAACTCGGAAAAGGAAACGTGTAGTGAGTTGAAGGGATGGCTTTAGAACAGCTTCCAAGTGTCTCTTTGGACCTAGAGAGATACGGAAGGAACAGAATGACATCAAAGCTTCTAAGAGAGGAGGACGAGAGAGCTTGACGGAATGCCTGTGTAGATGATGATGCTGAACAACACTTGGCCTTCTCACTCATCTGAAACTATGTTGGCCTCCAAGACACACCCCAGGGAAAGGTGAGGGCTACCCCAAAATAACTGAGATTGGGTTTTTGCCACATTTACTGAAGAGGGACTCAAAATAGAAATCATGTTATACAAAATAAAAGTTATGATTTTTGCACACTTGGATTCTGGAATAATAGTTACATTTGCTACATCCCTTTCTAGCATCAATTCACTTCACTCCCCCATCCCCATCTTCACCAGCTTTCCCCACTTCTGTGTAGCCCTGGCTGTAAGCACACCAAAGAGTTTACTCTTCCCTAACTATCCTATTTTCTTCCTTCAAGGCTTTATCCATTATGCTTTCTCTAACTGGAATGCCCTTTATCAAAATTTTTCTCCTGGAATATATTCTTCCTCCATGAATAAACTAAAGTATTACATCATCTTACCCCTAGCAGAGTGACTCATCTTGCAATAGAACTCCGTAGTAATTGACAGATGATTCAACTTACTAAGTCATACAAAAATAGAAATATGACTATTTACACCTATCTCCTCCTCCCACTCCCACTGGTGTGAGGTCATAGAAAACTGAACTATATCTAGTTTATCTTTATATATCCAGTGCCCAACCTGTTGTATCTGCTATAACTTAGCATATTCAAAAAATTTACAAGTGGTTTCACGGAGCTACTACACAAGCCAGACCATTTATCAAAATATTCCATCCAACCATTCTCCTACTTTGTATACAAGTGTCTCACATATTTTAAGATTAAAGAGAGATACATTAGACCATTCTACCTGGCAAGAAAAGCCTTTTCTAAACCCAAGCAAGACTTTAAAGGATAAGACTGTACCATTTAGGGATTTTTTATCTGATCTAAATACTTCAGTACATTTAGTAACTTTAATAACTGAACACTTAAGAACAGTATGAATAAAAAATATGTAACATGGATACATTGGTACAGTCTTATCCTTTGATGATGCATTGATAATTCCCTAATTGGTAAACTGAGATTATATTGAAAAGGTGGTTTTCAAACTGTCTTCCACAGAGACTTCATGCCAGGCATCATTCCAGACACTGAAGATACAACCCAGAATGAGAGCCACTTTCTCTAATATCATCGGATTTCTGTTCAAGCAAGAAATCCTTTCACTTTTAGGCCTCAAACTTCAGGTGACAGGGTAACACTGCTGACCTATTTAGCACAGTTTTTCCCAGGAACTTCTGTTTTTTTTCATTTAGCTTTTCTACCCATTTAAGAAGCTCTAATAAACCAATAAACTACTCTTCTTGTGCAGAAAGCTCCATCAACCACAGGGAAGGGGAATTTGGATCTTTTGCCTAAATGATAAATCCCTATGGTATTGGCCCAAACTGAAGCCTGTGACTCAGTGTAGTTGGGCTTACTGCAGGTGACAGAGATGATTCCAGGAACTGCAGTCTTTTTATATGAGCTGTTTATACACCTCTGGCCTGAAGAGCTATGCCTCTTGCCTGACCTTCCTGACACACTAAAAATCAAACTTACAGGGCAGCATCCAAGAGATTTAAAAGACCAAGTGCTGGCATTTGCTTCCAATTTAGGCAGAGTGTGAAAACCACTAGTAGAGTGGAAAAGATACCAGACTAAAAAGTAGGATTCCTGGCCCAGGAATTCAGCTCTGTCAACCCGCAAGCAATTCTATTATGGCTACATTAATTCAACTTCCTGGGCATGTATGTCTATAAATTATGGGTTCAGGCTAGATAACATCTAAGCCCCTTTTCACCTACAAAATTTTATTATTCAGTCCTTTATTTATTCATCCAATTTCTTAAGCACCTAGAATGGGTTAGGTACTATCTGTATATTGATCTTTTTTTTTTTTTGCTGTTTTTCTAATACATTGTAGAGATTACATTGTAACTAATTCTACTTTTTGGCTTGAAAATCATTAACCAAAAATATTATTATACCATATATTATTATGGTCTTAGAAAACTGTACTATATTTTGTTTATCTTTATATATCCAGTGCCCAACCTGTTGTATCTGCTATAACTTAGCCTATTCAAAAAATTTCCAAATGGTTTCACAGAGCTATACATATACACACACTATATATATGTGTGTGTGTAAGTATATATTATATATAAAATATAATTATATGTAAGTATATATAGATACTTTTATACACATATATATTAGTATTAATCTCATGTGTATTTAAGAATTAAAAGAGTTACTGCATGTAAAGCTCTAAGAACATGACCCAGCACATAGTAAATGTTCAATGAGGGTTGGCTTTAGTTATTGCTAACAGTTGAGTTCTTCCTCAAGGCTTGGGGCTCCCATTCTTTCTACTTTTCTCCATAATCTATCCCAGAGGATTTAACATCGCATTCAACTTAAATAAAGCCAAGTTGATAGTCCTGGTTTTTTTAGTTTTATTTTTAAATTTATTTAATTTTAATTTTAATTTATTTTTAATTTGGGTGGTACATAGTAGATGTATATAGTTACAGGGTGTGTGAGATATTTTGGCATAGGCATACGATGGATAATAATCACATTAGGGTAAATGGGGTATCTATCACCTCAAAAATTTTTCCTTTCTTTGTGTTACAAACACTCCAGTTATACCATTTTAGTTATTTTTAAATGTGCAATAAATTGTTGTTGACTGTAGTCACCCTGTTGTGTGATCAAATACTAGATGATATTCATTCTAGCTAACTATATATTTTTGTATCCATTAACCATCTCCACTTCTACCTCTGCCACCCCACTACACTTCCCGGCCTCTGGTAAATGTCATTCTACTGTCTATCTCCATAAGTCCAATTATTTTAATTTTTTAGCTCCCACAAATAAGTGAGAAATGCGAAGTTTGTCTTCCTGTGCCTGGCTTATTTCACCTAATATAATCTCCTCTGGTTCCATTTTTGTTGTTGCAAATGACAGGATCTCATTTTTTTAAGGATGAATAGTACTCCACTGTGTGTATATATCACAATTTCTTCATCCATTTACTTGCTGATGGACACTTAGGTTGCTCCCAAATCCTGGCTATTGTGAATAGTGATGCAATAAACATGGGAGTGCAGGTTCCATATACTGTTCCTTTCTTTTGAGTATTTCCCCAGCAGAGGGATAGCTGGATCATATGGTATTTTAATTTTCCATTTTTTTGAGAAACCCCCATACTGTTCTCCATCATGGTTGTACTAATTTACATTCTCAAAAATGTACAAGTTGTACAACAGTGTACAAGGGTTTTCTTTTCTCCACATCCTCGCCAGCATTTGTTATTGCCTATCTTTGGATAAAAGCCATTTTAACTGGGGTGAAATGATATCGCATTGTAGTTTTGACTTGCATTTCTCTGATGATCAATGATGTTGAGCATATTATCATATACCTGTTTGCCATTTGTATAGCTTCTTTGGAGAAATGTCTATTCAGATCTTTTGCCCATTTGTTAATTGGAGTCTTTTCCTATTGAGTTGTTTGAGTTCCTCATATATTCTGGTTATTAATCTGATGTCAGATGGATAGCTTGCAAATACTTTCTCCCATTCTGCAGGTTGTCTCTTCACTTTGCTGATTGTTTCCTCTGCAGTCCAATAGGTTTTTAACTTGATGTGATCCATTTGTCCATTTTTGTTTTGGTTCCCTGTGCTTGTAGGGGTATTACTCAAGAAATCTTTGCCCAATCTAATGTCCTAGAGAGTTTCTCCAGTGTCTTCTTTTAGTAGTTTCATAGTTTCAGGTCATAGATTTAAGTCTTTAATGCATATTGATTTTATTTTTGTATATGGTGAGAGAAAGGGATCTAGTTTCATTTTTCTGCATATGGATATCCAGTTTTCCATCATTTTTTGAAGAGATGGTCTTTTCCCCAATATACATTCTTAGAAACTTCGTCGAAAATGAGTTCACTGTAGATTTATGGATTTATGTCTGCATTCTCTATTCTGTTCCATTAGTCTATGTGTCTCTTTTCTTTGTACCATGGTGTTTTGGTTACTAGCTCTGTAGTATAATTTGAAGTCAGGTAATGTGATTTCTCCAGTTTTGTTCTTTTTGCTGAGGATAGCTTTGGCTATTCTGGTTTTTTCGTGGTTCCATGTAAATTTTAGGATTCTTTTTTCTATTTCTGTGAAGAATGTCACTGGTATTTTGATAGCGATTGCACTGTCTGTAGATTGCTTTGGTAGTACAGACATTTTAAAAATATCCATTCTTCCAATAAATGAACATGGAGTATCTTTCCATTTTTTGTGTCCTCTTCAATTTTTTACATCAATGTTTTACAGTTTTCATTGCAGAGATCTCTCATTTCTTGAGTAAAAGTTATTCCTAGGTATTTATTTCATTTGTAGCAATAGTAAATGAGATTACTTTCTTGATTACCTTTTCAGGTTGTTTGCTGTCACCATGTAGAAATGCTACTGATTGTTGTACGTTGATTTTGTATCTTGCAACTTTACTGAATTTATTTCTCAGTTATTTGTTGGAGTCTTAATAGTAATTTGTTGTAGTCTTTAGGTTTTTCCAAATATAAGATTGTATCATCTGCCAACAGGGATAATTTGAATTCTTCGTTTCCAATTCAGATGCCTTTTTTTTCTTTCTCTTGTCTGATTGCCCTCACTAGGACTTTCAGTATTATGTTGAATAACTAGTGAAAGTGAGCATCCTTGTCTTGTTCCAGATCTTGAAGGAAAGGCTTTCAGTTTTTCCTCATTTAGTATGATACTAGCTGTGGGTCTGCTGTATGTGACTTTTACTTTGTTTATGAATGTTCCCTCTATACTCAGTTTTTTAAAGTTTTTATCATGAAGGGTTGTTGAATTTTATCAAAGACCTTTTCATCATCAACTGAAATTATCATATATTTTATATCCTTCATTCTGTTGATATGACATATCACATTGATTAGTTTGCATATGATGAAAAATCCTTGCATCCCTGGGATAAATCCCATTTGGTCTTGAATAATATTTTAATATGTTGTTTTTTATCCATTCAGCCACTCTATGTCTTTTGATTGGAGAATTTAGTCCATTTAGATTCAATGTTATTATTGATAAGTAAAGACTTACTCCTGCCATTTTGTTTGTTGTTTTTTGTGATCTTCTCTTCCTTCTTTCCTACCTTCTTGTCTTCCTTTTAGTGAAAATGATCTTCTCTGGTGGTATGTTTTAATGTCTTGCTTTTAATTTTTTATATATCTGCTGTATGTTATTTTATTTGAGGTTACCATCAGGTGTGCAAATGATATCATATAACCCATTTTTAAACTGACGGCAACTTAATGCTGATTACATACACAAACAAGCAAAGGGAAAACTAATACAAACTCTACACTTTAACTTCATCTCCCTACTTTTTATATCTGTATCTGTTTATATCTTATTAGACTGTGTCTTGAACAGTTATTGTAGTTATTATTTTTGATAGGTTCATTTTTCAGCCTTTCTACTCAAGATACAAGTAATTTATACACCACAAATACAGTGTTGTAATATTCTGTGTTTTTCTGAGTACTTATTATTACCAGTGAGTTTTGTACCTTCAGATGATTTCTTATTGTTCATTAACATCATTTTCTTTCTGATTAAAGAACTCCCTTTAGCATTTCTTGTCTAGACAGGTCTGGTGTTGAATAAATCCCTCAGCTTTTGTTCATCTGGGAAAGTCTTTATTTCTCCTTCATGTTTGAAGGATATTTTCATTGGATATACTATTTTAGGATAAAAACTGTTTTTCTTTCAGCACTTTAAATATGTCATGCTACTCTCTTCAGACCTGTAAGGTTTCCACTGAGAAGTCTGCTTCCAGACATATTGGAGCTCCTTTGTATGTTATTTGTTCCTTTTCTCTTGTTCCTTTTAGGATCCTTTGTTTATCCTTGACTTTTGGGAATTTGATTGTTAAATGTCTTGAGGTAGTCTTATTTGAGTTAAATATGCTTGGTGTCCCACAACATTCTTGTACTTGAATACTGATAGCTTTCTTTAGGTTTGGGAAGTTCTGTGTTATTATCCTTTTAAATAAACTTTCTACTCTAATCTCTCTGTCTACCACCTCTTTAAGGCCAATAACTCTTGGATTTACCCTTTTAAGGCTATTTTGTAGGTCTTTGGGCATGCTTCATTCTTTTTTATTCTTTTTTCTTTTGTCTCCTCTGAGTGTGTGTATTTCAAGTAGCCTGTCTTCAAGCTTACTAATTCTTTCTTCTGCTTGATCAATTTTGCTATTAAGAGACTGTGATTCATTGTATGTTTATTGTGGCACTATTCACAATAGCAAAGACTTGGAACCAACCCAAATGTCCAACAATAATAGACTGGATTAAGAAAATGTGGCACATATACACCATGGAATACTATGCAGCCATAAAAAATGATGAGTTCTTGTCCTTTGTAGGGACATGGATGAAATTGGAAATCATCATTCTCAGTAAACTATCGCAAGGACAAACAACCAAACACCACATGTTCTCACTCATAGGTGGGAATTGAACAATGAGAACACATGGACACAGGAAGGGGAACATCACACTCTGGAGACTGTTGTGGGGTGGGGGGAGGGGGGAGGGATAGCATTAGGAGATATACCTAATGCTAAATGACGAGTTAATGGGTGTAGCACACCAGCATGGCACACGTATACATATGTAACTAACCTGCACATTGTGCACATGTACCCTAAAACTTAAAGTATAATAATAATAAAATAAAATAAAAAAGAGACTGTGATTCATTCTTCAGTACATGCTGCTGGTGGGGGAGGGGAAGAGTGGTGCAGGCAATTCAAGACTCTCTTTCCTACCTTCTTCAGTGCCTCTTTCCTTAATATGATGTTAAAACCAAATAGTGTGGTCACTCACCTGGTTTTTAGTTCTTATGAAGGTGCTTTGTTTTGTGAATAGTTGTTCAACTTGGTGTTCCTGTAGGGATGGGGGCGGGGGTGATGATTTCTGGAGGCTTTTGTTTGGCTATCTTGTTCCACCTCCTCCTTACATTTTATTATTTTTTTATCTTTTAAGTTTTATTAGAGACAAAGTCTCACTATCTTGCCCAGGCTAGCCTTGAACTTCTGACCTCAAGTGATCCTCCCACCTCAGCCTCTCCAGTAGCTGGGACTACAGGCACACACCACCACACCCAGCTTCTAGTCCTATTCTTTATGCCAAGATTTAGTGTCATTTCTTCAACTGCCTGGATGTCATTTTACAAGCGCCCCACCTGCCATCTTCACCACAACACATTTAAAACCACAATCGCCTTTATCTAGGATCATTTCCAAATAGTGGCCAGTCTCATAAGGAAGATGAGAATTCACAGAATACTACAGAAATTCGTCAGTGATTAAGCTTTGTTTACAAAAAAAGTGAAATGACAGAACCAGAGAGTTCCCTAGGCTCCAGTCATCAGAGATTTTAAGGCAAAGGTTACACATATTCTATAATTAAACCAGAGATAGATGGGAGTGACTGTCAGGAAATCTGGTCCACAGTAAAACAGCAGAACAAAAGCTGATGTCTGTTAATTAAGGCAAAGTATTGGGACGAGAAAACTCACAAGAGTTCTGTTGCAGCAACAGAGAAGGATCTGCTTACTGAAGAAGTTTTTAGAGCTGTCTTATTAGATCCTATGTTTAGTGTAAAAACCCCCAGGCTTTCAAGAGCCTCCGCAAATCCAAGTCCCCTTAAGCAAGGACTACTTCTCCAATAAGGAGGCTCTGGTATCTAGTCCACTCCCTTGGAGAGATAATGAGGTTCTGCCTAGGGAAGGGCAAAAAGAAGAATGATCTGGCAGTATCTGGGGCCCCAAGAATTTAGTAGGCTGGTTCTCCCTCCACAGGCATGACAGAGCATGTTTGCCCTCATCTCTGGAACAAGCATCAAAACCTTTGATGCTATTCCCCCTTTCCAGGCAGACTTCAGGGTATCTGGCAGTCTGAATCTGCAGACAAGCAGATTAGTGATAGTGTAGTAAGTATCCTAAAGTGAAAATCACAGTAAAGATAGCATGCTGTCTTTGGAAAGGCATGGAAGGATACACAATGGTGGGGGGAGTGGAAATAAGGAGTGGCAGTGAGGGAAGGGTATTAATCTTACTTATTTAATCTTTATTTTAAAATGGTTTCATATGTTATACAGCATATATACATTTTGTGTAGGAGATAGATGCTGACCATATTTGGTTATCATCTCCTCTTGGAAGCCTCCCATGATTCCTCTATATGGAGTCAGGTGTCCTTTCTCTCTTTTTCCAATGCATTTTATTTATCTCTGTATTATATCACTAATCATATTCAACTGTATTTATTGGTTCGCTTGTCCATCCCTCCCACTACACTAAGCTTCTCAAGAGTTGGGAATGATGAGGGCATGTACTATGACTGGCACACAGAATGCTCTAATACAAATTAATTGATGGATTGATTGAAGATACAACCCCTCACTCAATACCCTACCTCAGAGATTGGAAACCTTTTTCTATAAAGGGCCAGATAGTAAATATCTTAGGCTCTGCAGACCATATGGTTTGTACAACTACTCTACTGTGCCATTGTGGCATAGAAGCAGCCATAGGCTGCTTACATTCATAAAATGTAAATGAATAGGTGTAGCTACGTTTCATTAAACTTTATTTACAGGTACTGAAATTTAAATTTCACATAATTTCCATGTGTCACAAAATATAACTTCTTCTTTTGATTTTTTTCAAAGATTTCAAAATGTAAAACCCATTCTTAGTTCACAGGCTGTACAAAAAGAGGCAGCAGGCCAAATTAGCCCAGGGGTCATAGTTGGAGGACACCTACCTTCCCTGAAAGGCATGGCTGGTGATTCAGTAATAAGGAAATTCTACCTAAAGGGATGATTATTCACATCTATAGTAGGTACTGAGTAACTTTGGGTATGTCCCAAACTTTCAACAACTGTGAAAATTGAGGTAGTATCACAGGATTTTGTAAAGAAGAAATTATATAAGGAACCATATCATCATTGCAAGTTATGTAATTTCATTTGTGAGGAACATGAAAGCCTGTTGATAATAACAGTAACTAATATTTGCTGAGTACTTTTTATGACTAGACTTTGTTCTGTGATTCTTCAATGAATGAATCCACTTAAATATCACAACTATCCTGAGAAGTAGGTTCTATTGTTATCCAACTTAATAACTAAAGTATGAATAAATTCCCTAAACCTCAAAACTAAAAATTGGTAAGGGTGTGGTTTTTGAGCCAGGCAGTCCGACTCCACAGTATGATTGCTAACCACTAAATATACCACCTCTTAAGAGGATAACAAAAGTAAACTTTCAAATATTTCTCTAAGCTTTCCCTTTCCCATTCTCAAGACTAGAAGAGTGAGCTGAATGGGAATGATTGGCAAGGAGTGCAATGTGAACTACAACCTCAACTGGAAACTAGATATCTATGAAGATGGAAATCTAAATTACCAGCTGGCAAGCTGTGGTGATGTGGCCCCTGTTTAGCCTAGGAGATTTTGATAGGCATATAGACACATGGGCCTACCCAGAAAGGAGCTAGTCTTCACAACTAGATGATCATCTCTTTGGGAACTCATGCATGCTATTAAGTAAGTAAGTTTACTATGCGTCTTAGTCCATTTGGGATGATATAACAAAATACATAAACTGTATGTATTAACATACAAACAATAGAAATTTATTTCCCAAAGTTCTGAAGCCTGGGAAGTCATTAAAAAGTGAGCAAGATCTGGATGGACAGAGATGTACCCATTAGGTCGGCTGAGCCACCAGAGAGTGATAAAATATTTGATTCTTCCACTATGAAGCAGTAAGAGAGATAATGCCGCAGAATATTGCCCAATATAGCAAGTATAGGAACCAATAAATTCAGAAAGCATTGAGGACTTCCTTTGGTGAATGGTGTAAAAGAAAGGTACCAGTTCAGAGGTGGTGCACATCTTTCTGCAGGTCCCTTTGAATGCCGTGAAAGGATGTAATAAATACATAAGAATTTTACATAGCCCAAACATACAAAAACTTTTCTGGCCCAACTCATTACCTGCATCCACAGAATTGAAGTAGTTCTACCTTAGGGTAAACAATGTACTTTTTAGGATCACAAAGTGGTTCCGAGGACCCACGGACAAATATCAAAAGATCCGTGTATACCTGAGATGGGTATGAACATTCATGTGCATGTTTCTGGGGAAGTGATTCATTGCATTCATCAGAAACTTGAAAGTTCAAAAGTTGAAAGGTCCTTGTAAGCTAAGTGGTATCACTACATTTTCAAGTAGATTCTCAAACGGGCATTTTCAACATTTGACCACCTGACTGCAAACTGGATTGTAAGTTTTTGAGTAGCTTAGTTTAAATCAATTTAGGCTTGACCAGAGGTAACCTAGGAAACTCAGAGATATCAATCCATTCCTCCCCAATCGAGAGAGAGAGAGAGAGAATATGTATGTTACACCCAGATTATTTCTGTAGTCTATTCACTTTCCCACTTTCCTTGAGAGCTGTGTTACATCTGTTTTCTCTGTCTCTATTAGCCAATTCTCCTGCTTCCTACTTCACTGAGAAAACTAAAGTTATCAGGAGGAAACTTCCACAGATTCTCACCTTCTCGTCTACCCACCACTGGGTACTGACACTCAAATTCACTTTTCCCACCTGTTACTGTTTTCCTCCTCAGCATTGGATTCATTCTTTCTCAAGGATATCACTCTAGCAAATCTCTTCCACTCTCGTTCAAACATCACCTTCTCCTTTCTTTTGGATCATTTCCATTAACACACAAAACAAGCCACAAGCTAGTATTTATCCTATCCTAAAATACCCCCGCCCCCGCCACACACACACAATTTTGCCCAACTTTTCCATTCCTGCATCTACTTCCAGAAAGCCCAACATATAACAATGTCCAAAACTAAATATCTGGCATTTATTGCTCAAATCCACTCTCCTTCTCTATTTCTCATTTCTGTTTATAGTAACTGCGTCCTCTCAGTTCCTAGGGCTAAAAACTTTAGAATCATCCCGGACTTTTCGTCTTACACCCATGTTCAATCTGTTAGGAAATCTCACAACTGATTCCCACTTATCATTCAAGGTTCTAATTAAGTTCCTATATTTCTTCTTGAAGCTTTCCAGAATATTTCTGACTTCACAGGGCTCTCTCTTTTTCTACATATCTCTGCTGGCACTTCAGTCATGTGTTGTAATGATTGTAAATATTATCTTTTCTAACTCACTACAAATATAAACTATAGCTCAGACTGTCTGCCTCCTACAGGACTAAACACACTAATGTGTATTTAGTAAAGAATCCACAAACATCACTCTAAGTGCTTGTTTTTGCTGCAAGTTTCCAATAAAATTGGTACACAAACAATACTTACTTTTATTAGTGATGTTTGACAACAGATCTTCTAAATTTCCTGCATTTGCAAAGGTATCTGTCATTTCTCCAAACACCAGCATCATGAGAGGAAGTCCAGCCCCATGGATGATGGCAGCCAAAGTTCCCACCACCATATACAACTTGTCAAGCCAATTTGAATAGCGAAACTAAAGAGAGAAAAAAGAATAGCAGAGGAACAATTAGTACAGTTTCATGGATGATTTGCTTTCCCTTCAAAATATACCCAAAATCCAAACATTTTTCAGACTACTACTGATACCACCCTAGTCCAGGATACCCTCTACCTTTGTTAAATTATTGCAATAGTGTAATTAGAAATGGACATTTGATTCTTCCATTGAGTTCTGGCCTAATTCTTCATATTGGACTTGGTCTGTCTTCTTATATGAAGTCTAATGAGAAGGATGGGACATTCTGGGAAACTGTAAAAGTATTTAATGGTACTATAATATAGTATTTGTTGCTCTAGTTTCTAAGAATAGAAGTCACTTATCATCTCTTGGGCAAAAACTTGAATGCCAAAGGCCACTCTGAGGATACCATGGAGAAAACATTGTGTTGCTCTAAGAAAGTGGTTTGGGTTAAAGACCTGCCACACAATGGAATTGGTATAAATGTAAAATGATTTGAAGATAATTAGTCCTCAATAATGAGCAGAAAAAAGAGAGGAATGAGTCCGATGCATATTTGTCAAGGAACATTTTTTCTGAGAAGACAGAATATGGCAATAATGAATGACCCACCGTGGAGATCTGCATAATCTCTTTAAATGTAGGCAGGTCACAGGAAGGAAAGAAAAGCTTCTCTGAACCCAAAAAATTACAGGAAGAGGACACAGTTAAGAGGAATGGGCTCAGGGCCTCCCTGAGAAGTGATTAATACTGTTCCCCTATAACTCAAGGAACTAGCTAAGGATTGAAAGAAAACCAAAGGAAAGAAAAACAGAAATGGGATAAAGCCAGTTGTGGGTGTCTATGGATAAATCCCAGGGCAGAAGGTTATCATGTGGATGCAAGGTATAGCTGTAGGCAACAGATTTGTAATGCAGGGAGGAAACTGGGTAAAAAAATCATAAGCCTAGGCAGGAAATATAAACCAAAACAGAGATTAGGCAGCAAAAAAGACATAGCCACAGACAGCAAGATTTTAGAACTTACATATACCTCACAAGGGGATAGAAACCAATCCCAAAGTTAGCTTACACGAATCTTACAGTTGCAACTGGGGGGTTTGGTACTGGACTGCTAAGTGGAGAAATAAAGAATGGTTATTACCTTCTTTATTGAAATAATGAATGGCAGTCCATAAAGCAGGAAATAAAAAGTAAAGTCAAATTGTGAAATAATTAATGAAAATTAAGATACAGAATGTAAAAAAGAATATCTAATAGATACTTAAGTATTTGCATTTACCGTTTTTCTAGCTCTTAAAAGTGTAATCAAATGAGCTTAAGTTTGGGTTCATGGCATAACTTTCCATGTTAGTTATGGGTTGATGACCTGAAAACATCATCATATTTACAGATCAAAACAATGGGAGAATCATGTTTTGGCATATTTTTTCATATTTCATTGAAACACTGGCTAAATTTTGCACTATGTACTTTGTCTTAGATAAGAATTCATCTGCTTCCTTAAACAAAAATGAAGGGGAAGAGATCTTCTTTTAGAGATTATATTAAAGTAGACAAAATATCAAACTCCTCAGTATAGGAAGAGAAGATAGTTGATACGAAAAAATTTCTCCCATCACCACCAACACAGGACATTTTACCTCCAGAACTGTCACTGGCCATAACAAAAATAAGTGGATCATGAAAGTAGACATTTACTGAATGCCTATTCAATGACAGATAAAATCCAGAGATAAATGCCAAAGATATAACCCTGCCTTCAGAGAGATTAAAGAAAAATGTATATGCAATACATACTCTGCATGCTTTGACAGCACAGTGTATAGAATAGACATAAAACTGGTCAATCCTCATTCCCTCGTTTGTGAAAAGGCTTCATATGATAAAAGAGGTGATGCTTCCTTCCAGCTTTGAAAGTTTACCAAGTGTAGCAGGGCGCGGTGGCACGCCTGCAATCCCAGCACTTTGGGAGGCCGAGGCAGGCGGATCACGAGGTCAGGAGATCGAGACCATCTTGGCTAACACAGTGAAACCCTGTCTTTATTAAAAATACAAAAAAAAATTAGCTGGGTGTGGTGGCGGGCGCCTATAATCCCAGCTACTCACTACTCGGGAGGCTGAGGCAGGAAAATGTTGTGAACCTGGGAGGCGGAGCTTGCAGTGAGCTGAGATCGCACCACTGCACTCCAGCCTGGGCGACAGAGTGAGACTCCATCTCAAAAAAAAAAAAAGAAAAAAAGAAAGTTGACCAAGTGTTAGGAAAAAAAGAAGAAAAAAAAGGCATTTAAGCCAAAAAGAACAGTAAACTGAGACAGAAAAGAGCACAATATTCTTAAAAAAGACTGGGGACCCTCAAGTTTGGGATGTAAAGTGTGGAAACAGAAATAGCTGACTGATCAAAAGACACCTCTCACTAAGCTGGGAAAACTGGAATTACATCTCTTAATCTTAGACTGGAAGGAAGGAGATTAAAGTGAGTACTAATTTTCCAGGAATAAAGACAGAAAATTGAAAGAGTTCAGAACCTCATATTTCCTTTTGTATTTTTTTTATTATTTTTATTTGTTTATTTTAACTTTTAAGTTCAGGGGTACAAATGCAGGTTTGTTACATACGTAAACTTGTTTCATTGGGGGTTGTTGTACAGATTATTTCATCACCCAGGTATTAAGCCTAGTACTCATTAGTTGTTTTTCCTGATCCTCTCCCTCCTCCCACACTCCACCCTCCGAAAGGCCCCAGTGTGTGTTGTTCCCCTCTATGTGTCCATGTGTTCTCATTATTTAGCTCCCACTTTTAAGTGAGAACATGTGGTGTTTGGTTTTCTGTTCCTGTATTAGTTTGCTAAGGATAATGGCCTCCAGCTCCAGCCATGCCCTGCAAAAGACATGATCTCATTTCTTTTTATGGCTGCATGGTGTTCAATGCTCTATGTGTACCACATTTTCTTTATCCAGTCTATAATTGATGGCCATTTAGGTTGATTCCATGTCTTTGTTATTGTGAATAGTGCTGCAACAAACATACAATGCATGTGTCTTTATAATACAATGATTTATATTCCTTTGGGTATATACCCAGTAATAGGTCAAATGGTATTTCTGTCTTTAGGTCTTTGATGAATCACCACACTGTCTTCCACAATGGCTGAACAGTGTATAAATGTTCCTTTTTCTCCACAACCTTGCCAGCATCTGTTATTTTTTTACTTTGTAATAATAGCCATTCTGACTGGTGTTAAATGGTTTCTCATAGTGGTTTTGATTTGCATTTCTCTAATGATCAGTGATGTTGAGCTTTTTTAATATAATTGTTGGCCACATGTCTTTTAAGACGTGTCTATTCATGTCCTTTGCCCACCTTTTTATTGGGTTGTTTTTTCTTTGTAAATTTAAGTTCCTTATAGATCCTAGAACCTCATATTTCTTAGTGACATGAAGCAAGATTGATTTCTAGAGAGAAGGGGGTGAGAAGATTTGAAGAAAGTGGTAACATAATGCTGAGTAGGACAAAAGCCTCAGTCAAATGCCCTTGCTCTGCAGTTTATTAGGAAGGAGACTTTAGGGGAAACAAATCTTAATAACCTTGAGCCTCAGTTTCTGAATTTACAAAATGAGGAAAATATTCATAAACACAGAAAACCTTACATAGCTGTTATGAAGGTAAAAATGAGAATAAAAGAAACTTATTGAGCATACAATATGCAAATATATGATAAAAGCAGGTACTGTTACTGGTTTTGAAAATATAATAATTAACAAGACTTTTCAGTCTCATAAAGTCAAAGAGCAGGAAGACCAAAAAACGTTGCAACACAGGTGAAATGTAAAATAGAAGTATAAACGAATTGTAATTGGAGCTTTTAAAAACGGAAATGCGCTGGGCATGATGGCTCAGGCCTGTAATCCCAACACTTTGGGAGGCTGAGGGCAGGAGGATCACTTGAGCCCAGGAGATTGGTACAGCCTGGGCAACATAGGGAGACCCTCTCTCTACAAAAATATTTTAAAATTGTTTGGGTGTGATGGCATGTGCCTGGGGTCCTAGCTACTCCAGAGGCTGGGGTGGGAGGATCACTTAAGCCTGGGTGGTTGAACCTGCAGTGAGCTGTGATCATGCCACTGTACTCCAGTCTGGGTGACAGAGTAAGACCTAAAAAAAGAAAGAAAGAAAGATAGAGAGAGAGAGAGAAAGAAACAAAGAAAGAAAGAGAGTAAGTTTGATTAGATGCTAAAAGGAAAGAGAGAGAAGGTGAACCAGAACCACATAAAAGGCATGTTGATCAGTGCTGAATGCCAAAGATTGGACTTCCCAGGGCAAAGAAGTAGAAGGTACTGACAGGAGACAGATTTAGGTAACATTCAGCAGGTTAGATGGCAAGCATGACTTGGATTTGAGAGAGAATTCATTCATTCATTTATTCATTTAACATTCAAGGGATATGTGAATATTTTAAAATATCTTTCAAATATTTGAAAGAACCTAATAAGGTCAGGCTTGGTTCTAGCTACTGGTAAAAACAGTGAGTAAGACAAGCTATCTATCCTCACAAAACATACATTCTAGCGCATATAGTAAAAGGGGGAATAGATGTATTCAACATTCATTCAATATTTAAGTTCCTATGAAAGTTCCAGGCACTGTTCTAGGGCATTTGGATTATAGCAGAGAAAAAAACATACAAAAAATATCCTGCCTCCATGGAGCCTACATTCAGAGAGAAGACAAACACATAAAAAAGAAATCAGACAGTGATAAATATTCAGAAGAAAAGCCATACGTGGTATGACACAGAGACACGCAGGGTCACCTGGTTTAGATTGGCTGGTCAGAGAATGTCTTTCTCAGGAGGTAACATCCATGATGAGACTTCAGTGACAGGAAGGATACAGTTCATCCTGTGATGATCTGGGGACAGTGCATTCCAGGCAGGAAGAGCCAATGCAAAGGTACTTAGGTAAAAACCAGCTTGCTGTGTCCCAAGGACCAAATAGAATGAACACTGTGACAAGAGTAGAGTGAGGGAGAATATTTGTCTGCAGTAAAGTCAGAAATAACAGAGGTCAGATATGTAGGGCATTTTGTGATGACAGGAAGGAGTCTGGGTTTTACACTGAACTTCCTGTGTAAGCAGAAAGGAAAGCATTTAATGGTTTTAAGGTAGGGACCAAGGTGGTATGATGTGGCTGCTATGGGTAAATTTTTAGAAGAGCAAAACAGAAAGAGGGATACTAGGAGATGAAAGAGCAGTTGAGAGAGTAAAGTCTTGACCAGGTGTGGTAGACAGAATAATTCTCCCCCAACAGCCTGTCCAAATCGTAATCCCAGGAACTTGTGAATATATTTCTTTACATGATAAAACGGACTTTGCAGATTTAAAAGATCTCCAGATGGGGGATTACCCTGGATTATCTAGGAGGGCAAATGTAATCACAAGGGTGCTTGTAAGAGGGAGGAGGGGGCCCGGAGTCAGTAGGAGATGTGATGATTGAAGTAAGAGGTTGGAGTGATGCAAGGAAGGGCCTGTGAGTCTAGAAATGCAAGTGTCCTCTAGAAGCTGAAAAAGGGAAGGAAACAGAGCTTCCAGAAGAAATGCAATCCTGCTGATACCTTGACTTTAGCCCAGTAAAACATTCGATTCCAGAACAGTAAGATAATAAACTTGTGTTGTTTTAAGCCACTAAGTGAGTGCTATTTTCCTACAGCAGCAATAGGAAATGAATACACAATGTCAAAAGAGGGATGATAAAGAGGCAGGGCAGAGCTGGAAGGAATCACAGGTTGTGGTCAAAGACTGATACACGTGCGTGTGTGTTTATACCTTCATAGAGGAAAGCTCACCCAGACAATAAGCCCAAGATCCTGTCCACACGTGCAATTTACTAAAGTACTCATGTAATTTATGGGGCGCGGTTGTTGGAACTGAAGAAGTCAGAGAATGTTGAGACTTATTTGTAAGGTTACCAAAATACTCAGAAGAATAACAGGAACATAAGGTGAATGAAGTAGAAGCAATCAAATGCCAAAGTCCTCAAGGAATGGGGGTGGTGGTATAATTCGAGGATACCACCGAAAATAGATAGAAGATAGTATAATTATGCACAGTGAAACTCAAATGACAAAGGAGTTTGCATTAGAATAAAAAATAATTTGAAAATGGCTTTGTGGAACTGCAGGAATGTCCACATCATCTCTGACTCCTGTGATAAGGGGTTGAGGAACTTAACTTTACAGGCAAGTGCAACACAAGAAAAAGCCAAAGAGCCGGAGGAAAATCAGCAAACCGTGACATAACAGAAGCAAATACGAAAAATATAGGAGAACAGTCTAAGTGCTGCTGAGAGATCAAGATCGAATTTTAAAATGTCCACTGAATGTAGAGAGAGGCAGGAACAGGAGCCAAGCTTCAATAGGTTGAGAACTAAGTCAATGGTGAAATCAAGACAGAACGCAAAGGCCACTTTTGTGTGTGAAGGGAGCTGGCAGGGGTGACTCCATGAAGGGCATCAGTAAGATCACAGTGCCTTGATGTGTCGATGCCAATGCGACAGATCCAGTTGAGAGGGAAAGATGGAAGATACAGAAGAGAATGAGTGGTAATAACGATGCATGGTCCCTGAGAACGCAGAGGAGATAGGAGCCAAAGTATGAGTGATTAGTCTTAAGACTAAAACTCTGTCATAACTGGAAAGAAGGAGGAGGAAACAGATTCAGATACAGGTAGGTTTTTATGATTATTGCAGCTGTGCATATCAAGGAGTGATTATCCATATAACCATAAAAGTCACCCAAGTTGGTTGGAGCACCAAAGTGGAAAGGGAGGATACTGAGCCAGGTGGCGTAGTCTTTGATGATCAGATGGTCAGAAGATCAAAAGATAGCAGCAATAAAGAACTCTTCAATTCCAGAGAGATAACAGTTTAACCAATCATAAATGATTACAGTTGTTAAAATCAGCTGGGCATATCTGAGTCTACCCTGCTTACTAGCTATGTGACCCTGTGATTTTGAATGCATTACTTAACTTCTCTAAGTCAATTTCTTCATCTGGAACACAAGAACAACACGAGTTCCTAAATTGCAGGGACTTATGTCCCTATATGAAGATTATGTCACACAATAAACATAGGGTATTTAACAAATGCCTGGTACAAGGGAAACACTGAACATTGTTAGGTATTATCTATTTAGAAAAAAAATTAATGTTTCCATAAGACACACATAATAGAAAGCTCAGAGTTCAATCTACAGTGCACAATTCACGCAAGAATATATAATCTTTTTTTTTTTTGAGACAGTGTCTCACTCTGTCATCCAGGCTAGAGTTCAGTGGCACAATCTTGGCTCACTGCATCTCCACCTCCTGGGTTCAAGTGATCCTCCCACCTCAGCCTCCCGAGTAGCTGAGACTACAGGCATGTGCCACCATGCCCAGCTAATTTTTGTACTTTTCACATAGACAGGGTTTTGTCATGTTGCCCAGGCTAGTCTTGAACTTCAGGGCTCAAGTGATCCGCCCACCTTAGCCTTCCAAAGTGCTGGGATTACAGGTGTGAGCCACAGAACCTGACCAAGAGTGTATAATCTTTAAGAAGTTCGTTTTGTATAGAAACTGCAGCCCAGCTCTATGTGTCGCATTTCCTCACTTGCTTTAGATTTTATTCTACTTTTGTGTTTCTGTAAATGTTGAAACAAGATCTGATATAAATTTAAAAGGCTAGTATAAAATTTTGAATCTATTCCTTACTTCTTTCATCACTTTTTTAAGATTGCTAAAAAGTCTCAGTGGAAATAAATTAACAGATGTTGTGTGCAGACAAGAGCTAACACAGCAGCTCTGAGGCTGCTATGTTTAGAAAGGCCTGTATACAAAGGTTGGCCCTTGGCTGGAACTTGGATTTGGGGAGGATTACCACCATTCTAACTGATAAGTATGGCCAAACTATCTGTACAAACAATATGATTCTTCCTTCTGCAGTTCTGCCTTCCTTCTATGAGTCTGAAATTTCTGTGCATGCTGGGTAGGTGCCTACATGATCAGGTCCTAATAAAATCCTTGGGCACTGAGTCTCTAATGAGCTTCTCTGATAAACAGCATTCTACAAGTGCTGTCTTAACTCATTGCTTGGGGAAATTCAGTGTGCCCTGTGACTCCATTAGGAGAGAACTCTAGGAGCTTGCACCTGGTTTCTTCTGGACTTCTCCCCAGTCGCCTTTTGCCATGGCTGATTTTGCCTTGTATCCTTTTGTTGTAATAAGCCTTAGCCATAAATCCTCTGGGTCCTCCTAGTGTGAATCACTGAAGCTGGGCTTCTTGGAAACCCTGAACACACAATGTTTTTTGTCTTCACTGAAAACTATTATTAAGAAGCAATGCCAGTGACATCACCAATATATTGTTAAACTTTTATTATGTTCTTGTGTTTATAAGTTTTATATTGAAGTTACATTCAATGTTTTCTATGTTGACTTTTCAGGAAAAAGATGTGAGGAAAATCTATCTAAGTAGTAGAGTACTTCATCAAGAGGCTTAGAATATATTGTCTCTATCCTGGCCCCATTGTGCATCCTCAGACAAGTGAACATGTCTGGCTCCAGTTTCTTCATGTGTAAAATTGGAATAATAATAGTATCTTTCTCAAAAGGAGTTGTAAGGATTAAATGAGATTAAATATGAAACACTTAGGACAATGCTTGGCACATAGTGCTTTATGTGTTCTATTACTACTACCTTATATTAAAGCTCCATATTTTTATTCTTTTGTGCCTTAAAATGAATTACTGATAACATTGCCACTATATAGTAGGTCTGCTAAATTTTCTAAAATATAAGACTCCTAAGGTTTAAAAAAATTTAACTACAAATAATAAAAACTGAAAGTCTCAAAATGACAGCACTGAAATCCTGGGGATAAATACAACTTTAACCTAAACGCTTCTTTCCATACAAGAAAGTAACAATGAAAACTGTCACTTGGTTACTCAAGCAGTCTAAGAATGACTCAAGTACATAGTCTCATCTCACCAAAATTCCAAAGGGCGTAGAGATAGAATAAAGGCAGGAGTCATGGCAAGAGCAATGGTAGCACAGAGAAACGATGATCACATAAGGAAGCCATAGAGTCCTCAGTGTAAAAGTCATATGACTGTTTTTTCCCCACCTACAACTATTTTTATAGTCGATTTATTAAAATCCATTTTGCAAGACAATGTATCCACTCCCTTACCTTAAAAAAATTGCTGTGTTATGACTGAATTATAAAGCATGTGCTGTTAGACTTAATTGGTTTAGTAGTCTTCCAGGTTCTAATCTCTGGAATCTTTCACCTAACAGTTCACCTAAATTTGTACTCTTAGAAAAAAGGAAGTAAGAATCCAGGTAGATAAGAGTTCATTAACTAGGCAGAGGTTGCAGTGAGCCAAGATCACAGCGCTGAGGTCGTCAACCAACCACACGTATACGATACCTGTCTGATTCCAAGTGTGATTAAAGAAAAGCTTCTAAAAAACCACTGTGCAACCAGAAAATGAAATGAAGAGTTACAATAAGGTTTTCGAATTCTAGATTTTCATCTATTTAACACATGGGAATAATGGCATATGACATATTTGAAATCATAGTAATAAATAATCCATTGCTACCTTTTATTGTTAGTAATGGATTTTGAACTAAAATTTGCAATGGACTAACCTAAATGACCTAAAATTTGCATAGTAATAAATAATCCATTGCTACCTTTTATTGATAGCAATGGACTTTGACCTAAAAAACCTGCCAGAATTTCAGAGCCATTAAAGACAGCATTCTATGTGATTGGTTCCCTCTATGCAGATGGGAGAGGTGCTTGTGTAGGTAATGGATCACTGGCAACATAATTCATTAGAAGAATTGAAATCTAAGTCAGGAATGGTGGCTGTAGATTAGTAATATACATAGCAAGTTATGATCAGCAATCTCCTGCAAATAAGCTAAATCAAACCAATTTATTTTGCATCTCCATTAACATACCCTATAAGAAAATCTTACATCAGATGAAATATCTCTTTATGTAAGGAGATGTCAAATTTCCAAAGTATTTTGAATAGCTAATAAATTCAAAACTCACCATTGAAAATACACTGACAGTTGGTTTCTTTTCCTTCTTATCTTTTTCACTGCAAAACAGCAATGGAATTACATAAAACTTTAAAAATTACATACTTTTTAAAATTACCCAAATTAACATAGAACGTATATTTAATGACAAATAGGAAGAAGAAATATGTCTATATTATACAGTTAAAAAACAGGATAATAATAGTATGACCCCATTTATAATGTTTAAATATGTTTACATATATCTTAGAAATCTACATACGTGGTTATCACTGAGTGCTGGAATCTCTCTAAAAATATTTTCTTCCTTGTGCCTTTGATATTTCCTGATTTGCTATGATAAATACATACATACACCCTTTGCAATTAGAAAAAATATACATACTGAAAAGAGTTCCCTGTTTTTATTCTAATTAGAAAATCATTCATGCTTTCCCTTAATTATGAATCCCCTTAATTGTCATTTGAGTAATGATGGCAGTAGATATTTTATCCATCTACTACCCAGATATTATTCTTAATCATTCCCTTTCTAGTGAAGAGTAGTGGCAATTAGATGCTGGGCATAACTAGCCTAAGAAGAAAATTAAGATTTGCTTTATGAGCAAATCTAATTGTGAAAAAAAATGTCTGGAGTCCTAAATGGACCATTATGAAATAAATGCATGCTAGAAAGCTATGGTCAAAAATGATGTTCTATATATTGTCAAAAAGTTGTCCTCAGGCATAAGGTCAACTATTATTTTGAGCCCAGATACAAATGAATCTAACTCTGTAGCCATTTTCTACTCTGTGTAACTGCCACCTAGGATGTGAAAGCAAACCAACCGTAACAAATCTGCCTCATCTGTATTTTTGTAGGTATAAAAGAAAAACTATTTTAGAAAAGATTTGTGTTATTTTTTACATGGTTTTTAAGTTCATAAGGTAAATTCATCTTTGTCTTTGTTCTTTACACTAAGTGAGGTCAAAAGAGGTGAGGAGACTTCTAAAGAAAAAAATCCAGAGTTTACCCATTTGGCTTTGGAGTAATGTTAGACAGACATAAAATACACAAACATAACTCTTCAGGTTTGGTCCCACCCAATTCCCAGTAAAGGCATGGTTTCGGTATCCCTGGAACCAGGATGAAAGGAGAAAAACAGCCATAAATAGTTGAGTTTTAGCTCTAAGCTTTTTATTTATTTTTTTGTTCTCTAAAACAGCTGCTACTCTGGAGAAGTTGCAATGTTCCAGGCACTGGCTAAGTAAGCACTTCCCACAGACAATTCATAAACAATTCTATGAGGAAGACACATTTTTGTTCTTTTAGAGATATAGAAGAGTGAGAAGAGTTAACTTAACTTGTCCAAGGTCCACAGCTATAACTAAGCCAATATTTAAATGCCAAGTCTGTTCCCTGACCACCAAACTATAAGGTGCAACCTCAGATTTCTGAGATATTGCATCACACTAAAATGCACTTTCACACAAACTCTCACCCCTACTAGATAACTTACTTATCCCCATTGGCACAAAAAACAGTGCTTAGAAAGACAAGTCATTCATCAAAC
Organism: Pongo abelii; assembly: GCF_028885655.2. Taxonomy (NCBI): domain Eukaryota; kingdom Metazoa; phylum Chordata; class Mammalia; order Primates; family Hominidae; genus Pongo; species Pongo abelii. Next base: position 88,887,622 of record NC_071991.2, on the reverse strand, counting down.
ATCATTTTAATAAAGAATCTTTGCTAATGGTCATATTCCAAATAGGACTATTATCCCAGCATTATCTATTACCAAAGCCATATGCTTCTTTACGATCCCATGTTAAAATAGATTTAAATCAATGGCAATGAACACAATTTAATAAGAACTACTTATCTAAAATATAATCTCTAATTTGAAAAAAAAAGTCTATAGGCCATGATAGAACCAATAATAGAAATACGTGAAAGATCATACAATTTTCTTTACTGTTTCTCTTCACATACCCTCAATATTTCTTAGTTAAATCTACCTAAATGTTTGTATCATAAGTACATAATTCTTTAAGCTATCAAGTTTTCAAAAATAAAAAGTTAAAAACAAAAAGTGGAATACCTACCCTCCACTCTATGGAGCCTTTTTCATGGTTTATATGGACATTTTTGTTACAAAAATTTTCAATTTCAATCACATGTTCTCCTGCCATTATCACATCTAAGAAAAGTGATTATAATTCTGATATTGGCTAATATCTAATGCACATTAAAATCTCCCAAGAATGTTTTCCATAGGATTTTTTCCTTGTTGAACTTTTAGGTTGTTTTTGTTTTGTTTGTAATGTTCACACACTACATTGGTAGTTATATCTCTTTAGTCTCTCTTAATCTAGAAGTCCTCCTTTTATTTTTTTAACATTGACTTTTGTAAAGGAACAAGAACAGCTGTCTTATAGAATGTCCCACATCTTGGGTATACCTGTATCAAACTGAATACAAATGGGAGGTGCAATAAATGTAAAGTACACATCAAACAGGAGATTTATCATAAAAGAGAATGTAAACTATTTTATTAATCATTTTAATTACATGTAGAAAATCCAATCTTTTGGACATGTTGAGTTCTAGAAAATATATTTATGAAATTAGTTTATCTTTTTATTTTTTACTGTTGCTACTAGAAAATTTTAAATTACAAATGTGGCTCACATGATATATCTATTGGACAGCCCCAGTCTACAAGTTTAATTGTATTCAGACTAAATGTTTTTGCAGATATATTAATAGTTGCTAGGTGATGTTGTTTACTCAAAATCCAAGTGATGAGTCATTTACTACAGTCTATTCTACCGTGAGAGATACCAGGTCTGATCACTCGGTTAAGGTGCTAACTGCAAAATCTTTAATTGGAAAAGCACATTCTCCTTCCAATCAGTAAACATTTTGAAGAAAATTCTTTTTTTTTTTTTTTTTTTTCGTGGTGAGTGTTACAGTTCTTTTTTTTTTTTCTTTTATTATTATTATTATTATTATTATACTTTAGGTTTTATGGTACATGTGTGCAATGTGCAGGTAAGTTACATATGTATACATGTGCCATGCTGGTGCGCTGCACCCACCAACTCGTCATCTAGCATTAGGTATATCTCCCAATGCTATCCCTCCCCCCTCTCCCCACCCCACAACAGTCCCCAGAGTGTGATGTTCCCCTTCCTGTGTCCATGTGTTCTCATTGTTCAATTCCCACCTATGAGTGAGAATATGCGGTGTTTGGTTTTTTGTTCTTGCGATAGTTTACTGAGAATAATGATTTCCAATTTCATCCATGTCCCTACAAAGGACGTGAACTCATCATTTTTTATGGCTGCATAGTATTCCATGGTGTATATGTGCCACATTTTCTTAGATACAACATTTTTCTGATAGTTTAGAGTTCATTGACAAGCCTTGCCTGAATCTATTGTAACAATGGAAGTTCCAAAATGATAGCTGGAATTTTTCTCTAAAGATCATTGCTTTATTTTCTCTACCTCTCACACTTTCTTTCAGTTTCCTTCCTCTCAGAATATTAAGCATTCAGCAGCAGCATTCACTATCTCAAAATTGATTACAGTTACGATGTTCTTTGATGCTCAAATTGTCCCAGAGTTGGCCATTGGAAGCATCTTCCAGACAGCTTCAGTGTGCTTTCGACTACTCCATTAAACTCCACTTCCTTATTTTCAGGTACCACAAGATACTCCACGTTCACTTTCTATTTTTCCTGTCCCAGACCTGGCTGAAATTAGCTATTGAGGTGTTCATTTCTTTTAGGGAGGAATGGTATTTAGAAACCAAGATCTGGTACTAACAGTGTTCGTTGTTACTGTCCCTTTCAGTGGACTGAAAATGAACTATTAAAAGATTATGAATTCACATTGAAATTTCCAATTCAAACTTAACATTATTTTTAAAAATGTATTTGATTTCCACATTTGTATTTTTTCTCTTACACTGAAAAGCTTGGTTTCTTATAATAATAATGTGTTTACTAATTTATCTTATAATTTACATTACAGTTTCTAATATTATTAAACTTACTAGTTTATCTTACAATTTACTACTAACAATGAATCTATTTAGTGAAGTTTTAAATTTTCTATAAAGGAAGAGCACCATGATCAAAATTTACTTTAAATAATTATTTTCCCTATATGATTACATTACCAATATTATATACAGATATTTATTGCCATTTAACAACCTAAATGTACTTTTGACCTTCTGTCTCATCAGCCAGGCCACAAACACGCGATGTTTACATAGCCATTTACCAGAAGCAAGAGCCTGGACCACAGAGCAGATCACCAGCAGCATATGGCTCACGTGTGGGCGACCAACACCACTTGAAAAGCAGAAGTTCATAAGACAGAAACACATATGAGCATCCGCCTGTCTGAGGCAGGAAAGCTGAGAAAGAGGCACACCAAGACTAAGGGAAAGAGGCCGGAAAGGGTAAAAGGGTGAAATGAAAAGAAGTTGGTGAATGACTAAGAACGGTTGGATGGGACAAATAAGTTCCAATGTTCGACAGCAGACAAGGGTGACTATAGTTAGCAATATATTGCATATTTCAAAGTAGCTAGAAGACTTAAAATGTTATCAATACATAGAAATGAAATATACCTAAGGTGATGTATCCTCCAAATACCCGGACTTGATCATTACACATTCCGTGCATGTAAAAAACGCTTCCATGTACCCCATTTCATAAATACGTAAAATATTATGTATCATTAAAAGAAAGAACAAAAAAGACAGGGAAAATGCATATGCTGTGCTCCACGCAGCCAACAAACTTCTGCTCTAAGCAGGGATATTGATTCCAAAGGCTGGCTTGCGTTTCTTAAAATAAAAATAATTAAAAACAACAACAATATGTCATTTATTTCAGAGCTGGAGGCTAGAAATAAATTACTCAAATCTCGCAACTATGTAAACTATGAAAATGAAACAAACTAGTTACCTTTTATTGTTCAATTTAAAAAAGTTCTTCTTCTCTGCTCCTCCATTGCGGTCCCCTTCAAGATCCATCCCGACCTGAAGAGAAACCGCAGCTCATTAGCCAAATGCATGACACTCAGGCGCGCCGGAGGTGAGACTAACCTCCAGTCCCCCGTCGAACCCAGAGAGAAGTAAGAGGGAGCGCTCGCCGTGATGCCCCAGCTGCTCTGGCCGCGATGGGCACTGAAGGGACTTTCCTGTGCGCGGGGTCTCCAGCATCTCCACGAAGGCAGAGTTGGGGGTCTGGCAGCGCGTTCTGGACTTTGCCCGCCACCAGTGCGGTTCTCCCTCCCGGTTCCAGTCGCCGCGGACGAAGCTTCCTCTCACCCACCGCCCGCGGGCTCAGAGACCAGGTCCCCGCACCGCGCGGGCTGTGCGCGCTCCGGGCAACATGGTCCAGTGCCACTACGGTTTGGGCGCTGCTCCAGGAGCTCCTGAGTCTAGATCTCACCCCACTTGGTCCCCATGGACTTGCCAGAGGACTCCACACTACCCACGCCTCAAGAAGCCCTTCTCCCGTGAAGACCAAGTTCAGGAAATCTGAAAGCCTGACACTTGGGAACTGTCCCATAGTAGCTCCCAGCTTTGCGTGCCCCTACCTCGCGCTCCTTGGAACGGCCACCAAGACGTGAAATTTTGGAAGAAGACGTGAAATTTCCGACTTTAGTGGAAAGACCTGGAGGAAACGCACAGCGGCCTCTGCTTCTTTGAGCTTGGAAGGGCCGCTACTCGAATGAGCTCAGGCTTCCTGTGGCAAAGAGAGCGAAGCGGCTGTGCTCAGCCCACGCCCCGGCGCTGTTCCTGCCCAGCCAATCAGTCTCACCACAAATGACTGCTCCCGGCCCGGATTGACTGAATGTTGATTCCTCGAGAAATTGCGAAATAGGTTGAATTTCCAGGAGGAATGTTCTCGCTTCCGTTGCACCTCTCTAGAAAGGGCAAGTAGAGAAACGCGCATCAGCTGAATCATTGGGGACATTTCAACTTATATACACACGTCTTTCAAAGTTCACATAAGTCTTCATATCCATATAACTACAGGACGTAGTTAAGGGAAATTTTCTCGGGATTCACATTTAATAGAGTTAATACAAAAACTCCGACCTCTCCAATTCTGTATCACCTTTCTGCTTCCTAACACCTTTGAAAAGGCTAAGAGAAATTTTTCTGCAGTGGTCTTTCTTCAGCATGTTTGACGGTTTCTGAGTTACATCTGTTCATCCTTTATTTGATGATAAATGGAATGAAAGAAAAAGGAAGTTTTAAAAAATATAGAGAGACAGGTATTTCAAGGTACAAATGCTATTTCAAAGTGTGTAATATTTTAAAACTTCAGACGTCAGATCAATGCCCGTGTTTTTCCAGGGCATTTCAAATTCTTACATTTTAGTTCAAATTAGTAAAATAAACATAGCATGTTTTAGCATATTACATTAGTTGTAATTCCCTTCCATATTTACTGCCAACATTTAATACTTTTTCCTGTCCACTATTTGCTTCAAACTGAGGAAAAGTATGTGCAATCTGCACAATTCAAATTGTAAAGCAATGCTAACTCACATCAGAGCTTTTCTTACTTCTTACGAACCTAGAGGAAATAGGTTCGTTGTATCCTCTAGTCTACATTCTATGACTTTCACATATCACCTATCAGTTTATTGCATAAGTTTAGAAGAAGAAAATCACTTTGTTTTTTACTGCATAGTCTGAGGATGTTTCCACTTTCTTTAAATAACTCATACTTCAAAGCCATAATTTTTTTCTATTCTTGACTACAAATTTTCCCTACCTTGATATATTTTGTTCTTGGCCTTACAATACAATGAAGTTTTCTTTTGTTTTTATTTTGTTTTTTTGTTTTTTTGGTTTTTTTTTTTGAGACGGAGTCTTGCTTTGTCGCCCAGGCTGGAGCGCAGTGGCGTGATCTCAGCTCGCTGCAAGCTCCGCCTCCCGGGTTCACTCCATTCTCCTGCCTCAGCCTCCCAGGTAGCTGGGACTACAGGCACCCGCCACCACGCCCAGCTAATTTTTTGTATTTTTGGTAGAGACGGGGTTTCACTGTGTTAGCCAGGATGGTCTTGATCTCCTGACCTCGTGATCCACCCGCCTCTGCCTCCCAAAGTGCTGGGATTACAGGCGTGAGCCACTGCGCCCGACCTCTTTTTTTTTTTTTTTTTTTTTTTTTTTTTTTTTTTTTACAAATTGTTAATTAGGCTTCTAACAGTCCACTATTTTTTCCACGTGTTCTAATTGCATATGCATCTGTACAGCATTGTTCACTGTTTAAAGGCTTAACAACAACCCTGTGGTCCATCTGGGGTAAATGTATAAGCTTTCATCTTCATCACATGCATTTTTAATCTTATTTGTGCCTATGATCTCTGTTTTCACTTTTGTTTTGCTTTGTTCCTTTATCTCACCTTTCATTTATGTAATCTTGTTGTATTTTATGTATCCTTTTGAATGGCCTTAAATCCTCCCTAAACAGTGCAGGATATAAATACAGTGCTATATTGTTATGTTGATTATACTATTTCTACAATCTTGAGCATCAGGTAAAGATCTCTATCAAGAATATAAGTAAGTTAAAGATCAGAATAACACGGATTTTAAAAATAAGATTCTACCATTCTATTATACTGTATTCAATTTCTTTGCTCCACTGACATGAAACTGTGAATATAAAACATGATGGACCTAAAACAAACTAGCTCTTGCTACTTTCAACAGTCCTTGGTTTCTTGAAAGACACCAGTCTTGCATTTGTGCCACCACCACTCCTGTCAAGCTGAACTTGGCTGTTCTCCTTAAGCTTCCTTAATTTCTGATGAAACCTACCTGGTCCCCTTGCAAGTTGACACTCACATACCTTCATTCAAGCAGTGATATTTCCATTTGAAGTGACTGCCACAATCTGCACCTTCTTGTCCTCCTCCCTCATGTAGCCGTTTCACCAACTTGTCTATACTCTCACAACATTAAAGATTTGCCTCTCTGCTGCAGTCTGTTCTATATGTATCTGTGGGAGTAATAACATATAATGATAATAATAACAACTAACATTTATTAACTACCGGTCATTTATCAGGAACTGCCACACACTTCAAAAAGATTAAGTCATTTAATCTTTACAAGAATCCTATGAAGTAGTTACTATTGTTGTTACTCCCATATTACAATAAAAGACACTGAGGTTTGCATTATTTGCCCAGTCACACAGCAGGTAAGCTGCTAACGAGTAGTCCCTCTCTCATAACTGTACTCTTAACCACTACCCTACACTGTAGTACATTATCATAGGACACTCTACTTCACTGCCTTTTCCAGCCCCATGAAGTGTTTTCTCCTTATGAGTCCATCTTGGAAAACCTGCAATGGCTCCCTGCCACAGACCATATCATATCTAACAGTTTCCTCTTAGCTTTTAAGAACCACAACACATCACTTCTCTCTAATCATCTTCCTCACCCTCAACATGTACATGTTCACTCCATTTCAGCCAAACTCACTGGGCTTCTCAGATGATATGCTCTTTTTACTCTGTGTTTTTCCACATGCAAATCATTAAACTAAATTAATTTACAAAAGTTTTCTTCTTTAGTACCTGGCTCCGTTAAACTATTTGGACTTCAAAGGCAGAAAAACTTAGATAAGGACCATCTCTGCTGATTATTATGCATAGGTTTGAATGGGTTACTTAACTCTGCTATCCCACAGTTACCTTTTTGGTAAAGAGTAGATAGTATCTTCTAATGTTATGGCAAGATTAAGTGATTTGTATATTTAAAAGATTTGTACAATGCCTGAAACACCCTAAACATTCAACATTGCTATATATTAGTAATAATGCCCTCTTCTCAATCTCTTTTTGCCCTCCTTAGCATTCTTTGCAACTCATGTATGTAGTCACATCTATTTATCCATATATGTTTGACCTATTATTCTCATATCCCAGCTCTCTGAGTCCTTTATTATGAGTATTAACAACACATTTACAGAAATTAAAAAGATGTTCACCTATTTTTCCTTCTCCTAGGGTTTTTAATTCTTTTGGATGTTCTTCTCATAACTCTTTTACTGTAAATCTTATGTATCTTTCTCTGATCTCTCTAATAACTTATTTTCTCTATTTTTCCTAGCTCCTCTATTTAGCCCATCTGAGTCCAAACTGAAGGTTCAACATGCTTAAAGAAGGAATGCAACTCACCTCAATGAACTTCATTGACCTGAGGCAGAGAAAGAATACAAGTTTCCACCCAGTCCAAAGAGCAAGACATATCACTCACTTGTGTTAACAATAATAAGGGATCCACACACTCTCCACCCTTTCATGTGTAATGATTTTTATGTATGAAGGACATGTGATTGATGTAATGATGGGTGATATTAAATGACTGTACTTGAACTCATGTTGGATTACATCAGATTGCTTCTATGGACACCTGCATTGAAAGAAAAAATCCAGATTCCGAAGGTCAATATGATCATTTTCAGAGGTTGTTTGTCTTGCCATCATTTAGCCAATACAGCAACAGACATGACTTGTGTGAAATGGTGATCAGATGATGACAAATTAATTTAATTTTAATTAAGTCGCTTAGTGACTTAGCCATGTGATAAGTCGATGGCAAATAGAAACCTGAATTATACTCCTCTTCGAACACTTCCCCATCTACTACAGCCAGAAATATTTTCTACCACTCCACAATCCTACTTTTCAGTATCAGCATCTCTCATTTTGTATTTATTATTAATGTTTCATATGATTATGAATTTTTTTAATATTCAAACTGGACAGAGACTTATACAAAATAAAGTTTCAATAAATGTTTGTAGAAAATATTAAGTGCTGAGAGTATGACATCAGTGGCAGATTTATGGAAATTACACTAGTAGGCTAAATGCCTAAGTTATCATTAGTGTGCCTTGAAAGATCCGTTGCCATGAACTAGCTCCCTTATCAATTTCTTTTTATTGAGATGGAGTCTTACTCTGTCGCCCAGGCTGGAGTGTAGTGTTAACAATCCAGGCTCACTGCAACCTCCGCCTCCTGGGTTCCAGCAATTCTCATGCCTCAGCCTCCTGAGTAGCTGGGATTACAGGAGTGCACCAGCACACCAGGCTAATTTTTGTAATTTTAGTAGAAATGGAGTTTCACCACATTGCCTAGGCTGATCTTGAACTTCTGGCCTCAAGTGATCCACCCACCTCAGCCTCCCAAAGTGCTGGGATTATAGGCATGAGCCACCACGCCCGGCCTCCTCTATCAACTTCTAATATATTTAAAACTCCATTAGAGAATCATCTCTCTGAGTAAGTCACTGCCCCCTATTAAAATAAATCTACCATAATAGCACAAGAAATGTTTTCAAATGAATGACAAAATTAAGAGGAGAGAAGACAACTGAGTAAGATAAAGGGAAAGAAGAAAATGAAGTAGCAACTCTTGGAATTCCAGCTTCATGACTTACTAGCTGTGTGGCTTTGAAGAAATACTTCGTTGCTCAAAAACTTTGATTTCTGTGTCATTCAAATAAAGACAAAAACACCATCTTCCTAGGGTTTTTGTAAGAAGAAAATAAGGTAAGATTTGATGTGTGTTTCCTATAAATTGTATTATTTCCCAAATATCCTAATAAAGATGGTCAATGGAGCCAAGATATGAATAAAAATTAAGAACATGAGAGTAAAAGTGATGACTGGAAAGGGCTAGTAATGGACATTGAAAATAAATAATAATATGGAAATAATTGTAAGTATTACTTTTAAAGAAATCTATAAAAACAACAAAATTATGAAGAAAATTGAATAAATTCACATTTAAAGCCAACAACAAACCATATAGCTATTTATTGCAAATATCACAATAGGCTAATATCCTTAATATATAAAGAGCTCATATAAATGGATAAGAAAAAATTCAAAGGTCTAATAGAACTGAGCAAAAGATGCAAACAGGCAATTCATACAAAAAAGTATGTAGTATACTGGTACACAGAAGAAGACATACTGAAATATTCATGCTAACTACAAAGAAATGCAAATTACAACAGCAAAGATATTTTGAAAAATGAGACTATCACATGCTTGCAAGAGTTAAATAAACAAGTGGGAGTTGAAAATTATTCAAATGAATAAGGAAACATACATAAGGAAAACTTAAGTCTGTTTGACTCAGTAGTTCAATTTTAGGAAATCTATCTTAGAGAAATAATTCCAAGCACAGGAAAAAATATCAGCCAAAGGTATTCATTGCTGCTTTATTTTATAACAGTGAAAAATGAGCAGTGACCTGAATACTTAACCACATATATATGGATGAATTAATTATTATACATCCTCTTTAAAAAAGTAGTAATATAAAACGTGCTTACAGGGTTTGTGATAACCTCAGAAAATACCTATGCTAATATGCAAGGAGAAAAGGCAGGGGAAAATTATAACAGCATAATATTCACTATATCAAGCAAATTAATTGGTGTAATATTAGAGATAAAGATATCGAAGTGTCAGAGTGATTATCTTTTAGTGATGAAAGTTAGGTCTGAGTTTTTTACTTTAAATTTTTCTGTATTTGAGAAATTTCCTATATTAAAAGTGTATTATTTTATAATAATTTTTATAAAAGTTTGGAGATGGGGATGAGAATGAATTTTCAGAATCCTGGTTATTAGTATCTATCTCTCAGTGGAGTTTGCTGCTTATTAAGGGACAGTCACATTGAATGAAGGCCAAAATTAACTGGCTAAAACAAGAAACATTGAGAATTCCCAGTATTTTTCATTTATTAATAAGTTTCTCATGTTTCTGAAAATCTTACCCGTGTTTCTAAGAAAAGTGAGAGAGGAAGAAGAGAGAAAGAGGTAGAGATAGAGATTCTCCTTAAGTAATAAGAAAATACATGGGAGACTGAAATAACTGGATTCTAGCTTTGGTCATCAACTGTCTATATAAGTTGGATACATGTTTTTTTTCTAATTACTGTTTTCATATCAGCCTCAAAGAGTTATTGAGAAGATCAAAGCCCTGGAGGTACTTTTCATAACTAAGCACCATATACCTCCACTTGAGGAAGATAATACAGAAGAGAGAAGTCCAATTAAGGACTTCAGTATCATTCTCCTGAAGAATTTAAGTTCTGTGAGGGTAGAAATCTTGCCTCTATTTTTATTTTGTATACAAAATGCAGCACATACTATGTGCTCAATTTCTCCTTTGGGAGACTTAGAGAAATGTCCATTAACAGCATTATTTGACATTTTATAGCTTATCCAAACAAATAAAGATGGACTTAAGCTGGGGAATTATTTTTTTCTTTGATTTTTTTTTTCTTTACTTAATTTGTGTGTGTGTGTGAGACAGGGTCTTGCTCTGTCACCAAGGTTGAAGCGCAGTGGTGCAATCACAGCTCACTGCAGCCTCAACCTCCTGCATTCAAAGGATCTCCCCACATCCTCCTCTCAAGTAGCTGGGACCAAAGGTGTGCACCACCATGCCTGGCTAATTTTTTTTTTGTAGAGATAGGATCTCACTACGTTGCCCAGGCTGGCTAAAACTTTTATTGATCACTATGTGGCAAGTACTTTGCTAGATGCTGACAACGTGAAGATGAGCCGTGTAGAGTTCCTCAAGTTCTGTGTGTATATGTTGTTAGAGGTGAAAACTATTAGGATAATTTTAGCATATAAGGCAACTGTTTTGTTTTCATTTTGTTTTTACAAACAGACTGAACTTATATATCTAAAGTGACCAACTTCCTTTTCAAAGTCAATACCCAAGGAAGCTATATACCAATTTAAATGATGCCTGCCAAGAAATAGTTTGAAATTTTGTTGGATTTGTCCTCAGAGTTTACAGAAATACGATTTTAATGTCCTCAATAATTGCAAATTTTGCCTTTTACTGATAAATTTAAGTTTTAGAAACAAGATAACCCAACATTGCAGTGAAGAACATTGGCTTTAGCATCAAACAGATTGGGTTTAAGTTCTGGTCATTTGACACTGGAAAATTTATTTCTTTTGCTGCAACTAAAACTCCTCACTTGTAAAATAAGACAGTGAATGTAAAGCAATTAGCTTAGTACCTGGATGTCTATATTCCGAATGTTTACCTGTGTATACGTTGTTATTGTTAATAGACTAGCAAGTGATTTGCTTAAAAGAAGTTTCAATTAAAAATGAAATCTGGGTATAAAGTAATGAGCCAAATTTTCTCCTGTGCTTAGTAAATTATTCTGAAGATTATTCCTCAGGGAAATTCCTTTGACATTCAACACATATTTGGTTGGAGCAATCCTACTATGTACCTATTTCCTCATTCTCTTAATTTACAACCAAACCCTTTGCCCTAAGATATCAGCACTGAGGAATTCCTGACATAAAAATAATAATATTACCCGAAATGGCTTTTGAATTGCAGAGCTTATAAAAACACCATTTCCCTTTTAGTTTTTTTTTATTGTTTTATGATTCATAGACTTTGAACTTGTTTAATCTCAAATGAACTCTCTCCCAGGAGCAAGGTCAAATTAGTTCAATGAGGTAATGTTCACTCACTTATTTCTTTAGAACACTTAGTATTATTTCACAGGACATATCTATTTAAAATATATTTCCTTATACAAGAAACACTGCTAGCAGACCAATGAACAGTTGGTTAGATCTGACTTTACAGTTTTAAGTTAGGAAATATTTATTAGGAAATATTTAATTTGTATTGGAAATTCATTCATGGACTCAACAGTATTAATCAAGTACCCTGTATATGTCATGTATTACTCTAAGTGCTTCATATATATCCATGAGCAAAACACACAAAAATCCCTGCTTAGGTAGAACTTGTATTTGGTGGTAAGAGTAGGCAGATAGATAACAACACAGTAAATAAGTGATTTTGTATGTTAAAAAGAGTAAAGTGTTATGGTGAAAAACAGAGCAGGTGAAGGAGAGTGGAAGTGCCAGGTGGGCAAAGTTTACAATTTTAAGTAGGATAGTCAGGGCAGACCTCATTAAGGAGATAACTTTGAGCCAAGACAGAATAGAGCTGAAGGAAAGTTTTGAGTGGTGCCATTAATATATTGGAGATCCTTGAATACTAATGATTTTAAGGTTATTTCTTTAAAATGATTTCTAGCATAGGGTAATTACATGCTCTAGTTTTTCTCTCTGGATTCATAATGTTTGAGCTTGCAAGAGAATGTAGAGGTCATCTTATCCACTTCCTTCACTACTCTGAGTCTCTGAAATGCCAAAGAACTTGACCAAAGCCACACATTCAGCTAGAAAGAGGGCCAAGTTAACAACACAGGTTTTCTGACACTGAGCGTGCTGTTCATTCTATCATATTGACAGGGGGATTCTAACAGTGAGGATTTTAGATTGGCTAGCCTGGGAATCCATGCTAAGGGGACAGGCGCAATCATATTCTCTAGCTATTTTACTTCACTTTTGCATCAGTTTTCTGTCAACTTGATTTTATTTTTGCTCTTGACCAGCCAGACCAGCTTATTTTAATGATCATTCTTCAGGATCCAGCAGAAGGGCTGTAGGTCCTAGAGTACATTTTATCTACTTGCCTTAGTGGTATCTGTAGTCCAAGTATCAGATACCAAAGATGGCCAACTGAGGCCTGAGGTGGCTTTTAAGGTGCAAGATTTGGAAAAAAAAAAAATGTGAACGAATTGCTATTACAAGTTGCACTTTGATTGTAATTAATAATAAAAATTTATGTAAAATACCTAAAACTATATTAACACTTAGAAAATAAGGTAATGAGGCTAACGGTAGTGTAGAAACACTAGCAAAACTTAATTTATCGCACGACCTTTTCTTGAGACACAGATGAATTCTGATTCATATCTTTTTGTTGATTTCCCTTGCGTGTCTTTTCCAGTGAGATATTTTGTAATTCTGCCAAATATTTGACTGTATTGTCTCTACTGTTTGAATAATATGCCCTGACCTTGTAGTTGTGTTCCTTCTAATTGGCAACAAGTCATACTGCAGTGTTCTTATGTAGGAACTAGCTTTTTCTTTCTTTCTTTTTATTTTCTCAGCCAGGGTCTTGCTTGGTCACCCAGGCTGTATTGCAATGGTGCAGTCATTGCTCTCTGTGGCCTCCAACTGTTGAGCTTAAGTGATCCTCCCATCTCGGCCTCCAGAGTAGCTGGGACTACATACTACCACACCTGGCTTTTTTTTTTTTTTTTTTTTTTTTTCAGAGCTAGAGTCTTCCTGTGTAGCCCAGGCTGGTCTTGAAATTCTGGCAATCTTCTTTCAAGTGTTCATCCTGCTTCAGGCTCCCAAAATGCTGGGATTACAGGAGTCAGCCACTGCATCTGGCCTGTTCTTTTTGTTTTACTTGAATACTATGCATTACAATCAAAGTAGTCATGCAGGCCGGGTTTATCCTTATTACCATTTCATCATGTGGCAAAGGCAAACCTTCTTACTCTACTATAGTCAAGTTTTCCTTATTCTCCATCATCTTTGTTACTGTTTAAGACAAATAATTATAAAAATTATGTTGCAGAAATTGCCACTTGAGTGGCTCTATGCATCTCATATTTGAGAATTGCCCAAACAGAGCTCTTAATCCTGCCCCCACATTGGCTTCTCATTCAGCATGCATATCTAAGTACATAACACCACTATTTACTTTGTGTCAGAAACCTGGAGGAAGGGGAGAGGTTATTGCTAGCATCCCCTTTTCCCTTATTGTCTATATCCAATTTGAATCCAGCGTCTTCTCAACAATGACAATAACTTTGTCCAAACCACTATATCCACCATCCATTTTCTCTTACTTGGGCTACTTTAACTAGTTTCTCCACATTTACTCTGGTCTTCTTCTAATTCACTCCCTTCGTAACAGCCAAAGTAATTTGTAAAATCTACATAGGGCCATATCATATCCATGGGTAAGGCCTGCAAGGGCTTCCCACTGCTCTCAGGTTCAATTCCAAAGGTCCTCAATAATCTGTCTTCTGCTTACCTCTATAGCCTCAGGCCACTTCTCCCCTTATTCCTTCATGATCCAGCCACACCAGTCTTCTGTCAGCTCCTTGGAGCTTTGCTAGGCTCTATATTGCATAATGCTGAGGTTTGGGCTTCTATTGATCCTATCACCCAGAGTGCCCATTAGGATGTTTTTCAGCCCTTGCTCTCCTCCCTTCCTCCCTCGTTTTCAGGTTCCAAGTCTCTACTGTTTTCATCTTTATGTCTATGAAGACCCAAGGTTTAGCTCCAACTTACAAATAAGAACATGTGATATTTGATTTTCTTTTTCTGCATTAATTTGCTTAGGATAATGGCCTCCAGCTGCATCCACATTGCAGCAAAGGACATGATTTTTTTTTTTAGGGCTGTGTAGAATTCTGTGGTGTAGATGTACCACATTTTCTTTATCCAATCCACTGTTAAAAAGTACCTAGGTTGATTACGTCTTTGCTAGAAAATAGCATATATTTTAAAAATATATTTTTAAATGCTTACAGCAAGTCTGAATTACTTGATTTATGCAGATTTGAGTTTTAGTTTTATGCATCTGTTGCAAATAAAATAATCAGGGTATGAAGTTTCTCAAAGGAATTGTTTTTTATTATATTATATTATTTTATTTTAGATTTTCATAGCATGCTGCAGATGGCTTCTGCACTCCATTTCTAAGAATTTTATAACAACTAAATTTAACAAATATTTATAGAGCAATTGCACTGAGCATGCTAGATATAGAGATAAATTTAATTATTGACCTTAAAGGAGCTTCTAATACACTTGAGGAGAGAAAATAAAACAACTAATTTTTATTGAGCTCTAAAGTCAGGTTTTCCCACTGAATCTTGGCACAGGTAGTATTATGATTATCTCCATTTTAAAGAAGAGGGAACTAAGATTCAATGAGTTACAAAGTGAGTGGCAAGACTGATTTGTTTGAGCTTCTTATAGATTCTGGATATTAGTCCTTTGTTGAATGCATAATTTACAAATATTTTCTCCCATTCTGTAGGTTGTCTGTTTATTCTGATGATTGTTTCTTTTGTTGTGCAGAAGCTTTTTAGTTTAATTAGGTACAATTTATTTATTTTCATTTTAGTTGAATTTGCTTTTAGGGTCTTAGTCATAAATTCTTTGTCTAGGCCAATGTCCAGAAGAGTTTTTCCTAGGTTTCCTTCTAGAATTTTTATGGTTTCAGGTCCTAGACATAAGTATTTAATCCATGTTGAGTTAATTTTTATATATGGTGAGAGATAGGGATCTAGTTTCATTCTTCTACATGTGACTATCCAATTTTCTCAGCACCATTTATTGAATAGTGTGTCCTTTCCCCACTCACGATTTTGTGTACTTTGTCAAAGATCAGTTGGTTGCAAGTATTTGGCTTTATTTCTGGGGTCTCTATTCTGTTCTATTGGTCTATGTATCTACTTTTATACCAGTACCATGCTGTTTTGGTTACTATAATCATATAGTATAATTTGAAGTTGGGTAATGTGATGCTTCCAGATTTGTTCTTTTTGCTTAGGATTGCTTTGGCTATTTGTGTTCCTTTTTGGTTTCATATAAATTTTAGGATTGTTTTTTCTAATTCTATGGAAAGTGATGTTGGTATTTTGATAGGAATTGCACTGAACTTTTGGATTACTTTGGGCAGTATTTTCATTTTCACAGTATTGATTTTTCTAATCCGTGAGCATGGGATGTATTTCCATTTGTTTGTGCCATCTATGATTTCTTTCAGCAGTGTTTCATAGTTGTTCCTTTAGAGATCTTTCACCTCCTTGGTTAAGAATATTCCTAGGTTTTGGTGGGTTGTTTTTTTTTTGTTTGTATCTATTGTAAGGGGGATTGGGTTCTTGATTTGATTCTCAGCTTGGTCATTGGTGCATAGCAGTGCTACTGATTTATGTACATTGATTTTGTAAACTGAGACTTTACTAAATTTATTTATCAGATGTAGAAGCATTTTGGAGGAGTCTTTAGGATTTTCTAGGCATAAGACCATATCATTGATGAGATAATTTGGCTTCCTCTTTTCCAATTTGAATGTCTTTTATTTCTTTTTTTTTTTTTTTTTTTTTTTTTTGCCTGATTGCTCTGGCAAGGACTTTCGATTTCTCAAAATTTAAAAGAGAACTACCAATTGGCCCAGCAATCCCATTACCAGGTATACACCCAAAGGAGAATAAATTGTTCTACCGAAAAGATATATGTGCTCATATGTTCATTGCAGTGCTATTCACAATAACAAAGACATAGGATCAACCAAGATGCCCATCAATGGTGGACTAATAAAGAAAATGTGACACATATACACCATGGAATACTACACAGCCATAAAAAAGAACAAAATCATGTCTTTTGCTGCAACAAGGCCATTATCTTAAGTGAATTAACACAGAAACAGAAAACCAAATACCACATGCTTTCATTTATAAATGGGAGCCAAATATTGGATACTCACAGACATAAAGATGTCAACAATAGATACTGGAGTCTACTAAAGAGGGAGAGAGGGAGGGGAGCAAGAGTTGATCTATTGGGAACTATGCTCACTACCTGGGCGATGGGATCTTTCACAACCTTAACCTCAGCATTATACAATATATCCATGTAACAAACCTGCACATATACCCTCCGTATCTAAAATAAAAGTTGAGATTATTTTTAAAATACTTCCCTTAGCCATAAAACCTATGTTCCTTTAGTCAAAAATGGATCTATAAAAGGAAATTACCAGTTTGGGAAAGTTTATTCTTATTGATTAATCTAGACAAACTTGGTTTGTGTTAAATTATCCTTTGGTTTTATGATAATATTTAATATCCTCTATTTTTGGACACACAATTCTAAATCTTTTATTTTTTTTAATTTATGAAGCTAGTTCTCTACTATAAACCAAAATAATTATAATATGATGAGTGAAGAATCTCATGCCTGTAATCCCAGTGCTTTGAGAGGCCAAAGCAGGAAGATTGCTTGAGGCCAGGAGCTCAAGACAAGCCTGTGCAACATAGTGAGACCCTGTCTCTAAAGAAAAATTAACAAATTAGCCAGATGTGGTGGCATGCACCTGTATTCTTAACTACCAGGGATGTTGAGGCAGGAAGATTACTTAAGCCCAGAAATTTGAGGTTACAGTGAGCAATCATGCCACTGCACTACAGCCTGAGCAACAGAGCAAGACTCTATCTCAGAAAAGAAAGAAAAAAGGAAAGAAAGAAAGAAGAAAGAGAGAAAGAGAAAGAAAGGGAAAGAAACAAGCTTGGCTGATATTTATATGTGATAGATTACAGCATTTTCTAGTTTATGGCATTTCAGTTCATGACCTTGCATCACAAAGCATCAGATTAAATAAAGATATTTTTCAAGATGAATCTTGTGTAACAAGAGTGTTGCAATCTAAAATAAAGCAAACTGAGATGTGTTAATAGTCAGCCTGTTTAGATACTTAGAATTACTATTGGCTTTGGCTTTTATTCTTGTTACATTGTTTCCTATCTCTCCTGCTAATATCCAGTTAAATAGCATGTTTAGGTACTTATAATAATTACTAATGGCTTTGCCTTTTATTTTTTTGTTTGTTTGTTTTTGTGTGTGGTTTTTTTTTTGTCTTTTGTTTTTTGGGTTTTTTTTCGGGCTGGGGGACGGAGTTATGCTCTGCTGCCCAGGCTGGAGTGCAGTGGCGCCATCTCGGCTCACTGCAAGCTCTGCCTCCCAGGTTCATGCCATTCTCCTGCCTCAGCCTCCCGAGTAGCTGGACTAGAGGTGCCTGCCACCATGCCCTGCTAATTTTTTTGTATTTTTAGTAGAGACGGGGTTTCACCGTGTTAGCCAGGATGGTCTTGATCTCCTGACCCGCCTGCCTCGGCCTCCCAAAGTGATGGAATTACAGGTGTGAGCCCCTGCGCCCAGTCTTGCCTTTTATTCTTATTGCATTGTTTTTTATCTCTCCTGCTACACTATACATTCACAAAGGAAGGAGTTCTGTCTATCTTGTCCACTTCTATAATCCCCAAAAGCCTCTGCACAGAGTAAGGGCTTCATCAATATTGGTTCAATTAATGGATAAATAAGGTTGTGCTGTGTGTTTAGTCCACTGAGAGTTAACAAGAGGCCAGTGTGGCTGGAGTGGAGTAACCAAAGGAAAAGAGCAGTAGGAGATGATGTCAGAGAAGTGACATATGGTTAGATCCTGCAGGGTGTGTAGGCTATCTTGAGGACTTCGTCACTCTGAGTGAGAGAGAAAACCACTGAAGAGTTTGGAGCAGAGAAGTAACATAATCTCATCACTTTGGCTACTAAATTGAAATCAGACTGTAGGGAGCCAAGGGCAGAAACAGCTGGAAGCTGGGAAGCTCTTCCAATGATCCAGGTGAGCCCAGGGGAATGTAATAGTGGGAATAATGAAAAGTGCTTAGATTCTGGATATAAGGATTTGAGGGTAGCACCAACAAGATTGCAAAAGTCCTTACATGCCATGATAATGTAATTTGTCGACTTTGTGATACAGTTGTTAAAATAGCCTATTAATAAGAAGTGATCAAAGGAGGAAGGAAAAGAAGGGTAAGAAGCCATATCAGAATCTCTAGGGTTTAAGTTTGAAAGGTACATTTAATCTGATTTTCTATTGGAAAAAAAACGATTTTTGAACACAAACTACAGAAAGTAAAAATCTACCAAATATTTTTTCCTGATGGGGATGGTGAGATATTCAGAAGACTGAGAAAACAAGCATTGAGGAGAGCATAACAACCTCATGCGTGGCTTTGCTAATACTTAAGTTCATAGTAAATAGAAGGTACAATGTATACCTTTATAGCTATTGCCTAGTATAAGATGCTTTAAGGTAGATTTTAACATAAAGTTATATTTTATAGTAGTGATATAAAATAATAAGTATCTACCTTCTAAAATTATGTACCTGAGTGTTATTTATATCCAAAATGGTATTGTCTATTACTCAGAATAATAAGATATCTTAAATATCAGTATTCTTGGCTATTGTTAGTTTGTTGTGATTTCTGCATTGTGAGGCTTTGGATATCTTGTGCAGAGTGAATATATATAAGAAAAGGATGAAGATAATCCAAGAAACCCTTTTTGTCAAACCTGAAAGACTATAAAGCGTTTGTTATAAGACTATGAAGAAGGGGAAATATGTGATAAGGAGTGATGGATGTTTTGTTCAATCTGGAGTTGACACAATTTCTTGGTTTTGTTTTGTTTTAGGCAGAAACAATGTTAAGGTCAAAATCATGGAGCTCTTGCCAAGCCACCAGACTTGATATTCACCGAAATATCTTAAGTAATAGCTAACAATTGTGCAGCACTTGCTACACATCATGCCCTAAGAGTTTTGTTTATGATCATGGTATCTCCCCACCAGGTAAATGTCAAGAGTTTCATTAGTTACTCGTTTATCTTGTCCCAGCTCCTGTGAAATTACCATATGTACTATCATTATTATCCCAACCTTAGAGATCAGAGAACCGAAGTACATAGAAATTATACAGTTTTCCCAAGGTCATATAATTCATGAAAAACAAAGCTAAAAGCCATTTGTATATGCTCTTCCCTTGTGATAAGGGCAGCTAGAATTGGTCTAAAGACCAACTGGTCTTTTCCCTTGTGATAAGAAACCAATTGGTCTCTTCCCTTGTGATAAGGGCAGCTAGAATTGGTCTGTCTCTTCATCTAAGAGATAGCAAGCAAGCTTGCACAAGTTATTGGTGAGGCCTAGTAGGGAATGGGTTTGTGTGGCAAGGGGAGGGGAGATGAGTTCATGGGAGTGGGATATAAGTTGATTTGGGTTATATATTCTATGTAGCCCATGAAATTAGAGTTCTGCCTGAACCTGCAATCTGGGAATCACAAAATTAGTAAAATGAGATTATATAGATAGGTTGACTTGGATACCTTTAAGTGGTTGAAGACATGGATCTGTTTGCTAAATTTCACTTAAGGGAAGAGAGAACTCACGCATAACCAGGCAATCTTATACTCAGATATTCCCTTTAAAAATTGTCAGTTGTCCAAAAAATTCTTATCTGTTCTCCAATGTATTTTTCTTTTTGATAGAAGATAACAGTGCCCCAGAAAACCAAAACTTTGGTAACGTGTATGTCAAGGATCTCCATATATTATAAAGGAGATGTTTTCTGAGAACCTCACTGTGTTAAAGGTTAGAAAACATTTAACAATGACAACATATGTCCTTCTCATCTGAGGCAAAACACAGCACATTGTTGAAAAAGGAGCAGAGTGATTATTGTTTGTCTTCTTCTGTAGAGTACAACTAGGCTCAATACATGAGATTGCACATTACTGCCACCTATTATCAGGAACTTACTAAAGTTTTAAAACAAGAACTAGAGCTTCCAATCACAAAGACTATAGTCCTAAGTCTTTAGGGAAACTAAAGAAATCTTGCATTTGGAGTGCTGTCAAATCATTTTGGGGCAGCACTTTCTACTTAATGTTCCCCACCACTCTCCACATAGCAGCCAGAATGAACATTTCAAAACTCAGATCTGATCTTGTGAGACTTTGGTTTCAAACTGTTCCAAGGGCTTCTCAACATTCTTAGGATAAAGATGAAAATGTTTAATGTGATCAGTGAGCCTGTGAATAAAACAAATCCTATCTTCCTCTCTGGCCTTCTGTCTAGCCATACCCTCCTGATCCTCCTTACTGTCTGAGCTCCAGCCACATTAACTTCAGGCACAGTGTATTTCCTCCAGCCACAGGCCATTTGTACATACCCTTCCTCTGCCTGGATAGTTTCTCCTACTTCGAGCTGCTTTACCTAGTTCACTCCTATTCTTTCTTCATACCAGAGTTCAGTCATTACTTCCTTCCCTGGCACCTTGCAGGGCAAGAGTGTTGTCTAATTCCAGGGGCCCTGTTGACATTATCTTCTGTAGGAATAGTGCCTCCTGGAGTCCTGCCCCAACTTCTTTTATATGTTCTTCTGTCCTTTGGAACATTTATCATACTGTATAAGTATGTATGTGTTGATTTCTTCATGTTTCAATACCTCTCTCTCCCATCTAAATCTTAAGCTCTATGAGAGCAGGAATTTTTGCTCACCATTGTACACCCACAATCTAGCATAGTGTCTGTCACATAATGGGCAACTAAAAAATATTTATTGAATAAGTAAATACAACAAATGTTTGGAGACTACCAGGAGGTTAATAGTCTCTTTGAATTTAGCTGTATCCAAATTCCTGTAAGCCTATCAATAGAAATAGTTTCGGTTGGGGAAGACAATCCCAGGTTAACAGACACTTAAAATACTTCTCTGTAGAGAATGTGTTCCTTCTTTCACCACTGTGGTTCGCAGATTTCTAAAATGGTCCTCATGATCTTGGATCCTTGGTATTACTCCTGTGATTACATTACTTTGCACAGCAAAGGGATCTTGCAGATGTAATTAAGGTTACTAATTAGTTGACCTTGAGATAGGGAGATTATCTAGGTAGGCAAAATCTAATCACATAAGCCCTTTAAAAGCAGAGAGAATTCTTTAGTTAGGGGTAGAAGAAGTCAGAAATTTGAATCATGAAATTTGATAGATGGAGGAAGCCATATGCAATGGGCTTCACAGCAACACTCAGTCAAGAGCCAGCCAGAAATCAGGGACCTCACTCTTACAACTACAACGGGATTCTACCAACAACTCGAATGAGCTTGGAAGTAGATTCTTTTTCAGAGTCTCCAGCTGAGGATATAGCTTAACTGAAACCTTCATTTCAGCCTTAGGAGCCCCTGAGCAGAAAACCCACCTGTACTGTGCCAGACTTCTGATCTACAGAACTTTCAGCTAATAAATGGGTGTTTTTAAACCATTCTGTTTGTGTAATTTGTTATACAACAATAGAAAACTAATATAACCATTAAACATTCGCTTCCAAATTCGTCAATATATGTTTGAGAAGATATTAACCTCACTATCAAGGTCAATTATATAAACCGCAATGAATGAAATGTAAGCTTGGCTGGGCACAGTGGCTCACACCTGTAATCTCAGCACTTTGGGAGGCCAAGTGGGCAGATCACTTGAGGTCACAAGTTTGAGACCAGCCTGGCCAACATGGCAAAACCCCGTCTCTACAAAAAATACAAAAATTAGCTGGGCATGGTGGCACATGCCTATAATCCCAGATACTCAGGAGGCTGAGGCAGGAGAATTACTTGAACCCAGGAGGCAGAGGTTGCAGTGAGCCAAGATTGTGCCACTGTACTCCAGCCCAGGTAATAGAGCAAAATTCCGTCTCAAAAAAAAAAAAAGGTAAGCTTGACAAATATCTGAATGATAACCACAACATTCTTCTTTTTCTTACTAAGGTTTATTGGTTGACACAGGTAAATATACTTGGCCAAATTTATGAGTTGAAGGTTGCTGCTGTCCAATTTTTGAACACTAAGCAGAAATCGTAGTGACTGTAAACTTATTTTTATATATACACACACACAAACACATGTGTGTGTGTATATATATAATACATACACATACATAATATATATATTATATATATACATATATAATACATATTCATATATATATAAAAATGAATAAATTGACCTTGAGATTTCAAGGGGAATCATTAATGCTATTGTCATTTTGATGTATTTTGATCCTGAAAGTTCAAGTGGCGATCATTTATATCATTGTCATTTTGTTATATTTTAAGCTTGCATAAGCAGAATTCAGCCATGGATTTAGTAAATTATGTCTTTTAATCCTCTTAACCTTGTGGATTACTAAGAGAACATTTTCTTAAAAATTATTTTATGAGAAAAAGTCTCATTTAGTCTATCCATAGGAAAAAATCAAAACAAGATTTTTCTTGACATCAAGGCTGAAAATCTTGTTTAGACCTTTGTGAGTAACTCATTTTTTTCTTTCTTTCTTTCTTTCTTTTTTTTTTTTTTTTTAGACAGAATCTCGCTCTGTCGCCCAGGCTGGAGTGCAATGGCGCAATCTTGGCTTACTGCAACCTCCACCTTGCAGGTTAAAGTAATTCTTCTGCTCAGCCTCCTGAGTAGCTGGGACTACAGGTGTGTGCCACCACACCCAGCTAATTTTTGTAATTTTTAGTAGAGACGGTATTTCACCATGGTGGTCAGGCAGGTCTTGAACTCCTGACCTCATGATCCACCTGCCTCGGCCTCACAAAGTGCTGGGATTACAGGCGAGTAACTCGTTTCTAACGGATGTTTAGTCTTTGTCAAAATATCTTCAATAGGATTTTTTTTTCTAAAGAGTTTACATTTGAATCCGTTGCATGAGATAATTTACAGAAAATTACTTTGTGGAATTGGTATTCCAATGTTTTAGTTACAAAAGCAAATTCTTAATGTTAAAGAGATTTACATGTTGTTCCACTAGCTTCACCATTAATCTTTATTTTTCTGAGCTAGTGCCTGGAAAACCAATAGAATCATAACAAAAAATGGGTAAACACTTTTATAATCTAAGCATACAAAAGCTTTTCTAAGATTCGTGTGAAAACCAAAAATTATAAAAGTAAAAATAAAAAAATTTGACTGCACAAAAATCAAACCAATAGAATCTGAAAATCTATTAAAAACAATAAATACATGTTAAAAGGTGATTGTGCAAAAATGTATAGCTTTCCTGTGTAAATATTGCAACTATTTAGGAAGTGTAGTGGAAAAAAAGAACTCTACTCATACAAAAAACCTTACTCATAATACCAGTCTGAAACTCCATGATAAAACTATAAAATGCCACCAAGTGAAATAAAAAAAGAATGTGAAGAAATAGACATAATGTCATCTCAAATCATTGCAAATATTGAGAAGATGTTAATTTTACCTAATCTGTAAATATCATGCAATTCTAATCAGAATCCCTATAGGCTTTTCTTGGTGAGAGAGATGTGTCAAAATGATTCTTACGTTTCTATGGAAGAACAGACATTCCAGAAGTACCTAAGAACATTCTGAAAGAGAATAATTAGAGAATACTAACCTTACAAGATGTTAAAAATAATTACCAGGCTTTGCCACTTATTAGATTTTGGTACCACTAGCTCATAAATGATAAATCAATGGATGAAAATAGAAAATCCAGCAGTAGACTAAAATTGTATACATTTAGTACCTGACAAAGGTAGCATTTTATATCAGTGGGAAAGGATGCATTATTTAATACTAGCATTGGATAACTATTGACTGTTTGGAAAAATTAGGCTCTTTCGCCAATTGACTCTTACACAAAGATAACTTCTATAAATATAAAATATGCAAATGCAAAAAGAAAAACACTACAGAAAAATTAGTAAACACTTTTATTATCTTAGCATACAGAAGCTTTTCTAAGCATTGTGTGAAAACCAGAAATTATTAAAAAAACAAAAATTTGATTGCATAAAAATTCAAAATTTCTATGGGAAACAAAACATTATAAACAAATACAAACACATAGTAACAGATTGGTGAGAAAATATATTGACTGTGTGTAGAATAAACTGATTTAGGTAAAATTAAGTACATATTTCTCTTTTGTATGTCTGGAGACCTATCCAGAAAAAAAGTTGCTGTGAAACATTAATGTTAGCTGTTTCTGTGGATTTATTATCATGAGCACAATTCTTTATTAAAATGCAACCTGGTTATTTAATTATTTCATGATAAATTTAATACTGGCAGTAAGGCAAAGATGGATCATTTAATAAATAGAATTGGGACAGTAGCTAATCATTGGAACAATGAAGTTATATTCTAATTTCATACCTTCATATAGTGCAAATAGGTTAACTATTTTTGATATAAAAAAGAAACCATAAAGTATATAATCTTGGAGGTGGCAAAGGCTATTCTAAAATGATGAAAGGAAAAACCAACAAAGGAAAATATTGATGAATTTCATTTATATAAAATATTTTAAACATCTCTTTATAAATAACTCACACCATAGGTAAGGCAAACAACGAACTGGGAAAAGTATTTGCCATACATACAATAAACAAATATGATGATGAGCCACTATAATGAAGACTAATATTTTTTGGAAAATATGGGCAAAGGGCATGAACGGGCAAAACATAAATGGACAATAAGCGCACAAAATAAATGTGCATTTTCATTACTCATAAAAAATAAGTTAAAATATCAAAAAGATATTGCTCTTTGCTTGTTTTGCAGAAAAACAATAAAAAGAGCAATAGTCCCTAGAGTAAGCAAGAGTGTAAGAAAACTTATGTACTATTAGTAGGATGTAAATTGGTAAAACATCACTAGGAAAAAATTTAATTTGTGGTTAAAATTATGCATATCTTTTGATTCAGAATACACTTTCTGAATAAAAAATGAAAGCCTGAGCTCCAGAATTATCTACAGACTACATTCCATGAGTGATACAGTTGGTCAGTGTGTAAAATCCTTCTTGATTCTCAAAAACTATGTGTACAGTATGGGAGTTTTGTGTTTAAGCCTTATCTGGAGTTACTTTCTCAAAAAGGCAGTGCAACATGTTAGAAAAAACAATAAATTATGGGCCAGTCATGGTAGTTCATGCCTGTAATCCCCACACTTGGGGAGGCCAAGAAGGGAGGATCACGAGACCAGGAGTTCATGAGCAATCTGGGCAACATAGTGAGACCTTGTCTCAATAAAACATTTTTAAAAATAAAAAAAACTAGGCAGCTGTGGTGGTGCATGCCTGTAGTCCCAGCTACTTAGGAGGCTGAGCCCTTGAGTATCCCTTGAGCCCAGGAGTTCAAGGCCGAGGTAAGCCATAATTACCCACTGTACTCCATCTTGGGCCACAGAGTAAGACCCCGTCTTTAAAATAATAAATTTAAAAAAATAATAGATTTTCTAGCTAATGATTTAGATTTCAATCCTGGCTCTGCCATTTACTATGTGACTTTCTATATGTTACTTAATGTCTCCAAGTCTCTGTTTCCTTGTTTGTAAATGGGAGAATATAATAATACTTACTTTAGAGAATGGTTCTGATGATTAATTGATGCAATCCATACAATGTCTGGAGTCTATAATTTCTGGTTTGTCAACGCCCTTCTACATGATAAAAAAATTTAAAAAGAAAAATATCCTCTGTTCGAACTGAGGGTCAGTATTTGCCCTCCTCAAAGAAGCTGTAGGACCAAATCCACTTTGTTTTGATCAGCCTTTACCCAATGACTTTTTACAGAGAACAGTTTGTGAGACCCATCAAGGTACTCTTCATTATGTGTCTATCGTAGCCTGTAATACTCACCTCACTATCCATACCCTATTAATGTGCGTGCTTTGCACTTCCTTGCCCATGACCCTGTCTGCACTCCCTTCCATGATGCTCTCTGGAGCTTTTGCTCTATGACCAATACTACTTTGCATTCTCCAATTCTTTGGAATGTTCTTTCTGCTTCCTCTTCTCAACAGAAACCCATACCTCCCCTGAGTGTTCTGCTTCTCTTGACTTACTCTCAAATGGACTTTTTTTTTTTTAAAGCAATTTTCATACATTTTCTTCATGCTCACTTCTGATAGTTTTTTTTTCTCTCTTGCATTACTAACCTTTCCCTCCCAGTAGATTCATTGCATCAGCTTCAAAATATGCTCAAGTCACTTCTGTGAAAAATAATGACATGATAGCAATAAAACACCAACGTCCCTCTGTTCAATATTCCCCCACACCACCACTCTTTTTTTCTCCCCTTTCATAACTTTTTAAGATTGTGTGATACTCACTTCCCACTGACTTTTTTTCTCACTGGAATTTGGCTTTCACATTCATTGTGCCACTGAAATAGTGCTTATTGATCTGCAGGAGTACTTTATAGAGGAAATTAGCTCTTTGTCTATGATTTGAGTTTTAAAAATGTTTTCTCGGTCTCATTTACTTTTGATTTTGCTCATGATGATACTTGATTTGTGGATTTGAAAAAATTTGTATCTATCCATTTGTGGTTCATAAGCATGATGACTGAGCTTTCACACACATGTGAGATGTGCCTCACTCAATCCTTGTTATGATGTCAGCATATTACCCATCTGATGTCAAAGTAAATAAAAATTAAAAAAATTTACATCTTCAATATTTCTAGTTTCTTCTGTACAGATGCTGGGCTTATGGCTTATTTAAAAAGTCCACTTCTCTGAGACTAGAATAAACTATGGTTTGGTAATCTCTCTGGTTTATAGCACTTTATATTTACATTTTATAGTTTTTTATATTTGAGGACATTTTATATGTTGCACTTGTAATTTTGTCTGTTTCGATTAGAAGAAGGAAGCTGGGAAAACGGTGAATGGGTATGTTCTGCCCATTCGGTTCTACAGAATTCCTATAAGTTAATTTAGGTATCTACTGTTTTCATAATTTTTACTGTGACTCTTTATAAAATCTTTGAATACTTTTGTGCAATGCTTAAATAAATAAAAATAATTGAAATAGGTGCCAAAAGAAGTCCAGAAAGTCACATGGACTCATGGAGTTCTATAATAGTATTATGCTGTGTACTGAATAAATTGATTGACAATATCCAGATTAGTAATCTAGAGGGAGAAAGAGACCCAGGACATACTACTTAGGATAAGTGAGAAAAGCCTTATCAAATAAGGCCCCCATGTGGCAGTGTGATGACACTCCATACATGCAAAACAAAACAAAACAAAAACAAAAACACAGCTTGTTTATGGCAAAGTCTTGGTAAGCAAGTACTAACATGCCAACTAAATCCTTCTAAGAGTAACATTTGAAAAATAACATTATGGCCGGGCGCGGCGGCTCACGCCTGTAATCCCAGCACTTCGGGAGGCCGAGACGGGCGGATCACGAGGTCAGGAAATCGAGACCATCCTGGCTAACACGGTGAAACCCCGTCTCTACTAAAAATACAAAAAAATTAGCCGGGCGTGGTGGCGGGCGCCTGTAGTCCCAGCGACTCAGGAGGCTGAGGCAGGAGAACGGCCTGAACCCAGGTGGCGGAGCTTGCAGTGAGCGAGATCTTGCCACTGCACTCCAGCCTGGGCGACTGAGCGAGACTGCGTCTCAAAAAAAAAAAGAAAAAAGAAAAATAACATGATTACCTCATCATTTAAGATGGAGTTTTACTAAGTTTTCAGTCATAGTTCACAGTGCAAATAACATGAAAATGTACTGGAGGCTAGGAAGCCAATTTTGAGGATAGTAACATCTCACTTTTCTCGTTCTGTCATTACCACTCACTTTTATCTTCTTGATAAATGCTTCAGAGGCATGTGTGTTCTCTCCCTCACTCACGACACACCCAAGCATGGGTTTTTAGAAATTTTCTTGATAACTAATGGCTTTCCACTCTTTTCCTTCTGCAGTTTTATCTGTGATTAAATAATAACAACATCAATTTGAGTAGTATTTGTCATTGTCAGCGCAAATATTTTGCTGAGACTGCCTGCATAGCCAGCGTATCTGTTTCCTGATGGCTACTTCTGAATCCAAACTGTTGGACTAGCAAAAAGAGGCAAGTTAAGTTTTAGCTCCTAGGAGAGGAAGACTCTTTATAAGCCTCTGTGTCGCAGGAGAGCAGACACGTAATGCTCTGGAAGAAGTGCGCTGACTAGTCCCAAACATCCATATATAGAAAACTTCCCTGCTTTTATTAACTTGAAAGATAAAGTGTAAAGTCTGGCTAAATTGTTTTCTTAAAATTTTAATGTATGAATGAATATTTATCGTAGCACATTAGTTAAGACCGACACTATATACATATGGCAAGAGAGAGAGGAATATATATATATATAGCAGAGAGAGAGAGAGAGAGATGGAGTCTCACTCTGTCGCCCAGGCTGAGACATATATATATGTCTCATATACATATATATATAGAGAGAGAGAGAGAGAAAGAGAGAGAGAGAGAGAGAGATGGAGTCTCACTCTGTCGCCCAGGCTGGAGTGCACTGGTGCAGTCTCCGCTCACTGCAACCTCCGCCTCCCGGGTTCAAACGATTCTCCTGCCTCAGCCTACCGAGTAGCTGCCACTACAGGCGCGTGCCACCACATCCGGCTAATTTTTGTATTTTTAGTAGAGACGGGGTTTCACTATGTTGGTCAGGCTGGTCTCGAACTCCTGACCTCTTGATCCGCCCTCCTCAGCCTCCCAAAGTGCTGGGATTACAGGCGTGAGCCACCGCGCCCAGCCCATATATTTCTATTCTACTAAACAGAATAGTACAATAAAATTAGACATGGTAGCTGAAAAGGATGATTCTTTGATTATTTTAAATAGAGATTTTTAAACTTTAAAAACCTCAGAAATTAGGAATTTACAACTTTATTACACAAACGCGCGTTGTTAAAACATTCAGGAGTAACAGTATGTCCTGTATTAATAGGGATAATATGTAAGAAAAATAGAGATAGCCACACAAAACTATATATTCTACAACATTCTTTGACAGAAACTTCAAAAGCAGAGGTGAAAGATACATGGATTTTGGAGCCACTGAAGCCGTGAAATTTCAGCAAAAATTATGTCAAATGTGACTTCAAATCAAATTCGAGAAACATTTATTGAGAACCTGTTCTATGTACAGCACTGTGCTAGGTCCCTCAGGGAGAGTAAGTCATTTAGGATTGCAATCTAAAATCTGGGCATATTGGTGCAAAGGGAAGTAAACAGCAGGCGTAGGTGAGTGTCAGGCCCAAGCCGGGACCCTCCTGCAGGTAAACCGGAGGGTAGTGAGAAGCTCTAGGAAGGGGGCGCTTCCGAACACGCGCGTCGAGGAGGGCGCTCCAGGACTCTGAGGGAGCAGCCCGGCTGGACCGAGACCGCGTCGTTCCTGGGCTTACTATTCCCAGACCCGGACTCCCGATTCCAGAGTCACGGCCCAGGACGCGGAAAGACTCTACACCGGCACCTAGCTCCTCCTTAGGCGGGCGGGCAGTCCCGGGTGCGGGCTGTGCTGGAGGCTGAGGTGGGAGCGACATGGTGTGGAGGGGCAAGAAATGTCGGCACCAGACGCGCCAAGAAGGAGATTGTACGAGCAATTCCCCCCTTGGGCCATTGTGTTGCTGTTTATTAGCCCCTGGGAGGGCGTCAGGACAAAAGGAACCCTCCTCCCTTCTTAGTACTCAGGCCCAAGGTCGGGTGTGGGAGCCGGCGCGCTGCTTCCTAGGCAGGCACTGAAGCTACGGCAGCCACGGAAATAGGTATCAGCCGTTAAAGCTTGGCTACAGGCAAGGGGTGGCAATCGGCCCCTGGCGCTGTGGGGCCCCGCATCCCACAATCCCCACGGCTAGCCTGCGTGGCTACTGGTGGCAGCTAGCTGGCTGCGAAAGCGAGCCCGGCGTCTTGACAGCAGCCCACGCGTCGGGGTGGGGCTTGAGCCCGCTTCTTTAAAAGGTCCGCGCGGCCGGCCCCGCCCCTCTGGTGCCGCGATTGGATCCGGCGGGGGTAGCGTTGATTTGATAGGCGCAGAGAGGGTGGGGCTGCGCACGCGAGGCCGGGGGCCTTGTCACCGCCTCCCAGGCTGGGGCACGAGTGGCTGCGGAGTGTGGGTGGTTGGGCGTGAGGGGCCGACGGGCTCGCGCGCGCGCCGTCTGCTGAGGTCCCTCGGGAAGGAGAAGAGCGCCCGACGCCGACCCGCACGCGCAGCCCGGCAGTCGGCTGCGCGCCGAGGGCGGAGGTGGTGCGTGTGCGTGTGTGTGTGTGTGTGTGTAGCTCGGGTGCCAAGGGCGAGCCGTCAGTCCCCGGGTGCGAGTCCCTGCTGTCTTCCACACCCTTCCTCCCTCCAGGCTCCTTTCCTACATCCTTCCCGCGCCCCCACGGTTGCGGACCGAGCGAGAACCCCCTTAAGCAGGTGTGGGGGGCGTGCGGGGTGGCACGAGACAAAAGGGGCACGGGGGTGAGCCCGCCATGGCCTCCCGGAGCCTAGGGGGCCTGAGCGGGATCCGCGGCGGTGGCGGCGGAGGCGGCAAGAAAAGCCTGAGCGCCCGCAATGCTGCGGTGGAGAGGAGGAACCTGATCACCGTGTGCAGGTACGGTAGCGCAGGGCGAGAGGAACCAGCCTCCGGCCGGGGCTGAGAGCTCTGGGCTTTCGCGCGGGTCCCTGGGGGTCCCGGGCATGATGGGCTGCCGCCCAGTGCCCCCGCCTGTGTTGCGCCAGCCAAATCTGTGAGCGCGCAGCTCCTTGGACAGGGGCCCGGGTCTGGACACCGCCGCAGCCCTGGACTTTGTGTCAGTTCCAGTGCTGGAGATACCGGAGGATAGAGCTTGGGGCGGGGCTGGGGGAGGATTTGTTTTGAATGTGCAATCTAGTGTCAGAGTGAAAGAGGAGGGCAAAGAAGAAGAGCTCTTTCATTTAATGCCCATTCAGCTGTCAGCCAGCTTTTGATAAAGTGGTAGTTACTGCGATTGTTTACTGTGTTGTCCCCAAATCAGAGTACATTTCGTTGTTTTGGCTTGTTTACATTATCTTCACCCATTTCATTTCACACGTTAGTTGAGTGCCTACTACATGCCAGCCATTGTGTATGTGAGCGTGTGTGTACTATCCACTTTTCAGCTACAGTGCTAGTGCTGGTTCTGCAGTTGTTATTAAGAGTGGGACTGTGGAGGATACCTAGTCTTTATGTCAATGATTTATTTTAAGGCCTGCCTTTCCTTAATGCTTTATAACTGTACATTATAAAGTAGTATTTCCTTACTTCAGAAAAATATAGAAACAATAAAAGAATAATTACTGTTGGGCCGGGCGCGGTGGCTTACGCCTGTAATCCTAGCACTTTGGGAGGCTGAGGCGGGCAGATCACGAGGTCAGGAGTTCGAGACCAGCCTGGCCAACATAGTGAAACCTCGTCTCTACTAAAAATACAAAAAATTAGCCGGACGTGGTGGCGGGCGCCTGTAATCCCAGCTACTGGGGAGGGTGAGGCAGGAGAATCGCTTGAACCCGGGAGGCAGTTGCAATGAGCTGAGATAACGTCATTGCACTCCAGCCGGGGCCACAGTGGGAGACTCCGTCAAAAAAAAAAAAAAAAGAATAACTACTATTTATAGTAAGCCTAGTATTCAGAGATAACTGGTTTTTAACATGCTGATATATTTTCTTTAAGTCTTATATCTGAGTATTAAGAAAAATGGAAACCCTAAGCATCAATTTCTTAGGAACTTCTCTGAACCATTAAGTTGTTTTAAAATTACTTTCTTCCATCAGACTCCTAATCATCACCTAGTGATATTCCTCTTAAGAATCAGATGATGATGAAACTTTTTCTTCCTTTGCAATTTCTCTGTATTTTTCCGTTTTCTTGTGTAAAAGTGTGTCTAGCATCTTAACTGGAATACAGATAATTATTCCAGGACTTAAATGCAATAACTCACAGTGACTTTTTAAAAAATACTTGAATTATTACAAATGTTTATCTAGCAAGAAGACCTTCTTCATTGACTGTAATTGTATATGTGTATGTAATTATTACAGCACTTTGAGTTGTAAATGGTAAAGTAATATGGTATCTGTTTAATTTGCCATTTGTGCTGTCTAGGATGTAACTTTTTGGGACAGGCTGTTAGGTGTTTTAAAATATAGGTAAATATCTTTAAAGTAGGTGAATGGAACAATAAGCAAGGCTGATTTTCTTAACCATAATATACAGACATTAAAAATTGCTTTAAAAATAAGGGTAGTTTCAACATATACAGTACTTCTTGGGATGTAACATATTTAATAAAAGCTCTATCAGCTTTTGTTAAACTTCACAAGGGCAGTGATTCTATCTGCTTTTTGCTTCGTCTTTTTTTTTTTTTTTAATTCTCAGTATAGCATTTAACACTCAAAAAATATTTATTGAATGAATAAATTCAGTGATGGGTACTGTTCCTTTTGCTTCTCCATTTTTGTCTTGGCTGGCTTTAGGTCATATAATGATCATGTGTGCCGTTATCAGAGACAGTTGAAAAGAAAAGGATTTGTATTTCAACCTTATTTAAATTAAATTTTAAATTATCTTTAAGAAATTTTAGGAACATCACACTGATTTCTGGGGACAGCTCTCTGTATTAGTTGTATTTTCATGATTGTAATTTACGTAATTATTATTTTCTACTGTGAAATGAGTATGTGCTAACTTTAGTTACAGTTTACTCTGGATTTCATTTATATTGTTATTTATATGGATAATATTAAGGCTGTTCTTCAGATCCAGATAGTTGATGGTGCATGTAAATTATCCATGTGTAGTAATGGGATCTATATGATAGGCTTTGTCTGAATGACTTTTACTTTTTGGAAGAAAGTCACTATAGGCCATTTGTACATTTTAAGTATCCCCGTTACAAATTAAGAAAAATGAATAAAGCAGCATTTATGCATTTATTGCTAGTTTACTTTCCGGAGTCACCAAACCCTGGGTATTTCACTCATGTCTCTTATGAATTCTTTTTTTATTTTTTATTTATTTATTTTTGAGACAGAGCGAGACTCTGTCTCCCAGGCTGGAGAGCAGTGGCGCGATCTCGGCTCACTGCAAGCTCCGCCTTCCGGGTTCACGCCATTCTCCTCCCTCAGCCTCCTGAGTAGCTGGGACTACAGGCGCCCACCACCACGCCTGGCTAATTTTTTGTATTTTGTTTAGTATAGACGGGGTTTCACCGTATTAGCCAGGATGGTCTCGATCTACTGACCTCGTGATCCGCCCGCCTCAGCCTCCCAAAGTGCTGGGATTACAGGCGTGAGCCACCTTGCGCCCGGCCTTTTTATTTTTATATCTCACATTAGAGATGATTTGATATTTAAGTTGGAAAGAAGTTGATGTGGTGGAAATATAACTGGATTCTAGGTTGACTGTATCATTAACTAGTGTGCACTTTCACAAGCCATGCAACCTTTCCATTTGTTCATTTTTGTTGTCTGTAAAATAATATTGGACTAGATCATTGTTAACCTTCAATTATAGGCCTAAAATTAATAATGGCCTCCAAGCAAAATATGTTTATATTTAGTTTTGAATTTTTCCAAATATGAGCAGGATAATAATGATAAGATAAATGTTTATAATAGCTAAATTAGGTATGTGCATTTTTCTGTATAAACAAAAATATTTTGGACTGTGCCTTTGATTTTGTAATTCTCTGCTGATGTTCTGGAAAAAATTGAACCATTTACAAAACCAAAAAAAAAAAAGTCACCAGCATATATCATTCTAGTGTATCCACTTATACTTACACAGTAATGTTTTTCCTTACCCCTTAAACAATTTAGGTGTATTCTTAGTTTAGGTTTAAAGTCTTCTTATGTGAGTACACAATTCTTTATGTTTAAAGCTTTATTCAAGTGCAATATATAGTTTTGAACTTTGAAAATGGGTTGTTTGGATAGGTAAGATAGTCAGATAAAGAGCTGAACTGAATTTTGGCTCATTGTGATTGTATATGTGTATGTAATTCATCAGTTTTTTTAGTGAACATTTGCATGTCATAGACTAAAAACATTTGCATGGTCCTTATTTCATCAGATAAGTACTGTTTTTTCATATTTTTCATAGATTTTGGTGAAGAGATAGTAGGTAATTTGAGGACTCTAAATCTTACACACTCAACTTCAAAATATTCATACACTTGACTATGGCTCTGAGAACCAACTAGTATTTTCCCTGTGTATTCTCTATTGTTTAGAACTTCAGACAATTAAGTTGTTAAAGCCCTTCAGATTTTTTGAACTTGCATTTTTATCCCTAGATAATCAGATATTAGTCATTTTTTCTGTCCTTTATAAGCTTCATTGTTTACAGAAAACCTTATATATTCCTTTGATTTTGGTTTTGGTGGCAGAGTATTAAAATCTAAATTCTCTTTCTATGGCTTAACAATGTCTTATGAGCAAATTATTAAAATATACACATATAAACATTTCAGAATAACACTTGTCAAACTTTTAAGTCAGTACTTTTAAGAGAAACTTCCCATGCAAAGTCATAATTTTCCTGTTTTGTGGCTAGGAAGGACTAATAAGAGGAATATAAGGAGTAGTGTGATAAGCACTGTGGAGACAAGTGATGATTTCACAATTCAAGTGTTTTTAATAACATATGCATAGTCTTAGTTTTCTATAGGTCATGATATTATTTCAGAACTTGAATATTATTTCAAATTACATTAGCACCTCAGTTTTTCCATTATAGTCAGGGAATGAGAAGCTTATATTTTTATACATAACTAATATTTGAGTTAAGCTTAAAATCCTTCATCAACTGTAGTGCTTTACTCAGCATTTATTTTGGAGTGCAGGATTTGTATAACTGAAATTTATTTAAGCGTGCAAATTTAATCCACAACACATATTTACAATATTTTGAATGGATTGCTTTAAAAAAATGATGACACGTTTCCCTACCTTCTTGAAAAATACTATACATAGAATAATGTAATCCTTATTGATGACTTTACTCTGAATCTGCCTCTATGAATATGCCCACTGTGCAGTGGTTGCCCTTGGAGACTCTTGCGGCATGTAGAGCTTTTGCCTAAGTGGCCCCAGAAGATTATGTGTTTGGAGTTCTTTGAGCTTTTGCATCCTTCTGTTTCTTCCTACCAAGTTATTTGTTATTTCTTACAACTCTTTCTATTTCTAGCAGTTCTTTTCTTTGTACTTTCCATTCTGACTTGCAGATTATAATTGGTTGTGACCTGGGAAAGTATATAACTAAACTTAACAGGTGTTTAATTTTTTTTTTTTTTTAAAGCACCCAGAGGCCTGAGTTAAGTTTAGTGAGCTTTAGAACTCTGAACTTCTTAACATTCTGGTGCTAACTAATCAGAAAAACTGTCTAGTCTATGCTTGAACTTGGTGGGAGAAATGCAGATATGTGAAATGTTGTTGAATATTAATGACAGTATAATCTGTCTTACCCTGTTTTGTGTTGCTATAAAGGAATACCTGAGGCAGGGTAGTTTATAAAGAAAAGAGGTTTATTTAACTAACAGCTCTGTAGGTTGTAGAAAAACTGTGGCCCTGCATCTGCTGGGCTTCTGGTGAGGGCTTTTGTGCTTCATCAAAACATGGTGGAGAGAGTCAAAGGGGAAGCAGGCAGATGTGAAGAGAGACCAAACCCAAAGGGCATTCTGGTTTTATATCAACCTACTCTTCTAGGAACTGATCCATTCTTCCTTGAGACCAATCCAGCCTTGCTAGAGTGAGAACTGGCTCACTACTGGGAGATAAGTACCAAGCCATTCATGAGGTATCCACCCCCATGATTACCCAAATACTTCCCGCTAGGCCCCACCTCCCAACACCATCACATTGGGGATCAAATTTAAACATGTCATTTGATGGGGGCAGACCAACCATGTACAGATTGCAGCATAATCCTTTAAAGAACTTTAAATTTGTTGGCTGGGTGCGGTGGCTCATGCCTGTAATCCTGGGACTTTGGGAGGCTGAGGCAGATGGATCACCTGAGTTCAAGAGTTTGAGACCAGCCTGGCCAACATGGTGAAACCCCGTCTCTACTAAAAATACAAACATTAGTCAGGCGTGGTGGCAGGGGTTGGGGGGTGAGGGGGTACCTCTAATTCCAGCGGGAGGCTGAGACAGGAGAATCACTTGAACCCTGGGGTGGAGGTTGCAGTGAGCCAAGATTCACTACTTCACCCCAGCCTGGGAGAAAGAGTGAGACCCTTGTCTCAAAAAAAAAAAAAAAAAGAAAAAAAAAAAAAAAAAGAACTTTAAATCCAGTGATTTACTTTTTTTGTTACTATTTGCTTGAGTATGCTTGAGTATGCCTCATAAGACTATTCATACCTTGGCTATAGTGATTATAATATTTTTGGCTAAAGCTCTTTTAGTCATTTTATATGTAGTAGAACTTTGAGTTTGGATTCAACATTAGTTATATACCTTGGAAGCAGGTTCAGTATTATTAAATATTTCTAAGGATTCTTCATGCTCTAATTAGTAGATGCTCACAATGGAGGTAGGGTGATCCTCTTTTCAACCACTAGTCCTAGAGTAGACATTTCAGCATTCACAAAAGGTCATTATCTCTTCCCCCAACCAAACTGCATTCATATTAATTGACAACAGAGACTAGCTATCCCCTAGTCCTTTACTAGGGGGTATTTATTTTAACTTTGCTGTTGCTGCTTGATAATTGTCAAAATTTCAGTTGAGAGATGATATTCAAGGGGGAATGTTTGAAGCTTACCCACTCTTCTATTCCCTCTTACAGGTTTATAAAATATATCCCTGGGTCAGTCCAAAGCATCAGAGAGAATTGGGTATGTAGACTGCATTCCTCCACACTCTTCTATCACCAATTGCTTTTACCCAGTTGTATATTGGAAAGATTCCATCAGTCTGCATTGAAGGTCATCATAAGAAGCAGTCACAGAGGGTCTTGAAGTTATTGTCAAGGACATTATTATGTCAAAAGGGGCTTCTTTTTTGTGAAGACTTCTGTGAGAAATCTCTGTGTTTAGTGCCAACAATTAGTATTTTCAAGCAATTGATTTATTTATATCTACTGGACACGAATGTATAACTGACAACTTTATCTTTTTCTCTTGCAGCTGTTAGAAATCTTAGTGCCAAGTCTGTAGTCAACCTCTACGAGATATGTAGGACATTATGATAATGCTTTTAGCCTTATTTCTAGCTCTACTATGCCACTGTTCTTTTAATATAAATTTTTATTGACTTATACTTTCCACATAGAAAAGCATACATAGCATAACTATGCAGCTCAATTCATTTTTGTGGTAGGGCACAATGTTGTAACTAGCACCCAGGTCAAGAGAAAGAACTGTTCAAATATCAAGACCTCCTCCTTGCTTTCTTGTAGTTAATACCCTGGTTTTTAACACCATGGTTTGTTTTGTCTTTTTAAATATTTTAAATGAATGGAATAATACAGTATATATCTTTTTGTGTTTAGCTTATTTTGTTCAACATCATGTTTGTGAGGTTCATCTGTTTTGTTGCATGTTGCTGTAGTTTGTTCATTTTCATTGCTGTATCTTATTCCATTGGATGAATATACCACAATATTTCCATTCTCTCACTGATTGTCATTTGAGTTGTTTCTACTTTTTGACTACTGCTAACTAAATATTCATTCGTATTTATTTTTGTGACAATATGTACATTTTTCTGTCCGATATTAGCTTGGAGTGGAATTGATGAGTCATATGGCATGCAGATATTCAGCTTCAGTAGATGTGAAAGTTTTCAAAAGGAGTTGTACCAACACTCATACTAGTGAGCAGCGTGTGTAGGAGTTCCAGTTGTTCTGTATCCTAACTAATACTTGACATTTTCTTTTATTTTAGCCAATCTTGTATGTTTGTTGGGGTGTCACATGGTGGTTTTAGTTTGCATTTTCTTGATGTCTAATGAAGTCAAGCACCTTTCCGTAAATCTATAGGCCATTTGGAGATTTTATTTCATAAAATGTCAATTCAAGTCACTTAGCAACTGGAATCTCTGCTTTTTGTTTATTTTTTAGATGTGCAGTTCTTTGTACATTCTGTATGGGAATCTTTTGTTGGATACGTGTAATGCAAATGTCTTCCATTTGGTGGCTTTATTTTTCACTTTGTAGTATGTTTTGATGAATAGAAATTTCTGAATGTAAAATGGCCCATAAATTTCCTTCATGGTTAATGCTTATTGTAATGTCTTTAAGAAGCCAGCCTACTCCAAAGTAATGAAAATATTCTTTTTTCTTCTAAAGCTTTATTGTTTTATTTTTACATTTATATCAACAATCCATCTGTAGTTTATTTATGGTGTGAAGTACAGGAGTCAAGATTAAATATTTCCCTTAAGGAAAATCAACTGACCTAGTACAATTTATTGGAAAGACCATTGTATTAGTCCGTTCTCCTGCTGCTATGAGGACATACCTGAGACTGGGTAATTTATGAAGGAAAGAGGTTTAATTGATTCATTGGTCTGCAGGGCTGGGGAGGCCTCAGGAAACTTACAAGCATGGTGGAAGGGGAAGCAAACATGTCCTTCTTCACAAGGTAGCAGGAGAGAAAAATGAGAACATGAGAACCAAGCAAAGGGGGAAGCCCCTTATAAAACCGTCAGCTCTCATGAGTGCTTACTCACCATCATGAGACTAGCATGGGGGAACCATCCCCGTGATTCAATTACCTCCCATCTGCTCCCTCCCATGATATGTGGGGATTATGGGAACTACAATTCAAGATGAGATTTGGGTGGGGACACAGCCAAACTGTATCAACCATACTTTCTCCACTACACTCATGCATCAGATTTATCTTAGGTGACTGGATAATTTGTGGTCTATTTCTAGACTTTCTTTTTTCCAATAGTCTATTTGTCTATCCTGAGCTAATATTGTACTAAATTAATACCTATAACTTTATATTATGTCTTGATGTTTGGTAATATAAGTTATCTAGCTTTATTTTTCAAGATTATCTTGGCTATTCTTAGCCTTTTACAAACTAAATTTTAGAATCAACTTGTCAATTTCTGTTAAAATATTTTTCTGGGATTTTTATTAAGCTTGCACTGGTACTATAAATCAGTTTTGGGAAAACTGTCATCTTTATAATATTAAGACTTACGTGCAACCCATGAACATAATCTATTTCTTTATATGTTTAAATATTCTAGAATTTTTCTCAATAATATAGTTTTGCATATATAGATATTTTAAATCTGTTATATTTATTCTTGCATATTTGATATATTTTTATATTATGGTAACTGAAATCATTGAAAACTTTTCATTTTCTTGTGGTTGTTGGTATATCGATATAAATTTGACCTTTTAAAATACTGGTCTTATATCTAACAGTCTTACCAGATTTGTTTATTAATTCTAACAGATTTTTTGCATTTAAAAATTTTTTTTCTGAGTACACAGTCTTGTCATTTGCTTATTTTATTTCTTCCTTTTTCAATCTTTATGGCTTTTCTTTTTTGTCTTATTGCACTGGCTAGGACCA
Source organism: Pongo abelii (assembly GCF_028885655.2). Lineage (NCBI taxonomy): Eukaryota > Metazoa > Chordata > Mammalia > Primates > Hominidae > Pongo > Pongo abelii. Next base: position 88,847,377 of record NC_071991.2, on the reverse strand, counting down.
CTAATGCAGTGTCACAGAAAACATTCAAAATTTTATTATTAAATAGGATGTTTGTAGTAGGTTTTTCTTAGTTCCCTTCTATTTCTAAATTGCTGAGAATTTTTATCATAAATGGATGCTGATTATTGTATTATTAAATTTTTTTTTTGTCTTTCAAGATAAACATGATTTTTCTCTCTTTTATTGTCTTCATAGTGAATTATGTTGACTTTTGCATGTTAAACCATTCTGGAATAAAAAAAAAAATCAGTTGTGATGTATTGTCTTTTTGACATATCTTTGCATTCAGAGAGTTAATATTTTGTTTGGGATTTTTGCATATTTATTCATGGTAGAGATTGGTATGTAATTGTCCTTTCTTATAATGTTCTTATCTGGTTTTGTCATTAAGATTATTTGGCTTTATAAAGCAAGTTAGGAAGTGTGTGTTTGTGTGTGTGTGTGTGTTTCCTCCCGTGTTCTGTAGAAAAGTTTGTGTAAGACTGATATTTCTTTCTTAAACATTTGGAAGAATTCACCAGGGAAGCAATGTGAACCGCAAATTGTCTTTGTGGGAAATCATTTAGTAACAGAATCAATTCATTTAATAAATACTGAACAATTCAGATTTCCTGTGTCTTCTGGTATGAGTTTCAGTAGGTTTTTCAAGGAACATACCTATTTCATTTATATTGTCAATTTTTTTTTTTTTTTTGCTAAGACTTTTCTTAATATCCTCTTAATGCCTTTTTATTGTTTGAAAGATCTGTAGCGATTTCCCATTTTTCTTTCCTCATATTATAATCTCCATTTTCCCCATTTATTTTGCTAGGCATTTATTAATTTTACCAACTTTTTCAAAGAACCAGCGTTTGACTTTGTTGAGTTTCTCTGTCGACTCGTGTTATGACTTTGTTAATTTTCTCTGTCGACTCCTGTTTATTTAAAAATCTATTGTCGGCCGGGCATGGTGGCTCACACCTGTAATCCCAGCACTTTAGGAGGCTGAGGCAGGTGGATCACAAGGTCAGGAGATCGAGACTGTTCTGGCTAACACGGTGAAACCCCGTCTCTACTAAAAACACAAAAAATTAGCCAGGCGTGGTGGCAGGCACCTGTAGTCCCAGCTACTCCGGAGGCTGAGGTAGGAGAATGGCATGAACCCAGGAGGCGGAACTTGCAGTGAGAAGAGACCGCCCACCACTGCACTCCAGCGTGGGTGACAGAGCGAGGCTCCGTCTCGAAAAAAAAAAAAAAAATCTATTATCTAACTTTCAAACAGTTGAAGGTTTTTTAGTTACCTTTCATTTGTTGATTTCGAATGAATTCTGTTGTGCAGAGAACATATTCTGAAAGATTTCGAGCTTTTGAAATTTGTTGATGCTTGCTTTGTGGTGCAGTATATGGTTAATTTCAACATATATTTCATATGCATTTGGAAATAATGTGTATTCTGTCATTGTTGATTGCATGATTTATATATGTCAGTTAAGTCTAGTGTTTTAATTGCCTTGTTCATATCCTCTGTGTTCTTACTTGTTTTTTGTATACTATTTAGTATTGAGAGAGATGTGTTAAAGTCTACCTTTATGACTGTAGATTTGTCTGTTTCTCCTTTTAGTTTTGTGATTTTTATTATAAATATTTTGTTTTATTACTAGTTTTATGGAGATTTAGAATTGTGGTATCTTCCTAGTAGTTTGATTCATTGTCATCATGAAATGTCCCTCATTATCTCTAATAATGGTAGTGCCTTAAAGTCTGTTTTATCTGCTATTAATACAGTTATAATAGCTTTCTTTTAGCTAATGTTCATATGATGTCTCTTTTTCCATCTTTTACCTTCACTTTTGCTCTTTCTGGGCTCTTATATTTAGAGTGTCCTTGTAGGTAAGATAGGATTGAATTTTGCATTTTATGTAGTCTGATAATCTTAGTCTTTTAATTATTTAGCACATTTTAATTAATGTTATTACTATTATATTTGGATTTATAGCTATCTTACTGTTCATTGTATGTTTGCTTTTTTCTCTTTTCTTGCCTTCTTAAATATTAATATTTTTATAGTTCCATTTATTCCATGATTCCAGTTTTTTACTTTGTGAACTTGTGAGTCATATATTCCATTTCTTTATATATGTTTATGTACATTTTTATTCTTTTGGCAGTTACCTTTGATTTATTACAGTTTAATGCAAATTGTAACTTTTACTACTTCTCCAATAGTGTTAGAACCATTTATTCCCCCACATCCTAAAACATACATATGTATGTGTGTGTGTATATATATATGTGTGTATATATATATATATTAAATCTTACAACATTATTTTATTACCATATTTTACAATAGATATTTAGGAAATACACAGTTATATTTATCCACATATTTACCCTTTCCATTTTCCCTTCCTCAGTTTTGGAAAAATTTTGGTTATTATCTTCTTTTTACTTTTTATTTTTATTTTTTAGAGGTTGGGTCTTGCTGTGTTGCCCAGGCTGGAGTGCAGTAGTGCGATCATAGCTCACTGCAACCCTGAGCTCCTGGGTTCCAGTGATCCTCAGCCTCCTGAGTAGCTAGGACTGCAAACATGCACCACCACACCCAGCTAATTTTTTTTTTTTAATTTGTAGATACAGGATCTCGCTATGTTGCCCAGGCTGGTCTCAAACTGCTGGCCTCAGGCATTCCTCCTGCCTGAGCCTCCAAAAGTGTTGGAATGACAGGCATGAGCCACCACGTGTGTCTCCATTATCTTTTTACACTCCAATTACATTATGTTAAACTTTACCAGGCCTCACTTGATTCATATTCTTTCCTATGGTTTCTATTCTTTCTCTTTATGCTTCAGCTTGTATGTTTTCTATTGACTCCTTTTGTAGTTCATTAATTATGTCTTATGCTTTGTCTATTCTACTGTTTAATCCATTGAATGAGTTTTTAATTTCAGGTAGTTCTAGAATTTTTATTTGATTTTTTAAAATAGACTCTAACCCTCTGATTTTAAAAACCTATCTTTTTACCTATGTCCTTCATTTCTTCTCGTCTCTTGAACATATTACTCACATTTATCTTAAAGTTCTTATTAATTTAGAAATTTGAATTATCTTTATATCTACTTTTATGGTCTGTTTTTTCTCTTTCTTACTCCTTTCTTAGTCATGTAGTCCTATCTTTTGTCACATCTAGAATGTTATTGAATGCCACACAATGTTTATTAAATTCTTTCTTTAATACTTTTGTTGTTCTTTTAGTACTATCATGTTTACCCTTTTGTCAACCATTATGTGTCAAAGTATTCATAAGAACGTAGTATACAATAGAAATAGACCACAGTGGAGTAAACAGATGGAATGCACCACTCAATTTTAGAAAGATATCGCCAACAGTTTACTAGTACCCATGGCCAATAGTGTAGGTTAATGACCACTTTGCTTTACCAGTGTTCGTCTTCCTCCATAAGATAGAGTAGTAGCTGATTGCTTTCATCCAGTCAGGGACTGTGCTGAATGCAGACTAGGTTTTAACCATGGTTAGTCTTGAACAACCTACAGTTTGCTCCTGGCCTTTCAGGGTTTTCATCTTAGATTTGGTATATTTTCTAGCAACTTTCCTCCAGCGAGCCAAAATAACAAAATGCACTGATTTGGGAGCGACAGTAAACAATCACAGTAACTACTGTTTACCAAAAGCTGGCCGACAGCTGAATGTGCACTAAATGAAAGAGCTCTTCTTCCCTGCCTTCCTCTTTTACTCTGACACTAGATTGCACATTCAAAAACAAATCCTCCAAAATACATATTGTTTTGAAAATATTTTATGAAAGATAGAAAGTGGATATAATGCACACATTTTGTTGTTTTAGCTAAGTAAAATGATTTATTGTCTGTCATCTCCAGTGATGGTGATTGTCTTTAGAAGAGGTTAGGAAAACAATATCCTCCAAAGATTCGTATTTAACATTAGATTTTGTGATTTTTAAATCTTAGTATTTACAAAACCAAATTTTCTGTTATATTCCAGGTCTAATCTCAAAATTAATATTAATGACAATTTAAAATTTTAATAAATCAACAACAAAACATCTATATCTTAACATGATAAGAAAATATATTTAATTTATACGTGGACAATATGCTTTTTGGAGGAAAAATATTAGATTCAGCCTTTATGACGAATAATGGAAATTTTAGTTATAATAATTTTTATTTAAATTAGATTTATTTTATAGTTAAGGCTAACATTGCCAGAATTCAAACCCAAATATATCTGGTTTCAAAACATATATATATTTTTTAATACTGTGCTATCTTGATTGTCTGTGATACAAGTCAGCTTATGTGTGTGTTTGCATAGACAGAAACTGGGAACTTTCATTTTCTTAGCATTCTAGTATTGATAAACCACGAAGACTATATGTTATGGTTTTTTTCTGTTCTTCATGTTGTTCTATTGCTGCTTTTAATGTCTAGCTTACTAGGAAGCTCACTTATGTTAAATTATTCTATTGGAATATTTTCATTTGTTCTTGGATAAAGAACAATTGGATTCCCAACGGATATGTGATCCAAGTATATAAAGTGTTCTTTATTAAAATAATTTTAATTGGGAGTTCTTTCATATGAGATTAAACCAATTTATTTTAAGATAGGAAGTTTTCTTGGTTTGATAGCTTACTAATTTTAGATGAATCTTTTTGGAAAGTTTTGTCTTATTTATTTATTTAATATTTTTTTTAATTATACTTTAAGTTCTAGGGTACATGTGCATGAAGCTGGAAACCATCATTCTCAGCAAACTGTCTTTTTTATTTTAAGAGTGTTCTCCTAACGTTATTTTTTATGTTTGGCAATCTGCTGTCATCAGTCTGCTTATATAGCAATACAAGATGTTAATAATATAGTATTTCTGTTCTTAAGTGTCTAGATTAACAATTCTCTTTTAAAATAAATTTTGACAGTACAGATTAAGAAAATATTTTAAATACACATCTGTCTCTTTATTTAATTTTTAAAATTTTCCTTTTTAGAGACAACGTCTTGCTCTGTTACATAGGCTGGAGTGCAGACACATGACCCATAGCCCACTGTAACCTTGAATTCCTGGGCTCAAGTTATCCTCTTGCCTCAGCCTTCTGAGTTTCCTAAAATAACAGCCTCTTTCCACCATGCCTGACTAATTTTTACATTTCTTTACAGAGATGGGGTCTCGCTTTGTTGCTCAAACTCCTGACCTCAAGCCATCCTGTGGCCTCAGCTTTGCAAAGTGTTGGGATTACAGGTGTGAGCCACCACACCTGGCCCTGCTTTCTTCCTTTATTTTTAAGTTGATTTTTACATTGGGTAAAATTTTTTGAAATAATAAAATATCACAAAGAGAGTTTCATGTTTTAGGGTACAAATTTCAGGGAAGATGGTTGGGACTTTTTTTGGTTCCAATAAAAGTTTATTTACAAAAACATTTAACTAGTTGGATTAGGCCTGTGGACAACAGTCTGTAGACCCCTGCTTAAAGGATATGTGAAAGGTATTTTTTCTCGTTATAAAATATTTTAAATAGATTAAAATTATATTAGAAAAGAAAGAGGAAAATACACATGATGTTTGAGAATTCTTTTTGGGGTGTGTGGGTGCAGGGCAGGGAGTCTCGCTCTGTTGCCAGGCTGGAGTGCAGGGGCATGATCTGGGCTTACTGCAACCTCTGCCCCCCAGGTTCAACCAATTTTCCTGCCTCAGCCTCCTGAGTAGCTAGGACTACAGGTGCATGCTGCCATGCTCAGCTGATTTTTTTTTTTTTTTTTTTTTTGTATTTTAGTAGAGACAGGGTTTCACCATGTTGCCCAGGCTAGTCTTGAACTCCTGAGCTCAGGCAATCTGCCTGCCTCAGCCTCCCAAAGTGCTAGGATTACAGGCATGAGCCACCATGCCCGGCCGAGAATTCATAAGTTGCATAATATTTGAAAAAAGAAGGGAAATTACTTTGTTTGTTTGTTTGTTTGTTCTGCTCTTTCACCCAGGCTGGAGTGCACTGGCACCATCTCGGCTCACTGCAACCTGTTCCTCCCAGGTTCAAGTGATTCGCCTGCCTCAGCCTGCTGAGTAGCTGGGACTACAAGTCCCAGCTTGTAGCCAGCTTGTGCCACCACACCTAGCTAATTTTTATATTTTTAATAGAGATGGAGTTTCACCACGTTGGCCAGGCTGGTCTCAAACTCCTGACCTCAGGTGATCCACCCGCCTTGGCCTCCCAAAGTGTTGGGATTACAGGCGTGAGCCACCGTACCCAGACCTGCAAATTGTTGATTCTGAAAAATTCTCTTGTGTTTCTGATGTAAAATATAAGAGAGAAAATAGGCCTTCCAGTGAACAGATATCTCTGGGTATTGTGCTTATTATCCCCTGTAGTCACTGCTTATATTATGTTTGGTGTGGATTGTGTCATATCTCTTGGAAGCCATCTCTTTGTTGATCATTGATGCTGACTGTTATTTTAATGGCAGAGGATAATTACCTCACCCCTGTGTTAGAGACTGCTAACAGCAATGACATATAATAAGGAATATTCTAAATTTGGTTTGAAATAGTGGAGAGTTCTCTGTCTCATATTTTGGATACTTACGTTCTATTAAAAACATCACTCTTATTAATGACTTTAACCTTTGTGAGCCCTTTTAAGTTTTGAAATGTGATGATTCTAGATGTTTTCATGTACATTAGTTATCTTCAGATATCATTCCATATAAAGGGATATAACATGGTATAGATAAGAAAATCTATTTTATTTGAACATTTTTTTTTCCTGAAGCATATTGGATAAATGGCCAAATAATATATGCCTGTTGTAAAGGGATAGGAATATAATTTTTTTCCTACTTATTCTCTCTGTGTATATATGGATATATATATTATTAATGCAGAACATTAAATATTAAAGATGAATTTTCACTATAAAAATAATTTCTAATAGAAACTATAGACATTTAAGAAAAATTATTTTTGATTTGTCCTCATTTAAAATTTTTAAATTATTTTTCATTATAATTATGTTACAAATCTATGAACTATGGAAGGAATTAATGTAATATGGATGTAATTAATATGTTTTAAACAGTTTGTTAACTATCTCATTTCTCTTGCTATGTTGACAAAGGGAAAAAGGTAGTCCATGCTTTCTTAGGTTTTAAGATTTTAGTCACAATCATTCTTTCTTTTTTTTGAGACGGAGTTTTGCTCTTGTTGCTCAGGCTGGAGTGCAGTGGCACAGTCTCAGATCACTGCAACCTCCACCTCCTGGGTTCAAGCGATTCTCCTACCTCAGCCTCTTGAGTAGCTGGGATTACAGGCATGTACCACCACACCCAGCTAATTTTTTGTATTTTTAGTAGAGATGGGGTTTCATCATGTTGGCCAGGCAGGTCTTGAACTCCTGATCTCAGGTTGTCCACCTTCCTCGGCCTCCCAAAGTATGGAGATTACAGGCTTGAGCCACCACGACTGGCCCATTCTTTCTTATTTCTAAGCTAAGAAAAATTTCCTTGGACTTTGAAGGTGGGAAAGAGAATCTTTTTAAATAGAGACATTTCAAAAACTTCATTTCAAAATCTTAAATATAAGTCTCTTTTATGTAAACTTTTGATTTTTAATCTTTATGTAAAAGCTGTTACTTAGACTTGATTTGATATTTTTAGACATTCATCAAATTGTCATTTCATTATTTAAAAATCATTCCTTTTTAGGAAACAGATGACTAATATTAATGTCATCATTATCAGGAAATAGCTCAGCATCTGTGTGATATTTCTTAGATATATTAAAATTCTTTTTACAGGTTTGATTTTTATAGCACATCTTAGTTACTGTGTTATGGAGGACAGATTCTCATTACTCTGGTATATACTCATGACTAGCTATATGATTTTAGAGAAGTGAGTATTGAGTGGGAAGAGTCGGTTAGCTGAAAGTGAAGCATAGACTCTAAGGGATTGATTTGCCTTCTGAAATTTTGGGTTGTGTTGGAGGGAGGAGAGCAGGATATGAATGATGAAGCAAAGCTGGAGAACATTATTTTTCTTCATTACTGACTTCGATATAATAGAAATTTTTGTAATGCTTTCTCACCCTTAAATGTCTTTATGCTTGAAAATCATAGAAATTGTGTCTAAGGATATGCTTTGGGATATTTGGACTTTGCTTTTGTTTTAGTTTTTAGTTAGCTGTTGAGTTTAAAGTAATTTAGTGCTCTGAGATTTGACATTTTATGTTTTTATGACACAGATAGTGTCTTCTGTAGGAACGTAACCTACGGGTAATGTAGAAAAATATTTGTGCATTTTGTTGACTACTGATTGATCCATATAGGTCTCTTGATGATATGAAAATATATGCAGTAATAGCCATGGCTTTTTCTTCCCACTACATTTTACAAAGTAAATAGTTTGTTAGGTAATTTAGTGTTATTCCTGGAGAACATAGTAACTAAAATCTTATCAGACTGTTAAAGGTGGAAATTGAGTTCTAACCTAGATTTTTATTTTTGATGAATTAAGCACTTTGTTAATTTTGTTTTCAAATATAAATTTTGGTTTATTTTATGGAGGTGCATTACTATCTTAAATGGCATAATTTTTACAAGCAGTAGATTATTCCTTCCTTGAGCAGTGTGGTTGCAGATTTAGCTTTCTTATTCCATTCTACTGAATGAAGATTAGAGAAATACATTCAGAAATTTCCTTCTATTCAGGTCAAAGGTGGAGGTGGAGATTGTGTGCTTTTTATTTATTCATTTTAGAAACATTTCTCATTTCCTTTGCCTACACATTGTACTTATTATTTCTTATTAAATGTTTGCCAAGGATTGGCAGCATTATTCTCATGTATTGTCACTGAGATGGACATAGGAAATAAAAGTTTTCAAGTCCCTTTTAAATCTGTTTTCTCTTTATCTTTTTGTTTCTATCCATTTACTATGCATTACATCTGGCATTTGTCTAACTTGACTATCCATCCGTTAGGTACAAGAAACTAACCTTATCAGTGTTACTTCCTATATGTTATTTCCCGTTATTGCATGATAATTTACTCCATTGAGCTCCAGTTGCTGTTGTAGATAATACTATCTAGTCGAACATTAATCTATCTCAGCATTTCTCAATCAGGGTTCATCTGAACTAAAGAAGACTGAAAATTATTTGAGTGATTATATTTTCCATTATCCCAAATATATGTAATGGTATATAATTTGTATCATTCTCGTTTCATAGGAGAGTTATTTCATTACACACCAAGAATGCCATAGGGTGGCATTTCTGAAAGTGTACTTCTGGACCCAGATGCTTTCAGAGGTCCACAAAGTCAAAATTATTTTCTTAAGTATTCTAAGACATTATTTGCCTTTTAAAATTTCCATTCTCTTTTGTTGTTATTGTTATTGTCATTTTCTTTGTCTTTTTTATTAAAAATTCCCATTTTCTTAGAAGTGTATGCTGGAGTTTTCCAGAAGCTACATAATGTGTGCTATTATAATAGCTTGAATGCAAAAACAGTAATATAATTGTCATCTGTTAAACACATTAAAGATATTTGCAAACATGTAAACAGTGCTATTCTTGCTACATTTTTCTTTTGGAAAATACAATTTTCATAAAAATATTTTTTTCTGCAACATGTAATGAATTTATTTTGTTTATAATTAGTAAATAAATACAGGCAGTTCTTACTTTGCATGGTCCCAGTATTTCATAATTTAGTTAAGTAACATCAGTCCTACAATAACGTGGTTTCCATTTGAATTACCATTGTAATTCAGTTGTGAGTAGTTGCAGAAAATACACATTTTGCCACTAGCTCTTTAGTCCACAAACCATTACATAACTAACAAATACACATCATAATCAGACACCAATAATATCACTTATTTCAAAGTCTGTCTAGGATTGGTCCCTATGCATCTGAAAATGGATAATCAAAAAGAGTAAATTGGTCAACTTGCAGAGATGAAAGTACAGAAAAGAAATGGAAAATGATAGGCTGGGCGCAGTGGCTCACACCTGTAATCCCAGCACTTTGGGAGGCCGAGGCGGGTGGATCACGAGGTCAGGAGATCGAGACCATCCTGGCTAACATAGTGAAACCCCGTCTCTACTAAAAAATACAAAAAATTAGCCGGGCTTGGTGGTGGGCACCTGTAGTCCCAGCTACTCAGGAGGCTGAGGCAGGAGAGCGGCGTGAACCGGGGAGGCAGAGCTTACAGTGAGCCAAGATCGCACCACTGCACTCCAGCCTGGGTGACAGAGCGAGACTCTGTCTCAAAAAAAAAAAAAAAAAAGAAATGGAAAATGATAATGCTCAAAGTGAGATTTGCATGAATATAAAGGGAGTTGCAGAAGAAGTCGTTGATCATGGGAATGTGTACATTTCTCCTGTTTAAGAGAATCTAGATATGCAGCCAAAGGAACTTAGTGGAGGCAAATGTTGATATAAAAATGAGGAAAGTGGTTGCAACAGAAAGGATGAAAATGTCCCAGAGGAAGTGACACTGACAGAACACTTCGCATTAAAGGGCTTCTCAGAGGTATTTCACAGCATTGAAAGTGTAAAGGAAAACATATTGGAAGCTAGTTCAAGAAATATGGCAGTTTGCCAAAAGATAAAAAAAGAGGCTTACGCTATATCTTAAGTTGTACTAAATGAGAAGAATGAGGCAAGCACTGTTCAGACTACTCTTCATAAGTTTCTTACAGAGAAGTAAAACACTTGAATTCTCAGTGTTTCTAATGTTTTAAAGTACAGTGTACTAAATAAATCTGTTTTAGTATTTTTTATTTCCCGATATAACTGGTTGTAAGAAAATTTTTAATGTTTTGACAAAAATTTATAAAGGTCACAGGAAAATTATAATTTTTAATTAATTATAAAGATTATTTTGCATGGTTTCAACTTGCAGAGTTACTGTTATGGTCCTGTACTGCTGTGCTAAGTGAGGACTGCCTGTATTTAAAATCTTTTAGTTCAATTTCTAATATGGTAAATACTAGATATAACCTATATAAACAAATCTTTCTATATTTCCCTTTATGCCTGTCTCCTGTATTTTCTGTCCTGATTGAATAGCATAACTATCAAGAGTAAAACCTAAAAAAAAGCTTGTACTCTTTTATCTCCTTTATAGTTTTTATTTCTAATTCTTTAACAGCTCCCCTTATCTTCTTGATTCTCCACTGTCTTAGGCACTCATATACCATCCTTTATAGGATATGACTATAAAGAGCATGAGGGAGTTGTTTGAGGTAACAGGACTGTTTTGTATCCTGATTTTGATGGTGGTTATATGAATCTACACGTGTTAAAACCCATAAACTATATGTTGGGTCTTGCCATGATAGGACGTTTAAACATTTATTTACCATTCTTTCAAAATAGAGCTTACAAATAAATCAACAGGTACCTACTGAGTACAACATTCAAAGAATTGTCCTAGGTGCTGAGGGAGATACATAGTTCAGAAAGCATGTTTCTGCCTGAATGAATTGTGTTCTAATAAGATAAAGATTGAAAACACAAATGATAGCAGTAAGATAAATTATAATTGTCTCTTAAGGGAAATAAATACAAATAAAATGTTTGTTTGTAGTAGGAATATGCAGGTTGGATAATTCTCCATTGAGAAGATGACATTTGAGTTGAGACTTGGAAAATATGTTGATTTTTGACAGTCAAAAATAGAGACAAAGGACATTCTGATAAGGAAAAATATAGTACACTTTACAGATTTGCAGGTTTTGCTATTTATAAGCTCATAAAAACTTTGGATGTTGAAATGGTTTGTCTGTGACCCCATCCAAATCTCATCTTGAATTGTAGCTCCCATAATTCCTATGTGTTGTGGGAGGGACCCAGTGGTAGGTAATTGAATCATGGGGGCGGGCCTTTCCCATGCTGTTCTTGTAGTAGTGAATAAGTCTCACAAGATTTGATAGTTTTGTAAAGGAGAGTTCCCCTACACATGCTCTCTTGCCTGCTGCCATGTAAGACAACCCTTTACTCTTCCTTCATCTTCTGCCATGATTGTGAGGCCTCCCCAGCCATGTAGAACTGTGAGTCAATTAAATCTCTTTCCTTTATAAATTACTCAGTCACGGGTAAGTCTTTATTAGCAGTGTGAAAACAGACTAATACAGACGTATTCTTCTCATTAATGCTCACATCCTATTTTATTCTATTTTGTGCTCAGAAACTCTCAAAAGCATTTGAGTCTGCAGCTCAAATTTCTTACAAGTAGTATTATTGTTTTTGAGTATTTTGGAGTAAATTTAGTTAGGTCACATTTTGATTTTAATGGGGACAATTAGCTATTTCTAAGTCTTAGTTTTTTCAATAGATACTCTCTTAGTCCTTTCAGGCTGCTTTAACAAATTGCCTTAAACCAGGTAATTTATAAACAACAGAAATTTGTTGCTCACAGTTCTGCAGGCTGGGAAGGCCGAGATCAGGGCACCATCAGATTGAGTGTCTAGTGAGAGCCCATTCCTCATAGATGACACCTTCTGTGTGTCTTTACATGGCAGAAGAGGCAAACAAGTTCCCTCAGGCCTCTTTTATAAGAGTACTAATTCTGTACATGAAAGCTCTGCCCTCATTATCTAATCACCTCCCAAAGGCTCTAACCCTTAATGCTATTGCTTTGGGGATTAGGTATCAACATATGAATTTTGGGAGTACACAAACATTCTGACCAGAGGAGATAGGAAATATATCAATAAAAAGACTCCTCTTTCTGTAAAAATTTCCATTTACAGAGTAAATTTGAATAAATGGGGTTTTTCAGAAGTTATACTCTTATAAAATATTTTTACAATTCTTCCCCAAATTGCCTTCCTCCCATTTTTTTCATACTTAGGGAATGAATCAACTCTGCCTAAAAGCAACAATAATCTTTTTTTCATAGGTTTTCTGTGAAGACCCTGATTGATCGGTCGTGCTTTGAGACAATTGATGATTCTTCTCCTGAATTTAACAATTTTGCAGCTATTTTGGAACAGATTTTAAGCCACCGGCTAAAAGGTAAAAGCACTAATGTACTATTTATTCTCCCACAAGCTGTCTTTATAATAAGCTTGAAATTTTAGAAATCATACAGTCTGTGTGACTTAGCCAACATTCTACAATGTGAAATGTCAAATCTTTTGGCCTGTGTGACTACAAAAGAGCCTCTGTTCTCAGACTTACACCTATTTCTGGGATGCATTGAAAATGTTGTGTTAATTGCCACATGCAAGGAGAAACGTGACTTTCCATAAGTAATTAAAATAAAAGCTTAAATTGAAAGGAAGCCCATCCCAAAGGTTACTAGATGGTGTTTTAATCAATTTACAAAGAAGCATTCCAGGCATTATGTTTATTTGTTTAGCATCTACTTTCTTAAACTTAGGTATCTTTGTAAATGTTTTAGCAGGTAGTAGGTTAAAAAAGAGGTATGTAAGAGACAAGCTTGTCTTTGGTTTTCTGAAATCAAAAAGTATACTTACATTAGAAATATAATTCTCAACAATTTAAAGGGGAACGTAGAAGCTATATTCTCTCTGAATTTTAGATTTTTTAAATTAAAAAGATCTATAAAATATAGTTGCTAAAATTGAAGAAGTATTATATAGTATAAATCTTAGTAACAATAAGTACTAACTTTATCACATTAATCCCATTATCTGGTCTTCCTAAAGCAAACTTGATCATCAGATATTTTCACTTAAGTTTTTTATTATCTTTACAATCTTAATGATATAGTTTCACATCAGTAGTAGTAACTGGCTTTGGTAACATAACTTATGAGAATCTCAGGTGTAATCTGAAGATTAATTCTATTCTGTACTTTTTGATTCTGAAAGCATCCAGGTTTTAATATAAGTGTTTAAATGAGTTGAGCAGTACTGTGGGCCCAGAGCAAAGGATTGAATTTAAACTACATGGGAGAAAAAATATGAATTCATTTATCCCTCTGCAATTTAAAATGGGGTTCCTAAAATTGCTAATGCTTTTTTCTGTTAAATTTGGTTGTTTTGCATTTTAAAAGGGTTTTTTTTCCTCCTTTTTGCTGTTCTGTGTTTCCTAAATTTTCTGCCATTAATGTTACCTTTTATAAGAAAATAAAATTTTTATAAAAGCAAAGGATATGGAAGTATTTTGAGATATTATTAGATACTATATTGTGTGATGATCGTATTTTTAAATTTTATGCATAAATTTATAAACAATGCCTGACTAAAAAGTATATGGAATAGAATAGACTCTGATGTACCTTGATGTTCGTGAGAATTTTACCTTAAAACCTAATTCCCTTGATCTGGTATAGCATTTAACATATGATTCTCTCACAAAAACTATCAATAGAAAACTATCAATAGCAAATGAACAGTAAGGCTATGTTGAGACTCCCATGCCAAGTGGTTGGGCAGACTCACTACTACGTAAGTGGATGCTTCCTGCACACCAATCTGCCATCTTCTGAGTTGTGCTTCAGCAAAATATAGATCACACCCCTTCAGAATTATTTCTAAACAATCAAATCCATTAATGTTATTTCTGAATAATACTATAATGAAAATAGAATCCCCAGTTGATTTATGGATAAGAATTCTACTTGTGTGACTAAGATATAGTAAGAAATCTGATACAGCGAGATTTGTGTTAATTTTTTAAGCTAGGTAAGTTAATTTAAAAATTTCTGTTACTTGACTCTTGTGGTCACTGATTTTTATATATATATATATATATATATATATATATATATAGTAGGAAGTATGAAATAATCTGTAACTTTTGAGATGAGGTATTTTAAAGATGCAAGCATCTGGGACTTTTATGTATTATTTCCTATTTTTTTGGTATTTTAATATATAACAAATTGCTTTTACTTTTGGAGAAGTCATATAATTATTTTGATAGTAGACTCTTCACTTATGATTTAGTTATATAGCAACTAATTTTTCCAGTGTTTTCCTTTATAAAAATACAAATTAAAATTTTATAACTTCGTGTGTTTCTAAGATCTACTTTTCTACAGCTACTGGTTATTTTTGAAGTAAAAGGACATTCGTTTTCAACATTAAACTTTTCCAGAGAAAGATAAAATCTCCCCCAGACACAGTATAGGCTGTGCTGATACAGGCAAAATGAAGAGCTGAGACAGTTACTTTACTCTAAAAGCCCCGTTATTGAAGAAAAGGAGGCTTTTAAAATCATATATATTAATCTTATTTGCAGTAATCTCTCAATAAGATGTTGATCTTACTTTCCTAGGATATAGCTGAGAAATAAGAATTAATAACAATATTAGAATTGAAAGAGATCTTCATTCAGGTCCTTCAGTAATTTTTGAACTTTTATTTATTTATTTAAAGCATAATACTTCTCTCTACCCTAACCCTACCACTCCTAATAAAAGCCACTGCAAAAGCTGGATGAATATGTAGAACATTTTGTTGAAGCCAGGATGGAGAAGTTAGGCATTTTGCCTGCTCAGCAACAATTGCAACCTATTCAAAACTCCATAGTACCACTTCAGGTAGTTCAAAGGATCACAGATTGAGAAGCACTACTGTTTTCTATCCTCTTTCCTGCTGAAGCAATCTACTGAACAGTATTTCTAACAGGGGGACATATAGTCTTTGCCTTAACACTTCTGATCTCTGAGAACTAAATAAAGCAGTCCATCACATTATTGGACAGGTTAGATTATTTGAAAATTCTTATGTATATGAAACCAACCTATCATATTGTGCTTTGGTCTTTTTTCTGCTACTTTTTTTTCAAATGTGAGCCTAATACCAATAAATATTAAAATATAGCTATTTTATAATCCTTTTCCCAAGTTCCCTCTTTTCTTTCTCCCAGGTAAGGTATCCCTAGTTTCTTTAATCTTCTGGAACCACCACAGTCTTACTTAATCTTCTGGCTTACCACTGATTTGTTAGTATTGCTCTTAAAAATCTGGTTCTCAGAGCTGAGTAAAGTGCTTCAGATAGGCTAAACTCTGTATTAGTCAGAATTTAAGATTACATAGACTTTTGGTTCACATTGAAATTGAGGCTGAGTAAAATCCCAAGGCTTTTAAAAAATTGAACTATAGCTTATATTTTATTTCTCTAAATTAGTTTGCCTGAGCTGAAGTTTGATAGGGATAAACGCAGTATTTTTTTCCTTCTTTATCCACTTCAGAGATAAAAATACAAATAAGTGGAAAGATATATGTGTTGATAGATTGAAAAATTAATATTATTAAAATGTTAGTATTAACAATCTACCCAGCGTAATCTACAGGTTCACTGAAATCTCTACCAAAATTTCAGGGTCATTTTTCACAGAAATGAAAAAGACAATCCTGAAAATTAATATGGAACCACAAAAGACCCTGACCAAAGCAATCTTGAGCAAAAAGAACAAAGCTGGAGGCATCAAAATGCTTGACTTCAAAATATACTGCAAAGCTGTATTAGTTAAAACGGTATGTTACTGGCATAAAAACAGACAAATAATAGAATAGAATAGAGAACCCGCAGGTAAATCCATGCATTTATGGTCTATTTTCAACAAAAGTGCCAAAACACCCACTAGGGAAAGGGCAGTCTCTTTAATAAAGAGTGTTGAGACAACTGGTTAGCCACATGTAGAAGAATGAAATTAGACCCTTCACACTACAGAAGAAAATCAACTCAAAATGCATTAAATGTAAGATCTATCTACTACAACTGTAAAATTACTAGAAGAAAACATAGGGAAAAAGCTCCATGTCATTGGTCTGGGTGATGACATTTTTGGATTTGACACCACAAGCACAGGCAACTAAAGGAAAATAAACAAGTGGAATTACATCGAACTAAATTACATCATCAGAGTAAAGAGACAATTTACAAAAAGGGAAGAAATATTTAAAAACAACACATCAGATAAGGGGCTAATATCCAAAATATATGAGGAACTCAAACAAATCAATAGTAAGAAAATAAATAGCCTGATTTAGGCAAAGACCCTGAATAGACATTCCCAAATAAGATATGCAAATGGCCAACAGGTATATAAGAAGGTGCTCAAAATCACTATACAGCAAATAAATGAAAATTACAACCATAGTGAGATATCCCCTCGTTAGAATGCATATTATCGAACAGCCAAAGGATAACAAGTGCTGGAGAAGATGTGGAGAAAAGGGAACCCTTGCAGTGGGAATGTAAATTTAGAACAGCCATTACAGAAAACATTATGGAGGTTCCTCAAAAAATTAAAAACAGGACTGCCATTAGTCTTCTATGTGATTAAATAAAAATAAAAATAGAACCGCCATGTAAACCAGCAATCCCACTTCTAGGTACATAGCCAAAGAAATGAGATCAGTGTCTCGAAGAGTTATGTCTACTCCCATGTTCATTGCAGGATTATTCACACTAGCCAAGATAAGGACTCAACCTAATTGTCCATCTACTGATGAGTCGATAAAAAAAAAAGTTGCACATATAAACAATGGAATGCTATTCAGCCTTTAAGAGGAAGAAAATCCTGTCATTTGTGACAACATGGATGACCCAGAAGACATTATGTTGAGTGAAATAAACCAGACACATAAAGACAAATACTGCATGACTTCCTTATATATGGCATCTAAAAAAGTTGAACTCATAGAAGTAGAGAGTAGAATGGTGGTTACCATGTGCTGGAAGGAGAGGGATCAGAGAGATGTTGGTTAAAGGATATAAAAATTCAGTTAAATAGGAATAAGTTCAAGAGATCTATTGTACAAAATGTTGACTATAGTTAAAGTGTATTGGATATTTGAAAATTCCTAAAAGAGTATATTTTCAGTGTTCTCACCAAAAAATGGTGAGTATATGAGGGCTATGGTTTAAATGTGTCCCCTCAAATTCATATGCTGGAAACCTAACCCCCCGTCCAACAGTGTTGGGACGTGGGGCTTTTTGGGAGGTGTTCTTAGCTCATAAGGGCAGAACCCTCATGAATGGATTAATAACCTCTATAAAAGGGCTTGACAGAGGGAGTTTGTCCTTTTTTGCCATTTTGCTTTCTGCCATTTGGAGACACAACATTCCTTCACTCTAGAGGATGTAGTGTTCAAGGTACCACCTTGGAAGCAGAGACAGGACCCTCACTAGACCCCAAATCTGATGATGCTTTGATCTTGGATTTCCCAGCCTCTAGAACTATGAGAAATAAATTTCAGTTCTCTATAAATGACCCAGTTTCAGGTATTGTTATAGCAATACAAAAATGGACTAAGAAAGTGAGGTAATACATATGTTAATTTGTTAATTAGTACAATTTAGCCATTCCACAATATATACAAATTTCAAAACATGTCCATCATATATACAATTTGTATTTGTCAATTTAAAAATGTTTAAATAATTTTTAAAAAGAAAAAATTAATACAGTTATAAGTTTATTCAAAGAAAAAAGAAGAAAGAAGAGACTAACCAGTGAAGCTAGAAAATACGGTATGCATTAGTAGTAATGAGAAATCTTAGGAATTGGTTGGTTGTGGGTAGGAGAAAGCTGAGGACTGGAACGATGCAGAGATTCTAGTCTGGATGTGGTCATTACCCAGGGTGACTGAAAAAGAAGAACATGTTTAGGAAAAGAAAAAATATCAAGGTTTGTTTTGGACACTTGAGAAAAAATGATAGGAGAAGAAAGAGAAAGCAAAGGAAGAGAAAAGGGGAGGAGGAAAATAGAATAAAGAAGAGAAAGAAGTTAGAGGATACTCATTTTCCAAAACAGAGTTAGATTTAGTCTAAGTTGGTAGACTTAACTGGTAGTTTAAAAAAAACCTAATTATTTAATTTCATTTATAGAGGAAGATCAATTGATTTGTTTTTTAACTTGTCAGTTGTATTATAGTTCACCACTATTTTTCTTCTAAACTTATTTATCCATCACTAAGCTACTTAAATTTCAAGTTACTCATTCAAAAACATAATGTAATGGGTCACTATAAATGCATTTTTTCATTTATTTATTCAACTACATTTATTGAGTATCTACTATATGCCTAGCACTGTTGTAAGTGCTGGGCAGACAGTAGGGAATTAAACAAAAATCCCTGCCCTCATTCATAGCTTCTATCAAATGGTGGGAGGGAAATGCAATTTAGGAAGACTTCTACCTCTGGGAAGATGAACATGACATACTTTCCCCTATTTCTCTCACTAAGTACAATAATAAACCCTGGGCATTATACATAAAACAAACATAAGAAGACTCTGAAAGGTAGAGAGTAGAAGAAAGACTGATTAAGGACACTAGAACCTTAGGAATGACCCAGTAGTGGGTTGCCTGGATTTACTTCTTACCTCATATATCCCAGACTGGGTGTTGGATAAGCCAGGAGCCTGCAAATTTCAACAGGCAAAGGGAAAAAAGCAACAACAATGAAAACCTCTCCGCAAGATACTATTCTCTCTAGCCAAAGGACCAGAGAAAGAACAGCCTAGCAAGACAGAAAACTTTTCAGCAGTATCTGCTCTACTTTAAACATCACACAAAAAAACCGTAGTACCACCTACTCTTAAAAAAGGCTGAATGGGAAGCTTAGAATTCCGCCCTCCTGAGGCTGTAACAAAGTGTCCCAGTACTACCATTAGGGTGGTATCAGAGAAGGCCAGAGAGATAAGATTTCTTCCCTCTTGGCTGGTCAAAAACTCTCTCTCTCTTCCCCAACAGCCCCCTTCCCACAATGTTGATGGAACACCACACTGCGGAGCCTAGACTGCCATCTTCATCCAAAAGTAATGTGCTGGTTCCTGGCCATAATGGGGTGGGGTCAGAAGAGGCCTGTTAGAGAGTTATGTCTTTCACTGTCACCTAGTGGTAAGGAGACCACCCCAAGTACCATGCCAGTGGAAACCATGTGGGAAGCCTGGACTCCCAAGTCCCACACAGTAGTAATGAGGATGCCCTTATTGGGTGTCAATGGAAGCCAATTGGGAAACTTGAACTTCATCCTCCACTTGGCAGTAATAAAGCAATGCCCCCCTCCCACCTTCCCCTGTGGGAGCAGTGTCACAAAAAACTAGTTAAAACAGAAGGTTTAAATAAGATCCAGAGTCTCATAACATAATATGAATATGTCCAGCTTTCCATTGAAACCATTTGTCATACCAAGAACCAGGAAGATCGCAGATTGCATAATAAAAGATAGTCAATAGATGTCAACACTGAGATGACAGAGGTGTTAGAATCACTGACAAAGATTTTAAAGCATCCATGATTAAAATGCTTTGAGCAGTACATGTGAGAAACAAATGAAAAAGTAGAAATCCACGGCAAAGAAATGGAAGATACAAAGAAGACCAAAATGGAAATTTGGTGCTGAAAAAATATGAAACTGAAAAAGTTCAGTGGATGGACCCAACAGGAAAATGGGAGTTACAGGGGAAAGAACCAGTGAACTGAAAGACAAAACAATAGAAATTTCCTAATCTGAACAACAGAGAGAAATTAGACTTGTTAAAAAATGAACAGAGCCTCAGGGACCTGTGGGACAATAACAAAAGATGACACCTGTGAGAATTCTTGAAGGAAAGAAGAAAGAAGGTGAGACTGAAAAAGTACTCAACAGCTGAAAATTTCCCAAAGTTAGCAAGAGACATCAGCAAACAGATTCAAGAAATAGAGCAAACCACAAATACGAAAAATTCAAAGAAATTCATGCCAAAGGCACAATAATTAAACCAATAAATAAAGACAAAGAAAAAATGTTGCAAATAGAGAAAAATGACAACTTGCCTACAAGTAAAA
Organism: Pongo abelii; assembly: GCF_028885655.2. Classification (NCBI taxonomy): domain Eukaryota; kingdom Metazoa; phylum Chordata; class Mammalia; order Primates; family Hominidae; genus Pongo; species Pongo abelii. Next base: position 88,826,599 of record NC_071991.2, on the reverse strand, counting down.
AACAATTGAATGACAGTAGATTTCTGATCAGAAACCATGGAGGCCAGGAGGAAGTGGTAAAACATATTTCAAGTGCTGAAAGATAACTGTCAACACAGCAGAATTATTCTTCAGCAATGAAGGAAACATTAAGACCTTCTCACAGGAAAGACAACTAAGGAAATGTGTTGCCGGCAGACTTACCCTCAAATAATGGTTAAAGAACATTCGTTAAGCAGAAAGGAAATGATAAAAGAAAGAACTTTAGGCTGGGAGGCCAAGGCAAGCGGATCACTTGAGCTCAGTAGTTCAAGACCAGCCTGGGCAACATGGCAAAACCCTGTCTCTACAAAAAATACAAAAAATTAGCCAGACATGGTGATATGCGTCTGTGGGTCCCACCTATTTGGGCGACTGAGGTGGGAAGATCACTTAAGCCCAGGAAGTTGAGGCTGCAGTGAGCTGTGATCGTGCGTGCCATCATGCCACTGCAATCCAGCCTGGGCAATAGAATGAGACCCTGTCTCAAAACAAACAACAACAACAACAACAAAACTTTGGAATAACAGGAAGAAAGGATACAGTAAACAAGAATAAGGGTAAATACATTAGGCTTTCCATTTTACTTTTAGTTTTCTGTTTGTTCCCCCTGCTCTTGGTTTCTCTGTTTTCTTTTTTCTGTCTTCCCAGGGGGCTGTTTGAATACTTTTTAGAATTCCATTTTTATTTATATGTTTTTTAGTGTATCTCTTTGTATAGATTTTTCAGTGGTTGAAGTATTATATTATACCAGTCTACTGGTATCATTTTCCAGTGTGAAGTTTAAGAATCTTACCTTTCTTTATGTCCCTTTATTCTACCCTGTGTGTATAGCATAGTTGTTTTAAATATTTCCTCTACATACATGTAGGACCACATTAGACAGTGTTATAATTTTTTTTCTCCACCACCAAAGATAATTTAGAACACTCAAGAGGAAAAGGATAAAGCAAGTTTGTTGTTCCTGTATTTGTAGTGTAGATACAGTTTGCTAATTTGTCTAGCACACAGTCCCGGGTATAAGAGGTAAAAAGAAACCCGGGGAACTTACTGCTGTGTCGTTCTCTGGGTTCTGAGGTTTCTAGCCAGTCTTCCTTTTTATCTCCACCTTCAGAATCTTTTAATGTTTGTTTTCATAAAATAGCCAGAGTTTTTAGTTGTATTTAGCAGGAGGAAAATACATCTACTTAATTTTGTTCTATCCCAGAAGTTGCCTTTATTTTTTAATGTGAAGAATTACATCAATTGTTTTTCTCATGTTAAATCACCCGAATATTCTTAGGATAAATCCAACTTGAGACTCATATATTGTTTTAATCTACTTTGCCAGATTTAGGATTTAGGTTTGATAACATTTTAGAAGTTTGAGTTCTGTGTTTATGAGTAAAATTAGTCTGTTTTGTGCTTTTTTGGGTTTTGTTGTCAAGGTTATCCTAGCCTCAAAAGATGCATTGCAGGTGTTTTGTCTTTTTTTCATTCTTTGGGGGAATTTTGCGTAAGTTTGGAATCATGATCTATTAGGTAGAAGTTACCAGTAAAAACTCTCTGGGTCAAATGATGAGTGTGAGTGAGTGTATATGTGTGTGTACATGCACTTCAACTACTAATTCACTTTATGCTTTCAGCTCTATTCAGGTTGTTGATTTCTTTGATGTTATTCTATTTTGTATTCTCCTTAAAGTTGTCACTGTCTTCTATCCCATATACTCTCAATTTTTAAATCTCTAGTTGTAGTGTTTCCTTTAATGTGACACTTAAAGTAGATAAATTCAGCTGAATGGTTTTTAAAAATTAAAGCTCTCTGAAGAGATGTAAAGTCTAAAACTTTTTTAGTTCTTTGTTTTTATTTTATGATCATTAGTTCGTTTTTCTTTTTTTCTTAACCAGTATTGCCAGAGATTTGTCTGTTTTATTAGTCTTTCAAATAACTAATTTATGGCTTTGCTGATCATTTATGTATATTAATAGCACTATTGTTTCCTCTGTTATATCTTCTTTGGCTCTATTATGTTTGTGTTGGACTCTTAGCAGATTAATTTTCAAATTTTTCTCCAACTACTGCTTTGGCTATATTTATGTTTGAGTAATGTAATATTTTCATTAATACTCATTTTTAAGTAATTTCGACTTGTTCTGATCATTTCTTTGTCTTATGAGTAATTTGGAAGTTTTTTTATGTTTCTGAAAATAGGAGATTTTACCTTTTCATATTTACTTCTATGTTAATTGAGTTATAGTCAGAATTTGGTTTGTATGGGAGATTTTGTTGAAATTTGTAAGACTTACTTAAGGGCCTAGTTTATAGTTACTTTAATAAATGTCCCATCTTGAGAAGAAGATGTATTCTTAATTGTTGATTATCTTTTTTCAAATGTTATTTACATTTTTTGGCTTTATTTATTGATATTAGATATTTTAAATGATTTTATTCTGATGGATTTAATTTTTAAAATTTTTGATTTTATGGGTACATAGTAGGTGTATATATTATGGAGTACATGAGATGTTTTTTACAGGCACACAATGTGTAATAATCACATCAGCATAAATAGGGTATCCACCACTTCAAGCATTCATTTTTTTGCATTACAAACAATTCAATTATACTCTTTTAGTTATTTTTAAATGTGCAATAAATTATTGTTAACTGTAGTCACCCTGTTGTGTGATCAAATACTAGATCTTATTAATTCTATCTAACTATATTTTTGTACCCATTAACCATCCCCACTAACTGCCCCCCACCTTCACTACCCTCCCCAGCCTCTGGTAACCATTATTTTACTGTCTATCTCTATAAGTTTAACTGTTTTTAATTTTTAGTTCCCACAAATAAGTAAAAATTAGCAAAGTTTGTCTTTCTGTGCCTGTCTTTTGTCACTTAACATAATGTCCTCCAGTTCCATCCATGTTTTTGCCAATGATAGGATCTCATTTTTTATGGCTGAATAGTACTCCCTTGTGTATATTTACCACATTTTCTTTATTCATTTGTCTGTTTCTTCTAATTGGCTATTGTGAATAGTGCTTCAATAAACATTGGAGTGCAGCTATCTCTTCAGTATACTGGTTTCCTTTCTTTTGGGTATATATCTAGCACTGGGATAGCTGGATCATATGGTAGTTTAATTTTAAGTTTTATGAGAAACCTCTATACTTTTCTCCATAGTGACTGTACTAATTTACATTCCCACCAACAGTGTATAAGAGTTCCCTTTTCTCCACACCCTCACCAGTATTCATTATTGCTTGTCTTTTGGATAAAAACCATTTTAACTGGAGTGAAATAATATATCATTGTTCTTTTGATTTGCATTTATCTGATGATCAATGATGTTGAGCACCATTTCATATACCTGTTTGCCATTTATAGGTCTTCTTTTGAGAAACATCTATTCTGATCTTTTGCCCATTTTAAGTTTAATTATTAGTTTTTTCCTGTAGAGTTGTTTGGGCTCCTTATATATTCTGCTTATTCATCCCTTGTCAGATGAGTAGTCTGCAAATATTTTCTCCCATACTGTGGGTTATCTCTTCACTTTGTTGATTGTTTGCTTTGCAGTGTGGAAGCTTTTTAACTTGATGTGATCTCACTTGTCCGTTTTTGCTTTGGTTCCCTGTTCTTATGGGGTGTCAGTCAAGAAATCCTTGCCCAGTCCAATGTCCTGGAGACTTTCCACAATGTTTTCTTTTAATAATTTCACACTTTCAGGTTTTAGATTTAAGTATTTAATCCATTTTGATTTGATTTTTGTATACAGTGAGAGAGAGGGGTCTAGTTTCATTCTTCTGCATATGGATAACCAGTTTTCCCAGCACCATTTATTGAAGAGACTGTCCTTTCCCCAATATACATTTTCAGAATCTTTGTCAAAAATGAGTTAACTTTAGTTTTATGGATTTATGTCTGCATTCTCTATTCTGCTCCGTTGGTCTATGTATCTCTTTTTATGCCAGTACCATAGTGTTTTGATTACAATAGCTCTGTAGTATACTTTGAAGTCAGGGAATGTGATTCCTCCAGTTTTGTTTCTTTTGCTCAGGATAGCTTTGGCTATTCTGGGTCTTTGTGGTTCCATATGAATTTTAGGATTGGTTTTTCTATTTCTGTGAAAAATGTCATTGGTATTTTGATAGGGATTGCATTGAATATGTATATTGCTTTGAGTAGTATGGGCATTTTAACAATAGTCTTCCAATTCACTAACATGGAATATCTTTCAATTTTTTTGTCCTCTTAAATTTCTGGCATCAGTGTTTTATAGTTTTCATTGTAGAGATCTTTCACTTTTTTGGTAAAGTTTATTTCTAGGTATTTTATTTATAGCAATTATAAATAATAGTACTTGATTTCTTTTTCAGATTGTTCACTGTTGACATGTAGGAAAGCTGCTGACTTTCTTATGTTGATTTTGTATAATGCAACTTTACTGAATTTGTTTATCAGTTCTAATAGCTTTTTGGTGAATTCTTTAGGTTATCCCAAATATAAGATCATATCATCTGAAAACAAGGATAATTTGACTTTTTCCTTTTCAGTTTGGATGCCCTTTATTTCTTTCTCATGTCTGTTAATCCCTCTTATTTTATTGTAAATACAAGGTTCTTTTCTACTTAAGCATGATGAGATCTATTCCTTGTGTTTATTACCCATTGACGCTATTAACTAACCATCTTGTTGTCCAGTTCAGCTGCATTCTTCCCATTTTCTCTCTATTTCCATCTATCTAGTCAATACTTACTAAGCTTTCCCTACAGTTGGCTTTTCTTCTACCGCTACTATGTATTATTGAATTATGCGTTCTTTGTATACATTTTTATTTTCAGTAAATTTCTCAAGAAAACTTCCATTATTTTTCTACTCTATCTTTCTGATACAGCATAGATTTTATTTATCTTTAATCTTTTAAAATATTGTATACTTTTCCACATTATTGCCTTTAAAAGCTACTGTTGAAAAATCTTACTGAACTTATGGTGTTAGACAAGGTAGAGTAAGTCCAATAATAACCTAACTCTCTGAGTGTTCTTAGAGTACTATAACAAAATACTACATACTGAGAGGCTTAAGTAACAGAAATTTATTTCTCAGTTCTGGAGGATGGGAAGTCCAAGATCAAGATATTGGCTGATTTGCTTTCTCACAAGCATTCTCCTTCTGGCTTGTAGGTGGTTGGTCGTCTTCTCACTGTGTCCTCACTTGGTGGAGACAGAGAATGAGAGCTCTCTGGTGTCTCTTTGTATGATCCTACTGGATGAAGGCCCCACCCTTATACCTCATTTCACCTTAATTCACTCCTTATAGTGCCTATCTTGAAATACAGATATATTGGGGATAGGACTTAAACATGTGAATTTTGGAGGCATGCAATTCGTTTCATACAGCATTTATCAATGTGTTATAGCCATTGGCTTACATATTTATATCTTCTAGTCTCTGTGCACTTTGAGGAAAGACACTGTCATTCACTTTTAAAATAATATTAAATTAAAAATATACAGGATAGCCGGGCATGGTGGCATGCTTCTGTAGTCCAAGCTACCCAGGAAGCTGAGGCAGGAGGGTCACTTGAGGCCAGGAGTTCAAGGCTGTAGTACACTATTATTGTACCTGGGGATAGCAGCTGCACTCAAGCCTGGGCAACAGAGCAAGATACCATCTCTAAAAAAATAAAATATAAAACCTAGGGTAAAACCAAAATTACTTTACTTACAAGGAAGCAGGAAAATGTGATCAATTCTCAAAGGAATAAAGATGCTTATTGTGATATGACCCAGATGTTGGAATAATCAGGCAAAGACATCAAAGTAGCCATTATAACCCTGCTGCATGATGTAAGGTGTAACTCTTGAAATGAATAGAAAAATGGAAATTCTGAGTAGAGAAATAAAATCTTCAGGAAGAACCATGGAAATTTAAAAGTATGATGTCTGAAATAAAGCATTCATCAGATGAGGCTCTAAAGCAGAATGGAGATCATAGAGGTGCATATATGAATTTCAGAGTAAATCAATAGAAATGATCCAATCTGAAGAACAGAACAGGAAGAAATTTAAAAATTTATAGCAAAGTATATAAGTTTGTGTCATTGGAGTCTTAGAAGGAGAGGAGGAAGAGATTAATACAGAAAATACATTTGACAAAATAATAGCTATAAGTTCCTAGATTTGGGGAAGACAAATTTATAGATTCAAGAAGCTTAGCAAAGCATTTCACAAAATTTAACATCCTTTCTTAATAAAAATTCTCAACAATTAAAGTGTAGAAGTAATGTACCTCAACATAATAAAGGTCATATATAACAAGCACACAGTAAGCATCATGTTCAGTGGTAAAAAGCTGAAAGCTCTCTAAGATCAAGAACATGACAAGGGAGTCCATTCCTACCACTTCTACTCAACATCATTCTGGATCTCCTAGCTAGAGCAATTATGCAAGAAAAATAAATAAAAGGTATCCAAGTTAGAACATAAGAAGTTCAATGATCTCTGTTTGCAGATTAAATTATCTTACATGTATAAGACCCTAAATACCAAAAAATGGTTAGAATTAATAAATTCAGTGAAGTTGTATGATACAAAATCAACATACAAAAATAAGTTACATTTTTATATACTAAAAATGAACTATCCAAAAATAGAAATTAAGAAAACAGTTCCATTTCCATTGGAAAAGAATAATATACTTAGGAGGAAATTTAGCCAAGGAAGTGAAACCTCTGTACACTGAAAATTACTAAACATTGGTTGAATAAATTGAAGAAGACACAAATAAATAGAAGTATATCTCATGCTCATGGGTTGGAAGAATTTTTATTGTTAAATGTCCATACTACCCAAAGTGACCTATAGATTCAATGCAATATTTCCTTTTTAAAACTAAAAGGTTCAAGGGTACATGTGCAGGTTTGTCATCTAGGTAAATTGCATTTCATGGGGTTTGGTGTACAGATAATTTTGTTACCCAGGTAATGAGCATAGTACCTGAAAGGTAGTTTTTTGATCCTCTCCTTCCTCTCACCCTTCACTCTCAAGTAGACCTCAGAGTTTGTTGTTCTCATCCTTCTTTCCACGTGTAGTCAGTGTTTAGCTCCCACTTACAAGTGATAACATGCGATATTTGGTTTTCTGTTCCTGCATTATTTCACTTAGGAATGATGATCTCCAGCTTGATCCATGTTGCTGCAATAGAAATGATCTCATTCTTTTTTATAGCTGTGTAATACTCCATGGCATATATGTATCACATTTTCTTTAGTGCTGAAATGAACATACGTGTACATGTGTCTTTATGGTAGAATGACTTATATTCCTCTGGGTATATACCCAGTAATGGGATTGCTGGGTCGAATGGTAGTTCTTTTAGCTCTTTGAGGAATTACCATACTGTCTTCCACGATGACTGATGACTGACATAATTTACATTTCTAACAGCAGTGTATAAGCATCCCCTTTTCTCTGCAACATCTCCAGCACCTGTTATTTTTGACTTTTTAGCAATAGCCATTCTGACTGGTGTGAGATGGTATCTCATTGTGGTTTTGATTTGCATTTTTCTAATGATCAGTGATACTGAGCTTTCTTTTCATATGCTTGTGGGCCGTGTGTATGCTTCCTTTGAAAAGTGTCTGTTCATGTTTTTTGTCCACATTTTTATGGAGTGGTTTGTTTATTCCTTGTAAATTTGCTTAAGCTCCTTATAGATGCTGGATATTAGCCCATGCCAGATGCATAGTTTGTAAATATTTTTTTCCCATTCTGTAGGTTGTCTCTTTACTCTATGGATAGTTTCCTTTGCTGCACAGAAGCTCTTAAGTTTAATTAGATCCATTTGTCAATTTTTAATTTTGTTGCAATTGCTTTTGGTTTCTTTTTCATGAAATCTCTGCCCATTCCTATGTCCAGGATGGTATTTCCTATGTAATCTTCCATGGCTTTAATAGTTTGAGGTTTTACATTTAGGTCTTTAATCCATCTTGAGTTTATTTTTGTGTATAGTGTAAGGAAGGGGTCCAGCTTCAATCTTCCGCATATGGCTATCCAGTTTTCCCAGCACCATTTATTGATTAGGGGTATTTTCCCCATTGCTTGTTTTTGTCAGCTTTGTCAAATATCAGATGGTCATAGGTGTGTAGCCTTATTTCTGGGCTCTCTATTCTGTTCCATTGGTCTATGTGCCTGTTTTTGTACCAGTACCATGCTGTTTTGGTCACTGTAGCCTTGTGGTATAGTTTGAAGTCAGGTAATGTGATGCCTCTACCTTTGCTATTTTTGCTTAGGATTGCTTCTGGTTATTCGGGTTCAATTTTGGTTCAATATGAATTTTAAAATGGTTTTTTTCTAGTTCTGTGAAGAATGTCATTGGTAGTTTGACAGGAATAGCATTGAATCTATAAATTGCTTTGGGCAGTATAGCCATTTTAGTGATATGGATTCTTCCTGTTCATGAACATGGGATGTTTATCCATTTGTGTCTTCTCTGATTTCTTTGAGCAGGGTTTTGTAATTCTCATTGTAGAGATTTTTCACCTCCCTGGGTAGCTGTATTGCTATGAAGTTTATTCTTTTTCTGGCAGTTGTGAATGGGATTGCCGTTCTGATTTGGCTCTAAGTTTGGCTGTTGTTGGTGTATAGGAATGCTAGTGATTTTTGTACATTGATTTTGTATACTGCAACTTTGCTGGAGTTGTTTATCTGATGGAGGAACTTTTGGGCCAAGACTATGGTTTTTTTTTTTCTAGATATAGAATCATGTCATCTGCAAACAGGGATAGTTTAACTTTCTCTTTTCCTATTTGGATGCCCTTTATTTCTTTCTCTTGCCTGATGGCTCTGGCTAGGACTTCCATTACTATTTTTAATAGTAGTGGTGAGAGAGGGCATCCTTGTCAGTTTTCAAGGGGAAATGCATCTAGCTTTTGCCCATTCAGTATAAAGTTGACTGTGGGTTTGTCATAGATGGCTCTTATTATTTTGAAGTATGTTCCTTCAATACATAGTTCATTGAGAGTTTTTAACATGAAGCGGTGTTGAATTTTATCAAAGGCCTTTTCTGTGTCTATTGAGATAATCATATGGTTTTTGTCTTTAGTTCTGTTTATGTGATGAATCACGTTTATTGATTTGAGTATGTTGAGCCAACCTTGCATCCTGAGGTTGAAGCCTACTCAATCTCGATGGATTAGCTTTTTGATGTGCTGCTGGATTTGGTTTCCCAGTATTTTGTTGAGGACTTTTGTATTGATGTTCATCAAGGATATCAGCCTAAAATTTTCTTTTTATGTTGTATCTCTTCCAGGTTTGGGTATTAAGATGATGTTGGCCTTATAGAATGAGTTGGGGATGAGTCCCTCCTCCTCATTTTTTTGGAATTATTTCAGTAGAAATGGTACCAGCTCTCATTTGTATGTCTGGTAGAATTCAGTTACGAATCCATCAGGCCCCTGGCTTTTTTTGTTTTTGGTAGGCTATTTATTACTGATTTGATTTCAGAGCTTATTATTGGTCTACTCAGGGAATCAGTTTCTTCCTGGCTCTGTCTTAGGAGAGTATATACGTCCAGGAATTTACTCATCTCTTCTAGGTTTTCTAGTTTGTGTGTGTAGAGGTGTTCATAGTAGTTTCTCTTGGTTGTTTTTGTTTCTGTGGGGTCAGTAGTAACATTCCCTTTGTCATTTCTGATTGTGTTTATTTGGAGCTTTTCTTCCTTCTTCTTTATTAGTCTAACTAGTGGCCTATTTTATTAGTTTTTTCAAAACAACCACCCTTGGATTAATTGATATTTTGATTTTTTTTTGTTTCTCAATTTCCTTCAGTTCAGCTCTGATTTTTATTTCTTGTCTTCTGCTAGTATTGGGGTTGATTTGTTCTTGCCTAATTCTTTCAGTTGTGAAGGTAGGTTGTTAATTTGAGATCTCTCTAACTTTTTGATGTGGGCATTTAGTGCAATGAAGCTCTCTCTTAACACTGCCTTAGCTGTGTCTCAGAGATTCTGGTATGTTGTATTTTTGTTCTCATTATTTTCAAGTAACTTCTTGATTTCTGTCTTAATTTCATTATTTACCCCAAAGCCACTCAAGAGCATGATGTTTAATTTCTGTGTAATTGCATGGTTCTGAGTGATTTTCATAGTCTTGACTTCTATTTTTATTGTTCTGTGATCCAAGAGTGTGTTTGGTATGATTTCAGTTCTTTTACATTTGTTGAGGATTGTTTTATGTCCAATTATTTGGTCAGTTTTAGAGTATGTGCCATGTGGTGAGAAGAAGAATGTATATTCTGGTGTTTTTGGGTGGAGAGTTCTGTAGAGGTCTATCAGAGCCATTTGGTTTAACGTTGAGTGTAGATCCTGAATATCTTTGTTAATTCTCTGCCTCAATGATCTGTTTAATACTGTCTGTGGAGTGTGGAAGTCTCCCACTATTTTTTCCATGGGAGTTTGTGCCTCTTTGTAGGTCTCTAAGAACTTGCTTTATGAATCTGGGTGCTTGTGTGTTGGGTACATATATATTTAGGGTATTTAGGTTTTATTGTTGAATTGAACCCTTTACCATTAAGTAATGCCCTCTTTGTCTTTTTTGATGTTTGTTTATTTGAAATCTCTTTTGTCTGAATTCAGATTGCAATTGCTGCTTTTTTCTATTTTCCATTTGCTTAGTAGATTTTTCTTTATCCCTTTATTTTGAGCCTATGAGTGTCATTACATGTGAGATGGGTCTCTTGAACACAGCATACCATTGGGTCTTGCTTTTTTATCCAGCTTGTCACTGTGCCTTTTAAGTGGGGCATTTAGCCCATTTACATTCAAGGTTAGTATTGATTTGTGTGGATTTGATCCTGTCATTGTGTTAACTGATTATTATGTTGGCTTTTTCTGTGATGGTTTTACAATGACACTGGTCTGTGTGTTTAAGCATGTTTTTGTATTGGCTGGTATTGGTCTTTCCTTTCTATATAGTGCTCCTTTCAAAATCTCTTGTAAGGCAAGTCTGGTGGTAATGGATTCCCTCAAGAGTTGTTTATCTGAAAAGGATCTTATTTCTCCTTCACTTGGGAAGCTCACTTTGGCTGTATATGAAATTCTTGGTTGAAGATTTTTTTTCTTTAAGAATGTTGAATATGGGCCCCCAATCTCTTCTGGCTTGTAGGGTTTCAGCTGAGAAGTCCACTGTTAGCCTAATGGGGTTCCCTTTGTAGGTCATGTGCCCTTTCTCTCTAGCTGCCTTTAGAAGTCTTTCTTTCATTTTAACCTTGGAATAGCTGACGATACGTGTTTTGGGGGTGATCTTCTTGTATAGAATCTTGCAGGAGTTCTCTGTATTTTCTGAATTTAACTGTTAGGCCCTATAGCTCAGTTGGGGAAGTTTTCATGGACAATTTCTTGAAATATGTTTTCCAAGTTGTTTGCTTTCTCTCCCTCCCTTTCAGGAATGCCAATGATTTGTAGATTTGACCTCTTTACATGATCCAATACTTCTCACAGGTTTTGTTTATTCCTTTTTATTCCTCTTTCATTATTTTCATCTGACTTTCTTATTTCAGCGAACCAGTCTTCAGTGCTGAGATTCTTTTGTTAGCTTGGTTTCTTCTGCTGTCAATACTTGTAATTGCATTGTGAAATTATTGTATTGTGTTATTCAGCTCTGTCAGACCCATTGGGTTCTATTTTTCTACCAGCTATTTCATCCTTCAGCTCCTGTATCACTTTATTGTGATTCTCATTTCCCTTGGATTGGGTTTTGCCATCTTCCTGAGTCTCAGTGATCTTTGTACCTATCCATAGTCTGGATTGTATTTCTGTTATTTCAGCCAGTACAGCCTGATGAAAAACTCTTGTTGGGGAATGGGTGTGGTCATTTGGATGGCATACAATACTCTGACCATTTGAGTTACTGGAGCTCTTGCATTGGTTCTTTCTCGTCTCTGTGTGTGGGTGTTCCTTTATCTGCATTGTAGATTAAGTATAGTCAACAGACTTCTCTTTTGGATGTTTTCACCAGGCCAAGGCTTTGTGTAGTGTCTTTATTTGAAGCTGACTTCTTGACTGTGGTTTCAGAGGTGGGTACATTAGTGAGGTATTTTTGATGTTGAAGCCTTAGGGTGTGATCCAGCAGGTGGCTTAGGCTTTTTGGTCAGTTGGTAGACTCTTGTTTGGTTGTGTGGCTCCCTTATGTTTCCTCACAATTGCAGCTGTGTTCTCTCTCAATGTTCTGAAAGTGTGAGTTTCTCTCCCCCTTGAATGCCGACTGCAGATTGTGATTTGGTACTTCTGGGCTGCCCACTGCAGCTTTGGGGTGATCTCAGTGTTTATGTTTCTTTCTCAAGTTGGATGCAGCAGCAAAAGGGATCTTATTAGTAGTTGTGACTCAGGGTCATTTGCTTGTTTCCTGGGGTCTCTAACCCAGAGAGATATAGGTCAGCAGCCCCTCAGGGCAATCAGCCCAGGATGGAGGGTCTGTACTGTGGCCCCAAGCCAAGGGTTCCCTGTCTGGTCACAAGCACTGTGGGGTGTGTGGGACCTGTGGGAGATGTACTGGCCTCCTCTCCTTGAGCTGATTACAGCTACAGCTGGTTGGAGGTGTGGATACGACACTTAGGGTTTTTACTCTCTTATTGGTCCGGCAAGGGCAGATTCACTGCAGAGGCAGTCTCAGAGAGGCTTTCAGTTTCCCCTAGAGGCCCTGTCCGGGGAGTTGCCAAGTTGCTACTTGCTCAGTAGCTCTGGTGGGGGGTGGCTGGAGACCCAAGCCTGGAAGACCTGTTTGGTGAGGAGATATGAAAATGGGCACCTACTTAACACTCTGGCCAGTTTTCCATAGGGCTGCTGTGGTATGTTTGCTCCAGTACCTAGTTGCCTCGGATTTTCCAGTACCTGGAGATATCACCAGTGAAGGCTGCAAAACAGCAAAGATGAGAGCCTGTCCCTCCCTCTGGGAGCTTTGTCCCAGGGAGGTACAGGCCTGTTGCTGGCCCAAAGGCACCTGTAAGAGGTGGGTGGAGACCTGGGAGGTCCCACCCAATAAGAATGAGCAAGATTGAGGACCCACTTAAAAATGCAGTCTTGCCATGTGTTGGTAGAGCAGCTGTGCTGTGCTGTGCTGGAGGTCCACTTCAGCCCCCAGTTGCCTCAGACACTCTGAAACCTGAAGGCTGGAACAGCTAAGTCATGCAAACAGCAAAGATGGTGCCTGCCACTCCCTCCGGGAGCACTGTCCCGGGAGAATTCAGCTCTCTGTTGGTTGGAGAACACAGGCAGGAGTGCTGGAGGCCCTGGTTGGGAGGTCCTGCCCAGTGAGGAGGAGTGGGACTGGGGACCCACTTAAGCAGTTTGGCCACATTTTGGTAGAGCAGCTGTGCTTTCTGGGAAGTCTTTTCTACCCCTGGTCAGCTCAGACTCTCCAAATCCCAAAGGTGGGAATGACTGAGTCACCCAGACAGCAAAGATGGTGACCTGCCTCTCCCTCTGGGAGCACCATCCCAGGGAGAATTCAAATCTGTGTTGTCTGGAGAACACAGGCAGGGATGGCTAGAGGCCCCACTTGGGAGGTTCCACCCATAGGAGGAACAGGATCAGGTACCTGCTTAAAGTAGCAGTCTAGCCACATTTTGGTAGAGCAGTTGTGCTATGCTGGGGGATCCTTTCCACCTCTGGTCAGCTCGGACTCTCCAAAGCCCAGAGGCTGGAATGGCTAAGGTACCCAAACAGCATAGATGGTGACCGACACCTCCCCTGGGCGCCCCTCCCTAGGGAGGTGCAGTGCTGCTACCGGTGGCTGGGTAGAATTCCAAGCCATTGGGTCTTATCTTGTGGGGTGCCGTGGAAGTGGAGCCTGTAGGTTTTGGCTTGGCTGCTTAGCCCTCTAGATTCAGCCTCTTTCCAAGGGGTATGTACAGGGGTCTAACCTTCCACTTTGCCAGAGCTGCAGCTTCTTTTGCTGGAAAGCCCAGTATCTAAGCCTCCAGGGTTTCCATGCATGTCTGAGCAGCAGCTCTGCCAAGACTCCATGTAGCTCTGTCTGTGAGACTGAAGGCCCTGGTGGAGTGGGTTCACAAGGAGATCTCCTGACCCAAGGTTTGCAAAGATTCATGGGAGAAGTGTGGTTTCCTGAGGTCACACATTGACTCACTGCTTCCCTGGGCAGGGGAGGTTCCCCTGGCTCTGTGTTGCTCCTGGGTGGGCTGTTGTCCTGTCTTGCTTTTCTTCATTCTCCATGGGTCAAGTTGTTTCCTTGATTAATTCCAATGCGAGTACCTGGATGTTTCAATTGAAGGTGTTGTATTAACTTGTCTTTCTCCCTGAGGGCCATGCACACTGGCTGCTTCTAGTCGGCCATCCTGGCTACTCTCCTGGAATTCCTTTTCTATAAGAATGCTGCATTTAGGACCCCAAACTCTTCTGGTTTGTAGGGTTTCTGCTGAAAGGTTTGCTGTTTGCCTGATGGGGTTCCCTTTGTTGGTGACCTTCCCCTTTTGTTTTGCTGCCTTTAACATTTTTTCTTTCATTTTGACTTTGGCAAATCTAATGACTATATATGTCTTGGGGAATGGTCATCTTGTATAGTATTTTGCAGGATTCTCTGTATATCTTGAATTTGAATGTTGACTTCTCTAGAGAGGTTGGGGACATTTTCATGGTTGTTATCCTCAAATATGTTTCCCAATTTCCTTGCTTTGTCTCCCTCTTTTTCAGGGATGGCGATGAATCATATATTTTGTCTCTTTACATAATCCCGTATTTCTCAGAGATTTTGTTCATTCCTTTTTATTCTTTTTTCTTTTTCTGGCTGAGCTAATTTCAAGAACCAGTCTTCAAGCACTGAGATTCTTTCCTCCGTTTGGTCGAATCTGCTATTAATACTTGCAATTATATTATGAAATTCTCGAAGTGTGCATCTCTATCAGGTCAGTTTGCTTCTTTCTTAAAATGGCCCTTCTATATTTCAGCTTCTGTATCAGTTTGTCATATTCCTTAGATTCCTTGAATTGAGTTTTGACATTCTGTTGAATCTTGATGATCTTCATTCCTATCCATGTTCTGAATTCTGTGTCACTCATTTCAGCCATTTCAGCCTGGTTAAGAATCATTGCTGGGAAACTAGGTACTTGTTTGGAGGTAATAAGACACTCTGGCTGTTTGGGTTGCCAGAGGTCTTGTGCTGGTTCTTTCTCATATGTGGGCTGATGTTCCTTCAACCTTTGATGTTGCTGTCCTTGGATGAGTTTTTTTGCTTTTATATTCTTTGATGCCCTTGGGTGTTTGATTATGATATAAGGTAGGTTCAGTCAACTGGCTTCATTTCTGGAAGATTTTAGTGGGCCGAGGCTTAGCTCAGCACTCCTAGGCTGTGTGCTATAACTCTGGGGAATTGGTACCCAGCCCCTGGCTTTGTTCTCTGGCCCCTCAAGGTTAGGAAGCTGCTGCACTGGAAGGGCCAAGGTGTTTTCAGTCCACTGGTCACAATACTCCTATGGGTGGT
This sequence comes from Pongo abelii, assembly GCF_028885655.2. Lineage (NCBI taxonomy): Eukaryota > Metazoa > Chordata > Mammalia > Primates > Hominidae > Pongo > Pongo abelii. Next base: position 88,811,105 of record NC_071991.2, on the reverse strand, counting down.
ACCGGCCAAAGCACTTCATCAAGGTGGTGGCAGTGGGATTCATGCTCCTTCATGTGTGCCAGCATCTGCAGAAGTATAGCGAGGTACACCCTCATTGGCTGGGGCAGGGTACCAGTGGAAGTGGGGCAGTGATGTACATGCAGGTACTTATGCAGTTGTGGCAGGCGTGGGGGTACTTGCATCCATGCATGCTCTCTTGCTGCCATCATAGCAGGGGCAGGGTGCTGGCAGGTGTGTGGTTGCTGGTATCATTGTGTGCATTCACATCGGTGGCAGTGTATCTCTGTGCCCACACATCAGTGGGGGAATAATGGCAGGGTACACTCATGCTGGCAGTTCTAGGGTGTCAGGATGCACACACATACATGCACCAGCATGGGATGGGAGAGGAGGGTGACATGTGCCAGCAAAGCAGTGGGGAGTCAGGGCATGGGAAAGCAGTGTATGCCAGTAAAGTAGGTGAGGTGAGTCTGCCTTGGGGGTAAGCTGTGGGTGGGCTGGTATGTATTGGCAGGTGCTGGTCTGTTGGAACTCTGTGATGGTCAAGAATTGTCTGCCAGCAAAGGAGGCATGATAGGGCCCCCAGGAAGCACCCTGGTTGGGCATCTGAGGCCGCATTGCAAGTGGGTGTGGTAGGCTGGCTCCCAAGGAGAGGCCAGCTGACAGGAGGGTGCTTAGATCAGACTGGCTTCGTCCTACAGGCAAGAGCGCCTCTCTGTCCAGGTCTGACGGTCACCCTAAGGCTAAAGGCTCCCAGATGAGCATGTTAAGCCTTGGAGGAGGGGCATCCTTGGATGTGCTCCGGTGCAGCTCTTCCTGTGCCAAGCCCTCTTGGTTTTGCACAGGCTGGAGCCCTGTACCTACAGCCTTTTCAGGCATCTCTCCCTGCCAGCTCAAGTGTCTGTTGGGGAAATGATCTCCTGCTGCTAGGATCCTGGCAGTCTGGGGTGAGAGCGGGCTGCTCCTCACTTGTTCAACTTGCCTTTTCCCCAGAAGATGCTGGGGGCTAGGAACAAGTCCCTGTGCTTAGCCTCCCCATGCTGGGTTCCCTGCTTCCTCTCTCTTCCACCCAGTGTCTGCTTCCTCCCTCCATCCACTCTAAATGCCTTCCCTCCAAAGATCTGTTCAGAGTCTGCCAGTCTTCCTGATGTCCAAGTCTCTTATGAAGACAATCTTTTTCAAAATTTTAATGATATTTTTCATAGACAATGGAAAAGTTTCCTAAAATTTATATCAAACCTCCAATCTTGAGTAGCCAAAAAACCCTGAGCAAAAGAAACAAAGCTGAAGGCATTATGCTTCCTGATTTCAAACTATGCTACAATGCTATAGTAATTGAAACAACTTGATACTAAAACAAAAACAGATTCATAGACCAATGGAACAAACTAGAGAACCCAGAAATTAATGTATACATATTATGGTCAACTAATTTTTGACAAGACACCAAGAGTACACAATAGGGAAAGGATAATCTCTTCAGTAAATAGTGTTCAGAAAACTGAATATTCACATGCAAAAAAAAAAAAAAAAAAGAAAAAGAAAGAAAGAAGGAAGGAAAGAAAACGAAAGAGAGAGAGAGAAATCGGACCTTTCTCTTATATCATACACAAAAATCAACTCAAAAGAAATTAAATAATTTAACATAAGACCTGAAACTGTAAAATTACTAAAAGAAAATATAGGGGAAAAGCTAACTGACATTGCTCTTGGCAAAGGTATTTTTGGACTTAACAGCCAAAGTACAGGCAACAAAGAAAAGATAAATAAATGGAACGACATTAAACTGAGAAGTTTCAAGCCAAGTGTAGTGGCTCATACCTGTAATCCCAGTGCTTTGGTACACTGACACTGGAGGATTGCTTGAGGTCAGGAGTGCCAGGACTTTGAGACCTACCTGGGCAACATAGTGAGATTCCCGTCTCTACAAAAAGTTAAAAAATTAGCCAGACGTGGTGGCGTGCATCTGTAGTCCCAGCTACTCCTAAGGCTGAGGCAGGAGGGTTGGTTGAACCCAGCAGTTTGAGGCTTCAGTGAGCTATCACCTCATCACTATATTTCAGGCTGGGTGATAGAACAAGACCCTGTCTAAACAAACAAACAAACAAACAAATGAAGTTTCTGCACAGCAAAGAAAACAATCAACAAAATGAAAAGGCAACTTACAGAATGAGAGATAACATGTGTAAACTATGTATCCAATAAGGTGTTAATATCCAGAATATTTAAGAAACTCAGTGGAAAACAACAACAACAATTAAAAAATGGGCAAAGCGGCCAGGCGCAGTGGCTCACACCTATAATTCCATCACTTTGGGAGGCCAAGGCAGGTGGATTGCTTGAGGTCAGGAGTTCAAGACAACCAGCCTGGCCAACATGGTGAAACCCCATCTCTACTAAAAACACAATAATTAGCCAGGTGTAGTGGTGTACGCCTGTAGTCCCAGCTACTCGGGAGGCTGAGGCCCGAGAATTGCTTGAACCTAGGAGGCAGAGGTTGCAGTGAGCCAAGATCATGCCATTGCACTCCAGCCTGGGCAACAGAGCAAGACCCAGTCTCAAAAAAAATAAAATAACAAGTAAAAAATAAATGCCTTTACCATGTGCCATTACCTGGATCACAACTCCTTGCTTTATCTTAAAATCACTCATATTCCCTTCCACTAAATAATAAAAATGGGTAGAGGATCAGAAAGCATACAGATGGCCAACTGATATATGAAAAGATACTCGATATCACTACTCATCAGAGAAATGCAAATCTAAACCACAAAATTTAATAATGCCTTACATCTGTCTAGATGGCTAGTATAAAAAAACAATCAAAAGATAACAAGTGTTGGCAAGGATGTGGAGGAAAGGGAACCTTCCTACTTTATTGGTGGGAATGTAGATTAGGACAGCCATTATGGAAAACAGTATGGAGGTTCCTCAAAAAATTACAAGTAGAACTGCCATATGATCCAGCAGTTCTACTTCTGGGTTATTTATTGAAAGAAAATAAAATCAGTATTTGGAAGAGATATTTGCACTTCTATGTTTACTGCAGGATTTTTAACAGTAGCCAAGATATTAAGACAACCTAAGTAGCTGTCAACAGAAGGATGGATTAATAAACTACAGTGTATATAACACACACACACACACACACACACACCCCCCACAATGGAATACCATTTCAGATTAAAAAAAAAAAAAGGAAATCCTGCGATTTGCAGTAACAGATGAACCTGGAGGACACTAAGCTACCTGAAATATGCAAGACACAGAAAGACAAATACCACGCGATCTCATGTATTAGATATGGAGCCTAAAAAGAGTCAAACTTATAGTAACAGAGAGTAAAATGTTGATTACCAGAGGCTGGGGGATAGGAGAAAAGGGGAGATATTGGTCAAAGGGTACAAGCCTTCAGTTATAAGATGATTAAGTACTGGAGACATATATTGTGTACCTGAAAATACACACACAAAAATCCAAAACAGAACAAAACAAAACAAAAAAAACCAACAAAACCTCAAAAGGGATAAACTTAAAGTTAACTGCTCCTAAACACATCATAATCAAACTTCTAAACATAAAAGATTAAAGCAAAAAATCTTGAAACCAGCCAGAGAAATATAATTTATTACATATAGGGAACAACAGTTCAAGTGAATGCAGGGTTTTCAACAGGAACCATGGAGGACAGATGACAGTGAAATAGCATCTTTACAGTTCTAAAAGAGAAGCACTGCTAACCCAGAATTCTGTATTCAGTGAAAATGTACTTCAGAGATGAGGACAAAATAAAGAAATTCCCAGATAAAGGAAAACTAAGAATTATTACTAGCAAATCTGGTCTAAAAGAAATGCTAACGAAAGTTCTTCAGGCTAAAGGGAGATGATATCAGAAGAAAACTTGGAACTTCATGAATGAAGAAAGAGCAACAGAAACTGTGAATATCTAAATAAATACAGCAGAGTTTTTCTCCTCTATTAAGGTCTTTCAATATGACTACTCAAGCAGTCCTCCCATTTCGGCTTCCCAAAGTTCTGGGATTACAGGTGTGAGCCACCATGCCTGGCCCTGACTCTACTCTTGAAAGCAAAATTATGGCATTGCTGGGGAAGGTTTCCAGGTTTGCATATATAGTACAAGTGACTTTTAAAGCAAAGGCTACAGAGTAAAGGGAACTATGTGGTTATATATATTTAGTTGAAATGGTAAAATGTTAACTGTAGACTATTAAATATTAGGTATTCTATTTCATAAAGTAGTGACTATAAAGATACTAAGAGTTTTAGCCAAAAAAAGCCAATAAATAAATTAAAATGGAACATTAAAACATTAAAGTTATCAAAAAAGAAGGTGGTGAAAAAAGGGATAAACAGAAAACAAACAATAAAATGGTAGACCTAAATCAAACCTTATTAATAGATACGTTAAATATAAATGGCCTAAGCACACCAATTAAAAGAGATTTTTTTGAGTAAAAAAAAGGCTCAATATATACAGAAACCCATTTTGATTATAGTGATAAAGATAGGTTAAAAAGTTAGAAAAAGTTATTCCATGCAGAAAGTAATTGAAAGAAAGTTGGAGTAGATTTAATTATATATCAAAGTAGATTTCAGAACAAAGAAAACTGACAGGGATGAAGTTGGACATTTACATATTAAAAAGCAGATTAATTTGACAAGAAGACAGAACAAAACCAAAGTATGTATGCGGCTGATAATAGAGTCTAAAAAGCAAAAGCTAACAGAACTGAGAGGAGAAAATAGAAAAATCTACATTATACTTAGCAATGTCAGCACTCCTCTCATAATAGTAGGTCAAGTAAACAGAAAATTAGTAAGGGTACAAAAGGTCTTGACAATATTATCAGCCAACTGACATTTATAAAACACTCCAACTTTTTTTTTTTTTTTTTTTTTGAGACAGAGTCCCGCTCTTTCCCCCAGGCTGGAGTGCAGTGGCGCGATCTCAGCTCACTGCAAGCTCCGCCTCCTGGGTTCACACCATTCTCCTGCCTCAGCCTCCCGAGAAGCTGGGACTACAGGTGCCCGCCACCACGCCTGGCTAATTTTTTTGTATTTTTAGTAGAGACGGAGTTTCACAGTGTTAGCCAGGATGGTCTCCATCTCCTGACCTCGTGATCCGCCCGCCTCGGCCTCCCAAAGTGCTGGGATTACAGCGTGAGCCACCGTGCCCAGCCCCCAACTTTTTTTTAAGACAGGATCTCACCCTGTCACCCAGGTTGGAGTGCAGTGGCACAATCATGGCTCACTGCAGCCTCCACATCCCCAGGCTCAAATGATTCTCCCACCTCAGGTTCCTGAGTAGCTGGGACTACAGGTACACACCACTACACCAAGCTAATTTTTTGATTTTTTGTAGAGGCTAGGTCTCACTATGTTGCCCTGGCTGGTCTCGAACTACTGGGCTCAAGCGGTCCTCTCACTTCAGCCTTTCAAAGTGCTGAGATTACAAGTGCGAACCACTGTGCCTGGCCACCCCAACATTTATAATTAACATTTATAAAATACTCCTCAGTGGCAGAATATATATTCTTTTTGAGGGCAAGTGGAACATTAAAAAAGAGATCTTATTCTGAGCCATAAAAGAAACCTTAGCAAATTTAAAAGAATTGAAATCATATAAAGTATGTTCTCTGTAATGGAATGAAACTAGATATCAAGAACAGAAGATATCTGAAAAATCACCAAATGTTTGAAAATGTAAAAATACACTTTTTTAAACAAATTATACTTTAAGTTCTGGGTTACATGTGCAGAACGTGCAGTTTTGTTACATAGGTATACATGTGCCATGGTGGTTTGCTGCACCCATCAAGCTGTCACCTACATTAGGTATTTCTTCTAATGTTATCCCTACCCTAGCCACCCACCCCCAGACAGGCCCCAGTATATGACATTCCCCACCCTGTGTCCATGTGTTCTCATTATTCAACTTCCACTTATGAGTGAGAACATGCAGTGTTTGGTTTTCTGATCTTATAATAGTTTGCTGAGAATGATGGTTTCCAGCTTCATCCATGTCCCTGCAAAGGACATGACCTCATCCCTTTTTGTGGCTGCGTAGTATTCCATGGTGTGTATATGCCACATTTTCTTAATCCAGTCTATCATTGATAGACATTTGGGTTGGTTCCAAGTCTTTGCTAATAATTCTTGGATCAAAGAGGGATTCTCGAGGAAAATTAGTCTTTTGAACTGAATGAAAAGCTAAAATGTGTCGTATCAAAATGTGTAGCATGCAGTTAAAGCAGCACTTAGAAGGAAATTTAAAACATTAAAAACTTACTTAGAAAGAATGGTCTGAAATCAGTAACCTAAGCTTTCACCTTAAGAAACTAAAAAAGAGGCCGGGCACGGTGGCTCATGCCTGTAATCCCAGCACTTAGGGAGGCCAAGGCGAGTGGATCACCTTAGGTCAGGAGTTTAAGGCCAGCCTGGCTAACATGGTGAAACCCCATTTCTACCAAAAATACAAAAAATTAGCCAGGCATGGTGACATGTGCCTGTAATCCCAGCTACTTAGGAGGCTGAGGCAGGAGAATCACTTGAACCTGGGAGACGGAGGGTGCAGTTAGCCGAGATCGCGCCATTGCACTCCAGCTTGGGCAACAAGAGTGAAACTCCATCTCAAAAAAAAAGAAAAGAAAAAAAAAAAAGAAAAACTAAATAAAGAAGAGAAAATTAAACCCAAAACAAGCAAAATGAGGGAAATAATAGATAAAAGCAGAAATCAATGAAATTTAAAAAAAACAATAATTGGTGATATGAAAGGATGATTGCTTGAAATCATTAATACAATTCATAAACTTCTGGTTAGACTGACCAAGAAAATGAGAGAGGATACAAATTTCCAATATCAGGAATGAAAGAGGGCATATGACTACAGACCCTACATTCAAAGGGTAATAAGTTAATTGTGGAGGAAATGGGCCAATTTCTTGAAAGACAAATCCTAACAAAACTCATAAAGAAATAGATAACACAAATAGTCCTATATCTATTAAAGAAGTTTAATCAGTATTTAAAACCTTCCGACAATGAAAACTCCAGGCCGAGATATTTTTGCTGTTGATTACAACCAGCCATTAAGGTAATAATAGTAATCCTATTCAATCCATCTCAGAAAATAGGAGATAACATTTCTCAACTCATTTTATAAGGAAACTATTAGCCTGATACAAAATTAGACAAAATATTACAAGAAAAGGAAACTCTACTCATACTGAGGTATATTGCTGGTTCAGTTCAAGACTAAGTCAATAAAGTAAATATTGCTATAAAGTAAGTCACACAAAATTTTTGGTTTCCCCAGTGCGTACTAAAAGTTGTATTTACACTACACTGTAATCTATTAAGTGCGTAATAGCATTATGTCTAAAAAATGTACATACCTTAATTAAAATACTTTACTGCTAAAAATGCTAACAATCATCTGAGCCTTCAGCAAGTCATTACCTTTTTGCTGGTGGAGGGTCTTGCCTCAATATTGATGGCTGCTGACTGATTGATGTGCTGGTTGCTGAAGGATGGGGTGGATATGACAATGTCTTAAGACAACAATGGGCTGGGCACAGTGGCTTACAGCTATAATCCCAGCACTTGGGAGCCAAGGCAGGAGAATCACTTGAGTTCCAGACCAGTCTGGACAATATAGCAAGACCCCATCTCAACAATAACAATGAAGAGACAGCAGTGAATTTTGCTGCATCCATGGACTCTTCCTTTCACGAAAGGTTTCTCTGTAGCATGCAATGTTATTTGGTAGCGTTCTACCCACGGTAGAACTTCTTTCAAAATTGGAGTCAATACTCTCAAACCCTGCCACTGCTTTATCAACTAAGTTCATTTAATATCTTAAATCTTCTGTTGTTGTCATTTCAATAATTTTCACAGTGTCTTCACCAGGAGTACATTCCATTTCAAGAAACAACTTTCTTTGCTCATCCGTAAGAAGGAACTCCTCATCTGTTCAAGTTTGATCATAAGATTGCAATAATTCAGTCACATCTTCAAGTTCCACTTCCAGTTATCTTGCTATTTCCATGTTATCTGCAGTGACTCCTTCCACCAAAGTCTTGAACCCCTCTAAGTCATCCATGAGAGTTGGAATCAACTTTTTCCAAATTCCTGTTTATGTTGATATTCTGTTAATGTTGATATTTTAACCTCTTCTCATAAATCTCGAATGTTCTTGATGAATCTTTTCCAGAAGATTTTCAATTTACTTTGCCCAGATCCATCAGAAGACTCATTGTCTATGGAAGCTAGAGCCTTAAGAAATATACTTTTTCAATAGTAAGACTTGAGTAAATTACTCCCTGATCCCTGGGCTACAGATTGGATGTTGTGTTAGAAGCCATGAAAACCACATTAATCTCCTGGTACATCTCTGTCATAGTCCTTGGGTGACTAGGTGCATTGTCAGTGAGCAGTAATACTTTGAAAGGAATCTTTTTTCTGAGTAGTGGATCAAAACAATGGGCTTTGAATATTTAGTAAGCCAAACTGTAAACAGAGGAGTTGTCATCCAGGCTTTGTTGCTGCATTTATAGAGCTCAGGCAGAGTAGATTTAGCATAATTCTTAAGTACCCTAGGATTTTTTGGAATGGTAAATAAGCATTGGCTTCAACTTAAAGCCACCAGCTGCATTAGCCCCTAATAAGAGAGTCAGCCTGTCCTTTGAAGCGTTAAAGCCAGGCATGAACTTCTCTTCTTTTACTATGAAAGGTTTAGATGGCATCTTCTTCCAATATAAGGCTGTTAGGTTTACATTGAAAATCTGTTGTTTAGTGTAGCCACCTTCATCAATTATCTTAATTCAGTCTTCTTACCCAGTTACCACAACTTCTCCATCAGCACTTGCTGCTTCACCTTTTTGTTTTATTATTATTATTTTTTTTATGTACAGAGATGGTTTTTTTCTGAAACTTCATGAACCAACCTCTGCTAGCTTCAAATTTTCTTCTGCAGCGTCTTTACCTCTCTAATCCTTCATAGCATTAAAGAGAGGACCTTACTTTGGATTAGGCTTTGGCTTAAGAGAATGTTGTGGCTGCTTTGGTCTTCTATTCAGACCACTCAAACTTCCTTCATATCAGCAATAAGGCTCTTTCACTTCCTTCATGTGTTCACTGGAGTAGTACTTTTAATTTCCTTTGAACTTTTTGTTTGTATTCACCACTTGGCTAACTGGCACAAGAGGCCTAGGTTTTGGCCATCTCAGTTTTTGACATGCCTTCCTCAATAAGGTTAATTGTGTACAGCTTTTGATTTAAAGTGAGATACATGCCACTCTTCACTTAGAGGCCATTATAAGATTATTAATTGGCCTAATCTCAATATTGTTGTGTCTCAAGGGAATAGAGAGACCTGAGGAGAAAGAGAGAGATGGGAAATGGCCGGTAGCTGGAGCATTCAGAACACGCACATTTATCAATTAAGCTTGCCATTTTATACAGGTGTGGTTCATGGCGCCCCAAAATTATTACAATAGTAACATCAAAGATCACTGATCACAGTTCACCATAACAGATACAATAATAATGAAAAAGTTTGAAATACTGTGAGAATTACCAAAACATGACAGGGAGACACAAAGTAAGCACATGCTATTGGAAAAATTGCACCGAAAGACTTGCTGGATGCAAGTCTTGCTGGATGTAACCCTTGCTGGATGCAAGGGTTGACACAAACCTTCAACGTATAAAAAATACCTTCGACGTGTAAAAAAACCTTCAACATGTAAAAAATACAATATCTGCAAAGCACAATAAAGTGAAATACATTAAAACAAGAAATGACTGTACATACCGATACACCTCATGGACACAGACATCAGAATCTTCAATAAATATTGACAGATCAAACTGGAATGCAAGAATGCTTCAGTACTTGAAAATGGATGTATTTCATTTTATTAGCAGACTAAAGAATAAAAATCATAGAATCCTACTAATAGGTGCATAGAAAAGCATTTGACAAAATTCAACTTTAATTCATGTTAAAAAAATCTTTACAGCTAGGTATTAGAAGAAAACTTCTTAAAGGGCATCTACAGAAGTTTACAACAGGGTTTCTCAACATTGATACTGTTGATATTTTGGATGGATAATTCTTCATTACAGATTGGAAAACTCGTTGTTAAGATGTCAGTTCTTTTCATATTGTTCTATAGATTCAATGCAATCTCAAAGTTTTAGAAGGCTTCTTTTGTAGATGTAAAACTTACTCAAATTTATATGGCTAGGCAAAGTAAGTAGAATAGGCAAAATAATTTCATGAAGGAAGAACTAAATTGGAAACTCAAATTATCTGATTTTAAGACTTACTGTTAAGATGCAGTAATCAGTGTGTTATTGGTAAAAGCTTATACATATAGATAAATAGAATAGACCCAGCAATTTGGGAGGCCGAGGCGGGCAGATCATGAGGTCAAGAGATCGAGACCATCCTGGCCAACATGGTGAAATCCCGTCTCTACTAAAAATACAAAAAATTAGTTGGGTATGGTGGCACGTGCCTGTAGTCCCAGCTACACAGGAGACTGAGGCAGGAGGATTGCTTGAACCCAGGAGGCAGAGATTGCAGTGAGTCGAGATCGTGCCACTGCACTCCAGCCTGGCGACACAGTGAGACTCCGTCCCAAAAAAAAAAAAAAAAAAAAAAGAATAGAATAGAGAGTTTGGAAAAAGGTACACATAAATATGCTTGATTCATTTTGCTAATGCAAAGACAATTTAATGGAAAAGTGATAACCTTTAAGAATAATAGGCTAGGATTAATTGAATACCTGTGTGCAAAAAAAAAGTGAACCTTGTTCCTTACCTCACATTTAGCTCAAGGTGGGTTATAGGCGTAAACACAAAATGTAAAAGTATAAAACTCTTAAAAATGTAGAATATCTTTGTTTAATTAGGCAAACAGATTTTAGATATAACAAAAGTATAATCCATAAAACAAAAAAAATTGATAAAGTGGACCTCATCAAAATTAAAAGCTTTTACTCCCTGAAAGACACTGTTAATGATAAGACAAGGCATAGACCAGGAAAAAATATTTGCAAATCACGTGTTTGACAAAGGGATAGTATGCATAATATACAAAGAATTGCTATAAAAATCTTAATAATATGAAAACCAATCCAATTTTAAAATATGCAAAGAGTTGAACAGATATTTCATCAAAGAAGATACACATATGGCAAGTAAACAAATGAAAAGATGTTCAACATCATTACTAATTAGGAAAATGCAAATTCAAACCATATCAGGTAGCACTACACACCTTTATCAAGCTCTTTTGGGGGTGAGGAGCAAATTTGAACTCTTATACCTCGCTCGTGGGAGTACAAAATGGAAGAACCTCTTTGGAAAACAGCTTGTAAGTTTCTTATAATGTTAAATATACTTTTATTTCCCAGTAGTCCCAAATCCCACACTTTTACTAAAGAGAAAGGAAAACATAAGTTCACACAAAAACCTGTTTATAGCAGCTTTATTCAAAACTGTCAAAAACTAGAAACAACCCAAGTATCTTTCATGTGATGCCTGGATAAACTGTTGTATGTTCATACACTGGACAAACTCAGTAATAAAAAGGAAAAAAAATTTCCACACACAACAACATGTATAAATGTCAGATACATTATGGCTAAATGAAAGAAGCAAAACCCTAAAGGTTACATATTATTCCATTTATATGACATTCTAGGAAAGACCAAACTGTAGTATCAGAGAATAGATAAGTGGTACTAGGGATTAAAGGTTACATGACTCCCTCTATTTTTCAAAACTCATAGCAACAGCAAATTTACTATAAAGAATAAATGTATAACTCCCCCAAATTCTATTGCTTCCCATTAAAACATTTTAGAATGGGGAGGATCCCACTTTCTGATTATAATATATAAGATTCTAACTCCTTGATCCTCACTTACTTTAGAAAGCTGGACAATTTGTCACAGAGCACAGTAAAAAGAAGTCCCAAGGAATACTCCTTTACCATCACCCCTCCATATTTTTGTTGGCCAAGTACTACTTCTACTTTTTCTCTGCTTTGGAAATGAATCATAACCTGAGTTCCCTGTTCTTTTTCTGAAACAGTTGCCTTAAATTTGACACTTGATGTATACTTTCTGCTTTTTTTGGCTTCCCTCCACCCACAGTTTTTTCTTCTTACAATTTTTCTATTCTCTGTACCTCATTCATTCTCTTATTCAACAGCAAATTTAGGCCCTGTGCTGGGGGCCCAGGATATGAGATTAATAAGGTATGCTTTCACATGAATCTCAGTCTTGAAAGGTAGAATAAGGACACATTAACAAATAATTGTGTGTACTAATGTCATCAAGTCATAATAGAAGTATATTAACGAGCATGATGTAACACAAAGGAGTAAATCTGTTTCTCTTGGATGGGTGAGGGAAGGCTTTACACAAGAAAGAGGCACGGAAGTACCTCAAATGAAAATTACGATTCTTTAAAATGTCATCTGTGACTGATTATTTATGGACTGATTAGTAGGCCAGATAGATTAAGAAAAATAGAAATTTAGCAGTAAAGTCATCAGAGACAACATTGTAAACTTCAGCTTGGTGACATGAGGATGGGATGTATTAGTGATTTTTGTAAAGTTTACATGGAAAATGACTGATTAAAATGAAAAAGTTAGCCAGGTGCAGTGGCTCATGCCTGTAATCCCAGCACTTTGGGAGCCAAGGCAGGCAGATCACTTGAGCCCCAGGAGTTTGAGACTCACCTGGGTGACATGGTGAAACCCTGCCTCTAGAAAAAAAAAAAAAAGAATTAACTGAGCATGTAGGAGTGCATCTGTAGTCCCAGCTACTTGGGAGGCTAAGGTGGGAGGATCACCTGAGCCCAAGGAGACCAAGGCTGCAGTGAGCCATGATTGTGCCACTCCACTCCAGCCTGGACAACAGAGTGAGACTCTATCTCCAAAAGAAAAAAAAAAAGAAAGAAAAGAAAAAACTGAGTATACCAGACAAGTATAGACTGTCAATTAGAAATGTAGCACTTATTAAAGAAAAAATGATTAAATGTAAGACACTGTTAAATTGCCTATAATTTAATCTGCTAATTATACTTATTATCATTTGGCTTGCTGACTCACATTCAGTTTAGATTTTATATTGATTCTTAATATTTTTTCCAGTTATATTTGTGTACAGCTAATTTTTCCCCCACAAGTTACTGTTCTCTACCCTTATCAGTCTTTTGATTTTTCTTGACTATATCAGGCACATTCTACCACAAGGCACCATTACACTGGCTGTTTCCTGTGTAAGGAGCACACTTCTTCTAGTATCTGAATGGTTAACACCCTCATCCATTTGAAAACTACTCAATGAGGTTTAACCCTTCCACTATATTTTAAATAATAAATCACCTCCCCTCCTTTCAACCTCAAGCACTCCTGACCTCTTTCCCCTGAGTTACATTAAGTCTTAACTTCTAGCATATTATGTTATGAACTTATGATTATTGTTTATTATCTTTCTTCACCTCCACTAAAATGTAAGCTTTACCAGGGCTAAGATCTTCATCTGTTTTGTTCATTGGTGTATCCGAAATCTCTAGAGCAGGGGCTATGATATGACAGAAACTCAGTCGTTATTTGTTGAAAAATTGATGTAAGAGTAATATTTTCTATATTTTTTTCTGATAGGACTTGGATTTGGACTCTTAAAACAAGTTAGAACTCCTGTGACTTGACATTTTAGAATTTTTCTAATCCAATTGAACTGTTATGATACCTAAGCATTGCTCAGGAACTCTGGCTTGAACCTCAAAGCTCTTCCTGACTTAGATGATAAACAGTTACCTCCCCATGAGGCCATCTTTTGAAGTACAGTGTAAACACTGTTAGAAACAATGGATAATCATAAACCTGTTCATTTGGCTTTTGAGTTTTCTTTGTTCATTTTTGAAGATTTTCCAACTTTTGTTGGAAAATCTTGGTTTGAACACAAAATGAGACTTAAATTGTTTCTGTAGTAACATATGAACACAATTCATCCAATAAAATCCCATGTACTCAGGCCAAAACATGATACCAGAGATAAGAAATTGGCTCTTAAGGTCACCAGAGTTTGGCTTTTAGACAATGGGAGAGGCCACTCTGAGAAACACCCTTTTAAGTTGTGTACTTGGAAATTTAGGAAAGCTAAAGCAGATATTGTATCTCAGAAAATCATCATATTCATGTAATTCTCGAAGCATCCAGGGTTATGTATACCTTAGTAAATTTGATTCAGTGTTTTAAATTGCATATGGATAAAAATGAATCTTATATTAATGTTTTATAATACATTTAAGATTTGGGAGAAAATAATAACTACATAGTTTCTAAAAACAGAGAGCTACACATTTTATATATTGTAATATATACATATATACACATAATCTTATTTTAATTTATATTTATTTAGAAGTGAAATTGAATATATTTTCATGGTTTTTTTTTTTTTCATTTTCTGTTCATGACTTTTGCCTGTTTCTTTTGTGGAGAGAGTTTTTAATTACCCTAAAATAGGAAAAAAACTATTTATTATCATGTGGAACTAATTTTTATATAAACCCATTTTGATCAGTAGTGACCTTTTTTCTCCATTGATTAGTCTTCATATGTGATTACTGTTGGTAGTTTGTTATTTTATACTTATTTTTCATTTGAGACTTTATGATTTCTGTTTTGAAACATATGAAATATTTTTCTTATCTTAGTTCTGTAATGTTTTATATTGTTTTGAATGTCTAAAATTTTATAACACAATTCTCATATACTTGGTTACTTACTTCTGTCTGAGTCATATTATTTTAGCACTGTTAATTACTGTGTTTGTTATAGGTATTTCTGGGTGAACAAAATCTTATGTATTTGTATTTATTTATAAGGAAATATAGACAAAATGATCTTTATATTTTATAACCAAACTAGAATTTTCAAGGAATCATTTTCATTCCCCAATTTAAATATTTACTTATTTACAGAATGAGAGATTTATTAGTGGTTTTAAACTTTGGTACGCTGGGGAATTTTTCAGGTTTATTTTACATGAACGTCACTTTCAAAATCTCTTCAAATAAAATAATTCAAAATTTACATTTGGCTTCTGGGGAAGGGGGATTATCACAAAGAAGATGATATTATGAAAAGAGTTAAATAAATTCTACTATTGATAAAATTATCTGAGATATTTTTGAATGTCTTCTTTATAATAAGAGAGTCAAAGAAATGTTTTAGTCTACAATATAATCCAATTTCATGTCTTTAACAGAAATTGATGATCTCTGATGGTAGTTCATGTTTATGTTTATTTATCTGTTTGTAGCCCTTTGAGTTTCAGTCAGAAAATTAATGAGACATTTTCAGTTTGACCTTGTGATTTTTGCAAATTAGCATAGAGCAATTTGCAGTACTTGTAATGAGCAAGTCATACTTTATTTTTAATCATGGAAAATTGCTTTCTCATTAATTTTGCTACATAATTCAACAATTTTGCTTACTTTATTGTGCTAATATTGCTCATCTAAAGAAAGTAAATATTTCTCATTTTATAGAGGGGAAAGATTGCACAATTTAGTGGACTTTGTTCATTTTAGGAGGGTATCATAATAATCCAGTTCCTACATCTTTCTGATGTTCTAATTTCAATGAGTTGTCCTTTTCAAAATCATTTTATGGTATTGTTACCTCTTTTCCTTAAGGTGAACAATATCGCTGCAAGCTGCTTTGCTAGAAGTCTAATGATAAATTCCCATTCTGATGTATTATTTGTTCTAATATATAGCCTAATTAAGAGTTGACTGAAGTATGTTAGAATTTTGAATGCCAGATATTTATGTGTGTTTGCATATACACTGTATTTTTACTTTAAATCTTTGAATTTTTAAATAGCTCTCATAGATTTTTTTTTAATTTAAATTTTTTATAGAGACAGAGTCTCACTGTGTTGCCCAGTCTGATCTCGAACCCCTGAGCTCAAATGATCCTTCTGCTTCCACCTCCTAAAGGGCCAGGAATACAGGTGTAAGCCACTTAGCCTGGGGCTTAGATTTCTTGGTATAAGAACCTGAGATGACCCCATAGTACAGATATAGTTGATATAATTTAAAATATTTTTATTACTCTTATTATCCATAAATTCAAGTACTTTAATTTGATGAAGGGTATTTTCATTAATAGTTGTCACTGCTTAATTGATTGCCATTGTTCATGTGATCTATATTTTTATTTTATTAAAATTTTTTTACATTGTCTTTTCTTAAAGTTATGACTTTTAAACTTCAAAAGATTTGCACTTGATAAACTTCAAAAGATTTGCACAATTTAGGTATTCCGTATTTTAAAAATTATTAAATCAATGAACAAATACTTTGTTTCTAAGATGTTAATACCTACCACCTACCTGTAAATGGCATTTTAAAGCAGTGTTTTTAAAGCTTAAGAAAAGTTATATATAGTACTACATTTTAACTTCAGAACCTGTTAAGAGATGAAAAATGCTGTATAAAAGTCTCATTGTTAGCTGAATTACAGTACTGTAGCATTTTTAACTGTTGCTTCACTGAAAAATTTTCCTTGCATATAAATACAAAGTGGAAGATTTTAAGCAACTCGCCTTAACAATATTAGTAATAGAATATGTTCTATATGATACTGCCAATTTATAGACAAGACTTGTGAAAAATCTGAAGTATTATCTGATCACTTATAATTAGTTTTATTTGTTTTACAAATGGTAATCCATTTACAGACCATTTTATCTAGGAGTCTTTTCCATAATCCATCTTGGTACATTTATATAAAGATGTCTACCTGCAACTTTATTAGAAAAAAATATATATGCAGAGAGAGAGAAAAAAATAGAATAAATATAGCAAAAACTAAAGTTTTACTTTTTGCATAAGTGTTAAAATTCATCGATTATATCAATCACGATAGTGATTCAATGATCAAAGAAATGGAAATGAATAGAAAACAAAGTTGGAACATGGCTGACATGAAAAATATAGAAGAATAAATATCATATTCATGAATTAGAAACATATTCAGTCTTATCAAGGAAAATTTATTTGTTTAAAACAGTGGCCAATAGTCTTTTCTGTGTGAGGGCTAATTTCAATATTAATAAAATTATGAATCAATTATTTGATATTGAAAAGTACATACTTTTTGGGTCAGGAAATGCTGTCTGTCTTCAGTATTCAGTATAGAAGCATTCTCCTACTGCATATCCATCTCGGAGTTGATTCTACCTTTGCCTGAAATTTCAGAAACTTACTCCTGAAATAACTATATGGTATAATTATACTGTTGTAGTTGAATGCATTTTGTTCTTGAGCAAAATGCTTTCTGAACCTGGTTTCTTTGGTCTTGTCTCAACTATTTTTATAAGCTACATGTTAAATACTGTTTCACTTTCTTTTAACATTATATATTTTATAACAAAAGGTTTTGTTTCCATCTCAAATAAGAACCCCTTCTACAAACAAGCCCTGGGCCACTTTGAAATAATGTGAGCTTTATAAAGACACATGAACACGTATGTTTATAGCGGCACTATTCACAATAGCAAAGACTTGGAACCAACCCAAATGTCCAACAATGATAGACTGGATTAAGAAAATGTGGCACATAGACACCATGGAATACTATGCAGCCATAAAAAATGATGAGTTCATGTCCTTTGTAGGGACATGGATGAAACTGGAAACCATCATTCTCAGCAAACTATCGCAAGGACAAAAAACCAAACACCGCATGTTCTCACTCACAGATGGGAATTGAACAATGAGAACACATGGACACAGGAAGGGGAACATCACACTCTGGGGACTGTTGTGGGGTGGGGGGAGGGGGGAGGGATAGCATTAGGAGATTTACCTAATGTTAAATGAGGAGTTAATGGGTGCAGCACACCAACATGTCTCATGTATACATATGTAACTAGCCTGCACATTGTGCACATGTACCCTAAAACTTAAAGTATAATAATAATAAAATTTTTAAAAAAATAAAAAATAAAAAAAATAAAAAAAAAAAAAAAAAGAAATAATGTGAGCTTTGTCATACACTTGTTTATTTAAAGAGCAGCACTTCTACTTCCTAAGGATTTACATTTTATATAAAAAATATTTATATTCCTTCCCATTACATGTTTCACTACCTCATGTTTTTCCCCCTTCCTTCTGGGGTTGTCAGTGAGAACTCTAACCAACCAGGAAAACCAACTGACTAATTATCCTCCATCAGTCAGGTCCTGCCTATCTCCTAAGGAGTAGGTCAGCTTGCAGTGACAGAGAAAACCGATTGCTGGGTCTTGGCAGCCTTGTCTCTGGGCCTGCCTTTTCTCATCTGTAAAATGAGAGTTGTTGAAATTTGACTACAGATAACTTGGAATATAGTGGATTGTTGTTTGATCTAGATATTTCTGGTTGCTTTTAACTTGTCTAGAATGGTTTAATCATATTAAATTATTAAAGCAATTACATCATACAAATAAGTGAAAAATTTAAGAAAATTTTCCCATGGTCTTTCACAGCCAAAATGAAAATCAGGGCACAGAGGCTAGCATACTAACAGCTTTTTAAAAAAAAATAACAAACATAATCTAGGCCAGGCATGGTGGCTCACAACTGTAATCCCAATGCTTTGGGAGACCATGGCAGAATAATCCATTGAGCCCAGGAGTTTGAGACCAGCCTGGGCAACATAGCAAGATCTGGTCTCTACAAAAAGAAACATAAAAACATTAGTTGAGCCTGTAGTCTTAGCTACTCACAAGGCGAAGGCAGGAGGATCGCTTGAGCCCAAGAATTTAAGGTTGCAGCGAGCTACGAATGCATCACTGAGCTCCAGCCAGGGTGACAAAGTGAGAACCTGTCTCTTAAAAAATCAAACACAAAAACCCTATAAATTGAGTTTTGTGATATTTTCAGTAATTGTTTCCCACCTTATATGAGGGATTGGTTAAGAAATGCCATAAATCTGGTCATGATATGCTTATTTGGTGCATTTTTTGTAGTAAAATTTCTTTAAGTCAGATTTTCATGGAAATTGTTTTACTTTGATAAGTTTTTAGATCTATAAATCACGAGTAATATAGAGAACTTTGTTTTAGGACAGAGATAGTAAATGTGGTTTAAATATTAGGAATTGATGTTATTTGCAATGAAAAGCATTCTCTTCTGATTTACATTTCAATGTTGAGAAATTTCATTTTTGTTTGTTGTAGTTATAGCAAGAACATTATGTTCTAATATGAGCTTTAATTAGCGTACCAAGTTATAGATCCTTTTGGATATGTTTTTCCAAATTTAATATTTGTTTAAAATGTTACGGAAGTAAGAGGATACAGTGAATGGCAGATGCATAGATGTGGCACAACTGTATGTATCTCCTTTCATTTTTCATGTCACATTACTAGCTGTATGTGTTTGTCTTTTATTGGTTTTATAAAGGATCTAAGTGTTTGGAAAGGTGTGGGACCATGTACTATTGGAGATTTCAGTGTTTGACTATGAGAGAAGGAAATGTTATTTTTTGGGAATGTTATTTCAGAAATTTGGGTTTGGAGTTTTCCCATATTGTTATACTAGCAATTTCCAAAAAATATAGCAGAAATTTCTAGTACTTTTCCAGTTGGTGGTTGTTAAACAAGAGTTGGAAGCTGTAACAAATAAAACAGTGTTTTTGATAGAGTAGGCATTTAGTCAACATTGGTTTAACTGACCAACATTTTATATAATATCTAAGTGCTGCTCTCTACAGGGAAGAAAACATAAAAGTTTTAACAGTTCTTAGGCAAAAAAATGAATGGCTACATTTCAAAATATATTTATAACTTTTAGAAATGTTAACATTAAAAAAAGTGTATTTATTTTTAAACTTGGAAATTTTCTAAGCCATATAGTTCCAAAGTGAGTGATTTTTTTCCTAACCAATCTTATAAGTTCTGAGGTGCATGGCCAGCAAGTTCAGTCAAGCTGTTGCTCTTCTTTGAGGTCTATTATACTCATCGTTTATTATATCTGAGAAAGAATGATGGAGGTAAAAGTAAACAGGAAACAATTTCTGCTCACATATTTCTATGACTTACAGACACCTTAGCCTCTCCAATACAATAAGCTACAAGGAACTAGCTTCATTTACTTACCAAGTGTAGCTCATATTTATCTTAACAGAGTTCATTTATTTAGTAGGTAAAAGTAGTGTTTACTGCTTCAAAATTATATGTAGCCATCTTAGTTGGGCTATTCAGTTTGGAACTGTAAACATGATGGCAGGTTTCTTAAATATCTGTGTGTTGTTGTTGTTATTTTTTTTTTAAGAGATTTCCCCAAGTTGCAGATGGCTGGCTCATCTCCAAATACCTCTTCAAGGTACTCTATGCTGGTGATGTCTCCCGCCACTGAGCTGCACGGGAGCATGGAATTGACTTTCGGGGGAGGGCTGTATCAGTTAAGTGATCTTTTTTAGTACATTGCATGGGTTTTGTAAAGCCTTCTTTTTTGTGTTTTTGTTTTTTTAAATCCAGAGAGCACAAGTATGCTTATGATAATTTTAAAGTTAAAATCTTGTAAATCCACACAGTATAATAACCTATTTACTTTTTAAGTGCTGTATAATCATAAATATTACATGTGAAGTAGGAGCTCAGGGAAGCTGTATGAATATTCCAGTCTCAGTAAAACATAGATGTGGCACTGTAAACAATAACTGCTTTTTCATTCTTGAACCATTAGTGGGAATGTATTTCTTAAGTTTCCTTTCTCCCAGGTAGAATGCATACCTTTCTTTACTTATTCAAACCTTTTTTTTAATTGAGTTTCTGCTATATGCAAAACACTGCTGGACCTCTGTACTTAATGATCTAGCTTTCTATATTTTTTGCTTAGAAAAGCAATATAGTCATTATTTTTAAATAGTAGAACAAAAGGGAAAAAGTAAAAAACAAATGTCATTGCCTTAATTCTAATTCCCACAATTAATCCTTTCAAGCAACTTTATCTTTTATGTTCTCTACCTATAGTCTTAATCACTACTGACACACATTATACTTGATTTCTTCAGGGGTACACATTAATGTGTAGCTCTCTGTGTGGACTTCAGCCGTCATGTACGATTTCATTCCACCAGTACTTTAAGCCTTATGTTAATAATGCTGGTGGAAGGAAAAAGACAAAACGTTTGTTCTCCATTTCAGAGAGAGTAAAATTACTGGGATAAAAAAGCCTATTAAATTGATTCAATATTCAGATTTTTGCTGAACCTGGTCATCTTAATCTTTTTGTTTTGGAAAATTAAGAGTTGATTAATTGTTATGGTATAGACACATACTTTAGATATTTGTATATGTTTGTGATAAATTCCTTACTAGTGAACTAGACATTACATTGTCAATACCAAAGGATAATAGTTACATTTTACAGATGAGTAACTGATTCTTAGTGCCTAAATGATGATATACTTGAAATGTCCTGTAAGTAGCATGTAGAACTAGCAATGTAAGTACAATTGAGTATCTAATGTAGATTCTGACTTCCTCAGATTCAATTTAAAGTGTAACTAATTATTTTTAAGTGTTTATACTTGTTTTATTTTTTAGGACATTAATTTGAGATTTTAGTTAGACAATGGATCAGTGTCATAATTTTACCTTCAAAGCTGGATGGTCTAATAAATATAAACCTCAACTAATAATAGTACTTTTTTAAAGGAAAAGTTTCTGACCTTTTACAGAAATGGAAATTTTCTGTTTGATAAAATAGTGGATAATATTAAACTGGCTTTTATAAATTAGCAGTAAGAAACTTGGGATTGCTGCTACAAAGTTTAAAGTGAGAACTCCACAAGTTTTTTAGAGGAACCAATTTTCTTTAAGTATCTGAAAGCTTTTGCAGTGACATCAGAGTGGTTTATTAAAATGTGGTAGGACTATCTTGTCTTTTGTTGATTGTCTAGATGAATAATAGCTCAAAGGTAATAGTCTTTAATATTGTCAAGTAGGTGATATATTTTAACTCTAACAGAACTTTCATTTGTGAAATCAGTTTTTCATTCACTATTTACATAGCTAAGCACTATTACTAAAGATGAGGAATTAAGTCACTTAACAGATTCATTTATATTTTTATTATATTATGAAAAGATCTTGTGTCAGCTATTGCTTAGTAGAGAACCACTTTAGAAAAATTAATTTCTGTTCTTAGAAGGTCTTATTCTGGCCATGAAATAAGATACAAACAAAACACAGACATATTGCAAAGTGTAAATAGGTATCTCACTTAAAGAGTATGGAAGAGTAATTTTAGAGTAACATTGGACCCTAGAGATCACAGGCAATTTTTAGGTCCTGAAGATGAGGCAATTTAGTTGGAAAGATAATCACATAGCTGGTCAGTAACAGATTGTCTTTTAGTCTAGCAAACTTTTCACCATTTGTTTCTGTGCCTAAAGATGAACAGAGTTGGATTGATGGGATGGGAATATGTTTTAAAAAGCTTGTTTAACTTTCTCATTGGGAAAATGTTAACTTCCAAGAACATTTATAATTGAAAGCATATGGTATACCTATATTCATTGAGAACTTTAAAAAGGGAATTCTGTTAATGACAGCATATCTCATCTTTGGAATAACATTTCTTCAAGATATAGAGTAGTCAGTTTCTTGCTATATGATTGTCTTTTGTGGTTATTTTTAAAGGAAGTCGAAGTATTTGAGGAGGGGTTATTTATTACTTCAATATTTATTTTTAAAGGCATGAGTAGCTTGTAACTTTGTTTTTTAATTTTCCTGTTAAATACAGGTTATAGACTTTTACTAGCAGTTAATCTGTATTTACATAAAAGTGGTATTTGAATAATATCACAGATAACTCATTGAACACATCTATTATATTGAACTAAATTAAACCTTTCTGTAGATGCAGAAATTAATTATTTAGATGAAATCCTAGGATATACAGACAATTTACATGAAAGCTTGTTTGGAGGTTCTAGCAAGAGAATCTACCTTCTCTTGAAGAATATCTTTCTGAATGTGAAAAATTCAGTGTCTTGAATTAAGAGCTTCACTTTGGAAGTGATGCACATGGAAAAGGAAGGAAGCCAGAATCAAGCCAAGTCATCCTCATATCTAATTTGTAGAGCAGATAAATATGTTATGAAGATCTTGGTGGTTGATTTATGGCCCTGCAAGTCATGATGATATGTCATCCTGTCAACTTCTTAGTTTCTCAGTTTGTAATCTGAGAAATCTTTTCATTATCTTTTGGGTAAAAGTCCTTGTAGATAGTGTGCCCTACCTATAGCAGGAGTTCCAAGGATTTAGTGCTCACTCCTCTCTGCTTAAACTAACTCTAGTTTTCTAGTTTTTCTGTCTCTGTTTTCTCTCCTCCAAAACAGGACTTTTTTTATACTATTTGGTTTTCAACAGCTCTACTTTGAAACATTCTACAAGTTATTTTCTTCAACTATCTGAAACTAAAGAGAAGATTTAAAATAACATTACAGAAAAGCAAACCTTGTCCTATGCCAAAGTCCTGGGCCCTTGTACATTTCCTTAAAAAGGAAAGTCTTCTTGTTCATGGACAACCTATGCTTTATCTTTCTCCGCGGTTACCTATTTGGATTACCACTATAGGTGGCTGCCATTGGCTAATACAATGTTGTATTTTCCCTTGCCTATTTCTCTGACTTCCATTCCCCATATTGTCTTTTTAGAGAGACTTAAACTTGCCACAGAATCTTGGTGATACTCTTTCCTTAAGATTCTTTCCAGTGTGTAGTACTTCATTTCTTGAGGGAAGTCTGGCAGCTGTAGCTCTCATTTTGAAATTATAGAATGATCCCAAATAATAGAAGTCAAGGAAAATGAGTTGAAGTTAGAAACATTTGAGGAAGCAACTTTAGAATGGTTGATGATGGGAGTAAAGTTGGATTAGGGAGTAAATTTGGAAGATTTCTCTAGATTCCAAAGCAAGTAATGTGAAGAATTTAACTTTGCATTTCATTCCTACTTCATTTTGTGATGCAAGGAGAGCTTGGTCCCTGTAACTACTTGTATGATTACAGTAATAACGGTAGTAATAATTAACACTTATTTTGAATTTAGTATGCACTAGACTCTTTGCTACTTGCTGCACATACATGATCTCATCTAATCCTTACAACAGTACTATCCAGTAGGTACTATCATTATTTTCAATTTACAGAAGAGGCCCAGACTCATACAGTGAACCTAAGTCATTTTTTCAAGATCCGATAGCTAGAAAGTGATCTAGTTCAGGTCCACCGGACTCAAAGCCCATGTTCTTAACCACCAGTCACCCTGCTTCCCCTCCAAATGGCTAACAAATTGATGACATGAAAAGTGCCCTAGAGACAGACTATATTGAGGTATTATATCAGGAAATTTTTAGTTAAGAGAGGGAGCAGAAGAAAGTGATGGAGAGAGATTAAGAGGGAGAAGTCTGTGGATTGCTATTTGTAAGTAGCAAAATTTTATTTTATTTTTAATTTTTTATTGATTTTTTTTTTTGAGACAGAGTCTCGCTCTGTCACCCAGGCTGGAGTGCAGTGGATCTCAGCTCGCTGCAAGCTCCACCTCCCGGGTTCACGCCATTCTCCTGCCTCGGCCTCCCGAGTAGCTGGGACTACAGGCGCCTGCCACCATGCCTGGCTAATTTCTTTGCATTTTTAGTAGAGACAGGGTTTCACCGTGTTAGCCAGGATGGTCTCGATCTCCTGACCTCGTGATCCTCCCACCTCGGCCTCCCAAAGTGCTGGGATTACAGGCATGAGCCACCGCACCCGGCCGCAAAATTTTATTTTTAAAGAGACATTGAATTGTATAGTTATTAGAATAAAGATTTATAGATGCATTTTTTATATAAAGAAAAATATATTTGTGCAAAATATTTGATGTTTGTAATCTATCATGCAAACACTAGCAGACTGTTATCAAAACTATTGCTATAAAAAGATACTAATTGGATTTTTTTTAATTTAAGTTTTTGTGTTCATTGCAATTAAGATTATCTGTGTTGTGCTGATTTATCAATTTAATTTTTCAACAAATATTTATTAAGTGCCTACTGTGAGCCAAGCAAGCACAGTGTTAAGTGTTAGAGATTGATCTAAAATAAGACAAAATTCCTGCCTTAGTGATCTTACCGCCTAATATGTGAAATAATCAAGTAAAGAAATACTTTTGAGGAGAAGTAAGCACAGGGTCCTGTGCCAACAGAGGGACTAGCTGTTGGGATCATGCATGGGTTTCTGGAAGAGGCCTTTAAAATGCCCTGAATAATGAATAGAAGTTACCTATCATGACTTGTAGGATTTCTGTTGGTTGATTAATAATAAGTACATCACTAGAAATACTAGGGGGCGATTTTTAAAAATTCACATGCCTACATCTTCCCCTAAAGATTTTGATTATTCAGTTTGTGGGGAGGCTAGACATGAGTATTTTTTAAAAGCAGTCCAGTTACACTAATGTTCTGCCATGCTTTGGAACCACTCAGATACTATCTCAGACATTGGTCCTAAAATGGTGCTTGCTGACAAGAACACTTCTTGATGTTGCAGTAGAGAAGTAATTACTGACGAGGGGAGGATTTAAAATAAATAATTAATTCATGATGAAAAAAGCACTTATTTTCAAATATGAAAGTAAATCTTTCTACATGAAGATTAAACAACTTTCCTAGGGAAGACTAGTTATTCTAGACAACTAAAGAAAGTATTAAGATGTCTCTCATATTTCACTTAAAAACACTGAGTGTAGAAAATGTTTCCTGTGAAACTAATATTCAGAGTCCTGTATAGAATTTTTTTTTTAGAGTCCTGCTCTGTCACCCAGACTGGAGTGCAGTGGCTCAACCTCAGCTCACTGCAACCTTCACCTCTTGTGTTCAAGTGATCCTCCTGCCTCAGTCTCTCTCAAGTAGCTGGGATTACAGGCACACACCACCATGCCCAGCTAGTTTTTGTATTTTTAGTAGAGATGGGGTTTCACCATGTTGGCCAGGCTGGCCTCGAACTCCTGGCCTCAGGTGATCTACCCACCTTGGCCTTCCAAAGTGCTGAGATTACAAGCGTGAGCTACCATGCCCAACCATAGAAATATTAATACTAATATAAGCTATGCACAATAGAACATTTGGTCATGAACGGATACATAGTTAGCCAAATCTGAAAGATTACAAGTTTTCATGAGTTCTTAACTGGAAGAGAGCAAACAAATGACAGTTAAAGGGGAGCTTTATAGATGAGAATGGTTGGATAGGTGGTTATGTATTATTAGTGAATATAGGATGCTAATTGATTTTATTTATTTATAAAGTAAACTACACATTGTATACCTTTTTTGAAGTATCCTTATGAAGAGGAGAAAAGAATTATGGTGGTGGAGTTTTTGTTTCTGTTTTTTTAAGTAGAGAAACGTTTAGAATTCAATTGGTGACATTTATTAATGCTTAACTAGAAGCACAGGAAGGTTCCTGTGTGCTGTTTAAGCGACTGCATTAGACAAATAGGATGTTAAATGGTAAGATATTTCTAGTTTCTAGTCCCTTTCATTTAGTTTGATTTTATTGTTAAGACTATGATCCAGACTCATTAAGTAAATTAAGTAAATTTTCCAAAGTAACACCACTAGTTAAAGATAGAATAAGACTAGATTTGAGGCTTTTTGACACATAGATTGGTGGTGCCCTTGCCATTATAGTTCACTATATTACCTTTATTTTTCAGAATTTTATTGTTCTTGCATTTTCAAGTCTAGTTTTATTTTACTTTTAAAAATTTTATATCGCAATTTGTCTCCTGAAGGTCAAGTAACCTGGTTTGGTTATGAAAGTCCTCGTAGCTTCTGGGACTATATCAGAGTGGCTTGCCGGAAAGTTTCACAGAATTGTATCTGCAGCATTGAAAATATGGAAAATGTCAGTTCTTCTAGAGCTAAGGTAAGACATTGGTCAGAGGCTCGTTTCTATTTTTTTTTTTTTTTTCATTGCATGTATTTGGAAGAGCAGGAAGGTGTGAAGCTACTTACTATGAATTTTCTTTTCTTAAGAAGCATAATAAAATACTTCTGTTCTGTGATGTTTCTACATTTCTTGAATTATCTAAACTAGTGGCTCTCAAATAATGTCCAGCAGAACCCTGAAGATGTCCAAGACCCTTACTTTAATGGGTACATAATGTCAAAAATATTTTTATATAATATCAACATGTTATTTGCCTTTTCACTGTGTTGATATTTGCACTGCCAATACAGACACAATGGTGGATAAAAATGTTGGAACCTTAGCACGAATTAATGCAGTGACATCAAACTGTGCAAGCAGTCTTGAGTTCTTCCCCACCGTGCACTCAGTATTTTCTTTTAAAGGCAGTTTCAACTTAAGAATGACCATGATGGTGTGGGAAACATTAATTCTTATTAAATCTCAACTTTGAGGATCTATCTTTTTAATATCCTGAATAATAAAATGGGAAGTATGCATAAAGCATTTCTGCAACATACTGAAATATGATGGTTGCTTCAAGAAAAACACTTGTACAATTCTTTGAATTGTGAGCTGAACTAGATACTTTTTAATGTAATATGATTTTACTGAAAAGAAAAACTTATAAATCATAATTTTTTGGACTTAGGCATTTGACAGATATTTTCTCAAAAAAAGAATAAGAAAGAAGTGAGCCTATTACTTCAACGAAACAGCTGACAGTATTTGTTGCCAATGGTGAAATTAAAGATTTTAAGTAAAAACTAGAATTTTAGAAACTTGTGTTCACTATCTTAAGCTTCATAGCTTCCCAATATAGGAAAGCTTTTTTAAAACATTGATGTTGATATCAACAAATGTACTTTTAAATTATTTAATGAAATGTGTCAACATTTGATGGAACTGCATAACTTATATTTTCCAAATGATCAATTTGTGGAATTACAAAATCATGTATGGGTAAAAAGATCAATTCAAAGTGCAAGTTAGATCAGTAGATTTAATGTACTATAGTATGAAAAAATCATTAATATGATTACAGAAACTTACCATTTAGTGAGTTTTGATCTAGAACAAAAGAAAATATCTACACTTATCTGAAAAGACTATTAAAAGATTCCCTTTCCAACCATATATCTGTGTGAAGCTAGATTTTCTTCATATACTTCAACCAAAACAACACATTGTAACAGATGGAATGCAGAAGCAGATATCTAATTCTCTTGTAAAGACACTAAAGAGATTAGAAAAAAATGTAAAACAGAGATACTTTTCTCACTAATATTTTTGTTTAGGAAAAATAGTTATTTTTCATAAAAATGTGTTATTTATGTTAACAGGTAATGGGTTTACTGTTTTGTTTTATTTTATTTTATTTATTTTATTTTATTTTATTTTTTAGAGACAGGGTCTTGCTCTGTTGCCCAGGTTGGAGTACAGTGGTACTCACTGCAGGCTAGAATCCCTAGGCTGAAGTGATCCTCCGACCTCAGCTTCCTGAGTAGCTGGGACTACAGGTGCATGCCACCATGCCTGGCAAATTTTTTAAATTTTTTGTAGAGATAGTATCTCTCTTTGTTGCCCAGGCTAGTCCAGAACTCCTGGCTTCGAGTAGTCCTTCTGCTGCAGCCTCCCAAAGTGCTGGATTACAGGCATTGAGTCACCATGACCAACTTGTTGTTTTTGAATTACCTAATATTTAAGTTTCCAGTTTTGACTTGTGATACAGTAAATTTGGTAGATATAGCCTACATAAAGCTTCCTTGGGGTCCTCAGTAATTTTTAGGATTATAAAATGTCTGAACTATTAAGTCAAAAGGATTGAACATCCCAAAACTGAAAATGTGAAATCTCAAATGATCTCAAAACTAAAACTTTTTGAGCACCACCGTGATGTTCAAAGAAAATGCTAAATGGAGCATTTAATGCAAATATTCCAAAATCAGAAAATACTCAAAATCTGAAATACTCTTGTCCCAAGCATTTTGGAAAAGATATACTCAACAGAAGGTTGAGTATACCTAACTAACTCAACTAACTAACTCAACTCAGGTATCAAATAACTAACTCAACTCAGGTATCAGCTTTAATGTAGTGGTTGTATTTATTTTTATTGAATTGTCAGAGTAGCTTTACTATTTTGACATTTAGAAATTACAGAATGAAACATTAAGTAGAAAATAAAGATTGAAAATTGATATTTACAGTTTTAAGATGAAGACATAATTCATTATTTCACAATTTTAGATTTATAAATTATATATCTATATAATAACCGAAAGTATAACAATTATCTTTCCAAATTATAGTTTCCAAGTTTTTTGTTCTTGCATCCTTTTTATTTAGGATTTTTTTTTTCTTTTGGAAAATTTTTGTTCAGCAAAACTGATGAAGATATGTTCAAATTAAATATTTTGTAAGCATGAACTAAGTATATGTTTTAAAAACCAAAATCTATAATGTTTAAATGTAGTGACATAATTAGAAACACAGGTAAAACATTTTTAGCTCGTTAATATGAAAGTATACTTTTGGATACAGTTAATGGCTATGATTTTTGTCACCTTTTTGAGACTATAACTATAAAGTTCACTTGTTAAAGCCACTGCTCCCTCCTGCCAGTCTTCAACCAAGGGGTTGTAGCAACAAGGAACTTCCTGCCTCAATATCTTTCAACTCTCTCAGGTTGGATCAGTTTTCTTCTCTGTCTCACATGTTTTTAAACCAGTAAATTTCTTCATTTGTAAATTAATTGTAGATTTTCTTTTTTATTAAATTTTTCCCTCAGATATTTAAATCCTATTTTTATTACATATTAACAGATGTCTTTTTTGTCCCAACTATTGTCCTTTGACCTGTTTCCTCAAACTACTGAATTTTTAATTCATTTACTTACTTTTTAATTTTTGAACTACAGATTTTTAAAATATGCAATGTGAATTCCCCTTTGCATCTTAGGTGAGTTTTATCAGTTTTCCTTTTTTTTTTTTTTTTTTTGAGACAGAGTCTAGTTCTGTCGCCCAGGCTGGAGTGCAATGGCACGATCTCAGCTCACTGCAACCTCCACCTCCCAGGATCAAGCAATTCTCCTGCCTCAACCTCCCGAGTAGCTGGGACTACAAGCATGTGCCACCACACCTGGCTAATTTTTGTATTTTTAGTAGATATGGGGTTTCACCATATTGGCCAGGCTGGTCTTGAACTCCTGAGTTCAAGTGATCCGCCCGCCTCGCCTCGCAAAGTGCTGGGATTATAGGCGTGAGCCACAGCACCCAGCCTCAGTTTTCCTTTTATGTTTTCTTTATGGCTTAAGAATTATATCTACGTTTCTTTTGGCTAAGGTTTAGGCTAAGGTTAAAGATTAGCTGTAATTTGAATGAATCAAATCTATAAAAAGTATTCTAGATGCTACATAAGCATTCTCATTTTCAAATCAAAAGTAGGAGAGAGGAACATAACAGTATATTCTAAACCCTTTCAATAGAGGGGAGGATATATTTATAAAACTAGCATATCCCAAAATACAAAAAGTAATTAAGAAGTTAACAAACATTAGAAATGTAGCATTTGGACCTGGGTGGACCAAAGAAACCCAAACCCTAGCTGACCAACTCTCTTAACAAGGCTCTTGGAACTAATCCCCGCACAGCAATACGTTATCTAGCAGACAGTTAATATTTATTGTGTGAAGTACTGGTATTGAGTATCAAAACACCACAGAACAATCATGTTCCAAATCCTGCATTTATATCTTTGTTTTGCTCAGGCCTCAAACAGATTCCATTTAGTGGGGAAAGAGAATTCTTTGAGTTGCCTGGTTACGCTGGGAAGAGTCTGTGGAGAAAGATTACCTCTATCTTTGTTCATTGCAATGAAAAGAGCAGTTTACTTAATCTACTCAGTAAGTCACATCTGTCATGTCTCTGGATTGAAGGATTAAACAAATGCCTCAGATGGTAGGTTTATTGAGGCTTAGAGCTGCAATCTTGAACGACTACTAGCATAGTGTCATTTTGCCTTGACACATGTGAAAAGATATTTCAGAACTGAAGCACTAAATTTGCCTGGTGAACAGTATACAGCTCAGTACACTTGTATCACAATTGTATCATGATTATCTGTCCTGGTATCACTTAGATTC
Organism: Pongo abelii; assembly: GCF_028885655.2. NCBI lineage: Eukaryota > Metazoa > Chordata > Mammalia > Primates > Hominidae > Pongo > Pongo abelii. The sequence goes on along the minus strand of NC_071991.2, from coordinate 88,779,901 downwards.
ATATTGTAGAAGCTTGTAACTATGGACAATCTCATACTTTTGTCTAGGTTAAGATCAGTGGGCCAGGCGTGGTGGCTCACGCCTGTAATCCCAGTTTGGGAGGCCGAGGCATGTGGATCATCTGAGGTCAGCAGTTCGAGACCAGCCTGGCTAACATGGCAAAACCCTGTCTCTATTTAAAATATGAAAAATTAGCCAGGAGTGGTAGCACATGCCTGTAATCCCAGCTACTCGGGAGGTTGAGGCAGGAGAATCGCTTGAACCCAGGAGGCAGAGGTTGCAGTGAGCCGAGATCATGCCATTGCACTGCAGCCTGGGCAACAGAGCGAGACTCCATCTAAAACAAAACAAAACAAACAAACAAAAAAACAATGAAATGCTAACCATTCCCTTTCTCTGCTAAGTCTGTGACTAGTTTAGCCTATTTCATAAGACTTAAACATAGCCTAACAATAGAATAAAATATTTGAGTTGAGGATCATGTTTGTAATCTTTGTGTCTCCAGTACATTTGCAGCTATTATTTCTGTCATATGCAGGTGTTATGGAACATGAGACTTTTATTACATAAATTACTTAGGTTTCACACTAGAATCGGCACTCTTAGAAAAATGACTTTATCTCAGCAGGCACTGACTTATCTCACTCTTTTCTGAACTCACCCATCTTCCCCATCTGCTCTTGGGGCATATGCTCTTATAAACATATTATATGATCCCTGAAAAAAACCACTCCCAATTGAATCTTTAGTTACTACTGTTACTAACCTTGCAGATATTTACATTGGGTTTTCATGATATTCCAACTGATTTCAAGTTCAAGAAATCTCTTCTCCTTGCTTTTTCATTTTCTTGGCCCCAAAATATGAGCCTTGTATTGTTCCTGAGTTCTTCCTGTCTTCTTGCATATTTTGTGAGGGATTGTCCCCCCATTTTCTTTGTTTTTAATAGCAGTTCTTGTTTTTAGCTAGATTTGGCTTTCTTAGGTTTCTGGTTGCTTATCCTGTACATTCCTTCTGTTGTTGAATTAGACCAGTTTCAGAATATGCTAGTTACATCAGCCATCCACATATCCATGCATCCTTCCATCCAATAAATTTTCTGTGCAAATATTGACCAGGCTAAGCAAGCTGAAGAATACAAGATATGGCCATGATTAAAAGTTCAGATGTTATTCTCAGTGCAGTGGGGGAGCTACTTGAGAGTTTTTTTTTTAAGTGATAGAATACTGTAATCTGATTTCCATTTTATAAGATCAACTTGGTGCTGTAGGGATAATAAATTGAAGGGAGGAGGAGAAGCAGAGAATTTATTTAGAAGGGTGTAACTGGAGTCTAAAACACAGTCGATCCCAGAGGTAAGAAAACAATCAGGTTCCAGTGGTAACAGAATATCTTGTATCAGAGGGACCTACTGCTGAGAACAACTATAAAAGTTGAATAAAATATGTGAAGTAACAAATTTAAAATATAAGGGAACAACCAAGGCATGAGAACTTGAGTGGCCACAGTCCTGGAGAGATGGATATTACACGAGCTGAGCCACACATCCATCTTGGCTTTAGCTTAAAGTTGTTTGTCTATTCACATCCTAGGTATAGAGACTAAGCAGAAAGTTGTGGAGGTGGGGATTCTTATTTCCTTGGGCAGACAAACAGAAGTTGGAGCTTGGAACTGCCACTGAACAACAGACAAATGTGCCTGGAGTTGTGCATGCTGTTTTCCTATGGGGTCGTTGCCAACTCTAAGTCATCTGTAGCTCAAAGCAAAGTCCCATAAACAAAGCTGAAAGCAGCAGGGAAGAGGTAAAACAGCTGATTGACGATTTCACAGTCTAGTTCTGGAGAGAGAGAGGTTAGAGTTCAAGGGCAAACAAGGTGAAGGGGAACTGTAAACACTCCAGGTTTTTACTTGAGACCCCTGAAAGACAATATCTTTGGAGTAATGGAAATTCAGAAGATTAATACAAAAAAGGCCTAAAAGTAGTCCCCTAAATTGTGTGAGGTGATTTTCTAGTACTCTGACTGACTGCCAAAAGAAAAATCTACTCTGGAGAAAGGTAGCCTCAGAGTTGCTGTAAATTTTCATACAGAATGTCTAGTATACAGTAAAAAATCATCAGGCACATCAAGAAACAAGATTGAATGACTGAAATCAAGAAAAATGAAAAAGACAATTGAAACAAACCTATGGGTGATAGAGATTTTGGACTTTTAAGCAATTATAATAGGTTCAAGAAAATGGAAATAAATATGAATATTACTAGAGAACTGAAATACATAAAATTACTAGATTATTGGAATATGTTAAAATTCAAAGGCCGGGTGTGATGGCTCACACCTGTAATCCCAGCACTTTGGGAGACCAAGGTGAGCACATCACTTGAGCTCAGGATTTCAAGACCAGTCTGGGCAACATGGCGAAACCCAGTCTCCACAAAAAATACAAAAATTAGCCAGGTGTGGTGGCAAGCACCTGTAAACCCAGCTACTTGGGAGGCTGAGGTGGGAGGATCACTTGAGCCTGTGAGGCAGAGGTTGCAGTGAGCTTAGATCGCACCACTGCACTCCAGCCTAGGTGACAGAGCAAGACCCTGTCTCAAAATAAAATAAAATAAAATAAAATAAAAACTAATAAAAGAAAAGAAAAGAAAAACAAAACAAAAAAACAGATAAAACTGCAAAATATACATTCTTATCATACACCCAGAGGAGTTATATTAAATTGACCATTTTCTGAGCCATAATTTTTCTCAGTGAATTTCAGAGGATTGAAATTGTGTAAAGTGTGTTCTCTAACCACAGTGGAATTAAGCTAGAATCAAAAATAAGGAAAAATGACTAGAAAATGTTTATATGAGTGAAACTGAGGAGAACTTCTAAATAACCCATGGATGAAAAAATAAATCACAATTGAAATTGAAAAATATTTGGAAAGTACTGATAATGAAAATATAGCATATAAAAACTTGTGCTTAGAGGAATAGGCTTAAATAGGCTTTTGTGTATTTTAAAAAAGAATAGAGGCTGGAAATTGGTTACCAAAACTTTCATCTCAAGAAGCTATGAAAAAAGAAATACATTAAAGTCAAAGTAGAAGGAAAGAAATAACAGTAAAAATTCAATAAAATTGAAACAAATATATAAGAAAATCAACCAAACTAGAAGTGTTTTTAAAAAGATTAATGCAGTTGATAAGCTTCTAGCAAGACTATTCAAGAAGATCAAAAGATAATATAAATTACCAATATGAGGAATGAAGAAGAGGCCAAGTGTGTATATCTCACAGACATTAAAAATCCTAAAACAGGATATTATGAATAACTTCACATCTATTATATAAATTTGAAAATTTAGAAGAAATGGGAAATTTCTTTTAAAAAATTGCTCACCAAAACTAACACAAAAAGGATGGAAATATCTGAATATCTGATATTTTTGCTAAAGAAATGTAATCTATAGTTAAAAATCATCCCATTGCAAGCCCATTTTTAAATTGTTTTCTTCTTATGGGTTTTTAAGAATTCATTGTATTGTATGGATAAGAGTTGTCTGTCAGATATTTATAATTTAATTTTAATTTTCCCACTCTGTGCTTTTTTTTCTTTTTTTAAACTCTCTTAAATGATGACAGCTCATTCCCTGAAACAGGAAAGAAGGTGGAGTGTATAGGTATTAACATAATTAGGCTGCTCAGTTTGGTGGTGGTAAAATGAATTTCTTCTCTTCTAATTGTGTCTGTTTTTCATTTGTGCATAAAGTAGGGATAGTATTGTAACCTAACTCACACAATTATTGGGAGGATTACTTATCTTCTTAATGTATATAAAGCTCTTAAAACAGGGCTTAGCACATATTAATTACATTTTTAAATCTTGATTACTTTTACTTATTTTTTCATAAACCTTCATTTTATGGATCACCGTTATCAACTGAAAAGGTCTAAATTCCTTAATCTAGTTTTTAAGTTGTTGTACTTCTTGGCCCAAACAATCTTTATAAGTCTGTTTGTCTTCTGTTCTATTAAAAGTTCCTTTGTTAAAGAAAAGAAACCATTAAAATTAGCACAACTTATCCTTACAATATAACAGGATTCCATACACATTGAAATGCGGGAAACTAAATGCAGCCCAGTTTTGTATGGATTGAAATTAATAAATCAGGAAGCAAGATTTTCCCTACATTTCTTATCTAGTAACAGCATAGTCTCCTGTGCTGAATTGTCTCTGGAGAGCAACTTTCCTGACTTCATTGGTGAAATTGTAGCCTTTTGATTCAAGACACTGCTATTAGTTTCTGTGTCTTTTAGATGAAATTTCAAGAGAGAATTTTGAGACTACTGGCCAGCCAGTAGCTTGCCTCTTCCTTCCTCTGTTCCTCAGCCACAGCTAACTGCAGGTTCCCCTAGGCTTACTCAGAAGGAACAATGGACTGAGCACAGGGCAAGCTAAAAGGGATGTTGAGCTTGGTAGGTAAATTGGCTTGCATGCTAACCATACCCTTATCATTCATTTTCTTCACAGTAGTACTGCTGCTTCTAGCCTGACAGGTTTTAACCACTGCCTATATTGACTCCTTTGTGACCTTTCCTATCCCATAGTTTGGTGAATTCACTAGACTTGCAGACATTTCTAGAGTATGTTTTTTTTCCCTTTCTGGTAGTTGACAGTCATATATATTGATTAGTGTCACCTTTATACTGCCATTGCAGTGTTTTGATTTTCTATGTGTTTAGTCTTCATGAAGTTTTTTAGAGATTTGTGAAAGAGCTGAGTGAAAATGAAAATAATTGAATTATGAAGTTCTTACTACAAATATGATCTCTTATATTCTTTAGTTCTAAATAGAAAGTCCGTAAGAAAATTAATTACTTTTAGTAAGAATTGTCTGTTTCTGTGATTCCATGCTAGAATATGCTGGCTTCTGTTTTTTGTTGTTGTTTGTTTTTCTAGTATAAATATTTGGTAATAGCTTTTAGAATTCTCTGGGGACACCAAATTCAATAGCTTATGATTTGGATTCATGATAAATCATGAAATTTGGATTTTATTACTAGTTGTATAAAACCTCCCACTGGAAGGAAAGGATTGAAAATTTTCTTAAATAAGTATGTTAGACTGATTATTTTTATTAATGAGAGAGAACTCTGTTTTTCATGATTTATGAGAGGGCTCATTTTAATTAGTTTGTTGATTTGCGGTATTGAAGTAGAGAGTTATATCTTATATAATTACATCATGTAATTCAAAAGAAGTCTCTAACCCAAGTAACTCAGTATTAATGTTCTGTCCTTTCAGAGGATAGAAAGTTAGTTTGACGTGCTGTACCCTACATATTCAGAGAAACAAAATATATACTCTAGATAATCAAAATTTACCTATTTTTAATCTACTTAAACATTTTTCTTAGTCATTATCAAATGTATATTTTGAATGGCTGTTCTTTACATATTAAAATACTTATATTTTTGATGGCACAGTGGCAAAATATTTTTTTAATTTTTTTTATATTTGATTCTTTCTTCTTCCTTTTAGGGTAGAGCCTGGATCAGAGTAGCACTCATGGAAAAACATTTATCTGAATACATCTCTACAGCTCTGAGAGACTTCAAAACAACCAGGTTTAAAAGTCGTTTTAATTTTCTAATATATATTTGAAAGAATCAGCTAAAGACTTAGAAATCAGAATAGGATGAAGAATCAATTTCTAAAATCCTCAACTGTTTTATTTCCTCCTTTTGTTACTACTCAGATAAATCTACTGACTTCTTAGGAAAATGTAATTTGTCAACTAAACATACATCTACCTTTCTGTAAAAAGTTACACATTATGCCTGGAATATCCTTTTTCTAAATCATTTCTGATTCATACTCTTTCAACTCTTGAAGCTTCATTCTCCCCATAGACTGTTCCCTGATGGATTTGAATTTAAGTATGAAATTTCAATAGCATCTTTTTTCTTTTCACCACCTCAGTGTTTCCTTATTTTTTTGCTTGTAAAGAATATACATTGGCCGGGCGCGGTGGCTCACACCTATAATCCCAGCACTTTGGGAGGCCGAGGCTGGCAGATCACCTGAGGTCTGGAGTTCAAGACCAGCCTGACCAACATGGAGAAACCCCATCTCTACTAAAAATACAACATTAGCCAGGCATGGTGGTGCATGCCTGTAATCCCAGCTACTTGGGAGGCTGAGGCAGGAGAATAGTTTGAACCCAGGAGGCAGAAGTTGTGGTGAGCAGAGATCATGCCATTGCACTCCAGCCTGGTCAACAAGAGAGAAACTCCATCTCAAAAAACATATATATATATAAAATTAATAATTTACTTATTTAATTAATATGTATAATTAATTATTGCTTATCTTTTTAGAACAATCTAAACCATTGTTTTTCTTGGATTGTATAAAGATGACATCCTGTGCCATGTGAAAAATAGGACTTTGTTATTTTTTATGATGGTAGAAAAGGGTACATATTAGGACAACTGTCATTCCTAATTAGCACTCATCTGCTGATCTTTATTTGTAAAGCCACTTTTCTTCATATCAAAAGTATTTGTAAATGAAAAGATTTAATAATTTTAGTAACTTAGACATAAACTGTTTAATGTAGCCAGTAACACATGCCATATATAAATTTAAATTAATTAATATTACATAAAATTACAAATTTAGTTTCTCAAGTGCTGTATCACATTTCAGATGTCCCATTGCCACATGTAGCTAATGGTAACCCAATTGGACAGATTTAGAGTGTTTTCCTTATCACAGAAGGTTCTGTTGGGCGGAGCTACCTGAGATATTTCTAAATTACCATTCTTTTTTCTACCTCATTAATCATATTTCTGAAAGAAAAGAAAATAATTACAACTATAAACTAGTTTTGATAGAAAAAAATAAGCACAAAGAAATCATATCTCTGAGATCTTAACTTCCATATCCTAATGCAGGGTTTGACATTCTGGATTTTGAGAAAATCTGGGCATTTATTATGACACATTCTTTCAACTAACTAGCTGGTACTAATTAAGTATCTTTATTTAGTTGCCTCTATCTTTATTGGTAATATAATAGTAAACTTTTAATTTTGAGATACAAAGAAAATAATTGTCATGATTATAAGTTTGACCAGGATAGAAAGACTTTTGGCAAAAAGAAATATTTGCATAAAGTAAATCTGATATATACTTATTTAACTTCTTTTCAAGCAACATGACACTCAAGATATTTCTAAAGATAAACAGTGAGATGATGATAAAACCTTAGACATTTGAAGTGAACTTTATAAAATGAAACATTTATCATTACTAAGTTTCATTATGAAACTTAATAAGCATTGAGGATACTAAGGCTTTGAAAATGAAAACAAAGAATAGTATCAGAATCAAGTAGCTCAAATCTAAAAATCCTACATTAATTAAATCAAAATCAAGTTTGCATAGTAATCATTTCCTATGCAAGTAGAATATTGAATCAAAGTTATGATAGTCTTTTCCAAATAGAAATTAAATAATTAATAATCTCTCTAAATTGTTAGTCTTGTTTATTAGTTTAAATTATTGGGTGGGGTAGAAATAATTTTTGAATAGATTATTTTTAGAACAAGTAGTTTAAATATTTAAAGGAAATGCTTTCTGCCTTGTTCTTAAGTGTTAACCATGCTTTTTCATAGAAAGGAAATGATTCAGCTCTAAAAAAGTACATGAAGTAAAAATATTCCTGTAACCATACATAAACATACAGTCTTCAAACAGAAACATGGCTTAGCATACAATGTTCATATATATGTATCTAATACACAGATATATGTACACATGCATATAATATTTACACATATACATTTATTGAATAATAGGATTTAAATGTGAATATAATGGCTTTGTAACTCTCAAGAAAGGAAGTAAGTAGGGAGTTATTTCAGAGTTTTTATCTTAGAAGTTAACTAAAAAATGTGGGAAAAAAATCTTATTTTTCTCCCCCTATTTACACTATTTTTTTTTTTTACTGAGATGAAACCAAAGACATTTCTTAATTCTAATTAAATTTGATTGCAAACTTCTGGTCAAGACAAATATATTCATAACATTAGATTTGTAAAATACAAACAATTAGAAAGAGTATTTGTACCTTACCTTTTATCTGGATGCTTCCTGAAGTGAGTACTCCTAGAAGAATGAGAAATGATCTCTAATCTTTAGGAATCTAGAGAATATCTGAATAAAGTAGATTTCTTCATGTTCTACTCTTCACAGATAAAGAGTAATGATAGCCTTTAAAATGGTAATACAAGTGTTTATCCCAGTACCAGAGGAGGAGCTACATGAACTAAGGCAGGCAGGCTTGAAAGCATTAATCAGTGAAAACCCAAGGATAAGTTTGGGTGGAGGAAGGGTGGGAGTAGAGAGAAAATAAATTTTGAGTACATGACTATGGCTCCAAAGCATTGAAGAAATATGTGTGATCTTTTTGCTAAGGTGTAGGACGTCTTAATGAGCAGTTGAAAAAACAAACAAAAACCTCGAAGAGTTACATAGCTTAGGGATTGGGGTATAATTGAAAAATAGCCAGAGTTGAGAAGTTGACAGAGTGAAGATTATAATCTAAGCTAAAAAAAAAAAAAAAAAGAGAGAGAGACTTCTTTTGGTAGGTTACGGGGAAGACCTTCAAATGAGAAGTGAAGTAAAAACTGAATTAATTTGTTCAAATTTTTAATTTCTCTTTACCCACTGACTAAAAAATAATTAGTAAATTTAAATTAAAAATACCGTATGATATTTCAAACAAAATTGAAAATGTAACAAGAATTTGAAGTAATAAATATGGAAAATATAAAGATAAATTAGCTTTATGGAAATCATTTGTTTACTTTGCAATTACATCAGTATTTAATTTATAATGAAAAAGTTGTGTTCCAAAGAAATGTTAATTTTCACAATGTTTTAGCACAAATTGAAGGAAGGAGTAAAGTATAAAATAAAACTTTGTAAATTCCTGAGCTGTCCCAAAGAGAAAAAATGAGTTAACAAACACTTTTCTTAGTTACAGAAAAGTGGACAGAATAGTGATAAGTAACCAAAATCTTTTAAGAGTTAAGAATGCATTTTGGAATCTGAGTATGTATTGCGGGATCTGGCCAGCAGCCTGCAATGCAACAGGGCTCTCTGTTTGTTCTTAGGTGGATCGGCAGGTTGAGAAATAATAGACACACACAAGATAGTGAAAGCTGGGTCCAGGGAGTCACCGCCTTCTGGTCCCGTGGTGCCAACAATGCACTGGATATACCAGCATTTATTATTAAGTTTAGTGAGGGTGGGGGTAGGTTAGTGAGGGATTTAGGGTCATTTGATTATGAGGTGAGATGGTCACATGGGGATGAAGTAATTCTTTAACATAACATCTGTGTATAGAAGTACAGTACATTTGTATGTAGAAGTACAGTATACAGAGATAAGAATTTACAATATAGTGTGTGTGTCAGTAATTTCTAACAGAGCCTTAAAGCAGAAACACAATCTTTCCATAACCTATGATTAGCAAGAAATTAATCAACAGTAACAATTGCCACAAAAGCTGGTTACAAACAATCCATGGAAACAGGATGTGAAGCTAGACAACCGGTTAGACCAGAAATTCTCAGAAAGGAGTATGCCTTAACTCTAAAGAGGCCTAGAAGAGCCATGGCAAGATGAGGGCGTTTATAGTCCTATCTTATCCATATGGACAGGCACCCCTCATGCATCCGTTTATAGGCTCTCCACAAGGGTCTCATTCCATTCCTAGAGCTATGAACATCTGCTTTTCTGGGATGGGAATCTTGGTGATGTGAAACCTCCCTGACTGCACATCCATTCATAGGCTCTCTGCAGGGGGAAGCACACCACGTGCTGTTGGCTCATTCTGGCAGTCCAACCTGGCATAGTCTTTACACAATCCTGCATGCAATTTTGTATTTACAATAATCAGGAGCATTTCATCTTTTATTCCATAGCAATAGTTTCAGGGGGTCTCACTACATCTTTCTCTATTCCTTTCACCATGAGCAAAAAGTTTGACTGAAGTAAAAGGCAGCAAATTCAATGCAATAACTCCAGTGAAGCCACAGGTAGTGTGAAATGCTATAAAGGATGAGGGAAATATAAATATTATATATATAATATTATAAATATATAACATTTAATATATAGCATATATTAAAGGACTAGAATGTGGGCATTAATAGATATTTTAATAATTTCTCTTTAACTCTTAGAGACAACAGAAGCCATTGGAATAGAAGCATTTCATCATAGGAAGGACAATATTGACAGATTGATTGATTGCTTTGTCACACTAGTTGTCCTGTTAGGAATAAACTGTAGAGGGCAAGGGCAAAAATCAGAAAGGCCAGTCAAGAGGCTTATTGCAACAATTCCAGTGAGAGATGGTGACTTGATCAGAAAGGCCTATTAACTGACCAATTACTGAAGGGAAGCTGGAGGGAATCGAGAGTGGAAAAGTTTTGAAACGGTTTGTATGGAGTAAGTGCATGATATTGGAAGGAAAGTCATTGACAAGGAGAGAATAGAGTAATATAAAGGAAATAAAGACAGGAATTGTCATTAAAATACTTGATGATTGCACATAGGCAATTTGCAAAAAGGAAGAGTAGAAATACAAAGAATACTAAGAGAATACTTGCTAGAAGTGCCAAAAACAGGCAAAAATTAATTGATTAATCAATTAATTTTTTAAAAAATAAAAAAGTAAACCACGTTCAGAGTGATTACCACTTTGGGAAATCTGCCTACCATCATTAAAATTGACAGACACTCATGGCCACGAGTCAGGTCCAACTGTCAGAATGACATGACTCCTGTCACTGTTGCCAGATTTGTGGGATATTGGGGCCAACATAAAATGGTTTTCAAGCTTATTCTGAGAATATAGAAAGTTACCAAATAAAAAGAGTAGCAAAGTTTGTTTTTCCCTGAAGATTTCCTGAGTGAGCTTTACAAAAACTTTTGAATTCTCTGAAAATGTACTAAATCATCTTCTGTTCTGTTTCTGAACTGTTTGAACCTCTTGGGACCTGTAGGAATTGCTAACAAGCTCTTAAATGTCTCCACTGCACCATATCATTTTTAGAAAGACCAATTTGTCTCATCTTTGGGCAATGTGCTATACACAAAATATTTCTGTTTTATGTTTCTTTTCTAATTTGACTCAGCATAGCCTGCGAACTAGTGAAGTTCTTTGCCCTCCATCAGATAGAAATAAGAAAGCCAAGCAACTAAGTTTCTATCACAAAGTGCAAGGTTTTCCCATAAATTTTAAGTTCTTTTTTGATAAGATGTCTAGTGAGAAGTGAAGGCTATATACAGCTGTTTACTGTACAACTGTTACAGCTGTACATGATTAGTGTAGAAATTTAAAACAAGTAAAATTTTTGGTATTTGCAATATAGTTTAATTGTATATGATTATGATATTATTACTTCTATGATTTTTTAAGATAGGGTCTCACTCTGTCTTCTAGGCTGCAGTGCAGTGGGACGGTCATGACTCACTATAGCCTTGACCTCTCAGGCTCAAGCCATCTTTCCAAATTAGCTGGCTAACTTTTAAAACTGGTTTGTGGAAACGGAGTCTCACTATGTTGCCCAGGCCAGTTTGTAACTCCTGTGCTCAAGTATCCTCTTGCCTCAGCTTCCAAAGTGCTGGAATTCCAGGTGTGAGCCACTGTGCCTGGCCTACTTCTATCATTTTTCTTTCCCTTTTTAAATTAAACCCTTGGGTTAAAGGTAAAATACAATCCAAAAGTGTTTTTTAATAAAAATCATGGATAATGGAGGTATTCTATATCAGGACACCTGTAATACATTCAAGAATGTAGCCAGAAAAAGTTTTATAGCCCTAAACCCTTTTATTAATAAAAATAAAAATTATAAATGAAAGAAATTTTCATGTTAAACAAGATGAGAAAAGAAAAACAGAAAAAATAAAGGAAAGATAAAGCAAAAAGTAAACAATATTTGCTTTATCAGTTTATCTAAATTGAGAAACAAAATATATAATTACTAAATAAAAATAATATTTTTTGGTAAAAAATTTTCAAGAGAGACCAATTACTAGCTACCTTAACCGAGGTATATGTATAATAAAAGGACAAGGAGGAAGTAACCATTGACATGACATATGATGCATTTAAAAAATCCTACAATCTCTCTGCTATATATTTGAAAGATATAATGATAATTTCCTACAAAAATGTAATTTGCCCAAATAGACCCTACTATATGTAAAAAATTTAAATAAGCTAATATCTCTATTAGGAAAAGAAAAATTTATCAAGACACTTCCTCAAAATCAATCATTAAGCCCAGATGATTTCAAGGAAGACTTGTATCAAAATTTCGAAGCCTGGATAGTCCCAATGATTTTGAAATTTTTTGCACCTTATAAAAAAGAAAATTTCAAAAAATTAAGGAAAAATCTAATACTTTTTGTCAAGTAAGTATGACATTTATACCTAAACAATACAGTTAGAAAAGAAAATTATGGACAAATATCAGTTATTAATATTGATTGAAATGTAAAAATATTAGAATACAACAAGTCAGTAAGAAACTGATACATTTTGATCAAGTGTGATTTATTCTGGGAATATGATATTGATACAATATTAGGAAATCCATTGATATAAAAACCATATGAATCTTCTGGTTTGATGATTTGCTAGGAGGACTCATAGTCTTATTCATGGCTATCATATATTACAGTAAAAGGATGCAAAGCATATAAGTAAAGGGAAAAGGCATATGTGGCAATGTCCAGTGAAAACCAGGTATGAAAGTTTCTAGGAGTCCTTTCCCTGTGGAATCATATGGGCTGTGCTTAATTCCCTCAGCAACAACTTTTGACAACATACATGAAATGTTGTCCACCAGGGAAGCTCATTAGGGATTTAGTGCCTAGGGTTTCTATTAGGGGATAGTCATGAGGCACCTTCTGCCTAGCACCTATCAAAATTCCAGACTCCTAGAAGGAAAGAAAAAGGTTAGCATAAACTGCATTGTTTGTACAAGCAGTTTAGGCACAGTGAGCCATTCTTATCCATCAGAGTGATGGTAATCCTTCCAAAATCTAAGTTCTCGGCATCAGCCAAGCCTAATCTTTTAATTAGGCCTTTTGAAGGATAGAAATCAGGTCTGCTATATGTTAACTCTTTCTGCACACCATATTCATACATCTAAAAGTAAAAGCCAGCTATTTTTCCTCTGTAGAAGATGGAAAGTCCTTTGCAAAATGTGTAATTTATTCCTGAGAGATGGAAAAAAGTACAAAATTGGTAATTGAGGTTTACTTTCTTAACATGATATGGGAATTTTATATAATCTTAGTCCTAGAATCAGTATTTTACTTAATTCAGAAACACTACTTGTATTTCCAATAAGATTTTAAATAATGTATTGCACTCTTTTTACTAATGTTCAACTTAATAGTAGAGGTTAGCCAATTCAATTAGACAAAATGAATCATTTAGAGACATAAGAATCAGAAACAAAAAGGAAAACTATTTATATTTGTAGATGATAAGGTTTTGTAAGTAGAAAACCCTAGAGATTCAGTAATAAAACTAAATTAAAATAAAACAATTCAACAGTACAGCATACATTAAAATAGCATATCTAATACATATACAGAAGTAACATCATAACACAGGTAACATAGTTACACAGGTAACATAATAACACATAAAATCAATAGTCAACAATAACTATAAAATACTAAGAGATAAATGTAAGAAGAAATGTGTAAAATCTACATAAAAAAATTTAAAAGGCCTGAAAAATATAAAATTAAAATTATTAAAATGGGAAGAAGTATTTTACTTTTGTGTAAGATGCTTAAACTTTATAGAATACAGCTTAGCTCCCTATACGTTAATTTATAATTTGACCGCAATCTCTATAATATGTTAATAAGTTTCTTTACATAATTAGACAAGTTGATACTGAAATTATATGTAAAAATAAACATACAAAATAAATATATAAAATATACAAAAGAAATATAATAAACATGTAAAAGTATACAAAATGTACAAAAATACACAAATAAATATACAAAATTAACTTGGAAATACTAAAAAGAAAGCTGTAGTATAGGAGAAGAAATTAGCCTTACCCAATACTAAATATACTATATAAAAACCTTACAATTAAAACTGTGCATTGGTGCATGCAGACATACAGTGAAATAGGATAAAGAAGTAATTATATATTAGAAATAAATGCAAGTAAAAAATAAACTTTAGTTTATGATAAAGGTAGAACCTTAAAACACTGAGGTGATGAGATTTGTAATGCATGGCTCTGGGATCAATCAATCAATCAATCAGTTTGCCATTTTGAAAAAGATATAATTAAATCCCTTCTCACATTATATAAAATAATAATTAAAATAAATGTAGTGTTTACTTTTTTAAAGAAATCAAAACATTCCAGGATGAGATAAAACAGAGATGAATTCCTATATAACCCTATGTAGGTAAAATTCTTCTAAGTCTGAATAAAATTTCAGAGGCAATGAAAAAAATTAGTGGAACATTTGACTACATCCAAAAAAAAAAAAAGAAAAAGAAAAACTTTGCAAAGCAAAAACACCATATAGGAACATCAAAATACAATTGAAAAACTGGGAGAAAATATTTGCAACATTATTTTAACAATAAAAGACTTTTTAAATTAATACAAATTGAGAGAAAAAGACTAAAAATTTGATAGAAACATAAGGGCAGAGATGTAAACTGACAACTCAAGAATATGTCAAAAGCTGTTAGACATATGAACATTTATTTAACTTTTCTTATTATAAGGGAACTATAAATATAAGCTGAGATATTATTTCTTTTATGTCATTTTAGCCAAGTTTAGATAGAAAGGTGAGAGAGAGAGAGAGAGAGACAGGCTGATGGAGGAATTACTGCACTCTGTGGTGAGGATATGTGGAAAATGCACTCCCATGAACTTTTGAGGAAATGCCAGTTTGCACATTCCTAAAGAAGGATATTTGGTTTTATCCAAAAAATCTACACAGTACCTTATGGCTAAGCAATTTCACTTCCACAAATCTAAGCAAAAAGATAAGATATCACAAATTTAAGCAGAAGATAGGATATGTGTGTGTGTGTGTGTGTGTGTGTGTGTATGCAATAATTATAATTTTCTTTTTATTTCTTTTTTTCCTTTTTTTTTTTTTTTTTTTTTTTAGACAGAGTCTCACTCTGTCACCCAGGGCAGAGTGCAGTGGTGAGCTCTGACTCACTGCAGCCTCCACCTCCCGGGTTCAAACGATTCTCCTGCCTCAGCCTCCTGAGTAGCTGGGACTACAGACGCGTGCCACCACGCTCTGCTAATTTTTTGTATTTTTAGTAGAGACAGGGTTTCACCATGTTAGCCAGGATGGTCTCAATCTCCTAACCTCATGATCCACCTGCCTTGGCCTCCCGAAGTGCTGGGATTACAGGCGTGAGCCCTTGTGTTTGGACATGTAGCTAATTTTAACTATAATATTTTAAATAGTTAAAATTAGCTAAATGTCAAAACAAAGGAGATTGACTAAATCAGAAATGTATGCAGACAGACATAGAGTGCTATGTAACTGTAAAAAAGGAGAAAATTTTCTTTAAGTTAATATAGTATGATTACATTATAATTGTATATATAATTATAATATATAGCAGGCTATTTTTAGGTAAAATAAAAGTATAAAAAACTATGCTCTATGTTGTGTTTAAAAATGGGAGGAGATAATAAAACATTCTGGTGGCTCCTCTAAAATCAGAAGTGGGAATACTAAGCCAGAAAGCAGAGGTGGATGGGAACATAATGAAAATAATAGAATGAAGGGGGTAACATGTCAGTTCTCTGAATATACATTATGGTATGCTTCTGATAATTGGAACCATGTAAATATTTCACGTATGAGAGAGTGTGAGAGAACAAAAATAATCAATAATTATGGCAAAGGTACCATAAATAAAATTCAAACAGAAATAGATGAACCAAACTAAATTCAAATAAATAATATGATCACCCTGAAATGGCTAATGAACTAACCCAACTAAAGCATGAGGACTACATTTGGACTATATACCCTCAAGCTCAAAACGAACACACTTTTAAACACATATTAAAGTCTAGTTAGTAAGATTTTTGCAGAATTTAGGTTAGCATTTCTGAAATTTTTTATTGCACTTTCTAAGATTGAGCAAGCAGTTAAATATAACATGAATAATTAGATTTTATTTCTCACTGTTATGCTCCTATTCTAACATTCTCTTTCTCTGTCTCTCTCTCTCTCTCTCTCTCTCTGATCTCATCTCATCTGTTTCTTTGAGTTCTGTTTGAACTTTTGGAATATTTTCTATGTATTTCATGGGATATTATTAGTTATTTTATAGCGTTGCATTTTTTATTATTTCTGTAAAATGTTATCTTTATTTGCCTCTTTCCAAGTCTTGTCTTACAGAATCACATTTTTTAAATTAAGAAACTCTCATTTTTAAATTCCAGAAACAAAATTTATCTTTTGTTCATTCCGTTTCATCAACACAGCAATGATAATTCCTTCTGCCTGTCTTTCCTTTTAATTTTTTTTAATTACTTGATAAATAATCATTGTACTTGATGTTTTGATATATATTCATCATTTAATGATTATATCAAGCTAAGTAACATATCTATCACCTCTTATCTTTTTTTGTAGTGAGGACATTTAAAATTACTTTTTCAGTAATTTTGAAATTTACAATATATTATTATTAACTATTGTCACCATTCTGTACAGTAGATCTCAAAATCTTATTCCTCTTCCCTAACTGAAATTTCGTACCTTTGATCAACCTCCCATGCCCCTCCCCCCCAGCCTCTGGTAATCACTATTCTGCTCTCTACTTCTATAAGGTCAACATTTTAAAGTTCACATATAACTGAGATAATGAAGTAATTGTATTTCTTTTAAACTATTCTGGCCCCTTAACCCACTTGTGAGTTTATCTGAACTTGGTGTCAAAACATGTGAGATCACTTAACAGACAAGAAAGTTAGTATATGAGTGTACTGAGATTAGCAGAGGGAAGAATGTGCAACAGAAAATAAGGAGATTACCATAATTCCTTTGACAAGTTGGGGCATCTCTTATGAAGAGTACCAAGTGGGGCCTCCATTCTCAAGGCTAAGCAGTAATGAACCTTCAGCAGCTCAGCACTGCCAACTTTCTTTTCTGCTGCTGGAATCAATGAAATTATTTGATTCTTTCATTGGGCAAAAAGTAGGCACAGGCATACTCTCTTTGCTTATTGAACTAGTTGGTAACGTTGAGAAATCACGGGACTTGACAACTTCCCTGTGTGTTCCATTGGAGAGTTAAAACTATTTCCGATTCACTGAGTCCAACTCCAATTTCGCCAACCTCTTTTCCTCAGGCATCATAAACAAACGCATCTTACACTGCAAGCTTTTCTCAAGAACGTGAAGTTGTAGTTCCATATTGTTTTTTTCTGCAGATTCTCACAGTTGTCAATGATAATGTGAAGAATAATAATGGATTCCTTTTAACAAGAAAAATAAAAGATTGAAACAAATTAAGCACAAAAATATGAAACATAAAAGTAGGAGAATGTGATTAATTCAGCTAAACAGTAAAATTAATGGATTTTTAACTATTGAAATTAAAAGTGACCTGAATAGATAAATAAAATAGACAAATACCTAATAAGTACAGAATAATTCAACCAAAATAAAGAAATGACTGTCAGAAGAAGGGATATATAATCACAATAGAATAAAGACTAAAATATTTGGAAATTTAGAGAAAATGGGTAATATTCAAAAAATAATTAGTTAATTTTTAAAAATGTAGAATACTGAGACATACAGTAATAACAATATCCTCCATCAGGAAGGTGTTTAGAAATGCCCATTAGTAAATAAGTTATAACTACCATATGATTCTTTTGGGAATTTTAGTTAAGTTTCAAAGAACAGAAATGTCCAATGCTATGCAAATGTTCACAGTCTACAGAAAAATACCAATCCATCATTAGGCTAATGTCACAGGTTGACAAATATAATACATATGCTGTATAAATACATTTTAGTTATAGTTTAATTATTAAAAATGAGTAAAATTACACTGAATTGAAGGTAAAAGAGATTAAATAATGTAATTTACCATATTCAACTAAGGTTTAGCTGATATAAATACAAGACTAGGATTGTGCATTTCATATAAAAATATTTCCTATTTCAGGTGCCTTGTTAACACAAATTAATCAGTTATGTTATAAACACATAGTTAAGGGCTGAAAATATTTGACAAAAATCAGCCAATATTTTTAAAAAAAGTGAAATTGGAATATAGGAAAAATGTCCAAATATGATAAAGCATCTTTGCCAACATTTAATCATACACATCATAATAAAAGTAAAACATTAAATTCAAGGCCAGGCATGGTGGCTCATGCCTGTCATTCCAGCACTTTGGGAGGCTGAAGCAGGAGAACCATTTAAGCCCAGGAGTTGGAGACCAGCCTGGGCAACATAGTGGGATCCCATCTGTAAAAAAAAATTTAAAAACCACCTGGGTGTGGTAGTGCCTGCCTCTACTCTCAGCTGCTCAAGAGGCTGAAGTGGGAGGATTGCTTGAGATTGGAAGGTCAAGGCTACAGTGAGCCTTGATCACACCATTTTACTCCAGCCTGGGTGACAGAGTGAGACCCTGTCTCTCTGAGTCCCCTGAAACCATGTCACCTGCCGTGGGGATAGTTGTGTATTTTATAGAAAAACATTTCAGGATATTATTTCAATATTTTGCATTGTTTCTAAATTTAAAGCTAAGTCTAAAATATATTTAGATTATTAAAGATGGAAGTTTATTTCAATATTCTGTATATTTAAATGACTAATATTTAGTTTTACAAACCAGAATTTTCAAGATAAATCTCAATTTCCCAGTGAAAAAAATAATCACTTGTGATTTAAATGAAATTTCATTAGTTAAAAAATTTTCTTCCTGACTCTGTAATAGAAAATAATAATAACAAAAAAAATTCTACCACCTTGAATGCATTTCGTTTTGGCATCCTAAAATCCACACATACAGACAGGTTTCTTGTCATAGTAATCAAAATAATCTGCCATTTTCATTTCACTACAATAGGACACTTCTGTTTTTATACCTGATCTTCATAATCATTATTTTAATTACATGTATAATAGTTCATAGTATTTGTGTATTATGATTTAACACTTAACATTAGATTACTTTGAATTTTCCAATTTTACTTAATACATATTATTGAGTAATATTTTTGTGATAATTTACTTTTGTTTTTGAGTGATTTTTTGAAAATATAGAAAAGATAATTATTCATTTGAATTAATATTACAATAATAAATTAATTTTCATATCAATGAAAAACAAAGGCTTATGACTCTTGCTAGTCAAGGCCATTTTATTTAACAGAATTGTGCATTTTATAAGCCCTTGAAGTAAATATTTATACTAATTTTAATGTGATTGTTTTTTATTATACTTTAAGTTCTAGGGTACATGTGCACAACATGCAGGTTTGTTACATATGTATACATGTGGCATGTTGGTGTGCTGCACCCATTAACTCGTCATTTACATTAGGTATATCTCCTAATGCTTTCCCTCCCCTCTCCCCGCACCCCACAACAGGCCCCGGTGTGTGATGTTCTCCTTTCTGTGTCCAAGTGTTCTCATTGTTCAATTCGCACCTATAAGTGCGAACATGCAGTGTTTGGTTTTTTGTCCTTGTGATAGTTTGCTGAGAATGATGGTTTCCAGCTTCGTCCATGTCCCTACAAAGGACATGAACTCATCATTTTTTATGGCTGCATAGTATTCCATGGTGTATGTGTGCCACATTTTCTTAATCCAGTCTATCATTGTTGGACATTTGGGTTGGTTCCAAGTCTTTGCCATTGTGAATAATGCCACAATAAACATACGTGTGCATGTGTCTTTATAGCAGCATAATTTATAATCCTTTGGGTATATACCCAGTAATGGGATGGCTGGGTCAAATGATATTTCTAGTTCTAGATCCTTGAGGAATCGCCACACTGTCTTCCACAATGGTTGAACTAGTTTACAGTCCCACCAACAGTGTAAAAAAGTGTTCCTATTTCTCCACATCCTCTCCAGCACCTGTTGTTTCTTGACTTTTTAATAATCACCATTCTAACTGGTGCGAGATGGTATCTCATTGTGGTTTTGATTTGCATTTCTCTGATGGCCAGTGATGATGAGCATTTTTTCATGTGTCTGTTGGCTGCATAAATGTCTTCTTTTGAGAAGTGTCTGTTCATATCCTTTGCTGACTTTTTGATGGGGTTGTTTGATTTTTTCTTGTAAATTTGTTTGAGTTCTTTGTAGATTTTTGATATTAGCCGTTTGTCAGATGGGGAGATTGCAAAAATTTTCTCCCATTCTGTAGGTTGCCTTTTCACTCTGATGGTAGTTTCTTTTGCTGTGCAGAAGCTCTTTAGTTGAATTAGATCCCATTTGTCAATTTTGGCTTTTGTTGCCATTGCTTTTGGTGTTTTAGACATGAAGTCCTTGCCCATGCCTATGTCCTGAATGGTAATGCCTAGGTTTTCTTCTAGGGTTTTTATGGTTTTAGGTCTAACATGTAAATCTTTAATCCACCTTGAATTAATTTTTGTATAAGGTGTAAGGAAGGGATCCAGTTTCAGCTTTCTACATATGGCTAGCCAGTTTTCCCAGCACCATTTATTAAATAGGGAATCCTTTCCCCATTGCTTGTTTTTCTCAGGTTTGTCAAAGATCAGATGGTTGTAGATGTTTGGTATTATTTCTGAGGGCACTGTTCTGTTCCATGGGTCTATATCTCTGTTTTGGTACCAGTACCGTGCTGTTTTGGTTACTGTAGCCGTGTAGTACAGTTTGAAGTCAGGTAGTGTGAGGCCTCCAGCTTTGTTCTTTTGGCTTAGGATTGTCTTGGCAATGCAGGCTCTTTTTTGATTCTATATGAACTTTAAAGTAGTTTTTTCCAATTCTGTGAAGAAAGTCATTGGTAGCTTGATGGGGATGGCATTGAATCTATAAATTACCTTGGGCAGTATGACCATTTTCACAATATTGATTCTTCCTATCCATGAGCATGGAATGTTCTTCCATTTGTTTGTGTCCTCTTTTATTTTGTTGAGCAGTTGACCTCTCCTTGAAGAGGTCCTTCACATCCCTTGAAAGTTGGATTCCTAGGTATTTTATTCTCTTTGAAGCAATTGTGAATGGGAGTTCACTCATGATTTGGCTCTCTGTTTATCTGTTATTGGTGTATAAGAATGCTTGTGATTTTTTCACATTGATTTTGTATCCTGAGACTTTGCTGAAGTTGCTTATCAGCTTAAGGAGATTTTGGGCTGAGACGATGGGGTTTTCTAAATATACAATCATGTCATCTGCAAACAGGGACAACTTGACTTCCTGTTTTCCTAATTGAATACTCTTTATTTCTTTCATTTGCCTGATTGCCCTGGCCAGAACTTCCAACACTATGTTGAATAGGAGTGGTGAGAGAGGGCATCCCTGTCTTGTGCCAGTTTTCAAAGGGAATGCTTCCAGTTTTTGCCCATTCAGTATGATATTGGCTGTGGGTTTGTCATAAGTAGCTCTTATTATTTTGAATTACGTCCCATCAATACCTCCCTGGGATGCAAGGCTGGTTCAACATAGCAAATCAGTAAACGTAATCCAGCACATAAACAGAAACAAAGACAAAAACCACACGATTATCTTATAGATGCAGAAAAGGCCTTTAATGTGATATTTTTAAAATTAGATACTTTTTAAAATAGTTCACTTTAGTAATCCCATTGTGTTTATTTGTATTTCTTTGATTATTAATGCTCGTGAGCATCAATATTATTTACTTTTGTAAATTACATTGGAGAAATTGTTAAGTTATTCATTCTTATGAGTAGGCAAATTAAATACCTAATTGCATGCATCTGTCATTAGCTACATTTTTTCCCAGATGAATTTCTAAAACAAAGATAGAGTAGGAAAAAAAATATCTGCAATACTATTTTAAAATACCTTTTATTCTTTGAGCATGTATTGAATTTTTATTTCTTAGTTGTGGCATATAAAAATATTTTTTATCTTATCAAGAGGATGCATGTCTCTTTGGGATTAGATCCTTCAAAGAATATGACACTTCAAAGAATATGACACTTTAATGAGTATGACACATGAGCTCTTACAAGTCTGATATTTGACAGATCAAGTTAAATTAAGTAACAAAGAGACAGGTACCATATGGTAAGCTTCCTAGGAAAAATGACAGTACACTTCTACTCTTATTATAATGATTTATTATGCTCATTTTTATATAAAAGAAGAGGAAATGAGGAATCATTATGAGCAAAGAAAAAAGTATAGCAGAGAATATTATTAAAGTTAACTAAACCTATCTTCTTCTATTCATCTAATTTAAGCATTTGTGAAGGGCTTATATGACCAGATTACAATAAAATTATATAGAATAATTAGTCTTATAACTCCAGTGTTCGCAGCTCATTACTGCTAGAATTATTTTCTATGATAGAAATCTGCTATAAAATTCACACAAGATAGATCCTTTGTCTGGCTTTAAGTAACGTTTCCTGTTTTGATTTGTACAAATCTCTTCTCCAGACCTTCTTCTGCAATACCATAGAGTCAAAACACTTCAAACTTTCTCTCATTCTCTGAATAGGCTGTACATCAAGTTTTGCATTTTTCAGATTCTTAGGATGTCTTTCTCCATCTGTGTTAGTTTCCTATTGTTATCTGTAACAAACTGTCACAAACTTAGTGGCTTAAAAACAACACCAATTATTATTTTACATTTCTGAAGAAGTCTAAGATGGGTCAGCAGGACAGCAGTTCCTCTCGAGATTCTAGGGGAGAATTAATTTCTTGCCTCTTCCAGTTTCTGGAAGATGCATGTATTACTTGGCTCATGGCCCTGCAACAGTTCAACCTCTGCCTCTTTTGTCACATCTTCTTCTCTGAGGCTGATCCTCTCACTTCTCTCTGGGGTTCTTGATTACATCAGGCCCATATGGTGGGATAATATCCATTTTAGATATTTAATTTAATGCCATTTGCAAAGTCCCTTTTTCATTTTCAGTAGCATATTTACAAGTCAGGACATGGACATGTTTTAGAAGGCATTATGCTACCTACTACATCTTTTCTATGTAAAAAATTGGTAGTCATTCCTCCTGTTCCAAGTTCAAATGTCACCCCCTCATGAGATTTTCGCATATCTCCAGATGGAGGTGATGTGGTCTTCCTTCTCTTTCTTCAGGGACTCTAATGACTAATAAACTTGCCTTCTTTCCTTTTGACCCCTTTAATTTTTCTATTCATGAAGGCTGTTTTTCCCCAATTTTGTTTTCATTAATTTGTCCATCTTGTCTATCCACAAAGACATTTTTCCTTTTTTAAAATCTGTCTATCTTATTATTAAAGTTTGCTATTTTTCAATATAATAACTTCCTTGTATTAAAATATGCTATTTTACACCTTACTATTTGAGGAAGGCCAATAATATATAATAACTGAGGAAAGTGGGGCAAGATGGATGAAAAGAAGGCTCTAACAATTGTCCTCCCTATAGGAACACCAAATTGAAGAACTATCCGCACAAAAAAAAAAAAAGCACCTCCATAAGAACCAAAAATCAGGAGTGCAATCGCAGTGTGTGGTTTTAACATTATATTAAGGAAAGAGGCACTGAAGAGCGAAAGACAATCTTGAATCACCTACACCAGCCCTCCTTCATCCCCCAGCAATGGCTGAGTGGTATGGAAAGACAATCTGTGCATTCAGGGGAAGCAGCAAACAGTAATTGTGCAACTTGACGTTGGAACTCAGTACTGCCCTGTCACAGCAGAAAGCAACACAGGGCATAACTCAGCCAGTGCCTATAGAGGGAGCTTCTCTAGCCAGAGGCAAATTCTCCATTTCAGTGGTAGGAGCCTGAGTTCAGGCAAGACCCACCAGTATGGGCTAAAGTTCTCGGGGGTCTTAAATAAACTTAAAAAGCAGTCTAGGCCAAAGAGACTTCAATTCCTGGACAAGTCCTGATGATGTGCTGGGCTTGAAGTTAGTGGATATTGGGTGGAGATGACCGAGTGAAACACCAGCTAGTGCAGCCAAGAGAGTGCTTGCATCATCACTGCACCAAACACAGGCAGCACAGTTTGCAGCTCTGGAAGAGACTCCTTCCCTCCACCTAAGGAGAGGAGAGGGGAGAGTAAAGAGGACTTTGTGTTGAAACTTGGACATCAGAATAGCTACAGAAGAAAAGGGTATCAGGAACAGTCTTGAGGTCCCCATTCCAGGCCCTAGCTCCTGGTTGACATTTCTAGACACAGTCTGGGCCAGAAGGGTACCCATTGCCTTGAAGGGAAAGACCCAGTCCCGGCAAGATTTATCATTTGCAGACTTAAGAGCCCTTGGGCCTTCAATAAGCATCAGTGGTACCCAGGCAGTTCTCACCACAGGCCTTGAGTGAGACCCAGGGCCATGCTGGCTTCAGAAGTGACCCAGCACATTCTCATCTGTGGGAACCATGGGGAGAGACTCCTTCTGCTTGAGAAACAGAGAATGAATGCAGGGGACTTTGTCTTAGAGATTAGGTCCTAGCTCAGCCACAGTGATGTAGAGAAACAAGTATGTTCATGGGGTCCCCAATTCTAGGCCCTGGCTCTTGGACAGCATTTCTGGGCCTGTCCTAGGTGAGAGGAGAGCCTGCTGACCTGAAGAGAGAGAATCAGACCAGGCAGGATTCAGTGGCCCCTTAGTGAACATTGGCAGTAACCAGGCAGTAATTGCCACAGACCTGGGATGGTGGTGGCCATGGGAAGAGACTCTTCTGCTTGAGGAAAAGGGGAGGAAGAGTGGAAAGGACTTTGTCTTACAGCGTGCATACCAGCTCAGCATACCAGCATACCAGCTCAGAATAGAGCACCAGGTAGATTCCCATGCTTCCTTTCACGAGGTTCTGTCTATCAGATGGCATCTCTGGACCCAACCAGGGCTGAAGGCAATTCGTGTCCCTGAAGGGAAGGACACAGACCTGGTGGGATTTGCCATCTGCTGATTGTAGAGCCCTAGGGCCTTGAGAAAATATAAGTGGTAGCCAGGCAGTAGCCACCTTAAGCCTTGGGCAAGACCAAGTGTTGTGCTGGCTTTGCATCTGACTCAGCACAGTCCCAATACTGGTGCTCACAGGGGTGCATGTGTCACCCATACCCCAGGTCCAGGCAGCTCAGCACAGAGAGACAGACTTTGTTTGGATGGGGGGAAGTAAAGGAAAAGAACAAAAGTTTCCACCTGATATCCCAGGACATTTTCCCATATCTTACCTAAGACCACCAAGACAGTACCTGTATAAGTCTGCAAGAGCCACAGTATTTTTGTGCATGGGGTGCTTCCTAATGCCTACATGGCTACAGTGACCAAAGACTAAGGCCCCAACACCCAAGTCCTTTTTAATACTTGGAAAAACTTGCCAAGGACATGTATAAACAATCCAAGACTGCAAAAATTACAATCAATATCTAGCTCTTCAATGCCAAGAAAAAAAAACAATGGACATCCACAGGCATCAAGACCATCCAGGAAAATATGATCTCACCAAATGAACTATGTAAGACATCAGTGACCAATTCCAGACAGAGATATACACAAAATATAAAGCAATAAATTAAGGCTTATCACAATAAAAATATCCTTCAATAAAATAAAGACAAGAAGGAAGAAAATATCACAAAACAACCAGAAAACAAATTAAAAAATGGCAGAAGTCAATTCCTATTTATTAATAATAACATTAATGAAAATGGACTAAACTCTCCAATCAAAATACATAAAGAGGAGAAATGGATGAAGAAAACCAAGGCCCCAAAATTATGTTGCCTACAAGAAACATATTTCAGCTATAAAGACATGCATCCACTAAAAATAGAAGGATGGAAAAAGATATTCTATGCCAATGGAACCAAAAATAGAAAAACTGTTGTCTATATCGGACAAAATAGATTTTCAGACAAAAACTATAAAAAGAGGCAAATGTCAGAATATAATGATAAAGGGGCCAGCTCAGCAAGAGAATATAACAATTGTAAATATACGTGCACCCAACAATGGAGCGCACAGATATATAAAGCAAATATTATTAGAGCTAAAGAGAGAGCTAGACCTCAATAAAATAATAGCTGGGGATTTCAACACCACATTTCAGCATTGGAAAGATCATACAGACAGAAAATCAACAATGAAACATCAGGTTGAAGATGGACTATAGACCAAATGGACCTAATAGATGTTGCACAGAATATTTTATCCAATGACTGCGGGATTCACATTCTTCTCCTCAGCCCATGGATCATTTTGAAGGGTATGTTATGTCACAAAGCTAGCCTTAAAAATTCCAAAATTATTGAAATTATATTAAATATCTTTTCTGACTACAAGGCAGTAAAACTAGAAATCAATAACAGGGAAATTTTGGAAACTATGCAAGCACATGGAAATTAAATAATATTCTCCCAAATGACTAGTGGATCAGTGCAAAATTTAAGAAGAAAATTAAAAAAAACCAAAAACAAAAAAACAAATGCACATGGAAACACAACATATCAAAACCTGAGGTATTCATCAAAAGCAGTACTTAGAATGTTTATAGAAAGAAGTGCTTCAATCAAAAAAGTAGAAAAACTTCAAAAAACTACTTAATGATACATCTTAAAGAACTAGAAAAGAAAGAGCAAAGTAAACCCAAAATCAGTAAAGGAAAAGAAATAATAAAACCTGAAAAGAGGGGAGAGTCGGAAAAAGTGTACTTGGAGACCTCACCGTCGAGACTGAAGACTAGTCGTCACAAATGGCACTCGGAGTGCACTGAGCCGAGGAACAAAGAAGGCCACGTTGGGCGCCAGATATTGTGGGATCTGGCCAGCAGCCTGCAATGCAATGGGGCTCTCTGTTCTTAGGCAGATCGGCAGGTTGAGAAATAATAGACACACACAAGATAGTGAAAGCTGGGTGCAGGGGGGTCACCGCCTTCTGGTCCCGTGGTGCCAACAATGCACTAGATGTACCAGCATTTATTATTAAGTTTAGTGAGGGCGGGGATAGGTTAGTGAGGGATTTAGGGTCATTTGATTATGAGGTGAGATGGTCACATGGGGATGAAGTAATTCTTTAACATAACATCTGTGTATAGAAGTACAGTACATTTGTGTGTAGAAGTACAGTATACAGAGATAAGAATTTACAGTATAATGTGTGTCAGTAATTTCTAACAGAGCCTTAAAGCAGAAACACAATCTTTCCATAACCTATGATTAGCAAGATATTAATCAGCAGTAACAGTTGCCACAAAAGCTGGTTACAAACAATCCATGGAAACAGGACGTGAAGCTAGACAACCGGTTAGACCAGAAATTCTCAGAAAGGAGTATGCCTTAACTCTAAAGAGGCCTAGAAGAGCCATCGCAAGATGAGGGCATTTATAGCCCTATCTTATCCATATGGACAGGCACCCCTCATGCATCCGTTTATAGGCTCTCCACAAGGGTCTCATTCCATTCCTAGAGCTATGAACATCTGCTTTTCTGGGATAGGAATCTTGGTGATGTGAAACCTCCCTGACTGTACGTCCATTCATAGGCTCTCTGCAGGGGGAAGCACATCACACACTGTTGGCTCATTCTGGCAGTCCAACCTGGCATAGTCTTTACACAATCCTGCATGCAATTTTGTATTTACAATAATCAGGAGCATTTCATCTTTTATTCTGTAGCAATAGTTTCAAGGGGTCTCCCTGCAAGTATGTATTAAAGTTTTACACTATTAAGATAGAAGATAAATTGAACACAATAAAAATTAAAACTTTGTGTTTCAGAGGACACCATAAAGAAGGTGAAAAGATGACAAACAGAATGGGAGATAATTTTTACAGATCATAATCTGATAAGGCAGCGGTCCCCAACCTTTTTGGCAACAGGGACTGGTTTTGTGGAAGACAGTGTTTCCACAGACCATGGTGGCAGGGAATGGTTTCAAGATGAAACTGTTCCACCTCAGATCATCAGGCATTAGTTAGAGTATCATAAGGAGCATACAACCTAGATCCTTCACATGTGCAGTTCACAGTAGGGTTCTTACTTCTCTGAGAATCTAATGCCTGAGTGAAGGAGTCGGAGCTTAGGTGATAATGTTCTCTGGCCCACCAGTCACCTCCTGCTCTGCAGCTCCAGTTCCTAACAGGCCACAGGCAGGTACTGGTTCATGGCCCAGGGGTTGGGGACCCCTGTGATAAGGGTTTTGTATCTACAATGTATATGAAAAACTTTTACAACTCAGTAATAAAAAGACAACTCATTTAAAAATGGGCAATGAATCTGAATAGACACTTCTCCAAAGGGGGTATACAGATGGCTAATAAACACTAAAATGTTGTTTGACATCATTAGCCATCAGGGAAATGCAAAACCACAATGAAATAACACTGCATACTAACTAGGATGGGTATGTTCAAAAGATCACTTAATAACAAATCTTAGTGAGGATTTTGAAAAACAATCTTTCATGCATTGCTGGTGGGAAAAGAAAATTGTGCAGTCACTTTGAAAAACAGTCTGGCAATTTTTCAAAAGGTTAAACATAGAGTTACCAAATGACCCAGCACATGACTCCTAGGTGCATGTGTGTCTATATCCATACAGCGGAATATTATTCAGTCATAAAAAGAAATGAAGTAGTGTTCCATGCTGCCACATGGATGAACCTTGAAAACCTGCTAAACTTAGCAAAGAAGCCAGTCACAAAAGACCAGATAGCATATGATTCCCCTCTTCCTTTAGTTACCAACTTTCTGTCTCTTCATCCTCAATCTCTTTACTACTTCTAGATCAATCCTACCGTTATAGAACATATACCAGTACCTCCTACCTAAAAAAAAAAAGATTCTCCGTTGAACCTGTAATTCCCCTCTACCAATGCTAATTTCATGATTACACTTCATCACCAGACTTCTCCAAAGCACTTCTTCACACTGTCATAGTTTTCTTACTTTAGAGTCACTCTCTTACCCACTCTTGTCTGGCTTCTGCCCCTCATCACTCCACCAAGAAATTTTTAAAAGAATACCAATAATCTACAGGCTACCCAATGTAATGGATGTTTCTCTGTCCACACTGTACTCCATCTCCCAGCTACTTCCAGTAGAAGTTGACTACTTTATCGTTCTTGAAAAAATCTCTTCACCTTTAAGTTATACAACATTCCATGGCTTTTCCTTAATTGCTGTCTCTTTTTCTGTCATCTTTTCCACTTAACAACATCTGACTGTTCATATTCTCTGGGCTCAGCCCTGCATTTTCTGCTTTTTTTCCTCTCTTCATTTTTCTCTCTATTCTCTCTTCCTGGAGTTTCATCCATTCCCCTGGCTTGAAATACCATCTATATGACCATGATACCACATTTAAACCTCTAGCTAGATAGTTCAGATACACGATTTTTTTCCCCTGTAACTCTGTTCACCCCTTCTTAGCAAATGTTATCACTGCCCACCTACATAGTTGATTAAGCGAGAATCTAAAAGTCATACCTGATTCCTCTTTCTCCCTCATTCCCTGTAATTAAACCATAAGCAAGTCTTATTGATCCTACCTCCAAATCTATTTTGAATCTATTTATTTACCTTTATCTCCAGGGCTCTTACAGTCATCTCGACCCCTTTTATCTGTTGCCTAAGGCTCACCTATTGGCCTAATGACCTTCCAGTTTGCCCCTTATCAGTAGCCATCTAGCTTCGAGCTAATCTTAAAAGTAAAAGAGATTATGTCAACTCCTATTTAAAACATTGAAATGATTTCTTATTACATTAGCCAGAAGGCTCTGTGGCTGTCACATTTCCTGGAGTCAGATCCTGGTTTCCCTACTCTAGCTGTGTCTATCTTGGACAAGTTGCTTAATCTCTCTGGAGAATAATATGTAGCGGCAAAGTTAAGAAGATGATTCATGTAAAGTTTTACTATGCCTGCCACTCAATAAGTGTTATTGTTATTATTAATGTTCTGTGGCCTGCAAAGCCCTGTGTGATCGGACATCTGTGGGCTAAGGTATCAGGTTAAATACTTGAGAATGCCTTACTTAATGACTTTCCAAAGTTGGGCTTTCCTTCCATTTGTCTCTATCTCAACAACCTGTTTATTTACTTTGTATTTATCATCATCTGTAATTATCTTTTTCTTTTGTTTCTTGCTTTTCTATTCCCCTAGACTATATGCTCCATAGAGAGGATCTAAATCTAACTTATTTACCATTGTAACTATAGTACCTAGCACAGTTCTTGTCACATAAAAGGAATTTAATATATATTTGTTGATTAAAATAATTACTGAATCTCACATTCTTGGCAAGACTTTTGGAGGTTGACTTTTTCATCAGTTTTTCATTTTGATTCAGTTTGACTTTGAATATAACATCTGTTTATAATGCAGAGATCTGTTTTATATGTCATGAGGGAGAATTTTCTTATATCCGCTTTCAGTAGTTTCTTACATTAAATTGGGGGAAGAGAACAAGCATGCCAGTAATGAAATTTCTTTGGTTTATAAGACAAGCTTTCTCATATTTTAATATTGTGCTTTCAAATATGTAGAATAACTTCTGACTCCCACAAAAGGAAAATTTGAAGCATGACATTAGATAGTATCAACATAATTTATATTTATTATTCACCTTGGATCCCATCCAAAGGATATTTGTTATTGAACTACTTAAAATTCCTTAAAATATTCTTACAGAATGGACACCAAGGGGGCATTATAGGAATATATTTCAATTAGAGTTAAATTATATGTGGTAAAAGAAAAGCATATTCTTATAAGGGCATTATTTTAAATACTTTTCTAGTCACTGATGTTTTTCTAATCAACATATAAATACTTGGAAACGGTGGTATACCTAATAAGATCAGGAAGTTTTTTTCCCAGATCACAGTAGTATCAAATAGTTGCTTGTAATTTTTCCTCACTTCTGAAATATAAAACTATATTTAAAGGTATAGTCTCTAATATATAAATCTTTAAATGGAAGTTTCGTATGTATTTTTTACTTTGGTACTTTCAACATTTATAATATGTTGAAATTAAGCAGTACAATGTTTTGGTTAGATTCTTCTCATTTATACATATACATATATGTATTATATATATTTATATTTGTATATGTTATATATGTGTGTGTGTGTGTGTGTGTATATATATATATTTTTTTTTTTTTTGAGAGTTTTGCTCTGTCACCCAGGCTGGAGTGCAGTGGGGCCATCTCAGCTCACTTCAACCTCTGCCTTCCTGACTCAAGCAATTCTCTCACCTCAGCCTCCCAAGCAGCTGGGACTGCAGGCATGTGTCACCACGTCTGGCTAATTTTTTTGTTTTTTTTTGTATAGATGGGGTTTCACCATGTTGCCCAGGCTGATCTCTAACTCCTGGGCTCAAAGGATCTGCCTGTTAAGGCTCCAGAAGTGCTGGGATTACAGGCATGAGCCACCAGGCCTGGCATAAAAATTTTCTTTAGAACAAAAAATATTTTTAACTAAAAGAAGGGAATTTTAAGTATATACCTTACTATTATTGGATTAATCATCTCAGGCTTCACTCCTGGCTTATTTATTTTATGACCTTGGTTATATAAGCAAAGTTTAATGTTCCAATTTTTCAATGAGGTAAAATGAAAAGGTTGAAATTTTACAATCTTTTGGAATATTTGAAAGTATTGACCACAGGAATCAGATTTTTAGTCTAATTATTGATATATTAGTTTGCATAAGAGAATAAATTAATTTTTCAAGACAGCTTCTACCTCCTTCATACACATGAATGAAGTCTTTGATTAAATGATAAAAATATTATCTTCTCAGATCAATTCAGTTTTCTAAATACTGAATTACTTTAAAATATATTATCTTAAGCTCAGAAGTACATCTTCTGAAAAATAATTTTTTTCTTAACCAGAACTAATAATTTAAAAGTTCAGCATATAATGGGCAATCCTCCTAACTAGCCCTTCCTCTTCCATTTTTCCTTTCCTCTTTTGCTGTTATATTAAATTAGGCCTTACACTTAAGATATGATTTTTTTCAGTGGAATTATTGATTTTACATATAGCAACCATTTTACTTATCTTAAATAATTTGCTTAGAAAATTTACTTATTTACTGAGTAAAACTAAAGCGAAAAACTCATTAAAACATTATTATATGCACACACATAAAAGACCTTTAGATTTTAAAAAATTTCTCAAACCAGTTAATTTTTTGGTGTGGTGTTCTTCAACACTCCCTAGTACAAAGGTGCCATTAGAAAGCAAGCAAGAATAGTTTTGAGCTGATTTTTAGAATGTATTTTTTAAACAATGCTAGGTTCAAGATGAGGAATAAAAAAAGTAGACATTTTCTTATATAAGAAGGACTAGGAATAATGGGTTATTGCCAGTATCAAAAAAACAAGATTCTTTTCCAAATTCATATGTCTCATAGAATTTAGTGGTCTGAAACCATTAGAAGAATAGTTCTTAGAGGGGTTAATAATATATTCTGCCAATAACCAACTTAGTTATTGGACCAGGGACAAAGTCTCAAACATACGTATTTGTCTAAATATTTTACCTTTCTGCAGGACACCTCAGTAGAATATGTAAAAAAATCCTTCCATTTATTTTACTAATCTTTGTTAGGCTGGAAGTTTTCATTTTTCTCCTTTTATATAAATCAGTAAAAGCAATTTTAGTAGGTCCAAGAAAATAAAAAACATTTATTCCAAGCTAGTTTCCCCACTGTATTTGTTTGCAGCCTTACATCTGTCAGAGAGTAAATAGTTGTCTATTTTTTCCATTTTGTACTTTTTATTCATTTAACATTCCTTATGAACCATACCATACCTTAAGTTCTTTTAAAATATTTTTATGTTACAAAACATAGATTTAATAGAAGATATAGGACTTAAAGAAGAATTGGGTAGCCTTCTTAACCAATTCATCTAACATGAGCTTATGCAAATTGTTTTAAACTTTTCCTGATGGTAAATTTGAAACTAATGATTCCTTCTGCATTTAATTTATGGGTTTTTTTGCAAGTATCAAATAATATGTTTGTAAAAATACTTAGTAAGCTGTGAACAACAATTCAAAATTGATGGTAGGATTATGAGCATATTGAAATTTTTTGCAGAATTTATAAACTCAGAAATACTGAAAAGAGCAAGACCTTTGATTTACTAAAATGTTTCATTTTAGTTAATGGGGTGGTATAGAGTGGTGTTCACTCTCTTATATGTAATATAGATACATATAGCAGTGTAATCATCCCTGGTTACTGATATAAACTAGATTTCACATAGTACTACGTTTTAAAAGAAGTAGATTAAATGATTTTACATTCATTTTTGGAAAAATACCTTAGGGCCACATTATGATTTTTCTTTCAAAAATATTTTAAAAACTAATGATAACTAAAATGGAAAGCTTTACAGGAATTAGCAAAGATACATTCACATTCCCATTTTTGTCAAGGCGATATTGAATACTTTCTTTTTCATATGCAGCCACCTTGGTAGCCCATCTGCTTTATTAGGATTGCACTATTAAGGTTACCATAAATTACTAACGAGTACACCTCCCAAATTCTTAAGTCAGTAATCTTTGCAATTATAGAAAAACAGAAAATTATTTTTATCTTATTTATTAGAACTCAAGTCTACTTCACTTTGAAAATAGATCAGTACAAATGACTCTGAATTTGCCACCTTTAACTTTACATTTATATTGCTTCACTGTTAAAGAAAAATGCTGGCACTCTAGACCCATCGAAAGACTCACTTTGGGGATTCTTTTTAGGAGAGCTGGAAACAGAATTCTTTTTGTTATATTGGCAGGTTTTAGTTTCTTCAGGGATTTGTTGTGTGTGTGTGGTTTTTTTTTTTTTTTTGTCTCTTTATTTTGGTCTAAATATCTTCAAAACTTCAGTGATGGAAATATATTTTTTAAAAAAATACAAATTAAATAAAATTTAGCTCTTCCTACCATAGTTTGGGCTCTAAATGATTTCTCTCGATCAAACTTCCATTTATTTTTAATATTTTATATATTCACCCATTTCATTTTTTAGGAGATTTTATGAAGATGGAGCAATTGTCTTGGGTGAAGAAGCAAATATGCTTGCCGGCATGCTTCTAGGACTCAATGCTATTGATTTCAGGTACTTAATATAACCAAATGTATTCAGTTTTTAAATTATTCTATATCTTAATAGTTTCTACTTATGATTTTTTCTTTCAATTTTCTAAGTAAAGCACACAGTTAGATATTGTTATTTGATTCTTGTTGTTCTCTTTCAATTGACACCAGTTTGTTTTCTAAATGGGTTTGCTCTCAGAAAAGAGACTGCCTGAAACTTAATGAATTGATAGGCTTGCTCTGTAGCTTGGATAAAAAGAAAACTTAGACTATATCCCATTCCCCAACAGCCCCCTCCCTAATGAAGGAAGGCTTTGAATCTTATCTCTTAGTATTTTTCAGCTACTGCTTTAAAATTAAAAGACATAGACTTAAAGTAGTTTCAAAGCCAGAAAGATTCTCATTATCTCACGTGTTGAGTTAAGATCCTGAGAGGCTATCTTGGGTATCTTATGTCTCTTATGTTATGTATGGAGAATATAAAAAAAATTGTTAAAATTTACTTTTATTATCAACAAGATGAACTGGTTCCACACTAAAATAACAAGTGCTAAAAATGGGCAATACAAGTTCTTTTTAGATTTATAGACTCTTTTTTTGCATTTCTTTAGTCGATCCCAGATTTTACATTATATTGAAAGTAAAAGGTTTGTCTATAAGGAAACTCAAACACAAGGAATGAAGGAAATATTATATTTTTATTGAAATATAACATTTGAAAATTCAGGAATATTAACAAAATAAGTATAAGACAAATGAAATTCTACTTTTGAGTCTTGATAAAAATAATGCTGTTCGTTTTCACTGAAGTTATCTTTTTTAGTAAAGCACTTCCTTTTCTAAATATTTGTCACTTTACAAGTCTAACTTTATTAAAATTTAATAAACTAGTATTAGGTTAATTAGCTTAATTGTGGAGGATGAACATGATAGATGGAATGTGAAGGTTGTCTTTTTGATCCCTCTATGGATGTTAACTTTTTATATCACGTCACTAGCTCTGTCTAAATTTGTTACAGTCTTGTTTTGTTTGTTTGTTGTTTTATTGTTTTAAAAAACTAGCCAGGTGCGGTGGCTTACACCTGTAATTCCAACACTTTAGGAGGCCGAGGCAGGCAGATCACCTGAGGTCAGGAGTTCAAGACCAGCCTGGCCAACATGGCAAAACCCCGTCTCTACTAAAAATGCAAAAATTACCCGGGCAAGGTAGTGGGTGCCTGTAGTCCCAGCTACCCAGAAGGCTGAGGCAGGAGAATCGCTGGAACCCGGGAGGCAGAGGCTGCAGTGAGCCAAGATCATGCCACAGCACTCCAGCCTGGGTGACAGAGCAAGACTCCCTCTCAAAAAAAAGAAAAAAAAAAACTGGGATTAAGAATGTTAACTGTTGGTTTAATGTAACCCATTGACAGTGTATTAATTTGTACAATGCCTTGTCATTGGTATTGAAGGTAGAATATTTTATTCAGGCATTTATTTCTCACAAGTAACAAATTGCAAACAAAAAAATTCACTGCCATTTGATGAGAGAAATGTCTCTGGCAAGAGATTTTTCATAAAACTTAACTTTGATTTAAAATTTTATATATTAATAGGAAATATTTATTTTCTATTGTCTTAGTTTCTGCCTAAAGGGAGAGGGGCTGGATGGCAGTTTTCCTGCTGTAATAGACTATACACCATATTTGAAGTATATCCAAAGGTATGTGACATTTTGTGATATGTTTTTTAAAATCTTATTTAAAATTGAATGTCTTGTGCAATGTTTGTCTGATTAAAACTACTTTGTACTAAATATTCATTCCAGTATCAGAAATCATTAAAGGGTACAAGCTTCAGTTGCATCTTTAGTATTTATTATTTAAAAAATACACACGTTTTATGTAAATATACACTTTTTAACATAATTGTAATCCTAGCATCTAGTTTTTTAAAATAACAAAAGCATTTATTCATATTGCTGTAGTCATTATAATAACTTTAATAGCTCTGAAATAGTCTACTGAGATTTCGAAACTATAATTCAGTATTTAGATTGTTTTCCATTTTTTCTCATAAAAAAGGATAAATAACATTTTACACATATCAATTTTCCTTTTGTTTTCATTGTAAATTGTCAGAGATATCCAGATAAATTCTCTGAAAAATCTGATGACTCTTAAAATATGTCTTTTAAAGAGTTGTAACAATTTATCCTGTTACCAATACTGTGTGAGAATTCTGGATTTCCCACAATCTCATCAGCATTAAATAATAATTAATGACATCTATGTATGTTTCTAAGGTCTGCTTGAAAGATTGATTTCCTGACTAGAATGATGATCTTTATATACTTCTTTATTTTTCCATAAATTATTGGGGTACAGGTGGTATTTGATTACATGAGTAAGTTCTTCAGTGGTGATTTGTGAGATTTTGGAGCACCCATCACCTGAGCAGTGTACACTGCACCATATTTGTTGTCTTTTATCCCTCACCCCCTCCCACTCTTCCCCACAAGTCCCCAAAGTCCACTGTATCATTCTTATGCCTTTGCGTCCTCACAGCTTAGCTCCCATGTATCAGTGAGAACATACGATGTTTGGTTTTCCATTCCTGAGTTACTTCACTTAGAATAATAGTCTCCAATCTCATCCAGGTCATCGCAAATGCTGTTAATGCATTCCTTTTTATGGCTGCGTAGTATTCCATCATAGATAGATAGATAGATAGATAGATAGATAGATAGATAGATAGACATCACAGTTTCTTTTTTAATTGAGAAAATGAGCTTTTATTTGTCTATAATTTATCATGCATTCTTGGAAAATATAAGCAAGGGATTATCTGAAAGTAAAAAATCTGGGATGATTATTAAATCTAAAAACTACAGATAGTGTTAAGAATTCAAATTTTTCACCTTTCCCTCTCATCCCCCCGGGTGGAATATAAGATGAAAATTTAGCGAACTAAGGCCGGGCACAGTGGCTCACACCTGTAATCCCAGCACTTTGGGAGGCCGAGGTGGGCGGATCACAAGGTCAGGAGATCGAGACCATCCTGGCTAACACGGTGAAACCCCATCTCTACTAAAAATACAAAAAAATTAGCCAGGCGTGGTGGCACGCGCCTGTGGTCCCCACTACTCAGGAGGCTGAGGCAGGAGAATGGTGTGAACCTGGGAGGCGGAGGTTGCAGTGAGCTGAGATCATGCCACTGCACCCCAGCCTGGGCGACAGAGCGAGATTCCGTCTCAAAAAAAAAAACAAAAAAGTGAACTAAGGTAATTACATATTGACAGTTCTCAAGGTGTCTTCAAAACAAATCTTCCTTGTATAACACAGTTTCTTTATCCGCTTGATAGATGAGCATTTGGGTTGGTTCCATGATTTTGCAATTGTGAATTGTGCTGCTATAAACATGCGTGTGCAAATATCTTTTTCAAATAATAACTTATTTTCCTCTGGGCGATACCCAGTAGTGGGATTGATGGATCAAATGGTAGTTCTACTTTTAGTTCCTTAAGGAATCTCCATGCTGTTTTCCATAGTGGCTGTACTAGTTTATATTACCACCAGCAGTGTAGAAGTGTTCCCTGTTCGCTGCATCCACGCCAACATCTACTGTTTTTTGATTTTTTTATTATGGCCATTCTTGCAGGAGTACGGTGGTATCACGTTGTTATTTGATTTGCATTTTGCTGATCATTAGTGATGTTGAGCATTTTCATATGTTTGTTGCCATTTGTATATCTTCTTTTAAGAATGGTCTATTCATGTCCGTAGCCCACTTTTTGATGGGATTGTTTGTTTTTTTCATACTGATTTGTTTGAGTTGTTTGTAGATTCTGGATATTAGTCCTTTGTCTGATGTATAGATTGTGAAGATTTTCTCCTCCTCTGTGGGTTGTCTTTTTACTCTGCTGACTGTTCCTTTGGCCGTGCGAAAGCTCTTTAGTTTAATTGTTGCATTTGCTTTTTGGTTCATGCTCATTAAATCCTTGCCTAAGCCAATATCTAGAAGGGTTTTTCCAAAGTTATCTTGTAGAATTTTTATAGTTTCAGGTCTTAGGTTTTAGTCCTTAATCCATCTTGAGTGATTTTTGTATAAGGTGAGAGATGAGGATCCAATTTCATTCTCCTTCATGTGGCTAGCCAGTTATCCCAGCATCATTTGTTGAAAAGGGTGTCCTTTCCCCACTTTATGTTTTTGTTTGCTTTGTCGTAGATCAGTTGGCTGTAAGTATTTGGGTTTATTTCTGGGTTCTCTATTCTGTTCCACTGGTCTATGTGCCTATTTTAATACCAGTACCACACTGTTTTGGTGACTAGGGCCGTATAGTATAGTTTGAAATCAGATCGGGTGATGTCTCCAAATTTGTTCTTTTTGCTTAGTCTTACTTTGGCTATGCAGGTTCTTTTTTGGTTCCATATGAATTTTAGAATTTTTTTTTCTAATTCTGTGAAGAATGGTGGTGGTATTTTGATGGGGATTGCATTGAGTTTGTAGATTGCTTTTGGTAGTATGGTCATTACTCACAATATTGATTCTACCCATCCTTGAGCATGGGATGTGTTTCCATTTGTTTATGTAATCTGTGATTTCTTTCAGCAGTGTTTTGTAGTTTTCCTTGTAGAGGTCTTTCAACTCCTTGGTTGATTATATTCCTAAGTACTTATTTTTATTTTGTTTTTCAGCTATTGTAAAAGGGATTGAGTTCTTGATTTGATTCTCCACTTGGTTGCTGTTGGTGTATAGAAGAGCTACTGATTCGTGTACATTAATGTTGTATCTAGAACTTTTGCTGAATTCTTTTGTCAATCATAGAAACTTTCTGGAGGAGTCCTCAGGGTTTTCAAGGTAAATGATCATATCATCAGCAAACAGTGACAGTTTGACTTTCTCTTTACCTATTTGGATGCCCTTTATTTCTTTCCTCTGATTGCTCTAGCTAGGACTTCCAGTACTGTGTTGAAGAGGAGTGGTGAGAGTGGACATCTTTGTCCTGTTCCAGTTTTCAGAGGGAATGCTTTTAAGTTTTTCCCATTCAGTGCTATGTTGGCTGTGGGTTTGTCATAGATGGCTTTTATTACATCAAGGTAGGTCCCTTGTATGCCAATTTTGCTGAGAGTTTTAATCATAAAGGGATGTGCTGGATTTTGTCGAATGCTTTTTCTGCATCTGTTGAGATGATCATGTGATTTGTGTTTTTAATTCTGTTTATGTGGTGTATCACATTTATTGACTTGCATATGTTAAAGCATCCCTGCATCCCTGGTATGAAACCCACTTGATCATGGTGGATTATCTTTTTGATATGTTGTTGGATTCGGTTAGCTAGTATTTTGTTAAGGATTTTAGCATCTATGTTCATCAAGAATATAGGTCTGTAGTTTTCTTTTTTGATTATGTCTTTTCCTGGTTTTGGTATGAGGGTGATGCTTGCTTCATAGAATGTGTTAGGGAAGGTTCCTTCTTTCTCTATCTTATGGAATAGTGTCAAAAGGATTGGTACCAATTCTTTGAATGTCTGCTAAAATTCTGTGAATCCATCTGGTCCTCGACTTCTTTTTTGTTGGTAATTTTTAAATTGTCATTTCAATATTTCTGCTTGTTATTGGTCTGTTCAGCGTATCTACTTCTTCCTGATTTAAGCTAGGAGGGTTGTATTTTTCCACAAATTTATCCATCTCATCTAGGTTTTCTAGTTTATATGCATAAAAGTGTTCGTAGTAGCCTTGAACGATCTTTTGTTTTCAATGATGTCAGTTGTAATATCTCTTGTTTCGTTTCTTAATGAGGTTATTTTCTATCTTGTTTTCTTGGTTAATCTTGCTGATGGTCTATCAATTTTATTTATCTTTTCAAAGAACCAGCTTTTTGTTTCATTTATCTTTTGTATTTTTTTGTTTCAATTTCATTTAATTCTGCTCTGATCTTGGTGATTTTCTTTCTTCTGCTAGGTCTGGGTTTGATTTGTTCTTGTTTCTCTAGTGCCTTGAGGCATGACCTTAGAATGTCAGTTTGCACTCTTTCAGTCTTTTTGATATAGGTATTTAGGGCTATGAACTTTCCTTTTAGCACCGCCTTTGCTGTATCCGAGAGGTTTTGATAGGTTGTGTCATTATTGTTGTTCACTTTGAAGAATTTTTTGATTTCCATCATTATTTCGTTTTTGACCCAATGCTCATTAAGGGGCAGGTTATTTAATTTCCATGTATTTGCATGGTTTTGAAGGTTCCTTATGGAGTTGACTTCCAGTTTTATTCCAATGTAGTCTGAGAGAGTGCTTGATATAATTTCAGTTTTCTTAAATGTATTGAGGTTCATTTTATGGCCTATCACATGATCTGTCTTGGAGAAAGTTCCATGTGCTGTGGGATAGAATGTGTATCCTGCAGATGTTGAATGAAATGTTCTGTATATATTTGTTAAGCCCATTTGCTCCAAGGTATAGTTTAAATCCATTGTTTCTTTGTTGACTTTCTATCTTGATGACCTCTCTAGTGCTGTCAGTGGAGTATTGAAGCCCCCCCCCCGCAACTATTATTGTGTTGCTGTCTATCTCATTTCTTATGTCTATTAGTAATTGTTTTATACATTTGGGAGCTCCAGTGTTTGGTGCTTATACATTTAGGATTGTGATGTTTTCCTGTTGGACAATGCCTTTTACTATTGTATAATGTACCTCTTTGTCTCTTTTACCTGCTGTTGCTTTAAAGTTTGTTTTGTCTGATATAAGAATAGCTACTCCTGTTCATTTTTGGTGTCCATTTGCATGAAATGCCTTTTTCCACCCCTTTACCTTAAGTTTATATGAGTCCTTATGTGTTAGGTGAGTCTCCTGAAGGCAGCAGATGGTTGGTGAGTTCTTATCCAATGTGCAGTTCTGTATCATTTAAGTGGAGCTTTTAGGCCATTTACATTCAATGTCAGTATTGAAATGTGAGGTACCCTTGCATTCATTGTGCCCTTTGTTGCCTGTGTACTTTGGTTTTTTGTTTGTTTTTTATTTTTGCTTTTTAACGTGTAATTTTCTCTGGTCCCTCCATGATTAGCATAATGACTAACCTCCTGAATTCTTTTTCAGGTAAATCAGGGATTTCTTCTAGGTTTGGGTCCATTGCTCATGAGCTAGTATGATTTTTTGGGGGTGTTGAAGAGCCTTGCTTTGTTATATTACCAGGGTTGGTTTTCTGGTTCCTTCTCATTTGGGTAGCCTTTGTCAGAGGGAAGGTCTAGGGCTGATGGCTGTTGTTCAGATTCTTTTGTCCCACGGGGTGTTCCCTTGATGTGGTACTCTCCCCCTTTTCCTATGGGTGTGTCTTCCTGTGAGCCTAGCTGTAGTGATGGTTGTCTCTTTTCTGGGTCTAGCCACTCAGTAAGTCTACCTGGCTCTTGGCTGCTACTGGGGAGTGTGTGCACAGAGTCCCGTGATGTGAGCCATCTATGGGTCTCTCAGCCATGGATACCAGCGCCTGTTCTGGCGGAGGTAGCAGGGGGGTGAGGGGTTGCAATGGACTCTGAGGGTTGTTAGCTTTGGTGGTTTAATGCTCTATTTTTGTGCTGGTTGGCCTCTTGCCAGGAGGTGGCGCATTCCAGAGAGCATCAACTGTGGTAGTATATGGGGAGGAACCAGTGGTGGGCGGGACCCTGGAACTCCCAAGATTATATGCCCTTTGTCTTCTGCTTCCAGAGTGGGTAGGGAAGGACCATCAGGTGGGGGCAGGGCTAGGCGTGTCTGAGCTCAGACTCTCCTTGGGCGGGTCTTGCTGTGGCTGCTGTGAGGGATAGGAGTGAGATTCCCAGGTCACTGGAGTTGTGTACCTAGGAGGATTATGGCTGCCTCTGCTGAGACCTGCAGATTGTCAGGGAAGTGGGGGAAAGCAGGCAGTCACAGGCTTCACCCAGCTCCCATAAACCGAAAGGCCAGTCTCACTCCCACCATGCCCCTGCCAACAGCCGGAGTCCGTTTCCAGGCAGAGGGTGAGACAGGCTTGAAAACCTGCCACAGGCTACCCGCCTCCCAGGTGCGAAAGAAAAGAGTTTGGTTCTTCCCCTGCCTATGGAGTCTGCACACTGGGTTTGCGCTCTTCCCTGAGTTCTGGCCAGGAGGCTTCTCACCCCGTTCAAATTGTTACAGAGTTCAGCTAGAGATTTAGTTTTCCCTGTGGAGTTTTAGCCCCTGCTCCTCTGGCTGCCCTCCCTTTGGATCCCTGTGGTACAGGCAGGAATGGCCTGCTCGGGCACCCAGCGAGCTCCCAGGGCCTTTCTCCTGCTTCCCCTACCCCTGTATTTTGCTCAGCTCCCCAGATTGACTCAGCTCCTGGTAAAGTCAGAAACTTCTCCCACAAACAGACCTTCAGCTTCTCCAGTAGGGGTGTGTGTTTGGGAGAGGCGGGGTTCTCCCTTTCCCACTCCCGCAGTTGGGGCACCCACAGTATTTGGCAGGGGGTCTCCCAGGTCCTGCAAGAGCAGTCCACTCCTTCAGAGGGTCTGTGGGTCCTCTCGGGATTGGTAGGCTTTTTCTTACAGTCGATGTGGAGCTAAAATTCACAATGCAAGCCTCCGCAGGGTGCTCTGTCAAAAGCTGCAATCTAGTCCTGCCTTTTGTCCTCCATGATGATCTACAATCTTTATATACTTCTAAAATTTTATAATCATGGGAAAGCTATAAGGTATTCTGTATGTGTATAAAATATGTATGTATGTCACACATACACACACACATTCAAAATGCATTTATTGAGTGCCTAAACATAGGACAAAAATTTTCCTAGGTGCCAGGGATACTTAGA
This sequence comes from Pongo abelii, assembly GCF_028885655.2. NCBI lineage: Eukaryota > Metazoa > Chordata > Mammalia > Primates > Hominidae > Pongo > Pongo abelii. Next base: position 88,736,792 of record NC_071991.2, on the reverse strand, counting down.
TGTCAAGAGCACAGGAACTTTATGAACTTCTAAAAAAGAACACAGTCCCCATTCTCAAGATAATTACCATCTAGTAAGAGAAGTCACTAATATTTCAAAGCTGAGGGGGGAAGGTATTTTGGATGGTGAGGGAAAAAGAAGAATAGAGCGTAATGACACCGTGATTTCTAATTTGAGTAAGTGGATTCCTTGGGAAAAAGGATAATTGTAGTACACTGTCTAGAAAAGAAATGCAGCAGGATGATGTTTTGAGCAGGCATAAAATTATACTGTTTTGGGATATGTTGGATTAATAGGCACCGCTGTCTCTATTTTACAAATGAGAAAACTGAAATGCGGAGAGGTTGAATAACTTGTCCTTAGTCACACAACTAGTTTATGGCAGAGTGGGTAAAATACAAGTCTGGAATTAAAGGGCAAGATGTCATCTGGAGATAGAGTTTAGTAATCAATATGTAGGTAGAAAGGCTATATTCAGTGATTTAGGAAATGACTTAAAATATAAAGAGATATGTATACACACACTAATTTTCCTCTCCTACTTACATGTAAGATACTGAAGTAATTATTACAGTGTTTTTGAAAGGTACAATAATGGAACTTTCTCATGATGTGCCCTCATAATTAATTTAGTAATATAGATCCTGCATAGCCACTTTTTGTCTGAATTTTTTAATACAACTTTGTGATGCACTAATCCAAACATGTATATATAGCTTCTTTATAAAATGAAGAATTTCTAACCTCTTGTTGTACAAAGGATGCTAAAATGAGAATAGAAATACCAATTCAACCTAGTCATAAGCCAGTTAGCATTACTAATCATGGAGTTTTTATTTTTAGAAAAATTTAAACTATCTTAATTGTCATAAAGAACCAATACTTTACAAATCAAATTGCATCCACAGAAATATACCTGTATTAGACACATTTTTTAAAAATCTACTAGATTTCTAATTTTAAGAAACCATCAGTCCCTCCCCCCACATTGCTGCTTTTAATTTATTTCGGAAGTAATACATATTCATGGTAGAAAAATTATAAAATAAAGATAGAAAGAAGGAAGTTTAAGTCGCTCCTTATCTTACCTTCAAGAAGAAGCTGCTAGAAACATTCTTAACATTTTGATGGATGGCTTTCCAGCTTTTTCTATGCATAGATACATTATTTTCTTTAATGAGAATGGAATCATAATGTACATGTAGCTGTTTATTTCCCTTACTACTATATAAAGTCCCTTTTACATGTCATTAACAATGTTTCTACAGTATCATGTCCTAAAATTTCATTGTCTGTATAGTATGTTTACACAGTTATTGTGAAACTTTAGGATACATTTAATTATTCACTGTTATACAGTGCTGTAGCTAATATCCTTCTAACTACATCTTTTTATACAAAACAATGAATATTTCATTTTTTTCAGATTTATTTATTTATTATACTTTAAGTTCTGGATTACATATGCAGAATGTGCAGTTTTGTTACATAGGTATACACGTGCTGTGGTGGTTTGCTGCACCCATCAACCTGTCACCTACATTAGGTATTTCTCCTAATGTTATCCCTCCCCTAGCCTCCTACCCCTCGACAGGCCCCAGTGTGTGATGTTCCCCTCCCTCTGTCCATGTGTTCTCATTGTTCAACTCTCACTTATGAGTAAGAACATGCAATCTTTGGTTTTCTGATCTTGTGATAGTTTGCTAAGAATGATAGTTTCCAGCTTCATCCGTGTCCCTGCAAAGGACATGAGCTCATCCTTTTTTATGGCTACATAGTATTCCATGGTGTATATGTGCCACATTTTCTTAATTCAGTCTATCATTGATGGACATTTGGGTCTGTTCCAACTCTTTGTCTTTATTGTACAATGATTTATAATCCTTTGGGTATATGCCCCGTAATGGGATTGCTGAGTTGAATGGTATTTCTAGTTCTAGATCTTTGAGGAATTGCCACACTGTCTTCCACAATGGTTGAACTAATTTACACTCCCACCAACAATGTAAAAGCATTCCTAATATTTCTTTAAATAAAAATCCTAGAAGTGGAATTTATGGGATAAATAACATATATATTATTAAAGCTTTTGATATATACTGTGATTGTCCTCCAGCAAAATCATACCAATTCAGTTTGTATTAACAGTAAGTGAGAATGCCTACTCCCCACTCTTTCCAACAAAGTGTTTAAGTTATGGCCAATTTTGTAATTTTTATAAGTGAAAATGATATTCTACTATTTTCATTTGTATTTACTTGATTACTGGCAAAGTCAAACTTTTAAAAATGTTTATCAAAATGTCTTTTTTTTAATGGAAGTTTATTCTTCTAAAACTAAGTATATAAAATATACTTACAAAACTTCTTAAAACATATTTTATATTTAATATTGGTTCAAGTTTCAGGATGTGTACCAGTGAGAAACAGTTGCTTTTCTCTGAGTTACTGTTTGATATAACTTTAAACAGTCTGAAACATTGTCTCTGTAATACATTTTAAGCCTGACAAGTCCAGTAGCTAATGATTGTGGTCTTTGAGATACCTTCATCTTTTCACTTTTAAGCTTAATGGTATTATCACCATTCATATAGCTAAGTCTTTTATTTAAACAGATTATTTCCCAAAAAGGCTAACTTCTACAAACAAAAATCACTGACTTAAATAGACTGGACATGACCAAGCATGCTGTTAAATTGCCCTTACTCTGTCTCCTTGGTCTTAGGAGAAATAAATTAATCATTTTCTACGTAAGGCCAGTCCTTGGACCTGTGCATTATATCTCATCCCTTTTCTTTTAGTAAGGTCTTTGCTCTAGCAATTGTCTCTTCCCATTAATTATCCCTCTTTTCTAAATCTTGCCACATATCACAGCATATAAGCATGTTGTTATTTTCCCCACCATAAAAACAAAACCCAAAACTTTTCTAACCCCACATTCACTGTTTCTTTGTTTCCCCTCCTTTTATTACAAAACTGTGCCTCTAGGTTTTTTTTTTTCTTTGCCTCCATTCTCTCTTGAACTATTCATTAAGCTTTTATCCCCACCCCTGAAACTGCTCATGTCAAAGTCAGCAGTGATGTCTCATTGCCAAATCCAAGTAAGACGAGGAGACTCACCACTGGATTTGGCAATGATACACATGACTTCTCTCTTCAGAGCTCTTCTAGTTTTCCTCCTGGTTGCCCCTTCTCATTCTCCTTCCCTGATTTCTCTGTATCTCCCCAAACTTTAAATGTGGAATATTTCAGGAATTGGTCCTGAACCATCTTCTCTATCTACACTCACTCTGTAGGTAGTTTTCCACTCAGTGTTTCATTACTTTAAATACTGTCTGTATGCTACACTTTTCCAAGTGTGCACCTAGGACACCACTGTAAACTCTAGGACTCCTCCATCTGGCCTCCAAATTAACATTTTCATTTGGATGTGTAATAAACACCTCGACTGTTACATGTACAAAATTAAACTCCTAAATTCTCCCTTACAAAAATTTATTCTTTCAGTCTTTCCGAGTCCAACAATAGTGGTTGTATCTTTGTAGTTGCTTATACTGAAAACTTTGGAGTCATCCTTAAATTCTCTGCTATAACTCAAATAGGATCCATCAGCAAATTCTTTGGCAGCTCCACCTCAATTTAAACCTGGAAATGTATACTGGTCTCCATAGCTGTACCTCTTACTCCTGTAACTTATTCTACATAGAGGAGCCAGAGTGATCCTTCTGAAATGTAAGATCATTTTTGCCACAGGTAGCAACTGTCTGGGGCTGGTATCATGCAGTCAGTAAGAAGAGTTTACCAAGACAGTTATATGTATAGAAAGGCATATTTATTAGAGAAGGTATAAAAGTGTACATTCCAAGAAAGCAATAGGCAGGTCAGCTGGAGGGGAGCTGACTGCAAAAAGAAGTCTTGCTGGGGATTTTATAGAATGGTGCTTGCGCTGAAAAGGGCTTTGTGCAGTACTGATACTGAACTTTCCACCTCCAAATAACAGAATATACATTCTTCTCATCACCACATGGCACAGACTCTGAAATTGGCCACATAATTGGACATAAAACAATCCTCAACAAATGCAAAAGAACCAAAATCATACCAAACACACTCTTGGACCACAGCACAATCAAAATAGAAGTCAAGACTCTGAAAATCACTCAAAACCATGAAATTACGTAGGAATTAAACAACATGCTCCTGATTGACTTTTGGGTAAATAATGAAATTAAGGTGGAAATCATGAAGTTCTTTGAAACCAATGAGAACAAAGATACAACATACAAGAATCTGTGGGACAGAGCTAAGGCACTGTTAAGAGGGAAATTCATACCACTAAATGTCCACGTGAAAACGTAGGAAAGATCTCAAATTAACAACCTAATATCACAATGGAAAGAATTAAAGAAGCAAGAACAAATGCACCCCAAAGCTAGCAAAAGACAATAACCCAAATCAGAGCTAAACCAAAGGAAATCAAGACACACGCAAAAAAATTCAAAACCTCAACGAATCCAGGAGTTGGTTTTTTGAAAAAATAAGATAGTTAGGTTCCAAGCTAGACTAATAAAGAAGAAAAGAGAGAAGATCCCAATAAACACAATTAGAAATGACAAAGGGGGTGTTACCATAGACCCCACAGAAACAAAAATAACTGTGAATACCTCTATGCAGGCAAACTAGAAAACCTACAGGAGATAGATAAATTCTTTGACACACACACACTTTCCCAGGACTTAAGCAGGAAGAAATTGATTACCTGAACAGACCAATAATGAGCTCTGAAATTAAGTCAGTAATAAATAGCCTACCAACCAAAAAAAAAAAAAAGCCCAGAACCTGGTGGATTCACAGCCAAATTATAGCAGATATACAAAGAATAGCTGATAGCTTTTCTTTTTTTTTTTTTTTTTTTTTTTTGAGACAGAGTCTTACTCTGTCACCCAGGCTGGAGTGCAGTGCAATGATCTCGGCTCACTGCAACTTCTGCCTCCCGGGTTCAAGCAATTCTCCTGCCTCAGCCTCCCGAGTAGCTGGGACTACAAGTGCACACCACCATGCCTGGCTAATTTTTGTATTATTAGTAGATACGAGGTTTCATCATGTTGGCCAGGCTGGTCTCAAACTCCTGACCTCGTGATCCGCCTGCCTTGGCCTCCCAGAGTGCTGGGATTACAGGCATGAGCCACCATGCCTGGCCAGCTGATATCATTTCTGATGAAACTATTCCAAAATATTAAGGAGGAAAGACTCCTCCCCAACTTATTTTATGAGGCCAGCATCATCCTGATACCAAAACCTGGCAGAGATAGAACAAAAGAGGAAAGCTTCAGGCCAGTATCCTTGATGAACATTAATACAAAAATCCTCAACAAAATACTGGCAAACTGAATCCAGCAGCACATCAAAAAGCTAATCCACCATGATCAATGCAAGGTTGGTTCAACATACATAATCAATAAATGTGATTCATCACATAAAGACAAAAACCAATGATTATCTCAATAGACACAGAAAAAGCTTTTGATAAAATTCAACACCCCTTTGCATTAAAAACTCTCAATAAACTACATATTGAAAGAACATTCTTCAAAATAATAAGAGCCATCTATGACAAACCTACAGCCAACATTATACTGAATGGGCAAAATCTGGAAGTATTTCCCTTGAAAACTGGCATAAGACAAGGTTGCCCTCTCTCACCACTTCTATTCAAAGTCGTATTGGAAGTCCTAGCCAGAGCAATCAGGCAAGAGAAAGAAATAAAGGGCATCTAAACAGGAAGATAGGATATGGAGATAATTTACAAGAAGAGTAAAAAATTTAAAAAATATTGTCCTGTAAGAATGGAATTGGAGGAGGGTAGAGTGAGATAGGAGACTTATTTTTCATTTTAAGACTTACAGTTCTTTTTGGGATGGGGGCAGGGCAGAGCAGGATTATAACTTGTAAAGATTTAGTCAGTTACATACATATTAAACACCTGAGATGTATTTCTTTTTTAATGAAAATTTTGGTATTTGTAAGTTTTACCAAATTAAGTATTAAGTCCTTGATTTTATGATATCCTTTTACTTCTTGTTTTTTTACTGAGCTCTCACTTTCTAGTATTTAGGGCATTGTTTTTAGGGAATCATGTAGAACAATTGCTTTAATCTTTTTTTATTCATAAAAAGTCCTGTTAAGATATTTTTATTTATATAAATTTAATATTGGAAAAAAGGCCAAAAAGTTAGAATATATTTGAGTTTTTATTAATCTAAGTGAATCATTATCTATAAAGATGATGTCAGGTTTTTTACCTTACTAATATTGTTTCATGTCCAATATAGCAAAATATTTATAATTTCAATGATAAAAGGTACCTAAATTCATTTAGATTATTATAGGCCTTTGGATTACATTTAAACCAGATTGGTAGGTTATGGCTTATTTTACTTATATATACTCCCTTAAAATATGAAAAATTTTTATATTAAAAGAGTAGTAGTTTGAATAAGTGAGAAGTATAATAATTATTCTCTATATACAATATTCCATCAATTTTAAGATATACTTCTTTGTTTTACATTTCAATATTTCTAACAAATAATGTTGTGCCATAGTTTGTCAGCATTGTTTTTCCTTTCTTGGTGCATAAAGTAATTGTGCATCTTTTATTTGATTTTGTCCTGGAATTGATGAAATATGTTATATATGTTGTGTGGGATATGCACTGTTTGAAGAAATCATAATAATTAGATAATACCCTCTCCCTCCTTGTGGTCTCACCTCCAATCCCCAGACCATGGCATTGAGCTTTGTCAAAAATTCTAACTGGATGTCCTGTTTAGATCTTTTTAAACCTATTATTATTGTGAAATACAACTCACAAAGAAAAATAGATAAAACATAAATGTATAGCATAAAAAATTTATGAAGTGTATACTGAGTAATCACCACTCTAAGTATAGATAAAGCAAACATAGTCAGCACTGTGAAAGGCCTGCTTTTATCACTTCAAAATCACAACCCCCAACGAGCTCCTGAGACATAGTTACTGTAATAATACATTTTTGGTAGTGACTTCATTGCTTTTTTATTTTACTCTAAGAATGTACCTTACTTCCTACATACTATAGTTATGCTTGATTTTTACTTTCTATAAATTGAATAATAGACCCACCAAAAAACTATTAGAACTGATAAACAAGTTCAGTAAAGTTGTAGGATACAAAATCAATGTACAAAAATCAGTAGCATTTCTATATGCCAACAGTGAACAATATGAAAAAGAAACAAGGAAAGCAATTCCATTTACAATAGCCACAAATAAAATTAAATACCTAAGAATTAACCAAAAAAGTGAAAGATCTCTACAATGAAAATTATAAAATACTGATGAAAGAAATTGAAGAGAATACCAAAAAAAGAAAGGATATTTCATTTTCATTAATTGGAAAATGCAGTGTCCCATCACACCAAGCAATCTATAGATCCAATGTATTTGCTGTCAAAATACCAATGACATTCTTCACAGAAATAGAAAAAATTATACAAAATTATGTGGAACCACAAAAGACCCAGAATAGCCAAAGCTATCATGAACAAAAAGAAACAAAACTGGAAGAATCAAATCACCTGCAAATACTATAGAGCTATAGTAACCAAAGCAGCATGATACCAGCATAAAAATAGACATACAGACCAATGGAACAGAATAGAAATCCAGAAATAAATCCATGGATCTATAGTAAACTCATTTTCTAGAAAGGTCAAGAATATGCACTGGGGAAAGTACACTCTCTTCAATAAATGGTGCTGGAAAAACTGGATATTCGTATGCAAAAGGATGAAAGTAGACCTCAATCTCTCACTGTATACAAAAATCAGATCAAAATGCATTAAAGACTTAAATTTAAGACTTGAGGCCAGGTGCAGTGGCTCATGCCTTTAATCTCAGCACTTTGGAAGCCAAGGCAGGAAGATCTTTTGAAGTCAGGAGTTTGAGACCAGCCTAGGCAACACAGTGAGATGCTGTCTGTACAAAAATCTTTCAGAAACTTAGCTGGACATGGTGTTGCACACCTGTAATCCCAGCTACTGGGAAGACCAAGGTGGGAGAATCACTTGAGCCCAGGAGTTCAAGGCTGCAGTGAGTCATGATTGTGCCACTGCACTCCAGCCTGAGCAACAAAGCAAAACCCAGACTCAAAAAAACAAAAGAAAACAAACAAACAAAAAAAAAAAAACGAACACCTGGAACTTTGAAAATACTACCAAAAACTGCGGGTCATTGATTGGCCTGAGCAAAGATTTCCTGAGTAATACCTCAAAAGTACAGGCAACCAAAGCAAAAATGGACAAATGGGATTCCATCAAGTTGAAAAGCTTCTGCACAGTAAAGGAAGCAATCAACAAAGTGAAGAGACAACACACAGAGTGGGAGAATATATTTGTATATTTGCAAGCTATTCATCTGACAAGGGATTAATAACCAGAATATGTAAAGAGTTCAAACAACTCAATAGGAAAAAAATATCAAATAATCCAATTAAAAAGTGTGCAAAAGATCTGAATGGACATTTCTCAAGAGGAGACATACAAATGGTTAACAGGTACGCGAAAAAGTGCACAACGTCATTAATCAACAGAGAAATGCAAATCAAAACTACAATGAGATATCATCTCACTCTAGTTAAAATGTCTTTTATTCAAAAGACAGGCAATAATGAATGCTGGCAAGGGTATGGAGAAAGGGGGGAACCCTTTTACACTGCTGGGGGAATGTAAATTAGTATAACCACTATGGAGAACAGTATGAAGGTTTCTCAAAACACTTAAAAAAGAACTACCATATGATCCAGCAATCCCACTGCTAGGTATATATCTAAAAGAAAGGAAATCAGTAAGTATGTGAAAGAGATGTCTGCACTCTCATGTTTATTGCAGTACTATTCACAATAACTAAGATGTGGGATCATACTAAGTATCCATGGATGGATGAATGGCTAAAGAAAATGTGGCATATATACACAATGGAATATTATTCAGCCACAAAAAAGAATGAAATCCTATCATCTGCAACAACATGGATGGGCCTGGAGATTATATTATGTGAAATAAGCCAGGCATAGAAAGACAAATTTCCCATATTCTCATACGAGGGAGCTAAAAATTAAAATAGTTAAGCTCATGAAGATAGAGAATAGGATGATGGTTAGCATAGCCTGGAAAGGGTAGCAAGGGAAGGGAGAAAAGCCGGGATGATTAATGGGCATAAAAACATAGTTAGAATGAATAAGATCTAGTATTTGATAGCCCAACGGGATGACTATAGTCAACAATAATTTATTGTATATTTTAAAATAACCAAAAGAGGGGAATTGGAATGTTCCTAACACAAAGAAATGACACAAATGGTTGGGCATGGTGGCTCATGCCTGTAATCCCAGTACTTTGGGAGTCTGAGGCAGGGGGATCACTTGAGGCCAGGAGTTCAAGACCAGCTTGAGTAATATAGTGAGACTCTGTCGCTAGAAAAAAAAATAAAAATTAGCCAAATATAGTGGTGCTTGCCTGTAGTCCTAGCTACTTGGGAGACTAAGGGGAGGGGATTGCTTAAGCTCAGGAGTTTGAGGCTACAGTGAGCTGTGGTCGTGCCTTTGCTTTCCAGCCTGGGAAACAGAGTGAGATCCTGTATCGAAAAAAAAAAAGTCCTTGAGGTGATAGATACCCTCAATTACACTTATGTGATTATTACATATTAAATGCCTGTATCAAAACATTGTATGTACCCCATAAATATATACCCCACCTGTTATGTACCCATAACCATTAAAAATTTTAAAAATTATTTAAAAGTTCAAATCGCTGAATTTTTTACATCAAAGCTCTGAAAGAAACTATAAATAAATAATTTGGTTTTAGATGTATTTCATTTGTGCAGTTTATAGTTGGGTTTTGTTCTGTGATACAGGTGTTTTTTTTTTCTTAATGGGTGATTTTAGCCTATTCACACTTACTGATTCATAACATCAATTACCATAACTATAACTATAATGCCCACACATACCTAGTTCTTTAGTTGGTGTTATCCAATACAGTAGCCATTAGCCACATGTGGCATTCAGTACTTCAGATGTAACTAGTGTGGCTGAGGAACTGAATTTTTCATTTAAATTTAATTTTAATTAATTTAAACTTAAAAATTGATGCTACATTGTTTAGGGAAATTGAAGAAGATGTAAGTAAATAAAAAGATATACTTGTTAATGAATTGAAACACTTCATATTCTTAAGATGGCAATACTTCTGAATTGATCTGCAGATTCAATTCAGTTGCTATCAATATTCCAACATCCTTTTTTGTTTGTAGAAATGGACAAGCTAATCCCAAAATTTGTATGGAATCGCAAGGGACTCTAAATAGCCAAAACAATCTTGAAATACAAAATCAGAGGACTCATATATCCTAACTTCAGAATTTGCTACAAAGCTCCAGTAATCAAAACAATATGCTGCTAGCACAAGGATATACATACAAATTAACAGAATTAAATTAAAATTCTGGAAATAAACCCATACATTTATGGTCAGTGGAGTTTTGAAAAGGGTACCAAAACCATTCAATGGATAAAGAATAGTGTTTTCACTAAATGATGCTGGGACAACTGACTATCCACATGCAAATGAGTGAATTTGGACCTTAACCTCATATGAAATGCAAAAATTAATTCAAAAATGGATCTAAGACCCAAATGTAAGAGCTAACACAATAAAATCTTATAAGGAAACATAGGTGTAAATTTTTCATAACCCTGAGTTAGGCAATTGTTTTTTAATATGACACCAAAAATGTAAATAACAAAAGAAAAAATAGATAAATTGGACTTCATCAAAATTTAAAACTTCCATTATCAAAGGATACCATCAAAAAATGAAAGAGTGACCCAAAGACTGGGAGAAAATTTTTGCAAATCATACACAAAATCAGGTTCTAGTATTTATAATACATAAAGAACTGCTACAACTTGGCAACACAAATATAAAGAACCCAATTTTAAAATGGGCAAAGAACTTAAATAAACATTTCTCCAAAGAAGATGTACAGTGGCCCAGAAGCACATGAAATGATACTCAACATCATGATAGGGAAATGCAAATTCAAACCACAGTAAGACACCATTTTATACTCACAGGGATAGCTATATCCAAAATCAACAAAACATAGTAAGTATTGGTGAGGATGTGGAGAAGTTGCATTTCTGGTGGGGAAATGTAAAATGATGCAGTTGCTGTGGAAATAAGTTTGATAATTTCTCTAAGTTAAATACAGAATTACCACGTGATTCTGAAATTCTACTCCTGGATATCAATTCTCTTTCTACCCAAGAGAACTGAAAACATATGGTCAAACAGAAACTTGTACATGAATGTTCATTATTCCTAATAACCAAAAATGGACACAATGCAAGTGTTCATCAGATGGTGAATAAATTAAAAATGTGATGTATCCATACAATGGAGTATTACTCAGCCTTAAAATGGGATGAAGCACTGATACCTACCACAACATGGATAAACCTTGAAAACATTATAGGTGAAAGACGTCAAACACAAAAGCCACATATTTTATGATTCAGTTCCCCAAAAATACACTTTGTGTTTTTGTTTCTTGTTCTCTTTTTGGTTTTCAGATTATCCCCTGGGAGAAAAGGGAGCATGGCAATTTATCACTATAAGAAGACCAGAATTTCTCCCACCATTCTTTGTTAACATGATGTATTTCCCAGTTCTTTAACTATACATAAACAATTTATGAAACAGACATAAAGGTATATATAAGTATACAAATGAATAAATAAGATAATTCTAGGTATTCTTGTTTTGGAGCTTGATCTTAAAAGATATTTTTGATGTTTCACCATTGAATATTGTATTTGCTCTGGGTTTTACTGGTGTATTTTGTTTTTGTTTTTAGTTATGAATACTCTGTTTGGTTAAGAATGTTTTCTTCTATTCTTAATGTGCTCTGGGATACTTCTTATAATTGGTTTCTTGTTTGTTTTTAAATCATTAATGAGTCTTGTAAATGTATCACATGCTTTTTCTGCATCTATTAAAATTATTCATATAGTTTTTCTCCTTTAATATGTTCATGTGGTAAATTACATTAATAGAAATGTTTAATGGCCCTTACATCACCTTGTCGTTCTGGAATAAACCTATTGTGAACAATAGTATATTATCTTAATCCCTTGTTGTATTCCATTTTAAATACTTTGTTTACAATTTTTACATACATATGTGTATGAATTTTACATCTATATGTGTATGAATTTCAATAAAATCTATGAAATAGACTTTATTTTCTTTTCTTGCACTGTCTGCTTGAAAAACCAATGGTATATTGGTGACATCATCCTCTCCCCAAGAATTTGGGGATAATTTTTTCCTTGTAAACTGTAAGTCCATTGTGTATGATATTAAGATTCCCACTAGTTTTCTTTTGTCTAATATTTTTCTAGTATATTCTTTTTAAAACTGTATTTCATCTAATCTATCATGCCTTCCACTGTAAATGCATTTCAATTCAGAGACATTATGTAAGAAAATGGCATGACAGCAATAGTAAGATGTCATCAATTACAAGCTGTACTATGATTCCAGATATGTCAATATATTAAAAAATATATACCAAGAATTTATGAAATACATTGTTTTCAGCTTTTCTGTGTCCTTATGTCTTTAAGTATGTGTTTAAAAATGTTACTTACCTGGAATTAAAAAAATCTACTCTGGCAGGCTTTGTCTTTTAACTGAAGTGCTTAAGATATTTACTGATATATTTGGAATGATATCTACTATTGCATTTTTTGCCTTCTACTTATCCTATGACTTTGCATTTCTTTTATATCCTTTCTTCTTTCTTGCCTTTTACAAATTTCTCTTTTCCCTCATTTTATTCCTCTACCAGTTTAAAAGTTATGCACATAACTTCTCTTCTTCTACGATACCCCATTAATTTTAATATGCAGATTTAAAATTTAACAAAGTTGAAGGTTAATGTCTTTACCACCCATCCAAGTAAATGAGAATCTTGCATTGCTTTGCCTCTAAATTTTTCCTTTTTGACATATGCTTTTGATGTCCCAAATTTTACATTTGTCATTGATTTATTTAAAAATTTCTAAAGTAGGCATAATTGTTACTGTTTTATACTCTCAATATTTGTTTAGGTTTACCCATAAGTTTACCATTTTCTTTGTGTACCTTCTTGCAAAACAACCTTCCTTATTAGGTCATTTTACTTTTTCTTATATTATAACCATCAGAAGTTGTTTTAGTGGGGATTTGTTGGCACATCGCTAACGTTTTAGTTTTCTGAAAATATGCTTATCTCACCCTCTTTTTAGGAAGATAATTTTGCTGGATATGTGTCCTTGTATGGCAGGGGTTTTTTAGTATTTTGAAAATATTTAATAAATATTACACTTTTTTCTGTTTATCTTCCATTTCACAAGTTCTTTCTTCAATTGTATCTGATTTTTAGGCAATCCATTTATTTTTACTGTCAAATACATTTAATTTTTAAAGTTCTGTTTGGGTGTTTTCAAAGCTGGAACTTTATTATCAGCCATTATTTTTTTTCTGTTTTACCCAAAGCCATGGTATGACAGGCAAATATTCTTTGGTATTTGTTTGTTTATGGGTTTGTTTTCTAGATCACTGACGAAGAACATCTTGTTGGTCAGACTTTTCTTTTGGCAGAGGTATCTGTTTCAAATTTGCAACATGCGTAGATGCCATACTCAGGAGCCCAACAGATGCAAACACAGATCACAGAGGTTGAAATATATAATGTCTTTCTTTGTGTTTATGATATTTTTCAACATTACATCTATGAAATTATAATTTCTGACCTTGATTTCTTTAGTTCATATCTTTCTGGTATTTTCTCTCTCTTCAGTTTTACCTGTTTGGTATTTATTTGTGTCCTTTTTAAGTGTAAAAAATTTTATTAGCACATTTAATTTAAGCAACATTCAACAAAGACAATAGTCAAAGATTACTTTATGTAAATTTAAAGACCAAATTGATATTTTTTCAAGGATTTCATAGTATCTGTGGTAAGACACGTATAAGACTTGCTCCTTACATTCATTTTCACTTTCCTGAGTTGACAGTTATACTGGGTCTAGTCTTTTATTATTTTGGTAATTTAACATGCTTATTTAATTTAAAGTATCAAATCAATAGCTTTATTAGCTATTAATTAACTTTAAGTCTCAAATAAATATCTTTATTCTTGAATGAGCTCTTTTGAAAAAATATTAGATTGAGGCAGGTACGTGTACAGGTTTGTTACTTGGATATATTGCTTAATGGTGAGCTTTGGGCTTCTAGTGTAACCATCTCTCAAATAGTGAACATTGTACCCAATAGGTAATTATATGACCTTTATCCCCTCCTCAGTCTCCCCACTTTTAGAGTCCCTAGTGCTTATTATTTCCATCTTTATGTCCATGTTTACCCATGTGAGAATATGTAGTATTTGATTTTCTGTTTCTGAGCTATTAATTAGGATAATTGGCCTCCAGGTCCATTCATGTTGCTGAAACAGGAGACAATTAATTTCATTCTTCTTTATGGCTAAATAGTATTCCACCATGTATATATACCGCATTTTCTTTATTCAGTACTTTATTGATGAATACTTAGGTTGATTCCATACATTTGCTATTGTGAATAGTGCTGTGATAAACATACAAGGGAGAGTGTCTTTTTGTTACAATGATTTATTTTCCTTTGGGTAGGAAATCCCAATTCATCTGGTCCTATGCTCTTTTTTGTTGGGAGATTTTTTTAAATTACTGATTCATTTTAATTACTTTTTATTGGTCTCTTCAGGATTTCTGTTTCTTCCTGGTTCAATCTTGGGAAGTGTAGGTTTCAGAAATTTTTTTTCTAGGTTTTCTAGTTTGTATGCATAAAGAGGCTCATAAAAATCTTCGATAATCTTTTGTATTTCTGCAGTATCAGCTGTAATGTAACCTTTATCATTTCTGATTGTGCTTATTTTAATTTTCTCTTGTTTTTTCCGTTGTTAATCTAGCTAGTGGTCTATTAATTTTTTTAACCTTTCAGAAAACCAACTTTTCATTTAATTGATCCTTTGGGTTGATTTTTTTTGGTCTCAGTTTCATTCAGTTCTGCTCTGATATTTGTTATTTCTGTCTTCTGCTACTTTTGAGTATGGTTTGTCCTCGTTTTTCTAGTTCCTTGAAGTGTAACATTTGGTTGCTAATTTGAGATCTTTCTATCTTTTTGATGTAGGCATTTAGTGCTATAAACTTTCCTCTTAGCCCTGTTTTTGCCATATTCCAGAGGTTTTGGTATATTATGTCTCTTTTCATTTGTTTCAAAAAGAATGTTGGATTTCTGCCTTATTTTGTTTACCCAAATGCCTTCCAGGAGCAAGTTGTTTAGTTTCTACATACTTGTGTAATTTCGATGGTTCTTCATGGTATTGATTTCTAATTTTATTCCACTGTGGTCTGAGAAGATATTTGATATGATTTCAGTTTTTAAAAATTTATTGAGACTTGCTTTATGGCCAACCATATGGTCAGTTTTGGAGAATGTTCTCTGCACAGATGAGAAAAATATATATTCTGTGGTTATTGGGTAGCATGTTCTGTAAATATCTATTAGGTCCATTTTCTCTAGAGTCTAATTTAAGTCCAGAGTATTTTTTTTAATTTTCTGCATCAGTAATCTGTCTAGTGCTGTTAGTAGGGTGTTGAATTCCCTCACTATTATTGTATTGCCTTATATCATTTCTTATGTCTAGTAGTATTTGTTTTATGAATCTGGGTGCTCCAGTGTTGGATACATATATATTTAGAACAGTTAAATCTTCTTGTTGAATCAAACCCTTTATCATTATATAATGACCTTCCTTGTCTTTTTTACTGTTGTTGATTTAAAGTCTGTTTTGTGTGATATAAGAATAGCTACTCCTGATCGTTTTGTTTTCCTGTTGCATGATACATCTTTTTCACACTCTTCATTTTGAGTCTGTAAGTGTATTTACCTGTTAGGTGGGTCTTCGAAGATGGTTGGTCTTATTTTTAATCCAGCTTGTCAGCCTATATCTTTGTGAGGCTATGTGAGGTTCTGTTCCTGTTATAGTGTTGATAACTAGTTGCTTTGTAATCTCAATTGTGTAATAGCTTTATTGGCTGTCTGAGCTTTGGACGCACTTATGATGGTGAGTATCATCCTTTTTTATGTTTAGAGCTCCTTTGATCATTTCTTGTAGGACTGGTCTAATCGTGATTAATTCCCTTAGTGCTTGCTTGTCTGGGGAATGACTTTATTTCTTCTTCATTGATGAAGCTTAGTTTGGCAGTATATAAAATTCCTGGCTAGTGTTTTTTTCTCTAAGAAGGCTGAAAAAAGACCCCCAGTCTCTTCTGGCTCATAAGGTTTCTTCTGAGAAGTCTGTTGTTAATCTGATAGAATTTCCTTTATAGGAAATTCTTTTCTTTTCTTTTAGGAAATTTCTTTTCTTTCACGTTGACCTTGGATAGTCTGATGATCATATGCCTTGGTGGTGTTGATTTTGTATAGTATCTTTCAGGTGTTCTCTGAATTTCTTGTATCTGAATGGCTATATCTCTAGCAAGATCAGGAAAATTTTCCTGAATTATTCCCTCAAATGTTTTTTCCAAACATTTTACTTTTTCGTCTTCTCTCTCAAGAATGCCCAAAAGTTGTAGGTTTGGTTGCTTTACATAATCTAATGTTTCTTTAAGGCTTTGTTGATTTTTAAATTTGTTTTCTTTTTTTCTGACTGTGTTAATTAGAAAAATCAATCTTCAAGCTCTGAAATTCTTTCTTTTGCTTGGTCTTTTCTACTGTTAAAGCTTTCAAATGTATTTTGAAATTCCTTCAGTGAATTTTTCATTTCCTCAAGTTCTGTTTGGTTTTTAAAAATATCTACCTAACTCATCTTTCAGATCCTGAATTGTTTTCCTGATCTCTTTTTGTTGTTTCCCAACCTTCTCTTAGATCTCATTTAACTTCCTTATAATCTACATTTTGAATTCTTTATCTGTCATAACAGAATTTTCATTTTGGTTAGGATTTATTCCTAGAGAACTAGTGTAATCCTTTGGAGATGTCAAAACACTCTATCCTTTTGTGCTGCCAGAGTTCTTAACGCTAATTCCTTCTAATCTGAGGAAACTCCCTCAGATTAGGTATATTGTCTAAGATCATTTGGCTTCATTTCTAGTTGCTTTCAGGAAGCCAAGACTCTGTATGCGTCCTTGGTTATAGATAGCTTTTTTTGCAGTGGCTTTCTCAAATGCTATTTGTTGTAGCAATGTATTGGTCATATGATCCAACTCACTATCTTCTGCAAGGCGAGAGTGTGTAGGTCCCAGGGCACTTATCTCATAACCTAGCACTATGCCCTTCTATCCTCAGGTTTCTTTATTTGGTGATGCAGTTCAATCTCCAGTTCAGTAAGTTGCACTTCAGAGTAAGAGTCAGCTTTCCCTGGGGTATGCTGATGACAAGTGATAGCACCAGCCCCAACATATGGCGGGGGTAGTTCCTGATAGGATGCACTGAGGTCTCTGGGGATGGCAGTTGAGAGGACTGCATCAGCTCCTTGTCCTAGGCAGGTAGGCATGCAATCAGCTTCCCTGTCACATGCTTGTCACAGGGCTTGCAACTTTCAGTTTAGATAGACACTATCTTTATCTCTAGGCCACAATGCAACTGAAGTTTGTGGAAAATGCCTGTCTGTCTACTACCAACAAAATAGCCCAAGGGAGAAACCTCTTCACCCAGCCAAAAACAAACAGCTCTGCTGGCAGTCTATACTCTATTGCAGGAATGCTGCCACTCTGCGTAGGGAGAGGGAGGTGAGTCCTACCCTTTATTTAAGCCCAGGTGATAGGCACACTTTTAGTGGAAAATAGTAATGTCTCCAAGTGTGCCTGTGTCAACCTCTAGTAAGAAAAGCCTTTGCTGCATCTGCAGTAGTAGGTCAGGGCACAGGAGAAGGGCACAGTCACCCATCTTGTCACAAATGTGGGGTTCTCAGGCAGGAGAGAAGTTGCAATCTGGTTCCTTTGTCCCAATGAGTGCTTTGGTGGGCTGCACCTCTCCCTCCCCTAGGAGTGGCCCACACCGAGGACTAGATCTCCAGGGATCCTGTGGCTCCCCAGGGTCCTGCTGGTCCCCTCTGGTTGCAGATTCAGAGCAGGCTGTGGGAAATGTTTGTGGGGAATCTGGTGATGCAGTGACACAAGGGCTGAGATTCCCTGAGCAGGGTAGTAGCCCACAGTGGTTGCACAACGAGTATCGCACCCACTGCTTCAGCTCAGGTTTGAGGGCAATGTGAGCCCAGCTGCACAAGCTGACCACCTGGTGCTCTGCCCACAGGATATTTCCAGATTACTATTGGCAGAATTGCACAGGTTTGCAAGGGCAGAGGGGCTCTCTGACAATTCACTTCTCAGCAGTTTGTCACATTGGTGAGGGGTGCAAAGAAATGCTCCTACCTACCCTTTCTATGGGACTCCAAGTTCCTTAATGGTCAGTCTCTCCCAGGCTCTTGCTGCCTTCCTTTTCTGCCTCACAGCTGTTTCCTGCATGGTCTCCAACAGGTTTCGACACTCTTATCTCAACTTTCCACTCAGGCCGTGATTATTCATCTATAAATTTGATCTGCTTTCTGAGGAGAACTGGCATCTGATATATCTAGTCAGCCATCTTGGGAAAAAACTTGAATGAACTCTTTTTTTTTTTTCAATTATGATAGAAAGAATCAGAAATCCCAAATATTTAGAAAAACCATGTGTATTTTATAGATAACTCATTATTGTCCAACCACCACCACCCCTTTTTTTTGAGACGGAGTTTCTCTGTCACCCAGGCTGGAGTGCAGTGGCACAATCTCAGCTTACTGCAACCTCTACCTCCTGGGTTCAAATGATTCTTATGCCTCAGCCTCCCATGTAGCTGGGATTACAGGCATGTGCCACCAAGCCCAGCTTTTTTTTTTTTTTTTTTTTTGTATTTTTAGTAGAGACAGGTTTTCACCATGTTGCTCAGGCTGGTCTTGAACTTCTGGCCTCAAGTGATCCGCCCACCTTGGCCTCCCAAAGGGCTGGTATTACAGGAATGAGCCAATATGCCCAGCCCCTTATATAATTGTCTTAACTGGACCTGAACATCTGGCTTTTGGCTATGGAGTTTAACTCATTAAAATTGTGTGTGATTACTTTTGTACTAGGGTTTATTTCTGCCATCTCCTTTTTTGTTTTGAATTTTCTTTGGCAGGTTTGGTTGTTTTTTGTTTTGTTTTGTTTTGTTTGCTCCTTCATTTGACAGATTATAGTTTCTTCGAATACTCTCAAGGTAATACAGACTATTTTTATGCTTCTACTTCTTATTTGTTAATATAATTGCTCATATTTAAAATTTTATTTTTCCATGTTTATTTTTAAGTATATTAACACCAGTATTTTTCTTCTATTTTTTATTATACTTTAAGTTCTGGGATACATGTGCAGAACGTGCAGGTTTGTTACATAGTTATACATGTGCCATGGTGGTTTGCTGCACCCATCAACCCGTTATCTAGGTTTTAAGCCCTGTATGCATTAGGTATTTGTCCTAATGCTCTCCCTTCCCTTGCTCCCCACCCCCGACAGGCCCTGGTGTGTGATGTTCCCCTCCCTGTGTCCATGAATTAACACCAATATTTTTCTTCTAAATTGGACCATCATCTTAGCACATTTTTATCTCTATTGAGTTTCTCTTCTACCATTTTTTTTCACGTTATGCTCTGCTTCTGTTCTATACTCATATCCTGAGGAATTTTAGATGTGGATTGTGATAGATGTTCTCTCTGCTCTACCTCTGCTTGTCCTTGTTCCCCTCAGTAGGAAATGCTTAGGAGTGACTGGATCTTCTGAACCTGTTGTTATCTTCTCTTTGCTAAAGCTGAGCTGATCTTGACACACTACCCTGTATTATCCACCACTGTTATTAGCTGGAACTGCTGTTGTCTGTCTGCCTTGTATTGAAGGTTGAGCAGGCAGCAATCCACCTTGGGCAGTGAAAAGAACCCAGATAGAAGGCTGTTTCCAGCGCATCTAGAGTTTCTGTTTCTCTTGTCTGAAAATCTTTTCTCTCTCTTTTGGGCATTCTTGGTTTATATCTTAATACCTTATATCTGTAAACCCACTTGAACTTCTGTAGTATCTCTAGGGTTTGTTTCTGAGAGGGAGTCAGCAGCCCATGCTAACTTGCCATTTTTTTTTCCAGGAAGCTAAAATCTTTATAATATCATTGTAATTCTGTATTTAGTACTAAATATTTTCGAATTTGTTCACCATAGCTTGCAAATGTAAAAGTGTTTAAGAATCAAGTTGGAACATATTTTTAACTTTTCTTTAATTTTCATCTTCCCAGTTCTGATAGTATCAGCAGTGATGAGGAGGAGCTAAGGACTTTGGGAAGCAGTGGTAGCGAAAGCAGTACTCCAGAGAATGTCGGACCTCCTTTCCTCATGGATGAGAACAGTTGGTTCAACAAGTGTAAGAGAGTTAAACAAAAGTATCAGCTTACCCTGGAACAGAAGGTATTTTAAAATTATCAAAACACACTTAATTTTATTCTGGTTATTCCCTTTGAACTGTGACTGCCAAAATATTTTTTAACTGAATAAAATTATTTATCCATTGCTGCTTCTCTTCTGTTTTTGAATTGTCCTCCTCTTAATGAAAAATCAGGCAGCTGTAGAAGATACTTTTGTTTGTTTACTTTTTCCAATTTTATGTTTTAACATAAAAACAAGCCATTATTTTAATAAGCAGTTTAATTTATGTATTTGAGATTTTAGTTTCTATGATACATTTTATAAAAGATGATTGGTTTGTGAAAATGCAGTGATTGCCTAAGCACGTACATCTGTTTTTTTGAAAATTAGATATTTTAGCAGCTCTTGTGTGTTAAGCACTGTAGTAGGCAAAGTGGAGTATATAACAGAAAGAAAACAAACTCTATTATTTTAAGGAGTTTGTAACCATTACTTTTTTACTGTATTTTCTATTTTTCTCTTTTCTTCTTCTTTTAATATCATTATTCATAGATGATATATATAAAGAAAGCCCAATGGAATTAGTGATAGAAATATTCAAAAAATTAAAAATGCAATGGGGAAATTGTCATAATTTTATAAATATAAATAATTTTATCTATACAGATAGCTATTGCTTAGAAAATATTTTTAAATCCAAATTACATAGCTATAAACATTTGCATAATGCATATGAAGAAAACTTTTCATGCGTTATTAAAGGAGACTTGTGGTACCAGCAAGAATTCAGACTAAGATAATCTGAAAGTATCTTCATTGCAAAAATCTGAAAATGCTGAGTAGAATACAATTTTTTAAAAGATTCATTCAGAGCTACTCTCTCAAGAAAAGGAGCTCACTAGGGATCAGAAACATAGACCTAACACAAGAAGAATACGTGCATATATTAGAGAACTGTAGGCCCCAGGGATGGGTGTGAAGGCATAATTCCTTAACCTAGAAACTTGCATTTTAACACCAACAGGGAAACAGCAGGTATAGGTCCCTGTCATTCAAGGCAGAAATTGAACCTAGAATGTAGGAGTGAGGTGCAAAATGGCAGAGTAAACAAATAAATTTGCAGAGAAACATTGATTACATGAAATAGCAAAAATAATGACCAATATGGGGTGACATTGGTACACTGAAATATGTTTAACTGGCTCTTTTAGAGGAGATGGAGACAGAAGCCCTCATTTGTAGTGTTTGCCAATTTTTCTGGGATAAATACCATCATGGCCAATTTAAAGCTACCAATATGACATCACTGAATGCAAAATTGGGAAGAGATGCACAGTAGAACAGCATTCCATAGTATTTCTACTAAGATAGATGAAATAGATGTAAATGACTGTAAGAACATAGATAATAGTTAAAATATGGTGAAATAATTAGAAAGTGATGAATTTTGAGCAGTTATTACCTTTGTGTTTAATATAATTTACTTAGTTGTAAATTTATATAATTTAATGTTTAATAACAGCAATGTTTAACAACTGACTGAAATTTCTGAAATTTAACAATCAGTTCTCGAGAGCCTATACAAGCCAGCTACAGGCCACCACTGGGAGTATGAAAGCAGAGCAGAACTAAAACACTGACTAAAAATATCAGAAAGAGTCAGAGATGCACAGTAGAACACCATTACATAGTATTTCTACTAAGATAGATGAAATAGATGTAAATGACCATAAGAACATAGATAATAGTTAAAATATGGTGAAATAATTAGAAAGTGATGAATTTTGAGTAGTCTTTTGAGCTAGTCTTTTGAGGTCTTTGTAATATAGTGAAGGAGGTTAGAAACATTTTTTAATGTGTGTGCCTGTTTCCAAAATTAACATTTAGAAGTTGCAATTAAGAGAATAGAAGTAGAATGTTTAATTTTCCAACTAGTAGAGGGAAAGAAAAGAAATAAGGAAAGCTTAATCAATATAATAGAAGGGAGCACATTAGAAAAAATAAGGATAGTGAAAAGAGAATGCAAAATGCAAATTACATATAACCAGAAGAGTCAACACCACCATAAAAGTAAATGGCAGAAACTTGCCAGTTAAGATAAACTCTTAGATTTATTGAAAAATAATTATAAAATTTAGCTGTATGCTATTGATAAGAGAGACACATAATACATAATGACATAAAAAGTTGAAACTAGGGGGATAAATATACTAGACAGATACTAACTAAAAGAATTCTATGTCAATATCATTAAACATAGACATTAAGGCAGAAAGCATTATTAAGACTAAAGAAAGACATTGCCTTTTTTAAAAAGTAAGCATTCACCAGCCGGGCCCGGTGGCTCACGCCTGTAATCCCAGCACTTTGGGAGGCCAAGGCAGGCGGATCAGGAAGTCAGGAGATGGAGACAATCCTGGCTAACACAGTGAAACTCTGTCTCTACTAAAAATACAAAAAATTAGCGGGGCGTGGTGGCGGGCACCTGTAGTCCCAGCTACTCGGGAGGCTGAGGCAGGAGAATGGCGTGAACCTGCGAGGCGGAGCTTGCAGTGAGCAGAGATCGCGCCACTGCACTCCAGCCTGGGCAACAGAGCGAGACTCCGTCTCAAAAAAATAAAAAAAAAGTAAGCATTCACAAAGAATATATATCAGTGCTGGACTTACATATGTTTAACAATATATCCATGAAAAATATGAAGCAAAAATTAATTAAATATCCAGAATAAATTGGTAATTCCATAATTATAATGAGAAATTTTAATGTCTTACGGAGTAATTTATAGATTGAACAGATATAGTGAACTTCGATAACACAATTAATAAACCTGATCTAAAATACGTTAAACGTTAACAATTAGAACGTATAACCTTTTCAAGCATATATGGAACAGCTATAGTGGGGTTTTTTTTGTTTGTTTTGTTTTGTTTTGTTTTTGAGACGGAGTCTCGCTTTGTCACCCAGGCCGGAGTGCAGTGGCGCGATCTTGGCTCACTGAAACCTCCACCTCCTGGGTTCAAGTGAATCTCCTGCCTCAGCCTTCCGAGTACCTGGGACTACACGCATGTGACACCACGCCTGGCTAATTTTTGTATTTCTAGTAGAGACGGGGTTTCACGACGTTGGCTAGGCTGGTCTCTAACTCCTGACCTCAAGTGATCTGCCCACCTCAGCCTCCCAAAGTGCTGGTATTATAGGCATGAGCCACTGCACCCGGCCAATCTTTTTATGGAGCACACTAGGTCACAAAACAAATGTCCACAAATACCAAAGAAATGATACAATATTATCATTTTAATATAACTTTTATACTAATGTAAGGTCATGTGAATAGTGCAGTAAAGTTAGATATCAATACAAAAAGTTTAGCACCACCCACATGCCACTCATGAAATTAAAGAAAAAATTGTCTAAATTATAGGTCAAAAAAATTGAGGAAATAGAATACTTTAAAATGAATGAGAATGAAAATAATGCATATTAACAGTTGTAAGTTGTCACACAACTTGTATAGTACTTGTAGAAATACTTAGATATTTAGAAAAGAAACAATGAAAATTAAAGAGATAAGTATCCAAGAAGTAGTCAAAGAACAACCAAACCAGTTCAAAAAGAAGGAAAGTAATAAAATAATAGATATTGGTGAAGTAAAAAAGAAACAGAATTAACAAAACCAAGAGATAATTATTTGAAAAAATTAATGAAATAAATTCTAGCAAGAATAATTTTTTTTTAAAATTAAGGCACAGATAATCTTAAGAATGGAAGAATAGACAGCACAACATAAATATGGGAGAAACTCTCCCAATAATTATTAGAGAATATTTTAATAATTTTATCATAACACCTTGCAAAACAAAGAATTTTTATAAATACTGCTTATCAAAACTGATAGATATATAGCCATTTAACAAATTGAATAAGTAGTTTAAAATCTTTCCAATCCCCCACCAAAAAAACTATTATGTATTGTTTTGGTGACTCTACCAAATACAGTCATGTACTACATAATAATGTTTTGGCCAACAATGGGCCATGTATGTGAGGTGGTCCCATAAGATTATAATGGAGATGAAAAATTCCGATCACTTAGTGATGTAGCCATGGTGATGTTGTAACACAATGCATTACTCGTGTGTTTGTGGTGACGCTGGTGTAAATAAACCTATTGCCCTGCCAGTCATTTAAAACTAACATATACAATTACCGAAAGTATATAATACTTGATAATGATAATAAAATACTATGTTACTGGTTTACGTATTTACTATACAATACTTTTTAGTCATTATTTTTAAATGTACTCCTTCTACTTAAAAAACAAAAAAGTTAAATGTTAAACAGCTTCAGGCAGGTCTTTTAGGAGGTAGTCCAGCAGTAGGCATTGTTATCATGGGAGATGACCGCTCCATGTGTTAATGCTCCTGAAGTCCTTGCAGTCGGACAATTGCAGTCGGACAAGAGGTGGAGGTGGAAGACAGTGATATTGATGATCCTGACCCTGTGAAGGCCTAGGCTAATGTGTGTGTTTGTGACTTCGTTTTTAACAAAAAAGTTTAAAAAGTTAAAAAGTTTTTAAAATATTTCAATAGAAAAAAAGCTTATAGAATAAGGATGTTAAAAAGAAAATATTTTTGTATAGCTGTACAATGTATGTTTTAAACTGTTATTACAGAAGAGTCAAAAAGATTTTTAAAAGTTTGTAAAGTAAAAATGTTATAGTAAGCTAAGGTTAATTTTATTACTGAAGAAAGAAAACTTATAAAAATAAATTTAGTGTAGCCTAGGTGTACAGTGTTTATAAAGTCTACGGTAGTGTACAGTAGTTGTAGGCCTTTACATTCACTAACTACCCACTCACTGACTCACTCTGAGCAATTTCCAGTCCTACAAGTTCCATTTCACAGTAATGGCCTACATAGTTGTGCCTTTTTAAAAAAAATCTTTTATACCATATTTTTACTGTCCCTTTTCTATGTTTAGATATATAAATACTTGCTATTATATTACAATTGCCTACAATATCCAGTACAGTAACATGCTGTACAGGTTTGTAGCCTAGGAACAATAGGCTATACCATCTAGCCTAGGTGTGTAGTAGACTCTGTAATGTTCATAGGTTGGTGTAAGTACACTCTGTAATGTTCACAGAAAGGCAAAATGGCTTAGCAACACATTTCTCAGAACATATCCCCATCATTAAGTGGCACACAACTGTAGGAGTGATCCCTATTTTAGATGGACTGTGCCTGAGAATAGAAAAAGAAGGAATAGTTTTCAATGAATTTAATGAACCCCAGTATAACTCTTATACTAACATAAGATCATATGAATATAATATCAAGTGGGAATGTGATTAGTATAAAACCAATAGTAAGAACAATTACTACAATGGCAATATCAATAGCAGTATCTAGTAAATGTGAAGATATGCATGGCCTATATCCTAGGAATTCTACTCCTAGATATATCTCCTCGAAACTCTTGGATGTGCGTACCAAGAGACATAACAGTGTGTCCACAGCAATATTGTTTATATTAAGAAAAACCTAAAGTGATCCAAATGGTCACTGAGAGAACAGTGACAGAAGAGTGAATAAACTGCAATATTCATACAATCGAATACTGTACAGTTTTTAGAGCAAATGAACTATAGCTAGGTTCATCAATATAGACAAAACATTTTCAAAAGGATATTGACAAAACCAGGAAAACTAAACAACGTATTGTTTAAGATGACACATATTTGTAGTAAAACTGGAAAGAAAAGTAAAGAGATGATAAACACAAATCTAGGATATTGTTACCTTTGCAGAGGAGACAATCAAGGAAGGCATTATATTGACTTTGAAAGTATTGGTGATTAATCTAGGTGGTGGATATGTGAGTATGCTTTAATTACTAATGTTTATGAATATATATTGTTTATATTAAGCTGTATATATATGAAATATTCATTTATAAAAATTAACTTTAACTTCTGAGATTTTATTGTAGAACAAACATTTGAGAATTATCAGGAAAAAATATAAAAAATAAGCTCTTGAAGAATAGTATTATCTACTCTTAACATGTATCATAAATCTAAAACAGGTGAAAGTTTATTAATGACACATGAATAGGGTAACATGTAATAGAAGAATACTTAAAAAAGATTCTAATTAATAATCCTTAGAGGAATTTGAAAGTACATTGCAACTAAAAAGAATAGAATGCCATGGGAAGAGAACAATCAGAAAACAGGAAAGAGATTTTGAAAATTAAATATATGATTTCCTGAATTCAGAAATTTAGTACAAAGGGTTCGAGGATAAATTCAATACGTTTTCCCAGAAAGCAGGGCAGAAGGACAAAGAGAAAGTAAAGAGTAAAAGGTTAAGAGATCATTCCAAGAAGTCTTATATCTATTACGTGTTTACTAATAATAATAGCTAGTAATTATACATTGTATGCAGTGTACCAGACACCGTTCTAAGCAATTTATCTGTATTGATTCATTTATTCCTTCCAACTAGGGTACTCTGATGGGTCCTACTTTTTTAGATGGTGAAACTGTGGCACAGAGAGCTTAAGTAACTTGCCCAAGGACACATAGCTGATAAGTGGTAAAACTGGAATATGACACTAGGCTGGCAGGCCTAACCAAAACATTATACTACCTCTCACTAATATATTAATGCTAAAATGTTAATGTCTATGTGTTTTTGAAAAATAATCACAAAGAAGCAACTTTCTAATTGGTCATTCTGTTTTTAGGTCTGTATTTTGAAGCTAGGAGTCATGCAATTGTTGTGAAGCTTAGAAATTACCATGTTTTAACTAAGTTTTGCCTTAAATTACAGTTTCTCAAACTTTAGAGTTTTAAATAATGGAGAATATATGTTAAATTTTTATATTCAATTAAGACAAATTTTTTACTAATTTATCAGTAATGCTTTGAAATTGTTTCATTACAATATAAATAGGAATAGCATTTAAGCTACTCAGCATTTATCTTCAGGATATGTATTAGAATTTTGCAGTTGGTATATCTTGATGATACTGGATTTCCAGGGTTACCTTGAAGAACTCTTACGACTTCGAGAGAACCAACTATCTGAATCTGTCTCCCAGAATAAAATACTACTACAAAGGATTGAAGATTCTGATCTGGCTCATAAACTGGAGAAGGAACAATTAGAATATATAATTGTGGAGCTTCAAGATCAGCTGTAAGTACAAGCCTTTTAGAAAAATGTTGGTAGTATGTAGACATTAAGACAAAATGTTGTGTTTTGATATAGGAGGCAAATTCCAAGAAATCTTATTGCCTGTTAAATTCTTTTTCACCTACACTTTTTTGAAAGTTTACTTTTGTTCTTGTTATTACAAAAGTAATCCATGTTAATTGCAGAAACTTAAAAAAATACAAGAAGAAGCTGGGTGCACTGGCTCATATCTGTAATCCCCCGCACTGGGGAGGCTGAGTTGGGCAGATTGCTTGAGCCCAGAAGTTAGAGACCAGCCTGGGTGACATGGCAAAACCTCATCTCTACTAAAAATACAAAATATTAGCTAGGCATGGTGGCATGTTTGTGGTCCCAGCTACTCAGGAGGCTGAGGCAAGAGGATCGCTTGAGTCCAGGAGGTCAAGGCTGCAGTGGGCCCTGATTGAGCCACAGCACTCCACTCTGGGTGACAGAGCAAGACTCTGTCAAAAAAAAAAAGGAATAAGATTAAGAAAATACAAGAAGAGAGTAAAAATTACCTTCAGTTGTGTTACCCAGCATAAACTGGTTATAACTTGGTGTATATTATTCCAAATGTATATGTATAATTCTTAAAGTAGTTATTGATTGACTGATTACAAATAGATGGTATTTGGACTAGTGCTACTCAAAGTATAGTGCTGGTATATTAACTGTTACTAGGTTGTACCAGAATGTCACTAAGCAGAGTTTAGGATAGCTGAGTTATTTTTTAAGAGCAAGACTTTTTTTGATGAAGAAAGCAGTATAATGAGCTACTTTCTGGTACAAGCCTCCTGTCACTGTTCAAAGCACTTGTACTAATCATATTTTGTCAGGCTTGCTTTGTTCAATTTATGGTGAAATTTTTCACATATTAATATTTAATCTTAAAAAATAATTTAAATTTTTTTATTTTGAAATAATTTCAAACTTTCAGAAAAGTTATAAGAACAGTTCAAAGAATTCCCATATGACGTTTCCTAGATTCATTATTTTCAACATTTTGCCACATTTGTCTTATAATTCTCTCCCTTCCCCTAAACACACATACATTTTTTAACCACTTGAGAGGTTGCATACATTATGGTCCTTCATTTCTTACTGCTTCAGTGTCATTCTTAAGAACTAAAATATTCTCTTATATGATCATAGTTCAGTTGTCAATTAAAGATATTTAAATTGATATGATACTTTCACCTGTAATTCATATTCCAGTTTTGTCAAAAGTCTAAATAATGTCCCTTACTACAAATTTTGTTTCTTTGGTACTGGGTCCAATTCAGGATTGTGTTTGCATATGGTTGTCAGCCACTTTAAACTTAGAACAGTTTTCAATCTTTTTCTTGCATGAGATTGATATTTCTAAAGAAAACTAGCTAGAATTCTTATAGAATGCCCCTTAATTTGTGTTTCTTTACTTTTTCCTTATGATTAGAATGAGCTTATCCATTCTTGGCTGGATTACAACATAAGTAGTTATGTTCTATTGGGGATGTGATACCCAGAGGCACATAGTCTGTTGAACCTTTATTAATGATACTAATTTTAATCATTTGGTTAAGGTGTTTTTCTCTTCTGTATAGTTACTGCTGTTCCTTCTGTTCCTTATAAATTAATTAACATGTAATTTATAAGTAGGTACTTTAAAAATTTCAGCTTTTATTTTGTATTCAGGAGGTATATTTGCAGGTTTGTTATGTGGATATGTTACATGATGTTGAGATTTGCAGTATGACTGATCCTGTCACCCAGATAGTGAGCATAGTACCCAATAGGTAGTTTTTCAACCCTTACCCCCCACCCTTCCTCTCCCTTCTCGTAGTCCCCCGTGTCTAATAATGCCACCTTTATGGCCATGTGTACCGATTATTTAACTACCAGCTATAAGTGAGAACATGAGGTATTTGGTTTTCTGTTTCTGCATTAATTCACTTAGGATAATGGCCTGTAGCTGCATCCATGTTGCTGCAAAGGATATGAGTTCATTCTTTTTTATGGCTGCATAGTAGTCCATGGTATTGATGTAGCACATTTTCTTTATCCAATCCACTGTGAATGAGCTCCTCGGTTGATTCTATGACTTTGCTATTGTCAATAGT
This sequence comes from Pongo abelii, assembly GCF_028885655.2. Classification (NCBI taxonomy): domain Eukaryota; kingdom Metazoa; phylum Chordata; class Mammalia; order Primates; family Hominidae; genus Pongo; species Pongo abelii. The sequence goes on along the minus strand of NC_071991.2, from coordinate 88,706,856 downwards.
GCTGTGATGAACATAGGAGTGCATGTCTATTTGGCAGACCAATTTATTTTCTTTTGGATATATACCTAGTAATGGTATTGCTGGGTTGAATGGTAATTCTGTTTTAAGTTATTTGAGAAATCTCCAAACTGCTTTCCACAGTCGCTGAACTAATTCATTCCCATCAACAGAGTGTAAGCATTCCCTTTTCTCCATAGCCTTATCAGCATCTGTTGTTTTGCAACTTTTTAATAATAGCCATCTGACTGGTGTCAGAATGGTTTTGATTTGCATTTCTCTAATTATTGTGTTGAGCATTTTTTCACATTTGTTGGTTGCTTGTATGTCTTCTTTTAAGTATCTGTTCATGTCCTTGCCCACTTTTTACTGGGGTTATTTGTTTTTTTCTTGTTGATTTAAGTTCCTTACAGGTTCTAGATATTAGACATTTGTTGAATGCATAGTTTGTGAGTATTTTTTCCCAATCTGTAGGTTGTCTGTTTACTCTGTTGATAGTTTCTTTTGCTTTAATTAGGTCCCACTTTTCAATTTTTGTTTTTGTTGTAATTGCTTTTGAGGACTTAGTCATAAATTCTTTTCCATATGTTACATTATTCTGCATATGGCTACCCAGCTATCACAGCACCACTTATTGAATAGGGAGTCCTTTCTCCGTTGCTTATTTTTGTCAACTTTGTCAAAGATAAGATGGATTGTGGGTATGTAGCTTTATTTCTAGGTTCTCTGTTCTGTTCCATTAGACTTTGTGTCTATTTGTGTAACAGTACCATTCTGTTTTGGTTACTGTAGACTTCCTTGTAATATAATTTAAAGTCGGGTAACGTGACACCTCCAGCTTTGTTATTTTTTATTAGGATTGATTTGGCTATTTTGGTTCCATGTGAATTTTAGAATTTCTTTTCTAATTCTGTGAAAAATGATGTTGGTATTTTAATAGGGATAGCAGTCAATCATGCAATTTGTTCTGTAGGTTGGTTTGGGCAGTATGGTCATTTTCACAGTATTGATTCTTCCAATTCATGAGCATGGAATGTTTTTCCATTTGTTTATGTCATTTGTGATTTCTTTCAGCAGTGTTTTGTAGTTCTCCTTGTAGAGATCTTTCACCTAATTGCTTAGATGTATTCCCAGGTATTTTGGCATGTGTGGCTATTGTAAATGGGATTGTGTTTTTGAGGTGACTCTCAGCTTGACCATTATTGGTGTATAGAAGTACAACTGATTTTTATACATTGATTTTATACCCTGAAACTTTACTGAAGTTGTTCTTCAGTTCTAGGAGCCTGTTGATGGTCGTCAAGGATTTCTAGGTATATAATTATATCATCAGGAAAGAGAGACAATATGACTTCTCTTTTACCTATTTGGATGCTTTTTTTTTCTTTCTTTTTCCTATTGCTCTGGCTAGGACTTCTAGTACTATGTTGAATAGGAGTGGCCAGAGTGGGTGTCCTTGTCTTATTCCACTTCCCAAGGGGAATGTTTCCAGCCTTTGCCCATTCAGTATGATGTTGGCTGTGTGTTTGTCATAGATGGCTCTTATTATTTTAAGATACATTCCCTCAATACCTAGTTTTTTGAGGGTTTTTATCATGAAGGGATGTTGGATTTTATTGAAAGCTTTTTCTATGTCTATTGATATGATCATATGGTTTTTGTTTTTTATTCTGTTTATGTGGTAGATCACATTTCTTGATTTGCTTATTTTGAGCCATCTTTGCATCCAGGAATAAAGTCTACTTGATCGTAGTTAACTAACTTTTAGAAGTGTTGCTAGATTTAGTTTGGTAGTGTTTTATCAAGTATCTTTGCCTCTATCTTCATTAGGGATACTGGCCTATAGTTTTCCTTTTTTGTTTTGTCTTTCATTTTGGTATCAAGATGATGCTGGCTTCCTAGAATGTGTTACAAAAGAGTTCTTCCTCCTTGGTATTTTGGAATAGTTTCAGTAGGATTGACACCAGCTCTTCTTTGTTTGTCTGGTAGAATACAACTGTGAATATATCTGGTCCAGGACTTTTCTTAGTTGGTAGGTTTCTTATTACTGTTTCAGAGCTTATTGCTCTGATCAGGTTCTCAATTTCTTCCTGGTTTAATCTTGGGAGGTTGTGTGTTTCTGGCAATTTATCAATTTCCTCTAGATTTTCTAGTTTGTGTGCATAAAACTGTTCGTAATAGTCTCTGAAGATATTTTGTATTTCTGTGGGATTGGCTGTAATGTCAACTCTGTCATTTCTCATTGTGCTTATTTGGATCTTCTTTCTTTTTTTCTTTGATAATAGCTAACAGTCTATCAATCTTGTTTATCCTTTCAAAGAAATGATGTTTGGTTTTATTGATCCTTTGAATAGGTTTTTATGTCTCAGTTTTGTTCAATTCTGCTCTGATTTCAGTTATTTCTTTTCTTCTTCTAGCTCTGGGGTTAATTTATTTTTGTTATTTTAGTTCCTCTAGGTATGAAGTCAGAGTGTTGATTTAAGATCTTTCTAACTTCTTGATGTAGACATTTAGTGATAAAAACTTTTCTCTTAACACTATTTTTGCTGCATCCCAGAGATTTTGGTATGTTGTACCTCTTTTTCATTTATTTTAAAGAATTTTTAAATTTCTGTCTTCATTGTTTACTGAAAAGTTATTCAGGTGTAAGTTGTTTGGTGCCAATGTGATTGTGTGATTTTGAGAGATTTTCTTGCTATTCACTTCAATTTTTCTTCCACTGTGGTCTACATATAAGCTTGGTATGATTTCAGGTTTTTAGAAATTTATTTGGACTTGATTTATGGCCAAGCATGTGGTCAAACTTAGAATATGTTCAGTGTGCCGATGAAAATGAAGTATATTGTGTGGTTGATGGGTAAAATATTCTTTAGATGTCTATTAGGTCCAATTGGACAAGTCAAATTTACATCCAGAGTTTGTTAAGTTTTCTGCGTTAATGATCTGTCTAATGCTGTTAATGGGGTGTTGAAGTCCACTACTATTATTGTGTGGCTAAGTCTTTTGTAGGTCTAGAAGTACTTGCTTTATGAATCTGGGTGCTCCAATGTCAGTGCGTGTGTGTGTATGTGTGTGTGCATGTGCGTGTGTGTGTGTATATATAAAAATATGTATATATATATGACAGTTAAGTCTTTTTGTTGTATTGAACTCTTTATCATTATGTAATGACCGTAATGACCTTCTTTGTCCTTTTTTAGTGTTGTTTTTTTAAAGTATGCTTTATCCAATATAAGAATAGGACCCCCTGCTCTTTTTCGTTTTTAGTTTGCATGGTAAATCTTTCTTCATGTCTTTACTTTGAGCCTGTGGGTTTCATTATATGTGAGGTGGTTCTCTTGAAGATAGCAAGTGGTTGGGTCTTGTTCTTGCCTCTCTGTGTTTTTCAAGTGGGGCATTTAGACTATTTACATTCATGGTTAATATCGCTATGTGATGTTTTGATCCTACCCTGGTGCTGTTAGCTGGTTGCTTTGTAGTCTTGATTTTGTAGTCTCGATAGGGTCTGCAGGCTATGTATTTAAGTGTGTTTTTGTGGTAGTACATATTGTTATTTCATTTCTGTGTCTACAACTCCCTCAAGGATCTCTTGCAAGACTGTTGGTAATGAATTCTCATAGTGATTGCTTGTCTGGAAAATATTATACATTTCCTTTTCTTATGAAGCTTAGTTTGGTGGGATATTAAATTCTTGACTGGTATTTCTTTTCTTTAAGAATGCTGAAAATATGTTCCCAGTCTTCTCTGGAGTGTATAGTTTCTGTTGGGAAGTCTACTGTTAGCCTGATAGGATCCCCTTTGTAAGTGATATGACCCTTTTCTGTAGCTACCTTTGAGATTTTTTCTTTCACATTGACCTGGAAAGTCTGAAGATTCTGTGTCTTGGGGGTGGTCATCTTGTATAGTATCTCATAAAGTTTCTCTGAATTTTTTTGAATTTGTATGCCAACCTGTCTAGTGAGATCAGGGAAATTTTTCAGTTCCAGAAGTTCACTTTAGTTCTTTCTTAAAATGACTATGTTGTCATTCAACTCTTAGATCATTTCACTGGCTTCCTTGAAATGGATTTCAACTTTCTTTTCAATATTGCCATCTAGATTTTGAATTCTATGTATGTCATTTCTGATATTCACTCTGGTTAGGATTCATTGCTGGGGAGCTAGTGTGATCCTTTAGAGGTAAGGAAATGCTCTGACTTTTTGAATTGCTAGAGTTCTTGTGCTAATTTCATCTCATCTGAGGGGGCTAGTGTTTCTTTTTCTTTTATAAACTGCTCACATTTGGATGGGGCTTGTTTTCATTTTCTTTTTTTTAATCCCTTGAGGGTTTGACTGTTGTGTATGTTGTGTACAGTTGGTTTGCTTTGTTTTTGGGTCTTTTCAGAGGGCCAAGGTTCTGTAGGGGTTCTTTAGTTTGGGCTAGTTTCCTCATTGGGTTTCACAGGCATTGTGTGCTAAAGGAATTTATTTTTGTTTGGTGGTGTAATTCAGGCTGTGATGCAGTAGATGGCATTTAAGAGTAAGGGCTGGCAGATATGCTTACTCAGTTATAAGCCTCCTTTGTATTTCAGTGCCTTCATAGCAGTGCTTTGGGGGAGAGAGAGATGTAGTGGTAGGGGAGATGTGGTGAGGGGAGATGTGGTTGGGGGAGATGTGGTAGGGGGTAGATATTGTTGGGGGGTAGAAGATTACCCCCTCACTAAGTCTGTTCCTGGGATTTGGGGGAACCCCTCCAATCATGGATGTCCTGCCTATGTTTCCTTAGCCCTAAGGGGGACACTGGTTGGCTGCATACCCCCTCCTTTAGGGACCTCTCAAGCTGAAACTTAGATCACCAGAGACTCACAACTCCCTGGGGACCCACTGGTCCTCTGAGCTTGGCAGAGTCAGAGTAGGTTGTGGGATATGTCTTTGGTGGTCTGGTGATGAACTGGGTCAAGGGTAGAGGATCCCCAGGCAGGGTGTTGGTGCCACGGATTTATAGCTCGTGTGGTGCCTGCAGCCCAGGGTTTTTAGCCTTGCAAATGGCTGTGGGATCCCCCAAACAGATCTCCTTCCAGTGTCTGCCCCAGGAACAGACCTAACCAGCTAGATTTGTCCCAAGCTTTCTGTGCTGAAATTGCTGGGCTGTCCCAGGTGTTCCAGGCCATGGGGCTCCCTCAAGCAGAAGGTATGACTGGTCAACAGACTGAACCCTTCCCAGGCTGGTCTTGTGGAAGGAAGGATGCCCAGCTCTCTTGGCAGCACATGAACTCACGCCTCCCTGTTTGTGTTCTCAGAGTGGGGGCTTCCTCCTCACTAGAGCTCTAATCACAGATCCCAGTTCTGAAACCCTGGGCAGTGTACTCCAACCCTGGGAGGTTGGGACTAGGCCTGCAGCTTTGTCCTCTGGCCCCATGGGGTTGAACACCAGCTGTGCTGGGGAAGCTAAACTGCTCCCAGGTCACTGGCAAAACACTCAGGTGGGGCAGTGCAGGCTGTGTTCTGTGCACCCTCTTACAGGAATGGCCAGGCAGGTGGCTTTGAGAGGAGCTGGAAGACAAGGGGGCATGTGGATCAGCCTTGCCCAATCCCATGAGAAAGGGAGCACTACTTTCTCCTGGCTTTGCAGTCAGTAGGTGGTACAGTCACTCAGATCAAGATGGAGAGACTTAGGGGATGGGAACCTATGGTTGCATTTTGCTGTAGCTGTCTCATGTTGCACAAACCCTTCTGAGCTCTGCACAGGTTTGAGCTCTGCCTCTGCATACTCTGTGGGCAATTCCTTTGCCAACTCAAATGTCTGTGTGGGTTGTGGGATCTTTTATAGTTAGGATCCCAGAGGTGTGGTGTTCTGTAGTTCCTTCACTCCCCCCTTACTTTGGCTCTGTTCAGGACAGAGAGTTGGTCCTTGTGCTAACAGATTCTATGCAGGCTTTCCAACTTCCTTTTCAACCTTGGTGTCTGCATCGCCTCTCTCTCAACTTTCAGTGTTTTCTCTCAAACAATCTGTTTGAAATGTGATGGTTTACTTGATATTTTGGTTTCTTTTGAAGGGAGATGTGTTTCCTGGCTATATCTAATTGGCCATCTTGTCCCCTCCCTCCTAAAAACTTTCCTAGAATTGGACTCTGCAGACACTGTCCCAGTAGCAGCCCAGCTCCACTTCCTCCTTCCAGTGTTATTTTGTAACGAGATACTTTGAGACTAAGTAAATATAAAAGATGATTTTTTAAGTTAGAAAGTTTTATTAAGGAACAAAAAATTTTAATATTTTTTAGGAATTTGTATTTTGATGAAAAGAATTATGTTTACATATTTTTTTCCTCTGTTTTTTTAATGGTATTTTAAAGAGAGTTTGTCCTATGGGGCATTACTGGGTAGGGAAGAGGTTAACACCTTTCTTAACCCCTTGCTTCCATTAGCAGGGAGAAAAATATCAAGAGCCAAACAGTAGAGATTTCAGGTTATTAAAAACCAGATTTCTGGTTTTATAAAATTATAATTTTACAATTAAAATATTAAGAAGTTAATTTCATTTTTCTTTTACAAACAATACTGGTAGTTTAAATGCCTTTAACATAAAAATAATTATGAAATCACTTTATTTTTTCAAAAGAGATATTTTCATTTGAAGAATTAAATTTAAATGGATCACATTTTTCTTACTTTGGATAATTGAAAGGAAACAAAGACTTTCAAACTTTCAAGTTTGAGAAATTAATCTACCTGAGTTATGATTTTGTCATATTTCTGGATATAGGAGTGCCATTGATCTTCTTGATTTTTGCAAAGGAAGCTTTCAATTGTCTTTAATAACTTTAATTTAATACCTTTAATTTTAATTAAATATTACTGGAGCAACAAAAAAAATTATGGCCACTGATCAGAATTAGACGATTTTCTTGAGTTTAGAGGTTAAAGATTTACTTTCATATAGTATGGCTTCAATTTCTAGATAGGTGTAAGGCATAAATTAGTGTCTTATAAGATTTTTTCATACAAAAACCACTTTTGAGGATACTGAACAGGAGCATAAGATACATTTCTTTGTGAATGTTCACAATTCACTACTTTATCAGAATCAGCTTTAAGAAATGCAGAACAGTTTGGATATTTTTGCAGCTATAGTGAAGGAGTGAACATGTTTTATCCTTATCTTGCTGAGATTTTTAAAAATCAACTGTCAAGAAGGCCTACAATCAAAGTTGGGCATTGAAATTTCCTTTGTTACTCCTGAGAAGATAAAAGTAGCCCTCAGAAAATTAAAATTGTAAAGGAAAAGGCCAGAGAAGGAATACTGACAGGTAGAATATGAGGCATGTAATATTTGCTTCTACATTGTGTTGATTTTTTTTCCTAGGCAATTTAAATCCTGAGTCACTTATTTTTGTGTATTTCTTGGTGATTAGATGTATTTTGAATTACTGTTAAAATGCTTTTTGATTATGTCTTTGAATACTCATAAAATCTACACATTTTGTAGTTTGGGCAACAGAGTACAAGTTAGTGTGGAGTATTACAGGAGCATTCTAAAGCTGTCTTGAAAATCAGGACTGTGCTCTACACTTTCCAGTTGTGAGGTCTTAATGTTTTGGCACCTCTGTTTCTTCATCTATATAACAGAGATAACATACTCACTTTGTGAACCATTATGACTATTAATGGTGTTAGGTATATAAAAAAGAAGGCATTCAAAGGTTTATTCCTCTGCTTTTATATATGGAAACCTTAAAATCTCCTTCATAAATTCACTCAGGGAGATAAGTAGAAAATTAAAACCTTATGTCAAAATGCTACAGATCAAACAATGAGTTTTTACTCTATCATATTATCCCCAAGTTCCAAGAAACTCACTTTTGAGTTCTGATTTCCAAATGGCAATGGGATTAATCTTTAAAATAATAGTGTAGATTTGTATGTACCATGCATGTGAGTAAGACATATGTGTTTGCTTCTTAACAGGTATCACTTGTAACTGTAATTCTTTTTGTCAGTCATATGTTTGATGCAATACTAATTTAAAGTATTTTAAAAGGCATTGACAAAGGTATATTTGAATGATTAAGATTATGGTGGGCCAAGCACAGTGGCTCATGCCAGTAATCCCAGAGCTTTGAGAGGCCAAGGCAAGAGAATCACTTGAGGCCTGCAGTTCAAGACCAGCCTGGAAAACACAGCAAGACCCCGTCTCTACAAAATACAAAAAATTAGTTGGGTGTGGTGCTGTGTGCCTGTAGTCCTAGTTTTTTGGGAGGAACTATGATGGCATAAGTGCATTCCAGTCTGGGAAACAGAGTGAGACACTGTGTCCAAAACAAAGAGAAAAAGATTTTGGTGGGTAGAATATTTAAGTATTGAATCATTTCAATCTACTATTATGATTGGTAATAATAGTATAATTTCATTGGGAGATACAGGATTATTCTAGGTTTTGGTTCTTATGGTTTTATGGAAATCTGTGTATAGCTTGCCTTTAGTTTGCTCCAGTAACTGTTTTAACTCTTATTTATATATTAAATTTTATTCAATAAAAGAAATATAAACAAGCTTAAATTGCCAATTGTACTTTGGATAAGTATATGGAAAGTATGTTAAAAGATTAAAAAATGTATTCAGTTTATGGCCTTTTCAAAACTTATTGTCATAATTATTTATGCTAATTGGTGGGAAAACTTCAGTTTTGAATTTAGTATTTTTCAGTAAACATATATTTAAATGTATACTTTGTACCTGAGATTGCCCAAGTAGTTGAGAATATCGACAACAATAAGGCATGTTCTCTTTTTACATGGGATTCAAAATCTCCTGAAGTAGTTAGATTTAACATCATCAATCACATTGTTACTTGAAGGGTGCCATATATAAGAGAGGGGTTTTGTCAACATCAGAGGTACAGACTGTCAGATAGATGATCTATTGTACAAATGATTCTTTGTAAAACATGCATTCCAACCTCAGGAATAAATAGCCATGGAACAGCATGCAAAGCTTGAACACATCTGTCATATTTAACACCAATAATTGTTTTCTATTTTGTTTTCCTCGTTAGCTGATGAATGTTTTTTCTCTTTATGGTTTGAAAGATTATGGCAACAGTGACCTGTCCTATATGGTTTCCTAGTAAAGAAACTGAAATGTCACTCATAGTGAAATATAAGTAAAGAATAATTCATTGTTAAAACTAGGCCATTGTTACAGTTGAAAAGCCAATTTAGTGTAGTTCATATTGAATACCGATGGCATGATCTATCAGCCTACAAACCGTAAGTCAGTGATACTATGCCATTCTGATGTACAAGTTTAAGATGAGTGGTATGAATCCTAACAAGAGTGCAATGACGACATTATAATGGACAGATTATGACAGTTCCTACTCATCTGGCCATGTGTACATTTTGGCAGGTAATAATTCTAATTAAAATTTAAAATTAAAATCATGTTAATATGTATTATATAATCTATTGCCCATATATGGATGAAAAATCAAGAAAATGTATCCAGAAGAGAAAAATGCCAAGCCCCAGAAGGGTAAAACCATGTTCTGTTGCACTTCCTTGGGTATTAATCGGAAATTAGATATTACAACAGGAAAGAGTAGTAATTTGATATTGATAGTATTTCCTCTGCCTGCAGAAAGAGCAAGAACGACTTTGTATTGTGGTTTGAGTGCCAGCTTACCCTCAGTATAATAGATCATAAAGTAAATTATTAAGGTTTTTGACTGCCATCCTTGACCCCTAGACAGCATCTCTGGACCCACCCAGGGCCTGGGCAACTCACTGCCCTGAAGGGAAGGACACAAGCCTGGCTGGCTTCACTATCTGCTGATCCTGGAACCCTAGGGCCTTGAGTGAACATAGGTGGTAGTCTGGTAGTGGTTGCAGCAGTGCTTGGGTGAGACCCAGTGCTGTCCTAGCTTCAGGTATGACCTAGTGCAGTCCCAGTGATGGTGGCCATAGGAGGGCTTACATCACCACACCCCCAGTTCCAGGTGGCTCAACACAGAGAGACCCTGTTTGTTTGGGAGAAAGTAAGGGAAAAGGACAATAGTCTTTTCTTGGTAATCCAGAGAATTCTTCCAGATCTTATCCAAGACCACTAAGGCAGTACCTCTACGAGTCTGCAAAAACCACAGTGTTATTGGGCTTGGGGCCCAACTCCCATTGACTACCTGGAAAGCCTTCTCAAAAAGAATGGGCACAAACATGCCCAGACTGCAAAGACTACAATAAATAGTTAACTCTTCAATGCCCCAAGACTGACAAATGTCTACAAACATCAGACCATCCAGGAAAACATGGCTTCACCAAATGACCTAAATAAATCAACATAGAGTCCTGGAGAAATAGAGATATGTGAACTTTCAGAAAGCGAATTCAAACAGCTGTTTTGAGGAAACTCAAAGAAATTAAAATAATACAGGTAAGTAATTTGGGATTCTATCATAAATTTAACAAAGAGATTGAAATAATTAAAAAGAATCAAACAGAAATTCCACAGCTGAAAAATGCAATTGATATACTGAAGAATGCATCAGAGTCTCTTAATAGCAGAATTGATCAAGCAGAAGAAAGAATTAGTGAACTCAAAGACAGGCTATTTGAAAATTCAGAGTCAGAGGAGACAAAAAAAAATAGAAAAAGAATAAAGCACACCTGCAAGATTTAGCAAATAGCCTCAAAAGGGCAAATCTAAGTCATTCACCTTGAAGAAGAGGTAGACAGAGAGATTGGGTTAGAAAGTTTATTTAAAGGGATAATAACAGAGAACATCCCAAACCTGGAGAAAGATATCAGTATTCAAATACAGGAAGGTTATAGAACATCAGGCAGATTTAACCCAAAGAAGACTACCTTGAGGCATTTAATAAACTTGCAAAGGTCAAGGATAAAGAAAGGGTCCTAAAAGCAGCAAGAGAAAAGGAACAAGTAACAGCCAAAGAGCTCCAATATGTCTGGCAGCAGACTTCTCAGTGGAAATCTTACAGGTCCAAAGAGAGTGACATCACATGTTTAAAGTACTGAAAGAAAAAAACTTATCCTAAAATAGTATATCCAATGAAAATATCCTTCAAACATGAAGGAGAAATAGACTTTCCCAGACACACAAAAGCTGAGGGATTTCATCAACACCAGACCTGTCCTACCACAAATGCTAGAGGGAGATCTTCAGTCTTCATGAAAAGGATGTTAATGAGTAAGAAGAAATTATCAGAAGGTATAAAACTCACTGGTAATAGCCACAGAAAAACAAAGACTATTATAGCACCATAACTGTGGTATGCAAACCACTCTTAAGTAAAAAGACTAAATGATGAACCAATACAAAATAACTACAAGAATTTTTCAAGACATAGTACAGTAAGACATAAAGAGAAACAAAAATGTAAAAAGCAAGGGGATAAAGTTAAAGTGTAGAGTGTTTATTACTTTTTGCTTGTGTGTGTGTGTGTGTTTATGTAATGAATGTCATCGGTTTAAAATAATGGGTTATAAGACAGAATTTGGAAGCCTGATGGTAAGTACAAATTGAAAAACATAAAACAGATACACAAAAAATAAAATGCAAGAAAACAAACCATAACACCAGAAAAAATCACTTTCACAAAAAGGAATACAGGAAGGATGAAAAGAAGAAAGAAAAGACTACAAAGCAACCAGAAAACAACAAAATGACAGGAGTAATCCCCTTCTTATAGATAACAATATTGAATGTAAAGAGACTAAACTCTCCAACGAAAAGACATAGAGTCGCTTAATGGATGAAAAAACAAGACCCAAAGATCTGTTATCTATAAGAAACACACTTTACCTATAAAGATACACACAGAATGAAAATTAAGGGATGGAAAGAGATAGTCCAAGCAAATGGAAACTGAAAAAAGAGCAGGAGTAGCTATACTTATATCAGACAAAATAGATTCCAATCCAAACTATAAGAAGAGAGAAAGAAAGTCCTTAATGATAAAGGGGCCAATTCAGTAGGGGGCTATAATATTTGTAAATATACATGCAGCCAACACTGGAGCACTCAGGTATGTAAAGCAAATATTATTAGAGCTAAACAGAGAGAGAGATCTGAGTACAATAATAGCTGGAGACTTTAACACCCCACCTTCAGCATTGGACAGATCTTTCAGATACAAAATCAACAAAGAAACATTGGACGTAATCTGCACTATAGACCAAATGGATCTCATAGATATTTACAGAACATTTCATCCAATGGCTAGAGAATACATATTCTTTTCCTTAGCACATGGATCATTCTCAAGGATGCACTCTATGTTAAGTCACAAAACAAGTCTTAAAACATTCAAAAAAATTGAAAAAATATCAAGCATCTTCTCTAACCACAATGGAATATAACTAGAAATCAATAATGAGAAATTTTTGCAAACTGTACAAACACATGGAAATTAATATACTCCTGAATGACCAGTGGGTCAGGAAGTAATTACGAAGGAAATGAAAAAGTTTATTGAAACAAATGTTAATGGAAGCACAACATATCAAAACCTATGGGATACATTGAAAGCAGTCCTGCGAGGGAACTTCATACCTATAAGTTCCTATATCAAAAAAGAAGAAAAACTTCAAATAAATAACCTAATGATGCATCTTAAAGAACTAGAAAGGCAAAAGCAAACCAAAATTGATGGAAGAAAAGAAATAATAAAGTGCAGAATAAATGAAATTGAAATGAAATGAAAACTTTACAAAAGATTGATGAAAGAAAAAGTTGTTTTGAAAAGATAAACAAAGTGGACAAACCCTTGCTAGACTAATGAAGAAAAAAGGGAGAAGACTCAAATAAATAAAATCAGAGATTAAAAAGAGAAGACATTACAACTGATTCTGCAGAAATTCAAAGGATCATTAGTGGCTACTATTAATAACTCTATGTAAATAAATTGGAAAATCTAGAGGAAATGGATAAATTCCTAGTTACATACAACCTACCATTATTGAATCATGAAGAAATCCAAAACCTGAACAGACCAGTAACTAGTAATGAGATTTAAACCATAATAAAAAGTGTCATAGTAAGGAAAACCCAAGGACCCAATGGCTTCACTGCTAAATTCCACCAAACACTTAAAGAAGAACTAATACCAATCCTACTCAAACTATTTCTTTTTTTTTTATTATTATTATACTTTAGGTTTTATGGTACATGTGCGCAATGTGCAGATTAGTTACATATGTATACATGTGCCATGCTGGTGCGCTGCACCCACTAACTCGTCATCTAGCATTAGGTATATCTCCCAATGCTATCCCTCCCCCCTACCCCCACCCCACAACAGTCCCTGAAGTGTGATGTTCCCCTTCCTGTGTCCATGTGTTCTCATTGTTCAATTCCCACCTATGAGTGAGAATATGCGGTGTTTGGTTTTTTGTTCTTGTGATAGTTTACTGAGAATGATGATTTCCAATTTCATCCATGTCCCTACAAAGGACATGAACTCATCATTTTTTATGGCTGCATAGTATTCCATGGTGTATATGTGCCACATTTTCTTAATCCAGTCTATCATTGTTGGACATTTGGGTTGGTTCCAAGTCTTTGCTATTGTGAATAATGCTGCAATAAACATACGTGTGCATGTGTCTTTATAACAGCATGATTTATAGTCCTTTGGGTATATACCCAGTAATGGGATGGCTGGGTCAAATGGAATTTCTAGTTCTAGATCCCTGAGGAATCGCCACACTGACTTCCACAAGGGTTGAACTAGTTTACAGTCCCACCAACAGTGTAAAAGTGTTCCTATTTCTCCACATCCTCTCCAGCACTTGTTGTTTCCTGACTTTTTAATGATTGCCATTCTAACTGGTGTGAGATGGTATCTCATTGTGGTTTGGATTTGCATTTTTCTGATGGCCAGTGATGGTGAGCATTTTTTCATGTGTTTTTTTGGCTGCATAAATGTCTTCTTTTGAGAAGTGTCTGTTCATGTCCTTTGCCCACTTTTTGATGGGGTTCCTTGTTTTTTTCTTGTAAATTTGTTGGAGTTCATTGTAGATTCTGGATATTAGCCCTTTGTCAGATAAGTAGGTTGCGAAAATTTTCTCCCATTTTGTAGGTTGCCTGTTCACTCTGATGGTAGTTTCTTTTGCTGTGCAGAAGCTCCTTAATTCAATTAGATCCCATTTGTCAATTTTGGCTTTTGTTGCCATTGCTTTTGGTGTTTTAGACATGAAATCCTTGCCCATGCCTACGTCCTGAATGGTAATGCCTAGGTTTTCTTCTAGGGTTTTTATGGTTTTAGGTCTAACGTTTAAGTCTTTAATCTATCTTGAATTGACTTTTGTATAAGGTGTAAGGAAGGGATCCAGTTTCAGCTTTCTACATATGGCTAGCCAGTTTTCCCAGCACCATTTATTAAATAGGGAATCCTTTCCCCATTGCTTGTTTTTCTCAGGTTTGTCAAAGATCAGATAGTTGTAGATATGTGGCGTTATTTCTGAGGGCTCTGTTCTGCTCCATTGATCTATATCTCTGTTTTGGTACCAGTACCATGCTGTTTTGGTTACTGTAGCCTTGTAGTATAGTTTGAAGTCAGGTAGTGTGATGCCTCCAGCTTTGTTCTTTTGGCTTAGGATTGACTTGGCGATGCGGGCTCTTTTTTGGTTCCATATGAACTTCAAAGTAGTTTTTTCCAATTGTGTGAAGAAAGTCATTGGTAGCTTGATGGGGATGGCATTGAATCTGTAAATTACCTTGGGCAGTATGGCCATTTTCACGATATTGATTCTTCCTACCCATGAGCATGGAATGTTCTTCCATTTGTTTGTATCCTCTTTTATTTCCTTGAGCAGTGGTTTGTAGTTCTCCTTGAAGAGGGCCTTCATATCCCTTGTAAGTTGGATTCCTAGGTATTTTATTCTCTTTGAAGCAATTGTGAATGGGAGTTCACTCATGATTTTGCTCTCTGTTTGTCTGTTATTGGTGTATAAGAATGCTTGTGATTTTTGCACATTGATTTTGTATCCTGAGACTTTGCTGAAGTTGCTTATCAGCTTAAGGAGATTTTGGGCTGAGACAATGGGGTTTTCTAGATATACAATCATGTCATCTGCAAACAGGGACAATTTGACTTCCTCTTTTCCTAATTGAATACCCTTGATTTCCTTCTCCTGCCTAATTGCCCTGGCCAGAACTTCCAACACTATGTTGAATAGAAGTGGTGAGAGAGGGCATCCCTGTCTTGTGCCAGTTTTCAAAGGGAATGCTTCCAGTTTTTGCTCATTCAGTATGATATTGGCTGTGGGTTTGTCATAGATAGCTCTTATTATTTTTAGATATGCCCCATCAATACCTAATTTATTGAGAGTTTTTAGCATGAAGGGTTGTTGAATTTTGTCAAAGGCCTTTTCTGCATCTATTGAGATAATCATGTGGTTTTTGTCTTTGGTTCTGTTTATATGCTGGATTACATTTATTGATTTGCGTATATTGAACCAGCCTTGCATCCCAGGGATGAAGCCCACTTGATCATGGTGGATAAGCTTTTTGATGTGCTGCTGGATTCGGTTTGCCAGTATTTCATTGAGGATTTTTGCATCAATGTTCATCAAGGATATTGGTCTAAAATTCTCTTTTTTGGTTGTGTCTCTGCCCGGCTTTGGTATCGGGATGATGCTGGCCTCATAAAATGAGTTAGGGAGGATTCCCTCTTTTTCTATTGATTGGAATAGTTTCAGAAGGAATGGCACCATTTCCTCCTTGTACCTCTGGTAGAATTCGGCTGTGAAACCCATCTGTTCCTGGACTTTTTTTGGTTGGTAAGCTATTGATTATTGCCACAATTTAAGCTCCTGTTATTGGTCTATTCAGAGATTCAACTTCTTCCTGGTTTAGTCTTGGGATGGTGTATGTGTTGAGGAATTTATCCATTTCTTCTACATTTTCTAGTTTATTTGCGTAGAGGTGTTCGTAGTATTCTCTGATGGTAATTTGTATTTCTGTGGGATCGGTGGTGATATCCCCTTTATCATTTTTTATTGCATCTATTTGATTCTTCTCTCTTTTTTCTTTATTAATCTTGCTAGCGGTCTATCAATTTTGTTGATCCTTTCAAAAAACCAGCTCCTGGATTCATTAATTTTTTGAAGGGGTTTTTGTGTCTCTATTTCCTTCAGTTCTGCTCTGATTTTAGTTATTTCTTGCCTTCTGCTAGCTTTTGAATGTGTTTGCTCTTGTTTTTCTAGTTCTTTTAATTGTGCTGTTAGGGTGTCAATTTTGGATCTTTCCTGCTTTCTCTTATGGGCATTTAGTGCTATAAATTTCCCTCTACACACTGCTTTGAATGCATCCCAGAGATTCTGGTATGTTGTGTCTTGGTTCTCGTTGGTTTCAAAGAACATCTTTATTTCTGCCTTCATTTCATTATGTACCCAGTAGTCATTCAGGAGCAGGTTGTTCAGTTTCCATGTAGTTGAGCGGTTTCGAGTGAGATTCTTAATCCTGAGTTCTAGTTTGATTGCACTGTGATCTGAGAGATAGTTTTTTAGAATTTCTGTTCTTTTACATTTACTGAGGAGAGCTTTACTTCCGAGTATGTGGTCAATTTTGGAATAGGTGTGGTGTGGTGCTGAAAAAAATGTATATTCTGTTGATTTGGGGTGGAGAGTTCTGTAGATGTCTATTAGGTCCACTTGCTGCAGAGCTGAGTTCAATTCCTGGGTATCCTTGTTGACTTTCTGTCTCGTTGATCTGTCTAATGTTGACAGTGGGGTGTTAAAGTCTCCCATTATTAATGTGTGGGAGTCCAAGTCTCTTTGTAGGTCACTCAGGACTTGCTTTATGAATCTGGGTGCTCCTGTATTGGGTGCATATATATTTAGGATAGTTAGCTCTTCTTGTTAAATTGATCCCTTTACCATTATGTAATGGCCTTCTTTGTCTCTTTTGATCTTTGTTGGTATGAAGTCTGTTTTATCAGAGACTAGGATTGCAACCCCTGCCTTTTTATGTTTTCCATTTGCTTGGTAGATCTTCCTCCATCTTTTTATTTTGAGCCTATGTGTGTCTCTGCACATGAGATGGGTTTCCTGAATACAGCACACTGATGGGTCTTGAGTCTTTATCCAATTTGCCAGTCTGTGTCTTTTAATTGGAGCATTTAGTCCATTTACATTTGAAGTTAATATTGTTATGTGTGAATTTGATCCTGTCATTATGATGTTAGCTGGTTATTTTGCTCGTTAGTTGATGCAGTCTCTTCCTAGTCTCAATGGTCTTTACATTTTGGCATGACTTTGCAGTGGCTGTACCGGTTGTGCCTTTCCATGTTTAGCGCTTCCTTCAGGAGCTCTTTTAGGGCAGGCCTGGTGGTGACAAAATCTCTCAGCATTTGCTTGTCTGTAAAGTATTTTATTTCTCCTTCACTTATGAAGCTTAGTTTGGCTGGATATGAAATTCTGGGTGGAAAATTCTTTTCTTTAAGAATGTTGAATATCGGCCCCCACTCTCTTCTGGCTTGTAGGGTTTCTGCCGAGAGATCTGCTGTTAGTCTGATGGGCTTCCCTTTGAGGGCAACCCGACCTTTCTCTCTGGCTGCCGTTAACATTTTTTCCTTCATTTCAACTTTGGTGAATCTGACAATTATGTGTCTTGGAGTTGCTCTTCTCAAGGAGTATCTTTGTGGCGTTCTCTGTATTTCCTGAATCTGAATGTTGGCCTGCCTTGCTAGACTGGGGAAGTTCTCCTGGAGAATATCCTGCAGAGTGTTTTCCAACTTGTTTCCATTCTCCCCGTCACTTTCAGGTACACCAATCAGACGTAGATTTGGTCTTTTCACATAGTCCCACATTTCTTGGAGGCTTTGCTCGTTTCTTTTTATTCTTTTTTCTCTAAACTTCCCTTCTCGCTTCATTTCATTCATTTCATCTTCCATGGCTGATACCCTTTCTTCCATTTGATTGCATCAGCTCCTGAGGCTTCTGCATTCTTCAGGTAGTTCTCGAGCCTTGGTTTTCAGCTCCATCAGCTCCTTTAAGCACTTCTCTGTATTGGTTATTCTAGTTATACATTCTTCTAAATTTTTTTCAAAGTTTTCAACTTCTTTGCCTTTGGTTTGAATATCCTCCCATAGCTCGGAGTAATTTGATCATCTGAAGCCTTCTTCTCTCAGCTCGTCAAAGTCATTCTCCGTCCAGCTTTGT
The DNA here is from genome assembly GCF_028885655.2 of Pongo abelii. NCBI lineage: Eukaryota > Metazoa > Chordata > Mammalia > Primates > Hominidae > Pongo > Pongo abelii. The sequence goes on along the minus strand of NC_071991.2, from coordinate 88,688,705 downwards.
TCCGTTGCTGGTGAGGAACTGCGTTCCTTTGGAGGAGGAGAGGCGCTCTGCTTTTTAGAGTTTCCAGTTTTTCTGCTCTGTTTTTTCCCCATCTTTGTGGTTTTATCTAGTTTTGGTCTTTGATGATGGTGATGTACAGATGGGTTTTTGGTGTGGATGTCCTTTCTGTTAGTTTTCCTTCTAACAGACAGGACCCTCAGCTGCAGGTCTGTTGGTGTACCCGGCCGGCCATGTGAGGTGTCAGTCTGCCCCTGCTGGGGGGTGCCTCCCAGTTAGGCTGCTCGGGGGTCAGGGGTCAGGGACCTACTTGAGGAGGCAGTCTGCCCTTTCTCAGATCTCCAGCTGTGTGCTGGGAGAACCACTGCTCTCCTCAAAGCTGTCAGACAGGGACATTTAAGTCTGCAGAGGTTACTGCTGTCTTTTTGTTTGTGTGTGCCCTGCCCCGAGAGGTGGAGCCTACAGAGGCAGGCAGGCCTCCTTGAGCTGTGGTGGGCTCCACCCAGTTCAAGCTTCCAGGCTGCTTTGTTTACCTAAGCGAGCCTGGGCAATGGCGGGTGACCCTCCCCCAGCCTCGCTGCCGCCTTGCTGTTTGATCTCAAACTGCTGTGCTAGCAATCAGCGAGACTCCGTGGGCGTAGGACCCTCTGAGCCAGGTGCAGGCTATAATCTCCTGGTGCACCGTTTCCTAAGCCCGTCGGAAAAGCACAGTATTCGGGTGGGAGTGGCCCGATTTTCCAGGTGCCGTCTGTCACCCCTGGAAAGGGAACTCCCTGCCCCCTTGCGCTTCCCGAGTGAGGCAATGCCTCACCCTTCTTTGGCTCGCGCACGGTGCGCTCACCCACTGACCTGCACCCACTGTCTGGCACTCCCTAGTGAGATGAACACGGTACCTCAGATGGAAATGCAGAAATCACCCGTCTTCTGCGTCGCTCATGCTGGGAGCTGTAGACCGGAGCTGTTCCTATTCGGCCATCTTGGCTCCTCCCCCAATACTCAAACTATTTCAAAATATAGAGGAGGAAGGAATACTTCCAAATTCATTCTATGATACCAAAACCAGACAAAGATATATCAAAAAAAGAAGACTACAGGCCAATGTCTCTGAAGAATATTGATGCAGAAATCCTCAAAAGTATACTAGCAAACCAAATTCAACAATACACTAAAAAGATCATTCATCATGACCAAGTGGGATTTATCTCAGGGATATAAGGATGGTTCAACATATGCAAAGCAATCAGTGTGATACATCATATCAACAGAATGAAGGATTAAAAACCATATGATCATTTCAATCATTGCTGAAAAAGCATTTGATAACATTCAACATTCCTTCATGATTTTTAAAAAAAACTCAAAAAACTGAGTTTTTTTTTGAGAAGGAACATACCTCAAAATAATAAAAGCTATATACAACAAATCCACAGCTAGTATCATACTGAATGGGGAAAAAGTGAAAACCTTTCCTGTAAGATCTGGAGCACACATGAATATTTACTTTCACTGCTGTCATTCAATAATAGTACTGGAAGTCCTAGCTAGAGCAATCAGAGAAGGGAAAGAAACAAAGGTCATCCAAGTTGGAAAGAAAAAAGGTCCAATTATCCTTGTTTGCAGATGATATAATGTTATATTTGGAAAAACTAAAGACTCCACCAAAAAACTATTAAAACTGATAAACAAATTCAGTAAAGTTGCGGGATACAAAATCAACATACAAAAATTAGGAGCATTTCTATATGCCAACAATGAATTATCTAAAAATGAAATAAACAAATGTAATCCCATTTACAATAGCCATAAATTAAATACCTAAGAATTATCCAAGGAAGTAAAAGTTCTCTACAATAAAAACTGTAAAACAGGCTAGGCGCAGTGGCTCACGCCTGTAATCCCAGCACTTTGGGAAGCTGAGGCGGGCGGATCACAAGGTCAAGAGATCAAGATCATCCTGGCCAACATGGTGAAACCCCATCTCTACTAAAAATACAAAAATTAGCTGGGCATGGTGGCACATGCCTATAGTCCTAGCTACTCAGGCGGAAGCAGGAGAATTGCTTGAACCCAGGAGGCGGAGGTTTCAGTGAGCTGAGATGATGCCACTGCACTCCAGCCTGATGACAGAGCCAGACTCTGTCTAAAAAAAAAAAAAAAAAAAAAAAAGAAACCTGTGAAACTCTAATGAAAGAAATTGAAGAGGACACCAAAAAATAGAAAGATATTCCATGTTCATGGATTAGGAGAATCAATATTATTAAAATGTCCATAGTACCCAAAGAAATCTACAGATTCAATGCAATTCCTATCAAAATACCAGTGAGAGTCTTTATAGAAATAGAAAAAAAAAATCCTAACATTTTTATGGAACCACAAAAGACCCAGAATAGCTAAAGCTATCTTGAACAAAAAGAACACTGGAAGAATCACATTACCTGACCAGATTATACTACAGAGCTATCATAACCAAAAAAGCATGGTATTGACATTAAAAAAGTGTAGACCAATGGAATGTAATAGACAACCAAGAAACAAATCCACATACCTACAGTGATCGATTTTTGACAAAGTTGCCAAATACATACACTGGGGAAAAAGACAGTGTTTTCTATAAATAAACCAGATATCCATATACTGAAGAATGAAACTAGACCTGTATCTCTCACCATATACAAAAATCAAATCAAAATCAGTCAAAGACTTAAATAACTAAGACCTCAAACTATGAAGCTACTACAGGAAAACTTTGAAGACACTCTCCAGGACATTGGTCTGGGGAAAAACTTCTTGAATAATAGTGTCCCACAAGCATAGGCAAGTTAAAAAGCCTCTGCATAGGCAAGTTAAAAAGCCTCTGCATAGCAAAGAAAACAATCAACAAAGTAAAGACGCAACCCCACATAGTGGGAGAAAATATTTGCAAACTATCCATCTGACAAGGTATTAATAATCAGAATATAAGGAATTCAAACAACTCAATAGGAAAAAAAATCAAATTATCTGAATAAAAAGTGGGCAAAAGATTTGAATTGATATTTCTCAAAAGAAGACATACAAATGGCAAACAGGCATATGAAAAGGTGCTCAACATCACTGATCATCAGAGAAATGCAAATCAAAATTACAATGACATATCATCTCACCCCAGTTAAAATGGCTTCTATCCAAAAGATAGGCAATAACAAATGCTGGCAAAGATGTGGAGTAAACTAAACCCTTGTACACTGTTGGTGGGAATGTAAATTAGTACAACCACTATGAAGAACAGTTTGGAGGTTCCTCAACAAATTAAAAATAATGGCCGGGCACGGTGGCTCAAGCCTGTAATCCAACACTTTAGGAGTCCAAGGCAAGTGGATCACCTGAGGTCAGGAGTTTGAGGCCAGCCTGGCCAACACGGGGAAACCCCGTCTCTACTGAAAATACAAAAAAAGAAAAAAAAAAAAGAAAAATAGCCAGGCATGGTGGCGGACGCCTGTAGTCCCAGCTACTCGGGAGGCTGAGGTAGGGAGAATTGCTTGAACTTGGGAGGTAGAGGTTGCAGTGAGCCGAGATCATGCCACTGCACTCCAGCCTGAGCGTCAGAGTGAGACTTTGTCTCCAAAACAATAAATAAATAAAAATAAATAATGTTACCCCATATGATCCAGCAATCTCACCCCTTGATATATACCCAAAAGAAAGGCAATCAGTATATTGAAGAAATATCTACACTCCCATGTTTTTGCATCATGATTCACAATAGCCAAGATTTGGAAGCAACCTAAGTGCCCATACACAGATGAATGGATAAAGAAAATGTGGTACTTATACATAATGGAGTACTATTCAGCCATAAAAAGGAATGAGATCCTGTTATTTGCAACAACATGGATGGAATTGGAGGTCACTGTGTTAAGTGAAATAAGCCAGGCAGAGAAAGAAAAATATTCCATGTTATCACATATTTTTGGTATCTAAAAATCAAAACAATTGAACTAATGGACATAGGGAGTAGGAAGATGTTTATCAGAGCCTGGGAAGAGTAGTGAGGGGAGTTGGGGGTGGAAGTAGGGATGGTTAATGGGTACAAAAAAAATAATTAGAATGAATAAGACCTAGTATTTGATAGTACAACAGATTATAGTCAATAATAATCTTATTTTATATTTAAAAATAACTAAAAGTAAAATCAGATTGCTGGTAACATAAAGGATAAAAGTTTAAGGGGATGGCCCTACTCTTCATGATGTGATTATTACACAATGTGTACTTGTATCAAAATGTCTCATACCCCATAAAAACATAATATCTACTCTGTACCAACAAAAATTTTAAAAAGAAAGAAATTCTGGAGGCCAGAAGGCAGTGGGCAAATTTTTCAATGTGCTAAAAGAAAAAAACTGTCAACCATGTTTCATATAGCCAGCAAAACTGCCCTTCAAAAATGAGAAAGAAGTTAAGGTGTTCCCGGATAAATATAAACTGAAGAAATTCATTACTACTAGACCTGCCTTGCAAGAGGGAGTCCTGCAAGGTAAAATTAAAGAACACCAGATAGTAATTTAAAGCTGTATGAAGAAATAAATGTATCAGTAAGGATATACCATGGATAATTATAAAATCTTGTAGTATTGTGACAATGGTTCCTAACTCAACTTTTGTTTTCTCTTAAGAGACTAATACATTTAATGAAAACAATTATTAGTCTAAAAGCTAATTTGGTTTGTAACTCCACATTTTGTTTTCTTCATAATTTATGGGACTAATGTGTTTAAAAGTAATATTAGTTTATGTTTGGGGGCACAAAGTGTATAAAGATGTAATTTTGTGACAGTAACGGAAAAGGTTGGGGGCATAGCTGTAAAGGAGCAGAGTTTAAAGAATATAAAATATGAATAACTTTATATATAGACTGCATCGCATCCTGAATAGATTTGGTTAAATAAGTACATTATTAAAATTTGTTTCTCTTTAATGTGGGTACTAGAAAATTAAACTTTTAAAGTCGTTTCTGATGGTTTTCTGGGTGTTTCTGATGGGCAGTCAGGGCTGAGAACTGCTGCTCTATGGGGCTGGGTTAAATTTAAGTTTAAATTTTTTTAGCAGGAGTATTTTATAGATGATGCTGTGAACTTCACATTGTATCATATTTGAAGCACACTGGTTGTCCCACTTTTAGTGATTATAAGGTCAGGCAGTGGATTCAGGTGGTGACAGCCTAGTTTCTCCTATGGAAAAGTTCCTGTCAGCCTTTCATTTAATGGCTTAATTGGGTGAACATTGCCTAAAGCAGTTGATTAATTAGGGTTTGTAAAGGGTGATTTCCCAGCTGTTAGTCATTTCATACTTATTGTCTGGAATTAACTATAAAGAAGAACTTTCCCTCGTCAGTTAGGGTTTTTTGGTGGTTGCCCTTAAATTCACTTCTTATGGAATATTGTTAAGTTTTAGAGTAAGACACTGATGTCCTGCTTCTTTTTAATGGTTTCTAATGAGATGATGATTTTTGTTTCTTATTTTTCCTCCTTTTATTATTTTGAACTTGTTACAGTTAGAATTCTTTTACAATGCGAATTAACTTACACAAGATTTATAAATAAAGGAATGATGTCAGTGTAGCAAGGAAATCCCTTGATTCATAGGTTAATGTGCCTCAACAAGTGACACCAGCTGAATGCAAAATACACGAATACAGTCAAATACTACAAGCCACCAACAGATGGCATTCTCTCATTGTACATTATCACCTTGCATTCCACTGGTTTCATTTAGCTAAGACTTGGAGGTGCTTGCTCTGTATTTACTCCATCTTTGTGCATTTTTCCCTTGCCTTCATGGCAAGCCTCAACCCCAGCATCCTCAACCCTTCCTTACTCTCTTCTGTCAAAGGCTTTCAGTTTGTTGTTGTTAAAATCCAGATTTATTGAAATATTTCTTTTCTATATGGGAATTTAACAAACCTTTTAAATTGAGTTTGTAATTTTATTAGGATTGTTATTGTTTTCCTCTGTGTTCTAGTTAGAAAGATGATTAGGTTTTGAATTGTCATCTTCTGAGCCTGACCTCCCCATAGGCCACCCATTTTGTATATGATATTGCAAAACACTTCTTGTTTGTTTTGTTTGTTCCTGCATTATAGTAGAAGTGTTTTTATTGTGCTTCTATCACTTACAGTTCTTTTTATTTTTGATGCTCAAATTGCCCCATTTTTGTCTAACTGAGGCTCCTTTATGTTGAATCTTGTGTCCTTCTAATATGAACCATTTGTTTTTGATAACTCTTACTTTCTAGCACAAGATATCCCAAGCTCATCTTGTATATTTAGTGCCCCACACCTGCATCATTCACTCCTCTAAGGAGCCAGGGTTTATTTTACATTTTAAAATGGGGCAAATAATGAGTCACTTGATTTCTTTTTAAGTTCTAAATTACTCATTAATGTCCCTTTCTTCTTAAAGGATAGTGTCACGTTCTAAAGTGCAGCCAGGGTTGAAAACCATTGCTGCTTTCAGAGACTGGTTAGATTTAGGTTTAACTTTTTGGGCAGGAATATTTCACTGGTAAATAGGTAAATAACTTATAATTTTTGGACATCTGTCTCCTTTTAAGGTTGCTTCTTTCAATATGTTTTATTTAAAGGGAAATAATTGTAAAGTTATATAAAGTAAATCTTTATCCCATGACTATATCTAAAGTTAAAAAAGAAAATAACATGAATGAAGAACATTGTAATATTAATCATGAAGAAGTTAGGATATTCACAAGCCATATACGCATTTTCCAACTCCAGGAAGCTTTAAATGAATAAAGAAGAAGAAATTCTCATTACTCCTCTTGGTATTAAATTGCTTTTGTAACTTCTCTGATATTGTTTTATTAACAGATATTTATTGAGAAAGTATGGTGAGTCAGGCCCAGTTCTAGTTGCTGGTGATTCAAGAATGAATTAAACATATAGTTCCTACCCTTATAGAGTTTATGTTGAGTAGAGGGCAAGGACCAACAATAAACAGATAGCATCTGTCAGATACCTCTTCCAAAGTAGTAAAGAGAAGCTGGAGGTAGGCAGTTCTGTTTTCCTGCTTTTCCTAAGGGAGTCAGGGGTTAGAGTATATGTAACACCTTTATCTTTGGTTACTTTCCCTTTCTTTGACCTTCAGTAATTGCTACCTAGGTATTCTTTCCATTAACATAAAATTCTGTATTACTATAGTTATTTTCATGAAGATTGATAGCCTATGATTTTCTCAGTGTGCCGTGTCACAAATAGTACTGGAGCACATTTAAGTACTCACAAGCAAGACTGGAGTACATCTTAAGAATTACACAAGGCCAGGCGCGGTGGTTCATGCCTGAAATCCCAGCACTTTGGGAGGCTGAGGTGGGTGGATCACGAGGTCAAGAGATCAAGACCATCCTGGCCAACATAGTGAAACCCCGTCTCTACTAAAAGTACAAAAATTAGCTAGGCGTGGTGGCGTGTGCCTGTAGTCCCAGCTACTCAGGAGGCTGAGGCAAGAGAATCACTTGAACCTGGAAGGCGGAGGTTGCAGTGAGCCAAGATTGCGCCACTGTACTCCAGCCTGGGTGACAGAGTGAGACTCTGTCTCAAAAAAAAAAAAAAAGAATTACACAAATCAGACAATAAGTGGTAAATGGAAAATTACAACAATTTGCTATATTGCTGATGCTAGTAATTTTTCTAGCATCAAAATTGCTCACTCACACTTTCAAAACTTTCCTCATAGCCCAAGGGCTTTAAATATATTGTCTTATCAAAATTAAAAATTACTTCAGGTCATGGAGCTTTGAAGTTGCATTGGAATACTTGGAACCACAGATGTTACATCCTTAGATTTCAGGGGTTAGATCCTTATACATGTCCAACAGCTGAAAGTATAACCACATCATGAGCATTGGCACAGCGTCTTGGGTGAGGAAGAAGCAAAGTAAAGGGGAGAGGATAACCCTCAAGCCTGGAGCCACAAGAAAAAGAATCAAATAAATGAACAAGAGAATAACTTTGAATTGGCTAAGTATTACTATCAAAGTCTAGAATATGGATTTCTAGATCTTTTAGAAGACCTCGTATCACATTTTCTTTGTTCACTCACTATTGATGGGCACTTAAGTTTATTCCATAACTTGGCTATTGTGAATAGCGCTACAGTGGACATAATTGTGCAGAATCTCTTCAACATACTGATTTCAAATCATTCAGGTACCCAGAAGTAGGATGGCTGGATCATATAGTAATTCTATTTTCAGTTTTTTGAGGAACCACCATGCAGTTTTCCATAATGAACGTACTAATTTACATTCCCACCAACAGTGTACAAACATCCTCATTTCTCCACTCGTCTTTTCTTTTTTTTTTTTTTGAGACAGGGCCTCTGTCATCCAGGCTGGAGTGCAGTGGCACAATCACAGCTCACTGCAGCCTTGACCTCCAGGCTTAAGTGATCCTCCCATCTCAGCCTTTCAAGTAGCTGGGACTACAGGCATGTACCACCTTGCCCAGCTAATTTTTAAAACTTTTTGTATAGATAGGGTCTCACTGTGTTGTCCAGGCTGGTCTCGAACTTCTGGGCTCAAGTGATCCTCCCAAAGTGCTGAGATTACAGGTGTGAGCCACTGTACCCAGCCAAAATTCCTTTATGTTTTATGTACACCTTATACACATTAAGTCTGAAGATAATTTATACAATATTTGTAATAATTTTGCACGTGATACAAAATTTTGAGTGTGTTTTAATTGCAACACTTCACATGAGGTCAGGTGTGGAATTTTTCACTGTGGTGTCACGTTGCTTCTGAGGAAGTTGTGGATTCTGGAGCATTTTGGATTTTCAAATTAGGAAGGCTCAGCTTGTATATACACTATAGAAGTAGCACAGTAATGATGATCCAGGGAAACCATCACTAAGAAGTTGATATTTGAGCAGGGTTTTTCAGGAGTTCCCCACATGACCAAGGGATAGGAAGAAAAAAAGGGTATTCTGGGTACAGAGAATAGCACATACAGAAACATGGATGCAAAACATCATGTGAGGAAGACCAGTGAGATAAAATTTTAAGTCAAGTACTATTCGAAGCAAATCGTTTTTCTGGGAAAACTGAAATAACTTTTATTGGGACTGTTCCATTTTTACCTGGGATGAGCCTCTATTTAAAAATTAATATTCCGGTTGGGCGTGGTGGCTCACAACTGTAATCTCAACACTTTGGGTGGCTGAGGCGGGTGGATCACTTGAGACCAGAAGTTTGAGACCAGCCTGGCCAACATGGTGAAACCCTGTCTCTAGTAAAAATACAAAAAGAAAAAAAAAATTAGCTGGGCGTTGTGGCACATACCTGTAGTCCCAGCTACTTGGGAGGCTGAGGCAGGAGAATTGCTTGAACTCAGGAGGTGGAGGTTGCAGTGAACTGAGATTGTGCCACTGCACTCCCTCTGGGCGACAGAGCAAGACTCTGTTTCAAAAAAAATTAATATTTCTGTAAAACACCTTCTCCATTATTAGAGGAGAGAGGTAAATATACCCTTTTTGATGACTCAAAGTCATGTGATAAATCTTCACAAATTGAATTTTAGCAAATTACATAATGAACAAGTGAGATATGGAAAGCTGTTTTTGAAAGAGACAGTAAATAACTGCATTTTTGCTGAATTTGTTTTTTCAAAAACAATGAGAAAATAATTTCCTCCTGAAACGATATAAAGCGTCCATAATGAAAAGTCCTTGGTGTTTATAATTAATCCAGAGTCTTATTGTATTGCATTATATTGTATTGCATTGTATTGCTCTGTACTTAGTCAAGATAAACTAATAGACCGGCTGCAGTGGCTCACACCTGTAATCCCAGCACTTTGGGAGGCCAAGGTTGGCGGATCACTTGAGCCCAGGAGTTTGAGACCAGCCTGGACAACAGGGCAAAACCTGGGTCTCTATAAAAGGTACAAAACTTAGCTGGTCATGGTGGTTGCATGCTTGTAGTCCCAGCTACTGGGAGGCTGAGAGGTGGAAGGATCACTTGAGACTGAGAGGTTGAGGCTGCAACAAGCCATGATTGTGCTACTGCACTCCAGCCTGGGCAACAGAGCAACACCCTGTCTCAAAAAAAAGATAAATTAACAATAATCATACGAGTCTTATGAGGGAGGGAAAGTGGGTAAATGGATACAAAAAAATTAGAATAAGACCTAGTGTTTGCTAGCACAACAGAGTGACTATAGTCAAAAGTAATTTAATTATACATTTAAAAATAACCAAAAGAGTATTATCAGATTGTTTGTAACACAAAGGTTAAATGCTTGAGGTGATGGATTCCGCATTTACCCTGGTGTGATTATTACATGCCTCTGTCAAAATATCTCATGTAACTCATAAATATACACACCTATTATGTACCCACAAAAATTAAAAATACAAATTAAGGCAAGGCATAGTGGCTCACGCCTGTAATCCCAGCACTTTAGGAGGCCTAGGTAGGCATGCCACCTGAGCCCAGGAGTTTGAGACCAGCCTGGGCAACATAGGGAGACCCCGCCTCAGCAAAGAGTGGTGATGCACACCTGTGGTCCCAGCTCTTTGGGAGATGGAGGTGGGAGGATTACTTGACCCCGGGAGTTTGAGGCTGAAGAGAGCCATGATCGTATCACTGCACTTCACCCTGGGTGACAGACTGAGACCCTACTCAATAAATAATGAATAAAATAAAATAAAAATGTTTAAAAAACATAAGAAAAATTATAAATCTAAAAAGAATAAAGCGTCAGTGGCAAAATACATATTTATACATAGCTATGAATTATATATTTAGAAGATATAGGAACTTTTCAGGGGTTAGCTAGGTTCCACAGAATAAATTGTATTTATTGACTTTTTCTGTCATTCCCAGAAGGGCTTGCTTAAGATGTGGAACTATTTTTCCTTCGAAAAATAAAACAGCTCTTTGAATCTTAACTGAAAACTATAGTTTTGTTTCTAAAAATTTTGCAGGAGAGCTAGACTCCATTTTTCACTTGAGAAGTTTTGGGTTTATAAATCCACAGTATTTTGAATTTACATATATCCATCAAAGACACATTCAGGTCAAAAAATTGAGGTTATATTTATAGATCACATGAAATAGTCAATTGATAAACTGACACATACTTCAACATAATTACATATAAGAAACCAAACTTTACTTTCAAATGACAGATTTTTATCTGCAGAGTAAAAGATCTTTATGCAAAAGCAAGATAAAGGGATTCCTCAAGGATCTAGAAGCCAATTATTAGAAGCGGTAGAGTATAATAAGGAAGGAGAATTTAAATTGTACTTTCTATACTCCCTCTTCTATGAGGATGTTTCTCATGAAAAATACATCACAAAGACTTTTAGATGATTGCTTCTTCACGTATTTTAAGTGTGTCCTCCACTGCCTACCTAATACATTTACTTGATATTCATTGTGAATATATTTTTTTGATTGTCATGAAAATGCTGTCTGTGAATATTTTGCGGATTTAATCTAAATTTTTAGTTTAAAACTTTACTTTTTGTTATGAGGTAATATATGGGAAATCAGCAAGAATCCATATAAGGCCTCAAGCTGGAAAAGTTTTCATTTAGTGGTCATGTGAATTGTGTGTTGAAGAGATTCAGCAATATGTCCGATATTATGATAACCATTTACAGTGAATAAATATGAAACAAAGCTGCTGTTCCCAAGTAGCTTATAATCAAAGTAGAAGATCCATAAAACATTAAAATATTTAAATAATTGATTATTATAGTGTATGAGACTCACCACAAAGCAATACAAGTTGTATCATTATGAACAGAAGTAGTCTGAAGATCTTTTTGAATGAGGTAGAAAACCAAAAGAACCTTGGAAGATGGATGGAATTTGGATCTTTTGAATAATAATAAGGATATAGTTAATGCTGGGAGAGCAAACACAAGGAGATGATAATACTTTCAGTATATAAGTAAACTTGAGTTTTAAATATTTTTCCCTAATAGAGTAGCCTTGCAACTTGCTGTCTCAGTAGCTGTATTTAAGCTTTACAAGTGTCAGAACCTGCCTCAAAGTTAGGCTTGATGGGATTATATGTAGCTTAAAATCCATATGAAGAGATCCTTTCTTTAATGGTTTTGAGTCATTGCAGTAATAAAATTAAATTATGTTATTTTGAGGAGCCAAATTCCTAAATAATTCCTATTGAGAATCTAAAGAGAAATTACCTATCTAGAAATTTAGAGGTAGATACCACGGGGAAGTTCTGAAAATTAGCTGTGATAATTCTACTCTTGCTACTTTCATAATAAATTAAACAATTTTCCTTCAGTGTACCTTCTATAGAATCATTGTCTTAATGAGGGAATGAGAAACTGACTTATAGATAAGTGATAAATAGAATTTATCACATATAAAATAATTCAGTTTTTAGATAGACTAATTTCAGCATTGGTTAGCATTTTAATTAAAGTTAAATATCACATATTTTAACCTTTATGACTGATTTAATACCATTAAATAATAGCAATTATTGAGTAACTTAAGTTGAAACCATTTTTAAGCTTGGCCAATTAAGAAAAATATCATTATTCTTCATATTAACATTAATTGGATTACCTTTGAATAGGTTTTGATATTAACTGGGTATATTTCACTTGTTCTAGGGTAAGTGATAGGATTCTTTGGTTGCAAACAACCACAATCAATTCTTGTGCACAAATAGAATTCATTGTAAAGAGATCAGCAACTCACAGAATGGATAGAAAGACTGGATAAATAGGCTTAGAAAGAAGGAGACTGAGTTACCCCAGAGGGCTGGAAGCAGGAACTACAGTAATGTCTCTTTGCTGGTCCATTCTGTTCAGGGACCCACCGCTAAACTGAATGAACTGCTCTGTTTATTTATTACTCTAAACAGACTCTAGTCAAGATTCAAAAATACAAGGATGAGGTTCTCAACTTAACTTAATTCACTTGCCTGTCCCATAGTGTACTTGAGTGATGAAAGAAAAGGCCTTACACAAGGATTCTCCAGGAACCTTTCCTCTTCATAGTGGCAGAGCAAGTGCCAGGATTTGTTGTCTCCACATTCCTCACAAAAGATGGGAAATAGATGCTGTGTGGGAGGAAAACTACGCCTATTCCATTAGCTGCGATCTATTATCTCCTGTTTCAGAGGACCAGGCAGCTGCTCATAGAAAACATCATTAGTATTTCTAAGGACAAAGGTCTAAAGACAGTACCTTAGTTTGTCATTAGGCAAAAATCTCCGTGGACAACAGTTATATAAAAACTGTTGTGGAACTTCAGTTCTCTTTTCCATTTAATGAGGTATAAAACTTTTCCCTTTCCAGAAAGAATATATTCTAAATAGGAGGTTGTTCAATTACTATTAATAACTGTGTTCTACCAGTGCCATTTCCTCACAGATGCACCTTTGCTTTTCTCACATTCTGCCTGAAAATTTCCTGTAAGCCAATTATGACATTGAAATTGAGTTTTCCAGTAATGTTCACTAGATTCCCTCAAGAAATGGAATATATGATAGAGAAAAACCTAAGAGAATCCAAAATAATGGTGGTTTATCATAATAGATTCTCTGGTCAATAATTCCTATTTTTGTTTTGCATGATTTTCCTGTCAGTCTTAAAATTTTCCCAGTCACTCTCTTTGTAAAGCTTTACTGTTTTCATTTTTAAAAAAATGTTTAAGTACTTTAAAAGTCCTTTTAAAAATTTCTTTTCCACTGAAATGAAATTGTGGCCACTAGGCTAAAATCATATCTTAATGGGATACATTCTCACTAACTTTGGCCTATTTTAGTATTCCATCCTGAGACAGAATCTAGTTTCTACATCAGATAATGATTCCTTGTGGACATAGTGGAACAAGTATTTTTCAGTGCACACAGATACCCCATAAAATCAGAAATATCCATCTGTAGCCTGTTAGAGACATATGAAATATAGCTATTCCATTAGTATCACTGTAAACAGCCAGGGGTGGCGTGCAGGCTGATTTTCTTTAGTGCAGTATTGTGCTGCCCTTACCTCACTGACTTACCTCTCTGTTACCCACAACAGGACTTTCATCTGTGGAAGTTAGTGGCAGGCACATATTACTTCCCTGCTTCTGAATTGATGGCTTAGAACATTGGCACACTAAAGCCATGGACTCCTGTTGGAGGATGCAGGTTACCTAAATGGTACTTTAAGGCCTTTTAGAGGTAGAGTAAGACCTTTGCTTTAAAATTCTTTTTTAACCATCAACTTAAATGTTGAATTAATCCTGTGACAATGATCAGTTGGTTTTTGAAGTCTGAAATTTTGGCAAAAAGCAAATTCTTTTCTAAGTTGATATTAGCAAGTAACAGTTCTATAAAAATTAAAACCATGGATTGTTATAATGGCTTCATTCTGTAGTTAAAACATTTACAGTGGATTATACTGCTCAGTGTAGTTGTCATTGATTTAATCATTTTCATGAAGATTTATCAGTAGTCACTTCCATCAAAAACAGTTATGGGATTCAAGCCGGCAATAGTGTGTTAAAAAGAAAAGAAAAAATAGTTATGAGAATCTCATGGATTTTTTTTATTTTATATTTTTTTGCAGTCAGTTTTTTTTTTCATTTTAATCACTTTTCCTTTACTTGAATTAAAATACTTTCATAGACTGTGTCTGAGTTTTGAAGCTAGGAAATCATACACATGGAATCTTTACTTATTAAATATTTTAATTGGCTTGATAACCTGTATTTTTAAGATATCACTTCCTTTTAATTAAGATATAAAATGCTACTTGGGTCTTTTAGTACTTAGTAATAATGTGAAAAGATAGTAAGTCTAAATTTCACAAGTAGTGATTTGTTGTAACCAGTGGAAAAAAAAATGAAGAACACAAATTGCAGGAGAAAGAACAGTCATTGTCCCAACCATCCTTGCTGTAGTTCTGTTCACAATCTATTAACAAACCAATTTTATAAGATAAATTTTGGGGGCCTAAATTGATACCATTAGGTTCCTCTGCCATTGTAGAACAGTGAAGACAAAAGCACTCACCATCTTAATATTCACAGGACTGTGCTAAAGAATAATGATTTAAGATCGAGACAAGAGTTAACTGCCCATCTCACCAACCAGTGGCCTTCCCCAGGAGCTCTGGATGTCAATGCTGTTGCCTTGGATACGTTGCTTTACCGAAAACACAATAAACAGTGGTATGAGTAAGTGTAATACTTTTTTTTCCAACTAATTAATAGTTAGTTGTACCAAAACATATGGCTATCTGCTTTGGTTTCTCAGTTATTCTTTCTGAACATATTATTATCTTAGAGCAAAGACAAGATTTAGGACTACTTTGGTAAGGTTAGATTATCTGAGAAATTCTTATGCCATATTGTACCAGCTGTCTACTTTTCCTTTAGTTGAATCTTCAGCCAGTCCTTCAGTTAAATCTATGAGCTTGTGTTTAATGAGCCATCTATTTTTGAATTCTATCATTGGTGTGGTATTTGCCTTAGGACTAATTTTCCCACTTGTCATAAAACACAATTTGAAGGAATAGAAAGATATTTACTTGTTCCTGGTGGGCCTGAAGAATTCTATTCATTTTCAATAAATCTGATTTTTAGAAACTGTAGAAGATATAATCACTTCACCTATGGGCCACAAGATCTTTTTCTTATTTCTTTGTCCCAGTGTTCAGGACTATTTCATTTACTTACAGTATCCTAATGTTGAAAGAGCTGCAGAGTCTTAGGCTGTTTTCCTTTAGGTAATCTTCATCTTGAAACTTGTAAGTTGTATTACCCTCTTTTGGCTTTTAGCCACTTTTCCACCTTAATCATTTTTTCGCTATTTTTATTTTTCTATCTTAAGCTAATTTTCCATTTTTCCTGATATCCCTCCCTCTCATCCCCTTCTGTTTGATTTTTTCCCTTCCCTCTCTTTCTCTCTTTTCTCGTATTTTCTCTACTTTGTCTTTCCTCCCTTTTTCCTATCTCTTTTTGTTTCTTTCTCTACTCTTTTAGAGTCCTTGCTTGTAAATTTCCCTGTTAGAGTCACATATCTATGTGTGCTTGTTTGGGTACCTTTCACTAGGTTATTAGTAGCCAGATATTTCTACAAGGAATATTTTAGTACAAACAATTTCCACCTGCTTTACTCTGTGATGTGTTTTGTCTATCAAAGGCAGAGTTCAAAGTAAATTTGACTATTTGTTATTAAAAACAAGTACTGGAGACTTCAATGCTTTTTCTTGTTTCATTGATTATTAGAGATAAGTAGGAAAAGATGAACACATTATTTGCAGAATAAATCAGTAGAATCTCTTCAATATCTACTAAACCATACTTCTTAGTATGATTCAAGGTACTGACTTTTGATATTTCATAAATTGGGATCTAGTTCCCTTATATGCCCTTATGAAAGTTATTAATAACTAGAATATATCTCATCCTGGTATATAATTTTACCTTCCTGTGGGTTTAATTAATGAAGAATTTATTTTATTTCTATTTTTAATTTATGATTGAAAAATTAAATTTGTTGCAATACTTGGTACACTTACCTTATCTATATATGACATATAAGATGCTCCTGTTTTTTAACTGAAAAAATAGTATAACATTAAATCCTGGTAAGTTAAAAGACTATGCCTTTTTATTGTAATATCCACATTGTCATATTAGATAGAGGTAAAATATTTTAGCCAGAAGATGTGTACACTTCCCTATCTACAGAGTTATCTATTGAGGAGCCAGTAAGAAGTCTAAAGTGGAAGATCTATTTTTAATTTACTTCTCCATCTGCAATAATGGCTGATTTTTACAAAGTATTATAGCAGCAGATAAGGTAATTGTGGTCTCAGAAAAGAAGGCAAGGAAACTTCCTGTTCATCTGTTTAGCATGGATCTAGATTTTATACTTCTTGACTCAGTTATTCCACCAGCTTAAGAAGGGGCATCCTAGCATCATTCTTTAATCTGGCCTGTCCTCAGATGTTGGTATTGTTTTAGTATGGTCCTGTCTCAAAACTGCTATCCCCAAACAAAAAAGTATGCAGCTAGGGTGTTGTACAGAGATCACTTTATCTAGAGTTTAAAGTCAGGACTGGTAAGTAGTCTCTGCTACTTACTTACTGTGTAACACTGAGCAATACTTCCTCTCCTTGCCCTTTTCTTTCTGCACATGTAGTACTGGGGATAATACCTGTCTAACAGAATTATAAGGATCAAGTGAGGTAATAAATTGCTAGCATTTAATAGCTAGCTTCTCGGTAAATATTTATACTCTATAAAGTCTTATGTTTCTACTCTAATGTAATCCTGTATCTTCAATGTTTGGAGAGTGTATACCCACCTAACTTCTAAACTTTCTGAACCTTATGTAAAATTAAAGTGAACAACCCATCCCTAGTTGTTCTGAATAAATAAATCCAACTGTCGCATATAAAATGGAGGCTTTGGATTTTCAGAATAGAGGAGTTCACCATAAAAATCACGTTTGAAACCAATCACAGCTTTTCATCAGGATCCAGTTTTTTCTCTCTTCAAACTTTTAATATAAGCCAAGGCTCTTGAACTACCTGATCACTGGCTCCTTTTGATTTGACCAATATCTTAAGTAAGTTCAACAGACATTTATAGAGAAACTACAAATTATGAAGGAGGTGGCTAAAACCTTTTTAATAAGGAACATTAGCTCTCTTGACAATCTGGAGAAAGAAACTGACCCTATAATTCATTACAGTTTTAATGATAGTAGATGATTTTTCCTGGTAAAGATATGGGATGTCTATAGCTATTTCTCTAGGAACTCTGTAACTTCATTCAACCAGCTAGCCAAAGACAATTTAAGAAGAGAGTGTTAAAAGAAAAACTTTAGACAAATTAAGTTATACAGAGTTTAGCTGAGCAAAGGATTCATGAATCAGGCGACGTTCAGAACCAGAAAAGGTTCAGAGAGCTCTGCCCAGCAGTAGATGTAGGAAGCTTTTATAGGCCAAACAAAAGCAAATTAGAGAAATCATCTGATTGGCTACAGCTAAGCAAATACCTTATTTAGCATGGTGTGATTAGTTTGCTGCCTAGGATTAGCTGAATCTCAGCTGTTTGTGATTAGCTGAAACCAGGCTGTTTGTTACAAAAAATCTGCTGAATTAGGCTTTGGTTTGTTTACTAAGTTAGGTAGCAGTTTGTTGCTAGGATCTCAGAGTAGGGGGACAGCCTTAGGCTAATGGCCTCCTGTTTGTTTAACAATAGTGTGTTGTTTGATTTAATGAATTTGTTAGTCTTAAATTAAGCCATTGAATAATTTGGTCATATTGTCACCTACTCATGGAAATGGATCCCTCTCATAATTGAAGATCTTAAATTTATTTCTCTTTACTATGCTGTTTATAAAATATTAAAAATATAATTTTGTTTATTTATTGATTACTTAGACCTGGCAAGATTACTTAGACCCAGCAAGCTATGCTGGATTTTATATCTTTTCCTATATTTCAAACATGTATATCATGTTTGAAATACATGCTTTTATAGTAAGCCTAACATGCTTTAACAATTTAACATATCATGTAAAAGCCTGTAATACTTTAACTGTAAAAGCCTGTCATGCTTTAACAATGTAACATGATATATTAAATATTTAAAGCATGACAGGCTTACTGTAAAAACCGAACAATAAATAAGTGTATAAAACATGTTCCCTTAACACACACATAGAAAAATTATTTACTTATTTGTTTCCAGTAAGTTCTGTTTTAATATCTTTATATATATGTAAAGTCTAGGTCACATGAGTTTGTTAAATAATCCTGGTAGGTTATCTGTTACATAATCTTCATAATCTTATTAGATTATTGCCTAACTCACCCATTCTTATCCCAAAAGATCAGATTCGTTGTCATCATATTTATATTTTCTACTTAAGCTTTTTTAGTCTTTTCAAATTATCGTTTCTCAATTTGGCCATAATTCACATTGCAAAATTATCGAGAATCATGAGCTCTTATATGCTTTCATGATCTACTATTTAGGCTTTTAATTTTTTTTTTTTTTTTTTTTTTTTAGTGGAGTCTCACTCTGTCGCCAGGCTAGAGTGCAGTGGCACGATCTCGGCTCACTGCCACCTTTGCCTCCCGGGTTGAAGTGATTCTCTTGCCTCAGCCTCCTGAGTAGCTGGGACTGCAGGCACCTGCCACCACGCCCAGCTAATTTTTTTTGTATTTTTTAGTAGAGATGCGGTTTCACCATGTTGGCCAGGATGGCCTCGATCTCTTGACCTCATGACCCACCCACTTTGGCCTCCCAAAGTGCTGGGATTACAGGCATGAGCCACCGCGCCCGGCTGGCTTTTAATTTTTTATAATGACTTTCACTTCATATGTATTCACAGTTCTCTTTCCCATTTATGTCTTTCAAATATTTTTGGAGTAGGAGACCCTAATTGCAGAAATCTTTTGCAACTTGTAAACTGGGCATTGACATAACTCATATATACCCTTCCCTGTTAGGCTTTCCTTGCATCCTTCTGTTGATTTGAATAAATTAAGAGAATATAGATATTCTCCTGTAGCAAATGATTATTTTGTTCTTTAGACATATTTCTGTGAAAACAAAGAACAAAAAGTATATATGTGTCTCGATGTACATTCATGTGCTTCTGTATATACAACATACATATATTTCTTTTTTGGATAATGCTCATCTCCTTCTGTGTATCACACTGTCTGTTGCCCAATGACTACTGGATAAATTATTATTAACCTTAACACAATACTGGGCAAATGCATAGATTAATCATTTACTTCTGATTATTGATATAAAATATAAGATTGTAGAAAATTGATTAACAAATTCAGGATTATTTCTGAATTTCCTTTTGATTTGCCTCTACTTGATATCCAATCTCATGTATAGATGTTTATATTTAAGGTTTAAAAATGTTCAAATAGTTAGATGTTGAATTTAGTAGATTTTCCCAAATGCCCATGACATAATTCCTACAAGTTTAATTTAAATTATGTTTAACAATGGCTGGGCACAGTGGCTCACATTTGTAATCCTAGCACTTTGGGAGGCCACAGTGGGCAGATCACTTGAGGTCAGGAGTTCGAGACTAGCCTGGTCAACATGGTGAAACCGCATCTCCACTAAAACTACAAAAATTAGCCAGGCATGGTGGCTGACACCTATAATCTCAGGTACTTGGGAGGCTGAGGCAGGAGAATCACTTGAACCTGGAAGGCAGAACTTGCAGTGAACCAAGATCGTGCCATTGCACTCTAGCCTGGGCAACAGAGTGAGACTCCATCTCAAATAAATAAGTAAATAAATAAATATTATATTTAACAATGGAAAGGTAAAGATTAAACTACAGATTTTTGTATAATTAGAATAATGACTCTTACTGTCTTGAGTTCTTATTTTGATTCAACTACTTGTATGTAAAAAATTATCTTCTGAGAAAGAGTAATAGCTGTTAATTGGATTAATGTATCTGCTGAGTTACTTTCGATCTTACTGTGTGATGTTAATGAGTCTGGGATTCTAAGATAGGGCTTAGTCATGGCCTTATAAAGACAGAACTCTTATAGATCGGTTACCGTTACCGCATGACTACAAAATGTTTGTCAGATGGAGCTGTCAGTCACATTGGAAATCAGGTAAAAATGAGGAAACCAAACCCATTCTTAGCCATTACTGAAACAACTGAATTCGTTTCCTCCTAGATAGTGGATTTGTAGTCATTTTCATGCAAAGAAGATACTGTAAGGTACAGTTCTTAATATTTTATGAATGAGGTACTTAATTTTGGGTTGTAATTTTTATTATTGCTTCAGAACATCATCTACCAAATTCTATTTCCATATTCATTGGTATTTGGTTAAGCAAAATTATAAACTCAGTAATTGTTCACTGTGACAAATTAAAGGGGAGAAAGGCTCTAACACCACTTTGGATTCGGAAAGTGATATTCTAAAAGAACCTCAGTAGGTCACGCAGAAAGCTTATTTCATGTTACTATTGTTAGAAGCTGCTTTTACAGAGTTTTTTCCCTGTAGTGGGTTGTAGTGTTGGAGATTATTGTAAATGTGTACTGTCAGACTTTTTCAGTCCTTACAATATTCAGATGAATTTTATGTCTTTTTGCTTATGGGTATTTTATACTGTTTGTAACTATTTCTATATATAATTTTTTAAAATTTAGAAATACTAACAAGTTTTCTTATGATGAAAAATCAGTGTCAGAAACTCATCTTGAGCTATCATTCAACTTAAAAAGTAAGACTTTTACCTATTGGGCACAAAAAAATAATTTGGAAAGGAAATGTATTTCTAACTACTTTTTAAATTCCTATGTTCCTGCTTTCCTTTCTAGCTAAAGAGGTAAGATTTTGACGGGGCGCAGTGGCTCACTCCTGTAACCCCAGCACTTTGAGAGGCTGAGGCGGGAGGATCGTGAGGTGAGGAGATTGAGACCGTCCTGGCTAACACGGTGAAACCCCGTCTCTACTAAAAATACAAAAAAATTAGCCAGGCGTGGTGGCGGGCGCCTGTAGTCCCAGCTACTTGGGAGGCTGAGGCCTTTTTTTTCTTTCCTTTTTTTTTTTCCTTTTTTTTTTTTTTTGAAATGGAGTTTCACTCTTGTTGCTCAGGCTGGAGTGCAGTGGCGCGATCTTGGCTCACTGCAATCTCTGCCTATCAGGTTCAAGTGATTCTCCTGCCTCAGCCTCCCAAGTAGCTAGGATTACAGGCATGTACCACCACGCCCAGCTAATTTTGTATTTTTAGTAGAGATGGGGTTTCTCCATGTTGGTCAGGCTGGTCTTGAACTCCCGACCTCGGGTGATCCGCCCGCCTTGGCCTCCCAAAGTGCTGGGATTACAGGCGCGAGCCACCACGCCCGGCCAGAGAATTATTTCTAATAAAATAGGAAGCCAAATCTTTTCTTCCTATACTAGGGAGTAGATAGCATAGTATTTAAGGAGAGAGAATTAGAGCCAGACTAACAGGTTTAAATCTAATCTCTTTGTGACCCAGTTTATTCTGCCATAAAGTGCAGATAGTAATAATTCTAGCTTCTTATGGTAGTTGTGAGGATGAAATAAGTTCATGTATATAATATATGTAGACAAGTGCCCAACATATAGTAAGTGCTATATAAATATTAGATATCATTTTTATTGCATGTTACATAGCTCATATAAATGTTATCTATTGTAATCATCATAAGTTTCCTGCAATAGTAGAATTCCCTGGTAGTTAAAAATTATTTTAACTAAGGACTTTAATATTATAAGCATTTAAAAGTCATCAAATTATAAAGTGAGAACACTGTATTATAAGCTGGTAAAGTGATTCTGTCACCTCATTCTTCATTTCTTAGAGGGAAAGACAAATATTTACCTGTTGTATATTCGTTATGAATATATATTGTCCATTCGTTATGAAATCCTATAAAATCTTAATAAAATTGATGGAGAATATGTACAAAAGCAATTAAAAATAACTTGTTTTGGTAAAACCTATTGGGCTTTGCCTTTTTTTTAAATGGTCAATCTAGTTTGTTATTCAGTTACTAAATTATTTCCCCCCCTTCCTCCCCATTTTGAATGGAGTCGTGAATTAACATAAAATGGAGACTACATATAAGCATTCAAATCACATTTAATATACATATTTTTGAAAACCTGTAACTAAGTCTACTTTTGTGTATGTGACTAGAGATAACTGTGAAATAGATAATTTAAATTACATGTGCATTCCTATAAAAATTATTGTAAAATATATTTCTAGGAAATTAGATGGTGTTTGGCTACCTTAGGAAATAGATATTGAGGCTGAAAAACATATTCTTTCCCTAGACCACTTATATATGGAAATAATAATTCTGTCCTGTTATGTAAAATGTAACACCAAAGCTGCAATTATCTTTTGAGTTGGTTTTATCCCGAAGAACCAAATATGAGGAAAGGTTAATAATAAGCTTTCATTAACTTTCCATTTATAACTGAATTTGTCATCTAATATAATTAACTTTTTATTAGTTTAATAGAAAATGGGCCTCAAAATAGCAACTAGATGAGAGGAGTTTAATCATCTTGATGTATATTAATACAAACAGGTATTTTATTACCCAGCAGTTTTTAAACTTCTTAATTACAGGAATTTGTAATAATAATTTGTTTTTGTTGCTATATAATCTGTAATAATGTCAAGGCCATCTGTAATAATGTCCAGGTACTGAAGAATTCTGAAGTGCTTAAAAGACACTAGGTCATTATTGTTATGCCAATTTTATATCTTCATTAAGAGTAATCTGAAGATTTTCTGTTCTTTGAAAATTGGTAATAACCAGAAGTTCCCATTTCTTAACCATCTATGTAATCAAAAATTGGTATGAAGATTATGTCTGACAAATTGTCTTTTTTTTTTCCTGTTTTCCAATGGGTTAAACAGATATGCCTTGAAAGAGGATAGAGGGAAAGTATAATGGAGATCATACTGAAGCCAAGAATACGAAGCAAAATTTAGGAGAAATGCTGGGGAGAATTTTAACCAGAAATTTAACGTATTCAAAACCATTAAATAACCACTCAAGAAATTATTTTTTTGTGAAAAGAAATTCAAGTAGTATTTCATCCTTGCTTTACAGGAAAAGTTATCAAAGTCTTGACCAGTTATCAGCAGAAGTTAGCCTTTCTCAGACTTCACTGGATCCAGGCCAGTCACAAGAAGGAGATGGAAAACAAGACACATTAAATGTAATGAGTGAAGGTAAGAAAACAAAGAACTATTTGAAAATTACTCTTTTCCTGTACCATCTATATTTTGGTTGCAGATGATTGCCAAAGAATAATAGTGACATCTCTGTTAATCATGCTAGAAATTAAGCAGCCATTATGATTAAAAATGGTCTGCCTTTCTGTCTTTCTCGTGTGTGTGTGTGGCTAACCTTCTCAAAACACTTGTCTTTGTTACCTTCATTTACTCACTTCCTGTACTTTTTTTACCCCTGCCAATCTAGCTTTTGTGTCACTTTAATAAAAGGACTCATCAAGGTAATCAGCTATTAATATATTGCAGAGAACTGCTAAAGTCAGTTCTATCTTATTCTATTAAACTTCTCAGCAGCTTTTGACACAACTGACCACTTCCTCATTCTTGAATCACTCATGGTACCTGGTTTATTGAGTATTTTAAAAATCTTCAGGAACAAACATAAAAGTGTTTTATTTTTTGCTATTACTGCTTTCAGATGTGCAATATCAGCCTCTCTTCCCATTGGTTTGCATCTTCCCAACATCATTTGGTCCAATTCCCTAATTTTTCAGGCTAGTTTGAATTATATGGTCCCATTTCAGTTTCTAAGACTCAACCTATTGGTTTTAAAACCAGTCATCTATTCAGTTCAAAGCTCTTTTCTTTCTCTCCTTCAGCATAGGTTAAAGCTGTTACTCCAGCACTTTGGATTGGATGAGTTCACTGGTGTGATCTGGTTCTCAATCTTTTATCTTTCTTTCTTTCCTCCCAGTTTACGACTTCGGGTATATATGAGAGCTAGGGAAAGAAAGATAATCCCCCACCTCAGGGGAACCTGCATTCCCTTAAGCCTCCAATTTTTACCCTGCCTTCTCTCTTGCAATAAATATTGGCACTATAGCCATTATCCTAGATTCTATTCTTTCTCCTTACAATTACAGTCCATTTATAAACAAGTCCTGTCAGCTCCCATATCAAACATGCTATATACATTTACTCATAATCTTCTCTATTACTGCAACCTTAGTCTCTGCCACTTGGAGCAAGCTGCTTGCCCCCTCACAGTCCATTCTCCACATAGTAATCAGTGACCTTTAAAAACGTAAATCAGAAAATATTGTAAGCCTGCTTAAAACTCTCCAATGGCTTTCAATGGCAATTAGAATAAAATCCAAACTGCTTTTCCTAGCCTCCTACTTGACCTTCTTCTTCCCAGCATCTGCCTCATTCATACCATTCTTTTCCTTGTTCTATGTACCATAGCAAACTGACCTAGCTATTTCCTCAGGCTGGTTCCTACCTTGACTGTCTTTGCACTTGCTTTTTGCACTGCCCCAAAGCTTCCTTCTTAAGGCCTTTGCGTGGTAGATTATCTTCAAATGTCATCTTTCTAAAGAAGCTTTCACTGACTGCCATATGTAAATAGCCACCCCCATCCCTATCTCTGTTCCCAGCCCATCCCAGCCATGCTCTATCATACTGCCATGCATTTTATTATGATTCTTATCTGTAAACCCCCTCTGAACTGTAAGGTTCATGAGGGTAAAAATCTTATCCATCATTTTCACCAGTGTATGACTAGAGTCTCGACACAAAATAGGCAACTTATTAAACATTTATTGACCAAGCAACCATATAATGACACAGCATGTGAGGAATAAAGTAGAAATTCATTTAACCAGCAGGCTTAGGCAGTGTAAATATTGTGTTCAACTGAATTTTCTGCGTTCTTTAAGTTGGTTGCTGAAATGTTCTCAAAGGGCCTTAATCTTAATATTTTAATATTTTAGTACTTTTTTTATAAATCCAGTAGTAACTTGCATTCACTGTCGTAATCTATAATGAGTATATTTTATTTATTTATTTATTTTATTTATTTATATTTATGTATTATTATTATACTTTAGGTTTTAGGGTACATGTGCAAAATGTGCAGATTAGTTACATATGTATACATGTGCCATGCTGGTGCGCTGCACCCACTAACTCGTCATCTAGCATTAGGTATATCACCCAAAGCTATCCTTCCCCCCTTCCCCCGCCCCACAACAGTCACCAGCGTGATGTTCCCCTTCCTGTGTCCATGTGTTCTCATTGTTCATTTCCCACCTATGAGTGAGAATATGCGGTGTTTGGTTTTTTGTTCTTGCGATAGTTTACTGAGAATGATGATTTCCAATTACATCCATGTCCCTAAAAAGGACATGAACTCATCATTTTTTGTGGCTGCATAGTATTCCATGGTGTATATGTGCCACATTTTCTTAATCCAGTCTATCATTGTTGGACATTTGGGTTGATTCCAAGTCTTTGCTATTGTGAATAATGCTGCAATAAACAGACGTGTGCATATGTCTTTATAACAGCATGATTTATAATCTTTTGGGTATATATATACCCAGTAATGGGATGGCTGGGTCAAATGGTATTTCTAGTTCTAGATCCCTGAGGAATCGCCAAACTGACTTCCACAATGGTTGAACTAGTTTACAGTCCCACCAACAGTGTAAAAGTGTTCCTATTTCTCCACATCCTCTCCAGCACCTGTTGTTTCCTGACTTTTTAATGATCGCCATTCTAACTGGTGTGAGATGGTATCTCATTGTGGTTTGGATTTGCATTTCTCTGATGGCCAGTGATGGTGACCATTTTTTCATGTGTCTTTTGGCTGCATAAATGTCTTCTTTTGAGAAGTGTCTGTTCATGTCCTTCGCCCACTTTTTGATGGGGTTGTTTGTTTTTTTCTTGTAAATTTGTTTGAATTCATTGTAGATTCTGGATATTAGCCCTTTGTCAGATGAGTAGGTTGCGAAAATTTTCTCCCATTTTGTAGGTTGCCTGTTCACTCTGATGGTAGTTTCTTTTGCTGTGCAGAAGCTCTTTAGTTTAATTAGATCCCATTTGTCATTTTGGCTTTTGTTGCCATTGCTTTTGGTGTTTTAGACATGAAGTCCTTGCCCATACCTGTGTCCTGAATGGTAATGCCTAGGTTTTCTTCTAGGGTTTTTATGGTTTTAGGTCTAATGTTTAAGTCTTTAATCCATCTTGAATTAATTTTTGTATAAGGTGTAAGGAAGGGAACCAGTTTCAGCTTTCTCCATATGGCTAGCCAGTTTTCCCAGCACCATTTATTAAATAGGGAATTCTTTCCCCATTGCTTGTTTTTCTCAGGTTTGTCAAAGATCAGATAGTTGTAGATATGCGGCGTTATTTCTGCGGGCTCTGTTCTGTTCCATTGATCTATATCTCTGTTTTGGTACCAGTACCATGCTGTTTTGGTTACTGTAGCCTTGTAGTATAGTTTGAAGTCAGGTAGTGTGATGCCTCCAGCTTTGTTCTTTTGGCTTAGGATTGACTTGGCGATGTGGGCTCTTTTTTGGTTCCATATGAACTTTAAAGTAGTTTTTCCCAATTGTGTGAAGAAAGTCATTGGTAGCTTGATGGGGATGGCATTGAATCTGTAAATTACCTTGGGCAGTATGGCCATTTTCACGATATTGATTCTTCCTACCCATGAGCATGGAATGTTCTTCCATTTGTTTGTATCCTCTTTTATTTCCTTGAGCAGTGGTTTGTAGTTCTCCTTGAAGAGGTCCTTCCCGTCCCTTGTAAGTTGGATTCCTAGGTATTTTATTCTCTTTGAAACAATTGTGAATGGGAGTTCACTCATGATTTGGCTCTCTGTTTGTCTGTTGTTGGTGTATAAGAATGCTTGTGATTTTTGTGCATTGATTTTGTATCCTGAGACTTTGCTGAAGTGCTTATCAGCTTAAGGAGATTTTGGGCTAAGACAATGGGGTTTTCTAGATATACAGTCATGTTGTCTGCAAACAGGGACAATTTGACTTCCTCTTTTCCTAATTGAATACCCATTATTTCCTTCTCCTGCTTAACTGCCCTGGCCAGAACTTCCAACACTATGTTGAATAGGAGTGGTGAGAGAGGGCATCCCTGTCTTGTGCCAGTTTTCAAAGGGAATGCTTCCAGTTTTTGCCCATTCAGTATGATATTGGCTGTGGGTTTGTCATAGATAGCTCTTATTATTTTGAGATACATCCCATCAATACCTAATTTATTGAGAGTTTTTAGCATGAAGGGTTGTTGAATTTTGTCAAAGGCCTTTTCTACATCTATTGAGATAATCATGTGGTTTTTGTCTTTGGTTCTGTTTATATGCTGGATTACATTTATTGATTTGCGTATGTTGAACCAGCCTTGCATCCCAGGGATGAAGCCCACTTGATCATGGTGGATAAGCTTTCTGATGTGCTGCTGGATTCGGTTTGCCAGTATTTTACTGAGGATTTTTGCATCAATATTCATCAAGGATATTGGTCTAAAATTCTCTTTTTTGGTTGTGTCTCTGCCAGGCTTTGGTATCAGGATGATGCTGGCCTCATAAAATGAGTTAGGGAGGATTCCCTCTTTTTCTATTGATTGGAATAGTTTCAGAAGGAATGGTACCAGTTCCTCCTTGTACCTCTGGTAGAATTCGGCTGTGAATCCATCTGGTCCTGGACTCTTTTTGGTTGGTAAGCTATTGATTATTGCCATAAATTCAGCTCCTGTTATTGGTCTAATCAGAGATTCAACTTCTTCCTGGTTTAGTCTTGGGAGAGTATATGTGTCGAGGAATTTATCCATTTCTTCTAGATTTTCTAGTTTATTTGTGTAGAGGTGTTTGTAGTAAGATGGTAGTTTGTATTTCTGTGGGATCAGTGGTGATATCCCTTTTATCATTTTTTATTGCATCTATTTGATTCTTCTCTCTTTTTTTCTTTATTAGTCTTGCTAGCGGTCTATCAATTTTGTTGATCCTTTCAAAAAACCAGCTCCTGGATTCATTAATTTTTTGAAGGGTTTTTTGTGTCTCTATTTCCTTCAGTTCTGCTCTGATTTTAGTTATTTCTTGCCTTCTGCTAGCTTTTGAATTTGTTTGCTCTTGCTTTTCTAGTTCTTTTAATTGTGATGTTAGGGTGTCAATTTTGGATCTTTCCTGCTTTCTCTTGTGGGCATTTAGTGCTATAAATTTCCCTCTACACACTGCTTTGAATGCATCCCAGAGATTCTGGTATGTTGGGTCTTTGTTCTTGTTGGTTTCAAAGAACATCTTTATTTCTGCCTTCATTTCGTTATGTACCCAGTAGTCATTCAGGAGCAGGTTGTTCAGTTTCCATGTAGTTGAGCGGTTTTGAGTGAGATTCTTAATCCTGAGTTCTAGCTTGATTGCACTGTGATCTGAGAGATAGTTTGTTATAATTTCTGTTCTTTTACATTTGCTGAGGAGAGCTTTACTTCCAAGTATGTGGTTAATTTTGGAATAGGTGTGGTGTGGTGCTGAAAAAAATGTATGTTCTGTTGATTTGGGGTGGAGAGTTCTGTAGATGTCTATTAGGTCCGCTTGGTGCAGAGCTGAGTTCAATTCCTGGGTATCCTTGTTGACTTTCTGTCTCGTTGATCTGTCTAATGTTGACAGTGGGGTGTTAAAGTCTCCCATTATTAATGTGTGGGAGTCCAAGTCTCTTTGTAGGTCACTCAGGACTTGCTTTATGAATCTGGGTGCTCCTGTATTGGGTGCATATATATTTAGGATAGTTAGCTCTTCTTGTTGAATTGATCCCTTTACCTTTATGTAATGGCCTTCTTTGTCTCTTTTGATCTTTGTTGGTTTAAAGTCTGTTTTATCAGAGACTAAGATTGCAACCTCTGCCTTTTTTTGCTTTCCATTTGCTTGGTAGATCTTCCTCCATCCTTTTATTTTGAGCCTATGTGTGTCTCTGCACATGAGATGGGTTTCCTGAATACAGCACACTGATGGGTCTTGACTCTTTATCCAGTTTGCCAGTCTGTGTCTTTTAATTGGAGCATTTAGTCCATTTACATTTGAAGTTAATATCGTTATGTGTGAATTTGATCCTGTCATTATGATGTTAGCTGGTTATTTTGCTCGTTAGTTGATGCAGTCTCTTCCTAGTCTCGATGGTCTTTACATTTTGGCATGATTTTGCAGCATCTGGTACCGGTTGTTCCCTTCCATCTTTAGTGCTTCCTTCAGGAGCTCTTTTAGGGCAGGCCTGGTGGTGACAAAATCTCTCAGCATTTGCTTGTCTGTAAAGTATTTTTTTCTCCTTCACTTATGAAGCTTAGTTTGGCTGGATATGAAATTCTGGGTGGAAAATTCTTTTCTTTAAGAATGTTGAATATTGGCCCGACTCTCTTCTGTCTTGTGGAGTTTCTGCCGAGAGATCCGCTGTTAGTCTGATGGGCTTCCCTTTGTGGGTAACCAGACCTTTCTCTCTGGCTGCCCTTAACATTTTTTCCTTCATTTCAACTTTGGTGAATCTGACAATTATGTGTCTTGGAGTTGCTCTTCTCGAGGAGTATCTTTGTGGCATTCTCTGTATTTCCTGAATCTGAATGTTTGCCTGCCTTGCTAGACTGGGGAAGTTCTCCTGGATAGTATCCTGCACAGTGTTTTCCAACTTGGTTCCATTCTCCCCGTCACTTTCAGGTACACCAATCAGACGTAGATTTGGTCTTTTCACATAGTCCCATATTTCTTGGAGGCTTTGCTCATTTCTTTTTATTCTTTTTTCTCTAAACTTCCCTTCTCGCTTCATTTCATTCATTTCATCTTCCATGGCTGATACCCTTTCTTCCATTTGATCGCATCAGCTCCTGAGGCTTCTGCATTCTTCATGTATTTCTCGAGCCTTGGTTTTCAGCTCCATCAGCACCTTTAAGCACTTCTCTGTATTGGTTATTCTAGTTATACATTCTTCTAAAGTTTTTTCAAAGTTTTCAATTTCTTTGCCTTTGGTTTGAATATCCTCCCGTAGCTCAGAGTAATTTGATCATCTGAAGCCTTCTTCTCTCAGCTCGTCAAAGTCATTCTCCGTCCAGCTTTGTTCCATTGCTGATGAGGAACTGCATTCCTTTGGAGGAGGAGAGGCGCTCTGCTTTTTAGAGTTTCCAGTTTTTCTGCTCTGTTTTTTCCCCATCTTCGTGGTTTTATCTACTTTTGGTCTTTGATGATGGTGATGTACAGATGGGTTTTTGGTGTGGATGTCCTTTCTGCTTGTTAGTTTTCCTTCTAACAGACAGGACCCT
This sequence comes from Pongo abelii, assembly GCF_028885655.2. Taxonomy (NCBI): domain Eukaryota; kingdom Metazoa; phylum Chordata; class Mammalia; order Primates; family Hominidae; genus Pongo; species Pongo abelii. The sequence continues at coordinate 88,657,838 of NC_071991.2, read as the reverse complement.
CAGCTGCAGGTCTGTTGGAGTACCTGGCCGTGTGAGGTGTCAGTCTGCCCCGCTGGGGTGTGCCTCCCAGTTAGGCTGCTCGGGGGTCGGGGGTCAGGGGTCAGGGACCCACTTGAGGATGCAGTCTGCCAGTTCTCAGATCTCCAGCTGCGTGCTGGGAGAACCACTGCTCTCTTCAAAGCTGTCAGACAGGGACATTTAAGTCTGCAGAGGTTACTGCTGTCTTTTTGTTTGTCTGTGCCCTGCCCCCAGAGGTGGAGCCTACAGAGGCAGGCAGGCCTCCTTGAGCTGTGGTGGGCTCCACCCAGTTGGAGCTTCCCAGCTGCTTTGTTTACCTAAGCGAGCCTGGGCAATGGTGGGCGCCCCTCCCCCAGCCTGGGTGCCGCCTTGCCGTTTGATCTCAGACTGCTGTGCTAGCAATCAGCGAGACTCCGTGGGCATAGGACCCTCTGAGCCAGGTGCGGGATATAATCTCCTGGTGCGCCGTTTTTTAAGCCTGTCGGAAAAGCACAGTATTCGGGTGGGAGTGACCCGATTTTCCAGGTGCTGTCTGTCACCCCTTTCTTCGACTAGGAAAGGGAACTCCCTGACCGCTTGCGCTTCCCGAGTGAGGCAATGCCTGGCCCTTCTTCGGCTCACGCACGGTGCATGCACCCACTGACGTGCGCCCACTGTCTGGCACTCCCTAGTGAGATGAACCCGGTACCTCCAATGGAAATGCAGAAATCACCCGTCTTCTGCGTTGCTCACGCTGGGAGCTGTAGACCAGAGCTGTTCCTGTTCGGCCTTCTTGGATCCATAATTCTTACACTTATAATGAGTATATTTTAAAAGCTAATTCATACTATGAATGAATTTATTTATGATGATTCTTCATCTAAAAGACATTTAGGACTTTATTCTAATTTTTAATTATAGATATTTTGATATCAACAGGACAAGAGTAATAATGAGCATTTTGACACTATAAAAACAACTGTATTGTCTTCAATAATTCAAGGTTTAATAGCAGATTAAAAGTTACTTACAGAGTTTCCATACCCAGTTATTTAATAAAATGAGTAAAAATTAACCAAAAATCTACCAACTGCCACCCAACAAGAAAGGAGGCTGCATGATAAACATAATAGACTACAAAAAACTGGTGATCAGGAAGGAAACATGTTCTCATGATGAGTTAGTAAGACTCCTAGAATTCTCAAATCTGATTTAAAAAAACTGAGGAATTTTGGACAGCTGAGGCAATGGAGTGATGTAGGTTTGAATCAGCATATCCTATACAAATATAATAAAAAAAGAAAACAAATAAAACCACACAAAACCCAAGCTTTCAGCATAAACAGCAGACATTAAATAAACTTCAAATTGCCTGGGAGTAGAAAAATAAATGCCAAATACAAGCAGGCTCTCATGCTCCTGTAACAAGCTGTGAGCACAGGGAAAATTAAACTGTGCAACAGAAGGAATTGGGATGTTTGTGGCAGGCCTTAGACTGATCAAAAATCACCTCTAGAAAGATAAAGTCAACCCTAAGTGTGAACATATGAAAACAGCATTCTGGTAAAGTACATGTGGGATGCAGAGAAGCAGTGTTAAGAATGTAAATTTAAAGCCAGAAAAGCCATACAGTAAAAACAAACAACAACAACAACATATGTTGGCACACTGATAGAAGAAGGTACTTGCGGCAGCACTCCTCTCGAGGGGTCACGAGCTGTGGGGAGTCTGTCCCTAGCAGACCCCTGACCCAGCGACAGATAAATAAAGTACACTGACACACAGATATTCTGCTCTGCCAGTCCAGCTGAAGGTCCGAGCTGCTTACAGGCTCTCTGCTGAGTCCTGTAAACAGTTGTGACTGGGCCCTGATCAGCTAGTCAGACTGATTATTCAGTAAGATTAACAAAAGCTTGAGTCAACACCATTAGAGGGTAATTGACATTGTGGGCTTCCTGAGGAAAAGGTACTTAAGCACCCAGGGTACACCAAAAGTTAGTCTTAGAAGGCCATTACATAATGGTAAAGGGATCAATTCAACAAGAAGAGCTAACTATCCTAAATATATATGCACCCAATACAGGAGCACCCAGATTCATAAAGCAAGTCCTGAGTGACCTACAAAGAGACTTAGACTCCCACACAATAATAATGGGAGACTTTAACACCCCACTATCAACATTAGACAGATCAACGAGACAGAAAGTTAACAAGGATACCCAGGAATTGAACTCAGCTCTGCACCAAGCGGACCTAATAGACATCTACAGAACTCTCCACCCCAAATCAACAGAATACACATTTTTTTTCAGCACCACACCACACCTATTCCAAAATTGACCACATAGTTGGAAGTAAAGCACTCCTCAGCAAATGTAAAAGAACAGAAATTATAACAAACTGTCTCTGAGACCACAGTGCAATCAAACTAGAACTCAAGACTAAGAAACTCACTCAAAACCGCTCAACTACATGGAAACTGAACAACCTGCTCCTGAATGACTACTGGGTACATAATGAAATGAAGGCAGAAATAAAGATGTTCTTTGAAACCAACAAGAACAAAGACCCAACATACCAGAATCTCTGAGACACATTCAAAGCAGGGTGTAGAGGGAAATTTATAGCACTAAATGCCCACAAGAGAAAGCAGGAAAGATCCAAAATTGACACCCTAACATCACAATTAAAAGAACTAGAAAAGCAAGAGCAAACATTCAAAAGCTAGCAGAAGGCAAGAAACAACTAAAATAAGAGCAGAACTGAAGGAAATAGAGACACAAAAAACCCTTCAAAAAATTAATGAATGCAGGAGCTGGTTTTTTGAAAAGATCAACAAAATCCATAAACTGCTAGCAAGAATAATAAAAAAGAAAAGAGAGAAGAATCAAATAGACGCAATAAAAAATGATAAAGGGGATATCACCACCCATCTCACAGAAATACAAACTACCATCAGAGAATACTACAAACACTTCTACGCAAATAAACTAGAAAATCTAGAAGAAATGGATAAATTCCTTTACACATACACCCTCCCAAGACTAAACCAGGAAGAAGTTGAATCTCTGATTAGACCAATAACAGGCTCTGAAATTATGGCAATAATCAATAGCTTACCAACCAAAAAAAGTCCAGGACCAGATGGATTCACAGCTGAATTCTACCAGAGGTACAAGGAGGAGCTGGTACCATTCCTTCTGAAACTATTCCAATCAACAGAAAAAGAGGGAATCCTCCCTAACTCATTTTATGAGGCCAGCATCATCCTGATACCAAAGCCTGGCAGAGACACAACCAAAAAAGAGAATTTTAGACCAATATCCTTGATGAACATCGATGCAAAAATCCTCAATAAAATACTGGCAAACCGAATCCAGCAGCACATCAAAAAGCTTATCCACCATGATCAAGTGGGCTTCATCCCTGGGATGCAAGGCTGGTTCAACATACGCAAATCAATAAATGTAATCCAGCATATAATCAGAACCAAAGACAAAAACCACATGATTATCTCAACAGATGCAGAAAAGGCCTTTGACAAAATTCAACAACCCTTCATGCTAAAAACTCTCAATAAATTAGGTAGTGATGGGACGTATCTCAAAATAATAAGAGCTATCTATGAAAAACCCACAGCCAATATCATACTGAATGGGCAAAAACTGGAAGCATTCCCTTTGAAAACTGGCACAAGACAGGGATGCCCTCTCTCACCACTCCTATTCAACATAGTGTTGGAAGTTCTGGCCAGGGCAATTAAGGAGGAGAAGGAAATAATGGGTATTCAGTTAGGAAAAGAGGAAGTCAAATTGTCCCTGTTTGCAGATGACATGATTGTATATCTAGAACACCCCATTGTCTCAGCCCAAAATCTCCTTAAGCTGATAAGCACTTCAGCAAAGTCTCAGGATACAAAATCAATGTACAAAAATCACAAGCATTCTTATACACCAACAACAGACAAACAGAGAGCCAAATCATGAGTGAACTCCCATTCACAATTGCTTCAAAGAGAATAAAATACCTAGGAATCCAACTTACAAAGGACGGGAAGGACCTCTTCAAGGAGAACTACAAACCACTGCTCAAGGAAATAAAAGAGGATACAAACAAATGGAAGAACATTCCATGCTCATGGGTAGGAAGAATCAATATCGTGAAAATGGCCATACTGCCCAAGGTAATTTACAGATTCAATGCCATCCCCATCAAGCTACCAATGACTTTCTTCACACAATTGGAAAAAACTACTTTAAAGTTCATATGGAACCAAAAAAGAGCCCGCATCGCCAAGTCAATCCTAAGCCAAAAGAACAAAGCTGGAGGCATCACACTACCTGATTTCAAACTATACTAAAAGGCTACAGTAACCAAAACAGCATGCTACTGGTACCAAAACAGAGATACAGATCAATGGAACAGAACAGAGCCCGCAGAAATAACACCGCATATCTACAACTATCTGATCTTTGACAGACCTGAGAAAAACAAGCAATGGGGAAAGGATTCCCTATTTAATAAATGGTGCTGGGAAAACTGGCTAGCCATATGTAGAAAGCTAAAACTGGATCCCTTCCTTACACCTTATACAAAAATTAATTCAAGATGGATTAGAGACTTACATGTTAGACCTAAAACCATAAAAACCCTAGAGGAAAACCTGGGCAATACCATTCATGACATAGGCATGGGCAAGGACTTCATGTCTAAAACACCAAAAGCAATGGCAACAAAAGCCACAATTGACAAATGGGATCTAATTAAACTAAAGAGCTTCTGCACAGCAAAAGAAACTACCATCAGAGTGAACAGGCAACCTACAAAATGGGAGAAAATTTTCGCAACCTACTCATCTGACAAAGGGCTAATATCCAGAATCTACAATGAACTCAAACAAATTTACAAGAAAAAACAACCCCATCAAAAAGTGGGCTAAGGATATGAACAGACACTTCTCAAAAGAAGACACTTATGCAGCCAAAAAACACATGAAAAAAATGCTCATCATCACTGGCCATCAGAGAAATGCAAATCAAAACCACAATGAGATACCATCTCACACCAGTTAGAATGGCAATCATTAAAAAGTCAGGAAACAACAGGTGCTGGAGAGGATGTGGAGAAATAAGAACACTTTTACACTGTTGGTGGGACTGTAAACTAGTTCAACCATTGTGGAAGTCAGTTTGGCGATTCCTCAGGGATCTAGAACTAGAAATACCATTTGACCCAGCCATCCCATTACTGGGTATATATATACCCAAAAGATTATAAATCATGCTGCTATAAAGACACATGCACACATATGTTTATTGCAGCACTATTCACAATAGCAAAGACTTGGAACCAAGCCAAATGTCCAACAACGATAGACTGGATTAAGAAAATGTGGCACATATACACCATGGAATACTATGTAGCCATAAAAAATGAAGAGTTCATGTCCTTTATAGGGACATGGATGAAGCTGGAAACCATCCTTCTCAGCAAACTATCGCAAGGACAAAAAAACCAAACACCACATGTTCTCACTCATAGGTGGGAATTGAACAATGAGAACACATGGACACAGGAAGGGGAACATCACACTCTGGGGACTGTTGTGGGGTGGGTGGAGGGGGGGAGGGATAGCATTAGCAGACATACCTAATGCTAAATGACGAGTTAATTGGTGCAGTACACCAACATGGTACATGTATACATATGTAACAAACCTGCACACTGTGCACATGTACCCTAAAACTTAAAGTACAATAATAATAAAATTAAAAAAAAAAGATCACATTAGTAAACAAGCTAGTTAGCTAAACTACTCTGCCTTTCTTTATTACTATTTTAATTTGTCTAACTAAAGGTAAAGGGATCAGGCCACCTTTAGCCAGATCTATTACCGAAGTTATGCAAACCTGTGGCCTTCCAAGAAGATTTGTGTCTATTTCTATAACTGTCTCTAATATTTTTTCCACCAGCCTGATTCAACCACAACAGGTACTCTTTTAAAAATTTCATAAACCATCCAAATCACATAGCCCTTTCCATAGAAATCCTGAGGAACAAACACACTATCTATGCAAAACTATTTTTTTCTTTCTTTAAAATTGAGTATCTTTATTTTTTATTTTTATTTTTTTAATTTTTTTATTTCCATAAGTTATTGGGAAACAGGTGATGTTTGGTTACATGAGTAAGTTCTTTAGTGGTGATTTGTGAGATTTTGGTGCACCCATCACCTGAGCAGTATACACTGCACCCAACTGTAGTCTTTTATCCCACTTCCCCTTCCCACCCCTTTCCTCTGAGTCCCCAAAGTCCTTTGTCTCATTCTTATGCATTTGCATCCTCATAGCTCAGCTGCCACTTATGAGTAAGGAAATACGATGTTTGGTTTTCCATTCCTGAGTTACTTCAGTTAGAATAATAGTTTCTAATCTCATCCAGGTTGCTGCAAATGCCATTAATTCATTCCTTTTTATGAATGAGTAGTATTCTATTTCATATATATATATATACATATATATATATACACACACACACACACACACACACATACATACATACCAGTTTCTGTATCCACTTGTTGATTGATGGGCATTTGGGTTGGTTATACCTTGAAAAACTAATTTTAAAAAAATCACATAAATTGAGAAAAATAATTAAGCCAATGAACTTCACCGCCCAGGAAAACAATAGTGAAGCAGGAAAAAAAATGTTATAAAGCCATATAATTTCTGTATCCTATTAAAGTAACTTTTAAAATTGATACATAATGGATATACATATTTTGGGGGGTACATGTGATAATTTGATACTTTCATAAAGTAAAATATAATTTTATTAAATATCCTCCAACAAGCAATTAGTCATAAGACAGAAACATTTCAAATTGGAAATCAAAACCTAAGAACATCAATGTCTAATAAATAAGAAGAAATGACGTGTCATGTGAGGAACCCAGTGGGAGGTGATTGCATTATTGGCATGAGTCTTTCCCAGGTTGTTCTCATGATAGTGAATGAGTCTCACAAGACCTGAAGGTTTTAAAAAGGGGAGTTTCCCTGCACAGGCTCTCTTGTCTGCCACCATGTGAGATGTGCCTTTCACCTTCCACCATGACTGTGAGGCATCCCCAGCCACGTGGAACTGTGAGTCCATTAAACCTCTTTTTTTCCCAAATTGCCTAGTCTTGGGTATGTCTTATTAGCAGTGTGAAAGTGGACTAATATAGTAAATTGGTACCAGTAGAGTGGGGCACTGCTGAAAAGATACCCAAAAATGTGGAAGGGACTTTGGAACTGGGTTAACAGGCAGAGGTTGGAATAGTTTGGAGAGCTCAGAAGAAGATAGGAAAATGTGGGAAAGTTTGGAACTTCCTAGAGATTTGTTGAGTATCTTTGACCAAAATGCTGATAATGATATGGACAATGAAATCCAGGCTGAGGTGGTCTCAGATGGAGATGAAGAACTTGTTGGGAACTGGAGCAAAGGTGACTCTTGTTATATTTTTAGCAAAGAGACTGGCAGCATTTTGCCCCTGCCATAGAGACTTGTGGAACTTTGAACTTGAAAGAGATGATTTAGGGTATCTGGTGGAAGAAATTTCTAAGCAACAAAGCATTCAAGAGTGATTGGGTGCTGTTAAAGGCAATTTATAAGGGAAGGAGAGCATAAAAGTTCAGAAAATTTGCAGCCTGACAATGTGATAGAAAAGAAAATACCTCCTGCACATGGTGAAATCCCGTCACTACTAAAAATACAAAATAAATTAGCCGGGCATGGTGGCGGGTGCCTGTAGTCCCAGCCACTCGGGAGGCTGAGGCAGAAGAATGGCATGAACCTGGGAGGTGGAGCTTGCAGTGAGCCGAGATCGCACTACTGCACTCCAGCCTGGGTGACAGAGCGAGACTCCGTCTCAAAAAAAAAAAAAAAAAAGAAAGAAAGAAAAAGAAAACACCATTTTCTGAGGAGAAACTCAAGCCAGCAGAGATTTGCATAAGTAACAAGGAGCTGAATGTTAATCCCCAAGACAATGGGAGAAATGTCTAAGCCCCAAGCCTTGGCAGCTTCCACGTGGTGTTGAGCCTGCAAGGGCACAGAAGTCAAGAATTGGGGTTTGGGAACCTCTGCCTATATTTCAGAAGATGTAAGGAAATACCTGGATGCCCAGGCATAAGTTTGCTGCAGGGGTGGGGCCGTCATGAAGAACTTGTACCAGGGCAGTGCAGAAGGGAAATGTGGGGTCAGAACCCCCACACAGAGTCCCTACTGGGGCACCACCTAGTGGAGCTGTGAGAAAAGGACCACTGTCCTCCAGATCCCAGAATTGTAGATCCACTGACATCTTGCATCATCCACCCAGAAAAGCCACAGACACTTAGCACCAGCCTGTGAAGGCAGCCAGAAGCGAGGCTGTACTCTGCAAAACCACAGGGGTGGAGCTGCCCAAGACCATGGGAACCCATCCCTTGCATCAGCATGACCTGGTTGTGAGACATGGAGTCAAAGGAGATCATTCTGGAACCTTAAGATTTGTCTGCCCTGCTGGATTTTGGACTTTCTTGGGGTATGTAGCCCCTTTGTTTTGGCCAATTTCTCCCATTTGGAACAGCTGTATTTACCCAGTGCCTGTACCCTCATTGTATCTAGGAAGTAACTAACTTGCTTTTGATTTACAGGCTCATAGGTAGAAGGAACTTGCCTTGTCTCAGATGACATTGGACTGTGGACTTTTGAATTAATGCTGAAATGAGTTAAGACTTTGAGGGACTGTTGGGAAGGCATGATTAGTTTTGAAATGTTAGGACATGAGACTTGGGAGGGGCCAGGGGCAGAGTGATATAGTTTGGCTGTCCCCACCGAAATCTCATCTTGAATTGTAACTCTCACAATTCCCACGTCATGGGAGGAACCTGGTGGGAGGTGATTTAATTACGGGGGCAGATCTTTAGTGTGCTGTTCTCATGATAGTGAATGAGTCTCATGAAATCTGATTGTTTTAAAAAGGGGAGTTTCCCTGCATAAGCTCTCTTCTCTTGTCTGCTGCCATGTGAGATGTGCCTTTCACCTTCCACCATGATCGTGAGGCTTCCCCAGTCACGTGGAAGTGTGAATCCATTAAACCTCTTTATTTCGTAAATTTCCAAGTATCAAGTATGCCTTATCAGCAGCGTGAAAATGGACTAATACAAGGTATCTAAAGAAGAATGGATTTGAAAGAAAACTTAATCTAAAACACTGAAGAAAAATGGGAAAACAACCAAGAGAATGAAAATGAGATAAAGAAAGAAGTAAAATGGGTTAGGAAGTGGTTCAATTGGAAAGGCAAGAATATCAAATTTACATGTTTATAGAGTCACTGGAGAAGATAAAATAGTGGAACAGAACTAATACCAAAATCTATCATTCAAGAAAAACGTTTGGAAGTAAATGAAGACATAATATACAAACGGAAAGATCTAACCAAGTACTAAAGAAAATGTACCTGAAGTAATCACCTACAAGACAAATTCTACTAAAATTATTACGTAGTAACAATAATGAAAACATACTGGTGACTTCCAGGCAAAAAGATGGAACAAACTAGAAAGGGAGAAAAGAATGAAGTTGGCATTAGATTTGTCTAGTTGTATAAAGGTAACAACTAGAACTAAAATACAAACCTTCCTAAATAATTTTTTTAAAGCAAATGTGTCATCTAGAAAGAGAAGCATAGCAAATTTAACAAAGCAAAATAATTTGTCACAGCAGAGAGCCTATCAAAAGAAATTAATGAAATGGCAAACAACATATACCAAGGAGAGAAACAGTAAATATAACTATATACATAAAATTACAACAAAATTATGATTTATTCTGAATGGCTAAATATAAAGGAATAGACAAATGTGTAACAGGCAAATAAAAATACAAAGAAGGGGCCAGGCATGGTGGCTCATGCCTGTAATCCCAGCACTTTGGGAGGCTGAGGCGGGCAGATCACTTGAGGTCAGGAGTTCGAGACCAGCCTGACCAACATGGTGAAACACTGTCTCTATTAAAAATACAAAATTAGCCAGGTGCGGTGGTGGGCCCCTGTAATCCCAACTACTGGGGAGGCTGAGGCAGGTGAATTGCTTGAACCTGGGAGGCCAAGATTGCAGTGAGCTGAGATTGCGCCACTGCACTCAAGCCTGGGTGCTAGAGTGAGACTCTGTCTCAAAAACAAACAAACAAAACCAAAAAACACAAAGCAGGGTAGCAACCCTTATATCAGATGGGTAGATTTTAAACCAAAATGCATTAAGCATTACAAGGAAAGATATGTTTTAATGCTAAAAAAACAAAATTAAGATATAACAGGATTATACAACAAATAATGACATCCCCCTTTATATAAGGAGACAGGTAGAAATCCAGTGACAGTTGAAGACATACTATTCTCAGTATAAGACAAATCAAATAGACAAAAAAGAATATAATACACCTAAACGACATAATTACTAGGGTATATCTTATGCTCTGTGGAACTTTATAACCTGAAAATAGATAATATAACTTCTTCTTAAGTACAGATGGAACAGTCTCAAAAATGTTCAGAAGTTAGCTCATAAAGTAAAGAAGTTAGCTCATAAAGTTAGCTCATAAGCTGGGTGCAGTGGTGCATGCCTGTAATCCCCCAGCTACCTGGGTGGATTGTTTGAGCCCAGGAGTTCCTGACCATTCTGGGCAACACAGTTAGACCCTATCTCAAGAAAAAAAAGAAAGCAGTAAATTTATAAAGTAAAACATTACAAACAGTATTCTCTAATCACAGTGCAAAAGAACCCTAGAAATTATTGATAACTTTTTTTTTGTTGTTCAAAAGGGCCCCTCCACCTGGGTATAAACCCATCAAACAACTTGTGGGTAACAGGGAAATATAAGCTGAAATTAAATTTTCTTTTTTAAAATTATTATGTTCAGTAATTATTATACTCTCTTTTCTTAATATCAACTTTTATTTTAGATTCAAAGGGGTGTATTTGCAGGTTTGTTACATGGGTATATTGTGTGATGCTGAGGTTTAGGGTACAATTGATTCCATCACCCAAGTAGTGAGCATAGTACCCAACAGGTAGTTTTTCCACCCTTGCCCCCCACCACACCTCCCCTTCTAGTTGACCCCACTGTCGACCACTGCCATCTTTATGTCCATGAGTATTCAGTGTTTAGCTCTCACTTATAAGAGATTATATGTGGTATTTGGTTTTCTATTCCTGTGTTAATTCACTTGGGATAATGGCCTCTAGTTTCATCCATGTTGCTGCAAAGGACATGATGTCATTCTTTTTTTATGGCTGCATAGTAGTCCATGGTGTAGATGTACCACATTTTCTTTATCCAGTCCACTGCTGATGGGCTCCTAGGTTGATTCCATGTCTTTGCCATTGCGAATAGTGCTATGATGAACATACGAGTGCATATGTCTTTTTGGCAGAATGATTTATTTTCTTTTGGATATATACCCAGTAATGGGATTGCTGGATCGAATGGTAATTCTGTTTTAAGTTGTTTGAAAAATCTTCAAATTGCTTTCCACAGTGGCTGAACTAATTTGCCAGTAAATATAAAGGGATTAACAAATGTGTAACAGGCAAATAGAAACACAAAGAAAGCAGCGTAGCAACCCTTATATCATGTCAGATTTTAACCCTTATATCAGATTTTAACCCTTATATCAGATTTTAACCCTTATATTATATCAGATTTTAAACCAAAATGCATTCCCTGTTCTCACTTTGCCAACATCTGTTCTTTTTTGACTTTTAAAATAATAGCCATTGTGAGTGGTGTGAGATGGTATCTCAATTGTGGTTTTGATTTGCATTTCTCTGATGATTACTGATGATGAGCATATATTCATGATTGTTGACCACTTCTGTGTCTTCTTTTGAGAAGTGTCTTCGTGTCTTTTGCTCACCTCTTAATGGGGTTATTTTTTGCTTGTTCAATGTTTAAGTTCCTTATAGATTCTGGATATCAGACATTTGTTGGATGCAGAGTTTACAAATATTTTCTCCCATTCTGTAGGTTGTCTGTTTACCCTGTTGATAGTTTCTTTTGCTGTGCAGAAGCTCTTTAATTAGGTCCCTCTTGTCAATTTTTGGTTTTGTTGCAATTGCTTTTAAGGACTTAGTCATAAATTCTTTTCCTTATGTTTTATTTTTCTGCATATGGCTAGACAGCTATCCCAGCACCATTTATTGAATAGAGAGTCTTTTTCCCATTGCTTACTTTTGTCAACGTTGTCAAACATCAGATGGCTATACATGTGCAGCTTTATTTCTGGGTTCTCTATTCTATTCCATTGGTCTTTTTATCTGTATAACAGCACCTTTCTATTTTGGTTACAGCTTGAAGTTAGTTAATGTGATGCCTCTAGCTTTGTTCTTTTTGATTAGTATTGCTTTGGTATTTGTGCTTTTTGGTTCCATATGAATTGTAGGAATTTTTTTCTAATTCTGTGAAAAATGATGTTGATATTTTAATAGGGATAGCAGTCAATCATGCAATTTGTTCTGTAGGTTTCTTTGGGCAGTATGGTCATTTTCACAGTATTGATTCTTCCAGTTTCTAATGGTTTTAGGATCTTATTTGTATCATTCTTGAAGGGCAATTAATTATTTGCTATTTAATTCTAATTTTCAGGTAAAGAAGATACTCCCTCATTACTTGGCCTCTGTGGATCTCTAACGTCAGTGGCAAGTTACAAGTCTCTAACAAGCTTAAAATCTAATGACTACCTTGCAAGTCCTACAACAGAGATGACAAGTCCAGGCCTAACTCCATCTTGAAAATTTTTATGTAAAAGCCGAAACTTTTTATGTTGTAAATGTTTAATTTACATGTTTGACTGCTGGGAAGACCTTAGAAATTTTATATTGTTCTGGTACGTGTCTGAAATTCTATTGCTTAGAGAGAATCCCCACCAGATAAGAGACTTTGAGTGAAAAACATAATGATCCTGCCATTTTTCATTTTTAAAATTCTTACATTTGTCATTGAGAAAGTTCAAAATGGAATAGGCTTTAAAAAAAAAAAAATTTCAAAGATCCACCAAATCGTTCATAGCAAATTGCACATATTGTTCAGCTGATTTTTATATATTTAAATATACCTTAGTGGCCAGAGACTGACTTTAAGGTTTTATTCCAGAGACTCCAGAGACTTAAGCTAAGTATTTTTTCATTCTTTCAGATTTTCAAAAAAAAAAAAAAAAAAAGTTAATTTCATTTTTTCATTAATGTCTTTCTAAGTTATGCTTTAAATGCCTTGTTTTTAATAACAGGGGAAAGTTCTCAGCTGCATTCTCACAGTGGCTTATTCAGTTTTTCTTTAATATTTACCATTTGGTATCAACTCAGCATTCCACTTAACATTTTATAAATTCCATAGGAATATGCCTGTTTTGGTAGTTACTGACTTAATTTGTTAGTGCCACAAGGAAAATATTTTACAGTATTTTATGCCATTTAGGTAAAATGAATAAACTGTTTTCCAAGATTTTCTTAAAAGATTATCAATTTAAAAGTATGATCAAGTATGCCTCAAAAGCTAGAAACATTTCAAAATGTAGAACAAACGTTGACAAATTGTTTTGCCAGGAAAGAGTTCAAGTTCAGTTAAGGATTTGAGAGGCTTTTAAACAAGGATCAGTTGGGTAGTTATCATATTTACTTAATATATGTCTGATATTCAGTGCTGGTTCTTTTTCCTGTTTGTGCAACAATGAATTGTGCCATGTGTGTTTTATAGCCTCTATCATTAATCACACCATAATCTCATTTTAAAACATTTTAATGTTAAAACATCCCCACACTTATATACAGGTAAAATTAGTTGTTTTTTTTTTAAAGTTGTAATCTGTACTTTTTTTTTTTTTTTGCAATTTTTGAAACAGCTACATTAATCCCTAAAAGTCCCACCATACTGAAAATGTATGGCGTGTATTTTCTATAGTAAGTAATATGAGGAAAACATGATTAGCTGTGCCAAAGAAATTTTATACATTGTTTACATGATGAGGCCACAGTACTTATTGGGGACTTCATATGGTTTTTTATTATTATTGAGAAGAGTTAAGAGCTGAGGTTACCACATTCGTTCTTTGTGTTAGAAATGTAGGAGTGTGGTGGTTTTCTGCAATATTTAGAGCTTAGTCTCATAATTTGGAATTTAAGATAATAAGTAGTAACAAGGCAAGTCTTTCATATAAGACAGTCAAACAGTGTCACTTCAGGACAAAGGCCTGGAAGCCCTTAAAATAAGTTATCTTAGATGTGCCAGAACATATTCAGAGCTTTATTCCTTTAAGCTTAAGGCTTCAATACTTGTAGAAATGCAAATATTCTTGAGAAATGATACATTTTTGTTCTCAATTTCTCAATTCTACATACCTGATTATGAGTGAAGTATCCAAAGCAGGTTTTCATCAGCATGGGGGATGGAAGGTAGGTATAATATGACGACAATGGAAACTTTGGGAGAAGGGAGTGAGGAAATGGATAAAGAGAAATTTGAAAATTTTAGGCTGGACTTGAGCACTATTGCTGCTTTCCTATGAACTATCAGAATGTTTAAATGCTTTATCATTCATGGTCCACTCTCAACTAACATTTATTATCCTTTAGTAATTAAACAATGGTTTTACATACATTTTTATAATGTAGAAGGAAATTCAAGATTCCATAATCGTAAAATTTTTCAGATTTGTCTAATGTGTAATTTGTGCATCTTCACATGCTGCTAAATGCAGATTTAAACATTATGTCTGAGGATCGTGACTTTTCCTCCTTTCTTGGAGATCTTGGTATAAAATTCATCTGCTGTTATAAAATCAGGTTTCTACAGAGTTCATTTCACACTAAAGGTAGTTTATTACTGTTTGCATGAGGAAACCATGTATGTCTCAATCTTTAATTTTAGGTGGTAGTGTTTATTGTTCACCCTCCCTCTTGCCTCCAAAAGAATGCTGAATTATACGCCAATTTTTCTATGTGTATTCTGTTGCCTTGATGCGTACTATACTTGTTGCATGTATATTAAAAATTTTGTACTATGCATTGGTGGTCTTATTTTGCTTGACAAAAAGTTACCTGATTTAAGTACACTTAACTTTTGTTTCAGCAAATGTGGTAAATATATATTATTATTTCACACCTAAAATACTAACATGAAAATGCAATGGGAGAAATCCTTATTTCAACTCACATCAAGTTAAATATCCTATTTTTAAAAAGTAACATGATATGCTTTAGAATACACAACATCTATTGAATCAGTACAGTTTAGTAGTGGTTCTGGCAGTGTTACTGATTTAATTATAAAATAGTCATGTTTGTTTTCTCACCTGTAAGAATCATCACTATCTTCTTGGCACCTATGAGATGGCATCAGGATGATGTAAGCATTAAATAAAATCATATAAAAATTCTAAAGAGATAAATGCCAAATGCAAGCTACTACTAATTAATTATGATTGGCAGAAAAAGTAGATCATAAGTTAGTTGTTAAATCATTAGATTTACATACAGTTTTTAAGTGGTTATCAATGTGTCCCAAATTTACAACTTAGAAAACTGCTTTGTTAAAGTTCCTATCATTAGATGAAATGTGCAGATTTTGCTAAACTAACATATTGGATTACCACTTAAGTGTCACAAGACTGTGGTTCATTCTGCTCTTCTGAAAGCAAAGCAGCTTCGATTTAGTTTTAGCATTTGTCATTTTAACTGATAGGAAAGGGAAGATAAAATTACATCTTTTTCATTATGGTACATTTAAAAAGTATATTTTAATACAAACCAAAACTTTTAGATTTTAACATAGATCACCTTATCATAAGCCCCATTTTCCATACTGCTGGTTATCTTTCCAAAACCCAAGTCTAACTGTTACAACTGTGCCAAAAAGTTTTTCCTAGGTTTCTCACGGCCTTCCTTCTTGTTTCTGCTTTAGCGCACAAGGCCTTTGACTACATTTCCATGTTTACACTTTCCCATGTATACACTTTGTTCAAGCCATATGGACTAAATTCTATTGCCTTATTGAGACTCCCACTTCCCTGCATGTTTACTAATTGGATTGCCTGTCAGTCCAACTCTTAGGTTTCCTGACCACTCCCCTTCTTCTCTGCCCCCAGGCTAAGTGAACAACTCCCCATATTTCCCATGACTCCCTTTGCATGCTTCTATCAATCAATCATAGCTCTGAAACCTCCTGTGGCCAGTAACAATATCTGAAATGTCTTATCTCCAGTGCCTTTTATATACTGCCTACTACATAAAATGTCCCAATAAATGTTGACAGATTAAATATAAAAGCAGTAATCTTTTATTTAAAAAGTTCATCTTAGAAGAAAATTCAAAAGGGATACAATAAACTTTTCCACATCCCAAAAACTTGTGCCCAAGACAAAAAGAGGGAAAAATTTATTTTTAACTTTAAGTTTAGGGGTACGTGTGCAGGTTTGTTACATAGGTAAACTTGTGTCACGGGGGTTTATTATGCAGATTATTTCATCACCCAGGTATTAAGCCTAGTACCCATTAGTTATTTTTCCTGTTCCTCTCCCTCCTCCCACCCTCCACCCTTTGATAGGCCCCAGTACATGTTGTTCCAAGAGGGAAAAATTTTTAAAACATATGCAGTTAAATAACCATAGTGAATTGTTCTCCTAGAAAAAAAAATTGCCTTTTAAAAAAAATCAAACATGTACTACATTAAAGGTTGCAACCATCTCATTTAAAATTAAAGATGTTCCTTCCTAAAATTTTACATTAATCAGTTAAATGTTTATGTTAGAAAATTTAACGTTAATAGAATAAAAACTGTTTTAGAAACATCACCAAGAACACTGTTGTGGCACATGTTTGCAAATATTGCAATTCCTGCAACATATGTATTGAAAAGTCTGGAAAGCCCATATGGCTGAGAGTTAAATTTATATACTGAAGTAAAACCTGGGAATATTCATCATGCCAATTATAGTTCAATTATTTTATCAGACAGAACTCTGGGAGCAAATTAAAATTTTAAAATTTTAGCTATTCCATGGACTGAATTTTTCTAGGTACTATGTTAATACAAATTATTATTATGGCAAAATTCTGAACACTTTTTGGTTGTTAGTATATTTTAAAAGTATTAATATTTCTTTACCTCTTAAGTATAAAGAAAGCTTCAATTCAGCCTTCTTTTCATCCAGATACATCGCATGTATATGTGTTAGAAAAACTACTAGGCAATTAGATTTACTTATCTTACTTTATTCATAAATAAGAATTTTCCTAAGTGCAGTGAGAGGTAGGAGACATGGAAACCTTTCTCATACTTATAGGTGATATTAAACTGAAATATGTAACTGCCTTTTGGGAACAGTATTAAGTTTTTCTGCTTTTTTTCTATGAATTATCCATAAGCATAGCAAAACCAAGATAAATTTAAATTTAATATTGTTAAAGAGCACTGTTCAAGATAAACTTTCATGTATATCACAGTATAGCATTATACAATGATTTTATATAAAAATATTTAGAAGCACAGTGATGATTTTAAGAAACCATAAAACATTTTAATGAAATATAAGAAAGTCATGAATATTTATATGGATATGTATGTTGCAAATTTAAGGTAAATCAACATAGGATAAACATGGAAGATTACATACAAACCCTACATACTTTATTTCTGGTGAAACATATAAACACTTTCCTACTATAGTACAAAATCAATTAGTTCCTCTACCAGCACTAAAGACTTGTCATCTAAATATATTCATTTTAGGGGAGAAAAAAATGCTTCACATTTTCCTAAAATAAAGACTGCAATAAATTAGTGCTTTAAAAAATATATATATATAGGATATATAGATCCTAAGAAAATAAAACTAAAGTATAAAAAATGAATAGCATTTCTTTTCCTGCCATCATATCCTTTCTTATCTGATTCCTACATAGAATGAATGATAAGCTAAATTATTTAGACATGTATGGTGACTGAAAGCAATGTCTTCAAGGAAACAGCTTCTTGTTTAGCCTTTTACTCTACCATACTTAGAGTAAAAATCAAAGGATATTTTAGAAATATCTTGTAACTATTGTTGTAGCAATAATCTGTCCTGTTAGAACAACACAATAAAAATGACCTAGAGAATTCCATGAACAATGATACCTGGATTACAAGAGAGCTAAAAATAAGAGGCTATTCCTGTGTGCAAACTATTTTTACCAGTCTAAATACTATATGGTTTACCACTGAACACCCAAGTTTGACTGAAGTGAACATTTGCTACTATCAGTAAAAAACTCCCTCTCTTACAGGAATGGCAGAAATATAGACATTTAGTCATCAAAAATGGCACAATGTACATCACACAAATGATTATATTATGGTTCATAAGGAAAACAGCCACAATTTTGATCAGAGAAATGTTAATACATATGAAGCCTTAAAACAGCAACATGGCGGGGAAGGAGGGGGAGGCGGGAACCTAATGCATTTGAATTAAAGGAAACAGGCAATATTTGGTCAATGTGAACAATGCTATTTAACGAGTGCTTTATCTACTTTACTGAAATACAGAAATACTTATGTACATGATTTAAATGTGCACAAGACTTGGGCTTTTTTCTTCTAGACTATGTACATCATTCAGCACACAATTCAAAAAGTTCTGGTGTATTCAACACACCCCCAGTAAGATTACGTTACACTGAAACATATAATATTAAACTCTCAAGAGATTGCTTTTGATGCTAAGGAGTAATCTGTCTTATTTTTACAAGAATGCTCAATGGTGGTGATTTCTAGAATATCTTTTTCAATATCACCAAAAATAGGATAAAATTTATTTTTAAATTATGATTTAGAGGTAGAGCTGAAATTATTTATTTAAATTATAGGAAAGAAAGACATAAAATAATTGTGAGAGAATAATGGTGAAAAACATTCTTGCCTAAGAATCTCCATCTTCTTTGGCTGTAGTTGTTGATTCAAGTTGAAACAGCATCACTAGTATTGTTGCCTTCGAACATTTTGTTTCTGGAAAAAAGCCTTTCCAAATTCATATGTACTGATCATAATGGCACAAGCAGGAGCAATTTTAATTAAGCGAGGAATCAGGCCTGAAAAAAGAAAAGGAATAATCAAAACAAATATTTTTTTCTTACCTTATTTTTAAAAATATTATTTTTTGGCTTTATTCTGATAATTATCAAATTAAATGAAGTAATATGTTAAAATCCATAAATTGGTAGAAAAGACTGCTCACCTCCAACGTCCTCACTTCAATCCATATTACATTATAGAGAAATTTTTATCTTATTGATAGTAAATCTGTTATTTAACATTTATTTTAACTTATAATAAAGATATTTAGGAGAAAATAAATGTAGTATGTTACCTATAACTTCCTCCTATTAGTTAATTTTAGAAGGTAATATTTTAAAAGTAATCATTCTATTCAAGGATTCGGTAAAGCAAGTATTTTTACCTGAAAATAATCCGGAAAATCCATTTTTAGCAACAATGTTCTTCATTATAACCCAGGTTGACATATGCAAAGGCATAGAAACTAAATGTTAAAATAAAGAAATAATGCTATTATAAATAACAATTTAATAATTCCTAATACAGATAACATAGTGTCCATGGCCCTTGCGGATATATCATTTCTTTACCAAAAGAAGAGGTTTGTTTACCTAAAAAGCTACTTTAAGTTTTATTTTTAATAGTTAGATTCATTAAAAATAATAAACAGAAAAAGGCTGTATGTTTAAAGATGTATAGGACTGGATGCAATTAAGGAGGAATGTACTGAGGGTTTCTCCTGACTTGATAATGCTTGTTTCTTAAACTTGATGGTAGTATTTTTTAAACCTTTTCTAGGTCTTAAAAATTTTTCATAATGAAATTTTTAAAAGACAGCTAGTTGGGAGGCTGAGATGGGAAGATCGATCTCTTCAGCTTAAGAGTTCATCTTGAGCTTAAGAGTTCATCTTGAGACCCCCATCTCTTAAAAAGTGTATAGAAACCTTCATGGAGTATCCAATGCCAAAGAAAAGTCCTCACAACCATTTTTTCATTCACATTTTATTGTAAGTAGTTTTAAAACTTTTTTTTCTAAAAGAAGTTTCTGAGGAAAACAGCTCATTCTCCCTAGCAGTGTCCCGAGTTATTACTACCTTTCTGAATGGATATGCTAGTCTTGAAATAAATTAGACCAGTGCTCTTTCAAAGGGTTTATTTTAGCTAACAATAACATCTCGCTTATTTGCAACCACTCAAATATCTGGAAGAAAATGAATAAAAAACTAATTTTTTAAAAACTTAGCAAAAGTAGATGTCACTGAAGTATAAACATAAAACTTATGAATATAATGTTTATAAACAAAATTTGTTTATTTTCATTTACACACTATTCTAAAAAGCTGCCTTGGCCCACAGACTACTAGATGCAATAAGATTAAAAAAAAAAAAATTCTAAGAACCAGGCACACTACCATGTAAACAACATGACAGCTTAACAGGATGAAGATTTCAATGTCTTGTTTTGAGACCAGCTGGATGACGGGCAAACAATCCTATACTGCCCTCTCTAGCTTTTTAGAGTGGCTACTCTACAAAAATCAATGTTTACATGGAAGACAACCCTGAATCATTAAACAAGATTAAAGTATGTACCACTAAGCAAGCCTGGGAGAGAAAAGTTAAGATAAAATGGTATCTTTCAAAAATGACTTTCTAGAATTTTGCCACTTAATGGAATGTGATTATCTCCAAATTTCATTTATATAAAATATCAGAATCTGACTATGAATAAATGAAGACTAAGATAAATGAAGCCTTATGATTTAAGAAGCTATACTAGCAATAGCATAAGCATAAACATACTAACAACAGCAGCTCAACACTGATTACAAAATATGAATGAAATTTAACTTTCTAAAGAAAGTCAATGACAAGAACTTTCTAAGTTGGCAATTTTTACTTCATGTTTAAATTATTTCATTTAAATTTTAAAAACAGGTCAAAGAATGGTGATCAAGCAGCAGGTGTTTCTAATCTTGTAGAACTCATGCCCCAAACTAGTTTCTATTTTAACAGGAAGGTGAAATTAAGAGAATGACAAAAAGAGTATCAACTGAAGGTAAGCCAAGCTCTAGTGGAACCTCAGAAGTGTCTCCTGCCTAACTTTTCAACATTAAAGAGCTACTCCTACAGGTAATAAACAAATTCTTACACTGTAAAGAAACACTTTTATTATTAAATATTTCAAGCACAGAGAAAATAAATGCTCATTTACTGAACATCCAAATTTATTATATCGTAATACCTCCATTTTTCAGATCCAGTTAAAGCCCTCTATATATTCCTCCCCAATTTTATTTTTCCTCCTTCTCAAAGGTAATTACTCTCATCTTTCTTTTTTCATCTTTCTCATGCATTTGTTTAATGTTTACATCTAAACATATCCAGACGTATACTCTTCTTTGTATACATCTGGAATGTACAGAACAACGTATACTCTTCTTTGTCCTCCTTTTAAACTTTATATAAATGATATCACACTGCACACTTACTTCTGCAATGTGCTTTCAGAATTATCTGGGTTGGTAAGTGTAGCTATATTTTATTCATTTGAATTGCTGCATGGTATTGCATTATATGGATTATAATGATTTATCCATTTTCCTGTAAAGGGACATTTAGGTGATTTCTAACTTTTTGCTGTTTTTAACAATCTTGCCATGGATAGCCTTGTACATGTGCAAAAGTTTCTCTAGGGCACATATCTAGGAGTAGAACTGATAACTCAGAATGGACTCCTTGCTACTGCCAGATTGTTTTCCAAAGTAGCTGTTCCAAAATAATACTCTTACCATCATGGCATAAGGTTCCCGTGAGCTACATCCTCCCCAACAGTCTAATTTATATAAAATGTTCTCTCACTGCTGTTCCTTGGTATTACTAAAATTGAACATTTTTAATAAGTTTATTTGGCAAGTATAACCATTTCATGATACTTTTATTTCTATTTTAAAATAGAAATATAATATAGAAATATTGAAATACAGAAAAATATTGCCTTAAATATTAAAACCAATGTACTACATATTTATTAAATCTATTAAATATTTAAATTTTAAAATGTTTAAAATTAAATATTGCTTGAGTAGTGTGTCTTTTTCTATAGTTCCATTGTCCAGTTAAGAATAGTGTTTCAAAAATATTAAATGTGTTCAGAGAAAAAGAAGTTTAACCTCTGGAAAACAAGTAAATTTGGGCCAGGTTTAAAAAGCTAAAACCAGAGATTAAATTTTTAAAAATTAATAACATATGACACACTCATAAATTAGGTAAAAGTTATCTCTGTTATAGGATATGGCACTTATTACATGCTAACGTGCTTCTGCATGCAGCCTCTCTTCCAGTAGATTATGAGCTCTTTGAGGATTTGGGTAATTGTCTCATTTATCTGTATATACCAGCATGGTGCCTGACACAGTATAGGCACTCAGTAATTGACTAATGAATGAAGAATAGAAGATGTGGTCAAAGTAGGCTGACAGATCATATACTTGCATGGAACTATCATTCTATAGTATGACAGCTGCAACACTTCATATTTTCTTTTTTGCCTAGAGAGAAGGGATTTGGTATAGTTGAGCTGTGGAACAAAGGAAGTCACTTCTAAATGGAGCTGAGTTACTTCTTGGATAAATAATGTAAACCAAAATAGTAAGTATGGGCTGATTATCACTCAAATTACAAGTGCAATTTCAACTGAAATCTATCTTAGTAAACCTTTAAGTAACTGGTTCATAGCTGAAGCAGGCTAACAGATTAAAATTTACCAATGATAATCATGGAAAATTAAAACCCAACTCTTATTTAAGATTTTTCCTTTTAGGTTTAAATGAGGAAGCATTAATTAGAAAAAACCAGTGATAGGTAAGAGTTAAATCTAATAAAGAAAGATGGCTCCCTGGTGCCAGTCTCAATGAAGATATATATCACAATCACTTAGGGATCATTTTCAAAATATACAAGCTAGAGTTCCACCTCAGATTCATTAAATGAGAGTCTATTGAGGGTGATGTCCAGCTTTAGGTATATTGAATAAGCACCTCAGGTGACTCCAATGATTAGTTACCAACGTAAGTGGCTCCCAAACTTTAGTGTGCATTAGAATCTACCTGTACAGATTCCCATCTTTTCCCTTATCAACCACCATGACCACCACTACCTCAATGCCACAGTCATTAATCATTTATGCTAAATTACACCAAAAAGAAATTGATGAAATCCTACTATGTTAAATATTATACTTAAGAGGGGAAATAGAAATTCTGATGAGAAGAAAAGAAGAACGAAACAAAATAATTTTGAACTGTCAAAGGAGGACAGATAGGGCTTAGGTTTCTAGAAGGCTCATGCCTAAAAACAGGGAAGTGGGAGAACCCTAATATAATAAAACTTTGATTACCTCCCAGGTTTTCATTAGCTTCTAATATAAGAGGAGAATAGGTATTTGATAGGTCAAAGACAAAGATGTCACCAATATCCATCAGATTCATTTGTAGAGGTTTGTAACCAGCTTCTTTTAACACTATACCTATTTTATTTTTTATGCAAACTATTATAATCATGGGTAGAAGAATTTTTATTTACATTATAATAGTCTTATCACAACTTACATAATTTTGTAATAGATAATTTCCCATTGGTTTGCTACACTTTCTAAAGGGAATAAATGATGACAGAGGGATCCTAGTCGAAGCAAATAGGAATATACTTTTGTTCTAGAAGAAATTACAGGTTATGAAGAAATAAAAATAGATGGGGTAATAGGTAGAAAAAATTACAAGAAAGCTTAAAAACAAACAAAATGTGTGTATATATATATATAATCAAAAAATAAGAGAAAAAAGGTTTCCAGTAATTTCCTATCCTTTATCCTGATTTGTCTAAATTTATTTTATTGGTTTACTTGAAAGAAGACTTAAAAGGACAATAAAAATAATAATTTGAAATAGATCTGAAAACAAACTTTAGGAAAAAACATCATAAAACAACTTAGCTTTTAAATGACAAAGATTATTTCTTCTTTATCGCAGGTATGAGACAACTGATGGCATTCAAGAAACATTAGACTTTACATTTTCTTAAATATTTTGTTTTTGTTTAGTTTTTCTGGGTATTCCATTCTAACAGTATATTACTTTCAGTAAAATACGCAAAGAATAATGCAGAAGAAAAAATCTTGTTTTCCTTATTTTAGATATTCCTACAATATCTGGAAGGAAAAACAAAAATGGCATCTTAAAAATATTTTAAATTAATTAAACTTACTTTTATGACTTTCATATGTCCAAAGTTGTGTCTGCTTTTGTGTTTTTACTACATCAAATGGTAAAGTTGCAACAGCTGCAAACTATCAGAAAGTAAAATTGATTAATTTCAATCAACCTGTTAATTTTTCCTAAAATATTTTTACATTCTTCGAATTAGTATATTATTTAAGGATAATGAAAATAATAACTGAACTTTAAAATGAAATAATATATATATATTTTTAAGTTTCCATTAAAGCAAATAGATATGTATTTCTCACTATACTCAAAAGTAAAAAGCCTCAGAAAAATTCCCTTACTTTCCTGAGGTCACACAGCTACTAGTTGCAGAGCCACAATTCCAACCAAGCCTCTCTGACTCCACTACCAGCATTCACAATTTCTCACGCTCCTTTGTGTTCTATTATTCCTTTACATCACGAGAAGATACAACACATATGTAAAAGCAGAAATTCTCAGGTATCTAGTGAGCATTTAAAAATTTCCAGCAAACGCTTTTAAAATAGAATAAAAAATTAAATTTGAATAAAGAAAATGAATTTTGAACTTTTAGCTCTATAAGCCTTTTAAAATAGTTATGTAAATGTTTACATATTAAAATATAGTTACAATGGTTCACAAATCACATTTTTTCCTATTAATGATAAAAGCTGGATGCAAATCACATTTTAAATAACTTTTCTCAAAATAATTTACATTTATTTCCACAATGCCTTAATTAAGGGAGTTTTTTTTTAAATAATTTAATTCTTTTAGATATGTTGTTGCAATATTTGATACAACAGCCATGCAAGGTTAAAACTGGTATGCATTTTTGCTTCCCAACTCACATTTGGCCAATATGGTCATAAAATGCCCCTCAAAATCACTTATATTTATTTCACTCCAACAATTTGTTGATGTACGTTCTTGAAATCAGCTTCAAAGATTTCAGGTAAGGTAAAATCAAATATTGTTTCTCCATCTTCATTATCTATCATGTAGTAGCTACAATGTTATGTAAGCCATTTTTGAAACTCTTTCTAAAATGAGGTGGTTTAGGCTGTTCTGTTTTCTGACAGAAAGCCTGAACACTCACATTCAGGTGTTTTTTCTGTTGCAGAGACAAACCTTTATTTGAAAGCTGTAAAAATGCAGCCATTTTCTAGATCATTTAAAAAATCATTAAAAAAAATAAATTTTCTAGGTTAAATAGAAATAGTACAATAGAGGACTTTCCTTCATATTTCTGCAAAATTGGTAAATATCCTAAAGCCATTATTCGACAATACTAATTGCTTTTTTTGTTCAATAGACTTATAATCCACTAGGATTAATTTGAAAGATCTTAGACCTGGGAATATTTATATCTAAGTTTTAAAGTCAACTGCTGTGGCTTCCTTGGCCTAGATTTTCTGAGATATTATTACAATATTTTTCTGCAAGTCTCCATCACTTCACTCTGCTCCTTCACTATTGCTTTTATGTGGTTCCAGTGTGTTACTGTCTCACTACAAGTTATTACAAATTCATTTTCGGAAGTACATGGGAATAAAAAAAACTGCCAATGTCATGGTGATATAAATCTGCATAATGAAAGTCTACCACAGGACTTTGATATCATTCTACAGGAAGGTGTGGAAAGAGATAAACTCCCTATTACCCAAAAATGGTAACTTAAGGTTCTTTCCTTCCGACTGTAATTTTTGTTCAAATTATTTTAAAAAGTACTTTAGTAAGACAAAATGTTTCCAAAGAAACAGGAATCAGCAGCAGAGGCTAGAAGTGCTTAATGCATATGAGATGACATTGCATGAAATATTACCTAATCAGAGCATTTATTGAATTAATGTATTACAAAATGCTCTAAATAATAAAGCTCTAAAATATTATAACGTAATGATCTAACAAATCCAAAAGTTTCTCAGAAAAATATGTTTTTGTAACATAAAAACATAAATCCAGTATATTTAAATTATTTTATTTGTTAATAATTTGTTACCTTAAAATAGATGGAAAATACTTAGAAAAATTTTCAAGCAGTGCAGCCAAAGTGGATCTCAATATACATGAGATGCTATATTTTGTTTTGTTTTAATACAACAATTATTTTTCTGGAATATTAACAACAAAAGAATAAACTTACAGAACCAGACAATGCCCCTGAAGTAAAGTTGATCATAAATGTTGGCTCATATAAACCAGATTTCTCACATAACCACTTCTTTAAAATTTCATAGTTATACCAGTACATTGCTATAAAAACAGAGAATGAAATGAAGACATATTTAGAAATAAAATGTGGACTTTAATAAAAGAGTTATGAGGTTATATATTCAGGGGATAGACAAATTCTAACCTTGACATACTTTGCTTTCTACTTAGACACCCACTAGGGTGGAATTTCTTTTTTTAAAGCAAAATTCTCAGTAATATTGTAGTAGTCCTATAAACAAAAAAAACTATGCATCAATAAAGTAGGACTATAATTCCAAAACCTGACAAGGACAACGGGACAAAGGAAAAAAGTAAAGGCCAATCTATTGATGATCATAGGTATAGACTTCCTAAAAATAATAATAAAAAACAAATTGAAGTCAGAAATATTTCATAAAACATCATACACTATGATTAAGTTGGGTTATCCCAGAAATGCAAAGGTATATAATACAAATCTTTAAATGTCATGTTACCATGTTAACAAAACCATGGGATCATGTAATGATAATGAAAAAGCATCTGATAAAACGCAACACTCTTTCATTTAAAAGAAACAAATTTCTTGGAAACCTAGAAGTAAAAGGAAACTTCTTTAATTTGATAAAAACATGCATCAAAAACCTATACCAAAAATAATTATTAATGGTTAAATGAGATCTATTTTCTTTAAAGTGGGAAAAATGATGGGGATGTTCATTATTGTCACTATAATTAAAAAATTCACTGGGCAGCAAGTAAGAAAGAAAAGTTATGATTACAAATGATGATATAAAACAGTTAAATTTACATATATTTTTATATATATCCAAACCAAAAAAATAGTTAGACAAAGCAGAATTTATAACAGAATGTTAAAACATAGCTGGATACAAGCTAATAGAAAAAAATCAATTGCAACTGCACCAGCTACAAAGATTTAATTTTAAAAATTAAAATAGAGCTTTAAAAATAGCTACTAAAAGCTGGGGGGCAGTAGGGTATACCTATAACTAAATGTCAAAAAAAAAGAGATGAATACAACCTTGATGAAGAAAAATTTGAATCTCTCCTAAAACAACTTCTTAAGGATTTATTATTAACATAAAAAAATGACATTCCTAGGGAAGAAAAATAAGGTGACATCAAGATTTTTCTTAGCCAAGCATGGTGGCACATGGCTTTAGTCCCAGCTACTTAGGAGGTTGATGTGGGAGGATTACTAGAGCCTTGTAGATAGATCAAGGCTACAGTGAGCCGTGACTGTGCCACTGCACTCCAGCCTGGGCAACAGAGTGAGACCCTGACGAAAAAAAAAAAATTTTTCATAGAGCACTAATAATTCAGTTTGGTACTGGCCTGAAGTCAGAAACATTAACCAGTGAAACAGATCCATGCATACATGAAAATGTTATATGACAGAGATGACACTGCAGATCCCTGGAGCAATTATGGTTATTCAATAGATCAGGGGTCACGACCCCAGGGCTGAAGATTGGTACTGGTCTGTGTCCTGTTAGGAACTGGGCTACACAGCAGGAGGTGAGCGGCGGGTGAGTGAGCATTACCGCCTGAGCTCCACCTCCTGTCAGATCAGCAGAAGCAATATATTCTCACAGAACTCTATTGTTAACTGTGCATGTGAGGGATCTGGGTTGCATGCTCCTTATGAAAATTTAATGCCTGGTGATCTGAGGTAGAATAGTTTCGTTCTGAAACCAATCACACACGCGCGCGCGCGCACACACACACAATTTTTCCAATCATGGGAAAACCGTCTTCCACAAAACCAGTCCCTGGTGCCCAAAAGGTTGGAGATCACTGCAATAGGTGATGTTGGGACAACCAGCTATCCATGTGGGAGAAAAATAAAATTGAAAACCTATTTCAGTCCAAAACCCCAAATCAATTATGAATAAATGAATGCCAATGAAACAGTACCCAATCTTATTAATAACCAGGGAAATCAAATTAAAATGAGATACCACTTTAAATTATTAAACAAAAATTAACAACTTTGACAATAAAAAAGTTGGAAAGGGTGTGAAGCAGCAGAAAATCTCTTACATTGCTGGTAGGTATGTAGATCATACAATCACTTTGGAAAAGAGTTCTATATTACCTAGTAAAATTTGAAATGTATGTATATCTATGAACCAACAAATCCAATACTGGATAAACTTTCAAAGGTACACCAAGAAACTGATTAAAAATTTTCATAGCAGCATTGTCTTACTTGTTTACTCACATATAAACGAGTAAAAATGAAGAAAACAGTTACATATAACACAAGAATGAATCTTAGGAAAATTTTTTAGTAAAAGGGGATTTTCAAAAATAGGCTAAACTAAACAATATAATGTTTGGCAATAATACATATGTGGGGAAAATAATTCTTTTAATCAAATGAATGACATTCAATATAGTGATTACCACTGGGGTTGTGACAGTGAAAGAACGTATTTGTGGTTTCATGATTTTTAAAAGATATTTATATTCTTATTGAGAGTTTCTCTCTAGATAAGTATTTCTTTTGGGTCTTAAAAACTTCTATGATCCACAAGGGAAATGCCACTAAAGTATGCACATTCTGTAAGTTACTGGTAGATTTAACACTTCTCACTTTTCATAATTTTCTCCCTTTTCATAATTGAGTAATTAGTACAATTCCCTACTTGATTTGTAATAGTCTTTTACAGGATAATCATTTAATGGAGAGATGTTTATTTTTAATAACTGAAAAAGTAGAAGCCCATATAATTCCAAAGTAGTCTTAAATGGATTCTATCCTTTGATTTGCAGTAGTTTTACTTATCTTACTAATTGCTTAGAATAATATTAAATGACTTATTTAGAATGTTAAAGGTAGTTTGCATTCTCTGAATATGAATACCCACTAATTAATGTAGAAAAGCAAATTAATCACAAGGAAAAAAAAACAAGCTTGAATAAAAACTATTCATTCAATAAAAGCTTGGAAAGATCTGAGAGCCCAACAATGAAAAAGGAGTTTGTGGTCACTACAGAAAATAACCTACCTTTAATGGTAAAGAGTTAAAAATCTAGTGACAGTAATATTTGAATGAGACAAAGCCATGTAAAATTTAGTAGCTACAAATAAGGTAAATCCTACCTGAGAAAGGTACATCTCTAAGAACAGTAGGAGCCCAGCCCCTCCAAAGGGAAATCCAACCATCTTCAGATACTTTCTTGCTGACAAATCGATGCAGTTCCACGTAAGAAAACTTCTTGGACTGCATCTTGGTTCTAATCAATTCTAGTGGACTTATCACAGTTACTGCACCAACTAATACAAACAAGTTAAAAAAAAGAAAACAAAAATAAAGCCATGTACTATGCAAACACATATACTTAAAAATTAATATTCACAGATTTTATATTTCAAACTTTTAGTCTATAATGTTTGAAAACCTTAAAATTAAATGTGTAATGATGTCAACATAATTGACACAGATTTTTCCCTTGATAAAGTATTTCTTGAAAGTCTATTTTCATATACCTTACTTTTTCTGGTTTCAACTCTCTCAAGGGCAGTTCCAGAAATGTTATAATCAACCAGAACTATGAAAACCAAAGCCCATTCCAGTTACTGCCCCGATAAATCCCACTCCCATTTAGCAGAGTAAACATTCTTCTGTATAGAGTCGACATTCCTTATGATAAAACTCTGAATCCCAAAGTTTATAAGGAAAGTGATTCAGGACTTTGGCCTGAATCATGCATGATCCCAGATGACACCTCAGAAGTTCAGGTGAATCAGAACCAACTCTGATGTCACTCTAAAAACTCTGTCCATGATTTGACCAAGATAGGCTGAGCCCATCTCATTCTGAAGGTAATCACCATTCCATATGACTTCTGGAGTACTTATACTATATTAACAAATTAATATAAACTGTAACGCAAAATATATCATACTAATACTCTATATATTGTACAAATTATCTGTGAATGTCACAACTTAAACAGAAGCTCTAAACAGAAATCAAAATGAAAATAAAGATTTATTACTCACATCTGGCCACAATTCCAGCAACAATTGGTATGTAGGTTTTATCTTCTCGTAACTTAGATCTCAGAAGAGCACTTAATTGATCATAGCAGGTAAAATAAATAACTGTGGCAGGAACTGCCATCACTCTGTTAGATCACACAAAAAGATTTGTTCAAAATTATCAAAAGATCCCACATAGTCTTAACTTAAATTCAAATATTATTATATAAGCTAAAAAACTCTTATATTTTGTGTAAGCTAAAAACCACAACAAATCAGCCTATGAGATCAATTTTTCTTTTAGTTTAAAAATGATTAGTACTTAACTTAGTAGGCAGTAAAAAGATATAAAGTAGGCATTTGCCATCCAAAAGTTTTCATTCCAGTTGTAAAGACAGTTACAATAAATAGCATTAAATAAGTGCTAGCATGGTGGCACATGCCTGTAATCCCAGCTACTCAGGTGGCTGAAGTACGAGAATCACTTCAACCTGGGAGGCAGAGGTTGCAATGAGCTGAGATCGTGCCACTGCACTCCAGCCTAAGGGACAGAGCAAGACTCTGTCTCTAAATAAATAAATAAATAAATAAAATAAAAATAAAACAAATAGGAAAAGACAAATTAAGACAGACACTTCATCTCCATCTGTTTCTGGTCTCCCAGATCTTCTTTCTCATTCATAATTACCATAACATCATAATCAGTGAAATAAAAAGTAGATGAGAAATTATAAAACATTTTTGTACTGTGGACCATATACACTCCTGCTTGTAACCAGACATAAATTATAATTAACATCATCAGAATTACATACACTAATTTTAAGGGAATTCTAATGACATACTATTTTAAAAGAAATTATTAAAAGGGAATTATTAAATTCAAACACAAAGTTGCAGGTACTGCCGTGTCAATAAATATTAATGCAACAAGAAACTAGTCCACGTTTATGATGTAACTAAAGGACATTCACAGACCATAGATCGGAATGCCTAATGTTATACGGTGGACTTTGCTGCTGAGAATTTAGGAGCAGGACTGACTGGTGGGGTATTGGATCTGCCACTAACTTTAAACCTTAAACATTGTTTAAAATAAATGCCTCAAATTGACTAATTTCCTCCATTAAAAGTATAAAGTTCTTGGGAATAAATGAGACAGCAAAAGCCAAGTTATTATTTTACATTTTTACATTCAATATTAAGAGTTTATCATATTAATTCATGTAATCGCCAGGCAGTAGACAATTAGAATTACCTGGAGAAAGGAAAGTACACATTTTGCAATATATCATACAGCTTTAGTACAATGAACAAATAAACACCAAAGTCTGTATTTCTGAACATGAAAAAAATTACCATATGCTTGTGTAGCAAAGACAACACAGCAGGTTGGTTGCTCAAACCTTGTATAACTTCAGGAGGGCCTATGTGCATGCCTGACCTCTGGACAACTCGTGAGAATGTATCCCCTGGAGTAGAAGGTTTTTTGTATGTCTGAAGCACTAAACCAACTTGTCTAGGTTGATTTGTACACTGCGATTTATAGTACACTTCTTTCCTTCTGTGGGTTTGAAGTTTTGCTCATCACAACTGGCCTCAAAGACAGAATGTACCATATAGCCCATGCTCAATAAAAGCCCTATACTCAAAACTCAAATGGGTTTCCCAAGGCAGAAGCACTTTGTATACTTCACAGCTCACTGATAGAAGGATAAGCACATCCTGTGCAATGCCATAAGGGAGGACTTTGGAAGCCTATTTCTGGACAATTCCTGATGTGCCTTTTTCCCTTACCTATTCTTTTTTCTATCCTTTTGCTGTAATAAACCATATCTGTGAATGTAACCTCTTCAGGTCCTGCAAGTCCTTCTGGTACATCATCAAACATGTGGGTGGCTGTGAGGCTTAAAAAACAATACCTCAGAAAATGAAAGCATTCTAATATTAAAAATGCAAGACTTTGTCCAACCATGCTGATTATAGGATAAAATAACAACCATTATTTAGTAGAAAAAACATTAAATTTCAACTTACAGGGTAGGAGGAAGGCCACTCCATAGAGATTTAATGCCCTCATTTCGAATGATTTTAAAAAACGCATCCTAAAGTTATAATAGAAAAAAAGTAATCAAAATATATCTTTAAACCTTTTATACAAAAATTTATACTGATAATTGGTAATTTCATTCTTTCAGGTATTTATATCTAAAAAATAAGCTTTTTGATTTATGTATGTCCATTCTTTTTAAAAAGGGAATTTTAACACAATTAAAATGAAGCATTTTTGGATGATACTAACTTCTTACAGAATGAAGTCTATATTACTCAGCTCCAGATTGTTCTACTAAGAGCTTAGAAAAAAAGCTTTTGAAAAGATTATTATAAGAAAGGAAGTAGAGCAAAAGCAGAGAATTGGTTAAACTCGCCTAAGTATGAAATCAGAGAAAATATTAAAATGTGCTATGTGAAATCTTTGGAGAGGAACCAAAAGTAGGCAGAGCTGAAGAGAAGTCTTCTATTAACAGACAGACTCTTACAATTTGATTAAAAAAAAGATAAAGTAATTAAAAATTGGCTAAGGATTTGAATATATATTTCTCCAAAGAATACATACAAATGGCCAATAAGCACACGAAAAAGTGTTTGGCTGCATGCAGTGGCTCAGGCCTGTAATCCCAGCACTTCAGAAGGCAGGAGACCCCTTGAGCCCAGGAGTTTGACATCAGCTTGGGCAATATAGTGAGACCTTATCTCTACAAAAAGCTAAAAAATTTGCTGAGCATGGTGATGCACTCCTGTAGTCCCAGCTACTTGGGAGTCTGAGGTGGGAGGACTGCTTCAGCCCAGCAGGGAGAGGCTGCACTGAGCTGAGATCACACCACTGCACTCCAGGCCTGGGCAACAGAGTGAGACCCTGTCTCAAAAAAAAAGAAAAGAAAAATAGAAAAAGGAAAAATGTTCATCAGTGATTATTATGAAAATGCAAAGCAAAACCACAAATGAGATGTGACTTCATACCTACTAAATAAGCTAAAATTATAAAGACAGACAATAATAAATTCTGGTGAAAATGTGAAGAAATTGGAACCCTTAGATACTATTGGTGAGAATACAGAATGGTGTAGCTACTTTAGAAAATAGCCTAGCAGTTTCTCAGAAGGTTAAACATAGTTATTACATGACACACTAATTTCAACTCGTTACATTCTGAGAGAAATTAAAACACATATTCACATAAGGTTATATCC
This sequence comes from Pongo abelii, assembly GCF_028885655.2. Taxonomy (NCBI): domain Eukaryota; kingdom Metazoa; phylum Chordata; class Mammalia; order Primates; family Hominidae; genus Pongo; species Pongo abelii. Next base: position 88,624,026 of record NC_071991.2, on the reverse strand, counting down.
AAGAGAAATTAAAACACATGTTCACACAGAAACATGAATGTCCATAGAATTAATTACTCCAAAAAGCAGAAACAACCCAAATGTCTATCAAATGATGAATGAATAAATTAAATGTAATATATTCACATAATATTACTTGGCAATAAAAGAAATAAAATACTGATACATACTACAACATGGATGACTCTTAAAACACTGTGCTAAGTAAAAGACGTTAGTCACAAAGGACTGCATATTTTCCCAGGTAAGGGAACCCTAGTAAGACAGAAAACTTCTAGACAATAACCACTCTGCTCTAGCCGAACACCAAAGTGAAACTTGTGCCACCACCCAGACCCATATCAGCAAAGGCCAAGTAGGTAGCCTAGACTTCCACCAATGTAAGCCTGACAGAAGGTCAATAAGGAACCAAGATTTTTACCCCTACCAGGTCAGCAATAAGGCTCCTTCATCCCTCTGCTAGGGTGGTGTCACAGGAGGAATAGTGGAGAGTCAGTACTTTCACCATCACCCAGCAATGAGGCTACCCCACTACACCGTCAGTGGAAACCATATAGAAAGCCAGAACTCCCACACATGCTCAAGAGTAAAAGAGGTCTTCCCTCACACTGTGCGTCAATAGAGGCTGGGTGGGGAACCTGGACTTCTAACTCTACCCAGCAGTAACAAGATGACATCCTTTCTTCCCCATGGAAGCAATGTCAGAAAAAGACAGCTAAAATAGAATGTTTTAAGTGAGATTAAAGAGTTTAATGGAATGCAAAAAATGTTCAAGTAACTTTCAAAGGAAGGCAGGAAAGGCAAAACAGAAATAGAAAACACAACAAAGAGAAAATTTTTAAAAAAAGATAGGCTTAAGTCCTAATCTATAATTGCATTACAATAGTTAAACTAAGTATATTAATTAAAAGGTAAAAATTGACAGAGTGAAATTAAAACATGACCCAATTTTATGCTGTCTAAAAGAAATTCACTTCAATTATAATGTCATAAGCAGGTTGAAAATGGATTGAAAGACTCAACACATTAAAGATGTTATTACCCTCCAAATTAACATACAAGTTGAATGCCATTCCAATAAATACCCTAGCAATATTTTTTTGTAAATATAAACAGGATTATGCTAAGATTTATGTGGAAAGACAAACTTTGGGAGTAGTGAAAACAACTTTGAAAAAAATAAATAAATAAATAAATAAGGACCAGATGCTGTGTCTCACGCCTGTATGTCAGCACTTTGGGAGGCCACAGCAAGAGGACTGCTTGAGCCCAGGAGTGTGAGACCAGCCTGGGCAACATGGTGAGACCCTGTCTCTACAAAAAATAAATCACAGTGGCACATGCCTATAGTCCCAGCTACTTGGGAGATGGAGGTGGGAGAATCTCTTGAGGCATACAGATTGAGGAAGCAGTAAGTCATGATTGCTCCACTGCACTCCAGCCTAGGTGACAGAGCGAGGCCTTTTCTCAAAAAAAGAAAAAGAAATATAAAAATAAAGTGAGAGGAATCAGTGTATCTAATTTCAAGACTTACAGGTGCAATAATTAAGACTGTGGTATTGACAGAGTGACAGACACAGAGATAAATGGAACAGAATAGAAAACTCAGAAATAGACACACCCAATATGCCCCACTGATTTTTAACAAAGGTGCAAAAAGCAACTCAATGGAGGAAATACAGCCATTTCCACAAATGCAAGTGGACATCCATAGGCAGCAACAACAAACAAACCTCAACCACAGTCTCATGCCCTACATAAAACTAACTCAAAATGGATCAAGGACTTAAATAAAATTTTTATGAAAAAGTCTTCAGAGTGTAACAGTAGATAAAAAGCTCTTAGCCTTGACACCAAAAGCATGACCTATAAAAGATATTAATAAATTGAATTTCGTAAAAATTAAAAAGTTTTACCCTGTGAAAGACCATGTTTAAGAGGATGAAAAGACAAACTAGAAGTGGAAAAAAATATTTGCAAACCACACAATCAACAAAATGCTAGTATCTAGAATATATAAAGAACTATCAAAATTCAACAGTGAAACTACAAAGAATTTAATTAGAAAATGGGCAAAAGACATGAAAGCCTTTTTTACTGAAGAGGGAAATAAGCATATTAAAAGATGTTCAACACCATTAGCCACTAGGGAAATGCAAATTAAAACTACAGTGAGATATCTCTACACATCTATCATAATTGGTAAAATAAAAGTAGTGGCAACACCAAAACACTAGTGAAGATGTGGAGAAATTGATCAGTCACACAGTGCTAACGAAAATGTAAAATGGTAGAACCAGTGTAGAAAACAGGTTAGGAGTTGCTTAAACTATAAACATGTAACTACCATATGACTGAGCAACTGTATTCCCCAAGGCATTTTTCCCAGAGTAAGTGAATGTTTGTAGTAGCTTTATTCATAATAGCCAAAATCTGGAAAAAACTCTGAAAATAAACTGTATTATATCTACACCATGAAATAATCTATATCATGAGCAATAAAAAGGAACAAATGATTGACACATGCAACAACCTGGATGAATCACCAGGTAATTATGCTATGTAAAAAATGCCAACCCCAAAAGGTTATATATGTTATGATTCCATTTATATAACACTCTTGAAATGACAAAATTATATAAATGAAGAACAGATTAGTAGTTGCCAGGGCTTAAGGAGTTGGTGAGAACACAAGGGAAATGGGTGTGGCTCTAAAAAAGGAAACAGAAAGAATCCTTGTGATAATGAAATTATTCTTTATTTTAATTATATCAATCAATGTCAAAATCCTAGTGGTGACACTGTATTAGTTTTGTAAGATGGTACCACTGGCGGGAACTAAGAAAAGGGTACATGAAATCTGTCTGTATATATTTTTTTCATTTTATATTATCTCAAAATAAAAATGTTTAGTTTTTTAAAAAGTTACCTCCCCCTTTTTTACACAAAACCATGAACCTATGAAAAGGTTAAGAAAGGGTTAAAAAGCAAAGAAGTTGTTCCCTGTTCTCAGTTTAATATGATTCTTAACCCTCTTGCAATTAGAAAATCTTTCACATATAAGATTAAATAGAAAATATACTGTGATTCTAAGGAATATAATCACCTTACCAATGTTCCCTGGAAATTTCCTGGCTTCTTATACCATAGTTTGTTGCCTCCCTCTTCACAGACACATAGATGATCCATGAGTCCATTACTATATACAAAACATTTTCCTAACAAAGAAGATTCGAACAGCCAACAATTACCTCACATAACCTTATTATTTTTACAGATGAACAAATTGACATCACAATGAGGAAACTAGAAAATTACAAAAAGAGAAACAATCTTGAAAAAGATAAATAACCATCTCTACTTTTTAGGATGAAACAGACAAAATTAATTTGATTTGCTTAATGCTACTGCACTGCATTCTAAATTCAGAGTTGTTAAAAGTAACTGTATATTAGGCTGGTGTAATCCCAGCTCTTTGGGAGGCTGAGGCAGGCGCATCATGAGGTCAGGAGATCGAGACCATCCTGGCTAACACAGTGAAACCCCGTCTCTACTAAAAGTACAAAAAATTAGCTGGGCATGGTGGTGGGCGCCTGTAGTCCCAGCTACTTGGGAGGCTGAGGCAGGAGAATGGCATGAACCCGGGAGGCGGAGCTTGCAGTGAGCCAAGATCACGCCACTGCACTCTAGCCTGGGCAACAGAGCGAGACTGTCTCAAAAAAAAAAAAAAAAGGAACTGTAAATTAGTGGATTTATGTTTTCAGAACTGCAATAAGAAAATGGCTGGGCATGGTGGTTCATGCCTGTAATCCCAGCACTTTAGGAGGCCAAGGCCAGGGGACCACTTGAGGCCAGGAGTTTGATTTCAGCCTGGGCTACACAGTGAGCCTCCATCTCTACAAAAAAATTTAAAAAATTAGCTGGGTATGATGGCACATGCCTGTAGTCCCAGCTACTCAGGAGGCTGAAGTGGGAAGATCACCTGAGCCCAGGAGGTCAAGGCTACAGTGAGCTATGATCACACTACTGCACTCCAGCCTGGGTGACAGAGTAAGACCCGATCTCAAAAAAAAAGGACACAAAAATAACTTCTTTTAAGTTATCTGAGGGAATGAAGAAGGAAGATAAAAGACGAAAACCTATTTAGAGAAGAGAACATGGATGCATATCTTCTCTATTTGACCAGAAGAAAAATCTGTAGTATGCAAGGGAAATTCAGACAAAACTAGAATTTTTTTTTAAATGTCGTTCTCAATGTACATAATGCTATGCTTTGTCTCTTTTTCTGTATCTGTACTGCTCAGTCTAGCCATTTGTCACATTCCACCTAATGTAGTACAACTTTCTCTAATATCAACTTCTTCCCACTTACTGGACTAACTGTTGCCAAAATTGTCTTCTCTGCCCAACAGTATGTAAAAATACCAAGCTGTGAATTTTGTAATACTTAAGTCTCAGTGTTTCCTTCTGCTTTTATGGCTTTCTTTAATGTATAGGAAATTACCTTTTCAGCCTCTTCCTACAATCAATCTATCCTTTCATTCATGTAAAATACCAGGGCTGTTCATTCCATCTCACTGCTCTGTATTCAACACAGTGGCTTTATATCTGAGTCAATTTTCTCACAGTCCAAACAGGTGTTTTCTGCCACTTAAAATATGGTTGCAATGCCATCATCTTTATAAACCTATAAAATACTAAGGAATTGCGAATTTTGCCTATCTTATAAAAACACATCATTATTTGTCTCAAATTCTACATAAACTACTATCCAGAAATTAACCAAGCTGTCTGATAAAATAATACATTTCCAATCACTATATTCAAGCAATAGTTGTATGATGGTCATGAATGCTCTAACATGGGCACAACTTTTGGACACAGGAGTAAGCTGGATTCTAAGATCCCTCACAAATATAATTCTGTTCTTACCTCTGAGGCACAAATACAAATACATAACCATCTTTTGCTTTAATTAGTAGGTCCATACAAATATTATGTATTTATTTGCTTTTTGCCTACACCTCATCACGTACAACTAAATGGTGAAAAAAAATGTTTTTCATGAGGATAAAGAGGCATCAATTTTAATAAATTAGCAAATGAATGTTATACAAAAAAAAACACAGGAACATTTAAAAATCAAACATAACATTTTTAGGGTAATTAGTACACATACCTTTGCGGAATGGGTTGTTTTGGGCTTGGAGTCTAATTTTAACAACATCCAGGGGTGTCACTATCAAGATATGTAAGTTTCAATTAGCAAGTGGTATCTGTAAATTGGATAGATGTTTTACACAGAACACAAAATACATTGATTCATACTTTTCCTCATGGCTATATAATTGGTAAGCTTATTTATCTTAAAGTAGTCTTGAATGTAACATTCTAATTTTTTTACCCTTAAATTTTGTTAATCAGTGAAAGACAGATGAATTACTTCTCTCATGAGTACTAAACTGTTATTCGTAATATTCCTACAACTATCATTACATTAGCATTAAAGTTAGTATTTATAAGAAAATATGATTTCTAATATAAGAAGTAAAAGTTCCAAAAGACTTTGTGAATAACTTTCTATAAGTAATCAATAGCCAAATGATATTAGTCTTCCTAATCTGTTAAATTTACCTGTATCAAATAAGAGGGACAGATAATAAAAATTTGAGTAAACTGGCCATAAAACATCTTTAGCACTAAGTTATGTTATTCCATTTGGGCATAGCACAGCAAAGGAAAATAGTTTTACTATGCATGCTACATTTTATCCAAGTAGAAACAAATGCCAAATAATGGTTCTAAGAAAACTTTTCCTCATCTTGAGAATGATGATAATTATATTAGATGATCTCTATGATCTTTATAACTCAAATTCTGACCTGAAAATACATCATAAGCAATTAATTTATTTGTTCTAATCATCTGTTATTTACATAAACTAGCCAACTTAAAAATCATTAAAATGCTAAACTATCACCTAACTGTGTCATTTGGCTACATCTACAAGAAGCTGACTGTAAGAAACAGAAAACTGTGAACCAGAGAAATTTAAGAAATTCCATTAATGCAAAGTAGAGATTATTTGTAACTGTTACAAACATAAATTGTGAAAATTCTGTATTATTCATTATGCTAATATTTTATTCCATCTTCTTGTTTTCTATTATAGACATGGGGAATCAGAAAAGTTTAATGTTGATAGGGACCCAAAAGAAATTCCAGTTATAAGCCCCTAATTTACAGATGAAATAATGAAGTTCAAATAAAAGTTAGATACTGTTCACAAGTGTATTCACCATGAGAATGGCAAAGCAAGGACTCAAGTCTCTTGAATCTCTGTCCAGGATTGTTTTCATATAATAACATGATGAAACATTCATGGATCATAAATGATAGTATGTGTTGTGGGAAGTCAGGGATCCTGAACGGAGGGACCGGGTGGAGCCACAGCAGAGGAACATAAATTCTGAAGATTTCATGGACATTTACCAGTTCCCAAATAATACTTTCACAATTTCTTACCCCTGTCTTACTTTAATCTCTTAATCCTGTTATTTTTGTAAGCTGAGGATGTACATCATGTCAGGGCCACTATGATAATTGTGTTAACTGTACAAATTGATTGTAAAACATGTATGTTTGAACAATATGAAATCAGTGCACCTTGAAAAAGAACAGAATAACAGCGATTTTAGGGAACAAGGGAAGACAACCATAAGGTCTGACTGCCTGCAGGGTCAGGCAAAATAGAGCCACATTTTTCTTCTTGCAGACAGCCTATAAACGGACGTGCAAGTAGGGAAGATACTGCTAAATTATTTTCCTAGAAAGGAATATTAATAATTCATACCCTGGGGAAAGAATGCATTCCTGGGGGGAGGTCTATAAATGGCCACTCTGGGAGTGTCTGTCTTATGCGGTTGAGATAAAGACTGAAATACGCCCTGGTCTCCTGCAGTACCCTCTGGCTTACTAGGATTGGGCAACTCCACCCTGGTAAATTTGAGGTCAGACTGGATCTCTGCTCTCAAACCCTCTTTTCTGTTGTTTAAGATGTTTATCAAGATAATATGTGCACCGCTGAACATAGACCCTTATCAGTAATTCTGCTTTTGCCCTTTGCCTTGTGATTTTTGCTGGACCCTTATCAGGAGTTTGTGATTTTGCCCTTGTCCTGTTTCCTCAGAAGCAGGTGATCTTTGTTCTCCTTTTTACCCTTTGAAGCATGTGATGTTGTGACCTTACTCCCTGTTCTTGCACCCCCTCCCCTTTTGAAATCCTTAATAAAACTTGCTGGTTTTGCAGCTCTGGTGGGCAATCACAGTCCTACCAATATGTGATGTCACCCCCGGAGGCCCAGCTGTAAAATTCCTCTCTTTGTACTCTTTATTTCTCAGCCAGCCAACACTTATGGAAAATAGAAAGAACCTACGTTGAAATACTGATACTAAAACTCAAATGGAAGCACTGATTCATTCAAAGTTACATAATCTACATCAGTAACATAATTTTACCTATTACTGATGTCAGTATAGCTCCAGTACATGAGGCAAGCATTTGCTGAAGAGGTGTCACTTTGATAATCTCTTGTCCCCTTGTTTCAGGATCCATATTTTTAACTAATTAAATAAAAACCTGTTAAAAAGAAAATATAAAATTAGAGCACATCCTCTGATCTTTCAAAAATGGTAACATCCTTCAGCTAAGCTGGGTGAGCAGCATCACATTAGTAAGACAACTAACAGAGAATTAACCAAACAGATACTGACAGAATGAAAGCAGTTGACCAATAAGTCTGAGTCTGTGAACTCAGCCTCATAAACACTACTAAGAAAACCTCCCCAATAGAGTACAGAGGTATCAGCAAATACAGCCCTTTATTGTATACCAGTAGTTGTTGTACAGATGTAAAATAAAAACACATAACCTTAATAAGTTTTATCTTACAAAAATTTGATGAGAAAAGCAACATAAAAACATAAAAAAGTTTTAAAAAGTCAGATAATACAGAACAGTATAAAAATAACTTATGAACTTACTATTCAAAAATAATCACCGGCCAGGCACGGTGGCTCACACCTGTAACCCCAGCACTTTTGGAGGCTGAGACGGGCGGATCATGAGGTCGGGAGATCGAGACTAACTTGGCTAACATGGTGAAATCCTGTCTCTGCTAAAAATACAGAAAATTAGCTGGGTGTCTGTAGTCCCAGCTACTCAGGAGGCTGAGGCAGGAGAATGGCATGAACCCAGGAGGTGGAGCTTGCAGTGAGCCGAGATCACACCACTGCACTCCAGCCTGGGCAACAGAGCGAGACTCCGCCTCAAAAAATAATAATAATAATAATAATCACCAGCAACAGGAGTGTCATTTTTCCAAATGTCTATGCACATACACACATACATATGTATATGTCTATACACACACATTACATCTAACCAAATATTGTATATTAATCAAACACATGTACATTTATGTGTCTGTGTACATACAGTTTTTCTGAAAAACAGGTCAATACTACTTTGCTTGTTTAGTAGCCTGCTTTAACACTTAAAAACACATTACAGACATTGTGTCAATAAAAACAGATTTACATTTTTATTGCTTGCACAGTAGTTAATTATATTTATTTAATCAGTTTCAGATTGTTAGATATCAGGTTGTTGCCAATTTCCAAACTGTAAAATATTCTGCTATAATATTCTTATACATACGTATATATATTTTTGTAACCTTCCTACAATGACTGTAGGAAAGATGGTAAGACTGATGGGATAAGCTATTTTAAAACTTGATACAGGGCCAGGCGTGGTGGCTCACACCTGTAATCCTAGCACTTTGGGAGGCCAAGGCAGGTGGATCACCTGAGGTCGGGAGTTTGAGACCACCTGGCCAACATGGTGAAACCCAGTCTCTACTAAAAATACAAAAAATTAGCCAGGCATGGTGGCGCAAACCTGTAGTCCCAGCTCCGTGGGGGACTGAGGCATGAGAACCCCTTTAACCCAGGAGGCAGAAGTTGCAGTAAGCCAAGATCGCATTACTGCACTTCAGCCTAGGTGACAGAGGAGATTCCATGTCAAAAACAAAACAACAACAACAACAAAAACTTCATACAAATTGCCATGATGCTTTCCAGAAAGCTTGGATCAATCTATACTTCTTCTGGCAATATGAGAGTTCCTACTTATCCATGACTTATCAAATTCTCTGTCAAATTACATATCATTTTTTTTCTGAACCATTCAATAGTAGGCTGCATACATCATGTCCCTTCACCATAAATACATCAGAATATTATCTTATATAATCACAATACAATTATCAAATTCAGGAAACTTAATTTTGAACAGTACTCTACAGTTCATATTCCAATTCTGTCAATAATATCAATAATGTCCTTTATAAAAATAAATAGTAATTTTATTGTTTCTTTAGACTTTTATTATCTACCTACCTGGTTTGAGTCTTTTCTTCAACTCTATGCTCCAATATTTTATTGTTTGTAACATCAGTAGCCAAAAACCTGTAATTAAAAAGAAAGTAATTGTCTTATCTTTTCACACAGGAAAAGGATAATAAATCTAAAAGAAAGGAGTACATAAAAACTTTAATACAAAAATCAACAAATACTCATTAAATGCTTTCTACTAATTGCTTTGAAGAATATAAAGAATACTCCATAAATGCAAGCATTAGTTATAGAAGCATTTTCACAAAAACTTCGTGTTATTCTAGTTAATATACTCTGCTTTAAAAACAAATAAGCAAACGACTCTAGAGCCCAAACACGGTGATCAATCTTAGCATCATTTACAGTAGAACAACCAGATTTTGTAACACAAAATTAAAGGGCCAGCATCATCTACGAAGGTTTTTTTTTTTTGGGAGGGGAGTGTAAGGGGGGAACCTTTAATCTGAATCGAAACAAGCAACAAGCAACAAGCTTTAGGTCTAACTTCCAAGTCACAGGAAATTCAGCAACTAGTGTAACAAGGTAATGGATGCCACATAACAGTAGAAGTCGTACTCTTTTAGCCTACAAGACTATTGTCTTGATTTCTTTGAGTAAAAAGTGGGAAAAAACGTGGCAGGGGAGAGTAAACTGTTCTAGATTAAAGGAATCTTAAAAGAGTCAACCACCAAAAGAACCCTGGTTCAAACAAACAAATTTTTCCAGTTTGAGGGTAACTAGTGATATGTGACCATGGTCTGGTATTAGATAATACTAATTTGATATTAGATAATATTTCAGAAATCTTGTTTATTTTGTATACAGAAAGTATCTTTTAAGAGATTCATTCTAAATTATTAATGACCATAATGTTCTAATAACTGTAGTTTACAATACTTCGAAAACATAAATATATTACAATGTTATGATTTGGTAAACCTATGTAAACATATACCATAAATATTTCATTGTTCTGTATTTTTCTGTATATGTGAAAACATGTACAATAAAAATATTTTAGTTCCTGAAACTTATGTAGAATCTTCAAGTCTAGGGAACATATTTGTAACATTCATTTAAATGAGCTCCTTTAAGTGGAAAAATAATATATGTATGCTAGAATATAGGTATACTTCTCCTCCAGAATGGTAAAACGGCCCACAGTACTTTATTGTTGACATTGATGCCAGCAAGGTTGACAACTTGAATATGTGCACATGAAATTAAATCCAGAAAACTTTATTATACTTCTAGCCATTAGAATGTAAGGAAACAAGTCAGAAATTTAGATATAACTTTTTAGAATAGTTAATGAAATTGTTTCATAACATATATACTATTTTAGAAAAATAAGTTATATCAATTATCTCCTAAAATCATGTTATCTAATTATAATGAGAACTGAAAAATGAGTCTCCTTTTCAATTTATTACAAAAATAATGAAAAAAAGGCAAAACTCTACTCCCAGAGACTTGGGAGTACAGGTGGAAAATTTGAGAAGTGATTATCAGTGAACTGCCTAGAACTCATAATGTATTCAACACTGCTTTAAACTCCCTACAGTTTTACCAACCTACTTATCTTTTTTTCTGTCCCACTTTCTATTCTCCTATGTGCAGACACTGTCCCTTTTTAGGGAGGACACATTCTAGAGGGAGAACTCACTCTAACAAAATATCTCTTGGCTTTCCTACAATAGTAGAACATCTCATAAAGAAATGTTCTGCAAGAACAGCTCTGGTGCCCAAACTGGAGTGCAATGGCAGGATCACAGCTAACTGCAACCTCAAGCTGCTGGGCTCAGGCAATCCTATTGCCTTAGCCTCTTGAAGACCTAGGACTACAGGCACGAGCCACCACTACTGGTCTAATGCATTGCTTGTTATTTTTAGTGTATCTACAGTAAGTTTTTCCATTGTGGTTAGCATGAATTTTAAAAATCATCTTGTAAATACAACAAATTATTTTTAAAAGATGAAAACTTATTTTAGATAACAAGGAATAGAAACAAAGAGAAAACTAAAAAAAAAGCTCTACACTTTAATTATATCCTCCACACATTTTGACTTTGTTTTAATTTACCTATTTTTATATTCCTTATCTCTTAACAGGCTGCCATAGCCATTACAGTTTTTGATAGATTTTTCTCTTATGCTTCATACTAGAGTTATGAGTGGATTGCACACCACAATTACAGCATTAGAATATTCTTGGGAGGCCAGGTGCGGTGGCTGAGGCCTGTAATCCCAGCACTTTGGGAGACCAAGGCGGGCGGATCACTTAAGGCCACAGGTTTGAGACCTGCCTGGCCAAGAGGGCAAAACCCCAACTCCGTTAATAAAAATAAAAATTAGCCAGGTGCAGTGGTGCATGCCTGTAGTTCCAGCTACTCAGGAGGCTGAGGCAGGAGAATTGCCTGAACCTGGGAGGCAGAGGTTGCAGTGACCCAAGATCACACCACTGCACTCCAGTTTGGGTGACACAGTGAGACTCCATCTCGGGGGAAAAAAAAAAAAAAAAGAATATTCTTGGGGACCGTGCACAGTGGTCCATGCCTGTAATCCCAGCAGTTTGGAATCTCAAGGCAGGTGGATCGCTTGAGCCCAGGAGTTCAAGATCAGCATGGACAACATGGTGAACCACCATCTCTACAAAAAATACAGAAATTAGCCAGGTGTGGTGGCACACACCTGTAATTCCAGCTACTTGGGAGGCACAGGTGGGAGGATCGTTTGAGCCCACAAAACAGAGGTTTCAGTGAGCTGAGATCATGCCACTGCACTCCAGCTTGGGCGATAGAACAAAACCCTCTCTAGGAAAAAAAAAATGAATGAATATTAATAGTCTGTGTACTTACTTTAACTGGCCAGTTTTGCACCTTCAAATGTTTTCTTTTCGCACATTTTTTCTTCCAGGTTGAAGAATTCCCTTTAGCGTTTCTTGTAAAATGGGTATGGTAGTGGTGAATCCTCCTAGCTTTTGTCTAGGAAAGACTTTATCTGGCCTTCACATTTCAAGGGTATATTTGCTGGATACAGTATTCTTGGATGGCAGATTTTTTTTCATTCAGTCCTTTAAAAATGTTATAACTCCTTCAGTCCTTTAAAAATCTAATAACTCCTTCCTGGCCTGTATGGCTTCTGTTGAGAAGTCTGTTGCCAGACGAATTGGAGTTTGTTTACACATTATTTGATTCTTTTCTTTTGCCGCTTTTAGAATCCTTTCTTTATCCTTGCCCTTTTAGAGTTTGATTATTACATGCTGTGGGAAAGACAGTTTCTGGGGTGCCAGTTGAGTTGGTCTCCCCTGCGTGAGACACTCATGGGAAGCCATGGGCGTCCTCTGAGGAGAAATGTCTCCTTATTGCCTTCATGTCTTTATGCCCCGAGAGTATAACCGCTCAGCGGCATTCCACAGGTTGCTCAGGGAGATAACACTCCTTGAAGCAGTGGAGTATAATCAAACATCTTGGCTCCTCCTGAAACCCACTCCCACCTGTTTCAGTCCCGATAAGTTAAAGATCTTAAGTAGTTTAGACACACGCCTTTGCTCGACGAAATTCACAGAAACCACCACTGCTACTCACGAGCTCCTTCACTGATTAATCCTTTTCCTCATCCCTTCCTATCCCTCCCATCTGCCCTAAGAACAAAGAGCTTGTAAACCAATAAATTGGGCGGAGCCCAAGAGCTCTGGTCCCCTGGACCTGCTTTTAAGCGCTTATTCTGTCTCTTTCTAACTCCTTTGTCTCTGCCAGACTCGGGGTACCCGCTGGGTGGTGTGGGGCTGGTTTTCCCAACATATGCCTTAGGGAAATCTTATTTGGATCAAATCTGTTTGTTGTTCTCAGACCTTCCTATAACTGGATATTTATATCTTTCTCAAGTTTGGGAAAGTTTTCTGTTATTATTTGTTTGAATAAGTTTTCTACCTCAACTCCCTCTTGAATACCAATAATTCTTAAGATTTGGTCTTTTGAAGTAATTTTCTGTATCTTGCAGGTAATCTTCATTCCTTTTCATTCTTTTAATTCTCCTCTAACTGTGTGTTTTCAAATAGCCTGTCCTTTAGCTCACTGATTTTCTCTGCTTGATCCATTGTGCTGTTCACAGTATCTAATCAAATTTTTAGTTGACAAATGTATTGCTGAGTTCCAGATTTCATTTCTGGAACAACTTCAATCTGTTTAATTTCTTTGATAAATTTCTGGAATTTTTTATCTTGGAGATCACTAAGTTTACTTAAAACTGCTATTTTAAATCCTTGGTCGGAGAGCTCATGTATTGTGTCTCTTTAGGATCAGTCATTGGAGTTTTGTTTTGTCTTTTTGGGGAGGTCACTGTTCCCTATTTGTTATTTCCTATAGATTTATGTCTATATCTTTGCAATGAATAATTCATTTATTCCAGTCTTTTTGGTCTGGATTGTTTTGGTGTTTACTGGGCATGTTTGCTTAGACACTCTTTGTAATTTATCTGTTGAATATTGTTTGCCATTAGGTCACTGCCTCCTTTTTGGGACTAGGTGGCACCTTAAGCACAGGACTGCCTCAGCTTTAGTAAGCAATCTAAATGCTGCCTGTCCTGAACAGGGGATATCACAAAGAATGTATCACAGCAGTGTGAGAAGGATGGTTAGGCGTTTCTGCCTAGGGGACCTGTGGAACATATCTCTTACATTGTGGTGCTGCTGAACAGCCACTATGATTTGGCATCTCCTTTGGTTGAGTTATAGAGTTTGCAAGGTCAGGGATGGTTGTACCACCTCCCCACCTTTTACTCTGCCTGCCCTTAGCAATATTTCTACCTTCAGGCACTGCCAATGCTTCCAATGAGTCAAGGGAGGAAGAATTCTCCTGAAAGGGAACTCAAGATGATAGGGAAGCTGGTTGTCCACCTCAATCTCACAACTTCCAGTACAGAAACCATGAATTAAAGGGAACTATTCTGTGCACTTGGTGCCAGGAAGACTCAGAGGAAAAGTATCACAGAAAATTTTAAAATATATTAGAAGAAACAATGAAATTAAAATATATAACAATATCTATTTAAAATAAAAGGAGGCAGTAAAGAGAGAGTGAAACAAGCACAATATACACGATACCCAACTTACAATGGTGCCACTTATTATTTTTCAACTTTACGATGGTGCAAAAGCAACATGCATTCAGTAGAAATCATACTTCGAGTATCCATACTACCATTCCATTTCTGTTTTTCACTTTCAGTACAGTATTCAATAAATTACATGAGATATTCAAGTCTTTTATAAAATAAGCTTTATGTTACACCATTTTGCCTAACTGTAGGCTAATGTAAGTGTTCTGAGCATGTTTAAGGTAGACTAGGATAAGCTACGATGCCCGGTAGATTAGGTGTATAAGTGGATTTTTGACTTACGACATTTTCAATTTATGATGGGTTTGTTGGGATGTAACCCCATCATAAGTTGAGGAGCACCTGTATATAAATGAAATACAGAAAACAAGTAGCAAAATGGCAGATGTAAATCCCACCCCAATAAATGTAAATATACAACTAAAAGGCAGAGATTGGCAAAATCAATTTAAAAATAATAATCAAACTATATCTTGGCTACCAGAGATTTTTATTTAAAAAATATGAGACAGAGTCTTGCTCTGTCACCCAAGCTGGAGTACAGTGGCATGATTACAGCCCACTGCAGCCTCAAACTCCTGAGCTCAAGCAATCTTCCTGCCTCAGTCTCCCAAGTAACTGGAATTACAGACACACACCACCATGCTCAGCTAATTTTATTTTAAATTTTTTACAGACAGGTCTCACTATGTTGCCTAGGCTAGTCTCAAACTCCTGGCCTCAAGAGATTCTCCTGCCTCAGCTTCCTGAGAAGCTGGGATTACAGGAGTGAGCCACCACACCCAGCATGACACTTTATATTTAAAGATACAAATAGGTTGAACGTAAAAGAATGAAACAATAAACATAACAACGTAGATAAATGTGAAAATCTGTATTTTTAGTTAGTAACTGAATTTTTAGTGTATTATTGGTTAGCAACACCACTTCCCCCCCCGTATGATTTAAAATATAATTACATAAAATAGTTATTATAAATCTAAATTGATTTATATCATTTATATCTATTTATATGTTACTTATAATAACAATATGTAATTTATCACAACAAAAAGTGGATGGGGAGATGGAGGTATACAGGAGCAAAAGTTTTGTATACTATTGAAACCAAGCTGATATTATTCTGAACTAAATTGTTATAAATTTGATGTTAATTGCAATCCCCAAGACAACCATTAAGAAAATACCTAAAATATATATTTCAAAAGAAATCACAAGGGAATCAAAATGGTACACCAGAACACATCTATCACAAAAGAAGGTGATAATGAAGGAATGGAGGAATAAAATGATATGACATATAAAAAACAGCAAAATGGCAAAATATGTTCTCTCGTGAGTAATTTCATTAAATAAACTCTCCAATTAAGAGGTAGAGACTAGAAGAATGAATTTTAAAAGTACCCAACTATATTCTGTCTAAAAAAGACTTTAGACCCAAAGACACACATAGGCTGAAGGTGAAAGTGGAAAAAGACATTCTATGAAAACGGTAATTATAAGAGAGCTGGAGTGGTAGTACCAATATTAGACAAAATACTTTAAGACAAAAATTTTTACAAGAGCAAAGAAAGATGTTATGTAACGATACAGGTGTCAATCCATTAAGAAAATATAAAAATTATAAACATATATACACCTAAAAATATAGCCCCAAATATAAAAAGCAAAAGTGATAGAATTAGAGACAGATAGTTCAACAATAGTTGGAAACTTCATCATTTCACTTTCAATAATGAATAGAACCAGACAAAACATAAACAAGGAATCAGAAAGACTAGAACACTATAAACCAGTTAGACCTAACAGACATATATTGAACACCCCACGAAATAACAGCAAAATACACATTCTTCTGAAGTGAACATAGAACATTCTTTAAGACAGATCACATGTTAGGCCACAAAGCAATTCTTACTTAATAAAATTAAAATAATACAAAGTATCATTTTTTGACCAAAATTAGAGAAACTGTAAAATCAATAATGAGAAAATTTGGAAAATTCTTGAATATGTGGAATTGAATAATATACTCAAATAAACAATGAGTCAAACAAGAAATTACAATGGAAACTTGAAAATGTCTTCAGATGAAAGAAAATGAAAACACAACACACCAAAACTTAAGGGATACAGCAAAGCAGTGCTCAGAGGGAAATTTCCAGTTATAAAAATCTACATTAAGAAATAAGAAAGATCTGTAAAATCAATAACCTAAACTTCTCCCTATAAAACTATCAAAAGAGCAAACTAAATCCAAAGCACGTAAGAGGGAAAAAATACTATACATCAAAATGGAGATGAAAAGGAAAAAATACTATAAATCAAAATGAGGATGAAAAAGGAAAAAATACTATAAATAAAAATGAAGATAAAAAATAGAATACAAAAACTACACAGAGAATTAATAAAACCAAAAGTTGTTTAAAGGATCAACAAAATTGACAATCTTTTAGGTATACTGGCCAAGTGAAAAAAAAAGACGACTCAAATTACTAAAATCAGGAATGAAAGTGGAGACAATACTACCAGTATAGTCTACTTGTTCTTGTGTCAATAGTCTATTTACTTCTAAATACACTTATTAGAAAACTGTTCTATCAAAAATCAAAAATTCCCCAAGAGAGAAAGGTCCAGGACCAGATGGTGTCACAGATAAATTCTATCAATATTTAAGAAAAAATTAACACCAAGCCTTCTCAAACTCTTCCAATAAATAAAGGAGGGAACACTTCCTAATTCATTTTATGAAGCCAGTACAGCATTACTCTGATGTCAAAGCCAGACAAAGACCTCACAAGAAAACTAGCGACCAATATCTCCTTTGTACGAAAGGTGCAAAAATTCTCAAGAAAATACTAGTAAACCAAATACAACCACATATTAAAGCAATTATATACCATGACCAAGTCAGATTTACCCCAGGAATACAAGGATGGCTCAACACATTAAAATCAATCAACGAAATACACCATGTTAATTAAATGAAGGAAAAAAACATATCATTAACTCAATTGATGCAGAAAAAAATTTGACAAAATACAACACCCTTTCATGATACAAACATGTGACAAAGTAGGAAAAGAAGGGAACTTCATCAACCTAATAAAGGACATCTATTAAAAAAACTCACAAATAACATCATATTTAACAAAAGAAAGACTGAAAACTTTTCCCCCCGAAGATCAGGAAAATAAAAACTATGTCCATTCTCTCATCACTTTGATGACACATTATACCAGAAGTTCTAGCTGAGGCAATCAGGCAATAAAAAGAAACAAAAGGCATCTAGATTTGAAAGAAAGATGTAAAAGTATCTCTACTAATAGATGATATGATTTTATATCTATAATATCCTAAAGAATTCACCAAAAATCTATTAAAGCTAATAAACTCAGCAAAGTTGCAGAATACAAGATCAATATATAATAATCAATTGTATTTCTATACAATAGCAATGAACAATTTGAAAATGAAATTAACAAAACAGTTTCCTTTACAATAGCATCGAAAAGAATAAAATACTTAGGAATAAATGCAACCAAGGGGGTGTAAGTTCTGTAAAATGAAAACCACAAAACACTGTTCAAATTAAAGAAGACTTAAATAAATGGAAAGACAACTTGTGTTCATGAATTGGAAAATATATTGTGCAGATGATAATACTCTACAAATTCAATGCAACTGTGACCAAATTTCAAACTACTTTTTTTGTGGAAATTGATATGCTGATCCTATAATTCATATGGAATATTAAGAGATCCTGAATAGCCAATCTTGAAAAAGAACAAATTTGTAATACTAATACTTCCCAATTTCAAAATTTACTAAAAATCTACAGTAATTAAAATCGTGTAGTACTGACATAAGGAGAGACATATAGATCAACGGAATAGAATTGAAAGTCCAAAAACGAACCTATACAGCTACAGGCACGATTTTTAACAAGGTTTTAAAATCCTTTCCATGATAAAAAGAATAGTCTTTTCAACAGACAGTGTTGGGAAAACTGGATATCCACATACAGAAAAATGAAGGTGGACCCTCAACTCACATCATATACAAAAAATTATCTCGAAGTGGGTCAAGGACATAAATGCAGGCAAAATTTATAATTCTTATAAGAATAAATCTGTATGACCCTGAATCTGGCAATAGTGCCCTAGATATGATACCAAAAGCACAAGTAACAAAAGAAAAAATAAAATTAGATTTTATCAAAATAAAAAATTTTGTGTATCAAAGGACACTATCAAGAAATTGAAAAGACCAGGTATGGAAAAGAATAAAATTTTTGCAAATCATATATCTGATAAGGGTCTAGTATCCAAAATATATAAAGAACTTAAAACTAAACAATAACAACAACAACAACAAAAACAAACCCTCAAAAAAAGGGGCAAGGGACCTAATATTTAAAGAAGATACACTAACGGCCAATAAGCACACAAAAAAGTATTCAACATCATCACTTATTGGGAATATGAAAATCAAAACCAGAAATAGATGCCACTGCACACCCACTAGGAAGGCTATAATTAAAAATACAAAATATAACATGTGTTGACAAGGACGTGGAGAAATGGGAACTCTTTTACACTGCTAATGAGAATGTAAAATGCTGCAGCCACATGGAAAATAGTTTGGCAGTTCCTCAAAATTTTAAACACAGAATTATCATATGACCCAGAAATTCTCAGTAATAATTCTAGGTATATACCCCAGAGAACTGAAAATATAACAGTCTAACAAACGCTTGTACACAAATGTTCAGGCATTATTATTCATAACAGCTAAAAATAAAAAGAAACCAAATGTTCATCAACTGATAAAAGGATAAACAAAATGTGGTATATCCCTACAAGAGAATTTTATTCATCTCTAAAAAATGAATGAAGACCTGATACACGCTACAAAATAGATGAGCCTTGAAAACATTATGCTCAATAAAAGCCAGACACAAAAACCCCACATATTCTATTTCTATGAAATGTCCAGAATAGGCAAATCCAGAGGGACAGAAAGCAGAAGAGTGGTTGCCAGGGGTTGAGGAGAGAGGAGGAATGAGAATGAGTGCTTGATGGGTAAGAGGTTTCTTTTTCCTACGTTGAAGATGTTCTGGAATTAGATAGTGGTGATGGTTGCACAACACAGTTAATATACTGGAAGCCACTGAATTCTACACTTCAAAATGGTTACAATGGCAAATTTTATGTTACATGAATTTTACCTGAATTTTAAAAACTGAACTATATGAGATCCCAGTTCATACCCAGTGAATAACAACACTGTGCTTCATACATTACTTGAAGGAGAATCAAAAACATCAATAGTTTTTCATACTGTTAATATGTTACCATATGATCCAGCAATTCTAAAATAAGTAAAAATACATGTCCAAAAAAACCTTGTGTACGAATGTTCATAGCAGCATTATCCATAACAGTCAGAAAAACAGAAACAAGCCAAATATCCATTAACAGGTGAATGGATAAACTGTGGTATATTCGCACAATGAAATACTACTCAGCAATAAAAAAGAATGAACTACTGATACATGTAACAGCATAAATGAATCATAAAAAGATTACATTATGAAAAATAATTACAACCCAAAATATACAAATGATATGATTCCATTTATATTATGCTGAAATACGGAGAAAACCATTCTATGATAATAAAAATCAGAAGACTGGTTACTTCTGGTGGGAGGAGGGAGACTGGAAAGAATGAAGCATTCTTCTGAGATAACAAAATGTTTTGTATTTTCACTTTAGTGGTAACTACATGGATATACATATTTGTTAGAATTCATCAATTCATATTTAGATATATAATGTTTAAAATGGCTGTACTTTATTGCATGTGGATGTTTGAATGTTTAAAATTTTATGTGATAAGACTTCTACAGGTATAACAGTAAATAAGCTTCACTGGGCATAGCACATTGTTAATGCTCAATCAAAACAGAAGGAAAGCAGGAAATGAGGCAGGTAGGTACATTATTTTATAGTCATGGCCAACTATGTGTCTCATACCACCCTACAGGAATTTACAATTTAGTTCAGTATGTAAGATATAACCTCTGAACTGGTTCATTATCTTTAACAGCTGATGGAGGTGCCAAGTAGCCTCTGAATTATGTTGCTTCAGGGCATCCACTCCCAGTGTATTCCCAAATTCTGAATCCTCCTGTCTTGCTTTTTTTTTTTTTGGAGACAAGGTTTCACTCTGGACTACAGTGGCTAATCATAGCTCACTGCAGCCTAGACCCCTGGGCTCAAGTGATCCTCCCACCTCAGCCTCCTGAGTAGCTGGAACCACTGGTGTGCACTACCCTTCCTGGCTGATTTTTTCATTTTCTGTAGAGACAGGGTCTCCCTATGTTGCCCAGGGTGGTCTCAAACTCCTGGACTCAAGTGATCCTCCCACCACGGCCTCCAAAAGTGCTGGAATTACAGGCGTGAGCCACCTTGCCCGGCCTCTCCATTTTTGATCCTTCACTTAGGATGTGTTCAAGGGCCTGATAATGCTGAATTTACCCTGGTTTCCTAGCCCACAGTCACCTGAGACATTAACTACAGTGCCACAGCCACTAACCAATCCTATCCTTTCATGCACTTAGCCTGCAAAACTAAGAATTTAACCTTACATATAACCTTAAGCCCTCCAATTCACCAGGATAGTGAGACTATGAAATGTGAAAATTAAATAATAAAAATAGACCAGAACACATTTCAGAAGACAACATATCAATAGTTGGCAAATGAATCAAACAGGAATGATTATACCCAAATGAGCAGGAGATAAAGGTTGAATCTAAACTAGGTTTGCTATGGACAGGAAAAAATAATTGCTAAGCCAGGTGAAGAGGCTTAGGCAAAAGAAAGAAAAGAAAAGTGATAAGTATTACAAAATTAATTTGTCTAGATTCTAGAATAAAACATTTATATTTGGATATGTGTGAGGTAATCTGAAAGATCAGATTAGGTCTCTGATAATCACAAAAAGTTGTGGAGTAGACTGAACAATATTATCTTCATTTATAGATAAGGAAATTCTAGCATAGAAAGGTTAACTTTTTTTTTTTTTTTTTTGGAGAGGGAGTCTCGCTCTGTCGCCCACGCTGGAGTGCAATGGCGCAACGCAATTTCCGCTCACTGCAACCTCCGCTTTCCCGGTTCAAGTGATTCTCCTGCCTCAGCCTCCTGAGTAGCTGGGGTTACAGGTGGGGACCACCATGCCCAGCTAATTTTTGTATTGTTAGTAGAGCCGGAGTTTCACCATGTTGGCCAGGCTGGTCTCCAACTTCTGAACTCGTGATCCGCCACCTCGGCCTCCCAAAGTGCTGGGATTACAGGCTTGAGACACCGTGCCCAGCCAGAAAGGTTAACATTTGCCCATGGTCACAAAACTAGTTAGGGACAGGGCCAGCAATGAATAAAATTCATTTCTCTTGATTCACAGCCACATATTCATTTAATTAGATCACGATTCTGCTCAATGTTCTCCAATTTTGCCTAATATAACTCTTGAACAAAGTTTCTCACCATAAACAACCCTGCCATTCACTTCTTAAATGTCTATCCTTCCTCTGAAGAAATGTTTTCAAGCATATTTTCAAGATCTACTTTAAGACAAACCCCACCCTCTTACCAACAGACCTGATTACTGGACAATAAAAAGGAGGTTTCTATCCTTACTGACTATAGCCACGTCCTTTCGGTGGCTACTAACAGATTTAGGTTCCAGTAATATTTTTAAAAACTAACCTCGGATAATAGATTAGAAAATTACTAACTATTGCGTAAAGCGGACTTCCTGCTTATTTATTGCTTGGAATTACCATCTTCAGTGCAGTTGAGGGTGAGTCTAACAGCATAGGGTGCAACTATGTTACTGTCCTTCCTCTTCAGGGCAAATAAGACACACAATTCATCTTTCACAAGACCATAAAATGGGACTTCCTTTTTTAAAAAAATTTTCCTCAATAGAAGCGTGCTTAAATCTTTCCCACATCCTCTAAACCTTCCAAAGATCCAGTCTTCCCTTCATTATACTTTCCTAAAATAACAAATTTTTTTGAAAGAATACATTCAACCTGTCTGAACTTCAAGATTGTAATTTTTATCTAGTACTGTACTTATCTCTGCCACCTACTCAAATTACCCTTAAGGAAACCAATGATACCTGAAACGCCAAAATCAAATACTTATTTTTCAAGTCTTAACCTTATCTGTCCTGGGGATGAAGGAACTGGTGCAGCGTTCACTAGAATGATACTAATTACGGAGCTCTTAAGGAGCTCTACTCTGTGCCAGGCACTGTAATAAGCATTCAAAAATGTTCATTTAATCTTCACAACATCCCTGAGAAGTATTACCCCCTTTTAACAGATTAAAATTGGGGCTCAAAATTACCCAGAGGCCAAGTAGTTAGTGAAGCCCATATGATTCCAATGTTTGCAGTCTCTTCCCAATTTTCCAATTCTGTGGCATTTTCTCCATCTCTTTCACTATTTCATCAACCACGCTTATAATCAATTCTCTTATTTCACATGCTCTCCTTGGCAATTTCATTTCCTCCCAAAGCTTTAACTACATTCTATATTAGTGCTTCCCAACTTTTTAAATCTTTCTGTAAATATAAACATTTTGTGCTCTCTGTAGCTTATATTTTGAAAATAAGTTTTTTCCCGCAGAAATTACAATATTGAATATGTTTATTCAAACTACACTTCCACCACTCAAGATCTGTTAACCTCTAATGAACTGCCCCATGATTGACGTCAATAGACCTTATGCAGAAATATTTTATTGGAGAGATATCAAATCAATCTCTATTTCCTCTTCCCATGTCCACTTCTGCTAGGCATTTCTCTCGAGTCATAAACATCTTTAACTGTCTAATAAGCATAGTTCCATGATTGTCGCCCCAGGCCCTTCAACATAAACCTGTCTAAAACCAAACTTTCACTTCCTTTAGCAAATCTGTTCTCTGCGTTCTCCAGCTAATCTTGTCACAACCCACCCTTGTCTATTCTTCGAGGCACCTACCTGCAAAACCGTAACGTTGACACTCTCTGACTTCCTTGAGCTACCAGGTAAAAAAAAAAAATCAACCATTACAGGAGTGCCTATTATGGCCTGGAGTAGAGGAATGCAAAATAGTTCAAAATATCCTCTTCCTCCTGAAGAAACAGATTTTTTTTTTTTTTTGGAGGGGCATGTTCCAACTTATAAAATTAAAATATATTCACAAGCATTTTAATTTGATCTTTAATCTTTGTTTTACGGGAAAAAAAATGAGATGTTACTTTCCACTCCTTCATTGTTGAAATAAACTCACACTCAACTAAAAGAAAACAGGTCTGGATACAATAAAAGTCAACAGGGCAGCGCAAATTGCCAACTACCCAAGGACACAAAGTGACCTGGACGCGTTCTGGGGTGGCGCTGCCGTCAAGGCCGGGGGCCGCCTGGCCAGACTCTCCCTCCGACGCCCCCCGGGGCCGCTCTCACTCTCGCAAGTCCCTCTGCAGCTGTCCTCAAGCCGGTGGGGTCGGCAGTGACCGCGGGAAAACCCCGCTTGCTGTGCGACCCAGGGCGCGCTGAGCACGGGCTGCGGCTGCCGCCGCTGTCCGGCTCCGGCTCCGGCTCCGGCTCCGGCCCCGGCCCCGGCCCCGGCCAGAGCTGAGTCCGGACTCAGCCAAAGCCCCTTGCCTTCAGCTTCCCAAACGTCCGACCAGTGGAAAATTAGCATACCTGGGGGAGAAGGCAGCTGGAGGGCCGGCAGTCCTGGCAAACCTAGAAGGCGGGAATAACCCTGGTGACGGGCGGGGCCGGGCTCCGGCGCTAACTGCATCCACTAGGTTTGGTCAACGCAGAGCCGCGCCAACTCTCTGAGGCTGCGTCAAGACGTGAAGCGGCGGACCGAGAGCCGGGGTCTGAGGCTGAAAGAGCATCGGAATGGAGGCGGGGCAGAGGCAGAGACACATCCTACGGGGACAGAGCGAGGCGCGAGGACAGCGCCGTGAGGGGGCGGGGTGCGCAGCGCGAGAAGGCGGGCACAAGGGGCGAGCGCGAGGCGGGGCACGGCGCGTGGCGTGAGACGGGGCGGGGCGCGCGTATCGGCGCCGCGGCCGGGTGACGCGTTTTCAAATCTTCAACCGCCGCAGCCCACTCGTTTGTGCTTTGCGCCTTCCTCCTCCGCGCCTTAGAGCCGGATCCGGCCCCGGAAACCCGACCTGCAGACGCGGTACCTCTACTGCGTAGAGGCCGTAGCTGGCGGAAGGAGAGAGGCGGCCGTCCTGTCAACAGGCCTGGGGAAGCCGTGCTTTGGCGGCTGCCCGGCGCGACACTTTCTCCGGACCCAGCATGTAGGTGCCGGGCGACTGCCATGAACTCCGGAGCCATGAGGATCCACAGTAAAGGACATTTCCAGGGTAAGAAGCCCCTCCTCCGCCTGCAGTCCCTTTAATCCTTTCCTCCCCTCGTGGTTCCACCATTGATTCTTCAGACTTCTCCCGCCGGGTCCTCAGCTTCTTTTTTTCTGACCGCCCTCTGGGGTCTGAAGGAAGGGGCCCCGTTCAGTGTTTTGCCTAAGAAGGAACGGATCCTGACCGGCCCCTCGAGCGCTCTGCCGTTTACAGCGGCGGTCCCAGATTCATTCCCGGTCGTGCCTTCCGTTGAAAACTAGCAAACAATGTGCAGATCCGGGACCTCGCCGGGACTGCAGCGCTGTCTCCTCCCGGGCTCTCGCATATGCTAAGCCTCCGCCCGGGCCCTTGGAGGCGACGGACTGCATCCTCAATTTAAAGTCAGACGCGCTCGTGGCTTTTCGCTTCAGGATTAGATTGAGTGATTGTGGGTGGATTTTTGGTCTTACTCTTGAAAGTATATTTTCCTTTCCTCATAAGTTGGGGGAAAGCATTGTATTTCAAACACCCTATTGCTGGTTTGAACATTACAAACAGGGAAACAAAAGCAAATTTCAATTTTCAGTCACTTTATTTGGTGAAACATTCCAGCACCTAAATTTTTTGTACAGGTGTTTGTGTGTGTATAGTAACTACCAATTTAAGAGCAGATTGCGTTTGAAAAATTAATTTTTAAAGCAGTTGCTTGGATCTCAGATCTGTTTTTAATGAAAATAATGAAAGGTTTAGTTCTTCGTAATGGACCGTTAAATTCTTAATACGTAGACAAATTGTATGTGAAATGGACCGTTTAGTTGTTAATATGCAGACAAACTTTATATGAAACTAAAACTTGAGCAGTCTGAAACCCTTGAGGACTAGGTTATTCTGGGAACAGAGGATTCTTTCATCGCTAAATGAAGTTTAAACACCAGTTTTGAATGTTCAGCAGAATGGCAGATGCTCAATAAATAGTTGAGTATTAAATACCCCCATGGAGTTTACATCCTAAAGAAGAAAATCTTTCAAAAGAGTTTTATATAGTTCCGTGCCTCAGGAATAAACACGCGAATATTTCTTGCTGAGTCAACTATTATTTTACAATATGCGGTCTGTGAAAGTATATAGGGCATTTTGCCTCTATCCTAAGTAGTACTACAAAGAAATACATTTCAGTGCTAATAACTTAAACTGGTAGGGTTGTAAGGATTTTTATTCTGTAATATTGTATAATGAAATATTTTTAAAATAGTAAAAGTGTCTGTGTAAAACATCTGATTCTAAACATCTTTAATAGGTGGAATCCAAGTCAAAAATGAAAAAAACAGACCATCTTTGAAATCTCTGAAAACTGATAACAGGCCAGAAAAATCCAAATGTAAGCCACTTTGGGGAAAGGTATTTTACCTTGACTTACCTTCTGTCACCATATCTGAAAAACTTCAAAAGGACATTAAGGATCTGGGAGGGGTAAGTGAAAACCCTACACTGGCATAGAAGGAAAAATTTGTAACTAGTACTTTCTACTATGTAATCATTTAAATTTTTCATTTTGGAAAACTTAAACCCTTCTATTAGCACCAAGCTTAACATTTTTATCAGCGGTTTATTGTTAACGAAAAACCATTTGTTTTAACTTTTTGTGGACTGACAGACCTTTCAGGTTTCTCTGATTAGCAGTCTAGTATAAAGTTCTTAGAGTGTACGACTCCCCTGTCCTAGTGGAACTGCTCGTTGACTGCTTACTGTAATGTTGGAATGTCCTCCAGATAACAGCAATTTCTTGATTATGAATCTTGGGGAGCTACATAAGTTTGTCTGGACTAGTGTAACAGTTAAGAATGTTACTATGGAACACCCATGCAAACCACACAGTTAAAATTGTTCCTGAGTGAACAATGTTACAGATGTTGTTTCAACAGAATGAATGTTATTAAAGGAAAAGAAATTTGCATTAAGAATCTGGAATACCTTCTTTCCTACCTTATACACTGATTAGATGATTGGGAAATTAGAAAACTCAGGCAAAATTCTACGACCTTAATAGGATTAAGGTTGATATTGGCTGAATTTTGGCAAATGAGGTAATTAAGATTTTTTTCTGTTTAAAAGGTTCATGCTGGACTTTGACTTTCTGAAGGTCTGCGTCGTTGAATGTCTAAACTGATCCTTTCATTCCCAGACTAGTAACTTTTCATTTTATTTTTATTTTGAGACGGAGTCTCATTCTATATGGCCTAGGTTGCAGTGCAGTGGTGCGATCTCAGCTCACTGCAACCTCCTCCTCCCAGGTTCAAGTGATTCTTGTGCCTCAGCCTCCATCTCCTGAGTAGCTACGATTATAGGCATGTGCCACCACTCCTGAATTTTTGTATTTTTAGTAGAGTCAGGGTTTCACCATGTTGCCCAGGCTGGTCTCAAACTTCTAACCTCAGGTGATTTGCCCACCTCAGCCTTCTAAAGTGCTGGGATTACAAACGTGAGCCCTCCAGGCCCAGCCGATTCCCAGACTAGAAACTTATCAGAAGAACATGTGCTAACAGGTTTCCTGGAACTGTTAATATGATATTTTATTTACCTATCTCTGAAAAGTTATTCTACTTTTTTACTGTTCATTTTGTTAAACTAAAACAGTGTCACATGCTTGTAATAGTCGTATTTATCGTAATGATCATACGACAGCATTCTTAAAGGTCATGTTTTCCAGGCCTGCCACCCTATTGACTATACACCTATTGAGAGTATCTTAATGTGTTAAGGACCTTAGACATTGAGTAAAAAATACCCCTTCATCTTAGAAACAAAGTACTTGAGGTCCAGAGAAAGTAAATGGCCCAATTAGAGCAGTATTAGCTTCTTAATTCCCACAGCAACATAGTACCTGCACCATTCTGTTCCTCTAGCAATCAATGGCTACAAATGGCTATCTGGCTGGTAATTCACACCTGTAATCCTAGCACTTTGGGAGGCCGAGGCAGGTAGATGGCTTGAGGCCAGGAGTTCAAGACTAGCCTGGGCAACATGGCAAAACTCCATGTCTACTAAAAAAAACAAAAATTAGCCAAGCATGATGGTGCATGCCTGTAGTCCCAGCTACTCGGGAGGCCGAGGCATGAGCATCGCTTGAACCTGGGAGACGGAGGTTGCAGTGAGCCAAGATTGTGCCACTGTACCCCAGTCTGAGTGACAGTGAGACCCTATCTCCAAAAAAAAAAAGGTAACTCAAAGTAGCTATCTGATATGGTTCGATGACAACTTTCTCAAATATGATGAACAACCCATTAACTCTAGGTCTAATAGTCTAAATCAGTGATACTTAGATTTGTGTTTTTATCAGTAGAACCCTTTAAACAAAATAATATTCAGAAGTCCAATATGTAAAGCCTGTAAAAAGGGAACTCCTTGGGCTAAAACAGCAGTACAGAGGCTAAAGCAAGAACCACTTGCCCTGTCACCTTCTTTCTTCTATCTCCACAGCAGTTCCTGAGGTAATTGCAAGAAACAAATTTTGAATTACTTCTGCCATACATAATAGTTGAGGGACCTTTTGGTTTTACATACTTAATCTTTACCCTGAAATGACTGAAGTAGACCAGTGAAGTTAGGAGCATATTAAGGGTGTAAGTTCCCAAATTTTCCTTTGGATTTCCCAAAAATCCAAAGCTGTGGATTTTCAACCGAATTTGATTTATTAACTTTCTCCTAAAAAAGTCTTTATTTATTGAATTCTGATCTTCCCATACTACCTTTTCTATAATTAATGATATTTAATCCTCAGGTCCTGGTTTCTGTCTTCAGCACATATACTGTTTCTATCACTAAAAAAGATTTTGTCATAAAGATCTCCTACATGAGTTAATTTATCTTCACATCATTACTTTAGGTGTCTTTTTAATTCACCACTTCATGCACTTTGGTTTCTATAATCTCGGTGAAAACATCTTAATATCCCATTTATCTGCAGAGTATGCTTCTGACAAATTTAACCACTGAGAGCACAGCACCCAGATTCTGATATAAAGGGGAAATACCTTTAATAGTGCAAGAAAAGTAGGTGTTATAAAACCATCTAAGGAGGACATGGGATCAGCCACAGTTAGGTTCATGTCTAAATAGTTTTGGCTAAAATAAGGCAATTGGAGAGGAACAGAAATGTAGGCTGATACCTTGGCGTATTAGCTTGAACAGTAAAAGGTTTGATGTTCGTCATGATCACCTTGAGTCATCAGAAAATACATTTTGAGTTTACTCTTTAAATGGCATAGATTCAACAATATCTAATACATTGAATACCCTGGTAAAACTGATTCAACAAATGTTTGAGTATGATGTACACTGCACTCTGTGTTTTGGTAGATTCAAAAATGAATCCAGCCAGGCTCGGAGGCTCACGCCTGTAATCCTAGCACTTTGGGAGGCTGAGTTAGGCAGATCACTTGAGGTCAGGAGTTTGAGACCAGCCTGGCCAACATGGTGAAACCCCATCTCTACTAAAAATACAAAAATTTAGCTGGGCATGGTGGCGCACACTTGTAATCCCAGCTACTGGGGAGGCTGAGGCAGGAGAATCTCTTGAACCTGGGAGGTGGAGGTTGCAGTGAGCCAAGATTGTGCCACTGCACTCCACCTGGGCAACAGAGCAAGACTGTCTAAAAAGAAAAATAAAATAAAATAAATGAATCCTTATGTCCGTCCTATCCTCATGTTCTAACCTAGGTAGAGATGACATTGTACAAGTAACTGTGTTAATAATACAACATAGAACGTCAAGAGAAAGGAGAGATTAGTTCCAGCTGAGGAATTGTGGGTTTTGTTCACACACAATTGGAACACAGCTTTGAAGAATGATGAAGATTTGGGCATGTGGGAATTCATTCAAAAATTATTCCACCACTGTCTCCAGTATATCAGCACTATTTTAGATCCTAGAGATGCAAAAATAAGTAAAATATAACCCTCTAGGTATTCTTAGTCTAGTGGAAACCTCAGACAACTAAATAATCTATATTAGAGTGTTGTCAGTGTTTTGACAGAAATATGTAGAAATTGCTATTAGAACACAGAGATAGGAATGATTAACTCTGCTGTTAGGAATCAACAGAGATAAAGTTTGAGCTGGATCTCGAAGTCTTAGTTAGCAAGGCAAATAGACATACTAAATAGAGGAAAGCATATTTAAAATATATGTCAATGCAGTTTGTTTGTACAACTACTAATGTTGCAGTGGGATTTGAGCTTAGGATATAGGTTGGGGAAGTGGCAGCAAACAAAATTATATTAGGGCTAGATTGCAAAGGGCGTTTTATTCACTACTAAGGAGTTTTAACTCTGTAAGAAATTAAAAACCAAAGGAAATAAGTGGTACTAACATAAGAACAGACATACAGACCAATAGAATAGAACAGAGAACCCAGAAATAAACCCTTGCATCTATGGCTAATTGATTTTCAAGAAGGGTGCCAAGACCATTCATTGGGGAAAAGATGATCTTTTCAACAGCTGGTGCTGGGAAAACTGGATATCTACATGCAGAAAAATGAAGTTGGACCTTTACTGTCATATGCGTAAATGAGCTCAAAATGGATCTGAGATTTATCTGTAAGAACTGAAACTCTTAGTGGAAAATATAGGGAGAGATCTTCATGACATTGGATTTGGCAGTGATTTCTTGGATATGATACCAAAATCATGTGCAACAAATGAAAAGTATAAAATTGGACTTCATCAGGATTAAGAACTTTTGTGCCTCAAAGGACATTTTCAGGAGTGAAAAGACGTACAGAATTGCAGGAAATCTTTGCAAATTATACATCTGCTAAGGGATTAATATCCAGAATACCTATATAAAGAGCTTCTATGACCCAAGAACAAAAGGACAAATGGCCCAATTTAAAAATGGACAGAGGAACTGAAAAGACATTTACTCAGAAAAGGTATACTAATGGCAGATAAGTACATGAAAAGATGTTCAACATCACTGATCATTAGGGAAATGTCAATCAGTAATCACTTAACACCAGTTAGGATGGTTACTGTTAACTAGAAAAATAACAAGTGTTAACAAAGATTTGAAGAAGTAGAACCCTTGTGCACTCTGAGTGGTAGTGTAAAACGATATAGCCACCATACAAAATAGTATGGGTGGTTTCTGAAAAAAGTAAAAAATTGAATTACTATATGATTCTGCAATTCCATTTCTGACTATACATCCAAAAGAATTGAAAGCAGGGTCTCAAAGATATTTATTATTCACAATAGCCAAAAAGTGTGAACAGCCTTCATATCCGACAAGTAAATAGATAAAGAAGAGGTTGTATACACATACAATAGAATATTATTGAGCTTTAAAATGGAATGAAATTCTAATACATGCTACAACATGGGTGAACCACAAAAAACATTGTGCTAAGTGAAGGAAGCCAGTTACAAAAGAACAAATGTAGGATTCCATTATATGAGTTATCTAGAATAGCCAGTTTCAGAGATGGAAAGTAGAATAAAGGTTATGAGGGGCTGGGAAAAATGAGGAATGAGGAGTTATTGTTTAATGGGTACAGACTTTCAGTTTGGGATCATGGAAAAGTTATAGAAATGTTTTAGTAGTGATGGTTGCATAATGTGAATGTACTTAACTGCCGTTAAATTGTACCCTTAAAAATGGTTAAAATGGCGAATTTTATATTTGTCACAATAAAAGTGTATAGGAGATTGGGTTTCTTATGAAAAATTAGAACCTCTGACATTACTAGGGCCTCATATTTATGAAAATGAAGGCAGTATTTGATGTGTGAATTATTTATATTATTGCCTGGCCCTTATAGACATTTGAGTCTGTAATCCCTGGAATAAATAAATATAAGTGTATTATTTACTGGTCAATGAAAATGAATGTTGGTCAGAAAAGAAATGATTTGCACTTAACCAAGGAGGCCACTGGTCTCAGTAGCAAATTCTGCTTAATGCTTAGATGAAGTTAACTTATCTGTTACACACTTGACTTCATTTTTATTATCCTCATTTATAGTGTGGGATCCTATAGAAAATAGATACAGCTATTTAAAATATTTTAAGAAGTCTTTCATGGATGTAAATTGTTACTGCTTATTAATGATTCACAATTTACTTCTGCTTAGTGGGTATGTATAGTATACATATTTATACTATATATTTTTCTAATAATATTAGTATTCTACTTAGTATTTACTTCTACCTATTTTTATTTTCCTGACCCTGGCGATCTTTAATAACCTTCACTTTGGTACATGTCTTTATAAGTAAATTCAGATACTTAGGTGGTGGTTTTCAAACATTTTAGTAAAGAAATTCTTTTCAAACAGTCTTACACTCTTAAGGGTAAAGGTTCCCTGCATCCTGTAAGTTGAAGCCTCAAGGGAAGGTGTAATAGTGATTGATTTAGACTTGTACTGTCTGCTATGGTAACCATTAGTGATATGTGGCTATTAAATTTAAACTCTTTAAAATCAAATTTAAAAATCAGTGGCTTCAGCTAGGCGCAGTAGTGTGTGCCTGTACTCTCAGATACTTGGGAGGCTGAGGCAGGAGGCTCTCTTGAGCCCAGGAGTTCAGAGCCAACCTGGGCAACATAACAAGACTCCATCTCTTAAGAAACAAAAAACTCAGTGGCTTAATCACACTACCAAGGCCATTTCATATGCTTAGGTAAGTTGTATTGGACACTGCTGCTTTAGATCATGGGCTTAAGTCAGAATGCCTATGTTCAAATTATATTATTTGCTACTGGGTAACATTAAGCAAGTCACCTCTCTTCACTTTTTATCCTGCAGAAAATGTAGATAGTATCATGAGGCTGTTCCATAGATTAAGTTAATTAACATATGTAAAGTGTTAAAGAATAGTATCCAGCATATGCTGCTGTTGTGCTGTTATAGGAGCTCTTATACTTCCTCAGAGTTCTAGGTTCAGAAAAATACAGTATAAAAACCACCAATTTACGAAATAATTGCATCAAATTGAAATTTTTTACTGTGCTTGGCATATGAAACAGTTTATGGTTTTTATGACCTAGTTGAAAATACCTTGGTGGCATGTGCCTATAGTCCCAGCTGTTTAGAAGGCCGAGGTGGGAGGATCACTTGAGAACAGGGGGTTGAGGCTGCAGTGAGCTATGATTGTGCCACTGCACTCTAGCCTGGATAACACAGTGAGACTGTGTTTCTTAAAAAAAATTTATAAATAAAAATATTTTGTTCTCTTCTAGCGAGTTGAAGAATTTCTCAGCAAAGATATCAGTTATCTTATTTCAAATAAGAAGGAAGCTAAATTTGCACAAACCTTGGGTCGAATTTCTCCTGTACCAAGTCCAGAATCTGCGTATACTGCAGAAACCACTTCACCTCATCCCAGCCATGATGGAAGTTCATTTAAGTCACCAGACACAGTAAGTCTCTTAAATATGCTTTGAGACTCAAAAGGGCTATATCCTGAAGATCTCATGGTTTTTAATAGCAAGGTGGCAGTAGAGTTTACTTATGTAGAACATTTGCAAAGCCACATTATGTGTGGCTCTCCAGTCCTTAATAAGGTTGCTGTCTTTTAGAAAGGTGGTTTTTTCCTAATAGTTTTTGTGTACTCATACTCTGATTACTTAGGTATACCCTTGTATTTAGGGATGGCATGTAGTTTTTAGAATAATTTACACCTAAAAAGTTAACAGCAGATCATTCTTTGAAGAAGAAATAGAAACTTTTTTAATTTTCAGAGCAGGGGCAGCAAACTCTGGCCCATGGGCCAAATCCAGTCTGTTGCCTTTTTTGTACAACCTGCAGGTTAAGCATGGTTTTTACATTTTCAAATAGTTGTGTAAAAATATCAAAAGAATATTTTGTGACAAGTAGAAATTTTATGAAATTCAGATTTCATTGTCCATAATGTTTTATTGGAACACAGCCATACCTGTTTGTTTAGGTATAATCTGTAGTGGCTTTTGTGTTTTAGGCAGAATTGAATAGTTGCTGTAGAGACCATATGGCCAACAAAGCTTAAAATGTGTACTCTCTGGTCCTTTGCATAAAAAGGTTGCCAGCCCCTATTCTAGAATTATTGAAATCACATCCCTACCACTCCATGGCCAATAAATTGAAAGATGCAAGGAAGGACAAATTAAATTGATTTAATTGGGTGTGAGGTGGGATAAGATCAAATGAGAGATAAAATGTTTATCTCACTTTTTAGGTTGAAGTGCAATGAAATTATTATTTTAAAATATTCTCGACTTACCTATTATAGCCATTTGAAAATTAAGGAAAATGAGGAGAAAACAGAAGAAATGAGTCAGAAAGGAGATATCACTTGAAAAAAGAGATACAATACATAGAAGAAAGAATGGAAAAGAGATCAAGGAAGGACCGTGCATTCTCTGAGTTAATGCTTTTTTGGAGCAAGGAGACAATACACCAGCAATTCCAAAATAATTGTTGCTTACGGCATTTCAACGAGTTTTCCTAGTATTTTATTTAAAAAGCGAAGTAACGGTTAGGTGCGGTGGCTCACGCCTGTAATCCCAGCACTTTGGGAGGCTGAGGTGGGTGGACCACGAGGTCAGGAATTCAAGACTAGCCTGGCCAACATAGTGAAACCCCATCTCTACTTAAAAAAAATACAAAAATT
The DNA here is from genome assembly GCF_028885655.2 of Pongo abelii. Lineage (NCBI taxonomy): Eukaryota > Metazoa > Chordata > Mammalia > Primates > Hominidae > Pongo > Pongo abelii. The sequence goes on along the minus strand of NC_071991.2, from coordinate 88,589,382 downwards.
AGCCGGGCATGATGGTGCGTGCCTGTAGTCCCAGCTACTTGGGAGGCTGAGGCAGGAGAATCACTTGAACCCGGGAGGCAGAGGTTACAGTGAGCTGAGATCACGCCACTGCACTCTAGCTTGGGTGACACAGCGAGACTTTGTCTCCAAAAAAAAAAAAAAAAAAGGTGAAATAACGTAAAAACAGTATATAAAATTTATTGTTTTTCTTAAATCTCTGATTTAATAGGAACTAAAATGTAAGCCAATTAATTATAAAGAATTCCAGTGAAACCTAGCTATTTTATTTTTCATGTTGAATAGAATTTACTACAAAACCAAAGAGGTCACCCAAAAAAAGAGAAACTTTTTAATATGAGACCCGGAAGTTCTCTTTACTTAGCTGCTTTACATTTTTAACCTGTTCTCCAGTTAAGCACTATGTTTTAAATTTTTCTGGTCTTTTTATAGGTGTGTTTAAGCAGAGGAAAATTATTAGTTGAAAAAGCTATCAAGGACCATGTAAGTAGGAACTATAAAGATTCACATTGTACATTTTGTTATTAAAAACTCAACTGGAAATTTCAGATATTCTTGAAATTTTCCTTTCCACATTTTTAGGCAAAAGCCTGAATCTCAGCATATATTTTATTTTACAAAGTACAGAACTTACTTTTCATGTAGAAACATCCCCATCTTGTGGCCTTTTAAAATATTACTGGAAACTTAAAACTTGCCTTATAGTTTTCATTAAATTACCAAGGACGTGGGTATAAAGTGGGATTGATTTTAGGAATTCTATAGAAAATCTTGATGTCCTAGCTATTGTAACTCTATAGGGTCTGTTACAAATAACCGCCTTAGTGACATTAAGCTTCAAATAATTGAATTTTTATTAAAATTTAGCTCATCTTAAATAATTTCCTAGAACAACCATAAAACTTTTTTTTTTTTAACAGGATTTTATTCCTTCAAATAGTATATTATCAAATGCCTTGTCATGGGGAGTAAAAATTCTTCATATTGATGGTAAGGATTTTATAATTGTTTTTTGACAATATTTTTTTTAAGTGTCCATGTCTGTCCTTTGATTCCTGACTTTACATAGTGAAATTTTGATAGCAGGGATGTCTTAATCTGTTTCCTATTGCTTGTAACAGAATACCTGAAACTGGGTAATGTACAAAGTAAAGGAATTTATTTCTTACAGTTTTGGAGACTAAGAAGTCCAGGGTCAAAGGGCTGCATCTGGTGAGGGCCTTCTTGTTGGTGGAGACTCTGCGAGTCTTGAGGCAGCACAGAGTATCACATGGTGAGGGGCTGAGTGTGCTAGCTCAGGTCTCTCTTTCTCTTTTTATAAAGATATCAGGTCCTCTCCCATGATAACCCATTAATCCATGAATTCCCTCTTAAAGGTCCCACCTCTCAGTAAGTACTGTCACACTGGGGATTAAATTTCAACATGAGTTTTAGAGGAGACAAACATTCAGACCATAGCATAGGGATGCCTATAATGGTAAATTCTTTATCTAATTTAACTACAAGAAAATATCACTGTTTAACCCCAAGAGTAAAATTGCTAATCTTAAAACCTTCTTTCTTTTAATAAAGACATTAGATACTACATTGAACAAAAGAAAAAAGAGTTGTATTTACTCAAGAAATCAAGTACTTCAGTAAGAGATGGGGTATGTTTTCTTTTTTAATTTTTAAAGTAATTTTTTAAAGTGACCAAGCTTGTTTTTTTTATTTATGTATTTGCAAAGTTTTCCTCCCAAGCAGAAAGTATCCTAGGGGCAAGTCTGTGTATGATGTGCCTGTTTCTGTTATTCAGATAAATCGAGTGTCATTTAACTTTAGGGTTGTACTCACCAGGTAAAAGTTGTTCCTGGAATAGTGGCATAGGTCGCTTCCTCAGCCCCCTTTTGTTACTGCTGTTTTGTAACAGGTATTTTTATTTATTCTGTAGAAAAAACACTAAAATCAGCCTGTTGTATAAACGTTCCTAATGTAAGTAATGTACTTCTTTTTGGAATATAAATATGTACTATCCTTTTCAACTGCTCTAAATGGTGGTATAACAAAATATTGTTTTAGCATGGCTAACTGGCCTGACCTTGAAATACTTGTTAAACAACCACATTGGTTGTTAACATTCTGTTAAACATAATGTTCCCATTATCTTCAGTCCCTTTCCTTTTCCTTGTTGCTTCTTTGAAGCATCTATACAGATTCAGGCTTTTTCCATCCTTTAAAACAAATACAGTAAAACCTCTCTTGATCCCACATCCCTACCTACCTATTAGCTAATCCTTGTAATTCCTCATCCAAAGTTCTCGGATCTCTACTTTTATACTTCCCATTCACTTTTCAACCTACAAGGTATAAAACTTCTGACCAGTTTTCCAAATCATTTTGATACTTTTTAAACCCAAGTCATATTGGTTCTCTCAGCTGTCGTCCATTTCTTCCTTAAACTTTTCTATTCTCTTCTGAAATTTCATCTCTTAGCTTTCTCCTGGTCTCTTCATATTTCTCAGACCATTCTTTTGTGGCCTGCTTTTCCTTTGTTCAGTATTTAAATGACAAGGTTCTAAAAATAATAAACTGATAAGAGAGTGTATATAAAGACATGAAACTATGGTTTCATGTAGGATGGCATATTTTAGAAATCTTGTATAGCATAATACAGCCTGATCTTTGAGTGTGCCGGTGACAAAAGATAAAGCTGGAAAAACCAGCATGTTAAGATTATAAAGTACCTTGCACTATATAAAGGAGTTAGATTTTATCTTGGAGAGTTTGGAAAATTATGGAAAGATTATAAATAGAGTAACCTGATTGGATAGTCATTTTGGAAAGATCTTCTAGTTGACAGTAAAGAATGAATTATTTGGCAAGACTGGAAAATGGCTTTTGAACTCTTGAACAATTTTTTTTTTTTTGAGGTAGGCCCTCCCCCTCTGTCACCCAGGCTTGGAGTACATTGGTGCCATCTCAGCTCACTGCAACCTCCTCCTCCTGGGCTCAAGCGATCCTCCCACCTCAGCCTCCCCAGTAGCTGGGATTACAGGCATGAGCCACCGTACCTGGCTAGTTTTTGTATTTTTTGTAGAGACAGGGTTTCGCCATGTTGCCCAGGCTGGTCTCGAACTCCTGAGCTCAAGCTGTCCACCCGCCTCAGCCTCCCAAAGTGCTGAGATTACAGCCATGAGCAACCACACCCAGCCCTCATTTTTTACTGAATACATTTTATAGGATGACCACTTGGTATATACATGCCGTATATAAGGCTGCATAAAGTTTTTATGCATTTCACATTTTTAATAAATTCACATTTATATAAGAATAATTTGCAGAAAGCAACAAAGTAGTATTTAAATAAAACTATCAATCAAGGTGTCAAAATGATTTGGAAAACTGGTCAGAAGTTTTATACCTTGTAGGTTGAAAAGTGAATGGGAAGTATAAAAGTAGAGATCTGAGAACTTTGGAGGAGGAATTACAAGGATTAGATAATAGGTATGGGTTAAAAATTTAAATGACTATTTCCAAATTTTCACAAAATATAAGTGGATATTCTTATATCGGACTGTGCTAGATGGCATATAAATTACCTCTACCACACTTAGCAGATTGTTTGGATTGTATATAGAAGTAAATGTTTAAAAAAATGTAAACTCAGGACATTTATGGACTCTGTGAATACACAAATTATGTCTATCTTCATATATATGTGTATATATATCTGAAGTTTCATAGAACAATAGTTACCCTCCTTAATGTGGTGGATATTAATATTTCTATGGTATTTTCATTTCTTAAAAATATTGATCACAACTCTGAATTGACTTTATAGCCTACTGATAGGTCACAGTTTGCAGTTTAAAAAGCATTCTGGGGGCTGAGCATGGTGGCTTACGCCTCTAATCCCAGCACTTTGGGAGGCCAAGGTGGGCGGATCACACGAGGTCAGGATACCAGCATGACCAACATGGTGAAACCCCCATCTCTACTAAAAATACAAAAATGCCGGGTGTGGTGGTGCATGCCTGTAATCCCAGCTATTTGGAAGGCTGATAGAGGAGAATCACTTGAACCTGGGAGGCAGAGGTAGCAGTGAGCCGAGATCACCCCACTGCAGTCCAGCCTGGGTGACAGAGTGAGACTCCATCTCAAAATAAATAAATAAATGGATGGATGGATAGATAGCATTCTGGGATGTTATGTCAGTGATCCTGAGAAATGTTCAAGGCCTGGCTTAAGGCAATAACAAAGGGGAGGGGAAGATTTGAAAGATACTTAATTGGTTTCAGTGTCTTGAATCTAGTATTTACTAGATTATTAACATCATAAAGACCAAGTTTAGTCCTCATCATTCCTTCAGTAGTAACAAATACTAAATGCCTGCTATGTGCCATGCAGTAGGAGCCCTCATAAAACAAAGAAAAGATAAAATAGCTATGAAACAGATCTTAATCTTTCTTCTAAAATAAAAACGGTAATAATACCAAATATCTTGATAGTCCAGAATCTATATCTGGTTGAATTGGTACTCATACTGGAAATTTTTATTTTGGTATATAAGAAAGGAATGTTTCTGGAAAATTTTTAGTTTGCCAAGTACTAAAACAAAACCTTTTAGTGAAATTACATTTAAGAGTCTTGAATGGACATGTATAAATTTCAAAATGTTTATTAGCTTCTCATAAATGTTCTCGTTAGTATGTATCTTATTTAAAATATGGTAATTGGATAAATGTATTTTAGTCATTGCTTTATTTAAAGTGCTTTGAGGTTTGGGCTTTTTGTTTTTTTGTTTTTTTTTTTTCCAGTTTGCTCAAAACTTACTTTGTCGAATTTTTTACATACATGTGCAGGAAGAATATTGGTCTTTTTCTTTGATGTCTTTGTCTGGTTTTAGTGGGATGTTTAATCTTATTTTCAGAACACACTGATATGTGTTCCTGTTTCTATTTTCTAGAGAAGTTTTTATAGAATTGTTTTTATTTCTTTAAATGTTTGGTAGAATTTACTAGCAAGGCTATCTAGCCCTGACATTTTTCTTTGTTGGAAGATTCTTAACTATGAATTCAATTTATTCATTAGATATATGATAATTCAGATTATTTTCTCTTCAGTGCATGTTGGTAGTCTGTTTTTCAAGGAATTTGTCCATTGTGTCTTGGTTGTCAAATTGATGGGCAAAGAGTTGTTTCTAATATTCCCTTATTAACTTTGTAATGTCTATGGGAACTGTAATAATGTCCCCTCTTCCATTCCTGATAATGCTATTTTGTGTCTATTCCTTTTTTTCTTAGTCAATCTGGCTAGAGTTTTACCAGTTATTAATATTTTCAAGGAAACAGCCTTTAGTGGCATTGATTTTTTTGTGTGTGTGGTTTTCTGTTTTCAGTTTTATTGATTTCTGCTCTTCTTCTGCCTATTTTGGGTTTATATTTCTATTTGTAGTTTCTTAGGTAAAAAGCTTGAATCATTGATTTGAGACTTTGCTTTTATTTTAATGCTATAAATTTTCTTTAAGCTTTCCTTTAGCTGCATCCCACACATTTTACACTGGATATTCTTTTAATAGACTTTATTTCTTTAGAGAAGTTTTTGGTTCTCAGTAAAATTGAATGAAAGGTACAGAGATGTTTTACATACTCCATGTCCTAACATCCCACACCAGAGTGGTACATTTGTTATAATCAATGAACTTAACATTGACACATCATTATCATCCAAAGTTCATAGTCCACATTTTGGCTCACTCTTGGTGTTGTACATTCTGAGTTTTGACAAGTATGATTATGATGTGTATCCATCATTATAGTATCATACAGAATGGTTCCACTGCCCTAAAAATCTTCCGTGTTTATCCCCCCATTCCCTTAAACCCCAGATAACTCCTGATGCTTTTACATTCACCATGGTTTTGCCTTTTCCACAGTGTCATATAGTTGGAATCATACAGTGTGTTTCCTTTTTTGATTGGCTTGTTTCACTTGGTGATGCTTATTTAAGGTTCCTCCATGTCTTTTCATGGCTTGACAGCTCTTTTTAAAATCTGAATATTATTTCATTTTCTGTATGCACCACAGTTTATCCATTTACCTACTAAAGGACATCTTGGTTGCTTCCAAGTTCTGGCAGTTATGCATAAAGCTAATGTAAATATCCATGTGCAGGGTTTTTTTGTGGACATATTGTCAACTCATTTGGGTAAATAAGCAAAGAGTATGATTGCTGCTTCACATAGTAAGACTAGGTTTAGTTTTGTTATAATCTGCCAAACTGTCTTCCAAAGTAGTTGTGCCATTTTGTATTCCCACCAGCAATGAATGAGAATTCCTGTTGCTGATAGGTTGGATTTTCATCTTTATTCAATTAAAAATATTTTTAAATTTCTCTTGTGACTTACTTATTGTCCTGTGGGGTTACTTTTATCATTTGTTTCCAAATAGGAATTTTTCAGCTATCTTTCTGTTACTGATTTCTATTTTAATTCTGTTATGGCCGTATAACGTGCTTTTTATTATTTTAGTTTTAAAAAATTTATCAGAGTTACCCAGAATATAGTCTATCTTGGTAACATTCCATGTGCACTTGAAGAAAATGTATATTCTGCTGTGGTTGCGTAGAGTATTGTTTACATGTCAGTTAGATCAACTTGAGTGATAGCGTTGCTCATGTTTTCTGTATTCAGGATACAGAAATGTTGCTCGGGCCTTGTTCTGTCCACTGCTGAGAGAGAGGGATATTGAAATTACCAAGTAAAATTGTGGATTTGTCTAGTTTTCCTTTTAGTTCTAGTACAGTTTTGAGTCATTTTGAAGCCTGTTGTTAGATATGTACACATTTAATATTCTTATGTCTTCCTGGTGAATTGACCCTTCTATCCTCTATAATGCTCTCTCTTCTGTCCCTGTTAATTCTTATTCTGAAGTCTGCTCTCTGATGTAGACCATTCTGGCTTTATTTTTATTAGTATTTACATAGTACTTTTTGCAGTCTTTTGCATTTAACATATCTATGTATTTAAAATGGACTTCTTGCAGATGTTGTCTTTTTCATCAAATTTGGCAATCTGTCTTTTAATTGGTAGTTTAAGTGATTTATACTTAATGTAATTATTGATCTTTTATTTAGGTCTACCAACTTACTGCTAGTTTTCTGCTGATGCCCTCTGTATTTTATTTCTGTTTCCCCCTTTCCTGCCTTCTTTCAGATTGATCTGCCAGCTTTTTAACTCTCTTCATTTTTGTTGTTTTATTTTAGTGGTTGCTATAGGATTTACGGTATACATGTGTAACCTTTCGCAATCTATCTTGAATTAATATTTACCTTCTTCAAATAAAATGTAGGAGCCTTAAAATATTCAAGCCCTTTTACCTTCCCCACCAACCTTTATGCCATAATGTTTATTACATCTTCTTATAATGAAAATGTCACCAGACAATGTTAAACTTTTTGCTTGAAAAAGTCATATTTTAGGGCTGGGCCTGGTGGCTCACACCTGTCATCCCAGCACTTTGGGAGGCCAAGGTGGGTGTATCACTTTAGCTCAGAAGTTCAAGACCAGCCTGGGCAACATGGCGAAACCCCATCTCTACAAAAAATACATATAAAAATTAGCCACGCATGGTGGCATGCGCCTGTAGTCCCACCTGCTTAGGAGGCTGAGGTGGCATGATGACCTGAGCCCAAGAGGCGGAGGTTGCAGAGAGGCAAGGTCATGCCACTGCTTGCACTGCTTGCGACAGAGCAAGACCCTGTCTCGGGGAAAAAAAAGAAAAAAAAAAAAGTTGCGTTTTAAAGAAAGTGACAGGAGGAAAATAGTCCTATTAACCCAGATGTTAACCTTTCCGTTACTCTTCCTTCCTGAAATTACAGGTGGTCTTCAGATATATCCCTTTAGCCTGAAGGACTTACTTTAGCATGTTTTAGAGCAAATCTGGTGGCACAAGGAATTCTCTTAGATATCCTTCATGTGATCATATCTTTACTGGAAAAAGAATCATGAATTGAGAGTTCTTTGTCTCAGCACCTTACTCCTGTCCTAAAACTGTCTTCTGGTCTCCATGGATTCTGATGAGAAATCTGCAGTTACTCAAATTGGTATTCATTTATATGTACTGTATCATTTTTCTCTGGCTGCTTTTAAGATTTTTTTCTTTATCTTTGGTTTCAGAAGTTCAATTGTGCCTACACTTGGTTCCCTGAGCTTATTGATTGTGTAAATTTATGTTTGGAAAGTTTTCAGCTATCATTTTGTTAGTTTTTTTCTTCACTAGTCTCTCCCCTCTTTTTCCACCATTCCAGTTGACAATAAAGTTAGACATCTTGATGTTATTCCACAGATCCCTGTGGCTCTTTTCCTTTTTTTGTTAGTCTTTTTTGTTTCCTCTTTCCTTCCAATTGGAGATTTCTATTCATTTGTCTTGAAGTTCACTAATACTTAATTGTGTCATCTATGTTCTGCTATTGAGCCTATCCAGTGAATTTTGTATCTCACTCAGATAGTATATTTTTCAGTCCTATTATTTTTGTTTGGTTCTTATTTGTAGTTTTTCTGCTGAGGATTTGTCTCTTTCCATTCATCTTAAGTGTGTTTACCTTTACTTTTGAAGTCTTTTTCTAATAATTACAATATCAGGAACATGTTGAGGTTGGCATCTGATTGTCCTTTTCTCTCAAAAATTGATAATGTTTTTCTGGTTGTTTACATGTGAAATTTAAGTTTTGACTGTATACTGGACGTTCTAAATGTTGTGTAGGCCCTATATCCTGATAGTCTGTAGAATGCTGATTTTGTTTCTGCCATTGTTTTAGCAGACAGTCATCCCAGTTTTGTTCAGACTGTTCTGTCTTGGTTGTTGTGGGTGGGGTGGATCTAATCTCAGTTTCAATTTTCAAAGCCCTTTGTATGCTGCTTTGGGTCTGTCCTTAGCATGTGCAACTTGGAGGTAAGCCCTGCACTTGCATGGATTTATATAGGGAATTAGGGATCCCTTTCTCTAACTTGCTCTTTTCATGGATCAATCTCCAGCTTGCAGTGGCCTCTTTCCCAGGTCTTCTAGTCAGAAAGTGAGGGTTTCTCAATGTTAGCGTAAGCTTGTACTACCTTTACAATCTCAGCCTCCTAATTGGGACCCACCCTCAGGGCAGAACTGTGGGAGAAAAGAAAATAATACAGGGATTCTCTTGGTATTTTTGGCCACTTGAACCTCATTCCTGGTTCTTCCTGCTGGAAAGATAGGAGTTTTAAGCTGCTGGCTCTGCCACTGCTGCTAACTCCATGACTGAAGGTTCCAGTTTTGACTTCCTTCCATGATCTGCCTGCTTATTTTACTTCTTATTCTTCAGGTAGTTGCTTATTCAGTGTTGTCCAGAGTTTCTAGTTGTAATCAGTGGAGTTGATTATCCATCTTGAACATACTGAATCTTTGCCTAAATTGACAGACTAATAAATGTTAACTAATTTCTTTATTCAATTGAACATAAAGATTTTGCTGAATAAGGGCATAAAAATAACATGACTTTTTAAAAATATATTTCATTAACTACCTTTTCATTATTGGTTTTCTTTTTATGAAGTCAAAATCAATTATAGCTAGAATGCAAGGTACTTGCTGAGTGTATTGTAAAACAGATTTAAAAACAATAGTTTTTTTAACAAAGAAAGAATAATCCTTCTTTGATATAGTACTTTTCTGCATTTTTTTTTATCTTGAAGATATTGAGCAATTGCAGTTGCTGTTTTAACTGTACTTTCAAAGCCAATCTTTTCACTATATTTCTTTTTAGGGCAAAAGAGTTGGTAGTGGTGCACAAAAAACAAGAAGTAAGTATTTTGTGATCTTTAAGTGTATTTGGTTTGCATTTGAAAAATCATAAAAGATCTTCTAAAATCATATAAACCACCCTCTAAATGATTTATTCAAGGCTTTCTTGGTCTTTATAGAACATAGATCGTTGGTGAAGTTTGGTGAAGCCTGTGGACCACATTTTCAGAATGATGTTTTTTTAAAACGTTTCTTTTAAAAATCATTAGTCTACCAAGAAAATGAATTACATTAAAATGTAGTTACCAAAATAGTTTTTAATTATGAAATAGTGATAACTTGCTTTTTATTACACAGAACAGATTCTAGCAGTGAATCTAATTGCTACTGTCATTTTGAATTGATAAGCGTCAACAATGCTTTGAGATATCTGCTCAAGCAATTCATAACTGATGAAAATATGTGCTGTTTCTATTAGCATCAAAGTCGCAGGTACTGCGAATACTGTGATTTGTTACATTTATAATTGAAGGAAATGCTAAATTTCAGTTTGAGGTTAGTGAAGACAATAGTGTAGTTTTTCTCCTGTTCTAATTTATGACCTTCCTGAATCCTGTTAATTTGAGGGTTCCATTTAGTTTAAGAATCTCAGAATATAGGAGAGAGCCTCTGTTATTTTTGGAAATGAGGTGATAATGGAAGTACCTCATCTGAGGCTTAAAACTTTAAAGTGGATACATAGTTTTTCGTTTGGAGGGTTTTGTTTTGCCACAGTAGTTTTATTAAAAAAAAAAAAAAGAATCTTGGATTTCCAAGTATCTAATATGTTTTCTATGTTCTCAAGCAGGAAGACTCAAAAAGCCTTTTGTAAAGGTGGAAGATATGAGCCAGTAAGTATCTAAGTCCAATCTGTATGATTTAAGTGCAGTACTAAAGGAGAAAATCACCTAACTAATTAGGCTAGCTCGATTAGTACTGTTAGGTTCCTTTGTGTTTGATTTATATTATACTAATGTGCATGCGGCACGAGTTAATGAAAGCAGCATTAATTCATTTGTGCTCAAGGACTAAATTTAGTTTCAGTATGTTGTAGATATTCCTGAAATAGCTGGTTTAGAAAAATCATGACACCATTTTTTTAGTATTTAAATTATTCTCTGGCTAAATGCAGTACCAAATGATTTAGAACTACTGAAAGATTATGCCTTCATTTGTGAAAAAGAAATTATTAGATGCTATTTAGAAACAGAAAATCTAAGTATAACATCTAACATGGTTGATTTCCAAAACTCTGAAGTATTGTAGGATAGTCTTTTTGTTGTTGTTGTTGTTGTTTGTTTTGATTTTTTGAGATGGAGTCTTGCTCTGTCACCCAGGCTAGAGTGCAGTGGCACGATCTTGGCTCCCTGCAACGTCCACCCCACCCCCAGTTCAAGCAATTCTCCTGCCTCAGCCTCCCAAGTAGCTGGGATTATGGGTCCACGCCACCATGCCCAGCTGGTTTTTGTATTTTTAGTAGAGATGGGGTTTCACCATCTTGGCCAGGCTAGTCTCTAACTCTTGACCTCAAGTGATCCGCCTGCCTCAGCCTCCCAAAGTGCTGGGATTAAAGGCGTGAGCCACTGCGCCCAGCCATGTGGGATAATCTTAATGAAGACCACAGATATAAATAGGCCTGCCATGAGAGAATTAGATTACTTTCTTTTTTCTTTCCACTTACTCATTTAGACATCTGTGGTTAATTCTCTTGGGTACTCAACACTGAGGTGACAAAAGTGTATTGAAAACTTTTTATGAAATGTGTTGCTGTGAAGAAAAAAGTGCAATTCAAAAGGAGGCCTAGAAAAGACACTAGTATACGAAAGGATATCCCATGTTCATGAATTGGAAGACATAATATTGTTAAGATGTTAATACCACCCAAAGTGATCTACAGATTCAGTGCAATCCCTATCAAAATTCCAATGATGTTTTTTGCAGAAATAGTAAAAATGTATCCTAGAATTCATACGGAATTGTAACAGATGCAGGATACCCAAGACAATCATTAAAAATAACAACAAAGGCCGGGCACGGTGGCTCACTCCTGTAATCCTAGCACTTTGGGAGGCCGAGGCAGGCAGATCACGAGGTCAGGAGATAGAGACCATCCTGGCTAATACGGTGAAACCCCGTCTCTACTAAAAATACAAAAAATTAGCCGGGTCTGGTGGCGGGCACCTGTAGTCCCAGCTACTCAGGAGGCTGAGGCAGGAGAATGGCATGAACCCGGGAGGCAGAGCTTGAAGTGAGCAGAGATCACGCCACTACACTTCAGCCTGGGGGACAGAGCAAGACTCCGTCTGAAAAAAAAAAAAAAGAACAACAAAGTAAAAGGTCTCACACTTTCTGATTTCAAAACTTACTGTAGTGCTACAGAAATCAGAATAATTTGGCATTGGAATAAAGACATATAAACCAATGGAATAGAATAGAGAGCCTAGAAATAAACCATCACACATATGGCCAAATGATTTTCAACAAGGGTATGAAGATAATTTAATGGAGAAAGGACAGTCTTTTTAACAGTGTTGAGAAAACTAGATATACACATGCAAAAGAATGGCATTAAGACTCCTACCTCACATCATGTTCAAAAATTAACTCAAAGTGGACCAAAGACCTAAAATGGTAAAACTCTCGGAGAGAACACAGGGGAAAAGTTTCATGACATTGGATTTGCAGTGCTTTCCTGGACATGACACCAAAAACACAGATTACAAAAGATAAAATAATTAAATTGGACCATATCAAAAATATAAATTTCTGTGCCTAAAGGAATATAACAGTAAAAAGGCAACCAAAAGGATGGAAGAAGATACTGCAAGTCATGTATCTATTTCTTTTTTTCAGCTTTCTCAGGTTGAACAAGTCATATATCTAATAAGTGTTAATATCCAGAATATATAAAGAATTACAAGTCAACAACAAAACAACCCAATTTTAAAAATGGGCAAAGCACTGAAAAGACATTTTTCCAGAGGTGATACACAAATAGCCAATAAGCATATGCAAAGGTGCTCAACATTACTAATAATTAGGGAATTGCAAATCTAAACCACAGTGAGATACCACTTTACATTATTTAGGATGGCTACTTATTAAGCAGCCAAAAAGTGAAAGTAATCCAAGTCCATCAGCAAATTAATGGATAAACAATATGCAGGATGTGTGTACACACACTCAATGGAATATTATTCAGCCTTTAAAAGGAATGAAATTCTGACACATGCAACGTGGATAAACCTTTAAGACATTATGCTAAGTGAAATAAGACGAAAAATACTGCATGATTCCACTCATGAAGCACCTACGTTAGTCAAACTGATAACAAGAAGTAGAATGGTGGTTGTCAGGGGATATGGAGAAAGGATATTTGAGAAGTTACTGTTTGATGGGTATAGAGTTTCAGTTTTTGCAAGATGAAAATACGTCATCTTACAAAAGATGGACGGTAGCAGTGATGGTACCACAGCGTTGTGAATACTTAATGCGACTGAATTGTACACTTAAAATGGTTAAGGTAATAAATTTTATGTGTATTTTACAACAATTGTAAAAATATTTAAATGTTAAAAATGTTAGGCCTGAAATTGATTTTGATTTTTTGAAGGGAAGCCTAAATAATTTCTGTTATTTCAGATTCCAGCTTAATTATATGATTTTGAAATACAAAACTTTAAACCTTTTTTCTTCAATCATAAAGAAGCTCATGTATTTGTCTTTTTATTCTTTTAGAATTTATAGGCCATTTTATCTTCAGCTGACCAATATGCCTTTTATAAATTATTCTATTCAGAAGCCCTGCAGTCCATTTGATGTAGACAAGCCATCTAGTATGCAAAAGCAAACTCAGGTTAAACTAAGGTTGGTTTGAATCTTTACTTTTAGAAGGAATATTCAGAATTTCATCTCAATTTTTCTTTGTAAAGATTTGAAATAGTTTGCTTTTATGCCATAATGGTTATTTGTGTTTGTAATTGCTATTCTGATTACTTTTGTAAGTCTGAATCTGTTTAGATGGAGGTGGGGAGGGTCTTAAAATATTTGTAAATAATGAAAATGTGTAGTTTATCTTGAATGATCTGAAATATTCTCCATAATATTCATTAAATCTTTAGTTTGCTTCTTAATATAGTATAAAGACATATGATTAAAAGTACTTGCTGATACAAGTCTCTGCAAATTATGCAGATTGTGTGTGATAGTTTAGGACAATAAATTTTAAAAGTTATTCCTTAGGTTCAGCAGTTAATTCTTTACCATGTATGTCTGTCATCAGAATCCAAACAGATGGTGATAAGTATGGTGGAACCTCAATTCAACTCCAGTTGAAAGAGAAGAAGAAAAAAGGATATTGTGAATGTTGCTTGCAGAAATATGAAGATCTAGAAACTGTAAATGTGATTTTATATTTTGGGGGCTTGTTTCGAAAACTGTAATACTTGTGTTTTAAATTTGAGCTTGTTATTCTGATGGAGATATTTTACATTTTAAGAACTCAAGGGAGGAAATGAGTACTGAAAATGAATTTTTATTCAGCAAATAACTGAGCGTCTACTACATACTGATCACTACTCTGGGCAAACAGCATTGAACAAAACAGACTTAATTTTTACCGTTGTGAAGATTATATTCTGTAGGGTAGGGGTAGGGTAGGGGTGGAGATAGGTAACCACAGGATAAAAGAATAATAAAAATGTATAGAGAGAATATTAGATCAGTGCTATGAAAAAATAGAACATAGGAATGGGGATGTTGCTATTTAGCCTAGAAAAGGAACACATAACTGATAAGGTGACATTTGAGTAGAGACCTGAGAGAAATGAAGTAATGAGACCTGGATATTGAGATAAGCAAGTGCAAAGGTCCCAATTTAAAATGATTGATGGGACCAAGGAAGAGATACTGGTAGTCCAGACTAAGTGGTAGTAGAAGTGCTGAAACATGGTCAGATTGTGGATTTGTTTTAAAGGTGGGACCAAGAGGATTTGCCAATGGATTGGATGTTGCAAGTGAGGGAAAATGGTAGTCAAGGGTTACTATAGTATTTTGAACCTTAGCAATTAAAAAGTGGGCTTATTATTTATACAGGGAAGAGAAGAGTTGAAAGAAGTAAAGACTATTGAGGTAGCAGAAAGAAATGGAAGAGTTGCAAAGGGTATATTGGATGAAAATTGGGGAACTATTATAGTTTGTAAACTGATGAAAAGAGCAAGAGCTATGGATTCAGGCTGCCCTGTTTGAATCCTGGCTCCCTGGCTGTGTGACCTTGGACAGTGTTTGGCACATAGTAAGTGCTTATTGTTAGCTGTTATTTGAATAATTTTTTACATAATAGATAGGTTTGTTTTGGTGTTTGATTTGGTTTTGGTAGAAGACGGTGGGAAGGTTAAGGGGAAAGAATAATACTGGAACATATCTGTCTTCAGACTCTGAATTGAAGTTTGTTTTATAAACCAAAATATATTAGTGTTTTGTGTCAGTTTTTTGTTTTTATGTAATAAACGAGAAAACTATGGTTAGTCTAAAATTGCTTTTAATCAGAAGCTAAAGTATCTCAGAAATATTTCCCCTTCCTGAAAATCATTTTGAAAATTAAAATTACAGATTGGTCCTGAAGTTTTACTTTGCTGGTGTAGCAACAAAATAATTTGCAATGGATGCTTAATTTGGTGCTCAGAAAGTGTCGAGGCTAAAAAATGAAAAAATTGTTCAATGGTTGCCAACAGAGAAGAAAATTAGTGAAAGCAGATGTTGAGATTAGAGGTTGGGATTGAAATTTAAGGTCATGTTTTTACAGTTTTCATTTATATGTTTCTTAGTTGCTAAGAGTAAAGAAATTTTTTTTTTGAATGTTAGGTTTCATAATGATTCAATTCCACTTGTATCAAGGTATTAATTAACAAATATTTTTGAGTGCTGGGGAAAAAGCAACAGATAAGGCGGACATCCCTACCCTTATGCACCTTATGGTCTGGCAGAGTAGATAGATACAAAATATGTATTTGCAAGTGTGATGAGTTTCACAAAAGTAAAGTATGAAGTGCAATGGGAATAAATAATGAGGTTATTTAACCTAGAATGAGGGTCTCAAAAGGCCAAACTGAACACAAGTGACTTTTTAAATTAAGACTTATAAGGATGAGTAAGAAGAACTTAATGGAAATTAGAGGGGAACTAAATAAAAGTTGGAAATTTTTCCTTCCCAGAACATTAATAGACTGAATCTGAGCTTACAAGATTTGATGTTTCCTTTTAAATTTTAATAATTCTTATTTTTATTGCTGGGCATATATATTTTGTATATGGTAAAGTTTGCAAGTAAGGAAGGAATACATGTATATTCCAGGATGCTAGTTTTTGGAAATGTAATAAAAGCATCAAAATGTAAAATTGCATGAAACTAGGGAAATAGAAATTAGGTTCTTTAATGGTCATCTAGAGGAAGCTTCTAAGTACAATTCCCTCCCTGATCAGCTGACAGACAAATAATAAAGTTAGGCTGGAGATTCCACCTATTCACAAGGAACTTTGTTTCCTGTGAATTTTATCTCACTTTGCTGTGAACTTGTTTACTTTTGGTTTTGACCACTCGTTTTGTTTTGTTTTTTGTTTTTATTTGAGATGGAGTCTCGCTCTGTCACCCAGGCTGGAGTACAGTGGTGCAATCTCAGCTCACTGTAACCTCCATCTCCCGAGTTCCAGAGATTCTACTGCCTCAGGCTCTCTGGTAGTTGGGACTACAGGCATGCACCACCATGCCTGGCTAATTGTTGTACTTTTAGTAGAGACAGGATTTCACCATGTTGGCCAGGAGGTCTCGAACTCCTGACCTCAGGTGATCCGCCCTCCTTGGCTCCCCAAAGTGCTAGGACTACAGGCGTGAGCCACTGCGCCTGGTGGTTTTGACTACTCTTAAGAATGAGAATAACTTCTGTATACTTTGTTATGAGCACTGGGTAATTGAGATCATTTGTTTTATTCATTCTCAAATGTGTTCTTCAATTATGAATCTTGGCTTTTTTAGTACTTCACAGCATTTAATGTGCTTCATGTGTTTAATCTACTTTCTGGATTCTTTTATGTTAACTTATATTTCATTCATTTATTATTCTATAAGCTCTGCCTTATTTAGTGATAATTGCATAAAGACAAAGTAATAGAGGGAAATGTGTTTTCCAAAATGTTACTGTTGTCTCTCTCTCTCTGTATCTTTTTTTTTTTTTTTTTTTGAGACGGAGTCTTGCTCTGTTGCCCAGGCTTGAGTACAGTGGTGCCATCTCCGCTCACTGCAGCTTCCACCTCCTGGGTTCAAGTGATTCTTCTGCCTCAGCCTCCCAAGTATCTGGGACTACAGGCACATGCCACCACGCCCAGCCGATTTTTTGTATTTTTAGTAGAGACAGGGTTTCACCATGTTGGCCAAGCTGGTCTCAAACTCCTGACCTCAGGTGATCTGCCCACCTCGGCCTCCCAGAGTGCTGGGATTACAGGCATGAGCCACTGCGCCCGATCTGTGTCTTCGTTTTCTGACATAGCTCATTCTTTTCAGTTCCATTGTAACTACAAATTAGTACTTGTCTTTTCTCACTGAAGACTAAAAACCAAAGTAGTTTTACTGGCTTCTCAAAAGTGACTTTTATTTTATTTAATTTAAACATCTTTTGAAGTCTAGTAAAGGGTATTATCTTTGGAGTAGTTATTGGAAACCTAATTTTAGGGGCATGAGAATGTTAGAAAACCTTAAAAAGGCATCTCTTGGTTTTAAAATACGATTTTTTGATACATGTTTTTAATTTTGTTTTAGCACCTTCTAAGTGAGCAACACAGAAACTTTGCACAGAGTAACCAGTATCAAGTTGTTGATGATATTGTATCTAAGTTAGTTTTTGACTTTGTGGAATATGAAAAGGACACACCTAAAAAGAAAAGGTAATTAGTTTTATCAACCTAAGTTTTAAATTCTACTAGAAGGCCAGGGGTGGTGGCTCATGCCTATAATCCCAGCACTTTGGGAGGCTGAGGCAGGTGGATCACCTGAGGTCAGAAGTTCGAGACCAGCCTAGCCAACATGGCGAAACCCCATCTCTACTAAAAAAATTAAAAAGTAGCCGGGTGTGGTGGTGCGCGCCTGTAATCCCAGCTACTCGGGAGGCTGAGGCAGAAGAATCACTTGAAACCCAGGAGGCAGAGGTTGCGGTGAGCCAAGATTGCACCACTGCACTCCAGCCTGGGTGACAGTGAGACTCCATCTCAAAAATAAATAAATAAATTATACTAGAATATTAAACTATTAAACTAAAAATAAACACAGTTTGCCTGTTCTTAGAAGGAATATGTATTTTCAGGATGTAAATATGGTTAAAAACCAGTAACTTCTTCCCTTCCCTTCTTCCCTACTATCAAAGATCCTTACCTTAGACTACTTTTAGTTCCATTCTTTTTAAATTTTCTTTTTATCTAGAACTTTTCCTTTTTTAAATTTTTTGTTTTACTTTGAGACAGTCTCACCCTGTCACCCAAGCCGGAGTGCAATTGCATAATCTTGGCTCACTGCAACCTCTGTCTCCCAGGTACAAAAGATTCTCATGCCTCAGCCTCCTGAGTAGTTGGGATTAAAGGCGTGTGCCACTACACCCCACTAATTAGTCTCATTCTTGACACTGTAGTTTAGAAGGAGTTGGCTGACTTTTCCTGTAAAGAGCCAGATAGTTGATATTTTAGGTTTTGTGAGCCGTAAGATCTCCGTTGCAACTAATTAGCTTTTTTTGTACAATGGATATGACTGTATTTTGATACAATTTTATTTGGAAAAATAGACTGATGGCTAGATTTTGCCCACAGGCTATATAGTGTATCAGCTCCTGTTGTAGAACCATAAAGTTTACCATTTACTCAGACTAAAACATTTTATTGAACTTTTAGGTAATATTAAGGAGTTTTAAGAAACCTTCCTCCACTTGCCCCTTAGGTCTTTATATTTTCACTAAATATCTTTGCCTAAACCTTATGATGGGTATATTTACTAAAGGTACTGACAGAACTTTTAAGTGTGAATACAGTACTGCTCAATGTACACCAACTGCACATAGACAAATATTGTCCTGATTAGATTATTCCTATAAACTTAAAGAGAAATGTTTTCATATGGATATACCCTAGAGGTGGTGATAACTCATTAAGTTAGTCTTTATTCTTAGACTAATCTTACTTAAGACATAAAGAAGATTAGAAATGTGATACCAAGATACAGCTTCTGAAAATTAACCAGAAAGTTTTTTTAGTTCAGGTAGAACAGTTCTTAAATCCCATCTTTCTGTGACATTCAGAATGGTTTCATGACTGACTTAATATGGATTTGAAGAGAAGGCATATTTCCAACTATTAAAACTGTGTGGGCTACTGTGGCCGGGTGGGGTGTCTCACACCTGTAGTCCCAGCACTTCGAGAGGCCGAGGCGGGCAAATCACTTGAGGCCAGGAGTTCCAGACCAGCCTAGCCAACGTGGTGAAAGCCCATCTCCACTGAAAAAAAAAAAAATTAGGTGGTGGCACATGCCTGTAGTCCCAACTACTTAGGAGGCTGAGGCACAAGAATCACTTAAACACGAGAAGCAAGGTTGCAGTGAGCTGAGATCAGGCCGCTGCACTCCAGCCTGGTTGACAGAGAAACTCTGTCTCAAAAAAAACAAAAACAAAAACAAAAAAACTATGTGGGCTACTCTAAGAACTTACAATTCCCTAAAAACTCAGTCTGCAGCAAAATTCTGAGCTAGTACTGGTTGTTCCTTAATTGTCACTTCTGTGGGCAAGTCTCCTAAACATCTTGGACTTAAAAGCCATGTTAGACTAGTTTTGTTTTTTTCGTATTTTTTTTTTTTTTTACATTTTTTTATTGCCCATTTGTTCAAAGAGAATTGTTTGTAAGTAAATGTATGAACAAGATAAATAAAAAAGAACATTCTGGTTGAAGGGGCAGGAAAAATTATTTCTCACAGTTAATCTGTGACATGTGGAACACAAAATGTAATTGGTGAGCTATTAACTTTTTCTCTAATTGTATATTATTTAGGTTTGTCTAATACAAACTGGCATTTCAGAGATATCAAGATGCTCCATGAAGAAAATAATTTTAGGTCAAATATGTTTGAAGCTTAAAAGTTACAACTTTGTCACCTTTGAAAGTATAAAGATACTAAGTTTCTAGCTCACTTTGATATTAAATATTCTTAAATGTAAATTTAAAATATATGTTTTTGCCATAGATTTCTCAGTAAATACTTATTCTCCACATTGCTAAGTAAAATGAAGAGTAAAATGTGCATTAATGTAAATCAAAGCACAGAAGTTATGAAATTGTTCAGAATAATGAAAGCAAAATTAGGGGCAGACTCAAATCCCTTTACTATCATCTTTCTTTCATTTACATGATTAAAGTAATTTTAAATGTCAAAATTCAGGATATTGGTTATCTCTGGGAGGGAGGCAAGGAATGTGGAGGAGAAGAGAGGTACACTAGGGTTTTCAGCTATATCTGAAAAGTTGTATTACTTTAAAAACAGCTCAAGTAAATTTGGCAAAATGTTAAGATGTTTGTATTTTTGTAAAATTTCCTAAGTTAAATAGGTTTCTTAAAGATTATATAATGTTTTTACTAATTTAATTTCCAACTACTCAAGAATTTGTTTTGATAGCAATTATTTTAATATTTTTCTTTTATTTTTCCTACAAAGAATAAAATACAGTGTTGGATCCCTTTCTCCTGTTTCTGCAAGTGTCCTGAAAAAGACTGAACAAAAGGAAAAAGTGGAATTGCAACATATTTCTCAGAAAGATTGCCGGGAAGATGATATAACAGTGAAGGAGCAGAATTTCCTGTATAAAGAGACCCAGGAAACTGAAAAAAAGCTCCTGTTTATTTCAGAGCCCATCCCCCACCCATCAAATGAATTGAGAGGGCTTAATGAGAAAATGAGTAATAAATGTTCCATGTTAAGTACAGCTGAAGATGACATAAGACAGAATTTTACACAGCTACCTCTACATAAAAACAAACAGGAATGCATTCTTGACATTTCCGAACACACATTAAGTGAAAATGACGTAGAAGAACTAAGGGTAGATCACTATAAATGTAACATACAGGCATCTGTACATGTTTCTGATTTCAGTACAGATAATAGTGGATCTCAACCAAAACAGAAGTCAGATACTGTGCTTTTTCCAGCAAAGGATCTCAAGGAAAAGGACCTTCATTCAATATTTACTCATAATTCTGGTCTGATAACAATAAACAGTTCACAAGAGCACCTAACTGTTCAGGCAAAGGCTCCATCCCATACTCCTCCTGAGGAACCCAATGAATGTGACATCAAGAATATGGATAGTTTTCCTTCTGGTAAAATACATCGAAAAGTGAAAATATTAGGACGAAATAGAAAAGAAAATCTGGAACCAAATGCTGAATTTGATAAAAGAACTGAATTTATTACACAAGAAGAAAACAGAATTTGTAGTTCACCGGTACAGTCTTTACTAGACTTGTTTCAGACTAGTGAAGAGAAATCAGAATTTTTGGGTTTCACAAGCTACACAGAAAAGAGTGGTATATGCAATGTTTTAGATATTTGGGAAGAGGAAAATTCAGATAATCTGTTAACAGCATTTTTCTCGTCCCCTTCAACTTCTACATTTACTGGCTTTTAGAATTTAAAAAATGCATACTTTTCAGAAGTGATAAGGATCATATTCTTGAAATTTTTATAAATATGTATGGAAATTCTTAGGATTTTTTTTACCAGCTTTGTTTACGGACCCAAATGTAAATATTAAAAATAAATATTTGCAATTTTCTACAGAATTGAATACCTGTTATAGAAAAATTACAGAATAAACTTGTGACTGGTCTTATTTTACATTATATATATGTTCATAATTGTTTCCTGAGAATTACAATGAATAATAATTTGCTTTGTCACTGAAAACCACCAGTGAAGTGCAATTTGGGGAATATAAAACTTAGCATTATATATTTGGATATTCTAGTTGTATTGTAAGTTTTAAAAGATTATCAGGATAACATGACCTTGCCTTGAAAAACCTAAATTTCATACAGAAAGGAAAAATGCATTTCTGTGTTTGAATTCTGGAAATCATCAGAAATATTGACACTTGAGGGTCACTGGTGGACCATGCTAGTATTTTGGTGCTGAGTAATTAGATTATGTATAGGGGTAACTGGAAGCCATGAAGGAAAGACTTAACCAGGCTACCAAGTGGAATATAATTTATCTGCTATTTTTAATTATTTACCTTTGTAAATAACTTTGAGAATATTCAAAAGTTGACTCTCCGGTGGCTCACGCCTGTAATCCCAGCACTTTGGGAGGCCGAGGCAGGCTGATCACGAGGTCAGAAGATCAAGACCATCCTGGCCAACATGGTGAAACCTTGTCCACTAAAAATACAAAAAATTAGCTGGGCATGGCGGCATGCGCCTTTAGTCCCAGCTCCTCCCTCCAGAGGCTGAGAATTGCTTGAACTTGGGAAGTGGAGGTTGCAGTGAGCCAAGATCGCGCCACTGTACTCCAGACTGGGTGACAGAGTGAGACTCCATCTCAAAAAAAAAAAAAAAAGTTGACTCTACCCCCTAATTTGGTAGGAGATGAAAGAGAAAAGGATGGCATTGAATTATAGATACAGTTTTGGGATATATACAAGGATTGCCCTGATCTGACACTTATTGATAAAATCATTTGGAGAAGAGAAAATTCAAATATAAGAAATTTCAATTTGAATCTGGATATAAGGCATTTGCCTTTGAGTATGTTCTTGTAGGAGTAAGACTACCACCAGTGACATTCAATTGGTTCTATTGCATAGTACATGAAAATATTGTCACTAAAAATTAGGTGACTAGTCTTAATTTTTTTGAAATATGATTCTCAGTACAGGACTAATTCATATGCTTTTCCTGCATACATTATTTTGACCATTTGGATAACATCAATGAACACTGGCTTTATAACACCTTTGTTTTTCATACCAGTACCTGAAGTAGGCTCAATAAAAGAGTCTTTACAGTGCATACATGCAAACCCTGTTTCCATTGTAAATTATTATTGTTCCATTTTCTATCACAAATACATGTATGTATGTGTAAATATACATAAGGTTTCGTAGACAACCTTTGAAAAATCTAAATGGAACTTGGAAAATTATTTGCAGGTTTATTTCCCTTTAGTTATCAGTGTTCCCCAAATTTTCCAAATAACAAAGGTATGTAAAAGGATCACTGTATGATCCTTTGACTTTAAGAGTAACAGTGTCTGGCTGGGTGCGGTGGCTCACACCTGTATTCCCAGCACTTTGAGAGGCCAAGGCAGGCAGATCACGAGGTCAGGAGATCGAGACCATCCTGGCCAACATGATGAAACCCTGTCTCTACTAAACTACAAAAAATTTGCTGGGCATGGTGGTGCGCTTCTGTAATCCCAGCTACTTGGGAGGCTGAGGCAGGAGAATCGCTTGAACCCCGGAGGCAGAAATTGCAGTGAGCCGAGATTGTGCCATTGCACTCCAGCCTGGCAACAGAGCGAGACTCCGTCTCAAAAAAAAAAAAAAGTGTCTTCAATTTGCAGTGGTACTCTGGGCATCATTTTACATTAAGTTATACTAAGGAGAAAAAGTCTGCACCCTTCAGTAAAAGTTGTTAAACTATTTTGACACTGAATATTGGACTTTTGGAACACCACATGGTCTTCATAATGAGTATTCAGCTTTTTTCAAGTGCTTAAATTTCAGTTTACTTGGAATAATTTCAGTTTACTTGGGCCACCACATACAGTTTGGATTGTGCTGTGCAGCTATGCAGATGGGCACCCAGCCAGTGAGATGAAGGCAGGTTATTTGCAGCAAGTAGTGTGTCCTGGCAATGAGGTGCATCTACCTAGAGGTAAGGGTAGTTTTTCCTAATTTTTACCAAGGCACAGCCAAAGTAGTGTTTACCCAGAAGGTGCTTTGCCTTTTTGTTTTTGTTTGTTGTTGTGTGTGTGTTTTTTGTGTTTTTTTTTTTGTTGTTTGTTTGTTTTTTGATACTAGGTCTCCCTTGTCCAGGCCTGGTTACCATGGTGCAATCAGCTCATTGTGGCCTCAGACTCCTGGGCTTAGCTGGGCACTGGCTCATAACCTGTAATCCCAGTACTTTGGGAAGCTGAGATAGGAGGATCACTTGTGATCAGGAGTTCAAGGTCAGCCTGGGCAGCATAGCTAAACTTTGTTTTTACAAAAAAAAAATTATATATATATATGTATGTGTATATATATGTGTATATATACGTATATATACACATATGTGTAGTATATATACATATGTGTATATATGTATGTATATAATATACACGTGTGTATATGTATGTATATAATATACACGTGTATATATGTATGTATATAATATACACACGTGTATATATGTATGTATATAATATACACATATGTGTATATATGTATGTATATAATATACACATGTATATATGTATGTATATAATATACGCATATATGTGTATATATGTATGTATATAATATACGCATATATGTGTATATATGTATGTATATAATATACACACATGTGTATGTATGTATATATAATATACACATATGTGTATATGTGTATATATGTATGTGTATATATGTATACACATATGTGTGTATATATATGTATATATATATATATATGGCAGGGTTTGGTGACACATGCCTGTAGCCCCAGCTACTCAGGTGGCTGACATGGGAGGATCACTTGGCTTGAGCCCAGTTCTTTTTCTTTTTCTTTTTTTTTTTTTTTTGAGAGATGGGTTTTTGGTGTGTTGTCTAGGCTGGTCTCAAACACCTAATCGCAAGTGATCCTCCTTTTTTGTTTTTAATTTTCTAATAGCACTTATGGTTTAGTTTCCTGATTTGTTCACAAAAGGACACTTAATCTTTAATGTAGCAAGGTATCTTGAAAAATAGGAATCTTCAGAGATCATCAGCAGGCTAGACAGGAAACTTGGTTTGCTTGATAGAAAGTGACCTGCATTGCCAAAATTGTCCAGAGAACAAATCCCCAGCAAGCACCGGTTAAAGTAGAATTCTGTGATTTCAAGAGTACCAAAGTTAAAAGATGTTAGGAAAGAAAAGAAACAGGCACCCTAATTAACTTTCGTCTAAAGGTAACAGGTAGTATAGCATCCAAAATTGATGATTCCATATTTCTAGGGGTGGCCAGAGCAGCAGCAGTGAAGACAATTTGATACTGCGACTCAAAAATGAATGTTTATTTTTCTAAGATACCCAAGTACACAGTTGTAGCAAAAGGTGTATTTAACAAAAATCGTTATCTCTTAAATGGTTTTTGAAGCCATTGACTTTTCTGCATGCATAGTTTAGTATTATGTCTAATAATAGAATAATTTGTGGAATCATATAGATGCTTCTGATTCTAAAATTTGTAATTTGTATGTAGAGAACCCTAATGAATGTGCAAGCAAAATATATACGTCTAAAAGAGGCATAGAAAACAAATAATTTTATGTGTAAAACTTTGACCTAAAACCATTGAATTTGAACCCTTATTTCTGGAAATGTAGGATTATTCTGTGTTATCAATTTGGGGGTTTTGTGGGTTTTTTAAAGCACTTAGTTGCTAGGATGGATGTGTACTTCTATTCTGCCATCTAAAGGATATATTAAGGTTAATAATAAATGTTATTTAAATATTACCAACTTCTATAAATGCAGTGTTGATTGTGAGACCAAAGACAGTTTTATGTTACATTTCAATCAAAAATCATTCCAGTGCTGTTTCATTAATAAAGTGAAATGTAAGAATGATAGGCCTCTTCCTATAAGAGATGAAAAGGTTCTTAAGCATAATAATGAATGTAAACTAAACCTCAATCTTAAAACCATGAGTTTGCCAAGTAAAAAAGGTCTAAAACAATGCCAGTCACAGAGTGGTTTGCTCAAGAGAGATTAATTGGACCCAAATTACCCTAGATAACAACCACTATGGACTTGTCTGTATTAAAGTTATACTGTGACAAATAACATACTACACATGAGCCATGTGCTATAATTACATTATTATATCTCAAGAGATATTAATTGGACCCAAATTACCGTAGATAACAACCACTATGGACTTGCCTGTATTAAAGTTATACTGTGACAAATAATATACTATACATGAGCCATGTGCTATAATTACATTATTTGCCACAGAAGGTGTCAGTCTGGGGAGGAAGAATGGCATAGTACAAAGACAAACCAAATGAAATGGCCATTTAGCTTTTTAGCCGCATTAGTTATAGGGAATGTGAGAACTTAGGTCTTGCTAACAATATTTTTAATTAGCATTAATTTTGTAGGCAGTATTTGAGGAAAGTAGCCTCTTTAAAATCCCATAGCAAAAAAAAAAAAAAAAAAAAAAAATCTAGGAGCAACTCTGGGCAATTAAAGAGGCAAAACAATTTGTCAGCAAAAAGTAATCCTCTGCAAGAAAAAGTATGCCAATTTTGAACACTGAGATAACATGATGGAAAAAAAAAACACATATACTCAGCCATACTTATTGAAGAATATGACCAATTCCTTTGTGAGAAGTCAAAATTATCAAAGTCCCTTTATATTATTTTTGTTTGTTTTACTTTGTTATGCTTAAATGTACAGTAGCATTTAGCTTTTGTACTGTAGTATAAGATCAGTTGTCTTCAGTTCTGCTGACTTCCTCAAATCTCAAAGGATATTGGGAATAGGTGAACTCAGTCAAATTATGAAATTCAGTAAAACCAAGAAAGGCACCATCTGTAGAAATTTCTTTTAACAAAGCTTTGTTTTTGGTTTTAAAAATCACTTTGACCACATGCTCCAATGTATGTGCATGTTGTATAACATGTATGTTACTCTATTAATATATATTTGAACAAAAAAAAATTTTTTTTTAGACAAAGTATCGCTTTGTTGCCCAGGCAGGAGTGCAGTGGCATGATCTCTGCTCATTGCAAATTCTGCCTCCCAGGCTCAAGCAATTCTTGTGCCTCAGCCTCCCAAGTAGCTGGGATTACAAGCATGCATCACCACGCCTGGCTAATTTTTAAGGGATAAAATATATGCAACATTTTTTCACTGATGATACTGATACCTTTTTGCTCTCACCAAAAATGCCATTAAAATATTTGACCAAGAGTTAAAGGAACTATTCAAAGTAACTAGATAGCCAAGTCTTTATGCTTTCTCATTAGAAATTCTCATTAGAAAATGTTCTATGATTTAATATTTTGAAAAGTCAGGGGTTTTTGTTTGGGGGTTTTTGTTTGTTTGTTTGTTTTGAGACAGAGTCTGCTCTGTCGCACAGGATGGAGTGTAGTGGTGCAATCTCAGCTCAGCATGAGCCACTGCGCCTGGCTATTTTTTTTTTTAATTTAAAAATAATGTATAAACAGGGTTTTGCCATGTTGGTCAGGCTGGTCTTGAACTCCTGGCTTCAAGTGATCTGCCCGCCTCAGCCTCCCGAAGTGCTAGGATTACAGGTGTGTGCCACTGCGCCCGGTCGAAAATTCAGTTATTTCAATACTTGGTTTTTATGGTTGTCATAGCTCAAACAAAAACACACAAAATACTTGGATCTTACATTCTTAGCTCCATTTGCTAAATTGTAATACTAATTTTTCAGTCCAGTTCCCCAGGAATCCCAAATATTCATTGAAATCTAGTTAGTAAGCTTTCAGATGCCTGAGATTAATCAGTTAGTTTTCAATTAGGTCTTTTGGAAGATTTTTAAACAGGATAGAAAATTCCATTTACAAGTATGAGCGTTCTTATGGTGACATATATTTTTAGTAATAAATGTATGTAACCAATGGAAACATTTCCAAATTTTTTTTTTCAAAATGCTCTCACTATGTTATGATCATTTCAAAAACAGTTTGTTCACATATTGTTAACATTTAACTTGAAGGGATACAGTGAATGGTTTGGTGTTCCCCTACCCAAAACTTTTGAGGCCCTCAAGACCACATTAGGTACCCCTCATACCAGTCCCATAAAATATTTTGTTTACCCTGTTTTAGCACTTTCAGGCAGTATAAAAACTTTTTATAGGCAAAAGTCTATAAAAAGTCATACCACGAGGCCCTCATGGTATGACTTTTGGGTTCCACAGGAGGCAGACTGAGATGGAATTTGGTATGCAGATGTTTTCTAAGGGGTGCCTTTGGACATCAGTTGACCCCACAGGCAGCTTTTCAGAGTTGCTAGGTGAAGATGACCAATAAGTCATTTGAGTATGGGTCACCCTAGGAAGGAGCATGACTGTGGGCAACGAGGCTCCTCAGCTGACACAGTCCCTGAAGGAGCTGACAGTAGAAGTTGAAAGCTGTTTACTGTCAGTACTCCCAGAAGCTGGGGCAACAAGTTACTGAAGAGGGATCAGGATCAATTACCCCACATAGTGATTCTGCCTGTTGGGTTATTGGCACAAGGAACTCAAAACGGCCGGGTGGTGGTTGCAGCTTATAATTCAACAGGAGTCGCTGAGGTAGGAGACACATTCAAGAGGGTCAAATAAGTGACGGCAAGCAGGTCTACTGTTCCACTCATGGGTTGCCAGACTTATTTTGTCGGGGGCATAGCACCATAAAAACATCTTGAACCCCAACTGTATACTGCATCTTAAATGATAGCCTGTTCTCAAGAATATCACCTCCATGCTGATGCTACTTAACAGGCCCTTCCAATACTCTATGAGGAAGCTTCTGGTTGATTCAATATATAATAAGGCTTGTGGATTGCATGATCATGGGCCTACGCCCCTGCCTCCTTTGCTGTAAAGGACATCCCCTGGTCTGATACGAAGTTATATATGATGCCACGCCAGTGAAACTCTGTAAGTCTTAAAAATGCAATGTGAACAACAACAACAACAACAAAACTCAGACCTGGCATGTCTACTACTGTGTCCAGTATAATCAACTAGCCACTTCATGCCTAGTTTCTGGCAGTTTGGACATCTGGCAGTGACAAAAACACTAGCTCAGCTTTGGCGAATAGGAACCTACGCTATGGAGCCCAGAAATAACTTCCATTACTGCCCACCATGACCACTTGACTCATATGCCCATTGTGCCAGCCTCAGGGTAGTATTAACATGCAATATGAGGATGCCCACACTTCATGCCCACTCCCATATGCCACATGCCTCTATACTTTCTACTGAGTCTTCCAATCTTTCTCTTTCCAAGCCCCTTAATAGCCAGTGCAAGTTATTTCTCACTCCCCAAGACTGTACATATATGCTAAGCTCAGCCTACTTCCCTTTTCACACAAAAGCAATGACCAGGTACCCCACTTGAAATTCTGCCCATTGGCAAGATTTTTGCCTTGTGACTGGCTTTCAATGCCACGACCGAGTAGCCATATGGCAGTTGCCATCTATTTTCATCTTGTAGCCACAGAAGCAACCCATCCATTAACTAAATTTGGGCTTTCCTCATTTTTCAGCTGGTCTTAAGGGATGACCCATACATCTGTAGGTGCGACCTGAGGGAGAGGCATTAATATAACAATGAATGACATGGGGATCTCAGCAGCCTGTGTATGCAACTTCCTTGAGCTCTCTGGTCCTGCTCTTGCTCAATCCTAAATAAACCAATTCTATTTTACAATGGATTGTTGCTGCATCTGCCTGGTGCTATGACTTGGTAGGTCTTATAAAACCCCAGTTCATGATGGGTAGTGTTGACTACATGGTGGGTTTCGCCTCATGGTCAGGTGTTCCATCTCATACATCATCATCTCATACAACAAAGTATTTTTGCTTTTCAAAAAGTGTGTGACTCTCCATTAAAGAGGGACTGGCCTTATTCTAAAATCGCTTGTTTCTGGGCTGTGATTCCTTTACTGTGGGCAGGGAAGTTGCCGTAAATTCCTCACAGTATCTTTTCCTACCACTAAATCCAGAACCTTTGAACCTGCCTGATCATATGGCTGCAGAGCACTTTTCTGCTTGGAAGCTCCACTCACAGTTGGAAGCCTTTCCTGCCACTGGGTTGAAGCAGTATTCCCAGTTGGAACTAACTGCCTTCAGAACCTGATGAGGCCTAGCAGACATTATGCTTCCTTCATGTTTGGAATGTTCAGTAGACAATAATTTGTCTTTTACTTTGGATAGGATTTCCCAGCATGTCCCTGACCAGTGGAACTCTGAAAATGTTACTGATATAACAGGTTCCTGAATTTCTCACCCTATGGAGAACATATGTCTTATCAAAGTTTCCAGTGTACTAGCAACTTCTTGCTCATCTGATTTGATAAATATATCATCAATATAAAGGGTTAATGTGATAATCTCCATGGCATCCAGATGGTCTAGATTGTTCAAATTATAACAAAGGACAAGAAAGTTTAAATAGCCCTGTGGTAAGACTAAGTGTATACTATAATCTTTTCCCTGTGAATACGAACTGTTTCTGATCCCTCTTTTTTCTGTTAGGGATGGAAAATTATGCATCTCTACAACCAATGGCTGCACATCATGCACCTGGTGCCATGTTCATTTGCAACAGAAAATATATTGCATCTGGCACTGCAACTGAAATTGAGACTACTACTTAGTGCAGCTTCTGGTGGTCTACTCATTTTTTATAGTCCATATGCATATAATGGGAATCAACCATTCCTGTATCTTTTAAACATTTAACAGTGGCACTAATTTCCTCCACCAACACCACCCAGTTAAGATATTGTTTTTGATTTATTATTTTGGCTAGAGGGTAGAAGCAGTTTCAAGGTTCCCACTTGGTCTTTTCCAATATATAGGTCTTACTCTGTAGGCCAGGGGCACAGTATGAGGGAGTGTATGAAGTAATAAGTATTTCTCTTCTAATAATATATTCAGGGACTGGACAAATGACACATTATCAGACAAATAACTCACTATCAGCCAAACCTTAGCCAGGACTCCATTTATTACATGGCTCTCGTATGCCCCCTCTACAATAGATGATTTGGGTCCCAGGTATCAATGTCAATTCAGACCTTGTGTCTAACAAATATCTGGGTAGTCCCCTTTTCCCAGTGCACAGCTACCCAAGTAAATGGAGATTGGTACCTTTCGGAAAGGACTAGGAAATAATTACCATGTGCGGTTAAAATGTGTTGCAGGGTCTTTCTCCTGGGGTCATGGCCTCTTCTCTAGTCAGTGGTTTCAACATTGAAAAATTAACTTAAATCTGGAAACAGAACAAGAGATCATGACTTTTTACTGGAGCAATTGCCCTTAGCCTCCTGAGGCTGACTCATGGTACATATTGAATGATGACCTTATTGGCTATCCATCCATTTTGCTCCTAAAGATGCTATGTTCTAATAACCAACTCCATAACCTTCAGAGGATTCAGGCCTCCTCTGGCTGCCCCTTCGACATTGCCACTTATTATGATAATTATGTGCACTTACCTTCTGATACTTGAATGGCACCATCTGGTCTTTATTGTTTCAGGTCTTATCAACCTCACTGCTATTAGTGAGCCTAGCTCTATAATGGCCTTACCTGCCATCAGTTCTGGCACACCGAGGAAAGCCACAACTGCATATTTTAGTAATATTGTTGGCCTTTCTTCTAGGGCATTCTTTATGGCCTTGGTAAGTAGCATACCATCAGGAACTTTCCATGGAATATAATGACCTGGTGGGTTTTTGGGTCTTTTTTTTTTTTGGAGATGGAGTTTTGTGCTGTCACCTGGGCTGGAGTGCTGTGGTGCGACCTTGGCTCACTGCAACCTCTGCCTCCCAGGTTCAAGCGATTCTCCTGCCTCAGCCTCCCGAGTAGCTGGGATTACAGGCACCCACCACCATGCTTGGCTAATTTTTGCATTTTAGTAGAGATGGATTTCGCCATGTTGGCCAGGCTAGTCTGGAACTCCTGACTTCAAGTGATCTGCCTGCCTTGGCCTCCCAAAGTGCTGGGATTACAGGTGTGAGCCACTGTGTCCAGTCCCCAGTCTTAATATAGTATATTCACTCAAGTATGTCCACCACTCTTTCTCCACCATCTGCCACTGAAATGTGGCAGTTTTATTTCTCTTAGCGTGAGCCATCAATTCTAATATACCATCAACACGTTCACAGTACATCCTGAGATTCTTCTCAGGGTGTTAAATCCTGTGTCTCTGTAGTCCTCCCAAATCAGTTACTTTCCTTTATCTAACTTGTGTGCAAATCCCCTCGATCGAGTATCCTCAAAATTTAGTACCACATTCACCAAAGTAGATATATTCTAAGTCATAAAAGGAAGTTTACAACACTTAAAAGAATAGAAATAAAAAAAAATATATTCTCAGACCACAGTGGAATTAAACTAGAAACAAGTAATAGATATCCAGAAAGCCCCAGGTAGTTATAAATAAAATGACACACTTCTAAATAACCCAGGAGTCAAAGACATAGTCTCAAGAAAAATTTAAAACAATTTGCAGTAAATATGTAACAAAATTTGTGGAATGTAGCTAAAGCAAAGTTTGAAGGAAATTTATAGCATTGTATGCTTATTTTTATTTTTTATCTTTTATCTTTTTATTTTTATTTTTTGAGATGGAGTTTCACTCTTGTTGCCCAGATTGGAGTGCAATGGCATGATCTCAGCTCACTGCAACCTCCCCCTCCTGGATTCAAGCGATTATCTTGCCTCAGCCTCCCAAGTAGCTGGGATTACAGGCATGCACCACCACACCTGGCTAATTTTGTATTTTTAGTAGAGATGGGGTTTCACCATGTTGGTCAGACTGGTCTCGAACTCCTGACCCCAGATGATCCACCTGTCTTGGCCTCCCAAAGTGCTGGGACTACAGGCATGAGCCACCATGCCTGCCTCTTTAATGTTATTTATTTGAGACAGGGTCTCACTCTGTCACCCAGGCTGGAGTGCAGTGGTACAATCATGGCTCACCACAGCCTTGACCTACTGGTCTCAGGTGATCATCTCACCTCAGCCTCCTAACTAGCTAGACTACAGGTGGCCACCACCACACATGGCTAATTTTGTATTTTTTGTAGAGATGGAGTTTCACCATGTTGCCCAGGCTGATCTTGAGCTCCTGGGCTCAAGCAATCCACCTGCCTCAGCCTCCCAAACTGCTAGGATTACAGGCATGAGCCACCATACCTGGACTATATGCCTATATTAGAAAAGAAGAAAGATCTAAATATAAGATGAAGGTCTTTGAGTGGACATAAGTTTTTGACTCATCAGAGTAAATACCAAGGGGCATTATTGTTGTATCATATGGTTAAAGTATGTTTAGTTTTGCAAGAAACTGCCAAACTGTCTTCCAAAGTTGTTGTACTGTTTTACATTCCCACTATCAATGAGCTGGAGTTCCTGTTACTTCACATTCTTACCAGAATTTGGTTTTGCTGTTTCGGATTTTAGCCATTCTAATGCGTGTAGTGGTATCTGATTGTTGTTTTAATTTGCATTCCCTTATGACATATGATGTTGAACATCTTTTCATGTTTATTTGCTATATGTATACCTTATTTGGTGAAGTGTCTGTTCAGATTTTTTGTCCATTTTAAAAATCGTATTGTTTTCTTATTGTTGAGTTTGAGGAGTTCTTTGTATATTTTGGATACCAGACCTTTTTCAGATGCAAATGTTTTCTTCCAGTCTGTGGCTTGTCTTTTCATTCTTTTAATAATGTCTTTCACATGGCAGAAGTTTTTAATCTTAATGAAGTCAAACATCAATATTTTCTTTTGTGGATCATGTTCTTGGTATTGTGTCTAAAAAATCACCACCAAACTCAAGGCCACCTAGATTTTCTTCTGTGTTATTGTCTAGGAGTTTTATAGTTTTGTGTTTACACTTAGGTCCATGGTCCATTTTGAGTTAAAGTTTGTGGAAAATGTAAGGTCTATGTCTATGTCTATATTAATTTTTTTGCATGAAGATGTCCAGTTGTTCCAGCACCCCTTGCTGAAAAGACTATCCTTTCTTACAATCTTGAATAGGAGGGTGCGAGTAGACACCCTTGGCTTGTTCCTGATCTTAACGTAAAATTATCTAGCATCTCACCATTAAGTATGATGTTAGCTTACAGCTACAGCATTTTGTAGATGTTCTTTTTCAAGTTGAGGAATCTCTCCTTCATTTCTAGTTGCTAAGGGTTTTTTTTTTTTATCATGAATTGTGGTTGGATTTTGTCAAATGCTTTTTCTGATTGATATGATCATATTATCTTTCTTCTTTAGCTTGTCGATGTGATGGATTATATTAATGGGAATTAAAATGTTGTACCAGCTTTCCATACCTAGAATAAATCCCTCTTGGTACATGTGACTAACACTCTTTTCTTACATTTTTGGGTACAATTTGCTAATATGTCATTGAAGAGTTCACATGTATGTTGATGAGACATATTGTCTGTAGTTTTCCTCTGTTTTTGGTGTTAGGGTAATGCTGGTCACATAGAATGAGTTAGGATGTATTCTCTTGGCTTCTATTTCCTGGAAGAGGTTACAAAGAATTTGGTATAATTTATTCTTAAAAATATTGGTAGAATTCACTAGTGAAACAACCTGGGCCTGGTGCTTTTCATTTTGGAAAGTTATAAATTATTTATTTATTTATTTACTTTTTGAGACAGAGTTTCACTCTCGTCGCCCAGGCTGGAGTCCAGTGGCATGATCTCGGCTCACTGCAACCTCCGTCTCCCGGGTTCAAGTGATTCTCTTGCCTCAGCCTCCCAAGTAGCTGGGATTACAGGCCCCCATCACCATGCATGGCTAATTTTTGTATTTTTAGTAGATACAGGGTTTCACCATATTGGCCAGGCTGATCTCAAACTCCTGACCTCAAGTGATCTTCCTGTTTCAGCCTCTCAAAGTGCTGGTATTACAGGCATGAACCACTGCGCCTGGCCTGATTCAATTTATTTAATAGACATAGGCCTATTTCAATTATCTATTTCTCCTTGTGTAAGCTTTGGTATAGTATATCTTTCAAGGAATCGGTCCATTTCAGCTAGGTTATCAAATTTGGGGACTTAATGTTGTTTATGATAGTTCTTTATTATCCTTTCAATGTCAATGGGATCAATAGTCATAACTTGTCTTTCATTTCTGATATTAGTAATTTGTGTCTTCTCTTTCTTTTCTTTGTCGACATGGCTGGAAGTTTGGCAATTTTATTGATATTTTCCAAAACTAGTTGGTTTTATTGATTTTCTCTTTTGATTTCCTATTTTCAGTTTAATTGATTTCTGTTCTAATTTTGGTTATTTTTTTCTGCTGCTTACTTGGAATTTAATTTGCCCTTTTTTTTTCTAGTTCCCTAAGGTAAACACATATTATTGATTTTAAATATTTATTGTTTTCTAATATATGCATTCAATGCTATACATTTCCCTCTAAGTACTCACTGCATCTCCAAAATTCTGGTAAGTTGTATTTTCATTTTGATTTAGTTCAAAATATTTTAACATTTCTCTTGAGATTTCTTCTCTGACCCATATGTTAATTAAAAGTGTGTTGATAATATCCAAGTATTTTTGAGGTTTTCCAGCTATCATTCTGTTATTGATTTGTAGTTTAATTCAATTGTATAGAAATACAGCCATGTGCCACATAATGATGTTTCACTCAATGATGAACCACATATATGATGGTAATCCCATAAAATTATAATAGAGCTGAAAAATTCCTATCACCTACTGACATCATAGCTGCCATAATTTTGTAGCACAATTACTTAAATTTTTAATGTTTAGTGCAGCCTAAGTGTACAGTGTTTAAAAAGTCTACAGTAGTACACAGTAATGTCCTAGGCCTTCACATTCACTCACCACTCACTCACTGACTCACCCAGAGCAACTGTGAGTCCTGTAACCTCCATTCATAGTAGGTACCCTATATAGGTGTACCATTTTTTATCTTTCACATTGTATTTTTACTGTACCATTTCTATGTTTAGATACATAAATATTTACCAATGTATTATAACTTCCTACAGTATTCAGTACAATAACATGATAAACAGGTTTACAGCCTAGGAGCAATAGGCTATACCATGTAGCCTAGGTGTGTAGTAGGCTATACCATCTAGGTTTGTGTAAGTACACTCTATGATATTGTTACATTAATGATGTTGCCTAAGGGTATATTCCTCAGAATGTATCCCCATCATTAAGCAATGCATGACAACAGATATAGATCTATAAATGAAATAGGCAAGACGTGGCTTGTAGGACACTACTTCAAACATATTCCAAGGAAACTATTTCCCTATTCTCAACCCCCACCCCCACACACATCTTGGAGAAACGGTATTCCCTTTAAACATGTTATCTTTTCAGCATCCTTGCTTTTTACCATTATCATATCTTAGTATATTCATGGATTGCTGCTAGTTCTTAGCAATACAGAAAATAAAAAGTATCTTTTATGTGCAAGATTATAATTAAAAACCTATTTGTTACAAACATAATTTAATTTGTTTTGCTGGCTTAGAAATTATACAGGCCGTAACATTTTAGCTTTTTATACAAACACATTTATATGCATTCATTCTTTCTGGCCAGAATATACACTCATATTTCAAATAGGACTTTTTTAAGTTTCTAAAAACATTTTTTAAACAATGAAAACTTCATATTTTCAGGAGAAGGAAGAGACTCAGTGACATTAATTAGGGAAGAACATTAACCCTCAGCCTCTTATATTGCAATTTCATTTTTGAATTGTCCAACTGATGCCACTGCAAATTCTGCGAGACAGGCAAAAAACTGAGTTCCCAAAGTGTGAGAGGGGAAAACCTGCCTCTGAACACATATCCCTACTGGCGAATATGAAAATCCAGATTACGGAAGAAAGATTTAACCTTATCTAGAGCTGAAACACATTTAGAGAGCTGTGTAAAATATAAAAGTAGAAGGAGCAGCAGGAAGAGCCTTGTAGGCACACCCAGTCTCCAGCTTGAGCCCACAGAAACTATCCCTGACTGGATTTTCAGGGGCCCTCAGGCAAGAAAGACAGCAAAATTAGGGAGGGGTCACAGGGTGAAAGATGCTTCCAATGAAATTCTGTAATAATTTCAAATGGGTATGAACTATCTTGAACAGAATCCAGGGGGTGAATGGGGAACTGCTGCAGATACGAGTGCAGGAGCCTTCACCAACATTGTGAGCAGATGGAGAGGAGCAAGGCCTAAAAGTCATGTTTGCTTTCTCACCTGGGAAGCTTACAGCATGGGGAAAGGGCTGAGTTCCATGCACAGGCTTCCTGGATGTAACTAAACTTGGCCCTGTTAGCAGGACACCGCAGAGGCAAGACCAGCCTTGCCAACTACGTGAGAGTTGGGTGAGGTCTTTTGCTACTGGCTATCCCCTACTTCCCTGGTGAACCATATGGCACAGCAGAGGTGGCCATAATCCCCTCTGGAACACAACCCCATCAGTCTGAGAACCACACCCCCATCCCCACGGTGGCCATGGCAAGCACCACCTAAGGAGAGTCTGAGCTCAGACCCGCCTAACCCTGCCTCCTCCTGATGATATTTCTCTACCTGCCCTGGTAGCCACACACAAAAGACAAAAACTTGTGGAAGCTTTATGGCCCTGCCCATTGCCAGAGAAACCAGAACACTTACCCTGGTCAACTTAGGGCAAGCTTGTATTCCCCTACAACTACTGCAGCTGATGCTCTCTTGAAAGCATCACCTCTTGATTGGAGGCCAATCAACTCAGGCCATTACAGCAACTCATGACAGAATAACCCTGCTCCCAAGAAGGAGAACACAACAGCTAATACCACTGCCTGAAACATTCTGGCTAACTAGAGGTCCTGAGTCTATCCACGTGACAAACTTACTACGAGAATAACCAGCATTCAAGAAAGCCAGCACACTAAACATACCTACAGCCAAAGATTCTCACAGAGTCACTTTCACTTCCCGCCACCTCCACCAGAGTAGGTGCTGATATCCACACCTGGGAGACCCAAAGATGGATGACATCACAGGACTCTTTGCAGACATTCCACAGCAGCAGCTCAGAGCCTGGTAGCCCCGCCAAGTGGCTAGACCCAGAAGAGCAATAACAATCACCGCAGTCTAGCTCTCAGGAAACCTCATCCCAAGGGGAAGGGGGAGAGCACTACATCAAGGGATCATTCCATGAGACAAAAGAATCTGAACAGCAGCCCTTGAGTTCCAGATTTTTCCACTGAAATAGTATACCCAAATGAGAGGGAACCAGAACAGTAATTCTGGTAATATGACAAAACAGGGTTCTATATCACCCCTAAAATATCACACTTACTCCCCAGCAATGGATCCAAACCAAGAAGAAATTTCTGAATTGCCAGATAAAGAATTCACAAGGTTGATCATTAAGCTACTCAAGAAGATACCAGAGAAAGGTGAAAACCAACTTAAAGAAATTTTAAAACAATACAAGATATGGATGAAAAATGCTCCAGAGAAATAGATATCATAAAGAAAAAACAACCACAACTTCTGGAAATGAAAGACACACTTACAAAATACACTGGAAAGTTTCAACAATAGACTAGAACAAGTAGAAGAAAAAACTTCACAGCTTGAAGACAAGGCTTTTGAATTAATCAAATCAGACAAAGACAAAGAAAAAAGAATTTAAAAAATTAACAAAGCCTCCAAGAAATTTGGGATTATGTTAAATGACCAAGAATAATTGGTGTTCCTGAGGAAGAAGAGAAATCTAAATGTTTGGAAAATTTATTTGAGGGAATAATCAGGGAAAACTTCCCTGGCCTCACTAGAGATCTAAACATCCAAATAAAGAAGCTCAAAGAACACCTGGGAAATTCATCACAAAAAGATCATTGCCCAGGCACATACCATCAGGTTATCTGAAGTCAAGCTGAAGGAAAGAATCTTAAGAGCTATGAGGCAAAAGCATCAGGTAACCTACAAAGGAAAACCTATCAGATTAACAGCTGAAACCTTACAAGCCAGAAGGGATTTGGGTCCTATCTTTAGCCTCTTTAAACAAAATAATTGTCAGTCAAGAATTTTGTATCTGGCGGGGTGCGGTGGCTCACCCCTGTAATCCCAGCACTTTGGGAGGCCGAGGCACGCAGATCACCTGAAGTCAGGAGTTCAAGACCAGCCTGGGCAACATGGTGAAATCCTGTCTCTATTAAAAGTACAAAAAAAAAAAAAAAAAAAATTAGCGGGGTGTGGTGCATGCCTGTAATCCCAGCTACTCAGGAGGCTGAGACAGGAGAATCACTTGAACCCAGGAGGTGGAGGTTGCAGTGAGATGAGATCATGCCACTGCACTCCAGCCTGGGCAACAGAGCCACTAGACTCCATCTCAAAGGCAAAAAAAAAAAAAAAAAAAAAAAAAGAATTTTGTATCCAACAAAACTAATCTTCATAAATGCAGGAGAGATAAAGTCTTTTTCGACAAACAAATGCTGAGAGAATCTGCCATTTCCAAGCCAGCACTACAGGAAATGCTAAAAGGAACTCTAAATCTTGAAACAAATCTTTGAAATACACCAAAATAGAAACTTCTTAAAGCATAAATCTCACAGGGCCTGTAAAACAATACCACAGTGAAAAATAACCAGGTATTTAGGCAACAACTAGCATGATAAATAGAACAATACCTCACCTCACAATACTAATGTTAAATGTAAATGGCCTAAATGTTCCACTTAAATAGTACAGAATGGCAGAATGGATAAAAATTCACTAACCAAGTAAGTGCTGTCTTCAAGAGACTCAACTGACACATAAGGACTCACATAAACTTAAGGGAAAGAGATAGAAAAAGATATTCCATGCAAATGGAAACCAAAAGCAAGCAGGAATAGCTATTCTGGTATCAGTCAAAACAGACTTTAAAACAACAGTTTAAAAAAAAAAAAGACAAAGAGGGACATTATATAATGATGAAAGGATTATTCCAACAGAAAATTAGCACAATCCTAAATATATATGCACCTAACACTGGAGCTCCCAAATTCATAAGACAATTACTACTAGACCTACAAAATGAGATAGCAACACAATAATGGTGGGTACTTCAATACGCCACTGACAGCACTAGACAGTTCATCAAGACAGAAAGTCAACAAAGAAACAATAGACTTAAACTACACCCTAAAACAAACGGACTTAACAGATATTTACACAACATTCTACCCAACAACTGCAGAATATACATTCTATTTTTTCTTTCTTTCTTTTTTTTTTTTTAAGATGGAGTCTCACTCTGTTGCTTAGGCTGGACTGCAGTGGCACAAGCTCGGCTCACTGCAACCTCCGCCTCCTGGGTTCAAGTGATTCTCCTACCTCAGCCTCCTGAGTAACTGGGACTACAGGCATGTGCCACTACACCTGGCTATTTTTGTATTTTTAGTAGAGACTCCTGACCTCAGGTGAACCTCCCGCTTTGGCTGGGATTACAGGCGTGAGCCACCACACCCAGCCAAGAATATAGTTTCTGTTCATCAGCACATGGAACATTCTCCAAGACAGGCCATATGGATAGACCACAAATAGGTCACAAAACAAGTCTCAGTAAATTTAAGAAAATTGAAATTACAACAATTATCCTCTCAGATCACAGTAGAATAAAACCGTAAATCAACTACAAAAGGAACCCTCAAAACTATACAAATAAAAGAAAATTAAATAATCTGCTCTTGAATGATCTTTGAGTCAACAATGAGATCAAGATGGAAATCAAAAATTATTTGAACTAAACAATAATAGTGACATAACTTATCAAAACCTCTGGAATGCAGCAAAAAGCGGTGCTAAGAGGAAAGTTCACAGCATTAAATGCCTACATCAAAAAGTCTGAAAGAGCACAAATTGACAATCTAAGGTCACACCTCAAAGAACTAGAGAAACAAGAAAAAACTAAACTCAAACCCAGCAGAAAAAAGAAATAACCAAGATCAGAGCACAACTAAATGAAATTGAAACAAACAAAAAATACAAAAGATAAATGAAACAAAAAGCTGGTTCTTTGAAAAGATAAACAAAACTGATAGACCATTAGCGAGATTAACCAAGAAAAGAGAAGATCCAAATAAGCTCAATTAGAAATGAAATGGGAGATATTACAACTGATATCACAGAAATACAAAAGATCATTCAAGGCTGCTATGAATACCTTCACATGCACAAACTAGAAAATCTAAAGGAGATGGATAAATTCCTGGAAATATACAACCTTACTAGATTAAATCAGGAAGAAATAGAAACTCTGAACAGACCAATAACAAGTAGTGAGACTGAAACAGTAATTTTTAAAAAATAGCCAATGAAAAAAGGTCCAGGACCAGGTGGATTCACAGCTGAATCTATCAGACATTCAAAGAAGAAATGGTACCAATCGGCTGGCTGCAGTGGCTCACGCCTGTAATCCCAACACTTTGGGAGGCCGAGGTGAGCGGATCACGAGGTCAGGAGTTTGAGACTAGCCTGGCCAGCATGGTGAAACCCCAGCTCTACTAAAAATACAAAAAATTAGGAAGGACGTGGTGGCTCACGCCTGTAATCCCAGCACTTTGGGAGGCTGAGGTGGGCAGCCAACATGGTGAAAGTCCGTCTCTAAAATA
This sequence comes from Pongo abelii, assembly GCF_028885655.2. NCBI lineage: Eukaryota > Metazoa > Chordata > Mammalia > Primates > Hominidae > Pongo > Pongo abelii. Next base: position 88,547,924 of record NC_071991.2, on the reverse strand, counting down.
CAAAAACTTAGCCAGGCATGGTGGCACACCTCTGTGGTCCTGCCTACTCGAGAGGCTGAGGCAGAATTGCTTGAACCTGGTAGGTGGAGGTTGCAGGAAGCTGAGATCACGCCACTGCACTCCAGTTTGGGCGACAGAGCAAGACTCCATCTCAAAAAATAAAAATAACAAAAAAAGAAATGGTACCAATCTTACTGAAACGATTTCAAAAAATAAAGAAGGAGGGAATCCTCCCTACTCATTCTTTATGCCAATATCACCCTAATACCAAAACCAGGGAAAGACATAACAAAAAAAGAAAACTACAGACCAGACATAACAAAAAAAGAAAACTACAGACAGAGAGGAAAGCAGTAATTCACAAAAGAAATACTTGCCGTTCTTTTATTTCATTGATATTCCATTTTGTTAACTCATAAAATTTAAAATGTAGTTTTCCTTAAGTCTTTATGCTTAGTTTACAATCTTACTTTTTGTTAAAATAAAAATAAGATCATCACTTTCACTGTTCTTTGATTAATATTGTTAATTTGACAGAATAATTTTACCCAACATTAAACACTCTATATATAACTGAGGAAAAAACTTTATAATTTATACTTGTTTTCTCAGACATATCAAGCACCTAACAAGTTAGACTTACAAATTTGACAAAAGATATCTTCTTAACCTCTGCTAACATGTGAATGTTTTTGTCCCCCTGCCTCCAAATTCCTATGTTGAGGCCCTAATGTGCTGCTATTTGAAGGTAGGGCCTTTGGAAAGTAATTAGGTCATGAGGGTCTGGCCGCTATGATGGAATTAGTGTCTTTATAAGAATAGGGAGAGAACTAGCACTCTGGGCCATGTGAGAATACAGCAAGAAGGTTGCTGTCCACAAGCTAGGAGTTGGTCCTCACCAGATACTAGATTTGCCACGGCCTTCATTTTGTATTTCCCAGCCTCCAGAACTATAAGAAACAACGTTTATTGTTTAAGTAACTGAGTCTATGATATTTTTGACATGGTAGCTTGAGCTAAGACAGCCTCCTAAAAAAAAAACAACCTATTTTAATTTTTATTACATCAAGATGATGTGTTTGGCCTATGAAATTATTTTAAACATTTCAAACATCTTAAAAAATTAAAAATTAAAGAGTATATGTAGAGCAGCACGATCGTTATAAAATCTGTTCAAGTTCATTTTCCAGCGAAGAGAACTGAGTAAAGAATTTGGCTCCATCATATAGCGAAGGAAAGTGAAGAACTTTTCCAGGTTCCAGGGTTCTAATTCTCTTTGACTGTAACTATCACAGAACATATTGCATTAAAGTCTATTGTATACTACTGAAATCTTGTTCAGGCTACAATTTCCTGAACAATTCTTAACTGTTTCGCTCATTTTGAAGATTTGGGGAATTTTTTTTGGAAATGACAGTAAGCTCAATGAAATTCATTTACCAAAAATATGACAGAATGTCCTCTTGGGCAAGAATTTAGGACAAGGAACAAAAAAGTTCCTCTCTATTGTTTGCTTGTGAAACAATATCTACGCTACGTCATTAATTCTGGACACCACACTTTAGCTGGGACATTGACACACTAGAGTATATTTTGAGATCATCATGATGATGAAGGAACCTGAAGCCATGTCATGTGAGGCAGGGGTTAAAAAGAAAATAGGGAATGAGTAAAACGCCTCCAAAGAGCCTCATGTAGAAAATTTTTTGTTACGTTTTACCAAACCAGAATCAGGATCAAGGTGAAAGTTACACAAACCCAGATTTCAACCAGGGAGATATTGTGGAAAGAAACTCAGACCTGAAAGCAGGAGATTTAGGTCCTAGGCTACTTTATTACTCGCCATGGGGTCTGGGGGCAAGTCGTTTAAACTCTGGAACCCAGTGCTGTCTGTCCAACAGAACTTTTCTGCATGATAGAAATGTTCTACATCTTAGCTGTCCAATATAGTAGTTACTAGCTACAGGTTCGGCACTTGAAATGCCGCTAGTTTGGTTGAGGATCTGAATTTTAAATTAAATTAAATTAAAATTAAAAGAGCCACGAGTAGAATTCTGAGAGATTAGTATGGTGGATAGGAGACAGGACTAGCTTGTAGCTCCTGCTCAGATGGACACAGCAGCGTGTGGAGACTCACATTGTGAACTTTTGCTCCAAGAACTACCACAGGAACATACCAGGAAAGCCAAGAGAATCCACAGACCTTTTGAAGGAACTGGATCACTGCTGCAGGCTCCCTAAGACACTGAAAAACTGTGAGTCCACTTGCTTTCTCAACAGGGAGGCTTGTGGTCTGGGCAAGTTGTCAGCCCTAGTCACCGGCGGCCTGGAAATAGACAGTGCTGTTGTGGGGCCTGGTAGGAGTGAAACCAGCCTTTAGGACTGCAGGCTGTGTGGCAGCAGGGTGAGGTCTGTGATTGCTAGTTTTCCCCCACTTCCCTGGTGACCTGTATGACTCAGCAGAGGCAGCCATAATCCCCCTTGTAATATAACTTTGTGGACTGGGAACCACACCCCCAATACCTACCACAGCAGCCGCAGCAAGCCCCACCCAAGAAGAGGCTGAGCTCAGACATGCCTATCCTTGCCCCTACCTGGTGGTCTTTCTCTACCCTCCCTGGTAGCTAAAGACAAAGGTCATATCTCTTGGGAGCATGATGGCCCTGCCCACTGCCTGCGAAACCTGAATATTTAACCAGGTGTCCCTAGGGCAAAGGTTGCATCTTCCCTATAGGACTGCAGCTGATGTGCTCTTGAAAGTGCCACCTCCTGGCTGGAGGCCAACCAACACAAAACCAGTACACTAAACAAAAACACAACCAAGGACCCTCACAGGGTCCACTTCACTCCCCTGCTACCTCCAAAAAGCAAGTGCTGGTATCCATGGCTGCAAGACCTGAAGCTGGATCACATCACAGGACTCTTTGCAGACACTCCCCAGTACCAGCCTGGGAGCTCTGCAGGGTGGCTAGACCCAGAGGGACAAAAACAATCACTACAATTCAGTTCTCAGGAAGCCCCATTCCTAGGGGAAGGGGGAGAACACCACATTAAGGGAGCACACTGTGGGACAAAATATTCTGAACAGCAGCCCTTGAATCTAAGATCTTCCCTCTGGCATACTCTGCCCAAATGAAAAGGACCAGAAAAACAATTCTGGTAATATGACAAAACCAGGTTCTTTAACATTCCCAGAAAATCATACCAGCTCACCAGCAATGGATCCAAAATGAGATGAAATCTCTGAATTGACAGAAAGAGTTTAGAAGGGTGATTATTAAGCTAATCAAGGAGGCACCTGAGAAAGGTGAAGTCCCACTTAAATAAAAAAACAAAACAAAACATGATACAGGATATAAAGGAAAATTCTTCAGTGAAATAGCATAAATAAAAAACGATCACAACTTTTGGAAATCAAGGACACACTTAGAGAAATGCAAAATGCACTGGAATGTCTCAGCAATAGAATCAAGCAGAAGAACTTCAGAGCTTGAAGACAAGGCTTTCAAATTAACCCAATCCATCAAAGACAAAGAAAAAAGAATTTTAAAAAATGAGCAAAGACTCCAAGAAGTTTGGGACTATGTTAAATGTCCAAACTTAAGAATAATTGGTGTTCACAAGGAAGAAGAGAAATCTAAAAGCTTGGAAAATATATTTGAGGGAATAATCAATAAAAATGTCCCTGGCCTTGCTAGAGATCTCGACATCCAAATACAAGAAGCTCAAAGAACACCTGGGAAACTCGTCACAAAAAGATAATTGCCTAGGCACATGGTCACCAGGTTATCTAAAGATGAAGGAAAGAATCTTAAGAACTGAGGCAAAAGCATCAGGTAATATAAAGGAAAACCTATCAGATTAACAGCAGATTTCTCATCAGAAACCTTACAAGCTAGAAGGGACTGGGGTCCCATTTTTAGCCTTCTTAAAAAAAATTATTGGCCAGGCATGGTGGCTCACGCCTGTAATCCCAGCACTTTGGGAGGCTGAGGTGGGTGGATCATGAGGTCAGGAGTTCGAGACCAGCCTGACCAACATGGTGAAACCCTGTCTCTACTAAAAATACAAAAATTAGCCGGGCCTGGTGGCACGAGCCTGTAATCCCAGCTACTTGGGAGGCTGAGACAGGATAATCGCTTGAACCCAGGAGGCAGAGTTTGCAGGAGCCGAGATCATGCCATTGCACTCCAGCCGAGGCAACAGAGTGAGACTCCATCTCAAAAAAAAATTATCAGCCAAGAATTTTGTATGTAGTGAAAATAAGGCTTCATAAATGAAGGAAAGATATAGTCTTTTCCAGATAAATAAATGCTGAGAGAATTCGCTACTACCAAGACAGCACTACAAGAACTGCTAAAAGGAACTAAAATCTTGAAACAAATCCTCAAAATACATCAAAAAAGAACCTCCTTAAAGAATAAATCTCACAGGACCTATATAACAATAACACAATGAAAAATAACTGAAAGTATTCAAACAACAAATAACACAATGAATAGAATAGTACCTCACATCTCAATACTAACATTGAATATAAATGGCCTAAATGCTCCACTTAAATGATACAGAATGGCAGAATGGATAATAATTCACCAAGTTTCTGCTGTCTTCGAGAAACTCACCAAACACATAGGGACTCTCATAAACTTAAGGTAAAGGGGTAGAAAAAGATATTCCATGCAAATGGACACCAAAAGCGAGCAGGAATAGCTATTCTTACATTGGACAAAACAAACTTTAAAGCAACAGCAGTTAAAAAAGACAAAGAGGAACACTATACAATGATAAAAGGACTAGTCCAACAGGAAAATATCATAATTCTAAATACGCACGCACCTAATACTGGCGCTTCCAAATTTATAAAGCAATTACTGCTAGACCTAAGAAATGAGATGGATGGCAACACAATAATAGTGGGGGAATTTAATACTCCATTGACAGCACTAGACAGGTCATTAAGACAGAAAGTCAAAAAAGAAACAATAGACTTAAAGTATACCCTACAACAAATGGACTTAACAGATTTTTACAGAACATTCTACCCAACAACTGCAGAATATACATTCTATTCATCATTACATAGAACATTCTCCAAGACAGACCATATGATAGGCCACAAAATAGGTCTCAGTAAATTTAAGAAAATTGTAATTATATCAAGTACTCTCTCAGACCATAGTGGAATAAAATTGGAAATCAACTCCAAAAGGAACCCACAAAACCATGCAATAACATGAAAATTCAATAACCTGCTCCTGAATGATCATTGGGTCAACAATGAAATAAAGATGGAAATTTAAAAATTCTTTGAACTGAACAATAACAGTGACACAACCTATCAAAACCTCTAAGATACAGCAAAAGCAGTGCTAAGAGGAAAGGTCATAGCGTTAAATGCCTATATCAAAAAGTCCAAAAGAGTACAAATAGACAATCTAAGGTCACACCTCATGGAGCTGGAGGAACAAGAACAATCTAAACCCAAAGCCAGCAGAAGAAAAGAAAGAACCAAGATCAGAGCAGAACTAAATGAAATTAAAACAAACAAAAAAAGTACAAAAGATTAATGAAACAAAAAGCTGCTTCTTTGGAAAGATAAATAAAATTGATAGACCATTAGTGAGATTAACCAAGAAAAGAAGAGAGAAGATGCAAATAAGCTCAACTGGAAATGAAATGGGAGATATTACAACTGATAACACAGAAATACAAAGGATTATTGAGGCTGCTATAAACACCTTTACGTGCATAAACTAGAAAACCAAGAGGAGATGGATGGATAAATTTGTGGAAATATACAATCCTTCAAGATTAAACCAGGAAGACATAGAATCTCTGAACAGACCAATAACAAGCAATGAGATTGAAATGGTAATAGAAAAATAACCAGCAAAAAAAAGTCCAGGAACAGATGGATTCACAATTTAATTCTATCAGACATTCAAAGAAGAAATGATACCAATCCTATTGACACTATTCCAAAAGATAGAGAGAATCCTCCCTAAATCATTCTATGAAGCCAGTATCACCTGAATACCAAAACCAGGGAAGGACATAACAAAAAAAGAAAACTACGGACTGATATCCCTGATGAACACAGATGCAAATATATTCAACAAAATACTAGCTACCTCAATCCAACAGGATATTAAAAAGATAATCCACCATGATCAAGTAGTTTTCATACCAGGGATGCAGGGATGGTTTAACATACATAAATCAATAAATGTGATACACCACGCAAACAGAATTAAAAACAAAAATCACATGGTCATCTCAATAGATGCAGAAAAAGCATTTGACAAAACCAGCATCAAAATCCTCAGCAAAATTGGCATAGAAGGGACATACCTTAAGGTAATAAAAGTCATCTATGACAAACTGATAGTCAACATTATACTGAACAGGGAAAAGTGGAAAGCATTCCCAGTGAGAACTGGAACAAGACAAGGATGCTCACTTTCACCACTTCTACTCAACATAGTACTGGAAGTCCTAGCCAGAGCAATCAGACAAAAGAGAGAAGTAAAGGGCACCCAAATCAGTAAAGACGAAGTCAAATTGTCACTGTTTTTGATGATATGATCATATATCTAGAAATCCTTAAAGATTCATCCCAAAAGCTCCTAGAACTGGTAAATGAATTCAGCAGGGTTTCAGGATACAAAATTAATGTACACAAATCAGTAGCTCTACTGTACACCAACAATGACCAAGCTGAGAATCAAATCAAGAACTCAGTTCCCTTTACAACACCTGCAAAAAAATTAAATACTTAGGAATATACCTAACCAAGGATGTGAAAGACCTCTACAAGGAAAACTACAAAACACTGCTGAAAGAAATCATAAGCGACACAGGCAAAAAAACAAACACATCCCTTGCTCATGGATGGGTACGATCAATATTGTGAAAATGAACAAACCACCAAAAACAATCTATAGATTCAATGCAATTCCCATCAAAATACCACCATTATCCTTCACAGAGCTAGAAAAAACAATCTTAAAATTCATATGGAACCAAAACCCACATAGCTGAAGCAAGACGAAGCAAAAAGAACAAATCTGGAGGCATCACATTATCCGACTCCAAGCTATACTATAAGGCCATAGTTACCAAAGTAGCATGGTACCGGTATAAAAATAGGCACATAGTCCAATGGAACAGAATAGAAAACCCAATGGAACAGAATAGAAAAACAGAAAGAAAGCCAAATGCGGCCAACTGATCTTCCATAAAGCAAACAAAAACACAAAGTGGGGAAAGCACATCCTATTCAACGAATGGTGCTGGAATAATTGGCAACCCACATATAGAAGAATGAAACTGGATCTTCATCTCTCATCTTATACAAAAATCAACTCAAGATGGATCAAGACTTAAATCTAAGACCTGAAACCATAAAGATTCTGGAAGATAACATCAGAAAAACCCTTCCAGACATTGGCTTAGGCAAAGACTCCATGAGCAAGAACCCAAAAGCAAACGCAACAAAAGAAAGATAAATAGATGGGACCAAATTAAATGAAAAAGCTTCAGCACAGCAAAAGAAATAATCAGCAGAGTAAACAGACAACCCACAGAGTGGGAGAAAATTTTCATAAACTATGCATCTGACAAAGGACTAATATCCAGAATCTACGAAGAACTCAAACAAATCAGCAAGAAAACAACAACAACAAACAATCCCATTAAAAAAGTGGGCTAAGGACATGAATAGACAATTCTCAAAAGAAGATATACAAATGGCCAACAAACATATGGAAAAATGCTCAACATCACTAATTATCAGGGAAATGCAAATCAAAACCACAATGCGATACCACCTTACTCCTGCAAGAATGGCCATAATAAAAAAATAATAGATGTTGGCATGAATGCAATGAAAAGGGAACGCTTTTACACTGTTTGTGGGAATGCAAACTAGTACAACCACTATGGAAAACAGTATGGAGATTCCTTAAAGAACTAAAAAGAGATCTACTGTTTGATCCAGCAATCCCACTACTAGGTATCTACCCAGAGGAAAATAAGTCATTATACAAAAAAGAAACTTGCACATGCATGTTTATAGCAGCACAATTTACAATCGCAAAAATATGGCACCAGTCAAAATGTCCATCAATCAACGAGTGGATAAAGAAAATGTGGCACATATATACCATGGAATACTATTCAGGCATAAAAAGGAACAAAATAATGGCATTCGCAGCAGGCTGGATGGAATTGGGGACTATTATTCTAAGTAAAGTAACTCAAGAATGAAAAACCAAACGTTGCATGTTCTCACTCACATGTGGGAGCTAAGCTGAGGATGCAAAGGCATAAGAATGATACATTGGACTTGGGGACTCGGGATGGTGAGGGATAACAGACTACACATTGGTTACAGTGTACACTGCTCGGGTGATGGGTACACCAAAATCTCAGAAATCACCACTAAAGAACTTATTCATGTAAACAAACACAACCTGTTCCCCAAAAGCGATTGAAATACAAAAATAAAGAAATAATAAACACTCAGAAAAAAATTTAAAAAATAGCCTCAAGTAACTACTGGCTACAGTATTTGAAAGGCACACCTCTAAATCTTAATTTTTTTCCTTTCTAAAATAGGAGTAGGCATGTGCAGTGGCTCACATCTGTAATCCCAGCACTTTGTGAGGCCAAGGTGGAGCCCAAGAGTTCAAGAGCATCCTGACCATCATGGGGAGACTCTTGTCTCTATAAAAAGTAATAATAATAACAAAAAATAGCCAGGTGTGGTAGCACGTGACTGTGGTCCCAGCTATTTGGGAGGCTGAGGCAGGAGGATGGCTTGAGCCCAGGAGCTTGAGCTGCAGTGAGCTGTGTTCTCACCACTTGCACTCCAGCTGGGGCGACAGAGCAAGACCCTATCTCAAAAATAAATACATACATACATACGTACATACATAAATATAAAATCAGAGTAATAGTTACAATCAAATTCTTGACCAAAGGATCAGATAATACATGTGAACCTTGAAAAACTAAAAAATACAAGTATTACTTTATGTAGATAACTTTTATTATTGTTTTATACTCAAGAATTTCTATCATTTTGAATCAGAGGAAAATGGAATAAGCAGCCTGAGAAAACTGAGTTCCCCATATCTGGTAGAGTTTTGAAGCTGTCTGGCAATAAAGAACAAAAATATCCCGGAGAGTTAAGCTAAATCATCCCTCAATTATCTGCAGAGACCTTCCCTGGGAGGTCCTCTTTGACTCCCTGGACTGAATTAATGGTCCTCTAGGTATAACCATGACACTTTTCACACTGTATTGTAAAAAAAGTGGTCTGTCTGCTCAACTTTACCCAAGAACAGGTGCCTCTGATCCCCGTGTCCTTCCGGTTGTTAACCGCTGGGTACACAGTATATCCTCAATCTGTATTTGTTGAATAATTCACTTGCACTGCATTCGTGAGGGTATGTTCTCCTGATAACTTAAGTAACTACTAATCTGTGGGAAACAGAACAGCTCTTTAAGGACGATATAGAATGAATACCGGCTGCTGTAACGGCCCAGTTGGTGCATCTCGGATGCCAGGAGGCCGTCCGGTGCTGATCTCTTTCTTTTGCCCTTCCCTCCCTCCCCTCCAGTCTGCGGGATATAGAGGACCTCACAGTCACGAGGTCGCGACAGTCCGTGCCGTCGTGGAGACAAGCGGGACACGGAGAGAGAACTACATTTCCCAGCTGACTCTCCTGCGCGCGCCCCTGCCTGCGCGCGAGGGGCGAGTGCACCGGGCGCTCGCTCCCTGCCGAGCGCTTGTCGCCCGCCCGAGCCTTTGCCAGGGGATGAGGTGGGAGGCGCTAGAAACCACTTAGCTACAGTCAACCGCCCAATGCAGCACTCGCTCGCTCCCCCCGCCAGCGGAAGCGCCCGCGGAGCACAATGCAGCACTGAGCCGCGGTGGAGATTGCAGCGCCACGGCCGCCGCAGCACCCGCCGGGGCTGTGAGGAGGTGGCCGCGGGGACCCCGGGGGCGTGGAGCGAGGGAAACGGACTCGGCGGCGCCGGCATGAGGAGCTGAGCGTCTCGGGCGAGGCGGGCTGACGGCAGCACCATGCAGGCGGCGGTGGCTGTGTCCGTGCCCTTCTTGCTGCTCTGCGTCCTGGGGACCTGCCCCCCGGCGCGCTGCGGCCAGGCAGGTAAGTTAGCCGTCCTCTGTGCCTTCGGGCCATACCATTTCCCGGGAATCTTTGGAGCCCTCAGGCGTATTGAAAAGGGGGCATCCCCATTTCCCGAGTGCGCGGGGAGATTTTTTTCTTTTCTTTTTTTTTTTTTTTTTAAATTCCGGAGGGTGGTGAGAAGTGGAGCAAAAATATATGTCTGGAGGCGCGCAGATGCACTAGAAGCCTTCGGTCAAAGCCTGTTTTTCTCCTTCTGAAGAGGAATGGGGAGAATGGGAAAGGGGTGCCCTGCTTCTGGGCCCCGCTCCTGGATGCTCTCGGATGAGCTGGTCCAAGGCTCTCCGGCTGGTGTCTCTGCGTCCTTCCCAGTTGGGTTCCGAGAGGGAGGGGGCGGTGGGGATTTTCGTAGGGGAGACGTAGGACCGCAGGATGGAGGATTGCGGGTCAGGGTCATTATTTTCGCCTTTTCTCTCCACTCCCTCCTTTCCCCGTTCCTGCCTGGAGGAGACGCCTCATTGATGGAGCTAGAGAAGAGGAAGGAAAACCGCTTCCTGGAGCGCCAGAGCATCGTGCCGCTGCGCCTCATCTACCGCTCGGGCGGCGAAGACGAAAGTCGGCACGACGCGCTCGACACGCGGGTGCGGGGCGACCCCGGTGGCCGGCAGGTGAGAGGCTCGGTCCGGGAGGTGGTCCTCCGCGCTTCCCGGCCCACCCGAGACCCCACGATTGCGCTCGGTTGCCCTGGAGATCCCATGTCTTCTTGGGTGAAATGAGCTCGGTCCCGATGCGAGTCATGCATGGCGCTCCCTGTGCAAAAAAGAAGGGGAAAAGGGTACAAAAAAGAACCAAAATAACCACAGGCCGAGGGCTTTGCCCGAGGGGAGTTTGTGCGGGGTGCCTTCAGCAGTGCGGTGACCCGAGAGAATAGGCGGAGAGCCCTCTGACATCTGTCGACCAAAAGCCAGGCATACATAGGGAGAAGGGAGGTAGTATTTGGGCAGGGTTTGAATCATCATTGTTGTTGTTTTACTCCTCAAAGAGACTTCATAAGTGATTTAACCCAAGGTTGACACTGTAAGAAAAAACTGGAAAAAAACAAGGCTAGACGTTCTTAAGAAACCCAAACTGTAAAAACAAGCTGAACTTCAAGGTTCTATTCGCACACATTTGTGGACACCAGAGATATGCCCATTCACCCCTACCTTCTAGAAAAGGTGTCCTCCTCCCACTTGCTTTATTGGTAGCAGTTCTCTTGGTTTAATTAGGGCTGTGCTGTTTGTTGAGCATTTATAAATTATGTTTTTAAAAATCTAGTTTTTATCACTGTATCTGTATTTAAATCAAGATCACACATTCACAAATATGCCTGAAAATTACTGTGAATTTATTGACAAATTTAAGTAAATACTTCTGGGGCTGTGTATTTTTTTATTTCTACACATCAGCTGATCAGGCAGTTCACCCACCTGTAAGTATGTATTAAGATAAGATTTGTTCATGTACTTGATAATTTTTGTAAACTTGACTGAAGCAACGGCAAGCCAAACCTTTTCACATGTATAAATATATTCATCAGTGTTTTAAGATATATCTTGATGATGTGATAATTATACTAACTGATCTGTATGTGTGAAATATGTAAAAATAGAAAATATTACTTAAATCTGTATTTGTAGCCAAATAGTTGGTACCGTTAACATTTTGTTAATAGAAGGTGGGAAATTAGCTTAAAGGCCTACATAATATCCATCAAAGATTATTTTAGTAGAAAATCTCAATATGTTAAGCTTTTAATGAAGGATTCTTTTATGTGAATTAATGTTTGGTAAATGCCTATTTTCCTTTTCCATTTTGACTCGTTTCAATGGTAAAACTGAAGAAGCAGAGGCCGTAGTTTCCCTATGTCATCGTATTTTTCAATTAATTAAGATTATTTCTGTGGAAGAATATTTTCACACCCCTTTGCAACCTTTTATTATAAAAAATTTCAAACACAACAGAGTAGGATAAGTTAATGAACCCCCAGCTCCAACAATTAGCAACTCATGGCTAATCTTGTTTTGTCTGTACCCTACCTATTTTTTTTTCTATTTCTTTTCCCTCTCTGTATTGTATTGAAGCAAATCATATCATTTTATTCATAAAAATTATAGGAATGTACCACTAAATGGTAAGGATTCTTTTAAAAATGCAATCATGTTATTGTATTTTCAAAAATTCAGAGTAATTTGTTACTACTATCAAATATCCTGTTTTTCAAATTTCCAGTTCTCGTAAATATGTATGTATATATGTATATGTATGTGTGTGAATGTTTATATGTGTGTGTGTGTGTATATATATATATATATAGAGAGAGAGAGAGAGAGAGAGTATATATTTAGAGTATATATTTAAGTAAGTTTCTCTGGACCAGGACCCAGGTAATGTCTGTAGATTGCAATTAGTTTATTTATTTATTTTTTGTGACAGGGTCTCACTCTGTCACCCAGACGGGAGTGCAGTGGCACGATTATGGCTCACAGCAGCCTTGACCTCTTGGGCCCCAGTGATCCTTCCACCTCAGCTTCCTGAGTAGCTTGGATTACAGGCATGTGCTGCCTTATCTGGCTAATTAAAAATTTGTTTTTGTAAAGATGGGATTTTACCATGTTGTGCAGGCTGGCCTTGAACTCCTGGGCTCAAACCATCTGCTGGCCTCGGCCTCCCAAAATGCTAGGATTGCAGGTGTGAGTTGTGGGGCCTAGCCTGTTTTTTTGTTTTCTAAAAGGTCTTTTAATGTATGGTTCTTTCCCCTCAATTTCTTTTTTTTCCGCTTGCAATTTTTTCAGTGAAGACATGGAGTCTTTCTCTTGTAGAGTTTCTCAGAGTCAAGATTTTGCTGTTGTAGCCAGTGCTTTAAAACAATTCACAAAGACTTTCTAGGAGAGGAAGAGAGACTGAGGGAAGTAGAGATACAGAAAAAGAAAATGACAGGATTGAACCTGGAAACTCACAGAATCTCTGACTCATGCTGGAAATGTCTTTGGGTAGCTCTTGCCTTTTCTGTGTTGGTGAAAGACCACCACTTTTGAAAAGTGGAGGAGGTCAGTCCTCCTTTTCTCCCCATTTATGGAGCACCACTTGTGCAGTTTTTTGATTGACAGGACTCTTGACTTGGGGTGGAAAGCTATTTTGGGCTCATAGAGCTTCTACTCCCTATAGCAATAAACGTCACAATAGAGCAGAATGACTGGTTTTTGGTGAAGTATGAATGAATTAGTAGGATTTAGGTTTAACAGTATGAATAGATTTTTAATTCAAGTCAGAAATGAAGGCAATGATACCATCTTATAGTAATTATTACAAAACGTTCTCCCAGTGCCTGGCACATAGTAAGGTACACATAGTACATGTTGATGTCTGTATCACTTGGGAGCCGCTGCAGTTTACCATGCTGCTTAAACTACAGGTGGAAATCATTGACAACTAGGACCAAATCTGACAAAATTTTAAAGACCTATTTATCTTAGGCCAACTTTTCCTACAGTTAGGAAACAGAGGAGTTTTCTTGCACTATTTGCATTTCTAGTTTCCCTAAGAGCAATCATTGGATCAAAAAAATAAGTTGATTTTTTTTGGCCCTTGTTATTTCTCTAATACTTAAATAGATCTAATTTATGGCATTTTAATTTTAGATACCCACAGATTTTTTTTTTTTTTTTTTGAGATGGAGTCTTGCTCTGTCACCCAGGCTGGAGTGCAATGGTGTGATCTCATTGCAATGAACCCAGGAGCTCATTGCAACCTCCACCTCCTGGGTTCAAGCGATACTCCTGTCTCAGCCTCCTGAATAACTGGGATTACAGGCACCCACCACCATGCCCAGCTAATTTTTGAATTCTTAGTAGAGATGGGGTTTCACCATTTTGGCCAGGCTGGTCTAGAACTCCTGACCTCAGGTGATCCTCCCACCTCAGCCACCCAAAGTTCTGGGATTACAGACATGAGCCACCATGCCTGGCCATCCATAAATATGTTTATCAACTTCCTTTCTACTTCATAAATAAAATCAGGGTGATTTTCTGTGAACTCAAAAAGCTTATATACATTTGTTGATTTGTTTCTTTAAAAGGCATTTATCTATTTATTTTATTTATTTTTTTCTTTTGAGATGGAGTCTCACTCTCTTGCCCAGGCTGGAGTGCAGTGGCACAATCTGGACTCATTGCAAGGTCCACCTTCCTGGTTGAAGCGATTTGCCTGCCTCAGCCTCCCGAGTGGCTGGGACTGCAGGCGCGTGCCACCACACCTGGCTAATTTTTTGTATTTTTAGTAGAGACAGGGTTTCACCATGTTAGCCAAGATGGTCTCGATCTCCTGGTGATCCGCCCACCTTGGCATCCCAAAGTGCTGGGATTACAGGCGTGAGCCACTGCGGACAGCCTAAAAGGCGTTTATTTACTTGTGCTCCTACTCTGTACCAATTTTTATGCAAGACCGTGGGCATTTAGAGATAAAAGACACAGTTTTCTTTTAAGGAATTCTTGAAGATGTGGAAAATGAGTGGGTGAATACACAGTTATACTTTGCCTTATGATTTTCTGGAGGTGATCACAGAGGCCGGTGGAGGCAGAGAAGGCTAGTACTTAACCCAGGTGAGCAGTAAGGGTGGGCTCTCTGGGGAAGCCGTGTTTCAAGGGTGAGTTTGGAATTGCTACATTAAAAGGAAGGGTGAGCATATCCAACCAAAGAGGCAGTAAGTACATAGGTACATGAGAATCAGGATATGTTTTTGTTAATTGCAAATAGTAAAGATTTCAGGGACAGATAAGATAAAACAGGAAAGCAAAGAGTAGATGCTGCTACACTTTCATGACTTGCTGAGGAATTTGGAATTTGTCCTGAAGGCAGTCAAAGGATTTCAATCAGGAGAGTTAACTGACCAGATTCATGTTATTGTCAGATAGTTGTTAGAATGAATAATTTTAATTTCAAAGAGCACGTGACTGTAGCTGTGTACTTTTGTTCACTGGTAAATGTTCACATAATCTTTAAGATTCATAAGAACTTAGTAAATATACTGAAAATAACTATAAATGAGTTAATATTTATAATGCACTTACAACAATGCTGGGCATAGAGTAAGCACTATATGAGTCTTTGTTAAATAACATTAACTCCCTCAGGCTGCTTGAGTACTATTTAGATATTTTATGACATCACTTGAATGCAAAATGGTGCCTTAATTACCTGAGTTTAACATAGTCCCAAAGTATGTTACAAATTACTCAAATTTATATTTAACTAAGTGGAATCAAATAGTCCTAGAGATAGAAGAGACCTTATAGGTTATCTAACCTAATTCAGGAATTACTTTTCACTTGTTAAGAGTAAGCCATTGGCTGGGCATGGTGGCCCATGCCTGTAATCCCAGCACTTTGGGAGGCTGAGGTAGGTGGGTCATTTGAGGTCAGGATTCGAGACCAGCCTGGCCAATATGGTGAAACCCTGCCTCTACGAAGGGTACAAAAATTAGCCTGGTGTGGTGGTGGGCACCTGTAGTCCTGAGGCTGAGGCACGAGAATCGCTCGAACCTGGGAGGTGGAGGTTGCAGTGAGCAGAGGTGGTGCCACTGCACTCCAGCCTGGGTGACAGAGCAAGTCTTCATCTCAAAAAAAAAAAATCAAGCCATTCACCAAGATGGATATGCTGATTGCCCTGATCTGATCAGTATGCATTGTATGCATCAGAACATCACTATGTACCCCATAAATATGTACAGTTATTATATGTCAATTTTTTAAAAGGTTAAAAAGAGTATGGAAATCAGCAATATATTACTTAATGTTTCAGAAAGCTTCCAAGAACTACAATGATATAAACCACCTTAATTTTACTCTTAATGTGTCCTTGTTTCAATTTTCATCCCTAAATTGGGACAGAAAAATTTTAGAAGAAATTTTCATTGTAGTTCTGTTTAAATGTTGGCAATTTGATTGGTTTTAAGTAGTAATTCTATTGATATAAGTACATATTGTAAATGATTTCTTTACTGTATGGTTACTTGAATGCATATACTTTATTTTTATCACAAGTGGGAGGATCAGCCCACTACTGAAAGCTTATTATGCCACAAAGTCCTATAAATGGTAGTCAAAGTAATTATATTTGATTGTGGGTAGCCTTGCTATCTTCAAAGTTGTTTACCTAGTCTAAAGTAATTTCATTCCTGGAAAATAGCATGCAGGCCTAGAATATTCAAAATATGGAGAGCCTTTCTTCTGTCTTGAAATTATTTGTGCTGAAAGAATTGTATGTTTGCAGGTAAAAGGATATAACTTATACTTTCAGCTGGACTTCTGTGTAGGCAAGATATCACCTACTGAGTCTTACTGATGGTTTGATACTACTCATTGTTTGATACACATAATTGCTATTTTTTGAATAAGTACCTTAATGATTCTTTTTTGTCAACTAAGCATCACAGATTTACACCAAGGATGTTATTTTGTGGTTTATTTTGTTGTGTTTTCACCCCATACATTTTTAATACTTTGTTTTTTACCCAGTGATTATATATTTCTACAAGGAGCAAAATTTCTTTTTGTTGGAAGCCTTTGTTGTCAGTGAATAGATGGGCTGCTTTTTTTCCTCTGGCTCTTTCCCTAGGAGTGTTATAGCTTCCCAAGTACTAAAGTGCCAAGGCAAGGACATAGATCTACAGTTTATCATAGTTTTGATAACCAGTAACAAATGGGAAAAATGCCAAATAGCAGCAAGATGGCAAGCAGTAGGTGTGCTCCATTTTTATCGATGTGCTTATACATATGCCTGTGCATGGATGAGCTGTACTTTACATTGTGCTGTTTCATTGAGGAGCACTGAGTCAGCTTGATGGTAAATTGTCTGCAGTACTGCTTCCCTGGTGGAAAATGGCTCCTAGGAATTACAACTTTGGAAGTATTTTGCAAGGGTAGCACAAACATTTTTTTTTAATACTGTGCATTTGTTAAAGTAAGTGGCTCAATATTGATAAAGTTTTGCCACCAATCAGAACTTTGTTCTACTGCTATAAATAGGAGACATCTCACAATGAGTTTTTATTCTCCTACCAACCATCTTCTTTTCCCATTAAACTGTAAAAAAAAGTAAAATTCAGAATTGTAGGAGTTTCCCTTAGTCTTGTTTTTATGCTATGAAATCCCAATTTGTATATATATGTATTTTTGGTATCTTTAAAATTCTACCTAATGAGGTTATGGTGCACAGAAGGAATCAGTCTTTCATCGCTTCTGTACAGCTACACATAGGAAACTAACTATGAATGACTCTAAGAGCTTATAGGTTGATAAAAAATGTTCCTATTTTTATTTGCTTTCTCATATTGCAAAGAATGCCAAGAGTTCTGTCGTTTTTAACAAATACAGTCCCTTAGAAGAACTTGGAGAGAGGCCTGCTTTTTTCTCACAACACACTGAGAACAGGAATCTGTAAGGTCGGTAGTATTCCCTAACTCCAGTGGGGCTAATTAGATAGGGCCGTATTTATCATTAAGTAGCATGGATAAGCCCCAAAGGGAAAGAAGATAGATGTTCATAAAAGTGGGACTGGGGGATGGAGCAGAAGAAAAGGTAGAGTCCTTGAGGGGAATGGTGAGAAGGTGGAAGGAAAAGGAAATGATAAAAAGAGAAAAATACTTTTCATAGTGTCACTATATGTGTTATATACTAAAATAGTTAAATATATGGTAACTTACATGGCTACCTTTTATGTGCCAAATGGTCTTCTGAATACTTGATGTACATTAATTCATTGTGTCCTCACAAAAATCATGTGTGACAGGTAATACGTATCTGTAAAGTCACAAAGCTGATAGGGGATTTGAACCTAGGCACTTCGGCTCCACCGCACTGCCTATGTGCTTAACTACTGTGCTAGACTGGACTTATGGAAGGGGGCCACCAACAATTCTTTAGATGCCATTCAATGTCGCTGGAGTCAGATTTCTTACATTTACCCTATTGGAACTATATATGACTTTTAGTGCCTGAAAAATATATACATTTTAAAGTTAGACAATAGTGAAGAAGCTTGCAGAGCACAACAGGAATGTTTCATTTTTATTATCTTGAAAATGAAAATGGAATTTGTGAGGATATCTAACATTTAAATGGTGAAAAACACCTCTTGAAGGACACGTGTCCTATTTGTTTGTAGATATGTACACTGTCTGTTACACTCGTTCATTGTAAGTCACATATTAGTATTCAGCAATCAATACCAAAATTGTATATGCTCTTTTGTGGTCAAAGTTTCATAGGTAGAAACATTAATTGCTAAGCAGGGATCCATATTCATATATTTTTCTCCAAAAGAAAAGATACAAAGTATCTTTTATGCCTTCATAGAATTAGCAGTACCAGAGTCCCAAATGTGATATCATTCAGGTAAAAGAGATATGTAATCAATAATAACAAAAAATGATAGCTTCTGAGAATACATAGTTGAATGTGTTTACTTTGATAATAAAAGCACTTGCAAGCAAACTTTGGGGGAAATAGTTGAAAAAATAAGGATTAGTATTTATTAACTTAAATAAATACTAACATTTATAATATATAAGTATAAATATATAATATATACAAAATATAAATAATATATAACTTTTTTTTGTCATGTACCAGGCATTGTATTGAGTGATTTACATGCATTATCTCTCATTATGAGGTAGATACTGTTATACCCATTTGAAAATGAGGAAACTGAAGTTAATTAACCTGCCTAAGGTTATACAGGTAATAAGTGGTAGAAGTGGGGATAGGATTCTCAAAATGTTAGACATCAATATAAAATAATCTTTTATAATCTTTACTACTTATTTGACATGTGGTTTCCCATTTATCTCTGTGTTGGAACATACCTAACATTATTTCTTGGCCTTGCCCAGGTCTCCTCCCTAGCTAACTTGCAGTTATTTTACATATAATTAAAATAGAGTACAACATGCTGTATTTTTTAAAATAGAAATATTTTATATAAAAATGATTTTTGACTTCTGGCTATCCTTTACTTTTATCATTAGAGTTCCTTTTAAAATAGAAGTTTGTTTTGTTTCCCCCAGGACAGACTGTTCTCTGTAACTTGATTTTGAAACTAAAATTGAAAATTTTGTACCATGATCCAGAAATGTCAGCAGTTCTAACTGGAAAGAGAAGGAATAAAGAACGTAAATCATTCTCCCCTACCCCTAAATATGTTTGTTATTTGCGTTGAAGAGATTTTCAGAATCATGTGTCAGCAAGGTTAAATGAACATTTTTCTTCTTTTTAAAATTTAATTTTGTACTAGGAGATTTGAGCACTTAGCAATGATTGCCCTTTTGTTGTGTTTTTTGTCTCAAGTAAAGATTGTTAGATAACTCTTTGAAGATGAGAAATCGATGGTGCTTTTCTGCAGATAGGCCTTGAGAGCTCACATTTTGCAAGTGATTTTAAAATTTTCTAGCTGAGGCAGAACTCCTGGTTGCGTTTTGTGAGACCACTTATTCCGCTTCACACTGCCCCATGTCTCTAGCTTTTACCTCTAGTTGGTCAATTTCTGTTCTGCTTTTTTTTTTTTCCAGTTTGCCTTTTAAGTAGGTTTGTTTCGGAGGAATTGCCTTCATTTCCTCCACTAGTGAGGTTACGGGATTTGAACCTAGGCACTTCAAGGTTAGGATGAGGTTAGGATGTTGGGGGTCAGGCTGGTACACACAATTTGCTGGTACACACAATTTGGTCATAGCTCAAGCTTTTTTCTCTACGTGGTTTTTCTTCTTTGGATTAAACAGCATGATGCTACAGGAAGAGCTGCCACTTGACAGAACCTGGTTCTGCAGATTTCTTTGATTTCCCTAGTGGATTTTTTATGCCTTTGGCATATCCTGTTAGTGTTCTGTTGAGGAACTCAGCTGTGGCTCCTCAGCAGGCGTAAGTGGCAGTTGAGGCTACACATAGCTTGGTGGTATTAATCTAAAGTAGGCTGTCGAGGGAGCGAGGCAAGCAGTTACCTGAGGAATGATCTAGGGTCATCAGATATGGTCAGGAACAGGCTGTAGGTAAAAGGGTGGTGGCAGGTGAGGCTCAGGGAAATCAGAGAGCAAATGATCAAGAGAAGATACTAGGCTGGTCAGGTCAGTATCCTTCTGGCTCAACTAGAAAGAGCTACCTGAAAGAGTTTGAAGCACTTTCTGAGTTTCTGGCTCCACCCTTGATCTGGGTCTTAGGTCTTTAAAGGGAAACTTTTTTTTTTTTTTTTTTTTTTTTTTAAGTCTTCTTTTCATCCACACATGAGCTTTAAGTGTTCGGTTCCTCCTCCTTCCTTCTTCTTCTTCTTTCCTATTCTGTGTGTGTGTGTTTTTTTTCTTTTTCTTTTTATTATTTCTTCCTCCTCTTTACCTTCTTGTCTTTCATCGACTCTTTCTTCTTCTTCTTGGTTGGTCTTTGTAAAGGTCTGCAGGCTAGTGAGAGAATGCTTTAAGGGGCTTCACACTTCTCCCCATTTTACAGTTTAGACTTTAGACACTGTGCCTTACATGGATCAGGAGATGAGACCCAGTTAAATATTGGTTTCCTAATTTATGCAGGAGTTTTTCATACTCTAAAAAATCAATTTGTACGAAATGAGCAGCATCTTATTTTGAATAGCATGTGGTATGTGTTAAATAAATGTATGTTGTATAAATGAAGAGTCCCTAAGTTAGAATTTGGAAAATTCGTTGTTACTGAGATGGATAATTTTGGTGTCAGTCATGGTTTGCCATAGATTGTGAATTTTCAAGGTTGGTATTAGCTGCAGCTTACAAATAGTTAGGAATGCTTTCATGTGCCTTCCAGAAAAGCTTGAAGTAAGTGTTTAATAAGGATGGGATTTTGAAAAACAGGTATATTTACAAATTTACCAGTATGCTGAAGAATGAAGCCAATTATTTCTTTTCTTTCTTTTTTTTTTTTTTTCTTGAGATGGAGTCTCACTCTGTCGCCCGCCAGGCTGGAGTGCAGTGGCGCGATCTCAGCTCACTGCAACCTCCACCCTCTGAGTTCAAGCGATTCTCCTGCCTCAGCCTCCCGAGTAGCTGGGATTACAGGTGCCTGCCACTGCACCCAGCTAATTTTTTGTATTTTTAGTAGAGACGGGGTTTCACCTTCTTGGTCAGGCTGGTCTTGAACTCCTGACCTCGTGATCCACCCGCCTCCGCCTCCCAAAGTGCTAGGATTACAGGCGTGAACCACCACGCCCGGCTGAAGCCATTATTTCTTAGGAAGAACTTTATTGACTTTGGTAGAAACCTTAACATCATCAAAGATGATGAAAGTTTTGGATATATATCCAGTAATAGACTGCTGGATTGAATGGTAATTCTGCTGTAAGTTCTTTGAGAAATTTCCAAATTGCTTTCCACAGTGGCTGAATAAGTTCATTCCCACCAAGAGTGTATAAGTGTTCCCTTTTCTCCTTACCCTCATCAGCATCTGTTTTTTTGACTTTTTAATAGCCATTCTGACTGATGTGAGATGGTATCTCATTGTAGTTTTGATTTGCATTTCTCTGATGATTAGTGATGTTGAGCATTTTTTTTACTTGTTTGTTGGCTGCTTTTTTGTCTGCTTTTGAGGAGTGTCTATGTCTTTTGCCCATGTTTTAATGGGATTATTTATTTTTTGCTTGTTGAATTAAGTTCCTTATAGATTCTGGATATTACACTTTTGTTGGATGCATAGTTTGCTAATATTTTGTGGAATTCTGTAAGTTATCTGTTTACTCTGTTGATAGTTTCTTTTGCTGTGCAGAAGCTCTTGAGTTTAATTATGTCCTACTTGACAATTTTGTTTTTGTTGCAGTTGCTTTGAGGACTTGGTCATAAATTCTTTCTCAAGGCTGATTTCCAGAATGGTGTTCTCTAGGTATTCTTCTAAGATTCTTATAGTTTGAAGCATTTTGAGTTAATTTTTATATATGGTGAAAGTTAGGGGTCCAGTTTCATTCTTCTGCATATAACTAGCCAGCTATCCCAGCATTGTTTATTGAAGAGGGAGTTCTTTCCCCATGGCTTATTTTTGTCCACTTTGTTGAAGATCAGATGGCTGGAGGTAGGCAGCTTTGTTTCTGGGCTCTCTATTGTGTTCCACTGGTCTATGTATAGCCAAAAGAAAATAAATCATTCTACCAAAACGACACATGCACTCATGTTCTTTGCACTATTCACAACAGCAAAGTCAGGGAATCAACCTCGGTGCTCATTCATGGTGGACTGGATAAAGAAAATGTGGTACATATATACCATGGAATACTATAGAGCCTTAAAAATAATGATATTATATCCTTTGCAGCCACATGGATGTGGCGGGAGGCCATTATATTAAGTGAATTAATACAGGAACAGAAAACCAAATACTGTATATTCTCATGTATAAGTGGGAGCTAAACACTGGATACTCATGGACATCAAAATGGCAATGGTAGATACTGGGGACTAAGAGAGAGGAAGGGAAGGAGAGGGGCAAGGGTTGAAAAACTAACTGCTGGGTACTATGCTCAGCATCTGCGTGATAGGATCATTCATATCCCAAATCTCAGCATCACTCAATATACCAGTGTAACAAACCTGCACACGTATCCCTTGAATCTAAAATGAAAGTTGAAATTATAAAAAAAAATTATGAAAGCTTTGATTCAGGACTACAAAAATGTTCTCATTTTTTATGATCCTGTATAGCTGGTTTAGCTATAAATAGTACATAGCTTTTTTTCTGAATTATTTCCTCGTGAAAGTACCTTCTAACTTGGACAGATATTGACTGATAAGAAGATAGGGGAAATTCCAGAAGTGTTCATTGCTGTCACCAAAGGTGAAGCCATTCTGGCTAGGTAAGTGACTAGAGGTAAGACTATTTCAAACCACAGTGTATAACAGTTTTCGTTGACTTTCATAATCCTCTAAAGTAAAAAAAAAAAAGTGGTGGGGAGAGGATATTGGTGCCGAGATACTAAGAATTTTCACTTAATTTAATTTCTGAGGCAAGTTTAGCATGATGTTCTTATAGTTCTTAATAATCTTGAATAGACAATGTTCTCTCATAGTTAACGAGGGAAAAGTACTATTTATTCATAATGAATTTAATATGAAATCTACTTGTGGTCTTTGATGAGTGTTTTGGGCATTTTCTTAAGTGTTCTGATTATGAAATGATTAACTTTGCAGTTATTGTAGAGTTATGGAATAAAAATTATTTTAATTTAATTACACGCAATAACATGGAATGAAGGCATGGACCCTCATCTTCATTTGTATTTCTTTCCATCGTTGAGCACAGACAGAGCCTTGTACGTAACAAGTGCTCAACAAGCAAGTGTTGACTGAATGAAATTGTTGATGCCATGACTTATAGAGGGCCCTGTTTCTTCATTAATGCTCCCATACCCCCATCATTACATCAGGTTTTCCCTGGACAATTGTTTCTTTTCTTTTTTCTTCTTCTCTTTCTTTCATCATCCCTCAGTATAGGCTCTGTCACTTTCCTGCAGCCTCTTTCCATTTTCCTGTGTACATAGCCTTGCTCTTTTCTCATTCGGCATGACCCTTGGTTTATTTTGTATTTCCCCCCACTCTATTTCTGTCAAGCGTCTCTTTCTCTGAGCAACTAGAGTAAAAACAAGTCTCTGAAAGGTTATTTACATTCAGTGTTGGGAACCATCCCTGTAGCACATTGCTGGGCTTAACTTATTTTGGGATTTAGAAAATGTGTTATAATTCAACACGCTTTCCATTGTACTACTTACTTGTAAACCTATATTTTGTGAGGTTTTTCTTTTTTTCCATTTGTTTGTTTCTGTTGTGCCCCTTGAATTGCTCCTCATTCATTCTCCTCTGTGGATTTGGATTTTAGTGTCCCTTCTGCCCTTTATTGCTGGAATAATCTCCTTCCTAAAATCATTTTCCTAGTTCTCGTTGCTCATAATCCCCTGGATTTAAGCTTTAAATTATATGCTTAGTTTACCCTCTACATTTGCTGATCATGTCATTTCTCAAAGTCTTTGACAGTAATCCATTGCTACAGGATAGGGATCCATTGCTACATTGCTACAGGATTCATATTCAGTATAAAGGAATGACCAGGCATTTTTATAGGTATCCTAAAAGTAAAACTTGCCTCATAGGCTTGGCATAAAGTTGTGCATGCTTATGTGTCCATTAAGGAGGGGATTGGGGCGCCGATAACGGGTGTTAGTAGAAGGTGTTCTTATGAAACAGATTGTAATGTTGGGCTCACAATTGGTTATTCATATTCACTATTGTTTGTGCACTGCTTAGCACTGTGCCTGACACACAGTTGGTGCTCAGTAAATATTTATGGTCTACTTTTGTTTCAATTTTCTGTCACCAAAAATGCAGGAAAAAGGTTCTGTGGCCATTTGTTAGTGATTGTATGTACTTTTGAGATAGTTCCAAGAGTTACAATATTTATTTTCTCTGGATTATTTAATGCTTTGGTTGGGATGGCATGGAGAGGATCATGGACCTCATTCTACTTTTATGGCTAAAGCCCTAAATTCTTTCTTCCTCTTCCTGCACATATACCCCTCCTGGCCCAGCAGAGCCAGGGCCTGTGTTAGTATGCCCGGGCTCTTACGGTGAGTGTTTGAATTGAAGTAGCTGTCCCTCTTGCTTCAAATCTGAGTCAGCATTTATTAGGAAAGGCAAGGCCTATCAGGAAAGGCAGGGCCATGATGACGAGGGGAGGGAGACAGCCAAAGAAAATAACAGGAACTTGGACAATGATTGGCATACTGACATTCTACCACATAAAGTCTCCTTGCTGTCTTGAGGCCACTATAATCACTGTGACAAAATCATTCATGTCACTTTATAGCCCTGTCACTTCCAAGAAAAATAAATTCAAGCTATTTAACCTTTTTGTGTGACTTTATTCACCAGACTTTGTCATTCGCTGCCTGGAGCTCCGTTTTCTTTAAGACAATGATGTATGTCTTCTGAGAGATTGACATCTAGCATTTCTGATGGATTTGAATTCATGTGGCATATTCAGCCAAGGATTTCCCTTACTATTTATTTTTAGGGTTTGATTTTTTTAAACTATGGTTTTGAACTAAGGACAACATCTTTTTTTTCCTATAGCTAAGCCCCAGATATTTTGTCTAAAAATTAAAAATAAATTTCTAGTTTTTATCTTTTTATGGACTAACAACCAAATCTAAAATATTCATATTATTTAATATGGATTAATTATGTTAATATAAATTTATATGTAAATATAAAATATAAATAGATAATGAAATATATAAGTTTAAACGTCGATTACATAAATTATAACATTGATTAATATGTTAATATAAAATATTTATATCCTTTTATAACTTTTTTATTTCTTAGGAGGTGGATGTTACCCATACTCCATGAAATCTTCATGCCTCTAAAAGATCTTCATATACTGGTTTAAATCAGAAAAATATACCAGTAGAGAACAGGCACATTAGTATAATTAGCTTCAAGAATTTATATCTCAGTGTAAATGGAGGCTCTGAAAGCAGCTTTAAGACCAGATGAAAAAGTGAAGACTTGTGGTGGAGAGGAGGCCCTACATTAAAAGATAAAGATCAAATACAGCTGTTGTGACTTTAGCTAACCTAATGTAATCCCAGGAACAAAATAGTTCCTATCTTACTTACATGTATTTTTATAAGAGGTTTATTGAGTTATAATTTGCACAGTATAGAATTAACCCATTTAAAAATGGTATACAATTGAGAGTTTTTGGTGTATTTAGAGAATTGTGCAGCGATCACCACTGTCAATTTTGAAACATTTTCATCACTTCAAAAAGAAACCTCATGCCCATTTTCCCTAACTGCCTCCCACCCTCAGCCTGGGCACCCACTGATCTACTTTCTGTCTCTACAGATTTACTTACTCTTGAGCTTTCATATAAATGGAATCATATACTATCCAGTCTTTTGTGACTGGCTTTTTTCACTTATCATAATGTTTTCCAGTTTCATTCATGTTGTAGCATGTATCAGTATTTCATTCCTGAATAATGTTTCATTATCAATCCATTCATTCTGATGGACATTTGAGTTGTTTCCATTCTTTGGCTATTTAAAATAATGGTGCTGTGAACATGTGTGTAAAAAATTTTTGTGTGGACATGTGGAAACACACACACCAAAGTATCATAAAAAATACTTATTCTTATTACACGCAGTGGTATATGTTTCATTCTGTTCTGTTCTATTTCATTTTCTTTAAAACCCCGCCTATGGTACACTCAAGTGATTTCAGAGTCCTTTCTATGATCTTACCCACAACTCTAAAAACTACCCTACAGGATTCCTCACAGGTAAGCTCAGTACCTGTGAGGCAGCCGTTTGTTTAGACATCGCTGGCTAAAAAGGCTTTAGAAAGTTGAATCAACGTGTGCCTCCTTGTATGTTCTGTCTGTTACTTTTTGTTTCTTGTAGTTTTCCTGGCAATAATATTAGGGACATCTGGATGGTTGTGTTACTTATCCCTTAGCTGTTATATGGTATCAGTGAAATTGACCATGTGAGGGTGCTTGTAAAAATTTCTTCAGTTTGTTTAATATAAAAAGCTTAAGTTTTGAAATAATTCAAACATACAAAATGGTAGATAGAATAATGTAATGGACACCCTTGTACTCACCACCCAGAATGAACAAAATTTAGTGTGGGTTGTTTCTTTTGCAAGAAACTAACGTTATAGATTCAGTTGATGCTCTCTTGCCCTTCTGGTTTCCCCTTCCTTCTCAGAGGAAATCATTATCTTACAACTGGTGTGCATCCTTTCTGTCTTTGTTTTCTTTTCTTCTTTTTTTTTTTCTTTTTTTTTTTTTTTGAGATAGAGTTTTGCTCTTGTTGCCCAAGCTGGAGTGCAATGGTGCCATCTCGACTCACTGCAGCCTCTGCCTCCGGGGTTCAAGCAATTCTCCTGCCTCTCAGCCTCCTGAGTAGCTGGGATTACAGGCGTGCGCTATCATGCCTGGCTAATTTTTTGTATTTTTAGTAGAAACGGGGTTTCACCATGTTAGCCAGGTGGTCTCAAACTCCTGACCTCAGGTGATCCGCCCACCTCGGCCTCCCAGAGGGCTGGGATTATAGGCATGAGCCACCCTGTCCGGTGTGTTTTCATACTTTCATACATACATATATATCCATAACAATATATTACTGTTTTGTGTGTATTTAAATGTCTGTCTTTGATAGCATATATATCCTTTTACTCCTCTTCAAAATTAAATTTTTTGATCTCTTATGATGATGTAGATAAAAGAATTAAATTCATTTCTTTTTATTGCTGCCTGCCTTCCAATTTTATAAACCTATCATTTATTCATTTTCCCATTAATAGTATTTATAGCGTATTTATTATGTTTCGCTGTTATAAGCAGTATGTACCATTTGACATACACATTTGACATTTGCATGAATTTCTATGGAGTATATATTTGGAAGTGAAATTGTTGATTCCTAGGGCTTGTACATTGTCAATTTCCCTGTATATTGCCAAATCAAATAGTGATACAGCAGTTTACACTCCACTAGCACTGTATGCAAAGTTATGTATAGTCTCCTTTTCATCATTATCTGGAACCATAAGACTTTAAAGTTTTTTTTTATTTATTTTTATTTTTTATTTTTTTTTTGAGGTGGAGTTTTGCTCTTGTTTCCCAGGCTGGAGTGCAATGGTGTGATCTCGGCTCACTGCAAACTCTGCCTCCCGGATTCAAGTGATTCTCCTACCTCAGCCTCCAGAGTAGCTGGGATTACAGGCACGCACCACCACGCCCAGCTAATTTTTGTATTTTTAGTAGAGATGGGGTTTCACCATGTTGGCCAGAATGGTCTCAATCTCTTGACCTTGTGATCCGCCCTCCTTGCCCTCCCAAAGTGCTGGGATTACAGGCGTGAACCATCGTGCCCGGCCGACTTTAAAGTTTTTAACAATATTGTGGTATGAAATGGTATCTAGTTATTTTACATTCCATTTTCCTGATGACTGATGAGGTAGAGCACCTTTGGTGATCTGTATTTCCTCTTCTGACTGGCCTATTATACGTTCCCCATTTTTCAATTGGAATTTTTGTCTTTTTCTTGTCGATTTTTGGCATTTAAAAATATTCTGTATTATTCTCTATTATCTGTATAGCAAATATTTATTTACTTTTTGGTTTATGGCTTATTTTTCATTCTCTTGGTATCTTTGGTTTAACAGATTTAATTTTTTTACGTTATCCTATTTAGATCCTTAATGATTCTTGGTCTGTCTGTGTATTACTTTATCACTGTGGAATTTACTATAGTTTTAGAATATCTTAATTTTTCACAAAATAAATCTCAAATGTAGTTTTCTTTTTAAAAAAAGCATTATAGAAAAGTGATTAAATGTTAAAGGACCTAGAATTAGACTCCATGGATTTAAAGCTCACCTCTGCCACTAGCTCACTGTGTAAACTTGGCAAACACTTAACTTCTTTAATTTTAGGTTTTTACACCAATAAAATGTGAATAAGAATAGTACCCCGTTCATATGTTGTGAGGATTATAGAAGATAATATGCATAAAGCTGTAGCTGGGCGTTTGGCATATAGTAAGAGCTCAATAAATGTTAGTTCCTTTTTTTTTAAGCTCCTATAATTATCATTTCTTGGTATAAAACTGATACTCAGTGTCATATATGCAAATCGCTGGATTTCTCTGTTTTCATAAGAGCTGTGATTTGTATCAAATGCTCCAGGATGGTAGAACAATTTGCTCTCTGGTGCTAGTTTCTATCTAGCTTTGGTCTCGCTGCAGGTGTTTCCAAAAACATAGCTACCAGATTAGAGGACAAGATGCTCCGTTTTAATAGTCTGTTTTAATTTTCTTTTTAAAAAACATGTTTTGCCTGAAATACTTCAGTATGCAAATCAAAAAGAACAGACAGGTGATCTAGAAGAAAGGGCTTCTAAAATTTTATAGATGGTAGCATTTATTATAAAGAAGTTGAGTCTTCTGTGAAAATTAAGTTTGCTTTGCATTTGAAATATATGTGTGGCAACAATACTGATTTTTAATATAGTTTTAAAAACAATAGCTTTATTGACATATTCATGTATCATAAAATTCACTCTTTTAGAATATACAATTCAGTGGTTTTTAATATAGTTTTAAATAAAAGTTTGTCATTCTGAATTCATTGTTTTTTCCTTTCTGTTTGGACTCTTCTGTTTTAATTGTGCTATTTTTGGTACTATTGTAAAGTAGTTGTGAGCTTAAAATTTTCAGCTTCTTATTAATCTGGACCCAGCATTAGATGTAGCCTTCAGATCAATGGAAAGAACTGAAGAACTTCCATGTTCTTGCAGTGGATTCCCATATTTAATAAATATTTTAATACTTATCAATCAACCATGTGTTTCTGAATTTCTAACAGTTTTAAACAGTCTTTCCAAAATCTGTTATTCTGAAGTTAATTGTTTGTGTTATTTCTCTTTTTCAAGAAATAATTAGGCTAGAAGAAGTCCATATGCTTTCATTTTAAGCATCATATGTTCACTGATGAAAGTGCTCAGTGTTCAGGAAGAAAAGAGCTCCAAGTGCAGATAGTATTGTTGCTGCTGGTGGTAGTGGGGTGTGTGTGTGGGTGTGTGTGTGTGTGTAGAGTATTCTACATCTCATCTCCATAAGGCCATTGGGTCACTCTTCGTCCTTATATTTCACTTGACAAGAGGAGAAACAGTTATACTTTTCTCTGAACCTTCTGGCCCTTGTGCAGTTGGGTATTTCAGTTATGTTAGAGCTATTAATCATGCCTTTTTATAGCTCCTGTTCTCTGCAGTATGTTTTCACTAGAACTAGAGATTCTTGATTTCTCTTTTTATCATCCTATCTTTGAATAATGAGGGAACTGAGGGGATTGGCAAATATTTAATAGACTTTGGTTCTTGTTCCTTTTCTTATAAAGTTTAAACTTGCCAGCTCTGCAATTAAAATTTTTCCGTTGGTTCTATTTCAGGTTAAGGCTCAGTAGCTGTTTTGAGTAACACTAATGCAGTTTGTGTGTGTGTTGCAATTTCCTGTGATTTGATTTGTGAACTGACATCCTTTTAATTCACTCCACAAACATTTATTGAGGTCCTACTATGTGGCACTGTTCTGTGCCTTTGGGATACATCAGTGAATAATAAAAAAAATTCTTTCTTCTGGGCTTATGTTCTAGCACATAGACAAAAATATAGTAAATGATGCAATAATACATTATATGGTACGTTCAAAGGTGATAAGTACTATGGAAAATAAAAAATATAGCATGGTAATGGAGACTGGCAGTGCAGGGGAGTGTAGGGGGCATACGTTGTAATTTCTAGTAGGGTAGTCCATTAGGCCTCAGAAAAAATGACATTAGGAAAAGACTTGAAGGATGTGAGGAGTGAGTCATACAGGTATCTTAGGAAGAGCATTATATATAGAGAGAACAACCAGTATGATGACCCCAAGGCCAGAGTATACTGGTCAAATATGAATAGCAAGATGACTACTCCAAAGATGATTAGTGATGGAAGATCTTGTTGGAAACTGTTCTGGGAGGAAATATTTGGAATCATCTACATCTCTTGTGGTATTTTTGGTTTCATCCTGCAGTCTCACAGTATTGGATTATCCCACCAAGGAAGAACATACAGATTTTCAGTATGGTTTCTAAATGTAATCTATTCCCCTCCTCTTCCCATAATCCCACAATGTAATGCGTTTGGATTCTTCTTTGCAAGACAGTATTACTTCCATGCACTTAAATGTAGTCGTATTTTATGTTTAGTACATGCATGGTTATGAATTACTCCTTTTGCAGGATGTTTTATCTGGTGTGGTTGGCAGATATTTTTAGAACTAGCCTGCCGTAAAGCTTACTAAGTAGCAGATACTTCTACTGTGCCTAAGAGATGAGCAGCACACTTCCAAGCTGTCTTTGAACATGTTAATATCTAGTTTCACAAATGGGAGAAATAGGACTAAATTGCATTAAGACAGAGTTTTGTTAGTTATTTAAAAGGAAAAGTAAGATGATTCAGCATTGGAACAGACTATAAATGGGGGTTGAGGAACTGTCTCAAGAACTTATAAAACAGGTTCAATAATCATTTTTCAAAATGGTTTTGTGTAGATGTTTGTTTCCTTACAAGTGAGGGAATGAATCATATAACTCATCAAGGTTCCCTAAAGCTCAAAGTTCCATTCTTCTCCATCTGCCTTATAGATAATGCTCATGCAAGTCATGTAGCCAAATGACCACCAAACTCACTAACAAATGTCAGATGAATATAATTAACACAGGAACACAGGTCAGAAGTATTTCAGGAGAATTAGTGTAATGCATGTACTGTTGAGAGTTACACTCTATAAAATAATGATAGTGCTTGTAATTACTAGAGAACTCACAAGGAAACAGTAAAGTAGTTAAACTATGTGAAAGCAACCTTTATTATGTGAGTCCTGACAACTGCTTTTCACTTTTGGCTGATTACAGTTTGCAGAATAACTGTTGTTCATGTTATTGTCAGATTAACAGTTGTCAGGTTTGTTTTAAATTTGTAAGTGAGCACATTCTCTGTGCTAAGCAAGATGCCAAACATTGGGACTACAGAGCACTTGGTATAGCGTTGAGAGTGGAAGACGGTGTAGCTATAAGCTATGCACCTCAATGAGAGAGGGATAGAGGAATTGTCATCTGGAAGTGACAAGGGAAGCAAGAACAATTCTGATTCCTGAATACAACACGAAATTCTGTTCATACTGCTTACACTTTTTTTTAATCATGTGGCAAAATAATATGCCTAACATTTATGGAGCTAGAACATTCTGTGGACTTTTTTTTTTGAAGATGGAATCTTGCTGTGTTGCTCAATCTGGGTCAAACTCCTGGGCTCAAGTGTTCCTCCCACCTCAGCCTCCCCAGTAGCTACAACAACAAGCACCAGCCACTGCACCAGCTTGTTTGCATCTTACATGTATTCAGTCTTCACAGCAATCCTCAGAGGTTGATACTGTTTTTTGCATTTAATAAATAGTGAAACTGAGGTACAGAGAGCTTAAATAATGCCCAGGATCATTCAGGTTAGGAAGGGGTGGAGCTAGGATTTGAACATAGGAAATTTGTCTCCAAGATCTGGAGTTTTAACCACTATCCTATGCAACTTTTTATAAGCGACTGCTCACAGTTTTAAAACAGAGGGAAAACTCTTGGACAAAGCAATTGAGCATGGCATTATATTATTGTCTTGTACGATAATAACATGTCTTTCCAGATAATAAAAATCTGTTGGTAGGGCCATATCTTCCTCAGAGTCCATTTTGGTTCTCCTGGAGTCCTGTGTACACAGTAGGTGTTCAGGACTTGGTGGTGGTGGAGACGGTGAGGCATGCAGGGAAGGCCAGAGAAAGACAAAAAGGACAGCCTGATTGCAGTTTGCTAAGGATGGCCCTTCAGGGAAAGTTTCAGTCATGAGCCTTTGCCAGGAGGCAGCTTCCCAGAAACCCAGTGGGGGAAGTTCGGAGCAACAACCCACCCAGTTTTCAGAAGTGAATAAGTTCTCCTAGGGTATCATTTGATAAATTAAATAAAAAGTGACCTCCATGGTACTTTGAAAGTATTCATTTGCCTCAGAGCAACAAGAAGTTTAAAAGAAACTATTATAAAATATAGAAAGAATGAGTGTGCCTGGCTTTTTTCCTTTGTAAAAAAGAATCAAGATATCTTGTAGGAAACCTTTCTTTAACCCAGCATGTCAAATGTATGGAATCCTCATTAAACTGCACTGGTTTGCCTCCAGTAGAGGCAAGAATTACAGAGTCTGATTTTTTCAGCATTGTATCGAAACACATCAACAGCACAGAGACCTGAGTCATGTATGGTACATACAGAAAACAGTATCTGAGCCCCTGTATGCTCAGTTTTGTTAAGGCTGAGCAGCTAATCAGAGGGAAGGAATGAATGGCTCTCCTCTAGCTAGTGGCTCCAGAGCTCCACCATCCTGTGATGGCTCCTTGTGATTTTATTCATCTTTTATGTTTCTGATACTGTTGGGGTCAAGTTCCATGAGCCTTTGATATGAAATGGTTTCTATTAAGAGCTGAGTTCATGCCAGTGAAGAAAGAGTTTTGAGAGTAAGGGTTTTATTTCTTTTAAATATTCAGATGTGAGGCTGTAAAACTAATTAGCTATCACCAAGGTTATATTAATATATATTTTTTCTTGTAGTAAGATATATTTCAGAGCTAAGGGTAGTCTTCGTATTATTCTGACTTTACATCACTAGACACTGTTACTATGTCTTAAGTCTGTAAGACCCTTCAGTGGTGATCTATATCCTATCTCCCTCATTTAGAGTGCAGTTGTTTCTCCTATTTCCAGCTCTTCTGAGCTGGGCTCAGCACTAGAAAGTTTGCTTGTTTTAAGTGGTAATTATCTTCCAGGTTACAGTTGGCTACAAGCTTTTCCTGCCATAATGTATACACATGCACACACAAGCACTGTTGGATGTATAATGGATAATGTGACTTGATTTGTGCAGTTTTTCTATGTCTCCTAATAATGATATCTCTTAGGATTTCCTGTTTTCAAAGATGATTTGGAGTCAGTGTATTTTAAAAAGGCATTTCACTTTTCTAGGGAAAGTTTAATGCTAAGGATTAGGTGACAAGATTGATCTTTTTTTATCACAGGGGCTAACAGTGACTAGCTCCAATAAATAATAGAAGTATAAATAAAATTAATTTCTAGAGTATCTTTTATTACCTTTGTCTAACAGAATAATTTCATTATTTTTCAACCCCTTAGGTTTTTTATTAGAACATGTTTGAAAAAATGTACTCATTTAATTTTTTTTAGATTCAGATATTTTTGAAGTCAGAATCCCAGAAGACCATATACCAGATACAGGTAATGCAGTACCTATAACAAAAATTTTCATTTTGGATGTTAGTATTTTCTCTCAAACATGAATTGTGTGGATGGATTCTTTCAACTTTCCTGGAACTCAAGGGCAAGGAGTTACTCTTCAAAGCAGCTTGGAGACACCAGCTGGTAGTATGTGGAAGCCTCTGAGTTTAAGAATTTGGGGGCAGATTTATGTCATACTGAATCACTGTTAAAGATTCTTGCTATTTTCTAACCTATGTGTGCATTGCAAGACTGCATGGTTTTAAGACATGATTTTCTCAGAGAGGGCTGGTAGTCTGTTTTCTCTCTTTCTTTCTCTCTCTCACAGACACACACCACAATCCCATCTTCTTTCTTTACTGTGGTAATTAAGATAGCTATAGGTAGTGTGTTCTTTCTACCAGTCTTCATTCTAGCCCACTGGCAAACAAAAAAAATGAAATATTTTTGCAGTGGTTCTTGTCTCTAGAATTCTTTTGTTTGGTGTCCCAATAAAGAAAGCCTTTTGTAAGATGAGTAGGTTGCAAAAATTTTCTCCCATTCTGTAGGTTGCCTGTTCACTCTGACGGTGATTTCTTTTGCTGTGCAGAAGCTCTTTAGTTAATTAGATCCCATTTGTCAATTTTGGCTTTTGTTGCCATTGCTTTTGGTGTTTTAGACATGAAGTCCTTGCCCATGCGGGATAGCATTAGGAGGTATACCTAATGCTAAATGACGAGTTAATGGGTGCAGCACACCAACATGACACATGTATACATATGTAACAAACCTACACGTTGTGCACATGTACCCTAAAACTTAAAGTATAATAATAATAATAATAATAAAGAAAGCCTTTCGTTAAAGAAAGGAAGAAAGTCTCTGGTGTTTGACAGTCAAGTCATAGGTGAAAACCTGTCGTTTGCATATCCTTAACATTAGGGACTTAACTGCTTTTATTTTTCTCTTCTTTTTTAGCAGGTACTTTGCTCTTAGAGTATTTCTTGTCTATGTCCTTGGAAAACTTTTAGATGAGTGAGATATATTAGTAAAGAAGGCATATGGCCCTATGTTTAAAGTTTGAAACATAATTCCATAATTTATTATAAACTACTAGTTCCATAGTTTATTATATGTAAATGTGTGAGCAGAACATCCTTTAGAATTATATAGTTTCGTTCTTTAGTCCTAGGAGAAAAGGCCTTTATACACCATGTGAAATTGTTTCCCAAAGGAAATGCTGTGGAATTTATATGTGCTAGCTATTTATTATGGGATTTTGTACGATGTTATTTCCTATTTTTCTTTCTTCAGACACTTGGAGCTAGCCCTTTAGTAAAAGTGAGCCTTTACTCTCAGATATATCTAATGCCTATATAAGCAAATGAAATCAGGGAAAGAAAAGTCCATTGATATTACAGAACTGGGTGAAGTAAACCTTGATGTGAAGAACTCACCATTCTTAGTTTTATTATTTGGACATGGCCTACTTCTGAAATTGCCTCCAGGAGAGATTGTGACCCAGCTGGCAGAGACAATTCTTATTTCTAATTCTGCTTTTAAAATTACCTGATTTAGAGCTAAACTGACTAGTTCTTCATGTCAGAGTGTAGTGGCTTGACAGCCATTTACTCATTTTTCCTCTTCTCCGCTTTTTACCTTTTATTTAGCTTTTGATAGTTACATTAGTCTCTGCAATGAGCTTTTATGTACTCTTCACCATAAACAAAAATGTTAAGTGTTTTTCTCACAGCATTCT
Organism: Pongo abelii; assembly: GCF_028885655.2. Taxonomy (NCBI): domain Eukaryota; kingdom Metazoa; phylum Chordata; class Mammalia; order Primates; family Hominidae; genus Pongo; species Pongo abelii. The sequence continues at coordinate 88,512,049 of NC_071991.2, read as the reverse complement.
GTAATTGTGACTATTTTCAGTTCACATATGGGGAAAAACAAGATGAAGATGAAAGTTTTCCTAACTCTACTCTAAATGAAATATCAAGCCACTAGTGGGGCTGGGAAGAGCTCTCATCTCATTTCTCCCAGGCCTTTCCTGTACCAGAAAAGTGTATCCATTTCCCAGGGCTGATTTGTCTGAGGGATTTTTGTCTGCTGATTTTGTTGCATCTAAATATTAGGGTTCCTTGCACTCAGATTTAATTATAGCTCAATACAACTATACTATATTGTATTGTTCTCAGACTACTAAGTGTCTTAAAGGTCTGCTTTGACTTTCAGGGTTATGTGAGTAAGCATTTTCTTGTTGAGGCCTTAAATTGAAGGCCTAGTAATGGGCAGTTAATGGCCAAGATGATGGAGAGACTGATTTATAAGAAGATAGCTGAAGCATAAATAGGTAATGAGGCTGCCTGACTTCCTGAATGGAGATGAGAAAATAGGAGCTGGTGCCAGTGTCAGCACAGTCTGTCTTTTTGTCTTTGCCTCTGGTTTGTTGGAGCAGGGACCACCTTGGCAGCCAGGGAATCACAAGAGTCCAGGGCTTTTAGTGCCTTCAGAACTGGAAATGTAGCAAGGTAAATTCAGGGAATGCCTCTCAAGAGTTCATCTTATCCAAGGAAAGCCTTTTTTTTTTTTTTTTTTTTTTTTTGTGGCATGTGTAGCCTTCATCTAGGAATTCCTGGGTAGTGAGATCTACATGATGTAATCTCTGTCCTAGGAAAATGCATCCCAAAACAAGGGCAAGAAATTGTTTACATCAGTTGTGATATGGTTTGGCTGTGTCCCCGCCCACATCTCATCTTGAATTGTAGTTCCCGTAATCCCAACATGTCATGGGAGGGACCTGGTGGGAGGTAATTGAATGATGGGGACAGTTACCTCCATGCTATTCTCGTGATAGTGAGTGAGTTCTTACGAGATCTGATGGTTTTATAAGGGGCCTTTCCCTCACTTCACTCTACTTCTTGCTGCAGCCATGTGAAGAAGGATGTGTTTGCTTCCCCTTCTGCCATGACTGTAAGTTTCCTGAGGCCTCTGCACCCCTGTGAACTGAGTCAATTAAACCTCTTTCCTTTATAAATTACCCAGTCTCAGGTATTTCTTCATAGCAGCATGAGAACAGACTAATACAAGTTATAAATTTTTTCATGTAAAATAAAATCAACAGCAAGAATGGAAATTTGACTTGGAAAGCAAGTACAAGTAGATGAGAATTCCATGAGAATTGGCCATACTTTAGACTCACATGGAACAGCTCTTTAAAAAATATGGGCTTGGAGGCCAAAGTAGAAAGATTGCTTGAGCTCAGGAGTTTGAGACCAGCCTGGGCAACGTAGTAAGGTCCTGTCTCAAAAAGAATAAAAATACCGTGGGAATTCCAATATTTTGCTCCTTTTCCCGCCTCATTTAAAAAAACAGTATAGGCTGGGCATGGTGGCTCATGCCTGTAATCCCAGCACTTTGGGAGGCCGAGGCAGGCAGATCATGAGGTCAAGAGTTTGAGACCAGCCTTGCCAGATGGTGAAACCCCGTCTCTACTAAAAATACAAAAAATTAGCTGGGTATGGTGGCGTGCGCCTGTAATCCCAGCTACTTGGGAGGCTGAGGCAGGAGAATTGCTTGAGCCCTAGAGGCAGAGGTTGCAGTGAGCTAAGATCACACCACTGCACTCCAGCCTGGGCGATGGAGTGCGACTCTGTCTCAAAAAAAAAAAAAAAAAAAGTATATTGAGGTTCTACTTTGTGAGAAAGTGTGCCAAGGTGCTTAGAGAGATATTGGCCCTTAATTTAGCTGGAAAGACTATCTGATTGAATTTTTTTTCTTCCTTTTGTCTTTCTCTTACTCATTCCCTCCTTTTAGAAAAAACTTTTAAAACTTTTATTATTTTGGTTGAACTCAACACCAAAATGTAGGTAGTAAATTGTCATAAGAACATACATTTTACTTTTAAGAAATAATGCAGGAATTTGGTAAGTAAATATTCAGTTTTGAAAGTTAAACATATTTTGTCATAAATAGTGAAGGCAAGGGAAGAGAGCTATTGTTTATTGGACATCTATTATCACAAAGGTCTTTAATCCATTTTTATGGCTTTCAAGATAAGGAGGGCATTTCTTAGGTTGGTTTAGAATATCGCTTTTCAACTGTTGGCTATACCTTAAATGACATGGATAGCTCTTTAAAAAATGTTGATGCCTGGGATCCACTGCAGACCAAGTGTATCAGAATCGCTGAATTTGAGGCACAGGCATTAGTATTTTTTAAAAAGTTTCCCAGGGTAGTCTGGGTGTGGTGGCTTATGCTTGTAATCCCAAATAATCAGGAGACTGAGGGAGGAGAATTGCTTTAGCCCACGAGTTTGAGGCTGCAGTGAGCTATGATTGCATCTCTGAATAGCCACTGCACTCCAGCCTGGGCAACACAGTGAGATTCTGTCTCTACAAAAAATTAAAAAAATAAAAATAGCTGAGTATGGTGGCACATGCCTATAGTTCCAGCTACTCAGGGGGGCTGAGGTGGCAGGATCACTTGAGCCCAGGAATTTGAGGTTACAGTGAGCTGTGACTGTGCAGCTGCACTCCAGACTGAGAAAAAGAGCATGACCCTGTCTCTAAGGGGGGGAAAAAAAAGCTTCCCAAGTGTATTAGTCTGTTCTTACACTGCTATAACAAAATACCTGAAAGTGGGTAATTTTTAAGAAAAGAGGGTTAGTTGGCTTATGGTTCTGCAGGCTGTACAGGCTTTTGCTTCTGGGGAGACCTCAGGAAACTTAAAATCATGGCAGAAGGTGAAGGGGAAGCTGGCATGTCTTACATGGTCAGAGCAGGAGGAAGAGAGAGAGAGAAGGGGGAGATGCTACACACTTTTAAACAACCAGAGCTCCTGAGAACTCACTCACTATCACAAGAACTGCAAGGAGGAAAAGTCCACCCCCATGATATAGTCACTGCGCACCAGGCCTCTCCTCCAACACTGGGGATTACAATTCTACGTGTGATTTGGGTGGGGATGTAAATCCAAACCATATCACCAAAGAAGTCTAATGTGGAACCAGGATTGAGAATAACCAGTTTAGAAGTTCTTTGATGTCTTTAGTTCTATCTTGATCTTCCATAATAGATCAGTAATATATAGCGTGCCTTGTAATATATAGCGTGCCTTGTAATGTATAGCGTGCCTTCCTGATTGTGCTGAGCTGTTTGCCATTTTTGTGCCTTTGTTGTTCCTTTTTCCTGGAGTGCTTTCCCTTACATTGTCAATCTGAGGAGCACCAATGCATTCCTTGATATCCCTACAGTTGAAGGACTGCTGTTGTATTTTATACATGTATCTACTGTTAGACTTATACTTATTTTGTAATAATTTGTTTTGTACCTTCGTCTTGTGACTGTGAGTTTCCTGAGTGCAAGAGCCATATCCAACTCATCTTTCTTTCCCAGAGCCTGATATGGTTGGCACTCTAAAAGTGTTGAATGGACTATCTCTTATTTAATTATTACAGCAAATCTACAAAGTGTGTATTATTATTTTTGCTCTTTAAGAGATGAGGACTTTCAGTTCAGAAACATGAAACAACCTGCTCTAGTTTATTCCACTGGTAAATGGAAGACCTAGAATTCAAATGTACCTCAGCTCTTTAAAGTTTGTTCTTTAAAAATTGTGCTATTTTGTTTTGTTTCATTTTGTTTTAAAATGTCCTGTTGCCAGGCACTGTTCTAGTTCTTGTAATACTAAATGCAGATGGTTGGATTTCAAGAACAGTTTGGTTTAAAGATAATGTGTAAATTAGATACAATATATAATCAGCTTATGAAAACTATGGGTGTTACTGAGATGGAAAAGGGAGAGTAACATGGAGTCATAAGTATGGAAATACAGACATAAAACACTGATGTTCTTACATTTATCATACCAATTTACATATAGGTAGACCTGTTGGGTAGAACTCTCTGTTAACAGATGCCATTGTAATACAGTTCTGCTTCACAAAATTCATCCCATATCTTGATGTGGCCACAACAAATTCTAGAATGAGAAACCTTCATCTGAATAGAGATATAGTATCAATCTTTTGCAGCTCTTTTGCCAGAAGTTCTCATAAGGCTGTGGTGATTTTTCAGTTGCCTTTTCTGATGTAGAAAAGAGGGATCATATATACAAGACATACATATATATATTTATTAAACTGAAGATGTTAGACTTCCAAGAATTATACTTGTAGTTTTTTTAAACTGAGCTGAAACAGTCAAATGGCAAATATGTGTTTAGGACGCAGTACCTAAAGTACTGTTACATGCATTAAACTCTTATTTTTAATAATCTTAATTACTTTCACAGTTATCTTATTGTATACTACCATTTGATTGGTAATATTCCCACCCCATTGGTAAACATCAATTCGTTATTCAGGTTGGACTTAATTAAAAACCTAAAGTACCTCGTCTTTCTCCTTGTGTCAGCATTCTGATTCTGCTATGAATGTTGTACTGCTAACTTTGCTTTAAAAATTGGTTATCAGCAAGGCAGTCTTAAAAAGTTCCTTTGTGTTTGATCTCTGGGATAGGTAGGTTGGCCCTGGTTCATTGACTCTAGAAGATAAGAGGAGAAGAGGACAGGCTGCCAAGAAGCAAAATGCATGAGGAACATGAGTGTTATATTAATTCTGCATTTTAATTTCAGCTATTGCCCATGAATAATAAACAGGCTCCAATCTGGGGATCGTATCATGTTCTTATGGTCCTAAAATTCTATGATTCATTTTTGAATTTAGAAATTAGAATTATCTTTATGTAATTATATTGATTTATTAAGAGTTCCTGCCATCTGGAGAGTTGTTTTCTATTTTTGCATTTTTCCCTTGAATCTTTTGTTTCACAGCTTCTATAAATGTCAGCCTCACTGCTTGTCTCAATCCCTAAAACACATACATACTGCAAGCACATACTTTACCATATCCATGTAATTTCTTTTCCTTAAATGATGGATTTCAATATATATATATATTTAACTATAACTCTGAGTTTGTAAGGTTGTTATCAAATTGGCCTTAGGACATGTGCTGTGTGTCAGCTATGGTCATGTTATTAACTTTTGGATGAAAATGGAATTCTAAAGATTGTTTTTTGTGTTTTGATTTTCTTGTCATATCTTCTAAAAATGCTCTTTAGAGCATTTTCATGATACTGAAACAACTTCTATTGTAATAATTATTCATTAGAACCCAGTAAAACCTGCAAGTACCTCCAAGCTGTAGAATGAAAGCAAGGGTTGAAATATGATGAAAAAGGCCTACCAGGAGGTGAGATGCCTACTCTGCCACCAAATATGTGACTTTGGAAGTGACTTTTGCCCACACTGGCCTCAGTGTCCCTAGTTATATACTAAGGATCTTGTATTATGTGACCTCTAGGAATCTCTCAGTATTATTCCGTCATACCTGAAGTACCTGTTTAATAGTTTTTAAAATCACAATTCATTCTTATGTAGTAATTTGAAAGATGGCATTTCTGCAAAATTATGTTTTTCCAGTATCTCTGAGAGGTATTACTACTTTTTAATCTTCAACTTAAAGTTAATAATTATTGGAATTTTTCCTTGACAGTATCTTAGCCTGTTTCCCCCACCAAAGGAAAATCTTGGTATTATACTGATTCTCTGTTCTCAAACATACCTTTTTCCTTAAACTAAAAAGGCAGGGTCTAAGGATAACTTTCTGAGAGCCATCCTGGCTCACTTCAGTGGTGTTGAATAATAAGCCTGATAATATAGCAATTCAATGTAATTCATTTACTTTATTCCTTCTCCAAGATAACCTTAAGAAGCAACCATATTGGCCGGGTGCGGTGGCTCAAGCCTGTAATCCCAGCACTTTGGGAGGCCGAGGCGGGCAGATCATGAGGTCAGGAGATCAAGACCATCCTGGCTAACACAGTGAAACCCTGTCTTTACTCAGGGATGCCCTCTCTCACCACTCCTATTCAACATAGTGTTGGAAGTTCTGGCCAGGGCAGTCAGGCAGGAGAAGGAAATAAAGGGTATTCAATTAGGAAAAGAGGAAGTCAAATTGTCCCTGTTTGCAGACGACATGATTGTATATCTAGAAAACCCCATCGTCTCAGCCCAAAATCTCCTTCAACTGATAAGCAACTTGAGCAGTCTCAGGATACAAAATCAATGTACAAAAATCACAAGCATTCTTATACACCAATAACAGACAAACAGAGAGCCAAATCATGAGTGAACTCCCATTCACAATTGCTTCAAGGAGAATAAAATACCTAGGAATCCAACTTACAAGGGACGTGAAGGACCTCTTCAAAGAGAACTACAAACCACTGCTCAATGAAATAAAAGAGGATACAAACAAATGGAAGAACATTCCATGCTTATGGGTAGGAAGAATCAATATTGTGAAAATGGCCATACTGCCCAAGGTAATTTATAGATTCAATGCCATCCCCATCAAGCTACCAATGACTTTCTTCACAGAATTGGAAAAAACTACTTTAAAGTTCATATGGAACCAAAAAAGAGCCCGCATTGCCAAGTCAATCCTAAGCCAAAAGAACAAAGCTGGAGGCATCACGCTACCTGACTTCAAACTATACTACAAGGCTACAGTAACCAAAACAGCATGGTACTGGTACCAAAACAGAGATATAGACCAATGGAACAGAACAGAGCCCTCAGAAATAATGCCGCATATCTACAACTATCTGAATCTTTGACAAACCTGACAAAAACCAGAAATGGGGAAAGGATTCCCTATTTAATAAATGGTGCTGGGAAAACTGGCTAGCCATATGTAGAAAGCTGAAAATGGATCCCTTTCTTACCCCTTATACTAAAATTCATTCAAGATGGATTAAAGATTTAAATGTTAGACAACAGGTGCTGGAGAGGATGTGGAGAAACAGGAACACTTTTACACTGTTGGTGGGACTGTAAACTAGTTCAACCATTGTGGAAGTCAGTGTGGCAATTCCACAGGGATCCAGAACTAGAAATACAATTTGACCCAGCCATCCCATTACTGGGTATATACCCAAAGGATTATAAATCATGCTGCTATAAAGACACCTGCACACGTATGTTTATTGCGGCACTATTCACAATAGCAAAGGCTTGGAACCAAGCCAAATGTCCAACAACAATAGACTGGATTAAGAAAACGTGGCACATATACGGCATGGAATACTATGCAGCCATAAAAAATGATGAGTTCATGTCCTTTGTAGGGACATGGATGAAACTGGAAACCATCATTCTCAGCAAACTATCGCAAGGACAAACAACCAAACACCGCATGTTCTCACTCATAGGTGGGAATTGAACAATGAGAACACATGGACACAGGAAGGAGAACATCACACACAGGGGCCTGTTGTGGGGTGGGGGGAGGGGGGACGGATAGCGTTAGCAGATATACCTAATGCTAAATGACGAATTAATGGGTGCAGCACACCAACATGGCACATGTATACATATGTAACAAACCTGCACGTTCTGCACATGTACCCTAAAACTTAAAGTAAAATAATAATAATAAAATTAAAAAAAAAATCAACTCCAAAAAAAAGAAACCCTATTTCTACTAAAAAAAAAAAAATACAAAAAATTAGCCAGGTGTGGTGGCGGGCATCTGTAGTCCCAGCTACTCGGGAGGCTGAGGCAGGAGAATGGCCATGAACCTGGGAGGTGGAGCTTGCAGTGAGCTGAGATTGTGCCACTTCACTCCAGCCTGGGCAACAGAGCGAGACTCTGTCTCAAAAAAAAAAAAAAAAAAGAAGCAACCATATTTCTTCTCTTTGGCCTATTTATCAGCCAGAAACATGGGGAAGGTAGGTTCCTGAATATTGGAAGACCACACAAAATGCAAAGAAACCAGGCTCACATTTATTTTAGTGACCACCACTGCAAGTTTGGTTTGGGTGAGAAGTCCTGTGTTTTGGGTTTGATCCTTGAGGCCTCATGAGTTTCAGCCCTGCTGCTGAAAGTGTCTTGGTTTTAGCCAAACTGTGGAGGAAAGTGACATTGAATAATGGTGCAATCAACTCATTGGAGTTGCTTTTCAAAATGTTCAGGGACAGTGTCAGTGATGCTGTATTAGTTTCCTGTTGCCTCTATAACACATTAGCAGAAACTTAGTTGCCTGAAACAACAACAACTTATTGTCTTACAGCTGTGGAGGTCAGAAGCCTGAAATAGGTCTTACAAGGATAAGATGAAGTATTGGCAGTGCTTTGCTCCTTTTGGAGGCCGTAAGGGAGATTCGTTCTTTGCCTTTTCTAGTTTCTAGAGGCTGCCTGCATTCCTTGGTTCCTGCCCTCTTCCTCTTAGCACTCTGATCTCTACTTCCACCATCATACCTTCTTCTCTGGTTTTAACCCTCTTGCCTTCCACTTATAAGGACTCATGTGATTAGATTGAGCCCATCCAGATAATCCAGGATAATCTCCCCAAGTCAAGGTCCTTAACAATATCTGCACAGTCCCTTTTTCCATGTGAGGTAACATGTTCGTAGGTTCTGGATATTAGGGTGTAGGCATATTTAGGGGTCATTATTTTCCCTACCACAGATTCATTCTAGTTATTAATGTTGTTACCTGGATGTTACCTCCTTCTGGAGGCCTTCTGAGACACCCTTAGACCTCCATCTTCCCTGGTCATTCTCGACAGCATTTCTCTGTTTTATTAAGTCTGAGAATGCTATGTTTATTTTCTAAACTTATTTTTAACTTAATTGTTCGTTTTCTGTCTCCTCTACTATCAGATAAACTCCACAGGAGCAGAAACATGATCAGTTTTCTTCACTACTTTGTCCCCCAAATCTAAATAGCTCCCAGCACTTGGTAGGCTCTCAGAAGAAGGTTATTGAATGAATCAATCTGTATACAGTCTAAGGAAGCTTGCCTTATATTAAAACTATATTAACATACTCCTGTTCCTATTACTATCAATAATGCAAACATTCTTACTAAGCAGTCGTTAAGCATTCTGTCAATGGATTTTCTTTTGAATTTAAGTACATGAGTTTCTCTTTGGGACATGACTGAGATCAATAAAATAAGATACCAGATGTAAAATGGAGCTGCAGGAAAAAGAAAAGATAAGAATTAGAATTAATGCAGACAGTAAATACCTTGCCAAGAAGAATTTTAACATTACCTCAATCCAAGCTGTAATCATGATACCAAGGTGAATAACATGTGGCCCTTGTGTTGTTCACCACAAATTTGTGACATTAATATTTCTGATTCAAAGGAAATTGAGGTAAGAGCTTTAATAGTCCTACAATAAGGATGGAGGAGGGAGAGGTTCATTTTAACTGAAACATCATTTCTGGTAAGCAGAGACTCTTCCCAAAACATGGTTGTTAGCACTCTAGGAAACTCAAAGAGCTTTAGGTAGAGGGAGTGATGTTATTCATTGACATCACATTAAAAGCAACTCTGATGGAAAGAGTGTCTTTCTATAAGCAGTTAATTTATAGCTGTTCAGTTGTTGTTCATTTATACATCCAGGGAACTGATAACAACCTTTGAGTGAATCACGCAATCAGAAGATCAACTAAGTAGCTGGTGCTGGTCAAGTACTGAGGTCTTGATGTGATATTGACCTGTAGTGAGGAGGAGAGGAGGAGGCTAGACGAGGTTGGAAAGGCTTCATGGAAGAGGGGTGCTATGCACTGAATTATGCCTTCCCCAAATTTAAATGTTGAGACTCTAACCCCCAACATGACTGTGTTTGGAGATGGGAGATCTTTAAGAGGTGATTGAGATTACATGAGGTCATAAGGGTGGGTGGGACCCTAATCCAATATGACTGGTGTCCTTATAAGAAGAGAAACGGACACCAGGCATGTGCACTTACAAAGAAAAGGCTATGTGAGGACACACAGAGAAAATGGCCATCTGCAGGCCAAGGAGACAGGCCTCAGGAGAAACCAAATCTACCAACACCTTAACCTTGGACTTCCAGCCTCCAGAACTGCAAGAAAATAAATTTCTATTTAAGCCACCCAGTCTGTGGTATTTTGTTTTGGCAGTCCTAGATGACAATAGGTGGAACTTGATCTGAATCTTGAAGGATGAGTAGGGCCGTTTCTGGGAAACAGCTTTGGGGAAGGGTCTAGTTCAGGAAAGGGCTCAGCAAAATTAATGAATGAAAAAGCCACAGAAAATGTTGGAATGAACATAGCTTTTGAACCAAAGAGCAGAAAAGAGAACTGAGTGTAGGTGGGCTATGGGTAGGTGCTTGTGTACCATTATGCCTGCGGTGGGGAAGGTCATTATGGAAGATCCTGAAATCCAGGGAGAAGGGTTTTTTTTTTTCCTTTTTTTTTTTTTTGGATACAGTAGAAAATCTAGGGCTTACATTTGGGGTTTTGATAAGGAGTCAACTTTAGAAAGATCGGGGGATATGATATATGGCAGAGGTGGAAATGAAGAGTAAGGTGTGGCTCCAAGAACTACCATAAAAAAAGAAAACAGATAATTTGGGGCTGGGTATTAGTTGAGAAGAGTTAAGAGTTATAGTTGAATGGTTCATGAGGCTGAGAGGTACCCAGGTAGTTCTTAATTTTTGAGGTTTTATGAGGATTAGAATGTGTTAGCAACAGAAGTACAAGATTCTCCCATTCCTACTTCTTTAGGAGGATAGACTTTAAAACAGAAGAATTATCCTTTCTTTCCCAAAAGTCTTATTATTATTAATCAAACTCTCTCCTTTCACCTAATCTCATAGTTTACTGTGTGTGAAATCCCAGGGATGGTTGAGGTCCCCTGTGGCCCCACAGAATCCTAAGATGTCCTTTCTGGGATGCGCTGGTTCTCAGGGAGCAGCAGCACTGTTGGCCTCACATACTATGTGCAGTTGCTCATGTGGCTTTTAATCTCTAAAATAATGTTTGTCACATGTGTCTCATTTTAGTGATTATACATATTTATTTTAGAGGTTTGGATACTGTAGAAACATAAACACAAAAAATTCCAATAATTTGGAGTCCTACTGTTTGGATATAGCTACTGTTCATATTTGGTGAGTCGAATGGAACACACAGTTTTGCTTCCTCCTTTCTTTTCAGTTAATTCACATGATTATTCAGTATGCAAATATTAATGCTATGGGAAACACTATATTTTTTAGTTTAGAGTCCCTTGTGGTTTTCTCTGGGAGTTCCTAGGATAGCATAGGAAATAGTGAATTTTCTTTTTCTAACACAAGAACGTCTTGATAGGTGATATTGGCAGTAGATGTGCAGAGGTTCAATTTTGCTTTTAGGAAGATGTGGAAACGTTGATGAAATTATGTCTGGTAAATTATAACTGAAATACTATTTTTAAAGTATATCTCTGTGATAAGAGAAAAAGGATTTTTTTGGAGATTTAGATACCTTCTTTCTAAATAGATCATATTCACCATATTATTTTATTTTTGAATTGAGCATATTTTACTTATTTTCTTTCCAAATGTACAAAACTTTATTTTAAAGGAGCTAGTCACTTAAAATCAGATAAGATGAATGAAGTGCAGTCATCTTGGAAATGAAATGCTTAACCACTTGAGGTAAACTAGAAAAGTAGGGCACTTGTCCTCTTTGATTGGGTGGTAATTTACTTCACATTGGTGAATGCTTGGCTTCTAAGAAGGTGTAAATTTTACTTTATTATGTTTTCACTTATTCTCCATGTTGAATTATTTTCTTATGATATTGTAAGTGTTTTGAAATAATCATAAGAAAGACTAATTGTCGGATTAGTATGGCTGAGTAATAAATAACCTTTTTTCTTTTTGATATTGTAGTTGACTCACGTTGACCAAGCAAGCTTCCAGGTTGATGCCTTTGGAACATCATTCATTCTGGATGTCATGCTAAATCAGTAAGTGTTGAGCTGCACTTGCTTTTGTCAGATACACATTGAATCCACTTTATTTTCCACTTGTAAAGTTTTTTCTTACTATATTTTACTTCATCTTCCTATACCAGTTAAATACTACATTTGAAACTATACTTATTTACTGTAGGTTATAAAGTCTGGCAGATAACAAGAAATATATATTCATTTGAAATTGAGCACCTATAATAGATTTAAGAATGTAAAATGAAAGGCAAGAGTTACCCCAATATTTTTTGTAAGAATATCTATAACTTAAGTTTCCTGTGAACGACAGTGAATTATGAAAATAATACTTTGGGTATTGAAGTATCTTCCTTGAGAACAGCAGGAAAGAGAAGGTTGCACTTTTTGATTAATGATTCAGAGGACTGGCTGCATGATATGTGATGTTAAATAGTACCTGGTATTCATTAGATGCTTTGATGTGGTGGTGGATTTCTGTGAGGTTTCTGGTACTGGGATTATCCTGTGAATACAATATAATTTTAGAAATAGTTGTCTACCTAGAATTTTAGGTTTGGAAGGTGCTTTTGATTTGTTGCTGGATTTGATCTCTTGCATTTGGTCTAAGTGTAGTGTTTAATAAATCTGGTTAGTTACTGTTCACTTTTTTAAAAAAGGGTTTCTATCCTACTTCTGATCATGGGCAAGTGGGCAGAGACCAGAGTTCTGCCAGGCCTGTGCTTCTGAGCTGGGCAGCATTGGGCCATAGTTTTCTGGAAGCATTTCTACAACAGTTCAGGAAGAAAGTCTGAGGCCAGAAATTCAGACAAATAGACCAAGAGTGAGAATTAGAGCCTGAGTTGTCTGCAGTGGGGAACCAGCTAGATGGAAGTTAATTTAAAAAGGCATGTAAGAGGCAAGACTTAGGATCATGTTATCTGGATAGGTAGCCATTAGCCACTTGTGGCTGTTTAAATTTAAATTAATTCATTCAAATAAAATTTAAAATTCTGTTCTTCAGTTGCATTAGCCACATTTTAAATGCTCATTAACCCTCTCTGCCTTTACTCCCTCTCTACTTAATACCTAGTCTCCTTCTCTGTTTCATTTTAAAAATAATACTTATCACGATTTAATATATAGATGAATTCTTACGACATTGCCATTTTTATAGGTCAAAAAAGTTTGACTACCATTGTTGATGTATGGCCATCTAATATTTGATATTTTGATTATTTATTTGGTCTATAGTCTTTTTCCTACCCCTACAATGTAAGCTCTTTGAGGGCAGCGATTTTCTTTGCTTCACTGATGTATCCTTAACACAGTATAGGGGTTAAACTCCAGGCTGGGAGTCATATTGACTCAGAAACCAGAGGATAGGATTAGTCAGGAGACAGAGGTGAGATGACTAGGAGAGGAAGAGTGAAACAGCAAAAAAGAAGATCAATGTTTGAGACTAGCTTCTGAAAGCTGCATGTAGATACTAGGTGTGATTTGGAAAGTCAGGTTCTGAGGTCTCTATTTTAATAACTCCCTTCCATCCCTCTTTGAAATCATTGTCCCTGTTGGTAATCTGTGTTTTCTGCTTCCTGACATTTGTAATTCCTTGACTTTTAATACTCAAACAAAGAAGGGATATTTATTCATGTCCATTCTGGCCAAACTGCCTCACTTACTTTGGAGACATCCGAGTCCAAAGACTTTCTCTTCCTGAAGGAGACACACATATGGTCATACTTATCAAAGCGTGAAGTTTAGAATACTGGGGTTGAAGCAAAATTTCTTTTGAGATATTGGCAGAAACCTCTATTGGACATTTTTCTTTCTATTTCAATGCAAATTTGCAATTACAAGACATATAAAGGATTAAATAAGAGCATAAATGGAGGTAGCCTGGGCTGAGAAACATGCAGTGTGCTCTTTTTTTTTTTTTTTTTTTTTTTGCCTGGGATCGATATTAAACATAGGTGGCAGGTAGCTGTTATCTTTATACTATAAAAATCATGATGTGATACAAAAATGTTTATCTTATTTTTAATGTAGAATGTTTTTTTTTCGTGGTTTCAGTTTGTGTATTGTCTTAAGTTGGTTAAGGAGCAGGAATGTGAAAAACAGTATGTTCTTTAAACTTTTTTTTTCTTATGAAGCAATTCTGGGGCCGTGGAACATATAGAAAATTTTTTTAACTGGAGGAAAATTAAATAAGTCTGTGTAGCTAGCTTCCGGTTGCAAAATGGATCCAATAATACATATTTTTTGATTGGAATGGATGGAAAAGTATCATTACATAATGTTTCTTCTTAATGTTCAGTAAATAAAATTATCTATAGGTAGATTATATCTATAAGTAGAGTTTAACCTTTGAGTAGTAACTTCCACAGGAGGCTGATAAAAATATGGAAAGGTTAAAAATGAAAAGCGCAGCCAGTTTCTCTTTTGTCAAAATTATCAAGAAAAGGGTGGGGAGCAGTTTTTCTTCATGGGGTCATAGTTGTGAAATTTCACTCTTTAGGACAGATGTATTAACAAAACCAAACATATGGCCTGGTCTGGCCACACTAGTCCTAGGCTGCATTGGACCTTTCCAGAGGTCAGCAATGAGTCTTATACTTTATTGTGAAACATTCCTCAGAAAGAAGAAAGCTCAATAAAGACATGTAACTCTATTATCTGAGCGATTCATTCCAATTTTTTTTTCTTGTACATCTCCTGTTCTTGAAGAAGTGGATAATTAAACTGCTCCAAACAATGCAAGATGTTGAAAAACGTTTCCTTTCAGCAGAATTCTTTGATCCTTTACAACAGAGGACCTGACAAAAACCACACATAGTCCCCCAACAAAGAAGCAAGCACTGTCTGTGGACTGTGGTTGGTTGTTTATGATGTGAAATATATAACAATTACGAAAAATATCTTTTATAGCCTGCTTTTTTTGGAAGGGATTCTGTTGTGCAGCTCTCAGATCTTGGATGATCCAGTGCCTAAGTTTTGAGTGTATTTTACAGATTCTCAGTTTCTTGTCTTCTTATTTCAATAACAACGAAATGGTTTTTCTCACTGTGTGATCCTTATAGCAGTCTTCTTTTCCCCCAGTTTTACAGTAAGTGGTGGGAGGACAACTAGGAACTGAAGCATGACAGATGTCAGCAGATGGGGTTGCCCATGAAGAATGGGAGGTGGTGTGGGGATAGGGGAGAGGGAGAGAGAGAAGCAGAAGCAGGGTTAGACAAGGAACACCCAAATTCTATTCAAAAGAGCACATTCAGTCTTGCCTTGTCTCATTTAGAGAAAGCATTTCCAATTAGTTACCTCTTGCTTGCTTTATACTGTGGCCCTTGAATTTGTAGGGAAAGTAAAAATCACCATGGATAAAAGACAGGATCTGAATTCAATTGGAAATAAAAGTTAGCTCTGGAAGAGTCTCATCATGCTATATTTACAATGTGGCTGATGATGATAAAAATAAGTGATGAGGATAACATTATAATTAAATGATGATGTTATGTGATAATAATGAATAACAATAGATATCTCACTGTTATTAATAAATCTGTAACTGAATGCCTTGCTGTTCCACTAAATTCGTTATGGTGAATATTTGTTCCTATGTACATTTAATACAAAGTTATTGTATATAAGACAAATCTGTGTTTGGAGTAGTTTGGAACCCTTATGTTCATTTCATATGTGTATATATATATATATATATATATATATATACATACACACACACACACACACACACACACGCACACACACCCCATATATAGGAATATACATATACATATAAACATATATACATATAGATATATGTATGCGCACACATACACAAGTTTTCTAAGCCTCTAGTAATGCTAAAAGCTTCTCTAGACCCTGAAGACTTAGACTTGAGAGGAAAGGAAACAAAGACTTTACTCTTAAGGAATTTGCAGCTAGCCAGAGAAACAAACAATGAATATGTTAAATAAGGTAATTTCAGAGAGTGACAGTGCCATTTATAGAGAGTGTCTGGTGTGAGGATGAAAATAGCACATTCGAGAATTGGTTGTCAGGGACAGGCCATCTCTAAGGAGGTGACATTTGAAAGTAAGGGGCCCCCATGCAGAGGGAACAGCAACGGTCTGGGCCCTGAGGCAGGAACAAGCTTAGCATGCTTGAGAGACAGAAATGTGGCTAAGGAGGTTGGAATAGGGATAGCCAAGTTATTAAATGAGGTTGGAAAAGTAGAAGGAACCAAAATACCTAGGGCCTTGTAGGCAACAGAAAGACTTTGGGTGAAAGTCTAAACAGAGGTTATTGATTTTTCCCCACACCATTTGTTGCATTATTCACTCCTTCCCCTACTGGCTTATGAACATTTATTCATCAGATTCAGTTATTACATATATATATATAATTTTTTTTTTGAGACGGAGTTTTGCTCTTGTTGCCCAGGCTGGAGTGCAGTGGTGCAATCTTGGCTCACCACAATCTCTGCCTCCTGGGTTCAAGTGATTCTCCTGCCTGAGCCTCCCGAGTAGTTGGAATTACAGTGCACCACCACGCCCGGCTAATTTTGTATTTTTAGTAGAGATGGGGTTTCTCCATGTTGGTCAGGCTGGTCTCGAACTCCTGACCTCAGGTGATCCACCTGCCTCGGCCTCCCAAAGTGCTGGGATTACAGGTGTGAGCCACCATGCCTGGCCCAGTTATTACATATTTTAATGTTTTTTGAAAACAATCTCTTCCGAAGATCTTTTCATTGATTTTAGGGCTTAGTACCATCATACTGTTTATTGTAGCTTTATAATGTGTTTTAATAGCTAGTATGGAAATAAGTTCCATTATTAGTTTTCTTTTACAAAATTTTCTTAGATATTTTTGCCTCTTTTAAAATAGAAATTCAGAATAATTTTCTCATTCTTCCTTTGGAATTTATTGTACTGTCACTAAACTTATATTTTAATTTGGAAAAAATAGACATTTTTACAGTGCTGAGTCTTCCCATCCAACATCACAGTGTATTTTTTAAAATGTTAAGCATTCTCTTATATGTCAGTAAAATTCAGTATTTTTGTTTTTATAGGCCCTGAACATATCATGTAGAGTATTTTCCTAGGAATTGTATTTGTTTTTGTTGCTACTGTGGATGTAATATTTTTCCATCATATTTTATAATTATTTGTTAGTGTTATACAGGAAAGACACTGATTTGTGTTGCACCTTATTGAACTTTCTTATTTTTGCTTTTTTATTGTTTCTCTTAGGTTTGAATGTAACATTCTAGTTTGACAATAGCATGAACGGCAAATAATTAGAGTTTTTCTTTTCAAAATGTTACTTATTACTATTTCCTACCTTAATCCTTTTTCTAAAAGTTTCTGAACTGTATAATTTGGTGATAATAGCATTTTTATCTTGTTTTTTTTGGTAATAAAAATAACTAATGTTCATTGTTAAGTAAGTAGAGTGTTGATTATTGATTTGTGAGAGCTACTCTTTATTGTGTTAAAGCAATATCTTTTATCTTATATTTTAAGGAATAGGTATTAGATTTTATTGAATGTTTTTCTAGTCAGTTAAAGCTTCCAGGACTAGTCAGCTTTCCCGTTGGTGACACCAACCCTCCACAACAAGGCCTGTAGATAGGTTTGGATTTTCTTATTTGATCTGTTATTATGATTTATTATATTAATGTTTCCCATTATTAAAAATTATTCTCGATGCTGATAATAAACTTGACTTTGTCATGTTGGATAATTCATTGTTTTGTCCCATATGTTGCTGGCTTCTCTGGTTGTGACTATAAAGTAGAATTACAATTCCTATTTTTTATCTTAATTATTATGACACAAGCCCCTGCCGACATTCTTGGTGTAAATTAACTCTATCCCCAAGTGTTTCCTTTAACTATTTCTGAGATTAGTCTCTAGCATTTAATCTTATAATTACATTCCTGCCACTGATAGATTCCCCTGCAGTGACCTGCAGACAGCTTCTCTGCCGGGCAGTTTCCCTTTACTAGTGATGCCCGCTAACACCTGCCAGAGTAGTTTCTTGAAGAACCCACAAGCCCAAACCTATCTATAGGCCTTGTTGTGGAGGGTTGGTGTCACCAGTGGGAAAGCTGACTAGTCCTGGAAGCTTTTTAAGAGAGAAATCTTTGATAAATAATTTTTTGATGACTATTAATGTATTCAGGTTTTCTACTTGTTTTTGAGCCCAACTTTGAGAAATTATAGTTTTGCAAGGGATTGTCCACACCATGGGGTATTTTACCTTTATCCATATTTATCTATGTGTGCTTCTCAGAAAATAATTTCTAAAATTTCCCCTGTTCCTATTCTTAAATCCTCTTTCTGAATCCTATTTTTATTTGTGGTTATCATATCAAATATATAAACTTTTAGGGACTTTTTTTTGAGACAGGTTCCAGTCTGGAGTGCAATGGCGTGATCTCGGCTTACTACAGCCTCAACCCCCTGGGCTCAAGCAATCCTCCCATCTCAGCCTCCTGAGTAGCTGGGACTACAGGTCTGCACCAACATGCCCGGCTGATTTTTGTATTTTTAGTGGAAACAGGGTTTCACCATGTTGCACAGGCTGGTCTCGAACTCAAGTGATCGCCTGCCTCAGTCTCCCAAAATGTTGAGATTACAGACATGAGCTACCACACCTAGCGTAGGAACGTATTGATTGCATACAGTGAAATACTTTTTATTTTTTTAAGGAATTTTATTGCTGGGTGCGGTGGCTCACGCGTGTAATCCCAGCACTTTGGGAGGCTGAGGCGGGCGGATCATGAGGTCAGGAGATTGAGACCATCCTGGCTAACATGGTGAAACCCCGTCTCTACTAAAAATACAAAAAATTAGCCAGGCGTGGTGGCGGGCGGCTGTAGTCCCAGCTACTCAGGAGGCTGAGGCAAGAGAATGGCGTGAACCCAGGAGGCAGAGCTTGCAGTGAGCCGAGATCGCACCACTGCACTCCAGCCTGGGCGACAGAGTGAGAATCCATCTCAAAAAAAAAAAAAGAATTTATTTTATATTTCATAAAAGTCACCCATTTCAAGTATACAATTCAGTGATTTTCAGTACCTTTACTGAATGGTGCAGCAATCACCAAAATTCAATTTTTAAATGCTTTTCATTTTTCAACAAGATTGTTTATTGCCATTTACATGTAAACCTCATTCCTGGTCCCAGCCCAACGCAATCACTACTCTACTTTATGTCTTTATGAATTTGTGTTTTCTGGACATTTCTTATAAAGGGAATCATACACTATGTATTCTTGTATGTGGCTTCTTGGCATGTTTTTGAAGTTCATCTATGCTTTATGTGTCAGTTCATTCCTTTTATTACTAAATATTATTTCATTGTATTGATATATCACATTATGACTATCCATTCACCTGATGGTGGACATTTGGGTTTTTTCTAGTGTTTGGCTGTTATGAATAACGTTGCTATGAACAATCTGTCTGTGAAGTCTTTGCGTGCCTATATGTTTTCATTTATCTTGGATAGATACCTAGAAGTGGAATGGTTGGATCATATGGTAGTTTTATGCTTTGAGAAATGCTAAGCTATTTTCCAAAGTGGGCTTTTGATTTTTTTAAATGGTGCTATAACAGCTGTTTTTCTATAAATTCTATTTTGCAGGAGGGATGATGTCAAGTATAAATAGTTACTAAGGCTTCAGGTTTTCAGTTTCATGTCTCCTGCAAGTTTGGAAAAGAGTTCCATACTTCTCGTGGCTACGATCTTATGTTTTTGATTTATAATAAAACTCTACCTTTGAAATCTACGTTGAACTTTTGAAACTTTTTAAGGGTTGGGATTCTACTATTGGTAGAATACCTTAAGGAACTTCATATAGACCTTACATTTCATGTTCTTTAGCTGAAGCATAATTCACTTTTTCTTGTTTGTTCTAAGTTGAGAAGTGGTGAAGTTGTGACTCCCAAAGCTAGACTTTTGGAAGGCTAGTTATAACTTCTTCTCACAAAGTCCCTTGTGCTCAGCCCAGGCTGGCCTTGTTGTTAGTGGGGCAGCTTTTGGCTGCAAAGTCCAGAGCAAAGGGGAACTGTATTGGAAGGTGCTGGAAGATCTGTGGATGTGTCTGGCAGAGAGCTAGAGAATGATCCAAGGAAGAGACCAGTACTAAAGCTAAGACCTAGGAAATTGTTTCTGAAGGGGTATTTGGAAGGAATCCTAGAGGCAACAGGACCCCAGGGACTGGAGACTTACAGGATTCAAAAGGCCAAACTCATGGGTGAGGAGGATACTGTGCTAGGCTTGAGTTAGCCCTATTATAAGGATGGATCTGAGCTGACTAGAGTAGAGTCAGGCTCCTATAACACCTTCATGTTACTGGTTTATTTAAGCTTTCTGCTTTCTTGTTTGTCTTTAAAAAGTACAGCCTTAGTACAGACACATTATCTTTCATATGATTGTTTAATATGACTTCTAGATATTTTTAGTATTACCTGTTTTTTTAATAGGGGAATCTGGAGATTTTAGCATACTTATGAGCCAATTATTTAAATTGTAAATAAAATAATTGCAGAATTATTTAATACAACTTAGACAATTTGTGTTTTTTAGTTTTTCAAGGAAAATACCATATACATACTATTTTTATATTTGAAATGATTGCTGTATATTTTTGTGCAACAGATTTATCAGGCAAGTGAAAAATGTAATTTGCTAGATATAGTCAACACTTTCAGTGTGCAACAATGAAATCTTTAATGTAATTAAATGTTTTTGCATAAATCCCTAGAAGTTCTTTTGATATTTTTACAGTGATTAGGAGATGTGTTAAAGATTAAATCATCAGAGCTCACTGCTATTTTTCTCCCAGGTGTCAAATTACTATTATTATTTTAATGATTTCTTTTGAGACAGTCTCACTCTGTTGGCCAGGCTGGAGTGCAGGGGCATGATCTCAGCACACTGCAACCTCAGTCTCCCAGGCTCAAGCAATTCTCCTGCCTCAGTCTCCCAAGTAGCTGGGATTACAGGTGTGTGCCACCATGCCTGGCTAATTTTTGTATTTTTAGTAGAGACAGAATTTCACCATTTTGGCCAGGCTGGTCTCGAACTCCTGACCTCAGGTAATCTGCCCGCCTCTGCCTCCCAAAGTGCTGGGATTACAGGCGTGAGCCACTGCGCCTGGCCCCAGGTGTCAAATTATTGAACTTTTTAAAATTATCTAGCAGTGATAGTGGTACAGTCCAACCACAGGGAACTTTGCCAGGTTTGACACATTGGGTTCCCAGACATATTTAATGTAATTTGTTTATGATATGGCTGTTAAACTATTGGATGAACAAAATCTTTGCAAGTTGAAAGATTCCATTTGAATAATTGGAAACTTGTTCTCTAATAGTTATATTTGTTTTATAGTAAGGACTATGTTTTAGAGTGAGGTGTAAGGTGCATGCTTACTCCTGGTGATGCCATCTGCACAGAGCTGGCTTGTTACTTTGTCTCTGAAATATTTATCTCAGTATGTCTGTATATCAATCTGTTACTTCACACTCTGAATATATGTATATTTTCTTGTGTTTCACCTGTTGGAATATCTTCTTAGCCAATGAGTGTGTGGCAGATTGTACTGTATACCCTTGTCCTGTGAGTGTTAACTATAACCATTCTCAGACAGGGACTGTAGCTACCTTATTCTCAGTTGACTCCTTTATTATTTTGTCTATAATAAAATTAAACAGTTTTGACCTATAATGGTGCAGAAGTGATAATACTAGATATACTGCAAAGAAACAAAGAAAGATTAACAGTGGCTATTTAAATGAAAATTTTAGAGAAGCGGAAGGCTCTTCTTGGAAACTGGTAGAGTATAGAAATTTAGCTTGAACTTCCTTTGAGGAAATGGTCCGGAAAGCACTGGATAAGAATCTACAAGCAGCAAGGCATAGCATCATGGTTTGATGTTACGAAGGATGTCATACACATTATTGCAGAATGGCATCTTGGTCACTGTTATATCAATGGTACCTGGGAGAAACTATAGCTAGGTACTAATATAACACTATGGGATTTTGCCAGAGAAAGGCACTGTGATGCACCTCTGTGAGGACTATGCTATAACAACCACATGTGAGTTTCCTTCATTTAGCACACCCCTTTGCCAGAGCACACACTTGGCCCTCAGGGATAAAAAATCAGAAATTTGTCTTGTAGTAGGATATATATTAAGTTAGTGTTTTATGGGAAGGTATTTCCATATTAATTGTATATTTTAAAGCAAGTCATACTTGCATATTTTATTTTAAGAAAATCTTATGACTTAACTGACTTACTGATAATTATTTCTTCTTAACTTCAGTTTTATCCAATTCAAAATTATTGGAGAGATGGGGCCTGTAGAAGCTTTAAGATTATTTTTTGTGCTGCCTTTGCCCTTTTTACTTTCTCTGGTTCTCAGGGGTTCTGGTGTGCTATTTAGCAATGATAGAAGTAGCGAGTAGGCCTCTTAAATTCACAAACACACATATCCGTAACCCTCTCTAGTAGACATGGTAAAATAACTCTGTTACAGGCAACTTCCCTTTAGTCTTAGTCTGGAGAAGTAGCTTTTTCACTGTATTCTTTTAAAAGAGAAATTGTAGTCGCAGGAAGAAAAATGGAAGATTTTCCCTAAAAAATTGGTTTATTGTGCTTTCTCTGTTAATGTCCCCAGGCAAGAATTGGCAAATGAATAATCAATTCTACTCTTTGTGTATGCTTTGTTTCCAGAGTCAAAAGTTAAAATAGTCAAGCTTTATGCCTTAATCAGAGATGTTTCCACATGAAAGTTTAGGTTTGATTTTTTGAAGGTGAAATATAACATACAGGATATTTGAATGACCTTATGCCATCATGCTATCATTTATGAATGGGTTCTTTAATTAAAACATTATTTCTTAGATATAAACAAGCTATGGTAAGTTTCCAGGTACATAGAATAGAAACAGATGGAAAGTTTAAAGAGTTGATTTTTATCCTGACTCATTTTTGTCAAGTGATTATTTTTATTCATATTTAGTATTTTTTAGGTATTTAAATTTTTCAGGCTATGTTATTGTATATTATTTATTTATTTATTTAGAGATGGAGTCTTGCTATGTTGCTCAGGCTGGAATGCAGTGGCTATTCACAGGCATGATTATAGCGCACTACAGCCTTGAACTCTTGTGCTCAAGTGATTCTCCCCGTATAGTATTCATACTCATGCTATAGCCTGGTTAGTAGAAAAATAATTATATTTGTTTTTCTTTGCTACTATTATTAACACTGTTGTCAGAAATATGTAGTTTAAAAAGTGAATTCTTGACTGGGCATGGTGGCTCACGCCTATAATCCCAGCACTTTGGGAGGCCGAGGCGGGCAGATCGCTTGAGGCCAGGAGTTCAAGACCAGCCTGGCCAACATGGTGAAACCTCGTCTCTGCTAAAATCACAAAAATTTTCCAGGGGTGGTGGCACACCCCCGTAATACCAGCTACTCAAGAGGTTGAGGCAGGAGAATCGCTTGAACCTGGGAACCGGAGTTTGCAGTGAGCAGAGATCACACCACTGCACTTCATCCAGCCTGGGTGACAGAGTGAGACCCAAAGAAAAAAAAAAAAGAATTCTTTATATTCCAATTCAATGTATTATTGCTGATTGTTACTTGAGTAACTTGAAGCTTCAAAGTATCAGAAGAGAATTTGTTTCATACTACTTGCTCATTTGTTGATTTATTTACTCATTTATTCATTCATTCACTCATCTATCCATCCATCAAGTGTATATAGAGTACTTACCACATGCTGGACACTGACAGGTTTTGGGGTGATAGATACAAAAAGATAAAGACCCTATCCTCAAGGACATGACAATGTGGTCTGAGTAGAAAAGCAAACAGTGATGGGACAGTGTGTAAAGGAGCATAAAAGAGGTATGGCCAGTGGCACTGGGAGTGCAGCGGAGCTTTATTGAACAGAAGTATACTATCTGCTGGAGATAATTATAGATCATTTTTCTACAGACACTAACCTTTGCTCATTTTATGTTTTTACATTGTAACTGATGAAAAATAATTTATTTTAAATACTTTTAAAATATTGATGTCTAACATACATGCCAAATAAGTAACATACATGAACATTTTTAAATAATTATTAAGAGAACCAGAATAATTATTAAGATAACTCTACCCAGGTAGAGAACATTACCAGTATCCCACAGTCCTCCAGTGTATACTTTCCCTCCCCACTATTGGAAACAATCACCCTGACTTCTGTGATAATCAGTTCAGTGATTTTTCATTATAGTTTTATCATCCCTAAACAAAAGGTACATTTATTTCTCCCCTTTTCTTCTTTTTTTTGAGACAGAGTCTTGCTCTGTAGCCCAGGCTGGAGGGCAGTGGTGCCATCTCAGCTCACTGCAACCTCCGCCTCCCAGGTTTAATTGATTCTCATGCCTCAGTCTCCCGAGTAGCTGGGATTACAGGTGCCTGCCACCAAATCCAACTAATTTTTTTGTATTTTTAGTAGAGATGGAGTTTTGCCATGTTGGTCAGGCTGGTCTCCAAATCCTGACCTCAAGTGATCCACCTGCCTTGGCCTCCCAAAGTGCTGGGATTACAGACGTGAGCCACCGCGCCCAGCCTTTCTCCCTCTTTTAAAATTATTGAATGTAGAATGGACTTGTGGATTTTTATTTATGTGATATTCACACTCAATTTCAATCATTTTTCTTTGTGATATTCAAATTTTTCTAAAGTTGGTTTATAGAAGCCCTTTTGATTTCTGTGTTTTTTTTGACATGACCCTATTAATCTTTAAGTGCTTCTTTGTATTCTGGGACAGGAAGAGAGCCTTTTGCTTTCTGGGACAATCAGATTGACTTTTTATTATATCTTAGAATTGATTTCTAGTTTTTTATGGTGACTAGTTTATAGACTAATCTTTGTCTTCATTTCCCTATTTCAGTTGTTTATTATCATCTTATTATATTAAAAAATGCCAAAGACTGACAGCTATCACTAGTCTTATTTTTAATCAAGTATTGAACCAACACACAAATCAGTGACAGGCATTTCAATTCTTTGACTATTGGGAAGATTGCTTTGCACATATTAATTAAATTGAGTGAAATGTAAGATCTCAGAAGTAGCTATTTTTAGAATGCCATGGTAGTTAACCATAGTGAGTTTGAGGTGATAATCAGAATTTTAAAGAAACATTAGAATTCTAAAGGGGTAAGTTCTTACTCTTCCCAAGATTGAAACCCTCTTAAAACTCACTAGTGAAATACTTAATATGTTTTTCTCTCACAACTGAAAGACATTTGATCAGAGATAAATGAACCTTAATCAGATTCAGCTCAGATCAGAGAAATCATCTCTGTGTTCAAGCCACTCTTGACCATGTAGAGGAAACAAATATTTATCTGGTGATCTATAATGCAAGATGGTATCCACCCAGGGAAAGAATGAACAATCTTGCCTGGTTAAAGGGCTTCTGATAAAGCTTCATAGAAAAATTGGTGTTTTTTGTGGGTTTCAAAGCTGTGTAAGATTTTGCTACAGCAGGGTTATCTAAAGCAGAGGAAAGAGATGGAACAAGGATATAGTGATATGAAAGTGCCCCCAGAGAATTACATGAAGTTCAGGGGGCTGGGGAGGGCTGGGAGACTAAGATGCTTTGTTTGGTTGGGGCCTAGGGAAGGTGTTGATGACTCCACTGACAAAGGGGGACTTCATTTCGTTGGTAATGGAGGACTGTCAAGGTTTTTAAATGAATGTTAAGGTTAGTACGTTTTTCATAAAGATAACTTTGATAGCAGTATGGAAGTTTGATTAATTATGAAAATAGACACTTGATATGTTTTGAAATATTGAATAAGAAGCTTACTTTGATTAGTGGTTTTGATTATCAAAATAATTCCTGATTTCCATAGGTAGTATTTGTTTTTAGGTCTACTGTAAGTGGAGATTTTGCTTATTCATATTATTGCTTACTTATTCATAAATTGTTTTTCTATAGCACATTTTGATAATGCTTTGGACTGAAAGTAACAAAAAAGTCTGACTCAAGTATCTTAAAAGGAGATTCATGATCTCGTATAACTGTAAATCCAAAGGTTGTGTAACCCCAAGTGTGACTCCAGCCATGCTGCTTTGTCATTCTTGGGTCCAGAAAAGACAAAAAAGACCACCTCTTCCTCTGACTCATTGTAGGGAAACAGGGAACCTTTTCACCAAAACTTCAGAGGTCTCATTGGCTAGAACTGGGTCAAAACTCCTCTTAAACCTTGGTAAAGTAAAAGGTACCTCTGTGATTAGTTGATACTAGTCAGGATCACCCCAGAACTGGGGTGAGTTCACCTTTCCCTATGTCATATAGGAGAAGAGAGGATTACTGACCAAACAAGGGATCTATTGGCTAGTGGCATATGGGGTGGATATTGGAGAGATAGCCAGAGGGTCTGCCAAAGAGAATTTTGGTAAAGGTAACCTTGAGGAATAAATAGACTTGAGTGCTATTGTGATACTGCTGCTGAGTTCATTCCACAGCCTTGCTGAAAAGAGAACCCTCTATCTACTAAATGTATACCCCTTTACACTTGATCCAACAGGTGCTCCCTTTGTCAAAAATAATGAGGCATGTAACAGTAAAACCTGGGAATTTTTATCGAATTTTATTCATTGGTAATCTTTTTACACCTTATTATTCAACCCCAATGAGATCTGTAATAAATTGCTTTAAATTTTTTTCATTTTAGTAACTTATGCTGTAAATAGAAGAATAATTCAATTAGAAGTATTGAATGTCAGATTGCACAATAATAGCCCTGGGCACACTGTGAAATTCAGTTCTTTAGCTGACTTACTCTGGACACCACCTGAACCTATAGCTTCCTTCTGTCAGAAATTCAGTATGCCTCAGGCCATTCTAAAGGTCCTTCCAGCACCTTACCTGTCATGTGCATTCTCTTCTTCCCTCTGCTGTGCAGTGTGGTCACCCTGATATCTTGGTTCTGTTGATTACCTCTTCTCTGATAAATCAATCCATGAAGATAAATTGGCTGGTTCTGTCCCCCTTCTCAGTCCGCGTATGTGACTTTTTAGAGATGTTCTTGCCTCTTTGGGGTAGCTCAAAGGATTGACTCCAGCAGGTGGCATTTTAGGACAGGGCAGGATTTTGAGCACTGTGATATCTCTTAAACTTCACTGTTGAAAAAGCAATATATACACAGAACTAGCCCTACTCAAAGAGTTATTTGAGCCCATGAATCCATATTTACACGAGACTCCTCAGAGAGATTCCACACATTCAAGCAACAATCATTTAGAGAAAAAACAAAATCGGCTTATTAATAAATAATAAAATTTTTTATAATCAATAATAATAATCATGAAAGTGTCTGAATTTTCTAATATAAAGAATACACTAAAAATCCATCTTTTTACAAAAATTTTATCATGGCTTTGTGTTAATTGAAGTCTCTTTCACATTGTGAAAATAGTTACTGTCATTCTTCTTTTTTTTTTTTTTTTTGAGACCAAGTCTCGCTCTGTCGCCCAGGCTGGAGTGCAGTGGCATGATCTCGGCTCACTGCAAGCTCCGCCTCCTGGTTCATGCCATTCTCCTGCCTCAGCCTCCCGAGTAGCTGGGACTACAGGCACCCGCCACCACGCCCATCTAATTTTTTATATTTTTTAGTAGAGACGGGGTTTCACCATGTTAGCCAGGATGGTTTCGATCTCCTGACCTTGTGATCCTCCCGCTTCGGCCTCCCAAAGTGCTGGGATTACAGGCATGAGCCACCGCGCCCGGCCTAGTTACTGTCATTCTTTAGCCAAACTTTGACTATGGAGATCTGATAGCCTTGTTGTCACTTGAATAACCTTTTTCCCTATTACTTTCTCCCTTTCTGGATCTAATTTTGATGTGGGTCTAATTCATATCTCTTCTTTTTAAAGTGTTCTTTTTTTTTCTGATCCCACCCTGATTCCTCCTGTAGCTTATAGCTTCGATTATAACAGACAACAAAGCTTAATAGAGGTCACAGAAACTTCCAGTTCTCACTTTGCTGTGTACCTTGCACTTAAAGTGTGTAATCACAGAAACTGCCTAGTTAAAGTTTATCACGCAAGTAGGTCTTCTTCAATGTCCATGTGGTGAAATGGCTTTGAAACAGCTTTCTAGCATTGTATTTTTTAAGACCTTTGAGTTAACTGGTAACACATAGCTATGGATATGAATGCTAAAGGATTTAGAGAAATAACAGATGTTAATCTATCCTTTCCTCTGCAAAAATGATATTGGGAATCTCAGTGCCTGGATGGAGTGGCGTAGAAGTTTCTCTCATGAACACCGTTGATTGCTACTGGGCAGTGTCTAGAAGGATTTTCCTTTTGATATCCTTTTCCAAAGCTAACACAGGCCATAAATTAGCCTGCAAACCCAAGGACATCTTACCTTTTGTGACAGGTTATCCCAGCCATGCAAAGTTAGTTTCCACTGTGTCTTCCTCATTTAACTGTTTTCCTAGCCCAGTGGTTTCAACCCTGGCTACACATTGTAATAACCTGGGGAATTTTAAAAACTACCAATACCTGGGTCCCTTCCTACTCCCATAGACCAAATGGTGCAGTGGTTTTCCAGAGTGGTCCCTGGGACCAGCAGCATCATTGTGGGAAACTTGTTAGAAATGCACATTCAAGGTTCTCACCCAGACCTACTGAATCAGAATCGCTGATGGATGAGACCTAACAAACTGTGCTTTTAGAAGCTTTCTGGGTTATTTGGTTCAAGTTTGAGAACCACTGATCTAGTGTTTTTCTGCATGACATTCATCTGCCATAGTTTTTTCTCGCTATCTTGATGTAGTCCAAACCTTAACGCTGCACCGATATGTCACTCATTCCCTTACAGATATCTGAATAGGAATGTTTTTAAATTTCAATAATTAAAAACTGTTCTCACTCATATTCTAATAAAGATAGTATCTTCTGGGTAAATCCCATTGAAAACCATGACCAGATGTTTGTTCTAAACATGTTTGGCCATTATGAATTACATCAAAGAAGATTCCTACTGAGCCCTCTGTAACTTTCTGTGACCTGAGATATTGCACTCTTGATCTGGAAATTTGTTAATTAGCTACTCAGTCAGTCACTGTAGGTTTATTTTGCAGTAATAGGGACACAGCCATGGCACCAGGTTATTGGGATTTTAGGTCCAGTAGGAGGCACAACTTTCTAGAAGTTTGTAATCATGGGGGCAGGAAAGGCAGCTCAACAGGAAACCTCCGGCAGCAGATTGTGCTGGTTAATGTACTGTGTACTTTGTGATGTCTTAGCTCAGGATGCCATAACAAAAATACCATAAGGACTGGGTAGCTTAAAAACAGAAATGTATTCCTTACGGATCCAAAGGCTGAGGAGTCCAAGATCAAGGCTGATTCTGTCTTATTGAGGGCCTTCTTCCTAGTTTGCAGATAGCTACCTTCTTGCTGTACCCTCGGATGACAGAGAGAAAAATAGTTTTGCATGTCTCTTCTTATAAGAGCATGAATTCCAATCTACTCTCATGACCTAATCACCTCCCAAAGTCCCCAGCTCCTCATATAATCACATTGGAGGTTAGGATTTCCACATCTGAATTTGAGGGGGAGACAAGCATTCAGTTCATAACACTGAAGGAATATTACTGGGACATGCAGCCTGCCAAAGTGATCAGTGCAAGAGTTCATATAGAAAAAGGTTTACCCCATAAATTCTGGGATCACGATACCTTGTATTTGTTGTGCCAATTATAGATATTTGTTAGATGGTATCTATCAACATGAGAGGCAGTGTTACCAAATTGGTTCGCAGCACAGGCTTTGTAGCCAGGCTCCTGGCTCTATACTGTTTACTAACTGTGTGATCTTGGGCAAGTCAGTTAACTGCTCATTGCCTAGACTTATCCACTAGTAAAATAGGAGCGGCAACAGTGCCTGTTTTATTGGGTAGTTGGCAGGTTTAATGAGTTAATGCATACGAAACACCCAAAACAGTGCTTGGCATGTGGAGGTGCTCAGTAAGTGTTTAGTTATTATTAGCTAACAGAGGCCCTTTCCTTTAAAGGGTTGCCATGAGGTCAGCTGTCTTGAAGGAACTGTTTAACTCTGAAAACTTTAGGACTAAAAGGGAGATAGGCAGTGAGATTACTATTGGAGTTTGTTTGTTAAAAGCATATCTAATAAGGTTTTACTAAAAGTTTCAAAGCCGTATTCATGTTTATTAACTTGGTAAACCTACTGACCATATTTAAAAAACAGAAATAAATAGTTCTGAATCTCTTCAGTGCAATTTTAAAACCCCCAAAGCTCTGAAAGCAGTAACATTTTGTAAACTTGGAGCGCCTTATTTGGCAATAAAAGCCTCACTTAATACGCATGAATTAGTTTTGTATTGCTGCTGTTAACTTCAGCTGCTTAAACCAATACACATTTATTATCTCATAGTTTCCATGGGTCAGAAGTCTGGGTACAGTGAAGCTCAGGTGGATTCTCTGCATAGAGTCTCACAGGCCTAAGTCATCTGGTCTACGCTTCTTTGTAGAGGCTCTGGAGAAGAATCTACTTCCAAGCCTTTTTAGGTTGTTGGCACAATTCAGTTCCTTGAGATTATAGCTGAGGCTCCCACTCCCTTTCTGGCTGTTGGCCCTGGATTGTTGCAGGGGCTGCTTGCATTCCCTGGGTGGTGATCCCCTTCCTCCACTTTCAAAGGCAACAGTGGTCAGTCAGGTCCTTCACAGGCTTTGAATCTCTCAAACCTCCCATTTTGCCTCATCTCTCTTCTGCTATCTTATTCCACCATATCTTTCCCACCAACTCTTCTGCCTTCCTTTTCTGCTTCTAAGGGCTTGTATTAGTCAGGGACAGGACTAATAGGATAGATGTATATAAGAAAGAGAGTTTATTAAGGAGTATTGACTCACAAAATCATAAGGTGAAGTCCCATAGTAGGCCATCTGGAAGCTGAGGAGCAAGGAAGCCAGTGCCAGTCCCAAAACCTCAAAAGTAGGGAAGCTGACAGTGCAGCCTTCAGTCTATGGCTGAAGGCCTAAGAGCCCCTGGCAAACCACTGGTGTATGTCCAAGGGTCCAAAAGCCGAAGAACTTGGAGTCTGATGTTTGAAGGCAGGAAGCATCCAGCACAGGAGGAAGATGGAGGCCGGAAGACTTAGCCAGTCTAGTCCTTTCAGGTTCCACTGCCTGCTTTTATCCTAGGCACACTTGTAGCTGATTAGATGGTGCCCACCCAGATTGAGGGTGGGTCTGCCTCTCCCAGTCCACTGACTCAAATGTTACTATCCTTTGGCAACACCCTTACAGACACACCCAGGAACAATACTTTGCATCCTTCAATCCAATCAAGTTGACACTCAATATTAACCATCACAGGGCTCATAGGATTACATTAGACCCCTTCAGACAATGCAGGAGAATATTCTTATTTATTTATTTATTTATTTATTTGAGACAGAGTCTTGCTCTGTTGCTCAAGGTAGAGTGCAGTGGAACAATCTCAGCTCACTGCAACCTCCGCCTCCCGGGTGCAGGTGATTCTCCTGCCTCAGCCTCCCGAGTAGCTGCGACTACAGGCGCATGCCGCCGTGCCTGGCTAATTTTTGTATTTTTAGTAGAGGCCGGGTTTCACTATGTTGGCCGGGCTGGTCTTGAACTCTTGACCTCGTAATCTGCCCACCTTGGCCTCCCAAAGTGCTGGGATTACAGGTGTGAGCCACCGCAGCCTGCCGAGAGTCTCCCTATTTTAAAGTCAGCTGGTTAGTACCCCCGATTCCATCTGCAAAGTCTCTTCGTGCAGCACTCAAATTAGTGTTTGATTGAATAGGGAATGGGAATCTTGGGGGACATCTTGAGAATTCTGCCTACCGTAATACATTAGACTATTTATAGTCTTTACTTATCCCACTTAGCGTGAACATCATTTGGTACAGAAATATTAATATGTTTGATTAAACGTTATTATCCTTCATTCTGCTGGGAGCATTATGTAATATATAATGTGTGCATATCATTACCTTTCTAAAATTAAACAATTTCTCAACTCCAAAACACATCTGGCCCCAGGGGTTGTTGAAGAGATTGTGGACACATTATAAAAAGTTACTGGTGAAAGATATTTTTGAAAGCATTTATATTTATATTTTAAAATACTGTGAAGTGGTACATGTGTAGCACCCACTACTTGAGAGAAAGGATGTTAATGTGCTCTCCAGATTTAAATTTAGAGAACTAAGAGGGATATGGGAGACAGACTCATTATTTTAAAGATTCAGAGAAAGGTATCAGTATTACAGATAAGAAGGGAAAAAGATAGAAGATAACATTTATGAAACAGTATACTATTCACCTTATACACAATCACACAACGTAGCTGTGTGTGGGGTGTATGTGTCATTTAATCCTTATGATCTATGTGGGGTGTTATTTTCCCCATTTTACATGTGCTGGAATCAAGAATCAGGGAGACTAATTTGCCAAGGGTCACATGGCTAGTTAGCATGTGGAACTGGAATTTGAACTTTGTTCTCACTTTAAAAATCTGCTTTCTCTATTCATTGAAGAATGGTGGCAGATCTGGGATTTAAACTCTAATCTTCTGGGTCACCCAAAAAACACCCAGATAGTTGTTTTTAATACATAATTACAGATTTACAAGTACCTTTTGAAATATTTACAACATTTTAAAACTTAGAGGGGAAACTTATGATGCTTGTTCTGTTATCAGAATTGATTTGGATTTATGATATCAGTTATACGGGAGTAAAATTTTCCATTATTTCAGGATCTTTTAAAAAATTATTTAAACCTTAAGATTAGATTCTCAATTGAATATTTTATCATTGGATAAATTCTTTATTAAAAATTATTTGCCAACTTGGTGCAGTGGCACATACTTGTAGTTCCAGCTATTTGGGAGGCTGAGGTGGAAGGATACTTGAGACCAGGAGCTCCAGGCTGTAGTGTTCCATAATTGCACCTGTGAATTAGACATTGTGCTCCAGCCTGGGCAATATAGTGAGAGCACATCTCTAAAAAAAAAAAATTATTTGCCATAAAATTCCATCTCTCAAAATGACAGAGTTTACCAATATGACATTCATTATTAAATGCTGGAAATAATGTATTTTCCAATAGTGGAATATGTCTACATTCAGTGTTAAGTAATCTCTCATTATTCTTTAGATATCTAGTTTGTTATTCCTTCTATATAAAATATTCTCTTTTGAAAAATAAACAGCTCCCCTGCTGTTTTATGTTTAAACTCCTCCTTGCTGTTTTGGTCTCTGTTTTCTCCATGTAGTAAAGTGTTGACAGCAACAGTACAGAGAGATAAAAATATACATCAATTAGAGCAGCAAATCACAGTATAGAAGCTAAGTGTTTTAGTTATGGCATGAGAAACACAGCTGTAATAAGTGTCTCAATAGGAATTTCTTTTGAATTGTTGCTAAAATTGTATTTCCTTTTTTTTTATTTTATGATTGTCCTAGTGGATTAAAAAAACTGGAATAGGCATGCATATTCAGGATTGTGCATCATTTTGAAAAATAAATATGAAGTAAAGACTAGTTATTTTACTAATGTCTTCATTCTGTTTCTTTATTCTGTTTTTATAGCCACAAAGACATATTCTAGTTTTGCATTATTTATTATAATAAATTTTTTAAAATCTTGGTTTTTCAGGACCAACTTTATGGTTCAACAAAATAAATTACAGCTTATATAACATTAATTCCTTAACAAAAATAACATTACAAATGAAGTTCTGAGATGGATACCAGTACTGATGATGAGAATATGAATATTTTTCCATTTAGACTGAAGCTTAGGAAAATTCGTATTTTTTTCAGCAGGAATGAATACAATTTTATTAACTTATATGCTAGGAAGTAAAGAAGTGGAATGACTAAGAGGAGAGAACTAGGCTTTGTTTTCACCTTGGCCTTGAGGAAGGTTTCTGTCCATTTCTTTTGTTTGCTGTTTATGGTTTGCTTTTGTTTTATAGACAAATTCCAGCTCAGGCACTGTGATTGCATTATCATGCAATTGTTTCTATCTTTTGGGGCTAAGAAGAATTGAGATTGGTTAGATTTTATGTGATATCCTCCCAAAAAGTGACTTCATACTCTGGTACATCTATCTTTCAGACAAAAGGTATAGAAACACATGCAGGAAAATAGTATACAGGTTAAATATTTCTTATCCAAAATGCTTGGGGACAGAAGTGTTTGGATTTTAAATTTTTTCAGGTTTTGGAAGATTTGCATATATATAATGAGATATCTTGGAAATGGCACCCAATTCTAAACAAGAAATTCATTTATATGTACCTTACAAACATAACCTGAAGGTAATTTTATACAATCATTTTGATAGTTTTGTGCATGGAACAAAGTTTGTGTTAAGCACTTTCTTGTGGAATTTTACACTTGTAGTATCATGTTGGCACTCAAAAAGTTTTGAATTTTGGATTTTAGGGTTAGGAATGCTCAATCTGCATAAGCTTTTGGCCAAGACAGTATGAAAAGCAGTAGAAACTCAAAAGCTAATATTGAGGAATAAGTAATTATCTCTTATTTAGAGATCTGGTATATCATTGTCTCTTGAGAATGGGATCAAGTCTCCCTAATTTTATAGGCCTGTGTTTATATCTGGGGAGTGTGCTTATTCCAAAATGAGAGGATGGCATTTTGAGGTTTAAGGTCAGAACTGATGTGTGGCCCACTGTGTGCTGCCACTTAATAACTTTGTTTTTAGGGTAGTGATTATTTCCTCCTTGGCATGGTGGCCTAATAATGCCTATAATTCTCCTGTTACTAGCGGGTGAGAACTAGCAAGGTGAGACAAGCAGGAGCAAGCATACTGGAAGTTTCTATAATATGTTTATAGAAAAGTAAAACTTATGATTGAGTAGGGATATAAAAGACCCAGGCTGGAGTTGCAGCTCTGTAACTTACTATTACATAACCTTGGCAATGCTGTGTCATCTCTCTGGAGGTCAGGGTTTTTTTTTTTACTTTAAAATGGCAAATGTTCTTGTTCTGCTTGACCTGGCAGAGTTGTTGCAAAAGCCTAATGTTATCAACTTTGCCAAGTAGTCAGATATGATGCGTATCATTTGGGAATCTTTCAGTTGCAAATAACAAAAATTTAACTCAAATTTGCAAAAGAAAAAGGAATTTATTGACTTCAAACGGAAATCCAGCATAGTTCTGGTTTTCGGTCTCTAGGACTCTGTTGCTCTCTATCTTTAGTTTCTAGCTCAATGTGTCTGGGTAGGATACTTCAAGCATCATTTCAGTAGGGAGGACTGCCTGCCTCTGTCCTAGTGTATCACTGAGTCTCACTGTCTGGAACCAGCTTTGAGTGAATCACAGGCCCATTCCTGTGGCATCCTAACCAGGAAATATGGCATGGCCCTTGGCTGAGACCGGGGTGCACGCACGCTGGGAGCTGGGTGTGGAATCCATCCCTCCCAAACTGTGTGAGCTGAATGTGAGGGAGAGGTGATTTCCCCTTTACCAGCATCAGGGAATACGATGCCACAAGAACAGCTGATCCCTAAACAAGATACTGTTATTTCTTTCTCTGTGACGAAAATGTTTAATGGCTTAAAAGGAAAGTGAATAAATAATAGTTGGTGGGCATTCATAAAAGTAAAGAAAGAATTATATTTCAAAGGGAGATTATATTTAATAAGCCAGAGAGGAAAAAGACCAGAAGTTTAATGAGGACAGATCAGTACAAGGATCTGGGTGAAGAAGAACCTTTTCCTTTATGCACCTTGGAGGAGAATCATCATAGTGATACTAACCTCCACTGAATTGGGTGACCATTTTATGAGACTGTTTTCACTTCCTCCTTGATCCTGACCCAAGACATAATTCATTTTTAAGAAGGCTGGCCTCAGTCCACAGGAATGGGATTAGGAAAACTTCATCCTTAGATGAAGTAAGAGGATGTAATTTGTGAAGTGTTGGAACCTTAGTAAAAACTAGCAATTCTTTGTCAGAAATGTATATGTTATTGTCAAAAAAGTAGCTACACAAATTGTGAAATGAATTCTGTTTTTCAGTGACTAACTGGGATCAGAATAAAAAGAGTTGTAGCAGGGAAAATTATGAAAACGCTAATAAAATTTTATCTGGGAAAGGCAGACAGCTGCAGGAGGCATGTTGTTGCTGCCCCTGAGGAGAGCAGGGAATCATAGGAGGTCTGGAATAAAAAAACTTAAAAGGAAGAAAGTTAAACAGCTAAAACTCAGGAAATAAGTTGTCTATTTAAAATTGCCCTCTTTGTTCCAGAAACTTTATATTCATTATCTCATTTAAACCTCATGATAATTCTGTTTTACAAATGAGGAAACTCAGGCTTAGAGGAGTTAAATAACTTGCTCAGGGTTCTACAATTGCTTAATATAAGAAGTGGGGCTTTAACTGGGAATCAAGAGGCTCAGTGGTGCTGCTGCTGCTGCAACTCAGGTATTCCCTGAAACTTATTAGAAAATAGAGTGAACTTTATACATTTAGGTTCTCCCCTCAAATTTGATGTATCCTGAGAGAATCAATTTTTGAATTTTTTTTCAAAAGACAGGATTACATGCCAGAATTAAGAAAGATATTGTGAAATATTTAGCTATTTCAAATTTGGGAAGCAAAGAGAAGACAGATTTCAATCTCCAAATGGAGGGAAGGGAATCTTGTTCTTTAAGAAAAGGAAACTCTGAGTCAAAAGACAAGTATTTTCAGAAACCTTAAAAAAACTTGTCACTGTTGAATGGCAACTGGTATTTCTTGAGATGATTTTAAATGTTCCTAAAAAAAACTTTCTAAGGCCAGAAAAGTTTGGGAAAAGCTCTGCATTATATCTGCCTCTTGGACTCATATATAGATGAACATATGGAACCAGGGAAATTGCCCTTGCTCTACCGAGTCTCAAGTGGACACTCAGGAATGAACTGGCTTGTTACTGGTTGCTTGCACCTGGTGGAAAAGTACACACAAGGCCTGACTCTGCAGAACAGTTAGGAGGATCTCAAAAGAAATATATTTAAAAAGACCTGAAAATCTAAATGGATCTTTAACCATGTAAGCAGAAACATCAGTAGCTGGAGCCTTCTTGGGGATTTGAAGTCCTGGGAAGCTGACTTCCTTTCTTGGGAGTACTGCTGCATTGCCTGCACTAAGAGGCCTCTTCAGGCAGTGGAGACCTGTAACCATTTTCCTGTAACTTGGTACCTGTTAGTCTATCAGCTCAGTGACAAATGCCCACATGTTAAAAGCTCTGAGAACTCCTAAGATAAAGAAACTTGCTTAATGCAGCATTTCATAAACTTCCTTGGTCATTTTTTTTAACATCTTTTGGACCATAGTTAGGGGAATAAGGCTCAAGATATGACCAGGGTCAGATTATTACCTTTGAGGGCCAAAGTACTGAAGAGAGAATGGTGGCCTTGCCAAATGTAACGCAAAATAATAGAACACTACATTATAAACTAAGTTAAAGAAGTCTCACAAGGTTCTAATTTTCTAAATGATGAAAGCACTTAGCATTTACCATGCCAGGCACTGTTCCAAGAACTTCCAATATATAAATGTGTTCAAAACTCACAAAGAGCTTAAGTAAATTGTGTAAGGCCACCCCTGGAATATGTGCTAGAACTGAGATTCAGAAAGAGACAATTTGAGGCCAGAAAACTGAAGAATTTATTTCAGCTTTTCACATTATTAGTAATGTAAATTTTGTGGATTTTAGTCAAATTTGGGAAAACCTCTGTCATAATGCACTCTAAGATTTTATGGCATTTCAAGTTTTGAGGGGACAGTGAATGATCTTAAATACTCTTAAACAATATATATTCTGCCTCTTAGATTAATGATTTTGATGCTTCTGAAGAAAATGACGTTTTTTCCAAATAATTTTTTTTCTCATTTTCTTGATGGAGAGGGTCTTGATTTTCCAGAGCCCTAATTATCAGTGTAGTTTGACTTTAGATAATCCAGCACTAAATGTGAGAATTTAATGCTATATTATTATAAAACACCAAGTGTGCTGGGCATAGTGGTGCATTCTTGTAGTAGTCCCAGCTGTTTGGGGGGCTGAGATGGGAGGATCGCTTAAGCCTAGGAGTTCAAGGCCAACCTGGCCAATATAAGGAGACCCTATCTCCAAACAAAACACACACACACAAACAAATAATTGTGCCCTGTGTTCACCCACTCACTCCCCATTAAATTTGTATATTATAGGGATAGGAGATTGCCTGAGCTGGTTGCCAGGAAAGAGATCGGGAACAGGTGCAGCTCTTTAACTTATTAGAAAACAATATAAGACTGTGATCTGGATGTCAGGGCCAGGGGAAGTGGGGAGCATTCTGGGCATTGCAGGGGTAGTGGAAGCTATCTGGATAAGCAGATGGTTCCTATGGAGTAGGCAGATTTTGGAGGCTGCAGGCCCGATGCTATCACCATCACAGTGGGATCTACTACCTTCAAACAATTTTAGCTTTAAGGCAGCAGAAAAGTATTCTTTCCATATCCAAGTTGTTCTTGTGGAGGTTTGTATCAGTATATTGACAGGCTCAGATCTTGATCCTATGACTAGATGGATGTGAGCTCACAGAGACCAGTGAGCACCTATTATACACAGATGCTTAAGGTGGGTGGATGAAGGGATTTGGCAGAGAGAGATACTAAATCTGTCACGTTAACCGTATTTCACTAATGTAGGCTTCATTTGGAATTTTACTAATATGATACAAGGCTAGGTCCAGGGTTGAATCCAGGTTCATTAGGCCTGAAAATCATTTAATTTTAAGGGATACTTTTAAGAAAAAAATATAAAATTATAATTACAAAGTTAAGTATGGATGTATTTATAACTAATGAAAAAAGAAGTGATAACATTTTTAAAAGCTGATAAGTACCACAAAAACCTAGAAATATAACATAAATACCACAAAACCTAGAAATATAACATTTAAAAATGAATTGCTTGATACACTGCTGTAATATTTCATTATAATTTGTATGTTGTGGCTGCATACTTTCTAATCATTTCTCTTAAGGTAATACTCATTTTGAAATATCACTGTCTATACTGAGAATATAGAGATCCAATCTTTCCAGTTAGCATGGTTGTTTCAAATTTATTTTCAATTATTGATAGTTCAGAAAAATTTATTTCAGCTTTTCACCTTGTTATTAGTAATGTAAGTTTTGTGGATTTTAGTCAAATTTGGGAAAACCTCTGTCATAATGCACTCTAAGATTTTGTGGCATTTCAAGTTTTGAGGGGACAGTGAATGATCTTAAATACTCTCAATTAATGACCCTCATGACATGGTTTGTCATCAGTGTCCTCATTCATTGGGATACCAGGAGTTTTGCATTAGCTTCACTGATGTCAGTATTTCATGACAAATCAGTCAGAAATTTAAATTTTCTGGTATGCTCGTATAATTAACTTCTCTTCATAATTAGGTTGTTAAACAACCCAAGAGCCTGTTCATTAAAGTAATTTCAATTGGTTACGTGGCTGTTTTTTGTCGCTTTTGTTTCGTATTTCATTAATTTTTTATCTGAATTATTTTATTTTAGTTGTTTAATGATTTTTTTCCAAAATGACAGAAGTAGTCATCTTTGGTATATATAGAAATCAGGCATCATAATTTTTCACTAATTTTTTTGAAATGTCTTTTAAAATCATAGTTAAAATAGTGTATTGAAACTTCACCAAATATGCTATTCTAATAAAAAAAAGTGTGCATTTATATTGAGTTTATTTTTGACAGGAGTGCACTTTGAATTTTGATTAGGTATCTGTGATAATGGAATTCTCTGCTGATTATTTTAGACATCTGGTGACTGGAAAAATTTTCTGTAGACTAGCTTTTATTTTAAGCCTTTTATCCCTAGTACCCTATCCTTCAGTTGGAGGCATCATGGGGCACATCCATGTGGTAAGAGGTCTTTGGCCCTGCACCTTGTTTTGTTGATTGAGTCAGCACAGTGGGCTCTAAGAATGTATCTGGATGTCATTTCTACACTACTAAGGCCAGCAGTAACTTTACTGTACACAATAGTGATGTGAACCACGTAAGTGTTTCCCTAACTCTACTTTTCATTTGTCTGAATGCCAAAAATGTTTACAACCATTCCAACCCATTATGGTTGAATTTCTCTCTCTTTTTTTTCAAATATAAATAGGACCATGTGAACATATTGCTAGGGTCTCTCTATAGAACTTATAAGGGAACTGTGCTTGGAAGAGGCTCTTAGGTTCATGGTGAGCCTACTTCTGGCTATGTTTCACTTGGAACAAGTCACCTAAAGAACCATGAAAGGACAGGCCATGGGATACTGGCTATAAGGTGCCAGAACTGACCTAAATTTCAAATGTGTCTGATAAAATTATCACAGGTTTTTCATCTGAAATGGTTGTTTATGAATTTGCCTCAAGACTTTTTTTGCAGGTGATGGACACCCGCTTTTAACTAGTTATAGCTTTGGTAGAAAGAATTTACTGGCTCAGGTAACAAACCACTGGAAGGTAAGCAGGTTGGAAGTAGCCTAAAGGTCACCTGGATTTATATATTCAAACAGTGTCATATCTGTTAATCTGTTTCTTTCTTTTCCCATCTCTCTTTGTCTATGTTAGTTTTATTCTCTACTCCTGAAAAAGGCCTTTTTCTTAAAAAATGATTGCAGGCAGTGTGGGGTTCTATAGTCTGAAAGGCCTAAAGGAACTTCTTTTCCAGCTCCTAATGGGAACATCCTTGGGAATGACTCTGGCCAACTTGAGTGATGTGCCCACCTCAACTTTTCTGTGTCTCTCCATGAGTCTAGCAAGCGATAGAACATAGTGATTGGCATGTGGTGGGTCGGAATAGAAGAGCAGGTCCCCCAGAAAAGCAGGGTGTCATTTTGGTAAGTCAAAACCATAATTGTCCACTGTAGTAGCTGAGGCCAAGGCTTGGTGTGGAGGTGGCATGGAAGTCATCAACTGATGAAACCTACTGTGTGGGGTGCCACTCCTTGTGTATACAGTAACTTATCCCCATTTTGAAGATAATTTAGGCACAAAATTCACTCTAAGTCTCAGAAAGTCTAATTTTTTGTTATTAGTAAGTGTGGTGTGCTTTTTAAAGTGTGTAATGGCATATTAAGAGTTAAATCACAGAGTCCTTCATTAAAGTGTCAGTAAAATAGGACTAAATTAGTTCTAAAAATCATTCAGGGCTCTGACTCATTTAACTTGGAATATAATCAGGAAAGCTAGTACTTGAGAAAGGGATCAGAGGGCTCAGAAACTTTCAGAAGCAACATTGTTAATGTTTACACTAAAATGGTAAAAAGGGAATGTTTAAAT
Organism: Pongo abelii; assembly: GCF_028885655.2. Classification (NCBI taxonomy): domain Eukaryota; kingdom Metazoa; phylum Chordata; class Mammalia; order Primates; family Hominidae; genus Pongo; species Pongo abelii. The sequence continues at coordinate 88,470,732 of NC_071991.2, read as the reverse complement.
CTAAAACTATTATTGATTTAAACTCATTAAGACAATTGATATTGAACATTGAAATTAAAAACACTGCCTGTAATCCCAGCACTTTGGGAGGCCGAGGCGGGCGGATCACAAGGTCAGGAGATCGAGGCCATCCTGGCTAACAGGGTGAAACCCGTCTCTACTAAAAATACAAAAAATTAGATGGGCGTGGTGGCAGGCACCTGTAGTCCCAGCTACTCGGGAGGCTGAGGCAGGAGAATGGCGTGAACCCGGGAGGCAGAGCTTGCAGTGAGCCGAGATCGCACCACTGCACTCCAGCCTGGGCGACAGAGCGAGACTCCATCTCAAAAAAAAAAAAAAAAAAAAGAAAGAAAAAGAAAAATGCTGCGTTTTTGTTCTTCCTGCATTTTTGTTCTTCCTAAGTCAACTTGTTGGAGAATATTAATAGTTGGCAACATGTGTCTTTAGAAGGAAGATGAGCGGTGAACCCTGAAAGTAACCCTTCATCTCACTCTGTAAGGTGTTTCTTTCTCTCTCTCTCTCCCCCCCCCTCCCCTTTCTCTCTAGCTTCTTTCAAGATTTTCTCTTTGTCTTTGGTTTGCTGCATTTTGAATGATATACCTAGGTGTAGATATTTTGGTATTTATTCTGTTTGGTGTTGTCTGAGCTTCCCGGATCTGTGGTTTAGTCATTAACTTTGGAAAATTCTTGACTGGTGTGATTTCAAATATTTCTTCTTTGTTTTCTCTTGCTTGTTTTTATGCTATTCTAATTATGCATAAGTCACACCTTTGGAGATTGTCCCATAGTTCTTGGTAGAGTATTGTGTTCTGTTGTTTTTTTCTTTTTTTTTTTTTTGTCCTTGCATTTTAATCTGAGAAGTTTTTGTGGACATAGCTTCAAACTCACTGATTCTTTCCTCAGTTGTGTCCAGTCTACTGATGAGCCTATCAAAGGCATTCTTCATTTCTGTTAACAGTGTTTTTGACTGCTAACTTGTCCTTTTGATTCTTTCTTAAAATTTTTCCCTCTCTGCTTACATTATTCATCAGCTCTTGGATGTTGTCTACTTTTTCCACTAAAGCCTCTAACCTAGTAATCATAGTTAAATTCCCTGATAGTTCCAAAATCCATGTCATGTCAGAGTCTGCTTTTAATGCTTGCTTTGTCTCTTCAGACTGTTTTTTTCTTGCCTTTTAACATGCCTTGTAATTTTTTGTTGAAAGCTGGACATGATGTATCAGATAATAGGAGCAAAGGTATATAGGTCTTGCAATGTTTGGTTTGTTGTTAATCTGGCTAGTTGTGCAGTTTTAATGATTGCTTTAGCTGTAGGTGCCAGAAGTTTCAGGTACTTCTAATGTTCTTGTTTTAATTTTCCTTGTTGTCTTTGTGAAAACCTAAGACCTTCTTCTTAGAGTCTACACCTTGCAGCCCTTTCAGCTGTAACCCATGAATATTATACTAGAGCCCCAGAGCCCTGTTCATGTGCTGGTAAGGTATGGAGGAAGAGCAAGTGTTCTATAATTTCATGATTAAATCTCAGTCTTTTGAGTAGGCTCATCCCTCTGCTGTGACCTTCACAGTGTTTCTGAACTATCGCCCTCACTCCCTTTGCTGAGACTAGAAGGCTAGAGGAGTCTGTAGTTGGGGAAATGCTCTTCTGTTAGGTAGGATAAAGTTCTGGTAAAGTCCTTCCCCATGGAGAGTAGCCATTTGTTCTGGGGAATGTTCCAGGTGTATTTCATGTAATTCATATTGGTTACTTTTCCTCTTTCCCTCTAGAGCCAAGGACTCGGGGGACCGGGGAAATCTTCACCATGAGAACATGGTAAGGTTCCCAGAGGCAAAACTCTCAAAACTATGGGAACACCCCCTAAGACTGGAATCCCCAGATGTCTCTCATGCTTATGCTAGTCCACAGTCAGCCTCCAGCAAAGCATCAAAGCCATTACCCAAGTCTTCCACCAATTTATGGCATCCAGTAGCTTCTGCTCCAGATAAACTGATCTTAGCTATTATTCTCTATGTTCACCTGTTTTTCCAGATTTTGGTGTGGCAGTTTGCCCTGTGACTCTGTTCTCTGATAGGTTCAAGAAAAGTCATGGATTTTTAGTTTGTTCAGCTTTTTTCCTTGTGAAAATGAGGGTAATGACTTCTAAGCTCCTTACATGCTGGAACAGAAACTGGAAATCTTTATATTTTCAATAGATTATATTTTTTCTGAACTTTCTTATTAATTTTCATTTTTCGTCACAGAGTCTTGCTGTGTCACCCAGGCTGGAGTGCAGTGGTACAATCATAGCTAACTGCAGCCTCAAACTCCTGGGCTCAAGGGATCTTCCTGCATCAGCCTCCTGAGTAGCTAGGATTACAGGTACACAGCACCATGCCTGGCTAAATTTTTTATTTTTATTTTATGTAGTCAGGGTCTTGCTCTGTTGCTCAAGCTGGTCTCAAACTCTTGGCCTCAAGTGATCCATGCCTTGCCTCCCAAAGTGTTGGGATTACAGGCATGAGCCACCATGCCTGGCCATTTCTTGAACCTTCTGAATGTTATATGGAGATCAGTGATTTTCACTGATGTTACTATATTCATATTCATAGGGAAAGTGTTTCCCACACTCCTGTTTCAACTTTACTAGAGTGTAAGGTTGATGATGACAGTGATTTGTCTCGATTCTTTACCCAAATGACGTGAATAGTAGGTACTCAAAAATATTCATGGAAAGGATAAATATTAGTTGTATCTGAGTACCACTATTTTTTTTCTTGAAATTAATTCCCTTTTAAAATTTTAAATACCTACTGCCCTCTCCTTCTAAGGAGTAACATCTATGAAATCATAGGTTTGATATGCTAATTGTCTATTTTTTCTGATATATGTTAGCATGATTTCCTAAAGATTAGAATAAAAGTTTCCTAAAATCATCCTGTATCTATCTAGTGGCATGTGTACCCATGATGGAAAACACTCCTCTAAGGTGATGAATAACATGTAGCTGTATACTGATTTTTATGAGTTCTGTCAAAAATTAGCTGTTAAACAGAAACACGTTGCCCCAAGAAGGGCAGGAGTAAACTCAGAGTCTCTCTGATTCTGCATAGGCATGACAATATAATGGGCCCGATGCTGCTTCTATTCTAGGAAGGTTCAACTTTCTCCCAACTCCCCATCATACACTTTTTCATAAGAATATTTTATTTCACCGTTCTTTAAATCTGAAAGTCAGGTGAGGAAGTTTTTTCAGCAGGCACATTTTCAAGAAGTTATATACTTTTGACTGGGTGAAGTGGCTCACGCCTGTAATCCCAGCACTTTGGGAGGCCGAGGCGAGCAGAGCACCTGAGGTCAGGAATTTCAGACTAACCTAGCCAACGTGGCAAAAACGCGTCTCTACTAAAAATACAAAAGTTAGCCAGGCGTGGTGGCGGGCACCTGTAATCCCAGCTACTCAGGAGGCTGAGGCAGGAGGTAAAAAAAAAAAAAAAAAAGTTATATACTTTCTGGCAACACTGGGCCCTCTGAGAATTTGCCACATCAAACTGAGAAGTTGCTTTGAGGGCTTTCTGGCAGAAGGAGCTTTTACAGAGGTCACATTTACCAAGTCATCATTCCATTGAGATATGTGGTATTCTAGTGATTCCCAAATGCTGATCCTCAGATTGGCTGCAGCAGAATCACTTGGATAACTTTAGAAGAAATGATTCCTAAGCTAAGTCCCACCCACAGAGATTCTGAGTAGATCTGGTGGAGGAAGCCTGGGAATCCACAAGTTTGTAGAACTCTCCAGGTGGTTCTGCTACAGAGCCATGACGCCGTATGCTCTAGTCTATGCAGTGATCATTGATACAGGGTAGAACTTTAAGAGTTCAACATACACTGACATTTCTTCTCATCTTAAATAAAGTAACAAAGGTTTAATAAAGAGAAAAAGAAATCGATTGTGGATACTGAATAATACCTTTGTTCTGAAGAAGACAGTGAAAAGAACTTTAACAACCATTTAAGAAGCAGTTAGGGGTTAAAGATGATTGAGTTGATCTGAACCCTAATAAGTGTTATCTGTTGATTGGAGAGCAATTAATAAATATTAATTGTGAAGTAAATAAATTTTACCTTGCTCTTCCAGAGGTGGAAAGAGAACAGTAAAATGCCTAGATAATTACCCCACTTCATGCCATATTATAGCAAAATAAAGCAACTGTGGATTCTGTCTCTGCTCATGTAACCAGGCTGTATTCACCATCCCTGCTGCCCTTAGTTGTACATTTGGAGTCAATCGTCACAGGCATGCATAGCTACAAGCATGTGGTTTCAGGAAAGAGGTTCAGAAAAACTAAGTGGTAAAAGGAATATGGTTTGATCAAATAAAAAAGCTGCATTCATGAAACTGGAGGAGGAAATGGAAACAGACCTCCAAACATCACATTTCATCTTAGTACATTAAATGTCTTTTTACCAAAGCCAAGCAAAGCCCAGAAAATACTAAAAGCTTGGCTTCAGAAGCCAGGCAGCTTGGATTTTTCTTGGAAGCCCTATGTTCTAACAAATGATGAAGTTTAATATTCTCATATATTGTTCTTTTATTACTAATTTAAGAACCTACATTTCATTTTGCATAGTGAAATTTGTGGGGAGCAGAGGTATTATTGTGTTTTCTCTTTGAGTTTTTGTTTTTGATTAAAGTTATGTATTTACATTTTTTAGTGAATTAGTTTGTGGTACACTTTTCCCATGAGACAACTGCTTTCAAATCTTTCTTTTTTTTGCTTTTTCTTCATATAACAAATGTATATATGAATGACTGAACTAGAAAATATTATTTTCCTTTTCCCTAAAACTGTGTTTCTCAAGGTATGTTTTCTGATTGCTTTCACTGGAATTGGTTGATATGATTATTACAAATGAGGAGTCCTGGGTCCCATTCCAGACCTAATAAGTCAGACTTGTTAGTGTATGAGTTCTAGGCATTTGTATTTTAAACAAAGATCTTCATGCAAATTAAAGTTTGAAAGTCACTTTCCTAAAGCTTCTTGATTTTTTCTAGGAATGTAACATTTTCTAATTGTATTTCTGTTTTCATATCCATTGTCATTTGGTTAGGGTCCTATCTAACAAATGTATAACTTTTACCAATGATGTTAGTACAAACAAGACAAAGTAGTAAGTTTACCCTTTCTAGAACAATGGAAAATGTCCCTAGAGACTGAAATCTGAGTCCTAGATGGTGCTTAATGCTATTGAGTTAATGCTTCTAGGTCCTTTTAGTGGACAAATTTGAAAATTATGTTATTTTTGAATTAGAATTATTAATGGGTACCTTATAATTTATTAAACTTTATATGTCTTTTTTTCTTATGTGAAAATTTATACTTCCTAAAAACAGTAACATAATGATTTTCTGCTAATTGTAAAACCACTGTATGATGTTTAAGATTATTTTGCATCTACTTTGGATCTTAGAATATTTCCCACTAAGGAACTGTAGTCAAAGTAGTATGCTCTGTGTTCTCACTCATATGTGAGAGCTAAAAAAAGTTGAGCTCATAAAAGTAGAGAGGATAATTGTGGTTGGTAGAGACTGGGAAAGGTAGTGGGAAGGGAAGGATAAGGAGAGGTTAGTAAATGGATACAAAATTACAGCTAGGCCAGCATAGTGGCTCATGTCTGTAATCCTAACACTTTGGGAAGCTGAGGCAGGAGTATTGTTTGAAGCCAGGAGTTCAACACCAGCCTGGGCATTATACTGAGACCTTGTCTCTACAGAAAACTAAACTATTAGCCAGGCATGGTGGTAGGCACCTGTAGTCCCAGCTTCTTGTGAAGGCTGAGGCAGGAGGATTGCTTCAGTCCAGGAGCTTGAGGCTGAAGTGAGCTATGAGTGCACCACTGTACTCCAGCCTGGGTGACAGGCCTAGGTAACAGAGTGAGACCCTGTCTCTAAAAATAAAAATTAAAAATAAAAAAATACAAATTTACAGCTAGATAAGAATAATAAGTTCTAGTGCTTTATAGCACCGTGGTGTGAATATATTTAACGATAATTTATTGTATATTTTGAAAAATCCAGAGAAGAGGATTTTGAATGTTCCCAACACAAAGAAATGGCAAATGTTTAAGGTGATGGATATGTTAATTACCTGATTTGATCATTACACATTGTGTACATATCAGAATGTCACTGCATCCCATAAATATGTATAATTATTATGCATCAACTAAAAACAAAAGGACAAAAGTACTATGCTGTGTCAGTAACTTAAAATACTTAAAATAAGTTACCTTAAATACTTACTTTTTCTGAATAGTTTTATTATCAATTTGCTATATATGTAGGTTTATTAATTTTAGTTTGTTTTCACCTAGGGCTGGCACTTTTTCTTTTTGATTGAATTTAATTCTTGAAATATATGAGGCATATGCATGTCCAAAATGATATAAATATATAAAGTATGTACTCAGAGAAGTTTTATTTACTTCTATTCCTTCCACTTAGTTTCTACCTCCATCTCCTGTATAGGTAACCATTTTTATTAATTTCTAGCTTTTCCTTTCACTGTTTCTTTGTAAAAATGCAAGCATATGTGTGTGTGTATATATATATGTGTGTGTGTGTATAAATACATACATATATATACATATATATATTCCTATTTCTTTTGTTTGTTTGTTTTTATTTATTATTATTATACTTTAAGTTTTAGGGTACGTGTGCACAATGTGCAGGTTAGTTACATATGTATACATGTGCCATGCTGGTGTGCTGCACCCATTAACTAGTCATTTAGCATTAGGTGTATCTCCTAATGTTATCCCTCCCCACTCCCCCCACCCCACAACAGTCCCCAGAGTGTGATGTTCCCCTTCCTGTGTCCATATGTTCTCATTGTTCAATTCCCATCTATGAGTGAGAACATGCGGTGTTTGGTTTTTTGTCCTTGCGATAGTTTACTGAGAATGATGATTTCCAATTTCATCCGTCTGTACAAAGGACATGAACTCATCATTTTTTATGGCTGCATAGTATTCCATGGTGTATATTTGCCACATTTTCTTAATCCAGTCTATCATTGTTGGACATTTGGGTTGGTTCCAAGTCTTTGCTATTGTGAATAGTGCCGCAATAAACATACGTGTGCATGTGTCTTTATAGCAGCATGATTTATAGTCCTTTGGGTATATACCCAGTAATGGGATGGCTGGGTCAAATGGTATTTCTAGTTCTAGATCCCTGAGGAATCGCCACACTGACTTCCACAATGGTTGAACTAGTTTATAGTCCCACCAACAGTGTAAAAGTGTTCCTATTTCTCCACATCCTCTCCAGCGCCTGTTGTTTCCTGACTTTTTAATGATTGCCATTCTAACTGCTGTGAGGTGGTATCTCATTGTGGTTTTGATTTGCATTTCTCTGATGGTCAGTGATGATGAGCATTTTTTCATGTGTCTTTTGGCTGCATAAATGTCTTCTTTTGAGAAGTGTCTGTTCATATCCTTCACCCACTTTTTGATGGGGTTGTTTGTTTTTTTCTTGTAAATTTGTTTGAGTTCATTGTAGATTCTGGATATTAGCCCTTTTGTCAGATGAGTAGGTTGCTTAAGTTTTTCACAAAGAATAAAAAAAAATTTGTTTTACATTTTTTTTCTCCACATACAGATATGGGAAATGAAGGAAAACCTTCACAAACTACCACATTCTTCTTGACTCCCCAAAGACTCTGAGATGGTCCCATTGAGTTACTAGTTCATCTTGTTCTTAGGTCCTCTCTTGTTTCAGGTCTAAACCAGACCATTTAACAAAGATCTGTTGTTCAAGGTCAGTATTAATTATCCCATGTTAATGAAAATGACCTGAAAAATCACATAGTGTATCCTGTTTGTGGGCTAATTCATTCATAGATTATCTAAACAATATTGATGTCAAGTGGCCAAGAAATAAGTGGTTTTGCCTTCCTTTTTTGTCCTTTGAAGATAAAAGGTCCAGATATAGCACCCAGAAACCACCATTCTCTTTGTTGTTTCATGTTGTTTGAGATGCCACAGTGTCTTTTTCTTTTTTTCTTTCTTAAAACTTTGTTAACAACAATTAAAAAGGAGTGTCATTATTGGACTCTTCTGTGAGGAACCTTTTATTTTGTAAGTAAATAATATGAGAAAATCTAGATTTTTTTTCCCCCATTACTGTTGTACCAAAGTAGCATTTCACACTGAGTAGAGCAGGAAAACATGGTAGGTGTGTAAAAAACAAAGAAGCCAAATCTAATAAAATAGATGATGGAATTGGAATTTGGGTAGAAATATAAAGCATCTGCTTTATTCCTTATTTGCAACATTCGTTGACAATAAGGTACATTGTGAAGAAAGAAACCAATCTTTCCAAAGAAGATTTTGCAATTGAACTCACTCTTTAAGATTCCCAATGGTATGTTCGCTTCCGATTTTACTGCTTATGGCACACAAAAGCGGGAACGTGAAAATTCCTGGAGGTCAAATGTTGTTTAAATTGTTTCTTAGCAGTGAATAATGGCTCCTTAGGAATAAATATGTGCATTTTACATGGCAGTCCATAGGAGGCAAATTGTGTACTTAATTTCCGAGAAATAACTGAATGTAATAATGTTTACATAAAGCTTTGGACAAAGGTAGTATCAGCACACATTGCTTTTCATAGATAGCTTATTAGCTCTATAGCTTTTTTATATAAAAAGTTTTAGTATAATGTAAGAGTATTTATCTCATGACATATTATACAGAGTGGTTTTATTTTTTGCCATCTATAAAAATGTGTGAACTACTAAACCAAAAAAAAAAAAAAAGATTAGCTTCAAAACTATTCCTTTTTGATTTGGTGAAATAAACTTGAAAGCAATTTAGCACTGACTCAGAAAGAATATCCATTAGTCCTTCTGAAAATTTAGCATGCTAGGCCAGGTGTCATGGCTCACACCTCTAATCTCAGCATTTTGGGAGGCCAAGGTGGGTGGATCACTTAAGGCCAGGAGTTTGAGATCAGCCTGGCCAACATGCTGAAACTCTGTCTCTATTAAAGATACAAAAAATTAGTTGGTCATGGTGGTGGGCGCCTATAATCCCAGCTACTTGGGAGGCTGAGGCAGGACAATTGCTTGACTCTGGGAGGTGGAGGTTGCAGTGAGCCGAGATCATGCCACTGCACTCCTGCCTGGGCGACAGAGTGAAACACTGTCTCTAAACAAAGAAAGAAGGAAATAAACAAAGTTTAGCATACTGACTTTGAAATTTATAATGGTATAAACTTACTTCAAAATATATTTTGTTCTGGCCGGGTGTGGTGGCTCATGCCTGTAATCCCGGCACTTTGGGAGGCGAAGGCAGGTGGATCACCTGAGGTCAGGAGTTCGAGACCAACTTGGCCAACACGGTAAAACCCCGTGTCTACTTAAAAAATACAAAAATTAGCTGGGGGTTATGGTGCGCACCTGTAATCCCAGTTACTCAGGAGGCTGAGGCAGGAGAATCGCCTGAACCCAGGAGGCGGAGGTTGCACTGAGCCGAGATTGTGCCATTTCACTTCAACCTGGGCGACAGAGCGTGACTCCGTCTCAAAAAATATATGTGTGTGTGTGTGTGTGTGTGTGTGTGTGTAGATATATTTCTTAAAAATAAAAAGATTAAACCTCAAATGATGAAAAACATTAGTGTTCTGTCATCTTCCATAATATAGATGAAAATGGTCAAGTTCCTGAACCTTTATGGGAGCTCACAAAAATAGTGAAAGCCATCTCTTAGGTGGATAGCAATTTTTTTCTGGGTAATAGCAATGATTAAACAGAATGGGCTTTGCTGACATACCTGTGACTTAACTGCATTTTCATGAGTATTGGTATTGTGGTGTTAATGCGCAGGCATTGAGTATTAGTCATGGCAAGGGACAAATGTGTGTTCTCTAACTGCAAATGTAAAAGAAACTGACAGTGACAATGACAAGCTCATTAGTATATTTTTTTCCTGGGACCTCATTCAGGCCAGAACCACCATCTCTTTCAATTGTAATTTGGGATTGGTTGGCTAAGGCCTAACAAAATGGGCTTTTAAGTCGCTTTACCTGTGGTTTGTTGAGAAGGGAGGGCTGGTGCCACAATCATGTGACAATACTCCACAGGGGGCTGTCCATGCCTGGAGGAGGATGCATGTTTGCCAAGGGGATGGGTTTTGTGATTTGTACTTCTGGGCTTTCACTGGGAGAGCAGAGGCAACTTTTGTCTTGGTTTGTTTCCTCCAATGTGTATCGACCTTGGCCTTACTTCTTCCTTCACTATTCCAGGCCACTCTGACAGTATCACTTCTGAAATTCCACCAGGTGAATGCTCATTAAACCTTTGACCTCTTCCACTGCATCGCAGTGGAATAGGCCCAGGCAGTCCCTGAGATCAGCAGATTATTTGTGCCAGGATAACATATATTTTTAGAATTTTAAATTTTATGTATTTTGTATTCACATACTGTGTAATTCAAAATAGGATTATTCCAGGAAAGTTTATTTGCAGCGAGACCATTTACAAAAGCATGGGGGTAAGAGAACCCCAGTGGATAATGCAGAAACCTGGCTTTTAGTACCCTAGTTGGGGATGAGGAGGGGGAGTGGGTACTGGAACTTAAGGGGTGAGTTCTGGAATTTAGGGAGTGAATTTTACTCTAGAGTCAGAAACCACTGAGAGGAACCACAGTCTTCTTTGGAGAGACAGCCAACTCCAGGGGACCATGGTCAAGAGAGCAGGAAATAAATACTTTGTCTTCACTAATTTTTCTCCTCTGATCTTCTGTCCTGCCTTCCATCATCCAATCTTACCAGAAACCGGAAGGCAGGGAACTCTTTGCTATGAACCATAAAGGTCAGCCTCTTGGGGCACAGGGCAGTGTGGCAAGTGAATCACAAGGAAATGAAAATTCCTAGCATAAAAGAAGTATGTGAAGGCTCTGTCCTACCTTGGCACCTAGTTCTCTGCGAAAGCAACCATTTCACCAGAGCCTTCCAGAGAACTTAATCCAGTCTTGTTATTTTGTAAGTAAACTGAGGAGTGGGGATTATTTTTACAGAGTTTTAAATTTGCCTAAAGCAAACCTTTTTGCTGGGAAGAAACCCCTGGTATGTGCCAAAGGTTTGCTGAGGGTCACAAAAGACAATATGACACATATCCTGTTTCTGAATTCTGGACACTTTGTATACTACATTTTGTCCTTAAAAATAATAAATAGGTTAAGTTTTTGTGTTATTGCCTTATGTTTTCTATTAGTGATCTGGCTCAGAAATAAAACATGTAAAAATATATTGGCTGGTTTCAGACAAGTAATTATAGCATTTTTTCTTCAATGGACTTTTCAGTGGTTCTAAAGCAGTTTCCAGACCCACTGATCATGAATGGATGCTGAATTTCAGGAATGACTGAAATTGTATTCAAAATGTTATGTATGTGCGCTTGTGCATTTTTCAGGAGTGTGGAGCCATGGCTTTCAGGAAATTCTGATAGAGGTTTTCGAGTCATAAAAGACTCAGAGACAATGGTATAAAGTTTAATTCATTTGAAATTTCTTCCTTCTTTCATTACATTTTTTTTTTTTCTTTTTGAGACAGGGTCTCACTCTGTCGCTCAGGCTGGGGTGCAGTGGTATGACCAAAGCTCACTGCAGCCTTGAACTCCTGGGCTCAAGTGATCCTCCCATCTCTGCCTCCGAATGTTGAGGACTACAGACATGTACCACCATGCCTGGCTAATTTAAATTTTTTTTTTTTTTTTTTTGGTAGAGATGGAGTCTCACTGTGTTGCTCAGACTGGTCTCAAAACCCTAGCCTCAAGTGATCCTCCTGCCTCAGCCTCCCAAAGTGCTAGGAGTACAGGCATGAACCACCACTCCTGGCCTCATTACACTTAACCATCACTTAACTATTAATGTGACCTCTGCTTTCTTAGAGTTCAGTAGGCCGGACAGAGGGAATGATACCAGATGGTTCATGACATTGCAATTCAAATGTTCTCAGTAACTTGCAAACTAAAATTCAATGTTGTGATGGATTAATATGTGCTAAATGATTCTTATCATATAAAATAGTGAGATTTTGGTCAAGAAATTCCACTATGACCAAGTTAATAAGATGATTTATATTCAATGAGATTATTTCAGTTGGATTTTACCAAGAGAACAGTGTTTAGTTTAAGTGATAGGAAAGAGGATTTGGGTTAATGAAAAAAGGTGCATACCATTTTGTTTTTCTAGAGAAAATTGTCTGGAAATTTTATGATCTGTTTTGGTGTGTGAAATTTCATTTTTTTCATACCAGTAAGTAGAGTTCATGAATTAAACTACTACACTCATATTTAAGACTTCTTCTGATTTCATCATAAAATTATTCTTTTACATAGGATGATTTTAAATGTTTGCCATAGTTTTTATTCCTGCTTTATATTTTACTCTGTCTTCTGGGCAAATACTTTTCTGAGAAAAAAATTATAACTTTATATTAACAATCACTAGGTAAGTTCAATAAATGATATTGTAGCAGCATTTAAAGGATTTTTCTTTTCTCTTTCAAAAGGCACACACAAACTATTGAAACTATTAATGGAGCAATATAACTTGCTGCACTTTGTAAAACATTGCTAGACTAGATTAGATACATCGGTCCATTACTTTTACTTATTTCACTTTTCTTTTGCTTAGGACTCTTTGTTTACAAGTATCTGAAACCTGACTTAACCAAAATAATGAATTTACTGATTTTTGTTTTCTGGTTGTTTCGTGGTCTTCTCTTCATTCTTTTCTTCCTTCCTTTTAATGAAAGATTGTTTAGATGGATTATATTTAGAACAATGGAGGTGGAACTGGCCTCAGGTATGCCTGAATCTAGGATCTCAGTTATATCAGATCTTTTTATATTTATTTATTGATTTTGTTTTTAATTTCTGGGTATATAGTAGGTGTATATATTCAAGGATTATATGAAATACTTTGATACAGGCATACAATGTGTAATAACCATATCAGGGTAAATGGGATATCTGTCACCTCAAGCATTTATCCTTTGTGTTACAAACAATCCAATTATAGTCTTTTATTTATTTATTTAGAGATGGAGTCTTGCTCCATTGCCCAGGCTGGAATGCAATGGTGTGATCTCAGCTCATTGCAACCTCCACCTCCCAGGTTCAAGTGATTCTCCTGCCTCAGTCTCCTGAGTAGCTGGGATTACAGGCATGAGTCACCACACCTGGCTAATTTTTGCATTTTTAGTAGAGACTGGGTTTTGCCATGTGGATCAGGCTGGTCTCGAACACCCCACCTACCTCAGCCTCCCAAAGTGCTGGGATGACAGGCATGAGCCACTGCCCCCGGCTTAGTTATTTTAAAATATACAATTAAATTGTTATTGACTATAGTAACCCTGTTGTGCTATCAAATATTAAATTTTATTGATTTTTCTAACCATTTTTTGGCACTCCTTAGCTACCCCCACTTCCCCCCTACACTCCTGTTACCCTTCCCAGCCTCTGGTAACCGTTATTCTGCTCTCTATCTCTATGAGTTAAATTGTTTTAATTTTTAAATCCCACAAATAAGTGAGAACATGTGAAGTTTCTCTTCCTGTGTCTGGCTTATTTCTCTTAACATAATGATCTCCAATTTCATCCATGTTATTGCAAATGAAAAAATCTCATTCTTTGTTATGGCTGAATAGTACTCCTTGTTGTATATATACCATATTTTCTTTATCCATTCATCTGTGGTTGGACACTTAGATTGCTTCCAAATCTTGACTATTGTGAATAGTGCTTCCATAAACATGGAAGTACAGATATCTCTTTGTTATACCGACTGCCTTTCTTTTGACTATATACCTAACAATGGGATTTCCGGATCATATGGTAGCTCTATTTTTAGTGTTTTGAGGAACCTCCAAACTGTTCTCCATAGTGGTCGTACTAATTTACATTCCCACCAACATTGTATGCAGGTTGCCTTTTCTCCACATCCTCACCAGCATTTGTTATTGCCTAACTTTTGGATATAAGCCATTTTAACTGGGGTGAGATGATACCTCATTGTAGTTTTGACTTTCATTTCTCTCATGATTAATGATGCTGAACAATTTTTCATATGCCTGTTTGCCATTTGTATGTCTTCTTTGGATAAATGTATATTCAGATATTTTTGCCAATATTTTAATTAAATTATTGGATTTTTCTTTCTTTTTTTAAATTATACTTTAAGTTTTAGGGTACATGTGCACAACGTGCAGGTTTGTTACATATGTATACATGCGACATGTTGGTGTGCCGCACCCATTAACTCATCATTTAACATTAGGTAAATCTCCTAATGCTATCCCTCCCCCCTCCCCCCACCTCACAACAGACCCCAGTGCATGATGTTCCCCTTCCTGTGTCCATGTGTTCTCATTGTACAATTCCCACCTATGAGTGAGAATATGCGGTGTTTGGTTTTTTGTCCTTGCAATAGTTTGCTGAGAATGATGGTTTCCAGCTTTATCCATGTCCCTACAAAGGACATGAACTCATCATTTTTTTATGGCTACATAGTATTCCATGGTGTATATGTGCCATATTTTCTTAATCCAGGCTATCATCGTTGGACATTTGGGTTGGTGCCAAGTCTTTGCTATTGTGAATAGTGCCGCAATAAACATACATGTGCATGTGTCTTTATAGCAGCATGATTTATAATCCTTTGGGTATATACCCAGTAATGGGATGGCTGGGTCAAATGGTATTTCTAGTTCTAGATCCCTGAGGAATCGCCACACTGACTTCCACAATGGTTGAACTGGTTTACAGTCCCACCAGCAGTGTAAAAGTGTTCCTATTTCTCCACATCCTCTCCAGCACCTGTTGTTCCCTGAGGATTTTTCTTATAGAGTTGTTTGAGCTCCTTGTATATTCTGGTTATTAATCCCTTGTCAGATGGTTAATTTGCAAATATTTTTTCCCATTCTATGCATTACCTGTTCACTTTGTTGATTATTTTCTTTGCTGTGCAGAAGCTTTTTAACTTAATGTGATCCCATTTGTCCATTTTTGCTTTGGTTGCCTGTGCAAGTGGGGTATTACTGATATTGCTCACTCTGATATCCTGGAGAGATTCTCTGATATTTTCTTTTAGTAGTTTCAGAGTTTAAGGTCTTAGATTTGAGTCTTCAATCCATTTTGATTTGATTTTTGTATATGGCAAGAGATAGGGGTCTCGTTTCATTCCTCTGTGTATGGATATCCAGTTTTCCCAGCACCATTTATTAAAGAAAGTTATCTTTTCCCCAATGTATATTCTTGGCACCTTTGTTGAAAATAAGTTCATTGTAGATTTATGGATTTGTTTCTTGGTTCTCTATTCTTTTACATTGGTCTATTTGTCTTGTTTTATGCCAGTACCATGCTGTTTTAGTTACTATAGCTCTGAAGAATATTTTGAAGACAGATAATATGATTTCTTCAGTTTTGTTCTTTTTACTCAAGATAGCTTTGGCTATTCAGGGTCTTTTGTGGTTCCACATAAATTTTAGGATTGTTTTTACTATTTCTGTGAGGAATGTCATTGGTATTTATTAAGGATTGCATTGAATCTGTATATTGCTTTAGGTATTATGGTCATTTTAACAATATCTTTTCATTTTTTGTGTATGTCCTCTTCAATTTCTTTGACGAATGTTTTATACTTTTTATTGTAGAGATCTTTAGTTTCTTTGGTTAATTCCTAGCTATTTAATTTTATTAGTATCTACTATAAATTGGATTACTTTCTTGATTCCTTTTTCAGTAATTGCTGTTAGCATGTGTGTTAGCACAGACTGGATAATTTATAAAGAAAAGAGGGTTCATTGGCTCATGGTTCCACAGACTGTACAGAAGCATGGCATCATCTGCTTCTGGGGAGACCTCAGGGAACTTTTACTCATGGCAGAAGGCAAAGTGGGAGCAGGCATTTGACATGGCAGGAGTAGGTCCGACAGAGAAGGGAGAGGTGCCACATACTTTTAACAACGAGATGTCACAATAACTCATTTACCCACTGTCATGAAAACAGGACTGAAGGGACGGTGCTAACCCATTCATAAGAATTCCACCCCGATGATACAGTCACTTCCCACTAGGCCCCACCTTCAACACTGGGAATTACAAATTGACATGAGATTTGAGTGGAGACACAGATTGAAATCATATTAGCATGTAGAAATGCTACCGATTTTTGTATGTTGTTTTTATATCCTGCAATATTACTGAATTTATTAGTTCTAATATTTTTTGGTAGAATCTTCAGGTTTTTCCAAATACAAGATTATATAATCTGCACACAAGGATAATTTGACTTCTCGCTTTCCAATTTGGTTGCTGTTTTTAATTTCTCTTGTCTGATTGCTCTAGCTAGGTCTTCCAGTACTATGTTGAATAACAATGATGAAATTGGGCATCCATTGTGTTGTGTTCCCAGTCTTAGAGGAAAGTCTTTCAGTTTTTTTCCATTCAGTATGGTACTAACTGTGGGTCTGTTGTTATGGCTTCTATCATGTTGTGGTATGTTTCTTCTATAGCCAGTTTTTTGAGGGCTTTTTGTCATGAAAGGGTGTTGAGTTTTAGGAAATGCTTTTCAGCATCAAACGAAATGATCATATGAATTTTCTTCAACATTCTGTTAATATGCTGCATCGCATTGATTGATTTGTGTATGTTGAGCCATCCTTGCATCCCTGGGATAAATCCTACTTGGTTGTGATGAATGACCTTTTTAATGTATTGTTGAATTTGGTTTGCTAGTATTTTGTTGAGGAATTCTGCCTGAATGTTCATCAGGGACGTTGGCCTATGTTTTTCTTTTTTTGACACATTTTTGTCTGGTTTTAGTATCAGGGTAATACTGGCTTTGTAGAATGAGTTTGGAAGCATTCCCTCCTCCACCATTATTTGGAATAGTTTCAGTAGGATTGGTGTTAGTACTTCTTTAAATGTTTAGTAAAATTCAGCAGTGAAGCCTTAAGCTTGCAGGCTTTGTTTTTGCTGAGAGACTTTTTAATTACAGTTTTAATCTCTTTACTTGTTATTACACTGTTCAGGTTTTGGATTTCCTCATGGTTCAATCTTGGTAGGTTGTATGTGTATAGGAATTTATCCATTTCTTCTCGCTTTTCCAATTTCTTGGCATATAGTTGCAAATAGTAGCCTCTAATTATCCTTTGAATTTCTGCAGAATCAATTGTCTCTTTTCTCTTTTTTTTTTTCCCCCATTAGGCTGGCTAAAGATTTGTCAATTTTGTTTATCTTTTCAGAAAAAAGCACCTTTTGTTTTGATGACTATTTGTATTGTTTCAATTTCATTTATTTATGCTCTGATCTTTATTATTTCTTTTCTTGTACTAACTTTGGATTTGGTTTGCTGTTGCTTTTCTAGTTCTGAAGATGCTTCATTAGGATGTTTATTTGAGCTTTTCTACCTTTTTTTTTTTTTTTGAGACAGAGTCTTGCTCTGTTGCCCAGCGGCATTATCTTGGCTCACTGCAACCCTCACCTCCCAGGTTCAAGTGATTCTCCTGCCTCGGCCTTCTGAGTAGCTGGGGTTACAGGCATGTGCCACCACACCCGGCTAATTTTGTATTTTTAGTAGAAGCAGGGTTTCACCATGTTGGCTGACCTCGAACTCCTGACCTCAAATGATCTGCCTGCCACAGCTTCCCAAAGTGGTGGGATTACAGGCATGAGCCACTATGCCCAGCCTTTTTTCTACTTTTTTGATGTAAGCAGTTATAGCTATGAGCTTCCCTCTTAGTACTGCTTTTGCTGTATCTCATAGGTTTTGGTGTATTGTCTTGCCATTGTCACTTATTTTAAGAAATTTTAAAATTTCCTTCTTTATGTCTTCATTGACCTACTCGTCATTCAGGAGCATGTTGTTTAATTTCCATGTGTTTGTATGGTTTCCAAAATTCCTCTTGTTATTGATTTCTAGTTTGATTTCATTGTGGTCAGAGAAGAGATTTGATATGATTTCATTTTTTTGAATGTTTTAAAGACTTGTTTTGTGGCCTAATATATGGTCTATTCTTGAGAATCATCCATGTGCTGAGGAGAAGAATGTGTGTTCTGTAGCTATTGGATGAAATGTTCTGTAAATATCTATTAAGTCCATTTGTTCTATAATGCAGATTAAGTCTGATGTTTCCTTGTTGATTTTCTGTCTGGATGATCTGTCCAATGCTGAAAGTGGAGTGTTGAAGTCTCCAGCTATTATTGTATTGGGGTCTGTTTCTGTCTTTAGCTCTAATATATATTTTTTAATATATCTGGGTGCACCAATGTTGAGTGTGTGTGTATATATACATATGTGTATATTTTAATTGTTACGTATTCTTGCTGAATTGACCCCTTTCTCATTATATAATGACATTCTTTGTCTCTTTTGTAGTGTTTGTCTTGAAATCTATTTTGTCTGACGTAAGTATAGCTAATCTTGCTCATTTGTAGTTTGTATTTGCATGGAATATCTTTTTCCATCCTTTTATTTTCAGTCTATGTGTGTCCTTATAGGTGAAGTATATGTCTTATAGGCAATAGAATGTGGAGGCTTGTTTTTTAATCCGTTAAGCCACTCTATGCCATTTTAATTTTTTTAATTTTATTTTTTGTGGATACATAGTCAGTATATATATTTGTTGGGTATATGAAATGTTTCATTCTCTGTCTTGATTGGAGAGTTCAGTCCATTTAAATTCAATGTTATTATTGATAAGTAAGGGCTTATTTCTGTTATTTTAAAATTTATTTTCTGGTTGTTTTATGGTCTTTTCTTCCTTTCTGTCTTCTTTTTAATCACTATGATTTTCTCTGGTGGTATGCTTTGATTTCTTGCTTTTTATTTTTTGTGTACTTCTTATATGTTTTTCAATTTGAGGTTACCGCTAGGCTTGTAAATAATATAATCTACTATTTTAAACTGATGCCAACTTAACACTGATTGCATAAATACACAAAAGAAAGCTAATAAAAACTCTGCACTTTAATTTTGTCTCCCCTTTTTAACTTTTGTTGTTTCTATTTATATTTTATTGTACTGTCTGTATTTTGAAAAGTTATTGTAATTATTACTTTTAATCAGTTCATCTTTTTGTCTTTCTGGGTAAGATATGAGTAGTTTACACACCAAAATTAGTGTTATAATAGTCTGTGTTTTTCTGTGTACTTACTATTATCAATAAGTTTTGTACCTTCGGATGATTTTTTGCTGCTCATTAATGTCCTTTTCTTTCAGATTGAATAACTTTCTGTAGTGTTTCTTATAGGACAGGTCTGGTGTTGATGAAATCACTCAACTTTTGTATGTCTTTATTTCTCCTTCATATATGAATGATATTTTTGCTGGATATACTGTTCTGGGGTAAAAGTTTTTTTTTTTTTCTTTCAGAGTTTTAAATATGTCATGCCACTCTCTTCTAGCCTGTAAGATTTCCATGGAAAAATCTGCTGCCAGGCATATTGGAACTTCATTGTATTTTTTTTTCTCCTGCTACTTTTAGGATCCTTTCTTTTTTCTTGACCTTTGGGAGTCTGATTATTAAAAACTTTGAGGTAGCTTTGTTTGCGCTAAAGCCTCTTGGTGTTCTGTAACCTTCTTGTAGTTAAGTATTGATATCTTTCTCTAGGATTGGAAAGTTCTGTTATTATCCCTTTGAATAAACTTTCTACCTGCCCTCATCTCTACCTCCTGTCTAATGCCAAAAACTCTTCAATTTAATTTGCCCCTTTGAGGTTGTTTTCTAGATCTTCTAGGTGTGATTCATTCTTTTTTATCCTTTTGTAAAAGTTTGTCTCCTCTGATTATGTTTACAAACAGCCTGTCTTCAAGCTCACTACTTATTTCTTCTGCTTGATTAATTCTGCTATTGAGAGACTCTGATGTATTCTTCAGTGTGTTAATTGCATTTTCAACTCCAGAATTTCTGCTTGATTTTTTAAATTATTTCAGTGTCTTTGTTAAATGTATCTGATAGAATTTTGAAATCCTTCTCTATGTTATCATTAATTTCTTTGAGTTTACTCAAAGCAGCCCTTTTGAAATCTGTCTGAAAAGTCACATATCTCTCTCTGGGATTAGTCCCTCGTGCCTTATTTTATTATTTGGTGATATGGCTTGGCTCTGTGTCTCCACCCAAATCTCATGTTTAATTGTAATTCCTAATTTTGGAGGTGGTTCATGGTGGGAGGTTATTGAATTGTGTGGCTGGTTTCTAATGGTTAGCATCATCCACCTAGTGCTGTCTTGTGATAGAGGTCTCATGAGATCTCGTTGTTTGAAAGTGTGTAGCACCTCCCTCTTTGCTCTCTCTCTCTCATGCCAGCCAAGTGAAAATGTGCTTGTTTCCCCTTTGCCTTCTGCCATGATTGTAAATTTACTCAGGCCTCCCCAGAAGCAGAAGCCTGTGCAGCCTGCAGAACCATGAACTGATTAAACTTCTTTTCTCGGCTGGGCACGGTGGCTCATGCCTGTAATCCCAGCACTTTGGGAGGCTGAGGTGGGCAGATCACAAGGTCAGGAGATGGAGACCATCCTGGCTAACACGGTGAAACCCCGTCTCTACTAAAAATACAAAAAATTAGCCGGGCATGGTGGCGGGTGCCTGTAGTCCCAGCTACTCGGGAGGCTGAGGCAGGAGAGTGGTGTAAACCCGGAAGGCAGAGCTTGCAGTGAGCCGAGATTGCACCACTGCACTCCAGCCTGGGCGACAGAGCAAGACTCCATCTCAAAAACAAACAAACATACAAACAAAAAACCAACTTCTTTTCTGTATAAATTACCTGGTCTCAGTTCTTTATAGTAATGTGAGAATGGGCTAATACAGAAAATTGGTACCAGGAGTGGGGTATTGCTATAAGGATACCTGAAAATGTGGAAGCAGCTTTAAAACTGGGTAATGGGCAGAGGATGGAGCAGTTTGAAGGTTCAGAAGAAGAGAGGAAGATGAGAGAAAGTTTGGAAATTCCTAGAGACTTGTTAAATTGTTGTGACCAAAATGCTGATAGTGATATGGACAATGAGGTTCAGGTTTAAGTGGTCTCAGATGGAGTTGAGGAACTTATTGGGGACTGGAGTAAAGGTCACTCTTGCTTTGCTTTAGCAGAGTCTGGTGGCACTATGCCCCTGCTCTAGGGATCAGTTGAACTTTGAACTTGAAAGAGATGATTTAGGGTATCTGGTGGACAAAATTTCTAAATAGCAAAGCATTCAAGATGTGGCTTCTTCTTACCATGTATGCTTAGATGTGTGAACAAAGAGATTATCTGAACCTGGAACTTATATTTAAAAGGGAAGCAGAGCATGCCTGGAAGATGTTTCAGAGACCTTCATGACAGCCCCTCTTGTCACAGGCCTGGAGGCCTGGAAGGGAAGAATGATTTTATGGGCCAGGCCCAGGGTCCCACTGCCCTGCACAACCTCAGGACACTGCTCCCTCTGTCCCAACCACTCCAGCTCCAGCTGTGGCTAAAAGGGCCCCAGATACATCTCAGGCTGCTGCTCCAGAAGGTGCAAGCTGGAGCTGCCAAGCCTTCCAGATGGTGTTAGGCCTGTGGGTGCACAGAGGGCAAGAGTTGAGGCTTGGGTGCCTCTGCCTAGATTTCAGAGGATGTATAGAAATACCTGGATGTCCAGGCAGAAGTCTACTGCAGGGACAGAGCCCTCAGGGAGAACCTCTACTAGGGCAGTACAGAGGAGAAATGTGAGGTTAGAGCCCCACACATTGGGGCACTCCTAGTGGAGCTCTGAGAAGAAGGCCACCATTCTCCGATCCCCAGAATGATAGATCCACTGACACCTTGCACCATGCACCTGGAAAAGCTGCGGGTACTCAACACCAACCTGTGAAAGAGGCCATTGGGTCTGTATTCTGCAAAACTGGGGTGGAGCTGCTTAGGGACTTGGGAGCCCACTTTTTGCATCAGTGTGGCCTGGATATGAAACATGGAGTCAAAGGAGATTAAATGATTGCCCTGCTGGGTTTTGGACTTGCATGGGGCTTTTAGCCCCTTGGTTTTGGCCAATTACTCCTTTTTGGAAAGGGAGCATTTACCCAATGCCTATACCTCCATTGTGTTTTGGAAGTGACTATCTTGTTTTTGATTTTACAGGCTCATAGGTGGGAAGGACCTGCCTTGTCTCAGATGTGACTTTGGACTTGGACTTTTGAGTTAATGCTGGAATGAGTTAAGACTTTGGGAGACTGTTAGGAAATCATGATTGTGTTTTGAAATGTGAAAAGGACATGAGATTGGCGGGGGGAGGGGGGGCAGGGGCAGAATGATATGGCTTGGCTCTGTATTTTCACCCAAATCTCATGTTGAATTATAATTCCCAGTGTTGGAGGTGGGGTCTGGTGGGAGGTGATTGGATCATAATGGTTTAACACCATCCCTTTAGGGCTGTCTCATGATACAGTTCTCACAAAATCTGGTTGTTCGAAAGTGTGTAGCAACACCCCCTGTGCTCCCTGTCTCTCTCTTGCTTGCCATATGAAGATGTGCTTATTTCTCTTTTGCTTTTCATCATGATTGTAAGTTTTCTGAGGCCTCCCCAGAAGCAGAAGCCTGTACAGCCTGCAGAACTGTGAGCCGATCAAACCTCTTTTCTTTATAAATTACCCATTCTCAGGTAGTTCTTTGTAGCAGTGTGAGAATGGACTAATACATTTGGTTAAGTCATGTTTTTCTGATCTTGCTGGTCTTGATGCTTGTGGATATTCGTTGGTTTCTGGTTGTGGAAGAGTTAGGTATTTACTGTAGTCTTCATAGTCTGGGCTTCTTTGTACCTGTCTTTGGGAAGGCTTTCCAGGTGTATGAAGCTTGGGTGTTGTGATATACATTTTTGGTTGCTGCAGCTGTATCTGCATTGGGGGCACCCCAAGCCGAGTAACGCTATGGCTCTTGCAGACTTCTAGAGGTGTAACCTTGGTGGTCTTGGATAAGATCCTGAAGAATTCTCTTTACCCAGGCAGAGACTCTTGTTCTCTTCCCTTACTTTCTGGCAATCAAACAGAGTCTCTCATCCTGTGCTGGGCTGCCTGGGGCTGAGTGTTGGGGGTGACACAATCACCCATGTGGCCACCATCACTGGGACCACAGTGATGGTTCAGACCCAGAGCCAACATAGCACTGCATCTTGCCCAAGGCCAGTGGTGACAACTGCCTTGCTCCCATCTATGTTTGCTCAAGGCCCTAAGGGTCTACAATCAGCTGGTGGCAAAGCCAGCCAGGCCTGTGTTCTTCCCTACAAGGCAATGGGATTCCCCAGGCTTTGGGTGGGTCCAGAGATACCATCTGGAGATCAGGACCTGGAGTCAGAAACCTTAGAAATCTACCTGGTGCTCCATTCTTCTGTAGCTGAGCTGGCACCCAAGCCACAAGACAAAATCCTTTCTACTCTTCCCTTTCCACAGGCAGAGGATTCTCTCCGCATGTCCACCACCCTACAGGCCCACGTGGAGTACTGCCAGGCTACCACTAATGTTTACTTAAGGCCCAGGGGCTCTTCAGTCAGTTTGTAGTGAATGCTTCTAGGCCTGGAGCTCACTGTTAAGGGCAGTGAGCTCCCCTCTGGCCCAGAGCAGGTCCAGAAATGCCTTCCAGGAGCCAAAGCCTGGAGCCTAGTGCTTCAAGAACCTGCTTGGTGCTCCACCCCAGTGTGGCCAAACTGGTACCTAAGGTGCAAGACAGAGCCCCCTTTACTCTTCCCTCTGCTTTTCTCAAGCAGATGGAGTCCCTCCTTGTGGCCACCATAGCTGGGAATGTGCTAGTGAAGTCAGCACATCTCAGAGTCTCACCCCAGGCCCACGGCATGTACTGCTTGGCTACTGCTGCTGATTATTCAAGGCCCAAAGGCTCTATATTTAGCAGGTGATGAATCCTGCCAGGACTTGGTCCTTCCCTTTAAGGTAGTGGGTTCCTTTTTGGGAGAGCGTGTGTCTAGAAATTCCTGGGAGCTGGGCCCTGGAATGAGGGCCTCACGACTCTTCCCAGTGCCATATTCTGCTGTGGCTGAGCTTGTATCCAAGTTGCAAAACGATGTCTTCATTACTCTTCCCTGTCCTCTCTTGAAGCAGAAGGAAGAAGTCTTTTTTGGAGCTGCAAGCTGTGCTGCCAGGGACTGGGGGAGGTGTGGTACAGGCACTCCCTTAGATACCTCAGCTCGTGTCTCAGTAACTTGAGTGCCCCCAAGTCCCCTAAGCCTAGCACAGCACTAGGACTTGCCTAGGAGTTGCAGTCTTTATGGCTTAGACTGCCTTTCAGGTTTATTTAGGGCACTGAAGCACTTTAGCCTCAGGTAGTGAGGTTTGCCAAACTCAAGTTCTGACCACTAGGATGGTCGATTCCCCTTTGGCTAGGGCTCATTTAAATGCTCCTTCTGTGGGCATCAGCTGAGTTCTGTGTGGTGTTGCAGCACTGAATTCCAATGCAAAGTCCCACAATTGCTGTGCTCTCCCTCACCTAAGTGCACAGTTTCTCTTTCTGTGTCATGCGGCTGCTGCTGGGTCATGGGGAAGGGTTGCTGTTTGGCAATTGAATGAAGACTGTCTTACCTACTGTGTTCAGTGCCTGTTTCAGTGATAAGAAGTTTAAACTATTTACTGATCTCTCACCTGATTCTTGGTTATTATATAAGTGTTTTTCTGTGTAGATAGCTGGTAAATTTGGTGTTCCTGCAGAGAAGATGACCTGTGGAAGCTTCTATTTGGCCATCTTGCTCTGCCTCCTTCTCTTCCTCCTTTATTTCTTGATTCTACTTGTGTTTATGTTTGCCTCATTCTCCTAATATGGTTTTTCTTCATGCTGAGAAACAGATTATGGTCACCGAAAGGTCAAGACTTGTTATACTCTAGGCAGCAAACACTGTAGGAAAGAAAACTTTCTTTTCATTTATTAATGTATACAAATCCAAGAAAAAGGAGTTTGTTGCCTTGGCTTGGGCCCTAGATCCAGTTGTTCTGTCAATTGCTATACCAGCAGCTTATCCCACATTTAGCAGTCCATTTATGGAACAGTGGAGCCTTTCCCCAAGGGAAGGGGTGGGGATAGTATTATCAGAGTAAGCGGATAAGGTTGCTGGGCTGGTGTAGACAGCAGATTTCCAACACAATGTATTATGTATACAGTTGGACCTCCACATCTGTGGGTTCCATATTCATAGATTCAACCAACCATGGATCAAAAATTTTTTTTTAAAAAATGGATGGTTGCATCTGTTCTGAACATGTATTGACTTTGTTCTTGTTATTATTCTGTAAACAATACTGTATTACAACAATTTACATAGCATTCACATTGTATTAGATATTATAAGTAATCTAGAGATGACCAGAGTAATGCATAGGCTATATGCAAATACCACACCATTTTATATAACAGACTTGAGTATCCATGGATTTTGGTATCTGCTCAGGGTCCTGGAACCAACTCCCCAAGGATACCAAAGGATGATTGTAGTTGTATCAGAAAATACTGCTACCAAATTAGTAACTAGAGTGCTGTCTTCTGAGTTTCATAAGCTATGAATTAAACTTCTTTTTCTAGCAGTGAAAGCACAGGCAAAGTCAGGAAAAATATGGATCTGTTTAATTTCCACATGTTCTTGGTCTTTGTGTAGAAGAAAGTCAAGTAGATAATACTTACATATAATCATCACATAATCTTTATTGTTGCAGAAAGCTTTTAAGTTGCTGACTAGCTGGCAAAATTAAATATAAATGCAAATGAAAAATAAGTATCACAGTACTTTTTATGCCACTCACACATTTGGAAATAATCTCTGCATGGGTATTTAAAACACAATAGGCTTTCACTGCTAATTTTTCTATATAATCCTTCATTTTTCTTTTGGAAATTGCTAAAACCTTCACTAAAGAAAGAAAATAACCCAGAGTTGTAATTGATGCAAGGTTTATTGCCCCTCCCAAAGTTCAGATATCCTCTAGTATGAATGTTTTTATTTGCTTAATTCTTTTGATGGAAAAAAATAATATCTTTCTTCTGTTGCAGCATTCTAATGAGGGCTGGGGACGGACATGAAAGGGAGTAAAGATGTAAAATATTTTTCACAATCGTATTTTTAATATAGCAACCCATTTTATCACTACATTTATTACTATTTATAATGTTTGGCAATTGTTAATAATACATTAACAGTATAACAGCACAGATATAAGGAAGTTTCCTTACTTTAGCACTTCACTGGAATACAGTACTGTATCTGTTTCCCCTTTGATATAAAACCTCTGGATAAATTGAGCCCATACTTAGTTTATTTTTATTTTAACAACTGTTCTCCCTTATCCTTCCTTGCTGCCCAATCTGTGAGAAAGTTGTGAATTAGAATAAAATGAAAACTCTTCTGATTCATTCACCAATTTTTGAGTATTATTTTGTACAAAGTGACTGCAATTTATAGCAAAAACAGAAATAAAAAGAAAAAGAGAGCCTCCTCCTATATAATCTTACCATCTGAAGAAAACAATTGGCTTTTCCTTCTTTTCTTTCTTTTCCTTTCCCAATGAGAATATATATATTTTATGTCATGTCATTGTGATCATACTTAGGTAGAATTTGTAGTCTGCCCTCTCCATTTAACATTTGTCATAAACATTTCCATGTATTCCACATTCATTTATGGCTACATATTTGCTGATGTTCCATAATGTGCAAAAGAATTGAAAATTTCATTGGACATTTATGTTATTTTCAGTCTTGAACTTTATAAATGATGCTATTGTGAACATATTTGCACAGTAGAGCCTCTCTTCTGGGATTCTTTCTTTGAGAAAAATTCTAAGTAGTGGAATTAGTAGATCAAAGGGTAGATACATTTTTTATAGCCCAGTTTTCTAGTGGATTTCAGATTTTTTGACATTTGGAAATATTTAGCGATGATGTTTTGATAGTTTATTTTAAATTAAAGCTCTTAAAAATGCAATTTTTTCTTAATGTAATTTTAATTCTTATTCTTTATTGGACCTATCCTATGTGTTCTACAAAATTATGTCCATTTTTTCTGTTTCATATGATAGAGAAAAAAATGAAAATCTAAAGCCTAGATTTACATATGCAAGAAATAAAAGGGAAAGATGAGAGGACATATATTGATTTTTTCACCCTGTTGTCTAATTTTCATTAAGTCTGCCTGCTGTCCAATTTCCCATAGGTTGGCCTGCTACCTAATTTCCATTAGGTCTGTCTTGATGTGTTTTATTTGTTTTTTTTTTTTTTTTTTGCCTGTGGGTAAGAGCTTATTTCATAACTGTATCTGTATGTTAACCTTTAAACCCTGCTGTGGTCAATGAAGAATGATGTTTGATAACATCCCCACCATCTTTCCCTTCACAAGAAGATTTTGGACAATTATACTGGCTTTCTACACCTTACACACACACTCACTTTCTCTCCTGGGAGTTTTTCATAAAGCTAGATCACTTTCATTTTCTGTGATAATATAGCCATATGTGCTATCTATCTCTTTAAGACTTTCAGTGGGAAACTTTGTGCCAATATTCAGAGAGTCTTAAATGCCTGTTGTACAGCTTGATAAACCAAAGATAATGGGTTTAATTCTGAACTTGTATCTCATAAGCAGTTTTTTGTACCCCATGGACATAGTGATATATCTCAGCCAGCATAGAAATATTCAGGAGTTATGAGCTACTTGATTGTAAGTGTTGGGAAACCAGGCAACATCTTGTAATTTTTTGTGTCTCTAGGACCTAGCTCAGTTCCTGACAAGTGTGATTTTTAGCATTCTCCATGTCCTGTGGATAGATAAGTATGCTCCATCTATTCTGTGGGAGAGAAGGTAGACTATGAAGTGAAAAGTTTCAGGAGTAATTGGCTTATTTTGACTTAGGATAGAAATGTATTAAAAATTAGCAATGAGCTAAATTTATTATGTGTCATGTAAATTTTAGAATGTTTTGGCTTATGGTTGTCAGACATATTCACTGCCTTATGAACTACAAAATCCCTGGATTTAAACTTAGACTGGAGCATCCAAATATAAGCACACTCTAAAAAAAAAGTCACATAAACAGAATGATACATCTCTGCTATTCTACATAGTAACTGAATAATAGATATTTCTTCTTCTTCTTCTTCTTCTTCTTTTTGTTTTTTTAGAGAGTCTTGCTCTGTTGCTCAGGCGGGAGCACAGTGGTGCCATCACTGCTTAATGTAGCCTCAACCTTCTGGGCTCAAGCAGTCCTCCCACCTCAGCCTCTCGAGTAGCTGGGACTATAGGCATGTGAGGCCATGCCTGGCTAATTTTTTAGTTTTTTGTAGAGATTGGTTTTCACTGTGTTGCCCAGGCTGGTCTCAGACTTCTGGGCTCAAGCAATCCTCCTGTCTTAACCTCATAATACATTTCTTAACCCAACTGAAGAGCTCCAGATTTTTCCAAGACTATGGATCTGCAAAGGATGGTAGTCATAATCATCAAGTTTATGAGAAGGAGTTTTACATTAGAAAACAATTTCATGGGCCAGGCACAGTGGCTCACACCTGTAATCCCAGCACTTTGGAGGCCGAGGCGGGTGGATCACGAGGTCAGGAGGTCGAGACCATCCTGGTTAACACGGTGAAACCCCATCTCTACTAAAAATAAAACAAATTAGCCAGGCATGGTGGCACATGCCTGTAGTCCCAGCTACTTGGGAGGCTGAGGCAGGAGAATCACTTGAACCGGGAGGCGGAGGTTGCAGTGAGCCGAGATTGCACCACTGCACTCCAGCCTGGGCAACAGAGTGAGATTCTGTCTCCAAAAATATATATATATATATTTCATGTACGGTGGCTATAATCTGAACCTGATTATGTTTCTATATCTTTCCAAATATTGAGGATTCCAAGGACAGGGACAGATAATATAATTATGGTTGAAATGTTTTTCATTCATGTTTGCGTGTGTGTGTGTGTGTGTGTGTGTGTGTCTGTCTGTCTGTCTGTCTGTCTGTCTGTCTGTCTGTCTGTGTTTAGTATGACCAGTGGTGATTACTGTTTGGCATTTATTACCTATCTAAAAAGAGAAAGAATGAGCCACTTTTCTTTTTCTCACTATCTTGTTTCTATCTGTGTTATTCTACTGAATATACTCTTGCCACTTTACCAGTAACATACTAGTCTTCAAACTTAATGACTGTTTTTGTCCTTGGATTCTCTGTAGGTACTTGAAAAGGCTGATTCTCTCATCTTCAAAACTCTTAATAGTAATTCTTCCTTCCTTTTCTCCAGCTTCTTTTTAGCACATCTTTCCTCTCTAAATGTAGACATATCCAAGCCTGAGTCAGTGTCCTTTTCACTCTCCCACTCATCACAGTTCAACCCTATTTCTGTAGATATTTGCTAAGCCTGACCTCTTTCATGAGTGTTCTCCCCACACCACCAGTTCCTATTGCATCTTTCTCAAAGGGTCAGGATTTCAATTATCACTTCAAGATCAACACTTCCATTTTTTTTTTTAATTTTTATTTTTTGAGATGGAGTCTTGCTCTGTAACCCAGGCTGAAGTACAATGGTACAATCTTGGCTCACTACAACCTCCACCTCTTAGGTTCAAGCTATTCTCCTGCCTCAGCCTCCTGAGTAGCTGGGATTATAGGAACCTGCCACCATACCCATCTACTTTTTGCATTTTTAGTAGAGATGAGGTTTCACCATGTTGGCCAGGCTGGTCTCGAACTCCTGACCTTAGGTGATCTACCTGCCTGAGCCTCCCAAAGTGCTGGGATTACAGGCGTGAGCCACTGAGCCCTGCCAACACATCCATTGTTAAACTCATCAGCTTACTCCCCACCACCATCAGGTCTTCTAGATTTTCACACATCTGTAAGTGGTTCTGTCTGTACTTCCCCTGTCATCCAAGTTTATTAAATATCTGTTGCAGATGATGTGGTAAAGAGAAAATTAAAATTTTATTTAGTTTTTTGTTTTGTTTTGTTTTTCTATTGCTGTTTAACAAATTAACACAAACTTAGTGGCTTAAAATAACACAAATTTATTATCTCACACTTTATGTGGGTCAGGATTTTGTTTTCAGGTGAGCTGGGTCTCTGCTTAGGGTGAAGTAAAGGTGTTGGCCTGTTTGCTTGTTCAGATGAGCTGGGTCTCTGCTCAGGGTGAAATAAAGGTGTTGGCTTACATCTGAGGTTTGGGGGTTTTCTCAGAGTCATTCAAGGTTGTTGGCAGAATTCAGCATTCCTTGTGGCTCGATGACTGAGGTCCCTGTTTTCTTGCTAAGAGTTGGATCAAAACCTCTCTTAGCCCCAAAAGGTGACTCTCAGATCTTGTCCAATGGCCCCTTCCATAGGCAGTTTATAATATGGTAACTGCTTTTTCCAGGCTAGCAGGAGAGCTTTTGCTATGGCTTCTGACCTGATTAAGGGCTCACGATATTAAATTAGTCCACTCAAAGTTATCTCCCTTTTCATTAACACAAAGTCAGCTGATAAAGGACCTTAATTACATCTGTGAAAACCCCTTTGCCATGTAACATTATATGGATGGTAACCCATTATATTTACAGTCCCACCAATATTCAAGGGGAAGGAATTATGCAGGGTGTATACACCTTGGGGTGGGAATCTTGGGGGCTATCTTGGAATTCTACTTACCACAGGACAGATGGAATCAAGAATGGTAGTGAGTGCCATCATTAATTATGTGCGGAAGTTAAAATAGTTATACTAACATAGGTGGTGCCAATGGAATGCCAGCTTGGAGTTTTACATTAGTATGTGCATGTTTGTGGAAAACTATACTAATTACACATCCATATATATTTTATATATATAAAACATACCTAAAAATGTTTTAATATACACTCATCTAGATCTATACATTCATTTCATCTTAAATCTGTCTTTGTTACCTCTTTGTAAACATTTCCCACAACTCAACCATATTTGAATGTGAAATTTAAGATTAATTTTGCAAATGTTATGTTTTTAATGAGAGATACACACCAGTACTTTTGCCCTTATCCTTTGTTGTAAAATTCTGGACAATTTAACATGCTTTTTTCCCTAGCCCAGGTAAAGTGTAATGTAAAGTGACTGCCTTCCTCTGTCTTCCCAGATGAGGATAATTGCTTCTGGTGAATAATCAAATTACGGCTTTCATCCTCTGACCTTTGAAGGAATAGAATTCCCTTTATTTTAAGTTGCCTTTGTGTGTACGTGTGTGAGCCAAGCCACATTTTGAAATGAAATTTTTCTTAGAAACAGATCTGTTGAGAAACAAAATAAAAATGTAGATTTCTTATTTGAATAGAGAGAAAAGTGTTTTTCTCTGGTTTCTTAAAATGTGTTTATAAATAGCACCTGTTTCTATGTAAATATAGAGATTTGTTGTTAATTGTTCTCTGCTGGTATTGCTAAAATTGGTGATAGAGCTTTTCTTTGAGTCATATCTATATTGTATTGTTTGCTGTACTGTCTAAATCATTTCTCCAATCTAAGAAGAAAGTTTATCTTCAGGGGAGGGCTTTCTCACTGTTTTCCATTGATTTTGAATACATCAGAATCTATTGCCAGTTTTTGATTGTTTATTTAGCAGGCCATAAGAAAGATTCAAGTTTACTTCCATTTTACAGAGGGTTTGAAAATTTATAAATTTTCCAAATATGGTGTGTTAGCTAGAGCATCTTGTAGGGAGGAAAAATGTGAGAAGTGAACTTTGGTTTCATTTTCAAATTGGTGGATTATGTTGATCTGGTATATAGCTGATATGAAACTAAATACTGACACTTAAAGACTTAACTGTTTTGTTTGCTTGTTTAATTTGGAGCTGCTTATAGCTATCAAGATCATTACATGCAACAATCTTGTGTATATTTATTAAGAGATTACTCTGCTATATGGCCTTTAGCTTTATACTTGATTTGAAGTTTGAAATGAAATTGGAAATTAGTATTTTTACCTTTACCCACATGCACATTCAGTCTTCATTTCTCTCCGTTGAGTTAGCATTTCTCTTCATTTAGGGAAAAAAACAGATTTGTGGCTCAGTTAGTAATTGTATTCATCCTCCAATTCAAGTCTTTCCTGAACTTGTTCAGGTCAGGCTGACATTTTGCACTTGATTCAGGGAGACTCGATCATAGCTAGGAATCCACAATATAATATCTTGTTCTTGAGTGTGACTTAATGTGCTTCTAACCTAATCTCAGGGTGTCCTGATTTTCTTGTTCATTCATTGATATTTCTTCCTATTTCCTTGGCATACCAGATCAAAATTTGAATATATTAATAGCCTTCTAAGGAAAGAAATACACCATAGCTGTAAAAGAAAAAAAAGTTGCTTCTGGTAGCAAGAAGGTGGATGACACAAACTTCCTTGTGCAATGGTGACTTTTCAATTAGCTTACCTATTTTCTCTGTTCTTTGAGGGTTTGATGCTAGCTGCCCATTTCAAATCTGCAGCTTCAAATAATATTGCCGTTTCTTCTTTGAAACGTAGATCTCTGGGAAGTGACTGTTGGAAAAGTAATAATAATGATTCTGTTTATTATTTTATTAACTGTATATATTAGTGCAGATAAATTAACATATGGATAAAGAATATTCTACACTTTGGGAAGCCGAGACGGGCAGATCATGAGGTCAGGAGATCAAGACCATCCTGGCTAAAACGATGAAACCCCGTCTCTACTAAAAATACAAAAAATTAGCCCAGTGTGGTGGCGGGCGCCTGTAGTTCCAGCTGCTCGGGAGGCTGAGGCAGGAGAATGGTGTAAACCTGGGTGGCGGAGCTTGCAGTGAGCCGAGATCGCGCCACTGCACTCCAGCCTGGGTGACTGAGCGAGACTCAGTATCAAAAAAAAAAAAAAAGAATATTCTACTCTTCAGGGTAAGATTTATGCCGTTCCATATTATAGAAAATGTATGCTAGCCAGTCTCGGTGGCATGCGCATGTAGCCCCAGCTAGTTGGGAAGCTGGGGGATCACTTAAGCCCAGGAGTTAGAGGTTCTAGTATGTTATGATTGTGGAGTGCCCTCCAACATTGGCAAGCCTGGATAGTGAGACTCCATCTCTTAAAAAAAAGAGAAGAAAATATATACTTAAAAATTTATATTTATTTCCAATTTGAATCAGTGAAAAAGCTGAGTAAAGGTATAGACAAAATAAAGAGCATTTACATTAATTTCAGATACATCCATGCAAATCCACACAAGTCCATATGTGAATGTAAATTGTGGAGAGTTTTTAATCAGTGTGCATGCCATTTAAAAATACAAGAGATCCTAGGGAAAATAATTTCCATTTTTAGCATCAAAGATACTTCATCTGTTTTTATAAATGTGTATTATATAAATCAAATCAACTATTCTCATTGCTACAGTATGGCATACATTAAATCCGAAGAGAAGTACTTGTTCTTGAAATTAAAATAGGGAAGCTAAACAATATGTCAGTTATTAAAAAGTAGATTTTTAAACTGGTTTTCAAAATTGTAGTCAAATAATAGCCCTTGACTACTCTCAAATATTACATTGCAGTTCCACTCTTAGCTAAGCTATTGATAATTCAATTATTTGAAGAAAGTGATTTAAAATTAACTTAAAAGTTACTCTTCCCTTTTGGATAATAGATTCTGCATTATATCATCTATGATTATGATGATTATGTCTTTAGAGTGCTCAGGAACTGCTGTGTTATCTGCTCTGTTATGTGGTTCCATAATGATAACATGCAGATGGATGTATACGTGGAATTTTCAACTAAAATCTCCTCGATTTGGAGAAATTTATTAAATTCATATAATGGAGACTTTTTGTTTGTTTTTGAGATGGAGTCTCGCTCTGTCTCCCAGGCTGGAGTGCAGTGGCGTGGTCTTGGCTCACTGCAACCTCCCCTTCCCGGGTTCAAACAATTCTCCTGCCTCAGCCTCCTGAGTAGCCGGGACTGCAGGTGTGTGCCACCGTGCCTGGCTAATTTTTTGTATTTTTAGTAGAGATGGGGTTTCACTGTGTTAGCCAGGATGGTCTCGATCTCCTGACCTCATGATCCACCCGCCTCGGTCTCCCAAAGTGCTGGGATTACAGGTGCCTGGCCTTTTTTTTTGAGAGGAAGTCTTGCTCTTGTCACTTAGGCTGGAGTGCAGTGGCGTGATCTCGGCTCACTGCAACCTCTGCCTCCTGGGTTCAAGTGATTCTCCTGCCTCAGCCTCCCAAGTACCTGGGATTGAGGCACCTGCCACCACACCTGGCTAATTTTTGTATTTTTAGTAGAGACGGTGTTTCACCATGTTGGCCAGGCTGGTCTGGAACTCCTGACCTCAGGCGATCTGCCCACCTCGGCCTCCCAAAGTGCTGGGATTACAGGTGTGAGCCAGTGCACCTGGCCTTTTTTCTTGAGACAAAGTTTCGCTCTTGTCGCCCAGGCTGGAGTACAATGGCGTGATCTCGGCTCACTGCAACCTCCGCCTCCCAGGTTCAGGCGACTCTCCTGCCTCAGCCTCCTGAGTACCTGGGATTACAGGCACCTGCCACCACACCGGGCTAATTTTTGTATTTTTAGTAGAGACAGGGTTTCACCATGTTGGCCAGGCTGGTCTCAAACTGCTGACTTCAGGCAATCTGTCCACCTCAGTCTCCCAAAATGCTGGGATTATAGGCGTGAGCCACCGCACCCAGCCTAATAGAGACATTTCAACCATGAATCTCCTTTGTTAATCCTTTCTATGTCTTGCAGTTAGGTTATTATTTTTTTTTCTTGTTGCTTTCCCACCCAGCTTTATTAAGATATAATTGAAGAAAATTGTGTGTATTTATGGTATGCATGATGTTTTGATGTATGTACATACTGTGAAATGATTACATCAAGTGAATTACTTTATCTGTCATCTCACATACTTTTCATGTTTTTATGGTGAGAACATTTCACCATTTCCAAGTATATAATACATTACTAACTGTAGTCACCACAGTGTGCAATAGATCTCCAGAACTTATTGCCGCAGTATAATTGGACTTTTGTACCTTTTAACCAGTGTCTCTCTGTACACCCTCCTCACTTCCTCCAGTCTGGCACCATCATTATACTTTCTCTTTCGTGAGTTCAACTTTTTTAGATTCCACATGTAAATGAGATCATGTAGTATTTGTCTTTCTGTGCCTGGCTTATTTCATTTATAATGTCCTCCAGGTTCATTCGTGTTGTTGCAAATGACAGGATTTCCTTCATTTTAAGGCTGAGTCCTGTTCTATTGTGTGTGTGTGTGTGTGTATATATATGTCACCTTGTTTTCTTTATCCATTCATTCATCCATAGATACTTAGTTTGATCCCGTATCTTAGGTATTGCGGATAGTGCTGTAATAAACATGGGAGTGCAGATATCTC
The DNA here is from genome assembly GCF_028885655.2 of Pongo abelii. Lineage (NCBI taxonomy): Eukaryota > Metazoa > Chordata > Mammalia > Primates > Hominidae > Pongo > Pongo abelii. The sequence continues at coordinate 88,435,348 of NC_071991.2, read as the reverse complement.
TTTGACATACTGATTTCATTTTCTTTGGATGCATACCCAGAAGTGGGAGTGCTGGATCATATTGTAGTTCTATTTTTAATTCTTGGAGAAACCTCCAGATTGTTTTTCCTAATGGCTGTACTAATTTATATTCCCACCAACAGTGTGTGAGAGTTCCTTTTTCTCTACGTCCTCACCAGCCCTTGCTATCTTTTTGTTATTTTTTGATAAAAGCCATTCTTACTTGTGTGAGGTGATATCTCATTGTGGTTTCACTTTGCATTTCCCTGATTATTAATGATGTTGAGTATTTTTTCATTTACCTGTTGTCCATTTGTATATCTTCTTTGGAAAAATGTCTATTCAGGTCCTTTGCCTATTTTTTCCATCATGTTATTTGTTTTCTTGCTATTGAGTTTTTTGAGTTCCTCATGTATTTTGGATGTTAACCCCTTATCAGATGTTTGTTTCAGAAATATTTCCTCCCATTTTGTAGGTTTTCTCTTCATTCTGTTTTCTCTTCATTCTGTTGATTGTTCCTGTGCAGAAGCTTTGTAGTTTGGTATTATGCTATTTGTTTATTTTTGCTTCTGTTGCCTGTGTTTTGGGGGTTATAGCCAAAACAATTATTGCCCAGAGAAATATCAGGAAGCTTTTACCCTATGTTTTCTTCTAAAAGTTTTATAGCTTCAGGGCTGTGTTTAAGTCTTTAGCCCGTTTTGAGTGTTTTTTATATATGTCATGATTTAAGAGTCTGATTTTATTCTTTTGCATGTGGATATCCAGTTTTCCAACACTATTACAGTTAGGTTAATTTTTATAGGACTTTCATCTTGAATAGTTCTTTAATGTGCACTGTTCACCTTGTTGATACAATATAAAATCATTGGCAACTTAGTTTTACTCTTTTTCATTAATAGTGGAATGTGGTTGTTCAGATGGTGGACTCAGGAATTAGACCTACGTGGGAATACATCTTGGTGTAATCATTCACCAGCTGTGGAACTTTGTGCTTGTTCCTTTCATTGGCCACTTGTGTACCTCTTTGGGCTTGCCATTTATCTTCAGGCATCTATTTCCTAGCCTACCAAATGAGATCATATTTATAACTACCTTCCCAATTGGCTGTTTATTTCTGTGATCTATGGATGCATTTAAAATACCTAGTACAGTTCCTGGCACACCATAAATGCTAGCTGGTGGTATTATTTCCTCAACTTGAACTCTCAGGCAGGCTTATCTTTTCTCTACCTCTGTACTTTTTTCTCTACCTCTGTAGTTTTTTCCCTGCCACAGCTTTGCTGTTGTTATTCTTTTCATTTGAAATGTTCCTCTATGCCTCTTTACAAACCATGGACATTTAATCTATCTTCCAGCAATTAAGTCTTCATGAATTCTGATTTGACTGTTCTAATTCACCAAGATCTTTTCTTTTCATGGAGTCTATGTGTCTACTGTCAGTTCTGTTTATTGTGACTCTCAATGATACATTGGGATTTGATTTTAGTATTTTCTTGTTTTGTTAATAAGACTCAAAGTTCCATGCAGTCAAGTGCTCTCTAAATTTTTACATATTTCTAAAAATTGAGCACACAGGCATGTTTTGGATTTTTTTGTCTTTTATTAAAAAATGATTTTTTGTTATGTACCATGAACTGTATGTATTCTGAACATTGAATATACTACTATTTTAATTGTTAACAATTTTATTAAGTTATATGAGTTTGTAATACACTCAGATACATTCAAATTTCCTTTATTATTTATTTTAGCAGGATCTTTCACAAAAATTTATTTTTAAAGTGCCATGATTAGATTACACATATGCAGGGCACTGAATTTATAAGTAAATGGATCAAATAAATAAATGCATCAGATGTATATACATTTAAATAAAATTATTCACATATACATATATATATAAGAAAAGTGAAATACATTTTTTAAAAAGATGAAAATATAAAATTAGCAATAAAAAAGAAGTGAAATAAAAGTAAAAATGGAAGTTCCTTGAACTTCTCTGCCACTAGAATACCTCTCTGGCCATGTTTTCTTCTTATGTCCTGCCCTGTTGCTAGACTTCCACAACTTTTGAAATAAATATTTTCCCTGTTATATTATTGAAACTGATAATATTTGTGCTGATCAGCAGCCTACTTTTTTCACTAAGTTTATTTTATAAAAATTTTTACGTTTCATAAGTAGATCCCTATGGTATTTTTAATAGTTACATAGTATGCCAGTGTATGATTGTTTTGTAATTTATTTAACAATTAACTTCTCAGTGGATAGTTAGATTGTTTCTAGTATTTTGCTGTTATTATATGAATATCCTTCACATATTTTAGTATTCTGGGCCAATTATTTTCTTTGGACCTTTTCTTAGGAGAGGCATTTTGGTGACTAGAAATATATCCTCTATTTATGCTGCATATTGTCAAATTGCCTTCTAATAAAGTCTATACCAATGTATTCACTCAAGATTAACCTGTGTTCCTAAATTTTTATTAATCTTTTAAAATACTTGTTTATGTTTGGTAAAAAATTTCATCTTTCAATATTCTTTGATTCTGGAAAGATTGAACATATGTTTTGAAATGTATATTGGCCATTTGTAGGCATTTTATGAATTGCTTCCTCATATACTATTTCCATTTTCTACTAGAATGTTCACTTTTTCTTATTAATTTATACATTAACAGTATCAACTATTTTTTATATACAGGGTGGTCACTAAGTCTAGAAACACAGGAAAATATATAATAAATGGTTTATAGATATTATAATTAATGATCAAATAATATCTGTTTCCAGATTTTATGGCTACCCTCTACATTCTACAAATAATTCCCTTTTCTCTCCCTACCTCCCAGTATGTCATTTATCATTAACTGAGTTTAGTGTGTTTTGTCAGAGGGATTATTTAGATTTTTATCTAAAAATGTGGCCAAATTTATAGGGATGTTTTATTTTCAGTTTTGGCTTTGGTTTTAGAAAGGCCCTTCTCATTGGGGAATTAGTTACCCAAATTTTCTCCCATGAGTTTTATTACTTTATTTTAAATAATTGATCATTTAACCCCCTTAGAATTTATATAGGTGTTAGTGTGAAGTAAGGCTCCATCTTTATTTTTCAGAATGGCCTGCTGGTTGTTCTCAGAAGAGGCCTCCACCTGAGGCTTTAATCACTGCTAACTAACAGATTTCAAGCTCTTGGGAAATCCCTAACATCTCTGAGTCTCACTTTTCTCACTTGTAAAATGGGGAGTTAGAATATTTCTTATCTTAAATTGAAGTCCATGTAGGGTGAATAACTTGTCCAGAGTCTAACTTAATCTTTTCTCATTTGGAATAGAACTTTACCCTGTACACTATTTCTTTTTTTTCTTTTCTGGTTTTTTTTTTTTTTTTTTTTTTTTTGAGATGGAGTTTCGCTCTTTTACTCTTATTGCCCAGGCTGGAGTGCAATGGCACAATCTCGGCTCACTGCAACCTCCGCTTCCCAGATTCAAGCAATTCTCCTGCCTCAGCCTCCCGAGTAGCTGGGATTACAGGCATGCGCCACCACACCTGGCTAATTTTGCATTTTTAGTAGAGACAGGGTTTCTCCATGTTGGTCAGGCTGGTCTTGAACTCCCAACCTCAGGTGATCTGCCCGCCTCGGCCTCCCAAAGTGCCGGGATTACAGATGTGAGCGAGTGCACCCGGCCTACCGTGTACATTATTTCATGTGTCATTTGGATAAGTATAATTTGGGGTGAAAGGGATGATTTTTACCTTGACCATAAATTGAGAAATCTAAGGTTAGAATTGGTGAATGGTATATAGATTCTTTTTTATTTTTGGTCAGCAGATGTTATTTTAAATTGATGAAATATGATATTATTTTATATAAAATACTTTTCATAACAGAAACTTTGAAGTATGAAGTGCTTTCAGAAGAATTAGTAATGTTACTTTGTAAAAAATACAAGAAAATGTCAACTCAGAAATCAACGTACAGATACAGAACATAGTTTTTATTTTGATTTTGTTTAAAAACTCCAACCTCAAGATGATTTCTTGTTTAATAAACCTAATGTAAATTTTTGAAAGATTTATAAAGAATTAAACAGGAAGGCCAGGTGCAGTGGCTCACACATGTAATCCCAGCATGTTGGGAGGCCCAGGCAGGAAGATAACTTGAAGCCAAGAGTTTGAGAACAGTTTGGGCAACATAGCAAGACTCCATCTCTACTAAAAAAAAAAAAATAAATAACTGGGCATCATAAGGTGCATGCCTGTAGTCCCAGCTCCTCAGAAAAATGAGGCAGTAGGATCACTTGAGCCCAGGAGTTTGAGGCTGCAGTGAGCCATTATTGTGCTACTGCACTGCACTGCAGTCTGGGTGTCAGAGTGAGACCCTGTCTCAAAAAAAGGAATTAAAGGAATTATACCAGAGAAGATGAGAAAATGCCCAGAGTCAGTCTTAGCAATTTCAGGATAACTCAAAAAAAAAAAAAAAAAAAAGAAAGAAAGTAAATAAAAAAGATTACTGAATGGTTTGTAGTCACTGATGTCAGAGCTAGAAAAGACCTTAACTTTCCTGATTTTTCTCTGAAAAGAATGTGGCTTTGATTTGCATTCTCTGATGGACAGTGATGATGAGCATTTTTTCATGTGTCTGTTGGCTGCGTAAATGTCTTCTTTTGAGAAGTGTCAGTTCATATCCTTCACCCACTTTTTGATGGGGTTGCTTGTTTTTTTCTTGTAAATTTGCTTAAGTTCTTTGTAGATTCTGGATATTAGCCCTTTATCAGATGGGTAGATTGCAAAAATTTTCTCCCATTCTGTAGGTTGCCTGTTCACTCTGATGGTAGTTTCTTTTGCTGTGCAGAAGCTCTTTAGTTTAATTAGATCCCATTTGTCAATTTTGGCTTTTGTTGCCATTGCTTTTGGTGTTTTAGACATGAAGTCCTTGCCCATGCCTATATCCTGAATGGTAATGCCTAGGTTTTCTTCTAGGGTTTTTATGGTTTTAGGTCTGACATTTAAGTCTTTAATCCATCTTGAATGGTGATCATTAAAAAGTCAGGAAACAACAGGTGCTGGAGAGGATGTGGAGAAATAGGAACACTTTTACATGTTGGTGGGATTGTAAACCAGTTCAACCATTGTGGAAGACAGTGTGGCGATTCCTCAAGGATCTAGAACTAGAAATACCATTTGACCCAGCCATCCCATTACTGGATATATACCCAAAGGATTATAAATCATGCTGCTATAAAGACACATGCACACATATGTTTATTGCGGCACTATTCACAATAGCAAAGACTTGGAACCAACCTAAATGTCCATCAATGATAGACTGGATTAAGAAAATGTGGCACATATACACCATGGAATACTATGCGGCCGTAAAAAAGGATGAGTTCATGTCCTTTCTAGGGACATGGATGAAGCTGGAAACCATCATTCTGAGCAAACTATCACAAGGACAGAAAACCAAACACCACATGTTCTCACTCATAAGTGGGAATTGAACAATGAGAACATTTGGACACAGGGTGGGGAACACCACACACCGGGGCCTGTTGTGGGGTTGGGGGAGGAGGGAGGGATAGCATTAGGAGATATACCTAATGTAAATGACGAGTTAGTGGGTGCAGCACACCAACATGGCACACGTATACATATGTAACAAACCTGCACGTTCTGCACATGTACCCTAGAACTTAAAGTATAATAATAAATAAAAAAAAAAACAATGTGGATTTCCAGTAGTCTGTTTTTTGCTATTTCTTAACAAGATTTATAGAGTCTTGGCCTTTGACTTAGCCTTTTTATATTATCATTTCATATTGACTATTGAAAGGGTCTTCTTATACTAGACCCATTGTGCCCACTGACTAGGAGTTATGAGATGAAGTTATTTTGTTCTTTTTATTTTGGTAAAATTATTTTTTGGATTTTTACCTTTGCCTTTCAACAGGACATCTTTAAATATCCCTCCAGATTCAGAATATGCGTGTAGTCTGGGTTTAACTTGCCAGACTGCTTAAAGCTGTTTGCTAATTGAATTTATCCAAATATATCATTTGTTGCAACTTTGATGTGTTTGTTTCACTCATCCACCATGGGCCATTTACTACCCACCACTTGGGGCATCCCTGCTATCCACTTCACTTTGTAAACATTGGAAGATAGTTGAGTACCATGAAGAAAACAAAGACCTCGGGCTTTAGCACATAAAAAAAAAATTCCCGGCCAGACGCGGTGGCTCACACCTGTAATCCCAGCACTTTGGGAGGCAGAGGCGGGCGGATGATGAGGTCAGGAGATGGAGACCATCCTGGCTAACAAGGTGAAACCCCGTCTCTACTAAAAATGCAAAAAAAAGAAAAAAATTAGCCTAGCGTGGTGGCGGGCACCTGTAGTCCCGGCTACCAGGGAGGCAGAGGCAGGAGAATGGTGTGAACCCAGGAGGCTTAACTTGCAGTCAGCGGAGATCATGCCACTGCACTACAGCCTGGGTGACAGAGCGAAACTGAGTCTCAAAAAAAAAAAAAAAAAAATTCCCAGATGCTGCTATTTGATTAGATTATCATATTTTGCATACTTTTGGAATCTTTAGCAAACATAACTTAAAATCAAAGTACACAGTACACATATCACAAAATTTGTGATAATTTTTGGCTGTTTTTCCAAACAGATTGAAGCTGCATGTGATAGTTTCCTTGTTTATCTCTACTGTTCCTTCCACACACCCATGTGACATTTATTTTCTTTGTGGTTGACTGAGAAAAAAAGTTAACTTTCCCATGTCCTTCCCCGGTCAGCTATCCTGTTTGCCTTAAATTCTATTGCTCTTCACTTGTGTTGGTACTTTCAGGCTTTTTTCACTAAACACTCTCTCTTCAAATACCTTCTCAGATGCCATCATTCATGTTGAATCTTTCTTCAGTTAAAAAAGTTTAGCATGGACTTTTATGTTTTACTTCATTGTTAAATGTATATTATGGGTTAAATGTATTTATTTTTTTGAAAAGATTATATGGGTATAGGTACAGAATTTTAAAAAGTTTCCTTTACATCTCTATCCTCCAGTTATCCAGTTCCCCCTTTGAGCAATATCTATTATTGCATTTATTGTCACTGTCCTTCCTGAGGGAGCCCATGTATTCATGTTTGCATGTATATGTGAATATACACAGACACACAGACACACACACTTACAGACACACATGTAATTGTATTTTTTGTATGCAGATGTTGGCATATTAGGTACATCCTTCTGATATCTCTTAGCAAAAGCCAAGAGTCGGAGACCAGCTTGGGCAACATAGCAAGACACCCTGTCCGCTAAAAAAAAAAAATTTAGCTGAGCATGATAGTATGCATGCCTGTAGTCCCAGCTACTTGGGAGGCCAAGGTGGGAGGGTCACTTGAGCCTGGGAGTTTGAGGCTGCAGCAAGCCATGATTGCACCGCTGCACTCTAGCCAGGGGAACAGAGCAAGTATCTCTCTCTCAAAATAATAATAATAATAAAAAGAGTTAGAAGAGGAAATGCTCAGAGGCATTCTTAGAGATTTCAAGATAACTCAAAAAAGAAAGAAAGAAAAGTAACCAAGTAAAAAAGATATCCTCACTTAGCAAAATATCTTAGAGCTAATTCCATACTAATACATGTAGAAATGTTTCATTCTTTTTAAGGGCTACATAGTATATACCATTTGATGGATTTACCATAATTTACTAAATATTCCTCTGTTGAGGCTCATTAAGTTTGTTTACAGTATTTTATTATTACAAATGGTGCTGTGGGCTGGGCATGGTGGTTTATGCCTGTAATCCCAGCACTTTGGGAGGCCGAGGCGGGCGGATCACCTGAGGTCAGGAGTTCAAGACCAGCCTGGCTAACATGGCAAAACCCCATCTCTATTAAAAATACAGAAAATTAGCCAGGCGTGGTGGCGTGCGCCTGTAATCCCAGCTACTCCGGAGGCTAAGGCAGGAGAATCACTTGAACCCGGTGTGTCCGGAATTGGTGGGTTCTTGGTCTCACTGACTTCAAGAATGAAGCCGCGTACCCTCGCGGTGAGTGTTACAGCTCTTAAGGTGGCGTGTCTGCAGTTTGTTCCTTCTGATGTTCAGATGTGTTCGGAGTTTCTTCCTTCTGGTGGGTTCGTAGTCTCGCTGGCTCAGGAGTGAAGCTGCAGACCTTCGCGGTGAGTGTTAAGCTCTTAAGGCAGTGCGTGTGGAGTTGTTGGTTCCTCCCGGTGGGTTCGTGGTCTCGCTGGGTTCAGGAGTGAAGCTGCAGATCTTCACGGTGAGTGTTACAGCTCATAAAAGCAGCGTGGACCCAAAGAGTGAGCAGCAGCAAGATTTATTGCAAAGAGCAAAAGAACAAAGCTTCCACGGTGTGGAAGGGGGCCCGAGCGGGTTGCCACTGCTGGCTCGGGCAGCCTGCTTTTATTCTCTTATCTGGCCCTACCCACATCCTGCTGATTGGTAGAGCCAGTGGCCTGTTTTGACAGGGCGGTGATTGGTGCGTTTACAATCCCTGAGCTAGATACAAAGGTTCTCCATGTCCCCATCAGATTAGTTAGATACAGAGTTTGGACACACAGGTTCTCTAAGGTCCCACCAGAGCAGCTAGATACGGAGTATGGATTGGTGCGCTCACAAACCTTGAGCTAAACACGGGGTGCTAATTGAAGTGTTTACAAACCTTGAGCTAGATACAGAGTGCCGATTGGTGTGTTTACAATCCCTGAGCTAGATATAAAGACTCTCCACCTCCTCACCAGACTCAGGAGCCCAGCTGGCTTCACCTAGTGGATCCCGCACTGGGGCTGCAGGTGGAGCTGCCTGCCAGTCCCGCGCTGTGCGCTGGCACTCCTCAGCCCTTGGGTGGTCGATGGCACTGGGCGCTGTGGAGCAGGGGGCGGCGCTCGTCGGGGAGGCTCAGGCTGCACAGGAACCCACGGAGGCGGGGGAAGGCTCAGGCATGGCAGGCTGCAGTCCCGAGGCCTGCCCCGTGGGAAGGCAGCTAAGGCCTGGCGAAAAATCGAGCGCATCGCTGGTGGGCTGGCACTTCTGGGGGACCCAGTATACCCTCCACAGCCGCTGGCCCGGGTGCTAAGTCCCTCATTGCCCGGGCTGGCAGGGCCAGCCGGCTGCTCCGAGTGCAGGGCCTGCCAAGCTCACGCCCACCCGGAACTCCAGCTGGCCTGCAAGCGAACGCACGCAACCCCGGTTCCCGCTTGCGCCTCTCCCTCCACACCTCCCTGCAAGCTGAGGGAGTGGGCTCCAGCCTTGGCCAGCCCAGAAAGGGGCTCCCACAGTGCAGCGGTGGGCTGAAGGGCTCCTCAAGTGCCACCAAAATGGTAGCCCAGGCAGAGGAGGCGCTGAGAGCGAGCGAGGGCTGTGAGGACTGCCAGCATGCTGTCACCTCTCACCGGGAGGTGAAGGTTGCAGTGAGCCAAGATCTTGCCACCACCCTTCAGCCTGAGCAACAGAGCGAGACTCCATCTCAAAAACAAAAAACAAGTGGTGCTGTGATGTCATGTACACATATGTTTTTATATGTGTATTATATTACACATACAGGATTATATCTGTAGGATAAATTCCAGAAATGAAATTGCTGAGTCGAAGGGAATACATAATTTATATTCTCACCAGAAACATATGAAAGTTCCTTTCTCATACCCTGTTTCCATGACATGCAACATTGCTCTAGCTGTTTTTGGCTTCCCCATGGGGCCCTGAGGTGATGTTCCCCCATACTTCTCTCAGTTTTTCTGTTGTTATTATATCATTAGAAAGCTCTGCCTATTATGTGCCTGTTCCACCACAGCTCCCTCCATCCCACCAGTCTGTTTTCCTTCAAGACTCAGATCTATCATACATTCATCTTAGAAACATCCTTGCTCCATAATCACCATTCCGTTCCCTTCCCCTAGAACTTTCCAGGCCTGATTAGGTGCCCTCCTGTGTGTGTGTGTGTGTGTGTGTGTGTGTGTGTGATTCCTCTGCACACACGGTCGGTTTCTCCTGCACGCTTCTATTATGGTGCTCATCACTTTGAATTGTGTTCGTGGGTTCTTTGTACATTCTTTTGCCATTTTCATCTCTTTGTCCAAAACACTTTTCCTATGTCAACATGTAGTAGAGGCTCAGTAAATATGTTTTTGGATAAGATAACTTAAATCCAGTCAGAAGTTTAGAATTAGATAGGGCCTTAGTGATCATTTTATATGCTTACTTTATTAGTGAAAAGCGGACTTTTAAATTTTAATGTTTTAAATTCAAAATACAACAATTCGTTGTTTTAAACTTCTTTAAGAAAAAAATAAACTAATTAAAGTCAGTAGTTTTTTACTTGCCTGTGACTTTTTTCTCCCTGGGTTCAAATCAATACCCCAGTATTACGGTCCTTAGTGTACAGGGTTTTTATAATGGAACATGCTGCTGTTTCTTCAAACTCAACAAATATCAGAGATATATATATCTTTTGTTTCTTCCCATTTTCCTTCTTGCTCAACTATCTTTTATTCTCAGGACCTTGCTCCCTAGACCTGCCCAAGTTTGGAAAAGACTGAGAGGGAAGGAAGCTGAAAGCAAAGAATCACTGTTCTGGCTGGGTGCAGTGGCTCATGTCTGTAATCCCAGCATTTCAGGAGACCACGGCGACAGGGTTTCCTGGGGTCAGGAATTAGAGATCAGCCTGGGTCATGAAACTAGAACTCACCTCAAAAAAAAAAAAAAATCGCCTTTTTTTTTTTTTTTTTTTTTTTTGTTTGCTGGTGGACCTGTGAAAAGCATTGTGCCTTGACTGTGAAGGCCAAATGATGCTCTTAGTGCTCCCATCCCCGTTTCCTTTTTTACAGTCTAGACATTGATATTTAGGAACGATCTTGGTCCGTAGAGCAGACAGATTCTCATAATCTCTATTCACATTGATCTGGGGCAGAGAGGAAAAGAAAAGAGTCTTCACTGTTTACAAACTTTAAAAATATTAACTGCACCTGGTTGAGAAATGTGGACCATGGTCCGAAGGTAACTCAGTCCTTCTCCATAGGGAGGGTAAGAATCCAGGAAAGTTATGCCAGTGCCAGTTTCCCTACCTGAAATCCAGTCACTCGAGGGAGAGTCTCCCTAACACATCTTTCATAACGCGTTTCGTTTATTTATTTATGTACCCTTTTAATTGTACATACCTTTTTTGTGTGTTTTGATGTTCATCTCGACATCTTTTGGCTATCTCTCCTTGAATTGTGGTAACCAAGTTTTCTTATCTCCAACCCCTATCATGACAAATGTTTTACTTTTTATTTTGGATTGCCAATCATCACCCAAGACTTTTACAGCTGTGATACTACAGCTCATGGCTGTGGCTCAGGAATCTGCACAACAGAAAAACCTCAGATTATTCTCAGGCATTTTGGAAAATATTCTGTTAGTCCTGTGCAATACCTAGTTCCTGCTTCCATTTAATTTCATTGCAATTTTAAAAATGTTTATGGAGTCCCTATTAACTCATAGTTTTGGACTTCTTGGTACATCTGCATAGAATATTTATAGGTTCTTTTTTCTTCTCCATCCCCTTTACTTCATAGACAAGGACAATGCTTAATTTTTATTAAAATATTCCCCACAGATGCCTAATTCATTTAATACTGAAATCTAAAATTAGAGCAAAAAGTTGAGAGAGCCATGAGAAGAATATGTCAGTGATGTAGATATATCTTGGATTCTTTTCACTTGGATGCATCTATAGAGATTATTTTGTTTCAGGATCTCTTCTATTCCTCAGTAGCTTAACATGAAGGCTTACCATTATGCATTGATTTCTCTTTTATAAAAACATAATTTGAAATTTATGGCTGAAAAGCAGCATTGAAGACGCTGTTTTTCCTTTTGCTGGGCTGTTGGCTGAATTTAGATTGAGGAATACAATGGTTCATCAGATAATTGTGAAAAGAGGTGCCACATCCAAAGGCCTTGGATAATCAATCCTCTGTGTCTGGCATATAGACATTCACAATTGATAATATATATGATGTTTTCTCCTTTTCCATCTTATCTTCTTTTGCATATTTTAAGATGTTGCAAAAAATTTAGTAACTTTCCACAAGAAAATTCACTCCTAAAAGGTTGTCCTAGAAACAGTTCTGTAAAATCTGGCAGAATAGGAGAGCAAAGCATATTTAACTTTTATGTTTGTAGTTTTGATATGATTATTAGCTCTTAAAATATAGAAACTAACTCAAGTTAGGTCATTGTGTCAAGGTCTTCATTTGTTTTCTTTCCATTTACTATTTATTTAAGCCAGTTTTAGGAGTGATTATGAGGCAATGAGAATTTTTAACAGGCCTTTCAAAACTTATACAGCCAAGTGAGTTATCCCTTTAAAGTTATTACCCTAGGAGGACATTGCATTTATTACAATAAAAGCTGTATTGCTCAAACCAATGTTAGATTGGGGGTAGGGCAGGTAGGATTTGCTTTTAATGTCTACAGAACATTATTGAATCTTTTTTTTTTTCTTAAGACAGGGTCTCGCTATGTTGTCCAGGCTGGTTTTGAACTCCTGGGCTCAAGCAATCCTCCTGTATTGGCCTCCCAAAGTTCTGGGATTACGGGCATGAGCCACCATGCCTGGCCACATTTTTGAATCTTTTTAATGATGGAATAACATCAGTAGGGTATATTTGAGTTTGGAAGTAGCCAACAGCTCTTCAGGATCATCTTTTCACTAGTTTAGGTGTTTAGCCTGACTAATTTATTTGTTAATCACAAAAATATGGTTAGGAATTAATGAGACTGGTTTTTCTTGTGTGTCACATACATTGTCTCTGAAGCTAATTCCAAAAGATAAACTTTAATTAAGTTTTGAACTATGGCAGCATCATTGACATAAATGAAGAAGATCTCAAGATGACAGTTTTAAAAATGACAGCTCTCATCTGAATATTTAGTTCTGTTATAATAAGGAAAAAAGCCCATTCCATTATTTATTGTAGCATTCTGGTATTGTGAAAACACAAAGACATTTTGGTGGAATCAAAATAAAATAGTTTGTCTAGGTGTGATTACTATTAGCTCATCAAAAATAATTGTAAGTTGGCTGATATTTGCTGGAAATGGCCCTTGGAATGGAAAGCTAGGTCAGGAAATGACAGCTAATGGAATAGACTGAAATGTGAGAGAGTGGAAAGGTCACCTTTTAAGGACTTACTGCTGGAGTCTTGAGATAAATGGTGAGACATAATTTTCTACTCTTTGGTGCCTGTTTCATGCCCCCATTACTTAAATTTCCCTGGCTCAGGTTTAATCCAGTAATTTTCCGTCATAACGATTATATGCTCGTGATAGAAAAACAAACATTTAAAAATGACCCACATTTTCTGGCTAGGTATAGCAGAGTGAACTCTTGCATATATCTTTGCTCCATTATAATGATAGTGAGGTTATAATAAACTAACAAGAATAAAACAGATGGGAGACATCAATAAAATTTTGGAAGATATAAGAAGAATGGACAAGTGGTAACTGACTTACCAGAGTGGAAAAAGCTGACTTCTGATTTCAACAAGAAGTAGCACTTGGGAAAAGTTCTAAAAATAGAGGTGATGAGATACCTCAGAAAACTGGGTGGTATAGGTCTGAGAAGAGAAGGTTATCTTAGTTTTATAAGATATTAAACTCTAAAACTTTGTTTTAAAATGGGAAACCTGACAGTCATAGTTTTGTTTTATTTTGTTTCACATCTATAAACATATGGAAGAAAAGCAAAGTGCGGAGTCTACTCTTTTGGCTTAATGGTTATTTATGCTTTATAACAAACAGAGATGTCTGTTTAAATATTCTTAATAGGATAACAGATTATTAAGGAAACAGAATTACAGACTTTTTAGAAGTTATACTTACCTTCATAAGACATAACAACACATTTTCATGTCTGAATTTTGGGAAAGGGTCTACTTTTGGAAACAATGTTCACAAAGACTGTTCTGTGACATAGATTAGTACTTGCTTTCCTGTTGATCTAAAAGAAAGGATGTTTTCTTTTCATCTTGATCGCCTTCTTTTCACCAGTGGTTGGAAGGGCCTGTAGTGTTAAAGCTAACTATTGCAATTCCACTAGGTAGAAAAAAAGCAGGCCTGAAAAGCATAAAGCTTATAATATGAAATGAAAATGTCAGAAAGAGAATTTTAATCAATGGAATATAGAACATATAGTGTGTTGCCTCTAGTGTTTGAATTTTCCTAAGGAGCAGTTAGAAGCCCAGCTAAGTTCCAGCAAGCGGGGATATGCTTCTTCCTTTCCTGGCAGAAGTAGGAGGCTCTTTTTCTGGAGAAACAACCCACGTTTCTGGATTGTGGGCATAGTTGGCTGAGGGCAAGTGATACACTGAAAACAGAAGGGTGTACTGATTTCTATATGTTGAATCAGAGATCCTTAGTTCCCATCCCCAGGTTGCTCTCTGAACATTGACACCAAGTTTATGCTGTCCAACCGGCAGATTGGAGGCTCACTCTCTGGGCAAAGTGATCAATCCATGGTAAAGAATCTATGGATGCTGACATTTGGGATCCTTCTAATGAAATTTCTGCCTCCCTCTAGAGACGCCCACCCATCCACAACCCTGCTGTTGTTCACAGAGCTTCCAGGAATGTTGTAATGCTTCACTCTCAACAACAGTGGAGAGCCAAGGACGATCAGCTGTCTAACCAAAAAGAAAGAGAGCAGAGAAACAAATGAATTCAGTTGAAACAATGAAAAATTTGGGAACAGAAGAAAATCTTTAAAGCTCAAAGCTATAATAATATATAGGCCTACCTTGGAGAGATTGAGAGTTCAATTCCAAACTACCTCAATACAGCAAATATCACAATAAAGCAAGTCACATACATTTTATGGTTTCCCAGTTCATATAAAAGTTATGTTCAGACACCTGTACTCATATGTTCAGTGAAGCACTACTCATAATAGCGAAAACATGGACTCAACCTAGGCGCTGATCGATGGTGAATTGGATTTAAAAATGTGGCATATATACACCACGGAATACTATGCAGTC
Source organism: Pongo abelii (assembly GCF_028885655.2). Lineage (NCBI taxonomy): Eukaryota > Metazoa > Chordata > Mammalia > Primates > Hominidae > Pongo > Pongo abelii. Next base: position 88,420,295 of record NC_071991.2, on the reverse strand, counting down.
ATAAAAGAATGAAATCATGTCTTTTGCAGGAACGTGAATACAGCTAAAGGCCATTGTCCTAAGTGAATTAGTGCAGAAACAAAAACCCAAATACTGTGTGTTCTTACTTATAAGTGAAAGCTAAACATTGGATACACATGGTGGACATAATGATAGAAACAATAGACACTAGGGACTCCGAAAGGGGAGAAAGGGATGGGACAAACACTGAAAAACTACTTACTGGGTACTATATTTACCATTTGGTTGAAAGGTTCAGTAAAAGCCAAAGCTCTTAATTATACAATATATCCACGTAACGAACCTACACATGCACCCCCTGAATCTAAAAAAAACCCCAATACTGTGTTTACACTATATTGTAGTCTAGTAAGTGTGCAACAGCATTATGTCTAAAAAAAGTATATACCCTAATTAAAAAATACTTTACTGCTAAAAATGCTAATGATCGTCTTAGACTTCAGCAAATTATAATCTTTTTGCCACTGGAGGGTCTTGCGTCAGTGTTGATGGCTGCTGACTGATCAGAATTGTGGTTGCTGAAGGTTAGGGTATTTGTGGCAATTTCTTAAAATAACAAGTTTGCTTCATTGATTACTTTCACAAAAGATTTCTCCATAGCATGAGATGCTGTTTGATAGCAATTTACCCATAGCAGAACTTCTTTCAGATTTGGACTTAATCCTCTAGAACTCTACCACTGCTTTATCAGCTAAGTTTATATTATTTTAAATCTTTGTTGTTATTTCAACAGTGTTCACAACATTTTCACCAGGAGTAGATTCTGCCTTAAAAATACAGTTTTTTTGGCTGGGCGCAGTGGCTCACGCCTGTAATCCTAGCACTTTGGGAGGCCGAGGCGGGTGGATTACGAGGTCAGGAGATTGAGACCATTCTGGCTAATGGTGAAACCCATCTCTACTAAAAATAAAAAAATTAGCCAGGCATGGTGGTGGGCACCTGTAGTCTCAGGCTACTCAGGAGGCTGAGGCAGGAGAATGGCATGAACCTGGGAGGCAGAGCTTGCAGTGAGCCGAGATTGTGCCACTGCACTCCACCCTGGGTGACAGAGTGAGACTGCATCTCAAAAAAAACAAAAAACAAAAAACAAAACAAAAAAACCACTTTTTTTTTTTGCTCATCCATAAGAAGTGACTCGGCCAGGTGCAGTGGCTCATGCCTCTAATCCCAGCACTTTGGGAGGCTGAGGAGGGTGAATCACTTGAGGTCAGGAATTCGAGACCAGCCTGGCCAACATGGTGAAACCCTGTCTCTACTAAAAATACAAAACTTAGCCTGGTGTGGTGGCAGGCACCTGTAGTCCAATCTACTCAGGTTTCTACTACTGAGGCAGGAGAATCACTTGAACCCAGGAGACAAAGGTTGCAGTGAGCTGAGATTACACCACTGCACTCCAGTCTGGGTGACAGAGCAAGACTCTGTCTCAAAAAACAAAAGACTCCTCGTCCATCCAGATTTGATCATGAGATTTTAGCATTCAGTCACATCTTCAGACTACATTTCTAATTCTAGTTATCTTGCTATTTCTACCACATCTGCAGGACTTCCTCCACTGAAGTCTTTAACCCTAAGCCATCCATGATGGTCAAAATCAACTTCTTCTAAACTCATATTTGTGTTGATATTTTGACTTCCTCTTATGAATATGGATGTTCTTAATGGCATCTAGATGGGGCGAAGGTTTTCAATTTACTTTGCCCAGATCCATCAGAGGAATCGCTATCTATGGCAGCAATAGCCTTACAAAATGTATTTGTTAAATAATAAGACTTGAAGTTGAAATTACTTCTTGATCTAGGGGCTGCAAAATGGATGTGGTGTTAGAAAGTGTGGAAACAACATTAATCTCCTTGTGCATCTCCATCAGAGCTCTTAGGTGACTAGGTGCATTGTCAATGAATAGCAATATTTTGAAAGAAATATTTTTTTCCTGAGCAGTAGATCTCAATGATGGGCTGAAAATATTCAGTAAACCACATTGTCAAAAGATATGCTGTCATCCAGGCTTTGTTGTTGCATTTACGGAGCACAGGCAGAGTAGATTTAGGATAATTCCTAAGGGCCTTAGGATTCTCAGAATGGTAAGTGAGTATTGGCTTAAAGTCACCAGCTGCGTTAGCCATAAAGAAAAGAGTCAGCCTTTCTCTTTCTTTCTCTTTCTCCTCTCTCTCTCTCTTTTTTTTTTTTTTTTTTTTTTTTTTTTTGAGGCAGAGTCTCAGTTTGTGGCCCAGGCTGGAGTACAGTGACACAATCATAGCTCACTGCAGCCTAAACTTCCTGGGCTGAAGCGATCAACCTGCCTAGCCTCCCAACCTGCCTAGCCTCCCAAATAGCTTGGACTACAGGCGTGTACCACCACACCTGGGTGCTTTTTAAAATTTTTTGTAGAGACAGGGTCCTGCTGTGTTGCCCGGGCTAGTCTCAAACGCCTGAGCTCAAGCCATCCTCTTGCCTCGGTCTCCTGAAGTGCTGGAATTACAGGTATGAGCCACTGCACTGACCCCTTCTTTTGAAGCTTTGAAACCAGGTATTGACTTCTCCTCTCTGGCTAGGAAAGTCCTAGATGACATCTTCTTCCAATAAAAGGCTGTTTTGTCTATGTTGAAAATCTGTTGTGTGCTATAGTCACCTTCATCAATTGTCTTATCTAGATCTTCTAGATAAATTGTGGCAGCTTCTCCATCAGCACTTGCTGCTTTACCTTGTACTTTTATATTGTGGAGACTGCTTCCTTCTTTAAACCTCATAAAGCAGCCTCTGCTAGCTTCAAACATTTCTTCTGCAACTTCCTCATGTCTCTCAGCCTTTATATAGTTAGAGTTAGGGCCTTATTCTGGGTTAGGTTTTGGCTTAAGGGAATATGTGGCTGGTTTGATCTTCTATCTAGACCACTAAAACTTTCTTCATATCAGCAATAAGGCTGTTTTGCTTTTTTATCATTCACGTGTTCAGTATAGCAGCACTTTTAATTTCCTTCAAGAACTTTTCCTTTGCATTCACAACTTGGCCAACTGTTTGTCATTAAGAGGTTTAGTTTTTGACTTATCTTGGCTTTCAACATGCCTTCCTCACTAAGCTTAATTGTGTCTAGCTTTTGATTTAAAATAAGAGACATGCAACTCTTCCTTTTCTTGGACACTTAGAAGCCAATATAGGGTTTTAATTGACCTAATTTCCATATTGTTTTGTCTCAGGGAATAGGGATGCCTGTGGAGAGGGAGGGAGATGGGGGAATGGCCAATCAGTTGAGCAGTGAGAACACACACGACATTTATTAAGCTCGCTCTCTTATATGGGTTTGATTCATTGTGCCCTCAAACAATAATAGTAACATCAAAGGTCACTGATTACAGATCACCATAACAGATAAATTAATGAAAAGTTTTAAATATTGTGAGAATTACCAAAATATGACACAGACACAAAGTGAGCATATGCTGTTGGAAAATGGTACTGATAGACTTGCTTGGTGCCGGATTGTTACAAACCTTCGATTTGTAAAACAACAATAGCAACAACAAGAACAAAAACACAGTATCTGTGAAGCACGATAAAGCAAAGCACAATAAAACAAGGTATGCCTGTATTCAAAGAGATAACTACTGCATTTATGAAAAAAGAAAATCATACTTAAAAATTCAGAGAAAAACACCTAGAAAAAATAGTAGAAACAGTAACAAAGCAGTAGACGTTTGAATACTATGGTTGAAAAATAAAATTTCTCCCAGAAAACAGGACAAAAGATGAAGAAGTGGAATATAGGAGAGACAAGATAAAAACTTAGAGGATCATTCACCATGGTAGTGATATTAAGAAAAGAAAATTTAGAGGATCATTCAGGAGACTAAACATCTGACTGGTAGGAGTCCCAGAAAGACACTAGAGAAAGGACAGAGAGGAAATTATCAAAGAAATATTTTAAGAAAATTTTGCATAACTTAAGGACAGGAATTTCTAGATTGAAAGTGCCCATTGAATGCCCAGGACAGTGAATGAAAGAAGACCCACATGAAGACATACAATTTTGATGTTTTAGAATGGTGGAGATTAAAGAGAAGATCACAAAGCCTTCCATAGAGGAAAAAACAGGTCACATGGGAAAGATCAGAATCAGAATAGCATTAGACAGACTTCTTACTAGCCATACTAGGAGACAGTGGAGCAATGCTGTGTAAGTTCTGCAGGATTTCTGTACTTACAAATCCAAACCATCAATCAAAGATGAGTTCTCAGAAAATATATGTGCAAGATTTAAAATAAATTAACATCATGCATTCATTATTTGGAAGGCATTGGAGACTGAGCTCCACCAAAATAAAAGGGAGAAGATCAAGAAAATGTGAGATATAGGAAACAGTTTACAATGAAATTAGAAGCCAAGGGAATTCCCAGGATCATAGATTCTAGGATTACGGCTGTAAAACAGGCCTAGGGTGCAGTTAGTCCAGATGTGAGCAGGAGGATGGAAGGCCACAGGAGGGATGTAGCCAAGAAAATATTGGAATTAATATATTACCTAATATATTTGCCCATATCGAAGGCTTTATAGTTATGTAGAAAAGTTTAGTGCTGATGTAGCTACATATGTAGAAAGCTAGACAAATGAAAAGAGAAGAAAATTATGGGAGGAGTAAAGATACAGGTTGAGGTTGGGTTTAGTGGCCCAGAGAATGTGCTTTGTAGTCAGGCTGTCTGAATTTGAATGCTGTCTATAACACTTACTACTACTAACTGCATACTCTTGAGTAAATTACCTTTCTGTCCTTCAGTTTCTTCATCTATATGGAGATACTAATCATACCTACCACTTTAGTCTACTCCTGCTTCTATAACAAAGTACCACAGACTGAGTAATTTATAAATCATAGAATTTTTTTTCCTCACAGTTCTGGAGCCTGGGAAGTTCAAGATCAAGGCACTGGCAGATTCAGTGTCTGGTAAGGGGTCATTCACTGCTTCCAAGATGGTGCCTTGGTGCTGTGTCCTCCAGAGGTGACAAATGCTTTGTCTTCACGTGGCAGATAGGATGGAAGGACAAAGGGGACTAACTTTCTAAAGATTTTATAAAGGCACTAATGTGTTCTATGAAGGCAGAGCTTTCATGACCCAATAACCTCCCAGAGGCCTCACCTCTTAATATCATCCCCTTGACGGTTAAGTTCCGATGTAAAAACTTTGGAAGGATGCATCCATTCAAACCACAGCACCTACTTAGCATGTTGTTGTGTGGATCAGATGAGCTAATACATGCAAAACCATTAGATCAGTAGAAATAGTACTAGTAATCATAGTAATAATAGTAATAGTAGTGGTAGCAGTGGTAATAGTAGTAGGTGCTCAAAATTGTTAACTATTATTTCTATTATTGCTATTATTTTTAAAATTGAAAAATAATTAAGATGTTTAATACTTTTCTTGAGAAATTTTGTGATAAGTACCCAGAAGAAACTGTTTAAAATAATAAACCCAAAACAAAACATTTTTAATGACCTATAGTGCCACCACTCAAGGGTGAAATTTTTAAACATGTAGGTGTATTTTTTCCCTGTGCATTGTTTTATTTATATAATTGTTATATTCTCTCTATAAAATTGTGTGTTCTGCTTTTGTTTTTTAACATAAAAGAACCATATTACCTGTTAATACAAACTCTAATTAAAGAGTTTTTGTTGACTTCATTATTTTCCACTAAATGTAGGGAAAATATTTCGTTTAACCAAGTATCTATTTTTATATATTTAGTTTGCTTTGTGAATAACATTGGGTGATGCTTTTCTAAAATACATTTCAAAATTTAATTTTCTTATTAGAAATATAATACATGTTTATTATAGACATTTTAAGGTGCCAAAATAAGATCAGTAAAATTAATGTAACAGTAATCTAACTACCTACAGATAAGCACTGCTAGCATCTTCACAATGTATGCCTCTTGTCTTTTTTTCTTGACAATATATATTTTTTGTTTCTTTTGCGAAATGTAGAACTTTTCTTGTAGATGGTATGACCACCTTTTGATATCTTCTATGGCATGTTAGTATCAGCAGAGTGTTTAATTGTAAATTTTGGGATCTTATTTTTTAAATTGCTTTAAAATTTTTCAGTGTTTCACAATGATAGTGTATTGAAAATCTTTACAGCTACACATCCATTTTAAAATTATTCAAAATTATTCCTTAAATTCTTAGAAACAGAATTGCAGGTTCAAAAGGTATACATTTAATATGTATTGTCAAATTTCCCTCCTTGAAAATTCCACAAAACTCTATGCTCACAGCCTTGTCAACACTAGGTTTTCTGATATTATCTTTTTAATTCCATAAAATGTCTCCTATATTTAGAGTTATTTTTCTTCATTAAATTCTTCGGTACAAAGAATATTAGAAGTTTAAGACTTCTACTGTTTTGAAAAATTGCTTTATCAAAAGAGGACAGTATTTGACTGTCATTAACAGTGGATAATAATGTCTGCTACTCTGTCTTCTCACTAATGATGGGATTGTTATATTCTTCACGTGGATGATAAGCAAAATGTTGACAGGTTAACAGAGTAGATCTTAAGCCTTACAGTACTCCAGGTAAGATAGCATGGTGGCTCAGACCAGGGTGGTGGCAATGGAAATGTTCATATTCTGGAAATTTTTTTTGAAAACACTATTGACAGAATTTTCTGATCAGTTGCATATATGATTTGTAAGAGAGATTAAAGAGTCAATGATCACTCTATGTTTTTTGGCCAGGGTAATTGGAAAATTGAAGTAGCCATTTAAGAAGCTGGGGAGATTATAGGAGAATCATGTTAGTCAAGCAAGATCAGGAGCCCAAGTTTGGACATGTTAAGTGTGATGCTTATTTAGTAAGTAAGAGATGTTGAGTACATAGTTGGATATATGATTCCGGTGTTTAGAGGAGAATTCTAAGCTGGAGATATAAATCTAAGAGACATCAGCATATAATTGAGTATAATTATATGCTGTATAATTAATTAAGAGAAAACATTAGATGAAATCACCGAGGAAGAGAGTGTCAAAAGAAAAGAGGAGGATCAAGTACTGATCCCTGGGGGTACTCCAATGTTTAGGAACTGTAGCTATGAGAAGAAACCTACAAAGGAGTCAGAAGCAGCAGCAAGAGAAAGGAGAAAAACCAGGACTGTGTGGTTCCTTGTAGGAAATTGAAGGAAATATTTCCAAGAGGAGGGGTGATCAGCTATGTCAAATGCTGCTTATACATCAAGTAAGATTAAGACTAAGAATTAATTGTTAGATTTAACGATATAGAGGTAGCTAAATAGTGACCATGAAAGTACAGGTTTGGTGAAGTGGTGTGGTGAAAACCAGATTAGATGGGATCTGATTTTCAAGTGATTAATATTATAAAAATGCCCAATAATTCAACTTTGTTAAAGTGCCCAAAATCTCCATTTCTATGGTACTCATAAGAAGTCTAAGTAAATTTTGAAGTAAGTCTGGCAATTTTACCCTTAAAAAACTACAAAACATTAGTCCTTTACTTGGCTGTAATGGGGAGGAACATGTCTCCCTCTGTTGATTATTTGCAATAAGAGTCACCAGGGACTCATTTTAATTGCCTTGGTGTAGGGTGTTCCCTGGTACCTTGGCTTTTAAAGTGGTATTGAGCCACAATGATCAGATATGCCAACAGGCCATTATATGTTAATAGAATTTTACTAGCATATTTGTAGACTGTTAATTTGATTAAACTTTCATGTCTTGGTAACTTTTCTTTGTAGCAGAATAAGCGTAGGAGATTCTGATTTGGTAGGCCTGAGGGTGTCTAGGCTTTTTTTTTTTTTTTTTTTTAAATCTGATTCTGCTGCAAAGCCAGGCTTGGAAAACTTTGCTTTATTAGGAACAGGATTCTATAAATAAGAGCTAACATTCATGATAGTGCCAGGCTCAACTTTTACTTGATCACATTTATTGTAAGTGCCCTAGTCCTAGCATACACATTTAAAGCTCCCTGATAATTTTCATCAGATTGTGACTTCCTCAATAGAAGTAACAAAAATAGCCTCACCTTTAGATGCAAGCGTACACAGAAAATTTCTTTTATGTGCATAAGCAAGAGAGGAATTATATTTACAAATTGGAAAAGTAATAAAGTGAAACTTTCATCCAAAAATCAGATATTTAATAAACGTTTAATTCCCTTTTGTAGTTTCCTTTTAATTTAGTTTAAACAACATAAACATTTTAAATACCACTCATTACATGCTGAGGGTATAGATAACAGTTTTGGCACTTTAAAAAAAGTTGAGGAATGGATGGTTAATTCTCAGTGATATTTATTCATTTTCTATAGTGAGGATTCTCTAGTATATCAAAAGGATCTGGAGGGTTGGTGCATGGCTAGAGAAAGAAAATAAAGAAGATGGAATGGAGGTGTTGGGGAGGGATTCATAGAATGGAGAGAATGGGAAGAATGTTTTCTTTAAAAAACCTTTCTAAGCTCATAATTTGTTATTCCTCTTAAATGAAATAGTGAAATTTGGATCCTTAAAGTTTCCATTTTTTCCTGTTCTCTTCCTCTGGAGAGCTTTTCATAGTTTAAAGACCTTATGAAATCTTTGATTTTCGATTGTGACATATGATCTGTGGGCTTCTCTTATTTTCACTGGTTGGATTATAATCATATTTGAAGTCTTATGATTCTTTTATATTGTCCAAAGAAAGTTACATTTAATATTTGGTGGCTACTCTAAGGAAAACATAGTAATTTGGGACAGCATAACAATCATCGAATGTTAGAATAAGAAGGCATAGCTAGTTACAGTATATTATAATCTTTACAGTGTATATTGTTTTGCACAATTCTGTAGGTCAACTGGGCAGATATGCTTTATGTAGTGTCAGCTGGGGTGCTATTATATCTAGAAGATGCAAACTTGCCTCAATCACGTGGTTGGAAATTGGTGTCAGTGTTGGCTTGGAATTCACTGAGTCTGTCAGCTAGGGGCATGATTCGCCTCCATGTGGTCTTTTTATGTGATTGCTTGGGCTTCCTGACAGCATGGTGGCTGGATTCAAAGGAGAATTCTACATGCATGAAAATGGAATCTGCAGATCTCAGATGTTACACAGAGCTGTAGTTTGAATGTTTGTCACCTCTAAATATCATGTTGAAATTTAATTGTCATTGTAACAGTATGAAGAGATGGGACCTTTTAAGGGTGATTAGGCCATGAGGGCTGGCTGCACTCACAGGCCTGGGATTGGTGCCTTATTAAAGGGCAAGTTTGATTCCCTCTTGCTTCTGTGTGTGCTCTCCCCCTCTCTCTCTGGCTCGCTCTCACCCTCTCTTGTCTTCCCTTACCTTCCCTCCCTCTTCCTCCCTCTCCCTACCTCTTTCCCTCTCTTCTCCCTGTCTCCTTCCTCCCTTTCTTTCTCCTTCTCTCCCTTTCCTTCTCTCTCCCTCTCTCCTTCTGCTTTCCTTCTCTCCTTCTCTCCTTCTACCATATGATGACACAGCAAAAAGGCCCTCACAAGTTGCTGGCACCTTGGTATTGGACTTCCCAGCCTCTGGAACTGTGAGCCAGCATATTTCTGTTCATTCTACATTACCTAGTCTATGATATTCTGTTACAGCAGCACAAAACAGACCAAGACACACAATATCACTTCTGTCTCATATTTTTCACAGGGCCAGCTCAGATTCAAGGAGAGAAGAAATGATTTCCACTTTGCCATTAGAAGAGTTACAATTTGTTGCCTTCTTTAATCAACCACAGTTTGTCCTTTGGCCACAAATTATTTGTATTTATTACATACGCAGAATGCATTGAATTCCTCCAGAGACCCCTGAAAAATCTTATTCCATTATAGTATCAGGCTCAAATGCAAGGTTCAGGTTCTCATCATCTGAATCAGGTCCAGGTGTAGATAAGGCTTCTTAGGTGAGGTAGCCCAGGTGTAGACCCTTGAACCAAAAAATAACCTAAAATACAGCGTAGATAGGGGCAGGATGACTGCAGTAGACACTCCTGTTCAAAAAGTGGGAAATAGCTACTCAGCAGTCACTGGTCCATTGAATTTCTGATACTGAATCAGATATGTCACTGGTTTCTCCTGCTTTGGCAGAAGGGAATATATGTTGATTAAGGCTCTGCTTTGCTTCCTGGGAGCAGTCCTTTTGTAGTTCTTGGGTTCATCCTCTGAGTCAACATTTTTTTTTTTTAAAAAGAAATGTGCCGGGCTTTAAGCTATCTTTCTAGGTCCGTTTCCTGACTATAAAAAGTTTGAACTGACTGTCCATTTTGGTCCAAGCTGTGTGGTTCCAGTGATATAATTCTCTTAAGAACTTCACAGGGTTTCATGTGAATCTCATTGGCATTTACTCCATTAGACAAATCCACATCCACAGATCTTTTTGAGATAGGTCCCTCTCTACTGTGAGTTAAGATGCTATGAGACAATGCCCTGAAGATTCATACTAGCCTTTTTGTTTAGGTGAGAATGTCTGTGAGAACCTACAAGATTCTTAGAAACTCTTTTGTCTAGCTGAGGCCCTTAATAGTTTTCGGAACTCTTTTACATAGATGATTTGGTCAAGGCGAAACAGCCTTTAGTCTTTGTGAGTTATAACAAAGCGTTTTAAAACTACACCCTTGACTTACTCTTGACCTTGAGGTTACATCTTACTGGAAGCACCTTGGATTAGATGTTTGCTCTGAGGCTGTTTCTTTGAAAATCTATTGCACATTCAAGTTTCTTTGTTCATTTGTTTGCTTCTTATGCAAGCATCACTTCAGAAGCACGTGATTTTGTTTTTTTCTATTATTGGTTATGTTAACTGTGATCACTTGGTTAAGGTGATGTCTCCAGTTTTTTTTTCACTGTCAAGTTGTTACTAGGATACATTTTGAAGGTAGAATTGAATGTTCGGATTTGACTGAGAGGGTTATGCATTAGACATGTTGAATTTGAGATGCCTGTTTGACATCCTAGTAGAGACTGGTTCAGAAACAGGGGAGCTGGTAGATTGGAAAGATGAGGTAGTCCTGTTTTCATTTTTCCAGTGAATACAGAAGTGAGATTATCTGAAGGGAGTGATAATGAGGGAGCACAGTAGAGATGTGAGGAGAGAGATTTAGAAGGCTCTTCTCAGAGTAAATTGGCCGGAAAAGCGTAGTGGACTTAAGGGCAGTGTTGTGATGAGGGACCATTTGACAACTGTGATCCTAAACCAGCCTATGACCATTCAAGATGTTCTACTTCTTGGAGTCAGACTTTGATTAGTAGAAGGAGTTTTACTGTGACTGAGGTTTGGTCAAGCAAGTACAGTGGAAAGAGGGGTAAATTAGTTTAGAGTGTGTGCAGGGAGGTGATTTATCAGGACAGATCATGGAAAATAAACTGGATTAAGTAGACAAGAAGGAGGTGAGGAGAGTGAAAAAGTGGTAGATAGGCTCAATGGTTTTAAGTTCCAAAGCAGTGAGAGAGAGTTCTAGAGAAAGATAAATAGATATGAGATGGTGAATAGGGTATGTGAATAATTGAAATCAGGATTTGGGATGCATTTCATGTGTGTTCTGGTTTAATACCATACCAGCTTTACGAAGTGATTTTTTTTTTTTTTACTGTCTCCATTTTAAACAGAAGCAAATTATGTTGATCAAGATTAAGCAACTTGGCCAAGGGTACAAAATTAGTAAATAGCAGAGCTTGGATGGAAAATTAAAATATTTGTTTTTGTTTTTAATTCCCTAACCTTTGTATAATACTATACCAGCTGTCTCTGATTCATGACAGTTGCCCACTACACAAAGGATAATCATTATTATGACTGAAAATGTTTACATTATATTTGTTTTGCTTTTTTAGGCTTGTTATGACATGCAAATGAAAAAAGGTCTCAGAAAACATTTCTAATTTTATAAACATCTACTTACTTCCTTTAGAGAATGAGTGGCCTTTAGAAATTGGTTGGAAATGATTTTTACTTTTATATTTCAAAGTTCACGAACAAGTATTCACACATCATTATTAAGCTATTAGTATGGAGTGAATTCTACCTGACCCATTTACATTAATACAAAACTGCCTTTATGTTAAGGAGGTCTTCTATTTTCCTACACTTAAAATGATTTAAGTAGATCCCTATATAATGATAAACAATGATGTTCTAAAGAAAATAACAAGATAATTTGATTATCTCTACTTCAGGAAGCTTCAAGAAAATTAGGTTCTAACTTGATGATAGTAAAGATTTTATGGTTTAGTGGAGGGAAAAGTGAAACTTTAAGGATTCTCACCCTAATCATTAAAATAACAATACTTAGCAGACTTTCACAATATGCAAACAAACAAAACCAAATTGCATGAGCTGTTTTTGGTTTAAAATTACATGGAGCGCTTTCCAGCAATACTTGTATATAGAGGCTTGATTGAAATAGCTGCATAATTCCTGAGCAGAGGGCTTTTCTTTGCTGTAATTACATTCATGCAGTGACTCATATTCTCTTAATGCCTAGATTTTATAATTCAAAGGGAAATGTTCCCTTGAAATTTGAAAACCTGGAGGACTCAAAAGTTGTTTTTAGATTTTATTATTATTATTACTACTGCTATTCCTACACCGCAGCTAGTATTCCTCTGAGGAATATTTGACTTAGGTGATTTTGATTTCACTCATGCTGGCTGCAGTAGTGGGGTTTCACTCATGTGACAGTGAGAGACCAAGGATCCCAAAGATGTCTAGCACAGGGATAGGGTGTTCTGCATTCAGGGACTTCAGCAGTGGAGATGTGGGGCTTTCACTCTGGTATTCACCACCGTACAGCTCAGTTTCTTTTAAGTGTCAGCTTACTTTTGACTTTCTGTCTCTCTTTCCTTCATCAGCTGAATGATTTTTTTCTGAATTTACAAGTTCATATTCCCAGGAGAGGGAACCTGGCTGGCTCTGCTGATAAACATGCCTCTGTTTGATGATGTTTCTCTGCTACTTCTGGGGAAGTTTTTAAGACTGATAGCAAGGTTGGAGGACAGTCCTTTGCAAACACCTGGCTAGTATCTCTCCTGTTTTGGATAAACAGGGTGTGATGTGGATGCTGGAGCAATTATCAGTTTTGCCTGAGGCAGATCTTTCCATATAATTTCACGTTTTTGTTATAAGCCCTTGGAAATTTGTGAAATATATAATATACTCATGATGAAGACAAAAAAAAAAGACAATTTTCAGTTGGATGTACAACAGGTACTTTCTTCACCACTCTCCTTTCCAACGATATTGTTCAGTTCTCTGTAAAGAATCATGATGGTCAAGGGAGGCCTGGCAGGAGAATCTTGATTGTTCAAAGACAAATGTTCTTGTCAAAGGATTGGTTTAGGAGTGGCCATATAATGTAATTCTGGCAAAAGATATTTGAGAAGATGAATGCTAAGAGCTATTTTTGAAAGGGCTTGTTCACTTTTAAAAATAAATACAAGGCTTTTTTTCTTTTTTTAATCTTGGAATAATGTATTTTGTATAAGATGCTGAGAATTGCAGCCATCATATCAGGGTCATGAGAGGAGCCACTTAAGACAGCCCCAGCTACCATGCTGAGGGCAGAGCAGAAAGTTGTAAACACCCCTCATCTCATTAATGGCACTGAGCCACCACGTGAGCCAACCCTGGAACTGCCCTGATGTCAGGTGGGAAGATTACTTTGATGCAATGGTAGCCTCCAAGTATGCTTAGGTGAGCTGTCCTAGAGGTGAGGGAACCAAAAGCTCCCACAGACTAAATTCCAATCTTCAAATCACATAATTCACTAAATCAATTTAAAGTGCACAGTGAGAGGCAAGAGGAAAGATTATTAGGTTGGTATACCTGGGTTAGGGGCAAATAGGGTAGAGGGGCCATGCCAGCTAATCCTGGGATACATAGTGTTCATGTTCATACATCTGCATATGCCTTCCCCACTGATGGTGTGGTTACAAGGACCAGAGTTGAGGTTTGGGCAAACCTCAAAGATAGCAGTTGTCCCAAGCTAAGAACACCTGCTCAAGTGTCTGAGAGATACTGGGACAAGTATGCCTAGTCAGTGGCTGTGGCTTGCCAGTTAGCGTCACAAACAGTCATGAGTTCTGTTGTGTTTATTGGACAGATAACAAATGGGGCAGGAAAGAGTATCAGCAGTTGTTGTTAAGCAGGGTAATTTTGTACCCCAGTGTACATGTAGCAATGTCTGGAGACATTTTTGATTGTCATGACTGGTATATGTAAGAGATGCTACTGGCGTCTATTAGGTAGAATCCAGGGATGCTAAGTGTGCTACAGTGAACAAGACAGCCTCCCAAGACAAATAATTATCTGACCCAAAGTATCAATTGTGTCGAAGCTGAAAACCCCCCTCATGAATATTAAGTGCGTATGTATATTTAGTGTATCCTGGATATTTAGTGCCTCTTATATATTTAATATATCATGAACATTTATTACTCATATGCTTCAAGAGTAATTGACATTTCTTGATCTTGCAGCCCTTTCTGTCAGTGTGTAACACATACACAGTCTTCTTTTTATACTTTATACATCTGTGAATTCTGTTCATGTCTTACTAGCAAAATATATACTGAAAATATCTTAAAAGGGTTTGCCTATATTTTATAAACCTCAAATTTATTTATCAAATAGAACTGAATATCCTCAAAAGCAAATTTATATTATGCTAGCCCTGGAATTTCAAAGAAGAAATAAGATGATAAATGTCCTGATTGTTTAATATACTTTTTGTTGTGTTTTCTACAGCTTGCAGCTGAGAGCATGCTAGGTGATTCTCACATAAAGTCAATAAGAACATCTATTCTAAAGATAAATGAAGCATTGACTTAGACTATCATTACAAGTTTTCTAAATAGTAATATAAGCGTCAGATAGTACAGGATTATGGTGCCTGCATTAATCTAATGCTTGTTTGATCGTTCTGTTTACATTTCAAGCAATTGTAGGCATGGTGCTTATCATGATGAACCTCTGTGCTCAAAAATGCACATTTTTAAATGATTGGAACAGTTTTTGTTTGATGACCTTCAGTTCACTTAAGGAGTTTTTAGTTGGCTTAATGTCTATTAATAGAGCAACACTAGAAATTTATAGCTTCATGCATTTTTTAAAATTAATGATAGTTTTATTTATATTTTAGTGCTTTAAAAGATCAAAAATATTTTATGGAAGTTGTGTCTAGAGACCCCTCCATTAAAAGGGAAAGTTTTTCACATATATGAAATTAAAGAGAAGCATATTTAAGATTACAGAAACATGTAAATGTTGTTTAGGACTGATTTCAAAAAAGAATAATTTTCAAATGTTGATGGTATATATTCCATTTCATTTCTTTTAACTTTCTTTACCTTTTTTTGTTTTGTGATGGAAACATTTTGTCAGGTGAAAATATCACATATAACACATTAAAGAAATGGTAAGGCATAATATACAATTAAAACTGTTTGATAAAAAGTTAAAGTAAAAAATTAAGAACAATATGTCTTTAAAATAATGATGTGCTTATGGTAGTTTCCTGGAATTATTGGCTGGTTCAGCAGAATCAGCTGTGCCCAGCAGTGGAGTGACAGGTGGTGTAGACAGTTCAACTTCATGTCCTTTTAGAAATACTGGGTGTGTGTGTGTGTGTGTGTGTGTGTGTGTGTGAGAGAAAGAGAGAGAGAGACCTATAAAGTTGATTTGGGGGGCTTAAAGAATTGTTAAAGCAGATATGTGTATACTAGATCCTGATTTTCATGTTTTACATTTTTGGGATCCTCTTTAGTCATCATTTATTTTTGTTGTTGCAGTGATTTGCTGTCCTTTGAATACATAGAGAGACACATTGAACGTGGAGGCAAGACTGTGGAAGTTAAAGTAAGTGAAATTTTCCTACTTGTGGGGAAATTTATTGAGAATCGTTTAATACTACTGATTATGATTTTAATTTTCAATGATATTTCTAATGTACAGTTTTGAGGGTTTTAAAAATACTTTATAATTTGAAGTTTTATTGCCTACTTTGGAAAAATGAAACTTTACTTTTAGTTATCAGAAAAAGAATTTCTAGGTACTGTAGGAATTGTTAGACTTATGTTTTATAGGATTGCTATAGCTGAAAGTACTAGGTTGGTGCAAAAGTCCTTGTGGTTTTTGTCGTTACTTTTAATGGCAAAAACCCCATTTATTTTATTTTATTTTTTTTGAGACAAAGTCTCACTCTTGTCGCCCAGCTGGAGTGCAATAGCGCGATCTCGGCTCACTGCAACCTCTGCCTCCTGGGTTCAGGTGATTCTCCTGCCTCAGTCTCCCAAGTAGCTGGGATTATAGGCGCCTGCCACCACACCCGGCTAATTTTTGTATTTTTAGTAGAGAGGGGGTTTCACCATGTTGGCCAGGCTGGTCTCAAACTTCTGACCTCAGGCGATCCACCCACCCTGGCCTCCCAAAGTGCTGGGATTTCAGGCACGAGCCACCGCGCCTGGGAAACCCCAGCGATTTTTACACCAACCTTTAGTTCTTTCTTAGATTATTTCGCTGAAAGTAGTTTTTGAAATTTGCCTTTAAGGTTACCACTGAGAACCAAGAGGTGAAAACTTGGGTCCAGGGTAGGTGTTTGCTTTTGCATTCAGCTGTGTAAGATTCCCAACCCCGCGTCCCCTCCACCCTGCCCCACCCCACACCTCCACCGGTAAAATGTAAAATTGTTAGATCTACAGGAGATCAAGGAGTTACAAATACCTGGAGACAGAAATCTCAGGATACTGGTTATGACAGGTAAACTGTGAAAATATTAACACAAAAATAAAAACCTCCACCAGCTAGAGGCATAAGAATGTGGGGGTTTTCCCCCAGATCTGCAGATGGTATAATCTGAGAGCAAATGAAAACAAAAGCCACCCAGGCGTAGGGCTTCCTTCTGCTCAGTGTTTAGTATAGTGACTTTTGGCCAAGTGTTTATTTTCTTCTGAATAGTGTTCAGGCTATCTATTCTACTTTATCTGAATTATAATCCCACTTGTTCATATTCATTTCCTTTTTCTAATTACAAATTAGATACATGCTCATTTTAGAAAACTTGTAAACAGAGAAAAGTAAAACAAAAAAGGAAAACTTTATCCTTAAACTCATCACTGAGAGATAAATGTTTTCGTTTTGTTATTTGAGTGTTTTTTTGTCACATGCACACATTTGTATATATACATATTTACATAGTATCATATGTAGCTACAATATTGTATCTGCTTGCTTCTGTATCATTTTGTAAACATTTGCCAAGTTATTTTCCCATAAAGCCTTTGTTCAGTTTTTAATGTACATATATTACTGTAGTAAAACTTTTTGTTTAAATTGTTATCAGTAACCAAAATAAATTATATTGTCCTGTTCAAATGACAATCTGAAGATAATTGAGTTTTTCAATTATATATATATATATGTAAACTAAAAGAAAACTTTTCATTACGGAAAAGTTTAAACATATTTTGAAGTGAAAAGAATGCTATAATGAGGGTCGGGAGCCAAGATGGCCAAATAGGAACAGCTCCAGTCTACAGCTCCCAGCGTGAGTGATGCAGAAGATGGGTGATTTCTGCATTTCCAACTGAGGTACCGGGTTCATCTCACTAGGGAGTGCTGGACAGTGGGTGCAGGACAGTGGGTGCAGTGCACTGTGCATGAGCCGAAGCAGGGCGAGGCATCGCCTCAGCCGGGAAGTGCAAGGGTTCAGGAAATTCCCTTTCCTAGTCAAAGAAAGGGGTGACAGACGGCACCTGGAAAATCAGGTCTCTCCCACCCTAATACTGTGCTTTTCCAATGGGCTTAGCAAACGGCACACCAGGAGATTATATCCCGCACCTCCGTGGGTCCTATGCCCATGGAGCCTTGCTCATTGCTAGCACAGCAGTCTGAGATCAAACTGCAAGGCAGCACCGAGGCTGGGGGAAGGGTGTCCGCCATTGCCCAGGCTTGAGTAGGTAAACAAAGCAGTCCAGAAGCTCGAACTGGGTGGAGCCCACCACAGCTCAAGGAGGCCTGCCTGCCTCTGTAGGCTCCACCTCTGGGGGCAGGGCACAGACAAACAAAAGACAGCAATAACCTCTGCAGACTTAAATGTCCCTGTCTGACAGCTTTGAAGACAGTAGTGGTTCTCCCAGCACACAGCTTGAGATCTGAGAACAGGCAGACTGCCTCCTCAAGTGGGTCCCTGACCCCCGAGTAGCCTAACTGGGAGGCACCCCCCAGTAGGGGCAGACTGACATCTCACACGGCCGGGTACTCCTCTGAGACAAAACTTCCAGAGGAATGATCAGGCAGCAGCATTTGCAGTTCACCAATATCCGCTGTTCTGCAGCCACCGCTGCTGATACCCAAGCAAACAGGGTCTGGAGTGGACCTCCAGTAAACTCCAACAGACCTGCAGCTGAGGGTCCTGACTGTTAGAAGGAAAATTAACAAACAAAGAAAGGACATCCACACTAAAAACCCATCTGTACGTCACCATCATCAAAGACCAAAGGTAGATAAAACCACAAAGATGGGGAAAAAACAGAGCAGACAAACCGGAAACTCTAAAAATCAGAGCACCTCTCCTACTCCAAAGGAACGCAGCTCCTCACCAGCAACGGAACAAAGCTGGACGGAGAATGACTTTGATGAGTTTTGAGATGAAGGCTTCAGAAGATCAAACTACTCTGGGCTAAAAGAGGAAGTTCGAACCAATGGCAAAGAAGTTAAAAACTTTGAAAAAAAATTAGACGAATGGATAACTAGAAAAACCAATGCAGAGAAGTCCTTAAAGGACCTGATGGAGCTGAAAACCATGGCACGAGAACTACGTGACAAATGCACAAGCCTCAGTAACCGATGCGATCAACTGGAAGAAAGGGTATCAGCAATGGAAGACAAAATGAATGAAATGAAGCGTGAAGAGAAATTTAGAGAAAAAAGAATAAAAAGAAACGAACAAAACCTCTAAGAAATATGGGACTATGTGAAAAGACCAAATCTACGTCTAATTGGTGTACCTGAAAGTGACAGGGAGAATGGAACCAAGTTGCAAAACACTCTGCAGCATATTAACCAAGAGAATTTCCCCAATCTAGCAAGACAGGCCAACATTCAAATTCAGGAAATACAGAGAACTCCACAAAGGTACTCCTTGAGAAGAGCAACTCCAAGACACATTATTGTGAGATTCACCAAAGTTGAAATGAAGGAAAAAATGTTAAGGGCAGCCAGAGAGAAAGGTCGGGTTACCCACAAAGGGAAGCCCATCAGACTAATAGCTGATCTCTCGGTAGAAACTCTACAAGCCAGAAGAGAGCGGGGGCCAATATTCAACATTCTTAAAGAAAAGAATTTTCAACCCAGAATTTCATATCCAGACAAACTAAGCTTCATAAGTGAAGGAGAAATAAAATCCTTTACAGACAAGCAAATGCTGAGAGATTTTGTCACCACCAGGCCTGCCCTACAAGAGCTCCTGAAGGAAGCACTAAACATGGAAAGGAACAACCAGTACTAGCCACAGCAAAAACATGCCAAATTGTAAAGACCATCAAGGCTAGGAAGAGACTGTATCAACTAATGAGCAAAATAACCAGCTAACATCATAATGACAGGATCAAATTCACACATAATAATACAAACCTTAAATGTAAATGGGCTAAATGCTCCAATTAAAAGGCACAGACTGGCAAATTGGATAAAGAGTCAAGACCCATCAGTGTGCTGTGTTCAGGAAACCCATCTCACATGCAGAGACACACATAGGCTCAAAATAAAGGGATGGAGGAAGATCTACCAAGCAAATGAAAAACAAAAAAAGGCAGGGGTTGCAATCCTAGTCTCTGATAAAACAGACTTTAAACCAACAAAGATCAAAAGAGACAAAGAAGGCCATTACATAATGGTAAAGGGATCAATTCAACAAGAAGAACTAACTATCCTAAATATATATGCACCCAATACAGGATCACCCAGATTCATAAAGCAAGTCCTTAGTGACCTACAAAGAGACTTAGACTCCCACACAATAATAATGGGAGACTTTAACACCCCACTGTCAACATCAGACAGATCAACGAGACAAAGTTAATAAGGATATCCAGGAATTGAACTCAGCTCTGCACCAAGCGGACTTAATAGACATCTACAGAACTCTCCACCCCAAATCAACAGAATATACATTTCTTTCAGCACCACACCACACCTATTCCAAAATTGACCACAGAGTTGGAAGTAAAGCACTCCTCAGCAAATGTAAAAGAACAGAAATGATAACAAACTGTCTCTCAGACCACAGTGCAATCAAACTAGAACTCAAGATTAAGAAACTCACTCAAAACCGCTCAACTACATGGAAACTGAACAACCTGCTCCTGAATGACTACTGGGTACATAACGAAATGAAGGCAGGAATGAAGAGGTGCTTTGAAACCAATGAGAACAAAGACACGACATACCAGAATCTCTGGGGCACATTCAAAGCAGTGTGTAGAGGGAAATTTATAGCACTAAATGCCCGCAAGAGAAAGCAGGAAAGATCTAAAATTGACACCCTAACATCACAATTAAAAGAACTAGAGAAGCAAGAGCAAACACATTCAAAAGCTAGCAGAAGGCAAGAAATAACTAAGATCAGAGCAGAACTGAAGGAAATAGATACACAAAAAACCCTTCAAAAAATCAGTGAATCCAGGAGCTGCTTTTTTGCAATGATCAACAAAATCGATAGACTGCTAGCAAGACTAATAAAGAAGAAAAGAGAGAAGAATCAAATAGACGCAATAAAAAATTACAAAGGGGATATCACCACCAATCCCACAGAATACAAACTACCATCAGAGAATACTAAAAATACCTCTACGCAAATAAACTAGAAAATCTAGAAGAAATGGACAAATTCCTCGACGCATACACTCTCCCAAGACTAAACCAGGAAGAAGTTGAATCTCTGAATAGACCAATAACAGGAGCTGAAATGGAGGCAATAATTAATAGCTTACCAACCAAAAAAAGTCCAGGACCAGATGTATTCACAGCCAAATTCTACCAGAGGTACAAGGAGGACCTGGTACCATTCCTTCTGAAACTATTCCAGTCGATAGAAAAAGAGGGAATCCTCCCTAACGCATTTTATGAGGCCAGCATCATCCTGATACCAAAGCCGGGCAGAGACACAACAAAAAAAGAGAATTTTAGACCAACATCCTTGATGAACATTGATGCAAAAATCCTCAATAAAATACTGGCAAACTGAATCCAGCAGTGCATCAAAAAGCTTATCCACCATGATCAAGTGGGCTTCATCCCTGGGATGCAAGGCTGGTTCAACATATGAAAATCAATAAACCTAATCCAGCATTTAAACAGAACCAAAGACAAAAACCACATGATTATCTCGATAGATGCGGAAAAGGCATTTGACAAAATTCAACAACGCTTCATGCTAAAAACTCTCCATAAATTAGGTACTGATGGGACGTATCTCAAAATAATAAAAGCTATCTATGACAAACCCACAGCCAATATCATACTGAATGGGCAAAAACTGGAAGCATTCCCTTTGAAAACTGGCACAAGACAGGGGTGCCCTCTCTCACCACTCGTATTCAACATAGTGTTGGACGTTCTGGCCAGGGCAGTTAGGCAGGAGAAGGAAATAAAGGGTATTCAATTAGGAAAAGAGGAAGTCAAATTGTCCCTGTTTGCAGATGACATGATTGTATATCTAGAAAACCCCATCGTCTCAGCCCAAAATCTCCTTAAGCTGATAAGCAACTTCAGCAAAGTCTCAGGATACAAAATCAATGTGCAAAAATCACAAGCATTCTTATACACCAATAACAGACAAACAGAGAGCCAAATCATGAGTGAACTCCCATTCACAATTGCTTCAAAGAGAATAAAATACCTAGGAATCCAACTTACAAGGGACGTGAAGGACCTCTTCAAAGAGAACTACAAACCACTGCTCAATGAAATAAAAGAGGATACAAACAAATGGAAGAACATTCCATGCTCATGGGTAGGAAGAATCAATATTGTGAAAATGGCTATACTGCCCAAGGTAATTTATAGATTCAATGCCATCCCCATCAAGCTACCAATGACTTTCTTCACAGAATTGGAAGAAACTACTTTAAAGTTCATATGGAACCAAAAAAGAGCCCGCATTGCCAAGTCAATCCTAAGCCAAAAGAACAAAGCTGGAGGCATCACGCTACCTGACTTCAAAGTACACTAGAAGGCTACAGTAACCAAAACAGCATGGTACTGGTACCAAAACAGAGATATAGATCAATGGAACAGAACAGAGCCCTCAGAAATAACGCCGCATATCTACAACTATCTGATCTTTGACAAACCTGACAAAAACAAGCAATGGGGAAAGGATTCCCTATTTAATAAATGGTGCTGGGAAAACTGGCTAGCCATATGTAGAAAGCTGAACCTGGATCCTTTCCTTACACCTTATACTAAAATTAATTCAAGATGGATTAAAGACTTAAATGTTAGACCTAAAACCATGAACACCCTAGAAGAAAACCTAGGCATTACCATTCAGGACATAGGCATGGGCAAGGACTTCATGTCTAAAACACCAAAAGCAATGGCAACAAAAGCCAAAATTGACAGATGGGATCTAATTAAACTAAAGAGCTTCTGCACAGCAAAAGAAACCACCATCAGAATGAACAGGCAACCTACAGAATGGGAGAAAATTTTTCCAACCTACTCATCTGACAAAGGGCTAATATCCAGAATCTACAATGAACTCAAACAAATTTACAAGAAAAAAACAAACAACCCCATCAAAAAGTGGGTGAAGGATATGAACAGCACTTCTCAAAAGAAGACATTTATGCAGCCAAAAGACACATGAAAAAATGCTCATCATCACTGGCCATCAGAGAAATGCAAATCAAAACCACAATGAGATACCATCTCACACCAGTTAGAATGGCAATCATTCAAAAGTCAGGAAACAACAGGTGCTGGAGAGGATGTGGAGAAATAGGAACACTTTTACACTGTTGATGGGACTGTAAACTAGTTCAACCACTGTGGAAGTCAGTGTGGTGATTCCTCAGGGATCTAGAACTAGAGATACCATTTGACCCAGCCATCCCATTACTGGGTATGTACCCAAAGGATTATAAATCATGCTGCTATAAAGACACATGCACATGTATGTTTATTGCGGCACTATTCACAATAGGGAATACTTGGAACCAACCCAAATGTCCAACAGTGATAGACTGGAGTAAGAAAATGTAGCACATATACACCATGGAATACTATGCAGCCATAAAAAAGGATGAGTTCATGTCCTTTGTAGGGACATGGATGAAGCTGGAAACCATCATTCTCAGCAAACTATCGCAAGGACAAACAACCAAACACCGCATGTTCTCACTCATAGGTGGGAATTGAACAATGAGAACATATGGACCCAGGAAGGGGAACATCACACACTGGGGACTGTTGTGGGGTAGGGGGAGCGGGGAGGGATAGCATTAGGAGATATACCTAATGCTAAATGACGAGTTAATGGGTGCAGCACACCAACATGGCACATGTATACATATGTAACAAACCTGCACATTGTGCACATGTACCCTAAAACTTAAAGTATAAAAAAAATGCTATAATGAAACTCTTCATTCCTATCATCCAGCATCAACAGTTATCAACAGTTTGACTATCTTTTTTTTTCTCTTTTTACTTTGTGTTTGTGTGTGTGTGTGTGTGTGTGTGTGTATGTGTAGTATTTTAAAGCAAATTCCAGACATTAGGACATTTTGTCAGTAAATACATCCTGTATACCTATACATTTCTAATTCATAAAGACTTAAAATCTGGCAATTCTTGTAAGTGACCTAGATGTAATAATTATGCCTGTCTCTCCAGAAAGTTATTCTAAACTGAAGATTGGTGAATTGAACGGTGGATTAATTTATATTACTGCCTCCTTACAGAAAGGATATCAGGATTCATCTAGATATAACATGGGAGAATGGAGCCATTTTGTTTATAGTTGGGAAAAAAAAATTACCTAGGGCTAGAATCTCCAGGTCCTTTTATTCCCATCCCTGTTCATTTGGCTTCACTTCTCTATTTTGTATGATAATATTTTTCTGATATAGAGTATCTGTTATTCCCTTGTTAAATTAAAGAGGAAAGGAAACAGGCCATTCATTATCTATTTCCATCTGTGTCTGTCAGTGGAATGATGAAATGCGGCAAACAGGAGCGTGCGGGGTGGACCCAGAAGACAGCTCTCTGCTGTCTCTACAGTAATATCCTTTTTCAGAAAAATCGTACCTAATCAGCAAAGTGTACTCCACTCTGGGATCTTAAGGCTCCATGGGTATACATAACACATGAAGCGCCGACTTTGCTGCACAATCTTTGCTGATTTTCCAACCTGAGAATTGCAGTTTCTTTGTTGATGGTTTTTCTAACCTCTAAGCCTGTCATGCCAGGGAAATGATAAATACAAACTTTGTCAAGACTGAAGGGCCAGAGGTTGTTTCTTTTTCCCTTTAAGAAAACCGCTTTGATCTCACCTGTGACTTCCATTTGTTTCCACTCCATTTAAAAATCTAACTCAAAATTCTCCTCTGGGTTTTTCCAGGAACCCCATTGAAAGTGCTGAATCCTGCCCATCAATCCAAACTCAGTAGCCAATTATTTCTCTGCTGGTTCCCTCCTGTCTTGACCTCTGTGCTTAGCTCTTTGGGATGTTTCTTTTTACAGGAAATCTGATAGAAGTCTATTTTCTTTATTAATGACTCATTAATACATTATAAATCAAAGTTGTAACGTTTTATATTTTTTTCCTTCCCTGCAGTACCTTTTTAAAAAGCAACTCTCAAAACTTTTACTTCTTTAACTTCCATGTTAGTTTACTAAAGCTACCATAGCAAAGTACCACAGACTGGGTGGCTTAAACAATAGTAATGCATGTTCTCTCAATTCTGGAAGCTAGAAGTCCAAGATCAAGATGTTGACGGGGTTGGTTTCTTCCGAGGCCTCTCTCCTTGGTTTGTACATGGTTTTCTTCCTGTGTCTTCACATGACTTTCCCTCTGTGTATATCTGCATCCTGATCTCTTCTTGTGAGAACATCATTCCTGTTGAACTAGGGCCCAACCTAATAACCCTGTTTTAACTGCGTTACCTCTTTAGAGACCCTGTCTCTACATACAGTTATATTCTGAGGTATTAGGGGTTAGGACTTTAACATATGCATTTGGGGGGAACACAATCCACCTATAACACCTTCCTTAAGAGCCCTGTAAGTTTTTTTGTTTTTTCTTAAAGTTGGCTTTTCTCTTGGGACTGAGGTAAATGAAAGGAAATATGAAATCAAAGCTAAACTCTAAGAGCTTCTTGTGTCAGTTTGCACAAGCATGGCCATATGTATCCTAAGGATGCAAATTTAAAATTAAAGTGTTATTTCAAATTTAACAATGTCTAGAAACCAGTTGATAAATGGCTGTGCTCAGGTGTCTTTGAAGTTTTGGTAAAGGAATACATTTTTCAGGAAAAAACATTTTTAAAAAAGATCTGGACGCAGTGTCATGCCTGTTTGCAGCTACCAAGGAGGCTGAGGTGGGAGGATCACTTGAGCTCAAGAGTTCAAGGCCAGCCTGGGTAACATAGCAAGAAACTATCTTGAACAACAACAAAAAAATCGTGATAAATCTTTTAGATTGCAATTTTATTTTTAAAAACCTATATAGTAAAATATACAACTGACACAGAAATGCACATAAAACAATGTATGGGTTGATGAAATACTAAAGGCAAACGTTTTTGTAATGACCATTCAGTTCAAGAAATAGAGCTCGGCTAGCTGTTTATTTGCTGCGTCTCAAGCCCTTTTCATCCTCCTCTTGTAAGATTTGTAAACACTATCCTGACTTTTATCGTAACCCCTTCCTTGCTTTTGTTTATAGTTTTATCACCAAAGCATGTACCCCTACAGTTCAATTTTGGCTGTGTAGGTTTTAAAAATAATTTTTGGCTGGGCGCAGTGGCTCACGCCTGTAATTCCAGCACTTTGAGAGGCCGAGGCAGGTGGATCACGACGTCAGGAGATCAAGACCATCATGGCTAACACGGTGAAACCCCGTCTCTACTAAAAATACAAAAAATTAGCTGGGCGTGGTGGCATGCACATGCAATCCCAGCTACTCAGGAGGCTGAGGCAGGAGAATCGCTTGAACCCAGGAGTTGGAGGTTGCAGTGAGCTGAGATCGCGCCACTGCACTCCAGCCTGGGCGACAGAGCAAGACTCTGTCTCAAAAATAAAATAAAATAATAATGTTTAAAACATTATCTTTCTCTTTTGTCCCCGCTTGCAATTTATTTGTTGAAGAAACCAGATTGTTTATCCTATGTAATTTCCTACAATCTGGATTTTGATGTTGATTGCAATTTTGTATTTAGTGTAAAAACAAACACATTTTGGTGATTGTTCCCTAACATAATGATTTGTGTTATCTGCAGGGACATCATCAGCCTCATTGAAATCAGTTTATCTTGTTCATGTAGCTGTGCATAATTCTGATATAAAAGTTATATTAAAACTTTAAAAGAATTTTTTTCAAAGGTTACAAAGATAAAGTCTTTATGCAAGAAAAGAAAGATACTTTTTGTTCCTTTAATGAGACATATTAATCTTTCACTTACATTTATTTTCAATCCATTTAAAAATTAAATTCTTACTTTACTCATCTGTTTAGGGAGAAGTTTTATGATTGACACAGACTTCTAAAAGAATTTTAAAGTAAAGCCTCAACTAATCAGAATACCTTGGGAATACAACTTTAATTCTGATTATGGAGAACCATCGTTCTGGATTCATGAGACAAAGGGCATTGGAATTGATGAGTAGTGGCAACAAAGTCTCAGCCATGCAGTTTGCTGCTTTATAGCTTGTTTTGTCTTGAAACAGAAAGCTGCTAATATATGGGGCTAATTGAAGTGAACAGTTATATAGGCTTTAGTTAATCAGTATTATAATGCTAACAGTAATAACTATTTATTACAGTAATAACTTTTATTGTATGATGTGATAGTCACATGAATTTGTGTGTACCATTCAATCCTCAAGACAACCTGTAAATACAACTATTATTCTAATTTACAGAAACGAGACACAGAGAAGTTACACAACTTGCGAAAGTAACGTAGTAAGGAGTAATAAAGCTGCAGTTTGAATCTAGATTCTCTAACTCCAGAGCTGACTCTTACATGTATAATATTTTACATACTATAGAATGTACACCATACATTTGGTGTACATTCTATAGTATGTAAAATAAGATAGGCATAAAAATTGAAATGTATTTTATTTATACTCATGGTATACATATCTAATTCATTTTTGGTATCTAACAATTTCTCCTTTATGGTCTTTAATCCTTAAACTGAAATGGTGATCTACGTAAAGACCCTTTAGGCATTTCTCTCAAATTCAGTTATGCATTTAGGTAGTTCTTCTGTAATATCAGTTGCCTCGGGCAAGAATGGTAAAAGACACACTCCAGGCCAAAGCTTGTTTTATTTTTGTTTGAATGAACGTATGAGGAAAATAACCGTAGTATGAATTTTAGAAAACTAAGGAATGTCAAATCCTTTATATATGTCAGGAATGTGTGTAGATGGGGCAGGGAACAGATTTTCTTGTGGCCAAAAAGTAAAAGTAGACATCTTTGTAGAGATATGATTTATTATATCACCAATGAAAGATCATGACAGTCAGGCATATTCTGACTGTTAGCATAGTTCTGATAATATTTCTTGGTGAAATTATTTGATCTCATATGATTATAGTAAAAAGTAATGGTCACTGAATATCTATGTTTATTAGCTCAAGTTATTTCTAAACTACTGTATATGAGCATTCCCAACTTGTCTTTGGATTAGATTCCTAATCCTTAACGATGAGTTTGTACAGAGTCATCCGTTACACAATATTGACTTTTGACTGGTAATTAACTGTTTACTACTCATCATTTGATTGAATTGAGTGCACTCAAGAATCATTGCATCAAAATCTTAATTGTATTCATAGTTGCAATAAAAAGATGAATAAGAAAGCAAAGGAGTGTGGGCCACCACTGAAGTCTGGAAATGAGTAAAGGAATTGGAGAGAGTGCTGTGTGTTGAAGGGCAGTTGTCAGAGGAGAAAGGAATACATAAGGGTGGGAGAGGTTATTATGACTCTAGGGATCCTTTTACTCTGGTGGTAGTATAGTTACATTCAATTACATAAAAGTTATATTTATTTAGGAAAACTGAAAATGGCCACTATCATCTGTGGAAACAAAGTAACAAGGAATTTGAGTTAGTAGCAAGGAGGAGTCCTGAGTTTTTATCCAGAATAGTTTTCTGCTTCTGTTTACATCTGTCTTCCCTCCCTGGGGTGGGGGCTCCATGATAGATTTCTAACTTTGCACAATACCATCTCCCAGCAGGCACCTATGCTGCTAGTAGAGTCTCTAGATTCCTTTTGTGCTCATTTTTCTAAGTCAGATTTCCATTTCTTCTTTCTTAAAAATCCTGCCTTAATCATTTAGTTTTCCCCAGTGAATGTGTCAATGACAGGAAAAAAAAAAAAAACACTAGTAGAGGACAGCTGTAAGAAATCACTTAGAAAATTTTAAATATAGTGACTGTCAGGACAACAGATGCCTCCCTGGCTAACTTTGTAATTCCTGTGAACTTGAACAGCAGTGATAGAAAATTTCTTGCGATCTCAAATTGTATTCAAGATTTCTCATGTCACCTCTTCTAGATTTCCCCACAAGGACCATACTTCTCAATACTTGAATAACTCAAAAGGTACAAAACGTGTTAGAGAAATAATGTTTCTTAAGATATCTTTTAAAATGTATTGTTTGTAAAAACAACAATCCAAAATTATATGTGCAATATAACACTGTGGACTCATTTCGTAAGTGAAATATGTTCTCAGTTTGTCATTAGTGACAGAGTTTAGATTATATACGATATAGGTTATAGTTTAGTGACTGCATTCCATTTCTTTTTTTTTTTAATGACAGTACTTATACTTAACATATTCTGTTATGGGACATAGATTTTTTTTCCAACTCCAGTGCAAATTGAATAGTAAATAATTGCTTGAATTGTTTCTTTTTTGGCCATGGGAAGCACAAAAGTAGCTATGAAACTGTCTAAGTGGCTCATATTTATTGCAACAGGAAAGATGAACACAGGGGTTATTTTGCTTTTGCTTACCCTGGATATAAAATTTCCTTATTGATTCTTAAAACTGCATTACCATACAGAATCTTGGCTCTTTCTATAAGAGTAAGAAGAGTAAGCAATTAAATATATAAAAAAAAGAAAAAACAGACCTTGGTGTGCAGTAAATTTTGCTGCATGCATTATTAGTACAGAGCTATCCATACCATTGCATCAATGATGAATCTTCTGAAGTAGAGACTTATGTGTTTTTTCAAGTAGGTTTTTAGGTTATCTTTTGCTTTGGATGTGGTCTTTGAGATAAAATGTAAGCAACAGCCACTGTTACTGAGTAATCTATACTAAGGCTTTTTCCTTTACTCTCATTTTCATTTTTCTTTTCCAATAGAACAACTCAGCAACAGCATTTCTCTTCCAAAGTGCCTTCCTTATTTACAGCTTTCCCTTGCATTTGAGAAACATGCTTTCTGTCTTGAATTCTCACTTCAGTAGCTTCTCCAGAAACTCTTGGATAAGGCTCTTGGATAATACTTAGTCACCTAGACAGTAATTAAGTCACATGGCTTAGGAAGATGGCTTTAGAAATGATGTTTTTCCTTTTGAAACAGATCTATTTATAGAAGTTGTCACTTATGCTCCTAATTTTATCACCAAATTTCAAATCCAAGTTTCAGGCATTTTCCTTGGCTCTGTGGAGATGGGGAAGCTTCTTTCCAAGTAAACAAGCTCAGTGATGTGCATTTTAAGGGCCGGCTGATGGGCAGAGTGTCAACTGAGGGCCTTCAGTCATTGGAGGGTCTCCTGCTGCCATGGTAATTGGAATTTTTTTTTTTTCTAAAAGGAACAGCTATATGGAGGTATAGTTCACATACCATAAACTGAGGTGAGTTTTGGTCTCCATTTTGTCTGCTAGGGAACATAGATTCTTTAACAGTGTGTGTGTAAATGCCGTTGATTAAAATGATCACAAACAATTAATGAAGCAATGATAGGGTTGTTTGGCAGATGTGACTACCTGTATGTTAAAATCTGTTTTTATGTTTTCCTTGCTGCACTTGCTGGGAGATTTAGGTTAAGGACTCTCACTGTTAAACTCTGAGAGCAGAACTTTTGGTGTGGAACAAAGAGAACCCTCAGGTGCAGGTGTTACAGGTTGTGGCATGAGCATGCAGGTACCTCACATAGGTTCTCTCAGACAGGAGAGGAAATTTCGGATGGTATAGCTATGAACATGGTGTCTTTCTATGCTAATCAAAACCAAGTTAACCACAAATACACAGATTTTAAAATTAGATGACTTGCAAAAATTTATTTTCAAGACCATTCTCTGAAAAACAGTTTAGCCACGACTTAATGTCAGTTTGACTAGTGATAAAACTAAAATGACTTTAAAAATATTTATCAATACATCTTCATACATGAATATTTAGTTGTTAGCTGTAGGTAGGCTAGCTTTAAACACTATTTTAATGACTTCATTCTCCCCTAATTACTGAAATAAAATGATTTTTTTAAAACCTGAGGATATAAAGATCCTATAAGAATAAGAGCTCAACTTTCTAAAAGTGATTCCATAAGTAGGGTTCACCATATGGTAATTTAATGAGAAATTATTGAATTGAATTTCATGGTGCTTATGAGAAACAATATTAGGATCTTCTGATTTAGAGACGATTCTGTAATTGCAAATAGGGCCAACACAGGAAACCGTATCCCTTGGTTCCTGTGGGTTTGAGCTGTTGCCCATTTTTAAGTACTTTCATTTTTAAATAGTGAATTGTGTCAGAGGAAGACTCATTAATTTTCTCTGTTACTCGTTCAAGAACTGTGATATTCTCACAGAAGTATTTTAAATACTGAACAAAAGTTTATCTGGAAATATTATAGTTTTGATGGTAAGTATATGTAAGTCATAGTGAGCTAGTTTCGTTGATTAATAATTACTGTATATTGCTGTCCTGTAGAAAGATTATGCTTTCATATACTGTCTATTAACTCAGGCACCCTAACTCAGTCTTAGGGGCAAATAACTGCCGCCAGTAGTTTACTGTTAGTCATTTAGAAGAGTTAACCTTTTCTCCTTACAAATCCAAACTCATTTTGCTTGCTTAAGGCTACTGATGGAATATTCTTTTTAGTTAATGACACTCATCTTAATGGAATTAAAAAATGTAATGACTTGTATTTCTGTTTTACGTCGTCAAAGTTTTGTATTTTTACAAATAAATATTATAGATTCCTATAAGTGCTCACTTTAACACCAGGGATTTCCTGTCTTATGCAATCTGTATGTCTTTCAATCCTATGATATTCAGATGAGATCAATACTAGTAACTGGATTTAGGATTAATAAAAGTACTGGTAGTAGTTGGAGTAATAGCAAATACTTGTATGGTATTTACTATGTGCTAGGTGCCAGTCTAAGTGTTTCACATATGTTAAGTCATTTTATCCCCAAGTAATACCACTGCTATCCTCATTTTGCAGATGAGGAAATAAAGGCACAGAAAGTTGAACTAACTTGCCCAAGAATTTTAAGCAAGGAAGTCTGGCACCAGAATGTGTGCTATAATCTACTATAGTTTATCCTCCCTATGGAAATAAATGATCATAATAGCAAAGGAATTAGAATGCAAATATTTTAATTACAGCACTTCTACAATTTACCATTTGTAATTCACCATCTCTTTTAGTAGTTGTTTTAATAGGCCAAAATTGAAGATGTTTTAGTTCAGATGAGTCCTAATTATTCCAATATAAAATTTTCTTTATTCCAAAGACCAATGCCTTCTAAAGACTCCCCCCCACCCGCTTTTTTTTTAAACTATTTCATTTTGGAGTTCATTTTTAGTCCTCCTTTGTTCTTCATAGAAGTTGGATTGTGTATTGTTCAGCAGAGGGGAGCATCATCGCTTCAAATCATTATAGTTTGAAATATGTTACTGTCTTGCACATGGCAAACACATGGCTCAGTTTATGCCCATCTTTTGCCTGTGTGTAAATTTATCTGCATCTGGAGTAAATGTGAAGTTTTATGGGTAAGAGTAACTAAGCTGAAACATACCATTATCCTGCCAAGAGGCTAGAAGATATTTGGTTGTATCTTTGCCAAAGTGCTTCAAAATACCCATCCCCCCTACCTCTTTTACCCTCCGTTCCACAACATACACAGCCCGCAAGCAGGAAGAGAGT
Organism: Pongo abelii; assembly: GCF_028885655.2. NCBI lineage: Eukaryota > Metazoa > Chordata > Mammalia > Primates > Hominidae > Pongo > Pongo abelii. Next base: position 88,387,848 of record NC_071991.2, on the reverse strand, counting down.
AAAAGAGCTATACAAATCTAACAAACAAGCTGATAAAGTATTTATTTCTTCCTCACATGTAATATCAGTTATTCCAGATATGTTTCCTAACTTTACATGTAACATCAATTATTCCAGGTATGTTTCCTAACTTTACTTTTTATCTGCCACTAGGCATCATTTAGTATCTTCTGGATGAGCTTGATGATGTGTGCGTTTCCCCCCTGGCAGGCTTATGCAGACATATGCTCCTCTGCCATCTTGTAATCAGTGTGGTTTCAGGAAGGTCTCAGATTTCATGATTTAATTCTCTTTGCATTATAGGAAAAAAATTTGGGGGGATTAAGTAAATTTTGCTTTCTCTTGGGACTGAAGCAAGGTTGCTCTAGGTCCATCATCATGTATAATGCATCAGCTACCTTAATGGCATTGTTAAGATTGCAAGTGGTCTTAACTCTGTATCCTGAAGAAAATATGTTGGCCCATTGCCAGTTTATACAGGTCAGGTGTCTTAGTGCTGGAAGAAAGGAAAAATGAAAAGTGACAGCTGCTGTCAGCATGAGTTCTGTTCCTAAGCTCTATTTGTAACCTATTTGAGTAGAAAGTCCTTTATTTTCTTTCTGGTATAAGATTTTTTCCCCCAATTAAGTATCTAAAGAGTTATTTCATCTGTTAATGTTCAAGATGTTATCTATAAACTTAAAAGACATATTCAGCCATAAAATTTTTTAAAAATCAAAGTAGCACTAACTGATGATATTTCCACATATGGAACTAATTAGCTATTTTATAATAGAATTTACTATTTTAATTCTAATTATAGAACTAACCTTTTCATTATAGAATGTCTTTTCCAGATCTACTCTTGCAATTTTGTTGAAACTAGAGTGAAGTATTAATTATAATTGAACAGAAAGTAGTAGAAATACTGTTTTTGACTTTAAACTGGTTTGAAGCAAAAAAAAATCACAAATTATTCCCTTGGTGTTGTCATAAGCTACAATTATTTTCCTATTCATTAATAAAAATACCTTAGTTTCCAGTGAATAAGGTGTGGCCAGTATAAAATCAGAAAAGGTAATAAAGACCAGAGAATATGTACTATTGGTATTGAGTGGTTTGAGTGTTTACAGCCTTTTTGAAGGAGGATAATTGATCAGTGCTACATTTGATGTTTTTTGTTTTGTTTTGTTTTGTTTCCTTCTTTTTGTTGTTGTTGTTTGTTTGTTTTGAGACAGGGTCTCACTCTGTCTCCCAGGCTGGAGTGCAGTGGCGCAGTCTTGGCTCACTGCAGCCTCAGAGTCCCAGGCTCAAGTGATTTTGCCACCTGAGTCCTAAAAGTAGCTGGGACTACAGGTGCATGTCACCATGCCCAGCTAATTTTTGTATTTTTAGTAGAGATGGGGTTTCACCACGTTACCCAGGCTGGTCTTGAATTCAAGTGATCTACCTGCCTCAGTCTCCCAAAGTGTTGGGATTACAGGCATGAGCCACTGCATCTGGCCACATTTGATGTTTTATCATAACACTCTTTTCTTTGCACCTATGAGGTAGAAAAAGAGCAGATGGACTTGATTTTCCCATAGCCACTCATAAAAACTCCACTCAGGCATGTGGAGTTTAAGTGGCTGGAAAGCTGACATGAGAGATTTACAGTGGAATAGAAAAAAAGCCATAATTCTCAGATACTCAATGTGTGTTCTCAACCCTCATTTATTCAATAGATATGAGTTGCGTGCTTGCCAGGGGCCAGTGACAGGGATATAACTATAAACAACAGGTGATGCATTTCTTGCCCTCATGAAGCTTGTCCTTTAGTGGGAGAGACAGGCATGATGCAGACAACTACTGAGAAGTCTTTGTAAATGATAGAAATGATAAGTGTTGAAAAGAATTACATGTTGCTCTGAGGGCACTTGCTGGGAGACCTGACCTCATCTGGTTGGTCAGGGAAGACTTTCTTGAGGAAATGATATTAATTCCAAAGTTCAAAAGATAACAGGCGAATGAAATGGGAGCAAAACAACTTTTCAGGTAGTCGAATTAGCATGTGCAAAGGCCAGAGGCCTTGATGCAGGATCTTGGTGTGTGAAAGGGGCAGAAAGAAACCAGAGAAGGTGGACAGAATGAGAGGTGGAGCAAGTGCACAGGAAGAAAAGGGATGAAAGTAGGAGGATGGTGTTTGACCAGAGCCTCAACTCAGAGGAATCAGGTACAAGGTAAAGGAAATCAGACTAACAAGTGTTTTTGGACTTCCTACATTGGTCACTTTTTGCCTTCGTTTTCTCTTCTCTTGAAAATCTGGAAATGATTTTCTAACTCTGTGGATGGCAGAGTGGTTACTTTGGTAATTCTGAGTGGGGTTAATAGGTATTCCACACAGCAATTAGATTTTTGGACAGAGTAAGTGCTATTTTCTTGAAGTCCTGCTGTCTTTCTGATTAAATAAAAAAAAAAATTAAACTTCTTGAATTGTGTTAACAAATGGTACCCATTTTTTGGTTGTTATTTTTAACTCCAGGACAGATCTGTGGTTTCAGGACAGTAAAGCTTAGAGACCATGAATATTGTGAGGGCTAGAAGGACCTAAACTCAAATCCTGACTTTGCCAGTTAATATACGTATGTCCTTAGACAATTTACTTATGCCTCCTGTACTTCATTTTCCTCATCTGTTAAACAAGACAAACATGTAGCTCAGAGCTTTGGGTGTGGGAAATACTCCATAAATATTAGTTCTGATATCATTATTGAGGTAAAGTGGCAATTTGTTAAGAATTTCTGGCAAAGTCTTTGGTGGCTTCTACCCATTCTTACTGCTAGTTTCTGATTCCACTCATGACAGGAAGCATGTCAGGATCACCAGCGGCAGTCCTTAACTTCCTGTTTTATAATAAGACAAGTTTCTGTGCCCCTAGACTGTAAATTCCATAAGAAGTTCCTCCAAGAGAAGCACCCACGGGAACTTGTACTATATTCTCAGCATTTAGCGTAATATTTGTTCATAGACGACAATAAGTATCTGCTGAATGAAAAAAATAAGTGAATGAATTAATCCAGGTATTAGAAAATTGAGTGGTTTCTCCTGTTCACCCAACAGTATGTCAGGTGTGTAGGGGAAAGTCCAGCCTGGACAGGTCTGGGAGAGCATATTATTCCCCCTGCTATCAAAATGTGCAGTGAATATAAACAGGAAAAATAAAAACTGATAGTGAGCCTTATAATCTGCTTGCCTGATGGTAAGCACATCCTCCACGCAGAGGCTCACATTCATGCGTTTTCTTTCTAAGGTATTTTAGAGCCACATCTGATCAGTTTTAAATTTTAAGTCACCAAATATCAACAATTGGCCTGCGATAAAAATCTCTATAATCGTGGAATGTTTTAAACATGTTAAAAATTGTATAAAATACCTTAACAGACATCCATGTGTAGATTTAACATAGTTCAGTGTTTTGCTATATTAGCTTTTAAATCTTTTCATGGTTTTAAAAATCTACTAATTATGTATCAGCATGTCTCGTTAGTTTTTATTTTTATTCTTGCCTTCACTCTTTTACTTGATCAATCTTGTTAGAATTTTTTGTAAATACTCTCTCTCCCTCCGCCCCCCCCGCCCCCCCACCCCCCCCTTTTTTAAAGACAGGATCTCACTCTGTTGCTCAGGCTGGAGTGCAGTGGTGCGATCATAGCTCATTGTAAACTCGAACTCCTAGCAGTACTTCTCCCTCAACCTCCTGAGTAGCTGGGACTATAGGCATGTGCTGCCACACTAATTTTTTAATTTTTACTTTTAGTGGAGACCAGGTCTCACTATGTTTCCCAGACTGGTCTCGAACTTCTGACGTCAAGCAATCCTCTTGCCTCAGTGTCCCAAAGTGCTGGGATTACAGGCATGAGTCATTGTGCCTGGCTGAAAATACTTTTTTTTTTTTTTTTTCCCCAAAGAACCAGCTTTACTTTCTTTACCATAATATATTTTTCAATAATTTCTGCTCTTACTTTTGTAATTTCCTTTTTTCTGCTCGAAATTTCTGCTTTTCTTTTCATAATTCATTTAGTTAAATATTTAATTTATTAATTACCAATCTTCTTTTCTATATGCATCCAAGAATGTAAAATTTACACAAGTACCATTTTAGCAGCATCCTAAAGCTCTGCTACATAGTTTTTTTGCTGTTGTCCACACACACACATATATATATTCCATAACTTATACTATGACTTTATATGACTCATAAATTATTTATATTTTTAGAAATAATATAATATTTTTAAAAATTGTATATTTGGTATTTTAAAAATTTCCAAACATATGAACATCTTTGTTGTTGGTTTTAAATTCTGTTCCTTTGTGGTAAGTGCAGTGTACAAGATACTGATTCTTTGGAAGTTGGCCTGCTCTTTAAAAGAAAAGTAACCTTTGATTTTTTAAAACAGTTTGCAAATCATGGAACAAGAAGGGACTCTGGTGGTTCAACTCCCTTCTTGATTTATGAAAACATAAGTAACAGAAATAGTGAATGATCAGCTTATTCTCATAGAAACACTTGCTGGGAAAAAAAAAAGCACTTTACTTTTTCATGCTTAGCATCACTTTTCATTAGATACAACCTTAAATATTAATTTGCTTTCCATGAAGGATATTGTTTGAGATCTCTTTAGTAATCTGACTCTTTTTACCTGTTAATAAATCCTGGGCTAATCCAAAATCATTTACGCAGAGATAAAAATGACCACTGAATGCTAGTATTAACTGCTTGAGCTCAGCATGTAAGGCTCAAGGTGCAAGAGAGCCTTACATGCTCTCTTACGTGCTGCAAGCAGAATCTTTTTTTCTTTTCTTTCTTTTTTTTTTTTTTTGAGACAGAGTCTCACTCTGTCACCCAGGCTGGAGTACAGTGGCACCATCTCGGCTCACTGTAACCTCCATCTCCCAGGTTCAAGCGATTCTTGTGCTTCAGCCTCCCCAGTAGCTGGGATTACAGGTGTGCGCCATTATGCCTGGCTAATTTTTGTATTTTTAGTAGAGACAGGGTTTCACCATGTTAGCCAGGTCTCAAACTCCTGACTTCAAGCGATCCACCCGCCTCAGTCGCCCAAAGTTCCAGGATTACAGGCATGAGCCTCTGTACCTGGCTGCAACAGAATCTTTTAGCGGCCAGAAATTTTCTCTTTATCCTTCCTTCTTCAAAAAAGGAATGGAGGATAGAATTGAAGTGAAACTAAAGGAGGTTATGTTTATGGTAAAAGTGGAGAAAAAACGATTTCCTTTTTTTCCTTACCTTAGACCCTCATATAGTTGTGTTTCCTTAAAAAAAAAAAAAAAAGAAAACAACAACAAACAATTTTTTCAGATATGACAAAAAAAAATTCCTCCTGTATTTTAGGAATGCACAAATATGTTTTCTCTTTGTGCCACAATCATCTAGTCAGTTATATTTTTTCCTGTTACTAGTCAAACATCAACTACAGAATAAGGTTTTAGGTAATTCACGGTCTTTATGCTAAAAAGCCCATATAGAGTAATGCATTTAAATTTTATTATTCGTAAAAAGGTACAGTGATGTAGTGGTTTCCTGGAAAGAGTTATAATTTCATGAGTTTGTAGTTATATAGTAATTATATATTATGTGGTCCACATTGATTTTCCATTCTCCCAATTTAGAACTACATCTCAGAGAATCTGATAAGTCCCCTCTCTGCATTACAGTAATCTGTTGCTGAGCATTTTGTGGGAACCTAAAATTTTTAGTAGTCTGATAAGATATTTGTTATATTAGTGGGTATCTAATGATTACTTGACAGCTGCAAAATGATTTCTCTTGACTATTCTGTTACAAATAAGCAATTTAGGAAGCTGTGTTTGACTTAGTAAAGTGGAATATTAGGTTTGCCATATTGTGTAAAAATAATGATGAGTATTTTAAAATTAAGAGATAGGAAACTAGAATGCTGGTTATAGGTAATTAAGATACAGGTTAATTTTATTAGATGAGTGATGCCATGGTAGACACCTCCAGTTTCTACCACTGAACCAAGCTTCTTAAAAGGAAAATCCCTGCATTGTGAACAAAAATTTACTTGGCTATGTATAAAGAGATGAATTATTTTACTGGTTTGAATAGTGTTCCCCAAAATTCATGACTCCTAGAATCCATGAATATGACCTTATTTAGAAACAGAGTCTTTCAGATGTAATCAAGTTAAGAGGAAGTCATACTAGATTAGGGTGCGCGCTAATCCAGTGGTTGGTGTCCTTACCAGAGAAAGGTATAGACACAGAGACACAGAGACAAACACAGAAAGTTATGGCCCCTATATTTTATGATGTTCACCATCTTTTAATAAGATTAACTCCTTCCTCATCACTTTTATTCCTATCCAGTGGTTTTCTACTGTCTTTGTTTTCCTTTCTCGTGGAAACTTTTGCTACAATAATATTCTTAAACATCTTTTCCTCTCCGTTGGTAACAATGTATCTTTTAAATGAAATTATTCTTTTTCATCAGCTCGTTTTATTTCCTTTTAATTTTTTAAGTCCCTAATATGCCTAATCCTTTTGGGTTTTTTTTCCTCTTTTTTATTTATTTATTTATTTATTTATTTTTATTCTTATTATACTTTAGGTTTTAGGGTACATGTGTGCAATGTGCAGGTAAGTTACATATGTATACATGTGCCATGCTGGTGCGCTGCACCCACTAACTCGTCATCTAGCATTAGGTATATCTCCCAATGCTATGCCTCCCCCCTCCCCCCACCCCAAAACAGTCCCCGAAGTGTGATGTTCCCCTTCCTGTGTCCATGTGTTCTCATTGTTCAATTCCCACCTATGAGTGAGAATATGCGGTGATTGGTTTTTTGTTCTTGCGATAGTTTACTGAGAATGATGACTTCCAGTTTCATCCATGTCCCTACAAAGGACATGAACTCTTCATTTTTTATGGCTGCATAGTATTCCATGGTGTATATGTGCCACATTTTCTTAATCCAGTCTATCATTGTTGGACATTTGGGTGGGTTCCAAGTCTTTGCTATTGTGAATAATGCCGCAATAAACATACATGTGCATGTGTCTTTATAGCAGCATGATTTATAGTCCTTTGGGTATATACCAAGTAATGGGATGGCTGGGTCAAATGGTATCTCTAGTTCTAGATCCCTGAGGAATCCCCACACTGACTTCCACAAGGGTTGAACTAGTTTACAGTCCCACCAACAGTGTAAAAGTGTTCCTATTTCTCCACATCCTCTCCAGCACTTGTTTCCTGACTTTTGAATGATTGCCATTCTAACTGGTGTGAGATGGTATCTCATTGTGGTTTTGATTTGCATTTCTCTGATGGCCAGTGATGGTGAGCATTTTTTCATGTGTTTTTTGGCTGCATAAATGTCTTCTTTTGAGAAGTGTCTGTTCATGTCGTTCGCCCACTTTTTGATGGGGTTGTTTGTTTTTTTCTTATAAATTTGTTGGAGTTCATTGTAGATTCTGGATATTAGCCCTTTGTCAGATGAGTAGGTTGCAGAAATTTTCTCCCATTTTGTAGGTTGCCTGTTCACTCTGATGGTAGTTTCCTTTGCTGTGCAGAAGCTCTTGAGTTTAATTAGATCCCATTTGTCAATTTTGGCTTTTGTTGCCATTGCTTTTGGTGTTTTAGACATGAAGTCCTTGCCCATGCCTATGTCCTGAATGGTAATGCCTAGGTTTTCTTCTAGGGTTTTTATGGTTTTAGGTCTAACGTTTAAGTCTTTAATCCATCTTGAATTGATTTTTGTATAGGGTGTAAGGAAAGGATCCAGTTTCAGCTTTCTACATATGGCTAGCCAGTTTTCCCAGCACCATTTATTAAATAGGGAATCCCTTCCCCGTTTCTTGTTTTCTCAGGTTTGTCAAAGATCAGATAGTTGTAGATATGTGGCGTTATTTCTGACGGCTCTGTTCTGTTCCATTGATCTATATCTCTGTTTTGGTACCAGTACCATGCTGTTTTGGTTACTGTAGCCTTCTAGTATAGTTTGAAGTCAGGTAGTGTGATGCCTCCAGCATTGTTCTTTTGGCTTAGGATTGACTTGGCGATGCGGGCTCTTTTTTGGTTCCATATGAACTTTAAAGTAGTTTTTTCCAATTCTGTGAAGAAAGTCATTGGTAGCTTGATGGGGATGGCATTGAATCTGTAAATTACCTTGGGCAGTATGGCCATTTTCACGATACTGATTCTTCCTACCCATGAGCATGGAATGTTCTTCCATTTGTTTGTATCCTCTTTTATTTCCTTGAGCAATGGTTTGTAGTTCTCCTTGAAGAGGTCCTTCGCATCCCTTGTAAGTTGGATTCCTAGGTATTTTATTCTCTTTGAAGCAATTGTGAATGGGAGTTCACTCATGATTTGGCTCTCTGTCTGTTATTGGTGTATAAGAATGCTTGTGATTTTTGTACATTGATTTTGTATCCTGAGACTTTGCTAAAGTTGCTTATCAGCTTAAGGAGATTTTGAGCTGAGACAATGGGGTTTTCTAGATATACAATCATGTCGTCTGCAAACAGGGACAATTTGACTTCCTCTTTTCCTAACTGAATACACTTTATTTCCTTCTCCTGCCTAATTGCCCTGGCCAGAACTTCCAACACTATGTTGAATAGAAGTGGTGAGAGAGGGCATCCCTGTCTTGTGTCAGTTTTCGAAGGGAATGCTTCCAGTTTTTGCCCATTCAGTATGATATTGGCTGTGGGTTTGTCATAGATAGCTTTTATTATTTTGAGATACGTCCCATCAATACCTAATTTATTGAGAGTTTTTAGCATGAAGCGTTGTTGAATTTTGTCAAATGCCTTTTCTGCATCTATTGAGATAATCATGTGGTTTTTGTCTTTGGTTCTGTTTATATGCTGGATTACATTTATTGACTTGCGTATATTGAACCAGCCTTGCATCCCAGGGATAAAGCCCACTTGATCATGGTGGATAAACTTTTTGATGTGCTGCTGGATTCGGTTTGCCAGTATTTTATTGAGGATTTTTGCATCAATGTTCATCAAGGATATTGGTCTAAAATTCTCTTTTTTGGTTGTGTCTCTGCCTGGCTTTGGTATCAGGATGATGCTGGCCTCATAAAATGAGTTAGGGAGGATTCCCTCTTTTTCTATTGATTGGAATAGTTTCAGAAGGAATGGTACCAGTTCCTCCTTGTACCTCTGGTAGAATTCAGCTGTGAACCTATCTGGTCCTGGACTTTGTTTGGTTGGTAAGCCATTGATTATTGCCACAATTTCAGTTCCTGTTATTGGTCTATTCAGAGATTCAACTTCTTCCTGGTTTAGTCTTGGGAGGGTGTATGTGTTGAGGAATTTATCCATTTCTTCTAGATTTTCTAGTTTATTTGCGTAGAGGTGTTTGTAGTATTCTCTGATGGTAGTTTGTATTTCTGTGGGATTGGTGGTGATATCCCCTTTATCATTTTTTATTGCATCTATTTGATTCTTCTCTCTTTTTTTCTTGATTAATCTTGCTAGCGGTCTATCAATTTTGTTGATCCTTTCAAAAAACCAGCTCCTGGATTCATTAATTTTTTGAAGGGTTTTTTGTGTCTCTATTTCCTTCAGTTCTGCTCTGATTTTAGTTATTTCTTGCCTTCTGCTAGCTTTTGAATGTGTTTGCTCTTGCTTTTCTAGTTCTTTTAATTGTGATGTTAGGGTGTCAATTTTGGATCTTTCCTGCTTTCTCTTATGGGCATTTAGTGCTATAAATTTCCCTCTACACACTGGTTTGAATGCATCCCAGAGATTCTGGTATGTTATGTCTTTGTTCTCATTGGTTTCAAAGAACATCTTTATTTCTGCCTTCATTTCGTTATGTACCCAGTAGTCATTCAGGAGCAGGTTGTTCAGTTTCCATGTAGTTGAGTGGTTTTGAGTGAGATTCTTAATCCTGAGTTCTAGCTTGATTGCACTGTGATCTGAGAGATAGTTTGTTATAATTTCTGTTCTTTTACATTTACTGAGGAGAGCTTTACTTCCAAGTATGTGGTCAATTTTGGAATAGGTGTGGTGTGGTGCTGAAAAAAATGTATATTCTCTTGATTTGGGGTGGAGAGTTCTGTAGATGTCTATTAGGTCCGCTTGGTGCAGAGCTGAGTTCAATTCCTGGGTATCCTTGTTAACTTTCTGTCTCATTGATCTGTCTAATGTTGACAGTGGGGTGTTAAAGTCTCCCATTATTAATGTGTGGGAGTCTAAGTCTCTTTGTAGGTCACTCAGGACTTGCTTTATGAATCTGGGTGCTCCTGTATTGGGTGCATATATATTTAGGATAGTTAGCTCTTCTTGTTGAATTAATCCCTTTACCATTATGTAATGGCCTTCTTTGTCTCTTTTGATCTTTGTTGGTTTAAAGTCTGTTTTATCAGAGACTAGGATTGCAACTCCTGCCTTTTTTTGTTTTCCATTTGCTTGGTAGATCTTCCTCCATCCTTTTATTTTGAGCCTGTGTATGTCTCTGCATGTGAGATGGGTTTCCTGAACACAGCACACTGATGGGTCTTGAGTCTTTATCCAATTTGCCAGTCTGTGTCTTTTAATTGGAGCATTTAGTCCATTTACATTTGAAGTTAATATTGTTATGTGTGAATTTGATCCTGTCATTATGATGTTAGCTGGTTATTTTGCTCGTTAGTTGATGCAGTCTCTTCCTAGTCTCGATGGTCTTTACATTTTGGCATGATTTTGCAGTGGCTGGTACCGGTTGTGCCTTTCCATGTTTAGCGCTTCCTTCAGGAGCTCTTTTAGGGCAGGCCTGGTGGTGACAAAATCTCTCAGCATTTGCTTGTCTGTAAAGTATTTTATTTCTCCTTCACTTATGAAGCTTAGTTTGGCTGGTTATGAAATTCTGGGTTGAAAATTCTTTTCTTTAAAAATGTTGAATATTGGCCCCCACTCTCTTCTGGCTTGTAGGGTTTCTGCTGAGAGATCCGCTGTTAGTCTGATGGGCTTCCCTTTGAGGGTAACCCAACCTTTCTCTCTGGCTGCCCTTAACATTTTTTCCTTCATTTCAACTTTGGTGAATCTGACAATTATGTGTGTTGGAGTTGCTTTTCTCGAGGAGTATCTTTGTGGCGTTCTCTGTATTTCCTGAATCTGAATGTTGGCCTGCCTTGCTAGATTGGGGAAGTTCTCCTGGATAATATCCTGCAGAGTGTTTTCCAACTTGTTTCCATTCTCCCCGTCACTTTCAGGTACACCAATCAGACGTAGATTTGGTCTTTTCACATAGTCCCACATTTCTTGGAGGCTTTGCTCGTTTCTTTTTATTCTTTTTTCTCTAAACTTCCCTTCTCGCTTCATTTCATTCATTTCATCTTCCATGGCTGATACCCTTTCTTCCATTTGATCGCATCGGCTCCTGAGGCGTCTGCATTCTTCACGTAGTTCTCGAGCCTTGGTTTTCAGCTCCATCAGCTCCTTTAAGCACTTCCCTGTATTGGTTATTCTAGTTATACATTCTTCTAAATTTTTTTTCAAAGTTTTCAACTTCTTTGCCTTTGGTTTGAATATCCTCCTGTAGCTTGGAGTAATTTGATCGTCTGAAGCCTTCTTCTCTCAGCTCGTCAAAGTCATTCTCTGTCCAGCTTTGCTCCGTTGCTGGTGAGGAGCTGCGTTCCTTTGGAGGAGGAGAGGCGCTCTGCTTTTTAGAGTTTCCAGTTTTTCTGCTCTGTTTTTTCCCCATCTTTGTGGTTTTATCTAGTTTTGGTCTTTGATGATGGTGATGTACAGATGGGTTTTTGGAGTGGATGTCTTTTCTGTTAGTTTTCCTTCTAACAGACAGGACCCTCAGCTGCAGGTCTGTTGGATTACCTGGCCGGCCGGTCGTGTGAGGTGTCAGTCTGCCCCTGCTGGGGGGTGCCTCCCAGTTAGGCTGCTCGGGGGTCAGGGGTCAGGGACCCACTTGAGGAGGCAGTCTGCTCTTTCTCAGATCTCCAGCTGCGTGCTGGGAGAACCACTGCTCTCCTCAAAGCTGTCAGACAGGGACATTTAAGTCTGCAGAGGTTACTGCTGTCTTTTTGTTTGTCTATGCCCTGCCCTAGAGGTGGAGCCTACAGAGGCAGGCAGGCCTCCTTGAGCTGTGGTGGGCTCCACCCAGTTCAAGCTTCCAGGCTGCTTTGTTTACCTAAGGGAGCCTGGGCAATGACGGGCCCCCCTCCCCCAGCCTCGCTGCCGCCTTGCAGTTTGATCTCAGACTGCTGTGCTAGCAATCAGCGAGACTCCGTGGGCGTAGGGACCCTCTGAACCAGGTGTGGGCTATAATCTCCTGGAGCACCGTTTCCTAAGCCCGTGGGAAAAGCACAGTATTCGGGTGGGAGTGGCCCGATTTTCCTGGTGCCGTCTGATACCCCTGGAAAGGGAACTCCCTGACCCCTTGCGCTTCCCGAGTGAGGCAATGCCTCGCCCCGGCTTCGGTTGGCGCACGGTGCGCTCACCCACTGACCTGTGCCCACTGTCTGGCACTCCCTAGTGAGATGAACACAGTACCTCAGATGGAAATGCAGAAATCACCCGTCTTCTGCATTGCTCACCCTGGGAGCTGTAGACCGGAGCTGTTCCTATTCGGCCATCTTGGCTCCTCCCTCCTTTTGGTTTTTAAGATGTTTTTGATTGATACTACAAGATCCTAGTGCTCACCAATGAATGTTGAAATAGTACAGAGATTTTTAATGAGTATGTTGTTAGATGCTGTTTGAACATTTGTACCCTGGAATGGAGTGGCAAATATTAATACCTAAAGGTGTTAACCAGTAGTGTATATGAGAGTTAAGTTACCTGTGATAAGATGGGCAGTATGTGCCTTATTTAGCTTTAGCTGATTTTTGTCTTGCAGGAAAATGGAAAAGTGGTAATGGAGTCTTACTCTTAACAGATCTCTTAATTTTTAGGGGAAGATGGAAAATCCAAGGTCAACAACTCTGAAAGTCTGAAATTTTATCCTACTTACAAGTTAATAGGCATTAGCTTGCTGCAGTTTTATCTATGCCGGCAGAAGATAGGAGACTCCTGGGTCAGAGACAAAGGACTTTATTACTCTGGCATTGGCAATAGCCAGAATAGCAACATTTTCTTACCCTGGTATCTTGAGCCTTAATTCCCAGAGGGTAACAGAGGAAAGGGCTGGCTAACCTGAGCACACAGTGCATTGTGTTACAACAAAGAAATCCTGAATTTAGGAAACCTGAATCCTTTATAGTGGGAAGTAAACATGCCTGCCCTTTGCTTTGGATGGAGATTGTCTCCATCTTCCAAAGCTGTTCCCTATACAAACATCATTGAAAGGATAGTCCAGAAGAATCTCAGCCATTAAGGGGTTCTAGATACTTATTATAGAGTTACTGAGTAATCTTTCAGAATTCATTTTCATAGGTCACATTAAATATTACATTTTAATCATTTAAATTAAGCCTGATGATGTAGGGTAGTTGTATTTTTAAGGCTTTTGAAAACCTATAGTGCTGAGTTAAAGTCTAGGAAGTATTCATTTGTATTCTTGGTCCTATACTTTTATATTTCATAGATCCATATACTAACAAAAGGAGTTTTGAGAATCAACATAGGGTTGCCATTTCTTCTATTTTGCCATATATGAAAACAACCCTCTCAAAACATCTAAATACTACTTACTATTGCTACCAATTTAAAAAAAATGAACCTAACCACTAATGCAATGTGGCACTATGGATTGGATCCTGGAATGGAAAGAAAAAATTAAAGGAAAAACTGGTAAAGTCTAAATGTTCAGAGTCTAGTAAATGGTAATATACCAATGTCAGTTACTTGGTTTTGAAAAATATACTAAAGAAATATAAGATATTAACAATGGGAAAAATTCTCTATACCATCTTTGCAACTTTTCTGTGTATCAGAATTATTCCAAAATAAGTCTATTTAAAAAAAGGAAAACAGTTGATATTTTAAATAATAAAGATAAGGAAGTAAACATAGAACAAATGACAGTTTTTCAAAAATTAAATACATTTAGCTTTATGAAAAATTAAGTACACTATACTTATTTTTATTTTTTTGACAGGAACTGATAAAGATTTTCAGATGCATTAGTATAGATTCATGGATTATTGGCATTTGGGAACCACGTGATATCTTCACTTAATTTTAATTTACTGTAAATGAGAGGAAATAATCTTTTCACTTTTCTTAGCCTTTAGAATCAGATACCTTTAGAATCAATTATACTCTGTACCTGACCAGATATTTAGCCTATGTCCTTTCTATGAATCCAGTCTGATTCTGTACAGTCACAGATTATGAGTTTTAATCCGGATAGGTTGGTGGATCATCTTTAACATAAAATTTAGCTTTTTTAAGAATTTCCATTATGCAGCTGGCCCTAAGGAGACTTACTTTGTTATTTATTTATTTTCTTATTTTAATTTGTATTAGAGATGGGGGTCTCACTATTTTGTTCAGGCTTGTCTTGAACTCCTGGCCTCAAGTGATCCTCCCTCCTTGGCCTTCTAAAGTGGTGTGATTACAGGTGTAAGCCACCATGCCCAGCCTCCCAAGGAGACTTACAATTGGGAAGGTAGAGTGAGGATTAGAGGAGGGCAGGTTCCTGATGTTGATGCCAGTCAAGAGGGAGTTGAGACCAGGCAAGAAATGTGGTTTTGGTAGGAAAGCACCTGGTGGAACAGACTGCAGCCATGCAGCCACCAATGTGTCTGGACAGTGTATACACCTGGGGGGAATCTAGGATGCAGTAGGGTTCAAGGGCAGGCCATTAGTTCCTGCAAGGTGGTATCAGCTAGAGCAGAGGTTCCCAACTATGGTAGCATATTGGAATCATCTGGGCAGATTTGTAAAATACTCAGGTCCCACCCTCTAGAGATTCTGGTGCAGTTGGTATGGGGTGAGGCTGTGAATTTTTTAAAAGAGCTTCCCATGTGTTACATACAATATGCTGCCAGGGTTGGCAACTACTGTGCTAGGGTGGGATGAGAAAGGGTCCCACTTGTGGAAGAGGGTGACTGGCATGAGCTTCCCAAACTGCATGGCAGAAGGCTAGTTCTAGGACCAGTGCCCATGGAGGGAGAGAAGGCTATGATTCAGTGAACAGAGCAGGAGAACAAGAGTTGCAGGGGCGGGTGTTTTGATCTGGAGGTGCCTACACTGGCCCTGACCCTTTTAGCATGACCAAACCATTCCTATCTGCCTGTGACTTTCATAGATGTAGCACTGAAATACCAGTATCCTGGGAAACCCCTTTGTCCCAGGCAAACTGGAAGTTTGGTTATTCTAGCCCCTTTGATCCAGGCCAAAGCATCCTGCATGATATCCTATGACCAGCACCAACAAAAATACAGCTCTGCCTTTCCTTGATATTCTTATCTCACCTCTTACCTTCCATTATGTTTCTGATAAAGCCAACTCTTTTTTGGGGAACAAGAAACAGAGTGCAGTACATTCTATGTCAGGAAGGGTCAGCTCAGGAACTAGGTAAGATTTCAGTGAGCTCAGCAGTGAGGAGCTTCAGAATCAGAAACAGGAGTAGTGTAAAGCAGTTGTTCTCAAACTTTAGAGTGCAGTAAAATCACCTGAAGGTTTGGCTGAATCACCGGTGGGTAGGCTGCATCCTCCAAGCTTCTGAGGAAGTCTATAGCGAGGCTTGAGAAGTTTGCATTTCTAACAAGCTGATGCTGTTGGTCTGAAAACCACTCTTTGAGAACCACTGGTGTAAATAACCTTGACTTTGTAGCAGGCGTACCTGGGTGTGGATGATCTCTCTCAGTCTATGGTTTCTTACTTGTAAAAGGGCGGAAATAATACTCACCTCATCAGTCATCATGAACTATCACATAATTCACTAAACAGGATGTCCAGGATATGGTAGATACTTCCATTCTCTGAAAGATCTTTCTGTATCCTTTGCATGGGGACAGTTTGGTATTGAATATTTTTAGAGTTAACAATTCCAGATTTGATCATCAAAATCATGTAGAGGAACTTTTTACAACTATAAGAAACCTGGGGCCCTACCTCTTTGGAGATTCTGATTCAGCAGGCCTGAGGGAAGGCCTGGGCATCAGTTGGTTTAGAAAGC
The DNA here is from genome assembly GCF_028885655.2 of Pongo abelii. Taxonomy (NCBI): domain Eukaryota; kingdom Metazoa; phylum Chordata; class Mammalia; order Primates; family Hominidae; genus Pongo; species Pongo abelii. The sequence continues at coordinate 88,371,770 of NC_071991.2, read as the reverse complement.
CTACCATGGTACTTCTGAGAGTCAGTTCTGGGAACCGCTATTTTGAGGAGCATTTCTCTTGTACAAGGGTTCTCAAGCACTGAATTTGTATTCAGTCATTTGGAGGATTTTAAAAGATGCTGATGCCTGGACCCCAGAGATTGTGATTTAGATGGTTGGGAGTAAGTCATGGGCATTGGAATTTAAAAGCTCCCAGGTGATTCTGAAGTGCAACCAAGGTTGAGAACCTCCCTTCTAGGGTATTCCTGGAACAAGAAAAACACGGAGTATTTGTTACAATGCAGATTCTTAGGTCTTACCTCAGAGCTGCCTGCACAAACTCTCTGGGCAAGAGACAGTATCTGCATTATAAATTGATGTCTTGAATTGTTATTCTTAACAAAGTTTGAGAATCACAGCTCAAGGGACATTATAGCATCCTTAAATATTGCCTGACTACACCTCCCTCACCTGTTTATATAGCACTTTACAGTGTACTTTACATTGTTATCTCATGGAATCTCCTGCATATCCTTATGAGACAGTTGGAGTAGATGTTATCTCTAGTGAATTGGTGAGGAATTGGATATTCAGGGAGGTTTTCTCTCCAGTAGCACGTGTGGGTATATAAACATAAATCAGGCAAATGTGCTTCTCTGAAAGGAGACAATAGTCTATTGGAGAAGTAAGACAGAAACAGGCATTCAGGTAGGAAGAGACTGCAGTATGGTTGAAAAATACTATGAAAATTCAGAGAAGGAGGGGTTAGCAGGAAGTCATTAATGAGAAGGGAATTTGAGAAGGCTATTTGGAGGAAGTGGTTCTGGCCCATTTTAGAGCTGTCAAAGTCTAGTTTCCTTTGAGGATCTTGATAGAGGGCACGTGACTACGGCCTTACAGCTATGCTCCAATTGTTTCTCTTTATTAGGTTTTCCTCATTTTATGGCCCAGGCTGTGTAACTTCCTTTGTGTTATCATCTCATCATATTTATAATAAATTCTATTTTTCCTTTGAGATTTTGCTATCTGTTTAATAAAAATGTGGTATGTCTTTGAATTTTATAAATAAATGATTATTTTTATGTTCCTAGAATAAAAAAATTACAATAAATTTTTCTCCCATTAGGAAGATAAACCAATAATAGACATATAAACTATCGTCTTCATTTTTATAGAGGTAGATTTTTTTTTTAGCTATAACTATCTAGCTAAAAATAAACATTTGTACTTTTATGGCTATGTTATTAGATCAAGGAGTATGAAGAAAGTTTCAAGGACAATAGATTTATTTCTGGAACAAAAGAGACAATAAGGAATAAAACTATGACTGGCAGTCTGATAAAGAGCCCAACTCTGTTAGGAAAAGCCCAAAAGGCTTTTCTCTTTTCCTGCAACATCTGTCTCAGATTATTGTATATAATACTTACTTCCATACAGCATACTTTTGACTTTTCTTCAAAAGTCATATGAAGACATGGAGAACCTTTATAATTGATAAGATTTGAGAAAATTGGTTTGTTAGTGGTCTTTACTGAAATAGATAATTTTTAAGTAAAATGCAGTTTATGATTTTCAAATGCAGTGCATATTCTAAAACATGTAAGTGCAAAAAATACAATTATATCTGTCCCATTAGTTATTAAAATTTAAAATACATAAAATACACCTATTCTTTGACCTCCCAGGTCCACGTCTAGTACTCTATCCTGCATAAATACTGATAGAAGTGCACAGGAATATATGAAAGGATGTTTGTTGCAACATTATGACAACAAAAAAGGAGATTATCTAAATGTCCATTAGTACAGGACTGTTTAAATGAATTATAGTTCACCCCCATAATGGAATAGTATGCCATCATTGGAAAAAATACGTTATTGATGTAGAAGGATGCCAAGCTTACCTTAAGAAAAAAAAAGTCAAGTGACTGAACAGTGTACATAGTATAAAACTATTTGTGAAGTGAAAAGGATATATGAATGTATGTGTATGTGTGTATGTATGCATCTACTTGAATGTACATAGACTATTCTTGACATGGTACACAAAATGTGTCAAAAATGCTTACCATTTAGAAGGCATCTACAGTTTGAATAGTATATGTGAAGGGAGTATTTTTATTCTTCACTATGTACCCTTTCAATTCTTAGAATTTTTGCACCACATGTATATTATTTTAAAATAACACGTAAAATAATTATTTACAAAATAAAATATTAAATTTATATTTAATAATATAGTTTATATACATTAAGAAAGCCCTTTAACAGCCTAACTCTTGGACTAAAAAACATTTCTAGGCATGTTAAAGGAAATAAAAGCTTCATTACTTCTTAGTTTAAATAATTATTGACTTATGATTAATAGTCCCTGAAAAATATTACAGCACAAAAATGAACTTTCACCATTATTGCTAATAATTACATATGCCACCAGTTGAGACCTCAAGATTTGAATTGTAGTAATGCAAATTGAGATTTTTTTTCCCCTGGTGTTTATGCCTCTGCTGAAGTGTCATGGAAACATTTAATAATGATTCAACCATATTAAGCTCTTTGCTTCATTTGCCACGTTAGGCTTTTGTGCAGATGAGTCCTGCTCATCTGTTGTTTTTGGCTTGACTCCTATTTTTTCAAATCAGAGATTAGTGAAATATTGTTTTCCATTATTGAATCATCTATATAACTCTCCCCAATATAATGGAGGAATGTTTTTAAAAAATTAATTATTTGTCGTTTTTATGATTTAATATGACATGTTTCCAGAGTTGCGTTTTTGAAGAAAACTTTAGTAATTTATAAAATAGTATGCTTTGACACTGACATATATTCTCATGACTATCAATTTCCATTGTTTTCTAGTCTGATACCATAATTCTCGAGATTTTTTTTTTGTTTCTACTTCTCTTTATCTTTGCTTCTACTTTCTTATCTTTGTTTCTACTATCTTCATGTGTTACTGTTCACTATAAGGCTCAGACTTCTAAGAGGAGAAGGTCTGATTTGGTTAGTCACTGTCCAATATAAGGAAACACTTACAGACAGAGTTCTGTCTTTATCAGGTCATCTGTTGACTGTTGACCTTTTATGCCTGGCCAACACAAAGCTAGAACTTTGATCTCTGATCCAATCAGATGTATCCAGGAAATCATGGGCATCTAAGTGATAACGTCCTCTCATACACTCAGAATCTAATCTATGGACTGTTCACCAGTCCAACAGCCCAACACACACTATTGTAACTTTTGTTAAATTTACTCTTAGCCCTGATGACAAAGTAGAATACAGTGCAACAGAATAAAAGAATAAACCAGCCTAGGGGAAAGTTTAGATTTGCCTTGCATAACTCACAGGTTCGAGGTTCAACATTGGGAATAGGACACAGGCCTTGTATCCACATGAAGTTTTCATCCCTACTTGGCAACTCCCCAGGTAGACAACCATAATCTCAGAGATCGTGGTTCCTATGTAGAAGAGGGATAAGAATATTTCTTTGTAGGATTGATATGAAGATTTAGTGTGATTGTGTATGTAAATTGAGTAGAACAGTAACAGACACAGTAATTATAATAGCAGCAAACATTTGTTGAGTACTTCCTATGAGCCAAGCATTACTCTAAACTCTTTATGTCTATTAGCTCATGTAATCCTCATAACAGCCCTATGAGATAATTATCTCCAATTGACAGATGAGAAAACAGAGGCACGGGCAGTCTCTGTAATTTGCTTAAGATTACACAGCTGGTAAGGGAAGGCGCCAGTAGCTCACGTTGTTAACATCTACACTACACTAGCGCTCCACGTGAAGTCAGTGCCCCATGTTCTAGTGTCTAGGACTTGTTTCAGCCCCCAAGACTCTGTGGCCTTCTGGGTTCCACCCTATCTTCTCCATTAAATGCAACCACAACCCTCAGTTCATGATGGTCAGTGGCTCCCCTGGGAATTTGGAGGTGGTTTAAGGTCAGGGATTGCACTGTGTACCATTTTACCTGCTCTCCACCCCCTCCCCAAAGCTGAGAGTTACCAGCTTCTGTGGGATTATCTCACAAGGAGCAGTAGTCTCAGGCTAGGCTGGTTTCCTTGGAATTTCGGTGAAAAAAAATGTCTTCAGTCTGTTACATCTCCATGTCATCCTGTTCTCTGTCCTCCATTTGTGAAACACTGAACATTTTAAGTAGTGTCAGTCCTTAAGTCGTACTGTGAAGAGGTAACATTTGCCTCTTTAAACCACCCATCCTATCAGTCCTTTCTGTTTCACTCTTTCATATCTCAGTGAGTCAATTTAATTAGAAGCTTTCAGCTACTGAAGAAATAGAAGATTAGTGACAGAATGGAAAGAGGTCATTTAGAGAAGAGCTTCTCAAACCTTAATGTGCATGTGAATCATCTAGGGACTTGTTAAAATACAGATTCTCTGCAGTAGGTTGGGGGTGGGGCCTGAGATTCTGCATTTTTAACAAGCTCCTGGTGATGTCAATGCTGCTTGTCTCTGAACTGCACTCTGAGTAGTAAGTATTTAAAGGTGACATCCTAAGATGGCAGAAGATTTACCTTCTTACCTTTCCAGGCACATTGAATCCAAATAAATGAATCTCTCTTAGTAGAATCTCATTAATGCAATTGGATGCTAAGAAAAACTTCACAATTTAAAACCCTGCCCATAAACTGCTTACCAGTTAAAGCCATTGCTGGTTTGAGAAAAGAATGGTATGAACTTGTTTATCTGGTAATCAGTATAAACACTGTAAAAACAAGCATTTCCTCCATCAGTATAATTTAGTGACTCTCAAATGATTTATATTCATTTTTACTTCGCTTTATGTAAAAGAGTATTGCTTTGCTGCTGCTCATGATTGAGTTTCTTTTTTTTTTTTTTTTTTTTTTGAGACAGGGTCTCTATTGCCCAGGCTGGAGTACAGTGGTGCCATCTCAGCTCACTGTGACCTCCACTTCCCTGGTTCAAGCGATTCTCCTGCCTCAGCCTCCCGAGTAACTGGGATTACAGGCATGCACTACCATATCCAGCTAATTTTTGTATTTTTAGAAGAGACAGGGTTTCACCATATTGGCTGGGCTGGTTTGGAACTCCTGACCTCAAGGGATCCACCCATCTCAGTCTCCCAAAGTGCTGGGATTACAGGCGTGAGCCACTGCACCTGGCCCATGGTTGAATTTCTTATAACTAGGAAAGCAGATGATTAAACTTTGGTTCAAGGGTCACATATGTATTTCCTTTCTTTTCTTTTTTTGTCATTTTTTCTTTTGAGACAGAATTTCACTCTTTTTGTCCAGGTTGGAGTGCAGTAGCACAATCACAGCTCACTGCAGCCTCGAACTCCTGGGTTCAAATGATCCTCCTGCCTTAACCTCCCAAGAGGCTAGGACTACAGGTGCATGCCACCACATCCAGCTAATTTAAATTTTTTTTTTTTTTTTTTTTTTTTTTTGTAGAGACAGGGTCTTGCTATGTTGCTTAGGCTGGTCTTGAACTTCTGGCCTTAAGTGATGCTCCTGCCTCACCTCTGAAAGCATTGAAATTGTAGACATGAGACACTGTGCCTGACTCCCCATGTGTATTTCAATATCTCTTTCTTTGTTCCTCTAATATCGCCTACATAAAAGAAAGGTTAAGTCAACTTTTATTTCCCCGAATTTTGATTTGGAGTCAGCTCACTCGGAGTGTTTATGAATAATTCTGTTAGAAAAGATTTGATAATGCTAATCTGAATAATGAAATATGCAGAGTTCTAGATGTGGAGGTGCATTGTGAGTAGAAACCTCCTGTGAAATGAAGCAGCTGATTCTCCTTGTGGTGGAAAGACTTACATTCTTTATTTCTGTTTTCAGGGAGGAGAGCACTGTTACTACCAGGGCCATATCCGAGGAAACCCTGCCTCATTTGTTGCATTGTCAACATGCCACGGACTTCAGTAAGTGTTCAAAAAGTTATTTTTACTGTTTGTTTTTTCAATAATTTATTTTCTTTATTATGAATGCACTATAGTAGATATCCCTATTTTGTGTCAAGAAATAACTTTAAATCGGTGATGGATCTGATTTTTTTTTCTCTTTTGCATTTTATAAACCAAGCAGATTTTTAAATTAGGGTTGCAAATGGTCAGGCGTGGTGGCTCACGCCTATAATCCCAGCACTTTGGGGGATCGAGGCAGGCAGATCACCTGAGGTCAGGAGTTCAAGAGCAGCCCAGCCAACATGGTGAAACCCTGTCTCTACTAAAAATACAAAAATTAGCTGGGCATGGTGGCAGGTACCTGTAATCCCAGCTACTCAGAAGGCAGAGGCAGGAGAATCACTTGAACCTGCGAGGTGGAGGTTGCAGTGAGCCGAGACCATGCCACTGCACTCCAGCCTGTGGGATAGAGTGAGACTCTGATTCAAAAAAAAGGAAAGAAAGAAAGAAAAGTCCTACATTTTGCAAAAGAAAGAAAAAATATATATTGTCAAGAAAAAAGACAAGCATACTTTAAGAAGATGCTAGACTCCATCTCAAAAAAACTAAATTAAATAAAATTAGAGCTGCAGAAAACAGAGGCTTTTGAATTTCACAATGATACCTTAAAATGATATTTGAAGCATTTTTCTAGTTTCATCCAAATTCAGACAGGAGTGATTTGGGTTAACTTCGGTGTCTGTTTCTGTGGCTGTTTAGCCCCTTGATATTCTTCCCTACTCCTTCTTCATATTAGTTTTTATATTTTCGTCAAATAATAGCAGTTTCAGTAAATGGAAACTCTTGACTCCTTACACAAAGAGAAAAGGCTGCTAGTGACCTCAAGAGCTCATATGTCTTTGCTCCTTTTTTTCAGCCTGAATCCCACCTAATTCATAGCAAATCTGTGGGAGGGTCTGTCGTTTCTCAGAGATCTCCAAGGAACAAAGTTCATCCTTCCTCAGGGCCTTGCTTCCTTTCTCATAACCTCTATCAAATAATGTTTGCTGATGTTTAACATGGGAATACATCCACTTCCTCCATCCTGTCGATAATGATAATGCACAGGTGGTTGTTTCTTACTTGTTTTGTAACCCCTTATAAAGTTACTGTGTCATTCCTCAGCATTCTCTTTTAACTAAATCGTTTCATTTCCTTCTTGTTTGTTTTACTTTTTGGCACAGAAAAATCCAGAACTTTAGTTTTGTTAAATTTTCGTTGAGAAACTTTAAAATAATTCCTTTTTGTTACCAAGTTAGAGATGTGGCTTTTCATCTAACAAGCAGTTACTGGGTGTCTCTTGTGTGCCAGTCCTAGGAATATAAAGGCAATTGAAACACAAGTCCTGGGAGCTCACAGTCTCATGAGGAGGCCAAATCTAGCCCATTTCCTGATGTGGAACATGATAGGTATATTTGCTTTTTTTTTTTGAGAGAGAGAGAGAGAAAAAAAAAACTGGGAAAAATGTAAGCTAAGCATTGTCACTGAAGAACAGGTGGCACCTAACCGCTCCGGAAACATGCCACCTGTAGACGGTGGAGTGCAATACGTTGGAATAGCCTATCCAAGGGAGAGGGTTACACTGACAGATCTTAAATCTAGGAAAGAGAGCTAATGGACACAGCCAGAGAATCTAGCTAGTCTGCCTGAGTGACACCTCTGGTCAGGATCTGGGAATAAGCATATTACACAGAAAGGAAAGAATATAAGGGTAAGTTAAATAACCAGAGACCGGAGGCCATGTGCCTGAGAGCATGGAAGACTTCCATTTCCTTGTTTGTGCTAAAAGACTACTGTGAATAAAGGTGTACATTTATTTACTTTAAATACATTATTTGAAGAAAGAGGTTGTTACAAACATGGAATCCATGCTTAATATCGGACAGTCTCTGTTTTCTTATTAGGAAAAAGAAACATTGAATTCCTTTTCAGCAGTAAAATTGTTACATCTGAGCTCAAGACAAGCACATCTGTCACCTAGGAATAGTACAGTGAGACCTGTCCACATTTGTGACAGCAAGTGTATATTGGAGGGTAAAAAATGAAGAATTTTGTTTCCCCTTTTCTCTCTCTTAAAATCTCAATCCAAAGTCATAGTGTCAGCATCTTTCTCAGTACTTGTTCCAGTCTGCCTTCTGGTTTTCCAAATGGACTCAATGTTGTGAGAATCAGAGAGAAGATATTTGTGCCTTCTAAGGGCTATAAATGGACCTGAGAACCTAAGAATGATACTTGTTACTAATCCTACTGTAGTCATGTAAAGAAGGATTGAAAAATAACTTTTAGGCCTGGCCCGGTGGCTCACCCCTGTAATCCCAGGCGTGAGCCACCGTGCCCACTTTTCTTTTTTCTTTTCTTTTCTTTTTTTTTCTTTTCTCTTCTCTTTTCTCTTCTTTTTTCTTTTCTTTTGTTCTTTCATTCATTCATTCGTTTGTTCATTCGTTCATTCATTCTTTCTTTTGTTCATTCTTTTCTGTCAGAGTCTCACTCTGTCCCACAGGCTGGAGTGCAGTGGTATGATCTCAGCTCACTGCAGCCTCCGCCTCCCAGGCTCAAGTGATTCTCCTGCCTCAGCTTCCCAAGTAGCTGGGATTATAGGCACCTGCCACCATGGCTGGCTAATTTTGTATTTCACTTTGGGAGGCTGAGGTGGGTGGATCACTTGAGGTCAGGAGTTTGAGACCAGCCTGGCCAACCTGATGAAACCCTGTCTCTACTAAAAATACAAAAATTAGCGGGGCGTGGTGGCGGGTGCCTGTAATCCCAGCTACTTGGGAGGCTGAGGCAGGAGAATCACTTAAGCCCAGGAGGCAGAGGTTGCAGTGAGCTGAGATCATGCCATTGTACTCCAGCCTGGGCGACAGAGCAAGACTCCATGTCAAAAAAAAAAAAAAAAAACAAGGAAAAATAACTTTTAGGAGATTGCATACTAACTGGATCAGGAATAGAACTCAGAATCCTGTCTTAGTTATGTATTTTTAATTTTAATTTTATTTTATTTTTGAGACAGAGTCTCATTCTGTCACCAGGTTGGAGTGTAGTGGCATGATCTCAGCTCACTGCAACCTCCACCTCCCAGGTTCAAGCCATTCTTGCACCTCAGCCTCCTGAGTAGCTGGGATTACAGGTGCCTGCCAGCATGCCCATCTAATTTTTGTATTTTCAGTAAAGACGGGGTTTTGCCATGTTGGCCAGGTTGGTCTCGAACTACTGACCTCGTGATCCGCCCACCTCAGCCTCCCAAAGTGCTGGGATTACAGGGTTATTTTAATTAAGTAAATTTTACTTCTCCTTTTAAGAACGTTTTTATTTAAAACTAAATAAAAATAAACAGAAAACCTATTGTGCGTCTTGGAACATTGTCAGAATTGTGTATGACCATTTTAGGCTTTCTTAGACTTTTCTGAGCACATAGGATAAATATACCCTTGTATCATCTTGTTATTTAGTAATTATTGCTTCTCATCTTGACTACCTTCTGAACAAAAATTTCTGGAAGAAATATTTTGGGGGGATGTTATAAAATATTGAATAGTGTATGTTGTCCCAATTACAGTGGTTTAGATATGAGATATATTATGTCATCCATGATTCATCCTTTATAAATTACCAAGTGCATATTTTTTTTTCATTTTTGATTTATTAAATTCAGTTGAATAACATAAATAAGGGAAAATCAGATTCGTATATCTTTCCCATAAAGAACCTGCAAGGTCATGTTTGTTTGGAGTCAAAGGACTAATAGGCAGTGTTTTGATCTTGGTGTGTTTGGTGTTAATGCAAAAATCTTGTTACTATGGGAACCTTAAAGAATGGAGTTAAGTTTGAGTTTATTGCCCTCTTGTGGAAATTTGTAAGAATGGCTTTTTCCTTTCAAAATATTTTGATACAACCTTTTGAAATTTTAGCTCAATTGGTCTGTGACGACTTGGTCTTAGCTATAGGTTTTTATCAAGTATACTGTTACGGACTCAATATAAAAATTAGGATTTATATAAGTAAAACAAAAATATTTCAGTTCTCAAAGCATATAAACACATGTATTTTTTCATTACTAGGGAATTAATAATAGTATATTATCATATAGCAATCTAGAGTCTTCTGAGATACAGATAGTGTCAGAATCTGTTGTCTTCATATTGCCTACATGATGTTTAAGTCCAATAAAAAGAAATGACTTTCCCACTGGACATTAACCTAATATAAGGATAAATAACACTCAGTACTATTTTAACAAAATAATCTGCTTGCTACTTTGTTGGTGTTGCCGCGTGAATTTTGGCAAACTGTGATGGTTTCATATGACTTTCTGGATGGATATGGCTAGTTCTCAGCAAGGGTAGAGAGATACTCCCTGCCATATTTGGTCTACGTTTTTGAAAGGCTGCCCCTCTGACTCCTTGGGCACATATTGTCAGTAATGTCTTACAAACTGCATCTGTTTATCTTTAAATTCCAAATAGAATGTCATCCAAATTCAGAAAGTACATGTGGCTGAAAACAGTGCAGCTGTGAGAATAATCATTCTGTGAGTATATAGAAGTTGAGGACATGTGGAAGATGTTATAGCAGGAATGAAAGAATTTGGATAGAGGCAGAACTTGGAGGCCATTATAATTATAGCTCATGGAATCTCACCAATTTCACTAAATCTTCAATGAAAGACAAATACTAGTTTATGTTTAGGAGCTTGGCTGTCATATAGTCATTTCTACCAAAAACTAAAACTAAAAAATTACTGCAGCTCATAGCTTTGCTATCCTCAGATGCCTGAATGATAAGACAAGTTTCTTTAACATCATAAAGGGCCTGATCTCAGTAAAAGGATCATGTTCTTCTAAAAGCAGCAGCTATCAGAATCTGTCTGAGTGGGAGCTGAGGCCGTTTGTATATTTAAGTGCTCTCCAGAGGATTTCTCAGATGGCTGGTAGCCATCCCCAGCCTACAAGGTCCAAAATGGAATTTTTTATTTTTAAAGAAATATAGGGTCTTGCTCTGTCACCCAGGCTGGAGTACAGTGGCACAATCATCAATCACTGCAGCCTTGAACTCTTGGGCTAAGGTGATCCTCCCATCTCAGCCTCCCAAGTAGCTGGGACTACAGGTGTGTGCATCACCAGGCCCAGCCTTTTTAAAAATTTTTTGTAGAGAGAGAGTCTTGCCACTCACTACGTTGCCCAGGCTGGTCTCAAACTCCTGGCCTCATGTGATTCCCCCCGCCTTGGCCTTCCAAAGTGTTGGGATTCCAGATGTGAGCCCCATGCCCAGCTCAAAACTGAACTCTTTAAAGGATTTGCATCCTTCCCTCTGCTCCTTGCTTCCCTAGGCCCATCCCGAAAAGCTCGTTCTGCATCCCCCCTCCCCGCCCACTTTTTCTTTTTTGAGACAGGGTCTCACTCCATTACATCTTTTTTTTATCTTGTTAAATGACATGTCCATTTTTCTAGTTGCTCAGGTCAAAACTTGGAGTCTTCACTAACTCTTCTCTGTTCTACATACTCTATTTCAAATCCATCAATAAATCCTACTGGTTGTACTTTCAAAATACATCCGGAATTTGACCAATTCTCACCACCTCTACTATTACTGCTCTGATCTAAGCCAGCATCTTCTTTCACCTGGATTACTGCAGTAACTTCCCTGCTTCTATCCTTGCTGTGCTAAAAATTATTGTAACATAGTATCTGGCATGATCATTATAAAACTTAAGGAAGATTGTATTTCCCATCTGCTTAGAACTTTGCAGTGGCTCTTCATCTCTCTTAGAGTAAAAGCCAAGGCCCTAGGAAGTGCCCACCTAGTATGGCCCCCACGGCCCTCTGGCACCATTTATTGCCCTTCACCTGATTATTTTCTTCCATAGAATTTATCACTGTCATATGTATGTGTGTGTGTGTATATATATATATGTATATAAAATAAATATATATATTATAAATAAATAAATAAATAAATATATATATTTGTTGTATGTCCTCCCTAGAAAACTTATCAGCACCACAAGGACAGAGAATTGGTCTGTTTTGTTTGCTATTGTATCCCCAGCACCTAGAACAGTGCATTGTAGGTGCTCTGTAAACACGTTGATTGAATGAAGGAATGCATGAATGGAGGTAGGTAGCAGGTTGCAAATGGGCAGTTCGTGGTCCCATCTGTCTGGGCTCTATTCCTATTTCTGCTCTTACTGGTTAAATAATTTGGCAAGTTACTTTATCTCTTTGGGTTTCAGTTTCCTTACCTATAAAATAAGGATAGTCTTTGTCCTTCTCTTGTAGATTTGTGGAAAAATTAAATGAGTGTAAAGTATTTAGCTTGTGGCAAGTTGTTCAAATGTGTTAGCTCTTGTTACTAGAGCATCTTCCATGTTTATGGTAGGTCGGGCTTTCTCAGTATAGTCCCGGAAACCTGCATCAGGATCACCTGGAGCTTATTTAAAATGCAATTTCCTGGGTTCCAGTCCAGAAATCTGAGAAGAGTCCTGAAAGACCTGTGTTTTTACTAGCTCTTCAGATGACTTTTTGCATATGAAAATCTTGGAATTCTATGTTAGAGGAAGGAGTGATGGGCAACAGCTAGAGCATGACAATCCTGAGCATGGGGTCAGGTGAGGATGAGGTGACTCTACCCTATAAGGAATCAGAAGGAGGGGCCTTCCCTCTCAGTGGTGTGTGTGGTGTGTCTGGACGTGATGGATGGGACTGGGAAATGGGCATGGAGAAGCAAATGGGCCCTCTGGCTGCTGCTGATTTTAAAATGATCTTGTTCTGGGATGAGAGTCGATGGCCATGCCTAATGATTTTTTTGTCGTTGGCAGTGGGATGTTCTATGACGGGAACCACACATATCTCATTGAGCCAGAAGAAAATGACACTACTCAAGTAAGTGCTCCTTCTGTTTATTGTGGCAAATGGAAATGTTTATGCTGAGAGCTTTTTTCCTCTCCTTTTTTCTTTCTACTTTATTTCATTTTTATATTTTTTAGGGTTAAGATAGTAAACATATGTACAGATGCTCCTCGACTTATGATGGGTCTATGTCCTGATAAACCTATCGTAAGTTAAAATATTATAAGTAAAAAATGTATTTAATACCCTAATAAATGCATCATAAAGTCAAAAACATGTATGTTGGGGACTGTCTGTATATTTTAAACTAAATATTGAGTAAGTCAAAACCACAAGTGTTTTTTTAAAAATTTCTTGCTGGGTGTGGTGGCTCACGCCTGTAATCCCAGCACTGTTGGAGGCTGAGGCGGGCATGAGGTCAGGAGTTCGAGACCAGCCTGGCCAACTTGGTGAAACCCCGTCTCTACTAAAATACAAAAATTAGCCGGGTGTGGTGGCATGCGCCTGTAATCCCAGCTACTTGGGAGGCTAAGGCAGAAGTATTGCTTGAACCTCCTGCCACTGCACTCCAGCCTGGGTGACAGAATGAGACTCCGTCTCCAAAACAAACAAACAAACAAAAAATTTCTTTTGTTTCTTTCTCTTTTATATTGGAAATATAATACTTTCCCTTTGAGGTGTTCTGAAATCTCTATTTCCATCTCAATCCTAATGTGTTATGATCTGTCTTAGTTTGACTTGGCTACCATAACAAAATACTGTAGACTGGGTTGCTTAAACAACAGAAACTTTATCTCAGTTCTGGGCACTGAAAGTCCAGGGTGCCAGCAGGGTTGACATCTGGTGAGGGCTCTTTGCTTGAATTGCAGACGGCTGCCTTCTCGCTGTGTTCTTACATGGCAGAGAGAGAGAGAGAGAGAGAGAGAGAGAGAGAGAGAACTCTGGTTGTCTCCTCTTGTTATAAGGGTACCAGCTATACTGAATGAGGATCTCACCCTTATGACCTCATTTAACATTTATCACTTCCTCACAGGCCTTATCTCCAGACAAAGTTACCCTGGGTGCCAGGGCCTCAATATGAGAAGTCTGGGGACACACACACATTCAGTCCATAACAAATCAAATTCACAGATCTGTGATTTTTCACCCCTCCTCTCTTTTCTAGATTCCAGATTTTTCTCTGTTGTCTATTGCTTTTAAGGCTCTATGCTGATGAAGTTTAGAGAAACCTGAGTCATCTTAATCCTCTCTCTCACTTTAGCTGAAACATTCATTTCCCATAAATTAGAATAAGTTGAATTAATATTATGGACTACACAGAAACATAATACACTTTCATTCCAGCTCTGTACATACAAATGTTCTTCCTCGTATTACACAACATTACTTAAGCAGAGAGGCACATTCGTTCAAGAAACATACATGGCTTTGTCACCCATAAACCATCTTGTTTGGGAAATTCTCTGTATTGTGTATTATTTTATGGGTACCCACTGCTGCCTGTCTTGTCACTTTGCTTGACAGTATGATTTTTTTAAGATAATATGAAACTGGACTATGACATTCTAATTTTTTTTTTAGTAATTGGATGAAGCCAGATGAAATTATATTTGAGTGTTTATTAACTTTTTAGAAGAAAAATGTGACTTTTTATCTCTTGCTTTTTCATATACCTTGTATGACACTTGAATTTCAGAACAGGGTCCACTTTGGACACTTACTTATACCAGGCATCCTGCTCCCCAATACTATGAAGATTGTTAGCTCTGTAGTCTGCCTACCAAAGCTCTCTGACTTTTAAAAGGGTGCAGGGATCCGTGAAAGGAATCAGTAATAAAAAAACATTAAGTCATTTTGCCAAATGTCTTATTTGTCCTTGGGGGAATAGATTCATTCATTTGTTTTCCATTACTGTAGGCTTTGGCTTCTCTGTGAAGGCATTTTTCTTCTCATTGGATATTGCTCTGGTGCTGAGAGAATACAGGAGTGAATAGGAGGGGTTGGACAATGGTTCATCACCTCTCTAAACCCAGGAGAATGCATAGGCAAGCTGTGGTTCTTTTAAGGGTCTCCAGCTATGTTTGCCTAAGGCTGGAGATAATCCTGTTGTACATGCTTAATCACTGTTGCTTGTGTCATTTCAGGAGGATTTCCATTTTCATTCGGTTTACAAATCCAGACTGTTTGAATTTTCCTTGGATGATCTTCCATCTGGTATGATGTTCATATAGTGACTTTTTATTTAAAAGACAACTTCAGTAATTTATTTAATGCCTTAGAACTAATCTATATTTGGAATATCATTAGCCCACATCTGCTTTTGACATTTTTAGAGGGAGAGCCAAGTCACGTCAAGAGGGAGAATAAAATGCAAACTGGCCTCACAGATGAGTTTGGAAAGATGTGGAGGAAAACTTTTAAAAATTTTAAAATTCAAAATAAGGCAATAAAAGAGAAACAATATTAGAGCAAGAATTGGTCTGTGAGACAAAGTACATACAAATTCACTTTTTGTGAAATACTGGTCTTGTAAACATAGGGATGAACTCTTTTATTATTATTATTATTATTATTACACTTTAAGTTTTAGGGTACATGTGCACAATGTGCAGGTTAGTTACATATGTATACATGTGCCATGTTGGTGTGCTGCACCCATTAACTCGTCATTTAGCATTAGGTATATCTCCTAATGCTATCCCTCCCCGCTCCCCCAACCCCACAACAGTCCCCAGAGTGTGATGTTCCCCTTCCTGTGTCCATGTGTTCTCATTGTTCAATTCCCACCTATGAGTGAGAACATGCGGTGTTTGGTTTTTTGTCCTTGTGATAGTTTACTGAGAATGATGATTTCCAATTTCATCCATGTCCCTACAAAGGACATGAACTCATCATTTTTTATGGCTGCATAGTATTCCATGGTGTATATGTGCCACATTTTCTTAATCCAGTCTATCATTGTTGGACATTTGGGTTGGTTCCAAGTCTTTGCTATTGTGAATAGTGCCGAAATAAACATACGTGTGCATGTGTCTTTATAGCAGCATGATTTATAATCCTTTGGGTATATACCCAGTAATGGGATGGCTGGGTCAAATGGTATTTCTAGTTCTGGATCCCTGAGGAATCGCCACACTGACTTCCACAATGGTTGAACTAGTTTACAGTCCCACCAACAGTGTAAAAGTATTCCTATTTCTCCACATCCTCTCCAGCACCTGTTGTTTCCTGACTTTTTAATGATTACCATTCTAACTGGTGTGAGATGGTATCTCATTGTGGTTTCGATTTGCATTTCTCTGATGGCCAGTGATGGTGAGCATTTTTTCATGTGTCTTTTGGCTGCATAAATGTCTTCTTTTGAGAAATGTCTGTTCATATCCTTTACCCACTTTTTGATGGGGTTGTTTGTTTTTTTCTTGTAAATTTGTTTGAGTTCATTGTAGATTCTGGATATTAGCCCTTTGTCAGATGAGTAGGTTGCGGAAATTTTCTCCCATTTTGTAGGTTGCCTGTTCACTCTGATGATAGTTTATTTTGCTGTGCAGAAGTTCTTTAGTTTAATTAGATCCCATTTGTCAATTTTGGCTTTTGTTGCCATTGCTTTTGGTGTTTTAGACCTGAAGTCCTTGCCCATGCCTATGTCCTGAATGGTAATGCCTAGGTTTTTTTCTAGGGTTTTTATGGTTTTAGGTCTAACATGTAAGTCTTTAATCCATCTTGAATTAATTTTTGTATAAGGTGTAAGGAAGTGATCCAGTTTCAGCTTTCTACATATGGCTAGCCAGTTTTCCCAGCACCATTTATTAAATAGGGAATCCTTTCCCCATTGCTTATTTTTGTCAGGCTGGTCAAAGATCAGATAGTTGTAGATATGCGGCGTTATTTCTGAGGGCTCTGTTCTGTAACTGGCACAAGACAGGGATGCCCTCTCTCACCACTCCTATTCAACATAGTTTTGGAAGTTCTGGCCAGGGCAATTAGGCAGGAGAAGGAAATAAAGGGTATTCAATTAGGAAAAGAGGAATTTAAATTGTCCCTGTTTGCAGATGACATGATTGTATATCTAGAAAACCCCATCGTCTCAGCCCAAAATCTCCTTAAGCTGATAAGCAACTTCAGCAAAGTTTCAGGATACAAAATCAATGTACAAAAATCACAAGCATTCTTATACACCAATAACAGACAAACAGAGAGCCAAATCATGAGTGAACTCCCATTCACAATCTCTTCAAAGAGATTAAAATACCTAGGAATCCAACTTACAAGGGATGTGAAGGACCTCTTCAAGGAGAACTACAAACCACTGCTCAATGAAATAAAAGAGGATACAAACAAATGGAAGAACATTCCATGCTCATGGGTAGGAAGAATCAATATTGTGAAAATGGCCATACTGCCCAAGGTAATTTATAGATTCAATGCCATCCCCATCAAGCTACCAATGACTTTCTTCACAGAATTGGAAGAAACTACTTTAAAGTTCATATGGAAACAAAAAAGAGCCCACATTGCCAAGTCAATCCTAAGCCAAAAGAACAAAGCTGGAGGCATCACACTACCTGACTTCAAACTATACTACAAGGCTACAGTAACCAAAACAGCATGGTACTGGTACCAAAACAGAGATATAGATCAATGGAACAGAACATAGGGATGAACTCTTAATCATTTCCCTATTTATTTTTTTCCTTGTCTTTTTTTTGCTCTAGCATTTTAAGAAAGAACTATTATAGGTTAAGTTTTATTATCATTATGTGCTATTTGTGAAAGTAGTCTTTTCTTCTCATCTATACCTAAATGGACCTAGGTTAATTTTAAGAGTGTTTGTCTCCCAAGATTACTTATGATTTACTATAATAAGTTAGAAGAAAGCAAGAAATAGACAGATGTCAAAAATACAAATTTTGTGAAATATTTTCAAAAGTAAGCTTATTTATTTTAGGTTGAATAAATGGACCTAGCAACCTATGTTGCTTCGAGAGTTGCTTCCAAGTCTTCACATGACAAGAAGGGTAGTACATGCATACTTTGCCCTCCTTAGTGGAGCAGTGTTTATGCAGGGTGCGTTAGCGTTTGTCTTTGGCTGTGCTGGACTCATTTATTTTCTTCTGAAAACAGACAGCACTCTGAACATCTTTATTCAGAAGATATCTGGATATCTGGTATGGAGATGCTTCCTCCCCTATTTACTGAGCCTTATTTTAATTTTTTTTTTTTTTTTTTTTTTTTTGAGACAAAGGCTTGCTGTATCGCCTAGGCTGGAATGCAGTGACGCGACCTCAGCTCACTGCAACCTCTGCCTCCTAGGTTCAAGCAATTCTTCTGCCTCAGCCTCCGAAGTAGCTGGGACTACAGGCACACACCACTACGCCTGGCTGATTTTTGTATTTTTAGTAGAGACAGGGGTTTCACCATATTGGGTAGGCTGGTCTCGAACTCCTGACCTCGTGATCCACCCGCCTCAGCTTCCCAAAGTGCTGGGTTTACAGGCGTGAGCCACTGTGCCCGGCCTGATTATTTTAATTTTTAATCTCGTTTTAATCTTTGCAGCAGCCCTGTAAGATTAATGTTATGCCTGGTTTGCAGATGAAGAAACAGAGCTCAGTTAGTTTGTCTTTTCCAGGGTCCCACAGCTAGCAAGGGGTAAAGTTGAGTTTTGAATTATGACACTTTGAAAATGTACTATGATAGAGAAGCACAGAGGGAAATGGAAAAATCGCCAGCCTGAGAGTAATCCTAAACTAATGCTTAGATAATCACTTAGAAGTTTACATTGTCTCTTCATCAGAAAATGAAATAAATGTTTCCTAATGTTCCTTTCTCTCTAAATAAGTTTGTAACTCCTTGTCCTCCTGTAATTTCCCTAAAGAGAAATGAACATTCTCTCTTCTTCTCTCCTGCTGCCAGAGGGATAGAAGATTTAACAGAATTTACTATTTTGAAAAATCTTCAAATGGGAATATAGACTGTTCTTTCAGTGATCTTATAAAACTTTCTACAATCCCTATTCTGATAAGAAAATAAGTCATGACTAGCTGTGTGGGAATAAAGCTATAATTTAATGGGCATTACTGGGAGCAGTCAACATTAATTAATATTTAAAGTAATAAATAAAGATTTTCCCCTAAAGACTTGATTATAGTCTTGCTAGGATATAACCTTATATATATATATATTTTTTTTTTTTTTGAGAAAATTGTTCAGGGTTTCTTTCCAGCAGAAACTTTGATGGTGACTTGGCAGTTCTGCTGTTATTAAAATGATTTTTAGACACATTCTTTAAAAACTCAGGTCTGTTTCAGTTAGTTTCCAGTTTTCTCATCAGAAGTTGGCACTGTCTTTGTTCTTGCGATAGTTTACTGAGAATGATGATTTCCAATTTCATCCAAGAACAAAAAAACCAAACACCGCATATTCTCACTCATAGGTGGGAATTGAACAATGAGAACATATGGACACAGGAAGGGGAACATCACACTCTGGGGACTGTTGTGGGGTGGGGGGAGGGGGGAGGGATAGCATTGGGAGATATACCTAATGCTAGATGACGAGTTAGTGGTTGCAGCGCACCAGCATGGCACATGTATACATATGTAACTAACCTGCACATTGCGCACATGTACCCTAAAACCTAAAGTATAATAATAATAAATTAATTAATTTAAAAAAAAGAAGTTGGCACTGTCAATTTTGAGGGAGTTTGTCTCCCAACATTACTTATGATTTACTGTGATAAATTA
This sequence comes from Pongo abelii, assembly GCF_028885655.2. Classification (NCBI taxonomy): domain Eukaryota; kingdom Metazoa; phylum Chordata; class Mammalia; order Primates; family Hominidae; genus Pongo; species Pongo abelii. The sequence goes on along the minus strand of NC_071991.2, from coordinate 88,352,253 downwards.
GAAGAAAACAAGAAATAGACAAATAAATGTCAAAACTGCAATTTCTGTGAAATAGTTTCAAAAGTAAGTTTATTTATTTTAGATTGCATAAAGTTTAACTGGGTTGTGGATTATCAACATCATCATCTTGTTATGTTTTATGTATTTCCCAGCGATAGACATAGGATCAGCTGTTCCCCAAACTTGTTGGACTGTGGAACATTTGCTTTACATGGCATATACCTGTCTCAGGACTAGTGTTTCTGATAACATATTCTGGGAAAATCTTATTTCCTATGGACACTTATGCACCCAGTTAAAAAAATATGCAATGAAATATAAAAGTCTTATGTACCATTCAGTGAATTTTTACATACCTACACTCTTGTTGAGAGATAGAGCATGTCCGTTACCCCAGTAGTTTCCTTTGTACCCTTTGTAGTCAGTGCCTCCTACCTCTGCTGTTCCTTTTGTCTGTTGTAGAACTTTATACAGATGGAATCATGTACTATGTGCAGCTTCTTTTGTTTAGCACATGCCTGTGAGGTTTATGTTGTCAAGAGTAGCAATAGTTCATTCTTTTAAATTATTGAGTATGTTGTGTCCTGTGAATATACCACTTTTTGGGGGGGTGGGGGATGGGGTCTTGCTGTGTTGCCCAGGCTGGAGTGCAATAGTGCAATCTCAGCTCACTGCAGCCTCTGCCCCCTGGGTTCAAGCAGTTCTCCTGCCTCAGGCTCCTGAGTAGCTGGGACTACAGGCATGCACTATCATGCCTGGCTAATTTTTGTATTTTTAGTAGAGACAGGGTTTCACCATGTTGGTCAGGCTGGTCTCAAATTCCTGACCTCAAGTGATCCACCCTGCCTTGGCCTCCCAGAGTGCTGGGATTACTGGCATGAGCCACCGCGCCCGGCTTATACCACAATTTTTAACCTATTAAGTTGATGGACATTTGGGTTGTTTCCAGTTTTTGACTATTATGAGAAAAGCAACTATGCACGTTATTGTACAAGTCTTTTCTGTGGGCTCATATTTTCATTTCTTCCAGTAAATACCTAGGAATAAAATTGCTGGGCCATAGGGTAGGTACATGTTTAACTGTGTTGACAGTGTCCTCAAACTTTAGCATGCATCAGAATCATCTGGAGGACTGGTAACCACAGATTGCTGGCCCCATCTTGAGAGTTTTAATTCAGTATATCTTGGGTGGGTTTGGAGAATTTGTATTTCCAAAGCTTCCCAGGTGATGCTAATGCTGCTGGTGCTGGAATCACACTTTGAGAACCACTGTTTTTTTTTTTTTATATATATATATATATTTTTTATTATACTTTAAGTTCTAGGGTACATGTGTACAATGTGCAGGATTGTTACATATGTATACATGTGCCATGTTGGTGTGCTGCACCCATTAACTTGTCATTTACATTAGGTATATCTCCTAATGCTATCCCTCCCCCCTTCCCCCACCCCACAACAGGCCCTGGTGTGTGATGTTCCCCTTCCTGTGTCCAAGTGAGAACCACTGTTTTGTGAGAAATTGCTGAACCCTTTTTCCAAAGTGGGTACACTCTTTTATACTTGTGTCAGCACTCTATGAGAGTTTTAATTGTTCCACATCTTAACCAACATTTGCTCTGTCATTCTTTAATTTTAGCTATTCTAGTGTATGTGGTGGTATCTCACTTTGGTTTAAATTTGCATTTTTCTTGGTTTAATGATGTGTAGTATATACTTATTCGCCACTAATCAGAATTTCTGTCTTTTTGTTGTTAAGTTGTAGGAGTACTTACATATTCTAGATAGAAGGCCTTTGCCAAATATGCCTTATGAATATATTTTTCCCAGTCTTTGGCTTACTCATTTACTTACTTAATGGCATCTTGTGATGAACAGATGTTTTAAATTCCATGAAGTTTAACATTAGTTTTTATCATTATTGCTTTCTCTATGCTAAGTAATTTTTGCTAGCTCCCAAGTTTTGAAGATATTCTCTAGTGTTTTCTTCTAAAAACTCTATAGTTTTATTTTTTATGTTTAGATCTAGGATCCTCTTCAAATTACTTTTTGTGCATGGTGAAAAGTAGGGGTTAAGTTTTATTTTATTATTTTGTATGTGGATACACAATTATTTTAATACCATTTGTTGAAAAGAGTTTCCTTTCATCAATGAATTGTTTTGATGTCTTTGTCAAAAAGTATTCAAAGTATTAATATGAGTCTATTTCTTGACTCTTATTTTATTTGGCTACCCTTATCACACTTTGTTTTGCTTACTGTGGCTTTATATACGTTTTGAAATCGAATAACATAAATCCTCCAATCCTGTTTTTTCCAAAAATTTTTGGCTATTCTGGGCCCTTCAGATTTCCCTACAAATTTTAGAACCTGCTTGTCAATTTCTATAATTCTGGGATTTTTATTAGAATTGTATTAAAAGTATGGATTCATGGGGGAAAACTGCATATTATTAGTAGTGAGACTAAAATTTCTTTCAGTGTTTGGTCATTTTTACTGTAGATATTGTATTATCTATTGCCGTATAACAAATTACTCTAAAACTTAGTGGTTTTAATAAACAAACATTTATTATCTCATAATTTCTGAGAATCAGGAACCTGGGTGTGGTTTAGTTGGGTGCCTGTGGCCCACGGTGTCATGAGTTTGTAGCGTAACTGTCAGCTGGGACTACAGTTTCATCTGAAGGCTCAACTGGGAAGGATTAGCTTCTGAGCTCACTTATATGATTGTTGTCAGGCCTCAGTACCTCACCACATGGGCCTCTCTACAGGGCTGCCCCCCACCAACCTGGTAGCTAACTTGTTCCAGGAGATAGTGAGAGACCAAGAGAAGAGAGAGAATGAGACAGGATGCCTAAGATGGAAGCCACAGTCTTTTTGTTAACCTGATCTCAAAAGTAACATCTGATCACTTTTGCTGTATAGTATTTATTAGAAATGAGTCACAGAGTCCAGCCTTCTCTCAAGGGAATGAGATTATACAGTGGCATTGTGTTAGTTATCTATTGCTGAGGAATTCATTTTTATTATGTACAGAAAAATTAGAAAGTAGCTGAGTAATAAATTACCACAAAATGCACCTCTTAAGACAATGCACACTTATTATCTTACAGTTTCTGTGGATCAGGAGTCCAAGGATGGCTTAGATGGGTTCTCTGCTTCAGAGTCCCTCACAGGCTGCAGTCAAGGTGTTTTCTAGGACTGCATCTGATCTCAAGGCTCAACTGTGGAAGGATATGCAGTTGTCATTGGCAGAATTCAGTTCTTCTTAGCTTCTTAGACCAAGGGCCTTGGTTTCTTGCTGGCTTTTGGCTGATGGTTGCTCTCTTTCTCTTCTCCATAGGGAAGCTCACAACACTGGTGCTCATGTAATGAAAGCCAGTAAGGAAGAGAGTCTCTAGCAAGATGAGTTACAATCTTATATGATGTTATCTTGAGAAATGACAGTTCATCACCTTTGCTGTATTCCATTAGTTGGAAGCAAGTTACAGGTTTTACTCACACTCAGAGGGCATTACAAAAGGGCGTGAGTACCAGGAGGTGGAGACTGTTAGAGGTCATCTTAAAGTCTGTCAAATTCTTCTCTTTGGCCCCCAGTAATTCCTGTCCCTTTTACCTGCAAAATACATTCTCTTCCTCCCTAGGTCTCTAAGCGTTTCATCCCGTTATAGCATCTGCTCAAAGTCTGCAATCTCATTATCTAAATCAAGTCCAGGTGTGGATGAGGGTCTTTGGGTGTAATTTCTCTTAGTCCTTCTGTGTGTAAAACTAAAGAGACAAGTTATCTGCCTTATGTAGTCCCAGGATCCAATAATGGGCCAGGTGTAGACATGCCCTTCAAAAGAGGGAAAATTCGAGAAACAAGAAAGACACTGACACTACAGTTCTGAAATTCTGCTGGGCAAATGTTGACCCTTTCTTGATTGGGTTTCAAGGCGTGGAAATGATTCTCCATGACTCTTGGCTCTGTGTTCTCAGTTCTTGATTCTGCTCATCCTTCCTTTTCCATGAAAGGTAGCACATATTTGCAGCTGAGTAGTTTTATCAGTCTGCTATTCTAGTTTGCTAAGAGTTTTTATCAAGAATAGGTGTTGAATTTTGCCAAATGCTTTTCTGTGTCTATTGAGATGATCCTATAATTTTCTCCTTTAATCTGTTAATGTGATGAATCGTATAAATCGATGTTTTGAATATGAAACTAATTTGCATTCTTAAATGGGCCCCAATTGGTTATGGTAGATTATATTTGTGTGTATTACTGGGTTTGATTTGCCTATGTTTTGTTAAGCATTTTTAATGTATAGGTTCAGAAAGCATATTGGACTGTAGTTTTCTTTTCTGGTTTTAGTACAAGGGTTTTACTGGTCTTATAAGATGTGTTAGGAAAAGTTTCCAACTCTTTTTTTTTTTTTTTAAGTTTGTGTAAAAGTGGTATTATTTCTTCCTTAAATCTTTGGTAGAATTCATCAGTGAAACCATCTGGCCTTGTGGTTTTCTTGGAGAGTTTAATTAAGAATTAAAGTTATTTAATAGATACAAGATTATTCAGATTTTCTATATATACACATGTTCAAGGAATTTCATCTAAATTAACAAATTTATTGGCATAAAGCTCTTCCTAATATCCTCGTATTATCTTTTTAATATCTATAGAATCTGTAGTGATTTGCTTTCTTTATTGGTCAAGCCCTGCTGATCAATTTTATTGATTTTTGTTTTTAAGGTTTGAGTCTCACTTTGTTCTATTTGATTTGTGTTTAATTTGCTCTTATTTTTCTGGGCTCTTAAGGTGGAAGATTAGATCATAATTTACACTTTTTTTTCTTTTCTAACATAACCACTTAAAGCTATGCATTTCCCTTCAAGCACTAAATGCCTTACCTGCATCGCTTGTATTTTGGCTTGTCATATTTTTATTTACTTCAGGTCAAAACATTTTCCAAATTACCATGTGATTTCTTCTTTGTCCCATGGATTATTTAGAAATGTAGAGCTCAGTATCGAAATACTTGGTTATTTTTTTCCAAGCACCTTTTTATTATAGATTTTTTAATTTAATAGAATTGCAATAAGAGAAAATACTCTGTGTCATTTCATTTTCTTTAAATAAAATTTATTGGGACTTGTTTTATGATCTATCATAATGTCTGTCTTGGTGAATGTTTCATGTATTCTTGAAAAGGATATGTATTCTTCAATTATTGGGTAAAGTGTTAAAAATGCCAACTTAGTTAAATTGGTTGATAGTGTTGTCTTCTATATCCATATGATTCTGTTTACTTTTTTTTTCTTTCAATTACTGAGGGAGGACTGTTGAAATCCTTAACTATAACTTTGAATTTGTCTGTTTCCCCTTTCAGGTCTGTCACTTTTTACTTTATGTATTTTGAAACTCTGACATTAGGTGAATAAACATTTAGGAGCATTGTGTCTTTTTGATGAATCATCCCATTTATAATTAGGAAATAGTTTCCTTTCTCTCAGATACTTATTGTCCTGAAGTTACATTGTCTGATATTAATATTTCCTTCACAGTTCTCTTGTGATTAATGTTTGTAAGGTGTATCTTCTTCCATACTTTAAATTTAAAGTGCCACTCTTCTAAACAGCATGCAGTTAAGTTAATGTTTGTAAGGTGTATCTTCTTCCATACTTTAAATTTAAAGTGCCACTCTTCTAAACAGCATGCAGTTAGGTTTTGCATTAAAAAAAAAAAAAAAATCCGGTCTGGCAATCTTTGCCTTTTAGGCACAACATTTAGTCTATTTGCATTTAATGTAATTATTGATATGAGATGGGTTACTTTTGTAATCTTGTTTTTCTATTTGTCCTATTAGTTAATTATAAAAGAGAACTTATTCTCTTTCTCAACAAATCCCTTGTATGCCCAGGCCATAGCATTCTGAAAACATGATGGGAGAATATTTGAACATGAAATAAAGAGAGAATACTAATTTTCTTACCCGATTTTATTATTCAGCTTCTTGGTCACAGATTTCTCTGACCATGATTATTTCTCCTTTATGAACAGTATCCAAAAATAATGATAATGGTTCACCTTGAGTGTTTTATAGCATTATTCCTATAATAAGCCCCTTCAGGTTGTTCAATCATCAAAGTTTTAGGAAATCTGTACCCTGTAGAAAGATTGCAGCTTTCCTTTCACTTTGTAGAAAAATCCTCCCTTATAAATAACCTAATCTTATATTCAGAGATGAATCTATGTGCATAAACAGTTGATGTATAATTTTCATATCTGCTACCAAGAGCAGATAAATCCTGAGATTAATTTGGTTATGGGCAAAGAAGAATATAAATTAATTGGAAAAAATTAGCTCAAAACTTTGGTGTCCTATAACAATTTCTTAATAAATTATGAACTTGGGAATGTGTGATTATTTATTCTACTTCTCATGGCTCCTCTTCTTTATTTTGCCGCCTCTAGAAGGTTAGTAATGGAAGTGAAAGTCAAGTTGGCTTTTTGGAAGATTCCTAGTATATAACATAATGATATTTATAGGAGAAATATGAAAATTTTTCGAGATAAATTAGAACAGAAATAATGTTCTAGATTTTGCAAATTATATTCATCCTTTGTATGTTTATTTAGTATTAATATACTACAGTTACTTAATGTTTTGTGTGATCATTAAGTGCAACATTATGTATTATAAAATTCATAAGAAGGAAGGGCAGGTAAAACTTTGCCCTGTATTGAAGAAATCTGACAAATGCACTAAGTTAAATTAAATTTAATTTCCTTTTAGAATTTCAACAAGTAAACATTACTCCACCAAAATTTATTTTGAAGCCAAGACCAAAAAGGAGTAAACGGCAGGTATGTATTCACAGTGGTGTGTCGTGTTATTTTAAAACAATTGTCAACTGCCAATCATTTGAATCTACAGTAAGTCTGTGTGAGAGGGTGAGTATTAGTTTGGGAATTTGTCAGGGTGTGGTAAACCGTAAGGGTGACGGATCTGAAGAAGCAGTAGAAAGGGGGCCATGTTATTTCACAGATGCAAAAAAGATTCAAGATGGTGGTGATAATATGTTTCTTCATCATATTATGGGTTATGAGGCTCCTGCTTGTGGCATCTCGGGTTCTTTCTACCATAGGCTTCTTTCCTTGCCCAGATATGTACCACATCGTGGAATCCACTTGTATGGTTCATATCCTTGTATTTATTCCCTGGAAGATAATCTCTTAGGAATGAATCAATCAGGTTGTGAAGCCACAAAATGCTTTTGTCTCACTTGGGCAAAACTTTGGAGTCCAGTATATAAAATTAGGTCGTGGACTTTATGATTGTTCGACTGGATCTTGGACTGGGTAATAATAACTGTTGATATGATGCTTTAAACCAAATGAAGTCGGTACTATTATTCCCCTTTCACTGAAAGAAAAATGATGACTCTGACATGTGAAAATGACTTACTGGAATCATAGAGCTGGTAAATGGTTTAGACAAAATTAAGAGTTGTGGCATCAGAATCAAGATATCACCACCGTGGTGGTGTGGGCAGGAGAGATGGCTATTAAAAACACAAGATGAAGGAAATAGGTCTCTAGTAAGATCAAGAAGTTGAAGGAACCACGCATCTTCTTTTTATTACCTTGAAATAAAATGTGTGTTTACAGACAGATTTTTATTGTGAATAATTATTGCTAAATTTTATTGAATACTTACCTTGTACCTGGCCCTATTATAAGAATTTTAACTATATTAACACATTTAACCCTCAAAGACCTTAAGAGGAAGGTATTATCACAGGTTAAGTATCTCTTTTCCAAAATGCTTGGGACCAGAAGTGTTGCACATTTTGATTTATTTTTTGGCGGGGGGAGGATTTCAGAATATTTACGTTATACTTAGTGGTTCAGCATCCCTAATTCAAAAATTATAAATCTGAAGTGCTCCAGTGAGCATTTCTTTTGAGTGTCATACTGGTGCTCAAAAAGTTTTTCATTTTGGAGCATTTGGGATTTTGGATTTTCAGATGAGAGATACTTAACCTATTATATCCTAATTTTACTGATAAGGACATTGAACATAAGAGGACCAAGAAACTTGCCCAAAGCCACATAGGGTGACTCTGTGGTGGAGCTGGGATTCTGACCTAGGAAGCCTGGTCTCAGAGAGAGGCTTATAACCGCATATATGCCATATATTGCCTCTCAGACCCATGTGTTCCATGAATGACTACTGTGACCTTTATAAATGTTGTGAATGTTTATATATATATATATATATATATATACACATATATATATATGCTCATATATAAACATATATATATGCTCATATATAAACATATATATATATATACACACACACATATATATGAATAGGTAGAGACATACGTATCTTGAGGCCCAGTTAGATAAAATAATTACCATCAGGATTTAATGTGAAACAGTATTTTTTTGAATTATAGACTGAAAGAATAGGACAATATTCTTTTGACATGTACCCTGAAGTTCCTTATAAACATCTCAACATCTAATCGTTTGCTAAGTAGACAAACCCTTGATTTCTCTTTCTGAGAAAGCCATGGACCCATAGAGGTGAAGTACTATAAAACTGTGTGGCTAATATGGCAACTCTTTGACATTAACAAAATGTTGGGACTTGTTGAAAAGTTTACTGTGTTAACTAGTCTCTCACAAGTAGTAAAGCAGCTCCTATTGCCCTAAAAACACCCCCCTCCCTTAAAAAAGAAAAAAAGACTCTCGTCATTGGATGCACTTTAGTGTTATTCTTTGGTTTCCAACCTCAGAATTGTATCTATTATTCCCTATCACCTTGGTGTTATAAGAGTTTTTTTTTTTTTTTAAGTTTAGGAATGCAGTTAGCAATGACAAAATCCATGTGGGAGCATTTTTAAAGTTGGTTTTAATTGCAACACTCAAAACAAACATATATGTATTGATTTAAGTTTGATTGTATACCCTTATCACAAAAATGGACCTTGGACAAGTGAGCAAAACATTTTCTGGAAAAGTTTATATTGAACTATGGCATAAAGGAAAAAGCTAGCTTTACAAACCTTGTTAATGATTATATTATAGGCTAACTGTAGAGAACAAAGAGAATGGCTGCCTTAGTGGCTTTTCCCTGTAACTTTCATTGGTCATTATTTCGAAAGAGGAGAAAACTTTTTGGTGAGCAGAGAAAGCTAGCTGCAATAGATAACTCAAGACTGCCTGGGAGTTCTTAAAGCTATTCTAACAAAGACCCCATGTCATTTGGGGATCCTCTGAAACATCCTAGATGAAGGCACATGACTCACTCCCAGTTTGGAGATTAAATAATAAAAGTGCCAATCACTCCAGTCCCTGTACCCTCTCAGAGATCCTCAGAGGACCTGAAATTAAACCCAAAAGAATGCTCTTCATATGTTACTATTTTCAAGATAGACTGTTAAATGAAAATCACTGGATGCAGAAAGGAGTGAAATAAACGGAAGTACAAAATAAAGGACATATTCACATTTAGTTTTATGTGCAGAAGTATTTTTGGAAGGAACCAGTAACTTGCTGTATCCATTGTGGGGGAAGGACTAGGAACTGAGTAGGTGGAGAATAGAGGTGAGAGGAAGACATTCATCTTCTGCCCTTTTATACTTTTTAAATTTTCTGAGTCATGTAAATTTATTACCAACTCAGAAACTAAGCAAATTGATGAAAATTTTTTTAAATGCTGAAGGAATAAAAAGGGAAAATTTTATTTTGTTAGTTTCTTCCATATTTTTTAGCTTTTCGCAGCCAAGTTTAGAGGGCTGAATTAGGTGATGTTTCCTTTCCTGTGTTACAGCTTCGTCGATATCCTCGTAATGTAGAAGAAGAAACCAAATACATTGAACTGATGATTGTGAATGATCACCTTATGGTAGGATTTGCTGTTGTTTTTAAGCCTGTTTGTGCCTAGGGTAAAACTGGTGAGTGCAAAAATATGTTTAGAAAAAACAAGAAGCCCATCAAGTTGTAACCTGGAGAAGGTATTTGTATAATCAAATATATTTGTTAACTAGCAACAACCTGCAATTAGGAAATATTCATAGGTGGAAATAACTAACAGTAACTTTTGAGTTTTCAAAAGTACTTTGTGACTCATAGTATCAACTTTTGAGTTTGCTTGATTAGTAGAGGTACTAATATTTGAATCTCCACTTACTAAAATGACAAGGTTTAAAAAAATGGAAATTCCATTATATATTGAAAAAGTGAGGCACCAATTATGTGACATTTTAGTTCGCAAGGTACACCTTTATCTTAATAAAAGAAAAGCAGCTTTTCTATTTTGGTCTTACTGTGCAGAAATCATGTGGAAATGCTTACATAGCTAACCAGTGAAGATTCTTAGGATAAGAACTTGACAAAACTTTCATGTTGTTGAATCAAATTATTTTGACCCATAGTGTTTATATTCAGTTAATGGGCATATTGCAGGCAGTATGACTACATTGATAGCACAGCAATGAGTTATAATGCTAATTGTTCTATGTAACCAAAGTTTTAAACTAAAAATGTTTAATGATGCGTATTGCTGAATTTTACTTAAGTTCAGGTACAAGCGCATTTTAATTTACTTTGAACTACTTATTTGAGGAAAAAATTATCATTTATGTATGATAATTTTATGATTATTTATGTATGATTAAATACATAATTTAGATCTTAATTATTGCAGTTGCTAATAATAATAATAACACCACAATCAGGATTGAATGCTGCTTCCTTGTTCAAGCTAGGTCTAAGTTTTATCTTTCCACCTATTTGAATCCAGTGAATGTTACTGTTCCCCAGGATTTTTATAAAATAAATTATAACAACGTGTATTTTGAGCATTTTAGATAGTCACAAGTTCAGATATCCATAGACATCAGTAGACATATAAGTGAAATGAGCCAGATATAAGACAGTATAGGTGGGTAAGGCCTGTGGTGAAAAGAATGGTGCATGGCCTGTCTAAGGGGAGCAACTGCTTCTCAGTGTTTGCCAGTTATTACCAGGTGGGAATGCTAATTTTAACTGAAGCCAGAAATTGGATTTTACATGATATTTCCTGATTTTTAAAACACAATTGAGACCAACCAAAGATATATGTGATCCACATCTGCCCTGTATGCCACCTCGTTGTGACCTTTATCTTAGAGGTTTCTTCTTGCTGAATAAGTCTTGCAGAACTTTTAAATCTGTATGCTTTTAGCAGTGTTCACATCCACTTTACTGTCCATACCCCTACTTAGATTTGTATGTCTTGCAATTCATAGACAACTTTTGTATGTTTTATCATTTTGAATAACAATCCCAATAAAAATAAACCTATGAAATGGATGGATTGGGTATTTTTTACTTCATCTCCCAGATGAATAAATTGAGGCCTCAATCCTTTAAGAGACTTGTCTCAGGCAACACTGCAGATAAAGAACTTGATCTCAACTCTGACTCTGACATTGTTTTACAGACAGCACAATTTTACAGAAAAGATTTTTTTTATACATTTTTAAAGATCTTTCAATTGCACCATGTTTTCTCTGATGAGATGATTGTTTTCTGATCACTTTGGAAGACCTTCACTTGTTTTCTTTTGCTTTCAGTTTAAAAAACATCGGCTTTCCGTTGTACATACCAATACCTATGCAAAATCTGTGGTGAACATGGCAGATTTAGTAAGTATCAACCCCGTTCATTATTGCCCTAGAAGATTCTTATTTCCTAATTGCTAATAGAATGGATAATATGATTCTTATAGTTTCACTGCTCTATGTTGCACTTCAGCCAAGGTGTCTAGTAAGTCCCAGGTGACCTTGCAATAGACTTTATTGACTTTGATGTCTGGCTGGGAAGACAAACTGGTCAAAGTTATCCATAGATATGCCTGAAATTCCATCCTATGTTTTTCACACTGTAAAAACAAAGGTTGTGTCATATGCCTAACAAAGGTGTTCACAGTGACTTATAACGATGGAGAAACAGTACAACAGTTGTGCCTTTAAGAGTGCCTGGTGCTGTGGCAGTGATGCAACTAAATAATTCCACTATACCTCCATACTTCCCAAATCTTCCCTTGACGAGGCTGTGCTAGTACCTTCTTCACAAGTCTAATCAGAGCCAGCCAGGTTGTCTAGAAATTATTTCTTTGGAGAGTTTTCATTGCTCCATTTTTAGCTAGAGGAACTCAAGCATGCATGAATTCTTTTTCCAGGATGCCAGAAAACAGATTCAGGTGGAACCTTGAATAGGGTGTAGGTATTTGTCAAAAAGGGATCTTTTGTTTCCAAAAAGTGCTCAGTTCCTTGGGTATTAGTCAACAATTTCATTCTCTGTTACTTAAGGAAATGCATGTAAATTAGAAAGTTATCTCCCTTTAACTAAAACTCAAAGAAGTGTCCATGAAAGGAGTTTTGTAGTCCTGTTCATAAACTATTTGATTTTACCACATGTACAGCTGATGTGTTCATTTTATTAATATACTAGATATACAAAGACCAACTTAAGACCAGGATAGTATTGGTTGCTATGGAAACCTGGGCGACTGACAACAAGTTTGCCATATCTGAAAATCCATTGATCACCCTACGTGAGTTTATGAAATACAGGAGGGATTTTATCAAAGAGAAAAGTGATGCAGTTCACCTTTTTTCGTACGTAACTTCTGTAATGATGTATTACTTTTTTTGATTCCATGTTAAATGTTTTATTGTGACTGAAATGTATCCTTTCTGCTACATAACACAATTGGGATTTGACATGGCAGATGGCAGATAGATTTGGAAAAAGTTTTCAAGTATAGATTGTTTAAAATTCCCATGAAAATGTAAAAGTTTTAATTTTGAGTTATTTTATTATTTAATGTTTAATTTTTCAAGATATTTAAATAGAGCGTTTACTGAGTAAAAATACTGCTAATACTCATATATAGTATTCTTAACTGCAGATAAATTATATTCTTTAGAGTTACTGTCTTTTAAATGTTAATGTTTTCTCTGTTTTTGGTTCTAAGATGAGAGCTTAGTATTTCTGGAATTTATTTTTAATTTTTTCTCACTCTTATGTTCTTTTTTTGATAGCATGCATATTTGACGTAATAGCAAATTATATATAGTAGAATTTTTAAAATCTATCATCTAAAGTCAGAGCTGTTGAAGAAAGTTATAAAAGGAAGAAAAGATGTATTTTGGGGTAACTTTATATATAATTTCAAATTTAGAGAAAAGTTGCAAGAATACTACAAGGAAATTGCATATGTCCTCTATTCAGATTCATCAATTATTCACATTTTCCCCATTTGTTTCATAATTTTCTTCCATTCTCCCTCCCTTCCTTCCATTCATCCATCCTTCAGTTTTTTGTTTGTTTTTTTGTTTGTTTTTCCTGAACATCTTGAAAGTAAGTTGAAGACACTTACTGGGGATTTATTATTAAATAGTATATATTCTCTAAGAGTAAAAAGACATTCTCTTATACAACCACAGTAAATTATTAAAACCAGAAAATTTAACACAAACATAATACTTTTATGTAACCCATGGTCTATATTCAAATTTCACCAATTACCTCAATAATGTCTTTTAAAGCTAATTTTCCCCATCCAAATCCAATCCAGGATCACACATTGCATTTAATCATCATGTCTCTTTAGTCTCCTTTAATCTGAAAGATTTCCTCAGCTTTCCTTTGTCTATTTTGAGTTTAATACCTTTGAAGAGTGTAGGCCAATTATTTTATTGACTGTTCCTCATTATGGGAATGCCTGATGTTAAGATATGTATTTTTGGCAGAAATACCAGAGAAGTGATTTTGTGTCTTTCCCAGAGTACATAATATCAACCAATTATTTTTTAATAGATATACTTCCATTTAAGATATTTATTAATCTTGCAAGAAAACATCCCTTATAAACCTTTTTCTTTGGTTATGTGTATAAACAATTTTCACATTCTTCCCTTGCAACATGAATATATTGTATAGAAATCTTATGTATATTGAGAAAATAAATGTAGTAAACTAATAATGAGAGACGCTATGATGTTTGAACTGTGAACAGTAAGCATTTTTCATTTCCTTTTCTAAAAGGGGAAGTCAATTTGAGAGTAGCCGGAGCGGGGCAGCTTATATTGGTGGGATTTGCTCGTTGCTGAAAGGAGGAGGCGTGAATGAAGTAGGTGTGAACATCTGTACAATACAAAGTGGTATGATGGCTGAAAATGTTTTCCTTGTACTTAAGAGATAATTTCTCAGTATTCACATACTCCAGATGTTAGATTGCTATATTACAAATCAATATGGTGGCCTGGCACAATGGCTTATTTCTGTAATTCCAGCATTTTGGGAGGCTGAGGTGGACAAATTGCTTGAGACAAGGAGTTTGAGACAAGCCTGGGTAACATGGCAAAACCCCATCTTTATCAAAAATACAAAAATAGGCTGGGTGTGGTAGTGTGTGCCTGTAGCCCCAGCTACTGGGGAGGCTGAAGTGGGAGGATGGCTTGAGCCTGGGAGGCAGAGGTTGTATTGGGCCCAGATTGCGCCACTGCACTCCAGCCTGGGCAACAGAGTGAGACCCTGTCAATAAATAAATAAATAAATAAATAAATAAATAAAATAAAAAATATAAAAAACTAATGTGGTTACTATAAGTGACCAGAGGACAGACTGGGGAAATAATGGCAGATAATATGGGATAATTATTATATATTCATGTTATACTTGGAATAATTTCCAGATTAAGCTACTTACAAATTAAATTGAGAGAATCTTTACCTTTACCTTCATTGAAAATAAGGCCCTATTTATCACTTTGAATGATTTTCCAGGGAATTGAATAATTCCCTGAAGCATCAGGTTGTTACCTAACAACCTAGCTGGATATTTTTTCCTTAGTATTTAACAGATTTGGGGATAAGAAAAATAGAGTAGGTTTTCCAAAGGGTTTCTTTTATTCCTAAGGCACTAAACCTACTAGAGATGATCGAAAAGAAAATACTTTCATTTTAGGAGGCTGCAAATTGAAAAATATATCCTCAGTTCTTCTTAAGTTTCTATTGGCCAAAGATCATCACTACCTCCTGTTACTCATTTCATTTGTTTCAGAAGCTACGTTCTATTCCACTTGAGGGGAATTTCAGGATTACAACTGGATACAAAGATGAACAAGTTCTAAAAAAATTTACAGATTTAATTTTATTTTGTGTTATCCAAAAGATGGATTTAATTATATACCAATATTGAATTTTTCAAGAATGTCACTGGTGAAATTTGGACTCAGATATACATTTCTAAAACCCAAAAGCTGTGATTATTTCCTGACTTCTAGTATTCCCTGTAAGACCTAATCAAACATGGATTTTTGTTTCTTACTACTTTTCCCCAAATGCATATTCAGTGCTGGCTACAGTGTGTTCAGCCTCTTCTAAAGAAATTGCTTAGAAATTACTTATTTTCAGCGATATTGTGACATTTTTCTCTGGTTCTTTGTCAGTGACAATTTGGATTTACATATATTTTATTTTTGTTTTTGTTTTTCAGTTTGGGAAAACTGATTTAATGGCTGTTACACTTGCCCAGTCGTTAGCCCATAATATTGGTATTATCTCAGACAAAAGAAAGTTAGCAAGTGGTAAGTTTTAGTACATGTGTGGTTAGTTGTATTTAAAATAGACTATTTGTGAAATATTTTGGAGAGTAAACTTTTTTGATTTAGTTGCTTGATGAAAAGAATTTGAACGATAATAAAAGATAAACATCCAGGGCACAAACTGTTGTTTTCCAAAGTAATACAAAGAAATATTTACATTATAGGTGGAAATTTCCATGACTATAATAAACTTTAAAGCCATGTGATAATAAATTCAAGCTGAATTTAACCTTATAAGGGACAAAATTAGCCTAGTTTGTTCATCATTAATGGTTTAGTAGAGAATTCTAGGCATGTAGGTTTCAGACGTACTGTTTTTTTTTATGTTTTATTTAAAACATCTCTGAACATGGCCACAGAGGTAGAGTTTCCCTGTCCGGATCAGACCTGATAAAAAGCTTAGTTAATATATGGACCTAGTAAATAAAATATGCTAGGTTTGGTATCTATGAAGAATGTCTTTTCTCAAGTAGGTAAAGTCACTTTACCCTGAATGGTCAAATACTATGTATTTACCATAAAAATTTGATTATTTCCATTTTTATTTCAGTAACAAACATTATAAATAATATTTTTATAATCTGGAATCCCAGCACTTTGAGAGGCTGAGGCGGGTGGATCACCTGAGGTCAGGAGTTCGAGACCAGCCTTGCCAACATGGTGAAACCCTGTCTGTACTAAAAATAGAAAAATTAGCTGGGTGTGGTGGCAGGCTCTTGTAGTACCAGCTACTCGGGAGGCTGAGGCAGGAGAATCACTTGAACCCAGGAGGCGGAGGTTGCAGTGAGCCAAGATCGCACCATTGCACTTCAGCCTGGGCCACAGAGCGAGACTCCATCTCAAAAAAAAAAAAAAAAAAAAAGCTATTACCATGTATAGAGTACCTATTATATGCCAGATGATTGAGTGCTAGTATTACTTCCATTTAGATACTCATTTAATTCTCCAGATAATTCTACAGGACACCCATTTTTAGCCCCATTTTACAGATGAAGTGACTAGATCTTACAAGTATAGTGTCTCTAAGATTACACATATATCAAATGGCAAACTCAGGTTTTGAACCCTAGTATTTCTGATTCTGAAGCCCTTCTGCATAACCAATAATATATTACACTGCCTTCTACCAGAAACCTTGGTGTGTGCAGAGACTTTCAAAAATGGTCAAGAAATTATAATAGTTCTCATAAAGGCCTGTGAAACTGAGATCCTGTAATAGTGCCATAAAGTTCTTCATTCTTCCATTGGTATTTGATTGTCTTTCATTTAAGCCATTTTAAATAAATGGTTTAAATATGGCCATTTGTTAAAATACAAGGGTTTTTTTTAGGGCAAAAAATTATATAATCTTGAAAGGGTCAAAGTATATTTTTGTTGTATATTACATAAAAAACTATTGTAAGATGAATTAGAAAGAAGTTACTACTTTTTAAAAGGTATTTTAAGGAATAAAGTGGAGATAATTATTTTAAAACAGAAACTACTTTAATGCAACTGTGTTCACTTTATAACAAGGCATGTGTATTAATTTTCTCTTAGGTGAATGTAAATGCGAGGACACGTGGTCCGGGTGCATAATGGGAGACACTGGGTGAGCCACTTGTATTTGAAAATAACTCAGTCTTACATTCCCTGCTGTGCTGTTGTCTTCTTGGGAATATGACACTTAATAACTTAGTGCATGGAATCTAGCACTTATAAAATATTTCTGCAAAATAACCTCTTATTTATAAAAACAATTGATGTCAATTAAGTTGGTAGACCTCAGAGATTTTTTTTTCTTTAGCCTTACATCTAGGCTATAAACGTAAGAAATGAGGGACAACTTTGTTTTTGATGGCTTACCTGCTAATTCCCTTTCCTTTTATTTCCTTCAAATCTAATTAAATGGTTTATAAACAGTACCGCGCTGGTAAGTTAACTCTTGAAAACAAAAATTAGAAAACAGCCTGGATTTGTAGCTTTCTCACATTTCTGAGGTGTAAATAGTCCCACAGTGGCTGACTTCAAGCCATCACTGATGGCTTCATAATGTGGTATCACTGAAAAGGGAGTTGGGAAGAGAAATGTACAGTCTGCTCTGCTGAGAAAGGTTTTCATTTTTATACTGTCCTCCCTTTCACACGCTCAGTCATCAATGCTTGTCTTTTATTCTTGTAAATAAATTTTACAGTTATTCCTTTTATTCCAAGCTTATCATTACTGCCCTAGTTTAAACTTTGACCATCTTTTGCTGTTATTATTTTAATAACATTTCAAATACTGAGTATAAATTGGGTTCAGTGCTTGGGTGATGGGCACACCAGAATCTCACAAAATGCCACTAAAGAACTTACTCTTGTAACCAAATACCACCTGTTCCCCCAACATCTATGGAAATAAAAAAATTTGGAATGTTACTAAAATAATAACAGCAAAAGATGGTAAAAGTTTAAACTAGGACAATAAGGATAAGCTTGGAATCATCATCATTAAAAATGTATGAAGAATAAAACAGTGGATACTTATACATCCATTATCCAGCTTTTAAAAAGTAAAATACTGCATTTGTGGTTAAATCTCCCTTGTGTCCTCCGTTATTAATCCCGAGCCCCAGCCAAGGTAACCACCATCTAAGTTTGTTTCCTATCATTCTCAAGTCATTCTTTATACTTTTACTGTACAGTATGTATGTGTGTTGGAGTAAAACATAGCATTTGGTTTGCATGTTTTCCGTTTATGTGAAATACATCATGCTGTATGTATTCTTCTGTGACTTGCTGTTTTTTATCAACATGATGTTTGCGAGATTTGTCCATCCTGTTAATATACATTTCTTGTTCATTAAATGCCATTCTCCTGCTCATAAATTTTGTGAGTCTCTGATGTCTAAAGAATGTGGTTCATAATCTTAACTTCATTATTTAGATGCCCATAATCTTTCTTCATTTTCATTTGCAATCTCCTTTTCCCCTACTATTCATGATTGGTTTGCTTACCATAATTGTACAGGAGTTTCTAGTTTTTTCAATTTGCTAACCATAATACTACATAGATTTTCAGCTTTTTAAATACTTGCTCACCATAATTGTACATTAATTACCAACTTCATTTGATTTCCTCAATATATTCTATTTATCTGGAATGCCTTTCCCTTTTTTCTCTATCTAACCACATTTCTAACGATCTGAGATTTGTTGTAATTTTAACCCCTGCGTTAGAATTTAATCATGTGTACTTATGCTTCCTTTCACAAATTAGTTATAAATTTTTGCGGGATTACTTATTATACTAACACATATTTCAGACCTCACACCATAATCCTTTGTACAAACTTGATTTTCAACAAATATTTCTTGTGTTTGAATTTTGAACTCGCAGGATATGTATAACAAGGAAAATAAATGATAGAGGGAATATATATGCAAACATCTGTTTAAAATATTTTTCCAGCCAGGCGCAGTGGCTCATGGCTGTAATCCCATCACTTTGAGAGGCTGAGGCAGGCAGATCACTTGACCCCAGGAGTTTGAGAGCAACCTGAGCAACATAGCGAAACCCCATCTCTACAAACAATACAAAAATTAACCAGTTGTGTTAACCAGTCGTGGTGGCACACACCTATAGTTCCAGCTACTTGGGAGGCTGAGATGGGAGGATCGCCTGATTCCAGGGAGGTTGAGGCTGTGGTGAGCCATGATTGTGCCACTGAATGCCAGCATGGGTGACAGAGTGAGACCCTGTCTCAAATAATAATAATAATAATAATAATAAAGTAAAATATTTCTCCAAAAATCTTTGGACTTTTTGTTTAGTAATGAGAGGAAATGATAAAAGTTCTATAGTTGCAGTTTCAACAATTACTAAATTTCATACTAGAGATTCTTGTCTTTTAAATCCTACATAGTATATTTGATTATCCTGATTATTAAAATGTTTAATAGATAATCTGCACAGCACTAAGCATAATATACAGTGAAGTCAAATGGCTACCTTCAGATACGTACAGCTGTATACATTGGAATTCTTCTTAAAGAGATGCAAGCAAGAGAAAAGCCGTTTATATAAAACTGTAGGATATGATGCTATAATTTGATTATGCCAAATATCACCGAACAGCAGTAATTATGGACATTTGTTCCCATGGGTACATTCCCTACCATTTCTACTTTCTGAAGTTCTGTACAGCTAAATATTAGAAAGCAGGGTTGAAATGAATACCTTCAGTCCTATTTAAAGGTATAAAAATTAAAATTTGAAGAATGCGCTGAATACGATAGCTATATTATTCTGTAAAACAGAAGTTGTGGGGGCAGAGGCAGGAGAGAGACATGATATCTGCCTTCAGATATTTGAAGGGGCTATGTTAAGGCAGAGGAATAAGGCTTTATATAGTTAAGGATACAGAACTGTTCAGAAGTTAGAAGCCAGATGTGGCAAAATAAAGGTAAGAACAATCCACAAATTTTCAACTGTTCATATATTTTAAAAGCTTCCCTGTCGGGGAGTTTACTGTCACTGCCAAGTGTTGGAGAACAGACTGAGCTTCCTCCCAGCTCTGCAGTGGGCAGTAGGGTGGGCTTGGCTGTGACCCCTGAGGGTGCTTTTACAGAGAGGCCTTTGTAGGAGGCTTAACTAGACTTTGACTTCTAAGAGTCTTACACTAAGAGTTAGTGACTTTTTACTTTGGCGGTATGGATCCAACTCAGGTTTTGACCAGTAGGATAAAGAGGGACTTTGGGGCTGGGCATGGTGGCTCACACCTGTAATCCCAGCACTTTGGGAGGCCGAGGTGGGCGGATCCTCTGAGGTCAGGAGTTCGAGACCAGCCTGGCGAACATGGTGAAACCCCGTCTCTACTAAAAGTACAAAAATTAGCCAGATATGATGGCAGGCGCCTGCAATCCCAGTTACTAAGGAGGCTGAGGCAGGAAAATTGCTTGAACCCAGGAGGCAGAGGTTGCAATGAGCCAAGATCATGCCACTGCGCTCCAGCCTGGGCGACAAGAGTGAGACTACATTTCTAAATAAATAAATAAATAAATAAATAAATAAATAAAAGGAAGGGCTTTGAAAAAAGACCTATTTAAATTTGATAACTCTGGCAGAGATATGTTGGATAGATTAGAGGAAAAGGTGATAAAAACATTGGCTGGAGTAAAAGCATTGCAAGGAAAAAAGGAAGTAATATTGTTACCGTAAAACAGATGGCTTGGTTGGTCACTTAGTGGGTATCAACTTAATTATCATAACCAAGAAAGATTAAATGAAAGGGATTTTATTACTTTTAACAAGCAAATAGAATACCATGGATAGTTCCCAAAGCAGTGTCTCCCTGAGCTGGAGGCTGTGTCAGGTTTTATAAGCATAGGGTAATGAGGTGTGATCTGATTGGATCTTGCAATGAGGTGGTGCTGGGAGGCATGATCGGACTGGATGCCAGAGCTCAATCTGATTGGATACTGGATCCTGTCATTCAGTGTATATTAGTTTGTTTTTCATTGTTATAAATGAAAACCTGAGATTGGGTAATTTATAAAGAAAAGAGGCTTACTTGGCTCACCGTTCTGCAGGCTGTACAAGCATGGCACCAGCATCTGCTTGGCTTCTGGTGAGATCTCAGGAAGCTTTTACTCATGGTAGAAGGCAAGGGGAAGCAGGTGTGTCACATGGCAAGAGAGGGAGCAGGGGAGAAGGGAGGGGGTGCTAGGCTCTTTTTAACAACCAGATCTCGTGTAAACTTATTACCAGCCATTTCCTCTTGGAGGGCACTAAGCCATTCTTGGGAGGACTCTCTCATTAGACCCCACTCTCAACATTGGGGTCATATTTTAACATGAGATTTGGAGGGGACAAACATCCAAACTTTATCATTGTGTCTGCTGCTTAATTCAGTCCCTGCTTCTCAGCTGAGCACTTAGGTTCCTCCTGTGGTTGCACCATTGGTTCATCTGAGCATGGTCAGGCTATGTGACCTGAGGGTCCATGGCAACTGAAAAACAATTCATAACATTATTACATAAAAGTTGAACCAGATTGGTCTGGTGCAGCTACAATGTGTGTAAGAAACTTTCAAATGAAGAATAAAGTTTGTCTTGTCAGGATTTGTTACTTGAAAAAAACCTGGTTCCTTTGCCTGGTAAGAACAAACAGCTCTTCACAGGAATGCAGGTTTTGGCTGGCCCAGTGGCTCATGCCTATAATCCCAGCACTTTGAGAGGATCGCTTGAGCCCAGGAGTTCGAGACCAGCCTGGGCAACATGGGGAAAACTTTGTACAAACTTAAAAATTAGCTGGGCATGGTGGCACATGCCTATAGTCCCAGCTACTCGGGAGGCTGAGGTGGGAGAATCACTTGACCCCAGGAGGTCCAGGCTGCAGTGAGCGGAGATCACACCACTGCACTCCCGCCTGGGCAACAGAGTGAGACCCCTGCCTGAAAAAAAAAAAATGCAGGTTTTGATCAATGGGAGTTTTATTACTAGTCACAAGTAAAGAGAGCTCTGAGAGTATTCTCTAGACCAGTGTCTTCCTGAGGGAAAGCAACAGGAGGGTTTTATGGGGAGGTGGAGGGGGGAGAGGGTGTGTCATTGCATGTAGAGGAGGGGTCCCAGTGGTGCAGATGCAGTGAATCATTATGCCAGCACGTAGGTTTCAAGTTATAGTAATGAAGCTATAGTTCCTCCCGTGGTGGAGACTTTAGCATGGTAATGAGGAAAGTTTACTTGGGTTCATTTATAAATTGTCAGTGTTTGTCAGGAGCTGGTTGCAGCTGACTAGGTGACCACATTCCACACAAAGTGTGGGAAAGAGCAGGCTGCAAGGCAGGAGGCTGTAAAACAGGCTGATTGCTCAAGTTGATTAAATTCCTGTAGTATCTGGAAACCTTCCTTGTCTGCTTAGAGGAGTGGAGGTGAAGGAAGTAAAGAAGTTCAGACAACTTAAACCCAAGACAGCTTTATTTGGAGAGTTTGGCATGAAGCACTTTAAAAATGAGTTTAGGGTAAATAATCATTAAAAATTCCATTAATTGATAACGAAGTATTAACTACTGTGTTTAGAAGAAGTAGGGATATAAATGGACAGTTTTTGCAGGCTACTGGGAAACTTTATAAAAACTACTCATTCTTACCTTGTTTTTTTTTTCCCTTTTTATCAAAGCTCAAAGTAAAACAATGTTTAAAAAATATAGAAAATAAAATTTTGGTGGCTTTTCTCCAGTAATAACCATGGTTGATATTAAAATACTGCTGTATTTTAATTCAGTATTTAACATTGTATAGTCAGTATTTTTCTGAGTCTGTTCTTCAACACTATGATCATTAATAACTACATGGTATTCTGTTTTAGTAATGTATCATAGCTTAGTTAACAGTTCTTACTGTTGAACATTTAGGTTATGCTTTTGTTATTTCCTGTTATAAATTGTGCCACCACAAATATCTTTGTTCATACATCTTTGTGCACATAGCCAATTATTTCCTCAAGAAAAATTTCTAAAAGTAGAATTACTAGATCCCAAGGTGTGCTCTTTTTGAAGATTCTTAATGCATGTTGCCAAATTATTCTCTAATCAAGATCTTTTTTCTATTGACCTTTTATTAGTTTTTTTAAGAATACATTTTTTAAAAAACAACCTCAAACCTGAAGAAGAGTTGCAAGATTAATAACAAACTTTTTGTCCGGTGGATCATAAATTGCTTAGTATGCCATTACTCCTAAATACCTTACTTTGCATTTTCTGCAAAGAAGTACATCCTCCTACATAACTGCTATAAAACCAGTAAAATTATCTAATTCTTAGCCGTCATTCAAGATTGTCCCAGGTTTCAATACTGTCATTTGTAGCAAAAGGAATCACATTTGTTTTTTGTGTCTCTTTAGCTTCTTTCAGTCTAGAACAGTTCCTCTTTCTTTGACTTTTAAGACCTGACACATTTATATTATAGGTCAGTTATTTTGTGGAATGCTCTACAGTTTGGATTCTAGCTCAGTTTTAATATTTAGGGAAGACTCATTATGAAATAAATTTTTCCCAACTCTCCGTGATTTAACTGAATGCACATGCAAATAATGAAAAACCCACAGTAACTATTAGTCACCAAATGAAGAATTTAGAAATAATATTAATTGGCCGGGTGTAGTGGCTCACGCCTGTAATCCCAGCGCTTTGGGAGGCCGAGGCAGGCGGATCATGAAGTCAGGAGATTGAGATCATCCTGGCTAACACGGTGAAACCCCGTCTCTACTAAAAATACAAAAAATCAGCTGGGCATGGTGGCGGGTGCCTGTAGTCCCAGCTACTTGGGAGGCTGAGGCAGGAGAATGGGATGAACCCAGGAGGCGGAGCTTGCAGTGAGCCGAGATCGCGCCACTGCACTCCAGCCTGGGTGACAGAGCTAGACTCGGTCTCAAAAAAAAAAAAAAAAAAAAGAAAAAGAAAAAAAAAAGAAAGAAATAATATTGACAGAACAAAACTCTTATAGATTGAATATAAATGTCATACATAAGTAGACTTTATTCCCTCATTTTAAAGAGTAATATACAATTTTAAGTGTTCAGTTTTCAGACATTCACAAACGAGAAAGATGAGTTGAACCCAGCTATTTATTTTCTTCTCTTTTATAGCTATTATCTTCCTAAAAAGTTCACCCAGTGTAATATTGAAGAGTATCATGACTTCCTGAATAGTGGAGGTGGTGCCTGCCTTTTCAACAAACCTTCTAAGGTAATAAGTATGGTTAATAAGGTTTATAATATTAATTATCAACCTTTCTAAAATATTATAAATACATATTTTCAGCTATTGAATATTAGAGAGCTTTTCAACTTGCCCTGTACGTACATATTCTAGATATGCTATACATCTGCATATTCAAAGTCAGCTTTAATGTGGGGCATTTTGGGCTATTCTGATGGGAATAGAAAGCAGGTAGAAATAACAGTGTTTGCTGTCTGAAAAATTTCCGCTTTCTTTTTATATAGCCAAGTGACGATTCAGAGTTAGTTTACAAAAATGGTTTTATTACTTTTCTTTTTTATTTTATTGATGCTTATTTTTTTTGGTTACCTAATCACAACTCATACAGGTAGAAGGTGGGGGCATATCTACCCTCATCAATCCCTACCACTGCCTTTCTGAATGAGCAGTATGTTAAAATTATAAGTATTTCTCAATATGAAAAACAAGTCTTCTTAAAGCAGAAATGGAGAAAGTCTTGGACTTCATCACAGGCTTTTACAACTTGCAGTGCATCCTCTGGTTACTGACTAGAAAGAAGGTCTTCCTCCTGCATTTTGAAGACTTTGCATGTTAAAAAAGAATGCTTTGTCCTTGTGAATTATGTGAACTGTGAAATGCTTCTGTGCACCACAGAGATATGCACCATTGCCTTTGTAATCATTTAATTTACCTGGTTTAATTTTCTGTTCACTACAGTGTAATTTAGAAAATGTATCATACTGAATTGCAAAGCAAATTGACAATTTTAAGACTCTTCAAAAGATTGGAAAGAGTATTTGAACTGTATCACTGCTGCCATAAATACTAAACAGTTCAAGTCTTTTTACCAAAATAATTGATTATTATAAACCCAGAATAAGAGAATAAGTGTGGTTATCATTTGGATAAGTTTCCATTTTTGCTGTTTTTTATTTGTTATGATCAGTTTCAACCAAAAATGAAATGTAGACAAAAGTTGACTCATTTGTAGAAGAGAGAATATTTAAAATCAAGTGGGTTTTGTTGTTGTTGTATATATTCTTTATTTTGTTGTTTTTTTTCCTCTAATTAGTTACGAAAGTGTATGTGTGCATGTGTATGTCCATCTGTTTACTGGCATGTGTACATTTTCATTCTATAATATGTAAACTTTGATTAGCTTTTGAATGAATATTATGTATCTGGCATATAACAATTATTTACTAATTTTGCCTGTCACCATAGGATACATTACATTCAAAAGAGAACAAAATTGATGAAAAGCTAAACAATAAAACAGACCTAAACCATACTCTTGGACAGGCCAAAATTGGCTTCAATCTCTGGGGAAAATTTAATTTTAGTTCGCTGCAAAACTATCTTAATAGGAGGAGCTGTATTTTATATTAAGTCGATCAATGGATATACTAATTTTTTGATGCTTTTCTCATTGTCTATGAAATAGTTTCCTGTATCAGAAGGAGATATAGTAATAAAGGGTTTTTCACAGATGACTAAACTTAGTCATCAACAATTTTCTGATGTAGATGGACAGCTATTATTATTATTATTATTCCTGTTTTAGATATTAAGGTCTCTGAGATATTAAATAGTTTACCCAAGATAAGTACTTGAGCCAAGATTTTAATCTAGACATCTGACTCCAAATCCCCTGCTTCCAGTTTGAAATGAATTTTCAGGAGAGAGTCTGGCTTGATTTTAGTGAATGTTAGATCATCTTTAATTTTGATGACATTTACCAGACCCTATGTGGTATGTATGTTATATATATAAATACATAGGTAAACTATATACTATGTATATTAAATATGAAAAGGAAACAGAAGTAAACACTGCTGTTCTAAAGTTCCAAGTTCTGAGCTCATGCTTTCTAGTTTAGGAAAATAAAACTATATTTTAGAATGACTGGCAGGGCAGGTGTATTTGGGTATGGCACTTATGGTCTCTCAAAGTCTTTGATGTTGATTTTTCTATATTTTAGTTCACTTTTTTGTTTTCCTCACAGCTTCTTGATCCTCCTGAGTGTGGCAATGGCTTCATTGAAACTGGAGAGGAGTGTGACTGTGGAACCCCAGCCGTAAGTCTCTGGTTGTTTTGATGATATTTTCTAGGTAATTCAGGGTCATTCCAGGTCCACACACTGAGATGTATGGAGCAAATGTCATGCCTGGAATTTTATATGATTTGTGGAAGAAAAATTATTATCCTGTTACTTTCAGGAAAGTGACACCATTTTCTGATGTTTTGAAAATGTTTATATTCCTTAGGAGTGTGTCCTTGAAGGAGCAGAGTGTTGTAAGAAATGCACCTTGACTCAAGACTCTCAATGCAGTGACGGTCTTTGCTGTAAAAAGTGCAAGGTAAATAAACATTAATGACCATTTGACAGAAAAAAAGGACATACTTGATTAAATCATTAAGGCTGGGTAAATATAATCTAATAACAAAAATAGTATCTAATATATATTAAATGACTAAATGCCAGGTGCTTTATAGGATCCTTACAAAATCTTGTGAGGTGTAGTTGCTTATTATTATTCCCATCTAACAGATGAGAATACTAAGGCTTGTAGTGGTTAAGTAGTTTGCCCAAGGTCTTACACCAAGTAAGTTGGGGAACTAGGGCCTGAACCCTGTTAATCTTCAGAGACTGTCCTTTCCATACTTTCTGTGGAGCATGCACATTAAATGAAACCAGGTGTTACTAATGTTTAAATGATGTTTCCCTTTCTTGGTAAAGCCAAGGAGACTTTCAGTAGATCTTTTCTTGTTGCTCAGCTTGGTGTATCTCTTGCATTAGCTGCTGAGGAAGCAAGGGAGTACTTTGAGACATGATAATACCATGCGTATATTATTGGTCCTGCAAGTTTAGAATGCATCTTTACACACTTTATGTTTTCATCCTCCCAGCAGCATCCTCATACCTATCTCCAAATATTTGAGCCTTTACATCAAGACTAACATTTGAAGCTTACTTCCCCTAAAGAAATCTAATTCTTGTTTTCTCATACAAAATCTGGTGTAATAGTCTATGTTATTTTTATCTGTCTCTCACTTTACTCTGTACATTTCATGGAGCAGAGCCAGGCACTTAGACAGTAATTGGTATACATTCTCAGTAAATATTTGTGGAGTGAATGAATAAATATGCACAGCACTCTCTTAGTGATAATTTGCTGATTGAGTAACTTTAGTCTAATGAGTTAAAGGAGGATGGGATATGAAACTATCATAGTAAGTATCTACTGTGTGCCAGAGATTATGCTAAGGACTTTTGTATCATCTTATATCTGAATTTCTCAACTCTGGCACTATTGACATTTTTGGCTGGATAATCCTTTGTTGTAAGGGTATGTCTAGTGCATTGTAGAATATTTAGCAGTATCTCTGCATTCCACCCATTAGGTGCCAGCAGCACCCCTCCTAGATGGGACAGCCAAAAATGTCTCCAGACACTGCCAAATGTTCCCTTGCATGTAAAATCACCCCTGGTTGAGACCACTCTCTGAGATAATGCTCACAAGCACACTTTTGGGACGGGCATTATTATCTTGATTTTTACAATTAAGCAAACTCAGTCTCAAGGAAGTTAAATAACCTCTACACAGGCTCACTCAGCCAGTAAGGAATAGATGTACAGTTATGCCCCAGATCTGCTGGCAGCAGTTTCTGTTGTTTCCACTCTACCACTGTGTCTCCTGGCAGCTTTTTAAGACAAGCAGGCACTGGCGAGATCTCTGAAAGTACTCTGTTAAAAAGAAGATTAAACCAAATGTGAAAGACATTCTTTGATTTTGGTTACCACCGTTTATTCTGTCAGCTTTTTCCACTGCCATAACAAGAGATCCTGAATCATTTATCTTAATCCTCAATGTTTTAAGTCTGCCCATCTATAAAATGCATTTAATTACACTGTTTTCCCTTTGATTTATACAACTAGGCTCCCTGTGATATAATTATTTCAAGGAACAAGTAGAAAATAATACTATTAAAATACATAAAATAAAATGGCATTACTGCCATCCCTCAAAGTAAGTTATAGCTGTACCAGTCAAGAGTCAAGTGAGATCTTTTTTGCCACTTTCTTTACCATCCTCCCTAACTCTCACCTGCCACCCTAGACTCCTAGGGCAGCCAGAGGCGGGACAGTGAATGGAGGAGGGAGAATAGAAGAAAAAGATAAGGAACTGTGTGTATCTCTATTTTTTTCTACATATATTTATAATAGTGTATCTATAAGCCAGCATTGGCATACTTTTTCTATAAAAAGCCAGATAGTAAATAGTTTAGGCTTTGTGATCATAAAGTTTCTGTTGCAGCTCAGCTCTGCCTTTGAAAGCAGCCATTGAAAATACAGAAACAAATGGGCGTAGCTGTGTTCCAATAAAACTTTATTTATAAAGATAGGCAGTCATTGAAGTTTGACCCATGGGCCACAGTTTGCAGACCACTGCTGTTAAAGAGTGCTTGTTTACTTGTTTATTACTTTTCTTCTTCCATTATAATACAAGTTCCAGTAGGGCAAGGATTTTGGTTGATTTATATACTGCTGTATCCTAGCACTTAGTGCAAATCCTCCCTCACTATTCTTTCTTTTAGAAGTTTTCTGGAACTTCTTGAACATTATGCACTCCTCTAAACTACCCCAAATTTGCTCATATTTCTACCCTAGATATTCTAAAATGTTGACTTGCCTTAGTCCCAAGGAAGAAGAGAAACATGTGAAATTAAATTTTCTTATTTCCTTATTTTTAACCCACATTAAGATGTAAGTTCCTGATGAGCAGGGTTCTTGTGTTTTGTTCTCCATTGAGTTCCCAGTAGTTAGAACAGTGCTTGGCACATTATTAAATATTTGATGAATGGATGAATGAATACATATTTTGTTTGGATCTTCTAAAAAAAAAAAATACTTGTTGAAATCCAGATTGGAGTTTGTAGTGGGCAGTGCATGTTCTAGGAACAGCAGGAGACTCAAATGCCTGTAGGATTCTGAGCAGCTAGAGAAGATAAAGCTTATCTAGAAAGTGAGGGAAGCAGAGTAACATGTGCCTTTGTGTGAGCAGAGACAAAGAATGTAAGGATCCAGCCCTGAATGCTAACATTTTGGAGAGAGAAAAGGAGAAGGATTGAGGAGGGAAGGGGAAGTACTTTAACTGTATATCTCAGGTCTGTTTCATTTTAGTAAGTACTCCTGCAATTCACATTTTTAACCTAATGAAGTTAAACATTTATTTGTGTAACTCTTACACTTGCAAGAAGTATTTGAGATGATGGAAAACAGAAAAACAAAAACACCTATACAAAGACATAAATAATAGAAACACTAGAAAAGAATAAAAGACCAAGATCTAAATCCATGTAAAAATGAGGCAGGGGAGAAGAAGGGTAGAAGAAACATGGGAGGAAATAGCTTTGTCAGAAAATCTAATTTTTGTGGTTCAACCCAAAATGTAATTTTTTAATTCTTGGTAGATAAGGCAAAAAAGGATAATGTGATAAAAGTGTCGGTGAGAATGAAGAGTAAAGGGTAAATTCAAAAGCTATTAGTACAGAAAAATGACTAGAACCTGGACTAACTGGTCTGTCTTGTGGAATTTAGCAGTATAATATAAGGCTTATGTGTAATGACTATGGAAATGACATCATACACAAGAAACTGTTTCTTAAAACTATTAAAATAAAATTTTTTTCAGTAACTGTGGTTTTGACAGATTACCATCTTACAGTAGTTTAAGGTATTTCTAGCCAAACAATTTTCATTTTGTTTTTTTTTAAATGATATTATAAGACTTTTTTTTTCTCCCTACAGTTTCACACGTTGATTTTTTTTCATTTTAGTTTCAGCCTATGGGCACTGTGTGCCGAGAAGCAGTAAATGATTGTGATATTCGTGAAACGTGCTCAGGAAATTCAAGCCAGGTAATTTACAAAATAACTGCTCTAAACCTTATGGGAAAAAGTGGGGGTATCTTTAGTGCACTGACCCTCAAAGAGAAATATAAATGAACAAGATGCTCATGTCTCTTTCACATCATTTCTCTGTTTTTTAGGAATTTAAGTTTCAGTGATTGAAGCTTGAGCAGATGTCGAACATAATTTTGTCTTAACGTTGAACTAACCTCAGACTGCGTGCATGCCTTAACTATTTTGTTTTTGTATTAAGTAGGTAGTACAAGGCATTTTCTTTTCATCTACTTAGTAAAGGAAGAAACAAAAAAACTCTCTTCAGCTGATTGAACAAGAAGTCAGTGGAGGCAGGGACTCACAAGCACACTGGATTCTTAGAGAGGACCCTTTTCTTTCTCTTGACTCTTATCTATGACAGCTTGCATCGCCTCAGCCATTAATAGCTGCTCTTGAATTTTATAGCATTTAGTTATAGATAGACAAGCTAGAGAAATTGAATAAACTTTGGTGGGAGTTCACAGATTTCAAAATGGTCACTGTACATACAGACAGTCCTCACTCTGAAGGGTAGTGCCAAACCATAAAAATGACCATGCAAGCTGAGACCATGCAAAGTCATTTTAATAATCAAAGGAAAATATTGCAGTTGTTTTGCAGTCTTCAAAAAATGCTATCAGATTATTAAAAACTCTCTTACTGTTGGTTTTAAATGGATAGGGAGGTGAAAGAATAGTATTTATTTAGCATACTGTACATTAAAGGAGAAACATTGAGAATTAAAGGATTTTATTTCTTTGTAAAAACCTTAGGAGTAGTTTGAACAGCACTTGCCTACTTATAAGCTTTATGATATACAGTGAGCATATTTTCTATGCCTTGTTGAACTGTCACACTCTTTTCTAAGTTTGGATCAACTTTCAACATTTTATTCTTTGTGCTTTCAATGTCATGAGATATCCCTGAGAGATGTGAAGATGTGAATGTGAAGTTTCTTGCTGGCATTACCCCCTCTGGGACATCATCACCTATATGTCATAATCACCTTATTCACCGATGTCATTAAGTCCTCCTTCAGCAAGTTTCTCTGGTTGCATGTCTAGAGGCTCTTGAACAGCAGTATTGACATTCTCACAGTCAGCAATTTTTTTCTGTAACTCCATTTACAAGTTCAATTTGCATTTCACTTCTGGTGTCATCACTTTTCTTTGCTGCACTTCCATCTCTGTTGGCCAGTTTCTTTGGTATTCCGTTTTTGCAAAATGGCACATGATATCACCAAAAGACGAAGAGGCAACATAATTGCATGCTTTGCTCTCTGTTTATACTCATTCAATAATGCCTTATAATTTTTCTTAATTGCTGCAAGGAAAAAAGTAGAATTATAAACTGTGTCCTTTTCTGACATTCTTTTTTTTTTTTTCTTTTTTTGCTATCCTTCCCCCCACCCCACAACAGTCCCCGGAGTGTGATGTTCCCCTTCCTGTGTCCATGTGTTCTCATTGTTCAATTCCCACCTATGAGTGAGAACATGCGGTGTTTGGTTTTTTTGTCCTTGCGATAATTTGCTGAGAATGATGGTTTCCAGCTTCATCCATGTCCCTACAAAAGACATGAACTCTTCATTTTTTATGGCTGCATAGTATTCCACAGTGTATATGTGCCACATTTTCTTAATCCAGTCTATCGTTGTTGGACATTTGGGTTGGTTCCAAGTCTTTGCTATTGTGAATAGTGCCACAGTAAACATACATGTGCATGTGTCTTTATAGCAGCATGATTTATAATCCTTTGGGTATATACCCAGTAATGGGATGGCTGGGTCAAATGGTATTTCTAGTTCTAGATCTCTGAGGAATTGCCACACTGACTTCCACAATGGTTGAACTAGTTTACAGTCCCACCAACAGTTTCTGACATTCTTAAAGTGGACTTCGGCTTGAAAGTCATTATTTTTAGTATAAGGACTATGTTTCTTCTCATGGCAAAAGAAAGGAAACTGTAGTTATTGCTCCATTTATGGAGACTTACTCCTTATTTTTTTTTTGTCCCCTTCTCTTTCTTGCTCTGAAAAATAGTATATCTGTATGGATCAAGATGCTTTTAAATGTATCATTAATTGAGTCTATTGTAGTCAGTTCTTTTTATTTGCTGCTATGTAATCAACTGTTTTTGCCTCTGGTAGATTCATATTTTCAGGGGCAAGTGTACCCATTGTTTTTCCTCTTGCTTTCCCTTTTATTTTTTTGATTTATTTTTTACCAAATACCCAGACTTCAAGGACATCCACTTGGCTTTCTCTTGACCTCCTTTGCATTTTGTTTTATAGATGGTATAAGGGACTAGCCATATTAACAAATATGTTTTTAAAAGTGAAAACATTAAAGGGTTTAGCTCAGCCTTATATTTTGCACTGCATTTCATTCATAGTTGTTCTTTTTTTCCTAGTGTGCCCCTAATATTCATAAAATGGATGGATATTCATGTGATGGTGTTCAGGTAGGTCACTTCATTTTTACCTATATTTTTCACATGTACCAGCATAAAAGGAATACTGAAATCTTATCAAAATAGGAAGCTCAATTTAAATGTTTGTAATCAATTCTGAAGATAAAAGGCCTTTCTACTATTCATCTATTATTTTTCCCAATCATAGTTTCTTTTTCAGTTATCTGACATAAGCAGATATTGCATCGCTAATGGGTATTTGCTTTTCCGTTTTAGGGAATTTGCTTTGGAGGAAGATGCAAAACCAGGGATAGACAATGCAAATACATTTGGGGGCAAAGTAAGTAAATAGTGTGGCTTGATCATTGTTAAAGCATGATATCAGGTGGACTTCTCAAGGGCATGTGTGTTGGAAGTAAATTTTTGACTACTTTATGACTGGGGGATTCTCAAAACTATCACAGGTCTTAGCAGGGGCATGTTTCTAGAAATCAGAGTAAGGAACCCCTTTGAG
The DNA here is from genome assembly GCF_028885655.2 of Pongo abelii. NCBI lineage: Eukaryota > Metazoa > Chordata > Mammalia > Primates > Hominidae > Pongo > Pongo abelii. The sequence continues at coordinate 88,319,037 of NC_071991.2, read as the reverse complement.
AAGACAGCCCCACACATCTTGGCTAGTTGGCAGTGTCTATGGACGAGACAGAAAGTGCCTTTGCTGCCAGGCAGATGGAGCTCATGCCAGGGTGCACAGCTTGCAGAATAGAGCAAACCTGGATTTCAGCTCCATGTATACTCTTCTCAGCTGAGTGCCCTGAAGCTAAAGCTTCACAACCATATGGGATGGACGTGGACCCTGGACAGGACGTCCTTAACTTAGAACAGCAGCATTTTATCTAGAGTCATTTTTTTCCTCCTTGGATATTTTTCTTAAACTCTAGTTGGCTTTCCTAGTTATGAACTTCTGCTGAAGTGGCTTTGCTGTATCAGAAAGAAATGTTAATGTTTGGCCTTTAAAGTCTGTCAGATTTTCAAAGGAAAATATATAATATTTAGATTTAAATTATACTCTATTTAAATGTTTATTTAAATGTTGAGTAATGTATTGTTTCCTAGAAGTACTACTAGCCCAAACTTTTGGAAGCAGTTTTTGTTTTAAACTGTTTCAGGAGACAATTTGTAGTAGGAAAAAGGCTATAAAAATAATGATAATTCTTAATAGTTATAAGTAGGTGCCACAATCCTTTTAGGAGGGGAAGTGTATGCTCTCTTTAAGCAATTGGAAACACTGGGATGGGAAAACATTTAGTCAGGCAGGTTTGTCTTCTGAAAAAAGATATCATTTTTGTTTTATCCACTTGAGCAAAAATAGTAGCTGACAACAAGTAGTAGGAAACATAACTACCAACATAACTATTGTTTTTTAAAAAAATATACCAACAATTATCCTTTGATTAGTTTGCATTTTGTCTTAATTCTTAGATAACTCTATCAGCCGTCCCTGGTTTTAGAAAAGATAAAAGCCTGAAGAAGATACTGACGTACCTTAAAATGTTATTTCACTTCCAGAGATTTAGCATGAATTCAAGCTTGTCTTAAAGCAAAGTAAAATTGCTTTTGATAGCTGCTAAGAAGTAGTGAGCAAGGTAGAAATTGTACCACTGTTTCTTGAATCTAATTACAGGATATAACTATTATAATTAACTTGTCTTTATGATTAACAAAATGTGCTGAATAAGACATTCATGTATTATATTTAGCACTGAGATTAAAGAATGGAGTATATATTCAAGGAACTATTTGTTATTGCCTTCCCTAATTATTGGCCAAATTCTTTTTTGTTGTTGTTGTTGTTGTTGAGATGCAGTCTTGCTTTGTTGCCAGGCTGGAGTGCAGTGATGTGATCTCAGCTCACTGCATCCTCTGCCTCCCGGGTTCAAGCGATTTCCCTGACTCAGCCTCCCAAGTAGCTGGGACTACAGGTGCATGCCACCACACCCGGCTAATTTTTTTGTATTTTAGTAGAGATGGAGTTTCACCATGTTGGCCAGGATGGTCTCGATCTCCTGACCTCATGATCTGCCCGAATTATTGGCCAAATTCTAAGGAGTGTTTGTTTTTGTAGCCTACAGCCTGCGTCCCAACAGATAACTAAATGTATTTGTTTACTAAATTTCAAATGAGCTTTAATGAAAATCTATCTGAGTCATGGATATATATGATCCGTGGTAAAACTGTGAACCATTGGTAACATTTTTGGAATTGATAACACTGTAGTGATGAAGAGTCCTTATATTACAATTATTCTTTTCTGCAAAGCTTTTGAGCAGCCAAATGGTACTTCCTTCACTGATAGAAAATTTTTTTCTGCCTTAGAGGTGACAGCATCAGACAAATATTGCTATGAGAAACTGAATATTGAAGGGACGGAGAAGGGTAACTGTGGGAAAGACAAAGACACATGGATACAGTGCAACAAACGGTGAGGTGGAGAAGTTAGCCCGGAATTCATCCCTTGGTCAATTACAAGTGTACTTTTTTGAGTGACTAGGAAGTTTCTGCTTTCTGCATCACACAAAGTGTGCTCTTGCCTCCTTAACCTCATCTCTTCCCAGTGTTCCAGCATCACCTATGCAGAGGGCTTCCAAATCTTGACATGTGCGCTCACCTCTCTCCTAAGGCCCAGGTCATACTTGCCCCCACCTCAGGATTTTCTTACCTAGAAGACACCTTTAGCATCTCAAAGGCAAAAGAACTTAAAGCCACCAGAATATGCACTGAGTGCTATTGAATTGAACTAACTGGCTCTAACTTTCCCAAACCACCCCCTTTTTGCCAAAGGTCTCAATATTTCACTGTCCTTCTGTCTAGAAGGCTTAAAGTGATCCTTCCCTCTACACATTGTCCAAATGCCAAATTACATCCATTCTTCCCTTTGTTTTGCCACCATTTGTCTTTAATTCATGTATTCACTTACGTTCCTATTGCCATTACCTGAACTAAGACCTATATTAATCCTTCAACTATTACAAAATTCTTTTAACAGTTTTCTGTGCCAGCATTCCCTAGTGTACTACTATCAGAATAATCTTTTGGATCTTTTTTACTGTCAATTCTTTGTTGAAAGTTCACTGGTTCCACATGACTAATAGTGAGAACAGTACCCAGCACTGATTGAGTGAACACTGTGTGCTAAGCACTGTATCACACTTTACATAAGCTATGCCATTTAATCTTTATGGCAGTCCTCCCATTTTATGGAGGAGGAAACTCAGACACAGTTAATTTGCCCAAAGTCATGTATATGGGATGTAATAATAAGCAGAATTAGAATTTGGAGAGTATGATTTCAGAACTCTCTCTTCACCACTTTGCTGAATGTCATAGTCTTGTTAACAAATTAAATGGAACCTTAGCTTGGCACTGTACCTATTCAACAATTGTGCCCAACCTACACTTTTTGTCATTTCATTTATATTCTTCCAAATCTAGCAAACCTTACCATTCCTAATATGTCCCTACCTCCATGCCTACATTTATGCTCTATAATCCTCCAGAAGCCCCCTTTAACTCATACCCATCATCAGCCAAAAATATACCTATTCTTTAAAGCCCAGCTTGGAAAACACTTTCTATATATAAATTTCTTTCTGATTTACTCTAGAAATAAATTATCTCTCTCTTCTTTGAACTTCCACAGCCCTTTGTACTTATTTGTCCGTAATTTTGTTTTAAAAGTTGTTTATGTGTGTGATTTATCTTCTCATTTAGAGTATAATTTTCTTGTGAATAAAGATCATATCTAATTGTCTTTATATATTCTGATTACATAGGTTCACATACATAAATGACATTCAAAAAAGTTTTGAACGAATATCTCTTCTCTGTTGAGAAAGCATTTTTGTTTATGATAGATACAGTAAAATGATAACATAATTTTAAAAAGCATTTTTAAAGAATAAAGTAATACATTCTTTTCTATGTTGGTGAAAAATACAGGTTCTAATTTTTCTTTTTTCTCCATGTGGTAAAGTCTGATATTTTTGTATATAATCTTGCTGACTTACTAATTACTCTTCACAAGATATTTTAAAAATATGTTTATTGTTATCTCTACTAATAATTAAAATGTGTTGGATATAAATAATATGTAAGATAGTATTAACAACAGTAAAGATATTTTGTAAGTTAAGGTAGAATCATATGTAATAGTTGGGGAAGTAGTGAAATATATTGAAGAAAGGATAATGAGCCTTTGTAGTTGGCAATCTATAAAATAAATGCAGCCTATAATTTCTTCTTTAATTCTAGGGCAACAGGTGAAAAAACATCTGTATTCCAAAAGAATGCTCATCCAAATATCATTCAATTACCAATTAAAAAAAAAAATTGGCTGGGCACAGCATCTCATGCTTGTAATCCCAGTGCTTTGGGAGGGTGAGGAGAGAGGTTGCTTGGGGTCAGGAATTCAAGGCCAGCCTGGGCAACATAGTGAGACCCTGTCTCTGTGAAAAATGTAAAAGTTAGTTGAGTCTGGTAGCATACACCTGTAGTCCCAACTACCTGGGAGTCTGAGGCAGGAGGATCACTTGAATCAGGAGTTTGAGGCTGCAGTGAGCCATGATCACACCACTACACTCCAACTTGGACAACAGAGTAAGACCCTGACTCTAAGAAAAAAGAAAAAAGAAGAAGAAGAAGAAATAGATTAGTATATCCAGTATTGTGTTATGGGAAAAGAGATTTCAATATAAAAGAAGCCAATTTGATGGATTCTTTAAATACTTGAACTAATGGACAGTAAAGAAAAAGCTAGAAAACAATTGAGATTTTGGTACATCAGTAAGAGTTTCAGTGAAGACACTTTTTAGAGCAGGTGGCACACTAATTTGGACTTATTTTATTTTACTTGGCATATGAGTAGATAATATACTTGATGAAAACCAGATGCTAAAATGAGAGAAGATTATTCTAACTGTACATGGTTTGCTATATATTTGGGAAAAGAAGTAATTGGTAATCTTTTGATACAGGGATGTGCTTTGTGGTTACCTTTTGTGTACCAATATTGGCAATATCCCAAGGCTTGGAGAACTTGATGGTGAAATCACATCTACTTTAGTTGTGCAGCAAGGAAGAACATTAAACTGCAGGTAATTATCTAACCATTCTGTAAGAATCTGAGTCATCTTATTTCTCAGGAATGCAGTTTAGGATTCCTTCCGTTTTCAATTAACGTACATGTTAGTAGGTCGAAATATCATCTAGCCTATAGAGGTGATTGAGTAAATCCTAACAGAGAAGAGATAAAAAGAAGATTAAAAAATAGTTGAATGAAGAATATTATGTGATTACTAGAGGTAGGTTTAGATTGGTCAGTAAAATCTTATAGAGTTTGGTTTCCAAACTTACAGAGTTTGGAAAATGAATGAGGACTTCTAGGTAAATCAGTGTATTAAATATATGCATCTACTTTTGCTCCCTTATGAAATCCCACTAAAATGATACCAAATGGATCTTTTTTTAGAGTTCATATATCCACAGGGAGGCATAGAAAGAGAGAAGAGATAATAGCAACAATATTTTGTTATGTATAAAGCAAATGGATGTGTGACACATGACTTATCAAAGCTGAGAAAGCTGAATTCCTAAGTCAGTAATGAGGAAAACTGAGAATCAATCCAAGATATACTCTTACTTCCCCACAGGCTCAGAAATTGGCAGCATCATCTACTTTAGGAAGAGGGAGGGAAGGAGTGGAGGGAAGGGACTGAAATACAGAAAATAGATGAAAGGCTGTTAAAAAAGCAGTTAGATACTCAGATTACTTCCCCAACTCAGCTAAACTGGGGATTTCCCACCCTCCCATGGAAGATTGGAGCTTTATACTCTATAGAGAATAAAAGAGGAGGTTTCTAAGCTGGAGGACAGCAAGCAATATTTATATAAGTGTTGTATGGAAGTAGTCCAACCTCAATGGTACCAATTTCCAATCATCTATTTGGTCTACTAACTCAAATACGAGCAGGTTATCAGAGATGTGAAAAAAAGTCTGTAACATGAAAAAAATAGAGATAAAAATAATGAGACAATGAAGGGGAAAAAACAAAACCGCTTATCACTATTTATGAGAGATAAGAGACTTCTATCATGAAACAAGAAAATAGGGTGCTGTTTTTTTAAACAGGGAACATTCAGAAAGAAAAAATTTAGTGGTTGAAATTATCTTCCATAAAGTAGGGTAAAAAGGCAAAGAAGTGGAACATAGAGAAAATCTTACACATTAGGATAGCAATAATAACAGAGGAAACAGCAGGGAGGAAATTTTCAATGAGTAACTCAAGAGAATTGTCTAGAAATAAAGGACTTGAGTTTCCATATTAGCAGGCTTACCAAGTGCTGAATACAATGAGTGGAATTAGAGGTACATCTAAACATATCATTATGAAATTTTAGAGCCTTAGAACAAAGCAAAGAATTCTGAAAGTTTCCAGAGAGGAGAAAAAAATCAAAGACTTAAGAATTAAAATGGTTTAGGATTTGGCAACAGGAGCCCTGGGAGTCACAAGACAATAGAGAAAATTATTTCCAAACTAGAATTTTGTACTCTGGCAAAATACAAGTGTGAGGGTAGAAAATAAAGACATGTTTAGTTATGCTACAAATTTCTCAGGAAAGTACTAGAAACTGCACTCCACCAAAACAAAGTAAACCAAGAAAGAGAAAGACAGGGAATATAGGAAACAAGATACCACAAAGAGAGACCTGGCAATCCCCAAGTTGATAGTGAGGCAAAAGTCAAGATTTACAGTGCTATGAAACCGGCACATGTGGACAGTCAGCACAGACAACAGCAGGCCAGAAACTCCAGGAGACCTTCATAAATAACTAAAGAATGAATTAAGAGTAGAAAATGGTTTTCTCCTAGGAGGAGTATCTGGAAGAATATCTAGAGAGGCAGAGAACTGCTTTATTGTGTCTAAAAACAATTTATCTGTTGATTCTTTAAACTATGTGCATATATAATTTTGATAAAAATAAATGAAGTGAATGGGGATTGAATGTAAATGGCCTAAATACCCCATTTAAAAGGCACCAGAGTGACAAGTTGGAGAAAAATAAGACCCCAAGGTATGCTGTCTTCAAGAGAGCCATCTCATATGCAGTGACATCTATAGACTCAAAATGAAAGGATGTGGGAAAATCTAGCAAGCAAATGGAAATCAGAAAAAAGCAGGGTTGCAATCCTAATTTCAGACAAAACAGACTTTAAGCCAACAAAGATACAGAAAGACAAAGAAGGGCATTATGTAATGGTAGAGGGTTCAATTCAACAAGAAGAGCTAACTACCCTAAATATATATGCACCCAACACAGGAGCACCCAGCTTCATCAAGCAAGTTCTTAGAGACCTACAAAGAGACTTAAACTCCCTCACGATAACAGTAGGAGACCTCAACACTTCACTGATAGTATTAGATAGATCATCAAGGCAGAAAATTAACAAAGATATTCAGGACCTGAAGTCAATATTGGACCAAATGGATCAGATAGACCTCTACAGAACTCTCCACCTAAAAACAACACAGTATATATTCTTCTAATCATCACATGGCCCATACTCTAAAATTGACCACACAATTGGACATAAAACAGTCCTCAGCAAATGCTAGCTAGAGAACTGAAATCATACCAAACCCACTCTTGGACCACAGCACAATACAAATAGAAATCAAGACTTAAAATTTTTTTCAAAACCATGCAATTATGTGGAAATTAAGCAACCTGGTCCTGAAATGACTTTTAGGTAAATAATGAAATTAAGGCAGAAATCAAGAAGTTCTTTGAAACTAATGAGAAAAAAGATACAAAATTGAAGAATCTCTGGGACACAGCTAAGGCAGTGTTAAGAGGGCAATTTATAGCCCTAAATGCCCTCATCAAAAAGTTAGAAAGCTCTCAAATTAACAATCTAACATCACAACTAAAAGAACTAGAGAAGCAAGAACAAACCAACCCCAAAGCTAGCAGAAGACAAGAAATAACCAAAATCAGAGCTGACCTGAAAGAGACTGAGACATGAAAAGCCAGGTAAAATATCAACAAATCTAGGAGTTTATTTTTTGAAAAAATTAATGATAGGTCACTAGATAGACTAATAAAGAAGAAAAGAGAGAAGATCCAAATTAATACATCAGAAACGACAAAGGCAATGTTACGACTTACCCCACAGAAATACAAACAATCATCAGAGACTATTACGAACACCTCTGGCACACAAACTAGAAAATCTAGAAGAGATGGGTAAGTGCCTGGACATGTGTATACGTTCCCAAGACTGAACCAGGAAGAAATTGATTTCCTGAACAGACCAATAACAAGCTCCAAAATTGAACCAGTAATAAATAGCCTACCAACCAAAAAAAAAGGCCAGGACCAGACAGATTCACAGCTGAATTCTACCAGATGTACGAAGAAGAGCTGGCACCATTCCTACGGAAACTATTCAAAAAAATTGAGGAGGAGCGACTCCTCCTTATTTCATTCTATGAGGCCAGTATCATCCTCATACGAAAACATGGCAGAGACTCTACAAAAAAAGAAAATTTCAGCCCAATATCCTTGATGAACATTGATTCAAAAATCCTCAACAAAATACTTGCAAACCAAATTGTGTAGCACATCAAAAATCATATCCACCATAATCAGGTAGGCTTTGTTCCCAGGTTCCAAGTTTGGTTCAACATATGCAAATTAGTAAATGTGATTTATCACATAAACAGAACTAAAGAGAAAAACCACATGATTATCTCAATAGATGCAAAAAAGGGTTTTGATAAAATCCAACATCCTTTCATGTTAAAAACTCTCAATAAACTAGGTATTAAAGGAACATACCTCAAAATAAGAGCCATCTATGACAAACCCACAGCCAATATCATACTGAATAGGCAAAAGCTGGAAGCATTCTCCTTGAAAACTTACACAGGACAAAGATGTCCTCTCTCACCACTCCTATTCGACATAGTATTGGAAGTCCTGGCCAGAGCAATTAGGCAAGAGTAAAAAATAAGGGAAATCCAAATAGGAAGATAGGAAGTCAAACTATTGCTCTTTGCTGATGACATGATTCTATATCTAGAAAACCCCATAGTCTCGACCTAAAAGCTCTTTCAGCTGATAAACAACTTCATCAAAGTTTTAGGATACAAAATCAGCATACAAAAATCACTAGCATTCTCACGTACCAACAGTAGCCAAGCTGAGGGTCAAATCAGGAATGCAATTCCATTCACAATTGCCATAAAAATAATAAAGTACCCAGGAATACAGCTAGTCAGGGAGGTAAAAAATCTCTGCAATGGGAATTACAAAATACTGCTCAAAGAAATCAGAGATGCCACAAACAAAAGGAAAAACATTCCATGGTTGTGAATCAGAAGAATCAATATTATTCAAATGGCCATACTGCCAAAGCAATTTACAGATTAAATGCTATTGCTATCAAACTATCGATGACATTCTTCACAGAACTAGAAAAAACTGTTAAAATTCACAGGGAACTAAAAAGCTGGAGGTATCACGTTGCTCAACTTCAAACTATAGTACAGGGCTACAGTAACCAAAACATCATGGTACTGGTACAAAAACAGAGACATAGACCAATGGAACAGAATAGAGATCCCAGAAATAAAGTTACACACCTGCAACCATCTGATCTTCGATGAAGGTGACAAAAACAAGTAATGGGGTACTGGGTGTATACCCAAAGGATTATAAATCATGCTGCTATAAAGACACATGCGCATGTATGTTTACTGCGGCACTATTCACAATAGCAAAGACTTGGAACCAACCCCTGATAGACTGGATTAAGAAAATGTGGCACATATACACCATGGAATACTATGCAGCCATAAAAAATGATGAGTTCATGTCCTTTGTAGGGACATGGATGAAGCTGGAAATCATCATTCTCAGCAAACTATCACAAGGACAAAAACCAAACACCATGTGTTCTCACTCATAGGTGGGAATTGTACAATGAGAACACGTGGACACAGGAAGGGGAACATCACACACCAGGGCCTGTCATGGGGCAGGGGGAAGGGGGAGGGATAGCATTAGGAGATATACCTAATGTAAATGACAAGTTACTGGGTGCAGCACACCAACATGGTGCATATATACATATGTAACAAACCTGCACATTGTGCACATGTACTCTAGAACTTAAAGTATAAGAATAATAATAATAAAAAACCAACCCCCTCCCCCCAAAAAAAACACTTCATTTCTAATTCCCAAATAAATTCAACATATTTGGGGAAAAAAAAAAACAAGTAATGGGGAAAAGACTCCCTATTCAATAAATGGTGCTGGGATAACTGGCTAGCCATATGCAAAGGATTGAAACTGGACCCCTTTCTTACACCATATACAAAAATCAACTCAAGATAGATTGAAGACTTAAATATAAAACTCAAAAGTATAAAAACCCTGGAAGACAACTTAGGCAATACTGTTTTGGACATAAGAATAGTCAAAGATTTCATTATGAAGACACCAGGAGCAATCATAACAAGCAAAAATTGACAAATGGAATCTAATTAAAGTGCTTCTGCACAGCAAAAGTAACTATCAACAGAGTAAACAGACAACCTACAGAATGGGAAAATTCTTTTGTAAACTATACATTTGACAAAGGTCTAATATCCAGCATCTATAAGGAACTTAAATTTACAAGAAAAAACAACCCCATTAAGAAGTGGGCAAAGGACATGAACAGACACTTTTCAAAAGAAGACATCCATTTGGTCAAAGAGCATATGAAAAAAGATCGATATCACTGATCATTAGACAAATTCAAATAAAAACCACCATAAGATACCATCTCACACCAGTCAGAATGGTTATTATTAAAACGTCAAAAAATAACATGCTGGCAAGGTCACAGACAAAGAGGAACATTTACACACTTTTGGTGGGAGTGTAAATTAGTTTAACCATTCTGGAAGGCAGTGTGGTGATTCTTCAAAGACCTAAAAACAAATACTATTCGACCCAGCAATCCTATTACTGGGTATAAACCCAAAGGAATATAAATCATTCTACCATAAAGACACAGGCACACGTATGTTCATTGCAGTACTGTTCACAATCTCAAAGACATGGAATCAACCTAAATGCCCATTAATGGCAGACTGGATAAAGAAAATGTGGAATACACACACACACACACACACACACATACACACACCATGGAATACTATGCAGCCATAAAAAAGAACAAGATCATGTCCTTCACAGGGACATGGATGGAGCTGGAGGCCATCATCCTTAGTAAACTAACACAGGAACAGAAAACCAAATACCACATGTTCTCACTTATAAGTGGGAGCTAAATGATGAGAACACATGGACACAAAGAAGGGAGCAACAGACACTGGGACCTAGGTTGAGGGATGTGATGAGGAGGAGGGAGTGGATGAGAAAAAATAACTATTGAGTACTAGGCTTAGTAGCTGGATGATGAAATATTCTGCACAACAAACCCTCATGACATGAGTTTACCTATATTACAATCCTGCACATGTACTCCTGAACATAAAATAAAAATTTAAAAAATGGAGACTTTTATAGTAGCATTGACATGGCCCCATATGAATAAATTGTGAATATACATTTTCAATTTTTACCGAGGTTTTAAAAACATTTCTAAATAATATATGCAAGTTTGCTATATTGAATAGTGATGTACAATAGTTTAGTCATTCTCAAATGTAATTGGTACATATACGATCTTTTTGGGTCAACCAACTTATCAAATTATATACTAGTAATATTGCCTTACTTACCTTTTGCTTGGTAGCCCAGGTGAAATGATAAACCTGTTTCAATTCAGGCCCCAGTTATAATAATTATGTTTAAATCCTAAACTATATCAATTTCTCCAAAAGGAATTAGATCAAAAGATTCAATGGCCTTCTCAGAGATTGAATTGGCTTGTGCTACTGGTCTTTAATAAGTAATAAATAGAATAGAGGAAGCAATATTGCCTGCTTTTAAGTCTTTGAGCATGTTTTCAGAATGAAGGTGAATTAATAGACTCATTTTTTGCTCTCAATTTGTTTTTAGTGGTGGGCATGTTAAGCTTGAAGAAGATGTAGATCTTGGCTATGTGGAAGATGGGACACCTTGTGGTCCCCAAATGATGTGCTTAGAACACAGGTGTCTTCCTGTGGCTTCTTTCAACTTTAGTACTTGCTTGAGCAGTAAAGAAGGCACTATTTGCTCAGGAAATGGAGTAAGTATCCAGTACCTTGTCAGGATCTATTTATTTCTTTTATATCACAGAAATAGATAGGACCCTAAACTATTTATTTTTCTTAATTATGGAAAAACATGATTTTTCATATTTCTAGTTGGTGTATAAATACTAATTCAATTATAGTTATTTGAATATATCTGTTGTATAATTTGAGAAAGCCTGGGAATAAGGAAATGAATAATCTTTCTAACCAAATTCTTCCATCCTTCTTTTCTATGTTACTATGATCTCATATAATGCCAACTTTTTACAAGTGAACTAGGAGATACATTTTAACAAACTATAATGGGATTTTAAGAAAGAGAATAAAAATTGGATGTGATGGCCACAGTATTTAAAAATGATGTGGTCTGGGCACTGACAAATCTGAACAGACTATTAACTGCTGTAGCCACACCAGTGTGTACAAGCTGAGGATAAGTCCTAGAAATAAAAACAGAATAACTTAGGGAAACGTTTCTTACAGGTGAGTAGAAAAAAAATGGCATTTGAAAGACTTTTAATTCTATTATTTCAGTTATATATCAGATAATGTGTATCCTGTACAGGTAAGTTTACAGGTTAAATATTCATCCTCTACTAGGGATAAAGTTTTGTCGGTTTCAATTAGGAATTCCTATACCACCAAAAAAGAGTTTGTTCTATTTCTTTCAGCATGTGCTATGGCATTCTTTTTATTTTTGTTCCAGATTCTTTGCTTGAACTGTTGTGTTATCCAGTTAAGATAAAGGATCCCTGTTTTGGAATTGTAAGCCTTCATTCCTGGTCTTTCCATGCTTGTCCTCAGGGATATTCCAAGAATTTATTTAGGGAAGTAACTAATTGTTACTTCTTGCCAAAGCATAGGAATTCTCATGGCATATAAGAGTAGAGCAGACATGTACTAAGTAGCTCTGCTCCTATGAAGGAGTCTTCTAACTCTTCTTTTCTTAATCTAAGAGGATTTAGGGGATCAGAGGAAAAGAATAATGGAATTTTTCTTGATCATCCATGCTAATGAATAAGCATATCTTATCCATCTTAAGATTCTGAAACAAAACACGAGACCAAACATAGTTGTTCTTAGTAAACATTTGTTTAATTAGTAAAAGAATAATCAATGCAAATAAATCAGATGGCAAATCAGCATCCAGATAATTTACAACAATTATGCATAATATAATTATGTATTCACAACAATTATGCATAATTATATTTGGGGTAATTTTAACTTACAGCAACTCTGTATTTGTGATGAAAAATTAATACAAGTAAATATTCTTTTTGTACTATATATTATGTAGTTAAGAGTGTGGGCTTGCAATCATATAGCCTGGGTTTGAATCCCAACTCTGCTTTTTATTAGCTGGGTAACATTGGGCAAATTTCTTGGCCTTTGTGACTCAATTTCTTCCTCTGTAAAATGGAGATAATAATAATGCCCACTTTAAAGAATTGTGCGAAGAAGGAGTTAACTTGTAAAACACTTAAAATAAGACTGGGATGTGGTAAGTGTTCAATAAATGTAAGCTATGCTATTTATTATGATTACTGTACACTGGGCATCATTGTCTGTTCTTGTCACTATATCACTGATACCTGACATATGATATAGCAACTGATGCTTGAAGAAGCCAGGTGACCTGATTAAGGTCCCTTAGTAAGACAGGAGTGATATGGTGAATCAAATCCAGGCCTTTTGATTTTAAGCCTAAACCTTTTTTGTTCTGCATATTTGTTAGTCTGTAGCTCTGATAGACTCTGTGTTATAGTTACATTTAGATGTGGATATATGTTGTGTTCCTGAAAATTAGATCAGACAAGACAGAAACCACTGTAGTAAAAACCTGTCTCAGGAGGAACTTTGCTGATCTTCATCCTAACTTAACTCTCTCCTGCTTTTCTATTCAAGGTTGTTTTGAATTAGATTTAGGTGTATATTCTGTTTCCTGAGTGGACAAATAAAGAGAGATTATTTTCCTATAATATAAAAAAATTGTGTCAATTTTATGTGAATCTTTTTTCTATACTCTATTCGTGGGATTTCTTAGTTCCCCTAACCCTGACATAGTTAGTACTACAGCATGGGTTGAAGTGCCAAGGCTGTGTAGCCTTGTGGAACTTTCTTCTCAGCCCACTGCAAAACATCAGGTCTCCCCTCTTCATCAGACTTTTATTTCATTTTGCTTCCTAAAAAATGAATAACATTTTTGCATAAAGACCCTTACTATGGAAGGAAAGAAACCTTTGTGTTAGATAATTGACAGATGATTATATTTCTGCTTAGCTTTTTAAATCTTCCTCATAAAATTTAAGTTAATGAAAGTCAAAACAATAATTTCTTTGTTTTTTTTTTTTAGATGTAGATCAATTTCTCTGTTAAAATTCATCGTTCCCTTTGGGTCAGTTGTTGGTCTCTAGGAAACATTTGCTTGAGGTACTGGAGGGAGAAATAATGTAATTAGTATTAGGAAGAACATACTAATAATTTTTTGGAATTACCAAATTCTAAGCATATAATAATAAGAAATTAGTGTTTATTTTTCGTTCTTCTGTACCAGAGAGTTGACATTTACTCTAGCTTGATTTTGGATTTCAGGTTTGCAGTAATGAGCTGAAGTGTGTGTGTAACAGACACTGGATAGGTTCTGACTGCAACACTTACTTCCCTCACAATGATGATGCAAAGACTGGTATCACTCTGTCTGGCAATGGTAAGTACTTAATTTGGTAACATTATGTAGTCTTTATACACAAAGAGAAAACTGCTCTCTGAATAGTTTTATTTGAGTTATTTTTATGATAATCAGAAATATATTCTCATAATAATGAATTATACAACTGGGGTCCACTTTATGAAACTGATTATGTCCATTAAATTGTAATGATATATAATATTATGTATAACTTAGTCTACTTGATTTAGGCTTATCTTGTCCTACTTCATTCTGAGATTTTTCAAGTATACTTGTCTGAGGCTGTCAATAAACCCTAACATTTCTTTCAAATGAAGAAAGTAGTCATAACTCTTAACTGTGTGCGTTTAGAGGAAGAATTTTATATTTTTGAACTGAAGAATTAAGAAGAAACACTGAAAGAATTGGTTTTAAAATATTTTAATATTCTTTATTATAGAATCTCATTGTTGTTCAACCCCAGTTCTGTAGCCTGAACTGGCTACAGGTAGTAATCCTGGCCAAGGTTCCTGGAGGGGCTTTAAGAACATGGATAAGAAATAACAGGTGCAGTCCTAAAAGCTAGGGTGGCCCAAGTTGGGGTATAGAAATAAAATGCAGATAGTTGAAAGAACTCATACACTAGAGGCAAATGTCCCCCTTTAAAATGTTTCATCAATTCATTATTGAGTATTCTTTTATACAAGATAATGCTCAAATCCTGAAGTTCATTCACTTTCAAAGGATGAGAAAAAAGGAATATGTTCATTCTAATAATCCAGAAAGGGTAAACAGTTTTAGCTAATATGACTTTTATAAAGAAAATCATAGGATGATTAAGATTTTAGAGTCCCCAGTCTTAGCAATGGTAGCGTGGAGCTTGTTCCAGTAATTAATTCAAAGACAATAATATTTAGGTACATGGATTTAAATGACGTGTCAAAAGCCGTACCATTACTTAGAAATAAATAAGACTAACATCTAAGTTTATTGATCCCTCTTAAGTCCCTGGAAAAAAAGGAAGGGAGAGCAGACAGGCTAGGTCTTGGAGTAAGAAAATCCTAGTGACCCAAGGAATCCTCTGGCATCTTCATCTGTGCATCCCACAGAGAACCTGGCAGGTTGGAGTCCACTAGTCTGCTCAGATGACCTAGCTTTGCTGTCTGACATGAATTCTGAGGGCTCCCAGAGAGAGAGACTGCCACTACTATCATGGAGAATTGAAATCTTCTCAAGTAGCCCATGACTCCTGACCTCTAATGTGTAAAAGGATGCCTCAGGAGTGGAGCAGGCAAAGATGGATCTAAGCTGCTCTGGATGAAAGCTCTGCAGTTAACCATGTGACATAAATCATTATTGGCAAAAAAGGCCCTCTGGTGTCAGAGCCAGGCCTCATTCAGATCGGCCTTTTCTGCCTTTGAGCCCTCATTTGAGCTTATTGACCAAGCCTTTGACTCATGGTGCCATTCTGCTGTGATGATCCCCTTAAAGATTATATCTCAGCCTGCCTGACAATGGATACTGGCACAACAATGCCATCACTGTGTTCTGAGCTTCAACCCCACCCTGGATTCTGCCTGCCTGTCTCTCTGCCAGTGTCGTGCTGCCTCCCTCTCATGCCACATCAGCTCCAATCCTCCAGCTCTCTCGACTCTTTTTCCTCTGGGGTTTTCTTCTCTAGAATGCCACAGCCGTCATTGCCCTGATGCGGAATTACAAGCCCAGTTGTTTTTATCACCTACATCACCTGGGCAGTAATCACAGAAGTCTGTGGACATGTTTTCTCCCTTAAGAAGCTTGTATTCACTTTGAGAGAGACAAAATATAACACACACACAAAACCGAGAGCAATATAGTACCTTGCATTAGTTGTCAAAATGGAGTGATATGCACAATAACATTTCTAGAATTTCTGAGAAAGAGGTAAGGATCAAAAGGAACACAGATTTTCTACAAGTTCCTCCCTAAATTTCATTACTCTTCCCTCTTTTAGTTTAATGACATCATGTTTTCTGGAAAATACAACTGTGCAAAATGCACTTGGACAAGAATTAAAAAGGACATACACCAAACACTATTTTTAAAACAACTGATGTGGATTGCTGAATTATGGTTGATTTTTTCTTTCCTTTGAAAAATACTCATTTTTGAAAACAAACAGTGTTGTTAGTGTGATGATTACAAAACCGAACAATAAAGTTTCTGAAAGGATTTTATACCACTGATCTTTCTTTCTTTTTTTTCCTCTCAGGTGTTGCTGGCACCAATATCATAATAGGCATAATTGCTGGCACCATTTTAGTGCTGGCCCTCATATTAGGAATAACTGCGTGGGGTTATAAGTAAGTGAAATGTCTCAGTCTTGTTACTATCGAAATATACTTCTAAACATTTTGATTACATGAAAACATCTAGAAAGTTTTGTATCATTGGTTGAATATACTTGCGATGAAAATCAGCTTGGCTCAGCAGCCAGTCAATGCTTATTATTGGCGTGGCGAGAAGTGATAATAACATCATTTTTTAGATTTCGAGACAACTTCCTTCTATTGTAAAAGGACTGAGTATTATTTTAAAATCCTTGAAGTGAATTGAAACCAGTCTAAATTTGTAAAAACTTGCAAGTTGTAACTTTTGAAGAGAATTGATAGCCTTAAACATTTTGCTCAGTAAATGCCTTCAAACATTGTAAACTTATTTATCTATTTAATGTGTTCAATTTTATTTTTATGATTTATATAATCTGAAAAGAAACCAGAGTATTCAATTTCCTTTTTAAGTGCGTTAATCTTATGATGCGAAAAATTTCTTTGTATTCAAATAACTAATTTAAGTTTGATAAGTTAAAACTTAAATATAGTAAACCTTAAATTTTCTTTAATATCTCAACTTAAAATCATATTCTGCTGATCTTTGATGATGATGTTCTGGTCCACAGGCCTGGGGTTTTTCTCCATTTGGAAGGCCTGCAGCTTGTGCTAGGCATTCTGGGCATTACCTCATTTCATAGCACATTTTTCCTCATGGATCAAACTTAGGTAACTCAAAGTTTTGGGAATTAGAATCAAAATTTTAGACTTTTACCCCATGACTTTTAATGGACTCGCCTTTGTTCCATGAGTTAATACATGTCAAACACTCAAAGTAGCACCTGGCCCACAGTAAGCACTATGTAATTGTTTGCTATTGTTATTATCACTTAACATGGTCTTAAACCAATTGCACCAAAGGAAACACCTTTGTAGTGTACATGGTAATTGCTTGTGAAGTCAAAACCATGAAAGAGTTTCTTTGTATAAAAAGGGAGAGCAGTTAGTTTACTGGCAGGATAAGCTTTGTATGCTACAAGCATTAATAATACAGGCATTTGTGGAAGACTATATATTAACAAGTAGTGCAGAGAGCATAGTACAGTTTGGCAAAACATGGTGAAGGAGAGTACAGCATAGTAGTAAGCTTTTCCCTGATTAAATGAGCACCTAGCCCTGTACCATGTAGTCTTCCACAAATTCTTGTATTATTAATGCTTGTAGCATACAAAACATATCCTAGCAGTAAACTAATTGCTCTCCCTTTTCAGCTAAATAAACTCTTTCATAATTTTGACCTCACAAGCAATTGCCATATACACTTATAAAGGTGTTATCTTTGGCACAGTTGGTTTAAGACCATGTTAGGTGATAGTAATAAGTTCATAGCAGATGCTTAAAACCTATGGGCCTCTTTGGTGTGCAGGTTACTGGGTATATTTCACCTCAGCATAACAGTTGGAGTTATAAAATCATATATCTGATAGGAAGGCTTTTCTTTTTGTCATTTGATTTCTCCTCACACCAGAAGCAAATTAGCTCTGTGTTGGAATCGTACCATTTCTCCAACTTGATGCACAATTTAAGTAGTAATTGTCATCACAAGCATTATTGTTTTGAAGTAGCTCAGTTGTTTCATTTGGCTATGTGAAAATGGAAAGAAAAAATTGTTCGTTCTGGAGTGTGTGATTTTCTGCCACCTAGTGATGGAAGTGGATATTTCATTTTTACAATCTTGGAAAAACCTACCTTTTAGAAACCTAAACACTCATATTACTTATTAAATTGTGTGTCTATTTGCCTTCATTGATTAGAATGAAAATCACTTTTTTTCTGCATGTGACTTCTTATTTTTATGACATTCTTTTGAGATTTGTTCATTCCTGAATATATGCACTTTGCAACTTTAATAAGATCCACTTAGTTGGAAACTCATATAAGTTGATTTTAGCTTAAGGAAAAAGACAAACCTTGTACATACTACAGTATCTTCTTTATAAATAATTAGTCCAAATAGCTAAAGTTTTAATGTTTCTAAAATTATTCAGAATATGTTTAGGAATATAGTGGGAATGTAGATATTTTAATAGAGGAATTAAATTCATGAATATGATGTTTTACTTATTCTATTTGAAATTTAAAACCACGTTTAGAACCTGAGAACTCATTTTCTCATTAGTTTGTCCAGTTAAACTTTCTACCCCTTCTCCAAGCCTTGGGGTGGAGAATAGCAGGAATTAAAAAAAAAAAAAAAAAGTAGAATGCTTATTTGGAACCGTATGGCTCAGGAAATCAGACTGAAGGAATAAAAAGTAAAACATGTTGAATAGAAAAATACCAGACTTATTTTTCCCACATCTGATAGTTTCCAGAATGAAAAATAATAACGAATTGGCACCTTTGCCATCATGTGCCCGTTATCAAACGTGATATGTATAATGTGGATGAAATAGACTGGCAAGTAAAGATGTACAAATGAAATCCGTGTGAAAACATTATCCTTGATCTTAGAGTAAGCAGCCCAAAACTACTCAGCTGCATGACCTTTCTAACGTGTCTCCAAAATATTAACACTCAATTATGTCAAGATAGAAAGTTAGCAGTGAACTCTTGAAAAGTCACTGGTACTGTACTACCACACACTTTAGAGCAATTTTTAAATAAGATCCACTTAGTTGGAAACTCATTTAAGTTGATTTTAGCTTATGGTTAAATAAACACAGAGACTAAACATTGAACAAGTATTTCCAATGTGAAGCTTCGGCGAGTAAGTAGTAATCACTTAGGAGATCCTTAACAGTCATGAATTGTCTCACTCCTTTTTATCATACCTAATGAAATAAAATGTTCTGGTATTCATTTATAGTCCCCTATTTGAAATTCTTAGGAATAACTATAGTTTGGTGTTTATATTCCATTAGGAATGAATTATAATTTTATTTCTGTAAAAATACAGTTATTTACGTAACTTGATTCATTAATTTCATTATTTAAGTTAATGTGTGTTTGAAGACCCGTATTTAAAATAAGATTTACTTTAGAGCAGTGATTGATGTTGAGAAAACAGTTACTCTTTAATGACTGCAGCATATTTATGTTTTTAAAAATGGACAGTTGTTTGACAATATTGTCACTGGCTCTTTGTTGCTTCTCCTGATGATGATGAGGTGACATTTTTGTGTGTGCATTCCCATTTTAATTCTGTAATTCAGAATCCTCTAGTGAAGACTTTTCAATGAAAGTTAGAGCTTTTATGTTTAGAGCTCCCTCTTGATGTCCTTCCAGAGGTAACTAACTCTTATGTTTCTCCCTCTTTCTCTTCTTGTCCATGAAAAGAAACTATCGAGAACAGAGGTATGTAATACAAATAATGTGAACATAAAACTGAGAGGTTTGACTCGTATTAGCATTGTTGGAATTCATACATGCAATTATAATTAAGTTCACTTTGTTTGTATGCTATAATGATCATACACTAATCTTGATTTTTCATTATCTTGAGGTAATTTTAATGATGGTGCCATGAAATATAGTAATTTAAAATAGGTCTGTCATTTAATTTTAATGGGTCTTTTATCCAACGATACTACAGTTAGTGGAGAGTCTTGCTTATTTTTTAATAGTAATATATATAGAAATTGATTTTTTCCATCTAAAACAAACTTCCTCTATGTTAAGGTGTCCCATTTGTTTACATTAATATTTGCTTTTCTTCATGTTTGTAACATTCTTATTGCCTAATACTTTCTGAGGGAATTTATTTATTACTGTTTTTATATTAATAATATCCATTCATAAATGACAAAGTTTATTTGGGCAGTGTTGCTGTTGGGAATGTTCTAGCATTTCATGAGCCTGTTTATCTCTGCATAAGGAATTTTTTTGTATTGATTAGGTAACTGCACATTTAAAGAAAGAATTTGCATAGTTGGAATAATAAAAATGCCTATATTCTTGAAAAAGTCGGACACCCTGTATAGCATAACCGTAAAAATCTATGTTTAACCAGCATAAAAAGAGATACAAAACGTTTGTGTTGTTCTATAACAATTGCCTATTTTATCTGAATCTAAATTAGCACATAATATTGGAATGCACTCTTCACTTTTCCCACTTAAAAAGTTACTAGTGCTCTTAGTTATTGATAAAAAATATTAAAATATTATCGTGGAAACTGATAACCTAGACCAGGTCTTACACATGATAATGGTATTTAGTTCTATACTCATGGTATTTATGCAGATTCCTATTTACTTAAGCTTTTCCATTGTTGAGTTCCATGCTTGTGACAGGTTATGAATAAGGTGTATAAATGTGGTAATTTGTCATGCTCCATCACAACTTTCATTTTTTTCACAAATCAAAAATTTAAACTTTACTCTTTTTTAAATGAATTAAAATTCCCATAAGGCTTTAACCATAAGTATCTGTAGAATCTGTATAAATATATGGTGCCCATGGGTTACCATTTGAAATCCTGGTCAGTTTGTGTAGACAACAGAAAATATTGACCTTTCCCTAGAGTGACTAACTCATCATTAATGGAAAAAGTAAAACTGGGACAAAATTACAATTTAAGAACAACTAGGTTTCTTCATGACGTGTTTTAAACTCTTGTGTCCAAAAGCGCTTGAGTAAAGTAGGAGCCGCCGTTTAGGCTTTCTGTTGGGTAGAGGTTGATTGATCATATTAGAAATCTAAGTTTGGTGAGTTTCTTTAGTGGAAAATAGAATTAGGCAAATAAGATTAGAAAGTTTCAGCTTTTAATGATTCAGCTTCATTTCCACAGGAACTAAGGCTATAATGTAATTTAATATTGCTGAATATATGAAAATGAAAGTGAAATGTCTCATAGGCAACATAAGCAAAGCTAGCACAGTGCTCTAAGATGTGTTCTCATTAGGGATTCTATCCAGAATAAGGGAATTGCCCACACTTTAGAAAAATGATTAATATTGAAAAGTATGCACAAATTTCTTGTTCTAACTAACTCAATATGTAGAGAGATATAGTTAAGAACATTTTCACATGAAGAATCTCTTTTATGTGCCTGATATAATTTCATGTCTCCTGGTGTTACTGAGTCATCATTTCATTGATCTGGCTACTCTTTTGGAATCTAGTCCATCATATTTTGAGAGTTGTCACATCTTCAGTGGATATTTATTTTATATATTTTGATATATGTCAACACAACCTTTTTTTTGTCCTTGCCCATAACTAATGAATATTAGGTTTGTACAGTAGGTCTCAAAGTGGAGAAATGGCAAAGAATATCCTTTAGATCAGGAAGTTGTGAATGTATAAGTGTTTTCTAAATGATTTTCCTTTTTGAGAATATATGTTAGTGATTATAGATAAAGTGGTAAGGCCAACAGACCAAAGCATGCATTAAAAAATATTCAATCTTATAAAAATATCTATAGACATTCAAGTAAAGATCTTCCCAATTCCAAAATATACCAGGAAGTAAAATTAAGGATTTTGAGTTGTTATTGATTTTAAATTAGATTTTTCTTTGAGGTTCCATGGTAGGGAGACCAGTCCACAAGGAATCAGAAATCTACTAGTATGTGGTATTGGAAAATCTAACTTTCCTCAACTCTGAAATCAAGTAAGGTTCTTTGTAATCTGTAAAGCATTATGGTGACGGGAAATTATTAGCATGTGGTCTTGGAAGACTGTATTTCTCTGATCTTTGAATGAAAGAGGTGAATGTAGTTGTTCTTAAAGAGGAAGGCAGCATTCATTGACATGAGTGAGGCTCACACATACTGGTTGAGGTGGTGGAAATGTCGGTGAATGTAAACTTTTGCTTTGACACTAAATGCAAGACATAATAAGTATAATAGCCTGTTATCAGATTCTAAATACTGTTGTAATGGCTCAGAAGTACCAAACTGGGCATAACTTTCCAATTCCTGGAGAGGACAGGCAAGTAATTCTGTGACTGAATTTGATAACCAGATAAATTTTCTCTCCTGAGAATGAGTCCTCAAGGGTCTCAGTATAGAGAAGGATTATATTCTATGTTTTCTTGCAAGTTTGACAAAAAGATGTGAAGCAGACCCATTTTTTTTTCTTTTTGTTCGCAAACTTCGTAATAGAAAGAAACTGGAAGCTCCATTCTGGGGCATAGTGAAGGCAGAACTCCACATATGTGCAGCATCACTTTAAATCTGCCAGTGTCTTACGATGGGCAGAATTGTGGAACAAAGGAGCCATAGCCTTAGACATTAGGTAATTAGAATGATGGTTATATTTATCCTTTCATTTAAAATATTCAGGAAAGAAAACTTCCCCAATTTTTTCAGTTGATATTATTGTTTATATTATAGCACAATTGCTTTAGGACTTAGAAGCTATATGACTTGTAATGAGAATTATAAGTGGATTTTAGTTTTTAGGGTAAGTTTGCAAATAGCAATAGAATAAGAAACATTAACTGAACTTAGATACATAAAACATTAATATTTAGCTGAAATCTTATTCTCTTCCTTTGTCTGAGATGAACACACACCGTTAAGATTGATGAGAAATATAAAAAATAATTAGATTATATCTTTTTGATCTATGGTTTCACTTTAAGCAGAATGCCCTCCCCTTCCCCATTTCTTTTCTCTCTCACCTGTTTTAGCCACTTTATTTTCTACTTGTGAACTTCTCATCTTTTTTCCAAACCTTTCTTAGTTTGTTTTTATATTATTATTATTATTTCGGTGATATTCCTGCATCTGTCAATGTTACTTGGTACACATTATACAGTATTTATTAAAACAGTAAAGTAACAATTTAAAAAGAGACAGCCCAGATGCCAACCAAGCATTGGAGAAATGCCTCCTTCAGCACTAAAGTTAAGAGTTGGTTAAATGGTTTTTCCTCCAACATTTTAAGTATGCATAAGAATTATTAAGATAAATATAATTCAATTGATGCTTTTAGGAAAGATTAGACTTCTCTCATAACAGTACCATTTGCCTAAAGGTTTTGGGGTGATCAAGAAACAGTCTTCTTCATGTTTAAATTTAGAATGCTAACATAACAACTAGATGATTTATAATTATGAACACATTAAGAGTTGTCTTCTGAAGTGGAATAAGAATAAGCAAGCAATAAGCATAGTATTGTAGACCTGGAGAGAAATAATTGTATTAATTAGCTCCCCCAGAGTCATTAAGTTACAGAGGTTGATCCTTACGTAGAGAATAGGAAATACCTTCAAAAGAATGTTGTTTAATGGGATGTATCAATTCAAAACACAAAATGAAATGCCAAAGTTGTACAGAGAAGAAAAAGACAACATATAATTAATGTGGGGAGAGATACGTTTTGAGGGGGAAAAAAACTAGTTACATAAGTGTTTATTATATTTTGGCTATTGTTCACTAAAAATCATACATGTCTAAAATATTTGCATGTAATATGAGAAATTTGAGGTAATTTCCCCATTATAAAATTTAGCACTAATCAGGCCACCTACTGTGGTGATCACTTTTAGTTTCCAAAATTTGATGAAATAAGAAAGCACTCAAGATTTAGGAAGAAAGCCATAAAGATAATAAAGGACTGGAAAAAGAAGTTTGATTTAAAATTTTAAAAGGATCATTTAGTTAGTCATTTATGACAACAAATGATGAAAAGTTATTTTATTTATCATGGGGGCTTGATATTCTCTATTAAAGCAAGAAGAATTAGCTTTGTTATGATATGTAATTAATAATTGTAAAAAAGACAAATTTCTAGACAACGAAGGATGTTAAACATTATTAGTAGTAGTAGTATTGTTGTTATTATTTTTTTGATATGGAGTCTCGCTCTGTCGCCCAAGCTGGAGTGCAGTGGCGCAATCTCGGCTCACTGCAACCTCCGCCTCCCAGGTTCAAGCGATTCTCCTGCCTCAGCCTCTTGAGTAGCTGGCATTACAAGCGCGTGCCACCACATCTGGCTAATTTTTTTGTATTTTTAGTACAGATGGGGTTTCACCCTGTTGGTCAGGCTGGTCTCGAATTCCTGACCTCGTGATCCACCCACCTCAGCCTCCCAAAAACATTATTGTTAAGAGATCTTTAACAAAATTCATAACCTATCACTGACATTTACTATGTGAAGAAAGTTACATGCATTCCTTATGGAATTTTAAGGAAAAGCCAGTGAATTTCTATCTTTTGGAGGCTTTGCAGTGTGATAGATAAGAATTTAATCTGCTCAACGTAATGAAAAGAAGGTGGTGCTCCAGAAGTACATTGAACTGAAACTGACTGAAACCCACAGTTTATGACATATTTAGCATTTAGGGTGTTTGGGCACTGTGTAAAAAATGACCATGGACTTCAGAGAAGTTACATTGAAGGGATAATAAAACGGGTTCAGTTAAAAACAAAACAAAACTGGGCCCCATCCATTGTGAAACATAGTCCATCTACATCCTCAGTGTCAGCTAAGTGAGGCCTTACTTAATGTTTAAATTTAAATGTTAAAGAGAAGGCGATCTGTGGGATAGAATACTGGGAATGGTCAAATGTAGTTCAGTGCTTTTATATAATAGCTTGTCTTTATTTTTTATTTATTTTATTTATTTTTTGAGACAGAGTCTTGCTCTGTTGCCCAGGCTGGAGTGCAATGGTGCGATCTTGGCTCACTGCAACGTCTGCCTCCCAAGTTCAAGCACTTCTTGTGCCTCAGCCACCTGAGTAGCTGGGGTTACAGGTGTGTGCCACCACACCCAGCTAATTTTTGTATTTATTGTAGAGATGGAGTTTTACCATGTTGGCCAGGCTAGTCTCCAACTCCTGACCTCAAGTGATCTGCCCGCCTCAGCCTCCCATAGTGCTGGGATTACAGGCGTGAGCCACCACGCCCAGCCTGGTCTTTAATTGACTTGAATTTGGTGAGGGACATCTCGTCAGTTTATAAAGATTATCAGTAAAGATAGTAGTGATAAATGGGATTTGTTAACCATAGATATTATTATTGGAAATGTGTTCATGGGATTCTTTTACAAATATTAATATAATAAAAAAGGGAAGTTTTCTCCCCAAAGCAAAAAATAGAACTCTGATTTTGTTGACAGCATTTTTTTTCAAGCATTAATGGAATATTTTACTGATACAAGGTAAAATAGAAAATATTAATAAAGATCTCTTACAGGGGAAGATATAGCAGATGTCATGTAACAATATAAATATGAAGTTTCATATTATTTTCCTATAAAATTAATGTTTTATATACTGGGGAAAAGAAAGAATAACTATTATGAGCTGAAGTCATTTACAGAATTAAAAATATTTTGGAGGAATCATATCAAAAAGTTATAGGTGGAATTAATCCTACATTACTAATTTCATGAGAAATTCTACTTTCTTTAGTAAACATAAAAGAGAGTAGATTAAATCACACAAGTTAAAATATATGCTTCATACTAATTGAAAAATCTTTTTCAGATTCATAGACGTGTGTAACTAAATAGCATTAAAATAATATGAGAGTATTCAATCATTGAAGAGAATGAATGACCAAGTATTTTAAACATTTACAACAATATGGCAATAATTCAAGCAAGCAAACACCTGAAAATGGCATTTTGGGGATTAAATTCAGCATCAGCAAATAATCAAAATTATAATGGTAAATAAGGAGAAACCAAATAAGAAAAAGAAAAGTTAGCAAATTTGTGCTTTTGCTAGAGATTTAATTAAGCATAGCTTTGTTAAAAATTCTCAGTCCAGCACTAGTTTGTGGCACCTCCAACAATAGTACTGAATAGAAAAGAATCAAGTTTTAGGTGCAGTTGGCTATTTGGAGGCTACACCACTGACAAATGACCAGATTAGCTATTGCAGGAAGGTTAACTGGGGGTCTTATCTAAAATTTTCTGATTACGTTAGGAGAAGTAATAAAAATCTGTTCCAGTCTTAGTTTATTGAAAATCAGATGACTTGGGTCAATAACAGTGCAGATTAAATACATTTTCACTTGAGCACTCCTACTACAGTAGAGAGAGAGAACTAAGGTCACCCACCAACTACCTATAAATATGCTTCTATAGTTCCAACAAAAATTCAGTTATTTTTTTCAACCTTTTCTTGCTCTTGCTAAATTATCTTCCTTCACATATTCCACTGAACAGTTATAAAATTACCTTTTTGATTTAACTTTGAATCTTTCCATTTCTTTGTATTTCTGTTAAATGAATAATGAAGCTCTAGATTGAACATCAAACTCTAATAGTGATTTATTTGGATGAAATTCTAGGATAGTTTAAAAGTCAATCAGTTCTTTTAAGACCAAATCCAGGTTGCATTATGTGATGTTTAGAAATTATAAATAGTTTATTCACCACGAAGAAAAAAAAAGCTATGCTTAATCTGGGTAGGGACTATCTGTCCTAACACACCTTCGACATAATTTTTTTTTTGAAAATGCACTTAACATTTTCAAGTATAATGAAGTTACCATGAAAACACTCATATTTTCATATTTTTTCCCCAAAGCAAGGCTTTATTCATCCAAACGATAAAAGAGTTTTGTAATTGCATTTCTGGCCTCTACAGTTAGAATGCTTTAACTTGTCTCATTTATTGATAATTTTATGTGTTGTGATAGATTTGATTCATGTAGATCATTATCCCTACCTCTCTTTTTTCCTGAAATAATATTTGTATATGTCTGTGTTCATGTGTGTGTCTTGTTTTCTGACTCTGAAATGTTTATTATGCCTTAGACAGTTACCCCAGGGAGATTATGTAAAAAAGCCTGGAGATGGTGACTCTTTTTATAGCGACATTCCTCCCGGAGTCAGCACAAACTCAGCATCTAGTTCTAAGAAGAGGTCTGCTTTTCTGTCGCATTTTCAGATTTCTACCTGTTCCATCACACATTATTCCATTAGTCAGAACATTTCATTATTTTGCAGCAGGTTTGATTACTTCTTCCTTCTTTCTTGAATGTTAAAAAATAGTATCCTTTGTTCTTTGATTACTCTACTTCAAAATGCCATATGCTCAGAACCACTCATTATACAAATCAGGCCACAAAATCGAAACAAAGCAAACCAAACAATAACTCTGAATCTATACAGAAACCTCAGGGTTTTTCAGTCTTGCTTTATATGGCTTAAGAAACTATACATAGTATTTAATAATATTTAAATGGTGAGCTTTATGTCATGTTTGGTAGTCAAAGAAAAAGGTTACTGTCATGCTTCAATAAAAGCAATTGTTAAATAAATTGGTAATATAAGTGCTGCATTGAATATTTTTTAATTTTATATATATCAAAGCTAAGCTCGCTATAAAACAAAGATTGCTTCTCTGTGAATCATATATTTGAGTATTATGATTTTGCCTTTTTTGGGGGGTGATTATTTCTAGACTTTATAAGTTACAACTTAGTTGACAAATTAAGAGTGCTTAATTTTGCCTGAGTTTTATAATAGTACAGGTGGGATTAATATTTTATTTATATGTCTTAGACACTGATGCTATATTCTTATTCTAGCATCTTAAGGTGTATGACACCATTTAAAATTCTGCATGCTTTGTAACTGCTTAATAAAATAAATAAAAAGAAGAAATAAATAGTTGGCATATTTTAGGAAATGAGACCTATATTCACATTGAAGGAAGCAAAAATATTCTTGTGGGAGAATTTATTTATTTAAAGTTGCCAATAAGAGTATAATGGACAGGAAAAAAGGTTTGGTAGCCCTGCTCATGCCTTTGGGCACATTAGCTACTTTGCAGAGTGAAGGGGAAGTTGCTAGTTTATTGAGAGGAAACATGACCTGTTCCGGAGTTCTGTATAGAGTGGATCATCTGTAAATATTCTGCGATGTCTCTCAGTCTTTGTAAATGTTAATCAGGAAGGAGAATAGAAGGAATTAGTGAGACCTGGGAACTCTACTTTATGTGGAACTTTCTTAAGCATGAAGGATAATTTTCACTTAGATAACGTAGCTTCAAGCAAAAGTAGAAACACTAGTTGTCGCCAAAGGAGTATGGTTCTACAGAATAATGTTTTAAAAAATGTATTCTTTTAATTTATGGAGGGCTTTTTCGCTAAGAAAAGACTAGGGTTCTACTTGAATTCTCTGATACAAATATTTTCTTGATAGAATATTAAATTTTTAATTAAATAACATGGTAAGTTAGTGGAGAAATTAATGGTTTCCAGCAGAATTTCTGCTGTTCTTCTGTACAAAATATGAGTCATTCTGTGAGTAGCAAATGATGCTGAGAAATTCCAGCCTAGGGAATTCATATGGAGTAGTTGTGCTGAGTTCCATTTATTTTCACTCATCAGTAGAAGGCTTTTTTTGAAATAGAAATTATTAACCATTAACCAGAATAATATGTGGAAAAGATTTTTAAGTATAGTGCTGTTTTCTAAAGTTCCTATAAAAGAGTTTAAAATATCCATTTGAATAATTCCCAGATTTTAGAAAAATCTCAGTGGGTTATGATTCTTAAGCAGTTATAAGTTCTTAAGATTTCTCTGAAGTATATGTAGCTTGTTAAAATTCTTGTGTGGTACAAGGTAGGTGTGTAAATTTTGCTTCTCGTAGATAATTCATTTAAAGATGGTAGGACACAAATAGCAGGTGGGCTCAATGGTACATGGGCTTTGTGAGAGGCACTGTCATGATAAACATCTGATTCAGTTCAGTTATTGAACAATTAGCCGACATGTACTACATTTTTTGGACCATATTTGTGGAGAAAAATGCCAATTCTTAGAAAATAATTTTATTACTTAAGAAAATCTAAATAATGCTTTGATAAATGTTAACCAGGTTCACTTGAGCAAATCTTTATGTAATCTCTTGGAAGTCCATGTTCTCATAATATTTGAGTGGAAACCATTGCTTTACAATTAAGAAACATCTATGGTGGGACCCCATTATAACTCTGCTGCTGGGGTGATGCTGAAATACATAGTGAATTTGCTCTGTGGTTGCTGCGTTCTGGGGAATGTAAATTGGCTTGCATTGTGTCTTGATACTTTTCATTTATATACTATTGTAATGGGGTTCCATTGTATTTGACTTTTCTTAAATTGGATGTTGTGTAATTCTGCCTTCTTCATGAAGACTTTCATGTTCTCTTCATTCTTTCATTTCAGATTTTTTCTTTCTTGATTTATTTTATTTAATGCACAGTAATGCTTAGAAGTTTTGCTTACTGATCTCAAAACATTCATTTGGTTACATTTTTGAACAATTTATCAATATTTTCAATTTCAGGTCAAATGGGCTCTCTCATTCTTGGAGTGAAAGGATTCCAGACACAAAACATATTTCAGACATCTGTGAAAATGGGCGACCTCGAAGTAACTCTTGGCAAGGTAGAGGCCGGCATTCTGAATCTGTCTGCCCACACAATCAAGGTCTATATTCTGTGGCCCCTGGTTGTAAAGACTTTTGTTTCTTGGAAGCTCTTTAGCTCTTCTCCCAACAGAGAGGAGAATATATAGAATGAGAGCCTAGTTTTTATCTGGATGGGAAATGACGGGATTCGGCAGCACCAGGACACTAGACACTTTGTGAAATTTAATTTGAGAAAGGTGCACAGTGTGACAAACCCGGTATTCCACAGTGGTGCTGCTTATCAGTTACACCCACTTGAAATGCCTTGTAATTAGACATAGGGCAATCACTTATTTACATGGAAATCTAGCTCTAAACATCTTTTTCAGGTAACCTGGGAAGCAACAAAAAGAAAATCAGAGGCAAGAGATTTAGACCTCGGTCTAATTCAACTGAGTAAGTCTGAACCTCTAATGGAAAAAGGCATTTCAAGGTCCTGTGCAAATAGTGTCAAAAGTAAATTAAGCAGATAGTCAAAGAACTGTAAACCATGTCTCCGGTCTTGGTTTTGTCTTTTAAATTCTTTTTTGCCCTTTAAAAATTAACCATGGCTTTTCTCTTTTACATAGGCATCTCCGCAACTGTGCCCATACCAGTATTCATTGATAGTGGGGGTCTCACCCTTGCTGCAGGCTTTTTCCTCCAGTCACCTGCCATTGTGGGGTCTTGGTTCTGTATGAAGGGAATTTGATAACATTCCTTTCTTCTCATCATCTGGGATTCAACCATTTCAAAGGGTCACCCTTCCTCTCCCCAGTACTCACACAGCCTTGTAAGCATCGGGGAAAAATTCCGATTGTACTAGAGCATGATACTGCTCATGATCTGAAACCACCACTATGAGGTCTTCATGGCTGCAATCTAAGCATTCTCTCAGACTAATGGAATAAGTTTCCCTTTTAAATTTTCTGAGTACATTTAAAAGGGCATTTTCCTAAACTTGCTCTTTAACTGAATCATTGTCACTAAATGCAACATTATCCGTTTTAAATGATAGCCATGCATTTACTTTTTTTTAAGGGGGGTGGGTTTAGAAGTCACATTTAAAGTCATTTATAATGAAGTAAATAATGTACTTGTTTTGTTTGTTTCTCCACTTAAGAAAGTACAAGCAAAACAAAACCTCTTCAAATCTTTATCTCCCTTCATGGAATAAAACACATCCTTAGTATCCTTTTGGACTGAAC
Source organism: Pongo abelii (assembly GCF_028885655.2). Classification (NCBI taxonomy): domain Eukaryota; kingdom Metazoa; phylum Chordata; class Mammalia; order Primates; family Hominidae; genus Pongo; species Pongo abelii. The sequence continues at coordinate 88,287,848 of NC_071991.2, read as the reverse complement.
CTGCCACCTGATTTTTTTTACCCATTCTATTTTATCCTTCCTACAATTTTTTACTTATTTCTCACTCTAGTGATAGTTATTATTTCCAAGATCTCTATTACTTCCTCATGCCTTAATATTTGGAAAGTCTGAACAGCAGGTATCTGTTAACTGCTCGTCAGAAACTTATGTTAGCTTTTCCGTCATATACCCTGCCTTTTTCAGTCCAGGAATAATAACGTTGCCCTGAAATTTGGACCTTCCACCTGAATGGTATTGTCTTGTAAGTGGCTTGTCAACATGGATACTTTATAGACACGATACACAATTTCAAGTGATACCATTGCATGGTCCAGAATGACATCATAGAATTCCATCATAAATAACTAATGTGTTAGTGTTTATCTTATACATTCCCAAAGCGCTTGGATGCTTTAGGGCTCATTGTTGATAAACTCTTCTTGGAATGTTGTTTGGTTTGTTTTGCATGAGGTCACCTAGTAAGAGCTCCTTAACTTATCTTAGTTGCTCACAGGTGTACAAATAAAATTGCAAAATGTTCTTTAGAACTCCCTTGTGTACTGTTTAGTGTTCTAACAGCATTTCCTATAACAAGACTTCAAAAACTCCTAAGTTAAAAAAAAAATCAGTATTATGTTAAAGCTATGAGCTTAGGACTGAAAGCACATTTGGTGTTTTAACAATATTCATACAATGTTTTCTAGAGCAGTTACTTATTTTTTTAAATGTTATGTATAATTTCCACTCACATTGTATGATTAAAATTGTAATACTACAGATGTCCTTTGAGAAATCTTGCCTATGAGATAATTAAATTATAATATTTAATATGATATTATAATAGGATCATCTTTGTGAGGGAGAAGTATTAAGGACTTCCTCAGATTTTTCAGACTTTTCTGATTTTGGTTACATGACTCATGTTAATTAAATGGATCCAAATCTGTAAAGCTGACCACAATTCTCACATACCTTCTTGTACAGGAACTGTCTCTCTATATATACATACATATATATATATATACACACACACACACACACGTGTATATTTTCTTACAAGGATTCCTGATAGGTAGCATATCAAGAATTATGTTTGCAAACTTTTAATACTTTCCATATTTAAGTAATCCCATTTGCTTCTGATAGTATAATACCATTTGTGTGACTACAAGAGGAGCAGAATTACCACAGACAAATATATCTTTTATTTTTTTCAAATAAGAGGTGTTTCAGGTCCATTACTCAAAATTCCCTTTAGTACCTCATTATTCCAAAAGATGATGAAAAATTGGGACATGAATTAAAACATGCACCATAAATGCATGCTCTGCTAATTAACAACAAAAAATGTCCTCATATATTGTATTGTTTTTCCAGTCAAAACTTTTGCATCTTCCTCATTGTTGTACATGATGTAAAAAAATTTTTTGGCTTAGACTTTGTATTATATATTGTGTTTTTACAGGAGGGAGCCCCAAGCACCTGAGCCTGGGCACTCCCTCGCCCAGACAGTCCCATCCCAAGGCATAAGCCTAGGGGGCTCTGACACCCCCCAGACAGGGAGTCTGGATCACAGGTCAGTCTCCACCTGCCCCTTCATGCTGGGCTGCCACTTAATCTCCTTCCAAGTCCTTTCCTTGGCTGAGAACAGGGCCATTTGATCTTTGAGCGAGCCCCCATGTTTGCTCAGAGGTGCTCCTGGTCCAGCCAGCACCAGCTAATTTTCCTTTGCCTTTCCATCCTGGAAAACACAAAGAGCTCCCCTATCCCATCTAACGCATTTTTTTTTGCATGTTGCGCTATATGCCAAGTCAAGCCACATAGGTAGATTTACTGCAATATGATGAAATCCCATCACTCCAGCCACCATGACCTTGAGATATCAGGAAGCTCACCATGAAGACATTTTCATGGGCAGATCCCCAGAAAGAACAAAAAATTGAGAGATCTTTTCAGTGAAGAACTCTCCGGTGAAGTGACCACAGCCTTCTGAAATGCTCCCTGAAACAGAGGAAAAAGTCCATCGAGTGCAAGTCAAGCCATGTTGTTGTAGCATTCATGGAATAGCTGTGGCACCAGTCCTTTGAGTTTCTAGTATTGTCAGTGAAAGGAACAAATGTCTCCTCCCGGAAGTGGCCGTCTGCCTGTGGGTGACTCACTTCGCTGTGTGGCTATGTTTCACCTGATTACAGCTGCATGGGCTTTTCTACGGTTTTCCCCAGGCCAGAGCATTCACTAGCCTTCATTTGTGGCTGCACTTGGCTTTTTGACTTTTTCTTTTTGTTGAGAGTCTCAGTGGAAATCTTTATGCAAGTTTTAATTGGCTATCTGTGAAAGCACAAGTTGGCAATGATTGTGGCTAAAGGCAAAACTAGTGTGAGTTGTTTCTGAGTCAGGAGATACTATCTTACCAAAAATGGTCTTATAAGCAGAAAAAGCAACTGAACCCTTCTTTCAGAAGGGAATTTCACAATGTTATTTTGTATAGTACCTCGATTATGGCTAAAAATGAGGGAAAGGGCTGTGGAAAAAATAACCTGATATTTTTATATAATTGGAAATGTCTTCCATGTTTATGAACAGCTCGATAACTAAATATGGGAGAAAGAAGGAAAATGTAACCAAAAATAAATAATGTATTTTATAATTTCCCCTGGTTTGTTTACAAATAACTTATGTTTTATAGAGCTTGAATCTTTATTGTCTATAGTATCTCTAGAAGTTACTTTTTAAATGAAAAAAAAAAGAAAAAGAAAACCTCCAAATTCTTCCAGTATGGAATTTGTTAAATCTACATTATTTTACAAGGGCAAACTCTGAAGGGGATGTATTTTTGCTTGGCTCCCAGGGTAAAAATCAAAGGAAACTCTGGGGAAAACCAACAACTTAGACCTCCCTCCAATTTTTTTACCTTTAAAATTTGCACAGTAATTCTGATGGAAACATTGCCAGATCCATCAGGGAAATGCTAACTAAGGTCATTATTATTCTCTGGCAGTCATTCACACAATTCATGGTCAGACACTTGGAAGGCAACCTCTGAGGGTTGGTTCCTAATGGAAACATGAGCACTTTATTCTGGAGTGCACAAAGAAGAGGAAGGAACACTGCAGCTGCAACTAAATTACTAAACCCAGCTTCAAGATCATGGAGGCCTATTTAGACCACACTTAATGTGCATTGAGGCTCCAGGATCAGAAGAGTGGGACCCTATCTGCTCCTTCCAGAGCCAACTGGAACATACTTTCTTGTTGACTCCAGCTTGAGATCCTCTATAGGGAGTAAGACAGTGGTCATGTAAAAGCCTTATATTGGAAAGAGAACTTTGTTCCTTTTAATTGTTCTTAGGGTGTTGTATGCCCAAATGCCAGATTGGAATTGCAGCCATCTGAATATTTTCAGAAAGCATCATTATCATTTAAAAACCAAAGAGCCAAATGAGAGGTGGCCTCGAAAAAGCCACTTTAGAGGTGGGTGAATGGGACTGTTGACTGTACTGTGATTGAAAGGGAGCTTCTAATTCACTTTGGGAAGCCACTGGAAAAGGCTTTCCCAGAAATGTTGAATACATTGTAGAATGCCTTGATTGAGCCTTGTTGTAGCTGAGATTATTCTCATGTCATTGTATAGACTGCCTCATAGTCACCCAACATCCATTCTGGTTTATTTGCCATGGTCACTTGCATTTGGAGGGTGAAGACATCCTTGCTAAGCTTGTGCTGTGTATTTTCAGATTTTCTATCTTGTTCTGCTTTCTTTGTTCCTTCCATTGCTTTCTGCAGGTATTTAAACCCATGGTTCAAAAGAGACTATAATGTAGCTAAGTGGGTAGAAGATGTGAATAAAAACACTGAAGGACCATATTTTAGGTATTTTATAAATTAATTTTTATATCCTTCTCAAACTCTCCCAGCACATACAAATACTGTAGTGTGACTGGCTCTCTATCTTGTATCTCCCAATACAAGTTCCTATAGGTGGAAAGGGGTCCTTGTTTATTTGCTGCCTTTTGACTCTGTTTTTGCTTCGTGAGCAAGTCTGGTTCTTTTCTGAATGTTTCAAATAAAGCCATTTGAAAGGGTTGTCATTTAGTGCATGTCCCTATCACCATCTTAAGCTTTTTAGTAGCTTTCTCTTCATTTTATGCTATGTAGTGTTCTATGGGCATGAAACATACTTTCCACTAATAAAGAAGCACTATTAACCTGAACAATTTAGTTTCTAGAATCTAGCAGTTTCATAATGCATTTTTCCTACTTACTGCCTAACAGTGCATAGTGCATACAAAAACTCAAGGAAAAACGTATAAAGAAACTAAGTGAAATGTGATGGGATTTTACTTGGAGTAGAAACAATGATTTGGTCTAACTGGAAAATTACTGAGACAACATTGACCACATGGGAGTATGTGGAATGAGTTTAGGTTTTATTTGTTCAGTATAACCATTTCCTACCAGAGAAAGGCTGTGCTGAGAGGTGTTATACAGATTCTTAACAAAGCATATAAGAAATTTTTTATGCTTATAAAAATATTGTCATCTAATACTTCAAATAGAACAGGAAGCAGCTGAAAATATATTCTTGACTCACAAAATAGAAGAATATCGCTACATTTTAGAAACTATCAAATTTACTCAATTCACTGCAGCTCTGTGTAACATTACAGGTCAGAAAGAATTTCCAAGAGTTCGTAATGGCATTTTTTACCCTTTATAATATCAAAGTGATTTCCTAGAGGTAAATGTCCACTTTATATCTGACTACTTTGTGGACAACTAAGGTAAAGGAGAAATATGTACTCAATTACTACCTCTTCTGAATACAATTTTACAATAAACTTTCATGTTACTGATTGCCATGACTTGGGTCAACATTGAACAGATATCAAAATATGTATGTGTTTTTAACTCTCAGCACCCGTATAAGGTGGACTCTCTCTTCCAGTGTACCATTTAGTTTAGTTATGTATAGTTTGAGAAAATGATTAGACCTACCTGCCTTTTAATTTGATCCATAACATTTGCATATACCCCAAGGAAAGCGTAACTCCTGCCTGCTCACAAAAATATATCCTGCTTTTATACCCCATCTTTCCCTCCTGCCCTGTCCCTCTGCTTGTCCCACACTTTCCCACACTGAACCTCATACACATACACTTACATTCAAACATCCCACCCTCATCTGTAGCTCCCAAGATGGCCAACATCAGGAAGACAGGTAAGATGATTTTGACTATTATTTGGAATCTTGGCTCACCTGCAGTCCTATTTCTCCTTTCTGTTTTCCTCAGGCTTGTGGGCAGATTGTAATTTGTACCAGCCATGGAACCAAAACAGAATGACTTTCATCCTATATGGGTTAGGGCTTTTATTCCCAAATAGATTTAGCATTTTTGCAGCAATAATTTGTGAAATGGTACCCCGGAAGAGTTGATTCACCTCCCCTGCGTGAGCTGAGTAGTGTATGTGGCTCTCAGAGAAAGAGGTCACGTTTCTTAAAATCAGCACCCAGGTCTGCCCAGAAGCTGCATGACTAAATGCAATTTGGATGGGGAAATGCTTCAGCACCCCTGATTGCACGTGCAAAACTGCAAGGACAATTTTAGAGGGTTCCTTTGTTTTCTCTTCTAATATGAGATATTGGTTCCTACAGTAGATAGTGAAATTAAGAATTAATTGTTAAAAGCATATTTATGTTTAAAGGTTAGACAAAGTTCTGTGGACAGTTATAATTTAATAGACATTTTTGAGTTAATAAGGGTGATAAGATTTGAAATTCAATACAGAATTTCTGTGGTGGTGGTAAATAATTGAGATGGCCCAGAACGTTTAACACAGTGATTCTAATGCAAGGGAGAATTTCATCCACCCTCTATCCAAGCCAAGCCTCACATAGGAGACCCAAAGTGCATCCACACCTTGGCTTGTGCCTTGCCAACCCTATGCTTAGGCTCAGATCTGCTTCATCTGTGGCCAGGTCATTCAGGATTACCCTTCCTGTCAAAACCACCAGTGAGGGCAAAAGTCACCTTATTGTTTTTTGTAGAGACGGGATCTCACCATGTTGCTCAAGCTGGTCTCAAACTCCTGGGCTCAAGCAATCCACCTGCCTCAGCCTCCCAGAGTGCTGGGATTACACCCATGTGGTGTTAGCTTTGTGGCATCCTTATCAAAATGCAATCTGCAGCAAACTCGTTCAAAATATAGTCCAGCATTTACAATATAGTGGCCACACTGCTAGAGAGAGCAAGGCAAATGCCTAAATAGATACCGAGTGATGAGAGTGCCTCTGCTGTGCCCCCTCATCCAGTTTCGATATGGCGGTGGTTGCTCAGGTTGTCCTCTGCATCAATTCAGGCCACCAGGAAGCAGCAAGTGAGATCAGGACAAGAGCATTAGCTCGCCACACCCAGATCCTGGATGCAGCTCTGTTATAAGCTCTCAGAAGGTATCCTTACTCTCGGGTATCATCCCATTGATTACTCACTTCATCAGGGTTTTCGAGTCCACTTCCATGATTCTATGGAATTTTTGGTGACTCTGAAAAGAAACGAATAATTACAACTATCGTGTATCCAGTGCCTATGATATACCTTTATTCCTCACATCCTAAGGTGTGAGCATTCTTATTACCTTTCTGTAGATGGAGGAAACTGAGATAGAGTAATTCAAGGTGGCACAGCTAGTAAGGGTCAGAACCAGAACTAGAGCCTGACACTGAATCCAAAATCTGTACCTTTTCCATTTCACCTTAATTAAAAGTAGCAGAGTGGATACTGATGACTTGAATCCTCTCTTAGTACACTTAACAAATTCTCCTGGATCTAGGCCAGGTGCAGTGGCTCACGCCTGTAATCCCAGCACTTTGGGAGGCCAACGTGGGCGGACCACGAGGTCAGGAGATTGAGACCATCCTGGCCAACATGGTGAAACCCCATCTCTACTAAAAATACAAAAATTAGCTGGGTATGGTGGTGTGCGCTTGTATTCCCAGCCACTTGGGAGGCTGAGGCGGGAGAATCGCTTGAACCTGGGAGGTGGAGGTTGTAGTGAGCCGAGATCACACCACTGTACTCCAGCCTGGTGACAGAGTGAGACTGTCTCAAAAAAATAAATAAATAAAAATAAAATAACAAATTCTCCTGGATCAACCTACTATAAAACTCACATATGAACACAAGTGAATAAGAGGTGGACTTGTGTCCCTCTCCATGTGACTGGCCTGGTTTTTAGCCTGTCCTTGGGTGCAGACCTGAACTGAGGTTGGCCTTACAGAAGGTAATCCCAGGAAGTTTGATGTAGCCCCAAGAGGCACCACAATCCATTGGCACACAAACATACCTTTATTGTGTAATTCTAATAGGGTATCCATTATGGTAATTATAGTTTTTTAAAATACAGTAATGGGCTGGGTGGGGTGGCTCATGCCTATAATTCCAGCACTTTGGGAGGCCAAGATGGGTGGATCATTTGAGGTCAGGAGTTTGAGACCAGCCTGGCCAACATGGTGAGACCCTGTCTCTACTAAAAATACAAAAATTAGCCGGGTGTGGTGGCGCACTCCTATAGTCCCAGCTACTCGGGAGGCTGAGGCAGAGGCTGCGGTGAGCTGAGATCACACCAACTGCACTTCAGACTGGGTGACAGAGTGAGACTCCATCTCAAAAAATAAACTAAAATAAAATGCAGTAATAATAATGGTTGACTTGTATCCAGTGATGCACTTCACTTCTTAAGTGAATGAGCTGGGCTGGTGCCTGGCTTTAAGTGAAAGCCAGGCTGGAACTGCCGGGCAAGTAGTCAGTCAAGGTCAGAAAAGAGCCTGGAGATAGTTTTGAAGAAATGTCTTCCTTAGACATTTGTGAGAAATTTTGAGTTTATTTTCCCTGAAGTGTTTTACCCTACCGTCGTCTCTACTCCTGTTTTGACTCCTGCTCTGGTGCTCTCCATCCTCCCAAAATAATCACTTTTATGCTGTCACATACCACCCAGCCTCCAGGACCCTTGCCCCTGCTAAAACTTTCCCGCTGGGCTTTTCTTCCCCTCAGGGTCAAAGATGTCAATTAACAAGCGTGTTATTATTCTTTACTTCTATTTTGACTCCTGCTCTGGTGCTGTCACCCCCCCAAGATAATCAGTTTTATACCAGCCTCCAGGACCCTTGCCCCTGCTAAAACTTTCCTGCTCAGCTTCTCTTCTTCCCCTCAAGGTCCAAGGTGTCAATTAACTAGCGTGTTATTGTAAGAAGTAGTATATGTGCAATTTCTTTGGGGTTCTGGAGAAAACCTCCTATTTTTATTCTAACTTAATTGGCTTTGCCCATAGAAAGATATTTGAGGGGAAGACTGGACCTTCAGCACCCCTCATTGGAATGGCTTTGTCCATGTACCAGGCTGGCCATTTGGACCCATGGCCAAGTTAAAGCTGGAATGACTGTGAAGCTAAAAGCTAATAGCTAATGGTGTGGACACACATGCTGCAGCAGATTAAAAAGATGCCTTGTTTTGCATGATCCCCTAAAGTAAACAAGATTTAATTATTTGTTTGTGTACCTTACTAGCTTTCCTAAAGTTGGATATTTTATCAGTAGTGATTAGGCTAAAAAGCTGATGCCAGGTTAATAGTCCTCATTTTAGAAAGATGCATTTAAATATCTAAATGCAGAAGTTTGCCATCATCTTACATGTACCAAATTTGTTTCTTAAAGATCATAGTCCTATTTAAAGTGTTTTTCTAAAAATAATTTCTCAATTAAAAAAATATGAAGTACATTGCTTTAATAGAACTTTAGAGAATTTGAAGTACTAGTATTAGTTACACCCATCCGCTCAGCAATGAAGAGCATTAACATAGGAGAAATCAAACAGCTGCTGTGTTCTAAACGTTCACACAAACGAGTGGTCCTAGCCATTTTTCAAAAATAGGAGTTACAGATTAAAAGTGAATTGTACCATTCTTCATTCTTAAAATCTATCAAGAATGTTCACTACTACTATCTTAGGGTGTGTAGGAAAAATTATTTTCAAACTTTAGCTTGAATTCAGTGTCCATAAAATGGAAATTAGTATGAAAACTATGGCAGAACCAGAGCAAAGGATATTATATGCATGCAAACCAAAATTTAAAACAAGGAAGGAAAAAAGACACCTTTATGCTATTGAATGCAGTGTAGGCAGTAGATCTTGACCTACCTAGTGCTACCCCCGCCCCTCCCACTAACATTCCCAGGCTGGGTGAGTCACAGCAGATGAGGTACATTCTACTGAAATAAACACTTTTGCTATAATGTGGCAGTGTAACCAGTTCAGCAATGTGGGTTTTTACCACCTTGCACCAGGGATTAAGGAGCAGTGGATATGTAGTGGTAACGTTTGTGAGTGGAATAGCTACTACAGTTATCACATCTGTTTTTCATTGATATCTTATGAGTAGAAATTTTTTACTCAGCTGTTTTTTTTTTTTCACTTTAAAGACAAATTAGCAATAGATAGGGGCTTGTCTAGTATGTTCAGCTTAGTCACAAATTACCACTACACATGCAAAATCAATCAAGTACAGCATAATACACCAGCAGCTTACATAGAAATGCTGATTGTAGGGACTAATTAGACCATTTTTGTATGTTCTCATCAGACTTTGTTTGGCTGGAACTCTGCACTCCTTACTGCTTGCATGTTTACTAATTTATTAAAAGCCCTGTATTTGCCTTTGTTCCTTCACAACTAACACACTGGCCTCTGAATGCATGAGTGTTGTGTAAACTGGTGTATGATTTAGCAACTAATAAATATATCAATTGTAATGGATTTTAAGATCTTAAGGGAAAATTGGAATTATTGTACTTAAACATTTTTACATTAAGTGGTAAAAATAAGGCACAATATTAATATTTTATACACATAATTTACCATTATAAGCTCTTAGAATAATTTCATCCCTTCCCCATTTTAGCTTTTTATCTATTCTATAGGATACATTTTTAGTGGCTTGTAGTTGAAAAGTATCATTCTATGTCATAACATTTAAATAATCCATTGCAGTCATGAAATTAGGAAGATAAAATTGCAGCATTTCACTGTTGAGAATGACAGAATATCTTCCCAGTAGTTAAATCTTGGCAGTAGTGGCATATGAAAGTTAGAAGTCAGAGGGTTTGTTCTGAACCCACTTTTCAGATGTTTGAAAAATGTTAGGCAATCACATGATACTTATTTCATATTCTCAACATCTCAGGACTTTATCTCCTGCCAAGTCTCCTTCTTCATCAACTGGGTCTATTGCCTCCAGCAGAAAATACCCTTACCCGATGCCTCCACTTCCTGATGAGGACAAGAAAGTGAACCGACAAAGTGCCAGGGTATGTGGAAACCTCTTCCATGTGCTTACATGCTCAGTCATTATCATTTATCTATGAGTTTATATTTTAAAAGAGAGAACCATTTTTCCTCTCTTGTTCCTAAGAAAATGAAAAAATCAAACTTGAAAATAAGGAGATTCTTGAGACTTTTGGCTTCAGATTTATATTTGCAAATAGTTTAATCTGCATTGATATAGTCTAGGTACATTTTGTGTAATTAATTGCTATATATTTATATATTTTATTATTGTAGCTAATATATTAAAACCTAGAGTAAACAAAACAGTGTATTTTGCTGTATCACCTTTTACATTTTAATCACACTGCCGCTGTCTCACAACGTTCCTGAAACATATCAGTATGTGAAATTCGAGATACAGTGGAGTTTAGAGAGGCAGACTGGTCCTCAGAGATTTAAGTGAAAGATGTAACCAAAGAATAATTACCTTTATTGATGTCCAGGTTCTGTTGTGGTCATTTACACTGTAATGTCGATCTTCTTAGAAATAATGTTGCAAAAAAATAAAATAAAGCTTATAAGCCTCGGCAGCTTTAGCTGCTGGTTAGACTTTTTGGTCTTCAGAGATGTTTCGGAATCTCTTTGATCCCAAACCTAAATTATGTGGTTCAAGGTAAACGTGGATCATTCAAATTTTAATTTAACTCAGAGTCAGTAAGAAGGCACAAATAATTAAAAGCTGTGTAGATCACTACAATCCAAAAGTCTTTAAAAACTACCAGCAGTGTTTTGTTAATCATAAAAAATTACCATTATATGTTAATATGAGAAATGGTAAAAGATAACAAGACAATTCAGATTCCCAATACTCAGCTTTCTGAATTAACAAAAGACTTCTTGATAGATACCTAGTTGTTCATGATGTCATGTGTGATAATGAAATCTGAGACTGATGTCATTCCTGCCCTCCTCAAAGAATTGTCGAAGTGTAGCACCCCACTTTCTTTCTGCTAAATTGTCTGCATCCCTGTTTTGTTCCATCAAGTTAGGGACATCCCCTCAGCTGTTGTCATGTCAGAGTTTGGGTTATTGGAGATGTTACCACACAAGAGCCGTAAAAACGATAGCTCCCTAGAAAAAATGACTGGCCCTGGGCTGAGCAAGTGACCACAAAGGCTCTGGCTGCTGGGATTGTTACCTGAAAAGTCTGATTTGTTCTATGCACTGTGGAACAGCCACATAAGCATGTGGCAGAATCCTACCAAATACACAGCCCCTGTCTCTGGGCTGTCTCTGTGGGCTGTGGAGAGTGGAACAAGCAGATCTTCCTATCAGCAGCCCCTCTGTTACCACCACATAGATGTGGGCCAAGGCATGCCTAGTGCTGAAAGTGATGTTTGGCAATTGCTCATTTTTTCTCACTGGGGTAATCATGACATTCAGGTTTTTCCCAATGTTATTCATTTGTCCCTCCCTTCTTTCTCCTGTCACATATTATTTTTAATCTTTATAAAACAATATTGAGGAAACTTCAGCTCTCCGAGGCCAGAGTCTAAACCCTTTAGCCCTCCAGACCATTATCTGAGCATCAATTCAGATTGTCTTTGCTCCATTAACTCCTCTCCACCACCAGTGTCACCCATTCACGAAGATCCTCACAGTTCAGATATTCCTGTGATTTACAAGGGGTTGGTGTCTTTTCAATAAAAAGGGCATATAAAGCGACCTAAGGTAGATAGCATGGTAGCTTTACCACAGTCCTGTGGAATAGGCAGACGTGGGCATTCAGAACAAGATTTCCATGAAGATTTGGGAGAACATATTAAGGGAACCTATATAGAAACATCTACTTACTCACTTGGCTTTTTCTCCTTTTTCTTTCCCAGAAACTCATTATATATACAGCGACATGTACCAAATGTCCAGTAAAAATGGAATTTTGATGGAATTGGATACAACCTAAGTCACTCTGTTCATAGGCTTTGTTTATGTTTATAATAATTATATCTAAATTATATTGCCTGGAAACATATTTCATCAGCTTGATCTTCTTTTTAAATTGGTCTTCCTTTTCTGGTGAACTGAGTTGCATTCATATCTGATCATGCCACACTTGTTATTAGTCCATTAAGGTGATTGCTGAACATTGTAGAAATTTGAACCGGAACAGGGCCAATATAAAGAGCTCAGGGCAAAAGCAAGGAGAGGGTAAGAGGGACAGAATGAATGAAGGGACATCCTGCCTTGAATGTATCCTTCCACTGTGGTACCTCAGCTTGTGAGAGAGAACCTTTTATTTATTTTATTTAATTTTTTTGAGATGGACTCTCGTTCAGTCGCCCAGGCTATAGTGCAATGGCGCCATCTCGGCTCACTGCAAGCTCCGCCTCCCGGGTTCACACCATTCTCCTGGCTCAGCCTCCCGAGTAGCTGGGACTACAGGTGCCCACCACCACGCCCGGCTAATTTTTTTTGTATTTTTAGTAGAGACGGGGTTTCACCTTGTTAGCCAGGATGGTCTCGATCTCCTGACCTCGTGATCTGCCCCTCTCGGCCTCCCAAAGTGCTGGGATTACCGACGTGAGCCACCGCGCCCGGCTGAGAGAACCATTTTTTAAGGAGGTAGTGATAGAATTGGAGTGTATGGCAGTGATTTTCAAGTGGGTGATGGTGGAATTGATGGAATCACACTTCCCTGGTATCAGTGGTTTTCTGTCGTGGCTGCACAAGGGAATCATCTGCCAAGCTTTTAAAATATTCTTACGCCTGAGTCCCACCCAGAGAGATTTTGATTTAGTTGGTCTGGTGTGCTGCCTGGGAAGTGGAATTGTAGAAACCTCCCCAGATTAATGTAATGTGCAGCTGAGGTTGAGAACCACTGCTTTAGCTGGCTGTCTCAGAATCCTGGGGAAAGGAAGGGCATGTGTAGCTTAAAAAATAATATTTTAAATTCTTTTATTTCATTTGAGACACAATATTGACTCTATTCAAAATGTTTAGTAACATTAAATGAGGAGGTGATGGTTTTTGTATCAAAAGATGGCTGTTGTTAAAAAGGTTGAGACACAGGTTTTGAGGAAACAGAGCTAAAAGTTGGAGTGTTTATGCTATCCACTTTTTAGACTTTGCAAGAGTGTGCATCCACAATCACATACATATGGATGGAATCACTGAATCTTTTTCATCTCCTATTCAGAATACATCTGCTTCCTGCTTTCACAATGTGCAATTTTGCTCTTTTCTGTTGTGCAGCTATGGGAGACATCCATTTAAGATCAACTGTTTACATGTGATACATCGAAAACTGTTTACTTCAACTTTTATAGAAACCCAGGCTCATGGAATCACTGCAAATCTATCTGCTCTTCAGACAATACGAAGACCCTCTGAGATGCTACAGAGGAGAGGAAGCGGAGTTTCACATCTGGTTACCATTTTCTTTTTGTCATTGGCTTAGGATTTAATTGAACCATGAAAAGAACTACTGAAATGTTACACTATAACATGGAACAATAAAGGTACTGGTATGTTAATGGATAATCTGCATGACAGATAATATGTAGAAATATTCATAAAGTTAACTCACATGACCCAAATGTAGCAAGTTTCCTAAGGGACAATAGTGGATTCAGAACTTGACGTTCTGAAGCACATCCTCACTGTAAACAGTAATGCTATATGCATGAAGCTTCTGTTTATTGTTTTCCATATTTAAGGAAACAACATCCCATAATAGAAATGAGCATGCAGGGCTAAGGCATATAGGATTTTTCTGCAGGACTTTAAAGCTTTGAGAGGCCAATATCCCATAGGCTAACTTTTAACATGTATTTTTATTTTTGTTTTGTTTTTTTACTTTTCATATTTATATTAGCATACAAGGACAATTGTATATATGTAACATTTTTAAAATTTTAAAAAATGCAGCTGTTACACACAAGTGTATTTTGCCAAATGCCTAAAAATTCAGTCACAATCACATCATCGTCATCCATCCAGTGATCTTCAAAGACTATAAGCAGGTAATGTAAATATAGTGGTCAGTGCTGTAAATGTGTCTCTCCATAATTGGTATTTGTCCAAAACGTGTGATATCCCTTTAACCTGTGCACAGTCTGGAGGCAGTTTTATTGAGTAAGTAATTGAGTGAGAGAACAAAATGCCCAGCAAAACTTCTGGCCTCCACAGTTTGCTGATGCAGGAGCCCACTCTGCTGCTGATGGGCTGCTCCCTGGAAATCATCCATCCCATCCATCCATCCCATCTCATCCCAGTGAGCCAGCCCCTCAGCAGTGTGTGCTGCTGAGATTAAGCAAGTGCACCAAAGACACATGAGACGACGTACTGCCAGTGAGCTGGTAGCTTCTGGCTTGCCAATACTCTAACCCTTTGTTGCCTGAAGTTTTGTTCCTTGGCAAAATTTTTTAGTCACCCTTATCTGTGAAATGAATGACTTGTTTTAACTAAAACAACTTTGACACTGTTGATTAAGAATATTTGTCATTACTGGGGTGTGAATCCCAACAAGTCATTCTGCACTGACTCTGAAGCAAGATGACGGAAGATTCTACTGTTTGAGTTGGGCAGCTTCAATAATTCATAAAGAGTTAAGTTAGATCTAAACCACAGAGATGCAGCAACTGCGAAGCTACACTAACAGCTGGCGGGGGAAAGAATGTGATGCTTTGAAACATATATTTTTTAATCCATAGGAAAATAAGATTCTATTTTAAAAGACCCTTCTTTAAAACCAAAGTTTGATAGCTGTTATAATGGCAGATCTGTCATTCCAAAAGAAAGCTAGCTACCCTAGTGAGGCTGGAGATTGATGGGCTCAATCATATGGTCTGCTCTGAAGTATACTTCTGATTTCCTCATTTTCTCTGTGTTCTTAAGAGGAATGGAATCTGCAGACAGGTTTTCAGATATACTCTCTAAATTTGATCCTCTCCCATAGTATCCATGGACAAAATCCATATCATCTTCATATGTAATCAATTTGATTACATATCGTGCCCAAACTGAAGGGCCAAGTTAGAAGGCAGCATTTTATACTGTGTGTTTATGTCTTCTGTAATGGACCTCTCTTTTGAAAGTCTTTGAAATGTTTGGAAAGCAAACATTTCCAAAATTACATAATGTAAAACAGCATTTTTCATGACAGGAAGGGATGTGATTGTTGATATGACCATAAAGCGATCCATCAGGCCAAGGTTTGGTGAGTGTTGGGCAGTGTTGCCACATAGCTCAAGCCAAGAATAGAAGGGCAGACAGATTGAAAGATGTAGCAAATAAAGTGACTTTTTACCAAGATCACTGTAACGTGCACTGAATGTTTCCTGGTACTGAGTGTATAAAAGGCTAATGCTATAAGGTTTATTTTGACTATAAAAGAGTTTATAGATTTGAATATAAGGTGCCTCATGTAAATATGCTTCCTAGTTACAGGTATATAAACCCTAATTTGAAAGAATCCACAAATGGCTAGCTGAGAAGTTAACAGATCTCTGTCTATCATTTGTCCATGTGTGTGTCTTCCCTCACCTCAGTTATTTTTACATGAAATTATTTCAAATGAAAATCATGATCATGTGCCTTTTGGGAGACATGGTTGCTCTAGAGGTATATAGTTTGTAATTACCCTCCTTGGTAATAACCTTCCTGTGGAACTGAATAAAAATTTTTCTGTTTTATTTGTAGAGATTATGATTTTAGGTATACAGTAACTTTAATATTCTATTCTTGGAATCTACTCTTATCTCCCATGTTTAAACATTCTTAGAGCCATTTGTGGGATTCATTGACAAATTTATAGTCTCAAGGGAGAGTTTCAAGAAGTATCTATATGTATACTCATGGTTGGGGTTCTAGAGGCATTACATCTAAATATTTATGACTTTTCATCCACCGAGGTAGGTAGCATTAAATATACAAGCACAGCATTATTTCTCTTTAAATATCTATTTTGGAGAGAAACTTTCAGGCCATATAACAGTTTATATCATGCAACTAATATTTATATTTCCCAATCCACTACAAAATCATTGCTAAGCAGAAGAGAGCAGTTATTTGGCCTTTATGTTCCATTGTATGCCTTTTTCCCCTCTTTCTAGTTTTATGCATTGATAAGACTACAGATTGGCACCCTACTGCCTGAGAAGTTCCATTTATCCATAGTCGTTGCAGTGCAGTAAACCCTGATTTAAAGGAACATTTAAGTCTCTCCAGTAAGTGTCAACAGGAAGGCATGGGATAGCAGGGAGTCCTTATGGAGTGGACTGGCCACATGAACTGTCCTCTGCATCCAGCCACTCTTTATTTAGATGGGAAGTGGCATGGTCCTCTGAATGCTGCAGGCTGGAAATGATCCCCAGGGCACATGCAATCTGTGGAAAGGAATACATCGGACAGTGCAACATGGTGAGGGCTTTCAATTTGCTGTGGTTGCTGTATTTTTAACAAGAAACCCGGAGCTTCGATTAGGAATAACCTATCATTAGAGTTGTTCCTTTAAAAAATGTTGATGAATAAAGCAAATGTGGGCTTAAAATGCCAACTTACTTTTCACTTTGATATTGGTGCTTTATTAAGTGATACCATAGTTTCTCTCTCTTTTCCCTGTTACTTTAAAAATAATTTTAAAATTGTGTTTGTATATAAGGTCAGTCTGGCATACAGTTTCGGAAAGTAACATTAATAGGGTTTCTAAAGAAGTTGTCAGAAAGACAAAATTAGATATTCTCTGCACTTTCAGAGAAGGACTATTTATGTTTGAATTTCATAACAGGCTTACATTTCTTTTCTGTTGAGTCCCTTGCATATCTACATAATTTAATCCTGTCTATTGTCCCAGATCTCTTGTGGCTACTTTACCTGTTACCTTTTTTGGGATTTTATTCTCTATATTTTACAGTTACCTTTGGACCAGAAGATATATGGTATTTTTATTCACTTTTTTCAGTGTTTTAAAATAAGATTTGTTCATTTATTCATTTTATCCATTCATTTCCTGTTGTCGTGTAGTTCTAACCATATATATAGTACTTTAAATATTTTCTTATGTTATTATTTAACACGATAATAAATTCTTATCTAAAGAAAAGACTATTTTACTTTATTTTACTTAAAGGAAAGAGAATTTATTGGCAGGATATTGAGTAGCTGGTAGAGTATATGGAAGGGGAGAGCCAAGTTAGGAACTGGCAGGAATGAGGAGGGACAAGACAGCTGCCTGCACAGTCTGATAGGACACATCTGGCTGCTGCCACTGGATGCCCACATGGGCAGCATATTGTAAATATCACCCTACCAGTTGGTAAGTTGGCATGAATTTTCCATGAAACACTCTTGACTCCCATTTGCAGCATCATATCTACTTTTTATGCACCTAATTATATTTTTCCTTTCACTTTGATGTTTCTTTTTTTTCTAAAACTGCCACCTAAATACCTTTCCACTCCGTTAAATGTATGGAGTCAAGACAAATTTCTCATTCTTGCTCTACAGTTTAAGATGTATAAGAAGTAAACACTTCTGTGGAATAGGGCTTAATTTGGGGCTTAAATGTTTTGGTTTTTTTCCTCCTGAGATGTTTTTGAATGGATAAGACTACTCTGGTTTTGGATGCAGCAACTTTTCTCCTGGCATGGAAGAACTAAGGACTTTGATGAACAGTTTCCCATTGATAGTATAATATAATGAGGGGCCCAGTCTGCTCTTGTGAAAATTGGCTGAGCGGCAGCAGCCCATCCCAGCTGTGTGTGAGTAGCCCTGCTGTTAAAAGTACACCTGCTGGGAATCGTTGGCACACGCTCATAGCATATGCTTTGTGGGGGAGGTGCTTTTAATTCCAAGAGGAGCTTTTCTCCCACATCTGCAGATGCAGAGGAAAGATGCAGCAGGACTTTAGAAAACAGGAGTGTTTCTACTGACATTTTATTCATTGCTTTGTTAGTCCCGCAAATGGAGCATCTTCTGCTTGTTTGTAAGCAGAAAAAAACAAAATATTCAAAACCAAAAACCTAATTAGTACTTTTGTCCTTTATATCCCTAGTCTGACAAACAGTAAGCATCCTCATGGTGAGATTTTGAGGGATGCTTCCGGAACCATCCTGCTTCCCAAGTAGCTCCCCCTTCAGTAGCTGTGCAGCTCTTTTCTCCTGACTAGGAACTTTCTCTATTGTGGAAGTCAGTTCCTTTGGCTAAGCCGTCCCTTGGGAGAACCCTAGGATGCCCTAGGGAGTAGAGGTGGCAGGCATCTTTATCTTCGCCCACCAGCACATTAGCAGCTTATGCAACTTAGGAAGTCACTGGGAGATGAGTCCTAAGAGCGTGAATTTCAGGATGGGGAGGAGATAAGAAGCAGAGAACTTTGGGAAACCATGGGGCATTTAGTCCTGGCATAGACACAGAATGGATATCCACAGGAAGATTCCTGAAGCCAGATATGCAGGAGAGCACACATTGTCGTGAGAGGTGTGGTGGGAAGAGAGGTGCTGGATGCTAAGACAGACTTCTGTGCTTGGCGGACTGACTGCATGTTGACTCTGTGAATACTTTGTGGTCCAGTCCATGATAGGCCAGTCACTCCTGCCTGATGCATCCCTGTTGCACTGTTCATAGAACCTGTATCATATGGGGAAGCTTCAAGGCTGGCAGGCTTTTCATCAAGTAATCATCATTCCATGTTCCTACGTATCCTTGAAATCAAAACTAGGCAATATGTGTGTTTTTGGTTTTGTTTTACAAAAAGGCATACAATGAGACGAATTCTTAAAATAATGCACATACAGAATCATCAATAAAGTTTCAAAGAGTTTATGAAGAAAAGGTATTTTCCTTTCTTGTAAAAAATATGTTATATATATATAATATGCTGATCTGCATTCACCTTAGGGCTTAGCCTCTTATTTTATGAATTTTCAGGCTGTGATTTGTGTTGGATGGTTAAGCTCTAAAATAATGCAAATAGCCCCAATCTTTAAATATAGCGGTGCTAAGTTGAACAAGTAACACAATACAGAAAATGCTGATATGAATACTTAGTAATAATACAAAAGTTCCTGCTAAATTATATATGTGTATCACTGCCTGACTAGAAACCCCACTTTTCTTTTCTAATCCAGCACAAAATCAAACTGATTCTACAACCAGTCTTTTTAAAGGGCAAAAATGACTCAACACCTTTGTTTTGTATGGAAAACTTTTTTTTTTTTTTTACACTAACTGCAAAAGTGCTTTAAAAAAAGGTTTATTCAGGATAGATAAGCATGTACTCCTTTTTTAACCTGCTGGAAGACTTGCCCCTCCAAACTAGCACCCCCAAAAGACAACTTCTTTCAGAAACGGGGTGTTTTACCTAAACATAGTAGCTTACATGTTAGCCAGCAGTAGGTCGGCACTAGTGTTTTCCACGGTTATCACCTTTGACAGGTGATGTCCATCTATAGATAGTGGAAGCCACCCCATGGGGAGGTGTTAATAGCAGCATGGTTTCACTTTTGGTAATCAGGTAATCATGTGTATATACTTAGATTCGCATTATTTTAACATTTCTCTGCTACTCTGCACTTCAGGTTCGTTAAGCTATTTTAATAATTACTGGGGTTATGGCAAACACCAATGGAAATGTATATGGCAACTGCTTTCCTGAGCAAGTGTGATTTGTTTTATGGCTGTTCAAGTTATAAAATTGTTCTTACATTGTAGGTAAACAAAATCTTGATGTTTTTAAAGGTCACTGTAACTTAAGGTTCAAATTTCTGGCACAGTTTTATTAGTATTCACTTCCGAAGCTAATAAGATACCATGGTTTTCTATGTTACTCCCATTGTAACATTAGTAAAGTGACTTTCAATAAAAGATTTATGTTATTTTGATGCACGACTCTCTTCTTTTTTTTTCTCCCACCTAGTTTCTCTTTCAGAAGCTTTGTTAGGGGTACAGTCAAGGAATTGTTTCTTTTCTGTTCACTGGTGTCCCAGAAGGGGTCACTAATATGATGAGGAATACAAACCCTTTAAGCAAAGCCTGAGTGTGCAATTTGTTGCAGTTTCCTCATCTGGATGGCAGAGGTAGTTTACTTATTTATCTATTTGCCTCTCCTCGTAAGCACTTCCTCTCTCACCCTAATGAGGATCAATTTCCTATATCCTGTCTTGTAGACCAGGCAGTGGTGCTTAGTTAATAAGCTCACCTGTGCTGCATTCTAAAGCACTGAGCCTAGAATGGGCTCATGAGTTCATTACCTAAAAACTTCCACCCTGGCCTTTTCATCTTCCAGGCAGGCATTTTACCTACCCGTCATTATTCTGGCATTTGCGGGGTCCTTGCCATCCGCTCATAGGCTGCATAGGAAATAAGTTATAAGTAGTCAAGGTAGTTTTAATGTGAGAAAAAGAGAAGGA
This sequence comes from Pongo abelii, assembly GCF_028885655.2. Lineage (NCBI taxonomy): Eukaryota > Metazoa > Chordata > Mammalia > Primates > Hominidae > Pongo > Pongo abelii. Next base: position 88,267,127 of record NC_071991.2, on the reverse strand, counting down.
AGTCACTGATGAAGGGTTTGTACATTTATTATGAGATTTTAAAAGTTTATGGTGATTACATATAGCTCCATTTCTTGTATTTATAATAAGTTATTTAGATGAACACTGAAACAGTAACTCGGCTGAGCCAAAGCAAAGTCTAGTTCACAGATGGCAGAAGTTTTAGCTCATATGCCATCTCACGGACTTGATGGTATCACCTGGAACATCATGCTGAAGGAGAGTCTAAACTCCAATTTGGCTCAGTAGAAGCAAGAGCTTTAATTTAATATGACTGCTGTGGTGCAAATCTACGCCAACTATCCCCAGGAAGCACCAGATCTCTGGCAGCCACATTCCCATGGAAGTGCACGAAATGTGTTAACAGTACTTCATAAATCATGGATCTCTTGAAACACATGAGTAAAGCACACATCTCCAAAATAAAATTAAATCCTAAATGAGGGTGATTTGAGGCGCTTAATTCTCCAAATTGTTGAAGTATTCAAGCTTGAGCTCACGGCTTTACCATGCTCCAACTAGATTAAGAAAAAGTAAACAGACCAGGAAATAATTTTAAAGTAGTGGGTGAGGCTACACTAGAAGTATACAATGAATTAAACACAACCCAACATAAAATAGAAATAAGGCAACAGGAGATTTCACTTGTAATGAAGACTGGCTGTAATTAAAGCAGATGAATACATCAAATTTGTCAAGGGGAGGGAAACTTTCTAACTGCAGGGACATACTGAAAACTATGCTCCATGCTTTTGGAATGAATGGGTGAAAGCAGAAGGGGAGGAGATAAAGAGATTCGTTTTGAGGTATCAATAATTAAAACGGAATCAACTGAATGATGTCTGATATGGCTTGGCTCTGTGTCCCCACCCAAATCTCATCTCGAATTGTAATCCCCATGTGTCCAGGGAGGGACCTGTAAGCCTTACATCGAGGGAAGGAAGTGATTGGATCATGGGGGCGGTTTCCCCGATGATGTTCTTGTGATAGTGAGTTCTCATGAGATCTGATGGCTTTATAAGCATCTGGCACTTCCCTGCTTGCATTTCTCTCTCCTGCTGCCTTGTGAAGAAGGTGCCTGCTTCCCCTCCCGCCATAATTATAAGAAGTTTCCTGAGGCCTCCCCAGCCATGTGGAACTGTGAGTCAAACCTCTTTCCTTCGTAAATTACCCAGTCTTGGGTAGTGTCTTTATAGCAGTGTGAGAACAAACTAATATAATGTCAGAGGGATGGTTCTGTATTCACCCCAAAGCCAATTCAGAACCACAATTGATGCAGCACACCTTGGGACTTGTTCAAATATGGCCCATAACCTTCAGCAAGGGCCTTCTTCTCTACTGCTTATCCTCAACCAGGAAATTACCATTTCCTTAAACTATGATTTCCTCAGAGGACCCTGGTGAGTTGAAACCAAACAGCAGGTGCTAGGACACTGAAGGTGAGCTCCCTGCCTCCTAATCCTCTGAGCCCCTTTTTGGCCCTTTTCTAGACAGCCCAGACCAAGCAGAGCTTTGTGGCCTCACAGACAATATATGGAGATGCAATCTATAGTCACTGTGTAATATATAGCAGGCTGCTTCACATTCTGATATGTAACCTGGGCTAACTAACTTGCCATAGTTATATGTTAGGTTTGAATAATATATATTTTGACAATATTTTAAAAAATTAATAGTGAAATGAGGCTAAAGATGCATAGAGAAAATGTTTTATTTTCATTAGTTGACAACTAGTTGTTCAGTTGAATGGTAAGTCTCACACTGCATCCTAAAATAAGACAGATACTCTGCTGGCAAGTAGAAAATAGACTAATTTCATTTTTTATCTGTTAAGCTCTCTTGATAAAAAAGGCAAACCAGGCCAGTTTTAAATTTAAGAAACAGAAACATTGTTAGTGCTTCTTGTATCAACACACTTTACATATTCAGAACTACTACCAAGAGATAACATATTATCTCCTTTTCAAAGACGGGGAAACTGAAACTTGGCATTATCTATAATGACCAAACCACACAGTAAGAGGCACAAGCCAGCATTAGAATTCAGATCTTACTTGAAAGTGTACAGCTTAAAATTTTTTAAAAAATTCCTTCCATTATAAATGTAGTACCTGCTTACTGGAGAATGTTTGGAAAAGCAGTAAGAAGGGAGAAGATGAACTCATGATCCTGACTCCCAGTGGTAGCCAGATCAATGTTTTGGTACATACTTTCCAATACTCTGCTATGTATATTTTTTAAAGTGTGAATACATGGTATATCAAAATGGATCTATCAGTATTTTAAAAACTAAAATCTGATTTTAAAAGGAAAGCATATAGAAAATCTGAAAAATACTGAAATATATAAAGAAAATTAAAGTCATCTAGAATTCCATTAATCAAAAATAAACATTGTTAATATTTTCATATATTCCCTTAGTCTTTTTCTGTCAATGTTCTTTTTATATAGTTAAGCTTATAACGTACAAGATTTTTAAGGAGAGTTAACAAAGGTTTAAATAGATGACAAAAAGGGACTGGTTGACAGATAGTATTTGCCAATCAAATTATTCAATAGGTTTTGAAAGGCCTGTGCTAAACTTCTACTAAGGTGAACCCTGACATGGATTACTGGATCACCTTTTTTGTTGTTTTATTTCACCCAAGTGGGTCTATGTCATTTACCTAAGTTTTTATGTGTGAAGTATTCTTTGTAGGAGAGGAAAGATAACAGCTGTAGTCTGATTAACAGTTTTTAGTGTCTCACAATGAAAAATAAATAATGTGACTTAAACATTTTGCATACTTAAATTTACATAGAGTTTTAGCAAGAAAATAAGGCATGACTGATAATGGCTCAGGAAAGTTCTAAATGGTGTAACAGACTAGATCTTATTAAAGTTCCAAAGAATTTATTATCAAAACTAAAACAAAACTTCAGTTGTACATAAAGTAATAAACTTTACAACAGCTGTAGAGAGAAAGTCGTGATGTAAGTTTACACATATTACCGAAGGCAAAGAGGACAAGCAAAGGAGAGCTCCATTTGGAATGTCGATTACATTCATGCAGCTTCCTCTTGATTTAAACACTCATGACACACTGAATGAACTGAAAGAAAAATTCAGCATTATATGACAGACCTCAAAGCACTTATACAGCACAGCCTATTTCTGGCAGCTTACATTTGGTTTTCTAATTTGAACATGGGTAAAACAACCCCTACAACTTTCTAAGATATGAGTAAATGATAGATGGAAAAGTTTCCTTTTTTTAGGGAAGCAGTCTAATATAAAATCCATAAGGTTTCTCACATCAAAACTTCTTAGAGAAAGCAGATATAACTTCAATGGATAAATAATTTAAATAATTATTTGAATAATTATTTAAATTCCAAATAATATCTAAGACTAGAAATGGCCATGGTCAAAGACACTTACAACAACAAAAAAACTGGAGTTTATACTGTTGTATCACGTGGGGATTTCCAAATCACACAGTATTACCCCATTACTCTAATGGAACACCTTAAACAGTTTATTCCCTTAAAATCTGCTTTATTAAAATAAATTGTAGCATGCAAGTGTATGTATGCACAGAAACAGAACAGCTAACCCTTCAGATACCTGAGATTAGAAATACCAGTATTTGCTGTGAAATGTTGGCTTCCCCACTAAACATAAAGCAATAGATTCTGCCCTATCAGTGTTCCCTACACTACTAAGGTATTGTACACTGCTAACCCTTGCAGCTCTATTGCAAGGTCAAGGTGATTATCCCTATTTTAGAGAAAAGGAAAATAAGGATCAGGATGTTTAGAAATCTTTTAAGTAGCCCCATCTGAAGTCAAAGCCCATGGTCTTTCTTTCCATTCCCCAGGCAGCCTCCTGATCTTTAGAAACAGCAAGGGGACTGTCAACTAAGAAGTTAACGCATGTTAAAGAGAACACACCCTTAAGCAGGTAAAATAAGCATATTCACACACACACTAAGCTTTTAAAAGTGTACTTATAACTGCAGCAGCTGCTAAACCAAAAATACATGCATCTTATATTTTGTAATGGAGAATGGAATATTCAGTGATTAGTCACTTGAATTCTACAAATTTTGTTTTGTTTTGTTTTTTGTTTTTAAATCAATGGCTAAGCAAAAACTGAAGAAACAAGTAACCAATCTCCCTAGCTTTGTTATATACATCCAGCTAATGCCATAAAGATGGCACTAGGTTATGTTCACACTGGTTACATGGCCTTACCCTACCCTTGTTTAGTGTGGCTGTTTAGTAAATAACTTGTTTTAAATTGTGATTTGGCAGGGAGCAGTGGCTCACACCTGTAATCCCAGCACTTTGGGAGGCCTAAGCGGACAGATCACAAGGACAGGAGATCGAGACCATCCTGGCTAACACAGTGAAACCCTGTCTCTACTAAAAATACAAAAAAACTTAACCAGGTGTGGTGGTACATGCCTATAGTCCCAGCTACTCAGGAGGCTGAGGCAGAAGAATCGCTAGAACCCGAGACATGGAGGTTGCAGTGAGCCGAGATTGCGCCACTGCACTCCAACCTGGGCAACAGAGGGAGTCTATTCTCAATGACTGACATGATTTGTTTACAGAAGACAAAAGCAGATAGTATATCTGCATAGTGTTTTTCAAGGGCATTTCTAATAGAAATCTTACAATGGCTCAGTGCAAAAGGCATTACTACTATATCTTCTTTATTTATATAGTGTCACAGCAATTAAGAAACCTGCTTAAGTGACCCAGCTAATAAATACAACAAGCTGGGTCTTGAACCCAGGTCTCTGAATGCAAATCAAACTATGGTCTAACTATAGTTAAGACTAATACATGAAATTAATAAGTTCTGGATGATAACTCTTTCTAACTTTTGAATCCCTTATGTCTCTCGCATCCTTAAGATATTCTTAACAGCTAATTTCAAAGGGATACCCATCTGGTGTACATCTTTTTCATCTACTATATCTCTTAATTTCTAAGACTTACATCATCATATGGGAAATTCACAACACCTTGCTGAGCAGTATCCCGTCTTCGAAAGCTGTCTGTAAAACAACACAGTAAAATTTATGGTTTTTCTTTAAATGGTTTTTCTAAAATCATAAAAGTTAGTTATTTTGGCATTGAATTCACATTGCAGTAACATTTAAATTGTGCAACCAATTAACATAAACAAAAGACCAAAGCAAAGAAGCCAACTATATGAACAGCAAAAGATTTAATATGCAACAAAGTAACAGGCAGAAGTTGGCCAGCTGTCGGTTTTTTTTTTTTTTTTTTTTTTTTTTTAGATCTAGAGAAAATACCTTACCCAAAGTCAGTAAAAGCTGTGCAATTTCCATGGCCATTACTTAATTGTGATAAAAGCACAGAATTTCTAGCTTCTTAATAACAAAGATACTGCTTAAGAAACAGAGAAAGAGTCCCCAGTATAACAAATGGGCTGTAATCAGTTTCTCTACCATTTCAGCTCTGCCCTATAGAAAAGGATTTTATTTTAATTTCACTCTTTCCAAATATTTCACATTCTGGGGAAAAATTCATTATTATCTGATCAAAAATGCACAAGTTAGCTGATTGTGTTTTAGAACATTTTAGTAAAATTTAATTGTTTATTTTAATGGCAGATTACTTACTAATCTAAAATAAATTCTGGAAAAAAAAAACAAAAAATTATTTTGCCAGATATGCTTAATAGTAATCTGAGAAAAACTACTAAAGCAAGAAAAAAATTTGGGAAGAATAAAAGTTGAGAAGCACTGAGAGATGAAATGTAATAAAAACTGTGTCTTGGCTTGTGGTGATAACATGACCTTATAGAACTCACCTGTAAGAGCCCTCAGTTTGACGCAGCAGGCGATGTAGTCATCGAAGGTGATCTTTCCATTGGTGCTGTATCGTTTTGCAATTGAATTCACAGCCTGGGGACTCAACCTAAATCCTAAAAGAAAAACCATCCAGTAAAAAGGTTAAAGGATTGCAAAAGCTCATTAAAAAATAAAATAATCAAGCACTATTTTATATTTTAAGACTGCAAACTCATATTAATTATGAACACACACAATTTCGAAGAAAACTGAAAGTGCCTTCAGGTAGCAATTATTTATTTATTTATTTATTTACGAGAGGGAGTCTCACTCTGTCGCCCAGGCTGGAGTGCAGTGGTGTGATCTCGGCTCACTGCAACCTCTGCCTCCTGTGTTCAAGTGATTCTCCTGTCTCAGCCTCCCGAGTAGCTGGGATTGCAGGTGCATGCCGCCACGCCCAGCTAATGTTTTTGTATTTTAGTAGAGTCAGGGTTTTACTGTGTTGCCCAGGCTGGTCTCGAACTCCTGAGCTCAGGCAATCCACCCTCCTTGGCCTCCCAAAGTGCTGGGATTACAGGTGTGAGCCACTGCACCCGGCCTAGTTTTAAAAATAAAAATCAACTTACTTCTACCAATGAACGGAGAGTTCTAGTAAGCCATACCTACCCATTGTTGTCAGGGCCTTCTGCAATTCTTGTGGATCTACTGTTCCACTCCTGTCAGTGTCAAAACTGATAAAGTGTTGTCTCCAGCCATTCAGTACAGCCCAGAGTTCTTTAAATTCATTGAAACCCATTGTGCCAGACATATCTCTCTGAACTGTAATCAAGGATTACAGCTGTATTTTGCGATATTTTCTAAGGATTAAATGAAAGATCAAGGATAAGGGGAATTCAATATTCAATGGCTAAAAAAGTTATTGTAGATTATTCTTGGTATCATGTAAAATTAATGATTTAAAAATAGAATAAAAAAGGGCCATGGAGAAAAAGCTCAAGTGCCTATTTTTACTGTGGGGAAAAGATAACTTACATGACTTGATTATAAGGAAATAGCGTTGCCATTGTGAACCACTTATAAAAAGCGGTCTTGTTACTGGAACTAGGCTGTACTTTGTGGGTGCTTCAGGCTATGCTGTTTGCCCTTCTGTCCTAGCATCATCTCTGGTACCAATATTCCCTTGTTTAGTCCCCCCAGACAAATGAGGTGGGATGGAATGCACTGGATAGTCAGCACTACCTAAACTCAGTCCAACAACTGGGATGTGAAAAATCCCATCACTTGCAGAGGAATCAATGTTAAAGAAAAAAAAAGCTGTCCTGACACTCTGGACTCTGTACTTGTTCTATAATACTCTGATGTTTCCTTGAATTCCTGAACAACATTCTGTTACTAAATTTCTTTTCTTCCTTTATTCACACCAAATTCCACCCTATAATAGAAGATAATTATTTCAGAAAGCTTTTTAGTGATCATTTATTACTTTGTGCTTACTAGATATTAATTCTAAGATGAATTCCTTTAGAATTTTAGAAAAAATTATTCTAGACAACAATCAAGGTAAAGGATACATCCAGCATTGAAACCATAAGCCGGCAAGTCTCCAGGTTAAAAGCTGTTAAATCAAGAAAAGTACATACATATTAACACAAATCCAGAAATTCACATTACACTGGATACATTCAAATTAATTAGAAATATAATTATTATACACTTTTATTTTTATATGCTACTCAATTTACATGTGACTAATCATATGGAACTTCAAAGTAGCCTTTCTCCATAAAGAGGATTTTTCGCTAGGAACCCAAATTTGATTTAAATAACTTTGACAGAATTCCTTTTAAAAAGTATTACATAGGCCGGGTATGGTGGCTCACGCCTGTAATCCCAGCACTTTGGGGGGTGCCGAGACAGGCGGATCACCTGAGGTCAGGAGTTTGAGACCAGCCTGGCCAACATGGCAAAAACTCGTCTCTACTAAAAATACAAAAATTAGCCAGGCCTGGTGGCACACACCTGTAATCTCAGCTACTCAGGAGGTTGAGGCAGGAGAATTGCTTGCACCTGGGAGGAGGCGGTTACAGTGAGCTGAGATCATGCCACTGCACTCCAGCCTGGGTGACAGGGCAAGACTCCTTCTCAAAAAAAAAAAGTATTACATAGTACTGTTCATACTTTCTTGCTTTGAAACTGTAATATAATGAGTTCAAGTCACCATAACGAACCATAATGTATTATATCCAACATGGTGGGTGGGAAGTCAGGGTTGCTTTGTTCCTACTCATAAATGACTATAAATTGCTGGTTTTGCTAATTTTGTGTCTGATTACTTGTTTTTCTATTTTCCCTTCAATGTCAGGTACTGAGCAGTAACCTCCTACCTCAAATAGTCTATGACCTCTTAGCTTATATATGAAACCAGATAAATATGGTTGTTAGAATTATGTGTTAAATAAGAGTACTCTAGATAAGACCCCATGACCAATTCAGTGGTGGCCACTATTCAGAAGCCTTTTTAATTTACCTACAGTTTAGGAGTATTATGAGGGCATTTTGGTACCTCACTTATGTAACCAAACCAGAGCATATGCAATGGGTGTGGTTACTGGTAATCTAAGCATTAGAAAATTAAAAACAACCTCTTACATTGAATTAGTGGGAATCAATGACTGAAGAAATTGTATAGGTACAAAGAAGCTATAACGCTAAATGGCAGAAGTGACAAGGGTCACGTGGGAAAAGCTGGTATAAATTCTGCAAGCTTGTTAACCCACAGAACTAACATTTTTAACAGCTTTTTCTAGCTTCATATTTTTTCTCAAACCAAACTGAAATTAAAACACAACTGTGCTCACTACTGTAATGTCTCCCAACGGTGCAAACTATAGGTTTTACACATTTAATAGATTCCTGTGTTTGGCATATGCTTTATTGGAAATAAAAGACTAGTGACTATTTCTATTTTGGTCCTTCAATCTCCATTTGATCCACAGATAATATTCTTTGAGGTGAGAGGCGGAGGAAGCACTTTTTACAGTTTGGGAAAGAGCTGGTAGATTCTTCATTCTGACTTTTAAGTTGTGTGGAGGTATGAAGTCCCTCTAATCTGCAGCTGTAGTTCTCCACACTGGTGCTTATCAGAATCAAAGCTTTAAAAGATTCTGATACCTGGGCTGCACCACAGAACAATTAAATCAGGAACTCTGAGTGTGGGACCCAGGTATTTGTATTTTTAAAAAGCTTTTCAGATGATTCTAGTGAGCAGCCAAGGTTGAGACCACCATTCTACTCAAAGTGATTCCTGGACCAGCCATATTAGCATCACCCAGGAGCTTAAAGAACTGCAGAATCTCAGCCCTTACCCTACACCAATAAAATCAGAGGCTGAATTTTAGCAAATGTGCAGGTGATATATATTCATGTTAAAGAAGCTGGTTCAACCTGAACCAGCATCACATGGAAACCTGTTAGAGGTGAAATTCTCAGGACTCACTCCAGACCTCTGAATGAGAAACTCTAGGGCATGACCCAGCAATCTGGTTTTTGTAAGCTTTCCAGGTGATGCCAATGCTGCTCAAGTTTAAGAACTGCTCTGGACGGCCTGACAACCACAGGGCAGAGCCAACTGTGTTGGGCTCACATGAAGGTATTGAAGGGGCTATGAGGCGGACAGCTTCTCTGTCTCTGTTCATGAATGGCACCCCCATCCACTCAGCAGTAACACAAGCCAGAAACCTGGGAGCCTCCTCAATTCCCTCTCCACCAATAATCAATCACCTTCTAAACAACTGTGGAGTCCATTTCCAGCCCCACTGTCTCCTTAGTTAGCATTTCTCTCACCTGTATGACTCCAGCAGCTCCCTAATGGGCATCCCTGACTCTTGTTTTACTTCCATGTCCCCCAATTTATTAGCCTTTACCCTACAGTCAGGGGTAGTATGTGCTCTCCTATGCAAAACCCAGTATCAGTGATCTACTGCTCTCAGGATAAAGTCCAAGCACCTTAACTGGCACATAACGTAACACACTTATTTTGCCAGTCAGGCTCATCTCTTACTCTCGTTCAACCCCGTACACTATCTTCATGGAGAATTTCTCAGTTTCTTGACTGAACCATGCTATTTCTGGGTCTTCTGCACATGCTGTTCTAACGACCTAGGACACAACTTCCCCATCCCACTCACTTCATGGTCGGCCTCATTTCTGCTCAGCTTAGGTATCAATTCTGCAAGGAAAACTTTCCTGACTCCTGTCTGGGTTATGTGCCCATTCTATGTGATTCCACAGCCTTTCTCTTTACTTATCCCAGTGCTTTTCCCAACACCCAGGCACTGATTGTGGCTACAGAGCCAGCACCTAGCTCATAGGAAGTATTCACTAAAAATGCACTGGTATGGATGGATGGCACCAAATTCTCACCCCCACTGCACTTTATATGTACAACCCTCTTAGATCGTCTAAGAAGGAATGTTTTTTGAATGAAATTTTCTGATCTTTACTAATGCTCAAAAATCAATGTATAATCTTAAATCAAAATGCCAATGAGGCTACAGGGCTATAATTTTTCTGACATAGAAAATTTTCCATATTCATTAACTCAACAGCCACTGTTAAGTACTTATGTTCAGGGCTCAGGGTAACAGGAACTTTGGAGATACAATTGTGAAACTGCATACTGTCCTAGCTGACAGTCTAAAGAAAAGATAAGTCACATACACATACAACCCTAATCATGGTAGAGTGCTGAATTATAATGGAGGGGCCAGAAAGTACCAGAAGGGATTGAGAAGTGAGAGGCTCCTTCCCAGTAAGAGAATCAAGAAAGACTTTAGAGAAGACATAGAATTTAAGCCAAGCCTTGAATGACAAGAATGATGGGGGCATTTGGTGACAGCTAAGGACCAGCATAAGCAAAGAGAGAAGTAGAAGGCCTAGCACAGGCAAAGCGTAAGTGAATAGCTCAATATGACTTTCAAAGAGTACAAAAGGAGTGGGAGAAAATATGTTTGGTCAGGGGAGGGTGCATTACAGAGGACCTTGAATTCCTTCTAAGCTGTTAGTAAAGACTGAGGAGGAGAGGGACAGATCAGGAAGATCAGAAATCTAGTCATCTTTTTTGAGAAGGATCTGAAAGGGCAGTGAGATGGCAGTGAACAAAAGTGAATGAACAAAAAATACACCATTCTAGACAGTTCCAATGAACTAGAACGCTGATGTCCAATAAGTTTTGGTAAGGAAAACTCTTTCTCAATTTTGTTAATAATATAGCTTTTATTAGTGTTAATTCTATTTTAAATAATTATTTAAAATTAATTAAAATTGTAAGTATTACATATTAGTTACGTAAATGTAACTACATATAATTATAACTATAAATTATAATTAAAATTATTAATTCAACATTTTGAAATTATTTAAATTATGTTAATTTTAATAATTTCCAAGGAATCTCTGCTGTAATTTACCTTTACTCTTTTTCTTCTCTTCTGTTCATTCTACTAGAATGCCTCAAACATCTTTTCTTCTCACAGAAACATACAATATAATGGACCTAGAAGGAAAGCCCTACCTCCAGCTGTTTCTCTCAACCTTACCACAGACGAACAACTAAATTCAGGGAAAAAAGAGAAGCTGAATTACAATCTTACTGACTGGAACACAACTTCTCTCACCAACTCCACCTCTAGGTATGACTGCTTCCTTTTAAACTGGTTAAGAAGGGCCCATAGGCTCTGAGCTGGAGTATCCCACCTGCCCATCCAATTCGGATCTGTGCTTTTTGGTTTGGAAGTTGGGTTTAAAAGACTAATGGCCATCTAATACCTGTATTACAAACACTGACACCTCATAGGCAGGATGGTTCTGTGGTTCAGTACAGCCACCAGACAGTAGGTAAATGGATTCAATCACATAGGCCCCATGACTCAGGAAATGCTTTCTCTTTAATGCACTGATCTAAGGCCATCACTAAATGTGGCTTTCTCAATGAAATTTTAAAAGGACTGCTCTCTAAGAATATACAACCCATTTTGTTTGTGTCAGATTCTCAAATCTGCCACACCTCATCTACTGAAAGGATGTCGAACAACAGGCCATGCTGCGATCTCACTGCACGTTGATAAACCCTGCTAATAGGCAGACCTACCTTGTTTACCAGCTCAACTGCGTAACAATTAACAATTTAAATGTACTGCCCACACAGTAAAGAAAAACATCCCCTAATCCAAAAAGTGCTTATTTTGTTTAGGACTAGATTAAATAACAGGAACTTGAAAGCTTCTTCGTTTGTATTAATTCCTCCAATTAGGAAAGAGTAATAGGATACTAAAGTCACATAAAACAAAGGATGATGAAAAAAAATGCAAAGAGTTCAAAGACAGCCATCTAATACACGCCATGTCAAATAGTTTTTTAAAAACGGCCACTATAAATTCACAGCTGTGAATTCTAGTTTGAACATTTTAATCCACAGCTAACCATGAAACTGGGTCTTCAATTTGATGTTTTGTCTCAATTAACAACTGGCAAAGAAGTTGGCAGGTAATGTATTTGAACTAAGACGTTATTCTCTACCCTGGAAATCTATCATGTTCAAGATCTAATTTCAAGAGGAACCACTTCATATGTGTTGGATGACGAGAAGCCCCAGTTGGGATGCAGCAATTTTTTGGATTTTTTGAGACAGGCTGTCACCCAGGCTGGAGTGCAGTGGCACAATCTTGGCTCACTGCAACCTCCGCCTCCTGGGCTCGTATAATCCTCCCACCTCAGCCTCCTGAGTAGCTGGGACCACAGGTGCATGCCACCATGTCTGGCTAATTTTTAAATTTTTTGCAGAGACAAGGTTTCACTATGTTGCCCAGGCTAGTCTTGAACTCCTGGGCTCAAGCAATCTTCCCACCTCAGCCTCCTAAAGTGCTGGGATTACAGGTGTGAGCCACTGTGCCCTGCCAGGGATGGAGCATCTTTGCAATATTTCACTACTCTCAGCTCATGGCAGAGTGCTCAAAAGGCAGGGGTAGGGTAAGGGCTGAATTATGGAGCAGCAGGTCCAGTAAGTAGAAAGGGCACTTCCCACTTAGCCTGAATACATTCTATGAAGTGGAAGAGGAAAGACCTGAGGAATGTCATGGCAACCACTTATGTTAGCAGGAGCATGCCCAAAGCTCAGAGACCAGGAGTGCAGGATAGGCCACTCAGGGACCAGGGGTGCAGGGCAGCAACTCAAAGCCCTAAGTGCCACCAGGTCACAGCAGAGTAGGCTCTTGGCAAATAACAGTAAATGTCAGTTCCTAATGTCAGTTAATGACACCTGACCTGGCAGATTCCATTTCAGCACCCTACCTTGTCCTCTGTGAAGGAGGCCACCCAAACTGTCTCACTGGTTCTAGGTACACAAAACCAAATCTGAGAAATCCACTAAATTGGCAGGTAGGATGGAATAATTTATTATTATTATTTTAAAGACAAGGTCTTGCTCTGTTGCTCAGGCTGGAGTGCAGTGGTACAATCATAGATTATTGCAGCCAAAAACTCTTGGCTTCAAGCAATCCTCCCGCCTGGGCCTCTGAAGTACTGGGATTACAGGTGTGAGCCACTGTGCCCAGCCTGGAGTGATTTAAAAACTGTTTTCAAATCAACATTTTGAAATAGTACTGTATTTTAGCTTTTAGAATTCTAAACTTTGCTAGATCAGACAAGCTCAGTTTTCTTGAAGGCTGTAATCACAAGTAACAGCTAAGATAGGAAACGCAAGAGTACATTTAGACAAACTTTGGGACTGTCAACTTACGTTTGTATCCTCCAGCAATGCCAGACTGTGTCAGACATCTCTGCAATTCATCAGCATCTATCTGCCCATCCTTTTGAGAAAAAATTAGAGGAATCATAATAGTGATTTGTTCTTTCAAGTTGTTTACCTTCAGCATTCAATGAAGCAATAACAACAAAGAAAATCAGTATCATCATGCCATCATGCATGACTTTTTATTAAAAGGAATGCCTTCCAAAAGTGGGCATTCTTTTCCTTAACCCACTTCCAAAAGTAATTTAATGATGAAAGAAAGAGTCTGTCTTGGCAACTACTCTTCTCTCAATCTGAGCTAGCAAACTGCTACAGCTAAACATTTTAAAATATTTTTTTTTTTTTGAGGGGGGTGGAGAGAGCAAGGTACAAACCAGACATCAGTAAATAGAAGGCTTGGTTCAAACAGAAAGAGGCCTCCTTGGTCACTTTTTCTTATGATACAGTGAATCATTTTTTTCAGAGCACAAATACATCTGGAAGATTCACATTAGGTTCTCAGTGCCCATTCACTGGCTGAACTGGGAAAGAACTAGATATATGTGATTTTTAGGGACTTTAAAATAAAATACCTAAATCTTCACGTCACTGGGTATTATAAGTTATAAATGAGGAGCAAGATCAGCAATTTGAAAGACAATGGGTATGCTGAATACAGGTCAGGGCTGCTGAAAGCTAAGCAGGTGGGGTCACTTACATGCTAGAGGCACCGGCAATCTAAGAATGCTAGTCTTGAGGTTTGCCATGTCTTGTGGTTTCAAAGATACGGATCATTAACAGATTAAGTAGATACTTAAGGGGAAGGTCTTCCAGTTTTAGACTGTATTTTCCATTCAATTTCTTAAGCTGTATTTCTTAGAGTACTACCTTAAAAGTGGTCTTAGGTTTTTTATCCTATAATATTCTACAGTTTTCACATTAAGATTTTGCTATTTCTAGCTTTTGGTCAAAACAAGACTAGGTTGAATTCATAAGAACAAACATCCCCTCTGGACATGTCTGGGTTATACCAACAGTATATTTACTGCACACAGTGACCTCATGAGCTAGGTAAGTGTCCTCTCTCAATGTAAGATAGCACCTGTCAATGTGAGATAGCACCTGTCATACAACTCAGAATGCAGACAAGTGAAAGGTGTTGGGGAGCTGACCTTAATTGCTTCTCTGGGTCAACAGACCACAACACCTAATAAGGACATGGAGGGGCTGACCTAGTAACAGCATCTGCGTCAAAGAGAAACTACATTGTTCACAAGATTAACTTCCTGATACTAAGAAGGGAACAGTAACTTCCTTATTTAGAAGCTGGTGGGTTTTTACCATATTTCCTAAGGGGGTGAATGATTAGCAATCAAGTTCAACCCAAAGAAAGTGCCTATTAGAATCGAGCTATGTAATTACTAATATATGTCTTTAAGTTGTACAAACAAGGGTTTATATTTACCAGATCTTGAATTTCTTCGCTTGAAACCATCCTGGACCCTTTAATTCAACCACAAGTTTGCTTTCGAACTGAACTCACATAAATACGAGTAACATTTTGTCCTAATTTATTCTGAACATTCAGAAATAAAAAACTAAAATAAGAAACAAAGAACTTTTTTTTTCTTTTGCAGAAGCAAAGGGACTCAGTACCACAGGAAGTTCGCTTTTCTGTGTCACTATATCAAAAGCTACCACAAATGCAGACAATAACGGCTCTTTAATATTAAAGGGAAAAGCTAACCTGTCCAGCTACAGCAGCAAAGTAACCATACAGCGGATCCTGAGTTTGTCCGGGAAACGCAGGCCCTCCGGGAGCCCCTCCATACTGTGAAACAGGAAACACATACACGTCATCCTGCCGAGTCAAGTTTTCTTCTTTCACCACTGAGGGCTTTTGTGCAAGGCCAGACAACTGCCCGCCTGCCCGCCCTTCACAAGGCTCACCTCCCCACCACTGGGCACACTCTGCCAACACTCCACCCCTCTCTTCCATTCACACCCCGTAATTTAAAAACTGGCGACTTAGACCATAAAGAGTTGCTGTGAAAGTGATGTCTACATATGTAAAGCAACTTTTAAAATCCCTATTAACCTGAAGGTTACTGAGGTGAGTGCAAACTAGGTAAGCCAATGAATGGCAGGGCTTCGAATTCTCCTTTTGTTGTTACAGCATTTATGGTATTTTAAGAGCGTTTTATAAACGATGGAAGGCTGGAGTTGGTAACATTCTGAGACGGGTGTAGCCTAGCGAAAAGTAAGGTGTCTGGCCGGGCTGTATCTCGTGGGTGGCGAGGGAACATTGCCTGTCTCGGAAACAGTTCCCAAGACAACGCGCATCCCAGACGCCCGGCGAGACTGCCTTCCTACAGGTCTTCTACTTCAGCAGGTTTTCCCTTTTTTTCCGTCCCCCTTCTCACTCAATTTTTTTTTTTTTTTTTTTTTTTTTTTTTTTTTTTTTAAAGGGAGGAAGGTATATCAGTCTAGAATAAAATGACTGTTGTTGCTTTGGGAGGCAACCAAGAGGGCGGGGGTGGGGTGGGGTGGGGGTCAGCCAACACCCAATTAACACGATTTCACGCCGCGTATCCGAGAAGCCGCAGGGTGGGCTTCTAGGGTCCCAATCCACCCTCACCTTGGCCCCGCAGAGCCATCCAAGAGAAGGGACGGGGGAAACGAGGGGAGAGACCGAACCGCAGGGGCCTAGGGCGAGGCCGCGAGCGCAGGGAGAAGCCGACGGCGGAAGAAGCCCGGGCAGCCGCCCAGCAGCGCCTCACCCCGCTGGCCGCAGCATCTCCAAGGTGGCCTCTTAGCGCCCCGGAGCCGCCTGGGCCGCGATCCCGCGCAGTCAGCACTTACCCCGCCTGGGTAGTACCCGCCGCCGGCGCCAGGATGCCCCGGGTACGCCATGCTGCACACTGCGCCGCCGCCGCCGCCCTCGCCCTGTGCGCCAGGCCTCTCCGCCGCCTGCCCCGTCCCGCCCTCCCGCGAGGGGGCCGCCCCAGAGCGCACCACGCGGGCGTGGGGGACGCGCTCCGCAGCCGTCTCCAGCTCTTGCCTGTGCGCGCGGCCGTGGCTGCCCTGCCTGCGCGCTTCTTCGTATCTTTGCCATTACGGTGCTAATGCAGTGCACGATTGAAGGTCCAGTGGTGGCCTACGACCTGCGAGGCAATTCACACCAGGGACTTTCCTCCCTCCAAGACTAATGGCACATTCCAACACTAATACACCACCCCAGGAATTCCTTTTTTTTTTTTTTTCCTTCGGACTTGGCTATTATCTGGCATATTTCTTATTTTAAACAACTTTATTGGACAGGACGGAGCTATTATAAGTGGAGCGCACCATCGCGAGGCAGGGGCTGGATGCGTTAGGGCAAGCCTTAGGTACCAGTGGGTGAAGGAGTCGTTGAAAGATGGAAATACGAAAGCGCCCTTGGAAAATAAGAATTAACTTGACGAACTGTGTGCAAGGGAGAGTTTGGCTTGCTGTTGGTTGCAAAGTTCATTGAACGACGACGGCGTATTTCCTTCCTAGGGGACAATTCCTTGCCTGTTTAAGCTGAGCGTGGCTTGTGTCCTGAGTAGGACAGAGGGCATTTTCCGGGCAGGACAGCCTCACCCAGATCGTTCTTAGGAAAATGAATTGTTTGAATTATCTGGATGATTCAGACAAAACAATCCATTTCTCTAAAATTATTCAGCTACTTTTTATATAAGAAAAGTTTAGAACAAGCTAATAGTGTGCTGGTAAGTATTCAGGAAGATAAGAGGAACTTCGATGTAGGTTATTCTTCTTTACTTCATATATTTTTCTATCTCCCAGTTGAATAGTCCGAAGCAATTCAGGCATGAGCTTTTTGTTTTGTTTTGTTTTGTTTTGTGTAATTTCAATGACAGAAAATTGCTTGCCCTTCACTGTTAAGGACTAGACTTAATGATTTCCTGAATTTTAACATATTGAGAAACGCATTAATAATCCAGATTCACAGTATTTGTTGTGGAGGTTGCACAGAAACATTTAAAGGGTCATCAACATTTCACAAATATTGGAGCACCCGCCAGTGTGGTACTGTGCTTTTTCGCTGTGGTGGACGGGCTTCCTCCATTCTAAATTCGTGGGCTATTGTCCTCATTCGGTTTATTGTTTTTCTCTTGTGTGTAACTTCCCTCGCAAGCCCTTTTGAAAACAAAGGTCCGAATTGTGAGAAAAATTCTAATAGTCCCTGTTGTGGCATAGCAAAGACACTGCATGTTGCCTGTTTTGTGTTTGATTCAGGAAGCAGGTTACTGTTTTCAATCATCAAGGTAGCAATCATCAAGGTAGATGAGACATCTAATGAGTCCCCTGGTCTCTCTTTGGAAGCCTGTTTCTTCAGAAAGAGGTAACCGACTATAAGGAATAGATGTCAAGGCTGAACTCAATGTTGAGTACAAGCTCAAGACTCAAGTTTGAAAGAAGTATAAAGCATATAAAATATTTTTAAGTACTGCAGAATTAGCTTCGTGGATAAACGGCTATACGAATTGGCATATCAGTTGTCCTTAGACATCTTCCTACTGCTTTACTGCTACAGAACTGAATTTTAATGGAGTGTTGCAAATTCAATTCTTACAATTATTGCTAACAAATTGGTCAGCTGCTAATACTTTAGTTTGCGGGAAAAAATTGTGGCAACTTATAATAACATCAGACATACATATAATAATAAAAATATGCCAGATCCTCATCGCATTTTACTTATTTGCTTAATCTTAATAAAAATCCATGGGATAGGTATTATTGTCATTCCCATTATACAGTTGAGGAAGAACTGTATACAGTTGAGGAAGAACAGAGCTGAGCTATGCTACCAAGCCATCTGACTCTAGAGTCTGTGCTCTACACCCAGGGGCAGGTAAAGAGCCAGATAGTAAATATTTTAGGCCTGTGGGCCATACAGTCTCTGTATGAGAGAGTCTACATACATGGTGGTATGTAGACTATGTAGTCATAGTGGTATGGCCAAATACCACTCAACTCTGCTGTGTAGGCCACTGGTATCCATAGACAATGGATAAATGAATGGATGTCGCTGGGTTCCAATGCAACTTTATTTATAGACACTGAAATTTGAATTTCATATGACATGAAATATGCTTAATTTTATTTTTCCAACCATTTAAAAATGTAAATATTATTCTGAGCTCTTGGGTGTACAGAAGTAGGAGGTGTGTCAGATTTGGCCTTTGGGCAGTAGTTTACCAACCACTGCTGGAAGCCCCTCCAGAATGCGGGCTTATGACTCTGGCAGTTTAGCACTTTAGCAAATGATTTGCTGACTGTAAGATAAAGCCTATGGGTAGAATGCAGTTATTTGTCAGAACGATTTACTGAGTCCTAAAAAAAAACTGTAGGAGGGTTGTGACAGCAGCATGGATTAGGGAGAGAACTATGATATGAGGTTTATAGATAGGATATGGGTCATGGTTATTTTGGGAAGTCACTGGAATTACAGAAAACTTTCTGATCATATACTCCAATCCTGCTGTTTTACAGAAGAAAAGACCAAGGCTGAGAGATGGCAAATATCTGGCCCCAGCTCTTGAAGGGCAGACATAGCCAGATGTAAATGTTTCACCCTTCCCAATTAAAGCTGTGACAGTAGCTAAACATGCTCTCAGAGAGAATCCCCTTCTTTTGTGGTACACCTTCCCCAATTGTGTTTTCAAGACAAAAGGCAGTGTGGACACTTTCTTATTCCTGGAGAAAAGTTAATATAAAGCTCTACATATAGTATCCAACCTGGACTTCTTCACTCAGATAAGTGGTGAAAGAAGTAGTGTAACTAAGTAACTGTAGTTATTTCACCATACCCTGCAGTTGAATTAACCATAGGTCTTCACTTGTTAAGAAGAAATGAGCAATGACATTTGCCAGTTTAAAGTTTCAACTTTTGTTTAGTTCTGATCTGGGCATGGCACCTCATGATTTAAAGACCTCTGCCTTAGAGAGAAACTCAGATCTCCAAATATAAGTGGAAATGAGCATTTGGTAACAACATAGGTAACCAATTAATAGTATCTCCACTTTCTTAAGATTGTTGGGAAAGAGTGCGAAGCCTATGATGTTCATTTGGGAATAAAAGCCAACCTTTTCTTGAACTGTCTGGAGTAAGAGCTCAGTTAATCATGCTATTATGTAATTTTTTCAAGGGATAGAAAACTTCCACTATTGATGTTTTAGTGCTTGCATGTAGAGTTTAACTGGTTCCTGGCATATTGTAGATGGTAATGAATCATCAACCACAGCTCTTCAAACAACTTCTGCTACAATAGAAATGTTTGATATCTATGCCACACAATAACTAATCACATATGGCTATTGAGCCTGTGAAATGAGGAACTAAAATTTTAATTTAGTTTAATTTAAAATGGAATAACTGTGTGGCTAGTGCTACCCTTTCATCTGTGTTGGCTTCCACCCCCCTGGAACTCAGAGAAAGCAAACTCATTCTACTTGCCTGGAATAGGCATGATAAGCAAGATATATCAGTTATTAACAAAACACAGCAAGGGCAGTCATCAGCTCTGTGACAAATGTTCCCATGTTCCTGTTCCTACAGAGTAGATTCTTACTGACCTGCTCCTTCCCTTAATGAAGCTCTGAGCTAGAGTTGATGATCAGGATTAACCAGGAAGCTGATGTTGGAGGAATTTATTATGGCTAAATATATATGCCTATATACATATATGTGTATGTATGTATATTGGTGTACATATGTAAATATATGTGTGTATTTTTACAAGCACACCCACACTTTATATATATACTTTCTTATCATTAGGGCTGTCAAAAATGACCTTCCAAAGATGAGTTCCCCATCACTAGAAATGATCAAGAAGAGGCTGTCAGTGATGCTAAAGGGCAGGTTTGTACTTTGAGTAGGGGCCTGGATGAGATAATGCTCTATAGACTACAAAGTATTTTCTGATGGCCTACTTAAACTTTACCCAGCCATGACACTTAGATTATTCTTACTTTACAAGATGAAGAAACTGAGTCTCTGACTTGCTGAAGGTTACCAGACTAATAGCAATTCCAGTATTAATTGCTCATCTTGTCACTTCAGATCTTTTCTCAACCTCACACTATTCCTCTCAGGACTCTTCCTTTTAAGATTATGCAATTTCTATTTGATCAAGAATTTGGAGACATTGTTTTTTCTTTTCCTGAACAGAATGTGTTTCAGAAATCAGAATATTAAATTTAAAGCAATTGTCTAAAATAATGTACATCTAGGTAACGCTATTACTATCAATGATAAGAGTTCATTTTAGTGCAGATAATTATTTTTTGATGAGCAAGATGTAAATATGCATGGCTAAAGGGGTAGCTAAAGGGAGGTCAAGAAATGAATGCAAAAACTGGCTGTAATTAGTTTTTGTCTGAGGCTTATACTGATTATCAAGTCTCTACAACTTTTACTTGTGACCATTACCATGTCTGGGACCACATAGAAAGCAGAATATTGAATACTGGACCTGTATGCTCAGGTAAAAATCACCTGTGTTCAGCACCAGTGTTCTCTTAGGATGACTCTTCCTAAGAACACTGGACTAGTATATTATGGGGATGTTAATTCTAAAAGCTAATTTTTGCAACCTAGGTCTATTTTTTCATAAAGGTCACTTTATGACTGATTCTCAGGCAAGCCCTCGAAAATTCTTTAAAGCCTTCAGTGTTCTCCCAAAGAGAAGCGGTCCTAGAGCCAGGGTAGAGCAGGGTAGGGCTCCAAGAGTACCTAGGGCTTGGTTATTGCCCATCCCCATTCCCATCTCAGTCCCTTTATCCAGCCAATCCTGATGTCGCAAAGTTTACACAGAACTAGAGATAAATAGAGAAGCCAGACTTGTGGAGAAAGGAGGGGAAGATAATACAATCTCCATCTGTTCAATAAGCATGGGAGAACAGCGAATCTGGGAAGAAAAATTCCAAATTATTCATATTGCAGCTCTGGGGAAGGAAGAACGACTGTTCTTGAGTCCTAGGTGCCTAGGTACAGTAGATATTTCCAGAAAGCCAAAATTCCATGAAGCTTATATATAAGTCAGCTACATATAAATTGGGAGCTTCTTAATTAAAATAAGATATCTCTTACTTTATATAATTATTTTTCAGTAGTTACTTGCCTCTTTTCCATACTGGGAAATCAGTGGCAAAGCTGAGAAAGGAACCTGGATTAATTGATTCTCAGCTTGAAAACCCATGGGTCAGTAGAACTACAAAGATTAGGAACTTTCTTATTCCTGATTAGTAGAATTAGAACATTGGAGCTGCATGGAATAGTCTAATATTATATACATATCATTTACTTGCCTGCATCTTGAGTTGAAGTCTTATAGGTAGAAGCTGGTGATCCTTAGAAGATTGCCTTCTTGCAGAGTGGCCAAATAGAAGAATCAAGAAGTATAAACTGTAATAGCAGATGAATCACATTACCCTCTTGACCTCTGGAAATCAGTAACCAACTATAAACATACTCAACAGTGTAGGCAGATTTCCAATTGGCCTTATAGAGGCCCTCTATGAAATATGTTTATTTCATTGTTAGAAAGAATGACCTACCTAAGGCAGCTAGGAACCAAGAACAACAGTATTGAACACACGTACAAGTAAATATTTGACATTCCTTCAGGATTATTGTCTCTGTCTGAGAATTCTGAAGACCTGCAGAGCTTTGTGTTGAAACAGTCATATGTGGGAGCTGGCTCATACTGGCCAGTGAGCCTATTTTCAGGCATTTTTCCAGCCAATTTTTTTTTTTTTTTTTTTTTTTTTTTGAGAGAGTCTCGCCCTGTCTCCTAGGCTAGAGTGCAGCGGCGCAATCTCAGCTCACTGCGACCTCTGCCTCCCCGATTCAGGCAATTCTCTGCCTCAGCCTCCTGAGTAGCTGGGATTACAGGCACCTCCCACCACACCCAGCTAATTTTCGTGTTTTTAGTAGAGACAGGGTTTCACCATCTTGGCCAGGCTGGTCTTGAACTCCTGACCTCATGATCCACCCACCTCGGCTTCCCAAAGTGCTGGGATTACAGGCGTAAGCCACCACACCCGGCCTTTTCCAGCCTATGTTTAAACACTGCCAATAGTATAATTAGAATTTTTTAACTTACTGAAAATCAAGATAATAAATACTCCAAATGCATCAATTTTTAATGATTTTTCTATATGAGTAGTATGTAATTTTGTGCTGTTGGATGTTAATTCTCAATTCCAGACTCAGTCGTACCATGTTAGTAGTTTGAATTTGCAAAAAGTTAGTAGTTTATTCCACCGTGTTGGGAATATTTACACCCTGGAAATCAGTTTGCACTACAAACAAAAGACTCGTTTATTTTTATTTATTTATTTATTTATTATTTTTAAATTGTGTACTCTAGATTTGGAGGTGGCATTTTGGAGAATATGTTAATAAGGCTTAAAGTTAAAAGTGTGTTGTGGCTGGGCACGGTGGCTCACACCTGTAATCCCAGCACTTTGGGAGGCCGAGACGGGCAGATCACGAGCTCAGGAGATCAAGACCATCCTGGCTAACACGGTGAAATCCCATCTCTACTAAAAATACAAAAAATTAGCTGGGCATGGTGGCGGGCGCCTGTAGTCCCAGCTACTCGGGAGGCTGAGGCAGGAGAATGGCATGAACCCGGGAGGCAGAGGTTGCAGTGAGCCGAGATTGCGCCACTGCACTCCAGCCTAGGCAACAGGGCAAGACTCCATTTCAAAAAAAAAAAAAAAAAAGTGTATTGTATCTACAGCCCTTACATTGTGAATTGCATGAACAGTTAAGGAAATATTCTCCCAGAAATATGACATCTACAAAGGAACACACTAATTATCCAGCAACAGATTTCAATGAGAAAGAAATTTATAAAAATCCTTGAAAAATAATTCAAAATAATGATACTAGAGAAGTTCAGTGAGACATAAAAGGACACAAATAAACAATATAATGAAATCAGAGAAATAATTAGGGATATGAGTGAAAAGTCTACCAAAGAGAGATATCATAGTAACCAAACAGAAATCCTGGATTTTATTTTATTGAATGAAGTAAAAAGTACATTCAAGAACCTCAACAATGGATTATATCAAGCAGAAGAAAGACCTTCAGAACTTGAAAACAGATCTTTTGAAATAATCCAGTCAGACAAAAATAAAGAAAAAAATAAAAAGAATGAACAAAGCATAAGGGACACCATAAAGTGACCAAATATTCAAGTTTTCAGTGTTCCAGAGGTGAAGAGAGGACCAAAGGAATAGAAAACCTATTTAATGAAATAATAGCTGAAAACTTCCCAAGTCAAGCAACAGATTTAGATATCCAGATACAAAAAGTTCAGAAAGCCCCAAATAGATACAATTCAAGAAAATCTTCTTCATGACATGTTATAGTCAAACTTTCAGCAGAGGAAACAATCAACAGAGTAATGAGACAACTTGTTGAATGGGAGAAAATATTTACAAAAATTATTCATCCAACATGGGACTAATATCCAGAATATACAAGGAACTCAAACTACTCAACAAGAAAAAAACAAATAATCTCATTAAAAAGTAGGCAAAAGACATGAATAGACACTTCTCGAAAGAAGACATACAAATGACCAAACGGATATAGTTTAAAATGCTCAACATCACTAATCATCAGGGAAATGTAAATTAGTGGAGTTCTCACGAATGGACTAGTGCCCCAGAGAGCAGCCTTGTCCTTTCATCATATGAGGACACAGCTAGAAGATGCCATCTATGAACCAGAAAGCGGGTCTTCACCAGACACTGAATCTGCCTTGATCTTGGATTCTGCAGCTTTCAGACTTTGAGAAATAAATTTCTGTTGTGTATAAGCCACCTGGTTTATGGCATTTTGTTATAGCAGCCTGAACTAAGACAATACCCTTTATGTCAGTGAAATTTACAATAACCTTATGTACATATATACATACATATAAGGTCCCACCCTGCCCCATCTTGGAAAGCTACTTGTTAAACATTTACCAGCACACCACTAAAGGGCAAGAAAGTGTCATTTGAACTCAAGGACTTAGGGAAATATATCTTGGCTTCAGGCCGTGGATAGAGATTTTCAAGCACATCTAGGAAATATTTCAAAAAGTAATTTAGGAAAAATTTCAAAAGGTAATCTTTAGGGCCTTCACATGCTCTTATCTTCCAGGTTCTGGAAGCAGCTATTGCAAGTGCTTAAATGTTCCTCCTCTGCCTCTGTGACTGTCCAAAGTCCATGTTTCCAGTTCAGCTTTCTTTGAAAAGCCCTTGAGCTTTAATATCACCATCATGCCTCATTAAAACTCCTATTCACTGGGTGCAGAAGACTGCTTATTACTGAAAGTAATTTGATTAAAACATAAATACTGCAAAATGTAAGCATGTTTTAATTTCATTATATATTCTTTGTCCATACTATTTTTATGGCTGCAGAGTATTCAATCATATGAGCCTTTTACACTTTAGTTGATCAATGCCAAATTATTTAGATTGTAACTAAATTTTTATTATTACACACAATGCTGAAATAAAAACGTCATAGTTTAAATTTTGCTCACATCTTGAATTGCTTTCCTAGACATATTCTTAAAACTAGATTTACTGGGACAAGGTTTTTGAGAAATTCTGGATAGCTATTGCAAATTGCCTCCCAGGAAGTTAGTAACCGATTTATCCTATCATCAGTAGAATATCAGAGCATTTAGGTCCATACATAGAGAGGTACACAGTTATGTGCAATGGCATCATTGCATGTATCTTCCTCTATAGACTTGAATTGTAGACTGAGTTGTTAAGATTATCACTGGGTTTTGAGTTTATGTGCAATTTTTCTTTATTATTCCTTATGTGTAATTTGTAGTGTTTTTTACATTGAACATTAAAAGAGGAGTACTATTAATTGAAACAAATAAATAAGATTTGTTACATTAACACAGTTCTACCCTTAACACAATTAAAAGATAAATAACAGACTAGAAAAAATATTTGCAACATCTCTAACAGTGGGTTTATATCCTACATGTAAAATATAAATCAGTAAAATGGAGAGGTTTTTGATGGAATAATCCTGTCATTGGCCTATTCTGTGCTTTGCCCCACCACCCCCTCACTTATAACCCAAAACACACACACACACACACACACACACACACACACACACACACACACACACCCTTTCCCTCTTGCCCTACCCACATCCACCATCACCTACAATCTGGTATCCACCCACATTCACGTGTACAACCTGCCCTCAGTACTCATTCTTCTTATACTTCTGCATTCCCACACTGAGCCTTACCCTCACACACCCATACCAACCTTTATCTATAGTCCCACACACATGCACGCACACAGAGACACCTCTGCCCTACCCATCCTCACCTACCCCCTTCTACAATCCTGCATATACATGCACACCTTCACCCATACATACCCACCCTTACCTACAAACCTATATCCACGCATATTCATACCTGACCACAACTACCTACCCAGCGGTTTGATGCCACACTTTAGAAAGATTCATAAACCCTACTTTTAAAAACCATCATGATTTAGGCTGGAATTAGTAAACTGCTATTTAATTTTACAGATAAAGTTTCAAAAGGTTAAATAATTGAACAAGGTCACACTGCTAGCAGTTTCTAAGAGTCCTAAAAAGAACACAGGTATCTGAAGCTCTGTCCAATGTTCTGTCATTCACATCACAGCTGTCTACATACATCTATTTGAAA
Source organism: Pongo abelii (assembly GCF_028885655.2). Lineage (NCBI taxonomy): Eukaryota > Metazoa > Chordata > Mammalia > Primates > Hominidae > Pongo > Pongo abelii. Next base: position 88,240,749 of record NC_071991.2, on the reverse strand, counting down.
CAATCTGAACTCTTCTCTCAAAATAAAATTGAGGTGAAATACCAAATTAAGGCACATGGGTCCATTATTGCCAAAGTGATATATTTCCTGACAACCATTCTACCCAGAAGATTTTTTTTTCCAGAGCTAATAATCCCATCCCCCTTGCTGGTGATTAACTTAATAACGAGCATGACAATCAACAAACAGATTGAAAAGGCAACCTACTCAGAATGGGAGAAAATATGAAACCATATACCAGAGATGAAAGTAATATCCAGAATATATAAAGAATTCCTACAACTTGATAACAAAAACACCCCAATCTAAAAATGGACACAGAACTTGAATAGACATTTCTCCAATGAAGATGGCCACCACACATGTGAAAAGATGCTCAACATCTCTAATCATCAAGGGAAATGCAAATCAAAACCACAATAGCACAATGAAATATCATTTCAGACCCCATGTGATGTTAGGATGGCTACTTTCAAAAAAACAGAAAATAAGTGTTGGTAAGGAAACACCTGCACACTGTTGATGGGATTATAAAATGGGCAGCCACTATGGAAAATAGTATGGAGGTTCCATAAAAAACTGAAATTAGAATTCCCATATGATCCAATCATCTCCTACTGCATATATATCCAAAAGAATTGAAAGCAGGATCTTGAAAAGATATCTGCTCTCCTATGTTCATGCAGCATTATTCACAACAGCCAAGATATAGAGGTGATTCAAATGTCCATCAGTGAATGAATAGATAAAGAAATGTGGTATATACATACAATGGAATCTTAGCATAAAAAAGAAAGAATTCCTGTCATATGCTACAGCATAGATGAACCTTGAGGACCTTATAGTAAGTGAAATGAGCCAATCACAAAAAGATGAGTGCTGGATGATCCTACTTATGTGAGGTATCTTAAGTAATAAAACTCATGGAAATGAACGTAGAATAGTGGTTACCAGGGGCTGGGGGAGGGTAAAACAGCATGTTGTTCAATGGGTATAGAGTTTCAGTCATGTGTGCTGAAAACATTCTAGAGATCTGTTGTACAACAATGTGCATATCACTAACATTACTGCACCGTACACTAAAAAATGTTAAGAGGACCAGGCACAGTGGCTCACCCCTGTAATCCAGCACTTTGGGAGGCCAAGGTGGGAGGATCGCTTGAGCCCAGGAGTTGGAGACCAGCCTGGGCAACACAGCAAGACTTCATTTTTACTAAAAATAAAATAAATAAATAAATAAAAAATAGCCAGGCATGGTGGCAAACGCCTGTAGTCCCAGCTACTTGAGAGGCTGAGTTGGGAGGATCCCTTGAGCCCAGTAGTTCCAGGTTACCGTAAGCTATGATCTCGCCACTGCACTTCAGCCTGGGCAACAGAGCAAGACTCTGTCTCAGAAAAAAAATTGTTAAGAAGATAAAGTTATGTTATGTGTTTTTACCACATTAAATAACAATAACAAAAAAGAATGAGCATCTGGCCTAATTCTGACGAGTAAAATTGGAAGGGAAGTCAGCTGGGAGCTAGGAAATCTTTGCTTGCTCATAAGAAAGTGATTTTAGAAATGATTGTCTGGAACCGTTACATCTATTTTCTTACCAATCCGAGGATGAACACACAAGAGATTCACAGGAACAAACCAGACCACTGACTTGCTGCACCGAAGTTGCAATACTTCTGAGACGTAGATCTCCTCATTAATCTAGCTGAGTGTTTTGTTACCTGCAGCACAGAAACACTTTCCCTGAAAAACAGATACAACTTTTAAAGCATAATTTTTATTCTTTAGGTAGTCTGGTAAGTGATCTAAACTATATGTCTATTTAAAAAATAAACCTACATTAGACCTAGAATTAATTTATGAATTGGGATTACTTATTTTAAAAATATAGGGAGAACATTTCATGTCAGGTTTATTGAGGTATAATTTATATTCAGCAACCTCCCTCCTTTAAATATACAGTTTGATTTTGGCAAATGCATATTTCTTTATGGATAAGTCTTTATGCTCATTTACCAAGTAAATAATTATGAAGAAACTATCGTAACTGCAGTTTTAATTTAAGGAAAGTTCTCTCCAAATGGGGTAAACTCTTTTAAAATAGGTGGCACCACTTGAATTTCTAAAGGAGCTGTGAAGACATCTGTAGACATAGAGGTAAGAGTTCTATTTAGGTCAGTATTTTTTTTTTTTTTTTTTTTTTTAAGACAGAGTCTCGCTCTGTTGCCCAGGCTGGAGTGCAACGCTACAAACTTGGCTCATTGCTACCTCCACCTCCTGGGTTCAAGCGATGGTCCTGCCTCAGCCTCCAGAGTAGCTGGGATTACAGGCACCAGCCACCACGCCTGGGTAATTTTTGTATTTTTAGCAGAGACAGGGTTTCACCATGTTGGGCAGGCTGGTCTTGAACTCCTAAGGCTGGTCTTGAACTCGTAACCTCAAGTGATCCGCCCACCTTGGCCTCCCAAAGTGCTGGGATTACAGGTGTGAGCCACCGTGCACAGCCTAGATCGGTATCTTGAGTGCCAGAAAGTGCTCTGTTCACAACCATATTTTTTTGTTTATCATTTTTATTTGCAATAACCCAGAACTGTCCTGGTTTTTGTGCTGAAAGTCTCCAGTCCCAGGAAACTCTGCAGTCCTGGGCAAACCAGGACTGTCACCCTAGCAACATTTCTCAACCTAGGAACTGTTGACATTCTTTGTTGTAGGGGACTGTTATGTGCATTGTAGGATGATTGCATCATTTGTGACCTCTACCCATTAGGTGCCAGTAACGCCCTCCACTCCCAGTTGTCACAATCAAAAGTGTCTCCAGATAGTGTCAAATGTCCCTGGGGGGCAAAATCACTCAAGGGGGCAAAATCACCAAAATCAGGCATCTGCCCTAGAGGTAAGTGCCCTCACAACTCACACATTTGAAATTCATAATCTTATTTTCTGTTGCTGTTGTAAAGCAAAAGCAAGTTGATTCTCCTGTTTTTATAGCAGAGGACTTAAAATGCTGAGGAATTGCTTCCAGACTCTCCCTTTTTGGAGATCCCCCTTCTTCACCCCTCACCCATGCCCCTTTTTCTTAACATTGCAAATGACCTGACCAATGATTCTAGGTGCATCTTTCTTGTAGGTTCTGGGAAGCTGTCCTTGTGACCTGTGTCCAGTCTAACTCTCTAGACTTGAAATTATTTTTTTGTTTGCTACTTCCAATTCTCCCATACATATATAGCCATATCATACGATGATATTCTTAAGACACATTTATAGGATTGAATGTGCATGTGTTTTAATGGGATGGTATTTTGTGCACTTTTCTGTTTTCGCTTTTCTCAGCCAACAATACTACCTGGAAATATCTTCAACAAAATAGTACAGCTATAATTTGTTCTTCTTAGTAACGGTGTAATATTGCCTGTTATATATAGTGAATATACTGTATTTTATATGCCATTTCCCTATTATCTTTCTTTGCCTCAACATGCTCTATTGGAATAAACATCTCTGTACATATATCCTTACCTTCTAGAGTTCTTTTTCCTGCGGGAGATGTTCCAAGAAGCAGGATTACTGGGTCAAAGGATATTTCTAATTCTAACAGATTTGCCACACAGTTTTCTAGAAAAACCATGATACTTTCCATTTCTATTTATATTATTGTTAAAACGACAATGACACAAAACCCCTTTCTATGTATCCCCGATAGAAATGAGTGTTATTGCTCCATTTAATGTTTGCCAGTCTGATGAGAGTAAATTCATGTCTCATTGGTGATTTAATTTGTATTTCCCCAACTAGTGGAGCCTGTACATTGTTTAGTGATTGTAGCCTATTTCCATTTTCTTCTCTGTGAAATTTTCTGCTTCTGCTCTTTGACATTTTTCTATGAGAAATTTGTTCTTACAATTTGTAAAAGCTTATCTATATTTATCCTACATGCATATTGCCACCACTCTGTCACTTTTTTTAGATTTAATTTTCCCTTCTCTTGTTTTGATAACATTTGTATTTTCTGGCATTTTTTGGTCCATTCTTTCATTTCCTGGCCTTCCTTTGCTCTTTTTCCTGTTCTTCTTGTAGACAGCATGTAGCTGGGTTTTGTTTCAGTTGAATCTGAAGGTGAGTCTTTCATGAACGTACTTGTAAGAGTATTATATACTGACCATATTCTTGATATTCCTTCCATAGTACTATATTATTCATTTTTACTTGGTTGTTCACAATTTCTTTCCTGCTAATTAATTTGTAAATCCCACAATATTTCAATTTTTAGCACTTAGACCTCTGTTTCTCAAAAACATGGTGCCCAATCTTTCTCCCTTCTGAATGCTTAATTTCCTCTCTTTATTCCCAATAAGATAAGATCTTTAAAATATTTCTTCATCCCTGCTCCTCTCCTAGCCTCCTCTCATTGCCTTTGAAATGTTTTTACTTTGTTCTTATCCTCAACCCCCTGCTCCTAGGAATTGCTAAGCACCTTTAGTTCTTTTAGTTCAGGACTGTTATTAGAGTATCTCTGGCATTATGTCTCTTCTCTTGCGATGTTCCTTATTTTTACTTATTCTCCATAGCCCCAGACAGTTTGTCATTATCAATTTAAATGTAAATACATTTACTTTTCAAAGTTAATTGCTCATTACTCTTCTCTTTTCTTCATAGACCCTTATTTTGAGTACTCTGTTCACATTCATTTATCGTTGGACATCTTTTCTTGAGTTTTTCCTTAAATCAGATATATTTTCTGAATTCATGCATATGCACAAATCTATGGTTGTTATAGGAGAGTTGGGCTACAGGTCTTTTCTCTTGCTCATCTGTGGATGCCACTCTATCTTCTACTATTGCAGATGAGACATTTGTTGCCAATCTCACTAATAGGCAACTTGTGTCTTTTGTCTGAATGCTTGTTAGGTTTTCTGTTTATCCTTGGAGTTCAGGAATTTCTAGAATGTTACTTTGGGGTTTATTGTGTGTAGATATATGTGTTTATCTTCTAATTCTCTAATATTTTTTCTTCATGAATTGCATCTTTTTTTCTCTGTGCTTTGAAAGGTTTCTTCCACTTGATTTTCCAGGCCACTATTTGTCATCTCCTAGTGCTCCTTACCCTTCCTGCAGAGCTTTCAATTCAATGCTCATGGGCACTTATTTCCCAAAATAAAAGAAATTTCATATTGAAAATAAACAGATTATCAAGAAGTCATAATAGTCATTAGCTTTTATGCCAAAATAGCACAGTCTCAAACTTTATGAAAAGTGATAGAAATATGAGGAAAAATGGATTATTCAACAATCTTTCTGGAGGACTTTTACACATCTATTTTAGATACCAAAAGATCAATTAGGCAGAAAACAAGAATACAGAAGACTAATATAGCACAATTAGCAAGTAGGATCTAACATACACATACAACTGTGCACCCAACAAAAAAGGAAACGCACATTCTTTCATATAGAATATCTCTGAAAATTGACCATGCAATAGACCACAAAGGAAGTTGCTCACAAATCCTGGAAAACAAATACATACGTACATGACATACCTTGTTCACTGAACACTGAACATACCTGTTGAATTCCACAATAGAATTGAAAAAGATTCAACAACAAAAAAAATTTTAAAGTGTTCTACAGATACCTGAAAATTTTAAAATATGGGTTTAAATAACTTTTTTGTTAAACAAGACCTATAAAACTAAACTATAAAAATTTGGAAATAGACTGGGCATGGTGGCTCATGCCTTTAATCCCAGCAATTTGGGAGGCCAATGTAGGCAGATTACCTGAAGTTAGGAGTTCGAGACCAGCCTGGCCAACATGGTGAAACCCCGTCTCTGCTAAATATACAAAAATTAACCAGGCATGGTGGCGGGCACCTGTAATCCCAGCTACTTGGAAGGCTGAGGCAGAGAGAATTGCTTGAACCCAAGAGGCAGAGGTTGCAGTGAGCCGAGATCGTGCCACTGTACTCTAGCCTGGGCGACAGAGCGAGACTCTGTCTTGAAAAAAAAAAAATTGGAAATAAGATAATGAAAGTAGTACACTATTATGCATCCAGTGGAAAATTTACATTTTTCTTTTCTTTTTTTTTTTTTTTTGAGACGGAGTTTCACTTTTGTCGCCCAAGCTGGACTGCAAAGGTGCAATCTTGGCTCAGTGCTAACTCCGCCTCCCAGGTTCAAGCGATTCTCCTGCCTCAGCCTCCCGGGTAGCTGGGATTATAGGCACGCGCCACCATGCTCAGTTAATTTTTGTATTTTTAGTAGAGACAGGGTTTCACCATATTGGCCAGGCTGGTCAAGAGCTCCTGACCTCCTGTGATCCACTCGCCTCGGCCTCCCAAGGTGCTGGAATTACAGGCATGAGCCACCATGCCCAGCCTATATTTTTCTTAAATGTTTGCTTTAGAAAAGAAATATTAAGTGTAAATGAGCAAAGAAGCTGGGGAAATAAACAACATAATAAACCCAAATAAAGTAGAATGAAGGGATTTGAGAAATAAGTATTGAAGAAAAATAAAACAAAAAAATCAATTTGAGCTTATTAACAAAATTCAAAGCTAGTTCTTTAAGATGTCTAATACTATAGAAACATCTTTGGCCTGATATATGAAGGAGAAGAGAGCAAAAGGAAAAGGACACAGTAAATTTAAAAGTATGTTTTAATACAATACAATCTATGGCAGAGTGCATAATTGTTCACAATACTTTACATCTCCCTGTATTCATGTCCTTTGTTATGTAAATTCGCAGTTCCTCCTGGTAATGGTAAAATATATCCACCTCCATTCATAATATTGTGCTGTACTACGTGATTTACTTTGGCAGAAGTGCCAGTGCCAGTTCTGAATCTAGGCCTTAAGGGTATCACATATTTCCACTTATCCCTCTTGTACTTCTTCCATCCCCAGGAGAAGAATGTGTCTCTGGTAGCCAATTGATCCAAAAAGGATCTGACATTTTCAGATGTGGAACCAAGACCAGCCAAGCCCAGCCAAGCCCAGCATAGATCCGCCAAAGCCCAACTGTCTTGCAGATGTATAAACTGGATTAAATGTTGCTTTACATTTAGTTTGGGGTGGTTTACTACACAGCATTATTGTGGCTATGCTGACTAGCACACTATGTTACCAAAACATTGGAAAAAACAGAATATACACATAATTTTTCTAGAAAAATATTTTGGCAAAATAGTCCCAAGAAGAAGTAGAAAATCTGAACAAATAATTTAACACAAAAGAAAAATTAATGCCAAGTTCTGCCACTACCAAATGACATGTTCTACTATGTCTTCAAAAAGACAGATTATTCTTGTCCTATATAAACTATTACACAGCAGGAAAAATGGTGAGAAATGATCCAATTCATCTCTTTAAAAACGTAGCATAACATTGGTAGCAATGCCAGACTAGAACAGAAAGAGAAAAGAAAATCATTGATCAAGCTTAACGTACCTACACCCAGAAATCCTAAATAGTAGCAAATCAAATCCAGCAGTGAACTGAAAGAACGACCATGACAAGTGCAAGGATAGCACTTTTCTCTGGTAGATGATGCCATGAACAAAATTAAACAAAAATGCCAAACTGTGAAAAATATTTTCAACATATATAATAGTGTCTAGAATCTATTTTTTAAAACTTGTATAAGCCATTGACAGAGAAGAAACTAACCTAATAAAATTAGGTTATTATGTACAACATCTAACTAGGGATTTTCACAGTAGAGGGACTACAAATGGACAATAATACAAAATATTTAATCTTATTAGAAATCAAAGAAACACTAATTCAAAAAATTAGTTATTTTATGCCATCGGATAGGTCAAAAATAATCAATTGGGTAATACCAAGTGTTGGAGAGATGTGGGGAAACAATTTTTTTTTTTTTTTTGAGACGGAGTCTCACTCTGTCACCTAGGCTGAAGTGCAGTGGCATAATCTTGACTCACTGCAACCTCCCCCTCCCGAGTTCAAGTGATTCTTCTGCTTCAGCCTCCTGAGTAGTTGGGATTACAGGCGCCCACCATCACACCCAGCTAATTTTTGTATTTTTGGTAGAGATGTGCTTTCGCCATGTTGACCAGGCTGGTCTAGAAATCCTGGCCTCAGGTGATCTGCCTGCCTTGCCTCCTAAACTGCTGGAATTACAGGCGTGAGCCACTGGGCTTGGCCTACAACTTCCGTTTGACACTGGTGAGATTATAGTTCGTTACAACCTCTTTGTAAAGCAATTTGCCCATATTTGGTAAAGCTGAAAATGAGTGTACTTTATGAAGTATCGGTTTGTCTGTAAGTTTATACTGGGGATAAGTATAAGTTATACTGGGAGGTGGGGGAAGAAAAGGTAATTAGTGGGGCCCTGAGGTCTTGAAGGAAAACTGGGCCTCAATTATATGTCATAGAATATAAATCCCATAAGAATATTTTTTAGCTGGTCCACTTTGTGGGAGGCCCCACGTCTTGTTTGGTGATCACATACATACCTAGAAGCCACAGAGGAAGACGTTCATTAAAGTATTGTTTACATAAGCAAAAATCAAAAACAATCTAATGCTAACTATTAAGAATATGATTAAATAAATGGTATTAAATGCACTGTACATTTATTTAGTGGAATATTAGGCAACCACTAGTACATGGTTATGAAACCTAAGTAGCACCATAAGAACTTGTTACAATACTTAAAAGCAAAAAAAGCAGTATACAAAGTAATATTCATACTATGATTACACTTGTGTGAAAAATGCATGCATAGGCAGAAAAGAGATCGAAAAGAAATATGTCAAAAAGACAATGATTGAGTGAAGTTCATGCAATTAAGAGTGGTTTTTTGTTTTTACTTCCTAAATAAACTATAATGTAGCAGTATTAGCTTGCATTTCAAAAAATAATTTAAAAAATCTATAGAGATGTGAATAGAAGATCCATAAACCTTACAAGAATTATAGGGAGAAAAACTACTTACAATTAATTTTTACAGGTGAAAAAATACTAACCTTACATTTATTAAGAGAGAAGTCAAGATAATACGTAAGATATGAACCACAAATTGCACTCCATCTCTAACAGTTATAATATTATCAGGAAATTTTAAAAAATAAGATGTTCTACCTATTTTGGTTAACAATATCTATGAAATTCTAGTGTACTTTATATTCTAATTCTACTGAATACAACTTAGTCCACTTCAAACTGTACATACATTATTAGAGCCTAAGGTATCACTAATAGCAGCCCAAAGAAAAAAATACATCACATAGAACCCTTTCTGTACTAAAAACACACACAAAATTAGCCAGGTGTGGCGGTGGGCGCCTGTAGTTCCAGCTACTTGGGAGGCTGAGGCAGGAGAATCTCTTGAACCTGGGAGATGGAGGCTGCAGTGAGCCGATGAGCCGAGATTGACTCATTGCACTCCAGCCTGGGCGACAGAGCGAGACTTCCTGTCAAAACAAAACAAAACAAACAAAAGGACGTAAATTGCACATAGTCTTGGTTATATGAATGTTACCTTTCTTCAAGAGTACAGTCATTTAATCTTAAATAACATTGCTCCATGGAATCAAATACTTAGATCTTTTACAAAATGAAGTTGTTACCAATTAAAAAAAAAAACCAGGTGACACCATCCCTGGTAAATTGAAGTCTTCCTTTCAAAGGCAAAAGTTCTGTTAAGTGACCTATTAATTGGGATTATTAGTTGCCTAAACTACTCCCATCCATCCATCCATCCATCCATCCATCCATCCATCCATCCATCCATCCATTAATCCGTCTATCCATCCATGCACTAATTAATTAAAACAAATACACACTGGCTGTCTTTTCCATGTCAGGCACAGAGTGCTGGGCTGTTAAAAAGTTAAATTCCACAAGGGATAGTTCTTTGGAATCATGTACAGTTTTCTTGTTTCCCCTGAAGTACATAAAAGTGAGTTGTGTTTACCATACACTTTGAAGAACTTCAAGTCTAATCCTTTTTTTTTTTTTGAGATGGATTCTGCTCTGTTGCCCAGGCTGTAGGGCAGCGGCATGATCTCGGCTCACTGCAACCTCTGCCTCCTGGGTTCAAGCAATTCTCATGCTTCAGCTTCCTGAGTAGCTGGGATTACAGGCGCGCATCTTTTTTTTTTTTTTTTTTTTTTGTATTTTTAATAGGGATGGGATTTCGCCATGTTGTCCAGGCTGGCCTTGAACTCCTAGCCTCAAGTGATCTGCCCTCCTGGGCCTCCCAAAATGCTGGGATTACAGGCATGAGCCACTGTGCCTGGCCCAAGTCTAATCTTTTTCATCCAAGTTTCCATGTCTCCAGAAATTGGGCACCAATTTACTTTCCCACTTTTTTCCTTCCAACAAGTCTGGGTAATTCCCATGGGATTGTCAGCCTGTTCTTGTCTGCATTTTTTGTTTGTTCATTAGTTCATCTGTTTATTAATGTTTTGAGTACCTATTATAAAGCTAATGTAAAGCTTGGTGCTCTGGGGTGATACGAACAAAATGCAAAAATTATTTTGCGCTGTTCTGAAGCTTAGAATTAATCACCTCTCCTCTGGGACCCTGAAGTACTTTGTACATGCTCTGGTACAGCTTTTTCATACACTGTTAATGGGTTAATCACCCATATAGGTAAATCTCCAGCACCTGGTAAAATAAGTGACTTATATTAGACATCTGTATACTTTGTAAACATATAGTTTATACAGAGAAACATGACATCTACACATGTAATACACATATAATAATACCATCAATACAAGTTATAGTTAGGAGACAAAGTGAGTTGTATTAACAGGAAATACTATAGCAGTGCTAAGAAAAGGAAAAACCAAATAATTCCTTTGTTCATGCTGTATTTTCATCATTAAATGTCCTTCCTCATCTGTGTTCTATTCCATACCCAGCTGAATACTTCTTCTGTGATGTCACCCAAGACTACAGCTCTTACCACGTCTTGATGAATTAAATCTCTTTTTGCAACAACTTATCAAGTATACATGAATCCTCAATAAAATTATAAAACTTTCAGGGCAGTCACTGGTAACATTTGCCTCTATGTCTCTTACAGTATCTTGTGAAAAACAGATCCTCAGAAATTATGGGAAGATTTTGTTTGCCAGATGCATGGAATGAGCTACTTTAAATTTCATATAAAATTCTAAAGTAGACTCTTATGAATAAAATATTGAATGTGCTATTTTAACTACTTGTATCTGTGTAATGCTTTACAGTGTATAAATGTTTTATGTACATTTTACTGCTGGATATTTTAAAATTTGTTAGTCATGTTTATAATCTTTGTTTTACAGATGATTATAATCAGGTTAATTTAAGTCAAAGTAACTTACCCCTGGTTTCACTAATAAATAGCCAAGTTAGATTTGAATTTAGGTCTTCTCAAACCAAATCTCTTGTTTTCTAATAATATTATATAGCGTACTAAATTTCCACATTAATTTAATTATAGAACACGAAAGCGATTAGATTCTGCTTAAGTGGTAACTGACACAAACATCATAAGAAGTAATAGGTTGTTATTAAAAAACAAGTTATTAGCAAAAGGCAAAATTTAGAAAAATTAGAAAAAGTCATTAATACACTGTGATTATATCAGGGCTAATTTCATTACCTCACAAAAAAACAGTTAATTTACAAAGATAGGTTGCTAAAACCTCAGGGTTTTTTTTTTTTTTTTTTGACAAATTGAAATTTCTAATGTAGACTTCTGCAAGACACTACTAGAAAAAAATATATAATGAACATTAAAAAATTTAATTCTCAGAAAAGGATGAAAAACACTGATTTATAAGAAAAGAAAAAGGAGGCCTTAAACTCGGGAAAATTAAAATGGCAGTAAATTGAATGGAAGAAAACGAGTTTTTAAGGAGTGATCTACTGCTGTGTCTCACAGGAATATGGAAAAGAGATCACCAACTTGTAGTTTCTATTACTCTATGTTTATTTGTTATTCATTTTTTTCTACATTAAGTGGCTTTTTTAAATTTTTTTTTTAGTTTCAAAATATGTAGTATTTTATGTTTGGTGATTTTACAGCTAATGTTGCATTTCACTGAAGCTTGGTCAGTGGTATACTGCCAATATCCACAAGGTGTCATTGTAACATTATGTTTGGTTTGAAACCTTTCTTGCATTTTTCACTCATTTGTTTTCCCATTTACAGTAAGCTTCAACTTGGACATTTCACAGTGGGTGCCACTGGAGGATGCTAGTTGCTCTGAGGGCAATGGCCAAGGCTAGAGGAGTTTTGAAAAAAGCTGAAGGCTGGACCAATGAAGCTACTGATGGGCAACACTGACCAGAACTGGAACAATTGGAAGGAATGTTGTTTTCCTCTTTTCTCACCTTTCACTCCCATTTTGTAACCCTAGTAACAAAACACAATAGGCAGTTAGTGGGCAAGGGAGTCTGGGAAAGATATTCCGCAGAGTCCCAGCACAGAGCAGAGTAGAACAGAGTAGGATTGGAGCTGAGAGATAGTAAGTAAATAAGCAGCAGAAATATGTCAAGCAACAATACCCCATGTAAGTAGAAGGGGATGGTGGTTGGAATCCTTGTATTATGTAGAAGGAGAGTAAAAATGTTGATTCTCTTTAAAATTCAAAAAAGTTAAATATGCATATTACAATCTCTAGGGTACCTACTATAAAGACCAAAATAAACTTTCAAAGCAGAAACAGGAAAAAAAATGGGATGAGGGGAAATAGTCCACTAATCCAAGAAAAGGCAAGAAAGGGGAAATTATTATTATAAAGCAACATAAAATGAATAAAATGAGATATGTGAAATAAATCCAAATATATTAGTAATCACAATCAATTTAAAAGGATTGAACTTTCCAGTTAAAATAGATTTGATTTATCAAAACAGCATAATACAGGCATAAAAAGACATACAAACCAATGGAACAAGATAGAGAACCTAGAATTAAATCCACACATTTACAGTTAGTTGATTTTCAACAAAGATGCCAAGAATGTGTAATGGGGAAAGGATAGTCTCTATGTGAAATGATATGTAACCTTTAGTGTTTTCTATCCTGGATGCATATGCTATTTAGAAATCTGGAAAGCAGTTGGAAATGGAATCATTTATGTCAAGTATAAACATTGATATGATCTTTAGCTTAATTAAAACCACAGGAACAGATCTGAAAAAATAATCAAATTTCCAAGCAGGTACTTGGAAAGTCTATCCTGAGATATCTGATTGATTAGACATCCTGCAAGCAGCAAAGCCTTTCTGTAGCTATCTCTCAGAAGCTAATGCTTTTATGTTAGTCATATATGCAATTTCCTCCCGCAGGCTATTTATGACTTTTTATTTTTATTTTCTAATGGAAAAAATTATTCAACTACATAAACATAGTTAGCATTAAAAATTATTTTAAATCTTATATGAAGAATTTCATTTGTATATTTCTAACATTTGGGTAACCTGTTAGTATAGATTTTATTTCTTTTGTACTTTTGTCCTCCTAAATCAGAGAAACAACTTATTTTATCCTGTATTTCAAAGCAGATCAACGACTGAATTCTATAAAGACTTCAGAATTATGTTATGTGTGTGTTTGTGTATGTGTGTATACCCTTGTATAAACACACACACATATAGCTACATTTATTTCTTTATTCAACAAATATTTACAAGCACGGCTATGTGTAGAATAGTCTTAGAGGTACAGGGAAGGCATAGGATAGACAAGACAAAGTTATTGTTCACTGTGTACCTTCATTTATTTTGCATATTCTTCCATAAATTTTTAGGTATCCTTTTAACTCTTTAGGCCCCTTTATAGCTCTAAATATTTCCATCTATTATACATACATGTGTAGTTTGTTTCTCTATTCCTGTCATGAAGACATCCTATCATTAGTAATGTAATTAATATACATTTGGTGCTTTTTAAAAAAACAATTGACACAAAGTAATTGTACATATTTGTGTACATAAGATACAAATATGTACATAAATATGTACACATATTTGGTACTATGCGATGTTTTGATACACATATACATTGTGTGATGATCAAATCAGGGTAATTAGCATGTCCATCATCACAAACATTTATCATTTTTTTGTAGTAAGAACATTCAAAATGTTTTTTCTATCTATTTTGAAATATTCAATACATTATTGTTAACTATATTCACTCTACTGTGCAATAAGACAACATAACTCATTCTTCCTATCTAATTGTAACTTTATACCCATTGACCAATCCTCCCTATTTCCCCTCCACTTTCTCCCTTCCCCACTTGCTGGTAACCGCTGGTCTATTCACTCCTTTTATGAGATGACCTTTTTAGATTCTACTTATAAGTGAGATCATTTGTCTTTCAGTGTCTGGTTTATTTCAAGTAACATAATCTCTTTCATGTTGTCTTATACGACAGGATTTTATTCTTTTTTATAGATGAATAGTATTCCATTATGTTTATATACCACATTTTCTTTATCCATTCATCCATGGATTAACACATAAATTGATTTTATATCTTGACTATTGTGAACAGTGCTGCAATGAACATGGAAATGCAGATATCTCTTTGTTGTGTACTATGTACCTTCTAATCCTAATATGGTAGCTCTATTTTTATTTTTTTGAAGAACCTCCATACTGTTTTCCATAATGGCCATAATAATTTACATTCCCACCAAAGGTTACAACGGTTCTCTTTTCTCCATATCCTCTCCAATACTTGTTATCTTTTGTTTTTGATAATAGCCATTCTAACAGGCATGAAGTGATATCTTGTGGTTTTAGTTTGCATTTCACTTATGATTAGTAATTTGAACATCTTTTCCTATGCTTTCTGGTCATGTGTATGCCTCCTTTTGAGAAATGTCTATTATGGTCTTTTGCCCATTTTTAAATCATATTATTTGTTTGTTTTGCTATTGAGTTGTTCGAGTTTTTTAGATATTCTGGATATTAACCCCTTGTCATAGGTATAGTTGGCAAACATTTTTCTCCTATTCTATAGGTTATCTCTTCTCTCTTGATTGTTCCCTTTGTCCATTTTTTATATTATTGCCAGAATTTTTGGAGTCATATCCAGCAAATTATTTCCCAGGCCATTGTCCTGAAATGTTTCTCCAAGTTTTTCTTCCAGTAGTTTCATAATGTCAGGTCTCATGTTTAAGCCTTTAATCCATTTGGAGGTGATTTTTGTACATGGTGAATGATAGGGGTCTAGTTTCAATCTTCTGTGTATGGCTATCTAATTTTCCCAGCACCATTTTTTGAAGAGACTGCTCTTTTCCCCAATATGGGCATCTTTGTTGAAAATCAGTTGGCTGCAGTTACATGAATTTATTTCTGTGTCTTTATTCCTTTCCATTGGTCTGTATGTCTGTTTTTAATCCTTATATCATCCTGTTTTGGTTGTGTTGTGTTTTGGTTGTGATAGGGTGATCCCTATGCCATACTGTTTTGTTGTAATGCCACCAGCTTGCCACCAGCTCGTTTTTTTTTTTTCTGATAAAGAGAAATTTGGTGTATTGTGTTGTTCCATACACATTGTAAGATTTTTTTTCTATTTCTGTGAAGAATGTCATTGATATTTTGATAGGAGTTACATTGACTCTGTATGTAGATCCCTTTGGGTAGTATGGACATTTTAATAATATTAACTACTCCAATCCATGAACATGGGATATCTTTCCATTTATTTGTGTTCTGTTCACTGAATTTGTTTAAGGTGCTAATGGTTTCTGGTGGAGTGCTAATGGTTTCTGGTGGACTGTCTACATATACAGTCATGTCATCTGCAAATGAGGACAGTTTGAATTCTTATTTTCCAATTTGGATACCCTTTATTTGCTTCTCTTGACTGATTGCTGTGGCTAAGACTTCCAATACTATGTTGAATAGAAGTGGTGAAAATCAGCATCCCTGTCTTGTTCTAGAACTTAGAGAAAAAGCTTTCAACTTTTTCTCATTTAGTATCATGTTAACTGTGGGTTTATCATACATGGTCCTTGTTGTATAGTGTGTACCTTCTAATCCTAAGTTGTTGATTTTTTTTAATCAAGAAGTGATGTTTAATTTCATTTAATGCTTTTTCTGCATTTATTGAAATGACCATATGGTTTTGGTCTTTCATTCTGTTGATGTGATATATATCACATTTATTGACTTGCATATATTGAACCATCTTTGCATCACTGGGATAAATCCCACTTGACCATCATAGATAATCTTTTTAATATGCTGTTAAATTCAGTTTGCAAGTATTTTGTTGAGGAGTTTTGCATCTATGTTCATCAGACATATAGTGTTCTTTTTGTGTTGTGTTTTGCTCTGATTTTGGTATCAGGGTAATTCTGGCCTTGTAGAATGAATTCAGAATTAAGTCATCTCCTTTAATTTTCTTGAGTAGTCTGATGATAATTTCGTATTAGTTCCTCCTTAAATGATTGGTAGATTTCAGCAACAATAAAAGCTATGCAGTTCATGGGTTTTTCTTTGATGGGAGACGTTTTACAACTTATTCAATTTCCTCACTTTTTATTATTCTGCTCAGATTTTCTATTTCTTCATTATTCAATCTTGGTAGGTTCTATGTGTCCAGAAACTTATCTCGTTACTTATCTATGTTCTCCAATTTGTTGGTGTATAATTGTTCACCAGCAATTGATCTTTTGTGTTTCTGTGGTATCAGTTGTTATGCCCCATTTTTCATCTATGAATTTATTTATTTGAGTCTTCTCTATTTTTTTCTTGGTCTAGCTCAAAGTTTGTATATTTTATCTTTGTATAAAACCAACTCTTGGTTCCATTGATCTTTTGTATTTTTAAGTCTCTAGTTCATTAATTTCTGCTCTGGTCTATTATTTCCTTTCTTCTATGAATTTGGGGTTTATTTTGTTCTTGGTTTTTTTTTAGTTCCTTAAGGTACATCATTAGGTTGTTTGTGATCTTTCTTCTTTTTTGATGTAGGAATTTATTGGTATAAACTTCCCACTTACGACTTCTTTTGCTGTATCTCAAAGGTTCTGATATGTTGTTTTCATTTCCGTTTGTCTCAAAAAGTATTTATTTATCTATTTATTATTTTTATTTTGTTGAGATGGGGTTTCAGTATGTTGCGCAGGCTGGTCTTGAATTCTTGGCCTCGAGCAATTCTCTCATTTAGGCTTCTAAAATACTGGTATCACAGGTATGAGCCACCATGCCCTGCCGTGTCTCAAGAAATTTTTAAATTTTAATTTTTCCACTGAAACATTGATTGTTCACAAGCACGTTATTTAATTTTCATTCACTTGTGAATTTTCTGAATTTGCTCCTGTTGTTGATTTTTGGTTTTATAACATTGTGGTCAGAAAACATACTCGAAATTATTGTGATCTTCTTAAATTTACTTCTTAAATTTACTAAGAGTTGTTTTGTGGCCTAATGCATGATCTATTCTGGAGAATGCTCCACATGCTATTGGGAAAAATGTGTATTCCACAGCTGTTGGGGGGAATGTTCTGTAAATCTCTATTAGGCCCATTTGGTCTAAAGTGAGGTTTAGATCTGATGTTTCTTTGTTTATTTTTTGTCTGGATAATCTGTCCATTAGTGAGAGTGGGCTGTTGAAGTTTCCTACTATTATTGCATTGCAGTCTATCTCTCCATTTAGATCTAAAAAACAATTGCTTTATATATTTGGATGTCCCAGTGTTATATGCATATATATCTACAATTATTATTTACTCTTGCTAAATTGACATCTTTATCATTATATAAAGATCATCTTTGTCTCTTTTTGCAGTTTTGACTTAAAGTCTATTTTATCTAATATGAGCATAACTACTCTTGCTCTCTTTTGTTTCCATTTGCATGGAATATCATTTTCCATTCCTTCACTTTCAGTCTATGTGTGTCCTTATAGGTAAAGTGGGTTCTCTGTAGGCTGTGTAAAGTTGGGTCTTGTTATTTATTAATTTACTTTGTGGTGTGGATAGAGAAGGAGGATTAAATAATATAAATTTATTTTCTCACAATTCTGAAGTCTAGAAATCAAAGATCAGGGTATCTTTGGGATTGCCTTCATTCTGAAGCCTCTCTCCTTGGTTTGCAGATGGCTGCCTTCTTGCTGTGTCCTCTCATGATTTTTCCTCTGTTGAAAACATCCCTGGTGCCTGATCTTGTTTTTTTATCCGTTGGGCCATAATGGATAAAAAATTATGATGGGTACTAGTAGGTGTATATAGTTTTTAAATTTTAAAAACATTTTTGATGGGTACTAGTAGGTGTATATATTTATGGGGTACATGAGCTACTTTGGTACAGGCATGCAATGCGTAATAATCACATCATGGTAACTGGGGTATCCATCACCTCAAGAATTTATCCGTTGTGTTACAAATAATCCAATTATACTATTTTAGTTATTTTAAAATGTACAATTAAATTATTATCGACT
Source organism: Pongo abelii (assembly GCF_028885655.2). Lineage (NCBI taxonomy): Eukaryota > Metazoa > Chordata > Mammalia > Primates > Hominidae > Pongo > Pongo abelii. The sequence goes on along the minus strand of NC_071991.2, from coordinate 88,222,322 downwards.
ATGGCTACCTTGTTGTGCTATGAAATACTAGGTCTTATTCAGTCTTTCTAAGTACTTTTTGAACCCATTAACCATCCCTACTCTTCTACCCCCCAACCTCCACTACCCTTCTCAGCTTCTGGTAACCATCCTTCTACTCTCTATCTCCATGAGTCCAATTGCTTTAATTTTTATCTCACACAAATAAGTGGAACAAGTGATGTTTGTCTTTTGGTGCCTGGCTTATTTCACTTAACATAATGACCTCTAGTTCCATTCATGTTGTTTAAAATGACAGGATTAGGCTGGGCACAGTAGCTTATGCCTAAAATCCCAGCACTTTGGGAGGCTGAGGTAGTCAGATTGCTAGAGCCCAAGAGTTCTAGACCAGCCTGGGCAACATAGTAAAGCCTTGTCTCTATTAAAAAAAAAAACAAAAATTGGCCAGGCACAGTGGCTCACACCTGTAATCCCAGCACTTTGGGAGGCTGAGGCAGGCAGATCATGAGGTCAAGAGATCGAGATCATCCTGATCAACATGGTGAAATGCCGTCTCTACTAAAAGTACAAAAATTAGCTGGACAAGGTGGTATGTGCCTGTAGTCCCGGCTACTCAGGAGGCTGAGGCAGGAGAATCTCTTAAATCTGGAAGGCGGAGGTTGCAGTGAGCCGAGATTGTGCCACTGCACTCTAGCCTGGTGACAGAGTGAGACGCCATCTACCCATTTCCCCCCCAAAAATCTGGATGTGGTGGTGCATGACTGTAGCCCCAACAACAAGGGAGACTGAGGTGGGAAGATCCCTTGGGCCCAGGAGGTGGAGGATGCAGAGAGCCATGAGCATGCCACTGCACTCCAGCCTGGGTGATAGCACAAGACCCTGTCTCAAACAAACAAACAAACAAACAAACAAACAAAAAAAGACAGGATCTCATTCATTTTTATGGCTACATAGTCCCCCATTACATAAAAGTACCACATTTTCTTTTCTTCATCCATTCATCCATTCATCTTTAGATGGACACTGAGGTTGCTTCCAAATCTTGGTTATTGTGAACATTGTTGCAATAAACATAGGAGTACAGATATCTCTTCAATATACTGATTTCCCTTTTTGGGATGTATACCCAGCAGTGAGATTACTGGATCATATGGTAGCTCTATTTTTAGTTTTTTGAGGAATCTCCAAACGATTCTCCATAGTGGTTGTACTAATTTGTATTTCTACCAACAGTGTACAGGGGTTTCCTTTTCACTACATCCTTGCCAGCATTTGTTACTGCCTGTCTTTTGGATAAAAGCCATTTTAACTGGGGTGAGATGATACCTCACTGTGGCTTTGATTCACATTTCTCTGATGACCAATGATGTTGAGCACCTTTTCATATGCCTGTTTGCCATTTGCATGTCTTATTTTGAGAAATAGCTATTTAAGTCTTTTGCCCATTTTTAAATCACATTATTAGAGTTTTTCCTATAAAGTTAGAGCTATTTATGTATTCTGGTTACTAATGCCTTATCAGATGGGCAGTTTGCAAATACTTTCTCCCATTCTGTGGGTTGTGTCTTCCCTTTGCTGATGGTTTCTGTTGCTGTGCAGAAGTATTTTTTAACTTGATATGATCCCATTTATCCATTTCTGCTTGTGTTTGTGGGGTAAGAAATTTTTTCCTAGACCAATGTCCTGGAGAGTTCCCCCAGTGTTTGCTTGTAATAGTTTAATAGATTGAGGTCTTAGATTTAGGTCTTTAATCCAGTTTTATTTGATTTTTGTATATGGCAAGAGATAGGGGTCTAGTTTCATTCTTCTGCATATGAATATCTGGTTTTCCTAGCACCATTTATTGAAGAGGCTATCTTTTCTCCAATGTATATTCTTGGCACCTTTGTTGAAAGTATGTTTACTGTAGGTGTATGAATTTGCTTCTGGATTCTCTATTCTGTTCCATTGGCCTATGTGTCTATTTTCATGCCAGTGCTATGCTGTTTTGGTTACTGTAGCTCTGAGGCATAATCTGAAGTCAGGTAATATGATTCCTCCAGTTTTGTTCTTTTTGCTTGGGACAGCTTTGACTATTCTGTGTCTTTTATGTTTCCATATAAATTTTAGAATATTTTTCTATTTCTGTAAATAATGTCATTGGTATTTTGATAAGGATTGTATTGAATGTGTAGATTGCTTTGGGTAGTATGAACATTTTAACAATATTGATTTTTCTAATCCATGAACATGGAATATCTTTGGATTTTTTGGTGTCCTCTTCAATTTCTTTAATCAATATTATATCGTTTTCATTGTAGAGATTGTTCACTTCTTTGGTTGTTATTCCTAGGTATTTAATTTTATTTGTGGCTATTGTAAATGGGGTTATGTTTTTATTTCTTTTTCAGATTGTTCACTGTTTGCATATAGAATGCTACAGATTTTTATATATTGATTTTGTATCTTGCAATGTACTGAATTTGTTTATAAGTTCTAATATAATCTAATAGTTTTTTGGTATTAGAGCTTATAAACAAAGGTAGAGTCTTTATGTTTTTCTGAATATAAGATTATATCATCTGCAAACAAGTATAATTTGACTTTTTCCTTTCCAGTTTGGATGCCCTTTATTTCTTTCTCTTGCCCAATTTTTCTAGCTGGGGCTTCCAGTACTATGTTGAAAAGTATCACTGTATATGTTTTAAATGAAGAATTTAATACATCTCATTTAATGTTATTATTTTTTAACTTTTATTATTTATTTATTTACTTAAGAGACAGGGTCTCATTCTGTCACCCAGATTGCAGTGCAGTGGTGTAATCCTGACTCACTACAGGCTTGATCTTTCAGGCTCAAGTGAACTTCCTATGACAGCCTCCCAAGTAGCTGGGACTACAGGTACACACCATCGGGCCTGGGTAATTTTTAAAATTTAGAATTTAGAAACATTTAGAAAGACAGGGTCTTTCTATGTTGCCCAGGCTGGTCTCAAACTCCTGGGCTCCAGCAATCCTCCTGCTTTGACCTCCCAAACTTTTGGGATTACAGGCATGAGCCACCATGCCTGCTCAAGATGATTATTGATCTGTAACAACTTACTCTTGCCATTTTGTTGTTTTCTAGATCCTTTTTAAAAATTATTGTTTATATATTTATTTTTGAGATGGGGTCTCTGTTGCCCAGGCTAGAGGGCAATGGCATGATCTCAGCTCACCATGACTTTTGCCTCCTGAGCTCAAGCAATTCTCCTGCCTCAGCCTCCTGAGTAGCTGGGACTGCAAGTGTGCACCACTGTAACCGGCTAATTTTTGTATTATTTTTAGAGACAGGGTTTTGCCATGTTGCCCAGGCTGGTCTCAAACCTCTGAGCTCAAGTGATCCACCCACCTCGGTCTTCCAAAGTGCTGAGATTACAGATCTGAGCCACAGCTTAACTTTGGTTGGATACAAATACTCCAACTTTTCCTCTCCCCACAATTTATATTTTTGTTGCCTTAATTTAGATATCTTTGTATTGTAACTTTCTTAACAACTCATTATAGATATAATTATTGTTGGCCATTTTGACTTTTAACCTTCATACTGAAGATTTGAAAATTATATAGTACCAGCACAGTAATGTAATATTCTGAACTTATTATAAATTTACCTCTTCCAATGAAGTTTATACTTTTTTCATATGTTTTCATGTTATTAGTTATTATCTTTTCACTTCTGCTTGAAGCACTCCTTTAAGCATTTTTTGTAAGGCCAGTCTTGTGGTGATGAATTCCCTCAGCTTTTGCTTGTCTGAGAAAGAATTTATTTCTTCTTCATTTTGAAAGGATGGTTTGCTGGGTGTAGTATTCCTGGTGAAAGTATTTTTTCTTTTATGACTTTGAATATAACATTACATACGTTACACTCTCTCCTAGCCTGCAGTTTCTGCTAAGAAATCTGCTGATAGTCTAATGGGGCTTCCCTCATATGTTGACATTTTTCTCTTTCTGCTTTTAGAAATCTCTCTTTGTCTTTGACTTTTGACAGTTAGATTATAATGTGCCTCAGAGAAGACCCCTTTGGGTTGAATCTGTATGAGATTCTCTGAGTTTAATGGAACTGGATGTCCACAACTCTCCCAATACTTGAGAGGTTTTCAGCTATTATTTTGTTTAAAATTTTTTTCTGTGACTTTATCTTTTCCCTGTCTTTAACTCTCTTATTGTAAATATTTGTTCATTTAATTGTGTCCCATAAATCCTCTAGGCCTTCTTGGTTCTTTTCCATTCTTCTTTTGCCATTTTTCCTCTGTTATTTCAAAAGAGATGTCTTCAAGTCCAGAAATGTTCTTCTGTTTGATCTAGTCTGAGGTTGAAGCTCCCTGTTATATTTTTATCTCATTCATTGAGTTCTTCAGTTCTAAGATTTCTGTTTGGTTCTTTTTTTATATTTGTCTCCTTGTTGAATTTCTCATTCAGGCCATGAATTGTTTTTCTGATTTCATTGAATTGTCTACCTGTATTCCCTTGCATCTCACTAAGTTTCCTTAGAATTGTTATTTGAATTCCTTTTTATGTTTCCATTTCTTTAGGGTCAGTTACTAGAGCATTATTGTGCTCCTTTGGTGATGTTAAGTTTCCTTGCTTTTTCATGTTTCTTGTGCTCCTGTGTTGATATATGTGCATCTGGTAAAATAGTTGCCTCTTCCAATTTTATGGAGTAGCATTTGTATTTTATAGACAGACTTTCACCTACAGATGTGTCTGAGGGTGTCAGTTGGGTAGGATGTGTATTGGCTTTGGTTCTGGGTGGGCACAGTAGGGGTCTCCATGCAGTTTCTTCAGCTGTAGTCAACTTTGGTAATGCCTGAGTGCCTTGGTGGCATAGGCTGCAGGAGTTTGTGTGGCTAGGCTGCCAGATTGGGCTGAGTCTCCTCTGGGAGCAACATGCCTGCCTGGTGAGTGAAGGGCTTGGTCCATCAACTCAGGGTGGAGTCTTTCTGGGAGAACAGTACTTGGCTGGTGAGTGGACTGGTGGCATGCGAGGGGCAGTCTGCTGGTTTGCGGTGGAGCTTCCTTAGGAGCAGCATGCCTGCCTGATGAGTGTGCTGGCAGTATGTGTGGATAGGTTTGCTGACTTATAGTGGCTCTCCCATAGAAGTGGAGTACCTGGGTGGTGATTGTGGGCCTGACTTGCAGCTTGAGGCAGGGCCCCTTTGGAATCAACATGCCTAGCTTGTGAGCTTGCCAGTGACACACAGATGCCATCTTATCAGCTCTGGACAGGGTTTCTATGGAAGCAGCATGCCCAGCTGGTGATCATGCCAGGGTACATGGGGACCACACTTTGCTGACTCAGAGGAGGGCCTCCCTGTAAGCAGTGTACTTTTCTGGTGAGCACTCTACTGGTGCATGGGGGCTGATTTGCCAGCTCAGGGTGGGCCTCCCTCGAGGCAGCATGCTTGGCTGGTGAGTGTGCAGATGGTCTGTGGGGGCCTGGTTCACTGGCTTGTGGCAGGACACCCCTGGAATTGGTGTATCTGGCTGGTGAGTGCATTGGGATATCAAGGACCAGTCCACTGGCTCGAGGCAGGGCTCTCTTGGAAGTAGTATGCCTGTCTGGTGATTGTGTTGACTGTGCATATGGCTGACCCAGACTAGATTTCTCTGCTGGGCAGAATTATCTATTACTTTGGGGGCAGTAAGCTGCATGGGCTCTGGGGCCAGGTTGCTGGACCTAGCTTCCAACAGGCTGGGGTCAGGGTGCTACAGTCACTAAGATGTGAAAGGCAGAGATTGCCTCCTAGGCAACTTGTTCCCAGGGTGTGGGGATCTGTAGCAATTTGGTGATGGAATGGTGCACTTCTTTGTGTGAAGGTGGTATAATAGCATTTTAGCCTCAGAGATGAAAAGATGCAGTTCCTGGAGCAAGGTGCACTCTATCTGTTGTTCTGGTTTCAAGATGGGTCCTATATAGCTGCAGATTGGGTTGTGAGGATCAGAGGGCACACAATGTGGGCTTCTTTTCTAGGGGCAGTGCAGCTATATGGATACCAGGCCCCTCCCCAAACTGGGCTCGAGGACTGTGAGGACTGAAGATTTCTCTGGAAGCAAAGACTGCAGGTGTTCATCACATTAATGGGGGGTGCTGCGGGCCTCCTACATACCTTGTCCAACAAGTGCCTTCTTGTTCCTGGATAATTCCAGCTGAGAAGATCACGTGGTGGAGGCAGGGTGTTTCTATCTCTTCTGTATGTGGCCCTCCCTAAAGGTCTCCTTGCTTCACAGGTTTTCTCTCTTCCCTGCTGTACTGCAGTGTTCTCCCTCAGACACCCCAGTCCAATGTAATTTTCATTTATTGCTTTGACCCTGTCTTGTAGGGTGTACCAGCATTATGCTCCTCTAGTCAGCTATCCTGCTCTGCCTACTGGTGCTTTCTTTTTTTGATTTTTGGATTGAAAACAAAGTTAACTATTTCAGTAATTAAACACCTAGAATATATCTTCTTTTTCTTTCTTTTTTGTTTTTGGTAACAGCTTTACTGAGATATAATTCATAGACTATGAGATTCATCCTCTTAAAGTATACAATTAATTGATTTCTAGCATATTTACAGATCTGTGCAACATTTCTACTACTTGATTTAAAAACATTTTCATCATCTCAAAAAAGAAACCAAACCCATTACAGTCACTCTCTATTTTCCCCCCACCTCTGTCCCTGGCAACCACTAATCCACTTTCTATCCCTATATAGATTTGCTTATTCTGGAAATTTCATGTAAATGGGATGGTACAACATGTGGCTTTTCATGTCTGGCTTCTTTCACTTAGCATAATGTTTTCAAGGTTCAACCATGTTGTATCCTATATCAGTACTTCTTTCTTTTAATGGAAGAAAAATATTCCATTTTGTGGATATACTACATTTTGTTTATCCATTTATCAATAGGTAGACATTTGGGTTGTTTTCACCTTTTGATTATCATAAATAATGCTGCTATGTATATCCATTTAAGAGGTTTTGTGTAGACATATGTTTTCAACTGTAGGAGTAGAATTGCTGGATTATATGGAAACTCTATATTTAACCATTTGAGGAACTGCCAAACTATTTTCCAAAGCAGCTGCACCATTTTATATTCCAGCAATGTATGAGAGTTCCAATGTGTCCACATCTAGTGAAGAGAAACTCTGTTCACTGGTCTACTTGTTGCCTAACTTCTCTACCTCTCAAAAGCATCCCCAACTAGGCATGACTCAGCCTCATTTTATGTTTAGATATTTACAAGAAGGTGATTTTCTCCTATTAGGTTTGCAAAGTTTGTTTCTTCACAAACATTTTTTCCTGTGCTCTCTGCTCCTTCTTTTAATCACCTTAATCACTAAAAGACTGGTCTATAGAATGCCTATATAATTTCCATTTATTAAGCTTTCCCCCTGAGGCTTTCTTTTAAGGAATCGCATTTCATCCTACTTGACTACTTCACAATGAAATCCCAGGATCCTGAAGAGAATCTTTCATGAAGTTGTGCATTTTGCTGAAACTAATTCTATCTCATACTTGTCTCTACTCCACTTTTCCACTGTGCCTTCAAGAACTTACATCTTATCCCCCTCCTATGCAATTTGTTCTCTGTAGTCTCCCTTGATCTTTTTGTTCATTATATCTTGATGGTCGCCTAAGACCACAGCTTTTTCTGCCATACTTTTGGATGGTGGCTCTTTTTTCTGAAATATTCCACATGTCTAAACCTGGAGGTTGGATAGGTGTCCTCTTCAGTCCACACGATCACTTCTAGACCATTTGCTTTCACCATTCCTAACACTCCTAGGCTTTAGCTTAGGCATAATATCTGCCTCCCCTCCTCTTTCAATCATCTACATCCCCACTGCCATGTACTACTCAGCTGTTTGCTCGCCTTCATAAAAAGTTTTCTCAAATTTGTTCATACTCACTCTCACCATTTTCTCTCCTCTCATTCTGTCTTGAACCCACAGCAATAAAGCTTTTATCCCCACTATTCCACTGAAAGAGGTGTTATTAGAATCACCTGTGTGTTCCATGTTGCCAAATTCAGTGGTCAACTTTCAGCCTTTATCTTACTGGGAATATTGGAAGCCCTCATTCCTTCCTGCTTGACAGTCTTCATATGACCTGTAGGTCACCACTCTTCCCAGGTTCCCTTACTTCCTCGCTGGTCACTTCTTCTCATCTCCTTTGCTAGATCTTCCTCATCTTTCTACTCTTTAAGGTTAGGCTGCTCTGTGTCTCAGTCATTAGATCTGATTTATTCTCTATCTATACTCATGTCTCAGATGATTTGTTCAATCCCGTGGCTTCAAATACAGATCTGTGTATTGAGGACTCCCAAATTTACATCTCCAGCCTGGTTCTCATGCATATATATCTGCCTATGTACTTGACATTTCCACCCATATGTCTAATAGACTTCTACATTTGACCTGTCCAAAATGAAATTTTCTCACCTCAAAACTGTTTCCTCAAAACCTGGGATCATGTTTTACAATTTATACTGCTACAACACCAATCCAAAGTACTGCATTTTCATTCCTGGATCATTGTTTTCTAATTTCCCCATTCTTTCTCCTCTTGCCCCTACACAGTCTATTCTATATTCAGCAAAGTGAGCAATCCTTTTGAAACATGTCACTTCCAGCCTAGCCAACATGGTGAAACCTTGTCTTTACTAAAAATACAAAAATTAGGCAAGCATGGTGGCACACGCCTGTAATCCCAGCTACTCGGGAGGCTGAGGCAGGAGAATTGCTTGAGCCCAGGAGGCGGAGGAGGTTGCAGTGAGCCTAGATCTTGCCACTACACTCCAGCCTGACAGACAGAGCGAGACTCTGTCAAAAACACATACACACACACACACACACACACACAAAATTAGCTGGGCATGGTGGCACGCGCCTGCAGTACCAGCTACCAGGAAGGCTGAGGTGTGAGGATTGTTTGAACTCGTGAGGCAGAGGTTGCAGTGAGCTGAGATTGTGTCACTGTACTCCAGCTTGGGCGACAGAGTGAGATCTTGTCAAAAAAAAAAAAAAAAAGAAAAAAGAAAAGAAATGAAACGAAACATGTTACTCCTCCATTTAAAATCTTACAATGACTTCCCTTTGTAGAGACACAAAAGCCCAAGTCCTTACCCTAGTCTAACAGGGTCAAAGGCTGAGTGGCCCTGCTACCTACCTAATCTGTCACTACTTGTTTTTCTTCATGCTCATTCTACTCTTGCCATACTTGCCTCTTGGCTCTATTTTGAGCACCAGACTCTATCCTGCCTTGGAGGTCCTTGCACTTGCTCTTCCATCAGGTATCCATATGGTTCACTTTCTTAATTCTTTTTTATTTTTATTTTTTAGATGGAGTTTCGCTCTTGTCACCTAGGCTGGAGTACAGTGGTGTGATCTCGGCTCATGGCAACCTCCACATCATGGGTTCAAGCAATGCTCCTGTCTCGGCCTCCCGAAGTAGCTGGGATTACAGGTGCCTGCCACCACACCCAGCTAATCTTTTTGTATTTTTAGTTGAGACAGGGTTTCACCATGTTGGCCAGGCTGGTCTTGAACTCCTGACCTCAGGTGATCCACCTGCCTTGGCCTCCCAAAGTGCTGGGATTACAGGCGTGAGCCACTGTGCCTGGCCACTTTCTTAATTCTTTCAGGCCTCTTTGCTCGAATGTTATCATATTAGAGATACTTTCCTGGAAACCCAATCTAAACAGTAGCTTCTCCATTCTGTTCACTTAATTTGCTTTACTATTTACTTCATAAAGCTTACCACCTGACGTTTATTTATTTTTTATTGTTTATTATCTGTCTCCTCCAGCTAGAATAAAAGCACAATGAATGCAGGAATTTTGCCAACTTCTGGCGCAGAGATGGCTTTCAAAATCTATTTGGTGAATGAATGAATGAATTGCATTTTCTTCCTAAATTTCACAATTGTGAGTTCTTATGTACTTGTTCATTTAACAAATATTTATAACCATTTTCCTTATTTCATATACAGAATAGTCAAACTTGAATTTCCAGTTATAAATTCCATTACTTGGGAGTTGAAATTTTCTCAGATAAATAGAAAACAGTAATTACTAGTAATCTAGAGCTCTTCATCATACTTTTGTGACAGTATCATAACATACATTTAAAAAATTGATGGAGTGGCTTATCTGAGTCCCACTTCCATTATTCTATAATTTTAAAATTGTGTAAATTATGTCATGCCTGAGGCTTGAAAGCCCTTTAAAAAATGCACAATAATCTCCAGTGTAGTGACCTCACTCTCAAAATGATTCATTCTATCCCTTCTTCAGACTGCAGTAGCCCTTATGAAGTACGTTTCATAAGAGTCCATGTATGGTGAAAAATGGTTCACTATAACTTTTACCGGTTGATCCTAGTCAACTGCTTCCCCTTACTTTCCTCCACCTACTATGACAACTAATCAAATATAGTATTTTGAGGTCATTTACCAAGGTTGCTTTAAATCCTTGTCTTCCTTTTAAATTGTAGACACTGTACACTCTCCAGCTCAATATCAATTACTGTCTTAATCATAACTTTTTTTTCCTGAGAGCTTATACTAAAGGACACTCATCTGGGGTTACAGCATTAAGTGTCTCTTGAGATATTGCAATACAACACTGAAAAAAACTTAACTTGCTCCCTCTCCATTATTAATAGGCTCCTTCTTAATACAGATCATAGATTATATCCAGGGATAAGAAGGTTGGAGAACACCTGGTCTACCTATGTTTTTGTATCTTATTGTTTAATAAGTATGTTGTCTTTCTAGAGTACAGATACAATAGCCTTGCTGAAACTGAGAGATAACATCGGCAATTAGAATTTGATGTAAAACAATTATTTGTCTGGCCCATGACTACAGCTATTACATTTCGTAGAATTTTAGGGATAGGGAACATCTTAAAGATAAGTTAATCTAATCCACATATTTCACATATGTGAGTAACCTCAAGGAAGTTATTCTGATTAAGCTGCTCTTTCATGCTTTTCTTGTTGTTACTCAATTCTGTGCCCTTTGCTTACCAGCAAGAGTGCATTCATATTACTTTCTAGTGATTAGAGGTGAAGATAAGACATAAAGTCATTTGGACTAAGTCCCTAATTTACAGATGATGAGATCTGAAAAGATTAAATGATTTGCCCAAATTCAAAAGGTTTTGTCCAAAACCTGGTCTGGCCCCAGGTTTCCTGCTGGATTTGTATTCTAGGACACTTTCTATTACTCTGGGGTTTAGATTAAAGTCTCAAATTATTGAAAAATATAACTACCAGTAATCTGGAATCTTCCATTCTATTTCTTGAAAAGTAACATGAAATACTTTTAAAAAGATTTGACAGAGTTTTTCTTTGAGCCAACTTCTACCTTTTAAATATGTTTTGAATTTTAAATACACACAAAATAGAAAGGATAGTATAATAAATGCTCATATGACAGATTCAATAATCATCATTTTATCTCAGTTGTTATCTCCTCTGTTCCTTTGTTCTTCATTTTTTGCTGAAATATTTTAAATCCAAAACATTGTGTCATTCTCCTATGACATATTTCAGTAAGCTAAAAAGTAGACACAAGAAACTGTGAAACTATCCCAGCACTTTGGGAGGCTGAGGCAGGCGGATCATGAGGTCAGGAGATCGAGACCATCCTGGCTAGCACGGTGAAACCCAGTCTCTACTAAAAATACAAAAAATAAGCCGGGCGTGGTGGCGGGTGCCTGTAGTTCCACCTACTTGGAAGGCTGAGGCCGGAGAATGGCGTGAACCCGGGAGGCAGAGTTTGCAGTGAGCTGAGATTGCACCACTGCATTCTAGCCTGGGCGACAGAGCAAGACTCTGTCTCAAAAAAAAAAAAAAAAAAAAAAATTATGAAACTGTCATCACCCCTAATAAAATGAACAATTCCTTGCTATAATCTAATACATTCAATACTTACACTTTCTTGAATGTCTCAAAAATAACTTTTTACTTTTGGTTTGTTCAATTAAGGAACTCACACAAGGTCCACATACTGCATTTTGTTAAATCTCTTTTAATCTAGAGCTGTTCTATATCAATGTTGTTGACTTACTGAAAAAAATTGGGTTACTTATTCTGTAGAATGTCACAAACTCTGGATCAATCTATATGTTTCCTCTTGGTTACATTTAACTTGTTACTCTATCCCTTATATCCCCAATTATCCCTGATAATTGGAGTTAGCATTCAAGGTTAGATGAGATTCAGGTTCAACTTTATTGGCACACACTTGTGGTGCTGTGTGCTTCATTAAATGTACATAGTGTTACTGTCCAGTCATTCTACTTTTGTGGTGCTAACAGGATACAATTTCCTAACAGCATACAATTTCCTAACAGCTTTTCATGTAGTAATTTCATCTACTGATAAAAGCTGCCTGTATCATTTTGTTACGAAATGCAAAGTGACAATTTTCTAATTTTCACTTTCTTTTCACTTTTATTAACTGGAATTTTTCTGTAGAGAACTTTTCACTGTCAACTGGGACTATTTAGTCACTCTGCAGTACACAGAAAATGCAGGATGAATGCTTAATTCTTTTCTTTCTACTGCCAATGTCTAAAGTAAGGAAATGTTTAAATACTTATAATGGTGACCAACTAAATTTGTGTGTGTGTGTTTTGCTTTTTAGTGATGAAATGAACTGATGGATTATAACAAATTAATTGCAGCCGTTATTCTTTTCATTATTCTCATATTTGGCCAATGGATTCCTCCTGCATATTTATGTGCTCCCATGGCCTTTGGACATGTCCTGTTAGTTTTTTATTTTATTTTTTTAAGAATGGAGTCTTGTGCTGTTGCCCAGGCTGGAGTGCATTGGTGTAATCATAGCTCAGTAACCTCGAACTCTTGAGCTCAAGCAATCCTCCCACCTCAGCCTCCTGAGCAGCTATGACTATAGGCACATGCCACCATGCATGAATATTTTAATTTTTGTAGAGACATGGTTTCACTATGTTGCTCAGTCTGGTTTCGAACTTCTGGCCTCAAGCAATCCTCCTGCCCCAGCCTCCCAAAGCATTAAAATTACAGGCGTGAGCCACCATACTCTGCCTCCCATTAGTCGTTAATTACCCTCCTTGCTTTCTGGCACAGCAATTCGCCACAGACCCATTTCATGTATTTTCTGCCCCAAATCTGGAATCAGAATTCTGCCATAGAACTCTGGTTGCTTTTTGTGGGAAATCCTAATCAGAGAGCAAAATGTGGGCAACAGGAGCAATCTTGTTTTCGGGTGGTCATTGTCCTCCATATTTTTGCAATTATAGCACTAAGGAACATAATATTGAAAGAAAAGCAAAATCTTGAAATAATACTGATATTTCCCATCAAAATTTGACATTATAGAATTTTCATTTAACTTAACTTGAAACTCTTTTCTCTTATACTGACAATTTTGGTTCTTAACAACATTGACCATATAACCTATTTGATTTATCTTCATGCACAAATGTATGTATGTATTTGTTTGCATACAAACTAGTTTCAAATTAATAATATCAATATTGGTAGTAGTTTGTCTATTAAGTTTAAGATTCATCTTAAGCTCTGTTTACAATGGGAACTCTTTCTACTTAAGATGTACACTTGAAATACTCAAAAGTCATTTAAAACAAATCTATTATCTGTATATAATTAATTTGCTATATTAATAGGTTCAACTGTTTTCATTTGTTTTTAGTTTAGCAAAGTGTGATCTCCAAAACAGTTGCTTCAGTATCACCTGAAAACTTGTTAAAAATATACATTCTCAGGTTCTCGATTTTCTTCTAGGTAAAAAACTTTGAGAATCAGGCCCTAAAGATAATTTTTATGTACACTAAAGTTTGAGAACCACTGATTAGTAATCCATTTTTTATTAGTTTTTATTTTTACAAATAAAACACATTCATGTATATATTAATAATCACTTTTCTTATCTAAGTGGTATCATGCTATGTATACTGCTCTGCATCTTTCAGATTGGAAAATCTTGCATGTTGCATCTTGGAATATCTTGCATCTTGCCATTGGAAAAAAATACATTTTGTATAAATCATTTTGTACTTTTAACCAGAATACGTTGGAGTAGATTCCTAGAAGTGAGATTGCTATACAGATGGCTTGTACATTTTTTCCCCTAGACATTATCAAATTTCTTTGACTAACAGTTGTACCACTTTGTATTCCCATCAGCTGTCTTCTACAACCTTGCTGATAGAGTATGTTGTCAGACTTTTGGATGTTTGCCAATCTGATAAATGAGAAATTGTAGCTTGTTGCACTTTTTACTTGCATTTCCCTTAGTGAGAGTGAGGTTGAGCATTATTTCATGCGTTTAGTGCCATTTCTTCTTTGAAATGTCTGCTTATATATTTTGCCACTTTTCTATTAGATTTTAGTTTTTTCTCAATTCGTAAGAAATCTTGATATATTAAGAATATTAGCCATTTAATTGCAAATATATTTTCTCTGTTTATCATTTGTCTTTTGACTTTGCTGAGTCGAAGACTAAGCCTTCACATCCAGCCCATTTTTATTCTAATTGTTACTTTTGGTCTGGTGCTGTGGCTCACGCCTGTAATCCAAGCACTTTGGGAGGCCAAGGTAGGTGGATCAGTTGAGCTCAGGAGTTTGAGACCAGCCTGGCCAGCATGGCTAAACCCCATCTCTACAAAATATACAAAAATTAGCTGGGCATGGTGGTGCACACCTGTAATCCCAGCTACTCAGGAGGCTGAGGCAGGAGAATCGCTTGAGCCCAGGAGGTGGAAGTTGCAGTGAGCCAAGATTGTGCCATTGCACTCCAGCCTGGGTGACAGGGAGAGACCTATGAGAATCAACACTTAAAATATGAGAATCAACACTTAAAATAGCTACCTACTGCTTTCTCTTTTTCCCCTACCACTCAATTTTATTAAGTAGTTTCGTTACAGGAAAGGGGTCCCTATTCAGACCCAAGAGAGGGTTCTTGGATCTCGTGCAAGAAAGAATTCAGGGCAAGTTTATTAGGAAAGTAAAGGAATAAAAGAATGGCTACCCCATAGACAGAGTAGCCCTGGAGGGTTTCTAGTTGCCCTTTTTTATGGTTATTTCTTGATGATATGCTAGACAAGGGGTGGGTTATTCATGCTTCCCCTTTTTAGACCATATAGGGTAACTTCCTGATGTTGCCACGGGATTAGTAAACTCATGACGCTGGTGGGAGTGTAGCAGTAAGAACGACCAGAAGTCACTGTCATGGCCATCTTGGTTTTGGTGGGTTTTAGCTGGCTTCTTTACTGCCTGTTTTTCAGCAAGGTCTTCATGACCTCTATCTTGTGCCAACCTCCTATCTCATCCTGTGACTTAGAATGCCTTAACTGTCTGGGAATGCAGCCCACATGTCTTAGCCTTATTTTATCCAGCCCCTAATCAAGATGAAGTTGCTCTGGTTCAAACAATTCTGACAGTTTTGCCTTCATTTTAATCTTTGTACTCTTAAGTATACTCAAAATACTATTTGGTTTATCATCTTCAAGTGATATCCTTAGCTCATATTTTTTTTCCATCAAGTATCTTAAAAGATATAGGTGGGAAGCTAATATCTGATATCTATTCTACTTTTCATGTACTCTTTTTCTTCCCTTCTCCATTTTCCTTAATATTCTCCATTTTCCATTGCTTACTATTCTCCATCTTCCATTCTCCATTTTCCTTACTATTCTCCATTTTCCATTACTTACTATTCTCCATCTTCCATTCTTCATTACTTACTATTCTCCATCTTCCATTCTCCATTTTCCTTACTCTGCACTTGTGGCATCTATTTGTGTGTTTCTTTAAGTATAGTTCTTATTTCTCATTGTTTGCTCTTTGACCCTCCTAATTCTTTCTTGGCATCTGTTAATTCTTATTTTCTTTTCTTCTATAAACTTGTGGCACAACTCCTAGGTATAAGGAATGTTACAATTTTTTAATTCTGTAAGTCAGAATAACTTTTTGTGGAGCTACTGTGCACCTAGCCAATATCACATTCAATTTAAGTTAATTTTTGTGTCTTTTTTTCTCTCATCCTTCTCTCAAATCAGGGTCCAGAAATTGATTAGGGCTAGAAGGTGGGGGAGGGGTCTAGTCTGTGCCTGTGGTGGCTGACATCTTTATTCTGACTCTTCTGGCCACATGATACTGCTGTTAAGAGTTGGGTCGATTTAGTCACTTTGCTTTGCGTGGCCTTTGAAGTGTTTCTCAGAGAACTTTACTGTATTGACTGAAGATTCTTACTAAAAACTTTGTGCCTTACTAAAGTAGTGAGTCATCTCTCAGCATTTGGGATACTTCATTCTGCAATCCTCGTTCCTCTGCCTCAGATTCAGGGTGGTAGAGGGATTAAATCCATACCTTTTTCTCAGATTCAGCCATTTTCAACTTTTGCTCCCCAAGCATCTTTTCTTCACTATCTCTTTACTACGTTTAGCCCTTCTCTGAGACTAGCAGCTTCATAACGTTCAGTGAAACAGAAATACATTTTTTTCTTTCGTATGTACTTTTAGACCTCAAGAATCACATATTTTCTTCTCTTTCATAGGTAGAGGATTGGAACTTGGAAAAAGAGATATGCTTTCCTAACACACTCTGTGATGTACATTTGTCACTTATTTATGCTTAACATCTTAGGACATACCAATTGGCGAAACTATCTGTTGAGGGTTATATTTGAGTGAAAGGGTTAATAAATGTCATAATTATTATCTAATGTTATTAACAAAAGTTATTTATTTTGCTGCTTTTCTGCCTGTGATGCTTTGTCAGTTAGGTTCTCCAAGAAGCAGATACCAAGATAGGATGGGAGATTTATTGGAGGAAATGACTTAAAGGATAAAGGAGGAGGGAGCCTTCATATTGCAATACTGGTCTTACACGTGCAAAAGATGAAGGCAAGGGAAACATTGGATAGGAGGAGATCCAGGTCATAGTGCAGATGTGAAAAACTCTTGGCTGGCCCAGGGGGAATATCCAAGCAAATGCCAAATGCTGCCCATTAGAGGAAGCTCATATGAGGCAATGATCCATTAGAGGAAGCTCTTTTGAGGCAATGATGGCTTTGTTCTAGTATTTCTGTTATGCATGGTCATTGCCTGGGAGCAGCCCAAGGGCAATGTGGATCATGTGAATAACATGGTGCTTATCAATAATGTGGGCCAGTTAAAGGCTGTTTATTTGTTATGTTTCCTTGCAGCAGGTTCTCTTGAAGGAAATCTGAGTAGGTCATCTTCCATGACTGCCATTGATGTCTACTTGTTATTTTTAGCCAGTTTTATAAAAACTATTTTTATTATAAAATTATTTTATATTAAAGCAGTTTTAACAGTCTTCTTCATATGGGGAAGAATTCCAACAGAGATGAAATAATGAACAACTTTTTGTTGTTGACTATTCCTAAAATGTTTACTATGACTTTAAATATTACTTTAATGAGAGAACCTGAAAGAAGGGGAAAATGTTGTGTATCATTCTTTAGAATTCCAATAATCACAGTCAGCCTAAATATACCACTAGATAATTCTGTTTCTTTAGTCTCTGTCATGTTTTTTAAAGGCAAAGTACTCATCACAGACCGAAAAGTCCAAAATTGTAACTGGATATACCTGTTTCGGATCAGTCCTTTTGACCTCCCTTTTTTTTTGGATTTACAACCAACTTGTTTTCAACTTAATCACCTGATTTCAAAAGGATCAGAAAAAACCCTAGCCTGAAAATCAGTCATCTGTGGTCTAATTCTGCTTTGTTGCGATGTAGCTATGTGACCTTGCAGAAATTACTTCACCCTCTTGGGTTCAGTTTCCACATCAGTAAAATGAATTTATACTATTAGATAATCTCTAGGCTTCATGTAGTCTAAAAAACACTATAGTTGGAGTTGGAGGTTATGGATAAGGTTTCTGTATTTCCTATCAAAAACTAAAATAAAGACATGGAGGCCATGTTTAGGAAATATGTGTAGAGCATATATTTTGGAAAATTGAATTAATATTTAAAACAATTTTCAATGCTGAAGGATAGGTTAATTTCTATGAGATAAACTTTAATAAGAATATGGTGAGTGTTTTTTTTTAAGTAAACCTTTTATTTTAAAACAATTTTAGGGTCATAGTATTTTAAAATAATTTTAGATTTATAGCATTATTGCAAAGACAGTGCAGATAGTGCAAGATATTTTGCTTTGCACTTAGGTTTAAAAATATTAATGGTAATCAGTGTAGGGTGGATGGTTTGGTGGTGGAAGGGGGCAGAGATGGGGCTAGAGGGGCAGACTATGGAGAGACTGGAATTAATGCTTTATGTGAAAAGGAATTAGGCATGTTATTTGATGTGATCCTGAAATTTTGTGAATATAAAAATTTACAGTGAACGTGTACACTAAATTAATAGAGACTCACAAGTTAGAATAACAGAAGCAACAATCACTTTATACTCTAAACCTGCACCTCATCTGGAGTTATATTTTTGATGCCTACTTGCTATTTTTAGACAGTTTTATAAAAACTATTTTTATTGAAAATTTATTTTATATTAAAGTATTTTAAGTCTTTTTCATATGGGGAAAAATGCCAATACAGATGAAATAATGGACAACTTTTTGTTGTTGAATATTTGTAAAATGTCTACTAGGAATTTAAATACTATTTTAATTACAGAATGTGAAAGAAGGGAAAAATAGCATGTTTTTGGTTTAGGGAACTGTGTTTTAAAAGGAACATCGAAATGTTTGTAGATCTGAACAAGAGACACCAGAAAGATGAAAGATTTAGAAATTTTTACATAAGAGAAAACAATGAATGTGCTGGAGAGGTTTAGCGTAAGATAAGATTCAGTAGGGATATACAATCAATTACTTAAAAAAATTTTTTTTGTTTATAATTTTTTATTAAAAATTTTTAATTGACACAACAATTATACATATTTATGGGGTACATAGTGACATTGCAATACATAAAATATATAGCAATCAGATCAGGGTAATTAGCATATCCATCATCTTAAGAATTTATCATTTATTTCTGTTGAGAACATTCAATATCCTCTTTCTAGCTATTTAAAATATATATTATTGTTAACTATAGTCATCCTACAGAGCTGTAGAACACTACAACTTAATTTTCCTATCTAGCTGTAATTTTGTATATTTTAACAAATTTTTTCCTATCCCCCATTACCTTTTACATTTATTTTAATAATTAGGTAACCTACTCATATAATTAAAAAACCAAAATGATATGAAAAGGTCTACAGTGCTTCTACTCCTGTCACTACTCCTCTGTTCTCCCGTCTTGTTTGGTATGGATCTTTTGAATCCTTCTGAGAGTTTCTTTAGGCAATTAAAAGCAAATACACATATGCAAAAGGAATCATACTATATATGTTATTTTGTACCTTTTTAAAAACTTAACAGTATATTTTGGACATCTTTCCATATATGTAAAAGGTGGTGTCTTGGTTTGTTTTAAACAGCTGCATAGAATTCCATTCTGTGAAAGCATCATAGTTTCTTTAACCAGTCCCAAAGATGAATGCTTAAGTCACTGCCCATATTCTACTTTTACAATGTTATTCATGAAAAACAAGAAAAACAAACAGCAATGCTTATTTTTCATCTCAAATGCTTGTAGGCATATCTATAGCATAAATTCTCAGGAGTGAGACTCCTGGATCTAAACTTAACTCTGCATTTTTAATTTTGAAAGATATTGCCTAATTGCTCTCCACAGGAGTGGTCCTAATCTGCATATCCAAGAGCAATGTATGTGAGCCTACGTTTCCACAGCCTCACCCACAGAATGTGTGCTCAAACTTTTGGATTTTTGCCCATCTACTAGGTTAGAAATGGTATTGATACAGTTACAGTTTTCACGCGTCTCATTATGAATGAAGTAGAATATATTTTCATATGTTGCAGAGCCTTGTTTCTCCTGTGAACTTTGTTCATACTCTTTGTATTTCCAACTGGATGGTGTAGTAGTTGTAGTTGGCACTGCCAACTACAAGTCCCTCTTGGCAGCCACTTCTACAATCTGAAAGCTGGTTGTATGAATGCTGGTACCGCTTTGCCTGTGGGCCTTTATCCCCCCAGACATGGTGGCATACACAATAAGTGTGTAGGAAAAGCCAGAAGTGCCAGAAAGTTAATGTCTTGGAAGCATCTGTATTCCAATGTTAAGCAAGGATTTGGTGGATGAAAAGCACAGTTTCCTTTCCCCTTGTTGGGAATAACTCTTAGTTATATCTGACACTGTGTTCCAGACTTTCCCAGTAAAATTGAGCTCCAGTTGCCCAGATGGGTAACCAGCTTGAAAATTCATACTTTATTCCTTCCCTGCTCTGTCTACTTTACTACTCCATTCCCAGTATTTAATAATTTGATGATTTTTAACTTCCAGTATAAACTCTTTTACAAGAAGCCTTGCCTCAGGATCGGTTTCTAGAAGTGCCAAGCCAAGCCAGGTTGTTAGGCCTACGTTTGAGCACTGTGCAAAGTGTGGTCTGCTCGTGGTGCTGGCTTGTGAGCTGTTACCAGTCTGTGATAAATTCAGAAACTGGGGTGAAAAGTTTAGAAACTTTTATGGCAATTTGATGTTGCCATCATATTTAAGGGTGTGATTTTGTGTTTTACAGACATATGCATTGATTTGTAATGAACTGGAAAAAAATGAAACAAAAATTACTGGCCCTCATCTCTGATAGTTGGTGAGGCACTGCTTTAAATGATCACACTAAGAAAAATGGGTAGAAGTACAACTAGGAAAACTTTGGTTATCTGCAGAGAGAACTCCCTGATAATTTCCTGGAGTGCCTAAAACAAAAGATTTCCTCTTGATGATGGTCAGTACTCCATCATGAGAAGAGTTAAGCCTGTAGAAGGCTAGCTATAAGAGACTCTATAGAAAATTCCTGCATTTGGTAGCAGATCTCTTCCACTTTTTTATTTTCTAAAACTGACAAATAAGTTGTACATAGTCATGAGGTACACAGTCATGTTTATGTATGCACAATGTATAGTGATCAGATCAGTGTAATTAGCATATCCGTCATTGCAAACATTTATCATTTCTTTGTGTTGGGAACAGTCAATATCCTCCTGGCTATTTGAAATTATATGTTATTGTTAACTATAGTCATCCTACAGAGCTATGGAACACTAAAACTTATTTATTTTGCTCTAATGAAATGAGAACAGGAACGCTGTCATTCTTTTTCATCTCTATGTTAGCATGAAAGAAAGGATTAGTAAAAATGAAATGAATACACTGGGTGGGCTCCTTCAAAATCTGTTGACTCTCTAAAAATCATACGGCCAAGTTTAATTCTAGTTTTCTATTTTATCACAATCTGATACTTTTTGATATACAATACTGTGAGTTCCAGTCCAGCAGCCTTTCATTTTTACAAAACTGAGAAAAAATCTCATTTTTACAGCTATAGGTAATGGAACTAAGCCTGGTGTGTGTGTGTGTGTGTGTGTGTGTGTGTGTAACCCTAGATTCTTCAACTAGTATTAAAGTACTAAATGAGAAGTGTTATGAAATTTCTTGCATGGGTTACTGGATCTCAAAAACAAATAAGTTCACTCAGTACACAAAGCAATAAGGTGAAACCAGGGAAAAAGAAAATATTTGCCTTTAAGCTCTGGAGAAGAGCTATCCTCTCCTTGACTGCCCCTTTGAGTCCTCAGGTCTGGGGATTTTACCTACCTCCACCAGAATAAAGCTCCCTTTAGAGTTTAGGAAAGCTTGTGGCCAGACTAGAGTGGGAAGATTAAAATGGCAATTGCAATGGAATTGAACTTAATGCGGGAACCACAGATCCTATGTTTCTACAACCTTAGAGGACAAACTGAAATCAACATAGGTAAACCTGGAGTATTGAGGATTGGGCAATCAGGAATATTTAAAATGTGAATAAGCTTCTTGTCTTTAAAAATGTTTTTAAGAAGAGTTTCAATGGTTTGGTTCACTTGGTCTATTTTGTGGATTCAAAGGGACACTTAAGAGGACAGCATGGGTGTCCCCTATTATATTGTGTTAAGAGGAGATGGCCCTGGAGTCAGACTGCCTAGATCCCAGCTCTGCCTCTTATTAGTTGTGTGAACTTAGTCAAAGTACTGAGATTTCAAAGCTCAGTTTCCTCTTCTGATAAGTAAGGATAAGAAGAGAACCTTAGAGAACTGTTACGAGGATTAAATAAGATAATGCATGTGAAATTGTTAGCATAGGCTTTGCTCATGACATTATGCAATAAATATCATTAAAAGCCTTCCAAAATTCCCTTACAGCAGAAAGCAAGTAGTACTGGATCCTTCTGGCTTTTGCTGGGTAATGGCAAGAGCACTGTCTTGCTCTTCCACACTCCCCTTTTCTCAGTCCCTTTGCTCTCAATCCCTTCATCCTTCACCTCCCTCATATGGGTCTTATCCGAAACTTTAGGACTTTGCCTCGAGCTTGAGGAGAGGTAATGCATATGTTACCAGAAAGGGGGTCCAATCCAGACCCCAAGAGAGAGTTCTTGGATCTTGCACAAGAAAGAATTTGAGGTGAATCCATAAAATGAAAGCAAGTTTATTAAGACTGTAAAGGAATAAAAGGGCTGTTTCATAGGCAGAGCAGTGCCATGGGCTGCCTGGCTGAGTATAGTTGTAGTTATTTCTTGATTATATGCTAAACAAGGGATGGATTATTCATGAGATGTTCAGGAAAGGGGCAGATGATTCCCAGAACTGAGGGCTCCTCCTGCTTTTAGAACATGTAGGGTAACTTCTGGACGTGGCTATGGAGTTTGTAAACTGTCATGGTGCTAGTGGGAGTGTATTTTAGGCTGCTAATACATTATAATTAGCATATAATGAACAGCTGAGACAGCCAAAGATCAACTTTCATTGCCATCTTGGTTTTGGTAGGTTTTGGACGGCTTCTTTACTGCATCCTGTTTTATCAGCAAGGTATATGTGACCTGTACCTTGTGCTTACTCCTATCTCATCCTGTGACTAAGAACACCTGCTTTCCTGGGACTGCAGCCAGTAGGTCTCAGTCTTATTTATTTATTTATTCATTTATTTATTTTGAGACAGAATTTCATTCTTGTCACCCAGGCTGGAGTGCAATGGCGCGGTTTTGGCTCATTGTAACCTCTGCTTCCTGGGTTCAAGCACTTCTCCTGCCTCAGCCTCCAGAGTAGCTGGGATCACAGGCATGCGCCACCATGCTGGCTAATTCTTTGTATTTTTAGTAGAGATGGGGTTTCACCATGTTGGCCAGGCTGGTCTCAAACTCCTGACCTCAGGTGATCCACCTGCCTCAGCCTCCCAAAGTGCTGGGATTACAGGTGTGAGTCACTGCGCCCAGCCAGTCTCAGCCTTATTTTACTCAGCCTCTATTGAAGATGGAGTCACCTGGTTCAAATGCTTCTGATACATTGAAGAGTAACTTATACTCTTTTCCCAAATTCTACTGAACAAACCTTTAGAAGAGTGAAGGACTTTTCTAGAATATAAATCTAATTCATTATAGAAAATTGAAGTAGGATCCTGTAAGGCTATCTGTGGGCTCTCGTGGGGTGTGTGTGTGTGTGTGTGTGTATGTGTGTGTGTTGGAGAAGTGGTAGTGAAGATGATGGTTGTGATGATGGAGAATGAAAATTGCAACTACTGTGTGCAGTACCTTGACTGCCATTACACCTTAATTTTGGAACGGAGTTCCAGAAGCTTTTATGCTCTCAGAGGTGAAATGCATAACATACATTTATCATGATCATGGCTCTTTTGTGATCCCTGAACAATAGATGCATGAAGAGCTCCTGAATGAATTTCTAATTGAAATGGCTTTTTCAGTAGGGGCTTTCCATTTGCTTCTAGCTTCCTCCAGGTTGTCAGTCCTCTCTTTATAAGTTTTAATACTATTTTTGAAGGCAGGATAACACCCATCAGAGCTGCAGCAGTCCAGTTGTGCAAGGCATTTAATGCCCAGTCACGCAGTCTGAATCCAACCTGAAGTCTGCTTGTCAAGCCATTAGCCTTATCCCTGTGGCGTCTGCATGGAGAAGGAAAGCCTTTTTTACCTCCTAATTCTCACAAAAATCCAGCGTGGGAGAGTACAGTCCTCCCCATTTAGCCATTTGATGCTCTCCCCTCTCTGAGGGTAATACTGAAGAACACACAGCATACTGGACTGTGACACCCTGCTGAGCTCAAGCTTACATTGCAAGAAGCTGGAGATCTGTTAATGCACTTTCAAACCCATGCATGGCCTTCTCTTTTCCTTATCCCTGAAGGGAAGTATTTTTATTCCTAGATGCTGGAACTACTGTGGTTCAAAACCTTTTAGTAAATTTATTTGGAATGCTGATGAGTTAAAACCAGAATTAAACAAAACTAGGAAATATTTTTAAAGTAACATTTAATGAATACACATTTATAAAAGCCATCATCCCTTAACATGGGGAAAGTGTACAAAAATATATGAAAGTATAAAAATTTTTCTAGAACACAGGAAACATATCAGCAGTAAAGAAGTTTAGTTTAACTTTTTTTAAAAATGTAAAATAGTTTGGATCTGTTAAAAGGACTACAGTTCGCCCAAAGCACGTATTTTCATCTGTTGTAAACTCATTCTTTCTACCTTAAGTAAACTGGAGGAGTCAGCTGTGTTAATATGGTCAAATTAATTTCATAGTTTTGGGAGGAGGGAGGTTGTGGGAAGGTCAGAAGGAGAACTTGGGCTTTCTTTGGTCAGCTGGTGGGGCTTGGAGCTCTTGTGGTTGGGGCCAAAGGTCAGGTCTGGCAATGCAGCTATTATGCCAAAACCACCAGAGTGCTCTTTAGCTTTAGGCTTCATGAATTGCTTTTAACTACTCAGGTAGAGCATTTTTACTAGGCTATAAAAGTAGAGTTCATTTTTTTCTATAGGTTAGCATTTTACCTATGTATGGCATTTTCTATTTTCAGTGACGGACTATGAGCCGTGATAAACACATTACTCCCTTCTTTAACAAAAAAGAGCATGGTTAACTCCAAAGACTTCTCTAGACCAGCCTGGATGGTACTTAAACTTTAATCAACCAATGCTCAAGTAAAAGAGCAGTATCCAGCCCCAGCACACCTAACTGTTTTGCATAACATAGGTGAGTAGTGACACTTTCCTTATCTTTTCCACTGATACTGTAGGGTCAGCACCATATACCAAGACTCTACTCAATGTCATCCAACTTTTTGTATCCTTGCTTGGGTTTATCAAAGATAAATTGAAGGAGCATGTGTTCTGTGTACCTTTGCAACCAGTTATAAATAAAAGCAAATTGAAATAAAAAAGACAATCTACAATGGTGCAATGAAAGCAACACCCTCATCCAATGGTAATTAAATTGATAAGGTCACTTTAGAAATGACTTGGCAACATTATCAGTGCAAAGATATTATCTGAAATGTTATTTATTTTAGTAAAAAATGGATATAGTCTACATGTTTAATAAGGAAAGAGGTTTGAAAAATGCCTATTTGATGTGATATTATGCAGCCATTAAGAAAATATATCACGTAAGGCCAGATTCATGCCTGTAATCCCAGTGCTTTGTGAGGCGGAGGCAGGCAGATCACTTGAGGCCAGCAGTTCAAGACCAGCCTGACCAATGTGGCGAAACCCTGTCTCTACTAAAAGCACAAAAATTAGCTGGGCATAGTGGCACATGCCTGTAGTCCCAGCTACTCGGGAGGCTGATGCACAAGAATCACTTGAACCTGGGAGGAGGAGGTTGCCGTGAGCTGAGATCATGCCACTGCACTCCAGCCTGAGCGACAGAGCAAGACTGTCTCAAAAAAATAAAAAATAAAAAATAAAGGAAAACAAAGCCTTTAGAAAAACAAAGTCTTTAAAAAAAGATGTAAAATTGAATATATAATGTAGATACAATTATTTTTTTTAAGTTTTATAGAAAAATATCCTGGATTGTTGATGTTGTTTTAATATATTTTAATCATTTTTGTATAATGTCATGTATAATATGTTATAATGAAAGTTAAAAAAAAAAAAAAAGGTCTTAGTAGAGCAGGCAGAAAAATGCCAAACTCAGTGCCTTTTAGTTATTTTGGTATGTGGGAAGATCATGCATAAGGCTTTTAGCTCCTTGCTTGAGCTAGGAAGGTTAATCCCCCTGAAGGTCACCTTGGAAAGGGTACTATCAGCACAGAAAAACAGTGATAACCATCCTAAATTTCAGCAAGGATTTGAGAAAGATCCAAATTTCACATAATGATGAATCTTCACACCTGTCTGTCCTATGACTTTCCGTAATTTTTGATCATCTATGCATTGTTCAAATTTATACCTGCAGACTATTCATTTAATTTTACTCCTTACAATTATAATAGACTAAGACAGATATAGAAGCTACTTATACTAGAAATTAATTTAATAGATGACAAATATTGAACAATATTTGGAATATAAAATTTACAAAGCATATTATAATACCTAAATAATACTTAACCTAATATAGTGCAATTTTACAATATTTATTTAGCTTGCTGTCTAGAATTCTGGTTTATTTGAACTTTTTGATCAAGAACTTTTATCAACCCTTCTTTTCTTATTGCACAATGCAAGTGAAATCCAAGGGGATATCCCTCCATTTTTATTCCATCTTTCCTGTACTTATTCTTTATAGAGGAAGAATTACATGCCAGCTCTATAGATTTGTATGTATCCAAGACAAGGATACTTTTAATCAATTGTAAATTTTTCTTGTGTTACAAAAATAGTTCCTCTCAGTAAATATCTGTATTGAGAAAAGCAAAGTCAAGGGGTCATTTCACTAGAATTCATCATGGTAATATTTATGTTTGCCTTTACTTCCAAAAAACAACAAAAAAACTCATTCCCTTTTTACATTTCATGTGACCCACTTCTTCAGATATACCTAATGAAGCCTTTATCAGTGGTCACCATTGTGCTGTTTTTCCTTTCACTTAACTCAGCCCTTGAGCCAGAGAAGGAAGTTGCAATACTTCTACTGGATTTTGCAAGATATTAGGTCATGCATGTTGCCCATAACAAGGAAACTCTTTAGTGTGAAACCGCAAGGCTAGTCTCAATCTCAGCCCCATGGCCTCTGGGAAAATAAGAGTCAGGGACCTGCACTGATTCTTCACTAACCTGAGATAAAATGGTGTTCTCTTCCAGTATGTCAGTCAATTTCTCAAAGACAAGCAATGTTTCCCTCAGTCACAGTGTAAGAAAAAAGCTTTCCTAACTGTACCCATCATTCTTCTTTAAACATTCAAAACCATAGTTCAGAACACCAGCTAAATTGAACTTTGTTTTAAATATCTGATTTTCCATTCAATGCTTTTTCTAGTGTTTTGAGTTCCTTTCCCAGCCCTGGCGGATCCTTGTAAGGGTGTTGTCTACACATGGCATGATTAGGACAAACTTGATCACCAGCACGGTGCAAGGAATGATAAGCCCTAACACGTAGGCTGCAGGAAGATACCATCTGAGATTTGAAGGGCTGAGGAATCTCTTCCCTCCGTACACCAGGGTGTGGGCTGTACACAAAATCAGGGTCAAATAACCCAGTTTGGACTATAAACAAGAAACAAAAATATGTAAGTTAACATTATTTACATCTTAAACTGAAACACTCTAAGCCAGTGATGGATATTTGTCAACAACCACAAACATTTGAGACCTATAATGTTTAGGACACTTTGCCAAGTACTGAAAAAAAGCACTAACCCTTCTTCAGGATGGTAAATACTTCATTTAAAACAAGATTATTGCTTACAAATGACATAGTAGCTTCACTTTAACCTAGCTGGATGGAAAAGTTTCCCAGGAGTAAACTCTTTCAAGTTAGAATAAATAATGTAGCTTGTCTTGGTTCCCAAAGGTGAAACTCTTTTATTTATCATCTTTTCTAGAGGTCAGAGATGAATATGACACAATATGACCTCAAGAAGCACCATCTTAGTATATGTTACTGACTAAAACCAGATCCTAGCTCATTTCTATCACAATAAAGAGCAATAGCCAATCTTGTTTCAGCCTACATTTTAAAGCTTATTGTTTATTTCTGCCTTAATACCTTGAACAAAAGTGTTAATGAGAACACGTTGACTGCATTTGGTCCCCGGGAGAAATTACAAGACTTAAGTTTCCAATAGCTCTATAAAATTCTAACCTAATTTTAAAGACTAATGCTCTTTTCTATTATACTCATAATAAACATGCATCAGAATCATCTTGAAGGCTCATTAAATTTCTGGGCCACATGTTCAGAGTTTCTGATTCAGTAGGCCTGGGCATGGCCTGGGGCTTTGTGTATCTAACAAGTTTCCAGGTGATGCAGATGCTGCTGGTCCTGGTGCCATACTTTGAGGACCACTGGTCTACAAGAATGTGTAGTTACTAACTGCCTTTAAAGAGGGGTTGGTTGGTGCTTGACATGTGGAAGAAAACAATTTTCCCTCTTACAGAAGAGCATTAAGTCTTCCGGTGTGATGACATCTATCAAATCTTGCTGTGAAGATTTTAAACTTTATCTCAACATCTGGTTTTCCATATCTATATGTCCATGTTGTAAGGTTAATTTTTAGATGGTGAAATTTTGTCTTGGGGTTTCTTTTCGCCTTGTACCTAGTACATCTCCACACATAAATTGTAATAGTTCTTGGTACTTTTCACCCTATAGTTTTAGCTGTAGATATGGAGGCAGTCAGGAATCTTGGCGAATATTAAGAAATCAAATCATTATGGATTCTGTCTTTTGTACCTGGGTTCAACATTTTCTAATTTGAATTTTTAAATGTGATTGCTAGGGAAGTGGTGGAGCAAAATGAAAAGTTAGGAATGATCTTGAAGTTCTTACCTGGACAAATCGGAACTCTCTCCAGTTGACTGCATTGCTAACAGATGGCAAAGAAGTGATACCCAAGAGTACAAACAGAAAAAATCCAAGTATTCCCAAAGCCACATATGAATCACTGAGCCAGGCTGAGGAGGTGCTAAATGGATTCTCCTTCTTGAGTATTGCCTAAGAAAAATTATAAGCAATTACAAAACTACATTTTTACAAACTACATTTTACAAACTGCCCACACTTTGAAGGTGGGCATGAATTATTTGCTCAAAGCAAATTGTATGGCATTTCTTAAAAATTATTTTAAAATAACTTTAGTGAAAAATACACTTAGAAATTACATTTTTTGGCAAAAAAAGTAATTAGTTCTGTTTGGACTAATTGGGAAAATAATGTAGAGAAACCCATAGAAGCATCATTAATGACTAACTAATAATTTTTGAGACTGAAGTAAGATCTATCAAAACTAGCTATTTCCAAACTAGAACTGACTTATAGCACTTCCTCTGAGAATGTCTTAAAACTCCTTCAGCTGATTCTCACTGAATCTTTTGATTGTACGTAAGACAATATTTGATATTTGCTCAGAATTATTTGGTTTTCTAGTTATTGAGGCCAACTTCCCCCAAGTCAAACATTAAGGGAATTATAAGCGCTCTTTTGTGAATTTGTTTGTTTTAGTGTGGCACATGTTTGGTTAGCCCCCTTACTTATAAGATGGTTGGTTTTGACTTCCAAAAGGAAGTAACATGCATAACAATAGAAGCTTGAAAACACATTAGTTAACATTTGACTGCCAACTAAAGGAATTCAAGTAGGTGTCTTTAGGTTTCTTGAGCCATGAAATCTGTCAGTTTGCCAATATCTCTACCCAAGGGAACCTGGAAAGTAAACTTGTATTCTTTTTATTTATTTATTTATTTTTATTATTATTTTTTTTTGAGATGGAGTCTTGCTCTGTCACCCAGGCTGGAGTGCAGTGGCACGATCTCGGGTCACTGCAACCTCCGCCTCCTGGGTTCAAGCAATTCTCCTGCCTCAGCCTCCCGGGTAGCTGGGATTACAGGTGCCCACCACCATGCCCAGCTAATTTATGTATTTTTAGTAGAGATGGGGTTTCACCATGTTGGCCAGGATGGTCTTGATCTCTTGACCACATGATTCACCTGCCTCGGCATCCCAAAGTGCTGGGATTATAGGAGTGAGCCACCGCACCTGGCAAACTTCTATTCTTAATAGTTGTACGAGATCTAAACTGGATTCATTTTAAAAAACTGACATGACATTTCTAATTCTAGTTACTTTAAAAAAGAAGATGCTTAGAAGAGTGACTTTCTATAATTATGAAATGGAATATGATGTAAAAATAGTCTCTGATTTCAGGAGTAGAGGAAAATATATAAGAAGAGATTTACCTGGGTAACGGTTAAGTTTCCCAATCTCCATCGTACATAATATCGAATAGGAATCACAAGTGTGTAGAGGACATGAAGGAAGGCAAATCCCAGAGCTACCAAGCCAAGCTGCTTTCGGCAAAGCATCCAGTGGTCAAGCCAGTCTGGGAATCGACGGTATTTTGTGCCTCGGTACAGTTGTAGAATGGCAGCAATAACACCAGGGAGGTAAACCAAAGCAAGCAGTGTAAGTGCTGTTATTGGAAAGATACGATTTGGAATGGAAATAGCCATACGAAATGTATTATCTTTCTTTTCATAAACATAAGGATAGATTACATCTCTTATAACACAATAGAAAAACAAGAAGATACACAGCACAGCAGACAAATAGAAGGGGAACCTCCACATTGGAAATAGTTGCAGGGGGTACTTTTCAATTTCTTTGGCTGCCATGAGTGATCCTTGATCCATTGGAGTAAGTCCAAGATTACGAACAATATCCATCACTCTTTGTTTGGCTTTGCTGTCATTTCCACACACAAACACCTGGTTTAAAAACAATTAATTAATTCTGTACTTACTCATTTTCCTTATTTAATAATTATTTTGAAAGGCTACAACAGCACCATGCCAAATGATGACATATAACAGTGAACCAATTTTAAAATACGGATGTAGAATTAACATATGTAACAAGATGTTTTAAACTTGTGTGTGGTGTCTTAGATAGGTAAGTACCAGGGTTTTTAGTTGATGATGGTTTTAGGCACATCACACTTATATAAGACCTGGTTCTCCACACTGTGAGTAGTTTGATCTTTCTTCTGTGTTTGTGGTGCTGCATCACTTATGAATGCTTCTAATCTCAGTGCATAAATGGAACCAGTTTCATACAAGGTAATGGAAGCAGAAAAGGATATTCACCAAGTATTAGTTTCTAGTACTGACAGGAAGCCTCCAGAGGCTGACACCATGGGGTTCCATCAAACTAAAATCTGAGGGTACAGACAGTGGGAGATATAACAGTTGACCACCTTATTTGGTCAAGCTCAAGAAAATTATTCACAGCACATATTAGAAAAATGTAATATTTATTGGGCATTTTATCTTGGAATTATATTTTGGAATCTTTGAGGCAAGTGCACATTTAATGATTCATGTTTTAAAGATTGACTGTAAATTTGTTTAATCTTACCTGCCGACTTGCATCCAGTGCTCCTGACTGGAGAGCCCAGGCTGAGATGGTGTTAAATGCTTTTACCACGTGGGCTCCTGGCACCAACTGAGCAAGGTACTCTGCATTAGATTCTGGATATTGATTGATTTTGAGGTTGTTGCTGATGTCTACCAATATTTTTCCATTGAGAACCTCAGTTAATTCTGTGAGAAAATCATAATGCTCTCTGTGGATTGCTATGATTATGATGTCAGACTTCTTGGCTGCTTCTGAATAGCTCAAGACTTCTGCACCACTGGGCAGTAGGGTGGTCTTCTGGGGGTTTCGACTTCCAAAAACAACAGAATAACCACACTGGAGCATTTTCAATCCCAGTGATCTTCCAAAATCACCAGTTCCAAAAATACATACAGTCTCTTGCTTTTCTGAAGAATTCATAGTAAGAGGAAGTGCATCTATACAAGTTTTCTCCATAACTGAAAAATAATAACGCAAATGCCCAACAAAATATAAATGCTCTGTTCCTAGAAAATTAAAGAGAGCTATATCCACGAAGTAATGTAATTGACTTGTTCTAATCTAATTATCTTAACTATATTTACCCCCAAATTTGGAAGGAGTAAAAATTGTCATATATATTTCCCCCCAAATTTGGAAGGAGTAAAAATTGTTATATATATTTTCATATGTGTCTTATTTAACAAAATCACTGGTGAAAAGCTTCTGTTTGGTAAAAGGATACAGGGCAAAATCTGACAAAAAAAATGCTCCAATAAATTATAGATAAATTCACTTGTTTAGTGATACAAAAAAAAACTAAATAAAACATTAGCAAACACAATCCAGCAGCTTGTTAATAGAAGGTATATATTGATCAAATGGGGATTATTCTACAAATGTGAAGATTAGTTCTATAAATTCAATTTTAGAAACTTCATTAATATAACTTAAAAGATTAAAATTTAATTTTATATTAAAAGATTTAAGGAAAAAGTGTCATATCTGTGTATGTTAAAAGAACATCTGTTAAAATTCAGCATTTATTCTTGATTCATAGTGAAAGAGAAATACATAGATATTTCCTTAACATATAAAAATTATTGATCTTAACCTAAAATTCAGCATTATGCCTAAAAACATTAGTAGAAACATTTCCAACAAAGTCAGGAACCAGACAAATATGTCTGCTATGACCACTTTAGTTATTGTTCTGAAAGCTCTAACTGACATAACTAGATCAGAGAAAGAAATCAGAGGTACAGAAATTCAAAAGGGATTCCAGATGATCGAACTAGATCAAACTTTAAAAACTGGGAAAATCAACCAAAAAAGTATCATACATACAAAAACAATCCAACATCTAGGCTGGGAACTCGATTAAAATAAATATTCTTCATATATTAAAAAAGAAACCAGTAAGAAGATTTAATTCATGAAAGGATCCTACTTATAGCTGCAACAAAATAAAGACAATATGTAACGATAGCAAGATATGTGCAACATATATATGAAAAATATTTTAAATGCTCTTAAGAATCAGGAGAAGAGAATTTATATAAATGAAAATGTACAGCATGTTCTTGGATGGCAAGGCTCACACGATGTCAGTTTTCCCTAATTTAATCTATAAATTCTGAAAAGTAGGTTAATAAATGGGTGCTAGTCATATTAAATATTAAAATTTTTATAAAGCTAAAATAATTAAATAATGTGGTACTATCAAAGAAATAGATAAAGTTCTGGCCAGGCACAGTGGCTTATGCCTGTAATCCCAGCACTTTGGGAGGCCAAGGCAGGTGGATAACTGGAGGCCGGGAGTTTGAAACCAGCCTGGCCAACATAGTGAAATCCCATCTCTACTAAAAATACAAAAATTAGCTGGGTGTGTTGACATGCGCCTGTAATCCCAGCTACTCAGGAGGCCACTGCACTCCAGCCTGAGCGACAGAGAGTGTTTGTCTCAAAAAAAAAAAAAAAAAAGGAAAAGAAAAAAGAAAAGTAGACAAATTTTAATGAATAAGTTTTAAAAAAATTCAGAAATGGACCCAAACACATATGATAAAAATAGCATCTCAGGTCAATGAGAAAACAGATTATTTAATAGCTAATGTTGTAATGACCCAACAGGTTTGCCTTGCCTGCTACCTAGACAGACCTGATTTATTCATATGAAAGAACATTTCAGCTCTTTATGAGAGTCCCGAAAGTTTTTTCCTTTATTTTAATGTCATAATCTCCAAGGTTATCAGAAACTTGCATTCAAGAGCACCTGTCAAAGTTTTATAGCTGATTATAAAACCATCTCCTAAAGAGGACCAAATCAAGACAACAATTGTCTGCAGACAACAGAAATGTTTTAGGGAAGCTACAGTCAAAGAAATTGACAAGGAAATTTGTTACCTCTGTGGCACACAAAAATTCAACATAACAATTATAATTATTACTGATAACATATACTGAGGCATATTAGAATTATAGAAATCTTATACAATTTTATAACACATACCAATAACATATTTATATGAGTATAACTCAAAGAAAGTTAAACACCATTTTATATTTGACAATGTTTCCTGCATGATTTTAATACATTAAATAAGCCTAATATATCTTTTTGAACTTCAGGAGATCTAATTTTTTTTTTAAACTTATAATTTGATCTTGGAAGCTTTGTCAAATATCAAAGATTTAAAACACTGGATATCACAAAATAGAGTCCCGTGTCACCATAAGTCATTCATTTACTCAAAATGATAGATAACTCAGGGTTAGGCATGGAGGCACACGCCTATAGTCCCAGCTACTCTGAGGCTGAGGCATGAGAATTGCTTGAACTTGGGAGGTGGAGGTTGCAGTGAGCCGAGATTGCACCACTGCACTCTAGCCTGGGCAACAGAGTGAGACTCTGTCCCCTGCCCCCAGAAAATTGCTGTGAGCAATTCCTTCAGGGCCCTCCATACATATAAACACACACACACACACACACACACACACACACACACACACACACAATTTAAGATGAACAGAAGGCCTTCAAGACACAGATTCCAGACCCAGTCTCAAACCAAGAGTAGTCCTCCAAACAAGTTCCTTATTCTCCATCCAATTAGATACCCCCTAATGGGGCTGCAGACAGACACTTGGTAATGGGGCTACAGCTACAGACACCTTGTAATGGAGCTACAGGCAGATACCTTGTGATGGGGCTACAGATAGAAACCCTGGGAGGTTACTAAGAGACAGCAGCACCTCCAGAGAGGCCAATAAATCAGGAGAAGAAAGGGGCTGTTGGTAGCTGCCTGGAATACTCACCAAATCAGACACCTTGCATTGAGGCTACAGCTACAGACACCCAGTGATGAGGCTACAGTTATGGGATATCTCCCTAGCATTACTTCTCCACTGCAATTGAATCCATGCACATTGGGTCAGCAGCACCCCACTGGCAGAGAGTGCCAGAGTCAGCCCCTAGTCCAAGAGAACTAGGTGGCCACTTGGGCTGGCCTCCAGATCCATCACCAGAGGTGGGCTACAGAGCAGGTAACAACAAAGGCAATCCTGGTCGAGCCCCCAAATTTGTAACTGCCCAGTGGATTCACCTTGCCTGCTGCCTAGACAGAGCCAATTTATCATGACAGGGGGATTGCAATGGAGAAGGAGTAATTCAGGCAGAGCTGGCTGTATGGGAGACACGAGTATTATTATTACACAAATCAGTTTCCCGGAGCACGAAGATCAGAGTTCTTAAAGATAATTTAAATTAAAGTAGGAGCTCGAAAGTGGGGAGTGCTGATTGGTCAGGTTAGAGATGGAATCATAGAGGGGATCGCAGAAGTGGTTGAGCCAGATTACCAATCTGGGTGGTGTTAGCTGATCCATCCAGTGCAGGGTCTGCAAAATATCTCAAGCACTGATCTTAGGTTTTACAATAGTAATGCTATCCATAGGAGCAATTTGGGGAAGGTCAGACTCTTGTAGCCAGAGGCTGCATGACCTCTAAAATGTAATATCTAATCCTGTAGTTAATTTGTTAGTCCTACAAAGGCAGACTGGTCCCCAGGCAAGAAGTGGGTCTTTTTGGGAAAAGGGACATTATCAATTTTGTTTCAGAGTCAAACCATAAACTAAATTCCTTCCCAAGGTTAGTTCTGCCTGCACATAGGAATGAACAAGGACAGCTTAAAGGTTAGAAGCCAGATGGAGTCAGTTAGTTCTGATCTCTTTCACTGTCATAATTTCTTCAGTTAGAATTTTTGCAAAGGTGGTTTCAATGTTGGGGCAACTCAAGAGTTACCTGAAAGAAAAAAATAAATTTATACCTTATACTCCACCCCAAGGTAAATTCAAAATAAATTAAAGATTTATTTTATTTATTTATTTTTTTGAGACAGAGTTTCGTTCTCGTTGCCCAGGCTGGAGTGCAATGCCGTGATCTTGGCTCACCACAACATCCGCCTCCCGGGTTCAAGTGATTCTCCTGCCTCAGCCTCCCGAGTAGCTGGGATTATAGGCATGCGCCACCATGCCTGGCTAATTTTGTATTTTTAGTAGAGACGGGGTTTCTCCATGTTGGTCAGGCTGGTCTCAAACTCCTGACCTCAGGTGATCCGCCTGCCTCAGCCTCCCAAAGTCCTGGGATTACAGGCATGAGCCACCGCGCCCGGCTAAAGATTTATTTTTAAAAAAATGAAACTAGAACAGAACTAGAAGAAACCATGGAACATTCTTTTATAATCTTAGAAGGGGAAGGTCCTTTTCCAACATCATGAAACCATTAACAAATAGTTGGACAAATGTGATTGCATAAAAATAAATAACTTCTGCAATGCAAAACCACTAAGCAATGTCATAATGAAGATAATCAACAGACTGGAAAAAATATTTTTCAACTCATATAAATCAATGAGAAAAAAACAATTGCCCATTAGAAAATTGGGCAAAGAATATGAGCTGATAGTTTATCCTAAGGAAATATATAAAAGAATTCTAAACACAGTAAAATATTCTTAATATTACCAAAAACTAAAAAAAAAATGCAAGTTAAAACTAAACTGAAATACTATTATGAATCATGTGACTGTAAAATTTGAATAAAAAACAAACCAGTTTGTATGATCTCCTGCAATAATCTAGGTTGCTTTCTATACTTTTGAAGAATATCTTTTCTTTCTGTATTGAATTTTTCTCAAAAATGTTTCTTTCCCAATATTTAGTTTAAGCTTTCAGTTAATCTTTTATTTTTTTTGGTGCATGCATGCGCGTATGCGTGTGTGTGTGTGTGTGTGTGTGTGTCTATTGTTCAATGATGTATCTTCAGTGCTCAGAAAAGCACTAACTACCACAGTCTAGGAAATTTATAAATATTCGTTGAACGAATATTTAAAAGGGTGGGATGAAGGGGCTGGAAGTAGAAAAGTTTACTCTGTGTCCCAGGCACAGTGTGAGATAAATAAAAAGGAAGATGCTGAATGATTAAAGAGTAACCAATGGAGAAGAGTAAGAAAGAAAGAAAGAAGTGGAAGAGATGTTATAAGGACATTATTTCTTTCACCCAAACGGGTTGAAAGTAAAACTCTGTGAATTTGATGCAGAATTTTCAAAGCAGACTTAATCACTACTCAATTCTCCTATGGTGGATTTCATGCAGATTGCACAGTGTATGTAGAGTTTGCACGTTTTTCATGGGGTTTCAGAAATTTGTGCTTTCCATTTTAGACTATCAAAAACACCTATATTCTTACTTGAGCTTATCTGAAGTTGCATGGCTCTATCAAAAGCAGAGCATTTAGGTCTTTGTAGGGAGGTAGAAGTTATGGGAGAAAGGGACAAGAAATACAGGACATTCCTGCACTCCCACAGAAACTCTGAATAATCTAATTAAGTACAACATCTGAATCATTTTATAAACAAACTGGTGACTGATATCCTGAATGGGTGTCATCAAAGGTCATGACCACATGTGGGGAAGTACCTGTAGATGATCAGGGACCTTTGTATAAAAGTGCAGCTGTGCCTTTGAAAATTTCTTACTAACATCTGCACATGCAGACTAGTTTAGCAATTTACCTTCTATTGGTTGATTGCCAATCAGTTAACACCTAGTTTTATAAATCAGACCTTCAAACTGCTGAACAATGCCTTCATTATTCTACTGTAGAACTGGTTTGTGTCACAAAAGAATGTCTGACTGCCTATCTCCTCACTTAAAAAAAATTATTTTATCCTAATATTTTTATTCTCTCATACTGGATGAACATTTGCAAGCAAAATGTAGATTTGATGCAGTTTCCAGTATCCTGTAATGAGATGGATTTTGTTAATTGAAATATTCTCATTTGGATTATCTTAATCATTGCAAAGAGAGAGTGACTCCAGACCATTTTGACTATTTGGTCTCTACATTCATTGATTCTAATCTTTCATAAATTTTTTTAATGAAGATATTGACTACATGGTCCTATTTTTTGCTTTGCCTCTTACCAGCAATGT
The DNA here is from genome assembly GCF_028885655.2 of Pongo abelii. Classification (NCBI taxonomy): domain Eukaryota; kingdom Metazoa; phylum Chordata; class Mammalia; order Primates; family Hominidae; genus Pongo; species Pongo abelii. The sequence continues at coordinate 88,184,384 of NC_071991.2, read as the reverse complement.
CACCTTGAGCAAGTTACTCAAACTCTTTGTGTCTCAGTTTCATCATCTGTAAAATGAGGGATTGCTAGTACCTACTTGAAAGATACTGTGAGTGAGGACAGCAAAAATCAGCTAATGACCATGAACAGGTACTGGAGACAAAAAACTCCATATCTGAGGAATTTAGAAGTATCATGAAGGGAGCAAAGACCACCTGGTGACCATCAAATAGGCCATCAGAGGCAAAACTCCATATCAAGGGAATTTAGAAGTAATTAAAATTCTCTAGTATCTAAATAGGCATCTGGTTCCAGGCCTCTTTCAAAACAATTTCCAAGTAACTGAAATTTCTATACATTTCCAGAACACTATGCTGAAACTCATTGTGCAACCCTTGCTGACACAAAGGCACCAAAATGGTTATAAATGTCATCATTTATCATGACCTGTCTGGCTAATACGGTCCAAATTACCCTCAAGCTTCTGTCTTAAGGTCCATAAATGCTCCTAAGGAGAATCCACCATGGCCCACTCAGTTCTATCTTGCTAAGGTGCCCTGCTGCACTCTTCTGCAGTGTTCTTTCTTTCTACTAAAACTTTCCTTTTTCAAACCTATTCTGTTGTTATTAAATTCTTCTTACCAACTCGCAAGTCGACCACTTTCAGATGCTAGGGCTCTCACACCTCACCCGGCAGTGAAAATTAGATGAATTCCTGTATCTCAAAACAGTTCTTGAGACCTAATAAGTGCTTAAGAAATGGCTATTTTAAATAGATTGGTAATCTATTAGTTATTGAATCAAGTATCTAATTAATGTAGGCTTTATATAAACTTTACAAATTAAGGGTTAATTATGTTTATATAACTACGATTATTATAAATATATAAAAAATATCTGAACTAGAGTGCAACAATTCTTAAGAATCTCCTACTTGTCCCACTTATTTCTTATAAATAAAACTCTATATATAATGGCTTTTGAGGATCACTTGAGGTCAGGAGTTCGAGACCAGCCTGGCCAACATGGTGACACCCCGCCTCTACTAAAAATACAAAAAAAATTAGCCAGGCGTGGTGGAACACACTTGTAATTCCAGCTATTGGAGAGGCTGAAGGGGAAAGATCACTTGAACCTGGGAGATGGAGGCTGTAGTGAGCCGAGATCGCACTGCTGCACTCCAGCCTGGGCAACAGAGCAAGACTCCATCTCAAAAAGAAAAAAGAAAAAAAGAAAAGAAAAGAAATAGATATATGCATACTCTCAACCACAAGGGAGATGAAGTTGAGGGTGCATTTTGCATTAAGTACTATATAAAGAATGCTGCTACACTCATTTCAGGCATCTTGAAACTCAAAATAGCTGTGTGTAAATATACATTCATGGAGGTTCCTTGTTCAAAGACTTAAAAAAGTTTTCTAGTCCTACTTTACTCTTATATCCAGGATAGAAATAATAAAGAAAATAATAAAAAAGGTAGTAAACAGGAAGAAGAGTTATTAAGGAAAACGTGGGTTAAAATAGTTAAAACATAACGTAGGGGTTTCCTCTCCTTCCTTCAGTCTCATGGGCTCTCCACAAACCTCAGTTGTGTAACAGGAAATACAACAGAAATATTTCTGGGTTTGGAAAATCTGCAGGACTGGTTTTGCCTCTTATGGAATCATTTCCCAGAGATGATAGCCAAGATGGGTAAAGTGATCTCACAAGGGTGTTTACATAGATTAGGAATTAGCAATCAGTGACACAGATACAAAGCTGGCAAAGATGACGATGAAGGCCATGGTAGCAGCTGACTCTGAGAAACCGTGTGTGTGTGTGTGTGTGTGCGTGTGTGTGTGTGTGTATGTGAGTATGTGTGTGTCATATGAGGGACCAGGTGTGGGTCAGGAGGAGTCCTGCTTATCATCCCTCTCTTTGCAGATCCCACCCCACAGGCCTTGGAAACCTGAGGCAGTATTCTTCTGGGATATTTCCAACTAGGCTTCCCATGAGCATGTTAGAGCCAGCCTAGCTGGTGAATTTTACTTCTGTCACCTCTCAGAGGGAAGAGGTCTGAGAGGCTCAGGCCTCTTCCAGCTTTTGAGGATTCCAGCATAGTAGAAACATAAAAAGGTCCAAAGAGAATTACAAAAATCATCTAAGTTCTTATACTTAACAAGTCAATGCTTACTAAAAAAATCAATCAATCAAACTTTTGTTTGAAATAATTATAGATTCCAAGGAAGTTGTAAAGATAGTACAGGAGGTCCCTGTGCATCTTTCACCCAGTTTCCTCCAGTTTTATGCCACTAGAGTACAATATCCAAACCAGGACATTGACATTGGAGCCATATGCATGTATATTTCCATGTCATTTTATTTCATGTGTATGCTCATGTACCCATCACTTCAGTCAGGTTAGAGACTAGACCATCCCTCATGCTGCCTTCCTCACTACCAACCCTAACCCCTGGAGGTCATTAATCTGTTCTTTATCACTACAATTTGGTCATTTTGAGAATGAATAAAATCACACAGTAATATAAGCCTTTTGAGACTGGCATTTTTTCACTCAGCATAACATCCTTAAGATCCATCAATAATTTTTCCATTTTATTGCTGAGTGGTATTCTACAGTATAGATATACTAAAGTTTAACTCTTCATCTAAGGTAGGATATTTTGGTTGTTTCCAGTTTTGACTATTACAAATAAAGCTTCCATGAGTATTCACCTACAGGTTTTTGTGTGAAAATAAGTTTTCATTTCTCTGCGATAAAGACCCCGGGATACAAATTCTGGGTCATATGGTGTTTGTTTAGCATTATAAGACTTGGATATACTGACTTCGAATGTGTACTAATTTACCCCTTACCAGGTATTTATGAGTCGTGATTTTTTATTTTAGCCATTCTGATATTTCATTGTGGTTTAAATTTGCATTTGTCTAATGGTTAATGATGTTGCGTATCTTTTAATGTGTTTATTTGCTCTCTCTGTGTCCTCTTTGGTGAGAAGTCTCTTCATGTATTTTGCTTATTTTCTAATTGGACTGTTTGGGTTTATTTACTGTTGAGTTTGACAATCTTTATATATTCTACATATGAGTCTTTTGTCAGATATGTGATTTGCAAGCATTTTCTGCCAGCCTATAGCTTGTTTTATTCATGTCTTAACACATCCGAAGTCATAAAACAAACATTTTTTAATTTGATGGTGTCCAATTTATTTAATTTTTTTTCTTTTATGGATTGTGCTTTCAGTATCTTACCCAAAAACTCTTCACAAAGCTCTAGGTCCTGAATATTTTATTCTAAAAGTTTTACTTATAAGTCTATGATCCATTTTAAGTAATTTTCATACAAAGTGTAAGGTTTAGGACAAGGTTTATTTTTTGACCTATGAATACATAACTACTCTCCTACCGTTTGTTGAAAAGACTATCCTGATTTTTTGCTGAATTGCTTTCACATTTTTGTCAAACATCAGTTATACATAGAGGTGTGGGTCTATTTCTGCATTCTCTATTCTGTTCCATTGATCTATGTGTCTATCCCTCTGCCAATACCAACAATGTTGATGGCTGTAGCTTTATAATAAGTCTTAAAATTGGGTACAGTGATTCTTCCCACTATGTTTTTTTTTGAAAACTATTATAGCTACTCTAGTTCCTTTTCAGTCCTATACATTTTAGAATAATCTTGTCATAAATTTTAAAAAGTGTACTTTAAATGCTTAAATTAAAAAAAATGCTTAAAAATATTCCAAAACTTCAATGCAAAGCAGTTCATGTTTTAGGAGAAAAATATAGATGACTTTGCTAAAAAATTAATTCATACAAAAGCTATGTATGTAGATACAGGTTAAGCATCCCTAACCCAAAAATATAAAATCAGAAATGCTCTAAAATCCAAAACTTTCAGACATGATACCACCATTGGAAAATTCCACACCTGACTTTATGTGACTGGTTGCAGTCAAAAGCAGTCAAAACTCTGTTTTATGCACAAACCTATTAAACAGTTTGTATAAAATTACCTTTAGGTTATGTGTATAAGGTGTATATAAAACATAAATTTTGTGTTTAGACTTGGGTCTCATTCTCAAGATATCTCATTATGTATATGCAAGTATCTTAACATGCAAAAAAAAAAAAAATCTGAAATCCAAAACATTGCTGGTCCCAAGCATTTTGGTTGTGGGATACTCCACCTGTATCTAATAAACGGGCACAAGTTTAAAGTTATATGATGAACTATATGCATAGATCTCATTTAAATAATAACTAAAAATCAATTTTGAAGGTCTTTGTGTGTAAGCAGCCTGGGGCCAAATGGTCCCTTTGTCCCTCCCATTCCCTGGAATAGACCCTGTTTCTCATTTCTTTTAGTAATAAGAACGAAGATCAGCAACCTAACCATATCTCTTCTAAATGGTGATATTTTCTTTTCTTACACTTGGAAAATGGGCCAATTGTTTCCCCCTGAAATTTCATAAAGATAAAAATACATAAATACCTATGCATATAATGCCATTTATAGAAAAAGAAAAGGCAAGAAAATCTTCCCCTTTCTTTGGTACAGATAGGCCTGGAAGGGAAAATTAGCCTCCATGAATCCCTCTGATTTCTTTTATTTTTAAAAAACACACGAAGTATACAAATGAAGATAGATTTCTTTACGTAAAGACTCAACCATTGTTTATGCACACCATTAGGAGTCTAACTTGTTTCTTAGCTCACCTAATTTTAAAAAAAATACAAATGTAAAATGTAAAGAAGTTTTATATGAAAATTTTGGAGGTAATCATTATAAAAACAACTGTAAAGACAACAGTCTTTCATCAGTTTCAATCATCACAACATAATTTTTAGTAACAGAAAATAGTATGCTGGGATCCGTCATTAGATAAGTAGGCATAGAAGAACCTATCTACAAAGTTTGGTTTGGAAGGGTTCAGAAAGAGAGAGGACATGGTGGTGGTACAGACAGACAGATGTTTTCCTAGCACCCTTTCCTGTCTTTAATCATTGAAGCAACTTCTTAGTTGCTTATGAAAATACAAATACCTCTGCAAAGGGCAACACTAAGGCTTATGAAAATGCAAATACCTCTGCAAAGGGTTACACTAGAAACCAGTGGTTCTCAACCCTGGTGCACATGAGAATCAGGTAGAGAGCCTAAAGGCCCAGACTATTGGAGAGTCTGAATCAACTGGTCTAGGGTAGAGCCTGGGCATTTTTTTTTAAGCTCCCCCAGGTGATTCAAATGTACAGCCAAGCTTGAGAACCATTGCCTTAAAGCTTTTATCAGCTTTTATGTTAGCTTTCACTTAATGGCTTGCTACAGTGGTTCTTCTTCCTGGCAACACATTAGAATCAGCTGGGGAGCTGTTAGAATGCTAGGGAACCACCTCCTGGGATTCTGAATCAATTGATCTGAGGTAGAGCCTAGGCATCTGTATTTTAAAAACCAAACTAAAACAAACTTAAGCGATTCTAAAGAGCACCCATTTTGGAGAACCACTGGAGGTGGAAAACGGTACAGTTATCTTTTTCTTTTCCTTTTTATTTTGGAGAGGTGTGGTAGGGAGAGGAAAGATAAGAGGAAGAACAGGATGTTGAGGTTGTAAGGAGCTGCAGAAACAGAAACTTCACCTTCCTTACAATTTTTTTCCTCTAAGTCTTCTTTGGCTGAGAAGCTAGAATTCCTCTTTTTGAGAACTGGAGGCAAAATGAGTATGTTTGTGTGCAGGCCTCGGAAAAGAGAGAGTTCAAGGTATGCCAGATTCAAGACTTGTCAAACTGTAGGTAAGGTTTGTTCCATAACTCTCTCAAGGAAACCTTAAAGAGTTGTTTTCCAAGAGCCATGAAATTACAATTTGATCAGATCTACTTATACATCTACTCAGTACCCCTAATAGCGACTATCACATAGTACAGCATAATGTGATAATGGGTCACTAATCAGTTGGGTGAAGCCATTAATAAAATCATTCTGCCTCTTTCTCTTTTTGAGAATTCAGCTTTGAATTCTGAAATAATCATTCATCCAAACATCTGAATTCCTCAGACATTATCCCCTTTGGACACATACAACCACTAGTGTACCACACAAATCAGAGATCTGGCTTGGCACCTTCCAGAGAGTTGGAATGCAAATAACACCTTCAAACTGTACAAGATGTGACAGGATTTTTTATTTTAATTTAACAGCTGTAAATAGGAGAGTTTTTTTAAGACCTTCCTTCTGTTTTATTATTCTTTCTGAATTTCAACCCAAAAGCCCTTGATAACTTGATAACATATTTGTAATGAGCCGAAATCAATCAATCAAATGTTTCCTTTCATCACAAGGCAAAAGGGCAGGAGGGGGTTCTGCAACTATATCAGTCTTCTTGTGATTCACAGCACTCGTTTTAATATATCCCAGGGACAATTAGAAAGCAAAAAATATTTAAAAAAATAAAAACCTTCCATGAAAACACAAACGTATCCAATTTATTCACTGAGCTATTTCTGTATTTAGTGAGATCAAGGCTCTCTAGGGATAACAAACATTCACATCAACTACATATTCTTTTATTGGCAGGTATGTATTACTGTAGCAAAATCAGTAGACCTTGGTTTAAAAAGATCACTGATTACAGTTTATTAAAAAAAGAATGCCCATACTAAATGGCTTTTTCTAACATTTTTTGGACAGTTCAATCTTTAAGCCGTGTATAAGTCATTTGAAAATATAAATGTATATTTTAAAATTTAGCTTTGTAGTTAGAAGTAGTGCTGTTTGCAAGGACAATTTCTTCCTGGTGATATTTACGTATAATTTTCAAATTCTTTCTTTTAATATACACATTAACACATTCCTTCATCAGATATTTATTGATCACCTATTGTGTACCACATGCTATTCTATAGGTTGAGGGTAAAGAGGTGAAGAATACAGATCTCATAAAGAGTTTGGAAATGTTATCTCCTTACAAAGTGCTAAGCCTGATCTCTGAATTTGTGTGCTTCAAAAACAGTGTGTATGTATATTATTGTAAGAAAGTTGGACAACACACACATAAAAATAAGATGATTTCAGATGATAGTAAGTGTTCACAAGAATTCAGAGCAGAGTGATGGAATAGAAAATGTTGGGAGGCGACAGAGAGGGAGACTAGTTTTGAGAACTGTTTAGCATAAATCTCTCCAAGGAGGTGCCAGTCAAGTGAGGGTTGCCAGATTTAGCAAATAAAAATATATAATGCCAATTAAACTCAAATGTCAGATAAACAATGAATACTTTTCTAGTGTAAGTATATCCCCTGCAATATTTGGGACACATTTGTACTAAAAACACAAATGTGTTTTAATATGAAATTCAAGTTTGAGTGGGCATCATGTATTGTATCTGGCAACCTTAAATCAAGCTGAGACCTGACAGGCAAGAAGGAGTTTGCAGGTGAGTTTTCCAGGCAGAGGGGAAAGTGAGTACACATGTATGAACTAACTGTGGTAGCAAAGGGCAACCCTTACAAAAGTACAGATGCTTCTCAATTTATGATGGGGTTACATCCTAATAAGCTCATAATAAGTTGAAAACATTGTGACAGAAATGCAATTTATACACCTAAACTGCCCACATTTTAGCTTGGCCAAGCCTACCTTAAATATGTTCAGAATACTTAATTAGCTTACAGTTGGGCAAAATCATCTAACATGAAGCCTATTTTATAAGAAAGTGTTGATTATCTCATGTAATTTATTGAATACTGTATTGAAAGTGAAAAACAATGGTTGCTTGGGTACTCAAAGTATGGTTTCTCCTGGGTGCATACTGCTGTCGTGCCATTGTCAAGTAAAAAAATCTTAAGTTGAACCATTAACTTACGTAAGTTGGGGACAATCTGTACTCAATTTAAAATAGCCTAATTTGCAACTAGATTAGTAAAGAAGCTATTACTGACATTTAAAAATAATTTAGTAGCTGGGTCATATGAAATGAAAGATTATGAAATGCTTTTATATATTTGCAGCTCTTTTTAACTGAGTGAGAATTGGAGAATGTGGTCAGAGGAACAGGGTCCACTGGAAAGAAACTTCAAGCTTGTGTATTAGTATCCCTTTTTAATTGAATATCAACCAGAGTTAAGATAAACTCTTCTGATATTAAAATATAATTTGATTGGAAATTTAAACTCTAATTATATCAAACTGGTTCTTGTAAACACACACACACACACACACACACACACACACACACCTTTTACTCCGGGGGAGAGGAACTTGAGTTAAAGAGAGTAAAAGCTTGTCCAAACTAATTTTCAGAACCTACATCTAATTTCTTAGATATGTGCACTTCTCATAAGTTCATATTGCTGCCCATTCTCTTACTATCAGTTTAAGTAAAAATTAGAGCAATCCTGTAGCATGATAAATCATCAACTTGTGATTTCCAAAATAAGTTCTAGTAACTATTTAAGTTACTAATTGCTATAGGTTAATATAAATGTATCATTTAAAGCTCTTTTTCTACATAAAGAAACTACTTCAGGTTGGTTGCTAAAAAACTGATTATTTCAATTGTTTTGTGAGAAAATGTTTTGTATCCCATAGCAACTGAATTTGCTGATTAGTTTTTATGCTAGACAATAGAATGACACACAAAAACACGGTAATCTTAACTTGCATAGTTTCATCAAGTCACAAGAGCATAACTAAAGGCAATCTTTACATTAATGTTCTATGGAGCTATATCCTACATGAATTGCTAACAACTAGCTATGAACTAACTATGTCATATGCGGCAACTGAAGTGATTGTTAGTAATATTTTACTAACACTCTATAAATTATGACGAAAGTGAGGTAATAGATATCTATGTTAACTATTTTAATTGTATTTTAGGATAAACTTATTTACTTAAATTTAGGTTCTTTGTTGAAATTCTAGTTCAATTAAAAATCTCATGAATACATGTTGCCACATTTTGATCTCAGCAGTATCTGTCAAGATAAATTAAGATTGTTTTATAATTCTCTGGCCAAGAATTTCATCAGGTAGGTTCATTATCTGCTGTCCAAGCTGGTTAGTTTATTTGATTAAAGCCCAGGACTCATGACAACAAGGTCAGGGATTCAGTCGTGTCTCTGGGTTAATTTACCTTGACTTCCATTTACATTTTAAATGCTGAACAACTTCTTACAAATCTGTGGGTCACCAAAGATTAGGCATCTGGTCATGACCGGGACCAGTGGATTGCCACTATCAGAAAAACAGCTCTATCTCATGGCTTTGGTGGCATTTGGCTTGTACATACTACATAAGCATTTGCTTAATCTGATGATCTGCATCAACTCCCCTAATATTTAGTGTTCATTAGTGGGTTTTGCTTTTCTATGTCTATTGTGTCAGAGATATTTGGGAAGTAATTTGTAATTTCAATTTTGAATTAACTTTGTTCAAATAAAATTTCTTAAGAATGGGCATTTATCTTTAGATTAAGGCCAATAGGAATTATCTAAATACCGATAACTGCCAGTTAGTTTGGAGAGAGCAGTTTCGTTGTGGATCTTGACCCCATCCCCAATCCTTGCTGTTGGAGGAACTCCATTCTGCTTTAAGGTATCTCCCAACCATTTTTAGAAATCTTCGGGGACAGTCTGCAATGCTTATGAATATACCCTACTTCATCTTCTTTTGGGTAACTTCTAATATGGCACTCAGAGGCAAGGACTCCCCATGGCCCCAGTGCCTCTGATGTTTGCTGAGACCCATCAGATGGAGCTGCTGGGTATAATCTGGCCTTGCAGCTGCTCCATTTCTGACCTCAGGGGAGAAAGTGCTCTTGAAATTCCCTCCTCTAACCTTTTGTAATATTCTGATATACAAGCTTGAGAGCATTGCTAGTTGATAAATATTTTAAAATAAACAGCTCTTTCTTTTTAGTTTCAAGGTTTTTATTTTAGTTTAGTTTTTGAGACATACTCTTGCTCTGTCGCCGAGGCTGGAGTGCAGTGGTGTGATCTCAGCTCACTGCAACCTCTGCCTCCTGGGTTCAAGCGATTCTCATGCCTTAGCTTCCTGAGTAGCTGGGATCACAGGTGCATGCCACCACGTCCAGCTCATTTTTTTTGTATTTTTAGTAGAGACGGGGTTTCACCATGTTGGCCAGGCTGGTTTCAAACTCCTGGCCTCAAGTGATCAGCCCCTCCCTCCACATCCCCTATGCCACCTTGCCCACCTTCAGCCTCCCAAAGTGCTAGAATTACAGGTATGAGCCACTGTGCCTGGCCTAGTTTTCAGGTTTTTAATCTCAGCCTTTCAGTGGTGTGGCTGTGGCCAGCTTGACAGCTGGGAGCTTGAAATCGGTCATGGTAGGAGTTTTTACCTTATGACAATCACCAAGTGCTACAAATCAGGACTTTTTTTTTTCCTTAGAGAGCCATTTACCAACATACCACTGGCTCTTCCCCTGCCTCTTTTACCCTTTTCCCCAAGACTCTGGAATGTGACCACAAAAATGGGAAAATAATTGGGCTGATGGGATAATACCATTTTCCCAGTCCTGGCTGAATCTGAGCATAAATCTGTTTTCTTAGGGCCTCCCCTTCTTACAAGGCTCCTAAGTTCTTTAGGAAAACAGAATCCATGCGGTTTCCCTACCCCAACAAAGGTTCCAGACCCTCTCTACCTCACACATGGCATCAACACAATTTTAGCTATAAACCTGATAACTTTAGACTCTTGGTTCCCTAAGGGAGATAGATACAGGGACCCATCTGTGTACCACCATCCCCAGCACATATTTTAAAGTTATTCAGACACACCTCAGAACTAGGGTAAGTGCAGTTTAGGATCTCAACTATGAAAACCAGAGGCAACTGGCACACTTTCATTATTAACTGCAATGAACCATTTACCAACCTGCTAATTGCTTTCTCCTCAATCTCCTCCCATTTCTTGTGCCACTTATATCAGGGAATTGAATAGGATGAAGAAATCACTTTAGTATTTTGGTACTGGAGAAGAGCATATCATTCTTAGACAGGGTCTTGCTCTGTCACTCAGCCAGGAGTGCAGTGGCATGATCATGGCTCAGGCAGCCTTGACCTCCCAGACTCAAGAGATGTTCCCACTTCCACCTCCCAAGTAGCTGAGACTACATGTATGCACTACTACACCTAGCTAACGTTTTAATTTTTATTTTTTGTAGAGATGGGGTCTTACCATTTGCCCAGGCTCCTTTTGAACTCCTGGTCTCAAGTGATTCTCCTACCTCAGCCTCCTAAAGTGCTGGGATTATAGGCGTGAGCCACTGCACCTGGCCCCATATCACTTTTTTTTTTTTTTTTTCCAGACAGCTAGAGTGCAGTGGTGCCATCCTCTGCCTCCTGGGTTCAAATTATTCTCCCACCTCAGCCTCCTGGGTTCAAACTATTCTCCCACCTCAGCCTCCCAGGTAGCAGGGACTACAGGTGTGCACCACCATGCCCAGCTAATTTTTGTATTTTTGGTAGAGATGTGATTTCACCATGTTGGCCAGGCTGGTCTTGAACTCCTGAGCTCAGGCGATCCGCCCGCCTCAGCCTCCCACAGTGCTGGGATTACAGGCGTGAGCCACCGTGTTTGGCCCCATATCATTCTTTAAAATGAATTAGAATACAAAATATTACAAATAAATTTGTAACTACAATACAGTATAGCAACATAATAGGGACACTAAATCAGGAAATACCAAGGTTCCTGCAGTTTCTTCTACTTTAAATAAAATGTTATAATAATTTCAGCTATTCACTTTATATGTGCTATACAGTTCAAAGCAACCTCATGCCTCTCCCTGAATGGTAGGAAGTTAAAATGTGGACTTTGCCACTGCACTTTGACCCTGTTAACTAATATTGTGCAGGCAGCATCCATACTCATTATGTACTATGTCCATAAGGTAAGCATCTTCCAAAAATAAAAATCAGTGTTATTAGCAATGCCTTGCTTTCAACAGAGATTTATTGAATAGCCACACTAAGAGGGATAAAGTGAGAAACGAGATGGACCCTGTCCTCAACGAACTTTGGTCTTGGGAAAGATGAAGCATATAATCAAATTGTGGCAATGCATAGTGTAACTGCCAGAGCAGACGAATGTGTAGAGAGGATGAGCGCCTACAGGCTAGGAGGGACTTGAATCTGCCAGGAAGCGGAACAAGTAAGTTTTCCAAAGTCTGTGCAAAAGTTTTGCAGCCACAATTTAACTTGAGCTCAGAACTGTTTTCACACCCTGTAAAAAGAGCAGGTATAGATGAAAGATGAACAATCAGCGATGACCATTAATTATCCCTTCCTATTTCTATGCTCCACAGTGCTGGTGCCATCAGCTCTCTGAGCCCTGGCTCTGTTCTTAATGCATTTTTTTTCTTTAATATTGGGTGCTGGCCAGGCGCGGTCACTCAAGCCTGTAATCCCAGCACTTCGGGAGGCCAAGACAGGCAGATCACTTGAGGTCAGGAGTTCAAGACCAGCCTGGCAAAAATGGCGAAACCCCATCTCTACTAAAAATGCAAAAATTAGGTGGGCTTGGTGGTGCATGCCTGTAATTCTAGCTACTCAGGAGGCTGAGGCAGGAGAATTGCTTGAGCCCAGGAGATGGAGGTTGCAGTGAGCTGACATCGCGCTACTGTACTCCAGCCTGAGTGAAGGAGTGAGACTGTCTCAAAAAAAAAAAAAAAACAACAAAAAAAAACCTGGGTGCTGAGGCCAAAGTGACTAGCTTGTATTCTACTAATAACCTTCCAAGAGCTGTGCTATATAGTTTTATTAAGTTACCTTTTAGCCTTCTTTTTATTTAGAATTATAGTTCCTAACTTTTCAAAATTACTCTTTGCACACATTTTCCTTCCTTTTAAGATGAAAAGGGAACTTTATCCTGATGTTAGGATTGATCATATAATCTGCATTAAAAAAAAAAAAGTACGACCGGGCGCGGTGGCTCACACCTGTAATCCTAGCACTTCGGTAGGCCAAGGCAGATGGATCACCTGAGGACCGGAGTTCGAGACGAGCCTGGCCAACACGGCAAAACCCCGTCTCTACTAAACATAAAAAAATTAGCTGGGCATGGTGGTGGTCACCTATAATCCCAGCTACTCAGGAGGCCGAGGCAGGAGAATTGCTTGAACCCAAGGAGCGGATGTTGCAGTGAGGCAAGATCCTGCCACTGCACTCCAGCCTGGGTGACAGAGCGAGACTCAGTCTCAAAAAAAAAAAATAAAAAAAGTCCTCCCAAAATAGCTTTTCAGAAATGTGTGACTGCCAAAGTACAGTACAGTAAGACCTCTCCACACATGGCTGAATAAACTCTTACAGAACATTGTGGAGAAGAATTTAGATTGGGATGTCAATGTCCTGCTTAGTTAATTAGAGTGTACATACTTCCTTTAGTAGAATAGTGTGTTCTTTTGCAATGATATGTTTCTGAAAGAGGATCTTTAAACAGCACAAGGATTCATTGTTTTGTATTCCTTAATGATTTGGGAAGAACAAATTGTTAATGTATGTAGGCCAGGTATGTTTTCTTAGCATGCCTTGTCTTATGCATTAATTATTCTTTAGTTATTTATTTAGTTTGATTCCTTCCAGAACTGATTTCTTCTTAACACAAGGACAAATACTAATTCAAATCACTTTGGAAATGACCTAAAAGTCATCAGAAATATCTTGAGTGGAGTTAACACAGTATATAGAACTGTTCAGGAAGTTTTCATAATGAACTAATAAACCATTCTCTTTAAATCTGTAAAGAACAGAGACAAATAGGTAACTTCAGAGGTCTTATCTCTGTAAACCTTACATTATTATTATCTGGCATAAACTTACAACAAACAAACAAACAAAAACCCACCCAGAAAACTTCACTATCCCCATCCTATTCTGCATTGTTATAGTAAGAATTATTGGTAGATGTAGCTGCAGGCACTAGCAAATGACCTTCTCAGAGGACAACCCGGAGAAAACTAGCTAAAAAGTGCCCTAGCAACGTGCCCAATCTTCAGGTTTTGAAGGACTACTGTGTTGCTGCTGTTGTGTGTGTGTGTGTGTTTGCTAGCAACTTATCAGTTTTCCTAAGATTTTCCAAAGAAAGTGATTTTTAAGTAGCATTTGATAAACATGTCTAAATTAATTATGAAGAGAACTAGATGGTAAGGATCCTAAAACAGTGGAATGTGTTCCTGAGAGTGACAACAGAATCAGCTACCCAGCCTTTAAAAGGAGGATTTATATCCTTTTAATAACAGTATTAATAATAGTAGGGTGATTCAGGGGAAGTCCTTCAAGAGACAAAGTAATGCCGAGTGACCACTCCGAGTTTCTTTGAATATAAAATTCCATAATAAATGAACTTATTTTTCTTAAAATTGTTCACACATAGTGCAAGGCCTAGGGTTTTTAATTTATTAACAAGCTTAAAAAGTCTATTTAGTTCCTTCTAAACAACAGTTAGCAAGCTTTAGTAAGGCAGAAGTCTGGAAATTGTTCTTCAGCTAGGGGCCAGGCCTTGAACACCTGGTTTCTGAACAATGTGAACTTCAACAATGTGAACAACGTGAACCTCGGTGGAACCGTAAATGTTACCAAATAGAAAAACTGCTATGACCCAATTTCTCTGTACACATGTACCATTTACTTTACAACCTTGGAGCCTGATAAATAGGAAGTGTCTCACCCTGTTTTCTGGGTTGGCAGTGTTTGCCATGCAGGTAGAATACTGCAGGTCAAATCTCATATTGTGCTAAATCACAGCATTCTGAAAAACTTGGGGCCTTGCAGAAGGCTATATCTCAGAAAAGTTACTGCTTCAAATAAATGTGCCATTTTATAAAATTATACCTACTGTATCAGAAAAAAAATGTTCTCTCATGTGAGTGACATTTATATGACTGCCATTTGTAGGGAATAGGACATTCTCACATAGCAAGGCTGAAGAATGGTTTTGAAAGCTGAGAGTATTCTCTGAATGGTAAATGTGGTAGAACTTTAAGATGCTCCTGTGGGAAGAGACTCTCCCCCCACAACTGGAGAGTTTCCTTATAAAAATGGAACGTGCATTATTATGAAAAAAGTAACCACTGAATTATAGTTGTAGCATTAAGGAGATTTTCTATATATTTCAAACTTGCAGGCATCTTTAGTCACGGCTTTTCACCTTGTTAGAGTTGAACTTTCTGGATCATCTGGCCCAATAGCCAGCCTTTTATTTTACATCTGTGGAAACTGAGGCTGAGATATTCAGCTTCTAGTTATTATAGAACTAGGAATAGTATTCTTCCTCCCCTCTCTCATTCTCTATCCAATTCACTTTCTCAGCTCACTGCAACCTCTGCCTCCCAGGTTCAAGTGATTTTCCTGTCTCAGCCTCCTGTGTAGCTGGGATTACAGGCACCTGCCACCACGCCTGGCTAATTTTTGTATTTTTAGTAGAGACTGGGTTGCACTATGTTGGCCAGGCTGGTCTCGAACTCCTGACCTCAAGTGATCCACCGGCCTTGGCCTCCCAAAGTGTTGGGATTACAGGCTTGAGCCACCGTACCCAGCCTCAGTACACCAATCTTTTAAAGAAAGTTCCTAAATTACCATCTAGAGGTGAGAAAAAGAATAATAAAATTCTGTCTCTGGACAAACAAACGGAACTGAGGCTTTATTTACTCTTCACAATAAATTATATTCTGAACAATCTTCCTCCAGAAAAATAACCTTTAAATTGCAAGAGGAAATTTAAATCAAGATAAAAAATGGAAGTGGTTGCAGGTATCAGGACAAATTTTTAGTTCCTGGTCAAGAAGCAGCCTCGGATCTGAGACCTTGGAGATTGCTAAAGCCACATTCTTCCAGCCTACTTTTTGATGGGCGCCCCAAGAGTGCGCCAATCCAGAAGTAAGATGCAGAAAAGAATCTAACCCCCTAATTTTCCCCCTTTGGGCTTCTCTGCACTCTGGGGTAGGGATGAGCCTTAAACTCCAGGAAGTCAGAAGCTTACTGAATCGCGGAGCAGCCTCGGGTGGCTTTCCTCTGAAGGGATGCCGGGGCGTGGCCGGGAGTTTGCAAGCACCTGTTCCTCAGTGCGAGTGGGCTGGGGACTGGGGTCCTAGCAGCAGGGACTGGAGGTGAGCTGAGGCAGATAAGGGACGGGAGCCTTGTGGCGAAAAGTGACCCACCTGTGGGAGAGGCGCTTCCAAGGAGGAAGCGTCCAGCGCAGCCGGTGCGTGCCGCGGGCCGGGCGGGTAGAGCGAAGTTTCGCCGCGCCTGCAGCGCAGTGCTGCGGCTTGTGGCTCTCGCTGCTATAAGAAGCCAGAGAAGGGCGGGACAGTCCGCTAGATTTCGCAAGAGAAGCAGAGAACTTGTTTCCTGGAAGAGTTCAAGCTGAGAATCCCAGCAGCTGGAAGGACCGGAATTTCTATATTGCGGTGCTGCCGATGGTGCCGCTGACCCCCGGGAAGCGGGGATTTTAAGGGTTTCACCCGAGCCCTTGGCATCTGTGCATCCCAGGGTGATTGAGGTTTGGAGAGGTCTAGGAATCCCCCTTTCCTAAAGGAGCAAGAAGGATCTCTTTGAGTAGCTGAGAAAACAGCACCTGGACTAGGCTTCTAGGCAATTCTTTTGCCATCTTGTCTCAGTTTATAGAAAAGGTGGTATCTTTCCCCTCTGCCTGGAAGCCATGGGTTCTTATGGGGCTCATAACTTGGAAGATCTTGAGTTTTCAGGTCTTAATTTAGGTAGATTAAAGAAATAAAACAAATGAAAGAGGGATAGGGATACCTTATGATATATATGCAAATGGATTTGTGTGTCTTTCTACAGAGAAGGTCAAAAACCACAGCCATGGTTGTTTAAGATTGAAATAATCCTGATAAACTATGGGGCAAAGCATCCATACACTCCCAAACTCTGTAATCTGAATCCCAGAGTCTTCCCAATGATCTCCACCCAGCCATAGGTCTTAAATTCCACAGCATACGCTTGCCAAACTCCAGAGGCCCAGTAACATGGGAGGCCTGTTCCTCCCATGGAAAGGGGTTGTTGAGTCAACCTTCCCTTTGTCTGGATTGCAGCTCTCCTCATAGCTTTTTGTGGGGTTGGTCAGACCCCATGTCTTTCAAGAGGTCTTTTCTTAGCCATTAGTTGCAATTAATATTTTCTTTCTCTGTACAGCAGTTTATACTTTTAGCACAGCAATTAAGACAATTTGCCTTTCAAAAGAGTTATTATCATGTGTGTGTGTGTCTTGTCCTGGACTGCAATCTTCAAGGGATGACACCCTAGTCTTTTCAGTCTGGAATTTTCCACAACACCTAGCAAAATGCATTACTTAACAATGGGGATTTATTCTGAGGAATGCCTCATTAAGCAATTTATTAAATATATTCTGAGGAATGTCTCATCAAGCGATTTCGTCATTGTGTGAACATCATAGAGTGCACTTACACAAACCTAGATGGTATCACCTACTACAGGCCTAGGCTAGAAGGTATATAGCCAATTGCTCCTAGTCTACAAACCTGTTCAGTATGCTACTGTACTGAATACTATAGTCAGTTGTAACACAATGGTAAGTATTTGTGTATCTAAGCATAGAAAAGGTATAGTAAAAATGTGGGATAAAAGATAAAAAATGGTATACCTGTATGGAACACTTACCGTGAATGGAGCTTGCAGGACTGGAAGTTGCTCTGGGTGAGTAAGTGAGAGAGTGTGAAGGCCTAGGATATTACTATACACTACTGTAGACTTTATAAACACTACATTTAGGCTACGCTATTATAAGAAATATTTTTCTTTCTTCAATAGTAAATTACCCTTAGCTTACTGTAACATTTTTACTTTTTAAACTTCTAAGTTTTAAAAAACTTTTTGACTGTTTTGTAATAACACAGCTTAAAACACATATTGTACAGTGTGTACAAAATAGTTTTTGTCTTTATATCCTTATTCGATAAGCTTTTGTCACGTTTTTAAAAGTTTTAGTTTTTTTGCTAAAAATGAAGACACAAACACACATATTAGCAAAGACCTACACAGAATCAAGATATGTGATATCACTGTCTTCCACCTGTATGTCTTTTGTTACTGAAAGGTCCTCAGGGGCAGTAACATGCATGGAGCTGTCTTCTGTGATAGCAATGCCTTTTTCTGGAATATCTGCTGAAAGACCTTCCTGAGGCTGTTTTACAGTTAACTTTTTAAAAAATCCAAGTAGAAGGAGTACACTCAAAAATAATTTTAAAAGTACATATAATAAATACATAAGCCAGTAACATAGCTATTTATTATCATTATCAAGTATCATATGCTGTACATAATTGTATGTGCTATACTTCTATATGACCGGCAGCGTAGTAGGTTTCTTTACACCTGCATCACCACAAATGCGAGTAATGTATTGCTCTGTGATGTTATGACAGCTACAGTGTCCCTAGGCAAGAGGAATTTTTCAGCTCCATTATAATTTTATGAGACCATTATTATATATGCAGTGCATCATTGACCGAAACATTGTTAGGTGGTGCGTGAGTGTAATTAGTACTTAATATTTATTGCACTCGTTAATTAATAAATCTACTGCCAATTATTATATTTTGCAAAAAATTCATCCGATAGTATTCTTTGGCCAGGGAAGAACTTAAAATATTCATTGATTTTATAGCATCTGATTTTCCCAGTTTGCAGACTAATAGGCAAGAGAGGGGTGTGCACCCATGGAAGAAGTTCCGCTGTGTGTCCCTAAGAGTCTTCATAGATGGTCAACACAGTTTTGGAGACTTGCCCTTTGTCTACCATTTGGTTTTAAGCCTTGATGGGCACAGAAACTTGATAAGCACACTGAGCCTGAAACAACCAAAATGGTGACTTGTTAGTTGTTAATGGGATATAAAGCAAATAGTTACTGTAAAAATACAGTTGCTAAGGGCATCAGACATTATGGCCATCACATTCTCTCCATGTAGACATGTCCTGTAGAAGCTATTTTATATGCAGAAGGCTGCTGGATAAACAGAGGAGTGAGTTATAAAATTCCAAGGTTTACTGACATCTGGTTAAGAGAGTAGCTACATCAATGCATGCCATTTAGAAGCAGAAGCTGGGGTCTGTGGACCAGGTCACTCTGGTTTCTAGGTGGTGTTTGGATCCATTATGAGTTGACATAATGGACAACCATATTGTCAAATGCATGCTCTGAGTAGTAACAGAATCATTGCTTTATAAACATTATTATTAGGTGGATAAAAAATTTTGAAATGTGATTTTTATGAGAGGCAGATATATTTCAGTTATGTAAGTTCGTTTCTTTGCCAAAGGCAACTGGAGTCCTAGAAAAGGAAGATTAAATTACTGGGATATGAAGGATGGAAAAAAAATGCCTTTATTAGTGCAAAACTTAAGAGGCATTTGATATATTTATCTTGTGGTTTAAAGATTGATTTTCCCCTTGGGCCTAGGAGGGATACACAATTCATAACTCTCCTAGTCTTTCCGTAAACCCTTGCCATAGGAGAAAATTAAGCTTCCCAAAGATGCCAGCAACCTAAGTACCCAAGGATTTCCTGTGGGCAGGATTCATCTTTCTTCCTGTAGTTTTATACTCAGAGCTCCAGATAAACCTTCCCAGATGTTGTGCACCACCAAAGCGTTCTTATTTAGGGATTTCCACATTTACTGTGCCTCTGAGTCTTTCTTGCTACTTCCTCTCTCCTCATCCTACTATGTCAAAGGCCCCAAATGGCAGAATTTAGGCAAACTGATGAAGTAGGCCTAGAGCCAGTGTTCATTAAATGTTATTAAGTGATTGAATGAAAGTTACCTTTAACATTTTGTATTTCCCTTTCAATGTCATTTTTCTCCTTTTCTGGAGCTCCCCTCTGCACTATCTCGTGTCTTGGGCATTTATCCGTTTTCCCCAAGTCCTCTTCTTACAGTGTTCCACACCTTCTTGTGGGGTGGGGTGGAGCTTTCAACAGGTGCTGGACCAGGAGGTGACTGACTTGATAGTCTATAATTAGCATGTGTATGCGAATCTCTTATTGACTTAAAGATTTGCCCTCTAGCTGTTTTTGAAAAAAAAATTTTTTTTGAAGGACTCCTAGAGATGTCTCTGTTTAACCCCCAAAAATTAATCTCTATGGCAGGGATTTCAGGCGCTCTGGGAGATATATTTGAATATTGGTGTAAGGAATATTTTGTCTTTTGCTTACCTAGCATCCAGGACCAGGACTAAGTGAGGTGAATGAGGAGGCTAGGGCACCAAATCTGTGGAGGTGCTTACTCTCAAAACCCAGTCTGCACGAACCTGAAAATAAATGACTTCTTAAATGTTTTTCCTTTGGTGCCTTCCTTGCCTGCTCTAGTCCTAGTCCTGCAGCATCGATTTCTCTTTGCTAATTATATCTTAATTTTCGTTTGATAAACACCATTGCACAATCTTGATCCACGTGGTTCAAGTTGAACTGATAGCACTGGGGTTCCAGGATCAGGCACCTGACTTAGGCCTGGCCATTCAAAGCACAAAGCCTTGTCCACAGTGATTGGTCCAGTGATGGCATGTGATCTGAGTTGGGCCAATAGGAATCTTTCCTGGAACAACCTGGGAAGCAGCACACTTTTTACAGAGGGTTGTCGAACTGCTAAAAAGCAAGCCTGGGTCACTGTGAGGAGAAAGTCAGCCTGAGAAAGAGGCCACTTCAGGGGAAAAGAGAGCAAAGAGATGAGAAGAGACAGATTTCTGCAATTGTTAGAGTGTCATATCTGAAGAAAGCTGTATACTCTGGGCTTTTTAGTGACATGAGTCAATAGTTGAATGTCTGTTATTTGTATAAAATGGGATTGGGTAGGATGAGAAAGGCATCTGCTCAGTCAGACTTCTCAGTAATGCCTACTGAGGTGGCTTCATCACAACATGTGGTCAGAATGAGGAAGGCATGTGTTGTTAAAAAAAAGCAAAACAAAAGCCTTTCTGAGTTTTCTTGTAGTAGCTTTGGGACTTGGATAAATAATCAATTTCTGTGACTGAAGTTTTTCAGCTACTTCCTGGTATATTCAGAAATTCATTTTCCTGTCTCAGAAAACTTTTTTTCTACTTCTTTCCTATTCTAGTGGGGGTGGACAGATAGAATCCTTCTTCTCCTTTTTCCTGAAACTGCAAAGGGTATAGTGAAGAAGCCAGGCCATTGACCTGGTTTTAACCAATTTCTAGGACTCCTGCCAACACAGACCAGGAAGCAAAACCAAACAACATTTTGCTGCCCACCTGCACCCAAAAAAAGTACTGATGGGAAAATATGTCAGACACTGACAGTATTGGAGTCTGGACTAGGGATAATGTCAGGAATGACAACAAAGAACTTAAAAATAAGACCTAAAGAACTTGACTTTAGGTTCAAGAGAAGATTGAAGAGGAAGAGTTGAGTATGTGGGATAAGTGAATAATAATATTTTAAAACATCACTGACAAAGCCTAGAAGTGACAGACAGTTGCAGCTACTTCTGGGAATTGAAAATAGGCAAGGAAACCCTTTCCTCTTTATCTGGGTCTCTGATTCCCTGGGTCACAAGGTCTGTGTAAATTTTGGAAGCTTCTAAGGCACTGGCAGGGCTATGGACTGATCCCTATCACCAATAGGAATCTGGAGGCGGCCCAAGACCACACCTGCTGACCTCAGAAGAGGTCACTTAAGTACGATGTTACCAAAGAACAAGATGTGCAAAATTGTTTGAAGAGATGGAGAAATATTTGAGTTAATTTTTTGATAAATGCAGCTGGCATTAATAGAGATGTTCTTTCTGTAATTCAAAAACTGAAGATGTGTCATCTCCTTTCACCCCAGCCTGCTGGTACATGCTATGATATATCAAGCTGCTAGCAGAGCTATGAATCAATAGTTGACTGGTAGTTACTGTTAGTACTGGAAGTATTATTGGCAACGGCAATTCCATTCCAGGCAATTTGTGCCTAGTGCCAGTAAAGGAAGGTTAGTTAGATTTTTCACATGCTAAAGAGGAGACAAAAATAAATTTAAAAATATTAGAGTGAATGTAGTCCTGTTCACTTTCAAATAGAATTAGCAGGGAAAATAGTATAAAACTAATCACAGGAGGAAAAGCAAAGGACAAGAATACTGAAAATATGAGGCTACTTTTTTATCTACATTTTCTAACTGTAAAGATAAATTACTTGCTAAAAGTTATTTTCTTTCTTGGGGTTTCTTTAAAGATAATTATATATATTATTTTTATGCTGGTAGTATTAACTATAGATGATTCTGTAGTACCAAATACAGATGATTTATGTTCACAGAGTGTTTGCTAAACAATTGATTTAGTTACTGTAGATTGTTTTACATTATATAACACTTTAGTTTAAATAATTGACTAAAATATTTAAAGAATTAATGCAACATTCAAGATATAAAAGGGGTATGTTGAAAAGCTGTTTTCTGCAGATATTGAACTCCCTTGTCTGGAGGCAGCCATGTTGATGATTTATTGGGCTCCTTTCATAGACAGACTATGCATATAAAAGCATATATATTTGTTCTTAAAAATTACAAATGGTGGCCAGGCATGGTGGCTAATGTCTGTAATCCTAGCACTCTGAGAGGCCAAGGTGAGCAAATCGCTTTAGCCCAGGAGTTCCAGACAAGCCTGGGCAACATGGTGAGACCCTGTCTCTACAAAAAACACAAAAACTAGCCAGGTGTGATGGCACATGCCTGTAGTCCCAGTTACTCGGGAGAATGAGGTGGGAGGATCACTTGAGTCTGGGAGGTTGAGGCTGCAGTGAGCCATACTCGTGCCACTGCACTCAAGCCTGGGTGACAGAGCAAGACCCTGTCTCAAAAACAGCAACAGCAATAAAAATATAAGTGGAAGCCTACTAGTCACATTCTTCTACACCTTCCTTCTTTTCACTTAACACTGTAACTTAGAGATCATTCACAATAGAGTGGTCAAGGCAGTCCTATATCAAACTGCACGCACCCATGCCCACCTCCTTCACTTCCTCCCCTTTACTCTGCTCTCCATTATTTCCATGGCACTCATTACTTTCCGACATACTGTCCTTTATTTATTTATTACATTTAGTGTTTTTCTTTCCTCTGGAACTCAAGAGCCATGAGCACGAAAATATTTTGGGGTCATTTTCACCCTACTGTATATGTACCACTTACAATGATGACCGGCACATAGTAGGGTCTCAATAAATGTGTTGAATGAGTGAATGAATGGTTTGAAGGGAAAATGATGGACTGGTAGAAATCTATAAAATAAGTATGCAGATATATAAGATCTTTGAAACCATTCATGTCAAAAACGTATTGGTTAAACCAGTGCTTCCCTAGCTAAAGCAGAATGCTCAAGTAACTGCCTCTACTGATTGCCAGTTTGTGCTTAAATTTGTTCAGAAAAGGCCAGATGCCTCCAGCTACTTTATCTCTTGCTGTTCCCAGGGTTCTGCTTTTTTTTCAGACTCCTTTTTAATCTATAACGTTTTCATTTAATTACTTCTTTCCCAACTCCATATCTCCTATGTCTGTAATAGCATTCTGTGAAAATATAATAGAGTTCCTAAGCCCTTATTTTTTGGAAAGGATCTCTGTAGTAAGATATTGCTTACTAGGTCCCAGGAGTCAGCTGTTATAAACAGTCTGTGGAAGAATGTGCAGCGTTCATTATATAGAAGGAAGTGGAGACTTCCCTCTTCACATAACAGAACTGTACAGCAGCTGCCGAAAGAGTTTTGATGCCTCAGATCTGTCATCTTATTTTGCGTGTGTAATGACTACAGAAAAGAGGGTGTGGACATGTACTATCAATTAGTGTTAAGTAAAAAAAAAAAAAAATTTAACAGTAAAAAAAGGAAGTGAAGAAAAACAAAATAAATAGCTATTCTACCAGTCCTCTTTAGATATCTGCTTTGGTTGGGCTGTTGGCTATTTGGGAATAGTCTTAATTTGTGCTTTCTTGAATTTTGTATAGCAGTGATTATATCATAGATTTTACACATGAGAAAGGCCACACAGGAAAGAATCTTTAGAAGCAGGGGGAGGTAGGTTATAAATTTTTATTCAAATGTGAATTCATTAAAACCCCAAATCAGAACTATTTTAACATTGAAATTAAATCCTGGGCCATTCCTAACTTTATGACTATTCCACAAGAAGATTGTTCATAAGCAAGAGAAGTATCTTAATTGAACACTAGAAATTTAAATACAGAAATTTGTCAAATCTTGTCAAAATCCATTGGCTAGAAATAAAGGATTATTATTGTCAGTGGTTGACTTCTGTCAGCCCTGGTGCCCCCTTTTCCTCCTCAAAGAGTAAAGCTTCACTTGTCTAGAGGGAAGGAAGCCAAGGAAAGGACACGAGAAATCCAAAAAGATTCAGTCAAGTTCGTGGACTTCAATCTAGGTATGCCCTCAGGACTCTAAGAAATGCTTTAGTTAATTCTAAGAAGTCTAGTTTTCAGCCTCCTGTGCCTGAAAGGAACAGAGGAAAAAGACAGGAAAACTCTAAAAAGCAGACTCAAGGACTCCAAATACAATTGTCTAGGATAACTTACTGTATGAGTAAAACAATCAGGAAATACTGAGGAAATTACCATATATGTCATACCAGAATTAATTTTTATATTGATCACCCTTTATGACCAGAAAAAAACAAAATTGTTTAGTCTACATCAATAATATAAGAAATGGTGTAAAAATAATCTTAATAGCATTTTGATCTCAAATGATTGTAAAGTAATAAAAAATCTAATGTCAGTTTTTGATACTGATCTTTTTTATCCACCTTCCTTCTCACTTAGATGCTACTCATATGGTCACAGCATCCACCTTTTCCTTACTAACAGCTGCCCCATTTTCATTTCAAACGTCTCGTTTTCTGATCATTCTCTCTTATCCGTCCAGCTCACTTACCCTGCTTATCCCCCTCTTGCAAGTTACCAACCTTATAAAGTCTTCTAATCCCATGCCTTTGTTATTTATTTTTTATATTCATCATATTCATCACATTCTCTTTCACTTCCTTCTTACTAGCTGTGATTTCACATACTGTTATGACGATTTTCTTAACAGATGTTTCTTGATTACCTTGGCCATCTCTTTGCCACTTCCTTGCCTGGCAAAATTTCAACACTAGTTATATTGAAGTGACTGCCTACTTTGCATCTTCACCCAAGCAGCTAAATGTTACTGGAGAAAATAAAATAATTGTTGCTAGCTTTAGTTATTTCAAAACCATGACCACAAATGTCAGGGCATATTACACTTAGTGGCATCCTACTATATCTGTGGAGCATATTCCATTTCTAACTCTCTGGAATGATTTCTTAAACCTCTTCTAGTTCCTTTACTCACGCACTCACTCACTCACTCACTCACTCACTCACTCACGGGTTATGATCCCACCATAATCTAATTTTCCCACCTCTAGTTCTACCAGCTCACTATATTCATGCCCACATACTCTTCCAACTCTCATTGCTCTAAGGCTATTCCCTCCTGATGTGCTTTGGATTCCCACCCCATACCATCATAAAGAATTCACTCCTCCAGGCCAGATGCAGTGGCTCATGCTTGTGATCCTAGCACTTTGGGACACAGAGGTGGGTGGGTCACTTGAGGTTAGGATTTCTAGACCAGCCTGGCCAACATGGTGAAACCTTGCCTCCACTAAAAATACAAAAATTAGCCTGACATGGTGGCGTACGCCTGTGATCCCAGCTTCTTGGATGGCTGAGGCAGTAGAATTGCTTGAACCTGGGAGGTGGAGGCTGAAGTGAGCAGAGACTGTGCCACTGCTCCAGCCTGGGTGACAGAGAGAGAATCTGTCTAAACAACAACAACAACAACAACAATTCACTCTTCCAATTTCCGTCACTTTTTCAGTTGTCAGTTCATTCCTTTCCACTGGGCCATATCCAACGTTGTGCCACAGTGACTTAATGCATCAACCTTGAACATTCTATCACAGGATGTTTGCCTGTTGCGGTTGCTATTGCTTCTGCTTGGAAAGCTCTTTGCTCAGATCTACTAGTGACTACCTCATTGTTCTGGTTTCAGCTAAACTTCCCCTACTAGTGGCCTTTACTAGTCTTCTTAGTTCAAAGTAGCTCTTTCCTCCACCACTTTTCAAGCAGGCCCTATATGTCTCATTACACAATTTTATTTTTTTTTCATATTATGAAAGTATCTTATTTTTTATTGATGTGTTCATGTTTTGTTTTGTTTCATTTTTCACTTGAGTATAAGCTTCTTGATAGTAGGGACTGTCTCTTCTTTATTATTGTAGAACATGCCTGGCATACAATAATAGATATTTAATAAATATTAATAGACCGATGGATTGACTATTTAAAGGTAGTAATGTCAATGATTTGGACGATTTGGGCTGGGCATTGTGGCTCACACCTGTAATCCCAGCACTTTGGGAGGCTGAGATGGGCTGATCACTTGAGGTTAGGAGTTCAAGATCAGCCTGGCCAACATGGTGAAACCCCGTCTCTACTAAAAATACAAAAATTAGCCCAGCATGGTGGTGGGCACCTATAGTCCCAGCTGCTAGGGAGGCTGAGGCAGGAGAATTGCTTGAACCTGAGAGGCAGAGGTTGCAGTGAGCTGAGATCGTGCCACTGCACTCCAGCCTGGGCAACAGAGTGAGACTCTGTCTAAAAAAATTAAAAAATAAAATAAAATAAAATAATTTGGAAGATTTTGTTCCCCAACAGTGCTGAATAGAATATGTGTTATTGTAATTATTGTATTTACTCCTTTAGACAAACCTATTTCTATAAGGGTAGTGAATAATTATAATACAACACTACTACTAATAAAAGTGCTTATATAGAACTTCCTGTATGCCAGACACTCTTCTGAACACTTTATAAATATTAATTTATTTAAGCAACAGCCTTGTGAAGCAGGTATGATTATAAATGCAAAAAATATTGAGTCATGTTTATCTTACATGAATTCCTTCAGCAGCCTCTCATGTGTAAGTGGTACTTTCCACAAGAAGGAACAATTATTTATAGGAAGTATTAGGAAATCTGGGCACTACCATTGATTGCGGATTTACCAAGAACTATGCTAGGCATTGTGGGAGCTACCTAAGAAGAATAAAACAGAATCCTTCCTAGAAAGACATAGTATTCTTCTGTGTATAATAGTACATCTCAGAAGGACTATACATCTATAAAGCACTGCATAATATCACTAAATACAATGAACAGATAGATTGATAAAATATTTACACCTTTGCATGTATACTTCTGATTTTTGGATGACAATATGCTTTCTATTTTGAAGACATGGAAATATTTATGAAGTTGGATGTGTGGATAAAGGCCACACTATCATACATTGGCCCCTAGCTTTAAAAATCTTAAGATATGTGAAAAGTGTTGGATCAAAAAATGAATATCCATATTTGGGCATCATGCGGTCTGCCCTTTCTGAAGAATGTGACTGCCAGTATTAGTGGCTGTTCCTAGTTCAGATGCCATTTTTTCCTTTGTGTTACATTAAATCTTTTCTCCAATTATTTTAGGTTAATTGTAAACATAAAAACATTCGTTTAGAAGAATTAGCTACATGCCGGTAGATGAACTATAAATTATTTAAAACACAAAGAGTTAATTTAAGCATAAATATAGACAACATATTTTAAACCCTTCAGTAATATCTCCAGTATGGGTTGGGTGATACTTAGCCTATTTCGCTAGAGAATTGGGAACACCCTTAGGCAGTTGTGACTAAAGGGATGTCTGTATTTATCTTGTTTTTATACCCTAGAGTGACCCACACCCTTCGGTGCTGGTCTAGACACATCTGATTTCAGAGGTAATTGCTGGGAATTCCTGGTTTGTGTCTATAATTTCTCAGAGTTAAACCCCTAAAATACTTTAACTTTCTGTCTTAGCTACAGATTATACCAACTCCATTTTTATTCTGTAGCTACATATGTTCCCTATGATTTTTGTACAGATCTACAAATGTCAGTAATTATGTGCAGTTTTAAAAAATAGTATTATCTACTAATAGTGTTGTCAATTGAGAAAAATAATGAGACCAGTCTTAATCATTTTAGGAGATTTATTTGCCAAAGTTAAGGACAAGCCCTGGAGACAGGTCTATGCCTTTCTCCGAAGATGATTTTGCGGGCTTTAAATTTAAAGAGGTAAGGGAGGGATATTGGGAAGTACACAATTTTCTTTTTTCTTTTCTTTGAGATAGAGTCTTACTCCGTCTTACTCGGATGCCCAGCCTAGAGTGCAGTGGTGTGATCTTGGCTTACTGAAACCTCCACCTCCCGGGTTCAAGTGATTCTCATGCCTCAGCCTGCTAAGTAGCTGGGATGACAGACGTGCACCACCATGCCAGGCTAATTTTTGTATTTTTAGTAGAGACAGGGTTTTGCCATGTTGGCCAGGCTGGTGTCTAACTCCTGGGCTCATATGATCTGCCTGCCTTGGTCTCCTAAAGTGCTGAGATTACAGGCAAGAGCCACTGTGCCTAGCCAAGAAGTACACATTTTTTCATGTAGGAGATGAGTAGGGGGAAAATAGTCATTCATGGCTTTGTCTGGTTCTGTGAATCTGCATTTTTACATAAGGTAACATAGATAGGGCAGGGTTCAAGGAATCTGCATTTTTACGTAAGATAACAAACACAAATGGGGCAGGGGAACAATCAGATATGCATTTGTGCCAGGTGAGCAGAGGGGTAAATGCATCTGTAAAGATAAGCTATCAGTTTACATTGCCTTGGTGAATTTTAACAGAAATGCTTTAGGGTAAACATCTTGGAGCTCATTAGGAATTTCCTGTGGGCAAAATATGAGGGAGGTGTGTAGTTTTTCATCTTGTAGCCATCTTATTTGGGAACCAAAAAGGGGAGGCAGGTTTGCATGACCCAGTTCCCAGCTTGACTTTTCCCTTTGGGTTAATGCGTTTGGGGTCTCAAGATTTATTTCCCTTTTACACTGGCTGTAAGAAAAATAAGTGCTTTGTGCTTTGTGTTGGATCATCTTTTAGTAAAGTTTCGGTAGCTAGAATATGTGGGAGTTTAGGAATCTTTGTTATAGTAGGTTAAATTGTGTCCCTCAAAAAGAAATGTCTAAGCACTAACCCTTGGTAGCTGTGAATGTGACCTGATTTGGAAACAGGGTCTTTGCAGATGTTACTAGTTAAGGATTTTGAGATGAAATAATTCTGTATGTAAAGTGGCCCTAAATCCAATAAGTGGTGTCCTTATAAGAGAAAGGAGAGGGAAATTTGAGATACAGAGACATAGAGAAAAGGCCATGTGAAGACAGAGTCAGAGGTTAGATTTTTGTAGCCCCAAGGCAAAGAATGTCAAGGCTTGCTGGCAGACACCGAAAAGTTGGAGTGAGGCATGGGAGAGATTGCCCCTCCAAGCTTCCAGAGGGAGCCAACCCTGAAGGCATCTTGATTTTGGACTTCTGGCCTCTAAAACTGTAAGAGAATAAATTTTTGTTGTTTTAAGCCACCAATTTTGTGGTAATTTGTTACAGTAGCTTTAGGAAGTGAATATACCTGGTTATAGGTGAGGAAATAACAAGTTCCGGCTTAAGTAATGCCATGAAGATGCTCTCCTATTACTGACCATTGTATCCTTTATGGTTATTTTCTGTCATATATCATCAAATGTGTCACGCATCTGAGCCCAAGCTAAGCCATCATATCCCCTGTAAGCTCCATATATATATCCAGATGGCCTGAAGCAACTGAAGATCCACAAAAGAAGTGGGAATAGCCTTAACTGATGACATTCCACCATTGTGATTTGTTCCTGCCCCACCCTAACTGATAAGATATATTCTGCACCCCCCACCCTTAAGAAGGTACTTTGTAATATTCTCCCCGCCCTTGCGAATGTACTTTGTATGCCTATCCCAAACCTATAAGAACTAATGATAATCCCACCACCCTTTGCTGGCTCCTTTTTCGGACTCAGCCCACCTGCGCCCAGGTGAAATAAACAGCCTTGTTGCTCACACAAACCCTGTTTGGTGGACTCTCTTCACACGGATGTGCATGACAAAATGTACACTTTGGCTGTGTTAAGGATTATTTCTCTCACCCTTTATAGTAAAAACAACTCAGAAACAACTAAATAAATAAAGACTAATCTGCACTTCTGTGGTTTTGCTTTTTAAATACTCCATGTGTGCTTTACATATAAACTTACTATAAAATTCCTATTGTTATCATATGTTTAGTAATATTTTAATGAACAATGACCAACTTAGGATTTTGGTAAAACTAAAATCTTTTTTTTTGTGGAAAATCTGGAGCCTTCTAGAGAAGTTTTAATGAAAGTAGTGCAGAGAGAAAACATGCTTAGCAACATGATCTTAGAGACCTGAGATTGCTATTTGAACATTATGGGTTTTCAGGACACAGAGAGAAAACCATGTTGTGCTGGGATAACTGAAGGAACTCCCCTACACCCGTTTTTCTCCAGGGCTCTTCTGGGAGTCAGTTTTATGGTGAATTTATTGAATGTTACTTCTCAGAGTGTATCAGAGATTCTTCACATTCGTGGACTTTAATCTTCCCCTTGTCAGCTGCAGCCACAGTTCTATTTCTGCGCTCTCTGAATTCTCAGTGGTCTTAATAGTTCTAGAAAGTGAAAGCTTGTGTTCATTTTGTCAGTAATCACAGTTGGTGAACAGTAATTATAGTTGTAGTTTTTCTAAAAGGTACAACCAAGAGTTCTTAATCTGGAGTCTGTGTATTCAGATGTGGGGGGAGGGGAATATTTATTAAGCTCAAACTGAAAATGAGAATTTCTTCCAACTATAAAAGTAGGCTCTAAACCACAGAGCCATGGAGTACTACATTGTGTTAGTATATACCTGTGACTCTGTCACACTAGAAACCTCTACTGATTTTTTAAAATTTCCTCACAGGGTATAGTTGTCTTGAAATATTATACATGCTAATTACCATACTGAAATTATAGTAGTTATTTAATATATTAACAAAGAATTTGCATATTATTATATAAGAAAACTTTCCTTTAAGACTCTGATAGCTGTATTTAAATTGCTTTTCAATTACAATTTAAATTAATTATTTTGTTGCTTTTGTAAACCTATTTTATGCATTTCTAAGCATTATTCCGAGGACTCCATAGGCTTCACCAGACTGCCAAAGAGGTTTATGGCACAGAAAAACTTAAGAACTTTTGCCTTAGTTCTTAGACAGAACGACAACTAAGATCTGAGGGCAGTAAATCATTTACTCATTCAGAAGACTGGGTTATTTAGCACATTTCCTTTCAAGGGCATAAGTGAATGACAATAAGTAATGTTTCCATTTTCCAAAATGAGCCAAGCTTTCGTTGTTTTTTTTTTAATTACTTTACATTTTATTTGTATTATATGTAACAACTCTTTTGCTATCACATTGAACAAAACTTATTAGCTTTTCTGCCAAAGAGTGCACTAGGTTATAATCATCAATCATTGGCAGCTGTCAATTTTGGTTTTGCATGTGTGAAAATCTTTACTCTGCCTTTCTCATATATTGACCTACTGTATTTGATTTGTCACTGGAAATGAAAAGAAGCATGCTACCCTCAGAATGTTAGCGCTGGAAGGCACAAAGTCATTTTATAAGACAAGAGAGGCAATAGAGGAAGGAAGATCATGTAGAAAGTGTCATGGAATTTCCTTTACGGAAATGAAAGTGCTCTGTATTTGTATTACTGTGCTTTTCATAATGGCAAATGATTCTGCTGATGGAATGGCTTTCTGAGTGTATAGGTGTGGCTGGATTAACTCTGATATGTCATGTAATTGCACTCCTTATGTTCAAGGCAAGCAAAGCTGATTATTTTTGCCTCTCTTTAGGGCTAACGACTGCAGAATGCTCTTTCTTTTATGAACTAGTTTTTTAAAACTACCAGTAATAAAATCTATGTACATATTTACATATGAATGTTTGAGTAGCAGAATCATGTTCATTCAACAACATTTGTTAAATGCTGACTATCTGCTAGGCATGTGCTGTGGACTGTTGGTTTACAAGCTAACACTATCAGCCTTCTCAATAGACCCGTTTTGTAACTTTACAGAGAGGCTGGAAGACATCGTGCTGTCAACTATGTTCTTCTCCAAACCAGATTTTCCTCCTCAGGATCACTTTCCTCCTCAGATCCCCTTCCAGAATCCTGTTTCTACCAATTTTACTCTCTTTTAAGCATTTTCAAACTCTGGGTTCACTGGTCCTTTCTCCTGAAACCCCCTATTGCCACAATCAGATCTCCAATATCAAAAAAAGGAAAAAGAAAAAAACAAAAAAGCTTACGGTCAGTCCTCTCTTTTCTGCTTTTCTTCTCCTAATTTATTTGAAAGACTTCTCCTTTCTAATCCGATGTTCTCTCTCATCAAGCTACTGAAAATGCTCAGTCATTTTTCAATTGTGAATTTTGTTGACTATTCTCAAACTTAATTTTCCGACCTCTCTGAGGTGCTTAAAACAGTGACCACACTCTCCATATATAACTCCTTAACATCACCAGTGTGTGCTGTCCTGATCTCCTCTGCTTTTTGTGTGGGTTTTTAGTTGTATTTCCACCATCTATTTATTCCTAAACGTGGACCCTCCTCAAGGGTTTGTTTTTGTCTTTCTTTTCCTCTCTTGGTACAGACTTAAGCTCATGTCAACTGTCGGCCCATTGAACAAATCGCATATCTGTACTTTGAGTCTTCTTTCCTCCTGGGCTGATAGACATTTTCACCAATGCTAGGCAGATGCCTCCTTATTTATACCAGTCCTCCTCCTAATTTCAGGTTTTAGTTACTGGTCTTATCATGCTTCTAGTCATCAGGCCCCAGACTTGGGACAGTTATCTTTGACTCTTTCTCCCACTATCTCACATAATTGTTCACTGAGTTTATCCAGTCTACATTCTCAGCATTTTCCATTCTGTTTTCTCTTTCTAATTGTACAGCCTTTTCTTTGTCAAGCCTCATTCTCATTCCTGATTCCTCTTATCTGTCCTTTCCCTGTTCCCTCCCAATCCTATTCTATCCTATACACTACTCCCTGGTTTATTTTCCAAACACACTGTTAAGACTAGTCTGGAAAAACAAACAACAAACAAACAAACAAAACTGCCAACAAATCTACTGTTCCTGTACCAAGCACATGCATACCTCATTTGAAACCCAGGCCTTGAAACTACTCTCTTTCCTCCAGTGGAGCAGAATGGGGAGGAGTTTTGAGGGTTTGCAGCTATCGACAACAGGTATAGAAAATAACCTCCTCTACTTTCCTCCCTTCCTCTTTCACTTTTTTTTTTCCTTTTGGCCACTGTATCCTAGTGAATGGGCTAATATTAACTGGTCCTATACAGATTTTTTTTTTTCCTTTTGGCCACTGTATCCTAGTGAATGGGCTAATATTAACTGGTCCTATACAGATTCTAAAATGTTAGTATTTAAGACCCTGGCTTTAACTAAGGGAAACCAACTAAAGCTAGATGAAAGGAAATGAGACACAGTGCTAAGAATGTAGTTACATATCAAAGGATGGGAACAGGGACTGCAAAGTCACTGAGTACTCTTCTTGCGTTTGCTCCTTGATTTTCTTGTGTTTTTGCTTCACCCTTCTCTCTGTGGACTCTTTCTCTAACATTTGTTCTTAGGGTGGAATGTAGCCATTCATAGCTCCTAAATTCACAAGCTTTATTTCCTGGAATATGGAGAGACAAACTCTCCATATCTCAGTACCAATTCCCAAAGTCTTTCTTTAGAAAATCTGATTTTTTTTTTTTTATCTTGGTTCAGTGTATACTTGAGCCCCAATTACCAGACGCCTGAGTGGAGATGTTATGTGGTACAACTTGGCTGCCCAGGCTGGGCATCCCTGAAAGATGACAGGGAGGGTGATTTTCAGTGAAAGGAGAGGAGGCTAATAGTTTGTGAGTTGAGAGGAGTTTCCAAAATAGGTTCATTCAAAACTAGGGCTCTGATATGGTTTAGATCTATGTCCCCACCCAAATCTCATGTTGAAATGTAATCCTCAATGTTGGAAATGGGGCCTGGTGGGAGGTGATTGGATTATGGGGTTGGTTTCTCATAGTATAACACCATCCCATCTTGTTGATGTAGTCACATTTGTGAGTTCTCGTGAAATCTGGTTGTTTAAAAGTGTGTGGTACCTCTCCCACTCTCTCTTGCTCCTGCTCTGGCCCTGTAAGATGTATTTGCTTCCCCTTCGCCTTCTGCCATGATTGAAAGTTTCCTGATGCCTCCCCAGAGGTTGAGCAGAAGCCACTATGCATCCTGCACAACCTACAGAACTATGAGTCAATTAAACCTCTTTTCTTTATAAATTACCCAGTTTCAGGTATTTCTTTATAGCAATGTGAGAACAGATGAATACAGGCTTCATGGTGGGGTAACAGAGAAAAACTGACTCCCCTACTTACTAGCTATGTGGCTTGGGGCAAGTCACTGAACTTGACTAATACTTCACGTGATTACTGGAGGAATCAAATGAGATTATATTATGAAAATATACTAGGTAAATGGAAGAGAACTATGCAATAGATGTTTATTGTTATTATTGACATACTTGGTCAGTCTGGTAAGATACCTCTAAGAACATGGGAATGAGGAAATTAAGAATTTTCTCTTTATAGATAAATTGTAAAATTAGTCCTTGTGAAGGGCAGGAAGACTTCTAGGCCAGCAAGATTGACCTCTTTTATTTTTGAATATTTTAACTTATCTAATAAGTGAATGTACCAATCAGAAAGGGGATGAGTCAGACTGAAATCTTGATTGATGATAGATTCAATCAATCATAACTCCAATGCTACTTCCTTCAAGAACTCTCTGATTATTTAATCAACAGTAGCCTCTGTTTCTGAACTCCTATGTAATTTGTTAAACTCCTTGTCCAACTGTCATACTAAAAAAAATGTCATTAGCAGGCTTGGATTGACAGAAAGACAAGACATAAATACCCTTTGAGTACATAAAATGCATTTTACTCATAGTAAGAATGCAGTAGAAAACACTGTTTTGATAAATGATAGCAAGATCAGCAGCATCATCTGAGACAAATATTCAAACTTCCTATGACTTTATCTAGCCAGGGGTTACACAATTATGAGCACAGATTACAAGTCCTTCTGCAAGTGTAACTTGTCCCCTTCCGTGCCCAATGCTTATGTATAAGGCTAGAGAAGTCTTATACATTGTCTAGTCTGCATATGTGCTTGGTACTTTTTCACTTGGTCCAGGTATACCTCTTCAACCTCAGCATTATTTGATGAAACAATACAATTGTGGCAGTACATTCGTTCATTACTCTGAGACTCTTGAGACTAATTCAGCTGATCCAACCACATTCTTGAACTCAGGGCTGTAGAAGCAGAGTAGGCATCAGTATCCCAGAATTCTCTGGATTCACACTAAGAAGCTCCTAAACCATCTAAAAGGTTTTCCCCTAGAATTCTTAAAGCACTTTAACAAAAACATAGAGCCTTGTAATATTCATTGGTGTGCTATTTCCCTCATAGATTATAAATTTATGGAAAGAAGAGATTATACTTTATTTATTTTTAAATCTTCCATATGCCCAGCATAAAGCCTTGTGTATAGCTATAAAAACAAAAATTATTAACAAATAAATCTTCATTATTAATATGTAAAACATGGATACCTACTTAATCCTTTTGCCTTTCCTATTTTCTAAAGAACAAGACTTGTTCTAAAGAACAAGACTCCTACTTGTTCTTTAAAAAACTTTGATCATTTATCACCTTGTGTGTGACATCTTCCTGACATTCTGCAAGAAGCTAGTCATCACCCTCTCCCACCGTATCCTCAATGGCACTTTAGACACAGCTTTACAAGGACTGTTTTAACTGTGTTGGAATAATGTGTTCTTCACCAGACTGTGAATGTATCTAAGGCTTGGACCATGATTTATTCATTTTTGTGGTCCTTTCCAGTGGTGACAAGTAGGGCATGGCATTGAGACTGTTCATCATAAGTGCTTATTTAAGGAATGAGTCCCTAGGTGCTCCCTTTCCCATGAGTGCGTGGTATTGTAATGGAACCTACAGTGGTGTGATTAGTATATCCTCTTATGTAGAAAAGCAACATAACAGTGGGTAAAAATATGGGCTCCAGAACTACATTAGTTGGGTTGAATTCTGGATCTGCTACTTACTAGCTGTGTGACTGGGGTAAGTTACTTAGCTTCTCTGTGCCTCAGTTTCTTTGACTGTGAAATGGAATATTAACATATCACAGAGTTGTACTAAATGAGATATTTGCAAGGTTCCCAGTAGATGTTGGCAATTATTATTAGAGAATTTTTCAGTACATGGCTACTGAATTTAGCAAATTGGGGAAAAAGAAAAGAATGGAATCAGGTATTTTGCCTCATTTTAAGAATGACTTTACCTATTTTTTCCTTTCATTAGTTTCCTCACATGTTTTTACCTTTCCCTTCCTCTTCTTACTTTTCTAATCCTGTTCTATTTCTTCCTCTTAAATTGAGTGGGAGGAGGTGTTAGTGATAATCAGTGTCAGAATTGGAAGTTGAAAAAGCAATCGTTCTTGGAAGTCACTAGATTAAGCAGAGTAGACTATAGTAATAATAAGAATTTGATATATAGGAGTCATTTGGAAAGGATTCCTGGATGTGGGCCTAAAAGGTTTCAGGAGGAGTATCCAAAAATTAAAGGAATATGAATTGGCCAAGAGATGAAATACATTTGATATCTTTTACCCTTGTTGGCTATTTCATCATTCTTTACTTAAAGCAAATGAAATGCCACTAACATTTTGGATAAGCTATACTTCCTTAACTAAGGGAAACCAACTAAAGCTAGATGAAAGGAAAGAATCCAGGGCTCCAAAGCTGCGATTCCCTTATTTATAAAAAGGTTTATACTTCGAGGTGTGCACTATAAATCTTCTTCATCTTTTGATTTTTATGTTAATCCTAAAATCTCTTTTGGCAAAATTTTAACTTCTTTGTGTTGATTGTAATTTGATCATTGGTAGTTACATAAAATATGATGTAGCCAGGGCTGTTTGCATTGCTTTGTCCTTGGAATTCTAGGTATATTTGACTGTCTCTCTTTAACTACTTGTAGTACAGTCATTGTATACCATAGACCAGAACTACAGAATTCTTGAATAGAAACTTTTTTTTTTTTGCCATTTTTGTCTAGAAATTCATTTTGGTACTAGAAGAGGACAGTGCGAAAATATGCCCTCTTTAATGCCTTTAGCTTAACCAGGTTAGTTCATTACAAAAACAGATATTCACGTAGTTAGCCTAAATTTTAAGTGTGTTTCCTCATCCCTTAAGTAATACTGTGTTTCCTATATAATCAATTATTTGGGAAATCAAGAGGGCTGAGGTAGAATACAAGGGTGGCTATCATGCGATTATGTTTGGATGAGGTCGATTTCAAGTCTGGAACTAAGACTGATATGCTAAATGCATTATTCAAGCACTGGGAAAAAAGCCTAAAGTTAAAAAAAATTAAAGTAAATCTTATATGAAGTAACTTTGTGCTTAGTAAGTAGAGTGTTTGCTTTGGAGAATAAGATGAACATGAGAGAGAAGCATATATACTATGGTAATTGGAAGCTGCAACAAAACTATCCACACATGACTGGAAATAGATTCTGATGACACATTAGCCTCAAAGGTGAAGCTTGAGTGGCTTCTAAGGCCATCAAAACTCAAGGGTAAGGGAGCATACTTATTTACAGTGTTCTTTTATTAAAGATGCTGAAGGGATGGCTCACAAGGTCAATGTGAGACACATTTTAAATGAACTGCTCTCCTGGTTTTCTTCAAGGCCCTGCTTACAAACTATGCCTCATTTAACAGAGGCACCCAAATCAAATGTTCTTGTTTTCTTTAGTTTTTTCAGAATATCCAAGCAGAAATTGTTGAGCAAATCTTTCATTTTCATATTTTCTGGAATAGTGTATTTATTTAATTATTTAAAGGGATATATTGTTTCTTTTAACTTTTATTTTAGGTTCAGGGGTACATGTTCAGGCTTGTTATATAGGTAAACTTGTGTCTGTACATAGGGGGTTTGATGTACAGATTATTTTACCACCCAGGTATTAATATTAAGCATAGTACCCAATAGGTATATTTTTTTCTGATCCTCTACTTCCTTCCACCTTCCACCCTCGAGTAGGCCCC
This sequence comes from Pongo abelii, assembly GCF_028885655.2. Taxonomy (NCBI): domain Eukaryota; kingdom Metazoa; phylum Chordata; class Mammalia; order Primates; family Hominidae; genus Pongo; species Pongo abelii. Next base: position 88,146,163 of record NC_071991.2, on the reverse strand, counting down.
AGTATCTGCTGTTCCCCTAAAAGATATTTTAAAATTAGTTTTAACTGCCCAATTTGAGTAGATTGGTAGATTTTTGCCACAAAATTCAATATATCAACTCTGGAATTTGTAAAAATATCAGTCTGTTTATGGATACATGTTCATTATGGAGAACTTTACCAGTGGTAAGGTGATGGGGCGTATGGAAACTTTCATCCAGTAAGAGATTGAGAGGGTGTTTCTGTTTTCTCTGGTTATTCCCTATGACCACAAAAATCAGGAAGTGGTGATGAATAACAGATTCAAAGATCTAAATAACTAAATTTTACTTGACTTAACAAACTATAAAATATGGTACCTGCTTATGAATCAAAAGTTCAGATGAAGAACGAGAAGGTATGAATTCAAAAGAACTTCTATTTAATACCTTTTTAAAATTTGTTTTTAAATTGTGGCAAAATACACGTAACAAATTTACCATTTTAATTGTTTTTAAGTGTACAGATGAATGGCACTAAGTTCATGCACATTGTTGTACAACCTTCACCACCATCCATCTCCAGAACTCTTATTTAATACTGTTTTTTGAGGTGAAAGTTCTCTGTCTCTAATTCAACCCATCAATTATGAAAATCAAAGAGCAGAGCTACCTTAAGGAATATAAGAAATGGGAATCATGACTAAAGATAGAACTTGCAGACATACATTTGGCATGAGTAGAAAAAGATGAACAGGCAGGTCCACCATATTTCAAGGGATCTCATGCTATAAGTACTATTTATATACAAATACACTTAATCTGGCCTGGCATCTGATGTCCGTACAAAATGTCAACGCCTAAAACCTTGGAATATGTTTAATTGTCAAGGATTAAATCAGATGCTGTGCTGTGTGCTGCTTTGGCCACAAATTGGATAAAAGGGCAGGGGTTGTTATTTCTGTTCTGGGGCTCGGCTCTTCTTAGCTCCCAGAGGTTTAATGACCCCCTCTTGCTATAACCTCATGCCTCCCATGTCCATAATAGGCAGAAGAACTTTAGGTCATAGAGAGGCCTTTACTTTCCCATGTTCTGCATGGTCAGAAAAGTGCTGAGAATGGTGAATAGTTGACACCAGGATTACAGATCAGGGTAGTCTAATGAAGTTGGAAATATGCAAGAAGGTCTGGAAGAGTCTCTGTTTCCCTTCATACCAAGCTAGAGTTTTGATGGCAGTGGCTGCTGCCATGATGCCCATGGGCTGCAGCAGGGAATCATGGATAGGGGTGCACACTCCATGGAGCCAGTGAGAGCCCTGCCCCTTCTGAATTGGGATGGGAGCTCCCCATGCTTCTGCAGCCACCCAAACTGCAGCTGCAGACCCAGGCCTCCTGCTCTAGGGAGCAAGCAGTAGCTCCACCCAGGAGGGACTGCAGCTGAGGATCGAGCCTCCCTGTGCTCTTGTGGGAGTTGGGAACAGGCAGGATCTGCTTTCCCTGGTGCAGCTGCAGCCGCCCCACCTGTGGCTGCAGACCTGGGCCTCCCACTCCAGGAAGCAGGCAGGAGTCTGGGACAAGCTCGGGAGCCCTGCCCCTTCCAAGTTGGCTGGGCAGGAGCTCCTGGGTGCAGCTGCGGCCTGCAGCCTGCACCGTCGGGGACCGCAGAAAGGGCCCTCAACTTCTTGCAAGCTCGAGGGTGTCTGCTCCCACTGCTGGCCTCTCTCCACTCCCCAGGCACCTGCTCCGATCTTGGAGCGGGAGTCAGGGCCAATGTCAGGGGCCATGAATGACAGCAGGGGGCAGGTTGATTCCTGGCTGGAAGGGGGCAGGTCCCTAGTAAGGCCCCACCTTCAGGCTAGGGAGGGCCTGAAGGCTGGGAGCCAGGCTGCCAGTCCTGCAGACTAGAGTGGGGACTCCTGCCTCTTCTGGGCCCACCCGTGGCCGCTCATGGACCAATCTGAGCACTTCCTCCCCTCTGAGGCCCATAAAAGCACTGGGCTCAGCCAGAGCAGGGCAGAGGATGGTCAGAGAATGAAGACGGCAGAGAAAGGACAGGACAGGACGACCAGGTGCAGAGAGGAGTGCCTTCTCTGCTTATAGCTAGAGAGGATGGGAGGACTAGCAGAGGAGACCTGCCTGCAGAGAGGAGCTACCCTCCAGGGCCACCTCTCTGCAGAGAGCTGAACACTCTACTGGACAACCTGCCTACAGAGAGGAGCTACCCATTCCTCTGAGCTGTTCTAACACTAAATAAAACTGTTGTTCTTCACCCTTCACTTGTATTGTACTTCATTCTTCCTGGACACAGGACAAGAACTTGGGCAAAGGCACCACGGCCACACAGAGGTTTCCAGCTAGAAACATCAACACTCAACACTCCAGAGATCCCGTAACAGTTTGATGCTAGTACTATAGGGCAGAACTGAGCTTAAGATTGGCTGGAAATGAGAAGAGCAGATATTTTCCCCCAAGTAATTGTCTCATTGTAAGAATTGGTTACATAGTATTTTCAAAATTGTAGGTCATGATGGTGAAATTAATAATAGATTACTGCAAACATTTTAACAAACTGAAATAGAAGAGAGTAGAAAACATCATGAGTACTGCTTCATGAAACTTTCTTAGTTGTATGTATGTGTGGGTGTGGATATGGGTATTGTAAGTGGGTGTTTGTGTGCAATGGAACATTTATTTTTTACTAAGAGTCACTGAGAAAAAACTTTAAATCCACTGAGGTCAGGAACCACTTGCTTCTAATTTTTACAGAGTCTAATTTCCCCAAGGTATTAACTAACATCTGGGTGTAATTAAAGTATATCTGTATAATTTTTTCTCAGCATACTTCTGGTTACAAATAATTCTTGTTAACTCAAGCTAATAATAGAGCATGAGCCAGTATGTGGGAATGGTAATTCACTACTAAAAATAGCTAGTATTTACCATATTGCCCAGTTTTGTTCTAAGAGTATTATATGTATTGATCCTTACTACAATTCTTTGGGATAGGAAACATTATCATCCCCATTTTACAGATGGAAAAATGGAGGCCTTGAGATCTTAAGTAAATTGTCCAAGTTGACATAACTGGTAAGTGGCCAGATGGGATTCCAACCCAAGCATCTGACTTCAGAGTTCATGACCTTGACCACTACACTGTGCCACCTTTCACTATACTAAACAGAAGTATTTTGTAAACAAAAAAATTTTACATTGATAACATCACACTATAGACTTGAGTCTTTGGTAACATCTGGTTCAAGTGATTGAAATAATGTTATCACTGTCCTTTTCTGGTAATTCCATTTTAGAAAATATTTGCCTTGTTCCTTAATCATCAGTGTGGTAAAAAGATGCAGTGTGACCACTGTCTAAAGTTAGGCTAGCTTATAGTTCATTTTCCTGGATGTGAAGAGAAACAGTATCCATGAACACTGGATAGTGTTTATTAAACAAGCTAATTTTTAGTTTGAAGTCTCAGTTAGATGTTTTCTGTTGGCAAGTCTCTGCATACTGGGGTCCAGAGAGTGACTATGCCATTCTTTCAACCACAAAACAGGTAAGGGGTATTGCATGCCACTTTTCTGGCATTTTACTGTCTTAAGACTTAAACAATCAAACAAAGTAGAGTTAGAATTAAACATGAACTATTTGAAGCGATCTGCCTTAGATGGCTGAATTATTTTGAATAGTAAATGTTGTATCATTTACAAACAAGGCCTCATTATTATCCTCAGGACTTATTATTTCTTGTTGCTCCAGAAGACGTCCAACTGCCAATGTCTGCATCGGTGTGCCTGAGGTCTGTTCCTGAACCACTCTGGCTGCTCCTGTGCAGTTGGCCAGAATTGCTCAGGTGTTAACAATCTTGAAACAGTCCTTCAATCACTAATAAGACTCATATATAAATATCTCAGTTTCCTCATTCCTAGGATTACATGGATTAATTCTGAAACATAATTTATAATTTCCCTGCCAGATTAAATTCCAATAACCCAGTATGGCAGGTGGTTGTGGTGAATTATAAACTAACCACAAATTCTCCTCCTGCCTGTCATGTGATATTGCAGATGCCCCATCAAAACATACAGTACATTTCCTCAACCTTGAATCCAGATGGACTTGCTTTGTTCATGGGGAGATTAGCAAACATGACCCAATCAGAGACTTGAAAAGTGCTTGCCTGTTGGGGCTTGTTTTCTGGAACCTGAGACTGCCCCCTAAAGGAGTCCAAGCTAGCCTGTTGGAGGATGAGAGATGGAGACTGAGAGACCAGCTATTCCAACTAAAGCCACCTAGACCAACCATTAGACATGCGCCTGGCCATTGAAGACAAGTAGACCTGGTAGAGTGTCCAGCTGAATGTAGATATCAGCTGAGACAGTCCAGATAGGAAGAACTACCTGACTCACAGAAGTGAGAGAGACTATACATGTTTGTTTTTAAAGTCAGTAAGTGATGGAGTGGTTTGTTATGCAGCAGAAACTAACCAACACATTTGCTTGCCAGCTTACTCCCCATTGGTTGCCTTCCTTTCCCTGTATCTCTTTCCTACTCTGCTACTGGAGTTTCCTGAACCTCCCAAATAAATGTTCACTTAAATCCTTGCCTCAGGATCTGTTTCTTGGGGGACCCAAGCTAAAATAGTCTTTAATTATTTTTTATACTCACTGAAGTCTTTTTCCTTAAGAATTCTCTGTAGAAATTGTGAGCTGTTAAGAGACACTGAACAAGAAATAGAGCAAAAACAGGCTTCCTCTTTGAACAACTCTGCAGTGGTCAGCTTTGACAAGCTCACAGGTTGGAATGTTCTCTCCTAGAATGTCATACTCTCTAATTCCCCTAAATCAGAGTGTATTGTATGCCATTTGTTCTTCTCCAGCACAATAGTAAAAATCCTTTATAAGCCATTAGATCTGGGAAAATTTGTCTTCCTAGGCTTAAGTGAAAGTGCAGATTTGATCACATTCCTATTTGCAATGAATGAGGAAAAGGTGGCTATTTCCATGAAGCTTCACTATGATTCCCTTCTTCTTTAACCAATTTATGTTCAGTGAGATTTGAATGAAAAAGAGAAATTTAGAGAGAAATTTAAAGAGAAGTTTATAAGCTTAGCAGTGGTTTTATGAATCAATGAAACACAGTTTCCTTTGGATTTTTTCTAGGTAGCAAAAACAGAAAACAGAGTTATTGTAACTAGATTGCCAGAAAGCAGAAAATTTACCAGGTAAAGTTGCAAAGAAATACTACTTGTTTTTGATATCATGGTGTGTGTTCGTGTGTGTGTGTATTGGGGAGCAGGAAAGCTTGGGATAGTGAGAAATAAAAGAAAGGAAGATACACTTACAGGACAGATATATTCATTAACTTGCAGATATATTGATTTTATAAATCCTTTAATACAAGCAAAATAATTTTAAATGTGGTTATGTGAATCAAATTTTTCCAAATCTTTGCTTTTTCACAAACTGTGTGGTGATTAAATGAACCTAATAATGTAACTCTTAAAATATTTATTACCATACATCAAAAATTAGTGTAGGGATTAAAATTATCAATGCTTCTAAAACCTGTTCTGTTTATGCCACTTCACAAAGAGCACTATTTACCAGAGGTACAGTCTCCTGTTCTTGATTATTTATGCTACGAGCATCTTTCTCCAGAGAACTTTCGTATTTGCTTGATGTATGACTTTGGGACTATTAATATTACTTTGGCTTCCCATTGTAGCCCTCTGACACTGCTTCACTGTAAGAGTGGTTGTTATTTATTATCATTTCAAGGTAGCAAGATAGGACTATATCTCTAAGAAGTATCACACAAATTATTCTCTGTCATTGCAATGAATAGTTGCTTTCTTTTCAATCTTCTGGGGCACACAAAGTACATTTTCTTTTGCATATAGTTTCAAAATATATAGCATTTTTATTAAAAGGTAATATGCATTCATTATAGCTAATTCTGGAGTAAAGGTATAACAGCAATAAAATAATCAAAATTATATGTATTTCAAATAGTTAAGGGCAACTTAATAACTAAATAATAACTAAATTTCCTTCCAAAATTTTTAAAGTAAAAATGTACATTTATTTTAAACTTAACTGGCATTATACCATATTTAAAAGATAGAATACATTTTAAACTTAAAACTGGGCTGTAATTACTTTTCAAACCTCTAAATATTTTAACATCGTGTTAATGGTTTCATTGTATCTCCCTGCATGGATGTTCATGACTTGTTTTACTCAGCCCCTATTACTAGACATTTATGTCATTTCCAAATTTTCATGATTATAATTACACACAATGCCGACATCTTTGTAATGAAATCTTTCTAGTCATCTATTATTATTGTCTTAAATTCCCATAAATAAAATCGCTACATCAAAAAGTACTCCATTTTTGAGACTTTTGATATATTTTTCTCTTGAAGAGATCATACCTATTTGCATTTTCAGGGCAGATGCTTCAATAGAGCTAGCCAGCCTACCATCTTTCCCTCCTTCCCGAGTCTCGTTTCCCTCCCGCACCCCAGCCTGAGACTGCCCTTGCCAGTACTTATTACTCTGGTTGTAGCCATTGAAACCACCTGACTTTCTATCTCTCAGAGACTCTCCCTGTTCTTAAAGGCTCAAGGTGCTCACTACCTGGTCCTATGGCACATGTGTGTTAAAATGACATCAGAAGGAAGAGCTGCTCCCTTTGTGGGCTTTAGCCTACCACGACTCTTCTCCTGGGGGCTACGCCTGCTGTTATTGTTCAACTTGAGGGACATGGGGGGTGAAAGAAAGTCATCCACAATCCTCAGCACACACTCTTGATACTCTCCCTCCAAATGAAATATCTAAGTGCTTAGATTGTAATCATTTGTTTATTCATCTAATTAATAAATATCATTTAAGAACTTTCTATGTGCTAGTCATTTTACAATGAACAAAAATATACCAATTCATGAACATAATGGAGATTACAATCTAGTAGGAATAGATAATTAGCAAATATGCAAGTTTTCTATGTATATTAGGTGTAACATATAACCCATGTTATAATGTGTAACGTTAGGTAGTGACAAGTACTATGAAGAAAAATTAAGAAGAATATGAGAATAAAGAGAGAGAGAGAGTGAGAAAGAGAGAGTGAGCAGAGCTAGTTTTCTAGATGACAGGTCAGGGAAGGCCTTTCTGAGAAGATGGCATTTGAGCAGAGAGACCTGAAGGATGAGAGAGAATAAGCCATGCAGGTATCTGTAGGACATATTGATGTCTGGATCGAGAAATGGTAAGTGCAAAGGCCCTGAGGTGGGAGTGTGCTTGAGAAGAATAAAGAGACCAGTGTGTCTGGATGGAGTAAATGGAGAGGAGAGTAGAAGGAGATGAGGTCAGAGATGACCAAGAGTTAGCTAAGGTAAGTAATATAGGGTTCTGCCAACGTAAAGACTACATTTTATTTAAAATGTGATGTGAAGCTATTGGAGGCTTTTAAGAAAGAAATGACATGACCTATTAAGAACCTTTTGTTGCTATTATATATATATTTTTTTCTATTTCTGCCTTTGTTGTCCTATCCTGCAGCATCGAGACAGGTGACAGTTTTTCAAGCTTTCTTTTGCTTTTAGCAACATTAGCATGTGGGAGACAGTTTACATAGGTAGACATTCTCTCTCTGCCAAAGGCATAATTAAGATTTCTGGGGCTTTATACAAAACTTCACAGAGAACTTGGAGTAGTTAAGTTTCTTTGGACTTTAAGTAGGAGAATCCCAGTTCAGATTCCAAACTCCCTGGAAAATTGTATGTCTTTTAGAATCCAAGGAAGAGGTGCATCTAGGTCTTGGGAGACAGGGCTGCTTTGGGGCTCCAGCAGCAGCCAGTTGTGGTCCCTTTTCTGCAGTTCACATTATTGAGACCAGCAATCTCTAGGTCTTTTGATTTAAAAGTCCAAATTGTTGAGAGAAAGAATGTGATTGGCTCAGTTTAACCCAAACATCCTTAAGAAGGCAATGGTAGTAGAAACACAACTGCTCTGAGAAGACCTCTGTGGGTGAGGTGTGGTTCCCAACAACAAGACACATCATGTACAGACAACCTTCTAGGGATGGCTCATGATTACTCTGTGGCCAATAGCTAATATTCTTTGTGTGTACACTTTGATGGAGTTAAGACCCCTAATGCAGCAGTGTCTGTGCAGCTGCCTTGTCTCTCTGCTCTCTTTCTCTACAGAGAGTTGATATCCTAGGCATTTTGATTGCCCTCTCCTTGATAGCAAGGGGTGGTTTTATCCCTTTTTGTATTTTCTCCCACAAAATAAACAGCAGAACATATTTTTGGTGTTTAATTTTGCTTTGCACTCTGTGATCCTTCATGATCCTGAAGCTGTCTTGCAATGATCTAAAACGGCAGGTTGTATTTTATATTCTTAAAAGATTGGTTGACAAGTCAGCAGGCAGATATAGTTTTATTACCAAGAAATGTTTCCCTGCTTTCACATGTACTGTTGTGCCAAGAACATGGAATTTAGAGTCAGGAGACTGTCTTAAGTATGGTTCCTGGGAAACTCTGAGATGGAGATTTGTGAGCAGGATGTTTACTGGGGAGTGGTCTGGGGATCGGCACCTACAAGAGGTAAGGGAAGCAAGACTGGGCAGAAGGAGAAACAACTATGATGCAACTGCAACAGATGCTTCAGCTGATCCTATAGGGATCTCTGGAACTAGGAAGGCCTTTCAATATTACCTAGAGTTGAGGCAAGGAGGCAGGCCTCTGTATCTTACAGTGACTGACTAGTTGGGGGATAACACCCAACTCTGGGGAGGATGTACAACTCTGGGGGATGCAGCTCCCTTAGGCCTAAGGCAATGCCCAGAGAGGGATGCATCTGTGAGCTGTCTGTCACCCATCCCACCAGCAGCTGAAAGAATGAGTGCTTTGCTCATGATGGGCAGGGTAGGGATAGGAAGGGTCTGGTTGGTCTCCATATAGCACCTATTCCAAAACCTTAGATTCCATTCTGCTGTACCATACTAGCCTGTGAGACCTTGGGCAAATCGTTTCTGTGAGTCATCATGGCCTCATTCAAAAACTATGAACCAAACCAAACCAACTAACCTCATTTTAAAAATAGGATTACATAAACAGTGTTGTGAGCACTGTTGAGGAAGCTTTCACTTATGGTATACTGTTTAGTTCTCCCTGTAACTCTGTGGCATGTCTGTTTTAGGTCAACTTTATGGATAAGGAGGCAGATCCTCAAAGAGGAGAAAGCAGTTTGCTTGAATTCACATGGAAAAAAACATACAGAAAGTGCAGTTCCAGATCCTTTGAAATTAAGTCCTTATTTTGGTCAATTTGCTAGAGCCTACTCTCAGCAACAGAAATAACATTAATAATACTAATATTGGTAATGACAAATAATGTTTAATTTATATGGTTGTTAGGAGGATTGAATGAAAGATATTTGTAAATTATAAGTTGCAGAAAAAAAGTGAGTCAATATAAGTGTTCTTCAAAATTGCTTTTTTCCATCAATAAGAAATGAGTATGGTTTAATCAATCTTGTAAAGGTGGGGGAAAGTTTACCCGGGGTCCTGGAAAATCTCTGTCAGCCAACCTCTAAAAGGCACAGGGCATCGTGCTGTTTCCAACTGGACCCTTTAATTGACATTGGAACCCTTCCACTTCACTCTTTGAGAACTTAAAAAATTCAGCTCACATATTCTGAGCTGCAGTTTATGAGGTTTGTGCTGTAAGGGAAGGACATGAAAGAAATTTTGTCTTTCAGGGATAAAAATAAGACCAATTGGTGACAGTGACAGAACTCCACATACTGGAGGGAGAGGGACATTTCAAGAACCTTGCAACACCAGCAGAGCTTGGAGGCTCTGTGAGTCTAGTCTGATGCTTAAATTGTCAGTTGACTTACAGCACAGATGTCCAGTTAGGTTTTGAACTTTATGTGCTTTGATCCTCAAGATCTTTTTTTTTTTTTTTTTTTTTGAGACAGTCTCACTCAAGCGATTCTCGTGCCTCAGCCTCCTGAGTAGCTGTGACTATAGGTACCTATCACCACGCCTGGCTAATTTTTGTATTTTTAGTAGAGATGGGGTTTCACAATGTTGGCCAGGTTGGTCTCGAACTCCTGACCTCTAGTGATCCACCCACCTCAGCCTCCGAAAGTGCTGGGATTACAGGCCTAAGCCACTGTGCCTGGCCCTCAGGACCAATTTTTAAAAGTTGAAGAAGTAATGGAAAATGATGAGTCTGTGTTGTCTCTACCAATTTGAAAAGACTGTCTGTATATATGTAAGGTTTCTTTTTCCAAAGGCATGAAAGTATTTTATATGACACACAAAATCCAAAGGACACAAAGTTGTTTTGAACCCACACAAGATCACAGACATATTTTAAGTCACTTTGTAAATGATTCATATTCATGAAACTTAATGCAAACTCAAAAGCACATTTAAATTTAAGTTGAAATAGGCTGTCTCCACATTATTGTGAAAGCCTACTTTTACTCATCATATAGTTACCTTGCTAGAAAATTGCATGTTGAGATGGAATTTTTACTTTTTCTTCTTTCTGGAAAATAATCAAATGCTGTTACTAGAGTGTACTATTTGGTCAAAGATATTGCTCCATAAACATTAGGTCGAAAGTTCTAGGTTTTCCCATATTTATTTCCCCAGTCTGGATTCATTTAGTAAATTCCAGATTCCCCAGTGTACACTGCAATAGAGGTCAATGGATTCTCATGTCACTGGTTTGTTTACTTTTTATCTCCACTTGACTTAGATTAAAAAGTCAAGGTTTTTTGGTAAGAGAAATTATCTGAAAAGGAGCTGTAACATTTTGGTGATGGTTAAAATGAATCTAAAATTTCTACCTACGTAATTGTAGAGAGATTGGAGTCCAAAAGGTTTGGTTAGTTTAATCACAGTTTCACTGCTTGGCTGCAACCATGGTATGAAAATGTGTCAATTAGGCCTGTGATTCTTATCATTCTGTGAGCCACTGTGGATGTAAATGACTGACTCACTTAATTATGCTTTGGATGTGTAGACCTGGCTAACGTTTTGGATGTGATCTGGCATAATACATCAAATTGTAAAGCAATACTGATATACATGTCACAACTAAAGACAATTCTGGTTTAATTTGTAGCAGAGAAAAAATTCATAAATCTTAATAATTTTACTAATTAATAATTAGTGAATTTTGAACATGTTTTTATTTTCCTTTTTTGTTCCTAAGACTATTATTATCCTTTGACTCAGTATTGTAAACAAATGAAAGTGCTTTCTAGTGTAAAATGCAAACCATGTTGTATCAAGCACATTAAAAAAATGCAATCTCATTTTCACTTTCTGAAGTATATAAACAATAGTTAACCTTAGGAATGGGCATGATAACAGAAACATCCTTTATGTGTGTGCTCTAGCCAGAATTCCAAACTTAATCTGAGAAATGTAAATACAATTATCTATCTTATAATACAGGATCAAGCTTCTCAACCTCAGCATTATTGACATTTTGGGCTGGGTAATTCTCTGTTGTGGGTGCTGTCCTGTGCTCTGTGGGATGTTCAGAAGCATCCTTGGCCTCTGTCCACAAGATGCCTATAGCAATATCAATCTCCCTACTTCACTAGCTGTAATAACCGAAAATATCCCCAGACATTGCCAAACATCCAGGTGTGAAGAGGGGCAAGATTGTCCTCGGTGGAGAACCAGTGCATGGGTAGCTTTCCTGGGTTTCACAGTTTAATTCATTATTAAATTTTAAAGGCAGAATTCACCTATGGAAAATGTAGGAAAAATCTCTTTGCTGGGAAAATTTCCCCCCAAATAGGACAATGTTATATATCTATACATCTCTCTGATAGATAGTGGCCAGAAAAAAATGTCTTCTTGTAAACTTTCTAGGCCTACGATTCAGTTACATTTAGAGGAATAGGGATTATAAAGCCTTTCTGTTTTCAGGCCGACAGAATTCAATGGCATGTCTTTAAAATTATCGTTAAAGTAACGAAAGTATAAACTGAGTAATTCTCATATTGACTTCATCTCAAACAGGAAAATAACATTTAGATTTAGAGAGAAACAGGTTGTCAATAGCTTTGGGAAATCTCTAGATGTACCTAAATATTTATGCCAAAGAGCTTGGGAGTAAAATTATGCCTCTGCACAATAATGCTGCAGTGGAGAATAATATATTCATCCTTTTGTCCACATATTTTCTTATTTTTAGTATCTAAGAGTAGCATTGAGAGTATCATTATTGTTAATATGCTCCTGTCAACAAATCATCATGTATCCTGTTTTATTTTTCATGTTTTGTTTTTGGTAAGGTTATTTCTATTTCTATTTCTCTAGAGTTAAATAAAAGTGAATTCACAATATATTAGCCTTAGGATTTATAACTTTTATGCTTATATGAAAGTATGTGTGCATTGGCTCTTGTGAAGACACCCGTTTGCCTTAGTTCTTACGTCTATTTACAAGCACCTCCCCACCATGTCATCTGCCTAGGGCAGGTATGCAGTTCATTAAAAGCAAAAATATTTTCAAAATCTGTTGAGTTTTAATTCAGCCAGAACCAGATTCTATATCAAAATGCATTTTAGAAGTCAGAGGATCCAAAAATTACAATTTCCAGTCATCTTCCTCTCTCCTGTCAATCTCGGGTTCAGCTGTGAGTGCAGCAGTCTGACTTGGAAAACGGCTGCCTCTCCTCTCTTTGTGCTGCTCTGGCCTCCAGGACACCCATTCACACTTACAGCCACTTGCCTGCCCAGGACTCTCTGTGTAACTGCCCCATGTTAACTCTGAGCACCCAGGCAAAATCCCTATTAGTAAGTTACCACACCCCCCTCCCACTTTAAAGTTGAAGAGAGTTCAAATTTTTCAAAATTCAGTGGAAATAAAAGGTACATAGTGAAAAATCCTGCATCCCATTCTTGTCCTGCATCTGCACATTTTGTATCCTCCTCCAGCCACAGTTAACCACTGTTGTCAGTGTTTTATGTGCCCTTCCAGAATTAAAAAAGTATATACACAAACAAATACTGATATATTGTTTTCGTCCCTTTCCTATACAAAAGGGAATGTGTTGTACATCATGTACAACACATGGCTTTTTTTCACTTAGCAATTTTTCTTGGGGGATCTTTCCAGAGTAGCCCACAGGAAGCTGGTTTATTCTTTTTTATAGACATTCAATTATATGAATGTACAATAATTTATTTAACCATTCCCCTATAGCAGAACACTTGAGTTGTTTCCACTCTTTCATTATCATAAACAATCAGCAATAAAAAACATTTAACTATTATTTTTTACATGAGTGCCAGTATGTATGTAGGATAAACTCACAGAAGTGAAATTGTAGGGTCAAGGGGTAGATGCAGTTGTCATTTTGATAGGTATTAAAAAAATACACTCCATATGTGTAATCTGAGCAGCAACATATAAGAATGTCTATTTCCCCACAGCCTGGACAACAGAGTGTTAACACAATTTTAAATTCTCACAATGTAATGGGGAAAAATAGTATGGTTTTAATTCACATTTCTCTTTTTACAGATGAGGTTGAGATTTATGGTTGAATTTTGAATGGGCCTTTTGAATTCCTGTTAGATGTGCTCCTTGAACATTCATAATTTTGGGCAGTATGAAGTTATATGGGGGCTGTTCAGAAGGTAAGACCCCACCTAAGACCCTCTAGCTACTACTGACTATCTAGATGTCAAGGTTGACACAGCTCAGAGAATGTACTCAACCTACGTTATTATATTTCTCTTAGAGTGAGCCTAATATTTATCTATTGCATGACTAAATTTTATAAACTACTAATTTGTATTTTGATAATTTATGTATTCGAAGACTACCTGTCTTATTACATCATTTGTCTTTATTTATGGTGCCAAATGTTTTCTCTTTCCTGTGTTAAGTTCTTCGGAATTATGACTAAAGGATAATGCTTTTCCATATGGCACACCTGAAATTCTCCCTCAATTTCCATCACATGAAAAACAAAAAATGGAAGATATTTATGCCAAAAATTGTCCTCTGAGTATCATTCTCTCCACTGCCTTCTCTTCTACAGTAATGGCTAGAGTAGATGTCAACAAGTGAATGTGTTCATGTAGACATTCAACATTTAAGCAATATTCACTGAGTGTCAACTATGTGCCAGGCACTGCTCTAGGCACCTAACTATTTCTGCTACAGCCAGCAAAGACACATATTTGGGTGTTCATCAGATTTACCTACACTGTGTGTGAGTAGGAAGAAATATGCACGTATAGCACGTATTGTGCTACTAAAAATCAAGACTGGCAATTGGGACACGTGATTCTATTCTTGGATCTGTCATTATCTTGCTGTGAGTATTGAGCAAATCCTTTCATTTCTATGGGCCTCAGCTTTCTCATCTGTGAAAAATATAATGTTGACTAGAATAGATGATATTTACATCCCATCTAGTTTTAACATTCTAAGAACACAATGCCCATATGCTACTTTTACAATTAAAAAAATACCCCAGAATCCACACTTATATGTGGCAGGCAACTGTGCCTTCTCTCTTTTGTGCCTACCCCACCATGTATTCATAATCATTCCTTTTTCTGTCTTGAGGTAGCAGTATATATATTTTCTACAGGAATATATTATAATTATTTGTAAGCATTTGCATTAAAAATCTTCCAGGACATTAAATATTCAACATTTATGACATATTTCTGTTCAAATATATCTAAGTGAATAAAATGTCACCAAATATAAACCTCAGTGGAAAGCTTCAACAATAGACAGATTCCGGAGAAGCCAAAAATAACTAGAGAATGGATTAGAAGAAGACATTACAATGTTGGCCTATGTTGTTCAGGACCATTGAGCTCCTCCAAGAAGGGTCATGACCACTGGCATGCAGGTTTAACTCTTTATCTAGAACCAGGCTACTTGCCTACAAACTTGCCGGTGGTGAATTTTTTAAAAATATGCTTAAGAATCTCCTACAAAATTATGTTATCAGGTCATGCTCACCTCTGCTTTGTCCATATCTTTCTTTTATTATCCTTCTCTATTATCTTTGCCCTTGGGTATTCCTCAGGTTGAATAATTTCATCTGTGATAGCAGTAGGTCAAATTGTAAACTCAGTTTTAAAATTATCCTCTTTCAATAACTCTCTTTTCTTTTTTTACTTTTCTTTTCTTTTCTTTTTTTTTTTTTTTTTTTTTTGATGGAGTCTTGCCCTGTTGCCCAGGCTGGAGGGCAGAGGTGCCATCTCGGCTCACTGCAACCTCCTCCTTTTGGGGCTCGAGTGATTCTCCTGTCTCAGCCTCCTGAGTAGCTGGAATTACAGGTGGGCATCACTATGCCCAGCTAATTCTTTGCCTTTATTTATTTATTTTTTTTTATTTTTGAGACGGAGTCTCACTCTATCACCCAGGCTGGAGTGCAGTGGCTCGATCTTGGCTCACTGCAACCTCTGTCTCCCGGCTTCTAGCAATTCTCCTGCCTCAGCTTCCTGAGTAGCTAAGATTACAGGTACACGCCGCCACGCCCGGCTAATTTTTTGTATTTTTTTAGTAGAGACGGGGTTTCACCGTGTTGCCCAAGCTGGTCTTGAACTTCTGATCTCGGGCAATCCACCCACCTCGGCATTCCAAAGTGCTGGGATTGCAGGCGTGAGCCACTGCATCTGGCCAATTCTTTGCATTTTTAGTAGAGAGGGGGTTTCACCATATTGGCCAGGCTGGTCTGTAACTCCTGACCTCAAGTAATCCACCTGCCTTGGTCTCTCAAAATGCTGGGATTACAAGCATGAGTCACTGCACCCGGCCTCAATGATTTTCAAACATTTTAAACGAGTTAAATAATTTCATTGGTTATCTCTAATGCAAAATATTCAGATGAATATTAACTTACTGCTTGCCACGTTGGATAAATAAGTAGCTCTTCATTATTTTCAAACTAACATGAAGTAGTGAAAAGAGAACAGATATTTGAAGTTTTTGTTTTAAATGCCAGCTTCATTGGTTACCGCTTACAATTTACCATTTTATCATTTGTCCGAGCCTCAGTTTTTCTCACATAATGATTTTAATAATTTCCAAATTGTTATGAGATTAGAAATAATGTATAAATATGTAAGATTATAGAAACACAGTAGAAACTCAATAAACATTAGTTGTCTTATCATTATTATTATGATGAGCAATCAGATAACATAACATGCCACTAGCAATTTTTCCTCTGATGTTTTTTTATAAGGCAAAGATTAGGAAATTAGATCTTGCTGTTTCACTTTCCTACTGGTATTTGAGAAATATTTATTTCTTATTGCTGTTTGAGAACATCAAGCAACTTATATGATGAATATTCAAATATTGGACAAATTCAAGGAGAGATGAATCACTGCTCTCATAATCTGGTGATTGATCGCTGTGTGTAGACAGTACGCATGTATTCCTAAAATGCCAACAATAGAGGTCTTTAATGAGCTATTTTTTCTCATGATTGCCATTCTCAAACTTATTACCATAAAAATGCCAACATCATATTTTATTTAATGCAATTGGTCTTTGTTAGCATTGTTTGAAGATTTAAGAAGAAAGCAACCTTGTTTTTAAAGGAAGAGAAAAGAAGACTGAAAACCTCAGAACTGGTTAGTGGCTCGGGGATGCATTTCAGAGCTCAGCGCTGAACACTTCGCTTCAGAGCCGCGCCTCTAGATGGCGGAGGAACGCTGCGGGGAGGGGCGCAGACTTCCCAACGATGCAGTTCAGACCCCTGGTGATTTAATAGCCCTCAGACGGAGTAGTCAGCGTTGCAATACCAATTAACTGAAGTTATTAATTATGCTCTCAACATAAATGCCTAACTCATATTTTTAATCCAGTGTGTACCCTTTAAAAAAACACATAACTGCTTAAATATAAGAGAGCACGTAGTAGTGTGTAATACAGCAGATCAATTTTTAAAAAGAAAAGCATTCTTGTGAGATTGGCCTTTCAGTGTTTTTGAAGCAATGATTTTATTTGCGGGTGGAGAGAGCGTTAGGGAGCAGCCTGAGAGCAGAGCGGTTGCAGTCCGGATGAGGGCTCAGAACGTTCTGGGTTTGAATCCAAGCTCTCTCACTTACCGTGTGTCCTTGGGCAAGATGCATACACTCTCTGAGTTTGGGTTTGTGTGGTCTGGAGATAACGACAGCGACAGCACCTACCTCATTAAGTGGTTGTAAAGATTAGAAAACCAAGCTGAGGTAAAGCATTTGGCACAGAGCTCCTAAGTACCCCTAAATGGTGGGTTTTGAGCCTGATGAGGAACTAATACAAATTAGGTTGTCTTATTCAAGTGGAACAACATAGGTTGTGGGAATGTGAGACATCACTAGAATCCGAGGGAGTGAGCAGGCATCCTAAGAGCTTTTTATTTTCTCGAGACAAGGTCTTACTCTGTTGCACAGGCTTGGGGTGCAGTGGTGCAATCATAGTTCACTGCAGCCTCCAGTGATTCTCCTGCCTCAACTTCCCAAGTGGCTGAGACCACAGGTGGCACCACAATGCCTGGCTAATTCTTTTAAAAAATTCATATTTATTTATTTATTGTAGAGACAAGGTCTCCCTATGTTGACCAGCCTGGTCTCAAACTCCTGGCCTCAAGTGATCCTCCTGCTTTGGCATCCCAAAGTGCTGGGATTACATGAGTGAGCCACCGTGCCTGGCCTCCTAAGAGCTTTTTATACCTTGCTGTTTAAATGAGAGACTGTACCTAATTCTCTGTCTCTTTCTGACAAAATGCGTGGGAGTGACGGGGCAGGAGGAGGAGATTACTAAGTTCTGACAGGCAGGAAGCTCAGGGGTGTCATTAATGCACACCCCTGTGGCACAGCTTCTCAGTAGATTCTAGTGCTTTTAAAAGCATAAACAATCTTGTCAATAGTTGATTTTCAAAAAGAAGATAAAAGATGTGTTTTTTTCTGATGCCTGGGACAGAGCCTTATGCTACCAGATTCTGGTTAAAATTGGTGACCTAAACATGTACCTACCAAAGGAATCATAGAGATGTCACAGAAAGTGATATTTTGAGTATTTTGTTTGTAACAAATTGAAAGGAAGTGTGTATTAGTTATGTAAATGCAGGCCTCTTGGGAACAATATGACATGTTAAACCATAATAATTGCAGTAAGCGTTGAGAAGTGAATTTTTTTTTTTTTTTGTAAATCCCACCATCCTCATCTTTTTATATTTTGGGCAAATTTTTTCATTCTCAATGAACTTTCACTTATAAACTAACTGGGAGACACATGGATAGTGATGTTAGAAGACAAATGAAGTAGAGCTTTACGTATTTTTCCTAGGTACTCACCTTTTTACCTGATACAGAATAGAGAAAACATATACACTTCTGATTCTTACCCAGAAAGGGCAGCAGATCTAAAAATCAATATATAACTTGGACCCTGCTCCCTGTGCCCAGGGGAATGAAGAAACAAAAACCTGGGCTTTCTTCTCCGCTCAGTCTCCAAGTGATATAGTTACAGGCACGTCTTGGGGTAGGTGTGGGACTTTCCAGATCAAGAGCCTCTCCTGGGCCAGCTGTACTTGGCGGAATGTCCTGTTCCTGTTTGCACTGTACAATAGGTGTAGTAGTAACTAGCTACGGCCAGTGGTGTGGGCAGTAAAGGAATTTACCAAGACAATTGTAGGTAAAGAAAGGCAGATTTATTGGAGAAAGTACAAAAATACATTTTAAGGATACAGTCAGCAAGAGAGGAGCTGACTGCAAGGAGACAAAAGCAAGGGGATTTATAGGATGGTGCTGGTGCTGGAGAGGGCTATGTGCGGTACTGATAATGTTAAGGTTGCAGTGAGCTAATTTGCATTTTTCTACCAGCTGAGGGTCTTGTGGTAAGTTGGGCACAGGTAGATTTTGACTTATTTGTGCAGAAGGGCCAGGTGTCCTGAACCATGAAGAAAGGCAGATTTATAGCTTATTTGCTTTTTCTGTTTGCTTCCCCTTGGTCCTGCCAGCCTGACTCCTTTTCCCTAATTAGCCACACTGCTGACTGGCTTCTGCCCTCCCCATCTAGCCCTCTCCCCATCTTGGTGAAAGGATCAGTGCCTTGTGGACCTGAACTGGGGACCCCTTCCTGAGAACCAGAAGTTCTGACTCTTGCCCAGCTCAATGAGGCCTTCTCAGTGCACCTGGGCAAGTTACACATAATGGAAACTATATCTGTTTCCTTAGGTTTTGAAGACTTGAGATATTACATAGGCTTCAATAGATATTACTATAAATAGTGACTTAAATTCATTTATTGAAATTGCAGTTATTTTATGCCAATTTGATGTAGTATCCAGCTGCCCTGCTGGATACTACAGATATAAAACAAAGAAAGACATGGTTCCTGCTCTCAGACATTAATGAGAGAGAGATGGGCCAAAAGAAAGAAGTTACTATACTGCCTGCACACCTGGTATATGATTGGCCTACTGTTTTCCTGGAGCCATTCTCTTTGACAGCTGTGGTGATTGGTGATAAATTAATTGTGCAGGTGGTGTGCTGGGTTAAGGAAAGAAGAAGGAAGAAATCTCAACCTCATAGTTTATGTCGAGATTATTTTAGCATTACATATAACAGAACAACCACTTCAGCAAAAAAAGGGGAGGGGAGTTGGGTCTTGTATATTATAATGTACTTTATTAGTGAATTACTTTCAGGATGTTGGGGGCAATCTGTACTATCCATGATAACTCAGAATGATTACTTTGTCTTTGTCAATTGCTGTCTCTCTGTCTGCAACACCCATCACTATAGTTACAATGTGCTTACCGAAATGTGAGACAAGACGGCAAGGAAGGAGATAGCATTTTCATTTCTCTATTTAACTAGAAGGAGGAAGAAGGAAATTGCTTAGGATTTAAGGATTTTAGATTGCCTGGTTTATTGTATAAATACCTGGTATGTATGATTATTGAAAAAGCTTTGGAATAGTTTGAATTTACAGCCTTGAAAATAGCAGATGTACAAATAGGTGTAATTGTCTTTTAATGCTGCTATTCCCAAAGCATCTTAAAATAAAGGTCAATATTGATAAAATGTTTGGAAGTGGGCTTTTAGGATAATGCCATTTTCAAATGTGAGGTTATTGGTTTTCCATCCACCTTCTCATAGGTAGTCACAATTTTACTGTACACATTAACATTATTGCAATGTGTTATTCATGTTATTCTGAATGAAATATCAAACACTGACAAGACACAAGCTACTATCTAGAATATAAGGAGAAACAGAATCATTAGGTTACCATAGGTATCCATGAATAAATGGGGAATATCTGTTTTTGTTTGCAGAAATCCAGAAGTTGACTTTTGGATGTTGAAAACAACACAAATGCACACACACACATACACATATAGGTAGGAATACACATTAGGAATACATACTTTATATGTATGTATGTGCATGTGTGTGTATTCATATGTGCCAAAATGTATTCATATGTGCCATAATGTATTTCTGCCTTGTGGACCTGAACTGGGGATCCCTTCCTGAGAACCAGAAGTTCTGACTCTTGCCTAGCTCAATGAGGCCTTCTCAGTGCACCTGGGCAAGTTACACATAATGGAAACTATATCTGTTTCTTAAAAGTTAAAAAAAATTCTAAAATATGAAGAAATACACATTCATCTGCAGCATGAAGCAAACCTCCAGGAAAACCTTTCAAAACTTCATCTTCATCATAACACCCAGAAAGTGTCAGGTCATTCATTATGTATAATTAATACATCCATTTTTTTCTTTCTTCCTCAAGCACAGACATTGCAAAATGAGGCATGTGGTTTTGTAGTAAATAACACTGTTTTCAACAATTTGTTTCCATGTCTGGACAGATGTATCGTTTAATTTGTCAATTCTGGAAATTTATTTATTTGACTCAGTTTTTGTTCTCAGATGCAAACATACATACCCGCTACTACAAATATGGAATAAAAATCTTCATTTTTTTAAGAGTAAAAAAATTGTTGATTATAAACCTTTCATTGCAATATGACAACACAATTTATCAAAAGTATCACTATAGTTGAGTCAGGTGGGATAGTTTCATGAAATTATCAAAAGTCTTCTTCTAGTTGAAGAAAGGTAATGGGACTAATATAAGCATTTAGTCTATTCAATTTTCTATTCGTGCAGAGTAAGTCAATGATTTACTTCTTCCAGAAAGATTTCAAATGGGAAACAAGTTTTAGCATTTAGTGTATTAGACTTTCATGCAGAGTATGTACTCAATCCATATATAGTTAAGTCAATTTTGGATTGTCTTCCCTGAGGAAAAGTAGCATTTGCATGGATAATCCACAGGTATTTTTCTGGCATCTTAATGTGTGTTTAGAAGTTTATTAAGTTTATTTGGTTATCCGTGACTTTAACAAAATGTGTGGGAATTCAAAACTTTATACACAGTAATCCAGTCATCCAACTGAAAACCAACTCAGCTATAATATCTGTTAATTTCAGAAGGATCTCTCTCATTTTCAGAGAAAGATGTAAATTAAATTCAGTACCTTTTTTATCCTGTAGGATAAAACACATGTGTAGGCCATCTAGATGACAAGCATTGAGCTACTTCCCAATTCATGCTGGAATCTGATAATGTAATTTCTTAGAGAAATACAAATTTCTAAATTTGTAAGGCGAACTCTACCGGTTTCGTCAGGTAGGAGTGGGTGATACAATATTTCGGTTTAAAATGATAAACAAAAGAACACAAATACAAATACAGCAGAAGAGTAGTGGGCAAATTATTCTGTTAATTTCTCTATTTAATCATGGCAGTAAAAGTCTGAAAGTAAAACAGATTGTCACATTGTTAATGTTTTTCCCATGAATAATTAAAAGGTAGCTATATTATTTTTAAAGTTCTTCCCAGCCTTTAGGGCAAATGAGCAATAAAAGATAGTAGGTAACT
The DNA here is from genome assembly GCF_028885655.2 of Pongo abelii. Taxonomy (NCBI): domain Eukaryota; kingdom Metazoa; phylum Chordata; class Mammalia; order Primates; family Hominidae; genus Pongo; species Pongo abelii. Next base: position 88,124,236 of record NC_071991.2, on the reverse strand, counting down.
GAAGCAATTATTTGAATTACTCTATCAAAAATTCCAACCAATTATATATCTATGTGTGCTATGAAATTGAGGCCAAGGCAGATATTTTAACTTAAATAGATAAATAATTCCTTTGGTTTGCTAATGTGATTAACATTTATCTGTATCTGAAAAAGTCTACTCTTTTTCAGTAAGCTATATTCTCTGTTAATTTCAGGAGTTCTTGTTTTTAGAGAAATATGTAAATTAAATTCAGTGACTTTTTTATCCTTAAGACACATCTGCAGGCCATCTAGGTGACAAGCATTAATAACTACATTTTGACAAAAGATGGAATTGAATTTTATAAGCTCCTTGAAAATTATGACACATTGAGTTACTTGCTCTCGTGAATAGCCAGGCTCTCACATTACCGAGTTGAATGGATTCTTGTCTTGTCTGTTTGATAAGTAACTCCTTTACCTTGAAACCCTCCATGGTATCCCACGAACCACATTTTAGCAGAGAGTTCTTCATGTAGGAGGTGGGGAACTATTTGGCATTAAGGACTAAATTAAATTCTTCTGTACAATTCCGCTCCCTAGACCATGCATCATGGGCTTCTGCTCATATTCCCAGTGTTCTACTCAGACAGACACTTGTTGCTGAATCTTTAGTCAAGGATAAAGATAGAAATGCAAAAGTCTCACAATATATGTAGGATTTTTGTTGGTATGCATTAGTTTTATAGCTCCAGGCAACATAACAACTGAGATAATATACAATTGCTCAAAGGAAGACATTTTTGAAAAATAATCTTTGTCTCTACCTCTGAATAGTCCTGTCTAGTGCTATGATTCCTGATTAGGAGGCTCTCTCTCATCCCTTCCACATGGCCATGTTTGATTTTTCTCTACGTGGGAGAATCTCAGTTGTGTTCTTGTTGGAAGTCTAGGTGTATTTATAAGACTCAGGGTTTCTGGCAGGAGTGAAAGAATGCATACGGTCTTGTTTTCTTCTTTTGAATCATTCCCTTTGGAGGTCCTGTTTAGAAATGGCTCATTATTAATTTCTGCAGTGAAACGTGAGCTCCTGGTCTGTGGCATTCATTAGGGCCACTTGCCCTTCACTCACAAAGAACCCTAGTTTGGCAATGATTTGAACTGTTCTTTTTCCTTTTCATTTTCAATGTACATATCTCTAAATGTACATATCTCTAAATGTACAAGTGTCTGCTTCCACATTTTCACAACTTCTGAATGGAGGTCATAGAGGATACATGACTGGCATGTCTGTGTGACCCCAATTTATTCTTCATGGTCTGTTCTATACTCATACTTTACTGATGAAAAAGAAAGCAATGCTGTTACTTGATAGCTTGCTGAATTTAGGAATCTCAGATATATGGACGAGCTAGGGTCCTAAGGAAAAGTTGCATAAACTGGAGTCATAAAAAGGGTATACTGCTGAGACTGCGTTTGAAAATGTGTAGCTTAGAATAAGGTGGCTGATTTTGCCACGGTAGTAAAATTGCAACAGGTCAGCTCCTGCAGCCTTGATTGCTGCTTAGAACTTCGGAATCTAGATGTTATGAAAATGCAGGAGCTATCCATCACATGTGCATTTAAAAGACATACATGTTAAAAGGAAAAAAGGTTCAGATGATTACTGAATATCTACTTGTACAAAATGCAACACTCTCTTATTTATTTATATTTTAAATTGGGCTTTCTATAACATTGGCGAGCAGGAAATTGAAAGCCACAAAAATTCCATAATTTAATATAAAACTTTTTTAATTGCCAAGAATAGGAACAATTTTTTATCGAAACAAGACAGAGAAATATTACATTATATAATACCATAACTCATACAGTAAAACAATTTCAACTTAAGAAATTAGTTTTGCATAAGCCTGGCTATTAGTATTAGCTACTAGGAGACTGATGGGTTTCATTATTTTTACCACAGTGGGATATCTGTACATGAGGTCCTGAGAGAGTAGGTAAAATAGTGAAAATCTCAACAAATTTCTCTGAGAGATTTGAGGACTGCAAAATTCAATGCTGACCTCAATGGAATGCTCAGAGAGATTAGCAACAACATTATGGGGAGCAGACACAATTCCTTCCACACCAAAGTCTAATGATGGAAAAAAATCAGAAACTTTTCCTGCTAAAAATACATAATGAAGTAAGTAAATAAACCAGTGAAATGTTCTCCTGGAAAATGCTTGCTTTTTAAAATATATTGTGTCCTTAGGAGAGGGGAATTACTCAGCAAAGAAACTGGGTTCTTGACTGGACTCTGCCTATTTTTTTCACTGTTTCTCTTACAGAAGGCTTTTAATTTGTTGCTGTTTTTTAAATAATACTATCTAATGGTGTTACTATGGTAACCATGTCTTGGAAACCAATTATCAGTGCTGCCCAAACAGTACTCAGAAATTAGAGTGTAGAACAGTAGTACAAATAGAGAGAAACTGCCCCATCCTCACCTAGGGAACCTCCAAACAGCTAGATGAAGAATGGAGACATGGAAAAGTTGGAAAGATGGAGAACATAAGCTTGGGTGGAGACAAGAGCCAAAGGGATTGAAAAAACAAGGTGTCCACTGAAGGTTCTTTGCCTCGAAGTAATAATGGAATTTTTCAAGTTAAATTGGAAGGAATTGGAAAATCTATGCTTGCTGTAGTTGCACGGGCAATTTAGAAAGCAATTCTAGTAGATCACCTATAGAATGGACTAGATTGGAAGTAGGGGTTGGGGGATGAGAGAGAATGACAAAACCACAGTGTGCACAGACTCAATTTTAAGGCCACATTCTAATGATGCGTGTGTATGTGTATGCGTGTATGTGTGTGTGTGTGTGTGTATGTGTGCACATGCACATGCATTTGTGTGCAGAGTGGTGCTTCTTTAGTTGAGTATAAACTGGATTTCACAGTCTGTTTTTGTTTGACAGTGGGTTGGTGTACCCCTTCCTCCCAAGCATACATTTATGTGTGTGTGTGTGTGTGTCTGTGTGTGTGTGGTTCAGGAGTGATTTAATTAAAAATTTAAGCATTTTTAATTTTTTAGTGCAGAGACTCTTGACAGCAGGCTGTAAGGCGCATGGTTGTTATTTCTTAAGTAAAGTTCTATAGTAGAATGGAAGATGTTTATTCTACCTCCTATGTAGTAGAAAGGATGATCTGTTTATTCTACCTCCAATGTAGCTATTGAATCCGTTTTCTTCTGTTTCCACTGGTACTGCTATTTAGTTTTGGTCCTTATTGCCTTTCTCCTTGTGGCAGTTGTTTTTCAGCATTTTCTCTCTAGAATCCACCCTTCTATCACTTGTTGGCAAAGTGATCATTCTATAATGCTGGAGTGATCATTTCACTGACTTAACAATCTTTTAATGGCTTCTGACCACTTTTAGGAACTAATCCTCACTTTGCCCTTCATGATAAGTCCCTGCCTACTTCTGGTCTTACAATGAACCCTACGCCATTAATAAATCTCCTTCTAGTTTCCAAATCCACCTAATTTCATGCCCTTCCTTCTCAGTAGTCCTAGAATCCTGCCTGTTCATCTTCTCCCCACCTCCACTGTCTCTCCAACTAGCAAGCAAGAGGAGAACAGTTAAGAAAGGAAACCGCTTGGCTGGCTGGCTTATAACTCTGAGTATTTGACATTTATTGAAATGGCAACCTTCAGAAATTCTTTTCTGACTCAATTTCCAGCTCATTTTGTACAAAAAAGCATTTTGCTCTTTCTCAATTTTGTTAGGAAAATCAGTTGCCTTTTTCAAGAAATAACAATATTATTTGCATGAGTTTGCAGTATTTAAAAATAATCTGATCAAACCAGGAAACTCAGGCTGAGGTATGGCAGAAGCACTACCCTTCTGTGGTTCTAGCAGAGGCATCCACAGTGAGTTAGTTGCAGGGAATATACCTGTGAGGGGAATGACCAAGTTATCCCAGGGTTATTGGAGAAAATTCACACCATAAGAGCAGGTACTCTGGATAATATCTGGGTATCCCTTCTGTATGAAATTAGAAGGAATTTCTAATGTTTTAATATAAAACTAAATGGAATCACTGACCATTTTATTGATGGGAAGTCAATGCTGTTGTTTCAAAAAGTAGAAAGCAGAGAGTTAGTCTGTAGAAACTGGACATTGAAAGTGGCTAGTACCTGTCTTAAGGTAGCTCTTAACCTAAGAAAAACTTTGGGTAAGTCCCCTTACTTTCAAAATATTCTTCAGTCTAAAGCAGAGGTTCTCAAAATTGAGGATGCATCAGAATCACCTGGAGGACTTGGTGTAGCACATTGCTGGGCTCCATTCCCAGAGTTTCTGAATTAGCAGAATGGGATGGGGCCTGAAAATGTGTACTTTAACAAGCTCTTAGGTGGTGCTGATGCTGGGGGTCTGAGGCAAGACTTTAAGAACCACTGGGCTAAAGAATGTATAATGTCTATATCCTATTTTATGAATTAAGGGGGTAATTATAAACATGACAATGCCCTTTGAGTTGGAAATCACTTCTGTAATATGTAGGTAGGAAATGGTTACAAAACAATAGTAAAAAGGGAACTAACATTTTTTGTTAGTTACAGGAAAATTACTCAATACCTTTTCTTTAAAAAGAAAAACAATACTCAGAAGGATAAAGGCAAGAGAGAATCCTGTCAAAAATTTCAAAAAACTTAGGTTTAAGCAGCACATGTGAGGTGGTTTAAAAATACGAACACATACACATACACTACACCACTTTTTAATCTAATGTATTGCTTATTGCTTCTTCTTAATTGGCTGATAAATCACCAATAATACACTTAGACAATATTAGAATTATAGTAGATATTATTGTGTGATTTTCAAAACAGCTGATAATTATAACAATAGTAATAGAAAGTAAAGATTATTTTTTCTGGTTGGGGGAAATAAAAAAAAACTATCATGGGAATTAAATTGTCAAACAAATTCTTTTTGTGCCTCCCAGTTGTTCATCATGCAATAACAGTTGAACAGAATCAAGCCCATTTTCTTTTGCAGTTCACTTTTTGATTAATGAGGCAAGTGATAATAGAATAAATTGACATTAGTATTTTTTAAAGCATTTGTCAGTGAATATCCTGAGATGTGTACACATTCAACTCAATCTTGTGCTATTCTGACACTTCCATTTGCAATATTGTAAAATTATCTTAAATTTCCATGCTATGACCCTTTGTCCCCACATCATGGGGACATCCATCATTCATCCCCACATGGTATATTAGTCACCATTCTCCAGAACCTTTACATACACACACACACACACACACACACACCACATATAAAGACATTTATTATAGGGTATTGGCTCTTGTGAATTATGGAGGTCAAGTAGTTCCAGATCTGCTGTCTACAAACTGGAGATCCAAGAAAGCCTGTGATGTAATTCAAAGACCTGAGAGCCAGAGAACCAATGGTGTAGATATTATTCCCAGTCTCAAGGTCTGAGAACCAAGAGTGTTGAAGGCAGGAGAAGATTGATGTCCCAGCTCAAAAGCTAGGCAGAGAGAGAGCAAATCCAACTTTTCTCCTCCTTTTTGTTCTACTCAACACCTGGATGGATGGGATGAAGCCCTCTCATGTTAGGGAGGGTCATCTGCTTTACTTAAGTCCACCCATCCAAATGCGAATCTTTCTGAAATACCTTCACAGATACATCCAGAGATAATATTTAATGAGATATCTGGCATCCTGTGGCCCAGTCAAGTTGACACATAAGTGTAAAATTAATCATCACACACAGATATTTAAGTATTACTTACAAAAACACAAACATGTACAGATACATGTTGCAAATATTTTCAACTATAGAAATGAGATGCTAAGGCTTTCCTAGATAATTGTCAATTACCTAGAATATGGAACTAATCAGATTACCCCACTCCCTGTGATTTTGCTGTCTGAAAGGTGCATCACATAAGAAGATAAAATTATTCGTCCCTAATGTCTTTGGGTCTTTTTAAAAATTTGGTAATAGATTATGTTGAGGGACCCAAAGCAGCTATGTCCACAGGGCAAAGTGACATGTGGATCAAAGCCATTCTAACCAACTGAGATAATTATATACATCATAAATTCTGAAAAGAGGCATCATCCTTATAGGAAGTGAGTTAAAAATCAAAAGTCACTTCATTATTCCGTTTAGAAACATTTAGAATTTCTATATAATATGATCATGTAAAAATCAAACCAACAGTACCTCAAAAAAAGAACAGCAATAAAAAGAACATATTCAGAAGTATTGAAATCCTTTTTATCATACTTATATAATGTATAAGACTTACATGATTAATCATCATCACCATAACTAGTGTGTGACTTAGATCATTTAGGATATTAGAAATAATTTTAGTGAGGAGATTTCACTTCAGCTCATTGCAAACACACACGTACAACATATAGATGCTGAATGAAAGTATTCATTTCAGATGAGAGCATATTAGCTTGTTAGCCTGGAAATTCTGTCGAACCTCCTGACTAATCAAAAATATGTATTTGAACAATTTGCTGTTGTGAATTCAGCCTTTTGGAACCTTCTACCTCTCTTCAATTATACTGTCAGAGTGTTCTGTTGCTTAATTCCCACAATAATTAAATAATTTATAAATAATGCATACCTCATCTCCTCCCAAGAAAGAATTTAAGGAGGCTGCATTTAACTAGGAAACTACCATAAATATATAATGAAGTGGATTTCAGTACTCTCTCTTCGGTGACTGGAAGGTCACTCCTCCTTGCCAGGGAAACAGAGAAACACAGTCTCTGCCAGCCTGTGGACAAAGTGAACAGGACAGGACAACACTACCTCCTTCTGCTGGGCTTGGCTCACGTTGGGGGTGGAAGGCTGATGGGTTAGTCCTTAGGAACATGAACCTGTTCAAATTTTGCCTCTTCCACACACTAGCTTTGTGATCTAGGAAAAGGCACCTGGTCTCTCAGTATTCATTTTCAGTTATTTTATTTTAGTGATAATTACTAAATTAATTATTTTAGTAATAATTATAGTTATCTCATGCAGTTGTTGAGAGGATTAAATGAGTTTTAAAAAATAGAATGTGAGAAAAATGCCTGGTGGTTAGTAAGTACTACTTGAGTGCCAACTGGTTAGACATAGCTTTCTATTCAATTAAGACGACAGTTCTTCAAAGATGCCACACTTAAACCAGTCCCAGTGCTGTAGTATCATAGGCACCTGCACTTTTCTTTATGACACATCTTCATTTGCAATTGATATTTAAGGCTCTGAATCTGTTTCTCCCATGAGGCTGTAAGCTCCAGGAAGGCTGGAATCTCCTCTGTCTGGCTTAACACTCTTATCTCTGGTATATATACAGTGCCCAACATGAAGCAGTTATTCAATAACTAGTTGTTGAATGAATGAATCCAGAAAGACATGCCTATAAACATGCTAATCAAGATGGGATTTCTAGTAATTATTTTGTTAGTTTTGCAAATTTTTATTATCTAAGTTTTGATACTTACTGTGTTTTCTTTGTGCAATAATGAAAGTAAAGTCCTGTTTTATCACCTCTATGTACTATTGCAAATCACTTCAGTAAGGCAGCAATAGAGCTGTCAGATGAAATTCATATTTTATTTTTTGTGGACCTCTGGAATAGGTTAGTAGTTTTCAATTGGGGGTAATTTTGTGATACGTCCTCCCTCCCCACTAGACATTTGTCAATGTTTGGAGATATTTTTGATTGTCACAATTGCAAAAGTGCAACTGACATCTAGTGTACAGAGGGCAGGGATGCACAGGACAGTCCCTTACCACAATGAAAACCATCTAGTCTGAAATGTTAATAGTGCAAATGTTAAGAAACCCTGGCATAGATTGATAGAGCCTAGTAAAAAAAAAAAAAAAAAGTTTGTATAATTTCCAAAATTGGTTGAGATGTTAAATAATATGAATCAGAATTTTAAAAGTTAATGAATAATTAAAAGTTAATAATTAAAAGAATTTATTGTGAATTTTTTGGTGGTTTGTATTTGCTTCATGGCATAATTTGCTGATAGTTTTAGTATTTAATGTGGCATATTCACCAATGTTATCTATGTCAATAGAGAACTTTATAGTCTGCTATGGGTTTTTCTCTTTACAACCAGTGAAAGTGGTTTTAAAAGAAAAGCACCAATTGACTGTTTACATACTGCTGAATAACCACTTCGGCAGATTTATTTTTTTAAAGAACAGTTCATGAATAAATTTAGCCAAAACTGTTAGGCAGAAAGTACAAATAACCATATTGCCTATAGAATGTTGCTTGTAGCTCTGGACTAATAAAGCACAAATAAGATAGGGATATCTAATGTTTATGTAGCTTGGTCTATTTGAGTTTAACACCTGGGATGGTGTTAGCCAGGATAGGTTAGGTTCTGCTGCAGTAACATCTCAGTGGCTTTAACATAGCAAAAGTTTATTTCTTCTTCAGAGTAACTCTCCCATACAACTGCCTCTGTGTGGCAACTCAGCAATCCAGCTGGGGAAGGTGGCATCATCCTGGAACTGCACTTTTTGGAACAGATGGCCTTATTAGTTAGTGTGGTGGGGAAAAGAGAACATGGTAAATTGCATGTTAACTCTAATGCTTTCACATGGAATTGACACAGGTGACTTCCAGTAACATTCTATTCACCTCACAAATAACACACCATGGCCAGATTCAGGGACCCAGGGAATTTTAATCTACCCATGTTGCATAGGAGAAACAAATATTTCTGAGCCTGAGTAATAGCTATCATAGCTAGCTTTGGTATTTGTTTACCTTTATATATGGTTGTTCAGTACGGTTATTAAGGAAGTATATTTGGTGAATGCACAGATACTATTTCTCATGCCAAATTAACCTAATTTCATTATGCTTATCTGGGTTATCTATATCTCACTTAATGAATTTGTAATGTGCTTCTAGATATTTAGGCCTCTAAATGAAAGTCTTTGCCAGATGCTGTGGTCCCTGATTTCTCAAATAGGCTAACATATTCCACAGTACTGAATGCTAAAGGAAAAGATGGTGGTATTTTCATTTTACATAATGGTAAGTAATCAAACATTATTTTTGTGGTAAATCAAAAATTGAGATACCTCAGGATGAAAATAAAGATGAATTTTTAAGATTAAAAAAAGAGACCTCCATGAAATTTTGTGCTGTGGCAGGCTGCTTTTTGCTATGCTCCAGGGGAAAGTATTTACTTTCCTCTGCTACCAAGACTACTTTACTGGACAGAAGCACTGCTTGTATATCTAAGTTTTTATTCATCTTTGATATGGTTATTTTCTTGTCTTCATTTTGTTTTTTAATATAGCTCTTCTTCTGGGACCCATTATTATATACATCATAAAAATGGGGGATTTTTTGCAAAAAAGAATTCACAATTCTATTCTGTATCCCATTAACAGCTTGATATGAGAAACTAAATAATACAATTGATCATTGAGTTCATTAGTCTAGACCACTACATGGAATTGCAAGAAGATGGAGAACTATACCTGCTCTTTCCTATTTTACCATGTGATTTGTCCACTTCTGGTTTATATTACCTATAGCTATCTGAGTCTGTATTTACACATTTATTCATTTTTCATCCATCAAACAACTTTTGAGCATCCACCCTATGGCATTATGCTAGGTACTGGGGATTAGGACAAAATGAATAAGACAGTTTGTCCCCTCAAAGACCTCACTTCTAGTAGGTGACGGCTACAGGGGTTATGAAATGTCTCATTCATTTCACTTATATTTATTGAGCACTGATATGTGACAAACACTGAGGAATACCATAGTGAATGAGAGGCAGTAGAGTGTAGTGTTTGAGAGAAGTGTCTCAGCAGACTGGAATCAAATTGCATTGTGAGGCCTCATGGAGGCTCTTCAGCTACCTTGTGCCTCAGTTTCCTCATGTGTAAAACTTCAATATTGTAGTTGCAATATTGTGATATAAGAAATTTAAATTTGGTCTTTGTCCCCATTTCCTGGCACAGAGTTCATGAAACCCTTGTAATTTCCTAAGAGATAAGAGTGTTAAGAGCATCTTTTGTTCTAATATTTGGTCTTTGACCCCAGTTCCTGATTCAGAATTCCTAAATCCTGTGGAATTTTCTGGGTGATAGAAGTGTCTTTTGTTCTAGTGAGGTGACTCTTGGTGGGTTCCTAGATAGCTTCAGGGTTGGGGTTGGTCACCAGAAAGACCAAGCTATGATTAGAAGTTTGCAGCCCCACTTTCATATTCTCCAGAAAGGGGATGGGGGCTGGAGATTGAGTTAATGATAGATTGTGCCTATGTGTTGAAGCCTCCATAACAATCCCTTAAAGACAAGGTTTGGAGAGCCTCTGGGTTAATTAACACACTCATGTGCTGGGAGGTGGATGCACCCCAACTCCATGGGGACAGAAACTCCTGCAGTAGTAACTCATCCTATGTAACTATTCATGTGGCTGGTTGTACCCTTTATCATATCCTTTATTATATAATAAACAAATGTTGCAGGGCTTTTCCTTAGTTCAGCTAAAGATGGGGGTCGTTATCACACAGCCACGAAAATTTAGGCTCGCAGATGATTTGAAGAGTGAGAAAAATGGGATTTATTGGGCAAAATGGGGAAACAGACTCTTAGCGAAGTGAGAGTGTGCTTCCTGCCTGTGGGCTTCCCGCCTCGCAGATTGAATCCCAGATTCCACACAGGAAGAGGAGGGGCCAGGCTCCTCCCCTATGAAAAGGGCGTGAACTTCCGTGGTTCCAGGCCAGTGTGCAGGCCAGCTGGAGTTTTTCCAGGAAGCCCTTCTCACCTGTCTGTCTCACAAGCAAGCATAAACAAGTGTTTCTCTGAATTCTGTGAGTCCTAACAAATGATCAAACCTGAGGAGGGTGGTCATGGTAACCACTGATTTATAGCCAGTTGGTCAGAAGTGCTAGAGGCCTGAACTTGCATTTGGTATCCGAAGTGGGAGGCAGTCTTGTGGAACTGAACCTTTAATGTGGGATTTGATGCTAACTCCAAGTAGATAGTGTCAGAACTGAATTGAATTGCAGGACACCCAGCTGACATTTGGATAGTTAGAGAATTGCTTGGTGTGGAAAAAAACCCCACATATTTGGTGTCAGAAGTATTGTGAGAGTACAGAGGAAAAAAATTATTTTTCTTGTACAGTAGTTTATCAGAAAACCGGTTACAAATATTACTTTAAAAAACAGTGAGAAAAATGCAGCTCTATCATTTTCTGGTTTTTATGTAACACTTTTTTTTTTTTTCAAATCATGGAGAAAAGCCATCGCAAATCACATTCTTCAAGGGACTTAACCAGGTAAGACGTTTGATCCAAGGGCAAGACAACCCCAATCAGAAGTTTCGTTTTGCAGAAGCCGCTTCCATTTTTCCAGGCTCTGAAATTCTAAAACATCTCCTGTCTTCCTCTATTACCAGGGCCTTGTGCTTGCTTTAAGAATGGGCATTCATCAGGGGTACAGGTAATTGTCAACAACCTAAGGGGCTACCTTGGCATCAGAGCAGCAAATGCCTGCTACTTAAGAATTTTATATTGCCTTTGTGAAAGAGCTTCACCAGTGTGATTTAACTTTGCAAAGGAATAGATATAGAGAGAACTCAGTGGAGACCCATTCTTTGGTAATATTTGCATTTTATAGGAAGCGTACATAAAAATTTCCCATTCTATAGTAGTATGGCCATTTTGGTGGTACTCTTCACAGAGTGGAATTAACATTCACATGTGGACTGGAAATGTTGAAGTGTTATTAGTCTCCCGAAGGTTTTGCTTCTGGCTATGCAGTTTCAGAGATTTCATCACAGTTTAGGTATAGCAAAATACCACCATTTCTGCGTACTCGAATGAAACTCTCCAAGGTTTCTTTACACTTTTAGGCTAAGGCTTGATTTTTTTAAAACAGAAAAGAAGATTTTCCTAGACCCTGAATATAACCTGATGTCAAAAATCAATTGAAAAGCCAGTAAAAATTTGTCATGAGTTCTGTGAGAAAGCTTTTTTTCATAACAGCTTTCTGGTTATCACTAACAAATTTCTTAATTAAGTTGCCTAAACTATTAATATAGTTTTGTGGAATTTTAGAAATTTTATTTATTTATATAATGTTTACACTTTCCCTGATCCTACAAAGAATTTGAGGTGACAAACCCCATTTTATGCTAGTTTTCCACTATTCTTTTTTTTAAGACTAAAGATGAGAATTTAGATTCAACAGCCATGCAAAGTAACCAGAGGTTTGAAAACACTGTTTGATTGCTTACCTCTGCTGCCTGTCTTTTCTTTCAAATGTGAACCCCTTTTTTTCTCATTTATTCTCTAGGCCTTGATCATTTTACCTTACATAAAGATTCTTGGTTATTAGATAAAAATGAGGGAAAATATCCCAGATTTTGGTTATATAGTAATCAGTACAAAGGGTGTGAAACTTTTAAGTGTAGCTTCACTTACACATGCATACATGTGCACAAACAACATCCACATCAGACTTTAACATTAAAATTCATTTCATATAATCTGGGTTTTCATTTTGCTTATTTTTCTACTTACATCCAAATTATAACATTCCAAATCCAAAGGCAATGTTCTGTTATAACAAAGACAGCCAAAACAAAGAATATTTATGTAGGGCATTATCTGACCATGCTCTTATCATGGTCAAAAGCCTTAGGAGGTTTTTAAGTCCTTCCAAGGACTGTGCAGGGTAGATACTGTCATTGCCATGCAAATGATGAGGTTGTTCCGGGACCAAACTGAGGGTCAGGCTGCTATTTCCTGTGGCCCAATAACGAGATGCAGATGAACTGGGGAGGAAGAGAGTTTTTATTTCTGTAACTGGTTACAGGGAGAAGGCCTGGAAATTATCACCAGATCAACTCAAAATTACAAAGTTTTCCAGAGCTTATATACCTTCTAAGCTATATGTCTACATGTAGTTGTGCATTCATCTAAAGACGTAAGTGATTAACTTCTTTTAATCTATAACTAAGGTCTGATTTCTGAAGACCTTCCTCTGGAGGCTCAGTAAATTTACTTAATCTAAATGGGTCAAGGTGCTGGGGTGATTACCCTTATCTTGTCTCTTGCTAAATCGCGGACGTTTGAGGAGTTCCTTCAGACCCCCAATAAACCTGTTTGTGGAAGCCTGGGGAGTTTCTTCAAACTCATAATAAATCCTTGGGTCCTGTTAAGAATTCCTTTGTTATTTTGTCATGATATAAGGCCCAGGAAAGGCCTAGGCAAAACTCTTGATGGGCTTTTGTTACATCTCAGCCTTTGTATAAGGGCACTGGCTTTTAATATTTAACTTAAGCACTCAGTCAGTACTGAAACAGTTGTTAGTGAGACCTGGCCTGCCACAAGGTAACTGAAGGTCTGAGATGTTAAAGGACTTGGCCAATGACACACAGCTTTTAAGTAGTAAAGCTGGGATTTGATTCGGTCATGTCTAGCTCTGAAGGTGCCACTCCACCGTGCTATCCTGAACTAGCTGCCCCATGTCACGTAAAATGCAGAATCCCAAGCCCCAGTACTATGGGATCCAAACTGAATCTGCATTTTAAGGAGCTCCCCAGGTGACTTATATGCACATTAAAGTTTAAGACTGCAAGTATGGTTCTATATGCACATTAGAGTTTCAAACTGGAAGTATGGTTCTTAAAGAATAGTTTCAGGCAGTTAAATACAAGGCACTGAAAAAATTCCATTTGAGATGCTTTTTGGTCTCTGGGCCTTTATGATTTTTATTTAATTACAAGCTAGACTGTATTTCATTATCCTTCAGCTGTTCTGCTTTCACATCGGCTTTGAGCTAGTCTAACAAGAGTCATGTCGGATGCTGTCTTCTGTGACATTTCTTAGTGATCTGTTTTGGTGGTATTATTGTCAGTTTAAATAGCCTTGTGGTTATAAAACAAGAAAAATTGATTCTGTCCTGTTTGATCTCTCCGTGTAGCCGAGTAATCTTCTTGTCACATTTTCCTCCAAATTTACTTTTGCTTGCTTAATTCTTAAAAAAATTTTTTGACTTTCTCCTTGTCTACTCTTTCAAAACATTAGAAGTGACTTCCAGTGATAAAGCTCACTTAAAACAGACAAGATAAAAAGAAAAATTATAGAAACAAGTTTAAGAAGGTGAAACATACTTACATCATGCATATGAAATGAATTAGTTGCTGCAGTTGAAAACCGAATTTAATTTTCATCTTCTAGGCTGTGAAGTCAAAAGGAAAATGTAAGAGGCTGCCGAGTTCTCAAAGTAGAATGAATAGAATCATTCATGTTCATCTGGAGAGAAACACGTTTTCCTGTGACTGAATACTAAGAGAAGTATATTAGAAGTCTCTTTTTCTAAAAGTTCATAAGGTAGCATAGCACATAATATAGTGCTTTTTTGCAAAGAAAATGAAAAGCATTACAAAAATAACCTTTCTCATGCCAGTCTTCCATAAATGCTAAGGTCATAACTGAATTTAGATTTTATGTAATGGTTTTGGGGGGAATGAAAATAATTTGATGGAGTATATTATTTTTTGATGCTGAAAAACCAAATACAGTGAAAAGAGTTTGAGAGTCTTGTCTATATGTGTAATTTAATATTTTGCTTAGACTGAGCCTCCCTCTTGCGTTAGATATACTTGAAGTGGGCTTTATTGGCTAGTGCTAGATCTCCGTAAGTTTGAATTTTCAGATGAGTGTTAAAGTAATAAAATGTTCTGCCATTGGTTCAAAGAGGCTTAGAATATTAGGGATGTCAGCAGGAATGTTGACATCCCACTGTGAAAAGCATTTTTCTCTTCTTAGTGGAACTCTCACTGTTGCAATCCTCTTCTGATTAGATAATGGAGGAGACCAGATTTTGAGAGCACATGAGTTAGTCTTAAGCCCTCTAAAAAAAAACGTAAATCTCAAGTATCTTTCCTAGCATTGCTAAGGATGATTAAAGATTATAGCTACAAGGTCATTAGGCATTAAACGATTTTGAGGCCCAGTGTTGTTTGTTTCTTTCCCAGACAGTGGAATAATTACTGATTAAAGCATGGAGTCTCAACTCTCAATGTGTTTGCAGATGGTCAGGGAATAAAACTCTGAACTATTATTTCAGCAGAAATAATGTTTTATATATATTCATTATGAATAAGAACAAAGCCTTAAAAATTTGGTTGATCTTTTGCCCCAAAATCACTTGGCAATGCTTGCTAAAAAACAGACAACAATTCATGTAAACACTAAAATCTCTATTTTAAACAAAACTTCCGGGTGACTTATATACAGGAGTCTTTGTGGACACTTTGAGAAATACTGGATGAGAATGGTAACCTTATATTTAATGGATTGACTGGTCATTTTGGCTGTGTGGACACCCAGTTAAAGTGTAATGACTAAGGTCATCTGTAAAGACTGATTTTAATAATCTCCTTACAATTTTACTTGAAGGGAGTTATCCATGTTAATCTCCAGGCATGAAATGTAATGATCTGTTTTATTATTGTTAATTTATGCTCAAGCTCCCTTTTGCTCTTCTTTTTAACCAACATAACAATTATACAGTCTAACTATTTGCCTCAGGGAGATGCTGTAATAGGACTAATTAAATATTTAATATTTTAAAGGACTTAACCTTGTAAGTAATATGTTAAGAGGAGATAAAATCATGATGGTCTCCTTAGTAGGAGGAATGTTAATGAAGCACTGGGGTCAGGCATTCCTTTAATGCCCATGTCCTGTATCTGTCAGAGGCTGAATGGTTTAATGGTTAAATAAATGACTGTTGTAACCTATGGCAGTTCTTCTACTTCCTAGTTGGAAAGCCTAGAACAAATTTTTTACCTTTCTATGCCAATCTCATATTTCTCACCTTTAGAGTGAGGAGATAAGAATACCACCTACCTTTTTGGATTGTTGTGATGACATATGAGGTATGTGTTTATCGAAAGAAAGTGGTTTTTATTAATATGAATTAATCCCATAACTATTGGTATTACAATATCAATTCAATACAAGTATTGAATTCAAAACTTGTAGATTCTTATTTTAAAACTAGCAATAAAATGGATATGTACTTTTAGATCTAATCTCAAATTTAGAAAGAAGGAAGAGAAAAGGGAGGAAGAAAATGAGGAAGAAAAGGAGTAGGAGAAAATATCTCTAAAATCAACCCCAAACAGGGGCTAAAGACAAAGAGAAAGCGATCATTGTGCAGAAGATGAAGACTTATTGTAGGTATGTATAGTCAATGTAAAACTGACCTCACTGATCTAGAAAAATAATAGAATAATCAAATGTCAGAGCACACAGATTATAAGGAAAATGCCTTTTTTTTAGGTCAAGGGCTAGTGAATAAATCTGAATCAGCAGAAAGTTTTCATTATGACTTTTTAGAAAATGATATCTTGATTTTTCAAAGCTCATACAGAAAAAGAACTAGACTAACAAAAATTTCGAAAAAGTTGTTCTTTTGAAACGAGGTCAGGATTAATTGAATACGCATTTTAAATACATGAACTGTCACATCTAAATATTTTTGAAAACTTGTTTCTTCTGTTTACTAGATGGCTTTGAAGGTTTTCCCTTTACGACTAAAGATGTTTTCTCAACTGCTTTCTAATTGAGTCTAAATGTAAAATTCATCCAGATGATTTTTCTTGATTTTATGAATTCCAAATCTGGTGGGGGTTGCAAATAATGAGATTTTGTTGTACATTCCAAGTTCACCAGCCTTATAATGAACTTCATATTCTATGGGCAAAGGGGCAAGAGGAGCAGTGTTCCCAATTCCATTCATTCAACAAATATTTATGATGCGATTGTGTGCTAGGCCATTCATAAGAAGAAGGAATGAACTTACATTTTCTTAGCTGTGCATTTTGTTGTCATTTTAATGCCCCATCAGCAAGTGTTCTTCATTAATTCTTAAGCATTTATTAACTATATGTTGGTGTTATAAGAAGTTATTAAAAATCAGGATGAGGTTCCGCTTTCCTTCTAGGACAGGTACAGCTGACCTTCAATATTCATGGATTCAATTTTTATAATTTTCCTACTTGCTAAAATTTATTTATAACTCCCCTCCTCCAATCAATACTTGTGGTACTTTTGTAGTCATTCGTAGACATGTACAGAATGGTGAAAATTTTGGTTGGCCCATTCACATGTTCCCAGCTGAGGCTTAAGCAAGTGATGCTCTGCCTTCTTGATTCAGCTTTCCTACTATAAACGTGTGTTTTTACTTGGTGTATTTAGTGTCATGTTTTTTGCGGTTTTTCTTTTGTTTTTCTTTGGTGATTTAGAATGATCCCCAAGCATAGACAACTGGAGTGCCGCCTAGTGTTCCTAAGTGCAAGAAGGCTGTGATGTGTTTTACGGAGGAAATATGTGTTAGATAAGCTTTGTTCAGACATGTTGGCCATGATTTCTATGTTAATAAGTCAACAATATGTATTTTAAAAGGTGTCCTTATACTGAAACACACATAAGACAACGTTATGTTTTGATTGGTTGACAAAAAATGTTGTGACCAGAGGCTTGCAGGAATTGAACCATCTATTTCTCCTAAGAGTAATGGTTCAGCATTTGCGAATTCAGTGTTTGTAGAGACTTTATAGAACATAACTATCATGAATAACAAGAATCAATTGTATTTGAAATTTGGGGAGATTTTAATAAATACTTATTCCCTAAATTGTCCCTTTTAATGTAAACCAAGATGCATGATTTTTTTCTGACCTGTAAGCAACTAGTAAGTAAATACAGAGGGGTGGAAAAATGAAAATTATATATAGGGCTAAACCATAATTTTTGATTTTTTTCTTTCTAAACTTAAAAAAAATAAAAAATTCTGCTAAAAAACAATGTAATAAACCTGGAGGGGTTTGAAGTCTAGAAACAATTTGCAATGTGATGGAATCTTGTTTGTTAGTAGTGATTTGTCTGTCCTGTTTGCTACCTATGCCTAGCATAGTTTCTAACTTATATGGAGTGCTCAAGGTATTTAAAAAAATAAAAATAAACTGCATTGAATCAGTCATAAATTGACATTGAAATAGGCTTGAGAGTGAAAAGATTTAGCAATAAAAATAAAAGTTGGAGAAGTATAACTAACATTTTCCAGTTGGAGACTAGAGGTTGAAGATGAGAGGTCAGTCTACCTTACTGTTAGCTGGGAGAATCACCTCTGTCACTGGGCCTGGGCAATGACAACATCCGTATCTGCCAGCTCTACCGTGCTTGGGTTTACCATTAACTCTCTGTGTCATCTGGGTCAGATCATTCTGCTTCTTTGGGTCTTGGCTTCTAATTATTTCCTTGATAACCACCATTATTATAAGGCAACAGAGAAAGCCATTTACATTAGTCACCAGAGAAACAGAACCAATAGGATATATATATATGAGATATATATACACACATATATATATCTCATATATATATCTTATAAATATCTTATATATCTTATATATATCACATATATGCATGTATATATATTATACATATATCATATATATATGTATCTTATTTTTTCTTTTCCTCTGCCTTTTTGTTCTGTTCAGGCCCTCAACAGATGGGATGATGCCCACCTGCATTTATGAAATTTTACAAATTTATGAGACTTGAGAATATACGTAAATATGAATTCTGAGTGCCTAGACTGGGGAGAGGAAGGGGAAACACAATTTAAATAGAGCTGAATTTATTTCTATGAATTACGTGTACTGTCTTGAGCAGCTGGAAGTGGTCTAACCTGTCTGCTGGTTGGCCGATTGAAACCTATGTGGCCTACATTGAATGAAGCTGATGGCCAAAATTTCTTGCCAAAATGTAAAGAAAAGAGTCCAAAGACTTGGGAGAATAGGAATGTTGGAGTGGATTGATCACCGGCAACTGTTTATCTCCCATGCTATGACTGCCAAATAGCCAGTAATTTACCATTAATGTAATAACAGCTTTTGGAATAACAAGGAAAAAAGGAAGAAAAAGAAAGAAAGAAACGCTACAACAATAGACCTGTTTTTTTTCCTTCAGTGCATTTCATCCAGAGTTTATATCTAGGTCATGCAAACAATCAATAACCTAAATATTATTTTTGGGGGGGGAATTACTTTTGACCAGTACTGGAGTATTGGGCATGACTACAGCTAGTCAAAAGTAATTCCTCCCCAAAAAGCCACAACTCTGTGATATCAGTTTTTGGGATTATGACTTTTAAAGCACCTCTACTATTGCAATAAGGCGTATCAAAAAGCACTTGCGCTTTCTTGGCATTGCCATTTAGTTAACTTGTGGTTTCATTTTTTCCTTAATGGAACTGTGTCTTCTTGGACAGTAAACATCCCTTGAAAGTCAGCTGGAAGCTTTTGCTTAAATAGATGTTCAATGCTTTGTGACAGGCTTTCACCACATATAAAGTAGACATACCAACAACTCCTAGCTTTAAAATAACTTTCACATAATCACTTTCTTCCCTCAAGCTTTATAGTAGTGTAATATTTTTGAAATCATTTTTAGGAAGTACACAAGATGCAATCTTCGGAAAAAATTCAATGGTACAACAAATAAACCCAACAAACAAACAAATGAACACCTCAATTGAAGTGACAGTTGGATCAACAGATACTGTAAGTGCCTGACAGTGACAGTTATTCTAAGGCATGGATGCATTCACTTTTTTAAAAGTGTTAAAATAAAAAAAAATTATTCCAGATTTCAGAAATCATAAATGTACATCCTCTAATTAAAGAAATAGTAGACATAGAATATATTATCATCTTATTTATCCTTCATAAAAGACCTACAATATGGTATCACTATATCCCCCCTTTTAAAATGAGACTAGGAAGTGAGTCTTAGTCTAAAAGAGATGAAATAACTTTCTCATAGTCAAAAGCTAATATGTGATGGGGCTGAGTTTGTACCTAACGCCCAAGCTTGCAGCCACTCTACTATACTTAGCTACAAGCTAAAGAAGTGGAATTGGTGATCTTTTCCTGCTCAGAATTTCTGTTTTTTCATTTTATATATACCTTTGTTATGATTTATATATGTATACATATTATAACATTTCTTTATCCACTCTGTAATTCTCTTTTATGTTTTCTTTTTAATTATACTTTAAGCTCTAGGGTACATGTGCACAATGTGCAGATTTGTTACATAGGTATATATGTGCCATGTTGGTTTGCTGCACCCATCATCTCATCATTTACATTAGATATTTCTCCTAATGCTATCCCTCCCCCAGCCACTCACCCGCCAACAAGCCCCAGTGTGTGATGTTCCTCACCTTGTGTCTATGTGTTCTCGTTGTTCAACTCCCACCTATGAGAGAGAACATGCGGTGTTTGATTTTCTGTCCTTGTGATAGTTTGCTTAGAATGATGGTTTCCAGCTTCATCCATGTCCCTGCAAAGGACATGAACTCATCCTTTTTTATGGCTGCATAGTATTCCATGGTGTATATGTGCCACATTTTCTTAATCCAGTCTATCATTGATGGACATTTGGGTTGGTTCCAAGTCTTTACTATTGTGAATAGTGCAGCAATAAACATATGTGTGCATATGTCTTTATAGTAGCATGATTTATCATCCTTTGGGTATATACCCAGTAATGGGATTGCTAGGTCAAATGGTATTTCTAGTTCTGGATCCTTGAGGAATGGCCACACTGTCTTCTACAATGGAACTAATTTACACTTCCACCAACAGTGTAAAAGTGTTCCTATTTCTCCACATCCTCTCCAGCATCTGATGTTTCCTGACTTTTTAGTGATCGCCATTCTAACTGTCATGAGACAGTATCTCATTGTGGTTTTGATTTGCATTTCTCTGATGACCAGTGATGATGAGCATTTTTTCATATGTCTGTTGGCTGCATAAATGTCTTCTTTTGTGAAGTGTCTGTTCATATCCTTTGCCCACTTTTTGATGGGGTTGTTTGTTTTTTTTTCTTGTAAATTTGTTTAAGTTCTTTGCAGATTCTGGATATTAGCTCTTTGTCAGATGGGTAGATTGCAAAGATTTTCTCCCATTCTGAAGGTTGCCTGTTCACTCTAATGATAATTTCTTTTGCTGTGCAGAAGCTCTTTAGTTTAATTAGATCCCATTTTTGTCAATTTTGGTTTTTGTTGCCATTGCTTTTGGTGTTTTAGTCATGAAGTGTTTGTGCTTGCCTGTGTCCTGAATGGTATTGCCTAGGCTTTCTTCTAGGTTTTTTATGGTGTTAGGTCTTACATTTAAGTCTTTAATCCATCTTGAATTAATTTTTGTATAAGGTGTAAGGAAGGGATCCAGTTTCAGCTTTCTACATATGGCTAGCCAGTTTTCCCAGCATCATTTATTAAATAGGGCATCCTTTCCCCATTGCTTGTTTTTGTCAGGTTTGTCAAATATCAGATGGTTGTAGATGCGTGGTGTTATTTCTGAGGCCTCTGTTCTGTTCCATTGGAATATATCTCTGTTTTGGTACCAGTACCATGCTGTTTGGTTACTGTAGCCTTATAGTACAGAGTGTAGTCAGGTAGCATGATGCCTCCAGCTTTGTTCTTTTTGCTTAGAATTGTCTTGGCTGTACGGGCTCTTTTTTGGTTCCATATGAACATTAAAGTAGCTTTTCCAATTCTGTGAAGACAGTCATTGGTAGCTTGATGGGGATGGCATTGAATCTATAAATTACCTTGGGCAGTATGGCCACTTTCACGATACTGATTCTTCCTATCCATGAGCATGGAATGTTCTTCTGTTTGTGTTCTCTTTTATTTTGTTGAGCAGTGGTTTGTAGTTCTTGAAGAAGTCCTTCACATCCCTTGTAAGTTGGATTCCTAGGTATTTTATTCTCTTTGTAGTAATTGTGAATGGGAGTTAACTCATGATTTGGCTGTCTATTATTGGTGTATAGGAATGCTTGTGATTTTTACATATTGATTTTGTATCCTGAGACTTTGCTGTAGTTGCTTATCAGCTTAAGGAGATTTTGGGCTGAGACCATGGTGTTTTCTTTATTTTATTTTATTTAGTTTAGTTTTTTTTTTTTTTTTTTTGAGACAGTCTCGCTCTGTCACCCAGGATGGAGTGCAGTGGCATGATCTCAGCTTACTGCAAGCTCCACCTCCTGGGTTCACACCATTCTCCTGCCTCAGCCTCCCAGGTAGCTGGGACTACAGGCACCCGCCACTACGCCTGGCTAATTTTTTGTATTTTTAGTGAAGACGGAATTTCACCGTGTTAACCAGGATGGTCTCAATCTCCTGACCTCATGATCCACCAGCCTTGGCCTCCCAAAGTGCTGGGATTATAGGCGTGAGCCACCGCACCCGCCCTATCTTTGTGGTTTTATCTACCTTTGTTCTTTGATGTTGGTGACTTACAGATGGGGTTTTGGTGTGGATGTCCTTTTTGTTGACGTTCATTCTATTCCTTTCTGTTTGTTAGTTTTCCTAACAGTCAGACCCCTCAGCTACAGTTCTATTGGAGTTTGCTGGAGGTCCACTCCAGACCCTGTTTGCCTGGGTATCACCAGTGGAGGCTGCAGAACAGCAAATATTGCTGCCTAATCCTTCCTCTGGAGGCTTTGTCCCAGAGGAGCACCCACCCACCTGTTTGAGGTGTCTGTCGGCCACTACTGGGAGGTTTCTCCCAGTCAGGCTACATGGGGGTCAGGGACCTGCTTGAGGAGGCAGTCTGTCCATTCTTGGAGCTCAAACGCCGTGCTGAAAGAACCACTGCTCTCTTCAGAGCTGTTAGACAGGGACGTTTAAGTCTGCTGAAGCTGTCTGTTGCCTTTTGTTCTACTATGCCCTGCCCACAGAGGTGGAATCTATAGAGGCAGTAGGCCTTGCTGAGATATGGTGGGCTCTGCCCAGTTCGTGCTTCCTGGCCTCTTTGTTTACACTGTGTGCTACTCAAGCCTCAGCAATGGTGGATGCCCCTCCCCCTGCCAAACTCCATGGTCCCAGGTGGATCTCACACTGCTAGCAGTGAGCAAGGCTCCATGGGCGTGGGACCCGCCAAGCCAGGCATGGGCATGGGAGGGTATCTCCTGGTCTGCCAGTTGCTTAGACTGTGGGAAAATTGCAGTATTTTGTCAGGAGTGTACTGTTTTGCTAGGTACAGTCTGTCATGGCCTCCCTTTGCTAGGAAAGGGAAATCCCCTGACCCCTTGTGCTTCCTGGGTGAGACAACACCCTGCCCTGCTTTGGTTCGCCTTCCGTAGGCTGCAACCACTGTCCAACCATTCCCAGTGAGATGAACCAGGTACCTCAGTTGGAAATACAGAAATCACCCGTCTTCTGCGTTGATCTCGCTGGGAGCTGCAGATTGGAGCTGTCCCTATTCGGCCATCTTGGAAGCAACCCCCCTGTTTTTCTTAATCTTATTAAAAAACAGTAAAAACCTGTTAGTTGTAGGGAACATAAGACTACAACTAAGTTTGGAGACATATATATATAAAATATTATGTATATATAATGTAATATATAATATATTTAGATAGAATTTTTGTTATTTATATATACTATATATACATATATACTTATATATAGACATATGTATATACTAATATATATATACTGGGAAATGTTGAGAGAATATTATTCTCAAACATATGCAACTGATTTTGAAAATAATATTCTCTCAGCATTCCCTGGTATGATATTTTATTATAAATTTGTTAAACATTGAAGAAAGACTAACTGAATGTTTAAAACTTCAGCATAGTGATGGAACTGCCCACTTCCCTGCCAGCATCTGTTCCAGTCTCTCTGTAGAGTGCCTTCCTGTACTGCAGAGGCTGGAAGGCTAAATATTTCATTTCCCAGAAAACCTTGCACCTGGAGATTCCCATGTGGTTTAGTTTCTGCCAATCAGGAGCACCTGCAGGAGACTTAAATTTGGAAATATAACATCCATTTGCTAGTACAGACCTATCAGGTGGGGTGGGCTCAGGAGGCTGCGGTCCTGGTGGCAGCTTTTTGTCCCTGGGTTATGGCTGTTGTAGTGTGATGCTTGGCACAACTTCTTGGTTACAGCAGTGGTAAGATGTTCCTTAGCAGGGCAATTCTGTGGCTGTGTTTTGGAAGTCATTCCTGCTCCTCAGGCCCTTTCAACAATTTTTTAAGAACCTAACTCCTAGCACTAAATCCATTCCTAGATAAAGTGGTGCTAGAAAGGTTTCTGTTATTCACAGTTGAGTACTGACTGATTCAATTCCTCCCACCTCTGACTTTTAGCATGTTTTCTCTAGCCTTATAAATTTTAAGATTTGGGGTGATTTTAGAGTAAATAGTCATTTTTTCTCAAATAGGAGTCATACACTAAAATAACAGAAATTTCTCTTTTTTCTGGATCTACTCAAGATAGGAAAAAATTACCTTCCCTCTGAAGCACATAACAAAATTCCAGAATATTGAAGGCCTTGGAGTTGAATTTTATAAATGCCTTTTCTTTTCTTCTTCCTTTACCTTAAACCTGTTATTTGTGTGTTTGTAAGAGACAATTTATCTAAAATGTAAAGCATTAGCACTTGTGGCTGGAAATAAACTAATTTCCTAAGACCTGCTGTAGGTTAGTAAAGATAAACGGAAGACTTTCATTCTTCATTAAGTTGTCTACATTAACTTACTGAGGAGGTAGAGTAAAATATTTTAACTGCCTTAACGAGCTTAGAAATCGTTGTGTGGCCACTTGAAGTAACTGAGAAAAATATTATTTAGCATATTATTATGGAATTTTGACAGGTTAGTAACTATCAAACGTAAAGAAATGTTTACATTGTTAATAATTCTACATGTACAAAACTATTTACGTCTATTCTTTTTTTAAAAAATTTTGAATGACTGAACTCAAATATGCAGAATAACCATGAGAAACCTAACTATTATGATGCCATTTAGTATTGCATTATTGTTAGACTCAGACATTTTTATTTTCTTAAAGCCAAAAATAACAAAAAATTCTATCTAAATTTATTTAAATATTAAGGATTTTAACATCAAATCAATTGAAAATTGGCCTCCAGCTCCATTATTACAATTCAATACATTGATTGTTTAAAAAATGTTAGCATTCCCTTTAAATATGGCACTGTTTACTTTGAGGAATAAGTATTTGCAGCCTTATTGTGACTTCCCCATAAGTGCTTTCCTTGCAGCACCTAAGACATTGCTTTATATAGACTAAAAACTGAGTTGTCTTAAAATATATATTAAATAATGAGCTGATTATGGATGATAGCTTATAAGCAGTTCAATTTTAGTTTTTCAGTTGCAAATTTTCTTTTCAAATCTCTAAGATTACTTTATATACAGAGGTATGTAATCAAAGGTAAGAAATCTTTATAACCTGCAGGGTAATGTGAGTCATGCAGATGCCTCACTTCTTCCTTCTGTGTTGTCCTCAATGATCAGGAGTTTTCTATTTTGTATATGAATGTTTCTATGCTGTACTCTTGGGCTCAAGTGATCCTCCCACCTCAGCATCTTAGCATCCTGAGTAGCTGGGATGAGAGGTGTATGCTAACATGACTGGTTAAACTTTGTTTGTTTTATTTTTTGCAGGGATGAGGTCTTGCTATGTTGTCCAGGCTAGTGTAGAACTCCTGGCCTCAAGTGATCCTCCTGTCTCAGCCTTCCAAGGTGCTGAGATTACAGGCATGGGCCACTGTGCCCTGCAAGATACTTAATATTAACTTACACACATTATGTTGTTTAAGCATGGCTTATATGCTATGCTACATGAAACATTTAATCAAGCTCAAGTATTCCTCTATTATCAAACCTGTGAATGTGTCCAGTTTTTTTCCTGCTATGAATAGTGGTGAAAAGTCTTAATTTTGGGGTTAATTTTTGTTAATTTTCCTCAAAGTGAAATTAACAAGTCAGTGGGCATGAACCATTTTATTCATTATTCTTTTATCAATTATTATTTATTTCTTAATTTATGTCAGAAATCGTGTTCACTGCTGGGCATATGGTGGTGATTACTAAAAAATAAAAAAAAGCTTTTGCCCTTAATTTTGTAGGTCTTGTCACACATGCCAGGTTGCTCTCCAGAGAGTGAACGATTTACAAAACGCTCAACCATTCTCATTCCCTCCAACTTTACCAGCATTGGTTATAACATTTTATTTCCTTTTTTCTAGTTTAATAACTATGTCATGGCACCTGAAAATTATTTTGATTAGCAATTGTTTAGTTGCAAGTAAAGTGTGCATTTCTTCAAAAATCATCAATTTATTCATCTTTTCTCTTTTGTTTTGATAGGATAATTGGTAAATTATTTTCCCTTTTATTAAATAGGAATTTCTCTTTTTTCTCTAGTTTCTTAGAATTCTACTTTGGGTTTTAAATAGTAATCAGACATAGTAGAAGAATAAAGTTTGACAATTCTAATAAATACCCTTCTTGGAATAGGAAATAGAATGAATTTAAAGACATTAAAGCAGTCATAACAAAGTTGGCTTAAATAATTAAAAATCTCCATGAGTACAGATAGAATTTTTGCTTATCCATGAATATATAACACTGATTTTTCAACAAACATAGCTAGAAGAAATAGAACATAATAAGGTAATTAATGAATCCTTTAGGAAACAAAGCTACATTAAACACATTTTTATTTACTTAAGAAGAAAACAAAAAAGAAAAAACCTCAAAGCAAAAGTGATCTTTATCAAATCATCATTGAATAGACTTCTTCAGGAGCTTACAGAGACATTTTGAATGAAAAAAGCCTCTTGGTCTGATAGTAACTTAAGCAGTATCCTGATTCATTAACAACAATGCCACAGCTGCAGCACTAACATAACCACCAAGCAACTTTAGATTGTTGGTTCAGCTGAGACAGCTCAGCTTGTAAATCAGATCTACCCTGGCTGGCTTTGACTGAGTCAGCGCCTCTCCTTCCTAGAGCTTCAGAGGCTTTCCTAGGAGTCTTTGCTATCAGAGTCATGGGCCCTTTGGCTTCCTCTCAGGAACTCTCCGCTGGTAGGTTTTGTTTTGTATTCTAAGGGAAAAGATAGAATATGGAAATTCTTTGGAGGGTGGGGGGTGCAAAACACCACACAAAAATAAGCAACAACAAAACTCACAAAACTTGGCCCATAACAGAAGTTCTTTTTTTTGTTTTAATTTTGGAAACCTGCAAAATGGCATTTGAGTTATTTCTTTTCTCCCTCAAGAGTTTCTCTTTCTGCTAACTTGTAGATTTCCTCACCCAATCTCTCTCCAGGGCCCAAACACATACACAGACACAGACACACACACACACTCACACCCACACACACCCACAGTTGATGTGTTGATGTGATGGTACTGAAACTGATACAATCTTTAAAAATAAATTCCTAGAACTTAATGAAATTACTGTTATTTGATCATTGGTTAATCCAAGACAAAGTCAAAAGTCTATTTTCCTTCAACAGGAAACTTCGTAAATGTATAAATTCTGCAAACGGGAAAGTGACTGAGGCAGGTCTTAATTGATTAGACGTTTCTTTAGCCAAGGTTGAGAGGACATGCTTGGGAAAAAACGCAAATCACAGGAGCACCTGTGACCTATGCTTTTTCCAAAGGAGATTTTGGGAACTGCAATATGTAAAGGGAAAGGAGCAAGCAGGAGGGGAAAAAAAGAAGGGAATTTAGGCAGTGAGGTTCTCATTAGCTTCAGTACATCTACATTTTACATGTATAAAGAGAGAGTAGAGGAAAAGTTAATTATGCGTTGTCATGCTCAGTAAATCTATATTTAACTTTTTAAAAATTTCAATAGGTTTATGGGGGACAGGTGGTGTTTGGTTACATGAATAAGTTCTTTTTTTTTTTTTTTTTTTTGAAACAGAGTCTCACTCTGTAGCCCCTGCTGGAGTGCAGTGGAGCGATGTTGGTGATCTGCCTCCCAGGTAAAGCAATTCTCGTGCCTCAGCCTCCTGAATAGCTGGGACTACAGGCCTGCACCACCACACCCAGCTAGGTTTTGTATTTTTAGTAGAGATGGGATATTGCCATGGTGGCCAGGCTGGTCTCAAACTCCTGACCTCAAGTGATCCACCCACCTTGGCCTCCCAACGTGCTGGGATTACAGGCATGAACCACTGTGCCTGGCCCATGAATAAGTTCCTTAGTAGTGATTTCTGAGATTTTGGTGGACCCACCACCTGAGCAGTGCACACTGTACTTAATGTGTAGTCTTTTATCCCTCACCCCCTCCTACCCTTTCTCCTGAGTCCCCAAAGTCCAGTGTATCATTCTTATGCCTTTACATCTTCATATCTTAGCTCCCGCTTATGAGTGAGAACATAATGATGTTTGGTTTTTCACTCCTAAGTTACTTCACTTAGAATAATGGCCTCCAATTCCATCCAGGTTGCTGCAAATACTATTATTTCATTCCTTTTTATGGCTGAGTAATATTACATAATATATATACCACATTTTCTTTGTCCAGTCATTGATTGATGGGCATTTGGGCTGGTTCTGTATTCTTGCAATTGTGAATTGTGCTGCTATAAACATGTGTGTGTAAGTATCTTTATCCTGTAATGACTTCTTTTCCTCTGGGTGGATACCCAGTAGTGGGATTGCTGGATCAAATGGTAGATCTACTTTTAGTTCTTTAAGGAATATCCACACTGTTTTCCACAGTGGTTGTACTAGTTTACATTCCCACCAACAGCGTGAAAGTGTTCCCATTTCACCACATCCATGCCAACATCTATTATTTTTTGATTATGCCCATTCTTGTAGGAGTAAGGTGGTATTGCATTGTGGTTTTACTTTGCATTTCCCTGATAATTACTGATGTTGAGCATTTTTTCATGTTTGTTGGCCATTTGTATATCTTCTTTTGAGAATTGTCTATTCATGTCCTTAGCCTACTTTTTGATGAAATTGTTTTTTTTTTTTTTCTTGCTGATTTGAGTTCTTTGTAGATTTTGGATATTAGCCTATTCTTGGAAGTATAGCTTGAGACGGTTTTCTCCCAATCTATGGGTTGTCTGTTTGCTCTGCTGATTTATTTCTTTTGCTGTGCAGAAACTTTTTAGTTTAAGTAAGTCCCATCTATTTATCTTTATTTTTGTTGCATTTGCTTTTGGGTTCTTGGTCATGAAGTCTTTGCCTAAGCCAATATCTAGAAGAGTTTTTCTGATGTCATCTTCTAGAATTTTTATGGTTTCAGGTCTTAGATTTAAGTCTTTGATCAATCTTTAGTTGATTTTTGTATAAGGTGATAGATGAGGATCCAGTTTCATTCTTCTACATGTGGCTTGCCAATTATCCCAGCACCATTTGTTGAAGAGGGTGTCATTTCTCCACTTTATGTTTTTGTTTGCTTTGTTGAAAATCAGTTGGCTATAAGTATTTGGCTTTATTTCTGGGTTTTCTATTTTGTTCCATTGGTCTATATGCCTATTTTTATACCAGTATCATGCCGTTTTGACGATTATGGCCTTATAGTATAGTTTGAAGCCGGGTAATGTGGTGCCTCCAGATTTGTTCTTTTTGCTTAGTCTTGCTTTGGCTATGTGGGTTCCTTTTTGGTTCCACATGCATTTTAGGGTTGTTTTTTCCAGTTCTTTGAATAATGATGATGGCATTTTGATGGGAATTGCATTTAATTTGTAAATTGCTTTTGGCAGTATGGTCATTTTCACAATATTGCTTCTACCCATCCATGATCATGGGATGTGTTCCCATTTGTTTGTGTTGTCTGTGATTCCTTTCAGCAGTGTTTTGTAGTTTTCTTTGTAGAGCTATTTCACCTCCTTGGTTAGGTATATTCCTAACTATTTTATTTTTTTGCAGCGATTGTAAAAGGAGTTGAGTTCTTGATTTGATTCTCAGCTTGGTCACCGAGTTGGATCAGGCTGATTTTATTGATTTGGGCCCACCAAGTAGGGACTCTGCATTTAATGTTGCAGCTCAGAGAGTTAAAAAAGGTTCTAATAATTTATTTGCTTGGTTAGCTGAAATATGGATTAAAAGATGGCCCACTATGAGGGAGCTGGAAATGCCTGATCTCCCTTGGTTTAATGTAGAGGAAAGGATCCAAAGGCTTAGGGAGATTGGGATGGTGGAGTGGATTATTCACTTTATACCTACTCATCCCAGCCGAGAGGGTCCAGAATATATATCCCTGAACAATGGCTTGCAAAATAGATTCATGAGGGCAGCATCTGCATCTTTGAAGAGCCCTGTAATTGCTGTATGTCAGATCTAACAGTGGGAACTGCAGTCACTCAACTACAAAATTTACATACAATGGGAATCATCAAATCCTGATGTGGCAGGGGCCAAGTGGCAGCATTCAACTGTCAAAGGCAAGGTGGGTGTAGCTACCATAATGGACAGCAGAGGTAAAGCAGCAATCAGAATAGTCTGACTCATGTAGAGCTCTGGCATTGGCTAATTAATCATGGTGTTCCTAGAAGTGAAATTGATAGGAAGCCTACTGCATTTCTACTTAAATTATACAAACAGAAAACTTCTAGGTCGAATGGACAAAAGACTAGTTTGAGTTATAAAAACAGAGAATCATGGCCCCTCAATCAACTTCCAGACTTGAGCCAGTTTACAGACCAAGAACCCTTTAAATAAAGAGGAGGGTGTGTCCCCTTGAGGAAAGACCCCGCTACATTACTGACAATTTATACAGTGAATCTTTCTCCCATACTTCCTCAAGGGGACTTCCAGCCTTTTACCATGGTAACTGTGCATTGGGGAAAGGGAAATGATCAGGTATTTTGGAGACTACTGGACACAGGCTCTGCTGACATTGATTCCAGGGGATCCAAAACATCATCGTGGTCCTCCAGTTAAAGTAGGGGCTTATGGAGGTCAGGTAATTAATAGAGTTTGAGCTCAGGTGTGACTTACAGGGGTCCAGTGGATCATTTACCCAGTGCCAGAATGCATAATTGGCATAGACATACTTAGCAGCTGGCAGAACCCCCACTTTGGCTCCTTGACTAGTATGGTGAGGGCTATTATGGTGGGAAAGGCCAAATGGAAGCCTTTAGAGCTACCTCTACCTAGACAAATAGTAAATCCAAAACAATATCACATCCCTGGAGAGATTGCGGAGATTAGTACCACCATCAAGGACTTGAAAGATGCAGGGGTGGTGAAACCCATCACATCCCCATTCAACTATCCCATTTGGCCTATGCAGAAGACAAATGGATCTTGGAGAATGACAGTGGATTATTGTAAGCTTAACCAAGTAGTGACTCCAATTGGAGCTGCTGTACCAGATGTGGTTTCACTGCTTGAGCAAATTAACACATCTCCTGGTACCTGGTATGCAGCCACTGACTTGGCATAGGCCTTTTTCTCCATTCCTTTCCATAAGGCCCACCAGAAACAATTTGTCTTCAGCTGGAAAGGCCAGCAATAAACCTTTACTCTCCTACCTCAGGGGTATATTAACTCTCTGGCTTTGTGTCACAATTTTATTCAGAGAGAACGTAATTGCTTTTCACTTCTGCAAGATATCCCATTGGTCCGTTACATTGACAACATTATGCTGATTGGATCCAGTGAGTAAGAAGTAGCAAACACAATGGACTTATTGGTGAGACATTTGTGTGCCAGAGGATAGGAAATAAATCTGACTAAAATTCGGGGACTTTCTACCTCAGTAAAATTTCTAGGGGTCCAGTGATGTGGGGCTTGTCGAGATATTCCTTCTAAGGTAAAGGATAAGTTGCTGCATTTGGCCCTTCCTACAACCAATAAAGAGACACAATGCCTAGTGGGCCTATTTGGATTTTGGAGACAACACATTCATCATTTGGGTGTGTTACGCTGGCCTATTTATTGAGTGACCTGAAAGGCTGCCAGTTTTGAGTGGGGTCCAGAACAGGAGAAGGCTTTGCAACAGGTCCAGGCTGCTCTGCCACTTGGGCTGTAGGACCCAGCAGATCCAATGGTGCTCAAGGTGTCAGTGGCAGATAGGGATGCTGTTTGGAGCATTTGGCAGGCTCTCATAGGTGAATCACAGCAGAGGCCTCTAGGATTTTGGAGCAAGTCTCTACCGTCTTCTGCAGATAACTACTCTCCTTTTGAGAGACAGCTCTTGGCCTGTTACTGGGCTTTGGTGGAAACTGAACGTTTGACTATGGGTCATCAAGTCACCATGCTACCTGAACTGCCTATCATGAACTGGGTGCTTTCTTACCCATCTAGCCATAAAGTGAGTCATGCACAGCAGCATTCCATCATCAAGTGGAAGTGGTAGACGTGTGATCTGGCTCGAGCAGGTCCAGAAGGCACAAGTAAGTTACATGAGGAAGTGGCTCAAATGGCCATGGTCTCCACTCCTGCCACCCTGCGTTCTCTCCCCCACCCTTCACCAATGGCCTTATGGGGAGTTCCCTATGATCAGTTGACAGAGGAAGAGAAGACTAGGGCCTGGTTCGCAAATGGTTCTGCACAATATACAGGCACCACCCAAAAGTGGAGAGCTGCAGCACCGCAGCCCCTTTCTAGGACATCCCTGAAGGACAGCAGTGAAGGGAAATCTTCCCAGTGGGCAGAACTTCGAGCAGTGCACCTGGTTGTGCACTTTGCATGGAAAGAGAAATGGCCAGATGTGTGATTATATACTGATTAATGGGCTGTAGCCAATGGTTTGGCTGGATGATCAGGGACTTGGAAGAAGTGTGATTGGAAAATTGGTGACAAAGAAGTTTGGAGAAGAGATATGTGGATGGACCTCTCTGAGTGGTCAAAAACTGAAGATATTTGTGTCTCATGTGAGTGCTCACCAATGGGTGACCTCAGCAGAGGAGGAGTTTAATAATCAAGTGGATAGGATGACCCGTTCTATGGACACCACTCAGCCTCTTTACCCAGCCACCCCTGTCATCGCCCAATGGGCTCATGAATAAAGTGGCCATGGTGGCAGAGAGGGAGGTTACTCATGGGCTCAGCAACATAGACTTCCACTCACCAAGGCTGACCTGGCTATAGCCACTGCTGAATGCCCAATTTGCTAGTAGTAGAGACCAACACTGAGCCCTCGGTGTAGCACCATTTCTTGGGGTGATCAGCCAGCTACCTGGTGGCAAGTTGATTATATTGGACCTCTTCCATTATGGAAAGGGCAGAGACTTCTCCTCACTGGAATAGACACTTACTCTGGATATGGGTTTGCCTATCCTGCACGCAATGTTTCTGCCAAGACTACCATCCTGGATTCATGGAATGCCTTATCTGCCATCATAGTATTCCACACAGCATTGCCTCTGACCAAGTCACTCACTTTACAGCTAAAGGCCGGGCATGGTGGCTCACACCTGTAATCCCAGCACTTTGTGAGGCCGAGGCAGGCGGATCACGAGGTCAGGAGATCGAGACCATCCTGGCCAACATGGTGAAACCCCATCTCTACTAAAAATACAAAAATTAGCTGGGTGTGGTGACGCGTGCCTGTAATCCCAGCAACTTGAGAGGCTGAGGCAGGAGAATCACTTGACCAAGGGAGTTGGAGGTTGCAGTTAGCCGAGATTGCGCCACAGCACTCCAGTCTGGTGGCAGAGTGAGACTCTGTCTCAAAAAAAAAAAAATAAATAAATAAATAAATAAAAGTGCAGCAGTGGGTTCTTGCTCATGGTATTCACTGGTCTTACCATGTTCCCCATCATCCTGAAGCAGCTGGATTGATAGAATGGTGGAATGGCCTTTTGAAGTCACAATTACAACCCCAACTGGGTGACAATACTTTGCAGGGCTGGGGCAAAGTTCTCCAGAAGGCCATGTATGTTCTGAATCAGCGTTCAATATATGGTACTGTTTCTCCCATAGTCAGGATTCACTGATCCATGAATCAAGGGTGGAAATGGAAGTGGCACCATTCACTATCACCCCTAGTGATCCACTAGTAAAATTTTTGCTTCCTGTTCCCATGACATTATGTTCTGCTGGCCTAGAGGTCTTAGTTTCAGAGGGAGGAACACTGCCACCAGGAGACACAACAATGATTCCATTAAACTGGAAATTAAGATTGCCACCTGGACACTTTGGGCTCCTTCTACCTTTAAGTCAACAGGCTAAGAAGGGATTTACAATGTTGGCTGGGGTGATTGACCCAGGCTATCAAGACAAAATCAGTCTAGTACTCCACAATGGAGGTAAGGAAGAGTACACATGAAATACAGGAGATCCATAGGGCATCTCTTAGTATTACCATGCCCTATGATTAAGGTTAATGGAAAACTACAACAGCTCAATCCAGGCAGGACTATGAATGGTTCGGACCCTTCAGGAATGAAGTTTTGGGTCACTCCACCAAGCAAAAAAAAAAACAAACAAAAAAAAACCATGACCTGCTGAGGTGCTTGCTGGAGGCAAAGGGAATACAGAATGGGTAATAGAAGAAGGTAGTCATCAATACCAGATATGACCAGGTGACCAGCTGCAGAAATGAGGACTATAACTGTCATGAGTATTTCCTCCCTCTTTTGTTAAAAACATTTGTGCATGTATACACTTGTACTAAGAAAATATCTTCATTTTATTTCCTTTTCCTTTATCATGTGACATAAGATTTATTGACTTCATATCAGCATTTAAGTATTGTTAGCTTTTTAAAATAGTATTTGGGTTGGGGATTGATGCATTTCCAGTTTTATGAAGGATAGTTGTATTATGTCAGGTGTAATTATGACCTCATTATTGTCTTTATTTGAAGATTATGTATGATCTCAGGAGATGCGTATGGGTTCAAGTTGACAAGGGGTGGACTTGTGATAGTTAATAACTGAGTGTCAACTTGATTGGATTGAGGGATACAAAGTATTAATCCTGGGCATATATGTGAGGGTGTTGCCAAAAGAGGTTAACATTTGAGTCAGTGGGCTGAAGAAGGCAGATCCGCCCTTAATCTGGTGGGCACAATCTAATCAGCTTCAAGCAAATGTAAAGTAGGCAGAAAATTGTGAAAAAGGCAAGATGTGCTTAGCCTCCCAGCCTACATCTTTCTTCCATGCTGGATGCTTCTTGCCCTTGAACATCAGACTTCAAGTTCTCCAGTTTTGGGACTCAGACTGGCTCTCCTTGCTCCTCAGCTTGATATATATATATAGAGAGAGTGCCAATGATTTGCTCTCAGATATAGATATATATTATATGTTATATATATCATATATATATTATATATTATATATATCATAGTTATATATATTATATATATCATATATATCATATATATGATATATATATATCCTATTAGTTTTGTCCCTCTAAGAGAATCCTGACTAATACAACATTACTAGAACAAGGGGGGTTGTAAAGTAATGAATCGGTTCCTTTGCTCTGTTTACTCATTCAATATTTCAGATGCATTTATTTAGTGATGACTGCTGGGCCCATACTGCTAGGATTTGTGAGAAATACAAAATATGTGATATCTCTCTCTCTGTTACAGTCAAGTTGAGGAACACAAGACAGAAATCCATGGAATAACTTCAGAAAGATTCCAAGGCAAATACCTGATAGTCAAGAATGGGAAGAATTCTTAAGTGTGGTAGGAATTCAAAGTAAGAGAAAGGTGAAGAGGAACATAGGTTATCTGGGCCTGGCAAGACTTCTTCAGGGAGACTTCCAGGGAATAAAGAACTCTAAGCAGCGAAGCTGTGTCAGGCATTGTACTCACTGTTAAACACATATTAGGAACTGGATTAGAAAAGATAATAAATGTGTAGGCTTGTCCAAAGGTCTAGTATGACCTTTAGTTAGTACGCTGATGTTTCCATTTGCTGTACAGTACCCTAGAGACTTTAACTGATTCCATGATGCTTCCCTAGGTGGCTAATGTATGACCTTATGAGTGTTTAGGTATCTTCAGATACTGCCTCACTGAATTCTTCTTGATTACGTAATTAATCTCCTTATACTTGTCAGTAACTTTTTTGGGTGGAGGTAAAAGAAAGGCAAAAAATGTTTATTGTATCAGGGCTTGTGCTAGAATTTCCAGAATGTGTAGAAAATAATACTGTAACCAAGAAACCACAACGGTCCTCTTGACACACCCAGTATTCATGATTCTCACTGAAAGGAGATTGTTTTTTCTAGTCCTAGCTATCAAGGAGATAAATTATATGGCCTAGTCATTTAACTGTTGCATAAAGGACCAACTCACATAACATAATAAAACAATGTAATAAATCAAGGAGAGTTTTAGGGCTGTGTTTTGCATTGAAGAATGAATATGAATAAGTTTAAGCAAGGTTCTTCTCCACTAGACTTTTAAAAAATGAATAATAGAACTTCCTTGTAGTTCGTCATGAAT
This sequence comes from Pongo abelii, assembly GCF_028885655.2. NCBI lineage: Eukaryota > Metazoa > Chordata > Mammalia > Primates > Hominidae > Pongo > Pongo abelii. The sequence continues at coordinate 88,087,950 of NC_071991.2, read as the reverse complement.
ACAAATTATATACAAATGTCAGAAGTGGAGAAAAGCAAGTATGTAATTCAAGTTTTAGTATTACTTTTTAAAGTATATGACTTGTCAGGATAGGACAGACCAAAATATTGAGTTACCAGTTCCATAAAATGATAATACTATAGTTGTTTTCTGATGTGCAAAATACCAGTAGATACTTAAAGAAAGAGGAAAAAGATAATGATACCGCTAGGTCTTTAAAAGTAAAATGGACTCATTTCCCAAGATTAGGAGGAGTCAGATAAGAAGGCAAAGTTCGTTGCGTGCTGTAAGCTTTCCATATTTCAGCCCTAAGATATTTTATTCTTAGCCCATATACAAAAATGCGCTGTCATTTATGATCTTCAACAGTATAGGAATGGAATGGAAACAATGTAATTAGGGATCTCTGTGTTACTTGTAAGTCATTGGTATGCTAGCCAATGATTTGCTCTCAGCTGGGAATAAAATTCTTGGAACTGAAATCCGTACATCACTCCTCCTCTATTTCCACTTTCAGGGTTGTGTCATTCTCAATTCTTCCTATCTTTATCAGAGAACACTCTAAACCCTGAAGCATCTGATAGTTTAGTGAGGCTTATTAAAATGTCTAGACCCACCTAAAAAAGCCAAAGTATTGCATAAGTTGGCAGTTTATATGCTTTCTTCTACCCTTCTCAGTTTTTCATGCATATAAATATACCTTCCAGATTGCAAGTCTTCTGGGGGCAGAGACTGTATTTCTTTTTACTTACTTCCCTCCTTCTTGCCATCAGTGTGGCACTTGCTCCTTTTATCCTTCTCCACAATGCCCTCCCTAATTCAGAAGATGCAGATTATTCTTAATATTCACTGCAAAACTCTTGGGGAATTAAATTGACAATTTCTCTAACTATAGAAAGAAAAAATCTGTACCAACAAATTTGCTGGTACATCTGCACTCTTTGGTTCATTCATTGTGAATTTGCATTTTGTGAACTTTTTTTTTCCCCCACAGGGGAAGACAAACTACAAATGAAAGGGTAAAGCTGAGGAATATTAGGGCTCATAGCTGTAGGCTACCCCTAAACCTTTGTGGGAAGGATTTTGCAGGCAAGTCAGGTAGAATCCTAAGGGAACAATTTCAGGGCAGAGAAAGGCAAAATGAATCCCATTCAGGTGAACAGAGAAATATTTATTCATTAACACACAAGTTAGGGGGAAGAGGAAATAGAAGAGGCTAGAGACCTCTGAAGAAAGGAAATAGTTATAGTTTTCTAGAAAGATATATTGTAGGAGAATCTGAAGTTGAAAGTACCAGCCGAGGGCATTGTATTGCTTCCTCTTGAGGAAAAGAGGCCTAAGGTTCAATTCATTTGTTTTGGACTAATCACAAAAAGGCTCCCAGAGCAACCCTGTGATTTTAAATATGAAGAAAACAAGTCCATGGAAGGAAAATTGAGCTACAGTATGTGGCCACTGGTGTCCTAAGTAACATTAAATTACAAATCAATGAGTGACTTGAAAGGAGATTAAAATTTGTGTTTGTTAGTCTATTTTTAAGCCTTTCTAAGGCTAGGAAATAAGGTTATATAAAGTTTAGCTAGCTTTTTGTAAGATAATCTAAAAGCACCTTTTCCACTTTCTGTTCTCAGAATTGGCAGTGAAAAATTGTTCTGATCACAGTTTCTTGAAGTATAATTACTTTGTCAAAAGAAAATATAATTAGAACTATTTTAAAATGTGCTTTAATTGTATTTAAAGATTTGATAATTTGTTCATGTATAAAACATTCTGTTAATTTAGCAACAAGCAGCAGTAGTGAAGTCAGGAAATGATCTGACAGTTTTTCTCTTTCCTGTTTTAAAAATACCATATATTCTACCCTTTTGTCTATTCAAAGAGACATAGTCAGTTTCAGCAGTGGATTGAATTAAATGCTTGACACAGCTTTATGAGCATCAGCTCCATTTATTTCCTCTGTCCCACTGCATTTTTTCACACATCTCATACCATAACTGCGGCAGAATAACAACAATAGGTCCAATACACCCCTTCAGATCCCTTCATTCATAAACTTAATTAGCATAAATCTGTTTCGTCTTTCTCATCCTTGCCCTGAAAACTCTGGAAATTCCCTCCTTTCTTCTACGATTCTTATTTATCACTTAAAAAATGTCTTCTATCTGGCAGCAGTTTGATAGTTTGAACTCCCCCATGAAAGGTAAGTTCGTGTCATTGCCAACATGCAGATTTGGATCAATAAATCAAAGCTTTTTGGAATAAAATATTTCTTAGAAGTGAAAGGGGCTCCTTATTCACAATCCATAAAACTACATAAAATACTGGGTTTCAAAAAAACTTGGAGATACCAAGTTTTAGAATTGGGTAGAAAACAAATGTAAAGAGTTAATTATTCTTGGTTCATATCATCTAAGATTAGAATTGTTAGCACCAAAAGAAATAGATGACTTTCTCCTCTTTTTCTATTGAGTGTGCTCTTCCTAGTCCCCACCTTTGTCCTCTCTGGGACTTTGGCAATAGATGAGGGCTGGATCTAAGAACGTGTGCTCTTTGGGAGAGACTTACAGGACTGGTAAGGAGTGGAGGCACTGAAGTAAGATGCCTGGACCTTGAATCTCAGTTCACTTACAGTTTATTTAGCCTCACCAAACTTCACTTTCTCTAACATATAACGTAAGAGTAATGATAGTACCTACCTTTTTTGGTTGTTGTGAAGCATTTTGTAGTAGTCCATTCTCACACTGCTAATAAAGACATACCTGAAACTGGGTAATTTATAAAGGAAAAAGGTTTAATTGACTCACAGTTCAGCACGGCTGGAGAGGTCTTAGGAAACTTACAATCATGGTGAAAGGGGAAGCAAACATGTCCTTCTTCATTTAGTAGCAGGAAAAAGAAATGTCAAGCAAAAAAGGAAAAAGCCCCTTATAAAACCATCAGATCTCATGAGAACTCATTGTCACAAGAACAGCATGAGGCCCTGCTGGGTCCCCAGTACACATGAGAATTATGGGAACTACAATTCAAGATGAGATTTAGGCAGGGACACAGCCAAACCATATCACATTTAGAGTTTCTAGTTATTACTGTTACCATGAGCGATTAAACACTGCCTAGCCAAATGTTTCAAACATATGAGGAACTAAGATGGATCCTCTGGGACTGGAATATTTTCTCCTAGAATTCAACTTCTGATTAATTGATAATGACGCTTAGTTAAAATCACATAAATTTCTAGTTAATTTTATTCTCCTCTCTCCCTTCAACCACTTTCTAATTGGAATAAATTCTGCAATGGTCATTTTCTAATTTCACACTTGAAGTGAAAATATGTATATGAATCATTTAGATAAAATACAATTTTCTTATTACTGAATTTTGTTGTGTGATCTGAATTACTAGTTGAGGTCAGAGTATCTGGAAGACCACAAAAATATATGTGAAGAATATAAATTTCAATCTCTCATTCTAAGTCTTTTTATCACCATGGTCTGATATTGATTTGCAGAAGTGGAATGGATGGAAAAAAGAATGACAGTCCATTTAGATAATTAAAATAATCGAGCAGAAGAAAGAAATTCAATGTTGGCTTCAGTTGCGATACAGTAATGAATTCTCATTGTTTAGCATGAAATTGACAAAGAACAGGATGTTCTTCCTATAGTGTTTTATTTCATCTTAAACATTGGCATTTAAGTCATTTATTGACCATACTTCTCATATTCTTCAGGTTTAAAAAAATTTAAATTGCAAAATAGATTCAGTTTTGTACCAAATTATAATGACACCAAGTACATTTATGAATAACTTAAAGTATTTGTTTTATCTTATTGAATAATGGTAGATCTTTGAAAGTCTGAATTATTTTCATCTGATTTCTAAATATGAATATTCTAACCAGGTAACATTGTAGAAACTGCACTTTAGTTTCTTAAGGGGGCATGATACCCTCACCTGGCATTGAAAGCAGACTCCTTAGAAATAAATGAAAATGCTTCCCTATGTGACTATGTAAGCTTCCAAATGATGCAGACCATTGGATTGGTTATGGGGATGACCTTGAATAGGAAAAACTAAAAATGAATACTTAGATATAATCCTTTTTGGAATAAAGAATATTCATAGAAGTAGGTTTGACTCAACACCTTTAGCTTTGGCTAAAGTGACAGTGTTTGGCCAAAGTGACAGAAAGTATGCAAACTGGAATTATAAATGGTTTTTAAAAAACCACAAAAGCAAAGGATAACTTCATGTTTGACCATTCTGACTATTGACAGAGCTCTCATGATTGACTGGGATTGTCAGTTTTATGGGACTAGCTAAATATTCATTGTTGACTGAGGGGAAGCAGTACATTGGTAAACAATCCAGGATCAAAAAGTTAATAATTTTGACTTGGTTTGAATTCCCGGAGGGAACATGGAACTGTTTTTCTTTATTTGAATCTGCAGCCTTAAGCTGAAGAAATGCAGCCTGCTGCAGTATATGTGTTATTAAATGCTATATCTTGCCTCAGACCACAATGTGACTATCATTTAAAGCTAACTATATGCTACATCTCATTGGGAAAATAACTTGTATAAGTCCTTAAGCAATCTCTAAAGGCAGTGGGTTGTGTATAAACCATGTGTCTTGCTAGTTGGGTTGAACAGAAGCAATATTTACTATATCTTTTTTTTCTTTTTCTTTTTCGGTCAAAACCTAAGGGCAGACAATTTTTAAAAATGTTTTTCTTCTCTAACAGCAACTGCTCAATGAAATGAAAAGTCATTTTCATAGTAGTTCAGAATTATAGTATTTATTTCAAATTTAGCAAACATTTATTGGGGTCCTACACTATACCAAGCACATTTTTAAGTACCTGGGGCTATAAAAGTGAATATGGCTCAGTCCAGTCTTAAAGGAGTTAAGAATATATGGGTGACATGGACTTCTAAAAACAAAACAAAAACAAACATGCTAAGCATAAGGTGGTTTACTAGACTAAAGTAAACAATAAAGATGGAGGCTTGACTTAGTTGAGATAGATTTTTCTGCAGGCAGAGAAAGAGGAAAGGGGATTCCTATTCTTGAGGTATACAATGTGCCAAGGTATAGAGGTGTGACAGTTCATACCGCCAATAGGAAACAATGTGTAGTCCAACATGTAGCAAATTATAACATAGCCTGTTCACCACTTTTGATACAATCCAAGGGCTTGGTCTTGGTCATCTTCATTGACTGCTTCCTACCTTTTCTTTTATGAGTCCTATAGTTTGTCGCCTATATAACCCCCTATATATTTAAAGGATGTAGAACTATAATCACTGAATGCTGGATTAGAAATTGATCTATGGTGTCACTCAGTTTTTTTGCTGGGATGCACCATTTGAGTTTATAAATGTTACAGCATTCATTAAACACCTTGGAATTGAAGCTGCTAGTCAAAAAACTTCACTGAAGGATTGATTATGAAGCTGGGCTAAAGATTAAATCAGAGCCTTACTTTGGAGCACTGGCTGAAAAGCAGTGTAAGATTTCTGGCAGATAGCTTCAGCATGGAGGTTGAGCTTTTTTTATCTGTGTACCTTCCAAATATTGTGGTTCTTAGATCACAAACATAACCTATATCGTACCTATCAGAGAGCACGTGTTCAACAAATATTTGTGAAAAGTATGAAGGGATATAGGAGAACACAGCATCTCCACTGGATCAGATAAAGCCACGAATCTCTGCTGAGACTGTTTACATTTTACAATGGAGATAAATGTCATGATCCTGAGTCCCTGTTCCAGAATAATAAAATATCCTCCCAGGCAGAATATGAAATCCAACACTAAATTCTGATCTAGGGTGTGGAGTAGAGAGAGTTAACAATTGAGAGAGAAAAGTTTTTAAGGAGTTGTTAGAAGTAGCTTGTGGTATAGTCCAATAATTGTTGATTATGAAAGTCACCAGCTTTTAGTTCCTGCTTGTGATTTTAATTAGTTTTCATGAATGTAAATCATGTGGTCCTCTACTTACCTGCTCAAGTTCATTATTCACTAGGTTATCTGCAGCTGGTTGTTTCAGGATTAACTGTCATGCTTAGAAAGAAGAGCTCTTGTTATTCCCAAAGCCTTAAGCAAGGATGATTTGGGGAATAAAAGTTAGTCCACTCAGAGCATGTGGCTTCAGTGCTTGGCTTGTATGTGGGGACTCCATAGGTGATGTGAGAGAAGACACATAGATGCTAAGTGGGCATAGACCCTGGATTTCATATGCAAAATAAACCCCAGAAATGCTTTACTAATATTTGATTTATTAGTAGGTCAATGAGTACTTATTGGTTATAATTATGATTAAATTGGACTTTATTTTAAAAATTTAGGGGAGAGATGTAGGGTTTGAATTCAGTGTAACATATTGTGAGATTAGGTCCTGTTGTACTTTTGAATCACCTAGAGAGCTTTGAAAAATCCTAAATCCAGACCTCAACCTGGATCAGATTATAACTTCTAGGATTTCTGGTTTAGCAAGTCTGGTCTAGCAAGGCTGGGTCTCTCTCATAATTTTTTGTTTAAAATTATATATGTCTTAAAGAAAAGTTGTAAGAACTTAAGTATACCTGCTACCTCCTTTCATCCATTTTTAAAGTTTTGTCACATTTGCTTTACCATTTTCTCTTTTTATGTATCTTGATTTTTTTTTTCTGAAATGTTTGAAAGTAGATTGCGTACAATATGCCTCTTTACCTAATGATTATTCAGTGTATATTTCCTAAGAATTAGAATATTCTTTTACATAGCCAAATTACAATGATCAAATTCAGGAAAATTAACAAACATAGTTTTTAAATTAGTATACTTTATTCTTTCTTATTATGGCAAAAAGTATTGTATCAATATACAATACCTTAATCTGCAAACCAACTTCTAATTTTGTCAACTGACCCAATAAGTGTCTGTGATGTTTAATTTATGCATCAGCTTGACTGGGCCAGGGAGTGCCCAGATATTTGTTCAAACATTCTGAGTATTTCTATTATAGTGTTTTGGGATGAGATTAACATTTAAATCAGGAGACTTAGTACAGCAGATTGCCTTCCATAATGTGGGTGACACCATCCAATCAACTGAAGGCCTGAATAGATGAAAAAGGCTGTTAACCCTCCCTCCCAGGTAAGAGATAATTCATCGTGCCTGATGGTCTCTGAAATGGAATATTGACTTTTTCCTGCCATTAGATTAGAACTGAAACATTGGTTCTTCCTGGATCTTGAGTCTGCTGGCCTTCAGACTAGAGCTACACTATTGGCTCTCCTAGTTCTGCAGCTTGGTGACTACTCGTAATCTGCAGATCTTGGGACGTGCCAGCCTCCATTATTTCTATACAGGAACAGATTTATTATAAAGGATTGCCTACTGGTTCTTCTCTGGAGAACACTGACTGTACATATTCCTCCACAGGTTGTTGTTGTTGTTGTTGTTTCCTCCCCCCCCAGCACAGGATCCAGTCCAGGATTGTAGGCTGCGTTTAGATCCGTATGTCTTTAGTCTTCTTTAAACTGGAACAGTTCCTCAGCCTTTCTTTGTCTTTCACATCACTGACATTTTTTTTGAAGAACGCAGGACAGTTATTTTACAGAATGTCTTTCTACTTGGCTATCTCTGATATTTCTTTATGATTACATTCAGGTTATATATTTTTGGTGGAATACTTCATATGAGCTGTAATTTTTTCTCCTATCCAGAAGCACATTTTATTGGTGACATTAATTTTGATCTCTTGATTAAGTTGTTGCCAATCTTCCCACTGTACTGTTATTCCCATATTTTGTTTTGGAGCTAAGAAGTAATTTGTGGGAAGATACTTTAAAATTTTTGTTCTTTTTAAAGTTTTCACCACTAGAATTAGCACCCACTGATGATTCTTGCCTAAGTCAATTTTTACAAGGATGGTTGTAAAATAGTGATTTTTCTAACTCGGCTTTCCTTTCTTTATTAATTGACATTCTACTATAAGAAAGTTTCTTACTTTCCCATTTATTTGGCTATTTATTATCAATAAAGATCCAGAGATTCTTATTCAACTCAATGAGTTATAATGTATCACTCTTCATATTTATTTTGATAATGAAATTATTCTAGATTTGACCAGTGAGAGTCCCTTCAAGTTGGCTGCTATATCTTCTTGTTATTCTCTTATAATTTTTAGCACTTATTTTTATTCTGGAACATGAAGATGTTTCTGATTCATTTCATACCTTCCATGTCCAAGCCCTAGGATTTAACCATTTCTCCAAGGACCCGTGGTTCCTTTTAGTGGGGAAAGATACTTGGAAACCAAGGTCTGGGTGATACTGTATTTTATTAATAAAGTCAGTCATTAGAGTGAGCATAGTAATGTATGATTATGGGAGCAGATATTGTGAAAACTAGAAATTTGGAATAAAGTTGCTCATCAATTACTTAAACCAAAAAGGATGAACACATTTAATTAAGAAAATACACAGTTAAATTTATGATAGTTGATTTTCAGTTTTTTAAAAAAGCATTATTAGAGTCAAGAAAAAGGAAACAATATTTTATAATCTATTATTATTATTTTTTAACCAGTAAACAGTGTTGTTTTTGTTACAAAAAACTGCCACAGCCCCATGCTTCTGCAAAATGAATGACACTGTGTGGGTCTAAATCAGTTGCAAAATGACCAAATCGTGGCAGTGACAAAATAGACTTGACATATAACTACATTGCAGATACGTATCTGAGAAATAGGGTATTGATGCAATTGATGAGTTTAAGAAACAACAGTTGATTCAGAATGGAAGACATGAACGATGAGCAGGTCAGATCTGTGCTGTGGCTGAATCCTGAGGAAGTAGCAAAATATTACACTCCAAAGAGCAGGAAGAAACTTAAGAGAGATAACCACTGAAAAGTGAAATGTGGAAATCAAAAGCTCTGTCTAGAAAAATGTAAAAAATGGTGAATTAAAACATATAAAAAACAAAAGTAAGTTGCTCGACTAAGTCTGAAAACAATGTGTTGTTGTGAGAACGCATACCTAAGTAGCCTCACAATACTAGGAATGAAGTTATTAATAAGTCTAACACATTTTCTTTGAGATACAGAAAACTTATTTATAAAACTTATATTAACATATATAGTAATGAAATTTGTTAAGCCATATTGCCCCTAATGGCAGGATGTGGGATGGTGGTGGGTGTTACAGGCAGAGGGTTGGTGAATGATGTCACTTGCAAAGATTCAGGGGCTTTACCATGTGGAAGAAGGTATTTTCAGTTTTGATGCTAAACAGGAAGTAACATTTCTGGCAAGAAGAGTAAAAATACTATGATATTGTCAAAATATGAAGAATACTGAGGTTGATCATAGCAGAGAGAACAAAGACCCAACATACTGAGGTTACTTGGAGAAAGGAAGGTCACTGACTCATTCAGACTTTTCGTTTAGCAAGTAGAGGATGAAGTCAGTGTCTCACAGAACATGATGGAGGAAAACAAAGTAAGAATCAATGGTTAATACCTAGTGCTTAATGATTTTACTGTAAGCAGTGCATGAGTGACAATGAAACATTTTGTGCAATATGCTAGAAATATCAAAATAGGACTTACATAGGGTACACATGATCACCAGACCTGAAAGAAGAGGACTATAGAACTGAGCAGAGAATACAATATTTTCGTGATGACTGTGACTGAGAGGCCTCCTCAATTCCTTAGTGAACAGAAACTGGAAGTTGCCAGCAGAACTTTGTATGTCCTGTTTGCACTTATAGATAAGAAAGTGTGTTTAATTATTAATATACAAGGGGGTTGAAGAGTTTGGTTGATGGATTTCACCCTGGAAACCACAACTGTCACCTATGGGAAGCTGTTTGGTACAGGCAGACTTTCACTCAGTGATAACTTTGTTCAGGTGACTAATTACAGGATTTTCCTAACATTATAAAAGCCTAGAGATGGGCTTTTTGCATGACAAGAATAATCAGACCTGGAGATGAACTCATATTATGTGTGCAATGCTGATTAGAGCATAGGCACTTGTTTAACAGTTTGTGCTGAATGACTGTTATGATCACATGGGAGTTTTCACATTTCTTCCTGCTGTGGACTCAATTGTGTCCCCATCCCCACACCCCCATCCAGTTAATGTATTGAAGCCCTGACCCTCAGTGTGATGGCATGTGGAGATGGGAACTTTGGGAGGTAATTAGGGTTAGATGAGGCCTTGGAGGGTAGGGCCCTTATGATGGCATTAGTGGCTTTATGAGAAGAGGAAGAAAGAGAGCTCTCTGTCTGTCATGTGAGGACAGAGTGAGAAGGTGGCCATTTGCAAGTGAACAAGAGGGCCTCACCAGGAAGCTCATAAGTTGGCACCTTGATTTTCCAATCCCTGGAACTATACATGTCTGTTGTTTAAGCCACCCAATCTATGATATTTTGTCGTAGCAGCCCTAGCAAATTAATTCATGCTCTCCAGGGCGCATGCCACTTTAAAAGGCAGCATTGTGTAAGACTTAAGGGCACAGACTCTGCCACCTACCATCTGTATAATCATAAGCAAGTTCCCCATTTTCCTCATCTGTAAAATGGGGGTAAAAATAATTTCTACTTCTACCATGTAGGATTATTGTGAGGCTAAAATATGTTAATGCATATAAATTGCTTAGAAAATGTCTGGTATGTGGAAAGGACACATCATACGTTAACCCTTGTTGTTTGTTGAGGAAGTTACAAAGGTATGGTCTTCGGCTTTGAACTAGGTGGACACAGAGTATCACAGTAATAGATGTAAACTAATCAAACGTGTGAAAAGATGTATAATCCTTATGAGTAATTTATTAGTACTCAAGGGGTGATAACTTTTTCCAGTGATGGAATGCTGGGGCCCTTATCCAGAGCATTGATTTTTCTGGTATTGAGGGACCTACCAATTTCAACTTTATCAAAAAATGCTTGGGATCATGAATTCAGAGAGGAAGAGAGTATTTCAGGCCATCCAAAAGTGAGGCTTGATGAGTTCATTTCCACTACCCACGTAACTATATATGCTCCTTTGCTCCTTTGGGTCACACGCAGAGTAAGCCTCACCTGGAAAGTGCTGGGTAAACAGTACCACCTTAAGGTCTCAGGAATTACTCAGGTTTCATTTTTTCCTTTCATGTTTATGTTGACTCTGCCTTCTATTTATAGTCTTTCTCCTGAGATGTTAGAATGCAATCGGTTAATTTCAGTTTAGTAGACTTCAATTACATAGTCTTTTCCTTTGGAGGATAATTATTTCTCTGTGTTTGAGTCTGGGGTATTTTAAGACTCTTCAGTTACACGTTTGTGGATGTTCTCCTTAGAATTTTTCTAACCACTGGCAAAGGACAGCCAGAGTCTTTTGTGGAAGGGATCCTGGGCCTGAGCAAATATTCTATAAAAAAGCATGGTTGTTCATCTTAATCCCAGAAGTCTGTTTCCTGTCCAACATTTTCCAGGAATTTTAAAGGATGACATGAAGAAAGCAGAGGCAGTTGGAGAGAAAGAAGATAAATGATAAATAGATGGCTGTAGAGAACACATCATGGCTGTGAGTGAGGTACAACTCCTAAAGGAATTGCACGAAAAGAAAAAAAGATACTGTCTCCCAACTCTATTATTTTTCAACGTGGGGTAACTTTCCACATAGTTCCATTTACAAGAAAATAAATTCCTTTATTCTTCTGGGAAAACAGGGAAGTATATATCCTTTGTCCCCAAATAATTTTAGATGCTACCTTGTGGAAAGCAAACAAACAAAAACCCCAACAAAATTATTGTGTGAATTTTACTGGCTAACTCTTGACTGCAACCTTATTTCCAAGTTTTCAGGAGCTGCTTCACTGTTTTCTCATGAATGGTTTACAAGGACTGTGGGATAAAGGTGATAAAGAGACTCTTGGGGACCAGGAGATGGGGATTCCTGTTCGAGTGGCTACCCGAAGTGCGTTTGGAAGGTCATCAAGACCCGAGAACCTTTATCGTTCTTTTGGTCGACAAAGAAGCCTTCCCCTGGGAGAGGGGGAGTGATAAGCTGCTTATGGTGTGACCTGTGAGGTGCTAAAAGGACTGTCAGATAGTATCTTCCTCATTGGCTTGCCACGGAGCTGGCAGTCTTCACCATTAGAATGCCTCTAAGGATGGTCACCAGAAAAACCTCTATTCGGAAGAAATGTTACCTTGGAGGCAGTGGCATATTAGCCCAGACACTAGCTTGAAAATAGTATGTGCAGGGTGAGAGCTGTGGGTTTGAGGGGCTGAGGGTGTGAACAAGGCTAGCACATTTTGTAGAAGAGTATAGTGAGCAAAGTGCAGAGGGGCTTTGCAATTGCCCTCTCCTTAGCAGAGGACCTCAGACTCCAAGTGGCAGATAAAGGCACAGAAGTGGGAGAGCAGTGACTAGAAGACCAGCTGGTTTGTCTTGGGTGGGGTAACTCTTTAAGCATTCATATTGCTTGTATTAAAATGGTATTGTAAACAAGCTAGTGTCAAACCCCAGATATCTGTGCAGAGCGAACCACTGCTGAACTTCAAGGGAGAAAAAACCTTTTTTTTTTTTTTTGGTTTTCTGAATCCTACTTGGCAGTTGTTTTCATCTCCTGGTAAGAAAGCATGATCTATAGCATGGCTCCATTGAACTGACCACACTGAGGCATTGTTCCAGTCCATTTGGATGCTTCATTTCAATAAGGCCTTTCTCCAGTTCATCCAGTTCAGGGGAGTTATCACCCAGCCAGGTTTGCATATTTTTCTGATTCATGGCTTCACATATCCTTGAGTATTTCTCATTAGTTTTGGAAAAGAAAGGAAAGGGCCTCATGAAGTCCTCACAACAATCTTGAGCTGTCTTCTGGTTTGCAATCTGTTTAATTGGAATGGAGCCTACTGATTTCAAAATGAGTCATCTGTTTCTCTCTTGGAAGAGATGTCTTTCTTTTTCTTAAAATTGATAATTTTATGAACATATGCATTTTGTAAGTATCTATAAATCTGTAGGAGTTTTTTTTTTCCAAACTGCACAAAACCTAGCCATTACCCAGTGAACTGCTAGTACTGTCACTTTCTATGCCAGGATTTAGTTCCTGTGGAATTGTTAATATTGCTTGTACAGTGTTATACTATATATTAATATGAAAAAGTAATATATCACCACATGACTTAAGGGACTTGATAGTTGACATGAAATTATGATCATGTACAACTCTAAAGCTATGTACAAAAAGATGAAACTGAATCATTTCATTGACTACAGTATATTTTCTCCCCAAATAAATTGATTTTAGATGAATTCGCCTCATCTCTTTCACCCTGCTGGGCCCGGGTGCTTGCTGTGAGACACAGCTAAGTAGGAAGGAGGCTGTTGTTATTTGATAGCAAATTAATTCAACAATTTCAACAAACATTTATCGAATGCCTACTATACACCAAATATAATGCTACGTGCTAGGCATACAAAGAGGAATCAGGTATCGTTCTTGTTTTCAAGAGGTTCACTATTGAGTGAGGCCAGAGAATTGTTTATGATTAGCCAAAATTCATGTGGTAAGTGGTCTCTTAGTGCCAATGCAAAGAGAATGTGAGGAAAAAAATGATTTCTATTCTTGGGTGATAGCCGAACTGGACTTTGAATCTTAGCAGGTGAAAACCTGGAAAGGCTGTTTCAGCAGAAGTCAAAAAATAAAAACAACATTCCATAAACTTTAGATTACCTGCTAGGTATCTGGCTACAATGCACTAAGACTTAATCTGGCATCAGAGATGAGGATTCAATCTCTCCCATCCTTAATCTGTAAACTAACATTTATGTATTGTTTTATAATAGAAAAGTACTTTCCCATGAATTATAGCATTTACCCCTCACAGAAACTCTGTGAAGTAAGAATTACAGACATTCTTTGCTTCAGTGTATTCAGATTACAAATGTTTCCTAATCCATACAGTTCCTCTGCAGAATAAAAATCTATCAATTCTGTTTGCTACCAACAGATGGCGATAGTGGTTGCGCATGGTTGGTAGCCGCTCTGGGCCTCTGTAGTTTGCTCATAATCAATTGTATACATAGCATTTGTGTTAGTTTTAAGTATTTCGCAAGTACAGTCATGCTTCACTTAATGATGGTTATACATTCTGAGAAATACTTCGTTAGTCCATTTCATCAAATTGCGAACATCATGGAGGGTACTTACACAAACCTAGATGGTACAGCTTACCACACACCTAGGCTAGAGGGTATAGTCTGTTGCTCCTAGGCTACAAACTTGTTACTGTACTGAATAGTGCAGGCAGTTTAATACAATGGTAAGTATTTGTGTATCTAAACATAGAAAAGGTGCAGTCAAAATATGGTATAGAAAATAAAAGCTAGTATGCCTGTATAGAGCACTTACCATGAATGGAGCTTGCAGTACTTGAAGTTTCTCTGAGTGAGTCAGTGACTGAGTGGTGAGTGAAGGCCTAGGACATTACTGTACACTACTGTAGATTTTATAAATGCTGTACACTTAGGCTACACTACATTTATAAAATATTTTCTTTAATTAATAATAAATTAACCTTACCTTACTGTAACTTTTCTAGTTTATACACTTTTAATTTTCAACTTTTTAACTGTTTTGTAATAATGTAACTTAAAACACAAACACATTGTACAGCTGTACAAAAATATTATCTTTTAAAATATCTTTATGCTATAAGCCTTTTTCCTAAATTTTTCTTTAATTACTTTTGTTAAAAATTAAGACACAAACATACGCATTAACCTACGTCTACCCGGGGTCAGAATCATTGATATCACTGTCTTCTACCTCTACGTCTTGTCCCACTGGAGGATCTTCAGGGACAACAACAGGCACGGAGCTGTCATCTCTTACGATAATAACGTATTTTTCTGGAATACCTCCTGAAGGACCTGACTGAGGCTGTTCTACAGTTAACTTTTTAAAAATATAAGTAGGCTAGGCGCAGTGGCTCATGCCTGTAATCTTAGCACTTTGGGAGGCCAAGGCCGGCAGATCACCTGAGGTCAGGAGTTCGAGACCAGCCTGGAGAACTTGGTGAAACCCCGTCTCTACTAAAAATGCAAATTAGCTGGGTGTGGTGGTGGGCACCTATAATCCCAGCTACTCGGGAGGCTGAGGTGGGAGAATTGCTTGAACCCAGGAGATGGAGGTTGTAGTGAGCCGAGATCATACCACTGCACTCCAGCCTGGGTGACAGAGCGAGATTTTGTCTCAAATATGTATATATATACACACACACACAAACACACATATATGTATGTGTATATATACATATATGTATATACGCATGTATATATATATACACATATGTATATATGCAAATATGTATATGTGCACGTGTATACATATATACATATATACATGCGTATATACATACATGTATGTAGGTATACATGTGTATGTATATCTACATGTGTATGTGTATCTACATACATGTATGCAGATACACATGTGCATGCACATCTACATGCATGTGTATGCACATCTACATGCATGTATATATACATGTGTATGTAGATATGCATACATGTATATCCACATACATGTGTATGTAGATTTACATGTGTATTATATCTACATACGTGTGTAGATATACATACATGTGTATATCTAGTGTGTATACATACATGCATGTAGACATGCATACATGTGTATATCCACATGTATGGAGATATACATGTATGTAGACATGCATGTGTATATCTACATACATGTATTATATATACATACATGTATTATATAATACATGTATTATATATAATACATGTACTATATATACATACATGTATTATATATACATACATGTATTATATATAATACATGTATGTAGACATGCATGTGTGTATCTACATGTATGTAGATATACATACATGTATGTAGACATGCATGTGTGTATCTACATGTATGTAGATATACATACATGTATGTATATATGTAAAAGGAGTATACTTTCTAATAATAAGTATAGTAAGTACATAAACCAGTAACACAGTTGTTTATTATTATCAAGTATTATGTACTATACGTAATTGTATGTGGTATACTTTTATATGACTGGCAACACAATAGGCTTCTTTACACTAGTGTCACCAAGAATGCTGTAGTGTTATAATGGATACAATGTCACTAGGTGATAGGAATTTTTCAACCCCATTATAATCTTGTGAGACCACCATATATGCTGTTCATTGTTGACTGAAAGGTCCTTTATGCAGCGCATGACTGTTTTATTAACTGTGTTATGTACAGTAAGTGCAAAGACAGAGAGAATGTGGCAAATGTTGGTAAGGTGTTTATAGCATGATGGTGCCCCCATCACGTCTCCCTGGCCTGCTTTTGATGTTAGCTGCAGCCATAGTGTACAGTTCTGTGCAGGAACAGACATCTATCACATACCAGTGTCACCCCTCAAGAGTGCATTGTATTCTGCTTCAGGGCCTTCTCTGGACTGATAGAAGCTCACTCAGACCACATTCAAGTGCAGCCCTCTTGGGTGCTGGGAAGTTAATGTATTGAAGGCAACCCTCAACCATTGTTGGGAGGAGCCTATGGATAAATCTTCTTGTCCTTTCAGTAGACAATTGTTATTATTATTATTATTTTTTTTTTTTTTCCTAGATGGAGTCTTGCTTTGTCATCCAGGCTGGAGTGCAGTGGCATGATCTTGGCTCACTGCAACCTCTGCCTCCTGGGTTCAAGCAATTCTGCTGCCTCAGCCTCCTGAACAGCTGGGATTACAGGCTCCTGCCACCATACCCGGCTAATTTTTGTATTTTTAGTAGAGACAGGGTTTCACCATATTGGCCAGGCTGGTCTTGAACTCCTGACGTCGTGATCTGCCCACCTCGGCTTCCCAAAGTGCTGGGATTACAGACATGAGCCACCACACCCGGCCTAGTAGACAATTCTTAAGTCATTCCTGTGAGTCCTGGTCAAATCGAGCCCCTGGTGCTACAGCACTTAGTTCAGTAATAAACCCTTTTATTGGCTTTTCTTCCTTCCCTATCCTTCTCTATTGCCTGATAGCACATTTACTTAGAGATTGTCTTCTTCTTCAGAATATTAGCTCCATAAGGATAGGGGCTTTGTTTAGTATCTCAAAGTGTTCCAGGGAAAGACTGGTGAATAAATATTTATTGAATGAATTAATAAACAAAGACATGTGACAACAAAGAAGAAAATAGCTGAATTTAAAACTTTAAAGGAATAAACTCATACTCTCATGTTGTAGAAATGCATTGATGCCTGCAAGATTAATCCTTTCTCTGTCATTTTGGACTACAAACAGGTAAACTTGAAATCTAACTGGTTGATGGACAAAGAACTATATGATACTGTCATATTTTGTATATGAGAACATTGAGCCTCAGGTAGACCAAGGACTTGGGCAAGACAGAAGAGAATGAATGAGGCTGTGGCAGGTTGAATAATGCTCATCCAAAGTTATCAAGTCCTGATCCCTGGAACTTTGGATATTATTTTGTTTGGAAAAAGGGTCTTTGTAGATGTCATTAAGTTAAAAATCTTGAGATGAAGAGACAACTATGCATTATCTGGGTGGGCCCTAAATGCCACCATATATGTCCTTAGAGGAGAAAAGGGAGATGACACAGACACATAGAGGAGGAGACACATAGAGGAGAAGATAAGGTGAATTTGGAGCAGAGGGGGCTGCAGCCACAGCTAAGGACAGCTGCCACAGGTTAAAGGAGGCAAGGAATGGAACTCCCTCTAGAGAGTGCATCCCTACCAACACCTTGATTTTAGACTTTTGTCCTGTAGAACTAATGCATAAATACTATCTAATATAGAACACAAATACTATCTATTGTTTTAAGCCACCCAGTTTGTGGTAATTTGTTATGGCAGCTCTAGGAAACTAGTACAGAGCCCCAATAAATTTGTGAACCCTCACTTTGAAGAGTCTCAGAAAAAAACAAAATTTCACCGGAGTCAGCAGGCCACCTTGTTAGCATCTTCAGGTCCTTGGCAAGATTCCTTTATGGAAAACTATCCTTTTTTCCCTTTCAAATAGTCTTCATGAAAGACCAGTTAGAGGCAGGGAAGAAGCTCTAGTGGTCTTTGACTCACTAGTCGTGCCCTCCAGTGACCATCTTAGAAGGGAGTCAGGGGTGATCATCCAGGCATCACCATGTTAGAACTTGGTGCATATTAAGTCTTCTTTCACTCTCCCTCCAGCATATATACAACCAAACACACCACATTTTACACACCCCCCAACTCTCCCCAAACACACCACACTACAGTACAACATGCACACATGCATGTGCACACACAGCTGTGCTAATAGCAATAACCATGTGCCACTAAGAAATATCTTTTAACAACCCAAATGCCTATCGATGGATGAATGGATAAGCAAATTGTGGTGCATCATATAATAGAAGGCCACTCACCAATGGAAAGGAATAAACCACCATTACGTACAATAGCATGGATGAATCTTAACAATATTATGTTGAGTAGAAGTAACCAGACATACAATGTACATGCTGTCTGACTCTATTTATATGAAATTGTAGAATAGATAAAACTAATCTGTAACAAGAGTGGATTGGTGGTAGCCTGGGGCTGGGGAATGGGAGATTGATTGCAAAAGAGTATGAATGAGCTTTTGGTGGAATGGAAATGCTCTGTATCTAGGTTGTAGGGTTGATTAGTTGGTTACATGGTTGTACACGTTTGTCAAAATTCATAGAACTTGTACATATGATATAGTTGCATTTTATTGTATGTAAATTATACCTTGATAAAACTAACCTAAGAAAGAAAAGATACTTTGTGCCACTTTTCGCATGGATGATCTAGCTAAATTATGTTGTGTGAAAGTCCAAATATTTTATGTCCGGAAATACTATTTCCTCATATATTATAAGTTATTGGTATGAAAACACAAAACATTAGGTAACTAGAAATATCCATTCCTCTTCTTGCACTCTCCCTACAGCTTATACATGACTAAAGACAGCAACAATACGTTTAAAAAATGCTCCTAAATTAGGAAACTTTCTACATGTAAATTCAAGTTTGGATTGTTGATAAAGTTTGAATAGAGGGCTGTTTTTTAAGCGTCCAAATAAAGTTTATCATAGGCTTGAAAACATCCATGATTTTTGGAAATGTAAATTGTGGCCCACTCATGACATTTTAAAGGTACTTTTAGTCATTTTGCCTGCAGGAAAGATGGGTATATATAACACATTTCCAAATGTTTTTTCGTATGTCTCAACTTTTAATGTTTATTATAAGAGAAGAAATTGTGACTCTCAAGCTATTCATTTCTGTCAGTACCAGTATGCTTTCAATAGCACGTTAATATACACCATTCCAAAACAAAAGAGGTCCATAGGATGTATCTCCTGTTATATATAAAACTGTCAGCTCAATTCAAGCAATCACAAGGCATAAAATGTGACCCACCAAGAAAAACTACCAAAATCCAGTTACTCAGTAGACATTTTTGTTTCAAGGAGAAACTCCAGGATCTTGAAATAAATGTAATTAGTTCAAGCCTTTTCTCAACTAAGTCCAAGAAAAAGGTGATTAGTAAAATGTATCATATTCCCTTTTGCGTAGGGAACAGAATACAGTTGCTTGGAAAGTTACCAAAGAAGTTGAAGACACAGTTCATTTTTGGGCCACAGTTTAAAGGTAAAATAGAAAATAGGAGATACCTATTTTATGTTTTCCTTTAATAAGAAGTCCAGTGCTAGCATAATTCTAAATGGCTGTGGGTAAGGATGCTGCTAAGGGCCATTTCTCGTGGACACTAGAGATCTGTCCTGGAAACTCAATGGATAAAAAGGATGGAGCCAGCCAACAGCAGTGATGATTCTTTCATACAACTACTCTCTGATTTCTTCTCAGCACTGTAGGTTGGGGGCTGAGGCTCATGCTCCATTAATCACTTCTCCCGTTCCCACCTCCCTCTCTCAGCCCAGCTGCCATAATATCTGGCAGAATGGTGGCATTTTTGAGTGCATTAGAGCAAGTCATAAGTTTCTTTCTCCTTCCTCCAAGCTTTATTGAGGTATAATTGACAAAAATGGTATATATTCAAGGTGTACCATGTTTTGATATACATACTCCTGATATAGACATACATTATGTAATAATTACTGCAATAAAATTAAACAACATATCCATCACCATACACGTGTGTATGTGTGTGTGTGTGTGTGTGGTGAGTGAGGACATTTAAGATCTACTTTTAGTAAATTTCAAGTAAACAATATGGAATTATTATTAAGTATAGTTACCATGCTGTTTATCAGATTCCCAGAATTTATTAATTTTATAACAGAAAGTTTGTATCCTTTGATCAACACTTCCCCATTTTCTCCATGCCTCAGCATCTGGCAACCACTGCTCTATCCTCTGCTTCTATGAGTTCAACTTTCTTGGATTCCTCATATAAGTGAGATTATGTATTTTTCTTTCTGTGTCTGGCTTATTTCACTTAGCATAATGTCCTGCTAGTTTATCCATGTTGTCACAAGTGACAGAATTTCCTTCTTTTTCATGGTTGAATAATATTCCATTGTGTATATGCCACATTTTTTTTTTATCCATTCATCTATCTATGGACACTTAGGTTGTTTCCATATGTTGGCAATTGTGAATAAAGCGGCAGTAAACGTTAAGAGTGCAGATATCTCTTCAACATACTGATTTCCTTTGCTTTACCCAGAAGTGGGATTGCTGGATCATATGGTAGTTCTATTTTTATTTTTTGAGGAAACTCCATACTTCTTTCCATAATGGCTGTACTAATTTACATTCCCACCAACAGTGTACAATGGTTCCCCTTTCTCTACATCTTCACCAACATTTGTTATAGCTTGTCTTTTTGATTCTTGTTTACATGTGTGTTCTCATTGATGAAAAAAGGTGCAACTCATGAAATACATATATGTTGAGTGAATGAACAAATGGTGAGAACTACAAATGAACAAATGCTTCTGCATAAACATAAAAGAAACCACCAGTGTAATTCATATTATGGGAAAGAATAAAGTCATGTATGAGGGTGGGCAGTGGTGGAGGTTAGGGCAATGTGGAGAGGTTAGGGGTGCCTACATTATGTGTAAGACTAGACTAGATAGAGGAGAAAGCAAGAATAAAGAGGCTAATATTACATTTTAGATTCCCGAACTTCTGTCATAGAGGTATGCTACCATGACAGTATATTATTTTTTATCTGAATGAACTAGTTGCCTGGGAAAATAAATGGCAATTAGATGAGTCTGTTCCCTCACCATATTCATACTCTACTTACATAAGAGTTTTTCCTAGTTCTTCAAGGAAGCTGAAGATTGGAGGTTTCAAAAAGTGGCCGATCAAAGCTATTCTGATGTTCATTGCCATGTAGTATGTAAAGTCTGACTACTTACTTCATGATTTATCACTAAAGTTTGTCAGTAAGTACAAGTCTATGTTTAAATGATGTTAGTTATATTGACAATCTAATGGCGGAAAGCAGTAGTAACTGCAATTCTTTAATTACCTTCAACTATATCCGTGTATTTAATAGTAAGGTCACTATTGAATTCACAATATATAAGTAGAAAATTGGTGAATTATATTCTGTTGGTTCTGTGAATTTTTGTTCTGATAGTGAGTCCATGTAGCAGCCTCTGGTCAGTGACCTTTCTGGAAAGTTTTGGTTCTATGTGTACACATAATAGTATGAGTATAGGGCCCAGTTGTTTCATGCTTAATCAGTTCCTTGTTCAATTTAAACTGACCAGACATTGTGGAATTTCAGTTCCATAGATTTATTATACCTATTTTGTATACATACATTTTCCCTTTTAATAGAGAAGTAGACATTAGGTGTATTTCCACTAGTGTTGTGCCCAGTAGGTACCCAGCACCTTATTTTGAAATTTTGTGATGAGAACCACACATACATGGAAATACAGCTATTTTTTTCTTTTTCTTTCTTTCTTTTTTTTTTTTTTTGATGGAGTCTTGCTCTATCACTCAGGCTGGAGTGCAGTGGTGTGATCTCAGCTCACTGCAACCTCCGCCTGTGGGGGTCAAGCAATCCTCCTGCCTCAGCAACCCAAGGAGCTGGGATTACAGGTGCCTGCCACCACGCCTGGCTAATTTTTTGTAGTTTTAGTAGAGACGGGGTTTCACCATGTTGGCCAGGCTGTTCTTGAACTCCTGACCTCAGGTAATTCACTCGCCTTGGCCTCCCAAAGTGATGGGATTACAGGTGTGAGCCACCACATCCGGCAAGCTATGTTTTTAAATAGAGCAATTAGGTAACATAAATTGCACACAGTGTATAAGAAATAACTCGCTGTAATTGAATATGTCATATGCATATTTATATGGCACATTATGCACCTATCAATCAACAATACGGCCAACTAGTACATCACATGGGTCACAAATATTGCATTTAGAACAGACAATAATGGAGTAGGAGCCGTGTAAAACATGGTATGCTTTCATTAATGCTTAAAATGAAACAACCTTTCCAATATGTGATTGGTCACTGAAATCAATACTAAAAAGAGTTTCTCACTTTTTTTCTAGCTAGTATGTTTAGGGATATTTTATATTTAATATTTTAATTTTTAAATAAATATATGACTATATAATAACCAGTGAGATGGATTTGGTGAGAAACCACATCCATTAAACAAATTAGATAACTGGAAAAATGTTTTCTTTCTTTCTGAAGTGCTCTTTTAGTCCAGAAGTGTTACCTTTTCTTCCCAATAGTTTCTGTTACAAATCCCATTTGCTCAGCTGACATTGACACAGTCTTATTCTGGTAAAATGACCAGCTTCTCTTTATGGCAAGATATAGCAGGTTCAACTTGCTAACTTCCTGACCTTTGAATTCTCTAATTTTCTTCACCTTCTCCTTCATTATTTACTAACTGCCTTTAGCAATCTATATTCTCTGTACAGAATTTCTCCAAAAATAGGAATCCTTTCAGAACGAAAATTTCGCACTTGCAACTCTAAAATATTCCTTTAGAATATGTTTAATTAATGCCCCCTTCAACATACACCCCGTATTTTCTTGCTCAAAATCCCAGTGGGATAACAGTTAGAAATTGACTAAATGAGTGTGAACTGTTAGCAAACTCCAAGAGAATGCAGTGGTAGAGAGATTATAATGTGTAGAAAGAGAACAAATTAAGAACTTCTGGGCTCAAAATAAACTTGGGATCAATTCTTAACTCACCTAAGTACTTTCACCCATTAAAGGAAGCCCATTGGAGTGCAGGTAGCACAGGAAAGAGGAACATCATGTATTTGATAAACCTGGCTACCTCATTTCTGGTGAGAGTCAGGCCTTTTGGAGCTTGGATAAATCAGAATCTGCAAAGAACAGAGGCAACAGCATTTTACAGGTGGTGGGATCAAAAGCTTTCTCCTCTAGGGAAAAATTGCTCTGTTATTTTCCATTTCTAGCCTCAGGGTTAGAATTCAGATTGATGCTCCCATGAGTGTAGTCCAGCCAGAGCCTTCTGTAAAAAGGATTTCACTTAGTTCATTCCTTTATGTAATTTTGGGCCTCCAGTGGTGGCTTCAAATTTTTGGATCTCAGTAGAGCAACTGCAGAAACATCCCTGGGATGTACAATTATCTCTTAGAGTATTTTAACTTTCAACCCCCCGGTACATATAGACTTATGGGCTATTATAGAAAATCCTTGAAATGTGTTTGTGTGTGTGTGTGTGTGAGAGAGAGAGAGAGGGAGGGAGAGAGAGCCAGAGACGAGTAAATAAACCTCCACTTTGTTAAGATGTGAAAATACAAACATTTAAATTAATTCTACATGTGTCTGTGTCTCCATTTACATTGAGTAAATTATGAAAATTATGACTGAATTAATTTGCTCTAAACTCCACATTTGTATTCAGTAGAGATGATGTGCACTTGCAATCTGTGTCATACCTTTGTATATGTGACTTCAAATATATCCTCCTAAAATGAACAAAATATGAACATAGTAATTGCCTCCTGGATGAGCTCACACATTACAATATTAGGCTTCTATATAAAAACTTCTGAAGGATTTTTCCTCCCTTTCTTAATGATAAAAAATCAGACTACTGGAGAAGACTATCAGGAAAGGACTCTTCATTCTGTCCACCAGATGTACACGTCAGGGGATGCCTGCTGCCAAGCACAAAGTATGCCTTTTATCCAAATGTCCAGACAAGGGTCCTGTCATTAACAAGATTTGGGCCCAGCACCAATCATTTATTTATAATTGATGAGAAAGTTAAAACAGTCGTTACTCATTTCAAGGCCCCAAAGTGGCAGACCTGTTGTGTAGCTCAGAAATGGAGGGCTTGACCAGGTAACGTGTTCTAATTATGCCTGCTCAAGATGAGGTCAAAATATATCTAGTAAGTGTGTAAGAAGGTGTCATTTATTCAGTGTTTTCCAAGTGCCAGGCACTGTGCTATATCCTGTCAAGTATAAATTGTTACCTACTTTTTATAGTGAAGAAAATAATCCTAGAGTGCTTGAGTGATTTGTCCAATAACCGATTACTTATAAGTGACAGAGAAGTAGGGTTCAGTCTTGGTCTGCATGATTCCAAACTTGTGCTCATAATTGCTTCACTCCAACAGCCCATTGAAGTTATAAAATTTGTTAGGAAGTTGATGAAGCAGAAATACCCTCACCTCTCTGAAAAAATGACTATGCTCTCTTATGAAAGCAAGAACAAGTGGTCATGAATAAAATCTGCATGGCTGTTTTCATAGGCTTTACAGTAATTTTAGATTGACTATATTCTAGTTGATTTAATTAATATACTCCTCTGAGCAAAGATGAAATTAACCTCCAAAGTAGGTTTCTTAGAAAGTTATGAAATTTAAAAACGTAAGGAAAAATGTTAAAGATCACGTGGCTGGATCCTCTTGTTTTATAGAGTAAATGTTTTAGGAGTTTCTGTTTGGTTATAATGCATGTGAGATCACCTAAGAGTCTGCTGCTGTGTGTTTGTATTTCTATGCTAAGGTGAGGAGATTGTCACCTTTATTGGGAGTCAATATATAATTGTGATGCATCTGAGAGACTCATCGAAAGGAAGTGAAAATCTATAGTTAGTGGGAGGAATTAACATGAATCTGCTTTTTTATTTATATTGAGTCCATCAAAATCATGACTGAATTAATTTTCCGCATACTCCACATGCCTACCACAGTGAAGCCAGTATATTCACAGCCTATATCACACTTTTTTTGTATGTGAATTTAATTTCATCACCTTTTTCTAGCTCACTAATTTTCCAACTTCTTCAAGTACAAGAATCTTTCTAAAAAAATCAAAACATTACTGGAATTTCTACATGATAATAGTAGTATTTTTAGCATTCACTAACTCAGTAAATACACAATTTCAATAACTATTTTAAATAAATTTGTATTTCCTGAATGTCGGAAGCATCCCCACACATTTGAGAAGCAGTAGTACATACATGTAAAGGAACTATTTGTTCAGTATGTAGACAATACCTGATGTGATTATGGATTCTTTTCAATTGCTGTAATTCCACTTCATTCATTCATTCATTCATTCATTCATTCATTCACAACATTAACTTTTCACTTAACGTATGTTGACAGCACATGCCAGATACCATGTTAGGCAGTGGACATGCAGCAGAGGCTAGATAGGCAGGTTCCTGAATTCTTGGAGCTCAGAACATAATATGTGCGATGGAGGAAATTTAAAGGATACTAAGAAGGCATTAGTAGTGGTACTTGGCCTAGTTTAGAGGTCAGGAATGCTTCTTGAGGTGATGACTCATCTGAGACTGGAAGGATGAGCAAGTTTTAGGAAGGTTATAGGAGAATGGGCATCGTGCTAAGAGAGCCAGCGCCCATAGACCCAACTCCAGTTCAGACCCACTTCCTATGGAGTAGAAGAAAATTATATATATATATATATATATATAATTTTATATATAATATAATATAATATTATATTATATATAATTTTATATAATATAATATAATATTATATTATATATAATTTTATATAATATAATATAATATTATATTATATATTATATTATATATAATATTATATATAATGTAAAATTATATATTATATTATATTATATTATATATAATATATTATATTATAATATAATATAATATAATATATTATATATAATATTATAATATATTATATATAATATAATATAATATATTATATATAATATTATATTATATATAATTTTATATTATATATAATTTTATATTATATGTAATATAATATTATATTTTATATTATATATAATATAATATTATATTATATATAATTTTATATTATAGATAATATATTATATTATATATAATTTTATATTATATATAATATAATATTATATTATATATAATTTTATATAAGATAATATTTTATTATATTATATATAATTTTATATATAATTTAATTTATAATATATAATATATAATATATATTACATTATATATTATATATAACATATTATATTGTATATTATATATTATATAATATAATTTAATTATATATTCTATAATATAATATATAATATAATTTAATTATATATTATATATAATAGAATATTCTTATATAGTATATTATATATAATTATATATATATAGTATATTATATATAATATACTATATATATATATACTATATAATAGAATATTATATTATATTATATATATAATGTTGTCTTTATTCTCCATTAAATGAATGAAGTGTAATACTAGAGACCAGGAGAAAACATTTCGCAAGGCCATCCATGGTGAAGGCATGGAGTTATCAAAAAGGACGTACATTACAGAAATTCTTATAGCAATAGGACTTGCAGTATGGATGCACTCAGAGTCCATGAGCTCCAGGCCCATCACACGTGCTTCCTCCCGGGGTAAAGGCCTTCTTTCCGAGTCCCCCCAGGGCCTTGCTGAGTCTCTCTCAGAGGAGGAGTCTAGCCTTTCCTTCAAACACCTGGAAGAGCTCTCATGCAGACATTCATTTGTTCACAAATGTTTACAAAGTTCCTACTATATGCTAGGCACTCTTCTAGTCAATGGGGATATATCAAAAATCTTACTTTTAAAGTTTAAATTCTAGTGGGTAGGCAGACATAAATAAATATAAGACATTTCAGATGGTGATAAGTGCTATGAAGATAAAACAGTAAGCACAATCAAGAGATGAGTGGGCAATGCTATTCTGTATAAAGTGTGCAGGTTAGGTGTCTCTGACCAAATGACATTTCAGCTGAGACCCACAGAAAGTAAGAGTCCCATCATTACAAGTCCATATTTTTCCACACCCTATCAAGTCAGAAAGAGTAATGTGACACCTTCTGTTTCTATTGTAAGGCCTAACCTCTAAGGTCACATTTTCTGCCCATGATTTGCTGCTTTGTAGGGTGACTGACGGTGTTAATATTTATTCAATTCAAGAGAAATATTAAAGCAGAAACTTTTTTTGAGGGCCTTTTGGCCCTATACAGCCTCTAACAAATCTCTCAGCTTGGTACAGTAGTGTCAAAAGTTTGCTGGCATCTATAATAAGTTATGATAACCTTTGCTACTTTAAGGATAATTTTTTGATCTCATAGTATAGTTTTATTTTTCCAGTGTTATGGTCTCCTAAGAAGAACGTGATACAAATATCTTGGAACATACATGTTAGTCATTAGGGATGCTCAGAAATGAAATTTCTCACTCCAGGTTTATTGGTCAAATTGTTTTTCCCTGCCTCTTTGAACTCAACCTTGGCCATGAGATTTCTTTTGGACAATAAAATGTGAGCTGAGATGATTGATGTATGCCGCTTCCAGGAAGAAGCTTTAAGAGCCATTTCATATTTCACTATGTTTTCCCCATGCCTCTGACACTATGGAAAGTATGTGTTGAGAAAGAGTCTTCTGTTAGCTGGGTTCCTAAGTGGTAATATTGAGTTGGGGTCCCGGGCTTACCTATAATAGAGTGAACAAGAAATAAACTTTGTTGTTTAAACTCACTAAGATTTGGGTGTTTGTTGAGGCAGTTACATTTACTGGCTGATTCAACAGAGTAGAGCACGTTCTCGTTCCATGCACAAGGGTAGGAGTGGCCACTTTGCCATTTACCTGTAAAAGGTTTCCACTGAGCCATGAGCAATATCATCCATGAAAAGATGAGATGATGGTGTAGCTAGGCAAGAACTGGAGAAGACCAGGAGAAACTGGGTCTTACATCAAGCTGAAGACATTGAAATGATATCAATGGTCTTTAACCACCAAGATGGGAAAAAAAATGGGGTGACTATTAGGATGCCAGTAAGGTCAGACATGTAAGAAACCCTAGGCATGTGGCAGAATATTTCTTTTATATAGTATGTGATAATCCTTGCTACAGGATTAGAGTGGCAAGTAAAAGCGCTGGTGAGGGATGGACAAATACATTCTTCTCTAATGCAACCCATGCCCCAGTATGTGATACTTGGTTGAATACTTTACATTTCCTCCTCCCGAAGCACTCTACATCCTTTTTAATGCTATTTGCACTGGGACTCTGAGCTATAGGAGTTTCCTTGTCCCCTGGCTGCTAATTAAGTTTGGGCAATGGGAGAGTCCACCAGAAGATCAAGAATAAAAGGACAGTGAAGCAGAAGTATGTAGTGTACTGGCTGTATTGCTGCTAAGTTGCTGTGTGTTGGTTACATCCCTCTACCCAAAGCCACAGCTTGTCACATGGACTCTCTCTAGACAGCCATTTTCCCAGGGGAGAAGTAATTGGTCCCTCTCATTGTCCCTTCTGGCTGAAGTACAGTAGAAGCACTCTGCTCTTTCTGGCTGTGAACACTGCACCTTCCCTTGTTGGTTCCCCTGAGCCTGCTCACACTTTTGTAAATGGTTCCTTTAATAAATTATCCTTAATTACTCCATCAGACAGTGCCATTTTGTCTCCTACTAGGGGTCTGACTACTAGAGGTACCTATTTTCTTACCTCTTCAACTTTTCTTTCTCCATCTATTTTTTTCCAGTGCAATCACTGGGGGAAGTCTTTGTCTTCATTCTCAAAAGACTCATAGTTCTCAAAGTGAAATTCATCCTTTATTCTGAGGACTCTCATGGTTTTCATGCATATAAGGACTCTCTGTGTTGTGCCTGAGTATCACAAAAGTTTTGAAGTGGGAATTAGGCCCTTATGAGACCCTTCATGTATTCTTTTAATTTCCATTTAGAGTTTTAAATGCCTAAGTAAAAAGTAGTTGTAGAAAAATTAGAAATTACAGATAATGATTATAACTAATCATTGTCAACATTTATAGGCAGGGCATACTCTACATTGACTACTCTTCTTGGTGTTTTATTAATACATCTATCAATTAAAAAAATCTAAATACCGTATATAGAGAGACAAAGAATTTTGTTGTATATTTTTTGGTTTTTCTTATGCAATAAGGCACAGTTTTTTTTTTAACAAAAATAAGAACTTGTTAGGTGTATTATTCTGTAATCTCATTTTTTTCACCTCAAATACATGTTATCATTTCTCCAGGCCTATATGATCTACAACATGATCTACATCATCACTTTTAACAAAAGCAAAATATTGCATTTTATATTGTATATGTGCATTCTGCTATTGTTGGATATAACAGTTGTTTTCAGTTTTTCACTATCGTGAACAAACTGATGAAAAACATCCTTGTATATATATCTTTGGCACATTTCTGATTACTTCTTTAGAATAAATTCTAGTGCCTGGAATTACAAGGTCAAAGGATGTAAACATTTTAAGACTTTTGAAATTACTCTAAAGAACATTACTGAGAGTTGTATCAATTTCTACTTACGTCAGTAGTGTAATAGTGTTTCTATATACCTTACCCAAACAGGTTATCATTGTTAGTATTGGTCTTTCCTAATAATAATAATGGTAGTTGAAAAATATCTTGTAGCATTTCTTTAGTTGCTAGTGTGACTGAGAACATTTAATGTGTTTATTATCATTTGTGTGTTGAAATGTCTCAATGTGTTTTGCCTATTTTTTCATTAGAATGTTCGTATTATTGAATATCTGTTTATTTTTAACTCAAGTTACACTACACATAATTTAGGGAGTCACTAGCTATAAAGTTTGTTAATGAAGACAGTAGTGCCCATTCCTCCTGACCTCCATTTCCTTTTCCCTAGAGGCAACCTCTTTTAATACTTTGAGTTGATTTTTCTTGTACTTATCTCTACATTTCTAAAACATGTGATTCAATTGATTTTCCACTATGGAATATGAAGATTCAGCTCTTTTTCTTATTATTCCCTCCCCGCCAGCAGGTGAATTCTCATCTTTCCATTCTCATAATATAGCTACAGTTTTATTTTGGTTAAATTAAGATTCAGTTGTTTCTTATAGATACACATTTTTGGAGAAGAACCATGTTAAACTATGATTTCTTTCCTTTTTCGCACAACTTTTTTTGTTTCCCTTGGATTAAACATCTTTTTTAAAAATAGCCTTTTCCACTTGTTTATTTGCTTGGTTTGTAATATTACGAGCTATGAACGATTTGCGAATCAGGCAGCCCCCAGAATCATGGTCGATTCTCAGAGACTCCCGGGGTGCCTCGTGTTCAGAACAAATTTATAGACAAAAAGGCAAAGTGACCTACAGAAGCAAGGTACAGAAACAGCAAGATTGATTACAGCTCAGCGTTTGCCTTATTTGAACACAGTTTGAACATTCAGAAGTCTGAGTGGTTGAAGTATGGCCACTGGGATTGGCCAACACTCAGCTATTGTTACTGGTGCATACTATTAAGTTAGGTTTTCAATGTTGTCTATTAAGCTAGGTTACAGTTCATCCACGAGGACTCAAATATAGAACTACTAAGTCCTTCTCAGACCATATTTAATTTCCTTTAATAGTTATTAATTAATAACAACCCCAAATTATATTTCCAAGTTTTTATTCTCATTTATATTAGATATTCTATCAAATTAATCTTCCTGAAAAAGTCTTTCCTGGAAAGTTATAACCTACCCCAATATGGACTGGTAGCACAGATGGTGTCTCAGCATCTCCTTATACTCTCATCCATATGATTTCTTTCATTTTTCTTTTGTGTTACATTTCTTATTTCCTATACCTCAAATCTCTCATTATTTGTTTACTCCCTCATTTCTGATGCAGTACGTCCTTTGTATTTTCCAGAGTGAGGGGGCATGAGGTTAAAATTTTAGATTTTACAGGTCTCATAATGTCTTTATTTCCACCTTCACACTTGACTGGATCATTGGCTGGATAGAGAATTCTGGGCCAGAAATAACTTTACAAGAATTTTGAAGAATTGCTTCCAGTTTCTAATCTGAAACTATTCTTTCTCCTAATCATTTGACTATGATCTGCTGTTTTTTTTTTTCTTCTGGACACTTGTGGGATCTCTTTGTTTCCACTATTTTGAAATTTTGCAATAATATGTCTTGTTGGAGATCCACTTATAAAATCTAGTGTTGAGAACTTGATGGGTCAGTTTAATTTGGACACATACAGCTTTTTAAAACAATTTCTTTCCTACTCTTCTCCCTCCTCAGTGCTTTCTCTTTGATTTTCCTATTATTTGGCTGTTGGATTCTCTGTGCTTTCTCATTTTATCTTTTTCCCAGTTTGTTTATTTCTCCATGTCGTTTTTCATGTTTATTTTCCTTCTTTTTTATTTTTAATCTCTTTTGGTTGATTTCCTCAAATTTATCTTCCAATTGTGATCTTCTAATGAATTAAAAATATGTTGTCAGGTTTTTAATTTTTTTTTGTTTGTTTTTTGAGACGGAGTCTCGCTCTGTCGCCCAGGCCGGAGTGCAGTGGTGTGATCTCGGCTCACTGCAAGCTCCGCCTCCTGGGTTCATGCCATTCTCCTGTCCCAGCCTCCTGAGTAGCTGGGACTACAGGTACCTGCCACCATGCCCAGCTAATTTTTTGTATTTTTTTTGTTTTGTTTTGTTTTTAGTAGAGACGGGGTTTCACCATGGTCTCGATCTCCTGACCTTGTGATCCAACCGCCTTGGCCTCCCAAAGTGCTGGGATTACAGGCGTGAGCCACCACTCCCAGCCTAGATTTTTAATTTAAAGATCTCTTTTTTTTTTTTTTTCTTTGGTTCTCTGAGTGTTTCTCTGTTTATAGCATGCGGCTCTCACTATGGCTCTAATGATTGATTGTCTTAGGATTAGTTACTGCCCATTGCCAGTCAGGCTTGGGTTTGGGTTTGGGTTTGGGTTTTGTTTTTGTCTTTTTTTGCACTTTGGTTCCCTCAGAAACTTAGCAGGTTTATAGTCTAGTTGTGTCCAATAGATTTAAGTGCAAGGAGCTACAACAAATTTGCCTAAGTTTGAAGCCTGAGAATTGTTGGTGTTTGGCTTCTGTTTTGAACATTCTCATTAGCTTAAAGGCTGCTGCTTTGCAGGAATTTGAAATATCCTCTTGGGTGGTGCGACCATCGTTACTGTAGGCCAAGTTCTTCTTCTGCCAGAGAACTTTTAATGGAAAGTGCTTAAGTAAGTCCAGGGTCACCAACCTCATTTTCTGTCAAGGCTGCCACTTTACAACTTGTAAGAATTTCAATATGGGATACAGAAGCAATTGGCTTTTTCACCCTGCAAGCATCCTAATTGGGAACTCGCAGTCAATCTAGATTGCTTGCTGAAAGTGGAGTGTATCTCAGTAATGCTGTATTACTTTCCATGTCTGCAAGCAGACTGGCTCACTCTAGTCTGAATTTATCCTTTTTTTGGTTGTTGAACTTGGTTGAAAATTGCAAGAATTAACCATCATATTCCCACATTCTGAAATGTCTCAACAATTTAAAAACTACATCCTATGTTGAACTCCCAGTCTGTGATCCGGAATGGTCAAGCCACACTCTGATCAAGTGCTCTGCCGCCACATAGCAAAGGCTTCCATATTGCAGTATGGAATGTCTGAGTCTCCAACAGTTGGTTGTAGCTCCTCCTTTCAGGCAACTTCATGTTTTAGGTTCTGTTACTTGCAGTATCCTGCTTTCGGGAACCAAATTCTATCCTAATCAGTTATTGATTCATTCAGCTCTTAGTAACAGAAAACCAAAGCGGCAGTAGTTTAAACAGGTGAGGGTTTCTTTCTTTCTTTCTTTCTTTCTTTCTTTTTTTCACTTAGCATGTCTGGAAGTTCATAGTCCAGGGCTAGTGCGGCTGTTCAAAGTTATCCTCAGTGGCCCAGGCTTCTTTTGTGTTCTCCATTTGCCATCTTTAAAGTGTACTTTTCAGTCTTGTGATTGTAAAATGACTGCTGTAGCTTTTTCTTTCTAGGGAGAAGGGGAAAGGCAAAGTGAATGTCACCTGCTTCTCTCCTTTTGAGAAAGCTTTCCCAAAAGTCCCACCTGCAACTTCTGCTTATATGTGATTAACTTGTCACTGGCCATGTGGTCACCATTAGCCCATTCTGTGGATGGGATAAGTGTGCTCTGGATAGAAGTTGTGTTAGTCAGTAGTGTCTACATGGCCACTGTGCCTGAGTCTGTCTGTGCTGACCTTTTATTTCAGCTCTCTTGGAAGTGAATTCTCTCCTGACCAAGATCCAGCCTGATTGTATACAGATTAGTGGGTTCTTCCAACCTTTGGTTTAGTGGTGTAGAGCTGCCTGGCTCAGTCCCTGCAGTAAGCCTGCTGCTGCTCCCCTTCACTCTGAATCAGCATTATTTTCTCTACCCATTTTCTCCTGCTTCTGCTTTGTTCAGTGAGATCCTATTTATAGGAAGTTCCTTATCCAATGCCTTAAACTGCAGTATATTTACTCAAATGAATTCTGAAGATTTTACAGTGTGGTGAATCTCTCTAACCTCATGCAAAATATTCAATGTAAATTTGAAAGGCATTTAAAAATGTATCAAGGCATATAAATGGATCTATATTTAAATTCCAATTCTAGTAGAGGAAATATGGAGGGGAACAAAATCTCTTATCAGTTTTATCTAATCATATATAAATTCAGCGTTACTGAGAAGGCCTTGATTTCTATTTATTTCCCCATTATTATTGTCATTCTGATGCTTGCACTTCCTTGTCCTTTAATTCCTGGGTCCATGAATCTGTTCTATTAGAGCCCAAAGTCAACTGAAGGCGGAATTCAGAATTCAGAATTCAAGTTTCTCACCAAGAAGCAGTTGCAAGAAATGCGTGAATGAACACAATAGATTTTATTGAAGGAAAGAAGAGGAAGGAGTGTATTTATATCTTATGCCCTGCAGCAAACAGTTTAAAAATCTATTTTAAATAAAATCTCAGTAGTTCTGCCATGTAATCTTCCATTTTCCTGTTAATAATCTGCTTTCATGCCCCCTCTTCTTCCTTTCTGTATTCTACTCCCTGCCCTCCTTCAACTCATACCTTTTGCCTTCTGTTATACGGATCAATTCAGTTCTGATCTGACTGCCACCTGTAACATTGTGTACACAAACTCAGAAAGGCGCTCATCAAAGCAAAGCTCTGTACTTTCCTTAGAAGGCAGATAAGGTTGTTTATGGGGGAAAAAAGTTGTCTGTTACCATAAAATTCCATAGTTATTAAAGTACATCGTAATCAGAACTATGAATGTATTTTGTGGAATTTGATCATTTCTAAATATATTGTTATATTATGTGTTTGAGAAGCATGCTAGTCTATGGACCATTTTGGCTAGATCGTCATTGCAGACCAAGTTTTTTTTTTTTTTCAGATGGACCATAGTGGTAGAGTAAGAGGTTAATGCTCTTTTGTTCCTTTGTATATATATATTTATACATCTTTATGCATTGTGGCTGAGATCCTTTGCTGTCCTCTTTCATAATAGGACTCTGACTATTCTTCACAGTTAGGTGTGGACTTTCCAGTAATTTCTCACCAGTGGGATGTTATCAAAGTGTTGTACAAAATTCATGACCAGTGTCTCTTTATTGCGGAATGGAATACAGACGTGATGTCTGGGGCTCCAGGATCCATCTTGGACCATGACTGGGGAGCATGTGCAGCAGCAATGGTAGAGGAGCAAGACAGAAGAACCCTGACAGCATAGGATGCCAAGGGAGCTCTTGGTTGCTTATATTCAAACTTCGTTTATGTGAAAAGGAAATAAGCTTCTATCTTCCTCAACTCACTCTATTTTGGGCTTTTTGTAACATGCAGCAAAATCCATTTTTAACGACACATGTGTACTTTTATTCCAAGGATTTGATATAATCAAAGAGCTGTTTACTAGACTGAACTGACCTCTAAAGTAGTATTCTCCAAAATGAGGTCAGTATATACTACAGTGTGTACAAGATGATCCAAGGGGAAATAGGAGGAAATATTAGAACATTTCCTTTTTAAAAAGTCTAATAATAATCTAATAAGAAAAAAATTAAGATTTATTCACATTCAATTAACAGATTGACTGTGGCACCTTGACTCTGTATGTGGAACAATTATATATCCTAAGGGAAGGTCTAAAAATGGAGGATTCAGTGGTCACAGACTAGATTCTCAGTCTATTTTTAGCATATTGCAATATTTAGCATGTTGCTTGTGCTGGTTAAGAAGAGTTACAGATCACATTTTCTAAATTTAACTAAACTGACCTTTACAATGTGGCTAAGTGACTATAAAATATTCTAGGAAAGAAACTGTAGATTGAAGATTATCCTAACACAAATGAACAGCAAGAAAGTGGCAGAGTAGACACTATTCTAAGTACAAGTTTTCTTTTTTGCTGTTATGAGGTGATTACACTGTCCCGGTTTTACCTCACAAAACATTATTATTTTCAGTGTAAGAAAAACAGTTCTGCTTAAAATGTTGCTTATTCCATCTTAATCTTTTCATTTATAATTTCTATTTCTGTGTCTGTTTATAGTGTATATAATATAAGCACAATAATAAATATATGTAATATATTAGTGGGGTAAGGTTTCTTTTTCTGATGGGGTGAATTAATTTTTTTTAATTTGAAGAAGGTGAAAAGCTAAATCTCTATTCCTAAGCCCGCCTTGTCTGAAAATTGAAAGGAGGAAGTGAGGGATAGGCCTCTTCCCTGTAGTTAAAGTCAGCCTGTTTCTGAACTAAAACTGCAAAAACTCCATGCACAGCTTGAAAAGAGATTATGATAAGCATGTTTTGTTTCTCTACTCTTCCAGTTTCCCAGCGGGTCTGGCCTAAGGTCCAGGAGGGAAGAAAATACAGAAACTAGGAATAATAGTAGCAATAACTGGTACCATCCAATGAAACTTATCTTAATTCTTGAACCATCTCTCTTGGATCAGGCTTCCATTACTCACAATACTGACATTAGGCAATTAAGTCAGCTTGTTTCAACTCATTGGCTATATGGGATTCACTGTTTGTCTGGACAATATTTTCTAAAGTTAAAATTGAGAAATTTAGGTCTAATGTCATTCTTCAACTCTTTCTGAAAAATACAGCTACTCTTTTAACCAAGAGCTAAGATTGTAGGCAATACATCTTCTACTTCTGTTACCATGACAATAACTTCTTGGTATATAAATTTCTTACAGTATAAGGCTAAGAATACTCATCAATGGAACTTCAGAAGATTTGGACTGGACTAGCATAAATGTCAGAAATGGCTATAGTTATGCTGAAACACAGTAAAATAACCTTTTCCAGAAAGGCATGAACACTCATTTTTTCTTTTTCCCTGAGAATGAGATGTAAAGTAGAATCCAAGGTATAGGATATTCAGAGTGATTCACGGTGAAACCAATATGGATGAATTTTTCATCATCCTTTCCATACTTCCTATGTTGTTTTTGATGTTGACTAAATGGAGATGCCCATCTTGCTTCATGTTTCATGATTCAAAGTTTGTGTATGGGGCTACCTTACCACTGACTTCCAAAGTTTCAGTCCTCAGTCACGATAACCTCAAAGTATTCTAAGCCTGAATTTAATCACATGGTTGTTGTGTAAGAGTGATGATGTGAAGATGCATTTAATCATGGCCATGTGGAAGGGAAGGATGGTCACTGTGGAAATGGGCATGGCAGGGGTCTGGGTGATAAAATGTGACTATCTTTAGTATATTTATTATAAATGACCATTACAATCATGGTGAGTTTGTGGTCAAACTACCGATGCCCTATATAATAGATGACAGAACTGCCGTAACATTTTGAGAAAGCCAGAAAGGTAGAGCTGAACAATGTGGCAGAAATGTTCTTTGCTCTGGACCCTGCTCTTTGAAAATTTCCCTGCAATTGAAGAAATGGGCAAATGGAGAATCCAGTGGTGTTTTGTAATAAGGAGCAGCAACCACAATTTATAGGCTGTTATATGCTAAAAAATATGATTGTTTCTATTTTAATAGGTTTGTTGATGTTTAATTTACATAACCATATAATTCACCCATTTAAAGTATACAGTTGAATGGCTTTTAGTATATTTATGGAGTTGTGCATTCAATACCACAAATCGAATTTACAATACTTTTATTATCCCCAAAAGAAACCCCATGTCCCTTAGCTGAACCTCCCAATCCCTCATCCCCACCAGAGCTAGGCAACCACTAATTTTTCTGTCTATATATTTGCTTATTCTGGACATTTCATATAAGTGAAGCAAACAATATATGGTCCTTTGTGGTTGGTTTCTTGGACTTAGCATAATGTTTCAAGGATCATCCATGTTGTAGCATGTGTCAGTATTTCTTATTTATTTTATTTTTTTTGCTGAAAAATGTTCCATTGTATGTATATACCACATTTTATTTATTCATCAGTTGATGGACATTTGGGTTGTTTCCACTTTTTGACTATTATGAATAATGTTGTTATGAACACTTCTCTACAAGTTTTTCTGTGGACATATGTTTTTGTTTCTCTTGAGTATACACCTAGGAATAGAATTGTTGGATCACATGGTGACTGCATTTTTAAATTTTGAGGAACTGCCAGAGTGTCTTCTGAAGTGGCTGCACTATTTTACATTCCCATGAGCAGTATATGAAGGTTCCAATTTTTCCATATCCTTGTCAACACTTGTTGTTATTTGATTTTTTTTATTATAACCATTCTCGTGGCTGAGAATGGTTTTTTTAGTGTAACCATCTCATTGTGGTTTTGATTTACACTTCCATAATGACTAATGATGTTGAACAGCTTTTCTTGTGCTTATTGGCCATTTGTATGTCTTATAAATCTTTTATCAGGTATATTATTTGCAAGAATTTTCACTCATTCTGTGGATTATCTTTTCAGTTTTTGATTGGTCCTGTAAAGGATGATTTCTATCTAAGAGCATATTTTGGGTAATATCTGTACCTGAACTTCTCCAAAAGCAAAGCTGGAGACAAGGTTTATACACAAGGGGTTTTCTTGAAGTGATTTTAGAGAGCTAGAGTGAGGTACAGGGGGATTGAACCAGGGAAGAAGGGAAAGACAAAAGGATAATGTGTAACTGAGGTGGCCACTGGCATGGGTGACTGGCACTTGATTATTGCTGGGACTTTCTGAGTAGTTTTATAAAACCTGTTTCAGAACTGTCCATCCGCAGCACAAAGGTGGGGGGAATATTTAACCATCAATCCTTGTTCACTAACTTGTCAAGGATGGTTCCAAGGGCATTAAACTTCTGGGATGTGCATGATGAGTGCCAAGCTGGTTTCTGATGGCATCTTATGTGCATGTCAGAGGATCCCTGGGACAGGGAGCAAGAGGTGTGTTCTGTAGACCCCCAGGCAAAGTCTGTCCAGTGGCACCTACATTATGCAGGTTAAACCTCCATTGAGCTTGTCATTCAGTGGTGGCTGGAGTAACAGGTGGGACCAAGAGAATTTGAGGTGTAATATAAGAGATGTCCATTCTAATAGCCAACAGAATTCCTAGAAGTTTATGAAAAAGCCAGAAGTAACATGGTGAGGAAAATATTATTGAGTCCATTATAATTAAGATGAAGTAAACTAGTATTGTGGATAATTTCTGGTAATAATATGGTTCATTGGAATAGTAATTAGCAGTCTAGTGCTTTTGAAGACATCTCATCTAATCCTCACAATAACTCCAAGATGAGGAAATGGAGTCTGAACAATGATGAGATCTCTTGCTTAAGGCCACACAGTGAATTTTGTTGCTGTTCAATACTGAGTCAAAGCTTGGTGAGAGAAATATTGATGCTGTACTGTGTTTAGTAAACATACTCTACCCATTCTTCCAGGTCAAGAGTTTCAAACTCATGTGAGTACAGGTACCAAACAGGCAGAGTTGATGACTGTAGTGGGAGGACAGGGGACAACAGCTGGTCTTTAGTTCCCAATCATTGCTTCATGTGGGGCTAGAGCTACTAAATAAAAACAAACCCCGGTATTGAACCTTATTTGAAATTTCCCAGTTTAAATGTGGGGAAAACCCCCCAAAGCTCGTGAACCAATGAAAGTACATCTATGGATCTATTTGCTGCCCATTTGTGACTTCCACTCTGGATACTTTAAGCCTCCATCAAAGGACTGTGTACCTAAGGCATCACTTAATCTGTTCTGTAGAACAGATTAATGTGCTTTTGGAACATTGAGGTGTGTGAAGTACATGATAATAAACAAATTCTTACTTTTATTCTGAGGCTATTTAGAGGATATTGTTCACCGCATTAATCCTCATTATAAAAACTTGATAGAAAAAATTTCTGCCTAAACTCAACACCAGTAATAGTTGCACTTCTCCTGAAAAACTTTGTTTTAGTCTTATGGACCCTGTCAAGCATGTGATGGACTATGGTTTTTCATGTGCCTTCTAGAAAGCTCAGAGCCACATTTGTGGCCTATAATAAAGTATTAAGGTGATTGCTCATTATTTGAGTACTGATCTTATAGTGGTTTTATTTTATTTCCTGCTCGTATATTATCTTTACTCCACTTACTTATTCTTGAAAATACACACACACACACACACACACACACACACACACACACACACACGATATAAATGATACATCTAGGAAGTGTTAGAAGGTTAGAATCTGAGTTTAAACCCGGAACTTCAATTCTAAGTCCAGTCTTCTCTCCTTTTATGACACAATTTACTCTTGTCTGCAGTCTCTGAAACTATGAGTAGTTAGATTAGAAGGTATGTGTAGTTGTTTCAGTTCAGTGCAATTTATTTTCTTTTTATTATTCATTTATTTTTCTTTTTTATTTTTCTATTATTATACTTTAAGTTCTAGGGTACATGTGCACAACGTGCAAGTTTGTTACATATGTATATATGTGCCATGCATTCTGAGCAAACTATCGCAAGGACAGAAAACCAACCACTGCATGTTCTCACTCATAGGTGGGAATTGAACAATGAGAACACTTGGACACAGGGTAGGGAACATCACACACCGGGGCCTGTCGTGGGGTGGGGGGAGGGTGGAAGGATAGCATTAGGAGATACACCTAATGTAAATTTATTTTCTTTTTCAAAAAAC
The DNA here is from genome assembly GCF_028885655.2 of Pongo abelii. Taxonomy (NCBI): domain Eukaryota; kingdom Metazoa; phylum Chordata; class Mammalia; order Primates; family Hominidae; genus Pongo; species Pongo abelii. Next base: position 88,047,463 of record NC_071991.2, on the reverse strand, counting down.
AGACTTCTTGGTATGAGTGTATGTGTATACCGTGCACACATGGGATGCTGTGGAGTTTCAAAAGGGGCCGAGGGGTTGCTTAAAATTGATAACCTTGTTAACATAGCCAGAGTAGGGCTGCAAAAAAATGGGCTCTGAGCTTAAAAAAATTAACATCTTTCTTCTTTCAATTTCATGCCATTTTTATTTGGCTAGAAATTGTATTTATGAGAAAGTGCTGAAGCATGTGTGTATGTATTAGATTCAGATGTATATTCTCTGTTTACTTGGAACCAGAGGTAATGCTTAGGGGATGGCAAGCTAAAAATGGCCAGGGCAACTTGTGCAGCCGAAATAAAGCAAAGCACATGTTCTGCTCAGCTATTATTCAGTGAGGTCATTAAAGAAGTTTAGGACACCATAATTTTTACTCTCACATATTTCTTCAGTCCTAAAGTTTTTGAAATCTTGTTGCACAGCTTCAAAGGCACACCAAAATTGTCCCTGCCTAGCCCATTATTGTATTATTAACTCATCATCCAAAACCCATTCAATTTCTTATTCTCTTTTACCTTTGGGCATTTAATTATATCTAAAACTATAACGCTATGAAAGCTTTTGAGGGGTCATTAGTTTAGCCTTCTGCTACCAGGCAAAAGTATATTTTTTAGCATTTCCAGAACAGTAGATTTTATAACCTCCTTTGGAAACACCTTTTGGCATTTAATTGGTTCTTGCCTTCTACTTAGCTTGCATCCCTCCAGCCGTATCTTGAGCACAGTTCTTTCTATGTGAGCAAGAAAAAAAAAAAATCAATGATCTACATCAGTGCTTCTAAAGTCTTGCATTAGAATAACCTGAGGTTCTTGTTAGGATGCAGATTCCTAGGGCACCAGCTGCAGAATTGCAGATTAGAAATATCTTGGGTAGGACCAAGGAATCTGTAATGTTCTCAAGCACTGGAGGAGGTGGCTTTTCCATACTTGCAGAAGCACTGCTCTATACCTTAGACCAGTGAGCCCCAGAATTTAGAACAGGATTTGCTAAATTTAATATACTTACCTAGCCTTCCTTCTGAATAATTGCACTTCACAGATCTGAAATTGGACCTTGGAATTCATAGAAACATTCCTGGTGATAATGTTTACCAATGTCTGAGATCAATAGCATGAAGTCATCTCTAATCTTCTCCATAAATTTCAAATTATTTAATTCCTCTTTGCTCGAAGTCAACACTTTAATGTCTTAATTGTTGTATCTAATATGTAAAAGGTATTCACACAATATTAAACAATGTATAAAACATGTATGTAATATAATTCTTTCCATGCTGGAGCAAATTTTCTTATATATACTAAAAAAAAGCTATGTTGTTCACTTACGTGGGTAATTTTGTGCAATAAATTAAAAATGAAATGGAAACATACAGCAAACTAGGGAAAATAACATAACAAATACTCAGATACCTACCACCTGTATTTAAGCATTGCCTTGTTGCTATATTTATATCACATTTCTTTTATTTTTAAGAATACATTATAGATAAAATTGAAGTGTCATTTGGACCCTCACCTCTCCAATTTATATTCCCCCCTTACATTCTTGTAATTCTTAATTAATATGCATATTTTTTCCTTAGAATATATTTCCAGAATTCTAATTGATGAGTTGGAGGATGTAAGCATTCAAAGTCTTGCCAAAATTGCTTCAGAGAAGCAGGGTATCAATTTATACCATTGCCAGCTATATATCAGCGTGCTCTTTTCTGCTAGAACATTGCCAAATTGGAAATTTGTCATGAACAATAATTCCTAATTTGATAGGTGTAGGTGGTACTGTTTGAATTTTAATCTTAATTATTATAATTGAATTTGAACATTTTAAATATATTTTTAAATCTAATTTTTTGAATACAGTAATACATTCATATTGTTAAAAAATCAGGAAGTACATAGTGAAAATTCACTCTTCTGTCTTTGACATCTCCCTTCAGAGTTAACTACTGCTTTTTAATTATTTTGCCTATTTCCAGAGTTTGTTTATGCATGTGCAGGCAAACATCATTATTTCAGTAGATTTTTATCTTCTCTTACCCTTGATACTCCAAGGTGGCATATTTATTCACTGTCTGTACCTCGATTTTTTTCACATTACCATATAGCTTGGGGATGTATCTATAATAGTACATGGAAATTTCCTTTGCTTATTTTTTTATGGTGCACAGTATTCTGCTACACACGTGTCATAATTTACTTAAATAGCCCCTATTGGTGGATATTTGTATTGTTTTCTTGCTCTTGCTATTAAACATGACTTTTCCATGAGTCATTTCAAATGAGTGACAGTTAATTTGCTGAGTCAAATAGTGTATCCACTAAAATTTTGGTAGATATTGTCATATTGTCCTCCTTCGATGTTGCACCAATTTACTCAAGAATGCATGAAGTATATGTAAATGTAAAATACAACAAAAGAGAATGCATGGACTATCTGTTTTCCTAGCCAATTAAGCATGGTGTGATCAAACTTTTGAAATCTGGTCAATCCAATAGATGGAAAAAGGGTATTTCTGTCTTAATTTTCTTTTACTTTAAGTGAACTGAGCATCTTTTCATATGTTTGAGAGCTATTGTATTAATGTGAACTCTGTTCATATCTATTGACCATTATATTGAGTTGTTATTTTCCTTATCATAAAAGCTTTGTAAGTATTAAATAGGTTATCTTTGTCTCTGATATCAGTTGAAAATTATTTTTTTAAAATTATTCTTAATTTTATACACTTAATGGTGTACATATTTATAGGTTACATGAGATGTTCTGATACAGGCATGCAATGAGGAATAATCAAATGGCCATTACATTGTCCCACCATGATTTCACTTCTTGATTAGTCTACTTCCCCCACTGGTGTGAAACTCCATTTTTATTATCTCATATTGTGAATTATCATGAGGATCTGGGTCAATTTCTGGATTTTCTTTTCTACATCACTGGTCTGTTCATGTCCCATTACAACACTGATATGATTATTAATATACAATAAATTGTTTTAATATCTGGTAGTAGTAATCCCCCTTTTGATTTTTTGTTCAGTGTTTTCCTGACTATTCTATTTAATGTTAAAATTTTTATGGATTTAGAGGGTACCAGTGCAGTTTTATAAAACGGATATATTGCATAGTGATTAAGTCTGGGCTTTAGTGAGACTCTATTCACTATTACCTGAATAGTGAACATTGTACCCAGTAGGTAATGTTTCAGCCCTCATCTCCTTCTCACCTTCCCTACTTATGCAGTCCCGAGTGTCTAATACTTTCCTCTGTACATCCACATGTACCCATTGTTTAGCTCCCACTTATAAACGAGAACATGTGGTATTTGATTTTCTGCTTCTGTGTTAGTTCACTTAGGACAATGGCTACCAGCTCCATTCATGTTTCTGCAAAAGACATAATTTCATTCTTTTAATGCCTGTGTGCTGATGATTCTATGTGATTTTTTATATGAACTTTATAATCAACTCATCTAGTTAAAAAGGTTGATATTTTAGGTTGTGCAAATTTACGAATCAGCTCAAGGAGAATTAAGATAACGGTATTGAGTCTTTCTCCTCAAGAACATGGCATGTCTTTCCATTTGTTCATATCTTCTTTTGTGTCTTTTAGTAGTGCTTAGAAGTTTTTTTCATAATGATCTTGTGTATTTCTTATGCTGTTATCTTAGTTGTTTTGTCTTTTTCAATGCTATTACATATTAGATTTTCCTTTATCTCCTCTCCTCTCCTCTCCTCTCCTCTCCTCTCCTCTCCTCTTCATGGAGTCTTGCTCTTCTTGCCCAGGCTGTGCAATGGTGTGGTCTTGGCTCACTGCAACCTCCACCTCCCAGGTTCAAGTGATTCTCCTGCCTCAGCCTCCCAAGTAGCTGGGGTTACAGGTGTGCACCACCACGCCAGGCTAATTTCATATTTTTAGTAGAGACGGGGTTTCACCATGTTGGCCAGGATGGTTTTGAACTCCTAATCTCAGGAGATCCACTGGCCTCCGTTTCCCAAAGTGTGGGGATTACGGGTGTGAGCCACCATGCCTGGCCTACATATTGGATTTCTTATTCCATTCTGTTTTATACCTGGTTGTTATTTTTACTTAGGAAAATATATATTTTCCAATCTGTTGTGAAGATTATTATTATCTATTACGTTTTAAATCATAACTGCATTTTTATGTTTGCAGACATTTATTTAGCTATTAAAGCTCAGCCAGAGCTTTCATCACAGGTTCTGGTCTTTCATTATAGTTTATATTTATTTTTTTACCTCCTTAATTATGCTAAAAGGTTTGTCTTATAGGGATTTGGGTCTGTTTTTGAAATCTATTCTGTCCCTCATGACACTTCCTTTTCTCAAGTGATTTAACATTTTTAGTTTGAGCTGGGCTACTTTTCCCGCATAGGAGTTCCTTGAATCCCTAATTGTGAAAATATTTCTGGAGAAGTTTTAGGATACTTCTGCAAGAGCCTTAATGTTTTCAATGGTTGTAAATAGATCTATCTTAATTTCTTCTCTTTAGGACCCTTACCCTGTGATTAGTGTAGATTGAGACCCTGAGTGCCCTAGATTTGATGTCTCATGAGTTTCTTTTTATCCTCCCTGAGAGCCTCGGACAGATGGCAAACTTTCTCATCCTTTCCCCAGGCTTTTCTACTTCTTTTTTTGTGGAAGCGCCAGCTCTTCAACACTCACATGTGTTATGCAGGGGGCTCAGTTTCAGCTGCTTTGCTTATTGCAGGCTGAGGTCAATTCTTTTCCTGTGGGAGTGTTCATGCACTGAATATGCTTGTGTGCCTTGGGTCTATGTCTTCTCTTAAGAATCTGAACATTGACAAGGCTAGACTTTCCAGACAAAAATTAAAATGGATAAGACTGTAAAACCCATAAATATCAGAAAAGAATAATCATGTGAGCATGGAGAAATTTCTTCTTATTCTTATAGGAAAACATTAGAGACATAAACTACAGTAAATATTTCCAAGTGAATGCCCCAGGGTTTTTGTCAATTTGTGCCCTTGCTGTAAGTAAAAGTTGTTACGGTCTGCATTTTCGTCTCTCACCTTCATCCCTTTTCATGTCAGAAGTTAATTATCCCAGTGTATGTAATTATTACCAGCACACAGAGTCTCAGCCTGCAAGAGGTTCAGAATTACATATGGGCTTTTAGCAATTTACACAGTATGGGCTTTGAGCCAATTTGAGAAACACTGAAAGCCATTATCATCTATCTGTAAAATGCCTTGGCCTGTGTTTGCTGCCCTGAGAACAGTGAGCTACAAGAAAGCCACAAAATACTGGTAAAATAATCTGACATGCAGTTCTGGGCTTTTTATATACCCCTATTTTCTAGCTGCACATCCATTGTGTGCTTATTATGTGCTATATTTTTCTTTTTAGGAAGTCAGGAAAGTTTTTCTTTAGTTCTAGAGAATCACTATCCTATTCCAGCTGCCCTTTTCCTTCAGAGTATTTCTTTGCCATAATCCAATCTTCCCAGCAGACAATTTGATTTTATTCAAAGTCCATGAGTGTCCCATCCATATTGGCTGGAGTAGTCATTGCCGAGTGATGTTAAAGTTTTGTTTTTTTCTCTTTGAGTTCAGGGATTAAAGGTTTGGATTTCATCCAACAGTTGACTTTCTTGAATGTTCTTTCTCTTCTTTCCCTACCCTACTGTAATCTTAGTACTTTCCTACTTTCCCTGTAGTTGATTTTCATATTCAAAGTCATCCAGGCCTTTGGAAATACCTTTTTTTCCCCAGCCTTTATAGTCTTTGGCAGAATGCTTCCATCTTTTATATGAACTGCTATTTGGCCATGAATAAAAGTCTCTTAAATTATTTAAGTCTCTTGACAGTGAAAAAAGATAACTTTACACCATCTTTTCACTAGGTAAAAAACAACTGTACTATGCCTTTTTAGAAAATAAACAGTAACACACACCAATCAACAAAGCACCACTGGAAACCTTCAACTCATGATTGACTGGAATAATGAGAGGAGGCTGGGTTTTTGCTGCAATTTCAGACCTCATCATTCCTTACTGTACTCAACTATGCATTTGGCTATAAACCTTAGGAATAAACCATACACCTGATTGTTATGGTATGGAAAGGAACAAGTAAGTTACTCCTGCCTCAAGAATGCTTTGCTTAGAGCAGATGAGCCAAGTCTGTGGCTAGACATATTGTAAACTGAGATTTGCCACTGGACTCAGAAAACTGTCTTTGGTGTTTCTAAGTTAACACTGTTTTCCCTTAAGAGACATCTCCCATGGAATGGGACCTCGGATGCAGAGAAACTGTTAAGAAATGAGTGTCTTCCTTTTTAATGATAGGAATTCCAATTTGCACTGTACAGTGACTGCAAAAACAATTTTGTGGGGGCTCTGGACCCTCACTGGGGATGTATTTGGGGGAGAATGTGATGAGGATGGCAAAGTGGTTGCTCATGGCTCCCTGGGCTTCTTGCACTGATGTGCTGATTTAATTCAAGGATGTGCTGAAAAGATGCTTCTCTGCTTAGAGCACAGATTCTGAGAGAAGCACCCTTGCAGTCAATAAGAATGAGGAGATACTAGTTTTGAACCAAGAACATTTATTTTTCAACCAAGAATGGTGTGGTTGGGCTTAAACCACGGTTCTCTCTCTTTCAAGGCTGATTGAGGAAAATGGTCTACTTGGTTGATGAGAACATTACAGGGTGTGAGTTTGGTGACACGGTGGGTCCATGTGTTATTTCAGAAGAGATAGGCACTGTGGCTGGGCTGTGGGATAGCAGATAATTGTCCACGAGTAGGGGCAGTTAAGCAGGAAGGGACTTTAAACACTCACTTGCCCCATCTGCTCTATCTTTTGAAGAGCTGTGGGATAATTTGCTAGGTAGTTCTAGGATATAGAACTAGAAATACCATTTGACCCAGCAATCCCATTACTAGATATATACTCAAAGGATTATAAATCATGCTACTATAAAGACACATGCACACATACGTTTATTGTGGCACTATTCACAATAGCAAAGACTTGGAACCAACCCAAATGTCCATCAATGACAGACTGGATTAAGAAAATGTGGCACATATACACCATGGAATACTATGCAGCCATAAAAAAGGATGAGTTCATGTCCTTTTCAGGGACATGGATGAAGCTGGAAACAATCATTCTCAGCAAACTATCACAAGATCAGAAAACCAAACACCACATGTTCTCACTCATAAGTAGGAGTTGAACAGTGAGAACACATGGACACAGGGAGGGGAACATCACACACTGGGGCCTGTTTGGATAGGGAGCTAGGGGACAGATAATGTTAGGAGAAATGCCTAATGTAGGTGATGGATTGATGGGTGCAGCAAACCACCATGGCACGTGTATACCTATGTAACAAAACTGCGTGTTCTGTACATGTAACCCAGAACTTAAATTATAATTAAAAAAATTTCTATCAAGAAAGAAAACATATTCTCTTAGCATGGATGGGGACTGTAGTAAAATAATCATTTTACCATACTACATTTCCTAAGGAAACTCTAGTTCTATCAAATCAGTGTAACTGTGGCAACCTGACAATCTTAATTCTTTCAGTTTTTCTGTTACTTTGATGCCTGATAGAAGGAATTCAAAAAGCTGTGGTTTTCTTCTATGTCAGGGCTTCTGCTTCATTCAAATAGAATCTGTTTTTAATGCACTTTTTTATAAAGATATAATGATATTATTTGTAGGGCAAAATGTTTAGGAATTTACAGATATATGCATGTTTTCACTAGGGGAAGTTCATTGCTTGAGGAAAAGAATTCTGATTTTCAAGAAATAGTTGCACTGTTAAAATATTACTGTGAAGTACTATATTTGGCTAGCTCCCCACCACCAGCCTTAATTCTAGGCTTCTAGCAACTAAAAACACTTCACAATTTGGCTGCAGGTATTTGGGAAACTTGCTGGCCCTGAAGGTGACATTGCCCCTTTCTCTTATTTATGAGTTTTTTCTGTGATACGGAGCCCTTAAATGAAAATACATAAAGCACCCTTTAGAAACACCAATGAAAACAAAGCCACAGTAGAAATCAGTTCATGGAAGCATTCCGGCTCCCTCACACAGGTTGAACCCGTGTTTCCCCTCACCTTTTTCACCAGTGTGATGGGTCCCTTCAGTCATTTAACAGACCTTCCCTAAGCACTCAGTGCCAACCACTGGCAAGTGGTTTACCTAACTCTGCATTGACTTTCCTGAGGGCAGCTCACCACCAAATAATCCTGTAGCTTCCCATGTCACCTGTAGTGAGAAATTTTTTGAATTTCTTTTCTGTGAGTATTTCCCTTTTCTCCACTTCTCCTGTGGTAGGGATATGGGTGATACAGGTGAGGTGGGAGAGACGGTATCAGAATTCATGCTGTGTGGGGATATAAAGAATATAAGAATGTAAGCTTCCCCAAGGGCTGTAGTAGAGTTTCTTCAGATTTCACAATGTCTGCATTTTGGGAACATGTTTTAAAAAGTGAGACAACATTGGTTTTAATCCATTTCATGCATTTAGAGTTTTATCAAAATATAATGGAATGACATCTAAGAGCATGTAATTTGGAATCATGCATAATTGTGTTCAAATCTAAGTTTACCAGTTACAATCTATGTGTACTGGGGTAAATTATATAATCTCTCTAAACTTAGTTTTATCATTGTAAAATGAGGCTGATAATAATAACAAACTCATAGCATTGTTTTGAAGATTAAATCAATATTAAATGTGTAGCATCTGCCACATAGTAGACTCTCAAAAACCCTAGTCCCCATTCTCTTGTTTTTTAATATAATAATCTGTCAGGAAACTTGTATGTCTATACTAAATTCAATTTTGGCATCTCAACTAACATCAGCAAGATGTTAAAGTGACAAAAATGAAAGCAATTTAAAAGAAGGGCAATTGAAACACTTGATGTCAAGAATAAGATTCATTTATCCAGATGCGAAGGATAAATGTATTTTGGTATAAACTATGAGGGGAACACATTTCTGCAAACAATGCAAATATAAAAGCATTTTAAATAAAATTTAGTATAATGCATATTTAGTATAATGCAAAATCTTTTTCAAGGATTTTGAAGTCTTTACCAATGTTTTTATTACTTTTCAGAAGCACATGAGGAAGATATTTTCTCTAAATTGTAGATGAGAGGAAAAAAGGTACATAGAAACAATGTGTTTTGAGCAAATTAACCCAATGAATCAGAGGCAGAGACTAAAATATCCACTCATTTGGCTCTTGCTGGCTGTGTCCAAGCCTTCATTGTTTTGGTTCAGGGGTCTGAATGTATAGGGTCACCTGCCACTATTCAAGAATGTAACAGATACCCCCTTGGGACTCCTCCTCAGAATCTGTTAAAGAGGAGGAATTAATCAACCAGTGATCTCCCATTTTTACTGTCCCCATATCCAGCTTAACCTCCATGGCCAGGAGCTGTAGCCTCTCCTTTGCCCTTCATCATACTCTTTTTCCCAAGCCACAACTCAGGTTAAGTACAACTAACTTCTCCAGGCCAGTACCCATGTGGCTTAAGAAAAATAATCACACTGACTAGTCTCTCTTTAAATTCATGGCCTTGAACCTAAGTTGGGCTCTAAATGCTCCACTGATAATCATACCTTATTCATGTTTGCCATGAATTGGCAAACACTGACAATTCATTCACTCTTTTACTCTACTTGATAACTACTTCACTCTTTGCTCCTCCCTAATTTTCAACACGTTCTTCCCTACCTCCATTTTCACAGGGGAAATTGAAACATTGGAAGAGGGTTTCCATAGCCTCTCATGATATCTACTTTCAAAGCCTTCCAGCATCTATACCCACATACTCTTCCTCCTTACCTGTGACCACAGGTGATCTATACCCCTATCTGAGCCACCAAGTCCCATCCTCTTCCACTTTCTCAAGGTGACTCATTTAGCAATTCTACTTTCTGACATTATTAGGGTTTTTGTTGGTTGGTTGGTTGGTTTTAACTGGTCTACTGGGTCATTCCCTTTAGCATTCAAATGTGTGGCTTTTATCCCCACTATTATACTCAGACTTCTCTTGTCTGTGTCACCAGTGTCTTCCTTGTTGCTAAATTCAGTGGTGAATTCTCATTTCACATCTTACATAATTCTGCAGCAGTTGACACATTGATCTCTCCCTTCTTCTTAGTAAACTTCTACCCTTGGCTTCCAGGACACTCTATTCCCTGCTTTTCTTTTATATCACTGGTTATTCTTTCTCAGGTGCCTTTGCTGATCCCTCTTCATTTCCAGACCTCTTAACATGGTCTTCCCATCAGTCCTTGGATGCCTTCTCGATCTGCATTCACTCCATCTCATGCAATCTTGTGGTTTCAATGAACAAGCAAACCAAGAAGGACACCCAAATTTGCATCACCCTATCACACATCTCTTATTAACTTGAAAGTGATACTTTTGACTGCTTAATTATTTTCTACTTAGGTATCTAATAGACATTTCAAATTTAATACATCTAAAACAGAACTCCTGATCCCCTCTTAATAAGCTCTGCTCCCCCCATTGTAGGTGATAGCAAATCCATCTTTCCAACTGTTCAGGTTCAGGCCAGAGGAGTCATCATTCACTCTTTCTCTCATATTCCATATCCATTTTATCAGAAAATACTTTTGGTTCTTTCTTCAATGTATCTTTAGAATTCAACCACTTATCACCTTTACTGCTCCCACTGGCCTGGGGCACCATCACCTTCCACCTTGATTACTATAATAGCCTTGTAACATGGATTCCTACTGCAACCCTATCCCCTCAACCACTGCCCACTCCTTTATTCTCTACTCTCAATATAGCACCCAGAGTGAGCCTTTTAAATGTGTAAGTCATATTATGTCATTTCAATGATAGAAATCTAGAAATAGATCCCACTTGGACTAAAACTCAGAGTACCTCCACTGTTCTATAAAGCCCTTCATAGTCTGGCCCCATCTCTCTCTCTATATATATCCCATTACTCTCCCTCACGTATACTCTACTGCAGCCACACCGGCCCCCTTGCTTCTTCAAATGTGTCAAGCGTGCTTCTGTCCTTGGTCTTTCATACATCTCTCAGGAACTTTCTTCCCCCAGATGTGCACATGGCTGATCCATGACTTCATTTAAGTTTTTTTTTAAATGAAATATCTACTTCTCAATGGAGTCTAATCTGATGGTCCTATTTAAAATTGCAATCTGTGCCATCTGCACATTCCTGAGTCTGCTTGCAGTACTGGATTGCTTTCTATAGCTCTTATCATGTCTTGATATACAATGCATAATTTGCTTACTTATTATATCTATTATTCCTCTTCTCTATCCTGCCAGAATGTAGACTCCCTGAGGGCTGGAATTTTCATTTGCTCTGTTCACTGATGTATTCCAAGTTTCTGCAATTGTGCCTGGCAAAAAGTGAATGCTCAAAGCACATTTGTTGAATGAATAAATGACTTTAGAGACCTCACTGCCGTAGGGATACAGTTATAGACAGGGTTGACATTAGAGCATTTTGGGATTTATGGTTATATATTCCTAAGCCAAGATGATTCTTTGTTGAAGAAAATCAAGATATTTTATGGGGGAGTTTTGGGGATCCTTGGCCCAGTATAGATTTCATTTGTAGGACTCCAAAATTCTCTTTTCCTAAGATTTTACAAAAGTAACCCACGTCTTTATTTAATTTTTGAAAATTATACTTTAAGTTCTAGGGTACATGTGCACAATGTGCAGGTTTGATACATAGGTATACATGTGCTTTGTTGGTTTGCTGCACCCATCAACTCATCATTTGCATTAGGTATTTCTCCTAATGCTATCCCTCCCCCAGCTCCCCACCTCCTGACAGGCACTGGTGTGTGATGTTCCCCGCCCTGTGTCCAAGTGATCTCATTGTTCAATTCCTACCTATGAGTGAGAACATGCGGTGTTTGGTTTTTTGTCCTTGTGATAGTTTGCTTAGAATGATGGTTTCCAGTCATCCATGTCCCTGCGAAGGACATGAACTCATCCTTTTTTATGGCTGTGTAGTATTCCATGGTGTATATGTGCCACATTTTCTTAATCCAGTCTATCATTGTTGGACATTTGGGTTGGTTCCAAGTCTTTGCTATTGTGGATAGTGCCGCAATAAACATACGTGTGCATGTGTCTTTATAGTAGCATGATTTATAATCCTTTGGGATTGCTGGGTCAAGTGGTAATTCTAGTTCTAGATCCTTGAAGAATCACCACACTGTCTTCCACAATGGTTGAACTAATTTACAGTCCCACCAACAGTGTTAAAGTGTTCCTATTTCTCCACATCCTCTCCAGCATCTGTTGTTTCCTGACTTTTTAATGATTGCCATTCTAACTGGTGTGAGATGGTATCTCATTGTGGTTTTGATTTGCATTTCCCTGATGATCAGTGATGATGAGCATTTTTTCATGTGTCTGTTGGCTGCATAGATGTCTGCTTTTGAGAAGTGTCTGTTCATATCCTTTAACCCATGTCTTTAGTATCTTACCTGATATATGAATAAATAGAGGAGCAAAGCTGCAGACTTTTTGTAGACCTTGTGGTTTTGTAAAGTGACATGAGTTCTAGAATATATTTAGTAGAGGGCCAGGGAACCAGCTGGGTTTCCTCTGTGGCCAGCTTGGACCTAATGGCCACATAGCTTATACTGGGGCATTGGAAATCTACTGGAGGATGCAATGATTTTTAAATAATTCATGTTGAGGTGGAAACAACACAAACTTGAAGTCAGGAAGTTATAGGATCAGGTCAGATCTTGGACTTAACTTCTCCAAGCTTCTCTTTCCTTCAACTGTAAGCCATTGTGAGGCTCAAGTGACATACTATGTGTAAAGTTCCTAGCCCAGGGCAGGAACAGAGCAGGACCACTAAGGGTGTTTTTTTTCCCTAGGCAAGAATCATCTGCATTAACTTCTATTATGTCATTCCCTGGGTATCACAAAGGAATTTAACTTGCCTCAATGCATGATTGTACACTAAGAAGATTAATTTATAAACTGGAAGAAATGGAACAAAGGGCTTCTTGCCTCTCTTTTACAAACTGAATGCTTCAGATTTACAACAGATGTTATAAGACTATAGGAACTTCCCAGGGAATATCAATAAAAGGATCATGAATCATCAATTCTGGAGATGAAAATAACATAGTAGCTATTTAAATTTCTACTAAGAATATGTGATTATGAATACTTATTGAGAATCTACTGTGAGCAGGCATTAGGTGCTTTGTAGAACTGACCTTAGAAGAGATGAGACTTGTGGATTCCAGAACTACTAAAGTGCTGGCTTAAACGTTATATGCCTTCCTAGTACTGGGCAAAATATTTCTATTAAGACTGCTAAAGGGCTTCTGAGGGACTTCTAAGAGACTGTTAGTACACTTCGGAGGATCCTGTTAGGAAGCTTTTAGGGGAGTTGTGCAAATGCATAGTCAGCTTAAAGCTATTAGATGCATTAATTAATGCCAATTATTCTCATGTGGTAGCCATAGCTTCAGTTGAGAATGACTGTACCACATCTGTTTCCTTCAGGCACAGCTTTAGTCTTCATTTGAGGGTGTGTGTAGGAGATCTAGCATTAAAAAACCCTTAGGAATGCTAAGAAATTAGATTTCTCCAAAGGCCTATAAAAATCATCTACCCATTCAGTGCTACAATTACTTCACCTATGAAACAGAAATAGTAACAATGAAAATAAAAATTATTTTTCCTGGAACTTCTCATTGAAGTTCCTCAAAATGGAAGTGGGCTGAAATTGATTATGGAAATTGTAATGCAACTCAATGACTGAGGAAGCTCCATTCCATTATAAGGCTAAATATAGATTAAGCAAGTACTTGTTCCTGTTTGCCTGAAGTTACTGCTGCCTATACCTGGAAGGTAACACTCCAATAGCAAGTGTGACTAATACCAGGTTTAAATTGAGTTTGTCTCATCTTCCAAAATGAGTTATTTTCAGCTATTCAGAAAAATATACAAATAACTACCTCTAATGGTGCAAAACCAGTTTAGACTATTGACTTTAATTTATTTAAAATATGTAATAGCAACTAAACTGCTGATTTCTGAGAATTAACTGGACATAAATACATAAATTTATGATATACTTTAAATAGGCAGTAATGATTAAGGATATAATTTGGTATGCCTTCATCAACAGCTAAGTGAAAAATCACAATACAAAATTGAAAATAAAAAAATCTCAATTATGTAAACATATTTACATTCATCACATTTTCTTTACATGTATGTATAAGAAAATATTGGAAGTAAGCACAGAAAATCTTAGCAGTGGTCATCTCTAGGTGATGGACTTATTGATGTATTTTTTATGTCTTTTTCTTACTATTTTCAGTGCTTTCTAGGTGCTGGTGAAATCTATTAGTCTTATAGTATTAAAAAAAGGCATTAAAATTGTGCTTGAAGATGGTACTTCGCACAGAGCAAGAGCAGAGTACAGTAAGTGCTGAGCGAACAAATGGATCCATCAGAAAAGCTGACAAGCTTTACCAACTCTCTGGCAGCTTTGTCCATCTTTCTTGCAGGATGATAATAAAATGTCACATTATGGAGGTTTCATCACAAAATAAATGATAGCATATTATAAATCACTACCATAAATAATAACCATGGACTAATCAAGTCCCTTTTGTGATGAGACAGCTCTAATTGCTTTTAATTGCATGCTTTCACTTATAGTACTTGCTAATTCTTAAATTTGTAATCTCCAGTGTTCTCTTAGTCATTAGTATAAATTAGCAATGTTGTACTCTATGCAAATCAGTTGGCTGAAAAAGTCAGTTATGTGGAAAATACTGTAAATAAACTTTTTCAACTCAATTAAACAATTTGGGTGTGACACCCCAGGCTCTAAGGAACAAGTAATTGACTAAAGCAGTTAAAAACCCCTGGGTCCAATCCAGAAAACCTTACACAGACAAAATTCCCACTTTCTCAGCACTAATCTTGCACACCCAGGAATATCAGAATAACTCCAGAGATGAAATTCCATGTGGAAAAGAGAAGAGGGTTATGGGTAATATTACTGACTGCTACATGCACTATCATAATTCTTAGTCCCAAAATAACTATGGCATTAAAATATAAAATACAATGAAAGGCATGCCCTTCAGTGTTTCCCAAGCTGTGTTCTACTGATATCTACTCTCTCAAGATGCTTTGTTGGTTACAAATGGAGGCTTATGATTTTGGTAAATTTTACGTTATACATATATATATAGGTATCATATATGTATATTTATTTCAAAGGGTTTTAGAGACAGTAAGATATTAAAAGTCTGAACACATGTGCAGTAAAGAAATATTTTTTAATTAGTTTATTCCAGAGATTAATCCCACTTGAAAATGGAACTTTATTTTATTTTGTTTTACTTTTTTAACTTAACATCTACTAATAGTCCACAGAGTTTCATTCCATGGAAGAGACTCAAAAACAAAAATGTATTAAAACAATATTCTGAACATGGGACTTGTTGGATATGGTACATATGTAATTTGGAGGTAAATTCTATAGTTCTCACATTACCCTCTGGTAAGTAGTTGTGGTACAATGCAAAATATATATTTGGTCTTTGTCCCTGGTTCCTGGCGCACAGCTGGAGTATCTTTTGTGGGTTGATGAGATGACTGGTGGCTGGAGTCTCTAGCTAGTTTCTTTCTGGTGACCAAGATAGGAGCTGGTCACCAGAAAGACCATGTAATTAGAGGGTTAGAACTTCCAGCACGACCTCCTGACCGCTGGGGTAACGAGAGCAACCACAGATTGAGTTCAATCACCAATGGTGACTGATTTAATCAATCATGCCTACGTGATGAAACCTCCATCAAAACTACTAAACAGTGGAGTCCAGAGAGCTTCTAGATTGGTGAACACATGGAGGTTCTGGGAGGGTGGTGGCATTCTAGGAGAGGGCATGGAAGCTCTGCACCACCCTGCCTTCCACTCCCAAACATTGTCCTCTGCACCTTATTCATTTGGTTGTTCCTGAGTTGTATGTTTTATTAAAAAACTGCTAATAGTAAGTAAACAATTTTTCTGAGTTCTGTGAGCTGTTTGAGCAAAAACACTGAGCCCCAAGTAGGTGGTTCATGAGAATCTCCAATGTGTAGCCAAGTCAGACAGAAGTATGGAAGTGTGGAAACCTGGGGACCCAATATTGTGACTAGTGTCTGAAGTGGGGGCACTCTTGTTGGGCTAAGCCCTTAAACCTGTGTAGTCTCACACTAGCTCCAGGTAGCTAGTATCAAGATTGAATTGAATTGTAGGACACCCAGTTAGTTTCTCGATAGTTGGAGAATTGGTTGGTGTGAGGAAACTTACACAGTAGTGTTGCAAATAGATAGTCTGTTTGTTTTTGTTTTTTTGAGGAGGAGTCTTGCTTTGTCACCCAGGCTGGAGTACGGTGGCATGATCTCCACTCACTGCAACCTCGGTCTTTTGGGCTCAAGCAATTCTCCTGCCTCAGCCTCCCGAGGAGCTGAGATTACAGGCACCCACCACCACGCCTGACTAATTTTTGTGTTTTTAGTAGAGACGGGGTTTCACCATTTTGGCCAGGCTGGTCTGGAACTCCTGACTCCACCTGTCTCAGTCTCCCAAGGTGCTGGGATTACAGGCATGAACCACTGCGTCCAGCAGGTAGTCTCTTCTTCCTGTGAAAAAGTATAGTAACCTGGCAGCTGCTAGGATCCTCTCGATTCCAGGTATGTCTGATAAAAAACCTGTTAGAATTCTTGATGTTTTTGAAATAAAGTGAGATGTTTAAACATAATTCAATTGCATAGCATGTATAAAATGTCTTTTGCAGTTTGAAGAGGTGCACACTAACACAAAGTCCTGATTTTTTTTTTTTTTTTTTTTTTTTTTTTGAGACAGAGTCTCACACTGTCACCCAGGCTGGAGTGCCGTGGTGCGATCTCGGCTCACTGCAAGCTCCGCCTCCCAGGTTCACGCTATTCTCCTGCCTCAGCATCCCGAGTAGATGGGACTACAGGTGCCCGCCACCTCACCCGGCTAACTTTTTGTATTTTCAGTAGAGACAGGGTTTCACAGTGTTAGCCAGGATGGTCTCAATCTCCTGACCTTGTAATCCGCCCGCCTCGGCCTCCCGAAGTGCTGGAATTACAGGCGTGAGCCACCGCGCCCGGCCGAAAACAATTATTTTGAGCCATAAATGTGAATAAGTTTTGACTTTCAATCCTGTATCATTGGAGTGTGATGTGGGGGATGGTGGGGCAGGGCCGGTGTCTAAGTCCAAGTCTCATTTAGGTCCATTGATCCACTGTCCTCTTACTCTTTCTCAAAAGTCTGACAAATTTCTCTGCATAGTCCTCATTGCTCTATTGTAACATTCTTTTTGGGCCTTGTGGCCAATCTGTTTATGCAGGAAACAATAGTAAATCTCGCTCCAAAATTCTCCTCTATAAAAGGTCACAAAACTGTAGTTTAGGGGCACATCTTAAGGCTTTAGGACATGTGTTGAAACCTTGGCTTGATTATATTTGCTTTTTAATGTTACAGGGATTTTCCATGTGTGGCTTGCACACGTTGATTTACACTAAGCAGACTGAACAAATACTGGAAAATATAGCAGATCTACAGAATAGGAGTGCTCCGCGGTAAAGAAAAAAAAAAGTAATGCTTGGAAAGATATTGAATTAGAAATGGAGTTCCTGCTACTTTTACCATAATTTGTATGTTAAATTCCTCCAGTGATAAAAACCCTCATTAGTTCTTTCTAACAAACAGAAACAGAAATTTGTGCCAGAAAGAATAGAGAGATTAATTGAAGATCTTGCCTGCTGTTGGCCTATGAACTGCTAGAATGACTTTCTGTGCCCCTTTTTAAAAACATGAATCTTTAAAATCTTTAATGTTAAATTTCATATTAAATTAACAGCATTCACATGAACTTTAAAGGAGAAATATTTACACTTTGCATTTCCTGAGGCAGTTGGTTGGGGTTTTTTTATGTGTTCAGTAGTGTCTCTGTCCCAAAGGTGTATGCTCACACTTGATTTATTTTTTGAATAAAATATTAGTGTATGAACTGATGCCTGTTATTTGTTTTTAGTGTCAGGGCATCACCTCCTTCCTGAGGCATTTCACCTGTTTTTGTTAATTATTTTTTCACTCTGGGATTTTTTTACCCAGAGTATGTTAATTCCTTCTTTTTTTTGTCATGGTTGTGTTAAGTATTATTTTCTTTGTTTAAGGTGACTCTGGAATCTATTCTTTATTGATTACTCTAGGGAGGTGGGTAAAATATTTGAATCTGAAAGCACTTTAGAGAACACATCTCAATCATACACAAATATCTGATATTTAGGGAAGATCAAATGTCATAGAATGACTAGGCAAAAGTTGCTTTATGTCCTTGTTGCCTAATAAATCAGAACTGAGACATGAATCTTATTTCTTAGTCTGAAGAATTTGCCGCATATTCCTATCTGACCTTTAAACAAAAGAGGAATATTTACAGTTACTAAATACTAAATAGGTTTTCAAAAAAATTAAAATAAGACCAAGGTAAACCTCTTCACTTTTTAAAAATTAGAAAAAGTTGAATTCAGCAATAAAGTGATATTCTTTTGTTATCTGTCTAGATCAGTGGTTTTGCAGAACATTTGGGAGTGGAGGGAAGTGGCGTTTTCTGCAGAGGCATGTTCAGTTGTCATATCTGGGGCCATGTTGCTACTGGCCTCCAATGCATAGAGGCCACAGGTGCTGTTAAACATCCAACAATGCACAGGACAGTACCTCACAACAAAGAATTATCTGTCCCAAAATGTCAGTCATATTGAAAATGAGAAGCCCTAGTGTAGATGAATGGCTCTAATAGTGTGATGCCCAGACCAGCAGCATCAGTGTCTCCTGGTACTTAGACATGTACAGTGTTGGGTCTCAACTTGGGTCTCTTAATCAGAATGGGCTCCAGCATTTGTGTTTTGTTGATTACTCCAGGTGATTCTGAAGCATGTATGTTTGAAAACCACTGAAACAGATATTTAAATCTTCTTTTTCAGTCACTTTAAAAAATATGAATTCTTACTTTCTATTCAACCTTTTTCTTTGAGCAGTGGCTGAAGTTTGAAATGGAGCCTATTTACAAACTCCAACTTCTTCTACCCACAAGAACATTCTTGGGTAAGGGTCTCTCTCCAGTCCTCTGGCCCAAAGAAGTTCCCTTGCCAGGAACAACCTGTGTTCTCTTCTGTTGTGTTGTTGTAAGAAATCGACAGTAGTCAACGCTATGCTTTGGTCTATCACAATTAGTCTATCCTATGAATTTATATAAAGCTGTAGCTTGTCCTGCAAAAAGTCAGAACTGGTAGTTGGAAGTTTATGCAACTGCTCAGTATGTTGCATCAAAGGGCTTTTGAAGTTAGCAGCCTGAGTTCTTTCTAGCTTTGAACCCATTAGTTTAATTTACAGTCCTGTAATTTGGGGCTATAGTTTGTAGTCTGCTCTCAAATCTCACACTTACTAAATCAGTTATACTTGGGGGTTAGCTCAAACTAAAATCCACACTGGCTTACAGTGCATATCTTAAGCCATGATGACTTGACATGGATTTCTTCATATATGAAAAAGTACACCACATTTTCTTGCCCGTCTGTAGTACAGAAAATGGAACATCTAGAATTGTGAGGCCAGGAGATGAAATTTGTCATTAATGGCTTTTAGTAACTTGAGGAGGAACTGAATCCTTAAAAATACTAGATAGGAAAGCTTGTGGTTTGCCAGCCCATCTTTTTTTCCACCATGTATTTAAACTCTTGTATCAATGTAGGAAAAGACAGCTCTTGTATGAGTTTTTACAATAGAGTGGAAGAATGCAAATCTTATAATTAAGAACTCAGTCTTCATTATTCACCTGCAAATCATACAATAAAATAAATCTGACAGACATGGCCAAGTGTTCTTACTCAATTAATCTGGAAATATGTTATTCATCTGTTGTGGCCTGCTATTGCAGCTGAGAGTTTTGCTTTTCTTCTGCTCTATTGAGGATTTCTGGCAAGTGGCACTGCCAAGGGCTTGAAAACCTGAACACAAAGTAATTGTTTGGAATCCGGAGGAGAGGTGAACCATGTTACCACCTGTAGTTTTCTTTCTGAATCGCCCCTTCATTTCTGTGAGAGTTGGAGACTTCCACTGAGTCGGTATGAAAAATACTTTACATTATGCTGTCAGGAAATAATGCCTGCTCATAAGGCTTTAGATAAAGTAATAGTCACAGGGCTGCAATGAAGGAAACATCCCCATATTGGAGATAAACCTGTGTTCCAACTTGTCACATAGTCTCTTCATGTCTCATTCAGTGTCATTCTTCCAGAATTAAGAGGTAATTATGCTCTTCATGATCCTAGACTCTTTTTCTTTTCTTGATGTCGAGAAACGACAGGGATCTGAATTTAATTGGTCTGCTTTTACCTAGTTTATTGACATAAATTTGTTTTTTTAATAGTAGGCAGTTATGTTTTTTCTTTTTTTTTTTCGCCTTAGAAAATAGCCCTGGTGAACAATAGACACTGTGGACTGCTAGAAAGTCTAGAGGAGGTGGGCTAAAAAACTACCTATTGGATACTATGCTCACTACCTGGGTTACGGGATTTGTACTCCAAACTTCAGCATTACAAAATGTTCCCATGTAACAAATCTGCAATATACTCCCTGTATCTACAATAAAAATTGAAATAAAAAAAATAGCCCTAATGTGGACTCTTATGCTTTGGGATGACATAACCTGTTTTGGTTCCTTAAAAAGTAGCTGAAATTTAGTAGGCTGCTGGGTTCCTTAAAGGTGATCAATAAAATACGTGCAGACAATTTTCTTCAGAACAGTTATCACCCACTGAACAGGCAATTTAGTGATGACATTAATCCAGTGGGCTTGTTTTTGGTGTGTGTGGGGAGAAAACAATTTTTAATACTCTAAGTATGTGTTTTTTTGGGAACAGGATTAGGGTGGTTGGTGATAGTCCTTATTTTTGTGTGTGTGTGTGTGTGTGTGTGTGTGTCCTTGAAGGCAGTAGACAGTCCTGAGGATGCTGGGGAATAAAGGAAGGAATAGGTGGTTTTCTTTTTCTTTCTTTCTTTTTTTTTTTTGCAGCTTCCAAGTCTTTTTATTCAAAATTTTGTGTTTGTTTCCTGAATCAATAGATACTATACAAAACAATGTAAAAAATGGCTACTATTTTCTCTCCCCAGCTTCCCCTGACCTGGGGACAATCTCCTGGGCAAACTCACTCTGGGGTTTTAGGGGTTCTCCCTCCAGAGGTCCAGCAAGTGAGGCTGAGTGACATAGTCCCTTGAATCACTTTCAAAGGAGCTCAGCTGAGGTGAAGAGAGCCTCTGGGATCTGGAGGTTACTAGGTTAGGGAAATGGATTAGTGTTTTTTTGGGAGAAGAGCCAGTGCCTGGGGCAAGATCCTACCCTAAAGAAAGGGTATCTAAAATGTTCACGGTTCCTTCTTTTGCCTCAAAAAGTGACATTTATTCAAAGAAAAAAAATGACAAGATGTCCATCCCTTGGCTCCCTTCCCTCCCGCCTCCTGCTGCTCCTCAGCCCCCCAAGATTGAACCCTGGCTGGGGATAGGTAGCAGGACAGCCCCTCAGATGAGGTCAGCAACATTGAGGGGGATTTCCTCAATGGGGGTGTTGTAGAAGGTCTCTATGTCTTGAAGAGTCCTCTTGTCTTCTTCTGTCACCATGTTAATAGCCACACCCTTACAGCCAAACCGTCCACTTCAACCAATTCTATGGATATAGTTTTCCCTGTTGGTCAGAAGGTCATAGTTGATGACTAAAGAAACCTGCTGCACATCAATGCCTCTGGCCTATGTCAAGAAAGACAACTCTTCAGCATGTGCACCAGAGGACAATCTATCCCAAAGGGAAGACTCTTAGGTACCCATGTAGGCAGCCAAGGAAGGCAGAGGAAATAAGCATCCCTGTTCCTCAAAGACCTTAGGCATGCCAGATTCTATTCCAAGTTGCTACTTTCCTGAGAGGGGCACTGGATGTCCCCTTGGAGAGGGAATCGCCTTGGATAGGAATATATGTTTTAAAGCAAAAAAGAATGGAATCACTTAGGTGAATCCTCTGGGCATTTATCAAATGATTTTAAAAGTCAATCTTGTCTTTTTGGAGTCCCTGAATTAAATGCTTTATTGTCAGGCAAGGGCATGAAGGCCATGGGAATCACCATGTTGGGTGGACCCAGTTTCTAATGGCCTGCATTTGCATATCAAAGGTTGCTTACCTGGCTCTCAACATATCTCCCCATGTATCTCCACATGTGTAGAACATCCAGGGCGCCCTGCATTTGCATATTAAAGGCTAGAGTGGGAGGGCCAGCTTTTTTGCAGCTATGTCAATGACATGCCTGGTCAAACCAATCCCCTGAGCCCTATGCAAACCAGACATTGCCTCCTCCAGCCTCTGCATATATACCTAGCTGGTATCTGTGGCAGGTGAGGACTTCCTCTTTCGGCTTTGGAGCCCCCTCCCTCTCTCTGTACAGGGAAGCTTCTTCCTTCTGTCTTCTCCCTTCCTTCTTGCCTATTAAACTCTCTGTTCCTTAAAACCAAAAATAAAGAAAGAAAGAAAGAAAGAAATAAACACTTTATTGTCTTCAAGTCATCAATCATTTCTCAATTCAAATGCTAATTACTTTTCAAACAGACCCTTTCTGGAAGAGTTAACTCTGCCACTATTATGATTATGAGAGAATTCATGGTTCTGTTTCATGGGTACAGGCAAGTAGAAGACACATTAATGTACCAGCATACAAGTTATTTTCTACTCCTAAGAGCTCTAGGAAGAAACAGAAGGAATATGAGGCACAACTCTTTCTTTGTTAATGATTTTACACAGTGTCTGTCACCTTGCAAGAACTCAATAGTTTATATCTTGAACAGATGAGCATGCAAACAAACATGAATTTGGTCTCCATTAGAAATACTGCAATGGTTACCAAGGGCCAATAGAAACAAAAGGTACTTTTACTGATTACTTAAGCCATTTATTTATCTTACAATGAAATTTTACATAATTTACTTCAGGTACCATATGAAAAGGGAATTTTAAAATTGTCTTATTTAACCCTGTTATTCACCCCAAACAGGACAACTTAGCTCACACTAATGTATGTTTGTTCCCCAATAAGTTGTTGTTTTTTTTGAGACAGTCTCAATCTGTCACCCAGACAGGAGTGCAGTGGCACGATCTCAGCTCACTGCAACCTCCCCCTCCTGGGTTCAAGGGATTCTCTTGCCTCAGCCTCCCAAGTAGCTGGGACTATAGGCGTGTGTCACCACGCCTGGCTAATTTTTGTATTTTTGGTAGAGATGGGGTTTCACCATGTTGGCCAGGCTGGTCTTGAGCTCCTGGCCTCAAGTGGTCTGCCCCCCACCCCAAACCCTTGATCTCCCAAAGTGCTGGGATTGCAGGTGTGAGCCACAGCGTCTATCCAATAATAGGTTTATGTAAGATCAGATGAACTTAAGATTACTCTAATTCTAGGCTCTTTCTAGACTGCTGCTCAAGTAGACAGATGGGTAGTTTCCCAGGTTAGATGCTGGAATGCTTGTGGTGGGGACATTTTAATTCAATATTTGGGAGGAAAATATGAGAGTAAACACACATCCTGACAGCCAAGAGAGCTGGTACTGGCAGGAATAAATGTTACCCAAAACTTCTAAATTCTGGACTGCTACTTTTATATCTTTATCTCTCCATACATGTCTCTCCCCTTGAATGGGTCTCTTCATCATCCTTTTTAAACCTAAATATCTACTCTCTATTTGTTTGTAGGCATTTAGATTGTTTATCTTTCTAAATCAACTGACCTATTTCCTCACATGGTAGATACTTCTAAGAGCTAGAGAAATAGATGACTTGGCAAAATTTGAGACTGGGATTTTCAAAAGGTTTGCCAGATCAATGTTCCAGATCAATTTTAACTCCTTATCTTGCTGAACTTGGACCTGTTGCCATTCTTCTTAGAGGGAGAGGAACTAATGTGTAGTGCTTAAATTCATAGACTCAGTGCTTGAGTTTGAATCATAGGCACTTTCTAGCTGTGTGAGCTTAGGCAAATAACTTTTCTGTGTCTTTTCAGTTTCTAAGCAGAGTTTTGTAAAATGGAGTTCATAATAGTACCCATATCAGTGGATAGAAGGTTGTACTACATAGGTCAATTTGTGTAATACTTTTAGAACATACCGTAAGCACTCAAAAAGTGTTAGCTACTTTTTATTGTCCTGTGTCTGTATCCCTGTAGCCTTAAAGGAAAATGTGCTCCTTGTGGCAACCAGGACTCCCTGTCATGGCATTGTAAGTTTCTAGCAGGGCAGGAGAGAAGGAGAGCCTAAACACACACTCGCTTGGGTGTACTTTGAGGTGAGGAAATTCTAGTGGACCCTTTTCACTTTTTTATTTTCCCATTCCCATAGTGATGACTAGCAAATTTCTAGGAAAATTAAAAATAACTTTTCATCAGTACAATTTGATATTTTTTATTTGGTCTGATCCATTTTAAAAAATGGCTGAAAGTAAGATAATGCACAACAGATAGAGTTTTACTTTTCTCACAACCTAGGGAATCTAGAGTATTGGTTCAGTGGCTCAGGGGTGTCAGCACTTTGACTCTGAGATTCTTGTGGCCTTTTCCTCATGTTTGTTACCTCTTTGTCTTTCCTTCTGCCTGAGAAAACAAAAGCTTACTCAGAACTACCCTTCCCACCTCCCTCCCTCCCCTCATACCCAAGAACTTTCTACTAAAGTTCTCATTGGCTAGAAATGGGGCACCTGCAAACCCCAACTTCAAGGGAGCTTGGGAAAGTGGTGAATAGAGTAGTCAGAATTGGTCTAAACAGATCATGCTCTTTTGCTTGGAACTGGGCACTGACTCTGAGCATTCTCAGGCATCTGTTTTCAAATAAAATGTGGGGAGGGATGGGCATTAGCCAGACCATTAGCAATGTCTTCTATAGTAGCTTTCATACTGGTTAATCTTGCCTATCTCAGTGGTAAGCACTTTTACTTGAATTATCTTCATTATTAATAAACAATAGTATAAATAGGTACCCCATTTTACAGTGCAGAAAAATGAGGCAACTAATAGGTGGTGAAGACAGGATTCAGGCTAAGGCCATCTGATGTCACGCTAGTGCTACCCCACCCCGTCCATGCAATTGTATTAGAGTTAGAGGCAAAGTGATTACCTGACCCCTCCTTGAGAAAATGAAATGTGATTTGTCAGGCTATTACTAGAGAGAAGAATCTCTGGCGTCTTCTATATGAGAATCCTGAGCATTGAACTACATGTCATAGCAAGTGACCCAGAATCTCTGAGAAGCACAGCTTCCCTTCTGAGCCCCTAGGTACGTTCCTCTCTGTCCTCATTTGAGGAACTCTATTTTGATCTCTTTTATCCTTCTGCCTGGGATCTCTTTCTCTGTCAATTTATGGCAAGTTCCAGTAAAATGTAACTCCTACAGTGTGGGTGACCCTGTACATTCTTTGACTTGTGACAATTACCCTTATGTAATGAAATCTTTTCAAGAAACACTCACACACAATCAGCGTGCCTCCTTTCGGTGTGGGGAGGAGCACAAGGTTCACCAAGGATGTGGTCACATGTTTTCCACTCTGATTGCACTTACACCTGGTTTGAGGCCTACTTATGCCATCAGCTGTGGCCCAGATGTCTGGCTGTGCAGCTGCAGGGAGAGTTGGTGCTGGGCTCACTTACAGGGAATTTAGTGGACTCTCACAGAGAATATCAAGGAGCTCCTTGTTTAGTCTAGAGAGATGCTAGGGCTTCTGTTTTATTATCACTCTTTTTTTGGCAGCGGCAGGCCTGGGTATACATCGGGGTAAGCACAGTAAAGTATGATGCTCTAGCACCTGGCGGTTTGTACTGGGGAAGAAGACACTTTTCCTTGTAATGTCTCCCCTCCTCCACCAAAACATATTTCTAACAGTGGTTTTTCTCCTTTCCAATCTTCAGCACAGAAGTGAAAAGCCATTCTGTATACTGGACAAGTTATTAACACTTCAATGTAAGGATTATCTGATCTACTCATAAATTCTCAGAATCTGAGGAAGTGTCAGGGCAGCTATGGAGACCTTAGTACCTACCTCTAGAGCAGGTGGGTCAGCAATGTTTTCTTGTAAAGGGCCAGATAGTAAACATTTTGAACTTGCTGGTCATATACTTTCTGTTGACTCTATGGTTGTAACTCAAATGCACTCATAACAATCTGTAAATGAATGAGCATGGCTGTGTTCACCTGTGAACTCTGAAATTTGAATTTCACATAATTTTCAAATGTCATAAAATATTCTTTTTCTTTTTTTCTCAACCATTTGAAAATGAAAAAAAAAAAGCACTTTTATCTCATGGTTCATACAAAAATAGGCAGTGGGTTCTACTTGGCCTATGGGCTGCAACTTGTTGACCCCTGTTCTAAATGACCTCTATCTAACAGAAACTTCTGTGATGGTTGAAACATTCTATAATATTGAGCACTTGAAATGTAGCTAATTCAATGGAGGAACTGCATTTTGAATTTTAATTAATTGGATTGTAAATTTAATTTTAAGTAGCCACCTGTGACTAGTGGCTGCCTTATTGAATAGACCTAGAGAACTGCTATTTATCTGACCAAGATTTAAAACTTCCAATTTTTGTGTCTTTAGGTCAGAATTTTAAATTCCTGGAAGAAAAAGTGTGGCTGGCCTAGTTAGGGCAAAAATCACAGACAGTTGTCTTCAGGAGCCCTATTACTGGTTGGGTCAAGTGAGATTTCCTGCAGAACAGAGCCTGCATATGCAACCTGACAGAGGTTTGCTACAATTTTCCTGAAGTCTTTGAATTTTAGAAAGAGGTCCCTAATGGAAAGCAAGGAAATGACTCCAAGATGATATACTGTTCGTAGAATCAGAGTATGAGAAACATTTTATTGCTATGCATTTTAGCACTCTTCAATTCATATTGTGATGTTGACTTGAATAACCCTGGGCCTGTCAGATAATATAATTGGCCCTTTAAAATATGCTACATGTGTAGCCAATTAACAAGCCTTTTTTTTTTTTTGACAGCATCTCGCTCTGTCACACAGGCTGGAGTGCAGTGGCCCAATCTCGGCTCACTGTAACCTCTGCCTCTTGGGTTCCAGCGATTTCCATGCCTCAGCCTCCCGAGTAGCTGAGATTAGAGGCATGTGCCACCAAAATCGGCTAATTTTTGTAATTTTAGTAGAGACGTGGTTTTGCCATGTTGGCCAGCCTGGTCTGGAACTCCTGGCTTCAAGTAATCTGCCCGCCTCAGCCTCCCAAAGTGATGGAATTACAGGTGTGAGCCACCGTGTCCAGCCAACAAGCATTGCTGAGCATCAACTATGTTTTAGGCACAGTGCTAAGTGCCTTCACAAATTGTTTCAGATTTATTCTCTATCTCATGAAAATTCTTATATACAATGCTGTTTTGTGAAGAATTAAAATGAAATTGAATGCCCTCATCATGAAAATGATTATTATTCTGTTACAGAAGATACTTCGAGACCATATTGTGGAAAATAAAAGACTTTAATCTTATATTTATGTTCAGAGTCTTGGCCTAATAAATTGGTGGCATATTTGCCAGTTTAAGCTCCCAATCATTCTTAAGATCTATTGGAAACCCCATACCAATAGTTTCTTTGGAAACGTCCTTGTTTGTGTGATGGGAATGTGGGGGTGGGGATAGTAATTTAGAATGAGAGATAAAGCAAGATCTCACTGACAGGTGACATTTCATCAGAGATTGAAATGGTAGGAAGGTGCAAGTTGGAAGATTTTGGAGCAGAGATTTCCAGGAACGGTGACAGTAAGGGCACTACCTCAGAAGTTAGCTCCTTTGTTAGAAGAAGGAAAGGTGGTCAGAAGGATCTGAAGCATAATGTGGCAGGAGGGCACCAAGAAGTAAATTCTGGAGATAGCTAATGGTCGGTTAGATTATGAAAGAAGGCATGTTAAACACTTAACACAGACCCGGGAAGGTACTAACATTAGCACATAATAAACAAAATTACACCACTGAGTTTGAAGAGTCAGAACTGTTTCCATATGGCTGAATTGAAGGTTAGGAATTAGCCAAATGGACATGCGTCTAATTGAAATAGAAAATAGGTTTATAGAATTATGTCTCAAGTTTCCTTCAAGGTATCACAGACAAAATAATTTGGGATGAAAGGCCTCATAATAAGCCCAGCAAGGGCACATGGCTGTCCACAACCCACTGACCATGGGTGGGTTGGATCTCTTTTGGTCTTCTATAGGGATTTTAAAAAAAATCTCAAAATGCTGATAAGTTAAAGGGTTCAATAACAAAGAAACACTAGCATTTCAAATCATAGAAGATGTAGAGCTCAGATATCTGACATATAAGCAATTTGTTCTGAACAGAAATAAAGAAAACTTATAAGAACTTAGTAGGACAAGAACAAAACAAATCAAAACAAATTAACCAAGCTATTAAATCTACAGAGCTCCAAAGAAGCTGTATGTTCAATGTAATCTGCAGTCTAGTTGCTTGAGTGCTGGAGCCTGGCACAGCAACTAAGGTTTTGAGTCACAATTTGTGAAGGTGCTACAGCAGCAGGGTTTTAAATTTCAATGAATGAGGGCAAAAACAGGATTCCATTAATATGACTCATTTGCTTTGTTAGAAATGTGTGGAAATATATTTGTGAACAGGAAGTAGCAAGGTAGTCTTTTCCATGGAAAACATGAAAACCATTTTGAACATATTTACTTACGATAGAAAAGTGGAAATGAAATTGCTGCTGCAAATGCAGGCACAATTGACAAAATGTAGACAGAACATTATCCTGATGAACCTGTGCAATGCATCAATCCATCATACAGGCCATTTGCATGAGGTCTCTGCCCAGATTTTGAGCATTGGCACAAAGTTTATTTGAGATCACCATCAAATGTATTTCACATGATGTAGTAGTAAGACTATTAATGAGGATTGTGCAGTTATGAATTTGTACAAGCACAGTAAATGAAAACACTTTGAGCACAAATAGGTTTAGTTCATTATCGGCATCAATATTATTAGAAATAAACTTTACACAGTACAGACTTGCTCTTATAAAATATTTACTTATGAAAAATTTGTATTGCTACTGGTAACAGTGGCTTGGTAGTATATAATACAGATAATCCTTCTAATACATAGAAGATCTTATCAAACTGAAAAAAAAAAAGACTTTCTTATGGTTACTTAAGGAAAGAAATGACAGCAAATATATATTTGCCAAGAACTTTGGTTGAATCTAAAGCATAAGAATGACCAGGTTTTAGGTTTTAGCTGGTTTTTATATCTGATTCATCACAACCATTCTGTTTTAGTTTTAACCATAATAGCAGTTTCGCAATGACACTAAGAAGAACATAAAAGTGGCGAGGACAAGGGTTACCAGGGCAGTGATACAGACTTGGGGTGTGGGTATGGGGAGAGGTGTGGCATTCATTTTCCATCTCCATTATATCCTTTTATTTCACAGATACAATTAGACATAAAAAATAAACCACTATAGTTACTTCAAGCACGAATGGTGACTATGACCAAGGGTATAAAATGATTTCATTGCATAAATATTATCATTCTTTCTCTAGTAGGAATACTTTCACTGTACCTGCTTTGCTTTAAAATTTCTTGGAAGTTTTACAATAAAACAAACAAAGAGCTTTCCTCTGTTGACAGCAAGTGGTTGAATCTTACTTCAGTTCCACTGCTTCTAATGAAGTTGTATCTTAGTTCTTTGCAGCTGACTGGTCTCCAGCCAGTCCCCTCTTCCCTAGATGGTATAGCTTCAAAGGCCCACTTCTGGCATTGCAATATTGGTCAGCTTTGCTGACCTCCCATCAGATAAACTTGACCTTTTTGATCTCAAGGCGTAAGCCTAGTTCTCATGTATTTCTGATTCCCAAAGGCAAGCTAGGGCTGAAAAATTATTTTTTGCCAGGTGGCAAAATTAAGTCATCAGTAGAAATATGTTTTAATCTTTTTAAAAAGTTGGCTTATTTGAGTATCAAATAAGTTGATTTTAGAAAAGACACTCTTCCTTTTCACAGTTTTGGTTCATTCTTTTAGCATGATTTACATAAAACTAGAAGCATTAAAGTTGAAGATACCGCTTGATAAATGAATTACGATTAAAATATCTGTCCAAGAAGAGCCAAAGGTAGCTTGAAATCCACCCATTTATAATATTTTACTTTCTGCTGAAGGAGGATTCTTCCAGGAATACCATATGAGATAAAGAGTTGGAAGGAAGTCTTCCCACAGACCATTGAGCAATAATTTTATGGTAACCAGTTCATGTCCTATCCTATTTCTGTAATCATTTTTGACAAACTAGAGAAAATTCTTTCACTTTTTGGGCGCCAGAGAAATTTGATGCCCCAAATATTGATTTTCTAATGTAATTGCAATTTTATCTGAAGGAATTCCAAACAAATGGAAGTAATAGTCATATGTACATAAATTCAAATATATATCAGTTAAAAGAATTGGTGATTCGTGTGTGCATACACACACAAATATTCTTTTTGGATGAACTGAAGTGATTCTAATGGTTTTAATTTTCTTCTTTGGAAAGATCATCAATTATTTAAGCTTGGAATGCAGCCCTCCAGGGAACAATGTAATCTATAAGTGACTGAGATTTTCAATTATATCTAGTAATTTCTCAAATATTCACTTCACTTAGCATTAGTGTTTACTGATAATTTTTATAATATCCAGGTTACTATGTCTGATTTTTTTGATCGCTTTAAAAAATATAATGACTGATTACTCACCAATTTGCAGAGCTATTTAATAATCTTTAAATATGCACTTCTAAATGCCCTTGGCTGGTTTGAATGTCTTTGTGTGTATGTGTGTGTGTGTGTGCGAGGTTCTTCCTAAATATCCACAATGCAAGGATAAAGCATTTAAAAGTGGCTTAAATACACAAACTGTTCAATTTAAATCTATGTAAATCAAGTTTGGTTCAATTATGTTTATTCCATCTGTTTTTATCATCCGCTGTTACAATAATTTATCATTTCTACATGGTATTAAAATGTAAGTGAATCAAGAGAGGAAACACATCTGTGGACTGTTAGTTAATAAAACTACACTCAGAAAGTAAGCTAAGTCATAATAATTAATTAAATTTCACTGCCCATATATGCTTGTAATTATATGTTTAGTGTGCATTTGCATAATCACATAATGGGATCTATATGATTCATGCTCTGCTGAGCATACTCTGGATGCACAAATCACCAATTCAAAACTGAAGCCGCTTATAAAGACATCACAGAGACTTTGTTTTTTTCAGGAAATGATGTATAGGAAGTAAATAAGAAATATTTAAAAATATTTAAATATTACATATTCTTAATGTTTAGCAGAGTAATGATGGAAAAGACAATTTAAGTAACAGATAAGCCTTGGCTTTTTTTTTTTTTTTTTTGAAATTTTGCGTTTAAAAGTACACTGCTCTTTCTCTCTTGCCAGTAGTGTATTTAGTAACTTTTGATCAGGGAAAGGTTTACTCTTTTGAAGAAGTGGTGTGAGCAAGTTAGATTAGGTATTGTTTTGGGTCGTGTTGTATGTAAAGAGTCTCTCACTCATGATAATTTTTACTGAATCACCTTCCAATTATTCTAATCTCACAATTAATTAATTAAAAATGGAGCCTAGATAGTTGTTTTAGGACCATATCCTGGGAAAAAATTGTGCATACTGGCCTTAAACACTAAGATATATGCAACTTATGACATTTGCTGAAGGTGACGGGACAACTTTTAGGAGTGACACAGCAGACAGCAGAGCTCTAGACAAAATCTATTCTAGGCACTGTCCACCTCCACTTCCTCAAAACCTAGTCCTCTCCAGCTGCCCTCTTATTAGCTGATCTGAATAACTCTCAGCAAGTTGTGAATGACAGACTTCACTTTCTCAGGCATATTTGCATATTGAAAAATAAGTTTGTAATTCAAATAACTTTTGAAAATGCCAATGTGTTGAAACCAGTTTCCTACTTGGTGCCCTTTTCTTGTTCATCAGGGCCTCAAGTTCAATTGTAAATTCCCTGCATTTAGCACTGCTTGCCAGGCTTACCATCGTTTGATCATCTTTTCTTTTCCCTCCTGTCTTCCTCATCTCACACCATTTGTCCTTCTGTTATTTAAGAGTTTAATTACCAAGAAACCCCAAGTAACATAAGTTGAGTGTGGCATTTTTTTTAAGGGAAAAATGATGTCAAGGACATGACAGTTAGAGTCTCACAATTATATTCTTACCTCTGCTAATGTCAGGAGTAGGTCAGTTGTCAGTAATGTCAGGAGTAATGTAAGGAGTAGGTCAGTTGCCTGGCTGTTCCAACTACCTGTTAATTGAGGTTGCTAAAATGTGATTAGAATAAATCAGAAGTATGGTACATCAGTTAACTCAGGTATCTAAGGACAATTTGTTTTATAAGTGGACAAAATAAAAATTGTTCCTCCTCCTGCCAAAGAGATGGTGTTTGTGTATGGAAATAAGAACACAACCCTTAGCATACGCACCACACACTGATTTATCCACTAAGCACTTTCTCAATAGGTTACACAGATTCAAGTTGCAAGCTGAAGCAATAGGACAGGCTACCAACCCAGAGAACAACCAGACAAGCAGTTAGTTGAAATTCTAAAACCGAAGAGTTCAAACATTACTATTTATTAATAATAAGTGTATTTGTTTTGGTATTTACATTTTAAATCTTTTTGGAAAATACACACCTTTCCTCCCTAAAAACCTCAAACATTTAAGAAAAACTCAAAGATAGAACAACATCTACAGAAAAGGTGAAAATACTTTGTTGTCATGGAAATGAAAGAAAAAAATTAAAATATATTTTGAATAGGCCTGATGAAGAAAAAGACCAACAACTCTGACTCAAGGCAATTTCAAGTAAGTTAAAATGCTATGATGCATCAGTATATTTAATAATTACTTATTTTGAACATAAAGAAGATACATGATTTTGATTAATATAATAAGTTTCTCACTGTCTGTGTTAAACATTGCATCCTTGCTTTCCTCTTGAATCTTCTTGTCAGCAGAAGCAAATTCTTTTATCCTGTGTGACTTCTCCCTTTTTTAAACTTTTAATTTTGAAATAATTTTAAGCTTACAAAAATCTGCAAAATAATACAGAGTTCTGCATACCCTTCACACAGCTTCCCTCTGAAAAATGCTTCTGACAATGCACAATTGATGGACTCCTGGAATGACTTCATTCAACCTAAAGTTATCTCACACAATAGTATTTCTGGCAAAGGAAATCATTTCACAGTAGAAGTGAGCCCATAGGCTACAGAATCTACTAGTCATACGTATACCTTATCACCCAGAAAAAGTTGGCCTCATAGGCATGTGGAATGGCCTGCTAAAACTCAATATTATTCACACTTGAGGACAATAAGTTGGTGATGCTGTATTACAGGATACTGTATATGCTTTGAATGGGCAGCAAGTGTATAGTTCTCTTTCCCCCGTAGCTAAATCCAAGCGGTAGAGGTAGTAGTAGGAGCAGTTCCTCTATTATATTTGATGACCTTTCCCTTTGGCACAACTTCTGTCTCTGGTGACTTTTTGCCCTAATTCCCACAAACTTTGTTTTAGATATTTGAAATGTCTTTGTTATCAGAGAAGAATGCTTCCTTTGGGGTTAGGATGTAGAGTGGCATAAAGATAGATATTGGATTGAATTGGAATTGAGATTACCACCTGGCTATTTTGGGCTTCTTATTCCACTAAACTGACAGATATGAGGTTGCTAAACTGGCTGGGAAAACTGATTCCAATTGACAAGGAAAAGTTGGATTGTTCTTGCATCTGAAGACATCTGAGACCCAGAGGATCCACTTAGTACTTCTATATGGAACAGCAAATGTCAATGGGAGATTAGAACAATCCAATAAAGGCTGGACTAGTAGAGGCTTAGCCTCTTTAAAGAAGAATGTGTCGATCACTCCACCAGGTAGAGAATCTCTACTGTCAAGGTGCTGGCTACAGATGTGAAATGGATGGTGGGAAAAGAATATGCTTAAGTGGTAACTGTCACCATAATCAGTTACTAGAAGGTAGAGCAGAAAAGATATGTTATTTTAGGTATATATTATGAATATAAGGTTTGTATATATTGAGAAAGAATAAAAGCAACCCCTGACATCTGGTAACTGGTTTAATGCTCACAGCTGGGCCATGTTGTTCTCCTGCTGGACATGAATGAACTCATGAAACATCACCATCAGACAAGGTCACTCTGAGGCCATGTTAAAGTGAGACAAAAGCAGGGTAACTGAGTAAGCCACAAACAACCGAATATCTCCCTCTCCCAGATAGTATGAGTGACTGCTGCTTTAATTACAGATTTGTCCTCGCTCTAGTCTGCTCTCTGTACAGACAAGATTTACTAAAATACTCAATCTTAGAATTACCCCTGCTTTCTGACAGGATTTCATTTCTGGTGAACTCCTGTTTTGTCATGTCCTATCCAAATCACCGAACTGAAGCCCCAACCCTCTCCTAGAATAGGTTCTTTCTAACACCCTCTTGCTGAGACGCCCAGATAAGTGTTCTCTGTGGTATGTGTGCTCCCCTTCTGCAACAGTACAAGCCTGACGCCGGACTTGTTCATCTTATTCACCTGGTGGTCTTTTGCTGGAGAATGTTAACAATATTAACCACTCATTTTTCTTTCCTCCATCCCTTCTTCTACTACTACTATTTCACATAAGGATTGTTATCTTTAATTTAGGGTTTTTTTTGTTTGTTTGTTTTGTTTTTTTTTAGTAGAGACAGGGTTTCATCACGTTGGCCAGGCTGGTCTCAAACTCCTGACCTCAAGTGATCTGCCCACCTTGGCCTCCCAAAGTGCTGGGATTATAGGTGTGAGCCACCGCGCCCAGCCTACAATTTAGTTTTTAGGTTACAGAATACTCTGGTAGGATTTTGACAGAGCTAGATGAGAAATTAACATTAATGGGGCATCTTTTCCCTGTTTGAAGGTGAGGGTGAGGGTATCTGGCTTAGTTTGTATGAAGGATGGTTCCATCATGATAGGCAGATATAAGCAGTTTTTGCTCTATGAGACTTAAATATAGTAGATCGTAGAGACTGATGCTGAAGAGCAAACATGATAAGCTGTGTAGACGTTTGCCCCTTTGCTCTCAGATCTAGTCCCCCTTTCCTCCCCCTCCCTGTGATTTCCCAGGCTCCCTTCCCACTGGCTTACTATATATTTTGGCCAGTGGGAGGCACTGCCAGAATACTGGCAAGCAGAAGTTGGGGAGAAGCTGATGGTGCTTCCAGTGGTGTTTAGGACAGTGGCTACATCTCTTTTGTGGTTCTAGATTCGGTCATAAAGCCTGTGTCACCATAGTCCCTAATCCCTGGTTCCAGCTCATATGTGAAACCTCCACTCTTTGCCTTTGATAACATCATCTGCTCCATTTGTTCACCTACCCTAAAAGGGGTAGCAACATCCTGCTCTGTTTATTTTCTGTTTGCTTTAACTTTATATGTATTCAGTTCTTCCAGTATGTCTTTAAATAGTTACCCATATTGTTTCCTTTATTGAGATACTTGGATTGAATAATGTTTTCTTCATTTCACCTGAACTGATACACTCAATAAGCCTAAAATTTGCAGATGCATTTAAACGCCTTTATAGAAAATAATGACTCTTGTCACTAGTTATTTTGATAAGATTACATTTTCCAAAAATGGGACAACTTAATTCTAAAAAGCTTAAGATGATTTTTGATGATCAAATCTTATGGAATTACAAACTACAAAACATAGATGCAAAATTGTCATTTCCCTCACATTCTTTCCTTATTGTTCCTAGTTAAGCAGTTTCATTAATGCTTATAAATATTTGGACCATATAGCTGAAAAAATTCTTAACAGTTCTTTCCTAATAGGGATTGTGAAACAGATATGACAAGAGTAGAGGGCTAAAATGAACTACAAATTTAATGCTTCTTCTGCCCCAGAAGCTGGTTGAAGGACATGCTTCTCTTCCTTATGATGCAAATCTGCCCTGACTTCATCAGGAGTTATGCACAAATCCAGCCGGAGGAGAGAATCTTACTTGTTTTATTGTCTCAGTGGATACCTGCTTAGATTTGTTTTACCAAAGTTAAATGATACCCCCAAGGTGCTTTCAAGATCAGAATTGAGTAAGGCTCAAACACTAGAAATATCTGTAGGATACCTCTGGAGTAAGTAATCATCTTTGCAAACTGCCTCATATCTAAGTAAGGAGAAATAAAATTGAAGGGTAGGAAGAAAACAATCAGTAGAAATTGATATCTCTAAACTTTGGGTACAATTTATCAATTGAGTCATGTTGATTCACCATTTTTGTTATTTTTGATTGGTGGCTAAATTTATAGCAATAGCTGGCACTTTCTTTTATATAATGTTTACGGTGTGAAGAAATAATTCATAATAGGAGTGTCATTGATGAACATTCTGCTTGGGTTCAGTAAAACTAAAATCAAAATTCTACTCCCTCTGTGCTAATCAACACGTTGCAGACAGCCTGATGCTCCAGACAAGCCCAGGGAAAGGCTCTCACCCATCTCTGGAGCTCAGGGAAATACTGTTTCCCTCTTGGTTTTTCACTATATATTCAGTAAATGGGCCACTTGTGGCCGGAAAGAATTAATGCACCTCTTTAACTTCTCAAATTACCTCCAGGCCGTGACTTAGAACTGTGAAAAAATCCAGCTCAGGGTCTTTGAAGAGCTTTGAGTAAGTCTGATGAAAAAAGTCACTAAGAAGCAAGTAGAAATATATGCTATTTATTGAAGTGTTGAATATGTTTATTAGATGAGCCAGTTGGCCATGGGGAATTTAAAACTTTTCAGCAAGTAAACATTCATACCAGATTTTTTGTGTGTCCCTCTATCTTCACACGCTCTGAGGACAAACCATTTTATAGACTGTATTTTCTCTTATTCAGGACAGGTTTCATCCATCCCTTTCCTGTTACTTGTTTAAGAGTCAGGAGAGTGAGTAGAATCATAGAGAGAAAACAGTAATCTCAAGGAATTAGTCTTAAGCATGAAGGCAAGCAGAGTGCTGT
This sequence comes from Pongo abelii, assembly GCF_028885655.2. NCBI lineage: Eukaryota > Metazoa > Chordata > Mammalia > Primates > Hominidae > Pongo > Pongo abelii. The sequence goes on along the minus strand of NC_071991.2, from coordinate 88,010,167 downwards.
TGTACATATAGGCACAAAGCCAGGACTTAAAACACATCAAACCACAAGTCATTTTGGAATTTGAATAAAAATGAGAAATGTAACTTCATAATATGTTTTGATTCACACCTGTTTTCCCACCTCTGGGCCATTCCTCCTCTTCTCCACAAATCTATAGATTATTGGTATCTGAATATATAGGACAAGTCTTTCCTTTACATTTTCTGAAAACAGTCTAACCTGTACAGATCCCCTTTCTTTGCATTCTCATTGTTTCTATTATCTGTATCACTTTGAGGTAAAGTATTAGGTATTCAATCAAATTCAATCAATATTAGTTGCATGAATGAGTTGGAAACAATCTTTTTTTGCCTTGCATTTTGTTTGAGAATTGCATCATTTTTGTGTCATTTATGCTTTTTCTGCTTAAGCCTCATTTCCCTTTCCAGACTGTAAACTCATTGAAGGCAAGGATTAGGTTTTATACCACTTGGATAGAAGAATTCCTGCCATCTTCAGAGTATATATATATTATATATATTATATATATATAAAATATATATATTATATATATTATATATATATAATATATATAATATATATAGTATATACAATATATATATAATATATATATATATAGACAGAGAGGTCAAAAAACACATACTTAATGATTATTGTTGACTCCATCATTACTATTTTTTGGGGGTGGGGAGACAGGGTCTCACTCTATTGCCCAGGCTGGAGTACAATGTTGCAATCTTAACTCACTGCAGGCTTAACCTCGTGGACTCAAGTGATCCTCCCACCTCAGCCTCCCAAGTAGCTGAGGCTACAGGTGTGTACTACTGCACCAGGCTAGTTTATTTTTATTTTTTGTAGAGACAGGGTCTCACTACGTTGTCCAAACTGGTCTTGAACTCCTGGCCTCAAGCAACTCTCCTGCTTCAGCCTCCTAAAGTGCTGGGACCACAGATGTGAGCCACTGTACCTGGCACCATCATTACTTTTTAAATCGTGATAAATCAACTCGTGGTTGCCCTGGGACAGTCTAAGATTATGCAATGCTGTTCTTCAGGACTGGTACTCCATCAGAGAGCAAGTGATTCAGCTCCCAGGAGCCTGGGTGATTACCTTGTTAATTTTCCAGGAAAAAGGCTCACTACTTAGCATCGATTTGATCTGTATTTCTTCAGACATAATGTTGCTCCTCTGAGATTGTTAGGTCATAATTTACCATTATATTGTCATTTTGAAGTATATAATATCTTAGAATTTCCATTTTTGGTAAAAATATTTTGTTTCAATATGATTTTTTTGCCCCATAGAGCAGAGTTTCTAAGTGATTTAAAGCATGCTCACAACCTTTATCTGAGAGGCATTTTTCTTTTTCTTCTTGCATCTCCCCTTAGAAATTATGAAAGTTCAGAAATGGAAATAGGTTGCGCATTTGCTTAAGCACTGCTGTTAGGTTTGCTTACTACTGCAGGTTTCTGGAAATTTAAATGAATGAAGATGGTTTAATATTTTCAGTAAGAGCTTCTTTGTTAAATGCCTCAGTATTGATAAAGGCCTTTTCATACAGAACAATGGGGCCTGCAGAGATCTCAGGGTTTATATTTTAACTTTGAAAGGAACAAAAGCAAGAAAATACTTTGAAGATCCCCTTGAATCTAGTCAATCAAGCAGATTTTGATGGGGCACCATCTGTGTGCCCCTGTGCTAGGTCTTGGGATAAATATAAATCAGACACAGGCTCCACTTGCAAGAAGTGTAGGTAGTTTGAGGCAGGAGCACAAGAAGGTGGGCATTCCAATACAGGCAACATCATGTGCAAATAACAGGAGATGCCCAATGGCATTGACATGTAAACAGTATGGTGTGCTTGAGATGCTGTAAGCTGTTCAGAATTGCTGAAGCATAAAGTGTGAGAAAGGCATAGCAGGAGATAAGATTGGAAAGTTAGTCTATCCATCTATATCATGATGGGCTTTTCCTGTGATGCTAAAAAATTTGGAATTTGTTCTCTAGGGGATTGGAATCCAGTGAAGTATTAGAAGCAGGGAAGAGACATTATCAGATTATCATTTTAGAAATTTCACCTGTGTCACCATGAGGTTTGAAAAGAAACATAAATAGAGGCAAGAAACCCTTTAAGGAACTCTATAGAAGTTTATGCAGGAAAGGGAGCACTTACTGCACCTCAATTTATAGAAAAGTAACAATTATGTATTGTGTTGTGGTGACATTATTCTCCTTGGTAGGAATTCATATTTTCTGTGGAGGAAGATAAATTTATGTTAATGGAAAATTGTCTCTATCCTTACATGTATTTTATCAATTATTATTTCAGTATCATCCATTTAATATAGTGTGGAGCTAACTTGTAGAAACATCTTCACAAATTCATATAGAATACAAGCTATGATAATAAATTTAATAAAAATGGAAATATTTTAAATTGATTACTGAACATTTCTTCCTGCATGTGTAGCTATAGGAAATTTTAATATCCCAGGAATATTTAATTTTCTTGGACTGAAGTCACATAAAAAAAAATAACTTGACCAGTCCTTATTTAGAACCATGGATTATCAGGCATTCAGAAAATGTTAAAAAATAATTATCTTCTGTGAATGGAAATATATTTAAAAACTAAATCTGTATATAGCATTTTAGGACTTCAGCAAATTATGAAATATTTCATCTAGTAACAGGGTTATTACATCCATTTAGGATACTCACAGATAGTTCATAAGATACAATAGTCCAGAGATGATTTTACCTTTCTGGTGTAAGTTAATTAAAATTTGGAAGGAACTCGTTTCTCTTTCCTCATACATATTTTTGGTGTATTTAAAAAACATAAGGTAATCCTAGGTAGGATAAGATAAAGCCTAGGTAATCATTTGGAAATATTTTGTGTTTATTTCCGTGCCTGTTAAGAAATAATGGAATGGAACTTTATTGAGTGGTACTGATTTATCAGATTACATGGCACACTCAATTCCACCCATGTTAATGATAAAGATATGCTCCAGTACATGCAAAGCAGAGCACAACTGATGGGTTTCTATGACTCTCTATTTTGTTTTATGTCTTTCTATTTTAAAACACATCAGTGACTTAATTGAGTATTGTGGACAGTTTTCAACCCATGATGGTATGAGAAAATAAATGTAGCATCTAATAGCAAATACTTTTACAGGACTGTGTGTCTGGCAAGTGTCAAGTCTTTACCAATATCAACTCATTTGAATTCACTGGTATGTTGTATTAGTCTGTTCTCACATTGCTATAAAGAACTACCTGGGTCTGGGTAATTTATCAAGAAAAGAGGTTTAATTGGCTCATGGTTCTGTGGACTGCACAGAAAGCATGGCTGGGGAAGCCTCAGGAAACATACAGTCATGGCAGAAGGTGAAGGGGAAGCAAGGCTCTTCTTACATGACGGGAGGAGGAAGAGAGATCGGGGGAGGTGCTACACACTTTTAAACAACCAGGTCTCATGAGAACTCACTCACTATCACAAGAACAGCAAGAGGGAAATCCGCCCTTATGATACCATCACCTCACACCAGGCCCCTTCTCCAACACTGGGGATTACAATTCGACATGAGATTTGGGCAGGGACACAAATCCAAACCATATCATGTATCATCCCATAAATTATGCTATTATACAGAGTTCATGTCCCAATCGTTTTCAAAGCCATTATTATCATGAAGGAGAGGCTCAGTAATGTCCCAGGAATAATATTGAAGACTCCTTAATAGTCTAGATTATATTTATGACAAGCACAGTTTGCTTCTCAAAGTTATAGGACAAATTTGATCATTTCTTTTATAGTTTTAAATAGTTCCTTTGAACTCCACCTTCATACTGGCCAAGAGGCCCAACATTTCCATCATGAGCACACTCTCCTTTGTCAAACTATCTAAGGACCTAGGAAATCAATCATGGTGTCACTGTTGATGCTTAGTGATATGGTTTGGCTCTGTGTCCCCACCCAAATCTCACGTTGAATTGTTATTGTCCCCTCATGTCAAGGGCAGGACCAGGTGGAGATTATTGAATCATGGGGTGGTTCCCCCATACTGTTCTCGTGATAGTGAGTGAGTTATCATGAGATGTGATGGTTTTATAAGGGGCTTCCCCCTTTGCTTGGCACTCATTCTCTCTCCTGCCACCCTGTGAAGAGGTGCCTTCCACCATGATTGTAAGTTTCCCGAGGCCTCCCCAGCCATGAAGAACTGTGAGTCAATTAAATCTCTTTTCTTTAAAAATTATCCAGTCTTGGGTATTTCTTCATAGCAGTGTGAGAACAGACAAATCATACACTTAGTCTATACAGTCCTATGGACACTTCTCCATTGGAACCTGGGCTCAATTCTGCAGGCAAATGTGCTTCTTCTTCCATGGGGGAAACTTGAAATTCACTCCTCTGTTCCGACCTCATCACACTACCAAGTGCTAAGTGCTGCCAAAGCATCTGTGTACTAGGCCTCCCAGGACCCCGGCTCTATAGTTTACCCTTTTTGCCCAGCGATTGTTTCTCATTGTCCTCAATCGCTCCACCAGGCAGGCTGGGCCCTGAGAGTCTTCTAGCACTGGACATACATTCTTCAGAAATCAGTTCTCCCCCTGAACTCAGTATGAAATTATCATCACCAACTGAAATGGTCTGATTATTTTAGGGTTCTCATAACCATAATCTGCCACCAGACTGTGGTCAGGGTTATCTAATATACTCTAACAATTTTCCCTGGTTTCAAGTTTTAAGTGAGTGGGCATTAGGATCTAAATACTCTCTATTCTAAAAGATCCTTGGGTCCCACACATTGACTTTATTTTGCCTTATCAACAATTTCTGAGTACAAGAGCTATGGTAGTAGTATCCTTCAAACATGCCCCAATTCAGAACAGGGGGTGTGTTCCCCTTAAATGTGCATAAATATACTAACTGCTTAACTGACCATTCCCAAGATAAAGTATAAAACTTCTCTTATTAAAAACAAACCAAACTACATTACACAATGGCACACCAAATAAAACTAAACCGCAGGCAAAAACGAACAAAACCAAACATTCCAAACTATATCAAGCTACCTACTTATATGCAAGGTTATGTGACCTTTTTTGCCTTAAAGATATTCTATACCTCTCTGAGCTGGATTTGAGCTTCAAAGTCCATTATCCCGATTAGAACAAACAATTCCCTGTGTAAAAGATACTTTGACCCTGTACTACTTAAGAACTAAGATTAAGCCTTCTTTAAAATATTCTTAAACCCTGCAATATTCCCTACTCTCATTCTTCTTTTTATAGAGAAAGATAGTTAAAATGGAGATGGAGAGAGTGCAAGATATGTGTGTGTGTGTGTGTGTGTGTGCACGTGCATGCATGTGCATGCTTAAATCCTTGGTTCAAGGAATTGAAAAGCCACAAAAGTTATAGAACAATTCTAAGAGGTGAAGAGGCAATTTTTCAAGGTAAAAGTATCTCACAAAGTGATTTCCTTTTGTGTTGGCTTGCTAATGGTTTTTATACCTCCCACAGTGCATCATTTGACATACGAAACAAAACCCAGGGGCCTAGGATTTTTAGACCTAGCTGTTCAAAGCAATCCCAGATCAAGATTCCTGTTTCTTTCCCCACTCTCTGACTTAAGGGCCTATCTTATTATTTTCTCACTATTCTGGGCACCTCTCTCTCTCCTTCTCTCCCAAGCTCATTTTTTAAAACTTATTATTAAATAAAATGTTTATCATAGTCATCAACTTACACTTTACATCTTACCTAATGCTTTTCTTTCTAGTGTTGGGCAGTTTTGAATGGCAAATTTATATTACAGATATAACATGTATGTTTTGACTAATATAAATTATTTCCTACTATACATTTTCACATACACATTACAACCTACCCTCCAACAATGTTTCTAAAACACGTCCGAACTGGATATGGAGTCATTAAAATGATTGTGTATGAGAAGAAAGAATTCCCTGGCTAGCTGAGGGTTTCCTTTGATGATAAAGGAGGGCAGAAGGGGACACATATACACACAGGCATCAGTCTGCGGAGATGCTGCGAAAGTGCGAGTTTGCAAAATTTCGCTCAGCAGCATGTAAGTGTAGGGTGAAAGGTATAGCACATGATATCTTCCCAGGTGACATCTACCCTCTTAATATCTTTGCCTGAAATCTCTCCCTAATAAACTTAGACCTTTGAGCGCCTTCATAGTTATTCCTACCACAAAGATTGCATATTTTTCATCCACAAAGAAATTTACTTTGGAGGAAAATAAGCAAGGATAGAAGAAGCATTTTGATTGACCATCATTAGAAACTGTGCTAGACACTGGGGATCTAGAATTAAACAAGTTCAGGAATTTACATTTATAGTGTGCAGGAGGGAACAGAACCGAAGACGTACTTACCCATTACTTAAGCATAGTTTAAAAATCCACTTGTCAAGAGAAATATGCAGCTATGAGACCACACAACAGGAAACAAGGAGGACTGTGGAAAACTTTCCTGAGGCCTCTGAAGAAGTGATGTTTAATCTTAAACCTGGAATGTAAGTTAGGCAGATGACAAATTTTTAGAGATGAAGGCATAGGGAATAGTTTTCCAAACCTAGGGAATGGCACTTGGCATTTGGGAAAAGCTAAAACCATCAGGCAGTATACAGTGCAAAAGCAAGAGTGACAAGAAATCAAACAGAAATAGGCAATCAGGCCCAGGTCCAGCACGGCCTGATAGGTCATACTTGAAACATTGGGCTTTATCCTAAATGCAGGAGGATGGAAATGGAGTTTAAGGAGGGTTACATGGTAAGACTTGCTTTTTATTTTATTGTATCTTTACCCTGGAGAGTAGGCAAGAAGAAATGCCAGGTGATGGGTTAGGAGACTATTTTAAATTGTGCATGTGAGAAATGATGGTGCCTTACAGTAGGGTGATGAAGTCTAAAAGCTTTCTCATATTTCCTAATTTCCTCCATTCAGCAGAATTCATGGCACCAAACTTGACATATCAAGTGGGATTTTTAGTTCAGGAAGAAAAAGAAGATGGATTTTATTGCTATTCTTCAAAGAGTAGAGAGACCACAAGTTGAGGAGAGTCTTAACCTTGGGATAAGTTATTTAGCAATTTCAACTTTGCTGGAAGGAGTAAATAAATTGGTACAATCATTCCTGAGATATGTTTTAAATTCTAATTGACATAACTTATTGATGAAGAAGAGTTGATTAGGAATAGACTTCTATCAGATATCGTGTTTATTATTTTTACATAACATGTTATTTATTTTTATTTTTTATTTTTTTGAGATAGAGTCTTACTCTATCACCCAGGCTGGAGTACAGTGGCATGATCTCGGCACAGTGCAACCTCTGTCTCCTGGATTCAAATGGTTCTCATGCCTCAGCCTCCCCAGTAGCTGGGATTACAGGCATGTGCCACCACACCCGGCTTTGTGCTTTTAGTAGAGACGGGGTTTCACCATGTTAGCCAGGCTGGTCTCAAACTCCTGACCTCAAGTGATCCGCTCACCTTGGCATCCCAAAGTGCTGGGATTACAGGTGTGAGCCACCATGCCCAGCTAATTTTCCCATAACATTTTAATCATTAGTGTATATTAATTATTTAGCTGAGACTCAATAGATGACTTTTGACCAAAACCAAATTATTGCAATTTTGGTGTCTCAGGTACTAGCGTGTAGACATTGTGATGCTGCAGCTCAATCAGTCAGTTACTGTGGAAAACTGCTTGCTATGCGAAGTGATAGATGTCTGTGGAGGAAACAAGTAGGCAAGTTTGAAGATCAGTGAACTTGATAAAGGATTTGTAAAGATGTTTTGACTTAAAGCTCAGACTTTAGAAAATCTTGAGAAACATAGATACGTTGTCACGATGAGGATTTTTCGAAAAGTACAGTCGTGCCCTGCATAATGACATTTTGGTTAATGACAGAACACATATACAATGGTGGTTCCATAAGATTATAATACTGTACTTTACTGTATCTTTTCCATTTAGTTATGTTTAGATGCACAAATACTTACCATTGTGTTATAAATGCCTGTAGTATTCAGTACCGTAACATGCTGTACAGGTTTGTGGCTCAGAAGGAATAGGTTATGCCATCAAGCGTAGATGTGTAGTAGGCTATACCATCTATGTTTGTGTACACTCTATGATGTTTGCACAATGACAAAATTGCCAAAGGATGTATTTCTCAAAAACTGTCTCTGTCCTTAAGTGACACATGAATGTATATGACCCTTAAAGTATAGGAAATTCTAAAAATAAAATCCTGATTGGGCAATCTTCATCCAACCAAATGAGAAAAAAAAGAGGAAAGGATGTATTCTTAGAAGTATTTTTTGATGATAAAAGAAATTTCTAAATTTGGAAACTACAGAAAAGTATAGTGTAGAACAGGTTCACTGTGCTCTGGTTACCAGCTTGTTCGAGCTGGCTGAGATTGAACACCCTCATACGCAACAAGTTACATGAAGCTGGCTTGCTACTTACAGATAGGCAGCAAAGGACAAAAGAAGTCTAGGAGCCATTGGGAGCTGGTGTCCCAGTGCTCAAAAAACCTGCCCATGGTGGATGAAGTCTTGAGTGCGTGTGCTCCACTTGCAGCACAGCTGAGGGACCCTGAAAGTGAGCCTGCTGTGGGTTACCTACCTCAGGAACCATGTGATTCATTGGGCAAAGTTTTGACAGACATCCTGCACCCAGGAAAGAGAGAAGCAAAGCCCAGGCTATCCTGAGAAGTTCCTTTCCAACTCAGGATGTTGTTGGAAGGGCAGGAACAAGGCTTGAGCTGTTTCAGGCAGCTTCTCCTTATCTGAGGATATTGCGTTCCCAGCACATACTACAGTTATTCTTGAGAGCTACAAGCAAGAAAGGGAGAAAAACTGGGTCAGCCCAAGCCTACCTGAAGAACTGTCTGGCATATATAGTAAGTAAAACACATTATGAATTATCCAACTAATCCAAGGCAGAATATTTTCCAGATTTCTTTTTAGGCCTTTTGTTCTAATGTAAATCTGTTATACACATGAGAACATACTAATATTTTGTTTTCTTCCCTTTTTTTTTTTTGCCATACCATAAAAAACACATTTCATGATATTATTAGAAAGTTGATAAAATGCCATTTTGGATAACATATGAGGCTATCAAATAATGCATCACTTTTAAATTTTATTTTTTTTTAAAGGACATTATCAAACACATATAGAAATAGAGAAAACAGTATAACAAATTCCCATCAAATACTCATCAACAAATTTCTGCATTTAGGCACATTTAACCAGTCTTGTTTCATTGATTCCAGTGATATATATATTCTTAAGAAGTCAAGTATTTTCTTTTAAATCTAGGATATGTTAAATATCAGACATCAGTTTACTTGTAAATACTTCCAAATGTACATCTGATAAAACTTTTTCTTTTGTATAGCTAAAATGCTATTAGCACATCTTAAAAAGTTAATTTCTTAATTCATCCAATACTTAGTATATATTTAAATATTCCCACAGTCTCCATAAATATCTTTTTTTTTTTTTTTTTTTTTTAATTGAGACAAATTCTGGCTCTGTCACTAAGGTTGGAGTGCAGTGGCATGATCTTAGCTCACTGCAACCTCTGCCTCCTGGGTTCAGGTGATCCACCCACCTTGGCCACCCAAAGTGCTAGGATTATAGGCGTGAGCCACTGTGCCCAGCCTCGTAAATATCTTTTTTATAGTTGGCTTGTTTAAATAGAAGCCAAATGCTGCATTTGGTTGCCATAGTTGTTAAACCTGAGGTAGTTTGCAACAAGCTCCCAGCCCCCACTTCTTATGTCATTTACTTGAAAAGGAAACTTGTTGTTTGTCCTGTTTGTCCTCTAGTGTGTCCCACATTCTTAATGTGGCTAATTGATTCTTCACAGTTTGTTATATTTCTTCCAGTCCCCCCTATATTTTCTGTACACATTTAGTTATATCTAGAGCCTGGATTGCCGTCAGTTTCCATTTCTTTTTGTCAAGAATGTCATAGGTTGTGCTGGTTACTTCTCATATTGCACAAAAAGGCCCATACTGTCTGGTTAACCCACATTTAGTGATCTTAAGATAGATCAAATGTTATCAGCTCCATACAAGTCACCCTCATTCTTTCATCATTTTAACATCTGTTGATGAATATTGACTAGATCTATAACTGCATTAGGGGTTGAAAATGCTAATTTCCTAATTTTTATCCCCCTGCTGCATCTATTATCCCCAAAGAACTTTCCCTCATTAACAATTTTGTCACCCCCAAAGATAGTTTGTGCAGATGAGTAAGGTCTGATTCTTTCCCTTTTATTTGTTACTTTTTATGATGATGAGTTGGTGCTCAAACTATCTCTAATGGTGACCAAAGAGGTGTTTTGCTTTCTAATTTCGTTATAAATGAATGAATTTTTATACTAGAGTTTTTTGATTATTCAACTGCCATCTTTGTTTAGTGGGAGTCCCTTTAGGTTGGTTTCTGTGTCCCGTTGACATGATGCCATTTATATTGGATGTTTGTTTTGCTTTCTGACACAAAGAAAAATATTCCTATTCTTTTGTATTTCTTATCTAGAAGTGGAAGCAGCCATTTCTCCTTACTGCCATAGTACCATTTAGGGGAAAATGGTATCAAACTTTAAAACTTTATTAGATATTTAGATTACTCTAAAGCTTTCAATTATATAAATATTTCAGGAATAGCATCTTTGTGCCTAAAGCTTTCTTAATTTTTGATAATTTGTAGGATAGATTTTATAAATTACCATATCATAGAGCATAATCATTTCTAATGCTGTTGTTTCATATTGTCATCTTTTTAAAAAGGTTACACCAATTTATGCTTTTACCAGGAGTATTTATAAGTAAAGTTGTTCTATTCTCCTGTCAAATTGCTATTATCCTTACCAAATTAAAAAAGAGAAGAAGAAAATGAAACCTTATTTTACTTTGCCTTTCTTATTAGTGAAAGTGGGGACATTTTCCTTTTGAAATGCAAAAGCAAGTTTTTGAGTTAATTTTACTTCTTGGATCGTGAAACACTCTTATTATGTATACATGTAAGACTCTGCTATTTATCCATCCATCTACCCACCATTCATCTATCTATGTTACCTGTCTTTATATATCCATCCATCCATCCATCATATATCTCTATCTACCAATGTATCTATTTCCATGTATTTCCATACTTCACTCCCATTTTCTTACTGTTAAATGTAACCATTTTATTATGTATCATGGATAGCTTCTGACTCAAATGTTTTCTAAAATGTGTATTATTTTATGAATATTTATTATAATTTATGTTAATAATATTGTTATGCATCTCATTCTATTTCCTATTTTTTCCCCACTAAATGTTGCTATAAAATCTGTCCATGTTATTTGTATAGCAAATCTTTTGCTCTACTGCAAAATTCTCCATGGTGTGCCATATTTTGGCCATTACTTTTTTCCTGTGATGGATTTCCAGAGTGCCTTCCATTTTCTACCAATCATAAATAAATGTTGTCTACCTATTTCCACATAGACCTTTGTAAACATTTACTTGGAATTCTGAGCATGTGTAAGTAATAATTTTACTAAATAGTGCCATAGGATTTCTATCTGTAGGCAGTGCAATAGTCTTTCTATATCACCGTATTTTCATCAACACTTGGTGTTCTAATTTTCCATGCTGAAACATGTATCATCTCAGTGATTTAATTTGCATTTTTGAAATATCAATGATTTTTAGGATCTTATAATATGCTTGCTAACTTTGTGTGTACATGTGTGCATTTTTAATTGCCTATTCATCTCTGTCATGTGTTTTATCTATTGGGGTTTTTGAAAAATCATTATTACTTTCCCAATTATGCTCCAGGTCAGTCACAATCAATTTGAGAGTTATTTATCTGTTCTATTTTCTTGCTCTTTGATCTTAGCTTTAAAAGCATAGCAATCACCCTATAAGCCTTTTCAATCTGAAGTCTTCTATTGAAATTTAGGTGACTTTTTCTTTAGCTCCCTAGTATATTTTAAGGCTTATTTTAAGATTTAATTTTTCAGATAAATTCAGTTGGCATATGCTATGGTCTAAATTCTCAAGGCTGTGCCATATTTTGGCTGTTGTTTTTTTCCTATGATAGATTTTCAGGGTGCCTTCCATTTTCCACCAATCATAAATAAATGGTGTGAAGGATACCCTTGTATGTATTCCCACATAGACCTTTGTAAATATTTATTTCGAATTCTGAGTGTGAGTGTCTAAATGTTTATGTTCCTCCCAAATTCATATGTTGAAATCCTCACTCTCAAGGTGATGGCATTGGTAGGTGTGGCCTTTGGTAGGTGATTAGTTCATGGGGGTGAAGCCATCATGAATGAGATTAGTGCCCTTGTAAAAGAGGCCTAAAAAAGATGCTTTATCCCTTCCACCTGCTGAGATGAGAGTGGGAAGAAGGCTGTCTATGAGAAAGTCGGCCCTCATTGGACACTGAATCTGCTGGCACCTTGATCTTGAACTTTCCAGACTCCAGAACTATGAGAAATAAATTCCTGTTGTTTATAAGCCACCAAATATTTTGTTGTAGCAACCTGAATGCACTAAGAAAACATATTTTATCCGGTTATTTTGAGAATTTTCATGGAGATACTTATACATCTTATTTTGACCTGTGAACTCATTATCACCTGGCACATGAGCTCGTTTGTTTAGTAATGTGAGATGAGGGCAGGTTGAAGGCCAGCTTCCAGTGTTTGCTAATCTGTTTTGTTTGTTTTGTTTTGTTTTGTTTTTTGAGACAGAGTCTCACTCTGTCATCAGGCCAGAGTGCAGTGGCGCACCCACAGCTCACTGAAACCTCGGCCTTCCAGGTTCAAGCAATTCCCCTGCCTCAGCCTCCTGAGTAGCTGGGACTACAGGTGCACGCCACCACGGCCGGCTAATTTTTGTAGTTTTAGTAGAGACGGGGTTTCACCATGTTGGCCAGGATGGCCTCCATCTCTTGACCTTGTGATTCACTGGCCTTGGCCTCCCAAAGTGCTGGGATTATAGGCATGAGCCACCGCACCTGGCCTGCTAATCTGTTGAATTTAAGAAGGGTGGAGGAGACAAACACAGTCTTGATTGCCCTTATTTCCCTCCAAGGCACTGCATATATCATCTCCGTTCTGCCTCCTGTAAAGGCTTAGAGAGAAACAGCATTACGACTCTGTTTCTCTCGGTTGTAACGCACTAGTCCTGGGTGATTTGATTGCAGGGTGGGTAAACGTGAATATCTGGGGGCAGCTGTTTTATGGGCACTTGTTTATATAGATCACATATCTCAGCAGGGCTTTGGCAGTCTCCTGATAATGCCTTGGAACATCTGCACTGGCAATATGAATGGTTGGCACTGGTTTTTATGGTGAAGGCCTAGGAAATGATTGCCCCACACACAGAGGAGAGGCCAGAGGAGTATTTACAAAGCTTTACTCTAACAGATCCTCTCACTGCTCCTCTAGCTGTTCTCTGTCCCAAGCTTCAGGCAAAGCCCTCCCCTCAACATGTCATTTAAATCAGCTTTAGCATCCCAATGGAAAATTTGTTTCTGTAATATATTTTCCCTCCCACTTCTATAGTTATTCCAGGTTTAATTTTACAGAGGAAGCCAGAAGCCCCATGTTAAGTTGCCATATGGGCAGGAACCAGAAGTTCCTACTATGTTGAGTAAATATTTTTTTCACAAGCTGATGTCCTGTTTTAAAGACATCTGTTCATTCTTTTGCCCACTTATCCTCTGGGTCTTTGTTTTTTTAATTAACTTATATGAGCTATTTATCTATTATGAATATCGTTACATTTCCTGACATTTTAATGCAAACATTTTAAATGCAAATATTGAATTTTTTTTACTTTTTGCTTGTCTTTCACATATTGCTAATAAAAGACAATGTATACTTTCAATGTAGATAATTATATATAGAGAATTTCCTTTGTGATATTCTTCATTAATTTTAATCTTAGAAAATTCTAGGGATACGAAGTCCATAACAGAAAATATTTAAATCATTTAACTATATAGGATATACATGTGTAGTGAGCATCCTGATAAACAAAGTAAAAATCCTATTCAACAAATATAAAAGGCATTGCCATCAATGACCGGTAATAGGGAGATAATTCCTAAGACTTAAGGCTTATAAAAATTGCTTAAAAATTTTAAAAGAAGTTTATAAAGGAGTTTTTTGGAACAAGAAAAACCCAGGATTCAGGAGTGAGGATCTAAGAGTCTGTGTCTTAACTGCATTTGAAACTTTCTAATGAATAAGCTTACACATTATTTAGCATCTTTTGGTCTCAGTTTAAAAGAAAGTCTGTTGAATGATGATGATAACAGTTGAAAGTACATTGTTGTAACATTTTAAATTTAATAATAACTTTATGTATTAATAGTAGCAATAATAGTGACAAAAAAGGGAATGACTAACTGGCTTAAAGAAGGTAAGACTTAGTGAGATTGCTAAATTATTTTGTGTTTATATTCTACAGAAATACATAATGACTAGAGAGAATGAAAAAACAAACTCCCAAAATGATTTGGCTTCACTAATGTGAGAAAACAATAGAAGAATACCTAGGTGCTTTCAATGGTGCTTTGTTTTCCATTGCAACATCCAGAACTGATGAAATTCATATATATGATATTCCCATGAGTACCCATGACATTGATTAAACTCTTGACTAGTTAAGAAAATAAGTCAAAAGTAAACTTATTGTGCTGGTTAAAATATAAGTTCAGCTAAACATAAAAGAAACTCAAAAACAGTGGTTAAACTGAGAGAAGTTCATTTTCTCAAACATGTAAAAATGTGTAAGGAGGTGTCTGTCTCACAGCTAATATGATTTCTCTGCACCAGTCAATCTTTCAGAGAGCCATATGCCTTCCATCTTCATGATCTGCTAGGATGCTGCCATTATCTGCACAGCCCAATATGGTTTACAACCATGATTATGTTTCAAGTGGTGGATGGAAAAAGAAAAAGCATCTTCCTTTAAGGATGTAATCTAGAAATTACACAATCTACTTCCTCTTTTATCTCCACGGCAGACCTTTGTCAAAGGTCTACTGTTGCTGTAAGCGATAAGGAGGAATTTCATCTTTATTCTGCACAGTCAAATGCTGAGGTAAACAGTAGATTCTTAATACTCTGAGAGTGAAGCAAAGGATGGACATCGAGGGAACTATTATCGACTTCTGTACATTAGTTCTTTGGGTGTTGGACTGCCTTCCTATTCAAATCCAAATTTATATCTTTTTCTTTATTGGACTGTCATGTTGCCCAAACCCTAACAATTACAGATTTGTAAACTGAACATGAATTTTTGGCACATCTTAAATAAACTGTTCATAAATATTTAGAAAAATACATCTTTGAGTGACATTTGGTCAAACATTATTCTGGGTGAGTCTGTGAGCATGTTTCTGGATGAGAGTAACATTTGAATTGGTAGAGTGAGTAAAGCAGATTGCCCACCGCATTGTGGGAGGAACTCATTCAATCCACTGAAGGCCTGGATAGAACAAAAAGGCTGACCTTCCTGCAAGTCAGAGAAAATTTCCTCCTGCCTGACTGCCTTGAGCTGGTACATTAGATTTCTCCTGTCTTTGGATTCAAATGGAAACATGAGCAATTCCTAGGTGTCAAGCTTGCGGGCCTTCAGACTGGAGCTGTACCATCTGCTCTCCTGGTTCTCAGGGTGTTGAACCTGGACTGGAACTACATTATTGGCTCTTATGGGTCTCCAGCTTGATGATTGCAGATCTTGAGACTTGTCAGCTTCCACAATCATGCGAGCCAATTCCTTATAATAAATCTCTTTCTACATATATATCTTACTGGTTATGTTTCTCTAGACAACTTTGATTAATACACATGTTAATGATTTTTAAACAGCTATTTTAGCAAATGAAGTCAAACTCTTTGCTGGCGTCGCAGGCCTATTCTTGTAAACTGGTTTTGCTTCTTGGAATGAATATTGCTCCATTTTGAAAGAAAAGGATTTTAAAGAAATGTATTGCTTATTGAGTTTCACTATGTAGCACACATTTCTCATTCTTTTAGACTATTTCTGAACACAAATACAACAAACACAATCAAAGGATCAGATTTTCATAATTAACAAGTCTTTGGTATAAAATTAGAGATCAAATATTTTGTGGTCCCTTAATCTTCTGTCATTTTTCCACATTTTGCTTAATTGCCATTCACTTTTACTGCTTTTAGGCTATTCTTGGCTGATTCAGCCTCATCTCAGGAAGAAACCTCTTACCTGGAATCTGGCCAGGCGCACAGCTTGGGCTGCAAAGTCTCTTTCATCTTTCCAGGAAGCTGCCAAGTAACATGTCTTAGTTTGCATTTCTGGAAAACATTAGTAGAAATGTGTGCCTTTGCTCTCATGTAGAAGATGTTCAGAGGGGCATATAATATACTTCAGTGCTAAAATTATAGGGAAAAATATGCCAACATTTTATTTGGCTTCAGTTTTTTGGTGGAAATTCTTCCAGGTTTTAAATTCTATAGTAGTTGTTTGATGCCTAGTTGATAATGGAACGTTTTTCTATAAACAAACAGGTGTCCTGTTATTCAAATATAACAATGTAAAACAAACTTCTTGTTTAATGAGAAGTTAGCTAATTTTGTCTTCCACAGTCCTAAAATGGAGGCTTTACATTTCTATCTTTTATGTCTTAAACATCTGAAAAATAAGCATAAATAATGAGAATATTATTATTAGTGTTTAATGAAAAAATCATGTAAAAGGCTCCTAAAGATATGGGTAGTTGTACGCCAGCAAAGAAAACAAAGATTTGAATGTATTTTCCAGATATTTAAAGCAAAATGTGCATTTTAATTCAAGTATTACCTTTAGGTCTTTCTAGCTCTTACATGCTATTTGTCCCCCTTTTGAATTTTAGAATTAGTTTATATCTATATTTTGTTTTGCTAGTATAGACATGAATACAGGGGAAATTTTATTATGAAATGGAGAATATCACTTATAATATCATGACATGTTATTACCATAGCCCTTACAACGCACAGGAGTTTTTGCAGGTAACTTGGTACACTTATTTAGAAAAGTACTTGACTTGAAAAATAGGACAGTATTTATTGCCAGTAAAGAAACTAAAAGATGGAATTAAGACCATAATAATTGAAAACCTAAATACAAAGGTAAAAGGCTTCAAAGCTAGGCTATGCTTAGCTAGGAAGTTAGATAAATTACAGGCTAGTCCTTATAATTCAGATGTAAAAGGCAAAGATAATTGAGACTATACAGCATTAAAAATTAAAATTCTTAAAATTAAATTGTGATAATAAGAGAAATTCAGAGGAAATTATTGTCAATGGGATATGAATTGTCTATCTTTTCAGAATACTGTTTAACATTTTTCTTGATATATTATCCATATATATTTTTTAAAATAAGATTATTTTGAACACCTTAAACAGGACAAGTTTCCTATACATCCCTTCAGTAAACTTCATGTTCTGAAAGGCAGTGAGCATGGTATCCAATTTCTTTTTGAAATGTGGTATGACTTTGGAAAGTTATTTAACTACTCTGTAACTCAGGCTCTTACTTTTAGAATGGGGATAATAAGAGTACCTATGTAATAGGGTTGTATGGATTAAAAATTAATACAAGTAGAAGACCTATAACAAATTAATGCTCTTTACATATTACTTATTATAATTTTATTACTAGACATATAAAAGTAGCCTTTAGTACTTCTGAAAACATGTACACTGTATACTGAAGAAAATTATTTAGCTAGAAAGTAAATGCTATCTCAGGTGGAGAAAATTGGGAAGTAAAGCTATCAATGATATTGTAAGCTCCGATCCATGCTTCAGATAGTGCAATATCTGGTACTTTATTGATTGCAATGATTCAGTAAATATGAAGAAAGAAAGATATGTATATGTATTGAGAGAGAGGACTGCAGAATCCGGAGTAAATATCCTCTTGGGCTAAGCAGTTCTAGAAAAGTTCTTCACATTGGCTTATATTTTAGGTCAAAATAGAGTTATCATTCTGATTGTCAGTGTAGCCATGATTATTTTTCCTCTTTGATGCCAATCAACTAAATTTCCCTTCATTTGGAGATTATATCAGGAGATCGATATTGTTAATAAATTAAGTCTGATGGTGTCTTAGGTTCAGAATGATCTTTCCACTAATAAGTACATCACTGTCAAATTTCTTCTCACTGGTGCATGTGGAAGACATGATTACACTACAGCATTGTTATTTCTATATCACTTTGCTGGTCTTATGCATTTAATCAGCTATTTTGTTTATTACACAATTAGCAATCAACTGCAGTGTTGCAAAGATTTTAATGATATTGTTCAACAATACGAAACACACCAAGAAGTGTTTTTTTTTTTTTTTTTTAATTCTTTTCAGTACATAACAACAAACATTCAGCCTTTAAGACACAGAGCAGGGTCTCCTTTGGGAAGCTTCCTTCAGTGCCTTCCACTGTTCCCTTATACCACTTGTGATTCCCTTTAGTGTGGCACATATTGTGTTGCAATCATAATTTTAGTTTTCTGTATCCCCAACTAGATTTTAAGCAGGCCAAATCTATTTGATTTTTGCCTGAACATTCAGTATCTGGTATGTAAGTAGGGAATCATAAATATTTTCTGAATGAATACATTATTGGGAAATATCTATAAATTCCCACATCTCTAAGTCCATTAGATTTAATTCTAGGAATTTGCAAGGCAGACAAAGAGGATGAAATGTTTCTGGAAAAATACATCACATTGGACAAAGGGAAAAGAGGGTGAAAATAAAGTGTATTTTCAGGACTATAAAGGGTTTAATAAGGACATGGCTCCATGTGCCTCACTACTCACTAGAGAACTGCCAATCATTCTTAAACACACTGCTCACATATTATATTTTTGAAGAAGACTTCTCAGAACTTTTCTTCTTTCTTTTACCCAAGGTAGAATTTTTACTACTCTTTATTGTCATTACTTTACACTGTACACATTTTATTTATGTCACATTAAGTATCTTATTATTTATTTGACCACCTTCCCTACTTAAAACTAATGGCAGAATAGGGAAGAGAGATTGGACTTTGTAGTCTGACAGATCTTGGTTTAAATACTGACTTTGCTACTTGTAACTGGGTAATTGACAATAAACAGTCATTTAATTCCCTTTAAAGCCTTAATTTCTTTATCATTAATATGGGGAAAATAGTACCAACTTCACAGCAGTTTTAGGATCACTTATATTAGGTACATAACAAGTGCACAATAAATTATATTTCTTTTCTCTTTCATCTTCTCTGAAGACAGGAATTACGTTTTATTAATTTATTCATAGCAACTAGTACATTCTCTGACACCTAGAAATGTTTTATAGATGCTTATTGAATGAACAAAGCATAAGTTCATTTAAATGTCTGATATAGATATGTGTGTGAGTGTATATATATATATGTGTGTGTATATATGTGTGTGTGTGTGTGTATATATATATATATATATATATATATATATATATATATATATATAGACAAGTAAATATTCAGGAAGAATTTATTTGGAAACAAGAACTATCTGCATTTCTAAACTGAGTATACCAGGAACCCTACTATAGTAATTCCTATATAGTCTAGTCTGCTTTACCATTCTTGGTAGGGTATCAAGCTATCCTGAATTCAGATATGGAAGACGACAGGAAAGAACATTCCAAGCATTCTACTTGCTGAGGTTGCTCCTGTTGGAATATCTGGGGAAATAATCACACACAACTTAACACAACCTTCTAAGTAAGTACACATCATTTATCAGCTTACCAAAGTTTGTAAGTCTTCCTTTCCCTGAGGAGGTGCACAGACACTTAAATAAATTGAATTGGTTTGTTTGTAACTGGTCTATTATAAATCATTGAGTGAGTGCATATTATTAGCTAGGTTGCTTTAACACGCTGTCCTCTTTACATTCCTGAGCATAATTGCCGATTAAAGATTGTTTCCTGGGAGCCTCAGTTTTGCCTTATGACAGCCTGTACACATGAGTACCTTATGTCATTTCTATAAACATTAAGCATCCAGCAAGCCTGGAGAATGTGCAAGGCAAGGTCCACAGACGACTTAGTCCCTTTCTACATTTCTTTTCGCTCTGTATATTTGGAGTTCCTTGGACTTGCTTTTTCTCCCTTTCTCTTCCTTTTGCTTCTCTTCCCCTCTTCCCTTCCACTCCTCTCCTCCACTTTTTTATTGGTTCAATAGCTGGGTCAATGAGACAAACTGCAAAACTGCATGCCTACATCAAGAATGTGATGAGGCAGATAAACTTTTTACCCTGGCAATCCCATTTTGGTTGATTACTACCTGTCAGTAAAGGTGGTTTCTCCTACTATTCATTTAGAGAGTTCGATTACTTTGAAAAGCTTCAGTGCATTAGTGAAAGAAAGTGGAGAAATAAGATAATGTGGTTATGAGAGGACCATTCTACTAAATAATTTATCTATTTTGCTAATTGAACTCTCAATATTTAATTATTATTTGGGGGATATATAACTTGATTGAATTTTCTAACTGTAAAGTTAAATTAACAGGAGTGGGATTTATTGCATAAAACTGCTGAGTTAATTCCAAGCTGAATTTTGTCTTTTGTCATTTGATGTTTATTCTTAACTTTCTTCAATTTAAATGTAGAATAATTTTATATACAGAGAAAATAGATAAAACTTAGACCTTTATACTTTTTTAGAAAGATTCTTGGTTTGTATTCAATATTTTTAAATCTACCATCCAATAATATGATCTTTACATTTACTTTTTTACATTTGTTATGTGCCAAATTGGCTCTGACACTAATAAGCAGCCAAGAGTTACATATTCTATGATTTTGCCTCATCCTTTAGGACATCTCAGTATTTTTTTAAGATGTTCTTCAGTATATGATATGTAAGGGAATCAAAATATAATTCAAAACATACTGTGTATTAAAATCTTAATTTCCATTAAATAATGGAAGAATCTAAATGTTGGATTGAAGATTGTTTTTCCCAGTATAGAGTAGAAGGAAACTTCATACTAATATAATGCCTGGTGTTTAATAAATACAAAGCACATTTGTAAAATTCACATAAGCAAATTTATTTGTTAAAATAATTTCTCTAGATTTGTAACCAAGCTATTGTGTATCAAGAAAAAATTAAGTACTTAAACATGTTCATGTGCTTTGGGGATGAGGTATTTTTCTGGGCCCCTTGCCCTTCCCATTTTGGAAGGCAGGCTTCACTTCAGCTGAGCTTGTCGAAGCTGATGGCCTGGCACTCTGCTTCTGGCACTGAACTTGAGTTAGCATTTTAAGAGAAACATGAAAAATATCAACATTCTGTGTTTACACTTTGCCAGTTGTTGTACATTAGAAAAGAATCCCTTTTCAATGTTTTATAGTTCAGCAATGCCTACATTGGCATTTAGTTTTCACTTCTCAACAAAGTATAAGTGAAATGCCAATGTCTATACTATGAAGTTAGGAATTCATCTAAATATCTTCAATATAGTTCTGAATGTGCTAATGCCATTTTGCTTTTTCCGAGTAAATACCAGTTTAAATTAAAACATATTGTAAAAATGGATATTTCTTTATAATATAGAGAAATTATATTTCATCTCTTTATATATTTTCTTATAAACAATGACTACATGGAAACAATCTATTTACCAATATTCAATGTTATTTTTAAGAAGTGGCATTCTTCCATCTGTATTTAAAGTAATGTATGTGCACAATGGATGAAAAGGACGACTTATTCTCCCTGTAAAAACTGAGCTGTGCCCCCAACTCCTCCAAAGTTCCGATGTTGAAGTTCTACTTCCTAAAATGTGACTGTATTTAGAAATAGGATTTCTAAAGAGGTAATTTAGGTTAAATGAGGTTAAATAGGTTATAGGCCTTAATTTAATATGACTGGTGCTCTTATAAGAGGAGGAAGAGCTACCAGGTATGCTTGCACATAGGAAAGGTCACATTGCTGTGAGGACAGCAAGGTGGTCATCTGGAAGCTTTCCAAGGCCTCAAAAGAAATAAAACCTGCTGATACCTTGGTTTTTGACTTCTATCTTTCAGAACTGTAATAATAATAATAATAATACTAAGTTTCTATTGTTCAAACCACCCAGTCTTTGGTATTCTTTTATGGAATTTCTAGCGAAAAATGCCCTCCCTTTTATTTTTTTAACGAAATTTGATGATACTCATTCTCCTTAAAAGATAAGAGTGAGAGGGCCGGGCGTGGTGGTTCACGCCTGTAATCCCAGCACTTTGGGAGGCCGAGGCGGGCAGATCACGAGGTCAGGAGATCAAGACCATCCTGGCTAACACAGTGAAACGCCGTCTCTACTAAAAATACAAAAAAAAATTAGCTGGGCATGGTGGCGGGCGCCTGTGGTCCCAGCTACTCAGGAGGCTGAGGCAGGAGAATGGCGTGAACCCAGGAGGCGGAGCCTGCAGTGAGCCCAGATCGTGCCACTGTACTCCAGCATGGGCAACAGAGCGAGACTCCGTCTCAAAAAAAAAAAAAAAGATAAGAGGGAGAGAGAGAGAAAAGAAGGGGGCGGGGGAAGAGAAGGAAAGAAAGAAGGAGGAGAGAGAGGAGGAGAAGGAAAAGAGAAGGAAGAAAAAGAAAGAGGAAGTTAGGAGAAGAAAACATGATCAGATGATGCCTAGACGCAATGTAGAGGGTATGACACGATCTTTTTCTAAGGTCACATGTGTGGGCAAAAGAGAGGTAAAATTTGAGCCCAAGTCTGTCAGAGATCATAGCTCATACTTTTAAACTTTATATACTATATTTGATGGAGTCAAAGCCCTCAGAAAAGTGAAATTGTAGTTTTCATGTTTTCCAGCTCAAGCTGGTGTTTTCAAATCTGTAATAGTTAGAAGAGTTCAACCCAGTAAACATTTCCTCAGGATCTCACTGTGAATGAGAAAGACACTTTTGCTCAAAGCAGAATCTAGTAGTAGTAGAACTAAAGACAACTGTAGTAATACAACAATGATGAAGGTAGAGAGGAAGGAATGCCACAAATTCTGTTGGTGGTGATTGTGGTGGTGTTGGTGAAGACAAGAGAATGATTCACCATTTTAGTTTTGCTCTTAAATATTTTTATGTTTTATTATATTTTTTAAAAAATTATTAGCCTCTATGTCCCCTATCCTTGATATCATATTTATGTGCAGAAACAATACTGATTAATTCAGAATTAAAATTGCTTTAGAGACCTTACATTTCAGCTATGCATTAATATCATTATTGTTTTCCCTGGTTGCTTTGTTGAATCACTTTATTCCTAGATATGTTAGGCCTTCTCTGAACTTATTCAGTAACTTGGGTACCATTTTTTTAGAAAGGATGTTAATGCTGATATTAAAAATTACATCATAATTTTTTTTTTGTCTACAGATATAATCGACTTTTAGCAAATTCAAAAAACCTCATGGGATTCTCCACTACTCTCAAGTTACCAGACTCTTCTTCTTCCTTTTATCACCAGGGTGTCCAACACCATGGCCTATCCATTTCTTCTTAATGGTTTCTAATCTGATTTATTCCCCCATAGCTGTCCTGTACCAGCCCTGTCAGAGATTACCAGTGACTCCCAGCTACCCATGACACCACCCTTTCTCATTCTCCTCTTCTTTGATTGGTCTTTGCTCATCACAAGACCTGCTCTTCTCCTGCGTTCCATGACACTACACTTGCTTGGTTCCCCTCATTGTTCTCTGAAAGGCTCTTAGACTCTATCATGAACTCCTTGTGTATTGGCTTCTTATTGATAAGTCCTTTTCAGGTCTTTTTCCTTAAGGCTTTCGGTCATGCCCGTGAGTTGGACTCTCGCCTCTGTAAGGTTCTCTTCCAATGTTTATCTCTGTCATCTATTCTAAATTAAAAATCTGTCTCTCAAATGTTACACTTTTATTTCTTAATTTCTCCTTTACTCCCTTGATATCACATCAGTATCTAAAACCTAACATACCTCAAATACTCCTTTGAGGTCATCCTATTTTCACTTAAAAAACTGCCATTTTCCCAGTTTGAACCTGTTGACATTGCTTTGAATCTTCAAAGTACCTATTTCTACCTGTAGACTTCACTTCATGAGGTTTCTCACATCCATCGGTTAGGAAATAAGACTTTGACCAGAAGGCTAGGGTTTAAATCCTGGCTCCTACAATGAAATTCTGTGGTCTTAGTTATCACTTTCTCTTTCTAAGGTTATATTTTCTCTTCTGTAAGTGGGACAATAATAGCATCTACCCATAGGGTTGTTGTGATGACTAAATACATTGACATATGTAAAGTATTTAAAATAGTGCCTATTATAGTAATCACCATGTATATTAGTTTATACATCATCATCATCTATAATCTTTTCATTTCCATGGAAAATCTGTTTCTCATTATGTCTTATTTGGCCTTTGATAGATCTCTTCTAACAGGTTTCTCTCATTCTCGATCTCTTGATCTCTTCCTATGCTACTTAATTCTATAACACATTTCAAAATTAACATTCCAGAAACATAATCCAAATAATTACAGCCCATACTGGCAAATATTCAGTCATTCAACTATTAATCATTTGTGTGGCATCACAAAAGTCACTAAATTTCTCTTGTTTTAGTTTCCAAATCTCTGCCATGAGAAGCAGGACTGAATGCTCCTAGCAAAAAGATTAGATCTATACTTTTGATTCCTCATTGCCTATGTAGTGCATACATATCCCTAAGCATGACATTCAAAGATCTTCTTGCTTTGCTTACAAACTGCATTTCCAGCATTATTTCCCCCTCCTCCTCCTTCTTCTTCCACTTCCTGTCCTCCTCCCCATCCTCCTTGTTCTTCTTCTTTTTCTCCTTCTCCCTCCTTCCTCTTTCCTCCTCCTCCTTCTCCTGCTATTCCTCCTCCTCTTCCTCCTTCTCCTTCCTCCTCACCATCTGACCATCTGGAATGAAATATAGTATTTGGTATTTTCTGAAAATATCTGGTGTTGTCTCACCTCCATAGCTCCATGAATATAATCATGACATTCTCTCTGCCTGGAATTTCCTTCTTCTTTATTTACTAAAGAAAATTCTGTCATTTCTCTATGCTCAGTTCAATGCCAATGCTTTCATAAATCTACCCCACAAATCTCCACAAAAATACATGTGCTTTCTCCTCTGTAATCCATAATGAATAATGTGTATTACATAATTTTTTTATCTGTTTCTCCTCCCTTAAATGTAATTTCCTTGTGATTAGGGACCCTAATTTTTATTCATTACTGCATTCTCTGCTCCCAAACCCAGTATATGTGCTATGCTTTGCACATAGTCCCTGCTCCATTGATACTTATCAAATAAATATATGAGGAATCTAGTGTCTATAGGCTCAGCAGATACTTATTAAAAATGATCCTAAAATGTAATAGGAACCTTCACTGTAAGGTAGCCATGGAAAGCTCCAAGTTTTTGCATAATCCCATTGCAGGTCCTAGCCCAAAGACACTCTTTTCACAATGGCAGTGATTTGTGAGCCTACTTTGATTCAGCTGTATCAGAGGACTCCGTGTCCTCCTGCAGTCAACTGTTGGGCTAGAGTCTTTTCTTTTCACTTAGGAGAACAAATGTTGTCTCAAATAACACACATGGGAAAGGATTAAAATGTGAGCTCCTTATTCACTTTGGTATTTCTAGAGCCTAGCAAATGGTGGATTCTCAATACGAGTTTGGGAGGGAGTTATGACAGCATGCATATTTGGGTGAGGCTCCTGAAAGGCCCATCTGAAGCTTGCATCTTATGGCTGAACTCACCTATGCTGAGGAATGGCACGTGGAGGCAGGAGAACCAGGGTCAGTCAGAAGACAAACTACATAGTCTTTCCAAATAAATAATACCAAGCTGAGTAAACTCTTTTTTGATTATTTAGAGGTTTCTTAAAACATAGAAATACTAGTGTTAGGAATTTTTTTTCTGCTCACTTGATTTCCAAGGACTTTTAAAGATAACATGGTAAAGCCCCATCTCTACTAAAAAATACAAAAATTAGCTGGGCGTGGTGGCGCTCACCTATAGTCCCAGCTACTCAGGATGCTGAGGCAGGAGAATCACTTGAATCTAGGAGGCGGAGGTTGCAGTGAGCCGAGATCACACCGCTGTACTCTAGCCTGGCGACAGAGCGAGACTCAGTCTCAAAAAAAAAAAAAAAAAAAAAAAGATATTGGGGTTAAAATAGTGCTGTCCTTTGATTTAACCTCTTTGCATTATTCAGAGGATGCTGGTTTTATTTGTAACCTAATGCCATCTGTCCTGTGAAAGTTAATTGCTCTTCCCTATTCTAATGCAAAATCTCCATACACAGAGACAGGGTCACTATATTATCTAGGATTAAAATTCCACATCTTAGTACAAATTCTTTGATTTACTGACCACATAGTACTAGTTCACAGGGTAACTTCCAATTCTCTATTTGGTGGAGAAAGAACCATAGTAAAAATGACTGAAATAATTTGACCAGGCTTGTACAGCAAACTAAGAACAAAGGCAGGAATCAATGCTGAACAATGATGCAGCTTCTACAAATTTATATTTCCACTGTCACCCTTGAGCATCTCTTTAGGCAGTAACTGTACCCCTGCTATTGTAACTGACAAAAATAAAATAATGCTAAAGTATTGGCCTTTGAGGTTATTATCTCAGTCACGTTCAAAATTCTACTGTTTTAGTTTACTACATTTAAATTATTATAAAATAATGAAATAACCCTTCAGTCAGGTTTAGTTACTGTATGCATTTAGAGACATGGGCTTCCTAATTAAATTTAGGAAATAAAATTGGTGTATAAACATGAGTTGTCCTCAAAGCCAAAAGCATTAACATGAGGGGAAGTTCAAAGTTCAGCTGGTTTCTGAAGTTCTTTGGTTTAATTCATTACGTAAGCAATGCTTCTCACTACTTTGCATGTGCTATTTTGAGTTATACAACCAGGAGAAATAAATGCTCACTAAAAAATTTTTTTTTTCTGAAATACTTCAATGCTATTCTTCCTAAAATAAAGAACCTTTCTACCAAACATCTCTCAGACCTATAAATCTACATGACTATAAAGATTTATTAAATGTGTCTTTACATGTAACTTCTTTAAAGAAATAGATATTTAGATACTCTAGGTAGCATTAGAAATAGTATTTAGATACTCTATATAGTTGATCATAGAAAGTGCTTTGGCTATGTCCATACTTTATAACAAAAGCTGTGCTTCAAGCTAGAGCTTCAAGAGTTTTAGGCTACAACCTTAATCTTTTTAGTAAGTGCCTTGAGACCTGGAATTGTTCCAAAGAATCTGGGTTACATTTTTGCATCTGCACAAAAAGCCACATGCACAAAACTAATTTGTCCGTTTAATATATAGACTGACGATGCTATCTTAAAGATTGCCCTGTGAACAGCTCCCAATCAGTAAATTTGTGAGTGAGTTCAGCAGAGAAACACACCTATTATTAGAAATATACGACAAAAGAACCATGGTAAAGTCCAGATGGCAGCACCCATAAATCTTACAATGTCATCAAAGCCATGTTACTCAAATAAAATGAATGGGTGTTTACTCCAATTAGCCTAACATCCATTCAGTATATCAATGCTGCTGCTGAAAGCGTGTAGGGCATGCTGAGTGTTAGGTATCCTGAGTGTCTGGTAAGTTTGTCTGATCAAGTCTCATTATATTCCATAGCCTCTTATTTCCTCCATTAAATGATTCCTTGTTTTAACACTTTTGGCCAGTCACCTCATAACAACGTAATTTTTAATTTTTTCATGGCTACATTGTCATTCTCATGACTTTAGTTAAATGGTTTCCTCTCTCCTTTCCCATGTATCTGGCTTTCTATTTCCTTCCTATATATAAAAAATAGCACTGAAAGATTACTTCCTCCAGGACACCAACCCCCAAGTCACCTTGTAAACTCAGAGCTCAGATAGCATGAAATCCTCCAAGAGATTTCAGCTGTGTGGAATCTTTTCAGAGGTGAATTTATTTACCAACTATGCATTGAACATATAAAATATGCTGCAGCTATGCTCATTTCTATGGGGAAAATAAATATTCAAAGATCTCTACTTTTTAAACTTTGCCATAATGAGTTGTGATAAATATCAGAAAAGTAGGTAAGAAATGTGTATATAGCAAAGAGAGTAAAAAGGGGGAATATTAATGTGATATTTTCATTAAGAGCTTACTCTCAAAGGCCTAAATATGGCTTACAAGAACTAGAATTATCAGGAGTAGGCATAAAATAAACTCTTCTTCCATTAAATAAATACTGAATTTAGTGTTCACAAAGGAATGAGGGATTTAAAAAAATTTATTGTGTATCTCAGAATTTATAATGAACTTCACTCACACCAATAATTTAATAAAATGGTTGAATTGGTTTCATTAATTGAAGGAATTAATGAAAACAACAAAACCAGATAAAGAAATATTATGACTAGAAAAATGGGATGAACATAACTTTTCTTTAAGCTTTCACATATGTAAATGCTCATCTAAGTCACAAGATAGTTGCTTCCAGCCTCTAATGTTCAAAAGAAATGTAAAGAACTGGAAGATGAAACTGGATATTAGTAAATTAAACAAAATCAAGCACTCTGGAAAAGGGCAGTTGAGGTGAGGTGGGCTTTAAGTACCTTCCAAGCATTTTTATGTGTTTTTATTTTATCTAACTTACCTCTACAAATTTGATAAAGATAAGAAATATAAAATAATAACATTTTATTTTCTTCCCTAAACTCAGGAGCATTAAAAACTTTCCAACAGAAAGGTTTGCATACTCATTAGTGTGCTAATTACATTATTAGGGGTTATACTACATTATGGGCAATGGCTTCATTGCATGTTCAGTAGTTTTGCTGACAAGCATATTAAAGTGAAAAGGAGCCAGAGAGGTTACTCAGAGTTGTTAAGCATTTCAAAAAGGTAATTTACTCTTTACTTAATTTTCACACCTGTCCAATTTATCTGTAGAAACATTAGAAGAGAAACCCGACTGATAAGAACACCACATCATCTGGTGAGGTTTTTGAACAAGATTGTATCACACTGGAGAAACTTCCTTTTTGTTATGTTTGAACCCTGGCTTTGCCAGTTTCTGTTTAGCTAACCGAAGCATTTTTTCATGGCTCTAACATTTTTTCGTTAAAGCAATCACAGTGAGTCCATGTTTAACCCTAAAATAATAGCCACACATGATTCTTTCAGATAATAGTGGCTTGAACTTGCCCACATTTGCCTATTTTCAACTTGAAAATGGCAAGTAGATATGGTTCAACCTGTTAGCAGTGAACATATATTGAGTACTTACTGCTGCCAGATTCTTCACTATGCATGTTACTTGTGTCAGTTATCTTTTTTGTAACATCCTTCTAAGGTGAGAACTATTACTATTCCCCATTTCATAGATTAGAAAACTGAGGCACAGAGAGGGTAAGCAACTTGTCCAATGTTCATTTCATAGGGATTACAAGAGAAGGGTATGAAATTTATCTTTATTGTGTTCGTGAAGAAAAAATTAGAACACTTAATGACTGGAGAGACTGTTTATACGATTTTAGAAGTCAGTCTTGTTTTTGTCTTCTAACAATTGGTAGAGGAGGAAAAAATAATTTTCACCTTTCCAAGTTCTCAGCTTGAGCCCCTGTAACAAAAGATAGATTAACAAACTGAGGTTTATTAACATGTATATTTCATATGTACATGAGAAATGCCTAGGAAACGAGTAATTCTCAAAAAGGTAGCTTAGAACTCCAGCTTATATAGCGTCTTTAAAAATGAACAATAAACTTTTAGAGAAGAGACAAGACAAAAAACAGCAACCTTGAGTCTCTAGGCATGCCAACTTGTGGGATGGCAAATATAAGGAAACTAATGGTAGATAAAAGCTAGTTAATAAATCTTGTTATGTAGAATCCTCTGAGGCTAATTAATAAAGCTTATTATGTAGAATCCTCTGCTGCCTTCTCCAGGCTGATAAGGGTCTAAAGTTGTCTTTGTGATCAAGCTGTCCTTTCTGGTAAAGAGAGAGTAGGAGTGATACCTTTGTAAATTTATGCCTTGTTTTTAGGCAAATAGGAGCTTTTCTCGTATTTGCTTCTCCTCAATTGTCTTCAGCTCAAAATAATCCAGATGCCAATGTGGCATATTTTGGCGTGGCATGTTCTACTACTCTTCATACCTGACAGCTGGACTTCTCTACATCTCAGTTTTCTTCTTTATAGTGGGAATAATATTGCTGCCTCATATGTGTTAGATTATTTTCCAACCTTGCTGCTTCTTTCTGTATTCGCACTGCTATCTGCAGATAGGCCATATTTTCACACATCAGCTCTATCAGTAATAAAGTTAGCATTTGGATCTTTCATCTATCTTATCATTTGTTTTGTTTCTCAATTGTTTCATAACTTAGGCATTGAAAATATTTTTCCCCCTTCAAATTCTTGACAGATAGGGTTGCTAAGAGGGTTAAGTAAGAAAATGGATATAGAAAGGATATAGACCTCGGTAAATATTAAGCACTTGTCATGTTTATTGTTATTACTTTAACATAATCCCTCTGGCAAATTTATACTTTAAAATTCTTTTAAGCTATTTAAATTGCAAATTGCTATTATAGTAAAGTACTAAAACTGTATTTTTAAAATGCTAAAATTCAGATCTTTTGCTTTTACTAGGGAAGTGATATTTATTATACTAAAATTGTCAGACTTAACCATACCATATTTCATGTAATCTAAAATGCCATTAATAGTAGCATACACATTTATTTTTATGCCATTAAGAAAAAAGTGCTTGTAGTTAATTCCAAGATGCTATAGATTAAAGATGCATCACAATTTCAAAAGGGTTAAATATGTAAAAAATGTCTTAGAGCTAATGAAATATGGTAATAAAATTAATGAGTTTGATTTTTCCCTTTCACCCATAAGTTGGGATAGTTTGAGATTAAACCAGATAGGCAGCATGCAAGACATTCCATATTTTTGAGCTGTATTAGTGATTTCCAAGACACTCTTGGCAGTACAAATACGCTTCTGCTCCAAATGGGCTGAATCTGGGAAATTAGTATGGATCATTCCTTCCACAAAAGTGTTCCTTGGTCATGGACGTGAACTATGTCCAGAAAACTAAACTGGTATGAAGTTGCTGAATTTCAATCCACATTCAAATTCTGATGTCTTTCTAAGGCACTAGCAAGTCAAAACGTTTTTGTTTTCAACATTTGAAGCATATACTCCTGGATGTGTATGCACAGTGGTTTACAGAACTGGCTTGCAGAATATACTGTTTACAAAAGCTACTTCTTAATGCAAAGCCAAAAGATTAAAATAAACTCTGCAAAGCATCTTAATTGTATCAGTATTTTTTTTTTTGATTTGGGTAGCACTTATAAGAACGAGAGATTTAAAGAAACCACAATGAATATACACACTTTATGCAAAATATCACACAGGAATTACTACTCTTTTAGTCATGTATTGTACTTCTCTGCTCTCGATTTTCAAAGCCATTAAATAGAAAGACTGAATATAAATTCCTCTAAGCAGAGTTATTTTTTTTCTTCAACTACTCTTTCTTTTTCTTTTAATAGTACTCTACTGCCACATGGACATGTTTATTCATGTGTCTCATTGATTCATATGCTTAACATTCTTATTTATATCTGGTACACAGTTGATATCATAAAATATGGGTTCGTGGAGTGAGACTCTTGATTTGAAATAGCTGGCCCATAAAACTAAGCTGTTAGATTAACAAGTCAGTGCATTAAAGCAAGGAATCAACACAAGGTTGATTTTCAGTCTGTTTATCACTTTCACACCAGAGGAGAGAAAAAAGTGACTTAACATTTGCATAGTTCTTTAGTTTCTCTGGAATGATTTGTACACTTTACTAACATTGTGCTGGCAACAGCTAGATCTTACAGTCTTGTGCCAGATCCTATGTCTTTTAAATATTTTGTGTGGTACTATCTGACGCGGCTTACCCAGAATGGCAGTAAACAAATACATGTTTGCGACAATCCACTAGTACTTTCGTTTTCTAAAAATTTTTATCCTTCAAGGTCAATGACCAAGTTACAAGATATTTTCTGCTTTTCTATACAAAAGGTATTCTATATGTGATTAGTTAAGGGTCCTGGGATTTTGAATGTTATAAGTGACACAATATGTCAGGCTATTTATGACATTAGAATATCAAGGAACCATTTACAAAAAGTGTGACAGATTTTAAAAGGATATCTTTTTGTGTAAACTTTTACATTTTGGGTTAGAAAAATGTTACTGTGTGTCGTGAGTGCTAACATGGAGAGTGTAGACTTGGTCAATATTATCCTATCTCTTGAGCAGAAGCATGAATTAAGCACAGATTTGGAACTTAACTCATTTTGTTAATTTTTTTTCTCTTTCAGAAATCCCAATTCTTAGTGAATCTTGCTTATTGGTAGAGTGGGAACAATAATATTGGTTTCTGTTTTGTTTTGTTTTTGTTTTTGTTTACCTCCTAAGTTTTTTTCCTCCTGTATGATTATAAGCTGCTAATTCACATCTTGAACCATTTGGAATGGGTCAAGACGTGAATTATAAATGAGAATGATAGGCTTAAAACCCAGACACTCATGGGTCCTGTTTGTGAGAGACAGGATTTATCCACGATACTATTTCTAAAGCATATTTCTTACCTACTCTGTTTGTGCTAAGGATTGCAGAGAGAGTGTTTAGGGGGTGTTAAAGTGGATGGTGACCTCACTAGGCACCTGCTAAAGATCAGGCTACATCAGGGTTTATCCATTAACTTCTCCTGATTCAGAAATCTTAGTTTTCAATTTTTTACTCATTTCTTAGTTATGCACAACTGGCAGGCACAAAGCTGGTGCTGAGACAGGGCTTCCCAAGTTTGCTGCTAATTTATTTCTTTGACTAAACACTTTACTTTAGCATGGAAGGAAAACGGATTTGAAACAAATGTATTCATGTTATTGCTTTGTTAGAAAAATTAGTATCTGGGCCCAAATGCATAAATTCTTTGCAACTATTCTCCTCTTCCCCAGAAAAAAAAAATCTCAAACATACAAAGTAATCGAGTCATAAACAGGCTCAATCTAAATTCAAACAATTAGTTATTTGGAGTAATAATAAAATACTCTCAACTATGCCGTAAGAAGTTCAACATACTTGAATTCCTCCATGTACTTCTGAAAGATAAGACCCATTAGAAACATGTACATTGCTCCCCAGATGGATCATTGTAGAACGCATAAACAAAAGAATATCTGCTTTGAAATTATTCAAATGTGGATTTGAATCCTAGGTCTGCCACTTGCTGTGTGAACATGGGCAAATTGCTGTCTATCTCTGAGTTTCAGTTTCCTTTTTTATAGAAAAGACATCATTATATCACCTTGGAGAGCTATTGTGAGGGAAAAAAAAGTAGTATTACATTAATACTTACAGTAGTTTCTGGAACGTAATAGGTATAATGTTAATTCTCTTCTACCCGGATGCCCTGAGGAGGTGTTCAAGATCCTGAGAATTTCCTTGCTGAGGATGTGTTTACACAAGGTCCATATTTCTTAGCTATATTGTATTTTGGAGTCCAAATTGTTCCCCCCATTGTCTGTATACCTTTCTACTTTCATTCTGCTCTCCTTTTTGGTCAGTCCTATTGAGTTATATGGCCTTGATGATGACATCCACAGAAGACCCTGGTTTGTCTGTCTTTAGCCCTCATCTTTCTCTGGAGCTCTAGGCTCCTATTTGTATTATCTGTGGATATCTCACTTTGATATCCTGTCAACATATCTGAATAGGGGCCCCAAACTGAACAAATAACTTTTCCTTCCAAACCTGCACCACTTTCTTCGTGGCTTTTGTGTCAGTTTAACTGACTATCCCAGAAAGCTTGGAGTTATATTCAATTCTTATCAGTACTCCTGTCCTTGATAGTCTGTCAGCCACAAAGTTCCGTGGAACCTGCCACCAGAAATCTCTCACTTTCATCCCATCTTTAACTTCCTCTGCCCTTAACAGGGCACGGATCTAGTTACCTTCCTCCATAATTATGGAGGTGGCCTTTTACTTATTCACCTGACCTTCATCCATCTCTTCCCTTTTCAATCCATTCTTCACTCAGCTATGAGAGTTATCACAGTCTCAAGACTGTCGTTTCACTTGTCAGAAACTTCAATAACTATCACTTTCAGACAAAACTCTAAAACAGTAGTGTGGTGTTAATATTTATGTCCTGATTTTGCCCAGATCTACTTTTTAATTTTAAATAAAATTTCTTTAATTAAATATAAAACTTTCCAAACATAGAGATAAGTATAAAGATTATGTAACAGAAACCAATATACTGGCTAACTAGAATTATAATTCATTGATATTTTCCATATTTGCCTCATATTTTTGTTATATTTACACGTTTAAATAAAACCAAAGTCCTACCTCCTCATCCCTTTCCCCACCATCCCTGGTATCTACCAACCTTATTTTCCCCTTTCTTTGTTATATCCTATGCCCTTGGGGTAGTGAGGTGAAAGAGAGGTGATGTTTAAGGTGAGAAGATCTAGAGATGGTTTTCTAAGGAGAGATGATCTGAGCACACATGGTTTCTCTCAGCACAAAACCTCCACGTTATTTATCATTTTATTCCTTAGAAGACGGAATCACTGTCTTGTGAGGAGTAGGCAATATAACAAAGTGATTTCTAATCATGGCCATGACACTTACAAGCAAGGTACTTAACCTCTATAAATTTAGTTTTCTCATTTGTAGAGTGGGCATCTCAGTACCTACCTCAAGAACTGTGATGATGCCTTGAGATAGTGTCTGGATCAGAGGCTGCCATCTAGTAGGTGCTCAATAAATTGTAACTGTTAATGCTGTTAGCACATCAACTGAGGAACTGGAATGGATCATAATAGACCAGATGATTCAGTGTTGTTCTCTTGTTGCAGGAGCACTGCCTTATGAATGTGTGAGTGCCATAAATGTGGCCCTGAGATTTTTAGGGGAGTGTTATAAAATCCAGAATGTTTGGATTTGGTTTGATCTTAAAGCATGGCAAATTCTAAGTCTACCCATAAGCCTGCTCCCCTCCACCAGCCTCTGTGTCACCACAGAGGCTAAAGTGTGTTACTTTGTGCGAAAGTGTCCAGTGGTCATTGCCTACAGGGAACTACAATGTAGTTGCTTCAGTAAAGGCGTTGCTACCTGCTACAAAGCAATCTCATATTCTCCATTTTATTTAGCTTAATTTTTGTACTTGAGCTAGGAAATAGCTAAGTGGATATCTCACGTATATCTTTGACTTGAATTATTTTGAAGTGACTTCCTGAAATAAGACATCAATGCTACATCTGCCACAGAGGAAAAAAGAAACCGTACATATATGAATGATTATAATACTCGCCCAGGGCAGGAGTCTCCCAGCACACCAGAAAAGGCCATAAATCCATGAGATATCCCTGACTACTGCATTTTACATGTAGGACTCAGAGTAACTGAAAGGTATGTAAAATTGTGAGCAGGCAGAATGTGGGTTGACTATACATCTGGGAAAGTTCTTATGCATTGCTTATTCCAGGCTGTTCATCTTGTGCTCATGAAGTCTGGCACTGTAACACTTGTGGTTGATGACAGGAGCTGAATAACTTGTGTACAGCTGAAACATTTATCCTCTTAAGAAGCCTCTCATCTTTTAACTATTGGTTAAAGCCCTTCATAGATGACATAATACCCTATTAGTATGGGAATTAGAAACAATCCTTTTCTTGTTCTGATATTGAAACTAACTCTTATATGAAGGATGATGGAACTTTCGGTGATATATATATATATAAACATATAAACATATATAAACATATAAACATGTGTTATATATATAAACATATAAACATGTGTTATATATATAAACATATAAACATATGTTATAAACATCTAACATATAAACATATATATGTTTTATATATATTTATATATATACAACATATATTTATGTATATATATTACATACAACCCTAACCATTAACATTTAAAAGATAGACAGATATAAACATTTCTCATGATTTAGGAAATTTTGAAAAATGTGTTGATGAAGCCAGCTCCCAGATAGCATTATACTAACTCTGAAAAGTCAGATGGCAGATAACTTGGGAAAGGATAGAAATCTCATCTGGATTTTTCACATTTGCTTACAACTCACAGTAATTCAGGATGAGAAGATGTATTTTCATCATGCGAATATGTTAATGAATAAACGAATTCAATTTTTGTTGAATAACACTCATTAAGGATCTATGCCCATAAAAATTTGGATTGAAGCGTATGGGCTGAATTAACCACTGCTTGTTCTGAAGTTAGTAAAAGTGGTTGAGTAGAGCGCAAACTGAAGCAGGTTTCAGTTAAGTTAAAAGTTAAAGATTTCAAGCTGGAAATAATAAATCAGTTAATAAAATTATAATTTATTTGGTTGATTCTTTTGGTATTGACTTCTCTAGCTCTAAATAACATACTTTTATTGATATTTTATTGTTTTTAAAAAGTTCAGGCATTAGCTATTGACTTTCTAATAAAGACGTAGCTATGTTTTACCAAATCCTCCTCTGCTGACTACTGAGAAACACACTTTCCATAGCTCCAGTTTCCCAAATACATTTCTATTGTCACTTTGACTATACTAGTATTCATATTAACTTTCTTAAGTAATGCAAATTATTTACAACCGAGCCATGTAGTAAACTATAATTATTCTTTCTTGCTTGCTCGATTGGAGTTAATAATTATATTGTTTCTGTTTAGTTTTAAAATATATGTGTCACTAATATAACCTCACTTATTCTGTGATATTAATGACTGTGCTGTATTCCTTGATTTCTGAAAAATATATTTATCAGTAATTTTATCTCTCATTTTCTGTTAGATATGTGAACCTCTTTTCAAGATGATGTATATTCCCTTCAAGCATTTTACCAGCATCATCTGCTGAAGAAGTGTCTTTATCAAAGCCCTCTGACTTGCTTCTGCCTAGATTGGCTGCCCCTCTATAAGAGGGCACAGTTGAATTTTAGAGATCTATCAGGCCTGAAAATGACATTAGTTTACCCTCATATTTGATTAATAATTTGGCTGGATATAGAATTCTAGGCTGGACAACATTTTCTCTCATGCTGTTAAAAGCCTTGGTTTTTTATATGTAAGTATCTAGAGTTGTTGAGAAGTCTTATGATATACAATTTTTGAGACTTTTTAAGCACTTTTTTCCCCTTCTACAAGCTTGTAGTATTTTCCCTTTGTTCCTAGTGTTATAAATATGCTTTGGTCTTTTTTTGATCCATTTTTTCTGCTATAATTTTTAAATGGACAAGTCTTCATATTTTTGTTTGCAGAACACTTATTTTTCACAGCATTTTGTTATTGTTCATGGATGCAAGATCTTTTCTTACCCATCTAAAGATATACTGTTAGGTTTTTTCTGCACAGTTTTTGTTATCTCCATGTTGCTTATTTCTGCAGGTTGTTTTGATCCTTATTTTCCATATCAGAGACTTTCATCAATATCAGCTAATGTGTTCTAATAGATGGGATTAGGTAATTGTGGAATTCTTTGTAGAGTGATTCTAGTTGTTATTTGCTTAAGAAATTCCTGATATCAGTGTCTTTGAGTCTTTTCTCTGGAGACTTTTGAAT
The DNA here is from genome assembly GCF_028885655.2 of Pongo abelii. Classification (NCBI taxonomy): domain Eukaryota; kingdom Metazoa; phylum Chordata; class Mammalia; order Primates; family Hominidae; genus Pongo; species Pongo abelii. The sequence goes on along the minus strand of NC_071991.2, from coordinate 87,972,332 downwards.
TTTCCAGGTATTATTTTAAACACATTTCTGAAGGATTCTTCCAAACCTAAGAAGTTATTTCAGTGTAAATATTCAAGATATTTATCTTCCCTTGATTCCTGTGTTTACTATAAAGTGCTATAAACTTTTAAATGAGACTGATTTGCACTAACCCCTGGTTTTTTGTCAGAGCTGAGGAAAGGCAGTCACCAGCTGCATGGAGTGGGGAAATGGGATCTGGAAGTCCAAATGGTTCTTTAACAGATTTTTCAACCATTCCTCCTATTTTTGGCCATTTTTGCCTGTATAATCAGAGATATTTTAAAATTATATTGTGTAAATCAATTTCTTCCTGGTTTATTCTACTACCAGCCCTAGGATTCAGTTTTTCAGTATTTTTCCCTTTAGATTTACTTTTTATTATTATTTTTCATTTAAAAATTTTAAACTGTTCTGGATACATAATAATTGTACATATATGTATATATATGTGTATATATATGTATATGTGTATATATGTATATATGTGTATATATGTATATGTGTATATATGTATATATGTGTGTATATATGTATATATGTGTATATATGTATATATGTATATATGTGTATATATGTGTATATATGTATATATGTGTATATATGTATATATGTATATATGTGTATATATGTGTATATATGTATATATATGTGTATATATGTATATATATGTGTATATGTGTATATATGTGTATATATATGTATATATGTGTATATATGTGTATATATGTGTATATATGTATATATGTGTATATATGTATATATATGTGTATATATATGTATATATATGTGTATATATGTGTATATATATGCACACCACTGTACTTAGCTAATTTTTTTGTATTTTGTAATAGAGACAGGGTTTCACCATCTTGGCCAGGCTGGTCTTAAACTCCCAACCTCTGGTAATCCGCCCGCCTCAGCCTCCCAAAGTCCTACGGTTACAGGCATGAGCTACTGTGCCTGGTCACATGTGATATTTTGATACAAGCAAACAATGTGTGATGATCAAATGAAGGTAATTGACATATCCATCACCTCAAGCATTTATCATTTCTATGTATTAGGAACATCCCAATTCCACCCTTTTAATTATTTTGACATGTAAAATAAATTATTGTTAACCTTGCCCTATTGTGCTACCAAATATTAGATTGTATTCCTTCTATCTAACTGCATTTTTGTACCCATTAAACATTCCCCCTTTATACCCCCCTCTCCACTACACTTCCCAACCTCTGGTAACCATTCTTCTACTCTCTATGAGTTCAATTTTCTTTGTAGCCACATGTATGAGTGAGAAAATGTGGTATTTGTCTTTCTGTGCCTGGCTTATTTCACTTAATGTCCTCCAGTTCCATCCTTGTTGAAAATGATAGGATTTCATTTTTTATATGTAAATAGTGTTCCATTGTGTATATGTGCTACATTTCTTTATTCATTCATCCATTTATGGACACTTAGGCTGATTCCATATTTTGGCTATTGTGAACAGTGCTGCAATAAACATGGGACTGCAGATATCTCTTTGACATATTGATTTCCTTTCTTTTGAATATATACCCAGCAGTGGGATTTCTGGATCATATGGTAATTCTATTTTTAGTTTTTTGAGGAACCTTCATACTGTTCATCACAGTGACTATATTAATTTACATTTCCACAAGGGTTCCCCTTTTTCCACATTCTTGGCAGCATTCATTATTGCCTGCCTTTTGGATAAAAGCCATTTTAATTGAGGTGAGATGATATCTTATTGTAGCTTTGGTTTGCATTTCCCTGATGATTAGTGATGTTGAGCATTTTTCGTATGCCTGTTTGCCATTTGCGTGTTTTCTTTTGAAAAATGTCTATTCAGATCTTTTGCCCATTTTTAAATAGGATTATTTGTTTTTCTTTCCTATTGATTTGTTTGGATTTCTCATACATTATAATCATCAGTCCCTTGTCAAATGGATATTTGCAAGTATTTTCTCCCTTTAAACAGATTGTCTCTTCACTTCGTTGATTGTTTCCTTTGCTGTGCAGAAGCTTTTTAACTTGACGTGGTTCCATTTGTCCGTTTTTACTTTGGTTTCCTGTGCAAGTACTCAAGAAATCTTTGCCAAGGCTAATATCCTGGAGTGTTTCTCCAGTGTTTTCTTGTAATAGTTTGTTTGAGGTCTTAGGTTTAAGTCTTTAATCCATTTTGATTCAGTTTTTCTATATGGTGAGAGAAAGGGGTCTAGTTTAATTCTTTGCATATAGATATCTGGTTTTCACAGCACCGTTTATTTAAGAGACTGCCTTTTCCCCAATGTATATTCTTGGTGCTTTGTTAAAAATGAGCTGAATGTAAATGCATGAATTTATTTCTGGGTTCTCTATTCTGTTCCATTAGTCTATGTGGCTTTTTTTTTTTCGTATGACAGTGCCATTTTATTTTCATTACTATAGCTCTGTAGTGTAATTTAAAAGTCAGATAATGGAATGCTTCCAGCTTTGTTGTTTTTGCTCCGGATAGCTTTGGCTATTCTGGGTCTTTTGTGGTTCCGTATTAATTTTAGAATTAATTTTTCTAATTATGTGAAGAATGTCAGTGATATTTTGATAGAGATTGCATTGAATATGCAAATAGCTTTGGGTAGTATGGACATTTTAACAATATTTATACTTTCAATCCATGAACATGGAATATCATTCCTTTTTTTTTGTGTCCTCTTCAATTTCACCAATGTTTTATGGTTTTCATTATACAGATCTTTTATGTCTTTGGTTAAGTTTAATCCTAAGTATTTCATTTTAGTGTCACTAATGTAAATAGAATTACTTTGTTTGTTTTTCAGATTGTTCATTGTTGACATACAGAAATGCTATTGATCTTTTGCATGTTGATTTCGTGTCCTGCAACTTTACTGAATGTATAAGTTCTAATAGTTTTCCTTGGTGAAATCTTTAGGTTTTACTAAATATAAGACCATGTCATCTGCAAACAAGGATAATTTGACTTCCTCCTTTCCAATTTGGATGCCCCTTATTCCTTTCTCTTGTCTAATTACTCTTGCTAGAACTTCTAGTACTATGTTGAACAAAAGTGGCAAAAGCCTTGTCTTATTCCAGATCTTAGAGGAACAGCTTTTCATTTTTCCCTTTTCCGTATATGATACTATCTGTGAGTTTGTCGTGTATACCTTTTATCATATTGAAGTATGTTCTTTTTATAAGCTTTTTGAAAGTTTTTGTTATGAAGAATGATGAAATTTACCGAATGCTTTTTCAGCATCTATTGAAATGATCATATGGTTATGTCTTTCACTATGTTGACATGATATATCACGTTTATTGATTTGAATATGTTGAACCATCATTGCATCCCTGAGATGAATCCCAGTTAACCATGATGAATGACCCTTTTAATGTGTTGTTGAATTTAGTTTACTAGTATTTTGTTGAAGATTTTTGCTTCAGTGTTCTTCAGAGATACTTGGCCTCAATGTTGATCAGAGATATTGGCCTGTAGTTTCTTTTTCTCAGGGCAGCACTGAGTTTCAGTGCAGAGTCCTATATTAATTTTGTTCTCCTTGCCCCAAATACACAGATTTTCTCTCCATGCTTTGCTGATTGAGGTTTGGAGAGGGGTGGTGAAGGCAATGCAAGACTGTCTTTCCTACCTTCTCCAGTGCCTCTTTCCTTATTGTTAGGTTAAAATCAGGTACTATGATTACTCACTTGATTTTTTAGTTCCTATGAAGATGCTTTCTTATGTGGATAGTTGTTTAATTTGGTGTCCCTAGAGGGGACCACACGGGCAGTGTTCTATTCAGTTGTCTTACTCCCTCCCCCAGCCCACCCCCATTTTCTTTTTTTTTTTTTTGAGATGGAGTCTCACTCTGTAACCCAGGCTGGAGTGCCATTATACAATCTCAAATTATTGACACATATTTACAAGTGTTCCAAGAAAATAAAAAGATCTACATTTAAATAAAAAATTTTATTAAATTGAAATTCTCATCCTAACTTTAGCATTTGAAATATCATATATTAACATTATTTTGTTAAATATTTACTGAAAAAACTGGAGCTGGATAGACACAGACAGCCCCTAGCAACCCTCCATTAAGGAATGAGCAGAATAAGTATTGCCACCATATTCTACTACTTCCTTCTGTCTCTCCGTGGTGTTCAATGTTGTTTGGATCCACTAGAAAATATTAATGCAGTTGATACAGATGACTTCTCTCCTACACCCACCTTTCACAGAGAAAAGAGAGAAAGAATAGAGAGTGGAGATGCAGGGAGAAATTAGAGCTACTCTTAACCTACTTTGTGATTATATTACTAAACTTATTTAAGAAAAGCCAAAGGTAAAGGAATTTAAACTCTACACAATTAGATGGTAAGAAATAACTAAGGAAAATTATTCAAAGCACTTTAAATAACAAAATGAAGTCAGAATTAGACTTCACTATATCTTTTACTGCTTTTTGACCTCACAAAAATAATAAACATGATTAACCAAGTCACACACATATTATTTATGTGATTTAACTCTTAATGCTTCTGAATAAAATAGCTCCCAATTTTATTTGAACTCAATATTTCATATTTGTATGTGACAAAGATGACTTGAAATTACTCCCCTATGAATGGATCTGTACATAGGTATAAAAGTATACCTATATAAAATATATAGGATATATACTTTTCCACATGCTTCTGCATTTCAAAGTAATTTGGTGGAGGCTTTTCATCTTGAAAACTTATTGAATATTGCAATTAATCCTGAAGTTCTATTTTAAAACTAATCAGTCAGTGTTCCTGATTTTAAATTCAAGTGCAAGCCAAAGCAGGGATCTTTTCAAGTAAGCTGAATTTTAGTGAAATTGTTTCACAGGGGTTTAATTATTAGTAGAATATTTCCTCCATTGTGTTTCTCCTTTTTCTTCTAGTTCTGGAAGAGGTCATACAAATTTTGAACACAATATTAATTATACACAAAGGAGTTCAAGAGTGCTTTTATAAGACTAAGTTTAAAATTCGGAGGGAAAACTTCTACTGGAAGATATTCAACGCATTAAAACAGAAGCAGAATTTTTTTTCCCAATATGTTTGGTTACCAAAATTATTTGTTTGCAGCCAGAGTAAATTAAACAACATAATTAGAGATACCATTCTATTAGGAGAATAAAGGATCACATGTTACTAAGAGATTATATGAAGAGCCATGTAGACTGATTGAACAGCAACGTATGGATTTTTGATAAAGTTTCTCTACAATGAAGTCAATATAAATAAAGCAGAAATATCATGCTCATTTATTATATCTGTATTCATGACATGCTTAAATATTAACCTGCTCCTTTCTAGAGTAATAACTCTTATATTTTTGGAGATCTGGCAGGAAGTCCTATCTCTCTGAACATCGCCGAGAAATCATAAAATCTGTGACAGAATTGACTATGATGAGGGAAATGGGGCATTTCTCAATGGTGGCAGAGATGGTCGGCAGTTTTCACACTTGAGGAGAATAGGGAGCAACTGAAGCTTGTGTAGTAGTGTGGCTCTGGGAAACTAGACATTTTTTCAATGCAAGCAGTCAGATCTTTCTCAGCCTTACAGAACCATGTGACTGCTTTTCCCTGAATCCAGTTCTAGCCCTTCTCCCTGCATTTAACTAATGCATTTAAGGGGTGCCAGTACATGTACACTAGAAAAGTATTGTGTGAGAGTAGTTATGGTACAACATGGGAATTGTAGGAAGGGTAAAATTCTATTAAGTTGTTTCAAGCTTATGCCTAAATATGAGATACAGAAAGCTATAGATACTTGCTGTTAGAAATAGGAGACAAGTGGTTAGCTGCTAGAAATTGGGTAACAAAAACCACTATAACCCCTAGTCCATCATAAGTCCATTCATATAGCAAAGTCCTAACTCCCAAGTACCTCGGAATGTGTCTTATTTAGAAATAGGATCATTGCAAATATGATTTGTTAGGATGAGATCATACTAAGGTATGGTGGGCCTCCTGTTCCAATATGTCCATCATGATGATCCATACAAAAGGGGAAATTTCAACACAGACACATACACAAGGAGAAAACCATGTAAATATTGGAGTAATGCTGCCATAAGCCAAGGAACTAGAAGAAGCAAGGAGATAAATTTGGGACAGATCCTTCCCTAATACATCCAGAGGAAGCATGGCCCTGCCAACATCTTGAGAACTTCTAGCCTCCAGAACTATGAGACAATACATTTCTGTTATCCAAATAACACAGTTTATGTTATTTTGTTATGACAGCCCTAGCAAAGTAATGCATTCACCTTGCTGAGGCTGATATAGGGATGAAGAGAAGCTTGCCATGAGCATATGGAACAGTGAACTAGAATAAGTCCACAGAGGATTGGATGCAATATAGCTACATAATTTGCTAAACTCACTTTCCTTGGCACTTAGCTAAGGTGCTTCCACAGCTAAGATCCCAAAATGTACAGATAAACTGATCCAGTGAAAAGGAGGACTCAATACTCATCTTATCCCCTTTTATTAGTTTTCATGAAATCCTAAACGTGAAATCTTGAGAAGGGGGATGGGGCATTAAAAAAATCCATCTCTGCATCTCAACTCTGCCTGTTACCCTGTTTTGTTTTTCAAAACTTCATTGGTATCTCAGAAGAATTAAGATGGGAGCATAACAGTGCCCCCCCAACAGAGTTTATCATACAGATTTGGACCCTAAAACAGTCAGACATCTGATTTTTGAGTGCTCATGATCTATTCTTTTATTTTGCTAAGGCCACGCCAAAGTGTTCCCTGGGAAAGGATCCCTTCCTCATCCTGCTTGGCCTTGGAGGGACAGTCAATGGAGGACCCACATCTCCTCCTCTTGCCAGGGTTTGTGCATGTCACAGAGACTAAAACAATCAGATGCTCTCTTGTGGGAATTTGGACTTGTCACAAGAACAGAAACATTTGGAATCACTTTATTTTGGTGGTGATGGCCTGAAAAGACTGCGCTTTTGTTACTGGTTATAAGAGCCTCAGAATTGCCTGTTCCTGTCTTTCCAAAGACCTTAACTTCTCTTTTGGTGCTGTGAAATACTCAGTTTCCAATGGATTAGCTTTTCATAAGTTAGTAAGGGTTGTTTTCTGCTGCTTTCAATTGAAGATTCTTGACTAATTCAGCATACCATCCCATTTAAAGTTTTTTAGTATTCTGATACTGGTATTTCTGGGGATAACAATGGTAGTAGGGCATTTAAATTACTTATTTGATAAATATTGTTTTGAAGACTTTTTTCCTCTCAAAATCATCTAAGTAAAGTACTTTAGCAATTAACTCTGGATCAATAGTGGTTAAATTCTGCATTGAAACATAATAGTTATGAAAACCACACAGGGTTTTAACTTTGGGGTATGGAAATACTTTTGAATTTAAATGGCTTCTCAACAATTTACATTGTTCCTCAGTCTCTTTGTACACTGTCCTTGAAGAATAAGATTAAAACTAGAGAGAATGTTTTCCGTTCCCTGAAAATGAAAATTGCTGGTAGAAAAGGGAAGGACATTCATGGTAGCCTATACAGCACAATATAAATGATATTTAATTAATGTTTTTGAAAATATATTTTATTGCTCAAGAAAAATATTCACTTGTTTATATATTATTTGTCATAATAAGGGGGAGAAAAAGCATCCCAAATTTCAACAAGAAAAATGTAAACTTTAAGGTTATAGAAAAAAACCCAAAACAGTCTATTTTAGTTCATAATACACATAACATTGAGTTTAATAATTTTAAATATATAGCACATCTCTTGTTATTTTGGTAATACTTCTAAAATACATACAACTTTGACACAAATATATAAGATGTCTAAGTACTGTAAAGTAGCTGAAAATGGCTTAACTAGAAATCAAGTACTTTTCCAAATCCTTTCTTTCAAAGTTTCAAGTTCATTTCCAAACATCTCATTTCTAAGTTCATTTCTTTTCTATCCCTGTAAAATTCATCAGCCAAGACCGCAAGCCAGAATCACATCTGTCTTTCAACTTTGGCTTATGAATTTTACAGTGATAGAAGACATACTCCTGTCAAGAACAAAATCTATATACAAACAAAGTCTATATGTATTTTCTAAACAAGGAGATACTTTAAAAAATTTATTTCCATAGGTTATTGGAGAACAAGTGGTGTTTGGTTACATGAGTCAATTCTTTAGTGGTGATTTGTGAGATTTTGGTGCACCATCACCCGAGCAGTATACACTGCCCCCAGTTTGTAGTCTTTTATCCCTCACCTTCTTCCCACCCTTTCCCTTTGAGTCCCCCAAGTCTATCGTGTCATTCTTGTGCCTTTGCATCCTCATAGTCTAGCTCCCACTTATGAGTGAGAACACACAATGTTTGGTTTTCCATTCCTGAGTTACTTCACTTAAAATAATAATCTCCAGGCTCATCCAGGTTGCTGAAAATGCCATTAATTCATTATGAAGAGATAATTTTAAAGGCTCAAAATAAGTCGTAATGTATAAACAATTATAAATTTTAGACATTTTGTTATGTAAAACTATAAATTATTTAGGTTTAAAAATAAATGTAAAAATTTTCACTAAAGAAGACCAAAATGAAATAATATTTTAATATAATTATACTGAAATTTATCATTTGTATTACTTCCATTTTATCTTGTATCTATTCTAAAATTATATATGTATGTATGTGTAATCACGCAGCAGAGTCTTCTTCCTTGCTGCACAGATAAAAAGCCAATTCTCTGAGACAATGGTATTGCAGTAGAGAAAGAGTTTAATAATTGCAGGGCCAGCCAAGTGGAAGAACTGGAGTTATTATTACTCAAATCAGCCTCCCAAAAAATTCAGAGGCTAGGGTTTTTCAAGGATAATTTGGTGGGCACTAGGGAATGGGGAATGCTGATTGATTGGGTTGAGGATGAAATTATGGGAGGTCAAAGCTGTCTTCTTGCACTGAGTCAGTTCCTGGGTGGGACCACATGATCAGTTGAGCCAGTTTGTTGGTATGGGTTACTTATCTGGATGGTGCCAGCTCGTCCATTAGAATGCAGAGTCTAAAAACCACCTCGAACACCAATTGTAGGTTTTACAGTAATGTTATCTATAGAAAAAATTGGAAAGGGTATGAATCTTGTAACCTCTGGCTATATAATTCCTGACCACAGTCCTAATCCTGTGGCTAATTTGTTAGTTTTACAAATGTGGTTTTTGGTCACCAAGCAAAAAGAGGATAGTTTTGGGAAGGGGCTATTATCATCTTTGCTTGAAGGTTAAACTATGAAATAAATTCCTCCTGTAGTTACCTTGGCCTGCACCAAGAAATGAACAAGGGCAACTTGGAGGCTAGAAGCAAGATGGAGTCAGTTAGGTCACATTTTTTTCACTGTCATTGTTTTTCTAGGTCAGATTTCTCTCACTGCCATAATTTTTGCAAAGGCTGTTTCAATCATATGCATGTACATACATATGTATATGTATACAATTGTGTTCAATGTCAAATTTAAATAAATACACTTTAAAGGTTTTTTTTCCCCTTTAAAGTTGATGAAACAATGTCTTACACTTACAGTCAGAAAATCCGGTGATGAATCCTACTACCCTTCTAGTAACTGACTAATAAATGCCATCTTGAAAATGTCCCTTAGTTTCTCTGAGATTCAGTTTTGTTATTGATTAAATGTGTTATTGATTAAATTTTGCCTACCTGTATCAGTTAAATAGAGTAAGTTATGCTGTGCTAACAAATTACCTCTAAGTTTCAGTGGCTTTAAAAGAACATCCTCTGTTTTTTTTTTTTACTGCTCACCTAAGCAATGTGTCAATGTTGTAGACATACTCCATCCCTGGGTCTATGGCTCCATTGCCTTCCATCTCATCATCATCATGGAACAAACCTTGTGGGGACATTACATCTGGAATCAGATCTGCTTCTAAAAGAAAACCAGGCATTGCCCAATGAGAGGCAGCTGTCCTGGGGGGGGGCGGGGGAGCGCAGAGAAATCCAGAGGAGAAATAGGTGGGCTTGTCAACAGGGTGTGGTCAGAGGAGCTCAAAGATGAAAAGTCAATCTCTTCTTTTTCAAGAATCACATCTGCCTTGTGGCCTTGGCTTATGTAATTTACAGGGATAGAAGACATACCCCTGTCAAGAAAGCCAGCCACTTCCTTCTGGCCTCTTCTGTCTTTTGCTTCCTGAGCTCAAGACCTTTTCTCTTTTAATTCCATGGCAGATTCCACAGGATTCTAACTTGCTTGTTTTCTAAGTCCCTCAACAGTAATGATGGAATCTAAAGTTGGTTCTGAGGCTGCTTTTACTTCAAACTTGAGGCAGACAACTTTTTTTCCTTCAGGTTTCAATGTTGAAGGTTTCTTATGAACAGGTTTCTACCATCCTGGTTATCCAAATTCCTGAGCACCTGAACAGAAGTATATGGGATTTTCCACACTGAGGCAACCTGCTACTGTGCTCCACCAGTCTGAAGTCTTTTTATTTTTCCCTAGTAAAAAAGTCCAATGTTTCCCAATAAAAATGCAGATATTTTCGTTCTATCTGAAATAACCTTGATGTCCACTTCCTTCCAGAGACAAGTTGTACATTGCCAACATGATGACTTTGCTGCCATGTCAGCCTCAGCCTTTCATACTGTTCCTTGCCATCTGCTGAGCAATCAGAAAAAGTAAATCTAAAAAAAATTATCACCCTTAACATAACTGAGCTGTCCCCTCAGCTGTCTGGTTGGTATCCATTTTTGGTACTTGTCACAGAAGCAGGACAGCTGTTTCTCCATCCACAATACATCTTCTTCATCACTGTTAGGGAATCCCTGCTCTAGTCATGACATAAGTCTACTGATGTCTGATCCTCCAATTTGACAATCAGGGGAGTCTCTCTCTCCACTTCACCTTCATCCAGCCCTTCCGAGGTAGATGTTATTGTGGCTTCATCACTATGTTGACTGATCAAACTACTCAGGTGGATGTAACTTATCTATTCCTTCCTTCTCACAGATTTAGCAGCGCTTTTCAGTCACAGTCCTAAGCTCTGGGCCATGAACTTAACAGGATTTTACCAGGATCACACAGGCAGAAACTCTTCAGGAGACTGTACTCCCATACTTCTTTATTCAGACATAAGGAACTTTGAAAGCAGTAATTTACAATATATGATCCACTGTCCTTTATTTAATCAAGTTTAAAAAGACAGTGACTTAAAAATGATTAAGGTACCACTAAGCTATTCTCCATCAACAGGCACAGATACACACACACACACACACACACACACAGTGTCATCTGTCCCATTGGTATTTCACATTCAAGTTACGTTTTTTGAAATCCTTTTGCAAATAACATCTTCTGTCTTTCTGCTTCAGGTTGCTCAGTTAAAATAATCTGTTCTCTCAAAAGACGAATGTTTACTTTTTTCCTAATTTTGTCCCTCAGTGTCTCTGATAACTCCATCATGAAGCTTCTGCTGGTCCTGCCATTGCTCCAGATGCATGCTGGCCACTGTGGCTGCCATCAGCATCACCACCGAGAGGCCAGCAGTGCCTTCAAATGCCTCAACATCCCTGTGCCAGCTTCCAAGGCCTCTTTCTCCCACCTCTCAAGGCTGGTCAGTAGCATTTAATTTAGTTCAACAAACATCTATTGACTGTCTATTATAGGTAAGGCATCAAAAGATGTACTAACTAGTGGAGGAGATATACAAACAAAAATGATCTATATTATAAGTCAGAGTAGAATAAGTGGTAGAAATAAGTGCAATAAAAGAAACATCTGGGGAAAGAGAAGGAATAATATTCTGACTTGGGGACCAGATAATGTTTCACAGAACTCTAATATAAGCTGGGCCTAGAACAATGAGTAGGGTTTCAAAAGCAGGAGGAGGGGAGGTGTATGCAAGGTGGGGCAGAGGAAAAAATATTTCAGATTAGAGTCAAAATATGAGAAAAATCATAGTGATAAGAAAATTTATGGCCTATTTGGGCAATGTCAAGCAGTCTAACATGACAGAAACATTTTGTCTGTGTGTGTGTGTGTGTGTGTGTGTGTGTGTGTATGTGACTGGACCATGAAGAGCCCTGAATGCCATTCTAAAGTGTTTAGATTTTATCCCTTACAATAGATGTCCTAAAAGGTTGCCCAGCTAGGGAATGATATGTGCAAACTTTTGCTTTAAGAATACATATAGTTCTTGAAGCTGAGTGAAGAGTGATTGATAGACTGATAGAATGACAGTTAGATCTTGTGGAATAAATTCAAGCTAGGAGATCCAGAAATAAGAATGTGAGAAAGAAACCAGGAGGGCAAAGAGAATGGAGAGGGACTGATACGGAATACTGTGGAAGTGGACTCAATTGGACTTGACAACTGCCTACATGTGGACAGCAAAGGAGAGGTGGGAGTTTTTTACTTGGGTGATATTCACGTTTTCTCAGCGTTTACTCCCCTCCCATTAGGGGGTCATGTAATGACTCCACCGAATTCAGTCAGTGTCCCTGGTCTCTTCTTTAGTTTTTCCTTCCTAAATTCATTCATATTGTTGGGCATACAGATTTTGCCTCACTGCCCGTGCTTTGGACATTGATGTACATACAGGGTCTATAATCATAGAAGCAACCTTATGAAAGTGATCTTTTAATACTGATCAGTAGGAGTAGTACTTTACCTACCACTGTATGCAGACTTGAGCAAGCTCCATAACTCTTCCGTTCATCCTTAAGTAACAGAAAGAGTTATAGCCACTTTAAATGACTTGTCTCAATTAGGTAAAAAGAATGTGTAGTCAAATAACAAAACTTAGAACGTTATTTAAAGTATAAAAGCATTCTCCCACCACCCCTTCCCAAGCTGTGGTCTGCTCTGCAATGGGTACTGGCAACTCAACTCCTAGCATTTCTTCTCTTCCTTCAATTTGTTAGACTAATGGGAAGAGAGGAGAGAGAAGGGAGACGGAAAAGTTGTTATCTTTGTTCTCATTGTAACATGACTTTACTCCCTTGGAGCCTGATTGATGATAAAAGCTAATTCTTTGGGGCACTTTGGTGGAGTCATTGGAAACCCTTGTGTATCATCTCATCTATAGTTCCCTTGATACAGATGAAAGTTTCCCTATTTTATCTGGTCACTTACTTCATCTGCAGCTCTTAGCAATTCTTTGGTTCACCTTGAACTCTTGTCTGCTGAGGTCTCAGCACAGGCAGTCCTTATAGGGGAGGCTCTAATACAACTCACATGCTGGCTGACCCTCATCTGGTCCATGGGAAGCATAAACACATTCTTGGCTCAGACAATAAATCAGCAGATAATAAATTAGCAGATAATAAATCAGCGGCAACATGCTCCTGAAGCTGCTGGCCAGACCATCCCAATCCCTAGATTTTCTGAGTATGAGTCAAGCAATAGGCTGCCATGTCTCCATAATACATAAGTCTCATCAAACTCTAGGCAACCCCTATAAACTCCCTCTCACTAGTTTGCGATGAGGCACAAACAGCCGTCAACTTTCCTTTGTTCCTCAAGAGGTGGGGCTTGAGGATGGAAGCAGTAATCTGCAAAGACATTTTCCATACAAAGATAGTTTCTACTTTTGCTCTCATGACTATTTTTAAACTTCAAAAAGGCTGAGACATTTGAGAGAATCATGGAATCGGTCATTAACCAAATTCATTAAAATTTTTGTATGGTTTAGCACTCCCTTTCCAATGCAGAATGTTTAATATTTTGATATTTCAGTTGAAACTTCCAAATTTAACATTGGTTTCAATTATTGTCCATTTGATTCCCAAGCCCACCTTCTTCTTGGAGGTTGTTCTACTGTATTCAGGTTCCTGTTGATCCAAAACCTCCAGCCACTTTACTTTCAAATCCAGCTTATACAGGTTCCTGGTGTCAACATCTATGCCAGAGATGCGAATCATTTGCCTGGCTGCAGGGGAGATAGGGAAGTGATGGGAATAGAGAAATGTGTAGTAACTTCAGCACTGTTAACATTGTGGGTCAGATAATTCTTTGTTGTGGGAGTCTGTCCTGTACACTGTAGGATATTTGCAGCATCAGTGGCCTCCATCCATTGGATGCCAGTAGAAACCCCATTTCCTTGTTGTGAAAACAAAAAAAAAGTCTCTAGAAATTGCCAAATGTCCCGTGGGGGCAAAATCACACACAGTTGAGAACTAGTGGAATAGAGTGAGAGAAACAGTTTAAGTTTTGCTGTTTATGGTGAAAGTAATGATTTTGGTTGTGTATGTTAGGAGAGGAGCTAGCAATACACTTATCTGGGGTGATTTAACAGTTGTGGTCTTGCATTGATAAGCTAACTCAAAGCTTGACTTCTGGTTTGGGAGTCATTTGTACATAGCTGATACATGTACACCAGTGTGGGATGAGTAGTGAAAAGGGCTGAGGAGAAATGAGTGGAAGACCTTTGTTCAAGGAATGGACAAGTTGTAATTAGAGATTACAGTTGACTTAGAAGGGTGTGGTGGGACAATTATAAAGCAAGAGAATGTTTCAGAAGGAGAATCAAGGAAAGAATGTTAAGAACTGCTGAGAGGTGAAGGAATACTTTCTGTTTGATTTGTTTAGGCCAGACTCCAAGTAGGGCACATGGATGGGCTTGGCCAGTCTTTATTTTTTATTGGAATTGCAGAAGGCCCAGTATTGAGTCTGATTTGCCAAGCGTCTAAATAATTTTAAGAAAACTCATCATCTTACACAGTAACAACATGAAAATTCTCAGATACCAAGTTCTTTCTCTAACAATAAAGCTCCTAGACTTTCATGATGACATTTTTTCAGAACAGATTCTGTGAAGTCTGTTGTGTAATAGCACCATCTGATATATCATTTCCTAGGGTGGAATCGTTGACTGAGACTAATTTGTCTGTTCACAAGTAAGAATCAGAAGACACTGCAATATCTTAGACTTTGTAAAGTAACAGAAAACCTAAAGTGGAACAACATACCAAGGATGATAATGGTTAATAAGCTAAAGACAAAGACTAGAAGGAACTAGAGAAAACAGGTTATGGATATTTTACATCAGTAGTTCCCAAACATTTTGTTCTCAGCACCCCTTTGTACTCTTAAAAGAGCTTTTGTTTGTGTATATAATATCTATCTTTATTATGGTAATTGGAGCTGGGAAAATTGAATATACATGTATGTGTTTATTAATCTAAAAAGAGCAATAAGCCCATACCTGTTAACATAAATAATACATTTTTATTAAAAATAACTATAGTGATAATAAAACAATTAGCGAGGATGAGGGCTTTTTAAAATATTTTTGAAATTCTCTTTAATATCTGGCTGATAGAAGACAGCTGAATTCTCACATTACCTTCTGCACTCTGTTATGATATCACACATTATGTAGTCTCTATGAAACTTCATGTACATTTAAGGAAGAATGAGTAAAAAATACAAATGATGTTTTGGTATTATTTTGAAAGTAGTTTTAACTTCCTAGACCCCTAGACAGTGTCCTGAGAGTCCCAAGACCACACTTTGAGAACCGTGGTTTTAGATGATGGCTGTACGGCTTCAGGAGGACTAATATTAGTTTTAGCAAAGGCATCAGATTTTTGAAACAGGGTTTTAAGAAACAAAACTGATAGGAAAATATTTCCCCGTACACTTGATCTTTAAATAAGCTTGGGGCATGGCAGGAGGCAGCTAAGACTCATAATTCCTGCCAATTTTTAGTATATTTTGGTTGGCTTCTAAAATTGGTTATAATTATTATCTATCCTCTAATGTAGAATGAGTAGGTTCTTTTATTTCTCTTTCAATAAAGTTCAGTCCTGTTTATGACAAAAGGAGCTTTTCTGGAATGAATATTTGGAATGTAGAATTTACATTAGGTAATATTAGATAATAAATGTAAATGAGATTAAAAGAGTTATTAACATTTCCATTTGCAGTATTAATTTTGGCCAGGTAGATAATACTCAGAACATAAAATCTTTGGTAAGAAGAAAGCAGATGTTCAATAGTTTCTCAAGTATATGATAAAATAGATAGCATGGACCTAGTATTTTCTAGCAGGTCATGGCAACTCAGTCAAGCTCATGTATGATAGAAATATCTAAGTAAATTTAAAGGATTATAAGGCTATCTATCTATCTGTCAATCATCTATCTATCTATGTGCCACATATTATAAAACTACTTCACTCTATACCTTGTTCAACTCTTAGGAGGAAATAATGTATTTATTAACAGCATGGGCTGTGAAGCAAGATTGCTTAGACCAAATTTTAAGTTTACATCATCTCTGTGCCTTTTGGTTCAGTTTCCTCATCTGTAAGATTGGGGTTGTAATTTTACAGTATTATTTTAATAGTATAATCAATTTAATGTGGTTCGTATAATGTTCAAAATATGCAATTAGAGGTAAAATTCATAGCACACTCCCTGGAACAGAATAAATGCACTTTACCCATTGTTTTTTAAAGCTGTGGTTAAGAATTATGAATTTTATAGATATTAGGTGATGGGTTTAGGGTTTAAGAATGTATTTAGGGATGTAAAACACTTTCTTAAAGATAGATCTCTAAAAAGAAGAATTTATACCTTGCATTAGGAAAGTTTCTGCAAAACTCTGGGTTTATAAACAAGTTACTTGATGATAGAGGCAAAATGGAACTCATGAGGTAGACTACTATAAAAAGGTCAGTCTAGACGATAGTCTTGGCTTTGAAAATTATTTTTTTTCAAAATTAATTTTATTAGAGCTTAGAATTTCTCATTCAAGTCAAGTTGAAGGTGGTTAATGAGTTGAGTACCTGAGCAACATGTAGGATTGCTTCTGGCTATATGTGATGGCCAACTACCATAATCCCTTGCCTCTTCCCTCCCAGCAACACTGTGAGCTCTGGGATAGCAAGATTTATAATATATAATGAGCGTAGCCCCTTGCACAGTAGTTGACCAAAGCAGGATATTTTTACTTTGATGTTTTAACCGCAAGGGTATTTGACTGTGTTGGGTCTATTGAGATGATGTTTAGTCAACATCAAAGAAAATCAGAACTAACATAAAGTAATTGAAAGTATACAGAAGCTTTGGTTTATAAATTCTAGACGTATAGTAGGCTTTCAATAAGTGGTTATTGCTCTATATGTAATACTTCATAACAAGTCAAACATACAGAAGGAATTATTCAGAAATTGTCAAAGCACATTTTAAAGAATAGGCCATTTTAAATGATTCCTTTAAATCAACAATGATAATCAGATTATTCTGGAAAAATGTATTGCTTCTCGAGAATAGGATGGTTATTCCTGAGGCAAAGAGGTAAAGTTGCATATAAAAAAACTTGCTTCACAAGCCTTGACTAGATCCACTGTGCTGGTGGCAGTATTTTTCCTCTTTATACTGCTGTTTCCATCATTGCCTTAAATTTTTATTTATAGATAACGTATTTAACTTCTCTCTTATGAATGAAAGAACTGTTGCTAATTTCCTTTCAATTTTGTATTTTAAAGAAAATTACTCCACATATTTATAAATAAAATGGATTATTGAACACTAAATAATTGGTGTTCATAATTGGTGTTCTCTTGGCACAGTATTATTATTGTCCCTTATTGCAGGTAAACAATGCTATGTGCAATTCCAGTTTGCAAATATAGATACTTTCTCATTCTCTTGGCCCCACAAAGATAAATAAATTTAACGTCTACACTGTAGTATTAAGATTCAAGATGGAAGTTCAGAGGTATAGAAAATGATATAAATGATTTAACTAGAATAAAAGGTGTGATGAGTTAGTATATAATTTTAGAGAAATTATACTTGGTAAACATTAATTAATCACCAAGAAAGTTATAAAGAGATATTTCTGTGGCTTCAATTTACTTTTTATCCAGAGTTCAAAATTATGACATAAGCTGAACACAAAATTCCATTTACTGGGAACTTACAGCTATTTTTTCCGGTTAAAAAAAAAAAAAAAAGCTAACAAATTAGGACTAAGCTAGGACATATTTAGAACATTAGAATTATAGCTAGAACATCGCAAATTACTTTATAATGATATCACATTTTACTGAAACAGCCAGGGTAACACACAACTTCGTAAATCTGCATGGTTCTGCTTGGTAGAACAGGGTAAGTACATAATTAATGGACCAACGTGAAGGAGCATTTCCTTCATGTCTACAAAAGTGCGGTGAAGAAAAGCCAGGATGCATTTAGAGTAGCTCATTGGTCTGAAAATTCTCCTAGAATTCACTGGCTTCATATTTTCTTCTAAACTTGATAAAATAACCTAAAACATTGATTGGTAAAATAAGTACTGTTCTCTTCTGGTTCTCATGTAGGCAGATCTGGTGAAAAAAAAAAAGAAGATTGTAATATTTAATAATATCTCAAGCTGAAGAAAGATAGTGGGATCCATTTTCTTTTATTGACAATGGTATATAAATTAGTTATTTCACATAGGTTAGAATAAATAATAACAATACTAAATGCTAAATCAGAGCTACTTTGTGGGAGAAACTGTGATACTTAAATTAGAATTGTGGCTCTGTATTTACTAGCAGTATACCTTTGAATGAGTTACTTACACTGTCTAAGTCTTACAGTTTTTAATTCTATAAAGCTGGGAAAAAATTATTGTGGATATTAGATATCATACATATACAGTATCTAGAATGATATCTAACTCATAGTAGATGCTCAGTAAATGGTGTATTTTATGAGAAAGATGAACAGAGTATTCCATAAAAATCTTTGCTGGGGTTATAGCAACAACTCAGTCTCAGTCTCTTCTTTCAAGTAGCTTATAGTTCATTAAGTGTAGATAGGTATGAAAATAAAAATAAAATACATGAAACTGCGAAACTGGAATGGTGAATTTTACCTGATGATTTAGGGGAAAAGAAAGTTTTCATCTAAATCGTAATACTCATGAGAATGATACAATGGACTTTGGGGACTCGGAGGAAAGGCTGGGAGGGGGTGAGGGATGAAAGGCTACACAGTGGGTACAGTGTATGCTTCTCAGGTGATGAGTGTACCAAAATCTTAGAAGTCACTGCTAAAGAACTTATTTATGTAACCAAACACCACTTGTTCCCCAAAACCTATTGAAATAAAAATAATTAAAAAATAAAAATCCTTGAAGGCAGGAACATGTAAAAAATGGTAATGCTTAAACTGAGTGTTGAAAGATAAGATCTTATTAAACATACTCTAGAGACAGGAAGGAGAGGATGTGATGGTGGAAATCCAGGTAGAAGGAGCAAGTACTATCTGAAACTATACATAGTTTAAAATTGCTGCATCGAGGATATGAAAGGGTGGCTTGGTGAAAGGTAAGAATGACAAGTTAGGCAAGGGCCAAATCATGTAGAGTCCTACATTTTAGTATGAACTTCATCCTGTGGGCACAAGAAAGTCATTGGAGGACTTCAACTGCAGACGTGCCATGACTATATTTTATTGGAAAAAAATATTATGCTAGTTGCAGTATGAAATATGTATTAGAGAGGAACAAGAATAAAGGCTGGGACACTAGTCAGAAGTCTAATGTAGCTGTCCAGCTGAGCTGTAATGACTGCCTAAACTAACCTTTTAGAGTATAATGTGTAAGAGAAGAAGCAGATTGTAGCATTTGCAGATTTTATTCATCGTTTGAAGTATAGTGCTGAAGGAAATATGGTACTAAAGATAGTAAAGGAAAGGAGGACTTTAAGATAACTTTTTAAGATCCCTGTCATTAAATAAGAGAAATGAGAGTTTCAAGAGAAAAATAAGAAACAGTTTCATCAGATGTTAAGAAGGTGCCAAGTAGAAGGTGAACTGAAAAAAATTAGTTATGGTTTGTAACTGGTTACACACACACATACCTACACATATATGTTATATGTGGGTAAAGGTCTAGGAGAATTAGTGGCAATTATAATACCTGCGGGAAATAAAAGTATGAAAAAATCTTACTTCCTACAGTTCTACTGAATTTCAGTTATTACTTTAAAGACAGACATAACAGAAATTGTTTAAAAAGAGAAAATAAATTTTTATTTTTATTTTTTGCTTTTGTGTGTTTTAAGCACTGGAATTATGAGTGGTTGATTATCTCATGGTGAAACTAGTGTGGTCCAAATTTGGGTCAATTTAAACCCCAAATTGTCTTAAACATATATAAATTTACATGTTGCATTCTTATTGCATGTCATTTTGTCAGAGATTTTATAAGAAGGTCATATCGAAGTTTAAATTTTAGTTTGAACTTATATAATGAGAATTAAAAACAGGATAACTAAACCATTGAGGAATAAATGATATTTATGTTTACAATTTTATATTAATATAGTAAAATTACACATTTAATGCAAAGGATGGAAGGATATTGGGGATATTTGCCCAAGATGTTTCTGTGCCGTGGTGTACCATGAGGGCCCATGACGGTGAATGGGAGGTGGAGATGTGGGGAATGAGAATGTCGATGTTTGAGGGACTTGATGTGAAGGCTGAGAGAGAAGGTGGCAGGTAGCTGGAGGATGACACCAGGTTAGAGGGGATTGGAGATTGTGTATTTGTTTTTAACCCGGGATAGAGCTGAGTGTATTCACAGGCTGTGGAGAAGGAGCAGGGAAAAAGAGATTTGAAAATCCAGAAGAGAGAGGATAATAATAGATGAACAAAGTTCTTACTCCCTTTGAAGCAGGAGAGGGTAGTTGGAATAAAGGTCACAGGAAGAGAGACTGGCTTGAAATGAGACAAAGGGCTATTTCATCTTCTGAGACTTGAGAGAAGGAGGGAAACAAGATCCTGATGTTTGTCACTCAGAGGGCATGAAGTTGAAGACTATTCTTCCTGACAGCTTCAATTTCTCCGTGAAACAGAAACAAGGTCATTGGCAGAAAGGAAAGCTGGAGAGAGGGAGGGGGCTGGAGTAGCCCTTGAGAAGGGTGAAGAACTCTGTGTGGCTTTTGAGGACACGGAGAAGGCTCTAGCCATCAAGGGATAAAAGGTTTTACGTCAGTCCCACCTGCACAATTGTGTGTTTTTTTTCTGACAACAGTAAGCAGTCTGGGTGGAGAAATTCTTTTGAAAGGAAAAAAAAATCTGGTTTGCTAGAAATGGAGGCTCCTTCAGTCTTCTGCTGTAAATGGAAAAATAGAACATCCAAATCTGTATTCTCTCTTCTTATGTACATTTTAACTGTTTTAGGTACATTTTAACTATTGAGCATGAAGCATTTGAATCAGCTCATTTAAAAAGAATCATTTAATTGCAATGGTAGCTGACGGAGATGTAATTAGGCCTTAGGTGACTGATGCTATCTTTCCGACCTATCTGTTTCTAAACATGTCTGGTGCTTAAAATAAGTGTCCCCTGTCTCCGTCATTATCCTATAAATGACATAATTCTTGCTGGTTTACTGGATAGCAGTTCTTCCTCCCATTTTCACTACTTCACTGATCTTTGCCTTGTTCATCTGTCACAACTCTGATCTCTAAATGGCTGTACTTCCTATATGGGATTTCACAAAAACATCAACCACAACGACAGGAACAAAACACAGCACATTTGAGTGAATCTCCTTCAGTTTGGAATCACATCTCCTTTCTCTTTCAAAATCTCACTATGTGTAAGGAGACTGCAAGAGTAGTTTAGCATAGGAGGCAACAAAGCACTGCCTTTGTGCCAGCTCTACACTGCTGTCTGCCTGGTCTCAGTGTATCCAGCCCACAAGCTAAGAATGAGTGTTACATTCCTAAATGCTCGAAAAAATCAGAAGTGAAACAACATTTCACGACCAGTGAAAATTATAGGAAATTCTAATTTTAGAGTCCACAATTAAAGTTTTTTTGTGACACACCACACTCACTCACTTATGTATTGTCTGAGCAGTTTCTCCTTACAGTGTCAGAATTGAGTGGTTGTAACAGAGACCTGCACGGCCTGCAAAACCTGAAATATTTACTATCTGGTCCTTTATGGAAAAACATTGCTGATGCCTGGTTTAGAGGTAGTCCTTGGATATATTATGTTACCATATGTTTAGTTTCGTTCTCATTGCTCTTCAGTGGACTTAAATTATTTAAAGCAGCAAAGTTTTGACTCTGACACTTTACATTTAAGTTTTTATGAGAGACAAACATGTCTGATAAATAATTTTGTGGTCTAGATACTATCTCTGTCATTAATGTATTCGGTTGCTCTTTGTGGAATTCCTACTAGGCTCTTTGCCAGATACTATGACTATAATATTGAGTCAGAGAAATGAATATACTATACTATAGTATATTGTACTATATAGTATACTATACAATAGTACATACAATATACTATAGTATACTGTAGTACTATATACTATACTGTACTATACAGTACAATATATAATATAGCATATTGCTTGACCCTGGAGTCAGATAGCCACAGTTTAAATTCTGGCTCTAATACTTTCTTGCTATGTAAATTGAGACAAGCTCTTTTGGTATCCTTATCTGTAAAATATGATGCTATCCATATTTATCTCAGACCTCTCTTTTGACCCTCTAGTGAGATAATCCATGTAGTGAAGTATCTGGCACATAGTAAATACTCGGTGTTATTATTATTATTATTATTATTAGACTATGATAATTTCTATAATGGGAGGGGGACCTGATTCGATGGAAACCATGAGGGAAGGCCAATTAAAACTTCCTGGAGCAGTTCAACTTGTACTCATAAATCTGGTAGGAGATATAGAAAATATTATGTTTTTTGGACACTATCAGAACACTGCATTCCTGGCCAGTGTAAGGGAGGCTCACCAATTGACTGGGTCAATTCTTTCTGCTTTGAGCTTGGCTTCCTCTTATGAGGCCTCAGCATTCTTTGTGATAAAGCCTCCTAGAGCTCAATGACAATCATATGCTAGCCTCTATGGCTGGTAGAAATCCATTAGAAGGAGCACTTCTTTGCAGGTGTAAATTCTTGCTGTTGGTGAGAGCTATGGAGTGCCAAACAAAATGCCCATCTGCCTTATTCTATTTCTCTTAATTGATAAAATACACAATGGGAAGCAATTAGTCCCACTGTATTAGTTTGTTTTCATGCTGCTGATAAAGACATACCAAAGACTAGGAAGAAAAAAGTTTTAATTGGACTTACCGTTCCACATGGCTGGGGAGGCCACAGATTAATGGCGAGAGGTGAATGACATTTCTTACATGGCGGCAGCAAGAGAAAAATGAGGAAGAAGCAAAAGCAGAAATCCCCAATAAACCCATCAAATCTTATGAGACATATTCACTATCACAAGAATAGCATGGGAAAGACTGGCCCCCATGATTCAATTACCTGCTCCTGAGTCCCTCCCACAATGCATGGTAATTCTGGGAGATACAGTTCAAGTTGAGATTTGGGTGGGGACACAGTCAATCCATATCATTCTGCCCCTGGCTCCTCCAAATCTCATGTCCTCACATTTCAAAACCAATTATGCCTTCCCAACAGTCCCCCAAAGTCTTATTTCAGAATTAACTGAAAAGTCCACAATCCAAAGTCTCATCTGAGACGAGGTAAGTTCCTTCTACCTATGAACCTGTAAAATCAAAAGCAAGCTAGTTACTTCTTAGATACAATGTGGGTACAGGTATTGGGTAAATACAGCCATTCCAAATGGGAGAAATTGGCCAAAAAAAAAAAAAAAGGTTACAGGGCCCATGCAAGTCCCAAGTCCCATGAGGCAGTCAAATTTTAAAGCTCCAAAATGATCTCCTTTGACTCCAGGTCTCACATCCAGGTCACACTGATGCAATAGGTGGGTTCCCATGGTCTTGGGCAGCTCTACCCCTGTGGCTTTGTAGGGCACAGCCTCCCTCCTGGCTGCTTTCACAGGCTGGTGTTGAGGTCTGGCTTTTCCAGGCACACGGTGCAAGATGCCAGTGGATCTACCATTCGGAGGTCTGGAGGATGGTGGCCTTCTTCTCACAGCTCCACTAGGCAGTGCCCCAGTAGGGTCTCTGTGGTGGGGCTTCGACCCCACATTTCCCTTCTGCACTGCCTTAACAGAGGTTCTCCATGAGGGCCCTGCCCCTGCAGCAAACTTTTGTCTGGGAATCCAGGCATTTCCATACATCTTCTGAAATCTAGGCAGAGGTTCCCAAACCTCAATTCTTGACTTCTGTGTACCTGCAGGCTGAACACGATGTGGAAGCTACCAAGGCTTGGGATTTCCATCCTCCGAAGCCATAGCCCGAGCTGTATGTTGGCCCTTTTCAGCCATGGCTGGAGTAGCTGAGACATAGGGCACCAAGTCCCTAGGCTGCGCACAGCACAGGGACCCTAGGCCAGGCCCACAAAATCACTTTTTCCTCCTGGGCCTCTGGGTCAGTGATGGGAGGGGCTTCTGTGAAGGTCTCTGATATGGCCTGGAGACATTTTCCCCACCGTCTTGGGATTTAACATTAGGCTCCTTGCTACTTATGTAAATTTCTGCTGCCAGCTTGAATTTCTCCTCAAAAATGGGTTTTTCTTTTCTACTGTATCATCAGGCTGAAAATTTTCTGAGCTTTTATGCTGTTTCCCTTTTAAAATGGAATGCTTTTAACAGCACCCAAGGCACCTTTTGAATGCTTTGCTGCTTAGAAATTTCTTCCGCCAGATACTCTAAATCATCTCTCTCAAGTTCAAAGTTTCACAGATCTCTAGGGCAGGGGCAAAATGCTCCCAGCCTCTTTGTTAAAATGTAACAAGAGTCACCTTTGCTCCAGTTCCCAATAAGTTCCTTATCTCCATCTGAGGTCACCTCAGCCTGGACCTTATTGCTCATATCACTATCAGCATTTTTGTCAAAGCCATTCAACAAGTCTCTGGGAGGTTCCAAACTTTCCCACATTTTCCTGTCTTCTTCTGAGCCCTCCAAACTATTCCAACCTCTGCCTGTTACCCATTTCCAAAGTCGCTTCCACATTTTCAGGTGTCTTTTCAGCAATGCCCCACTCTATTGGTGCCAATTTACTGTAATAGTTCATTTTCATGCTGCCAATAAAGACATACCTGAGACTGGGAAGAAAAAGAGGTTTAATTGGACTTACAGTTCCATACGGCTGGGGAGGCCTCAGAATCATGGCATGAGGCAAAAGATACTTTTTACATGGTGGTGGCAAGAGAAAAATGAGGAAGCAGCAAAAGCAGAAATACCTGATAAACCATCAGATCTCATGATAGTTACTCACTAGCACAAGAATAGCACAGGAAAGACCGGCCCCCATGATTCAATTATCTCCCCTTGGGTCCCTCCCACAACACGTGAAAATTCTGGGAGATACAATTCAAGTTGAGATTTGGGTGGGGAAACAGCAAAACCATATGACCCACTTCAAATGCACTTTGCAAAGTCTAATTCTTTGATGCTACTCCAACTATCTCTGTCTTCATAAGTGTTACAATTGGACAGAAATAGGAGAGGAAAGTACAAAGAAAGATCTACTAGGAAATAGAATCAGAAGGGAATCTTGATAGAATTCTGTCTGTGAAAAATAATATCCAATGTCTGAAAGCGTCATGGTGAGGACACTTTTATTACAAACGAAGAGCCTCTGCCTTTTGCAAAATATCAAAGTAGCAGATTTGAATGCTGCCCAAGTCCAGGGCTGATTTTGGTTGGATCATGGCAGCCTCAATTTTGCAGAGACCCCTGAAAATATTTTAATTATGGGGCAACTTTTTGATCCAAATATTTTTAATAACATCACAGTCATACAGTTTACTTTGAGTAAGTGAAGTCTGTTCTTAGCTGCTTTTGAATTGTTTGTTGTATTTTGACAATGAAATCAACATAATGAAGTACCTAAGGGCAATTATTTTTTAAAAGAAAACGAGTTGGAATTTTGGTATCCTGTCAGCTGTGTGATCTTGGCAAACCTCATCCCTTTTGTGATTATAATGTGGGACAATTAGACCCATCTCAAAGAATATTGTGTGGGGTATATGAGTAAACATATGTGACAGTCCTGGCTTATTAAACACTACCTAAATTGTAGCCATTATCATATTAGAAATGATTGCTCTTTGTCTCAGGCTTAAGGCAAAGATACAAGAATTCTGTCAATTTGCTTTATTTAGAATCATTTATCTTGGAATAACCTTCTCTAACCTATCAATGTAAACCACAACTTGATTGTTTAATTATGTGTTAAAATAGATTTTTAGTAGCAACTTTCTAAAACAAAATTTTCTTTTAGAAAAAAAGAAGTCCTTATTAAACATTAACCTACGGAAAAAGAAATTTCATTTAAATGAACCAGAAACACATTTTTTTTTTGGTGCTTAGATGACAACTTGGTAGAAATTTAAGTAGTTAATTTGTGAATATTAGAACCTAAAAAATTAAAGTGCATATTTAGGAGACGGCTTGGTTACTTGGAGTGCCACCACATCAGGTTGAAAAATGATGTTACTGACAAATTAAAAAAAACCCAATAGTAGTTAGTAACAAAGTGTGTGGATGTTATTTTTCTTTACTGTACCAAAACATGTATTTCACAGGACAGGAATGGGAAGCTAGACACAACCAAACATTTGTACAGATTTATTTTAATGTTTGACTCCATGGGTGATTCTAGCAATGCAATCTGTGACAGATGAATTTAGTACATCCATGAGAATTAGATCCACAGCATCTAAGGCCACACATTCTCTAAGTTTCTTTGATAGAAAGCAACAGAAAACAACCCTTAGTTGATGAATGTCAAGTTGGCAGGTGTGGCTGAAGAGTATAATAGAAAATGAAGTTAGGGAGATTATAGCTCAGAAAAGTAGATATTGTAGAGCCTCACAGGTCACCATAATAACTTTTTGGCTTTTTAAGCAAGAGTGAAAGCCACTGCTGTCATAAGTGAAATAGCCTAAGATATTTTGAAAGGATTGCCCTGGACACTGTGTGGGTTATATATACAGTAAGGGGCAAAAAAGAAAGCAGGTTGAGGATGGTGATTGGAGATTTAGGAGGCTTTGCTATATTTCAGGTGAGTTGTGATAGTGGCGTGGGCATAGGTGGTAGTAATGGAGGTGACAGGAAGTGGTGGAATTCTGGATATATTTTAAAAATAGAATCAACATGATTTTCTGATACATTACATGTGAGATATACTTTTTATATTCTGAGTTTTGAAGAGTGGAGTTGCCAATTACTGTCAGGGGACAGAATGGAGGAGCAAGTTTGGGATAAGGTCAATAGTTCAGTTTTATAACACTGAATTTGAGATAGTATCTGATTGAGTTTTTAATTGGGTATAAGAATCTAGATTTCAGGGGAGAAATCTAGGCTGGAGATATAAATTAGTAGTCTTGGGAACATAGGAAATATTTAAAGCAGTAAAACTTTGAGATCACTAAAGTCATCATCATTGATAAAGAGAAGCCCTAAGTGTTCCCTGGTACACTACAAAATTTCAGGTAGCATTTCTCAACTTAAGATGCACATCAGAATTTTCTGAAGACCCTTAAAAAATATTGATGCTGTCATCCCACTCATCGGATTTAATTGTGCAGTTCAGGGTACAGACTGAGTATTGGGATTTTTTTTTTTTTTTGAGACAAAGTCTCACTCTATTGCCCAGACTAGAGTGCAGTGGCGGGATCTCTGCTCACTGCAACCTCTGCCTTCTGTGTTCAAGCAATTCTCCTGCCTCAGCCTCCCAAGTAGCTGGGACTACAGGCGCCCACCACCACACCCAGCTAATTTTTTGTATTTTTAGTAGAGATGGGGTTTCACTGTGTTAGCCAGGGTGGTTTCAATCTCCTGACCTCAAGATCTGCCTGCCTCGGCCTCCCAAAGTGCTCGGCTGAGCACAGTGGCTGACACATGTAATCCCAGCACTTTGGGATGCCAAGGTGGTCAGATCACCTGAGGTCAGGAGTTTGAAACCAGCCTAGCCAACATGGTGAAACCCTGTCTCTACTAAAAATACAAAAAATTAACCAGGCATGGTGGTGGGTGCCTGTAATCCCAGCTACTAGGGAGGCTGAGGAAGAAGAGTTGCTTGAACACAGGAGGCAGAGGTTGCGGTGAGCCAAGATTGCACCACTGCACTCCAGCCAGCCAGGGTGACAAAGCTAGACTCCATCTCAAAAAAAAAAAAAAAAAAAAAAAAAAAAAAAGCCCCCTGTGTAGTTCTAAGTTATAGGCAAGATGAAGAAACACTAGGGTTGCACAGATGAAAGAAAATTGGCAAAAGAAGACTGGGAAAGAGCAGCCACTGAAGTGGAAGGAAAACCAGGAGAATGGAATGTCCTGGAAGCCAAGTGAAGGAAGCCTTCAGGGAGCCAATTGTGTCAAATATAGCTTAGAGACCAACTAGAAAACTAGAAAGAAGACTGACATTTGACCATTGGATTTAGAAACAGAAATTATTGTTGGCCTTAATGAAATAAATTTTGGTGGAGAATAGAGGTAAAAGTCAAATGGTTTTACATTGAGAGAGAAAAGGAGACCAGACCATGAATCACAGAGAGCAGGTGTAGGTAAGTCTTTTTAGGGTTTTGCTTAAAGGGGAACAGGGTAAAGGGGTGGTAAATAGAGGAAGGGATAGGGTCAAGAGAGTTTTTAAGAAGGAATAAATAATGACATGTTTATATATTGATGAGGTTGTTCCAATAGAAAGAAAAATTATTGGTGTGGAAGAAGGAAGATTCTGATGAACCAACTTCTGTGAGTGAGTGTGATCAGATGAGATATGGTGCTTAAATGGAGGGACTGGGCTTAGATAAAACTGTTGATTCAGAGTAATAGGAAAAAAGGCAGAGAATAAAGGTACAGAATATTGTGTGGTATAGGATATTGTGTATAGAATAAAGGCACAGAATTTAATAGTCAAGCTTCTGAAAGCTATCCTGATTGCTTTTATTTTCTTGGAAAAGTAAACAGCAAGAAATCAGATTAGAGCGAGGGTAGGGGAAGAGTTATTGAACTTTTGAGAAAAAAATAAGAGGTTTGAAATATTTGTGTAGAAGAGTAGAAGAATGAGTGGATTAGGTAGAGGTGATCAGATTTTTGGAGCACAGAGGACCCAATTGCTCTTAAGTTACTCTTAATAGTTTTGCATAGTGATATGGTTTGGCTCTGTGTCCCCACCCAAATCTCATCTTGTAGCTCCCATAATTCTCACCTGCTATGGGAAGAACCCAGTGGGAGATGATTGAATCATGGTGGCGGGTTTTCCTGTGCTGGTCTCATGATAGTGAATGGGTCTCATGAGATCTGATGGTTTTTAAAACGGGAGTTTCTCCGCACAAGTTCTCTCTCTTTGCCTGGTGCCATCCACACAAGATGTGACTTGGTCCTCCTTGCCTTCAGCCATGATTGTGAGACCTCCCCAGCCATGTGGAACTGGAAGCCCAATAAACCTCTTTCTTTTGTAAATTGCCCAGTCTCAGGTATGTCTTTATCAGAAGCGTGAAAATGGACTAGTACACATGGCTGTATGGTTTTATTTTCTAGCTACATCCAGCGCTGTAGAAGCAGAGAGAATGTAAATGGAAAGTTGGGTTTAATCAAGTGGAGAGTTATTCAGGCAAATTTGAAGAAGAGAGATGGGGGAATTAAGTTCCGAGTGCTACAGGGAAATTATTATAATGAGAGTTAATGAGATTTAAATTTGGCAAGGAAGGATGTGAGAAGACAAAAGAATATATGACAATGAAATGGTGGTAGGATCAATGTATTGTGGAGTCTCAAGGTGTTGAAGAATTATTAGAGTTGGAGTAAGGAAGAGGTCACCCAGAAAGCTAGGGGGCAGTTGGAAACAGAAAGGACTGAGATTAAGATTAGGAGGCTTACATTGTTGTGAATGTGTAAAAAGAAATTAACAACAGCCACCACAAAATAATGGAAGACAGATTTATTGGAGGAGTGGAAGTTAAAAAAAATGAAAGGCTGGGATATTAGAAGAAAAGACTTCATGAATACTGAAGTTACCAGTCATTATGACATGAGTAGTATTGGATAAAGTGACAGGGGGCCACAAGCTAAATTATTCAAAAAATGAGGGCATGTGCTCCCAGGAGTTCTGGAGAAGACTGTAGCAAAATGGGATGGTAGGAGGTAGAGTCTAATGACACATTCAAACAGAAAATAAGAATGTTCTTAAAGCTGAAATAAGGCACAGAAAGGATAGACACTCCTCTTCAAGGCCCATGAGTAGAATAGAAAACCTGGGCAAGAAAAGCAGCATTGTCAGGTAGAAAAGCAAGAGGTAAAGGGAATGTTCAGAAAAGAGTTTGAGGATACAGAGGACTTTCCGTTCCCACATCTATATGCATTAATGGAAATTTTCCTATCCTTTCTGTCCTGTGTGGGATGTCTAGCTCTTCCTTTCTTCAGATGCTTGCCTGAACATCATTTCCTAGTACCTTCGGGGACTCATATTTCAGTCAAACTGTTTCCTAAATTAGAACACTTGATATTTGTATATTCTTGACTCTGAGCTCAGAGGCATTTATTCCTTCTGTACACAAAGTCAGTGGGAATAGGTTGCTCTAAGAGATACAGAAGAAAATTCTTTTTGCATCATTAATTACAGGAAATATTACTTACCTCACTAGGGTTACTGGGATTAAATGAGATTCTTAATTTATTTCTGGAGGAAAGACCATGTAAGTTCTATCACCATGTCTATTTTACTCACTGCTGTTTCTCCAATGACTATGACAAAGTAGACGTTCAATAAATATTGGTACAAATGAGTGTACAAAGAGTGCAATAAATGCACACAAACATGCATATATTAATACCTAAATGCAAAAAAGACTTACTATTATTCTTACTGGAGAAAACAGCAGTAGGAGCTGTATTCAACACTATCAATTATGCCTTCCTTCTGAAACACACTCTTCCTTTGGTGTCTGGGACATCCCATGACTTGGATTATCCATCTTCTCCTCTCCTACTTTGCCAGTTATTCCTCCTCTACTTATGAATTATAGGTTGGAGAAACTCAAACTCCATCCTGGGCCTTTTTCTCTTTTCACTGTATACTTTTTCCTAGCTGATTTTGTTCTCTTGTACAGTTAAAATTAAATAAGTGCTATGACTCAAATTACAGCTCTTCTATGAACTTCTTTTCTGGGCATAGACCTATATTTAAGACTCTAACTTTTATCTCCACCCAGATTTCTTATAAATCCTTCAAATTTACAAGTTTTGTAACTTATTCCTCATTGCTACTTTCCTGTATTAAGTAATCTACTAACAGAAATGGGGGCCATTCATAATACCTCCATTTCCCCTCACTCATTCCCCCATATTTAATCAATTTTATCTCCTAGGTATCCATTGAATGGGATCTGTCTAATTCTCCGGAAAAAAAAGTCTCTTGACCATTTGCCTCTTATTGACCCAACCCCTTTCCAGTCTATTCTCAATGTTCCAGCAAAGTCATCTTTGTAAAACCCAAATCTGATAATATCAGTTCCTTGCTGACACCTTTTCCTGATGCTATTGAGAAAGATTCTGAAATCCTTAACCTGCCTGCAAGACCTTGCGTGCTCTGATTCTTACTGTCTTCATAGGCACTTGTCATTCCACTTTTTTTTATTCTCGGTGACCTAGGCTCACTGGCCCTATTGGCATGTCTTTGAGCCTGAGGTTACCCTTTCTCTTGAGGGCCTGCACCCCACACACATGCTCTTTCCTCTACTCAGGTATTTTTCTATCCATACTTTGTCAATTTTCATAGCTGAGCTCAAAATTTATTAATCATCTTCTCCTTCCCAATGCTAAGTCATGTGATTTTATTATTTGGTTTCATAGCACCCTGCTATGGACTGCATTCTGTATCCCCAAAATTCATATGCCAAAGCTCTAACTCCCAATATGACTGGGTATAGAGAGGGATTTTAGTAGGCAGTTAAAGCTAAATGAGGTCATAAGGGTAAGGTTCTAATCGGACAGGCTTAGTGACCTTATAGGAAGAGGAAGCAAGATCAATCTTCTTCTCTCTCTGTCATATGACGATACACCAAGAAGGTGGCCATCTACCAGCCAGGAAGAGATCCCTCACCAGAGTCCTGCCATGCTGGGGCACCCTGATCTTAGGCTTCCAGCCTCCATAATGGTGAATAAATAAATTTCTGTCGTTTAAGCCACCTGTCGATGATTTTTTTTTTTTTTTTTTTTTTTTGAGACGGAGTCTCACTCTGTCACCAGGCTGGAGTGCAGTGGCGTGATCTTGGCTCACTGCAACCTCTGCCTCGTGGGTTCAAGCAATTCTCCTGCCTCAGCCTCCCAAGTAGCTGGGACCACAGGCATATGCCACCACGCCCAGCTAATTTTTGTATTTTTTAGTAGAGACAGGGTTTCACCATGTTGGCCAGGATGGTCTCAATCTCTTGACCTCATGATTTGCCCACCTCAGCCTCCCAAAGTGCTGGGATTACAGGCGTGAGCCACCGTGCCTGGCCGATACTTTGTTATGGAAGCCCAAGCTGAATAATAGACACCTTGTACTTATTCTTCATGCCACTTAATACCATTTTATATGACTAATTGTTTGATATATGCCTCCTTCATTAGTATGCACACTCTCAAAGGGAAGAAAACCTGTTTATCTTGTTATGCTCTGTATTGCTAATGTCTAGCAAGGTGCCTTTTATATTAGTGGCACAAATTAAATATTTGTTGAATTAGTGAATTTATTCATAAAAATCACATTTGTACACAGATTGCACACTACAATATAGAAATATTTTATTAAAAGTGACACTAGGTAATTCACTACTTTATGACAAATAACAGCAGAAGGAAGTGAGAATTAGGATTTGAGTTCATTCCTAACTCTCCCTTTCTTCAAACCTTTGATGTAGGCTGTTTCATTTACTTTGTAAAAACACACATTGTGTTAGGCAATATTGTAAAAGTGCAGAATACCTGATTATGATCAGTCAATATATAAGGGTGTATCACACATTTGTATAGTGTAGATTGAGACATTAGATATTAACTTAGTAGAAAAAATGTAAGAAATGTTCTTAGACTATTAATTCATAACATTTTTAAATTAAGAATACAGCAAACCAATATTTCTTTCACCCACATCTCAATCCACATTTGCAATACTGTTTTTGTGTGAGAGGGAATATTATAGATTTTCTCTGGTAGATTCAAGTGGGACAGTGGATGACCTGAGACAGTGGATGACCTGTGCCATGAAATAGTGTTTAATTCTGTTTTATGTGTTATATTTAACTTTGTTATACACATGAATGAATGTTTATTATATTCAAAGTAGTAGTGATAAAATAATTGTTTTCATGACTATACTAGTATTAGGCATGTGAACAGTCATCAAAATTGTTATGGTAAGCAGCTCTAAGATGGCTTCCAATAATTCCTTCCTCCTGGTATTCATGCCCTTGTGTAAAACCCTACCTTTGGGTGAAAGTTGGACCTAGTAACTTATTTCTAACAAATAGAATCAAAAATATATTATCTTCACAAAAACTCCCTAAAATAGACATTGTTTCTCATCCTACTCAAATATGAGCAAAATTCACCAAAAACATCACTGTGAGATTTGGTTACGGGCCAACACTGACATAAACTCATCTCTTTTGCTCTCTTACTCTCTCTGGTAGAAGCCAGTTACCATGTTATGAGCTGCCTTATGGAGAGGCCTGTGTGTCAAGAAACTGAGAAAGGCCTCTACTTAACAACCAGTGAGGAAAGGAGGCCTTTATTCCTACAATTCATGAGGAACTGAATCTTGCCAGAAACCAAAAAAAGTGATCTTGGAAGTAGATCCTCCCCATTCGAGCTTTCAGATGAGATTGCATCCCTGGGTAACATTTTCATTGCAGCTTGTGAGAGAACTCGAAGTGGAGGCATTCAGCTGAGCTCTGCCCAAGTTTCTGACCCATAGAACCTCTGAAATAATAACTGTTGTTTGACCCCACTAAGTTTTGGGGTAGTTTGTTATGCAGCAATAGATAAATAATATATTTGTTATGACTAATCATAACAGTTGATATTAACCTAGTAATTCATAGTTCAGGAAACACACTTAGCCAATATTAAGTTAATAAATGTTCTGAATGCCATTTTTAATGCCAGAAACTAAGAACCCATAGGTGGACCAAAAAAAATTATCTCTCTCCATGGAGTTTACATAGAATGGCTTCATAGAATGATTTAGGGTGTATTTTCTCTTTCTCTATCTTGTGGAATAATGTCAGTAGGATTGGTACCAATTCTTCTTTGAATGTCTGATAGAATTCAGCTGCAAATCTGTCTGGTCTTGGACTTGTTTTTTGTTGGCAATTTTAAAAATCACCCTTTCAATCTCACTGCTTGTTATTGGTATGTTCAGAGATTCCATATTTTCCTGGTTTAATGTAGGAGGGTTGTATATTTCCAGGAATTTATCCATCTCCTCTAGGTTTTCTAGTTTATGCATATCAAGGTGTTCATAGTAGCCTTGATTGATCTTATGTATTTCTGTGGTATGAGTTATAATATCTCTTGTTTTGTTTCTAATGGAGCTTATTTGGATCTTCCTTCTGCTTTTCTTGGTTAATCTCACTAATGGTCTGTAAATTTTATTTATCTTTTCAAAGAACCAGCTTTTTGTTTCATTTATCTTTTGTATTTTTTTGTTTCAATTTCATTTAGTTCTGCTATGATCTTCATTATTTATTTTTTTCTGCTGGATTTGAGTTTGGATTGTTTCTCCGGTTTCATGAGGCGTGACCCTTAGATTGTCTATTTGTGTTCTTTCAGACTTTTTGATGTAGCCATTTAACACTAGGAACTTTCCTCTTAGTACTACTACTTTTGCTGTATCCCAGAGGTTTTGATAGGTTGTGACACTATTATTCAGTTCAAAGAATTTTTTTATTTCCATCTTGATTTCATTGTTGACCCAATGATGATTCAGAAGCAGGTTATTTTATTTCTATGTATTTGCATGGTTTTGAGAGTTGCTTTTGGAGTTGATTTCCAATTTTATTCCTCTGTGATCAAAGAGAGTACTTGATATAATTTGATTTTCTTAAATTTACTGAGACTTGATTGGGGCCTATTATATGATCTATCTTGGAGAATGTTCCATGTGCTGACAAATAGAATGTATATTCTGTAGTTGTTGGGTAGAATGTTCTGTAAGTATTTGTTAAATCCATTTATTGTAGTATATAGTTTAAGTCCATTGTTTCTTTGTTGACTTTCTGTCTTGATGACTGGTCTAGTGTTGTCAGTGGAGTATTAAAGTCCATCATTATTATTATGTTGCTGCAGATCTCATTTCTTAGATCTAGTAGTGATTGTGTTATAAATTTGGGAGCCTCAGTGTTAGCTGCATATATATTTAGAATTATGATATTTTCCTGTTGGACTAGTTCTTTTAACATTATATAATATTCCTTGTTGCTCTATGTCTTTTTAAACAGCTGTTGCTTTAAAGTTTGTTTTTCTCTGATATGAGAATAACTACTGCTGATCACTTTTGGTATCCATTTGCATGGAATATCTTTTTCTAACACTTTACCTTAAGTTTATTGAGTCCTTAAGTGTTAGGTGAGTATCCCGAAGACAGCAGAAATTTAGTGAGTTTTTATCCATTCTGCAATTCTGTATCCTTCAAGTGGAGCATTTAGGCCATTTACATTCAATGTTAGTATTGATATGTCAGGTACTATTCTATTCATTGTGCTATTTGTTGCCTGAATACCTTGTTTTTTTTTTTTTTTTTGGTTGTTGTTGTTGTTGTTATTGTTATATAGATCCTGTGAGATTTATGCTTTAAGGAGGTTCTATTTTGGTGTATTTCATGGAGGTGTTTAAAGATTTAGAGCTGCTTTTAACAGTTCTTGTAGTGCTGGCTTGGTAGTGGCAAATTCTCTCAGCATTTCTCTGTCTGGAAAAGACTATATCTTTCCTTCATTTGTGAAGCTTAGTTTTGCTGGATACATAATTCTTGGCTGATCATTGTTTTGTTTAAGGAGGCTAAAAATAGGACCCCAATCCCTTCTAGCTTGTAGGGTTTCTGCTGAGAAATTTACTGTTAATCAGATAGGTTTTCCTTTATAGGTTACCTGATGTTTTTGCCTCACAGTTCTTAAGATTATTTTCTTTGTCTTGACTTTAGATAACTTGATGATTATGTGCCTAGTCAATTATGTTTTTGTGACAAATTTCACAGGCATTCTTTAAGCTTCTAGTATTTAGATGTCTAGATCTCCAGCAAGGCCAGGGAAGTTTTCCTTGATTATTCCCTCAAATATATCTTCCAAACTTTGAGATTTATCTTCTTTCTCGGGAACACCAATTATTCTTAGGTTTGGGTGCTTACCGTAGTCCCAAACTTCTTCGATGCTTTCTTCATTTTTAAAAATTCTTTTTTCTGTCTTTGATGGATTGGGTTAATTTGAAGTCTTGTGTTCGAGTTCTGAAGTTCTTTCTTCTGCTTGTTCAATTCTGTTGCTGAGATTTTCCAGTGAATTTTGTACTTCTGTAAGTGTATTCTTGATTTCCAGAAGTTGTGTTTTTTTTATTTATGCTATCTATTTCACTGAAGAATTTTTCTTTCATACCCTGTATCATGTTTTTGACTTCTTTAAGTTGGACTTCATCTTTCTCTGGTGCCTCCTTGATAGCTTATTAATCAACCTCCTAAATTCTTTTGTTTTGGCAATTCAGAGATTTCTTCTTGGTTTGGATCCATTGCTAGTTAGCTGGTATGATCTTTTGGGGGTGTTAAACAACCTTGTTTTGTCATAGTACTAGAACTGTTGGCCTAGTTCCTTTTCATTTGGGTAGACTATGTCAGAGGGAAGATCTGGGATTCAAAGACTGCTGTTCAGATTTTTTTGTCCCACAGGGTGCTCCTTTGATGTGGTGTTCTCCCCTTCCTCTAGAAATGGGGCTTTCTGAGAGCTGAACTGTAGTAATTGTTTTTGCTCTTGGTCTAGCTACCCAGTGAAGCTACCAGGCTCTGGGCTAGTACTTGAGGGTGTCTGCAAGGAGTCCCATGATGTGATCCATCTTCAGGTCTTGCAGCCATGGATACCAGCACCTACTCTGGTGGAAGTAGCATGAGAGTGAAGTGGACTCTATAAGGGTACTTGTTTGTGTTTTTGTTAAGTGTGCTGGTTTTCCATTAGTTGGCCTACAGCCAGGAGGTCACGCTTTCAAGAGAGCATCAGCTGCGGTCCTAAGGGAGGATTCAGCCTTCCCCTATGGACACCTGGTTAAGTATTCAGTTTTCTCTGGCAGTGCACAGGGTCATAGAGCTCTCAAGACATTATGACCTTTGTCTTCAGCTACCATGGCAGGTAGAGAAAGACCACCTGGTGAGAGAAGGGATAGGCATGTCTGAGCTTAGCCTCTCCTTGGATAGGGCTTGCTATAGCTACTTTAGGAGTTGGTGGTGTGGTTCCCAGTGCAATACAGTTATATTGCCAGGGGGATTTTGGCTGCCTCTGCTGAGTAATGCAGGTTGCCAAGGAAGTGGGGGAAAGCCAGCAGGCTTAGGCCTCACCCCCCTCCCATGTAGCCTGCAGTCCTAAAGGCTGGTCTCACTCCCAATGTGTTCCCACAACAGCACTGAATCTATTTCCAGGCAGCCAGTAACCCCAGCTGAGAACTTGCCCTAGACCATAAGCTTCCTTGTGGAGAAAGCAGGCAGGCTCACAGTTCCTTGGCTGTTCGATGGAGGCTGCAGCAGCAATCCACCTCCTTCAAAAGGTTTGTTGATTCTCTTGGCTTTCCTGGTATGTTCCTGCAGTAGTGGCATTTCCATTTACTAACTGTATAGTTTTGGGCAATTATCTGGTCTATTTCCTCTTCAGTATTGAAGTGGCTACATTGTCTAGGGTATATACCCAGGGTTTGTCATCTCATGCCTGGAAAATTTTGGACACAAACACACATGAGGAGCTTAGGAGCAGAGGTTTAATAGGCAGAAGAAAAGCAAAAGAAAAACAGCTCTCTCTAGAGAGAGAGAGGGGCCTTCTGAGTGAAAAAGACTGGCTGGTGGCAGATGTGCTGGATTTTATAGTCTGGCTTGAGGAGGCAGTGTCTGATTTATGCAGGGCTCACAGATTGGCTTAATCAAGTATGACATTTACCTAGTGCATGAGGAAGGCTGGTCTCTCCACCCTAATCTTATTATGCAAATGAACTTTCCCCTTGGCCAGCTCCATCTTGTCTGCTCCCTACTGTACATGTGACTGGCAGAGAAAGGAATATGAAGCCACCATCTTGAACACGTCTAGTCCCTAGTTCCTGCCAGCATTCACCCGTGCAAGCCCCCAGTTTGCTTGTCTATGTCTGCAGCTGGACTTTACAGGCTGCTCTTTGTTAGAAAATGATTTGAGGCTGCTTTTCATTAAAAAGAAAAGCCCTACTGAGGACTCCCATACCCTTACTATCTGCCTAAGTGATTTCTTCTTAACTCCTGTGTTAGTCTGTTTTCACACTGCTGATAAAGACATACCGGAGACTGGGCAATTCACAAAAGAAAGAGGTTTAATTAGAATTACAGTTTCATGTGGCTGGGGATGCCTCATAATCATGGCAGAAAGCAAGGAGGAGCAAGTCACATCTTACGTGGATGGCGGCAAGCAAAGAAAGGAGCGCTTGTGCAGGTAAGCTCCCTTTTTATAACCATCAGATCTCATTAGACATATTCATTATCACGAGAACAGCATGGGAAAGACCTGCCCCCATGATTCAATTACCTACCACTGGGTGCCTCCCACAACACATGGGAATTCAAGATGAGATTTGGGTGTGGATACAGTCAAACCATATGAACTTGGATACCATTCCCCTCCTCAGGAGTGGTAACGCTAACTGCTGTTAGAGGGTGTTGGGTGACAACTCTTTCTGGCTACTTCCTGCTAAAAAGGCGTATTGTGTGGGGAGCAGCAGCTAGGGCTCCTGAGGTTGATCTAAGTGTCCTTGGAAGAAAGGCGTGTCATGTGTGGTTAAGTCTGTAGCACCATTTGGAGTTTGATTGCTTCTAGGTGAGAGGAAACAATTTGAGTTATAGTATTGAGTAGACAAGGTCCAAACATTAATATAAAACACATGAGCAAGAGGAGGCTTAATAATGGAGCTAACCAGTTGTACAAAGACTGGATGACTAAATGGTAGAGGTGGAACTGAGTAGGATGAGTAGCCCTTGCTCATTTACTTATCTCTTTTGATTTTCAGCTTAAGGTCTCTCATTTTGTCACATTGGTATCCAAGACATTCCTCTGGGCTGCCAGGGATTGCTCTCTCAGTTTTCCAGGCTTTAACTTGAGTGTGATGTATCCAGGAATCAATACCTATCACTTTTACTGCTGAGGGCATTGAAAGGAGAATGGTGTAAGGCCCTTCCCTGCTTGGGCTTAGAGAAGGAGAGAGAGAAGGTAGAGACTTTACCAATACCAAATATCCTGGGTTAAATAAAGGTGGTCCTACTTCTTGGGGTTGGGCTTCTGCTACTTGAGTTAATTCCTGTTGAAAACGAGCCAGAGAGTTTACATGCTTGCCCAATTCAGAGGTCTCTCGGTCTAATAAGAAATCATTGGTGAGAAAAGGCCATCCATACAGCATCTCAAAAGGGCTTAGATCTAACTTTGAAGGGGTGTTTCTTACCTGCAGTAAAGCCATAGGAAGAAGAGTAACCCAAGGAAGGTGAGTTTCCTGGGACAGTTTCCTGAGGTGTCTTTTGATGACATCATTTGTCTTCTGTAGTTTTCCTGAGGACTGGGGTCTCCAAACTCAATGGAGATGATGCTGTATACCTAGTGCCTTTGAGGCTACCTGTGTGATGGCTGCTTCAAATGCGGGGCCATTTCACTTTGGAGGCAATTAAGTAGACCAACATAGGGAATAATTTCATTAACTAACATCTTTACTACCTCAGAGGCCTTTTCTTTATGCTATGGAAATGCTTCTACCCAGTTAGTGAATGTATATACACATACTAGGAGGTATTGGATGTCTTTCGTCTTTGGCATGTCAGTGAAGTCTATCTACCAGTCCTCCCCTAGAGAGCATCCCATCCGTCGGATTTGAGGAGGAAGGGACTGTCTGTTCACGGGATTACTATTAAGAAAGACTTTGCAAGCATTAACAACCTGTTTTACTGTTCTTAATAAGTTCTCTCCTGAAAACAATCTTTGGGCACATTGATAAGTTTTATCCTTTCCCAAGTGAAAAGCTTGGTGAAGGAATTTAAAGACTTTCCACTGGCTGGAGGCTGGCAAGTGGACCTTGCCATCCTCTGACTACAGCCATTCTGAGGACTGGAAGGTGTACCCTCGAGAAGCGGCCCATTCTATTTCTGCAGGGGAATACTGAGGCTAGATTTCTCTTATGGAGCCTTCCCAGAGTAGAGGGGCTTGAAGTGTGTTGATGTCATGAGACTTCCTTGCTGCTGACTTGGCTGCCTGATCAGCTAGCTTGTTTCCTTAGGCTATTTCATTTACTCCCTTCTGATGTCCCTTACAATGCATCACTGCTACATCTTGTGGAGGGAAAACTGAGGATAATTACTTGTTAATTTTCTGATGGTATTTAATAGAAGACCCATTGGTGGTAAGAAAGTACCTTTCCTTCCAAATGGTAGCATGAGCATGGAGAACTAGGAAAGCATACTTCAGTCAGTGTAAATGTTAGCTACCTTTCCCTTGCTTAACTCAAGTGCAACTCAAGTGTAAGAGCTGTCAGTACAGTTAGTTGGGCACTTGTGCCTAGAGAGAGAGAGATGTACTTTCAATAACATCATTCAGAGTGACTACTGCGTATCCTGCCTTATGGATTCTTTGCTCTACAAAGGAGCTTCCATCCATGAAGAGGGTCC
Source organism: Pongo abelii (assembly GCF_028885655.2). NCBI lineage: Eukaryota > Metazoa > Chordata > Mammalia > Primates > Hominidae > Pongo > Pongo abelii. The sequence continues at coordinate 87,931,495 of NC_071991.2, read as the reverse complement.
AATCTGGATTTTTCTAGGGGAATTTCCCTGAGATCTTCCCTGGCTGCATAGGTCTGTACCACAACTTGTTCACAGTCACATTTAGGTTTCCCAGCTCCCTCAGGGAGAAAAGTGTCTGGGTTTAAGTGAGAGAAAGTTTTTAATTGGATGGTGGAACCCTCCAACAGTAGAGCTTGATATTTAAGGAAACTGCTGTCTGTTCACCAAAGGCTTCCCTTAGAGGACAGGAAACCCACCATATTATGTGGGGTATAAACACTCAAGTCATTTCCCAAGTTTAATTTGGAGGCTTCTGGGACCAGTAGGGCCACTGGGGCAGTGGCTCAGAGGCATGCTGGTCATCCTTTAGCCACCAAATCAAGTTCCTTACTCAAGTAACCCACTGGCTGTTGAGTTTGTCCTCAGGCCTGTGTTAAGACCCTCAGGGCCATCCCCTTCCTTTCTGATACATATAGATTGAAGGCCCTTCCTATGGGAAGGCTGAGAGCTGGTGCCTTAAGTATGGCCTGCTTTAGCTGGTTAAAGGCCTTTTGAGCTTCAGGTTCCCAGGTTAGGAGATGAGTTTTAAGCTGATGGAGTTTCTCTTATGAGGTGATACAGAGAATGAGCTATCTCACTGTACTCAGCCTGCAAAATTCTGTAATGCTCCAAAATCTTCTTAGTTGCTGGAGGGTTTGGGGAGGGGGAAGGAGGAAGTGGGCTTAATCCTTTCTTCCCCTAATGCTTTGGTCCCTTCAGACAGCACTAAACCCAGAAACTTCACTGAGGTTTTGCAAAGCTGGGCCTTAGATTTTGAAACCTTATATCCTCTGTCAGCTAATAAATTAAAAAGAGCTTCAGTGCCTTCCTGAGAAGCTTCCCCAGTTGGGGTACAGAGCAGTATATCACCCACATATTGCAAAATCTTGACCTGAAGATGGGAAAACTCAGTGAGCTCTTTTGATAATGCCTGTCCAAACAAATGAGGGATATCTCAAAATCCCCAAGGCAGCACCATCCATGTTAACTGGATGGTTTGGTCAGAGGCATCTTTGAAGGCAAACAGGTATTGAGAGTAAGGATGTAATGGTATAAAGAAGAAGGCATTCTTTAAATCTAGGACTGTAAACCATTTAGTTCCCTCATATATTTGGGTCAGCAAGGTATAGAGATTAGATACTACTGGATGGATTGGGACTTTGGCCACATTAATGAGGCAGAGGTCCTGAACTACTCTTCATTACTCATTGGGTTTTTGCACTCCTAATATTAGGTTTTTGCAGGAGCTGTTACAGGGTTTGAGAGGACCCTGCATCTTCAGGTTATTAATAATAGCTTCTAGCCCTTTCCTAACCTCTGGGTTTAGGGAATATTGCTCCTGGTTAGGAAAAGAAGTGGGATCCTTAAGATATATCTGAACTGGCTAGTGGTTAAAGCTTGACCGATTTTCCCTTGAGTTATCCACATTTATGGATTGATATTAGCTTCTATCAGTGGGAGAAAAAGCGATTGTCCTGGGGCTGTAAGGATGCTGGCCCCCATGCAAGCTAAAATGTCTCTACCTAATAAATGAGTGAGGCTTTCTGGCATGATTAAAAACCATGTGTAAACATTAGGTTTCCTCATCTGCAACTAAGGAGTTGAGAAAAATATCAATTTAGAGTTTTTTTTGAGATGCTCCTGATGGTTGTGTTATAAGAAGAGGGTAGGCCTGGATTAGAGAGGAAAGGAGAGAGGCTGGCTTCAGTGTCCAGAAGGAGATCTACCTTCATTCCTTCAATTTCCAGAATCATCTCAGGCTCCAGTGCTGTAATGGCAGTTTGAGCTGCTGAAGCCAGGGGTTTGAACCCTGGGATCCATCAGTCCTGTTGGGCCGTCTGTGAGACTGGTTCTGAACCCAGTGACCTTCATCTTCAAGGGCAGTCTGATTTCCAGTGGTCCCTGACACATGCTGAACAGGGTCATGGTGGTTTCTCCTTGCTACCTGGACACTCCTTCTTAAAGTGCCCTAACTTGCCACACTGACAGCAATTAGTGGATGCACCTTGGGGATCCTGAACTTTGCCAGGCTTCAAAGCAGCTACTAGAGCCTCTGTCCTTCATTTTTCTTCCTTTCTTTCTCCTGGTTCTCCTCCTGGTTCCTATTATAGAAGACTGAGGTGGCCACCTTCAGAGAGTTCTCTAAGGTACTATCTGGTCCTATAGCCTGCTTCTGCAGTTTCCTTTTAATATTGGGAACTGCCTGTGTAATAAAATTGTATTTTAGGATGAATTGTCCCTCCACTGACTCAGGGAATAGGGTTGTGTGCTTTATTAGTGCCTCTCTCAGTCATTCCATAAAGGCTGCAGTATTCTCTTCTCATGGACAGTTTAGAGTAATTAAGGGGTTTGGCTCTAGTTCTTTATAGGCCCTCCAATACGCACATTAAAAAATGTTTTCTTTTCCATTCATCTGTAGCACCACTGGGATTCCAATTAGGGTTGTCAAGAGGAACTGCTTCTATTGGGAATGGTGTTTCCCTTCCCTATTTTCTCTTTTCCTTTTAGACCTACTATAGGAGACATATTGCTCATCTCTGAATTTCTCTGCTGCCTTCAGAGCTGCCTGCTTCTCAGTTGTGGTTAGGGTTTGGCTTAGGAGCAGCATAACATCCCTCCATGAGAGGTCAAATACCTGAGTTAAATTTTGGAAGGCTTTTACATATTTATTAGGGTCATCGGAAAATTGGCCTAAGTCTCCCTTTACTTGCCCAAGGTCGTAAAATGAGAAGGGAACTTGAACCCTAGTGACATCACCTCCATCGTGCATTTCCTGTAGGGGTAAGAGTGAAGGTGGGGGAGTGGGAAATTTTAGAGATGGTGGAGGTAGAAGAGCTGGTGGTGTGGTTGGAAGTGGCCTCAGATAAGGGGAACTGGAAGGGATGGGATACCTAATAGCTGCCTCAGATTGTTTCCCCGGAAGTTGCTTTTCTAGTCTTGGGGAATCATTCAGTTTGGTCCTGCCAGATATGATTGCTAAAAGGGCTGGGTTGATTGTGCAATGCTTGCAAAGGTCTGGGTTGTCTCGCAGGGCAAAGAAAGCCTATGCATAAGTTACCTTGGACCATTTTCCTCCTGTCTGCAGAAAAGATCTAATTGTTGGATAATATTAAAATTAAGCCTCCCTTCCAAAGGCCAGGCTGGTTCAAGAGCATAAGAAGGCCATGCCCTAGTGCAAAAGACAATGAACTGCTTTTTGTTCAAAGTCTCAGGGTCAAAGAGTCCTTGTGTTTCAGAATGCACTCCAGAGGGGTGCAAGCTGAAGATGGTCTGTTACCCATTTAGAAAGAGAAGTGAGAAAAAGGCATCCCTTTAGTCTCCTTACTTTTTGTGCAACCCAGAGTGGATGGGAAGACAGTGGGGGTGTCCCCCCTGCTGTTTTTTCTCCATGGTTCCTGGGTGCTGGTACGTTGTTGAATGTGCTGCCCATGGTTGCAGGCATGACCTCCAGCTATGGAAACAGAGGAACTAAGAGATTGGGATTAGTCATAGTCATCCATGTGATTTTAGTCCTCTGCCTGTGATTTCCCTTTGACTTCCTAGACTTTTGTGACCTACCTGGCTCCTCAGGAAAAAAAAAAAAAAAAAGGATCTTGGTAGAGACAATGTGACAGTTGCATTCAGGCAACTGTTGCACTTCCCTCCTTAACAGAGGTAGTGTGCTAGTTTGAGCTCTATATACTGCTGTTATAGCCCATGCTAAAGCCTTCGCCCTTAGAGAATGGTTCTGGTTAACTTCCGAACTTAAAATCCCCTTACTAATTAAGTACCATTCTAATTGGAGGCAGAATAGGTGCCTTAAAAGAACATAGGGACTAAATGGCTATTTTCCTGGTGATGGGACGGTATAGAGACTAAAATTTGACTTTGGAGGATATTTTACTCCTAGTTGTTGAAGGCAGAATTTTCCAGTTTACAGAAGCAACATGAAGCCTGATTTCTAGTAGAGAAGTGCAAAAAAGAAGAGAATTGGGAAGCTAGAGTGTTTTAGTAAAGGACCTACAATGTGCCTCATGGAGAGGATCCCTATTCCACTAGGTGGTGCTGTTGACCTTGAAATGCCATGTGCTCTCCAGCCCAAGGGCAGAGAGAGAACTGGAAGTTCCATGTGCTCTCCAGACCAAGGGCAGAGAGTGATACTCACTGTGGGAGGGGGGACCCTGTCTTTCTAGAAAATCACAAAGACACCCTTTGAGTTATATCCCTGGTTACTACGACATTCCCTGATCTTGCCAAACAAGATTACTTCCCTGAACTGTAAAACTTCCCACACATTGCATACACAGAGAGGACAGGAGATATGGTGGTTGCAGATAGGAAAGGAGGAAATTATGATAGGAAAGTTGGAGATCCTGTTGCTGACACCCCATTGGGTGGTCGGAGGCTGGGGTCAGTCCAGAAGCCTTTGGATAACACTGGGGAGTAGCCCCAGCCAGAAATCTTCAGTCACTTCAAAACCTCTTCCAGCCCCCCGCAACATCTAAGTCCTCCATGAATGGAAGCTGGTTCAAACATGGCCAATATGCACAGGAACTTGTGAGTACTGGGGGATTCTCCATGTTCTCCCCAGCAAGCCTCACATGCAAGTCTTTAAGAATGACAGCCGTGCTGTGTTTTTAACTGGCTAACGGATGCCCATTATTGATTTGATTTGCTTCTAAAATAGAGGCTGAGAGCCCTGAAAAGAGAGGACAAAGTTGGAGTCCACTCCTCTACTCACTGTTTCAGTGAATGTTGTACTTTGGTATCCTAGACGAGGTCCCCCATATGAAGTGGCTACATTGTCTGGGGTATATAACCAGGGTTCGTCATCTCTCACCAGGAAAATTTAGGACATGAACACACATGAGGAGTTTAGGAGTGGAGATTTAATAGGCAGAAGAAAAGAGAAAGAAAAACAGCTCTCTCTCTCTCTAGAGAGAGAGGGTTCTTTGAGTGGAAAAGTGGAAAAGACCAGCTGGTGGCACATGTGCCAGATTTTATAGTTCAGCTTGAGGAGATGGTGTCTGATTTATGTAGGGCTCATGGATTGGTTTGATCAGGTATGACATTTCATAATGTGTGGGGAAGGCTGGTCTCTCCACCCTAATCCTATAATGGAAATGAACTTTCCCCTTGGCCAGCACCATCTTGTCTGCTCCTTACTGTACACATGGCTGGCAGAGAGAGAAGATGGAGCTGCCATCTTGAACATGTCTAGTCCCTAGTTCCTGCCAGCATTCACCCGTGCAAACTCCCAGCTTGCTTGTCTATGTCTGCAGCTGGACTTTACAGGCTGCTCTTTGTTAGAAAATGGTTTGGGGCTGCTTTTCATTAAAAAGAAAGCCTTACTGAAGACTCCCATACCCTTTCTACCTGCCTAAGTGATTTCTTCTTAACTCCTGAAGCAGTGCCTTGTTCTCAGGTATAGCATTCCTCCTCAGCCCTTCACAGGATTATTTAAGTATCAAAAGCTACAACATAAAGAGAGTACCTTGCACAGTGTTTGATGCACAGTAAACATTCACTATGTCTTACAGTCATGCTGATTTCTTTTATTCAGGATTCAAAAAGCTTAACATAGAATAATGAGTTTTTTTTCAAACTGTGGTCAAAATATTATTTTTTTCCAGAATTTTACAGCCAGAAAAGCCTTAAACCACATATCTTAATTCTGTAAATGAAGAAACAGCTCTAATGAAGTGAGATGATGTGTCCAAGGTGGCATAGTTAATTAGTGATCTGAGGTTGACAGGAGAGACTCCATTTCTTACAGAGATCTCTTAGGGAGATATGCACCTATATTTCCCAATTTCCTCTCTTAGGTTTATCAATGACTTGACATGCACAATCAGAATTTACTTTGAACTCTGCCCAACGGCTCCTTTTGCATGATCTAGATAACATATTTTTGTGTAGCAGTTTGACAAAGTATGACTTATTATAAACCGTAACTATATAACATTTAAACAAACTTAGAAATTTTATCTAGCTTTTGCAGGCAGTTAAATATATTTTAGCCTATTTCATTTTAAGAACATTGTCACCATTTATTTTACCACATATATAAATTAAGATATAAATACAAGGTAAATTGGGGACTAAACTTTAAGAATCAGAGTTGGTAGTTTCTCATTCTCTAAACAGGCTTTATTTCATATTTGAAATCATAAGTGAAAATTTATACTGAACATAGAATTACCATTTACATAATCATGTAAGTGTGATAGATGGAGAACAATTACCTGTGAATGTGGGCAATATGCCCAGACCAGAGAGACCACTTTCTGAAATGAGAATAACAATATTTCTATGAGTTCAAGGATTCTTCATTAAACAGTCATCCTAGTTGGATTGATTTACTAAAAAGTAGAAGCCAATGAGTTACAGAGTTACTTAAATGATAGCTGCACAAAATATTTTCGGTTACCATTTAATTACGATTACACTCAACTTAAAAGGGATCCTTCTCATAGATACATTTTTTTCTCTAATGACTCATTTGCTAATACACATCGTTCCAGTCTAAATAGAGTGGACATATAAATTATAATCTAAACAAAAAATTTTTGCTAATAATTATGCAAGACAATAGGTATAAATTATCCTGGGAAAACCACACTATATGGTATTGTTATGGACATAACTGAAATAATGTATAGGGTTAACAAAATGGGAAAAGGTGAAGTTACTATTGATGCCTTCCCATTTTCCTTTCTTTGTACTTTTCACTGCTTCTGATGCCTTATCTTTTATTGTGCTTCAGGCTCTCTTGATACCCCACCCATGGGGTGTCTTGATGCTATCTCTAGGTACTGTTGTGCACACCAATATTATTCCCTTTTCAGGTGAAAGCTGCTGTTCTCCTCAATGCTTATATTAAGTTTAAATCATAACTTGGTGCAGAGTACAAGAACATTTTTAATGTCAAACAGTTCTATGTTTGAGCTTCATTCCCCCACTCTTTAGCTGTGTAGCTTTGGACAAGTTACATAACCACTCTGTTCCTTATTTTTGTGTAAATTTCTGGCTAATGCCATCTATTGAGGAGCTTAAAGGAGTATGTTCAGTTAGAATGGGATGAGCTCTGCTAGACACCCAACTCAAAGAGCTGTGGACTTCAGAATGTATTCTCTACCTGTTATACGAGGTTAAGCCAAAGATAGGACATTTTATCTCCCAAGCCAAAGTGTTATTTTGTCACACAACAATGATCCTTCTTTTCCTTTTGCTCCTTTACTTGAAGTCACTTGTAGTCCTCCATGATTTGAGATATAGATAGAGGAAAGATTGTATGCTTGTAATTCTTTCATTTTAAGAATTAATATTTGGCTTTACTATGATCACCCTGTACCAAGATGTTGAGTTGAATGTTTTAAAATGCTGAGATGCCAGGCACAGTGCCTCATGCCTGTAATCCCAGCACTTTGGGAGGCTGAGGCAGGTGAATCGCTTGAGGTCAGGAGTTTTAAACCAGCCTGGCCACATGGTGAAACCCCGTCTCTACTAAAAATGCAAACATTAACCGGGCTTGGAGGCTTGCTCCTGTAGACCCAGGCGCTTGAGAGGCTAAGGCAGGAGAATCGCTTGAACCTGGGAGATGGAGGTTGCAGTGAGCTGAGATTGCACCATTGCACTCCAGCCTGGATGACAAAGTGAGGCTCTGTCTCTAACAAAACAAAAACAAACAAACAAAAACCAAAATGCTGAAACTCACCAGAAGACAGGACAGGGTCTCCTAAGGTATTCTCTAACAAGGTAAGTAATTGGATTATGATGGAAAGATGAGGAAGGTATTATTCTCTTTCTTAAAAAATTATTTAGAATGTTTACTTGGGAGCTTTCTTTTCATTTCTTTGCTCCCATTGCCCCAAAGTCATTAACACATTAGTAAAATCTATGGTGTTGTGATTTCTGTTAAATTATAGGACCCAAGGAACTACTGTTACTAAAAATATGATCTTGACACCAAAATTATGCCTGATTTTAAAAAGTTCTCTGAAGAATTAAATGAAATAATTACCAATATCAGCTATATAAGTTGATTAATCATAAGTTTTCTTCTAACAATATTTTTTCATATCCTGTCTGAGTTAGCATTTCAAAAGAGAGATACTGTGAAATAATCTAACAAGACTTTATAGTATTTAATGGGGCATTTCAGAGGACCTGACAGAACTTTGGGAAGACACATTTGGGCCCGCAGAGTTACTTTCGGGTCCAGGGAGGAAAAATTGCCTTTTTCCTACCAAATCATTTATTATGAAAAAATTTCAGACATGCAGAAAAGTTGAAAAGATTGTATGGTGAACACCCATAGTCCCACTACCTAAATTCTACAGTTAATATTTGCTATATTTGCTTAATCACACATCTTTTCATCTATCCTCACCTCTATCAATTTATCTTGGCTTCTGAATGCATTTCAGGAATTGCCTTTTAGGAGCCTCTTTATATCTCAAAGACATTTTCTTTCTCTGCTCAAGGGTAAAGCTAACTGTTATGGTTTGGCTGTGTCCCCACTCAAATCTCAACTTGAATTGTATCTCCCAGAATTATGTGTTGTGGGAGGGATCCAAGGGGAGGTAATTGAAGCATGGGAACTGGTTTTTCCCATGCTAGTCTCATGATAGTGAATAAGTCTCACAAGATTTGATGGGTTTATCGGGGGTTACTGTTTTTGCTTCTCTCTCATTTTCTCTTGCTGCCACCATGTAAGTACATTTTGCCTCCCACCATGATTCTGAGATGTCCTCAGCTATGTGGAACTGTAAGTCCTATTAAACCTCTTTTTCTTCCTAGGCTTGGGTATGTCTTTAGGCAGCATGAAAACAAACTAATACAGTAAATTGGTACCAGTAGAGTGGGGGATTGCTGAAAAGATACCCCGAAATGTAAAAGTGACTTTAGAACTGGGTAACAGGCAGAAATTGGAACAGTTTGGAGGCCTCAGAAGAAGACAGGAAAATGTGGGAAAGTTTGGAACCTCCTAAGGACTTGTTGAATGGCTTTGAAAAAAATGCTGATAGTGAGATGAACAATAAGGTCCAGGCTGAGATGGTCTCAGATGGAGATAAGGAACTTATTGGGAACTGGAGCAAAGGTGACTCTTGTTATGTTTAAGCAATGAGACTGGTGGCATTTTGCCCCTGCCCTATAGATTTATGGAACTTTGAACTTGAGAGAGATGATTTAAGGTATCTGGTGGAAGACATTTCTAAGCAGCAAAACATTCAAAAGGTGACTTTGGTGCTGTTAAAAGCATTCAGTTTTAAAAGGGAAACAGAGCATAAAAGTTCAGAAAATTTGCAGCCTGATGATGAAGTAGAAAAGAAAAAGCCCATTTTTTGAGAAGAAATTCAAGCTGGCAGCAGAAATTTGCATAAGTAGCAAGGAGCCTAATGTTAAATCCCAAGACCATGGGGAAAATGTTTCCAGGCCATATCAGAGACCTTCACAGAAGCCCCTCCCATCACAGACCCGGAGGCCTAGGAGGAAAATCTGTTTTCATGGGCAGGGCCCTGGGTCCCTGTGCTGTGCACGGTCTGGGAACCTGGTGCCCTGTGTCACAGCCACTCCAGCCATGGCTGAAAGGGGCCAATGTACAGCTCAGACTGTGGCTTCAGAGGGTGGAAGCCCCAAGCCTTGGCAGCTTCCATGTGGTATTGAGCCTGCAGGTGTACAGAAGTCAAGGATTGAGGTTTGGGAACCTCTGCCTAGATTTCAGAAGACGTATGGAAATGCCTGGATTCCCAGACAAAAGTTTGCTACAGGGGCAGCGCCCTCATGGAGAACCTCTGCTAGGGCAGTGCAGAAAGGAAATGTGGGGTCAGAGCCCCCACACACAGTCCCTACTGGGGCACTGCCTAGTGGAGCTGTGAGAAGAGGGCCACAGTCCTCCAGATCCCAGAATGGTAGATCCACTGGGAGCTTGCACCGTGTGCCTGGAAAAGCCACAGACACTCAATGCCAGCCCGTGGAAGCAGCCAGGAGGGAGGCTGTACCCTACAAAGCCACAGGGGCAGAGCTGCCCAAGACTGTGGGAACCCGTCTTTTATAGCAGCGTGACCTGGATGTGAGACCTGGAGTCAAAGGATATCATTTTGGAGCTGTAAAATTTGACTGCCTCACTGGATTTCGGACTGGCGTGGGCCCTGTAACCCCTTTGTTTTGGCCAAGTTTTCCCATTTGGAATGGCTGTATTTACCCAATACCTGTACCCCCATTGTATCTAGGAAGTAACTAGATTGCTTTCAATTTTACAGGCTCATAGGAGGAATGAACTTGCCTTGTCTCAGATAAAACTTTGGATTGTGGACTTTTGGGTTAATGCTGAAAGAGTTAAGACTTTGGGGGACTGTGGGGAATGCATGATTGGTTTTAAAATGTGAGGACATAAGATTTGGAGGGGCAGGGGTGGAATGATATGGTTTGACTGTGTCCTCACCCAAATCTTGACTTGAATTTTATCTCCCAGAATTACCACGTGTTGTGGGAAGGACCCAGGGGGAGGTAACTGAATTGTGGGAGCCCGTCTTTGCCGTACTATTCTTGTGATAGTGAGTAAGTCTCATGAGATCTGATGGGTTTATCAGGGGTTTCTGCTTTTGCTTCTCTCTTATTTCTCTTGCTGCCACCATATAGGAAGTGCCTTTTGCCTCCCACTATGTTCCTGAGGCCTCCTCAGCCATGTGGAACTGTAAGTCCAATTAAAGCTCTTTTTCTTCCCAGTCTCAGATATGTCTTTATCAGCGGTGTGAAAACAGACTAATACACTAACCTATAACAGTTTTAAACAAAATAGAAAAAAACCTATAAGCAGATTTTTAACTGAGTTTCCATATGTCAAAATCTGCTGTTTGAGGGTACTTTTCTAGTTTGTTAGAAATCTAACTTCCAGTTGTCAACACTACAACAGGAATTTGTTCCTAAGATGAATAACTTGATTATTTCATGGGATTGAAAATAGAGAGCTTTCCTCACTTGTTCTTTTTCTTTGCTCCTTGAATATTTTTGCATATCCTTATCATCCATAGACAGCTGTGGCAATGCACAGGGTGAAGAAGTAGAGAAACCTAAATATACATAACTATTTGCTTCTGTCATTAAGTTGATGTGATAGCAGAGAGAGTATAGTTTTGTGACTGCAAGAATTCTTCCATTATTTCTAACTCTAAGCCACTGAAAGCTTATGAAAAGAAAGCTTGACAAAGGCCACATTCTGCAACCAACACTCACTGAGTATGGATAAATCTATGGCGGGAATGAAAAAGAGAGATAAGCAACCAATTACTATTGTATTACCAAGGATATGAAATTGGCTCTAGTTAAGGTGTAAAACTGCTGTTAAAAATATGTGCATATGTCAAAAATTTAAAGGAAAGTTGTTGAAATAATGAACAAATGAAGTAAAGTAAAAAAAAAAAATTGCTTCGCAGAAGACCTTTGAAGCAATATATTTGACCCAATGAAATCAATGCTAGAGCAAATTACTTAAACTTGAAAGCAAAAGGGGAAGGAAAAGGAAATAAAAGGAAGAAAAGACCCTCTAAGAAATTGTCTTAACCTCTATGGCAGAATTTTTGAAAAACTTGTCCTTTACAAGTAAAAGAAAACAAACTGAACCTCCATTTCCCCATACCTCCTGTCTTTTATTTTGTTTTCTATCTTTGGTGAAGGAACATTTTTAAAAAAGAAAAACTTCTTTATGTTGCAGACAAATACATTTGTAAACTACAGTGAGAATAAATAACAAGAAAAATGAAATACATAAAGTTTAATAGCTCCTATTTTTTATTAAGCAGGTATTAAATTGCTCTGTTAAATAGCTCTGAAGATTTAGAAACCCATCCACTCAGTTCCTCTACTTGTGTAGACCAATAGCAAACAGTCATGGACAACAGCGTGGAGAGTGCTGACTTAGATAAGGTGTCATTGCGTTTTGAAGGTTAATACTCAAAAAAAAAAAAAAAGAGAAACAAATATGAACAAATCTTTTGTTTTGAATGACTTGTAACCCTTCTATTTTCAACTCCTAAATAGTCAACTGGTCATTACCAGTTTCTCTATCATAAGTCAGTAAGTGTTTAATTTAACTATAAGGGTAAATTTACATTTTATAAAAAGCCAACATTTTCAATAAAGCAAACTAACCATATCTGTAAGAGAGTGTCTATTAGCAAACTCACTGATTATGATACAGAATTATAATCTAAAAAATGGTTGCCCTTCACAGAACTATAAAAAGTACCATAATCAATGAATTTGTTAATTGACATTCTCTTACAGATATGCTTGGTTTGATTTTTCTTAATATGTAGTCCATTAGAAAAAGACAAATGGAAGATTTATTACCTCTCTTCTTCTCCCCTCCCTGCTCTACTCTATTACTTGTCAAACTTTATCTAGTATCCCATCTTTCAGACTTCAACTGCCACATATACACCATGCCTTTGATAAAATACCAAAGCAGTTGAGAACACTCATAATATTTTCACTAGTACTTGACAGAAATAAATCTCTTTATTGTTCTTAAAAGACAGTTATCAAAAAGATAAAGTGCAAATACTTTCAAAGCAATGTTAACTTATCTCTAATTCTGCAAAACTTATCTTCACACCACAAGTGTTAAAACAGACAGAAACTCCATCACTTCAAAAACAGCCAAATTAAAAATTTAGCTTTTGAGCTCAGAGCTTAGTCTTCACACCCACCAGATTCACAGTGCCCAATAAAGTTTCATACTTTCATTTCTGATAAAGTTGTTTCAATAATGTGTGTTATCTTTTTACATCTTGAACATATGATTTATTGTATTTAACTGGCTATGTAATAAGATTTTTTATGAAGATCAATCAGTGTATCACTAGGCCAATCAGTATCATAAAAAGGTAAAGAGTGAAAATGTTAAAACCTGAATTGCCAGTTAAAACAGTTGAGCAGTGAAATGGTGGGAGAAACAGCTGCTGTATTTATTATAGTTTATGATAGTTTTTGGATGATATCATAAACATTTCATAAATATTACACATTCTCACCTTACTTCTTCTTGAAATATAAAAAACAATGATTCTTTTCCAATCATTGTACCTCTGTGTGTTTAGTGGGCCTTGCTGAAGGGAGGACTGTTTTTAGCAGAAACTCATTAAATTGTAGACATTTCGGGAATTGTGTGTAGTAGCAAAGAAAAACCCTGGAGCAGCTATACCCAGCAAGAAGGAAAAGTAGCAGAGAAAATTCCTAGGAATAAGATATTGACCAGCCAGAAGTCAGTGGACACTGTAATCTTTGTGTGCTCAAGGAACAATGTCGTTGAAATAGTCTGACATAGATCCAGAAAGTGGCTTACCTATTTATTTTGTTTATTATTTGTTTCTCCCTACCAGGTGTAAAAATCTATGAAAACATGGGGTTTTGTCCTTTTTAATTCACCACCAAATACCCAGTGTTTGGCACATAGTATTTGTTCAATAAATATTTGTTGAATGAATGAATGGATGCCTTGTCCTTCTGAATGAGTGTGTTGGGAAACATCCCTTCCACACCAGGAACTACTTATGAGGCTGCTTTGTAACACTGGGAATGAAGGCAATTTGACTATGGGAACTTAAACATTCTCAGTAAACCAAAAATATCTTTTCAGTCAGTAGAGATCACCAAAAAGGATATAAATAACCAATGGATCCATTTGAATGAAGGCAATTTGACTATGGGAACTTAAACATTCTCAGTAAACCAAAAATATCTTTTCAGTCAGTAGAGATCACCAAAAAGGATATAAATAACCAATGGATCCATTTGACTGTAACTGTATCTGAAGGGGAACTTTCTAGCTAAAAAACACTCCAGATTTTTGTTGTTGTTGTTCTTTGTTTTGTTTTTGTAAGCAAACCCACCTCTCACTTTACCAGGATGAAATGAATAATGAAAGCACATCAACATATTCTTGAGAGAACACAGGGACTGGGGCACAACGGGTTGCATGCAGTGTGGGGTTATTTAGGGTCAAGATGGCTCTAGAGCAAGCAGACAATGTGTGAGAATTTGGAGATGTAGCTAAAGCATTTTAGGACAGTAATAGTGATATCAGGCAGGATCTGAAGGTTTCATATGGTTACACGGAGATTTTGGCAGTCTGATATTCTTTAGTGACGGCAATTTCTGATTACAATTAGCAGCAAATAATTCTGGAAATGAAAAGTAAGTAAAAAATAATCTGGGCATCTACTGTATACCCTTTGTTTGCCAGCAGTTTGACAAAAGTTCCTTAATTGTTCTCAACTTTATTAATTTTTGCCTTAATTCTCTACCCTCCTCAAATCTTGATCAATTGTGGCATTGTGTTATGGGTATAAGCTGATTATTAGACATGAGGTTCTTCTAGTTGAGATTTGGCCGTCTTAACCTATTTTGTCATCTGCCCAACCTCTAATAGCAGAACAAAATGGTACAAAAAAGTAAGCATAATCTAACAATCTAGATTCTGAATTAGGCAGAAATATAATGGAGTGCATCAATGAATAAGATATATTTAATAAGGACAGGTTGGAATTAGACTAAAATTAACATAATTTTTAGTGATAGTGCAGATTTAAAATATGAACACCTATTTGGGTACAAATATGGATGCCATAACTTTACTCTGAGCTTAGGTATTTTTTCTGATTAATTATTTTATGTTTAATATTAAGTATAATAAGTCTCTAAAATTCTATATATCTCTATATAGACTCTGTATAAGCTAATCTATATCTCTATAAACTGACTTCAAACCATTTTCAGAACATACACACAGACACACACAGAACCAATAAATACTACCTCTCCAAAAAATGAGTAGACTCAATCAAATTAACAAAATTTAATTCACATACTAAATTCCCAGTATTTAGTAAGGCATGTGATTACAAATATTAATCCAAATTCATCCAGGATTATAAGTGAGGTTAAAAAAAAAAAGAGCTACTTTAAAATAGTCTTTCCATTAAAGAATATTGAGTGTCTTAATTTATTAAATTATTTGGTTACATATCTGAATTTAATTGTAGTTTTTTTATACAGGTCTATATTTAACTTTAATTTAGGTATTTTGGTATGTTTGTCCTTGTTGTTTAAATGATTAATTTCTCATATTTTCTCTTTGTTTTTGTATATGGAAGACATTCACTTTTTGCATAAAAGTCTTGTTCCCAATCATTTTGCAGATATTTTCCATAAAGTCTAATCATTTTTAATATATTCTCTTAGGATTTTTTTTGTAAACAGTCTTATTATGTACAAAACATAATAAATTTGACTTCTTTCTTTTTTTGAAGTAAATAAAAGGGTAGACTTTAATCTATCTTTACAGGACACTGAGAGATATGAAATTCCGTATAGAAATAAGAAACCTATTCAAAGGCAAGCTTCATACAGTATGTACAATTTGGAACTATTCAAGTATCGTTTCAGCATAAAAAGTGGTACAATAACAAACCCCATTTAAAAAGAGTTCTTAGTAGAGAAACAGTAAAACAAACTTACACCAAACATAGTACACAACTTTTTGCCTCAGTTACATGATCTAAAAGTTAAAGGTCCCAGCAGTCCCATCCTGAACTTGGAAGGTACAGCCTTCAGAGGTAGTTTCTGGCACAGAAACTGATCTTGCTCTTCCTCTACAGAGAAATACTTCTCAATTAAGCTTAACAAAGCCTTACACACAGACTCATTTTCATGGTTTTGTAGAGCTTCAATTTTTTTCTAAGCCTCCACATTCTTTACTCATACTGGGTTTCTCAGTTTCACCTAGTTTCTCAGCAGCCTGAAAGATATTTGAGATGGCATCCAGGATAACCAGAATAATCTTGGTATCTCTTGCTGTTAAGGGGTTCATCAGTGGCTTTATTATGCCATAATGAACGGGGTATACAATCTGTTCAACTGTTCCACTGCTGAAATAGTTGGTCACGGCCCATACAGATTCCTTTTTTGTCTTAAAATCTGCCTTATAGAGAACATTAACGAAGAATGGAACTAATCCATGATTCACAACTTGCTCTATCTGATCCTGGTGGCCAGCTGTGATATTTGACTGTTAGTTTTGGGGTTGATTTAGCAGGCTAGGAAAGACGGTGAGTGCTCCTGCGTCGATCGCAACCTGAGTCTGTTCATCTGTACCAGTGACAATATTCCCAATGGCTGTTAGTGCTGGAGTCACAAATGGCAATTCGGAAGCTCCTAGAGACTTCACAGGGTGGGGCAAAACTCCCGTTTTCACGACCATGTCAATTCGTTCATTTGGACCACCAGAAAGGTAAGGAATAACCTAGCAGATATCTGCTAATATTTCTGGATCATCATGATGCAGGAATCAAACTAACGCAGGAAAAATTTGCTCAACAGAATCTAAAGGAGGTGTGAGTATTCTTGCGGCAAAGGTTTGAAAGTGTCCACATAAGATTACTTAAGTAATCGCATGCTAAAGATGACATATCGGGAACTGCAAGAAGAGCCAACAGTGGGTCAACTGCACCGCAGTTGATAACCAAGTCTCGGAAAATGGAACCATCACCTGCAATGTTTCCTAGAGCCCATACAGCTTGTTCACTGATGTGAGCATGGGGAGATGCCAACAGAGAAATGAATGCTGTGATGGCACCTCCCTCTACCACAGCCTTGGTCTGTTCTGATGCCCCAGAAGCAATGTTAGTGAGTGCCCAAACAGATTCAAACTGAATGGGACTACAATCAGTTCTTCCCAAGAAGGACAGAAATGTTGGAATCAAACCAGCCTGGATTATGTTGTCTATGGGAGGCTGGTTTTCTCTAGAAGGTAGTTTCCTGGTAGCTTGAGTAGCTTACAGCTGACTTTCCACATTGTTGTTATTTATACCTTTGACAATGTCATCAACAGACCAATTTACAGTATCCTGGTTGTTGCAGTTCTTCTGCAGTGGAGAAGTAGCATCATCAGGGAATGAGCTTACATTTCTCCTTCTTAGCTTTCCTCAGCTCCACATTGACTTCTATTCTGCGATGCCTCATTTCTGTACTGTCTTTTTCTTTGTTCCTGAATCTGTTAAGTCGGGTGGCTGGTGTATTAGCATTCTCATTGGTGCGCATGGATATGAGACAAAGGGAGAAAGCTGCACAGGGGGCCCAGGTTTCCATGGGAGGCAGCAGAGGCCTCAGCAGCTGAGGGGTGGCTGAACTCAAACGTCCACCTCAGTGCAGCACTAAGACCGCGTCAAATTTGAATTATAGCTGATGCTAAATCACTTTCCCTTGCCTCACGGTTTTTGAGTTGTGAGCATGTGATTTAGCCATGGCTGAGTGTGAGCCCCTGCCTGCGACTTTAAATCTTGTGGAAGTGAAACCAACAGACAGGCCAGGGAGAGAGATTGTTTGCTGGAGCTGTAGAGCAGTTGAGAGCCTGGTGGTATAATGATGAGTGCTTGATGAAGTTGTGGGCCTCTTCAACAGATCATGGTTAGAAAAGGATCTGAGCTTTCTCCTTTTTTAAATTTCCTTCCAAATACAGTTCTCCAGCTTTCTAGTTGATTCTGTAAACTCTCCAATATCCTTCTAATTAATTCCTTTTCTGTGTGAATTAACTGCATTTAGTTTCAGTTGCCTACAACAAAGAATCCTGACAGGGTAGAGAGTAGGGTGGAGGATGGTGATGCAATAAAATAAAAATTTAGAAAACAATAATTACATTTGGGGGAGCAAATAATTTTTGGATTAGCTAAGTAGAGGAAATGGATGAGAATGACTGATCAGGAAAGATAAGAGAGGGCTTTAAATTAATAATCTCAGATTTAAAAAACAGCCTATGGGCTTTATAAGCATTTGATGATTTTTTTTTAAATAAAAGTATGAGTTGACAAAGCTAGTCTTAAAAGACTGTAAAAATGAAACTTTTTTAAACCTTAATTTCAGTGCAAATTGAGAATGACTTGATAGGGATCAAACACCTGCTTTGGATCCTGCAGGGCTCCCTGAACTGAGCATGCCAGCAGACTGGAAACCTACCACTGCTAGTGTTTGTGACCTCCCACTTCCACCTTTTAAGTGTGTGGAGTGGAAGAGATGAGAGAAAGAGAAGATTTTTCTGGAAAAAGGTACCTGTGTGTTATCTGTCACCTTCCATGAGGGAATTACATGGAATGTGTCCTGGGAACTGCAGTCAAAGGTCCTAGCAGAGAAAATTTAAAAAACAAAACAAAACACAAAAGTGCTTTTCAAAGTAAAAGTCAGTTGAAACAAAACTGTACTGTGCATTCCTTACATCCAGAAATAGGAACTCTTCTATCAGCCCTGTGACGTGCTTTGTTTATCTCTAATTACCTTTTCTTCCAGTACTGTGCCTCAAGTTGTCAGTCAGAATAGCCAGGACTGGGGAAGAAGGAGAATGAGGAATAGAGGAGCAAAAAAGCTCTCACCCTTATTGCAGGCACAAGCTTTATGAGTTCCCTATTTGGGACATGGGGATAAAATAAGGAAAGTGAAGGTGTGTAAATTGTGGTGGACTATATTGAGACTGTTTGTGATCAAAAGGGCCTAGACAATTGAGAGGATCTGCCTGAAACTTGTGGCAGATGTAGCCAAGGAATTAGTTCATGAGCTTGTTTGAAGTTGAATGGAAGAAAGAATAAAGCTGTTTTCTGCTTTTATCCTACTGAGTCCAGCTGATTCAATAAAATATTTACATATTGTTGTGTGAAGGGGAAAGAGTCCAGTATGAGGAGACATGGAAAACAAGAAGGTCAGTTAGGATATAATAACAGCTAGCAAGGAATGAGTTTTAAAAACCGTAAAGCTTGTGATGAAATAGAAAGAAAAAGGACAGATGTGAGAGAGATATAAAGGACAATTTTCGGTGGGGGATGATGGCTAACTGGATTGAGTAAGAAGATAGAAGATTAAAAGATTAGTTTGAGGTTTCAAGCCTGGAATATTGGTGACACCATTTAAAAAAAATAGAGTAATCAAAGTGATCTTAATGTTGGGAAAATAAAGGGATAAATGAGGAAAAAATGAATGTGCTTTGGGAAGTAACAATAAATAAAAAGAGAAAAATTCAAAGGTCCTTGGGTCTCAGAAACAAAATAGGAGCAGGTAGGATTTCATGGAAGATTGTGAAATAGTGAAGACGGGAAATAGTTTACCACAGAATGTATATTATCTCCAACACGCTCACTCCTGAATAATAACAATCATCACAATTTATATCATTGGTGCTTGGAGGAATACTAATAAAATTATTGAGGGCTTACTATGTGCCAGGCACCATGGGAGTGCACTAAATGTACCATCTCATTTAATTTAGGACAGCACTCTTTAGTCTGTAGTACTATTATACTTATTTTATAGAAAAGGAATAGGAGACAGTGAGTTTAGGGAACTTACTGAAGTCAGTTATTTATTATCAATTAAAGATTCTGGTACTGTTTATGTCCCAAGGGAACCATCAGATATGGAAATGATCAATTTCCAAAAGAAATAAGCAGATAAGATTATACATGGACATAAAGATGGAACAGAGAAACTTGGGACTACTAGTGGGGTTGGGGGGGCGAGGGTAGAAAACCTACCTGACGGTTACTATGCTCTTGGGACTACTAGTGGGGTTGGGGGGGCGAGGGTAGAAAACCTACCTGACAGTTACTATGATCACTACCTAAATGAGAGAATCATTCATACACTGAACTCAGGAACATGTAATTTACTCATGAAACAAACCTGCACATGTACTCCCTGAACCTAAAATAAAAGTTGAATTTGAAACTTGCCTCTTAATTTCTTGTTTTTAATAATAATAATATATTGTGGTTTTGGCTCCCATATCCTGATTTCGCATGCAACTATTTTCTCTGAAACTTATCTTCCAATCTCCTTTTCTTAAAAAAATACAAGCTTTTAAATTTAGAATAGTTTTAAGTTTACAGAATTATCGTGAAGATAGTACAGAGAGCTCCTGTAGACCCCACACCTGCTTTCCTCTATTATTAACGTCATACATTTGTATATTAGGCTTGTTACAATTAATGAGCCAATATTGGTATATTATTTGCATCTAAAGTTCGTACATTATTCACATTTTTCTAGATTTTTCCTCTAATGTGATTTTTCTGTTCAGGATCCCACCCAGGGTACTGTGTTACATTTAGTTGTCACAGCTTCATGGAGCTTCTATGTTATGACAATTTCTTAGACATTCTTTGTTTTTTATCATCTTGATAGTTCTGAGGAATACTGGACTGGCCAGTTATTTTGTAGAATGTTTCTCAATTTGGATTTGTTTGATATGTATCTCATTATTAGACTGGGATTATGAGTTCTTAGTGAGGAAGACCACAAAGATTAGGGGCCATTCTCATCACATCATATCAAGGGTACATTCCATCTACATGACTTATCTCTGTTTACATTGACCTTGATTACCTGGCTGAGATCGTGTTTGTTAGGAATATACACTGCAAAGTTACTTTTTAATTTATTCCTTTTCATATTATATGCTTTGGAAGAAAGCCAGTGCATGCAAACCACGCTAAAAGCAGTGGGGAGTTATGCTCCCCCTCCTTGAAAGCAGAGTATCTACAAACATTATTTGGAATTCTTCTGCATGAGAAATTTGTCTATATACCTCCATTTATTTATTTGTTCAACTATTTGTTATATCAGCATGGACTAATGGTATTGTTTATATTTTGGATGATAATTTATTTATTTTATTGCTCAAATTGTTCCAGGTTTGGTCATTGGGAGCTTTTTCAGTTGGTTCTTGTATCTCTTTGGCTTACCACTGTCATTTTTGTCTGTGAGTACTTTCTTATTTTTCTGGCTTTGGTCTCATCTTGAATACTTTTTTTTTGCCATAGTCTTAGAATCAACAATTTATCTAAGGAGCCCTGGTTCCTTTTATTGGATAAAGCAATTAGAAAGCAATATCTGGACACTCGATGTGTTCCTTGCTTTCTGTGTGTCATTGCTTCTGTACCCTCTCAATGAATAGAATAAGGAGATATATGTGTATGTACTAACCCATGTATATGCCCATATCTATAATGTTTTCTATGTGTAATCATCTATAGCTATATTAATTAAGCATGAGTTTGTACTGATATCTCCAACTTTAATCTAGTACCACGTTGATCATTTTAGCCTCCTTTCTTGCTTATCTTATTTCTTATTTCTTTCTACTCTAACCATAAGAAATCTGATTCTCACCATTCACCATTCATAAATTTAATTTTTCAATTCCAGTATACATGAATAGTGGTTCAATAATTGTTAACCCATACCCTTGGGAAAAAAAACCTTTATCCAGTAGAGTATATACAGTGCTTATGAACATTTCATTTTGCCTTTAGTCTAAAATAACCCACTCATTTCCAAAGTTACTTAGATCAACATCTTACTCTCTCACTCCCTTCAGTGGGGTTTCACACATTTGTAATAAATTTTGCTGTCTTTGCCATATTCTGCATTTCATTCTGACATCTGCCAACTTCCTGAATGATTGTTTTTAAAATTGCTTACATTATAGTTCACTTTTTGTGCTGTAGAGCTCTATGGGTTTTGCTTATTGTCATGTATTAACCATTACAGTACTAAAAACAATGGCTTCACAGCCCTAAAACTTCCTCTATGCTCCACCTAATCAACCATCCCCAGTATCTTTTTTAATATCAGTCACTTCAGTTATTTGAAAAAAGCTCAAAAGTTACAATTTGTCTTTGTGTGTGTGTGTATTCCACATGCACACATATGTACGCTACTGAATGCCAGATATTTTAATAGGCCCTGGCATGCAGAAAGGATCAAGAAAGGTAGTTTTCTATCTTCATGAAGCTTACATACTAGTGGAGAAAATTGCTTTTGTGGCATGTATTATACATAGAACAGATATATACCATATTATGATTTTATGTTATGAGGAAAACATGATTTAACCTCTATAAGGTACATAGAATAATCCCAGGTATATAGTTGGGACATGAATGTCATCTACCTTCACCACTCAAGTTGCTTATTTATTGAACTTGGATTTATTAGCACCCTCTACATGGGAGTGGAATGTGTCTCAGCAAGAATCATGGGTTATGTTTTCCCATTTATCCTAATACTGGGTATAATACATTCATTTCACAAGGATGTGTCCAGTACCAGAATTATTCCAGGTTTTGTAACAATGTTAATCCCAGTATTATTAGAGTGAAGAATATGTAAATAATATGGAAGGAAGCAGTTGTAAAGTTAGATTGGAGGCAAATTGTGATGGCCTTTACTCCCTTACTGAGTTGTGAATTACACTCAACTACACATGACGCAGTTGGAATGCAAAGATGATCAAGATCCAATTCTTGACCTTAAAATCATGGAATCAAGCATGCACATAAATTATCACTCCTTGAAGCAAGTTGTGAAAGAGATGGAGGGATGTGTAATGGGGGTAGTACTGAACCTAGGATAAGTATGGAATGAGGCAGACTTAAGTTTCCATACCAGGACACTGGTGTTATAGTGTGAACTGCTTTTTAAAAGCCCAGTCCCTATGGTGTGTTTGATTGCAGATAGTCCTGCCAAGTTTGGGGGTAGGAAAACATGTTGTGCACAAGGGCAGCTTTAAACTGTTACTGGAATTTATACATTAGAACATTTTATCCTTTTAATTCATCTTCTTGAAATGTTTATAAAATTTATAATTTTATAGTTTTTATACAAGTAAATATAGTTTTTACTTATATAGTTCTTATATTTTTAAAATATAAAACACTATAAAATAATTATACCCACAGAAAGTTCTAGATAGTATGTTTAAAGGCACTTGTATACATCATTCAAGTTTAACAACTTGTGTTATTTACTACATTTGTCCAAGTTAAAAATAACATTAAAATCTTCAGTGTACCCATATGTTTTTATTCACTCCTCCCTCCCCAGATATAATCATATGATCATCATCCTGAGTCTGGTGCTTATCATTCTCTCACATGCTTTTATAGTCTTCTGTCATAGATATTTATATATACAGAATATATAGAATTGTACTGAAAATTATTGTTCTAAAAATAGCATACTGTAGGTCTCTTTCTATCTTATTCCTATGTTGTTTTTGAGATCTATTCATGCTGCTAATTGTTAAGTAAATGTTAATTATGTAATTCATTTCCCTATTTGCTAGATGCATAGTTGGTTTATAGATACATAAACGGTTTTCTTTTTTTCGAGAAAGAATACTGTGGCAAATCATTTTGTGCACATTTTTCTGTGCTCATGTGCAGAAATTTTTCTAGACTATATACCTAGGAGTGGAATTTTCTGAGTTTTAGGCTATGCACATCTTCAAGTTTCCTGCATATCATCAAATTGCTTTTCAAAATGGTTGTTCTGATTTACAATCCCACTGGTAGTGCATAGACATTCCTTTTGTTAGACAGTTTTGCCAAGATCTAAAGATTTTGACAACATATATGTGAAATCTTATCAATTTGTAATTTCCTGATTAGTGAGTAACGTATCTTTTCATGATTTTCTTGGCCATTTGAGTTCTATTCTGTGAATTGCCCACTGAGATCCTTTATCCACTCCTCTGTTGGATTGATCATCTTTTAAAAATAGGCTCATAAAATGTCTTTAGGTATTCTGGATTTGAATCCTTTGCAATTTATGGTTATTGCAAATATTTCCTTGAGTTTTTTTTTACATTTGCTCTTTTTTGTAAAGAGTATTTTCATATTAATGTAATATTTAAATATATTAACCTTTTACTCTGAGTCTTATACTTTATCTTGATAAAGAAATTATTTTCTTCATTAGTGTCAAAAACAATTCACCAATTTATCTGTATTTTTTCTTCTTCATTGTTTTTGGTCCACTTTTCCCTTAAACCACTGATTTATTTTTATATAGCATGAGACAGAAATCTAGTATTTTGTCTATGTGGATAAATAATTCCTCAGATGAATTTCTTGAATGTTTCAGTCTTTCTCACAGATTTATGTAAAAACTATTATGTATATATGTTTCCATATATATGTAGGTCTACAGTCTCTATTCCGTTTTATTGCTTTTTTTTCCATTCATGAGCCAATAACATGTTGTTTTAATGACTCGGACATTATAGTGAATCTTGATATCAAGTAGAAAAGTAGCTACATTATCCTATTTTTTTCTTCAAAATTGTCTTGATTAATCTTGGTACCTTTATTTTTCATTTAAATTTCAGGATTAGACTGTCAAATTCCACGTACACTTTTGTTAGGATTTTATTGTTATTGTATTCATTTTGGTGATTTATTTATGAATATTGACATTTTTCATAGCCAGTCTTTCCATCCACAAATATGCTACATTTACTTAAATCTTTTACATCCCCTAATTATGTTTCACAATTTCTTTATAAAACTCTTGTGCAATATTTGTAAAATTCATTCCTAAGTCCTATATAAATTTGTTGCTATTATAAATGGAATCATTCTCTCCATTATGCTTATCTATTTGTATATCTCTGATGTATAGGCATGCTATTGATTTTTATGTTATTTATGTATACATACAGTAAACTAGTTGAGCTCTGTTATTAGTTCTAATAATTTTTCCATGGGTAATCTTGAATTTTCTATGCAGACAATTATATCGCCTGTAGAAAATGGCAATTTTGCTTATTTCTTTTCAATTTTTATAATTTCATTTTTTTAAAAATTTTACTACATTGGCTAGAACTTTAAAAAAATCACAGATTTTCAAATTTTATAATTATGGTTATAATAGAATAGTCCAAAAGTTTTAGTAAAATTAGTCTATAATATTATCTAGATATAATGTGTTTCAGGGGTAGAAATTATTTTTTAATGGTATTTTGTTTATTTAGTTTTAAATTTAACTGTTTTATTTCTTCTTGAATCAGGTTTTGTAATTTATTTTTTCCAGAACTTATTTCATGTTTTTCATTTCATGACAATTCATTGTTTAAACATTGATTTCTATTTCCATAATGTATCCCCATTGTCACTTCTGATATTGCTTATTGTGCCTTTTTGCTTTATTAATACTTGTGGAGATTTGTTACTTCTTAAAATTTTCTCTAAGAAACCACCTTGTTAATATTATTTCTTTATCATTAATATGATTTTATATTGGTTCATGTTTTTCTTCTACTTTATGTATAGTTTTTTTAGTTATTGAAAATGAGTACTTAAATTTATACTTTCTGACAGTAGGTCTTTTAGCAGTTATACTAAAACTGAGAACAATGAAGTTAAATATTCCAAGTTTAGAGGGAATGTATTTGTCAATTTACAGTTTTTTGTAAGCTAAATTATATTTCCAAATGAGGGCAAAATGTAGACAATATCAGGTATGCAAAGGCTGATAGAACTTAGAGCCACAAACTCTCAACAAGGATATAATTAGTAAGGAAGTAAACCCATTGAAAAACCATGAGTATAAGAATAATGCTATAATTCAGAAATTGACTTTTTAAAAATTTAGTAAGTTTAATTATATATTGACATTAGGAAAACTTTTCATACTTACTGCTAATATGTTTAAAGTTGATTATATTTTTCTAATCTTTTAAATTTCTTTCTGTAGCTACAGTTCTTGCTTCATTTCTCGTTGATTTTGTTTTTCAATTAAAAAATGATGTTAATTTTTATCCCTCTTTGAGTGTTCTAGAATAGATATTTTAATGGCGGGACTATAATTAATCTAGAATGAATGAATATTCTGATAGTTAATTTGTTTGAGTTTCTTTCTTTTCACTAACTTTATAAAATGTATTTTCCTTTGCAGATTTATTTTCGCTTAGAGGATTTTTGTTTCTCTACCTTTTTGTTTCTCTACCTTTTTGTTTCTCCCCTTTGTTTTCCCTATCTTTTGACTTTTATTTCACCTTATTTGGGCTTCAGGACCGCCAGTTCAGAATTAGGCTCTATAATGGTGGTTGGTGGTCCTGTCTTCTGATAGTATTTAAAATGGTAAGGCTGTGTTTCTGCATGGCAGGGGCCATAGCTCCCTGTAAGCCACTGTGACTTCACCATTGCTTACTACTTGGTGGGTTTTTGTTCACAGAGATGTTTTGGGTTCACAGAGATGTTTTGGGTTCACAGAGATGCTTAGCTTATCTTCAAATCAGCTATGTGCTTTTGGTTTTCTCTTTTTGTGCTTTATCTATTACCATTATATATTTCAAACACGTGGTTTAAAACTATGAATTTATTATGTCTTGTTGACTATAAGTTTTTGTATATCTTTAGTAGAATATACTAAGCATAACTTCAACTTTTCTTCACAAGTTAGGTAATTTGTGTTTGAAAATTAATTATTGTATCATGCAATAGCACAGTTGTATTCTCAAAACATTTTTTAAGTAATTCCCCTTTCTGCTAAATAACCTCTAGTCAAATCACTAAAAGCTGCTTATTTTACTTCCTATGTATTTTTCAAATTTGTACTCTCCTCTCTGTAGCTACAGTTTCTGCCTAATTCGGACTGTCATGAGATTCCTAATTTGTCTCCCTATCTTCAGGTCTGCCTCCAAAATATATATCCCATAGGCTCCTTCAGATCTGATCATTTTATGTCTCCTCTCCCCCAGGTGGAGGTCTACCTTCCTGCTGAGGCACCCAAGGCTTACACGGCCTGATCTGTGCCCATCTCTAGTCTTCCAAATCACCTCGGTTCCCCACATGCCTCATGCACTTCCTTCTGTCCATAATTCTGGTCACTCTTTCATTTTCCTGAACAATCCTACATATCTTTCAGAATTGATCTCAGGTATTCTTCATTAAACTCCCAGACTGGGCTAGTTTTAAACTTTGCTCAGTTTTGGGCACCAATGTTTGAGTTACAAAAAAAGTTGCAAAGATAGTACAGAGAATTCCTGTAAAATCTCCACCCAATTTTAGTTTCCTTAATGTGATCATCTTACATTACTGATATATTTGTCAAAACTAAGAAACTAACATTAACATTGATACATTACTATGAACTCAACTCCATTTTTTTTCCAGTTTTCAGCAGTTTATCTGTTGATGTCTTCCTGTTCCAGAATCCAATCCAGGATACTACATTGCCGTCCTCCTGTTCCAGAATCCAATCCAGGATACCACAATGCATTTAGTTGTTATTTTTCTCAGTTTCCTCTGATCTGTGACAATTTATCAGCTTTTCATTGTTTTTCTTATTCTGTTTTGTAACCCAGCAACTAAGTGACCTAAAGTAAAATAGGTGAGAAAATAGACAATAAATTATTCTGGTTTTGGTAGCTTTTCAGCATTCTCATTTTGCTATTTGCCCTTTATTTTGTAACTGCTACTAAAAATCACTGCTTTGCACTGCACACAAATGATCTGGCTACCAGCCCCAGCAACTTTACCTCTGGGCTTTATGTTAGCTACGTATCTGGCTCATAGGCCTTTTCCATTTCTTCTGGGCCCACGGTAATTTCCTGGATGAATTTAATTAAAATTAAATTAATTAAATTAATTAAAATTAAAATAATTAAAAGGTTTATGCCTTTTAATTAAATAATTATTAATAAAGTAAATAAGTTTAGAGGTTACAGAACTGAGAATCTAAAACATTTCAGAGGCACCATTCGACATAACATCAAGTGGAAAGATGGGATTCCAAAATTTCACGGAGGTCTAGCAGTGTAAATGCTGTAGATTTCATGTCCACAAGATGAGAAGACAGCAGACCCCTTTCAGTATTTAGTACCATCAGCTCCTTGCTGGCCATAGGATGGAATAACAATGCTAGGGAGTGTCACTTTGTACAAGACAAACTTCTCTTAGGAGTTAACGCTAATATATGGGCTATGACCTTAGATCAAGCAGCAGTGAGAATGTGCCCCAGTGGGGTGCATATGACACTAGGACCAATAATTCACTACTGGATTTGAGGGAACAGCATAAAGTAGGCAAGAGAAAGAATTTTGAAAATATCTGTGTGCAGTTCCGTAGTTTTAGGCTTAGATTGTTCACTCATCTAAATACTATCTCCAAGCCCTGTAAACGATAACTTTGTCCTAATAGACACACTTTTAGACAAAGAATCTCTAGTTTGGATGTATAACTTTTATTCCCTTAAAGTCTTCAATGATACTTAAGCCTGCCCTAAAAACAATGAATAAAAAAATTACTTGGTCTAACTGGATACAAAAAGTAATTTTATAAATTTACTAACAATATTCCAACAGACTTTTCACATTATCCCCTTTATAACCCTTTGATAAAAATACAATTTAGATAAATCACAGCTTTGGAAGTACCTGCAGCTGAGAAATACAATAACAAAGATTATAGGGTTTTTCATGAATGTCATCCCCAAAGAGGTACAGCCAAATTATTTATAACCTATGGGGGGAAATAAAACTCAAGGTTGCATTTATATGTAATTTTATTGTCCTGAGGCCAGGCTTACTACAGAGAAACAAAGGTTTTTGCTCAAGATAGATGGTGGCCTTTTGGACAATACCTGTTAGCACAGTGATTGGTACAGTTACACCACCCTAATGATTATATAATTACATGCACACAAGTTAAAAGCCAAATCTGGAAACCTTGCACACCAACACCAGACACATAATTCACTACTAGCTCTGAAGGACAATCATTTGATTCCGTCTTTTTTCCTTGTAAATGTAAATGGCAGTCAAACCCCCTATACCTTAATGACTAGTATAGAGCTTTTCACAGAGGAAGTAGATTATCAAAAGATACTTCTTGGTGAAATATATGACGGTGAATCTAATTAACAAAGTGATTTTTATGCAACATTCCTATGTCTTCCCAGACTTGAAGAATTATCCAACCCTGAGACTGAACCTGACAAATCTGAGCAAAAAAATGTTTATGCTTCATGAAACTACAGTGAACTTTTAGTAGTCAAATGAGTTTTCAGCTTTTGTTTTGGGGATAGGGAAATATCCTTTTAGGTGAGCCAATGGTACCAAGTTCATTCTTTTCCATTCCAACAAAAACTATCCCAACCCAGTCTCCTGTTAACTCTCACTGGACAGCTACAAATTGCTTCTTTGTTGAGGTCCTAGCCTCAGGTCTTTCCTTTACCTTAGAGCAGGGGTGTCCAATCTTTTGGCTTCCCTGGGCCACATTGGAAGAAGAATTGTCCTGGGCCACACATAAAAATGCTAACACTAACAATAGCTAATGAGCTTAAAAAAAAAAAAAAAAAAAAAAACAAGCAAGAAATAGCAAAAAAATCTCATAATGTTTTAAGAAAGTTTAAGAATTTGTTTTGGGCCACATTTGAAGCTCTCCTGGGCCGCATGTGGCCCATGGGCCACAGGTTGGACAACCTTGCCTTAGAGAATATTATCTCCTTAGCTCTCTTTAAGCATAGCTCAGATCATTTGAGAACTGCATGAGGAAAATTTTTAACAGATTTATTGAGGTATAATTGATATACAACACAGTGCACATATTTAAAGTGTACAATTTGGTGAGTTTTGATCTGCAAATTCTTCACCACAGTTGATAGTGAACATCACCACTACCTCTTGACAGCTTCTTTCTGCCCCTTTGTAATCTAGTCCTCTAACCCTTCCCACCTCATTCCACCCTACTCATGTCCCCAGCCAGCCACTTACCTGATTTCTGTCACTATAGATTAGTTTGCATTTCATAAGTTCTATGTAAGTGGAATCAAATGTATGTACTCTCTTTTTCTGGCTTCTTTCACTCAACATAATTATTTCAAGATTCATCCAATAGCTTCTTTTGTACAGGTTAGTGGTATTCCATTCTATGAATATACCTCAGTTATTTATCCATTGGCTTGCTGATGGATAACATATAAATGTTATGGACATTTGAAATATTTTGAGTTTTGGCTTATATTAATGTAGCTACTCTAAATGAGGTACAAGTCTTTCTGTGGACGTATTCTTTCATTTCTCTTAGGTAAATACAGGGGCTGAAATAGCTAGGTCATGGGATATGTGTATATTTAACTATTTTTAGAAATTTCCCAACTGTTTTCAAAAGTGGTTATGCCATTTTATATACCCATCAGCAATGTGTGAGAGTTCTAGTGACTCCACAGCCTTATCATCACTTTGCATGGTGAGAATTTTTAATTTAAAAAATTCTGGCTGAACACAATGACTCACTCCTATAATCCTAGCACTTTGGGAGGCTGAGATGGGAGGATCACTTGAGGCCAGAAGTTCGAGACCAGCTTGGGCAAGATAGTGAGACCCTTTTACTACAAAAAATAAAAAATAAAAAATCAGCTGGATGCAGTGATGTGTGATATAGTCCTGGCTACTTGAGAGGCTAAGGCAGGAGGATTTCTTGAGCCCAGGAAGTTGAGGCTGACTAATTCCATTGAGTATACATTCATGTCCTTATTTACCATCTCAATATCTTGTCTGGTGGACTGTCTATTCAAATCTTCTCCCTGTTTTTTGTAAATTTTTATTCTTTATATATTCAGGATATACATCTTTTATTAGATGTATTTGTAAATATTTATAAATATTTCCTTCCAGTTTGTGGCTGGTTTTTTAATACCCTTGGCAGCATCTTTTGAAGAGCAGAAATACATAATTTTGATGACGTTTGAATATCAAGTTTTTATTTGATGGATCATGCTTTTGGTGGTGTATCTGTATCTGTTAATATTTTTCTATCTCTAAATCAAAAAAATTTCTAATGTGTTTTTCTGTAGAAGTTTTGCACTTTTAAGCTTTTTATTGTAATAAAAAGATACAACATGTGATCTACCCTATTAATGCATTTTTAAGTGTACAGTACATTGTTGTTAACTATATGTGTATTGTGGTACAACAGTTCTCTAGTACTATTCTGAGTGGGTAAAACTCTATACCTATTGAACATGAACTCCCCATCCGTTCTCAGCCTGGAAGCCTCAATTCTACTCCTATGAGTTTGACTACTTTAGATACCTCATATGGGTAGAATTATTCAGTATCATTTGTCCTTCTGTGACTGGCTTGTTTCACTTAGCATATCTTCAAGTTTAATCCATGTTGTTGCATTTGACAGGTTTTCCTTCCTTTATAAGGCTAAACAGTATTCCATTGTATGCATATACCACATTTTCTTTATTCTTCAATGGACATGTAGGTTGTTTTCACCTCTTGGCTATTGTGACTAATGCTGCAATGAACATGGAAGAGCAAATATCTCTCCAAGATTCTGTTTCAAATTCTTTTGGAGAAATACTCAGGAGTTGAATTGCTAGGTCACATACATGGTAGTTATATTTATATAATATAATATATTTAATTTTTTTGAGGAACGTACATACTGTTTTCCACAGTGGCTGAACCATTTTATTTTTCCATCAACTGTGTAAAATAGTTTCAGTTTCTCCACATCTACACCACTTGTTTTGTTTTTGCTTTTGATCATGGCCATCCTAATATGTTTGATTTGATATCTCATAGTAGTTTTGAATTGCATTTCCCTGATGATTAGAAGTAAGAATCTTCTCATATACCCATTGGCCATTTTGATGTCTTCTTTGGAGAAATATCTGTTGAAGTTCCTTGCTCATTTTTCAGTTGGGTTATTTGGAGTTTTTGCTATTGAGTTGTAGGAGTTGCTGGTGTACTTTGCATATTAATCACTTACCAGACATATTGATTTGGAAACATTTTCTCTAGTTTTATAGGTTGCCTTTTACTCTGTTGTTTCCTTTGCTATACATAAGCTTTTAAATTTATATAGTCCTACTTGGCTATTTTTATATTTTTTGCCTGTGCTCTTGGTGTCATATCCAGGAAATTATTGCCAAGATCAATGTTATAAAGCTTACTCCTATGATTTCTTCTAGGAATTTTAGAGTTTCACATCTTATTTAAGTCTTTAAGCCATTTTGAATTATGTGCCTGGTGTGATATAAAGGTCCAATTTAATTCTTTGCATGTGGATATCCCATTTGTCCAGCACAATTTGTTAGAGATCATCCTTCCCCCACTGTATAGTCTTGGCACCCTTGTCAAAAATTAGTAGACCCTATATGCATGAATTTATTTCTGAACTCTATTCTGTTTCATTGGTCTATGTGTCCATTTTTATGCCAGTACGATCCTATTTTGATTACTGTAGGTTTGCATTATGTTTTGAAGTCAAGAAGTATGATGCCTCCATCTTTGTATTTTTTCCTCAACATTGTTTGGTTACTTGGGGTCCTTTGTGGTTACATCTAAATTTTAAGTTTGTTTTTTCACATGATCTGGGATGCAAAAGCCTCTTACCTGATTTCTGGATTTACCATAAAGGGAATTGGTCCACGTATTGTTGAGTCAATGTCTCTGTGGGGAAAGAGAAATAGTCAGGGGCTTCCTATTCCACTGTCTTGCTGATGTTATTGTTTTAAGTTTTCGCATTTATTCCTACAACCCATGAGTTAGTTTTTAAACAATGCAATTAGATACACAGGGAAGTTGTTGTTGTTGTTATTCTTTATCTTCATATGGTTAGTCAATTGTTTAAGAGATTATCAATTGTCCACTGAAAACAGCATTTAAAAAATCACTATTTGTGTAAGAGATTATCCTTTCTCTACTGAATTGCTGTTGTATTTTTTTGCTAAACTTAAGTATGGGTCTATTTATGTACTCTTTGTTCCACTGATCGATTAGTATGTCTTACTACAGTATGACACTCTCTTGATTACTATAGTTTTATGATATTTATTGAAGTCAAGGAATATAAATTCCATAGATTTGTTATTTTTTGTCAAAGGAGTATTGGCTTTCCTAGGCCTTTTGTATTTACATATGAATTTTAATGCTGGTATGTCAGTGTCTACTTTGATTGGGATTTGATGACTCTGTAGATCAATTTTGATGAGTTGACATCTCATTACTATTGTGCCTTTGAACTGTTAACACAGTGTAGCTTTTCACTTATTCAAGTCATCTTTGATTTCTCTTAAGAATTCAGTGCCCATTTTTGGCACATATTTTGTCAGATTTATTCCTAAGTATTTCATATTTATTATATTATTGTAAATTTTTAAAATAATTAATTTCTTACTGTTCCTTGCTAATATGTAGAAACACAATTGATTTGTATTTATGATCTTATATCTTACAATTTTTTCAGCTGACTTATTAGTTCTAGGAGCTTTATTTTTGTAGATTCAATAGAATTTTTTACACAGTTTTTAAAATAATGTCTTTGGTTTTGGTATCAGAAGAATACTGTCCTCATAGAAAGTTTGGAAATATTCTTTCCTCTTCAAATTTATGGAAGAGTTTTTGTAGAATAGATATTATTCCAATCACAAATTAGAATTCCCCATAAAGCCAAATAGATCTGAAGTCTTCTGTGTAGGAAAGTTTTAAACTACAAATTCAATCATAGATAATAAGTACTCATGTTATCTGTTTCTTCTTTTGTGATCTTTTGTAGTTTGTGTCCTTAAATGAGTTTTTCTATTTTCTATTTCATCTAACATTGGATATTTTACCTTGTACAGTGACAGATATTTTGTGTTCCCATAGATATTCTTGAGCTCTCTTCTGGAATTCAGTTAGGTTACTTGAAGTTTGATCCTTTTGAATCTGGTCTTTATGCTTCTTTTGGGGCTATAGCATTGTTTAGCACTAATTTTGCTCAATCTGTGATACAAAACTCTTCTACAACTCTCTCTGATGTTCTATGAATTATTGAGATTTCTAGTATGACTGCTATAAGCAGAAAATCTTCTTGACCTTGTTTGAGTTGTGGTTATTTTTCCATTTATTCCTTTCAAATGGCTATTTTTCCAGGCCTAAATAATTTTTTTACACAATTGTGCTCATTACTACTTAGCTTACAATGCAATAGCAACTTCTGCAGATCTCTGAAGCATGCATATATTCTGTCTCTCCCTCTTTCAATGAATCTCTTTTTTCTCCAGTGCTCAGCCCCAGGAACTCTAGCCACCTTGACCTTCCTGGGCTCCTAGCTCTATCTCTGCAACTCAGAGACATTGCTGGTACCTGGGTTCCCCTCCCTTGCACTGTAGCTGGAAATCTCTCTCCAAACAGTAAAGTTACCATTGTTGGAGTTGTCTTGTTTATTTTCTATCTCTTTGTGGCTTCTGTTCTATGTTGCCTGATGTACCAAATATTTAAAACTATTCTTTCTTGTGTTTTGTCCAATTCTTTGTTTCAGGCAAGAGGTTACATCTAGGCCCTGTTACTCCATCCTTTCCAGAAGCAGAAATCAGCACAAGAATTTCTAATAATATATTTGTTCTGTAACTACTTATATGCATTTTGTAAGTGAACTTCCATAAAGAAGTGTGGACATAAGAACCACTATTTTAATTGAGGTGGAAGTTGGGCTCTATATACTCTCTCCCTTGACACATACTCTTCTCATTTTTATAAACCTTGAGGCTTCTTTGTGTGATTTTTAAGCTTGTAATTAGGTCTGATTCAATAATCTGATGTGATAAAGCAAAATTCTCCATATTGTAGCTCTAGCATGTTTTTCCAAACTTCTTTTTCATTGTTTCCCTTTCTAAGCCTTATATTTCTGCCAATAAAACTACATTATGTTCATTGTATTATTAAGTTCTACCCTTTCGTGTGTCTGTATGCTTTTCTATTGTTCCCTGCACTTGAAATATTTTCTACCATTTCCACATGGCAAAATATTGCAACACCAAGCTCAAAGAGCGCTTCCTAACCAAATCTTCCATAAAAATGCTTGTTTAAATAATTTCTACTGTTGGAATTTCATAGTATCAGTCCATATTTTCTTATCCTACTTTGTATTTTATATGGCATCTGAGTGCAATTGTGAATCATCACTCTTTATGTCTAATATCTGTAATATTTGTCATGTAGGTAGTTAATACCAAATATATTTGAATGAATAAATATACTTTAATGTATAAGGTGGTTATATAATGTCTTTTTCT
Organism: Pongo abelii; assembly: GCF_028885655.2. Classification (NCBI taxonomy): domain Eukaryota; kingdom Metazoa; phylum Chordata; class Mammalia; order Primates; family Hominidae; genus Pongo; species Pongo abelii. The sequence continues at coordinate 87,896,596 of NC_071991.2, read as the reverse complement.
TTTTCTATGCACAATATTAGCTAACACTTATATAGCACTCACTGCATGTCAGATATAATTATAAATGTTTTATCTGTATTTACTTATCAAAATAGCCTTGTGATGCAGAAATTAATATATTGATTTTGTAAATGGCAAATGTTAAGTAACTTCACCAAGTTACTTTAAGTAATGTTGCTGGGATTGGAACCAAGGCAGTCTAATTCTAGAGGCTATTCTATTAATCTCTGTGCTAAGTGCCTCTTAGATAAAAAATTAACACTTAATTTCCTATAGTATTAATCATTTGTTATTTTATGTATGCTTATCTTTTTTTACATATAGTTATTAAGCTGTTTGTGGACAGAACCACATTGTATACTTTTAGATCCCTTCCAATCCATTCTGGACTGCAGCATAATTAATTGAACATAGAGATATTCAGTTTAAAAACTTTTTTATTTATTTATTTTATTTATTTATTTATTTATTTTTTAATTATACTTTAAGTTTTAGGGTACATGTGCACAACGTGCAGGTTTGTTACATATGTATACATGTGCCATGTTGGTGTGCTGCACCCATTAACTCGTCATTTAGCATTAGGTATATCTCCTAAAGCTATCCCTCCCCCAGCCGCCCACCCCACAACAGGCCCCAGTATGTGATGTTCCCCTTCCTGTGTCCATGTGTTCACATTGTACAATTCCCACCTATGAGTGAGAACATGCGGTGTTTGGTTTTTTGTCCTTGTGATAGTTTGCTGAGAATGATGGTTTCCAGCTTCATCCATGTCCCTACAAAGGACATGAACTCATCCTTTTTTATGGCTGCATAGTATTCCATGGTGTATATGTGCCACATTTTCTTAATCCAGTCTATCATTGATGGACATTTGGGTTGGTTCCAAGTCTTTGCTATTGTGAATAGTGCCGCAATAAACATACATGTGCATGTGTCTTTATAGCAGCATGATTTATAATCCTTTGGGTATATATCCAGTAATGGGATGGCTGGGTCAAATGGTATTTCTAGTTCTAGATCCCTGAGGAATCGCCACACTGACTTCTACAATGGTTGAAGTAGTTTACAGTCCCACCAACAGTGTAAAAGTGTTCCTATTTCTCCACATCCTCTCCAGCACCTGTTGTTTCCTGACTTTTTAATGATTGCCATTCTAACTGGTGTGAGATGGTATCTCATTGTGGTTTTGGTCTGCATTTCTCTGATGGCCAGTGATGATGAGCATTTTTTCATGTGTCTTTTGGCTGCATAAATGTCTTCTTTTGAGAAGCGTCCGTTCATATCCTTTGCCCACTTGTTGATGGGGTTGTTTTTTCTTGTAAATTTGTTTGAGTTCATTGTAGATTCTTGATATTAACCCTTTGTCAGATGAGAAGATTGCGAAAATTTTCTCCCATTGTGTAGGTTGTCTGTTCACTCTGATGGTAATTTCTTTTCCTGTGCAGAAGCTCTTTAGTTTAATTAGATCCCATTTGTGAATTTTGGCTTTCGTTGCCATTGCTTTTGGTGTTTTAGACATGAAGTCCTTGCCCATGCCTATGTCCTGAATGGTATTGCCTAGGTTTTCTTCTGGGGTTTTTATGGTTTTAGGTCTAACATTTAAGTCTTTAATCCATCTTGAATTAATTTTTGTATAAGGTGTAAGGCAGGGATCTAGTTTCAGCTTTCTACATATGGCTAGCCAGTTTTCCCAGCACCATTTATTAAATAGGGAATCCTTTCCCCATTGCTTGTTTTTGCCAGGTTTGTCAAAGATCAGATGGTTGTAGATATGTGGCATTATTTCTGAGGGCTGTGCTCTGTTCCATTGGTCTATATCTCTGTTTTGGTACCAGTACCATGCTGTTTTGGTTACTGTAGCCTTGTAGTATAGTTTGAAGTCAGGTAGTGTGATGCCTCCAGCTTTGTTCTTTTGGCTTAGAATTGTCTTGGCAATGTGGGCTCTTTTTTAGTTCCACATGAACTTTAAAGTAGTTTTTTCCAATTCTGTGAAGAAAGTCATTGTTAGCGTGATGGGGATGGCATTGAATCTATAAATTACCTTGGCCATTATGGCCATTTTCACGATATTGATTCTTCCTACCCATGAGCATGGAATGTTCTTCCATTTGTTTGTATCCTCTTTTATTTCATTGAGCAGTAGTTTGTAAAAAACTTTTTTATTCATTAATAATTCTTCCTCTAATCATTTACTAATAACTTCTTATCCACTTATAAAAGTAATGCAGAATTACTTATAATAGCACACATATATACAACTGCTTTCCCCAACAAAAGTATAAAACAATATGTAGTAAATATTGTTGAGTTTGCCTAGACTTTATTTTCTCCTCTTAACTTCCTAATGGCATCGCTGTTTCAGTTCCTGGAATTATCTATTCCCCATTATATCCACACTAGAGAGATTAAATCAGGTTACTGTAACCACAAGTCAGTCATGGGACCCAAGCTTTTGCAACTTCATTTCCCTCTGACCAGACTGTCCTTGTTCCTAGATTATTGTTGTGATTCCTATTTTCAAGGCTGTAGAGTTGCCTTGGTTCCTGCCTCCCACCAAGCTTTGTTCTCTGAATCCTCGATATTTCTGATGATTTTGCTTTTTGTGCAAATTAGCCAATTTGCACAAAATTGGAACAATTGTGCAAACAATTATGCAGTTGTGCAAACAATTGTGCAAAAAATTGTGCAAACAATTGTTTGCACAAAATTGGAACAAACAATTATAACTGACCTACAAGGATACAAGGGCAGAAATTAGAGGAGGCAGTAATGACATACTTCTTAATCTCAGAAAACCTAGACTGGAACAAATTAGGCAAAATTACAAAACATAAAAAAACTTAGCTTTGAATTTTCTGAACACCAACATAAAAAACCCAAAGTTTCGTAACTCTTTAAATTATAGGAAAGGGGATCAGATAAAATCATTGGGAGAGACGTCCTCCTTTTTTGCTTAGAACATTGAGTAAAACATGAAATATCAGAATTTGTGTGTAGACACTGAGCAATATAATGGCAGTACCTTCAGTAGCAGGTTCATCAAACTACTGCAGAGCGTTTCTTCGTAGAACCATTTATTAGATCAGCCCTCAATAAATACTGAGGAAATAAGGCTAAATCAAGTGCTGTGAAGAAGACATTTCTACAATTGATTGATTTCCAATTACAGCATAAACCTGAGGAAAGCATGACAGACTTCCATGTGTCAGAACTGACAGGTTTATCTCTGAAGTGCACACCTCAGGGAGAGAAAAACCTGAAAAAAAAAAGATTTTAAATATATTACGTTGTGAAATTATAGTGAAATATTAAAATTAGGTGCCTTTTCCCATTTTCCATAACATAATACTAAATATAATTACTTCTATATTACTTTAAAGTAACTACAAATATTTTATTGATGCATATAGATTTATGAGGATGTTTAGGGAGAAGCCATCTCAGTTAAACAGGAAAGAGTTCTTAATCTTTAAAATCTTAATTATAATCAGAAGGAAGCAAAAATCTTTAAGCTACTTACCATTTTGTAAACTCTTATAACTTAATTTGTGAAGTTCTCTATTTCTACTTTATATCATTTTAAAAAGAAGTCTAATTAGAGATTTTTATCTAAAACACCTTAGACAAGAATTCCCAAATGAGACACAAACAGAAAACTAAGCAGGAAGGTAAACTCTCATTGTAATAAGGAAACAAAATAAAAAGTATGCAAAAGTGTCAGTGAGACCACAACAGGCTTCTACAATTACAGTCAGGAGGGAGATGGTGGCTTATGTATTGTCTCCTTTTTTAAACAAATGAGAAGGGGAATAAAATGCAGAATAATCAAAATGGTTGACACACAGCTCTTTAAAAATAAGTTTCCAATTTGCACAACTGAAGAAATAACATTTTCTCTAAAGGCACATGAGGAAATACAAGTAATGAAGCCGTAGGCAAAATAAAATAGAAAATGTGAATGAAACAAAATGGCTTGTGTTTGGAGTATTGAAATCAACTAGGCTGATTTAATAACTCATTTGGGGGAAAGCCAAATGGAATTGGAAAACAACAGAACTATTTCAAAAATTTGCCCACTTTTTAAAAGAAAGCAAGGAAGAACTATGAATTCTACCTAAATATTTATTACTAACCAATTTTGAAAAGTAATAAAATGAGATGACAGAAGGAAAGTGTACTGCTGCTAATAAAGAGAAAACTAAAAATGGTAATGACTGGAGACAATTATTTATTCCAGTTTTAAACATGTCTTATGCTCATGATCATATGTCATCATATGATCACACATGGCCTTCAAAGCCTAAAATATTTGCTATCTGGCCCTTTATAGAAAAAGTTTAGACTGGCAGTTAGCATTTGAATTATCTGCCCTTTAGTTATTTCATCCATGTGAGAAATGGAATAAAATCCATTAGAAGAAATTATTGTAAAGTACTTGACAATATTGGCATCTAATACACATTTGTCATGACAATGAGCAGCTTAGTAGTAGAAAAATGTCTTTTCAATTGGTTTGTTGCTGAAGGAATGTAGATACCTCTTGTTTTATAGTTTAAGTTCCAAAGTTTAATATAGAGTAATAGTATTTTATTCCTCTCCTTTCTCAGTGATCTCAGGAGCATTTCAAAGTATTAACTAAGCCTCATGGCAAATATCATCCCCCTTTTACAAATACAAAAATTATAGCAGTGAGAATTTAAATTGGTTATTTAGGAGGATGTGGTAAAATGATAGAGGAACTGGAAATAAAATTATCCTCATGAGTCGGTGCATTACTTCTTTGATTATTCTCCAGCTCTAGCACACAGACAAAATACTTTTATTCTCCAGCTCTAGCACACAGATAAAATAATTTTAGAATTGTTTCCATTTATTTTTCCTTCTCCCATGATAAGGGTGGAAAGAATATTTACTGGGAAAGTTGTGACTGTTTCACCCATTACAATCAATAAAACTAATCTATGAAAGAAAACGTGACCAACAATTCATTCATTCTTAATCTTCCCTAAAATGTGTGAGTCTAGTTAGGACCAATTTTTTTTAAAAAACGTAGTTTTTGAGGAAATTGAAATGACCTGAAACAGAATACAGAAAGATTTTAACAAATCTTGAAATGTGGTAAAACTTCTCTTTCATTTCTTACTGAAATGTCAGGACCCTGGTTGAACCAAAGAAAACATTTATGTATATTGGGTTGTGGGGCAAGGAGAAAGGATTTCATAATTTTTATTTCATTCTATAAGAGTAGAGTGAGGCCACCAAATCACTAGGATGAAAGAAAGAAGAGCCTGGAGGATTATGTTTCTTCTTGAGCCTGAAGCACATTATCGTTCAAAATCTGCAATTCTGCTCCTTTGTCAAAGCACAGTTCAGAGGCTGAGCCCAGCATAAAGTGTTCTGCTTTAGAAGGCTTATTATACCTTCCTCTATGCTCCCTTAAAATTCTGTTGAACCTCTATCTCAGTGGTTCACAGAGTCTGGTCCCTGGATCAACAACATCAGCATCACTTGAAAACTTGCTAGAAATGCAAATTTTCAAACAGCCACTTGTCCACCCCACAGTCCGCTGAGTCAGAAACTCAGGGGATGGAGTCAATAATCTGTTAGCAAGTCCTTCAAGTGATTCTAATGCCCACTAAAGTTTGAGAACCATGGCTACCACAATTTGTATTTCATCTTGTATTTTGTTATAGTTTGCATTTTACTCCAAGGGTTCTCCAGGACTGCAAGTGTGTCTTATTCATTTTTTAGAATGAATAAGACATTCTAAAAATGGAATGATTCGATTTTTAGAATCCTGCATTCCTCATATTGCTAAGACCATGGAGTTCATAGTATTTTGCACTCAGTAGTAACTCAGTGAATGCTGTTAAACTGATATCACACTTGAATTTGTCCTCTTTGTTAGTATATAATATTAATAGTATTTGTGAAATATATACCATTTGATAATTTTCCTAGTATTTGAGAAAATAATGTTCTATATTTTCTCTTGATCATATGAATCCTCAGAAAGTAATGCAATTTTTCACAGTCTGGTTTTCCTTGTACAATCCAGAGAAGGTTCCTCTATGATTCTGCCATGTGCTGCTTATCTTGGTGAAAGTGTAATGATTAAGAATACAAACTCTGAAACCAGACTAACAGGAATTGTATCCCAGCTCTGTCACTTTTTCTCTGGGCTTGTTCAAGTTACTTAACCTTTTTATGCCTGAGTTTCTGTCTGAAAAATAAGGTATAATGTCCACTTTGTTAAGTTACTATGAATTTTAAAAATAAACTTAAAAATAAACAATAAAAAACTTGTCAAATAATTAGTAAATATTTGCTGTTATGTATTAGTTTTATTATTATTAACTTGAAGAAAGAACACATGGAAATTTATTACTGTGAATAATCATAATGAGCTCAACTAGTTATTCTAAAAGTAGCACGTAATTTCTATACTGTGAAAGAACATAATGTTTCTATACTAGGAAAAATATATCTGGACAAGTGTTTATTTTCCAAATTGTCCAATTGAGAAAATTACTTCTTTCTAAAAAAAACTGAGTTGTTACAAATATCCTTATAAAGAGACAGCATGCTACCAGAGGAAGAACAGTAATCTTGGAATCAGAAGGATTGAGTTAGAGCCCTACTTCTATTCTGATCATGGTTAGTTTTTTATTTTAGGTGGTAAATACAAGGTACAAGTTACTTAGCAAAACTGAACTTCAATTTTCCACCTCTGTAAAAATAAAAGCAATAATACCTTATAAACCAGTTAATCTCATAGTTGTTATAAGAAACAAAAAATAATTACCATGAAAATGCATCATAAAATATAAAGTGCAGCATAAATTATAAGGTGTCTTGTTGCTTTTATTATTATTATAAAATTGAACTACTCTGCTACTCATTATTTGTTAATGTGTTCTCTTGTGTTACATGGACATTGTAACATTGTCTTGTGTTACATGGACATTGTGTAACATGGACATTGTTGGTGGTGCAAGTTGAGAGCAAGTGGAGTAGTGTTCTTCATGATGTAGTCACATCCCTTAAGAACTATGTTCAGAATTTTGAAACATTTCACATTGGCTAATAAAACACTATTGGGCACAAATGACTTCTGCTCTGACAGCTGACCCTGCTTGGATTTAAATTGGTGTCCATAAGGCATAAGACATTGCAGTATATCATGCAGGGCCATCAGATGCTTTGCCTTTGAAGACAAATGTATTTTCTAGCCTACTATCACTACAGTTCTAGTTAATCAGTTCCCTGGTGCTTCTCTTTATGACTCCAGGCTGTTCAGTAGTTCTGTGGTAAAACTACATTCTAACAGGGCCTTTGATTTTATTTGAAGTTTTCATGATTTTGCTTCAGTTTTCTATGTCTTAATATTTATGAATGGTGCCCCAAACTTGACGGTAGTTTTAGAATCAACCTAGAAATCTCCTACTATCTCTGATCTGGCTGGTTTTCTAAATGAAATCCTTCCCTTTGATTACTTTTGAAGTCAAATTAACAGAATATAATACACACATCTCAGATTTGGAGATTCTTTTGCTCTGTAAATTTAGAACCAGCCTGAGCTTCCATGAAGCATGGGGCCCATTTCTCCCTCCCTACATGAGGCAGCAGTATTCCTGCAGTGGAGTGTGGGCCAGCCACAGAGCTGTCTGTTTTGGGTGAGAAAAAAGGGATTCTGCCCTTAAGTCATTTCAGTTGTAGCTGTAGGACAGGCATTTTCCAGGGACTTCAGTTACATTGTGGTCTGGAGATGAAGGACAATGTCTATCTGAACTGAAAGTCATGAACCCTGGAAGAGGAGTATGATGAAAAGAGGATCACTTTCTTGCCTGCCAAGGATATGGGGCTGCTGCAGCCCCCTTCCCACTCTCTGTGGAGACCTCAGCTCATCTGACTATGAGTTCCCCCCAGTAATGCCTATCAGGACAGGTGCTTCTGCTCCTCTTTTGGGTAGCTGAGGGCAAGCTGGCTTTTACTCATAAACATCACTTACTAGACTGGAGATCAAACCACACCACCAAATAAAAAAACCTGCTGACAGAGGGCGTAGTGATAAGGAAGGAGATAAGCTCCCTGAGACCTCCATACTCCCAGCCCTGAGGAAGAGAATGAATCTGCTCATATTCTGAATACATCGCTACTACAATTAACATTTGAGAAAGCCACTACACAAAAGCTATCTATAACCAAGGAACTTATACAGAGCCTTGACCCCCGAAAGAACCTGTAATCAAAGCAAAACAATCATACACAACATACATTACAGTCACACCCTCAAGGGGAGAAAAGAATCCCATCAAAATGAAAGTAAAATAAAAAATAAGAAGTAACAGCTTATTCAGATGAGAAGGAATCAGTGCAAGAATTCCAGCATCAGAAAAAAATAGTGTTTTGATACTCCCAAAGAATCACATTCGCTCTCTAGAATTGATATTAACCAAACTGAAAATTTTGAAATGACAGATAATTCAAAATATGAATTGTAAGGAATCTCAGTGAGATCCAAGAGAAAGTTGAAAACTAACACAAATAAGAAAAATAATTCAGAATATAAATGAAAGATTTACTAAGGGATACACTGAAAACAAATCTTCTGGAAATAAACTATTTATTATTTATTTATTGAAGGAATTGCAAAATATAGTTGACAGATACTAGACTGAGCAGAAGAAAAATTTCAGAGCTTGAAGACGAGTACTTTCAATTAACTCAGTCAGATGACAATAAAGAAAAAAGAAGTTAAAACTAAACAAAGGATTCAGGAAATAGGGCATTATGTAAAGCAACCAAACCTATGAATTATAGATATTCTGAGGGAGAAGAAGAAAAAGTAAAAAGCTTGGAAAACATATTTAACAGAATAATTCAGGAAAGCTTCCCTGGTCTAGCTAAAGAATTGGACATTCAGATAAATGAAGCTCAGAAAATGCCTGGGAGGTACTCTGCAAGATGAACCTCATCGAAGGATATAGTCATGAGACTATCCAAAGTCAATGTGAAAGTAAAAATCATAAAAGCAGCAAGAGAGACACATTTAATTACTTATAAAGGAAATCCTGTCAGATTAACAGCAGACTTCTCAGCAGAAACCTTATAAACTGGAAGAGAGTGGGGGCCTATTTTTATCTTTCTTAAAGAAAAAAATGTACGTCAGCCATGAATTTTATATTCTGCTAAACCAAGCTTCATAAATGATGGAGAAATGAACTCTTTCCCAGACAAGCAAACACTGAGGAAATTCATCACCACTAGACTTGTCCTCCAAGAAATGCTCAAAGGAGTTCTAAACATGAAAATGAAAGAATGATACTAGCAATCATAAAAGTACATGAAAGAACAAGGTTCACAGATCCCATGAAGCAATTACAAAATTAAGAGTACAAAAGAAGTAGGTAGCAATTCATATTACGACAGGAACAAAACCTCATATATCAATATTAACCTTCAATGTAAATGGTCTAAATGCTCCACTTAAAAGACAAAGAATTGCAAATTGGATTGAAAAAAAAAAAGATCCAACCCCATACTGCGTACAGTAAACCCACCTAACAGGTAAAGACATCCACAGACTCAGAGTATAGGTGTGAAAAAAGTTATACCAGAGAAATGGAAACTAAAAATGAGCAGTAATAGCTATCCTAATGTCAGATAAAACAGATTTTAAATAAAAAAACTGTTAAAAAAAGACAAGGTCATTATATGATAAAGAGTTCTAGTCAACAAGAACATACATAACAATCCTGAATATATATGCACCCAACACCAGAACACCAAGATTCATAAAACAAATACTACAATCTCACAAAAACAGATAGAAAGCAATACAATAATAGTGGGAGACTTCAACACTCCACTGGCAATATTAGATAAATCACTGAGAGAGAAAATTGACAAAGAAACTCTGACTGAAATTGGACTCTAGACAAAATAAACCTAATAGACTATTACAGATCATTTTACCCAACAATTGCAGAATATACATTTTTCTAATCTACTCATGAAACATTATCCAAAATAGGCCATACACTTGGCCATAAAGCATCTTAATACATTAAGAAAATTCAAAGTCATATTGCATGTCTTCTTAGACTACAATAGAATAAAATTAAAAATTAATATTGAGGAACTCTTAAAACTATACAAATACATAGAAACTTAACAACCTGCTCTTGAATGATCTTTAGATAAATGATGAAATTAAGGCAGAAATTAAAACAAAATGAAACAAATGAAAATAGGGCGACAACACACCAAAACTTCTGGGATACAGCAAAAGCAGTGCTAAGAGGAAAGTTTATAGCATTAAATGCTTACATGAAAAAGATCTCAAATTAACAACCTAATGCTGCACCTCAATGAACTAGAAAAACAAGAATAAACCAAACAGAAAGCTAGCACAAGCAAAGAAATAACAAAGATTAGATCAGAGCAAAATTATATTGAGAATAAAAAATGATACAAAGGATCAGTGAAACAAAAGTTTGTTCTTTGAAAAGATGAGTAAAATTTGTTGACCTCTAGTTGGATTACCAAGAAAAAAAGGAAGAAGATTTAAATAAGCACAGTAAGAAATAATAAAGGCGAGATTACCACTGATACCACAGAAATACAAAAGATTATCACAGACTACTATGAGCATCTCTATGTGCAGAAACTAGAAAAGCCAGAAAAAAACGATGAATTCCTGGAAAAATACTACCTCCCAAGATTAAACCATGAAGAAATTCTTAACAGACCAATAATGAGTAATGACATTGAATCAGTAATAAAAATCTCTCAATTAAAAAAAGCCCAGGGCCAAATGGATTCACAGCCACATTTTACCAGATGTACAAAGACTGGTGCCAATTTTGCTGGAGTTGTTCCAGAAAATTGAGGAAGAGGGATTCCTCCCTTATTCTATAAAACCAGTATTACCCTGATATTAAAATAAAGCAAGGGGACGACAAAAAAGAAAATTACAGGCCAATATATCTGATAAACATAGACGCAAAAATCCTCAACCAAATACTAGCAAACCAAATCCAACAGCACATCAAATAGATAATTCACCATAATCAGGTGTGTTTTATCCTAGCGATGCAATGACAGTTCAGCATACACAAATCAATAAATGTGATTCATTACGTAAGTGGAAGTAAAACAAAAACCATGTGATCATCTCAATAGATGCAGGGAAAACATTTGAGAAAATTCAACATCTCTTCATGATAAAAACCTTCAACAAAGTGGGCATCAAAGGAACTGATGCCTTTTATTATTATCTGAAAATAATAAAAGTCATGTATGACAAACCCACAGCCAGAATCATATTAAATGGGGAAAAGCAGAAAACATTTCTCCTAAGAACTGGAACAAGACAAGGATGCCAATTTCACCATTCCTATTCAATATAGTACTAGAAGTCCTAGCCAGAGAAATCATTCAAGATAAAGAAAAAAAAAAAAGGCATCTAAACTAAGAAAGAGGAAATCAAATTATTTCTGTGCACTAGTAAGATAATCTTATACCTAGAAAATTTTAAAGACTCTGTCAGAGGACACCCAGATTTGATAAATGATTTTAGTAAAGTTTTAGGATACAAAGTCAAGGTACAAAAATCAGTAGCATTTCTATACACCAATAAGGTGAAAGCTGTGAACTAAACTAAGAACTCAATACCATTTACAATAGCCACACAAAATAATAAAATACCTAGGAATACGTTTAACCAAGGAGGTGAAAGATCTCTACAAGTGGAACTACAAAACAATAATAAAGAAGTCATAGATGACACAAATGAAAAAAAATCTCATGCTCATGAATTGGAAGAATCAATATCGTTAAAATGACAATACTGCCCATGACAATATACAGATTCAATGCAATTCCTATTAAATTACTAACAATTTTTCACAGAGTTAGACAAAAGCAATCCCAAAATTCATGTGAAATCAAAACAGAGCCTGAATAGCCATGGAAACCCTAAGCAAAAAGAACAAAGCTGCAGGTGTCACATTACCTGACTTCAAATTATACTACAAGGCTATAATAATCAAAATAGCATGGTACTGGTACAAAAGTAGACACATAGATCAATGAAATAAAATATATACCCTAGAAATAAATCCACATACCTACAACCAAGTGATATTTAACAAAGTTGGTAAAAATATATTCTAGAGAAAGGACAACCTATTCAATAAATGGTGCTGGAAAAATTGGATAGCCATATGCAGAAGAATGAAACTGGACCTCTGTCTCTCACTATATACATAATTAACTAAGATGAATTAAAGATTTAAATGTAAGACCTGAAACTATAAAAATTCTGGAAGAAATTCTAGAAAAACCTCTTCTGAACATTGGCCTGTGCAAAGAATTTATGACTAAGACCTCAAAAGCAAATGCACCAAAAACAAAAAAAGACAAATGGTACTTAATTAAGCTAAAAAGCTTCTGCACAACAAAAGAAACTATCAACACAGTAAACAGACAACTTACAGAATGGGAGAAGATATTTGCAATGTGTGTTATCTGACAAAGGGCTAATATGCAGAATCTATAGGGAACTCAAACAACTCAACACCAACAAAAAGAACTGCAAATAACCCCATTAAAAAGTGGGCAAATAACGTGAACAAACACTTCTCAAAAGAAGACATACAAGAAGCCCAAAAACATATGGAAAAATGTTCAACATCAGTAATCATAAGAGAAATGCACATTTAAATCACAATGAAATGCCATCTCAAACCAATCAGAATGGCTTTTATTAAAAAGTCAAAAAACAACCAATGCTGGTGAGGATGTGAAGAAAAGGGAATGCTTATACACTGCTAATGGCAGTGTAAATTAGTACAACCTCTTGGAAGACAGTACAAAAATTTCTCAAAAAATTAAAACTAAAACTGCCATTTGAACCAGCAACCCCACTTCTGGGTATATAACCAAAGGAAAAGAAATCTTTATATCAAAAGTACAACTGCATTGTATGTTTATCACAGCACTATTCTCAAAAGCAAAGACACAGAATCCACCTAGGTGTACATCAATGGATGATTGGATAAAGAAATGATGGTATATATACATTATGTAATACTACTGAGTCATAAAAAAGAATGAAATCATGTATTTTGCAGCAACACAGATGGAGCTGGAAGCCATTATTTTATGTGAGATAACTCAGAAACAGAAATCAAATACTCATTTATAAGTGGGAGATAAGAAATGGGTACACGTGTACATACAGAGGGGAATGACAGACACTGGAGACTCCAAAGGGGAGGGCAGAAGCAGAGTAAGGGTTGAAAAATTATCTGTTGGGGGCCGGGCGCGGTGGGTCACGCCTGTAATCCCAGCACTTTGGGAGGCCGAGTCGGGTGGTTCACGAGGTCAGGAGATGGAAACCATCCTGGCTAACACGGTGAAACCCCGTCTCTACTAAAAATACAAAAAAAAATTAGCCAGGCATGGTGGCGGGTGCCTGTAGTCCCAGCTACTCAGGAGGCTGAGGCTGGAGAATGGCGTGAACCTGGGAGGCGGACCTTGCAGTGGGCCGAGATCGCGCCACTGCACTCCAAGCCTGGGCGACAAAGCGAGACTCTGTCTCAAAGAAAAATTATCTATTGGGTACACTGTTTACTAATTAAGTGATGGGTACACCAAAAGCCCATACCTCACCACTACACAGTATATCTATATAACAAACCTGCCTGTGTACCCCCTGAATCTTTTTTTTTTTTTTTTAAGGAATGACTCTAAGTTTTTTGGTGTGAGCCATAGGAACGATGATAGTACCATTTCTTGAGAAGGAGAATAGTCATGAGGAGGATGTCTGAGGAGAGAATAAATAATTAATTTTGGTTATAATACATATGAGTTGGCTATTATATATAGAACATGTGCAACTAATGCAACTGTTATTTTATTTACAGAAATCTATAGTTCAGGAGAGAAATCATTGCTTAGTATACAAATATTGAGTTTTCATTGAACACATATACTTAAGCCATGGGACTGGGTACTACAGAGATGGAGACAAGGATAGGGAGGGAGGAAGGGGAGAGAGACAGAAAGATGTACCTGGGTGAAGGGCTTAGATGCAGCAGCAAAGTCATTGAAGGAACAAGGAAAGGAGCCAGGGTATAAAGAGAGTATTTGGATTTACACAGGATAAGGGACAGTGTGTTTTATTAGAATGGGAGAGAAAGGAGAACATTTACATATACATGCAGAGAGGCCAGCAGGCAGATTAGGCTGTGAGAAGATTATCTTTAACTGAGAGGGAGGAGGGGGCGTGGATATTGGCAGTTTGAATTGAGAGAAGTTCTGAAATAACATTTTGGTTTGTGAGAAAACCAAATTACTTGACACATGCTGAGAATTGACTTGAGATTTGTGTTAAAAATATTAGATAAACTCAGTCAGGAGGGTTGAGTGCTTTCCTTCTGCCATTCTCTGATGCTCAGATGCAGGTATGGATTAGTCAGACAGTTGGATTTAGCCTGAACTCACATTCTGTCAAGTGGTTATCATAGAGAAAGAAGAACAAGAAAGTGGGGGGGGATATGAAAAAAGAGTGATTAGCAATTATAGGGAACATTCTACTTTATTGTGTAATGTAAAAATGTATGATGTCAGTCAATATTCCTACACAGCACAATTTATAATATACCCAAAGTGTCTCATCAGTGCATAATCATTTTTGATGGGTATCAAAGTCAACAGCCTCATTTTTTTCTAGTAGAACTCTTCCCACCTTCAAACATGTAGAGTATACTACAATAAGTTGAGATTGCTTTTTCTGTGCTTACTTCAATAAACATTTATGGACTATCTTACTAGGTACCAGGGGCCTTTTCTCTACAATCAGTTTAACCAGTGACTTTTAAAACTGATTGTTCTTGATCAGGACAAAGTGTTTTTTCTTCAGTGCAGAATTTGGCCCTGTGAAAAATCCAGAAGTCATGCATTGAGTGGAAACCATTGAGGAAAATGCTGTTACTGTCTTGGAAAAGAAAACTGCCACATTAGACCCACCAGTGTTCTTTTTGGGTTGGTAGGTGGCCCTGCCTCTGTTTTTCCTTCTCAGGTGCAATGAATACTGTTCTGTGGTTGCTGCAGGAAAGCAAATTATACTAGAAGAAATAAAATCCTTAGCAATAGACAAAGAGATTCACATTCCCAGCAATTGATGATAGGATAATGTGTGGCTGACTTCATAACATGGCTGCAGTCAGACAGAATGTGCCAACTGTTATGAAATAAAATGTAATGAGCCAACTACAAAAATAGGTTTGAACACCACAATGTAAGGAAAACAGGAGGCTGAGAAGGGAAAGTGGCAGGGCCATTGGAAAGCCACACATTCGAGCTTTCGTTAGACTTGGCTGAGGATGGGGATGTGTTTGATCGTAGTAGTATGAACTATTTAAGGATAATTTAAGTCGACTCAGGTTTATTTAGGTGCTTTTTTTCCTTTGTGTACTAGCCTGCCATTATGAATAAGGATTCTAATATTTTAGAGGGTCTTTTGCTTTTATAACCAAAATTACTAACTCTTTTAGGCCACTAAGAAAACATTTAACTAATTAGCGTTGTTGAGGTGAAGCAAAACAGCCTTGAATGTCTATTGACCAAAAAGATACAGGGCTTTAGCTCCCTCTAAAAGTGGTCAGAGATGTGGACAATCATCGTATTTGCTTCAGTATTCCATTTGGCTAATGGTACAGCATGATATTTCACGGCCTGAAGGTAGGAGGAAAAGTCTCCACATAAAGAAGGCAATAAACAGCTAAGGAACTAGGAAGCTCTCCTTAATCTCCCTCTGGTAAACCAAGTAAGGTGGATTGTAAAAGCCTGACTTGAAGCCACACCGTTTTGAATGTAGAGACAAGGCTCAAATGTTCTTAATTCACTCCCAGGGAGCACTCAATCCAGCTGACTGTAACATAAGGAATTTAATAAAATAAAAGCAAGTTATCTAGTCAAACCTCCTGCTGCTTTTTTTATAACATCAAAATGAAAATAGGTTTAATTTGTTGTTGTAATAAAATTCATTACAACATCCAAACATGTTTCATGCTGTTCCCCCCTTGGATATTGTATTGCTGCTGATAGTATGAATTGGAAGGGGGTAAAATTGTTCACTTGTTGAATGCAAATTAATTCATGGCACCGAGGTATCGTTCACCAAACCTCACAGGTGGCAATTTATAAAATAGTCATTTCAAAATGGAACCATAATGGCTAGGGTGAGTTTTTTTTAAATTTTAATTTATTTAATAAGGAGCATTTTATTTTTGTTTAATAAAGAGCTCACTAGACAACTTTATATGAAATCTTATTATAAGTCCAACATAAGGAGCTGTTTATCCATGCTCTCACTCTAAGTGCAAAAGGTTAGATTCCTAATTATCAGATAATTACAATATATGATGCTTTTCTGCTGCTATGTGGGCTTACCTAGGATGATAAAAGTGTATCCGCTGCGCATGAGGCTGATAAATGAGACAAAGTGAGCGCAAAAGCAACTGAAGCTTAAAGAACACGGTGGATAACAGAAGAGTGGCAGATAAAAAGAGTTATGAGAGTTCAGATGAGTGAATTCAAGCTGTTCCTTAGCTCTATTAGTGTTACATTATCCCTTTTAGAGAATTTAATTTTTGCTACTTCCTACATGTACTTCCTACATGGTGTATATTTCTCATCTCTCATTTGCTTTTTTGAAGATTGTAATTAGCGAGGTTTCATTAAAAATAAATGAAGAAGTAGAATTAATTCAGGCAATTAGGCTGGCTCATTGGGGCTGTGCTAAAGATAACGAACAAGCTGATACTTGTAGAAAACATAAGGGAAACTTATATGCAGAATAGGGAGTGATTTGTACATGCTGTCTTCTAAACTTCCCAAATGATGACAGAGCAGGGGTCGGCTAAAAAATGTTAAGCATGAATAAGGTACTGACATGCTGACAGAAAATTACTTTTAGTACATAATAAAAACCATCTGTCAAGAAAGAGAAGATTTAGAAGACTGAGAAAATGGGTGGGACATCCGCATAGATAGATGAATAAGTCACATTGTGTGTCTATAGAATGACATTGATGATTGTTACTTTATGTATTAGCTGATGTCCAATTGAGGAAAGAGCAACCTCAAAATAAAACAGAGATACAGACTACAGCCAGCTTAGCATTCTGTGAGGTGAGTTCTTAACTTCTCTAGTCACTTGTCTAGGCATCCTGGGGAGACATTTGTTTGAACTTGCCACATTGTAGGGTGTGTGTGTGTGTGTGTATGTGTGTGTGTGTATATGGTGGGAGATGGAATGTGGGTGTCTCTCCTTCAAACCAATGAGTAAAATGAAAAGATCATCTGTCTGCCGGCTTCCTCTCCCTCCTTATATCCCTCTATTTTGTGTTGTGGTGGTGTTCTCTCGGTAAATAGAAATGTAGGACACTGATTTCAGAGGAGACTTCCTTTGTCTTTACTTCGATTCTTAAGTAGTCTTGGGATAAAATCATCAATTATTTACCCTAAACAAGGCTTTTGAAAGTCAAAGCTCACACAGAATTTTAGGATTTGGATTAACAGAGGAAGAAATGATCGCAGAGTTGATTTGATGAGGAGAATAGAATAGTGTCTGTCAGCCAGGACAAAATGTAGCCAAGTTATCAGGAACCCGTAGAGTACAGATGGTCTCTGACTTACCGTGGTTTGACTTAGGATTTTTTAACTTTACAGTGGGTTTATTGGAATGTAACTCCATCAAAAGTCAAGGACCTCCTTAGGACTTATAATGGGGTTATTGTTTCTACTGAATGTTATTTCATTCACATCCATAAAATTGAAAAAATAGTAAGTCAAACCATCCTAAATAGAGGATGGTTTGCTCTGTTACCAGGATAAGGTGCATTTTCAACTTACAGTATTTTTTATTTACAATGGACTTATTGGGACGAAACCCCATTGTAAATCAAGGAGCACTTATGCTTTGAATATGAAATAGAAATAATAGGTCTTTCTAACTCAACCTCCGAGTACTGCTATTCAACTGTAAGCCATCAGCACACTGACAGAAGGAATTGCAAGCACAGTAGCCTTATCAGCTATATGGGAACATTTACTCAGTAGCTCGTAATCTAATAATAATAATAATAATACCATATATATCTATGGAAATTTAAAATATAAACCAATCTTTCACATATATTATTTTATTATTTTGAACTATATAGTAAATTTATATGGTAGGAAAACTACAGCCACTATCCCCTGGTTACAACTCATAATCTGTATGAAACAATATCAGCCCATATTATATTGGACATCAATAACTAATTTATTGTCTTTGTGAATATATCTGTAGCACTGTATTTTGTAGGATTAGGAATGCCACATACTATTCTGAAAACCAAAGAGTGAAGACAGCAATTAAATCACACAGGAAAACAAAGCAATTAGAAAGAGAGCTAAAATTAGAACTCAAAACTCTTAACTCTTATTCTGATGTTTACAAGAAAGATGGTTTCCAATAATTATACAATGTAGAAGTATGAGCTTCTGTGTATACATGGTAGACTCTGACCATTTTCTTCTCAATTCAATATTTAACTACACATTAGCGTAAGACACAAGTTAAAATTATCATTAACTTCCCAGTCAGTGTGTACATTCTTGTTTATAACTTTAAACTATTTCATTCTAAAAGAATAAAAAAGACCAGAGGCAGCAGCAAGATTTAACTGGACATATTTTTAGGTAAATGATGCATTCTATTTCAACATTTTTTGTTTTGTAATCAAAACTCCGTATCAGCACTTAAAATATAAGGGTATTAGATGAATGGTATAGAACAGATAAATTATCCTCAGGTGCCCTTTCTGGCATCATAAATGAGTCATTTTAGAAAGAACTTTTTATATCAAAGCTTTTACAAAGAGCTAGTTCAGGAAAACATTTGGTATTTATAATAACTAGTATTTCTAAAACTGCAAAGCCCACGTTATATTAAAAAAAATTCTCACTTCTCAGAAATTTGAAGAACCCCTAGAATGCTAAATGCAAAGCTATTTTAAATAGTGCAACAGACCAGCAGTGAGAAAAAGCTGTAGCATGTTTCAGGAGATAGGAGTGATTACAAGCTCTGGGCCTATCACTGTCTAGTTGTATAATCTTGAGCAGGAAATGATGTCTCTAAACCTCAACTTCTTCATCTGAAATAAAAAGGAGTAGGCTAGATAACGTGTAAACACCATTTCAGCTTTAATAATCTCTGGCCATAAAACCTATATTTTATGGTATTACTTGGCAGATCAGAATCCTATAAAGTAATTTGATTCCCTCAGCAGCCTGTGGATATAAATAAGTTTATTTTAGCATTTCTGCTCACATTTCACTGAGCATTGTTTCTTTTACCCTTTCACAACAGACTTCAGTCCTCTGAAAAGTTCACCTTTGTATTTCTGGATGTTGCTAAGATGTCTTACATATGCCTGTGAATAAATCTCAGCCTGCTGAAGCTCTTCAAGCTTTGCTGTTGCTCTGATAGCCAATTGCCACCCTGTCCAGTTACTGTCTCCTGCAATTCCTAACCTGGAGACCCACGAGGGGCAAAAATCATGCTGTGTTTCTTGTAGGTGGGGTGTCACTGCATTAGAACTAGTTTAGAAACATCTTTTCCTCAGGAGGCTTTAGACTCACCTCATGGGGCCTGAGCTGTGAAGGCATCTTCATTTTCCTGTGTCTGTCTTTTACGGCCACAGAATCCATGCATAAATATTCCTCACTGGCTCCTTTTCCTCTTACACAAATCAATGTATGTAGATTCCTGAGAGGTTGCTGACCCCACAAAAGCAATCTGAATTTGGACCAAGTCAAGGCCTTCTCTGGTAGTTGTGCCTATTGGTGGGAACTAATATTTTAAAACAGTGGTTACACCCCCTGCAACAAATTCTCTTCAGTCCTCCTAATAAAAGGGAGAAGCATCTAACATGAAGAAGCCTGCACTCAGATTAGAAGTGTCTTGTTTTGGAGTCATGTGGATTTTCCTTGTTTTAGGGTCATGTTAATGAAAGAGGTTCTTTCATTTAAGATTTACTGTTAGGACACCCTAAATTTTATAATCATTATCTGTGGTATGGGCTTGCTGCCAGCAAGTAGGTGCTTATAAATTGACTTCAATTTCAAAAAAGAGAATGTAAGCTTCTATAGCAGTCAGTAAGGTGCTGTGGAAAGACTGAAATTTTCAGTCAGACATGTGGGATCAAATCTTGTCTGCACCACTACTGTAGAGAAAATTATTTATAGCTTGACCCTCCATTTTCTCGCCCATCAAATGGAGATAATAATGCATAACTTGTAGAGCTTCTTTGAAAACCAAATGAGTCAACGCATGTAAAGTGCTCAGTACAGTAAGCTTTAACAAATGTGATATATTTGAAGGGACTCTCTCAACGGTTGGTGATATGGTTTGGCTCTGTGTCCCCAGTGAAATCTCATCTCAAATTGTAATCAATGCATGTCAAGGAAGGGACCTGGTGGGAAGTGATTGGATCATGGGGGTGGTTTCCCCTACAGTATTCTCGTGATAGGAGCGAGTTCTCATGAGATTTGATGGTTTTATAAGTGTTTGACAGTTCCTCCTTCACACTCACACTCTCTCTTGCATGCCACCATGTAATTTGTGCCTGCCTCCCCTTCTGCCATGATCACAAGTTTTCTGAGGCCTCCACAGCCATGCGGAATTGTGAGTCACTTAAACCTCTTTTCTTTATAAATTACCCTGTCTTTGGCAGTGTTTTATAGGAGTGTGAAAATGGACTAATACGGTTTTTTTATTATTATTATTACTCCCTTGGTATACAGTATCTAGATGATCTAAATGTATTATGTGACTTAGACAAAGTAAATTCACCTCTGTGGTCCTTAGTTTCCTCAATGGGAAAATAGGAAGGTCAGCGCCAGTGATTTCTAAAGTTTCCTTGAGCTCTAAAATGAATTATTTTACAATTTAAATGTTTAATTCATTTATTTAATGATATTGCTTTTCTCTATGATACCTGTCAAATTCACATTACAACTATTATCACACTTCATTTATTTTCTAATAAATTTCTGACAACATGAATGAAACCTACAAGGATCCTATTGAGTTTTGTATTTAAGTCTACATAATTCTAAGTGGGATCTGAAGATATAAAATATTTGATTGTGGTTGCCACACATAAATGAGTCAACATATGAAGTTTCCAGGTGCTACTCATTTTTGTTGGAAGGTGATAATTAGCTTTATTATGTCTTTCTGGCAACACACTATATGTTGTTTCCTCACATAGTTTCATCCCTCTATGTATCCAGAAATCAACTGAAGCTAGAATCAGTCATTTTCTATATGTGCCAGTTGGGTTTAGTTGTGTCTGAAGAGTTTAATTTTGAACATAAAAAGTGACAAAATAGCTTTGACAGCACTAGTTTGGCATACATTTTTGTGGAATAGAACCACAACTCAGTCCCCTTGAAAATCTGTATTTGTTGCAAAACTAACTAATGCTATTATTTTCCATTTCACTTGAAAAATGTTGAGCAAAATAAATTCCATCATGATATTTCATTGTATATGCATAAACAATGTGGGGATACTTTATCCTTTTTCTTTTCTAAACAAAATATTTAATTTCTGTCTTGGACAATTGTTATCATCTTGCTCTTCTCTTTTGAAAACCTGTCCATTATACCCTTGTGGGTTATGTTCTATCTAGAGTTAATAATTTAAAATAATTTTTCTGCTTAACATTTTCTTCTGATCTCATGGTTGAAAGGCAACAATTTGAATTTTTCTGTTCAAAAAACAAGACTCATGGACTTCCCTTAAAAATAATACTTTTCATCGTTAGTACCATCTTTACAAATCTTTAGCTACTTACACTTATGTAAAACCACAGAAACCAGAGTGTGGGGAATTGGTAATTTGCACTATTTTTAATTATTATCATGTTTGTTGTATTAACTGTTTATAGTCCGTATTAATAAAAATGAATGGAGTGGCAGTAACAAATCCAATGAATCTCTAACTGTAGAGACATGGTATTTTGGCCACAAAATTATCATCTTTATGCATTTCCAATGGACACTTCTCACTTGAATATTCTCCTTTTTTATTATTGTTGTTTTTCTACCATGAGATGGTTTCTTAGTACAAGTATCTGCCACATGGTTTCTAGTGTTTTCATGTATATAGTGACAATAGAAATCATGATCATGACCTGTGCCAATATTCTTATTGCGACTTCCAAATATCTCTATCATATTGCTTATACAAGTTATACACTGATTCTACATTTGCTTTTTACCATCTACATGCAAGAGATTATTGCTTTAAACAATATTTTTTTTCTACTTTTGTTGGTAAAAATTAGAGAAATCAGAAAGTGGAAAAAATAAATATCACCCATAGCTTTATGTCCGTAATGTAGCCACTATTAATATTCACTCTTGAGCAATGTGACTTGTTGGCTTTTGTATAATTAGTGTGGTGCTTCCTTCTCTTATTTTGAAAGTAAACTGCTTAAGGCATTATATATGCCCTTTGGCATTCCTGAAAAACAAATTTTTGATAAGCAAGAATTAACTTTAGTCTAAATTTCATGTGAGAATCTAAGACTGAATAACACTGATTGGAATTTAAAATGATTGACAATATAACAGAATTTTATCTTCTAGAAATCATGTAAAAGGAAAAGTATTATAATATATATAAAGTTTGAAACAGATGAAAATATCCTGGCATTTGAGAGCCATTCAAATCCCAGAAGTTATAACTCTTTCAAGGATGCATGTTGAATTATTCAAACGAAAAAAATATCCTGCTCCACAACCCAAATATCATATATTCCCTTCCTGTGTCCTGAAGTGCTAAAAAATGCTCTTGTTAACATAAATTTTCTTTGCTATCTCCCAAAACTTTATGACCTTTTCCATCCCTGACCTAATTATACAAGACAAATAGAAGTTATTTTGACTGAAGGTTTACTTATCTCCTAGTAGTGAATGAAGAGGGTGGATAATCATAAATGTAAGAATTGAGGATAAAAAGTATGTAAAGGAAACAAATTAGGGAGTATTTATCTGCTTTACAAAAGTGGTCATTAAAAATTATTTAAACAAGTCTTCCCTTATTTTCTTTTAAAAAGTATGGTTGAATTTAATCACAAAAATTTTAAAAGCTAATATATAAGATGAGGTATATTGGATTTGGAATTATAGTGCAATTCATTTATAATCCATCTGGTAAGTTGAGTTAGGTTTTATTCAAGAAATAAGTATTGAGTTTATCACTCACACTTTTAAGCAATTACACTTGCTCTGTTTTGGGGGGCATTATTTAATACTAATGATATCAACATTACTGACAAGGAGCTGGGGTGTTTTTGAGTAAGACTTGTTTTAACAATTATTTTCTGATGGTGTGGTATTAAACACTGAATCAACAACCACAAAGATGCCAAATTGATATTATTTTTCAGAAGATATCTCACAGCTCAAGAAATTATCTAGAAAAATAACAGTGTCTAATACATGTAGAGAAAATAATGTTATTTTATATTCTGCTTGTGATTATCTGAGTTTGGGGATTAGAAAGAAAAGTTAATGATAGTCCTTGTAAGGAATCTCTTTTGAAATTTTATCTGTCTTGGAAAAGATAGAATAAACCATATTAATATTTAAATTGCAAGCATATTTTGACTCAAAATGTGTTTAGGAACTAAAGATAATTTTATACTACTTCAAAAGACCCTGGTTGGAAGAATGTTCTCATTTATTAAATCTGTCTGTTGAAGTCATTGATAAAGTTGTTGAACCAACGGGTCTTAGGAGGAAATACATCAAAAACCAATAACCATTTCAACTGCTACTTCTGAGGTAACAATACTGGATTGAGAAACTGGTTGAGTAACCAACTATACTTTGATGTACAGTCCTGTATTGCTTAACAACAGGGATACATTCTGAAAAATGCACCGTTAGGCTATTTTGTCATTGTGTGAACATTATAGTACAGCCTACTACACATCCAGGCTAGATAGTATACCTTGTTGCTCCTAGGCTACAAACCAGTACAGAAAGTTACTCTACTGAATACTGTGGACAACTATAACACAATGGCAAGTATTTATATATGTAAACATAGCTAAACATAGAAAAGGTACAATAAAAATACCGTTATAGGCCGAGCGCAGTGGCTCACGCCTGTAATTCCAGCACTTTGGGAGGCCGAGGCGGGTGGATCACGAAGTCAGGAGATAGAGACCATCTTGGCTAACATGATAAAACCCTGCCTCTACTAAAAATACAAAAATTAGCCGGACGTGGTGGTGGGCACCTATAGTCCCATCTACTCGGGAGGCTAAGGCAAGAGAATGGCGTGAGCCTGGGAGGCGGAGCTTGCAGTGAGCCGAGACTGTGCCACTGCACTCCCGCCTGGGTGAGCGAGACTCCGTCTCAAAAAAAAAAAACAAATAAAAAAACAAAACTATTATAAAGGGTTAAAAAATGGCATACCTATGTAGGGCACTTACCAGGAGCTTACAGGACTGGAAATTGCTCTGGGTGAGTCATTGAGTGGTGACTGAATGAGGGCCTAGGGCATTGCCATGTACTACTGTAGACTTGATAAACACTGTACACTTAGGCTACACTAAATTTGCAAAAATTATTTTTCTTTCTTCAATAATAAATTAACCTTGGCTTACTGTAACTTTTTAACTTTAGAAATTTTTATTTTTTTAACTTTTTGACTCTTTTATAATAACATATTAAAACAAACATATTGTACAGCTCTACAAAAGTGTTTTCTTTCTTTGATCCTTATACTATAAGCTTTTTTCTACTTGTAAAATTTGTATCTTATCTTTTTTTTTTTTTACTTTTAAAACTTTTATGTTAAAACTAAGACATAAACACACACATTAACCCAGGCCTACCTAGGGTCAGTATCATCAATTTCACTGTCTTCCACCTTTACATCCTGTGTCACTGGATGGTCTTTGGGAGAAATAACATACATGGAGCTGTCATATCCTATCATAACAATGCCTTCTTTTGGAATAGAAGGACCTTCCTGAGACTGTTTTGCAGTTAACTATTTTTTAATAAGTAAAATGAGTACATTCTAAAATAAGATAAAAATACGGCATAATAAATGCATAAACCAGTAACATAGTAATTTATTATTGAGTATTATGTACTGTACATAATTATATGTGTGTTACTTTTCTTTGACTGGCAGTGTAGTAGGTTTGTTTATGCCAGCATCCCCACAAACACATGAGTAACGCATTGTGCTAGGACTTTATGATGTCCATGATATCACTAGGCAATAGGAACTTTTCAGCTCCGTTTTAATCTCCTGGAACCACTGTTATATATGTGGTCTGTTGTTGACTAAAACATGCTTATACAGTGCATGACTGTACAAGAGTTCTGAGGGATTGTTACAAAAGTTGTCTGCCTTTAGCATTACATTTATTCCATTATGGTGATATCTCATAAAATATCTACAATTTACCCTTTAACAACACGAATTTGTGCTGCAAGAGTCGACTTATATGTGGATTTTTTCCATCTCTGCCACCCCTGAGACAGCAAGACAAACCCCTCCTCTTCCTCTTCCTCCTCAACCTACTCAAAATGAAGATGATGAGGATGAAGATCTTTATGATGATACACTGCCAGTTAACAAACAGTAAATATATTTTCACTCTCTTATAACATTTTATCTTTTCTTTTTTCTTTTCTTACTGATTCAAAGTCACCACATGGGGATACACGCATTCACCAGTCACTATTCCTGCAATTGGTGACATTTTTCGTTGGAGGAAATGGCCACTACAGATATCTCACTTCATTTAAAAAATATAAAAATTTTCAAAGCGTCTTATAGGCCAAAGAGCTGAATAAGATCCTCACTCAAATACTCAAGAATTTCTCTGAGGAAAACTCAGGGGAGGAAATAGCTTTGAAGATTTTCCCACTAGCCACAGTAAGCAACAAACACTAAAGTCATAGAGCTTTAGCGCTGAGAATGTCAACATCTGCATGAAAAGTGGCTCCTCTGGCCAGCAGGAGGGAAGACATCGTCTGTGGGAGCCACTCCAAAGCACGTAGAACTCTGGGGTCTAGGGGCCGATGGGTCAGCATAGGGCTGCTAAGCACGGTATGATCTCCGGTTAAGGGGGAGCAGAATATGGGGTGGGGTGAAAAGTGTCAGACCAACAGCTGCAACAGACCCAGAACTGTGGCACCCAACATGCCCAGCAGGGCCAGGTCTTACATAGGTACCTGACGTACCCTGCCATGCTATGAAGGCCAAGACGCACTGCCTATAGTACCCTAAACTTCTGGCTCCAGTGCTATAAGTGGTGGGGCCAGAAGTCTGCAAAGAAGCGAGTTTTGTCCAGCTTATTTGCCACGCAGACTTCAGTCCAGAGTTTCAACATTAGCAACATGGTCAAGATCATGATTATCCTCTGCCACAGGAGAGGTGAGTCAAAATGACTTCTGAACCAGAAGAGTATCCGTAAAATATTGGCCACTAGTTTCACTAGACACAAGCAGGTGGAAAAGCCATTGTCATTTTGAGTACTCCCCGCAGTGTACTGCAGGATACATGGGAGCACTCCTCTAAAGACCATGGCTGCAGTTGACTCCAGGAAACCAGCAGGTTCAAGGGCACCAGAAGCCAACCCAGCCCACACACCTGTGCTGCCCTGCTGGATGCCTGAGGTCCACCTGGCAGAAGCCCCTCCATTCTCATAGGTTCCTGCAACTACACACCACAGCCACCTCCCCATTGTTGCAGCTATTCTGTACAGTTCTCTACCAACAGGACCCAACACCATCTCCTCCCACTGGGCCAGTGCACTCTGCTCGTCTGTCAGTCCTTTCATGCCAGGGACCTTTATGATTTTCCTAACACTTTCTTTTCTCTAGCTTACTTTATTGTAAGAATACAGTATGTAATACATATAATGTACCTAATATGTTTTAAATGACTTTATATCATCAATAAGCGTTTGAGTCAATGGTAGGCTATTAGCAGTTAAGTTTACAGGGAGTCAAAAGTTATACATGGATTTTCAGCTGCACAGGGGTAGGCAGCCCTAATCCTTGCTTTGTTTAAATGTCAGCTGTATATTTTCTCTTTGGATTAGAAAGGTGAGTCCTTGCACCAAGCATACGCAATTGACATCACATCTGCTCTAAGTCACATTGTTCCCACAGAGAGTGTTCTCAGACTCATTAGCACCTTCTATCCTGGGACCAGGGAATGAGAGAAGGTGAAAGGGAGTTATGCTGAGGGAGCAAAGATTGAGAAATTGCTGTGGTACAATTTCTGTCTTTTCCTTTTTATACACATACCGAGTAAATGGACATCCACTGTGAAAACATGCCTTAATTTGAACCCCATAGATTGACTATGAAGAACTAAACCAGACAATGAATTATTGAAATTGGCCATAAGTCATTCTGCAACAGCCAAGTGCCCTATAGGGCAAAGTCAAATAAGACATATTTGCCCTTAGATAGCTTAGTTCTACAAAGAAAAATAATCAACTACTATGGCACAACACTGTATAAGTGCCATGATATATAGGTCTCTGAGAACCGTAGATGAATTATATACTTGGTTGATGAGGAAAGTCTTCTGGAGGAAGGTAACACTGGTAAGGGAATGAATATGGTTTAGGTAGATTATAAAGAACGGAAGGATGGACTTTTCAAAAATGACATAAGAGCATGTGCCAGGGCCATGGTTCATGAATATGACACTTAGAATTATAAATATTACATCAAAGCAGGAACTCTAACAAGTGACTGTGGAAGAGTGGTGGAACTGACACTGAGAAAGATAGTCCCAGAACCAGACCCTGGAGGGGTCTCGTTATAGATGAAGATTCTAAATTTTATCCTGAAAGTTATATAGGGAGATACTGAAATCCTATTTAGACCACCATGATTAAAGATATAATCTATTTTCTATAGTAAAGTAATAGACATTTCTAGGAAATTACACTTTGCCTTAAATATGAAAAAGTATCCTAAGCTAGGAGACATATTTTATCTTTGTAAGTAATAAAACCTGTAAATTAAAAGAGCAGACTGCTACTTTTGGAACTCTTGTTCAGAAGCGATTAAGAGAACATTGGTTTTATAAATATTTTGGACATATTTTTATGTAATTGAGTTGCTTCGTTGCATTACTTTTTATTAGTTCATTTTGTTGAAAATAACAATATCACACTTCAAATGCAAACACACAAAACACTATATGCTATAAATATTTAAAATATCAGAATTTGCAAACATTCCATAATGTGCATACAGATTGTTGTGAATTTATACACATACACACACCACAAATACATATACATGATATTAAATCCTTTCTTTCTTAAGCATTTGTTAATTTTTCCCTAACTTGTGCTGGCCTATAGTTTAGTTGAATTCTTAGTAATTTATCCAGTTGCACTTGATAAATGATTCATGAAATTACTCACATTTTTTATCATTTCAACACAGAAGTGCAATATTGCCCTAGCTTAATTTACTGTGTCTAGTAACTTTGAGTAGAACAATAACTACTGGCTAACAAATATTTTAGGCTGCTTTCCATTTCTGTGTAACCTGTTCTGCCTTTGAATTGTCATTATATAAGAGATATATATTACACTAATCTGAGCCAAGAAAATGGGAAAAACCTGTAATAAAAATGTGATGAGACCAGGTGTGGTGGCTCACGCCTGTAATCCCAACACTTTGGCTGAGCCGAGTGGATCACTTGAGGTCAGGAGTTCAAGACCAGGCTGACCAACATAGTGAAACCCCGTCTCTACTAAAAATACAAAAATTAGCTGGGCATGGTGGTGCATACCTGTAATCCCAGCTACTTGGGAGGCTGAGTCAGGACAATCGGTTGAACCTGGGAGGTGGAGGTTGCGGTGAGCCGAGATGATGCCACTGCATTCCAGACTGGGCAACAGAACGAGACTCTGTCTCAAAAAAAAAAAAAAAAAAGAAAAGAATGTGATGAGTTTGCAAAGTTTGGCTATTTGGAAAGTTCTTTCATCCAGTGTTTTATAAAGCTGTTTAGTTTATTATTCTAATGTATTTTAAGTATAAATAATAGCTTACATTATTGAGTACCTGTGTTTGAATCATTGCTGTATCACTTACTAGCTGTATTTAAACTTGGGCAAATTTCTTAACATCTCTGTATCTTAATTCCAGGATCTGTAAAAGAGATAATTAGACCAATATTTTCACAGGTTTTGTGAAGATAATATGAATTCATGCATGTAAAAATATTTTAAACAATCATTGGCAGGTAATTAGCACTTAGCATTTATTAGCTTTTGTTATTTTACATTGCAGTTAAGTAACTAGGTTCCTCTATCTTGTAGGCATTAGCAAAGACACCTGAATCTGACTCTAAATTCATGTACATGTGTGTATTAGTCCGTTCTTACACTGCTGTTAAAAAATACCTGAGACTGGGTAATTTATAAAGAAAAGAGGTTTAATTGGCTTATGGTTCTGTGGACTGTACAGGAGGCATGACTGGTGAGGTCTCATGAAACTTAAATCATGAGGGAAGGTGAAGGGGGAGCGGCACATCTTATATGGCCAAAGCAGGAAGAAGGGGTTGGGGAGGTGCTGCACACTTAAGAAAAAAAACAACAGATCTCCTGAAAACTGTATCATGAGAGCAGCACTAGGGGGATGGTGCTAAACCATTAGAAATCACCCTATGAGCCAATCACCTCCCACCAGGCCCCACTTCCAGCATTGGGGATTACAGTTCAACATGAGATTTGGGTGAGGACACAGACCCAAACCATATCAGTGTGATAGATTTTTCTTCAAGCTGTAATATTATCATCCTTTCCCTTTGCTTCACTAGTTTTGTATAGCCTACTGAACCTACAAGGATTAGCACAATCTTTTGTCTTCTGCTAAGTTTTGTCTGAACACATCAGCCCACAAAGCAGCTTCTTTGTTAATATCTTTTTGACATATCTTCTTTACTAGATTATATTAAAATCAGAGACTTTTAGCTTACCCAGACCCTTGCAAAGTGTGTGCTTGGTTAAAAATTCTCTCTCTCTCTCTTCCTCATCATTCTATGAATGATAAATTAGATTACCTGGATCACAGAACCATTGAGTGAATTATTATGCAAGTTATCTAACTCGTTCTACGGTGTCAACTTTGTCAGCCATAACTCACCCATCCTTCACTTGGCATATTCAGTCACTATTTTTATTCAGGTTTTTGTTGTTGTTTAGAATCTTTAGGTGCCTGTGCCTCTAAGGTTATATTGAAAGAATTACTGAAATAACATAATTTCTTAAAGTGCTACAAATGATATGCACCAGCCTTTTCCTAAATCATCTACTTGTTCTAGAAAAATTCAAATTTGATTGGCATGATTTTCTTCTCTAGGAAAAAAGCAGCTTTTAACTATGGAAAGCAAAATCTTCATTTACTGGGTATCATTACAGAACTATGGCCTAGAACAGAAGCTTCCTAAAATTCCAAGAAAGCTTAATTGGTTGTTATAACCTATAATGATTTATTTCATGATCAGATGAGATGAGAGAATTGGATCTTTTCTGATATTCAATCAAAGTTGTTTACTTTCTGTTTTTCTTTAATTTAGCCTTTTGATAAGGAAAGATTTATATATCCAGAGATCAAAATATTCAAACAAAATCCAATGTTTTAATATATTAGTGAAATTTTAGTAGAGGTTTAGTGTTTCAAAGAAACAATCTTGCTGAGTATAATCAGATGATTCTTTTATTTTCCATTTATGAGGTATAAAAAGTCAGATTACTTAGGAGAAATGAAAGAAAAGAATGAACTTCGTCTTTCAGACAAACTTGTAGAATCTACTTACTTCTATGAATAGTTTCTGACCTTCCAGACAGTGAATTATCAAAAGAACACAGACAGTTTGGAATGCTCTTTCCTCATAGAATGTACTAGCAGTCATGTGGAGGGAGGTCATCTGTCTTTGGTAAAAGAAACTCCATTGTCAACTTCATCATGGTAGGATTCACTCAGAAGGCCAGGATTCATAAAGGAGAAAGCAATAATTCAAGAGTTTTGGTGGGTTTTATCTACTCTAATTAGAAGGGATTTTTTTTTACAAAACTGTGGTGCATAAGAAAAAAAATCGATTATCTCCTGCTCCATCTTGTCTTATTTTTGTACCTCTCGTGGCAATTTCCCACTCTCTGTCTCAATTTCACACCTTTTCCTAAAAGCAGAGTGCCTTTTTATGATCGTTACTTATGTACTCATCTATCTTGCTAACTAGATTATGAGTTCCTGGAGGGCAGGACCAACATCTTACCACACTTTATATATATCACAGCTTTAGGCTCAGAGAATTGCACATAGGTTATTAATGGATGTTTGCTGAATTGAAAACAAAATAAACCCAGAATTTTTTTTCCTATACAGAAAGAGCTAAATGATTTTATTTTATAGCATATTTTTAAAAGTTCTTCCCACCACCTCTTCTTTAATAATTCTTCTAGATGTGTGTGTATAGAAGGCCCAAAAATGTGTGTGTGGGTGGGGAAAATTTGGGGGCAAAAGTATTTCTGGTTCAACAGGCCTGTTTCGGATTTTCTCATTACCTCCATGTTAAGTATCACTGAAATATTTTCCTGAGGATCAGGATATTTATGTTCTTTATATAACCTAAATTCTGACTTGGAGTTTACAAATGAACTACCCATGGAAAAGTATTTTGATTTAATCAGGCTTCCATTTCCTAATCTGTAAATGGGGCTGCTGGATGAGTTAACACCAGGCACTTTCAAGCTCCAAGATTCTGTGAATCTATCATGTTTGATCAATTATTCAGCATTGTCTCTTTCTTTTTTCCCTTTCTCTCTTCTCTCCTTCCTTTTGATGCCAGAAACTGCTCCTGGAAGAAAACACACAACATCTCTGTCTTTGGAGAGCTTACATTATATTGATGGTACATGGAAGCAAAATAAGCATCAGGTTACTTAATGGCAGGTGAGTAGGTCAGTGCAATATGAACAGGGTAGAGCATGGTCTGTTTCGGTCAATAATTATGTGTTTGAAGGGAATAAAATGGACTGTTATTAAGCTCCTGCTTGATTTGCAGAAAAACTGCTAACAAATTTTCAATATGACTAAGAGACCTGAGACACAGCCAGAGACTCTTATTTTTTTTTTTTTTACCAATTTTCTGAACTGAGCAGCTCTCCTTTTTGAAAAAGGAAGCTTAAGAAAATGCAGTTATAATAACAGCAAAAGTATGTATAGTACTGTGAAACTTGTTCCAGTCTGTCTTCAATAAGTTAATTTATTACATATCTAGGGAAACAAATAAAAAAACTTCGGGGAGACTATTGAATCCTGACTCTATACTTGCACTAATTCCTGGTATCATAGAAGATCACTGAATTCTACCAGTAAGAAGGAGAGATTTTTGTGGGCAGGAGTGACATGAAAGTGTCACTAAGGCTAAGTGTCACTTAGGCTAAGTAAGCCTAAGGACAGAATCAACAGGACAACAGGACAGAATCAACAGGACATTATTACAGGAACTGTAATAATCAGTTCGTGATTAATACAACGACATAGGTGTGCAGGAGCCAGCTTATATCTACTCATGGAGCCGATTGTGGGCATCTTTTTCCAACTCCATGGTTTAGTGACTTTACGTTGGTGGTTTGAACTTGGACATACTTGAAGTGCTTATAGAAATCAGCAAATGCTACAAATCATGACCTTCCCTTCCCAGAACGCTGTTATTAATAATTTGCCAGCACAACACTGTGAATGAATATCATTGGCAAATAGCAAATCGCTACACTATCTCCCTTTATTTTTTTAATATGAGCTATTATATTGGGAAGGTAAAGTGGATATTATTTGAATATTTCCAAAGGACAAATAATTATGGTTAATTGGGAGATATAAACTAGAAATTGTGTGTGCTTATGGAGAGGAAGAGTATGTGCCAAAGGATAATTAGATCTTATTAAGTAGTGGCATTTTTGAAGTAGAATAAGTTAATTAAGGAAATGCCATCATAATCACACTGAAAGTATATATAGTACTGTGAAAATTGTTCCAGTCTGTCTTCAGTGAGTTGTGTGTATGTATATGTGTGTGTTTGTGCACACATATGTGTATGTAAGTGTACATGTGTTGAGAAGCCAAGTAAAAAATAATATGAAATTGGCTTTTCTAGAATGGAAGGAAAAATAATATAATAGACAAAGTAGGGTGACCCTTCATGTTCAAAGTGATGCCTCAGTGACTATGATATAGCTCTTTCTTCTTGCCATAGCTGATTAATTCTAGGCTAGACATGAGAGCCATGTATGGATAATCAGATTTGCTGTCACTGGGATTTGAATTTGAACAGAGTCATCTGAAAGATGGAGGTCATAAGATCTGTGTAATGTTTCTGGAGGGTAATAGTCAATACAATCTTAGCCACACTGAATTTACTCCATCCCTAGCAAAAAGATGGATCACATTTTTAGCTTAGCCTTACTCATCTGAACCATCAGCCTAGAGATGCATCTTTCAAAGAAACTAGGACTTACATCATGTCTGCTCCTAACTGAAAAGTAGAGTGAAGAGTTGTCTGAACCCTGGTAATAAAAATAGGGAGGAAATGGATGGATGGAAAGTACGGAATAAATCCAGTCTAGTATTATTTTCTCCTATAGTTTTCAAATTCTTTCTTTTATATCAGATTAATGACTTTCTGATTTTTTAATATTATATGTCTTGGGTCACCTTTTGATCTAGTTTTGCTTCAACTAACCCAACAAATTGCTACACTCATCATGGTTAGCTGTCTAAAAGCTGTTGAATTCCAAACCTCCGTGTATTCACCTGTAGCAAAGAATTAAGCCTGATCTCAAATCATACTCTGCTCTTTATGACTGGGTACTCTTGAAATACCCATCTAAAATTTTCGTTTTTAGAGATAAGAAAATTTAAATCCATGAAACTTCTTCAGAGTGTAGCACTTACTCTCTACTCTAATTTTGCATTTCACCAATTGGGGAAATTTTGGGGATATAAGTGGCAGGACTGGGCAAATTATTAGATTTGTACAGCAAGAAAGGCATAGTGGGAACCTTTCAGAGCAGTTTGAAGGGTTGGGATTCTCTAAATCCTATGAATGCTCCTAGATATCTTTATTTCAATTACCAGAATTTTCCCAATTTCCTATTGGTATCATATCTTTCATGTAAAATAATTTGTGGGTTGTGAATTTAACTGATATTGTAGTTAAGCCACTGATGGAATCAATATCTGCATTTGACTTTAAGCAGCTTTAGCTCTATGGCTAAAAGAGATAGGAGATTTGTTTGTTTGTTTCTAGCATGGTTAACATGCAGTACCCAAGTATCAATCTGAGCCTTGAGGTAAGATTTTTAAGACTTGCTTTTAGCATGCTCTCACTTTAAATTACTTGATGCCATTGGATGTAGCAAAGATACTACTGTGGCTGAGAAATTTTTCATCCATTGTTTTTTCTCTGGTAACCACAGTCAATAAATTGATTGGCTAATTTGCTGCATTGTACCATGGGCTAGTATTTTCCCATCCTGGAAAAATGAGAGAGTATCTCAATGTTTTTTGCTTCACCCCAACCTAAGAAAAATTCAAGAAAGTTAACTTTCTCTGAGGATCTGTGGCCCTTGCCCTGCTCCTAGTATCTACTTCTATATGTGTTTAGGTGTTACGGTTGCAAACGATAGACACACTGTGGTAGTACCTTCTGATCCTAAGTTCCTACAGATCGACCATCATTACATGGTTATGTGGCATATAATGTGGACCCAGTAATATGTATTTTCATTCCTTTACAACCTGTTGACAATGTAGCAACATGGCATTGGAGGCATAATGCAAAATTATACATAGAGCTTGGGCATTAGATCCAGGTGAGATGGCTTGATAATAATTTTAGCATCATAAAAGGTCATTTTTATGTAATTTCAGGGCCATAAATTGATGGTGTTAGAAGCCTGTAAGTCCCTTTTTGTAGCTTTCTGTGACCTTTCAGAATCTGAGGCCTAAGTAGAATATCTTCTCCACCATCCTGAGAATATTATCCTTGACAAATTGAAGAATCTTGAAAAGTACCACTCATCCCAAATCTTCTACCTTTGTATCTCTTAGTATTCCCTCTTGATAATACATCTTCTGTATTTTTTATAATAAATTGTAACTTCTATAAGAATGCTATGCCAGAATTGTTTTTCTCCCAATCTCTATCTGGCCAACTCTTCTAAAGGACTGATACAGAAACTTTGATTCACATGATTTAAAAAATAGAGTGTTTTTTGGAAGGAAAATGGCATCGTTTACAATCAAATAGCTGGACAACCAGGTCTCAGGAAGAGGAGAAAATACAACCTAGACAATGAGAAAATTTGTTGGTTAATGTGGCTGCTATAGCAGCACATTAGCATTGGTTTTATCCAGCACTTCAAAACTTTCCCCTAGAAATTTGCTTCTTTCTATATCTCCTTTGTGTATCATGTCTCATTCTAAAGTTGACTTCTTTTGTCGTATCATAGGATAACATTCATAAGCTCCTAAAGCTACATTCTTCCTTATTCAGAAAGAGAAAGAGAGAGAAAGAGAGAAATTTCTGCCTTAATCATTGAATAAAAGTCCTGAGATTTACTGTAACTGAACTAATTTAGCACTTGTTCATTCATAGAATGTCAAATACTAACTAGCTGACATAGGCATTAGTATGCTGGTAAGTGTTTAAAATAATATCTCAAAAAAGTAAGCATGTATATATACACAAGTTTACTATAAATTTTACTGATGTATATAATCAATAGTAATGTATTTTATACTTTAACATTGCTAAAAGAGTAGATTTTAAGTTTTTCACCACAAATAAATGGTAAGTATGTGAAGTTATATATATGTTAATTAAACTTGATTTAGTCATTCTAAAATGTACACATACTGCAAAACGTCATGTTATATGCCATAAATATATACAATATTTGTCAATTAAAACAACTAATAAAAACAAAGTCTTCCAAAAATACAAAAATTTTTATTGATGTAAAATATATTTAGCTCTCAATTTACAAAATAATAGAATATACTATACTTTCACTGTAAATTCCATATGACCAATTAATTCCCACAGAATACATTTGCTAAACTTTTTTTTTTCTTTTTTGAGATGGAGTCCTGCTCTGTTGCCCAGGCTGGAGTGCCATGGTGTGATCTCAGCTTGCTACAATCTCCGCCTCCCACATTCAAGAGATTCTCCTGCCTCAGCCTCCCGAATAGCTGAGACTACAGGCATACACCACCACACCCAGCTAATTTTTTACATTTTTTAGTGGAGACAGGGTTTCACCATGTTGGCCAGGCTGTTCTCAAAATCCTGGCCTCAGGTGATCCGCCCACCTTGGCCTCTCAAAGATGGTTGTAATTAAACTATGATTTGAAAATATCCTAATTGTTGGGAAATCTCATTGATTCTTTCATTGGTAATGTGAGAGAATTATTTGCTCATTTGGACAATAATTTTTAAATAACAGAAAGATATATTTTGTTTGGGTACCAATACAATGTCACTGACTCCAGAGTTAGGAAAAGATGTGCAGTAGCATACCTTTATACAGTATTTTCTTCTGTTTTCACTGTCAAAGTAAATGTAAATAATTTCAAGATCATAAGTACTATGGAATTTAGTAAAATATTTTAAAGGTATGAATTAATATATTTTTGCTTTAATATATTTTAGTTATAAGTTCATATAATTATTTTAATAATGGCTGTGTTTAGTAACTGACTTGCCAATTTTCAAGAAATTTAGCAATTGGCTCTCATGAGCTGGTATGAGCTAGCTCTAGTACACTGTAGGCTGAGGTACAGGTTATGTCCTCACCCCAAACTCAGAAACTGTGGCATGGGGGTGGATTATGCTGTTGACTTTAGCAAATTAAGACAAATCTTGAACCAGTGGTCAGATAATATCATCCAAACCACATGAATGGAACACTGAGATACTGCTAAGAAGGGGAAAACTGATGCTGGGGTGGCAAGCAAAAAAGGGGAACATCACACACCGGGGTCTGTTGTGGGGTGGGGAGAGCAGGGAGGGATAGCATTAGGAGATATACCTAATGTAAATGTCGAGTTAATGGGTGCAGCACACCAACATGGCACATGTATACATATGTAACAAACCTGCATGTTGTGTACATGTACCCTAGAACTTAAAGTATAATAATATATATAATATGAAACACACACACACACACACACAAATGTTTGCCACCAACAGGAGCCCAGGCATTCCTAGGGACTGTTGCAGCAGGAACTTGGGAGCCTTTGCTAAAGTGCTGCATTGGCATAACTCAGCTTGCCTCTGTGTGTGTGTGTGTGTGTGTGTGTGTGTGTGTGTGTAGAGAGAGAGAGAGAGAGACAGAGATAGAGAAAGAGAGAAAGGGAGAGAGAGAGAGATTTATTGTAAGGAGTTGTCTCAAAAAAAAAAAGGAGTTGTCTCACATCATTATAGAGACTGAGAAGTCCAGACTCATGAGAGTCAATGGTACTGTTCCAAATGAAGTCTGAGTCTGAAGGCAAGAGGAGACCAATGTCTCAGTTTGACGACAGTCAGGCAGCAGGAGATTATTTCTTACTCAGCCTTTTATTCTATTCTATTTAGGTCTTCAAAACATGGGATGAGGCCCACTACATTGGGGAGGGCGATCTGCTTTACTGTCCACCCATTTAAATGTTAATTCCATCCAGACATACCTAAAAATGATGTTTAAAAAATATTTGGGCATCACGTGACCCAGTCAAGTTGACACATAAAATTAACTATCACATGAAGGTTGTGTGACTCTGCTCAACTTTATAGTTCCTGGGAGAAAAATATGATTGACAACATCAGAGTTAATGGGCAAAAGCTGGAAGTATTCCCCTCAAGAACTGGAGCAAGACAGAATGCCTTCTCTCACCACTTCTATTCAACATAGTACTAGAAGTCCTTGCCAGAGCAATCAGGCAAGAGGAAGAAATATAAGGCATCCAATAGGAAAGAAGAAGGCAAACTATCTCTCTTCACTGACAATATGATTCGATACCTAGAAAACCCTAAAGACTCCACCAAAAGGCTCCTGGAACTAATAAACAAGTTCAGTAAAATTTCAGGATACAAAATTAGTGTAAAACTATCAGTAGCATTTCTATACACCAATAACGTTCAAGCTGAGAGCCAAATCAAGAATGCAATCCCATTTACAATAGCTGCAGAAAAAATAAAATACCTAGGAGTACCTCTAACCAAGGAGACGAAAGATCTCTACAAGGAGAACTACAAATTACTGTTTAAAGAAATCATAGATGACACAAACAAATGGAAAAGCATTCCATGCTCATGGGTTGAAAGAATTAATATCATTAAAATGGCCATACTGCTCAAAGCAATCTACAGACTCAATGCTATTCCTATCAAGCCCAGCAATGTTATCTTTCACAGAAATAGAAAAACTATTCTAAATTCATATGGAACCAAAAAAGAGCCTGAACAGCTAGAGCTTTCCTAACAAAAGGAACAAAGATGGGGGCATCACATTATCTGACTTCAAACTATGCTATAACACGTAATCAAAACAGCATGGTACTGGTACAAAAACAAAGTCACATAGACAAATGGAACAGAATAGAGAACCCAGAAATAAAGCCACACAGCTACAGTCATCTGATTTTCAACAAACTTGACAAAAACAAGCAATGGAGAAAGGACTCCCTATTGAATAAATGATGTTAGGATAGCTGGCTAGCCATATGCAGAAGAATTAAACTGAACCACTATCTCTCACTATATACAAAATTTAACTGAAGATGGATTAAATATTTAAATGTAAGATCTCGAATTATAAGAATCCTAGAAGAAAAGCTATGAAATACTATTCTGGACATCAGTCTTGGGAAAGAATTTATGATTAAGCCCTCAAAAGCAATTGCAACAAAAACAAAAAACTTGACAAGTGGGACCTCATAAACTCAATAGGCTCTGCACAACAAAACAATCAAGAGAGGAAAGAGACAACCTATATAATGGGAGAAAATATTTGCAAACTAGGCATGTGACAAAGGTCTACTATAGAGAATCTAAAAGGAACTTAATTGAAGAAGCAAAAAGCAAATAACTGCATTAAAAATTAGGCAAAAGACATGAACAGATACTTCTCAAGAGACAGACAAGTGGCCAAGAAGCATATGAAAAAATGTTCAACATCACTAATCATTGGAGAAATGCAAATCAAAACCACAGTGAGATACAGTCTCATACAAGTCAGAATGGCTATTAATAAAAAGTCAAAAAATAACAGATGCTCGTGAGGCTGCAGAGAAAAGGGAACATGATACACTGTTGGTGGGAATGTTAATTAGTGCAGCCACTGTGGAAAACTGGAGATTTTTCCAAGAATCTACAGCAGAACTATGATTTCACCCAGCAATCACATTACTGGGCATATACCCAATGGAAAATAAATTCTTCTACCAAGAAGACACATGTACTAAAATATTCATCACAGTACTATTCACAATAGTAAAGATGTGGAATCAACCTAGCCTCCATCAGTGGCAAACTGAATAAAGAAAATGTGGTACATATATACCATGGAATACCACACAGCCATAAAAAAGAATGAAATCATATCCTTTGCAGCAACATGGAGCAATAATGGAAGCCATTATTCTAAGCAAATTAGTACAGGAACAGAAAACCAAATACCTCGTGTTCTCACTTATTATAAGTGGGAGCTAAACATTGGATACTCGTGGACATAAAAATGGCAACAGACACTGGGGACTATCAGAGGCAGTAGGAAGGAA
Source organism: Pongo abelii (assembly GCF_028885655.2). Classification (NCBI taxonomy): domain Eukaryota; kingdom Metazoa; phylum Chordata; class Mammalia; order Primates; family Hominidae; genus Pongo; species Pongo abelii. The sequence goes on along the minus strand of NC_071991.2, from coordinate 87,856,621 downwards.
GGAAGGCAAGAGTTGAAAAACTATAACTGTTAGGTACCATGCTCACTACCTGGGTGATGAGAGCAATCCTATCTCAAACCTTAGCAGCACTCAATATGCCCAGGTAACAAACCTGCAAATATATACCCTGAATCTAAAATAAAAGTTGAAATTACATAAACAACAAAATAATATGGTCGGTCCAGCTTAGAACACTAGGAGTCAACATTCTCTTAAAATTGCTAGATGCAACTGAAGTAGGCCAAAATAGTTCTAATCCATATTTGGTATAATATAATTATCTCATTTTAATTCAAATAATTGATAATATATTTCCAAATTTAAACAAAATCTAAAAGAATTGTATTTTTAGAAGTCAAATAATAACTGCATCATGGGTAGGAATTTAAGGGACTATTTATCACTTTTGCTCTTAGATTTACAAAGTTGTCCAAAAAAGAAAGAGGAAAAAAGTGGATAAAGCAATCTGACTTCTTGTGTATGTGTATTAATTGGCTTAGGTTTGACTACAGCTAACAAAAAAACCCATACAACAATGGTTTTAATAAGAATGATAAGTCTATTTCTTTCTTTAAATTTAAATTTTTTTATTATTATACTTTAAGTTCTGAGATACATGTGCAGATCATGCAGGTTTGTTACATAGGTATACACATGCCATGGTGGTTTGCTGCACCCATCAACCTGTCATCTACATTAGGTATTTCTTCTAATGCTATCCCCCGACAGGCCCCAGTGTGTGATGTTCCCCTCCCTGTGTCCATGTGTTCTCATCGTTCAGCTCCCACTTATGAATGAGAACATGCAGTGTTTGGTTTTCTGTTTTTGTGTTAGTGTGCTGAGAATGATAAATGGTGTTGGAAAAACTGGCTAGCCATATGCAGAAAACTGAAACTCGACCCCTTCCTTATACTTTATACAAAAATTAACTCAAGATGGATTAAAGACTTAAATGTAAGACCTAAAACCGTAAAAACCCTAGAAGAAAACCTACGCAATACCATTCAGAACATAGACATGGGCAAAGACTTCATGACAATATTTTTATCAAGAGTATGGAATAAGTTAGTTGAAGGATGTTATGATGCTACACAGTGTCAGAAAACCACATTACTTTTCTCTTTTCCCTCTATAAAGACTAGGGTTCCCAATATGAACACATGGCAGGAAATGAATGCTTCAGTTCTAACATTGTAGCCTCATTCCAGCCAGTTGAAAGGGCATGTTCTAGAAATTTTATACTTTTTTTCTGTTTACACTCCATTGCCAGGACTCATAGGTCTACTTCCATATTGCTACAAGGTAGGCTGAGAACTGTGGCTTCTGTTCTGGGACACCATGGTCCAACTACATATTAGAGGGAAATCTGTGAATTTGGAATAAGGGCAAATATTAAGAGAAAAGTATCCATTTCTGAAATGCCACAGTTTTCCACTGGCTTCTTTTTAAAGAAAACCGATTTGCCTAGTATTAAAAATAGTCTTACTGGCCGGGCACGGGGGCTCACACCTGTAATCCCAGCACTTTGAAAGGCCGAGGCGGGTGGATCACTTGAGGTCAGGAGTCATCAGCCTGGCCAACATGGTGAAACTCCATCTCTACTAAAAATACAAAAATCCAAAAATTAGCCTGGCGTGGTGGCGCACGCCTGTATTCCTAGCTACTCGGGTGGCTGAGGCATGAGAATCGCTTGAGCCTGGAAGGCAAGGTTGCGGCTAACCGAGATTGGGCCACTGCTCTCCAGCCTGGGTGACAGAGAGAGACTCCATCACAAATATTATATATATATACACACACACACATACATACACACATACACACACATATATATGTATATATAATATATGTATAGTCTTACTGTCAAGAGTCTGTAAGAGCCTGGCCCTTGAAAATATTTGTTGATACAATGGTTCTTCACTTAAAAAAATTTTTAAGGTTCAAACTACTAGCAGTTTTAAAAAATACCTGGGGTTTAAAATTTTTAAGTAAGTATATTTATTTTAAAAGAAAATTGTATTTTACACTAATGAATGGAAAACCCATAATCACTTCCCATAATAGAGAGTAATCACACACATGAATATAATGTAAGCAGTCCTGGGTTTCTGGCTTGTTCAGATGCCAATTTTATTCTATAGAGTTTGGAAAATTCCTTTTTTTGCTTTGTGTGGCTTTAATTCAATTCTCTTATTTTTCTTTCTCATCATCTTTCTTTTCTTCACTTTTTCAATGTTACTCAATTGTTTTCAATTTATCTATTAAATATTTAACATTTTTAGTAATAATACTCTTTATTTTTTGTGTATTAAAAATAGAAAATATTAAGCCATCTCTGAACCCATCACACAACTAACAACTCAGTGTTACCAATAACTTTATTCTTGTCCTGTGTCCCTCACATCCCATTGCTCTGCCACTCCCCCAGAGCAATCTCTATACTGAATTTTCCGTTTATCCTCCCTTGAATGTTTCCGATACATAAGTCCTCACTTAACTTTGTTGGGGTAGGTTCTTTGAAACTACAACTTCAAACAAAGTGATGTATAGTGAAACCAATTTTATCTAGGCTAATTTACCTAAACAAGTCAAGTTACATGACATATTTCTGGTCGCAAAAACATCACCAAACTTCTTTAATAAAGACCCCAAACACTTCTAATATTAAACATTGAAATAAATGAATGTGAGCTCTACATACATTTAAGAAAGATTAATAAGAAGTAAGATAATCATTTATCCAATTTTTGGTGGATAAGTGAGTGATGATGGTCATAGTGATGGTGGGTTAAATCAAGAAATAAATGTTTGCAAGGAATAATTTTAAGGAGTACCTCCTACAACCGTGTAGTTCAAACAGATACAATAATGAATATCGGAGGCTCGCTGAGCACTTTTGTACCACATCATTTATTGTCATGCATTTGTATTTTTATTGTACATCTTGCAGATTTTTATTTTACAATAACTTGTATTAATTTATTCATTCGTTTCCCAACCAGCTTATTTTAGTTCAGGGTCAAGGATGGCCAGAGCCTATTCCATAAGCTCAGGGCATAGGATGGAAACCAACCCTTAATGGGGATGCCAATCCCTTGCAGGGGGCACATGTACACACACATACCCCTACTCATTTATATTGGGACAATTTGGACGTGCCAAGTCATCTAACCGTGCACATCTTTAGGATGTGGGAGAAAACTGGTGTACACAAGAAAACCTATGCAGACGTGGAGAAAATTTGCAAACTCCTCATGGTGGCCCTGCCAGGAGTGGAATTTTTTTTCTCATCAAGTTTAAAAGTAACCAACATTGAACAAAACAAAGGTATTTGAGAAACTGCTACAATTTCATTACATACTCAAGTATCCCTAAACAATATATTATTTAATTTTTTTGTTTTTAGTTTTCTTATTATCTAGTGTAATATATTTACACCCAACTTATTGTTTGTATTTCCTGGCCAACCGATTAAGTTTCCTCTGAAAACTTGAAAAAAAAATCCAGTAATATGCTAGCACATTTGTATCATTGAAAAAAACATATAAGGGCTATAGTCAAAAGAAGCACAATATTTTTAAGTTGAGATTCTACAGCAATTCACATTTTCTTAAAGATTCTTCAAAGATGTCTGATAATGTTATATATAAATATTTCAACATAAGCTGTCAATGTGAGCCAGATTTAGTGATTTATTTCACTATTTATTCAATCATAAAATAAAGTAAATAGGCATTATTTTCACTTGTTTCACTATTATCTATTTTTATATAATTTAACAATTTGAAACCATATTTTAATCTAACATTATCTTCATATAATTTTGTAAACAAAATGGACATTATTAAAGACACAAAATACTGGAACACACTGGGGGAAAATCCACGAGTGAAAGAATCTGTAGTATATGTTAGACAGAAAGGAAACCTCTCTTTGAGAGTGGATACATGTTCATTCATTCATTTGTTAATTATGTAATTGTTATGCTAGACATTCTAATGTCTAATGATATGCTAGACATTCTAATCTGTGTGTGTGGGATGACCAAATACACACATGAGTTTCTAGAATTTTAATAATAGAGTCTAAATAGTTTAGCCACCAAAGAAATATTTGCTTATAAACTGTAATTAGGGCTGGGAAGAAAATGAGCAGATAGCCATATCAGTTGGAAAATGACCAGTAAAATGGAAGATAGAAATAAATTTCCATAAGAGGCAAAAGGAAAAATTTATAGAGAAGATTGTAACAGGCTGATAGAATTTTCAAAGATTTTGGCTAAAGATTAGCTTAGAAAGGAAATTTAAGTGTAGGAGAAACATAAGAAAAATCACAGGCATCCAAAAATGTGGGATTTGTTCAGAGAGTATCGTGCAATTCTGTTTGTTGAACACTTAAACAGTATTGACTCTGCACCAAATACTGGCCTAAATATTTATCTTAGCTCATTTACTCTTTACAGTCACTATTTCAGGGAGATTCTATTATTTTTCCCATATTCAGATGAGGAAATTGAGGCATGGAGAAGAAAGAAACTTGCTTAAATTTACAGAACCCAAAAAGGATCACTATGAACCCTGACTGGATAGATAGTGAATAAAGCACTGAGGAAGTAATCTGAGATTCTAGTTTCCTCATCTGCAGTGTATATTTAGGGTAAAATGAAATAGAAGGCCAAGTTTGCAATTCTTTGCATAAGAGTATGAGTATTAATTATTGATCCTTTCTGCAGTGGGAGATGGGCTCCAAAGGGAGTAATAAACATTAGTGTTTGGCAATGTTTGGTGATGTTTGTTAGACATATATTTTGGGACTGGCATAGGCTTTGGTTCACATTGTTTTTAATCCTCACAATACAATGATATGAAACAGAGTTTCTCTGAATTCTATTCATTCTGAGAACAGTATGACTAATTGTGAGGCTTCCATAATAAGCAAAATAAAGAACTGAAATGTAGAGTTCATTCTTCTCTTTCCTTTAACAATCTACAGCCCTGGGGGCAGTGCCCAGCTCAGAAGGAAAGTTCACAGCCTTAAAATGGTTAATCATATACTTGTGTTGAGAAATGTTTTGAAATAAGTATTTCTCTGAAATTCAATCTTCTCTAAGATTGCCTTGATCCGAATTCTAAAGTACAACAGATTGAAGCATAATCAGACAAATCTTCATTTATTTCTAGTTTGCTCACATGATTAACTTACATGTACAAGTTTCAGTAACTTTATTGCCGAGGAAAAGGAAGCTCAGTGTTTCCAGAGATTCCCAAGCTTTTCGTTTCATTGGGCCTTAGTCATGTTTTCAAAATGTTATAAGACTGAAAGGAATACTTTAGAGTTTCATTTATTAAGCAATAAAGTCTAAACTTTATAAATGCTTATGTCCTAACAATTTGTTAGATGTTTAGGGAAAATAATACACGTAAGTTACAAAAATAATGTGACATTTAATTTTTAGATAAGCACAATTACTTACTAGTGATATGTATGTATCTAGTGAATACTGCACAACTTCTCAGATATTAGATCCAGACTAGACACAGCCGGGACCCCCATTTTATCTGTTCTACATTGTGTTTTTTTACTGCTTACTTGCTTATCATTGTAGTAATCACTGAAAACAAAACTTTGCAAAGATATGCCATTGAAAGGAATGTAGTATAAACCACTGTTAAAACTGAACTACTTCAACCTACTAGTTTGCAGCATCTGACAGATGTTAAGTATCATTGTGTTTCCCTTAAAACTTTAAAATATTCCATGGTTCTGGGTGAATTTTGTGGTTTTAACCCAGGACACAATTGCACAGGTAGTGAAACATCAGTATATATGATTCAGCACATTTTAAGAATTTGACCTGAACACATTTCACTTTGCATCCAAACATACTGGATTCAAAACACATATTCCAACCCTAATGTTTTTATTTCAGATAGATTATCCCATAGATGCATTATGTTGTTCGGGGGGACTAAAAGTATGGATTCAAATCAAGTTTCAAATTCTTGTTTCACTATTTATTAGCTAGAAGTTTGTCTCTGAGCAAGTTACCTAAGACCTTTGAGCCTAGTTCCTTCATATATAATGTGGAAATAATAATAATAAGCACATCTCATAGTAGTTGTCAGAATTATAGTAAATATTATACTTTGAGTACCCAATACAGTATTTGGCACCTTTGGGGCTACAGTGAATGTTATTTTCCTTCTTATTTTCTCTACAAAGAGAGATTTTCTCATGAAGTTAACCAAGTTTCTATTTCAAATAACACATATTTAAAATGAGAAATCTTTCTGTAAATACCATGAGGGCAATGATTCATAAATTAGCAAAATGGAAACTAACACATATGAGATCAGATGTTTAATTTTGGAGGATTTATGCCATGGCAAACATTAACAATGTCTTCCCTGATGGTAGTTTGTATTTCTGTGGGATCGGTGGTGATATCCCCTTTATCATTTTTTATTGCGTCTATTTGATTCTTCCCTCTTTTCTTCTTAATGAGTCTTGCTAGCAGTCTATCAATTTTGTTGATCTTATCAAAAAACCAGCTCCCGGATTCATTATTTTTTGAAAGGTTTTTTGTGTCTCTATTTCCTTCAGTTCTGCTCTGATCTTAGTTATTTCTTGCCTTCTGCTAGCTTTTAAATGTGTTTGCTCTTGCTTCTCTAGTTATTTTAATTGTGATGTTAGGGTGTCAATTTTAGATCTTTCCTGCTTTCTCTTGTGGGCATTTAGGGCTATAATTTTCCCTCTACACACTGCTTTAAATGTGTCCCAGATATTCTGGTATTTTGTGTCTGTGTTCTCATTGGATTCAAAGAACATCTTTAACACCTCTACGCAAATAAACTAGAAAATCTAGAATAAATGGATAAATTCCTGGACACATACACTCTCCTAAGACTAAACCAGAAAGATGTCGAATCCCTGAATAGACCAATAACAGGCTCTGAAATTGAGGCAATAATTAATAGACTACCAACCAAAAATTCCAGGACCAGACGGATTCACAGCCAAATTCTACCAGAGGTACAAGGAGGAGCTGGTACCATTCCTTCTGAAACTATTCCAATCAACAGAAAAAGAGGGAATCCTCCCTAACTCATTTTATGAGGCCAGCATCATCCTGATACCAAAGCCTGTCAGAGACACAACAAAAAAAGAATTTTAGACCAATATCTCTGATGAACATTGATGCAAAAATTCTCAATAAAATACTGGCAAACCAAATCCAGCAGCACATCAAAAAGTTTATCCACAATGATCAAGTGGGCTTCATCCCTGGGATGCAAGGCTGGTTCAACATACACAAATCAATAAACATAATCCATCATATAATCAGAACCAAAGACAAAAACCACATGATTATCTCAATAGATGCAGAAAAGGCCTTTGACAAAATTCAACAACGCTTCATGCTAAAAATTCTCAATAAATTAGGTATTGATGGGATGTATCTCAAAATAAAAAGAGCTATTTATGACAAACCAACAGCCAATATCATACTGAATGGGCAAAAACTGGAAGCATGCCCTTTGAAAACGGGCACAAGACAGGGATGCCCTCTCTCACCACTCCTATTCAACATAGTGTTGGAAGTTCTGGCCAGGGCACTCAGGCAGGAGAAAGAAATAAAGGGCATTCAATTAGGAAAAGAGGAAGTCAAATTGTCCCTGTTTGCTGTCCCTGTTTACAGATAACATGATTGTATATCTAGAAAACCCCATCATCTCAGCCCAAAATCTCCTTAAGCTGATAAGCAACTTCAGCAAAGTCTCGGGATACAAAAATCAATGTGCAAAAATCAAAAGCATTCCTATACACCAATAACAGACAAACAAAGAGCCAAATCATGAGTGACCTCCCATTCACAATTGTTTCAAAGACAATAAAATACCTAGAAATCCAACTTACAAGGGAAGTGAAGGACCTCTTCAAGAACTGCAAACCACTGCTCAACAAAATAAAAGAGGACACAAACAAATGGAAGAACATTCCATGCTCATGGATAGGAAGAATCAATATCATGAAAATGGCCATACTGCCCAAGGTAATTTATACATTCAATGCCATCCCCATCAAGCTAACAATGACTTCCTTCACAGAATTGGAAAAAACTACTTTAAAGTTCATGTGGAACCAAAAAAGAGCCCGCATTGCCAAGACAATTCTAAACCAAAAGAACAAAGCTAGAGGCATCACGCTACCTGACTTCAAACTATACCACAAGGCTACAGTAATCAAAACAGCATGGTACTGGTACCAAAACAGAGATATAGACCAATGGAACAGAACAGAGCCCTCAGAAATAATACCACACATCTACAACTATCTGATCTTTGACAAACCTGAGAAAAACAAGCAATGGGGAAAGGATTCCCTATTTAATAAATGGTGCTGGGAAAACTGGCTAGCCATATGTAGAAAGCTGAAACTGAATCCTTCCTTATACCTTATACAAAAATTAATTCAAGATGGATTAAAGACTTAAATGTTAGACCAAAAACCATAAAAACCCTAGAAGAAAATCTAGGCAATACCATTCAGGACATAGGCATGGGCAAGGACTTCATGACTAAAACACCAAAAGCAATGGCAACAAAAGCCAAAATTGACAAATGGGATCTAATTAAACTAAAGAGCTTCTGCACAGCAAAAGAAACTACCATCAGAGTGAACACGCAACCTACAGAATGGGAGAAAATTTTTGCAATCTACCCATCTGACAAAGGGCTAATATCCAGAATCTACAAAGAACTTAAACAAATTTACAAGAAAAAATCAAACAACCCCATCAAAAAGTGAGCAAAGGATATGAACAGACACTTCTCAAAAGAAGACATTTATGCAGCCAACAGACTCATGAAAAAATGCTTATCATCACTGGCCATCAGAGAAATGCAAATCAAAACCACAATGAGATACCATCTCACACCAGTCAGAATGGTGATCATTAAAAAGTCAGGAAACAACAGGTGCTGGAGAGGATGTGGAGAAATAGGAACACTTTTACACTGTTGGTGGGACTGTAAACTAGTTCAACCATTGTGGAAGACAGTGTGGCAATTCCTCAAAGATCTAGAACTAGAAATACCATTTGACCCAGCCATCCCATTACTGGGTATATACCCAAAGGATTATAAATCATGCTGCTATAAAGACACATGCACACATATGTTTATTGCAGCACTATTCACAATAGCAAAGACTTGGAACCAACCCAAATGTCCATCAATGATAGACTGGATTAAGAAAATGTGGCACATATACACCATGGAATACTATGCAGCCATAAAAAAGGATGAGTTCATGTCCTTTGTAGGGACATGGATGAAGCTGGAAACCATCCTTCTCAGCAAACTATCGCAAGGACAGAAAACCAAACACCGCATGTTCTCACTCATAGGTGGGAACTGAACAATGAGAACACATGGACACAGGAAGGGGAACATCACACACCAGGGCCTGTTGTGGGGTGGGAGGAGGGCGGATGGATAGTATTAGGAGATATACCTAATGCTAAATGACGAGTTAATGGGTGCAGCACACCAACATGGCACATGTATACATATGTAACAAACCTGCACATTGAGCACATGTACCCTAGAACTTAAAGTATAATAATTAAAAAAAAAAAATCTCTTCCCTAAAAACAGGTATGTCAGTGGCAAGTAAGAAGCGAAAGGCCGAGAAGCAAGAAGTCAAGCAAAAGGCGGCTAGATTTAGACAGTAGGAACAGATGTACCCTATATCAAAAGATGTTCCATATGTTCCCCTCAAAAAATTTATAGGAAAAATTATTTTTTAGGTTTTTTTTTCCAATTTTTGAGAGTACTATTGCTCAGAGTTGTCATTAAGATCAAGAATTCGTAACGCATTTTTTTTTATGTGTATGTTATGTGTGATTGTGTGGCTGACGAAACCATCGAACTAGTGGATTTCACTACCCATTCTACTCATCTTTCTGCAGATCTGACATAGGTAGTTGGGAAAATTATTTCTGGAGAAGAATCTCATTCATTCAAAATTCCTTAGAGCTATATGAGATCATTAATAAAGATTTTCTCAATTAACTGCTAAATCAGTAATTAAGGCAAAGAGATCTACCACAAATGAAAGGATTAAAAATTCAGTCACATCTAGGAATGATGGATATTCATCACACACCGTCTTTAACTGTAAACTATGACTCTCCCTACCAATTAAACATAACAAAAAGAAGAAAAGTTAGATGGTTTTCAACTGGTCAAACTGCCAAGACAGTAATGAGATTGTATGGTATAGCATAACACTTTTAAAAAAAAGTATACATGTTTTAAAACACAATTTTAAAATAGCTTGAAATATATTTGAGCTAAGTTAAAACTGATCAGAAACATTTATTTGCAGGACCACATAAAATTACAGTAATGGAAAGGCAGCATGATATACTAATAGTTACAGCTACACCCTACACTTGCATAGAGCAGCATATATGCCAGACCATGTTTTAATTATTAAATATAATGTAAAAATGCTAAAAGTAGAGTACAATAACCTAGTAAATTCCTTTATATTTAAATTTATTAAGATAAAAACACAGAATTTTAAAAACCTGGATATGTTCATTTTAGTTTAACAGGATATGTAAAGTCTCACAAAAATTGAAAAAGCCTATAACCAAACACCTTTCCCTCTTTTACTAGATGGCAACCTTTTCTTTAACATTTTTAAATGTTGGCCAAAGCTCCTGTTATTAGCCCTGTGATGAGTGTGTTTGGGCAGTCTAGAAAAGACAGTACTAGTTCTACAGGGCAGTGTTACAATTTTTCTTAAATTTTTTTCCTTGCCCATGACTAATTACATTTAGACCTTTTGTAAATTAAGAATTTCAAGTTTCATGCTAATTTACATGACTGATAGCAGCCTTTACTCAAAGAGTAGCTTCTGTTTATATCTTTATCAAATGCTGCTCTATCTAGTCAGCTTTTTCATGATTGCAAATCTGAAGGAGTATTTTTTTCTGTCCTAGAAAGAATGACTACAAATCTGAAGAAGTATTTTGTGTGTGTGTCAATGCAAAAATTGCACTGGACAAAGTTAAATAAGGAAGCAAGACTTTATTCAAGGCCGTTACAATAGGGGAGCAAGACCATAATACAATCTGAACTCATCTTTGCTGAAACAAGGGGTGAGAAAGTTTTAAGCACTGTAGTAAGAGGGAAAACGTAGGCCATTTGTATTGGCTCATTGGCTTTACCCAAAGGACAAGTAAACCTTCTTTTATCATTGTGACAGGAGGTAATTTTACAATTTGGAGCAAGCCACCCACTCAGGAAGTTAAGCTCCAATGTTCTTACAGAGACCTGGAGGTAACACTTTATCTTCCTTGATAATTACATATCAAAGGGATGGCTCCTGGATACTTGAGAAAGACAATCCTGAGTTGTGAAACTGGTAAGAGGCTTTTAGAAAGATTTACATCTCAAAGGGGCAGATAAAGGATTTACAATTAAAGTTTTCTGAAGTAAATGCTCTAAGGAAAGGGAGGTCAAGGGACCTAGCTAGAGTCAAGAAAGAGTCTGTCTAAAGCTTAATCAAGCTGGAAGGAACTTGAAGACCATCTTGATCACAAGTATTAACAGAAATTCAGTTGCGAAAACTGATGAGAACCGTATAATAATGGCAAATGGTTGGGATGCAGAAGTTATCCCAGTGTTTAATCTTACCAGAGTTTATTATGATTATGATGATGTGCTCATTAGGTACATTTAAGAAATCACCATGAACCCCATTCATAAGGTGAAAGTGTATTGTGTCCATGTACACGTGAGTCAGACCTCTCATTGATTCTCACCCCTCCCACAGAAATGTGTGAGAAAATCATGGAACATTTTTAAATTGCATGTGTTTTCATAATCTTTGTTAATCTGACACAAAATGGACCATATTTATACTTTGAATCCTTATAGCCCATCATTTTCATGGTGGACTGTTATGATGTACAGTGGGCCTCTATAACATCCGTTATCAGGCTTTTGGTTAATTCTGTAAATTATCACTGGAGTATAATAGAATTAACCTAGAATTTAAGGTGGGAAAAATAAGGTGAAATTGTGGGTAGATTTATACCTTTGTCAAGACGACTTTTGTAATTTAGAATGTTCCAAAGGTAGAATTGATTTGGTTGGGAGGTAGAGAACTCTCTGTTAATCAGAGCATTCGAACTGAAACTTCATATAAGACATAATCAAAAGAATCAATAAATTGGTTGAAAAAACAGTATTATTGACCTCTAAGGCCCTCTTTTTAACTTTACAGTATTTAGATTTGCCATCTGTCCAGCCAAAGTTATTACCACTTTCTTATTCAATTATTATTACTTGAATGCTAGTTATAATTCACTTGAATTCCCACATTTTTGTTTCATAGATTTAGTTAGAATATTAAATGAAGTATTATGCCTTGAATGTATTTGTTCTAAACATATGCAAAACAGAAACAAAAGTCTTCTAGCTCTCTATTTGCCCAAATTAAAATGCAGTTGAAAAGTCATAATTAGTAGGTAATGTAAAGCAATAGAAACTTTGAAGGCCCTTAGCTTCCTGAAGAAAATTTTCATAACTGAAATTATCACTGGTTTGTGTATACAAAGTTTTTCCCAATAATTTGGCAGTAGTTAGTATTTTAAAATCCTATCTAAGGGATTTGTGTTGAATTTTTAATATATTCTTTTTTATTGATAATTTGGCTGAATATAAATTATAGTAAAATATTCTGAAAAAGTTAAAAAATTCAGTCAATTGTCTGGTACATTGTCTTTCTAATGAAAAGGACCCTGGAGTTTCCAAACATTCATTTTCCCATACCATTTTATTGCATAAAGACTCCTTCCAAAGATTGTAAAGGAATGGGTCTTTTTTGTTCTTTTCATTATTTCAAGAGTAGAATTTCCACTTCCTTTACTAGCCATTTTTGGCAGATAATAATCATTTGGCATATTTTTATGATGCTTTGTATCACTTACTGTAGACATAAGCATTTCCCCTTGAGAAGCTTTCTAAAGAGAGCATTTGACAACTACTTAAAAAATGATTGGATGATATTCTCAACATTTATCCATTACCCATTTTACATTTTGCTTAACAAAGAAATGCGTCGAAGATGGACTTACAGTTCAAAAGAAACTCCAGGAGAAACAATTACTTTGGCACAAAAACTATATTTCACTTCTTGAATTAATTGATTTGGGAATCAGCAAACTGGAACTATAATTTTAAGTCCTAAGACATAATGCACATGCATTACACAGAGAATCTTGCCCTGAAGCTTGTAGTTAATGAAATAAACTATTGAAAAAAATGTAGCTTTGGAAAATGTTTTAAATGTAGTATTGTGTTCCAATTCTTTTTTGGTAAACTTGTTAATCTGTTAGGTTGAGGAAAATGTGATTGATTTCAAAAGTGTCACTCTGATAGAATAAAGCCACCTCAGAAAAGAAGAGATTGTTAAGGGCAAACAGGTACCAAAGCACTAGCTGATTCTACATGCAGAGTATTTGTATCATATATGAACTTGTAAGGAATTCCCACATAACCTAACTAAATATATTTTGTGATTTGTAGTACTGAACAAATATTTGTTCCTGCTACTTGTTTTTATTAAATATTGTAAACTCGTGACCCATAGGCTGCATTTAATAAGTTTTGTTCAGTCTGCATATTTTTGTTTTTCTTTGTTCTTTTTCTGAATTTTAAAATGTGTTAACATTTAAAAATTATATTTATTTAAATATCCAGATGTCTGGTATATCTTGAAAAATTGAAACTCCAATTGTGTCGGGCCCCCTGCCCCACATGGCATTCATATACCCATTTATTTATGTATCCATCTTTTCAATTAGTGAATAAATGTTTATTGAAAACTAATTATGTGCCGGGCACTGATGTAGGAATTGGAAATATAGAAGGTCCCTGCTCTCATGAAGCTCCTGTATTAGATAGAGAGGGATTGCACTTTTCCAGTTCATTACAAATAGCATCTCTCTTTAATTATGTGTTTTCTTGGCTTAAAATTTTAATTCCTAGTCTATATACTTGGAATGAGAGATGACATAAAGTTAACTCTAAAGGAATTTTTTAAATTAATGTTTTTATTTTGCCTTGAGAACTTTTTAAGATTAAAATCTGATACCTTAAATTGTATGAGTAAAATTATAATTTAAAAACTGGCAAAGAATGTAAATACTTATCATGTTTAACTAAAATGTCAGTTAACTATAGTCAGCTCTGATTTTTTTCTCATTTTCTGTTTATCAAACATTTATAGAGCATTAATTATGCACTATAAAATATTTTAGGTATGAAATTATATACATGATAAGGCATGACTCCTCTTAATATGAAATAAATTTAACACAATGTGATAGACTGTAATAGAGTTTACATACAAAGTATCATCAGAATATTTAAAAAAGAAAGCCAAATTTTTCTTGGGAATTCAAGGAAGGTCTCACAGAAAAAGGGACATTTGGTTCTTTCTTAAAGAAGATGACAAAAACAAAAAGTAGTCATTTTCTAGGAATATAAGACCCAAGAAACAGAATGTACAAACCATGAAAGCACAAGGTGTCATAATATAGAAAACTGATAGTCCTAAAATTTATTTAGTAAATGGTTCTGGTTTACTTTTCAACAAATCTTTCTCTGGATCTGTTAATACTGTGTTACTGAATGGTTGGGCTGTCAATCTCCTCTGCCGACATCAGCTTAGCGTAAGTGTACTTGTCAAAAAGAAAGGCTTTTGGTTTCATCTGAGACCTACTGAAACAGAACGCATTTGCATTTTTTGAAAGAGTTCTCTTTGATATTTACAACAATAGGCTGGTATAATATATTTTCCCGTAGAATTAACAAGGAAACAAAAAGTGTTCTATAAAAATAGTAGGGTTTCTTTTCCCCCTGTGGGTTTGCAACCAGAAAACAAGGGTTGTGAAAACAACCCCAAGAGCCGAAATGGGAAAGGAACACACTCATATCAGCATTGTGGTCATTGGACACATAGATGGGGCAAGTCCACCACTACTGGCCATCTGATCCACAAATGAGGAGGCATCGACAAAAGAACCATTGAAAAATTTGAGAAGGAGGCTGCTGAGATGGGAATGGGCTCGTTCAAGTATGCCTGGGTCTTGGATAAACTGAAAGCTGAGTGTGAACATGGTATCACCATTGATATATCTCCCTGCCAAAATTTGAGACCAGCAAGTACTACATGACTATCATTGATTCCCGAGGACACAGACACTTTATCAAAAACATGATTATAGGGACATCTCAGGATGACCTTGCTGTCCTGATTGTTGCTGCTGGTGCTGGTGAATTTGAAGCTGGTATCTCCAAGAATGGGCAGACCAATGAGCATGCCCTTCTGGCTTACACACTGGGTGGGAAACAACTAATTGTTGATGTTAACAAAATGGATCCCACTGAGCCACCCTACAGCCAGAAGAAATACAAATAAATCATTAAAGAAGTCAGCACTTTCATTAAGAAAATTAACCACAGCCCCTGACACAGTAGCATTTGTGTCAGTTTCTGTTTGGAATGGTGACAACATGCTGGAGCCAAGTGCTAACATGCCTTGGTTCAAGGGATGGAAAGTCACTTGTAAAGATGTCAATGCCAGTGGAACCAAGCTGCTTGAGGCTCTGGACTGCATCCTACCACCGGCTTGTCCAACTGACAAGCCCTTGTCCCTGCCTCTCTAGGATGTCTACAAAATTGGTGGTGTTGCTACTCTGCCTATTGGCGGAGTGGGGACTGGTGTTCTCAAACCTGGTATGGTAATCACCTTTGCTCCAGTCAATGTTACAACTGAAGTAAAGTCTGTTGAAATGCACCATGAAGCTTTGAGTGACTCTCTTCTTCAGAACAATGTGGCCTTCAATGTCAAGAATGTGTCTGTCAAAAATGTTCACTGTGGCAATGTTGCTGGTGACAACAAAAATGATCCACCAATGGTAACAACTGGCTTCACTGCTCAGGTGATTATCCTGAAGCATCCAGTCCAAATCAGTGCTGGCTATTCCCCTCTACTGGATTGCCACACAGCTCACATTGCATGCAAATTTGCTGAGCTGAAGGAAAAGATTGATTGCCATTCAGGTAAGAAGCTGAAAGACGGCCCTAAATTCTTGAAGTCTGGTGATGTTGCCATCAGTTGATATGGTTCTTGGCAAGCCCATGTGTGTTGAGAGCTTCTCAGACTATCCTCCTTTGGGTTGCTTTGCTGTTCATGATATGAGATGGAGAATTGCCATGGATGTCATCAAAGCAGTGGACAAGAAGGCTGCTGGAGCTGGAAAGGTCACCAAGTCTGCCCAGGAAGTTCAGAAGGCTAAATGAATGTTATCCCTAATACCTGCCACCCCAGTCTTAATCAGTGGTAGAAGAATGGTCTCAGAATGGTTTGTTTCAATTGGCCATTTAAGTTTAATAGTAAAAGACTGGTTAACGATAACAATGCCTCATAAAACCTTCAGAAGGAAAGAAGAATGTTTTGTGGACCACTTTTTTTTTTTTTTTGGCAAGTGGCAGTTTTAAGTTATTAGTTTTTAAAATCTCTACTACCTTTTTTTTTTTGAGACAGAATCTCACTCTGTTGCCCAGGTTGGAGTGCAGTGGTGTGACCTCGACTCACTGCAACCTCTGCCTCCTGGGTTCCAGTGAATCTCCTGCCTCAGCCTCCCTAGTAGCTGGGACTACAGGCGCTTGCCACCGTGCCCGGCTAATTTATTTATTTTTTATTTTTTTGTATTTTTAGTATAGACAGGGTTTTCCCATGTTGGCCAGGCTGGTCTCCAAATCCTGACCTCAGGTGATCCACCAGCCTCAGCCTCCCAAAGTACTGGGATTACAGGTGTGAGCTGCCTCGTCCAGCCTAAAATCAGTACTTTTTTTTTTTTTTTTGAGATAGATTCTCGCTCCGTCGCCCAGACTGGAGTGCAGTGGTGCGATCTCTGCTCACTGCAAGCTCACCTCCTGGGTTCACGCCATTCTTCTGCCTCAGCCTCCCGAGTAGCTGGGACTACAGGCGCCTGCCACCATGCCCAGCTAATTTTTTTGTATTTTTAGTAGAGACGGGGTTTCACTAAAATCAGTACTTTTTAATGGAAACAACTTGACCAAAAATCGGTCACAGAATTTTTAGACCCATTAAAACAAAGTTTAGTGAGAAAAAAAATAGTAGAAACCTCAACTTATAAGTAATTGCTTATTGTAAACTATACACAATTGATTCCTAATTTATCAAAAAGTGTGTGGCCAGTTTTTAAGTCTACTGTTTGGAACTCAGAATTTCCCACAGAAATTGCTTTATACACAGTGATCAATTCATAACCCATCAGAGAAATATCCATATCCTTCAATCAGGTACCAAAAGAATCCATTTGCCACACCCCTTTAAGGGCAATGATTTAGAGTTTTGACTTGGTCTTGCAAAAGGACCCTGAAGCAAGATCTTAGCTTGCCATTCTGTTCTGCATTTCAGTTAAAACACAAGGTAAATGGGATAGGAAGGTGTCTGAAGATACATTGGAAAGAAATGAGAGAAATGGAATCAAAGGGGATAAGAAATGGCAGAAAAGGAAAATGTTTTTGGAGGAGTTAGATGAACTGAATAAGGACACTTCAGGTTATAGCAGCCTCTATCTCATCCATTGTTTTTGGTTTTTGATGGTTCAGAATTTTTGGGACAGGAGAGATGGTGCTCTAAAGCTGTCCAATTTGGTAGCCACCAGACACATGTGGTTATTTAAATTTGAATTATTAAAATTAAATGCAACTAAAATTTATTTCCTCAGTTGCACTAGTCACATTTCAACTACTCAATGTTACGTTTGCTTTGTGACTACCATATTGGACAGCAGAGATACAGAACATTTTCATCACTATAGAAGATGTATTAGGTAAAGAAGCCAACGGTAAGTATTTTAGGCTTAGTGGGCCATGATCTGTGTCTCATATTCCCCTTTTTTCCACAACCTTTACAAATGTTAAAAACATTATTAGTTCATGAATTGTACAATAAAAAATTAGAGGCTGGACATCATTGGTTAAACCCTGCTCTGGAACATCTCATCCTTTTCCTCTAATGAAGAGCAGGTTAGGAGGTCAGAGGTACGTTCATGATTACAGAGGTTTTCTTGGTCCTAAAATGGGTACTTATGCCTCACGTTGAAATTTCAGCAAGAATAGGGGCATGATCCTTTCTACCTCTGATAAGAACTGTGATTGGTCTATAGATTTCCTCTACCATGCCCTGGTGAGCAGGGCTGTATTTTTAATCTCAGTGCTCATGGATGGTGTTACCTGAGAAAATGTATTACAATGTGATTACTTTGGAAGCATCAGTCTTTTTGTCCATGGCATTTTCAGATGAATAAATTACTAAAAATACATATTGATGAAAGATTCACATGCTCTGTTATAATATCATTATAATTAATCTAAAAAGACATTCTGTAATGTAACGAAGTGGAACATCTTATAGGGTATTTATGCTCATTTAAAAAAGATATTTTATATTTATAGTGAGAGTTTAAATTTATGTGTATATTTTGCATCATAAAAATGTGATCATTTGCTACTATTCTTCTATTACTAAAGTTCTAAATATTTTATATTTCTCCTTTAGCTATCACCACTGGTAATAGTAAATATGAAGTTTCTAATCTTAATTTTGCTTTAAAAACAGAAAAGAAAAATTTAGAAAAATTATCTAAAATATGCATTCAGTTCAACAAGATTTGTTAAATATTAGCTATGTGGCAAACACTATGCTAATAAGTAGTATAGTATTATAGTATATTAGTTTGGAACATAAAATAATTCAACTGCGATTTGACTTATCTCAATAACACATGATGTGTTTGTAAAGTGTTTAAGCACTGTTGGGTGTTTGTCATTCACTGCATAGTTTATTCCTCACAAAAATCTCATGGAGAAGACACTATTATTACACTCATTTTAGAAATGAGGCACATTTGCTTACTTCTGCCAGGATCATCTTTTCTACCACTATATGATCCAGAAAAATGCAATAATATATGTGAAAACATCAACCAGTGCCTAGTTCATGATAAAAACTCAAGTATTAAAACTCAAAGCAGTATGACAGTAGAATATAGTAGTTAGGACTATAGGCTCTGGAATCAGACTGTGGTTTCAAATGCACTCCAATGCCAAAACCAGACAGTGACATTATAAAAGAGGAAAACTACAGACCAGTATCCCATGAATACAGTGCAACTATCCTCAGCAAAATATTAGCGGATTAAATAAAAGTAATTATACACTATGACCAAGTGGGAATTATCCTAGGTATGCAAGACTGGTTCAACATTTGAAAATTAATTAATGTAATTCGTCACATTAACAGGTTAAAGAAGAAAAATCACATAATCATAACAATAGATGTAGAAAAAGTATTTGAAAAAATTGAACACTCATTTATGGTAAAAACTCTACAAACTAGAAATATTGGTGGACTTCCTCAATTTGCTAAAAACATTTACAAAAAAACCTATGGCTAGCATCACACTTAACAGTGACAAACTAGAAGCTTTCTTTCTAAGATTAGGAGTAAAGCAAGAACATATCCTCTCACTACTCATATTCCATATTGTACTGGAAGTCCCAGCTAATGCAATAAAATAACAAAAAGAAAGCAAAGGAAAAAGGAAGTAAAAAGTGCACAAATTGGGAAGGAAAAAATAAAATTATCTCTATTCACAGATATCATTATTTACATAGAAAATCCCAAAGAATCAACAAACAAGCCTTAGAACTTATAAGTGATTATAGCAGATTTGCAGGATACAAGGTGATATGGTTTAGCTGTGTCCCACCAAATCTCACCTTGAATTTTATCTCCCAGAATTCCCATGTGTTGTGGGAGGGACCCAGGGGGAGGTAATTGAATCATGGGAGCCAGTCTTTCCCATGTTATTCCTGTGATAGTGAATAAGTCTCACAAGATCTCATGGGTTTATCAGGGGTTTCTTCTTTGGCTTATCTCTCATTTTCTCTTGCTGCCACCATATAAGAAGTGCCTTTCACCTCTCGCCATGATTCTGAGGCCTCCCCAGCAAGGTGGAACTGTAAGTCCAATTAAATCTCCTTTGGTTAACATACAAAAGTCAGTTGCTTTCCTATATACAAGCAGTGAACAACTGCATTTGAAATACAAAACACAAAGTCATTTATATGAAAATTAAAAATCACACAAAATATTTTTTCCAAAAATGAAATACTTAGGTATGAATTTATCAAAAACATAGAAAACTGCCTGAGAAAAATTATAAAACTGATAAAAAATCAGACGATTTAAATAAATGAAAATATTCCCTATTAATGTGTAGAAAGATTCAATATTCTTAAGATGTCAGTTCTTCCTACCTTAGTCTACAGAGTCAATGCAATCCCAATCAAAATCTTAGAAAATTATTTTGTGGATATTGACAAACTGATTTGAAAGTTGAAACAGAAATGCAAAAGACAAGGAATAACCAAAACAATAACAAAGAGAAATATTTGGAGGATTGATTCTACCTGACTTCAAGACTTACTATAATGGTATAGTAAGTAATAGAGACAATGTGATATTGGTGAAATAGACAAATAGGTGAATAGCACAGAATAGAGAAACTAGATATAGACCCAGTTAATACAAATGAGGTCAACTGATCCTTGACAAAGGAGCAAACACAATTTCATGCAAAAATCATAGTCTTTAAAAAAAGGTAGTCTATTCACACACAAAAACTGAACATAGACTCAAACCTTATGTTTTTAGCAAAAATTAACTAAAAACAGATAATAGATCTAAGTGTAAAACAAACAAACTCTAAAGCTGCTAGTAGATAATATGGAAGAAAATCTAGGTGATCTTGTGTTTAGTGATGACTTTTTAGATACAAACCAAAAACATAATCAAAAAAATACAAAAATGATAAGTTGGGCTTCATTAAAATTAAAGGCTTCTGATCTGCAAAATATACTGTTAAGAAAATTAAAAGATACAAACTTGGAGAAAAACCTTTACAAAACAAATATCTGATAAAGTACTCATATCCAAAATAGACAAAGAATGCTTAAAACTCAACAATAAGAAAACAAGCTGTCCAATTAAAAAAAACAGGCAAATTATGAGAACAGACAACTCAACAAAGAAGATATACAGATGGCAAATAGGGTGACATGATGCTCAATATCATACTTAATCTGGGAATTGCGAATGAAAACAGCAATAAGATACCACTACACACCTACTAGAATAACTACAATCCAGTACCCTGACAGCAACAAGTGCTGATGAGCATGTGGGGCAACAGGAACTCTCATTGTTTGTGGGAATTTAATATGGCATAGACACTTTGGAAGACAATCTGGCAGATTTTTTCCCCCTAAAATGAAGCTAAGTGTTGTCTTACCACACGGTCTAGCTATTGCATTTGTTGCGGGTTAATTTGTGTCTCCCCAGAAAGGTATGTTGAAGTCCTGAGTACCTTAGAAATAAGATCTTTACTGAGGTTACCAAGTTAAAATGAGGTCATTTGGGTCAGCCCTAATTCAACATAACTAATGTCCTCATAAAAATGGAAAGTTTGTACACAGACACAGACATGCACAAGGGAAAGACTATGTGATGACACGGGGGAGAACTCCATGTAAAATGAAGGCAGAGATTAGCATCTGCAAGCCAAGGAACACTAAAGATTGCTGATAATTCTCTAGACACTATTAGATAAGCATGATTATGGCCATAAGAAAAAACCCATGCTGCTGACATCTTGACTTCAGACTCCTACCCTCCACAACTGTGACAATACATTTCTATTGCTTTAAGCCTCTCAGTTTGTAATATTTTGTTATGGCAGCCATAGAAAACTAATACAGAACTCCTGGGTACATACCTTAGCAGCTTTATTCATAATTGCCACAACTTGAAAACAAGCAAAATGCCCTTCCATTGGTAAAAGAACAATGCAATGGAGTATTATTCAATGATTTTTAAAAATGGATATCCAGCCATGAAAAGACATGGAAGCACCTTAAATGCATATTACTTAGTGAGAGAAGCCAGTCTGAAAAGACTAAATATTGTATGATTCCAACTATATTATATTCTGAAAAAAGCAAAACTATAGAGACAGTAAAATGATCACTGGTTTCTAGGGATTTGGCAGGAAGGACGAACACGTGAAGCACAGGTAAATTTTAAGACAGTGAAACTATTCTGTGTAATACATTAATAGCAGATACATGATATTATGCATGTATTAAATCCCAGGCAACTGTACAACTCAAAAGTAAACCCTAATGTAAACTAAGTGTTTTAGTTAATAATCATGTATCATCAACTGTAACAAATGTAACACACTATTGTAAGATCTTAATAAGAGGCAAAGCTATGTGCAGGGGAGAAAGGAGATGTAACAAGAGGGTATAATGTCACTTTCTGTACTTTCTGTTCAATTTTCTGTAAACCTTAAACTGCTCTAAAAAAAGTATTTTAGTTTTAAATTTTTATTTTGTTTTAAATTGATGCATAGTTGTACATATTTACGGGGTACTGTGTGAAGTTTCAATCATGTATGCATGGCATAGTAATCAAATCAGGGTAGTTAAAAAAAACTGAAGTCTACTAATTAAAGTAAAATGTAATCCAGCATTTACTAGCTGTGTGTCCTTGAATGATTTGTCTTTCTGGTAACTTGGTTTTCTCCTCTGTAAAAAGGGACTAATAACAGAACAACAACCTTATAGAGTTGTGAGACTCAAATGCAATAATACAGATAAAACACTTAGCACAATGCCTTGTATTTATAAGTACTCAAGCGTGTTTTAAAGAGAAGGAAGAATTTTATAGGTCACATACTAGCATCTATTTTTAAAGTGGAAGTTTTTGAAATAGCTAGACACTGGCCAATTAGTACTTTAATATATAGTATAAAGTCTAATTTCATTACATTTCACACTGGGCTTGTTTGTGACTGGTACATAGTGTTGAAACAGTCATCCAAAATTAGAGAATTTACTCTTGGTAATGTGCATTTTCTCAAACAAGGTTTAAATGATCTTATACAGCTCCTAACATTATGCAGCAGATGTGAACAATGTACCAGGTGGAGTTATTATGACAGACAACTATGAATGCAACTTAAATGCCTTATCTTCAGTGCTCTATTAAAACAATCCTGTTCGGACAAACAGAAGTTTAGAATCATATTAGGGTACATATAAGATCTTTAGGGACATATAATAATGACTTATATATTCTTATTTTATTAGAAATCTTGTCTTTACTAGCAGGTGAGGTTGGAAATCAGCATTCTGTTGTCTAATTCAATTTTCAAAGCTGGCAACATAGAGCTCATAGGCTGGTAGTGGTATTTGTAAATTAAGGATCACTTTAATCTTCACTGACAGAGATTTATGAAACATTGTTTTAAATTTGTGCTTCATGTGGTAAAGCTAATTGAGTCTATTTATAGACAAAACCAAATTGAGGAAACCCATAGATGACTTTGGCCACAGAAGGGTATAAATGATCTTTAACTAAATTTTGTCAGTACTATATGTTGAGCTATTTAGATAAAACATGTTTTTGACATTTATTGCAAAATAATACTTTTTTCTAGACTCCTGCATTCAGTGCAGTTGAGTATAAAATGAATCATTAAGGGAATTCTCTTGACGTGAATTGCGTTATCTGAGGATGTGAACATCTGAATGTTTTTTCTAAGTAAATTATTGTGAAAAGGTATCCAAAACTATTATGATGAATTTAAGGTACGCCAAAACATTACACGACCCACATGCATAATTGCTAGGCAAATTTACTGCCATTACTTAGGATTTTTATGTATATTCATTCCCATGGGTGTAATCCCACATAGAGTCAAGGTAAGTAAATCATTCTGATGGTGGTGCCTGCTTATAGAAATAGAACAGGTCTCACAGAGCATGAGGCTTTCTGGTGGACACCCTGCCACCAGCACTGGCATTGTTATTATTATTCCCCTGTAGAAAAACAAGAAGGCCATCCATTACGAACAAAGCTCTGCAGTAGGAAGAAAAATATATGTGTTGTTAGACTCCAAGGAACATAACATTTAATGAGCAAAAGAGGCTAATGTGTATATGTGTATAAACATGAAAACACAGACAATCAGCCACAGGATTAAATAGCAGGAGGTATGAAAGATGAAGCATGGGTAAAATTTTTTTTTTAAAACAAATAACACTAACTGTATCCAGAAAAATTATTTGATAATATTAGCAATACAATTAGTGTGACACTCAAATTTTTATATATATGTATATATGTGTGTGTATATACATATACATAGCAAATGCCATTTATACAATTTCAATTGAATAATTTAAATATGAATTATTTTGGCTACTGCTAACTGGGGAGGGGATAATAGACCTTTGATATCAGTTCTTTCATTTCTCAAAAATGTTACTCTAGATAAACCTAAACTAAAACACTGTAATATGTATTTATGTTATTTACATTGAACTATAGTGACCCTGACATGCATAGTAGATAGCCTTCCCTCCTAGCTAACATAATTTAAGTGACATGCCATGTCTCTATGTCAAGATACCACCAGCAGAGATGTTAGAAAAAAAAGATGTAATTAATTCAATGACTAATTATTTTTTCAGCTCTGATGAAAGTTATCCTTCCATGGCTCATCTTAGTTCACTTATATTATCTTTATTACTTGTACATGTGTACTATTTCCTCCATGTTTTTCCCTTTTTTTTTTTTTTTTTTTTTGTGACAGAGTCTCGCTCAGTCACCCAGGCTGCAGTGCAGTGGCTCTGTCTTCGCTCACTGCAAGCTCTGCCTCCTGGGTTCACGCCATTCTCCTGCCTCAGCCTCCCGAGTAGCTGGGACTACAGGCGCTTGCCACCACGCCCAGCTAATTTTTTTGTATTTTTTTTAGTAGAGACGGGGTTTCACCGTGTTAGCCAGGACAGTTGCGATCTCCTGACCTCGTGATCTGCCCGCCTCGGCCTCCCAAAGTGCTGGGATTACAGGCGTGAAACACCGCGCCCGGCCTTTCCTTATTTTTTGTGTTCTTTCTTAACATGCTTTGAACTTCTTTTCTAACTCGTGTTAGATTAGTGATCATTTCCTAATCTAACTTTTAATTTCCTGCACTGGTTTGATGAAATGGACTGAATTTTTTAGTAGTTACCTTTGCATTCCTTTAATCCTCAGTTTAAAAAATACATGGAGTGGACGAATGAATTAGGAAACAAAACCCAGTGATCTATTGCCTGCAAGAAACATACTTCACCTATAAAGACACACATAGACTGAAAATAAAGGCATGAGAAAAGATATTCCATGCAAACAAAACCAAAAAAACAGCAGTAGTAGTTACATTTTTATCAGAGAAAACACATTTCAAGAAAGAAACTATAGGAAGCAACAGAGAAGGTCATTATATAATGATAAAAGGGCCAACTCAGCAGCAGATACAATAATTTTAAATATATACACCTAACACTTGAGCAACTAGATATATAAAGCAAATATTATTAGAGCTAAAGAGAGAGAGAGATTCCAATACCAAAATAGCTGGTAACTTCAACTTCCCACTTTCAGCATTTGACAGCTCTTCCAGGCAGAAAATAAAAAAATGAAACATCAGACTTAATCTGCACTATAGAACAAGTGGACTTAGTAGATATCTATAGAGTGTTTCACCCAATGGCTGCAGAATACTCATTCTTTTCCTCAGTACATGGGTCATTACCAAGGATAGACCATATGTTTGGTCACAAAACAAATCTTAAAAAATTCAAAAAAGTTGAAATAATATCAAGCATCTTCTCTTACCATGATGGAATAAAACTAGATGCCAATAACAAGAGGAATTTTGGAAACTATACAAACAAATGGAAATTAAACAATATGCTGCTGAATGACTAATGGGTCAATGAAGAAATTTAGAAGGAAATTAAAAAATTTCTTCAAGCAAATGATAATGAAAACACAATATAGTAAACCCTATGGGATACAGGAAAAGCAGTACTAAGTGGGAAGTTTATAGCTGTAAGTGCCTACATCAAAAAACAAGAACAACTTTAGATAAACAGCATAATGACACATCTTAAAGAACTAAAAAAGCAAGAGGAAACCAAACCCAAAATTAGTAGGAGAAGAGAAATAATAATGATTAAAGCAGAAATATATAAATTTGAAGTGAATAAAACAGTACAAAATATCAATGAAACAAAGTTTTTTTTTGGAAAGGGTAATAAAATTGACGAAACCTTAGGCAGACTAAGAAAAAAAGGGAAAAAAACTCAAATAAATAAAATCAGAGATAAAAACTGAGACATTACAACCATTACCACAGAAATTTAGAGGATCCTTAGTGGCTACTATATGCTAATAAATTGAAAAATCTAGAAAAAAATGGATAATTTCTTGACACATACAATCTACCAAGATTGAATCATGAAGAAATCCAAAATCTGAACAGACCAATAACAAGTAATGAGATTGAAACTATAATATAAAAAGTCTCCCAGAGAAAGAGCAAGAAAAACCCAGCACCTGATGGCTTCACTGCTGAGTTCTACCAAACTTTAAAAGATGAACTAGTATCAATGCTGCTCAAACTCTAAAAATAAACGAGCAGGGAATACTTCCAAACTAATTCTTCAAGGCCAGCATTATCCTGATACTAAAACCAGAGAAAGGTACATTTAAAAAATGAAAAACTACAGGCCAATATCACTGATGAATATTGATGTAAAAATCCTCAACAAAGTATTAGCAAACCAAACTCAACAACACATTAAAGAGATCAGTCATTATGACCAAGTGGAATTTATTATAGGGATGCAAAGATCTTTCAACATATGCAAATCAAATCAGTGTGATGCGTTATATCAACAGAATGAAGGAAAAAATCATATGATCATTTCAATTGATGCCAAAAAGCATTTCATAAAATTTAATATCCCTTCATAATAAAAAACTCTTATAAAACTGTCCATAGAAGGAACATACCTCAACGTAATAAAATCCATATACAACAGAGCCACAACTAGTATCATACTGAATGGGGAAAAACTGAAAGCCTTTCCTCTAAGATCAGGAACATGACATAGATGTACAATTTCAAACTGTTATTCAGCATAGTACTAGAAGTCCTAGCTAGAGCAATCAGACAAGAGAAAAAAATAAAAGGCATCCAAATTGGAAAGAAAGAAGTCAAATTGTCCTTGTTTGCAAATGTTATGGTCTTATATTTGAAAAAACTTAAAGACTCCACCAAAGAACTATTTGAACTGATAAATAAATTCAGTAAATCAATAAATTTTCAGGATACAAAATCAACTTACAAAAATCAGTAGCATTTCTATCACCAACAGTAAACAATCTGAAAAAGAAATCAAGAAAGTAATTCCATTTACAATAGCTACACATAAAATAATATATCTAGAATTAAATTTAACCAAAGAAGTGAAAGATTTCTACAATAAAAACTATAAAACATTGATAAAAGAAATGGAAATATATTTCATGTTCATGGGTGGGAAGAATCAATATTGTTAAAGCATCCAGATTTAATACAATCTCCATCAAAATACCAATGACATTCTTCACAGAAATAGAAAAAAGAAGTCCTAAAATTTATATTGAATCACAAAAGTCCCAGAATACCCAAAGCTATCCTGATCAAAAGGAACAAAACTGGAGGAATCACATTTCTGCTTTAAATTATACCACAGAGCTATAGTAACCCAAACAGCAATGGTATTGGCATAAAAACAGATAACAGATCAGTGGAACAGAATGGAGAACACAGTGGTAAATCCATACATCTTCAGTGAACTCTTTTTTGAGAAAGGTGCCAAGAAAATACTTTGAGAGAAAGAACAGTCTCTTTAATAAACGGTGCTGTAAAACCTGGGTATTCATATGGAAAAGAATGAATCTCTATGATATATCTCTTGCAATATACAAAAATCAAATCAAAATTGATTAAAGTCTTAAAGCTAACACCTCAAACAAACAAGAAAACATTGGGGAAACTCTTCAGGACATTGGTCTGGGCAAAGATTTTTTGGTTAATACCCCATAAGCACAGGCAACCAAAGGAAAAATGGACAAATGGGGTCACATCAAGTTAAAGAGTTTCTGTGTAGCAAGGAAACAAAGTGAAGAGACAACACAAAGAATGGGAGAAAATATTTGCAAATGACTTGTCTTACAAGGAATTAATAACCAGAATATATAAGTAGCTCAAAAAACTCTATAGGAGAAAATCTAATCATCCAATGAAAGCATGAGCAAAATATCTGAATAGATATTTCTCAAAAGATGACATACAAATGGCAAACAGTCGTAAGAAAAGATGCTCAACATCACTGATCATCAGAGAAATACAAATCAAAACTACAATGAGATGTCATCTCACCCTAGTTAAAATGGCTTTCATCCAAATGTCAGGCAACAACAAATGCTGGTGAGGATGTCAAGGAAAGGGAACTCTTGTATACTGTTGATGAGAATGTAAGTTAATACAACTATTACGGAGAACAGTTTGGAGGATCCTCCAAAAAACTAATAATAGAGCTCCTATAGGATCCAGCAATCCCACTCCTAGATATGTGCCCAAAATAAAGGAAATCAGTATATCAAAGAGATATATGCACTTTCATGTTTATTGCAGCATTATTCACAATAGCCATGCTTTGGAAGAAACCTAAGTGTTCATCAACAGATAAATAGATCAATAAACTTGTGCATATTCATAATGGAGTTAATGGAGTACTACTATTCAGCGATTAAAAAAGAATGAGATCCAGTCATTTCAACAACATGAATGGAAGTGGAGATCACTGTGTTAATTGAAATAAGCCAGGCAAAGAAAGACAAAATTTGCATATTCTCACTTATTTGTGAGAGTGAAAAATTAAAACGATTGAACTCAGGACGTTAGAGAGTAGAATAATGGTTACCAGTAGTGGAGGAGTCAGAGGCAAGTGGGGATGGTTAATGAGTGGCAAGTGGAGATGGTTAATGGTTACTAACAAATAGAATGAATGCATAAGAACCAATATTTCTGGCACAACAGGGTGACTATAGTAAAAAATAATTTAATTGTACATTATAACCACAGTAAAAGGGTATAATTGAATTGTTTGTAACACAAAATATAAATTCTTGAGGTGATGAACACCCCATTTACCCTGATGTGATTATTACACATTCCATGCCTATATCAAAATATCTCAAGTAATCCATAAATATATATACCTATGATGTACCCACAAAAATTAAAAATGAAATTAAAAAAATAAAAATAATATTTTCTCTCCAAGTCTACATAAGATTTGTCTACTATATCATTATTCATCTCCCCAGAAAGATGAGAATTTAGGTATACTTAAACTTTTCACCAAGCCTTTCCATTTTCCTTATCATTTGTTTTAAAATATTAGTTCTAACTTTCCTTAGCATAACATAATCAGATGTTAATTACATATCCCAGCAAATAATATATTTACCTTTTTTTGCATTTCATTCTTGGCTTCTAGGACCTCTTTTCTTCTGACTTAAGTTTTTCCTTTTGTATCTCTTTGAGCAAACCTCTGTAATTCCTGAACTCTTCTTAACATTTGAGCATCCAGAAATGTCTTCGTTTCACCATTTCTCTTTAAAGTAGCTTAGTTAGATATGGAACTCTAGGTTGACATCCTTTTCTCTCAGCACTTTGAAAATAACTCATTGTGTTCTCACATCTATTTTAGCTCATGTCATTCTAGTGATTGCTCCTTTGTAGTTAATCTGGCCCATCTTTTAGGTTATTTTAAAGGTATTTTTTTTATCCCTGATACACTGAAATTTTAGCATGGCATATTTCTGTGTGTATTTATTATTGTTCATCCTTTTTAACACTCTGTTTTCACTTTCAGTCTGAGGAATCATTACTTTGTTAGTCCTGGAAATTTTCAGTCATCAACTTTTCAAATTTTGCTGCACCATCATTTTTCTTATTCTTTTCTTCTGAAACTTTTATTAGATGATCTTTCTATCCTTCAAGTTTTTAATAAACTGGTTCGTATTTTTCATCATTTTATCTCTCTGACCTGAATTCAGGCTGAATTGAACAGTATTATTATTCAATTATTTAATGGTTGATTTAATGGTTGATGACCATTAAACCAAATCCTGTTAACCAGCTATGGCCACCATCCCCCACTTTCTGAATGCTTTACTGCTAACTGCTTCCTGAGTTATTTTCAGAGCCTGGATCAGGCTGAATCTAGAATTTCATATAAAATGTTTCATTTGTTTAGCTTTCTTCCCTTGAGGATTCTGATAGACCGAACTCTTGGTTCAGGGTCTTCAGGGAGAACTCTAATTAAGACAAGCACTATTTTCTGATTAATTCTCTTTATTATTATATCCACTTTAGATTATATTTCATCTTTTGGGTTGTTATTTTATGAACTCACACACACATACAGACACATATGCACACACACATGCATTTCAGAATTTCCAATTGGTTCTTCTTTCTTTGGCAATGAGCAGAATTTATCGAATAAATAAGAAGTCCCAGACTCCAAGTGGCTCCAGGATAGACTAATTCATTCACTTACGAATACAGAAGCATCAGTGATGTAAAGCAGAAATGTGAGCCAATTTCTAAAAAAGGCATCAGTAGGGGAAAGGTATACTGGAAATTTACTTGTCCAGGAGACCACACTAGGCCAGATCATGGACTCTCTGGTTTCATTTTTAGGAATATTTTTTGTAAATTTTATTTTTTAAAATTATACTGTAAAATTTACCTTTTTGGTATGAAGTTCTCTGAATTTTGACACATACATAGGTTTGTGTAATGAACACTGCAAACAGGATTTAAAAGCTTACCACCATATAAGTCTCTTTACCCTCCTCCCTATATGTTAGAGTTGGCATGCATTATATCTCCTTATGTTGAAAAGCCCAGTGGACAATGGTATAATTTTTGCACCCAATCATCAAATATACCATACAGGACCAATGGGAGAAGAATCTATTTATTTTCTCAGATGGAAACCAACCTGTGAAAATGCTGAGATGGTGGTGGTAGATAGGGGCTGGAAGGCAGTGATTTGCTATGTTGTAGTGCTACAACTGTAAAACGTAGATCCCAGATATTGATCACATAAGGGGAGTGGCTTTGTGTCCCTAACTATGAATGTTGAGATGGCAGAGCAGAGTTGGAGGCTCAGTTTGTAATACACAATATATTTGTGATTGCGCTGCTGATCATGTGGCAGGTGAGATTAGTGGTTCCCCTTTTACAGTTTATAAGCTACGCAACTTATGGACTTGTTCCCTGTCTCTGAGGGCTCTGCTGGGTCTCTCTTCACTATCCCAGAAGGCAGTGGGCAATACCAGCACTACGTAACTCCTATTGTCCTATCTCTGTAAGCTTTATCAGTTACATGTTTCAGGTCAGGTGTATATACTTTTGTTTTTAAACCATCTTTTGTTTAGTATTACCTGTTGATACTTACTGATATCCCTATACTCATCAAGCTGTTACAGAAATTTTTTTTGCTTCAATAATATTTCCTCCTATCATGTTGTCAAAGCTTATATTAATAGTTGTTTTGAAAGGCTCATTTGAAAATTTTCTTTACCTTTTTTCATTTGTAAATATAGTTGAGAATTACCATAGAAACTGGTAAGACAAACAATTTTCACATATGTGAGAAATTGTGACTTTAGTTATTGTACTTTTTTTTTCACTTTGTCCCCTCCATCCATTGTCTGATCTTCTCTGTGTCCTGGAAAACTGACCCCTAGAAACTCTTTGCCTTCTGCTTGATTTCAACCAGTCATAGGCACAGAAAGGACAACAGAAAGAGAGAGAGAGAAAGATTATGTTATTCATCCCCTCTGCTCTTTCCTGCCTTGTGCAGTTCTGGAAGTGGCTACACAGCATGTATTGCGAAGCTTCCCTTCAATCTCCAGCTCTCGACAGGCTCTGTAATTATCTTCACATCTCCGCCTTGTCTTGCCCCATTGATTTTAAGGGTAGGCTGAGGAAACAGGTGCAGAAAATGGGATTCCTTCATTTAATGAAGGCAACTGGATTCCTCTTCACCATGGGAGATGGGAGACAGGTAATCTTTGGCATGCCATGACACTCATTTTCATTGGTTGGAGTGTGAGATGACGGTGTGCTGATAGACTGCAGGCTGTTTCTTGTGTCCTGGGAATGCTACTTCTGATTTTCCTAGACAGCATACACAAAGAAAAACATAAGGTAAACTCTTTCAACTCCCAACTCAAGACATTATAGATAATCATAAAGTCTTTTGAGAGGCCTTAAAGGAATTCCCCAGACTCATGTAGCAATAGGGAAGATATGGTTAAGAATCAAGTGCAAAGCCTGATTGTCTGAGTTGATAAGTTGCAAAAACTGTTAAATATACAAACTCTCCAAGTCTATTATACTAATAAAAAGGCAACACTGGGCAAAAAGAGGGATGAAAATATGAAGCTGATCGTTTTGAACACCAAATCTCTGTGAACTTTCCTTGCTAGTAAAAGCAGCCTCTTTTAGATATGATGATAGTGGAAGATGCTACTGTGGATTGAGTTCCCTGATGTTAGGGAATAATGGGCTTAATACTTATAAGATACAGAGATGGTGATTTCTGAAATATGCATGTTTAGCTCTCCTGTTTGATTGGTAAAAAAGCCAGATAGGCCCTGTAGAATGCCTGTATATTATTAATCCAGTGGTGAATACAATTATAACTGTAGTCTGTTTCGGTATCTTTCTTGTATCAAATCAACTCAGCTTCTAACAGCTTTATGGAACTATTGTCTTAGGAAAAATTTCCTGTTTCATACCAGTCAGCAGAGACAATCAGAGGTACTTTGCCTTTGACTAATAGGATTAAATTTATGCTTTCATTTTCTCGACTCCAGGATAAGAAAGCTCTTGATCTTGGCCATAATATAAACATAACACTCTATGGGGACTGTGACCGTCCTATAGAACCTCACTATGGTCCATTGCATGTATAACATTATGCTAATTAGATTTGGTGACCAGTAATGTTCAAGTATCTAAATGTCTCATCAAGGAACATCTAAGCCAGAGGATGGAGGATACAATTTTAGAGACAGCTGCATGATGATATTTCCAAGGATTGAGTGGTCTCAGAAATGTCAGGGTAACTTCTCTTATGTGAGAAAGAGGTTGCTGTACTTTGTACTGCTCCACATAAAAAATTTGCAATAATTAGTGGACTTCTTTGAGTACTAAAGTCAACATATTTCAAATTTAGAAATGCTGTTTCAACCTATTTGCTGACCAAACTGCAGATTTTAAAGGAGAATCAGAAGAGAAGGATCTGTAATAGGTCAAGGTTTCAGGACAAACTTTCTTGACCCAGTAGATCCAATCATACTTAAAGGATAGAAAGAGATGCTACATAGAACCTCTCCTTCATGACAAAGAGAGAACAAGAGTACAAACTCCTAGGATTTTGGAGGAAGTTTTTTCCTGTGCATTGCATTCTGTGGCTGATGAGAAACATAACAATAGATCTCACACCAGAACTAAAACACTATATTTCCTGGTCAAAAATAATGTCTTCCTGTTTGTTTGGATGATCTCTAGATATTCCAGTGTTTGACAGAATAATATCTCCGATGCTTAAACTGTGTTGGGCTGTATCTACAGTTGGATAGGTAACTTTTCTGTGTATCAGAGGCTCTTGGCTAGAGACCCCTCAAGGGCTACCCTGTTGGATAAATCAATTTATGATCTAAATCTCACAAGGAGAAGCTACAGTTTTGACATCCTTTTTATCTCCTTTTCTGGAAAGTTCTGAGCTGGCTCCTTGTATGCTCTGTATCATATGTATTAAGCAGTCTTTTGTCAATTGCAAGAAATCCCCATTCCCACCTCCCAGTATTAAAAAAAAAATTTTAACAGAAAATAAGATGGAAACATCATCAATGTCATAATATTTGGCTTTTTGATCTAAAAGTCATAATTATACAACCTTATAAGAAGGAGATTTCTTTAAAAGTCTATCTAGGAACTTTGTCAAATTACTTTGTACCCTTAGGGGTTAAATTATTTTTAGGGGGTACAGTTGTCACACAGTCCATGAGATTTAGGTCTTTTCTCTTTTCCAAGTACAATTCTATTTACATGAGGCGTGTAGCACCCTAGCAACACTATCCTGCCTTGCACTAGCCTGCACAGTTTCAGAAGGTGGTTAAGGGTGAAGTAAAAAAGGCATAATGTCTCCCATTAGGATTATTAAAGTGTAACTCTAATCCCTCCAGTGGAATCTGTTCACTCCCAGTAAACTCCCTCCAAGACTATTAATAATAATAAAAGAATGTTATATTTGGTCTTTGGTTCATGGTAGAGTCATCACAAGAGGTATGTATCAAATTAGTAAACTGTAATTTAAATGCTTAACATTGATTGACTACACTGCCCCCAGAAGATGACTTTTTAAACTCCCCTGGATATGCTATTGCTCTAGTGCCTTGGTTCTTTTCCTGAAGCTTAGGGTGGGTTTTGAGACCATATGTCTAGCTTTCTGTACCAAATTGCAAAATAAATGAGAACAAATGAGCAAATAACGTAGGCCAGGCACAGTGGCCCGTGTCTGTAACCCCAGCATCTTGGGAGGCCTAGTTGGGAGGATTGCCTGAGGCCAGGAGTTCAGACTGGGCAACATAGTGAGACCCTGCCTCTAAAAACAAACAAACAAAAATAGCCGGGCATAGAGGCCTGTGCCTGTATTCCTAGCTATTCTGGAGGCAGAAGTGGTGGAAGGATTACTTGAGCTCAGGAATTTAAGGTTACCATGAGCTATGATTGGGTCACTGTACTCCTTTACTCCAGCCAGGGTGATAGAGTGAGACCCTGTCTCTACACAAAAGAAACAACCTCCCCTCCCCCCCAAAAAAAGCAAAAACCTAGCAGCACACACAGCAAACCTGTTGTATAAACACAGCAAATGTTTATAATGAGAAACTTACTGAAATAAGAGGACTAGTATATTTGTGGCACTCTGGAAAAGCCCACAGGAATCTAACAAGGCTAGATGTCATTTTCTGAGAGAGGGTCTCTGGCTGAAAAAGCACCATGGCATGACTTGAATTGAATTGTAGACCAAATAATGTAGTCATAGCTGTATAATGTAACATAACTTAGGCCATCAGTACTGATCTGTTTATTTTTTGGCTAGGAGAGCACAAGTCCCTCTTCTGTGACGAAGAATTGGGGCCCATGCCTTTCCCTTATAGACGTGTGACAAAAAAAGCCACTGCCTTCCAACCCTGATCCACCACTAGCACAGCATCCTCACAGAATTAAATATCTTTTGTATTTGGCTGTATCTCTTTTCTGTGGAGGAATCTGAGTTTTCAGTTCGTTCTGCCCTGTAAGCAGTCCACACCTTCTCAGAAAGACCACTTGGAGGGGATCAGCTATAGAAACAATTAACTCTTCTTACCTCTCACGCAGAATTGCTGAAGAGGCCAGGCACGGTGGCTCATGCCCATAATCCGAGCTATTTGGAAGGCTGAGGTGGGCAGATTGCTTGAGCCCAGGAGTTTGAGACCAGCCTGAGCAACATAGTGAGACCTCATCTCTTTTTAAAATATAAAATTAAAAAAAAAGAAACTATAGAATTGCTGAAGAGATATAATGAGAAATGATTCTGTGATTTGAAAGAAACAATAAAACAACTTTTGGAGATGACATGTTTATATGGTAGATGATCCCTTTGTAAAAAAAAAAAAGATAGTATTGAGAATGCGTAAGTTTGTATATTGATGGTTCAGCAGCAATGATAGGAAGGTGTAAAAGCTTTACACAATAAGTTCAATTTGAAAACTCTAAAATTGAAGTAGTACATTTTTCTATTCACAGACACTCTTTTATATGTAAAGGTTTGCCTGGAGTTCTGGAATCCATAATAAAAATGTTGTCAAAATGATACATCTATTAAAATTCAAGTCTCTACACTCCAATTCTATTTTTAGTTTTATTTAAAGCAATGGGAGCAGAACACAACATTCCACTGTTTTATACTGAAGTATGCTGATTGTAAAAAGAAGGAAATTTGTCAAGAGTTTGTAAATTAAAAGTATTATGTAAGGAAGTCACTATATGCAGTCCATGCTTAAGAATTAGGGGGTTATGGTTGACCTCCATAAAGGCAGAGTATATACATAAATTATTTAAATTTATCTACATGGACTATTCTCTTTAATTATTCAATCATTTTCTTATTAGTATGGATTCGGGTTACTTACTTTACACTTTGAGTAAGTATCCATAATAGTTTATGGGTAGCTCAAATGGGTCCATCTTAGCTATGGAGAGCTCTTTTATTTGGCTCTTTTGTGTCATTGACATACTCTCATTATTGTATTTTCTCCTTTCTTCTCTCTCTCCTTACATCCCTTCCTCTTTCCTCCCCTCATTCATGCACCTTCTTACTTTCTGGCATTACAGTATCTTCTAGGCTTATGTTTTATATTTCCTGCCCCAATTCTAGAATCAGCTTTGCTCTAAGAAGCCCTGGTTCATTTTATTGGAGAATGGCATTAGAAACCTAGGTCTGAGCACTAGGTGTGCTCACTGCTACTGGAATGTCCTTGTTTCTAAGACCTGTCAATTGTCAGAGCAAGGAAATATATATGCGTATACTAACCCACGTATTTATATATAACTATTTCTATCTGTACCTATATTAAGCAAAATATGAGTTTATCCTGAGGTCTCTAGCTCTGTTATATTACTCTGTGGATGATTTTACTGTTCTCCCCTTGCTTCCATTCCAACATTAAGAAACCTGGCTTCCTACCATCAGGCAGCCATGGACTTTACTGTTCAAGTGCAGTACAGATTTATAATGGTTGCAGAATGTTAAACTGTACCCCAGTGGAGAGAAACAATGTTATCATCTGTAGTATAGTGTTTATGTACTGTCCCTTTTGATTTTAGTCTTATAATTTCTGCTCACTTCCAAAATTACTTAGGTGAGCCTCATTTTCACCAAGCTTCTTCTGAGATTGCTTCATATACTTGTGATACAGTTATGTTATTTTGTCCCCATCTGTATTTTGGCTTAGGATCTTTCAACCTCCTAAATGATTTACTTTTATTTTTTATTTTTATTTTTTTAGAGACAAGGTTTGCTCTGTTGCCCAGGGTAGAGTGCAGTGGCACAATCATAGCCCATGTTATGTAGCCTTGAACTCCTGGGCTCCAGCAATTCTGCACCTCAGCCTCCCAAGTAGCTAGAACTACAGGCACATGTCACCACATCCAGATAATTTAATTTAATTTAATTTTTTTTTTAAGAGAAGAGGTCTTACTATATACCCAGGCTAGTGTCAAACCCTGGCATCTAGTGATCTTCCTGCCTTGGTCTCTCAAAGTGCTGGAAGTACAGGCACAAGCCATCATGTCCAGCCCCCTAAAAGATTTTTAAAATTTGCATCTATTAGGGTCCACTCTGTATGCTGTGAAGTTCTATGATTTTGACAAATATATAATGTCATGTATCTACTATTACAGCACCACACAGAAGAGTTTCACCACCCTATAAAATTCCTTGATTTAGCCCTCCCCCTCCCTCCAAACTCTTGCAACCACTGATCTGTTTACTATCTCTATTGTTTTGCCTGTTTTTAAGGATATCATGTAAATATAATTATAGAGTATCTAGCCTTTTCAGACTGACTTCTTTCACTAGAAGTATAAATTTAAGATTCAGCCTTGTTATTCACATGGCTTGATAGATTATTTTTAGTTATTAAATAATATTCCATTATATAGATATACTACACTTTGTTTATCCATTCACCTATTAAATAACATTTTGGCCGCTCATCATTTTTGGCAACTGTGAATGAAAGCTGCTATTAACCTGGAGTGCAGATTTTTAAGTGGAAGTGTTTTCAGATCAGTTGGGTAAATAATGAGGAACATGACTGCTGGATTGTATGGTGAATATGTTTGGTATTGTAAGAAACTGCTAAATGATCTTCCAATGTGGTCATATCATTTGCATTTCCACCAACAATGGCTGAGAGTTCTTGTTGTTCTGTATCTCCTCCGGCAATTGCTATTGTCAATTTTTAGACAGTAGTTATTCTAGTACTTGTGTAGTGATATCTCATTGTTTTATTTTACATTTCTCTAATAACAAATAAGGTTGAATATCATCCCATTTGCATATTTGCCATTTGTAGATTTTCTTTGATGAGGTGTCTGTTTAAACTCTTGCCTACTTTTTGTTTTTTCTTATTGTTGAGTTTTAAATATTTATATATTTTGTATAAAAGTCCTTTATCAGATATATTTTGCAAATATTTTTGTGTAAAGTCTGTGTCTAAGTTTTTTTTTCTTTTCTTTTTTCTTTTTCACATATGAATATCTAAAGGTTCTGTAACAGGACGAGCCACAGACAAAACCCCTCAGACAACAAGATAGTGAAGGGAGTGGCTTTAATCAGTTGGGAGCATCGGCAGTCTAGCGTCTTAAAATCCAAGCTTGTCAGGTGCATAATAGATGTAGTTTATCTAATCTACAGTTCCAACACCATTTCTTGAAAAGACTATCCTTTTTCCATTGAATTGCCTTCGCACCTTTGTCAAAATCAGTTTATATATGTATATGGTTTTATTTCTAGACCTTCTCTTCTGTCCCACTGATTTATGTGTCTGCTCTTTCTCCAATAACATGCTGTCTTGATTACTGTAGCTTTGTAATAAGTATTGAAATTAGGTAGTATACGTTTTTCAACTTTGTTCTTCAGTATTGTGTTGGCCATTTTAGATCCTTTGCTTTTTTGTATAAATTTTAAACAAGTTTGTCAATATCTACAGAATAGCCTACCAGAATTTTGATTAGGATTGAGGTCAAGTTAGGAAAAACTGATATCTTAATAATTTTGAGTCTTCTAACCCATAAGCACAGAATATCTTTATACCAAAGTACTTCAATTTTGGGATGCTATTGTAAATGATATTGCTTTTTAAATTTCAAATGCCAATTGTCCAATGCCAGTGTAAAGTAAAGCAATTGACTTCTGTATGTTGACCTTGTATCATGTGAATTTGCTATTTCTTGCTTATTACTTAAAGGAGGCTGTTGTAGATTCTTTGGGAATTGTTACATTGAAAATCATGCCATCTTTAAATAAAGATGGTTTTTGTTACTTCATTTCCAAACTGTATAACTTTTATTTCATTTTGTTGCCGTATTCCACAAACTAGGATTAGTCGCCTCCAGCAATTCCTCAAAATTATCAGTATATGGCTCCAGGGGCTTTGGTTCCAGGTAAGCGGGTCTATCCTGTATGTCTTTAGGTACACATGTCTTTTCATATTTGGGGTTTGGTTTGTCTAGTGATGTATAGTTCTATGATGAATACAAAAACAGTCACTGATTTTCAGTTCTGTTTATGTGATGAATCACATTTATTGATTTGCATATGTTGAACCAACCTTGCATCATGGGGATAAAGCCTACTTGATGGTGGTGGATTAGTTTTTTGATGTGCTGCTGGATTCAGTTTGCTAGTATTTTGCTGAGGATTTTTCATCTATGCTTATCAAGAATATTGGCCTGACATTTTCTTTTTTTGTTATTATCTCTGCCAGCTTTTTCTTGTTAAGGTTGGGGGTGAT
Organism: Pongo abelii; assembly: GCF_028885655.2. Taxonomy (NCBI): domain Eukaryota; kingdom Metazoa; phylum Chordata; class Mammalia; order Primates; family Hominidae; genus Pongo; species Pongo abelii. Next base: position 87,816,847 of record NC_071991.2, on the reverse strand, counting down.
GACTTCTAATCTCTTTACATGTCAGAGCTGAAACTGGAAGTCTCTTAAAATATTTAATCTGAAAAACCTCTAAAGGAATATAAATACATTTGAATTATCACACAATTTTGTAATATATATCAGTGAAAGACAAGAAAGAACTATTAATATTGAAGAATAATCAAACTCTAAAGTACAATGATAAGAGATGGAACTAACCAAAATCATGTTAATGGAGAAAAAGAGGTGTTCATTCACAGCTAAATAAAACAAAAAATATTCTGCAATTTTCTGTCATGTGCAGAAAAAAGTTTCTTATCATGGTAACTACCAAGAATTTGAAGATGTGTTATTAAGATATCTTGATCAGAAATTGTGTGTAGACATTACAAATTTTTAAAAATTATCATCATGAAAACAAACTCAAGTTTCTCATTAAATTTGTTTTCAAATTTCCTTTGGAAGTTTTATAAGTTATTTATAAGTTATATAAATTATAAAAGTTATTTATAAGTTATAGAAATTATAAAAGTTTTTTATAAGTTATATAAATTATAAAAGTTATTTATAAGTTCTATAAATACACAAGTAAATGTGCCCATTAATTATTAATAATTTATTTTTGTTAGAACATGTAATTAATTTTTACACCAAATTCCCTCTGACTATTTCAAAACTCATCCCAATTTGTCCATTATGTAGTATAGGTATCATGATTTTCTCAGTGTGCCGTGAAGAAAAACTTTCTGTGAAAGACTGCTGTAGTATGAAGTATCAGGGGAAGAAAACAGTGGTCATTATTTATTATAGAATGTTGGACAGACACAAAAGTTCATAACCTCTTGGCATTCTGAAAAATGTCTTTCTGCCAGAGAGACCAACATCAAGAAATACCTTTTTTCAGGGGTCAGTGAAAGAGCTCAAAAGTGTTAAAACAGAGAAGTCAGAGTATGATGTTTTTTTTTTTTTAATTATTTATTAAATCTGGGGTAGGAAAAATATGGGTTTGTATTCCTGAGGAAACACTCATCTTTAGTCTCAGAGCTCATATGTCTCCCTTCCCACATTTTAATTTTGGTTGCTTGATATTGAGGACTAGGAAGGAAAGCAAAGCTTCTGGCTGAAGTCAGCAGTGTTGACATCGTGAGATACTGAGTAACAGTGAAGCTATTTCCTGGAGCAGGAGATCCTTTGTAATGTAGAAAGCTGGGTGTCCCCTTTTCACTCCTTAGCTAGCTCATGAACATGTCAAATAGCATAGGACTGCATTCCCTCCACCAGCAGGTCAAGCTCTGCCGCAAAAGCACTTCTCTTCATGGAGTAGCAATGAAGGACCAGAGAATCCTTGTGTTGTGGTCTTGGATTGCTAGTCAACCTTATGAGAGCTAACCCTGTGCGTTGTTCATAGTGTGTGGCACTGTGTATCCCGTTCCTTTTCTTAACCACAGCTGCACTGGTGAGGTTAACTGAGAAGGTTCTATTGGAAGGTCTGATTTCCTATTTCTCTCTTTCCACTTGGATTCCTGATGTAGTAAACAACTCTGTGGATGATTCTTCCCGCATTAAAAAAAAAAGTTACTTTGATGATTAGCCTCTCATTGAAATAAGCAACCATATTTAGAATCCTAGAAAGCTTTGATGATACATTGGAGAATGTAAGAGATGACAAGGTACTCTGATGAGAGGTATTTAAATGTGGAATATTCCTTGGTCTGAGATAATTTAGTAGAAGGAGCCTTGATGACCAATTCTTTATAGGTTTGACATGATTAATAATTTAACTACATTTTTCCTGGGAAAATAAAATACTTGATTGATTTAGCCTTCGGAAATGTCTCTCTCATAAAGTCCTTATTTGAAGTTCACTCAAAGCCTTCACTATAATTCTCATCTTGTATCTTCGGTGGACTGTACCCTGAAAGAGCATATGTTCGGGAATCTCAAAAATTACAACTTTGAATGACTTAAATCTTTTTCTCCCAGCCATTAATGGATACATCTACCTATGGTCTAGTTTTCTGTTATAGCTTACTCTGGACTGTTTGAATATAATGTATACATAAAGTCTCTGCATTTTGTAAGGAGCTTTGAGTAACTATCTCTCTTCAAGTTGACCTTTGACTGTGTATTCCTGATTTACAAGTTGTATATTAGCATGAGTTTATGCAGGATATGTTAACCTTCTAAAACAGGTTCTCCAGTTTCTTCCCTAATTAGAGTCTATTCTTGTTATCAGGTAATATTATGTTGAATTACACAAACGAACAAAGAGTAAGCAAGTTTTTAGCAAAATAAGTCCTTTATTGCTACAAAGTTCTTCGGAAAATCTACCACAGATATTTGCAGAAAAACAAGTAAAACCTGAAAAAAAGGACCAATAATATCAACTGACATGCATAAATCTACTGAAAACACAGAACCTTTCACTACAAAATGAAAGCCAGAATTTTGTGGTTTAGGATTGGCTCTTACATGCCGTGAAAACTCATGTAGGAGGTTGGCTTATCTTACTACAGCAGCTTTGAGTAGGAAGAATTAGCCAAAAGTGAATCAAAAAGGGCAATGTGCTGTGGATGAAAGGGCCCTTAACTTTTTTTGCTAAACTCACCAAGGGGTCTATGATGTTCCAAAAGCAATCTTTGCCTCAGCCCTGGCATTTCTCTTCTTGGCTGCCCAGAAGGAGGTTGTGCTTCCCCCTAGTGGAGGAACCTCTAACATACCTGCAGTCATCCAGTCCCAAAGCTCTAGGCAGCAATGGACCACTATTCCATGTAAGTATGTATGTATGTGTTTATTTATCCATCTATCTTTAATAACTGAAAGACTTGAAACAAGATTTCCGTGCTCATTTTGAGATGAATTAAAGACATGGTACTTGAAATTTATTTCGTTTAAAAATGTCAAGTTCATTAAAATATGAGGGCCAGTGGTGAGCAGCAGGTCTACATAACTATTGAAAACCTCTATCCTTTTCAGTGTTAATGAGAGTATGGGCTTTTAAAACAACAGCAGGTAAACTAGCTTAAATGGCTAGAAACAAAGATTAGAGTCTCAAAAATGCTTTGTTTGACACTGTGATATTTCTAATTGTTCTATTTATTGTGCTATACATTAGCCAGATTATTTGAGTGGGCTTGTTAGTGACAGGCTTATGCACAAGCACACAGTGTATGAAGCTGTTAGCATTGCACAGATCATCCACATGCAGCAAACACTGCAGGAGGTATTCACACATTGCTTTCCAGCTTTAATTGGAATTTTATATTAAGAGTTCCCTGTGAAGGAAATATTTAGTCTCAATTGGACAGACAACAGAAAACCACAGTAATGCAATTTTTATCCTTACTGTCAATTCAGCTCAAATGTATCTATTTATTTGTTTATTCCACAATATTGCTATAAAATTAAAAATAATCTTTAAGATACTGGATTTAATTTTATATGATGCATGTATTCATATATAAATATGTGTGTGCATATATATACATATCATAAATTAAACTTAATATAACGGAAGTAATGTAAAAGTGGAAATGGATGAATTTTTAAATACATGGTATTGAGAATATTGGTTCCAGGAAAATTCAAAGTAAAATCTCACGTCATACCACATACTCAAATAATTTCCAGATAAAGAGCTAACTGTAAAATTTTAAATCATAAAATGCCGGAAAAAATTTAGAAGCAGAAAGTAATGGAAAAATTTTAGTCCTAAATTGATAGGTTTTACAATGTAAATTTAAGAATTTCTGTACAATACAAAAATAATAAGTAATATTAATTATGTAATAAGTTAAAGAAATAGTTTTAATAAATATGTAAAGAGTTAATCTTAATATATTAATAGTCTTCATAAATGAATAAGAAATAAGCAAAGGACTTAAGCAGACTAATTACAAAAGAAGAAATTGAAATTATCAAGAAATGGAAAATTATTTAATTTCATTTATAATAAAAGAAATAATTGAATATTATCACTTTTTTACTCATATTGGTAAATATTTGAAATGTTCTTACAAGATATTGAATTTTACTTTCTTCATGTTAACATCTAACATTTATATGTGCTCAATATATGCTAGGAACTATTCTAAGCACTTTGCATATATTCAATTTAATTCTCTTAATAAACCTATGAGAATGGTATCATTATTATTACCTTTTTACAGATAGAAAAAGTGAGGCACTAAGAGATTAAATATTTTCCAGGATCACAAAGGTAACAAGTGGTGAAGCTGGTACCAGAACTTGGACAGTTTCTCTTTTGCTTTTGAGCTCTCAACCTCTCTACTACCTGCTCCTCAACTCTTAGCAAGAGTGAGGTGAGAGAGATATCACATGTGCTCATCAGAGCATATTTTGACACACCATGTCTGAAAAACAATTTATATACAAACACAGACATGCATACATCACAGTCCAATAGAACTTTAACCACATAACACAACGAAAGCCTAAATATTAAGTATTGAAAATCAGAGCATGCAGTTTTACATACAATATGATATCTATATAAAGTTAGTCATGGATAACAGGGTAAAAATTTTTAAGTGATTTTTTAAAGCACACTTTCTATGTTTTAGAATTTTCCTAGCATGACTAACATAACCTTTTTTGCTCAAAATCTCTGTGAAATCCTATTTAAATGTTAAAATACAAAGTAGTAATACATGGGCTTCTTAAACATTTAGAGGGATTAGAGGCAAACGATCTACTGGGTATAAAAGGGAGCTATCTCTTTAATAGTTATCTTTTGCTTAAATGCCCATTTAGATAGGATGAAAATAACAAAAGCCTTAAACTCATGTCAGTTACATTTGACTCACTAATTCAACAAATAGTGAGTGTGGGCATTCCATATGGACCAAACATTCTTCTAAGAATACTGGAGAGGACAAAAATATACTGAGTTTCTCTTCTTGTGGCATTTTTATTCCAGTATGGAGACACAAACAATAAACAAATATATGATAAATAAAGAAGAATAAAACAGGTGACTCGAAATTGATGGGTAATGCTGTTTTCTATAGGTTAGTTGGAAAAAGATATTCACATTAAGTGATGTCTATGCAGACAGAAAAAAGTAAGAGAAGAAATCTAGGGAAAAGCATTCCTCACAGAGGGAAGAGTAAGAATGGACCCCTGGGGTGAGCATATGCTTGATTTGCTGGGAAACAGCAAGGTGGCCATATGGCACAAGCAAAGTTAAAGGGGAATGGAAAGGAGATTGGAGACAAATGCAGTCTGTGCGGGGCTCTATAGGTCATTATGAGTACTTTGCATTGCTCTTTAAAGGAGTGTAGGCTTTGACAAGAGAAGTGATGTGATCTGACTTAATTACAAAAATTCATTCTGGATGTTGGATGGAGAAGAGATTCTGGAAGGCAAGGATGGAAGCAAGGCAACCAGTGAGGAGACTATTGCAGTGATTTCACATGTGAGGTAATTGGAATTTCACCTAGGTTCACAGCAAGGGAGCGTGTGATTTGGGATAGATTGTGCAGGTAGACCTAGCAGAATTTCCTGATGGATTGAATGTTGGATATGAGAGAAAAAAAGAAGTCTAAAATGACTCTAAGAGGAAAAAAGCAAAGTTTACCTCACTTAAATGATACAATACCAGTTCTTGCTCTCCCACATCAGAGTCCTATTCCTCTCCATGGTGTCTGAGGCAGCACCTCTGTGATTCCCTGATGTCCTGAGTGATTCTTTTGACCAATCTGTAAGTCTCTTTTTTTTTTTTGAGACAGAGTCTCTCTCTGTCACCCAGGCTGGAGAGCAGTGGTGTGGTGGGATCTCGGCTCACTGCAAGCTCTGCCTCCCAGGTTCCTGCCTTTCTCCTGCCTCAGCCTCCCGAGTAGCTGGGACTGCAGGCGCCCGCCACCACGCCTGGCTAATTTTTTGTATTTTTAGTAGAGACGGGGTTTCACCGTGTTAGCAAGGATGGTCTCGATCTCCTGACCTCGTGAACCACCCGCCTTGGCCTCCCAAAGTGCTGGGATTACAGGCATGAGCCACTGCACCCGGCCTGTAAGTCTCTTAAGGAATGATGTTGTTCTACTATCATTTCCACCTCTAGCAGCTGGTACACTTCCTTACATGTAGTAGGTACTCAACATAATATTTTTTGAATGAATATGTTATTTACTTACCTGATTAATTAAATGAATAGTTTTTGGGTTTTGTATGTAATTCATTATGACAGTTTACTCTCTTTTCCAGAGTAGACTCAAATTACCTAAGTTAAATGTATTACTGTGATTAAAAAGGTTTATTTCATTCTATATTGTTTAGTTTTTCAATTTATTTTCTTAAATTACATATACTAACCAATATATACTTGTTAAATTGGTCTCTAGATCTTTTGGCAAAAGTCCCAGAATCACAAGCTCAGTCAAAATCAAAATAATAAATCAATTCAGAGAGGTATGGAACCTGTTCAATGGTGATAACTAAGTGTTATATATTCTGAGTGCTGGGGACTTCATAAATATTTCCGGTGACTTTATTTTGAAACCCGAGGTGTCTTTTTAACTTAAAAAAAAAACATCCAGGAGAACTTCCAAATCTTTCTTTTTAAATAAGTAGATCCCCCCATTCTCTATTCTTCCATTCTTATATCTAGGTCATCCGAACCTCAAACACAGATTTCTGTGACTTTCTTCTGGTTGATATCTCATCAGCTGCCAGGCTCCTTTTCCTTCTTCCTAACACCTTACTTACCGATTAGTCTTCCTAACCCTCAGGATTCATTGTCATTCCTCCTAGAAAGAATATAACATAGCTCCCTTTAGCCAAAGGACACTGCTCAGTTTCCTCATCCTGTTTGTTGGGTGCCTTCCATTCTGACCAGTATTTATGGAATGTATCCCTGGGTAAGACATTTCGCTACATCACCTTGCCTCTCTTCTGTGACTACATTGCTCATACTCCTCTGCTCTAGCTAGAGAACCTTCTTGTTGTTTCCCTTCCTCTCTGTTATTGCAATTATCTGCATGATTCTAATTTCCTGTCTACTGACATCTTCACTTGATGAGCAAATTAGAAATTCCTTTTTGCCAATCTGAGAGCTGCATAACCTTTCAGACTGTATTAGAGAATCACCTGCTGCAAACCACCAGCTATCTCAAGCTATCGCCTATGAAGCTCTTTCCTTTGAAGTAATGCTGTATTACATTCATTTCAAACCTTTTAAAAATAAATTGTAAAGTTCTTAGAATTTTCATATGTGTTTTATATTTCCAAATAAGCAGTAAGTCCTGGGGAAAAATAAGACACATATCTTGTTTTCTTTTTATCCCTAATTTTTCACAGTTACTATGCATAGTTTAGTATGCTGAGACTTGTTAATAAGCACATATTAATTTGATTAGATTTAAGAAGTATCACAGAGGATGTTAAACATTTTATATCAAATTCCATGTTATGCCTGGGAGCAGGCTTGTGACTTATAAGATTGAGTATTGTCAGCCACTACATATCCATTCACCCTTATGACCTCAGTGTCTTTTTTTATTGAGCTTCCTGACACTGATTTAATCTTAGCCTGCAACCTAAATAATTAAGAACCAAACTTTATAAACTAAATAAAAGTGAATTTATGATATACATTGTCCATTCATGACATCTACTGCAATACTTTGCAGAGTCAGTATAGCATGGTAATGAGAAAACAGACTTTGGAGTCAGTTGAACTGGAAGTAAAATACCAGATTCATATTCTAGGAACAGGCAACATCATTCCTCTACTTCTCTCTTTTTTTTCTACACGATAGTACAAATAATTATTTTGACTATTTTATAGGGTTGTAATAAGCCATGCATATAAGGCATGTAAAACAGTGCTTGACACTCAGTGGGTTCTCAATAAGTTTTAGAAATTACTATTGCTCCCATTATCATCTTTATTTTTGTTATTAAGGTACATTAATTCAAATATTATATTTTAATAATATCATTCATGTTAAAAATGGTTCTCAACCCATAAGTAAGAGAGAAAAAATTAAGGGTTATGGGCCTCCAAAGAAATAGCTATCAAAAAGCTTTCATATTTTCTTACTTTCTAAAATAGAGCCACCTTAGTCTTCAAAATTATTTGTGAAATAAAGTAGAATAGAAGCCACTAATTCATCTGTCAACAATGGGATATAGAAGTTTATTAAAAATAAACCAAAGAATTACAGAATACAAGTATTACATTTTAGAAAAGATAGAAATTGAGGGTTATTTAAAGATAACTAGCCTCACATTTTAAAAAATAAAATCTTGAGGACAACATCTCCTGTACCAAAATACTATAATTAATAAATCAAATGACAAAAATGGTAGCTATTTTATGATAAACACTGTCTAAGAAAATAAACAGAAGAGAATAAACATTTCTGCCAAGTAACATAAGAATATTTTATTAACTTGGAAAACATACAATATATCCAGTGAAAACTCTGACATTGAGCACACAAATTTTGTCACATCCTGCTGAAATACCACTAAAATGATAGAAATGGGATTTTTAAAAAAGGTGTAAGGCACATAGACAAAGAGTTGGGAGCAGAGAAGGGGTATGTAAAAAAATCTTGTTAGTTGGAAAACAGATGGACAAGTGCTTCAGCAGACTGAAGAAAGCTGGATTTTAAAGCAGCTCTTGAGAAGACACCTGACTTGCAAAAAAAATTTTCCCAAAGACTCACCAGAGGTTTTGGTGGCACATGTTACCTCTGATAATAGAGATGAAGGAGGGGCTAAAACCAAAATGATTGGTTGAAACACTCTTTAAGAAACAATTACGTACCCAAGCTCCCTTCTCCCATTCCACCTAACTTGGTCACTACTGTTCTCTCATACTAGCAAAAAAGAGTGATTTACTTTTCTTAAATGGTAAAACTGAGGTACTGACAATTTCTGCATAATTCAGATGAGATCTCTAGTTTTCTTCCTCTACTCCAGTCTCTAGCACTGGCAGCCAGGCTTATACCTCCCAGGCAGAGATGGGTGACTATTCTATGCAGAGGTAACAGTCAGAGGGAAAGTGCCCCTACAAACTGACCAAAATGGGTTACCATACAGAAAATTCCATGGTCAATAAAAAAAAGGCCCCAATCAGCTTTCTAGTGCTTCAAAGTTAAATCAACAGTAACAACAGCTCTAAGGAAGTAAATTTATGGATGTAAAAAATCTCTCCCCCAATTACTATTACGTGCGTAATCCATGAATTATATGTAATTGTACATTATCTAGAAAGTCTGTGAATAACACCCTGATGTTTAAAAGAAGAATTATTCAAAGATCAGAAATAGCTCTTGGAAATTTAAAATATGCAATAAAAAACTAAAAACCTCAATAAAAGAATTGCAAGATAAAAATGGAAGAAATCTCCCAGACAGTAAAACAGTTTCTAAAACAGAGAAGAGAAATAGAAGAGAAAATATAAAGAAATTAGAAGGCTATTCCAGGAAGTCCACCATCTAAAAAATAAGAGTTCTAGAAAGAAAGAAAAGTAAATGGAGGAAAAGAAATCATTGAAAAAATTGATTTGAGTAAATTTTCTAGAACAGGGATATGAGATTCCAGAATTTTCTATCAATTCCCTGAGTGGATGAAAATAACTGACCAAGCACATCACTGATATATTTCAGAACATCAAAGAAAATGAGAAGATTCTGAAACAAAAATCAGTGTGATACAAAGTATCTCATATTAGAATGACATGGTATGTCTTAGAAACATTGTTAGAAGCTAGAAATACTGGAGAATGGCCTCAAAATTCTAAGGAAAATAGTGACTCAGGACACTCCTGAGGGATGTGCTCCACAAAAAAGAGAGTAAAACCAAGAAAGAGAAAGACAAGTGATTCATAAACCTGGGACTCAACCCAAGGGAAAAGGGGAGAAAATGTCCTGGATGATGGTGGAGGGAAATCTCAGATTAGTTTCCCTCAAAGCGGAGCCTGCAACAAGGACTTGGGTATGGTTTATGTGGGAGATAATCCCAGCAGACAGGAATGAAGGAAAGGGTGAGTGAGAAAAAGAAAGAGGAAAAGTAAATATAAGAATACCTTTACTGGGGGAAGACATTATTGAAAATGGCGGATAGGAGACAGCACTAACTTGTAGTTCTCACTTGGAGCGACACAGCAGTGTGTGGAGACCCAGATTGTGAACTTATTTTCAAGAACTACTGCAGGAACATATCAGGACAGCTGAGAGAATCCACAGACCCTTTGAAGGAGGTGGGTTGCTACTGCAGGCTCCATGGGACAGCCAAGGAACTGTGAGTCTGCCTGCTTTCTCACCCGGGAGGCTTCTAGCCTGGGGTTCTCAGCTCTGCTCACCGGCTGCCTGGAAATAAACTCAGTGCTGTTGCAGGGACACAGTGAGAGTGAGACTGGCCTTTTGGACTGCAGGCTATGTGGGAGCTGGCTGAGGCTTGTGGCTTCCACTTTCCCCCACTTCCCTGGCAATCTGTGTGACACAGCAGGGATGGCCATAATCCTTCTGGGAATATAACTCCATTGGCCTGGGAACCACATGCTGGACCCCCACAGCACCCACAGCCAGCCTCACCCAAGGAGAGTCTGAGCTGAGAAACAACTAACCCTGCCTCCACCCGATGGTCTTTCTCTACCCACCCTGGTAGCTGAAGACAAAGGTCATAGTCTCTTAGGAGCACTATGGCCCTGCCCACCACCTGAGAAACCTGAATACTTATCCAAAGTCAATGTTGGGCAAGTTCGTATCCTCCCTGTACAATCACAGATGATGTGCTCTTGAAAGTGCCACCTCCTAGATGGAGGCCAACCAACACAAAACCAGGGCACTTAACAAAAACACAACCAAGGATCTTCACAGAGTCCACTTCACTCCCTTGCTGCCTCCACCAGAGCAGGTGCTGGTATCCATGGCTGAGAGACCTGAAGATGGATCACATCACAGAACTTTTGCGGACACTCCCCAGTACCAGCCTGGAGCCTGGTAATTCCGCTGGGTGGCTAGATCCAGAAGAGAAATAACAATCACTGCAGTTTGGCTCTCAGGAAGCCCCATTCCTAGGGGAAAGGGAAGAGCATCATATAAAGGGAGAACCCCTGTGGGACAAAAGTATCTGGGCAGCAGCCTCGAGTCTCAGATCTTCCCTTTGACATAGTCTACCCAAATGAGAAGAAACCAGAAAAACAATTCTGGTAATATGACAAAACGAGGCTCTTTAACGCCCCCAGAAGATCACAGTAGCTCACCAACAATGAATCCAACCAAGAAGAAATTTCTGAATTTCCAGAACAAGAATTCAGAAGGTTGATTGTTAACCAATTAAAGAGGCACCAGAGAGAGGTGAAGTCCAACTTAAAGAAATCAAAAACATGATACAGGATATGAATGGAAAAATCTCTAGTGAAATAGATAGCATCAATTAAAAAAATAACAATTTCAGGAAATCAAGGACACACTTAGAGAAATTAAAAACGCCCTGGAAAATCTCAGCAATAGAATCAAACAAGTAGAAGAAATCACTTCGGAGCTTGAAGATAAGGCTTTTGAATTAACCCAATCCATCAAAGACAAAGAGAAAAGAATTTTAAAAACATGAACAAAGACTCCAAGAAGTTTGCAATTATGTTAAATGATCAAACCTAAGAATAATTGGTGTTCCTGAGGAAGAAGAGAAATCTACAAGTTTGGAAAATATACTTGAGGGAATAATCGAGGAAACTTCCTTGGCCTTGCTAGAGATCTAGACATTCAAATACAAGAAGCTCAAAGAACACCTAGGAAATACATCTCAAAAAGATAATTGCCTCGGCACATAGTCATCAGGTTATCTAAAGTCAAGAGGAAGGAAATAATCTTAAGAGCTGTGAGGCAAAAGCATCAGGCAAGCTATAAAGGAAAACCTATCTGATTAACAGCAGATTTATCAGCAGAAACCCTACAAGCTAGAAGGGATTGGGGCCCGATCTTCAGCCTCCTTAAAACAATTATCAGCCAAGAATTTTTATCCAGTGAAACTAAGTTTCATAAATAATGGAAAGATACAGTCTTTTTATGACAAACAAATGCTGAGAGAATTTGCCACTACCAAGCCAGCACTACAAAAACTGCTAAAGGGAGCTCTAAATCTTGAAACAAATCCTCACAGTACACCAAAATAGAATCTCTTTAAAGCATATATTTTATAGGACCTATAAAATAAAAATACAATGAAAAAAGGAATTCAGGCAACAAATAGCACAATGAATAGAATAGTACCTCACATATCAATACTGACATTGAATGTAAATGGACTAAATGCTCCATTTAAAAGATACAGAATGGCAGAATGATTCAGAACTCATCAACCAAGTATCTGCTGTCTTCAAAAGAGTCACCTGACACATAAGGACTCACATAAACTTAAGGTAAAGGGGTGGAAAAATGTATCCCATGCAAATGGACAGTCAAAATGAGCAGGCATAGCTATTCTTATATCAGAACAAACAAACTTTAAAGCAACAGCAGTTAAAAAAGTCAAAGAGGGACATTATATAATGATAAAGGGACTATTCCAACAGGAAAATGTCATCACCCTAATTATATATGCATCTAACACTGGAGCTCCCAAATTTATACGATAACTACTACTAGACCTAAGAAATAAGATAGATGGCAACACAATAATAGTGGGGGACTTCAATACTCTGTAGACAGCACTAAACAGTCATCAAGACAGAAAGTCAACAAAGAAACAAGACAGAAAGTCAACAAAGAAACAAACTATACCCTAGAATAAATGGACTTAACAGATATTTGCAAAACATTCTACTCAACAACTGCAGAATATACATTTTATTCATCAGCATATGTAACATTCTCCAAGATAGACCATATGATAGACCACAAAACAAGTCTCAACAAATTTAAGAATATCGAAATTATATCAAGTACTCTCTCAGACCAGAGTGGAATAAAGTTGGAAATCAACTCCAAAAGGAACCCTCAAAATCATATAAATACATGGAAATTAAATAATCTGCTTCTGAATGATTGTTGGGTAAACAATGAAATCAAGATGGAAATTAAAAACTTCTTTGAACTGAACAATAATAGTGACACAACCTATCAAAACCTCTGGGATACAGCAAAAGCAGTGCTAAGAGGAAAGTTCATAGTCTTAAATACATCAAAAAGTCTGAAAGAGCACAAACAGACAATCTCAAGTCACACCTGAAGGAACTAGAGGAATAAGAACAAACCAAATCCAAACCCAGCAGAAGAGAAGAAACAACCAAGATCAGAGCAGAACTAAATGAAGTTGAAACAAAAAAAATTCAAAAGATAAATGAAACGATAAACCTGTTCTTTGAAAAGATAAAATCGTTAGGCCATTAGCAAGATGGACCAAAAAGACAGAAGATCCAAATAAGCTCAATTACAAATGAAATGGGAGATATTACAACCCATACCACAGAATTGCAAAAGATAATTCAAGGCTACTATGAACACCTTTATGCACATAACCTAGAAAACCAAGAGGGGGGTGGATAAATTTCTGGAAATATACAACCTTCCTAGATTGAGCCAACAGGAATCAGAAACTCCAAACAGACCAATAACAAGCAGCAAGATTGAAATGGTAATTAGAAAGTTACCAAAAAAAAAAAGTTCAGGACCAGAAGGATTCACAGCTGACATCTATTAGACATTCAAAAAGAATTGGTACCAATGTTATTGATACTATTCCAAAAGATAGAGAAAGAGGGAATTCTCCCTAAATCATTCTATGAAGCCAGTATCACCCTAATAGCAAAGCCAGGAAAGGACATAACAAAAAAAAAAAAAACCACCACCACCACCACCACCAACAACAAAAAACAACTATACACCAATATCCCTGATGAACATAGATGCAAAAATCCTCAATAAAATACTAGCTGACCGAATCCAACAGCATATCAAAAAGATAATCCACCATAATCAAGTGGGTTTCATACCAGGGATGCAGGGATGGTTTAACATCAGCAAGTCAATAAATGTAATACACCATATAAACAGCATTAAAAACAAAAATCACATGATCACCTCAATAGACACAGAAAAAAGCATTTGACAAAATCCAGCATCCCTTTGTGATTAAAACCCTCAGCAAAATCAGCGTAGAAGGGACATAACTTAAGGCAATAAAGGCCATCTATGACAATCCCACAGCCAACATTATACTGAATGGAGAAAAAGTTGAAAGCATTTCCCCTGAAAACTGGAACAAGACAAGTATGCCCACTTTCACCACTTCTATTCGACATAGTATCAGAAGTCCTAGCCAGAGCAATCAGACAAGAGAAAGAAATAAAGGGCATTTGAATTGGTAATGAGGAAGTCAAAATGTTGCCATTTGCTAATGACATGACTGTTTATCTAGAAAACCCTAAAGACTCATCCAAAAAGCTCCTAGAGCTGGTAAATGAATTCAGCAAAGTTTCAGGATACAAAATTAATGTACACAAATCAGTAGCTCTGCTATAAGCCAACAGCGACCAAGCTGAGACTCAAATCAAGAACTCAACCCTTTTTACAGTAGCTGCAAAAAGTGAAAATAGAAATCAAATACTTAGAAATATACTTAAACAAGGAGGTGAAAGACATCTACAAGAAAAAACACAAAACACTGCTGAAAGAAATCATAGATGACACAAACAAATGGAAACACATCCTATGCTCATGGATGGGTAGCATCAATATTGTGAAAATTATCATACTGCCAAAAGCAATCTACAAATTCAATGCAATTCCCACCAAAATACCACCATCATTCTTCACAGAACTAGAAAAAACGATACTAAAATTCATATGGAACTAAAAAAGAGCCTACATTGCCAAAGCAAGACTAAGCAAAATTTAAAAAAAAAAAAGCAAACAACAACAACAAATATGGAGGCATTACATCACCTGACTTCAAACTATGCTATAAAGCATAGTCACCAAAACAACATGGTACTGGTATAAAAATAGGCATATAGACCAATGGAACAGAATAGAGAATCCAGAAATAAAGCCAAATACAGTCAACTGATCTTTGACAAAGCAAATAAAAACATTAACTCGGGAAAAGACACCCTATTCAACAAATGGTTCTGGGATAATTGGCAAGTCACATGTAGAAGAATGAAACTGGATCTTCATCTCTCACCCTGTATGAAAACCGACTTAAGGTGGATCAAAGACTTAAGTCTAAGTCCTGAAAGCATAAAAATTCTAGAAGATAACATTGGAAAAACCCTTTTAGACATTAGCTTAGGCAAAGACTTTACGATCAAGAACCCGAAAGCAAATGCAACAAATACCTAAAGATAAATAGGTGGGACTTAATTAAACTGAAATGCTTCTGCACAGCAAAATAAATAATTAGCAGAGTAAACAGGCATTCCTCAGAGTGGGAGAAAATCTTCACAATCTATACATCCAACAAAGGACTAATACTCAGAATCTACAAGGAACTCAAACAAATCAGGAAGAAAAAAACAATCTCATCAAAATTGGGCCGAGGACACAACTACACCATTCTCAAAAAAAGATATACAAGTGGCCAACAAACATGAAAAAATGCTCAACATCACTAATTATCAGGGAAATGCAAATCAAAACCACAATGCAATACCACCTTATTCCTGTGAGAATGGCCATAATTTAAAAATTAAAAAAAAAAAAGATGTTGGCATGGATGTGATGAAAAGGAAACACTTTTTTTTTCTTTGAGACAGAGTCTCGCTCTGTTGCCTGGCTGGAGTGCAGTGGCACAATCTCAGCTCACTGCAACCTCTGCCTCCCTGGTTCAAGTGATTCTCCTGCCTCAGCCTCCTGAGTAGCTGGGATTACAGGCATGGGTCACCACACTCAGCTAATTTTTGTATTATTTGTAGAGATGGGGTTTCACCATGTTGGCCAGGATGGTCTCGATGCCCTGACCTCATGATCCACCGGCCTTGGCCTCCTAAAGTGTTGGGATTACCAGTGTGAAAAGGGAACACTTTTACACTAATGGTGGGAATACAAACAACCACCATAGAAAACAGTGTGGAGATTCTTTAAAGAGCTAAAGATCATTTGATCCAGCAATCCCACTCCTGGGTATCTACCCAGAGGAAAAGTCATTATATGAAAAAAATACTGGCTTGTGCATGTTTATAGCAACACAATTTGCAATTGCAAAAATATGGAACCAGCCCAAATGCCCACCAATCAACAAGTGGATAAAGAAAATGTGGTATATATATTTACCATGGAGTACAGCTCAGCCATAAAAAGGAACAAAATAATGTCATTCACATCAACCTGGATAGAATTGGAGACCATCACTCCAAGTGAAGTAACTCAGGAATGGAAAACCAAATATTGTATGTTCTCACTCATAAGCGAGAACTATGCTATGAGGACACAAAAGCATAAGAATGATACAGTGGACTCTGGGGACTCAGGGGAAAGGGTGGGAAGGGGTTGTGGGTTAAAAGACTACACATTGGGCACAGTGTTTACTGCTCAGGTTATGGGTGCACCAAAATCTCAGAAATCACCACTAAATAACTTATTCAGGTAACCAAACACCACCTGTTCCCCAAAAACCTATTGAAATAAATAAAAAAAACTTTAAAAAGAATACCTCTATTAGTCTCACATTGTAAGCAAATGTGGTTCAATTACAGAGGACCTCTGTGAGGAGCATCTGTAATAACCCCAAGAATTGTTTCCTTGTAAGAGAGGGGGCTGAAATATTAATCCAGTGGCCACCTTCCCCATTGTTCAGTATTAACACTGAATTGTTAGCTCTTCCTTACTTCTGGGCCTCATTCTGGAGTAAGGTGAAGCAGAGAGTAGAAAGCCCTATCAAGAGAACTTGAGGTGGGATGATGGCGTTAGTCTGAGATCTCAGGGCACATTCTACCCCAGAGACAGCTGAAATCAGAGATGTGAGAGAGTATGAGGTGAGACAGCAAGGGTAGCTGCTATAGGCCCATAGGTTCAGGCCCACCAAGCTGCCATCTGTGACAGAAGCAAGTCATAATTCTTCAAAACAGTACTTCAAATTGAAATGGTTGGACTGTCTTGACTTTTTAACATAATAAGTGAAGTCACACACAACTGAGGGGAAAGTGCGGGCATGAATTAGTGATAAGTAAATAGAATACTAAGTAATAAGGAAAAAAGAAAATTATTAACTGAGGAAAAAATTTATTAAGCAATAATGAGAAATTGTCATAGTTTCTTAATTAGTGAATATCACTTACGAGGCAATAATGATATACATTTTGAATACTGAGCTAAAAAATTATGATACACTGAGTATGCAATTAGGGGTGGAGGGTGAAAGAGTGAGGTGTCAATAGACAATGACTAAAAATTTTAGAGGTTAGAAGTAACAACATAAATATATCATTTAGAAATGTTGAATACATCAGGAATATTTTCATGTTTCTGCATGGTCAAGGCTTTCTGAACAATGGAAATTGACATGTGATAAAGATAACATCCTTTTTTTACCTAACCTCTCCGTTTGCTCTTTACACCCTAACCACTTGTCTGCTTCATTGTGAAGCCATCTGCTCCCATTCAAAGGGTAACAGGGTAACAAAACCTTTCTTGTCTCCCCCAGAGCCTAATGCTTATATTTGAGAGTAGAGATCTTTTCCTGCACCTGCTAAAAAGGCATGCTCTTGTGCTCTCTCTCTCTTTCTGGAGAAGAGGAGGAACAAACGTGACAGCTCCTATATAATATCCCGTTTTCATAATTTCAGGGGTCCTCTACTGTAACACAGATATCCCGGATGTGCAAGTGACATTCTCCACCTTCTTTTCACCTAGTGTGTGAATAATGGGGTGTGAAGAAAGAAAGCAAAATATTCTGTAAGTAAATAATAGGTTTGCCTCTGATGCAGAAAACTAATGTTTACTGTTATAATAAAATAAATACATATAGATATATAAAAGGTTATCAGAATTATATATTGAAGTATCACCTAAAATGATTGAATTTGGTTGTTTCAAGATTGGGAAACAGAGATGAAGTAATTCAGAAAATGGTTTCTTATGATAAGCCTTACATATCTATTTGACTCTGGAGACTATGTACCTGTGTAACTTTGATAAAAATAAACACTAATTTAAATGTTTAAATGACTACCAATAAACTCCATTATCACAAAAGAAAAGTAGCTCTTTAGCATTATCTAGCCAACCTTGCAATTTGCAGTAGTGTAATATTTCTGTATTACAGTTTGATTTTACTTTTACTGCACTGTTTGCTATACTCTTACTAAAAAAGTATTAGCCTACATTATGCACTTGTTGCTTCACAAATGAATTCAAGAGCTATATGGTTAAAGGAGCTGGGCTCACATTGTAATTATTTAAGTTTGGCCACAAATGGCCTTCAAAGAATGCCTTGGGATTTTTTCATTTTCTCTGGGTCAATACCTTTCCTCTCCAGGACCTTTTGCTATAAATGTAATTGCAGTTTATCAAGGCAGTTAGTCATACACAAAAGATTTCTGAGATGCCAGTTTGAGAAGGTCTGCACAGTAGTTTTCCAGCTGCTATCAGCCATATAACTTGGTGACACAAAGGTTTTATCCTTGTCCCACATTTTTTCTCCTTAACCTTGAACAGTATTTCTTTGTGTATTACAGTTATCTCAATAGCTTTTGTGGAAAGATAGATGAAAATGGTCTACGAAGCTGTTAATATATTTTGATATTAACATGAAATTTGCCATTTCAAAGATGGAGAATGCTAAACAATAATGAGTAATGTAAATTTCCAAAATTTGTTGCATTAGATCCGAACTTATTACCCATACAAAATCTATTGTTTCTTGCATAAATGCTATTTTTTTCTGTAATAAAGATATCTGATAGACTATTTTGGAGATTTTGAAGGCTAAAGTTTTGGAAAGTTCCCTTTAGTGATAGATTATTATCTTCCTAATTTAATAATATTTTATTTTATTTTTCAACAAATTTAGTTGACTTTTATTTGAAATTCATGAATTGGTGCAGGCTCCATTCTACAAAATAGAATGAGAGTTCCCACTGGGCAATGGCAGAACAGTGGGTTCTGTAAGGTG
Source organism: Pongo abelii (assembly GCF_028885655.2). NCBI lineage: Eukaryota > Metazoa > Chordata > Mammalia > Primates > Hominidae > Pongo > Pongo abelii. The sequence goes on along the minus strand of NC_071991.2, from coordinate 87,797,785 downwards.
GGAACAGGGAAGAAGAACAACAGAAAGAAAAAGCTGTCCTGGTGCAGTGGCTCACGCCTGTAATCCTAGCACTTTGGGAGGCCGAAGTGGGTGGATTGCCGGAGCTCAGGAGTGAGACCAGCCCGGGCAACACGGTGAAACCCCATCTCTATGAAAATACAAAAAATTAGCCGGACGTGGCGGCATGTGCCTGTAGTCCCAGCCACTTGGGAAGCTGAGGCAGAGAATTGTTTGAATCTGGGAGGTGGAGGTTGCAGTGAGCCCAGATGGCGCCACTGCACTCCAGCCTGGGCAACAGAGCAAGATGCCTTCTCCACACACACACAAAAAATAAATAAATAAATAAAACTGACTTGTTAACATCAGGTCAGGTTACTTCAGGTTAGTTTTTAGTAAGAACTAAAGCAGAGGAATCTTCCATATTATGCTGACTCATGTCGACCGGAATATCCTGTTTTCAAAGAAAAATTGGTATTTTGGGGGTCTATCTGCTTTTCCAGTTTGATTATGTGGCATTAAGCCTGAGTGACTCCATATCAATTTGGTTTGATCTGCTGGGGTCCAGTTCAGGAGCTCAGACTAGAACAATTGCTTCTCAGGATTTTTGTTTAACAATCATTATATGAACTTACTAATTTATCTGCTATTGTAAATGTTCTAATTTTTTTTTTTCCAGCTTGTCATTTGCCTTTCTAGTTCTGTTTTTCCTATCTTCCCTACATTAACAGCAGAGTTGGCTCTTTTCTATTGTTTTTATTTTTATGTTTTTCTCTTTTTATGTATTTCTTTATTTTATTGCTCCCTGACTGGGCTGGGCACTCACAGGCCACCTTGTAGTTAAGAAACCAGGATCCGTGAGAGAAGAAAGGTTGCCCAGGTCCCTACCTCAAGAAAGTGTGGGAGACAGAATGGAAACCCAGTCCCATGTAGGGAAGAGCCTGCAAGGGTCTTTCTCAGGCCAGCTGCCTAGGCCAGAGACAGTCCAGAAGAGGCCTGAGAAGTGAAGAGGAGGAGGGTTCAAGGGGCTGTTAAAATTCACAAGGGCCATGGAAGAGCAAGCCAACGGAGGACTACTGCCCACTCCTGCTGCCGGGCAGCTCTGTTCTCATACCTTCTTCTGGCATTGGCAATGGGACATCCAGAACCTCCCCTCACTCAATAGATCCCTCACAGTGACCATGGTACCCTGGACTGTGGGACTTTGCCTTCCAGGAGTGCACAGGTTGTTGGAAAATCCTATAGCCCTCTTCAGTTTAGACTGTCATTTTAGGAAGGTAAGTGGCAATGGGTGTGCGGAAACTGCAGTTGTAGGCCCCAAAGAAGTCTACTGATGAACGCTGGAGGCTTTTGGCATCAGAGCCTGAAGCACTGATGTAGTCTGGTGTTGGACTTCAGGCTGTGGCCGGGGCATGAGAACCAGGAGCCCATCTCCACCCCCACCCCACTACCAATCCTTGCATCAGACAAATGGGGAGAACAGATAGACTACATGCTCATTTCCATGTCAGTTACATGCTCAACAGTCACATGCTCAATTTCTAAATGTGTCGGCTGTTTCCTAACTTCCCAGATTGATAAGGTGATGCAGAGGATGAAACATGTGACAAGCTATATTAGTCTGGGTTCTGTTAGAGGGACAGAACTATATATATACAGGAGTTTGGCCGGGCATGGTGGTCACACCTATAATCCCAGCATTTTGGGAGGCCAAGGCGGGCAGATCACCTGAGGTCAGAAACCCCGTCTCTACTAAAAATACAAAATTATCCAGCTGTGGTGGCTCATGCCTGTAATCCCAGCTACTCAGGAGGCTGAGACTTGCTTGAACCCAGGAGGCAGAAGTTGTGGTGAGCTGAGATCGTGCCATTGCACTCCAGCCTGGGCAACAAGAGTGAAACTCAGTCTCAAAAAAAAAAAAAAAAAAAAAGCCTGTGCGCAGTAATCCCAGCACTTTGGGAGGCTGAGGTGGGTGGATCATGAGGTCAGGAGTTCAAAACCAGCCTGGCAAACATGGTGAAACCCCGACTCTACTAAAAAAAAAATACAAAAATTAGCTGCGCATGATGGAGTGCACCTGTAATCCTAGCTACTTGGGAGGCTTAGGCAGGTGAATCGCTTGAATCCGGGAGGCGCAGGTTGCAGTGAACTGACATTGCACCACTGCACTCCAGCCTGGGCGACAGAGTGAGACTCCCCCTCAAAAAAAAAAAAAAAAAAAAGGTGGGGAGTTTATTAAGTATTAACTTACACAATCACAAGGTCCCACAATAGGCTCTCTGCAACCTGAGGAGCAAAGAAAGCCACTCCAAGTCCAAACTGAAAACTTGGAGTCTGATGTTCAAAGGCAGGAAGCATCCAGCACAGGAGAAACATGTAGGCTGGATAGCTAGGCCCGTCTCTCCTTTTCACATTTTCTGCCTGCTTTATATTTGCTGGCAGCTGATTAGATTGAGCCCACCAGATTAAGGGTGGATCTGCCTTCCCCAGCCCACTGACTCAAATGTTAATCTCTTTTGGCAACACCCTCACAGACACACCTAGAATCAATTCTTTGTGTCCTTCAGTCCAGTTGTTGACACTCAGTATTAACCACCAGGCAAGCACTTCTGTGGACAAGCAGCACTGCACTTGGCTTCTGGTTTTAGACTGTGCTGGGCCATTTGTCTCCCTAGTTTCATCTCTAACTTACACCACATACTCATTCAGTAACCCCAAAGGTGTAGTATCCCAAAATGAGAGGGGTGTTTATTTCTGGGACCATAAGGGATCACTGTCCGCCTTCCCTCCTTGAGTGAATCACCTCTGTGCTGGTGTGCCCCCTTCCTCCGTCCTCCTTCTTTCTTTCTTTCAGCATGGCTGGGCAAATGTTGGAGTGGGGAGAAACACTATGTGCTAGACCCTGTGAACTCTTAGACAGAAGACATGAATTTCTTTCTTTCGAAGGCAGGAAGCATCCAGCATGGGAGAAAGATGTAGGCTGGGTAGGAATTTTACTGTGGAGTTTGCTACTAGGCCCCTGCAAGGTGAGTTGCAAGGAGGGGATTGTTTCAGGAAAATGCCTAGGGACAGGTGCAGGTTCAGCTTCCATAAAGAACCCCATTTGGCTGGACACAGGGAAAAGAAGGCTGGATAAAGCTGGAGATGCAAGGTCGGATCAGGGAGCAGCACAAAAGCCAGGCTGGGGGAAGTCATCACTATGCACAGAGAAGAGAATAATCCGTTATGGGGACACAGAAATGGCCAGAATAGAACTGACTGTGGTTTACTGATTACAAAATAATACATTTCTACGAAACAGTCCTCAGTCTGCCAAGCCCCTCTCTCTAGCAGACTTTGTACATTGTAAACGCGCCATGTTTATTTGGTTAATAAACAGAAGGACACACGAATCCTTTTTTCTCCCATCTAAGAAAAACCCCAAAGTCTGGTGCACCCTGACTTTGAAGTTGTCCATTCTGACAACTTCATTTCCCTGGAAAGTGTGTCTGGAGGCCCTTCCGCTATAAAGTATACAAATCTTGATATTCCTCTTCAATTTTCATAATGTGAACGCTACAGATGAGCGCAGGACACAGACTTAGGTGATTTCCACGGGTTTGCCTTGCAGCTCCCCCAAAGGTGCAGATCCTGCAGCTGGTGCTCCGGGGCCTCCCGAGCCCGTTGGGTTAGAGAGGAAGAGAAGGAAAATGCTCCTAGCGCTTAGCAGGGACCTGCACAACGGCTGCGCAGCGGCCAGGAAAGCGGCCGAGAGGCGGGATGCGGCCAAAGCTGCTGGGGCGGTGGCGGAGTGGACTGCTTTCAGGTCCCCGCGCACCCCACCCGGGCGCCTTCCCTGGCTGCCAGACCCACAATGGCTGCAGCTTTGCGGTGACAGGGCGTGGCCTAGGTCCCCACAGGGGCCTGCCCTATGCTGGGAGCAGGCCAGGTGCCCTGGGAGGAACTTGAGGCCCAGCACTGACAGCTTCTAGCTGTGGGAAGGGCTGGTGGCAAGCGGGACCTGGAAGCAGCGCTGAGCCCAAGGGCGGAAAGAGACGTTTGCGTAAGCCTGGACTGGCACACTGGCTACCATCTCCAGGTCAAGGTGGTGGTGGCCGGGGCATTCGGGCCTGGGACACCAGCGTGCCCTCAGAGGAGAGCTTGGCCCCAAGCCTCCTCTGATTCCCAGGATAAGTTGCCCACATTGCTCTGAACCCCTGGGAAGCTGTGCTGGCAGGAGTAGTCAGGGGCCAGCACCCCGGGCTGGCTGGGGAGTGGGATCGGGGCCTGCGCCCAGGCTGCCTCCACACTGGGGCTTCCCTGGCTTCTCTTTGGTATCCGAGCTCTCTGGTTCTGAAACCAAACCCGGATTCATGGCTTGGGAATCTGTGTTTTCTGACCAGTTCTTCTATGACAGTAATATCAGGATAAGCGTCCCTTTCGAAGGCCGCAATTAGAATGTGTTTAGATATTTGTCAAATTCAGTCCTCCTGCTCCTCTGGCCTTGCTCAGGTGTGTCAAACCATGACCTGAGCTCACTGTCCACTGGGCGCCTCAGTGGAAATCAATATTTTAAATATTTGCCTGGCATGGTGGCTCACGCGTATAATCCCAGCACTTTGGGAGACCAAGGCAGGTGGATCACCTGAGGTCGGGAGTTCGAGACCAGCCTGGTTCAACATGGTGAAACCCCGTCTCTACTAAAAATACAAAAATTAGCCTGGCGTGGTGGTGGGCGGCTGTAATCCCAGCTACTGGGGAGGCTGAAGCAGGAGAATAGCTTGAACCTGGGAGGTAGAGGTTGCAGTGAGTCGAGATGGCACCACTGCACTCCAGCCTGAGCAACACAGTGAAACTCCCGTGAAAAAAAAAAAAAAAAACTTTTATAACTTATACTTTTTTTGTTTTTTTTTTGAGACGGAGTCTCGCTCTGTTGCCCAGGCTGGAGTGCAGTGGCGTGGTGTGATCTCCGCTCACTACAAGCTCCGCCTCCTGGGTTCACACCATTCTCTTGCCTCAGCCTTCCAAGTAGTTGGGACTACCGGCATCCGCCGCCACGCCCAGCTAATTTTCTGTATTTTTACTAGAGACGGGTTTTCACCATGTTAGTCAGGATGGTCTCGATCTCCTGAACTCATGATCCGCCCGCCTCGGCCTCCCAAAGTGCTGGGATTACAGGCGTGAACCACCGTGCCCGGCCACTTATACTGCTTTTTTAGTAGCTTAGTTGCCATTAAAATTCTGGTAGTTTATTTTAAAATACAAGGTCATTACTACTATTACCAGTTGAGGGTAGTTGTCCAGATTCTTGGCATTTTAAGCAAAGAATTGGACAAAATGCACAAGCAAGGCAGCCAAGGCAACGATTTCTTTTAAATGAGCCTACACTCCACAAGATGGGAGCCAGCTCCAGCAAGAGGCTCAGGAGCGCTCGCTACAGAATTTTCTGGGGTTTATATATACCCTCTAGAGGTTTCTCATTGGTTCCCTCTAGTGGTCCGTGACCAGTCTGACTGTTGAAGACTAGGCCTGCAACCAGTCGGCTTGGTTGCTGGAGGGCACCAATCAGAGGTACTTTCATTTTCCAGCTGCCAGGCAGCAACTGTCACGCACAAAAAGGAGGGGTTGAAAAGGGAGTAGCTCCTGATATCCAGTCAGCATGAGTCAGCCTTAGGTTTCCTCCAGACCCTATTTGCCTGCCTCATTACAACTATGTATTTGCCAGATGGAGAAAGGAAATAATTGTTGCGGGGGGCGGGGGCGGGGGTAGGGGGAGAGCGTGAGTAAGGTAACATAACTTCTAAAAATAAACTTTTTATTTTGGGAATAATTTAAGATTTACAGAATTGCATGGATAATATAGTGGGCTGCTACATAGCCTTCATCTAATTTCAGTTTCCTCTGTTGTTATAAACTTAGATTACCATGTACATTTGTCAACACTAAGAAACCAGCATTGGTATATTACTATCAGTAAATACTTCACTTTATTTGGATTTTACTGGTTTTTCCATTAACGTTCTTTTTCTCTTCTGAGACCCAATCTGGGCTATCACATTCCATTTAGTCAACACATCTCCTTAGTCTCCTCTGATGTGTGACAGTTTTTCAGCCTTTCCTTGTATGTACTGACCTTTTCACTTTTGAGGGTTGCTGGTCATTTTGTAGAATGTGCTTCAATTTGGGTTTATCTGACATATTCCTCATGATTAGATTGGGTTACGGGCTTTTGGAAAGAATACTACAGAGATGATGTGCCTTTTTCATCACTTCATACTGAGGGTACATGGAATCCACATGACATCATTGGTCAGGTTAACCTTGGTCACTTGGCTAAGGTAGTGTTTTCCAGCTTTTTTCACTGTAAAGTTACTATGTTTTCCTTTCCTGATTCTTTTCTTTGAAGTCAATTACTAAATCTGCCACACTTAATGGGAGTGGCGATGGGGGACTTAAGATTCACCTTTGGAGGGAAGAGTATCCATATATATATATGTGTGTCTGTGTGTGTGTGTGTATGTGTGTGTGTGTGTGTGTGTGTTGGAATTCTCTTATAAGGAAACTTTGTTTCTTTTCTCTATTTATTCAATCAATACAGACTTATGCATATTTGTTTTAGACTTCAGATTATACTCTAACACTACATTATTTATTTTATTTTCCAGCTTTGGACATTAGGAGCTCTTTCAGGTTGGTGTCTGTGTCCTTCTGAGATTGCTTTATGAGTTTTTTTAGTGCTTTTTAATTTCTGATACTTCAAGATACTTCAGACTCATCTTGAATTTTCCCTGTTCATTCCTAAATCAACCAAGAAGCTCTGATTCTTTTAAATGGAGAATTGTATTAAAAACCAAGATCTGGGCACTGGATGTAAGGTGTTTTTCTAAACATGTGAAGTCTGTGCATATGTGGTTGGTTGAGTGAAAAGTTCCAGTAGAAGAGATAGAAATAAGAAAGGAGAATGATATAGCTGGAACACAAATAATTGGTGGGGATTAATAGCACAAATAATCAGGTAGTCATCACGTCCATATTTGTGTTATTTACAGGAAGAAAGAGAGAAAAAAATAGAGTCATATAGTTTAAACTTTAATTGATGTCAAAAATGAAAATGCATGTCATCTCTCTCTCTCTCTTTTTTTTTTTTTGAAACAGAGTTTCGCTCTGTCACCCAGGCTGGAGTGCCATGATGCAATCTTGGCTCACTGCAACTGCCTCCTCCTGGGTTCAAGCAATTCTCCTGCCTCAGCCTCCTGAGTAGCAGGGACTGCAAACTCCTGCCACCATGCCCAGCTAATTTTTTTTGTTGTCATTGTTATTTTTAGTAGAGACGGGATTTCACCGTGTTAGCCAGGATGGTCTCGATCTCCTGACCTTGTGATCCTCCCGCCTCAGCCTCCCAAAGTGCTGGGATTACAGGCATGAGCCACCACACCTGGCCCTCATCCCTCTTTTTAAATAGGAGGTGAAGTTACCATCCAAAACCAGTGGTATTAAATGTGGGGTTGAAGGCTTGACTTGATTAGAAACACTTTGGAAGTTGCTGAATGAACTAAAGAGAATCATTAGAGATGAGTAAAATTAGGCTGCATAGCAGGGAAGGGAAGGTCCAGTTGAAATTAGAAAAGCTAGTAGTGGTCAAGTTAGTTTCTTGTTTCTCCAGGAATGCTCCGTAGAATGAAAGAAAAAGGAGGAAAAGGTGAAGTTATTTGCCCCAGTAATTGTGTGATTTTGGTAAAAATCGCTAATAAATATTTGCAAACAAAGTGAAATATTTTCCAACACAGAATTTTTAAAAATCTCCACTGTTACATCTTCAGAAATTTTGTGACCTATTTAACATCATTTGGTGGCTTGAAATTAGTCATGGTGGGAGTTTTATACCACAGACACTGGAAACACAACAAAGCAGGGCTCCCATTTCCCTGAGAGACAGTTGTTGAAAAGCTATCAAAACACCACTGCTCCTTCTCGCTCACCTTACTTTTAGAGAAGGATGTATTAAATTTTTTTTTTTTATCATTTTTTCCAACACAGACTATGAAGGAACAGCAAATGGGTACTTTAATGAAACAAATGGCCAATACACATTCTTTGATTTAATGTTCCCTTCAGGTGCATGTGGACAAACTTGTAAGTCAGCTTGAAAGTAGTTGTGCTTGGAAGATCAGATGGAACAAGCTTTTGGTGGAAAAGGAAGGAAAATGCAAGATTCTGGAGAGACCACACTTCTGTAGCTCCCCAGTCAAAGGTCATAGTCCTGGGCCTCTGGCAGACATGTGGGGTAAAGATAGGTCTAAGCAGCAGTGGGAAGCAGTTGTATGTACACATGGCAAGAATCACATGTGCACTTGATAAGTCACAGCCCAAGTGTGCCAGCAACAATGTGAAGTCCCTTAAACTGCAGCTCCTCACACAAAATTCCGTGTGTGACAGGAGCACTTCCCTCGTAGAAGGGATGACATCATGTGTTCTTTGAAGGTATGTCATAAGGCTGAAGGGACAGCTGACTTGGGAATAGAGATGACTTCATAGGCACATGACGTAAGAAGCTGCAGAGAGCTCCACAGTCAGAAAGGCCCCATGCTTGGCTTGGCTTGGCTTAATTCTTTACCATTGCCATCTTGAAATTCTTAATTTGTCTTTGAACTTGTTATTTTTAAAATTTTTAACTTCTATTTTTTCTTTTTAATTTTTTTAATTTTAAATTTTGTAGGTAGATAGTAGGTATATGAATTTATGGGATATATGGGATATTTTGATACAGGCATACAATGTGTAATAATCACATCAGGGTAAATGGGGTATCCATCACCTTAAGCCTTTAGTCTTTGCATTACAAACAATCCAATTACACTCTTTTAATTATTTTAAAATGTACAATTAAATTATTATTGACTGTAGTCACGCTGCTGTACTATCAAATACTAGAATTCTTTGTAACTATTTTTTGTACCCACTAACCATCCCCACTTCCCTCCCATCCTCTTCTATCCTTCCAAGCTTTTGGTAACCATAATTTCTACTCCTTATCTCCGTGAGTTCAACTGTTTTAATTTTTAGTTCCCACAAATAAGTTAGAACATGTGATGTTTGTCTTTCTGCTCCTGGCTTATTTCACTTAACATAATGACCTCCAGTTCCATACATGTTGTTGCTAATGACAGGATCTCATTCTTTTTTATGGCTGAATAGTACTCTATTGTATATATGTGCCACATTTTCTTTGTCCATTCTTCTCTTAATGGACACTTACGTTGCTTCCAAATCTTGGGTATTGTGAATAGTGCTGCAATAAACATGGGAGTGCAGATATCTGTTTGATACCCTGACTTCCTTTTTTTGGGGTGTATACCTAGTAGTGGGATTGCTGGATCCTACAGTATCCTTATTTTTAGTTTTCTGAAGAACCTCCAAACTATTCTCCATAGTGGAATTTTAATTTTTAAAATTTTCCACAAGACACTGATGCGTAAATTTATGATTTTTACAAGAAGAACTATGGAGCAATAAAGCATATGTATAAGCAAAGGAAATACAAGATATATAGCATGTTCAGCATTCCTTGTGTCTTAATTTGCCTGTAGTATTTACTATGCCTGGTAAGTACAGAATTCCAGTGGAGAAACAATGTGTGGGGGCTCAGTGAGACTAAAAGGGAATACGAGGCAAGCATGTTACATCTACAATTGAGTAAGCAGGGTTGATACAATTGAGTAAGCAAGGTTGCTAAGAGGCCACACATTCTGTCTGCACAAGTTTGAAACTTGTTTCAAACACAGATAAAAAGCAATGGCGTTCTATTATAATGTAAATGGACAGATGGCCAAGGGACTCCATCATACCCTTTTTTACTTTTGCTATTCCCATGTATATAACCAACCACTTTTAGAGGGGAGGCACTTCATAACTAGCCCTTCCACACGTATGTAACTTTTGAGATAGGAGAATGTAAGGAGAATAATTAGCATCCTGACTTTTTACTTACATAAGAAACAGTGGCCTGGATAAATGTATGTTACAGAGTACCAAGACAGAACAGACCTTTACATGATACAACTTCACTCTTCCTTGACATGAAAATGCAATTTGGACATTTCTATGTACATTTTTCACCCATTATTTGGTGAAAACCCAGCTAATCCTATTGATTCTCAGGTCCCCTTTCCAGATACTTATAGGCAATGTAGAATATAATAAAAATTTCTCAATAATATTGATTTATAGTATGTATTATTTAACTAGTATTCATTCAAATAACAATTTATCAAAATTTAATATTAATTCAATTTAATTCCATGTACTACGCTTTATTTGATATTTATGTTAAAGTAATATTTATATTACAATTAAACATTAGTTATATGTACTTAATACTTATTTTTAATTCAGGATGCCTGGTTGGGTGTTATGTATGTCTTTGATGAGATTATATTCTAGGTAAAGCTAAACCTTAAACCTTATCTCCTTATTTCCAAAATCATGAGTGCAAATCAACATATTATTAAAAGGTTTATGAATCAAGTTGATCCCTTAATTTTAGAATTTAAATATTTTCAAACTAAAAAATAACAGAGTGTACTCCCAAGTTTAATTTCTCATTAATAAAGAACTAAAACTGCTGATGGATATAAAAACAAATTTACATCCATCAGTTAGCAATCGTCCCACAAGTAATATATTTGGTAAAACTTCAACAAAACTGTTCTAAATGTGAAATGGAAATAGTTTTGTTATAGGTTCATATATTTCAGCTCTAATCCCAATATCTCAGAATCTAAACTTATTTGGAAATAGGGTTTTTGAAGATGTAATTAGTTAGGTTTGAATGAGGGTATACTAGTAAGATGTGCTCCTAATTCAATACGACCACTATTACAAAAAACGGGACGATTTGGACACAGAAAAGCACATGGGGAAAGTGCCATGTGAAGATAGACAGAGATTGGGGATGCTAAAGATTGCCAGCCTACCACCAGAAGCCCTCAGAAGGAACCAATCCTTCTGACTTCTTGATCTCACACTTCTAGTCCTCAGAACTGTAAAATAATGCAATCTGTTGTGTAAACCACTCAGTTTGTAGTATTTTTGTTACAATAGCTCTAGCAAATACATATAGCCTTTTATAAAATTGTATTTTAGAAGGTATATGGTTTTCCTCAGTTAAATGTAGAAAAACTTTATTTTCATACATAAAATTAGGTTTGAGGCTATTAGTGAAATAAATACATCTCTAATTTCCACAGTCTTTTTTAGTGATACCAAAAACCAAAACTGCCAAGCAAAATTCTTTGTAGTTCAGCTTTTCTGAGGGTCCTCCCTGTCTTCCTACTCATTACTCTTTTGTAACCTGTTCTGATCTTTATTTTGCTATCTTAATTTCAGGTGCCTAGTACTACATTGTATTCTTAATTTAAAAAGAAATCACAACGTAAACCCTCACTTTGTCAACAAATTTTACAAGAGCATATATTAGAATGGATGTTCAATTGTGTTTCCTCTCTTAAAATTTAGGACTTAAAAAATATTTTTACCTCTTTGCGGAAAGGAAAACTTTGTTCCCACTTAATGTAGATTCAGTTGTGCTAGAGAAGTTAATAAAAAAAGAAAACTAGATATCAGGATATTGTAAGACCCTGAAATCACACCTACACTATCTGCAACTCTGAAATATGAGGTTAGAGATAATGATATAAGTATTGTTTTTCCAGCGTGTTATAAATCATTCTACAAAGAGTAGTCATATGTGGTAATAAAATGAATACTTTATAGTGAAAATTGTATATTTTTTATTCTCAATATATGATTTACGTATTTTTAAATCTCTTTTGCATACATGCCCTTCTAGAATATCCAAAATCATTTCTTATTATCAGAGTGTTTTAGTATAAGGTACAATCTGTTATTAGCTTGTATCTTTGAGCAGAGACAAATTAAAAAATATCCTAAACTCTAAAGGGATACTTCATTCTTAATATTGTTAAGTAAAATGCTACCATAGCTATGAAAATCTTCATATTATTTTCAAATTAAAGTAACCAATTTTATTCTCAGCGACTTAATATAGTTACTAGAAATTAAATTATTTCAAATACTTACATGTATTTTAGGGTAAATATTATGTAGAAACTTATCTGCAAAGAGTACTTTGTAATTTTTCACAGTGCCTGATTTACAACAGCTGAAACAGCTGAGAAGCAAAGATAAAGCAGAATCACTAAAGGCAGCTAGGAAAAACAAACACTACACAGGAAGAATGAAAGATAAGAATTGTAGCAGAGTTATTGTCAAAAACTGCACAATTCAGAAAAGCAATGAAGTGACATCTTTAAAGTATCAAAAAAAGTAATCCTAAAAATTTATTCACAGTGAAAATATCTTTCAAGAGTAAAGTCTAAATGAAGATTTGTTTTTCAGAAAAAAAACCAACAGGTAAGTGCATTTATTGCCAATGGACCAATGCTACAAGGTGTATGATCAAGGAAGTTTTTCAGGCGAAAGGATTATGAGACCAGATACAAACTTGAATTTACCACAAAAATAAAGAGCTCTAGAAATGGTAAAAATGAATATAAACATTTTCCTTAATTTTCAGTATCTCTAAACTATAAATAAATATTTAAAACAAAAATAATAGTGTATTGTGATATTTATAGGTAAAATAAAATGCATAATAATAGTACAATGAATTTGAGGTAAGAATTGGAAGGATACAGTTGTAAAGTTCTAACATTATTCATATTAAAAGATAGATTGTGATAAAACCAAGATATAAATTGTAAACCTTAATGCAACTGTTTTAACAATGAAGTATTATTAATAAGACAGTAGTAAAAATAAAATGGTATTATAACAAACATTCAATTAATACAAAAGCAGGCAGTAAAAAGAAAAAAATGAATAAAGAATATACAAAACAAGTACAGAAGAACAAAGAATATAATAGATTTTAACCCTGCCATATTAATAATTATATTAAATGTGAATGATCTAAAAATCAATAAAAATGCAGAGATTGTCATAATGTGTTAAAAAAGCAAGACCTAACTATAGTCTGTCTATAAAAACCACATTTTATTTTATTTTATTTTATTTTATTTTTTGTTTTTGAGATGAAGTCTCTCTGTGTCCCCCAGGCTGGAGTGCAGTGATATGATCTCAGTTCACTGCAACTTCTGCCTCCTGGTTCAAGTGATTCTCCTGCCTCAGCCTCTTGAGTAGCTGGGATTACAGGCACCCACCACCACGCCCAGCTAATTTTTGTATTTTTAGTAGAGATGGGGTTTCACCATGTTGGCCAGGCTGGTCTCGAACTCCTGACCTCAAGTGATCTGCTGGCCTTGGCTTCCCAGAGTGCTGAGATTACAGGTGAGTGCCACTGCATGTGGCCTAAAAGCCACATTTTAAATATAAATATATTGCTAGGTTAAAAATCATAAGTATGCACAAAGACAATGGTAGCTTTTCCCTTTCAATATTTCATTCCAACATTTTCTATATATTAATAAGATAGAAAATAAGAGGAACAAATTAAGTTATGGAAAAAAACTTCTTCTAAACCTAATTAGCATACAGAGAATGCCTACATTCTTAATAGCTGTAAGATGTTTTAGTGTGTGGTCTCTTACACAGTTGTCCCACTCCAACCCCACTGCAAGACACTTCTGGAAAGAAAACACAGACCTAGAAAACCTACAGAAAAGAGATAAAGAAATAAACAATGAGGCATAAGGTCTAAAATCTCTGCCAGAAAAACTAAGTCCACTCTTTTCTAAAAATACTAAAATAATGTCCAGGTAAGACAGAGCATGAGCCACAGAAAAGATATTTAAGAGTTTCACAATTTAAAGAATCAGAATTTAAAACACATAGCTTCTTTGGAGGAGAAAGAAACCATAAAGAAGGCAGCTCTGGCCAATGGGATAGTGAATTAAATGAAAGAGGACATTTGTGAATCCCACAAGACAAAAGGGGAACACAAAACTAGATAATTCACAATCCCATTGCCTATCATAAAAGCAAACAAACAAAACCATTGAAGTTTTTGAGTTTTGAAATACTGTGAGACAGGAATATCATTAAATTAAAAATCTTGTAAAACACTGTAATACCCCACATAAAAAAAATAGACAAGAGAAGATTAACAGATTCAAAATGAGCTTTTGAAAGAAATCTGAAAACAAAATTCAACACATATTAACTGAGGAAATTTTCCCTCAGACTAATAACCATGAAGCAGAAGAAAACTCCAAGTCAAAACTATAAATGGAATGTGATAGTCTCACAAGTAAGTGAAGATTTGAAAAAATAATCTAAATTAGAAATTCAAAATCTGAGGCTAGACATGGAAAAAACCAGTAAAAGTTAAAAGAAAGTTGATTGAATTCAAAAAAGAAATGGAATTAAAAGACAAAATTAACATAGAAATGAAGAATGGATTTTAAGATGCCCATGAGAGAATTGATTTAAAAAAATTAAATAAGGAGCACTGAAGAAAAACAGAAAAATAATTAAGAGAATAAAAATGACTGAAGAAGTGAATATGATACAAAGATAGAAAGAGAAGGAATAATATGTGTATTATTGCAATCCCTGAACAAAACAAAGAATGAAAAGCAAAACTTTAGGACGTTAGACATTAGAAAATAACTATTAACAAAAACATTGGAAAATAATATCTGAAATTATAATCACAGAAAACTTCCCAGACACTTAATAAAAAGTTTGAACCTAAAAATTGGAAGACCCCACTGGGTACTTGGGAAAATACAGTTTATGAGAAAATTTAGTTTATCATTAACCCAGACTGATAAACTTTAAGACATATTCTAATAACCATTAGGTTTCAGAGTTAAAAGAAAAATTCTCATGACCTCATGGCCTAAATAAACAAACATATAACTAGCAACGACAGATATATTGGACTGACATTGGTCTTTTGATAATCCAATTTTAAAGCAGTACTTTAAAAAAATGCTCAATGAGAAAAAATAGTGTAAATTAAGTATTTGATATTCAGCCAAACTGTCCCTCCAGAACCAAGCAAGACTACAGGAAAACAGATAATAACAAACAAGAACTTAGGTAAATTTGTATGCAGTAACCTTGTTGGGTAATCTATTAGAATATGAACTTTATATTTTTAATAACATGATTTAAAAGAAGCCTGGGACCAATGGAAAATTTAATTTCCTGAGAAGTGTATGCACCAATATTGGTGGATGTACTTGAGAAAAATAATTAACACAATATTCCCAATAGGGTTTTTTCTTTATTTGGGAAACATTAATAAATTAATAAATTTATTCTGGGGATTAAGGGGACTTGAAACCTCGAAAGGGAAATTCACCAAGAATCTTGAAAATTATTCAAGTATAAATGAGTATGGAGGGGAAAATTACGAGGCACAAAACACCTGTCCTCAACGGGTAAAACTAATCAGATAAGAAGTTTAAAAATTTACTATTTGGAAAACAATAACTTGGCATCAAATCAGTGTGGCTAAAGGATTAACCAAGGAGATCTCTATAAAACAAACAAAAACTCTTAAACAGAAATAGTACTTCTTGAAAAACAAAACTACAATATTCAGACCAAATTTGATTTGTACCTCCTCCAAGCTTGAAGATTTGTAAAGAAAGCTGGTGCCTTATGTCATCCCAGATTTGCAACCAGGCAGCACCATGAAAACATGCTGACTTAGTAGTTAAAACTTCTTCTCCATCAAATGATGGCAGTAATTCCACACCCCGAAAATACAAAGGCACAAGGAGTATTATCTTTATTAATTTGCAGATATTAATCTGCAAATCATTTGATTGTGAATCAGACTTTTCTGAGTTTCCAGAATGCTTTCAGGTTCAATTCTGTTGTTCAACTAGGGGCATTTTTCACTTTTTAGTATCTGGTTAATTTCTAATCTTTGTTCTTTCCCCCTGGAAAAAAAAATGCAGTTTATTGAAAATTAGAGCCAATTATGTTATTGCATTTTTCAAAAATATATCTAAGAGACCTTGGAATTATTATAAATTTTTTTGTCCCTTAACCTGGAAACATTTTTGATTAGCCTATGAGGTGGTGATGCTTTTCCTATAACTGAATACATTTCTGTTTGTTTACATATTTTAAAAATTCAGTTAGATCCCTGTCTATCCCCACTTGTATATTTAGCATTGGTATTACTTCATTGAGGAGGAACAATTTATGTGTTCCCTGACTTGGTAGCTTGCCATACCTTAGGGAACCCTCTCAATATTTTTTTCCTATGTCTGTGTCTGAAGTTGAAAATCCCAAGCAATTTTATGTCCTTACACACTGCTAACTATCCACCTCTGCCCAACACAATGACATCTGTATTGTCCCATATCTCTGGTTTTACTTCAAAGACACTTCTATAACCAGGATATATGGGACAAGTGGCTTGAATAGGGCAGAGAACAATATTGAGTATCTAAGAGTCAGATGTTGTGATGGACATTTTAAACCTGCCATCTAATTTCATCTTATTATTTCATGGAAGAGAACATTGTGTCTCAAAGAGGTTAGGTAAGCTTTCCAAGACAAATTCAAGCTTATCTTAATCCAAAGCCAAGTAGTGCAAGAACGTGGTATGAGAAAAAGCAAGAAAATTCTGAATGCTCTTTTAAATGATTTTTAAATCTGGTTAACCCAGCCTTTCCTATTCTTGTGATCTTTGACATTAGAGACTTTGAGAGAGTGTTGAGGGTGGTGGGTAACTAGGTATAGAATTATCAGTCCCATTTGGAAGATTGCAAAATAACAAAACTACTAATTACAAAGTGAGAAAGGAAAAGAGTCTTTGTGAACACTCATCTTTCCTTCAGAAATATAGTATCCTAACCACATTGAGTTTTTCCTTCCTAACCATCTCTAAAAACTATTATCTGAACTAAAAATCTCAGCACTAATCTAGTTAAAATGTGTGTTTGTCTTGTTTTACCAGAAAAGCTCTTTGAAGGCAGCAGTCTTGATATATACAGTCATGCACCATATAGCAACGTTTTAATCAACGACAAACTGCGTATCTGACAGTGGTCCCATAAGATTATATTATGTTTTTACTATACATTTTCCATGTTTAGATATGTTTAGACACACAGATACTTACCATTGTGTTTTAATTGCCTACAGTATTCACTAGAATATGCTGTACAGGTTTGTAGCCTAGGAGCAATAGGCTATAGCATATATCCAAGGCGTGTAGTAGGCTATACCATCTAGGTTTTGGGAAGTACACTCTATGATACCTGTGTAATAATGAAATTTCCTAAGGATACATTTCCCAGAACCTATACATGTTGTTAAGTGACACATGACTGTATATTTCTTTAGTATGCTCCAATTCCCAAATGGAGGTTAATCTCACAGAATTGAGTTTTGTTGAACCAACCTGTCCCAGGTTTCAACCCTTGTTGTGATTTTCCTCACCTTCTATTTTCTCTGTTGTGAGCTGTAGCAACATTTTATAGAGTTGTTATTTTACTGAGCTGTTTCTCTGGAAGCAGTTGTAATGTCTGTGGGGATAATGTACCACTTTCCTTTTTACAGGAGCACTGAGAAATCCGGAGAAGCTTTTGGAAGGTATTGACACCGCTCAAAAGGAAACATTTTAAAATGAAAACTAGACACTTCACAATTAAAATTCTTTATGATATGACTCTGTTTTGTCATGAACCTTGAGGTTTCTGAGATGTTACCCATCTCATTCATGTATGTCTGTACCTACTTATATGTCTATCTGAATACTGCAGAAACACAAGGCATTTGGGTAGAGAAAAGCATTCTATATTGATGCTCACAACCACATCAACAGTAACATTGTTACATTGGTCCCTCACACCTAGACATATAGGCAACATGATGAGTTCTAATGAAAACTTTCCAGGTAAGTGGTTAAGTTTCACTGGTAGAGATGATAACAGAAACAACAATGGATTTATCAGCTGTCACTCTTCCCTTCTGAAAGATGGGATAGATAGGATCCTGGATTGCACGCACTCTTTTTGATATGTAAATATACCTTTCCAAGGAACAAGTAAGCCCTAGTGTCTATGGCTTTTATGACCTAAACATATCCCCAGGGTTTGGGCTTCATCATTTTGAAATGTAAATTCCTAGGAAGACAGTCTTCTTGACATCTTGATTGCTTAACCTAAGGGCCTAATCTAGGCTGTAACCAATTGTTCCTGTAGGAGAGAGAAGAGAAGTTTTATCATACTCTTGGATCAGCATGATTAACTCCACAAATGACTGCAGATCTAATCCTCATAATATGTGGATAGTTAAATGTTTCTAGGGGAAGGGAAAGCAAACATTTTTATGTTGTATACATTTATGTGTCTCAGGTGGCTCAAAATTTTTACAGGAGAAATCTAGGGAACTTTTATTTCCCCACACGCTCTCACCATCCTCACAATATTATCACTCAGGGCTGCCCTTCATATACAGCATGTTTGACCAATGGGACTATTCTCTGGACATTTTATATGTTTCAGGAATTTTCACTCCAACTTTGCTTATGATATTTCCTCTATCCAGAATATCCTTCTCAGTTCCATGGGTCCTAATCCTACCAGATACTTCAACACACAACTCAAATACTTTCTCTTCAATGGATTATGCCAGATTATTCAGCTGGATACCTTCTCTTCCTTCTTTGAAATATCATCTCATAGTCTGGTCCTCTTTTATGGTATTTAATTATATTCTATTTTGGATTATTACTATTTAGATATTAGGTACTTTCCCTGATAGATTTTATACTGACTTGAAGCCAGGTTTGTGATTCTGATTTAAGGTAGTATTGAATATTATATATATATTTTCCAGATGAAGATGTCTCATTTATTTATTCATTTTTTCCCATGGCCTAGCATGTTTGTCCTTAACATCATAGGAACCTGATCTTTCTACTGGAAGGTAAGTTGTTTCATTTGGGAAGACATGTTGATTTAGGTAACAAATTCTTACTTTATCACAGGCTAAGAGCTACACTTCATAGAAGTAAGTACATAGCTCTAACATTTAAGTATTTAATCCATCTTGAATTGATTTTTGTATACGGTGTAAGGAAGGGATCCAGTTTCAGCTTTCTACATATGGCTAGCCAGTTTTCCCAGCACCATTTATTAAATAGGGAATCCTTTCCCCATTTCTTGTTTTTGTCAGGTTTGTCAAAGATCAGATACTTGTAGATATGTGGCATTATTTCTGATGGCTCTGTTCTGTTCCATTGATCTATATCTCTGTTTTGGTACCAGTACCATGCTGTTTTGGTTACTGTAGCCTTGTAGTATAGTTTGAAGTCAGGTAGTGTGATGCCTCCACCTTTGTTCTTTTGGCTTAGGATTGACTTGGCGATGCGGGCTCTTTTTTGGTTCCATATGAACTTTAAAGTAGTTTTTTCCAATTCTGTGAAGAAAGTCATTGGTAGCTTGATGGGGATGGCATTGAATCTGTAAATTACCTTGGGAAGGATGGCCATTTTCATGATATTGATTCTTCCTACCCATGAGCATGGAATGTTCTTCCATTTGTTTGTATCCTCTTTTATTTCCTTGAGCAGTGGTTTGTAGTTCTCCTTGAAGAGGTCTTTCACATCCCTTGTAAGTTGGATTCCTAGGTATTTTATTCTCTTTGAAGCAATTGTGAATGGGAGTTCACTCATGATTTGGCTCTCTGTTTGTCTGTTATTGATGCATAAGAATGCTTGTGATTTTTGCACATTGATTTTGTATCCTGAGACTTCACTGAAGTTGCTTATCAGCTTAAGGAGATTTTGGGCTGAGACAATGGGGTTTTCTAAATATACTATCATGTCATCTGCAAACAGGGACAATTTGACTTCCTTAAATGTTAGACCTAAAACCATAAAAACCCTAGAAGAAAACCTAGGCATTACCATTCAGGACATAGGCATGGGCAAGGACTTCATGTCTAAAACACCAAAAGCAATGGCAACAAAAGCCAAAATTGACAAATGGGATCTAATTAAACTCAAGAGCTTCTGCACAGCAAAAGAAACTACCATCAGAGTGAACAGGCAACCTACAAAATGGGAGAAAATTTTCACAACCTACTCATCTGACAAAGGGCTAATATCCAGAATCTACAATGAACTCCAACAAATTTACAAGAAAAAAACAAACAACCCCATCAAAAAGTGGGCGAAGGACATGAACAGACACTTCTCAAAAGAAGACATTTATGCAGCCAAAAGACACATGAAAAAATGCTCACCATCACTGGCCATCAGAGAAATGCAAATCAAAACCACAATGAGATACCATCTCACACCAGTTAGAATGGCAATCATTAAAAAGTCAGGAAACAACAGGTGCTGGAGAGGATGTGGAGAAATAGGAACACTTTTACACTGTTGGTGGGACTGTAAACTAGTTCAACCCTTGTGGAAGTCAGTGTGGCGATTCCTCAGGGATCTAGAACTAGAAATACCATTCGACCCAGCCATCCCATTACTGGGTATATACCCAAAGGACTATAAATCATGCTGCTATAAAGACACATGCACACGTATGTTTATTGCAGCATTATTCACAATAGCAAAGACTTGGAACCAACCCAAATGTCCAACAATGATAGACTGGATTAAGAAAATGTGGCACATATACACCATGGAATACTATGCAGCCATAAAAAATGATGAGTTCATGTCCTTTGTAGGGACATGGATGAAATTGGAAATCATCATTCTCAGTAAACTATCGCAAGAACAAAAAACCGAACACCACATATTCTCACTCATAGGTGGGAATTGAACAATGAGAACACATGGACACAGGAAGGGGAACATCACACTTCGGGGACTGTTGTGGGGTGGGGGGAGGGGGGAGGGATAGCATTGGGAGATATACCTAATGCTAGATGACGAGTTGGTGGGTGCAGCGCACCAGCATGGCACATGTGTACATATGTAACTTACCTGCACATTGCGCACATGTACCATAAAACCTAAAGTATAATAATAATAATAATAATAATAATAATAATAAAAGAAAAAAAAATAAATTAAAAAAAAGGAAAAAAAAAAGAACTAAAATAAAAAGATATTCAGGCCAAACAAACAAACAAACAAACAAAAAAAAAAAAAAAAAGAAGTAAGTACATAGCATCTGCATTCATAGAATGGTGGCTATGACCACCATCGTGCATGTACTTCTAATAATATTTCTTATGTCAAAATCTTCTTGAAGCCATTTTAGAAACTTATTTATGTCCCATACTTAATACAATGCAAGTATATTAATTGATATGATATTAATATACTTAATATAATTACTGACATACTGAATTATATAGTTCCATGAATATTGCATGAATAAATAAAGTTTGGCTTATTGCTATTATTACCTTATGAATCACTTGTAACAACATTATCAATCATTTTTAGGGGAACTAAACATTTGGTGAATTCCAATTAAGTGTTAAGATTATAACAAGAGTAAGGATCTGAAAATAATTATTTGTATTATTTTGATTCTTAGCTGTTAATTTTGAATATTGCTAAAGTTAGTAGGCTGGTATTAATATCCAATATTCAATTTTATCATAGAATATAGGCTGAGCTTCAACTTCAAACTTTCATATCCTTAATAGAAACTTTTAATTTGGTGTGACTTTTGAGGGAGAATTAGTACTGTCTTGTTGGTATCTGCATTTGGCACTCCCCTCTAATTCTGTTCTACCTTATTGCAATTACACTCTTCAAGTGTTGGATTATAGACTATCCAGAAAATACAAGACTGGATTTCTAATCATGAGGCAATGAAAGAACAATACTTTTTAGCAAAATCATGAGGAGAATGAAAAAGTGAATGCAAGGCCTGATCATTTTGGGGTTGTGAACATCACTGCTTTATACCATCCAACTAAATGTGTGGTATTAGGCAAACTGTTTTCCTTTTAGAACTTCCATAAAGAAAATTTCAAAGTTCAACTCCATGATTGTTTTGGAGATTTTTGGAAAAGACTTTGATCCCCTTTTAATTATAGGGCTAAAAATGTGTTAATGAGATCAATAAGAGTTCAAAAATTTGAGCTAAGGTTAATTATACCATAAAACATGATTATATTTCTTTTGAAATAAGTGAATTTGAAAATTATAGAACAATGCCTACAAAATTGTTTTATGATATGCCAAAACCATCAAATGTTTTAAAAAATAAATGGCTGCAATTACTTCATGAGTTCTAAAACATTCAATTATATTAATGATAATACTTATTTTTAATAGAAATAAAAATTATTCCTACTGCAGATTATCCATGGTTATAAAGTTTAAGGAAAGGTTACACATATTTCTGACTAATTTGAAAAATTCAACACCTCTATGTACTTATGAGAGGCATGTTTCATTTATATAAATAAATCTTATGACTTTATTTCATTTCTTTTCATTCCTTTGTTGGTTTATGCATCAGCAATTGCAATGGTAGAGCAACAATACTAAGCACTACATGTCTACCTGTTGGAAGATAAGGTCTTTTGTGATTTGCTGCTTTGAATAGGCTGAATTATATTGTTATTTTGTATTATATTCAAGAGGAAAGAGTGTTTGAAAGTCTTCTGTTGTGTGTAGAGCTCAAGATACTGCAATAATCTTAGATGGAACTTTTTTATATTGAGACTTTCAAATACTTGCATACATATCCTATCTTTTACTTTTAGAAATCCTCTTGGAGACAATGTGACTATTCATTGTCTAATAAATATTTACTTTAGATTATGAGTAAGCTATCTTCTTTTGTGCTTACAAAAAATAAATACAACAATAGCAGAAACTTTTCTTTTTACTCCTCCTCGTCTTCCTCCTCCTCTTTCCTCTTTTGGTGTATTACAGTCTACCCAGATTCCTTGAAATGGAAAGCCTTGATGGATTCCCCTGAAGTGTTTCCCTCCAGACTATGTTTTGTAGAAAGTCTGAGGAGACCAAACCTAGCTATTTCTATGGAGGAGTATTCATAGCTGACAGATGGCAATATTAGTTTGTGCACAGTCTTCCTATCCTATGACTTTTGTCTTGACATGCTTTTAGAATTTTCTCTCTCCTCTCCATTTCAACTTCATTTATTCTAGGTTGTTTCTCATTCCCTCTAACGGGATTACCACAAGCCATTCTTAATTTATTTCTCTGAACCTATGATTCTTTTCATTTACCCCATCCTTTATAATTTACCATTCTTAAATAGTTGATCCATTTACATATTATTTGTTCATTGTTTATTCATTTGTTTAATCATTCACTATCTTTTCATACATCAAACTTTTGTCAAATATCTTCTATATGCCATAAATTCTGGTAGAGAGCTGAAATTATAACCCAGTTGCCATTTTCACGAGGTTTAGTAATTCATTTTTCTACTCAAATCTTAAGTTGCTCCCATTTATCCTAATTTCTCAAGTCAATTTGACTGCTTATATTTCAATAAAGGCTCTCCACATTATAGCCCTTGGGTCTACCAACTCATTCAGTTATTATATTTATTAGATATGTGTTTACTAAACACTGATGACATTTAAAGTATTGCTTTCTGATATTCTCTTTCAATATCATTCAAAATGTGTTTTTTACAGTTGCCAAATAAAATACAGAATGCCCAGTTAGTTTGAATTTCAAGATAAACAACAAATAAATTTTTAGTATAAGAGTGTTTATAAAATGTTTGGGACATATTTATATTCAAAAATTGTTTGTTAATAAAATTTAACTGGGAAGTCTGTATTTTCATTTTTTAAATCTGGCAGGGAACATTTTGGAACTTTGCTTCTTTCTATGAAGTTGTGCGATTCACTCAGAATTTCTTGGTAATAATACAATATTCTTAGCACTTTATATATCTTAACTCAAGTAATCCTCAAACATATCCAATGCTGTAAGAATAGTATTATCTTACTTTAAACATGTGTGTTGAGATGCAGATATCAAGGAACTTGCCCACTCACCAAGCTAGTAAGTGTCAGTACTGGGTACAAGACAATGACTTCGTATCCAGTGTTTTAACCATTACATATGATAGCTTCTGTGGAGCAGTATACCTTTTACAGATGCCTAAGATTGCTCCAGAAAATAGTACTTGATAGTCACACTTCATATGGCACTTCCATAGATATGAACTCTTAGGAATGTAAGCACATTTTAAAAGTACTGACATATTCATTTTGCCCTGTTATTCATAGACCCTGAGTGCATGGACACCAAAAATATTATTAGGCCCCCTCTTTTCTGTTGCCTGACTGCTCTGGAAAGAAATCAGTATTCCACAAAGCTGGCCTGTAAGCTGCAGACTGGCTTGTTCCAATGACCACTCTCCAGACTTCGAGATATTGAAGCATGTACTCATTCTGTGTCCTGCAGTTACACCTTCTGAGACCTACTGAAAGAAAGTCCATCCTTCTTTCCCATGTAAAATCAAACTAAGTCTGCAGATCAGTCCACCCCTCTGTATTTTTGACATGTGCCAGGTTATTCTGCAATGATCAGAGATTGTTCCCTTACCTCTCTCATTTGGCTAAGGATCCTTTCTCTTCTTTTCCACTGGAGTCCTTGAACTAAGCATTACTAAAGCTTATTGTACTTAACCAATCTCTGCGCATCTGTGTCTCCAGAAAAGGTGTTATTGGCTGACTTATGTCCCCAACAAATGGATATTGAAGTCCTTACCCCCTAGAAATATAGAGTATAGTCATATTTGGATATAAAGTCTTTTAGGAGGTGTTTAAGGTTAAAATGAGGTCTAGGGTGGACGGTTATTTAATATGATAGAGGTGCCCTTATCAGAAGCGAAAATTTGTTCATGCAGAGAAATAGCAGACATGCACTCACAGAGAGATAAGCAAGTGAATACTTAGTGAGAAGGGAGTCATCTGCAAGCCAGTGAGAGGGGCCTGAGAAGAAATCAAACCTGCTGAACCCTTGATCTCAAATTTTTAGCCTCCAAAACTGTAAGAAAATAAATGTCTGTTGTTTGAACCACCCAGTCTGTGGTATTTTGTTTTGGCAACCCTAGCAAACTAATACATGAGGCTCATTTGTTTAGGAGAAAAAAATCTGATTCTGACTCTACCTCCGAAAACAGACATGAAACTAATGCAAACTAATATTCCCATGAACATGTCATTTTCCTTTGAACCCATAAAGTTCAAAGTATTCAAATTTTAGCTGTCCTCCACTACCACAGATATTGCTCTTGCTGGCTATTACCCATGCCACTAGTTTACTATTTTTTGAGCCCCTGTTATGCGCTAAGTGATGAGCTAGTGATTTTCATATGATATCTCAACTAATCCTCATGACAACTCAGGGACTTAGATATTATGACAGATGATGCTTGCAGTCAAGACACAAAAGCATAAGAACCATTATTCATTGTTGTTTCATAGGTAGAACATTGCCATTCAATTCCCTTTCAGGTTACGTAAGGTCAGGCTTAGTATCTTAATTTACCCACAGCCTGAGAACATGATTGGTCCTTCATACATGCTGCTGAGTGATTACTTGATTGAATTGGGAGAGGAAGCTAGAAGGGGTAGAAATCCACTATCTTCTTGACAATGCATCTGCCCACATCATACTTCCTGTGGACTCTGTGCTATCTTGATAGAGAAGTTGCACCATCCATGCACTCAAATATATGATATCAGAATAATCATTTAGCTCATTTAAACTTGACTCAGGAGAGAGCTTTTTTCCTCCGTTTGTATAAATTTAAGGGGCACACGTGTGGTTTTGTTATGCTGATATATTGCATAGTGATGACGTTTAGACTTTTAGTATAACCATCACCCAATAATGTATATTGTACCTATTAAGTTATTTCTCATCCTTCACCCACCCCCCAACCCCTCACCATTCCAAGTCTTCAAAGTCTATTATTCCAAACCCTATGTCCATGTATACACATCATTTAGCTCCTACTTATAAATTATCACTTATAAGTGAGAACATGTGGTATTTGCCTTTCTGTTTCTGAGTTTTCACTTAAGATAATGGCCTCTAATTCCATCCATGTTTCTGCAGAATATATGATTTTATTTCATTCTTTTCCATGGCTGAATGGTATTCCATTGTGTGTGTGTGTGTGTGTGTGTGTGTATACATATATATATACACACACCTGATATATATATATATATACACACCTATATATATATACCTGATATATATATACCTGATATATATACCTGATATATATATACCTGATATATATATACCTGATATATATATACCTGATATATATATGCATGATATATATATGAGATATATATATATATATATATATATATATATATACACACACACCTGATCATCTGTTGATCCAGTTAGGATACTAAGATCTGGAACAAGACAAGGATGCCCATGTGGATCTGGGTATTTACCCAAAGAAAAATAAATCATTATATTAAAAACATAACTGCACTCATAGCAAAAAGGTTTTTGAAGTTTTGATCTAAAATTCCATATCCATGTGTGAGAAGTTTGGGTAGTAGAAAGAACATTTGGCAGGAGGCCATATAATCTGGTTTATAGTACTGGTCCTATTCTGTAATAAAAGGAGCAATGTAGTGTTTTCAATCGGAATAGTCAGAGTTATAATAAGGGCAATCATTGGAAGCTTTACTTGCTTCATAGGACTGCTGAAAGAACCAGTAAAGCAATAGGGATCTGCTTTGAAACATTTGCTTCCTGAAACCTAGAACAATGTAGGCTCTCTTCCTTTGCTCCTTTCCAAATTTTACTGTTTTTCCCATTCCTTCCACAACCTTGGAGTGATTGCTGGATTAGGCGGCAGACTAGACCGATTGACAATTCTCTGTTTTATTGCATATACTAGACAATATTTTATTTTTTATTATGGTAAGAACACATGAGATAAACAATCTTAACAAATTTCTAAGTGTACAATACCTTACTGTTGACTATAGGTACAATGTTGTACAACAGTTCTATAGAGCTTATTAATCTTTTAAAAAATTTATAATGAATGAAATTGATTGGCTCCCAGTTCTGAAGGCTGGGAAGTCCCAATACAAAGGTACCAGCATCTGGCAAAGGCCTTCTTCTGCATCATTCCAGGGCAGAAAACAAGAGGACAATAGAGATAGCAAGAGGGGACTGAACTTGCCCTTTTATAATGCACATATCCCACTCATAAGGGTGGAGTTCTTATGGCCTAATCACCTCCTAAAGGTCCTACCTCTTAATACTTTTACAAACGAAATTAAATTTCAACATGAGTTTTGGAGGGGACAAATATGCAAACCATAGCAATGTATAATCAGCATGGAAATAAATTTCTAGTAAATTATAAGAAGCAGTCCATTGAGACCTGAAAATAATTCCTTCCTAGGAATAAAGGAAGACCAAGAAAAAAACATATTCTGCATCTACTACATATAGAATAAACAGAAAATTACCCAAGATATCACTTTGGGGTGGGGAGCAATCTGTCTCCTCAATTATTTATCCTTTGAATTATGAACAATGCAATTACACTCTTTAAGTCCCTTTTAAATATACAATTATCATTGACTATAGTCACCCTGCTGATAGGTGAGAGGATATCTCATTGTAGTTTTGATTTGCATTTTGCCGATGATCAATGATCTTGAGCATGTTGTCTTATCCCTGTTTGCCATTTTATGTCTTCTTTTGAGAAATGTCTATTATCCATTTAAAAATTGGATTATTAGCTTTTTCCTGTAGAGTTGTTCGAGCTCTTTATATATTCTGGTTATTAATCCCTTGTCAGATTGGTGGTTTGCAAATATTTTCTTCTATTCTGTAGGTTGTCTCTTCACTTTGTTGTTTCCTTTGCTTTTCAAATTGATGTCATTCCATTTTCCCATTTGTCCTTTTTTTTTTTTTTTTTTTGAGACAGAGCCTCACTCTGTGGGCCAGGCTGGAGTGCAATGGCACCATCGCAGCTCACTGCAACCTCTGTCTCCCAGGTTCAAGTGATTCTCCTGTTTCAGCCTCCTGAGTAGCTGGGATTACAGGCACATGCCACCATGTCCAGTCCAGCTAATTTTTTGTATTTTTAGTAGAGACTAGGTTTTGCCATGTTGGCCAGGCTGGTCTTGAACTTTTGACCTCAGGTAATACCCCCACCTCGGCCTCCCAAAGTGCTGGGATTACAGGCATGAGCCACCCCACTTGGCCACATTTGTCCATTTTTGCTTTGGTTGTCTATGCTTGTAGAATATTACTCAAGAAATTTTTACTCAGATCAATGTCCTGGAGATTTTCCCCAATGTTTTCTTTTAGTAGTTACGTAGCTTGAGTCCTTAGATTTACTTCTTTAATTCATTTTGATTTGATTTTTGTGTATGGCAAGAGATAGGGGTCTAGATTTATTCTTCTGCATATGAATATCCAATTTTCCCAGCCCCATTTATTGAAGAGATTGTCTTTTCCCCAGTGTATGTTCTTGGCACTTTTGTCAAAAATTAATTCAGTGTATGTGTGTGGATTTGTTTCTGGGTTCTCCATTCTGTTCCATTGGTTTGTTCCATTGGTTTTTATCCCTGTACCATGCTGTAGAATAATTTGAAATCAGTTAATCTGATTCCTCCAGTTTTGTTCTTTTTGCTTAGGGTAGCTTTGTTTATTCTGGGACCTTTGTGGATGCATATAAATTTTAGATTTTTTTTTTCTGTTTCTGTGATGAATGTCTTTGGTATTTTGATGGGAATTGCATTGAATCTGTAGATTTCTTTGTGTAGTATGGATGTTTTAACAATACTGATTCTTCTAATACATAAACATGGAATATCCATTTTTTGGTGTCATCTTCAATTTCCTGCATAAATATTTTATAGTTTTCATTGTAGAGATCTTTTACTTCTTCGTTTAATTTCTAATATTTAATTTTATATGTGAATATCTTAACAAGATTACTTTTTAAATTTGTTTTTCACATTGTTCACTATTGGTATATAGAAATGCCATTGATTTTTGTATGTTAATTTTGTATCCTGCAACTTTACAGAATTTATCAGTTCTAATAGTTTTTTGTTGGAGTCTTTAATTTTTTCCAAATATAAAATCATATCATCTGCAAACAAGAATAATTTGACATCTTCCTTTGCAATTTTGATGTCCTTTATCTCTTTCTCTTGTCTGGTTGCTCTAGCTAGAGCTTCCAGTACCATGTTTAATAACAGTGGTGACAGTGGGCATTCTTGTCTTGTTCCATATCATAGAGGAATGGCTTTCAGTCCACCACCACTACGATTGCACTGAGTCAGACATGAAGCCAGCATAGCACTGGGTCTCATTCAAGGCCTGCTGTAACCACTCCTGGCTACTGCCTATGTTCACTCAAGGTCCTGGGGCTCTACAATCAGCAGGTGGCAAAGCCAGCCAGGTCTGTGTCCTTCCTTTCAGGATGGTAAGGTGCCCCAGGCTCCAGCTGGGTTCAGAGGTGCTGTCCAGGAGTCAAGGACTAGAGTCAAGAATGTTAGAAGTCTACCTGGTGTTCTATTGTATTAGGCTGAGCTGGCACTTAAACCACAAGATTCAGTCCTCACTCTTGCCTTCCATTTCTAAAGGCAGAGAGCCTCATCCTGTAGCTACCGCCACCCTAGGCCATGAGGAATACTGCCAGACTACCAGTCAATGTTTCCTTAAGGCCCGTAGGCTCTTAAGTTAGCTTGTGGTGAATTCTTTCTGACCTGGGACTCACCTTTTAGGGCAGTGGGCTCCCCTCTGGCCCAGGGCAGGTACAGAAATGCCATCCAAAAATCAAGTCCTAGAGTTGAGGACCTGAAGAGCCTGCTTGGTTCTCTGCCCCACTGTGGTCATGCTCTTACCTATGGAACAAGACAAACTCTCCTTTAACTTTTCCTCTCTTTATCTCAAGCACAAGGAGTTTTGCCCCATAACCACCAGAGATGGTAATGTGCTGAGTCTCACCTGAAGCCAGCAAGTCTCAGAGGCTCACCCCAGGCCCTTGATATAGTACCTGGGTATCAATGCTGATATTCGGGGCCCAGTGGCTCTTTAGTTAGCAGGTGATGAATGTTTTCAGGACTGGGTCCTTTCCTTCAAGGCCGTGGATTCCCTTCTGGCCAGGGTGTGTCTAGAAATGTCGAGCTAGGGCCTGGAATGGGGGCCTCACGACTCTAACCCTATGCTGCTGTGACTGAGCTGGTATCCAACATACAAGGCCAAGTCCTCCCAACTCTTCCCTCTCCTCTCTTCATGCAGAAGGAAGGGATCTCTTTTGGAGCTGTGGGCTGTGCTGCCTGAGGTTAGAGGAGGGGTGATGCCAGCACTTCCTTGGCTGCCCAAGCTTTTGTCTCAGTATGTTGTCTTCCCGCTCTGTCTAATGTGAATGGGCCTAGTTCAACAACAGGACTTGCCTAAGAGTTGCAGTCCTTATAGCCTAGACTACCTTTCCAATTTACTTGGAGATTCAGAGTACTGTAGCCCATGGTGGTGAGGTTTGCAAGCTCTCAAGTTTTGACCACTGGGATCCTTGATTCCCCTCTGGCTAGGGCTGTCCTTTGCTCCCCCTGTGAGTGGACATTAGCTAATTTGGTTTGGTTTTTCTTTCTGCTTTAACAGGACAGCACTGAGTTCAATGCCTTACAATTGCTGTGCTCTCCCTCCCCAAGCACCCAGAGATGCCCTCTGCACCAAGCCGCCACTGCCAGAGTAGGGGTGGGGTGGCAATGGCTATTCAGGATTGTTTTTTCTATCTATCCCAGTGCCTCTTTCAGTGAATATAAAGTTAAAACCAGGTACTATGAATGCTCACCTGATTTTTGGTTCTTATGAAGGTGTTTTTTTCTATGTAGATATTTGTTAACTTGGTGTCCTTGCTGGGGGAATGATTGGTAGAGTCTTCTATTCTGCCATCTTGCGTCACTTCTTATTTATCTTTCTTGACTGAAACTTTATGCCCATTGATGAGTAACTCATCATTTTCCCCTCCTTCCAGCCCCTAGTAACCAACATTCCACTCTAATTCTAAAGAGTAGAATTAGTCTTTCTAATTCTAAAGAGTGGAATACTTAAATTCTAACAACTTAAATATTTTAGATACCTCATATAAGTGGGATCATGCAGTATTTGTCTTCCTGTGACTGGCTTACTAAACTTAGCATAACGTCCTTAAGGAAATAACCTAAATGTTTATTGATAGAAAAATATATAAAGAAAACATAATTTATACATACAATAGTATATTATTTAACCTTTAAAAAAGAAGGAAATTCTGCAACATGCATCAACATGGACGATATTTTATTTTAAATAGAACCTTTAAGTTTTCTATTGAAAATAGTGAATAAAAGGGCTTTTTTCATATTCTAAAGTCACTCTATTTTGGTGGCAGCTGTTATATCTTGGAATTTGTTGTCAGGATTTAACTGTTTTTCTAACAGCAAGGCATAGTGATGCTGGAATAATAGCTAATGATTATTGAACAAGTATGTACCGGGCACTAAGCTGAGGCTTTTATATACATTTTAATTGCTTAATTCTGACATCAGTAGTATGAGGTAGATACCATTCTAAATATGAGAAAATGGAAAATTCACAGGCTAAGAAACTTGCCAAAAGTTGTTTAACTACTAGCTGTCGAGCCAGGATTTGAACACTGGCAGTCTGACTCTGTGCCCTTACACATGGCTTTATTTTGGAGAAATAGAAGTTTGCCAGAAAATAAAAGTAATAAAGCATCCCAGGCAGAAAAGAGAATGTGAAAAACAATAAAATGCATTTAAAGCATGTGTTCTCCCACTTCATGTACATTATTATACCCTCAGCATCCGGCATGCTGCTTGGCACAAAGTAGGTATTTAATAAATACTTACAAATTTAATAAATGAAAAGCAGAGACTTTTCATTTATTAAATGCCCAGGAGGCCATAAGGAAACCAATATATACAGAACTTAGAACATGACTGGAAAAATATAAAGAAGTCAGTATGCAATATTAAATGAATAAAGATTTCTGGATAAAATATTATATAAAGCAAGCTCATTCATTCATTTATTTATTCATACGTTCTTTAAAAATTTATTGACCATTTGCCTTATACAAAATATTTAAGAATCAGAGATATATAAATAATGGAGCTAGACTCTGCATTAGAAGCATAGACCTTAAATATTTTAAGCAAGTCCTTTGAAGAATAAAGTCACAGAAATTATTGCATTTACTGACAGCATTTATAAAAATAAAAGCTATTAAGCTGTTACTTAGATAATAAAATAAAACAATTATCTCTGTTGACATACATCAACATTAAAAATTAAGGAAATTTTAGCATTTTTTTACACCAATAAAATTACCATTATTTATTATGATATTTGCATGCCAGAAATCATTATCTTTTTAATAACATAGGTAAATAGAATTCAGTATCATTTGGTGAGAAAGTGACATACATGCATAGAAATCAATAGAAAAGTTGTTTTTTGGTTGGTCAGTGACACTTCCTTGCCATGATATGAGCACTGATGAGATTGAAGTGTATGTACATTAGAAAGGAAACACAGCAATAAACAAGTAGCAATATTTTGTGTATATGCAAAAGCAACATAAAATTTTATGTTAAGGGCTAGATATTGAGTAGAAAGCTATCCATCCTTGGCAAAAATACAAATTTAAGAAAGCAACAAAGTGGAATAAAATAAAGAGGAACTTATATTAATAAAAAGTGAAAGTGAATTTTATTGCCACATGAATTCTTTGTTTTACTGATTATTCCTGTGTTCTGCATAACATTCAATAAATCATCACTGGCACTTTTCTAGCATTTAAACTTATATTAATCAATGTAATACTTGCAAGCAGTATTTATTGTTAGTGAGAAAATTGTGGGATTACTGAGAAATTGTGGAATTAACAATTTAATGAGTGAGAAATTGTGGGATCAACCCTTTGAAAAGGAATGGAAGAAAGCAGAAATGGAGAAGAAGAAGTCAGCTATGACACAGGTCCAATGACAGTGTCTGCTGACCCCAAGGAGTGCTCAGGAGCTAGAATGGCCCTAAGAGTCATCTGTTCCAAGTTTGGTTGAGATGGCCAAGCCCATCTTCAGCATCAGTTGTTCATTAAATGTGAGCTGCCTGGAAAGCTGCTTTACTTTGGGGGAAATGGCTTTCTGCATCTGAAACAATTCCTGAAGAGGCTGACAGCCAAAGGCAGTCTGACAACAGCACTTCCAGCAGCCAGGGCAAGAAGTTTCTCACTGAAGGGGCCACACATCCATTCCTACCATAGTCGCCTATCAAATAACAGAAAGAACACTTTAGAAAAAGGAGTAGTCTCCTTCTCCACCTTTCTGTATTACTAGTGCTGCTACCCTTTGCTAATCTTATTCTATGGTTTCTGTTTTGATATTTTCTAGTGGTTAGTCCTTAAGCACTAGATTACATACCTTTACCTATATTTCTTCAGTATTTCTTCAGTCATAATCAGGTTCCATGCTTGTAAGCATGGGTTTATGTTGGAGGAATGAAAGTTTACCAGAAAATCAAAATCATAAAACATTATAGGAAAAAGAGAGAGGATGAATGCTACGGTTTGGTTCTATGTCCCCACCCAAATCTCATCTTGTAGCTCCCATAACTCCAACGTATTGTGGGAGGGACCCAGTGGGAGATGAGTGAATCATGAGGGTCTTTCCCATGTTTGTCTTGTGATAGTGAATAGGTCTCACGAGATCTGATGGCTTTATAAGGCAGAGTTTCCCTGCACAAGCTCTCTCTTTGCCTGCCATCATCCATGTAAGATGTGACTTGCTCCTCCTTGCCTTCCACCATGATGTGAGGCTTCCCCAGCCATGTGGAACTATGAGTTCTCCATTAAACCTGTTTCCTTTGTAAATTGCCCAGTCTCCGGTATGTCTTTATCAGCAGTGTGAAAATGGGCTAATACCGTAAACAACGAGATGCATTTTAAGCATCAGTTTTCCCCTTCTTTTATGTGCATTATTGCATCCTCAGTGCTTGAATACTGCCTGGTGCAGAGATGGTATTTAATAAACATTTATTGACTTCTTCTGTGAAAGATGAGGATTTGGCTTACTTTTCTTACCCCTGCTCTCAAATATTTATAGCTTAATTATTATTTTTAAGTTGTCTATTGATCTCTTCTCTTATTCAAATGCTATGTTTATACCATTTTTTAAAAATTGTATGTGCTCTCAACTGCTAACAGCATCACTTGCCTCCTGACTCATACAATAAAGACTCTCATGACTTTCCTTTACCTTTTCCTGCTTTCTGCTTCCCAGCATCTATCTTCTATAGCTTTACTTTTATATTGTTAAATTTATTGACATTTATGTTCTGTTTCTGAAACCACAACCATGCTTTTCCTCCCTTGCATCTCAGGATCAAATGTGATAATGGCTACAAACTATTCAAATAAACGAAACTTTTGAAACCACTGGTTTAAGACTACCATCTCAGGGGTTCTAACAGCTAAATATCATCTGCTGAGTTGTCAGCTGAGGACTGTGGCCTGGACTTACCCTGCAGTTTTGTTTTATTTGGCATAGGTAATATTTTATACATTTGAGTCAGTGTTTAAAAGCTAGATGATTTTAGGTTTACTCTTAAAGAGCAAGTGAACAGTATTTATCTTGTTTCTTCATTGTCAAATAATGTGCTACAATTAGATTTCTTTTCTATAGGAACAATGTCACCATACTTGGGTTGCTCCTAGGAAGAACATTTCTAGCATCTTTGTACCCTTTGTGTCATAATGCTAGCATGTAAAGTTCCCTTTGTCCTAGAATTTTCTCCCCCTGGAGGTCTTCTATTTCCTGCTCCAGTCTGGATTAGATACTCTCCAGGTCTGCTGCATTTGAGGATGCTCCTTTTTTTTCTGGAACTCCTGCTATTCCAAGCCTGTATCTCCTGGAATGTTCTTTTATCTGCCTCTTTTCATTCACATTTTCTGTCCACACTTTCTTTCCTATACTTTAAAATATATTATTGCTTTTTCATTCTAGTAATATTATTATAAATCCCTAAGAATGCTTTGACATTCCCTAGTTGATACTTTTGTCAAGAATCCTAGCTTTATTTGACCTCTCTGATCATATCAGAGGTTTCTCTTCCGCTTCCTGAGTGATCTGTTTTTCTCTGATGTTAAATTTTCTATTTTCTTGTTTTGGTCATTATTCTCTTTCATGATTTGATGCTTCTCTTATACCCAATGATCCTTGGTTGTCTTTAAAGATGATTAGGTGACGGGGTGAGTAGGTGCTTTGGGGTGTTCTTTGCTATTATGTAAATGAGTGTGTTTTCTTTTAGGTCTCTGCCTTAATTGATATTCTGACTAGGAGCTCTCTATGGAATGATGCTTGAGAGTGCCAGTGCATGATTTTTATTCCTTAGTGGGAGAGTTTGGTGGATGTAGTCTAATTGCTGTCAGCATCAGGATTCACTTCTTTCTAGTAAGTCTTATTTATTTATTTATGTACTGGCTGAAAATCTAACAACTACGTATTCCCTAGACTCCACAGCAGACATGATTTTGGGAGTAAAGTAGGTTCTGTGCATTAGATACAATTGTATCAGATTTGTAAAGTAGGAGAGAGAAAAAACCATCTTCCTACTGTCTTATGGCTCTTTTCTGCTGGCAATAAAGGTGTTAGAGATGTATCTGCAGGAATGTTTCAATCTCCAATCTCCAGCTTTCTGTTTGTCAGAGTGTAGGCAGGCATTCTTTACTGAGTCCTGTTTTTTGACCTGTGAGTTCATGAGCTCAATAGTTTTCATAGTTCTGCTTGTTACAGAAGTAGCAATTGCTCTTGTGGATCAGTTCTGCACTGCTCTGGAAATCATTTCTGAAAGCCAATTGTAGATCCTGCTGCTCCATCACTTCCATTGATTTTACAATCACCTAATTCCCTTTATTTAATCTTGAGCTGCTTTAAAAAAAAACCAGAGTTGTTTTTGTTTCAGTACTGACATCAGACAGACAGAATGAGCAGGTAGGGAACTGGAAATCAGGCTACAGAAATTATCAGGAAAACATCTGCAGTAGTTTTCCTTATAATTTCTTTAGAGAGGAGCCATTTACAATTGGTATAAGGCTTGGATAAATGCCTGATGCCTATGTCTGAGTTGTGATGGGGGAAGAATGGAGGGACATCTGCTCCAGTTGTTCTGTACACATGTCTTTGGTTGATTTTGCTGTTTTCAAACCTATAGCTCACTCCTATCCTCCATTACACCTGCTGCTTTTAGGTTTCCATGAACAGATTGGGCAACTTTGGCCTTATAGTTCTTATACGGTGTATTCTCTCTCTCCTGTTTTTATCGAGAAATGCTCCAATTATCCTTCCGTCTTCCAGAAATTTGTTGAACTTCTTGACATACTAGTGACACTCCACAAGTATATCCTGATGGTTATGTCTATTCTTTCATTTCATTAGAATGTATGGAGACAGATGCTTTTTTCCAGTCTAGATCTTTAGCCAGGGTCTTACTTGAATTGCTTGGTCTTCAGAAGCAGAAGCTGAAGAAGAAATGCTGTCTGTCATAAAAGTGATATATCTGGCCATTTAATATGTTAAAGGCTTATCTAAATTTTAACAATTGTGAAGTTTTTAAAAGCAATCTTTTTAAAGCTTATACCTTTTTTCTCCTTAGAGGAAAAGTATTTTAAACTCTTGAATGTTTTATTCCTGGCAGACAAGCAAACATCATCATTTTCTATTTAAACCTACACATCAAAATTGGACAAATGTAAGGGTTTTTTAGTTAGAAGAAAACTTGCATGCAAATCTTGATGTTGCCACTTATAACTTTGGAAGGTGAAGCAAATTACTCCCTCTGAGCTTCAGTTTTTAAAACATTTTTAAATGTGGGTATGAATATTTACTATGCAATAGTCAAGTAAGAATTAAATATTATGAGGTAGACAAATGAAGATGACTACTATAGTGCCTACTATACAATACTTGTTCATTTTTTTTTAAATGCTCTCCTTTGGATAACTAGAAAATTTTCTAAAAGTTACTTCCTTAATGTTGCTTCATGCACATAAAGATGTCTGTGAAGCATAGGGAAATCAAGTACCAAGAAAAATCTGCTAAAAACATGGAGAGTGAAGTTTACTGTTTTGCCCCAAGAAGGCATCATGGTAATATATACAGAAGATAAAATGGTTTAATATCTTCAGATTGTGATAGATAATAGAGACAATGGATTAAAAGTTCTAAGATGCATTGTAAACCTCATCTGAAATTTTTAAAAAGAAAATTGTAATCACGCTAATAAAGTATACTGACTCTCAAAGAGATCTCTAGCTTATCTTCTAATTCATTATCCTGAGCATTGATTGAATTCTTGTAGCTTCTGAAAGCTGTATAAAATCCATAATTTTGGAGATATAATTGAGGAAAGGATGGTATAAACAAATATCTAACATAAAAGATCTATGTGGCCTTCTTTTATAATATTACTCTGAGTTTTCTTTAAAAAGTATTTTAAAAATATTTCTCTTTGGGAAAAGTGGCACTGAAAGTCATCATCAGCATATGGTGATTATAATGACTAAAAGATAAGTTTTTTTCTTCACCATGACCTAGCTATCTAAATAAAATATTAGTTTCCCATATTATTAAGCTTAATGTCTTTAGGCATAATGAAATGTTCAGCCACAAACAAATAGACCTCTACTCTCTGATTGAAACTTAAATGAGCCAATGAAAATGAAGTCCCTACTCCCAAGGTAACAACCTAGTAAGAGGTGAACCAAGAAAGAATATGACCTGGTTTTAATGGTTAGGAGAACTGGTACAAACACTTATTGGATCTCTGATCAGGAAATACTGCTTCTGAGATCACTGCTTTTCTTAAAATGTGATATTTAAGGTATGAATGAACTCCTTTGACTTCTCCCTTAAGTACACAAACAATGTGAGCAGGGCAATATGGGTAGATCATGAGCTACAGACCATTGATAAAAGATAAGGCCAAAGCAGGAATACCTGAGCCCTGAGGAGATTGTACAAGTTTCCAGAGAGACAGAGAGAAAAAATTTCCTTTAAAAGATCAAGAATTAGCACAGACTTTTTAGCAGTACTGAAAGCTAGAAGGCTGTTCTGAAAATGCACAGTGAAAATGATTTCCAATCTAGAATTCTATACTATCAATCAAATGTAAACATAAAAATAAACATTTTCAGACACACAAGATGTGGTAAAAAACTCACATGCATCCTTTTCTAGGAAACTACTGTAGCATATGCTCCCCCAAAACAGAGTAAACCAATGAAAGAGAATATATGGGATCCAGGAAATGGAAGCTCTAGTACAAGGGAAAGGTAAAGAGAATTCCTAGGATGACGGCAAAGGAGAATATGAGGAAGATAACTAGAGTGCAACTTGACCAGGCTTTGCAAGTAAGAGGTGTCTGGAAGAGATGTCTCTGTGAAGATGGAATTGTTAGGATTCCTGATGTGTTGGGATATATTGAATAAAGATTTATATAACTGAGATTTTTTTAGGGATGAAGAATAATAATTACATAAAAATTAAGCCAATAAAATAATATTTTTTGTAGGAAAGGAAAAGTATATATAGTATACTACATGGATCAGTCATAAATATCATTTACTTAATTATAATAAATAAATATCTGCCCAAAGACCAACCTGTCATATTCTGATTTCTTAGTACATCAAAATTTTTACTACTAATGGTTTGTAAATGTTGAGCATATTTCTGTCAGCTATTTATAATATAATATGTGCATAAGTAATTACTCACCAATTATTATTCTTCTTAAAGAAAGGATCTCACTCTGTTGCCCAAGTTGAAGTGCGGTGGCACAATTATAGCTCTTGAAACTCCTGGGCTCAAGGGATCTCCCCACCTCAGCTTCCTGAGTGGCTAGAACTATGGGCTTGCACTACCACACCCAGTTAATTTAAGATTTTTTTTAAGAGACTGGATCTCACTGTCTTGTCCAGGTTGGTCTAGAACTGCTGGCCTCCAGTGACTATCTCACCTTGGCCTCCTAAAATGCTGGCATTACCAGCCTGAGCCATTATAGCTGGCCGATTATTTCTTATTTTCTAAGCATTATTTTAGAGAGATAAAGTCAATGACCAAATTTTTGAGGATCTATGTTACATATTTAAGATGGAAATAATAAATATCTATATATAATGAATAATTGATGGTAATTAAAAATACATTTTAAGTGGATACTCATAAATACAACAATGCATGTTTTTATTATATACTTTGATGAAAATGATTTTTCTTTGAAAAGAGTCAATGCACTTCCATTTTGCCTGTCAATAAGATATTGTCATTCACTATAACAGAGAGAATAAACAATTGCAAATAATTTTCATGAAGATACTAATTAAAAGAGAAAATGCCATAATGGGATGCTGTATCGAGTACTGCATTAAAGGATAGCAATCATAAATATTTGTGACTGGTGGATGGAGGTAATGGGGATATACTCCTAAAGTAATACAATGCTACTACTATAATATAATAAAGTTATTTTTCCTTTTTTTTTTTTTGAAACGTAGTCTTGCTCTGTTGCCCAAGCTGGAGTGCAGTGGTGCAGTCGGCTCACTGCAACCTCCGGCTCCTGGGTTCAAGCAATTCTCCTCTCAGCCCCCCGAGTAGCTGGGACTACAGGTGCATGCCACCATGCCCAGCTAATTTTTTTTGTATTTTTAGGAGAGATGGGGTTTCACCATGTTGGCCAGGCTGGTCTCGAACTCTTGACCTCTGCCTGCCTTAGCCTCCCAAAGTGCTGGGATTACAGGTGTGAGCCACTGCGCCCAGCCTTTTCCTTATGTTTTCTAATCAGATCTCTTTTTGTTACCTAATTTTAAAAATGTAGTGAATTAAAGCAACACTAAAAAAAAAAAAAAGGTGAACTTAGAGGGTCAGAATAGTATAATCCAGTTATAAATCTAAGTGGTTTGACCATTTTCATTATAGGCAAAAGACTATTGGTTAACTTTCTAAAAACAAAACCATTTCTTTCATTTTTGAAATATAAAATGCTATATTAAGCCTTTTCTCAAGCAACTATTAAGAGAGCACTTACTGGAGAATGTACAAAAACTCCATTTTTGAGTAATTATATACCTAATACAACTTGAACTAAAGCATGTAAGAAAAATGTGTGCGTTTTTCTTCATTTAAGGACTCATCTATGGTAAAAATGTATGACTTTTTTTCAAAACAAAAGCAGTGGGAACATGGGAGAAGCATGCCTTATTTATTGCTGAAATATGTATTTTCAGTGGTTACACTCTTAAGGAAATCCTAAAGCTGTAATGCATTTGGTGTTTTTTTTTTCCCTGTGACACAATAAGAATAAAATGGCAGCTCAGCATGAGACAACTATTATATACAACATCAGATATATTTCAGGTATTTGGAAGCTGGAAATTTTCTCTACCATGGGTTGTGGTTTTAGCTTTATAACTGCCTTGCAGTGTGAAATTGGACAAGTCATTTAACCCTTCTTAATTTTCTTCCACCAAATCGTAAATGGCAATTATAAAATTCCGTAGTATTTTATCTATGCATATACTTTGCTATTCTATACAGAAATATCCCTGCTTATGGTACTTCCTTCAGGTCTGTCTAAAATGCTCAGTGAGTGACCTATAATCCAGCTCTCCACTTAGTGAATGTTACTCTTACCTGTGGAGTCCCTTATTAACAATGTACTGACTCTGCCCTTCAAGCTGCCTGATATTTACACTCAAACACAACTACCCTGTCTATGCTTTCCTCTTGTCAGTGTGGTCTGTAGGTGCCACATATAAGACACTTTTAGCAACTATGTCAATCAGATCAAGTGATTCTTTTGTGGACTTTTAACCTGAAG
The DNA here is from genome assembly GCF_028885655.2 of Pongo abelii. Taxonomy (NCBI): domain Eukaryota; kingdom Metazoa; phylum Chordata; class Mammalia; order Primates; family Hominidae; genus Pongo; species Pongo abelii. The sequence goes on along the minus strand of NC_071991.2, from coordinate 87,756,924 downwards.
CAGAAATATAAGTTTTCTCACATTTGCCACATTTAGGACAATCCTCTTTGATTTACCACTCGGCAGGTGAGTGGCAACACATTATGGTCCTTTTGCCTTCCATTAATATTTCTAAGACTTTTTTGTATTTTTTTAAATTCCATATTTTATTTTAGATATAGGGGGTACATGTCTAGGTTTGTTACGTGGGTGTATTGTGTGATGCTGAAGTTTGATGTATGGATTCTGTCACCCAGGTAGTAAGCATGGTACTCAACAGGGAGATTTTCAATGCCTTGCTTCAACAAGCCCCCCTGCATAGTCTGCAGTGTCTGTTGTTCCCATGTTATGTCCATCAGTGCTCAATGTTTAGCTCATATGTATAAGTGAGAACATGAGATATTTGGGTTTCTGTTTCTGAATTAATTCACTTAGGACAATAGCCTCCAGCTTCATCCATTTTGCTGCAAAGAATATGATATCCTTTTTTATGGCTGTGTAATATTCTATGGTGTATATATACAATCATGATGGCCTATATGTATATTAAGAATTAAATAATAATATATATGCATAGTAAAATTATTTATGGTAGAATCATAATTTTCTAAATGAATAAGTAACTCTAATTCATGAAAAAGTTGTCATGGCTTGATTTCCTGCAAAGTCATAGGTAGATCCTGAGTTATTACTGAAGCTAATATTATTTTACACTTATATAGCAGGTTGTAATATGCTCACCATTTTGCAAAACATTGGGAATGAAATTTGACCTATCAAGAAATCAAAGTATGACAGTTTGATATGTGTGTTTCTTTCTTGAGGTCTTTCAGAGGTTGCATGTATGTCAGGTAATTATCTTTTATATAGCAAAGTAAAGATTGCTTTATAAAAGCTTTTAAGTTTCTGGAAACACGAGGAAATTTTGGTTTATGTGTAAGACTCATTGTCTTGTCCTTAATGCCAAATTTTCATAATTTTACTCAAGTAGGAAATACCAGACATGGCTCTGGAATAGGAACATACAGCCTTGTGTTAGCAATATCCTTTTTAGAAAATGCAGTTGGCGTATGTAGCACCCCCAGAAAGAAAGAAACGTTGTGAAGATGCTCTATTCTGTTCCTGACCACTCTGAGTATCAGACTGTTTTAAGGATTTAGATTTTTGCCAGAGCCAAATATCCAGATATAGCTATAGTAGGCTGGATTTTCTATCTTGGGGATTTAATAGCAGAATAAAAATAGTAATTGGGGGCCGGGTGCGATGGCTCACGCCTGTAATCCCAGGACTTTGGGAGGTTAAGGTGGGCGGATCACGAGGTCAGGAGAAATAGACCATCCTAGCTAACACAGTGGAGCCCCGTCTCTACTAAAAATACAAAAAATTAACCGGGCGTGGTGGCGGGCGCCTGTAGTCCCAGCTACTCGGGAGGCTGAGGCAGAAGAATGGCGTGAACCCAGGAGGCGGAGCTTGCAGTGAGCCAAGATTGCGCCACTGCACTCCAGCCTGGACGACAGAGCGAGACTCCATCTCAAAAAAAAAAAAAAAAAAAAAAAGTAATTGGGAATGAGCATGTATTTAGGAATAAAACTATAAATTTTTTAGTATTCATTGATACATATGTAAACATATATAAAATCTATGAATATAATGGAATGATTTCTGACATCAATACCTAGTTATCTTCTTATCTTTCAAATATGGTACTTCCAGGGCAGTAAACTCATTTTGTATTTAGATGGCACATCTTGCATTATTCTGTTCTCTTCATTCCACTTATATGTATCCCATGTCATTTTTTGTACTACATTTTGATACTTGGATAGTCATTATTTGTATATTAGTTGCCCCAAATTTTCAATCTTTACATCAACAAGTACTCAAAGTTGAGTCTAATACTGTAGCTTAGGTAAGTTCTGCAGTGATTTTGCTTCTTGCTAATATGCTCTACAAAATGCTGGCTCCCTGGTTTGTCTATTAATCCCAGCACTGACTTCTGTCTGTCAGGCTCTGGAACTTTCATTTGATCTTGAATGTATGCTCTTGTGTTGGCTTTTGATACATAGATGTGAACAGGAAGACCCTTTTCTTGGGAAGAATCCCTTTTGCGTTGGAATTTTAGCTGAGGAATAGATGCAAAGGGCCATATTTCTTCCTAAATAATAATATTAAAAATGACCAATATTTTCTGCTTATCATACTACTTACTGTTTATCAAGTGTTCATTTCTCACCTGGGTTTAGGCACTGGTAAGAATAGTAAAAATTCTGGTCCAAAAAATGTAATAAACATTTCTTAAATTCCATTTGGGTACTAAACACTATTCTGGGTCTTCCAACTTTTATTATCTTCCAGTCCTCAAAACAAACCTGGCTGATAGATAGTACTGTTATCTGTAAGATTAATAAACTACTTCTCAGACAGACAATGTGAACTTCCCAAGGTCATTCAGCTGGTAAATGGCTGCATTCAGGTGTCTTGACTGCCACTTCAATGATTCATAATCGATATGGTCTGGCTGTGTCCCCACCCAAATCTCGTCTTGAATTGTAGCTCCGGTAATTCTCAAATGTCGTGGGAGGGACCCAGTGGGAGGTAATTCAGTCATGGGGGTGGGTCTTTCCCATGCTGTTCTTGTGATGGTGAATAAGTCTCATGAGATCTGACGGTTTTATAAAGGGAAGTTCCCTTGTACATGGTCTCTTGCCCACTGCCATGTAAGATGTGACTCTGCTCCTCTTTTTCCTTCCATCACGATTAGGCCTCCCCAGCAATGTGAAAATGTGAGTCAGTTAAACCTCTTTCCTTTACAAATTACCCAGTCTTGGGTATGACTTTATTAGCAGTGTCAGAGCAGACAAATACAATCATTTTGCAAAATTTGAGACCTTTTAAAATGGCACAGAATAGGGCTCATCTCAATGAATATTCTATGTGCACTTAAAAAGAATGTAAAATTTGCAGGGTAAGTTGGGTGTTGTAACCTATACATAAAAATTATGTTAAAGTGGTTGATAGTGTTTTTCAGATTATGAATTTAATTTTATTATAATATCAGTTGCTGAGAGAGGGGTGGTAAAATTACTATGATTGTGGAATTATTTATTTCTCCCTTGAGTTTTATCTCTTCTTTTGATTTCATGTATTTTGAAGCTCTGTTATTAGGCACATACATATTTATGATCATTATGTCTTCCTGATGAATTGACCTGACCATTGTTATGAAATGTGCCGCTTTACTGCTGGTAATAGTCTATTTTTTCTGATATTTGTATAACCACACAAGCTTTCTTACCCTTCCTGTTTGCTTATTTACCTTCAGCCTAGTTGTATTTTTATACTAAAATGTGTCTCTTCTAGCTAATATATACTTGGGTTTTGCTCTTTTTTCAACCCATTTTTGATAATATCTTTCTTAAAATTGGCATATTTAGTTTGTTAACAATTAATTATTGCTGAAAGGATTGACTTTGGGCTTCTGTACCAGTTTTTTATTTGGTTCTGTTTGTCCCATCTGTTTTTGTTCCTTTGTTTTTTTCCTGCCATCTCTTGGATTACTCTAGTAATTTTTGCATATGATTTTAATGTAACTATTGACTTATTAGCTATATCTCTTGCACTCTTTTTTTGTGGGTTTTTTCTGCAAATTACCATAAGCACCTACTTAGAAACAGTATTTGCCACTTAATGTAATGGGCAATAAACTTGCAACTATATAGATCTGATTCTTCTTCCTGTAACCCTCTGTGCTAGGCTGTCATATTTATTACATTTACCTACATTTTACAACCTCACAGAATGATGCTATAATATTTTCTTTAAAATGTCCTGTGGATTTTAATGAAATTAAAAGGAAATATAGCTTTTTATATTTGGCTCCCCACTCTTTATAAAAACATTTTTAAGGCTTTTTATTTCTTCCTAAAGATCCAGGTTTTTATATGGTATATCTTTAGCCTATGGAACCCCCTTTATCATTTATTTTTATTTTTCCCTACTCATATACTCATATTTCTTATTTTTATTGTTTCTGGGCCGTTGGGTTTAAGTGTATAGTTTTTCTGTAAACAACAGACATCTGCATTTACTTTTTAATCTAATTTGAGACTTTAAAAAATAATTTCAGCTTTTATTTTAGATTCAGGTGGTACATGTACAGGTTTGTTACATGGGTATAGTATGTGATTCTGAAATTTGGGGTATGAATGGTCCCTTCACCCAAGTAGTGAGCATAATATCCAATAGGTAGATTTCCAGCCCTTCCCCTCCTCTGGTAGTCCTCAGTGTCTATTGTTCTCATCTTTATGTTCATGTGTACCCAATGGCTAGCTATCACTTATAAGTGAGAACATGCAATATTTGTTTTTTTTGTTTGTTTGTTTCTCCACTAGCATAATAGCCTCCAGCTGCATCCATATTGCTGCAAAGGACATGATTTTATTCCTTGTTATGGGTGTATAGTATTTCTTAGTGTTCTATGTACCACATATTTAAAATCCAATGGCCTGTTGATGGGCACCTAGGTTGCTTCCATGTCTTTGCTATTGTGAATGATGCTGCAATAAACATGAGTATCTATTGTCTTTTGGTAGAATGATTTACTTTTTATATACCCAGTAATGGGATTGCTGGGTCAATTGGTAGTTCTTTTTTAAGTTCTTTGAGAAATTTCCAAATTGCTTTCCACATCATTTGTTATAGTAGTGAATTTCTGTTGACAATGAATTCTCTTAGTTTTACTTTTAGAATAAAATATTTTTACTTTCATTCTTAAAGAATATTTTCACTGAGTATAGAATTTTTTATTGTTTTTTTTTTAGTTTCAGTACTTCAAATAATACTTTTCCACTATTTTTTGGACTTAGCCATTTCTGATGAAGAGTTATTGGCCATTCAGGTTGTTGTTCCCTTATCATTTTTCTCTGACTTCTTTCATGATTTTATCACTCAGAAATCTGACTGTGATGTGTTTAGGAATTGTTCTCTTCATATTTACTCTGCTTGGGGTTCACTGAGCTTCTTGAATATGCACATTTATTTTTAGCCAAATATGGGAAAGTTTTAGTCACTATTTGTTCAAATATTTTTGTGCTTTAAAAAATTACTTCTTCTGGAACTGCAATTATGTACGTTAGCACTTTTGCTTTTGTCCAAAAGTTCTCTGAGTTACTATTCACCTTTTATCTATCTTTTTTTGTTCTGTCTAGGTATTAGGTAACTTGTATTGATCCATTTTAAGGCTCATTTATTTTTCTGTCATCTCCATTCTGTTTTTAAGTAAATTCAATTTAAGAAATCTCAGATATTGTCCTTTTCAGTTCTAAAATTTGCATTTGGGGTTTAAAAATCACTTTTTAATTCTTCTCCAAGATTTTTTTTAAACAATTTCTTATTGTGATACTATTTTTATTGAGAATAATTATAATAATTCTTTTAAAATCCTTTTGTGATAATTTTACTACTTGGTTTTTCTTGTGATATGTCTCAGTTGATTGTATTTTCTCTTGATCTGGGCTTGACATTTCTGATTCTTCATGTGTCAAGTAATTTAGAATTGTGTCTGGGGCATTGTGATTGTATAGAGACTGAATTTGGCTGTATTTCTCTGAAGTATGTTGATGTAATTAATTGGTTGGAGTCAAATGGTAAACTCTGCCTCTTAACTGGCAGCTCAGATCTCGGTTCAGTTTTTTCATCTTTAACCTGTACTGCTCTGAGTTTGCCTAGTGCATTTGTAGTTTCAGGGGTCAAATACATGGACAGGGTTTCTGAGGAGAATTTGGGGCTCAAATCTGTGCCTTTTCATTTCCCAGATTCCTCCCCTATTTATGAATATCTGTAATTTACCTGAACTTTTCTCTGATTTTCTAGGATAGAAAGACTATGGATTTTTCTGTTGAAATTTTAGCAAATTTTATGTTTCCAACTTCAGTTTGCCCATAGGGGAAAAGCCTTAAAAACTGAAAATGTACTCCATTCTAGTCCCTTTTGGCCCTGTAGAATCTTAGCCTTACTGGAAGCCTTATTTTGCATTATTGTCTAAACTGTCGTGGGCTTTAAAAAATATTTTAATATCATAACTTAGAGTTTCACAATATCATAATTTCATCTGATATTCAAATACAAACTATTTCATGATAATTAAATCTTTCCAAAGATTCCTTTAGACACTTTCCCAAATTGAATTTTTGTAAATTATACTCAAATACTGATAGAGTGATTTCACAAGTACCAAAATAGAATATTTTTTCATTTTGGGCATTTAAATTAACTAAATGTATTATCACACTCTATTAGAATGCTAAACATTATGAAGCAAGCTTAAAGTTTATAAAGCAGCTTTTTCAGCATTCAAAAGCTTCAATGGGAATTTTGTTTCTGTGAAGACCAAAGATTTGTGATCTATGTTGGTGGTGATCATAGAAGAAAAATCAAGGGAATAAATTATTGTGTCAAAATTACCTGTATAGGCAGTGTTTTTGATGTCATAGAGCAATCTTGGCTTCCCTTTCTTATTATAATGGTATCAGATTCTCATTGTTAAAGAATTCCTCATCCCAAGCTACTCTATTACTTTGGAATTTGTAGAAAGGTCAGTGAGTCTCAGGAGTTGTGATTACTTTTTCTAGCTGACATTTATTGATCTCATTACCTTCATGCTCATATTTCAAAAAAATTTTTTTCATTCTGTTACCATTTCAAAGATGACAGAAATGCTGCAGTGCTCACTGTATTAGAACTGTATGTAATTAAAATTTGTACTCTGTGTTTCATCACAATCTCACTGTCAGAACCATAGCATGTGTTGTTTATAAATTAGATTGTTATAATTAGAACACACAATGTGCATAAAAGAAGGCTGAATTTATATGCTAACATATATTTTATGTCTTTTCATGAAAATGAATGTTGTAGAATCTTTGGGAATAAAACATTTTACTAGTACTGAATGGCTCACTTGACTCTCGCCATTGCCAGTGCTTTGTCTTAAATGATTGCTTTTGCAAAATCATTTCTAAAAAAGATTCTAGAGACAAGGAATATTAAAGAGATGTGAATAAAGATGATTAAGTAAACTATACATAACCATGTTTTAATTTTCCTAAGACTGGGCCATAATTAGATAGGTTTATTATAAATATATAGATTTATAATATATATAATACTTTCAAATATTTAAACTCACAGTTCTAGCCCAATTTTACTTGTCTACATTTAAAAGAAAAACTTTAAAAGGATGGTGAAATAGTTTTTAAAAAGGTTTATTTGCATGAGGTAGATTTAGGAACAGTTTTTCTTTTGTCTGTTTAGCCACAATTGTACATACTGAATTCCTTCTTCCTATTTGCTAAGAGACCATCCAACCAGAAAGATTTAAAAATTCTGTCTATGAAAGTCAAGAATAGGCACAGGACATTCAGCTGTCATGATGAATCAGAAAACTAATCTATGAACCATTTTCTGGAGGTTATTTTAGATGGATTAATTTACAGAGCACCCTAATTTACAGAGGCTAATAAATTATAGTTGATAGTTATGATCAAAACCATTATTAGATAGGTATGCCATTGTTTATGTATACATCTTAGTCCTTTGGGCCGTAGATTTGGCCCCTATTAATTCACTCTGAGGATTATAAATTTCTTTATTCTCATTTCTAATTTGAGAGATAAAATTCAGAGAAGCATGGTTTGCCTCTCACTGGTGGTTCATCGGTTTTAAGGACCTACTGATACTCTGTAACCTAAAGTTTGTTCATATTTCTGATAAATTTGCAATCTCTTTCTTTACTTGTATTTATTTAAAGATTACTGACACATGACATTCATCAGTCTCAGGCAAACACTAACCTCACTGCCAAACACAAAGACATAATCATTTTTGACTTCCGCATTAGGCTCAAAAAAATTCTGGATTGAAATATTCACCAACCATAATAGAATATGCTAATTCCAAGAAATAAGTGTATTCATGTGCCATTTTATAAGGTCAGCCTAATATTCCTGAAGAAAACATCCCCATGTTCTTTCTTATAAAATGACTTCTTCTTATTTTTAATGACAAGCGTGTTTTATGATATGTGGATAATATATGTGAAGTTCAGAGATTCTCTGTGTAATTAATGAATTAATCTAGGTGGGAGATAAACTAGTTTTAAAAAGAAAATGAGTCTATTTTAAAAACACTCATGTCTTCAGATATTGGTCAGAGACCAGAACTGTCTTTGTCAACCCAAGACATTTTTTTTTTCAATAGGCATTATTATGGATAAAGCGGATTATTTGAAATCAAATCAACAAATTTACTGACTAGTACCATAGATTAGGTACCATGCTGGCTGTAGTAGAAAATATGAAGATGCTGACACCAAGTACTGGGCTAGTCATTTATAGATATTATTTTATTTTTTCCCAACAATGTTGAAGGGGGCATTAGTTCCATTTTATAGCTGATGATATAGGCTGATGGTTAAGAAATAGTAGAGAAATTATTAGATGCCAGCAATGCCAAAATGCAAAGCCCTTTGGTTTATGGTAGCATCTTCATATTTCTTTGATCATATGTATACTCTGAGTGAATTATGAAAACTATGCTCCCCCTCATGCACGTTTAAGTTGAAACCCAAATTTTTTTCATCACAAATAAGTTATTATAAATAATGCACTTTTGACATATTGCAAATATTGGCATTTAAAAATTGATCTCCAGATCACTCACTTAAAAATATCCAATTGCATCTAAATATCACAATGATTTGATGCTCTTCATCATTTATTTTTTAGAAAGTACACACACATATTATTTATGTCATAGAAGTGAATGGCTGTTAAAATTTGTGTCAGCTGGGGTTCTCCAGAAAAACAGCACCAACGGGATATACAGAGAGATATGTAAGAGCAGATTTATTACCAGGGTTGGCTCATATGGTTATAGAAGTCCCACAACCTTCTGTCTGCAAGCTGGAGAACCAGGAAAGCAGAGAAAGCAGAGGGAGCAATTTGGTCTGAGGAGAATGCGGTTGAGGTTGGTGATGGTGTTAGAGCTGGTCTGAGTCCAAAACTCTGAGAACCAGGAGCACTGAAGTCCAAGGGCAAGAGAAAAATAGATGTCTCAGATCAGGCAGAGTGATCAAATTTGCACTCTTTCTGCCTTTTTGTTTGTACACAGGCCCTTAATAAATTGAACGATGCCTGCTCACATGGGCTAGTGTGATCTTCTTTACTCATCCTACTAGTTCAAATACTGATCCCCTGTGGGAACATCCTTACAGACACACCCAGAAATAATGTTTACCCAGAGCTATATGAGAATTCCTTACCCCAGTCAAGTTGGCCCATGAAATTAACCATCACATAGTTACATGGTCAATAGAAATAATCTTTGGTTATAACCCTTTGGTCAATAGAAACAATCCTTGCCTCTGCAATTTTTCTGTCCACTCAGTTAATATTAATACTTCTACCATTTATGCTGGTTTTTATTTGGCAAACTTTTATATATTCTTGTATTTTTAACATTCATGCAGAATTTTGTTTTATGTATATCTCTTCTAGGCAGAATATATTTTTAAATTTTTTAAATTTTTAATTTTTGTTGGTATATAGTAGAGATATATATTTATGAGTGCATATATTTATAGAATACATGAGATATTTGATACAGGCATTCAATGTGCAATAATCATATCAGGGTAAATGGGGTATCCATCACCTCAGGCATTTAACCTTTATGCTACAAACAATCCAATTATACTCCTTTAGTTATTTGAAAATGTACAATAAATTATTGTTTACTGTAGCCACCCTGTTATGTTATCGAATACCAAATCTTATTCATTCTATCTAGCTATATTTTTGTGCCCATTAACCATCCCCATTTCCCTCTCCACCATTACCCTTCACAGCCTTAGGTAACTTCATTCTGTTCTCTGTTACCATGAATTCAATTGTTTTAATTTTTAGCTTCCACAAATAAGTGATAACATTCTATGTTTGTCTTTCTGTGCTTGGCTTATTACACTTAACATAATGACCTCCAATTCCATCCATGTTTTGCAAATGACAGAATCTCATTCTTTTTGATGGCTTCATTGTAAATATGTACCACATTTTCTTTATTCATTCATCTGTTGATGGACACTTAGGTTACTTTGAAATCTTCACTATTATGAATAATGTTGCAGTACACATGAGAGTGAAGATATCTCTTCGATATACTGATTTCCTTTCTTTGGGGATATACCTAGCAGTGAGATGTCTGGATTATATGGTAGCTCTATTTTAATTTTTTTGAGGATCCTCCAAACTGTTCTCCCTAGTGGTTGTATTAATTTACATTACAATGTTTGAATCAACAGTATACAAGGGTTCACTTTTCTCCACATGCTCTCCAGCATTTTTTATTGCTTGCTTTTTGGATATAAGGCATTTTAATTGGGGTGGGATGGTATCTTACTGTAGTTTTAATTTGCATTTTTCTAGTGATCAACGATGCAGAGCACATTTTCCTATGGCTGTTTGGCATTTTTATATCGTTTTTAAAGAAATATCTATTCAAATATTTTGTCCCTTTTTAATCAGATTTTTAGATCTTTTTCCGGTAAGGTTGTTTGAACTCATATATCCTGGTTATTAATCTGTTGTCAGATGGATAGTTTGCAAATATTTTCTTCCACTCTGTGGGTTGTCGCATCACTTTGCTGACTGTTTCCTTTGCAGTGCAGAAGTTTTTTAAATTGATGTGATCCTATTTGTCAATTTTTGCGTTGGTTGCCTGTACCTATGGGGTATTACTCAACAAATCTTTGCCCAGTCCCATATAATGGAGAGGTTCCTTAATGTTTTCTTTTAGTAGTTTCATAGCTTGAGGTCTTATATTTAGGTCTTTAATCCATTTTGATTTGATTTTTGTATATGTTGAGAGACAGGGGTCTAGTTTCATTCTTCTGCATATGGATATCCAGTTTTTCCAGCACCATTTATTGAAGAGACTGTCATTTCCCCAGTGTATGTTCTTGGCACCTTTGTCAAAAATGAGTTAACTGTAGATGATGGATTTGTTTCTGAGTTCTCTTTTCTGTTCCACTGGAACAGAAAACTACTTCTAGATGAATATTGGCGCAAAAATCCTCAACAAAGTATTTGCAAACCAAATTCAAAAATAAAATAAAAGATCATTGGAAGAGAAAAGAGAACCCAAAAACAAATCCATACATCTACAGTTAACATTAACCATTCTGTTGGATAATACCATGCTGTTTTCATGTTAATACCATGCTGTTTTGGTTACTATAGCTATATAGAATAATTTGAGGTCAGGTAATGTGATTCCTCCAGTTTTGATTTTTTGTTTTGCTTTGCTTTTGCCCAAGATAGCTTTGACTATTCTGGGCCTTTTGTGGTTCCACGTAAATTTTAGGATTGTTTTTTGTATTCTGTGAAGAATGTAATTGGTATTTTAATAGGGATTGCATTGAATTTGTAGATTGCTTTGGATAGTATGGGCATTTTAACAAGATTGATTATTTTAATCCATGAACATGGTGTCCTGTTCAATTTCTTTTATCAATGTTTTATAGTTTTCATTGTAGAGATTTTTCACTTCTTTAGTTAATTCCCAGTTATTGTATTTTATTTGTAGCTATTGTAAATGGGATTACTTTCCTGATTTCTTTTTCAGATTGTTTGTTGTTGGCTACAGACATGCTACTGATTTGTGTATGTTGATTGTGTGTCCTGCAACTTTACTGAATTAGTTTATTCTCATAGATTTTTGGTGGAGACTTTAGGTTTTTCCAAATATGAGACTATATCATCTGCAAACAAGGATAATTTTATGTCTTCCTTTTCAGTTTGGATACCCTTTATTTCCTTCTTTTGTCTGATTGCTCTAGCTAGGACTTCGAGAACTATGTTGAATAACAGTGGTGAAAGTGGGCATCCTTGTCATGTTCCAGATCTTAGAGGAGAGGCTTTCAGTTTTTCCCTATTCAGTATGATACTAGCCGTGGATCTGTTGTATATGGATTTTATTGTGTTAGGGTATGTTTCTTCTATAGCCAATTTTTTAAGAGTTTTTATCCTGAAGGGATGTTGGATTTTATCAAATGATTTTTCAGCATCAATTGAAATGATCATATGGTTTTTGTCCTTCTTTCTGTTGATATGATGTATCACATTGATTGATTTACATATGTTGAACCATCTTTGCATCCTAGTATAAATTCCACTTGGTTATGGTGAATGATTTTTCTTTCTTTTTTTTTTTTTTTGAGACAGAGTCTTGCTCTGTCACCCAGGTTGGAGTGCAGTGGCGCGATCTCAGCTCACTGCAAGCTCTGCCTCCCGGGTTCATGCCATCCTCCTGCCTCAGCCTCCAGAGTAGCTGGGAATACAGACGCATGCCACCACACCAGGCTAATTTTTTGTATTTTTAGTAGAGGCAGGGTTTCACCGTGTTAGCCAGGACGGTCTCTATCTCCTGACCTGGTGATCCATCCCCCTCGGCCTCCCAAAGTGCTGGGATTACAGGCGTGAGCCACTGCACCCGGCCGCATGATCTTTTTAATGTATTTTTGAATTTGGTTTGCAAATATTTTGTTGAGGATTTTTGTGCCAATATTCATCTAGAAGTAGTTTTTTTGTTCAATGTTCTTCCTTTGGTTTTGATATCAGGGTAATACTGGACTCATTAAGTGAGTTTTGAAGTATTCCCTCCTCCTTTCTTTTATAAATGCTTGGTAAAATTTGTCAGTGAAGCCATCAGGTCCTGGGCTTTTCTTTCCTGTGAGACTTTTTATTATGGGTTTGATCTTGTTATTGGTCCATTCAGTTTTTGGATTTCTTCGTGGTTCAATCTTTGTACGTGTTTATGTCTAGGAAATTATCCATTTCTTCTAGGTTTTCCAATTTATTGCAATATAGTTGCTCATAGAAGCCTCTAGTGATCCTTTGAATTTCTGCAGTATCAGTTGTATTATATCTCCTTTTTCATCTCTGATTTTATTTATTGTAATCTTCTGTCTTTTTTTTAGTCTGCCTAAAAGTTTGTCCATTTTGTTTAATTTTCAAAGAAAACTTTGTTTCATCAATCTTTTGTACTGTTTTCTTCATTTCAAATTCATTTATTTCTACTCTGATTTTTATTATTTCTTCTACTAATTTTTGGTTTGGATTGCTTTTGCTTTTCTAGTTCTTTAAGGTGCATGGTTAGGTTGTTTATTTGAAGTTATTTTTCTTTTCTCATGTAGGTATTTGTAGCTATAAACTTTCCTCTTACTACTGCTTTTACTGTATCTCATAGGTTTTGGTATGTTGTGTTTCCAATATCATTGGTTTTAAGAAAATTTTCAATTTTTTTCTTAATTTCTTCATTGCCCCATGGGTCATTCAGGAACATATTGTTTAACTTCCATTTGTTTTTATAATTTCCAAAATCCTTTTGTTATTGTTTTCAGGTTTTATTCCATTGCAGTCAGAGAAGATATTGGATGTAATTTCATTTTTTTTTTTGAATTTTTTAAGACTTACTTTGTGGCCTGACATACGGTCTATCCTTGAGAATGATCCATGTACTGAGGAAAGCATGTGTACTCTGCAGACATTGACGAAATGTTCTGTAAATATCTATTAGGTCCATTTGGCCTATAGTACAGACTAAGTCTGATGTTTCCTTGTTTATTCTCTGTCTGGATGAACTGTCTAATGCTGAAAATCAAGTGTTGAAGTTTCCAGCTATTATTGTATCGAGATCTATGTCCCTCTTTAGCTCTTAACAATATTTGCTTTATATATCTGGGTGTTCTAGTGTTGGGTGCATATATATATTTACAATTGCTATATCTTCTTGCTGAATTGATTCCTTTATCATTATATAATGACTTTCTTTGTCTCTTCTTATAGTGTTTTTAATCTATTTTGTCTGATATTAAGTATAGCTACTACTGCTTTTTTTTTTTTTTTGGTTTCCCTTGGCATGGAACATCTTTTTCCATTCCATTATTTTCAATCTCCGTGTGTCTTTATAGGTGAAGTGTATTTCTTTTAGGAAATGAATTGTTGGGTCTTGTGTTTGTGTCCATTCATTCATTCTATGACTTTTGATTGGAGAGTTTAGTCCATTTACATTCAATATTGTTATCGATAAGTAACGACTTACTCTTGCCATTTTGTTATTTGTTTTTTGGTTGCTTTGTGGTCTGCTTTCCCTTCTTTCATTCCTTCTTGTCTTTCTTTCAGTAAAGGTGATCTTCTCTGGTTGTGTGTTTTAATTTTTTCCTTTTTCCTTTTTTTTTTGCATCTGTTATTTGATTTTTTATTTGAAGTTACCACGGGGTTTGCAAATAATATAAGCCATTATTTTATACTGATGACAACAAATTATTGCATGAACAAATAAACAAACTAAAAAACAAGCAAAGATACAACTAATAAAAACTCTACACTTTAACTTGGTCCCGCTGCTTTTTTAAAAAACTCTTTATTGTTTGTATTCATATTTTACTATACTGACTATGTGTTGAAGAATTGCTGTAGTTATTTTTTTGATAGGTTCATATTTTGGTATTTTTACTCAAGATATAAGTAGTTTACACACTACAATTACTGTGTTATAATATTCTGTGTTTTACTGTGTACTTACTATTACCAGTGAGTTTTATATGTTTAGATGGTTCCTTATTGTTCATCAATATCCTTTTTTTTCAGATTGAAGAACTCCCTTTTGCATTTCTTGTAGGACAGGTCTGGTGTTGATAATGGCCCTCAGCTTTTGTTTGGAAAAGACCTTATTTTTCTTTTACATTTCAAGGATATTTTTGCTGGATGTGCTATTCTAGCATAACAATTTTCATTCTTCAGTACTTTAAATATGTCGTGCCTCCCTCTCTCTCTTCTGGCCTGTGAGACTTCTACTGAAAAGCCTGGCCAGCCATATTAGAGCTCCATTGTAAGTTATTTGTTTCTTTTTTCTTGCTGCTTTTAGAATCCTTTCTTTATCCTTGGGAGTTTGATTGTTAAATGTCTTGACGTAGTCTTCTTTAGTTTAAATCTGCTTGTTGTTCTATAATCTTCTTGTACTTGAATGTTATATCTTTCTCTGGGTTTGGGAAGTTTTTTTGTTGTCCCTTTGAATAAAATTTTTTTTTTTCTCTCTCTCTCTTTCTCTGTCTGCTCTTTAAGACTAATAACTCGCTGGGCACGGTGGCTCACGCCTGTAATCCCAGCACTTTGGGAGGCCGAGGTGGGCAGATCACGAGGTCAGGAGATCAAGACCATCCTCGCTAACACGGTGAAACCCCGTCTCTACTAAAAATACAAAAAAAAAAAAAAATTAGCCAGGCATGGTGGCATGTGTCTGTATTCCCAGCTACTCGGGAGGCTGAGGCAGGAGGATGGCGTGAACCCGGGAGGCGGAGCTTGCAGTGAGCCGAGATCGCGCCACTGCACTCCAGCCTGGGCGACAGAGCGAGAATCCGTCTGAAAAAACAAACAAACAAACAAAAAAAACTAATAACTCTTGTATTTATGCTTCATTTTTTTAAATCCTTTTTTCTTTTGTATTTCTTCTGGCTGTATATTTTCAAATAACCTGTGTTCAAGCTCACTGATTCTTTATTCTGCTTTATTAATTCTGCTGTTAAGAGATTCTGATGCATTCCTCAATATGTAAATTACACTTTTCAACTTCAGAATTTCTGCTTGATTCTTCTAAATTATTTCAATCTTGTTGTTCAATTTATCTAATAGCAATCTGAATACCTTTTCTGTGTTATCTTGAATTTCTTCGAGTTTCCTTAAAACAGCTATTTCGAATTCTCTGTCTGAAAAGTCACAAATCTGTTTCTCCAGGAGGTTACTGGTGCCTTATTTAGTTCATTTGGTAAGGCCATATTTTTCTTTTGGGTATTCATTAGTGTCTGGGCATCGAAGAGTTAAGTATTTATTGTAGTCTTTGCAGTCTGGGCTTGTTTGTAACTATTCTTCATGTCAAGACTTTCCAGGTATTCCAAGAAACCGGGGTGTTGTGACCTAAGTTTTTTGTCATTGCAGCCATATTTGCATGAGGGAGCACCCTAACCGCAGTAACGCTGTGGTTCTTTTAGACTCATAGAGGTACTACCTTGGTTGTCTTGGATAAGATGTGGAAGAATTCTCTGGATTACCAGGCAGAGAGTATTGCTTTCTTTTCTTACTTTCTCCCAAACAAATGGAGTCTCTCTCTGTGCTGAGCTGCCTGGAGCTGTGGGAGGGGTGACACAAGCACACCTGTGGCCACCACTACTGGGAGTATGCTGGATCAGATCTGAAGCCAACACAGCACTGTGTCTTATCCAAAGCCTGTGGTAATCACTGCCTGGTGACCACTTATGTTCACTCAAGGTACTGGGTCTCTACAGTCAACAGGTGGTGAAGCCCAGCCAGGCTTGTGTCCTTCCTTTCAGGGCAGAGAGTTCCCCCAGCCCTGGACAGGTCTAGAGGTGCCATCTTGGAGCTATTGCCTGGGGTTGGAAACCTTAGGGATCTACCTGATGCTCTAATCTACTGTGGCTCAGCTGGCATAAAAACCTCAAGATAAAGTTCTTCTGACTCTTCCCTCCCATTTCCACAAGCAGAGGAGTCTCTCCCTATGGCCACCATCACCCAAGGCCTGTGGCAAGAACTGCCCAGCTATCACTGATGTTCACTCTTCAGTCAGCTTTTAGTGAATGCTTCTCTGCCTGGGACTTTCCCTTCAGGGAAGTGTGCTCCCCTCTGACCCAGGGAAGGTCCAAAAATGCCATGCAAGAGCCAAGACCTGGAAATGGGGACCCCAAGAACCTGTGTGATGCCTTACACCACTGTGGCTGCACTGGGTACCTAAGCTGCAAGGCAAAGTCCCCTTTACTCTTCCCTCTGTTTTTCTCAAGCAGAAGGAGTCTCTCCACATATCCACCACAGCTGGGATTGTCCTGCATCATATCTGAAGCTAGCACATCTCTAAGTCTCATCCAAGGCCCATGGTGAGTATTGCCCGACTACCACTGCTGATTATTTAGAGTCGAAGGGCTCTTCAGTCATCAGGTAATTAATCCTGCCAGGACTGGATCCTTCCCTTCAAGGCAGAGGGTTCCCTTCTGACCCAGGGTGTGTCTAGAAATGTTTTCCAGGAGCAAGGGCCTGGAATGGGAGCCTTAGAACTCTGCCTGGCACCCTCTTCTACTGTGGCTGAGCTGGTGTCCAAGTTGCAAGACAAAGTCCCCTTTACAGTCCCCTCCCCTTTCCTCAAGCAGAGGGAAGGAGTCTCTCTCAGAGCTGTGAGCTACTTCCCTGGGGTTAGGAGAAGGGTGATGCAAGCACTTCTTTGGCCACCCCAGTTGGTGTTTCACAGGGTCATGTACCCCCCAAGTCCACTGGCTCCAAGTCCAGCAAAGTACCAGGACTTTCCCGGGAATTGCAGTCTTTGTGGCCTAGACTGCCTCTCAAGTTTATTTGTGACTCAAGAGCACTTTCGCTGTGGTGGCAAGGCTTGCTAGAAGTGAGGTTCCTATTGCTGAGATGGGTGATTCCCCTCTGGCTAGGCTGTTCTAAATGCTCCCTCTGTGGGCATCAGCTGAGTTGTCTGGTGTTGCTTTCCACCCTAACAGGGCAGCACTAACTTCCAAGGCAAAGTCCCGTAATCACTACACTCTTCCTCCCCTAAGTGCACAGATTCTCTGTCTATACCACATGGCTGCTGCCAGGGGATGGGGGAGGGGTAGCATCGGCAATTCAAGACAGTCTTTGCTATCTTCTTCAGTGCTTCTTTCAGTGATACGAAGCTAAAACCAGGTACTGTGATTAATCACCTGATTTTCGATTCTCATAAAGGTACTTTTTTCTGTAGGTAGTTGTTCAATTTGGTGTTCCTGTGGGGAGAATGACTGGTGGAATCTTCGATCTAGACATCTTGCTCCACCTCCTCCTCCTATTCCTTTAAACTTTAAACCAAATCAGGCAAATCAATTTTTAAGTAAATTTAAATGAATCATATACATTGATATAACAGATTCCTGTTGTACTAGTTTTCAATCACTGAGTAACAAATTACTGCACACGTAATGGCTTAAAACAATACCAATTTACGATCTCACTATTATGTAGTTATAAGGTCAGGAATGGAGTGACTGAATTCTCTGTTCACTGTCGAGCTGGCTGTGTTTTCATTTGAAGATCAGGGTACTCCTCCAAACTCATTCACATTGTTGGCAGAGTTCAGTTCCTTAATGGGTATCTGCTAAGGTGTCACTCTCGTCTCTTTAAGGGTCCTCTAGGTCCCTTGCCACATGGCCCTCTTCCTCTTCAAAGACAGCAATGCGGAACTTCCTGCATATCAAATACCCATTCTCAAATTTGAAACTCTTCTTTATGAACAGAGCTCACCTACCTAGGTTAAGCCCACTGAGGATAATCTGCCCTTATTAAGGTCAGCTGTGCCAGTTATCATAACCTAATCATGGAAGAGACTATTCCATCACTTTCACAAAGCCTGCCCACCATCAATGGAGGAGTTTATACAGAGGTGCACACTGAAAGGCGGGAATAATGGGATTCCCATTATTCAGAGGTGCACACTGAAAGGTGGGAATAATCTTAGAATTATGCCTAGCACAGTTGTCTTTACTTTTGTAATCTTACTTTACAATTTATTTGGGCCTCTTAATTTTTTTCTAAAGAAATTTTACTTTATTAAAAACCTTTATGCTATGAAGATAGTTTTAACAGTGGTCAAGAGTATGATAATCAAGGGCATAATTTTAGAGCCATTGTTTAGACCTAAATCATAGCTCTTAAACTACTTATGTGAAATGGGGCAAGTTATTTAACCACTCTTGCCTCAGTGTCTCATCTGTAAATGAGAATAGTATTACCTGCTCCATAGGGCTGTTTTGATGATTAAGTGAATTAATATGCACAAGACACACATGATACAGTCCAAAGGAATAACAGTTATTAAGTGTTAGTATTAACAGTTATTAGTACTTATCTTTCACAGTTACTTGGAAGATATGAATTCTGTTTTGTAATCTACTAGATTTCAGTTATACATTGAAGCTATGTTTATCTAGCTACCCATACATGCATTTGCTATTATGGATGTCCTAGTCTTTATTAATATTCTATTGCATTAATATTAACATTTTTTAAATAGAATTAATATTAATGTTGATATTCTATTTTATATCATGGCTCTATGACAGAAAAATTGAAGAAAGTGGAGGTGCCTGCCAAGTTATCTATACAGAAAGGAGAGGCAAAGGGAATACAAACTCCTGAGATGAGAGATGACTAGATGTGTCCTGAGCAATAGCAAATTTGTCAGTGTGGCTGGAAGTGAACAAGGAGGGAGTGGTAAGAGATGAAATCAGAGAGAGAGATCTTATTTGTCTAGATCATGTAGGGTCTTGTCCATTGGCTTTCACTCAGAGGAAGCTAGAAAGCCATTGAAGGTTTTAAAGCAAACATGACATAATCTGTATTTTGTTTTAAAAAGAAAACTATCATTACTGTATCACACTACATTGAAACAAAGGTAACAGAAGCAGCCCAGATAGTTGAAGTGGATCATGACAGTAGCTTAGACTAGAGTAGTAGGTATGGGGGTAGTTAGAATTAGATTATCTTGAACTATTAGATTCTGGATATTTGAAGAACAAGTTGAGAGTATTTATAGTTAGTTGTATATAGTTATGAGGAAAAGCAAGAATTAAGTTATGCCTATAAATGTTTTGATCTCAGAAATTAGAAAAAAATAGAATTGCCATTTACTGATATATAGGACTATGAGACGGAAAGATATGGAAGAGATCAAGAGTCAGTTTTAAACATGTTGCCTCTTAGTTGCTTAGCTGCAGATGTTAAGAAAACAATTTGAACATATTCATTTAGAGTTCACAAGTCAGGTTTGGCTTGGAGATGCAAGTTAGCAATTTTTCAGGAGATTGACAGTATTTGTAGTTATGAGTTTACATGAAATCTCTTAGGGAGTGAACATAGATAAAGAGGACACGAGTACAGGAAAAGAGTCCTAAGGCATATCAGTGTTGCAGATAATGAAGGAAGAGAGAAAGAAAGGGGATAAATGCAGGAGTTATGCCTCTGAGTAGACAATAAGTGGATGGTATCCAGTGAATAGTGCATGATATCCAGTAAACTCAGGAACGTCTGAGTTTAGATGGGAGAATTAACAGTTCATTCATTCCAACAGGAGAGAATACAGAATACAGTATTTGTGTATAGAAATTTTGCCCAGTGGTATAATACAGCCAGAGAAAACATTCTAGAGTAAAATGTTGTCCTTTTAGGTATAGTACTTAGGAGAATAATTACTATTAGACTCTGATTCCTTAATCTGGAATTGGAAGGAAATATATAGAGAAATAAAGTTCTGCACTTTGAGGGGAGGGGGCTCAGTGGTGGTAAGAGACTAAGGGGGAGGGTCCATGGAAAGAAGGGAGGGTAAGTGCTGTACCCCTGTCAAAAAATAGGAAGGCTGGGTGCATATGTCTTGTTTAGATGATACTTTAAAACTTAAACACCTTAAATATTTTCCCTATAAAAATTAATATCCAAAATGGTTTCAACATTATTATATTGCCTAACATTGTCATCTCAAACACATTTTTTATGAAAAAATATCTCATGTATTTCAAGTTTTTCATAGAAATCAGTAATAATATGCAATATTCTATGATGAATTCAAAATCCATTTTGATGGATTGAATAAAGGTATGTGAGGAAAATAGAAAAGTGAAATACATAGGCTAAATTATGTAAATATGAAGTTAGATTAGAAATTGTTAATTTTATTATTAAATACAATGGGTTATTGTGGATGAATCTACCCCATTTTTACTCCTAGATAAGAGAAATATAGTTTCCTGGGGACTATGTATGTCTTCAGAAAATATCATACTCAAGTTAAAATGAAATGATTGGCACTCCACATCAAACATAAATATTTATAATTATTTTTTATTGACAAAAGTACAAATAATTTACTGATGATCCTGTGAGAGATTTTTGTGTGGACAGAAATATCTGAACATATTCCACTAAAGAGACTAAATAATCTCACACAAGACTCATCCAACTTAACAAGCTGTGCAATTTTAAAAGACTCTACCTGAATATAGTAAATGTTATGTGTTTGGAATTCTGCCTTTGTGGATATTCACTCCACCTGAACCCAAATCATGCACCATTATATAATGAAGAGAATTTTCAAAGGAAAAAAATAGAAATGGTTGATAATTTATGAAAAGAGGTGTTATTTGAATAAAGTGTTATCATTCTGGGATTAATGTTTTGGCAAAAATTAAGAATATCATTGTATTCTTTGTTGAAGAGAGTATAGAGAAAAAGACTATCATTCAGTCCCGGGTAGAGTTTAAATTGACAGAATTTTTGAAAAGCAATGTGGCAATATTTATTAAAATTTTAAGTGTGTCATTGATTCAGTTCTAGGAATTTTTACAAACAAAACACTCGCAAATGTGCAAAGATGAGTGTTCATGTATATTTAGTGAAGGACATTGGAAATAGCACAATTGTTCATTAATAGGATTCATTAAATAAATTAGCATATGTCCAACTACCTCTACAAAATAGTTTTAAAAGTTATTATTATTTTTTAAAAAGTACAACATATGCAGTTATGTTTTTTGTTTAAGAAACAAAGGGACAGTAGTAAACAACAGAGGGTCAATGGCGGGAGCAGTCCCTGCCTTGGATTCAGGCAATATGGGCAAGAAAAGTGATACAGAATTTCAACACATAATTAAACCAACTAAAGGTCAGTCTGCTTTTTATTATGATGGTAAGCTGGCAATTTAAACAATGTTAGTTATGAAATACTTCTCTCCACTGGGGTAGGTTGTTCCCATAACACTTGGGAATAGAATGGGGAAGAGAGAGAGAGAAAGAGAGAGATGAGATTGGAACAGAGGGTGGGAGAGAGTTTAGGAGAGGAGGAAAAGGGAGGAGGGAGAGAGAGTATGAACAAGTAGTAAGTTAGGGATGGCCCCATGTGTTTCAAATGTGAAATTATAATAGAAAATATTGTTATATTTTGAATTTTTATGTGTTATGATACAGGATTTGGCCAACAGTAACCCATGGTCCCATTCTGGACAGCTGCTTGTTTTTGTAAATAGTTTAATTAAAATGCAGCAGCACTCATTCTTTTACGCATTGTCTATGGCTGCTTTCACCCTGCAACAGAATTCAGTAGTTGCAATAAAGATCGTATGCAGAGGAACAAAACTGGACCCTTGCTTTCACCACATACAAACATTAACTTAAGAAGGATTAAAGATGTAAATGTAAGACCTCAAACTACAAGAATCCTAGAAGAACACCTAGTAAACATCATTCTGGACATCAGCCTGGGAAATAATTTATGACTAAGTCCTCAAAAGCAATTGTAATAAAAATTGAAACTGAAAAATGAAACCTAATTAAACTCAAGAGCTTCGGCACGGCAAAAGAAACTATTAACAGAGTAAAAATATACCCTACAGACTGAGAGAAAATATTCACAAACTGTGCATCCAACAAAGGACCAATATCCAGAGTCTGCAAAGAACTTAAGCAATTGAAGAAGCAAAAAAAATAATAATCCCATTAAAAATTGGGCAATAGACATGAACAAACCCGTCTCAAAAGAAGACTGGCAAGTGGTCAATAAACATAAAAAACATGCCCAACATCACTAATCATCAGAGAAGTGTATTTCAAAATCACAGTGAGATACCATCTCACACCAGTCAGAATGACTATTATCAAAAAGTCAAAAAACAACAGGTGCTGGCCAGGCTAAGGAGAAAAGGGAATGCTTATACACTGTTGGTGGGAATGTAAATCAGTTCCACTACTGTGGAAAGCAGTTTGGAGACTTCTCAAATAACTTACAACAGAATTACTCTCTGACCCAGCAATCCCGTTACTGGGTATATATACAAAAGAAAATAAATTATTCTACTAAAATGACACACGCACTCGTACATTCATCACGGCACTTTCACAATAGTAAAGACATGGAATCAACCTAGGTGCCCATCGTTGGTGGATTGAATGAAGAAAATCTGGTACATATACACCATGAATTACTAAGTAGCCATAAAAAAAGAACAAAATCATGTCCTTTGCAGTAACATAGATGTAGCTGGAGGTCCTTATCCTAAGCAAATTAACGCAGGAACAGAAAACCAAATACTGTGCCTTTTCACTTATAAGTGGGAGCTAAACATTGAGTACTTATATACATAAATATGGCAACAATAGACACTCAGGGCTTCTAGAATTGGAGGGAGGGAGGGGTTGAGTACTATGCTCACTACCTGAGTGATGGATCATTTTACCCCAACCCTCAGCATCACATAATATACCTACGTAACAAACCTGCACATGTATCCCTGAATCTAAAACAAAAGTTGAGAATGCAATTATCCATTCATCTGTTTATGGATATTTGGGTTGTTTCTACATCTTGGCTGTTGTGAATATTGATGGGGCTTCAGATGTCTCTTTAAAATCATGATTTCAATTCTTTTGGATGGATATTCAGAAGTGGGATTGCTAGATCATATGGCAGTGGTAATTCTACTAATTTTTTTGAGAAAACTCCATATATTGTGTTTTCTTTTAATTTCACATTGAAATGTTTGTTGACTACTGTGATAGAAAACCAAGGCTGTCAGAGTATAAGGTAATAGAAGATTGTTGTTTGGTAGCATATTCTCAGAGAAAAGCAAGTTCCCATAATTTTGCCAAATGTGCTCTGGGGTTAGGCCTGTCCAATCCTGATGTGCTTCACCCATTGAACAATTCATTTCATTATTCAATCATGTAAATGGAACATTAAAAAACTGGTCACTTTTTTTTCCTTTTAAAATTATTGTCCTCCTCTGATTCATTTATTTTACAATTAACTATTGAACACTTAGCATGCAGGAGGACCCTTTTTCTAACCACAGAGGAATAGTAAACTAGACAAAAATCTTCATCCGCAGAGGAGCTTATGTTCCACACCTGTAGTGCTCATGTCTTCAAATTTTACAACTACTAACTTAAAAGTTTTGCTAGGGGATTCTGAAGAAAATGACAGCCTGAGTGTTTATCAACTCTTCAACTCCCAATCATTTGTCTGTCTAAAGAGATAGCACGTATTCTCTGCCACTCTTAGAGGTGATTAGCCCTTGTGTACTTGTGATTTCCTTGCTTGAGAAAAGTCATGCTAACCTGCTTGTGCAGAGTCCTGGGAAGGTCGACTCTAGAGCTTCAGGACTTGCAGGAAAGTTGAAAGCTGAAAGACTACTGCCTCATAAGCTTGGTAAGTCCTAGGCAGATCCTCATAAGCTTGGTAAGTCCTAGGCAGATCCTCAGTAGTTGATTCCTGGTCAGCAGTTTTGTTTTATAAAAATTTTGAATATTGTTTCAAAATATGTACACCAGTAAAAGACGTATGTAGAAACATGAGACAAGAATAGTAACATCAGAGGTAAATTAGATAGTTTTTCTAATGCAGCAAGTGCATATATGTAAAATATCACCTCAAAGAACACGTGTAAAGAAAGAAACTGGAAGGCCCAGGCAGGAGGATCGCTTCAGGCCACGAGTTTGAGACCAGCCTGAGAAACATAGCAAGACCTTCTCTTTACAAAAATTTTAAAAATTAGCTGAGTCTGTTGGTGCATACCCGTAGTCCCAGATACTCAGAAAGCTGGGTTGGGAGGATTGCTTGAGCCCAGGAGTTTGAGGCTGCAGTGAGCTAAGATCACGCCACTGTATGCCAGCGTGGGAGACAAAACAAGACTCTGTCCCCACTGCCCCCTCCAAAAAAAAGAAAGAAAAAGAAAAAGAAATCAACTAACAGATTCAAGGTGTCATTGAGAGGAACTATGTATGGAGTAGTCAGGCATATTTATGACTTGAGAAGGTATATTGGAAAAGTAATTAAATTTGAATGAGATTTTGGGAGAGCAATTTAATAAAGAATTGTGTTTAGCTGAGCAGAACCTTAAAATGAGAACAATTTAATAGAGTTAAACTAAATTTCAAGATAAAAGTTTACATATTTTATGCAAGTACCTCAAACCTGGACAAAGTTGTAATGTCAGGAATTAGCCACAGACATTTCAACTTTGATTAAAATTTAAGGTACTTTCAACACACTTGCTTCACTCTTAATATTTGATTCAAATTATGTTTTTCATAATTTTATATAATGCCAAATCAACTAAAGCAGATTTTACTCTTATAAATCATGTACACATATGTATAATAATGAGACCGCATGGAGTCCAAATAAAAATTACATTTTGTTATGCACTCACAAAATAAGGAGGTTTGATCACTGTTTTGGAAATGTCCACCAAATAACACAATTTTCTCTGGGGACTTTAGAAACAGGCCAATCTAATGAAAAAGAAAAGACACATTGAAATGCAGAACATGTTCTTCTTGAAAAGATTGATGTATTAAATATTTATGCAAACATATTAAATTGGCAAGTGTATGAAAACATTATTACATATTCATCACCTTCACATTTCATCTTTTTGAGAACTTCTTTCCTATAAAACTAAAATGGAAGACTATAAGTTTTCCAAAGCCACAGTTTTCAAATTAATAACATTAGATAGTTTTTCTTCAGAGTTTATATTAATTCACATAAATAACAAAATTAATGTTGGAACTGGAAAAGGCTAATAATTTATTCTAAATAGAAGCACTAGAGTGCTGTTTCATCATTAGCCTTTCTTCCTGAAACTTGAACTGGAGCTTCCTTTTATGAAAGATGCTCCCTTAGAGTGAATATTCACTTTGAAAAATAAATGAGCTCTTTTAGGTCACGGAGTTATTTACCAAACAACTGGCTTTGTAACAACTCCAAATGTCATAAGAGAATTAATGCATTTCCAAATTTCTAACTTCTCCCAGAGTGTAATAAATCTTTGTTGACTCTAAAATTTTATGATCTTTGGAAAGTGTCATTCAAATTAAAATTTAAATTGATTATCTCTCATTAAAGTCAGAAAGTTGAAATGATTTTATATATGCTCTAAAAGCACTCACGTTCAATATAATCTGATTTGTTATAGTGATATTGTGTTCTGCATTCAAAGCTTTTTCTACTTCCCTTTCCTGCTAAATTATTTCCCCATTTCTTTCATCTTTTTCTTACCTCATTATTTATTTGATTGAAACATACTCATCACTATTTTATTCTTTTATCTTCCTATCTTTTCACCCCTCTGACCATTTTTCACCAGCTTGTCTTCCTTTCCCGCTTGCACCAATCACCTTTTGTTCACCCTTGTTGATATTTTTTAATTTTATAATACTTTAGTTTTAATTTTTGTGGGTACATAGTATGTGTACATATTTATGAGGTACATGAGATGTTTTGATACAGGCATGTAATGAGTAATAATCACATCAGGGTAAATGGGGTATTCATCTCCTAAAGCGTTTATCCTCTGTGTTACAAACAATGTAATTATACTCTTTTATTTATTTTTAAATGCACAATTAAATTATTATTGACTGTAGTCATCCTGTTGTGCTATCAAATACTAGGCCTTATTCATTCATTCTGTTTTTTTGTACCCATTAACCATCCCCACTTCCCCCTCAGCCCTCCACTACCCTTTCCTGCCTCTGATAACTATCCTTCA
Source organism: Pongo abelii (assembly GCF_028885655.2). Taxonomy (NCBI): domain Eukaryota; kingdom Metazoa; phylum Chordata; class Mammalia; order Primates; family Hominidae; genus Pongo; species Pongo abelii. The sequence continues at coordinate 87,730,250 of NC_071991.2, read as the reverse complement.
GTCATTTACAACAACATGGAGGAAACTGGAGGTCATTATGTTAAGTGAAATTAGCCAGGCACAAAAAGACAAACCTCTTTGATGTTTTAAAGATTGTTGTGTTAATTATTTTATCTCACTTTGAGTCCTCATGATCTCTGTTTTAATAGTTTGTTCACATTAACAACCCTGGGATGGGGTAGCAAGTTCTTGGTGTTTACTCTACTTAATTTAACTTGGCTATTCCTATCTTACAGCCTGGTAAGAAAAATCCATATCATGACACGGAAGAGAGGAAGGAAGGAGAGAAAACAAAAGGTCAGAGATGTAGCCCTACATAGCTGATTTTAAAAGGAACTTAAAATTTTACTTTGGCTAAAATTGACCTCTCCTGTAATTTAATCCAAACCTTTATTGCTTGTGTGTGGCCAAGTTCAGCAGTCTTTGGAGTCTCACTTCTCTAATTATCCAAATGCATTTGTTGAAGCCCCATCCCCTGCCTCCTCCAAATCCCTTAATAGGTTTGATTCTGCTCACTGCTCATTGCTGTTTTCATGGTGCCGCTGAATTCCGCTCTCCTCTGTTTCTAGCCTTCTCAACATCGCTTTCTCCTCTCATCCCTGGCATGAAACACAGATGCTGGTTATTCAATCTCTAAAGCACTGTTCTTTTAAGAATAAACTTTTACTGAAGAATGGGGGATAAAAGATGGAGCGATAGCTCCGAACAGCACAGCGAGAAAATGTACAAGTAAAACTAAGTTATTTAGTTTAGGGCTTCTTGGTCAGACCCTCCTTAGTCCTGCTTGCCAATTTGTGCTAGATTATTTTTTTCCTGGTGACTGTTTCCCACACCTCTCCTCCCCATTCAGGGACCCCAAAGCATGTTCTTCAGTGACCAGGAAAATATTTTATATTCTTAATACTTCATTATGGAGAATAACTTATTTCATTTTGTATAACCATTGTGTGTTAGTTTCCCATGGCTGCCTTAACAACTTACTACAAACTGGGTGGCTTAAAGCAACAGAAATTTATTTTTCTCAGTTTTGGAGGCCAGAAATCTGAAATCAAGGTGTCAGCAAGACCATGCTCTTTTCAGAGGCTCTAGAGAAGATTCATTTTTCTGCCTCCCTCCAGCTTCTTGTGGCTCCAGGCGTTCTTTGATTCTCCTTGGCTTGTGGCTGCATCACTGATTTCCGCTTCAGTGTTCATGTGGCTCTTCCGCATGTCTTCTCCTTTCTCTTACAAGGACACTTCGTTGCATTCAGGGCCCAACTCAGGTAATTCAGGATGATCTCATGCCAAGACCCCTAATCTAATTACATCTACAAAGATCCCTTATCCAAGTAAGGTCACCTTCACGGGTTCTGGGAATTAGGATTTAGGCATATCTTTAGGGGAGCCATCATTCAATGCACGACATAGTCTAAACAGACTCCAGTTTTCTCAGCTTTAACAGAGACAATCAATCAAATAATTTTTCTTATTTAATTTAAAAATAAAAACAGTATTTCTGTCTCTCAGAATAAGTCTGCAGCCCAGTTCTTAGAGCAAATTACAGTTAGATTTAAAAGAATGCTTTTCTTCTCATTTTAAAGATTTCTCTTTAAAAATTGTTAAAATGACCTAACATTTTAAAAGACGGAAAAATAATTGTAATATCAAAAACTTAACACAACTACATATTTATACAAATGCCTTTATAATCTTTGTGTATATGTGTGTATATATACATGTGAATGTATAAATACATACTTGTAATCATGATGTACTTAACTGCAGATTGTGTTTAATCTTAGCATATTAAATAAGTTTTTTCAATGTTTTAACGTATGTTTTAATTTACCACTTTTTAATTTTTTAATCTTAATGATTTAAGAAAGTATTAGTTGTGGTAGAAAATACAAATAAACTAAAAGAAAAATGAATCACCTGAAATTCTTTTAAAAAAGAAAACCAATCTGGAGACACATACATCTGTTTTTTTTGTTTCGGTTTGTTTTTTGAGACGGAATCTCACTCTGTGGCCAGCCTGGAGTGCAGTGGAGCGATCTCAGCTCACTGCAAGCTCCACCTCCTGGGTTCAAGTGATTCTCTTGCTTCAGCCTCTTGAGTAGCTGGTATTACAGGCATGCGCCCCCACACCCAGCTAATTTTTGTATTTTTAGTAGAGATGGGGTTTCACCATGTTGGCCAGGATGGTCTCAATCTCCTGCCCTTGTGATCCACCTGCCTCGGCCTCCCAAAGTACTGGGATTACAGGTGTGAGCCACTGCACCCAGCCTCTGTATTTTTTAATTTAATTATATCTTCATGTTTGTATGAATCTATATCTGTAGCTGTATCTACATTTATTTAGTTTTGGCTATAACCCCATCTCAGGAACTAGTTGACTAAAAAATAAACTTCTATTGTTTTTGAATTATTACATATTTTGTGGTCTTTTAAAAAGTACTGCAACCTCTTCTATGAATGAATACACTTGTTTTTATAAGTTTTGAAACGTATTGTTAAATGACATTTCTCAAAGCCTAAGCACGGATGATAATCCTTACTGCTTCTTAACCAAGATTATAATGACAATCTTAGAATCAAATGTTATCAATTTTAATATTTATTAGAGAATGTCTGACAACACTTTCTAGAGATTCTCTTATTTTATCATGTTGCCAATTTTCCTAAAAAGTGTTAAGTGAGGTTGTTAAGGCTACAATGGATGCAAATAATGTTAATGCTATAATGAATGCAAAATTATTAATTTAAGCATTCTTCCATCATTAAACCTTGTATATATTTCTAATTTTTTTATTGTTATGTTTATACATATTGATTTCTCTGCAGCTAAATTATTCTGTTACATAAATTTCCCAGAAATGTGGGTATTCAGAGAAATTGTGGAAATAAATCTAGTCTTCATACAGATTGCAGTTTGCCTTTTATAAGGGTTATATGAAGACAGTTTCATCAGAGTATAAGAGTAAACCGGTTTTACCCCAAGTTCATTATCATTGTTGTATTTTGATATTAACATCAGTATTTTTAATATAAAAGTAATAGAATTCTACCATAAGATTAATTTAATTGCATTGCTTCTGTCTCAAAATTGAAGTTTATATAAGTTCCTAAATAGCTTTAAACTCATTTAATGTAATTTATTTTTGTCTACTTATTTTTTGGAGGCTTAATTTGAATAAATTGTGTTTTTATTGCAGATAGATCATCCCTCTAGTGATCTTTATCTATTTAAATTTCCTATGGTTTGTTTTTACTCAATTTAGTAGTCTATAAGGAATTTAGATTGATAGAAGGTCAATTTCCACAGATTGCTAATTAATAATCTTTATTTATTAGTAGTCCTTCTCTGTTACTTTATGTTGCCTATGTCTAAAAAATTTTCTATAGTTTTGTTCAGGCATTTTCATTATGTTCTATTTATCGTCACACTTATTTTTGTTCTAACAGCATGCTGTTTTGATTATCACTGTTTTAAAATGTGACTTGATATCTGGCAGAGTTGGCAGCCCCACCTCACAGTTATGCTATTAAACATTTAAAAAATAATATTTCTCTTTTTTGAGTTTTAAAAAGTTTTGTGAATTGGCAAGAAAATAATTAAGGACTATTTTAATGGGTAGTGTGCCAACCCCATAGAGCAACTTATGTGAGAGTACCTTTAAAATATATTAGTTAATAGTCAATATTTGTATTATAGAAGAATCAGAAAATATCCAAGGAGTATTTTCATACTAAAACAGGTGTTTTTAAATGGGAACTAAGAAATATGTGATTATTTATTGGTTAAGATAAAATGAAAATTAATATTACTGTACTATATTAGGGTTTTTTTTTGTTTTTAAATTCAAATATACAGGTATTTTGTAGGAATTTTGGCTTACTTGAAATATCACCGGCTGTCAGGCTGTCATCCCTGAAAATTGTATGGGTTTTATATTCTGCCATTCTTTTAACATGGGAGTCTAGCAACCTACAACAATAGATAAAATATCTTACAAAGCTCAGGAGTTAAAGGGAAATGTTCTATATTGCAAGAAGTCAGGAAATACAGCTTTGTTTTGGAGGAATGGAACTACATTTATATCTGGAAGTTAATTAGATATTGTGACTTATAACCAATATGATCTAATTCATAATGAAAGAATTTTGCAAAAAAAAAGATTTAAATTTTCATTAGGATGTTTTTGTGTTGGCGATTTGCCTGTGTAGTTGATTTGCATGAAGCATGATTAATGATAACTAAGGAAATAGTTTTACCAGGTAGAAGGAGATGAAAAATTATCCTCATAAAATAACATTTCACAGGGTAAGCATTTCAACATTAAAAAATGATTCATTGTGATTTTGTGACATTAAACAACTATGTGAACTCGTAATAAGATTACCTTATTAGCCAGTGTTTATTAGTTTGATTTGTTTACCCCAGGCTTGAGTTTTCTAGGACAAAGGCTTAACGTTCCACTTCTTTCTAGAAACTGCACAAGGTCATGAGGCAAATTACCAGTTCAAGACAATTTGACAAGACAAATGCAAACATTACAAATCAGTTCATCTATGAGTAATTGAAGATGTGAAACTAAACAGAGTAAAAATTCATGTTATGTTGTTATTAAATTGCTAGATTACAATCTCAGTTTCTTTACTTTGAAAGGGTGAATCCTTTTGAGAAAATCAAATCCATTTTAAAACTCACACATGTTTTATGTGGCTGACAGCATATATGTTTTTATAAGTCTCCCATATAGTATAAAATATAAAAGCCTTGGGTCATGTGATATGAATAGTTAATATATGAGCTTATATTTAGAATACAAAAGATAGTATAATAAATGCTATTAACTCAAAATAATATTGCTAAAATTATATAACTTATATATTGAACAAATGTATTATAAAGCTCATTTATTTCAACTTTGGTTCTTGACACATGTACAGTGGTTTAATACAGCCTTTATTTTGGCTGAGTGGCTATGGATTTTTTATAATTATAAGAAGAGAACTGTGGCATATTCAGTATTTTTACTTGTAATAAGGGTGGGCTTTATGGGCATGCCACCAATGTGGTTGCCCAGGAATCCACACTCTGAAGAGACCCACACTTTAATGTTCTGCTATTGCTTTCTTGAAATTCTTAATAATATTTGAATAAAAAACCCTCCTTTTCATTTTGCATTGGGCTCCTAAAATTGTATAGCTCATCCTGTCTGTAACCAAATACTATTTCCGAGACCCTCTTGTGTTACAATTCCCTTTAAGCAAAAGACTACAGTCCTCTGATATTTGGGGGTTTTTCTTCATGTTTTTTTTTATGTATACTTTCTTTTCCCCAAAGTTCAAAAAGAGAAATCATTTAGGGGAATACTGGCATGTGTGAATTGTTTTATTTTTCTGATCACATGACTTTTGGTTTTAGGCTACAACTCTTGCACTTTTCTTCCTCTTATAAAATGTATTAATAAGATAATGTTGTAAATGCTGTTGCAACTGCAAGCTGCATTACGTGACCTCATATTTTCTTCCAATGACAAAAAAGTATAAATAACATAGTAAGTACTTTTATCCCCTTCACCTGGATTCAGTGATTATTAACATTTACACCATTTGCTTTGTCTCTCTCTGTATATATTCTCTCCTGTTCTCTCTCTCTCACACACATAGACACATTTTTCTTCTCGTTCATTTGAAAGTAAATTACAAGTATTTTGACATTTCACTCCAAAATATTTCAGCTTGCATCTCCTAAGAAAATTCTCCTGCATGACCTCAGTGCCATCCAAAATATTTAAAATTGACAAAATATACCTAATATTATTTCAATTCAAATTTCTCCAATTGTCCCCAAATATTTTTTATTGATTTAAAAAACTTCTAGGATCCAACCCAGAATTATGCATTACCTTTGGTTCACATGTCTCTAATTTAATAAAAAATATCTATACTTGTGATTTTTCCTGAAGAGGATGTTAAGCTTGATGAAGGTAGATGTATTTTCTTTTTCTCCAATGTGGTGTGTGGAATTGAGGGAAAGACAAAAAAGAAAATTTTCTGTCTGCTCGTCTTAAGAACCTATAAGCCTTGTATTATCTTCAAGGTAATAAGAACAGATTGTATAATAGCCCCAGTGTACTGAAATTTATTTTAAATGTGAGAAGTATATTCAATTAGGTTTTATTTTAAAATAAGTGTGGCATCTGGAAATCAGAAATGGTAAATTTGGAATATACACTTTGTCTTTAAATGAATGGTTCCTTCCCTTAAATATGACATGGGAAGGGTCCAGGAAAAGTAGAAGAGAGTCCAAGCCGCAGTGAATGACACCGCCATCCTTCCAGACTTCACTGGGATTCTCTGAGCCAGCAGACACGGTGGTGACCACATTGCTTGGCATTTGCTGGGAGCTGGGCCCTCTTCTTCATGGTTTTGTCAAGCTGGCACCATAACTTTGCAAACGGTGAAATGAGAACACGTAAGTACTGTGTAAACAGCAGGGACTCCTGTTTTTCTTTCTGTCATCTGAAGTCTTTCTCTACCTCCTGTGCTTATGGAATTCTTCTTTGAGGAGAGGGAGGCGTGTGGAATGGGATTGGGTGCTCTGCTATTGGAGATTTATAGATAGGTCTTATTTGCTTGGTTGTGAATCCATGAATTATTTTGGAAAGGCAGTGTCTCTCTCTTGATGACTCAGAGAAACATCAGTCAGGATCAATGGCTTCTCGATGGTGTAGCCTTAATGAATCCAAATCATTGAACTGAAACTTCTTTTTAAATTTCAAGGCATATAAACTCATGAAATCAGTTTTGTTTCTTATCATTTGCCGTGCGTTCTCAGCTATCACTGTACAACTTTACTGTCTGACTTAACTGATATGCTTTTGCAAAATAAGTAATTGAAACTAAGTCTGAGGAAACCTCATCCTAAATTCTTTTCTTGACTTTGATTAAATCATCATCCCTGTCTTTGTTACTTGATTTGCTAGGAGGCAGTACTAAAAACATTGCACCTTTTGCTTAGGGACCTCAGGACTCTACAGTCACTCTCACTCCACTTTTTAACCCTGTTGGGTTCATTTCAGGAGTACACATCACTATCTTAAGGATTTTTAAATTGCTGCTAAAAAATGCCTTCTCTTTTTCTCGGTCCCACCCTCTCTCCCTTCTTTTTTTCTCTCCTTCCTTCCTTTTTTAGTTCCATTTGGAACCTAAACTGAGTTAGACATTAGGCAATTGCAAAACATTGTTTTTTCTTATTTCAAAGTTTTAAACCTCTGTTTAGTTAAATATTAGGGTAAAACAGAACAGATCTATCAAAAATGAAAAATGGTCACTATGAAGAAAGAGTGCAATCAGTAAGCCAATAAGGCAGCCTAGAGTGAAAGAATTTAGAACTGTTAGGGAAAAACAAAAACTAGATTAAAATATGTAGTTTCTGAAGACTTTCTCAAAAAAGTATTTTGTTCAATTAAGTTATTTTAAAATTTTCGTAGCTTTTCATAGTCACACTGTCATGATTATTTTAATGAAGGACAGAAACACAATGTATTGTAGTCTCTTTTATAGATACATCTGACAAAACTTTTAAAACACTGAACTGTTTTGGTTTCCAGTGCTGTGTAGTCCAGGTCAAGAATGGCAGTGGCTGGGTCCTGGATTTCTGGCTTGCTGGCTTGGTCCCAGCTACAGCTGAGGAGATCTATGTCCAGTAGTACCCCGGGGAAGAGGGCTCAGCTTACATGTGGAAGGGCCTCACCTATTTGTTGCCCTTTCCTGGGGGAAAGTGAGCATGCTTAATACTTTCCTGAAGCAGCCCTGTGAAGAACACTGAGATCCAGGAACATTACCAACCCTATCTCTGCATCAGATCTAGGCTGTTTCCCTGGTGAGACTGTAACCAAATTCTATTCCGTAAACCTTATATGAATCTGCTTCTGATTGGCTGTAAAGGGGATCTCATTGATTTGGACCACTACTTTCTATATGGGCTAGAAAAGTGTATGGGACCTTGTGCCCATTTTCTTTACTTGTATCAAGTGGTAACCAGTATACAGATGGTCCCCTACTTAGGATGATTTGACTTAAAATCTTTTTACTTTCAAATGTATAATATTATGAAAGTGATACCATTAAGTAGAAACTGTGCTTTGAACATTCATACACTTATTCTGGTCATTGTTTTCAGAACAGTATTCAATAAATTACATGATATAGCCAACACTTTATTATAAAATAGGCATCATATTAGATGATTTTGCCCAACTCTAGGCTAATGAAAGTGTTCCGAGCACATGTAAGGTAGGCCAGACTAGGCTATAATGTCTGGTAAGTCAGGTGTGTTACATGCATTTTTGACTTGCAATATTTTCAATTTAGGATGAGTTTCTCAGGCCATAACCCCATTGTAAGTTAAGTAGTATCTGTACTGATCTTCCATCTCTTTGCTTGTGGCAAGAGATGGCATAAATAAATACATAAACTTATATTGGTCATGAGGAAATAAAACAAAACAAACACCAGAGAAACAGGTAGTGGGACATGAACTCTATTCTCAACTTGAATGACTCGAAGCATATTGTTAAGATTCCCTAGGCCCTAGTTATTTTATCTTTAAAATGGGGTTAATTTTTAGAATATACTTTAAAAACTGATTTGTAACATATGTTAAGTAAATGAGTAAATCATGTCATGAATAATATTTACCCCCAGACTCCACTTTTATTCCCCTTCCTTTACTTCCCACTAAAGGAAATCACTAATCTGACTTCTAACACCATATATTAGTTTTTACATTTTTGAAATTTATATTAATGGAATCGTACATCATATACTTCTTTGTGCCTGGTTTCTTTTGTTCAATTTGATGTCCATGAAATTCATTCATTTTCTTTTGTGTAGTAGTTACTTGCTTTTATTGTTATCTAACATTTTACTATATGAATATACCACAGTTTCTATCCATGCTATGTTTGAGGAACATTTGTATTGTTTTCATTTTGAGGTTTCTATGAATACTTCTTCAATAAACATTCTTATATGTGTATTTTGGTGATCACCTGCATGCACACATGGCATGGAATTGCTGGGTCATTGGGTATGTGAGTATTCAGCTCTAGGAGATGTTGTCAACAGTTTTCTGGAATACTTGCACTAGTCTCAGTACACGCTATACGAAAGTTTAAATTATTTTTCATCCTTGCCAACACTTAGTACTGTTAGTCTCTTTAATTGTAGCCATTCTGTTGGATAGATCTTGCTATCTCATTGACTCTTCAGTGTACCTCTCAAAGAGTTTTTATACACAACACACACACACCCAAGATAAACATATAGAGCATTGACAGCATTCAAGAACACTCTCTTATATCTTCCTAGTCAGTATACCCCTATCTCTTCCTAGTCAATATACCCCACCCAAGAAATAACAGCTATCCCAACTTCCATCAACATAAATTATTTTTGTCTGTTCTTGAATTGTATGTAAATGAAATGACAGTTTGTAGCCATTTGTGTCTCAATTCTTTTGCTTATTTTTATGTCTATGATATTAATATGTGTTAAGAGATGAATATTGCAAGCAAGTTTTATTTTATATTGCTGTGTAATATTCCCTTGATTGATACATTACATTTTATTTTTCCCCTCTTTTGATCATGGACACTGCATTGTTCCAAATTTTGTCTATTAGGAATAAAGCAGCTATAAATATTCCTATGTGTGCCTTTAGTGGGTATAAACACTCATTTATGTTTACTGTTTTTCTAGGAAAAGGATTGCTGTTCATGGAATAGATAATATAAGTTTAGCTTTACTAGATATTGCCAAGCAGTTTCTCAAATGAGTTTTTCCAACTTAAGTATTTTTTCTATAACAGCAATTAATTTATTGAGAAAAGAGGACTAGGAAGATTTCAGTTTATTTTTGACATTTTATTCTTAATTTTATTTTATTTAAATTGACAAAATTATATATGCTTATTGTGTACAACATAATATTTTGAAATAGAAATACATTATGGAATGCTAAAATGAGCTAATTAATATATGCATTACCTCAGTTATCATTTTTGTGGTGAGAATATTTAAAACCCATTCTCAGCATTTGTCAATACTAAAATTTGAAATTATATCCTTATGTCATATTATATAAAAAAAATCAGATTAGTAAATGTAAGACCCCCAAAACTATAATATAAAACTACCAGAAGAAAACATAAGGGAAAAGCTCTATGGCACTGATCTGGGGAATGATTTTTGTGGCTATAACCCCCAAAGCACAGGCAACAAGTAAATGGGCAAATGGGATTACATTAAACTAAAATGCTTCTGAACAGCGAAGGAAATAATTAAAAAGTAAAGAGACAACCTATGAAATGAGAGAAAATATTTGCAAACCATATGTCTGATAAAAACTTAATATCCAAAATATATGAGGAATTCAACTTAATAGGAAAAACCCCGAATAACTTGATTAAAAATTGGCAAAGTATTTGAATAGACATTTCTCAAAAGAAGACATACAAATAATCAACAGGTAGATTAAAAAAAAGGCTTTACCTTACTAATCATCAGGGAAATGCAAATTAAAACCACCATGAGATATCACCTACACCTATTAGAATGACTACTAACAAAAAAGGCATAAGATAACAAGTGTTGGGGAGGATGTGAAGAAAAGGTACACTGTTGGCAGGAATGGAAATTAGTACAGCCACTATAGAAAATGGCATGGAGATTCCTCAAAGAATTAAAAATAGAGCTACCATATGGTGCAGCAATCCCAGTCCTGGGTACATACATGCAAAGGCAATAAAATCAGTATGTTAAAGAGATAACTGCACTCACATGTTTATTGCATTATTCACAATAGCCAAGAAATTGAATCAACTTAAGTGTCTGTCAGTGGATGAATGGATAAAGAAAATGTGTTATACACACACAGTGGAATATTATTCAGCCATAATAAAGAAGGAAATTCTGTCACTTGTGACAACATGGATAAATCTGGAAGACATTATATTAAGGGAAATAAGCTAGGCACAGAAGGACAAATACCACATGATGTCACTTACATGTGGAATCTAAAAATGTTGATCTCATAAAAGTAGAGAGTAGAATAGCGGTGACCAGAGGCTGGAGTGGTAGTGGTTGTGGGCAGTTGGTGAGATGTTGGTCAAAGGATACAGAGTTTTAGATAGGAGGACTAACTTCAAGAGATCTATCATACGGCATGTTTTTCCAATTTAAACTCCCACCAGCAATGCGAGATAATTCCAGATCCTGGTCATCATTTTGTACTTTGGTTTTTTTAGTTTTAATCCTTCTGAAGGGTGGGTTGAGATTTGTCATTGCTTTTTAAATTTGCATTTCTCTGATGAAAAAATATATTGAGCATCTTTTCTTATGCTTCATATTAAGAGTTTCAATATCCTCTTTTGTGAAGTGCCTTTGAAGTTCTTTTCTTTTTTAATGTTTTTCTTTATTATTGATTTGTAGGAGTTCTTTATATTTATATTCAAGATATAAGTTCTTTATATTCAAGGCATAAATTCTTTATTGTATCTCTATATTGTCTGTATGTTTTCCCAGTGCAGTTTGCTTTTTCATTTGTGATCAAAAGAAAAACCACAGTATATAAAAAAAATACTCTGTTAGTTACCAGTATTTAAATATTAGGAGGATTTATAGAAAAATCTGGATTTTTAATTTCTTTTAAAGTAGTAGGAGGATCCTGCAACATTTTGCTTCAGATCTCACATACCTTAGGCTGTATGGTGGCTGCTCCCATGAGATGCGTACTATGGTCCCTGTTGCTTCCTACACCAGCCTACTTCACAGGTTCATAATACCAGCCCAGTTCTGCTGGTGCCTAGTGTGAGAGCCTGATCTAAGGTCTCCCTTTTTTAAATTTATGAGCTGTACCTACCAGAGTTTTTTGCCTGACAGGTTCAATAGTTTAAGGGACAACGAAGGTCCCTTTTGGATGATACATACTTAAGAATGCCAAATCTCTGACTACCAAGTAATAAAAACTTTAATGTAATTGAGTACATAGTTTTTACAATAATTCATTTTTCAAGTGGCAGGATATAAAGCATCATATCTGGGAGGAGAAGTTGAGACTTTAAATAGAGAAAATGAGAATTTAATAATAGTGGAATTAGCTTAAATAGAGTTTAAATAGAATCAGTGGAATTTGATTAGATGTTTCACAGGATGCAGATGTAAAAAGGCAAAAATATCATAACCTAAATTTCAGAATTTGTCCCATATATGTGTGTTCATATATATCCATATATGTATATATATACACATATATATCCCCATATTGCTTTAGGTGTTGGAACTGTAGAAGTGGACATAATAGAGAAGTTCTCTGCTTTCACAGACTTGTAATTCGAAAATAATAAATCAGTACATAAATGTACAAACAAATATTAAAATATACAGTAGTTTAAGCTGCTAAACAAGTTTTTATAGTAATCAAGACAGTATGATATTTGTGAAAGAATAGACAAATAGATTAATTGAACTGAATACAGCCCAGAAATAGCTCACACAAATGCAGTCAATTGATCTTGGACAAAAGAGGAAAGGCAATTTAATGGAGAAAGTATAGTCTTTTCAACAAATGGTACTGGATCAACATGAAAAAAATTGAAAAAGAATCTAGACACAGACTTTCCACATTATAAAATTTAACTCAAAAAGGATAATAGACTTTACCCTTTACTTTTAAAGGCAAAACCATAAGACCGTAGAAGAAAATATAGAGAAAGATCTAGTTGGCCTTGGGTCTGGTAATGACTTCTTAAATAGAGCACTGAAAACATGATTCAGGAAAGAAAAAATTGGTAAATTGAACTCAAATTAAAAATACCTGCTCTGCAAAAGATGCAGTTGAAAGAATGAAAAGAACAACCGTGGACGTGGAGAAAATAATTGCAAAACATATCTGATAAAGGATTGGTATCTAAAATATAAGAACTCTTAAAAGTTAGCAACAGTGAAACAAACAACTTAATTAAAAATGGGCAAATGACATGAACAGATAATTCAGCAAAAAAGATACATAGATGGCAAATAAGCATATTGAGATGTTCAACATCATAAGTCATTAGGAAATTGTGAATTAAAATAACAGTGCAATGCTATTACATATCCATTTAAATTGTCAAAATCCAAAACATTGACAACAATAAATGTTGATAAGCACATGGAACAAAAGGAACTCTTATCCACTATTGGTGGGATTGAAATATGGCACAGCCACATTGGGAGACAATTTGGCAATATTTTACAAAACTAAACCTAAGATTCAGCAATTGCATTTCTTAGCATTTAGCCAAATAAGTTGAAAACTATGTCCACACAAAAACTAGCATATGAATGTTTTATAGCAGCTTTATTCATAATTGCCATAACTTCAAAGTGACCAAAATATTAATCAGTAGATAAATAGATAAACTGTGGTGCATTAGTTTCTTAGGGATGCTGTAACAAAGTATCACTAATTGGGTGCCTTAAACAACAGAAATTAGTTGTAACACAATTCTGGAGGCTAGAAGTCTGAAATCAAGGTATTGGCAGGGTTGGTTCTTCTGAAGGATAATTTGTTCCTTGTCTCTTTCCTAACATCTGATGGTTTGCTAGCAATCTTCTGGCATTCTTTGGTTCATGGCATTGGCTTATGGCGTAAGGACTACAATCTTCACATGACATTCTCCTTGTGCCTCTGTCTCTGCATTCAAATCCTTCCCAAACCTTTTTTCTTTCTTTTTTTTTTTTTTTTTTTTTTTTTTTTGTATAATGACAAGAGTCATTTTGGACTAGGGTCCACCCCAATGACATCGCTTCAACTTGATCATCTGCAAAAACCATATTTCCAAATAAGGTAGCATTCACAGGTGATAAGGACTTAGCCATTTTAGGTGGGGGGTGCAGCATTCAACCCCTAACATAGTAGAATATTATTCATTAACAAAAATTAAGTAGATAATCAAGCCACTAAAAAGATATGGAAGAAACTTAAATGTCTGTTGCTGAATGAAAGAGGCCAGTCTGACAGAGCTAACTATCGTATGATTCCACCTACACAACATTCTTGAGTAGGTAAAATTAAGGAAAGAGTAAAAAGATCAGTGGTTGTCAAGGATTCAGAGGGAGACAAGGAAGGATGAACAGATGGAGCACAGGGAATATTAGTGCTGTGAAACTATTCTGTATGATACTGTAATGGTTAATACGTGTTGTTATACATTTGTCAAAACCTGTAGACTCTACAATACGAAGAGTGAACCCTAATGTAAACCATGAACTTTTGTTCATAATATTATATCAACATTGGGTCTTCAATTGTAACAATGTACTACATAAATGCAAGATGTTAATAATAGAAAAACCTGTCTGCTGGGGCAGTGAGGAGATATATAGGATCTCTCTGTACTTTCTGTTCAATTTTTCTGCAAACCTAAAACTACTCTAAAAAATAAAGTTATTAATTTATTTAACAACAACAACAAAAAAGTTCCAGGTTCTAAGTAGCTCCATTAGCTTCATTGGTCAGAAGGAAGGGCCTCTCTGAAGAGACAACCTTTATATCTGACCTGAAGGACAAGAAGATGTTTCCCTTGTGACGTGCAGATAGGAGGATTTCTAGTAAAAAGAAGAGCTGGAAAAGAGACTCTGCAGTGAAAAGCTGCATGTGCCTGAGGAACACTATGAGGAGCAGAGGGATTTCCCAGGGGAAGGCAGAAGAAGGAGGCAGGCAGGGACCTGATCAAACAGGACTTTTAAAACAGATTATAGTTTGGATTTTATTCTGAGTGTGATATGAAATCATTAGATGGCTAAATAGGGATGTACTAGGATATAATATATTAAAATAAATATCACTATGGCCTTTGGATATAAAAAATAAATTGTGTATGGGGGCAACACTGGAGGCAGGAAGACTGGTTAGGAAGATATTACAATGGCCCAAGCAGGAGATAATACTGGTTTGGACTAAGGTGGAGGCAGGGGATATAGAGTTGTGGGGTGTATTTCAGATATGTTGATAAAGGTAATAGAAGAGAGGACTTCTCACTGTGTCAATCATCTATGACACAGCTATGAATCTGGAAATACATGGAAATATCAACTTGGTTACAGGCTGAAGTCCATGCCCTTTGCCATTCAAATCCTCTTCCATGGAATGAGGACTCATCGGATAAAATATTGTTTTAAATAAATGGACCTTGTGAAATTGCACGTGATATTGGCTTTTCATAATGTTTGCTGTAATAGAATTTTACTCATATCTAAAACTCATTTAGCATAGACGTGTTTCCAATTTTCTTTCACTTTTCACTGAAAATTTTTTATTACTGGAGTTGGAAAGAAAGTATCTCTTTTAGTAGAGAGAAAAGTTAATACAACTGAGCAACTTGATATCTTTAGCAACTATGTAAATAAATATACACATCTTTCTTTTCTTTCTTTTATTTACATTTGGTGAGCCACATCTAAAATATATGCTAGCAAAAATGGGGAGATGTGAAATATGATGACACCACACTGATAGATATCAGTCACAATCTAGCAAGGAAAAGAAGGAAGTTGCTTTCATTTTCTGTTTGTTTTTAGAATTATTCTTAAAACTAGATAAATGTGATAGATGTGCCAACTTTTTGCCTCAATATTTTAAGATGAATGGCAAAAATTAGAAAGAAAAGGACAACCTAATGTTTAAAATATGGCAAATGAACAAATTCTGTATTATCCATTTCTAAAGGAAAAATTCTTTGAAATTTAAAAATTTTTAAGAAATTCAGCAAAATTACCGTAGTCTTTGAAACATTACTATAAAAAGTAGATTATTTTGTTTCCTCTGGGAAAAACTCAAATAGACACAGTGTAATGGTTTAATGAAAAGAATGTCAGGATAGCTAACAAGTACTTTGAATAAGATATAAAACAGAATAGTGTGTTTGAATTTTATATTTTGATTACTCTTATCCATCCTTTCATTTTATAAAAATATGGCTGATTCATAAAGATAATTAAGCAGTATTAGGAAGTATATTTGCTCAATGAAGAAGACATAGTACCCTTGGGCTGTTATTTACAGAAATGACATCATTCATCTTTCTAATCCATTCTAAGTTGCTTATGCCTTGGTCCTCAATGCTGTTTGCTACCTACATTTATTTATCCAGAGTAAAATAGTAGCTATCAACTGAGCCACACTATCTTCTTTAAAAATTCCACTTTATTCATTTTTTGGTCAATATTTCACCTATTTTTGAAGTTTTACTATTTGCAAATACATTGTTTTCTTTGTATAAAATATATCTAATGTCTATACATGAGTAATATTACTTGTTCTCAGCTTCAGGAAACACTTTACAGCTGTAAGTTGAATAAACACTGTGTTGTTAAACACACCATTGATGTGGTGTTAAATACATCAATAGAAAGGAAAAGATGGATCTGTTGCATCTACTGCCACTGCTCTATAAATTTATTTTTATTTCAAAAGTTCTTACCAACAATTTATTTAAAATAAACAATTCCTAAAAGATTTACATTGCACTATCCCAGTTTCAGTAATTTTTATTCTGAAGGTTTGCAAGGAATTGGCATTTTTACCTTATATACTCAGAAGCTTTGCAAACACTTTAAAAGACTATATAAAACCTTTAAAATGAGAAGTACATCTATGTATTTTTTAAATAAAATATTAAGGATATTAAGCCATTGTAATGATGTAAACAAAAAGTCAAGCTTTTATTGGGTAGTTACAAAAGTTATAATTAGATTCTTTTTTGTTCCTTTTTTGCTTAAAAATTTTATGAGTTGCCTGAATAGGAAAAATTAAATTAACAGTTTTTTTTTTCTTTTAACCTGTTTCTGCTTTTGTGTCAATGTCAACCGGGATGCGAATGGGGCATTGTGGGAGACAGGAGAGGACAATACTGGGGAGAATACTCAGCGCATTGGCGGTAACCTTTCAATTCCAGCGCTGAAGCAACAGACTGAGAGGAGGTGAACCTTTACCTTCTCCCAGGCACAGACAAGGCGAGGTGAGGCAGAGATGGATTTCAGAACCCCATTAAGCAACCGCGGGGTGGAGGAGTGCAGGGTGTCTCCAAACCCTGGGAGGGCTATCTTCTCCTTTCAGAGCACATTTCTGCATAGGTCTTTTTATTCTCAGTGCAGCTCGCTCCCTGGTGGCTTAAATTACTGTAAACGAAATAACGTCCGTTAAAAACCACTTCTGAGGGGGGTGATTGTTGGGGATTTTGAAAGCACAGAGGTCTTATGCAGACCAAAAATATGTGCCTGTGCCTCATTAAAGATACAGAAAGGCTTGTAAGTGAATCTTCATAACTCTGGGTATGTGCATGTATATGCACATATACGTATGCATGTCTCGTTTCTATACCTTATATAAGTTTTCTGCCCAAAACTTTCCTCGTCCGTGCGTTCCCTATCGTGGCGCATCTAATCTGTCTGCCCTATTTGTGGCTGCACAGCTCATTCTTGCAGCCGGCTGGGGAGCTGTTGCTTCTGCCAACGCCGCCGTCAGCCAGAGGGCTGAAGAAAAGCTGAAGGCCAGCAGGCAACGAAAGAGTAAAGAAAACGCTCTCCTCCTGCCCATCTCCTCCACCACGGCCTCCTCAGTCCTCCCAGGTGACTCCCAAACACAGTAGAAAGTTGGCTCAGAGATAGGGCAGAAGAACCTGGGGGCTGGGCGGCTGAGGCCGGGAGGCGGGAGAGGCGGGTCCCGCAGCCCCGAGAGCCCCACGCGGCCGCCGCGGCAGCTGTCACCTCCTGGCCTCGCCCCACAGCACACCTGAGCCTTCTGGGCAGCCCCGAGCCCACAGCTCCCAGCAGCGGCGCTAACTGCCCTCCTGAAGCACAGGTCGCCGCGTCCCCAACTCCCTGTCCTCACCCCGGCCCGCCCGTCGCCTCCTCCGCCCTCTCCCGACTGCAGCGGGGACAGCGCTTTGGCGCTCCCAAGAACTCCCCGCCACTATCCCTACAAAGGCAGCGGCGGCGGCGGCGGCTGCTGCTGGATCCCGGCACTGCAGCCCGCAGCCCAGGACGCCCCCGGCCGGACGATGGATACCCGCGCCTGAGCATCCCCCGGGCAGGCGCCAGGCGCGAAGGCAGGGGGCGGGAGGAAAGGGGCGGGGGAATTCCTGATTCCCTGGCGGACCCTGGAAGTTGTCCTTAAATAAATATATCGCTGGCCCGCGGTTGAGCAGCCACCTCGTCAGAGCAGCATGTGGACTGGCTCGCCGGGTCCCCTCCGTGCTCTGTGCTGTCGCCGCCGCCGCCTCTGTGAGAGCAGCAGCTGTCGGCAGCAGGAGCCCCGCACGGGGCGCGGAGCAGGGACGCGCTGCCGCCGCCTTCCCCTGCGTCCTGCTGGCCGCGTCTTCTCGGGAGGTGGTAGTCGCTGTTGCCGCTGAGAAACCCGCCCGCTTTCCACGGCTGGTCGCCTGGTGAGGAGTTGAGACTCTGCGCCTCAGCCCGGACCCACATGGCTTGTTACCTGGTCATCAGTTCGAGACATCTCAGCAATGGGCACTACCGGGGCATTAAAGGAGTCTTCAGGGGACCCCTCTGCAAGAACGGATCTCCCTCTCCGGTAATGTGCGCACGCACACACATACATGCACAAACGCTCCAACTCAACACAAACAAAAAGATATTGAGAGATAGTATCCTGATACAATGAGTAGGTGGTGGACATCTTAAACGTAAACCTTATCCATAGGTATGGAGATACATCGTGTCCATTTATACAATTTATTGACAGACTGTGACACAGAGAGGGGTGTGTATTTACATGTGTATTTTCAATCCAGTCAGTAGGATCTATAGTGCTACGGATGTAAATACTTACTGAATGCAGTTAACTGCAGGGCTCTGAAGGTAGCTCCTCTGTGCTATGTCAACTTATGAATCTGCTGATTTGGGCAGTGTAGAAAGTTTGAGTGGTACGTTATAATGTGCTTTTGTGAAGTCATCAGTTGAGATTAGTTTAATAATGCTACTGTAACTTTATGAGAAAAACTCAAAGATTTTCCCTCAAATCATTGGCAAAAGGAAAGGTATAGGTAGTGAAAACCTGATTATATCTAATGCTCAACTATGCACATTCTTTAGGGGGAAGTAAAATAATTCTTTATGGAAATCTGAGTTGGATAATTTATTGTATAATATACAAATATATTAACATGCAATTAGCGTGATTACTTTTTAACTTAGTATTCAATTTAGTTACTATTCAATTTATTCACATTCTTTTTATAAAATAATTTCATCCAGATAATATGAGTTAAATACATTATTAATTCACTTCTTGGTACATTCTATTATGTTTTAAGGCTCCAAATGTGTTTCAAGAAAATGTGTGTGAATGTGTATGTGTGTGTAATTTATATATATATATATATATATATATATATTAGTTTTGGGCTACTAATGACTAAGTATCTAAACTTAAAGACCAACTTTTGAGGTTTCACATAAAAAACAGTATTTAAGTCTGTATGATATCAAGAGGGAAAACTGAAATTGCCCAATTTTAATTTTCTTATGTTTGATATTTTCCATCATGGTTTAATGCTTCATTAGCATGAATTATTCAAAACTGCAACATGTTATAAAAACCTTTGATTATTAATAAATGCTATATGTAATTTACATGAGACATCTAAGATCAGAAAGTACAGGTGCCCAGAGATATCACTAGGATTCCTCATGACAAACTATTCCTTCACATGCTTTTATGTACTATAAAAAGTGGGTTGTTGCAACTGCTCCCCCCAACAACTGTATACAGTACTGAGTCAGAACTGTTATATGGAAAATACTGTTTGTATAAGTACTTAACAATTAAACTCACAGGGTTAGCAGGCACTTGCAGAATTCTAGTTGAATAAAGCCCACATTCAGTCCCTCTAAGTAGCAGGTCTGAATCTTTCCCATTTCTAAAGATTCTCAGAATTGGAGTTCCTGCAGTCTCAGCAAACCACTTTAATGTTTAACAACTCACAGTGCCAGGAGAATCTTTCTTACAGTCAACTTAAATCCTTTAAATTCTTCTTTAAGTCCATTTCATCTAGAAAACAAACAATGTTCTGCCTTTCTCATAGGTGTTATTTTTCAATGCTTTGGTAATCTCCGTGCCTGTCTCGATTGCCCTCCTTTTGGTTATGGAAAACTAAATTGGGTAGTGCATTGTACTGTTTGTGCCTTAAGACTTCTCAGTATAAAGGGAGAATTGCTTCATAATCTTACATGGTTTAGTTGTATTCAAGTTGGTTAGACTATGGTGTTCATCTTCCCAAATCTGTAGGGCTTGCAGAAGAATTTCTGTTACATGGTCAAAAAGTGTCCTTTCTATCCCACTTTGGTCAGTCATCTCCCAAGAGCCTGACTGACACTATAGAGACTGGATGTGTGAATGTGGATGGGAGAAGACAGCCCATTGACCACATGGCTGTGCTGGTTGACCAGGGTTCACCAGGTACTCCCCACTCTCAGGGCACTATTTTTATTCACTGCTGGGCTGGTTTTTACTAAAGTACAAATTAATTTACTTTGTTATCTAGGATCTATACTTTGACTCACTGGAAGGTTCGCTCCAATATTTATTTACACATTTGGATGTACTTAAATTACATATGCATCATTTAAAAATATCTAAATTAAATGGTATATGTACTTTCTCAACACTATTTGGTTTACTTGGTCTTCTTTTACATTTTATTATGGAATTTGCATGGCTTTTTCAATATTTGAATAGTTTCTCATGTGAGCTGGTCACTGTGTGAAAATTTGTGTTTATTCATTCTCTGTCATTGGCTGGTGGTTGAGATGAGTCTTCCAATGAGTTGAGGTCCTCTTCCCATTACATAACACTTAGCCTTTCTCCCTAAGGTGAAATGGATCACTACCTTCCGGACCTTAGACCCTTACACACTTGAAAACTTTCCTGATCTAGATAAATGTGTGTTTGCCTTCCTTATTAATTAATTGCAAAATATGAAACTGTAAACTGAGGTTATAGATCTTTTTTTAATTCAGCAGTACACATTCCCCAGTTATTTTCAGGTTGACATAACTTTATTGATTTTTTTCCTTTAGTATAAATGTTAAACTCAGAGATCCATAAAATATATTCATCTATTTAAAAAAAAACATAGCTACTCCGACATTTTTTTTTCAAATTTAGTGCCAGGAATGACCTAAAATTGACCTCTACATCAATGACTTTAATTATTTCCACTCACTGAAACTCAGTTTATTTAGTATAGAGATATTCTTAGTTGACTTAACTAACTTTCACTAAGATTTCCAATACTTCAACTTTGGTCTTTGCCCTTTTTATCCAAGTGTCTCTCCTATTACTTTTGCTCCACATTTTTCTGTTTTATTAGAACAGTTTGCATGTAGAACATGGTCTTAATATTCAATAAAACAATTATTGGTTAAGACTACTTTCTACCTCTGCTACAAGAAGGAGAAAGCTACAATCCCTTTTTGACATAATAAGGATTTCTTCTTTTGTAGTTCTGATATTATGGATATCTGATATCTGGATATTATGGATAAAACATTTCACTTTCCTATAGACATAATTCTTCAATTATATAGATAAAGTAGTTGTGTACATTTATGTTCAAATCACATGTCTGTAAAATCTGAACATGCAATATTAAGCTAAAAGTAAAAAAGAATGATTATATTTATTTCAAAGGATTTCATTTAGAAAACATGTTGAATCATTATATGGAATTGTTGTAATAAATTCTTAATGAGTTATTCGAGAAATAAAGCATTTTACCCCCAAACAATTTTTGCAGATCAGTAAACTGAAAATCCCAGAGTGAAATTCAGCTTCTATCTTCAAAGTGAAAACATGGTAATGTCTTTTATCTATTGCATCTCTCTTCTTTTTAGAGACTGTGTGTGAAAAAATAGCACACTGCTTTTTAAACCTAATTAAAATGTGAATAATTGAGTGGAGATAGTTTATACTACTTTAAATCCAGGTATATATTAAAGAAAGTAAAAGAAAAGAAAAATGAGAGAGGATTTTATGGTGCTTAATGATAAAGGTCTCTATTTTTAGAAATTGTGCATTTTCTAAACTCTACCACAATTTATACCTATCCCCGACTCAATCTAAACTCTAAAATAATATGACTACATGATGACTTTAAAAATCATTATGAGATACACATATATACATTATAGATAGAAAAATAGATAGATAGATAGATACACATTGCTATCTGTGCTCAAGCCAAAGAAATTTTTTATATATTATATTATACAGTGTTCTACCATCAAATATATTAATGGTAAACTTTGTTTTAATAATTGGGAGCACTTAGGGGACCCAGAAAGCCAGTCCACATGGGCTGCTCTGAAAAGGTGGCTGCTAAATTTAATAATTAAATTTAATAACTTAATCAATAATTAAGCTATTCATTGAGAACATAGTCTATAGATGAATTCAGTGTTCATGAACTTCTAAGTTCTATCACCATGTTTGAATTCAATAAAACAAATATCTTCTATGTAACAAGAAAAATATATTTGACTTGATTTTTAGTTATGTAATCTAAAATAGCATCTCAAGTTTATATTCGAATGTAGTGTGGTTAATAGTGAGACTATCATTCGGGATACCTGTTGATTACATGCTAATAATAATGGTAGATATATATTTTATCTGTGGTACATATTTAGCTTATTATTACTCTTTTGAAGTTTAGATAAGGTTATATTTCTTAAGAAGTGCTTATTCCTGGGGGCACCATAGTTAGACATCCTGGAATATCTTTTTCTGGGAATGCCTATTGTCTTAATGCGTTGGGTATAAAGGAAATTTTGGGGATTGTCATCAAAGTAAAAAATCAGGGTTGCTGGATGTTTTATGTTGTCTCATCTTAAGTTATATAGCTGATTAAATTGGCTAATAGGAGGGTGTGGAATATAAATAAACAAGCATTTTAAATGGACCAAAAATCTTCTACAAAATTCCCTTGATAAATTACAAATGTATACCTATAAATGAAAGAAGTTCTAGAAGAGATGAACTACCTTGAAGGTGCATCCATCCAGAGAACTTCTTAAATGAGGAAATGAGTGCAGTTAAACCCTTGTCCTTTTTTTTCTAATGCCTATAATATCTGATTGTGTATATTTTCATTGTGCCTAAAAAATACACATAAAAGACATTCAAAATTACTGTTAAAGTGATGCACTTTTCAAGTGCTATATATAATTATGAAGACATGCCCTCCTGTAGAGAAGTCACCTGCATCCTCTTCTTGAATTCATGAATACATAATACTGCCTTTCATGTTGGAACTTTCAGATGTTTTCAATAAAGATGAATTAGTTACAATTCTTGTAATACATGTTCTCTTTTTTATGTCAAGTATCATATAAAGCAACCTCCTTTCTTCTCATTGCCTTTACAACCATTTCTTCTTTCCCCTAACTGATTTCAGAAACTTTGTAGTTAGCACCTATGCTAGTTGGTACTTTCCAGAACCTAAACAAATTTGTGTTTATTTGACTTCAGAAAATTTCCATAGTAAGAAGACTTAAATAGGTATTTGAGCGCTATAATTTTGGCTTTTATTAGATTACACTACATTTATTTTGTAATTAAAATTAGAGGGCTCATATACCTTGATTAGTTTCTTTTAGATATATGACTAAGATGAACTCTCTATTTTAGGTTTCTGCTCCATAATTTGGAACTAAAATAAAAATGAAACATTTTGGTATCATGGGTAGGCTAAATGTGCATGGCATTTAACATAGAACTTAACTATTTGTGACTTAAAAGAAAACATAATGTTAGTTGTAACTGTGAAATTTTTGCTGTATAAAGCGTATGCACTAAAATACATATTTTTATGTGTTAAGTAATAACAGAGCTTGAAATGCCAGTTGGTTTTAGGCTGTGTTGGAAGCAGAGAGCAAGAAGAATAATACATATTTCAAATAACTATCAAGTGCCTTTCAGTGTGAAGTTGATTTTTTCAAAATACACATTGTCATAATTCTTTGGTATATATGAACATATTTTGTATAAAATATTTTGAATAAAAACTGAAATAAAAATGCTACTTTGCTTGAAAATGCCTTTGGGTTATAACAAATGTAGTTTTTCATAAAAATTCAAGTAGCCCTTATAAAATGACAGCTGAAAAAGCCTTTCGTAGATTGATTTTACAAATCAGGTTTACTTAGAGAATAAGATCTGGAGAGAGAAATTAAATATTTGATATGTTTTCAAGAAAAAGTGTAGTTATAGTGATAATAGCGATATACCAATTCCCAAGTTACATAGTCTGTCTTGTTTTGGAAGTACTTACTAAACTTGGAAGGAAATTCTGGAAAAATAAATTACTTTCTACCTTAGACAGCATTTTCAGTTGTAGCTAAGACACTCTAAACTTAATTGAAGATAAAAAATACAAAAGAGTATTATGGTGTTTAAATTGGTGAAGGACCTGTAATCCCAGCACTTTGGGAGGCTGAGGTGTGAGGATCCCTTGAAGCTAGAGCTTGAAGCCAGCTATTCTAGTCCAGGTTGGGCAACAAAGCAAGACCCCATTTCTATAAAAGAAAAAAATTAGCTGGGCTCGGTGGCTCATGCCTATAGTCGTAGTCACTTGGAAGGCTGAGGAAGGAGGATAACTTGAGCCCAGGAGCTGGAGGCTGCAGTGAACCATAAAAAGGCCACTTCACTGCAGCCCCCAGGCAACAAAGGGGAACCTTGTCTCAAAAATAAATAAATAAACCAGAAAAGGGGGTTTTGATTTGCTTTTTAAAATATTCACTAATGATATTAATTTTCCTGAGATGACACTGAGATAACATGTATTCAACTAATCTCTTAGTTCATTCAAATTTGATATCTAAATTCTAAACATATACTTCTGAAGAACTGATAATACATTTTTCTCTTCACGGAAGAGGATAACCATATAGTTGAATCATTTTCTTTTCTTCTTTGGCTGGGAGGAAGAGACAAATCTGTGGCTTAGCAAGGGGATAGGAATTGATGTTGGCCTTAAAAGCAACATGATATACCCATCTCTGCTCATCTCCTATTCCTAGTCCTGCTCTTATTCTATTTCCAATGACTCTCGTTATTTTTACATTTATATTTTGCTGTTTTAACGTATAAAGTTTCTTTCAGATGACTTAGATCTGTTGTGAAAACAAGTTGGGTTGTAAATCAATAATAAAATATTGAATATCCAAATTAAGGATGCTACTCAGGATTTTGTACTGGACAGCAATGAGAATGATTCATAGAGATTATTCAGTTTGTTCATTTCTAGCAAGTATAATTAGGACTGCCAGTTTTCTTTTTTCTTTGACAATTGGCAATTTCCTTTTGGCAAATTTTATTTCACTTTTGTGTGGGTGTAAGAGGCAGAATATAGCTTATTTTGAAATGGATATTGCCAGTTTTTTCTTTTCTTAAACAATCTTCTTCCTCTCTATTCTTCTTGCCATCAATCCTTATTCATTTCATTCACATAATTATCAAGTTTTTCAATATCTTTTTTGGTTCACACATAAATGTTGGCATATACTTCTAACTCCAGAGATACTAGCCCTCGCAAATGGTAAGAACTACTCTATTCTGTACGCTCTTTCACCCAACCTTACAAGTTTCTCCCCTGTTCACCATCCACACATAACTTTCATCTTTAGTTTAGAATTTACAGCTTTCCCCATATCTCCATTCAGAACCCACCTACCAGTGTTCTTCCCCTGCCCTTCTTCCCACAGCTATTACTCAGCACTTCACTTGTCCTGTGTACTTCTCAGCACCAGACGAATACAGTCAGCTTCCCCTCTTTCCACTCACATATGTCCCTTTCAGTTCTTTATTTTGCTGTGAATAATTATGTTCTCTAACGTCTTCCTTGGCAAGCAAAGGCTATATGCATTTTCTTTTTGTGAATGAAATAAATGCCATATTCTAAACAAAAATGGCCATGGGGCCTCTTTTTTTAAATGACAGGGAGGATAGAGGCATGCCTTAAATTAGACTTGTCCTATTCATTTGCTTCATCTGATATGACAGGAAGAGGCATGGAGGTGGCCATATTAGTTGCATTCCCATTATCTAAAAATGTTCAAAATCCTTGAATAATATTTTAAGGTAGGTGCATGATCCAGCCTTCACCTACATTTTCAGCTTTCACTGTGTATTAGTCCACACGATTCTACTATTGTCCACTTATATTGAAGAGTTCTTGACTATGACATGTTCACAGACCTTTCTGCCATTGCAGACGCTGTTCTCTCTGCCCAAAAAATTTTTTACCCTTCATCTGTTGGGCCATATCTTGTATATTCTTACAGACTTAACTAAGGAGTTCAGTCCTGCATTTCCTTTCACAGGTCAAGTGCATCTCATAGCCTGCCATTACATCCATCAATTGCCATCACATCCATTGAAATCCTTGGGGTAAGTCTGCTGTCATCCTTATGTCTACAAAGCTTCTGCTTTATTTTATTCAATAAATGTCTGTATAATGAATGAATGGATGTGTGAATAAAAATGAATGATGAACAATATATTATTAGATTCTTCATCATTCAGGACAGTCCCACTGATACATTTGACAATAGTGTAGCTGGTATGAGGAATATTGGAAATTTCCATCTAGTCATTGACTTTAATGTTTATCTTATGATTTAAAAATCACTTAAACTTATTGAATTACTGTGAATACCTCTTACGCAATTTCACTGCAAGAAGCCTCCAGAAAATTCGGGCTAGCTCTACAGTTTAGCTGTATATTTATATTGAAATTAGTGAAATTTAAGGAAATCTTAAGTATATATTTAGGCATTAAGAACATTAACTCACAAATATTCGGCCAGGCGCAGTGGCTCACGCCTTTAATCCTAGCACTTTGGGAGGTCCAGGTGGGCAGATTGCCTGGGCTCAGGAGTTTGAGATCAACCTGGGCAAGATGGCGAA
This sequence comes from Pongo abelii, assembly GCF_028885655.2. Taxonomy (NCBI): domain Eukaryota; kingdom Metazoa; phylum Chordata; class Mammalia; order Primates; family Hominidae; genus Pongo; species Pongo abelii. The sequence continues at coordinate 87,703,230 of NC_071991.2, read as the reverse complement.
ACCCATCTCTACTAAAAATACAAAAAGTTAGCTGGGCATGGTGGCATGAGCCTGTAATTCCAGCTACTCAGGAGGCTGAGGCCGGAGAATCGCTTGAAACTGGGAGGCAGAAGTTGCAGTGAGCTGAGATAGCACCACTGCACTCCAGCCTGGGTGACAGAGTGAGACTCTGTCTCAGAAAACAAACAAACAAAACTTACAAATATTGATTTTTATGTGTTCAGTTTCTATGATATATTATACCTAAATGTATTTCTCTCTTTGGGTATTACTTTTGGCCACTGATAGCGGGACAAAATTACATGAGGATCAAAAATGAAGGCCCTGGAGTTAAACCGCCTATTTTCGAATTCTAGTTTTGCCATTGACTAGTAATTTTATAACTTCTCTTAACTTCAGTTTTAACTTCTTCACAGTGGGAAACAATGGTTCCTAATATGGTGTTTTGAGCCTAGTGCTTGACATTCATTGAGTATTCAGTAAACATTAACAATGATTATTACTCAGATTGTGTGTGTTGATATGTGTGCATGCATATATACACCTGATGTTGTAGTGGGAGAAAACTTCCAACAAGTTTTATCAAACTCCAATTGGGATAATTTTCCTTGTCTTAGTTAATTTAATGATTTCAATAGAAAATAAATAGATTTCAATGGAAATGTAATTAGTATAAATATGTTCCCTTTTGTCCTGGTGGTAGGTCCACAAAGATGATTTTTCTATAGAGAATTTTTTCCCCAGTTAGAATTTTTTAGAATGCAGACTATTCTACTGATGGATTAAGTGGTCACTGTTTTCATGGCAATGTTTATCACTTTAAGATCTACCAAGATCATTTGGTCAATTGCTTTAGGTATAATTTAGTGTCTCCTATCAATCCAAATTGCAGAGTGCTTTATTCTATGTAGCATTTCAGAACATCTTTTGCTGAAGGCCACAAGAAACTGAAGACTGGTGTATATAAGTTGATGTAATTCGTACATGAGTTAGTTAAGCCATATTTTTTCATTGGTGGCATATTTAACAGCTTCTGATAAATGAGTTACAAGTTAGGAATTTGATCATTTCTTTTCTATTTAGGAGTTTATAGGAGGTACATAAGAAGAAGGAAAAATAGTGTTTTTAAATCTTTTTCTTTTTTTTGAAAGAGAGACAATAATTCCCTGACCAACGACAACTGCAGCCTTTGAGATAGCAACATCCTGGAAAAGCCACAGGGTGGTTGCTGCAGAATTGTTAAGAATCTCCAATTGCCTGAATTTATCAGTCCCATACTTTTCAGCAGGGTTTTGTTAGCAATTGTCCCTTCTCGGATCAGTTAGGATGGGACCACAGTATGTAAGAGAAGCTTGGTCTTCTTCTAAATAATAAATTTTATCTAAAATATTTAGTCATCTAGGGTAGACATACAGAAAGAAAGTAATATTCTTAGGAGTGAAGAGAATCTGTTTATTTATGTGGTCAGTTTCTTAATCCAAATAGACTTTTTATCAGTTGTTAATAGATAGTTAAATTCTTTGCCTTATTTATAGAATATAAACATTGGAAAGACCCTTAGCAATCTAGGTTCATTTACCAATCTATATTTTAAATATATCACTATGGTAGGCAGATTAATGATATCCCCAAAGATGTTTATATTTGAGTCCCCAAAACCTACAAATCCAATATCTTACATGACAAAAGAGACTTTCCAGTTATGATTGAATTAAAGAGGATGAGATGATTATCCTGGATCATACAGCGGGGTCCAACTTAATCACAAGGGTCATAATCCTGGATCACACAGTGGGGTCCAACTTAATCACAAGGGTCATAATCCTGGATCACACAGTGGGGTCCAACTTAATCACAAGGGTCATAAGAGGGAGGCATGAATGTCAGAGAGAAAGCTTTGAGGGTGCTATGCTTCTAGGTCTGAAGTTAGAGGAAGAAGCCACAAGCCAGGGAATGCAAGTGACTTCTTGAATCTGGAAAGGGCAAGTAAATGGATTCTCCCATAGGGGCTCAAGAAAAATCACAGCCTTACTAACATGTTGATTTGTGCCCAGTGGAGCTTCTGACCTAGAGGGCTATAAGATAATAAATTGATATTGCATTAAGCCAGTAAGTCTGTTAATTCAACCTCACTCAACCTTAACATGGATGAATATTTCCAATGGTGTGGGAGCTCTCTGCTTATCAAGGTGATTTCTTCTCCTGTGAGATGAATGAATTAATGCCAGTCTCCTGTCTCTGCCCAAATGTCCCTTCCTCCTTCTTTCTTTTACTCACTGGACTTCAGTGTGCCTTTTTGAAGCAAGAGTGTAGGGAAACAAGAAGAGCTCTCTGTTCAACATAATATCCCTTTAAATATTCAGAGACAGCTGGTAAATTTCATTGTTAAGACATAAAAAGGACTGAAACATTTGTGAGAACAAAGAACATCCTATGCAATGTATATCACTTGCATTATTTCCTTATAAATTGAAATTTATGCAATTCGAAATGCTTTACTACACATTTTAATGTAGTGCAGGTTTGAAATATAATATACTGATGGTTCTTATATTCTTGATAAGGTCGTAAACCCAGTACAACACTATCATATATTAAGAAAAATACTGTTCACATTTTTAAATATTGCCTACTTTACCCAGATGTTTCCCTGTCATACCATCTACATCCTGTATCCAGAGGGTAAACAGAAAAATCAAATCATTTTAAAGAGATATTTTAAGGCTTTCTGTTTTGGTTTTTTTACTCTTCTGCTTACAGATTTGTGAATTCCTAGGGAAAAAAGCATTAGTTTTAAATAAAATGTGATGTATGAATTGAAGTAATAGCTATAATGTCATAAATAAAACAATTCTATTCTAGACATAGTGGCATATAAATGGAAAGTTATTTTTAACTTTTGTATTAAAGAATAAAATAATATATAAATTATCACTAATCATATGTGTACAGCTTTTTGATGCCACGAATGTAAACAGAGAACAGTACAGGCCCTGGAAGCTTTATTTTAAAAATTAATATTAAAAGGAATTTTAGTAAAGAACACACATATTTGCAGCTCAATTGACAGCAAACTATTGAAATAAAGCCCTCATTTCTGGGTGCGGATAGGTAACTGGACAACGTCTCTGTTGCTTCACTTTTCTGTTTCACTTTGACTGGGCAAAGCAAACTTACTAACCACTTGAAACAATTAAATAAGAGAATACTGATTAGGCACAAATGAATGGATTTATGCTAATAAAACATATATATTATATGAAGAGTGACATCTGTGAAGGATTTCATTATCTTTTCCTTAATATTACATGTCGATTTTCAAAGATCTGATCATCATGTAGATTTAGAACTGCTTTGCAAGTGGTTAGGAATGGCCCTCTGTTGAGTTTTCATTACTTGAGAGGAGATGTGAATTATGTATTTAATAGCAAGACAGCAATAAATGATTAAAGGAAAGAAACCTGTAGCTTGGACTTCTCACAAAAATGAAATTTATGTGCAAATAATATGTAAGCTTTATTACAAAAGTTGTTATACTTCCAGAAGCATGCATGAAGATAAAATACAAATTTTTGTCACTATGGAAACAGGTCTATTGCCAAGAAGATTGTAGATAAAACCCAAACAATGCTGATTTAAATGAATTTAAATAGATTTAAAGAATTGATCATGTATTTTAAACCACATTTAATGTTCTTCTTTCAATATTCATGTGCTACATACTATACATTTAGGAAGTGTGTATGATATCCCTGGGAGAAGCCTTGGTGACCACCACTGATGATTTGCTTTCCTGTCATCATTGAAAGAAGATTTGTGAAATTGTGTTACAAAAAAACAATAAATCTTTATGTGTTTCTTCCAATAGTAGGTCACTTTACTGTGGATTTGTTGTTGTTTTTATATATCACACTCTGTTTAAATCTCTATGATCATCAGGATGCATTCCACCCCTGAAGTGACAGAGCAAACCAGTCTTCCACAGGGAATAGAGAAGGTGAGAAAGCACAGTTAAAGAGAAATGATAATTGGCCTAAAATATTCATAAGGAGTGGACTTGGGTGGATTTATGTAGTACATAAGCATCCCTAAGTCTGAAGGTCTTAGAAGTAGACCAAATACATAGTAACTGGAATACAACATGTGATCTGATTGTATGACAAATTTGGGTACATGAAGTTCTAAATTCTTCATTAAGTCATGAATATTAAGCTAGCCCTAGGATTTAATTTCTGATCTTGATGAGTGCTGTGTTTCATGAGGCAAGGAAAGAACTGCAAACTCAAAATTTCTTACTCCCCTGTTTGGAAACAACTGACAAATACTTGACTAGTGTATTTCAGGTGGTGGTTGTTTTATTTTTAAAGCTATGATATCTTTGGTTCAAAGGAAATTCTAGGAGCCAGGCAAAATAGACATAAGCAGAACTACTTTATTTAAAGGTGGGAGGAAGATCTTGAATGGTGAAAGGTTCTTCCTTTTCCTCTGTATCTGGGCAGGAAAGGTGCTTTTTGGCATAAGCCCGGAATACTTTGATCTGAATAACACTTAGATGGACCATGAAGGGGAAGCAGCTGCTCTTTCTAAAACATGGTTAAAATTCATACATCTTACCTGAAGTAATTAAATTAGCTATCTGATACACTGCCAATTAATTCCATCTCTAAGTGTTGATTATATATTAGTTTCATTCTGTTTGCAGTTTTTATGAAAAATGTTAAAGTGACTTTGGGAGCTCAGCCCTCAGGAACTCCTGAGTGGGTAAATTCAAGAAAGCACAAGAAATTTTCCCCTGAGCTAAGTGCTCAAGTAGGAAGGGAGGCCCACTTTAAAGAGTAAAGCAGGAATTAGCAGTATGTGTAGCAGAAACCAGGATACAGAACTATCATCTGGAAGAAGCCAAAGAGTTCTAGAATTAAAAACAAAAATATTTCAACTGGGGAGTCAAAGTCATTCATTCATTCGTTCTGTCAGTCAGTAAATCAATCATATATTCAACAAGTATTTTTTAAGAGTATATTGTCTGTCAGACACCTGCTGGCCACGTAGCAAAACTGAAAGATAAATCACATTGTGGGAAGAGCAGATATGTTTTCCATAAACCAAATAATCCTGGGAAGTAACACTACTTCGATAAATGACTGTATTAGGTCATTTTTGTATTGCTATAAAGAAATACCTGAGACTGGGTTATGTATAAAGAAAACAGATTTAATTGGCTCACGGTTCTGCAGGCTTTACAGGTAGCATGGTGCTGGTATCTGCTTGGCTTCTGGGGAGGTTTTAGGAAGCTTACAATCATGGTGGAAGGTAAAGTGGGAGCCTGCATGTCATATGGCCAGAGCAGGAGCAAAAAAGAGGGGTGAGGGAGATACCACTCTCTTTTAAATGACCAGATCACCTGAGAACTCATATCATGAAGACAGCACAAAGCCATGAGGGATCTGCCCCCGTGATCTGAACACCTCTCACCAGGCCCCACTTCCAGTACTGAAAATTACAATTCAACATGAGATTTGGGTGGGGACAAATATCCAAACTGTATCAGTGACCAAACTCCTTTGGATAAAACAGAAAAAAGAAAAAAGTGAGGTAAGGGGCATCTGAAATGGATGGACTGAGATAGTTATCTCTCTTGTCGTGGGTCAGTTGACTCATGCACAAAGCACTTAGGTCAGAGTTTAAAATTAATTTAGATCTATACAATTCTAAATTTTTATCTGGAGACTTTTCAATTTTGCTCTTTTGTTTTTTAAGTTTTGTTTTGTTTTTTTTTTAAATTTTGAAACTTCAGCTACCTCCAAGTGACCAAGGGGATTACAGCAATTGAAAGGCTCCTGTTAATCCTCTTAGTTTGGTTGTGGGATGCAGCCTGTGGGCCAGTACCAAAAGTGTGATCAGCTAGGGGCTAAGGGGATGTTCTAGATGTAAGACTGAGAGGAAAGAAAGCATTAGAGCACTAGATTGGACCTGGTCTAGTGTGAGGTCCAGAGTACCTCTTTTTCCTTGGGTATCTGTGTGTAAGAGAGGCACAGTTGGCCCCTGTCCATAGTGAAGGTTGTGTTTCTACTCTATGGAGAATTCTCTGTTCCTAGTGGTCGATGCCAGACATTTCAATTTAGATGCTGCTAAGTGAAAATATACATTAGAGGTATCTATTCATCCTACTAAGTATTTATTCTTCAATGTGAATAAAGGATCTGGAAACAATTCTCTTAATCTAATACCTCAGGTGTTGGGTCTCTGAAAGAAAATGTGGGAGACCACTGAAGAGAATAATAAGAGCTGAAGATGAGTGTTATTGTAAGTTTCTGCTTTGATGGGGTAGGTTTAGGGCCCTCTAAATTGTAGAGCCCACAAAAAGGAAGCTCCTAATAGAAAAATGAGGACTTAAAGGAAAGGGCACTGGATGGAAGAGCTCTGTGCTGTTCTGTGTGGAAGACCCTGTCACCAAAGTTCCCAGTGAAGAGCTCTCAGGGGGATTTTGGCTATGCCTTGAGGCTAGGTGGAATTCAGATAGTAAGTTTTCACAAACATTTTGGGGTCCTTACTATATACTGGGTACTGTTACAGGTACTGGTGATAGTGAAGTCAACACAACAGATGTGCTGTCTGTGTTAGTGGAGACTAAGGAAGATAGGCAACAAACAGATTTTTATTTCTTAATACCTTATATAAAAATGTATAAGAATTTAAAATTCTTGTGAAGATAAGTAACTGATGCTAAATAAGGATAAACAGGGTGACCCTACCTAGTCCTAGAATTGGGTAAGACTTCCCAGAGTAAATGATGCCTAATCTGAGACATGAAGAATGAGGAATGAGCACAGAGCTCTGAGTCAGGACCCAAGGAACGGCTCTTTGGAGGTTGGCTCAGAGGCCGAGAGGCAACAAGAAAGCAAAGGCTGATAGGTGAGGAACAACCATGCAGGACCCTGTAGGCCCTGTAAAGAGGAAATAAGAAAATCATCTCAAGTAGATAGATATATGGCCTTTAATCCAACTACAGAACTAAACGTGATCATTCCATAGTCCCAACAGAAGCTTTTCTACTTACTTCTTCTCAGTCATGCCAAATGAGATAGGTAACCATGACTTTTTTGTTGTTGTTGTCATTATTTGGAACAAAAATCAGAAATAATTTATAAACAAGAATATAGGAGTTCCAAAGTTGAATCATCACTAATTTAATTACATGTGCAGTAAATTCAGGATCCATTCCTGTGTATAGCTCTATAAAGTTAATTTTCAGTTCTTCTCTTCTTATAAGAGTCAACAGATGAGGCAACTCTCCTCATTCCTGAAAAGCATGTATGGCCACTAAAATATGAGTCCTTTCCAGTGTTGCTTGGTGACAAGGTTGTCTCTTTCTATATTTATTTAAAATTTGGAAATAAAATTGTGATATGTGTAGGGCTTTGTGGTATAGTTTATGTATGTAAGTTGCCTTGATTCATGCATTTCTGCATGTTGTCCTTCCAATTTTAGGGTGGGAACATGGAAATTTTCCCTTCTTGTATTAAGTACAGAGAGGTGCTTACAGGTATTGATTTTAGAGTTGGACTGAGCTGGTTTGACCTTCTATACCAGCTCTGATCAGCTGTGTGACTACTTCACTATTATGAGGCTCAGGTTGTTCACTTGTGGTGTTACTTGTCTTATAGGGCCTTTGCAGGCAGTGAATGAGCTAATTAATGTTAAGGGCTTAACACAGGGTCTTGCACAATAGTAAGTGTACAGTGAAGGCAGCTGATGATTACTTTGATCACAGTTGGCTTGTTCTGTTAAAAACAGGTTTTCATGACTCCTTAAAATGTTCTCAGTAGTGGCGGGGAACTTAACATTTTTGTATCAAATTGCTGAAATTGTTGCTCTTCTGCATGGCCCTATCAGATAGCATTATACTGTAGTTGGTTTTTCTTGGGAAGAGAAGTTCAGGCATGAGGGCCAGTTAGCATTATGTTGAGCACAACTGTTGCAAATAGCAGCCCTGTGTTTTCACAACTCTCATAATAAAAAAAAGTTCAGTGTGTGCCCTACTTTCCTGGTACAGCTTTAATTCAAGATAATGATACATTTGTAGTGGCTTTTCTGTTTCTCGTGGTGTTTTTTTTTTTTTTTTTTTTTTTTTTTTTTTTTTTTTTTTATCAGAGCAAATTGAGTTAAGCAGACCAGTTGTTTTCATGAACTTGCTGCCACGTGGAAGGATTTTTTTCCCTCTTTTCTATAAGGCTAGATATTTAGTCTAAAACTACTGTCTCTGTGCTGGTAAGCATCCAACCTCATTACTGTTTAAATGTCTTACCGTCTTTGGAAATTCTGATGAACCCCAATTAGTACCCATAACTCCCCACCCCTACCCTGTTCACTTCCTTATTTAAAATAAGGAAATGTTAGTGCAAAAACATTTGTATCAGTGTCTAGTCAGGATAACAGAAATCATTCTCAGCTTTTCAAACAGAGGGAATCCAATACCAAGGAATTGTTTACTGATGTGTTAAAAAGCCTGAGAGAAAGAAAAGAGTTAGTTGCTATTACCCAAAATTAGTAACTGCAGGAAGTCACTATTGCCCCTAGAGCTGGAAGGGCAAAGGGGAAAGTGGTATAAGCAGTATTATGTGGACCTTACAAGCATGTACCTGGGAGTGCTGCAGCTGCTGCTGAAACCACCTGACCTTTGCTTTGCAGGCATCCATGAGCCCACAGTCCTGTTGGTGCTACTGGACTCACTGACAAGGTGAGCGACTGGTGCCTACAACCACTGGCTGCTGCCATAATGATGCTGGTATTGCAGAGAGGCAACCACTGGCCTGGTGCTGATTCTGCCACCACCAAAACTCATGAGTGCTAAGATGCTAAGGCAGTTGGACACAGAAGCAGAAGAAAATTAATCATGGCTTCTGAAAAGAAGCCTAACTTCCTAACTTCCACTCTCCCACCAGTCCTTTCCTTTGGAAGACCCAACCAGAAACCAGCTGGCAAGGGGATCTGGGATAGGTAATTTACTGGCTTCAAGCCAGCAGTTTACAGGCATGCAGTCCCAGAGTAAAGTAGAAAGAGTGAGAATAGAGTTGAATGCTATCAGACAAATACCCAACACTGTATTTAGACCATTTAATATAAGATTGCAGAAACTGGCCGGGCGCAGTGGCTCATGCCTGTAATACCAGCACTTTGGGAGGCCAAGGTGGGTGGATCACTTAAGGTCAGGAATTTGAGATCAGCCTGGCCTGGCCAACATGGTGAAACCCCATCTCTACTAAAAATATAAAAATTAGCCAGGCGTGGTGGCATGTGTCTGTAATCCCAGCTACTCTGGACCCTGAGGGATGAGAATAATTTGAGACCCGGAGGCAGAGGTTGCAGTGAGCCGAGATCACACCACTGCACTCCAGCATGGGTGACAGAGTGACTCCATCTAAAAAAAAAAAGAAATTGCAGAAACTGAGAGGAAGTGGCATTAACTAATGAAGGAAATTATTTTCTGAATATATATGTATATATCTGTTATACAGAAATCTAAAGAATGGGTACAAATATTTATGTTCAACTCACACCTCGTGTATTAGTTTCCTACTGCTACTGTAATGAACTACCACAAATTTAGTGAAAAAAAAATAAATTTATTATTTTGCCATTCTGTGGGTCAGTGTCACTAGGCTATAATCAAGTTATAGGTAAAGCTGCCCTGCTTTCTACAGGTATTCTCTCAAAAGAGAATTCATTTTAATGTTTTTTTCCAGCTTCTAGATAGAAGTTCCCTACATTCTTAGGCTCATTGCAACCTGTCTCCATTTTCAAGCTAGAAACTTCCTCTCATGCTGCCATCTTTATGATTCTCTGCAGTGGGAAAAACTCTTTTCTTCAAATAACTCATAATTAGATTGGGCCCACATGGATAAGCCAGGATACTCTTCCCATTTCAAGGTCTTTAGTTTTAATCACATCTATAAAGTCCCTTTTGACATGCAAGACAGCACTCACAGGTCCTGATCGTGGACATCTATGAAGATCATTATTCTGCTTACTATATCTCAGAATTTTAGACTCATATACATCTGTAGTTATTCACTGGCTATCGTTTTCCTTAGAGATCTCAAACATGTAATCTTTAAAACAAAATTACTCTTCCAACAAATATTCTTCCCCCTTGGTTGGGGACATTGTCTTCATCTAGCAGCCTAGGCTTGAAGCTTGAGAATATTTTCCTGTAGTCCCTCATTAGATTGGGAAATCTGCTAATTTTCATTCCTATGAAAATTACCCCTACCCCTACCCTGCACTTCTCTTACCACTCCTATATCCTGCCAAGGAATGCAGGCATTACCCTGAAAGTACTTCTTGATTAATGGTGCCTAGCATTGTACTAGCTGGTGGAGCAGCTGATGTGCATGAGGTATCCATGTTGTCTGCTCCAATGGAATGTGCAGTCTAGCATGGAAAGTGCACATTAAACAAATAAATCTGTGGTAAATGTCCATCTCTGATCTTTATGCTCATGGCTCCCTAGTTCCATTTTCAAAAATTGGGGTTTTAAAATTTCTGAATATTCTAGAGAGAGGACAATTTGTGTTATTTAAAAGTAATTAAAGTAAGTACTTTTTGTGCATGTGTGTCACTTTTCCCTGATTCTGAGATATAAAGATGGCAAAAAAGACTACTAAATGACATGTCAAGTATGGCAATTTAATTTTAATAAAATCAAGCTAGGATGGCTTTCGGAGTCATCTCCATCAATTGTTGTTTAAATGGGATTAAGTTGAAGATTTTAGGCCCCTACACTAGACTTAATGAATCACAATGTCTGGAGTAGGGCCTGGGCTATGCATTTTAAACAAGTATTCCATGAATTTTTTGTGCCCATTAACATTATGAAATTATTGAACCAATGTCAACTCATGAATAATCCCTGGATTTATAACAATGAGGCCAGAGGATGAGGAAGGTTTTAAGGCTGGCTCACTGTCTGTTCTCTCCTTTTTCTGCTAGTAACTCCTGTGAATATTCTCTGTGAAGCTTCCATGGTGACTAAATATCTCCCTATTGCCCAGTTCACAATCAGAGTAACATGCAGGAAGCACTCACTATATGCCAGACATACGGTGCTAAAGTCAGCCTTTCACGTGTTGTCATATTTAATCCTTAACACAACCTTAAGCTGGAGAAACTGTTATCTTTCATTTGCAGATTATATAAAACATCGAACTTTAACTTCACATTTTACTACATTGCATGGGAAGAGTGCTGGGGCTTCATTCCAGGGCTTTCAAATTACAAAGCTCAAATGTGAAACTACTTCTCTGAGAATTGACCATTATTCCCTCTCTGTGCCACCACAAAAATTTTCACATTCTTTTATTACAGAATAATGGCATTTAAATTGTTGGTTCACATATCTGTTCTCCTTTCTTTGATTCCCCCAGCAATAGGATCAGTGTCTTCTTTATCCAAGTAAATGATAGCCTTAAGGTACTACAGGGTCTATGGGTTAGAAGATACTCAACAAACTGTCCAACTGGTCATTCATTCATTCAATCTCAGTTGATTTAGAGTGGGTCAAAATGTAAATATTAAGTAAAAGTAAAATTTGGGTATATACATAATCAACAAAATTAAAAGATAAAACTTATATGAAAAGGTGTGCAACATCATTGATCATCAGAGAAATGCAAATCAAAACTACAATGAGATGTCATCTCACTCCAGTTAAAATGGCTTATATCCAAAAGACAGGGAATACAAAATGCTGGTGAGGATGTGGAGAAAAGGGAACCCTTGTACACTGTTGGTGGGAATGTAAATTAGTACATTCACTAAAAAGAACAGTTTGGAGGTTCCTCAAAAAACTAACAATTAGAGACATACTCATATCTTCAGCAGTTAATATGTATGTATAATTAACTGATATTCAGGCTTTTTTTTAAGTAAGAAATTAATGGTAAATACTTTTTTGTCTTTTTTTTTTTTTTTGAGAGAGGATCTCACTCTGTCACTCAGGAGGGAGTGCAGTGGCATGATCATGGCTCATTGCAGCCTTGACCTCCCAGGACTCAGGTGATCCTCCCACCTGAGCCTCCTGAGTAGCTGGGACTACAGGTGCACCACTATGCCTGGCTAATTTTTGATTTTTTTGTAGAGAAATGGTTCCACCATGTTGCCCAGACTGGTCTCAAACACCTGGGCTCAAATGATCCGCCCACTTCAGCCTCCCAAAATGCTAGGATTACAGGCATAAGCCACTGCATGTGGCCTAATGGTAAAGACTCTAATTGGCAATTACGAAAAACTATAAAGATGCTTTCTGAGAACCCAAAGACATCAAAAGTGTGTAACAATTCAAAAGTGAAGCAAATACTTTTCAACAATTTTATCTCACGTAAACTGCAAATAATGATATAATTTGAAAGCTCTTATCTTTCTTCACAGGAAGAAATAAAAATGTGTATTTTGCTTCCCTTATCATTATGCACTTTTACTTATTTTATAATATACTAATTCTGTTCATAGGTATGAATATTAAAATCTAATTTATACATCAGGCAACAAGGCACAGTAGTATTATTATCTCATTCTTTTAGGCACATGTAATTAAGCAACACATTTCTTGTTAGAAACATATAATGGAAACAAAACCCCATAAAACCGACACAAGTCTATTTTAATCTTAGAATTTGAGTTCTTTAAAATAACAATAAAAATTCCTTCATATGTATATTAAGCCATTTAATTGAAAGAGTGGGGTAATTTTCTGATATTCACATTATTATTGAAGAATATAAGTAGGGTTTCCATAATGCATACTAATAGAAGTTAATTAAATGATCAGGGTCTGGTTATCTGAATTGGCATTCAAGCGTTCATTGAAGTGTAGCTCATGTTCTTCCTGAGGATATTAAGAGCAGCAGCAGAAGCCTGCTTAAGGACTTACCCTGGGCTTTGACTTGCTAAGACATATTATAGAGTATCTTCAGCCTACTGACTCCTTGTTGCAGAGACATTATATATCAGCAGCTTGACTAATTGGTCTAACATTCTTGAGGTCACCCAGGGCTACTGGTCAGAATTCAAACCTTTTTATGTCCTTGTCACAAAGCTGATCATCATAACTGCATCATGGAAAGTGTGAGCCGACAGACTATATGCCAAACACAGCTTAATTCAACAAACATTTATGGAGTTGCTGATAATTTTCTTATATCATTTATTTTATTTAATATTTGTGTGCTCATTCAATTTACAAAATGTTGAGACCCAGAGGCTAAAAAAACTACTCAAAGTCACAGTTAGTGAGTGGAAAATCTGAGATTTGAACACAGATCCTCAATGTGAAACCTGGGATTCTTTCTGCTATGTGTGAGTAGATTCCTTTGAAAATATCCTCAGGTTACTCAGGCTCTTATTAGCTTCAAGAGACAAAAAACCCTGCAACACTTTACCTGACTTAAGCATAAAAGAATTAATTGATTAAGAGGACTCAGGGGTAGAAAATATCTCCAGGCCTTGGCCAAGATGGGAAAGGAAATTGGGAGCTGAGGTGACTCATTGTTTATAGCCTATTTCCAAATATCTCATCTCTGCTTCTTACTTTAGTTTCATAATTTGCTGCCTTACAAAAGGGCTTTCTACACCAATTTGTAAGTAGTGACTATTCCAGCTTTTGTGTGTGTGTGTGTGTGTGTGTGTGTGTTGTGTAACAGGGCAAGAGAGGAGAGAAAAAGAGATTGGGTTGGGGAGGAGAGGGTGACAGGGTCACACATCTGTATCTCACTCAGAGAACTATGGAAAGATACACTCTGAGAAAAGTCCATGGGCAGCTCTATCAGAAGGAGATCAGACGAGGGACAGGGAGGACATAATTAATAGAAATAATCTGAATTATTTACGCAAAACCTTTCTTGTACAGCACTGTTAAACATTGATAGTTAACCCCCTGGTTCTTCCACTTGATTAGGAGCCATTTTATGAACCTTCATTGATTTCTTTAGTTCAATATAGTTATATATATACATATATGTATATACACGCACACGTATTTATACACACTAATATCTCCACCTCTATATAATTATATTTCAAGTATGCAAATGCATGTAATTTTATTTACATAGGCATTTTATTTCCATGAATTAACTAGGAGTCTTCTTCATGAAAGAGATATTTTGATGCTTCTTCTAGAAACACATAGTGGGAAAACATTGCCTTATTGTCATTTGTAAAGTAATTACTTACGTTTATGCAACCATCACTTGGTTAATATTAGCAGGGAGAACAAGGTAGTGTGAGAAATAAGAAACACTGCTTCTGTGAGTAGAACTTGCTTAGCTATGGTTTTCCTGCTCCTCTGATATGGTACAGTAGTCTGTGTAAATATCTTTAGCAGCAAGCATGGGTGAGTGGTCTTCCTAAGAATCATTGCACAAATAAGCATTTGTGTACAAGAGGACTCTTGGGGGAAGCATCATACTTATTTCAACTTAATATTATGTGAGATCCCTAAACATTTCTTCAGTTACAGAATCACTGGCACTTTCGCAAAAAGGCCAAATGTGCAAATGTCAAACTGATAATTACCTTCCCTTCATGTGGTGAAAGGAATATAGAAACTGTGGAAATCATTTCATTAAAAGATAATATTGAGTACCTTCACAAAAATCAACCTGGTTAAAAATAATTCAAAACTTTGTCTCTTACAGTCTATTATTCAGCTCCCTCACCCCAATAAGTCAACCCACTAGGCACGTGGCTTAAGTGCCAGACTTATAAATACTTCAAGTTTTTGCATGTCATTTGTGCTTTGTGAGACTGTAGAAAGTAACAGTAATATGTGGATTTTGGTAAAAATTTTACACCCAAAATAAGGCAGTAGAAGTGTAGTCCTGATTTCAAGGGGAGAATGAGAAAGATGGGGACTACATCTAGCTTCCACACTCCTATTGATTAGCGCTGTGACTTTGGGCGCATCTCTACATGCTTCATTTTCCTCACTGAGACACTGGGCTGGAATAGACAGTATTAGAAATTCCCTTAGTGTGATGTCTTCATACATAATATCTTAGAGGTATGATAGTCATATTTCTTAAAAAATAGTACATTTTGAAAAGAGATGCTGATCATTGTCGAAGGTGAGCGATGGGTAAATAAGTTTGTTATACTACTGTCTTCACTTTTGTGAATAAAAATGTTCAGAGAAACAGGGAAAGGGAAACATAGCTGCAGAGAATCGTTACAATAATATGGGAATGGTAAAAGTAGATTGAACTTCCTTGCATCTTCCATCCTAAAAAACATGATATGTTAGTTTATTCTAAGAAGTTACTGCAACATAAAACGTGATATAAACAGTAGAACATAGTAGGAAATGGGAACAGAGAAGTTGGAAAAATTTCCAAGGCCCCTTGGGTCATTTTGGTTGAAATGCTTTATCATTTTGTTATGAATGTCATATAAGACGTATTCATAGTCAAGTTTAATGAATATACATTTAATGAATATACATTACAAGTTTCATGAATATAATTAATGAATATACATTACAGAGATAAATGGTTCATGAATTCACCATCATTTTGGATCATGCATTATTGCTCTTTAAAGTCATTAGTTTGGAAAAGTGAGATTTGATTATAATTTGTGATTTGCTAGCATGCCCTAACTGGGCAAAAAAAGAAGTGACCTGGATAAGGGCCAAATTTCAGAGCAAAATTTATAAATACAATGTGGCTGATCCATAAAGTATGTAGAACACAGGAGACAATCTGCAATTAACTGTAAAAGTTTGACCATGGAAAAAGCAGTGTATTAACCCAAGGCTTGAGCTGTAACATTAGAACTCGCACATATTCTAAACTCACTTTCTGCACAGCTTGGTTTCTTCTAGAGATTAGTGCAATTATTTATCTGAACAAATGTTTATTAAGAAGACAACATGCTGTTCCTGAGCTGTGCACATAGTCACTCAGGGACCTTTAAAGTCCAGGATTATTATACACTGCCATTCAAAACTGGATAGAGCCCTTTTACCTTGGGGCCACAATTGGACATTGAATCTCACATGAAAGGACAGAACCAACCTCACTGGAAACCAGAATAAAGAGGTGATCTTCCTTTTACCAAAAACTTTAGAATCCTAAAAGTGACCTTTATATTTTTAAATATACTCCGCACATTCACTGCCAATGGCCAAGCTTTTGGAAATACTGCCTATACTTGTTTCCTCACCAGACTCTCGCTCCTCAACCCACCAAATCCTGCTTCTGCCTCTACTACTTTGCATAGGTCACCCTCTCCAAGTCACCAGTGACCTTCTTGTTATTAAACTTACTTTTACATTTCCTTGTTACTTGACTTTGAGGCAGAAATTGATGCTGTTGAGTATTCTCTTTAGGGAATGTTCTTTTCTTTCTCTGCTTTTCTTTTTCTGCTTCTTGGCAATTTAAATTATGTTACCTTAGATTTCTTTGTAGATGGCTCTTTTTTTTTTTCCGTGGGCATTTCTCAAGATTTAGAATGAGGCTTTCTTCCCTGCTTATTCTATATATTTGTGTGGGTAATAGACAGCACCATTCCTGAAGTCTCAGTCATTATCCAGAAATTGATTTACAAATCTTCATGTTCTTGTCAGATCTACCTATGAGCTTTGAGGAAATACATCAAACTCTGTATTGGATAGTATAACGCTGGTGATTCTCAGACACCTCAGATTTGGCATGTTCAAAACGACAAACCTCATCTCACTCTTTGAAACCCAAACTGTTGCTCCTCCAATATTCTTGATCTTAGGGAATGGCGTCTTCACCTGCCTGGTACTTCATCCTAGACTCTTTCCTCTTCTTAACATTCTATTTTCAGAAAAATACCAAGATATTGGACACATCTCTTGATTCTTTCCACCTCTTTCTATTCATTAAAGGACACTATAGGAGTCTGTTTTTGTACAGACTTCTATTATCTCTTTCCTAGATTGTTGTAATAGCCTTTTCCCTTAAGGTGTATCTATACAGTCTCATTACCTAGTTCTCATCCGATCTGTTTCCCACAATTCAGAGTGGTCCTTCTATAATGCATAACTAACCATAGTATTTCTCTCATAAAAATAAAACTGCTTTCCATTTCTATTAAGATAAGGTCATGATACTTCTTTATTCTGCTTTAAACGTTTGCATAATCTGGCCCCATACCTTGCTATCCAGCCTCATCTCTTATGACTCCCCTTTGTACGTGAGGCCCTGCCTTGTAGAAATTATTTCAGTTCTCCCAACACAGTATGCATCTTCTTGCCTTCAGATTTTAGAACATCCCTCTGCTAGAATACATACATATATAGATAAGTACATAAAATCTCCTCTGCCAGGAACATTCCCCTCCTACTCCTTGACTTTTAATTGGCTTACTTCTATTTAACTTTCAGAAATCCTTGTGTCTTTGTTCTCTTAGAGGCATTCCCGATCCTCTAAATTGGGTGAAGTTAGGAAACCATTGTAACTTGTACATCCAGGATGACAACACTTATTATAATTGTTTAATTTCCTTTTATATGTCCGGGATGAAGGGAGAAATATCCTGCATACTCTCTAAGGTAGAAATTATGCTTATTTTGCTTATGATTGTACCCCTGCTGATGCTTGGCAAAGTGCCTGACACCATTTTTCAGTTCATCCTTGCTGAATAACTAAATGCAGAGAGAAAATAAAATGTAATATTTGTCATATACTCCCAGTACCATTTGAGAGAAATAGTGGGCAAGCTATTTCAATATAGTACCAAAGGACACCTTGGCACCTAAATTTTAATTGCAAATAGAGTAGATACTATACCAGTGAATGTGGGGAGAGCTATAGAGAGCCCTTTGTGTGCTTGTGTCTTCCATAGTCCCCAGGATATGACTCTGCATATAATGGGCAATCAATAAATAATTCTTGGATTAATGTTTGAATGACTTTTATTTGACTAAAGGAAGAAATTAAACTCAATAAGCACTGCTGATTTTTTTTTCTCTTTACTGAATGCAGATATAAGATTAAGGGGAGATGTAGGAGATTTCAGGCTAAGAATAATCTTTGGGCTAATTCCTCTTTTAGCTTAATTTATTTTAATTTATCAAACTGCTTTTATTCTGTTTTTCTTTCCTAGGAGTTCCTCACTTATATCAGAAAATACTGTTAGTACCTAGCTATTTCAACAAACAATAAGATTTAATGTAATTTATATGACTTACACCTCATCTAAAGATAGCAATACTGGAGATATCCAACCAGGAAGGAGCAATTTTTGCTTGATAATTCCAACAAAAATTGTTTGATTTCCATTTCAATAATGAAAATATTGATAATGGCCTGTTTATGAGATTGCATGACACTTTTGATAAAAGTAAAATTAACCTTATGGAATAATGTTTACAGATATTTTAAATGATTCCTTTTTGTGATGAGGCACTAAATATACAAATGAAAAAAAGGCCATGGCAATTGTTTACAAGTTGCTGGCAGGAAGATGAGTGTGCACACAAACATGGCAGCAGAATTTCTAGAATGTGGTTGAGTACCAGGTACAGTGAGGACAGAAAAAAAGTTCCTTGAGTTTGCCAGTCTTCACAGAGGACATAATTTGATTGATAAGCAGAATTTTGCTAAGAGAAGTGAGGAAGGGTGATAGAAGCAAAGAGCATGGAAAAATTAGGGAACTGTTAGAGAACAAAGTGTGAGAAAAGACAATGAGAAAGGAGAAAGAGACAAGAGAAAACCATAAGGTGAGTCTGGGTAGCAAAGTAAGTATGGATCAGAGAATCAAGGCTTTGCAGATTATTTATTATAGAATTTTGCTTTTTATCCTGAAGGTGAAATGGAATCCATTGAATAATTTTGATCAGGGGAATAATATTTATTGAGTGCTGACTATACTCAAATTACTGTGAATTTACCTGTTAACCAAATAGTGAACTCTGTGAGTAAGTGTTTATGCACACTTCGTTAAAGACGTTCCTTCCCATTGAGTTTAAAGGCCTTATTACTAGGAGTTTACATATATATGTGAAAGATGAATCTGAGAATATTACTTAAAAGATGAGGTTTGCACAGTTTTATTGCAGTGAATTTAACTGTTTCAAACTGTGAATTCTGTAATGAAGTGTTTAAACATTCTTCAAAGATGTCACCATATGATGGGATCTTTACACCATTGTTTTATGGGTTAACACCAATAACTAATCGTAAAATACAGATCCTGTTATCACTCTCATTGTGCAGATGAGGAAACTGAGGTACAGAAAGGTAAAGAAACAAATTACACTTCTAAAAAGTTGTAGAACCCGGTTTCAGTTCAGCAATTTGACACCAGAGTGGCTCTCTTGATTAAACCTTATGCTATACTGTCTTTATGTTTGATAGAAACATGACATAACTGAGAAGAGAGAGTAGGAAGAAGAAACTGGAGTGAGGAAAATGCCTAAGCAGGGCACAGAAACAAGATCAGACAATGGGGACACTGTGGAAAACAGATGAGGATTGGATTGATTGGCTGTCAATCATCAAAAGAAAGACAGGAATCTAGGATAATTTTTGAATTTCTGACTTAGCGGCTGTTTGGAGAGTGGTTCATTTTATAGCAACAAGGAGGGTATGAGGAGGGGTAGGTTGAAGGAATAGTGGCGGCAGGGAATGATGCATTCATCTAGTGCATGTGGAGGTGCAGATGCCTGTGGGGTTCCAGTGGGACTTCTTGAGAAGGCCCTGCATGAGGACTGGAGGCCAGGTGGAATTTGGTGTAGTAGTGAAGAAAACATGTAGAATTAAATCCAGAACCCCTAATCATGGCAACAAGGCCCTACATAGTGTAACCCTGGCCACTCTCACCAACCTCACTCCCCTCTTGCTTCCAGTACTCTGGTCTCTCTGGTATTCCTTCTGTTCTTCAACACACCAAGCTTGCTCCTCCCCCAGAGCCTTTGCACTTGTTGTTCTGTCATATAGAATGTTCTGACCATTACCACCCCACTTCTTTTCATTCAGATCTCAGTTTGAGAAGGCTTCACTGACCACCGAATGTAAACCAGACCCATTAGTTACTGTCAACATTATGACTTTTTTTCATAGCACATGAAACCATCTGAAATCATTTTCTCTATTTGTTTATTTGATTTTTGTTTCCTCTTCCAGAGTATATGCTCACTGGAAACACTGGCCTTGTCTTTTTTACCATTGTATCTTTAGGGTGTAGGCAGGAATGCAAACAACATAGTTGTATAACACGTATTTGTTAAATGAATTAATGAAGATATAAATATGTATTTGAAGTCATTATCTCTTAGATGAGAGTGGAGGTCGTGGCATTAATTAGAATGAATTAGAGAAGCGTGCAACTAGAGTGATCAGGGAAAGAGAAGAATGCCTTGACAACACTATTATTCTCTTCATATCCTCTTTAAGGATAAATGGTAATCTTTTCAACTGAAATTACAGGTGAACTAATTCTATAAATATTCACGTTCAGTTAAAAATGGTTTCTTTTTCATTTGAAATTTATATCTACTTATGCTTAAATAAAATATATTTGGTCTAAATTATGTGGAAAATCTCTTTTACGTTTCTGCCTATATAGAAACATACTAGCAAAAGTATTTTAATAAATCCAAAGTCCAACCATTGTTAGAAATTAACAACTAAACAAATAACCAAAATAAAATGTATCGAACTTGGTCTTTCAAAAATATAAGAAAACACAGAAATGGTAATAAGAACTAGTTTTTTTAATATAGCAACTCAACATGAGGCCAGCTAATATAAAAATTTTTCTCAGATATTATAAACTGCCCATACCAATAAAAAGTTCTAAACTAATGAGAAAAAGTGAGTAGACAGGCATAATTTGCTTAAAGTTACTTACTTGTAGAGGAATAAAGGTCTGCATAATTAATGTGGTGAAGTTAATGACCACAAGACCCTAAATGGGAGAATACTGTTATCTTGCTTTTATTGTTACTATTGTTACACTGTTATACCAGGGTACTGTTATATTTCCTTTTACCAGTGGCAAAACACCTTAATGTCTTTAGGTCTCAGAATCTTTATCTGTGGAATAAGAGGAGTCAAACAGATATTTGAAAGGTACTTCTTGGGTTCTCTCTGTATGCTCTTAAAATCTATGCACTGTGTTTACTACATACATCCTGTCCACAGGTAATCAGGAAATTTAAGTGACTGACCACAAGGGGGAGAACTTTAATTCTGCATTAAATTATTTAATACAATAGGAAATGATTTGAAAGTACTTGGCTATGTGAGGTTGGTGATACGCTGCTTCATTTCCACTTCATTGTGGAAGTTGGGGCATTTTACTGCTAGCGATAGGTTTAACTTAATTGAAATGTGGTTTTGTGTTTGTAGAGTTATGGTACAGTCACTGGATGTCAAATTCCATTTGTATTAAGCAATAATGGTCCATGAAGGGATCCAGATGCCTTTTTTATTAAATTTATGATAGTAGAATGTTAGAATTCACCCTGGAAGAGTTTTTCCTTTCAAGTAATATTATTTAAGTTGTTCTGCAAGAAATCTATTACCTTCTTGAATGTCAACTCTGAAACAAGCATAGGATTATCAATGGGGCAGTCTGTACTCAAGTATCCATATAAAAAGAAAAGAATTAGAATGGTGCTGGCCACATCATTTGAATGTTATATGATCATTGGCTTTATATATATGTTCGTTGTTATATGGATATTAAATATTATATGTTCACACTGTTAAATATTCATTTTTCTGTGGGTTAAGTTATGTACTCTTATTTTATTTAAAATTTCATTTTAAGGCAACTATAGCTTTCTTTATTTTTAAAATATTTTATTTTAAGTTCCGGGTACATGTGCAGGATGTGCAGATTTGTTACATAGGTAAATGTATGCCATGGTGGTTTGCTGCACCTGTCTTCCCATCCGTTAGGTATCAAGCCCCACGTGCATTAGCTATTTACCCTGATGCTCTCCCTCCCCTTGCACCCCTGACAGGCCCCAGTGGGTGTTGTTTCCTTCCTTGTGTCTATGTGTTCTCAATGTTCAGCTCCCATTTATAAGTGAGAACATGAGGTATTTGGTTTTCTGTTCCTGCATTAGTCTGCTAAGGATAATGCCCTCCCTGCTCCATCCATGTCCCTGCAAAGGACATGATCTTGTTCCTTTTTGTGTATAGTATATATTCATAGTGTTCCATATCACATATCATATATACATATATCACATTTTCTTTATCCAGTCTATCATTGATGGGCATTTGAGTTGATTCATGTCTTTGCTATTGTGAATAGGGCTGCAATGAACACACGTGTGCGTGTATCTTCATTCTATTATAACTTTCATTGAGTTAAGAATTACCTTATCAGTCATACTAAGGCTTAAAAGTTCACATTTTTGGATTTCATTAAGCTAAATTTGTAAGGTATAAATGTAAGATTTCTGGATTTTATCAAATGTACCCAAACATACACAGCTAAATGAGTCCAATTTAAAGACATTATATTAGTGACCTATATAAGTATCTCAATAACTCATTTGTTACTGAAAACAATTTGTACTTCCCCTTAGAAGCATTGTCACGCTCTTTTTAATATGTTCAGTGACAGCAGATCTGTCTTTGAGAGTGAGTATAAATTAAAAAAAATTCTATCAATGGAGATCAAATCTTAAAGTTACTAATTAAGTTGGAGTATAACAATAATTTGGAGATCAAAAATGAGATATAATTAAAATATTTAAGCTCCCTTTGATTTATAAACCTCCTTTATTCAACTGCCGTAGGGTCCCAAAATGTTTTCAGCAATGGTGTTGCTACCTGGACAAATATAAATCTTCCTGAAGTGACTCCTATACGGGGTAAATTTATTTGAATACATTCATTCTGATGTGTTCACAAAAATGAACAAATAACTAAATAACTGAAATTATTTCTAGTCACACTGTGTTTATTTTCCAGTTATTTTCATAGTGAGCCTTCATGAATTCTTTAAAATTACGATATACTAAGTAAATCAGCAATTTCATCGTTGAGAGATATTCTATAACTTCTTCCAAAAATGATTAAGATTGTTAATAATTCTCTTTTTGGCTTAGTGAATTAGGTTTCTATTGGTATTCTCACACCAAAAAGTATTATAGACCCATAAAAACTCTATGCCAGGCAGTGTGTTGAATATACCTCTTATTGCTACTCGTACATCCAGTGACTAGCACAGTGATTGGCCTACTAGTACATTTTTACCAGTAGCTATCCAACAAATTTTGATACATAAATTAATGAATAATAAGTGATACAAAGAGCTTATACACATATACTTTTCCCATTATATATGTATTATTTTTCCACAGTGCTGCATAATCATTCACCCAAACCTTAGTGGTTAAATAAATAATAATCACTAATGTTCACAGAACTCCAATTTGGGCAGGACTCAGTGGAAACAGCTCATTTCTTCTCCACACAATGTCAACTGAGCTGGCTTCCCAGGTTTACTGGAAGCCTGGGATCTGGGGTCACCTGAAGTCTCACTCACTCACATGTCTAGTGGATGATAGGGGCTGTTGGCTGCGACCTTAGCTAGGGATGTTGTCTGAAATTGCTGGATTGCTCACAGCATAGTGTTTGAATTCCAGGAGCTAGCATTCAAGTGAACAGGGCAAAGTGCACATTTTTATGACCTAGCCTTCGAGATCACACAGAATCACTTCTTTTGTATTTTATCGGTTGAGGCAGTCACAGAAGAGGTCTGCCTGCATTCAAGGGGAGAGAGTTAGAAGCCACTACACAATAGGAGGAATATCAAGCTCATGTTGTAAGAAAGGCATGTGGGATTGGATATATTGCAGTAACCATTTCTGGAAAATACAATATGCCATACTTTCTTATTTATAAATATATAATTTTTATCCAAAACTCAAACTTCTATTCACTAGATAACTTTAGAAAATAATATTCCCAAACAAAATTCACCCTGCTAAAGAAATTCTATCTGATCCAATAAACATTTATTATCCATTATTCTCTTACATATGCTCGTCTTCTCTCCCAAACCACTTTCACATTCATTCTAATCCTGGACCAAAGATTGTATCTTTGTTGAACGTTTTCGCTATTCCTTTTTTGCTGGGAAAATATTTACTTACGTTTCCAGTCAGTTTATCACTAATCATTTACTATTGATGTGCCCCTGTGTCTTTTTCACAGTTCAAAGAATAGACAGCATAATGCTGTTTAATATTAGGTGTTTTTTTCTAAATTGATATAAATTTTGAAAGTTATATACTCTTTCTTAGCTAGAAGAATTCTCATTTTATCTAAAACATTTTTTTCTGTTACTAACTTGAAAGAAACTTCAGTTAAAAGTGAAAAATACCATTCTAATTAATGAAGTATTACAAACTTTGGAAAATAGAATGGTCTTTCCTAAAATTTGATTCTGTTATGTAACAATGATGCATATCATTTTTGTTTATTATATGCATTTTGTTTGTTACATACAATTTGGTCAGTTTTTTCATATGCAGGACAAAATTTTCTTCAGATGAAAAATTGAGGTGCACACTGAGATTGGTTTGTCCTCAAATAAGCTAAAAATGAAAAAAATAATAAAAAATAAAACTATAATGATAAGTATTTTCTCCATTAACTCCAAAGTTGGTTTTGTAAGATATTAAGGTGATTTGGGACAAATATCATCGCAGTTTTCAAAATATTGATGTCAATTAGTTGTTTAAACAAGCTAAAAACTTTTAGACAATGCAAAAAATTTTCTTCTGGATAAAAGAAGGGATCAACTTGAAATTGGTCACATAGAAATTATATATAATTAGTTGCTTTTTAGAAAGTGAATTGAGAAAATAACCAGATTGTTTATTTAACATAAAATCATTTAGAAGTAAGTTTTAATAGTGGGCAGATAATGTTTTCTGTGTACCCTGCCATATCCCTCAGTGCCTGGCAAATGTTTGTAACATAGAGGGATGTTCAATAAATGATGTTGCATGGAGTAGCGCAATGCCATCTGATAATGTATTTTCGTGTCATTCCAAATAGCTATTGTTTTCTGTAGCTTTATAATGGTCTCAATATTCTTGATTATATAGGCCAGAACATGTGGGCTTTGGAAATATTTTCAATAATTAGATTTTGTTTTCTGAATGCAGGAATTATACAGTGATTATTCCTTTACTTGTGCTCTCAAAGCCCTTCCTATATACTGCTACTACAATGATATGTTATATTACATTATATGTCATATCATAACTACTTCTACATGTACTTGCCTCTAACCTTAGGTTGCAAGCAACTCAATGGTGGGATTTTTCTTCTCGATTTTGTACCCTCAGAACACTGTACTTCTGCTATGTAGTAGTGACTGTTCATTAACTCTTGAGGGATTGGATAATAATCTGAATTCCATTTGTCTTTTTTCAGCCATACTTTTTTTTGAAAAGTGTCAATTCATGAAAATGATGTTAATATTTGAGAACTTATGATAAACTTATTAAACCCATCTACCTAGTAAAATAATGTATTGAACTTAATACCACAATAAATAGATCCATTTGAAAGTTTAGCTCAACATACTCTGTAAAGATTAATATATTACCTCTGTGTATATTGCGATGTTCTGTTTCTTTTAAAAGAGACAAGTAACTTTAAAAATGTTTTCTATTTAAGTAGCACAAACTCCTTAAGAGACGTGGGCACATTATCCCTCTCAATCCTAGAAACGTGAAGGAGCAGGCCATACCACCTCAGAATCCAGAGTGATGTGTATGGGTCTATTATACATGTTTATAAATGTTGCCGGGTCCATTAATTCTTTGGATTTGCACAAGTACTTTATGATTTGTTCTGGGAGGAGTAGGTCAGGTGCAACTTGGTGTAAGTTATCACCTGGTCCTTTAGTGCCTACTTTCATAGTCTTGCAAAGGTAGAGTGACAGTTTATGAGTTTGTGTGAGAAAATCTGTGATGACCTCTTTTAGGGACTGTGACTGTGTCACATCATCGAGATACATAACTGGAACTTTTATCACTGAAACATGCCATTGCATAAAAAGCCTCATTGGAATGTTATGAGAAATGACTATAATTTTCATTTGTTGAATAAAAAATACTGTTTCGTCTTTGTCATGGCCAATATAATCTAAAAGAACTTGGTAGAGAGTGTCACTGGAGGACTCGAGGATATGCAGAATGGAAGTGGGATAGATGAGCAGCAATCCTGTCACTGCTTCTCCTAGGTTATGTTTCAAAACTGAGTTAAACATTTGTTCATAGTAGTCAGCAACATCTTTTCTTTCTACATTTGCTTGTATCTTGGCCACTAGAAACATCCTATGAAGAAGGAATTTCTTTAGGTGTAGTCGTTGTTTCTCTTCTTGAAAGTGCAGGTAATTGCTACGTGGGACTTGGAGAAAAAGAAGAGGTTCCAGTGGCAAAGGCCTTTTGCTGCCCTTCTGGTTATGGACCGAAAAGGACATGAGGAGTCTTATTTATTTTTCCAGATGATTCCAGTTTTTAGCTTATCATAATATTTATGCAGCCAGGGTACCTCTTTAGTGATGAACTCGTGTTTTTATTTCTTCTGACAAAAAAAAAGAGTAAATCACAGTTTGTCAAATGTTACTAAATAGTAAAATCCCAATTTTTTGCCAGTTTTATCAGGAAACAATGTATTTGAAATGAAAGATAATGTTAAAACAATACTCAAACTATAGAGTTTTTTTAGAAGTTTACAATGAAAGAGTTAAATCACATCCTAGGAAAAAACTTTGTAAATGTCATGTAATGGTGATTACAGATTGTCCTTTATAAGCCAAAATTTTAAAAAATGGTATTTTATGGTAATTCTTCCAGTTTCTTTTACAAATCTAACTGGTCTATAACTTTTTTTAAAAAAAACCCAAGGCTTTTTAAGTCACAATTAGCTTATGCAACCTTTAGTCAGGTCCCTAATAGTTAATAATGTTCCTTGAATAATAACAGTAAACATTTCAAGGGAAAAGTTTTGGTTCTTTGTTTTTTCTCCTATCGACAAATCTCAGAAATCATTCTTTTTTCCCCCCTTTAGTTTTTTTTTCTTCTTCTTGTTGTTGTTGTAAGGCCTACATGAAAGTATTCTGCTACTTTAACTTACTCTGCTTACAAATCTCCTCAATTTTTTTTTCCAGGTCAACTCACCATTTTTCTTTTTTTTCCTGTGCTTCTGTCACGTACTTGTCCTCGAGGCCCTACTTGTCCTCCATCAGGCTCCCAACTGCCAGTCCTCTGGTGTTCTCAGCTGTCCTGTGTTCTGCCTTCCCTCGGGCATACGTGAGTCAGAATGTCAGCACCATTAAAGGACCAGAGCGCCAAGTTTCTTAATACGGGTATCTCGACAAACACTTCAAAGTCACTGCAGAGGAAGTGTGAATGGCTTATTCCTGAATGGTTTATTTTTAGTCAGGTGCATTTGTAAGTCAGACAGATGGTGAGAATCTGGACATCTTTTTCCTTTCTTTTTTTCCTTTTGATAAATAAAAAGTGTGGTTGTAGAACTCCTCTGTTCTACTTAGACACTAACTAAAGACTTTAAGAACACATATCTGAATCTATGTAATGGTGAATATATGGTGAGAAAGTTCTATAGTAAGATTTGGCTTACTTAACTTAATGTGAATTTAAGAGATGTACCTCTTAAAATTGTGTCTTAAGAGATGCATCTCTTAAAATTGCATCCACATGAGTTCTAAACAGTAATTTTAAAACAAGTTTAGAAAACACGTTTATTCAATTTTTAACAATTAAATCTAAGAGTAATTTTTTCCCTGAGGTCTGTATTATCCAAACTAATGATCTGATTTTAATGATAATACAATGATAAATTATCCAAGTAAATGAAGACAGAGAGGTGACTTAATAATTCATTAATTGTGTAATACATAAAAATGGACTATTCTTCCTCATTGTGATTCACTTTATCACTCCCTGAAGCAATACAATCTTTCCCAAGATGTAAACCATGGTGCTAAACCACGTCATTGCCCAGTCTAGTTATTATCTCACTCTCATTCTTCTTACAGCTTTGCTGGAAGAAAGTGTCTATGTTGACCAGAGCCTTCATTATGGCCTTCTCTCCTCTCCTGGTTTCTGTGATACTGCACTTTCTTGGATTTCTTTCTAAATCTCTGTATGTGGCCTTGCCTGGTAATATCTTCTCACACCCAACTGTGGAAAATACTGAGGCTCTGCACTCATGATGTGGATGGATCTCTCACTCTACTTCTTTGCCCAGTTAGCTCAGCACCATCTATATGTCTCTTTTGTGAGGGCAGGTAAGGGGTCCTTAAAGCCACTCTTGCCACTAGATTGCATGATTGAAATTGGAAATTGATCATGGGGCTTTCCTGCTGAGCTTACCTGTGGACTAAAAATATTTTTCAATCTGAGGCTCAAGGTAGACACAACTAGTTAATTAGGGTTGAGAAAGAAGAAAAAACTGAGCTCCCATTCTAGATTATTTTTGCACAGAAAATTCTCAAATTATTATCTCCAGTCACTTATTCACAACTCTACTCTCCTTGGATGTAACTCTGTATTTCAAATTTAAAATGAAAACATTTAAACAATTATTTTTCTTATTAAACATGTTTCCCTTTACAAATACCCCACTTGTGTCTAAATTAACATGTTTTTTTCCTCTCAGTTCCCAGGCCAAAATCCTTGGTATTATTTGTTCATGTTTCATCCAAGTTATATACTCCAATTCTATTCTTTTTACTCACTTTAATATGCCTTAAGGGTTCTTGATTTACACTACCTCTTTCATAGTCCTACTTCTTTATTTGGATTATAATAAGGGTCTCTACCTACAGTATTTCTAGATTTCCCCACCCCACAAATTCAGCTAAGAGTATGAAACCATAAGCCCTTTGATACATCTACTTTATAAAGTTAAAAAGAGTCTCATTTTACAAAGTCCTCCCTGCTTTCTTCCCCTCCACAGAATGCTGGGAGGCAAAGCCTCTGCTTTCACCACATCCAGAGTGACTTCTGGTATTTATTTCCAATTTCCAGTGATGGATTAAACCAGAGAGAACATGGGGACATGCAACGGTGTGATTTGTTACCTAACACAACTACTGATCAAAGTCAGTAGGAGAACTTATGAGGTACTGCTACCCAGGAGCCCCTTTTCAGTGCACAAACTCAAACTAGTCTTTTATACACAGGTGAGATTCTTCCTCTTCATGAAACTGTTCCTTACTGACAGCCCAATTTCTTCCCTAACATGGCCGAGAACTATCCCTCAAGATAAGGCTAACCTCAGGATGTACTGTTCCACCTCAACTTTCTGTTGACTTCATTTACATATTTTTATTATAATTATGTTCTCAAAATATAAAGAATTGCCACAGCAAATGAGAGTGACGTACTATCAAGTTTTGAACAAGATTGTTAACTCACCTGGTCAAATTCCCACTATCTTCTTGGATTCCCTGAATCTCAGAATAAAGAATAAAAACTATTTCATAGTTCTGCTTGTTTTATCTTCTGGCTTTGCACATTCTCCTCCGGGTCTAGTTATTGTGCACTGCTTTTTCCAAATCTCTTTTTTAAGATTTCTATTTCCATAGGTATCAGAACCTTGATGGCTTCCCCCTTCTTCTAAATCATAGGTCTCTACTCTGATCAATACTTCCAAAACAGTATCTCTCTGATAATCACATGTGTCTTTCTACCTTTTACTCCTATCAAAAGAAGCTTAGTGGTCATCTTTTCTCCCCATGTGTGCTTTTTGTTTTCCTTTTATTTCATAAAATTCCTCCAATATAAACCTAATAGAAGAATGATATTTCATCATGATAAACATATAAACTCTATAGAAAATCAACTAAGCTCTCCTTTTTTCAAAAGAGTGATAATATCTTAACAAAGCCTAATTGTTGTTATCTTGAAAAACATATGAACTATCATTTCTGTAAGTCAAAAAAGGCAAGTAGAGACAATGTTGTATGGTTCAAACTAATACATTCAGAAGCAATAGTTTTTAATCTCCATGGATGGTTTGACATCTTTATTCCATTTTCCCAATGTAATTTTCCATTTTCAAATTATTTTTTTGCTGTTGGGTTGCTTCCTAAAAATTTTAGCTTCATTGTCACATGGCTATCTGAAAAGCTTAAAGGCGACTTGTTTTCTTATCATTCATCAATCACACTCTGAACTGTCAAGAGTAAGTTCTGACTAGATAGAAATAGAAGCAACATGCAATTCAGACAGTTTTTGATTCATTGTCATGTGTAATTAGAATTGTACACTCTCTGCTCAATGGACATTCAGCTTTAAGTGCTCAGGTGCCACAATCCTTATGTGCCATCTATTAAGGGCAAGCTATTTACCCTCAGATGGTGACTCAAGAGAACTCTTTTATCTGTCTGTCTATGTATCTGGATAAAGAAGCATTTGTGTTATTCTACCCAGAGTGATCTGTTTGGAATAGCTATCCAAGTTCAAGTTCAAACAACTGATAAGTCACAGAACCTTAATAGAAGCTTAGGATGCCAAGTCTTCTTTCAATTATTCTACTTATCTACCTTTTTAATTCAACTTAGCTCATGTTAATACATAGCATATACTTGTAACTCATGTCAAACAGTACACCTTACTATTACTGATATACTTTATGCCCTGGTTTCCTTTTTCAGAACCAAATGCTTCTGAATAACAAACTTATCATGTCCTTTTTGTTTTTGTAAGCCAGACAGAAAGGATTAAAACAATTAAATACCATTTATTATTTACCTTGCGCCATGCACTAGATATTTTTACATACAGTAACTAAGCTACTTTTAACAGTAACCCTATATGGTAGATAGAATCTTTTCTACAATTTATACAGGAGGAAAGTAAAATGTAGAGTAGTTAAGTATTCTGCGCACAATTAAAATCTTCTCTCAGCAGCCTCCACATTCTGTCTACCTGGGTAAAGAGGAGGTAAATTATCTCCTATTTCTATCCATGACCACAGTGTCATTCTTCCCCCTGTCTATGAGATGATTCCTCTGGAAGTGAAGGATAGCTTATGGTTTGGATAAAGTAAATTTAAAGAAAAACTTCTACATTATAGCTAGGTTTCAGCAACATTTATCTACTGTTATTATCTACTCATTTGTCTCAGATTTATTGATGCCTTTGGTGTGCCAGGTGATATCATTAGGCACTATAAGAAATGTAAGTCTGAAAAATACCTACTCCCTAATTTCAGGAGCTTAGAGTCAGGTACAGGTGACGAAATGTACATGAATCTGAGATGTTCTTGAGACAGAGCAGGGAAAAACAATAAATACCATGCAAATGATGTTTAGTGCTTTAGAAACACCAATTTAGAAAGGGTAACTTTGGAGTTTTCTTAGAAACCTTAGTGAAAGAGTTCTCATTTGAGCATGGCCTTCAGAGAAACAGGATTGAAGGACAGCCTCATGAATTGGTCTCACATTCATTCCTTTAAAATGTGAGGTTGTGCACTTACTAAACTTGATTTCCATCTGGAATACCAGACTTTAAACTCTCATCTGTGCTCAGGTCCTAGCAAAACAAAACACTCTAAATCATTTCCTTTCACTTTATGTCTTATATCAAAATGATCAGCCAAAGAGACCTAATCATCTAAATAAATGGCTTACAACTTGGGTACAGCCTTTCACTAAGAGCACATATAATAAGCTATTGAGTAGACAAAAAATATATCTGATTTAGCATAGCAAATCTGAGTGAGCTTAGTTATCAAATCACTAGGTATTTGAATATTTATTGAAAAAGATACTCCCCCTCCAAGAAAAAAAAAAAACAAAAAAACAAACTAGATTACTTTCTCTTGCATTGACTCTCTTCACTAATAGTATTATGGAACAGTGTTTGTTAATTACTTATCAAGGAGAGCGCAGGCGAGGAACATTTAGTTATTTGATTACAACATTTCACATAGTTTTCATCTATCTACTATTTGTAGAAAAATGTGCCAGGCTCTATGGAAATATTCTTGTGAATCAGATATTCTATCTGCACATGAAAAATGTAATTTTGTTAGTGGATCTTAAGATCCCCATGACTATGTTTAGTTCAGGGCTGGATGGGCGTATACAAGAGTA
Source organism: Pongo abelii (assembly GCF_028885655.2). Taxonomy (NCBI): domain Eukaryota; kingdom Metazoa; phylum Chordata; class Mammalia; order Primates; family Hominidae; genus Pongo; species Pongo abelii. Next base: position 87,671,091 of record NC_071991.2, on the reverse strand, counting down.
CAAAGATATAAACAATGAACAATGAAAGCACAAAATTTGGAAACATTTAAATCTGGCTGGAAGAATGAGCATTTAAGCTGGGAATTAAAAAATAGATATGATTTGTGTGTGTGTGTGTGTGTGTGTGTGCTTAAAGCATAAACAGCAGAGGGCATATGTTAAAGATAGGAAGTGTGGCACACCATTAAGAAAATGGAAACAATCTGTTCTGGCTAAAGCACTAGTCCTCAAACCACAGAATCTGCAAATTTGTTAAACTGAAGATTCCTGGTCTCTAGGCCAAAAATGTCTAAGTTAATAGGCTTAAAGTGAGACCCAAGAATTTGCGTTTTTGACAAGTAATCTCCCAGTCTCTCTACATACCTCACTTTAAGAAAGAAGAGGCTAACTCAGTGATTCAAACCCTGACTGTCTATTAGAATAATCTAGTGGAGAATTTTTTATTTATTTTATTTTATTTTATTTCCATAGGTTTTTGGGGAACAGGTGGTATTTGGTTACATGAGTAAGTTCTTTAGTGGTGATTTGCAAGATTTTGGTGCACCCACCCAGCACCCAAAAAGCCAGTTCCCAGTCTTACTTAATTAGTCTGGAATGGAACCCTGGTGTGTAGTTTGTTAAAACCTCTCCAGGTGATTCTAAATGTAGCCAGGAGCGGAACTGCTAGAAGGTGAGTGGTGGGGAGGAGAGGGAAAAAAAAAGAGTAACTTGGAACCAGTTTGTGGAGGACTTCTATGCCACGCTCAGAAGTTTGAATTTTACTCTGTGGATAATAGAGAATCATGAGAATTTCCTGAGTGCCTGTAATTATAACTGTGTTTAGGAAGTTGCCCTGAAGCGCAGAGGAATTGGAGATGGGAAATACTAGAGGCACCCAGAGCCCTTTTAAGAACTCTGCAGTTGGCAAGTGATCCCTCTTATCTTCTGCCAGCTTAACAGTAAATTGTTTCAACTTTGCTGAAAACCAATTTGCAAATGTAAATCATAAGCTTTAAAATCTACTCTTTGACTAAGTAATGCCTCTTCTAGATCCCATGGTAAGTAAATAAAATTATGAGTTTCAAGTTGAGGCTAAGTGAAGAAAAAATTTTAAAAAAGAAATAAAATTACTGACAAACATTTGAAATATAAAGATGGTTTTTATAGGAAAAAAGAACTTTAAAAAATGAATATATGTATTAATGAACAACTACTATGATGCCCTTGAAATTAATTTTGAAGAATATTTCAAGGGAAGAAAAAATAGTTATTCACTGAAACGAATAGCATAGTATAAAAAATTATAGATATTTAAAAATAAAATTTGGATCTGATATGGTTTGGCTGTATGGCCCCACCCAAATCTCATTTCGAATTGTAATCTCCATGTGTTGAGGGAGGGGTCTGGTGGGAGGTGATTGAATCGTGGGGCAGTTTCCCTCATGCTGCTCTCGTGATAGCGAAGGAGTTCGCAGGAAATCTGAGGCCTTTAAAAATGGCGGTATCTCCTGTGCTCGCTCCCTCCCGCCTCAAGTGAAGAAGCTCCTTGTTCCTCTTCGCCTTCTGCCATGACTGCAAGTTTCCTGAGACCTCCTCAATCATGCGGAACTGTGAGTCAATTAAACCTCTTTTGTTTATAAATTGCCCAGTCTCAGGTAGTATAACAGTGCGAAAGTGAACTAATAATATCTTTCTTCAGGCACAACTTTTTTCTGTTTTGTTTTTAAATCAGTAAAAGAAACTGGGTCCTAGAAGCTACAGTGGTCTAAGCAGCAGCAAGTTTATGCATTCATTTTTGTTTTTGTTAAAATACGTTAAAATTGTCACACTGCTGGCACGCCTCATTTGCATGAAATTCTGTACCACACTTGCTAATTGTAGTAAAGTTGCCCCGTATATCAGGGAAAAGAAAAAAAAAATCGACTCTGGAATGTAATTTTCTCTGAGCTCTAACCAAACTTTGTTAAGTGGATTGGGACAAGATTATAAATGATATGAAAAATAACATTTTGACATGTGTCCATCAAATTGAAGAAAATAGTTTGCCTATATAATTTTTCGTAATTTTTTAAAGATACTATATTCTACTCTCATGTGGTTCTCAGATTGAAACCATAATGAGCTGGAAAAAAAAGGGAGGAATGCAACTGAGTGCTAAGGCAGAACATTGTGGCAGAAGAAATTAATGAAGGTGGAGTATATAGTGAATATCAAGTGCAGAATTTCAAAGGGCAAACAAGATAACCATCTATGTTTTTCACATATGCAGGCAAAGTGGATTTTGCAATTGCTAGTTATGTTAAATGCACTAAATAAAGCTCCTAACATTGATACTATAAGGCACCACCTTAAGTTTTCCAGGCTGCAACTGTGCATAATTTTAAAATGGTTTTCTGAAAACCATTTTAAGTTTAAATTGGATTCCCAACCTTATTTTTAAAAAGTCACAGAAACAAGAATAGAGAGAAATCTAGCCATGTTTTAATTGGTAGAATTTGGGACGGATATTTGTTTTGTATTTTCCAAATTTTTCAAGTGTGTCTATGTTATTATGTTCAGAAAAAAAATAACGTTAAAAAATAAGGCTATTGCAATGGTTTGGTGAATGATGATACATGTGTTGCTTTGTTTGTAAGTCTAGGATAGTCTAGCCTGAGAGCCTGCTATTGAGTAGAACTTGTAGAATCATGGATCATGAACCAAATTGAACAAAGAGAAGCTTCACTCTGGGAAATCTGGACCTACCGACTAAGAGTCAAGACAGGAAAATATAAGGGTATAAGATAGGGAAATTACTAAGAAACAGTCCAGGAATTTTAGTCCAGACACCTTGCATACTACTGAGTAAAAGGTGAGTCTTTAAAGAATTTGCTCCAGTTGGATACAGTCTGAACTAAAGCAGTTGCTAAGACTGAAAATGTGCGAGCCATCACCAAGGTAGACAAGACCCTGATCCACTGGATATGGGAGGTTAGGAATGCAAGGATTTAGAGGTGACACTTCAGGTTTGAGTATCAGTCACTGGGAGGACTAACATTTTTTCTTTAAATAAAGATGGAAGATACAGGAGGATGCCCAGATTTGGGAAGAAAAATAGTTTCTATAGATTATCTTGAAGTGGAGTGGCCATGGAAATATCCAGGTATAAATGTAACTATGAATCTGAAGATCTGAGGAAGTCTGGACTTATGATGAAAATTTGATAGTTGTCTGCATTGAGGGTAGAACTGAAACCATGGGAAGTCATGAGATAGTGAATGGAAAGAAGAAGGTGGAGAAGCACATTATGGAACATTCAGTTTCAGGGAGCAGGCAGATAAGAGGCAGTGAAAGAGGCAACAACAAATCAGAAATAGGTAGAGAATTAAAACACAGGCTTATGAAGATCACTGCAGAAGAAAGGTTTAAAAGTTGGTGGTTGAGGTAAAATTCTAAACAAAAATAAAAAAGCCTAAGGACTGGGGTGACCATTTAATATTGGCAATTACGTTTCCTAGGGGTTTAAAGAAAAATGGATCTGGTAAAATAGTTGAGGGAAGCCAGGTTGCAAGCATTGAGTGGATCAAAGGAGAGTAAGTGGTCAGAGGGTCGACCACTTCTCCACATTTGTCAGTAAGAATGAAAGCACTCTGATAGTAAACTATAGAGGAGGAAGATAGCAGATTAATAGTAGTATAGTAATCCTAGGTTTTTACCTATTAAAAACTAGCATGCTGGGTTTCTTTTTGTCTTTTCTATCATTGTGTCCAGCCAGAAAGGTGGAATCTGAAAATGGAATGCTGTATGGTATGCTTCGAAAATATTTTAAGATTGTCAGCTTCTATGCAGAGATTTGGAGACTACAGATAACACTAAACTCTCAGTTATGTTTCTTTTATCTTCTTTTAATCAGTTTTTTTCAGCTTCTTTGCAAGACAGAATGCTAAAGCTTTGTGACTTAACTAACACACAGTGCACATTATGATGAGGTGACATAAACACAACAAATTTGAATTTAGTTTTTATGACTTAAAATCTTTGTGTAATAGCAAAGTTGCTTTACACATACAAATTTTATTATGATTGGAGTAATATCTTCACAATTTCATTACTTAGGCCCATATAACCTATTATGCTAAAATGTGTTATTGATAAGCTAATATCTATTTTAGTGCTTCCTTTTGGTTTAGCTTTGAACAATTGTCACATGGAATGGAGAAAATTTGACTAGTAGAAGTTTAGAGCTGGAGGGGAACTTGGTACCACTGACATAACATACTCCGTTTGCAATTAAGAAAACCATGGCAAAAAGAGATTGATATTACTGACTTCAAGTTGCTTACTTGTAAAGTTGCCAAAAAATGTGTACACATGAAATACTAAAACAGGGAGATAATATTTCACACTAGAGTATTTTTTAATATATTATAAAAGTTTCAGTGGATAAAGTGGTGCTAGAGCTATTCTGAAAGAAGTAGGAATCTGAATTTTGTGACACTTAATATTGAGAGCCATTAAATGTTTTAAGCAGTAAAGTTATTTGATGAGTTACACATTTAATGTTGACTAGTTTTAGGAAGACAGAAATTTTATAGTCAGGTATGCCCTACTAAAACATTATTGTATTCCAAATATGCAAAGAGGGTCTAGGCTAGAATTTAGAACTTTAAAATGTATTTCTTTTTAAAGTAACAGTAATGTTAATCCAAGTCTCAATAACATATTGTTTTTATTCTATGTAACTAGAGTAGCAGTACAGTAAAAACAACATAAAATATTTTTAAATATTAGCTATGTCCTAGATGCCTAGGCAGATTGCCTTTAATTTATCCAACAAGCCTTTATTATCCTGAAACTTTCCCAGCATCCATTAAATTTAAAGCCCCTTTGCCCATTTTAACTCAAGATACCTCCACATTTCTTTGGAAACTGTACCTACTAACACTAGCAGTTGTGAACAATTGAGAGACTTATGTATCACTGTTTTAATATATGTGAACATAAGGTACAATCACTTTTTTTGTGGAGACTATTTTGTGAAAATATAAAAGGGTGATGAAGTAGAGCACAGTGTTGATGGTGCCTGCTTCATTAAGGACAGCACATTCCTAGGGGTCTAGAGTAAGAATGCAGTGGTATAGGAAGTATAGGCACCTGTCCTCCATCATCATCATGAATGCCTCTCTGGTCCATGTCTCACCTGTCATTATAGTTCTTTTGTCTCAATGACAAGTACCTCTTAACTACATATGTGCCACTGTTGGCCTCATGGAAACCATTTCAATAGTGGTACGTGTTCCAAGAGTTCCCAGGCAAAGCTGTTCTGGGCTCTGTGTGCCTTGTGTGCTGAAATACATATAATAGCTTTGTGCTTTTTTTTTTTTCCTAACTCAGGAAGTTTTAAGTGCCACATTTTGTATAGTGGCTGATCTAACTATGAGGACCTTATTTCTAACCCATTGATTTAGCTAGTAGAAATCATTATTTCTATGTATTTTGTATTTAAATTTTTTAATTTTAAATTGGCTGTATCCCTGCCACTGTTCAGTTGTGGTATACTCAGAAAAATCTAAACATTAATCATACAAGGTGAATAAAAGCATAACTATAAAGGCAAAGTTCTCAAAATCATATAATTAGTTTCAGAGTCAAATATTAAAATTATTTGGATTAGCCAGTCCTTAAAATTGTCAACTCTTTTAGCTCTACAACTTGAGTATAGATTGCAGTTGCTGTGATTATATTTGCTCCTAATTATCATTTTTATTAAGGATAGTTTGGATTTAAGAGAGGCCACACTTTTTTGGTTTGGTTTTCTGGGGAGAGTAACTTTGTTTTAATCATTAACAGAGTTGCAAGTGTAAGTTAACTTTTATCTGGCATTTTCTTAATATAAGGTAGAGAAATAGCCTGGCCTAGTCATTGTTATATGGGTTAAATCTCTCATCTGCTTCTCAAAATAATGCATCTATCTACCATGGACCCATATTTAATACCTATCTCATTTGAAGGGTGTGTGTGTGTGTGTGTGTGTGTGTGTGGGTATGTGTGTGTGTGTGTATGTGTGTGTGTTGTTAGAAAAGTTCTTAAAACTTTTCAGTAATAAGCCATTATCATAGTAGAAAGAAAGCATACTTTTAAGCTTTGCCTCTTGAGCAAACTGAAGGCCCATTTTAGATCTCAGGCTCACAGGGTCCAGGGAGGTGATATTTAATAAGTTTCTAGAGGTTAAGGCCAATGGTGTGACCTGTGTTCAGTGACTCATCTTTGTTGTTAGAAATTTGCCTCTAGGGATCTATTTGAGAACCAGGCTAGTTTTACATTTTTTATAAGGTCATTCTCCAAGACCTATGCCTATTAAAAAGAGGAAAATTTTTCATGGTCATATTATTATATTGGAATTCAAGTGCAGGTCTCTGGCCTAGTGTATATCTTCTCTGCCTTCAAAAAACTGTTTTCTTTGTGACTTAAAAAATGAAAAATCTATATCTTTTTTGACTGAAGATGACTTTATACTTTTAACCTATATTTCAGAAAGCCAATCTTTAGAAAAAATGAAATATTTTAAGGGAAAACTAAAGCATAGCCATGCTCTGAAAACTTTTAAAACATTAGTTTCAGGCCGTGATTGCTGTTTTCTATTTGACTTTCAAATTAGTTTTAATTGGCATAATTTTACTATTTAATAGTTAAGCATTTTTTTCTATAATAAGATATAAAGGTGAACAATAAAAGGAACAAAAATAAGTTTATGTTATAAAAAATAAAATTAAAGAGAAAGAATTTTGTATGGGTAGGGTGATGGCAAAGTCAAATCAAATTCAACCACATCATACAGAAGAGCTACATTAAATCTTGAATGCTTTGTGTTACGTGAGTAGAAAAGAATGATCGCTCTGAATACTTTATAACCTCTAAGAGGAGAGAATGTTGCTGCAGCAATATCTGGGAAATACAATCAGTGTGTCTGAGGCCAGCATCTATTTATGTTAAATTAATCATTTTTTTTCTGAGTAAGTGGATGATAATCCTGGTACTGGGTGCCAGTGTCTTTTTATTCATGCCATAGATAAAACTAGAGCACTCCTATGTTGGTGAGAGCTATACAATACAAAAGGTCTCAAGCTGTAACTCTTCTGTAAGATTATAGACAGCTTTATAGATTTGCAACATGATTTTGGGATTAAGAATCAGTAAATAATTGTATTTAAAGTAAAATCTTGTGCATAATCAAGTCTATTTTACCTTTCTGCCCTCAGGAAAGTATAAACAAGGTATTCTAAATATAAGGCAGTAATTTTTCTTCTTCATTATTAAATTCTCTGGTAAAAGGAGTTCTTACAACTAAAGTGGAAAAGGCTTCACTAAACTGTAAACTGTCTGGTTGCTGTTAGTGTGAGCCATAGGGTGAAGAGCAGCATGGTGCCTCTGATGCAGCGAACCTCAAATGACACCACATTGAAGTCCCAGCAATCAGGCTTACATTCAAATATGTACTCGCTTTATCTCTTCTGAAAAGAAAACCAGGCTGGGCACAGTGGCTCATGCCTGTAATCCCAGCACTTTGGGAGGCTGAGGAGGGCGAATCACCTGAGGTCAGGAGTTCGAGACCCGTCCAGCCAACGTGGTGAAAACCAATCTCTACTAAAAATTAGCAAGGCATGGTGGCATGCGCCTGTAATCCCAGGTACTCGGGAGGCCGAGGCAGGAGAATCACTTGAACCCGGGAGACGGAGGTTGCAGTGAGCCAAGATTGCGCTATTGCACTCCAGCCTGGGGGACAAGAGTGAGACGTCATCTCAAAAAAAAAAAATGTAAACCAGGAAAGTAGTCTGGATTTTTTTTTAAGTAGGTCTTCTTTCCTAGGCATTGTTAGTAAGTATTATATTATTATCTTGTCTAGGGTAGAGAGTAGAGTAGCAAGAAGGAAGTGAGATCTCCTCACCTCTAAATTGAACAGTGTACTGGGATTTAACTATCTTCTAACTCTCGCATTATGTCTCAAGAATATATGTGGATATACAAATATTTGTCAGTAGACATTAGACATTGTGATTAAAAGCTGTGAAAAATATGTAAAATACAATGAAATTTTGGTCCTCCTGGAAAAGCATCTAAAAAGAATTCAGAAAGGAATGGAGCAATGACTCAATATATCAGATTTAGTTAAGTGGTACTGATAGCAGGATGAAAGTTAACCTAACTTAAAAATTAGGTAAGGCTATGTGGCTTATAAGAGTTAAGAACTCAACCATTGGTAAGTTATGAAATCCCTTTTATAGACTATGTATAGGGCTCAAGGTGACCCTTAGTCACACTGATAAAATAGTCAGCAACTGGGTTGAAATCCCAGATCAATATAGATCTTCAACTGGCTAAGAAGGTAACCTCAAAACTGTTTGTGGTGATATCATTTCCTTCTTAGATAAAATTCTTTTAACCCTGGAAGATTTGTAATTTACAGTAGAAATATCTAAAATAACTAAATTTGGCAGCATATTTTTGTATTAAGAGGAGGTGTACACACTTGGTATTTTAAGGATTTCTAATGTGAAAGAATCTGCCTTACTAAGTAACAGGTTAGCTTTTTAATTCCATCTTAAAATGCATAACTGAGTAATTGATTTAGATCTGTTATTTTAAATAGAAATCTTACCAAGTTTCATATAACATTGAAACATTTGAGACTTTATGTATGTATACAGACTTTATGTATGTATTGTTTGTCATCTATCTATCTATTTATCTATCTATCTATCTATCTATCTATCTATCTATCTACCTACCTATCTACCTACCTACCTACTTACCAATCTACCAACCTACCTACCTATCTACCAGCCTACCTACCTATCTACCTTCCTTCTGAGCTATTTGATTTGTCAGCCAGGCAATTTTAAAGGAATTGTCTTTAAAGGAAGGATTTTTAAAAATTGGCCAATGATCAATTGAAATCCTCTTATACTATTAAAATATGCTAGACTAATAATTTGTAAATTGATTTTAAAAACTTAAGGGTAAGTCAGGTTTTGAATTTGCTAATTTGACAAATTTATATTAAGCTTTAAAACCAAAGTAAACCGATGAATTTTTTTGTGCATGAAAGCTTCTCTCAAGGACACAGAAACACTTTTTATTGACAGTATTGATTTGTCTTCTCCCTTATGAGAATGTGAGGAGATAGAAGTCAACACATATAGTTAGTTAAGAGTGAATGCCTCCTGCCCCAAGTGTTCCCAGCCTTTCAGCACAGTTGCTTCTCTTAGCAGTGGAAGGGGGCCATCTTCAATATCAGTAACCATTCTGACCTTTCTGAGACCAAAGGCCAAGTAGCTATGGACCAACCTGAGAAATTGCTCTCATGTATTAATGCCGAGTTTCCACTCCTTTATTGTTTTATATGACACAGGTAATATACATTTCTTATAGAAAATTTAGAAAACAAACATAGGCAACAAGAAGATGATATTCACTTATATCTCATAATCCAGATAAATTAACCACTACCTGTGTTCCGTGATGCTCCTCTGTAATTGCAATTGTGTATAGATGTGTTTAGTTTGAAATATAATGAGTTTTAGTTAGCATGTGTCCCTGATAATGTTGTACACTCTCACTCACACAGTCATGCTTTGTTTTCTGCCTTGTATTATAATTAGGGTTTTCTACCTTGCTTTTACCACTTAGTAACATGTTATGAATTCCTGTTATTAGTAAAATAAAAATAAGGACTAAAAGTACTTTAAAATATATTTAAAGACAATGTAAAAGTATATAAAAATCATAAAAAAGAGCTGAGCCCAGGGCTTCGTGCCTGTAATCCCAGCACTTAAGGAGGCCAAGGCAGGTGGATTGCCTGAGCCCAGGAGTTCAAGACCAGCCTGGGCAATATGGCAAAACCTCATCTCTACAAAAATCCAAAAAAAAAAAATTATCAAGATGTGGTGCTGCACACCTGTAGTCCCAGCTACTCGAGAGGCTGAGGTGGGAGGATCACCTGAGTCCAGGGAGATTAAAATTTCAGTAAGCTGTGATTGCTCCACTGCACTCTAGCCTGGGCAACAGGGTGAGACCCTGTCTCACATTAAAAAAAAAAAAAAGCATAAAAGAGTATTAAAGCGTAAACAATAAAGCAATAGCTTTATGTTTAATGGCTGCATAAATTCCAATGTACAAATGCACTTTATTAAATAACCTTCCAATCTTCAGCATTTTAAATTGCCTACTTTTTTGTTAAAATAAGCAACAGTCTATGAACATCTTTGAATCTTAGTTAATTCATTTTACAATTTAAGTAATTTCAGATGTAAAATATGTGGCAAAATGATTATGTATTTTATAAGGGTTTGACACATATTTTCAAGTTATCCTACAGAAAGATGAACCAGTTTATACCCAGGAGTTGCTTCTTAGTTAAACCCTTGATAGGATAAACTGAGAAACCCACCAAAATTAGATTGCCCATCTCAGAATTAAAAAAAAAATTAAAAAACAGGCTAAATAGGTACTAGTTTTGTTATCAGAAACAGTTGAGTTTAAGGTGTGAGGTGCTCTTATGTTAATTCTGACCAAACCTAGCAAAGATCCTGCCGTTACATCAAAGTGCTGCACTGGGGTTGTCAGAAATATCAACTGTATGGCTGTTGGTTTGCAGCCAACAAACATATGCAAAAAAGCTCAACAACACTGATCTTTAGAGAAAATTAAAACCACAATGAGATACAATTTCACACCAGTCAGAATGGCAATTATTAAAAAGTCAAGGAACAACAGTTAGTGCGGAGAGATACGAACACTTACACTGTTGGTGGGCATGTAAATTAGTTCAACTATTGTGGAAGACAGTGTGGCGATTCCTCAAAGACCAAGAACCATAAATACCATTTGACCTAGCAATCCCATTACTGTGTATATACCCAAAGTACTATAAACCATTCTATTATAAAGGTACATGCACATATATGTTTACTGCAGCACTATTTACAATATCAAAGATATGGAATCAACCCTGATGCCCATCAGTGATAGATTGCATAAAGAAAAGGTGGTACATATAGACCTGGAGTACTATGCAGCTGTAAAAAAGAATGAAATCATGTCATTTACAGGGGCATAGATGGAATTGGAAGCCATCATCCTCAGCAAACTAACACAGGAACAGAAAACCAAATGCTGTATGTTCTCATTCATAAGTAGGAGCTGAACAATGAGAACATATAGACACAGGAAGTGGAATAACACACACTGGGGCCTGTGGGACAGGGGAGGGAGAGCATCAGAAGAAAATAGCTAATGTATGCTGGGCTTAATACTTAGGTGATGAGTTGATATGTGCAGCAAACCACCATGGTACACATTTATCTCTGTAACAAACCTGCACACCCTGCACATGTACCCCAGAACTTTAAAAAAAATTTGAGAACTTTTTGATAATCATATACCATGTAATATCTTTTGTCGATAAATTCTCATATACACTGGAAATCTCCCCTTCTTTCCTCACTGCTGTTGTTACAGTAGCCTCTACCAGAGTAATTAAAATCATGTAGGAGTGGTACAACCTTTCTTAACACAGCCAATATAGATTTCATGGTATAATAGTTGAGTACTTAGGCACCAGCCAATAATCCATCCCTATGAATCCAAGGAAGATTGTCCTTCATCCATTCCAAAAGAAATTGACCTTTATCCAGTCCAAAAGGCATTTAATTTTGTCTTTAATATTTCTGGTAATATAGTGTCCATTACCCATGTAAAAAATTAGTGTGCACTTAACATCCATTACAATGGCTGCTATCAAAAAAACAGAAAATAACAACTGTTGACAAGAATGTGGAAACATTGGAATGTTTGTACACTGTTGATGGGATTGTAAAATGGTGCAACCACCTTGGAAAACTGTATGGAGGTTCCTCAAAGCACAAAAATAGATTTACCAGATGAGTCAACAATCACACTTCTAGATATGTAGCCAAAAGAGTCAAAAGTAGGGTCTCCAAGAGATATTTGCCCACCCATGTTTATACCAGCACTATTCACAATAGCTAAGAAGTGGGAGCAACACAACTGGACATAGATGAATGAATGGATTTAAAAATGTGCGTGTATGTATATCTATGTATGTGTATGTATGTATATATACGTATACACAATGGAATATTATTCAGCCTTAAAAAGGAAGGAAATCCTGTCACATACTATAACACGAATGAACCTGGAAGACATGCCAAGTGAAGTAAGCCAGTCACACACACACACAGCCAAATACTGTTTAAGTCCACATATATGAGGTAGCTAAATTAGTCAAATTCCTAAAAAAAGAAACTAGAATGATGTTTACTAGGGACCAAGGAGAGGGGAAAATGGGGAGTTGTTTAATGGATATAACATTTCTATTTTGCAAAAAAAAAAAAAAAAAGTTCTGGAGATGTGAATATACCTCACACTATTGAACTGTAAACTTAAAAATAATTAAAATGGTAAATTTTATGTTAGGTGGTTTTTACCACAATTAAAAAATGGTGAATTACATGTAATGTCAATTATATTTTAATTTTAAAATTAAAAAATAGTTTCCCATAAATCTTATGTAGAGTTTTAAAAACATGTTTAATTCTCTCACGCCTATAATCCCAGCACTTTGGGATGCTGAGGCGGGTGGATCATGAGGTCATGAGATCAAGACCATCCTGGTTAACACAGTGAAACCCCATCTCTACTAAAAATACAAAAAATTAGCTGGCTGTGGTGGCAAGCGCCTGTAGTCCCAGCTACTCCGGAGGCTGAGGCAGGAGAATGGCGAACACGGGAGGCGGAGCTTGCAGTGAGCCGAGATCGCACCACTGCACTCCAGCCTGGGCCAAAGAGCGAGACTCCGTCTAAAAAAAAAAAAAAATGTTTAATTCTCTGTGTGCGGTTTGCTAAATATTTTTAAGTGTTATTATATTTTCTTATCTAGACTAAGGTTTCTTACTGTAGTTGTTTTTACATGGCATCAATTTCTTCATGTTTTTGATATAAACTCTTTTCTCGATACTAATATATGAGATCCATATTATTCTGTTGAAATTCAACATAACAAAATGTATCTTGGATAAAGTCTAGACATAGGAAAGAAGTTTATTGTGTTAAATACTAGAAACTTAGGACAAGTTTTCAAGTCATACCCATCCTTTTTGAAATGTAAGTTGGAAATATTCTGAAGATCCACATAAACTTATATATTTTCTTATCTACAGGGTATTTTATCTATTAAAGATGCTAAATTAGTTATATAGTTGTTATACACTTGACTGCTCTAAGACCCTTAGCAACAGTCCATACATAATTGCTTGGATTTTTAAATGCTAAAGAAAAATGGTGAATTTGCACTCACTAGGTTTTGTAGTGAATTCTTGACATGGCATAGCCAATGCACCGTCAGGCTAAATAGTACTCATGAAGAAATAGAGATAAGGCATTTCTGGAAGTGTGAAAATTCTGATTTGAGAGAAATGTATGCAGAATTGATATTTATAGTACTTATTTTCTGGCTCTAATATGTTATATATTCTGCTCTTGGCTTTTGGCTAATTATCATGTCAGTAAATGCTGTATCTGGAAAACGTTTTGTCAAGTGAATAAGACTTTTCATATTTCTGGTAAAAGAACAGTATATATACTTTTATACATGTTTCCAAAGATCAAACAGCTTTAAAAAGGTGTACATCTGGCTATTATTTAACCAGACTGAATAATGCATGAAAGAATGTAGACTCTTTGGAATAATGTGTTATTTTAATTCTTACATGACTCTGTTATAGAGCAAGTTTATTTCCATTCTGAGGTTTGATGTATAATCTTTCTAATCATAGAACCATATGAACCAGTCACTGTCTCTTACCTCCCTTCACACACACACACACACACAAAGTTTAATGATAATAGCACTTTTTCTACTCATAGATTATGATGAGACTCAGTTGAGGCAACTTAGTTCATTGAAAAGACCATGGATTTCATGTAAAGACAATTTGGGGTTTAAATTTGGCCTCTATATTTTATTATAATTGGAACATTAAGCTATGAATGAAATCTGTTAGACAATTTTCTAATTTAAAAAATGGGAATGGCAGGGAGGAGCCAAGATGGCTGAATAGGAACAGCTCTGGTCTACAGCTCCCAGCGTGAGCGACGCAGAAGACGGCTGATTTCTGCATTTCCATCTGAGGTACCGTGTTCATCTCACTAGGGTGTGCCAGACAGTGGGCGCAGGTCAGTGGGTGAGCGCACCATGCGCCAGCCGAAGCAGGGGCGAGGCATTGCCTCACTCGGGAAGCGCAAGGGGTCAGGGAGTTCCCTTTCCAGGGGTGACAGACGGCACCTGGAAAATCGGGCCAATCCCACCCGAATACTGTGCTTTTCCTAGGGGCTTAGGAAACGGTGCACCAGGAGATTATAGTCCGCAACTGGCTCAGAGGGTCCTACGCCCATGGAGTCTCGCTGATTGCTAGCACAGCAGTCTGAGATCAAACTGCAAGGCGGCACCCAGGCTGGGGGAGGGGTGCCCACCATTGCCCAGGCTCGCTTAGGTAAACAAAGCAGCCAGGAAGCTTGATCTGGGTGGAGCCCACCACAGCTCAAGGAGGCCTGCCTGCCTCTGTAGGCTCCACCTCTGGGGGCAGGGCACAGACAAACAAAAAGACAGCAGTAACCTCTGCAGACTTAAATGTCCCTGTCTGACAGCTTTGAGGAGAGCAGTGGTTCTCCCAGCACGCAGCTGGAGATCTGAGAACGGGCAGACTACCTCCTCAAGTGGGTCCCTGCCCCTGACCCCCGAGCAGCCTAATTGGGAGGCACCAACCAGCAGGGGCAGACTGACACCTCACATGGCTGGCCGGGTACTCCAACAGACCTGCAGCTGAGGGTCCTGTCTGTTAGAAGGAAAACTAACAGAAAGGACATCCACACCAAAAACCCATCTGTACATCACCATCATCAAAGACCAAAAGTAGATAAAACCGCAAAGATGGGGGAAAAACAGAGCAGAAAAACCGGAAACTCTAAAAAGCAGAGTGCCTCTCCTCCTCCAAGGGAACGCAGTTCCTCACCAGCAACGGAACAAAGCTGGATGGAGAATGACTTTGACGAGCTGAGAGAAGAAGGCTTCAGACGATCAAATTACTCCGAGCTACAGGAGGATATTCAAACCAAAGGCAAAGAAGTTGAAAACTTTGAAAAACATTTAGAAGAATGTATAACTAGAATAACCAATACAGAGAAGTGCTTAAAGGAGCTGATGGAGCTGAAAACCAAGGCTCGAGAAGTACGTGAAGAATGCAGAAGCCTCAGGAGCCGATGTGATCAACTGGAAGAAAGGGTATCAGCCATGGAAGATGAAATGAATGAAATGAAGCGAGAAGGGAAGTTTAGAGAAAAAAGAATAAAAAGAAACGAGCAAAGCCTCCAAGAAATGTGGGACTATGTGAAAAGACCAAATCTACGTCTGATTGGTATACCTGAAAGTGACGGGGAGAATGGAACCAAGTTGGAAAACACTCTGCAGGATATTATCCAGGAGAACTTCCCCAATCTAGCAAGGCAGGCCAACATTCAGATTCAGGAAATACAGAGAACGCCACAAAGATACTCCTCGAGAAGAGCAACTCCAAGACACATAATTGTCAGATTCACCAAAGTTGAAATGAAGGAAAAAATGTTAAGGGCAGCCAGAGAGAAAGGTCGGGTTACCCTCAAAGGGCAGCCCATCAGACTAACAGCAGATCTCTCGGCAGAAACCCTACAAGCCAGAAGAGAGTGGGGGCCAATATTCAACATTCTTAAAGAAAAGAATTTTCAACCCAGAATTTCATATCCAGCCAAACTAAGCTTCATAAGTGAAGGAGAAATAAAATACTTTACAGACAAACAAATGCTGAGAGATTTTGTCACCACCAGACCTGCACTAAAAGAGCTCCTGAAGGAAGCGCTAAACATGGAAAGGCACAACCGGTACCAGCCACTGCAAAATCATGCCAAAATGTAAAGACCATGGAGACTGGGAAGAGACTGCATCAACTAACGAGCAAAATAACCAGCTAACATCATAATGACAGGATCATATTCACACATAACAATATTAACTTTAAATGTAAATGGACTAAATGCTCCAATTAAAAGACACAAACTGGCAAATTGGATAAAGACTCAAGACCCATCAGTGTGCTGTATTCAGGAAACCCATCTCACATGCAGAGACACACATAGGCTCAAAATAAAACGATGGAGGAAGATCTACCAAGCAAATGGAAAACAAAAAAAGGCAGGGGTTGCAATCCTAGTCTCTGATAAAACAGACTTTAAACCAACGAAGATCAAAAGAGACAAAGAAGGCCATTACATAATGGTAAAGGGATCAATTCAACAAGAAGAGCTAACTATCCTAAATATATATGCACCCAATACAGGAGCACCCAGATTCATAAAGCAAGTCCTGAGTGACCTACAAAGAGACTTAGACTCCCACACATTAATAATGGGAGACTTTAACACCCCACTGTCAACATTAGACAGATCAACGAGACAGAAAGTCAACAAGGATACCCAGGAATTGAACTCAGCTCTGCACCAAGCAGACCTAATAGACATCTACAGAACTCTCCACCCCAAATCAACAGAATATACATTTTTCTCAGCACCACACCACACCTATTCCAAAACTGACCACATAGTTGGAAGTAAAGCTCTCCTCAGCAAATGTAAAAGAACAGAAATTATAACAAACTATCTCTCAGATCACAGTGCAATCAAGCTAGAACTCAGGATTAAGAATCTCACTCAAAACCGCTCAACTACATGGAAACTGAAAAACCTGCTCCTGAATGACTACTGGGTACATAACGAAATGAAGGCAGAAATAAAGATGTTCTTTGAAACCAATGAGAACCAAGACACAACATACCAGAATCTCTGGGACGCATTCAAAGCAGTGTGTAGAGGGAAATTTATAGCACTAAATGCCCACAAGAGAAAGCAGGAAAGATCCAAAATTGACACCCTAACATCACAATTAAAAGAACTAGAAAAGCAAGAGCAAACACATTCAAAAGCTAGCAGAAGGCAAGAAATAACTAAAATCAGAGCAGAAGTGAAGGAAAGAGAGACACAAAAAACCCTTCAAAAAATTAATGAATCCAGGAGCTGGTTTTTTGAAAGGATCAACAAAATCGATAGACTGCTGGCAAGATTAATAAAGACAAAAAGAGAGAAGAATCAAATAGATGCAATAAAAAATGATAAAGGGGATATCACCACCGATCCCACAGAAATACAAACTACCATCAGAGAATACTACAAACACCTCTACGCAAATAAACTAGAAAATCTAGAAGAAATGGATAAATTCCTCAACACATACACCCCCCCCCAAGACTAAACCAGGAAGAAGTTAAACCTCTGAATAGACCAATAACAGGAGCTGAAATTGTGGCAATAATCAATAGCTTACCAACCAAAAAAAGTCCAGGACCAGTTGGGTTCACAGCTGAATTCTACCAGAGGTACAAGGAGGAACTGGTACCATTCCTTCTGAAACTATTCCAATCAATAGAAAAAGAGGGAATCCTCCCTAACTCATTTTATGAGGCCAGCATCATCCTGATACCAAAGCCGGGCAGAGACACAACCAAAAAAGAGAATTTTAGACCAATATCCTTGATGAACATTGATGCAAAAATCCTCAATAAAATACTGGCAAACCGAATCCAGCAGCACATCAAAAAGTTTATCCACCATGATCAAGTGGGCTTCATCCCTGGGATGCAAGGCTGGTTCAATATACGCAAATCAATAAATGTAATCCAGCATATAAACAGAACCAAAGACAAAAACCACGTGATTATCTCAATAGATGCAGAAAAGGCCTTTGACAAAATTCAACAACCCTTCATGCTAAAAACTCTCAATAAATTAGGTATTGATGGGAGGTATCTCAAAATAATAAGAGCTATCTATGACAAACCCACAGCCAATATCATACTGAATGGGCAAAAACTGGAAGCATTCCCTTTGAAAACTGGCACAAGACAGGGATGCCCTCTCTCACCACTTCTATTCAACATCGTGTTGGAAGTTCTGGCCAGGGCAATTAGGCAGGAGAAAGAAATAAAGGGTATTCAGTTAGGAAAAGAGGAAGTCAAATTGTCCCTGTTTGCAGACGACATGATTGTATATCTAGAAAACCCCATTGTCTCAGCCCAAAATCTCCTTAAGCTGATAAGCAACTTCAGCAAAGTCTCAGGATATAAAATCAATGTGCAAATATCACAAGCATTCTTATACACCAATAACAGACAGAGAGCCAAATCATGAGTGAACTCCCATTCACAATTGCTTCAAAGAGAATAAAATACCTAGGAATCCAACTTACAAGGGATGTGAAGGACCTCTTCAAGGAGCACTACAAACCACTGCTCAAGGAAATAAAAGAGTTTACAAACAAATGGAAGAACATGCCATGCTCATGGGTAGGAAGAATCAATATCGTGAAAATGGCCATACTGCCCAAGGTAATTTATAGATTCAATGCCATCCCCATCAAGCTACCAATGACTTTCTTCACAGAATTGGAAAAAACTACTTTAAAGTTCATATGGAACCAAAAAAGAGCCTGCATTGCCAAGTCAATCCTAAGCCAAAAGAACAAAGCTGGAGGCATCACACTACCTGACTTCAAACTATACTACAAGGCTACAGTAACCAAAACAGCATGGTACTGGTACCAAAACGGAGATATAGATCAATGGAACAGAACAGAGCTGTCAGAAATAACGCCACATATCTACAACTATCTGATCTTTGACAAACCTGAGAGAAACAGGAAATGGGGAAAGGATTCCCTATTTAATAAATGGTGCTGGGAAAACTGGCTAGCCATATGTAGAAAGCTGAAATTGGATCCCTTCCTTACACCTTATACAAAAATCAATTCAAGATGGATTAAAGACTTAAACGTTAGACCTAAAACCATAAAAACCCTAGAAGAAAACCTAGGCATTACCATTCAGGACATAGGCATGGGCAAGGACTTCATGTCTAAAACACCAAAAGCAATGGCAACAAAAGCCAAAATTGATAAATGGGATCTAATTAAACTAAAGAGCTTCTGCACAGCAAAAGAAACTACCATCAGAGTGAACAGGCAACCTACAAAATGGGAGAAAATTTTCGCAACCTACTCATCTGACAAAGGGCTAATATCCAGAATCTACAATGAACTCCAACAAATTTACAAGAAAAAAACAACCCCATCAACAAGTGGGCAAAGGACATGAACAGACACTTCTCAAAAGAAGACATTTCTGCAGCCAAAACACATGAAAAAATGCTCACCATCACTGGCCATCAGAGAAATACAAATCAAAACCACAATGAGATACCATCTCACACCAGTTAGAATGGCAATCATTAAAAAGTCAGGAAACAACAGGTGCTGGAGAGGATGTGGAGAAATAGGAACACTTTTACACTGTTGGTGGGACTGTAAACTAGTTCAACCCTTGTGGAAGTCAGTGTGGCGATTCCTCGGGGATCTAGAACTAGAAATTCCATTTGACCCAGCCATCCCATTACTGGGTATATACCCAAAGGACTATAAATCATGCTGCTATAAAGACACATGCACACGTATGTTTATTGCGGCATTATTCACAATAGCAAAGACTTGGAACCAACCCAAATGTCCAACAATGATAGACTGGATTAAGAAAATGTGGCACATATACACCATGGAATACTATGCAGCCATAAAAAATGATGAGTTCATGTCCTTTGTAGGGACATGGATGAAATTGGAAATCATCATTCTCAGTAAACTATCGCAAGAACAAAAAACCAAACACCACATATTCTCACTCATGGGTGGGAATTGAACAATGAGAACACATGGACACAGGAAGGGGATCATCAAACTTCGGGGACTGTTGTGGGGTGGAAGGAGTGGGGAGAGATAGCATTGGGAGATATACCTAATGCTAGATGACGAGTTAGTGGGTGCAGCACACCAGCATGGCACATGTATACATGTGTAACTAACCTGCACATTGTGCACAGGTACCATAAAACCTAAAGTATAATAATAATAATAAATAAAATTAAATTAAAAAAAAGGGAATAGATATCAATGCCTACCTAAAGTTGTTGAGTAAAATATGATAATTTAAGTGCCTAATGTAAACTCTGACATCCAATAAAATTTCCTTCTCCTTCATTTCCTACAGAAAGACTTGAATTTTTTACTTTTGTTTCCCCTTAATTTTCTTTCATCTTGAAAAAACACAAACATGTCAAGTTTATAATTGAAGAGAGATAAGAAAAATTTTGAATGGTACCCTGTTTATAATCCTGAGCTTTTAGTGGAATTATTTCTGAAAATTAATCTTGTCCTGCAAATTTCTTGGTTTAAAAATAATATATATATTCTTATATATACATATATATGTGTGTGTGTATATATATATATTCTTACATATATGTATATATGTGTTCATACATATATGTATTATGTATATTCTCACATATATGTATGTATGGCATAGATAAATTACAATAAAAGAATATTCTAAATGTTATATGTAAGAAAATATATAAAATCTCTATATATTTTTATATATTCTCTATAACATTTAAAAAGTTATTTTATTATTTAATTGTAATCTCTTATCTATGCTATCCATATGATTCTGTAGAAACTCAGTATAACAAAACATAACTTGGACAACAGCTAGGCATAGAATACAATTTATTGTGTTTAATACCAGAAACCCAGTACAGTTTTTCAAATCAAATTCTTTCCACATTAGAATATTAGTTAAAATTAGTGTGAGGCTATGTCATTATTAGGATATGCATATAACTATATGTTAGGTATGTTATTAGAATATATTATGTATATTATTATTATAACATATAATGTCCCTTGTATGTAACCAATCTCACATTGTTGCTGTTCCTTCCCCCTTGTGGGCACCTTTCCCCACTTGGTCATGCTCTGATATCCCATGCAAGGTAGCCCCTCCTTGCCAATCTCCTCCTTCACCTTCTCAGGCTCTGACACCTTTCTGACACTTTCACTGTGTAGTTCCACCCACTGGATAACACTTTCTCAGCCTGCTTAGGTTGCCACACACCACACTCGGCTTTCCTCTTTTGCATATGTGTACCTCCCTGCTCTTTTGGGGCTCTCTCTTCCCTTGTCAAGCTGCCTTCCTCTTCCACTGCATGGTCACCATCTTTAACCTGCTCATGCTCTGTCAGCACACTCTAGGACACCCATTCACATAGCCCTCTTTACCTTTGTCAAGCTCCAGAATCCCATTTTGGTCATTCTTTCTCAAAATGTGGACACTCTTTCCACCCTTCTTGGTTTCTGTCACCCCGTACCAGGCCTCTTGCTGGTCAATGCTCTTGCTATCCTACTCCGACTCTATATATTTCACACCAAGCAATTCCTCCCTCTTTTGGCGGGATATCCTTCTCACCCAACTTCAAATTTAACACTCCTCATTGAGCTTTCGTCTTGCATGAATGTCCTCATCACCCTGCTCAGACTCTGTTACCCCATGCCAAGCTGCACTCACATGCAGATTCCCTTCCTATTACACTGGGTTCCAAATCCCCTTTGCTGAGCCTTCTTCCTGTGTGGATGCTTCATTCACCTTGCTTAGACCAAAAGCCATAAAAACACCAGAAGAAAACCTAGGCAATACCATTCAGGACATAGGCATGGGCAAGGACTTCATGTCTAAAACACCAAAAGCAATGGCAACAAATGTCAAAATTGACAAATGGGATCTAATTAAACTAAAGAGCTTCTGCACAGCAAAAGAAACTACCATCAGAGTGAACATGCAACCTACAGAATGGGAGAAAATTTTTGCAATCTACCCATCTGACAAAGGGCTAATATCCAGAATCTACAAAGAACTTAAACAAACTTAAAAGAAAAAAATCAAACAACCCCATCAAAAAGTGGGCAAAGGATATGAACAGACACTTCTCAAAAGAAGACGTTTATGCAGCCAACAGACACATGAAAAAATGCTCATCATCACTGGCCATCAGAGAAATGCAAATCCAAACCACAATGAGATACCATCTCAAACCAGTTAGAATGGCAATCATTCAAAAGTCAGGAAACAACAGGTGCTGGAGAGGATGTGGAGAAATAGGAACACTTTTACACTGTTGGTGGGACTGTAAACTAGTTCAACCACTGTGGAAGACAGTGTGGCGATTCCTCAAGGATCTAGAACTAGAAATACCATTTGACCCAGCCATCCCATTACTGAGTATATACCCAAAGGACTATAAATCATGCTGCTGTAAAGACACATGCACACGTATGTTTGTTGCGGCACTGTTCACAATAGCAAAGACTTGGAACCAACCCAAGTGCACATCAGTGATAGACTGGATTAAGAAAATGTGGCACATATACACCATGGAATACTATGCAGCCATAAAAAATGATGAGTTCATGTCCTTTGTAGGGACATAGATGAAGCTGGAAACCATCATTCTCAGCAAACTATCACAAGGAGAGAAAACCAAATACCACATGTTCTCACTCATAGTGAGAACTGAACAATGAGAACACATGGACACAAGAAGGGGAATATCACACAGCGGGGCCTGTTGTGGGATTGGGGGGGAGGGGCGGAGGGATAGCATTGGGAGATATACCTAATGTAAATGATGAGTTAATGGGTGCAGCACACCAACATGGCACATGTATACATATGTAACAAACTTGCACATTGTGCACATGTACCCTAGAACTTAAAGTATAATAAAAAAATTAAAAAAAAATTCCACCATCCCTTAAAAGGCTGCTCTCTCCATAGGCATTTAGCGCTGCCCCACCTAATGGTTCTATGGCGGAATTGTCCATGAAGGGGAAGGAAAGAAAGGGAGAGGATACAGAAAAGATTATTAGTGACTTGCTCTCTATTTTAAATATTTAATTGCATTTATGAAAATAAATATTTTATTCTAGAATAGCTTCAGGTTTACAGAAGGCTTGCAAATGTTGTTCCGAGAGTTCTGGTGTACCCTGCACCCAGTATACCTAAGATCTTCCATTGGTGTGATATATTCATCACAACTAATCAACCAGTATTATGGTACATTTTGTATCAGCATCCATAATTGACTATGATTTCCAGTAACATTTTTAAAGAGGAGAAAAGGATTTCATCTATTTTTTTCCATTTATCCTGTATCTTACAATTTTCCACCCTGAACTGAACTGTTATTCCAGTAAAGGAACACTGAAATTACTTGTGTGATAGGAATTCCCTAGGATATTGTCCTCCTCTTTATAGATTTTTGTGGGGAGTTGCTATTGTAACCTATAATCTGCAGCCCAGCATTCCTTTTTTACTGGACAGATAATTATGTGAGATGAGGTCTGTAAAGTGCTTGGCATTGTGCTCAGGCCACTGTATTTCTCAGGCACTGGAGTAGAGTGCTAGGGGATTATAGGTTTTTCAGTGACTGTAAAAGAAAAAGTTTGAGATGAGGAAAAGAAATTGTCCCTGGAACCTATTTTTAAAAAGGCAAAATCTATAATAAATGAATAAATGTTTATTAAATGTCCATGAAGCATAACATTATATCAACTTCATGAGCTATTAAACTTAGTAGTCATAAAAATGTCATTATACTTGAAAAAATATCTGTAGGTTAGATTTTCTTCACCAAAAATCTCGAGTTGGCATAAAATCATTGCTGATAAATTAGGGATTATCCTAATTAAATAACATATAGCCAAAAATTTTAGAAGCAAAGGGGTAATAATTGTGTCCATTTTTTTCTTAGAAAAATATATATTAATGAAAGATAGTCAATTTTAATATACTGTTATGATACATATGAAAGTCATAAAAATGTCCCACCTGCAGTGTAGTGAGTGATCAGCAAATTTTACTTCTCTTTCTTTCTTCTATAAACAAATATTTCGTATCATGGGGAATTATGAGATAATAATGTAGAGAATGCATGCATTGGCAAATTCCAACAGGAGATTTGATTATTTGAGTTCATTTTGAGGGTATTCCATAGCATAGGATATAGGAAAAATAAACTTAGACTTGTAGTCAGAAGCCCTGGGTGACTTTCTCCTCTGCCACTTAGTTACTCATTAATGTTAGAAGGCTGTGTGTTGCCTCAGAGCTTTGATATCATTATCTGTATAGTGGGAATGCTAATCATATCTGTGTATCAACACTAAAGTACTGCTCATGAAATCACTCAATGAACTGTCAGGTCTATCACAAAGTTAGATGAAATTGCTGGTCATGATTCTTGTTGTTGTACTACTATGTCCTTTCTTTAGAAGTATGTCAGAACCAGTGAAGTTGATATAATTAGAACACTTTAGGTTCCTCATACAGCTTTCAATGTCAATTTTTAGATAAATACAGATTATTTAAATAAACAGCAGCAGGAGATAGTAGAGTGATTGACTGTATTTTCTTCACTGCCCATTGTGATACCCTGTGAAAGTATATCCACGTTTTCTTTGTTTTGTTTTGTTTTGTTTTTTGAGACAAAGTCTTTTCCATCACCCAGGTTGGAATGCAGTGGTGCGATCATGACTCACTGTAACCTCCACCTCCCAGGTTCAAGCAATTCTCCTGCCTCAGCCTCTCGAGTAGCTAGGACCACTGGTGCCTGCCTCCACACCCGGCTATTTTCTTTTTCTTGTATTTTTAGTAGAGACAAGGTTTCACCATGTTGGTGAGGCTGGCCTCGAACTCTGGACTTCAAGTGATCAGCCTGTCTCAGCCTCCCAAAGTGCTGGAATTACAGGTGTGAGCCACCATGCCTGGCCAGTATGTCCACATTTTCTGTGTCTCCTTGATTTATTGATGGTTCCAATGAAGAGGGGGTTACCTGAGGCATTTTGGGGCAGACACCTCATGATAGATCCCACCAACTTCTTTCTGCTTGCTCTCTTGGAAGATACATACCCATCTTCAATGTTTCCTGCTTACTGACTTGTCCTAGGGACACAAAAGTGCTTAGTCTATACACTTTCATCATAAGTTTTAAAAATCCACAGATAAAATAAAAAAACTATTAAAAAATTTCCCCCTCAATAATTATATGAAGAACATGAATTTCTAGGTAGAAACTCATTATAAAAATACACATACATTTAACAGTTTCATTCTTTTCTAAAAAATACAGCAAAATTATTCTGAAAATTAAAAGAAATTATGATTCCACTGCTTGAAACCCTGGCATTTATTGAAGATTCCTCAAAAGAACTGACCCATATATTTTGGCAAGGTCATAAAACTGCTCAGAGTTTTGCTCAGGAAGCATAGTTTGTCCTGTGAAGCTTCTTAAGGGTAACTTTTGAACACATTATAAATATTTGAAATCAATTGGTTGAACTTAATGTCATTTAAGTTGTAATGAAAGCTCTACTCAAATGCTGTGCTCTGAAAGGACAAGAAAATAAATAAAGATATATATTTTTGCCACTTATTTTTTAGCAAGTCCTGCTGAAATGGGAGAATGTTTTAAATTACAAAGCAGTTTAAGAATTCTAAGTAGGGCACATAGATTCATAACTTGTTACATCTTTTGTAGGATACAACCAGCCCGTACTTCATGATATAAAACATGCTACAAAAATATGTTTGAGAAGTCAAATGTCTAAAAAAATACAATAGACTTTTTTATGGTATGGGTATAATATTTCACTTTTGGGAAGCTATCAATGAGTACAATTTCTTAAGCATCATCTCTGCTGGCAGTGCCTTTGCCTCCTAGGGTTCAGGTGTTCCAGTGAGTGGGTTCAGACCTTCATAGGCAGCAGGAGAGGCAATTGCCTGCCCATTATCTCCTGGGAAAAAGAGAAGTCAAGCCATGAGCCTCCCTCTCTCACAGGAACGTTGTCTTTGTCTGATCCTTTCTATGGGGACTTGATCTGAATTCTGGGTGGCTTGCAGTTAAGTCACTTGAACTAGATGCCTGTAATGTTCTGGAGCATGGTGAAGGGAAAAGTGAGTGGGATATCCCAGGCTTATGTATGTGGCTGCCTGTGGGAAACTCTCTAGCTGTCTTCTAAAGCAGCACTGCAAGTTGCGTTCTCTTATTGCTGTTCTCACTGCCTGCAATTGAATGAGGATTGAGGAGGAGAGAAGGATTTGGAAAGAAAGAGATTAAGTTGGATAAGGGGATGCTGGCAGTGACGGTGACAATGTGTGAATTGATAGGTGTCTGAGAGTCCTAGGAATCTGCATGGGACCCCTCAGCATGGAATAGAGAAGGGAGGGGAGAAAAGACTGTGAATATGCTGCGGTGAGAATTGTCAGAAAGCAGTTTGTTTTTTGGCTTGGCTGGTGCTGCTACAAGTAATAGCCTAAAAGTGTCACAGCTGCCTCATGAGGACTGACTTTTCTTCCCTTGCTCAAACCTCCATGGGTATCTCTAAATCACTCTCAGTCAATTCTGGCATAAAATTTTGAATTTGGCCTACAGAAGGTGGTTTAGGGCATGACTTATAATATACAAACATATCTATTATGTAAATGTCAAGAATCACCTTTTCCATGTGAGTGTATTAAAAAAATCGTTATACACCATAATTCCCTGGTCACAATAGCTCCTGAACAAGTCGAATCTGCATCAAGTCCAAGTCTAGTGAGTATTGCTAAGTGCTCACATTAATTCCAAAGTACAGTTTATATTTACTTAAATCCTACTTTAAATAAAAGAATTAAATAAATGACCAGATAGATATGATGAGTCTATATGTGACTTTACTCGATATTTTCAGTTGTTTTTCTGTGTGTTGCCAACAATTACAAATGGTGTTCATAAAATCCCAATATTTCCAATACAGATATACTTTAAATTTTAAAATCTATTTCTTGTATATGCAGCACCATGGAAAGGAGGAGAATATAATATTGAATATAGTATATTTAAACAATATCCTTTGGCCACATGCAAGGTTATTGTAAACTTGCAGAAATTATAGAATTAAAACCTTATAACCATCTCTCACAGGTACTTCTGAAGGAGAAATACCAAAGTCAAACATTGTTTTAGAAAAATGTTGGCTTCTTTTCTTTCAAAATACCATTTCTAACTAATTATAAAAATCAAAGGAAACCACTATAGTTTTAAAAGTATCTGTTTTGGCTAGTTGAGGAAAGTCAGTTATTACTCAGCTCATGAAACATAATTCATCTTATATATGTAGCATTTTTATTACTGTTCTAGTATTGATGTTAGATTGTTGCAATTTATGCTATTTGTGCTCTATTTGAAACACTTTTTACTTCATATAGAAGCAAAAAGTATGAGGAATGCTGGAACACCATTGGCTTTTGGAAACATTCTATTTTGTTATTGTAATGCAATTATTAATTTAAGGTGGAAATCCAAAATATTCTCTATGGTATGGTGCTAGTATAAACCGTCATTGACTCCTGTACAAATTAAGCTGCAACACTGTTTAGAAAGATTGTGGGACTGTAAGACCAACTAATTATATTTATCCATTTTCTTTTTACCACAGTGATTTTCTTATCAGAGTTCTTAAGGCAACGCAACTATATGGAAAAGATCTTTTATTAGTGCTAGTTGAAACTTCTGAAATAGCCTTGGTTGTATGAAGAATTTTTTTAAGTGAGAACCAAAGCCAGCTTTATTTTTATGGGAACTAAAAACATGGATACTCAACCTTGATTGACCTCATGATAGTTTAAATACAACTAATCTTGGTTTCTTGTTTATCGAGTCATTTTCTCTACTTAAAGTTTGTTAACATTATTGTCATTACTGTTTATAGTTATCGCTAAATACAGCCCATAGGCCAGTTGGTGCTGAAAGGGAAGACCTTTTATCCTATAATGTTTAATTACTTCTTTCAGCTTGGAAAAGTATGGGCAGAAAGATAGTGAACTTTAGCATAAGAACAATTGAACAAAGTTCTATTTAGTCTGATGGTTTTCCTCAATTGTAAAATTGATTCTCTTGATCAATAGTGTAGAGAGAAAAAAAGGTAATGCTGCAGAGAAGTGAGGTGGAAAACGGTACAATTCAATAGGACTTGACAGCAGCACCACAATCTTGTAGTGGCACAGATTTCAAGAATAGCTCTGTTCATGGCCACTAGTAAATACAAATAAAATAAGCAAACACAATTTAAATTATTTTCCACTTTGATTTAGTCACATCATTTGTTTTGTCCATGATTTTGAGTAATCAAGAGTCCTCTAATGAAGCATTTACTTGGCACAAAGTATTGTGTAAGGGATGGCAAGATATATTAGAATTTTCTATGTAAGTCTAGTTATAAAAATGCAATAAATAGGCTGGGCACAGTTGCTCATGCCTGTAATGCCAGCACTTTGGGAGGCTGAGGCGGGTGTATCACAAGGTCAGGAGTTTAAGACCAGCCTGGCCAATATGGTGAAACCCTGTCTCTACAAAAAAATACAAAAATTAGCCTGGCGTGGTGGCAGATGCCTGTAATCCCAGCTACTTGAGAGGCTGAGGCAGGAGAATCGCTTAAACCTGGGAGGCAGAGGTTGCAATGAGCCAAGATCGCATCACTGCACAGCCTAGGCAACAGGGTGAGACTCCGTCTAAAAAAAAAAAAAAAAAAAAAAATCCAATAAATATATAAATATACAAATACATTCAATGAAGTCATAGTGCATATATACACTAGTGAGCAAAATAGTCAAAACACAAAATACTCAGTGATCTCCATGATGCCTCTTGCACAGGTATAAACAGCCTGGACAGTAATTTTTCCTGAGAATGCAAGAATATGAACTTAGATGTACTTGAGATTCAGATGTATTATGCTGACAAAGGTGTTTGACACATTATCTCCTGACTGATGCCATAATTCAAGATGGGATAAAGAATTTTCTAATAGATGAAGGTCACCAGGACAATGTTAGGGGTCTGACAGGGGGTGCCAGGCTCAGAATCAGGGCATAGATGGTGGGAAGGAATGCAGCAGGTACAAGATTTCAGTGGGGAATGGCAGTGGTTTCCAGTGCAGTGAGCTGAGTACAATTGGCTACCACCCTTCTCAGTCCCCAGGTACCATGAGCACGCGGCAAATTGTAAATCACTAGTTGGACAAGGACGGAGTCTGCTATTGGGGTCTATGGATGCACTCACTGATGGCTGGACACTAGAAAAGGAAGGTGTTTGCTTACTGGCTTGAGAGAACAATGGGAAGAAAAGGAAGAAAATGTCAGTAAAAAAGAAAAGCACTGATGGAAGCATAAGATCTGAAGAGGCCACAGAATGCAAGAGGTCCTATGGCGGCCACCCCAGAAAGAATGAGCAGCAGCCTGAATGCTCAGAGAGAAAGGAAAATGGGACAGCTGCAGATGGCAACTCACAGATTGCAGCCTAGATGCTCCCTGGCCTGCTACTCTATCCCTGACTTCACATGTACAATAGCCTGTGTCCTCTGGTCTCCACGGTGCAGAGAGGTCAAAGTACACTGGTCTGGTTTACCCTTCTCTACAATCCCAATTTTTCTGAGAGGATTAGAAAAGACAAAAGAAATGGGAGTGCTAAGCATTTGGTATATGAAGATGATATGGTTTGCCTTTGTTTCCCCACCCAAATCTCATCTTGAATTGTAATCCCATAATCCCCACATGTTGTGAGAGGGACCCAGAGGGAAGTAATTGAATCGTGGGGGCGGTTAGCCTCATGCTGTTCTTGTGATATTTGATGGTTACATAAGAGGCATTTCCCCCACTTCCTCCACATTTCTCCTTGCTGCCTCCGTGTGAAGAAGGACATGCTTCCTTTTCCTTCCACCATGATTGTAAGTTTCCTGAGGCCTCCCCAGCCAGCAGAACTTTGAGTCAATTAAACCTCTTTCTTTTATAAATTACCCAGTCTCAGGTATTTCTTCGTAGCACTGTGAGAACAGACTGATACATAGGGCTACTAAATCAACATATGTACAAACTTCACCTTATCTAGCACCTTCAAATCAATGTTGTTTAAACATCACTTCTTGACCTGTTCGTGGCCCTTTCCTCTATTTCTTCACAATCTCCCATAAACTTGATGGTGAATGAAGCTCATTTTGTGTTATCATTGACTTTCTGGCTCTGTCCTTGATTTCAACATTGCATCTGATGCATTCCAGATCTTGGAACACTATCCCAGAGTTAAGTTTGTCTTAGCCTTTAGAAGTGTGGAGTAGGCAGACAAAATAATACAATCAAACACTTACAATCAGTGGTAATGATCAAACAGGTCTATGAAGGAAATTTAGAATAAATAGCTAATGGGTTATAAAAGTTCTGAATGGAGAAGGCAGTCTTAATCATGTATAGCTATATCACTGAGGGAAAATCCAAATGATCCTGGCTTTGAAAACGGCCTTAGAAACTTCTAAGCCTAAAGAAAGTCAATGACATATTAGAGATTTTCTGGTACATTTTTGTCCTCATCTGGTTCTGTATTCAAAGGCAGTACCATTTCAAAAAATTGGATGGAAGGGTGGATTGGGGAGTGCAGAAGGAGCTGAGTGGGATCCTGTGAGAAATGATAATAGTACATAAGTGCATATCTCATTTTCCAGAATCACATTGCTCAAAATATCAGCTACTTTATCAGCAAAGCTAGAGGTCCTGGCAGTGGTGGTGGTAACTCCACAGCTTATGTACTATGGACTCTCTCTCAATAATCTCCAAAAATCGGCTAACAATGAGAATTTTACTAGAAAAAGAAATGACTTTAATTTACAGAGTCCAAAGACCATAGGTCACTAGTCTCTGAGCATCTAGTATATGGAGAACCAGACATACCAATCAGACACTCTGAGACCCCAGCAGCACTCTCAGATTGCAGCCTGCATGCTCCCTGGCCTGCTACTCTGTCCCTGACTTCACATGTACAGTTTCCCACAGATACCTGTGTCCTCTGGTCTCCACAGTGGAGAGAGGTCAAAGTAATCTAACAGAATCCAGAAGGCCTGGCCTTCGGCATCACTGTATCCCTGGCTAATACAAAGGCCAAGGCACTTTTCCCTGCTGGTCCTCATTTTTCTCAGTTTTTATAAAAGAGATTGAGTCTGGATGACTCCTCACATCTTTCCCAACACTTTGAATTTTTAAATTTATAAATCAATTGAGAGAATTTTGCTCAGTTCCATCTGTACCTGTATGATGATGCTGCTCACTTAAACTCTTGCTGTGTCTCATCCAATATCCACCAAGTGCCGTGTGACTCAGTTTCCTCTTTGTATCAGCGCTGGCTTGGGTGATTCCTGCCTCCTCTAAGATGGTGAAATATAGAACAAATAGTTCCTATTTTATTTGTACATTTCCTTTTTGTGAAGTCAGTTTTGACTGCAAAACCAGCAAATCTTCTGTGAATAACTCCTTTTGCTTTTTAATAAAATAGGAAGATTTCTGATAACACAGATGATTCAAGATTACTGAAAGGTTTAATGGTATATGCACTTGAAGTAATAAACGAATTATGTTGAAAAAGAAAATACTTAGAAGTGAATGATACAGAATTGTTTGAAAAACATTGTAATCTCAGCCATCATGAATAAATTCAATAATTTTAGTACTTTTAAAAAATGTTCTACAACTGATATTATGTATTTGATTAGAGAAAATATTCCACAACATTTCAAAACCTTTTAACTCACATAATATATCCTACTCATAACAAATTTTAGTTTTCAAAACTGCTTCTAAACAAGTCACTTAACCTCCCTGCAACTCCTTTTCCTCATCTGTAAACTGCAGAGTTTGAAATAGCTAATCTCTAAAGTGCCTTCCAGTTTGAAAATGTTATGATTCGATTTTGCTTCTCATTTGTATACAGTGAGAACAACTATTTTAGTGGCTAGGCACAATTGAAAACCTAATGATAATGACTTCAGCAGGGGTCTAATTGGAGCTTTTAGATATAAATTCAATTTATGCTAAGGTCTTTCTCATGGGCCTTAGTTGGATGGCGGCTTTACAGAATATTATTGGGGTTGGGTGAATTCCAAAGCATCTTTATTTTATAGCAGTATTTTTACTTTTCAATAGAGTCATACTAATTTATAAGTTTATAGTGTAGAAAGACTTTGGCAATGGGAATTATTTTTAAATGAAAAATGATGAATATATTTTGCATAGGTTACGTAATTTCAGAGCCAGAAGCGATCCTGGAAAATTTATGCAGTATTACCAGGGTAAGAACAATGCTAAAACAAGGAAATACATGAACCTGATTCATTAATCAGAAGATTTATATGGATAATTTTCTAACAGAAAGAAATATTTTGGGATTAAATAATAAAAGTGAGTATGTTTCCAAGATAAAACAGTTGTCCCCATTATTCCTACCAGATGTCATGTGGAGAAATAAGCAACAAAACAGAAAATAATTTTGAAAATTGTATAGATAAATATTTTTTAGATTATATTTTGTTAACATTATGTCTGCAAAAACCTATTGCTCAAAAATGGGCATTGTATTCAGATAAATTTGGGAAACACTATTTTAAACAAAGTTAAATCATATTTTAATTATAGAACTTTTAGAAGCCTTAATATTTTAGTGTGATATTTACTGTTAATTTCCAAAAGAAGGATACAGTATACACAATTTTAAAAATAAACTCATTAACTAGGGAACTTTAAAAATTTTTGATACAGATTAAAATATATATAATAATTATAAAGAAAGAGTACTATAAAATTTTAAATTCTGATCTATTATGCTATCTTGGAAAACATTCAGCTTAAAATATTTGTAGTTGCAGTTACTTGTGCAACTATATATGTGTCTTTGTATTTACATATATGTGTTTTTTTTTAACTAAAAGACAACTTGGGAATATATTCAGAAAAACTTTTATGTTAATGTTTGTTTTTATGGTGCTATTTGTCTTTATGGTGTTCCAGTCTGGGTTCTGGGGTTATGTCTTTAGTTTTTGCCACTCATTTGGGCTCTAGGTGCACTTTTAACAGTTTACTTTGTATCTGTACTTTACTATCTTACTTCACTCTCATAACCTAAAACTGAATTTGGCTCAGCCTAATTTATTTATCCATTGCCCACCTTTGTTTTCCCTCCACTCTCAAAACCACATAAAGGCGTTCTCTCTGCAGCACGCCATATTTCCATTAGCAGTGCTGTGACACACCCTGCCAGAAGTGTAGGACCATTCTGAACTCCTTTCTTTCTCCACTTATTATTGCCAAATAGTTAATAAGTCTTGTTGATTTTACCTGCTAATGGATAGCTACCTGAAAAAGAATGAAACTGGAGCCTTTTCTTGTATCAGATACAAAAATCTTCTTTTTTTCTATCTCTGCTGCATGATTGTAATTGCCTCCTAATTATTCATCACATATACTTTTCCAAGGTCTTTTTTCTTTTTGTCACAATGAATATTTAAAACACAAATGTGATCATACCTTTTCTTCCCTTCATAGCCTCTCATAGCTTCTTCCTTTGTAGAAAATGCCAAAGTCCTTACTATGGCCTACAGGGTCATCAGTGACATTTGCACTCTAATGCTTTCTGATGCCATATCCCCGTTCTATTTTTTAAAAATCAACTTTATAGAGGTGTAATTAATATGCAATAAATGCAACCATTTTAAGTGTACATTTTGCCATTTTGACAAATTTATAACTTTATATATTTAGGGTATAGGACATTTCTATCTCACCAGAAAGGTCCCTTGGGCCCCTTCTCAGTCAACTTCAAACTCTACCCCAGGCCTCTCTGGTTTCTATGATTCTGTGTATTTTTTTTTTTTTCTTCAGTTTAAGTGGAAGAGTCCTTGACATGTTCATGCAATGCAGGGTCTTCCCTAGTGTTGTTTCCTCTGCCTGGGATCCTCCTCTCTGCCTCTAATGCCAAACACATACCCAATTGCCCAGCAACTCTTATCCATCCATTTTCAATTTAAACATCATTTCCTGAGTCATTTGGAAGAGTGGCTGGCCACGTATAAAGCACTCAAGAAATGTTATTATAATGAATTATAAATTGGTAGCTTGAAACCTATTGGGTTTTCCTATAATAAAATTATAGAAAAATGGTTAAGTTTAAAATAAATATACTAATTTGCATTTATTGAGATGATCATATGATTTACAAAGTGAGACAGTTTTGATGTGGGTATATTGTTCATTCTGACATTTGCTTGAAACCAGAAGAGCTCTCTGTGTTTTTCTTTAGTCTGTTATTGGTCAGTACATTTTCTTAGATGCCATCAAAGGTAGAATTTAGAGAAAAAACCCATCAGATCACCTTACAGATAATATCTTCTGTAGTTGTAGGGTGCCTTAACTCTGTGTTCTTAATGCACAAAAAAAGCTCTATGTTTACCCAGCTACTGAACTGTTATGTGGACGAGAAAGAGAAAGAAAAGGAAGTAATTACTTTGTTGGGGCTTATCCCATCCATTATCCTTTGTCTATTATCACATATCTGTTGTTGTGATACTTTTTTCTATTTTTAAGAAAAGATCTCTCTTTGTCACCCAGGCTGGGGTGCACTGGTGCCATCATAGCTCACTGTAGCCTTGAACTCCTGTGCTCAAACTCCTGGGCTTCTCCCACCTCAGCCTCCCGAGTAGCTGGGACTACAGGTGTGTGTCCCTGCACCTGAACATTTTTAATTTTTTAAATGATCTATTATGTCACTGTGAAGGCTACATTGACCAGGCCATAGTTCTGGATTAATTCTCCCAAAGCCACATAGATGTGAGCTTGTTCTCTAATTAAATATCAAGAATTATTTTAGGAAATCTTCCTTGGTGGGATATCCCTTCTGGTGATTAATAAATCATAAAGCTCAAAGAAGACAGTTGAAGGAGCAGCTATTAAATCAATGTGATCCTATTAAAGGGAAAGTGAGAAAAATCGTTTTAGTCAGAATTTGACATTAAATTTTGTAAATAAATTAAAAATTTTAAAATAATTTTTTTCTAAGGAAATTGAAGAAAGTCTCATATAATAAAGCTGAATACTCTTCCACAATTTAAGATAAAAAATTAAAGAGAAGAAGTTGGAAGTGTGTTATGTTAGTGACTGATGTGATTTGTATTTATGTGCTCTCCAAAGACCTTGTGTAGCCTGGAAACATTCATTTGTTAAAATGCTAAAAAGTAAAATACTTATTGTTTCATATAAAATCCTCTATGAGATGAAAATAAAGGAAGATTATTTGCTTTAATCATAAATTGTGCTATAATATTTTACTCTGAATATTTGTTATTGTACTAATGTTTGTAATAGTATCATCAATTATGTTGATTATAGTCCTCTTTATTTACCTTGAATCAAAAATTTTCACATCTCAAATACATTTCTAAACCATTTATTTCAGTTGTTTGAAGAAAGCTAGTTAAGCTACTATTTTATCCCTTGGTTTATGATTTTACAATTTCTTATGTTTCTACTGACATTTTGCCATGGTGTGGCCCTGGCAGGATTTGTGTAGGGAGTGTGTTCAAATGAGAATAAGAGGGAAGGAGAAAATATTGCAGATGCTGCTGAAGGCTTTCATACAAACCAAATCATACTGGATTACTAAAAAGAATTAGACTGGGGCTTGTGTTGCCAAAGGGCATTTCAGAACTCAAATTATGTAATTAAAATGTTTGTGTTGATCAAATTAGCCAGAGCACAAAGCAATCCATAACAAAAATGAAAAGTTATTCAAGTTAATTCAAAAGTTATTAACATGTACAAGTTAGAAATTTAGCAAAAAAACAAATATCCACCTGCTACACATATACACACAAATACAAATCACTTTAAAACTCACCACATAAAGATAATTTTTCATTCTATTTCTTTTGAAACCCATGTTTTTCAACATATTGGGATCCTATATTCATGCATTTTTATAACTTTCTTTTTATACTCAAAATGTTAACACACCCTTACATCTTTTTTTAAACTTTTATTTTGAAATAATTTTAGACTTATATAAAATTTGTAAAAATAGTATGTTTTCAGTGTACCCAGCTTCTTCCAATGATAACATTTTACATAACCAGAATACAGTGATCAGAATAGGAAATTGACATTGGTAAAACATTATTGGTCTACACTACAGCCCTTATTTAGATTTCACCAGTTTTTATATATGCCCCTTTTGTGTGGGTGCATATGTGTGTGTATTTCTTTGAAATTTTATGTTCAATATAGCTTTAATTTGCATTTCTTTTATGAAGAATGAGTTAAATATCTTTTCATAAGTTTAATTACAATTTTTATATCTTTTATGTGAATTATTTGTCCATGTATTTGCCCACTTTTGTATCTGGTTTTCATATTCTTTTTCTCAAATTTTAACAATTCTTTAAGCATTAGGAATATCAGCTCTTTATTTGTGATATATGTTGCAAATATTTTAGTTTGTCAGTTGTATTTAGATTAAAAAATTTTTTTGAAAAAAAAACAGTTGTGTTAAAATATAGTTCATATACCATATATTTCACACATCTAAAGCAGACATTTGAATGTTTTCCAGTATATTCAGAGTTGTGCAACCATCACCACAATTAGTTTTAGAATATTATTGTCACTTCTTTCCTGGAAACAAACAAACCTTATAGTCATTAGCAGTCACTATTTCCGTCCCAAATTTTCCAACTTTAGGTAAAGACCAACCTACTTTCTATTGCTAAGGATTTGCCTATTCTTGAAATTTCTCCTTATATCCTAAGACTTAATAGGTCTAACAAACATGATATTTTGAAGAGCTGCAATGTATTCTATGGTAAAATGTTGCCATATTTACTTAAGCCATCATGATTATTAAATATTTTGGTTGTTTCCAAATTTAACCTTATAAATGATGCATTTGATTAAGTTATGACTACTTTTCTGTTCATTTCCTAAAGATAAATTTTGAGAAATCCACTTGTTTGGTCAAAGACTGGGCACATTTTTAAAGCTTTTGTCACGTTTTGCCAAAAACAAAAAAAAATTGAAAGATGTTTTCAATTTGAACTCCCTTTGAAAATGGATAATTCTTGAACCTTTACCAAAAGCTATAATTAGAGATTATTTAAAAAATTATCTTATTTGAAAGATGCTTCTAACTCTCTGATTAACAGGAATTCAAATTTTTTATAATTACATTTATTAGGTATTCTTATGACAGACTGACCATTCTCTTTGACCATTTATAATTGAAATGAGTTTCTTACTGATTCCTAAGAGCTTATATATGAAATATATTTACAAGTTTTGTCAAATATATTGCCAATTTTTCTCCATTTGTTGCCTTTTAAAATTTTGTTTCTGCTCTTTTTGTTCTATAGAAGTGAAAACATTTTTATAAATATATTAATCTTTTGTGTTTTAATCTTGAAAATTACACATATTATGTATACACCTGAAGGAAAGCCTTTTTCTAATTCCTTTATTTTTATTTTATCCATTAGTATATGTGGAACTTTTTGACTTGTATAAATATTAGGTGGAGCTCTGTGTTTCCTCAATTAAGCGATTGTGGCATATACATTCTGTAGAAGCCAATGGTGATGCATTTCCACGGGAACTATTCCTGCTCAGAAAAAAATCAGTGAAATTTGTCTAATGTGCTCTTATGCCATAAATACAAACAATTATCATAATCATTTGCCTGTGCTTAAAGTTATTTCAGTCAGCACATTACTAATAATTTGCTAACTTAGAATATCAAACATTAATCATTATATTTTGTATACCTTAAAACACATACTGAATGTTTTAAAGGTGCAGACAACCAGCACACCTTCCCACCCAAGCTAATTGCAGTGTAATTTGAAATTGATTTGAATCTGTGTATGGAAGATGCGCATGGCTTGTTCTTAAGTTTTGTGGAGAAATCAGAGAATTTTAGATCTGCACAACACAGTCTCCTTCTGTACCTGAGATAAAAGCGGGAGCTATTTTTTGTTTGTTTGTTTTTCCTTTCTGCTCTGGGTTATAATTAGAATACAAATAGTCTTGGTCCTGCAAAAAAAAAAAAAAAATCTAGGGAAGAATTATTGATATAAAATAGATTTGATTTTTTTATGGCATTTCCTGAATCAGAATCAAATTGTTTGGTCAAAGATGTGTTTGGTTGCATCTTAACTGTTACTGACTTCAGTCATTGCTGTTTGAAATTTCCCTTAGGCCGAACCTAGCCTAGCTCACTGCTTGCACTATCATCCTGTGGTTAAGCAAAACAAAACAATACTGGCACAGAAATCAACCTTCTCCCATAATAATGTCCTTAGGAACAGGCCTGATAGCCAAATTGAAAAAAGCATAGTTGCACCATATCTGTTCTAGCCATTTCTTGCACTATGAACTCTGAGGAATTTAGGCTGGACCATCAATTTGAAAATACATCAGTGTCCGTGCAGTGAGGTCAGGGCAGTTTGAATGGTCGTCTTCATGCTAAAATCTGATTGTTTTTATTGAATGCTTTTATTTTTTAACCTGTGGTAAATTTATATTTGCATAATAGAAATTTGCAATTTAATATTTTATATCCTTTTTCAGTGTTTCCTTTCTGCTTTTTTTGTTTGCTATTCTATCTTCCGCTTAAAAAAAAGTATTGTTGACATTAATCAGTTTCAAGGATTATAGAAAAAAGAGGTTTGTTTTTTTAACTAGTTATCTCCCCTTTCTAACTTTAGAATATTTGAGGATGCAATCTCACCTCTGTTATTTACGTGAGAATTTGAGGAAATTACTTAACTTTTCTGATTCTATTTTTCTAATCCATAAAATGGGTTGAAATCTGCTGTCTTGTAAGGCAGTAGTGAGGGTTAACTGAGGTTCTTCAGCTATTACAAAAAAGTCAAGTGATTACATGTATCTGGCATGTTGCTAGGGAATTAGAATATTAAGATGAATTAGGTAGAAACTCAGGGACTTGGCCCTCAATAAATTTTAGGACCAGTAAAAGATAGGAAAATTTAGAGTCTGCGAGTTTGAAAGAGACTGGCTCTAGAAGAGCAATTCATTATTTCTGCTAATAATATAATGCAAAAAATCAGTTGCCATCATATTTGAATGTTTGTTTTATTATTAACTTAATGGAGAGCCTTAATTCTATTGACCTCATGTGAGAAAGCCAAGCTTCTCAAATAATTTGATTGTGTCTCTGTGAATTTATTTCACTAGGGTGAGGAAATTGAGAACCAGAGACTTGGGGTGATTTTCTTAAGGCTTTAGTGACAAGATCAAGGCTAGATCCAAATTTCCAGTAGATTTATGTGACTTAGTGCATTTTCATACTTATGCCAAAATTGCTTATTTTCTTTTTATCAGAAACACTATTCAGAAAATGAGATCAGATGTTTTTTCAGGTAGAGTACAATTAAAAAAAGAAAAAACAATTACAGAGAAAGCTCTTATCCAGAAATGGGGCTAGTTTTCAGCATCTGTTTAGAATTTAAATGCATTCTAGTGAACTCCAAGCAGATTAGCCTGTATTTGAAATATAAGCTCAAGTGGGAGGTTATAATCAGAAAGAATTAGAACTCCAGAAATTAAAGTTACCTTGTGAGTAAATGGCTGTTATATATGGAATTATTTTTTGTTAAAACGATTTTACACAAAATGCCTTTATAGGTAACTATTATTTTAACTAAATGTAATAATATACAAATGACACGAAGGAATGTAGGCTATATTGCGAATTATTTTTGAATTGTGACTATTATAGCTATTATAACCAGGAATGTAGCTAAAAACCTAGTATTATGTATTAAGACAATAAGCTGATCACACATATTAATTCATGCTTTGGAATTCCAATATAGTCTATACAAGAAAAACTAGTCATCTCCACTTGATTAAAAGACAAGTAATTCTAATAATCTTGTGAATGCAGAATTGAAAATGCACATGATAATGGAGTTAAAGTAATAGGAAGTTCTTGAAGAAACTTATGAACCCCTTCTGAGATTTACTTTATAATGATTTATAGATTATCTTGATTGGCGTGATGGTATTATGGGTTTTTATATTTGTCAAAATTTATTGAACTATACACTTACTTGGTATATATATTTTACTATATATATATTATATCCCAATAAAGTAGTTTGAACAAAACATCACCTTAAGTTGAATGATGCTATATTGATGTCAGATGCTCTGTTTGCCAAACTATTTTTCCTCATTCAATCTCCTTGTTCTTTATACTTTGGTTACTACAAATGTAGCTCTTGGGAAAAAATAAAAAAAATACATTCTTAATAAAAGTATGATGAAATAGTCACTTGCAAAATGTCCAGAACAACATATGACAGAATTTTGACATCTATGAAAGGCACCAGCCGTCTTTGGATTTCAGCAGCATTTTCTTTTGTACAAGGAAATAATGCTTATATAGAAAAGACACTACTGACCTTTCAGTGGTCTCCTATGAACGGAACTGTAGTACTCATTGTGTTTTAATCAATTGGAGTTTTATTATATTTTTATATTACTTTAAAATTGGAGTTTACACATTGGTAATATTAACATTTTTTAGTGGTAATAAAATAACATGCTGCAAGGAAATCAGGATACAGTAGCATACGGCTTTAATTTTTAGAAGTTAGCATGAACCCAAGATCATGAAATCACTTTTCTATCTCTGTTGCTGAAAGCTTCTGAAGCTGGTAATAGAAGTAGCTACATCTTCAC
Source organism: Pongo abelii (assembly GCF_028885655.2). Taxonomy (NCBI): domain Eukaryota; kingdom Metazoa; phylum Chordata; class Mammalia; order Primates; family Hominidae; genus Pongo; species Pongo abelii. The sequence continues at coordinate 87,630,430 of NC_071991.2, read as the reverse complement.
ATCACCAGTACTCCTGATTGCCCTCTTGAGTCGATATATTGAATTTTAATCGCAGTCAAAAAAGGGGAACCAGGCCTTCTTAGAGATCTCATTCTGTTGTTGGAGGAGAGATCATTCAGAATGAGCACAGAACTTTCTATTATTGCAAAAAGCAAAAAGTCTTTTTAAATATATCAAACCTATTCCTGAATGGACAAAGAACCCCCACTGAAGAAGGCTATCAGTGGCCAATGGATAAAAATGTAAGCTTAAATAAGCTTGAATTCAAATGAAAATAATTTGAATCTGTAAAAAGCCATGAGTTCAAAATATAATTTAAAGGAAAAGTTACAATAAAATTTGCAATGTTGTAGTTATGATGCCAAGAAAGGGTAACTTCGATAGTAGATACTTGCTTTTTATTTATTTTATCAACTATGTAGAATGTGTGTGTACAGGTATTCTATATATGCATATACATATATTTTTTTTCAGTGTTTAAGATTGTTTCATATATGTATAGTTATTAATTATAAGCAAAATGAAAGCAAATACCTAAAAGAAAAAGAAAATATAAATATTTGAGCTCATATAAGCTCTGCATATGCAGATTGTGTGCATATATATGTGTATGTGCATCTTTGTGTAGCTAGTCTATAGGAAAGAGTAAAGAGGATTAAATTTGAGTGAGCCAGACATTCTCTGTAAAGGTAAAAACTCTATCAATGACAGGATGTTGTAGCAGATATTTTCTTACTAAACAATCCTGGTATATGATAACCTCTTAGATACTATATCAAAGGGACAGCCAAGGCATATACAAGGGATCAAGGTGATCCTTTGATCACCTCTGGTGGTCATACACATTAATTGGTTAACATCACGTTTTGAGATAATACGTTAGCCAGGTTCCAAAAAGAAGAATTGTTGGGGCAGACTTGAACCTTCATTGTCTAGTAGATAAATTGCCTTGATTCTCATTCTATTGAAGTTATAGATAAATTCAACGGAAGTTTTGAATCACAGTAAGTGACTGGGTAACAACATAGGAATAATGAGGTAGTATTAATCATTTCAAAAGTAGAGATCACATATTTTCTGGAAAAGATGTGAAAGGCTTGGACTTAAAAGTCCCATGGGGCAGCAAATCAAATCACTCTGGACTACACAAAGAATCACTTGGTAGTCAAGCAAGAATAACAATGACATTTACATTCAGATAGAGTTCTATTTTTTAATTAAGTAAAATTATTATCATTCTAGGAAGTTGCCAAACGAAGTATCTACTTCAAATACCCTTTAGAGGGCATAAGACTAGAAATAATAAATTATAAATACATAAAAATGTATAAATGCACAAATGAGTACATGAATGTTGATCAACATTCTACTGAATACTTGAGGGGCTCTGGGCAGATATCCGGAGCATGCTATCTCTCTCTCTTTCTATGCAACTCGCTCTTTCCCAGTATTCTGTCCTGCAAACACTTGCCATCTGGATTCCAAGTCTCCTCACCTTTGGAAGTCCAGCAGCCTTATTCAGAGGAGTGAATAGGGGCCGATGTAGGAATCACTTCATTTAATTCCTGTCTGACAAGGAACTCTGTTCTTTGTTGGCTGATGTCCAGTGTTTTGAAAAACCTTGATTAATAGTTTTTGGTTTTTCTTTTGTTTGTTTCAGGGAGGGCAAAACTATTTTCTGTTAGTCCTTCTTTGCCACAAGCAAGAAAGGACATATATGTTTAATATTATTGTAACAAAATAGGAAGTCCTCATAAAGTTTTTCTGCTGCATATCAAAATAAGATGGTTGCCCTCAAAAAAGCACTTGTCCAATTGATTGAGTTGGGAGCTAAACAATCCCCTTTCTTCATGGTGCACAATATATTTTTTTTTTGTAAAGAGTAACTGACAGACAAATTATGGTTATTCATACTTGGCTATATGGCAAACATTTACTTTAAAATGAAAGAAGTGATCCTGTAACCTCAAGACAAAATAAGTGATCAATATTTGTTGCCAGTGATAAAATTAAAGCTTTCAAATGAAATCAAAATTTTTAGAAAACTTGTGTGACATCCACTGTGAGTTGAGAGCTTCCCAATACTTAGATTTTTCTGATAAGGATGTGGTGATATTAACAAATAAATTTTTTATTGTTTTACAAAATATGTTAATATTGGAAGAACTGCGTAACTCAGTGAAATCATATTTTTCAGTGATCAATGGTAGAAAATTATGCAAATGTGAAAGACCATTTAAAGAGTGGAATATACAATTTAATATGAGTATAATGTAACAGGGCATAATAATATTTATTAAATGGGTTTCAGATTGCATATTGTAAGGAAGCTTTAATAAATCACCAATTGTCAAGTTTTAGTGTAGTATCAAGGGAGAATGTTCACAATTATCTGGAAATTATATTAAAATATTCCTCTTTTTCCAACTGCCTATGTGAGACTGAATTTTCTTCAAGTACTTCAAAATAACATATTGCAACAGATTGTACTCACAAGTATATATGAGAATTTAGCTTTCGATGGCCATCTATTAAAGAGATGTGCAAAAATGTAAAATACCGCCACTAATCTCCCCAAGTTTTTTAAGAAAATATATTTACTTTCTACTAAAATGTGTTATTTATTTAAAAATATAATACATGTATTAGTTTTAAATTAATAAGTATTTTAACTTTTCAACTTTTTCTGAGAAATATTGATAAATATAACTGACTTAAAAAAATCTTTGGAATTTTCAATTAATTTTAGGGTATTAAGGGATTCACAGACAAAAACATTTTAAAATTGCTTCTTTAATCACTGTAATATCATATACAGATAAAGCCAACATTATTCAAGTATGTATCACATGCCTGGTCCTATCAAAACTCTGTTAAAATATGCTCAATTCTTTTGTTTGTAAGGAAAGTACAATAAGATAAATACTATTATAGCCTCCTTATAGATATGGAAAAATGAGACATAATTTTCCCAACTCATAAGCTAATGTGAAAAAAGTCAAAATTTAAACACAGGCAGACTGTCTCTCAAGTTTGTATTCTTAAACACCATTTTATGTTATTCTGCTAAGTGTTTTGTTACATGTTACGGTGGTTTCAACATTTTAGAGTAGAACACATGGGATATCCTTGTTGAAGTGTTTGGAAAATTATTTGAAGTATTTATTTGGAAGGGGCCTGAAAGTAGTTTTCTATAATTAAAAAGTGTTTGCTTATTTTTAAAGCTCAAAATAGATTTGTTACCTATACTATTAAGTAGATTTTAACATACTAAATATCTTTTATTACACATTTTTTAGTTTCTCCTAATTTAGAGAGTACATTATAGTGGTAAGAGCAGGGGCTCAGACTTTCTTGATTTGACATTGTAGGGCCATGGTCAAACCCTGTAAACTCTTTGTGCCTCTGTTTCTTAATCTTGAAAACTGAGAGAAATAGAATCTATCTTGTAAAGAACTTTTGTGAGTTCCTTGAACTAATAAATATAAAAGTCTCAGAAACCTGCCCTTAGCATGGTAAGGCTTCCAATAAATACTAACTATACTTGTTATAATAACTAGATAGTGTTAGGCAGTCACGAATGTAACCTCCATAAATAAAGTCTTTTAAGTAGAATGATAACTTGCACCCTTTGATGTATAATTTCAGTTATTAATACATGTAACCAGACCTCGTACAATTACAGTTAACTGTATTTTCCGTCTTCAATGACTGATAACTACATAGTTGGCATAATTGCAACTCTCAATTTGTTAGCTTTATAAAAATAGTTGAGCCAAAATGTTAACGTATGCTTAGCTTATCCTCACTCCTTTTCCAGTAGGATTGAGACCAGTTTATTTTTACCTGCTATTTAAAGAGTTATAGAAAAACCTGGATTCCTAGCATCTTAACTCTGATCAGTTCTCGTGATGGAGTCCCTTATATTTGGCACCTTGAGAAGCTGCTAAGTTGTCCACACCTTAATATTAGGTACCAGGCTAAGTGCTTTATATACCTTTTTATATTTAGTCAGATAGCAAACCCATAAATTGGTTATGTTATCTGACTAAATATAACCTACCTTAGGTATAACGTAAGGTATACCTCCTAGTTTCCTTAGGAGGAATACTGCTGTACAGAAAGTAGAGTAATATGCTCAATGTTGCACAGCTATTAGGTGGCAAATCTGAAATTTAAGGCCAGGTTGATCATCTCATCCTTTGAAAGCTAGCAACTTTGACTTTCTTAGCTTCAAGAAATTGAAATAATTAGATTGAAATTGAAATAATTAGATCCATCTATAAGCTTATTTGCAATATTAAATCCTGTGATTCTGCAACAGTTGAGACAGGAGTATGGAGAATAACACAGTCTTTGGAATCATGTAAAGTGAAGATTGGATCCTTAACCAGCCATGTTAGCAGTTTAACCGAGAGCAGGTTCTTCACCGAGAGTAGGTTCTTCAACTCTTGTGCACATCATTTCTTCATCTAAAAGCAAAAATAGGCATAATAATTTATACCTCACAGGATAGTCAGGAGGACTAAACCAAACAATCTATATATAGCACATGGTGTATAATAACCATTCAACATATAATATCTCACCTCCTGTTAACTGGGACTATTTTTAGTTTGGCTCCTTGGTTGCTAGCCCTTTTCCGTTAGAAGAGAGTTTGCAAAGAAGCCATTTGTTCTCCAGGTTTCTGAAAGCTCTGGTTCTTGTGATAGCCCCTTCATGGTAGATGCCAAAGAATTTTAGATACTACTATAGAAAAGTACAATACAAATTGATATCCACTGAGAAGGCACATTTTAGAGAAAAATGTTCCCACCAACCAGAACAAAGTTCTGGCACAGAGGCAGAGTTCTGCAGCCTTCCACAGACACAGGCATGTTTCTTTGTCCCTGTCCATGGCAAAGCTATGCTCTGACCTCATCATCCTTCAATCAGTTGTTCATCTAAAGCATTTCCTTTCTAATGATCATCATCATGAAGGTAATTGGCTTGATTGGCAGCTTATTATTTCCTATTACCGGGTCCTCTGCTAATGAGTATTTCCCATCTGGATAAATATGTTCTAAATGGAACTTCTTTTGGAAGAGTAACAATATCTAGCCTTGTTTATGCAACAATTGTCTGTAAAATAAGAATGCCATGAATTTTATTTACTTCAGAATAGCAATAGATAATATTAAAAGTATTATTTTGAGTAATCTCCTTAAAATTGGGGATATTAGTAGTTGTGTTGAAACCTATCAAACTCAGTAAACAAGATTCTCAAAATATTTAACTCAGCTTCATTTGTAGGACATTAACCATTAACCCATTTTCTATCAGATTAACTTCTCCGGGATACTTTTGAACTGAGATGAGACTGAATTGAATACATTAACTAATAAGCCACTAGATTGGACATACAGAAAACCAATAATTAGTATTGTAGTATTTGTGTTTGGAGAGGTAGGATAAAGTGTTATGAGGTGTGATGAACAAGCTTTCTTAATGAGTGAGAAAACAGCTCAAAGTACACATTGATCTATAAACAAAATTGACTGACTATAAAATAAAATGACTTGAGATTATAATGCTTTCATAAGTCCCAAATTTGGAAGGGTTATACATCCAAATACTTAAAATATACTCATTGACTGCTAGGGAATATAATATTTAATAGCAGATTATTATACCATCCTAGTTAAAATAATCACATGGGTAAAACTAGAGATATTCTATTACACTTAACTCTTATCTATCTTCTTTAACTTCACACTTAGATAGGAAATGATTGTTAACATTCATTGTGTAGCACAGAATTTGGCCTGCCCAAAGAAAGATCTGGCCTTTGCCTGAGGCTTTTGGGAGGTTATTTACATCATATATAATAGGAATGCCATTGTTTAGGATGAATTTGGATCTGGATTTACACTGGATCTTAGGGTGATGCCAGCCACACCCCATAGTCTTAGAGTGGGAGCTATTCAAGCCAGAAAGACCAACAATGTGACTTAGGGTGAGGACTTTTGGTCACATCGTATCAGTTGGTCTGGAGACTGAGTCCAAACAATGGGCAATCAATCTATTAAGTAAGCCCATGTAATAAAGCCACAATAAAAACTATGGACGTAGAAACTTGGGTGAGCTTTCTTAGTGGTAATCTGTGCATATTGTTACACATCAATGCTGGGAGGGTAATATGTCTTGACTCCACTGGGAGAAGACAATGGAAATTTTTATTTGGAACCTTCCTAGACTCTTTGTAGCTCTTCCTTTGGCTGATTTCCGTTTGTGTCCTTTCTCTGTAATAAACAGTAACCATAAGTACAAAAGCTTTCAGAGAGTTGTGTAAATCCTTCTAGAAAATTATTCAACCTGAGGGTGATTTGGGGATCCCTCCCTCCTGAGCTTTTGGTTGGTGTCAGAAGTAAGGACATTTGAGGACTGTGCTCTCAAACCTCACAGTTTGGTTAACTCCAGGGATTCATAATAAACATTATAAGCATCACTAAAACCTGTACTAACTTCTGAATTTTCTCAGCCTAAATTATATTCAGTAGAATTTTGCTGTTATTTTGGACATACTATATTTCTCAGAAAGAGGTAATCAAACACTCATGTAATAAAGAATTTATCAATTGCCTACTAGGCAGGTCTAGCTAACATGTAAGATTATTTTATTAGTCCAGATATTTCACTGATTGAGATATGTCATAATCTCAGCTATGCTCTGCTTTCTGATTGGACTAAACAATGTATACTTTTTCATTAAATGATTCAATAAAAATATTTAAGTAAAATATTCATATTCTAGTCTAAATCCATCTCAATTTTTATATTTTTAGCATGGGGCAAATCAAATAAAAGTTTGTATTTTTTTCTGTCTGATTTTCCCTAAGGTTGTCTTAATGACCTGTGAATAGCAAGACTAATTATTTTGTTATGTCCTCATCAATTGTACAAATAAATTGAACCAGCCAAATAAGCTGGTTTCATTTGATTAGCTCCCACTCATTCTGCTTCAGCCATTGTCATTTGTTGGGAAGTGAGATTACAGAAACCAGCTCTCCCATGAAGTGGAACACTGCCAACTCTGTTGGAAGAACATAAATCATATCACAGTTATATCTCAAATCCATTATTAATAAAACTTTGCACTGTGAGCTTCAGCCTGCAGCAGACATTTATGAACAGGTCAGAAAATGAAGAGTGTAAATGGAAACACTGTGCCTTTAATTACAGCTGCACAAATGGCAGCACTAGAGCTACAGAATTGTTAAAAATCAATTAAGGAAGGTTGCCACCTGATCTGCCTGCACATAATCTGTTTAATTAGGTAGTCTGTTTCTGAAATCAAATGTTTCTGGAAACTAAGACTTTTCAACAGCATGCAATTTTCCTTAGAATAAATAGTTCAGAGATTTACTGGGCTCTGCTGCTTCAAAAGAACTAAGAATTTAAGAAATAATTGCACTCCTTTGCACAAATGGTATAACCTGACCCAAGCTTGTTAAAGAAACTCACCGGGTACCCTCTTAAAATGTAATATAACTTTTTTAAGATTCTTCCTCAAATCATTTGGGCATTTTATAATTTTTATTTTACTTGTTCACTAATAGAAATAATATTCATGATTCTGCAATACAGAAAATACATCTCTAATTGAAATATGTTCATAATAATTTCTATAATCCTTAAATTATAGGAAAAAATTAGAATTTTTATTCTGCTTTTTAATAAATAATTTGACACATGCAATGACGTTTGCTGTGATTCTTCAGTAGAAGGACTGTTAGAAACAAAAGCTGAGGAATGCTTTGTAGTATAAAGTATCTTTTGGAAAATACTCTAGTAAGGGAACATTTAAAATTGTATTATTGGTGTTTGTGGTACCCCTATTTACAACAGTTCCATCATTCACTTAGTTATTGTTGAATTCTAGCACTAATAATTTACTTATTAGCTCATTTATTCGTCATGTAATTATGAGGAATTTATTAATATTCTCATTTTATACATGAAGAAATTGAAACTCAAATGATTTTGGTAACTTAAGTAGATCTATGGGCATCAAAATAAAAAATTCATTAATTTCCTGAGAATGTTTTTTTATGATGTCACTATAAATAATTTTTAAATGAGTAGAATAAATAATTAAATTAATAAAAAAGGCTGGGCGCGGTGGCTCACACCTGTAATCCCAGCACTCTGGGAGGCCGAGATGGGCAGATCACCAGGTCAGGAGATCGAGCCCATCCTGGCTAACATGGTCAAACCCGTCTCTACTAAAAATACAAAAAATTAGCTGGGCGTGGTGGCACATGCCTGTAGTCCCAGCTGTTCAGGAGGCTGAGGCAGTAGAATCACTTGAACCCGGGAGGTGGAGGTTGCAGTGAGCCAAGATTGCACTACTGTACTCCAGCCTGGGTGACAGAGCGAGACTCTGTCTCAGAAGAAAAAAAATAATAATAAAATAACAAATGTAGACAATGTCAAACTTATTGTATCTTACTTCTAAATTGCAATGGCAATTGTAATATTTTAAGCTAACTTAAAAACATTTTATGCAAAAAGATCCCTATTGATGCCATTCATCGATCTAGAAAAAAATAAACTCTTTTAACAATACCCGGTAAACTTCTAATTGTTTATAAAGATTAAAAAATTGTTTATAAAGATTAAAAAATCTTGTTTTTTTAATATGAAAATGTTCAAACACATGGAAAATATATAGATCCTAACATGACTCCCATAAACCCATTATGTAGAATTAACAAATGTTAATATTTTGCAAATGTTTCTATAACCTTTTTGCTAAATTATTTTAACATAAATTGCAGATATGATACCTCAAACCTAAATACTTTTTATCAACTTAACATTTCTCCCATTATAATGCCGAAGAGTATCATTACTATACCCAAAAAAGTTAACTAAATTTCCTTAATATTCTCTAATATCTTTTGCATTTTTCAGTTTCACTAATTAACCATGAATGTCTTTTAAAGTTAATTTGTTTAAACCAAGATCCAATTAATGAGGCATTATTTTTAGTTGGTATGTTTCTCTGGTCTCTTTAGCTTCTGCATCACCCCCAACCTTCTTTTGTGTGACATTGACTAGTTGAAGAGAAAGTTCCACCTATTTGTCTAATTGCTTCTTTGGCCTCATAGTATCATCCAATCTGTTTCTCTACTCCCTGTATTATTGATAAACAAGAAGTTAGATTTAGCAGCTTGGTTAAATTCATATTATAGTATTTTGGAAATAATTCTTCATAAGTGATTCTGTAAACTTACTGCATTGCATCTGATGCATAGAATGTCTAATTGTCCCATTATTACTTTTACTAAGAGTGATCTGGGAATTCAGGTGGCTGCAGCATGATTCCTTCATGGCAGATTTGTGCTTTTCCCTACCCCATCTGAATCTTGCTGTGAAAAATGCAATTGGAGGCTGTACATTTTTAATTTTTAGTTTCATGCCAATCTCTGTAATACCAGTACCATATTCTTATATTTCCCCTGGTATAACACATAATTTTGAGATTTATAATAGGATATATGGGGAGTGAAATAATCCTCAATTGTTGCAGACCATTTTATCTCTTGAATAAACATCTTTAAAATGTGAAACTGCTCTTAATATTTGTGGATCTGCGAGCTGGGAGTTCTCTCATTAAAGCAAAACCATCATAGAAATCCTTTTCTGTAGGTTTATTTTTAAAAGAACTTAGTTTCCTCCTTCTTTCCAATTCCATGAAGATCAGGATTTGCTTCTGGAAAACTTACAGAGAGAGACATTGATGCTTTAATAAGGCAAGGGGTGGTTCAAGGGAAAAGCATGTAGCAATAGCTCTTGCTTTAGCCAGATCAGTTCCATTTTCATCTATTATGTGTTGAACTTCTGATTCTGGTAACATTTGGTTTAGAAGGTAGAAAGGTATAAACAGAATAATAAAAGCACACACATATGCGCGTACGCACACACACACACAGACAAACAGAGTAACAACACACACTATACAAAATATGCCACCTCTTGTCCACCTGGATCTTAGTACACGATGTAGGAGCCTGAGAATCACCTAGATGGCATTACCACTGGAGAAGAATCTGAAAATCCTGACCCTAGCTCCTCTTCAGATGAGGGACAATGGGTAACCATGTATGCTTTGCTAGTGTAACCCACAGGCATGGTGCGTAAAATGTTTCTGTTATTTTTCAGATGGAACTGGCTATTTCAAGCTGCTGACTTTTGCTCAGGATTTTTTTCTTCTCTTGCTACTGTTCCTTCTTTTTCTGCCAGGAAAAATTTTCTTTTTTCTTTATGAGACAAGATCTCACTTCCTTTGAGAAAATCTTAATTATCCTTCAAAAGCAGAATACAAGTCACCTCATTTCTAAAATCTTCCCTGAGCCTCCCTTCTGTCTTATCACAAGAACTTTACAGTTTGCAATTGATTGCTGGTATAATTGTTTTCCTCCCTAAAGTGAGAGGCCCTCAAAGTGGGGTGGCATGTCCTTTTCATCCCTGTTAGTCAGTTCTTAGGTTATAATAAGCAATAAATATTTGTTTAATGGATAAAAAATATTGTAAGCCTTCTGTAAAACTGGAAAAGAGAAGAAAAGGAAAGAAAAGGGGAGAAAGAGAGAAATCATCATCATAGAAGTCTGAGATCTTATTTAAATCTCTGACTTTGGAATATCACCAGCTTCCAGTGCAGAAAGGCACTGGTGGTCAAAGATATGCTGACCCTGGCAGAACATTTTGCATTAAGTTGAAAATTTAGTTTATTTACTTATGACATTAACTTAATAATGCCATAACTCTTGATGTCCAATAAATCTCTTATTGTTTTAAATTTTCAAATAAGCATTATTTGCAATATGATTTACTGGAGCAGAGTCGAATACATTTTGCATCTGTAAAACCACCCACAGAGTCACTGGTACGTACTAGATATGCTTATTGAACTGAGTAGAAAAAAACTATCTGCCAAAAAAGAATATTCATGAAAAAACAATTCCAATGAGAAACTGGATAATCTCTAGCTTTCTGGAAGTTTATAGAGCCGCTACAAAAAGGAGGAATGAAAAGTGGGGGATAAGAAACACCTCAGGACAAATGTTATATGTTATCTCCTCAGTGCCACCAAGGATGTGCTAGTCAGAGTGTGTAAGTAGACATTTATCCACACATTGACTTTAGACGCCTCAAGGCCTGGCACAGTCAGATATGACCTGGGGAGAAATAACCTGGGATTGGAGCTCAACTGCTCACACACAATGCTTATCTAAGGCCCAGGAAGGAACAGGAAGAATGGAGGCCCATTTCCTTTTTGGTATAACATTCTTTTCAGAGGGAAGATGAAAAACAAAAAAAGGATATATGTCTGTATGTGAGACTACCATATATATGTGTGTATATATATGCCTATATGTGAGACTATCATATATATGTATATATGTGTGTATATATGTTTACATGTGAGACTACCGTGTGTATATATATGTTGTTGTATAGGTATGTATTAGTGTATATATACACATATATTTTATATGTAATTATATACACATACATATATATAAATGTGTATATACGCACACACACACACTAACAGTTACTTAAGGATATGCAATAATTATTGTTCCAGAAACTAAGAAGAAAATAGAAAATGGCAGCAAAGAAGTGGAAAACAATCCTTTGATTTTTGGCAAACTATTTTTAATTTGACATGGTATCTGGAATATTTGAAGATACTCTCAGTGTAAATTAGTTTATTAAATTTAGCAGAATTAACTATCTTTTAGAAAATATAAGAAAAAATATTAATATATATCAATGAAGTGAAAAAGCAAAGCACAGAAAACTCTTCAGCAAAATTCTCTTCACTCTGGTAGTATTCAGTCTCATTCTGTGAGCATAACATTTTTCTCAACTATGTTAATATTCCATCAAAAAAAATTTGTTCAAAAAAAAACTGTGTTTCCAATGCCTTGTTAAGAAATCAAAATATTTCTTTCCTGAATAAGAGGTTCCTTTTTTAAAAAATATATTTAGCTTTAGGAGCTTAATTTTAAACCATTTCTTTAGCTACTAATTTTTAAGCTTAATTTTAAAACCCTCTGAATTATTAAAATATAAAATAAAAGGAGATTTTTAATAAACTTGGAATAATGTCTACACAGGTTTGATCAGGAGAATCACTGGAATAGATAATATTAAATATTTTATTCAATTAAAGTTATCTAGATGTGGGGGTACAGGGATGGTTGGGGCTCATATTATCTTCACAATGTTTGCATTCCATGAGGTGAGATGGATTTTAATAAAATAAATTATGATAAAGTGTGATGAGTGCAGCAGTGGGGAAATATGCAAAATCCAAATGTACTTAGCATGGAGAAGAGAAAAAGAAATTCTAAGGACCTGGCTATGCTTCCTGAAGTAGTGACACCTAAACTATTGTGGTTGTTCTTGTTGTGGTTGTTTTTCAGTAGTTGCTTTGGTTCTTAGTTGGTTTGTTTTCTAATATGGATACAAGTTCTTTAAGCTTTCATATATAGGAATAATATAAAAGCGGGGAGGAACCATGTTGAAAAACTGTGATTCACAGACATGAATCAGCATATAGCATTTGGGGAATTATTACTAATTTGGTATGGCTAGAGCAATGGTTTCCAATCAGAAGTGATTTTGCCGCCACAGGGAAATTTGGCAATGGCTGGAAACATTTTTGGCTTTCACAAAGGGAGTGGGGAACAGTACTACATCATCCAATAGGGAGAGACCAGGGATGCTGCTATAACATCCTACGGTACAAACAGGACATCCTCCACAGCAAATAATTACCTAGGCAAAAATGTCAGTAACATCAAGGTTGAGAAATGCTGGGTTACAGCATGAAAGCTTAGGTGATAAAAAGAGATGAAGCTGAACAGGCAGAGTGTCCACATTCTGGGGGCAGAAGGAGAAGCTGGGATGGCTTTGAATACCTGCTTCAGGAACAAATGAGTAGCATGAGTATTCTCAGTGATGAAGAAATTAAAGGAAAGATGCAGGCCCAAACACAACCGCATAGGTGTGAATGGCACAGCTAAGGAGTGCACTCACAGAGGTTACAGTGCACCTACTTTTTCCTGGAGTTGTGCAGTGAGCAAACTGCACCATCAGTCTCAGGGAAGAAACCTTTTTGCAGATACAAAACCTGAAGAGACTGTGAAATCTGAAATGATTGTAAAGTATATTTAGATTGAGATGTTTCATATGAAAATGCATTTTCTTTTTTTTTGAAAATAAAAACAAGGTGTCTAATTTTAGAAATTATGGACTTGATTAGGAGAAACGATTAAGATAGATTGGTGAAAAATGGGAAAAAGTCTCAGGGACAAGAAAGGTCAAGAATTATGTCATAAAAATGGTGACACAAATAGAGGAACTAGTATGTGAGGTGCTGAGCCATGAGGCAGGAAAGTTTAACATTGCTTGACAAAGAGATTTGGATACTAGTTGTTGGAAGTTTAGATTTCATGCAGTAGGTTAGAAAAAGTCCTTGTAAGTTCCTGAACAGGAGAGAGATGGATGAAAATGGCCTTTGAGTAATATTGTTTTTCCAGCTGTGTGTTAGATAGATCATAGCATGAAGAAAATGAGGCATGACAGGGTGATCAGCTAGGAGACTATTGAAGTTCTGCCCTCAATTTACAAACAAAATAGCTGCTCACTGCTCCCCATAAAATATTCCTTTATATACATGAAACATGCTATTAAGTTTCCTTTCAATTTTCTTGGGTATGTACACTTAGTCCTTTAGCCTTTTCTCATCAGGCACATTTCCCAATGCTGCAGTGATTTATTTTGCTCTTGCCTTTGTACTCTCCAATTTTATTTTTCCATATCTCACTTCATTTACAGTGATTCAAATTGAACAGAGTATTCTAATAAAGTTCAGATCAAAACTGAGTAGAAGGAAAGGGTCTTATCTATTCAAAATAAAATATTTGTTTATTTTTTATTTTTTAAGGAGTTAAAGATTAAGAAAAATGAGAAGAGTGGGCTTAATCCAACATTTTATATTTTTAATTATAAATATTGAGTAACAAGATATGAATAACTGATTAGTAAATATATAAGCTACTGTATTAAAGGTTATTTTTTTATTTTTATTTTTTGAGACAGAGTCTCACTCTGTTGCCTAGGCTGGAGTGCAGTGGCATGATCTTGGCTCACTGCAACCTCCACCTCCGGAGTTCAAGTAATTCTTGTGCCTCAGACTCCCAAGTAACTGGGATCACAGGTGCCCGCCACCACACCTAGCTAATTAAAAGTTACTTCTTAAAATTAAAATTAAAATTTTATTAATTTATTGTTTAAATTTACATTTTCTTAAAATTGAAGCTTGTCTTTAGTGTTTATAGATGGACATTTCCATTCAAGTCTCATTTAAATATATGAAAAATTAAAAAAATAATTGCAAGGTTATTTAAAAAAAATTTGCCTTATTTAAAAATAAGGCAAAATTATTTTAAACTTATGGAGTTAAGTTCTCCTTGTATTCAGGCCTAGAGAAAAAAATTTGACCTCCTTCTGCCTTTCATTATAAATATAATAAAAATGTACCAGCAAAATACCTGAGTATAAATACATGCAAAGACTTTTTTCCACAAGCCCAGGACGGATTAAATGATTCAAACAATAGGAAGAAATTCTATATCAGATAATAGACTAGATTTATCTTCCTATTTGAAATAAGTTTTTTAAGTTAAAATATGGGAAACAATAATTCTCAAGACATTTTACATTAGGCAAAGAGGGCAAAGATCCCTGTGAGGTAAAAACAAACAAGAAGAGCCTTCTGCCATGTGAATACTTCAGTTTACTTCCTGGATAAAGTTTCCAGGCACAACATGGGGAGAGGGAACCCAGGTAGAGCCTGGCTCTTTTTTGGAGTTAAGGAGATAAAACTGGTCATCCAGGGAATACAAGGTGGCTAAAGTTTGCAGAATAGAGTATCAGAGGTGAGAGAGACACAGACACAAACCTGAAAATCTATATACAGTCTCCCGTGATTATTCAGCAGAGTTCTGATCAGTGCATGTATATGTGAAAATCATCTGAGACTCGTGGGAAAAACACCCAAAAGGATTAGCGGAAATATCTGGGAGTAGTCCTATTTCCATCAACCAGAGTGAAAAATCTTGTAATTTACAGGGGACAGTTCTCAGAAATCTTTGCCGCAGTGGGGTAAAATTTACCCTAGACAAAATGCCTAAGAAACTTAATAGCAAGATCCAAAAGACTGAACTGTTTCTAAGACATTTAAACATACTATAGAGCAAAGATCAATAATATTTATAGAAAAAATATTTATTACCCAATAACTTAAAACATTTACAATGAATGGCATTCAAACAAGAAGTACCAAGCATACAAAAAAGCAAAACAAACAAAAAAAACAACAAAAATCATTCAAAACTAGTCCATAAATGACACAGATTATAGAATTAGTAAAACTGTATTAAAACATTTATTATAACTGTATTCCATATGTTTAGAAAGCTAGAGGAAAGGTTGAACATGCTAAACATAGTCATGAAAGATTTTTTAGAAGATTCAAATTAGGCTTCCAAAGATGAAAAGTTTCAGTGTCTGAGATGAAAAATACACTGGTTGAGATTAACAGAAGATTAAACATTGCAGAAGAAAATATTAGAGAAGTTGGGAACAGCAGTAGAAAATATCTGATGTGAAACATAAAGCAAAAAGCCTGGAAAAGAAAAATGAGTAGATTGTTGGTGAGTTGTGAAACAACTTCAGGTAGCCTAATATATGTATAAATGAAGTGCCTGAAGAAGGGGTAGGGCATAAAAATATCTCAAGAAATAATAGCTGAATATTTTCTAAATTTTATAAAAGCTATACATCTGCAGATATAATAACCTCAACAACAAACATAAGAAACATAAAAAAAGCACACCAAAGCACATTACAATCAAATTGCATAAAAAAAGTGATAAAATCTTAAAAGCAGCCAAAGGAAAAAAGACACATTTTGGAAGAGAGGAACAAAGACACCAATGACAGCAGATTTCTTTGGAAACAATGCAAGCTAAAAGACAGTGGAGCAACATCTTTAAAATATCAAAACAAAGACACCATAATCTAGAATTCTTCACCTACCAAAAATACCATTTAAAAACAGAGATGAAATAAAGATTTTTTTTTCAGACAAAGACTAAATGAGTGTAACACTAGCAGACCTATATTATAAGAAATGTTGAAGGAATTCTTAAGTAGAAGCAAAACGTTACCACATGGAAATATGGTTCTACAGGAAGAAATGAACAGCATGGATCAGTAACTATATGAGTAAATATAAAGAGTTATTTTCTTATTATTTAATACCCTTTATAGTCAACTGTTTAAAGCAACAGCAATAATAATGCATCATGGAATTTATAACATGCAGAATTGAAATGTGTGAAAACAGTGATGCAAAATTTGGTAAGGGAGAAATGGATGTATACTTGGTTCTTATATGTGAAGTGTTATAACATTGAGTACCATGTGATATGAAATACTTCAGAGATGCAAATGTCTGCTCTGAAAAAGGAACATCTCTTGTTTTCCATTGATAGCTTCTTCAAGTCTAATTGGCATACAGTGGTGGTGAAAAGAGGGCAGGGAGTTTTGTCATGGTAGATACCATGGAAGAAATGAAGCCCAAGATGAAAAGATAAGTTTTTAAAACTTTGCCTCAAAGAGGGAGTGCAAAAGTCAAAAACACAATTCAGCATCTGGTTGTACTTGCAGACAGGGCAAAGTTTAAGCCTGACACCCCAAGAGCATCCATCATGATGTATTATCAGAGGACCAGTCAAGTGGTATTTGATCCCTAGCTTCCAACTAGTATGTATTTCCTAGTTGCAATGTTAGATATATTTCTTACTATGAGTCATGGTCAGAATAGTTGAAAAGCCAGTGGTCTGAGATGAGCTAAAGTCCTTGACCTTAGCTATAAAAATCAATGGATGTAAGCAAATTGTAGTAATAGCACTTTCAATTTAGCAACTAAGCTATGTAAAAATAAGTATGTGATCAACTTTTAGCTATGTTTTAAACATTTTAATTAATTTATTTTCAATTTATTTTCTGGGCAGGCAGCAAATTCTCAAAGCAGAAAATACAATAAAAATGTTACCTCCCACCTCTCTCTCTTAGACTTAGCTTCCCTTCCAAGAAGCAACCAATAGGCAGTTTCTTGTGTATTCGTTCGAGTATATTTTACTGATGTGTTTTGAGACAGCTTCAGGGATTTTTTTTACCTAGACTGATTAAGGCCCTAGAAGGCTAAATACCTTTGTGTTGCTCAGATAGCCTGATTTATGAGTACCCAACAATCACATTGTAGTTCTGCTGCCCAACCCTTTTTACCTGGCCACTCCCAATAAGACTCAGATTAAAAATGACTGACCCCATGAGGAAAAGGACCCATTGGCTGACTCTCCAAGACACACACCTGACTTATGCCCTCTTCATGATGGAATCCAAGAAAACATCTGATAACAATGGCTAACATTTAATGAGTGTTTTCTCTGTTCCATTATGATTTAAGCAGTGTACAAGACATCAATCTTCATATAAACATCAAATAATCACTTTGAGGATGGTGCTAACATTTTTTTTTTTTATGGATGAGAAACCTGAAGCACTTAAGTAACTGCAAATTCACACAGCTAGTAAATGATGGAGTTTCGATTCAAGCCAGGCAGCCTGACTCCAAGGTTATGTACTTTATCCCAATACCAAACTACCTCTTCTCTAAACTGATAAAAACTGCTCTCTTTTATTGCTGAAATAGAAAAGATATAGCTTTTTGAGGACCCATGGCTAATCATCAAACAGTGGTTTTCCTTTCCTCCAACCCATTTCTGTACCAGAGGAGTGACCCTACCCTGCTTGGAGTGAAAAGAAGCTATACCCCTGCGCTCTTCTCTAGCTCAAACTAAGGAGGAATGAAAGGCAACATTAGATAGGTATTTGCACATGTGTGTTTTTATCCATATTCTGCGAATTGGTGTCTCTGTTAAAAGATCCAATCATCTGGAGAAAAGATAACCTGCTTTACCTTCTTCTGGCATTAAAAAGTCAGTCTTCCATCATTCTCAGTAAACTATCGCAAGAACAAAAAACTAAACACCGCATATTCTCACTCATAGGTGGGAATTGAACAATGAGAACACATGGACACAGGAAGGGGAACATCACACTTCGGGGACTGTTGTGGGGTGGGGGGAGGGGGGAGGGATAGCATTGGGAGATATACTTAATGCTAGATGACGAGTTAGTGGGTGCAGCGCACCAGCATGGCACATGTATACATATGTAACTTACCTGCACATTGCGCACATGTACCATAAAACCTAAAGTATAATAATAATAATAAAAAATTGTCTTTCATCAGTCAGACAAACGTATTCTGGGACAAGCTTAAGTAGTGGCCCTCAGGCAGTGTTAGATTTTCTAACAGCTGAAGGATGAATAAGGAGGAACACAATTGGAAGCAGAGATAACAGAGTTGGAAGAAGAGATATGTAAAGGATTTATTTAGTTTTGTGTTGAGGGTTATGTGATGTCAAGGCTCCATAAAATCTTAACTAAAATTGACACTGCTCTCCAAGAGTTCTTGGTAAAGTTAGAATGTATTCTGGGAAATGTAGAGATGCCAGTTTCAAAGAAGTGGTCATTGAAAGATAGCTGGATTATGCTAACATTGATTTTTCACATTCTATTCCAAGATTTTTTTGTTCTCAGTAGTCAATATCTCTCTAAAATGCTTAACTTTAAATATGTGACATTATATCACATTAAAATGCTATATATAACTCCCAAATATAGAAAGTTAGTCCCCAAATGTTGTATAAATGTGTATATATATTTTCACTGAACTATCTATGTACCAAGTTTCTCCAAATTTTAAATTTAAATTTTGGCTAAAAATTTCACCAATGTATAATAACCTTCATAAAGATGAGTATGCACAGAACCATAGCTATTAAGATGGTATGACCTTCTTGAAAATAGATTATGCTTATTTAATTCTAACATTCAGGGCTTTAAGCATGCATAAGGACTTAATAAATGTGTGTTTATTGGTGCTAATGATAAGATTAAAACGTTTTGAAGGCTGTTACCATTAGATTTAGCACATTGTTTAAAAACCACAAATTACATAAAGAAAATATTTCAAGTACATAGCTAATAATATTTTTAATGCTTTTTTCAACTATTTTTAATTCTTTAAACGTGAAAATTAACGTTTTAATATCTTGGTAGTGGTTTCCATATTTCATGGGTCTTTCAACATAATAGTAATAGCTAACATTTGTTTATTTTTACTATAAGCCAGGAAAATGTGTTAGACACTTGACAAGTTCTCTTATTTAAACCTTAAATAACTCGATGATGAATTCATCATTTTACCTTCATTTTATATGTGCAAAACAGAAGCTTAAGTCATCATTTGGCTAATTTCACACACACAGAAAATAAGGGGGACCAAATTCAAACCACGAAGTTTTATTCCAGAGGCTGTGCTCTTAAGTACTGCATTTCTCTTTTTCTTTCTTTCTTTCTTCCTTTCTTCTTTTCTTCCTTTCTCCCTTTCTTCCCTTCTTTCTTCCTTTCTTTCCTTTCCTTTCTCTTTCTTTCTTTCCTTCCTTCCTTCCTTCCTTCCCTTTATTCCTTCCCTTTCTTCGCTTTTTTTTTTTATGCTTTCAGTTTTAGGGTACACGTGCACAACGTGCAGGTTAGTTACATGTGTACACATGTGCCATGTTGGTGTGCTGCAACCATTAACTCGTCATTTAACATTAAGTATATCTCCTAATACTATCCCTGCCCCCACCCCACAGCAGGCCCCGATGTGTGATGTTCCCCTTCCTGTGTCCATGTGTTCTCATTGTTCAATTCCCACCTATGAGTGAGAACATGTGGTGTTTGGTTTTTTGTCCTTGTGGTAGTTTGCTGAGAATAATGGTTTTCAGCTTCATCAATGTCCCTACAAAGGGCATGAACTCATCCTTTTTTATGGCTGCATAGTATTCCATGGTGTATATGTGCCACATTTTCTTAATCCAGTCTATCATTGTTGGACATTTGGGTTGGTTCCAAGTCTTTGCTATTGTGAATAGTGCCGCAATAAACATACATGTGCGTGTGTCTTTATAGCAGCGTGATTTATAATCCTTTGGGTATATACCCAGTAATGGGATGGCTGGGTCAAATGGTATTTCTAGTTCTAGATCCCTGAGGAATCGCCACACTGACTTCCACAAGGGTTGAACTAGTTTACAGTCCCACCAACAGTGTAAAAGTGTTCCTATTTCTCCACATCCTCTCCAGCACCTGTTGTTTACTGACTTTTTAATGATCATCATTCTAACAGGTGTGAGATGGTATCTCATTGTGGTTTTGATTTGCATTTCTCTGATGGCCAGTGATGATGAGCATTTTTTCATGTGTCTGTTGGCTGCATAAATGTCTTCTTTTGAGAAGTGTCTGTTCATATCCATCACCCACTTGTTGATGGGGTTGTTTGTTTTTTTCTTGTAAATTTGTTTGAGTTCATTGTAGATTCTGGATATTAGCCCTTTGTCAGATGAGTAGATTGCAAAAATTTTCTCCCATTCTGTAGGTTGCCTGTTCACTCTGATGGTAGTTTCTTTTGCTGTGCAGAAGCTCTTTAGTTTAATTAGATCCCATTTGTCAATTTTGGCTTTTGTTGCCATTGCTTTTGGTGTTTTAGACATGAAGTCCTTGCCCATGCCTATGTCCTGAATGGTATTGCCTAGGTTTTCTTCTAGGGTTTTTATGGTTTTAGGTCTAACATTTAAGTCTTTAATCCATCTTGAATTAATTTTTGTATAAGGTGTAAGGAAGGGATCCAGTTTCAGCTTTCTACATATGGCTAGGCAGTTTTCCCAGCACTATTTATGAAATAGGGAATCCTTTCCCCGTTTCTTGTTTTTGTCAGGTTTGTCAAAGATCAGATGGTTGTAGATATGTGGCATTATTTCTGAGGGCTCTATTCTGTTCCATTGGTCTATATCTCTGTTTTGGTACTAGTACCATGCTGTTTTGGTTACTGTAGCCTTGTAGTATAGTTTGAAGTCAGGTAGCGTGATGCCTCCAGCTTTGTTCTTTTGGCTTAGGATTGACTTGGCAATGCGGGCTCTTTTTTCATTCCGTATGAACTTTAAAGTAGCTTTTTCCAATTCTGTGAAGAAAGTCATTGGTAGCTTGATGGGGATGGCATTGAATCTGTAAATTACCTTGGGCAGTATGGCCATTTTCACGATACGGATTCTTCCTACCCATGAGCATGGAATGTTCTTCCATTTGTTTGTGTCCTCTTTTATTTCATTGAGCAGTGGTTTGTAGTTCTCCTTGAAGAGGTCCTTCACTTCTCTTGTAAGTTGGATTCCTAAGTATTTTGTTCTCTTTGAAGCAACTGTGAATGGGAGTTCACTCATGATTTTGCTCTCTGTTTGTCTGTTATTGGTATATAAGAATGCTTGTGATTTTTTCACATTGATTTTGTATCCTGAGACTTTGCTGAACTTGCCTGTCAGCTTAAGGAGATTTTGAGCTGAGACAATGGAGTTTTCTAGATATACAATCATGTCATCTGCAAACAGGGACAATTTGACTTCCTCTTTTCCTAATTGAATACCCTTTATTTCTTTCTCCTGCCTAATTGCCCTGGCCAGAACTTCCAACACTATGTTGAATAGGTGTGGTGACAGAGGGCATCCCTGTGTTGTGCCAGTTTTCAAAGGGAATGCTTCCAGTTTTTGCCCATTCTGTTTGATATTAGCTGTGGGTCTGTCATAGATAGCTCTTATTATTTTGAGATACGTCCCATCAATACTTAATTTATTAAGAGTTTTTAGCATGAAGTGTTGTTAAATTTTGTCAAAGGCCTTTTCTGCATCTATTGAGATAATCGTATGGTTTTTGTCGTTGGTTCTGTTTATATGTTGGATTACATTTATTGATTTGCATATGTTGAACCAGCCTTGCATCCCAGGGATGAAGCCCATTTGATCATGGTGGATAAGCTTTTTGATGTGCTGCTGGATTCAGTTTGCCAGCATTTTACTGAGGATTTTTCCATCCGTGTTCATCAGGGATTTTGAAACCAACGAGAACAAAGACACAACATACCAGAATCTCTGGGACACATTCAAAGCAGTGCATGGAGGGAAATTTACAGCACTAAATGCCCACAAGAGAAAGCAGGAAAGATCTAAAATTGACACCCTAACATCACAATTAAAAGAACTAGAGAAGCAAGAGCAAACACATTCAAAAGCTAACAGAAGGGAAGAAATAACTAAGATCAGAGCAGAACTGAAGGAAATAGAGACACAAAAAACCCTTCAAAAAAATCAATGAATCCAGGAGCTGGTTTTTTGAAAAGCTCAACAAAATTGATAGACCACTAGCAAGACTAGTAAAGAAGAAAAGAGAGAAGAATCAAATAGATGCAATAAAAAATGATAAAGGGGATATCACCACCGATCCCACAGAAATACAAACTACCATCAGAGAATACTATCAACAACTCTACACAAAAAAACTAGAAAATCTAGAAGAAATGGATAAATTCCTCGACACATATACCCTCCCAAGACTAAACCAGGAAGAAGTTGAATCTCTGAATAGACCAATAACAGGCTCTGAAATTGAGGCAATAATTAATAGCTTACCAACCAAAAAAAGTCCAGGACCAGATGGATTCACAGCCGAATTCTACCAGAGATACAAGGAGGAACTGGTACCATTCCTTCTGAAACTATTCCAATCAATAGAAAAAGAGGGAATCCTCCCTAACTCATTTTATGAGGCCAGCATCATCCTGATACCAAAGTCTTTCTTCCCTTTCTTTCTCCTTTCCTTTCCCTTCCTTTCCTTTCTTTTTTTTTTTTTTTTTTTTTTTTTTTTTTTTTTTTTTTTTTTTTTTTTTGTCACTCTGTTGCCCAGACTAGAGGGCAGTGGCACAGTCTCGGCTCACTGCAACCTCCACCTCCCAGGATCAAGCGATTTCATGCCTCAGCCTCCTGAGTAGTTGGGATTACAGGCTTGTGCCATCATGCCCAGCTAATTTTTGTAGTTTTAGTAGAGACAGTGCTTCGCCATGTTGGCCATGCTGGTCTCCAACTCTTGACCTCAGGTGATCCGCCCACCTCAGCCTCCCAAAGTGCTGGGATTAGAGGCGAGAGCCACGGCACCTGGCCTGCATTTCTTTACCTATAATTATCTATCTCTCTTGACCTCTAATGTCACTAATTCATAAATAGCAAAAAAGTCTAAATACTTCTTCTCCTCAAATTAGGCTAAGCTCTGACTTTTTCTTGCTGGATATCACTTTCTTAGTTTCCTTTCTTCAAGGTACTTTCACCAACATAAAGCCTCTTGTAGCAATGAGTTAAATTTGATAAATTTTATCACTTATTGGAAGGATAGAAAGTAACTTTAGCAACAAAAATATGAAAATAAGCACGAATATTACTTGAAGTCAAAGGGTAGTTAGAGATGGGGTGATGATTCTTTGTTTAAAATTAAGGCCATTACTTTTTATACAGTTGGTGATTATCGGAGAGGGACAGAGAGAATGGGACATGCAATAGAATTTGATGAATATTTTATAGTTGATGAAAATAGAAAAACAGTTACTAAACACTGCCAGATGATGTGCTGCTGTAGGATCCCTGAAGTCGTAGAGCACAATGAACATACTGGGGTACTTTGAGGCCAAGTACAGACATGATTAAAAAAACTCATTAACAGAAAGGTCATAATGAATTATATTTATACTAATATTGAGATTAATAATATATCATTTGAAAGACTTTTGGAGACATTTTAGCATGGAGAAACATAGTTATTTTCCAGAATAATGATTTTGAAAATAACTGTTAGCATTATGTATTTGAGAAAACACAGCGGCAACAACTGTGAACTTAATGATGCCAAAATTTTCGGACTTTTTGTTTTTCTGGTTCTATAGCTATAAGGTAGACATATTTTCAACAGTAATTTTAGGAAATAAAACAGCTTGAGATGGAAGATTATTAATGAGGAGGCTTATAAACATTCCCTGAATGTTTAGGAATGGATATATAAATGAACACCATTATGAATGCATTAAATATTAATATTGACATTTAAGTATATATTTTGCTTATCATTGGACCTCTGTCTAATGAGCAGATAGGTTTTATTGGGTTTATTTTCAGGCAACGCTCCTCACAAATCAAATGAATAAGAATGAGGAATTTTTGCTTACTTTAGGAGCTGTGGGTGTGCGTGCATGTGTGTATTTGTGTGTGTGTGCTGTTTCTGTATGGGTAATATTTAGGTGTAGTGTTTTGTCTATATTTCTCTAAAAACTTATGACTTAATGACAACTCATCAGATACAACTAATGAGTTTAGCAGGAAAATTGGATTAGGCCATTTTTTCATCTGTTTTACAAAAACTGATATAAGCCAGTTTAATAAAAGGGCACGAGCTTTTCTCTAAATGGTAATTTTATAAGACATTTAAAAATAATAATTCAATCTACTTTTATATGGGTCATGATTTATGTGAGTTATGTGAATCATGATTTAGCAAAATTTTATTTGGGGAATAAGAATATACTATTCTCTTTAATTCTTTCATTAGTTTGAATAACAACTTAGCACCATAATTTACAGACATAACGTTTTCTAGTTTTGATCTGACACTTAAATCTAACAATTAATAAGATAATTTATAAATAATCAGGCCCATTAGGACAGAAATGCTTTCCATAGCAGTTATGTGCAGCTAAATGTCTCCTCAAGGAAACATTTGGCACTGTGTCCATGTGCATCCATATAGTGGAAATATAGTGTTATTTAGATATAAACTAATATCTATTGTTTAAGCTAACATTATATAATAGATATCTGAGTATTCAGAAACAACTTAAAAATGTGCTTTTAGTCAAAGGGATAATTCCTGAAATTTATTACATTCATTTAAAAAATATAAATTTCCTAATGTACTTCAAAAAGAATAAAGTTATGGAGCTGTGTAAATTTCTATATTGAGAAAAATCAATATTTTATAAATATTTTTAAATTATAGAAAAAGTAAGGTTAATATTTGATGTTTTATACCTAAACTTTCAAAAATATAATGTTCTCTTGCATCTGTTTTCTTTTAAAATCTGGTTACACTGACTTCAGATATAATTAAGAACTCTGCTTTGTTATATTTGGAAAATCAAAACGTACCAGATTTGAGCTGATAGAAAAAGAAAATGCTCTTGCTCAGAGTATTACAATATAAAATATTGTAGAGGGCAATAGTATATTTGAAACCTTTTTCTTTGAAGAAATAAAAAATGGGTAAAGACTTATGTTTGCAGTTTATACGTGTATCATTTAGCAGATTTAATATTTTAATTTTTCAGTTGTTTGCTTGACATTGGAGTATATTTTATCCTTCCTTTAAATTGTTACAGGTGACATATTTATTTTTGATACAATAAGTGAATTAAAATGGGATTTATTTGAATATTTTTATGTATACCCTGGTGGGTAGCAAAATTATGCTTGGAAATTTCTGGCTTCAGTAAGTTTTTTACTCTTCATATTCACAAATAAATAATCTCTTTAATTGGATCAAAGCAAGTTACCCAAGGTTCATGTGAATTCTTTATCAACAGGATTATTGTATTATGAGAATCTGAGTTTCATATTTACAGTCCTGTGTCTGAGATAATTGGATTGTTTTGGTAAAGAATTGTGCTAACAAAAGGAAAATGAGGCAGAGGAAGAAAAGAAGGAACTTGATACATACAAATAGACATGAATAAAATAAAAAAGTTAGGCAATACATTAACCAGTGTGAGATATAAAGGAATATGAATAATTAATTTGTTTAAAACAGTGCACCTCCAGAAAAAATTTTGGTCTGTATTTGGCATCTTCAAATGCCATTTAATAAAATAGCACCAGAACATTGATTAAGTAATGTTGCTTTGAATGGTACAGTTTTATGCTTTTTATTCCATGGGCAAAGTAAGTTATTATCCTGGAAGAAATAAAGTTGGGCAAAGTCTATTACAGAATCACACTAGTCAATTATGCTAAATTTCTGCCCAGGATGCTGACTGCCTTGGTTTAAACTGTTAGTCTTTACCTCATTTACAGTTTCTTTTCCTTCAATAGATATATATTAATCTACTAGAGTGTTCCAGATATATTTTTAAGTGCTAGAGAACATAAAGATGAATGAGACACGGTCCTTGTCGTTATGAGGATCCCAGTCTACTAAATGAGAAGTATTGTACTTTTTTTAAATGGGCTTATAACATTAATGGCTACCATTTTAAGCACTAGTCGTGTACTAGACATTATTAAATGTTTTCACCAACTCCCTTAACATTTCCATGGAATTAAAGAAAAAGATGAAGCCAGGAGGCTTCTGAAACTAGCCAGCAACACACAGGAAGGAAACAACCTTGCCAGCAGAGCTGCTGAGGAAAGACCTTAAGACATGTTCTGGAAGGATCCAGTGGCTGGAACTGGAAAAGTACAAATACCAGTTAATATCTAACTGATAAAGTAAGGCATTTAATATAGGGTGCTTAGGATTTCATACTTTATCCTCAGCAGAAATGGGAAACTACTACATATTTTTGTATGGATTTTATTGATCTCTCAGTGATATCTGTCACATTTTCTACTGTGGTTCCTAAAACCTTTGATACCCACTGTCTCCAGTACAGTGTCACTGTAATAACATATCTT
Organism: Pongo abelii; assembly: GCF_028885655.2. Taxonomy (NCBI): domain Eukaryota; kingdom Metazoa; phylum Chordata; class Mammalia; order Primates; family Hominidae; genus Pongo; species Pongo abelii. The sequence goes on along the minus strand of NC_071991.2, from coordinate 87,603,599 downwards.
CTATCGTAGGTCTGCACTTACTCTTTACAGTTTCAGTGTACTTTCAAATAAAAGATATCTTATTCTTACAAGAATCTGAGTTATGTAGAACATACTTTAACCATTTTGGAGAAGGGAGAAATGCTGAGTGTTCCAGCAGCTATCATAGTAACCCTTGCATATTTTTCAGTAGCATAAGATTAGAATTATGGGAACAAGAAGGAGATGCAGCCACATGGGATGGAGGAGAAGCAAGAGATGTGAATGCTGTGTTGGGGCTGGGGGGGACCCAATGCTAAGGACAACTGACAATCACTTCAGCATCTCCCATCTGCCAGCCTCACTAGCAACATCACTTCTATAGTAAACTACCATCTGGCATGGCTGAGAAATGGGATGTTTTACTAAATAACTTATTCAGTTTAATAGAACTTTTGGGTTGAATTATGTGCTTTCAAATAAGTAGACTAAAGGACATGTAGTATAAAATTATGCAGCCCATATTTTAAGCTTTCTTTGATCATCTAAAATCTACTTCAGGCCTACTCAGTCCCCTTGGATCTTCATAAATTTTGGGGAAAAAACCCTCATACTTTCAAGGCAAGATGTCTGACACTGGGAATGCAAAGATGAAATCCTATAGCCCCTACCCTTAAGGAGCTCACCATTTAGCCAATAATGCAATAATTACATTGATTATAGAGCATCTGAGTATTTATGTCAAGGTACATGACCAGCCTAGGAATAATGATGGAGGTATACAAGAAGACAAAATGGAAAATTAAACCCAAGGAACATGGAAAACAATGTTATGAGCTGTGGCTAATACTTATAGATACAACAAAATGTAAAGTAATAGAATGTTCTAGTTGAAAATTTGTTCCACGGGTCCTAAAGTCACCCCTTTGTAGATTACTTGTAACATTACTTGTATTTTTATGAAATACATGATCACTATGTAATTTTTGCATGGCATTGACTAAGACGAGAGTAATTTCCCAGTCAGAAAATGCTATTGTTGCATACTGGCCTAACCCACCCTCTTGTAGTCTGTAGGTGACAACTATGAACCCAGGTTTTGTTGTTTTGATTCATGGATGTTTACACTGTCATTTTTTTTTCAGCTTTTTCTGCTTCACACTAATTATACTATTCACTATCCTGCACTCTCCTTTTCACTTTGCTTCCACTCCTGTCTCACGCTGAGAAACCACCATTTCACACCTGTATCAATGCAGTGCTCTCTATTCATCACCCCACATCTCACTGCAGTTAAAGTAAAATTTTTGAATGATAAGCCTAATCATGTCACTTCCCCTCATAATATCTATTAGTGGCCATGTTGATAAAAGCCTATAACATGTCTACAAGGCCCTGCAGTGGTCTTATCCATGTCTCTCCTTCTAGCTTCATCTTGTACTACTGTCTCCGTGCTCACTATGCTACAGCAAAACTTGCCTGTTTTCAAATCCTGGAATACATCCTATGGCATCTTGTCTCATAGCTTTTCACATGCTGTTCTCTCTCCCTACAATGCTCTGATGCGCCTGCCCCCTGAACCCTTAATACTTATTTATCCTGATGTCAGTCCAAATGACCCTTCCTCTACAAACATTTTCCTTGTCCTCCAGAAAAAGCTGATTGTCTTTGTTGGTGTGCCATGCCCATTCATAGCTTGAATATCAATCTGTTTTTGCCATTTTAATATAATTACATTCACTCATTGAACAGGTATTTATTGAACATTTACTATGTTCCAGACACTGGAGTTACATGGTCTTATGTCCATGTCCATGTTACATGTGACTGGAGTTACAAAAGACAAAGAAGCCCTATTTTTTTTTTATGGAGTTTATAGTTTAATGGTTGAAAAAATGAAATGAATAATACTTTAAAAACTGACTTTCACACATAGTCTCTGTAGATGAAATAAAACGAGGTGATTTGGTAAAATGCACAAAGTAGAGAGGGACAAGTGGGTTATTTAGAGTGGATGTCAAGTAAGGCTTTCTGAGGAAGTGACATTTGGACTGTGATTTTTTGCTAAGAGAATGCCAATCACAGGAGGGCCAGGTGGCAGAACTTTCAAGGAAAGGGAAAGGCCAGTGAAAATGTCTGTCTGGAGGCAGAAACAAGCATGGAGGTTGGAAGAGGAAGACCAGTGTGGCAGATTTAATTAAAATTGGCCATCACGTGTCTGTCTCCTCCACTAGACTGCAAGTGTCTGTGGGGTGGGGCTCTGTCTCTTTTATCTCTGAAGTTTATTGTACAAAATCACACTTTAAAACTCTGCTCAGCAGTTAATTCTTTTGGGAAGAATTTGATGTCTTCTCTCCTGCTCCCTGCCCATCCCCACCACAGAAACACACACCTGCATTCATCCCGGGTAGAAATGACTGCTTTCTTTTTATAATTCAATGCTACTGCCTTCATATTTTTTTTTCTTAACATGGGGAACATTTTCTCGTATTTGTTTGTTTTTATACCTCTCACTTCTAACAATGTCTTGAGAGTAGGGACTATTTCTGATTCAGTTACATGTTTCAAATGCCTAGTGTAATAAGCTCTTAAGCATGCGATCAAATTTTGTTGCAATGAATGAGACAATGAATATATACTGCCTTATCTCTGCTATGGCTTCTATTTTTGTCTTGGTCAAGGTTTCTTGGAAAACAGAACCTGAGGTTAGGTACCTTAAATGGTAATGTGGTTATTGAGATGTACAATCTCAGGGCCAGGCAAATGGAAATGATGCCAGGCAGGATGAGAATGAGATGATGTTACACAACTGGCTCTCAACTAGTTGCTTGGCCGTATTAGATGTCTCCAGATAGGCTGTTTGGAAAATCCACCCCTAGAGGAGTATTCATCAGAGGCATGATGGAGAGGGAATTTATCTGCTGACTTCCTCTTGCCTCTAGTTTTCTATTATTTATGAATGTATTGATGTTAACTCCCCTGGGTCAACTGGCCCCACGGGTGCCCTATGGAGAAGTAAGATCTCTTGCCTGTACTTCATCTGAGACCAAAAGCAATGGGAAGAACTGGAGATGTTGGTCTCAGGCAGTTGGTCAACAGGGGCCCACAGGGTCAGTGGTGGCAGTGGCAGCTGTGATGGAACAAATGGCCAAGGACATGAGATTGCAGGCAAATTTGAGCTGCTCTGAGAAAGTGCATAAGAAGTGACTAATAAAATCTGCAAACTTGATTTTCTTTTAGGCTCTTTCTTCTCCACCCATAAAAATATTTAACTTGGCCGGACGCAGTGGCTCATGCCTGTAATCCCAGCACTTTGGGAGGCCAAGGCAGGTGGATCACCTGAGGTCAGGAGTTCGAGGCCACCCAGACCAACATAGAGAAACTCCGTCTCTACTAAAAATACAAAATTAGACAGGCGTGGTGACCCATGCCTGTAATCCCAGCTACTTGGGAGGCTGAGGCAGAAGAATCACTTGAACTCAGGAGGCAAAGGTTGTGGTGAGTCGAGATGGCACCATTGCACTCCAGCCTGAGCAACAAGAGCAAGACTTCGTATCAAAAAAAAAAAAAAAAAAGGCCAGTTACGGTGGCTTACACCCATTATCTCAGCACTTTGAGAGGCTGAGACAGGAGGATCACTTGGGCCTAGGAGTTCTAGATCAGCCTGGGCAACATAGGGAAACCTTGCCTCTACAGAAAGTAAAAAAATTAGCTGGGCATGGTGGTATGCACCTGTGGTCCCAGCTACTCCTGAGGCTGAGGTGGGAGAAATGCTTGAGCCCAAGAGCTCAAAGCTGTAGTGAGCTATGATTGCACCACTGTACTCCATCCTGGGTGACAGAGCAAGACCCTGTTTCTTCAAAATATTAAATAAATACATTCATAAATGCATATATAAAATGAAAACAAGAAACAAACTTCTGTGACCCCAAATTCCCTTTTAATTTCCTCTTAGTTCTCTCTCTCCTTTCTACCAAAACTTTTGTTCCATCTCTCTATGCCTCACCCTTGACACACCATGGAGGGCCAGCCCCCTTTAGGGTTTTACATCTGCTGTGCTCTTATATGGCTCCCATCTCTTTGATCTTGCTGTCATCTGCGCCTAGAGTGACCTTTTCTACTTCTTTATGTCTTTGTAACTTGGACCAAATGGCATCTATGCCATTTGCTGACCCTTTTCCCAGCTTATTCTGAATGTCGTGCCCCTCCTTACTTAAAATGGCATCCTGCGCTTCCCTGAATCATAATCCTTATAACATTGGTTTAATATGGTATGTTTTATACATCCTTCCAAAAATATTGTGATACCGAATTCTCTCACTGTTTTAAATTCATCTTTGTGTATCAATTTTTGGTTCAATGTCTTGTCCACAGTAAGTAGTAAATACATGTTAGCTAAGCAAAACTATACTAGTTAAGACTAATAGAATAGGCGACTGACCAGAAGATCGTTTTATCTTATTTAATTTTAACGTGGAAAAAAAGGCCAGAAAATAATACATAAAATTTCACCTTATAATTAATAAACTCTTGATTTAATTGTAATTTAAAATGATATTATGAAAATATATTAAAGTGATGATTATCTGTGATAGAGTCTTTCAAGATGGCCATGATCAATTATTTCCTTTCCTTTTGACTTTGTTTCTTTTCCATCAAGAGGTTGTGTTTATTCCCTTCCCCTTAATTTCAGAATTCAGGCTGGGTTTATAACTTGTCTTGGTTAACAGAATGTAAAAGAAATGCCTGAAAGGAGGTGAAAAGCTTACACTTTCTGTTTTGGGGCACTCAGCTGCAATATAAGTAGTGTATCTTCCCAATATCACTATGTGGTATTGTGAGAATGACTAACCTAGTTGTGTGAAGAGAAAGAGGTCACATTAAATAAACAAACAAAACAAAACACAAACAAACAAAAACCCTGACTTGTGGCCTGACATGAAGCTTTTTGAACTTTTCCTTCCAGGTCTGCAGCCAAATAAAATGCACCCAAATGAGTAATCCCAGCCAGTGCCACCTAGAACAGAACAACCTCTCAGCTCAGCTCATCTAACCTACAGAACCATGAAAAAATAATAGATCATTGTTCTAATCTACAAGGTTTAGGGTGATTTGTTGAATATTGATAGATAATGGAAATACCCATATTTAGCTTGGCATTTCCTTTAAAAATGAATCTTAACTTTATGACTTAGTACCAAAATGGTTGGCTTCTGATAATGACCGTAGAATTGATTACAGTCAAGCCTGGTTATTTCGTTTACGAGAGTCCACCAAGTGTTTCTGTGAAAGTAGAACATTATAGAATGCGTTATAAGAATTGTGCACATTGCTTTGTGGCCATATGCACACACTAGACTCTTATTAGTGGAATGATGAGTACATAAGAAACATGAGAAAAATAATAGCTGGTGGAAAAGACTCTAAGCAAAGGAAAACCCTTGACATCATTAGGAGTAAACTTGCTGTGTTAGGGTTCTCCAGAGAGACAGACCGATAGGAGATATATATATATGAGAGATGCGATTTTTTTAGGGAAATTGGCTTACAGTATTATGGAGACTGAGAAGTCTTATGATAGACAATAGGCTGCCTGCAAGCTGGAGAACCAGGGAAGCCAGTTGCCTTACTGTCCAGACTGAAAGCCTTAGAAACAGGGAAGCCTGTGGTATAACTCCGTTTGTGGCTGAAAGCCACAGAGTCCAAAGACCAGAGAACCTGGAGTTTTAATATCCAGGGGCAGGAGAAAAAGGGTGTCCCAGATCCAAGAAAGAGTAAACAAATTTGCCTTTTCTCTGCTTCTTTGTTCATCTACACGCTTCACTAATTGAATGGTGCACACCCACATTAAGGGGGGATTTTCCTCACTAAGTCTACAGACTCACACGCCAATCTCCTAGGGAAACACTCTCAAAGACACATCTAGAAATCATGTTGTACCAGTTTTCTTGGTATCCCCTAATCCAGTCAAGTCGACACCTTGCTTACTTGCAATCATGCAACTTTCTAACAATATGTTGAAAATAATGTTAGTAATAACAATAACAATAAAAAAGCACATTTTATTGAGTTCTTATATATGCCTAGAAAACAGTATCTCATTTAATACTCAGAATAACCATATGAGACAGTTGCTATAATTATAGCTACTTCACAGTTAATTAAACTGAAATATAGAGAAATTGAGTAACTTGTACCAAGCCACATGACAAGTGGTAGAGTCTGGCTGAAAGTAGATTGTCTGATACTAGACCCCTCAATTGTTAACTGCTGGTTATACTAATATATGATGTCTGTTAGCATAATCACCTATTATATATATGTATATAAATGTGCAATATTCGTAATTCTACTGTGTGTATGTGTGTATGTCTGATTGTGAGTGTGTGTGTGTGTGTGTATTATGCTTTTCTTTCAGCAACAAATACTGCCATGACAAGATGTTTTGTAATACCAAGGTCCTCTATATTTCAATGTCGAAGGTAGTACATAGCTTTGGTAAATGACTTCCCTTTACTAATAGCCTGACTGTACCTACCTTCCCCTTCCTTCTGTCCCTTATTTGGATGTTGTAATTAGAATTACCTTCTCCAGTCCTCCTCGCTGCTCATTGAACAGCTCATGAACCAACTGGGCTATGTATATCCATTACTAAAGAACAAGAACCTGATGTTAGGACAGAATAAAGGTATTTGAGTATGATATGTAATCCATTATTTTCTCATTACTTCTACCTCAACTATTATTCCTTAGTTCTCCAAATAGGAGAAAATAATTTTTACCTCTTTTGAAATCACAAGAGGGGTTGTAGAAGTGATTTTAAACATTCAGGCACATACTCCCATACACACATAACAAACCCTATTCCACCCATCAGCTTAATGTTCTTGGCAATTTATTTAACTCACACTGTGGGCAACCACTGCCAGCTTCAATTGGCTTGCTGCCTTTATTGATGTTTTCAGGACCCAAGACCTTTTTATTCATGTTTCCCATTAATCTCAGATGCTTTACAACATTTCAAAAGACAGGAAAACATATTGGGTCAAATTTACAGCTATCTTTGAACTCAGTAGTTGAATCTGCTAAGTCAAACCCAGGTTTCAGCCAGCAAAGTAGCTTTGAAATGCTAGTTTGAAAAAGACTCAAAAGCTTTCTTAGGTGTCAGTTCCTCCTGGGAGAAAAGAGACAGGAATCGCATTTTAATGATTCAAGTCTAGGTATATCACAAGTGCAGCCTGTTTATTTTTAGTGGAGTGAGAAGAATCACCTATTGAAGATGCTTTCTTGTATCCACATATTTATTTTATTTTTAGTGGAGTGAGAAGAATCACCTATTGAAGATGCTTTCTTGTATCCACATATTTATTTTATTTTTAGTGGAGTGAGAAGAATCACCTATTGAAGATGCTTTCTTGTATCCACATATTTATTTTATTTTTAGTGGAGTGAGAAGAATCACCTATTGAAGATGCTTTCTTAAATTCACATATTTAGTCTGTTTTTTTAAAAAAGTTTAAACTTATCACACCCTACAGAGGCAAGATATTTTTATAAATCACATGCTTTCATCTTACATGATATCTTAGTAATACAGTAATTCTTTAATATAAGGCTTACAAATATTTTTTAAAACTTTTCAGCATAATTCTTTTGAGAATAGGGCTAGTATTGGTCACAACTATAAAACATGGCATTTATTTTTGGTTCCCTGTCATCTTTCTTCCAGTCCTTCGTATTACCCACCAGGTATACCTACCTTGGGGCCCATCTATCAGTGCTTCAGCTCTCAGCAATAAACTATTACTTTTAAAATAAATGGTGTTTTCTCTGGGCAAAATTAAGAAGTTAGCCCTCCTTTGATCTTTATGACACTTTTCAACATTTCCCACCCCTGCTTACTTCCTTCAGGTGTTAGAAAATCTTTTTAAAATATCCCCTCTCACTCCATCAGATAGGGGAAGTAATAGCAATATTTATTATTTTATTACCTAATCATAAGCTAAAACAAATATCTTTTAACCAAATATATATCAAAATTTGTACTTTAAGTTCAATTTCTGAGTTTTAATGGTGGCAATGTTAGGTTTTAGCCTCCTTTAAATATACCTTTGAGTATGAGAATATGTGTGGGGGTATGTTTCAAAGATAAAGAACCCCTGGAGTTGCATGTTTAATCCAAAGTAGACTTGCAAGTATTACTGACTTCAAAATGAAGCAGTGTAGTGGGGAAGGGAAAATCTCCTCATGCCTTCCCAAGGAGGACTAGCAAGTGCAGGGCCAGCCAAGGCTTCTTACGTAGGTTTCCCTTGCATTTGGAAGATGTATCAGCCAGAGGTCAGCTGCAGATAAATACTAAAACCAGCCTAGCAATTTTAAGAAGAAATGGCTAAAACATAGGGAAATATACAATTATAAAATAGTAGGAAGTACTGAAGGACAGGCTCTGGGATGGCCTCTGTAATTCTACCACAGACCAGGCCCTCCAGGGATGCTGCCAACTATCACCATTAGAAAGGTGGGTGATTGGAAAACAACCACTTCCTGGTTGTCTTAGATGAAATTCCAAGATCAGGAGACTGCTGCACTATTTCATTAGAACTACATCAGCTGACGTTGAATTCCTAGAAGCCATGGCTTCCCTCTCAATCTCAATTCACATTCAAATAAATGATTTTTCTTTAATGACAAATGATTGTCAGAACCTAAGTCACTTTCAGAGGTGTAGCTGCAAGGGAGTCTTGAAAATGCAGATTTTTAGCCATCTGGGCCTTATAGTACAGAAAAAGGTGAGAAAAGATGCCAAAGGGAGTCAATCCTGACATATTTTTTAAAAATGCAAGTGCTTGAGTCATTTTTATGACCCCTGATCGAAACAGTTACACATTGCAAAAAAAGGCATTGCCTAGATAAACAAAATATTCTTGAATCATTTGCTCTAAACTAGGATATTATTTCTAGGCCTTTAGTCTATTTACTTGGAACACTTTTTCTGTCTGTATTATTGATGATGGCAATTAGATATGAATATCTAATATGTTTGTCATAAGGAAAGATATTATGTTACTAAGATTCAGTAATGATATAATTTAATGTCATTTGTTTCTCATATTAAGTTCTATATTTCAAAAAATTTTTCTATTAAAGGATTGATAATTCTGAATTCTGCAAGCAAGGGAGAACAACATAAACTGATGTTTTTATGAAACTCGAGAACCATTTAGGAATAAATGATTGATATGTTGAATTGTCTCCTGCAAATAAGTGAAGATACCTGAAAAATAAAACATGCTATCTTTCATTCTTACTGAGGTGATTAAATGAGATCAAGTATGGCTATCTGAATTATCCCTGTAAACTTTAATAAGCTACTCTATCTATTAGGGAATCTGAACTGAAGACTATGCAGGCATACAAAGGCTCCTAAGTTCAGTACAATTAAGGGGGAAGAGGAGGGAACACATTATTTTTATAATAAAAAAGTAAAAGTGCAATTTACCCTAGTAAAAAAAGGCACTACAAAAACCTGAAAACAGTAGAGGAAAAGTGCTTTTAAATTTTTCAATTATTAATAACAATTGAAAGATAATATAAAATGTATTAATTATATAGCTGAAAATATATACTAATAAGAGAATAATTACACTGTACTTTAGTGGAACTGAGCAAAATGTAAATATTGTAAAGAAACACAAACATAAAATATATATTTAAACTTCAGTACACAATATGATGCTATTGTAGCATTTTTCCAATTGTTGAAGACGATGACAAAAGTGAAAACTGGGCTGGGTGCTGTGGCTCACACCTGTAATCCCAGCACTTTGGAAGGCCAAGGCTGGCAGATCACCTGAGGTTGGGAGTTTGAGACCAGCCTGACCAACATGGAGAAACTCCATCTCTACTATAAAAAAATACAAAAGTTAGCCGGGCGTGGTGGTGCATGCCTGTAATCCCAGCTACTATGGAGGCTGAGGCAGGAGAATTGCTTGAACCCGGGAAGTGGAGGTTATGGTAAGCCAAGATTGCGCCATTGCACTCCAGCCTGGACAACAAGGGTGAAACTCTGTCTCAAAAAAAAAGTGAAAACTGAAGTGAAAGTAGTAATATGTAGGAAATTTTATGATTTTCCAAATGTGTATAATGGATTTTCATGGTGAACTGTGTTTTGTATTCAAACACAAGAATTTTTAAAACTTAGACAAAAATGGATTAATTCTTAAGTGTCTCGGGGGAACTTAACTGGAAATTTTGTGTATCTTATTTATTGAAATGCTATAAAATAGGCAAACACATTTAATTGGGATTCAGGTGGTTTAAGCACAGTTCAGTATTACACAGATAAATAATGGACCTGTACAAAATTGAACTGGTGCTTTAAAATCCATGATCATGCCTGTAATCTGAACACTTTGGGAGGCCAAGGCAGGAAAATGGCTTTAACCTAGCGGTTTGAGGCTGCAGTGAGCTATTAGAGTGCCACTTCACTTCAGCCTGAGTGACAGAGCAAGACCCTCTCCTTAAAAGAAAAAAATAAAATCCATGATATTTCTATCATGCTTCTTGTACTCCCTTCTCGGAGGAATTGCTTTGCATTTTGGCTAATAAAATCATATCCCCTCTTTACTTTCTCTCAAGTCTATCTCTTTTACTTCTTTCCCAGACAGATCAGTTTTAGCTCACCATAGCAACCTCTGGGACCTGACCCAGTCTTTGCAGACCTGTCAGATCAGTGTTCTCTCTTGAGCAAATTCCTTAAGTGACTCTTTCCTATCACATTAGATCTAACTTGCTCTTTCTGAATTCTCTAATAGGGATATGTTTAAATTAGTTGAATTAATTTTTGCTGCTCTTTCTGAATGCACTTCTGTGAGTCTAATGAGTCTAGGCTTCTTTAATTTAAATAAAACTATAATGCTTATTCCAGCATCTATACCTTTATTTACAATTATCCCTTTGATCAAAATATCTGTCTGTCATTTATTCAGTGACCAAATCCTCAACACTTCTGGAGATCCTAGGCCAAACTTTTCTTATCTATCAATGAGTTCTCTGACCGCTAGGTCTATTTTAATCCACCCACTCCGTCACTTCTCTACTCTCTTGTTGCATTTAGAATAATTCTGTCTTATATTGTTTGCTGTTAAGTTCATGTGTTTTAATCAGTTGTCCTGCAAAAAGCTGTAAACTCCTTGAAAACATGGGCTGTGCTTTCATCTTCTTAATTAAAAGCAATATCTAGCTCATAGGTCAGTTTCCAGGAGTTTTCAATATTATTCTTTAGCACTAATAAAATCTTTATAAGAGAATATAAATGACCTAGAAATGTTAATAAAATATACACCACTTAAAAAGTATATTGATTAAAGTGAAATTTTAGAAATATGAATTAAAAATAAGTAATAAAGACAAACATATCACAATGAGCTTTACCTTAAAAACATCATCTTAGGTAGTACAGGAAATTATACAGAGAATATTTGAATAAATATTTTATATATATATATTTATATATATATTTATATATATATTTATATGTATATATTTATATATATATTTATATGTATATATTTATATATATATTTATATGTATATATATATATATATTTTTTTTTTGGACAGAGTCTCCCTCTGTCGCCCAGGCTGGAGTGCAGTGGCGCGATCTCAGCTCACTGAAACCTCCACCTCCCAGGTTCAAGCAATTCTCATGCCTCAGCCTCCTGAGTAGCTGGGATTACAGGTGTGTGCTACTAGGGAAAACAGAATTTTAAAAAGCAAAATGACTAATCAAGTCTGTGTAAATACTGACTGATAAGTAGAAAGTAGAACATTTCTCACTCTCTCTCAGCATTAGAACCCTGAGATCAACATTAGCCAAGTCATGAATTTGTAGGTATATGTAGAATTAGAAAGAAGCAATTTGGAAACAACTAACTGTTAAGTAATTGATTGATTTATATTAAAAGAGATGAAATCTGTAATACATATCTATCTGAAGGTATTATAATTTGAATTCCAGTCCTTCTTATTTTAGAGGTTAAATGGATATTAAGGGAGTGTGAACCAGTGGTTAAAATCTCTTTGGGACTTAGAAGTATCTGAGATAAAATCCTGTCTCTTCTATTAATTAAGGTGTGATTGTGGCCTAGTTACTTAGCTTCCTCACCCAGTTTCAGTCTTTATAAAATAAGCATAATAATAGTGTCTACCTCATAGAGTGAGTAGAAGATTAAATGCGATACAGAATTTATAGCGGGGAAAAATTCTTGGCATATGAAAATATTAAATAAATGTTTGCTGTTATTGCTATTATTATTTTCATAAAATATATTATCTTTTACATTCACTCAGAACCAGAGCCAATATTTCTATAAAATGTATTGTTTTGGAATTAAATGAAAAGTTGTGTGATAATATATTACTTGTTTCAATACATAAGGAATTTATACTTCTTCCTTACAAAAATAGAGGTTTTGAGAATATTCCTCGTTATTTCAGAGGTGAAACAACAGAATATGACAGAAAATATTGAAAAATACTATTGTAAAAAAGATGCGGTTAAATCATCATTGGCCATTGCAAGTAAAATTTTGGGATTAAGTATACTGTTAAATTAGTCAACATGTACATTTTAACTGAAATAAATAATTAGTTTAGATAATACTTCTAACTTAAGATAACTCATTATTCTCATTTGAACTTAAAATTCTTCCACTGGTGGTAATTTGAAATGGGCTATAATCCCATTGGTACCTTTTGTATGACTTGAGGGTTTCGGTTCCTCCTGTCAGAATTCAACTCAGATTTAAAACCAGACTGTGGTCTCACTTTCTCCATTAGATAACACCAAAGATTGCCCTATTTCCCTTTAGAATTTATTATTTATATCACATTTTAAAAAATTTGGTAATTTGAGGCCTTGTCTTGCAGCTTACTACCTCATGGATATATGTCTTAACAACTCAATTTTAATTTTGTAGAAGATAGATTACTCAGTATTCTCATCTATAAAATGGATATAATAAGGGTGTCTGCCTGATGAGAATGGTATAGGAATCAAGAGTCAATATAAGTAAAATGCTTAGAAGAGTGTCTGGCATATATTCAAACCTATTTGTTAAATAAAAACTAGATTTCTTTTGCATTTCTTTAATCACCTATACTATGCTATTTTTGACAATGAAAACAAAATATTACTTGAAATAATCATGAAGAAATTGGCCATTTGGGATAATAATGTACTTTTATGCTGAAAGCTGCTTTTAACTAATACAAATGCATCCAATATAGATAAATTAGTAAAATCTTAATGAGATAAATAAATCAGTTTGCCTTTGTAAAACTTTAAATGTATCTAAGTTTAGTGACTTAATTTAGTGACTTTTCCAATTAATTTGTTGTCTACACCATCTTCTAAATATACTACTTAAATTCCTGTTCCCATGTCTTAACTTTTGCAGTTATGCCCAAATACCTTATCCTTCCACTCCTCTAGTCCTCGTTCTACTCATGCTTCAGTATATCAGGGTCACAGACCACTCTGCCAGGCAATATTAGGTTCACGATGAAAAGGGAGAAGAAGAAGTGTTGGCAGATTCCTGCGATACTCAGAAAACAGTATAAAAAGGACCAAGTGGTTTGAAACAGGCTTTAAGATGCAAGAGATTACAAAGAAGTCTTCCTTGTAGATTGAATGTTAGTGCCAATTACTGATATAAACATCTTTGGAGGAGACCTCGTTTGAGCAAAGTTAATGACTTCTGTTCTGGATGTGTACAATTTAAAGGGCCTATAATATGTTTTACCCATGCATCCTCAACAAGGATGATATTGCCACCAAAGGGGGTAAAAATTGGTTGCTGGGAAGTAAAAAAAATCTTACTTTTTATGCACAAAGTATAGAAAGGCATATACTACATAAACATTTATGCTACTGCATATTTATCAAAATTTCGTGGAGGGCAATTAGGAAAATATTGTCTATAACACTTATGGGAAGCACAGATAATGTAAAGAAGTATGAAGTTATTCAAGAAGTATGGAATTTATGTGAGAATATGTATGGGAGATCATATGTGTGTATGTATGCACATACACATATACATCTAAAGGAAGTCAATGTACACACAGGAATTGAAGCCACATGCATAGAAGAGTTTACCAGGGTCAGTAAATTCCAGCTCACATTAAGAATATTAGGAGAGGTTTTAAAATCTTTCTGGACCCCACCCTGTGGAAATTCAATTTTTAAAGCTTCCCGAGTTAAGTCTAAAGTGTAGGTAGAGTTAAAAGCCACTTGAAGGCGGGCATGGTGGCTCATGCCTGTAATGCCAGCACTTTGAGAGGCTGAGGCAGGCAGATTGCTTGAGCTCAGGAGTTAGAGACCAGCCTGGGCAACATGGTGAAACCCCGTTTCTCCAAAAAATACAAAAATTAGTTGGGTGTAGTGCCAGACACGTATAATCCGAGCTATGCAGGAGACTGAGGCAGGAGAATTGCTTGAGCCCAGGAGGTGGAGATTGCAGTGAGCCAAGATCGTGCCACTACACTCTAGCCTCTACCCTGGGCTACACAGCGAGGCTGTCTTAAAAAAGAAGAAAAAAAAAAGTCCACTTATCTGGGGAGAGGAGTAATTAACGAATAAAAGTTGTTCCGTGACAGTCTTATGGAATTAGTTCCCAGAGCAACTGGTATGAAAGATAATTTGGAACTTCAGAAAATATGGTGTTTTGCTAGCAGAGTCAAGGGAAAATTTGCTATAAAGAGGCTGAGTTGTGCAGTTTGTAATCTGAATTGTACAGAATCTGCAGTTCATAATCAGTTTCAGCTTTTGCTGAGAATTTGAAGAATGCCATAAAAATATTTACTGGATTTAACAAAATGGAGATCATTGGTTTTGGCAAAGCAGATGACAAATTGAAAACAGATTACAGTAGAAATAGTTTATTCTATATAGATTATCTAATTTCTATTTTTTCCCAGAAACACCATGGTTATAATCTTTTGTCTAACATCTGTTGGATTGTCATTTTCTTATTGATACATAACAATCTCTTCTAATTTAAACATTACTGAATTTATTACATATTTTAAACTCTTTATAAAAATTGCTTTGTTGTTTTAATTTTATTTTTAGTTTAGTGTTCTTTTGGCTTTGTCCTTTCAAAGTTTAAAATATTATGCAGTAGAATTTACCAATATGATACAGTAAACTAAGGGAAGACACTGGGCAGGAGCAATTTATACACAATGAGACAAACCAAGGAAGAAAATTTTAATTAAATTTTTCTTAAATGTAATTGAGGTGGTTGATTAAAAATTGATGACTTTCCATTTTCAATATGGTGATTATTAATTTTGCTTTTATTGTCTTCCTTTCATGTATGAATATTTGTACTGTTCTAACATCTATTACCTTAATTTAATGGCTAGTGAACATTATTTTAATGGAAAATTCTTTAAACATTAAGGCATTTAGTGAGGTAGATTAATAGAAGCAAATAAACACTATTTAAGATTTATATTATCTAAGCATTGCACAAAAGGCATCTCATAACTCTAACTCATAGTAAAATGAGTATATTGATCTCTCCATTTCCCAAATAGTGTTTTAAAGATAAAATAAATAATATATCATCATTATTAAATTATTGTGGAGATATTTAAAATTATGATAGGTTTAGGATGCTTAATGGACTGTAGGTTATTTATAAAAATGAATGGATTGCATTTAGAAAGAATATTTATGAAGCTAATTTTCATACAACTTTCTTTTGCCATCCAAATAATATTTTTTGGACAATTGAAACCTAGATCTCTGAAAAAGAATTTCAGTCTGTACTCATAAAAATACTATGAGATTATATTGCTGAGTTAGCACCATAAGAACAATGTTTCTGCAAATTTTTTCTTCTGGGTGCCCACCCCACAGCAGATTCTTCACCAATATTTGTTAGAATTTAAATTTAGCCCAATTCTTTAAATAAGAATGCAGAGATTTCATGGTATAATAATAGAATAATCAACACTCTTTGTGTTCTAACTATTTTACTGCTTCATAAATAAAGTTCTTGAGTCCAAGACATCTGAACATGTATCAGAATATTCACTAATTATTGTGAACATATTTTAAAATGGCTTAGGCTACAGATTCTTTCCTTACAAATCCATCCCATTGTTTGGGGAATCCAATTGTAGGGTGCTTCATATTAGGACAAAAAAATAAATTAGTAAACTTGTTTCTTTTTCTCAAAACATCATAATAGATTTGCAATTTTCCATTATATATTTATTCAGCTTATTTTTGGAAGATGTTGGTCTTGTTAAGATATCACTGAGAATACTAGATTACTATGTACAACTTATATTCTGGGAACTGTAAGTAACATTTAGCTGCTTACCCCAAATGGCCAAGTAAATGAACAACTGTTGTGTCTTATCTTAGAAATAAAGGTTCATATAATCATCCTTCAGCGCAGAGTATTAACATTTGTTTGAGAAGAGCTCTTCAGTAGAAAAAATAGCTAATATAGACACTATTATTCTCAATAAAACCAAAACAAAGCTGTAACTCTGAGTCTGTTCTCTTTCACCCCATTGCCTCTGTAGGAGAAAACATAACCAAAGCTCCAGTGCTCAGCACCAGCTCATGAGCACATTTGCTTCACTTAGTGTTTAAGATTGTATGCAGAAGGGCTTCATTTTGAGAATTAACAATGGTGCAATTCTTCATTAAAACATGTATGCCTAAAGAACATGAGCAGACACTTTTCAAAAGAAGACATACAAATGGCCAATAATATATTAAAAAATGCTCAACATCAGTAATCATCAGAGAAATGCAAATTAAAACCACAATGAAATACCATTTCACACCAGTTAGAATGACTATTATTAAAAAGTAAAAACTTACAGTTATTGATGAGGCTGCAGAGAAAAGGGGACGCTTATACACTGATGGTGGGAATGTAAATTATACACTGATGGTGGGAATGTAAATTAGTTTAGCCACTGTGGAAAGCAGTTTGGAGATTTCTCAAAGAACTTAAAAAGGAGCTTCCATTTGACCCAGCAATCTCATTACTGGGTGTATACCCAAAAGAAAATAAATTGTTCTACCAAGAAACAACATGCACTTGTATGTTCGTTGCGGTACTATTCACAATAACAAAGACAAGGAATCAACCCAGGTGCCCATCAGTAGTTGACTGGATAAAGAAAATGTGGCACATATGCACCATGGAAAAGAATGAGATCATGTCATTTGTGGCAACACCAGTGCAGCTAGACCATAAATCTAAGTGAATTAATGCAGGAATGGAAAAACAAATACCGAATTTTCTCGCTTACGAGTGGGAGCTAAACATTTAGCATTACACACAGACATAAAAGTGGGCACAATAGATACTGGGGACTATTACAGTGGGGAGGGAGGAAGGGGACAAGGGTTGAAAAATTACCTATTGAGTACCTGGGTCACAGGATCATTCATATCTCAAACCTCAGTGTCATGTAATACCCCCATGTAACCAACCTGCACATGTACCCCCTGAATCTAAAATGAAAATTGAAATTAAAAAATGTCTTCCAAATAATTTTTTAAATGACTATGCTTTCTGCAAAAATAGAAGAAAAAAATTTTAAAAAAATTCCCTCTGGGTTAAACATGGTAGAGAATTGTCACACAAAAGAAGCATTTGCCAGCCATCATTTGCAAATTTCAAGATGTCTAGGAATCTCATAAGGAAATTGTTTAAAATGATTATTTACAGCTTCCACTGCCAGAGATTTTGATCTCATCAGGTTAGGATCCAGGGAACTCCAGAGACTGCATGCATCACATTTTGACAAACAGTGAAAAAGAATCTTTTTTTCTTTGTCTTCCATGTGTTTAAAATTAGGCAGAGAGTTGCTGTTTCCTCTTTGTGCATACAACTAGACTAGATTTACCAGACATTGTTACATAAGGCATGGCCATATAACTGAGCTGTAGACAATGGAAAGTAAGTGGAAGACAATTATCGGTCCTGACTCATAAAACCTTACTCAACACACTTGTCCAAGCTCTTTTCCCCTTTCAGGCTAGCTTGAGTGGAGGTGACCAGTACGGTGGCATTGAAAGTCAACAAAATGTATAGGAGCAAACATCTTCTAAGTCAGCAGTTCTCCTCAACTTCAGGACATATACAAATCAAATCATATGCTTGTTAAACCCACAGATTATAAAATTCTACCACCAAAGATTTTGATTTGATAGGTCTACAAGAAATGCACAGGAATCCGTATTTTAAAAATCATGAGGCAATTCTGATTTGTGTGATTCTGGTTCTATAGGTTGAGAAGCACTGAATGAGTGTATGTGTGTGTTTAAGTAATAGTCAGTGTAGTTAATGCTAGTGTTGGTTACCAATTATATGTCACTTATCAAACTACATCTATTTCTGCATCTTTTTATATATTTATTTTAGAAGACAATAGCATTATAGGTTACAGAAAAAACTGGATCTCCAGAAATCACATTATAGATTACAGAAAAAGAAAATTGGATCTCAAGAAATCATCTAATTTAATGGAGAGCCTAATGAAGGCAGATGTCTAATCTCACTTTTTCTCAAACTAAATAATACCAGCTACTTTAACTCTTCCTTTAGGGTATTATTTTATATCTCTATAATGATTTTATCTTTTTTTTTTTTCTGAGCACTCTCCATATTCTTTACCTCATTTAAAAAATAAGGAGAGCAAAGTAAATATATTGATAAATGTTATTAATGCAGAGTGTTACACAAAAATAATTTATAGGCTTTACATAAGTAGTCATTATTTATATTATATGTATTTTAAATACAGAGGATATTATTTAATTTCCTTAATGTATTGGAGACTTTAAAATGAAAAGTACATGTATCTTGTTCATTTTTACATGCCTGACTTACATTGGTTATCTTTTGCTTCTCATATATTTATTTATTTTGCTTTATATCTATATATCTATTTATCATCTGTATCTATTTATCATCTATATCTATCTATCTTCTATCTATCTAATTTTGGCGTTTTATCTTAAAGTTTAAAAAAATCTATGGCACTATATACACCTATATGACCTTGATTCTCCTCCAGTGGTTTCCTATTTGTATGTTGAGGAACTGTTATATTTTAGACAAGAAGCTTGGCATTTTATATAAATTTCATATTTGAAATAGCAATTTATATTGCCTACTGTATGACAGATGGAGAAACGAGATTGATATGTAATAACTTACTTGCCCAATATCATTTACCTAGTAAATTGCATTGTAATTTAACATTTTTTCATACTCTTTTGTCTTAAAAAAATTAAAGCTTGTGAGAAAAACTTTTATAATGAACATCCTTATATAGATAATTTTTATTTCATTATGAAATGAATTTTAACCAGAATTATGTTGTCTTTGAGTGGAAGTCACCATAATGGCAGTCTACAATTATGTTTATTAGTTTCGTCCATTGAATCAGGGTGCAAATATTTCCCTTCTAGAAGGCTACTAATAATAATTTTCTCTCAATGCTTTTCCACTTTGAGCTTAAAGTGCTCCTGAATAAATTACTACACTAAATCCTGCCATCAACCAATGCAAAAGAGGAAGCATTTCAATGCATATATAATTTGTATCCCTACTTGAATTGCAGCATTAGATTTCTAGTCACCTCATATTGGATTATTCTTGTTTTTGAGTAAAATTCAGTTTATGTACTAAAGATTCCATCACCAAAGTGAAAATAGTTGGGCATTATATTACATTATCTGCTACCTTCCTCAGAGCAGGAATTTTTATTTTGGATAAAAATGTCTTTTGTTTTTCCCTGAGTATTGAAATGTTCATGGTTTAGAGTCCAAATCTCTAAATGAGATCACTGGCTTGTATTTACTATGCTAATTTATCTTTTCTCATAAAACGATACCGGGTTTTCTCTGTGACTGCTGCTTTTCAGTGATGTATTGATCTGATTTTGGCTAAACAATACAATATTGCTAAAATCTGGCTAAGAAGAGGACCATATCAGATAATTCAGTACAACTGTATATCATTTTCTATTAGAAAATTTATGTTTTCCCCTTGAATAGTCTATTTTTCCTAAGTTTGGACCATATTAAATATGCAGATGTACAAAGAACAACTATAAGCAATTACAATATACTAGATACGAAAAATGTTTTGATAAAAACTCTATTAGGAATTATATCTCCTTTCTGCATCTTTCAGAAATTAGTTCTTTACTTTTCATAAGTTTTCTTAAGATTACTTAAAGAGAATATCTTCTTTTCATTGTGAAATCGATAACATATAAAAGCCATCTTATATGCGTCTTTTTATACCTGATGAAACATTATAATGAAATTGAAAATCACCATACATTGTGTGCAATAAAATAATGCATTATTAATTATATTAGCACTCAGATCATTAAGAAAATAAAATGTTCTTTATCAAATTTTCAAGTCAACCTTTTTCTCTGAAATTTATCACTGCAGAAAATATTTAAATGGGAAGTCTGAATTTAATGCTTTTGTATCTATCTGTTCTTTTCAGGAATTTGAGGCATTTTGTTAGTTTTCCATTAACCACAAATACATATCTTACATTTCACCATAAGATACGAAAAGAATTTGGGAGATGAATTAGTCCAAAACAATGGACCATATTTATAGGATCATTAATGCAAATAAAGGAGCAGTTATACATTTATTCCAAAATTTTATCTGAAATTTGGGAGGTTTTGTGATGATGGTAGATGGATTAGGGATGATACTCTTCCTATACAGATTTCCTGCTCTGCATGGATGTATATTTGTAGGTGCGGGTAGGTGTTGATGTTACTCAGAGGCCCTGCCTGCTAACAGACACTTGGCACTGTAAGCCATTTGGCGTTACCATGGGTATTAGCTATTATCTTCCCTGTGAAAACTCAGGAGTTAACAGGAATTGTTTTTCTTTGATAGTTGAACAAGTTTTGGCTTGAACTACTGATATGGTTTGACTGTGTGTCCCCACCGAAATCTCTCATCTTGTAGTTCCCATAATTCCCACATGTTGTGGGAGGGACCCAGTGGAAGATGATTGAATTATGGGAATGGGTTTTTCTCATGCTGTTCTTGTGATGGTGAATGCATCTCCTGAGATCTGATGCTTTTAAAAACTGGACTTGCCCTGTACAAGCTCTCTTTTTGCCTGCTGCCATCCACGTAAGGTGTGACTTGCTCCTCCTTGCTTTCTGCCATGATTGTGAGGCCTCCCCAGCCATGTGGAACTATAAGTCCAATAAACCTCTTTCTTTAGTAAAATGCCCAGTCTTGGTTATGTCTTTATCAGCAGCATGAAAACAGACTAATACAGCTGTATTCAATGGGATCCCTACATTATCCTTCTAGTGTTTCAGAAAGGTGTCAAGAATCCCAAGTTCCTCCTGGTGTCTTCTGACTGGAACTTTCTCCTTGTTCTTAACTAACATATGAGATGGTTAATTTTTTGTGTCAACTTGACCAAGCTAAAAGATGCCCAGATAGCCAGTGAAACATTATCTCTGGGTATATCTGTGAGGATGTTTTTGGAACAGATTAGCATTTGAATTAGTAGACTGAGTTAAGAAGATTTGTCCTCACTAATGTTGGCAGGCATCATCTAATCCATTTATTGAGCATCTGAATAGAACTATTTAGACAAGAACAATAGGGCCAATTTTCTTTCTCTCCTCTTGAGCTGGACATCCATCTTCTCCTGCCCTTGGACATCAGAGTGCTAGGTTCTTAGGCTTTCAGATTTAGAGATGCACACTGGTGCCATCCTCTGGTTCTCAGGACTTTGGACTCGGAACTGCATTACACCATTAGCTTTCCTGGTTCTCCAGCTTGCGGATGGTGTACGATGAGACTTCTAGGTCTCCACGATCTTGTGAGAGAAATCTCATAATAAATCATCTAATATATATCTTATATCTTATTTGTTCTGTTTCTCTAAAGAATTCTGACTAATACACTCACCTTGCCTCTTTGGTGACTCTTTTCTTGTCTCTGCTCCATGTAAATTCAAATAGTACAACTCCTTCGTTTGAATTACATCTAAACTAGTCACATGACATGTTGTTTGTATGTCAGCCTTATTAAATATTTTTAGAGTTTTTAGAGTGTGGTTTTCTCATTGACATTTTCCTTTACTGTCACTTGCTCGTACTTTCTCTCCTTATTCCATGTCCCTGCTTGAAGTCACATTCTTCCTCTGTCTTAACTTGCTGCACTTTCCTCACTTTTAAATTCTCTCTGATTCTAATCTGAGAAGTTTAGCTCTCTCTTTACTATTTTCTTTGAAAGCATGTACTAGGAGTTATAACTTTTTAACTTGGTGAAAGATCATTTGCCAAACAAGAGTTAATATGCTGCTCTGGAAAGAAATATTGCCTATCCCTTAGTGGAAGAAGTAGCTTTGATCAGTTGTGTCAAGTATCTAGTAGTTAAATTACTTGAATGTGAACCTCACTTCTATTTATCTGAAATTTAATCTGTAACATGGGAATTATATTTGCACTTGTGGGTGTGTAGTGCAGGTTTGAGACTATATTCAACCAACACCTAGCACAGTCCCTGGTATGTGACCATTGGTCAATAAATGTTAGTCTCCTCCTCTTTTCCTTGTGTAGGTAACTCCTTTTCCACTTTCCTCTTCTCAGTCTTCCATCTTCATGGCTCCCCACTTTGCTGCTAAGTAAAGAGCTCTTATGTGGTTCTCTGTGTGTGAGAGCTGAGATGTTATACATGACCATGTTTTACCTCCTTGCCTATGATAACCTGTGAATACGGAGTCTACATTTCTTAGCAGGAGATTGAAAATCTCTCATACCAAGATTCCATTTTATTTACCTCTTTATCTCTCCTCTTCATACAACTTATTGTGTAACCCCGCTATACTACCAATTGTTCCCAGAATGTGTCACTCACTTTTATGTCTTTGGGCTGTTGTATATGCTATGCCTTTTCTCTCAATCACCTATTCACCACCTACTAATATCACCTCCCCGCTTTAGCTTTTCCTGACACAGAAGTGTGTTAAATGTTGCTGTATCTGAATTTCAAGAAAAACTCATAGCACTTACTATATTGGGTTATCATTTACTAAGTTGTCTGTCTCTTTCTATGCCATGCTCTTTCTATGCTATCTACGTTAAAGCATGGCATATAATTTAGTCACTTTTGTAGCTTACCATTGAATCTCATAGAATTATATTTTATGATCACTATTAATTATTACTGATATTACAACCTGGGGACAAATAAGCAATGAATTAATAATATTTTGACAGGTGTTCCCATGTGGGACCCATGATTCCCTTTACACCACAGGTTGGAGGGGAATTATGATCCTATTTCTGGTGACTCCGCTTCCTTCAAATACTGCTTTCCCATCTCAAGCAGTATTGGAAGCTCCTACTTCTCTGAGCCCACTAGGGGAAGAAAGCATCTTTTAATTGTGTGTTACAAAGTGAGAAGAACTCTCAAGTATGACGTAAGCGCATGCCTTGTAATTTAGTAGCCAAACTATCCACAAAACCCATTCTGTGACTGTAGTTGCCTTTTAAACTCATCTCTTTATATCAAATTCATTTGACTGATTTATTATTATGCTAACAATATCCAAATATTATACCACCACACAAAATATTAAACTCTGCCTACTATTTCCATTCCACTTCCCACCTAGACATTAAAGTGAAGAAACCCCAGAAGGTCAGCATGTATACCAATATAATGAGTCCATCTCACCCCATTTTCTGTTTGTCCACAAGTGAATATGGTCACCACCAGCTCTAGCCCCCATGTTGAGCTGCTCATTCATTGGAATTCCTAGTGGCTGTTTCTTCCCTGTAATAGGCAGCACCATCAATAAACCACTTCTTTAGAAAACAAAAATATGTTTTTAAACAACAGGTGAAGGTTTGTTACATAGGTAAACTCATGTCACAGGGGTTTGTTGTAAAGATTACTTCATCACCCAGGTATTAAGCCCAATACACAATAGTTATCTTTTCTGCTCCCACCCTCCACTGTCAAGTAGACCCCAGTGTCTGTTGTTTCTTTCTCTGTGTCCATAAGATCTCATCATTTAGCTCCCATGTGTAAGTGAGAACATGTGGTATTTGGTTTTCTGTTTTTGCATTAGTATGCTAAGGATAATAGCCTTCAGCTACATCCATGTTCCTGCAAAAGACACAATCTCATTCTTTTTGTATGGCTGCGTAGTATTCCATGGTGTATATATACCACATTTTCTTTATCCAGTTCATCATTGATGGGCATTTATAGGTTAATTCTATTTATAGGGGTTAATTCCATGTCTTTGCTATTGTGAATAGTGCTGCAATGAACATTCGTGTGCATGTATCTTTCTGGTAGAATGATTTTTATTACTTTGGGTTTATACCCAGTAATGGGATTATTGGGTCGAATGGTAGTTCGGCTTTTAGCTCTTGAAGACTCACCATGTTGCTTTCCACAATGTTTGAACTGAATTACACTCCCACCAACAGTGTGTAAGTGTTCCCATGTCTCCGCAATCTTGTCAGCATCTGCTATTTTTTGACTTTTTATAATAGCCATTCTGACAGGTATGAAACAGTATCATTGTGGTTTTGATTTGCATTTCCTTAATGATCAGTGATATTGAACTTTTTTCATATGCTTCTTAGCTGCATGTATGTCTTCTTTTGAAAAGTGTCTGTTCAAGTCCTCTGCCCACATTTTTTTTTTATTATTATTATTATACTTTAAGTTTTAGGGTACATGTGCACAATGTGCAGGTTAGTTACATATGTATACATGTGCCATGCTGGTGTGCTGCACCCATTAACTCGCCATTTAGCATTAGGCATATCTCCTAATGCTATCCCTCCCTCCTCCCCCCACCCCACAACAGTCCCCAGAGTGTGGTGTTCCCCTTCCTGTGTCCATGTGTTCTCATTGTTCAATTCCCATCTACGAGTGAGAACATGCGGTGTTTGGTTTTTTGTCCTTGCGATAGTTTACTGAGAATGATGATTTCCAATTTCATCCATGTCCCTACAAAGGACATGAACTCATCATTTTTATGGCTGCATAGCATTCCATGGTGTATATGTGCCACATTTTCTTAATCCAGCCTATCATTGTTGGACATTTGGCTTGGTTCCAAGTCTTTGCTATTGTGAATAGTGCCGCAATAAACATACGTGTGCATGTGTCTTTATAGCAGCATGGTTTATAGTCCTTTGGGTATATACCCAGTAATGGGATGGCTGGGTCAAATGGTATTTCTAGTTCTAGATCCCTGAGGAATCACCACACTGACTTCCACAGTGGTTGAACTAGTTTACAGTCCCACCAACAGTATAAAAGTGTGTTCCTATTTCTCCACATCCTCTCCAGCACCTGTTGTTTCCTGACTTTTTAATGATTGCCATTCTAACTGGTGTGAGATGGTATTTCATTGTGGTTTTGATTTGCATTTCTCTGATGGCCAGTGATGATGAGCATTTTTTCATGTTTTTTTTTGGTTGCATAAATGTCTTCTTTTGAGAAGTGTCTGTTCATATCCTTTGCCCACTTTTTGATGGGGTTGTTTGTTTTTTTCTTGTAAATTTGTTGGAGTTCATTGTAGATTCTGGATATTAGCCCTTTGTCAGATGAGTAGGTTGCGAAAATTTTCTCCCATTCTGTAGGTTGCCTGTTCACTCTGATGGTAGTTTCTTTTGCTGTGCAGAAACTCTTTAGTTTAATTAGATCCCATTTGTGAATTTTGGCTTTTGTTGCCATTGATTTTGGTGTTTTAGACATGAAGTTCTTGCCCATGCCTATGTCCTGAATGGTATTGCCTAGGTTTTCTTCTAGGGTTTTTATGGTTTTAGGTCTAACGTTTAAGTCTTTAATCCATCTTGAATTAATTTTTGTATAAGGTGTAAGGCAGGGATGCAGTTTCAGCTTTCTGCATATGGCTAGCCAGTTTTCCCAGCACCATTTATTGAACAGGGAATCCTTTCCCCATTGCTTGTTTTTCTCAGGTTTGTCGAAGATCAGATAGTTGTAGATATGTGGCGTTATTTCTGAGGGCTCTGTTCTGTTCCATTGATCTATATCTCTGTTTTGGTACCAGTACCATGCTGTTTTGGTTACTGTAGGCTTGTAGTATAGTTTGAAGTCAGATAGCGTGATGCCTCCAGCTTTGTTCTTTTGGCTTAGGATTGACTTGGCGGTGCGGGCTCTTTTTTCATTCCATATGAACTTTAAAGTAGTTTTTTCCAATTCTGTGAAGAAAGTCATTGGTAGCTTGATGGGGATGGCATTGAATCTATAAATTACCTTGGGCAGTATGGCCATTTTCAGGATATTGATTCTTCCTACCCATGAGCATGGGATGTTCTTCCATTTGTTTGTATCCTCTTTTATTTTGTTGAGCAGTGGTTTATAGTTCTCCTTAAAGAGGTCCTTCACATCCCTTGTAAGTTGGATTCCTAAGTATTTTATTCTCTTTGAAGCAATTGTGAATGGGAGTTCACTCATGATTTGGCTCTCTGTTTGTCTGTTATTGGTGTATAAGAATGCTTGTGATTTTTGTACATTGATTTTGTATCCTGAGACTTTGCTGAAGTTGCTTATCAGCTTAAGGAGATTTTGGGCTGAGACAATGGGGTTTTCTAGATATACAATCATGTTGTCTGCAAACAGGGACAATTTGACTTCCTCTTTTCCTAATTGAATACCCTTTATTTCCTTCTTCTGCCTAATTGCCCTGGCCAGAACTTCCAACACTATGTTGAATAGAAGTGGTGAGAGAGGGCATCCCTGTCTTGTGCCAGTTTTCAAAGGGAATGCTTCCAGTTTTTGCCCATTCAGTATGATATTGGCTGTGGGTTTGTCATAGATAGCTCTTATTATTTTGAGATACGTCCCATCAATACCTAATTTATTGAGAGTTTTTAGCATGAAGTGTTGTTGAATTTTGTCAAAGGCCTTTTCTGCATCTGTTGAGATAATCATGTGGTTTTTGTCTTTGGTTCTGTTTATATGCTGGATTACATTTATTGATTTGCCTATATTGAACCAGCCTTGCATCCCAGGGATGAAGCCCACTTGATCATGGTGGATAAACTTTTTGATGTGCTGCTGGATTTGTTTTGCCAGTATTTTATTGAGAATTTTTGCATCAATGTTCGGTCTAAAATTCTCTTTGTTGGTTGTGTTTCTGCCCGGCTTTGGTATCAGGATGATGCTGGCCTCATAAAATGAGTTAGGGAGGATTCCCTCTTTTTCTATTGATTGGAATAGTTTCAGAAGGAATGGTACCAGTTCCTCCTTGTACCTCTGGTAGAATTCAGCTGTGAATCCATCTGGTCCTGGACTCTTTTTGGTTGGTAAGCTATTGATTATTGCCACAATTTCAGATCCTGTTATTGGTCTATTCAGAGAATCAACTTCTTCGTGGTTTAGTCTTGGGAGAGTGTATGTGTTGAGGAATTTATCCATTTCTTCTAGATTTTCTAGTTTATTTGCATAGAGGTGTTTGTAATATTCTCTGGTGGTAGTTTGTATTTCTGTGGGATTGGTGGTGATATCCCCTTTATCATTTTTTATTGCATCTATTTGATTCTTCTCTCTTTTTGTCTTTATTAATCTTGCCAGCAGTCTATCAATTTTGTTGATCCTTTCAAAAAACCATCTCCTGGATTCATTAATTTTTTGAAGGGTTTTTTGTGTCTCTATTTCCTTCAGTTCTGCTCTGATTTTAGTTATTTCTTGCCTTCTGCTAGCTTTTGAATGTGTTTGCTCTTGCTTTTCTAGTTCTTTTAATTATGATGTTAGCTTGTCAATTTTGGATCTTTCCTGCTTTCTGTTGTGGGCATTTAGTGCTATAAATTTCCCTCTACACACTGCTTTGAATGCATCACAGAGATTCTGGTATGTTGTGCCTTGGTTCTCATTGGTTTCAAAGAACATCTTTATTTCTGCCTTCATTTCGTTATGTACCCAGTAGTCATTCAGGAGCAGGTTTTTCCGTTTCCATGTAGTTGAGTGGTTTTGAGTGAGATTCTTAATCCTGAGTTCTAGCTTGATTGCACTGTGATCTGAGAGATAGTTTGTTATAATTTCTGTTCTTTTACATTTGGTGAGGAGAGCTTTACTTCCAACTATGTGGTCAATTTTGGAACAGGTGTGGTGTGGTGCTGAGAAAAATGTATATTCTGTTGATTTGGGATGGAGAGTTCTGTAGATGTCTATTAGGTCCGCTTGGTGCAGAGCTGAGTTCAATTCCTGGGTATCCTTGTTGACTTTCTGTCTCGTTGATCTGTCTAATGTTGACAGTGGGGTGTTAAAGTCTCCCATTATTAATGTGTGGGAGTCTAAGTCTCTGTGTAGGTCACTCAGGACTTGCTTTATGAATCTGGGTGCTCCTGTATTGGGTGCATATATATTTAGGATAGTTAGCTCTTCTTGTTGAATTGATCCCTTTACCATTATGTAATGGCCTTCTTTGTCTCTTTTGTTCTTTGTTGGTTTAAAGTGTGTATTATCAGAGACTAGGATTGCAACCCCTGCCTTTTTTTTGCTTTCCATTTGCTTGGTAGATCTTCCTCCATCCTTTTATTTTGAGCCTATGTGTGTCTTTGCACGTGAGATGGGTTTCCTGAATACAGCACACTGATGGCTCATGACTCTTTATCCAATTTGCCAATCTGTGTCTTTTAATTGGAGCATTTAGTCCATTTACATTTAAAGTTAATATTGTTATGTGTGAATTTGATCCTGTCATTATGATGTTAGCTGGTTATTTTGCTCGTTAGTTGATGCAGTTTCTTCCTAATCTCGATGGTCTTTACATTTTGGCATGATTTTGCAGTGGCTGGTACCGGTTGTGCCTTTCCATGTTTAGTGCTTCCTTCAGGAGCTCTTTTAGGGCAGGCCTGGTGGTGACAAAATGTCTCAGCATTTGCTTGTCTGTAAAGTATTTTATTTCTCCTTCACTTATGAAGCTTAGTTTGGCTGGATATGAAATTCTGGGTTGAAAATTCTTTTCTTTAAGAATGTTGAATATTGGCCCCCACTCTCTTCTGGCTTGTAGGGTTTCTGCCGAGAGATCTGCTGTTAGTCTGATGGGCTGCCCTTTGAGGGTAACCCGACCTTTCTCTCTGGCTGCCCTTAACATTTTTTCCTTCATTTCAACTTTGGTGAATCTGACAATTATGTGTCTTGGAGTTGCTCTTCTCGAGGAGTATCTTTGTGGCGTTCTCTGTATTTCCTGAATCTGAATGTTGGCCTGCCTTGCTAGATTGGGGAAGTTCTCCTGGATAATATCCTGCAGAGTGTTTTCCAACTTGGTTCCATTCTCCCTGTCACTTTCAGGTACAGCAGTCGACGTAGATTTGGTCTTTTTACATAGTTCCATATTTCTTGGAGGCTTTGCTCGTTTCTTTTTATTCTTTTTTCTCTAAACTTCCCTTCTCACTTCATTTCATTCATTTCATCTTCCATGGCTGATACCCTTTCTTCCAGTTGATCGCATCGGCTCCTGAGGCTTCTGCATTCTTCACGTACTTCTCGAGCCTTGGTTTTCAGCTCCATCAGCTCCTTTAAGCACTTCTCTGTATTGGTTATTCTAGTTATACATTCTTCTAAATTTTTTTTCAAAGTTTTCAACTTCTTTGCCTTTGGTTTGAATATCCTCCCATAGCTCGGAGTAATTTGATCGTCTGAAGCCTTCTTCTCTCAGCTCGTCAAAGTCATTCTCCGTCCAGCTTTGCTCCGTTGCTGGTGAGGAACTGCATTCCTTTGGAGGAGGAGAGGCGCTCTGCTTTTTAGAGTTTCCAGTTTTTCTGCTCTGTTTTTTCCCCATCTTTGTGGTTTTATCTACTTTTGGTCTTTGATGATGGTGATGTACAGATGGGTTTTTGGTGTGGATGTCCTTTCTGTTTGTTAGTTTTCCTTCTAACAGACAGGACCCTCAGCTGCAGGTCTGTTGGAGTACCTGGCCGGCCGTGTGAGGTGTCAGTCTGCCCCTGCTGGGGGGTGCCTCCCAGTTAGGCTGCTCGGGGGTCAGGGGTCAGGGACCCACTTGAGGAGGCAGTCAGCCCATTCTCAGATCTTCAGCTGCGTGCTGGGAGAACCACTGCTCTCTTCAAAGCTGTCAGACAAGGACATTTAAGTCTGCAGAGGTTACTGCTGTCTTTTTGTTTGTCTGTGCGCCGCCCCCAGAGGTGGAGCCTACAGAGACAGGCAGGCCTCCTTGAGCTGTGGTGGGCTCCCCTCAGTTCGAGCTTCCCAGCTGCTTTGTTTACCTAAGCAAGCCTGGGAAATGGCGGGCACCCCTCCCCCAGCCTGGGTGACGCCTTGCAGTTTGATCTCA
Source organism: Pongo abelii (assembly GCF_028885655.2). NCBI lineage: Eukaryota > Metazoa > Chordata > Mammalia > Primates > Hominidae > Pongo > Pongo abelii. The sequence continues at coordinate 87,573,240 of NC_071991.2, read as the reverse complement.
GACTGCTATGCTAGCAATCAGCGAGACTCCATGGGCATAGGGCCCTCTCAGCCGGGTGTGGGATATAATCTCCTGGTGCGCCGTTTTTTAAGCCCGTCGGAAAAGCGCAGTATTCGGGTGGGAGTGACCTGATTTTCCAGGTGCCGTCTGTCACCCCTTTCTTTGACCAGGAAAGGGAACTCCCTGACCCCTTGCACTTCCCGAGTGAGGCAATGCCTCTCTCTTCTTCAGCTCGCGCACAGTGCGCTCACCCACTGACCTGCACCCACTGTCTGGCACTCCCTAGTGAGATGAACCCGCTACCTCAGATGGAAATGCAGAAGTCACCGGTCTTCTGCATTGCTCACGCTGGGAGCTGTAGACCGGAGCTGTTCCTATTCGGCCATCTTGGCTCCTCCAAATCTTACCCCAAATATTTTCATGTGCAAATTTAACATATAAAAGCCTAAACTTATACAATATTTTTACCATCTTTCTTGTAAACCAAAGATCCTTAGCATGTGTTACCTCCAGCTACCCTACTGTTAAAATAAATGCCTTTACTGTCCAGAAATATATTTAAATATATTAATTTTGATGCTACAAATTAGGTATTGTTGTTTAATACAGTAAGTGTTTATTTAGATCTACATATATTTTCTAATTTGTATGATCTCTATTATTTCCAGCATCATAGGCCTTCCTTCTCAGATATTTTTCTTTATTCTTGAATTATAGAAGATATGTGGTGCTTTAGGGAGTATTTGTTTTTTAGGTTTATTTATGAAGGGTTTGTGTCTATCTGTAGATATCTTAATTTCCACTGTAACTTGTAGAAAATAGTTTTTTGGGGAGTATCTTTCTAGCTTTATAAACAAGTTTTTTCCTTCTCTCCTATGTCTTTGGCTTCCATTATTCTTGAAAAGTCATTGTCATTTTAAGTGTCAGTTTTTTGTATAGAATATCTTTTCTCTTTGACTCGTTCTGTAAGTTCTACAGTTTCACTACCATTTGCCTCATTGCAAACTTTTAAAAAAATGTATCCTTGGTGTTCTTTGAGATTCCTAAAAAGGCAAATTCACATCATTAATCAATTCTGGAAAAGTCCTAGCCATTATTATCTTTCAATATTAACTTCTCCCTCTCATCTCCCTCCAAGATGTTTTCTCGTTTTCCTGTTTTTGTTAAACTTTGTGCCTTTCATATCCTGGTCACATCGTTCCTGGAAACACAGATTAGTGGGAACACTAATTTGGGATCAATTAAAAGACAATTTCAGATTTCAGTTCAGGTATTTTGAACTATATTGGTATTGTTACTTATAAGTCTAAACTTGTTTAAATGTTGAATTATGGTCAGAAGTTCTTAGAGGAAACTTTTTAATTCTTCTCCCATTGTCTTCCTATCAGAGTAATTTTTTAAACTTAGTTTATTTGCAGAGGATGTTGCCTTTTGTGGGGGCTTATATGGAGTTTTAATGTTGGTTTTAAATTTAATCTATTTGGTGAGGTTCCAGATTTTGCTTCGTATCCCTCAAGCACTTTGGTCATTATATCCCAAATGTAGGTCAACAGCTATCAAAAGATGCCTCTAGGGTAAATGCCACTTTCAGCATTTGATATGGTAAGCACATATGGATTACTATTTTATTATAGTTTCTGACCTCCAAGGAATATAGTTGCTTTCTCACCACCTGAGCAAGAATTTAAAAAGGCATTTCAAAAATATGTCATCTACCATTTTGGGACCTACTTATCTGAACGTCTATCATCCATATTGCTTTATTATACACATTTAAAATTTTATTTTTGAAATATGAACCCATTATTTATATAAGCCCTTTAAAATTATTTTTAAAATATTGATGTATGCATTAAATAAATACATACCCTGCCTATCTCCTTTAAGTTTTCAAAAAATACAGTATATAAACTATAGCATTATCAAAGTATGGATAAAATATCAAAAACTATACAGTAGAAAGTAAATTATACTAAAGCTTACGCAAATAATACTTATTAAAATAGAGTGTTGAACTTAATAGATTTGACTTAAAAGTGTGGCTGCCAAAGGTAATAGGCATAAGGAAACTTAATAAGGAAAAACACTCAGATACCAACACTTCCCAGCATTTAGCTCGAAAAGCTGTGTGTCACAATGTTTAGCGACATTTCGAAAGATATTAGACAGTAGCTTCCAATAACTTTATAAAACAGAGGAAACAGTAATTACATGGCTATTTTTAACTTTTATTCTCAATGTCCATCAGATAATTTGAAATTAACATTCATTGGGGACATTATTACAAGTTAACCTAATGTGGAGAAAGGATGAAGCATTCTGATGATTTTCTTTAAAATAAGGAAACATCATGGAAAATTAGATAAATTTATTATTAGCATGTCTCTGAAATAAATAATACCACCCAATCTATTCTCCAAAATATTAAGATGTATGTGTTTAATAAATACATATCCTGCCTGTCTCCTTTAAGTTTTCAAAAATACTGTATATAAATATAGCATTATCAAAGTATGGATAAAACTCTCTTTATAAGTGTTGGAAAATAGTTAATTTTAGATTAAGCATTACAGTGAATTTCTCAGTTGTGGGCTTCAATGAATTAAATTTAAAAACTATGCAATCACTTTTTTTTTTTGAGATGGAGTTTCACTCTTGTTGCCCAGGCTGAAGTGCAATGGTACAATCTCAGCTCATTGCAACCTCCACCTCCCGGGCTGAAGTGATTCTCCTGCTTCAGCCTCCCAAGTAGCTGGGATACAGGCATGCACCACCATGCCCAATTAATTTTGTATTTTTAGTAGAGATGGGGTTTCACCATGTTGGTCAGGCTGGTCTTAAACTCCTAACCTTAAGTGATCCACCCACCTCAGCCTCCCAAAGTGCTGGGATTACAGATGTGAGCCACCGCACCTGGCCCAATCATTTGCTATTAATAGCATATTTTAGATTGAAAATCCTAAGAAAAAACATCAGATAACAATTTTATTTATCAAAGAATGGAGGCAACCAAGATATCCTTCATGAGGTAAATGGATAAACAAACTTTGGTAAATCCATGTAACAAAATACTATTCAATGATAAAAAGAAATGAACTATGAAGCCTCAAAAAGACATGGAGGAAACTTAAATGCATATTGCTACAGGAAGGAAGCCAGTCTAAATAGGCTATATACTGCATTATTTTGATGATATAACATTCTAGAAAAGATGCAATTATGAAGATAAAAATAGATCAGAGGTTTGGGGAGGGGGATGGTTAAATATATGAAACACTGGGGATTTTTTAGGGTAGTTAAACTATCCTGTATAATATTGAACTGGTGGATACTTGACCCGATGCATTTTTAAAAACTTCTAGAACTCTTCAGCACAAATGGTGAACATTAATGTATCCACTTAAAATTAAATTAAGAAGTCAGGGTATGCCTAATAAAGTGCAAAATGACCAAAAACTTTTAAAATGTATAAAACAATCTCACTGAAGGGGGTATAGATTTTTTAATTTTGTTTTGCTTTTCTTTTTAAACTGACATAAGTAATTTTGGAAATGAAGGGAGATTGTCAAGAGTAAAGCCAAAGGAAACTGTATATAACTACTAGGTTCTAGTTGACAACGTTGGTTCTCACATTAGAAATTTAACAATTATGAAATCACTATACTTGTACATGGAAATGGAACAAATAAGTAAATGGGTGGCAGATGGTAGAAGCCAAGCTTCTCACTGTTGAAGTGGGAAGTTACATATAAGCAAGGAGGAAGGCTAGAATAAACCTTGCCATACTGGATTAGAGTTGGATGGATCAATATGACTTCATGTTTAGCTTAATTAGATACTGATAGATATACCTAGCAATATTTATAGGTATGTGCTAGTATGCATGTGAGTTAGTGTTCATGCATGTATTTCCTAACACTGTCCCTTCAGAGGGCCTAGAAGCAATGATACCCCATTAGCAATGAGCACATCCAGCACCAAGATCTTGGTTTCTAATACCATTCTCCAACAAAAGAAACCAGCACTCCTTAGAGAAATGCATGGTTATGGGACTAGGGCAGGGTATATACAAGATGAGGCTATCCTGTCTTGTCTTGTGATACCAGAAAGTAAGGATGTGCTCAGTAAAGAAAACTGTGAAGGTTTGTCAAAAGGACACAAAAGACAACTGAAAGAGCTCCCAATATTCAAAGCTGGAACAAGTTGTGCAACAGTATAAACCATATTGGATTATAACCAAAAGTGTAAAATAAATATCTATGAGTTTGTACTTATATAAATACATTATTGAATAATTAAACAGATGGGGGAAATAGACAAGTTTTCATGCAGAAGAACACCAAATAAATTATGTAGACACTGTTACATCAAGACGTTGGATTATAACTCCTTACTGCTTATGTGCAGACTACACACTGTGATTTAATTTCAAAGAGTAGAATAATGGACTGGGGGAGTGATAGTAATTGTACGTTGGAGAAATCTGACAAGCACTACGTTAGGCAGGTGATTAGTGATAAGTCATGTTGATAACATGTACCTTTAATATGATGTGCTGAGAATGATTCTCTCTCTGGTTTTTGTCTCCAAAATCCACTACCCTAGAGTAACCATGTGAAAAACTTCTGAAGAAATCCAAATGAAGTGTAGAGTTTAGTACATAGTAATTTATCAAGATGGATTCATTAGCTGTGTCAAATATATCATACTAACATAAGATGCCGGTAATACGGAAAAATGAGTGAGAAGTACAAAGGAACTCGCTGTACTGCCTCTGGAACTGTTTTGCGAATGTAAACTATTCTAAAATGGAAAGCTCATTTGCATAGAAAATAAAAGGAATAATGAAACTAAAATTCAGGATATTGATTACTTCTGGCAGGGGAGGGAAAGAAATAAGGCACATGGAGGCTTCAAAAAGATTAGCAATAGTTCATAAAGTGGGTGATGTTTACATTTTTATTTTTTATTTTTACATTCATGTATACTTCATGTATGATTTTGTATGTTGATATCCCAATTATTTATAAAGTAACAATTACCTAAAGAATACGTGATACAGAAATGGAAGAAATTCTAAGAGATAAGTTTATCAGAGAGGTTTCTTTGGGAGGTAATACTTAATCATTTGGCCAAAGAAATAATTGGAATGATAAAGCTATAATTGATTTGGAATTGAAGATGGAGTATGACATTGCAATTATATGTTGTGCCCAGTGCCTTTGTAAGAGGAAAGATAGAAAGATTGTCTTTCAGAAGTGAGAAATTTATTTGGCAGGGCATTTGAAAGGGTATGCTTTGAGAATTATGCATGTTAATTTTTCTCATAAAAGTGAATAATAATGCTCATAGTGATAATAATAGCTATAATTCATGCCTATTATGAGTTAATCACAAGTTGACTGCTTTCCAATTCTTCTCAAAGGCTATGCATGGATAATTGATAATCAAGAGAGATGTTCAATAAACTTATTGCCTGTTGTTGATATTATTACTCTTACTGTACATAAACTGCGATAGACTGACTAATGTCACCACTAAAGATATCCATGCATTAACCCCCAGAACCTGTGCATGTGTTACCTTACGTAGCATAAGGAACTTTGCAGAGAGGCTTAAGTTAAGGATCTTAAAATGGGGAGATCATCCTGGATTATCTAAATAGGCCCAAATAATCAAATGGGTTCTTATAAGAGGGATGCAGAGGGAATGGGAAAAGATGTCAGAGATGTCTTCGGCAAAAGATGTCACAGTGGAACCAGAGGTTGAAGTAATACGCCTTAAAGACCATGGAAAGGCCTCAAATGCAGGCATGTGGGTGGCTTCTACAGGCTGGAAAAGACAAGGTAACAAATTCTCTCCTAAAGTCTCCAGAAGGAACACAGTCTTGCTGACACCTTAATTTTGGACTTCTGAATTCCAGAAATGTAGGGGATTAAATATGTGCTGTTTCATACCACTAACTGTGGTAATTTGTTACACTACAGTAGGAAACTAATACATTATGTCATGAAACCTCACCAGAATTCTATAGATTGGAACTCGGATTCCTCAATTTACAGATAAAGAATCAGAGTCTCAGCTAAATTAAGGAATGTATTTGTATTCAGCTTCTCTTCTCTGTTGAGTGGCAAAGCTGAGATTTAAATCAAAGTCTCTCTTCCTCTGAAGCCTATACCCTTTCAGCTCTAATACTGCCAGATTAGTGCAGTGGTCCTGCAGTTAAGCTGTCTCTATTGGAATCCTACTTTACTACTTGCTGGGTGAAGTTAGTTAACAGCTTGGGGGAAGAATAGTACTTTTTTTTTTTTTTTTTTCGCTTCAGATTCATGATAAAATGAATAACAGTACTTAACCTGCATTATTATTAAAACAAGCTAAGTATTCTAAGTATTTAGCAGCATACCTTCATATCTACTGAAATAGCCTGAATGTCTTTTAAACCAGAAATGTCCAAAATTGAATTTATTATCCAAACTCTCAAGCTACTCCACCTCCTTCCTATATTACTTCTCCATTTTTTTTTTTTTTTTTTTTTTTGAGACAGAGTCTCGCTCTGTAGCCCAGGCTCTAGTGCAATGGCGGGATCTCGGCTCACTGCAAGCTCCACCTCCTGGTTCATGCCATTCTCCTGCCTCAGCCTCCCGAGTAGCTGGAACTACAGGCACCCGCCACCATGCCCGGCTAATTTTTTGTGTTTTTAGTAGAGATGGGGTTTCACCATGTTCGTCAGGATGGTCTCGATCTCCTGACCTTGTGATCCGCCTGCCTTGGCCTCCCAACATGCTGGGATTACAGGCGTGAGCCACCGCGCCCGGCCAGTTCTCCATTCTTATGGCTTCATCATCTTACATTATCTGCATCTCATCTTCTCTTCTAACCTCCTACTAGATACTTTGTTATCCATGACTCCCCCTTCTGCTGCACACACATGCTAGAAATCTAATTGTTCACATGTAAAATTCTTCACTTGGAATCCAAATATAGTTATCATGTCTCATTTATATGGTTACACCTGTCCCCCGCTTCTCTCTCCCACAGTGTAGAGGACCCTCCCGCTGTTATTAACAGTATTTCCAACATCTCATTCTTCAGGTCTTACCTTCCCCTTATATTGTCGAAGATAATTTTCTTCAAGAGGATTCAATTTACTTTTGCTTTCAAATGCTAGATGCCTCACTGCCCTTAATGTTGGTGCTGAAGAGAGGCCTGGGTGCTTGTTTGTTCTGCAGTGATGCTATTGCTGGTTTAGTCCCAACACAAGTCACACGTGCCTCTGGGCTCCTGCTCCAGGGTGATAGCTTCACTGGTTCACATCATCATGCTCAGCCATTGTTTCCTATAACTGCACACAAAGGACAGAGCGGTGGGTCCTGAATGGTCACAGTCTTAACCCTTGTCTCTTCTAGAGCCATCCAGAGCCAACTCTTAGGTTCCAGTTCTGAGTCTAAGTAAACAATGCAGGTACACATCCCCATCCCCAATTTTTGGTGAGTTCCATTTTAGAGCCCTTTCCTTTCTTTAGATTCCATTCTGGTCCACAGTGCCAGAGCTTCTGATATTTAATCAGTGTGAAATAGATCAACACTTCATTCCTAAGATGTTCAAGGTTGTATTCAGAGAAATTCCACGTTCTTTATATATGATATCTTCAACAATTTTTTTTCTTACACTTCTTATGCACACCAAGAGATATTCAAGAAGAGCAGCTAAAATAAGCCAAATAAATGATCCTATCAAAACTTTCTGGGGACAGTGGTTACCTAGTCACCTTATACAAAATCCCATAAGAAAAATCTGCTCTAAGGTTACATACATTTCCAAATATGGACAATAAATAGGTGACAAGGTTTCTAAAACTGAGCCTTATTAGGCATTCTGTTTCACTTTGTCACTATATCACCCAGCTCTGATCTCTTTCTTCACTGTCATATTCTTCATTCAAGCTTGCATCACCTCTCACTTGAGAATTGCCTCAGCTCCTAGCCAATCATCTTGCTTCCAGACTCTCCCTTTTTTTGTCTACCCGCTACTTTAACAGTTCTCAAAACAAACATAATGGATTATTTGCTTTTTTGTTTAAAAGCCCTTTTTTACTTCTCATTGCTTCTGGAATCAATTCCAACTTATTTCAATCTATTCAAGACAAGGTCCTCTAGAAAGGGGCTACTATCTAACTTTCTACTGTTAGCTCCCAGTACCATCATCCTCAGATACCCATATCTCCTTCTATGTACTAAAATCCATTTTGTCCAAAGTATGTATATAGTAATAAAAATCTACTTTTAAGACGGAAAAGAAGGCAAGTCCTTTCTTTCTACATTGGTAGTTTACATATTTTATGAGATAATTAACATAAGATTTCATATGTACGTTAAAATGCGTTCAGGATGAAACACTGAGTTTTACTTGACAAAAGGTATTGTGAATTGGTGTTTCTCAAAATTCAAATTTTATGAATAGTACAATGAAACAGTAAATGTGTTCTAAGGCTGTGTTTAACATTGCAGGTTGAGAGTTCCAATTTCTTTTGAGATTACAAAAAAGATATATATTTAAAATACTTATTTTAGAACAAGATTGGTTGGCATACTTTATGTATAGAGATTTAGAATTTTGTAAATTCATATGATACAGCAATAAGATTGTGAATGAACAAAGATGTTAGTTCAGTGCATGTTTTTCTTTAGATTGTTTTATTTGATTCTAGGATTTTTAAAAATTGGCAATTGTTACACATGATGAACTATTCAGACACCTTAAAAACATATTTAAATGGAAATGAATAAAACTATGGATATTGCATTCCTATTAGATTTTACTTTCTTTAAAAAAGCATGTAGAACAAAATATATTCAAAGATTTACATAAGCCAGAAACTTAAGAAATAGTTTGAGATTAAAGACTATTTCAAATAGACAGTATTTTTCCATTTGATCTATTAAATTTTCAACAATAAATTTCAATTAAATTTGGTCATTCCAAAAGCATTGGTCAAGCATCTAGTATGTGTCAGGCACTGTGATCAATATTGGGGAAAAGAGAAAAAAATCTCTTTATTATTGAGGAGTATGCAGTATACTCCCATGTGGGTTTAGACAGATATTTGAACAAATATTCATAATATAAACTAATAATTCCTATAATAGAATGACATAAAAAGTATTTATGCAATCTCTTTTGTACTTTAGATGGCCATCATATTTTTGTTTCTTTCCTATTAAGTTAATGGAAATAAATTACAATGCAAAGAAGATTAGTTGTGTTATTGAATTGACCCATGGAAAAAAACATTATATAGAATTGCTCTGCTTGTTGCTTATGTTCAAGGCAAACAAATGTAAAATATTATATTTAAAATAGCCATAGTACATACAGAATGCTCAAAAAGTAATTTAATGATAAATACTTCTAGAAGTTGTGACCTATTTTCAATATGGCATTTATATACTCTATTTTAATTTGCTTTTTCAAGTTATTAGTAGCTTTTTCAGCCATTATCCAAACTAATTTTGGTACATAAAAGGTATAATCACAGTGAAAATTGACTTTTTTCTTCAACAGAAAAAAAGTGTTGTGAGCTATTTTCCGTATAATTCATTAGAATTATAACTTAACAGTTTTCCCTTTTCAATATTCTTTCAAAGTTAGCATTTCAATCTAAAATAAAATTGAGCATGTAGGACGTTAATTGTACTTGTCTGAAATGTAGTTATCTAAACTAAAGGCTTTAAAAGAATTATTTTCCATTCCCTATATTAAAAATTCATCTTCTCAACTCATTTAGTTACTGAGAATTTTCAAGGACTTTTAAATTATGTTTCTATAAAATTCATCACATCTTAGGATGAGTGTTTGTTTCTTATTCCATGAAATGTCCATTATCAGCATAAACCAAGCTTGCAAATTAGAAATAGTAAAAACAGCTTTACTATTTGCATTCCATTATCTTTGCACATGGTTTTAGGCTTAACTAGAGAAGGTATCTGCAATTCTCTTCATAATTTTTTTTCTCTGCCATCACCCATCTAGATATTTATGTGATTTTAAAGTGGTTATATTAGAGAGAGAAAGAGAGAGAGAGAGAAAAAAAAAAGAGTACTAGTTTTGGTTAGATTTGATCCAAAGACAAACTTTTAGAAAATGAAGCTAGAAGCTAGGGGTCTTGAATAAATTGGCCTCACAATACATAGTTAAGCTGAAAAGAATTTGAATTCACATATAATATTTACTATTGTTGGAATAATTATAATGAGCACTTAGAGATATGTTTTCTTTTGATAAGCTTTGTCCATGTATCCCAATTAATGCTGGCTTGGTATGATACTAAAACCTAAAATAACTTATTTTGAGCCTATGTCCTTATTGCAATTCTAGAGGAAGCCTCTTATAAAATGTGATTAGAACACAGTCATCAAAGCAGGGGATCATTTAAAAAATGACACATGCAAAACTTAGATATTCTAACTTTAGTCATAATTGCATAGATATTACAACATTCATCATTCTTTTGATTTAGCCCTAAACCCGATACACTTTCTCTTGAGTTTGGGGGACTCACAAAGACTTTCTTGACTAAGCCACATACCTCATACATTGTATATAAATTTTCATTTTGATTTTTTAGAGTGGGATACAAGACTATTAGAATCAATTTTAAGATGTAATCCTAAGTTGTTATTATTTCCCAAAACATTTCTTAGTTGTCTTATGCACATCTGTTTTTTCAGCAGCTCACCTCTATAGAGACTTCCCAAAGCATTCAAATTAATACCCTAGAGCTATTACTTCCATTTCTCGTTCTAGTACATTTGCTCACTTTACAATTAAATTATTTAAGTACAATAAAAGAAAAATTGGTAATTTATTTGGGGAAACAGAGGCTACTGATTCTGGATGCCGAAAACTCACTGTGGAGTAAGTGAGCATCAGTGAGTATGTAACATTTTTTCTTTCCTGAATAAATACATTAAAAAGAGGCATTTTTATGTTAAGCAAAAGTTAATGTGTTGAGTCCATTAAAGAGAGAATGATTAATTTTTTTCAGGAGCTTAGATTTTAAAATCTATGTTTATAAGAGAAAATGTAATTTCCCAACTGTTTCTACTTTAAATATAATCAATTCTGAAAGTAAATATATTTAAATACACTGTTATAAATGAAAGTTTATTTAAATGCATAAAACTGTGCCTACATTATTTTAAAATATGGATATGTATCTATTTTTGAGATTCAGTAAAAATAAGAAACAAATGCAGTAAATTCCAAGATGGCATTTGCTATTTTTCGGCACAAATAAAACTATGCAAATTTTCTGTTTCAAATGTAAAATGCCAGTTTTTGATTTTATTTGTGTTATTATTTTTTAAAATTTCAACTTTTATTTTACATATGGGAGTACGTGTGCAGGTTTGTTACAAGGATATATTGCATGATGCTGAGGTTTAAGGTATGGATCCTGTCAAACAAGTAATAAGCATAGTACCCAATAGATAGCTTTTCAACCCATCACCCTTCCCCGTTTCTCCCCCCTCTAATAGTCTCCAGTGTTTATTGATTCCATCTTTATGTCCACATGTGCTCAATGTTGCTCCCACTTACAACTGAGAAAATGTGGTAGTTGCTTTTCTGTTCCTGCATTAATTGTCTTAGGGGATTATGGCCTCCAGTTCCAACCATGTTGCTGCAAAGGACATGGTTTCATTCTTTTTAATGGCTGTATAGTATTCTTCCATAGTGTATCTGTACCACGTTTTCTTTATCCAGTCCACCATTGATGGTCACCTAGCTTGATTCCATATCTTTGTGATTGTGAATAGAACTGTGATGAATATGCACATGCATGTGTCTTTTTGGTGTAACAATTTATTTTCTTTTGGGTATATACCCAGTACTGGGATTGCTGTGTTGAATGGTAGTTCTGTTGTAAGTTATTTGAGAAATCTCCAAAACTGCTTTTCACAGTGGCCGAACTTCTTTACATTCCCATCAACAGTGTAAAATCATTCCCTTTTCTCCATAGCCTCACCAGCATCTGTTATTTTTTGACTTTTTATTAATAGCCATTCTGAGTAGTGTGAGATGGTATCTCATTGTTGTTTTGATTTGCATTTCCCTGATGATTAGTGATGTTGACAATTTTTTCATGTCTGGTGGCCACTTGGATATCTTCTTTTGAGAAGTATCTGTCCATGCCCTTCGCCCTTTTTTAATGAGTTATTTGGTTTTTTGTTTGTTGATTTAAGCTCCTTATAGACTCTGGATATTAGACCTTGTTGATGCATAGTTTGTGAGTATTTTCTGCCATTCTATAGGTTTTCTGTTTACTCTGCTGATAGTTTCTATTGTTGTGCAGAACCTCAGAAAAAGAGCTTAACTAGGTCCCACTTGTCAATATTTGGTTTTGTTGCAATTGCTTTTGGGTCTTAGCCAAAAATTCTTTGCCATGGCTGATGTCAAGAAGGGTATTTCTTAGCTTTTCTTCTAGGATTCTTATAGTTTGAGGTCTTATATTTAAATCTTTAATCCATCTTGTCTTAATTTTTGTATGTGGTAAAAGATGGGGCTCCAGTTTCATTCTTCTGCATTTGGCTAGTCAGGTATCCCAACAACATTTATTCAACAGGGAGTCCTTTCCCCATTGCTAATTTTTGTCAGCCTTATCAAAGATCAGATAGTTTTAAGTGTGTGGACTTATTTCTGAGTTTTATATTCGGTTCCACTGGTCTATGTGTTCATTTTTGTAACAGTGCCATGCTGTTTTGGTTCCTGTAGCCTTATAGCATAGTTTGAAGTTGGAGAGTGTGATGCTTCCAGCTTTTAATACTTTTGCTTAGGATTGCTTTGGCTATTCAGGCCTTTTTTGGTTCCACATGAATTTAAAAATTTTTTTTCTAATTCTGTGAAAAATTACATTGATAGCTTGATAGAAATGGCATTGAATCTGTAAATTGCTTTTGGTAGTATGGCAATTTTAATTACATTGATTCTTCCAATTCATGAGCATAGAATATTTTTTATTTATTTGTGTCATCTCTGATTTCTTTCAGCAGTCTTTTATAGTCCCTTTGTAGAGAATTTTCATCTCTTTGGTTAGCTGTATTTCAAGGTATTTTATTTTACTTTTTGCTATTGTAAATGGGATTGTGTTCTTAATTTAATTCTCAGCCTGGATATTATTGGTACGCAGAAATGCTACTGATTTTTATACATTGATTTTGTATCCTGGAACATTACAAAAGATGTGTATCAGTTCTAGGAGTCTTTTGGGAGTTTTTAGGGTTTTCCATGTATAGAATTATTTTATCAGTGAAAAGAGATACTTTGATGTCTTCTTTTCCTATTTGGATGCCTTTTATTTCTTTCTCTTAACTTACTGCTCTGGCAAGGACTTGCAGTCCTATGTTGAATAGGAGTGGTGAGAGTGGGCATCCTTGTCTTGTTCCAGTTCTCAAGGGAAATGTTTCCAACTTTTGCCTATTTAGTATGATGTTAGCTGTTGGTTTGTTATAGATGGCTCTTGTTATTTTGAGTCATGTTCCTTTGACACCTAGCCTGTTAAGGGTTTTTATCATGAAGGGATGTTGGATTTTATCAAATGCTTTTTCTGTGTCTGTTGAGATAATCATAACGTTTTTGCTTTTAATTCTGTGTACGTGCCGAATCACAGTTATTTATTTGCATGTGTAGAACCAACCTTGCATCCCAGAGATAAAGCCTACTTGATTGTGGTGAATTAACTTTTTGATGTGCTGTTGAATACAGTATGCTAGTTTTTTGTTTTTTTTTTTTAGATGGAGTCTCACTCTGTCACCCAGGCTGGAGTGCAGTAACACGATCTCAGCTCACTGCAACCTCGGCCTCCCTGGTTCAGGCGATTCTCCTGCCTCAACCTCCCAAATGTCTGGGATTACAGGCATCTGCCACCATCCCTGGCTAATTTTTTGTATTTTTAGTAGAGACGGGGTTTCACCATGTTGGCCAGGCTAGCCTTGAACTGCTGACCTCAGGTGATCTCTCTGCCTTGACCTCCCAAGTGCTGGGATTATAGGCAGGAGCCACCACACCTGGCCATAGTTTGCTAGTTTTTTGGTAAGTATTTTTGCATCTATGTTCATCAGGGATGTTGATGAAAAAACAGTTTTCAGTTTTTGGTGTGTCTCTCTGCCAGATTTTGGTATTGGCTGATGCTGGCTTCATAGAATGAATTAGGGATAATCTCCTTCTCCCTGACAATTTGAAATAGTTTCAGTAGGACTGATACCAGTTCCTCTGTGTAAATCTGGTAGAATTCAGCTGTTAATCCATTGGGGTTGAGGCTTTTTTTTTTTTTTTTTTTTTTTGGTTGATAGGTTTTTTTAAATTACTGATTCAATTTCAGAATTCAATATTGGTCTATTCAGGGTTTCAATTTCTTCCTGATTAAATCTGGAAGATAGTGTGTTTCCAGGAATTTATCCATTTTCTCTAGATTTTCTGATTTGTTGCACATAGAATTGTTTGTAGTAGTCTGAAGATCTTTTGTATTTCTGTAGAATGGGTTGTAATGTAATATTTGTCATTTCTGACTGTACTTATTTGGATCTTTTTTTTCCTTTGTTTCTCTAGCTCACAGTCTATCAACCGTTTTTGTTCTTTTGAAGAACTAACTCTTGATTTCACTGATATTTTGTATGAATTTTTGCATCTCAATTTTGTTCAGTTATTCTCCACTTTTATTAGTTATTTCTTATCCCTGGGATTGGTTTGTTCTTTTTTTGTAGTTCCTTTAGGTGCAAAATTCAATTGTTAACTTGAGATCTTTCTAACTTCTTGATGAAGGCAGTTAGCACTAAAAATTCCCTGTTAGCACTGCCCAGAGATTTTGGTAAGTTGTATCCCTATTTTCAATAATTTCAAAGAATTTTTAAATTTCTGCCTTAATTGTAATGTTCACCCAGGAGTTATTCAGGAGCAAGTTGTTTAATTTCCATGTGTTTATGTAGCTTTGGGAGATCTTCTTGATTTTGCTTTCTATTTTTGTACTATGGTCTGAGGGTATGCTCTGTATGAATTATATTCTGTTGAATTTATTGAGATTTGGTTTATTACCAAGCATGTGGTCAATCTTAGAATATGTTCCATGTGCAGATGAAAATAATGTATATTCTGGTTGTTGGGTGGACTGTTCTATAGGTGTCTAGTAGTTCTAATTGGTCAGGTGTCGAGTTTAAGTCTAGAGTTTCTTTGCTAGTTTTCTGCCTCAACAATGTATATAATGCTGTTAATGGTGTGTTGAAGTTTCCCACTATTATTGTATGGCTGTTTAAGTCTTTTCACAGGTCAAGAAGAATTCATTTTATAAATCTGAGCTCTCTGATGTTGGGTTCATTTGTATTTAGGATAATTAATTCTTCTTGTTGAATTGTACCCTTTGTCATTATGTAATGGCTTTGTCCTTCTTAATTGTTACAGGCGTACAGTCTGTTTTATCTGATATAAGAATAGTGACTCTTGCTCCTTTTTGTTTTCCATTTGCATGATAGATATTTGGTTTTACCCATATATTTCATATTTTTACTATTAGCTGTCTTTTAATAAATAATTGCCTCCTTAATGCAGTTTTAAACATAATAATTGTTTAGAGAAGCCTGTGGGTGTTGTTATATGTGAGATAGGTCCCTCGAAGATAGCACAAGGTTGAGTCTTGTCTTTTTATCCAGTTCTTCACTCTATGTTTTTTAACTGGTGTGTGTAGCCCATTTAAATTCAGAGTTAATTTTAATATGTGACTTTGATTATGTCACATCTTGTTAGCTGATTGTTATGTAGACTTGATTTTGTAGATGTGTGATTTTAAAAGTCATTTAGTTTTTGTATAATTAAATACATGACTGCTACTACTGCTACTAAGAAGAACAGCAGCAGTTAACATTGCTATAGCATTGCTGTGTGCCATGAACTAATTTAATCCCTTGTGATAATTTTATGAGTGAGGTACTATTACTATGACCATTTTGTAGATGATGCAACTGAAGCACAGACTAAGTAGCCCAAAGTTTGGGGCCTTTAGCTTTGTAAGTGGTAGAGGCAACATTTAAAATGAGGGAGCATGGCTTCATCATGTTCTAAACCATTACCTATAGCACATTTTTACAAAATATGGGACCAAATTCCATGTGTTTGAATTTTAACTTCCAATTGTCTTCTACCAAACTCTTATATTTACTAAAAAGATTAATTTTAATCACCTACTAAATAAATCCATGCTAACCGATTTAATTCATTCAGTCAGAAAAATCAGATTGTTTAGTAAAAGAGCTGGTTTAACTTTAATTTTTTAAAACTGTATTGACTATTTGACTAAATCGGCTGGGACTACATGGAAAAACAACTTCGTTATGAATTAGAAGCTTGGGAACAAGCATTCTTGCTGAGATTCCTTAGTTAGTCAGTTAATCAATAGCATTTACCAAATGCACTCTGAGGGATTGGGAAGGTAAAAAAGATATATTAGACGTGTAGTCTCAGATGATAAAGTAATTACAATCTAGTAGGAAACTTATATTCTTGATCTCTAAACATTTGAATATGATGCTTGATTGGTGATATTATTCTGAGATCTTTAAGATACATTACGCAGATCATATTTTTAAATAATTTTTTTATTATACTTTAAGTTTTAGAGTACATGTGCACACTGAAACATAATGTATATATGTGTTATACTCTGGTTGTTTTTCTACTTGTTTGGTCCTGTTTTTTTTAATGAATGATAGTTATTCCCAGAAAAGTAATGAACACCTGTACATATAATTTGAAAAAGTAACACATATTGTACCTTTTCTTTTACAGATGACTAAAACAATAAAATTAAACTTAGGCAAGCACATCTTTTATTATGAATAAATGTTGTTGAGAATGGGTTTCAAACTGACCAAATGTACTTCTACCTTCGTTTACATATTCATGCATCATTTTCAAAGAATATTTGCAAGAACTTGAGAGAATCTTCCCAGTGTTTTTCAAAAAAAATTGAACCACTTTTTCTTTTAATGCTGACTTAGTAATACTTTCAAACACCCCCACCCCCACTAGACTTTAGAGAAGACGTTTTAGAAGAAGGGGAACATTTTTTGCTCACTGCAAGTGTCACCTGACTATTTTTAAAGATTTATTCATCATTCATTCAAGGTAGCATAATGTCATGAGAATGCCAGCTTTGAAATTAGTAATCTGTCATGTCTTCTACTGGCCACTCTTGCAGTTTGATTAGATGCAAGTTTGCTTCTCTTTGAACATTTCAGTTTATTTTTTCTAAGAAATGATTATATTGTTCAAGATAAAGTATAAAATTATGTAGCTATCTGGAGTATTTATTGAGATATATACCACTGCAGATGTGAGAAATTCAAACATTTTTATGGCAAGTATCTTGACCTAAAAAAGCTTACTACTTACTGAAGATAGATGGAAAAAATCAATCTTTATTTTTAAGAAATTACTATTCAACCTAATTGACGAGGAAGCCTATGGCAGATATTGGTGCATATTAAATACAGGTATTCTCAGAAGAGTTGCAGAACCCCAAACCGAATTGGTCCCTCCCTGTATGTTCTTCAGTTGTAGTTTTTGCTTTCTGTTAGGAAGATGATTATAATTTAAAACATGTTCATCTTATGAAAAACTATTTTTCCTCATCTACATGAGAAGATTAACAAAGGTGAAGAATACTGTTTCTTTGACACTTGTAGGTGCCTATACTCCAATTGCTAATTATTTTCCAATCTGATGGAAATGCATAAGGATGAAAGAGCTGTGTTACTACAGTGTGTTTCATTTTGTTTCAGTAAGCACTGAAAAGGCAGAAGATGGCAGGGTAGGTCTTTAAATAGGTGGTTTTTAAAAAATCTTCCTCTTTGTTTTTCTTCCCCTAAAATTACAGAGCAGACTTCATTTTATTTCCTAGTAAATATTCCACTGCCAGAGTTAGCTCATGTTTTGTTATTAACTCAAGTTGTTCTCCAGTTTGCTTGTTCAACTTTCTCTAATTCAGGAGATTTTATGTCGCACAGGCTTGGAGTTTTCTTGATTGCCTTGTTAATGCTCTTATTCCCTAGCAATCAGTTTAGTTTGATTGATATTTGTTATACAGCCTAGTTAGTTCCTTCACTTGAATTTCATTTACAGGTTTTTTTTTTTAAATTTACTTCCTTAGCAATCAATTTGTCTTGATTGCTATTTACTTCCTGACTTGTTGATATTGCAAGACTGCATAAACGTCCTAATTACCTTTATGTCCACTGCAAATTTAGTTTTACCCACATATTTCATATTTCTGTTATTAGCTGTCTTTTGGTAAATAATAGCCTCTTTAATGCAGTTTTAATGTATTTGTTGTCAATATAGACAATAGTTCGAATGTATATTTGCTTATTTCTAACTTAGAACATAAAACGTATATATTATCATGAGATACATTATAACTATTATAAAAACAATCACATTAGATTTAAAAACATAACCAGGGCAAAGAGTGAATAGGTACATACAGATAAACAGTGGAGACAGACTTAGGCTCCCTTAGAACACAGCAAGCTTAACCTGAACATCAGGTTTATCTCTCACCATTGTGAATTAAAAAACAAAAAATACCAAACAAAAACTAGGTCACTAATAATGTTCTCTGTTTCTGAGAGTAATTTCAGACAGCACTGATAAACTGAATAATGTCTTCAGTATTTCAGAGAGCCTGAAGCAAAGGTCTCCCAATTGAAATTGCTTCAAGGTGAAGCAGAAACTTCTTTGGCATGCCATATTTCTAATAGTTCTCTGTGAAAGGTAATTAAATGTCTATTAGATTAGAAAAAACTGCTTTGCTTAATTCTATGAACTGTTGTATTTATTTTAATAAATATTTTAACAATCAAATAATCCTACAATATCTTAAAAACATGAAAAATTAATTCTCTAGAGGGCCCCATTCAGTGGCTGGTAAATAGTAGATGCTCATTCAATGTATAAACTGTTCTTGGATCTATTTTACAATTTAAGACACTCAAGCTGTGAATCTTTGCATGTTCCTTCTCCACATTTAGGTGAGAGAATGTTTCATCTGCTCTCTACCTTAAGCAGACTGTTGTATAATCCTCCCGTCTGCTCAATATTTATGGAGACTAGATCCAATGCAAGTGTGATTGAAGAATCGTAAGGGAAGATGTTCTGCAAAATGAGAGCCATGTCTCTACATCTAGTAATGTTATTAGTAGTTGTAAAACTCACAATATTCTTCCAGCAAGCCTTTCTGCATGCCAGAGTATGCAGGTCCCATAAGAGCTAAAAAGTTTCAAATTTAAGAGTAATAAATAATTGTATCATTGAAGTAACTTTAGAATAGAGGCAATAGGTTAACTGGCATTTGTATTAGGAAATAAGAGGGTGGTCAAATAATCAGAGAAAACTTAGCGAATGTGATCTGTTGTTTTCATTCAGGTCTTGAAGAAGCTTATGAATGATTTGGTATTACAGAAAGGAACAGTGAAACAATGTTAGGATAACACTTTATCTGAAGGCAGAGAGGTTAAAGTGGGCACAAGAGCCTAAAATACAGGAATTTATGTAAGTGTGAAAGGACATTTGCAGAAAGGTTCAGAATCATACCCTAAGTAGGATTTTACCTTAATCAACAGTAAAATGATGCTTTTTTTAATGACATGTAAAGCTTTGTAGTGTATGAATGTTTCTTACTTCTCTTGCCTCTTGAAAGAAATATTTTTGCCTGCACTCTACCATTCAAATTCTAGTCCTTCTCTAAGGCCCAGTACAAATGTATATATCATTATATAGGTAGTTAAAATATTATATCTTATTTATATTTATATTATTCTTATGTATTTATATTTATACCAACATTATTTTTATATAATTTACATGTTTTTTAAACTTTTTTTCACCTACTATATTGTAAGACTACAGCACGAGCACAGAGCGATATCTCTTTCTGGATCACTCAGCAATTAATCATTTGTTCTATTGAGGCAAGCTTTTTGTTTTGTTGTTATTTTTAATTAAGGAATACTTTACATACAAAATAAAATGAAGATCTTAAGTGTTCAGTTCTATGGGTTTTATAAATTATACACAGCCATATAACTACATCCAGATCAAGATTAGAACATTTTCATCACTCAGAAAGTTGTTGTGCCCTTTTCTAGTTGATGTCCCTTTTCTGAATTTTATTGTTATAAGATTAGTTTTTCTGGTTATTTATATTTATGGAATTGCATTATGTATGTTATATGTGTATATCTAGTATCTTTTAAGTGACATGTTTTTAAAGTTCATGCTTATATTTTTACTTTTTTCCTGTGTATTTCCAAGTAGTATCTCATCCTATAAATATACAATAATTTGCTTATCCATTTTCCTGTCACACATTTGTAATGCTTTGTAATGTTTCCAATGAGAAAACGGTTGGTGTGTGTTAATTGTATAAGCAACCACAAAAACAATGCTCCAAAGTAATTGTACTATTTCGCACTCTCATCAGAAATATATGAGAGTTCCTTTTGCTCCATATAGTCATCAACACTTCTTGTTGCTAGTCTTTCTTACTCATTGTAGTCTTTTGTAAAGTTTCTCTACAAGGCTTTAGGCTGTTTTTAATTGGCTTGCTTGTCTTTTCATTATTGACTGTTAGGAGTTTATTATATAATCTGGATATAATCTTTCGTCAGAGAGGTATAGGAAATATATTTTTTCTAATCTATGGCATGTCTATTCATTTTCTTAAATTCTTAAGTTTCTTAACATTGTTTGTTGGTGAGCAACATTTTTTAATTTAGGTGAAGTATAAGTTACTAATTTCTTTCTTCTATAGTTGGTGTCATTGCTCACGCTAAGTTCACAAATATGCATTCTTCTGAAAGCTATATGGTTTTGAATTTCACATTTTGTCTATGTTCGTCTTAGGTAAACTTTTGTGTGTAGAGTGAGATAAACGCCAAAGCTTATTTATCTCCAAAGTTTATGTTTTCCATGAAGCTTTGTGAGTTTTTAAAACAAATATACTAATCCGGCTCTTCATTTTTGTTAGTCAAATTTTCACATAATAGCCTATCTTCTCAATATGTTTGTAAGTATATTGAGAACCAAAATTATTTTTTAATATTTTTCCATATCTTTACAGTGTGGATTTTTTTACTTTGTTTTTAAAAAGCAAATTGTATTTGAAACAACGATTCCAAATGTTGTGTGCATTAATATTGACTTGTGATTGATTAAATAAATCAAAAATTCTAATAGGAGTGTTAGATGGAACAACTAAAGAAAACTAGAAAAGAGTAGTATTTACAAGATACTTTCTTTTAGAAGTAACCTTTTGCATTTAGATTGTTTTTGATGTTATCAAAACATTAGATAAGGTTTTTCAAAATGTCAACATAGGTAGCTTCCTGGTCAACAAAGCCAGCATTACTCCTTTATTTACACAAAAGAAGTGGGTTCACAGACTGGCAAAGAGTGATATCTAGTGGGATTACCCTAATGTCTTGATGGCATATATTCTCATTTATTTAACTTTCACTTTGCTGTATGATTCCTACCAGTTAAGACTGGAATGTAATGTGCTAAGTAAATTATTGAAATAGTTAAGTATATTATGTATCTTTTTATGGAGAAATCAGATGTAGTGTATTTAGGAAACTTTATTACTTAAATTCAAATTCATTACTTCTGCAAGTTTCTCTGGAGATGGCACAACAAGCAGTATCTTTTATATTCTCAAGGAGGTTAGAGTCTGATGCTTTTTTTTCAAGACAGAGTTTTGCTTTTGTTGCCCAAGCTGGAGTGCAGTGGTGCAATCTTGGCTCACTGCAACCTCTGCCTCCTGGGTTCAAGCAATTCTTTTGCCTCAACCTCTGGAGGAGCTGGGATTACAGGTGCCTGCCACCAGGCCCGGTTAATTTTTTTTGTTTTTTAGTAGAGACAGGGTTTCACCATCTTGGCCAGGCTGGTCTTGAACTCCTGACCTCAGGTGATCCACCCGCCTCAGCCTCCCAAAGTGCTGGGATTACAGGCATGAGCCACCATGTCTGGCCAGAATCTGGTGTATTTTTAAGCATCATATGTACTCTTAAACAGTGTGTTGTCCTCTACATGACACAAGTGTATTTGCGGATGAAATAATTTAGCTACCTGTCAAAATGGTAATTATTTCTAGCAAAAAATAACAAAAGATAACCTGTTTTCCAAGAAGCCCAACTTTACTTTTGTGAATGCCTGAGGATTGTTAAGAGGCAATGACATTATAAGTATTGCTAAAGTGGCAGGCTGTAAATAGAGCTGACTGTGCAAAGTTGCCATGGGAAACTTGTAGACTTTTCCAAAAACGGAAACTGAACCAAAAGCATTGATTGTAGTTGAATTCTGGGGTCTGAGAGAAAGTCCTTCTGCTTCCTATTGAATGTGCCTACCAGGCTGCTAGAGAATAGGTGGGTTTGTGGACATATGCTCTGCTTATCTATCTCTTTGCAAATTCCCTTATATCAGTTCACCTTCAAACTCAGCACGTCAGGTAATGAACACTGAGAAATGAAAAAAAAGTTTGGAAATGGAAATGAATCTTCTCATGGAAAATTTGTCTTGAATTTAGCCCAGTAAAGGGTAATCTAAAATGGCTTACAGAGAGGATTTTATAGGACTTTTTTAAGTTGCCAATAGGGTCCATGTTTGGCATGCTCTCTCCTGCTCCTTCATTTGTTTTTTCTTTCATGATTGCCCCTGCTAATACTCTCCCTCTAGTTACAAAATGAAAAACATGTGACTTGAAGAGGGTTTCTTTCCTGAGGACAAATGAGCAACACTTGAAGTGGAATACCAATTTTTTGAACCTAGCCAGCTGTGCCTGATCATTCCCTCACATATTTTAGCAACTCCCCTGCCTGCTGAACCGCTAACATAGTAAATAGTAGAATCCTGCTCTCAAATAATGGCCAGAAAATGTTTAATTTTGGTTTCCTTGCACAATTCACTAATATAGTATATATTTCAATAATTATGTTTTACAATTAAGTTATATCAAAACTCCTGACAATAATTGATAAACAAAAAAATGGAAACAGTACATTTTGAAAATTAAATGTAGGAGCTAATTATTTCAAAGGACATTGTTGACAGATTTCATTTTAATGTAGAAAGGATATTTATTATTTTGGTTTATAAGTCTTTGTTGAGTTTATTAAGCAATTTAAGTTGAGAAAGAAAATGTGAATCTAAAGGTGTAGTAGAACAAAGTATTACCTTGTTATAATAAAAATCCTTTAAGTTAAAATTTAAGGCGTTTCTAATTTGGAACCTCATTTCTGAGCTGTTCAGATTTAACCAAATCTATTTTTAAAAAACTTAAGTAGAATATAGCACATTATCTCTTCCCACCCTTTTTTAATGAGTAGTTTTTATTGATTGATGTAACAGGAGTTGTGTTAGAAATATTATGTGTATACTTTTAAGTAACTGAGCACCATTTTGATATCAATCAAATTTTAATAGAAAATAATTGCTTATCTTTAATGAGAGTTTCTTCTATTACTGATTTTTATTTTAAAAGTACAATTTTCTGACAACACAAACATTTTTCAGAGAACATGTACTACACTATACACTGCCTGCCAATAGATTTTGCCTTTCCTGATTAATAATGTTGGCTTGTGAATTCTAAATTCCAAAGGTACATATTTTCACAAACAGAATCAGTGACATATTAAAACTATACGGGGTTAACTCATAAAAAGCTCTCACAAAATATTCCCGATAGATTCTATTCCAACTTAAATAGAAACTTAAAAATAAGTTCACATTATGAACAAATTAAATAGATGAACTTAATGATTGAAATGGCCTTATACTTTTATAAATAGATGAAAATTAATGGAAAAAATTATGTTAGGTATGTATTAATGAATTACTTAATTTTCAAAAACAGATTTTTTGCTTCATGACTATATATGTAAAAGATTTTGTAGAAGTTGTACTCTAAGTGTAGGTTAATAGACACTAAATTATTTTCAATAGACAGAACTTAGCCATATGATCCTGAAAACATATTCTAGGAAAAATTTAAATATTGTGTTATATTGGAAACAGGGAAGAATTGGAAGAATGGGAATAAAGTTATTTATTTAATGTTAAGATTCATTACTAAAAATTAAATAGATATTTGCTGACATTATAGTTTTATCATAAAAATAAGGATAGTGTAACAATATCTATGATATAATATATTTAAAATCATGTATTTAAACATGTTGTGAAAGAATTTGTTCCCTATACTACAGAACATTTAGTTAATTCATATTAATGAAAATAATTCAAATGGCTCCTATAATATATATTTTGAGTGAATACATTTATGATTATAAATCACCTTAAATTTTTCCTGTAAAGAAAGCAAAATGTATCTGTGGGCTTAAAAAAAATATTGATCACTTAAAATGAAAACTCTTGTGAGAAATTCTTGAGCAATGTTGGTTTCAAAGGCTCTTTGACTTCAGGAGAAAGAATATGGAAGGCTATTGAATTTACATTTTCCATTATTTATTTTCAAAATTAATTAATAGAACTAGATCCCACTTCTTTGTATTTGGGTTGTATTGAATATTGGATGAACATATGGAGAGCTCAGATTTATGTAAACTCACCTAGGAAATATGAATGAATGATGACCATTAACTCTCACCAACACAAAATTATTTTTTAAATAAAATTATGATTATAAGGTATTTTCTGAGATTCTTGTATATTAAAATCTGGCATAATGGTATTGGTAATGAAAGCAATGTCTGAGGTTCTAACTGACCATAATTGCACACTCTATTGTATTGCTAGTGAACCATTTAGCAGATTCCATTCATCTTAGAAGCCTTAGATTGATTAAAAAATTAATGATTGATGACAATTAAGACTTAGACTCTATAAAATAAGATGTAAACATCATGGGTTGCTGATTATTTCTTTTTTGCTATTTAGAAATGTAGAAGAATGCTTATTTAATATATACAAGTTAGATTATATCAAACTTTTCTGTGCCTTTTATTTCTGTCATATGGTATTGATATATTATAGAGTCCTATAGTAACACTTCAGGATGTTATATTATGAAATGGAATACTCTATATTTTCAAAGACATATTGTAATATAAATCCCCAATATCCATCTGAAATTTAAGAAAATTGTTTTGAGAGGAATATCATTTGTTTTAAGGTTATATATGTACTCAAGAGTGTTAATAGTACTTCGTTTAGTGTTTTTAATGAAAGATGGTGTGTTGAAATATCCAGGTCTAGAAGCTTTAAAATTAGCTGTAATATAATGTGTTTCAAAAAAATTAATATTGGGCTGGGTGCGGTGGCTCACGCCTGTAATCCCAGCACTTTGGGAGGCCGAGGCAGGTGGATAACCTGAAGTCAGGAGTTTGAGACCAGCCTGACCAACATGGTGAAACCCTGTCTCTACTAAAAATACAAAAATTAGCCAGATGTGGTGGCAGGTGCCTGTAATCCCAGCTACTTGGAAGGCTGAGGCAGGAGAATTGCTAGAACCCGGGAGGCGGAGGTTGCAGTGAGCCGAGATCGCACCATTGCACTCCAGCCTGGGGGACAGGGTGAGACTCTGTCTCAAAAAAAATAAATAAATAAAAATAAAAATAATATTCAAATAGTCTGAACCATGTTGAATGCAATAGTGTCATTGTTTGGTTGGAGCATGTTAAAATGTTAAGATTTTTGTCAAGGCTACAGTTGTACATGTTGAAACTAATGAAGAATATGGTGATTCTACAGAAAATACAGTTAAACATTTCTGTCATGAACCTTCTATAGTCATGTACAGTATTTTGGTCTGGTACACTATTGACTCAAGTGGAAATAGTGATTCGACAGCTTACTCTTTTAAGTATGTCTTTGGAATCAGGGGACTGAGATGCTATTCTCAGAATAGAGAGGCATTCATTATATGGCCCTCATAGCAGTCAACTATTTTCTGAGTAAAATAGTGATTATAAGACATTTTTTCTGGGAATTTTGCAAATTACATCAAGATTGCCAGGCTAAATGTAAGAGCTAAGGACTAAATTTTGATGTTACAATACACAAAAGAGGGATGGGTTGTTCATTGCCACAATATTCTAGTGACAGTAAACCCTGACGCCTCTGTTTCCATTCTATTTTAGTAGAAGGAGAAAAACGTCAGCAAATTGAAGGAAATCCAGAAAAGATTTAAAGATGAGAATTACTCAGAATACATAGATAGATCAGGAAATGAATAAGATAGTTCAAAATTAGTCAATATCTGAAAGAGAGGAAAGCACTAGTTAAGGAAAGAAATTAATGATTTGAAATTTATCCAGAAATAATAAAAATAATATGAGAAATATGTGGGCATTATTGTCAGCAAAAACTACCTTGGTAATGAAGCTTGAGTAATAAAAGAGAATAATCTCTCATGGAAAGATAATGGAATTTCTCTTCATTTACAGAATCTGAAACTCAGCAAGCTAAACCTTCAGCAGCAATGCCAATGTGGTACCAAAAGGACTAGATAAACAGTTAGTGAGCCTTAGATCTAGTATTTATGGTTCAATAAATACTTTCAAATAAATATAATCTGTTGGCATGTGCTATTTAAGATGTGCAATGTATTAGAATTATTGGCACTATTTGAATTATATACGCTATTGTGTTTGTGATTTTTTGGTTCAGTTAAGTTATAATTAGGGAACTTTAGATCTCTTACTGTCAAGTCAAAATTCAGGAGCATTGTCGGCTGGTTCAAGGGACATCTGTTACATTAAATTTTATGATTTTTGCATGAGTTATTGCTCTATCTGTTGAGAGTGTCTTGTTTCCCTTGAATTTAACTTTAATTTTAAACATTTGTAGAAAATGTTTACATCACAATAAAATTGTACATAAGGTTTAAACTCTCATAATGGAAAATGAATTGTATGTTGTCACTCATGTCTCCACATAGCCAAAAGTAATGTAAATAATGGTACAATTTTTGACTGTTATATAGCAGTTTTCAGAATGCAACTTAGACTTGTTTTACACATATTGGAAAACCAAGATGAATTTTTATTTCAGTTAAATACTCCCTGGCATCGATGTCCAAGGCCTAAGAGTGGGATTGGGGGATGAGGGGGATGATAGATTCTTTCTGATTCTATAATAAAATGCCTTAGCAGTTCCCTGTGAGCTTGGATGTATACACATATGTTTGTGATAAATCCTCTGACTATATTTCTTACATACAGAGTGAGGAGCAATTGAAACACATCAAAGGAATATGTGTCCTTCATCAGCAAAAGACAAGAAAAAGGGATGATGGACAATTTTCATTTTACTTGGGTTGCAAAAATCAAGTTACTTAATTTTTTTTTTATGGAAGGAGTGTTTATACTGCTCAGTTTTCAAATCTCAATCATGTATTTTATTATGTCTGGATATGTTACATTTCACATTAAAGCTATATGTTTAAATATAACCAAGGAGACATAATTATAAACCATAGTTCTAGGTGCCTTTCTTCTCTACTTGGGGTGCCTTGGATAGAGCTGAAGCTTATTCATGTAAAACATTGATGATGCCTTAAGCCATACTTACTCACAAAGAACTGTAGTGAAAATAAAACATCTTAAAATATTTGTGATTAAATTGATGGGTAATATGAAACTGATTCATTCATTGGAATAAATAGGAAAAGAAGTTTTAATGATTCATGAGAAAATGGAAGTTAGGTTCAATTGTTAACCAGAAAAGGATGTTGTATTCTCAAATAAAGGCATGATGATAAAGGAGCCTATACATTGAGAGGGACAGTCTTTTTAAAGCAAGACATTTTAACATCCATTTGGTCTCTTCTAGAGGAAGCACTCTCTATTAAAACAAAGATTAGAATGATTTTAAGCCTATATGTGTCAGGAGAATGAGATATTTTTTGGCTTGTTATTTTGGCTAACAAGTATATTTTCATTTCTGTGATTCCTCATTTGCAAATTGATTAAAGTGGTTTTAGTACAGTGTTTCCTGTGGTCACGTAGGACTGTCTTAGGCTGACTCAGAATCTATGATCCAGGCACATTGCTATCGTAGCATTTCTTAAACTGCAAAAGTAACAGATTTCCCTACTGTAATAATTCTGATTAACAGTATAAGTTTTGAGACAGGCCTGATTCTAAATGTCAGTCATGACCTCTTATATCCTAATCATTACACAGTTCAGTAGAGAAGAAAAGTAGTTGAATTTGTACTCAGACATGTGTTAAGTACAGAAGCCACCAGAGGTGAAGGTCTATCCTTCAGAGCAGTTCAAAAGAGAAAACATCCAAGAGCTCTGAGCCTGCATATTATGAGGGAGGCTTGACAGATGTACAAAGAGGAACTCTGGCTAAATACAATTCAGATACAGTAAAGGATAACATTACTTCTCATCACTAAAATACAACCACCCCACGTCCTGGAATTTGATTCACAAGGTTAAAAAAGCAAAACAAAACAAAACTGTAAAATATAGAACTATTTTAAAGAATTATCATAAATCAGAACTCTCCTTCATAAAGGCCTGATAATTTAGAGATTATCATCTATGCAATTGTATTGTTATTCAAAGTAAATTAACTCCTGGCTTATAGTACAGTATTAATTTTGCATAACTGGAATCACATTAGAAATCATGTTACTCCTAGCAACATTACTACTAACATTTACTTGGTGATTTTATACTAATTTACCTGGATATCCTTATGAGTAAAATGCATTGTACAAATACATGTAAAGTAGAATAAACTCTTATATTTGTGAATAATTTCTTCCATAATGTATTAGACAAATTTCAAATTTAGATTTAGAAAGCAGCTTATTGAACAATCTAATTCGTTTTCTCTTAAACTTAGTTTATCATCACCATATCCTGGTTCATCATCCCATATTATATTAAAAAA
The DNA here is from genome assembly GCF_028885655.2 of Pongo abelii. Taxonomy (NCBI): domain Eukaryota; kingdom Metazoa; phylum Chordata; class Mammalia; order Primates; family Hominidae; genus Pongo; species Pongo abelii. The sequence goes on along the minus strand of NC_071991.2, from coordinate 87,544,267 downwards.
AGAGTTCCAGGCTTCATTACCAATCTACTGAATCTGAATCTACTTAGCGGAAGGGGTGTGGCATGGAGTGGAAGAGGTTGGAATGGAAAATACTAGAAAATTGAAATTTGAAATAAATCACTAGGAGATTTTGATGATTTAAATATATAGAACATTATCTAGTAAAAAAAACTCATAGATACGGATATTAATTAATTCATCCATGTATATATTTACTCAGCATTTCAATACAAATATGTAATTAAAAATACTTAAAATAAAAATTAGATATTATCCCTATCTGCAGAGACTTTATAACCTAAAGTCATGAGTTATGTAAGTAGCATGACAACCCATGTCAACAGAGAATAAATTATCAATTGTCAGTGGTGTGGACAGCAAGAGTTGTGATATCATGGAAAAGATCTGAACTAGATATCATGATTGTAGCTCATGTGATTTTTCTAAAAATCAATATCCTTGCTGATAAAATGAATGCACTAATTTAGATTATTTCCAAGATTCTTTTTAGCTCAATAATCTTAAAATTATGTTATTTCAGACAAGGGTGAGTGTGAGGTGGAAGGATGGTGGAATTGTGAAAAAATAGGACTTGAGACTGGTAGATGGATAAAGTAGGAGAGCGAGTTGGGAGAATGCAAAGTTGGTGGAAGGAGAGGAGTGAGTTAAGACAAAAAACTGGATGGTGAAGTATCAAGTTTTACTAATAATTTCAAAGATACAAGCACTTGAGAGACACAGGTGAATAGGAGGGACCTGGGACTCCAAAAGGAGCTCCCACGGTCTGTCCTTCATCAAATTCACATTTTTGGCCCAGATTAGTAGAAGAGGTTACTCTGAGAAGTGAGTTACCTCACCCAAAGGGAGTATTTTAAATTATAAAACATTTCTATTGTATGCACAAATAATTACATAGCTTATATGACATTTCTAGGGAACCATATTCCACAAATTTATAGACCCTAGATTTGTTTCCTAGAAGAAATCCAGAAATCCTAAACCATGGACCACCTAATAAAACATTTATATGCATTAGGATTCTTGTTTTTTTTTATTATACTTTAAGTTTTAGGGTACATGTGCACAATATGCAGGTTAGTTACATATGTATACATGTGCCATGCTGGTGTGCTGCACCCATTAACTCATCATTTAGCATTAGATATATCTCCTAATGCTGTCCCTCCATTAGGATTCTTAATTCATTTGCTTCCCGTGAGAATGATTACTAGCATGTTACTAGAGGGTGAGACTAGGTTAACCTGCTTTCTTTCATTCTCATTAGTGTCCCCAATAATAGGTAGAAAAATAGATCATAGACTAGCTTCCAAAGTCTTTCTTTCCCAGGGAAAAATGTATATGTTTAGGAATAAACATGGTATAGCAAGATGACAGGATGTAATTTGAAGATAAATCTCTATTTTAATTGTATCAACATTTAAAAAATTGATTGGGATTAATTTCTACTGATATATAACTAGCTGTCCCTCACTAAGTAAAGAAGAATTTAAAGTTTGAAAATGTAAAATATTGTAAAAGAAAAGAGATTTTATGTAAAATTGATTCTTCTAACTTTATTTCAGAATACATGCTTAGATGGCACTTTCTGGGAACAGTTGGTAGGGAGAAAGAAATGACTCAAGATTATGGCACAACTTCAGGATCAACAGAATTTGATTCTGTTCAGAATTTTCAAATTCAGAATTTTCTCAACCTATTAGTCCCATTCTGTTACTGTCTATATTTTGTTAAAGTTAATATCCAAAGTAAAGCATGAGATGTGCATTTGTTACTCATTTTATAGGTATTAGCTTTTACTACTGGAAAAAGTTATCAGCAGTTTTGCTGGGAACTGTCATATTTCTGAATTTGATGTAATAATTTAAAAATACGCCTTTTTATGAGATTTCAACTAAAAGACATCCTCTGTCCCTTTAAATTTATTTTGTGGTCACCAGAACTCACATATTGAACTAAAGTTTACATTTGAATTTTTACTTTTTACGAATTAGAATAATTTTTACTAAACTGTTGCATTCTTAAAATTATTTTAATGAAAGTTGTCTCTATAATTCATATGTATAGACATTTATGTATTAAAGGATATTTATGTACTAAAGCTAATTCTTGTCAACTTTTATACAAAATGGCACTTATTTTAATTGTAACTAAAAGCTAATTACATATACATATACATATATATATATATATACTTTTTCTAATTAGCCTCCCAGAAAAATTTATCACGTCGTCTGTAGGGAATGTATAATGTGCTATTTACCAAAGTGACAGCAATCAATCTATTATGTAATTTTGATTTTCATAATAGTAATGATTAATTAAAAAGGCCAACATCAGATGCTGCATTTAGGCATTTTTTTCAATTATGACTTCATTTTTTGAGTATAACGATTTCAATATATAGCCTTTCAATAAATCAGACAGATGCAAGTTATTCCTCTTACATCTCTAAAATTGGAAAAATATATTTGAGTATCAATCAAGGAAATAAAACTGTGTAATTTTAAACTACATCCAATTCTGCTCATTAAGTAATTATTGAAGACAGAATAACTCATAGAGAAGCCCTATACATTCCATATTTTTCTGGTCTCTCTTCATTTTGTATTCTTATTTAATTGTGAGGTATAGAATATTAGAATTTCATTACTGGCATCTGGAAGCAAAGATAAGATGGTTGCAGGCTTTCTGGTATGGCATTGTGTGTGACATGAGCTGACTCACAGCATAAAGGGAAATGAGAGAGAGTGAGTATTCCTTACTGAACTTAATTGTACATAAGAGCTCCTCTGTAGCGTTGCTTTGGGGGTATCTGCTGTAGAACTCTCTGATAATGATTTCTCATCAGTGGACCAAGATACCATTAAGTCATTCTCCATGTTAAAATCTGCTTATTGATGAGTTTCACTTAAAAATTAAATTCAAGTCACTTCTGGACAATTGTCTTCTAATTGTTTTGTTCTCTACATAAATGGAAAATAAGTATAATGTTTGTCATCCAATTAAAATTTTATATAATTAAGGCTGTGTTTATCAAAGACAAAGTAACTGATTCAACTTGTTCAAAATGGACCATTCATTGAAATGTTCACCCTAGTTATATGATGCTGTAGAGACAAAAATATGGTTGACAATGTTTGCCTTCTGAAATCTCTGAAATGATATGATTTAGTGCAAATGTCTCTCAAATGTGTTTTTCTTTTAGTTAAAAGTAATAATGATTAATTCTGTCATCTTTCTCATTTTTCCTGAGGAAATAGATATTATCAACTTCATATACATTTTATTACACCTTATTCTATGCTAATAAACATAGAAATATGTATAGACATATATAAAATAGAAGTGACTTTAAGTTTATTTTACAAAAATAAGGTCATAGTAGATAAGTTTGCTTTCTGTTTTTAAGATACCATGATATCCCTACAGGTCAATAGAAATAATTAAAATATTATTTTAAGCAGCCACAAAGCATTTCATAAATTGAATGTAATATAATTTGTGTGATCATTCTAGTGATACAAATTTGTGTTGTTTTTAGATTTGTTTTGGCTTTGCTGCTATAAATGTGCTTCAATAAACACATTTCCAACTGGTACACCTTTTTCTCCAGGGTAGAGTTCCAAGAATGGAGTTTCTGGGTCAGAGGATGTATGTGTTTTTTAAAAATATTACTGTATTAGCTTCATAAATGGCTGTAGTAATTTACATCCCCACCAGTCATATGTGAGATTTACAATTTGTGTATGTTCTTGCCATTCTAAATGCTGTTAATGATTTTATTTTATTTTCATTTTTCTTTCTGACTAATCTGATTGGTTAAAAAATCTATCATATCTAATTATTATTTATTTTTGCAATTCTTTGTCTGCATACCTTGAGCATGTGTTTTTGCTTTCTTTGACATATTAGGTTTCCCTGTGTCTGATTTTCCTGTTCTTATACTTTAGTTTGTACTTTTCTTATCAATGTATAGATGTTCTTTTATGAGACATTAATCATGTATCTCAAATGTGTGACAAATATTTCTCCCCATAAGCCTTTGTGATAGGGGACTAGCTGCCTCTCCTACATCATACCTTTACCTCTATACCACCTGCATTTACTTCCAGCTACTCTGATTTCCTGACTTACCTGTCAAACAAGACAAGCCTTTGTATTAAGTCCTCAACCTGGGAAAGCTCTTCCACAAGAAATTTACATGGCTCACTCATTTCATTCAAGACTAAAATAACACTGTTGTAACTCTCTCCTCATTTGGTGTTATTTTTACTCATAGAAGTAGTATTTCTCATTACTGTGTATTATGTGTCTCCTGTGTACTATCACTTATGTTATACAATCTCCATGACAACAGGAGTGTCTATTTTGTTCACTTTGTGCCCCCCCACACCCAACATTTAAAACTCTGCCTAGTACACAGTAAATACATATTTAGATTTGATGAATAAATAATTTGTTTTTTGTTTTTATTGATGATATCCCAATTTTTAAAAAATCTAAAAATCACTGAAATCTCTCAAATAACTTGTATTAAAACTTCTGGCCTAAGACTGCATTATTCCTGTACTTTTAGTTAGGGCATTTCCCTTTCCAAATCTTTGTTTGTAGTAATGTAGGCACTATTCAGTATTCTCAAATACCTATCAGTGGACTCTCCATTATTTACTAGTCCTTAGTCTCACATTGCAAAGTTTTTAGCAATAACTAGATCTTAGAGCTGAGCATAATTACCCCAGTCACTGTCCTCTGAGGCCATCACCATTTACACATCACTTATTCTTAACACTTACACATCCCAATCTCAGGCCCTGTGCCACTGCCGAGGTGACTGCTGCTTCCTACCTGTTGTAGGCAGAGTCTTGTTCCCCCAAATTCATATGTCAAAGACCTAACCCCAGTACCTCAAAAAGTAACCATTTTGAAGATAATATCTCTAAATAGGCAACTACATTAACATGAAGCCATTAGGGTGGGTTCTAATTTAACCTGATTAGTGTACTTATAAAAATAGAAAATTTGGGTTTACAGAAAGGGACACTAAAGATGCACGTGTGCGGTGGAAAGACCACGTGAGGACACAGAGAAAGTGGTCATCTGCAAGCCATGGAGAGAGGCCTTGGGAGAAGATAAACCTGTTGACAGCTTGAATATGAAGAATGCTAGGATCTTAAAGGTCGATGATAATAGAAAAGAGAAAAAAGTCATTGCTGATGCCCTTCTCCAAGAAGCTGAGGAATTCTATGTAGCTGCAGCAGCCAGCTTTGTAGGAGCAGGTGTGCCATTAAACACGGAGAGTAGAAAGGATGGTGCAGGTTAGCTAAAAACAGTCCAGTGTCAATGGCAAAGATTCTGATCTAGCAGGCAAAGGAGAGCATGACGGAAGGAGGAAGCTCTGAAAGTAGGAAAGTATAAAATTAGAGACAGTGACAAAGTTATGATGCTAGGTGATCTTCAGAATTGTGACATGAATCCTACACAGGAGAATAAAGTAGAAGGCTTGGGGAAGAAAATCTAGGCAGGATGTTGGGAGACCTGCCCATAGACTGGAGTCAGGTACCAGAAAGAAATGGATTTTCTAGGTCAAAAATGTAAAACAGAAATCTCGTTCTAGACCAAGTCATCAAGGAAGGCAGCAGATTGGAAATACTGTGACTATGGAAATATGTGACAATTTAGAATTCATTACTGCATTCTGGATGTTAAGCTAAAGCATCTGATAAACCTTTTAATGCAGGTACAGCTTACGGAAAAAGGTAGAATTCATCTGCAATTTTAGTCATGAAGATCTGGGAAATCCTAGGCAGACATGTTTAATTCTGTTCTGTTCTTTTATTTAAAATCAAAGGAGGCCGGGTGTGGTGGCTCATGCCTGTAATCCCGGCACTTTGGGAGGCTGAGGCAGGCGGATAACTTGAGGTCAGGAGTTCGAGAGCAGCCTGGTCAACATGGCGAAACCCCATGTCTATTAAAAATACATAAAAAAAAAAAATAGCCGGGCGTAGTGGTGCATGCCTGTAGTCCCAGCTACTCAGGAGGCTGAGGTGGGAGAATTACTTGAACCTAGGAGGCGGAGGAGGTTACAGTGAGCCGAGATCACGCCACAGCACTCTAGCCTAGGTGACAGAGTGAGACTCCATCTCAAAATAAGTAAGTAAATACATAAATTAATTAATTAAAAGGAACTGTCTACATGATATGCAAAGACCCATATGGAAGTGGGAGGGGAGTAAAATCATATCCCAATTTTCTTAGCTAGTGTTTCCTAATCCGTCTTTCCCCATACCCAACATTGAAACATACATGATGCCAGCTGCTAGATGATTTTCCTAAGTCCAGCTTCAGAATTACCCTTACAGCCAATGTAAGATAACAGCAACTAGCAATTGTGTAGACTTTATTTTTTGCTAATTTTTTTTCTCATTTTAAAATAAATTATAGACCACACTTAGATGTCTGCCGGGTAGTGGGGAGTGGGGGAAGCTATTCTGTAGTTTGTTGCACAAGTGCAGGGCTCCTCAAAAGAAAAAGTGAGTGGCAGCGCATACATTTTGGGGGCTTAGTGAAAAGAAGTGCCCTTCATGATATTGTTGGAAATGTTCCTGTATTCCCAAGTGTGCCTTGATTATGAAAGCAGTGCCAAAATTAACAGACATGTTTTTTAGCATCTGTAAGCTGTATATGGTAAGTCACAGAGGAGACTTTCAAAGTGGTCCTATTGAAAGCAATCATTGGAAGAGTGGCATTTTAGAATAAAATACTGTTAACTACTCTGATTTAATTAGACATATAAATAAAGATGTTTTTCAAAAGTGCTTCAGATAATCAGATACATTTCTGAGAAAAACAGTCTCATTCTAGTAAAAGCACAAATTACTAACACTTGAAATAACAAACAATATTGTGGTTTGATCTGAGAGGCATTTTTATCTAATACGTTCAAACACATGAAGAGAAACATCACTTATTGAAGGCGTAAGATACTATGCTTAGTCTGAGTTGTAATTTGAGCATGTATAGAGAACTTCTTGGATCCTAGACCCTATATGTTACTCATCTTATAAGCAGCCTGAAAATTGACTTATCCCTGTCCTTAAGACAAGTATTGTCATAGGACTCAAGTTTATTGACATTGATTCTGCAGAATATTTCTTTCTCTCTTGCTCTCTCTCTCTCTGTGTCTTGTTCTCTCTTTGATCAAGGTGTTACAGCTTCCAATAATTGGTTTCTAGCCCCTTCCCCAAGTGATCAACACTTCTCTTTCAGCCACCCTTATTTCTCTAACTTTTGTACCCTTAATGATTTCACAATTATATCCTCATTATCTTCTCAACTACCATGACACAAACTGTATTCCTACCTTGTCCTTAAATTAACATGCATTTATGGTTTTTTTGGCCATGCATGCTTAATTCTTCTTATAACTGAATTAATATGTGGACCAGCCTTCTAGGAGCCTGCATTTTCTGTCCCTGAATGCCAGTTTATCCATGACGCTATCCCCAATATCTCCTACCAAACCTCATCAGCATAAGTCATTGCCCATTTGTATATCTCCAAGTTTCTTTATTTTTATTTTTTATTTTTTATTTAATTTAATTTATTATTATTATACTTTAAGTTTTAGGGTACATGTGCACAATGTGCAGGTTAGTTACATATGTATACATGTGCCATGCTGGTGTGCTGCACCCATTAACTCATCATTTAGCATTAGGTATATCTCCTAATGTTATCCCTCCCCCCTCCCCCCACCCCACAACAGTCCCCAGAGTGTGGTGTTCCCCTTCCTGTGTCCATGTGTTCTCATTGTTCAATTCCCATCTATGAGTGAGAACATGCGGTGTTTGGTTTTTTGTCCTTGCGATAGTTTACTGAGAATGATGATTTCCAATTTCATCCATGTCCCTACAAAGGACATGAACTCATCATTTTTATGGCTACATAGTATTCCATGGTGTAGATGTGCAACATTTTCTTAATCCAGCCTATCATTGTTGGACATTTGGCTTGGTTCCAAGTCTTTGCTATTGTGAATAGTGCCGCAATAAACATACGTGTGCATGTGTCTTTATAGCAGCATGATTTATAATCCTTTGGGTATATACCCAGTAATGGGATGGCTGGGTCAAATGGTATTTCTAGTTCTAGATCCCTGAGGAATCGCCACACTGACTTCCACAATGGTTGAACTAGTTTACAGTCCCACCAACAGTATAAAAGTGTTCCTATTTCTCCACATCCTCTCCAGCACCTGTTGTTTCCTGACTTTTTAATGATCGCCATTCTAACTGGTGTGAGATGGTATCTCATTGTGGTTTTGATTTGCATTTCTCTGATGGCCAGTGATGGTGAGCATTTTTTCATGTGTTTTTTGGCTGCATAAATGTCTTCTTTTGAGAAGTGTCTGTTCATGTCCTTCACCCACTTTTTGATGGGGTTGTTTGTTTTTTTCTTGTAAATTTGTTGGAGTTCATTGTAGATCTGGATATTAGCCCTTTGTCAGATGAGTAGGTTGCGAAAATTTTCTCCCATTTTGTAGGTTGCCTGTTCACTCTGATGGTAGTTTCTTTTGCTGTGCAGAAGCTCTTTAGTTTAATTAGATCCCATTTGTGAATTTTGGCTTTTGTTGCCATTGCTTTTGGTGTTTTAGACATGAAGTCCTTGCCCATGCCTATGTCCTGAATGGTAATGCGTAGGTTTTCTTCTAGGGTTTTTATGGTTTTAGGTCTAACGTTTAAGTCTTTAATCTATCTTGAATTAATTTTTGTATAAGGTGTAAGGAAGGGATCCAGTTTCAGCTTTCTACATATGGCTAGCCAGTTTTCCCAGCACCATTTATTAAATAGGGAATCCTTTCCCCATTGCTTGTTTTTCTCAGGTTTGTCAAAGATCAGATAGTTGTAGATATGTGGCGTTATTTCTGAGGGCTCTGTTCTGTTCCATTGATCTATATCTCTGTTTTGGTACCAGTACCATGCTGTTTTGGTTACTGTAGCCTTGTAGTATAGTTTGAAGTCAGGTAGCGTGATGCCTCCAGCTTTGTTCTTTTGGCTTGGGATTGACTTGGCAATGCGGGCTCTTTTTTGGTTCCATATGAACTTTAAAGTAGTTTTTTCCAATTCTGTGAAGAAAGTCATTGGTAGCTTGATGGGGATGGCATTGAATCTATAAATTACCTTGGGCAGTATGGCCATTTTCAGGATATTGATTCTTCCTACCCATGAGCATGGGATGTTCTTCCATTTGTTTGTATCCTCTTTTATTTCCTTGAGCAGTGGTTTGTAGTTCTCCTTGAAGAGGTCCTTCACGTCCCTTGTAAGTTGGATTCCTAAGTATTTTATTCTCTTTGAAGCAATTGTGAATGGGAGTTCACTCATGATTTGGCTCTCTGTTTGTCTGTTATTGGTGTATAAGAATGCTTGTGATTTTTGTACATTGATTGTGTATCCTGAGACTTTGCTGAAGTTGCTTATCAGCTTAAGGAGATTTTGGGCTGAGACAATGGGGTTTTCTAGATAAACAATCATGTCATCTGCAAACAGGGACAATTTGACTTCCTCTTTTCCTAATCGAATACCCTTTATTTCCTTCTTCTGCCTAATTGCCCTGGCCAGAACTTCCAAACTATGTTGAATAGGAGTGGTGAGAGAGGGCATCCCTGTCTTGTGCCAGTTTTCAAAGGGAGTGCTTCCAGTTTTTGCCCATTTAGTATGATTTTGGCTGTGGGTTTGTCATAGATAGCTCTTATTATTTTGAGATATGTCCCATCAATACCTAATTTATTGAGAGTTTTTAGCATGAAGGGTTGTTGAGTTTTGTCAAAGGCCTTTTCTGCATCTATTGAGATAATCATGTGGTTTTTGTCTTTGGTTCTGTTTATATGCTGGTTTATATTTTTTGATTTGTGTATATTGAACCAGCCTTGCATCCCAGGGATGAAGCCCAGTTGATCATGGTGGATAAGCTTTTTGATGTGCTGCTGGATTCGGTTTGCCAGTATTTTATTGAGGATTTTTGCGTCAATGTTCATCAAGGATATTGGTCTAAAATTCTCTTTTTTGGTTGTGTCTCTGCCAGGCTTTGATATCAGGATGATGCTGTCCTCATAAAATGAGTTTGGAAGGGTTCCTTCTTTTTCTATTGTTTGGAATAGTTTCAGAAGGAATGGTACCACTTCCTCCTTGTACCTCTGGTAGAATTCGGCTGCGAATCCATCTGGCCCTGGACTCTTTTTGGTTGGTAAGCTATTGATTATTGCCACAATTTCAGCTCCTGTTATTGGTCTATTCAGAGATTCAACTTCTTCCTGGTTTAGTCTGGGAGGGTGTGTGTGTCGAGGAATTTATCCGTTTCTTCTAGATTTTCTAGTTTATTTGCGTAGAGGTGTTTGTAATATTCTCTGATGGTAGTTTGTATTTCTGTGGGATCGGTGGTGATATCCCCTTTATCGTTTTTGATTGCATCTATTTGATTCTTCTCTCTTTTTTTCTTTGTTAGTCTTGCTAGTGGTCTATCAATTTTGTTGATCCTTTCAAAAAACCAGCTCCTGGATTCATTAATTTTTGAAGGGTTTTTTGTGTCTCTATTTCCTTCAGTTCTGCTCTAATTTTAGTTATTTCTTGCCTTCTGCTAGCTTTTGAATATGTTTGCTCTCGCTTTTCTAGTTGTTTTAATTGTGATGTTGGGGTGTCAATTTTGGATCTTTCCTGCTTTCTCTTATGGGCATTTAGTGCTATAAATTTCCCTCTACACACTGCTTTGAATGTGTCCCAGAGATTCTGGTATGTTGTGTCTTTGTTCTCGTTGGTTTCAAAGAACATCTTTATTTCTGCCTCGGTAGAATGACTACCCAGTAGTCATTCAGGAACAGGTTTTTCAGTTTCCATGTAGTCAAGCGGTTTTGAGTGAGTTTCTTAATCCTGAGTTCTAGTTTGATTGCACTGTGATCTGAGAGACAGTTTGTTATAATTTCTGATCTTTTACATTTGCTGAGGAGAGCTTTACTTCCAACTATGTGGTCAATTTTGGAATAGGTGTGGTGTGGTGCTGAAAAAAGTGTATATTCTGTTGATTTGGGGTGGGTATATCTCCAAGTTTCTTGGTCTACTCTGGCTGCTACAGACAGCCTACTTAATATTTTGTTGACCAGTCTTCCAGTAGCTGGTCAAATCAAGCTCTTCTTTCTTGTAGAATACTGTTAACTTTTGGTACGGTCCTTTAGATTTACAGAGTCAGTTGTCTGTCCTAAAATAGTCCACTCCTGACTTTATTTCTCTTTAGAGCAGGACCTGTTATCCTCCCCTTTTCCACTCTGAGCCATGTATGGAGAACTGCTTGTATCCTTGACCCTATGTGTTTCTCTTGCTTCCACCTGAGCTCTAATTAGGAAAACTTATTCTGAATAAATGACACTTGGAACAACAAACTCTGACTTACAAAGTAGCATTATACAGTTTAAGTATTTTTAGCTACCAGCTGTGCAAGCAATAAGTAAGAGACTTTGAAGTGCTAAAAATATTTGGGAAGTGTCAAGTGGGAGTTGGCAAATACCCTGGGGTGAGAAAAGCCCTAGATATGATACATCTGGCACACATTTTTAGAATGTTCTATTTTTAGTCTGTGTTTTGATTTCTGAAGAGATCCAAGGGTGTTTCCCTTAAAAAGAAGCAAAGATGACAGAAATGCTTTTAGAGAACAAGTTAATCTCTGAAGTATTCTTTCTCTCTTCCCTCTGCCCTTCAAATTAAAATTGGCATGATGCCTTGCATTATTCTTAAATCATAAATCACTCTGAAATCTTTAGAAGAAAAATGTTCTGTAATGTCCAATTATGAATAAGAAAACACTGCTTGTAACAGTAAAGTATCTTGCTTTTTGGTTACAGCTCTGAGGTTATCACTGCAGTTATTGTTTTCCTAGTTATTATTGTTGACTAATCATTACAAAATCTTCTAGCTAATTCTTTTTAGTTGGCTCATATATGACACTTATTTTGGACAGTGTATTCAATTGAGCCCTTGTCATTGTGACTCAATAAATAAAGAATATAACGAAAGGAAAAATAAAATTTAGTGATGCAAGTTTGTCTTTTGGTTCAAGTTCTAACATTACCAATCCTCAGAATATTTCCTGACTTCTAGTCTCAGGAAATACAGTAACTTGAATACAGTATTGAGCTCCTAGATAAGCTGTCTTTATCATATACAGATCTCTTGCTGGAAGATCTCCTGTGGCCATCAATAGAAATTTAACTCCCAAGCCTCCTAATTAGTATGAAAAATGGGGAGAGAGACTGGGGATGGGTGTGAGTGTGCTCATGTATTGAATTGGGGTAAGAGGCAACAGAGAGTCCAGTCAAAAAATCTTAGTGAATCTTAACTTTTCTACTATATCCTTAAGGTTCTGAAAAAAAAAATTAGCTCATGAGTTAAGAAATGCCTAAAACTTATTAACTTACCAGAACAATTTGTTAATTAATGGCGTTTTGAGATAAAGGGTAAATATTGATTATCAGCAAGTCTTTATACAGTTAATCACCTCTGATTTCCGATAATGCCATGGATTATTAAACCTTTTATTTCTTGTCAGCCCCATGTCACATCTTGTACAGTTTGTATAAGGACACCTGATATCCCAGACTTTCTCAAGGGATCTGTCACTTTCTCTGTATGTTCTTAAAATTTTCAGTCTCCTCTAGTGATAGTATTGGTTTGCTGTAAACATTTCCTGATTCTATCTGACAAGAGACTGTTAGTTTTTGAACAACAACGAAAAAAACTCTGAAAAATAATCTGAGAAATCCTATTGCAATACTATCATTAGTGTAATGGTGAATTAAAAATACTTTTAAGGTATTGCAATTTTGTGATGTCTTTTCATAGAGATTTAGTTTATAAAAATATCCAACTCATTTGTAAATATCATAAACTATTTGTTAATATATTTATGTCTTTACAACCATTTCAAGTTTTTAATGACTAAGCATTTTTTCTCGAACTTTCAAAAAAAATGTATCTTAAAAATTTAGATTGTTTTTAAAGAAAGGTGGCTCCAAAATGTATGTTTTAGTTATATTCAGTGTAATTGTGGAGTGTCCACATAGTCTTAAATTTATATATTAAATTATATTTTAGATAATTTGTTGAGATCATTAAACAGGTGTTTAGTTTTCAGAATTCACTAGGAGGTGAATTACAGGTATGGGCACCTATAATATTACCTATATACTTTTTAGTTTCTATTTTGATATTGTGTTACAAATGTCTTGGGTTTTAAATCTCCTTTAAAAACTCAGCAGAAAGAGAAGTTTATTTGATTATCTGTTGGGATATAGTTGCAAAAATTAAAGATAACAGCAATGTTGACATTTGGCCAGTGATCTGCATTAACTGAGGAGAAATGAAAAGTGTTTCTGTGTCATCAAAAACAGCCAGCTAAACCTCCAACAATTTAAAAGGCAACCTACTTCATCATCTTTAAAGCAGAGAGAAGGTTGGCCAGAAATATGCATCAGCAGTGTTTTCTAGTTGAACAAATATCTGAATATAATTCTAGGCTTATGTTTCCAAAAAATGTCCCAGACCACACTTAAAAAGTGCTTCAAATTATGTCTCTTAAATTATGTTTATGATTCATATATTGAACTTTCATTACCATTAAAGAGACTTATTGGATGTGTATGCATGAGTGAATTAAGACATTGTGTTTTGTGGTGGTTGATAAGAAAGAGAAGGAGAGTTAATGGCCTAGAATGCTGACTTTTCATGGGTTCTTCAAGACAGCGTTCACCAGGGAAAGGAAAACTTTTGATGGCATTCATCAAATTTGTCAGAGAAATTAAGAATTATAAAATCTTCCTCTTACCAACATGCAGAATCATGCAGGCATTCCTTTATTTTATGGATACACCTATGATAATACTGCAAGTGCTAAAATAATGAAGAGGGCTATCAAATGATTTTTTTCTCCTGCAAGGAAATGTCCTTCCTGTAATCAGTAGATATTATAGCCCAGCCGTCATTAGGCATTATGTTAGCTTTCTCTTTTTGGTCAGTAGCTTAAGAATTGAACCATAACATTTTATAATTCAGTAGTTTCTGCACACCTGTCTACTTTACCACCGGCTCAGGGGATTTTGATGTGCATGTTTTGCCTCAGTGAGTCAGTTTTATTGATGTTCTTGCAAAAGTTGCATACACAGTATAAACTTTCCTGAGAAAGATACTTCTTTGCCATAAGGCTTAAAACTATTCATAAAATAATTCTAATTTTAATCTAAGTGATCTAAATTTAAGAACAAATACCAAAGAATCAAATCCATAGTTAATTCATGTATGATAACTCAGATAAGTAAATAATTGGTATTTATATTTGAAGCAAGCTCAGTGTTTCAATGCAAAGGTTTTATGCATCTGTCTGTAAAATTGGGATTGCTGTTATTGTACTCTGAATTCATGAAGGTCAGTTTAACTAAAATGCAAAAGTTGCTTATAGCATTATTTACATAAGGATACAGGTGGAATGCAAAGGAAAGCTGCATCTGCCATCATGGAAATAAGTTTTATGAATCTTTAAATACTACATTAGTTGTCTATGTATATTTATTTTCCTCATTAAGAAAAACTGATAAGGGATAATGGACATATCTCCCCAGTGTAATCTGGCATATACATCTTAATGGCTCTGACTTCAGTTTTATATTTACTTGTGTTATTATCTGATTATCTGTCTTCTCCATTTGATCGTGTGCTCCATAAAATGAGTCCAGTCAGATCTTGCTTATCATTGTATTCCCTGAATCTATCACCTTACCTGGAATCTAGTAAATGATCAATAAATGTCTGTTGAATTAACGAGCAAATTATAAGAAAAGTGATTCAATGTTTTTTTAAAAAAACTTCAAAACACCTGTTCACACTTGATCAGTTGAAACTTGTTAATAAAAAAACAAAATTAGACTGTGTAACTTAATGCTAGTACTATTGGTGTTTCCCAGAAGCAAAAGTCTATATAGGAGAGGAAAAATATGTTTTCTGTTTGTCCTTCTAAGTTCTTGGCAGAGGCCTCTGTAAAAAAAAGACATATTAGCAAGAGAAAAGCATATAAATGCATCTAATATAGGTTAATATGACACAGGAGTCTTCATAAGGAAATGAAGAAATGATTAAATTTGAGGGCTTTTATGCTAGACTTGTTGAAGAGTGGAAAGTCACAGATAAAATGGGTATGAGCTAAGAGTATTAAGCTGAGGGAAACTTGGCAAGATCTGTGCATTCAGATCCCTCTCAGCATCCCTCTGTCATTGCACATAAGAATACTCATTTCCTAGTTCATAGCATTAAATGAGTACATCGAAAAGTCTGAAAGACTACAACTAGACAACCTAATGTCACACCTTAAGGAACCAGAGAAACAGAACAAACTAAATCCAAACCCAGCATAAGAAAAGAAATCACAAAGATCAGAGCAAAAATAAATGAAATTGAAACAAAAAAATACAAAAGATAAATGAAACAAAAAGCTGACTCTTTGAAAAGATAAACAAAATTGATTGACCATTAGTGAGATTAACCAAGAAAAGAAGACAGATGATCCAAATGAGCTCAATTAAAAATGAAACCGGAGATTTTAAAACCAACACCATAGAAATTCCAAAGATCATTCAAGGCTACTGTGAACACCTTTATGCACACAAACTAAAAAATCTAGAGGAGATGGGTAAATTCCTGAAAATATACAGGCTCTTAGATTAAATCGGGAAGAACTAGAGACACTAAGCAGACCAATAACAAGCAGCGAGATTGAATCAGTAATAATAATAAAAAATGCCCACAGAAAGTCCAGAACTAGATGGATTCACAGATGAATTATATCAGACATTCAAAGAAGAATTGGTAACATTCCTACTGAAATGATTCCAAAAGATAAATGATTCCAGAAGATAAAGAGGGAATCCTCCCTAAATTTTTATATGAATCTAGTATCACCCTAATACCAAAACCATGAAAGGACATAACAACAACAACAAAAATTACAGACCAATATCCCTGATGGACATAGATGCAAAAATTCCCAACAAAATATTAGCTAACCAAATCCAACAGCATATCAAAAATATAATACACCATGATCAAGTGGGTTTTATAGCAGGGATGCAGGGATGGCTTAATCTACACATGACAATAAATGTGATATGTCACATAAAGAGAATTAAAAACAAAAACCATACGATTATCTCAATATATGCAGAAAAAGCATTTGATAAAATCTAATATCCCTTTATAATAAAAAACCTCAACCAAATAGACATAGTAGAAACTTACCTCAAAGTAATAAAAGCCATATATGACAAACCAACATCATATTGAATCAGGAAAAGTTGAAAGCATTTCCCCTGAGAACTGGAACAAGGCAAGGATGCACACTTTCACCACTTCTATTGAACCTAGTACTGGAAGTCATAGGCAGAGCAATCAAACAGGAGAAAGAAACAAAGGGCATCCAAATTTGAAAAGAGGAAATGAAACTGTCGCTAATCACCAATGATATCATTGTATACCTAGAAAACTCTAAAGATTCGTCCAAAAAGCTCCTATATCTGATACATTCAGTAAAGTCTCAAGATATTAAATCAGTGTACACGAATCAGTAGCACTGCTTTACACCAACAGTGACCAAACTGAGTATCAAATCATGAACTCAATCCATTTTACAACAGCTGCAAAAAACAAACAAGGAGGCGAAAGATCTTTACGATGAAAACTACAAACCACTGCTGAAAGAAATCATAGATGACACAAACAAACAAAAACACATCCCATGATCATGGATGAGTAGAATCAATATTGTGAAAATGACCATACTGCCAAAATCAACCTACAAATTAAATGCAATTCTCATCAAAATACCATCATCATTCTTCACAGAACTGGAAAAACAATCATAAAATTTGTATTAAGCCAAAAAAGAGCCCACATAGCCAAAGCAATACTAAGGAAAAAGAACAAATTTGGAGGCATCACATTACCCAACTTCAAGCTATACTACATGGCTATAGTTACCAAAACGACATGGTACTGGTATAAAAATAGACATGTAGACCAATAGAACAGAATAGAGAACCCAAAAATAAAGCCAGATACAGCCAACTGATCTTCAACAAAGCATACAAAAACATAAATTGGGGAAAGGACAATCTATTCAATAAATGGGGCTGGAAAACTGGCAAGCCACATGTAGAAAAATAAAAATGGTTCATCATCTCTCACTTTTTACAAAAATCAGCTCAGTATGGATCAAAGACCTGAAGTCAAAAATTCTACAAGATAATTTCAGAGAAACTCTTCTAGACATGGGCTTAGGCAAAGGTTTCATGACTAAGACTCCAAAAGCAAATGCAACAAAAACAAAAATGAATAAATGGGATTTAATAAAATGAAAAACGTTCTTCACAGCAAAAGAAATAATCAGCAGGGTAAACAGACAACCCACAGAATGGGAGAAAACATTCACAAACTGTGCCCACAAAGGAATAATATCCAGAATCTACAAGGAACTCAAATCGGCAAGAAAAAAATAATCCCATCAAACAGAATGCAAACGATATGAATAGACAATTCTCAAGAGAGGATAAACAACCAACAAACATATGAAAAAACATGCTAAACATTACCAAATATTAGGGAGGTGCAAATTAAAACCACAATGAGATATATCACCTTACTCCTGCAAAAGTGGTAATAATTAAAAAGTAAAAAAACAGTAGATGTTGGTGTGGATGTGGTGAAAAGCGAACACCTTTACATTCCTGGTGGGAACGTAAACTGTGAAAAACACTATGACAATTCCTTAAAGACCAAACGTAGAACTACCATTCAATCCAGCGATCCCACTACTGGTTATCTACCCAGAGGAAAAGACATTGTTATACGAAAAGACACATGCACATGCATGTTTATAGCAGCACAATTCATAATTGCAAAGATATGGAACCAAGCTAAGTACCCATCAAACAGAGTGGGTAAAGAAAAGGTTATATATATAGATATATGTGTGTGTATATATATACACACATACATACACACATACACATACCATGGAATACTATTCAGACATAAAAAGGAACAAATAATGTATTTTGCAGCAACTTGGATGGATTGGAGGCCATTATTCTAGGTGGAGTAACCCAGAAATGGAAAACCAAATATCATATGTTCTCACTTACAAGTGGGAGCTAAGCTATGAGGATGTGAAGGCATAAGAATGATATAATGGACTCTGGGGACTTGGGGGGAAAGGTGGGAGTGAGGTAGGGATATTGGATACAATGTATACAGCTCAGGTGACAGGTGCACCAAAATCTCAGAAATCGCCACTAAAGAATTTATTCATGTAATCAAAACTACCTCTACTCAAAAAACTATTGAAGTAAAAGTAATTAAAAAAAGAAAAAAGAATACCCCTTTTCTGGCCAGCCATAGTGGCTCACAGCTGTAATCTTAGCACTTTGGGAGGCTGAGGTGAGAGGATCACTTGAGAGTAGGAGTTTGAGACCAGCATGGGCAACATGGTGAGACCTCATCTCTATTTATTTTTTAATTTATTTTTTTTAATAAAAAGAATGCTCCTTACTTTCAAGTGTAGGGTGGGCACCTTCCACATTAGGGTCAGAAAGTCTTTCCTGCACATGCTGTTTCTCAAATTCCTTCAGCTAAAAATATTCAGTGTCCAAGATGCCATATTTTGAGTAGTCTCTCTAAAATGCTATCAAGGAGAAAATTAAATATATGTATTTATTTTAATTCCTCATTTGCTTAGTAGGTGCCATAAGTTTTCAGGAAAATTACTAAAAAAATTTTTTTATCCTATTTGGAAGTCCATTCAGCTACTAATGACAGTTATAGGACTGAACCTCCTTAGAATCTCTTCTCTTCTTTTCTCTGTTTCTTTTCTTGTTTCCTTTTTTCTTTTCTCTTCCTTTCCTTCTTTCTCTTCTTTTCATTCTTTCATCTTTCTGTTTTCCTATTTTTCTTTTTCTCTCTCTCTCCCTCCCTTCCTCCATTTCTTTTTTTCTTCCTCCTGCCCACCCTCCCTCTTCCCTCTCTTTCTTCCTCCCTTCCCTTTCCCCTTCTCTCTCCTTCCTTCCTTTGTCTTTCTTCTTTTTTTAAAAAAAATAACATATGCCTGTGGTCCTAAAATACTATTGCTGAAATGTCCTTGGAAAGCACTTTAAGAATAAAAAAGTTAAAAGCAATGATGTTCCCAGCATTACACTATCATTTTAATGTCAGAATAAAAACTTGGAAAATAGCTAATGATTCCTAATTTAAAGATATCTTTATTATGTAGGGAAGTTTATGTAGAGGAACTTTCCCTTTGAGGTTTCAATAACAGAGTCATCCTGCCAAATTAAACTGACAATAGACAGATGATCAGGGCAAAAGGCATAGCAATTTATTAAGATGCATATAAACATGGGAGTCCTGCAGATCTAAGACTTGAAGGGCCAGATAGCTGAAGCTTAAATAACCTCTTCATAGGGAAGAGGGAAATGGGGGATGTAGGCAATTGAGAGGGGTAGTAAATGACCTTTAGGAGAAATCAGTGGGCCCAGGAGACAGAAATTAGCTTGTAAATGATTTTCTTTGGAACATGAGTGACACTGAAAGAGACAGTGTCTTGTGACAAAGTGTGTCTAGGTGTTGGTTACATTCTTCAATATTCCTTCTTGTGTTAGATAATGAAATTTCAGGGCAGGAATGGAAGGAAATTGCATTCCTTCAGGAAGAGCTTCAGATAAGGGAACTTCATAAATAGAGTTCTACCTTGTGCTTGGTGGGAAGAAACAGGAGAAGGTCAAAAAGTCCTTGGTGCTGAGGCTGCTTCTAAGGTCTTTTAATTTCCTTGAGTTCAAAAGTGCTCAGCATGCCGAAGCACCATACTATGGAGCATTGCTCTCTGAGTTTCAACAATTACATTTAAGCTAGGCTGAAAAATATAGCCACAAAGTATTAATAAATAAAATAGATGTAATGAGAACAATGTATTTAAAGACATTGATATAAAGATATATTGGATAATTCTAGCAAAATAGCAGATTAGGCTGTTGGAAATAGGCCTGCTTCCTGCCCCAAACACATAAATACTTTGAAAAAACTATGAGAATAGCAAAAAAAAAGTATTATTGCTATCCATATAACTGAATTTGACAGAAAGAAAGATTCCCCAAGGGTGGAAAACAAATAATTAAAAAGAAAATGACAGAGGAAGGCCAAATCTCTGATGGTCCACTGGCATTCTGGTATTAGATACCAGCAACAGGACTGTAGGCTGCAGTCCCTAATGCCAATTTATAGATAAAGAAATACTTCATTTCAAACAATGGACTAGAATTTAGGCCTCTACATCAAATAAAGAGCCTAAGTTTATTCGTTGCTCTGAAAAGGAAAAATCTATCCATCGACCTGCAAAATATCAGGGAAGCTATTTAATCTAGGGGTTTGAGTCAGTGTGAGGGAGAATCACTGACAAGCATCAAAACCCCAGCTTCGCTATAAATGAATGAAAGTTTTGAAGTTATGTTAACCGTAGAACACAGTAAGTAATCTACAGGATGAGAAATGATATAAAAATAGAGTTGGGGTAACTGATGCTATTTGAGCTCTAGGCAAAAGCAAGTTTCATAAATAAATAATCTAATTTCTTGTAAGATATCCAAAAGAAAAATGAATAAGAAGCAAAAGTCAATGACATAGTGGCAAACAATGTTTTCAGAAAAGAAAAATCAATATGTGTGCACCTTTCATATTGAAGGGTCACAGTGAGTCCCAAATAGGATAGTCCAAAGCCCTACCCAAGTTTAATTGCAGCATGTTAAAAACAAAGAAAAAACTTTACATCTTTGAGAGAGAGAGATTGAGAGAGGTATGTCGACAAAAAGAATAGAACTTTGTAAAATAGTGGAAGAGATTTATTCCGAGCCAAATATGAGTGACCGTGGGCTGTGACAGCCCTCAGGAGGTCCTGAGAACTTGTGCCCAAGGTAGTAGGGGCGCAGATTGGTTTTATACATTTTAGGGAGGCATGAGACATCAGTCAAATACACTTAAGGAATATATTCGTTTGGTCCAGAAAGGTGGGCCAACTCAAAGCAGGGTTGGCAGCAGGGAGGGGAAGCTTTCCAGGCTATACGTGAATTTAAACATTTTCTGGTTGACAATTGGATGAGTTTGTCTAAAGATCTAGGATTGATAGAAAGGGAATGTTCAGGTTAAAATAAAAGATTGTGGAGACCAAAGTTCTTTTGAAGTCTTATAACGGCTGCCCTTAGAGAAAATAGATGACAAGTGTTTCCTATTCAGATCTTAATCTCTTTAGGATTGGGAGGGTCTGGAAGAAAAAGATCTAGCTATGTTATTAGAGATTCTTTATAGATGCATGTTCTTCCCCACAAAGAACAACTTTGCAGGGCTATTTCAAAATACGGCAAAGAAACATGTTTTGGGGTAAAATATTTTTATTTTCTTCCTTGTCTCGTAAGGTTATACCAGAGTCAGGTTGGAAAAACACGATATATAGGGTTAAATAAAACCCATCTGATAAGAATGTATGATTTGTAGGGCATGACTCCCAAGCCTCTTTAGATAGGAATTTGGGCAAGATTAAAAAATCAGTTTAGTCCTCAGGTATATACTGGCTTTCTAAAAAATGAATAATGGTTAGAGCAAAAGTGGAAGTCTCATCAGCAAAACAGGAGGAAAAGTAGAAAGTACTGAGATAAAATAACCAACTCAGAACAATACCCAGCAAATTAACAAGAATAAAACTGAAGTGAATATATAGCAAGCCCAAGAAAGGAAAAAACAAGACTTAAGAATCTATCATTCAAAAATCCTCACTGACAGAAAAACCAAGGGAATTATTTCAGAAAGAAGTAAATTAAACCTTAAGGAACAAGTTTGTTTCTAGAAAAAAATAGACAGAAATTTTGATTAACCTAAGGAATTCTTGTCACTAAGTTCAATATTACTGTTAAATATACTGACTAGTTTTGAGTGTCTAAAACAAGAGGAATTAAATAGTAGACAATAGTAAAGTAGAAAGAATGAGAAAGATTGAAAATAAAACTTTTATTTTCTGTTGTCTAAGAAATGTACAGTTGTTCCTTGGTATCCATTGGAGATTGTTTTCAGGAACTCCCCTGGGATACCAAAATTTATAGATGTTGAAATTCTGTATATCAAATGTACTGTATTTGCATATGACCTATGTACATCCTCCTTTACATTTTAAATCAACTCTAGATTACATATAATATCCAATCAAATAAAAAGTTATGTAAATAGTTGTTGTGCTCTATGGTTTTTACACTGTATTTTTGTTGTTGTAGTGTTAATATTTATTTTTAATATTTTTAATCTGTGTTTGGTTGAATCCACAGACAGAATCCACAAATATGGAGGGCCAACTGTATGAAAATATTGTTTTTATTTTTAGTTTAGTTTGTTAAATCAAGCTTACTTGTCAAAAGAGGAATAAAGAAACCAATTAAAAAGTAATAATAAATAAAAGCCACCAACCACTGTGTTGGAAATGAATCTATCATGTCATTCCAATGAATTACAATGAATATAAACAAATTCTCCCATTAAAAGCCATAGTCATGCACTAGATTAGAAATAATAAGTCCACATATACACTATTTAAAACATGATGCAGAAAAGATAAAAAAAAAGATTGAAAAAGATATAATAGGAAAATGATAATCCAAATAAAGTTGTAAAAGCTGTAGTGATCTAACCAAAAAAAAAAAGCTTGAAAGCAAAAGACATTGCTAAAGTGGGTCAGTATGAAATAATAGACAGCACATTTCATCAGGAACATACACCACTCCTGAATGTATTTTGCATTATAATCTCAAAATACATGATAAAGATGTACAAGAATTATAAGTTTAGATTGATAAGTCTATAGTCAGAGGGGAAGATATTATTGTACTTCTTTCAGAAACTATCTTATCAAACAGACAAAAGTAATAATATGGAAAATTAAAAACACAATTAAAAAATCTTAAATTAATTCATGTATTTGAAAGAACTCTTCTCTCTATTCTTTTTAAGTGTTCTCACAAATTGATTATGCACTTGTTCATAAATACCAAAGGATGAACTAAATATACTCAGATCTAAATGTAATAAAATTAGAAAAAAATTATGAAGAGAACAATCAGATACATTCAAACACTGAAAAACATACTTCGAAGTAATCCAAGAATCAAATAAAAAAGTATAATGGCAATTATTAAATGTTTAAATCTTCAAAATAATAAAACCAAAACTTAAGGAAGACAAGCTAATTTTATGGAAAAAAATTATATGGTCTTAAATGAGATTTTTATAAAAGAGTAAGAATAAAAATTAGATAAGTATTCAACCAAAGAAATTCAAAAGGCCAAAGTTAACCTTAATAAATAATAGATAAATAAGCTAAAAGCAGAAATTAATAGAAACAGATGATTAAAAATAGAATGGCCAGGTGCGATGGCTCATGCCTATAACCCTAACAGTTTGAGGATGAGGCAGGAGGATTGCTTGAGTCCAGGAGCTTGAGATCAGCCTGGACAACATAGCAAGACAGTGTCTCTACAAAACTTAAATGATTAGCTGGGCATGGTGGTGTGCACTTGTAGTCCCAGCTACACTGGAGGGTAAGGTGAGAGGATTGCTTGAGCCAGGGAGGTAGAGCTGCAGTGAGCCATGATCATGCAACTGCATGCCAGCCTGGGCAACAGAGTGGGACCCTATTTAAAATAATAATAATAATTAATAATAATAATAATAATAATAAAAATGTATCTCAAGACAATGAGAAGAAAAGCTACATACTGGGAGAAAATATTTATAAAAGACAACCTGATAAAGAATTGTTATCTAAAATAATGTAATGAAGTCTTAAAATTCAACAATAAGAAAATAAACAACCTGATTAAAAATTGGGTTTAAAAAAATGAACAGACATCTCACCAAATAAGATATTCAGAGGGCAAATAAGCATATGAAAATATGCTTAACATCATGTTATTGGGGAATTGCAAATTAAAATAACTAACAGCTATTTAATATTATTATAGCAAAAATGTAAAATACTGACAACATAAAAAGTGGCCAAAAATGTGGAGCAATAGAAACTCTCATTCTTTGCCAGTGGGACTCCAAAATGGTACAATGACTTTAGGGAACAATTTGGCAGTTTCTTATAAAACTAAGTGTGCTCTTACCATACAGTCCATCAGTTGGACTCCTTGGTATTTACCCAAAGGAGTTGAAAACATATGTCTGCACAAAATCCTGCCCACAGATGTTTATAGCAGCTTTATTCATAATTGCTAAAACTTGGAAGCAACCAAGATGTCCTTTGTTGAGTGGATAAATAAATGGTAATGTATTTAGATAAGGGAATATTATTCAGTGCTAAAAGAAAATGAACTATCAAGCAATAAAAAGACATGGTTGAAATTTAACTGTATATTGCTAAATAAAAGAAGCCAATTTGAAAAGACAACATGTTGTATAATTCCAACTATATGACCTTCTGGAAAAGGAAAAATTATGGAGACAGTAAAAAAGATCAGTGGTTGTTAGGGATTAGGAGGAGAAAGAGATGAACAGACAGAGCACAGATGATTTTTAAGACAGTGGATCTATTTTGTATAATATATAATGGTAGGTACGTGTCATTATACATTCGTCAAAATCCACAAAATATACAATACTAGGAATGAACCCTAATATAAATTGTGGACTTTAGAAGATAATGTTGTGTGGATGAAGGTTGTTCTTGGTCCTTTGGCTAGAGAGGACCAAGATCTTTGATGTGGCTTTTTGTGGTTGTGCCCATTGACATTTCTGGGTTGTCAACTTAAATTTAAGTATATACAAGGCAAAAGGAAATCCAAGGTAACTTATCCTCATGTCATTCCTTGGGCCCTGAAGTCCCTTAGAGTTTCCTTATGTTTATTTTATAGATAATATCTATGGTTTTTAGTTGTGCCTAGATGAAGGAAGCTCTTCCATTTTCTCTGAAATAAAAGATCGATTTCCCACTTTACCAAGAAAATTAAAATAATCCTAAGAAAATCTACAAACTCCCATGAAATACGTATCTACTCATAGTTATCTGTATTAATATAGTCTTATCTCATATCCTAGACTCTCTATGGTCTTGTATAAAAAAATCCCCAAATTCATCAAGATTTTGAAAGGATCTATGTGCTTCTACCTCCTCATTAGACTACATTCATCTTTTTCATTGTGCCATCACAGGCAACATTCTGTCATACAATTGGTGCTTAGTAAATTGTGACAAAAATTAACAAACAGTGCTATGATAGTTTTCATAATATGTATAAGAACATTTAAAAGTTTCCTTTAAATTTTATGAGTTGACTTTATATGTATAAATGAGGAGAGTGAATGAAATAGAGATTGAAGTAGAGTGGAATAGAGTGAAGGGAGATTATGTTTTGGCATAAAAGATGTTTGAGTGAGTGTGTGTGTGTGTGTGTGTGTGTGTGTGTGTTGCATTGAATTATTGTAAGGTCTTTGTTCTGTTCACTGATATATCTTTTAAGCTTGAAAAAAAAAAGCCTGGCATATTCTAGGTGCTTGATTGATCATTTTGAATGAATGTATGAATAAACAGTGATGTATTACACTTAAAAAAACCAATGGTATTTAGGTTAGACCAAGTGTTACCATCAAATGAAAATACAAAGTCTTTTCTAGTCTTGGGACCTTATATATTATGTGTATTGGTTCTTCTTGGCATTTATTTCTTAAACATTTCCATTCTCCTTTAAGTGATTTTATCACTGCCTCTTTTATATTCACCACGGAGTATCTTATGGCACTGAATAGAGCAGACCTCATTTATAGGAGCAATATTAACCTGTATTGATTTGCAGTCATGTAACATTTAAATGCAATAAGGTTTATTAATGGCATTCTTTCCCAAAGAACAGAAAAACAGTTGCATAGTTAAATGTATGGATGTGACTTGTCATGCATGCTGATGTATTCTACCGTTGTTATGCTTGCCAGCTGCAAATCAGAAAACCCCTAGTAATTATAATAGAACAAATTAAAAAGAGGAAAAGCTTCTTTCTCTCTGCTTAGCTTTCGTAAATACAGAAAGTCAAAAATAAAAATCAGGACTTAGTAAATTTTTGTTGTCACAGAAAAGGTATTTCTCTATTTTATGTATTAATAATTGAAGTTGGAAACAGTTTCCACTGGAGCTTATTACACAGCAGCAGCCCTTTCACCCATCTCCAGGCCTTGAAAGTGGTGGTGTATAAACTACAGGAGTATGATTACCAGCATAGGTATTGGGGGAAACACACCACAATATCCTTTCCATATGATAGATTCTATTTGGACTTCTCTGTTAGCAAGCGCTTTCTTACATTGTAGTATTTTTCTTTGTAATTTCCAATTATGTAAAATCTCAAGCCATACAGCAGTAAATTAAATTTGTAACAAAAAGTTTTGAGTTTAACTTCCTCTGCCCTGGAGTCTTCACTTTTGTAGAGAAGCAAAAGTATAGCCTTTTGTTTGCGTGCTTAGTTTACTTTATTGAGATAATACAAAGTAAAACTCATCCTTTATAGAGTACATTTCAATGAGTTCTGATAAATATAAACAATGTGACTACCACTACAATGAAGATAATGGAATATTCTCATTATCCCAAAGAGTTGCTTTGTGGCTCTGTGTTTTCAATCTCCTCCCCACAGTTAGCCCCTGGAAAACACAGATCTGATTTCTGCACCTATAACTTTGAATTTTCTAGAATGTTATATAAATGGGAGCCACATTTTCTTTTAAAAGAAAATTTAAAGGGCTATGTACCTTTCTGTATTTGTCTTCTGTCACTTAGCGTATGCTTTTCATATTCATTCATTTCATCGTATGTATCAGTTCCTTTTTATAACTGAATAGTATTGCAATGTGTGGCTGTATAAAAATTTATCCATTTACAGTTTCTTAGACATTTAGGTTATTTTCAGTTTGTGATCATTATGCATAAAAGTGCTATAAATATTTACAAATAAATTTGTGTGTAGAAATATGTTTTCCTTTATGTTGAATAAAAATCCAGGAGATATTTGTGGGATTTTGGTGAGTAAATGTTTAACATTGTACTGGTATCTCAGAGTGTTTTCCAAGGTGGCTATATCATGTTGTATTCCCACCAGTAGTCTGTGAGAGTTCAGGTTATTCCATATCATTGTTAGGACTTGGAATTGCCATTAAAAAATTAATTTTTGCCATCGTAAAAAGTATATAAAGGTATCACAGTGCAAATTTTGTTTGCATTTTCTAATAACTAATGATATTGAATATATTTGTTTCACTTTTGTATTTTTGTTTAAAAGTGTTCAAATATTTTACCTATTTTTATTGTATTTTAAAATTTTATAATTATTGAGCTGCAAGGTTAATATTTACATTCTGGATGCAAGTTTTATCATATACGCATACATAAGTAGCCATGGGTTCTGCATCTGGAGATTCGACCAACTGCAGAAGGAGAATATTCAGAAAAAAAAACTAAAAAATAATAATACAACAATAAAAAAGATAAAAATACAAAAATATTATAACAACTATTTACATAGTATTTACATAGTATTAGGTAATAAAAGTAACCTAGAGTGGTTTAAAATATACAAAAGGATGTGTATTAGTTATATGCAAATATAGGTTGAGCATCCCTAATTTTAATTCAAAAATTGGAAATCTGAAATACTCCAAAATCTGAAACTTTTTCAGTGCTGCCAGACACAAGTAGAAAATTCTATAATTAGTACTTAACACAAACTTTGTTTCATGTACGAAAGTATTAAATATATTGTATAAAATTACCTTTGGGCTATGCGTGTAATGTATATATAAAACATAAAAAATGGGGTTGTTGGTTTTTTTCTTGTAAATTTGTTTAAGTTCCTTGTAGGTTCTGGATATTAGCCCTTTGTTAGATGGATAGATTGCAAAAATCTTCTCCCATTCGGTAGGTTACATGTTCACTCTGATGATAGTTTCTTTTGCTTTGCAGAAGCTCTTTAGTTTAATTAGATCCCATTTCTCAATTTTGACTTCTGTTGCCATTGCTTTGGTGTTTTAGTCATGAAGTCTTTGCACATGCCTATGTCCTGAATGGTATTGCCTAGGTTTCCTTCTAGGGTTTTTATGGCTTTAGGTATTACGTTTAAGTCTTTAATCTATCTTGAGTTAATTTTTGTATAAGGTGTAAGGAAGGGGTCCAGTTTCAGTTTTCTGTAGATGGCTAGCCAGTTTTCCCAACACCATTTTTTAAATAGGGAATCCTTTCCCTATTGCTTGTTTTTGTCTTTTTGTCAGGTTTGTCAAAGATCAGTTGGTTGTAGATGTGTGGCGTTATTTCTCAGGACTCTGTTCTTGTTCCATTGGTCTATGTATCTGTTTTGGTACCAGTACCATGTTTTTTTGTTTACTGTAGGCTTGCAGTATACTTTGAAGTCAGGTAGCGTGATTCCTCCAGCTATGTTCTTTTTGCTGAGGATTGCCTTGGATATACAGGCTCTTTTTTGGTTCCATGTGAAATTTAAAGTGGTTTTTTCTAATTTTGTGAAGAAAGTCAATGGTAGCTTGATGGGGGTAGCATTAAATCTATAAATTACTTTGGGCAGTATGGCCATTTTCACGATATTGATTCTTCCTGTACAGCATCATGGAATATTTTTCCATTTGTTTGTGTCCTCTCTTATTTCCTTGAGCAGTGGTTTGTAGTTCTCCTTGAAGAGATCCTTCACATCCTTTGTAAGTTGTATTCCTAGGTTATTTTATTCTCTTTGTAGCAATTGTGAATGGGAGTTCACTCATGATTTGGCTCTCTGTTTGTCTATTATTGGTGTATAGGAATGCTTGTGATTTTTGCACACTGATTTTGTATCCTGAGACTTTGCTGAAGTTGCTTATCCACTTAAGGAGATTTTGGGCTGAGATGACGGGGTTTTCTAAGTATGCAATCATGACATCTGCAAACAGAGACTATTTGACTTCCTCTCTTCCTATTTGAATACACTTTATTTCTTTCTCTTGCCTTATTTCCCTAGCCAGAACTTCCAATGCTATCTTGAATAGGAGTGGTGAAAGAGGACATCCATGTCTTGTGCCAGTTTTCAAAGGGAATGTCCATCTTTTGCCCATTCAGTATGATATTGGCTATGGGTTTGTCATAAATAGCTCTTATTATTTTGGGATACATTCCATCGATACTTAGTTTATTGAGAGATTTTAGCATGAAAGGGTGTTGAATTTTATTGAAGGCCTTTTCTGCATCTATTTAGATAATTATGTAGTTTTTGTCATTGGTTTTGTTTATGTGATGGATTACGTTTATTGATTTGTGTATGTTGAACCAGCCTTGCATCCCAGGGATGAAGCCGACTTGATTGTGGTGGATAAGCTTTTTGATGTGCTGATGTATTCTGTTTGCCAGTATTTTATTGAGGTTTATTGCATAGATGTTCATCAGGGATATTGGGCTGAAGTTTTCTTTTTTTTGTTTTGTCTTTGCTAGGTTTTGGTATCAGGATGATGCTGGCCTCATAAAATGAGTTAGGGAGGAGTCCCTCTTTTTCTATTCTTTGGAATAGTTTCAGAAGGAATGGTACCATTTCCTCTTTGTATCTCTGGTAGAATTAGGCTGTGAATCCATCTGTTCCTGCACTTTTTTTGATTGGTAGGCTATTAATTACTGCCTCAATTTCAGAACTTGTTATTGGTCTCTTCAGGGATTTGATTCTTCCTGGTTTAGTCTTGGGATGGTGTCAAAAAGTGGGCAAAGGATATGAACAGACACTTCTCAAAAGAAAACATTTATGTGGCCAACAAACGTATGAAAAAAAGCTTATCATCACTTGTCATTAGAGAAATGCAAATCAAAACCATAATGAGATGCCATCTCACGCTAGTTAGAAGGGTGGTCATTAAAAAGTCAGGAAGCAACAGATGCTGGAGAGGATATAGAGAATTAGGAATGCTTTTACATTTTTGTTGGGAGTGTAAATTAGTTAAACCATTGTGGAAGACAGTGTGGCAATTCCTCAAGGATCTAGAACCAGAAATACCATTTGACCCAGCAATCCCATTACTGGGTATATACTGAAAGCATTATAAATCATTCTACTATAAAGACACATACACACATTTGTTTATTGCAGCACTGTTCACAATAGCAAAGACTTTGAACCAACCCAGATGCTCATCAATGATAGACCGGATGGAGAAAATGTGGCATATATACAACATGGAATACCCTGCAGCCATTAAAAAGGATGAATTCATGTCTTTTGCAGGGACATGGATGAAGCTGGAAACCATGATTCTCAGCAGACTAACACAGGAACAGAAAACGAAACTGCGTGTTCTCACTCATAAGTGGGAGTTGAACAATGAGAACACGTGGACACAGGGAGGGGAACATCAAACACCAGGGCCTGTCAGGTGGTGGGGGGCTAGGGGAAGGGAGGGATAGCATTAGGAAACATACCTAATGTAGATGACAGGTTGATGGGGGTGCAGCAAACCACCACGGCACGTGTATACCTACGTAACAAACCTGCACGTTCTGCATATGTATCACAGAACTTAAAGTATATATAAAAAAGAAAAAAAAAAACTTAAAAGAATTTTGTGTTTAGACTTGGGTTGCATCCGCAATAAATCTCACTATATATATGAAAATATTCAAAAATCCAAAAGAAATCTAAAATCCCAAACAATTCTGGTCCCAAGCATTTCAGATAAGGAGTACCCAATCTATACTGTGCCATTTCACATAAGCAACTTAAGCATCTGTGGATTTTGGTATCCACAGGGGTCATGGAACCAATTCTCAAGGATACTGAGGAACAACCGTATATGTTTTCACACATTTTATCTCTTTGTAAATTGTTTTTTAATTTTCTTAAGAATATCTGTAGTGCGCTACAAGTGATATTTCATGGTTATAAAATTAGTGATTGACAAAATATCTGATTAAGTGTCTTACAAGGACAATACTATCTGCTACTTAATGGTAGATGGTAAAAGGGCCCAGGAGACTTTCCAGATCTCCATAATAACCGGAGATGGGGACTTCCCAGAGACCCCACCAGAATGGGACTTTAAGACCCTCACAGCAAACATGCCTGCGTATTACTGGGTCTCTATGATAATGAGTCCTAAAAAACCCTAGTTGTTCTAGAGACAAGGCCGGCTCAGCACAGAAACAACCTTTGTGTACTAGCCACCCATCACCCATCCTTTTTTTTTTTTTTTTTTTGAGATGGGGGTCTCTGTTGTCAAGGCTGGAGTGCAGTGGCACGATCATGGGTCACCGCAGCCTCAACCTTCAAGGCCATGAACCTTAAAACAAAGCTTACCCTTCCAAGAATAGCTTAAAGTCCCTTTATGAAAGAAATACCCAGTAACTGACCTAGACTGAATGCCAGCATAAGAAGAGGAGAAGAATCCCCCAAACTCTGAGAATAGCCTCCAGAGATCCTCCCTGACTGACCCCCTGCCTGTACCTGACCCATGCCACCAGCCTGCTCCTGCTATCCATCTGATAAGAGCCCTGCCTAAATAGACCTCTTGAGCATTAGATGGTGTCTAAGACTCATCTTTCATGTTTAATGGATGGAAGAGGAGAAGTCACCCCAGGGAAGCTGGTCAACTAGGACCACTAGGGACCACCGAAGTGACATTATCTTTACAAAAAGGAGAGGTGTTTTTTGTTGTTATTGTTATTTCTAATGTTGATGAAGTCCTATTTACCAATTTATATTTTAGGTTTGTTCTTTTTGAGTCCTGTTTAGGAAATATTTTTCTAGTCCGCAATCACAGAAGTTTTATCTTAACTTCTCTAGAGTTTTAGATTTAGATTTTACATTTTGATCTCTGACCATTTTGAATTATTTTTTAAAATTAATTTTGTATATGATTACTTTTGTATATTATATGAAGTATGAGTTGAGAAAGCACTGGTGTTTTTTTTTTGAAAATTAATGTCATACATATTTTGATTTATTTTTGGATTGTTCTATTCTGTTCTGTTAATCTTTACAACTGCTTTTCCACTAATACCAGAGATCAGGTAATATGATCATGGAATGTAAGTCATCCAATCTTGTTCTTTTTCAAAATTGTTTTGATGGTTCTAGTCCAAGATTTCTCAACCCTCGGGACAATTGACCATTTGCACGTGATAATTCTTTGCTATGGGAGGGCCGCCTGGGACACCTTAGAATGTTTAGTAGCATCCCTGGCCTCTACTCACTGGATACTAATAGCATCTTTCCCAATTGTGATCACCAAAAATCTCTCCAGACAATGCCAAAAATCCCCTGGGAGACAAAGCTGTCCTCTGGTTGAGAACCATTATTCCAGTTTTTTGCTATTTCATTTACATTCTAGAATTGGCTTGAAAATGTGGCAAAGAACTGACATAACATTAGTAACTTTTCTAATCCTTGAGCGTGGCATATCTTCCATTTACTTAGGTTTTTAATTTCCTTTAGCAGGGTTTTATAGTTTTTATTATATAGAAATTGCAGCTCTATTGACCAATTTATCTAAAAATACCTTATATATTTGATACTATTATAAATGGTGCTTTAAAATTTACTTTCTGATTGTTGTTTCTAATACAGTCATGTGCTGCATAAAGATGTTTTCATCAACCACATATATGAAAATGGTCCTGTAAGATTATAATATGGTATTTTTACTGTTCCTTATGTTTGGATACATAAATATTTACCATTATGCTACAATTGCCTGCAGTATTCAGTACAGTAACATGCTGTACACGTTTGTAGCCTAGGAGCAGTAGGCTATATCATGTAAAATGTAGTAGGTTATATCCTCTAGATTTGTGTCAGTACACACTATCATGTTCACACAATGGCAAGTTTGCCTAACAATGCATTTCTCAGAATGTATCCCTGTTATTAAGCAATGCATGACTTATACAGACATGCAATTTATTTTTGTATATTAACCATATATCCTGCAACCTTGCTAAACTCTCCTGTTAGACCTGGTAAATCTCTGATAGATACCTTAGGATTTTCTACTTTGACAATCATGTCATAAGTGAATAAAGATATTTTTTCTCCATTGAAAAGATTTGCGTTGTATCTGTGGCAGTAGAAATATTTCCATGTTGTTTGTTTGATTTTTATCTATCTCTCTAAATTGTTTATCAGTTTAACTGCATTGTAATTAATTAGATTGTCTATTTATGTAACTAAACTGTCTCTGCCATTAAGTAGTTTTCAATAAGGCATTTCGAAAAATAGATGATTCAATAAGAGCTAACTAGAGTCTGTTTTGAATTAGAGGTTTAGCATATTTTCTAATTATTTACTATCTCATTCTTGCATTGAGAGATAACAGTCACATAAATTTTGAATTCATGAAAACAGACAGATTATTTATTTCCTCCCAGTGGCTGATATAGACTGTACCTCTGTAGAACATGTAAGACTTAATGCCCATTTTCTTCTGTTTTTAAGCCTCTGTGCTGTTTTGTAAGTCTTCGTACACAAACAGAAGTTCAGTCAAAGAAGTAAGAGAATCATATTATATACGTATAGAAAATATGTTTTTTTACTCCTTATGCCTTTGCAGGTTTTAAGAAATTGCTAGCCATATTTGAATTCTTACATTTGGTATAAGGATCAAATTAGACTATGTATATAAAATCGTATTTTAAGCTGTAAAATGAGAGGCAAATGCTAGATATGGCTTACGCATGCAGTAAATACTCCATATATAGTTTTTGAATTGCTAGTGCTTCTCAGATATACAGAAAATTTCCATTGAACCTTAAAAGCCTCAAGAAGAAAGAGAAGTGAGCTAATTTTTGTTTTTTGGCTCTGCGTTTACTCTAGTTACTGTTACATAACATACCTCTGAAAATATTACTAAGCAATTAGGACAGAGTTGTTTTATGAGATTAACAGTGTTCTTTTAAATGCCACCCATCCAATGCACATGGTTGAATTTTTCTGCTATGCAGGAATTTGTGCAATTTCTCCAAATAAGAAATATTTGGAGGACTCTAGCATGGCAGAAAACCTCAGTGGGTCTGAATTGTCTAGGACCATACATCGGAAGGATGATGCTTCTTTTCTATGTTAGTGCTTAGTCTCTGCTATTCCACATTTAATTCTTTCTCTATCTCCTTAAAAACATTTCCAAATAAAAAATTAAAGAAAATCTGATAGGTATGCACTTTTGGACATTGCTTCAACATTTTGTATTAATATAGAACCATTGGTCAGCAATTATACTAAATATGATTTGGAATAGAAACTGAATTTGAATCTTGCCTGTTACCTTTACATTCCTTCTTCAAAGAAAAATATATTTTGTGTACACACACACACACACACTCTCACACGTATATAATGTCTATTATTTCTGTCATTGATTCTGCAATGATAGCAATAATATATTTTATTTGGTAATATCTCCAAAAGTTCTTGAAAGTTTTAAGATGTACTTACTTTCTCTTGCAAAAATTACTTTTACATTCAAGAAGTTCAACATCTTTATTACAAAAGGTTTCTGGGAAAAATATAGATTTCTGTAAACTATATATACATGGACACAGGAGATTGGTTTATGGAGATGAGCAAAATGACCATCAGACACTCACCAACTGCACTGAACTCAAACTTTAAAACAAAACAAAACCCATTAATGTAAATGTAGGCAACTCCTGCATTCTTTAACATATTTCTGAATAACTTCTAAAAGGATACTTTTTTTTCAATAAATGATGAAACTTCAAGTTTAAAATATATAAACACTAAAAAAATTGATTTCATATCCAAGGGTGAATTTCTCTTTATTTATATCTGTACCCAGCTGGTAGTGGGTGGTATCTCATTCCTGGAAATTCATATATTGGAAAGGAAATGCTTAAGAGAATATTCATTTAGCTACAAAGCAATGGCATTTCAAGCTCTGAAATGTCATTTGGAGGAGTCCCTGATTCCATGGGAGAGAAATGTGGCTGTTCTTTGGCAGACTTGGTAAAGCTCACTTCTCAGATTGATGGGTCTCGTAAAGTCCTATTGGCTTTGTTGACTGAGCTATACATATTAGTATGATTTGACTGGGCTTGTGCCATATTCACATTGTGAGAATTATTGTCATTAGTATCATTAATATGCATGCATTCTCCTTGTTGTTCTTTGGATCTATCTGAAATTTTTAGAGAAATAGAATACTGTCGAGGCCTCAAAATGATGACTTGTGTGCATTTTTATTTTTAAAATAAAAGCAGTTTATTAATAACCATGCATGGGACCAAGGTGGATAAGTAGGAAATGCATATTACAATTATGTGGTTCATAACAGTCACATAAAAATGATTGCACATAAAATCATTTTTATGTGCAAATTTGATTTGTGATTTTTTTGTCTTATCTGTTAAAATATCTGTTATGTTTTAGTACTTTGATATAGCTGATTATAATGACGTATTCAGGCTTTTATAAATCTAATATTAATGCAGGTTACAGAAGGGGAAAGACCTTCCTTTTATTGATTGATTTTTAACAGCTTTTATTCTTAATGATCAAAATAAAACAGTTCATGCCAGAAAACTTGGAAAGTACTAGAGCAAGAAACTCCAAACAAAAGACACTGTAATCTATAATTCCCATAGATGCCTTCGATATTTTGATCTGTCTTTCCCAGCTTAGGGAACACTGTGGCAAAAAAGTTGGGTTTCTAAAGAATAAAAACACACTTTTCCTCGATTTTTGTTGGACCGAGTCCACCTCACACATTGAATGGATACAAAGGAGAGTGGCAACTACAGTAAGAATACTGACCACATGGTACCTGATTGATTTGCAAGTGTTACTTCCGGGTACAGGCAATGGGAGGAATCCTGTTAACCTATTATATAAAAAGACTAGCATTGGTATAGGAAGTCCAAGCGCTTCCTACTGCCATAGACCAACTCTTACCTGGTGTCAGGATTGAATCATTTGTCTGGTCCACTAGACTCAGAGCTTCTCCTAATTTTTTCTCTCCTTTATGTTTGTTCATCTCTTGAACCTTATGGAGACCTAAAGGCCCTATGTGATTCGATTCCAGTATTCCACTCGAAATTTATGTACTTTTCCTTCTCCAATTTGCTCAATCAGATACAGTCATATATTCCTTCTTTCTGATTTTCTCTGAAACATGTCAAACTCATTCCTTGTTCAGAGATCTTAGGCTATATTAACATAATCTGGAATGTCCCTTTCCCTGACTTTTACAAGTCCCCAGCTCTAATGTCACTTTCTTAGATAGATCTTCCTTCACTACTCTCTCTAAATAACCCTCCAATTAACACCTATCTTTTTGTTTGACCCCATTTAAAAAATAGAACACATTATTTAAAATTGCTTTGAGGTTTTATTTATGTATTTATTGTCTGTCTTGATTTTCTGTCATGTTCCCCCAACCTCCGAGCACTGTGATATTAGAATTGAGGTTGTTTATTTTGTACATCTTTGTATCTTCATTGTTTAGATAATTTTAGCAAAGAGGCAATGCTTAATAAGAAAATACTGAATGACTGTTGGATAATAGAGCTTGGTTATCTGTTTGCATAAATGTGATTATTAGATAAGTTCTAGATCATAGAATCTTAAGATTCTTGTTTATACTCACTCAAGACAAAGAGGACCTAGTCTCCCAAAACAAAAAGGTTGTCTACCTTCTCCATAGAAAATAAGAAGGATTTTCATTCCTTCATAATATATGTTTAATACTACACATAATTTTTAATGATTGCATTCTATTTTACAGATATGAAATGTTTTTAATCACTAACATTTTACAGTTGATCATTTTATTTTCTTCCAATTGTTCTGTATTATGAATGTCACCTCTGAGGATATTTTTGTCCACATATTTGAGTAAAACTCTGATTATTTCCATAGACTACATTTGTTGAAATGAAATTGCTATATTAAAATGTATGCCCCTCTTTCAATATTTTCCACACTACCATTTGAAAGTTTGACTGATAAAATACTTATGGTTTAAACACTCATAAGGAAAAATAGATATTTTCAGAAAAGTTTGAAATTCTTGGATACAATTGTTTAAGTTTTCAGTTTTTTTTTAATTTAACTGCATTGTTAAAGTGAATAAAGATTGATTTTTTTTCCAAAGTGAGAATCAGAGAAAACTAATTTGTCTGTCTCACTCTATAGCCATTTTAGCCAAAACAGGAATGTGAATTGTTTCAAGTTGTTATTCTTTCTTACTTCTGTTTGCTGTTACTCTTAAAAAATTGAGGGTCAGCGAAAAATAAGGCTTGAAACACGTCAGCAAGAGATTGTATTCATATTGCTCATTGTTTTAATGAATAGAATCCTTTAAGCTAACTTTGAGGGATGTGTGTCTCTTTTCTTAAAAGTTAAATGTTACCTTTTATCTCACAAAGATGTCAATTAGCATGCTATAAGAGAAACTCTTTCTAAAACATGTTTGTTTTTTTTTTTCCACCTGTTGGCATGAGCAGATATTTAATGCACCTACTGCCTTGCAAAAATATCAATCACATTGTACTCCAAAAATGTCCAAGTAAAAAAGGAGCAGTGTTTAAAATGTGTGATTTTGGGTTCACCTGTTAAGGTATCTTTAGTTTTCTTTCCTAAGAAAATTATTTTCTTCACTGATAATATTTCAGCTTTGCTCTTAAAAAAAGTTAATGGGCGAAAAGATGGAGTTTAAATTCTTAACAGTGGGTAATTCACTTATTTTCACTATTTGGTTTTATAATTTGAAAAATGAGCATATTTTAGACGACACTTCCCCAAGATAAGAATTACGTGAGTCTGACAGGAATTATTAAGTATAGTGAGAGAAGACTGGAGAACAAAGTCATTTTGAATACGTCTTAGAAAAGGAGATTTTTGGACAGTGGTGGCTCACGCTTATAATCCTAGCTCTTATGATGGCTGAGGTGGGAGGATCTCTTGAGCTCAGGAGTTTGAAACCAACATGGGCAACATAGTGAGATCTTGTCTCTATTAAAAAAAAAAAAAAAGGAAAGAAAAGGTTTTTTTATTTTTAAAATAACTATGTGGTAAATACTTTTTGAATGAGTTTATATAGCTACCTGATGCAATATATTTTCCATGAGAAACCTCATATTTCTGAGTCCTCAACAGAAAAAAATGAGTTTTTAAAGGATATTCCATGTAAACAAGAATGTAGTTTTTTACTATAAAGAGTAGCTAAAATTTCTCCTTAAGAAAAGTATTCATGAGTGAACTCCCATTCACAATTGCTTCAAAGAGAATAAAATACTTAGGAATCCAACTTACAAGGGACGTGAAGGACCTCTTCAAGGAGAACTACAAACCACTGCTCAATGAAATAAAAGAGGATACAAACAAGTGGAAGAACATTCCATGCTCATGGGTAGGAAGAATCAATATCGTGAAAATGGCCATACTGCCCAAGGTAATTTATAGATTCAATGCTATCCCCATCAAGCTACCAATGACTTTCTTCACAGAATTGGAAAAAACTACTTTAAAGTTCATATGGAACCAAAAAAGAGCCCGCATCGCCAAGTCAATCCTAAGCCAAAAGAACAAAGCTGGAGGCATCACGCTACCTGACTTCAAACTATACTACAAGGCTACAGTAACCAAAACAGCATGGTACTGGTACCAAAACAGAGATATAGATCAATGGAACAGAACAGAGCCCTCAGAAATAACGCCGCATATCTACAACTATCTGATCTTTGACAAACCTGAGAAAAACAAGCAATGGGGAAAGGATTCCCTATTTAATAAATGATGCGGGAAAACTGGCTAGCCATATGTAGAAAGCTGAAACTGGATCCCTTCCTTACACCTTATACAAAAATCAATTCAAGATGGATTAAAGACTTAAACGTTAGACCCAAAACCATACAAACCCTAGAAGAAAACCTACGCATTACCATTCAGGACATAGGCATGGGCAAGGACTTCATGTCTAAAACACCAAAGCAATGGCAACAAAAGCCAAAATTGACAAATGGGATCTAATTAAACTAAAGAGCTTCTGCACAGCAAAGGAAACTACCATCAGAGTGAACAGGCAACCTACAAAATGGGAGAAAATTTTCACAACCTACTCATCTGACAAAGGGCTAATATCCAGAATCTACAATGAACTTCAACAAATTTACAAGAAAAAAACAAACAACCCCATCAAAAAGTGGGCAAAGGACATGAACAGACACTTCTCAAAAGAAGACATTTATGCAGCCAAAAGACACATGAAAAAATGCTCATCATCACTGGCCATCAGAGAAATGCAAATCAAAACCACAATGAGATACCATCTCACACCAGTTAGAATGGCAATCATTAAAAAGTCAGGAAACAACAGGTGCTGGAGAGGATGTGGAGAAATAGGAACACTTTTACACTGTTGGTGGGACTGTAAACTAGTTCAACCCTTGTGGAAGTCAGTGTGGCGATTCCTCAGGGATCTAGAACTAGAAATACCATTTGACCCAGCCATCCCATTACTGGGTATATACCCAAAGGATTATAAATCATGCTGCTATAAAGACACATGCACACGTATGTTTATTGCGGCACTATTCACAATAGCGAAGACTTGGACCAAGCCAAATGTCCAACAATGATACACTGGATTAAGAAAATGTGGCACATATACACCATGGAATACTATGCAGCCATAAAAAATGATGAGTTCATGTCCTTTGTAGGGACATGGATGAAATTGGAAATCATCATTCTCAGTAAACTATCGCAAGAACAAAAAACCAAACACCGCATGTTCTCACTCGTAGATGGGAATTGAACAATGAGAACACATGGACACAGGAAGGGGAACATCACACTCTGGGGACTGTTGTGGGTTGGGGGGAGAGGGGAGGGATAGCTTTAGGAGATATACTTAATGCTAAATGACGAGTTAATGGGTGCAGCACACCAGCATGGCACATGTGTACCTATGTAACTAACCTGCACATTGTGCACATGTACCCTAAAACTTAAAGTATAATAATAATAATAAAAAAAGAAAAGTATTATTTTATCTACATGAGAGGCTTTAACGTCTTTTTGGAGCTGAATATTATCCAGAAGCCCCCAAATTTATAGAACAAATGTGAAGAATATTAAAAATTCTGTCTAGCTGGAAAAGCATGCTTTTGCTTTTGTATATTTGAAAGCAAATATTTCAAAGAATTCTATTTAGCTGGAAAAGCAAACCTTTGCTTGATGTATATTTCAGTCTCATATTCTTAACTTTTCTGTAATCCAAATCCCAACTGATTATGATTTATATACTAGCTTTTAAATTTTTTCCTTTTCATCATTTTACATTCTACCCAAATCTTTAGTAAAAAGCCTATTTTTGGATATTAAACTATTAACACTTATAATTGAATTCAGACTCATCTAGTTAAAATACTAGGGAAATAGTCCAGGACATTGGTCTAGGCCAAGATTTTGTGGCTAAGACCTGTGAAACACAGACAGCATAAACAAGAATAGACAAATGAGACTCTATTAAACTAAAAGGCCTTCTGCACAGCAAAGGAAAGAATCAACAGAGTGAAAAGACAACCTGCTGAATGGGAGAAAATATTCGCGAACTATTCATCCAACAAGGGATTAATATCCAGAATATACGAGAAACTCAACTCAAAGGAAAAAAAAATTAATTTAAAAGTGGGCAAAGGACCTAAATAGACATTTCTCAAAAGAAGATATACACATGGCAAACAGGTGGATTAAAACATGAGCAACATCATACATCA
This sequence comes from Pongo abelii, assembly GCF_028885655.2. NCBI lineage: Eukaryota > Metazoa > Chordata > Mammalia > Primates > Hominidae > Pongo > Pongo abelii. The sequence continues at coordinate 87,503,341 of NC_071991.2, read as the reverse complement.
TCAGGAAAATGCAAATAAACCACAACAAGCTATAATCTTACTCCAGTAAGAATGGCTTTTATCAAAAAGACAAAAAATAACAAATGCTGGTGAGGATGTGGAGAAGAGAGAACTCCTGTTACCTGTTGGTGAGAATGTAAATTAGTATAGTCATTATGGAAAACAGTATGGAGGTTTCTCAAAAAACTAAAAATGGAACTACCATATGATCCAGCAATCCCACTATTAGGTATTTATTCCAAAGGAAAGAAAATCAGTGTATTGAAGGGATTCATGAACCCTTATGTTTATTGCACCACCATTAACAATTGCCAAGATATGGAATCAATCTAAGTGTCCTAAGTGTCTTTTACATCAACCAAATTATGTCATTGTTAATTGCACACATACATAAATAAAAGAAAATTTCAAAAACATGGTTTATGTCATTGGCTTTGCTATTAGCACCTTGCTCATATCACTAAAGTTAATAACATAGCAATAATAATATTCATGGCACTCTTTATTTCCATATTTCAAAATTTTAATTTTACATTTAAAAAGAAAGAAAATTATAATATCTTAAGTGTTAGAGAAATGTCTGCCATCTAAACTTTTAATTTTCTAAGCTAAATTAGTCTGAAAGCAGAGAAAATTGCCCTCAACTGGACTACTTCTAACTGGGATATAGTTTTTTAATATGATGGACCAAGGAACACACAAAAAAATATTAAATGTAGTATATTTTCTTCTGGAATTAATTATGAACATATTAATAGAAAATGTTATCTCATACTGTGAAAATCATATTGGTAAGACTCCATGCCATTCTGGGTTTCTCTAAAATTCTGTATAAATGCTAACAAGTCTATTTTACTTTTGTTGCATACACTTTTCTTGTGGCATAAAGCTTCAATTTCAGATAGAGCAAACTGTGCCTTGACTTATTCATGCTGCATTAATTAGAGCAACTTATTTTCTTCCTTATAGATGAATACTGCCTAAAAATAGGAGTTCTGACAATCTGTCTCTTATTGATGAAAAATAAATCTTTTGATACACTTTGAATTGCAAATGAATGAAAGCTCAATGATTAGACTTTGAACACGTCACTCTACCATTCCTCATTTTGTGACTCAGCATTAATATTTTTTGTTTACGAAAGGAAGCCCATTTAAAGTAGAAACTTCTGGCCCCTTTGGCGCTTTATGTTCCCCACATCTTAGAGTTTATCCAGAACACATTTTGTGGTATAATAAGAGAACATACTCACAGCTTGTGTTTATTGAGATGTCTAAAACCTTGCTTTCTTTCTAATTTGATACTTAAGAAACCTTGGATTGACAACCATTGCATTATGATTTTCTATTTGAACAATACTTCTAGCATCAATGCATACTTACTTCAAGGCAGAATAAAGAGGCTAAAGTGAATTCATATTGGTAACACAATTATACACTGATACAGTATCAGTGTATAAATATTACCTGAAAAGTAATCTGTATATGTGTGTTTCTTTCATGCAGAGGTTATCTAACACATGAATTAATCAAATATTCAAGGTCTATAATAAGTAGATAAAAATATTTTCTGGTATTCTTGCATTAATTATGATAGAAAATTATGACTAAAGTTTTCAAAAATTTTATATTATTCTCACAATTGAGGAATTTGACTTTTAGGTGGATGAGATTTTAGAAAAAAAGTATTATTTTGAACTGAAATTTTCCTTGATATGTATGATTAAATTCAACTCTAAACTGTTATTTTATTGATTTATTTAATTGTTCTTCCTTCTCTGGGTTCCTAAACTTTCTTCTTAGTCTTAAAAAAATTATTTAATAACAAAAATAAATGTAAAAGAAGATGATAATTGATCATTTACTTCTAAAATACTTAGTCTCTTCATTTATATAAATACATAAGTAAATGTGTGTGCGTATGTGTGTGTGTGTGTATATATATATATATACGGAGTACTATTATATCTGTAGTTATAGATTTGCTCAATATGAAATAGAAAAACAGAAGAACACATTTTGTTAATGGCAGATTGTATCTCACAGCAGTGAATCTGACATCAGGCGATTGCTTTCTAGATTTCTGAGCAGCAAAAGTAAGTGTTCAATACAAAGTATTCATTTCTGTGAATACTTATCATGGAAAACATGAACTAAACAATTGGAGCCCACTTGGATCTAGAATTTTCCTTAGAAATTCAAATGATAATGACAGTAATTTCTTTGTATGTTTTTATTTCTCTCATATGAAAATTTTATTTTATAAATTCAATGGATATAAACACATAAAATATGTCCAAAAAGTTCGTTACCTTGAAAATTATTCATAAAAATGGAGGCTTCTCATGCATATAACAAATACACAATTCAACAATAATTCCAATGTTCATGTTACATGTTTTACTAAAAGACCAAAATCTTTTCATGTATCTTATTTTATTTATGTAACTAATGTTGACTTGTGGCAAGTAATAATAGCTAGGGCTGAGTCACACAGAGCCATCCATAGATATCACCATGAAATATGGCTGTTGTCTTGGCATTTGCCTTATGCTGTTGTCTCTAGTCACTATGAACTATGTATAGTACTCTTAAAATGGCTTGCCACCTTGTGGCTCACCATATATGTGATTATAATATTTCTGACTTTGAATTGAAGGAAGTGTCACACAGTTTGGCTTTTAATCTACCTCTGGAGACTTTCAGATTTAATGTCACATCAAAGAGTAACTTTTTGCATTTTAGATACTGATTCTCATGATGTAGGATGCTTACATTATTCATTACCCTTCACTTGCTCAAGACAAATACAGACTAATGATAATGTTGGGAGGAATTCTATGGCACTCATTTCAATCTGCATTAATCTAAAAACTGGAGAGGTGGACATATTATTTCTTTCATGTTGTCTTCCCACTAAGGAATTATAATTCCAGCTAAATCTCTGAAAGTGGAATCTTTGTTCCTGTATAGAGATGTAGTATTCTTTTAAGGTTTCACCTGTGATTGAAAAGAGTTCATTATCTTTGGTAGTGAGTATCATTCACCTGCCCGATGCATTCAGCTTTTTTGACTGCTTTGTGAGCTCTCTTACTCTAGAGGTTGTCTGACTTTTGACTTTTCATTTGTATACCAAGATCATCCTCTCTGAAGTGTCCCCTTCAACTCGGTAAGATTCATGTTTCTTTCTTATTATGTAGTACACATTTCTTATGTATTGTCATTGTCAGTGTTTATGGCAAGTTTACCCTTACAGGTGAACTTTGTGAAGAGGACTATTCAAGTGTGTTATGTTACCTTGTTACTACATTTTACACATAAGCTTAACTATTAGTTAAATAAATATGTGGGTCCAGATTGTTTGAGGGAATGTTTTGCTGGTTATTAACTAGCTCCAAGACATTAAAACTTTCTTAGACTAGAAATGTTTATGTGTTTTTAATACACATAACTGCAGTCTTACTGTCCTGAAAACTTTTAGCCTCCTGGAAACTCTTATTTTTATTTTAATATTCAAATAATATGGCTGGAACCTTTATTCTACTTTCTTGAGAATATCTGAGAGCTGTCATTTCTCCTTCTAAGCTCTTCCTCTGATACCTGGTTTCTGCCGATTTGTCCATCTCCACACTGAATCTCATGTGCAAGTGCTTCCCTCATAGATTTATAATGTGTTTGCATATTGATAGCTGCTCTCATCTCCTCCCACCTCTATGGACACAAATTCATGATAGTTGTGTATAGTCAAAGTATTAATTATTTGAAGCGATGGAAGTGGTTTATAGCACTGTACACTGTGGGCAGCAGCTTAAAATGTCATATTAGCTACCACTCAAAAATTCATCCATCCCATGCCAGGGGAAACCTTTTACAGGTCATGCTCCTTCTATGGCCCCAGTTTATTGTTATATTCTGAGCCTCTGTGAAATTTTCCTTTTTTTCTAAGTTTTGGCACAAATATTCTTGATAACTCCTTGTACACAAAAATTAGCTTGCGCTGTCCTCTGCAATGAAAATTTTGACCTTTAATAATTTGCCCTGACGAAGACAAAGAAGTCATTAAAATGTTTTTTTAAACAAAGACTGTTTCCCCTTTTTTAAATCAAATGTGTCTGTTATACAAATTATTACATAAATTTTGTTATACATTCATTGTTACAGTTGTTTAATTATTTTCAAAATATATTTCAAAATATATTTTGAAAATAACTAGGTGAAGATTATGGGCTATGATCTGTGCTAGGTTCTGAAAGATAGCACCAGATATAAGACCCCACCCCTACCATCAAAATGCTCACAGTCTACTGGTTGGCAGATGGAGAAGCGGTAAACACAGAACTATGATGTAGTTTGACTTGAGCTATACCAAAAATAATGTGGCAGCACCAGTGGTGTTATCTGGCTTGGAAAGGAAAATGTGTATGTGCGGGAGTGGGGGCTGGTGATCACAGAAGGCTTCTAGGAGAAAAAGTTATCTGAGATATTCGGGCATGAGAGGGAGGAATAAGAGAAGGCACAAAGGAGAAATGTAGAAATAAGGAGGGATACGAAATGAGGCAAAGTACTCTCTTAGGTGACTCTTAGGTGAGGGCTAAGTTAAAAATATACATAGAGTATTGTTAGCTCTCTTAGAGATCTATTTATTTAACGTATCTTTGTGATTTTTTTAAGTTAATAGTTTCTTCTATTTATTTCCATGACGTCAAGATATTTTCTCCTTTCTGAAATATAGTACTGAATTCCACGAGCTTTGTGAAAATATGTTTTGTTGAAAAATTACTTACATGATATAATTAGTGTGCCTGAGTAGACTTTCCATCTCCATCAGACATGGTGTAGCTGTTTTTGGAACAAATATTTATTGAAAAAAAGAAAATATTCAATTGGCTGTCAATTTTCTGTTTAAACAGAAACAAACAAAAAGTTTGATACTTTTTCCTTCTGAATCCACCAATGATTTTGTCATTGACAAATAACCTTGGATAATTAAGATTTATTCAGGATAAAACCTCTGCAAGGTAGGAACTTCAGAGAGTTTTAGTGTATGAAATATATTTTAGACATTAAAGAACTGAATATGAATCAAAATCTCTGATTCTATCACATGTGCTCTTAGGCACAATAAAATAATGAAAAAACACCCAATTCTATTCCAAAAAGCTTTTAACTTGAAATTGAACACATCTATTGCAGTTTAAAGGAAAGTTTTCTAAATAAACAATAATTATGTTGTGTGTTGTATAAATAACTTATCCATGTATTTTTAAATTACCGTTAGAATTTTTAGTGTCTTATTATTTTAAAGACAGCATACGTTTTCTTTGGGTGGAACCATCATTCGCTAATCTTTAACGTGGTTGTTTGCTGGTGTTCTCCAATTAAGCCTCATAGGTTGTGTGATTTATGAATGTTTAGATGCTAAATGAAGATTGATTGCTGTCCTGCACTTGAGTTTGAGGTATCCACAAAGGAAACATCTTTAGTATTTTTTCTGCATGACTATTTTTGAAGTTTTTATATCCCTAAAAGCAGCAGTGACCTCTTTATAGCTTTTAAAATGAAAAGAAAAAATTCAAGCACTGGTTTGTAAAGTACCTAGCTGAAATGAAATTCCTCAAGAAGAGCTCATGAGATTGAGTTTTTCCGTATCTCTTCACAGAATGTGCCCTCGTGGGCATGAGGTAAAAAAGAAGAACTCAGTGGTTCATGATTAATGTCAGGAAACTATGATCCTGGCATGACACAAACTATGTCACCAAAAGCAAAAGGTAAAGAAAAATGATGATTGCTCAGCAATTTACACCAGAGGATGAAAGGGAAAGGCATTTTAAATTAATGGTCCCAAAGCCTTGATGCTGCCCTGCCACATTTCATCAATCTTGTCTGAGACATATCTCCTATGAAAAGGGGACTTCGTAGTCACTTAACGAATACCAAACAGTAAAGTTTTTAAAGAGAGGCCCCTTTTACATTTTACGTAAGAATTTTCTCTGTAATACATGAGGTTTTAATGTAGAATTTGATTAAAATGTACTCTGCTGCCTGGGAAAGCTTTTCCTTGTAAAGCTGCCTAGTTTTATTGTCAAAATGGTATTCGACTGCAATATCTTTAATTGCATTGAAGAAACTTGTAATGACAATTCATTGTCCTTAGGTTTTTATAGACCTAAAATGGATTATCTCTGTGCTCACTGCCTTAAGGACCAGAAGTTGTCTTGTAGAATTTGTATAGAACACTGTTTGTACTGGTAAATTATGGTTTCTCTTCACACAGCATCATAAGGCTCTTCTCTCCACTCAGGATACCATCTAATTCTACAGTTTTTGTAGCAAGCAGCCAGCCAGATGATGATATGTAGTTGTATCAGTGTAGCAGTCATGCATTGCTATTCAGGTTTCTGAAAAAGAGTAGTATTATGGGCAGTGTTCTGATTTAAACTTGCTCCTCATTGAACTCAGTATTGCTCCATTTTAGGTCATTTTTGAAAAAGCACAGAAAGAAGAGTTCCTAACAGGGTGGCTGCGAATCGATAATTAGAAGGAATATTCTCCATGAATGTCTTGCTTAGGAAGTATACCTAAGAATTTGGGTCTAAGAATATATAAACCAAGTTTTTGAAAATTTATTTCATTTATGGATATGTGCAGTTAACGAAGTGACCTTGTGGGATGGATTGTCTGCTTTTCACAGAAAAGTTATAAATGTTGTTAAACTCACACATATATATATATGAATATGTATTTATATAATTACATAATTATAAATTTATAGTCTTAAAAAGAGAGAAAGCATTTCATCCAAACATTAGCTTAGTAGATTTTTTCTGTAACAGAAATGTGTACAGTGCTATTATGAAGGTATGCACTCAGTAGGTACAGCCACTTTTATTTTTATAATGTATTTTCATAACATCACACAGAAAAAACCCCTAGACAACATGTTTAGCTTCTGAGTTACATGAATGCAGCCTAATTAGAAAGGTGCCATCTAAGACAGTCTCAAAAGCAAGGAGGAGGGAAGGACATTCCCTTTTCATGGACTAGAAGATTTACTATTATGAAGATGTTAGCACTACCCAAAGTAATCTACACTTTCAGTATAATTCCTCCCAAAATTCCAATGATGTATTTTCAGGAGTACAAAAATAATGCTAAAATTCATATGGACTCTGAAAGGGGAACTGAATAGCCAAAACAATCTATAAAAAAACAAAGTTGAGAGACTCATACTTCCTGATTTAAAAACATATTACAAAGGTACAGTAATCCAAATAGTGTGGTACTGGCACAAAGCCAGATATATACACCCATGGAATAGAACAGAGAGCATGAAAGTAAGTACTCATGTATATGGTCAAATGATTTTCAATAAAAGTGCCAAAACTTTTCAATGAGGAAAAGGCAGTGCTTTCAACAGATGGTGCTAGGAAACATGGCTATCCAAATGCAAAAAAATGAAGTTGAATCCTTTACCTTATACCTTATACACATATCATATACACAAATTGACTCAAAATGAATGAAAAATCTAAACATATGAGTAAAAACTATGAAAGCCACAGAAGAAAACATGGGGCAAAATGTTTATAACTGGATTTGCTGGTTATTTCTTGGCTATGACTCCAAAGACAAAGGCAACAACAGAAAAAGAATGATAAGTTGTATTTCATCAAAATTAAAATCTTTTTTTAACATCAAAGAATCCTGTTAGGAGATTTAAAGGGCAACCTATGGAATGAGAAAAGGTGTTTGTAAATCATATACCTGACAAGAGAGTAACAATATATCAAGGACTTCTACAAATTATGAACAAACAAATAAAAAAGTAAAATAATAAAATGACAAAGCATTGAATACACTTTTCTCCAAAAAAGATAAGTGGCCAACAAATGCATGAAAAGATGATGAACGTCATTAATCAGTAGGGAAATGCAAATCAAAACCACCTTACAACTATTAATATGGCTATTACTAAAAGAAAGCTAAACAATCCCCAAGAAAACTGAATATAACAAGTGCTGACAAGGATGTGGAGAAATTGAAACACTTGTGTACTGTTGCTGGGAATGTAAAATGGTGCAGCTGCTGTGGATAAAAAGTGTGGCAGTTCCTCAGAAAACAGAATTGTCATATGATCCAACAATTCCATTTTATTAGATATACACCCAAAATAACTGAAAGCAAGAACTTGAACAGGTATTTTTACACCAATGTTCATAGCTGTATTATTCACAATTGCCAAAAAGGTGGAAATTATCCAAATATCTATCAACAGATGAGTGAATAAACAAAATATACATACAATGAAATATTTTTGATCTTACAAAGAAATTCTGAACTATAATACAACATGGATGAACCTGGAAAACATTATGCTAAGTGAAGTAAGCTGCACACAAAATGGGAAATATTATATAATTCCATTAAGTGAGATACCTAGAATAGTCAAATTCATAAAGACAGAAAGTAGAATAGTGGTTTACCAGGAGTCAGGAGGAAAGATGGTAAGGAGTTATTGTTTTATGTGTACAGAGTTTCAATTGGGAATGCTGAAAATTTCTGGAGATAAACAGTGGTGATGATTGTGCAACAATGTGAATATACTCAGTGCCACTGAATTGTAAACTTAACGACAGTTAAATGGTGAAGTTGATGTTGTATATATTTTACAACAAAACAAAAAGAAGAAAATGCATGTGAAACAACATGCCTGGTATTCATATAACCAATGTTGTGAGCACTCACCTTTGCTTTCTGTACTACTGTGGGAGCAAAACAGACTCTTAGAAGCTCACCTGAAATTTGAAGAGAGCAGAGCTCCACAGCTGCAAGGAAATCTTGCATATAGCAGAAACAATTATATAAAGCTTCTTAAAGAATCTACCCCTATGATTTCCCTAAGTATATATTGTAGTTCAGAGAGAAATGTTGGGCAAAATTTTACTGTTGAAGAAAATTTATTTTGTAAGGTGTGAGGATTTATAACATATAAGGTGCCAATATTTGAATAGAATATTGTTTTAATAACCCAGGAAATAAGTTAAACATTTGAACTCTTAAATATTAAAGGGTAGAAACAATAAAACTAATAAAGATAATTTTCTTGGTAAAACAAAACCTTCATTCTACCTCTACCCCATCATGGTGTCTTCACAAATTTCACCTTGACTTAGTACCTTCTTTCCTTACAAAATAACTTTTTTCCTGCATTATAATGGAGTGAAATCATGTGTTCAGAGGACTTGGAGAGAGAATAGGTTAAAGAAATTCTCTCGTTTCTCTATTTGCTTTGGAAGCTGGAATCAATGGAATTTCTCAACCCTGTTATTTTAAAATAGCCCTGCATGAATCTTTGTAAGTCCATACGTAGAGTGGATATAGGGCTAGGAGCTATTTTTTTGCTCTTAGAAAGTTGAATCTTCACCCATAAAGAAAGTTTAACCTTGAAAGGGTGACAATCAGTGATGAGGAGCCTTATGTGAGGATTGCCATTTTTCCATTTACGTTTGGCTATCACAAATATGTCTGAGCTATAAAGAGATGAGAAACTTGAAAACAGATGGCCCATCTGTTTCTGTCTGTATGAATTGTGGAGCATTTGAAAGAAATGCCAATCATGTAAATTGAATTCTAAGAGCACTCTACAATTCCCTAAGTTTGTCTTACAAGCCATTGCGAATCACTGCCCTATCTTTTTCTTATTGCAGTGAATTGAGAGTATTTGCTACTTGTTAAGATTATTTTCTATCTAATAGCATATCATTTATCTTTAAGCAACACTAAGTAAACAAGGATTAAGATGACAATCAATCAGAATCATTTCACCTTTCTCAAATGTCTTTAAAAAGTGCATAATCCTGAATGACAAACAACTATGAAGTAGTAAATACGGGTGATTAAGAGGAAAAATTTTTGCAGGCAAAAAGTCCTAAGTTTAAATCACCTCAATTAAGTAAAATTCTTTTAATATCTGTGTTATCTTAAGTGGGAATTGTCAAATTCTATTATATATCTAATTCATAAGTCAGTTCCAGAGAAAAGATAAAAGCTTTCATAATTTTTTTGCATTGACTAAACCATGCAATAGCCCACATCTTTCCAGCATGTTTTGAAGGAATTCTTTATTAATATTATATAATAACTGAATTATATGTGTGTACAGATATTATAATACTTTCCTAAACAATATAGTGTTATGTATAATTTTGTTGCATATACTTCTTAAGTAATATTAATGTATGTGCAATAAAACCAGCTTTTTGGGGAGGTGTGGAAAGAGCAGATGTAATAATGGACAAAATGATTGTAACATTAATCTATAACTATTGCAACTAATCATAACTGTACATCAAAACCACAAGAGTAGCCTGGGCCTCACTTCTTGAAATTGGTTTGGTACGTTTGAACTGATGCCAAGTATGACCTGTAGTTTTAAAAGAACTCCTGAAAATTCTCAATACTCTGCCTCCAGTTAATGTTTATTGATATAGAAGAGTGACTGCTTAGCCTTTATGTATTAGATAATTGCACTCTAACATATATGTTATTGTTGTAACCTATTTGTAGAATAAATAAGAGAAGATGAGTTATTTATTTCCCTTGCTGTCCTTCTAAACTCATACTGAGGTGCTAGTCTTTTCCTGTCTGTATGTGAAGTTGAGGTTAATCTCCATGACTTTTAGAGTCATTTTCAAATAATAAAAGTCCTCTAGACACACAAATACATACACACACACAGAAACACACAATACATACACACAGAGAGATTAAAAAAACATTCTCAGTTCAATTATTAATATTTCAAGACAAGTGTAATGTTGCAAGTAAGTCTGGGCCTCCCTTTGCTCCACCATGGTTGTACTGAGTCCATTGCAGCTTGTTGCACTTCGGAGAAGCCTGACACTTACAGGATCTAGAATTCTGGACTTTTTTTTTTTTCATGTGTAATACACCAGTCCACTGTGACCCCCAAACTCTGGGAAACACCAGGCTTTTAAATGGTCACTTTGGAGTCCCTTTAATTTTACTTACGTATGCCTTACAGAGTTAAATAGAAACCTTTCAGTTTTTGATAGTATAAAAGGAAAGATGAAGGAGATAATGCACATTGCTATGAAGCACTATTTAAGACTGGGTAATTCATGGAGAAAAGAGGTTTAATTGACTCACAGTTCCACAGGCTGTACAGCTGTCATGGCTGGGGGACCCTCAGGAGACTTTCATTGCAGAAAGGTGAAGGGGAAGCAAGAACATCTTCACATGCTGGCAGGAGTGAGAGAGCAAAGGGGGAAGTGCTATACACTTTTAAACAACCAGATCTGGTGAGAACTCACTCACTATTGCAAGGGGGAAATCCACCCCCATGATCCAATCATGTCCTACCAGGTCCTTCCCCCAACACTGGGAATTACACTTCGACGTGAGATTTGGGTGGGGACACAGAGCCAAACCACACCAATGGACAAGGGAAAGACCACTTCATGTTAATGTCTAAGGTTGATGAAATAAGCAGAAATTTAATAAAATGATTTAAATTGCAAAGGTAACCAATAGTATTACTAATAAAACAATAGTAAAACACCGTGGGGAGGCAGCTGAGAGCAGCTGATGGATAACAAAGGAATACATTCTTATCTTTCAGGGTAGGAAGCCATGAATGATGACTAGAATTGAAAAAGCAAAAAAAAAAGAAAAAATCATGTGTAAAGATTAGATTATAATTAAGAACTTTAACACGAGAAAATTTACTGTTTTTCAACTATCCTCATCCAGAATTGTTCCTGGAGCCAGAGAAGGGTGTGAAAGAGTACTGTAGGCCTTTGCTACCAGTAACTTCATTAGAGTTAATGGAAATATTTAGTCTACAGCCATACCACCCCAAATACACCTTCATCTGATCTTGGAAGCTAAGCAGGGTCTTTGGCTTGGTTGGTAATTTAACTGGACACTGCCTGGGAATACAGGACACTTTTTTATAAAAGGAAACATTTAAAATATAATAGTGTGACTATATTCTAACCTTTCAAAAAAATTCATCAAGAGAGTCTTCTAGATATTCTTAAAATTTAATAACAAAAATTAAGTCAAAGTTAACCGAATTTTTCAAGAACTAATTACAAAAATGGTGTTAGAAATTTATCATGTTAATGATATTTAATAAGGCAATATTAAGTTGTTAGGGACCTTATGTTGAAATTTACTAATACTATTGTCCTTTTTTAAGCAATAACTTTTGTCAAAGTGGCAAGGAGGTTTTGGATGGGCAGAAATTAGTGCACATGTTGTACCTTCCCTGATACAGAAAACCCTGATTCATCATCTTTTTCTGATTGTATCATTTTTGCTCTTGTCACTAATTTGTATTCTTTTTTCCTTCCTGTGAATGCTTTCCAAATAGCATTCTCAACACTTTGCTCTCTTACTATCCTGATGGATCCATCCACGTTCCTAGGCTTAAACATTTTAATTTGTTGTTGTTTCATGTCTTTCTTTGCCTACAAGATTGTGTTGAGACCGATATGGTGAGTGCCTTGAACACAGTGCCTGGAACTGGTTGTCTAGAATGAATAAAATGAGCTAGATTATGAATGAATGAATAAATCAATGCAGTTATGGAAGAATAAGGTGCATACATTGCTTTCAAATTGTAAGGAGATTTTTCAAATAGGAAATGTTACACCAAAATATTTAATTACAGCATTAAGACTGGACTAATGAGAACTAAACTGCCTCCTTATCAAGGGTTATAAAAAGAAGTACTGTGCTACCTCAGGTAGTTCACAATATATTGTGTACATCGTTAATCCATATTACATACGTTAGATTTATTTTTGAATGTATATAATTTTTATTGGACACATATCTTTTCTACATATACGTTTATTAAATGCATATTTTATATGTTTACAATTACAGTCTTACATACACTGTGTTTATATTAACCCTTTATCAGATCAAATAATTACTTTCTCTCTGTCAACTGAAAATTGGGTTTTTGTTAAAGCAGCTAATGTTTCTCTAATTTCCTTTATCCAGGTTAGAAAGTGCCTATCTCTTGGTTTTACAGATCAAAGAACCTATAACCTCATCAAAATAAAGCATATTTGCTACTAATTACATTTAGTATATAGTGATGTTAAATTCATTTCCATGAAGACTCTATTACTGAGGCTTCATTTAGTTAATAGTAATAAAGATTCTGGGAGTCTTAGTCACTCTCTTGTTGTTATAGCAGTGCATAGCTTTTAGAAGTGAATGACTTGATGTTCAATTCCGTTTCATAAAACATCAAGGTGCATTTACTTTGCCTTATATAAGAAACTGATGAGTATGCGAGATGAGGTTAATGCAATGAGTAAAATAAATCAATTCCGTGTTACAACTAATAGCCTTAATAGTTTAGCAAACCACATAAAAGTTTGCTTTTAAATGGACACTTAGGCTAATTTGACAGCATGCTTGCCATTAGGCAACAATTACTGTCATTAGAGTGATGACATTTTTTCTCCCATCCCCACTCAATTCTAGAAGAACAAGAGGGAGGAAGAAAGGAGGAAAAACTGTTTACTTCTGACATTAAGTTGTGGTGCCTGTGAGTCAAACTAATTATGCTTTTGTAGCTGAAACAACCAATAAATTTTCACAGCTGGTACTTTGCACCTGAAATACTTTGCATTTATTGGCTAAAATTATTTGCTATATACATGATTGCTTAGAGGAGATTTTTTTCTAAAGCTGTGTTTTATATCACACTGGTAGTCATTTTCTTCCAATTTTTGAAACAAGATACAAACCTTCTATATAAATTGCATAAATATTAGGGGTTTAAAAATTGTTAGCTTAGTATTGTAATAGAACATATAATAGAATTATTTCCAAAAATGAGAATCTTGACTGGCAAATACATCTGAATACAGTTATAAAACCTGAAGAGGTAACACTCAACTGGTCTCTTCCTCCTTTGCTCCTTTTCTCTTTCCCTTCATTTCCCTTTTCTCCTTCCCTTCATTTCCCTTTTCTCCTTCCTTTCCTTCCTTTTTTACTTCTCCATCCACCTTTCTCCCCCAAAGCAGTAATGATGCAAAGTCTATGCTGTTTTCAATGACAGTAGACATTTAAGTGACATTACTGTATAATAATTGTATTTTATTTTATTTTGTTTTGTTTTAAGTTCTGGGATACATGTGCAGGATGTGCAGGCTTGTTACATAGGTAAACATGTGCCATGGTGGTTTGCTGCACCCATCAACCCATCACCTAGGTATTAAAGCCTCACATGCATTAGCTATTTATTCTGATGCCCCCCACCCCCACAACCCTCTACACTGTTGTATAATAATTTTATCTATGCCTCTGGATCAAATGACACAGAAAAATAAAAACTTTATATTCCAAACATTTTATAATAAGTAAACCAGATATTCTAAGATTTCCTTTTGTAATTTTGCAGGTCTAATATTAATTTTTCTTTTGCAAAATCAAAGCAGATTTTACTGATATAAATTAAATATTTTATTTCTTACCTATATCGTTAAGAAAATTGTACAGAATATACAGGCTTGGGAAACTGTAGCCCATGGAAGAAATCTTGCCCACTGCCTGTTTCTGTAAATAAAGTTCTATTGGAACACAGCTGGAAACCATCATTCTCAGCAAACTATCGCAAGGACAAAAAACCAAACACCGCACGTTCTCACTCATAGGTGGGAATTGAACAATGAGAACACATGGACACAGGAAGGGGAACATCACACACCAGGGACTGTTGTGGGGTGGGAGGAGGGGGGAGGGATAGCATTAGGAGATATACCTAATGCTAAATGACGAGTTAATGGGTGCAGCACACCAACATGGCAGATGTATACGTATGTAACAAACCTGCATGTTGTGCACATGTACCCTAAAACTCAAAGTATAATAATAATAAAATTTAAAAAAGAACTAAAAAAATAAATAAAGAATAAAAATAATAATAATAGAAAAAAAACAGCCTTGCCTATTATTTCTTTACTTATTGCTAGGCTGCTTTCACACTTCAAGCAATGGCAGAATTGAGTAGTTGCAACAGCTAGCAGATGGCCTTAAAAGCCTAAACTATTTACTCTATAGCTCTTTCAGCAAAGATTTGCCAAATGCTGCACTAGAATGTTTACTTAGCTTGATATTTTGACCTTTTGGTCAATGACTGAAGTTTCATATAGCATTGGTTTGAAGGTCATTGCTGCATACTATATAAGTCATCATATGGGCATTTATTCCTTCATCCAGCCATATCAAATGTTTCTTTTGCCAGGCGATAAGAAGACAAAACTCAACAAGACAATTTTTGACAGTAAAGAAATGTATAAATATATATTATCATGTACAAAACTCTGATTGAGATATATTCTGTCATTCTTCTACAGTTTGTATATATATTCTGTCACTCTTCTACAGTTTGTAAGGAGTACTATGGAAGTCATACTTGTTCCATTCACCCTTCCAATTCTCCAAAATAATTATCTTCAGAATAAAGCAGTGGCCTTTAACTTCTGAAATTACAGTTCTGCAAAATGTTAAGATATGGAGATAAATTTCATAGCTAATGGGCCACATAACTGTAACCTAAGATAAAAATTGTATTCTTTTTAGTGGCATAATTTTTCTGATTTGTGCCTGCCTTATCCACCTATATTCTACTCACACATGAAGATATATAATTTTTACAATATTACCCTTTTATTATTATTTAAACAGAAAATGCATTGCACCAGAATTTCCTTCTAGCAGAATGTGCATTCACTCTGTGAGGACATTCTCAGTGTTCAATGGAGGAAATAGATACTCTAGGGACCTGGAGTTGAAGAGATTAAGTAGGACTCCATTTACTGTCTCATTTGGTTTATCTTTTACCCCTTTTCCAGTTTACCAGAGCTGTAGATCTAGAGCTGCAGGTTTTTCTAAAGGAGATCAAATTTGACATAGTGCGATATTGAGAAATAAAAACAAGATAAGGAAACAGTATTTCCTTATCCCAGTTCCTGCAGAAGTATTTAGTTGTAAAGTCTTTATTGAGAAGCCATTACATGTCCAGCTCTTTGCTAAGAGAAGATATTGAGCTCAAAGCTTCACTAAAAATGGAATTTGAATTGTGTATTTTATCTCCATCTTTCAATGACTTGTACATCACAAATGTGCTCCAATCTACTTATACTGTTCATTTCTCACCAGCTTAAAATGTCTACTCTTTTAAACTGTTTCCAATTTCTCCAGGCAGTTTTTATTGTTCTAACCTGTCTTAAAGTAGCCAATTATTTATCTCTTGGTAGTAATACCCAATTTATTTTATTATAAATCATGTATTTATATGTCAGACTGTCTTCCTAAATGGCCAGCTTTACAAGGTTAGGAAGCTATATTTTATTCAGTCTTTTTCCCTGCCAGGTTCCAACATAATGTGTCCTAGGTGTACCTAGCATAGCCTATGTACTTAATGAAGATTAGTGTAGGATTGTGATAGAAAAAAAGTCCCCTGTTAATTATCAGTTTTTCATAAACACACATTTAATCACAAAATACAACATTCTTTTGAGAAATGGAAGAAAGTGTTGGTATAAGAGGTACTTTCAGATTGAAATTTTTATCATCTTTGAAACTGTCATTTAAAAAAATATAGTTAGGAGTGATAATCTCTACACTATTTGAAGATTGCTGAGTCTGACAAAGAAAAATCAGAACTCCAAGCGTTCTATAATTCTTCTCACTAGTAGTATACCTGCCTTTAAGTCAAAAATAGAAGATGTGTTTGGAAAAAGAAGGAAAGGAGAAATACAGGAGTACATATAGCGTTATGAGTGACAGTTAGACTTGTAGATTGAATTTCTACAAACTTCTTTGTTAACAAGGCCTTAGTATGGGATTCTGCCCTCTGATACTATTCTTATTTCATAATTTCTAAGAAGTAAATATCCATATTTTCCAAAGACAGTGAATGACACATAGATATCCTGCAGTAAGAGATTGTTAATACAAGTTATTGACTGAATATTGAAATAACTATTGGTATTTTAATGTTTTTCTCTTTAAGAAAATTCTGCCACTCTCTACTCCCACTCAAGGGTTTTTTGTTTTTTTTTTGCATGATGCCAAGTTTTACATATTCATTAAAATAATGTGCAATCTTTTTTCTTACATATTGTAATCCATTATGTACCTTAAGTGATATAAAGCTATTGTCTCTGGGGAGAAAACTTGTATCCCTGAGAATAAGGTTTAGTTTATTATAGAAAACACAAAGTTGCTTACTTCAGAGCTTGTAAGATCTACAATAATAGAGATATAGAATAATGGGTACCAAAAGTCACAAGAAGAATGTTCAGGGAAAACAGGCCAATCCTGGTATGTTTTCTGTAAGTCTCTCTCTCTCTTTTTAAATCTGAAGTGTGATGTGTTTTGATCAAGGATGAACATGTATCAGTAAAACCTGGAAACATATTTAATTGTGCTTTTTAATTTTCTAGCTAGCAGTGTTCTCTTCTAGAACACTTCCAAGTATAATCTTTTTTTTTAAGGCTGTTGCCTCAAAGTTGCAAGACATAGATATGCCATTAGCAGGAGATTGAAAAGTGAATTATTTTTACACACACTTTTATGCTACAGTGACCTACTCTTTTGATCTTGGGAGAAAATGTGTATTTTATTGAGTATGTATGAGACCATGGTAAAGCTCAGTATTAAACTTAATAGTCAGTGGTTTCTTTTTCTGTCTAGCATTGTGCTTATTAGAGGAAAAGAAACAGGGATATAATGTGTATAGCTGTTTATGTATTAAATGATCTTCTTGTTGAACAAGAATTTATAAGATGCCATCATCCCATTGACACAACTTTTTTTTTTAATTCCCTATGGCTCTTTTTCCTGTTCTTATGAGAAAATAGTGAGATGTTCATTACTTTTCTGGACTACCATAGAAAGTACAAAGCCCTGAGTTTATTTGAAGTCTCACACTTAGTACAATTCTGAAGTTTCAATGTCTAATTTCTGACAATAATCCGAAGTCGTATGATAAATGTTGCATAGTCATTCCTCCTATAGGGGATATATAGGGATTCCTGAAGTGGCAGAAGTCACCTTCTCCCTGACTGCCAACTGCAGATAGTGAAGAAAAGTGTTCAAGACAGTTTCTTAGTGAAACTCTCTGGGCCTCATGAAAATATGAAAAATAGTAAACACAAATATATAAATATATATGAAAATATATCAGATATAAATATAAAATCTTTAAAGATATTTAAAATACTCAAGTTGGACAACATGTTGACTACAGTTGACAATATATTGTATTATTGAAAGATGTTAAGAAAGTGGATGTAAAGTGTTCTTACAACATAAATGATAATTATATGAGGTAAAGCATGTATCAGTTAGATTTAGTCATTCCACTAATGTACATATACTTTAAAACATCATGTGGTACATGATAAATATATATAATTTTATCTGGCCATTAGAAAAATAATTTTAAAAAATCAATATTGATAGTTTATCTCATGTTATAGCCTGTTTGAAATCTGAGGTTAAATCATATTTACTATGAACAAAAGGTTTAAAAATTAAAATTCAAGCTGATTCTTTAAATTTTAAAATTATTTTTAATTTTTATGGGTACATACTAGGTGTACATATTTATAGGGTACATGAGATATTTTCATACAGGCATACAGTATGTAATAATCACAGCAGGGTAAATTGGGTATCCATCACCTCAAATATTTACCATTTCTTTGTTATAAACATTCCACTTATACTTTGTTATTACAAAATGTATAATAAATTATTGTTGACTGCAGTCACCCTGTTGTGTAAGCAAGTACTAGATCTTTTTCTTTCTTTCTAACAATATTTCTGTACCCATTAACCATTTCCACCCCCTGACTTTTCCCAGCTTCTTGTAACCATCACTCTACTCTCAACCTCCAGCAGTTCTATTGTTTTAATTTTTAGCTCCCCAAAATAAGTGAGAATATGTGAAATTTGTCTTTCCATGCCTGACTTATTTCACTTAAAATAATGTCTTCCAGTTCTATCCATTTTGTTGCAGATGACAGAATGACATTTTTTTTTATAGCTGAATAGTACTCCATTGGGCATATGTACCACATTTTCCTTATCCATTCAGTCTGTGGATGGGTACTTAGATTGCCTGTAAACTCTGGCTGTTGTGAATAGTGCTGCAATAAATGTGGGAGGGCAGATGTCTCTTCAATATACTGATTTCCTTTCTTTTGGGTATATTCCTAGCTGTGGGATTGCTAGACCATATGACCATTCTTATTTTTAGTTTTTTGAGGAACTTTCATTCCATTCTTCATAGTGATTATACTAAGATACATTTTCACCAACAGTGTACTAGGGTTCCCTTTTTCCCACATCCTCACCAATATTTGATATTGTCTTTTAGGAAAAAAAAAAAGTCATTTTAACAAGGATGAGAAAGTATCTCATTGTTGTTTTGATTTGCATATCTCTCATGATCCTTGACACTGAGATATACCTGTTTGCCATTTGTATGTCTGCTTTTGAGAAATCTGTATTCAGATCATTTGCCCATTCTTAATCAGATTATGAAATTTTTTCTCATTGAGTTGTTTGAACGCCTTATATATTCTGGTTATTAAGCCTTTGTTGGATGGATCGTTTGCAAGTTATTCTCCCATTCTGTGTGTTGTATCTTCATTTTGTTGATTGTTTCCTTTGCTGTGCAGAAGCTTTTTAATTTGATGTGATTGCACTTGTCCATTTTTGCTTTGTTTGCATACAAAGTTGAGTAATACCCCTAAAGTGCATGCAACCAAATCCAATGTCCTGCAGAATTTTGCCCAATGTTTCCTTTTAGTAGTTAAATAGTTGTGGATCTCAGATTTAGGTTTTTAACCCATTTTGATTTGATTTTTGTATATGGTGAGAGATAGGGGTTCATTCTTCTGCATATGCATGTCCAGTTTTCCCAGTGCCATTTGTTGAAGAGACTGTCCTTTCTCCAGTGTATGTTCTTGGTACCTTTGTTGAAAATGAGTTCACTGTGGATGTATGGGTTTATTTCTGGGTTCTCTATTCTGTTCCATTGGTCTGTAGCATAATTTGAAGTTAAGTATTAGTTCTGTAGTGTATTTTGAAGTCAGGTAATGTAATTCCTTCATTTTTGTTTTTATTGCTCAGAATGGCTTTGGATATTCTGTTTTTTATGGTCCTATAACAATTTTAGGATTATTTTTTCTATTTCTGTGAAGAATGTCCATTGGTATTTTGATAGGGATTGAATTGAATTTGTAGATTTCTTTGGTTAGTATTGATATTTTTAACAATGTTGTTTCTTCCCATTTATAAACATGGAATATTTTTCCATTTTTTGTGTCCTCTTCAATTTCTTGCATCAATGTTTTAAATTTTCAATGTAGAGATCGTTTTTTTTGGTTAATTCTCAGATACTTGACTTTATTTGTACTTATTGTCAATGAGATTATTTTTACATTTCTTTTTCAGACTGTTTGTCGCTGGCATATGGAAATGCTACTGGTTTTTGTATGTTGATTTTATATCCTGCAACTCTACTGAATTTATTAGTTTCAATATTTTTTTGGTGAACTCTTTCAGTTTTTCCAAATATAAGATTATGTCATCCACAAACAGGGATACATAATTTGAATTCTTCCTTTCCAGTATGGATGCTCTTGATTTCTTTCTCTTGTCTGATTGCTCTAGCTAGGGCTTCCAGTACTATATTAAATAACAGTGATAAAAATGGGCATCTGTGTCAGGTTTCACATATTAGAGGAAAGACTTTCAGGTTTTCCCCATTCACTATGATACTACCTGTGGGTCTGTGGTACATGGCTTTCGTTGTGTGTGGTATGTTCCTTCTATATGCAGGCTTTGATGGTTTTTATCATGAAGAGATGTTGAAGTTTATCATATGGTTTTTCAGCATCAATTGAAATGATCATATGGTTTTTGTGCTTCATTCTGTTGATATGATGTATCACATTGATTGATTTGTGTATGTTGAACCATGCTTACATTACTGAGATAGATCTCACTTGGTCCTGATGAAGGACCTTTTTAATGTGTTATTGAATTTGGTTTGCTAGTATTTTGTAGAGGATTTTTGCATCAATGTTGATCAGGGATATTGGCCCATAGATTTTTTTTTTTGATGAGTCTCTGTCTCTGCCTTGTTTTGGTATCAGGGTAATACTGGCCTTGTAGAATGAGTTTGGAAGTATTCCCTCATCCTCTATTTTTTAAAAATAGTTTGGGTAGCATTGGTATTAGTTCTTTTTTAAATGTTTGATAAAATTTTACAATGAAGCCATCAGATCCTGAGTTTTTCTTTGCTGGTAGACTTTTTATTATAGCCTCTATTTCATTACTTGTTATTGGTCTGCTCAAGTTTTGAATTTATTCATGGTTCACTCTTAGTAGGTTGTGATGTCTAGGAATTTATCCATTTCTTCTAGCTATTCAATTTATTAGCATAGAGTTGCTCATGGTAGTCTCTAACGATTCTCTGAATTTTTGCAATATCCATAGTAATGTCTCTATTTTGTCTCTGATTTTCTTCGTTTGGGTCTCCTCTCCTTTTTTATTAGTCTTGCTAGAGTTTTGGAAATTGTGTTTTTCTTTTCAAAAAACTAACTTTTTATTCTGTTGTTTTCTTTTTTCATTTCAATTTCATTTATTTCTGATTTGATCTTTATTTTCTTTTCCTTCTACTAACTTTGGGTTTGGTTTGCTCCTGCTTTTCTAGTTCTTTAAGATGCATCATTAGGTTGTTTATTTAAAGTTTTTTCTTTTTTTTTAATATTTGCCCTTATTACTGCAAACTTTCCTCCTAATGCTGCTTTCTCTGTACTCCATAGTTTTCTGTGTGTTGTGTTTTGATTTTCATTTGTTTCAAGACATTTTAAAACTTTCTTCTTAATTTCTTTGTTGACCCAGTTGTCGTTCAGGAACATATTGTTTAATTTTCATGTGTTTGTGTAATTTTCAAAGTTTCTCTTGTCATTGATTTCTAGTTTTATTCCATTGTGGCCAGAGAAGACACTTGATATAATCTTAATATTTTTAAATGTTAAAGCCTTTTTTTGTTGCTTAAAGTATGGCATATCTTTGAGAATGATTCTTGTGCTGAAGAGACTAATGTGGATTCTGTAGCCATTGAGTTAAGTGTTCTGTAAATTAGGTCTATTTTTATATAGTGAACATTAAGTTTGAGTTTTCTTTGTTGATTTTCTGCCTGGAAAATCTACCCAATGCTGAAAGAGAGGTGTTGGTCTTCATCTATTATTGTACTGGGGTTTATCTCTCTCTTTAGCTCTAATAATATTTGCTTTATATATCTGAGTGCTCCAGTTTTGGGTGAATATACATTTGCAATTGTTATATCCCCTTGATGAATTGACACCTTTATTATTTCTTTATCTCTTCTTACAGTTTTTGTCTTGAAATCTATTTTTTTCTAATATGTCTACTACTGATCTCTTTTTGGTTTCCATTGACGTAGAATATCTTTTTCCCTCCCTTTATTTTCAGTCTATGTGTGTCTTTCTAGGTGAAGGGTGTTTCTTCTAGGCAACAGATCATTTGCTCTTATTTTTTTTAAATTTATTTATCTACTCTGTGTCATTTAATTGGAAAACTTTGTCTATTTATATTCAATATTAAGTAAAGACTTACTACTGCCATTTTGTTATCTGTTTTCTGGTTGTTTTGTGATTCATTCCCTCCCTCTCTCCCTCCCTCCCTCCCTCCCTCCTTCCTTCCTTCCTCCTTCCTTCCTTCCTTGCTTCCTTCCTTCCTTTCTTCCTTCCTTCCTATCTTTCTTTTTGTGAAGGTTATTTTCTATGGTGGTATTTTTAATTTCTTGATATATATGTTTGTGTATCCATTGTGGGTTTTAAATTTGAAGTTACCATGAGACTTGCAAGTAACATCTTATATTCCATTATTTTATACTATTGACAACACTGATTGCAAAAACAAACAAAAAACCAAACATGCAAGAGAAAACTAGTAAAACTTTATACTTTAATTTCATCCTCTGCTTTTAAACATTTATTGGTTCTATTTATATTATGTGTATTTCTTGAAAAGTTATTGTAGTTATTATTTTTGATCAGTTCATTTTTTAGTGTTTCTACTCAATATGTGAGTAATTTATACGCCACAAATACAATGTTGTACAAAACACCCATGTTTTTCTTTGTATTTAATATCATCAGTAAGTTTTGTAACTTCAGATGATTTATTTTAGCTCACTAATTCCCTTTTCCTTCTGATTGAAGTACTCTCTTTAGCATTTCTTGTAGGACATGTCTGTGGTGATGAAATCCCTCAGCTTTTTTTTTTCTGGGAAAGTCTTTATTTCTCTTTCCTGTTTGAAGGACAATTCACTGGATATACTATAGACAAAGGTTTTTTTTCCCCCTTTGGCACTTTAAACATGTTATGCTACTCTCTCCTGGCCTGTAAGGTTTCCACAGAAAAGCCTGCTGACAGATGTATTGGAGCTCCTTTTTATGTTATTTGCTTTTTTCCTTTCTTTCCTTTTTTTTTTTTTTTTTTTTTTTGCTGTTTTTAGAATTCTTTCTTTATTCTTGAACTTTGAGAGTTTGATTATTAAGTATCTTGAGATAGTCTTCTTTAGTTGTATCTGCTTGGTGTTCTATAACCTTCTTGTTCTTGAATATTGATATATTTCTCTATGTTTGGAAAGTTCTCTGTTAATATCCTTTTGAATAAAAACTTTCTATCCCAGTCTCTCTCTCTACATGCTCTTTAAGGCCAATAACTCTTAAATTTGCCCTTTTGAGGGTATTTTATAGATTTTGTAGGTGTGCTTCATTCTTTTCTATTCTTTTTTTTCTTCTTTTTCCTTACTCTGTATTTTAAATACCCTGTCTTTAAGCTCACTAATTTTTTCATCTGCTTGATCACTTGTGTTGTTGAGAAACTCCTATGCATTCTTTAGTATTTAAGTTGGATTTTTCAGCTTCAGAATTTCTGCTTGATTCTTTTAGGTTGTTTTAATCTCTTTATTACATTTATCTGGTAGCATTTGAATTCCTTCTCTGCATTATGTTGAATTTTGTTGAGCTTCTTCAGAAAAGCTACTTTGAATTCTCTGTCTGAAAGGTCACATATCTCTGTCGGTCATGGTTTGGTCACTGGTGCCTTATTTAGTTTGTTTTTTGAGTTCATGTGTTCCTGGATGGTCTTGATACTTGTGGATTGTTGGTGTTTGGGCATTGAGGAGTTAGATATTCATCGTAGTCTTCACAGTCTTGGCTGGTTTGTATCTGTCCTTCTTAGGAAGGTTTTCCAAATATTCAAAGGGAATTAATTGTTGTGATCTAAGTCTTTGTTCACTGCAGCCGTATCTGCAATAGGAGGCACTCCAAGACCAGTCATGTTGTGACTCTTGCAGACTCTTAGAATTAACCATCTTTGTTTTCTTGGATAAGATCAGGAAGAATTCCCTGGATTTCCAGGCAGAGACTTTTGTTTCTTTCCCCTACTTTCCTTCAAACAGAGTCTCTCTCTTCATACTGACCTCCATGAAGCTGGGGAAGGGGTGACACAAGCACCGCCATGACCATCACCATTGGGACTGTGCTAGGTCATACCTGAAGACAGTTCAGCACTGGGTTTCACCTAAAGCCCCCAGTGACCACAGCCTGGCTACTGCTGATGTTCATTCAAGGCCCAAGTGCTCTACAATTTACAGGTGCTTATTCCAGCCAGCCTATTGGCCTTCCTTCGGAGCAGTGAGCTTCCCCCAAGCCCAAGGCAGGTCTGTAAATGCCATCTGGAATCCAAGGCCTGGAGTGTGGAAACTTAGGAATCTACTTGGCGCTCTGTACTGCAACTGATCTGACACCCAAACTCTAAGAAAAAGTCCTTGTCACTCTTCCCTCTCCTTTCCTCAAACAGGAGTCTCTTCTCATAGCCATCACAGTAGGAATGTGCTGTGTCACACCTGAAGCCAGCATGGTGCTGGGTCTTACCCAAGGTTCACAGCGCATACTGCCTGCCTACCACTGACGTTTATTCAAGGCCTGGGGGCTCTTGGTCAGCAGATGATAAATCCTGCCAGGAGTGAGTACTTCCCTTCAAGGCAGTGTGTTCCATTCTGGCCCATGGTGTGTCCAGAAATGTCTGGGAGCTAGGCTCCAAAATGGGAGCCTTAGGACTCTACCTGATGCCCTATTCTACTGTGGTTGAGCTATTATCTAAGTTCCAAGACAAAGTCTTCTTGCTCTCCCCTCTCTTCTCCTCAGGTGGAAGGAAGGAATCTCTCCCTGAGCTGTGAGCTATACTGCCTGGGGTTGAGGAAAGGGTAACACAGCACTCCCTTGACTGCCCTAGCTGGTCTCTCACTGGGTTGCATGCACCCCAAGTCCACTGGCTCTGAAACCAGCATAGCACCAGGACTGCAGTCCTGGTGGCCTAGACTATCTTCAAGTTTATTTAGAATGCCGGAGAACTTTAGCCCACAGTGGTGGGACTAGCCAAAATTTAGATTCTGACTGCTAGGGTGGATGATTCCCCTCTGGCTAGGCTGGTCTAAATGCTTCCTCCATGGACGCCACCTGAATTCTGCCCTCTGTTGCTTTCCTTGTGATAAGGTAGCACTGAATTCTAATGCAAAGTCCCAAGATCACTGTGCTCTCCTCCCGCAAGCATATACAGATTATCTCTCTGGGCCAAGAGGCTCCTGCTGGGGGATCGGGGAGTGGTGGTGTAGATAATGCAAGACTGTCTTTCATACCCTCTTTAGTGCCTCTTTCCTTGATATGATGTTAAAACTGGGTATTCTGCTCACCTCATTTTTGATTCTTATAAAGGAGCTTTCTTATGTGGATAGTTATTCAATTTGTTTTTTATTCTGGGGAGGATGATCACTGGAGGGTTCTATTTGGCTGTCTTGCTCTGCCTTCTTTCAAGCTGATTCTTTTTCTCATGTGTGCTATCTGCGACTTGGGGGCTCCTTTGTGAGGCCTCCAGCTGCAACTCCCATGCCAGGCTAGGTGTTTTCCCTGGCTGCCCACCCATACCAGCCAGCAGTCTTCTATGCTCTATTGAATGCAGGCTCTGGCTGTAAAGTTGCCTTGCATCTTTAATAATATTCTCTTGGTCAGCACTTTAATAGTCTGTGGTTGAGTTTCTTTCTTGTAGAGTTCACCTTTGGACCACAAGAGACCCACAGGCATCCTTAGTTGTAATATTTTTCGCTGTATTTGTTTTCTCAGGCTGCCATAACGAACTACCATAAACTGAATGGCTTAACCAACAGAAATTTATTTTCTCAATGCTTCTTGAAACTAGAAATCCATGATTAGGGCATTGGAAGTTTTATTTTTAATGGGGCCTCTCTCTTTGGCATGCAGATGGCTGCCTTCTTACTGTGTCCTCACATAGTTGTCCCCAGGTCTGTATTGTCTGTGTCCTAATCTTTCCTTTTTATAAGGATACCGGTCATATTAGATTAGAGCCCACCCATGAGACCTTATTTTACCTTAGTTACACCCCTCTAAAGGCTCTATGTTCAAATACAATTCTCATTCTGAGGTACTGAGGATTAAGACTTCAATTTATGAATTTAGCGGAACAGTGTTCAACCTTTATCACCCACATTATGACAGAATGTATTCCCAGAAACAGCACAACCCACCTTGGCTCCTCTGCCAGAGTGACTCACCTTCATCACTCTTACTACCTAGATGTCATGGGAAAGAATCTGACTCCAGATCACCAAGTCCTCCAAACTCCAAGAGAAACAGCTCAGGTGCTTCCAGTGATACCCATAAAGTCCTTCTTACTAAGCTTTAGGTGGAAGAAATAACGTTCTATCTTGCTATGGGAGAGGAAATGGGACTAGCAGCTCTCATTCCAAAAATCCTCCTTATAAAATTCTCTCACCCCACTCTCATATTCTAAGCCTGTGATTTTCAACCTTATGGATGCCACTGGGATTGAGCACCATTGCTCAGACCCTCAGCAGTACAACTGTGGTCTGGACCAAAAGCCTTATATTCCTGGAAGCTTGCTAGCAATGAAGACTCTCAGGTCCAGCATGAGACCTATTGAATCAGGTTCTACATTTAACAAGATCCTCAAGTGATATGTGTGCCCATTAAAATTTGAGAAGTTTGCTGTTATAGACTAGTGGTTCCCAAATTTTAGTGGACATCATAATCATCCAGACAGCTTTTTAAAACACAGAATGTTAGGCCCTATCTTCAGAGTTTTCAATTCAGTACACCTAGGATGGAGCCTGATAATTTGCACTTCTAGTCAAATTTCATGGTGATGCTGATGCTACTAGTTTGGGAATCACTCTTTGAAACCACCATGTGTAGATACTACACTGTCCAACACTGCAGCCGCTATGCACATGTTATAATTATTTGAAATGTGCTTTGCATTGAGATGTGCTATAAGTATAAAATATACATCAGATTTCAAAAAGACAGTATGACAAGGCAGCATGTCACATTTATGATTTTTTATTGATTATATGCTGAAAGGCCAGTATCTTAATATTGTTGAGTTAAATAAAACATATTAAAATTAGTTTTACTTGTTAATTTTTATAATGTGAATACTAGAAAATATAAAATTATATATATGGTTCACATTATATTTCTATTGATTGGCACTCTTCATCTTGATCTCCATTTGTCTCAGGGGTCCCTGAAGTATGTCTAAAGCTGATTCTTGATCATTTACCTTGAAAATTTATTATTTGCTCTTGTATCTTACTTTAATATGCTATATCTGACAAATCTTGGCACTTCAGTGAAAATTCCAGTTTTAACATTCCAGGTTACATGTATAATATTTTGGGTAATCTTCATCAAATCCCATAAATAAGACATTATTATCTGCATTTTTCCAAATGAGAAACCTAAATGAAAATAACTTACCTAACTTTCTCTATCTAGCAAGTAAGATGCAAATATAGATTTGTCTGACTTCCCAGTCCGTGCTTTTCCAGTTAACCATGCAGCCTTCACTCTAGGACAGAGATATGTGGTTGCTCGATCTTGTGAATTTTTTGAAAACTGTCTGCTTAAGTATGTATAACTGCACCTTTGTAGGAGGTTCATATAAAAGTAAATACATCTAGCAGCAGCTTTATGTTTAACAAGACAATCATTTCTTCTTAATGGAGGAATTTAACTAGATTGCAAATGTTATCATCTTTAAGGATGGTGTAATCAAGTAATTGTGTTTTTGCATGTTTTTGTTTCTTTGTTTGTTGTTTACTTAGACTCTTGCCAACTCAGACTGTTCTCAGACCTGGGGCAGCACTAGCTGTGTTATATTATTATTATATTTATAATAATTATTTAATATAAGTATATTCATTCTGTGTAACTGGATACTAACTTTGACTCTTTCCTCTTTGTTTGTGCCAGACTTCTGAATAGCCCTTTTTTCTCTGACTTTATGAGTGGTCCAGACACAAGTAATAGTGCAGTGCAATAGGGAGTATCAATGCAAAAATTCTTGAATTCTACATTCCAAGTTAGCTCTCCAGAGCAAATTGACTCAAGCCAAATATATTTTCTCTATGACACTTTCTGTAACAAGGTAGGCGGTATCTTTCCTAAGATATTAGATTGTTTCTTTTTAAACTTCTAATTAAATCACTTAGAAAACCATATTGCAGTTGTCCATTGTATGTCAATATCCCTGATTCGATGGTGATCTTGAGGACACAGATTGTATATTTTTTTAATCTCCAGAGACATGTAGGCATGCAATAAATGGTCTGCCTTGGACTTACCTTACACTAAAACCCTTGACACTAGAAGTGGGTGATTTAAAAAGAAACAAATAAAAAATAAATAAATAACTCAGAGAAACTCCTTAGCTTCATTCATAGGTTTCGTTTGACTGTTCGAGAGGAATATCTAAAGTCTTATGATAGTAAAATTTTCTTATTCTTTAGAAAGTCTGAGTGAATCTATTTTAGAAGCTCTATAGTCTATAGTAGTTTTTGATAACTATATGAGTTAATGGATGAATGAATTTCCAAAACATTATTGAAAACTGGATTTTTAAATTAACATGAGAGACCAGTAAACATTTGTGTTTGTTTAACCAAAAAAAAAAAAAAATTCCATTATCTTTATCATTTTATGAAGAAGGACATTCTAAAAACTAAAGTATAGAAAATATATAATCTCAGAATAAAAATCAAATTTTGAAAACATAAATTTATTTTTATTTTAAAATTCAAGGCACTACCCTATCACATTCCATGGACTCTACTTGTTAGTTTTCTGTGGACTATTAGGAGAGAACCGCTTGTTTGAGATGCAAGGTCAGAGTGTAAAGGGTGTGAAGGGCGATGGGGGAGTCTCATGATTCCCTCTCCTTTGTGCGGCCTCTGTTCACTACACACAGCAGGAGTACTTTCATAGTCAGCTCACCTATTTGAGCTAGTTACCCTTTTATCTTTGGCTTAGTAAAACTGCCATTATAGAAAGAGGAAAAAGCCACAAACATTTAAGCTGTAAAACGTTAGCTCTTCCTTTAATGGAAAGATGTGAACCAACATACTTTGTATATAGGGCAAGGATCAGAGATACTGGAAGATTTTAACAGACAGAGTAACCACAGACTCTTTGAAAGGAGAAAAGTGTTCTATAACCACCGTGGGTCACCTGTTGATCATTCCTCATTGGCAAAGTCATTATGTACTTGCCAAGATTAACTGAATGGAAGCAGAAGTAAATTCAGATGTAGATAATATCATTACGGGAGGATATACTTTCTTCTAATAGGAACCAATAACTTTCATAGTCTTTCAAAATGATTCATCACATGTCTCAAATATTTGCACAAAACTGGAAACATAATTTGCAACTAATTATTTCTCTGAATGGACCCTCCATTTATAAAATGCTAGCAGGAGATCTGCAAATTCTGGGAAACATAAAGGCTTTGATGGCCACAAACTACATTAATACAATATTCAAAGCAACAAAGCCAAGACAGAATGCCTAATTACCTAAATTTCTTCTGCTTTCCTCAAGTTCTATCCCAATAATTGTTTTCCAACATGATTTACTTCCTCTCATACCTCACTGTATTTATTCTCATACTTCCAACCTCTTCAAAGCAAGATGGAGCTAGTGATGACTGATGATTTGTGACTCATCTTACTTTTAACAATTATGAAATTTATTTCGTATCCCACAGCACAAAAAATACCTTGTCTATTTCCCTGCTTTTGCTGTTTAGTTTTTTATCCATAGAAGCAAAACTGAATGTCCTCCCAAAGTGCTTCATGCTCCTGCCAACACAGAAGTTAATAACAGTTTTTAGGTCTAAAAACTAAAAATTAAGAATTAAAAACAGTCTGCTCTAGCTAACACACTTGGATCTGGTGAAAATAAACTGCAGGAATCCTAGTGCCCTGAGAAATTTCAGCACTCTTTCACTTCGCCTTCTCTTGTAGTGGGCTTTGTTCTCTGTTCCTGACCTCATGCAATGCTGTCCTTTGTTTGGTGTGGCGCCTAGTTTACCTTTTACTTGATATAGCTTCTCTAGCAATCACCTTTGATTCACCAGAGATATAAATCTGCATTTGTCCTCATCATGGTCTATTTCTAGATCTTTGTGTATCTTCTTTCCTATCCCCAAACCTAGTCCTGGACCTCGGGACCTCATCCCAGGCCTTTTCCATCCTACAAAAGAAGAGTAGGCTCAGAGCTGAACAAAGCTAAACTATTCGCCAAATAAAGTTGTTTTGTTTTGTTTTAACAGTACCTCATTTCCAAGTAAATCAGTGTTTGAAGTAACAGTGATAATTTGAGATAACTTGAGTCATTTCTTTCATTGGAGCCTATTATTCAAAATTCTCTATCAAATAGCTCTATGTAATATAGTCTGATTTTTTTCTGCCTTTCCCATAAGGATGGCTACTTACTTGTCCCTCAACTACTTGATTATTACAATTGCATGAAATTTTCTTCCTTACTAAGCTCTCTTCATCAAACCATCAAGCATACCCTCACCACAACATCCACATGACCTCAGCTATTTCTGAGTGAATACTGTAGAGCTTGATTTGTACAGTATTTATATTATTACACCATTGTGAGGAAAATTGTTAAAACCAAGATTTCTCTCCTGAACTGGACTCCAAGTACCAGAAAGAAAATAACTATGCCCATTTGTCTCAGCATGGGTTAAAGACCCAGCACGTTTCTGGGTCCTCCCTGATAGGAACATAATAAACATTGAAGTCTGGCTTTGTAAAGAATCATTAGTCTTTCTTTGTAAAGAATCATTAGTCTCTCTTTTCATATTTAAATTTTATTATGAGAACATATTTCTTTTTCCCCAGGAACTTAAAGTACTTTAATTTCTTTTGTAATTTCTTTGAAGTATAGGTAGGGCAAGATAAAAACACTTTTCTTTTTAAACAACACTAGTTAAATAGGCATTCCTTTTTTCAGTTTTTAATTTTTAGGAATAGATAACTATACACATATGTGAAGTACATTTCATATTTTGATACAAGCATACAATATGTAACAAATAAGCCTGGGTAATTGGGATATCAATCACCTGAAACATTTATCATTTATTTGGGTTGGGAACATTCCAAATCTTCTCTTCTAGCTACTTTGAAAGAGATGATAAATTATTCTTAACAATAGTTGCCTTATTGTGCTACTGAATGCTGGATCTTATTCTTTGTAACTGTATTTTTGGACCCATTAACCAAACCTTCTTAATCCCCTCCTCCTCCCTTTTCTTCCCAGCCTCTAGTAACCATTATTCTACTCTCTACATCCATAAAATCATTTTCTTTAGCTCCCATTTAAGAATGAGAACATGCAATATTTGTCCTTGTATGCCTGGCTTATGTCATTTAATATAATGTCCTCCAGTTCCATCCATGTTCTTATTAGTTTATTAAACAAAATTTGTTTGTAGCCTAATGAGTAAGAAAACACTAAAACACATTTTACCACCAAGAAAAATAAAAACGAAAAGGAGCTCTCTATATCATGAAAATGTGGATTCAGATACAAATAAATGAAGTATGTAGTAAAAAAACTCACTAAGGGAAGATCAGAATTTTATTTTCTCTATTGAAAATGTGGAGACTTGGTTTCTCAGCATTATCATCTGACTTGTTTGTCAGCAAGAGAGAGATGTGCTGCTCTCATTTGCATATAATGACACTTGATCAGTTGATATGATACATCACTGTGAAAAAGGCAAAGGGCATCATGCATTCACTGATGTATATACAGCATCAACAGGTGTTAATAACAACTATTGCAAATGCTTCATAGAATAACAAAAGGAGCATAGATCAGACAAGGAGCGTAGATGGTCCTCAACTGCTCTTTTGAGAAGGATTATGTCTAACACAAAGAATTATTTCATTACCACTTCCAGTACTCTTGAAAAACAATAACAAAAGAATGTGAGATTTAGAGACTGATTGATTAAACCACTCTGAAAATGTGATTTTTATAACTGCAGAAGAGGCGAATGACATAAGATGAAGAAGAGTATCTCTATAGGGAGAAGGAAGGTTAATTATATGAGTAAGACTAAAGGAAACTTGGAGACGTGAGAGAAGAACCTTTTAAAACGAATTCATGCAAGAAGAATTTATATAACTTGCTGTCTATGTAAACATGACTAGACCTCCCATTAAATCAGTGGGTTCCAACCTTAAATGTATCTTAAAATATCCAGGGGAAGATTTGCAAAATACTGATGCCCAGATCACACCCTCAGATATTCTGATTCAATTAAAATTTCCCAGGGTTTTATTTATTATTATTATTATTATTATTATTATTATTATTATTATTATTATTTGAGACAGTGTCTCACTCTGTCACCATGCTGGAGTGCAGTGGAATGATCTCGGCTCACTGCAACCTCTGCCTCCCGGGCTCAAGGGATTCTCCTGCCTCAGTCTCCCAAGTAGCTGGGACTTAATTTTTTGTATTTTAGTAGAGACGGGGTTTCATCATGTTGGCCAGAATGGTCTTGATCTCCTGACCTCGTGATCTGCCCACCTTGGCTTCCCAAAGTGCTGGGATTATTACCAGAGTTTTAAATTATCTCCAGGGTTGGCAACCATTTCAATATGCAATTTCAAAAGAGATTTTGTTTTGTTCATGTTAGGAGAGAGACTAGTCCTCAGTCTTTATTCCTATAAGATAACAAAACACTGAGCCATGTTGGCATCTTTGTATCATAGTGCTTGTCCAACAGAGACACAAAACAACTATACCATTCTTCTAAAGCTTTACTCCTATTTCTCTCAAGGAATAGCCTGAGGTGTACTTCTGGTTGCTCTAACCAAAGGCCCCAGAATGCTCAGGCTTAGAGTTTCTACAGAAGAGTGATAAGTAATGCAACTCCTCTTCTCCCCAGAAGTAATGCAACTCCTCTTCTCCCCTTTTCCAAATTTAGTTTTAGAAACACTTGTACAGATACACACACTTTCTCTCTCTCTGGATATACAGATAAATAGATATCCATCACTGTTAAACTCTTTTTGCAGATTATCTCATTTAATCCTCCACCAATCCTTTGAGTTAAGCATTATTATTTTTACAGAGAAAAAAATAAAGGTTCAGATCAAATAAATTTCTGAAGATCAGGTTCCTCTGACGTTAATGTTCAAAACATTTTCACCACTATACCGTATTGTATCCCAGATATTACAGCTAAGGATATTTATCTTAATTTTTTCCAACAGTTTCATATAAATATTTTGGAGCACAGAGTAAAGGTGAAGAATTTTCTAGTGAGAGTGAGCACTCCTATCCTTAATATCTATATTTTGTCATTAACACTTTTACTGTATGAGTTTTATCACATATCTGTGTTTCTACTCATCTCGATATCCATCCATTTATCCATATTATTTTTTATGTGTATCAGTCCTTAATTTTTGAGCCCTATTATACCACTGCCTAAACTAAGCAATGGCTATGATAAATATATTTTGGCTGTTTTAGTTTTGTTTCTTTTTTAGCCTATTGTTCTTTGGTCATAGGTAGGAATGATCAAACCCAAATAATATTAAAAATCTAGAAAATCACAAAGTTATTTTGCATCAGTATCACCAGTCATTGATCTTCTAGGAATAGAAAAATTAAGAAATACTATACTGAGTGAAGTCAGAAATCTGCTTAAAAACACTAGGGTTGAATATGTAGTCATTCTACTACTTTTAGGTACAGAGGAAACAGTTTTTTAAAGCTATTTAATACTGATTTGATTTTCCTCATGATTTTAGTCAGAGCCCAGAAGGCAGTACCACTTCTAGTCCTCATGAGGCTTTTATGTATGTTTGAAAAAGTATCCCTGCCTCAAGATCTTGATTTCCCTCGTCGGAAAACTGTCATTATGAAGGTACAAGCCTACAATGTGAACATAGCCCATCAGGATGTGGTTCCTGAGTAGTACACAACCACTACTGCTGACTTCAGAGATCCTCCAGGAGGTTCCTGGAGTGGATTCAGTGGATGATGTATATGCCCTGCTGGGCTTGACTCTGTGACGCTCTGGAGGGTATCCTTCCCAGGAGCCTGCTGCTTAGGTACCTGGCTCTGCCCCAGCAGCTCCTCTGGTGAGCTTCTGAGCTGTGTTCTTCAACCAGTTTCTCAGAAAATCCAGGAATCCAACCTACAACATGAGAATGAACAATGGCTCAAGGGGCTACTCTCTGCCTATGGGGTAGCCCTCCTCTGCCGGAGCAGTCGTAGAGCAGTAACACTGCCACTTCGATAAAGCTGTTTTCTTCTACCCTACCACTAACTTGTCCTTCAGTTCTTTCCTGTGCAAAGCCAAGGAAAAAACAAAGTGGGTCAATGAAGCTACATGCCAGAGCCTTGTACCTCAGCATTTCACATTATGAGGCTTACATATGATATAACCACTACCATGAGGTCTTTCATTCAATGGCCTGAAACACAGAGCTGAACACACAGAATCCCTTGAGATAATTTTCTAAAATGATGCAAAAAATTACAATATTGGCATTTCTCTTTCTCTACGTTTATTTCCCTCCTTTGCTGTACTCTTCCTCAATTCTCAGGTATCATAAAGCCTTGGCTATTCTTTTACTTCTTCTGTATCAGCTCCTTCTTCTTTTTGAGTCCGGTTGCAGATTAAACCTGAGGATGACAGTGATGAGGAAAAGTTTAATGTGAGAATTAGCCATTGATGGCTTAAATGGTGCTAAAGAATCTTAGAAAATCTTCAATCTCTCTCTCTTCCAAAAGTGTGATTTAAGGCAGATTATGTTGCTTTAAAGTCCTATTTTGCATACCAATATTAACTCTCCTTTTTCTCTTTACATTGCTTGTCAATTTCTCCTACCTTTGTTTATACCTTGGACTAAAGAGAGAGTCGTGTGCTTGTTTAAATTTCCATGTAGGTTTAAACAAGCTACCCGTCTAGATTACATTATTATGGTCGCTTAACAAATCATTGTGCCACAAATTTAGTGGCATACAAGAACACCCAGTTATTATCTCATAGTTCTGTAGACCAAAAATCAGGGTGGGTTCAACTGGGTTTTCTACTCAGGATGTCATAAGATATCATCTGGGCTGGCCTTACATGGAGGCTCTGGTTAAAAAATCTACTTTCAAGCTCATTTTAGAGAAAATAACTTTTAAATGGCTGATGTGATTAGATTACACTCAATGGGATAATCTGCCTTTTCATTAACTCAAAGTCAACTGATTAGTAACTTTAAGTACATCTACAAAATCTTTTTGTCACATAAAGTAATATAATCAAGGTGTGGTATCTCATTATATTCACAGTCCCAGATATTACGATACAGAATCTTGGTGGACCACTTTTAGAATTCTGCCTAAAATAATTTCTTATTTTAAATCAGAAAGCTAACTCTTGGAATTTCTATAACTCTTTGTTTATAATAATCAAAATAGTCCTTCTCAGAGTTCACAGTTACCTGTGAGGAGATTATTCTAGTGATAAAATCATATTTATGCTTTTTTACCTTTTATTTTAAAAATAAGAATTTTTTATTTGTTGTATTTAATTATGAGTGATATTATAAAGATCACATATTTTGTTTAAAAAAAAAGCAGCACAACATAAGAAAATGCCCAAACTACTTATAAAATACTAGCTTTTAAATATTTACTTTTTTGGTATTCTTTATATGTATGCTTTATCCATTATGAAATCTGGCATATAATTCTAATGCATTTAAAATATAGAAAACATACTGATTTTCTTTCTTTGAAATATTGTTATATCCATTAGGAAGAAGGTATGAAAGAAATAACACTATGTTTTGTGTAATTTGTTTATTCATTATTCCAAAGATCACTCGGATCACCTTCTTCTGAGAATGTTGAAGTCTAGAAAATTAGAGCCAGATTATGTTGATGTTTTACCAAATCCTTGAGGAGCAGAATAATGTTTTGCAAAGTGAGGATAAGACTACATTGACATTTGATGACAAAAAAGTTATGAGAAATAAAAAAGTAAATTTAGAACTAGTGAAATAAATACCTTGTTTATTCACTACTTGGCTTGCATAATTTGATGAACAGAAAAAAGGTCAATGACCCAAAAAGAATAGTTCCTATCTGCACTAAACAAATGCTAGAATTATCCTCTTCCAATTACTTTCTACAAAGCTTAGTATCCAAATTCCCAAGCAGTGCTAATGAACAAAGCAACCAGAATTAAGCATTTGTTTATTTAAAATATGTGAAAATTCATATACATGCCAAAACATCTATGTATTGTATAGACATAACTACAGGATCTCACTAGAGGATTTTGAGAAAAGCAATGATATTATTAGATTAAGGCTCTGCTATATTTATTTAAAATATTTATTTGATTTGTTTTTATTATAAAACTGGTCAGTGTGTATTCTGAACAATAGGAAAAAAGATAGAAATTTGAAAGAAACAAGTGATTATACAGGCTCCTCCCAAAATATTTTACTGTCACTATAATATTAGATGTGTTTATTCTCGACTTTCTAAGAAGGTTTTTCAGTTTTGATCATATATGTATAGGCTGATGTATTCACTTAATATTGTAACAAGTATTTTTCTGTTATTACAATCTCTTCATAAAATCAGTTTTGCCTCATTGATTCTTCATCTTACATAAATTTTGTAATAAATATTATCTTACACGTAATTTTCTCTGTGCTTGAGTGAATGTCTTTATATCTGAGTGATTTAATTCTTTCATCATATGCTAACTCTTCTTAATTAATTTTTTTTATTCAACTGCCTCTTGCC
Organism: Pongo abelii; assembly: GCF_028885655.2. Taxonomy (NCBI): domain Eukaryota; kingdom Metazoa; phylum Chordata; class Mammalia; order Primates; family Hominidae; genus Pongo; species Pongo abelii. The sequence goes on along the minus strand of NC_071991.2, from coordinate 87,465,999 downwards.
TAATGCTTTCAGTTCTAGAAATCATTGAAATATGCTATGGCACAGGTTGTTTATGTAAAATTGAGTGACAATGTTTTTATAAAATAGTTTTCCCATTTATTTTTGCAAAAGCTCTTTTGTACTCATTAAACATGCAAAGATGATGGATATGCATTTACTTATGTACCTTTGACACATTGAAACATGCAAGTGACAGTGTTTTTCAACTATTTCATGACACAATCAATTTGATTCCAGAAAACAAATGCCAAAAACTGATGAATTCTTAGCGAAAATTTAGGTTAGTGATTTTTAATTTTTTCATTGTAGCCTTTGGCTACTTAAGTCACTAATTGCTTCAACAAAGATAATACTATTATTTGTATTCAGGTTATATCCAACTCAAATTTACACTTCAGTAGTCTTTCATAAAAGCTATCCTATCTTTAATATCATCTTTTCGGAATAATGATTCTGTCTAGAGATTTTCCCTACTTTGTTGGTTCATCATAGATTTGATGCTACAGTTTCTCAACAACATACATTAAATTGGAGTTTGCCTTCTTTTAATCACATTTATTTATTTTTTATCTTATTCATTAATCTAATTTGGTCATGTATGAGAAGTTTATAAAAATAACTTATCCTCTTCATCAATTTCCTCTGGATTCATTTTGCATAGAGAGGAAATCAACCATAAAAATTAATTCCAGAGTATATACCAGCTTCCGGAATTGGAGTTGCATCAACACACACATAAGAAACATCAGATGGTCTGGGCTAGATTGTTTGATTTTGTTGTTATGTCATTGGCTTTGTTTTATTTCCTGGAAAAAAATGGATAAGGGATGACTACTCCTTTAAGAGCATCAGGTTTTCAGAGGTCCTTGCATATCGCCTGCCTATCTATTGCCACGGTTCTGTTCTCCCTGTGCACATCACTGATAAGCAGGAGCAGACTGGATGAGAGAGGGATAGAGGTGTTGTAGAAGGAAGGCTCTTTGATTTGCAAGTAGAAAAATAGATAGGTCACGGATGAGAGTAAGTGGGTAGAAAGCTGGACCTATATCAGAAAACCAAAAACGTATAAGTAGCTATGAAACTTAAGTCGTAAACAATATATATGATATTTGCAGAGCATATAATAGATATACTTATTAATTGACAAGATTTTAATTTTATCAAATTATATTTCAAGGACATCTCTAGGAAACCCTTAGGTATAGAAATTCCAACAAAAATGATGCCTGGTATTATTTCACTATCATAAAAATATGCATCTGACTCAAGATTGGTTTTGTACAAATCAGGCACATTGTACATTTCTTCCCCTAGACCATCCTTTCCCTAAATCCCAAGCATTCTCACCTCCAGTTGGACTGAAGGTGTCAATTCCTGGCTAGAGTCTGGTTTTATGACTTATGTTATAGAACATAACTCCTCACTCTTTAAGGGGAAGATGTGCTTCGTGACCTCCTTCCAAAGAGTGCTGTATGGAAATGTGAGAAAGAGTAACTTCACAGTAGAGAAACCTGAAAAACACCACCCAATCAAAGTGAGAAAGTTGAGCATTAGTAGTGAGAAATTATGTCTATAATATATGCCTTTGTTATGTTGTTATGAGAATTTTTACCTCTGTTGTCCTCCTCCCCAAACTTTATAACCCTAGCTTAATCATGAGAAAAACATGAGACAATTCTCAGTTGAAAGACATTCTGCAAAATACCTGACCAATACTCAAAGCTGTGAAGGTCATCAAAAACAAGGCAAGTCTGAGAAATTGTCAGACCTTAGAGGATCTAAGAAGCCATGGCAGCTAAACATAGTGTGGCATTGTAGATGAGATCCTGGAACAAAAACAGAAATTAAATAAAATCTAAGGAAAGCTGCATGAAGTATGGACTTTAGTAGATAATTTGTATGTCAATATTGATTCATTAATTTCATTGCAAATGTACTCTACTAATATAATATTAAAAATAGGAGATAAAGGAAAATTTCTCTAACTGTAGATTGTAGGCATTTTAAAAGACAATGCCTTGCATTTCCTTTCTCTATTTTCTGCATAGAAATAGTGACCCTACGTTATATATTTCTGCCTAAAATAACTTGTACCATACAAAGTTAAATGTTTCATCCTTTCAGAAGAACGTTGCATTAATTTCTACCCAACTACTCCATTGTTCTTCTCTTATGTTCTTGTTTACCGGCTCTTGATTGCAATTCTTCCTTATATTTAGTGCTGTTGGAGTATCCCTCTGACACATCTTAATGAACAGATTTATGGTAGTCTGTCTTTCTCAAGAGGTTATCAGCTGTTAACTTTGTCTTTACCATGTGTACTTGAATCTTGAATCATTGTGGTTTTGGAAGATAATTCTGAATGCAAGATTCTGAAATAATACAGTTTAAACAGAACAATTTAAATTGGCAAGTGTTTAAACTCTGTACTAAAGAGTGATTATCACATGCTATTTACTTTAAAGCTATATAGAGCTTTGTCTTATACATGAATTAAACATTTATACAACAGAATAACTTAGATAACAGTGAATCAGAAGTACTTGACTAAAAGCAGCAAAGTAGCCTCAGAAGGAATCTGAACAAACTTGACCTAGTGAGATATAAAGTACAAAGATGGTTGAAATTGAGCCAGGAGTGAAGCCCTACCTACCAGGACATTTAGGTTGGAAGATGTCCATATCTGGAGTTTCCTTCCATCAGACTCAACAGATGGACACGGTAAAAGTTATGTGCGCATGGTGTGTATGAGAGTATGTGTATGTATGTGTGTATAAACTGGACATGCTGTAGCATGTAAAAATTGAATTACTTCTTAGAAATATTTGCATAATGCTTCTAAGGCAATATGTTTAACTGATACACACTTGGAATGGTGAAAGTGTGAATTAGGGACACTGTTCCAAACTATTAATAAAGCAGTGGTTTCACCCAGCACTAGATCCAGATTTGGGAGACACCTTGAGAATTATCTAATCAGTAATTAAGTTAACATCTTTTTTTTTAGAGTTTGTTGTCATTTATTTAAAGTGGTCACCTCATTTTGTAGTTATCATTACATCCAGACAATAAGGGATGTGGTTGAATTTCAAAAGTATTCTAACTTAACAAGTCTTATTTTGTTAGCTTATTCTCACTTAGGTCTTCATATAAATTTGTAACTATTTCTTCTGAAGACATGGAGTTTTATTTAAACTACTATATTTTTTGTTTTAACATAGAACAACAGAATTGTTATTACAGAAGTTGAAAATTTTTAATCACTATTGGATATTAATTGAAGTTCTCTTTCTAATCATAATGATACATTTAAGTGCCTACATGTGGCATATATTTCTAGATTCTTTGAGTAAAACATTTGTATGACATCAACATCTGTATTGCCATCAGGAGTGTCATTTCTACTGGCAGGGGCAGCCACCTAGAAACCTGAAGGAATAATCTACCCAGAAAAAGTGATAGGGCATATCTGTGGTACTAATTTTTGTTTTGATTTATTTCTATTGTTCACAGATTGGCTTATGCAGCCATTTATTCATTTAGAAGTTTTCTCTGCTAAGGCACCTTCCTCTCCTATCTCACCACTCAAAATTTGGCCCATCTTTCGGAACTCAGTTGAAATGCCATTTTGCCATTAAGTTGATTGAAATCCTCTCAAATATTTATGATTTATCCCTTTCCAGAATGCTAGTAACTTTTTTACTCTTTTGAGATTCTCTTATATTGTGCCTTGAATGACAGTTGTTCCTGTACAGATCTTAGCACTCTTATTAGCCTACCACGCCTGGAAAGGGCTGTCTGCCCCTTTGTCATCCTTGGCCTCATCTGACACATGACACTATGCCTTCCATGTTAGGTCACTGCCTGTCACCTTATGTTTCTATCCTGCCTTGTATACTCATGTTCTTCCGTCTCACTTCCCTGCTGTCTCCTGTCTTTCTTTAGAACTACATTTTCCTCTGGTCCTCCTTCTTTGAGCATGTATGATTTTTAATATGCTCCCCATCCATAGAATCCTGGCTAGCCTCTACTCACTTCCTAACCACAACCCTCATCACTTTAAGGGAAGATATCTTAAACTGAGAGGGTTTGGAATAAAGTGGGGAAGTGGGATTTGTCAAACAGAATGAAAGCATGCATGCAGGTGACAGTCCTGAATGTGCATAAATGACATTGGAAGAAAGCAGAAAGACACTGGATGGAAATGTGCAAATGAAAGAAGATTCCATGGATTGGGAGAGCAGGGAAGTGAGAAATCATCCTTAAGTGATGTTCAAGAAGAACAGAGGAGATGATATTATCTCCAAATTTACCTGATCATAAGAAGTATCTTAACAACATGTTAAGATGTAGATTCCTGAGACCCGCCACAATCTAGCAAATTATAATCCCTTGAGACAGCCTGCAAATCTGATTTTAAGAAGCTTCTCAGTGATCCTTATGATGTGAATTTTGAGAAAACCTGGAGAAATTGATGGTAATGTCACAGAAACATAAAATGTTAAGAGAACTGGGGATGGAGTAGGGATAGGAGGTGGGATAATTTCTTCCTCTTACAATACGGGATAATTGGGCCAAAAGCAGGGGTGCAGGGCAGAGTCCTAATGCACAAAGTGCTTTGGCCTCCTTAATGAGCCTGCATTAACTCTGCCAGCTGCAAATATTTCTCAGTAAAATAGGGCAAAAGGCTTTTACAATAAGATTACTAAGATTTTGTTAAGTGTGTTTGGCCATTAAAGGAAAAATGTGAAAATTTGTGAGATATTTTCTACTCCTGAAACAATCATTTCCTATTAGCATTTTAGTCATAAGTTTACTTCACTGGCTCTTATGTTCTTAGTTTCTTCAACCTACTGCAGAAGAACTGAAAACATTATTAGAGTAAAATGACATGATGAAATCATGAGATTTTGATCAGTTTTACAACAGAGCTGAAAGGTGATGTTTTAGAGACTGTCAGATTATTTTCAGAGACTCATGCTAGACTACTTCTTACTGAAAATATTTAAATACAGCAGAATTTAACTCAAAGTTCTAAAAAAAGTACATTTTATAATATTGGTATTAAAATGTCTTAGTACTATATAAAATTGCTGTTTTTGTTTCAGTCTAAAGACTAGTATAGTTAGTGAGGATGTTAAAACTTGACAAGAATAACATAATTCTTACAGATTTAAATTGATTTCTTTCAACTGGACTTATGCACTGGACTTTTCAAAGAGAAAAGTATGAACAAAGGCAAATTCATATTTAAAGGGAACTTTTCATTAAACACTTTGTAGTCTACTCTGTTATTTTTCCTCCAATGAGGAATTCTATCTTTTGTTCAGTGCACACAAAAATTAATTGTAATCAGCATTTTTGTTGCCTAATGTCTCATATAGTTAAATTTTTTCTTAAATAAAAAATAAATAGTAATTTGAAATTTAAAATAGCATTTTATAGAGAACAGAGTGTTAATGAGCCAGTATGTAAAAATATTTTTTCATTTTACAAGAAGCTCATTTAATTTTTAATATTCAATTCCAAAAAATACAAAGGGATAAGCAGAAGTGACGTTTGGCTGTATGTATTTTATAAGTCATTTACTAAATAAAACATTTATTTCCAGATATTTTCTTTAGCCACATATTAATATTCAACCTAGCCCAGTCCCTTTGAAAATTGTTAACAACTAGATTCCTTATTTCATGTCCTAGTGATATGTAACAGTAAAATATGATTTTTACTCAATGCATAAGTGAGAGATCCTTTGTTTATTTAATATTCTCATCATTTCCTTGAGTAAAAATGATAAATATATTATTTACCAAGAAAAGATAAAAAGTTCTAGCTGACTCTTGGCATGACATAGACTATGTGATACAATCCAGTTGTCTCATGAGGATTCAAAGAAGCATAGGGATCTGTTACAGTTGTTATTAAATATCCTTTAACTGGTTCTGTCCTAATTCAAAGTATTTTCATGTACTGCATGACACAAACAAACAAGGTAGAGAATTTTTCTGAATGTAATACAAAAGTCAGGGTGTCTCATTTGAGGAAAGATACACTGTTAGCATTTATTTTATCTTTAAGCAAGATAATAATTTATAATTATGACTGATTCACATATAATCTACAGCAATAACAAATCATTAAGCATTGAATTGTGAAAGATAATGTCCTAGTAATTTGGTTATTTCAGTACGTCAAGTGTTTACTTATTCATTTTAACTGTTTTCCAAATTTTGATATAGTTGTCAAATAAAACCAAATGATTGTAAGGTGTGCAAGGTGATGATTTGATATACATATATTTTGTGAATTAATCAAATTAGTTTACATGTTTTGCCTCACTGTGCTGTATATTAGATCCCCTGAACATATTTATCTTCCAACGGAAAGTTTGTACTCTTTGACCATCTCCCTTTTTTCCTACCCACTGCCTCTAATAGCCACCATTCTACTGTCTGTTTCAATCAGTATAACGTGTTTAGATTCCACATTTAAGTGAGATCATGCAGTATTTGTCTTTCTCTGTATGACTTATTTCACTTAGGACAGTGCCTTCACATTTCACTCATGTTGTTGCAAATGGCAGGATTTCTTTCTTTTTTATGGTATCATACATATGACATTTATATATATATAGATATCATATATGATATATAATATGCCACAATATACATTCATATATAGAATAATATATCTAATATAATATTATATATATATAGTGATCCAAAAGATAGGTCCAAATTTTATATAATCATGTAATAAATATACAATCTATAGTTATATATAATATAATGTATAGTATAATATAATATATAATATTATATATATTATTCAGGGGTGGGGATGGGGTTGGAATGATGTTGGTCAAAGATACACAATTTCAGATAGCAGGAGTAAGTTTAAGAACTCTATTGTACAACATGGTGACTATATTATATTATATTATATTATACAATATATATATTCTAGAAAATGCCAAGAAAGTGGATGTAAAGTGTTCTCACCACAAAAGAAACCATGGGAGATAATGCACATGCTAGTTAGCTATGTTTATTCCTACCGAAAAAATAACTGTGAAGTAACACATATGTTAGTTAGCTATATTTAGTCATTTCACAATGAATATATTCTTTTTTTTCCTTTCCTTTCCTTTTCTTTCTTTTTTTTTTTTTTTTTAAAGCGAAACGAAAGATTTTATTAGTCTTGGGAAAAAATACAGAAACACACAATAAAAACTTCTCTAGCATGAACATGTGCAAGTTTCACAATCATACTATTACATTTTGCATTGGCAGATAGTTCAAGGTGTAGTATCTGTCAGCCTGTGTCAGATAGCTTGGTAGCCAGCAGCAGTCTTTTGAAAACACAACCAATAAAAATATGGGATCTAAGCCCAAGGCTAAACTGACACAGAGGTCTTCTGAAGCTAAATTATGGTAGAAAATATGAAGATGAGGTTTTGATAATTCAAAGCAAGACTCACCATTATAAAACTGCATGATGATTAGGGCTAAATAGTTACTTTCATTTTAAATAAAAATATTCATACACTGTTATGTCAGATAATCTTATAGTATTGAGAATTGAAATGCCTATCATGTACATGATGAAGATATATGTAATGGAATAAATTTGTGGGGTTGTTTGGGCATTTTGAAAGTGTATTTTGTATTATTATTGTCCTTTTCTTATCACAATAAATATATTCTTAAAAGCATCATGTTATACAGAATACATACAATTTTGTCAATTAAAAATTTTAAAATTAAATTAAATATTTTAAAACATAAAAATCAAATGACCCTTAGATGTTGAAACAAGAAATCATAAATGCCCAACTCATTTAATCAAAACCACTTTTTTGTAATGTATTATGTATTTAGATATATAAAATGTGTGAGTAATATTATAACACATATATTTTTAACATTGAGATCAAAAACTAAAACACTGTTAAACTAATAAAAAAAAGTACAAATACAATAATATATTTAAACTTAAAGAACTTTTAAGCAACTATTGGATGAAAGATTTCTGAGTACAATTTATAGATAGGCACTAATGTTTGTGTTTAGTGCTTAATTTAAGCTAGAAATAAAATGTAGATTTATTGATATTCACATCGCAAAATAGTTAAAAATTTTTGAGAAATTCACATACAAAATCTAATCCTTTAAACCTCATATATTTTCCCACAATAACATGTTTGCATTTTTCTTGCTTTTCTTATTATTGAATATTGAATATATTTAGGTCCTGTTTTAAGCAGTTTACATGCAGCGTGTGATGTCTCATTTATTTATAACAAGCCAATTAAATAGATAGCAATTTTCATGGAAATACTTTCTAAATGACAAAAGTTATGTTATGAAAGGTGGCATTCTTTTTTATAACTACTAGAGAAGGGGGTGGAATGTAATCATTTTATCTACTATCATGCTATTTACCTCTAATTGACAATTTTCACAGATTTAAAAGCCCTTATATGGTATTTAGGGACTTAAATCAGCTATAGTCATCTTATCTCATATTAAATAGTGTCTTCAAGCTGGCTCTATAAATAATAAGTGAATGGACGAGAAAACAAGGAAATGAACCAAATATGTTAATGGAAAAAATATTACAAAAAGGTAGAGGATTAATGAATTCAACAACTCTTAAAAATCAACTGTTCAAACTACTTTCTATGTAAGTACAATTTTAGTCTATTCTGATACAGAAGTAAACTCAATTCTTGAATGTGATTTCAGTATAATTCTAAAAGAGCCTGCAATGGTGATTAAAGGCACAGTTATTGCACAAGGTTACCAATTACATTTGTTTTCACACAGCTATATACTTTTTTTTTTTTTTCCAAAATCCTTACCAATTTTCAGAGGCAAGGGTTACAGTAAGCTAATGTACCACTAGATCCCTTTCAGTTTCATTTTCAGAGTGATAGTAATTGTTTCATATCTGGGAAGGTTTTCTGAGACTATAATAGTACATGTGTGATTTTGTGTGATTTATTCAGAGGCTCATCAGCTTCTTTAGGAGGCAGCAATGTAACATAGTTCTCCAGAGGAGACAGTGCCATAGTGAAATATGGGACTAAGGCACTGCCGATTTAGCCCAGACCCTTGACTGTGAAAAGTCAGAATAATACATTTAGTTGTTTTGCTGGACATTGTGTAAATATTTTGGAAGAGTATGCTTTATTTTTCTAAGTTCAGAATGCACAGTGGGATAATGTGTGATCTGGAACTTGCCCAATGTATGTAAGAGCTGAGGCACATCAACAGAGAGGAGATATCGGCAAACCTTTTACTTGCAGTTCCTAGAAACTGAAGAGCTACATAACTAGAATATAGAATTACTTTCAATCATAATATTTTAGTATGAGAATGAGTCGTTTAGCATCAACTCTTTCAATTTATTGATGAAGAAACTAAGGCTCAAAGAAATTAAGTGACTTGCTGGAAATTATTACTAAATGGATGCCAGAATCAGAATGAAATCAAAATGTTCAGATTCAAAGCCAAGTGCTCTTCTGAGTGCCTCATGCTGCCTCTTACATTAGACTACCTCTAACCCACAGATTAAATTCAATTATTCGACTTATAAATAGTGTTCTCTTTTCATAGCCACAACATCAGTCATACAGGTGAAAACCCATGCCTTTATGGTACCACTTCCTTTATGTCAATTATGTTTAAAAGTGGTAAAATCTAGCCTGTTTGTGAGTGCCATAGTTTCAGGAAGAGTAGTTTTGTATAGGCATTCTTAAAACAAACTTTCATGCATAATTTTTTATTTAAATTAAAAAGTATGTAACAAAAAGAGACGAGTTTTGCAGTATAATGTGAAAATGTGATCCTGAATAAGCAAAAAAAAAAAAAAAAAAAAAAAGGGAAATTAGAGCAGGTCAGATTTTATTTTTATGGTGGGCAAGGACTGGTGGACTTGGCATTGGTAATATCTGGTTAGAGATTTTAAAATGTATTCAAAAAAGCAAATCAATGAAAATTAAACAATCTATAAATAATACTTAGCCATCATAATTTAAACAGCTACTATTATAAGACAGACCTATTTAAGAAAGGGTGATTTTTTTTTTGTTTCCTTTCTGACTTTGGCTATATCTTTTAAAAAAATACTTTATAAACTTTGGAATCTCATGAATAATTTAGTTATTATTCATATAAAGTATGATCATAAAATTAAGAGGATGCATATAGAACAGTTGAATTACTTACACAGGGAATGTGACTTTATTTTATGAAGCTGTGGGTCTTGTTGATTTAAATAGTTTCTGGGGTTTTTTTTTGTATCCTCGTTGAAAGATTATGTTGTATTATGTTAGGCTATAATTGTGTTATTCATAGGAATGAATTGTATAATCATAGTGTGGTGACGGCATGCAGGTAACCATGACTACTACTGTTGTTCCATCAATTTTTGCTTCTTTATGCAGTGGTGAATATTTTTAGTGGTTCTATTATTTGCTCTTTTAAAACTTGGAACCAAAATTATAAGTCATTTCTATTAAAAAAATTCTTGCATAATTTTACAGGGTCCTCCTTTTAGATACTTAGGTATGGAATATCGAAAAGGAAGCTCATGGAAAGAGATTTCTAATTTAAACAAAAATGTGTATCAGTGGGGCCAACATCTTCATTTTTCTGACTGTAATATTTGCATTTCTGGACATTTTTTTCTAGCCTTCTTCTCTGTGTAATCATTAATTCCTGGCTATATTTTGTGTATCAGATTTCTGAAAACTTCCTCTTCTGTTTCATTCACACAAACACTATTATTGTTTAGGCCTTCACCACTCATACTTGGATTATTAAAGTAGCATTCTGAGTGGCCTTCATTTTATTCTTAACAGTATCTATCCTGGGCTTTATCTTTTCTTACTAATCCTTTTGGGTTGACTGCATTCTAAAGTAGTATAAAACTCACAAAAACTCATCACAAAACTGTTCCAAAGCTAAACATTTCTTTCTATCGGAGATTGTAGATCTCAAAGTGAATATAAAAATATTTATTCTGTAAGGAGCATTATTTTCTTTACAGACACTCCCACTGATGGGTTACAAAGCGCTGAGTGTCAGAAGCCTTGGAGGCTTTTTAGGCTCCATAGCAGTCTATATCACAGAGAACATCACAGATTTTATTGTTGTTGTTGTTCCTTTTATAGTTGTGAAGTCTACTGCAAGCAGAATCACAAGGTCAAGGTCAAAGGTTATAGAACATTTTTAATACTACTGTGTATGTAGATAGAAATACAAATAAGTTATAGCTGCTAATTTTGATGCACCAATTTTTTATTCTCCAGTAACATAAATTACTTAAGATAATAAAATTCTTCATTATTGAAACTTCATACTGAGGTAAAATTATTCAGTTATTGCAGTTGTAGAATGTTCCCTTCATTACATGAAAACTACTCGTACAAATCCTAGATCCACTTATTGACTCTGATAGCAGAGTTATGACAAAAATCTGATAATCAACAGTTATAGCAAATAGCTCAGTCTTTACTTGCATATCTCAAAAAGTGGAAGTGTTTCCAAACACAACACTAATAAAATTCTCCTTCCTTCTCACCTCTTTCATTACATTGCAGACCTTCCATACTCTTCAGAAACTTATTCTTTCATCAGCTTTGAGTGATTTTTCTCCTTCTCTAACCCAGATTCTTTATTATGTAAACATAAGTGGCAGTTCTCTACAAGACATAATTAGTCTTTAATTTACAGAGGAAAGGAGAAAATGGGACTAGATACTCTGGCTGGATGGAAAAGGTGGACATCTATGAACAATCTCCAGTTAATTATTTTCAATCACAAAAATAATGGTTTTTGTAATTAGATTTTTGAAAACAGACAATTTTTATAGGAATATATATATCATGCAACAGTATAGCTGACTGTGCTGGAATTTGGTAACAAAACCTTTACATTTAAACAGGTCTCAAAACAAGGGCGTTTTTTTCCTAGGTAAAATAATGGCTTTTATTTTCACTACAAAATCCTTTTCTAATCTCTCAGATTATAATCCAGAGACATCGCAATTGTCTTCCTCCATTAACAAAATCTTTTAGACCAATATTTTCCCTCTGCTTAATTCCCTGTATTTGGAAGGTAATAACAATATCATACCTCTTATCATAGATGGGAGAATTTATCAATCCATTTTTAAAACACCTCATATTTTATCTGTTCACAATTGTAAAGACATTCAGAAGAATGTGCAGCGACATTATACAAACCAGTCTTGAAACCTCATTTATATCATGCATTGTGAAGAATAATTATGTTTTGTTTGTCTGAATTTTCAATCTTGTATGGAGTGGAACTTTGAAAAATACAACAAAAATTAGATAAAATAATAGTTATTCTATTTATCATATTAATAATTTAAAGTATAGCACAATTGATGTGGTTAGATGCCATGGCCATATTAAAGTTTTTAAAGCTACTTTCAATGTCAGCACATATTCACTGAAGAGGTAAGAAATAGTTGTAATAAATAGTTCTCTCACCAGGAAACACTGTTAACAGAGACTTCACAAGGAGGCATATTTTCAGGAGAGGCTTCTCCAAACTATTCAACTCACCTGAGCTCCTCCGCAAATGTAGATTAATTTTTTTTCTTAACTGATCACATTATTATTTTCTTAGGGTGCTAACAATGTCACCACAGGCCATTGAGCACTTCTTTGTGGACTGACAGAAGGTGTTCCTTCTTCATGACAGGGTCAATACTGCACTGGGCAGGTGGCTTGACCAGCAGATGAAGTGCGTGCCGGCCTCCATCGTCTTCCAACTATGTGCTTCTGGGTTGGGGCACGACCTTCAGCACTATATGCAGCAGCTGTCTTATCTGGTCCCTCTTTCTGATTTCAATGCCTAAGGTTCCTTTAATTCATTCTCAGCCTCCACTGCAGAGGAAAGCTTGGCAGTCTTTGGGCACAAGAAGTTGCATATAATGGATAAGGAATGATGTTTTAAAATTAGATTTCATAAAGAATCTAGAGGAGGTATCTCTTACTACCTACGCTAAATGAGATTCCATCTCTTAATTACATTTTACAAAACATAAGAGGCGTTTTACAAAATGTTTACAAAGTGTATCTTCTTGTTAAGCTAGTTTATATTTAATACAGCTCACAAGGTTAGGATGAGTATAGGATTGGGTTTTCCAGGTTCAGGAAACACTTCAAAGGAAGTCATACTTTGAACATGTTATCTAAAGTTATCCATGATTTTATATATATATATAAAATGTCAACCTAATATAATGTATATTATAGTTGTATATATAATATAATTGTACATATAATATATATTTACATATTATAATTATATGATTATACATTTAGAAATATATATATTTTTGTAAAAAGCTTTGAAGTATTTATAAAAAGCAACTGTATAGAAGCAAATAATTATTCACTGTCTTATGTTGACAGCATGGAACAAAAGGCAAAATCATGACTCATGAAACTATAAGATGAATATATGTCAAATCTTTTATTTAACTCATTAATTAATAAGAGATTCAGTAAAATCTTAGGACCAGCTCAAAGGAAAAATTTAAAGAACATAGGCTGCCAGTAAGTGGAAATAAGTTTGGTAATATATGCAAAATTAGTTAATAACCTATAAAGTAATAAAATGTCAGTTTTGTAGAAAAGGAAAACCAATTATATCTCAGTTTGTCAGATGTAATTTATTTGCTTTCTATGAACAATAATTATTTGCATGACTATCAGTCTTGTGCAAGTTAACTTCTACTTTTACATTAGTCGTTAATAGAAAATCAGTTAAAGTTATTCCTCCCTATTGAATCAGATAATCCCCAGATAGTCTATCAGACAGCTTCTACCACTTTGTTAAAATGATGCCCAGTAATTTTATTTGCTGATTTCCAAATCTTAGACATTTTTCTTGACACATCCAAATATATTGCATCAGACAACCAGTCTCTAAAGTTAAAAAAAAAATCACAGTTTCTGTATATTTTTTCATTACACACAAAAAAACAGATTCTTGAAGTCCTACTCTGAATCATATAATCTATGAGCACCCATAAAAAACAGACTATCCCCAGTATGCTCGCCATTCACTGAGAATTTCACAGTTGAGCCTTGTTTTCTCCACAGATACTACATCTGCCCATGCTACTAAGTCTCAGATCAATTCTGAGAAAGACAAAGAGCTGTACTGATCTAACAAACACATATTATTGCCACACATTTCTTACCAGGTATTTCCTGATGCTCATAACATTCCCCCAACACTGTCCCTCAATCACTCACTGATTCCAGCACAGTTCATGCAGCTGGTGGCAGACTTGATTCTCTCTCATTAGCTTCCAATATCTCCCACTCTCCACATTCTCACCATTATGAGAATACCTTACCCCTACTTAAGAAGAAATATTGAGACCATCTGGCATGATATCCCGCCTTTATTCCCATCTTTCATTCAGAGCACTGCTCATAGAATCCTACCAAAAAGGAAAAGCTTTCCTTTCACTTTCAAGTAGACCCTTACACTCTATCCACTCCCATCTCCTTGAATGTAGCCCATGTTTAGCCTCTCTGTCTTAAGTAACTTTCATTTTTCTTTTCCAGTGACATTTTCCTTGTTACCCTTGAACATGTTCAGGTTTCTCTCATGCTGGACATTTTTGCCTAGATCAGCTACCCTTCTCACTGTAATACAGGATCATATACCTGCCAGACTCCTGGATCATGAGTCTCCTAATTTGCTGCTTCCACAAGGTACTTGCCCATTTTATCATTAAATTTCTGGATTTGAGGTCCACATTTGCTTGCCATGTGACTAAAATTCTGTTTTCAAAGGTTATCCTTTGGTCTCAGATTTCTTCTGCAATTTTTGACATTTTGATTTTCACTTTTCTTCTTTTATCTATAACACAGTACTTTCTTGGTTCTCTGACTTCTTTATCACTTTCTTAATCTATTTACTAAAACATTTATCTGTTATCCTTTACTCTTGATTTCTAATCATTTTCAATATGTGATCCATAGTCATAATTTCATTGTTTCAATTATTGAATCAAATATATGTATCCACTTTCAATATCTCAATTTCAATCACATAATTCCATTTGCTCACAAGATAAATATTTTCTTAGGGAAATTTAATACATATCAAATTGAAAACACTATATATCTTGACAATGGAGCTTCTTTCGTGTCAACCTAATTTTAATTGATGTGCAATGGACTGAATGTTTATGTGTCCCCTCAAGTTCAAATTTGAAATCCTAACCCCCAGAGTGATGGTATTAGGAGAAGGTGGGGCCTTTGAAAAGTGATTAGGCCATGAAGGCAGAGCTTTTATGAGTTAGATCAGTGCCCTTATAAAAGAGGCCTCAAAGAGATCCGTAATCTCTTCCACCATGTGAGGACACAGGGAGAAGATGCTGTTTATGAACCAGAAAGTGGGACCTCATCAAACACCAAATCTACTGGCAACTTCCTCTTGGACTTCCCAGCCTCCAGAACTGTGAACTGTGAGAAATAAATGTCTGTTGTTAATAAGCCACAGTGTTATACTATTCTATGGTGTTTTGTTATAGCAGCTGAAATGGACTAAGGCAGTGTTAACACACCTTTCCGAATCCCATGGGAGAGAAGAATGTCTTTTAATTCCCTATACACATTTTTACTGAATCTCATTTTCCATTATTTCCTCAGCTCTAAATCTATCACCAAATTCTTTTATTAAGTTTATATTTACTATTTTTTATATCTATTATGTGTATATACATATGTTATTTCTCATCTAGATTATAAGCCACCTAAACAAAAGGACTGTTTCTCTTATCTTTTCTTGGACCTTTGGAGCAATTACTGAATAATAAAAGGTAATAATACTAATAATACATTGCGAAGCCTTACATTTTTCAAGTGACATTAACATTTATTTTTAAATTTAATTTCATAACTGACAGAGAAGTCAAGTGGCATTGCTATAGGATTCACAGCCTATAAGGGACAGAAACAGAACTAGGAATTGTTTCTAGGATACTTCTTCATTACAGTATTGATTAAGTGGCTGGTCAACAAAATGATATAAAGTGGGGAAAAAAGGTAACCCATATTTACCCATTAAAGTTGATTGTTACTCATTCTTAGTAGAGAGGTTCTGTCTTTCTCTCTGCCTCTTTTACTTCTCGTATTTAGGTAACATGAAATTTCCCTGGAGGGTTCCTAGAGCAAGTAAAAATTTAGAAACTTGAGAAGCTTCCATACTAACTGGGTAACAACAATTTGCTCACTGAAAATAGTTTCAGTAAAAGCACTTAATGGGTTTTTTTGCACTACTCTGAAAGGCAAATTCTTTTTATATTATTTACTTTGTTTTCCCACCCAAAACAATAAAAGTAGATATTTTTGATGTAAAGAGTTACACATTGTAAAGCTCTCTCTTTTAAAGGCTGCATTTCTTTTCTACCATTATAAAGCAAACATTATTTTGTGTTTCAAACCAGAATCTAAGCCTGTGGAAAAGTCAGATAAAATTTAGTCTTTCAAATGTTATGTTGGAACATGTTTCTCCTATAAAATCCTAGAGTTTGATTGCTATGTTCCTACACAGGAAAAGTCCACAATGTTCTGTTGTAAAGAGATAATTTATTATTGGGCAAAAGTTTTTGATTGACTCCAAATAAAATTATGTATTAGTCCATTCTCATGCTGCTATGAAGAAATACCAGAGACTGGGTAATTTGTAAACAAAAGAGATTCAATTGACTCAGAGTTCCCCATGGCTGGGGAGGCCTCAGGAAACTTACAATCATGGCAGAAGGTACCTCTTCACATGGTGGCAGGAGGGAGAATGACTGCAAGCAGGGGAAATGTCAGACACTTATAGAACTGTCAGATCTTGTGAGACTCACCCATTATCATGATAACAGCATGGGAAAAACCCTTCCCATGATCCAATTACCTCCACCTGATCCTGCCCTTGACACATGGGAATTATTACAATTCGAGATGAGGTTTGGGTGGGGACACAGAGCCAAACCATATCATTCTGCCCCTGGCACCTTCCATATCTCGTGTCCTCACATTTCAAAACACAATGGTGCCCTATAAACAGTCCTCCTAAGTCTTAACTTATTCCAGCATTAACCCAAAAGTCCAGGTTAAATGTCTCATCTGAGACAAGGCAAGTCTTTTCCACCTATGAACCTGTAAAATCAAAAGCAAGTTAGTTGCTTCCTAGATACAATAGAGATACAGGCATTGGGTAAATACAGCTGTTCCAAATGGGAGAAATTGGCTAAAATAAAGGGGCTACAGGTTCCATGCAACTCCACAACCCAATAGGGCAGTCATTAAACCTTAAAGTTCCAAAATGATCTCCTTTGACTTCATGTCTCTCATCCAGGTCACACTGATGCAATAGGTGGGCTCCTATGGCCTTGGGGAGCTCTGCCCCTATGTTTTTGAGAGTACAGCCCCCCTTGCAGCTTTTATGGGCTGGCTTTGAGTGTCTGTATCTTTACCAGGTGCACAGTGCAAGCTGTTGGTGGATCTATTGTTTTGGGATCTGGATTATGGTGGCCCTCTTTGCACAGCTCCACTAAGTAGTGCTCCAGTGGGGACACTGTGGGGGATCAAACCCCACATTTTCCCTCTGCACTGCCCTAGAAGAGGTTCTCCATGAGGGCTCTACCCCTGCAGCAAACTTCTGACTGAATATCCAAGCGTTTCCATACATCCTCTGAAAGCTAGGCAGTGAATCCCAAACCTCAATTCTTGACTTCTGTGTACTCACACTTTCAATACCGTGTTTAAGCCACCAATGTTTGGGGCTTGCACTCTCTGAAGCAATGGCCTGAGCTGTACCTTTACCTTCTAGCCATGGCTGGGACACAGGACACCAAGTCCTAAGACTGCATAAAGCTGCAAGGCCCTGGGCCCTGGCCACAAAACCATTTTTTCCTCCTAATCCTCAGGGCCTGTGATAGGAGGGGCTGCTATGAAGACTTCTGCCGTGCCACAGAGACATTTTCCCCATTGTCTTGGTGATCAACATTTGGCTCCTTATCACTCATGCAAATTTCTGCAGACTGCTTGAATTTCTCCTCAGAAAATGGATTTTTCTTTTCTATTGCATCATTAGGCTACAAATTTTCCAAACTTTTATGCTCTGCTTTCCTTTTAAACATTCCAAGCCATCTCACTCAAGTTCAAAGTTCCATAGATCTCTAGTACAGGGGCAAGATGCCATCAGTCTTTTTGCTAAAGCATAACAAGGGTGACCTTTGCTCCACTTCCCAAGAAGTTCCTCATTGTCTTCTTGAGACCACCTCATCCTGGACTTCATTGCCATATCACTATCAGCATTTTGGTCAAAGCCATTCAACAAGTCTTTAGGAAGTTCCAAACTTTCCCATATTTTCTTGTCTTATTCTGAGCCCTCTAAACTGTTCAAACCTCTGCCTGTTACCCAGTTCTGAAGTCACTTCCACATTTGTGGGTATTTTTACAGCCAACGCCCCACTACTCCCAGTACCAATTTTCTGTATTAATCTGTTCTCATGCTGCTATGAATAAATACGCAAGACTGGGTAATTTATAAAGAAAAGAGGTTTAATTGATTCACAGTTCCTTATGGCTGGGTAGCCCTCAGGAAACTTAACAATCATGGCAGAAGGCACGTCTTCACAGGATGGCAGGAGAGAGAATGAATGCAAGCAGGGGAAATGCCACACACTTATAAAACCATCAGATCTCATGAGACTCACTCATCATCACAATGACCCATGGGGGAACCGCCCCCAAGATCCAATTACCTCCACCTGGTCCTGCCCTTGACACATGGAAATTATTACAATTCAAGGTGAGATTTGGGTAGGGACACAGAGCCAAACCATATCAAGTTATTTCAATATTTTGTCCTGAAAGTGGTAAGATTTTATCAGAGAAAGGTAATTTTAAATAAGTCATGCTCCTCAGAGCAATTAAGAGAGAAGAAACATATGAGAATTAGAAAGCTAGTACTCACTATAAAAAAAATCTGGTTAATGAATATACTTTACTTAAAAATGAGATATTGAATCTACCAGCATGATCTCTAATTTTGGCATGATGGTGGAAAGGTAACTTCTATATACAATGAGAATCCATTTATGTAGAACATACCTTCCTTTCTGCAATTAAGCTAGGATAACTGAGATTCTTTATTTTTATTTTTTAATTGACACATAATAATTGTGCATATTTATGGGGCACATAGTGATGTTTTGATACATGCAATGTATAGTGATTAAAACAGGTTAATATTCACAGCATCTCAAACATTTATCATTTCTTTGTAGGGGGAACATTCGATATTCTCTCTTTAGCTATTTGAAATTATATATAATTGATAACTCTAGTCTAGACCATTAGAACATATTTCTCCTATCTAGCTGTAATTTTGTGTCCTTTGACAAATTTCTCCCTTTCTCCTCTTTTCTCCTACCCTTTCCAGCCTTTAGTAATCTCTGTTCTAATCTTTACTTCTATACAATCAACTCTTTTAAGTTCCACATATGAATGAGAACATACACCATTTAACTTTCTGTTACCAGCTTATTTTATTTAACAACCGCAGGGTCATTTATGTCACTGCGAATGACAGGTTTCATTTCTTTTTAAGAGTTAAGCACTTGAGTTGACTAAGTATCTTGGCATTATGAATACTGCTGCAATAAATATGGGGGTGCAGATATGTCTTTGATATTTTCATTGCCTTCCTTTGGATAAATACTTACTAGTGGAATTGTTGAATCATATGGTAGTTCTATTTGTAGTTTTTTAGGAGCCTCTATACTGTTCTTTATAGTGACTATAATAGTTTACATTCCCACCCACAGTTATAAGAGTTTCCTACTCTCAGCACCCTCACCAACATTATTGTCTTTTCTTTTTGATAATAGCCATTCTAACTGTGGTCAGATGATATCTCACTGTGATTTTGATTTACATTTCCCTGATGATTAGTGATTGAACTTTGTTGTT
The DNA here is from genome assembly GCF_028885655.2 of Pongo abelii. NCBI lineage: Eukaryota > Metazoa > Chordata > Mammalia > Primates > Hominidae > Pongo > Pongo abelii. The sequence continues at coordinate 87,445,964 of NC_071991.2, read as the reverse complement.
GTTGTTTTTTGAGATGGAGTCTCGCTCTGTTGCCCAGGCTGGAGTGCAGTGGCTTGATGTTGGCTCACTGCAAGCTCCGCCTCCTGGGTTCACGCCATTCTCCTGCCTCAGCCTCCCGAGTTGCTGGGACTACAGGCGCCCACTGTGACGCCTGGCTAATTTTTTGTATTTTTAGTAGAGACTGGGTTTCACCGTGTTAGCCAGGATGGTCTCGATCTCCTGACCTTGTGATCCACCTGCCTTGGCCTCCCAAAGTGCTGGGATTACAGGTGTGAGCCACTGTGCCCAGCGATTGAACTTTTTAAAAATATATTTCTTGGTCATTTGTATGTCTTTGAGAAATGTCTGTTCAGATCATTTGCCCATTTTAAAATCAAATTGTTTATTTGCTGTTGAGATGTTTGTTATCCTTGTATATTCTAGATGTTAATGTTCATCAGAGGAATAGTTTGCAAACATTTTCTCCCATTTCATAGGTTGGCTTTCCCCTTTGTTAATTGTTTCCTTTGTTGTGCAGAAGCTTTGTTGCTTGATATAATCACACTTGTTTTTGTTTTTATCACCTGTTCTTCTGAGACCTTATTCACAAAACCTTTTCCCAGACTGATGTTCTGAAGCATTTCCCCTATGTTTTCCCCTAGTAGTCTTACAGTATGGGGATTTACATTTAGATCTATAACCCATTTTGAGTTGATTTTTGCATAAAGTAAGAAATGGAGGTCTGCTTTCATTCTTCTGCATATAGATATCAAGTTTTCCCAGAACCACTTAAGAGGGTGTACTTTCCTTAGTGGATATACTTGACACCTTTATCAAAAGTTAGTTGGCTGTAGCTATAAGAATTAATTCCTGGATTCTTTATTCTGTTCCATTAATCTTTGTTTCTGTTTTTATGCCAGTATCATTCTGTTTTGGTTAACATAACTTGGTAGTATATTTTGAAATCTGGTAGTGTGATGATTCCAGCTTTGTTTCTTTTATTCAGAATTGCTTTGGCTATTTGGGATTTTTATGATTCCACATGGATTTGAGGATTATTATTTTTTTCTTTTTCTGTGAAGAATGTCATTGGTATTTTAATAGAGATTAGATTGAATCTGTAGATAGCTTTGGATAGTATGGCCATTTTATCATTAATAATTTTTCTAGTCCATAAACATGGGATGTCTTTCTGTTATTTTTGTGTGTTCATCAATTTCTTTCATCAGTGTTTTATTATTTTTCTTATAGAGATTGATCACCTTCTTGGTTAAATTTGTTCCTAGGTAATTTTTTGTAGCCATTTTAAATGGGATTTCTTTTTTCAGTTTTTATTTCAGCTAGTTCCTTGTTTGTGTATAGAAATTATGTTGATTTTTGTTGGTTGATTTTTTCTTCTGCAATTTTGCTGACTCTGTTCATCAATTCTAAAAGTTTTTGGGAAGAGCCTTTATGTTTTTCTATGCATAAGATTGTGTCATCAGCCAAGAGGAACAAGTTGACTTCTTCCTTTTTAGTTGGGATGCCCTTTATTTTATTATCTTGCCTAATTGTTTTAGCTAGGATTTTCAGAATTGTGTTTAATAACAGGGATGAAAGTGGGCATTCTTCTCATGTTCCATATATTAGAGGACAGACTTTCCATTTTTCCCTATACAGTATGATGCTAGCTGTGGATTCATCATACATGACCTTTATTGTTTTGAGGTATGTTCCTTCTATATCCAGTTTGTTGAGAATTTTTGTTATAAACAGATTTTGAATGTTATCAAATGTTTCTGCATCTATTGAGAAGATCACATGGTTTTACTCTTTTATTCTGTTGATGTGATGTATCATATTTATTGATTTGCATATCTTGTACCATTTTTGTGTTCCTTGAGTAAATCTCACTAGATCATGGTTTACGATCTCTTTGACATGTTTTTGAATTCAGTTTGCTAATATTTTGTTGAGGATTGCATCCATGTTCTTCAGGAATATTGGTCTGTAGTTTTTACGGAGTTTTTTTGTAGTTATTATGTCCTTATTGGATTTTGGTATCAGAGTTTTGCTGTCATTACACAATTAGTTTGGAAGAATTCTTTCCCCTTCAATTTTTGGAATCGTTTGAGAAGAATTGGTATTAGTTCTTCAAAATTTTGGTAGAATTCAGCAGTGAAGCTGGACTTTGCTGGAATATTTTTTGTTATTGATTCGATCTTCTTAGTATTGGTCTGTTCATATTTTCTGTTTCTCCTTGGTTCAATCTTGGTAGGTTGTGTATGTCCAGAAATTTACTTTTTCTCAGGTTATTCAATTTGTTGGATACAGTTCATTAGAATCTCTGATAACCTCTTGCACTTCTGTTCTATCAGTTGTAGTGTCTCCTGTTTTATTCCTGGCCTTATTTATTTGTGTCTTCTCTCTTTTTAGTCTAGCTAGTGGTTTGTTGAATTTGTTTATCTTTCAAAAAAGCTAACTTTTTGTTTCATTGATCTTTTCTATTTTGTTAGTCTCAGTTTTGTTTAGTTCTTTTCTGAGCCTTCTCATTTCATTCTACCAATTTTGGGTTTGCTTTATTCTTGCTTTTCTAGTTCTTTGAGGAGCATTGTTTGTTTATTTGAAGCTTTTCTACTTTATTGATGCAGGCATTTATTGCTATAAACTTGCCTCCTTACTACTGCTTTTGCTGCATCTCATAAGTTTTGGTGTGCTGTGTTTTTATTTTAATTTGTTTCAAGAATTTTTTAAATTTCCTTCTCAATTTCTTCCTTAATGCATTGGATGTTCAAGAACATGTTGCTTAATTTTTATGTATGCATATTTTCAGATATTCCTCTTGGTATAGATTTTTAGTTTTATTCTACTGTGGTCAAAAACATACTTGATGTTATTTCAGTTTATGAAAACTTTTTGAGATGTGTTTTGTGTTCTAACATATGGTCAAATGTGAAGAATGTTCCATACACTGATGAAAATAATGTTTTCTGCAGCTGTTGGTTGAAATGTTTTGTAAGTATCTATTAAGTCCATCTGGTCTATGGTGCACTGTAACTTTGATGTTTCTTTGTGGATTTTCTGTATAGATGAGCTATCCAATTCTGAGAGTTGTGGGTGGGTTGAAGTTCCTATTACTGTATTGTGGCACAACTATCTCTTTAGATCCAGTAGTATTTGCCTTATAAATCTGGACCCTCCAATGTTAGATACATATATGATTATTATATCTTCTTACTGAATTGATCCCTTATTTATTATACAATGTCCTTTTTGTTTCTTTTTACAATTTTTGACTTAGTCTGTTTTATCTGATATTAGTATAGCTACTTTTGCTCTTGTTTGGTTTCTATTTGTGTGAAATATATTTTTCCATAACTTCACTTTATATGTTTCTATACAGGTGAGCTGAGTTTCCTGTAGACAGCATATAATTGGGTCTTATTTATTCAGCCAGTGGATATTTTTAATTGTGGAAATATAATCAATTTATATCCAAGGATATTATCGATATGTGAACACTTACTACTGTTTTTTATTCTTTTCTCGTTATTTCACTTCATATTTTCTCTCTTATTGTTTATTTTTGAAGTTTGATGGTTTTTAGTAGTTATAAGTTGTGACAATGCAGCCACCCATGTGGGCTTGCTGTAATAAAGATAGAACCTTTCTATTTCTTTTTTGTGCATAAGCAATATTAGTGAATTTCATAATTTAGTGCGTTTTCATGATGATATTTATTGTCTTTTTGCTTCCAGATGTAGGACTCTCTTAAGCATTTCTTGTAAGGCCAATCTAGTGATAATAAATTCTTTTAGTTTTTCTTTGTCAGGAAAATAATTTATTTCTTATTCATTTCTAAAGTGTAGCTTTGCTGGGTGTAGTATTCTTCACTTTCAATTTTTTGTTTGTCTGTTTGTTTTAGTATTTTGAATGTATTATTCCATTCTCTCTTGACCTGTAAGATTTCTGCTGAGAAATCTGTTAGTATAATGGGGATTTTCTTATATGTGATTTGATGCTTTTCTCTTCCTGTTTTTAGAATTATTTCTTTATCTTTGACTTCTGTCAATTAGACTATAATCTGTCTCAGAGAGGGTCTATTTGGGTTAAATCTATTTTGTAATCCCTGAGCTTTCTGGATGTGGATATACATCTTTCCCAAGACTTGGAAGTTCAGCTATTATTTCATTTAATAGGTTTCCTATACCTTTTCACTTATTTTCTTGTTTTGGAATTCCCATAATGTGAATATTTGTTTGCTTAATGGTGTCCCATAAATGCTGTAGGCTTTTTTTGTTTTTTATTCTTTTATGTTGTATATTTTAATTTTACTCATTGAATTCTTTAGCTGTAAGTGTTTTGGGTTATTTTTATGAAATCTATTTCTTGGTTTAATTTCTCTTTCAAAACATGAATTGTTTCCCTGACTTCATTTAATTATCTATATTATATCACAGTGAATTTCCCTAAGATTATTATTTTGACATTTTTTTCCTGGCATTTCATCTGTATCATGATGATTATTATCTGTTACTGGAAAATTATTGTGTTCTTTTGGATACGTAATATTTCCCTGCTTTTTAATATCTGATGCATCCCTACATTGATATCTATACATGTGGTAAAATAGTCATCTTTTCCAGTTTTATGGAGTTGGGTTCATAGAGAAAGACTTATTTCTATAGATGGCCTTAGTATATCAGTTGAATGAGGTGCATGGGCTTTGATTCTAGGTTTATGCAGTAGTGCAGTCTTTGTACATTTTCTTCAGCAGTAATCCATTTTAGTGATGTTTTCAAATGTCTCAGTGGCCTGGGCTGAGTATGTGGTGGCAATGCTCTGGCTTTGCTGGAGGTGAGCTCACAGGACTATGTCTCAGGCCAAGGGTGCAAACATGAACATGATGGATCAGCCAATTGAGGGTGTGATTCACTATGGTTGGGGGTGCAGGGTTGTTACTCTGGCTAGGGCCACTGTTGCTTTGTTGTCTCAACGGTGTGTCCACTGGGCTCTTTCTCAAGCCCTAGATATGGGCACAAGGCCACTCTGCCAACCTGATTGTATGTCTGCTGATGGTGGGCATGCCAGACTGTCACACTCTGGGCACAGGTACATCACTGCTAGGCCAGTCTGGTGGCATGTTTGCTGGAGGTAGCCTGTCAGGTTGTTTCTCAGGCCCTGGGTGCAGTTGCAGGGGGTGATGGTTTCTCTGCTGTGTAGGACAGGAGTCAGCCAATCCTGAACCTAGGTTTTGAGTAGCCAGAGTTGCGACAACACAGCCACCCATGTAGGCTTGCTGGAATGAAGATACAGCCCCAGTGCTGGGGAGGTAAAGTGGCTACTGGTTCCCAAAGCATAGTGCTCTCTAGAAGTAGGTCCAGTCTTAAGATTGTACCATGTTGCAGTGGCTTGGGACACAAAGGGTCAGTAGGGAATGGGGAGTTCACACCTTGTTCTCCTAATCACTAGTAATGCTGCTGTGTGAATTCCTGGCAGCTCTCTAAACTGGGCTCAGGGCTTTCAAGGACTGTGGGATTCTCCTGTAGTAAGGACTACAAGTGTTTGTGGTGACAGTGGGGGTTGGTGGAGTTTCTCCACTTACTTTTTTTCCACGAGGAGAAGTCTCTCTTGACTTCAGGTTGATCTAATCATAGGAGACAGGATAGTAGAGGCAGGGTGGCTCATTAGTCTCTCTACAGTGCCCTCCTGGACTTCTGAGCACCACAGGGACCTCTCATCACCCCTGCTGCCTTCTAGTGCTCTCTCTTCAATACTCCAGTTAAATTCTATCTGTTTATTCTTTGCCTTGTTTCTTTTTTTGTGGGGAGAATGAGTGCCGTGTGCCTCTAGTCAGCCATCTTGCTGACTTTACATTATGAACTTTTAAATAGGTATGTTTTAAATAGTTTATATGAAATCCCAGCAAAATCTGTAAACAAACAATCGGACCTTGATGAAGGTGGAGATGATCCTGATTTTCTTTATTATCTGGTTATGTCTTAGTTTTTATTGTTGTTTTGTTTTGCCTTCAATTACTATATATTTTTCCTAAAATTTCAAATTGTTTATGAAAATATGATTTAAGTATGTCAGTGTGGTTTTGCTCTGAAGGATTACTAAAGGGCACATAGGCCTATAGGAGAGTGTTTTCTGTAACTCCCTAGAAAGAAAGTTTCTTCATCAGGAGTGTCATTCTATGAAAGGAAGCTTATGTGTTGCTTTCCTAATTCTTAAATAAGAGCAAGATATCACAGAAATACTTGACTGTTGTTAACATCTGCCTTTTGCTCATCGATGAAAGAGAACATGAGCTATCACATGTGAGTGAAGCAAGGCAGAAAGATAAGTAGAAGAAAGGAATGGTTAGATAAGAAATGAAACTAGAAGGGAAAACTAAATGGGAACTCAAATATTTTAAGTACTCCATCTTAACCCATGTTAATTCATAAGAAAAATCTTACACATTAGGAGAAAAAATAACTAGATGGATAAATACACATGCACATAAAAAATTAACTTTCACAGAGTTTTGTCATTAAATACATTTAGAGAAGTTAGCCTGACCCATACTTCTTATTTCAAAATCTGTAAATACCAACATATATAACAAAACGAGGTAGTATAGGAATTTGATAGGAATATTTGTTTCTTCATATATTAATAATATTCTACCAGTTCTACCATCCCATTTCTAATATTTGAATAGATGGATGGTGGCCACCTTAGATATTCATTTTATAAATGCAGTTTCCAACAGTTAGCTGAATCATGTGAGTTTTCCTCTATAGTGCTGACTTTTTCACCAGTGAACTCAATTGGCTGTTTGTTCAAATACCCCACTGAAGAAACTAAAGACATGTATTTAAGTTCCCAGTGTAAAAATGTGTTGAGACAATAGATAACTTCATTTACTGAATATGATGGCCAGTATGACTTGACACAGATTAATATTCTCCTACTTCTGTGGAAAATACCACAAATACTTTGCTCTGTTGGCAGTATAGAAATAAAATAAGATGATTCATGAAGTTTGTCTAAACTATAGATGGCATTTTGATCCTTAAATTGGTTAATTCCTCTCTAATAACCATTTCAGAATATTTGAGCATTTTACTAGAGTTTATTTATTTTTTTACTGGGTATGTAGACTTGCGAAAGTCTTAAAGTCTCTCCATATCACTAGATAAGGAAAAAATTCATTTGTTCCTAACCACAAGGTTCAGCATTTATATAGATTTGCATGAGAAACACAGAAAATCCATGCAGAGGCAATGTTCTGTACAATGTTTTTTCATTAAATATCTTTCGTCTCTGTTCTTGATTCCTATTTTAGCTGCTCTTTCCTTTCAGACCTGAGCTCATATGCCTAGGAGTTTTTGACTGAAGCACAACATCACTCTTACCTCATTTTTCATGTCACAATTTTCCTGTAGAATAGGAAGTTTTAAACTGATAATAAATTACAGTGAAACCAAGCTGACATAGAATTCCTAGTTTGCTAAATTGTGGGCAGCACCCTGCCAAGTGGAAGGTGTCTAAAGCTGCACTGTGACCATCACATATGTTCTTCTACACTCGTGACTATATTTCTTAATGCTTCACATTTTACATTAAAACAGTGAGGACTTCACTGCCAAACAGCTGTGATTTTGCAGAGCTCTCATGTCTAATAATACCCCACTGGCTAGATGAGATATAACGTAGACTATGAATAACCACTTATTTGTGGCTAAGAAAAAGCATACATGGCTTCTACTTCTGATAGAGTCCACTCTATACTTTCCTTTGCAGTATTAGATAGCTATTAATTTTTCAGGATAATACTTAGGATACAAAGAAGTATATTTCATTGCTTAACTCATGTCAACTTATTATGGGGCTTTAGCTTCTCCCTACTCACTTGATAATTTTAGCTCACAAACTTAGTGTTTCCCTTTCTTTTATATGTCATGACACATGCAGATGATAATATTTGTTTGGCATATTGGCGTTGGAGTAAAATGAGGCTGTCTCTAAGGTTCTGTTCGCTACAAAGTCTGGACAGTCATTATATTAGTATACATTTGGCTGAATATTAGTGGAATATTCATTAGGAGGCTTTGTGACTACCTCTACTGACAGTTGCTAAGAAAGCTATTACTTTTTTTTTTTTTTTTTTTTTTTTTTTACAAAAAGTTTCCAAAGTCCTCTCAGAGAAGAGTATCATTCTTAAAAAAAAAGGTGTGAAATTAAGAGAGTATCCAATCCTTTAGGCTGTCTAGAAGTCCTGGCTGATACCACATTCCATGGACCTGCATAGTCTATGGAGCCATCAACTCCCGTTCTTCTGGTTATACAAAATGGTATTGAAGATTCTCGCATGTTAAAATTTATGGAGAGTAATCTCTGAGATTAATGTTCTACCTCAATCACAATTATCCCAGAATATAAGAAATGAAAAAAACAAACAAAAATGGTCCACATTTTTGTCCAGTAGGGAATGAGGACAGATGAAAGCTTTGAGCGACTAGTTACACCCATACCTATGGATGCAGCCGTACAACCCACATGACCAGTGTGTGATTTGCTCACTTATACCACTCCACTCCTCTTCTAAAGTCTTTCCAATTTTCTTTTCTAAGCTTACTATACATTTAAATTTGTGACACAATGATTAGTCTTAAGCATTTTATTGATTCTCAAGTACTCATAAACTGAGTTTGAGTTAGCAGAACTCAGAGTCAGAGATGTTTTAAATTCACTCAGTTATGACAATAGTCATAGACTTTTTGCTGTTACGTGGAATTTAAGTGGGTGAATACTATAATTATTGAATGACATATGTTTTGTTATTTGTAATTAAAGTCTAAATACAAACTTAAACATATTACAGTTTGAGTCATTAGCTTATTAATTTTTTATGAAGCTATTATCTATCTTAAGAGCTTGGAGTCTACCAAGTAATTAAGGCAATGTCTCCAAAAATTATATTATTATAAAAAATGAAATTTCCGTATTTTTTAATCCTTCAAAAGCAATTATCCATGTTTGCCCAGTGTTATTTAGAACAGACTTCCTGATACTATAAACTTCCCAGAAAAACTTGTTTTAAAAAAAACAAACTTATTATATGTTATCTGACATTGCCCATTCATCTATATACTCACTCTTAGGTATTGGCATATTGTCAATACAAAGTGCTAACAGTCCATAAATAATTTGACTTCTCTTCCTCTCCCATCTTCAGATCAAAATATTCCCTAAGTTCAGTTATTATGTCTCATGTATTATTTGAATCCATCTCACTATTTAAATCCTTTTATTTCCACATTGATTCAGTTTCTTGCCCTCTTGCTCTTGGATCATGGTAGTAATTAACTAGTGTCCAAACTACTTCTTACTCTATTGAAATTATGATTTTTAAAAGGTAAAGCTAATTATGTTATTCACTGACTTAATTATAAATTCACTGCCAAAGTTTCCTATAATCTGCAAGTTATGTTTCAAACTCCTTAGCAAATTTACTAATTAACTAGCCCCTATCTACTCCTTGGCCCTGAAACCACAACTTCCTTCTCCTTATTACATGGTTTACTTTTAATTACATCAGCTGTATGCATGATGCATTCATTCAACAAATGTGCATTAAATTCCCGTAATGTGCCAAGTGCTGTGCTAAGCATTGGTAATTTAATAGCAGGCAAGTGAAATATGTACTCAGGAAGCTACAATGTTCTAGGCATGAATATAACAAAATTGGCAATAGTAATATACCATAACAAGTGATATGATGTGCTTAGGAGTAATGTTCAATAATTAGATAGGTCAAGAGAATGGAACAGGGTTGCCCATGTAGGGGACAATAGCTTACACATTTGTAATTATGTTTGTATCAGAGACAGCATGGAATATACAAGGAGCTGGGACACTTGGTTTTGCTAAAGCACGGGGGTACACACAGGGGGAAGAGCACGGTGAAGTGGCATAATATGATTACATTTGTATTTTTATAAGGTTCATTCGATTTCTTTGTAGAGAATAAATTGAAGAAAAGCCACATTAGATGCAGGAAGACAAACTGGAAACTATTCCAAAAATTTGGTTATGAAATAATGGTGACTTAACCTGGGTATATAACCCTGGGTGTGGTGAGAAAAGGATAAATTTGGTGAACATTTCAGAGGCACAAATGGTAGAACCTAACGACTGAAATGATCTTGGGAGAAAGGAGAATGAGATAGAGAGGATATTGTCCTGGTTTGTGGCTTAGCAAATGAGTTTCCTGATGGTATCACATACTAGTAGAGCAAACCCAGGAGAAGTGAGAAGGCTGTAATGAAAGCTAGAAGTTCTGATTTAGACACGATGATTTTAAGATTTGGTTGGACACCCAAATGGAGCTTTTGGTGAAGAGATGAATATGGTGGTCTGGCTCTTGGGAAAAAAGTCTAAACCACTGATTCATATTCGGAAATCTTTAGCATAAAGATATTCTAAGAAAGTGGATAACAATATCCAAGGATAATTTAGAGTGAGAAGAAAAGTTGGCCTTAGAATAAAATTACTGAGAAATATCAATATTTGGAACATCAATAAGAAATAAAGAGTTGACAAATGAAATAAAGGTAAGGCAAGAAGAAAGTGATTATAAAAAACCCATGAGAGAGAGTTTAGAATAATGGATCAAAGAAAGTAAAACACTGACTGAAAAGTATCCATTGGATTGTATAAAAAGAAAATCATTTTTTACATGCAAGATAATGATAACGTTGAACATGTTTAAATGCTGCAGAAAAAAAGCCAGAGAGAGAGAGAGAGAGAGAGAATCTTCTCTGGAAGATACAGGGAATAAAAATAAGAGTCCTTAAAGCTACCTCTCTGAGGATGTTGGATAGGAAAAGGATTCTGCACAATGGTAGATGGACTAACCTTAAAATAAGAGAATTTCTTCCATTGTAATAAAACAAAACAAAACAAAAAGATGCAGTTGAGGTTGTGAGTTTAGCATTTATAAAAAATCTAAGGAAAACAATAACCTTAGATTTCTCAGCCCTTCTTTCCACCCTACATGAAGCGAATTACATTTTATACTTTCAACATCTATTCAGTAAAACTACAGACCCTTCTATGAGAGTTCAGTGGCCAAAATGGAGAATATTCACATTCATATTCTCTCTCTCTCTCTCTCTCTCTCTCTCTCTCTCATTATCTATAGGAAGAGAGAACCTCTCCCAGGTGGGTCTGCGCTGTTATATGTGAGCCTTCAGTGTGAAAACGAAGAAGGTCATGAAAGCTCTCCTCAGACAATACAATACTTTTTGAATGGCAAGGCCCTAAAATCTAGAGATCAGTTCAGGGAAGATGCAAATTTTGGTCTCATCCCTGAACTGGTCGGATGACTGTACAGCCCAAGAGCCCTTATATTACTTCGTGCAAGTGCTAACGCCCTCAATGTTCTGCTTTTTCTGGTGGGTAAAATTAGGCAGTTGGTCATCTCCTTGTTTACCTTTTTTGCAGACAAAGAAGGCTGTACTGGAATGTCAGTTTGTGAATCCTTCAACCTTTTACCACTGGAATTTGTTTGTTCTTGCTTGTCTAATAAAGTGCTTTCTTTACATATTTACTCAACACGATTCCTGACCTTGTCATGTTTATCCAGCATGTGACCTTTGAAACATTTGAGTGGTACATAATTATAGAGTGGTTTGTTATGATAGTGATATATTTTTAAAATGTCAATATATAACATAAATCATATAAGTAGTAAGGAATACCCTGAAGTGAGCATTTTATACAATAATCTTAACCCAATATTGGCAGGAACTTGAGGTAATTACAAACAGCAACTTGATTAGCTTGTGAAATAGAAAGCAGTCATATGAAAAGAGTGAGCAAGAAAGTTGTGCATTTGGAGTTTTCAGGATGATAGAAAACATTAAAATGGCATTGAGGAGAAAGCTCTAGGAAGGTAAACAAGATTGCTGAGCAGCTTCAAAAGCCAGTTGAGGTTGGAAACTATGAAGATATAGTTAACTTACTTACTGTGCGCAATTATAAAATATACTGTGTGGGTGGTGCATTTGTGGGGCCATTTTGTGGTTTTTGAATGCTGTTTTCTACTTCATCTGTTCATTCATGTAGAGAAACTTAATCCTTTAAGAATCAACTCATGGCCTCATTCTCTGATTTCTTCTCTAATCATCAAGCAGGGCATGCCATACAGTAGGCGTGCCATAAATGTTTCTTGAAATGATTAAAATTATGCTTTGTTTGTACTGACCCTTTTACAGTGATTTTAGTCAACTACTTTTGTTCTTTGTTCTTCAGCTTCCTTACTTGTCAAACATGAATAATAACAATGCCTATTTCATAGGGTTGTTTTGAGGATTAAATGAGTTCACACATATAAAGAACCTGAAGTAGTACCTGGAACAATTTAAGTACTCAATTAAAATTAATCATGATAATTATTATTATCAAGCAATTGTTATTATTATGTTTAATTCTATGCCCATCACTTATTTACAGGAATTGATCTCCTACCTGCAAATTACTTAGCAAAGTGGTCCTTTTATTTTCAAGAACTTACTGTGAGCTTGGCATAGAACCAGCACACATAAGTGCTTATTGAACCAATGAATGACAATGAATAATAGCTGAATGTTTTTTGGAAAAGCTAATATTTGTTTGTTTGTTTGTTTGTTTTGAGACAGAGTCTCACTCTGTTGCCGAAGCTGGAGTGCAATGATGTGATCTCTGCTCACTGTAACCTCTGCCTCCCAGGCTCAAGCAATTCTCCTGCCTCAGCCTCCCGAGTAGCTGGGATTACAGGCGTGCGCCACCACACCCAGCTAATTTTTATACTTTTACTAGAAACGGGGTTTCACCATGTTGGCCAGGCTGGTTTCAAACTCCTGACCTCAAATGATCCACCCACCTTGGCCTCCCAAAATGCTGGGATTACAGGTGTGAGCCACCGTGCCTGGCCTGGAAAAGCTAATATTAACAGAAGAAGAATATCCTCAGATGTAATATGGGATTAAGGGAAAACATACACACAGGCTTTGGAATCAGTCTAAGTTTCTAGCTGGGAAATCCTAAGCAAGCTACTTAATTTCCTTGAGCCTCAAGTTGTTCGTCTGTAAAATCATTATAATTGTACTCAACTCATACAGTAATGATGATTGCATATATTTTACACTAAAGATGTAGATGTTTGGTTATTACTGTCATCACCAACTTCATCAGCGGGGTCGTTATTGTCATTCTCATAGTCAACAGATTGACCTTTTGATTACCAGACTTAACATAATGATACAAAACACCTCAGTAACTGTGAAGTTTCTGCTTCCTAAAACGTAACTTTCATTTTAATTTGATTATCCTTTCAGTAATGTAATTGAGTGTTAGAAGCTGGAATGGGGGCTGCTGCTTAGGAATTTCAGGTGGTACTATATTAGTAATATTCTGATATTTGTCTGCTTAATGAGAACAGCAATTCAGTACAAAAAGAAAAGGCTCTATTTTGACGTAAAAATCTGATATATAAAGAGTCTTATTTTGGGAACAAAACATCTAAATATATCAGGGTTGTGCTTAAGTTAACAGCTGCAAGCATTAGTCATGACTGTGTTATAAAAGAGTTAATTAAATTCTTTGGGTGAAGGAGGTGCAGAAGGAAGTCAACACAGTCTTCTGATGCAGATGAGTCACTGTGATCATATCAGAAAAAGCGTAGGAGCTGAAGAAAGTCCTGGGTCCCAGACTGATGCCATATTGCAGGATCAGCCTGTCTGAAAAGCCACTGACCAATAGGAAGCTCAGACAAAATAGTTTAGTGTCATCTGAAGCCTCATCAATACATAAGCAGTTTGAATTTGTGTATTCAATTTTATTTAGCATATTTTCAAGGACCATAGGAGAATAAACGTCCTTGGATTCAGGACTAATGGTATTGAAGAGTGGGTTTGGGTATAGTGAGTAATTTCTTCCCATACTAAATAATATTGCTAGATCAGAGAGTATACTGATTTATTAATTAATATGTATGCTTGATCATGACAAAGAAAACAAGATGAAAACATGTATATTTATCAATACTTCTGTTAGCCTCATGACTTTCCATTCAGCTGTTATGTGTTGCCTGCTTCTCCCTCACTCATCAGTCTTGAGTTTTGTGATTCTAATCTGTCAAATATCTTAACTTTTTTTGGTCCAGCCTCATCTCTCAAGTAGATTTTAGAAAACGGTGTTTTCCATTTCCCTTGTCTTTTTCCTAAGTTATTTTCCACAATATGTGAGAAATGCTCTGAAACCCAAATCAGTCACATAATTTCTATTCAATTGCTCCCTTTTGTCTTAAAGTTTCACTTAGCACATAATAAAGGGCCATTTGTGATCTGACCTTGACCCTCCAGTTTTATTGAAGTGTGGTTTCTCTCTCCAATATTATGCTCCAGCTGTAGTGGTAGCTGCTAAAAGTATTATTCAGTTTCTTGGTGATGTTCCTTTGTAAATGTTGTGAACTTTTCTTGGAATGCCTTTCCTTTGGCCTTCACCGCTTAGCAAATGCTGGTTTTCCCTTAAAAACCCTGCATCATACACCGGGCCTTTTGGGGGCTGGGGGGTTGGGGGAGGGATAGTGTAAGGAGAAATACCTAATGTAAATGATGAGTTGATGGGTGGAGCAAACCAACATGGCACATGTATACTTATGTAGCAAACCTGCACGTTGTGCACATGTACCCTACAACTTAAAGTATAATAATAAAAATATATATGTGTATATGTGTGTGTGTGTATATATATATATATCAGAAATAGGAAAAAACCCTGCTCAGACATTTCCTCCCCTGTAAAACTTTCCCTGACTATACCCACCTAGACTCAGTTACCCTTTGTGCACGGCCCCTGTGTCACCATGCACAATATTTCATTATGGCAGTCTTCACACACTCTTATAATCATTTCTTTGTACAACTGCCTTCTTCAATAAACGCTGAGCTATTTAAGAACAGGGAACATTTTTCTCTCAGTCTCCAAAAAGCCTGTCAGAAGGTAGAAGACAAATAAAATTTTGTTGAACTTAATTTCTAAGTGATATAATATGGATAATGAAAAACTTTTTCAACGGAGTAGTGTAAATGGCAGCAAAAACATACATCCTAATTTTTTTCCCCTGTTCTGCCATTAAAATTTACAGGACGTGGAAAAGGCAAATATTTTCTTTAGGCTTCTGGGTTTTTCTTCCCCCAAATGTACAGTGAAAGATTTGAATAACTGATACCCAAGTCCCTTTTTTACAAACATGTATTATGACTTTGTCTATACTGAGTCAGTCTCTTAAAATAGTAGTATGACCTTATTTTATAATTTAATTTATATCATTTTATGCAAGAGTACAATTCCAGACACTAGTGAGTTACTCCATAAGAAAGGCTGTTGAAGGTAAATTTACATCTTTAGGTAATAGGCAACCTTTTCAAAAATCGATGTCGTTCTGAGGCTGAGATTCATAAAGCAAATGGAATTGTTTAGCCTAGCTACATTTTATTTCATATTGGCAAATGCTTATATTTGTGCAATAGGTTTGTTTTTTTCCTTGATACAACCTGTTCAATGGCTTAGAGGCAAATACTGTGTGATCTCATTTATTTGCAAGCTTTCATTTTTGGAGAATAAATGATATATCAGCTCAAGATCACACAGCTATTTTATTTTGAGTTGAAATAAATCCTAAGATACTAAATATGATAGGATTAGTTAATCTTTTGTAACATTTTCAGAAAGTTGATTATTTTCCCCCTCAAGTTTTATGTCATAGTGATGGGAGCATTTCAAAGAAGACCAGAAATGGTTTCAAATTTTTGTGGCTTTAGGTGTGGGAAATGTATGCCCCGAAAATTCTTTATAATACATTCTTGTGTTGGGGGGACAGGATGTGGAATGGGGGACAGAATGAGTTAAGGGGGATAAACTCAGACTCAATAAATATTTAAATGTTTCTGGAAAAGACTCAACTAGATTTTAAAGTAAATGTTACATGTCAGAAACGAATAAATGAGATATAAGATTAATGAGTCTTTAATTTTATATGAGATAGACAGTACAGGTTTACTTTTCTTCATTTCATTCTATTTTCAAAATTACAAGATTATCTTTATTTCAATAAGGGTGTTTACATTTAAAAGTCTGTCACATTGAGAAACATGAAAATATACATAAAGCTGGATTTTAAGAGCAATGTAAATACCTGCATCATTGGTGAAGGCACAGGGGCTTCACAAGTTGATAAGCCTTGAGGATGAAAGTCAGTTTGAAAATAAGAAAGACATCAGGGATTAGGAGGTAGGCACATAGGGAAATTGATAGGTTTCCAGACATAACCTACCTGGGAATGCAGAAACTTTTACTTTATTTTTAAAAATTTTAATTATAAATACACAAATATGGTTGCATATATTTATGGCATACAAGGTGATGTTATAATTTATGAATATAATGTGGAATAAGTAAATGATTCTAATTAGCATATTCATTACCTCAAATATTTATCATGTTTTGTGATAAAAACATTTGAAATTTATTCTCCTGGTTATATTTAAATATACAATAAATTATTTATGACTATGGTCACTTCTTGTGCAATATATCTAAAAGGAAAAAAAAAACCGTATCCCTCCTGTCTAAATGAGGCTTTGTATCCTTTGACCTTCATCTTTCCATCACCCCCTACCACTTCCACTCCTAATCCCCAGCCTCTGGTAACCACCATTCTAACCTCTGCTACTTTGAGTTCTATTGTTTTAGATTCCATGTGTAAGTGAGATCATGTGGTATTTGTCTTTCTGTACCTGGCTTATTTCACTTAGCATAATGTTCTCCAATTCACGTTGTCACAAATGAAGGAATTTCTTTATAAAGGCTGAACAGTATTCAGTCATGTGTACATATTTCATGTTGTTTAGCCATTCATCGGTTGATGTACACTTAGGTTGATTTCATAACTTGGTTATTATAAATGGTGCTGCAACAAACATAGGGGTGCAGTCATCTCTTGACCAACTGGTTTCAAATCTTTTGGATAAATACTCAAAAATGGGAGTGCTGGATCATATAGTAATTCTATTTTTAGTATTTTGTGGAATCTACACACAGTTTTCCATAATTAATGTACTGACTTAAATTCCCCCCAACAGTGTACAAGCAAAATCCTCTATGCTAATAAAAAATATATAGTTCCTTTCCCATTTAATGTGAAACTTAAAACATGAATTTGTAAAAAAAAAATTTATGTAAATGTATTTTCAACAAAGGAAAAGAATGCCTTTCCTGATGAATGACATAATTAAATAAATATGAAAGGAAATGTTGTTCCAAAAACTAATTAGGGTTAAATTTAAGAATTTAAAGAAGAAAATATTGAAAATTTATTAATAAATAGGTGAAAGGTCTTTCTGCTTTGTATCTTCATTTTTTTCAGTTATGTTATTTAGAAGATTAATTATCTGATTAAAGAACTATGATCATTTATTGCATCATTTTTCATACCTTTTACTATTAGTGTAGCATCAACATTTACAATACAAGTTTCATTGTTCCTTTTTAAATACAAAGAAAACATAATAATGTGTTAAATAATTTTTTAGGTCTAATTGATCTCTTCGTACATATTCATTTGCTGTAGTTGTATCTATTGTATTTATTTGTTATTGAATCCCAGCTGAAGAATTTCAAAGTTGTTTTATGTTTAATTCACTTAATAAGCATTTATTGAGTACTGCGTATATTAGGTCCTGGAGGGTGGAGATTATAGGTTAATAAAGCAAAGTCTCTGTCAAATAATTAGAAAGAAAACTTTTTGAAGTTTTACATTTATTTATTTATTTATTTATTTTTATTATACTTTAAGTTCTGGGATACATGTACAGAATGTGCAGGTTTGTTACATAGGTATACATGTGCCATGGTGGTTTGCTGCACCCATCAACCCACAATTTCTCCTAATGCTATCCCTCCCCTAGCCCCCTATCCCCCACCAGGCCCTGGTGTGTGATGTTCCCCTCCCTGTGTCCATGTGTTCTCATTGTTAAACTGCCACTTAGGAGTGAGAACATGCGGTGTTTGGTTTTCTGTATCTGTGATAGTTTGGTGAGAATGATGGCTTCCAGTTTCATCCATGTCCCTGCAAAAGGCATGAACTCATCCTTTTTTATGTTTGCATAGTATTTCATGGTGTATATGTGCCACATTTTCTTTATCCAGTCTATCATTGATGGGCATTTGGGTTGGTTCCAAGTCTTTGCTATTGTGAACAGTGATGCAATAAACATACATGTGCATATATCTGTATAGTGGAATGATTTATAATCCTTTGGGTATATACCAAGTAATGGGATTGCTGGGTCAAATGGTATTTCTGGTTGTAGATCCTTGAGGAGTTGCCAGACTGTCTTCCACAATGGTTGAACTAATTTACACTCCCACCAAAAGTGTAAAAGCATTCCTGTTTCTCCACATCCTCTCCAACATCTGTTGTTTCCTGACTTTTTAATGATCACCACTGAGATGTTAGTTTATTATACTCTAAGTGTTCTGTTGAGGAAACTGCAGTATGAATTTCTACAACTGCACATTGCACATTCACATATCACCATAGACAATTACATTTTGGGGGAAGAAATTACATGTGGTTGAGCATTTTGGAGAAATATGATGGTGAAAGGAATATTTTAGAAGACGAGATTTTACCTAAATTTTCAATAAGTGTTCTAAACTACATATCACATTTTTTATTAAACAATATTTTGAAAAGACCCACCTGCCGAAAAGAAAGAACAAACATGGTTACTGTTATAATTATTGATTCAGAGGGGATGTTACGTATGTAGGAAAATCACAGGCAATTCATTAAAAAACTCTTTTGGTAGCTTCTATCACCAGCAAAGAAAATAGTTTAATTTCATTTTGTTATAGTTCAAAAGCCTCCCCAGGGTATAATTCTGACTTTTTGTCACAGGAGCCAATTGTGTTATTAGAATAAGAAAATGGTGTATTTTTTAAAAAATCACCTACATTGGCTTTTTATTCTGACGATAGTGAGGAAATTATGTGTGTATGTTTCACACATGGTGGAAAAAAATGAGTAAGACATAAATCTTCAGAATTAAAGCCTGGAACCAAAGTGTGTGTTCCAGTGAAGACTTTAAGTGACTGCGTGACAAACTTTTGATCAGTGTTTCTTATCATGGAGTAATTTCTTGATCAATTAACAATCAATTAGAATTTCAAACATGGCTTAGATGGTATGATCCTGTTTCAAAAATGTAATGAGCCAAAAAAATGGGTTGGCAGATTCCAAAATGTATGAATATACTGATTTAAGAACAGGAAAAACATTCGAATGTCATATTTTTGTTATTACATTGAACCCCTAGGGTATGGGAAAAATAGTATACTGGGATATTTGCAGTCATTCCAAATATATATATATTCTATAATATATTTATATATTATATATTATATTATATATAATATATATTATATAATATATCTAATATATATTAGATATATTATATATTATATTGTATATATTATATATTATATATTAATATATTATATTATATATTAATATATTATATATTCTATTAATATATTATTATATATTATGTTATATATTATATTAATATATTATAATATATTAATATATATTAGAATATATCAATATATATTATATTAATATATTAGAATATATATTAATATATTATATATTTATATATTATATGATATATTTCTATATTATATATTTATTAATATATATTTACATATTATATTATATATTAATATATTATATTACATATTAATTTATATTATATATTAATACATTATATATTTATATATTATATTACATATTAATATATATCATAATATATATCGATATATTATATATTTATATATTATATTATATATCGATATATTATATATTTATATATTATATTATGTATCGATATATTATAAATTTACATATTATATTATATATTTATATATTATATATTAATATATATTATATGATATATATTTCTATATTATGTATTTATATTATATATTTATATATCTACATAGTATATATTTATATATTCTATATATTCTATATTTATATATTATATTATATATTAATATATATTGATATATTATATATCTATATATTATATATTTATGTTATATATTAATATATATTATATATTTATATATTATATTATATATTATATATTTTTATATTGTATATTAATACATATTATATATTTATATATTATATATTTATATATTCTATATAGTATATATATTCTATATATTATTACATATTTATATGTTCTATATAATATATATTATATATTCATATGTTCTATATAATATAGATTGTATATTTATATGTTCTATATTATATGTTGTATATTTATATGTTCTACATAATGTATATTGTATATGTATATGTTCTATATAATGTATATTATTATATATTTATATGTTCTATATATTTATTAAATATTCATGTTCTGTACAATATTTATTATATATTTATATGTTCTGTATAATATGTATTATTATATATTTATGTGTTCTGTATAATATGTTAGTATATATTTATGTGTTCTATATAATATATATGATATATTATAGTATATATTGTATGATATATTATATATTTATATGTTCTGTACAATATATATTATATATTATATTATAGTATATATTATATGATATATTAATATATGTCATATATTAACATATTATATATATAATCCAAGTGAAAGCAGTAGAACAAAACACAGTATGTGGTACATGCAATGCTTACTGCAATTGAACATTCAGTGTTAACTCTCAATTCCCTTGAAATAAAACCAAAATGGGTCATGTATAGAGATATATAGTTCTTAAGCTGCCTGAGATAAAATTCCGAGTTATCCACTTATTAGTTATTTGCAAATTATTGACTTTATTCTTGGCTAAACTTTATCCATGAAAAGAGAAAAGAATATTACCTTAATCATGAGGCTGTTGTAAGAATTGCAGGTATTACTACATATAAGACCCTTAACACTGATGTGCACAGATGAAATGCTTAATATTAATGAATATTAGCAGTTAATACTGTTATTAATATTAGTATTATGATAAATAAAAGTATGGTAATTTATATGAGGAGATTCCTTCTTCCTGCTTCTCCTACCCCAGTAACTAAATTTAAATAAAGCATTTATGATAAGGGTAAAACAGAAATTAGTTAATATGATTTTTATTTAAGTTTGGTTTTTAAAAAAGACGAATGTATTTTACAAAACTATGTTTCTTTTATCAACTCTATACAGAAACTGAGACTTTGGTCTTAATGTATAACTTAGAAAAGAGTTTTTCATGACAAAGTGCTGAAACAATATGGTGTGGACACCTGATTTCCTGGTAATCTAATTTAATACAGTGGTAAAACTTTGAGAACTTGGATGTTGGCCACATTATGCTGTCTCTTTCAGTCACTAGGAGTGTGAAGTAGCTGGTGTTGGGTTGGACTCACTTCCAAGCCGAATTCTTTTTAATAAAGGGCCAATATTGTTTGACGACTATGGTAAGGTCTGTATGCTTAAATTGTCAGACAATAAACAGAGTTGGCATTCTGTTGTGAAGATGTAGAAATCAAAATTGGTTTTTGCTATGATGTTTAATCTACTTTTTCACATCAGTGAGTCTCCAAAATGCCTCTGGGTATAGCTGACAGTTTCCTGCAAAATGAACTTTAAATCTTTTTAATTACTTGCCACATTACATGAATGAGACAATTTTAACCTAAAGAAAATGTAAGGGCAGATGTTATCAGTTAATTATTCTAACCAAAAAGAAAAAATAATTCCTCTGAGTCCTATGGGCAATGCTCACATTTCAGTAGAAATGTATTCAGGTTGACCTGCCAGAATGAGTTGGTTCCTTACGATACCAATAGAAAATCAAGTATAGTAATCATTTAGAATGTACAGACCACCAACATGCTTAAGAATGTCCACTAAATAGCATAATTACTGCTTTTAGTTGTGTTTTACCAGTGTATATATCATCACACTAGAAAAAGCTGTTGATTGTGGTATTTGTTGTAATCAAACCAAATCAACTTAACACATGTGCCAATTATTTAAATATAAACTTAAAATTTGAGGATGCACATCTAGATTATAGTATTAGTTATATATGTATATATTTATTTTTACCTAGCCTTATTGACCTATAATTGACAAATAAAAATTGTATATGTTTATAGTGCACAATGTAATGCATGGATATATATACACATTTTGAAATGATTACTACGATCAAGCTAATTATTGTATCCATTGCCTCACACAGTTATCAATTTTTGTGTGTGATAAGAACATTTAAGTTCTACTCTCTGTAAATTTCAAGTATACAATACATTGTTAAGTATAGTCACCATGCTATATATTAGATCTCCAGAATTTGTTCATCCTGCCTAACTGGAACTTTCCACCTTTTGACCAACTCTTCCCACTTCCCCTATACACCAGCCCCTGGCATCTGCCGTTCTAAGTGGCAAATGAACTTTTATAAGTTCAACTTGTTTAGATACCTCACATGAATAAGATTATGCAGCATTGTCTTACTATGCCTGGCTTATTTCACTTAGCATAATGTCTTACAGGTTCATTCATGTTGTCTCAAATGGCTGAATTTTCTTCTTTTGTAAGGCTGAATAATACTAAATTCTGTACACACGCACATACACACACACATGCATATCATATTTATCCATTCATCCATTGATGTGCACTTACGTTGATTCCATATTTTGTCTAGTGTCAGTAATGGTGCAATAAACACTGGGGTGCAGGTATCCCCTTGATATACTGATTTTACTTACTTACTTTAGATGTATCCTCAGAAGTGGGATTGCTGGATTGTTTTTAATTTGTGAGAAACCTCCATACTCTTTTCCGTAATGTGTATACTAATTTACATTTCTATCAACAGTGTACGAGAGTTCCCTTTTCTCCACATCCTTGCCAACACTTACTTTTTGTCCTTTTGATAAAAAACATCAAAACAGGTGTGAGGTGATATCTCATTGTAGTTTTAATGCATATTTCCCTAATGATTAGTGATGTTAAGCATCTTTTAACATATCTATTGGCCATCTGTATGTATTCTTTTGAGAAACGTTTATTCAGTTCCTTTGCTCAGTTTTTAGTTGGGTTATTTGTTTTCTTGCTATTGGATTGTTTGAGTTCCGTATGTATTTTGGTTATTAACTCTTTATCAGATATATGGTTTGCAAATATTTTTGCTCATTCTCTAGGGTGTTTCTTTACTCATTGATTTGTTACCTTTGCTGTGCAGAAGCTATTTAGTTTGATATAATCCCATTCGCCTAGTTTTGCTTTTATTGCCTTTGTTTTGGGGTTATATTCAAATAATCAGACCAATGTCAAGAAGCATTTCTCCTATGTTGTCTTCTAGAATATTTAAAGTTTTAAGTCTTCCTGTTAAATTTTTAATCCTTTTTCAGTTGATTTTTATATATGATGTGATACAAAGGTACAGTTTAATTCTTCTGCAAGTGGGTATCCAGTTTTCCCAGCACCATTTATTAATGAGACTCTCCTATCTCCACCATGTATTTGTGGCATTTTTACTGAAGACCAATTGACCACAAAAGTGATGACTTATTTTTAAGCTCTTTATTCTGTTTTATTGGCCAGTATGGTGATTTTCTATTTTTTTTTTATTGCCAATATCATGACATTTTGATTACGGTACCTTTGTAGTGTATTTCAAAATAAGGTACTATGACGCCTATGGCTGTGTTCTTTTTTCTTAAGATTTGTTTGGCTGTTTGCTGCCGTTTGTGGTTTTATACTACCTTTAGGAATTTTCTTCCTGTTTCTGTGAAAAATGCCATTACAATTTTAATAGGGATTTTATTGTATCTGTAGATTGCTTTGGGTAGTATAAACATTTAACAATATTAATTCTTCTAATCAATTAACATGGGTTATCTTTCCATTATTTTGTGTTCTTTAAATTTCTTTTATTATTGTGTTTTAGTTTTTAGTGTACAGATCTTTCACCTCCTTGATTAGATATATTTCTAAGCATTTTGTTTTATGCTATTATAAATGAAATTGTTTTCATAATTTTTTTAGATAGTTTACTGTTACATGCTACTAATTCATATATGTTGATTTTGTCTTCTGCAAATTGAATTTATTTATTCTCACAGTTTTTTTTTTGCTGGAAATTTTAAGGTGTTCTCTATAATCATCTAAAAACAGAAAAATTTTATTTTTTTCTCAAGTGTTTTTTTTTTCTTGTAGGCTTTATCTAGAACTTTCAGTATAGCATTGCAATAGAAGGAAAGAACATTCTTATCCTATGTCCTCCATCTTTTCTAGGTATAGTTTTTTTGGTTGCCAGTTTTTTTATTGTAGCACACTGAATTTATTATCTCATACTCTCCTGGAGTGCATGGTTACTGTTGAGAAATTCACTGATGGTTCTAATAGAGTTTCTTTCATATGTGATAAGTTGCTTTTCTCATGCTGCTTTCAAAATTCTCTTTGTCTTTGAGAATTTTGTTACCATGTATCTTGATGATGATCTGTTTATGTTTAATCTATTTAGGGTTTTTTGATCATCATGGATTTGGATATTCGTTTTCCTCTCCAGATTTGGAGATTTTTCTGTTATTATTTATTTAAATATACTTTTATACTTTTTCTCTTTCTCTGCTCATTCTAGGAGTTCTATAGTGCATGTATTGATGCATTTAATGATATCTCATAAATCCCGTAGGCTTTCTTTACTCTTTTTTATCCTTTATTTCTTTTTTATCTCATAAATCTCTTATTTATATCTCATAAATCCCATTGACTTTCTTTACTCTTTTTTATCCTTTACTCTTTTTATCTTTTATTTCTTTACTGTTTTTTATCCTTTATTTCTTTTTATTCTTTCAGATAATTTCAAATGACCTGTCTTTGAACTCACTAGTTCTTGCTTCTGCTTGATTGAATCTTGCTTCTACTTGATTGAATCTTGCTTCTACTTGACTGAGCTATCTGTTGGATTTTTCAGTTTAATTATTGTGTTAATCAGCTCCAGAATTTTTGGTTCTTTTCTATGGATTCTATCCCTTTCTTAAAACTCTCATTTCGTTGATACATTGTTTTCTTATTTTTGGTTAGTCATATGTCTATGTTCTCTTGTAGCTCACTGAGCTTCTTTAAGACAATTTTTTTCTTTTATTATTATTATTATTATTATTATACTTTAGGTTTTATGTTACATGTGCCCAATGTGCAGGTAAGTTACATATGTATACATGTGCCATGCTGGTGTGCTGCACCCACCAACTCGTCATCTAGCATTAGGTATATCTCCCAATGCTATCCCTCCCCCCTCCCCCCAACCCACAACAGTCCCCGAAGTGTGATGTTCCCCTTCCTGTGTCCATGTGTTCTCATTGTTCAATTCCCACCTATGAGTGAGAATATGCGGTGTTTGGTTTTTTGTTCTTGCGATAGTTTACTGAGAATGATGATTTCCAATTTCATCCATGTCCCTACAAAGGACATGAACTCATCATTTTTTATGGCTGCATAGTATTCCATGGTGTATATGTGCCACATTTTCTTAATCCAGTCTATCATTGTTGGACATTTGGGTTGGTTCCAAGTCTTTGCTATTGTGAATAATGCGGCAATAAACATACGTGTGCATGTGTCTTTATAGCAGCATGATTTATAGTCCTTTGGGTATATACCCAGTAATGGGATGGCTGGGTCGAATGGAATTTCTAGTTCTAGATCCCTGAGGAATCGCCACACTGACTTCCACAAGGGTTGAACTAGTTTACAGTCCCACCAACAGTGTAAAAGTGTTCCTATTTCTCCACATCCTCTCCAGCACCTGTTGTTTCCTGACTTTTTAATGATCGCCATTCTAACTGGTGTGAGATGGTATCTCATTGTGTCAGAAATAATGCCACATATCTACAACCATCTGATCTTTGACAAACCTGAGAAAAACAAGAAATGGGGAAAGGATTCCCTATTTAATAAATGGTGCTGGGAAAACTGGCTAGCCATATGTAGAAAGCTGAAACTGGATCCCTTCCTTACACCTTACACAAAAATCAATTCAAGATGGATTAAAGACTTAAATGTTAGACCTAAAACCATAAAAACCCTAGAAGAAAACCTAGGCAATACCATTCAGGACATAGGCATGGGCAAGGACTTCATGTCTAAAACACCAAAAGCAATGGCAACAAAAGCCAAAATTGACAAATGGGATCTAATTAAACTAAAGAGCTTCTGCACAGCAAAGGAAACTACCATCAGAGTGAACAGGCAACCTACAAAATGGGAGAAAATTTTCGCAACCTACTCATCTGACAAAGGGCTAATATCCAGAATCTACAATGAACTCCAACAAATTTACAAGAAAAAAACAAACAACCCCATCAAAAAGTGGGCGAAGGACATGAACAGACACTTCTCAAAAGAAGACATTTATGCAGCCAAAAAACACATGAAAAAATGCTCACCATCACTTTAAGACAATTTTGAATTATTTGCCAGACAGTTTGTAGATCTTCATTTCTTTAGGGCCAGTTAATGGTGATTTCTTTTATTCCTATTATGGTATACTGTTTCTTTGATTATTTGTAATCCTGTGGACTTGCATTGGTGTCTGTGGTTTTAAAGAAGTGGACACTTCTTCTAGTCTTTATAAACTGGCTTCACCAGGGAATGTCTTTCATCAGTCAGCCTTTCCAGTTATTATGTGCAGCTTATCTGATGGGGTCTGTGTGTGCCATCCTGGTGTTGGGATAGGGCCTAGAGCCTGAGACTGTGGAAGCTGGCTTGGTGCTAAAGTGGAACTGTTATCTGGGTCTATGGAGTTGTCCTGAGTTTGTGGGAACCATCTTGTGCTGAGGTCACCTGGGGTAGGTCTGGTTATTGGGACCATAAAAGTGGGGTCTGGAGTCTGGGTCTGTGGGGCCAGTCTTGTGAAGATCTCCTGGGGTAGGCCTGAACCCTGGGTCCATGAAGCCTTGGTCCTTGGTGGCTGGCTTGGAACTTTGGTCTATAGGGACTGGCCTGAAGCATGGGTCCATGAGGACTAACCTCACACTGGGTCAGGCTTTAAGCCTGATTCGAAGGGGCTTGGCCTGACTCTGAGATGTACCTGGAAACTGGATCCAAGGAAACAGATCTGGTCCTGAGTCTGTGGGAGTCAGCCTGAAACTGCAGTTTACTAGAGTGGGCCTGGAGTCTGGGTCTGCCCTGGTAGGCCTGCTACCTATATCTTTGTGGGCAGGCCTGGTGCCAGGGAACGACAAGGGCAATTCTAGATCCTGGGTCCACAGTGGCCAGCCTGATGCTGGGACAGGTCTTAAGCTTGAGTGTGTAGGAGTTGGCCTGGGGCTTCAGTCTGCAAGTGCCAGCCTGGAGCCTGGGGCCATGAGGGCTGACCTGGCACTGGAGTGTCCTTGGAACCTGGGTTCATGTGATTGAGTCTGGAGACTTGGTCTTTAAGGACTTGCCTGGCACCAAGCTAAGCCTAGATTCTGAGACCATGGGGCCTTGCCTAACACTGGGACACTGGGATTCGGTGGGATGGGGCTGGTGTCGAAGTTTGTGGTAACATCAGGTATTCACTTCCCTTTCCTTTCCTCGAGCAGAAGATAACTCTTTTCACATTGTGCTGTCCAGGCTTGTGGGAAGGGTTTCATGAGTAATGTGAACTGTCCTTGCTGCTTTTTACAATGTGTCTTTTCTTATATCTGTGCCCCACCACTTGCTATAATTTGTCAGCTAAATTTCTTAGCTTTTGTGAAGGTATTTTTATCCATAGATAGTTGTTCAAATTAATGTTTCTGTAAGGGAATCAGCACTGTAAAGTCTTATTCTACCATCTTGCAGACATCACCAGTATCATCATGTATGACTTAAAATAAGGTTCAAAGTCATTTTTAAAATAAACTATTCCTACCAGAGGAGTCAAAGTGTTATAACAGATCAATGAAGGCTGAGAAATGTGTTATACTTTTTCTAGTTCAGCTCAACTATAAATAGTAGCAAGTACTGGTAAAGAATAGATTGTAGCTCTGGAACCAGACAGAGAAGGAGATGGACCTGAGTCTCAGCTTTAATATTTACTTGCTGTGCACTTCAAACAAGTTATTCAATGTAGATAAACTTCAGTTTCATCTAATAATAATATGAGGGATAATAATGTAACAGTGTTTCAAAATGCATTCAGAAATGTTATAGTATTTCTGAAAGTTCTGTTTGAAGTCTTCTAACTTTGGGAGATGAAAGAAACCAGTTTGAGGTGTTTCATGAGGGTTTTTCATAGAGAATATGAAAAGTGGTTAAAGTTGTCTTACTTGAATAATATGTGGAACACACACTTAGTATTAGTTCAGACACTGAAAGTGATTTGCCCTAAAATATTTACCAAATCTGAGATTTTTTTTCACTACTGATACTGAGCCAAATTTAAAGGTTTGAATTTCTAATGATATGTAAACTTTGTTTTCCTATATAGTTAAGTTATAACCTCTCTGAATAGATCTTAGGGTAAAAAGCTTTCACTGTAAAATAAGCCCTAATTTCAGCTATCATAATTTGGGACTAATGCAGAGCTAGCCCTGCGCTGAAGGATTGGATACGAATGTGTTTTACACATTGAATTCTTCATCTTATCCGAGATTCTACCAGTGAATCAGTGACAACTTTGAAATCTAGAGTTGCTGAATGAGTTTAATCTTCTCCTGTTTCCTAGGCAAAAATAGTTCAAAACATTTTTTTTCATAGATCTGAGTATCCTGTATTTATATTATTGATATGAGATAGGAGCAGGTTTTTAAAATCTGGACTATAGGTAATGAAATAATGCATATATTATGTATGCAGGCCAATTTAAATAAGCTATTCTGTTTTAAAATACAATCTCATATTCATTTCTATATGCCATTTCATAAAATATGCCTTTTTTATTGACTTCTTTGGGCAGGAATTGTATGTGTAAAACAAATATGGAAATCAAGGACAGCTGTACAGTAAATCAAAGTCACAATGCTGAAAGCAGAAACTTGAGATGCTCCTTTAAAAAAATGACTTGTAAATCAACTCATGGTTGCCTGACATTTCCACTGATTAATGCCAGGGTCCTTTGAGGCATACTAATAGGATAAACAAGGAAAAATGGAAAATTTCTTGCCATAAGATGAGGGTCAGTTTGAAGATATTCAAGACTCAGTCACATCACTTAATCACAAATAGTTGTAACCTGAAGCAGAAATTAATTCAATGTGAATTTTTTACAATTAAACACAATAGTCTTTATATTGCTGCACATAATTAACCTTCATTGTCTCAAATTTTGCAAAATAAAACTAATTTCTACTTTTAATTACAAACATCTAATTTTTGTGAGTTATAACAAAATGGAATATTTTCTGAGTAGGCTATAGAGTAAATTTAGTTCTGAAAGTTCCTGGAATAATGTCATGGAGAAACATAATATAGCATCAGCCATAAAATGTCATGGTTGATAAGATGCTCACTGAAAGCTATTCCGAGGACTTCTCTATTAACTTTTGCAAATGCACACTTTGAATCCGTAAATCTTTATGGGAACACATTTTAACAAATGTACTGTGGTTTATATTTAAAAGCACTATGTGGTTTATAGTTAAAAGCAATTATGATTCACTCTGTCTGCTGAACTGACTAAAGGGAAGGTCTTCACTGAACACAAGACACTTAAGAACAGTAAAGATTGTTGTTAAAATTCAGAGTATCAGCCTCCTTCCAAACTGGGCCAGGGACCTCCTTTAATAAGACCAGCTTCAGTGAATATATATTCAGAGATATAAGGAGCTAAAGTAAGTTAATAGAAAAGAAAACATCAAAAGAGTACATTCTAAACAATTTATGGTATATATACACAATAGAATACTGTTCAGCCATAGAAAATGAAATCCTGCTATTTGTAACAACATAGATTATGATATTATGACAAGTGAAATAAGCCAGACACAGAAAGACAGACACTGCATAATCCCCACATGTCCTGGGAGGGACTTAGTGGAAGGTAATTGAACCATAGAGATGGTTACCCCCATGCTGCTGTTTTCCTGGTAGTGAGTTCTCATGAGATCTGATGGTTTTATAAAGGGCTTTTCCCTCTTTGCTCGACACTTCTTCGTGCCATCATGTGAAGAAGGATGTGTTTGCTTCCCCTTTTGCCATGATTGTAAGTTTCCTGAGGCCTTCCAAGCCCAGTGGAATAGTGAGTCAATTAATCATCTTTCCTTTATAAATTACCCAGTCTTGGACAGTTCTTTATAGCAGCATGAGAATGGACTAATACAGTACATTGGTCACAGAAAGTGGGGTGTGGCTGTAAAGATACTAAAAAATGTGGAAGAACTTTGGAACTGGGTAATAGGCAGAGGTTGGAACTGTTTGGGGGGGTGGCGGGGCTCGGAAGAAGATATGAAAATGTGGGAAAGTTTGGGACTTCCTAGAGACTTCTGAATCACTTTGACCAAAATGCTGATAGTGATATGGACAATGAAGTCCAGGCTTAGGTGGTCTCAGATGGAGATGAGGAACTTTTTGGGAACTGGAGTAAAAATGACTCTAGCTATGCAAAGAGACTGGCGGCATTTTGCCCCTTCCCTAGAGATCTGAGGTACTTTGAACTTCAGTTAGATGACTTAGGGTACCTGGCGGAAGAAATTTCTAAGTGGCAAAATGTTCAAGAAGAAGCAGAGAATAAAAGTTTGGAAAATTTACAGCCTGACAATGTGATAGAAAAGAAAACCCCATTTTCTGGAGAGAAATTCAAGCAGGCTGCAGAAATTTGCATAAGTAACAAGGAGCCAAATGTTAATCAGCAAGACAATGGGGAAAATATTTCCAGGGCATGTCAGAGAACTTTGCAGTAGCCCTGTCCATCACAGGCCGGGTGGTCTATGACAGAAAAATGGTTTCCTGTGCTGGACCTAGGGGCCCCTGCTCTCTGCAGTTGGGACATGGTGTCCTGTGTCCCAGCTGATTCAGCTCCAGCCACGGCTAAAAGGGACAAAGGTACATCTCAGGCCTTTGCTTTCAGAGGGTGCAAGGCCCAAGCCTTGGCAGCTTCTAAGAAGTGTTGGGCATCCGTAGGTGCACAGAAGACAATAATTGATGTTTGGGAACCTCCACGTGGATTTCAGATGATGTATGGAAACGCCTGGATGTCCAGGCAGAAGTCTGCTGCAGGGGCGGAACCCTCATAGAGAACCTTTACTAGGGCAGTGTGGAGGGGAAATGTGGGGTTAGATCCCACACAGGGTCCCCACTGGGCACTGCTTAGTGGAGCTATGAGAAGAGGACCACCATTCTGCAGAACCCAGAATGTTAGATCCACTGACAGCTTGCACCATGTACTTGGAAAATCCACAGACACTCAATGTCAGTTGTGAAGGCAGCCAGGAGGGGGGCCACGTCCTGCAAAGCCACAGGGGTGGAGCTGCTCAAGGCAGTGGGAGCCCAACTCTTGCATCAGCATGACTTGGATGTGAGACATGGAGTCCAAGGAGATCATTTTGGAACTTTAAGTTTTAATGATTGCCCTATTGGATTTCAGACTTGCATTGAGCCTGTAGCTCCTTTATTTTGGCCAATTTGTCTCATTTGGAACTGGTGTATTTACCCAATCCCTATACCCCCACTGTATCTAGGAAGTAACTCCTTTACTTTTGATTTTATAGGCTCTTAGATGGAAGGGACTTGCCTTGTCTCAGATGAGACTTTGGACTTGGACTTTTGGGTTAATGCTGGAATTAGCTAAGACATTGTGGAAATGTTGGAAAGGGCATAATTATGTTTTGAAATGTGAGGACATGAGATTTCAGAGGGACCGGAGGTGGAATGATATGGTTTGGCTCTGTGTCCCCACCCAAATCTCATCTTGAATTGTAGTTCCCATAATCCCCAGGTTTCATTGGACAGACCCCATAGGAGGTAATTGAATCATGGAGACTGTTACCCCCATGCTATTCCCGTGATAAGTGAGTGAGTTCTTACGAGATCTGATTTTACAAGGGGCTTTTTCCTCTTTGCTTGGCACTTCTCCTTCCTGCCATCACGTGAAGAAGGATGTTTTGTTTCCTCTTCCACCATGATTGTAAGTTTCCTGAGGCCTCCCCAGCCAAGCAGAACTGTGGGTAAGTTAATCCTCTTTCCTTTATAAATTACCCAGTCTCAAGCAGTTCTTTATAGCAGCATGAGAATGGACTACTACACCTCTGAAAAAAGTTGTGTAAAATAGAATGCTGCTGTATTTATTACAGGAAAAATAGAAGGCCAAAGACATGGGACCATTTGTGTCTCTTGATAAGTTTGTACTTTCTGTATTTCAAAATGTCACAAATAAAAGAAATTATAAGCAAAAAAGTTTGTAAATTAAAGTCTGAACAAAAGGGTTTTGATGGACTAAATAAAGGCCTCTCTTCTCTCATTGTCTGAAATGCTGTCTAGATAGTTGGACATTATTATGGTTAGTTATCTAACCGAATATACCTCCTTAAAACATTCAGGCTTGTTAAAAACATAAATGTTATCGTTATTGCCAGTGATTTAGAAGATATGTTTCTGATCTTGAAAATTTTGATTTTGATTTTCCTTTTTTTCCAATTCAAAGAAAGGAACTGGAAAGTTTGAGATAGTTACTCATATAGTTTCTGGTCCCCTAAACATTGTTGGAGATACCCTATTGTCATTTTTTTTTTTAGAATCCATAGAGAGTGATTCTGATGCAAGTATACCCATAAATAGAATATAATTAATTATATCACTGGTGCAGTCCAGTTATTATGATCAATTATTATTTATTTCTTGTAATCATTCCTCATTTATTTTAATAGCTTTCTATAACTTTACCTGCATAACTTAAATAACTTAAATTTTGACGTTTGCTTGCAATCATATATTTTCTGGCTATTTCTTAGGGCAGATAATTTTCATAAATAGCTGAATTTATCCTTTGTTTGAGGATTTTAAAATTATGTTAAATTTCCATGTTTATCTCCAAGTTACGGATTATGTCACTTTACCATGTGACTCCTTTCTGCAAACAAGCATTAACATCTATGGGTGATTTTGTAACAACAGCAAACATCGTCATTGTAGTATTCTCTGCCTTGGACTTTGTAAAGTTAAGGAAGTGATGTAGTAATATTTACTAGTTGTGTGATTTTGAATATTAGTTAATTTATCCAAACTCAAATTTCTTTCACCAGATTATAGGGAAACTTACAATTGCCTAGTTGATTTTCCATATAAATTAGGGATAATGTTTATTAAATTACCAAAAATAATGGTTGGCGTCTGTTACATATTATCAACTGAAGAGTGAAATTTGGAAAGGAGTGCTTTATTACTCATAAAATATTGCAGCCTTCAGGGTTGCCATTCTGACCGGCTGGGAAGCATAGCCTCCAGCCAGAAGTCAGAAACAGATACTTGAAAGGTGGGAAGAATAAGATAGTAATTTATGCTGAATGAGGTAGCCAAATATAAATATTCAATAAGCTATGGGAGGAGTCGTAAATGTTCACAAATGGAGAAACATGCACATGTGCAATTGAGCTTCATGCTTCTCCACAGGACCCATGTTGAAAAAATGGTGACAACAGCATGAACTCAGGGCACTCTCTGTTGTTAAAAAGTGAAGCAGAAGGCATGAAAACCCTCGCTGTGCATTCTCTCTAGACTGTCTAGAACCACTCTGTGATCAGTGGTCTCTTAGGCAAAAAAGGAGGGGCAGCATCAGGTGATTGGTTGATCTCAGTGGCGAAGTCCTTTTTTTTTCTCCCCCCTTTGGTTGTAGAGCCTTTTGGTTTGTTTTCTTTTTCTTTTCTTTTCTTTTTATTAATTTCCATAGGTTATTTGGGAACAGGTGGTGTTTGCTTACATGAGTAAGTTCTTTAGTGGTGATTTTGGTGCACACATCACCTGAGAAGTATACACTGCACACTATTTGTAGTCTTTTATCCCTTACCCCTTCCCATCCTTTCCCCTTGAGTTCCCAAAGTCCATTGTGTCATTCTTATGCCTTTGCATCCTCATAGCTTAGCCCCCACTTATTAGTGAGAACATACGATGTGTGTGTGTGTACACACACACACACACAATGGAATACTACTCAGCCACAAAAAGGAATGAATTAATGGCATTTGCAGCAACCTGAATAAGATAAGAGATTATTATTCTAAGTGAAGTAACTAGGGAATGAAGTCTTTTTAAAAGGACTGGTTTATGTTTAACCTTCAGGGAAGAAAGCCTAATAGCTGTTAGCCACCTGGGAAGGGATATAATGAGGGGTCTGTAACCTTCTATCTAGTCATGACAGGCAACTCAGCTTTCATGGTCTCTTTGTAGCCCTGTTGCCCAAGGGATGGTCTGTTCAGTTGGTTGGGATGCTTACAATTTTATTTTTATTTATCAATATGATGATTGTTGCAATGAATGATAATATATTATCATTAAAAATAATAAAAATAAGCCCTTTATTCAGTTACCTTAATTAGGTAATTTAATTAGAAATACCCCTGCTACTATTTTGAAAGATGGTCTTGAAACACAAGAAATTATGTAAAGATTATGGAGACTGTTTATATAATTTTTTAATTTAAAAAACTCATTTCAATTAATTGGTTTTAGTACAGGTCTTGTCATTCCTTAAGTACTGCTCTTCATTATTTCCTTACTTGGATTGGCTAGTGGTTTTTCTCTTATGAATTTTATGAAATAAATCAAGGTCAAGTTTAAGATAGAAAAAGGATGCTTTTAGAGAAGGCAAAGTAGGGTCTTAAATATGGAATTTGTATGACAAATTATCTTGCCCTTTGCTTCTGTTTCAGGGGCATACTTCTTATAAAATATGTGCTGACAAGGAAGAAACACAATTTCAGTTTCTTGTAAATAGCCAAGAGTATTTGTAGTCGGTTTTCCCAAATGCATTTGCTTTGTATTGTACAAAGTCGCTATTGTCTGTCATTAACATATCATTAACAATCATGTTATGTGAACACTTAATTATCTACCTTCATGCTGAGATTCCTTGACTTACCATATGTACAATGAAAATGTTGAATCAGCTTTTTAGTACAAGGTCATTGACAGGCCATGTGGGAGACACTGACTGATAAGAATGGAATCTTCTCACTCAGCCCGATGCTCCACCAAAGGGAGATTTTCAGTTTGCTTCTTATTAGCACGATTCACAATTGAGAAGTGTGGATGATCTTATGGTTATGTTGGAGTTGGCCTGCATGGGTTTGCAAGAGCTGGCTCTTAAAATTTTAGAAAACTTGCCAGCTGGTTTTTGAATACTGGTAGCTTGAAATTGGTCATAGTGTGAATACTTATAACACAGAAATTGGAAAATGCCTCTGCCTCTCTATTCCCCAAAGATCTTATTGTTAAACATTTATTAGCACATCTGGTTTACTTCCACAACTTTAGTACTCAGCTATTACCGGAAAAGTCCCTGATGAATATATTTGTTCTTTACTATAAAGTTTCAAGTGACAGAAATTAAAAAAAAAAATACTGCAGAAACTACACTGCTCTGGGTATAACTTCCTTTGAACAGTTAAAAATTTCCCACAGTCTGGCCGGGCACGGTGGCTCAGGCCTGTAATCCCAGCACTTTGGGAGGCCAAGGTGGGCATATCATGTGAAGTCAGAAGTTCAAGACCAGCCCGGCCAACATGGTGAAACTTCATCTCTACTAAAAATACAAAAATTAGCTATGCATGGTGGCATGTGCCTGTAGTCCCAGCTACTCGGGAGGTTGAGGCAGGAGAATCACTTGAACCCATGAGGTGGAGGTTGCAGTGAACTGAGATCATGCCACTGCACCCCAGACTGGACGGCAGAGTAAAACTCTGTCTCAAAACAAAAACAAAAACAAAAAATTTCTCACTAGTCTAAGTAGATGGAAAAAGAAATAGTTTTTTTCCAATTATTAGTTTACCATAATTTGGCTCTTCTAGGTCCAAAGTACTAATGCTTTCTATTTAAAATCGTATTTCAGAAGATAAAGTT
This sequence comes from Pongo abelii, assembly GCF_028885655.2. Taxonomy (NCBI): domain Eukaryota; kingdom Metazoa; phylum Chordata; class Mammalia; order Primates; family Hominidae; genus Pongo; species Pongo abelii. The sequence continues at coordinate 87,409,848 of NC_071991.2, read as the reverse complement.
TTAAAAAAATTTTAAAGGCAATGACAAAAAAAAAAGATTTTAGTATTATTACCAAGTGACCTAGATATAAAATTTTATCCATTAATGCAGCATCATGAACTTCCTATAATTTCCTTTCTGGTCTCAGATGAAGGGATTTTAGGTTATTGCCACCTAAGAAAGCGTGGGATCAGAGTCTTAAAATAAATCAATATTCATGTGGTCTAAAATAATTCCTCCTGTAATAAAGTCATACCATTTTCAATCAAAAATATAATTCAAATGGGGAATTGGCAAAATTCCAATGCTTGCTGTATGGTTAGTGGTTTTACAACTAATTCCTTGTATCATAGTGCATGATCCTTGGATTAATGTCCGTGATGATTAGTCACTTTGTTAATTCACCTGTCCATCAGGACTCATTTGTGATACCTTATTCTTCCTTCAGATGGTTTAAATTTTAAAAGAGAGTACAATTCTCATCTTCTAAAGGTGCATTAGATATCGTCATCTACCAGGGTCTTATTTATTGAAAGACCTTCCAAGAAAATAGGAAATTTTCTTCCTCTTTCTGCTTTTTCAAAACAGTTCATTTTCATATATCAAAACCTGCTCATTATAACAAGTGAAATGATAGAGATGAACAGAGAAAAAGCTAATAATTCCCACCTAAGTCCCTCTTAATGATTACCTTTCTGTCATAACAACTTTTTATATACATGTATTATTTCATATCATTTTCCAAGTTATATCCAAACAAATGGATATAACTCATTATCATTTTGTTGAGGTTTTATTAAGGTAGAAGCACAAAATAAACCTCATTTTATGACTTTGTTACTTTTTTTTTTTACATAAAATGTATTATGGGTATCACTCCTGGGCAATAGATACTGATCCTACTCATTCTTAATGGCTACCCAATGTTCCATAATATAGATGTATCAATGTTTTCAACTATTCATTTATTTATAAACCTTCCATTTACTTTTGCATTTTATCTCTTCTACAGGAAATGCTGTGTTAAAGATCCTTGCCTGTGTGTAGGTGTGTGTGCATGTATACAGTTATTTCAGTAAAAAAAAAATTCCAGAAGAGTTACTACTATAAATTTTTAAATAGGTATTACCAAATTGTTTTTCAAATAATTGTGTCAGTTGATAGTCTCACAAGTAAACTTTTAGGAACTATTTACTTTCAATGACCAAAAGAAATTGATACTATTACCAAGTGGTTTAAATGTAGAATTTCAACCATTAATACAGAATTATTAAAAGGATATGAGAATGAATTTCTCCACATATTATCAAGTGCTGGATTTTATTGTTCCTGTTCATTTTTACTGGATTCAGAAGCCCGAAGTTTGCTATTTTACCATTCAAGCTTCTGAGTCCAGCAGATACCAATTTTAATATATGCCAATCTGATAAGAAGAAAAACATGGTCTTAATGTCCACTAGTGAGATTTAACATCTTTTCATATACTAAGAGTCTATTTTGAATTTTATTTTGTTAATTATATTTCAATTAATTGCTCGCTTTCCCTTTAATCTTTTAATCTTTGAGTTTTATTTCATCTCATAAATTTATGAGTTTCCTTTGTTTATCAAATATATTAACAATTTGCAGTATAGTGTCATGGTTACAAGCACAGACTGGTGTCAAACTACCTGCCTTCAAATCGTGTCTTCCACATCTCTTACCAGTGTGTCTTTGGGGAAGTGTCTTGTCTTCCCTGTTGTTCAGTTTCTTAATTTATGAAATGGAAAGAATACCAAGACCTCCCTCACTGGGCTGTTTTGAGGAAGAAGTGTTAGCTATTAATATATATACATTTTCCCCTTGTGATTTTGTTTGTCTTTGAACTTTGGGATATCTTTCATTTTACCAACTTAAAGATTTTTTATGTTGTTAAATATGTCTAATTTGTTTTATGGATTATGCATTTTCTTTCACTTAAAGATCTCTCCCACTCCTAACTCTTTTTATTCTTCAGGTATTAACTTTGTTTTTTATTTTTTTGAGACAAGGTCTCAGTCTGTCACCAAGGCTGGAATGCAGTAGTGTGATTATGACTCACTGCAGCCTCCAGCTCCTGGGCTCAAGTGATCCTGCCACATCAGCCTCCTGAGTAGCTGGGACTACAGGTGTGTGCCACCATGCCCAGCTAATATTTTTTAATTGTTTACATTCAGTTTTATAATTTTTCTGTATATTTCCTAAGTTTCTAAATAACTAGTAAATTACAAGATAACCAAAGCTATGCTCAGTGATTGCTGGTGCTAGATTGCATATATGAAATAACTGTAAAACAAGAAATAATTATAATAGTAAATAATTTTCATAATTATAGATTTTGAAACTAAGTTAAAATTGCTACATTGAACATTACAATTTAAAAGTACACTTCAAAGAAGCATTTATTATTTTATTTATTTGGGGTCATTTTCACCAAACTAGCAACTTCATGGGTACAAAAACATTGAATGGCATATAGTCTCTGATTTTGTGTCCTTGGTTAATGACAGGAAGCACAGAACTCAAATCTTGTACACAAGGAACCCATCTTACTATGGCTTTCCTATCCAAGCATTGCCTCAACAAAACGTACTCACATTTAGCCCAATTCATTCTTTTTCATGCATGTGGAATAATGATATTCAGGTTTTCTAAGAAAACTGATATTTCCCACACTCACTTCTTTGCACTGCAGTTTAAGAGTGTATGAAAGCTACTTACCCTTTGGTCATCCATGTTTGAAAGAGATATTTGGGCTTTCACATTTTTGTGTTACCTAGTTAGTGTAAAACTTGTCTGTATTCCTCCAGCTTAATTAAGATCAACTGTGCCTAACAAAGTCATTGATTTCTTCTTTAACATTAAATCATATTCCAAAAGAATTGCCAACTTCTCTTGCTACATACAATTTAATTTAGGTATAATTATAACAGTTTTATGGTATATTGTTTTTATAAAATTAAATAGAATGTTTCTTACAGAATTTTGTAAAAGACGTTCTGGGTGTGATTTCTGTAATCAGGCTGTCAGAAAGCTAGTCTGTCAAATGAATGAATACGTGACATTACTTTAGTCAAAACTATACTTTTATTGCTTTTACCTCCTCGTTGTATTTGTAGCACCTAGTCATAATTTCTAATTTGACAGACACTTGAGTCTTGTTGCCGTACTCAGTGGTGTTTCTTGTCACTTTCTCTTTACCTCAGGTGCTTTCATTTCTGCATTTGACTCCAGTATCTAGAAAATCATACATAATGGCAATTTACACTGAATAATAAAGTAGATTTGTGTGAATTTTTTCTTGAGCTATTCATTTTGAACTTCAAGTCAATATTAAGAATAATATCAACATTAAAAGTAAACTAATTTGCAACTGAACTTTGCAGCAGGGATCAAGGAAGAGTTTTGCATAAATGTTACCATATTATTTTTCAGTATCATAACTTTTTGATTGTTTTTGGCTATAGTCACAATTTTTCCTCTTTCAGATTATCACTTTTCATTTCCTTCCTCTTCTCTTTTCTTCCTTCCTTCATTTTTTCCTTCAATCGCTTTTCTTCCTTGCATTTCTTGCTCTCTCGTTCTCTCTCTCTGGTTGAATATAATTGATTGTATACTCTTATGCACTCAGAAAAAAGTCTTAAAACCTCTTATCTGAACTGATATTTTGTATTGAAGAGAGTAATATGAAAATTGAAGGCAGAAATTGAAGATCTGACCTAATTGGATGTTGAATGTTGGTCCTCCCTTGTCTTAGATGGGGAGAATATAGGTAATAGGTTCTGTCTATGTTGAAGTGTTATTTGTCACTCACTATTCAATTTCAGTACTCATATATGGCTTTAACCTCTGTTAACCTGCACAATTACATTTTCACAACTATAGCTATGCTGCCACTTAAAATGTGGTTATTTGTCTTAAAATTGTTCACCAAATTTCATGCAGAATTCTAAGCCTGATCTCCTTGGAGATATGACTCATTTGATAGGTAGAGGCTTTCATAAGTAGTTAGCCTGGTTCTCTCCTGCTGTGTTCTTCTCTTCCCTGGCATTTGCCCTGTGTTTTAGGAAATTAATTGTTGTCTTATATGTGCCTATTATACAAGAATAAAATAATTTATTCTCATATATTCATATATACTTATATATAATATAAATATATATTATTACTAATATATATTTATATATTATTTGAAACCTTATATATTCTTACTATATATGAATAAAACACTTTCTGGAGAGAAAAAAAAACAGACATCAGAATAGTGCCTGGGATAGCCTATTTGATAAATATTTGTTGCATTATTTCATACATGAATGATGGCACAATAAATTTTCTTTTATAGATTAGCATTTCAGAGAGATGCTCAGACCATACCACTTCTAAGGAAATGATTGTGGCTTAGAAAGGAAGGAAAGACGAACAAGAAGTAGTAAAGGATGGTCAAGCACTGAGTAAGCTTTTTTTCATTTTTTTAATCTGGCATAAAGCATTAGGAAAAAACAACTCATTTTTTCCAGATGTTCCAGTCTTTCAACTGACGTATTTACGGCTAGAGCAGTCTTATTCATTTATTTATTTATTTTTGGAGTGGAGGAAGAGGAGGTAGTCAGGTGGTTTACAAAAGGTGGATTTCTAAGTCTCTGTCAACATAGACCAACCCTGCTGGACCTCATACTTTTTCCCCTTCCTCCCTCTCATCCTTATTTTCTTCCTTTTCTTCTTCCTTTCTTTAAAACTACATTTTGAATGTCTACTTGAATACCTGTTCAAGGCATTGATACTTATCAGTAAATACAATGGCCAAGAACTTTGCTACCATGTAGTCATACCTTCTACAACAGGGAGAAAACTAAAATAAAGCAAACACTCAAATACCAAAATTTAAGATAGTAATAATTACTATTATAAACAGAGTAATGAGTTAAAGAGTGATGGGGTGAAAGTGATGTTAAGTGTTGACTTAGATTGACTGGCTATGGAAGACCTAGTTGAAAAGGTTAATTTTGAGGGATGACTTGACCAAGAAAGTTTGGTTATGGGGAAATCTGTGGCAGAGGGAAGAATCCTTCTGAGGAAAGGCTGAGTACACAGAGGAGGCTTATGTGACTGGAACTTGGAAAGTGAAGACAAGAATGGTAGAAAGTGAAGGTCCAGGTTTTCTAAACCTTGAAGACTCCTGTAAGTTCAATGAGAAGCCAAAGGGTTGTTATAATAGCAAAACGCTAAGATCTGATTTGTAGTTTGGATGCTATGTGGAGAAGGGGTTAGGTATAGGTTAAAAGAATGAGCACTGGGATTGGGGTGATTAGGTCCATCAGTAATATATGTGGGCCTAGCGCAAGAGGAAAAATGGAGGGAAATAAATGGGATGGAAGGTTAATAACATGTCACAACAAGGTTGGATCCAGTTTTATCTAATTCCTGATATCAACTTCACCTCCAAGCAGATAGAAGTGGGGTAAAGACTGGCCACCCCCTTCCTTTGTCCAGTAAAAAGTCTCACACATGTGAGTGAACACTGTAGCTGTTTAGGCAGGAAATTCCATGGTCCTTTGCATTTGGAAAGTATAGCAGCCAGGGAAACCTTCTCCTTATTGCTCTGGAGGTTTGCTGCAAAAAAATCAATCAGAAAAAGGTGAGGGGTAGAGCTGCACAGGAACAAAAGTATAATTATGCAGATTCATTTCCTCAAGTAATTTCTTGGTGCTGCTCTTAGAAGAATAGATGAAAGCTCTGTCTGGGTGTGGTGATAACTCCAAGTCTCTTCTCAGGTGATTGATTTTTCCTGGTTATTTGATGAGATCACTTAGGGTGAGGATTTAAGACAATTGTATTTCTTTTGGAAAGAAGCTTTCTTGGTCAGATAAGGAAATTCCAAAGATACTCTCTCCCTGTAATTGGAAGTGGAGATGCAAGACAAGGTTAGAGGAGCATTGATTCTGAGGCATCTTCAAAAGTCTCTCAGTATATCAGAGTGCCAGTCTTTGGGATATTGCTTTTTGAGTCTCAACAAAAGGGATGGATAAATGGGGTTGTGAACTTTCGAGGATGTAAACACTCAGTCTCAAAGATTCCTTGTCCTGTAGCGTAGGATAAATGTAGAGGTGGGCAAAATTGGGCCCGGTAAAGCTGGAAGCCCAGGGGCACATACCCTGTTTGCTCAGTTCTAAGGGAAGTGTCATTACTGATAACATTAAACATGGAGAAAAGTAGAGAGGTGCTATGTATGTTTAGAAGTAAAATCAACCAAGTTGAAAACTGGGTTTGAGGAAAATAGACAGTACGTGTCTTCTTAGAGCTTATGATGTAGCAAGGAAAGGAGACGTAAGATCATGGGGAGACCTGTTAAAATTGAATACAGCAAAGAAAATCCCTCCTGCCTCCAGTCCCAGATGTCTTTTTCATGCAGTATTTTTGATATGACACTGAAATGGGACTAAACTTCTGTAGGAAAGGCATAATACCAACCAAATTTCAAATAGTCAACATAATACTTTTCCAGAAAATAAATGGGATCGAAGGTTAATAACCTGTCACAAGGTTGGATCTTACCAGTTTTGCCTACTTCCTGAAATCACCACACGTCTAAGCAGATAGGAATGGGGGAAAGACTATAACAGGAATAGGTTCATTGCCTGATGCACACAGCAAGTCAATACACTAAGACTCTGGGTTGCAACAGAGGAAGAGGTTTAGTCATAGTGTCACTGAATGAAGAAATGGGAAGAAACCTCAAATCTATCTTCCGGGGGAATTTGGGGTTAGGGTTTTAAAGGTTTTGGAGTGGGCCGAAGTGTGAAGATTGTTGATTGGTCAAAGAGTGCAGGGAGAAGTCATGGGACAGGGAGAGGAAGAAGTTGTATTTTCATGCTGGTCCCATTTCTCTGAGGGGGTCCTCCAACTTGTTGCTGGAATTTGGAGTCCAAAAAACATCTTAAGTGATAGATTCTTAAACAAAAGCCTTATGATTGTAAAGTCAGAGATCCTGTCTATAGGAACAATGGGGATGAAAGTCAATTCTTAAACAGTCTTATGACCCTAGTGTCGGAAATCCCTTTCGTAGGAACAATGGGGATGCAAATGGTCAGTAACCAATGCTAACGTGACTTTGAGCGGCAAGAAAATAGGTCAAAATGCAGCCGGATTAATGCTTAATTATAACTATATTTCTGTCCAGAAAGTGGCATGCAATTCTTATCAACCCTGGGGAGGGGGCAGTTTCAAGACTAAAGAGATAGGGAGGCCAAAAACAGTTTGCTCAGACCATCCAATGACTGGAGCTCAGAGTAAGGGCTACAGTTCCTTGAAGGACTAGGAAAGCAAGGAAAAACCCTCTTCATTTATTTAAAAAAACTAATCAATTAATTAATCAATTAAAACTATATCATTCCAAGTCACTGCTGGGCACAGAGAAGTGTTAGTGGAATTTACATTGTTTCTGACTTTATCGATGTCCAGTGTAATAAAGGCATTCAGAGGGGGTGTGAGGGATGAAGAGAGATGAGGCTGGGTAGAGGCGGAAAGAAGCCCAGTGGCAAATGGCCAATGAAGGAAGCAGGCCACTGTGGAGTGGGGTTAGAGTAGAAGCAAGTGATGTGATGTGTTTTATTATTCCGTACTATTAAATTTTTGGTCTAAACCTCCTTGATTTCCTCCCCAGATCAAGAAGTTGATTACCTGTCTTTGAGGAGCTTGGTCAAGGGATCCTAATTTCAAACCTTATGAAATGCAGGGGTGGACAAAGAAGTACATCATTATTACAAAAACTAATCTATAAAATGACACAGATTAAGTGTGCAAGTAAAGAGAACAACTGAGGCATTTATCAATATTGTATCCCAGAAAAAGAGAAATGTTCCAGAGTCTCTCGGGGGAGGTCAATTCTCAGGCCAGTGGTTCAATAATACAAAACAACATTAACATAGCAGCCCATTTCATCAACTTTGATTACACTCCTCTGGATGCTTACTTGCCCTTAATGACTGTTAGTAAGATGTTTTCCCTATATTTATTAGAAAAGCAACCTTTATGTTAAAGGTCTGCAAATAAAATAATGTGTTGAAATATGGGGATATTTTGAAACTGCTTAGGTATAGTGAAAGTTAATGATTTCAGTTACATCTTTATAATTACTGTCATCAGGTTTCTACCTTTATGGCTTCTTAATTGTTTAAAGATCATAAAACAGAAAATTTAGCACAAGCTTGAGAAAGATATTTTATGGTATAACATAATTTTATATTGATATTATCACAATAAAAAGATTAACAATGGATTTTACTTTCTACATCTTTGATTATTATTTTAACTATAATATACTATGTAGTCTGTAGCATAACATTCCTACTAAATAAACACTCTGTTTTTATTTAGAAACAAGCATTTTTTAAGATTTTAACTTTTACCAGGCTTACCCTATTGATGCAAAATAAGGAATGGGGGGTCTGGTAGTACACGAAGGAAAAAAGACAGGATGACACTTCCCACTGGGGAAAGTCAAATTTACCCCTCAGAAATGTGGCAGTGAAGGGTTTTGTTTGTTTGTTTGTTTTTAGATAGGGTTTCACTCTTGTCCATCTGGAGTGCAATGGTACAATTTCAGCTCACTGCAACCTTGACCTCCCAGGCTCAGGTGATCCTCCCACCTCAGCCTCCAGAGTAGCTAGGACTACAGGCCTGTGCCACCACATCCAGCTATTCTTTGCATTTTTTGTGGAGACAGGCTTTCACCATGTTGCCCAGGATGGTCTCTAACTCCTGAGTTCAAGTGATCTTCCAAGTTTGGCCTCCTAAAGTGCTAGGATTACAGGTGTGAGCCATCATGCCCAGTTGGAATGGTTCCTTTCAGGCTAAATAATTCTCTTTTGGTCAAATTCATTTGCTTCATTCTAGTGTATTGAGACTGTACTCATAAAACCTCATGCCTATCATAATCCCAAAAAACAAAATCCTAAATATAAATATTGAAATCCTGAAACCCAAATTCTGGGGAAGGGATTATTGCATTTTCAGTTGTATGCAGGATAGTTGCTTCATGTTAGTTTCATCACATTAGGTGAAATTATTACTTTGTGCATTAGTCTGTTCTTTCATTGCATTAAACAAATGCCTGAGGCTGGGTAATATATAAAGAAAAGAGATTTAATTGGTTCACATTCTGCAGGCTGTACAGGAAGTGTGGCGTGGGCCTGTACTTCTGGTGAAGGCCTCAGGAAGCTTACAATCATGGTGGAAGGCAAAAGGACAGTAGGCATGTCACATGGCAAGGGTAGAAGCCAGAGAGAGAAAAGGAGGAGATCTTAGACTCTTAAACAACCAGATTCCAAGTGAACTGAGCAAGAACTCACTCATCACCAAGGGGACTGCACTAAGCCATTCATGAGGGATTCACCATGATCCAGTACTTCCCACTAGGCCCCATCTCCAGGACCACGGATCACATTTCAACATGAGATTTAGAAGGGGCACACATCCAGACCATATCACTTTGTTATTGTTTTTATTTGGAAATAAAATATAGTTTAAAGATATATGTATGCATACCAAGTTGACAAAGGCTATTCTAACTTGTGGGACTTAATTTTGGATGTCAACTTGAGTGGATTAAGGAATACCTAAAAACCTGGTAAAGCATTATTTTGGGTGTGTCTGTGAGGGTGTTTCCAGAGGAGATTGGTGTGTGAGGTTGAGCGGTCTAGATGGGACATGCTCTCAATGTTGGAGAGCACCATCTAATTGGCTGGGGCCTGGAGAGAATGAATACAGAAGGTGAATTGCTCTCTCTTTGAGACATTCTTCTGCTGCCTTGGAAATTAGAGCTCTGGACTAACTCACTAGGCTTTGGACTCTAGGACTTACACCAGTGGTAACCTGGGTCCTCAGGCTTTCAGAGCCCTCTGACTGAGAGTTACACCATTGGCTTCCCTGGTTCTGAGGCCTTGGGACTTGAACTGAGCCATACTATCAGCATCCCAGGGTCTCCAGCTTGCAGATAGCCTGTCATGAGACTTCTCAGCCACCATAATTGCATAAGTCAATTCTGTTAATAAGTGCACTATGTCTATATACATGTCATATTGGTTCTGTCTCTCTGAAGAGCCCTAATTCAGATTAGGTATTGGGAAAGCTGAATATCATTTCTTCTTACTGTATTCCTTACAACATAATGGAAGAGATCTGTGAAATTGTTCTCTTGCAAAAACGCTGTGATAAGTGAAGGAGTCTACTTAATGGTAAGGAGAAAAGCTTAAAAGTGAATTATGAAAGCTATGAAAGCAGAAAATCACTTAATTGCAATGGCAGAGCAATAATCAGACTTACAAGTGGGCAGCATCTACTTGCAAAATTTGTCGATCACAACCACTCTCCCAATCTATATGCAGTGGTTTAAAGATCACAGAAGAGGAGAAAATGCAGGTGAAAAATACAAGAAATCTCCCCTGCCAAGTTATTTAATCATATATTAATTCTACTCCTCCACACATAGTGCCAATTTGATGTGCTATGTATTTCATCTTTGCATCATTTCTAGTACTGAGAAATACATTGTGCAAAGATTTTTAGAGTTTTAATTTATCTTATACATTTTTGCAAAATTGACTCCACAAAAGTGAGTTAACACAATGCTGACTTTGTGTGTAAGCACTGTGCATGTACATAAAAAACACTGAAACTTAATAAATGAAAAGATGTCTTTTTTGTACATCGGCATTTGTGAAAGACAACATTTCTTAATATCCTGGCTTTATTGGCAACTGCATATGGAGTGGTGACACAATGAAGTTTTTGGTCAATGTCATCAAGATTTTGGTTGTCTGTCCTGGTATTTCAGATGACCACAGTTATAAAGCTGGGTGCACACAACTAATTACCAACCATAGTAATACGTATTTATACATTTCACTTTTGAACTTTTTTATCACTATGGTTTGTCTGCTCATAACTGTTACACCCTTATGACTGTTGTTAGTATACCTGAATGTTTATGCTTGCAAAATATGTATGTTATTAGTGCCTATTTTATGGTTAATGTAGCCTATAAACTGTTCTGTTGTGTTTGCATATTATTCTCAAATATCTCCCTTTAAAAATGTAAATATGTGTCTTTCAAATAATTTTTTAAAAATATCCAGAATTATATTTTTGAAATTTTGATCTTTTGGGATTTCAGCATTTGGGATTATGGTGTTTGGAATTATATCTTTTGTGACTCTGGCCCAAACCCCATGAAAATGTGTGTGTGTGTGTCTGCGTGTGTGTGATGTATTCATATCAGGGAAACGACACACTAGAAAGTGTGAATTTAAGCTTATGTTCAAAATTTCAACTACCACCTACGCATTTTATAACTCTGAAATGTATATATTCAAAACACTCCATGCCCTCTCCTGGGACCCACACATATTTCCTAGAGGCAGCACTATTATGGATAAGAGCAGGGATTTTGAAGTAAGATAGTTCTAACCATGTCATATCCCAGCTGTGTAACCTTGTGTGAGTTACTCACCTCTTTGTGTTTCACTCAGTTTCATTTCATAAGTTTTATAAAAGTTAAGAGAGTTAATATATATAAAACGCTCACATCAGTGTCTGGTAATAGCGCTATATAAATGATCGCATTTATCATTATTAATATCATATCTTACTGTCTATTGCACATCTCCATCATCAGGATGTCTCACAAACAACGAAACTCAGTGTGTTCTCAAATTAACTTTATCTTCTTCCTCTCTACCTCTCTCCCAATCGCCTCCTCTTCTGTATACTATATGTATACTCTTGGCCAAGTCAGTTATCTTGGTTTCCTTCAAACATTCATCACTCCCAATTCCTAGGGGGTCAGTTATTCTTCATATACTCATCAAAAGCACTGCCCTTGTCTTCCCAGCTGCCAATGCTCGAGGCAGACTCGATACCGTATCCAGGAGGCATCACCATGATATCTTCCTGATGACCACTACTTCCAGAAAGAAGGCCCTTCTCATCTACCCTTTACTCTGTCAATAGGAAGTCTTTCTTAAATAGTAAACAGAAATATACAACCCTGCCACTCACATACTTAGAAATCATTCTGTGGATCTCCATTCTTTACAGAACATTTGAACTTCTTGACATGGAGTACAAGGCACTCATAGTCACTCCTGTAATTACTTCATCAGCAGCCTCTTGCTTTTGCTGCCATCTCCAGCTGGACCTTGTTACCTCCCTTCACACCCCATTTTTACCACTCCCAAAACCCTTGCCCTAAGCAATATTGACATGACTTCTACCCAGCCTACACCTCAAAAAGAGTTAGCACTCCTCTCTGTGTTTTCTTGGCAATCAGTCTCTGCAAAATGACTTTTGTCATATTATTTTGTTATTTTTATTTATATATTGTAATTTTTTTCTCATTTTGACTATTAGCTCTTTGAAGGCAAGACTATACGGTATTATTTTTGTTTCCTGATACTTAAAGTAGAGCCTGCTATACAGTAGGTGTTCAGTTAATATCTTTTCAATTAGTGAAGAAAGTAGTCTGAGGTAAGTCAGGGAATTGACTGCTGATGACTAACACATCATCACCTGCCCATTATTTCCTATTGAGTGGACCCAGTCAACTCATGCTTTTATTTTCCAGATTCATTGAGGTGAGTATAATCAATTCAAAATGACAGGTAATTCCTACATACTTATTTATATTTTTATTCTTTTTTCCTACCTTCTGGTATTTTAAGGATTCACTTATGAAATGATAAATTTACATTATCAGAAGAAATTTGCTATGAATAGAAGCTTAATAGTGGATTAAAGGCAGGGTTGTTCTGAAATTTTACTTTGCCCTTACTATCTTTTGACCTTAGGATAGGTACTTTAACCTTCTAAGATACACCTGAAAATTTGACATAATAGCAATACTTTATTTCATGATTGTTGTAAGAAGTAAGATAATGTGTTTGCAGTACTTAGTACAATGTTAGACATGAAAGTAAGTATATTGTAAGTATTAGCAATCGTTATTATTTGTTCAACTATAGTAGAAGTATACCTCCCAATTAGAAAGAAATGATACAAAATTGCTGGTCAAACTAAGCTATTTTTTTTTCTTTATCATCGTGAAAATGGTTAAATTTGGGGCATTTTGAGGACCTACTGCATGTCTGATGCTGTGCAAGACTTGGAAAACGTATAGCTATTTACTTATGAGAATAAATTCTTTAGTCAATTAGCTCATAGTCTATGGTTTCATAAATGTTCATCTTTAGAATACATATTAGAAGCAGAAGAAAATAGGAACCTAGCTCAAATGTAAATCAAACTGAGGTGTCAGTAGAACATATCACCAATCAACAGATACCTGTTAGGTATCATGCTATGCAGAACTCATAGGAAGAAGTTTCATGCCATTCAGTTAATTATTAGAGAGAAAAACTGGTAGTAATCAAGGTGGGAAACTGGGGGAAGCAAATATAGACCACCTTGTGCTTTATGATGTATAGGAGATGAGAATGCAGAATAGCTTCATGTGAAGAAAGAGGAAGACCATCACAATGTTTAAAATATTTTCTTTGCTTTCAAATTATTTAACTAAAATTGTCTGCATCAGTGGAGGAAGACCCCAATATTTAATTCAGTCACCCATTCATTTGTTCATTCATTCAGTAAACACGTACTAAGTGTCTAGGCAAGTAGAATACACTGAATCACAATTGGGTGAATGAATATGTCAATAGCTAGGACCGTCCTTGGTGTTGGTTACAGCCAGTAGAGAAATCAGACAAAGTGCCCTCAGAAAAAAATATATTTTCAAATTAGTAGTATTGTGTGTTACTCTCAATAAACTATTAACTAAGATTTATTGGGTAGTTTAGAGTTGGTGGTTGTGTCAGTGAAGCAGGTTGGGTTCTCGAGGAAGCAGACTCTGAGACAGAGTTTAGCATTCAGAATATTTATTAGAGAAGGAGCTGAAGCAGGATTGGGCAGAGGGAGAGGTCAAGATGCACTGCAGCATTGGCAGACCCTCCGTGGAGATCTGGACCTTTAATGGTTACCCAGAGTTGTCCTACCTTGGGTCCAAATGACTGGGCTTTTATAAGAGTGCCTCATTCAGCCACTGGATATTGTCTGCTCCAGAAGAACATAACTTTGAGTGAGGCTGTTCTCTCTCCTGGAAACAATCCCTTAAGGGCAGATAGCTGACTATCCACTCACAGCCCTCCCTGAAGCTGGGGCAGCAAGTCCTTCCTTGACAAGGAAGCTGCTCGGTATAACCCGTGTCTACCATAGTCATTTAAGGTTTCAGGACAATAACCTAAGAACAACTCAAATTGGCTTATATAATAATTAGCTCACATAACTGAAAAGTTGAGAACTAAGTAAACTTTAAATGTGGTTTAGATTAGAGCTCACATCTTGAGGTTTATTTCTTGGTTGATGGATTGATTGTTCCTTTATAAAAGTCTGGTCATACAACCATGGAACAAAAATCCTGATCCTTTCTCCCTTTTTAAGATTTCTAACCCCTAAGGTTCCTTTCTGGTGGGGCATGTCATGTGCACAGTAAGACATTTGACAGAATTCCTGTTCTCCACCCAGTAGGTGCCTATAGCAAACTGGAGGCTTCCTTGTAATTATCTCTCATCCTCCCTGAATGTTGGTGGTAAATATTATTAACTTCAGTGGAAGGTGGTCACATCATGAGTGCCAGAAGCAGAATTCAATTGTCTGGTGGCCACCCATGCTGATTACCTGTTCTCTGCATCACACTAGCTTCACTTAGGGGTCATCCAGAAAGGCAAGAATCAGGCTGGGCACAGATTTTCATGATTGTCTTCAGAACAGAATTAAGGAGAAGGCTAGAAGGGAAATTGCCTGGGGTGCCAGGCCACAAAAACCACTAAAATATCACTGGAAACAGTTTGGAGAAAAAAAATCACTAGAATTTCTCTCAGGGAAGGGTACTGTTTGTGGTCAGAAGAAATACTTCCATGAGCCACCTGTCAGGAGAAAGAACCCTCTGGTAGGAGCTTGCCAGAGCAGCTGCCCTCTAGGTCATGTGAGCAAGTAAACTACAGAGCATGTGTTTGGATGAATGAGGCCTGCACTGTGAGCTAGAACTAAATCATTCAGTGGCATTGCCACTGGCTGCCTTTCTTCTCAGCCCTGAAGGCAGCCTGCTGGTGCCAGCATTGAGCTTTCTTCTTAAACATATGTCGAATAAATGTATTGATTGGAGTCCCATGTTACCAGCTGGGCCAAAGTAATTCTCACCCTATCTCTCAGCCCATAGGTTTTCTGCATGGATGCATCATATGTATTTGTTTTTCTTTTTGTATTCGATGATGCAATAAAGCTTGGACTTCAGAACCCCTCACCAGTATGGGACCCCTTTAAAACCCTGAAAGGGGCCCAGCAATTTATACACATGTTTATTAATTAGTCTTTTCTTATTGCTGTAACAAATTCCTACAACACACAGTGGGTTTAAACACTAGTTTATTCTCTTATAGATCTGGAGGTCAGAAGTCTAAAACCGAAGTGTTGGCAGGCCTGTGTTTCTTCTAAAGGCTTCTGGTAGGGTTGGGGAGGGGTTTTTGTTTCCTTGCTTTTTCCAGCTTCTAGAGGCTGGCTGCCTGCATTCCCTGGGTTGTAACTCCTTCTTCACATCATCTCAACCTTTTACTTCCATCTTCAGATCCTCTTTTGTCCCTCTGATCTCCTGCTTCCTTTTATAAAGATGCTCACAACTTCATTATGCCCATCTCCTGATAACCCAGGATAATCTTCCCATTTCAAAGTGCTTAATTTAATCACATCTGCAGTCTTCTGTTGTAGATAGTGCCTTGTAAATTTTGAGGATTAGAAAGTAGACATCTTGGGGAGCCATTATTCTGCCCACCACAACACAATCATATGTTTAAGTACAATTTGTAGAAGACATTGCATACACACTCAGTTAAAATGGCCATCCCTAATAACTTCTGATGTCACACTTTACCTAAGGTTTGGTAGTCTTGGTTAGTTTCAAGCATTCAAGGTTCTAAGGGGAGTTTGGTTTGAGAACACATTTGGTTTGTTTTCATGGGACATATTGATCACAGTCACAGTGTGTATTTTTAAGGTGTTGCTGGCTAGCTGGTGTGGGAATGGCTTCCCAGGAGTAGTCCTACTGCCTGTTATGCTAACTCACTCAACATTGTGCCCTGAAGCCACAGGGCACAATGAAGCCTTGATCCTGGACCAAGGATCAAATTGCAATAAAATTATGTCCTATGGTGCCTGGAACTCTTAAGTATATAGGTAGTGGAGGGGAATCAGTGCTCAAAATACCTGGAGCCTGAAAACAAGTCTGTAGAAAATAATAGGAACCATTAGCAGGTTAAAAATGTAAGTGAAGAATTTGTTTTTCATTGATGCCTGGCCAAAATTATCCTTAATTAAAAACCAGTTTTAATCAAACATGCTAGAGGACAGACTGGACTTTCTTTTAAAAAATTGTCTTTATATAAAATGATAATTACCAAATATTTGTCATCCGGGGTAACAATTAATGAGTATGCAGCCAAAAGTTGTATAGAAAACTTATTTTTAAGCTATGCCAGGCAGTTCATAATAAAAACATTACATTCTTTTGCTTGTTTGTTTGTTTTGTTTTGTTTTGTTTTGATTTTTTGAGATGCAGTTTCGCTCTTGTTACCCAGGCTGGAGTGCAATGGCATGATCTCAGCTCACTGCAATCTCTGCCTCCTGGCTTCAAACAATTCTCCTGCCTCAGCCTCCCGAGTGTTCTTATTCTGGTTTATGTGATGTTTGTGGTATTTGTCAATTTCTATATATATATATATGTATGTGTATATATGTATGTATATATGTATGTATATATATATGTGTGTATATATATGTGTGTGTATATATATATATATATATGTATTTCTTGTGGTTATTTTATCATCTTAAATATTTAATACCTAAATATCTAACTCTTTTTTCTGTACCAAACTGTATAAGCTTCACATCTCACAAAATTGGGATTCAACACTGGTTACACTTGTATCAGTCAGGGTTCAATCAGAGAAGCTGATAAACTACTGATCAATCTATCTACCAACCTACCTACCTATAAAGAAACATGTATTATAAGAAATTGGCTTGTGTAATTGTGTGTAGCTGCTGACTAAGCAAGTCTGAAATCAACAGGGCAGGTAGTTAGGAAGAGAAGATCCAGGAAAGGGGAAGCAATTGTAGACCAAGTTATTGATTGGAATCTCTATCACCAGGAGGAGCCCAGGCCTTCGTAGGGCTTACGTGGTTGAGTTAGGCCCATCCAGGATAATCTCCTTCATTTCGTGGCAGATACTCAGAGACTTTCATTATATATGTACAAATTCCTTAACAGCAGCATCTCAATTTGTGTCTGATTGAGTAACTGGCAGAAGGTGTATGCATGCTACCAAATGGTTGCTGTCTTCCCTTTCATAAGCCTAGCCTAGCCCAGTGGACACAACAAACGCCCGTGGCAACACTCCTAGTGTTATTGGCCAAAGTTGTCTCTTCCTGGAACAGTGAGAGTTGGAAGACTTCCATTCTCTTGGGATTCATACTTATTACCTTATTAGCTGCATGTGTATTTTAGCTGGTAAAATTTTACAAAGGGAAGCAGGTCAATACCAGTAGTTAGCCACAGGGGCTATGAAGTCAAACAGCCTGAGTTCAAAGCCAGAGTTCAAAGGTTTCATCATATTCTATCTGTGTGACTTTAGGCACATTTCCAAACTATGCTTTTTTTTTTTTTTTTTTTTTTTTTTGAGACAGAGTCTCACTCTGTCACCCAGGTTAATCTCGGCTTACTGCAAGCTCCGCCTCCCATGTTCACACCATTCTCCTGCCTCAGCTTCCTGAGTAGCTGGGACTACAGGTGCCCGCCACCATGCCCAAACTATGCTATCTTTTTTTTAGAGAGTGTTTATGTTAACATATTTTTTAAAAGTTTAAATAAGATAATCCATGCAAAATGCGTAAATCAGTGTGGATGACAAATGCTTAAACCAGTGTGGATGACAGTGCACTCAAATGTTAGTAGTTAAGAGTTAAATATCAACTATTTTCAACCAGAGAGAATACTAGATGATTTTATTTATACTAGTTCATTTGGTCTTTATAATTAGTGTTGGGAAGTTATTAAGGCAGAATTGAGTAAATAAGAAAAATACTGTGAGCTTTTTCCTCTTAAAGTTGTAGCAATATATTCCCGTTTTGTTACTTTCCATAATAAGAGTCCATGTCTAGAATATTTTATATATTACTGAAGCCTGATGTCATTTTTAGTATATTCTTAATTACGATGTCTTATTATATGAATGTTTTATGAAATAGAAACAATGTCTCTTAAAACCAAATATCTGCATGAAGTTATTACCTATTTATAAATATTTTTATTCACTGATTTTTCTGTAAGGAGAGTAAATGTGATCACAATGTTTAATATATTACTAAAAAGAAACACATGATGTTTAAAAAAGTTACCCTGACATTTTTCAAAATGCTCTTTTATGCAAGGCATTGGCTGCATTCTATATTGGGAATAGAGAGCAAACTACTGGAGGAGCAAGAAATAACATTATAAACGGGAGATGCTATAGTACTGGCACATAATAGGTCTACCTGGAATGTTTTAACATTTTTAATTTGGCCTTTATAAATCTACATTGTGAACGAGATTATGTTAAGCACTGTATGAACAGATTAATTCGAAAGTTATCAGAATGTGTAATTGAGAAAAGAGCCAACGTTTTGTTAGACTAGTCTAGGAAATTTGGACTGTGAGGGACAAGACACTAGAGGCGCTTAGAAGACTACATATGGGTCTCCTTAAGCCTGTTTTAGAAACAGTCTTCAAGGCTAGAACTGAGATGAGTTTGTGCCCCAGGGGAAGGGGCCAGTGCCTCTGAAATATCTGACTTCAGTACTGTGCTCAAGAATGGTGACTGGGAATCATTCAGCATGGCTTGTGATTGGACAACAAAAAGCATGAGCAGGTACTCTTTTATGTCAATAAAATCAGTTGTGACCTTACCAGTACCCTGTAGGCAAAAGACACAAGAGGGTAATTCTCCAGGACTGGCTTACTTATTCTTAATGTGACTGTGCTTTATGAAAGAAGAAAACTTGTAAGGCCTACCTGTCATAATTACTGTGGCCAGGATGGCAAGAGAAATCTGTTATGTCTCTTTACCTAGAGAGCTTCAGTTAAATGGAGTTTCATGGGGCACAAAGTGTTAAAGGGCAAGGCCCTCCCCACAGAAGGAAAACTCATGTACCATTAAAGTCTAAATGTCTCAAATGAGACTATGTATGTGAAATTAAAATCACACCATTACAGAACTAATATGAGCTTATTAAGGATAATTAGGGAATTTTTAAAACCAGAAAAAAGAAATATCATGCATAGTTCAGTCATCCAAATACAATCACTATTTGATTCATTCCTTTAAATGTTTTTTAATGTAGAATTTGTTTATTTCAATTTTGTAATTATATCACATATAAAATTTTGTACTTTTGAAAGTATGATATACAATAAGCATTTTGAGTGTTATTCTATGATATTTTATGAACATTATCTTAATGGCTGCACAATATTCCATTTTGTGATTGCATTATGTTTGGAACTGTATACACTATGGTCTATATTTACACTTTTGGAAATAGTCTGCTATATATCTTTTTAGTAGAATTTTTCCCCAGTATTTAGCACTGTACTTAAAAGCCTAGATGCTAGAATTGAATAAACTCAATTTTAAGCCACTTAATATTTGAATGACCTTGGAAGATTATTTCTTTTTAAAATGTTTCAGTATCATCATCTGAAAATTAAGATAATAATACCTGCTGGCAGGATTAGAGTGAGGTTAAATGAGATATGCATGAAAGCAAGATGCCTGCTACAAACTTAGTGCTTGATAAATGGTGCCTTGTTATTAAGTTTATTTCCCTTGGGAAAAACAAAATTATTGTGTCTAAAGGGTGTAAAGGTTTTATTTAATATGTTTCTTGTTACCTGCTGCCAAAGTGTGTTTTCAAACACCCAGACAATTAATAGCAAACAAATCAGTAGACAAGATTTTTTAGACTCTGTTCTGTGTTACGAAGTAAAGTGGCAAGGCACATTAGAAGGTAACCTTACTTGCAGGAGTAGATGGCAGATAGAAATTATTTCAAGTACTATGGTCCCAAATGTCAAGATTATTATGTTTTTTTTTTGAGAGAACAGCAAATGCAAAAAGCGCTGGCTTGAGAATAAGCTTAGCAAGTCTGAGAAACAGAAAATTGATCTAGGTGGCAGGGACACACTCAGAATGATCTGGGGTGTGACAGGGGGATCCAGGCTAGATCTGGAGGTGCCCCCAGGTCATGATAACAGCTTCAGATCTGGCTCCCAGAATGATGTAATAACACTGGAGGGTTTATGCAGAGATGAGGTGAATGTTAAAATCAGGCTGCTGTCTGCTAATACCATCTCAATTACTTCTTAGCTGTGTGAGCTGAGAGCAAGTTAACTAAGTTCTCTGAGGGATGGTTTCTTCATCTGTAAATTGATAGTAATAATAGGATCTATGTCCTTGTTTTGTTGTGAAGACAGAATGAGATGCAGCATGTAACAATTCTAACCACTGTGCCTGGCCTACAGTAAGAATTTAGTAAGATTTAACCTCAGGCTCAGTGGCAAATTTTATAAGGTCAATAGACCATTGACTTTTTTTCTCGAACTCAAGGAGCTCACTGCCCCTTAATGGGCATTCAAGTCTTCATTTGTAGAGAAAGAGAAAAACTGTATACTATCTTGTAATGGCATTTCTCCATTGCTAGTTATCAAGATTTCAAAATATAGTCATCCTCCAGTATCCATGGAGGAGTGGGGGATTGGTTCCAGGACCCCTGTGGATACCAAAATTCATAGATGCTCAAGTCTCTCATATAAAATGGTGTAATATTTGCATATAACCCATGCACATCCTCTTGTATAACTTAAATCATCCCTAAATTACTTATCATACTAATACTATTTACATAATACTATGTACCTATTTGTTATACTGTGTTGTTTCAGGAGTATTGACAAGAAAAAACTATGTACATGTTCAATACAGACACAACTGTCTTTTTTCTGAATGTTTTTGATCGGAGGTTGGTTCAACCCATGCATGTGGAACCCATTCAATTCAAGGGTTGTCTGTATTAAATTGTAAAGACCGACTCAATCAGGAAATTTCAGTACCTAAATAATGCTTTGACAAAAATGTTAATTTTAAAATGTATGCGTCTGACTTAAATATGTTTTTATTTATTTTTATTTTTAAAAATTTCACTCAAGAAGTATAGAAAGTGTTTTTTTAATTAATTAAGAAAGTCTTTGCAGGGTCATTTCACATGATTGAGAGGTAAGGACATTCACCCAAAGGCATAGTTATAAAAAATGTAAATGAAACTATGATATCAGGAAGCAGTAGTGCCCACGGAACAAACAATCACGGGAATAATCAGTAAATGTCCAATTCCATCACTAACTTATAGCCTGTTTTCTGACTCATTCAATTACAATGTTCTCATTCTCAAATTCAGGTCAATTTTGCTATCATTCCAATTTAAAATGCTGATTTTAACAAAAGGAAATATGCTTCTCTATGAGCAGAAATATTTGAAATTTTTTAAATAGAGATTTTTCAAGTATGTAGTAGATATTTGTGCACACACAAATGTACACACACACACACACATTTAATTTGTCTTCAAAAAACATAACATGGCATCCTACTAAGAAATACTTACTTTTCCTACCTAATTGTGAGATCCTTATTGTTGCTTCTATAGGTTTTCTTACAAATCCTACTTGTTCTGGCCAATTTTTCAGGATGGTGACCTATCTCAAGCTGGGTCAAAGACCATAATCCTTGCTGCAGGTGGTAAAAATGGGAAAGAGAAGCTGACTTAAGCTAGTCTGATAGAGGCCATTCTTCAGAGTTTTGACCTTGAAAGAGAGGGTCTGACTTTTAGCTCTTCTCTGTAGGTACAGATGTGAGGCTTTCGATAAATGGTTTCCATGATCTTGCCTTTGGAAGAATTCAATCTCCAATAGGGAGAATGAGATCACTTGGCAGAGGAGAAAAGCCCACACAAATGATAGAAAGAGAACACATGTCTTTCACAGTCTCAATTCCAGTTTTCTCTGAGGCCTAGGTAACATTTCTTTCTCATGGTTAGAATGGTTTGGCTCACTGCCACTTGAAACTTTAGGAATCAAGACTAGTTGAAATTACTATGCCTTATTTTCCTCTTTTGGTTTCTACTTGCCAGAAGATTGCATAACTACTCAGCAAATGCCTTTTAAATTAAAGAATGAGCTCTGGACTGCATTTCAACTATTCTTTGAATAACTCTTAAACATTTGGATATCTGATATAGTATGAACTTGCACTATCTCATCCAATCTGAGCTTTACCTGAAAGTTGGGGCTACTGCCTCAGAGGGACCAGATCATGTACTCTCTTTTGGAGTATATGAATAAGTTATGTAAAAATAACAGTATGAAGAAATATTCTATGCAAAATGCATAAAGGGCCTCCAAATAAAGGAAGAAATTCAGGAGAGTGACATGAGACTATGTAAATATAACCAGGAAGACAACAGAGAATAATATGTTGTTTAAGAAGAATTATAAAGGTTATTTTTGCCTTTTTCTTATTTCAACTCTATTTAGAGAATAAAAAAAACACAACGAAGAAATAAGGCTACTGCTTGGGAATTGCAAATGTGAGCTCTTTTTATTTTATCTTCTCTTAAACTATATATCATAAAGATATATGAGAGCTCAGAAATGCACCTGGGCAATAAACTATTAGGTTTCTGAAATGAGTTCAAGCCAGGGTATCAAAGAGCTTATTCAATTAGGACATAGTTACTAGCCCTCAATCAGAGATTATGGATAATCAAGTTTGAAATAAAGACTGTTGACCCATTATTAACAACTGATAAAATAATACATTTCAGAAATATTTCTAGTAATTTCTGTCAAAACATGTCATGAGAATTTTTAAAAGATTAGTTATCGCTACCTGAAATAAATTAGTGAGCACTGGAAGTCAGCATAGGCAACCCAAGAACCCATTCAATTGAGTTTCTAATCAGTTGGTAGAAATTGTTTCTTATATTCTCCACAATAGCCTTTTATCAATACAGATTGGAAAATAAATTTTCACCTTGTATTTTGGGGAGGCAGGAATTTAGAAAGTGAGTCATGTCCTACCATGGGGAAGGGTTTTCAAATGCATTGAGTGAACAAAAATATGCTCACTCTGATAGATTTTCAGTAGAAAGAAATTATCCTATTTTTATTCTACATAAAGTTTTTATTAGAAAAGGCTGCTTATTTTTATCTAATAGGTTTTCTGAATATATTGCCATAATTATCTGATCATCCCATTTATTTTGCTAGATTTCCTATATGAGATCATTCTTGAAATTTTGCATTTGTTATGTTGATAGATTCTTATTTTTTAAGAACTTTTTCTATATTCATAAGTAAAATTAGTCTATTATTTTGTTTTATACCACCTTCAATTTTGTGGTATTGGTGTCACTAGATTCATAATCAAATGTGATATTTGTAGCATCAGAATTACTTTTTCTTATAAGTTATGTAGAACTCATCTGTGAAGTAACCTGTGTACATCTTCAAATACTTTTGATCTGTGTTTAACTTCCGGTCATTTAATTGTAATTTTAAAATCCTCTTTTTATTCTAAATTTTTAACTTTGTTAATAGGGATTCAGGTAATATTCAAAATGATCTCAATCTCAGAAGTTCCTCTGATTTTGAGATGATCACATAATACAAGTCAGGCATTTAGCATCAGCCCAGAGCTTGTCATAGTACTAAAAGGATTTTTCAATTTGTAGGACTGCCATAGCCCACCACAAGGGAAGTACCAGTTTATAGAGGATGGGGTGGGAGGAATATTGAGGGAAGTAAAGATGAGAAATGGGGAAGGTAGAGTACTGATGATATTTAAGTGTGTGGATACAGCCATTCCTGAAGCAAAAACTACCTCCTGGAGTGTTCATTTATGTGAGCCAATAAATTCTAATTGTTTTAAGCCAACTTGAGTTGAATTTCTTGTAAAGTCAAAGGAGTTGGATTAAAATATTCTTCCCTCTCTTTTTAGGAGAAAATAAATACATATTCCAGGCAAATGAAAAAATCAATAATATTTTGATTGAAAATATTGAAAAAATCAGTAGTATTGAGAGGACTGTGCCTCCACCCAAATCTAATCTTGAATTATAAGTCCCACAATTCCCATGTGTCATGAGAGGAACCCAGTGGGAGGTGACTGAATTAAGGGGCAGGTCTTTCCTGTGCTGTTCTTGTGATAGTGAATGAGTCTCATGAGATCTGATGGTCTTAAAAAAGGGAGTTGCCTTGCACAAGCTCTCTCTTTGCCTGCCTTCATCCATGTAATATGTGAATTGCTCCTCCTTGTCTTCCACCATAATTGTGAGGCCTCCCATGCCATGTGGAACTATGAGTCCATTAAACCTCTTTTTCTTCCCAGTCTCTGGTATGTCTTTATCAGCAGCATGAAAATGAACTAATACAGTAAATTGGTACCAGTAGAGTGGGGTGCTGCTGAAAAGATACCTCAAAATATGGAAGTGACTTTGGAACTGGGTAACAGGCAGAGGTTGGAACAGTTTGGAGGGCACAGAAGAAGTCAGGAAAATGTGGAAAAGTTTGGAATTTCCTAGAGACTTGTTGAATGGCTTTGACAAAAATGATGATAGTGATATGAACAATAACTTCCAGGCTGACGTGGTCTCAGATGGAGATGAGGAACTTGTTGGGAACTGGAGCAAAGGTGACTCTTCTTACGTTTTCGCAAAGAGACTAGCAGCATTTTGCCCATGCCCTAGAGATTTGTGAACTTTGAACTTGAGGGTTCTTTAGGGTATCTGGCAGAAAAAATTTCTAAGCAGCAAAGCATTCAGTAGGTGACTTGGGTACTGTTAAAGGCATTCAGTTTTATAAAGGAAGCAGGGCCTAAAAGTTCAGAAAATTTGCAGCCTGACAATGCAATAGAGAAGAAAATCCCATTTTCTAAGGACAAATTCGAGCCGGCTTCAGAAATTTGCATAAGTAATGAAGAGCCAAATGTTAATTCCCAAGACAATGAGGAAAATGTCTCTAAGGCATGTCAGATGTCTTTACAGCAGCCACTCCCATCACAGACCCAGAGGCCTAGGAGGAAAAAATGGTTTCATAGGCCAGGCCCTGGGTCCCTATGCTGTGTGCCATCTAGGGACTTGGTGCCCTGCATCCAAGCCACTCCAGCCATGACTAAAAGGGGCCCAGGTACAGCTCCAGCTGTGGCTTCAGAGGGTGCAAGCCTCAAGCTTTGGCAGCTTCCATGTGGTGTTAAGCCTGCAGGTGCACAGAAGTGAAGAATTGAGCTTCGGGAACCTCCACCTTCGGGATTTCAGAGGATGTGTAGAAATGCCTGAATGTCCAGACAGAAGTTTGCTGCAGGGGTGGAGCTCTCATAGAGAACATCTGCTAGGGCAGTGTAGAAGGGAAATGTGGAATCAAAGCCCTCACACAGAGTCCCTACTGGCGCACCACCTAGTGGAGTGAGAAGAAGGCCACAATCCTCCAGACCCCAGAATGGTAGATAACACTAACAGTTTGCACCGTGTGCCTGGAAAAGCCACAGATACTCAACACCAGCCCATGAAGGCAGCCAGGAGGGAGGCTGTACCCTTAAGAGCCACAGGGGCAAAGGTGCCCGAGACCATGGGAACCCATCTCTTGGATCAGCATGACCTGATGTCAAAGGAGATCATTTTGAAGCTTTAAGATTTGATTGCCCTGCTAGACTTAAGATTTGCATGGGGCCTGTAGCCCCTTTGTTTTGGCCAATTTCATCCATTTGGAACAGCTGTATTTACCCAGTGCCTGTATCACCATTGTATCTAGGAAGAAACTAACTTGCTTTTGATTTTACAGGCTCCTAGGTGGAAGGGCCTTGCCTTGTCTCTGATGAGATGTTGGACTGTGGACTTTTGAGTTAATGCTGAAATGAGTTAAGACTTTGAGAAACTGTTGGGAAGGCATGATTGGTTTTGAAATGTGGAGACATGGGATTTGGGAGGGGCCGGGGTGGAATTATATGGTTTGACTGTGTCCCCACCCAAATCTCATCTTGAATTGTAAATTCCACAATCTCCCTGTGTCATGGGAGGAACCCAGTGGGCAGGTCTTTCCTGTGCTGTTCTCGTGAGAGTGAATGAGTCTCATAAGATCTGATGTTTTTAAAAAGGGTAGTTTCCCTACACAAGCTCTCTCTTTGCCTACCTCCATCCATGTAAGACGTGACTTGCTTCTCCTTGCCTTCTGCCATGATTCTGAGTCCTCCCCAGCCATGTGGAATTGTAAATCCATTAAACCTCTTTTTCTTCCCAGTCTCAGGTATGTCTTTATCAGCAGCATGGAAACAGACTAATACAATCAGTTATAAAGAACCTCTCTTATGTACGTAAGAAAAATATTGTCAAATAATACAACCGGTTAGATCCAAATAATTTCTGATAATATGACTGTGACATTTATAAACATTTTTATTCAAAGATTCTTAAGAGAAATTTTTGTATAAATTAAAATATTGTAGCTAGTAGAGTGATGTTATACCAGAACTATTGTTAAAAAATAATAGAGGCTTCATTAAGCATACACGCAAACTGAAAGGGTGGATAAAATTCAGTATTAGTGGGTGGACATACAGGAGAGAGAAAGACGCTGAGAGGGTCCCTGGGAATAGGAGGGATTTACAATTAAAGCACTGCTGGGGGAATCAGCCTTAGGGCATTGGGGAGAAGAACACAGGGATGGCTCACATAGGCAAGTATATAGTGTCATATGCCAATGAGAATGGCCCTGTCTAATGGCTTCAATATTAGGTGACATAATCTGCAGTGTCAGAGCATATATGTGGAGACTGAAGTTGAGGGAGAATGGAGGATATCTGAAACGGTGATGATGAAGAGCTATCTACACAGCCAATGTAGAATGTTCCTTGATGTTGCTTTCCCTGTCATAGTGGTCAGTAAGCAATCCTATTGTGTAATGTTCTTCAATAAACTTAACTGCTATAGGGCAGGTACAGGAAAAGCAGGTTCTTGGGATCATCCAGAGCTGGAGAAGTTCAGAAGTAGAGGGAAAGTATAAAAGCCTAGAGGTAAAGAATTCTAGATTTTTGGCAGAAGGGTAATTCGTTGAATAGTGGGTCATGGTATGTCAGTAAATGAGGAAAGTGAAGAAAGAAGGTTGACATTTTTTTTTCAAATGTAGATGTTTCTGATAGCTGTAAGATATAAAATCACTTACAAAAATTACACATTTTTTAACAGCCTTAATTGCAATCTTATTTAGAGCAAACTGTGTTTTGATTAGGTATTGTTTAGAGAAAGATAATTTAACGAGATGGTTTATTCTTGAGTAAGATTTCTGAAATAATTGAAAGAGGAAGATAAAACCTTGTGGTGCCTGGTGATATAGCACTTTATGTTCTGCTCAAGTTCAAAAGATAACTTTTTTAAAGTTCTGAATTTGAAAATATGATTTCAAAATACTTAAAAAAATTTCTGTCTTTACAATTACATTTAAAATGTTGCTTCTTCCTAACTGTATATTTTTGAATAAAAAATGTTATATTAGCTTCCCCAAGGTTCTCTCTTTCTTAAGCTAATCAGTGGGATTCAAGTGAAATTAGGTGAATAAACAATTAAAACTACTTAACTATATCAATATAAATAAAAATGCCTAACGTGCTATTCACCTTAAAAATATTTCCAGAAAAACCACAAGAGTTTTTATCATATGATCTCTAATTGAATTATTGTGCTCACTCTTATTCAGGTTAACCAGTTGAAAATTTTCTTAGAACCACTTTGTATTAAAATATTTCTGTAATATATAAATAAGGCTAATAAGAGCAATAGTCTAAAGGCATTACTGTAATTAAAAAATTCTATGGCTACTGAGAGTTAAGAAGACATAATTTTATCAATTAACGTTAAATGTTTACGAACTTAGTAATGGGATAGTGAGCTCCATTTGGAATTCCTTCGTGTCTAAATATTTCCCATTATTAACGTGAATCTCAGTGTGAAGACTAACTTTTTCAGACTTGCTCAGTAATTTACAATATATTATTGCATCAATGACTTGAGCACTGAGGGAAATCAAGTTTAATCAGTATATCCTGTGCTAGGAAAAACAAATGCTAAGCTTTATCTCCCTTTAGCGTAGCATGTGCTTACTAGAAATGCTCAATTAAGAACTTTGAAAATTGTTGGTCATGTTTCTAATTTGATGCATCCTCTAAAGACCAGTATGCAAGAGTCTTTGAAATTAATATATTGCTGAGAAAATAAAATTCTTCTTCATTTGGGCTAGGAAAATGTGTTGTATTTGTTTTCCTACCATTCTTTACCAGAGGAGGGTTTTCCTTTCCCTTCAATATTACCTAAATATTTTGCAATCAGATAAATAAAATGATAAAATGAGGTATTAGGGCAATATAAAAAAAACACAATATTAAAATTTGTCTAACAATTTTTTTTTGCAGTTTGTTACCTCTCTTACATATTTTCTAACTAAAATTTTTCAATTGCCTCCAAAAGTATGTCCAGTATTATTTTCTCCTTTGTAAGGGATTAAAATAACAATGTAAGAAGAAGGAATTAGGGAGTCTGAGAAATATAATTGGTCTTTCTAACCTCCCTTCTTCTTTCTTCCACCATTTACTCAAAATATTTTAAACTTTCAAAAATTTTCATTGGATTCAAACCATGATATTATAAGATATATCAAGGCCCACTTTATTCATTCAGGTGATTAAAGGAGATGGAGTATAGGGCCAATTGTTTATTATAGCAATTCTGACATAGTAGTTGTAGTTCTTGTTACTCTTTTTCCATGCTTTTATACTTCTAATTTTTAAAATCCATAACTCTTTCAGCTTTGAATGGCTCAAAATGTACCTGCCACTTTTACTTTTAAGTATATCAAATTCCTAATGATTTTTCAAGATATGTGTATCCATTTAGCAAAAAAAAAATTTCATAGAGGCCACAAAATATAGAGGCACCATTTGTGAATGAGGGATAAGATAAAATGAGGTTCTTGCAGTAGTTCTAGAACATGGCTATTAGATGTTCTAACCACAGCTGAAGCATTAAATATTACATGGTCATTTTTTTTTTCTACCCAGGGGCAGCCTCTAGGCTAAATGTTTTTTATTTTGACATTCCCTTTGCAGTTCTATGTTTAGCAAGTAAAAAGTAAAACATAAGACAGTTTGGCAAAAGTCACAAATTAATAAGTAAAATACCATTAAATAAAGACCTGATTTGAATACAGAGTCCTTCACTCTTAGGCATGTAGCCCTTTGGTAAATTTTTCAATATCTGGGAACTTATTTACTCAACACCTGTTAAACACTTACTCTCTGCAAAATTCTCTTATGGGTGATATAGATACTGAAGTGAATCTGCCTTTATGAAGCTCACATTCCAGTTGGGGCAGACAGGCATTAAAAAGGGTGAAAAATACATGAAGTTTAGATAATAAATATAGGATATAAATATAATAAATAAATATTTAGAAAATATTTAGATAATAAACATAGGAGACAAGAACTAATATAGGAGGACTAATATTTTAGATAGTGTGTGCAAGAAAGGCCCTTCTCTGATGTGACTTTTGCGTAAATGTGACTTGCCGATATCCAGGGGAAAAGCTTTCCAAATAAAGGAAATAGATGTCCAACAACTCTGAGATGAGATCAATACTGGCATATTCAGGGAGCAGCAAGAGGCCCATGTGGCCAGTATACTATGAAGAGTATTAGGAGATAAAAAGATGAAAATATCGAGTCATCAGGGAACTAGATTATGGAGCACTTTGGTGGTTATGAGAAACCATGAAGGCTTTGAGCATTGGCATGACAGGATAACTTACATTTTTTATTTTTATTTTTTAGAATCACGTGACCTACTAGAATGAAAATAGAGTGAAGGTAGGCTAGTCCTGAAGTAAGGAAACTGATTAGAAGGCATTGCAATAATCAAGGATAAAGATGGTGGCTTGGACCAGGGCAGTGGTAGTGGTGACAGGTAATCAGAGATTGGGTCTATTTTGAAGAAACCTCAATCAAATCCTATTGAAGTTAATTAGATTTGCAAGACTATTGTGTTTTTGAGAGAATGAGAAAAATCACACAGCTTCAGTCTCTTCACCTGAAAAATAAATGAGTGTGTCATGTGCTCATTTGCCTTGTGGGTTGTTGTAGAAACATATTATAAAAATTAAATAAATGGTAGTTATTATTTGAGCTATTTGCACTAGTTATATTTAGACTATGCCAAAGACTGAACATGCTGTTTTATAACATAGTTTTAGGAAGTAATACTTCCTTTCTGAGAGCAGGAGAACCTCTAATTAGCTCTTTATGCTCAAGAAACATTTCTTCTTCTATATTTATATGATTTTGATTAGTAAAGGTTACAATCAGTAGAGATCCAAGTGACTCTTCATAATTGAGCCTTTTATCCATGGAAGGTGTCTCATCCAGTCACTTTCCATTTGGTTGAACATCTTGAGGAAGAGTCCCTTTCACTGGTGAACATAGTGAACTATTCAGTTCTGCCTCAGCATGCTCAATCTAGAAATCCCAAGGAATAGGAGGTGACATCACCCATGAAGAGCTGCCTTATTCTTATAAATTTTAAGTGCATTTTGTAGCAAGTTAAAGCAGGGTGTTTTGATGCTTTTTGTCATAATAAGGAATTCCCCACACATCCCCTACATTTATAGGAAAAAAAAGTCTAAATCCTAACTATATGCTAAAATCCATCTACAGAAATCTATCAACAACTTAATGAATAGATAATTTTCTCCACACTGAGATGTGAAAAGCTTGATGCATTCCAAATATTTTTGCTTGATATATACAATTTGATAAGGAGAATCTACAGTTGCTATTACAAAGCTAGGCTTTCAGAGATAAAGAAGAGTTAACCGAGGGATGTTGGAGCAATAGAGATGAATTGGGCTTTGCTATCCTGTATCTAATAGACCCAAGATTGCTCCTTATGATTGAGAAAAAAAAATAAGCCTTCTTCAGGGACACTAGTCAGCTCAAGGCTAGAAATTTTAAACTTATTCAGTGCCAGGAATATAGAAAATAGTAATTAGAATTGAAGGCAGAACTGAGTCTAATTAGATATTTGGCAGGGTAAGAACTGAACAGGGTCAGGTGTTCTTCAGAAATGCCTCTGGACCTCTCCAGTTAGATATACTACCCTGCCCCCAACCGGGTGTTCTCATAACTTGATGTGCTTGTCCTTTTTAGAGTAACAAATTGACATTTATTTTGTTATTTGATCAATATTGCTTACTTCCAATCCATTCTAGGTCTGTAAGTTCTCCTAAGGCTGGTTTAGATCCCCATTATGAACTAAGAATAAGCACAATACATGGCATATATAACTCAATCACTTATGGAAGAAAGTGAGGAAGAGATAAAGAAGAAAGGTCATCAACATTTAAGCAAATTAAATGAAAACCATTCTGAGATAATAGCTGGGGATTCACATAATCTCTAACATAGACATATTTGGAAAATGGACTTTTCTTATACCCCTTCACTATTTTAAAAATCTAACTGTTCTCATTCTTTACTCTTTCCCATGTCTATTGACCAAATTGTTCATCTTGTTGTATTTGGGTGCTATAGATCATGTTGTCAATGACCTATGAAAAGCAAATGACCTTATTTTCAACTTTCTATACTTTAGTTTCTTCTCTGAAATATGCCTTTTGTCTGAAACTCTTCCTTTCTTCAAATCCAAGGGAACATCTTGACTTCCTTTCAATTTCATAAATTTACCTGAATTATTTCCAGGTTTCCTGGAAACTCTAA
The DNA here is from genome assembly GCF_028885655.2 of Pongo abelii. Lineage (NCBI taxonomy): Eukaryota > Metazoa > Chordata > Mammalia > Primates > Hominidae > Pongo > Pongo abelii. The sequence continues at coordinate 87,377,836 of NC_071991.2, read as the reverse complement.
TATTCACTCATTCTAATAATTATTTTTGATAGGATATGAAGTAAATGTCAGTTTATTTTTCTGCTTATAAGTTTTGCAACTTAAGTTATATCAATAGTTTAAGAATTATACAACACTTATCTACCAAAATATTACCCAACTTTGTGTGAAGAACATTGGTAAAAGCTTCCTACAGATTATTAATAAATGCCAACTAATAATATTAAGTTGATGAAAGGGAACAAATGCCAAATGACAACTCAACAGTCGTCCTAAATTATATTAAAATTTGAATATAAATAGTTGTTCAAATGCAAAATAGATAATTTTTATCCACATATATTTCCTGGTTAGGCTTTTTTGAAATTACAATTATAAAGTAGGCAAACTTGGTTTCAAGCATTTCTTATCTGATATATTAGTGCTTTTTATTATTTTTCTTACAGGCACCTATTATAGTAATGTTCTCTATTTTCCATTTAAATTTAAATTGGATTTAAATTTTCCATTTAAATCCAAAATTCAAAGCAAAACAAAATACTTTTAATATAAATTACACTAAGGAGTAGAAAATTATATTACACAGTTTGTTGCGTCACCCACATATAGTAAAAATAATAAAACTAGTAACTCTTTTTCTTTGAAATGCCATCTATCGCTAGGTTGCAGATGAGGTAGAGGTGGACTTATTCCTGATTTCAAAATCTTACCATTATTCTCCTTCTTATTAAACTAACTTTTATGACTGATCTAAGTGGTTAAACACAAAATAAATCACCAACTCATTTGTAGCTCTCATTTGCATGGTACCCAGGGAATCCCACACTATTCAATGGGAGACGTGTAGCAATCTAAATAAGTGTAAAAATGGTAATTCTTCTGGGGTGCAAAGGAAATGAGCGACCTAAAGATAATTTTTGTTTTTCTACCATATTACTTGTAGTTGACAATTCTTTTAATATTTGATATGTAGATAATTACATATTATTGGTACTTTGAAGATTGATTTTTACTATTAACAGAAAAAGTATTTTAATAATAATCTGTGTTTTGTTCGTGTAATATTATTTTGAGTAAAGGATTTCCAAGGGCATTTTATTTTTGTAAATGCCCTTTGAAGTTTTGTAAATGCCTTTTGTAAATGCCTCTTGAAATAAAGATCCCCTTTACAGCAAAGAAGACTTTAAAGAGGAAACTGTATTTTGACTGCCACAAAATTTGAAATTCTGCTAATTAACCTAGAAACAGAAAATATAGTTTACTTTTATGTAATCTATTTTTACAGACACAAACACATGCAGTATAATACTACAAGGATTTTTGGAATGACTATGTGCAATTATTTGGACTTTCTGAAATATGAGCTCTACAAGAAACAATACATGTTTATAATCATATCTGTTAATAATTTCTGTTCCTTGACTGCTTTTTTTTTTCCTCCAAATGCACTCTCTTGGTTCTGGGTTTCTAATCATTTGGGGGAATGTCTATAATGTTAGTGGCTCAGCAGGATCATAAATAAATAAAAGACTAAGGCAAGAGTAAATGGCATTGATTATTATTATACATTCCTAATAATCTTATAATATATATTCAGAAACACATGTGTTTGAGGATGTACCTAACTTTATATGTCTGAATAATACTTACTCATAAGCAATATTCCAAGTGTAGCGAAACCATTACACTTTGGAAAGAACTGAAACCAATATAAAAACAAAATTTCATATAACTTAAGTACAATAATAAAAGTGAAACATATTGAGACAGTTAAACTTTGAAGATTTTTTTTCCGGAAATTAAAAGCTATAACCTATGGATTAAGTTTATGCCTGAAAAAGAGTGTATTTCTTCTATTTGTCTTTGTGTTGCATCCTAAAGGATTGGACAATGTGACCAAATGGCTCCAAATGTACTTCAGATATGTGTAGGACCCATTTAATGATGCCTGAGGCCTGGAGTCAATATAACACTGTGATTTTAGCCACATGATTGTTTCTTCATTGGGTTCATTTACAAAGCCTCATCAGAAGAGTTGAAGAAATGGCAGAAGCCGGGGATAGATGGAATAGGACAAAGATATCTAGACAGGATGTAGGTCTGGCAAGTCTTTGTGAGCTGTCAAGCTGTCTAAATCACTCTGATCAAAATCTGGGTGGACACACAAAGAAGCTTGATCTATAGGCAGAGCACAGCAGATGGATTTTCTCAACTGTAGCAATGCCCCGAGTTATGTGAGGAGTATGATTCTAGGAGATTTGCACAGCCAGTGAGAATCTGTTGCCAGTCTCAGGGAGTGGGAGTGGGAAGCAGAATCTTAGAATCCTTAGAATCTTAGAGTCAGCAAGCTGATTGAATTTCAAGAGAAAGCTCAAATCCTAGGAGGACCAACCACAGTGAAGTCAAGATACTGAAAGACAGGTTAAATGATACAGTGTAAACCATACTATAGGTTTAAGCAGAAGTCTACAGATCATAGCTCTCACCCCAGGCACATTGGATACCAGATTATATCAGATTTTTCAGGTATTGGCTGCTAATAATATTTCCCACTGTGGCAAGTGTTTATAGTGGTAAGCATGGAAAATTGGTTTCAGTGACACCAGCAAATCAGCTTATTCCATTAGTATTAGAATTCTAAACAATTATATTTATACTTCCGGATCTGACTTAGATTTTTGTATCAACAAGGTCAGGTATGCAGGATACATTGCTGATGCTGATTTCTTAATATCTATAAATGTCTTCAAATGTTTAGATAACAATAGTTATACACACACACATATATTTAACTACCTACATAGATATAAAACAAACCATCTTCTTTAAAACAAATGAGTTCTCTAAAATAATTACTATTTATATGATTTCTATTTTTCACATTTTTGTTCTATTCGGACTGGATTTTTACTTCTTCAATAAAATGTTATTTATTACTGGTTTCTAATAAGTAAAAATACTATGGTGAAAAACTGCAACATGACAATTTCTATAAATAATCATTTATAAAATAATATTACCGAAAGAAAAAGACAAATATGGACTTTGAAAAATTGCCCTGTAGCTCTTTTTATTTCAAGGGGACAGACTGTTTCTGTACACAATTTCATTTTCCTTGAACTTTCTTTAGGTTAATCTTTCCAAATCAAGTAACCCTGTTCAGCATTCATTCTGTAAGTTTAGAATATGCTCGTCAAAATCAAAGCTCTTTTGAAAAATCGAAGCTGCCTTTGTTGGGGAACATTCATAAATTGACATGTTTTCTATGTTGGAGAATTTCTACTTTCTTCCCTTTCATCTGCACACTTCAAGATTTATTATAGATTGTCAGAAGAAATGATTGCCTTCCTAGTTTTATAGAACTCCAAATAAGAAATCTAATTTGTTGTTTCTCTTGGATCCCTGGTTAAAGTTTCTGAATAGTTTGGGGCAGAACTCTTTTTCCTCCATAAGTAAGCCTGTTTTAGTAGTTGAAAAATGTTCTTGGAGTTGATGAATTGAAGTACAATTTTTTTTCTGATTTTAATTGCTCCCCAAGTCTGCTATGTTCACTCTGCAAGAGTGAGTATTAACCCATGGAACCATGGTTAATTGTGAGGTGAGTTAATTCAATGATGTTTGGATATTTCACTTGGATGCATGAACACTCTATATGCCACTCAAATGACCTCATTCCATATGCCTTATAAGTGTCTCTGTGACACTGCAGGATTTTTTGTCTATGTGCAAAGGAGGCACACAGCTGTTAATTGACAAGGTAAGTAATTGTCTTCTGATTACAGTAGTTAAAGGCTGTTCTCTAATGGATTTTACTTGTCCCTTTTAATTCTTTTTAATCTTTGTCTGCATTTCATTAGAATGGCTTTATCATTTGGATCGCCCTCCTGTTGGTTATTCTGATAAGATTTAATGGGTTATCTTCCAACTATGACAATCCCTCAAAAATATAATAGAGTGATGTTTAGATTCTTCCGGGATTTTTAAAACACGATTGCTTTTCCAACCCATTTTTTCTCTTTTACACTTCACATTTTTGCAAATCAAATATTTTGCATTTTCTACATGCCCTGAGCAAGTTTCTGCTTTAATCTTCCATGACTTAATCTATTGACTAAATAGGAGATAGTTGGTGAGGCAGTTAGGAAAGAGTCTGTTATCATTTTCTATTCTGCTTACCTGCTGTGATTTTATTTATTTATTTCTTTAATTTATAAACAATAGGCTTTAACTGCAGTTTTCTAAGAGATGATTCAGGTACTGACAAAAATATTTGTAAACCTTTTAGGATCTAGGGATAACAGAAAAGTAAACTTGTAAAAACGGTTTATTATGCATTTCGTGATGCAGAAATGTAATGTTAAGTCATCATTTATTCTATAATAGAGCATTTTTAGGTTTTGCATATGTTCCCCTACCTATGAAAATGACAATTTACATACAAATGCATATCTTTAATCATATGTCACTCCTCTATAGCTATAGTGCATTTACCAAACAGCTCTTTATAAGGTGTACTGTAATTACTGAATTATACAGTCAAGGTGTCTGCTTAGTGGAAATAATTTATTGATGTGATAACTATTAAAAATAAAAAATGCAAACATTTGTGGGAAAGAGATAAGATAGAATATCTGGACTTTTTAATGTTTAATAAATTGGGATAAATTGTCCTACCTTGGTTTCAAATACAATTGAGTCATTTAACAATCATACCTGGCAAAGGTTATATGATGCTGAACCATGCAGCAGATGGTGGAATTACAGGATGCAAAATTTTATGGGATGCTTTTTCAAAGTTTGCTAAAGTGAGATCTAGTACATGGTTTTTATAGCAAGTTAATTCTTCCTAGAAGCTTGTATGTAAGTAAATTGACAAAACAGTTATAATAAAAATTTGTCTTTGTATAAAATTGAATCTCTACCTGATGCTAAATGACGAGTTAATGGGTGCAGCACACCAACATGGCACATGTATACATATGTAACAAACTTGCATGTTATGCACATGTACCCTAAAACTTAAAGTATAATAATAATTAAAAAAATTGTAGTGCCAAAAGGCAAAAATAAATAAATAAATAATAACATTTTTTCAAACTCAAAAAAAAAAAATGAAAGGAAGCACAATTTTCGAAGGACTCAGTGCACTCATTGGTTTTTAAGATGTACCAGTGAAGTGGTAAGTCAAAATTGGTGTATATTTGGAAGCTTAAATGGATTTCATTTTTGGTAATGTAACTAAGAGTTTTAGAGTGTAAGTATGAAAATAAGTAAGACAAACAGTGATCGTTTTCAATTCTTGATTTGCCCTTGTTTAAATTGTAGCTGCCCAAAATGATCGTGTGACTCTAACCTCAATTATCATATATTTTCTGATTATAAAAAAAAGGTCCAAATGTTAAGTGCTAAATGTGCTTATGAGATATTATAATGCTTCAAAGTCCCAGAAGTGACCTCATATCATTTGAGTAATTATATAGAAAAGGAATACATAAATATTAACATTAATAACACATAAATACAACATCAATATACACTAAGTAAATATTACAGTTATTTAAATATGCAAGTGCTTTGCAAATTTAACTAGTTTTGATATCTATTTAAATGATTTTTATTCATAGATTCACCAGAAAATCGTATATTTGATTCTATATGTTAGTGTGTGTTGAACTTTACATATTAAACTAAATTTTGTTAAAATGTGGAACCCATTGGTAGAAGACATTGACTCTCAAGTATTTCATTTATGTTTATCTTCTATGTGACACATAAAACTAGTAATTCTACTTCCTACTTTCTTTCTTTTCCCAAATCTTTCATTGCTTTCTTCTACTTTCCTACCATAAGAAATGTATGTACTATGTACTGGGCAGGGTCCTCTCTTCTTGGTCAAAGCTAAATTACAAGGGGTTATAGAGGAAATGTCCATGTTCAATTAGAAAATCTCTGGAAATAAAGATCTCTCAACAAAATCATAGTAGTGATTATGTGCTTATATATATAAGCTTACACATATATGTATATAAATATATATATTAATTTATTTCATTTCCACCATAACTCTTCAAGAGAGCATATTTGATTTTACAGACAAGAAAATTAATTTGCCCAGGATCACACAGTTTCTGAGAGGAAGAACCACAAATCCAATCCAGTCTAGCTGACTCAAGAATTGTTCCTCTCAGCGTTCTGTTCTGATTCTTTATTAAGTTTATAGTTTCATGATTATTACTGTTAAACCATGAGAAATAAGGCCAATCTGAAAGGTGGAAATATCTAGAAGCAAGAACAGACCCTCGGATAAACACTAAAAGGGAAATGACATGTAAACAAATTCCCATTTATGAAAACCTAGAAAACAAAGGCAAGGTGGATATAGGAGCTGAGAATGAGATCTGGAACCCTTAAAAAGTCTAGAATATGGTAGCAACTTGAAATGTATAACAAGCTATTGCTTATTTGTGACATGCTTTTGCTCACTTTTGAAAATGATTTGTAATTAATTTTCAAAAAGAGCAAAGCAATGTATTGTGAGTCAGATCTATGAGTAAAGGCCGCATGTAATAAGGACTGGATTCAGTTTATTCATCGCCCTAGGTCCTTGCACTTGCCTTGCCTTGCTCTCTAGCCAGAATATCCCTGGTACTAACTTCTATCACTCCTGCATCCTAGATAAGAGTCACAGCTGCTGTCTCTGATGTTGCTCTTGTTTGGGAGCAAACCCCCTGTCATGCTCCATGTCCTGTACCTCTGTGCTTCCTTGTTGTCTCAGACCACCTCTGCACAGTATGGACATACTGGGAGTTAACACCTTGTGGAGGCAAACAGTGAACAATGTGAAATGGGAGGCAGTTGATGTTTTCTTCCTTCTTCTTCCCCTAGGTAGACTTTTCAAAGGTGTAGTAGCTACATAAAGCCTCTCTAAAGACTGAACAGTCGTCCTGCTACAGAACCATGGCCAGCCCAGCAAGGCTCTCCTTCTTTATATTTGCTATTCCACCTCCCTTGCCACATTCCCCTTTGCTCTCATTTCTCTCCATGTGCTCCTGGGTAATGTTATCATATAAGGTTTTTTTTCCTTTTTTTTCTTTTTTTTTTTCTAGGGAGTCTAAGGAAAGCTAAAGTATAGCATACTAGCTTAAAAGTAGTTTAATTTCTATGAAGATTACATACAGTTGCCTTCAAAAATTTTTCTTAATAACTACTTTTTATTGATTTTTATATGATTAACTCTGTTTCTCAGCTCATTGCTAATTCTTGAACAAGGAATTCTTCAGTGTTAAAATTACCATTCTCTTCATGTAACAAGACATAATACTTCATTATGTTGTATTTGTTACCTAAAAATGTGCTGTGCTCAGATACAGATAGCTATGTTTTGGGAAAAAACTTTTTTCCCGTTTCTCTGAATAGGTATATATAGAATCACATGTGTAAGTATATAATGTTTATATGTATATATTAACCTTTGGCAGCAAATAATGTTTTAACAATTTCTTAATAGCCTTCTCTGTAAAATGGAAATGAGTGGTCATTTAACTCAACCACTTTAAAATACTTCATAAGAGGTAGAGAAAAAAAATTTTTTTTTGCACCCACACATACCAATACAAATGCACACACATACACAAACACACTCACCAATCACAAAAGCAGAAACAACATCAAACAAAACATCTAAATATATTAAAATTTAAATATTCAAATATAATTAAAATGAAATTAAATTTATTTTTAAGTCAAAGTTACCTTAATTTGATACTTGCCTGAAATGTGCAGGTGGCAAGTACATATTTAAAATGCAGGTGTTGTATTTTCTGCTAACTTTACTTTTGAAAGACTTTCAACATATCGTTTCTTATGGAAAATTATACTCAATAATTCTCAGCTACACAGCATTGACTTAGAATGGATTGTAGGCTATGCTAACTGAAATATAAGGTGAAGAACCCAAAGATCTATGTGTTTGAATTGTTTAAAGAGAAAAAAAAAATAGCCTAAGATTTTTTCTCAAATTTTAAAAGTAGTTGTTACATTTAGAGACAGTAAAATAAATAGATCTGGCCATTACAACTGTGAAACACGATAGGAAAATAAGCACAAAGGATATTCTTAGTTTCCAACATCTAATTGCAATGGGGCTTTCTCTTCCCATCATCATTAATTAATAATAAATAACATTTGTGTTGCATGTACTGAACATTTCTCATCACGTCCTCAATATTTAAATACAAAGAATAAAAACTTTACTGGGATATCATTTTTGTCTGTTTTGTTTGTTGCTATATCTTTACCTCATAGAAGGTTCCTGGAATGCAGTAGATGTTCATTGAATTTTTGTGGCCTAAGTAAATATGAAAATTTTTTTAAATGCTAGAAAAAAATATAAGAAGAAATGAAAAGTATCAGGGTAGAATAAGAGAGACTTGGGATGTATTTTCAGGATGTGATTAGTTAGTTCCTCTTTATCTTCTAAATAAATAGTACAATGTTTGGCACAAAGGAAAACAATCAACATGTATTTGATAAAATAAATGTAACCCAAAATATTTTATATAGGTATAGTTTTAGTTTGTTGACTACTTCTAGGTATTCAATAGCCTCATGATTATTATTAGATTATAAAGATGAAAAAATAGGAAATTCAGCCTTACTAATCGTCTACTTTATTGAAAAAACAACTACCTAGCTGGTAATTTGAGGACTTTGGACTGCCTAGCCGCCAGTAATACAAATACACAGTTTTTCAATGGCTTTCTTCCTTTTCCCCTTCAAAAAATACAAAAATACTATTCTGGTCTTTAAAGATTTTTAATTTGTTTTGGTAGGCTGCATACAGGCACATGTATGCAAGTAAAAATATACATACACCCACAGAGAGTATAAAGGAACTGAAAATATTTAAAAAGCTATTAATAAAGACTGATACAGACTATACCAAATGCAAAAATGCTGAGAATTGCACACGTAATTAAAAATAAAGGGGTGATCAGAATCAGGCAATAAGTAACACATTTTGAGGAAAGTTTGGACATAAGTATTGAGTATGTGGACGAGCTGTCCTTACATAATGCTTCGTCTAAATTTATCTTTCCTGTTTTCTTCTTGCAAAATTTACTTCATTTTTTATCAGTAAATTAATGATAGCTTTTGTCATTGAATAATATGAAAGATTGGCTTTAGCAAACCACAGCATATCTAAAAATTCATGAGTTTAGGGATGCTAATTATCTCAGGATAATAATGCCAGTTAGAAAAAAAAAAAAGTAAAGTCTTTCAAATTAAGTGACTTAGATGTAAATTAGATGTAAATCACACATCATTTTAAAGAGAGAAAAACAATTTCCTTTCAAACATGGTGAGACCTAGCCAAGTCAGCAACAGAAACAAATATGTAGTAACAGGTGGCAAAAAGTTTATTATTTTACAATATTTCTCTATTAGATTTGCCTCAATTTCTTGGGTTGAGTATTTTCAGAGGTTTGAATGAATACTGGAATTTAAACAAGCTTTCTCGGTAAAAGTCGAAAGTAGATAACTAGCCTCAGTAAAGCTAAAAGTATGTGCAAAAGGGCATGAAAGCATGATATGGTGGTCTTGGTCATAATCAAAGGCAAATAAACAAGCATTTGATTCCTGAGGATTTTAAATTTTTCAGGGATAGACAATACATCCCACAAAGAGCACAAATAAAACATACTTTTATCTTTCCACTTTCCCTTGTGTGGCTCATTCTCCCTCTCACTGTAATCACATACAAGGATTCAGTGCCTTTCTATGGCACTTCATGCTGAGGGCTTCCCTCCTGGGGTTTCGGTGAATGAGTGATACTCATTCGGTGAATGAGTTTCAGAGGTTTTCTTCTCTCCTTGTCTCCATCAACATGTGCCTATTCAGAGTCTTGTTTTACCTCCTTGAGAAGGCAGTAGCTGTGTAAGTTAAGGGGAATTCTTATGCACAGGAGTTTTTTCTATTCTTTACATTTATTTATATATTCAATCATTTACTTACATCTGTTAATAAATATATGTCGTGTGTCTTAGTTTGTGTAGGCTATTATAACAAAAGACTGTAGATTAAGTGCCATATAAACAAACATTTATTTCCCATTGTTCTAGAGGCGGAGAAATCCAAAATCAAGGGGCCAAGACATGTGGTGTCTGGTGAGGGCCCTTTTCCTGGTTATTAGATGGTGCCTTTTAGCTGTATCCTCACATGGTGGAATAAACAAAGGATTTCTCTGGGGTCTCTCTACGGGCAGTAATCCCATATATGGGCTCTACCTTCATTACTAATCACCTCACAAAGTCCCTACCTTCTAATACCATCGCTTTAGGCTTAACATTTCAACATATGAATTTTGGGGGAACACACATTCAGACGATAGCATCATGAACACTTACGTTATACTTTGGATTTTACTCTAACATTGATTTATTTTCTTTTATGTTTTTTTTTTTTTTTTTGAGATGGAGTCTCACTCTCTTGCCCAGGCTGAAGTGCAGCGGTGCAATCTTGGCTCACTGCAAGCTCCGCCTCCTGAGTTCAAGTGATTCTCCCACCTCAGCCTCCCGAGCAACTGGGACTACAGGCATGTGCCACCATGCCCAGCTAATTTTTGCATTTTTAGCAGAGACAGTCTTTCACCATATTGGCCAGGATGGTCTTGAAATCCTGACCTTGTGATCCACCCGCCTCGGCCTCCCAAAGTGCGTTGATTTATTTTCTTGCTCAAACTGTACTAGCTTTGGCTATTGGAAGCTTTTGCAATTGTCTCCTCAGCTCCTTTAACATATTCCCATTATTGTGATTATGATTATTTTTGAACACTTCTTTACTTGCTCACACCAAAAGATGGTACAGTTCATCTTATACATTTCTAAAGAGTCCTGGTTCCTTTTACTGGAGGGTGGTATTAGAAACCAAGATCTGGGTGCTAGATGTATTCATTGTTACTGAGGTATTGTTGCTTCTAGGCCCTTTTTCCTGAAAGAGCAAGGGAATATTTATGTATATACTAAATCATACATATACATATATTCATAAATCTTTATATATGTAACCATTTGTATTTGTATGAAAATAAAAATGAGTTCATATTGCTATTTCCATTGCTATTATATTACTACATGGATTGTTCCAGCTATCTCCCTTCACTTATTTGTATCATCCCACTCTAACTCTGAGAAAACTGGCTCTAACCATCTTCCACTTATTTATCTAACTGTTAAATTCTATTATACATAAATGATGCTTTTAAAACTGCTACCTGTACCTCTGTGGGAAACACCTTATCAATTAGAGTATAGTGCTATGTATACTACCTTGTGCCTTTTGCCTCGATGAAACTTCCATTTCCAAAGTTACTTAGGTAACTTTTCCCTTTTCCTCTACCCTTTTCAGTGAGGTTGTTTCATAATTCCTAATACAGTGAGATTCTTTTGTCAAATTCAGCATTCCATGCTGGGATCCCCCCAAAACTTCTAAAGGAGCTTTAAAAAATTTGTATACATCAAGGTTCACTCTTTGTGTTTTAAAGTTCTAGGTATATCAACAAATGTAAAGTTTCATGAATTGACCACTATGGTGTCAGACAGAATAGTTCTGTTACCCTAAAAATGTTCTATGTGTATGTGTGTGCACACACACATTGCCCTGTTTGTACAGGGCAATTATCTTAAAGACTAACATTGGTAAACTAGACTCTGTCTTCGGCCAAGAAAATGTTCCTTCTTGGGAATAGGAGAGGGAATTCAATCTGCAAACTTCTATGCACTGAAGTCCATGTGTCTGAAGGAACTGCCAAGTTATTTTGCGGGTCTCCCGGGGAGGACCCCCTTCAGCAGGTATAGAAAGGTCCAATTATCCAAGGTTGGTCATTTACTAGTTCAGATATTGAAACATATTTTAGCTCAGGCATTCAAGCAAATGGCCTCAATTTACCTGGAAGTGAGTTAGAACTTTGAGAAACCATTCAAATTGTTGTGGGATAGCTACCTTCACTACTGATTGGCAGCTTACCCTGAGTTCACAGGGTTCAGAAGCCCACCAGGATAGGTGACCTACTGTTAGCTAGTTAAATGTCTTTAGGCAATAATTCCATATACAAATAGACAGACTTTAGTCAAAGACCTTACAAACACTTTTTACTATTGTCAAACATTTGGGAAGACAGAAAATGAAGATAGGGCTAATATTTATTGCAAGCTATTGAATTGCAGCTATCATTCTAGGCCATTTAGGTCACATGTTCATTCTAAAAGTTCTAAAAATCTCGAGTAACAAAGATTTTACTTTGTTGAACCAATGTCATGATGCCTGTATAAATCATTATCGCTCGTCTTCTGAATCAGTACTGTGACTTTGTTTTCAAATGTTTATTTAACCTCTGTGTGTATGTGTATATATATACATTTACTTTCTTTAAAATATGCCATATCAGGAACTCTTTCCAGTTGTCTTTTTGAAGTTTCCTAAATGCTGAGAAAGTCTACCTTTCTTATGCCTACTAAACATTGAATTGTCTGCTCTTTCCTGTTCGAGTCATATGAAATTGCCTCCACTGCTGTCCATAAAACAAATATTGGAGAAGATATGGGTACACTCACTTATTTAAAAAAAAGTCCTGGAATTTTAATACATTAGTCAGTGAGATGCAGTAGTTTTCCTACCCTGATTGGTGGAAACTCTTCTCCTTTGCTACAGTGTATTTCTTATGAAAACCAAAGAGTTGTTTATACATTTTTTTTCAGTTTGTAGACTTTTTCAAAACAAAAATGATGATTAATTTTCAGTTAAATTCTTCATTTTGCTTATGCAAGTATTGATAAACCTATTCACATTAAAAAGTCATTACATATGGAAATAGACCTAAAAAGAATAGTTGCCTTACCGTGTTAGGATTTGATTCAATTAAAACTGATTGAGTAACTTTGAAGGGCAACAGCAGAAAATAATATTTGTTTTAAAGTTGAGTCCCTAGCAATATCTATCACGGTCTTCATTTATTTTCAACAAATACAAAAGTTAAACTGTAAGCATTACCCCCAAGAATATGAGTATGAAAACTCTTATAATGTGCTCTTCTTGTGATACAGTGTTTTTGCTATGGTTTGCATGTTTTTGTTGCCTCTAAAATTCATGTTGAAACTTCATCCCCAATGAAATAGTACTAGGAAGTGTGGCTTTTGGGAGGTGATAGAATAATGAGCCCTCCACCCTCATTAATGAGATTAAATGGCCTTATAAAGGGGTTTGATGGAGAGGCTTGCCCTTTTTTGCCCATTCCACCATGTGAGGACACAGCATTTCTTCCCTCTGGAGGATGCAGTCACAAAATGCCATCTTGGAAGCAGAGAGCAGCCCTTGCCAGACACACAACCTGCCAGTGACTTGACATTAGACTTCCCAGCCTCTAGAACTGTGAGAAATAAACATTTATTTTTTATAAATTACCTAGTCTGTGATAATCAGTTGTAGTACACAAACTAACTAAGACAGTGTTGTATTTTATGTAACTGTGCAAGAGACAATTATAACAAAATGAGAGCGTGCATTGATAAGATACATCTGAACCTTGTCTGGCATTTAGCTTAGTGATTATGTAGTCATGCACAAGTCTAAAACATAACACAGGTCAATGTAAATCATCAGTATGTTTAATAATAAATTTGTGAAGGTATACATATATGCAATGGGAACACAGGAAAAACTGTTACTAGTTTAGCATAAAACTAAATTATCAGATAATTGCAAAAATTAACAAATGAGAATCCCAACTAGTCAAAATTTGGTATAAAACATTTGCATTTACATTTGTTTCCTGTTAAGTTTTTAAACTCTTTAAAAATAAATACAAAAATATTTTTAGTTAAACCTTTGCCACTCCCCTAGAACTTCTCTATAGAACTCATCAACAGTGCATCTCTATAGAATTGAGTTTGAAAATCAGCTCACACCTGTAATCCCAGCCCTTTGGCAGGCGGAGGCAGGCGATCACGAGGTCAGGAGATCGAGACCATCTTGGCTAACATGGTGAAACCCCGCCTCTACTAAAAATATAAAAAAAATTAGCCAGGCGTGGTGGCGGGTGCCTGTAGTCCCAGCTACTTGGGAAGCTGAGGCAGGAGAATGGCGTGAACCCAGGAGGCAGAGCTTGTAGTGAGCGGAGATTGCGCCACTGCACTCCAGCCTGGGTGACAGAGCGAGACTCTGTCTAAAAAAAAAAAAAAAGAAAGAAAGAAAATCAGTACCTCAGCAAATGAGAAATGGATCAGTCTATGGTGTGACTAGACAAGTAACTGTTAAAACTGAACACTGGGATGATGCATGGCAGCTCTGACAATACAAGTAGGATCAGAATGTAAGTGTGGAAATTCAGTGTCACTAGGGAAGAATGGGCTGAGAGAAAGTTTAATAGGTAGAGAATAATCATAAAGGAAAGAGTTGCCCAAGGACTAGAGGGGAACCAGGTGGAAGAGTTGATCCTGAGACTGATGTGACTGATGATTCTTATCAAATGCTCCTCTTTGCTGGCCTTGCTTAGAGCCTTCTTTGGCTGTTTTTAGTGGTTGCTTTAGACTCAAAAGTGATCTGTTTATTGTAGTGTGAGAGATCATATATTTGCAGTCATTGCTGTCCACGTTATTACTTGGATAGATGTTTTTCCCAGTTCCTGATTTTACGATAATCCAGTTCAACGTGATACGCATGATATTTCAAAAACAGATGTCATAATCTTTTCTTTGTTTTTTAAATCATTAGATTGTCTAGCTCATTGATGTTTTTGAACATAGGCTTTCTATTGCACTCCTCATCAAAGTAATTTTCATTATGTGTTGTTTTTTCTAAGTTTATTTATTTTTATTGCAAGTGGCCAAATGATAGGCCCTTTCTAGGGAACTACGTCTACACAAAATAAAATAAGGTTAAAATTATGCACTGAAACTGGTACTTCGGTGAGCTATAAACCTTCTCTGTAGACATTGTCCTTAGATCATCCTCACACCTGTAATGTTGAATTATTTCCTCCCTAGGTTTCATTCCTAGCATTTCTGATCGTTAATCTCTGCTTATCCAGAAAGTCATTTTCAGTTGCAGGGCTAACTTCCTGAAATCCTCGCAGATTGATTCAGGCTAAATCCTGTATTCAGGTTCATGTTGAATCCTCAACTAAAATTAATGGGATATGTGCAGCTGCATCTCTGGACAGACCACATCTCCTCTCGCTTTCTGCAATCCCCGTCCCTCACTTGCCTTTTAAGTGCTTTGAGAACTGTTGTAACTACTTCAGAATGAACTGTTTCTGTGCTTCTTTTTCTTGCTGGCTCATTTCACAGGAAGCCCAAATTTACTTGTACATGGCTCACAGATCAATTTCTGCAGTGTGGATGTTTGTAATATACATAAATGTGTTGGATGAAGGCATTGAAATAAAATTTTTGAGTCTGCAAATTAAGCTGGAATTGAAATCAGAAAAAATAATGAAAGGCAATGAAAACTGATTCAAGGAGAAGTTTTGAGTAAGAGTGCCAACAGGCACAAAATCATTTTAAATGAAGGCAAATATTAAATAATTTAAGAGCGAAGAACCAAGCTGGAGACTATCTGTTAAATAGAATAATGAATCAGCAGTTCAATCATTATATGGTTTGAAAGTTATTATGGAAAAATCACAAAAGCTATCAACTCAAATAAAACCTAACAAGAAATTACTAGAAATATAATAATAGTGTGTATTTTGAAAGTGATGAAATACCTATCAAAACATTAAAAAATTATAATACAGGACTCTGATTATGTTACTGTAGAAATATTCTCATTTGCTTAAATTTGTGAGAGGGTTTCTTGAGTTGGAAGCCCACAAAGATGCAAACTCTGATTTATTTTATAATGAATCTTCTTTCTGGAAATTCATTTCATTTTCCTACAAATGCATCACCCACTTTTTTCTGTAAGCTGCTTGTCTTAGTACAATTATCTACTTTGATAAGGTTGTGCTTACTATGTCATATCGCTTAACTTACTATGTCATTTACCTAGCAGGTAAAATACATATTCAGAAGCTATATAATAACGTAATAATTTTTAGCAAATTCTTACCGTGCACTAGCTTGGATACAGACCTAAGCACTTTACATATAATTTATAAAATTTCTTTAAGGTAGGAACAATTAAAATTTTCTTTTATAGATGGGGAGAGTAAGAAGTTAAGTAAGTTGTGTAAGGCTCTACACAATTAGAAAAAGAGCCTGGATTCAAACCCTGGCAGTTTCTGCTTCAGAATCCATGTTTCTTAATCACCACGTTATCCTTACAAATTCAGTGCAAGGCAAAAAGCATCATAATAATTTTTTTTTTTTTGAGATAGAGTCTTGCTCTGTTGCCCAGGCTGGAGTGCAGTGGTATGATCTTGACTCACTGCAACCTCTGCCTCCCGGGTTCAAGCAATTCTCCTGCCTCAATCTCCTGAGTATCTGGGATTGCAGGTGCGTGCCACCACACCCAGCTAATTTTTGTATTTTTAGTAGAGACGGGGTTTCACCATGTTGGTCAGGCTGGTCTCAAACTCCTGATCTCGTGATCCTCCCACTTCAGCCTCCCAAAGTGCTGGGATTACAGGTGTGAGCCATTGCGTCCGGCCCATAACAACTTTTATTAATGAAGAAACTGAGATGAGGAGTAGCTAAAAACAAAGAAACAAACAAAAAACAATGCTAAGGTTATAAAGTTCTTAAATAATTTTGGATTCAAATTTCATTCTAACTTTAAACTCCGTGCTGTTCCTAGATGACATTTGCCTCATCTTATCTAAAACTTGTCATTCCATATTTCTTTTTAAATGGGGATGAAGGAGATGAATTAATGACTCTGAACTGTAAACTGCCAAAATAAATAAGTTAATATGCATTTATTTGTTTATAAGCTCAAGTACCTGCCTAAACTTCACTAAATTTTGTATTTTTATACCTGGTCATAAGATGAAAATTTCTTACTGAAATGTAAGTTGTGTTGTTTTAACAAGCAAACTGAAGTGAAATCTTGAATGAAAAGTAAAATTCAACAGTGCAGTACAATTATACACGTTTGAATATTTACATTATATATGTACCTATTTCAATAACATATTCAAATATATGTTATATATATATACACACACACATATGTGTGTATATATATACACACACACATATATGTGTGTATATATATATATATATATACACACACATATATGTATATATATATACACACACACACACACATACACACACATACACCTTAAAGGTGGCATGGGAATGGAATGTTTAAGAAAAATAAAAAGGCTAATTTTGGCTGTGATGATTTCCTCCTTGAGGACACCTCCAGAAGGTGAAATTACAGAGCTAAAACCTGTGGAACTTCCAACTCACTACTATATCATAACTTGAAATCTAGAGCTCTTTCTTTGAAAGAATGATCTAAGGACAGCTATATACAAATATATAATAAAAGGGGAAGAAAAAATAATGTAAAGCAAAAATTATTTTCCCAAAAATGTTAAAATAGAAGTCCACATGTTTCACAGTTTGGGTACGTGGTTTAAAATCCACCTGCTCACTGGGAAGCAGCAGCCACTAAGAAATAGATGCACCTCTAGGGGCTGGGAAAAGGTCCAGTTCAGTGAAAGGAATATGATGTTCTAATGTGACAAACAAGAGGAGTTCGCAGTTTAGGTAGATGGTGGGCTTCATGGATATCAAACCACCGTAATGGAAATGTTGCAATTGATAGGCATGGTGATCAAGAGTTCAAAAGTCATGTCCACAATTTGGGGGTTTTTAGAGCTCTACATAGGGAAATTTCTCAGTAAGGGTTGTGTGGGGGTTATGAGGTAAGCCATCATCTCATCTAGGTGAACTTGTAAGAATAAGGCAAACTTCAGTTTTAGAAGTATTAGGCAACTCATAAAGACAAAGGTCAGGCTTAGAGATGAGATGTAATACAGAAGCAGCTCAGGACAATACTGGGTGACAGTGAGGACTGGACTGAACTAACTGCAGGAGTGACCTCATGTTGATACCCAGACTGATACCATCCTTGATCTTGGAGAGGCTTCAATCTTTTAGGTATTGGGTCATATGGCTCATCTGAAAGAAGAGGTAAATCTCTAAGGCTAGAACCTAGGTAGAGGTTAACAATGTGTATTTTAGAAACCTCAGATTAATTAAATGAGTGTTTCAAACACATGTATTTTATTGACAGTTTTTCCCTTGGGAAAAATGACAGGAAAC
The DNA here is from genome assembly GCF_028885655.2 of Pongo abelii. Taxonomy (NCBI): domain Eukaryota; kingdom Metazoa; phylum Chordata; class Mammalia; order Primates; family Hominidae; genus Pongo; species Pongo abelii. The sequence continues at coordinate 87,359,585 of NC_071991.2, read as the reverse complement.
CATATTTTTTAGACTAATGGAACAGAATAGAGAACCCAGAAGTAAATCCATACATCTACAGTGAACTCATTTTCTACAAAAGTGCCAAGAACAGACATTGGGGAAAAGGCAGTCTCTTCAATAATTGGTGCTGGGAAAACTGGATACCCATATGCAGAAGAATGAAACTAGACCCATATCACTTACCATTTATAAAAATCAAATCAAAATGTATTGACTTAAATCGAAGCCATCCAACTATGAAACTACTACAATAAATCATTGGGGAACCTCTCCAGGACATTGATCTGGGCAAAGATTTCTTGAGTACTACCCCAAAAACACAGGCAGCCAAAGCAAAAATGAACAAATTGGATTACATCAAGTTAAAAGCCTTCTGTGCAGCAAAGAAAACAATCAACAAAGTGAAGAGACAACCTATAGAATGGGAGAAAATATTTGCAAACTATCCCTCTGACAAAAGATTGATTATGATAATATATAAGGTGTTCAAACTACTCAATAGGAAACAATCTAATAATCTGGGTAAAAGACCTAAATAGACATTAAAAATGTCTATTACCATTAAAATGTCTTTTACCATTAAAAATGGGTAAAAGACCTAAATAGACATTTTTTAAAAGAAGACACACAAATGGCAAACACATTCACAATATAAATGTGGTTCATATTTTCACCCATAAAGAGATATGAATACGTTCTATTTTAATCATTTTTCTTCAAACTTAAATTCATTAATGGAATATTCCATTGTATGCCTGTAACAACATATCTCACATACTACATAAATACATATACCCACTATGTACTCAAAAATATTAAATATTTAAAAGAAACCATAATATAAAAATGAAGTTTCAAGGTTATGTGTGTGTGTGTGTCTGTGTGTATGTATATATACACAGGTATGTATATATTTAACCTCTGTTCCATTGGAAAACCAAATGTGATTCATATCAAACCACCCACAAAAAGAAATGATACATTCTATTGTCATCATTTTTCTTTGAACTGAAATTCATTAATGTAATTCAAAAAGCAATGCAATTTCGAAAGAAATCATTTAATGTAGCAGTTTTAGTGCACACAGTCTGATTCAAGAGCATTTCATTTACTCACGGGCACTATGGCAAAACTCCATAATCTGTATTCATTATATAAAACAGTTCCTCCAGCAGCCATGTTTAGCTTTGAGCTATTTTCATGGTGTGCCTATCACCAATTTGGCGAGGTTGGCATTCGAACAGAAGTATCAGAAGTGAATATTTTGTATATTTATCAGATATATTCATTTATGACAATATTGCTATTTTTATAAAACTCTCAAAGTGATATTCTCTATTTGATATACAGTGTAGTTTTAATGATGAACATAAACAGCTACTCATGTTTAAAATATAAAATTGGATCTACTTATGGTAATAAAATATCTTAATTATTTTTCACTTTTAAGACTATAAAGAAGTCTAACTCACATTTATAAAAGGTGTGAAAAATTCAATTTCGCACAACCTAAAAAGCATACAAAATTTTACTAATTTTATTATGTAAAATCAGAAATAATTGATTATAAGTGACTGATGTAAAGGTAATGTAAAAACTACCTTTCTTTTCACACTTAATTTATATATGATATTACAAAGTTATTTATGTATTTATTCATTTATTTGTTTTAGATTTGGGGATACAAGTGCTTGTTTATACATGGATATTACATGCTTAATTGTAGGGATTGGGCTTTTAGTGTACACATTATTTAAGTGTTGGATATTATACCCAATAGGTAATTTTTTAATCCTCATCCCCCTTCCTTTTTCCCTCCTTTTAGAGTCTCCAGAGTCTATTCCTTCCATCTTTATCTACATGTGTGCCCTTTGTTTAGCTCCCACTTATAAGTGAGAACATGCAATATTTGATTTTCTGCTCCTGTGTTAGTTCACTTAGGATAATGGCCTCCAGCTCCATTCATTTATAGCTGCATAGTATTCCATGGTATACATACACCACATTTTTTTTTATCCAATCAACCATTGGGGACACAGGTTGATTCCATGACTTTGCTATTGTAAATGGTGCTGTGATAAACATGTGAATGCAGGTGTCGGTTTTACATGATTTCCTTTCCTTTGGGTAGATATTCAGTAGAAGGATGGCTGGATAGAATAGTAGTTCTATTGTTAGTTCTTTGAGATATTTCCAAACTCTTTTTTCCATGGAGGTTGAATTAATTTGCATTCCCACCAACAGTATGTGAGCATTCCTTTTTCTTCACATCTGTGCCAATGTTTGTTTTTCTGTTTTGTGTTGTTTCGTTTACTTTTTAATAAAAACCATTATGAGTGGTATAAAATGATATCTCAGTATAGTTGTTGCATTTCTCTGATTAGTAATGTTGAGCATTTTTTCATGTGTTTGTTGGTCACTTGTATTTCTTCTTTTGAGAAATGTCTGTTCATGTCCTTTGTTCAGTTTTGAATGGGGTTGTTTTTTGCATCTTGAGTTGTTTTGGGTTCCTTGTAGACTGTGCATATTAGTCCTTTGTCAGAGGCATAATTTGTAAACAGGTTCTCCCATTCTGTAGGTTGTCTGTTTATTCTGCTGGTTACTTCATTTGCTGTGCAGAAGCTTTTTAGTTTAATTAAGCTTTATTTGTCTATTTTTGGTTTAGTTGGATTTGCTTTTGGAGTCTTTGTCATAAATTATTTGCTTAGGCCAATGTCTAGACAATATTTTCCTAGGTTTTCTTCTACTATTTTTATAGTTTCAGGTCCTACATTTAGGCATTTAATCCATCTTGAGTTAATTTTTGTATATGGTGGGTGAGAGATAGGTGTCCAGCTTCATTCTTCTGCATATGGCTAGCCAGTTTTCACAGAACCATTTATTGAATAGGATGTCCTTTCCCAGTTGTTTTATTTTTGTTGACATTATCAAAGATCAGTTGGTTATAGATAGTGGCTTTATTTCTGGGTTCTCTATTCTATTCCATTGACCTATGTGTCTATTTTTTTTTTTTACCAATACTTTGGTGTTTGGTTATAATAAACTTGTAGTATAATTTGAAATCAGGCAATGCAATGTCTCCAGATTTGTTCTTTTAACTTAGGAATGCTTTGGTTTTTCAGGCTTTTTTTTTCCTTGTTCTTTTTTTTTCTGCTATGAACTTGAAAATTGTTTTTTCAAATTCTGAGAAAAATGATGTTGGTAATTTGTCAGAAATTATATTGAATCTAGAGGTTGCTTTGGGTAATGTGGTTATTTTAATGATATTGATTCTTCCAATCAATGAACAATGGGTATTTTTCCATTTATTTGTGTCATTCATAATTTATTTCATCAGTGATTTGTAGTTCTTCTTGTAGAGATATTACATTTCCTTGGTTAAATGTATTTCTAGGTATTTTGTGTGTGTGCATGTGTGTGTGTGTCTACTGTAAAAGGGATCAAGTTCTTGATTTGGTTTTCACCTTGAATGCTATTGGTGTACAGAAGTGCCACTGATTTTTGTATGCTGATTTTGTATCTTGAGACTTTTTGTATCTTGAGGTCTGTGAGTCTTCTAAAGAAGTCTTTAGGGTTTTCTAGGTATACGATTATGTTATTAGTGAATAGAGAACTTTGACTTCCTCTTTACAATTTGGATTCCTTTTATTTCTTTCTCCTGCCTGATTGCTCTGGCTAGGACTTCTGTTATTATGTTAAATAGGAGTGGTGAGAGCAAACATAATTGTCTTGTTCTAATTCTTAGAGGAAATGCTTTCAACTGTTCCTCATTCAGTATGACATTGATTATGGGTTTGAAATATATGGCTGTTATTATTTTGAGGTGTTTTATGTACAGCTAGTTTGTTGAGGGTTTTTAATCATGAAGCCATGTTTAATCTTATTAAATGCTTTTTCTGCATCTAATTGAGATAATCATATGGTTTTTGTTCTCAGCATTGTTTATATAGTGGACAATGTTAATTGATTTGCATATGCTGAACCATCCTTGCATCCCTGGAATACAGACCTCTTTATCATGCTGAATTGTCTTTTTGATGTACTGTTGGATTCAGTTTGCTAGTATTTTGTGGAAGATTTTTGCATCTATGTTCATCAGGGTTATTGGCCTGTAGTTGTCTTTTTTTTGTTGTTGTGTCCTTGCCTGATTTTACTATTAGGATTATACTGGATTCATAGAATGAATTAGGAAGGGATCTCTCCTCTTCAATTTCTTGGAAATAGTTTGAGTAAGACTGGCAGCAGCTCTTCTTCATACACCTGGTAAAATTCAGCTGTGAATCTGTCTGGTCCTGGGCTTTTTTTGTTGGGAGATTTTTTTACTACTGATTCAATTTTCTTCTTCATTATTGGTTTGTTCAGGGTTTCTATTAATATTTCCACCTGGTTCAATTTTGGGAGTTTGTATGTTTCCAGAAATTTATCCATTTCCCCTAGGTTTTCTAGTTTGTGTGAATAGAGGTGTTCATAGTAGTCTCTGATGATGTTTCATATTTCTTTGGTATCAGTTGTCATGTCACCTTATTTTTCTGTTGGGACAAGTCTCATGACTCTCTCCTTTTTTTCCCTCTTATTTTCACCTCTATCAATGTTTTCTTTATTTACCTTATTTTTAAATAACCTTTAAATTTTTTCCACCTTCTTGGGATGAGTCCTTTGATTTTCCGCTCTATCCTTCACTCTTCTCTGTTTAATTAGCCTAATGTTTTTATTAATATTTGTAAGGTCTATGAGGGGAATCTGAGGCCACAAATTTGACAATGCTTCTGGAACTGTTATTTGATTCTGCAGGAATCAAATACTCATCTGTGATTGTTCAGTAGTGAGCTGTTTGTCCTGAGTCAACGCAAACATGTTCTTCTACTGTGCAGCATTAAAAACCAAAGACACTGCTGCCAAATTAGTTACTCACAACCCATTTTAGTAAAGGTTTCTCAGGAAGCTGATGATACCAATCTAAAGAATGGAACAATTCCCTTAAACTATACCTTCTGATTTCAATTGTTACTTGGTTTTGCCCTTCTCCTACATTTACTACCTTCTTAGTAACCACAGGTCTCAGAGGTAGTTTCTGTTGTCTCTGTATAATTCTGCCCTTGGGGGGTTGTCTCTGAGTCTAGCTCAGAAAAACTCATATCTGAGCATGTCCAGTCTTAAGGCTTGACCCAGCACTCTCTTTTAATTTCATTTTAACTATTATAGATAACAATAACCAAGGAATTAAACATTTCACTTTTTTATTAGTTTGCATTTCCTTATGCATCCAATGAACGGACTCCTTGGGAGTCAGATTTATCTCTCAATTCCATGGGTAGCTTTTAACTTTAGTAACTGAACTAAAGCACAGTTGCTGTTTCATACCATGGGTGACCACGTGGCCACCCAGGAATTTGAGGTTTTTTATTCCCTACCCTTATATGCATTCTTTCCCCAGCCCATATGTTTCCTTGAGCCTGGGCCAGTCCAGCAAATCCAACTTCACTGACACCAACTGGGTAGGGGAAAACTATCTCAACCCATGTTTTCCTCCACTCTCACACAACTATAACCATCATCAACACAGAAGACTTATGTAACCAAAGGTACGGGGATTTTGTCTCACACAGCAAGCAGCACACACGTGTTGGGTGTTCCCCAATTCAGTTTTGTCAGTATTTACCTGGAAATAGTTTCTGATCTCACAGATCCCCAAGGATACCTCCGACATTCCCAGATACCAGTAGCAAGCCCAGCCAGGCCTCTGAAACTTCTAACCAACCAGCTTCATGTTGGGGTTCCCATGACCCCTTCATTAGGTTCAATTAATTTGATGTAGTGGTTCACAGAACTCAGGGAAACACTTATATTTGCTGTTTCATTACAAAGGATATACAAAAGATACAGATGAAGAGATGCATAGGGTGTGGTCCGCGAGAAGAGTCGTGGAGCTTCCACGCTTCCCCAGGTACAACACCTTCTAGGGACACCCATGTGTTCAGCTCTCTGGAAGATCCATACATTTATTTAAAAGCATTTACAAATAAAATATAAGTTCCAAATGGCAGAAATGGTATCAGTACTGTTCCCTGTTTTACACCTAGTGTGTAGCATGGAGCCCAGCATCTATGAGTACTCAAGAAAAACTTGTAAGATGTATGAATTCAAAGAAAATGTCAAAGATTTGTGATATATCACTTACTGTTGTATGTTTTTGTTTTCTCAGTCAACATGTGCTAAAAGCATAGCCGTTATCCTGAGCTGGTCTGTGAAACTTTACATATTTAAAGGAGTTTTTTATACTTTAAAAGACTGGGCACTAATTCTGTAGTGTTTATACTACAGAATTAGTAATGACTTCTAGTATTAGGTGCTAGATCCTCTGTGTTTTAAACTGGGTGATATGGTAATGAATGCTTTTGGAAATGAATTCTTTTGGAAACTAGCCTGAGATCGATGGCTTGTGTGGAGAGAAATTGGAGAGTTAGATGAGAAAAATGGATCCATATTGATCTATTACACTTCTGAATGAAGAACTGATAATACTATTAAAATCTAATGAAGAGAAATACAATTAGAAAAAGCCATTCTTTAAGAAAGTCCCTTACTTCCACCAAAGGAACTAGAAGGTAGGAAGACAATGTAGAAAAATCCTGTAGCAATGTAGGCCTAAGGTTTAAAACAGACTGGATTGGGAGGATGGCTAGAGAAATCTGTGAATAAAGAGATAGGTAAGTGATATGTTTTAGAATATGAAAACAAGACCAAACTAATATGGAGGAAGAACTGGAGTGGGAGAACAGAGAATATCCCATGTTTTCAAATAGGAGATAGATTATATCTTTGCATAAACTGAGGACAGCATGTTGTTGGAGGGAGTAAGATGATGAATTTGGTTTGGGAGCTGTAATGATTGACAGCTATGTGACTCACAGAAATACTTAACAGGAGTTGTAAATACAGTACTGGAACTCAGATAAAGAACATCTATGGAGATGTAATTACAGTTGTTAAAGGCACAGTTATTAAAGGGAAAATGAAGTGAAGACAATGAATGAATTCTTCAAGAACATATTCCAATTGGAAATTACCCTGGTAGTTTTACATATTGGTTAATAAGTAAACCGCTTTTTATTTATAATATATTCATAAAGTTTTAGATTATAATAGTGGAGTAGTTTATAATTCTTTTGATATTTAGACTTTTTGATGTCATGCATGATGATAGTTAATGTGTGTGGTTTGAGAATATAGTGATGAATTATAAATTTAATGATCCTTTTACATGAATTTATGTAATCACTGCTGCTAAATACATTAGTAATAGTTTCCATATGTTTGAGATATCTATAATGGAGTGGATTGTAAAATATTAATTGATGAGTATTTTCCAACTTTCCTATTTCAGCCACCAACAGTCCTTTCTTAGCAAATCTATGGAGGTACTCTTAGCTTAGGAATTATCCATAGCTGAGAATAATAACTTCACATCTTTTTAGGATTCTAAGTCTAAAAGACAGAAATTATAAACTCATTAGGGGATACATGCGAACAGGAAAAACCCGCATTTCTCTTCCTGTCAAACAAGATATTTGACCCTTGAACTGGAGAGAATCAGTGTAAGTATGTGCATTCTGTTCCTTTACCCGAGGAATCTGGGTGGCTTGAAAAGAATTATAACTTCCTTGAAAGTGTTTCTAGAACAATGGAGTTGTATCCTATGTCTCAGACATAATCCGTACAAAAAGAACAAGCTTAGAGAGCCAGAGACAATTTCCAAAACTTCTCCACTATTACTAAGCGGCATGGGAGGTATTCTCTGAATTTCCTTTGGGCTCTATGCGGGCTGGGGAATTGAGAGAAATGGCGGGTCCTTCCCAGAAGGTTGCCTGACTACAAAGAAGAGGTAAGCATTAAAAAGTTGTACTGTGGGTGACAAGCCTGAAGCTAAAGAGGGAAATGTCTAAATCTCCTAAGACTGTCACAGCCAGGAAGTCAAAGGGGGCTGAACCACAGAGGGAAGAGAAAGCAATCATGAAACATCTAAACCGATTGGTAATAGAATGCAGTTTTACTGTATGAAAAACAGGAAATGTAGGCAAAAACAACTTAAGATTAGAACAGTTTGATGATTTTCCTCCTTTTACCTATTTGTGGGCATTAGTTATGAAGTTATACAATTAGCTGCTTTTTTTTCCCCTTTTCTTCCACCTGCTAGGGAGTGATGACAGGTGGCTTCTATCTCAGACAGAAAGTACACAGAGGGAAGAACACAGGCTTAGAGGCTGATTCTTCTGGGTAGTCTCTGCTACAGGGAGAGGAAGAAGTTGTGGAGTCAGTGGCTTCTAATGAAAGACAGATCATGACTGGCCATCTACATACATGAGGAGGGAAGGAAAAGTATCTTACTTTTAATATTACAGAGTAGTTTTCAGAACTTAGCTCAAAAGAGCCTCACTTTTAGAAACTTTTTATTATTCTAGAATGACTTCACTCTCTTTAAACAATCTCACAGGTCATCTCTGGAAAAGTGATCTTATTTGGAAATACAGTAGCAATGCAACGGACACTTTTAATGGTCTCTCTGACACGACAAAAGGCAAAGGAAACTGATCCTATTGGATGTGGCAAGATCTAGGTCAATGGTGACCTTTTAGAGAAACATTTCTGTAGAAGGCCTGGCAGGAGACAAATTGCAAGGGAATAAAGAAGAAATAAGTGTGAAAAGTAGAGAAGAAATGACTGAAGACCAAGAAGAGTGCCCACACACAAAAAAAGTGGTAAGCAATAGGGCAAGAGTTAGAAAGGTTAACCTATATAAAATTCAGGCAAAAAAGGAGAAATACATTGCTTGAAAACACCAGAGGAAGAAAAGAAAATTAGTTCCTGAATTTCTGTTACATTTAAGCTGCAGATATATTTAATAAGTTCAGGCTTTCATGCAGAGCTGTGTCATTAGTATTGGAGGGGAAAAAAGTCCAACTAATAGTTACAATCTATTAATAGGCATGAAGTAAATCATGTTTGGGTATAATTAGTAAGAGAACATCAATAAAGGAGAAAATTTTTTTAAATCTAATAGACCTAGAATAAATCACGCATTAGGTGTAATTACCGGAAAATTACTTGGATCATGGCAAGTGATTTGACAACGTGGTTCTGTTTAATTTACCAACCTATTTTAAATGGAAACATAATGCTTGCAATGTATTTTACTGTCTATTTCCTACACCAGCACATTGAGATAATAATGAGAATACCATGAGATAGTAAAGAACTACTTGTTCTCTTGAAGAGTTATGAGAATAGCCAAAATGTTCAAACTTTACATTAAATTTTGTATCATGATGTTAAATTTATTTTAAATTTATTCTGTCATTCCAATGAGAATGGCTTTCTCTGCAAAGGTTTCTGCAAGCTGTCAATTGTCCCAATGCTGGCTGTTGATCTCCTAGGCAGATTTGGGCCATAACACAGTCCTTTGCACCCAGTTACTAGGAATAATTGAAATTCATCAGTTTTCCACATTTTGATTTCATTTTCATGGTAACTTCTCTTTCACAGACTCTCATTCCAACATTTTTGCATTACTGCTGAAGTCTGGAAATCAGTCTTCATCACGTTGTTCTTTCATTCCCTCTTTACTCAAATGCCTGATTAATCTTCTTTAAGCATAGCTTAAATCATTCTACTCTCTTTTTCAAAAATTTGTAGCATATCTGAGCTTTTATTTTGTTAGCCTTTAGTTGAATTTTTGTTTTGCTTTTTTCTGGGAAATGAAATATTTTATTTTGTCACTCTACTCCTACAGTGAATTTATATGTCTTACTAGTGCATAATTCATCTCACCTGATACACTTTTAACTTATTTGTATGTTGAAAGTAAATGCATTATATAACTATTTGGGCCAAACTCTGTTTTAGGTCCCAGTAATATGAAGGTGGATATGCAGTTGAGGGAAAAAAAAGACAAAAATACACAGCATTTGCTTTTGAAGAGGCCACCAGTTTGTTATGGCAGCAGATGAAAAAACCAGTGATTCCAAAATAGAATTTAGAAAAAAACGAGAATACAGACAGGAGAGGATAATGTTTCAGAAAATTTTCAATGGTAGGTGGGGTGCTAGGTAAAGGTGAGTCACCAGGGGGTGTACCAGGTGTGTTGTATAGCACAACAAAACTGCCATACAATATAGTATATTCAGAAAACTAATTACAGTAGTTCAATAATACTAATTCGTGAAAAACCAGATAGGTTATCTAGTGAGCTGATGGGAGGTCCTCACAGAGTTTAAACAGGGAAGTACCATGGTAAAATTTGCAATTTAAAAACATCATTTTGGAAGCAATGTGGTGGATGGGTTTGAGTTGAATGAACCAAAGGCAAGTTGACTAGGTAGAGGGCTATCACAGCAATGTGGAAAAGGAATAATGTGGTTCTGGACAAAGGGAGTATCAGCATGAACAGAGTTAAGGAAACAGATATAAGTGACAGCTCAAAGACTTTAAAAATAAATATACTTTATATTTCATAGTAATTTTAGGTTTACAGAAAAGTTGAACAGAAAGTATAGAGGGTTCTGTATGCTTTCTTAAATGCTGCCCGAGTTTCTCCTATTATTAACATCTTGAATTAATGTGGTACATTTGTTACAATTAATGAACCAAAATAGATACATTATTAACTACAGTCAATAGTTTACATCGGGTTTCACTCTGTGTTATTCAATTTTATGGAATGTAGAGTAACAAAAATGCACAATATAATATGTGAACCATTACAGTATTGTACAGAACAGTTTTCCTGCCCTAAATATCTACTATTTTTTTTATTCATCTCTCCTCTCCTCCCACCACCACCCCAAATCTCAGGCAACCACTGATCTTTTTACTGTTTCTATAGTTTTTCTTTTTCAAGGTTGTCATATAGTGGGAATCATATAATATACAGCTTTTACAGATGGCCTTCTTTCACTTAGTAACATGATTCTAAGTTTCCTCCTTGTCTTTTTATGGCTCGGTAGCTCATTTCTTGTCATTTTTAAATAATATTCTGTTGGCTGGATACACCACAATTTGTCTCCAACCATTGAAGGATATCTTGGTTGCTTCCAAGTTTTGACAATTATGAATAAAGCTGCTATAAACATTTGTGTGAAGGTTTTTGTGTGGACATAAAAGTATTTTTAAACTCACCTGGACAAAGATCAAAGAATGAATGCTGAATCATTTGCTAAGGGTTTTATTTCACTTTGTAAGAAACTGTCAAACTGTCTTCCAAAGTGGCTGTTATGAATTTGCATTCCCTTCAGCAATGACTGAGAGTTCTTGTAGCTCCACAAACTCTCCAGCGTTTCGTGTCCGTGTTCTGAATTCTAGCCATTCTAGTAGGTGTGTAGTATTGCCTTGTTGTTTTAATTTGTAGCTCTGTAATGACAGATAACGTTGAGTATCTTTTCATATGCTTATTTGCCACATGAATGTCTTTAGTGAGTTGTCTGTTGAGAGTTTTTCACACTTTTTAGTTGTATTTTTATTGTTGCATTTTAAGAATAGTTTGTATAGCTTAGATAAAAGTCTTATCACATATGTGTTTTGCAAATATTTTCTCTCAGTCTTTAGCTTATCTTTCCTTAATTTTAAGTTTCTTTGTCAGAGTAGAAGTTTTTCATTTTAATAAAAACCAACTTACTAATTTTTTCTTCATGGATTGTCCTTTTAGTGTTGCATCTAAAAACTGATTGCCAACACAAAAATGTGAATATATTTAATGCTACAAAATTGTATTCTTAAAATAGTTAAAATAGGGCTAGGTGCACTTTTTTAGGGAGGTCAAAGTGGGCAGATCACTTGAAGTCAGGAGTTTGAGACCAGTCTGGCCAATATGGTGAGACTCCATCTCTACAAAAAAATAGAGAAATTAGGCAGAGTGGTGGGGCGTGCCTGTAGTCCCAGCTGTTTGGGAGGCTGAAGCAGGAGAATCGCTTGAACCTGGGGGGCCTAGGTTGCAGCGAGCTGAGATCATGCCACTGCGCTCCAGCCTAGGTGACAGAGTGAGACTCTATCTCAAAAAAAAAAAAAAAAAAAAAAAAGTTAAAATGGCAACTTTTATGTCATATACATTTTACAATGCACAGACTACACAAAAACTCATTGCCAAACTGAAGATCACATAGATTTTCTCCTAAGCTATCTTATAAAACTTTAATAGTCTTAGATGTTACGTCTAGGTCTATGATTTATTTTGAGATAATTTTTGTGAAAGGTGTAAAGGTCAGTGGCTAGGTTCATTTTCTTGCATGTAGATGCCCAATTATTCCTCTACCGTTTGTTGAAAAGGCTGTCTTTTCCCCATTGAATATCCTTTGCTCCTTTGTCAAAAATAAGTTGACCCTATTTATTTGAGTCTATTTCTGGGCTCTCTATTTTGTTCAGTTGATCTATTTGTCTGTTCTTTTGCCATTACCACATTGTCTTGATTACTGTACCTTTATAGTAAGTCTTGAAATTGGTTTTTGTCAGTCTTCCAACTTTCTTCTTTTTATGTAATTTTGTGTTTGCTATTTTGGGATTTTTGACTTTTCATACAAGCTCTAGAATCAGTTTGTCGATAAACACAAAGTAATTTGCTGGGATTTTGATTGGAATTGTGTTAAATCTATAGGTCAAGTTGGGAAGAATTGACATCTTAATAATATTGAGGCTGCATAGTGCTTATTTTAAGTAAAGAGTGAAGAGAGAGGAATTAGGGATTACTTCTATACCTCAAATTAGGACAACTAGGTGCGTCTTGACCCTCAGTTGGGTATAGAGGGAGGTACAGATTTTGAAGTGATGACGATAAATTAGATGTTAGATATGTAGAATTTGAATTGCCAAAGGGCAACCAGATAGATATAATCACCATGCAATTGAATAATCAGATATGGAATACAGGGGCCTGGCCTGGATATGAAGATTTAAAAATCTTCAACATACATATAATTTATTGCTTATGGAGAAAACAGATGTGGGAGAGAATATGTGAGAAGATGTTAGGAAATATAAAAATGTTCAGTGTGAATATAGAAAAAGTTGCCCTGGAAGGAACTATAGTGAAAATGTCAGAGGTGAAATAAAATAAAACAATCCACAGCAGATGAGGCTGTTTTGGAAGCCACATGAGAAAATGATTCCAAAAGGAACTTGTCAGTATGCCAAATTAAAATAGCATGAAGATAGTTTGTTCACTGTATCTGTGGGATGGGATCATCGTACAACGGGCCTCAATGACATGCAATTTACCCATATAATAAACCTGCACATGTAATAAACCTGAACCTAAAATAAAAGTCATAAAAGAAGAAAAAAATAGCATAAAGAGTGAAAATGCAAGGGCAAACCAAATTTCATGGACATGAAATAATGGAGACACAAGTATGAATAACTCTTATAAAACAAATGCTTAACTTGAGAGAAGGAGCAATATAATTAAAGGAGGATGATAAAAGGACTACGGAGGGTGTTTTGTAATCATCTCACCCTCATTTTCATCATTACCATCATTGCCATCAGTCTCATTATTTAGCTGGGACAAATTGTTGTATATTTTTATATTGATGGCAAATAACTAGTTCAAAATTGAAAGGTAAAAAACAGGCCAGGCGCTGTGGCTCACACCTGTAATCCCAGCACTTTGGGAGGCCAAGGCGGGCAGATCATGAGGTCAGGAGATTGAGACCATCCTGGCCAACATAGTGAAACCTCGTCTCTACTAAAAATACAAAAATTAGCTGGTCATGGTGGCGTGCCTGTAATCCTAGCTACTCAGGAGGCTGAGGCACGAGAATCGCTTGAACCAAGGAGGCGGAGGTTATAGTTAGTCAGCCGAGATCGTGCCACTGCACTCCAGCCAAAAAAAAAAAAAAAAAGGGAACACATTTTCCCAAAGTAATTAAAAGGAATTTCCTTTCAGGGATAGGTGCAAAAATTAAGCTTAAACTGGACAAGACACTTTTCTCTCAAGCAATTAATAAGTAAACAGAAGTGGTTGAAGAATGAGAACAAGCTTGATGTTTAAACCCTAGCCAAAAAAACGAAAAAAGAATATAAATTATTAGTATCTAATAATCACTTGGATACTAATCATTTGATTATTGGACACTAGTAAAAGTTAATTAAAAGTAAATTAATGAATAAATGTTAATCAAAATATTTCTCCTCTCAACCTGAATAAATGTTCAAGAAAATATTTAACTTACTTCCAATATGTTTTACTTCAAAATTTAGCTTTGGCATATTGGATATAAAGTGTGGAAATTTTCAACTCCTTCTCCCTAAAATCATGCAAAATATGCAAATGAAATTGAGCCATGGTTCAATGAAGCAATTCACCAGGCTCTTTGTCATTACTGAGAATAATGACAATGCAGAGATGTCAGACATTGCAGCACATTTGAATCTCCCAGTATTACTTTGTACAAATCTCACATAGATGGATGAATAAGACATGAAGTTTAGATATGGGTTTGCTCTTTGAATGATATCTGGTGCCACTAGTTTCAATCTTTCTTATTGATGCTCTTTTTGCATTGCTCTTTGTCAGTCAGGATTCACTCATAGAGAATTAATGCAGGTAATTGATTACACAGATGTGAAAAGGCCTGAAAAAACCAGAATAGAGGAAAAAGAAACATTCCAGATTTTAACTGCATAATCATTCTTAAGGCTGAGGGAAGAATAGTAGGCTATGGGGTCACCAGTGCTTAGAATCATGGAGGGTTGAGCCAGTGCTGAAACCAGGAAAGGTAAATTCATGAAGGTGTTGGGAACTTTGAGAGGGTCTGAGCTCTGGTGGTAGGCTAAGATAAATGTTCTGTGTTGTAGCTACTAGAACTGCAAAAAACAAAAACAAAAACTATTAAACATTTAGCTTTACACATTTATAGAGACCATAACCAAGTATTTTTTTTCTGTCTTCCTGCTTTCCTTTTTCCTGTGAGTTCCTCTAATGGAAGAAACTTAACTAGAAGTCAGCTGGCCAAGGAATGTGGAAAACATAGTTAACAGGGCCCTAACTCCCTTAAAATGCATAATAGAGCATAGAGGGATAGAAGAGGGAACCAACGACAAGCACATTTATGATTGGCAAAATGAACTCTCCACCAGGAGCATTCTTTTGACAAGATTCCCGAATGAAAGAGGGTTTTAAATGAAAATAACCATTACCTCTGTCGTCCACTCAACAGTATATTTGAATTCAAGACATTCCAAACATGGGCCAGAAGACCTAATTTTTAATGAGAGCTTTACCCTTAACAGGAAAATAAGGAAAACATCTACAACAAGCGTATACTCAGGAGGATTCACAGAGACTGTATTTTGAACTGGCTCATTGTTTGGTGTCCTGAAGGTTTTCCCACCCCAGGGAGATGCATCCTATTAAGATAACACATAGATGAGATTACACCAGTATTGTGTACAGTAGGAGACAGGGTCATACAGTAGAGAAGAGTAAGACATCTTGAGCCCAGATGTATTTTTAGGCACATACATTTAGGAAAGATATGGATGGAAGTTGAGGATCTAAAAATTTATTTCTATAAAAATACCACAATCCTGTACCTCTTGGAAAGTCTTATGAACTTCTGTATGTATACTTCACCTTGAAAACTGCTTTTATAGGTGATTAAGAAATTGTGTATATTTAAATAATAATAAAGCTCTAAAAGGTTGTGCAATGAACTTTAGTATGAAATGGTAATTCTTTGCAGTGTTAGCCTATTGCAAACATATTCAATTTTTGAAGGGAGAATCAAGATTTTGCCTCTTTAAAGTCAAGTCAACATTATTACTGAGCATTAATTAATCATGTATTTAAAGGTCAACAGGTTTTTTTGTTGTTTTTTTTTTTCTTTTTTTTGACAAGAGTCTCACTCCAGTTGCCCAGACTGGAGCAGTGGCGTGATCTTGGTTTACTGCAGCTTCGACCTCCCGGGCTCAGGTGATTCTCCCACCTCAGCCTCCTGAGTAGCTGGGACTACAGGCACATGCCACCATGCCCAGTTAATATTTTTTTTTGTATTTTTAGTAAAAACAGTGTTTCGCCATGTTCCCCAAGCTGGTCTTGAACTCCTGGACTCAGGCGATCTGCCCACCTAGGCCTCCCAGAGTCCTGGGATTACAGGCATGAGCCACTGTGCCAAGCCACGGTTTTTGTTTTTTTAAATGAGACAGAAAGTAAAGACTATGATTCTTGAATAAGGTATTTGAGATGTCTATGGTTAAAAATGTTTATGATTTATGACAGGTATGGCTATTAAAACACATATTACTCCTTAAAAACTTAGAAAATACAAGGTTGTTCAATTATAATAGTATTCTGCATTTCCTGCTCCAAATAAAAAGACTTTGAAAGAGTGGGTCTCCATTTCTATATTTGTCCCTTAGAACCTCAGACAGGATGTTTTGAGTCTTCATGAACCCTGTGAGAAAGTAAATAACCTACAGCTATTTCTTGCATAGCTTTGAAATATAATGAAATCAATTGCACCTAAAATCCATTTTAAAGGTTCAAATATTAAGCTTTAGTTATAAAATTATAAAGCCTTTCTCACCAATTAGTCTGGTTTGTAGTGTAGAGACTCCATTTTCATAAAGGTTAGTGATATATACCCATAGTCTTTATTTCTAATTTATTTACCAGCGTATTTCCTTATCTGTCCTTCCTCTAGCAACTACATTTCGGCATAATTATTGGGAGATATTTTTTACAAGAATTTTAAGTTACCTAGATTCCACTAGAGTGCTATATAGTAAGTTGAATAATGGCACCAGAGATGTAAAGCCTATTGTCCAGAACATGTAAATATTACTTTATATGGCAAATATATTGCTGATATGATTAAGAATTTTGAGACTGAAATGTTATCCTGATTATCCGAGTGGCCTTAAATGCAATCACATGTATATTTATAAGAGGGCGGAAGAGGCAGCTTTGACCACACAGAGAAGGCAACAGGAGAAAATGGAACTGAGAGAGGTTTGAAGATACTAACTTTGAAAATTGGATGATGTGCCAGATGATAAACCAAAGAATTCTGGCAGCCATCACAAGCTGGAAGAGGCAAGGGACAAATTCTCCACTAGAGCTTCTAAAAGGAGTGTGGTCCCTCTGATAAGTCGATTTTTGACCAGTGATAGTTTTAGACTTCTGGCCTCCAGAAATATGACAGAATAAATTTTTGTCGTTTTAAGCCACCAAGTTTTGGTATTCTGTTACAGCAGTCATAGGAATCTAATATAGGTACCATGCATCATTTATGGAGAAAACTATAGTAGCAACTGGGTTAAGTTAGGCCAATATAATTCTCATACGTCTCTTCCAAATTCAGTATTACCCAATAAGAAAATGTTCCTTCTAAGTTTCTATTATTCTTTTAAAAACCTGCATTCTGTGTTGCTATGCTTACTTACCATAATTGAGTAACTCTCTGGTTGTATTTTTGAAAGACGATATCCAATTACTAATCAAAAAACAGCCATTACTCAGTATGATACCCAGTTGGATGAGTTCAAGTAATTTGCTCAATGGGGAGAAATCTCAAATGGTTTAAATTGTGATGGCTTTTTAGCCACAATGTTGATGCTATATTGACTGAATTGTAATTATATTATACTTGTGCTATTTTTGGCAGTGAGAAAATTTTTTATTCAAATTATCATGCTCATTATCTATGTAACTATTGAAAAATAAGTTTTGAAGGCTTGTAATCATGTTGCTTTATTTCATAGCTGGCATATAAATGTAAAATCACACTTTGAAACTTTAAAACTATTCTAGAAAAGTTTTTACAGTTTGAGTTTGGTAACATTTTCTTAAGATTGATTATGAATACTTTGTCTTTTTTTCAACTACTGTTAAAAAATGATGGAAAATGTATCATTTGTTAGCAGACTTTTGAAAGTCCTGTAGGCTTGACATACAATAGCATGAATTATTTTGTGTCTGTAAGAAGGTTTCTACATTTGAGAGCAGCAAAGCACAATCAAGGAATAGCTAATCTTAGACCAGAAAGAAACTGGATGAACCTTCTTTCACATACTGAAAACTGACTTTTTTTGAAGATCAAACTTTTTGAATACCAACTTATGCTAAACTCATAATCTTACAATTGTTTTACGACATAATTATTCATATTCCCATTTTAAAGTTAAAATAACTAAGTCTCAGTGTAGTTAAATATCTCCTCCTTGGAGTACTAAGTCAGAATTAGGTACCAGGTCTGCCTATGTCTTTTCTGTCTCCATGCAGCACTATCTTAAGTAATACAGCCACTTTTTCAATTAGTGAGATATCTCCATAGTTCCTAGGCACTTTAACTTTATTTACACATAAGAAATTAAATTTTGAATACCAACACCTCTTTCAAAATCCATCTTCTTTCAGAAATGACAGGGAAAGTGTCATTCAACAGACAGTAAAACAGTGCCCAGTGTAGATTAAATAAAAACAAAATGTTCTGTTCTGAGTTTTGCAATGTGGTATAATGAGTTTTTCACAAGAAAAAAATGGCCATAATATGAAGTGCCCCCAGCTCTCATACTTTTAATGTTATTAAATTAAGTTCCTTTGACCTTACCTTGAAAATTCCATTCCAAAGCACACTAACAAGCTATTTGTTACTTTTTAATTATTTCAGTTGTTATCTGAAATGTGAGCAAGGTTAAAATTTTTCCTGGGAAAGTATTAAAACTTCGAGTTCTCATTAAGAACTGCAAAATTTGTCCCTTCAGTCTTCTGACCAACATTCTCCATTCATTACTTTAGAGTTTCCCTCTGAAAGAGGACTACAGAGATAAGATGAGGTCACTGATAATGGCAATGATGATGGTGATGATGATGACAAATCTGATATTAAAGAAAGTTCAACTGTGGAGAATTCTATTGTGCATTTCCAGTCACCTCTAGGTCAAAGTCAGATTTTTTTCATCATATATACTTTTTTGATCTTATGAGCCATTTGTATCAGTTAATTCATCATCATTAGACTGAGTTTAATGAAAGAGTAAGGGTATAACATTTTGAGTGCTTATTATGTTTTAAGCACTGGGCTAGCCCCTTGACATACCTGATCTCAAATGGCCACTGTCATCTTTAGTATCATTAATGGTGGTTTTCTGCCCTTGCTGCATGTCAGGCTTATCAAGGGACATTAAAAATTATTGATGGCTTAAGCTCTATGACAGAAAAATTACAACAGAACATTTCAAAAGGTCAGTTATAGCCATCAGTATTTTTTAAAAATTAAATTAAAATTTGAAGCCAAGGGAAAGGAAGTATCATCACCTTCAAGATAAAAATGTTATTCCCTCTTATCTCTATTTGGCCAGTTTAGAAAATTCAGGAAGACTTTCTTCACTAAACTACCTTTCCAGCAAAAAATAACCCTATGAAGTATGAGATATTGAAATATTAATTTGCTTTGCTTTTCTCTGTTCTTCCTCATAGTCAAAATAAATCAATAATTATAAAATTATTCACCCAAGGACTCTTGCCTCTGAGTCTGATATGCTTTTGTATGTCTTTTCTGTACTAAATTTACTGTTTCCTTTTATAAGTCAAAAGCATGTGTCTGGTCTGGGGAATTCAAGTGAAGAGAATGCAAAATTAGAATGAGGAACATAAAACATAGCACCTGGCTGTGCCCAGTTACTTAAATCAAGCAAGCTAATAACTCAGGTAGAACCAACTAGCCTTGTTTGCTAATCCTGGCATGGAAAGTTACTAAGACATAAAAATCAATAAAAATACATAATTTAAAAAATACATGTTTTAAATGAGTTTCTATATTGTTTGTTTGTTTATCTAACATGCTCATATGGATAGCAGGTTTATTCCCAAGTGGGTTGAGTTCCTTTGACTTGTGTAGCACCTTTTTTTAATCTAAACATTTTTTTTTATTGGAGCAGACATAGAGTTACTAGAAAAATTCAGCTAATTCTCTTCACAGAAGAAGCACAGAAGAGATCTCACAAATAGAAAATCAGCCATGGTAAAATGATACTGTCACGTGCACCTTTATCACCTTTATCTATCCATTTAAAAATGAAGACTTAAAAATGAAGTTTACACACTTACCTGTAATCCCAGCTACTTGATAGGCCAAGGCAGGAGAATTGCTTGCTTGAACCTAGGAGGCAGAGGTTTCAGTGAGCCGAGATTGCGCCACTGCACTCCAGCCTGGGCAACCGAGCAAGAACTCCGTCTAAAAAACAAAGAAAACCAAACCAAACCAAACCAAAGCAGAAAACACACTTACCAAAGATTTCTAAAAAATTAAAAATCTGGCCGGGCGCGGTGGCTCACGCCTACCCAACACTCTGAGAGGCCGAGGCAGGCGGATCACGAAGTCAGGACATCGAGACCATCCTGGCTAACATGGTGAAACCCCGTCTCTACTAAAAATACAAAAAATTAGCCGGGCGTGGTGGCGGGTGCCTGTAGTCCCAGCTCCTCAGGAGGCTGGGGCAGGAGAATGGCGTGAACCCGGGAGGTGGAGCTTGCAGTGAGCCAAGATCGCGCCACCGCACTCCAGCCTGGGCGACAGAGCGAGACTCCGCCTCAAAAAAAAAAAAAAAAAAAAATTAAAAATCCAAAAATCTACTTTTAGTCGTCAGCACCTTATGTCCAATGAATTAGTTTTTAGTTTTATTGTTTTTAATTTCCATTTTGTTTGTGTGGCAGAAGATACTACTTTTTAATTACACTTCAAATAGTTTGCAAAAGAAAATAATAGTAGCAGTAATGATTATTATTTAAAAGTGGGCTTTTCAATAGAGATAGACGTTCAAATATGTTAATGACCAACATGCTGAGACAGATACTTGAGAAGCTACATTGCTTTATCCAACAAAAATATAGCCACTATTTCTGTGACACCTACTGTCCAAGACATTTTGCATATATTAAATGACTTAGTCATCATAAAATGTGCTCCTTATTTCCATTTTGTAAGGATGATAAACGAAATCCAGAGAGGTTAAGGAACTGCCTGAGAGGTAGACCAAGTGATTCCCCACCTGTGTCACACCCCACAGCAGCAGGCTTTTTGCTCCTCAAGGCTTTATGGCACATTGGTAGAGAGCTCATTGGTGTCTGGCTAGATCGACTATTTGATTCTTTGTTTAGGAGTCATGAAATCCTCTTTGACTTTCTATTGTGTTGGAACTATATATAAGACTAATGTATTTCCTACAATTTTACCTGGGAATAAATATATTCTATAAAGACTGTATGTGAGTTGTTAAGATGTCTCTAGTATGGTGAAATACCTAGCATATTTGACAGCTCATTTTTAACATTTTTTTCTATAATACAAAATTATTTTCATTAATAGCCATGGAACAAAATAAATGATAATAATGGCCATAAAAGTAATACAAACAGTTAAAAAATTATTGAACTTTTATGTATAATCTGCCAGAAAAATACCTAAAATAAATGATGTAGTATGAAAAAGAAAGTAACATGTTAATACTTTTAAATTACATTAATGTATTGGACTAAACTAAGTATTAGTTATCATAGTAATGGATTAAAATAGTGACATTTCTGTTTCTTGTTTTAGCTTCTGCAAATTTCTATACTTTTAATTAATAAAGGATCTAAAGATTTACACAGAGGTATAGAATTAAAGTAAATCAAGCCCTTCCTTTATTTTGATAATTGTTGTGTTATTAGTGTTTATTTCTAATTTATCATTTAAATGCAGAACCAGGTGGTACCACAGAGACACAAAATGCACAGAAAAAATCTGGACAAAATATTATGAACTTACTCTAAAGACAATTTTTGTGTAGCTGGGTCTGTGAGTGTTGGATATCAGCAGTGTAGGTAATAGTTATTTGAATTAACTTCCATGTACTATACAGTGTTTATTAGAAGATTAGTAAAAATGTGCTAATTTAAAATTTATGTGCCTATATATTTATACATGTATATGTATATATTAATTATGCTATATGTTAAATTATGTGTAAATTAATATATATTAAACTATTTATTTATATAGTTAAAATACAATAGTAACCACAGCAGTTTTTTAGAACTGTCCTGTCTGATATGACAGCCATTGGCCACATGTAGCTACTTATACCAAACTTAAATTTGTCAATATTTAAAGAAAATCAAGAATATTAAAACTTACTTAAAGAAAATAAAATTTCAGTTCTTCAGTCACATTAGCCATGTTTCACATGCTACATAGCTCATGTGGCTAGTAACTACTGTATAGGACCTCATAGGTACAGAACATTTCCATTACTGCAGAAAGTTTGTTGGGCTGCGTTGATTTAGAATTTATATCGTCCAAAGATTTTCTTGATTAGAAATACTTTATTACTAACATTGTTTAGAATTACCAGTGGGAGAAGATGAAAAATCAAACTGACTTTTAGTAGGTATTATTATTACATAACATTTCTCTACAGACAGTGCAACCCTTATTCCCTTCATTGGGGGCCATCCATTCCCACCACCTTGTCCTGAGGTTGCCACTGCTCCAGTGACCCATTAATGCTTCTATGGCTTTCACATTCTTGTAGACAACTGGTGCCTTGCCACTTAATCAGAACTTATGCAGAGTATTATTGGTGTGGTTTTGATGCCAAGTTGTTCTACTTCCTCAGAGGACATACCCCATCAATCATTCTCCATCTTTTCTCTCTTTACTGTCAATTCACCATAATCGAAGCAAGCTGTGTCTTACCTTTGTACAAATTTACATTATTGTGCCTTGGTTTATTTTCTCTCTCTAGTCAACTTTGAACCATTTTCATATGCTAGTTTTCTGAAATTGAATTTTATGATTCTGTTTGCCCCCTAGTCATTCCTGGTTCCATTATAATCTGCCTTCTGCCAAATCTGTCCTGGCTATTGCCATCCCAATCTCTACAAGAACTCATCCCTGACCGAACCCTGTGGACTGAGCCCTGACACCATGATCCCATGTTGTCTATAAAACTTGTCGCAGTATACTTGAAAGGTGGATTTGTTTGTCTCTTATGGGCAGGACAATGTAAACTCCTAGAATACATAAGTAATTCTGAGCCCCAGGACCAAGTTCAGCTTTTTTTTTTTTTTTTTAAATGTAGAGATCACTAAGCAAATATTTGTAGAAGGAAGGGAAGAAGAGAGGGAATTTTGATATTATTTTGAATAACCTAGTTGTGAACTCAAGTAGGAGGCAAGAGGACAAGCAATTAAAATAAAGAGCATGCATGTCTGCTATCCTCAAGACTATGGAGTCCTCAAGAAGATATACTATGATGGCAAGCAAATTACGCTGCATTTGTGAAGATGCACCTCCTCCAATGATCAGATGTATTACAGATGCATCAATGATACACTGTAAATGGATACCTTGAAATTGTCCATGGCTCTATTCATTTAATGTAAAAAGTGTAATAAAGAGTTTTCATTATGTTAAGCATTGTGCTAGAAACTGAGGATAGCAAGATGACTAAGACATTTCACCTGCCCTTAAGAGGTAAATTTATTTGTTAGGAACAAGACACAAATATTTAAAATAATTATGATAATGATAGTTAATGTTCATTTAGTACTCCTAATTTTCCAGCACTAAATGCTTCTCATATATTTTACCATATAATTTACTTAACAGCGTATGAGATAAGTATTAATGTTATTACGTTTTATAGGTGAGGAAACTGAGACAGAGAGGATGAGTAAATTGCCAAAGATGATACAGGTAGTAATTCGTTTAGTTGGAATTGTATCCAGGTAGCCTGGAAACTTGGAATATTTGTAAGGATTTATAAGACTCCATGGAATATATTTATATAAGACTTTCATTTTAACCCAAATATACGATGTGGCAAGAGAAGGAGTGTACAGGCAAGCATGGGAAGTCTGAAACACAACCAAATGCAAACTCCTCCCAGGTTCTTAGTCACACATGGATGGACTTTGCCTCCAGAAGGAACCACCGTGAACTGCGCCATAACTCTTGGCTCCAAGTGAGCTCAAGGTAGAAGTTACCGGGAGGATATGTCATGTCCCTCTGGCTTCTGGTCAAGCCGGACTGTCTAACTGGTTATGCTGGGTGCAAAGCATCAGTAAACAAACTTGTACTGCAGTTAGCTAGGGAGTTCTGGACTTTAAACAGCACATCATAAATCCCACTATTCTTATCTTGAAAAAGATTCAAAGCCAGTCATCCAGGCATCTCCAGAAATAAGAAACAATAATTCCCAGTCTAGCTTTGTATTTACTCTATCCTACACATACAGTAAATATGTGTATCCTACACACACCAAGAGCTAATCATGGTGATGGGGATACAAGGGAGAAAAGTTTAGGAAAAAGCATAGTGATGATCCATGAGTGAAAGCATATGCAAAACTGCAGAAACAAAGGCTGTTTTCCTAGTGCTCTGCTGGGACAAGGGGTGGAGTTGAAATGACATTAATTACTCTAAGCCAGTAAATGTGTTCAGCACTTCAGGTATGTAATATTTATCCACAAAACAACCCCATGAAATCAGTTTCCCTTCATTTATAACTGAGAACATTGAGGCTTAGTGAGAAGAAGCAATTTGTCAAAACTTAGATGAAGAGAAAATAGAGAAGCACTATCACCCTGTCTCAAAAATAGGTGATTATGATTTTTACAATGTTGTCTGCAGGTAAATGTGGAAAGAATTGAAGGGTTGTAGGTAAAGGTCAATAGAGACTTGTGGTTTTATTTATGACCAAATGCAGTAAAGGATCTTGTTGGTGACTAATAGAATTTTTTTTTCAGTTCTTGATAACTTTAAAGACCTTGATGAAAATATTGGGAGTAGTCTCAGCTCAGAAAGACTCGTTCTCATTCAAGAGTCTGTCCTCTTTTTGTCTATCAGGAAATGCCAGGACTGGCTGGATAGTGTTATGTTTTTTATTGCTCCCATACCAATGTTTAGCATGTGATTGACTGTTACTCTCCTGAAGAAAAGGACTTTGGAGACAATCTTTTTTTTTTTTTTTTTTTCAGTTTTATCAAGCTGTATTTAATTTTGGTGTGTCAAAGTGACAGATGTCAAGGAAACTTCTTGGATTTTTTTCTTAATCTCTTCAGCTTAAGGGGGTGTCTGACAGCCTGATTTTGGTGATGAGCTGGCTGTCACAGCTGTAAGTAGCACCAAGGAGAATAGATAAAAAGATTTTTGAAACTTAAGAGTATATTGGTAGAATTATTGTGAACAGAAGCAGTCCATTTTCTGAAGTGGTTTCATGAATATACTCTATCATGTAGATATAGATATTGATATGAATATATGTATATTATATATCTATGTGTGTATGTGAATATATGTAAAATGATCAAAATAATTTATGCCTGGACTAACTTTCAAACTTCTTATTTTTATTATTTTTCTTAATCTCGTATATCAAAGAAGCCAATTTCTACCAATTCTTGCTTTCATTAAAAAAAATTCTAACAGTCTTAGCCATAATTGATTACTATTGTCCATTCATAAGCATTCCATTAAAAAAGGAAGAAACCAGGCCATGGGTTTTAATTTAAATTTTCTTAGCTTAACAAATAAAATTTAAAAATTGAGTAAATTGTTCTTCGAATGCTTAAAAAGTAAGTTTTTATTATTTCCAACGTAATGGGTGCTACTTCTTCCTTCAGTATCTTAGCGTGTTTGGTACAGAACAGAATGAGTTAACAACAACAGTAGCCTGTCTGTGCCTCCTTTGTTCAAGTGACTGCAACTAACTGCAAATTTTAGAGGGCCATGTTGAAACTCCAATAATCTAAAATAATTTAAAATGAATAATACATAGTATTTATGATAAAATAAAATGCATTTTATGCCAGATATATATTTTAATGCATGTCAGCTACATGCTCAAGACTGTGGAGCACTCAAGAAGATACACTATGATGGCAAGCACATTACTCTGCCTGTGCCAAGGTTCCCCCTAATGATCAGATATATTACAGATGCATCAGTGATGTATTATAAATCAATATCTTCAGATTGTCCATGGCAATTCAATTGATTTGAGTTTCTGGCAAAAAATGAGTTGACTAACATATTGGTATTCTGGTTTCATGAAATGTTAATGGATTTTTTTTTAAGAAAATGAATTTCATGGAGGGAATTGAGTGACTTGACATTTCAGGTTTTTTAACATATTAGTCTATAATATGACAATTTTCCTGATGAATATCAAAGAGAACAGTGCTGTATACTGGGTTTTCCCAATATATTTTTGGAAGAAAGGTATTTCTCAAATCTCTGTTTAGGAGGAAATTCTTGATGGCTGAGTAAACCATGGCCATGGGATATACTTTGAGAAATACTGAATTACACCGTCTTGAGACTACTGGGAAGTAAAGCTAACAATATTTTGGGTTAAAATCAATCTCCAATCAATACACGAAGAAGTCCCCACACACATTGTGGAGTTTCTGCTTTATTAGTAATCTCTGCTGCCTTATAAATAATATACTTCGGAACTTCTTCATGACAAAAACTTAGAATATCCATCAAGAGAATATCATTAATTATTGAAAAAGAAGTACCAGAATTTTACATCTCATTATTAGAAATTTTCTTCTGCTTTCTGCAGATTTTTAATTATGGTATTTGTGTGTGTGTGTGTGTGTGGTGGCCCTATTATTTTTGGAACATATAAGACTAATTCACATCCTTTTACAGATTCGGAGTACAGAGATTCTTTATTTATCAACCTTTTCTGAAACTAAGCTATTTCTCTTCTTTAAACTATACACTGTGTGATCCACATGAAGATTTGTAGGCCATAAAAGCATCATTAGTATACTGAGATAGCAACATGATAAATAGATCTCACACAGATAGATTTAACTTTTGCAACTCAGATCTCTCCCAGAAAAATGGTACCTGCTCTACCTACCTCACAGGGATGCCAGAAAACAAACATGAAAATAATGCAATATGTGTGAAAATCTTTTGTAAATTGCAAAGCAGCCTACAAAGACAAAGAACTTTAATAATGATAATGATCATGACTCCCAACTGTACCTGATCATTTCTGGAAAATAGAACAGCTTATAAGTTAGCCAAAGACAAAACATCCTCTGGCTCAAATAGAGATTGTGCCAAAGAATATGTTTCCTTTAAAACATAATTCATTTTAGGAAAACACTAGAGGAGAAAAATAAATATTGATATTGATGTTCAAGGTATTTCTAAAAATTCAGAAATCAGCTCTTTAAGAATCTATGAATACAAAAAGAATTGAGATGAGTAATTTTTGTTTGTTTGTTTTGGGTCTGTTTTTCAACTATTTTTCTTCTTATAACATTGGAAGAGCACAAATCCCAAAACAGTATTTTTTTGGACGTTATTGTGTTTTCCAAGGTAGAGTTATCTTAAGTGAAAAATCTCTGAAGCAGTAAAGAAAATATACTGAAAGTGCCTCAATGGTCAGAATGTTTTCTTCTTGAGAAAGTTATATAGTACTTTTAAAAGTACAGGTCAGAGTATGTCTTTGCACTCAATTTTGATTTTTATATAAAATCCTAGATGTTTCTACCACAGCTGGATCTCTAAGGAAGTAGTTAAGAAAATAAAAATGTAAGCGCAGATAACATATAGTTCTTTTTAGTCCCATAGGGAGCCATAGTGTCATGTTACTGAATAATATATTTTGAGGTTCACACAATTCACATATAAATCTGTCTTAAATATAATTAATATATTTAATATTTTTCAAAATAAACATGACGGTATTAGGTTTGCCATTAAGTAATGGCAAAACAGCAATTACTTTTGCACCAACCTAATACTTTCTGATGATAAATTCAGACAATAAAAAAGGTAAAAGATTATTTAAAATCCATTTTTATCTGTAATTATATATAATTATTATTTTCATATAAAAACTTCAGGATTTTTTTCTACCATTTTTGATCAGTTTTACCTTAGAAAAATGAAATAATACTGTGCATAATCGTTTATAACTTGTTTGGCACTGAAGTACTTTTGTAGGTATTTTTGTGAACATCATAATTATGCAGCATAGTATTTAGTATGTATATCCAATTCTATTCTAATTAATAGTATAATTTTTAATAAATTCCTTTTGGGCGTTTGAATGTTTTGATTTTTTTTACTGTAAAACCTAATTGGTGGACATTGTTAAACTAACAATATTTGTACTTTGTACTTTAACATCTTTGTACTTTAGACAATTATTTATTTGGGTTAAAGTCCTAGACATGTAGTTGTTAAGCAATATTAAAATTGAACACATATAAAATTGTATACTTATTGCTAGATCTTCATTAATAAATTGTAGCAATTTCTCCCCAATGAAAGCTAGATTTAACCATTTCACAATGTATATATATTTTAAAACATAATATTGTACACAATAAGTTATATAGAATTTTATGTGCCAATTTAAAATAAATACATAAATTTGAAAAGTATATGAGAATGGCCTTTAGCCCATCCTTTTATCATTATGAAAGTATTAACAAGAATGTTTTTTTCTTTCCCAGTCAGATGCAGAAAATGTGAAACCTCATTAGCTCAGTCTGCATTTATTTTATTAATAATAAGGTTGAACATCTTTTTATGTTTATCAGCCATTCTTTTGCTATGTGTGAAATATGTTAATTTCTATTTGTTCTCTTTTTCATGTTAATTTGCTCATATTTTTCTAATGGATATTAACACATAACTAGTTTAACGTATTTTCTTATCTCTGTTTTTTCTACTTCTCTGTGTAACTAAATCACTATCTTTGCATTTGATTAAAAATCAAATACTCTTTTTATTCTGTAAATGACAAGAATCCCTAAGGGAGTGAGAACCAGCTCTGTAAAAGAGACCCTGATACACGTAAAATGAGACCCTAGTTGTATCATGTCTGTGGCTAAGTGCCTCATGCCAAGGTGAAAGCATTCACGTTCATGTTTGGTTGAGTGTTATGAGAGTGTGGTCTTAGCCCTCCTTGCAGCAGAATTCATTGTGCTGACTGCTCCACAATAGATTCCTGTTCCCTCTGTATCCTTGTTATTTCCAGGGACAGGCCTAGAACCTGCATTTAATAATTAGGTATTTCTTACACCTGCTAAAGTTTGATAACCCCTAAGTTGAATAATTCTTGGGTATTAATCCCTAGATAAATTCAGCACATCATTTGAAGACTATTTTTTACCTTCAGTGCCCCCTCCTCTATGAATGGATCATTATGGAAAGAGATCCACCTTATATATTCAATACATTAAAACATTTAAGTAATTCAATAAAGTGATATTATTGTTTTGTTAGATGAGAATAATGTATCATCATATTTCCCTTGTCAGTATGGCTTCCATTAAGTCCAAAATTAAAATTAATGCTCAGTTTAAGAAATCTCATTGATTTACATTTCTTTAAACCACAAAGTACAACAAAACATTTGGGAAGCCAGGAATAAATGAAAATAAATGTTCACTTCCCAAGCAACCTAACATAACAGGATATTAAAATGGGCTCCTCTCTTTCTAGCTGGACTAAGGCTTTCAAGATTGAGAACAATACAGTAGTTGTCAGAGTCTTAGATGAGTAATAGCTAACATTTTCAGTGCTCACTATGTGCCAGGCGCTCTGCTAAGACCTCTAAATTTATTAACCCCTCAAATGATTTGATGAGGTAGAATACTATTATTTACTATTATTTCCATTCACAAATTAGAATATTAGGCATAGAGAGTTTCAGTAACTTCCTTATGGTTATTAAGCAGTCTGCTAGGAAAG
Source organism: Pongo abelii (assembly GCF_028885655.2). Taxonomy (NCBI): domain Eukaryota; kingdom Metazoa; phylum Chordata; class Mammalia; order Primates; family Hominidae; genus Pongo; species Pongo abelii. The sequence goes on along the minus strand of NC_071991.2, from coordinate 87,329,820 downwards.
TTGGGATTTAAACACAGGCCACTGGGCTCCAGAGCACGTGCTCTTGGCTACCAATCCATGCTGGATACTTTATATCCTGGGAGATTATAAAATTAGTGTCAGTGGCATTAGCCCATGAAGACAAAAATATATATTTGGGTGAGTAAGAAAATTCTTAAGGCTAATAATGAGGAATTCATTATTCAGAGAAGAATTATATTCCCTTTAATTTCTCATGGTAAAATTGTGTGTAGACTTCTCCTTCACCTTAAATAAAGAAGAAGTTTAAAGTGAACCTCTTGGAAACTGTAATATATATTTCCAACTGTTGGAGGGTTATACAGAGATTAGTGTCCATTTTCACCAAGAGAAATTGAAACACAGAAGACTACTGGAGTGGTTTTCCTGGCCATAGAGTGAAGAAGGAGGATCTGCATCCCAATTGAAAGGTGGCTGCGGGTCCCTTTATCCTGGAGGCTGTATGAGAGAGTTATGTTTGGAAGCTGACTGTGGCCCATTTGCCATCCTAAAAGGGACTTGCTCCTGGAGAATGACTGAAACAGAAGTTACCCAGGAAAGGAGTAGAAAGCCAACTTGGAAGAAAGCAGCTTTCTGAAGGAGACATTGACCATAGTAAGGGAATAGTTATATGGAAGATGACCTAGAGGATGTGTTCCTTAGAAACCCCAGATGAACCCCAAGAAAGAACTAGAGAGGAGGCATCTGTCACATCTGCCTATGATGCAACTGACAACCACTCCAGCTCCATGAAATTTTGCTCATCTTCGTGAATCTTCTATTTCTCCTTGTTCGGACCCCTGAAGGTTAGAAATAGCATCATGAAGAATAAAAGGGGTGAAATGAATACGAGAGAAGACACATCTCCAAATACAGCATTACGAGACTGGGACTGGCCCATGCTGAGGAGAGGGGAAGCCTTTAAAGAACACATTGAACATTTTTAGTAAGAATGAATTTGATTCCTTTCATTTTAACTAGAAAACAAAACGATTATTTACTTTTTCAGAATGACAGGAATAACTAAGAAACATGAGGTGATTTTTATACCAAGGTAGAGAAGATCATCCCTACAAAGCATCTAGGGGGTGTCTTATTACTAAAGAAACAGTCATCTAAGCAGTCTTATCCCAATCTTCCGGTATTTTAGGAACTGAACGACCAAAGTTTATGAAATTCTTTTATTAGCTTTTGTGTAAAACTGGGATGTAGCTTATACTTTTGAAAAAGTGTTACATCAACTACTTTTAAACTCACTCATTTCTATTTTCTGTATAGAAGCAGGGGAGCTTCTATACAGAAGAAGTTGCCCCTTCTTCAGAATCTTGTCTGCCCTCCTTATAAAGGGAAGTTCATGTATCTGAGATCTTTGATTTGTGGGAACATAAAAATCAAATTGACTTTATGTAGCATTTTTATAGAGAATAAGGTTTTTTGAAAGCCCAATATCAAAGTCCGCTTTGTTCTAATTTAAAAGATAATCAAAATATCTTCAACACTGTGGGAAGTCTCCCAGTAAACATAGATTTATATTTAGCACAATTTATTTGAAAACCAGAAAGTCTGTCAAAGTGATATAAACATTAACTTATTTTGATTTTAGAAGACAGATATTAGTGAGAAGTAATAAAATATTGCCAGCCTTCATAGGCAACTCATCATCACTGTTAAAACTAAATAAGAAGAAAAGACCCAGTTAATGCCTAACATGGACCAATGTTGGTTGAAAGGTAGATAGACCCCATAACTGGCTAGCCACATTTGAAGGCTATAATCATAGAAGATGGTTGAAGGAAATGCACACCACCAAAAGTTGCAACGTAGACTCATTTGATGAAGGGGAAAATATGGGACATTTTAAGGAAAATGTCAGAGGAAATTGCTTGATAGTAAGAACTACTTATGTGTGATTCTTAAGAAAATTGTCTCCTTAGGAAATTGTGTTCTCAAAATGTCTTAAATAAAAATAGACATCACTAAATATTCCATATTATGGTCAGACATTAGAAAAATTGTTTTTACCTGTCATAACTCCTCATTCTCCTGAGGAAGACTTAGGATTTGTCTGAGTTTGAGGGTTCTGGAGACGTACTCAACCTGTTTCCCATTCAAGCCTGATAACATGAATCTTAGGCTAAGACCCCATTAAAACCTAATTGGATAATTTTGTACATGAATAAATGCAAATTCAAATGCAAATAGCATATATAAACTGCATAAAGGTAAGGTGATATTACCTATATGATTATTACGTGCATATAACTATCTCCACTTATTCACTGAGAGTTTATTGAAATAAACTCAATACTGTTCATGGGAAGGATAAGGAAGTCCTAGCTTTCAATGTGCTGAAAGGCCTATAGGGAAAATAAAATAACAGGAATGAGAACACACGCACACACACACACAGTTTGATGCAATGAGTAATTAAGTGCTACATTATGGAACACAAGACTATAGGTGTTCAGAAAAAAATAAATCAATGAGAACTGGAATACTGCAGAGGAATTTTCTGAAAAAAAAAAAAAACACACTATCTTGAAGTGTGCCTTGAAAAGTGAGTAAGTTGTAGAAAACCAGATTGGAAGTGAGGAAATTTCAAGAAAGAGAAATAAAAGCCCACAGTTCCAATGGAGAAAATGACAAGGAAATTGGACTAGGGAAGCAGCATAGCACAGTGGCTACAAACAGAGTCAGGAGCCAGATTTACCTGAGAGTCCCAGCTCCACTACCTACTGCTGTGACCTTAGGTATTGTGTCATCATTCTGTACACACTTCCATTGTCAGTAAAATGGAGATAAACTATCATATCAATTTTTTATGTGAGCAGTTTTGAGAATTAATGAGTGGATATATGTATAAACTTATGCTAGGACTCAGTACCTAGAAAGCATCCAACAATATTGTTATTATTGTTGTGCAACAGTAAAAGATGTAATTGTCATGGCTAGAATGAAGCCAAATTATGTAACAATAGCAAATGCCACTTGTTATAGACTAACTGAGCAATAGACCCTAGGCTCAATACTTTTTGTACATTTTCTTCCTTATTCCCAACCACAGTGCCAAGAGGGAAACATCATTTCTCTCACTTTAGAGAGGAAGGGGCTGAGACTTCAAGAAGCAATTTTCTTAAGAATTCCACTGCTGGTAAAATACAGCCAAAGATTTGCAGTCAGATCTTTTGGCCTATGCACCAGTGTTTTTATCTGCCGCATTATAATGCCTTAACCTAAATCTAAGAGGGCCCCGAGATTTAGGCAGGGGGCATGTATCTCAGACCGAAATTTACTGGATGGGTTTGAAGCAGAAAAGAGTTCATGTTCTGGAAAACCAGCCAGGTGGCAGCTGGAGGCTGTTGGAATACTCTAGGAAGGGAGGTAAATGGGCTTCTTGTCTATTGGCAGTGCTGAGACCTGCAAAGGCAGAACCAGGATGCTAGATTTGTTCACCACAAATTTTTCACACTATTTTTCACACTAATTTTCAAATAAAATTTACACTATTTTAATCTGGGCCCTGAAGATGAGACTTCAGTTAAGTATGACTCTTGTTTGTAGAACCACCTGACTAAGGATATGGTTGCTTCTGGAAGGCCAACACTGAGAAAGCCTACAAGAGGGACCTAGGTTCCTTTCACATAAGGCCAGGGCTAAGAGAGTCTGGTGTTAGCCCATATACTTTTCACAATGCTGGCTGAGTGCATCTACCATTGCCTTCATGAGACTGGTAATTAGCTTTCCTGTTACCTTGTATTGCATTTCACTTGCCCCATGGGAGCTCATGTTCATGTTCTCTGAGCTGCGTTCCATACAAAAGTCACTTAAGAAATAACAAAGTTGTCCTGGAAGACAATGATTGCTCCTAATACAGTTGAGAATTCTATGCTTTGTAGCCTTAGACCCTTTACAAGCAAATAGTAGAAATAAACGTCATGGCTAATGCACTTTGGTAATATAAAAGGTTTCTACAAGGAAAATACTGCTAACAGTAAACTGTTTATATATAGAAAAGATAAATCATAATGGAGTGGTAATTTCAGTTTATTTTGTATCTCATTGTGTCTCTCCTTGGGGAACTTCAAGTGCTCTAAAGACACTATCTCATTACTATTTTGAGTACCTCTGAAAAATATGCAGAAAGCATTTTCTCAAATTTTTGTTTAAGGATCTAAGTCACGGAATTTATGCAGCTTTTCAGTGGATGAAAGTGGATTATTCCTTTTCACAGAGAGGATTGTTTCAGTGAATGGCTGATTGGTAAGATTAGTCACTCAATTTAAGAAAAACAAAAAAAGAACACTGTCCCCAACAAAAACAAATAAGCAAACAAAAAATACCCTGTTAATCTATTTCAATACATGTTTCGGCAACATTTTGTAGACTTGTTTGAACTTAATAAATACAGCCAGTAACAGAATGTGTTTTTCTGACTTTATCTGCTAAGTAACCAACCACATTGTTAGGTGGAAGTTGTTGATAAGTAAGATGAAATTTTTAAGAAAAAAATTAGGAGACTTGAGGTTTCCAGATAAATGTGTAAAACAGTGGGAATGGAGCTGCTTTTTTCTGTTTTCTCCTATCTCAGTGAGGCCAACCCTAATCAATGACATATCAGCATCCCTACCAGAGCATAATCTCTGCATCCAGAAACAATGAATGAAGAATGGTAGATCACTTCCTTATAGTTTCTAAGGAAATTGTAATGGAGCCTACTAACTCTTTTAGGCATGTGACTCCCTAAAGCACCTACCTCTTCATGCATAGCTGGAGGGATTGATGTTGCTGCTTCTCTGCCCACCTTTCCCACAGCGATCCTGCTTCCCCAATTTCCTGCCTTGACTCAGTTGAATAGATTCAGGAATTACTTAAGTTGCAGCATAGTTCTGAAGGATTCTAGTACTTGTCTTCTTGGTTGATCCGTTTGGGTAAATTCTTTGTAGAACAACTTAACTCATCTTTATTCCCAGATTTAATAACCCATATTTTATTGCTGTTAATTTTATGTACAACCAAACATCCTGTTTTTTTCTTAACCGTCTTTCAAAGAGAAAATGTTTTTGAGCTACTATGTACTATGAATGCTGATCTCTGGCTAATAATTAGGAAAGGTGATGTGCCTGTTATTTTTAGTCAGTTTTATTGCATTGACCTTATTTCTTTCAATAAATATTTCAGTGGTGGAAAAAGAGATATTTGAACTGTAAATTCTACATTAGTGTTTTATTAAATCGTTCTACATAGGCACTAGTTTTCAGCTACAAAGTGATTAGAAAATATTGGTTGTATTTGGTAGTTAATGAACTGTTTCAAAGCGAATCAAGACCAAGCTCAAGCATCCATCACCATTTCTTTTCCATGACTGACTTACAATAGAAATTTACAGATGTTAGTCACCAAGATACTTTTCCTGATTTGTAAAACCTGAGAAAGTTGGGCATTCTTTTATGGCTGCTTTAATTTGCATATTTCCATACAGTGTAAAGCCTAATAGAAGCCAAGAAATTGCTTAATTATTTGCTGATCTTGAATACAGCCCAAATGTTGCTTGAAATGTCTGCGCAATTGTCTTCTCTGCATGATCACCCACTTAGTCTGCTCCATGACTCCTCCTTCACATCTACTGATAGTCAGATTTTCTCCTGTTTGTATTAAGGTTTAATGTGATTTATCACATTTTTTTACTTTAAAACATTATAATTGAGTAATATTTGTTTTAGCTTATGTAGCTATTTCCTATCATTTTACAAAGGTCTTTGTTAGGTTCTAAATTTTTTTAACTACACAAGCCATTAGATGTGTAGATACACTACATCTTTCTTGTTCTTTCCATAAAACGTGTCCTATCTGATGCACAAGGATGATATTAAGGTGAAAGCTTTTTATTATCTAATTTTCATTTTACTTTCACAGTCAGACTGGATTTTCAATATATTTTTGTTATAAAAAAGTATTACATATCTCTTGTCTACTTTTGGCATCATTCCACCTATTCCTATATAACAGGAAATGCGAATAGGCCTCTCACTAGCTTAGATGAATGTTCTATAAGAGAGAAGACAAGATCAGTTATTTTTATATTTCTAAACACATTTGAGACTGATTAAAAGAATATAAAGCTATCTTTTGGCTTAATATTCTTTATTGATAGATCAGATAAAGTAGAAAACTGAGAAATAGCAAAAATTGATGTTTTTGAATTTTTTAACCTTTAAAAATATTTCAGAATTCATAAACTTTGAATTAATTTGTAGCTTGCTAACATCATGTCCTGAAAAATAACAATATAGCTGTAGATATAATGTTGATTATTAGAATTTATAAGATTTTTAGTATAACTTCAAATATTTTAAATATTCTTCTTTGCTTCCTATTGAAGAGAAAACAAGCTCAGGCATTAGTATCTCCTTTAGTTGAGGATCTCTTGCCTGTTTGTGTTGTGTGCAGCCTAATTAATTCCATTGAAAAGAATACTTACCATATTCATTGTATTCAGGTAAGAATGCTATTTCTTTGTGTGTGTATTTTTTGGGGGGTCTCAATTTCTTTACCGTGATAAAATATGAATAATATAACATTTGTTACTTTAATAATTGTTGAATGTACAATTCAATGGCATTAAGTTCATTCACATTTTTGTGCATTCATCACTACTCTCTATCTCAAGAAATTTTTCATCTTTCTAAACTGAAACTCTGGATTCATAATACAATAATTCCCCTGCCACCTTTCCCCCAGCTTTTAATAAGCACTATTCTACTTTATCTGTATAACTTGATGATTCTAGGTGCTTCACATCAGTGGAATTCTACGTGCTTCACATCAGTGGAATTCTACAAATCATACGATCATTTTGTATCAGGCTTATTTCACTTAGCATAATGTTTTTAAGGGTCATTTTTGTTGTAGGATGTATCAGAATTTTTTCTTTTTAAGGCTGAATTATATTTGTGTGTGTGTATGTGTGTGTGTGTGTGTGTGTGTGTGTGTGCACGTGTGTGATGATTTGGCTGTGTCCCCACCGATATCTCATCTTGAATTCCCACAAGTTATGTAGGAGGCACTGGGTGGGAGGTAATTGAATAATTGGGGGAGGTCTTTCCTGTGCTCTTCTCATGATAGTGGGTAAGTCTCATGAGACACGATGACTTTGTAAGGCAGAGTTTCCCTGCAAAAGCTCTCTTTTTTTTGCCTGGTACCATCCATGTAAGAAATGACTTGCCCTTCCTTGCCTTCTACCATGATTGTGAGGATTCCCCAGGCACATGGAACTATAAGTCCAATTAAACCTCTTTCTTTTGTAGATTACCCAGTCTCAGGTATGTCTTTATCAGCAGCATGAAAACAGACTAATACAATAAATTGGTACCAGTAGAGTGGGGTGTTGTTGAAAAGATACACAAAACTGTGGAAGATACTATGGAACTGGGTAACACACAGGGGCTGGAACAGTTTGGAGGGCTCAGATGATGTTAGGGTGAAAGCTTTTTATTATCTAATTTTCATTTTACTTTCACAGTCAGACTTGATTTTCAATATATTTTTGTTATAAAAAAGTATTACATATCTCTGAAATTTGGAACTTCCTAGATACTTGTGGAATGGCTTTGGCAAAAATTCTAATAGTTATATGAACAATAAGGTCCAGGCTGAGGTGGTCTCAGATGGAGATGAGGAATTTGTTGAGAACTGGAGTTAAAGGTGACTCTTGTTATGTTTTAGCAAAGAGACTGACAGCATTTTGTCCCTGCCCCAGAGATCTGTGGAACTTTGAAATTTAGAGAGATGATTTAGGGTATCTGGTGGAAGAAATTTTTAAGCAGCAAAGCGTTTAAGAGGTGACTTGGGTGCTGTTAAAGGCATTCAGTTTTAAAAGTTTTAAAAGGGTAACAGAGCATAACAGTTTGGAAAATTTGCAGCCTGACAATGTGATAGAAAAGAAAATCCCATTTTCTGGGGAGAAATTTAAGCTGGCTGCAGAAATGAGCATAAATAATGAGGAGCCTAATGTTAATCACCAAGGCAATGGGGAAAATGTCTCCAGGGCATGTCAGAGGTCTTCAGACAGGGCAGCACCCCTCATCACACACTCAGAGGCCTAGTAGAAAAGCATAGTTTTATGGGTCAGACCATGAGTCCCCATGCTGTATGCATTCTAGGGACTTGGTGCCCTGTGTCCAGGCTACTCTAGCCATGACTAAAAGGGGCCAAGGTACAGCTCAGGCCATGGCTTCAGAGGGTGCAAGCCCCAGCCTTGGCAGCTTCTATGTGGTGTTGAGCCTTCAGGTGCACAGAAGTCAAAAATTGAGGTTTGGGAACCTCTGCCTAGATTTCAGAGGATGTATGGAAACACCTGGACATCCAGGCAGAAGTTTGCTGTAGGGGCAGGGCTTTCATGGAGAATCTCTGCTAGGGCAGTGCAGAAGGGAAATGTGGGATCAGAGCCCCCACACAGAGTCTTTACTGGGGCACTGCCTAGTGGAGCTGTGAGAAGAGGGCCATTGTCCTCCAGACCTCAGAATGGTAGATTCACCAACAGCTTGCACCGTGTGACCTCTTGCCTCAGCATGACCTGGATGTGAGATACGGAGTCAAAGGAGATCATTTTGCAGCTTTATGATGTGACTATTGTATCTAGGAAGTAACTTACTTGCTTTTTATTTACAGGCTCATAAGCAGAAGGGACTTGCCATGTCTCAGATGAGACTTTGTACTGTAGACTTTTGAGTTAATGCTGAAATGAGTTAAGACTTTGGGGGATTTTGGAGTTAATGGTGAAATGAGTTAAGACTTTGGGGGACTGTTGGGAAGGCATGATTGGTTTTAAAATGTGAGGACATGAGATTTGGGAGGGACTAGAGATGGAATGATATTGTTTGGCTCTGCCCCCACCCAAATCTCATCTCCAGTTCCCACATGTTGTAGGAGGTACTGATGGGAGGTAATTGAATCATAGGGGGAGGTCTTTCCTGTGCTGTTCTTGTGATAGTGAATAAGTCTCATGAGATCCAATGGCTTTATAAGGCAGAGTTTCTCTGCACAAGCTCTCTTTTTTTGCCTGCTGCCATTCATGTGAGACATGACTTACTCTTCTTTATCTTCCACCATGATTGTGAGGCTTCCCCAGCCATATGCAACTATAAGTTTAATTAAACATCTTTCTTTTGTAAATTACCCAGTCTCTGGTATGTCTTTATTAGCAGCGTGAAAGTGGACTAATACTGTGTGTGTGTGTGTGTCTGTATGTGTGCACGTGCACGCATGTGTGTGTATACAGGCATACCTCAGAGATATTGCAGGTTTTGCTCCAGACCACTACAATAAAGCAAATTTTGCAATACAGTGAGACAAGGAAATTTTTTTTTTGTTCTCTCATGCATATAAAAGTTATGTTTACACTATGCTGTAGTCTATTCAATGTGCAATAGCATCATATCTGAAAACAATGTAAATACCTTTTGAATACTTTATTGCTTAAAATTGCTAACAATTATATCAGCATTCAGTAAGTCATAATCTTTTTGCTGGTTGCAGCTCTTGCCTTGATATTGATAGCTGCTCATTCATCAGGGTGGTGGGTGTTAAAGGTTGTGGTGGCTGTGGAAATTTCTTAAAATAAAACAATGATGATCTTTGTCACATCAGCTGACTCCTCCTTTCACAAAAGATTTCTCTGTAACTTGCAATGCTGTTTGATAGCATTTCATCCACAGCAGAACACCTTTAAAAATGGAATCAACCCTTTCAAAACCTGCCACTGCCTTATTAACTACGTTGAGGTAATGTTCCAAATCCTCTGCTGTCATTTCATCAATGTTCACAGCATCTTCACCAGGAATAGATTACATCTTAAAAAAAAAATTTTTCTTTGCTCATCCATAAAAAAACACTCCTCATCCATTCAAGTTTTGTCATGTGATTGCAGCAATTCAGTCATCTCTTCAGGCTCCACTTCTAGTTCTAATTCTCTTGCTATGTCCACCACATCTGCAGTTACTTCCTCTACTGAAATCTTCAACTGCTCAAAGTCATCTATGATGGTTAGAATCAACTTATTCTAAACTCCTATTAATGTAGATATTTTGATCTTCTCTTATGAATCACACATGTTCTTGATAGCATCTAGAATGGTGAATCTTTTCTGGAAGGTATTCAATTTACCTTGCTCAAATCCATCAGAGGAATGACTATCTGTAGCAACTATAGCCTTACAAAATGTATTACTTCAATAATAAGACTTGAAAGTGCAAATTACTTTTTGATCCATGAGCTGCAGAATGAATGTTTGTGTTAGTGGGCATCAAATGGCATTAATCTTGTAGAGATCCACCAGAGAACCAGGATGACCAAATATGCTGTCAATGAGCAGAAATATTATGAAATAAATCTTTTTTCTGAGTAGAAAAAAAATCCTGGACTTAAAATATATAAAACCATGCTGTAAAAAGTTGTGCTGCATTCCAGGATTTGTTCTTCCATATATAGAGCACAAGCAATGCAGATTTACCATAATTCTTAGTGGCTCTAGGATTTTCAGAATGGTAAATGTGCATTGGCTTCAACTTAAGGTCACCAGATGCTTTAGCCTCTAACAAGAGAGGCGGCCTGTCATTGAAAGCTTTAGAGCGAGATTTTGACTTTTACTCTCTAACTATGAAAGTCCTAGTATTTTTTATCTTTATCCAATAAAAGGCAATAGAAGGTTCCTTATGCTACATTGAAAATGTGTTGTTTAATGTAGTCTATCAATGATCTTAACTAGATCTCCTGGATTACTTGCTGTGCTTCTACATTATCACTTGCTGCTTCACCTTGCAATTTTATGTTATGTAGATGGCTTCTAATGAACCAACCTCTGCTTGCTGCTGACTTTTCTTCTGCAGATTCCTTAACTCCCTCAGCCTTCATAGAATTGAAGCGAGTTATGGCCTTGCTCTAGATTGGGCTTTTGTTTAAGGGAATGTTGTGGCTGGTTGATCTTCAATGTAAAACTTTCTTGTTATCAGCAATATGCTTTTTTGCTTTTTTGTCATTCATGTGTTCATTGTAGGAGAACTTTTAATTTTCCTCAATAGTTTTTTTTTACACTAACAGCTTGGCTAAGTGTTTGATAAAGAGATCTGGCATTCAATCTATGTCAGCTTTCAATATGCCTTCTTCAATAAGCTTAATCATTTCTAGCTTTTGATTAAAAATGAGAGAAATGCAACTCTTCATTTGAACCCTTAGAGGACATTTTAGGATTATTAATTGGCCTAATTTCAATATTGTTATATCCCCAGGAATAGGAGGGCCAAAGGAGAGGAGGGGAGATGGGGAACAGCCTGTCAGTGGAGCAGTGAGAACACACAGCACTTATGGATTAAGTTTGCCATCTTAGATGAGTATGGTTCATGTCATCCCAAAACAATTACAATAGTAACATCAAAGATCACTGATTAAAGATCACCATAACAAATATAATAATAATTAAAACATTTAAATATTGCAAGAGTTACCAAACTGTGACATAGAGAGAAGTGAGCGCATCCTTTTGGAGTAATTGGGCTAATACCCTTGGTCAACACAGGATTGCCACAGATCTTCCATTCGTTAAAAAAGACACCTTCTGTGAAATATAATAAAGTGAAGCACAATAAAATGTGGCATGCTTGTTCGTATATGTGTGTGTATTCCATTTTTTATTGATTTATTCATCAATGGACATTTGGGTAATGCTCACCTTTTGGTTATTGTATATAATGCTGTTATGAACATTAGTGCTCAAGCATCTGTTCAAGTCCTTACTTTCAGTTCTTTTGGGAATATGCCTAGACGTGGTATTGCTGGATTACATGGTAATTCTATGTTTAATTTTTTTGAGGAATCACCATATTGTCTTTTGCAATAGCCTTACCACTTTATATTCCTACCAGCAATGCCCAAGAGTTCCAATTTTTCCACATCTTGCCAACACTCATCTTCTGTTTTTCTCCTTTTAAGTAAAGAATTTTAAGTGCCAAAACAATATATGGGAGATTTGTAAGTATATATTTTTTTTCTAGAAATTTTGACCACAGCAATATCTAGGAGGGGACTTCCAAAAGCTCCTGAAATAATAGAATTGAAAGATAAAAACTAATAATAATAATAATAACTGTATTTCTCAACATAAACTTCATCAAGTTCAAGATACTTTTGTAAACAATGATACCAGACATTTATTCCATCCCTAAAGAATTGAGGGTCCTGAGAATGTAACCATGTCAATGCTATCTTTTTTACATTATTAATGGAAGAAAAACAAGTGCCCTTTAAAGATTTTTTTAACATTAAGAAACAAAGCAGTAGCCAGAGGAGCCAAATCAGGACTGTTAAGTGTATGCCTAATGATTTCCCATTAAAACTCTTGCAAAATTGCCCTTATTGGATGAAAGGACTGAGACGGAGCATTGTCCTAAAAAAAGAAGGATTCTCTGGTGAAGGTTTCTTCAGGGTTTCTTGTTTGTTTTTTTGTTGTTGTTGTTTGTTTTCTTTTTGTTTTGTTGTTGTTGTTTGTTTTTGTTAAAGATTTGGCTAAATTTCTCCAAGCACTCTTACAATAGGAAGATGTTATTGTTCTTTGACCATCCAGAAAGTCAACAAACAAAATGCCTTGAACATTCCAAATACCATTGCCATGACCTTTGCTCTTGGCAGATGTGGTTTTGCTTCAACTGACTTCCTCCTCTTGGTATCCATTGCTTTGACTGTGCTTTGTCTTCAGGATTGTACCAGTAAAGCTATGTTTCATCTCTTGTTATAATTCTTGGAGTAAATTCTCAGGATCTTGATCCCACTTGTTTAAAATTTCTGTTAAAAGCTCTACTGTTGCCTGTGGCTTGCCTGGGCACAATGGTTCTGGCACCCATTCAGTGGAAAGTTAGTTCAACTTTAATTTTTCAGTCAGAATTGGGTTGAAATGTTTATGATGTTGGCTATTTTTTCTGCTATTAATTATTAGTTCTCTTCAGTTAGAATACTGATGTTACCAGGAATTCTGGGTTGAGATGTATTATTTAACTGAGGACATCAACAGAACTGGAGCATTGGACCAGAAATCTCAGTTCTTGTGATAGTGAACAAAGAATTGCAAACTAACACCAAAAAGCAAGTTCAAAGCAGAGTTTACTGAAGCACTGTAATACACTCCCAGAGGGAGAGCAGACCTATTTCTGTGAAGTGAAATCAGCCCCTTTTTACAAAACTCAGAGGACTTTCATGGAGGTTTTGTGGGGAGGAGTTGAGGTTTGGGCTATGTGTGAGTGACAAGATGAAGCCATTTGATTGGCAGTTTACGGATACATAGCTAAAATTAAACTGTACATGTTTTTACCCATAATTTGTTAAGAAAAGCCAACTTGGAGGGTGGGGGGGGGTTGGTAAAGCCACATGTAAATTTTATTATAATGATGGTATAATGAGCTTGGGGTGAACTTGAGGACACAGTTCTGTGTTAGGGGATTTCCACCTGTGCCCTAGTTTTTCCTTCTCCAGGATATGTTGGCCACAGATTTTATTACAAACTCCATCCTTTAGGATGGATGGAGTTAGGGAAGTTCTGGGGCTGAATTTAGGTGAGCTATGGGCTGTCTTAGTGATAACCTTTTTGTTCTCTTTTCTTATCCGCTACCAGCTTCTAATACCTATCTAACTACCTAACACTAACAAAATTATATTTTTAAAGAAATAGATGTGGATGATCTGCCACTGTGGGATTCCTCTTCAACATCAGCTTATCCTTTTTAAAATGAGTTATCTATTTGTAAAGTGCTTATTTCTTTAGAGCATTTTCCCCAAAAACTTTTTTAAGACATAAATGATTTCACATTCTTCCACTAATCTTCACCATAAATACGATGTTTGTTCTTGCTTTAATTTTAGCAGAATTCAATTTGTTCTGATAGGAACTCTCTTCAAATTGATGTCTCATTCTTTTTAGTGTCTCAAACTAGATTCTGTTCAGAAATGCTATAACAAGTAAGTATGAGTTTATTTAGGTACAAAAATGTTTAAAATGTATGCATAGTTTTTTCATAATATGCATTTTCCATGAACTTTTTGAAAACCCCTTGTATCACATTCTCTTCCCATTATTCTAACATGGGCTGGTGGCAATAGCCTTAAATTAATGCTGGTATAAAAGTTAAACCAAGTAGCTATATTCTCTCCAATAATATTAGCTACATCTTATTACACCCGTCTCCTTTTCTAAAAAGTGTCTAGTCATAATTACTCCTACTGAATGAAAAAAAGTAGATATTTATTTGTGTAAATTCTTATAATGCAGTATTTATGAAACCTCCACAGTTCTCCAAAAGCAGAGAATATACATTTGAATTCATTTAAAGAAACAAAACAATTTCAATTTGATTCAGATAGATCACATAAACTTAATCCCCTCTTTATATTTTTCTTTATTTTCAATGGATCCTATAACATATATATGTCATTTCTATTTTGAGAAAAAAAGTCATACAAATAGTCGTAAGCTTTAAGATCTGGACTAATATGCATTATTTTATTTTAAAGTAATGAGTAGGTGAAAGTCAGTGTTATCTAGCATGGAATTTGATCTTATTCTGCTCTTTCAAAAAAGAAATTACAACTGTAAGTAACATTTTTTAAGAAGACTATTAGCCAGGCATAGAAAGACAAATATTGAGTGATCTTAGCTATATAGAGAATTAGAAAAAGTGGAACTAATAGGAATGCAGACTAGAAAATGGTTATCAGAGGCGGGGAAGGGTGATGGACAGGGAAAAGGGAGATGTTGATCAAAAGGTATAAGGTTTCAGTTAGACAGGAGAAATAAGATTTAGTGATCTATTATGCAACATGGTGACTAGAAGAAATAATAAGGTAGATTTCAAAATTGCTAACATAATAGATTTTAAATGTTTTCACTAAAAATTAAGTATATGAGTTAATGAATTTGTTAATTAGCTTGATTTAATCATCCAACATTATAAACATATATCAAAATGTCACATTGTATCCTATGAATATATACAATTATTATTTGCCAATTAAAAATAAAATTTAGGCTGGGTGCAGTGGCTCATGCCTGTAATACCCGCATGTTAGGAGGCCAGAAGTTGGAGCTCAGGAGTTATAGTCCAGCTTGGGCCAAATGGAGAAACCCCATCTCTATAGAAAATATAAAAATTAGCTGGGTGTGATGGTGCATTCCTGTAGTCCCAGCTACTTGAGAGGTTGAGATGGGAGGATTGCTTAAGGTTGGGAAGTGGAGGTTGCAGTGAGCTGTGTTTTTGTCATTGCACTCCAGCCTGGGTGACAGAGTGAGACTCTGTCTCAAATAAAATTTAACTTAATTTTAAAAAACTAAAATAAATGATAAAAACTACAAAAAATAAGACTGACATCTAAAATGACAATATAATTTTAACAAATCAAATTACACATAATTATATATTTAATAGTTTAAAAAATATTGCCAATTAACTGACAAGTGAAAGGCAGAGAAGGAGCCATTATTCATAGATAACAGATGGGCACATTTGAAGATTCAGGAGTAGAACCATAGCTATTTCTTGATAAGACAATAATATAAACAGTAAGGGGCTTTTCCACAAATGAAGGCACTATCTTAAAATGGAGATATTTTAGACATGAGGTTTTGATTGCTTTAATGACCTAATGCCTTCATACATTTAAAATTTACTTAATATCTACTATGTGTCCAGTACTGTGCTAGGCAAGAGCAGACTCAAACAATTCTTTGGTTTTCTAATTCAGGTATTATTCAATTCTTTACAACCATCATATTTTATTTAAGAAATGGCTTGTACTACCTAAACTAATTGTAACCTTAAATGAAGTAACAACTTATAATCAATTTAATACATTCATTGATTAATTCCACAAACATATACTTATTTACCACTCTGGACCAGACCTTATGCTCCATGTTAGTGAGCAGGGATGATGCTTTTCTCTCACTGAATAGTTCGGAGACATTTCATTATAATTGATTCTGGATCAGTGCACTAATCCAGAGGATAAATCCTCTTTTTTCATTTTTTGGTTAGTTATGTAAAGCTTAGGATAAGGAATTTAAAAAAAAAAAAAGCTGTTTCTTAACCTTTAAAGACACAAGAGTTGGAGAGATTTTCTATTTATTTTCTCAATTCTGTGCTGCATTAGCTAATCTCAAAAACTTTCTGGCATGATACCAAAATGAACTGAGATCTTCAGCATGCTTTGAATCAGTCTCCAAATAAAGAGATCATTGAGCTTCCAAATGATCTTGAAACTCGTTATCCTCCAACAGGGAAGCATTAAGCCATTATCCCCTAGAAACATTATTACTATGAAACATCTGCAAACATCAGTACGTGGTCAGAGATTGATGGGATCCACTTTTTTGTAGATTTAAATATATTCAAAAGATGAAGAAAATCAATGAACATTTATAAGTAATGAGAGAAAAAAGATCTTATAGCTTAAGCCCATTTTGTAGGATGTAGTAATGTACCCATAAAACTACAGAATTACTTATAAGCCTATTAGGATGTGACATTAATCTAAATGTGGGGATAATGAGCATAGCTATAGAAATTGACAAACAGGAATTTGTAAGAGTGAATGCATTGAAATTATGAGCCATCTAAATGAAATAAATTGGAAATCAACAATGGATATAATTGACAAGCTGGGAGTGGCTTCCCTGTTAGAGGTCTCATAGACTTATGGAAATAAAATAAAGTCATTCAAATATTAATAGTCAATTTTTCTTCCTAAAATCTTTCAGATAAATAGAAAACTCTCAAAATGATCAACCTTGAAATATTTCAGAAGTTCTTTCAGCTTTCCTAAAACTAAGGAAA
The DNA here is from genome assembly GCF_028885655.2 of Pongo abelii. NCBI lineage: Eukaryota > Metazoa > Chordata > Mammalia > Primates > Hominidae > Pongo > Pongo abelii. The sequence continues at coordinate 87,312,955 of NC_071991.2, read as the reverse complement.
TCAAAATATTCAGAATAACTAAATAAGAACTGTATTCTGTGGCTCAGTTGCATTAGGATAAAAAGAACTTTATGTAAATTAAGTTAAGATATTAAAAATAAATAAGATAATTGGCCAGGTGTGTTGATTCATGCCTGTAATCCGAGTACTTTGGGAGGCTGAGACGGGGTAGATTGCTTGAGCTCAGAAGTTCAAGACCAGCCTGGGCAACATGGCAAAACCCTGTCTCTACAAAAATAACAGAATTAGCTGGGCATGGTTGTTTGCACCTGTTAATCCCAACTACTCGGGAGGTCAAAATGGGAATGATCACTTAAGCCTGGGAAGTGGGGGTTGCATGAGCCAAGACTGCACCACTGCACCACAGTCTGTTGCAGTGAGACCTTGTCTCAAAAAACAAACAAAAAACCCCAGAGTGAGACCCTGTATCAAAAAATAGGATAATCTAGTATATATATGTATTTAATGTTTAATATATTAACATTAATATACATTTAATGTAATAATAGACATTAATATACATTTAATGTTTAAAAAGTACAGGACCACAAAGTGATTCTGTGAGCAGTCCTTAAAAATATCTGTCATATTACAGCTACGTTGTGAGTATGTTTCAAAATGTTGAACAATTATCACCTGAATCTCTAACCCACATATTGGAGAGCAATGACCAGGTCCCTATTGGCTTTGTTGGCAATTAAAAGGATGGTAAAGATTTCTTTTCTCATCTTAAAATTGTGTTTGCTTTCCTATTAGCAAGTATTAACATAATATAAAAAGTGATCTAATATTACAGATCAAAGTGTCAAAATTGTTTTCATGTTGAATTAAATCATTGTTTTAGATTATTGAATGTAGAAACTAGCAATTATTACATTATTTCACATACACAGAACAAGAAAAAATGTATAGAGCAGTTGTCCCCAAGCCCTGGGCTGCTATCAGTCTGTTGCCTGTTAGGAACCAAGCTATACAGCAGGAGGTGAGCCATGAGCGAGAAATCTTCATCTTTATTTACAGCTACTCTGCATGGCTCACATTAACCACCTGAGCTCCGCCACCTGTCAGATCAGCAGCAGAATTAGATTCTTATAGGAGAACGAACCCTATTGTGAACTGTGCATGCGAGGAACCTAGGTTGTGCGTTCCTTATGAGAATCTAATGTCTGATGATCTGTCACTGTCTCCCATCACCCCCAGATGGGACCATCTAGTTTCAGGAAAACAAACTCAGGGCTCCCACCGATTCTACAATATGCTGAGTTGTATAATTATTTCATTATATATTACAATGAAATATCTAATAGAAATAAAGTGCACAACAAATATAATGCATTTGATTCATCCCGAAAGCATCCCTTGCCCCATCTGTGGAAAAATTGTTGTTCATGAAACCAATCCCTGGTGCCAAAAAGGTTAGGGACCACCTACATACAGGCTGTGCTTAGGAGTCATTTTGATATAGATCAATATGCCAGCTCTGCTATTTTTTATACCTGTAATCTGAGACAAATCTATTAAACTTTCTAAATTTAAATGTTCTCATCTGCACAAGGTATATAATATCTATATCTTAGGATTGTTATATATGGTTACTTCTTATAAAATACTTAGTAGACCAACTCACACATAGTACTCTTCCGAAAGTATTAGCTATTATTAGTGATTATTATTTAATCATATTAGTTACTAGTGAAAGTGCAGCGTGTATGGTATAACTGTGGCTTCCAAATACTTGTAGCATACAGATAGCAAATAAGAGTATTTGAGCAGGAAAGGAAAGAGAAATAGGCAAGGCATTCATTCTCTTAGAAAATTCCATGTCATTCTATTTGCATTTTACATTTAACTATCTCTGCTTGAAACACAGAAAAATGTCACTTATACTATTTGAAGTTATTCTAAAATAATGTTATGTATTTAAAAATATTAATATAAGTAGTTGAACAAAATAAAGCTAATTTGAAAATTAAATCAATATTATCTCTAAAGACATAAAAATCCCCGATTTACCCAGGAAAACTTCTGCTATTGAAATGTAGTCACTTAAGAGGTTTGTGAATAGAATTTTTAAAAATCACAGTCCACAAACCATCATGTCAGAGACAATACCTAGAAAATCTAATAAATTATGTTGTATTGACTACATCTGCTGAATAGTCTCTTATGTGAATTCATTCAATCTTTTCCATTCTTTGATGAATATCCTTGTTCTAAAAAAAGTCTCAATTTTTATTTCTTTTCTTTCTATTATTGGCTGAAAGAAGCTAGCCATAAACAATCAGGTCCACAGCTGCCTATGAGAATTATTAGGTTCTTTCAGAGTTATTGGGAAACTCCCTGAGTTGCTGCCCTGCAGACTTAGGCTGATTTTTTGCTTTTGGCTCCTTATCTTGTCACTCAATAGAAGAAGGCATCAGAAGGTTACCACCAAGCTGAAATTGAAATCGTCTCCACTGACCCCATGGCATGAACCTTTCATTTTGTTCTCTGGGATGGGTCATATCTTATTTGTCCATTGTAAATTTTTAGTGTCTATTCACTGAATTCCCATTCAGTATTTTAAATCAATTTCTCAGGGGCTTCCTAGGAAAACAAGCACAAAAGAACAGAATTTGAGATGCCACTCATGAACTTATTTGTCCTGTCTTTGCAAGTAGGATCCAATCCAAATAAAGGTACAAAGCCGTGGTCAAGAATTTCAGTTTTTTAAACCTTATATAAAGAAACTCACAAATCTGTCATTCCCTTAAGTTAATTATAGTTACCCTATGTTTGCCAGCCTTATAGTGTATATAAAATTGGTTATAAATTAATATTACTAATAAAGTTATTATTTTACGTCTTTGAAAGTAATTAATTGATACATAGTGAATTAATATGCACAAGCAGTTTTATTTCATCAACTATTCTATTGCAAAAATACCAAGTCACTTTTCAAATCTTGATGTTAGAATAGTCGTTATCTAAAACTTGAGATAAGAGTTTCATTACTTAACATATAGTGAAAAAGAATTCTTAATTCTATTTTCATTGTAAGTACTTAATCTCTGAGATTTCACCCTTCCAAAATTTCCCACATTCCTGACCCAGTGAAGCAAATGGTGATCCCCATTTTGGCATACCAGATTGGCAGGAGCAAGAGGCTTTTGCAGGGATTCCTAAAATTACATGAAGTTGTTACTGATATTTTCCCAGTAGGTACTTCTTTCACATATTCACGGTTGACAGTTGAACTCAACTACTGGTCTCCTTTAGGACGAGACTTGATTCCACTCTTATTGGTCCATATCTGTGCCATGATAATTGTTAATTTTGAATACAGTAGTCTACCCCCATTATCCATGGTTTCAGTTCCTTGTAGTCAACCTTGATCCAAAAATATTAATCAGAAAATATCAGAAATAAACAATTCATGTTTTAAATTCCACACCATTTTCAGGAGTGTGATGAAATCTTGCATTGTCCCACTCCATCCCATTCAGTCATGAATCATTCTGTTACCTGGCCTATTCAGCTGTATTTACTATTTGCCCAGGAGTCAGTTAGGAGCCATCTAGGTTACTAGATTGCAAAAGCCTGGTAGATACAGAGTTCGGTACCATCTGAGATTTTAGGTATTCACTAGGAGTCTTGGAATATATGCCCCTAGGATAAGGGGAAGCTACCGTAATATGTATTGTTGCCTTACTAGAAAACCTGATGCTATGTTGAGACCCAGGAAGCTACAAATGTATATGCACACACATTATTTCTCTTTCAGATTCTAGTGAGTGCACTTAGAGAGAAAAGCATTGTCTTGTTAGAAAAAGAATGGGGCTGGGAATTTGTCATCCTGGCCTCCAGACGCATTTTTGCATTAATTAAATTTCTGCCCTTAGGTAGATCATTTAACCCTCTCTGCATTCCATTTTATCTGGAAAGTGTGAAAGTTTTAAGTGTATATAAAAGATTTAAGATTTATAGAGAGGATATATGTCCCTCTAATATGCTTTTCATTTAAAAATTATATTTCCATTTTGGGTCGTTTCTAAGTAGAAGAGATGCAGTTGAGAAATGAAATGCTTACCCACCAGTGGACAAAATGAGAAATGTTGAAAAAAGTCCAAATGAAAAGTGAGAGGCGCTAGAGGGGAAGGAAGGACAGAGAGCTTGGCTGAGGCTTTCTAAAAAGGCAGTCCTTCCCAGAGAGCATGGTAGGCTCTTTGGATAGTATACAAATAGTGTGAGGCCTTTAGTTATCATTTGACGAGTTTCTACTTCAGTAATTAGTGCACAGTTTAAGCACTTAAATAACTGAACTCTTAAGGTGTAATTAGTCTAAAGAGCAAAGGAAATATTATTAAAAATAAGGTTGACTTTGTACATCAGAACTATTAATAGTACAGCTCCTATTGCATATGATGTAGTAGGTGCTTTAGAAAGGAAAGAAAGTTTAGATGTAAGAAATCTGGAAATCAAACAGTTAGATTATAAAATATAATGATTTTGCTGTATTTTTCAAAGTAATTTAATTTAAAGGCAGCATAATCAATTAAATATATCCAACCATCACTAAATCTGAAATTTTGAATACTACAATTGACACTTTTCTAGCAATTTAGGGAAACAAAATGTGGTATTTAATGACCATTGAACATTTATCATTATTAGTAAAGTCTGAACAGGAATTGTATTGCTTTTATTTTGTTAGAAACTTCTTGATGCCATTTATTGTTTATTCACTTAACAATAATCTGATCTAGCATTAACGTCATCATCCTCCCATCCCCATATGATTTTGAGACATATTGTACAATCTAGAAATAACACTGGTAAACATTGAAAACACCTGTAATCACTTCATGACTTAATCATCAACGTAGAAGTGAACTCATAGAAAATAATTTGTTTCACTGAGAAGAGAGACCATGGATGTTGTCCATGATTATTGCCATTAAATTTCATCATTCATTATGTGTTTCTGGCTACAGAATGATAAACGAATTTACTATGAAATGTAAAACTGCTACATATTCAGGAATATAAAACAAAATGTGGTTGAGAATAAGCATCTAAGTAAACTTCTTCAGATCTCCTGAAAAAAAAAAATAATTTTCCTGAAAGTGAGTGACACAGCCCCATAAGCCAAATTTAAAGGACATTTTGTTAGGCTCTTTAACATGGCAATGGTATGATGTTGGGGGAAGAGGGGATACATGAAAATTCACACTCATAGGCTATGATCTACCTCCTAGGCAGGAACTACTGTCTGAGGGTCAGATGATAAGATGCCTAAGTGTGTTTGTTTATTGGTTTCCCTGTTTTAGTCTTGTATGGGTGTGGAATATTATTGAATGTTGGGCTTTTTTGGCATTAGTTTTTATAATCTTTTGTTCTTGTTTTCTCTCTCTCTCTATTTTTTATGTGTTAACATATGAATAGAACTAGCAGAACTATCAGTGTTAAACTACCCTGGTGTTCCTGTGATTAACCCAACTGGGACATTATGCAGTACTATTTATATGGATTTGGCTTACCATATTTTGCTTAGAATTTTTCCATCTATTTTAAGTGAGATAAGAGAGCTAAGTTTTAAAAATATTTCATAGCAAATAGTCAAGTAATGTTTCAATGTTTCAGACTACGGCATAGTTTTTTCTTTTTTTTGTATTTGTATACATTTATGGGGTACAGGTATGATTTAGTTTCCCTGAAACTACCTATTTGCTTTGCAAAAATTTTCTTCTTACTGTGGAGAGATATTTTAGGAACTAATAGGTCTTTTTAAGAAAACAGTTGTCTGAAGTTTAGAAAATTTTTCAGCTTCAGATTTTTTCTATTAAATTCAATTAAAATTAAACCATTTTTATTAAAAAAGTGTATGAATGTATCCCATTTTTCAATTCATTATGGATTCTATCTGAACATATGCAGAAAGAGGTGTCTAAATAATGTTTACACATTATTATGATCTTTATGTTTCAGTTTTAGGTGATTCAAAATTTTATTTAGTCATTTCTAGTGCATAAATTTATATCATAATCATACATAGTTTTATCAGCAAAGAAAGCTGTAATTCTTTTTAAAATAAAATATATAGTTACCTGTTTTCTTGCCTTTAACATCAATATTGAGTCAATTTGCCTCAATATTTTCTTTTTCTACAATTAAGTCTAAATTATTATCACTGCAAATTGACATCTTTGTGCATAACCTGTGCATATGCTGGGCTGATGTTCCAACGACAAGCACCCTTAGGGTCTGAAGGTTAGGGTCTGCTTGAGATCCATGACCATCTGTTCTGATTGGCCTTTGCCCCTGCCACCTTTGTCTTTAAACATTTGGGCTATCATCCACAGGTGTATGAAAAAAATGTTAACTAAACTTAAATGTCATAAATCTTTGTAAATAAAGATTATAAACTATTTTAATATTATTATAAACTAAGACTCAAAAGCAAATACTATATTTTATTTTTCACCATCAGCATGAAAATAATGTGTGAACTAAGAGTTCATTTATTATTTGCTTGTTTGTAACCTGAGGAAAACTCTGACCAGATGACCTGGCTCATAGTTCTAGCAGAATGAGGCAATGAGGAGGGGTAAAAAAAGAATCATGAGGAAAAATGACTTGAGTTCCAGATTTGAAACCAACAGAGGTCACCAAAAGGAAAGAGGGAGAAGTTATCAATTACCATAGCAAGATGTTGATTCTGAGTTGGCTCTCAGATCTTCCTGTCTCCCTGCTCCTTTCTTGTGGCAGTCAGGAACTGGTGAATCTGCTTCTTTTTCTGATGCTGGTAGTTTATTTTAACACTACTACTAATGATGATGATAATAATAATAATAATTTTTGCTCTATTTTCTTTTTCTGAATAGAGGTTTACTTTTGTACCCTACCCAAGAGCAAAAAAGAATTTCCGAAGCCTGGTTATCAGTCTCTAGGGACGTAATAAGGTTTTTCACTACTAGCAATAATAGCAAAGAAAAGTTTAACATTTCTAGGTACATAAGTCAAGAGGTCACGATGAAAACTGGAATCAGACCTAGGACCAGTTCCGTGGAAGAGTAGAATCACTTTCTCACATCAGATTTTACTTTTTAGTTCTTTGCTTGCTTCTACTTGTATCTCTCCTCTGAGACTATTCTATTTTAGGTCTTCAGTTATATCAATGCAAGAATTAAGTATATACACCTTTCAGCTTTTGACTGAAATTATTTCATTTCTCTAGGCACTTGAGACAGTAGCCTATTCCGTTTATCTGTGAAAGGTTCTTCATAGATGCTGAGACAACTTCTCTCATTTTCTTCCATTTGGACCATTTACTCAGATGCTTCTTTGCTTATATGCTGTAGCCTTCCCCATCACCTTTTAAAAATTATTCTGTTCAGAATATATAAGGAACACAAACAAATCCGTAGGAAAAAATCTAATAATCCAATCAAAAAATGGGCAGAAGTTTTAAATGGATATTTCTCAAAAGAAGACATACAAATGGCAAACAGGCATATGAAAATGTGCTCAATATCATTGATCATAATAAAAATACAAGTTAAAACTACAGTGAGATATCATCTCACCAGTTGAAATGGCTTATATCCAAAACACAGGCAATAACAAATGCTAGTAAAGATGTATAGAAAAGGAAACACTTACACATCACTGGTGAGAATGTCAATTAGTACAACCACTATAGAGGACAGTTTGGAGTTTCCTCAAAAACTAAAATTAGAGCTACCACATGATCCACACCACATGATCCAGCAATCCCTCTGCTGGGTATCAGTACATCAGAGAGATATCTGTATTTCCATGTTTGTTGCAGCACTGTTTACAATAGCCAACATTTGGAAGCAACCTGTCTCCATAAACAGATGAATGGATAAAGAAAATGTGGTACTTACACACAATGGAGTACTATTCAGTCATAAAAAACATGAGATCCTGTCATTTGCAACAACATGGACGGAACTGGAGATCATTATGTTAAGTGAAATAAGCTACCCACAGAAAGACAAACATCACATGTTCTCACTTATTTGTAGGATCGAAAAATCAAAGCAGTTGACCTCATGGGCATAATGAGTAAAAGGATGGTTACCAGAGGCTAGGAAGAGTAATGGGGGGCTGGGAGGGAAGTCGGGATGGTTAATGTGTACCAAACAAATACTAAGAGAGAATGAATAAGACCTACTATTTGATAGCACATCAGAGTAAATATAGTCAATAATAAATATACATTTAAAAATAACTACAATAGTATAACAGGATTTTTTGTAACACAAAGGATAAATGCTTGAGAGGATGGATACCCATTTCCCATGATGTGATTATTACATATTACATGCCTATATGAAAAATATGATATGCTCCATAAATGTATATACCAACTATATACACAAAAAATTAAAAATTAAAAAATATTCTATTTAAAAAATCCATATATCTTATTATTGTATGTTTCTTCTAGAGTCACCTGCTCTACCCTTATGCTTTCAAAAACTACCTATTTGTTGATAAATTGTTTCAGATTTCTCTCTTGGAGTTTATAACTGTTAATAGCTACTCAGTTTTTGGTTTGATATCGCTGACTGGCTGCTGCATGTTACTTCACACTGGATAAATCCAACAGACCCATTTGATCATCCAGCAAGAAAAAAGGAGTTAGCTCAGATTTTTCCCTTTGCTGAATATTCCACTTTCGAACAGCCTCTAATTTTGTAAATGATATGATTTCTCATCCATAATATCTCATCTTTCACCTAAAAACCCATGCTGTTCTCTTCGCTCAATATCTTACCATCTCTCTCACCTGGATAATTGCAATGGACTCCTACCTGGTCTCTCAGCTTCAAGCCTTATATCCTCAGATCTGTCCTGTACTCTGCTGTCAGTAAGGCTTCTAAAATACAAAGCTGATAATTTTGTTATCTTTCACTGTTTTGGTCCATTTTCTCCTGAATCAGGTATGTATCATGGCAAATGGGGGCCCTTCATTATCTGGCTCTGTGCCTTCCTTTCACTCTGTCCCACCTTGCAGTTTGAAATTCAAGCACCCTGAATTCTTACCAGTTTTCGGAAGATAACAAATTCTGTTGTGGTGTTGTGTCTTTACATCATTGCCCATTCTATTATCTTTCTCTAGAATGCCTTCCTCTCAATAGGAACATTTGCTTTTTTTCTTCCCAGCACTTTGTTTAAATATTGCTTTTTCTAAAAAATTCCTTGACCACCCCTTTCTTCCTTCCTTCTCTTTCTTCTTTCTTTCTTTTCTTTCTTTCCTTCCTTCCTTCCTTCCTTCTTTCTTTCTTTCCTTTCTTCCTTTCTTCCTTCCTTTCTTCCTTTCTTTCTCTCTCTCTCTTTCTTTCTTTCTTTCTTTTTTTCTTTTCTTTTCTTTTCTTTTTGTTTCACAGAGTTTCACTCTTGTTGCCCAGGCTGGAGTGCAATGGCACAATCTCGGCTCACCACAACCTCCACCTCCTGGGTTCAAGCTATTCTCCTGCCTCAGCCTTCCAAGTAGCTGGGATTACAGCCATGAGCCATCACACCTGGCAAATTTTTTGTATTTTTAATAGAGACGGGGTTTCTCCATGTTGGTCTGGCTGATCTCAAACTCCCGACCTCAGGTGATCTGCCCACCTTGGCCTCCCAAAGTGCTGGGATTACAGGCCTGAGCCACTGCGCCTGGCTGACCACCTCTTTCTCAGAAGGAATTTACTCAGCTTTATTTCAGTGTTACTTCCATTGTAACATTTGTGTACATCAATATTGCAGTCCTAATAATTCACTTTACAACTACAACATGGGAATAACATAGAACTCTGAAAATTGCTGGGAGTATAAAATGAGATAAGTATGTGAAAATGCCGGGAACATAGCAGGTGCTCAGAAAAGCATGAACTTTTTTTTTTCTATCTATATATTTGCAGAAACTGACTATCTATGGAGCAATTTTTGTTATTTTTATTAGTTTCCCTAATTAAATGGTTGCTTTTGCACCATTTCTCTAATATAAAAATTTAAAAATATATTTTATTTTGAAGTGTCTGTATGTTTGGAAGATAATGACAGAATTGTGAATGCTGGTACCTGGATATACAAAGACCAACACCTATGAAGGTGTTTCTTACATTTCTTTTCCAAAGATGGCAATTACTGAATATTTAATTGCTGCATTAAGAAAGATTCGGAACTTGATAACCAGTGAGGGAGGAGGGAGGAGGGAGAAGGAGTTGTGGGGTCTACCCTTTTCACTTATCTCTTCCTTTCCAACACACCTGCCACTTGAAATCACCCTCATTTACCCGAGACTGCCACAGATGCAGGAGAAATAGTAAGAAAATCTTTTTTGGTACAGGCTGTCTATTGGTGATACTGTTTATAAAATATAAAGACAGCAGTAAAATAAGATTTGCTTAAAACAAATGCCTAGGGTAGCTTCCTCTGAATATGGGATACATTTAGGTTGGACATAGTTAGGTTCAATATTTCTCTTATTCTGTAAAGTCACTTTAAACCAAAATCATGTTATCTGAAATACAAATTAATTAACACATCCTATTTAACAAAAGAAAATGTCAAGGTCTCCTAAGCTAATTAGTGATTCATCTTTCTCAACTATCACTTTTCATCCACAATTAAGAGAAAGCTTTTGATTGTTGTAGCTATCATTTTTCTTTTTGTAAGTTGTAAAACATGTACTAGGACACATCTTTGGTGAACATACTGTCATCTACCAATATAATGGCACATTAATTTTTTTCATCAAAATGATAAAGTCTTTTGATGAACATATTCTTTGATTTTATAAAAGTGATCAGGTTTCCAGTCCAGTGACTGCAATTTTAAAGGGATTCATTAAACACAGTGGACTAATTATCTTGAGCAGTCATCTTTCTCTGAGTTTTGAAAAGCCAGTCCAAAAGTGAATTTTAATATAGAGTTATTACAGAGAAAGATCTTTAAGTACAAAAGCAGTATTTGAAAGGCAGTGTGTAGTGAAATAAGCATAGCCCTATAATCATGTTAGGATCACAAAAGTTTATCCTAAATCCACCATTAAATTGACATTGTCTCTTCAACATGAACGCGTTACAAGGTGATGCACAATAGATGATGTGTAGATGAACATCAAGGGTTTTTAGACTGAACTATGATGTACTTCAGTCAGCTCTCCAGGTATGCCTCACTTTAAAAACAAACTCATAAATTAACTCCATGGGAGGCACACACATCCAAATCTTTTCTAGTGTCTGGTTCAAATGTTTTTCCATCTTTTTTTTTAGTTTGTGCACTTATTTAGAGAAGGTAAAGACAGGTCAGGTGTGTGACTGTGACCTGTACTAGAATTCTCTGCCAGGAAAGCAGTTTTGATTTGAAAAATTGCTTTCAAAAAAGTCTGAAAATAAGTAATTGAAACTAAAGTGGAAAATATACTGAAAGTTAATACCGTAAGTTGAGCGAATAATTTCTTGCTCAAGTATACTTGGTTTAATGACTCACAGCATAAAATACAATTATTGTAAATTAATAGCCTATTCTTCTAATGTTTTGGAATATGTATGTTAATTTCAAGAAGCCTCATAAGCGCTGTTTTTCTCATGGCAATGAAACCAACTTAACCCTAACCTTAAATTGGGGCTTAACAAAAGGATGCATCTCAACAATCTCATAACATGATTCTGTTTTGAATCACTTTCTTGGCTCTGGCCTCAAACTCTCTTCAGCTGCAGACTCTGGTTCAAACATCTACTAAATGTTCTAAAGTTCTTCAATGAAAAAGATTTGTCACTGACTTTCTTATCTTCTTAATGCAAATCATCAGACTGCATTCTCTTTAAATTAATGGCACTGCCCTCCATATAATCTTCCCAGCTAAAATTCTTAGAGTGCTCTTTAGTCCTCTTCCTCCCTTAGCCCTCCACACCCATTCCCTGACCACATCCTGTTAGCTTCATCTCTGAAATACTTCTCAGATCATTTTCTCTTTTCTGGTCTCAGGACCATTGTGTCAATTCCTGCTCTCACTTTTTCTGACCTTGATTATTGCTCTTGTTTTCTAACTGGTGTATTTGCTTCACCCTTACCTAATTTATTTTTATTTTAACTACCACCAACTTAATGGAATAGAATACAAATCTTCTTCATCTTGCTTAAATACCTAGTTTTTCTCGATGAATTATAATTTATACTCATTAAAGTATGTAAGTTAGCGTATGGCTCCAAATTATTTTCCTAAGGGCATCTCCTGCATTCTTACTTCTCTTTCCAGCTCAACTTTTCATCCTCCATGTCTTTGCACAACCTTTCTTTCTATTAAAAATTCCATTTTGTGACTTTACTTATACCTTTCTTTACCTATCACATTAATAGTCATTTTAAGACAGTTAAAATGTTCCATCTGTGTGACACATTTATTAAGATCCCCCCAAAAATTGAACCTCTCTCTATTGTGAACCTCATCAATAGTTTGAGAAAATATTTCTCATATCATATAATACAGAGATTGTCCCCAAACTTGGTAATTCCCAGAATAACTTGAGGAATTTTAAACAACTGAATTTCACATGCCTAGATTCCACTATAAATTTCTGAGTTATTATTCTGAAGATGAGGTCCTAAAAGCTCCCCAATACCTTTAGAGGAATGAATTTACTAAGCCATCTCTCTATTCTCAATCTCCTGGATGATTCTTTGCACAAAAAAGTATCTTAATGAGTAGTTGCAAAATAAAAGATGAACTAATTAGTTATTTAGTTTTTCATTCAAATCTACAAGCTCATTCTGCCCTACTCTCCAACCTAAATCTGGGGTAGGTTGGGCTAGTGTCTACTGAAACTTGACGAGGGTATTTGGAGATCCTTTGGCTTATAGACCTCTGTAGTGTCAAAGAGACCCTGTTAAAGTGAATTGAGCAAGGGCTTTAGAAATAGAACTGGATTCATGCTTGGCTTTACTTTTTTTAGTACTATGATCTTGGACACATTACCTAATCAGGCTGAGCCCCAGTTACTTCACGTGTAAAATGGTGATTAGATTAAATGCTACAGAGAAAAGAGTAGGGAGAATTAAGTTAAAGGAGATGGTGAAGGTAAAGCATGGAACAGAGTGGGCATGTATCATATGGAGGTTCCTATTACAACAAATCTTTAGTCATTTTCACTAACTTCATGAGTTAACATCTGATAATAGTTCATCAATGAACACTTTCTTCCAATATTTAACACATTAAATCTGTAACTATAGGCACAGAATTTTGCTCACCAACTTGAAATAAGATACACAGCTCTCACGCAATTATCATTCAAGAGGAAAACATCAAGGGTAAAATAACTCTGCATCTATGGTCTACAGTCCTGCTTTAGTCTAGGGAAGGTTAAAGAATGAAGACCAATTTAGGGAATATAAAATATTTTGGAAAGTCTTTGGACACCTATCCTTTGTACAAGGCCACTGGAACACTTTCTGAGCCCCCAAAAGAAAGAAGAGTCCACTCACACTAATATGTGGTGTAAAGATACCTCTAGCTGAGGGATGATATAAGAACATTTGTGTATGATGGAATGATGTTGCAGCATTTATATCTACTCATCACTCTCTCTTAATCTTGATACATTTGAACAATAGTAATTCCAAGGTAAGCCATATCATTTAGAATATTCCATTGTTAAACATACTTCAGAGGAAGTTATTAATTGATAATTAATTATTCTATTTTAATTTGGCTATGAAAACCTATCATTTTGGCAACTGTACTTTGAGACCATGCTTCACATGATATTTTTGTTTACACTCTACATCTGTGCCTGTGTGCAATAAATCAGGCTTAATAGTGTCTTTCCTGTCACATTCCTTCATATCACACTAATAAAATTTGACATGCTCAGGGATGTGGCGATGAATAACCGTATGTGATGACACCTTGGGAAATGCTTAAAAATGATGCTCTGTGATGGTTTCAAAACCTTATGTATACTTTCAAGTTGTCTAAGTAACCTTAACTAAATACATTGTTCCAGCCATGAAAAGATCAATGTAGTTCTTTAGCACCAATGTCACTAAAAGAAATTAACATTTAAGCTGATTAGTAATCACTAAATAACACAGGATCATAAAATAGAGTACACCTAATATTTCAAAAAAGCTCTACCATATTTCATGTGAATGAGCAGACCAAAGCTGTAAGACACTGATAAGGAAAAACAAAGACATTTATCATAGGTTTAAAATAATAACCATTTGGGACTTTTGTGGTTGTTGTTAGCTTCTTTATTATTATGTCTCCTAAAATAGTCATTATTTCTATAACTACTAATCTGGCTTCTGAACTAAATCCCCTCTTCGTGCTAAGAATGATATGATTATCATCTAGTCTTTGTCAACATTCTGCGTCATTATTCCCATTTACTAGTTAACTAAACAGAGGCTGAAGAGGTGGAATTAACAAGCTGAAATTCACATAGCTAATAAGTAGCAGAATTAAAACTAGAATTCAGATATTTTGTGCTGTGTCCAAACACTGCAATTTCCAGATCCTACCAGTCTCTTGTGCCCCTTGGAGCTGAACATTTTCCCAGGACACCATAACTTTGTGGGACTCCAACCACCTTTCCTGGAGAGATTGCCTTGTGGTTAGGATTCTCTTCACTGAGAGCAGAAGGGCTAGAGACCTCTATCTGAGAACTGAGAGCTGACTCCTACAACTGTGCAGAGAAACCTCCGCAGCCTGTGAAAGCACATTGGGCAAGCCTACTCTGATTAGTAGCACATTATAATTTCTGAAGTAAAGCAGTCTCTAAAACCCAGCAGGATGCATCTAGAGGAAGTCCTCTTTACACTCTTCTTGAACCTATATATACTAGATTTGGTGCTAAGCTTTGAAAATGAAACCAACAGAACATTACCTAGGTGACATGATCTCAATAGTCTACAGTTTTATATTAAAAACCACTTCCCCATTGGAATAAACTAATCCACATGAAATAATGGCTTATGTAATATAAACTATTCCTGATTTTACTACTATTTAACTTGGAAGTGGTGAAAGTGGAATATATACTGTAGACTATTGAGATCATGTCACCCAGGTAATGTTCTGTTGGCTTCATTTTATATGTATCTTTTACAGAGACGGGGTTTCATTATGTTGCCCAGACTGGTCTCAAAGTCCTGGGCTCAAGCGATCCTCCCACCTTAGCCTTCCAAAGTGCTGGAATTACAAGGCATGAACCACCACACTTGGCCTTACTAGGAAAGTTTTTGTAAAGAATTTCTTGCTTTTTATGGAGAGTTGGTAAAATATCCTAATATCTGGTTAAAGTTGACATTATATATTCCAGTTTGGATAAATATTATCAAAACATTCACTCATATGTTTGTTATTTGTAATACTTTTTCTGATCTAGAAAATGCAATATAATAGTGATTTTTAGGGGTAGTTTCTGTAGCAATATGAGATAGTAAATTTTATCCACATTTATTATATATAATTTATCATAAACAGCATGTTGATAATGATCTACACAGATAATGAATGAATAATGTGATGAATAAGAGGAACATATTTAGGATTTGTCGTATGTCATCTTTGAACAGCTAATAATATTCTTCTTTCTCTAGTTTAAGATTAGTATCTGTATATTTCAGTTTGTAGCATGTGGACAACATCCCTTT
The DNA here is from genome assembly GCF_028885655.2 of Pongo abelii. Lineage (NCBI taxonomy): Eukaryota > Metazoa > Chordata > Mammalia > Primates > Hominidae > Pongo > Pongo abelii. The sequence continues at coordinate 87,297,298 of NC_071991.2, read as the reverse complement.
TCAGGGGCAGGGGGGAAGTCTTATTGAATGCGAATATAATTTGCTACAGCTGGTCACCATTTTGTAACAAGTATAGATACACATCTCCCTAGCCCACTTTCTTTTACTTTTTTTAAAAACATTCAATTCCCCAATGAGTTTTGAAGATTTATCATGATTTCATCTCATAAATAACAAAACTTTAAATATTGGGATTGAAAATGACTATGAAGATACCATCTAACCCTGTAATTTTTCCAAATGCATTTTATCTGTCTAACCAAAGTCAAATTCCTAAATAGCTTTTGACCCAAAAATAGAATCTAGAAAAATATAGTTCATTTGTTTATTCAATGCAATGTAAGGTAGATCTGAAATAAAATTCCCAGTTGTTTGGAAAAATAGTCCTAATACTTTTCATTTACTAATACCTTTAATTTTGTTCCTAAAGTGAAACCACAGCTACCAGCAAAAGCATTTGTTGGGTTGAACTTTTGTAGTTAAAGCCACAGATGGGAGCTCAGTATTTTTTAACTTACAAGCTTTGTTTGTTGAATGTCACTTTTTGAATTGTGAAACCTTGTTTCTGTTATTCTTTTCTTCTTTTGATTTTTTGGTGGGGTGAGAAGTAAAGGGCTTAATTTATCAATTTTTTGCCTTCAGAACAGATAAATTATTAAAGAATCAGCCAAATGCAATGGCTTATTACGTGTTTTATGAAAAATAGGAAAGAGAGTTAACTCTAATGTTTCCATTTCATTTAGTGTTATCTTTTTTCCTTTGCTTATCTGTTTGATTTCTATCACTTCTGGGTTATCAATAATAAGTCTAGTCAAAAGCAGTTATAACAAACAGCATTGGTCACTTTTAGCAAAAAATATATTTTTAATAATCTATGAATTTTCAATGACTAAAGTTGAAGTGGATAGTAGAGCAGTGTGTTGAACCTGTACCTGCTTCATAAACATTTTCTGCATAGATCTTCAGTTGAAAAGAGACAATAATTCTAAATGCAGGTATCGTCCTTTAAATCAATTAGATCTATTTTCCTCTTCTCTTCCTTTCTTCTTATTTCCTTCCCCTTTTCATTTTTCTTCCTTTCTTTCTTCTTCCTCTCCTCCCTCCATTCCTTCCCGCTAGATAGGTTGGCAAATATAAGCTGATATTTTTACTCAAGGGAATGACCATTTTTACATTTTGTTAGTTTGAAAGGATTTTTTTTTCTGCACCTAAATTACTATCTCTCAAATAATGCTTCTTAAAGCATTCTTCAAGGGCTTTAAAATGTACCACCGAAAATACTCATTTTGTTATAAAATGAGCTTTGATAACACTACATATTCTACTATAGAATAACCTTATTAGCATGTAAATGACTTCTAGAATACTATAGTAAGAAAACCTGATCAAAAATACGCCTTTCTTGACGATTACCATCTTGTGAAGTGTGACAAGATGTCCTGTGTTTTCAGGACAGTAATTTGATAAACACTAAACTCAGCCAATTGTAGTTATACATCAGGACCCATCTGTTCTCACAAGTGTCCTGTTTCTTTTTATTTTGAAAGAAACTATCATGGAAAACTGGGGGGAAAGTTAGTAAATAAACTTAGGTGGATTGGTATTTTGTAAAGCAATCAAAATGCTAGACAATTCTGTGTCTGTTGCCATAGAATGAATGGTCAGCTCACAGGGAGAAGAACTCAGGAGTTCACATGAAGCTCTTATTTTGGTGGTTGGCATAGGGACACAATAGGTACACAATCTGTGGTTTTTGTTATTCTTGATGATGATGTTACTTACTGGTAACACTCTCCACCATGTCTTTAAACAATACTGAAAATATGTTCCCATGTGTTTACTCAATACCAAACTTAGCTTTATCTTTGCCATTTTGATTAAGAACTTTCTAAAATTTCTTCTCTTTCATGTTGTAATAATATAATTTTGATGTATTAGATACACAGCATAACATTATGTTGCTGTCTGAAGCATTAAAATAATATCTGTAAACTTTTATATATCAGTACCATTGTCTAGGCTAAATAATGAGATTAAGAATAATAATAGCACAAATGTATTTGGTGTTTTTTATTTGTCTTGCTCTATACCATATATTTTACATATGTTGTGTTATTTAATCCTCAGAACAGCCATATGAGGCATATGTCATTTCAAGGTAAAAATTTCTGTGTTACTTCAAAATATGAAGAAAATGTGACTCATTAAGAGTTAATAACTTACCCATTATCACAAGGCTGTTGGGTAGAACTTTCGGGATTCAAATCTTGGTCTATCATATTCAGAGCTGGTGTTCTAAACTGGTTATTCTGCTTCATGCTATGACTAGATGGCTAAAAAAAGAAATCAATTTGACTTTTGTAGTGCTTTTCTGCCATTCTTACAGTCTGAAATTTTAAGCGTAATTGGGGTATTACATTTACCACTCAGCTATCTCTGAATTTCAAGTGTTCTGCTGATGAGACATGGACTATACAGATGGTGATATGTCTGGGGTTTATATAAAAGATAGAGGATACACAAAGAATGACTTCAGAAGGTGATATATGCAAACAGGTTAAATTGAATTGATGAATAAAATGATAAAATTGTATTTCACAAAAAAGAAAAACATAAGAAAATTGCAAAGCAGAATGGGAGAAACCAAGAACAAATGAGAAAGCTTTTTTGGCACATTTGTCAAAAAATGTATATATGAATAAATTTTTGGAAGGCAGAATCCCTTAAGATAGGAGTTTTATCATGTAACTTAAGGGAAGACATATGTGCGAACCCATGTCATGCTAAAATTAATAAACACACTGTACATAAAATTAAATGTCTTTATATACACAGTCTGTAAAGAACTCTTGCACTTCAAACGGAAGATTTGGTTTAAAGAGTGTGATTATGAAGTACTATATCTAGTTTAGACTCCAGGAACCAGAATTAAAAGGAACTCAACTTGGTTCAACTTTTCTTGGGAACCAGGAAGTAAAACAAGTCAAACACACAATTATGCTGTTAGATACTTTCAGAAAAGAAATGAGAGAGTTTCTAAACAGAATCACTGCATCTCAGTGTTGACCTATTGTATATCATACCATGTGTTTGTTATCAGAATGTGTTTTGGGAAAGTTTTACAAAACATTTTAATTTATACCTTGAAAATGACATTTTATTTGTATGTAAGTTTTATATTACTGGTAGCTATTTTCTGTTAAAGAAATAATTTCAGAATGTCACTGCATTTTTCACAATTGTAAAAAAGACTTTCTAGATTGGTGTCCTGTCCCCTGGTGTCCACAAATGCAATGTCTTCAAGTTAGACTGCTTAGTGTGCAATTATTTTATTGAATATTCATTTTTGTGCATTGGGATTCCAACATAAAGTGAATTCCTGTGGTTCAAGAAAATATGGAACTTAATCACCAAGTTGTACATTTAACCTTTGAACAATGTGGGAGTTAGGGGCACCAAACCAACCCCTGCACAGTCGAAAATCCAGGTATAATTTTAAAACGTAACTACTAATAACCTGCTGTTGACAGGAAGTTTTACCAATAACAATATATTAACACATATTTGGTATGTTATGTGTATCACATACTGTATTCCTACAATAAAGTTAGCTAGGAAAAAATGTTAGTAAGAAAATCATAAGGAAATACTCTAGTATATTTATCAACACCTTAAGTTTGTGTTGTCTGTTTGCAAGACGAATTGTCTGTCTGTAATAGTAGGCAACCACAGCTGCAGACTTTAATCCATGGTACATATCAAGCAATTCAACTTTTTCTTGTAATATCATGACTTTTCTCTGATTTTTGAGAGTACTTTCAGCATCACTATTGGTGCTTTATGTAAGTCCCATAGCGTTAAGGTTTATGGTATTGCACTAAACATGACGAAAAGTATGTGAAAAGTGGAAAGATCACTTTTTACTTCCATAAACAATTTATTGGAGGGATGAACTTCCCAAGTGGAGATGATTAACAGATTCTTGTAATATTTGAGCTCACCACAATAGCAGTAGGAGAGGGCTATGAAATTATTACAGCAGTATATATGTACCACAGTTATGTTTTATCCAGTTATGATTTAATACTGCATCTTTACATTTGGTTATATTTCTCTGGACTGTGAATGGTACCAGGTAGGGTCGGTATTTGTGTGAATGAGTTTTCATAAATTTTAACTTTTTATAATAGATTTGTGTATATTTTAAATGATAAAATAGACTAATTTTTTGCATTATTTTATACAGTTATGACATACCTTTTTCCTTTTTATATATATTCTTAGACTATGTGGTTTGTCTGCTAGTTTTTTTGAATTGCCACAAATTTCCAAAAAACTTTCCAGTATATTTCTAGAAAATAATTCATGTATGGGAGGCCAAGGTGGGTGGATCACCTGAGGTCAGGAGTTCGAGACCAGCCTGGCCAACATGGTGAAACTCTGTCTCTGCTAAAAATTAAAAAAAAAAAATTAGCCGGGCATGGTGGCAGGTGTCTGTAATCTCAGCTACTTGGGAGGCTGAGGCAGGAGAATTGCTGGAACCCAGGAGGTGGAGGTTGCAGTGAGCCACGATAGTGCCATTGCATTCCACCCCGGGCCGAAAACAGCAAGACAATGTCTTATAAATAAATAAATAAATAATAATCCCTGTATAAGTGAACTCTCGCAGTTCAAACTAGTATTGTTCAAGAGTCAACTGTATTTTGAACAAAGCAACCAATTCTTGAAAAATGAAGTTGGAATATAAGCAGGGTGTACTTTCTATAATGCTTTTAAAGGATTGTGAACAATTGGGAAAAGAGTTTCTAGAATTAATGACTTTCATAAGGGGAATAAAAGAAAAATACTGCAGTAAAAATGTCTTAGAGTTTGAACTCTGCGTATTCCAGCTCAGGTGAAACTGCAAATTATGGTAGCTATTATTAAACTAAGCTAAAATCTCAAACAGAAAAATGAGAGGTCCAAATGGTGATTGTTAAGTTATATAACTTGTCATAAAGTTCCTTATTATATAAGTAACCTCATCTTTTATTATATCTTAAATGTGAACTAAAGAAACTACAAATAAGACCTTCTGTAGCAATAGCAGTAAAGCAAAATAATCATTAAAGCATAGATATGAAGATTTAACAATATCATACAGTATCTATTTAAACAGAAATAGTACATTGTACTTGACTTTGAGTACCAATAATGTATATTTAAGCTTGTTTCTATTCAGTGAAATGATTAGGGACACTAACTGTCTTGTTAGCAAAGAAAGCCTTATCCACAGAGAAAAGAAAATAACTATCCCAGTACTCTTTCTCAGAACGGGCGTTTTTCTTCTATATTTCTCTTTGTAGCCTTTATAGTATTTATAAACCGATTATCATAAGCTTTTTCAGTAGTAACTCCTGTTAAGAAAACACAAATCAATGGTACTAAAATAACTTCAAGCTACATGAAGTCTTTTTAGTGTGTTTGTGCATATGTGTGTGTACTGTGTCTGTGTGTGTATCTCTATATCTATATATGTAGGTATATATACAAACTGTTCCACTGCATTATTTTAGCATATCTGTGAGCCAAACTGAAGGAGGGAAAAAGTAAAAGGATTCAGCTGTAGTTGTACTAAGATACTTAATTTTTATTTATTTTAGGTGTTTAAGAGCAAATTTTCTATTCCTTGCTGTGTGCCTCAAAAGTCCTAATGGGCAATGAAAACCTTTCTAGCTAATGCTATTAGGACTTGTGGTCAGTTGGTTAGTAAAAAGTAACCCCTTAAAGCTGGAAATTGTGAGATGATACACACAGAGCTAACCATTTTAACTTAGACTATCCCTGAATCCCTTGTAGTAGAGCTGAATACTTTTGTTTTTTTGTGTGTTTTTTTTGTTTTTTGTTTTTTTTTTTTGCACGGGCCTGCTCATGCTCAAAGTGGAGTTGCACATTGTCTTTTCTTGCATAAAACATATCCTTATTCATCAACAATAACTACTAATTTGGGTTCTTCAAAGTACAGTGAGAACTTACTTGATACTTGTAAAGCTATGTTGTTACAGGTGGGTCTTTGTTCTTGGAGCTCCCAAGATGGGGACGGGCCACTCCCAAGATGGCAGCAAGCCTTTTGTTCTCTGACCTGCGGTTCTTGGCCTCACAGATTCCAAGGAATGGAACCTTGGGCCATGTGGTGAGTGTTATATCTCTATTAGAAGCCGTGGGTCAAAGAAGAGAACCATGGAACCCAGTGACTAGTGTTCAGCTCAATTAGGACGAACCCGGGAACTTAGCCTTGCAGGAACAATGGCAAGCCTTTAGCTGGATTGGGAGCAGCAATGAGAGCCTTGCTGGATCAGAAGCACAGCGGACATCCTGCCCCATCCGAAGGGGTGAAAGTCAATGGTGGGTCTGCGATGGTGGGGAACAGCAGTGGTGGACAGTGAACGAAACCTCAGCTCGAGCCGGAACAAACACGGACCTGAAGAGTGTACACTTGCAAGATTTAATAGAGTGAAAACAGAGCTCCCATAGGGGACCCAAGGGGGTTGCCCCCCAAAGGGGGTTGCCACTCCCGACTCGAATGCCTGAGATTTATATCCCAATCCTTGTCCCTCCACCTGTGCTCTCAGGCAATATATGATTTGACTATTTCTTTACCTCCTGCTTTTAGCCTAATTTGTATTTTAGTGAGCCCTCTTTACTACCTGATTGGTCGGGTGTGAGCTGAGTTACAAGCCCTGTGTTTAAAGGTAGATGTGGTCACCTTCCCCAGCTAGGCTTAGGAATTCTTAGTCTGCCTAGGAAATCCAGGTAGTCCTGTCTCTCAATATGAATGTGAAATCTTTCTAGATTTATACTATTTCCTTAATAGTCTAAGGTCATTGTTCTCATGCATAATTCAATAATATCTATTCCTGAGCCTTTCCAAAGCATTGAACCTAGTTTTCATAGAAGTAGCTCTTTCATTTCAAAAATATTTTATCAGTAAAAAAATATTCAATTAACTTATATAATTAGAAGTAACAAGTATAACTGCCACAAACAGGTTGGGGAAGAAATATATTTTCTTATAAGCATACAGGTTTGGATGGTGGGAAGTCAAGTGCTCAAGTGCCCAAGGATGGTATACCCTTCACCTCATCCAAGCTCTAGATACTATGGTTTACAGAGAAATAAGAAGCTATTGGTAAGCCTGCAAGTCAGTTATTTAGTGATAAGTTAAGAGAGCTTTTACTGAAAAATTTCGAAGGCCTTGGATAAAATAAGAAACCAACTTTTAATACACTTCAAATATACTTCAACATTCTGTTTGGACACTTAGAACCCAGACTGTGCAGATCTATGGAATAGTTATTTAGAAGGCATGCATTTACCGATTTTAAAATGAAGTCACTAAACACTTTATTTTCTTTGATAAATTTTGTATGAAAACACATTTCAAGTTGAAATTGGGTATGACCAGAAATCCAAAATTTTACTCTTCATTTCAAAATAGGGAAAAATGGATATTTTATCTCATTTAGGCCACAGTGATACTTTCAGTTTTATGTCATGGCCCAAATTGATTTACCTAACCAATGAAAGTGTCAATCCATTGCCTTTGTAGATGCAGAAACTATGGCCTTGTTCTTTGTGATAGTAAACACAAATGGCAAACTACTTCTAGACCTCCCTGAGCGTGGGTAAATCTTTGTTAATAAACCTATGAAATGTGAAAAAGTAAAGGTTTCTTTCCTTTAGTTTATATCTGGAGTGAGCTGGGAATATTGAAGTTGAGGGAGTTGTAGGGAGGAGTATTGGACAATCTACCTCCTTCAGTAGAACGACTTGTGAGTCTCCACTAGAATCAAGCTTTCTAACACAATCTCTTACTGAGGCTGAATTTTTTCTTGTTTTCTTGTTGCTTTTTATGTGCCTGTTTATTTGGTTTTCCCTGAGGTCCTTGCCGTGGTGGTAGGTTTGTAAAGAAAAAGTCACATAATCCGCATTATATTGTTTGAAGCAAACGAGAACACCCAGCTCTGCTTCAACACTTTCTCCTCTGCAGGTGCCACCACCAGCAGCACACTGCCAGTGGGCTTTCCCAAGTTATCTCTGTTCTGCCTTCACACTTCGCAGATGGGTTTCCTCTGCTTCAACAATACTTTGCTCATTCAAAAACCCAACCATTTTTTTACTCATCTTTCACCTCTCAGCCCCAAAACAAACATCTCTTGGCCTTGCATTATTTACCCAGAAAAATCTGGCATGATCAAATCCTGGGCTTATTCTTGGTAGGATTAACACTGTGGAACAAAATGCACCAGGAAAAGAAGTGTTTATATGAATTGACCAATAGGGCTGATCTGCCTCTAGCCTTAACTGAACTGTGGTTTCTGGTCAATTTATAACATGTGGTTATGGTGTGAATTTCTATTTAAAAATGCAACAACAGCAGTAATAAATTATTTGGGGTTCAAAGTATTCATTAGGGCATTTACGTCTATTACCTTATTTGTTCCTTATAGTAACTCAATGAAGTAGGCACAAATAATGCTCCTTCTTCTTCTTATTATTATTATTATTTTGAGACAGAGTCTTCCTCTGTCAGCCAGGCTGGAGTGCAGTGGCACTATCTTAGCTCACTGCAAACTCTGCCTCCCGGGTTCAAGCATTTCTTCTGCCTTAGCCTCCGGAGTAGCTGGGACTACAAGCTCATGCCACCACACCTGGCTAATTTTTGTAGTTTTAGTAGAAAATGAGTTTCACCATGTTGGCCAGGCTGGTCTCGAACTCCTGACCTCAAGTGATCCGCCTGCCTTGGCCTCCCAAAGTGCTGGGATTACAGGTGTGAGCCCCATATGTGGGCAGCTCCATATTATTATAGATTAAGAGACTAGGGCTTTGGGGGATTAATTTGTTCAAATTCCAATAGCTAGTGTCGGCAAATGTGATCTGAGCCTGGATCATCTTATTTTGAAGTCTGAGATCTTAATCCTGAAAAACATTGCTGTCTCTAATTAATAATTGAGTTATTTTAGACTTGGGGGCACTCTGAGATGCCAAACAATAGGATTTTGAAATCACAGAAGGATCTATTTGAAAGATAGTCCCTGACACTTACAGAAATTGACTTGTTGTATAATTGACCTAAAGTAAGGGGTGACTGGCAAAAGATGTCATGGTCTCATCAAACCCTGTAGCTGAAAGGGCACTTTGAGTTCATGGCACTATATAATAAAATCAGACAAAGGAAGGAAGCATGATAAGTTGTGAACTAGTAACTATGACACTCAGAGACCAATTGAAGAAACAGAGAACATTCTAGAATATCTGGATGAGGATTTAGAATATGTCATTTGATTTGTAAAATACGACTTTTTGACAACATTCAAGAGAATAGTTCCAGCAAAAGATGGAAGAGGGCACCAGTTTGCAGTAGTAAAAGAGTAAATGGGAAGTGAGAAAATGACAGCAGTTAGTATAATCTACCTTTCAAAATGTTTAGCAAGATATCCCAGTTAAGCAATTCAGTTAAGCACAAATCATGTTGAGAGTGACTGTGGCTATGTCAGTCAAGTTAATCTATACACAGGAGGTCACTTACCATACTCCTTGTTGATTCTTCCCTCCTATGAAATTCTTTTCTTTTGCTTTGTCAAGTGTTTTACTAATTGTACAGCCACTTTTTCTTCTTCCTGAATACAGTAAACTAAAAATTTCTTTCTGACATGTTTTATAGCAATGTAACAAATTTAATGTTCTCAATATACCCGTGTAGAACTTGAAAAATGAAATATAGGTATTTATAAATAACCAGTTTATTATGGTTAAGCAAAACTCAGGGAATTGTATCTCACTTATAATTTGAAATTTAAATCATTTGAATCTTCCTTTTCTCCATCTCATTTTGAAGTAATAAAACATGATCTTATCTTTGAAATTGGTCTTTGACTAGAATAAAAATTTAAGTAAACATTTTGATGCACTAGTAGTGTATATTTCATTCTCACCTGCCCTCAAAAGGAATAAACTTTAATAAGTAGAGCTAATTATATCACAGTACTTGGTGAAAATGCATTCAACAGAAGGTAAGGAGTATGTCTAGCGGTACCATAGAAAACCAGTGCTTTGAGCGACGATAATTCAAGGCAATGATTACAATTTGAGGCTGCTGCATGAGCCCTCCTGGGGTATGAATTAATCCTTTGAACCTTTCTGTTTCACATTATTTAACAAAGGACCTAAAATTAATGGTAATACCTCTTTGACTCAAAAAGTTAATCCCTGACTATGTGAAACAGTGTCTGGCTCTCCTTATAAAGTTAGATTCAACATTATGAGCTTTTATTTTATAATCCAGCCTACACCATTCCACAGTAAGTTCCTCTCTTCTCTGTATTTATTAATTGTTATAGAGGTAGCTTTTTTTTATATTTACCTGAATTTTAATATTTGACTAATTTAAATAAGTTAAATTATTTTAGATTTTAGAATATCACATAAGTATGAAAAAATTATGTTAAATCTATACATCAAATATTTAATAAAGCTGATCCTATGTGTACCCTATTACTTAGCAATCCCACTTTAGAAAACAAGTTAAAGAATATTTATTGCAGCTTTGTTCAATTTAGTTTCAAACTAGAATTAACCTGAATGTGCTTCAAGAATGAAATGGATAAATAAATAGTGCTATATTTCTAAAGTAGAACACTGTATCAGAGTGAAATGAACAAAATATTGTCACAGGCAGTAATATGAATGGCTCTGAAAACCATAAATGTGAGCAAAAGAAACCAGACACATATGCTGATGAGTCCGTCTGTTATCTGTCCATCCATCTATCATCCATCCATTTATCCATCCATCCATCCATCCATCCATCCATCCATCATCTAGCTATATATCTAATCAACACAAGCAAAACTGGCCTATAGTGGGATGAAAAGTTAGAGTAGTGATTCTTATGATGAAAAGGGACTGTGACACAGCATGATGGATATTATAGAACTCTAACAATATTCTATTTCTCTTTTTTTAATGTTCAAATGATATTTTTATTTATATTTTTAATTTTTACAGGTACTTAGTAGGTATATATATTTATACGGTATGTGAGATATTTTGTTACAGGCATTCAATGTGTAGTAATTACATCAGGGTAAGTGAGGATCCATCACCTCAAGCATTTATCATTTCTTTGTGTTACAGACATTCCGATTATACTGTTTTAGTTCTTTTAAAATGTATAAGAGATCAGTGTTGACTGTACACACCTTTTTATGCTATCAAGTACTAGGTCTTATTTATTCCATCTAACTATATACTTTTCTGCCCATTAACAATCTCCACTTCCTCTCATCCCACCACTCACTACCCTTCCCAGCCTCTGGTAACCATCCTACTCTCCATCTCCCTGAGTTTAATTGTTTTAATTTTTGGATCCCACAAATGAGTGAGAGCATGCAAAATTTGTTTTTGTGTGCCTTATTTATTTCACTTAATATATTCTACAGTTCCATCTATGTTGTTGCAAATGACAGGATCTCATCCCTTTCCTTTTTTATGGCTGAATAGTACTCCATTGTGCATATGTACCACATTTTCTTTATCCCTCTGTTGATGGACACACAAGTTAATTCCAAATTTTGCCTACTGTGAAGAGTGCTACAATAAACATGGGAGCGTAAATATCTCTTCAATATACTCATTTACTTTCTTCTGGGTATATACTTAAAAGTTAGATTGCTGGATCTTATGGTAGTTCTATTTTTGCTTTTTGGAGGAACCTCCATAGTACTCTCCATAGTAGCTGTACTAATTTACATACCCACCAACAGGTTATGAGGGTTCCCTTTACCATATCCTTGCCAACATTTGTTATTGCCTGTCTTTTGTATAAAAACCACATAACTAGGGTGACATTATAACTCATTTTAGTTTTGATTTGCATTTCTATGATGATCAAGGATGTAGAGTGCCTTTTTATATACCTGTATGCCATGTTTATGTCTACTTTTGAAAAATGTCTATTCAGACATTTTGCCAATTTTTAAATTGAAACATTATTTTTCTATTGAGTTGTTTGAGCTCCTTTTATATTCTAGTTATTAAGTTCTTGTCAGATGGATAGTTTTCAAATATTTTCCCTCATTTTGTGCATCGTTTCTTCACTTTGTTGATTGTTTCCTTGGCCATACAGAAGCTTTTTAAGTTGATGTGATCTTATTTATCCATGTTTGCTTTGGTTGCCTGTGCTTGTGGGGTATTACTCAATAAATCTTTGCCCAGACTAATGACCTGGAGAGTTTTCTTTTCATATTTTTATTGTTGGAGGTCTTAATTTAAGTCTTTAATTCATTTTGTTTTGATTTTTGCATATGATGAGCAACAGGGGCCTAATTTTATTTTTCTGCATATGGATATCCAATTTTCTCAGCACCATTTATGGAAGACTGTCCTTTCCCTAATGTATGTTCTTGGCAACTTTGTCGAAAATGAGTTCGTTGTAGATGTATGGATATTTTTTTCTGGGTGCTCCATTCTATTTCATTGGTCTATGTGTCTGTTTTTATGTCAGTACCATGCTCTTTTGGTTGCTATATCTCAGTAACATAATTTGAAGCTAGGTAATGTGATTCTTCCAGTTTTGTTCTTTTTGCTCAGGATAGCTTTGGCTATTCTAGCTCTGTGATTCCATGTACATGTTAGGATTAGTGTTTCTATTTCTGTGAAGAAGTTCATTGGTATTTTGGTAGGGATGCATTCAATGTGTAGATTGCTTTTGGTAGTATGCACATTTTAACAATATTAACTCTTCCAATCCATGAGCATAAAATATCTTTTCACTTTCTGTGTCCTTTTCAATATCTTTCATCAATATTTTATAATTTTTATTGTAGCAATCTTTCACTTATTTGGTTAAATGTATTCCTAGGTGTTTTATTTTGTTTATAGCTTTTGTAAATTGGGTTACTTTCTTGATTTCTTTTTCATATTGTTCACATTTAAATGCTACCAATTTTTCTATAATGACTTTGTATCCAGCATCTTTAATAAATTTGTTGATCAGTTCTAATAGTTTCTGGTAGAGTATTTAGATTTTTCCCAAATATAAGATCATATTATCTGAAAACAAGGATAATTTGACTTCCCATCAAGTTTGGAGGCTCTCAATTTCTTTCTCATGTCTAATTGCTCTAATTAGGACTTCCAGTATGATGTCGAATAACAGTGCTGAAAGTGAGCCTTCTTGTTGTGCTCTAGATCTTAGAGGAAAGGCTTTCAGTTTTTCCCCATTCATGATACCAGCTGTGGGTCGGTCATATACAACTTTCATTGTGTGGAGGTATGTTCATTCCATACCCAGTTTTTTGAGGGATTTGTTTTTAATCATGAAGGGAGGTTGAATTTTATGTAATGTCTTGTCAGTATCAATTGAAATGATCATATGATTGTTTTTCATTCTGTTGATATGATGTAGCACATTGACTGACTTGCATATGTTAAACCATCTTTGCGTCATTGGGATAAATCTCACTTGGTCATGATGAATGATCTTTTTAATGTGTTGTTGAATTTGTTTTTAAAAAATACTTTATTGAGAATTTTTGCATCAGTGTTTGTCAGAAATATTGGCCTGTGGTTTTCTTTCTTTGCCTTTTTTTCTTTCTTTCTTTCTTTTTTCATGTTTGCTTGCCTGGTTTTGGTATTAGGGTAATACTGGCCTCACCGAATGAGTTTGGAAGTATTTCATTTTTCTCTATTTTTTGGAATAGTTTGAGTAGGATTGGTATTAGTTCTTTAAAAGTTTGGCGTAATTCAGCTGTGAAGTTATATGATCCCAAGTTTTTCCATGGTGGGAGACTTTTTATTATAACCTTGATCTCATTATTTGTTATTCATCTTCTCAGGTTTTGAATATCTTCATGGTTCAATCTTGGTAGGTTGCATGTATGTAGAATTTGGCCATTTCTTCTAGGTTTTCAAATTAACTGGCATATAGTTGCTCATAGTAGTCTGTAATGATTCTTTGAATTTCTGTGGCATTAGTTGTAATATCTCCTTTTTCCTCTCTGATTTTATTTATGTGAGTCTTCTTTTTTTGTTAGTCTGGCTAAGCTTTTGTTTATTTTGCTTATCTTTTCAAAAAGAAATTTCATTTCATTGATATTTTGTATTTTTTGTTCGAATTTATTTCTGCTCTGATTTATATTTTATCTACTAATTTTGGGAATAGTTTGCTTTTGCTTTTTTAGTTATTTAAGATGCATCATTAGGTTGTTTATTTGAAGTTTATCTTCTTTTTTGACATAAGCACTTATAGCTAAAACATAAACTTTCCTCTTAGTACTACTTTAGCTGTATCTCATAGGTATTGGTGTGTTGTGTTTTCATTTTCATTTAAGACATTTAAAAAATTTTTCTTCTTAATTTCTTCATTGGCTCACTGGTCTTTTAGAAGCATATTGTTCAATTACCATGCATTTGTATAGTTTCTGAAGTTCCTCTTGTTACTGATTTGTAGTTTTATTCCCTTGTGGTTAGATACTTGATGTGATTTCAATTTTTTCGAATGTTTTAATGCTCGTTTTGTGGCCAAACATGTTATATCCTTAAGAATTTTACATGTGCTGAGGACAATGTGTATTCTGCAGCCATTGAATGACATGTTATGTAGACATCTATTAGGTCCATTTGGTCAATACCGCAGAATAAGTCTTAGGTTTCTTTGTTGATTAGCTGTCTAGGTGATCTGTTCAGTGATGAAAATGGGGTGTTGAATTCTCCAGCTATTATTGTGTTGAGGTCTCTCTCTTTGGCTCTAATAATATTTGCTTTATATTGGCCAGGCGCGGTGCTCACACCTGTAATCTCAGCACTTTTGGAGGCCGAGATGGGCAGATCACGAGGTCAGGAGATCAAGACCATCCTGGCTAGCACAGTGAAACCCCGTCTCTACTAAAAATACAAAAAACTAGCCGGGTGTGGTGGCGGGCGCCTGTAGTCCCAGCTACTCCAGAGGCTGAGGCAGGAGAGTGGCGTGAACCCGGGAGGCAGAGCTTACAGTGAGCCAACATAGCGCCATTGCACTCCAGCCTGGGTGACAGAGCGAGACTGTCTCAAAACAAAAAAGGAACAAAAAACAAATATTTGCTTTATATTTATAATTACTGTATCCTCTTGATGAATTGACCCCTTTATCAATATTTGATGACATTTTTGTCTCCTTTTTTGTTTGTTGTCTTGAAATTTATTTTATTTGCTATAAGTATAGCTGCTCCTGCTTTGTGGCTTCTATTTGCATGAAATATCTTTTTCTATTCTTTCATTTTTAGTCTTTGTGTGTCTTTATAGGTGAAGTATATTTCTTGTAGGCAGCAGGTTGTTGGGATTGCATTTCATCCATTTACATCCTCTATGTCTTTTGATTGGGTAGTTTCATCCATTTACATTTGAGGTTATTATCGATAAGCAAGGACTTACTCCTGCCATTTTTTTTTTTTTTCTGGTGGTTTTGTGGTTTCTTTTCCTTCCTTTCTTCCTTCCTTCTTTAAAAGTTATTTTTTATGGTGTTATATTTTAATTTCTTGATTTTTATTTTTTGTGTATCTGTTGTAGTTTTTAAAATTTGAGAGGACTATGAAGCTTGCAAATTACTTCTTATAACCCATCATTTTAAACTGATGGCAACACTGACTGCAAAAACAAACAATAAAATATGCAAAGTGAAAACTAATAAAAACTCTACACTTTAACTTCATCTTTCCACTTTTTGACTTTTGTTTCTTTTTGTGTCTTATTATACTGTTTATATCTTAAAAAGTTGTCATAGTTATTATTTTTGATCATTTCATCTTTAAGTCTTTCTACTCAAGATATGAGAAGTTTAGATACCACAATTACAGTGTTATAATATTCGTATTTTTCTGTGTGCTTACTATTCCCAGTGAGGTTTTTACATTTAAAAGATTTCTTATTGCTTATTAACATCTGTTTCTTTCATATTGAATAGCTCTCTTTAGCATTTCCTGCAGAACAGGTCTCCTGTTTATAAAATCCTTCACCTTTTGTTTGTCTGGGAAAGTCTTTATCTCTCCTTCATGTTTGAAGGATATTTTTCTGGAACAATTGATTCTAAGAGAAAATATTTTTTCCTTCAGCATTTAAAATATGTCATGCCACTCTCGTAACCTGTAAGGTTTCTATTGATAAGTCTGCTGTCAGATACTTTGGAGCTTCTTTGTATGTATTTGTTTCTTTTCTTTTGTCACTTTTAGGATTCTTTCTTTATCCTTGGCCTTTGGGAGCTTGATTACTAAATGTTTTGAGGTAGTTTTATTTGGGTTAAATCTGCATGGTGTTTAATAACCTTCTTGTACTTGGATATTGATATCTTTCTCTAGGTTTGAGAAGTTCTCTGTTATTATCTCTTTGAATAAACTTTCTACTCCAATCTCTCTACTTCCACTGTAAGGCCAATAACTTAGATTTGCCCTTTTGAGGCTACTTCCTACATTCATAGGCATGTTGAATTCTTTTATATTCTTTTTTTGTCTCCTCTGACTGTGTATTTTCAGACTGTCTTTAAGCTCACTATTTCTCTCTTCTGTTAAAAAAAAAATCTGCTATTAAGAGACTGATGCATTCTTCAGTATAGCAATTAAATTTTTCAGCTCCAGAATTTGGTTGATTTTTTTAAAGTATTTAAATCTTTCTGTTAAATTTATCTCATATAATTAATTCCTAATCTGTGGTTTCTTGAATTTTGTTTAACTTTCTTAAAACAGCGATTTTAACTTCTCTGTCTGAAAGGTCACATATTTCTGACACTCCAGGATTAGTCACTGGTGCCTTACTTGGTTTGTTTTGTGAGGTCATGATTTTCTGCATGATCTTGATGCTTGTGGGTGTTCATCAATGTGTGGGCATTGACGATTTATGTATTTGTTGTCATCATCACAGTCTGGGCTTATTTGTACACATCTTTCTTTAGAAGACTTTCCAAATATTCAAAGGAAATTGTGTGTTGTGATCTAAGTTTGCTCTCTGCAGCCACATCTGCCTTAGAGGGTGCCCCAAGCCCAGTAACACCGTGACTCTTATTGACCTGTAGAGATACTTCCCTGGTCATCTTGGCTACTATCGTGGATAATTACCCAGATTATCATTCAGAGTCTCTTGTTCTCTTCCCTTACCTTCCCCTAAACTAACTGAGTCTCTTTCTCCATGCTATCCTGCCTGGAGTTTGGGGAGGAGTGAAACAGGAGTCCCTGTGTCCACCACACTGGGACCATGCTGGGCCAGACTTGACGTCAGCACAGTACTGAGTCTCACCCAAAGCCTGTGTTGACTACTGCTTAGCTACCATTGAGATTTATTCAAGGTCCAAGGGCTCTTTAGACAGCAGATGGTAAAGCCAGCCAGGGTTGTGTCTTTCTCTACAGGGCAACAGGTTCCTTTCTGGCCCAGGGTTGGTCTAGAAATGCTGTCTGATAGCTAGGGCGTGAAGTCAGGAACATTAGGAATTTACTTGGTGCTTTAGTTTACTGCGGCTGAGTTGATACCGAAGTTGCAAGACTAAGTCCTTTTTACTCTTCTGTTTTCTTTCATCAAGGAGAGTAAGTCTTGCCCCATGTTCACGCCCACCCCAGTCCAATGGTGGGTACTGCCTGAATCCTGATAATGCATATTCAAGACCCAAGAAAGAACTGGGTCCTTTCTTTTAAGGCAATGGGCTCCCTCCTGGCTCAAGGTGTGTCTAGAAATGTTGTCCAAGAGCTAAGGCCTACAATGGGGGCTTCAGGACTCTGCTTGGTGCTTTATTTTGCTGTGGCTAAGATGTTATCCAAGTTGTATGACAAAGACTTCTTTACTCTCCTCCTTCCTCTGCTCAAGTGGAAGAAAATAGTCTCTCCTGGAAATGTTAGCTGCACTGCCTGGGGTTGGGGAAAGGGTGATGCAAGCACTCTCCTGGCTGCCCTGGCTGGTGTTTCACTAGGTCATGTGCCCTGTGAACACAGGACAGCACCAAGACTTGCCCAGGAATTGCATTCCTTGTGATCTAGAATGCCTTTTGTGTTTATTTAGGACACCAGAGTGCTTTAGCCTGTGGTAATGAGACTTACTGGAACTCAGGTTCTGACAACTGAGATGTGGAGTCACCCTCTGGCTAGTGCTGGCCTGAATGCTCCCTCTGTGGGTATTGGTCTGAAATGGGGGCCGTAAACTCTGCCTGGTACCCTACTCTACTGTGGCTGAGCTGGTATCCAAGTTGAAAGGTAATGTCCTCCTTATTCTCCCCTATCCTTTCCTCAAGTGGAAGGAAAGAGTCTCTTCCTAAACTGTGAGCTGCACTATCTAGGGTTGGGGAAGGGGTAACATAAGCACTCCCTTGGCTGCCCCAGCTGGTGTCTCACTGGGTTGTGTGCACCCCAAGTCCACTGACTGCAAGCCCAGCATGGCACCAGGACTTGCGTAGGAATTGCATTCCTTGTGGCTTAGACTTTCTTTCAAATTTATGTAGGACCCCAGCGCACTTTAGCCCATGTTGATGGGGCTAGCTATAACTTATGTTCTGACTTCTGGGATGGACAATTCCTCTCTGGCTAGGGCTGGTCTAAATGCTCCCACCATGAGTGCAGGCCAAATTATGCCTTGTGTTGCTTTGTGCTGTAATAGAGCAGCACTGAGTTCCAGTGCAATGTCCCACGATCCCTGCAGTCTCCCTTCCCCAAGCACACAGATTATTTCTTCGTGCCATGCAGACACTTCTGCGGAATGGGGGAGGGGTGGTCTCCACAATTCAGGACTTTCTTCAGTGGCTCTTTCCTTGATATCATGTTAAAACCAGGTACTGTGATTGCTCACCTGGTTTTCAATTCTTATGAAGGTATTTTTTGTGAGGATAGTTGCTCAATTTGCTATTCCTGTAGGGGTTAAAAATCACTAAAGGATTCTATTTAGCTATCTTGTTTTGCCTACTCCCCTAAAGTTCTATTTATTGATCAGGTTGCTGGCTATAAGGATGTGTTTACTTCATGAAAACTCATTGATCCTATGATTTGTTCCCTTATTGTGTGTAACTTATGTTTTAACAAAATATGCACTTTAAAAAATTTATGTGCTAAGAGCAACATCCTGAGAGACCTTTTATATACCAGTTTATTCTCTATTATGAACCAGACCAATAAAATGCTTTAATATTTCAACCTGTAATCTTTCTGAATTGACTATTAATTGAAATGGAAACTGCAACAAATTAACATTGAGCAGATGACATTTAATTCAAACAGTATCAAATAGGAAATTACCCTTTCTTTAAGGTGCTATTACAAAGAGATGTGCTACCTAATCATAGATACTAAATCACTAACTTTTATTCATTCTGTTTTCAAGAAGCATAGTATTATGGATAGAATTTATGCATCTAAAATTGAGATACCATATAAAAGACACTTACAGATATGTTAAAGCACTTATTCCAAAGACTAAGGTAATTTGAATTTGACATTTTCAGCAATCAAAATTCTGCTAATATAGCATATTTTCCTGTTCATAAAATGATATGTGACAGTAGAAAAATTTAGTTCAATATATATCAAAACATGGAAAGGGAAGACTAACACAGTTGTAGCTACTGTCCTTGATAAACCCATGATAATAAAAACCCCATTAATATTTCCCTCTTTCTGTTGACCAACACTCTTGAGGGAATGTGTTTTGTAATTAATTATCAGAAGCACAATTTTGAAATTACATAAAAGAAGAACAATTAAGTTCACTTTTTCTTGATGACTTTGTACAAAATAAACTTGCCCATTACTCCAGAGAACCCAAAAAGAGAGCCGAGTTTCTTCTCCCCATTACTGTAACAGTAGGTAGTATAGAGTTGTGCAATGGTTATGGAAAATTATTATTCTCTGGAAATTATTAGAATCAAATGGAATGTTTTTATTGCTGATTCATGTACTCTGATTTGAGCACCAATCATCTGCTTCTGCACAGGATTGTACTTTGGTTACATCTAGAGTTACTTTGCCCATTTCTTAGGGGAAGATATTTTTTCAAAAACATATACGAGTGCATTGCATGTCTACTCTGCACCAGAAAATTTGTTAAATTCTAGCAAGATACTGGAATGAATGCATTATCTGTGTTTTCAATAAATTTATACTAAAGATAAGGCATAAATGCAAGGAAGAAATTAAGAAATTGATACAGGTTATACGTAAAGAATAAAATACAATGGGGGCTCATGTCTGGTAAAAATTAGTTTTGGCAAAAGTGACCAGAGAAGGCTAATAAGTTGAGCCTTTCATTTGGCTAAAATATAAACATGTGGCAATAGGAGAATAGCATTCCTGGAAGAAGAGTTAGAACAAGGTGCAGAGGAGAAAAAAAATGGGTATTAATAGTAATAATGAGTCATAAACCTTGACAGGAACATAAGCTATGTATAGGAGCACCCTGAGGAACAGACCAAAAAGTGTACCGAAGCCAGATCCTGGAGAAATTAAACATCTGTATGTTGTTCATTAGATAAGTGACCTAAATGGTATTCATTTTATGGTAATTACATATAAATTAAACTAGAGAGTTAAAAAAAAAGATCCTAAAAACCCCAAAGGAGTAATCCAATTTGGTCTGTTCATCTATGCAGGGGGAAAGTAAGGATAAATACTGGTATTAAAAAGTCTGCAAAAATCATTTTCTTTTAAAAATTATTTGTTCTTTCTCTCAGGGAGAAATGCTGTAGATTTCTTTCCAATGTGCCTAAACATTTTTCCCCTTAGCTTCAAATACTGCATTCCTAAGTACATCCACAAGTTCAGGTAAAGCAAATCTTAGATGTGTATAAAAAGTTGAATGATTTTAATTTTCAAATAATACCTTCTTTTATGGCACAACGGCTGTGACAAGATTAGCCAGAATCACAGCACTCATTTTATGAAGAAAAATATGAAGTCAGTGACAGTCATTTTACTTATGCATCTGTCTGCATATTCACGTCTAAATCCTTCTGGCATTTGAATATACAGCTTCCAAATTCAGGATCTTGTTGGGAGGCATGAGTCATTCAGAATCCAGCAGAAATGACAAGCGCTGGAAAATCTTTTTGTGGGTCCTTAATTTCAGTCTTTTATAGAGTTAGCCTTTTTATAAGCTGATGTCACTGTGGAACCAAGCAAACACCAGTAAACAGGCAAACAGCTTCTTGGCTCTCTAACATGCAAAGGCTGGTCTGGTCTAAGATTAGACATATGGAGGCAGGCTCCAAATTAAATCAGAAAAGAATGATGGAATCATTTAGTTTGTGACGTAAGGAGCCCTTAGAGATGGCCTACTTGAGCATTGACACTGTGCAGACATGTTGTGGAGTACTATGGACAAACTTATGGAGTGGTAGGACTGCAATCTTACACACACGTATTTTAATCAAAACAATATCCTCTGATCTGATCTAATTTAAATATATTTCTAGATTTTCATCTGATGAATAATTCTGAAATCTGCAAACCAAGTCCAGCAGCTTATGGAATCCAGGTTTTAGATTAATCTTATAGATTATGCAACAGTTAGAAAAAGAATAAATGGCATGTGTAGGATCACAGCTTATTTCCCCTCAGCCTTCTCTTAGAAAAGAAAAAATGGTTAACAATGTAGTCTATAGTATTTATGATAGTGTAAGTTAACTTTAAATGTCAGTTCTTTCTCTTGCTAAGTTCTTTATCAATTTGGTATTCATGTAATTTCATGCTTTCTATTTATTAATAATAATTTAGTGCATATGTTTCTCTTTTATTTAAGGAATACTCATAATTCTCTCCCTTTACTACAGAAATGGATTTGATCATTGATTTCTGTTGTTTCTATGACTCCATGTTATCTTTATGCAAGTTATTCTATCCACCCTTTATCATTTTTAGAGAGTGACTCAAGTTACTCTAGAGAACCATATTTGGAACAACCCACAAGTTATATATGAACTTAGATACCAATTTAATATCCATATTATAATTAACATATTTGCCAAAACTAATTGAAATGTACATTTTGACAAAAACGTGTATATTCCTATGGGCAACTAGACAGAATATTTGACTGTTCCAGAAAATCTGGGAGAAAATGTTAATATATTTATGTGGATTCAACAGTGACTTGGCTTAGACAGATCTTAAGTCAACAGTGACTTAGCTAACGACTTAGGCTGACAAGTATTGATCAATGATAAGTATCCATTATTGAATTATGTACTCTAAGGGATACAAAATAAGTAGCAGAAAGAGTCTTCTCAGTTTTACAAAATAATGAGCAAAATAAAGCGTATTTAAAGAAAGCAATTAGAGAATGATACACAAATGTAATTATGGCTTACCATATATGTGAACAGATCAATTTCAGAAAGTGAAAGAGAGTTTGGGACAAAGAGTCCATTAAACATATGGCTGAAGCTATAAACTTGATTTGGACTTTGAAGGAAAAGTGTAGTTTGGATATAGTACCTAACACGGAAGTCTTACACATAGAAGATACAAAATATTTCTTGAAGTAAACATTCTTCCAGAGAAGCAGGAAAAGCATGGAGTGACCATGAAGTTTCACTGTTCCTATAAAACAGTGGGAACAGAGAGAACATCCATGTGCCATAGTAACTCTGAACCTTTTCTGTGTACCTTAGACTTACCCATTTATAAAACAGTTAGTCCAATAAATAGTAAAAGTGACAGAAAGTTCATCTTCAAGTCTCAAAATAAGCTACTAAAAGGACGTATTGAAAAGACAGGATCTGGTCGGGCATGGTGGCTCATGCCTGTAATCCCTGCACTTTGAGAGGCCGAGGCAGGTGGATCACCTGAGGTTGGGAGTTAGAGACCAGCCTGGCCAACATGGTGAAAACCTGTCTTACTAAAAATACACAAATTAGCCAGATGTGGTGGTTTATGCCTGTAATCCCAGCTACTTGGGAAGCTGAAGCACGAAAATCGCTTGAATCCTGGAGACGGAGGTTGTAGTGAGCCGAAATCACACCACTGCACTCCAGCCTGAGACTACTGACTGCATTCCAGCAACAGACTGAGACCCTGTCTCAAAAGAAAAAAAAAAAGAAAAAGACACAATTTTAAAAAGTTAGTCCTTATATAAGACTTAGTGCATCCAAAACTGTGGAAGTCATGTAGAATAATACGGTCTTATATTAAAATCTATTATGGCTGCACACAGATATTGACAAGAAAATCTGACCATTTGAAGTTGATACTTATATAGTGAAAAGTTAACTCTTGGAAAGAAAAATATGAAAAATTAACAGTCAGAAAGAATATGCACATATTATCAATTTTATTGGTGATAAAATAATTTTGTAAATAGAAATTATAAGAACACCATTTATGCACAAATAAAAAAAGTATTTATAAAACAAATTATCCCTACCACAAATGAGACTATCTTAGAAATATTATACACAGGATAGCTAAAGGACTAATTCCTATTCTATCTTAAAAAAATAAATAAATTGGATGCATTTTTAAAAGCAAGTTTGCTCTGACCTACCTAAAAGTTAGTCTTTGGGTGAATAAGAAGATATAATACCTTTTTTATTTTGTATAGAAAAAGTCTTTGCTTGTTTGATGTAGTAAGATTTATATGATAGTATTTTATAAGAACTAGCCCCATATTAGCAGGAAAAAAAGTGAAAACAGAAAGAAATAAAGCAATTTCTGTCATGTGGCCAAATGCCTGTAGCCAAAACTAAACACTTAAGTATGAATACTTTCAGATTTTATTTTTCCCTGTATTTGCGTTGCTTTTAAGTGTTATTTTTTTCCCCCAATCTTCTTTTTTATATAAAAGGGCAAACAACTTTGTTCGTGTCTGAGGAATAGTTCCTGGTAAACCCTCTTTCAGCCACCTGGTTTTGAAATAAATGACTTTCACTCCTTCTGCAATAGTAATCGGTTCTTGATTTAAAAAAGATGTTTAGAAAAAGAAAACAAAATACTTGTTCACCTACATGAGCCTGGAGTAATATGATATAGCAGTTGTGTTGTACTTATAAATGCATTTTTGGGGAACTGAGAAAATCATTTTTCTTCTGCTCACTTTGAAAATAATAAGAGCCCTTTGCAATGTAATCTCCCTGAGGAAACAACACAGGGAACTCCACAGGCAAACCACTTTTCTAGCCCCTGCCTTTCTAATCTAAATCTTTCCATCAATATCTGATACATTCTGTCAACCTTGTTGACTGTCTTGGAATGTAATTCCAAAGTTACTCTCAGCATTTTATTTGCAAGAGCACAAATATCAGAGTCCTTTGATTTTTTTAGAGATTGGCTTAATCTTTAACACTAGACTTGGAATGTTGCTATGTGGGGTTCTACATTTGAAAGCAAAACACTTGGCAGGGAATTAACTTTAGCCCTTAGTGGTTGGAATTGACCCTCTCAGTTTCCAAATCTTTTTCTTTTGTTTCTAACATAGAAACTCATTTAAATGAAAGAGAATATATTTTCTTTTGTACCAATTATGATGGATCATATTCTTCCTCACCAGTCGATTGCAAATGGGAAAGTACATCAGTAAAATCATGATATTTTTAGTTACTTATCTTGAATGAGTAGAAACTAAGGGAGCTCCAAACAAACAAACCATGCAGAAAACCAAAATAAAGTAAAAACAGTCTAAACAAGTGGTTTTCACACATTCAAACTATAATTGTAAATCAGATGTCTTTTGGCACAAATTATTAGATTGAAGATATTTGGGCGATATTAATGTGAGACATAAAATTTACTGTAATCTCTTTTTGTGTCTTGGGCTTTGTCTGCAGTGGCAAAAGTTTGGAAAAGCAAGTGAGTATTCATTTTTTCTGCTGAGTAAATCATTGTGGAAACTAGTGAGCCTGAATATTCCGATTGCTTTCCCTCGAATTCTTGTCTTACTTTCATGTTTTGTTGTCAAAAATATTGTATTAACTGACTTCTTTTTCTCCTCAAACATAACTTTGACATGTAAGGATCCTGTTCCAAAGTAACAAAAATTAATGACACTGTGTTAGAATTCAAAAGAAACTTGTCAATTAACCAAACCCCTCTTTTAGAGGTAGGAAAATTGGGAATGAAGGAAGTCATCACTTCTAGCTGGTAGTAAGGCCAGATATAGACCAGAAGTCTCCTTGATCTCCTACCTGAAAACAGGACTTATACCACATTTGCTTGTGTGGGTTGGGAAAGTCATTTGATTGTGTTTCATTTTACTGTATTTCTCAGATACTGCTTTTCTTTCTTTTTACAAATTGACAAATTGAAGGTTTGTGGCAATGCTGCATCAAACAAGTCTTCATGTGCCATTCTCCCAACAGCCTGTGCTCACTTCTTGTCTCTGTGTTACACTTTGGTAATTCTCACAATATTTCAAACCCTTTCATTATTATTCTGTTTGTTATGGTGATCCATGATCAGTGATCTTTGATGTTTGTATTGTAATTGTTTGGAGGCACCAAGAACCATGTTCATATAGAACTGTGAACTTAACGAATAAATGTTGTAAGTGTTCTGACTGCTTCACTGAGCAGCAGTTTCCCCATCTCTCTCCTTCTCCTTGGCCCTCCCTATTCCCTGAGACACAATAATATTGAAATTAGGTCAATTTTTAATCCTGCAATGACCTCTAAGTGTTTAAGTAATAGGAAAGTCATAGTTCTCTTACTTTAAAGCAAAAGCTAGAAATTATTAAGCTTAGTGAAGAAGGCGTGTCGAAAGCTGAGATATGCTGAAAGTGTGGCCACTTGAATCAAACAGTTAGCAAAGTTCTGAATGCAAAGGAAAAGTTGTTAAAGAAAATTAACAGTGCTACTCCAGTGAACACATGAATGATGAAAAAGCAAAACAGCCTTATTGCTAATATGGAGAAAGTTTGAGTGGACTAAAGAGAAGATCAAACCAGTCACAACATTCCCTTGAACAAAAGCCTAATCCAGAGCAAGGCCTTAACTCTCTTTAATTCTGTGAAGGCTGGGGGAGGTGAGGAAGCTGTAGAAGAAAAGATTGAAGCTAGGAGAGGGTAGTTCATGAGGTTTAAGGAAAGAAGCCATCTCTATGACATTAAAGTTACAAGGTGATGATGCAGAAACTGCAACAAGTGATCCAGAATATCTAGCTAAGATCACTGATGAAGGTGGCTATACCAGGCAACCGGTTTTCAATGGCAGATAAAAGAGGCTTCTATTGGAAGAAGATACCATATACAACTTTCATAGCTAAAGAGAAGAATTCCTAACAGGGGATAATGTAGCTGGTGACTTTAAGTTGAAGCCAGCATCCATTTACCATTCAGAAAACCCTAGACTCTTGATAATTATGCTAAATCTATTCTGTCTGTGCTCTATAAATGAAACAACAAAGCATGGAAGACAGCACAACATTTTACATCAAGGCTCACTGAATACTTTAAGCCCACTGTTGAGCCCTATTACTCAGAAAAAAAAAAGATTAATTTTAAAGAGTTTCTGCCCATTGACAATGCACCTATTCACCCAAGAGCTCTGATGAAGATGTATAAGGAGACTGTTGACCTAAAGGAAGAAGCCAAGGCACAAAATATAATTTTAGGTAGTTGACTTGAACCAAGATGAGGCAGCTGCTCGGAAGCCACGACCCAAGTAACCTTGTGGTATGAGCCCCATTTGGCCTTTGTTACAAGCAGGTTTTTAGAGGCAAAAAAGACAAGGAGCGGACTGATAGAAAGTTATTTTTTAGGAATCCTCATCGGTTTACAGAAATGACAATGATTAGTGATTATCTGTACATTGTGAACTAGAATGTATGGGCCACAGTGTCCAGCATGTGGCATTCTTAGGTTAATTTACAGCTATTTATGGTGACAGTCTAGAGTGCATACAGCAAGCAGCTTCAAGCGGGGAAGCAGATTGTGACTGCTGCCTCATTCTCATTTCTCTCTGGGACTGATAATTAAGAAGTGGTTGGAATTCCTCAGATAAATTTTTTTCTTTCTTAAAATTAATGTTTTTATGCCTGCTAACACAACATCCACTCTGTAGCCTATGAATCAAGGAGTAATTTCAACTATCAAGCCCTACTATTTAATGAAATACATTTCATAAATTTATAATGCCATAGATAGTGATTTCTTTGATGGATCTTGGAAAGGTAAATTGAACACCTTCTCCAAAGAATTAATTATTCTAGATGCCATTAAGAACATTCATGTTTCATCGAAAGAAGTTGAAATATCAATATTAACAGAAGTTTAAATAAGTTGTTTCCAGCCCTCATAAGCAACTTTGAGGGGTTCAAGACTTCAGGGGAGGAAATCATTGCAGCTATAGTTTTAATAGCAAGAAAACAGCCAGGCGCGGTGTCTCATGCCTGTAATCCAAGCACTTTGGAAGGAGGTGGGAGGATCACCTGAGGTCAGGAGTTCCAGACCATCCTGGCCAATATGATGAAACCCTGTCTCTACTAAAAATACAAAAATTAGCCGGGCATAGTGGCGCACACCTGTAGTCCCAGCTACTCAGTAGGCTGAGGCAGGAGAATCACTTGAACCTGGGAAGCAGAGGCTGCAGTGAGCCAAGATCGTGCCATTTCACTCCAGCCTGGGCAACAAGAGCAAAACTCCATCTAAAAAAAAAAAAAAGCAAGAAAACTAGAATTAAAATAGGGGCCTGAAGATATGACTGAATTATTGTGATTTCTTAATAAAATTTTAGCAGATGAGGAGTTCTTATGGATGAGCAAAGAAAGTGGTTTTTTGAGATGCCTGAGATGACTCTACTTCTGGTGAAGATGGTATGAAGATTGTTCAAATGACAACAAATAATTTAGAATATTACATAAACTTAGTTGATAAAGCAGCTGCAGGTTTTGAGAGGATTCACTCCAAATTTGAAAGAAGTTCTACTGTGGGCAAACTGCTATCAAACAGCACTGCATGCTCCAGAAGAACTTTTCATGAAAGGAAGAGTAAATCAAAATGGTCATCTGTATTATTATCTAATTTTAAGAAATTGCCACAGATACCCCAGCCTTTGGCAACCACCACGCTGATCAGTCAGCAGAAATCAACATCAAGGCAAGAAGACCCTCCCTCAGCAAAAAGATTTTTACTCGCTGAAGGCTCAGATGATTGTTAGCATTTTTTAGCAATAAAGTATTTTTAAATTATGCCAGGGACCTTGCTTTATGGAAGTAATGCTGTTGCACACATAATAGACTACAGGATACCATAAATATAACTTTTATATGCACAGGAAACCAACAAAGACATGTGACTTGCTTCATTGCAATGTTTGCTTTATTTTCAGTGTGATCTGCAACAGAACCTATGATATCTCCGAGTTATGCCTGTGTTGCATTTTCTTCATACGAATGAATTTTTAAAGTTATACATTTGATTTAGGAAATAAAAATGTTTGCTAAACACAGAATCTAAAAAAAATACGCAAACTAAGTAGAAACAAGTCTTCAAGAACAACATAAATTAAAAACTAGCTATGTAAAGTATTCATATAAAAGACAAAATTATCACATATATTTAAGAAAAGTAAATTTTGAAATTATAAAATAAATATTTGTCAATATGTTTAATTTCCAGTATTCATTATGAATCTATGAAATATGCAAACAAGTGATTAATTTCAATATGATTGTTGATTAGCTCAGCAGCCACTGACAAGTGGCCATAGGGTACAAGAAATTATCTGTAATAACACAAAATTGCCATCTGAATGCTTTTAAGGCCTCATAAACCCTGATAGAGTGTAAGAAATAGCCCACAAATTATTGAGTTTGCTATCAACTAAATTCTGAATAACTCATCAACTTTTAAGGTTATGACTAGAGGGTATCGATTCACTGTCTTACCCACTGAAGCAGTTGTTATAACTTTAGCAATATTTTAATCTCTCTGTAATGAATCATGAAATCTATATTTTAAAAAAGTATTTGAATGACATTCAGTGGTATTTGCATCATGAAATTAAACATTCATTACCACTACCATAAAGTAAAAATAAAATATACCACCAGGACAAACAGCCTGTATGAAAAAGGAGAAAATTAATTGCCTGAGGACATTATGTAGAAAGCAGAAATGTCAAAGTGTGATAGGTGGCAGAGAGAGAAATCTATACTGGATGTTTTAGCAGTTCATCCTGTAAGAATAGCTTACATGTTAAATTATACTTTGCTTACAGAAAGGTATAATTTACAAAAACTATGAATATAATTTTCATTTTTTGAATGAAATAAATAATTATAAACTCTAAGAAAATATTGATCCTGTTATGTATGAGATAATATCTGTCTAGAACTTTTCTAAAAATGGGAGCTTAAGGATTCTTATTAGGAGGATGAAAAATAAATTAGACTCATCATTAACTGTTAACAGTTTGTTGAGATATAAATACACTACACATATTTAAAGTGTACAGTTTAACCAGTTGTGACATATGTATGCATCCATGCATCACTAAAATCAAGATAGTTTAATGTATGTATCACCCTTGAGAGTCATCTAATGCCTTTTTAAAATTCCTTCCTTCTCTCTTTTCACCCCCTTTACCCCTGTACTGCTTCTTTCCCTTCCACCCCTCCCTGAGTTCAAAGTACCACTGAAAACAAGCTAATTACCCATCCACAGGGGAATGGATAAAAAATGGTGGTATATCCATACAATAGAATGCCATCCAACAATGGAAATGAAGAACTGATATGCACAAAATGGATTAAACTAAAAAAAAAAGCTAAGTGAAGTCAGACAAATATAGTGCATGTTCTATGATTCCGTTTATATAAAATCTTATGAAATGCAAAGTAACCTATAACGACTTATTGTTTTTGAAACTACCAGATGTATGTTACCATTACCATTTATACTGAAACTATTCCAGAAAATTGGGAAGGAAGGACTCCTGCCCAATTCATTCTATGAGGCCATCATCATTCTGACACCATACCTAGCAGGGACAGAACAAAAAAAGAAAACTTCAAGCCAGTGTCCATGATGAACATCAATGCAAACATCCTCAACAAAATACCTGCAAACCAAATCCAGCAGCACATCAAAAAGCCTATCCACCATGATCAAATAGGATTTATCCCAGGATGCAAGGTTAGTTCAACATTCATAAATCAATAAACATGATTAATCACATAAACGGAACTACAAACTAACCACATGATTATCTCAATAGATGCAGAAATAGCCTTCAAAAAAATTCAACATCCTTTCATGTTAAAAACTCAATAAACTAGGTATTGAAGGAACATGCCTTAAAATAATAAGAGCCATACATGACAAACCCACAGCCAATATCATACTGAATGGGCAAAAGCTGGGAACATTCACCTTGAAAACTGGCACAAGACAGGGGTGCCCTCTTTCACCACTCCTATTCAGCATAGTATTGGAAGTCCTGGACAGGGAAATCAGGCAAGAGAAAGAAATAAAGGGCATCTAAACAGGAAGAGAGGAAGTCAAACCATCTTTGTTTGCAAATGACATGATCCTATATCTAGAAAACCCTATCATCTCAGCCCAAAAGCTTCTTAAGCTGATAAGAAACTTCAGCAAATCTTAGGATGCAAAATCAATGTGCAAAAATTTCTAGCATTTCTATACACCTACAGTAGGCAAGCAGAGAGCCAAATCATGAAAGAACTCCCATTCACAATTGCTTAAAAAAAATAAGAAATACCTAGAAATATAGTTTACAAGAGAAGTGAAGGACCTCTTGAAAGAGAACTATAAACCACTGCTCAAAGAAATCAGAGAGGACACAGGCAAATGGAAAAATACTCCATGCTCATGAATAAGAAGAATCAACATCATGAAAATGGTCATACTGCCCGAAGTAATTAATAGAATTAAACTACCATGGACATTCTTCACAGAATTAGAAAAAGCTATCTTAGAAATCATATGGAACCAAAAAAAGAGCCTGAATAGCCAATACAATCCTAAGTGTAAAGAACAAAGCTGGAGGCACTACACTACCTGACTTCAAACTATACTTCAAGACTACAATAACCAAAAGAGCATGATACCGGTACTAAAACAGACCCATAGGCCAATGAAATAGAATAGAAATTTTGGAAATAATGCCACACACTTACAACCATCTGATCTTTGACAACACGTAGACCAATGGAACAGAATAGAGAATTCGGAAATAAGACTACACACCTACAACCATCAGATCTTTGACAAACCTGACAGAGACAAGCAATAGGGAAAGAACTCCTATTTAATAAATGATGCTGGGAGAGCTGGCTAGCCATATGCAGAAAATTGTATCTGGACCCCCTCCTTACACCTTATACAAAAATTAACTCGAGATGGATTAAAGACTTAAATGTAAAACCCAAAACTATAAAAACCCTAGGAGAAAATCTAGGCAATACCATCTGACATAGGCAGAGGCAAAGATTTCATGAGAGAGATGCCAAAAGCAATTGCAACAAAAGCAAAAATTGACAAATGGGATCTAATTAAACTAAAGAGCTTCTGTATAGCAAAAGAAACTATCATCAGAGTGAACAGACAACTTACAGAATGGGGGAACATTTTTGCAATCTATGCATCCAAAAAAGGGTAATATCCAGCATCTACAAGGAACTTAAACAAAATAACAGGAAAAAAAACCTATTAAAAAATGGGCAAAGGACATGAACAGACAGTTCTCAAAATAAGACATACATACGATCAACAAACATATGAAAAAAAGCTCAACATCGCTGATCATTATAAAAATGCAGATCAAATCCACAATGAGAGAGCATCTCACGCCAATCAGAATGGCTATTAGTAAACAGTCAAAAAACAACAGATGCTGGCAAGTTTGCAGAGAAATAGGAATGCTTTTACACTGTTGGTGGGAGTGTAAATTAGTTCAGCCATTATGGGAGACAGTGTGGTGATTCCTCAAAGACCTAGTGGCAGAAATACTATTTGACCCAGCAGTCTTAATACCTAGGTGATGGGATGATTTGTGCAGCAAACCACTATGTCACACATTTACCTATGTAACAATCCTGCACATCCTGCAGAGGTATCCCTGAACTTAAAATAAAAGCTGAAGAAAAAAAAATATCTTTATGTCTTTCAACTACTAACACCTAAAACAAAACAAAACAGAACAGAACAAAAAAGCCTCAGTGCCTGACTGTAGCAGTTTTTCCAGGGAAAATATGGGTTGCCACAAAAATCTGACAGGAACAAAATAAAAAGCAGATGCAAAATATGTGAAAATAAAAGTCACACTACCAGCTCTCCCTTTGTTCGTGGTTTCCTTTTGCAAATTGTCTTCCACTAAGTAATGTAGTCTGCGTAAAAATCCTTTCATTTTTCTTCCTCTTTTCTTCCATTGGCTATTTGATTATACTATTTTTTGTATACTAGAAGAGTTTTCATATTATCTACTTTTTTGTAACTGCTACATGAAAATAAAAAGAGAAGCGCTTTTGAAATTTTAATTATGAGAAAAATTTTAATTATGAGAAAACCAGGAATCTTAGATCTTGATTCAATCTATGTCACTCGGTTACTCATTAGAATTTATATTTTTCTCTTAACAGCACGCTTAGATTCTTGATTTTTCCTTTTCTTGTTACAATAGTATATGCACAGGTTAGTGGATTTAGATTTAGTTTCGTTATATAGAGTTAAAGATATCTTTAGTTAAAGATAGTTGACATTTTTGTACACTTTAGTTTTGAATACTGAAGAAATATCTCATTTCTATGTGAATAAATTATTCTTCAATTGATTAGCAAATTGGATGCTTAGACATTACTAAAAGTTATTTAAATAATGACACCTTATTAGTATGTTTCCACACACAGATCTGGCCATTAAAGATTGCTGAGTAGAACACTGACCTTAGAATGTCCAAGTTTTCATGAAAATATTCACTAAATGAACAATAGGATTAACAAACAAACGGATTATTAAACCTTTGCAAATAGATTATTAAATCTTTGCAAATACATGTTTTTATTGCAATACTAGCTTGATGAACTAATGATATGATTTAAGGCATATAGGTTAAAATGGGGATAGTTTATGGAAATGCTACTCACACACACATATAGAGTCATATGTAATTTTTAAAGCTTTTAATTGTTAAACAGACAAAATAATTGGTGTGAATCTAGACATTCTTTTAGTTAGAAATGTTATAAATTGATACCTTTCATTTTACTATTTGTAGTAAATGCATAAAACCCAAGGTAATTTCTAATCACCTTGCATGTTCATGCTCATGCTGAGTATTTATGTTTACAATAATATTAATAGCATTTGTAAGACTACATGTTTTCTTCCAATGAAAGCATTATAGAATCAATTAGATCACATTGCAATTAGTGAAAAACACTATAAGCTAGTGTGTTTTATACTAAATAAAAAATAATGTGACCTTGAGGTTACCTGTCATTACTCAAGGAATATTTTCACTGTAAATGCAATAAAAGTTAATACATGTAATTACAGACTGATTAAACATTATTTATTGTTAATCTTTGAGTAGATTTATCTGTTATAAATTGATAAAATTTTAAATAACTGCATTTTTATAAAGTAGTAAGAATACAACAGAAAATATATAAAGCTTTCTATCAATAACAAAAACAAGTACAAAAAAAAAAAAACACAAAACCTAGTCCATCTGTACTCCAGCCAAAGGCAGAAATCCAAAAGACATAGTAGCAAAAGGTCATGTCAGGAAGCTAGCTCACCATCTGTAGCAGAAAGCAGAGCCTGTTTTCAGTAAGGAAAATGTATGTTTAATGCAAAGAATATTATTTCTAACAAGTAACTTATCTGGAATATGGAGCCTTAGGGAGTTTAGAAATAAAAAAGTCAGCAATAAAGGGCACTGGTGTCCCCAGAAGGCCATGATTAAGTGTCTGGCTGAGGCTTCTGCTTGCACAGGATTTTTTCTTCCCCCTCTTAGTTTGCAACACAAAGACTGGCCCCATTGGAAGAAAAACTTGTTATCCACATAGTATATCACTCAGTTGGGTACAGATAACTACATCTCTTCCCTGTGGGAAGAAATCCCTTTTATTAGGCTTTGTGGGCCCATTCTTTACTTACATTGTTTGGGTGCCAGTTATGGGAGGCCAGGCTTTCCCTTTCCCTCTGGAGTCAGCATTCTTCAGGGCAATCCTCAAAACTCCTGCAAGACTCCATTCCCAAACCAGACTCTTCTACTCTAACCTGCCAATTTTTTTAAAACTATCACAGTACAGCACATTCAAATCTAATGTCATGTTTTTATATTGCTGTTAAAATCTGAAAAAGACAAAATAACCCAAAACAAAACTTAGAAAATATAAACAAATTAACAGCACAATAGAAATATAAGGCTTTTACTATACTAAGTATTTATTTGAATTGTTTCTATAATCAATATATTGGCCTGATGGGTTAGTTACATTTACACATTTGTTTAACAGATGACAAAACAGATCAAATTGCTGAGTGTCCCACACCCATGAGAAACCGAAGCTCTGATTTAAACTCAGGCTGACTCCAGAACGATACTCCTAACCACAAGGATGTACTGCCTTTTCATTTTTAATAACTAGTTTCAAAGCTCAGATCTTCCTAGATATTATTCTTACTGGCATCTTCCTATTTTGGTCACTTCCTCAGAATTTATGACATTTTATATACATATACACACATACATATACATATAAACATCCATATGTGTGTGTGTATATATATATTATATATGTACACATTACATAATATATGTATATTAAATAATATATGTATAATATATAGGTATATGTGTATATTATAAAATATGTGTGTATATGTTATAGATACACATATATAGATATAAATACATCTATAATATACATATATATATTTAAAAATGTATTTGTTCACCTTTGTGTGGTGCTCAGAACTGTGCCTTGTGCTTTTCATGTTTGAACTTATTTAATCATTAGAACCATTCTGTGAGAGTGATATTGTTATTCCTCATTTTATAGAGGTTAAGTGATGCACTGAAGATCATTGAGTTTGCATGTGGTTGAGCTTGGATTAAAAGACTTTTGTCCCAATCTCTGTACAACCCAAATGCTCTTTACTCTTAATTAGATGTAACGTGCTTCCTTCTTTTCTCAAGTTTTATCTCTATTAGTTAACTATATATTCTTTTAGTATAGGCACAATACCTTCCAAGTCATATACAATTCCTGTAGCCCCTAACACAGTAAGAGTTTAATACATAGTTGGTGAATTTATTTCCAACCTTAGGATTCCTGTCCTGGTTTGTAAAATCTCCAATGAGATCATAAATCTCCTCTTAAATTTACTACAAATACTTAGACTCCGGAAAAATGTCTCATGACAACGAGCTTCTTACCAAGGAGCACTGATGATTTTGATCAGATCCCGAGAATGTCAAGGTCAAGATTGATACAACAAAATATTGATTCCCATAGATGTAAATATTGTTGACCTTCCTATACTTTCAAGTTTCTACCAATACATTTCAAATCATGAACAATCTTAGAAGAAATATGTCCCCCACTCCCACACAAATAGCTTTTGGCTAAAAAATTATCTAGGACTGAGGAAATCATTTATGGTTTCTTTCTTCTGTCCCCCCAAACATATTATTTTTAAATTCTACTTTACAGCACCGCAACCCTGATTCTTTCCTCCATTCATTTTCTTTTCTACCCTTTGGTCACCAGGGAAATCTGGATTCTTTTGCCCACCTGAGGCTTCTATTTTCTCTTTCTATCTCCATGTTTTCATCATATTTCTCATATGATGAAACTTCCCCTTTTTTCTGTCACTTGGCATTCCTCCCTACATGGGCATTCCAGTGTGAAACCATGGTTATATTCAGGCATGCAACTAATGAAGAGGCAGACTCTTATCTGAGCTTTTGCTGACACTCAGGGAAAACTTCATCGTATTTATTTAGATTTTTTAAGATATAGTTGTTTCTTATCAATGGAAGTTATTTTTTTCATTTTATATTACAGAAGAGACATTTTCTACTAAAAAGAGTATAAATGTTCCCTGCCTTCGCTGCAGTTTCACAGAATAGGGATTTGCTGATAAATGTAACCACTAATGAGGACACAGATTCCAACCCAGAGTAGTAACAGACCATGTAAGCTGACAAATTCCAGAACTAGGATTTTTTATAGCATAATGGACAGAAGCAAAAGATTCTATAGAAATCAATTTTTAAAATCACTTACTTGTGCTTTGACCAATTCAAAGTGAACTCAGGACATACAAAATGGAATAACAGACACTGGAGACTCCAAAAGTGTCTCCACTGGGAGGAGAGTGAGGGATGAAATATTACCTATTAGATATATTGTACACTACTTGTGTGATTGGTCCACCAAAAGCCTGGACTTCACCACTACACAATAAATCCAAGTAACACAACTGTGTACCCCTAAATCTATACAAACAATTTTTTAAAAAAGCGTACAATGTAAGTTCAGACTTTGTGTAAAGGCTCTGAAACAAGAAGCAGAAAGTCCAAGAAAGAAGTGCTGGGAAAATAATCAAAAGGAGCACATAGTGGAATAATATGAAAAGGATCATAACTACTACCTAAGCTACTGGTCAGAAATAGTGACCAGCTGTAATAGAAGAGAAAATGGGAGATAGTAATAATATACTCTCTAAAGTTTGTATGACTTCCTCTTTATTAATACATGGAGTAAAATTTGTATCATTCTCATTACCAAATGTAGGTTTATTATTTCTCAGGAATACTTTGGTCACCTTCTTAAGCCCCAGAATTAAAAAGCTCATCAAGTGTCATTCACTTCTTATATATCTAAGAGTCAAATTCAAGCCTATTAATTTAGACCCATTATAAAATTGTAACTTAATGAGGCTTATTCTGCTTAGGTATGTACCTGTGTTCCAGAGCAGCATGACTATTTCCTTTCTCTAAATACACACAGTACTTTAAATCCCTAACATACAATTTTGTACCCTTTATGTTGTCTTTTGTATCTTATGAATTAATCCTATCGTTGCAGGTGGTCTGTGAATTTCTTGAAAACAGGGATTGTGTATTATTATCATGCATAGTAAAATGGCACAGTAACTCATCCAAGCATTCATAACATAACTAAATCCCTACCCTAAACCAAGCTCTTTCAAGAGCACCATAGAAATGTGAAGACAATTTTAAAAATAATTTTAGGTGTGAATTCTTTTATCTTTTGATTTGATGTTTTCCTTTCGTGTTAGACATCCCTCCTATATCAGAGAAAGAGGTAGCTTCCTCCTTTCTAAAACCAGTTTTTAGAACTAGCTAAGTTCAGTGCTGAATTTATTATAGCTACAACTAGTGATTTATGGACTAGCAAAACTCTAAATGCATTTTTTAAAGCTTAGGGGGATAAAGGAAAGAGGAGGTATCTTTTGGGGATGATTCTGTCTTCTTCTCTAGGAGATGGCTTGAAACAGAAAACTTTTATCTATGGCATCCCAAGAATATGAATGTTATTTCTAAATATGTTGTTAAATAGACTTTGATTTTGATTACATGGTTTGAAGAAAGAAAAAAATTCTACATCTACATTTTAGAGATTCCAGAGATCCATGTATATGTCTTGAGTTTTAGAGACACAAAAATTCTATTCCTTAGACCAAACTCATTTTCCAGATGAGGAAATAGACCCTCCTGAATTAACTGCTCTGCCACTGGTCTCAAAGACAGGAGTCAGGACTTGAATTCTCATTCCAGATCTGCTATTTATCATCCTGCATAAACGTTTGACAAGCCAAAGAACTTTTCCTGGATTAATTTTCTTAAAAGATTGTTGAGATTGCTTCCAGTTACCTACCTGTATGATTATTGTAACTTTCTATTTTACTTTTTTACAATGGGCCCACAACTTCTCTTCTATTGTAGCTACAATACATCTCTTTTTAGACTAGTTCTCTACACAGCACACACACACACATACACACACGTACATACTCACACAAATGCACATACAGAACAGATTGGAGCCCAACTCAGTATGGCTTGCTGAGTTGACACCAGTGTTAACAATAAGCATGGATTCTCCAACAGCTGAAGCAGCTGTGACAATCTTGGACAAATGTAGGCTGTTTGCCACAGCATGGGTGGGCTACACCATCAGCGCTGCCATTATGATACACATAAACATTGGCCCCAGTTTCCAGCTAATTAGGCTTTCTGACTCCAACTCACAAGCATTTTTAGTTAGCTCTCATAAAAGCAGGTATATGTGCATAAACTGATGTACAGACATTCTTTTTGAGGTTTTCTGACGTCACTTATCCAAGTTTTGCAGTTATATGCGAAGATTATTTAATAAACAAGCATAAGTAGTTTATAGCAGCTCTTTTGGCCCTTGTGAATATCTTTCTCTCAAAGTAATAAACTAGCATTTTTAAATTTTTTTCTCACTTTGACACATTTTCTCAGCTTAAAGTTAGTATTTTAGATTTAAGACACAGGGCTTCTGTAAAGCATAATTTTTTTCACAATTTCTAGTATTCTCTAAGTTTGAAATTAAATTACCCACTAGAATTTCAACAGACAGAAGCCTGGAGCAGCCAGTTTGAAATAATGGTGTGCCTTTGTGAGCACAATCACTTTTTAAACATCTCTGGTACAGAACAAGTAAACCAAGCAGCAGACTTATTATTAGACATGATAGCAGACATTCAGGAGAATAGAGAGATGACCTTGGTATTTTGTAATTCATCTGACTTGCTTTTTCTTAAAAGCAAAACCATTGGCTTTATACTATTTTAATATGTCATCTTAAGAGTTTGCAGGCCTGTGTTTAGCACATGTAGAACACAAACACAGCAGAAATTAATACCAGAACAATTTAAGAAGTTCAGAGAAGGAAAACTTACTTGAAATTCACTGACTCTATTTGAAGGGAACATATTTGCAATCAATTGCCAAGGAAAGGTGAAGCAGTGGCTAGATCAGCATTGTTTAATGGTCATTTCTCTCATAGACGGCTCTCACAAATTTTAAATTAAAAGAAAAATGGTTTGTAACTGAGCAGGTATCACTAGCAACTTTCCAGAAAACTTAGTTGTCCAACATTTTTCATTGACTTTTCTTATATTAGAAAATGAAATGTCAGATGCTATTAATTGCATTTTTACAATAAGTAGCTACATCAGGAGTAATGGCTAAACGAAAGTACTTCCTGTCTAATGCACAATATTCATTTAAATGTATTCAATTTAGATGAATGAAATATGTCTATATTCATTACAGTTATACCTACCTGTGGGCTGAATTGATGAGGTGGTAATTACTGCCTTTATAAATGGAACAGCATTGTCAGTCTGGAGGAGGAAAACCCATTTTCTTATCATGTTTCACACACCCGTACAATAGACACATTCCAAAATCTTTCTTCCAATCATAAAAATTTTACCCTTGAATTTCCAGTGGACCTAATGATTGTAAACATGATCACTCAGTAGGTCCTGCTTTTCTGGAGGGTTGCAAAGGGTTGGTCTCATGGGATATGATGGAGGGGAACTGAGAGTCTCAAAATCTCTTCATGCAAAGTAACTCTCATGTTTGTTATTCTGCATGCCTGCAGTGCAGCTGTAGGCATCATGTGGCATGGATTCGATTATTCTTATACCATACATTGTTTTCTGAGTTCAATGAAGGTAGGACTATTAAAAGGTGACTTTGTTGAATACTTTTATTTTTAGAACACTGTTCTAAAAATATAGTCTGCTAATTAGAAAAAGCAAGTACACATAGTTCCTATACACTCTGCCCAATCCTAAATAGTTTCTTTTATTATTATTTTGCATTGTGTGGTGAGTTAGTGTATTAGACTGTTCTTATGCTGCTAACAAAGACATACCCAAGACTGGATAATTTATAAAGGAAAGAGGCTTAATTGACTTACAGGTCCACATGGCTGGGGAGACCTCACAATCATGACGAAAGGCGAATGAGGAGCAAGGTCATGTCTTACATGGCAGCAGGCAAGAGGGCATGTGCAGGAGAACTCCCATTTATAAAACCATCTGATCTCATAATTTATATTCACTATCATGAGAACAGCACAGGGAAAACCCACCCTCCATGATTCAATCACCTCCCACCAGGTCCCTCCAATGACACATGGGGATTATTATAATTCAAGGTGAGATTTGGGTGGGGACACAGAGCCAAACTATATCATTCTGCCCCTGGTTCCTCCCAAATCTCATGTCCTCACATTTCAAAACCAATTATGCCTTCCACTGCCCCTCAAAGTCTTAACTCATTCCAGCATTAACCCAAAAGTTCAGATCCAAAGTCTCATCTGAGAAAAGGCAAGTCCCTTTCACCTATGATCTGGTAAAATCAAAAGCAACTTAGTTACTTCCTAGATACAAAGAGGGTACAGGCAATGGTTAAATACATTCATTCCAAATGGGAGAAATTGTAGAAAACAAAGGGGGTTTAGGCCCCATGCAAGTCCAAAATCCAGTGGGGTAGTCAAATCTTAAAGCTCCAAAATGATCTCCTTTGACCTCATGTCTCACATCCAGGTCACAGTGATGCCAAAGGTGGGTTCCCATTATCTTGGGCAGCTCCTCCCCTGTGACTTTGCAGGGTACAGCCCCTGTCCTGGCTGTTTTCATGGGCAGACATTGAGTGTCTGCAGCTTTTCCAGGCACACAGTGCAAGCTGTTGGTGGATCTACTATTCTGGGGTCTGGAGGATGGTGACCCTCTTCTCACAGCTCCACTAGGCAGTTTCCCAGTGGGGATTCTGTGTGAGGCGCTCAAATCCCACATTTCCCTTCTTCATTGCCCTAGCAGAGGTTCTCCACAAGGGCCCCACCCCTGCAGCAAACTTATACCTGGACATACAGGCATTTCCATACATCCTCTGAAATCTAGGCGGAGGTTCCCAAATCTCAATTCTTGACTTCTGTGCATCTGCAGGCTTAATACCACGTGGAAGCTGCCAAGGCTTGGGGCTTACACCCTCTAAAGCCATGACCTGAGCTGTACTTTGGCCACTTTTAGCCATGGCTGGAGCAGCTGGGACACAAGACACCAAGTCCCAAGACTGCACACTGGAAGAGGGGTTTGGGCCCGGCCCATAAAACCATTTTTCCCTCCTAGGTCTTTGGGCCTGTGATGAGAGGGGCTGCCATGAAGGTATCTGACATGCCCTGGAGAGGTTTTTCCCATTGGCTTGGTGATTAACATTTTGCATCTCATTACTTATGCAAATTTCTGCAGCCAGCTTGAATTTCTCCCCAGAAAATGGGGTTTTCTTTTCTATTCCATCATCAGGCTGCAAATTTTCTGAACTTTTATGCTTTGCTTCCCTTGTAAACATAAGCTCCAATTCCAAACTATGTATTTGTGAATACATAAAACTGAATGCTGGCCAGGCGCAGTGGCTCATGCCTGTAATCCCAACGCTTTGGGAGGCCAAGGAGAGTGGGTCACCTGAGGTCAGGAGTTTGAGACCAGCCTGGCCAATGTGGTGAAACCCTGTCTCTACTAAAAATACAAAAATTAGTCAGGCATGGTGGCTGGTGCCTGTGATCCTAGCTACTCAGGAGGCTGAGGCAGGAGAATCTCTTGAACCCGGGAGGTGGAAGTTGCAGTGAGCTGAGATCACTCCATTGCACTCCAGCCTGG
Source organism: Pongo abelii (assembly GCF_028885655.2). Classification (NCBI taxonomy): domain Eukaryota; kingdom Metazoa; phylum Chordata; class Mammalia; order Primates; family Hominidae; genus Pongo; species Pongo abelii. The sequence goes on along the minus strand of NC_071991.2, from coordinate 87,255,634 downwards.
GTCACAAGAACAAAACTCCATCTCAAAAAACAAAACAAAAAACAAACAAACCCACAAAAATGAATACTTTTAACAGCACCCAAGTCAGCTTTTGAATGGGTTGCTGCTTAGAAATTTCTTCTGCCAGATGCCCTAAATCATCTCTCTCAAGTTCAAAGTTTCACAAATCCCTATGGCAGGGGCAAAATGCTGCCAGTCTCTTTGCTAAAACATAACAAGAGTCACCATTGCTCTAGTTCCCAACTAGTTCCTCATCTCCGTCTGAGACCCTCAGCCTGGGCTTTATTGTCCATGTTGCTATCAGCATTTTGGTCAAAGCCATTCAACAAGTCTCTAGAAAGTTCCAAACTTTCCCACATTTTCCTGTTTTCTTCTGAGCCCTCCAAATTATTTGAACTTCTGCCTGTTACCCAGTTCCAAAGTGGCCTCCACATTTTTGGGTATCTTTACAGCAGCACCCCACTCTACTAGTACCAATTTACTGTATTAGTCTGCTATCATGCTGCTAATAAAGACATACCTAAGACTGGGTAATTTACAAAGGAAAGAGGTTTAATTGACTCACAGTTCCACATGGCTGGGGAGGCCTCACAATCATGACGGAAGGTTAATGAGGAGCAAGGTCACATCTTACATGCCTGCAGGCAAGAGGGCATGTTCAGGGGAACTCCCTTTTATGAAACCATCAGATCTCATGAGACTTATTCACTATCATGAGAACAGTACAGGAAAAACCCATCCCCCATGATTTGATTACTTCCCACTGAGTCCCTCCCATGATACATGGGGATTATTACAATTCAAGGTGAGATTTGGGTGGGGACATAGAGCCAAACCATATCAGTTAGTATATTGTAGTTGATGAACCCATATTTGTACATTATTATTAGCGAAATCTACAGTTTACATTAAGACTCAGTCTTTGTGTTTTATAGTTATATGAGTTTTTATACCACCATATATATTTCAGGAATTCCAATTCTCTCCCCTTTAGCACATTAAATAACTGGATAAAAATAAATCAATCAATCAGTCAAATGTATTCATTCTTTCAGTCACTACATTTATTAACTCATGTATTCTTTAATAGACATTTGGTAAACATAAACTCTAGGTCAAGAATTCACTGTAATTTAATTGCTTCAAGCATTTTCCTGACTCAGGCTTAATATGGATATTTTTTAATCACTCTCTTTTCTTCCTCACTCAAGGATATTGTCTGATTTTACTGGTGAGCGCTGAAATGTTCTGTATTAGAGAGACTGATAATCTTTGCATTTTGGTGGGGTAATACTGCGTTGTGTCAGCAAAAGTTCATTGGTTTATGTGTGTTTTATTTACTATTTTATTGTTTGTTGTTTTTTTTTTTTTTTTTTTTTTTGAGACAGAGACTCTCTCTGTCGCCCAGGTTGGAGTGCAGTGGCGTGATCTCGGCTCACTGCAAGCTCCACCTCCCGGGTTCATGCCATTCTCCTGCCTCAGCCTCCGGAGTAGCTGGGACTACAGGCGCCAGCCACCACGCATGGCTAATTTTTTTGTATTTTTAGTAGAGACGGTGTTTCACCATGTTAGCCAGGATGGTCTCAATCTCCTGACCTCGTGATCCGCCCGCCTTGGCCTCCCAGAGTGCTGGGATTACAGGCGTGAGCCACCGCGCCTAGCCCTGTTTTATTGGTCGTTAAGCAACTCTGCAAAACAATCTACAGGCTTTATAAGCTTGTGCAATGTAGCATCTGTATCTGATCATTAAGAAATCTGGAAATTATATCTTCCCCCTTTTTCCTTCCATTAGACAGATAAGCATGATTAAGCAATAAAGCAATAGCTGCTATTATGATTATCTTTGGATTCACCTGGACTTCCTTATTTCCTTTCTAACGTGTTTTTCTGGTGGAAGAACTGTATGTTAATTCATGCTGAGGAAGATGAAATTGGTGGTGGCCAACGTTGATAACTGTGGTCCTAACGGAAATGCATGTGTTCCTAAAAAATAATCCCTGTTCAGGCTGGGCGCGGTGGCTCACGCCTGTAATCCCAGCACTTTGAGAGGCTGAGGCGGGCGGATCACAAGGTCGGGAGATCGAGACCATCCTAGCTAACAAGGTGAAACCCCGCCTCTACTGAAAATACAAAAAATTAGCCGGGCATGCTGGCAGGCCCGTGTAGTACCAGCTATTCAGGAGGCTGAGGCAGGAGAATCGCTTGAACCTGGGAGGCGGAGCTTGCAGTGAGCTGAGATCGTGCCACTGCACTCCAGCCTGGGCGACAGAGTGAGACTCTTTCTCAAAAAAATAAAATAATAATAATAATAATAATCCCTGTTCAATTGCACTCAATTAAGAAACATCTCCAAAATAGGCAATTATTTAAGCAAACTTTAAATATTTAATTGTTTCTTCATGTACAGAAATGTAGTCAACAGTCTGGCATCCTGGCTGTAAGTCAGAAATTTGTCATTCTTTCCAAATTAGAAACAATGCTGAGTTATCCCCAGGGAACGCCACTGAGAGACAATTTCACATGTTTAATGTGCTTGTGTTTATCTTTTAATGTGGGCATCTTTGATGAATCATTAATAAGAGGAGAAAAAATCCCTTTCAAAACTAGTTAGTGGCTGACATCACACCTTACCTGGGCATTGATGGAAAAGTCAAATTTTGTTTATGTCTCATTCCAAGTCTGGCTAATGGATCCTTGGTTCACACTGAACTATAAGAAAAACAATCGATTATGGTAAAATGGGAAGAGCATTGGAAAACAAGAATCTGCAGTTCTGATTATGGATTTGTGTGCAATTGCCACTCTCCATTACTTTAGGAAAACTCTTCAATAAGCAACATAGATCTCAGAATCTACATAAAAAAGATTGTTCTAAAAGTCTAAAACTACCATGTGTTTGGAATCATACTTACCTACCTACTCTAACGTTATTCCAACAGTCTAATTCTCCATGATATGACTTGTGTTGCCAGGGTAGGCCATACTGTCTATGTGTGTAAGAGAAAAGCATTCTCTGCCTTTTTATTATTATTATTAATTTCACTTTTCAATAAATAGTTACTGAGTTTTTCTAAGTAACAAGTACCATGTTAGATGTTGTGGAATGCAAAGACTATCCTTTTTACAAAAGAAGTCAATTGGCCCAGCACGGTGGCTCATACCTGTAATCTCAACACTTTGGGAGGCTGAGGCAGGTGGATCACCTGAGGTCAGGAGTTCTAGAACAGCCTGGTCAACATGGTGAAACCCCATCTCTACTAAAAATACAAAAATTAGCTGAGCGTGGTGGCATGCACCTGTAGTCCCAGCTACTCAGGAGGCTGAGGCAGGAGAATCGCTTGAACCAGGAAGCAGAGGTTGCAGTGAGCTGAGATCGTGCCACTGCACCCCAGCCTGGGTGAGAGTGAGAATTCATATCAAAAAAAAAAAAAAAAAGAAGTCAATCATAACTTTGGAGAAATCAACCTTAGTAATATTAATGTTAATTAAGTACATATGCTCTCTTGACTATGTTTGGAATTCTTAAATAGGTAAAAGTAAAAAAAACAGATTAAAAACTCCTGAAAACCCTAATTATGCAAAGAAAATTAAATTTGCTAGCTTTATTTTTATTTTTATTTTTATTTTATGTTCTTGGGTACATGTGCAGGATGTGCAGGTTTGTTACTTAGGTAAACATGTGCCATGGTGGTTTGCTGCACCTATTAACCCATCACCTAGGTATTAAGCCCAGCATACATCAGCTGTTTGTCCTAATGCACTCCCTCCCCCCACCCCACCCCTGGAGAAGCCCCAGTATGTGTTGCTCTCCTCCCTGTGTCCATGTGTTCTCATCATTCAGCTCCCACTTATAAGTAAGAACATGTGACATTTGTTTTTCTGTTCCTGAATTAGTTTGCTGAGGATAATGGCTTCCACTCCATCCATGTCCCTGCAAAGGGCATGATCTCATTCATTCTTATGGCTGCATAGTATTCCATGGTGTATATGTACCACATTTTCTTTATCCAGTCTATCACTGATGGGCATTTGAGTTGATTCCATGTCTTTGTGATTGTGAATAGTGCTGCAATGAACATAGTATGCATGTATTTCTGTAATAGAATGACTTATATTCCTTTGGGTATATACCCAGTAATGGGATTGCTGGATCAAATGGTATTTCTAGTTCTAGATCTTTGATGAATTACTACACTGTTTTCCACAATGGTTGCTAATTTACATTCCCACCAACAGTGTAAAAGCATTCCTATTTCTTTGCAACCTTGCCAGCAACTGTTGTTTCTTGACTTTTTAAGCATCTCCATTCTGACTGGTGAGAGATGGTATTTCATTGTGGTTTTGACTTGCATTTCTCTAATGATCAGTGATGTTGAGCTTTCATTCATATGTTTATTGGCCACATGAATGTCTTCTTTTGAGAAGTGTCTGTTCATGCCCTTTGCCCACTTTTTAATAGGGTTGTTTGTTTTTTTCTAGTAAATTTGTTTAAGTTATTTGTAGATTCTGGATATTAGACTTTTGTCAGATGGATAGACTGCAAAAATTTTCTCCCACTCTTTAGGCTGCCTGTTTTCTCTGATGATAGTGGTTTTTTTTGTTGTTGTTGTTGTTTGTTTGTTTGCTGTGCAGAAGCTCTCTGATTAGATCCCATTTGTCAATTTTTGCTTTTGTTGCAATTGTTTTTGGCAATTTCATCATGAAATCTTTGCCTGTGCCTGTGTCTTGAATGCTATTGCCTAGATTTTCTTCTAGGGTTTTTGTTGTTTTAGGTTTTATATTTAAGGCTTTAATCCATATTGAGTTAATTTTTGTATAAGGTGAAAGGAAGGGGTCCAGTTTCAATTTTCTGCATATGACTGGCCAGTTCTCCCAATCCTTTCCCGATTACTTGTTTTTGTCAGGTTCATTGAAGATCAGATGGTTGTAGATTTGTGGTCTTATTTCTGAGTTCTGTATTCTGTTCCATGGGTCTATGTGCCTGTTTTTATACCAGTACCATACTGTTTTGGTTACTGTAGCCTTGTAGTATACTTTGAAGTCCAGTAGCATGATGACTCCAGCTTTGTTCTTTTAGCTTAGGATTGTCATTGCTACAGAAGCTCCTTTTTGAATCTATATGAATTTTACAATAGTTTCTTCTAATTCCGTGAAGAATGTCCATGGTAGTTTAATGGGAACAGCACTGAATTTGTAAATTACTTGGAGCAGTATGGCCATTTTCATGATATTGATTTTTCCTATCCATGAGCATGGAATGTTTTTCCATTTGTTTGTGTCCTCTCTGATTTACTTGACCAGTGGTTTGTAGTCCTCCTTGAAGAGGTCCTTCACTTCCCTTGTTAGCTGTATTCCTAGGTATTTTATTCTCTTTGTAAATTTGCTAGCTTTTGTATGAGATAGTGGGCTAAAGATGATAAAAATTCCTCTCATCTGCCCAAATTTCCATCAGGAATTTGCTTTGTAGACTCAGGGGAAAATCGTATTTTGTTAAAAATAATTTTATAGTGTCACATGCATTCAGTGATACACACACGCACAGACTGCAGAACATCCAAACATTGAGTACCTATATAGGGGAAGAAAAATAATTTTCTTCTTCTCAAGCGTTTTGCTGTGACTTCCTGTAACCAAAGACAAATTAACAAGATAAGAAACAGAAGTTTGATAACATGTATACCTCTTGTGCACGTGGGAGATAACCTGGAGAAATAAATAAACTTCTAGACTAAATTTTAAAGAATTGTCTTAGACTTCAGGCTTAAATATCATCATTCTCCAAAACAAAGAAGTATGCAGTGAAAGGTAAGGTAAGTACGCAGTGAAAGGTAAGGTTAAGACCCATGAAAAGTGCTACTACAAAACAGGAAAATGTTTGTTATGCAGATTTAAGTCTATGCCTTTTCCATTGATTAAGAGTCTCTAGTAATTTAGAGCTAGCCTTCTCTTAGGTTGTCTTATGTGTCTTAGGAGACACCTTTACAAGTAAAGATTTCCTTTGTAGGTGTAAATTTATCTTAGAAAAGGGTAGGTAACTTTTCAAAGCTTCTCCTGTGTCTATAATTTCTTAAAATAACTAGTTAAAAATTATCCTTATGCTAAGGAGGCATACTGGAGTGGCATAGTTAGGTTTCCTACAGTCATATTTTGGGGTGGCATATTCTGAGCCCCATCACCTGTATTTGCCATGTGGTATACTTAGTACTTCCCTAAAAATTATCCAATTTTTTTCTTCACAACAATCTTGTAAGCTACTTATTATTATCCCCCTTAATCTATTCTGAGATAACTGAAACCTTTAGAGTTTGAACTTCTGTAAGATAGAGGCTGACATTCAAGCTAGTCAGGTCTCAAAGACAAAGATTTTTTTTTTCCTATTATAAAAACAGAATAAATTAGTGAATGAAACCTCGAAAGCAAGTTTTCTGTTATCCAAGCTGTTACAGAGATGCAGGAAAATGATGGGTGCCAAAAGAGTGTTCTGACTCAGCAGCAGCCACTTGATTGGAAGAGGGGAAAATTCACTCTCTTTGAAGTAGGATTTCATTTGGGGCTAATATAATAGAACGAGTTAGAGAATATTAGAATTCTTAAAGCAATCTCTTACACATAACAGTGAAAGGTCAAATGTGGGCTTTCATGCAAAGAATATGAATTCAATTCTCACAGCTTTGTGCTGGTATTACCCATAAGGAGCTATGAAGAACAGCAATTGATTTCTCCCCTTTCTTTTTCATAATCAGAGCACATATTCACAACCAATGCAACAAGACTACTACCTTGCATTTTCCTAGTACCCATCTCTCAGCTTCAAGAGCATTATACATTTTTAAAATTATAATTAGTTCTCTCACTCTTCCTGGGAGTTAACTGCTCCATATCATCCCGAACCCACAAATGAATTAGCAGAGACAGCCTGGACTTATGTGGCATCTGGATAAATGCCAAGTAATTGGAACAGCCTTGAGTATGGTGAATCACGCCTCTGAAGTCAGGCAGATCTGAGCTTTAATCCAGTGAATGAATTTCTAAACATGTTTGTGCCTTATTTTCCATATCTTTAAATGAGATAATAATAGAACATACTTCATAGGGTTATTGTGAAGATTAAGTGAGTGAACAAGTGTGAAGTGCTTGGCACATTTCTAGTTTACAATGTAGTTCATGAGGAGTTAATGTGTAATAATAATTACAATAATAATAATTTGATAGCAAACATTCATATTTCTAAGTGCATTACTCTAGTCAGAATACCAGCCACTTTAAAAAACATACCTGTTTTACACATTAATGTAAAATTTTTGGTGTGAAAAAGTACATATTCTCTCCTTGCACCCAAAACATTAATTATAAAAAGTAATTAATTACTACAGAATTCGTGCTGAATGACAACAAAAAATGCCCATTGGCATTACCGAATTTTTTAAAAATGACTCTTGTTAAGATAACTGTCATATTCAATATTCAATTTGTAATTTATTTTCAACCTTTAATGAATCATTGAGAGTGATTAACAAGAAGCTTTCTTTTATGTCATACATTTTTTTTCTGTCAGATAAGCTTTCAAAACCTCTTCCTCTAGGCAAACTGTAAGAAGGGAAATTTAAATAACTGGCAAATGAATGAATGAATTATATATCAAATCTTGTATCTATAATTCTTTCTTTATTTTAAAACTTTACTGATACTGAGAATAGGTCATCATTTTTTACTCCTTTCATACATAACACTTCATCTCTAAATATATTTAAAGGTTGTGTAATTATTTCAGAGAGTAAATCATCTTATTTACCTTCAGGCCTATTTTTTCAGTAAAAGTATCCTGTCGTTCAACAAAAAGCCAAGAAATCATGAGTGCTAATAATGTGTATATAATGCTATGTGAGAGAGACATTAACTTCTAATTATTCTTAAGTAGTCTGATCTAGGTAACCCTTAATAGCAATTTGTGATTATCACTCTATCACAACTTATAGTTTTTACCTCTTTACTTGTAATTCTTTCCCATTAAACTGTAAATTAATGAGTGTAAGACCCAGTAAGAAATTGACATTTAGAAGTTGCTAAATAAGAGATTCTTGAATGTATGAATACTTAATAAACAATCGAATGAATGGATGGTTACATGTGTGGATAGATCATTGGATGGATGAGGTGGCATGGAGACAGTGAAAAGCATGCCCCCCTTTACCATTACCTAGCCATTAGATTTTATACAAAACATGAAATTACTAAATATCAGTTGCCTCTTTTGAAAAATAATAGAAATTTCTACCCTTATAATTCAGTCTATGTTTGTATGTTTTGTGGTAGAATTTATACTCCACCTGTTCACTCTTTCTCTCTTAATAAAGAGGCCAGAATATGCCCTGGAGATTGTCATTAGCACCTTAGAGTAAGAAGGATAAGAATATCTGCATAATTTCCTGGCAAGAATAATGAAGCAAGAAATGTGATATGTAGTTTAGTCTAACGACCTTGTAAAATATAAGTGTTCAGAAAAAGATGGTATTAAACTTAAATTTTGGTGAAGCTGTCTTAAAATTGTAAAATTTTGAATTAAAAATCATCAATATGATGCTTAAAGAACGTTTTAGAAATATAGAATGTTTAGATGAAGGTAAACATTCACTCTTGACCATTCAACTACTGTCATAAAATCTACATAATCTGAAAGAATATAAAAATACATTTTTAGCCTCAAATCTATCCTGAATTTTCAGTTGTTCCCCTACCCCAGTTCATGAGGCTAAGGTATTTTTGAGCACTAAGGCAGTGTTGACCAATGTCTAAGAACATGGTCAGTTTTCTAAGGCTGTTGTCATAAAGAAGAAAGAAGAACTATGATTAGGTCGGGCACGGTGGCTCACGCCTGTAATCCCAGCACTTTGGGAAGCGGAGGCGGGCGCATCACGAGGTCGGGAGATCAAGACCATCCTGGCTAACATGGTGAAACCTCGCCTCTACTAAAAATACAAAAAATTAGCCGGTCGTGGCGGCGGGCTCCTGTAGTGCCAGCTATGCGGGAGGCTGAGGCAGGAGAATGGCGTGAAAACAGGAGGTGGAGCTTGCAGTGAGCCAAGATCGCGTCACTGCACTCCAGCCTGGGAAACAGAGAGAGACTCTGTCTCAAAATAAATAAATAAATAAGAACTATGATTAAAACAAAATAATCCCTAGTTTCAATCCAGTCCCTGTGATTATATTAAGAAAGGACATGAAAAATAAATAAATAAATAACGGCCGGGCGCAGTGGCTCACGCCTATAATCCCAGTGCTTTGGGAGGCCGCGGCAGGTGGATCACCTGAGGTGAGGAGTTTGAGACCAGCCTAGCTAACATGGTGAAACCCCGTCTCTACTAAAAATACAAAAAAAAAGTAGCTGGGCGTGGTGGCACGTGCCCTTAATCCCAGCTGCTGGAGAGGCTGAGACAGGAGAATCGCTTGAACTCCGGGTAGGGGAGGTCGCGGTGAGCCGAGATCGCGCCATTGCACTCCAGCCTGCGCGACAGATTGAAACTCCATCTCAAAAAAAGAAAAATAACTTAGTGAGAAAGAGTTGAGAAATAATGGTTTCCCTTGATTCTAAGTCTACTAAATCAAGGGATTTAGCACCGTCTCAATGCTGTACTCCTGTCTTACTTCTCAATAGTGATTGTAGCAGCTGGCAATTATCCTAGTTCTTTCAACAACTGGGTTTTGACCTTGAAATCAGAGTCTCCATTCTCATTACTGGCTACAGCCTGTCCACTAATTTTTTATATCCGCCATTATTCTAGAATGTAACCAAATTCTTACTTTAACTCTCTTAAATAGGCAATCCATATACTTGGTCTAGTTGTGCTGTTAGTTAATGGTATCATGCCCTTCTTTCTTTTTGCCATGTGTTTTACCCTCTTATATTTGGACTTAAATCCTTATGTTACACACATATCTAAATTAATTGTCCCATTACTTCACACCATTCTGAAAATATGCCTAAATTATTTCTGCTTACTTTCTTTTCTGGTCAGCTATTTGCCTATGATGTACACTTATGACCTGATTTCTTTCTATTGAGGGTAGTAGTTTTGGAGAAACAAAGATAAAATCCATTCTTTAGTTTGTTCATTCATTCTTTATACATATTTACTTGGTATTCTCAAAGTGCCAGTCACTCTTTTATTTGGTATTGGGATAATAGAGCAGAAGTTGTAGAATGGTATGAGGCGTAAATATATAAACCATGATTATCCATTAATTTACATAATGCATATTAAGTAGCACATATTCTGGGCTAGACAACATGTTGTTTAGTATTGTGTAACAAAAATGAATAAAATAGCTTCTTCCCTCAAAAAATTGTTGGAATAAATAGACATGAAAACAGATAATTTAATGCTATGTGACATATCTGGTAATAGAATTAAAGAGGAAAATATAGAAGCAGAGTTTGATAAAATATGATACAGGCAAGGTAAGAAGTTTTTCTGGTATATTGAGAAGGTTGGCTTTAAAGGAATATAGCAAATCAAAGCTGTTTACTAACAAAGGAGCCAGGCATAGGTTGTTTGAATTCAAATTCCTTCTCCACTCGTTAACTTGGAGACCATGAGTGTGTAATCTCTCTAAGTGCTGGTTGATGCATCTATAATGCAGAGGAAAATAGAACCTAAGTCATAGGGTTGTTGTGAGGAATGATGAGATAATTCATATACCTTGTGCATAGTTTATACTCAGTAAACATTTGCCACTATTATTCTGTAATCAAAGAGATTCTATAATCAAAAGAGGATTTTAAGCAGGAGAATTATGTAGCCAAAACTGTTTTAAGTGGAGCGTACTACAAATTTTCAGGAGAATATTTTGAAGAACATGGACATAAACCCATTGGTAATGTGTAGCAGGAACTGATGCTTGTGGAGGAGGCTTTGGCAAAGTTGAACATCATGGATACATCAGGCTCTATCTATAGTGTGAATGGGGACACCCATGGGAGAGCATATGAAATGGATAAATCATTTGGCCAAAGATGGAATTGCATAGAACACTAAAATTTAAGGGATAATATCAGAAAAACAAAGGGCTATGAAGGATATAAAGAAGAATGGCCAGTGATGTGCTTGGTAATAGGCACAATCACAACCTAGAAATGGGTGGCAAGAAGAAGGTTGAGTAAAAACCAAGCTCCAGGCCAGGGCTACTTTAGAACTCATGATATGTCAGTTGATAAGTTAGGGATGATGCTAAACTAAAAGTTATTTTCACGGTGTCATGAATTCCCAGAAAATAATGTGCTCCGTCATATTTCTTTAGGTTAAATACCACCTTGATTAATACGAGATCTGGTTATGCTATTAGAGAGAAGTCTAACCAACATTTTTGTATTTTTTCTTAAAGGATTTTGCAGAAAAGAAGTCCACAGCAAAGGCCCTGGAAGATGTAAAGGCAAACTTCTACTGTGAATTATGTGACAAGCAGTATCACAAACACCAGGAGTTTGACAATCATATTAATTCTTATGACCATGCTCATAAGCAGGTAAGCCAAAGTGGGAAAAGTCCTTCATATTCCTGTATTTATACCTTCAGAACAGAACTGTATGAATTTGACCTTATTTACTGCCATATAAGACTGTGAGGTGAGAACATTTTATGTCTTTTTTTCCCCCCTGGAAAGGTTATGTTTTGTGTTCAAATGTTATCCAAAGTCATTTTTTCCTAGAAATACTATAAAGCTGCAGGTAAACTTAGAGATAATCTAAGAGTAGACTGACATATTTATTTTAGAATTATATTCAGTTAACCCTTAAACAACACAGTGGTTAGGAATGTCAGTCAAAAATCTGCATATAACTTTTGCAGTTAAAAATCTGCATATAATTTTTGATTCCCTCAGAAATTTACTAGTAGCCTACTGTTGACCAGGAAGAAGTTTACTGTAACATAAACAATCCATTAATGCATGTTTTATATACATGTATTATATACTGTATTATTACAATAAAGTAAGCCAGAGAAAAGAAAATGTTATTAAGAAAATAAGGAAGAGAAAATATTGTTACTATTCATTAAGTGGAAGTGGATCATCATAAAGGTCTTCACTTCATTGTCTTCATGAGGAGTAGGCTGGGGAGGAAGAGAAAGAGGAGGAGTTGGTCTTGCTGTCTCAGGGGTGGCAGAAGTCAAAGAAAATCCACATGTAAGTGGACCCATTCAGTTCAAACCTATGTTGTTCAAGGGTCAACTGTATGTAGGGAAACCAGGACCCAGGAAAAATAATGTCTTATTCAAAGTTACTTAACTAGTTAGTGAAAGATTTAGAATCCTGGACTAGTACTAGGACAGAATCTATTGCAGAATCTATTATAGTCTACATCTTTCAAGGATTCTAAGTTATAGGAAATATTAGGTCTTTGGGAAAGCAATTCTCAATAAAAGATTACATTTTCCTAAGCATACTCTCTTAAGAAAGTCAAAATTGTTATTTAATAAATGAAACATTGAAAACAGGCAAACAAAAAATCCAAAAGGGAAAAGTCTGGGGTAATCACAGGTGAAAACATTTCAGTTTATTTACTTGAAAGATCATATGGGCATCTATATTATTAGTGTGGATATACTCCATATGGCTGCTTATATTACCTACTCTCCAAATGTGAAAGAAGAGGCTATTGTTCTCATCTGGTTAGATGTTATCCTTGCTAATTGAGGTATGGCGATACTGGCAATTTAGGAATGTTAAATACCACCAACTGAGAAAAAAAATTTCATGTGGCCAAAGATTATTGCTAACAGCTGTAACAAGGTACACATTCCTGATACCAAATGGACCTGGCATGTTGGAATGTGTGGGTGAGTCTCGTATACTCTATCTCAAATATTTATTCAGATTAAACAAAAATAAATATTTCATCAGACATCACTAGCATTGTATTGAGTGTATGCTAAATATATATGTGTATATATATGTGTGTGTGTATATATAGTATATGTGTGTATATATGTATATACATATATATGTATATACATATGTATATACATATATATGTGTATATATATATACTTGGGATATATCCTTGGGAAATGCAAGCCTGACAAAGACACAGCTTTTATCCTTAAAAGTAAGATATATGTATATAGTTGGCTTCATTTCTCTGACAAGGGCAAGATAATGAGGTAAATTGTTTTAGGATTGTAATTCCCAAATCCTAGTGTGCATAACAGTGACCTCAGAATATGTTAATTGTTCAGATTCCCAGAATCTTCCTCAGATATTCTAGTTCAATAATTCTGAGATAGAGTCTAGCAATCTATATTTTAAAATGAATTGAAAATGAAAAATTTCAAATGTATATAAATGTGAACTATCACCCAACTTCAATGATAATCAATCTTGCTTGATTTATTCCACCACCGCTCACCACACCTCCACCACTGTTATATTATTTTGAAGCAAGTGCCAGATGGTATATCATTTTATCTAAAAGTATTTCAAGATATATGGTGATGCTTTAAAATTGATGCTTTGATTATTATCTAACCTAAAAATCAACAGTAAATTTTTAAATACCAGTTAGTGCTCTTGTTACCTTAGTGGTCGCATAAATGATTTGTGAATTTGAATTCATTGAAATTAGGATCCCTAAATATCCACACTTTTGGTTGGCATGTCTTGAAGTTTATTTTGGTATATTTTAACCTATAAGTTTTTCCATCTCTTTACATTTTGCAGTTCCTTTCCCACATTTGGGATTATGCAAAATTCTACTCACTGTTATCTTTCAACATTTTCCTTGGTTTCCTTTTGACTGGTTTTTATGGATAGAGATTTGGCCAAATTCAGACATATTTTTTTCATGGCAAGAATATATTAGAGGGTATTTTGTGTCCTTCCATAAGGAGGCATATAATGTCTGGTTGTCTCTCTTTTTATAATCTTAAGTTTGATGAGTGAGTTGAGGTACTATCAGATTATTGATCCATTTATCATTAAGTTTCCACTGGCTTTTTTCTCACTAATGATTTCGTAGACATCAATGATCATTTGCTCAAATATCTTTATTTGTATTTGTAAAATGATGATTCAAATTCTTTTACCCCTGCTACATATATTAGATAGACTATGTCTGTAAAGAGAAACTTCTTATAAGCACCACCCCCTGTGGGATTTTATGCAGGTGGCCTTCAGGCTGAATATTAAGAAAAATTTATTCAGGGATTCAGAGAAATAAAGACCAGGAAAGGTCTCATGCAACAGTGGGATTTGATTTGTGCCTTACACATGTATAAATAGATGTTAAAATAGAGGATCAAGGTGAGATGGCATTCTTGTCAGTGGAAATAGAAGCTAAGGTGAGAAAATTGAAGAGCATGAGGCATCTTTTGAGAACTGTAGGAAGTATTGAACTACCTGGGGTGAATCTTCCAGACCAGGTCTGCATGCCACAGCATCCCGTGTACTCTGGAATCCTGCCTAATCAATTTGTTTTTTATCATTTTCTTCAATCTTATTTCTATTAGCTATCTAACATATTGATAAACAACCTTCCTCAATCTTTCTATTCTATTCTATTCTGTCTATGTACACACTTCCGTCTTTCATTTATTTGCTTGTTTCATTTGTTTGTTTATTGACTTTCTGTCATTCTAACTTTCCTGGGAATTCTCCTTCATTAAACAATGATTCGGTTTCTACTGTGTGCTACTGTGTTCATTGTGAAAAAGCGACACATTTGGCCTCCACCTTCAGGGAGCTGGTAATCTAATTGAAGAGAAGACAAGTCAGTAGATCTTGTGATACATTAATTTAAGTGTTGTAAAAATTTTATACGTAGGACACTTAAAAGAGAGCACACAAAACTGATTCCAGAAAGAAGAGAAGATAAATGAGCTGAATTTCTTAAAGACTGAATAGAAGCTAACTGTGTACTCAAGAATAATAGGTCCTATATGGTAGAAAACCTATTATCAAGGCATGGGGGCAGTTAAAAAGCATAATATATGAAGGAGCAAATGATTCACTATGGCTGCTTAAGGCCATCATCACTCTCTTGGGGATCACTTTAGAAATCTTTGAAACTGCATCCTATTTACCTCCTCTTTTTGCAGTGCATCTTGTCCTCATTTTTCATTTTGCATTCTCATTTCCACCATCATAATTAATCTCACTTCTAAATTATTGCTCAGGTCTTCAAACTGGACTACCCACCTCCAGTATTTTTCCTGCTCCACACCATCCACTTATGACCAGATAAGTCTCTTCAAACTACCCAATTTATATGATCACTTTTTTCCTAGGAAATCTTTAGTGCTTGATGACTGATTTTTGAAAGGGTCTGAACTACTTATCATGCTATTCAAATCCACAATCTGGCTCTTGACTCCATTTCCAGATTTATCTTCTGCAAATCCAGAATTTCCTTACAGTTTCTTCAAACATGTCTTATGCTTTCCCACATGCTCATCTTGGATCATTATCTTCCCTCTCCCTGAAGTGCCCTCTTGTCTTGTGTCTCTCTTTCAACACATACTTCTGCATATTTAATGCAGAGATTGACAACTTATATGGGATATTAAAATAGCTGAGATTTCATGGTAAACTAATTTAACACAGAATTTAAAAAATACCTTTTGCTTGAAATCTATTAATATTATTGAGAATTTTTGTATACACTTCCCACTTTAAAAAACATTGGAATAATTAAATTTGCTATAAACTTTGTTAGACTGCTTTCTTGGATAATATTGAAATACTTCCATTTAAAGATTTATTTTAGCCCAAAATATTTTGAAAATTACCTCAATTTTGGATGAAGCTGAGTTGCACTGAAGTAAATCATGCAAAAGTATATATTTTTTCAAATTTCAAAGCTAAATTTGTCCATTTGGTTCTTTCTTCTTTAAGAGCTCTTCTTGATTGTGATGATGATTATAATGGTGGTGGTGGAAATTTGGCTATTTTTTGGCCTGAGTAATGTGAAGAGTTGCCATAATTTTATTTTCCATGTATTCAGATGAACTAGCCAGCTTCTTCTGTTGACCTTCCAAAAATATTCCCTTTTTGGTACACTTAGAAGTAAATCCAAATGCTCATGAAATCCATTTTATTACTCATCAATAGAACATCTTAGATCTGATAACGAAATAATCTTTGAATACTCTTCTCTGCTTTTCCTTCATTCATGTATAATTACTCAGGATCCCACTGCTTAATAAGTAATTTCTGAAGCATTTGTTAATATCTTCTGTCAGCATCATGTGTTTATTTTATCACAAAGATTATATTTTTCATGGTTATATTGTAATTCTAGATGAGTAAGTCAACACACAACTTCAAGAAATAAAGTAAAAGAGTATGTGATACATATATTTAAATGAATTCCATTGGAGCTTTAAAAATATTTTTCTATAATTTGAATAAAAATTAAGATTTATTATTTATTTATTTATTTATTTTTGCCCATGGCACTCCAGTATGGGCAACACAGTGAGACCTGTCTCCAAAAAAAAATTAAGACATTTTCTTACATATTATTTGTAGAGAAAGGCAGCTCATCAATAACAAACCTGATTTTTTAAATTTCTTCAGTGAGGAAAAATAATGAATTTCTAGGTTTGACAAGCCACTCTATATATAGCTCACGTTTTTGGAAACAACTCAATATCTTAGCTATTGCCTTGAACTTCTTAAAATTCTATGTAAATGTTGAGTATTATTCCTCATGCAGTTTGAATGTGTATACAAATTATAATCATTTAGATAAAGACAGAACTGTAACTATTAATATAGGTAACATGTCAATAACAGCTAATTCCTTGTGAGACTACCTAGAAGTCATAATCCCTTTCTCAAGATTGTTAGCTGCAAATGTATTACTGGAATGAATAATACACATCCTCACATGCAGCAGAAGTCTCTCCTGCCCCAGGGACATTCTGATTCATCTCAATTTTGAAAAAACAAATGAGCCAGATCCCTGTACAATTAACCCATAAAAAATATTTTTAATAATAAAAAACAAATCCACTTTGAAACCCTCCACATGTGACGCTTAATCCTTCTAATCTCCATTTGCTTCACAATAGGATTTATTTTTACGCAGAAGGAGCTGTTCACTTGTCAAGCCCTGGATTTGAACTCCAACGGATTCATTGTTTAAAATACTGTTTTGGATTCACCCCATCTCTACTTGCTCTGGATAACATATCAAAACAGAACTACCATTGTCATCTTGACCTTAAGAGGAAAAGACCCCAAAATTGCTAAAAGAATTTAATCTAATTACCTTTTTTTGTTTCTGCAATTTGATTTATATTTTCCCCAAGTACTGCCCAAATGATATATAGTATGTTTAAGTTATTAATCCTCTAAAAGTGGTAACAAAATGTCAAAGTGTAGATGATTGGTAGGGTCAGCAACATTGAAGAAATAAAGACTGGAGTGCCTGGAATGAATACCTTCAGTACGATAAAATAATACTATCTCCTGTTCCGTTTTGCATTCTATAAACCAAGATTCTGGCAAAGAGTGTGTGTGTGTGTGTGTGTGTGTGTGTGTGTGTGTGTATGAGTGTGTGTGTGTGTGTGTATCCTGGAATCACCCAGCAGTAGTTGCAACCTTTATTAGCAGAGAAGTATAAGACAAAAGAACCAAAGGTGATCTTAGCTTCCTGCTCATATTTAACTCTCCCAAATTACTGTCTGTATCTTAGCCAAGAGGCTTTTTGCTCTCAAGGTTCTCCTTACTGAAAAATATATTAAAAATTCTGCATTCTGGCTCCTTCTGACTTCCAAATATATCAAGTAGTTTCCTTCTACCTTATGACACTGGCTATAGCGGACTGTTCCCTCTGTCTGGAAAATTCTTCTATCTGACCTTCAATGTTCTCGTTCTCTTCATTTGTGTCTCAGCTTAGATGTCATCTCTTCAGTAGGACATTTCTCTTTTACCTTAAGTAGTCAGTTACCAGTTTTCCAGTTCTAATGTCCTATTGCCACTATCAGTGGGGGTGTACCTTGTAATGGCCAGAGCCAGCTGTTCAATATTCGAGAAATTTGTGAGCTGGTTGTTTAACCATTGGTAGCTTGAAATCAGCCATAATAGGATATCTACAAACACTACAAGTCAGGGCTTTCTATGTTTTGTTTGGTTTTTCGAAAGAGTTGATAGACCAGCAGAAAACTGTTTATTACTCTTTAAAAAGAAAAAAAATTACTTTTTAAATTTTGTCCTCATACTCCACTCTCAGCTATTAACCTCATGAAGGGAAGGGCATGGTTCTACTAGCCACTGTGTCTCTAGAACTTAGAGCAATTTCTGGCACATAGTAACATTCAGTAGATTTTTTTTAAGTGAATAAGTAGCTGAATAACTTAGTTTTTAGAGTAGACCATTTCACTCTGTCCTATGTCAGTATATTGACCTATCATTGACTAATCATTTCTTAAGTGAACAGAGTAAATACTGTGGTAAACATATGGGGTGCCTAATCTCAAGTTATTTATGATTATTGAACAAAAGGTATCATGAAATAACGCTTTTATAATTTAAGAAAATATT
The DNA here is from genome assembly GCF_028885655.2 of Pongo abelii. Lineage (NCBI taxonomy): Eukaryota > Metazoa > Chordata > Mammalia > Primates > Hominidae > Pongo > Pongo abelii. The sequence continues at coordinate 87,237,094 of NC_071991.2, read as the reverse complement.
TGATCCCATATTATTGTTGACAAGGTGTGCTACCCTAATATGTTCAGACTTGACTTTGTGGAAAATTGCTAATCTTCAAGGACTTTTAAGCAAACAAATGATATGACTAGATTTGTGATTTAGAAAAATAATCCTAAAAGCAGTTTATGTTGGTACACAAGAAGGAGAGCTTGGGTCTGTGATGAGATAGGCATTCAAGAGTTCAAGAGAGACAATAGGAGTCTTTATAACAATGACAATGAAGGGAAGAGAAAGGGATAGATTCTAAAAATTGTCAATGGATTACAAAATGTGAACACATGTTTTGCATAACTAGTAATCAACTAATACAAATTTGAGGAGATTTTAAAAGGTAAATTTGTCAAGCATGAAAAAAAGAATCATACCACCCGGTGTTGACAAGGTGTGAGAAAACATTGCTTATGAGGGTATAAATTGTCTTAATTCTTCAGCTTTCCACTTCTGATTATTATGAAAAGGCTTAAATTTAAATTTTTCTTACTAACAGTTCCATTTGGTAAGTATCCTAGGAAAATAATTAGATGAATTTCAAATATTTATGTATAAGGATATCTAAACTAGAAAAATACTGGAAACAATCTAAACATACAATGAAAAGAGAGAGGCTAAATTATGGTGGACTTAAACTGGAGTAATATGCTAGAATTAAACTTATGTTCTGGGTCTACTAAAAATAGATGATGTAAAATGTAATTCTTAAAAGTTATTATTGGATAATTTATGTTAAAAATCAAGAAATACAGAAGTGTAGAAAAATATTTAAAATTATTTAATAATAATTTGGTTCACATCTTTTCAGGTAAGTCTCTAAATGTTTACTATCCAATCACAAACTATGATGTAACAACATAAAATGTGGTTATGCTATACATAATATTCTGTCTTCATATGTTTTCACTTAATGTTATATCTCATAAGTCCATAGAGATCTATATTTTATTGTGTTGTTAAATAAATACTCAGAATTTACATTATTGTGACTTGTAAATATTTTTCCAGCTGAGCTTCATAACGTACTATGATGACTTTATGAGTATGTCTTCTTCCTGGAGTTAGAAATTGCTTAACTCTTATATTTCATCAATTTTGCATCACTGCCTATTACTCATTCTTTCCTGAATTATATACCATATATGAGAACAAAGTTTCATTAAAAACATCACATAAGTCAGATAATCAATTAGTCCTTTCTCCCTCTTCCCCTTACGCATATATAGTAAAGGCCTCCGTCTTTCTGCTCCAATCCTGACAATTTGTCCATCAGGTCAGCTGCATAGCTATTGTTCTAGGACTTATTTTCACCATCATTTTGTAAATGCTTTTGCTTCTATCCTGGATTATACTTCTTGTTTCCTTGATCCCATGGCTTTCCATGTTTTCTTTATTTCCTTATTTTGGTGGAACCTATGCTCTAGGGCTTCCTAACAAAGGATACATATGAGATAAAATTTGGGGATCCTTGTCTATCAGTAAAAGTAAGTGTGTTTATTCTACCCTCGCAGTTGATTTATTTTCAAAGTGAGTTGTAACTTTCAGTTTGATTGTTGAGAAGCTATATGCCATCTTGTATCCTAATTGTTTCTTTCAGGAAACTTTTAAACTTTTCATCATTTCTTCCCACAACAAAAATTGGTCTAGTGCCTTCTGTATGCCCAGCACCATTCCAAATGCTGGAGATTCAGTACGGAGTGAACCAGACAATCATCTCCATCCTCATGGAGCTAACATTATAGAGAGTGTATAAAAAAGAAAGTGAACATATAAAATAAGAAAAATATATAGGATATCAGATGATCTGTATGCTATGGAGAAAAATAAAGGAGTGAAGTGTACAGAGAATACGGTGGGATAAATAGCATTTTAATTAGGGGTTGTAGTAAAGACCTTAATTAAACAGCAATTATGAACAAGGGCTTAAAGGACATGAAGGAGCCATCTCTCTGAGAGAGAGAGTGTTCCACACAGAGGGAATGCCAAATGTAAAGTTTGGGAAATAGGGCCATTTTATATTCCAAATACTCCTAACACATTAACGTTCTAGAACAACTTGCCTTTAGATGGCTTTCCAGTTATTGTGCAGGGCATTCCATGAGATCTCTCAATAGGGAAAAAAATATGTCATTTGTTTTAGAAAAGTGGTATTTTAATATTATTTCTTTGATAATACCTTCCTCTACAATCTATTTCTCTGTTTTCTTTCAAAATCTGAATACACAATTAAAAGACAAAGACTGTCATAGTGTGTCCGGAATTGGTGGGTTCTTGGTCTCACTGACTTCAAGAGTGAAGCCGCAGACCCTCGCGGTGAGTGTTTCAGCTCTTAAGGTGGCGCGTCTGGAGTTTGTCCCTTCTGATGTTCGGATGTGTTTGGAGTTTCTTCCTTCTGGTGGGTTCGTGGTCTTGCTGGCTCAGGAGTGAAGCTGCAGACCTTCATGGTGAGTGTTACAACTGATAAAGGCAGTGTGGACCCAAAGAGTGAGCAGCAGCAGGATTTATTGCAAAGAGCGAAAGAACAAAGCTTCCACAGTGTGGAAGGAGACCCCAGCGGGTTGCCACTGCTGGCTCCAGCAGCCTGCTTTTATTCTCTTATCTGGCCCCACCTACATCCTGCTGATTGGTAGAGCCAAGTGGTCTGTTTTGACAGGGTGCTGATTGGTGCGTTTACAATCCCTGAGCTAGACACATAGGTTCTCCAAGTCCCCACCAGAGTAGCTAGATAGAGTGTCCTTTGGTGCATTCACAAACCCTGAGCTAGACACAGGGTGCTGATTGGTGTGTTTACAAACCTTGAGCTAGATACAGAGTGCTGATTGGTGTATTTACAATCCCTGAGCTAGACATAAAGGTTCTCCATGTCCCCACCAGACTCAGGAGCCCAGCTGACTTCACCCAGTGGATCCCGCACCGGGGCTGCAGGTGGAGTTGCCTGCCAGTCCCGCGCTGTGCGCCCTCACTCCTCAGCCCTTGGGTGGTCCATGGGACTGGGCGCCCTGGAGCAGGGGGCAGCGCTCGTTGGGGAGGCTTGGGCTCACAGGAGCCCATGGAGCTGGGGGAGGCTCAGGCATGGTGGGCTGCAGGTCCCAAGCCCTGCCCCGCGGGAAGGCAGCTAAGGCCCGGTGAGAAATTGAGCACGGCAGCTGCTGGCCCAGGTGCTAAGCCCTTCACTGCCCGTGTCGGCAGGGCAGCCAGCGGCTCCGAGTGCGGGGCTGCAGAGCCCAAGACCACCAGGAACTCGCGCTGGCCCGGTTCCCACCTGCCCCTCTCCCTCCACACCTCCCCGCAAGCTGAGGGAGCTGGCTCCAGCCTTGGCCAGCCCAGAAAGGGGCTCCCACAGTGCAGCGGCGGGCTGAAGGGCTCCTCAAGTGCCGCCAAAGTGGGAGCCCAGGCAGAGGAGGCGCCGAGAGCGAGCGAGGGCTGTGAGGACTGCCAGCACCCTGTCACCCCTCAATAGTTCGCTAAAAAGACTCAACTCTGAGATGTCTACAAGAAACCCACTTCAAATATAAAGACTGATTAAAAGAAAAGTAATAGAGAAACATAAACCATGAATACTAGCTGGAAGAGCAGCATTAATTTCAGGCAAAGCTGAGTTGAGAAGAAGCAAAATTTTCAGAGGTAAAGAGGAACATTACATGATGATAAAGGAATTATGTCTCCAAGAAGACATAACAATCTTTCATGTGTATGTATTCAACTAACAACAGAACATCAAAATATGTGATGCAAAATCTGATAGAAACGCAAAGAGAAACAGATGAATCCACTATTTTACTTGGAGATACCAATACCTGTTTGTCAGCAACTGACAAATCTAGCAGGCATAAAATCAGTAAGAACATAATTGAACTGTTCAGTTCCATCAGTCAATTGGATCTAACTGATATCTATAGAATACTTCATCCAACAGCATAAGAGTACACATTCGTCACCAACTCACATAAAACATTCACCAAGAAAGACTAAATTATGATTAAAAAATACACATTAAAAATTTTTAAATAAAAAAATCGTACATAATATGCTCTCAAATCACAATGTAATTAAACTAGACACCTGTAATAAATATTTGGAAACTCACAAAACCCTTGGAGATTAAAAACACATGAAATAAATAAATATCAAAAAAGTAAAAATATTTCAAGCCAAATGAAAATGAAAATATATCTTAGTAAAATTTGTGGAACGTGGCAGAGTGCTTAGAAAAAATTATAGTGTTGAATGTTATATTGAAAAAAGAAGAAATATCAAAACTTGATAATCTAAGCTCTTACCAAAAAAACTGCAAAAAGAACAGCAAATTAAATTAAAAGTAAACAGAAGAGATAAAAATTAGAGCAGAAATCAATAACACTAAAAATAAGAACCAAAGGAGAAAATCAATGAAACTAAAAGCTGGCTCTCTTAAAAAGATACAGTTAATATATCTTTAATCAGGTTAACTAAGGAGAGAGAGAGACTACATGGCGGGGGTGGGGAGAGAGAAAGAGTGAGCGAGTGAGCGAGTTAGGATAATAAAGAAATAGTATAAGTGACTCTGTGCCCCCAAATTTGATAACTTTGATGAAATGTCAATTTCTTAAAAGACACAATCTGTCCAAACTCATACAAGAAGAAACAGATAATCTGAATATTAAAGGAGAAAACTAAAGGTGGTGAGGTAACACGATCCAGTTTCAGAAAGTGCTATAAAACTAAGTATGTAAATAAGTAAATAAGACAGTATGGTATTGTCAAGAGAATAGATAAATAGATTAACAGAGCAGAGTAGAAATCCCAGAAATAGACGTGCACTAATATAGTCAACTCCGGCTCTTTGACAAAGAAGTAAAGGTAATTCAATGGAGAAGATATTCCGTTGAATAAATGGTGCTGAAACACCTGGACATCCACATACATCTGATTTTCTAAAAGAAGCTACAGGCCTTTTCCTAACTGTACATTATTCAAGCATTATGGTATGTGTGTAGTGGTATCTCACTGTGATTTATTTTGATTCCTCCAAAAACTAATAATATGAAACATATTTTCATTTGCTTATTTAATATTTACATATCTTTTTTGGTGAAGTTTCTATTCACAAATTGTGCTAATTTTTCTAACTTGGTTGCTTGCCTTTATTAAGAATTTTTAAAGTTCTTCATATATTTTGAATGCAAATCCTTTATGAGATACAAGATGTATAAATACTTTCTCCCAAAATTGTGAAATATTTTTATATTTCTCTGAATATTTTATAATTTTAGTTTTCTAATATAGGTCTGTGATCTAATTTTGAGTATTAATTTTTGTGCATAGTGTGAGGCAAGGGCCCAAGTTCAATTTTTTTCTTATAGATATCCAGTTGTTCCAACATAATTTGAGGAAAATGCTATTTGTGTCTCATGGATTTACTTTGGAAGCACTGTTTGAAGATTATTATTCATAAATGTATAAGTTTATTTCTACATTCTCTATTTCATTACTTTGACTTATATGTTTATGCGTATGTCAATACCACGCTATCTTATTTGCTGTAACTTTATAGCAAGTTTTGAAATTAGATAGTATGAGTTCTCCAAATTTGCTCTTGTTTTTAACAATTGTCTTAGCGATTCTAAGTCATTTGAGTTTTGATATAACTTTTGGATTCTGTTTGCAATTTCTAAAGCAAACCTATTTGGATTTTGATAGGAATTGCACTAAATTTAGATTAATTTGATGGAATTTTAATCCTTAACCATATTGAGTCTCCCAATTTATACATATATGTCTCTGTTTACTTAAATTGCCTTTAATTTATTGCAGAAATCTTGTGTAGTTTTTATTTTACCCATTTGTTAAATATGACACATATTTTAGTGATTTTTATGCTATTTGAAAGGGAATTTTAAGTTGACTTTCTGATTGTTTGTTGCCACTACATGAATAGCCAATAGATTTTTTATATTAATATTACTATTTTATATTGATCCTGTAATTTTGTTCAACTTGGTTGTTAGTTCTAGCATCTTTTTTGTTAGACTTTTAGGATTTTATGTATATAAGAACATGTCATCTACAAATAAAGCCAGTCTTACTTCTTTCTTTTTGAGCTATATGCCTGCACTTATGTTGTTTCTTGCACAGAATTCCAATGTGGTGTTGAATAAAATTTGCAGAAATGGCCACTTTTGTGTTCTGAATCTTGGGTAGAGATAATTCTTTTGACATTGAGTATGATATTAGTTATAGGTTTTTAATATATACCCTTTATGAGAATGAAAGCGTTTTTTTAACTCCTAGTTTATTGAGAGGGTGTTTTATTTATTTTGAAATTATAATCGGGATTCTGTTTTGCCAGATGCTTTTTTTTGCGTCTACTGAGATGAATGTGTGGTGCTTGCTCTTTATTCTGTTCATGAGGTATAAGATATTAATTGATTTTTTGGATATTAATTCAACCTTGCATTTCTGGAGTAAATCTCACTCATGGTGTATAATATCTTTTTTATAATTTATAGGATTTAAAATTGACGATGATTTGTTAAGGATTTTTGTGTTTCTGTTCTTGAGAGAAATATAGTTCACTTTCTTGAGATGTGTGTGTGGCTCTGGTGTCGAATACTAGAATTAGAAATGAGTCGGAAATGTTTCTTGCTCTTCCAATTCCTGAGTTTCTGTGGAGTTATTATTCATTCTTTAAATGTTTAATAGAATTTCCCAGTGAAGCCACTTTTAGGTACTCTTTTCTTTACTTAATGAAAATTTGTGGAGATCTTTCTATTTCTTCTTGGCTCGATTTTGGCAATTTCTGTCTTTGTAGGTATTGTCCAGTTCATGTATGTCGTCAAAAAGTTGTTGGCATAAAATTATATACAATATTTTATCATAATACTTTTAATATACCCTATCTAACATTCCCTACATTATTTGCTTTGGTGACACGCGTCTTCTCTGTTTTTCTCAGTAAGTCTAGCTAAAGGTTTATGAACATTAGTAATCTTTACAAACAAAATCTTTGTTTTCATTTATTTTCTACTTTTTAAAAATCCACTTGCCATTGATTTCTTATTTCTCTTTTGATATGTATCATATACTTTCTCCTTATTTTGTGTGTAATTTATTTATTTTTATTTATTTATTTTTGAGATGGAGTCTTGCTCTGTCGCCCAGGCTGGAGTGCAGTGGCGCGATCTCCGCTCACTGCAAGCTCCGCCTCCCGGGTTCACGCCATTTTCCTGCCTCAGCCTCCCGAGTAGCTGGGACTACAGGGCCCCACCACCACGCCCAGCTAATTTTTTTTTTTTGTATTTTTAGTAGAGACGGGGTTTTGCCGTGTTAGCCAGGATGGTCTCCATCTCCTGACCTCGTGATCCACCCGCCTCAGCCTCCCAAAGTGCTGGGATTACAGGCGTGAGCCCCCGCACCTGGCCAATTTATTCTTTTTTAAAGGTTTATTTGCTTTTAACCAATCCTGAACCCTTAGAGTAACTGTTAATATAATAATGGGTTTCTTAAAGTAATTCTATGGGGAACCAATAAAATTGTGCCAGAGCACACAGACATGTGGTTGTCTGACTTACTCAGAAAGTAACTCTGAACAGAAAAATAAATATATAGTATATTTTTTATGAAATCTTCTTTTGATAAATATTTTACAATCATGAATTTGATATTTTCTTGAGAAGTATTGATTATAGCCATTTTGTTTGCATTTTAAAGGTGTACTTACATGGTTTGGCCATATTATGAAATAAATGAAGGCCAAATAAGCCTACCTCAATGTGGGGGTGGGCTTCAGTTTGAGGAGTAGGCTGGAGGAACACTGAAAAACAGAGCTAAGTTTTTTTCTTTTCTTTTTTTTTTTTTTTTTTTTTTGTGATGGAGTTTCACTCTTGTTGCCCAGGCCGGAGTGCAATGGTGTGATCTTGGCTCACTGTACCCTCTGCCTCCTGGGTTCAAGTGATTCTCCTGCCTCAGCCTCCTGAGTAGCTGGGATTACAGGCACATGCCACCATGCCCAGCTAATTTTGTGTTTTTAGTAGAGACAGGGTTTCTCCATGTTGGTCAGGCTGGCTTCAGGTGATCCGCCTGCCTCAGCCTCCCAAAGTGCTGGGATTACACGTGTGGCCACTGCTCCCTGTCAGTTTGCCAGTTTTTTCTTAAGAAGTAGTTTTGTGTCTACTCCAGTGCGTAGAGTAAAAGCCTCAGCATTTTCCACAATGGAGTGTGAGTCTGTTAATTTTAGACATAATGTCATACCTGTTTGCAAAAGGGAGCTAATTCTTCAACTTAGCCAAAAAGCCATGTTAGTAAGTAATCATTAGGAGTTTCAACTCAATATAATTTTTGACTTATAGTCCAAGATAAGCCTAGCTAATAAAATGAGCTTGTTTTTAAATAGAGGTATTAAATATATGGCAGTTAATTGTTGAGGTGTATATATGTTAAACGATCTGTTTCCTTTGAATTATACTTCTGTGATATTCCCTTTTCTTTTTTTTTTTTATTGTGGTCAACCCCCTTTTCTTTCATTATAGCTAGCCAAATGTGAGGAAGTGTATTAAATTGACTACTACTCCATACCCAGTCTTTACCCACTCTTAATATCAAACTAGATTCTAACTTTAGGTGTAATCTACTTAACCTCTTTGAGTAGTAAATGATACCTACTATATAAGATTTCTATGAAATTAAATACCACCTGTGATGGTTAATATTAAGTGTCAGTATGACTGGCTAGAGGGATGCCAAGATGGCTAGTGAAGCATTGTTTTTGGGTATGTTCGTGAGGGCATTTCCAGAGAAAATTGGTGTGTCATACAGGACCAATAGAAACAAGCAGATGAAAGTGAGGGGTTTCTGTCTCTTTCTCTTTCTGTTTCCTCCTTTCTTCCCACTCCCATTTCTCTCTCCCCATTCCATAAGGAAACACCTTTCTCCTTTCCTTGGACATCAGACTCCAGGTTCTTTGGCTCTTGCATTATACGACTTGAATTAGCAGCCTCCTAGGGTCTCTCAGGTGTTCAGCCTCAGACTGGGAGATGCACTGTTGTCTTTCCTGATTCTAAAACTTTCAGACTTGGACTGATCCATGCCACTGGCTTCTCTGGTTCTCCACATTACAGATGGCCTCTCATGAAATTTCCCTGACTCTGTGAGTTCATTTCCCTAATAAACCCTCTCTCTTATATCTTATTGGTTCTGTCTTTCTGGAGAATTTGGACTATTACACCATCATAAACTCTGTCAATGCAGTGCTTAATCCAATAAATACTTCTATAGTAAAAATATATTTTTTATTTTTATTTTTTAATCTGCATGTAATTGTATCCTTATCTTTTTATTCTCTATGACAGCATCAGTTTTCCAGTTTATCCAATATCATAAAATGACAAAACAAAAAGTAAAAATATAATCAAAACTTTCCTCACTCAGCTAGAAATTTCTGTTTATTTTTTCCAGAGAAATATAGAAATATCTGAATCTTAAAGAACCTTATAAAACCTTTAGGTATTAGCAGTTGCAGGAGTATATTGCACTTTCACATATTAGATTATTGTCAAGTCTTCTCCATACAGTCAAAAGCTAAATGGAAGTAAACGAGAAGAGACCTTCCCATGAAGTAATGGTGGTACACATGGACTAAATCCATATAAAAAATCTGAGTTACCCTCCACTTAAAATAATTCCATATGTTTCAAACATAATTAAGGAAACTGGAATACATTTGAGATTCAATTTTGAATAACTAATATGTGTTAAATTTCAGCAGTATAAAAGCTGCCCTTTGCAAACACATCCTGGATCCAGATATATATTTGAAAAAAGGAACTTCATTGGTTATAATAATAGCAGTGATGATCACCTATTCTTTAGGATAGTTTTTTAAAAAACTGTTTGAGGATGAAATATATTTGCCTTCTGTAGGCAAAACCTGATGACCATATTAATTTGGGCCCAAATTGTTTTTTTTCTGAGGAATGTAACAATTGACTAAACTGAAATGAAATACTCTTATTTGAATGCTTCCCACAATGTCTTTGTACCCAGAACAAATATTTAGAAATAGGCAGTAAATAAATGTGTATCAAAAGAATAAAGTCTATTAACATTAAAATAAGACGATAAAAAGAAAATTTTAAACAAATTTTGTATCAAAACCACCCATCAAAACCACATTCTTTACATATTTTCTGTGGGGGGAACCATATATCTATTTTCAAAGTTGACTCCCGAATTTTTGTAGCTTCTCAAATACACATCAAGTTATAATGCTTAGTAGGTGTAATAATATTTGTCAATGACCTCAGCAGGTAAATTTTTATCATTACTTGGCCTCCATATTTGATTAAATTCAATCAACATTTATTTAGCTCCTACCATTTGCAAAGATCTGCCTAATGTGATATGAGGGAAAAATTGAAGTAAGACATGTCTCTAGTCTTCAGGAAGCTTCCATATGCACGGTGACCAGATATCCAGATTTCATTTGGAAACCAGTAGACTCTTGAGCATGTGTAATGATTCCTAGAGCGGTGAGGTGAGAAGAGGAGAGCATGTAAGACAAGTATACATGTAAATCTAATAAATTGAGCCAACTGTTATGAAAATTACAAAATTCCCCATGGTGATTAAAATAAGAGAAAATAAGATCAATATGAAAATCATTAATGGACAGCAAAGTTCCATTCATACATATATAGAGAAAAGAATTAATTCTCAAGGTAATTAAAATTAGAACTTTCCAATTTATCTGATGCACATGTGACATTCACCTGGTCATTTAGTGTAATTACAAATTCACATTAGTCATATTAAATTCATGGTAAAATACAAAGATTTCAGAATCCCAAACCATAGTGAGATTTAAAATTATATTTATGTTTGAGAGGGTAAATTGAGATTAGCATACATAATTTAAGTTTTATGAAATCATTTTCTTAGATTTCATAGATGGTGCTTTTATATAAGGAAATGAACATGGCTCATCTCACTGTATTCTTTTTGCAATTCCATAAAAATATTCTGACCAGTAATTTTAGAATCTGGAAGTCTTGTTTTTAGGGTTAGACTATTGTTTTCTAATTAATATAATTTTAAAATCTAAATTTATTTTTCAGATTTTACATGTGAAACTTTAGGAAAGATTAATACATTGCTAATGACATGAACGTAGTATGGAAAAGTAGGCAGAATAGCAACCCAAAGTCTAAAGCTATGACTCCACCATTAATAAACACTTAGAATTTAGTAATGTCATATTGTGATTCTTAGTTTTAATATTCATGTGAAAATTACAATAATAACACATATCTCACCCAGAAGAAAAAAAATTGTGAAGAAACTTAGAAGTTCTAAAAATATAAGGTATAATGTAAACATGAATAACAATAACATTTTATAGCTTGATTTTTTTTAGGCCTTGTAATTTTCAAAATATGTGTATATAGTTAGCTGATTAGAAGAAAATATGGTTGACTCATTACTGTGGAAATAGCCTGATACAGTGAAAAGGCCATGTTTTCAGTTAGAAGACTTAGATTTGAGCCCTAGTCCAATCACTTTTTAGTTTTCTGGTTTCTGTCACATCATTCATCCATACTAAATCCCTTCAGTTTCCTTAGGTGTGATCTATCTGAGGCTCATAGATCTGTCCCATCCACTTGAAAATGTTGATGTGATGATGATGATGAGTTCAGATGAGGCATGTTAAAGTACTTCATAAGTTCCTAAACAAATATAACTTTATTTTTCTCATCTTGATTTTCTAAACAAATTCATTTGTGTAGTATGTTAGCTCTAGGCAGAAGGTGCAGGAATAAGTACAGTTCAGAGAAGCTGTAGTGGGGTTGTCAATGGCTTCCAAGCCTGAGTCAGAACAGTGAATCTTAGGTTCACAGCTGAGTGTGCTCCAGAGAAACTGGACCATAGGAACTGCCTGTCATGAAGTTTTGTAACTATTCCAACTATTCGGTGCAAGATGATTGCTGCCAGCACTTCTGTGTATGCTATGGGAAAATTACACACCAAAGATCTGTCATATACAATTGCTTTATTCAAGATACTCACAATCCAGACAGAGAGATAATAAACACAAAAGTACTCTAATAAGAATAAAGAGTTTAAAACCATTTACCAAGTTTCACAAAGAAGAAACTGTTAATCGACAAATGACCAGTTAAGAAAATTATTGCCCCTCTCACAAATACTAGAGATCTGAGCATATCTGTTTGCAGATGGGAAGAATCAAGTAGGGGAGAAAAGATTCAAAATGCACAAATGAATGCAGGTGAGGAGAGGGAGGATAATAGAGCAAGAGGTTTTCAGTAGGCTAAGTGGAATTAGATCAAAGCACAAGTAAAGCAGACATGGAAAGGAGGAGGGGCAGAACTCTGAGAACAAGGGCATTAATGAGGGAATGTTTATAGAAATGTATGTTTTGAAATGGAGAGGGGAAGATGAGAAAACTGATGTCTGATGTTGATTTTATGAATCATCTGATGAACATCATCCCTAAATTTATGAAACTACATCTGATGAACATCATCCCTAAATTCATGAAACTACTAGTTTTCTAAACTAAGGGTTGTGATCTGTGAGTGGGTCATGACTCATTATAGGGTCATTGAATCATTTTAGTGGGTGGCAACTAGTAACGTTCAAAAATAAAATAGGCTGAAACAGACAATATTACATCCCACTGCATTTTGTAAGAGCAAGTTTGTTTTGTGAAATTTTGTTGCAGTTAAATTTATATGTATGTGTATCCTGGGTCATGAAATAAAAGGATATTTTCTGTGGGGTGCAGTTAAAAAATCCCAAAAACCACTCAACTGGAGAATCTCTATAAACTGAACAGAAATATTGCCAAGGGGCAAATAAAGCTTGTACGTATCATGCTGGTTTAGATTTGTGTTGAGTAGTTAATACAATGTCTGCCTTTTTCCAGTGGTTCTCTGAAGGCCAGAAGCACACATTAAGGAACTAGTGATGTTGATCAAAGGTTAGAAATTGGACCCAGTGGAGTTAGGGCTGTTAGGGAAATGAAGATGCCCTGGTTGTTGTTGAGGCTAGATCAAGGTGGCAGACCTGACTTTCCAGACTATTGCAGGGGGATCCTCAATTATTAAAGCTTCAGTTGTTGGAAAATATCTTTTCCATTGAGCTTCAAGTCTACCTTCTTGTAATATCTACTTTTAGTATCTATGATTTTGTCTTCTGGTGCCACACACCATAAATCTAATCACTTCTCTACGACGCGGAGTTTTATGTTTTTAAAAATAGCTATTGTCATTTGGGTTCACTTGGGTCTAAATGTAATGCTAGTTCAGGGAGCCTTAGAGGCCTGGAAGCTGATAAGGGTGGGTACAAAAATTTAGTTGAAGCTGTAGGCATGATAAGGGACTGATTTGTGCAGGACAGAGTCTATCAAATCTGAGGATGCCCAAATTGAATGGGACACATGTGTGGGTCAGCAGAGGGCAGACACTTGTGCATAACTGTGAATCAGGAAATCAGATGGCAATCACAAGATCATTTCTGAACTCTTCTCCCTCTCTTTGAACTGGCAATATGCCTTGAGAGAGGGCCTGATACCCCAGAGTTCAAGACGCTCTTAAATCTTTATTCCTGCTTTTTCTTCAGCTTTTTCTCATGGGTTTTCAGCCCTTCATATGTCCTCAGAACAGCACAGCCCCTCAACTTTTCTAAATCCAGCTGTTTAGAATACCTTAAATGTATATCACTGGCCAGTTTACTGTGCTTCTGAACATGTAAGGAACTTATCAATTGAATATATAATTAAGCTACTTAAAAATATTTGGATAAATCAACTGTTTTTGAATGACTGATTCTGTGTTTGGTCACATCGATAGACCCATTTATCTATGAGGGTTCCTACACGTAGATTAGTTTATTTATATCTACAAATACATTCAGTGGGGAATAGAAGTTTTGCCTATAATTTTACTCAATTTTAACAATATGGACTTTCTGTCTATATTATGTCATTTTTCTTTATATATATATAAAATTTAATAGATTGACATTTTTATTACATTAGTTTTGAAACTTTCATTGAAAAATCCAGTGTTTCCTTCAAATAACTGTATTATATATGGTCTCTTATAATTCAATTGAGTGTTTAATATTGGGAAAATACATTCTTATGTCATTAATGGTATCTAACTTCTCAATTAAAATAAATTCTCTATTCTTGTGAGTTATGTATTGCACATTAAATTAGGATAAAATAATAATTAATTAATTGTAAATATTTTGAATAAAATGTCTTGATTTCTAGTTACTACTAGTATTTTTTTAAAGAGAAGCATGATTTATTTTTCAGACAATAACTTACAAATCATCATATTCAAATTGTCATTTTATAAGTAGGAAACTGAGTTCTACAGATGTTTAATAATTTTCGAAGTCATTTTGCTAGTCAGTAGTAACAGAACCTAGCCTGTATTTCTAGCTTGAATACGTACTTTAGCTTCCTCAAACTGTTGTGAGTTAGGTCTGAAATTGCAATAGAAAGGCTATGTCTATCAAATTCCCTTTTGGTTATGTGAGCTTTGCGTGGGTTTGTTCATGTAAATCCCATGCTGAGGTGAAAGATTTTTCCTTCTCTCTTTCTCTTTTTTTTCTGTAAAATGAGCGTTTTGTACTGCTAACATAATTCTTATATATTTTAAGTGAAAAATCATTACATAGTTATCAATGTATCTCACCTCTCCCTAAATAACCTCTACTATTTATGATTTAGAACTGAATTCCCTCCTTACTTGACCTCTTGCTTGAGTTATAATTGACATAGTTCCTATATTTTCTGCATATATTCTTCATTTTATATTTAGTGCATCTCAATTGATTTTTCTTCACCTTGCATTTTTTTCCACTTTTATAGTCATCTTCCTTGGCTCTCTACACTGAGTATAAATACTAGACCATAGTCTCAACCCGTGGGAGCAGAGCATAATTTCTTGCTGAGTACTTAAAATTTTCCTATTTCATTCTATTTTATAATTGCTTTACCCACTGGTTTTCAGAAGATAGGCCTTCATTATTCCAAAGTATGCTTGGTTTATTGTTTAAAAGACACAATGGGCTCACTCCACTTTAGTCCGTTTCTAGCCATGCTTTATTCTTTGTTTAACTTTTAATTGCTATTCCAAACTCTACAGTGTCTGTAGCAGATGCTGGCACTGCCCTGTCTATATTACTCAAGCCTTTCAAGTGTCCTCTAACTTTCTCCCAACTGTCAGTACCTACATCTCTGTCTCTGTGTCTGAGGCATTCGTTTTTGTTTTTACTGTTGTTTTACTTCCTAAAACCACTGAAGGCCATTCTGCTCTTACGTAGAAGAGATATGAGGCTGGACTTAACACAACTTTACTTCCCCAAATCCCTAACAAATAACCCTACTGAATATAAACATTCCATTCCATTTATAAACAGGAGAATTCTGAAGCATAGGTTTTATCCCAAGTTCCAGTACTTTTCCATGAGATGAAGCTTCAATTATTCACTCCAGGTAGCTGATTTCATAACAACCTTTGTTGGCGCTTTTTTCCTTCTCTGAACCACTACTCCTACTCCCTGCCAGTGTTTCCTGGCCCCCTGAAATACGCTATTTACCCTCAAATCTTTGTTTCAGAGTCTGTCTCACTAATTTCCTTGAAGCTATAGTTCTCTGATTTATGAAGTAGTGACAACACTTGAGTTTTGGCAGAATTAAATAAATGTGCAGAACCTGATTCATAATAGGTACTCTAATACTATTGTACCTAGTTAAAATAAATGCTGTCCGTAACCTCTGAGTACTTTCTCCCAAATATAATTTTGCTCCCTCTGTATCTCAATAGAATAAGCTATTTTTTACTGCATGGACAGAGCCATTCCAGTGGTCACCAATGTGATAAATCTGAGGGTTGCTTATGAAGAGTTCACACATTTTTCTGTCTTTTATGCCTGCAACTCCATCACTAGTCACACATTTTCATGCAGTGAGAATAGTCTTTTTTTTCTGCAGTCCTATTTTAATCACTACAAACACTACAGGGTAATGTTCAATGAATGGTTATTGGAAGAGTCTATCTTTTTCTTTTTCTTTTTTTCTCTAAAGGAACAATATGCTATGATCTTTCACACTTTCCACCAACTTCTCTTCTCCAGGCTTTTCCTACTTACCCTGTAAAACTTAATTTACAGGTCTTCTACAAAGCTTGACCTCATCCTCCAAAGCTTTTAGTTACCTTTACTCTAAGTTGCCATAGATTTCATATTTATTTCAATCAAAGTGCATAATCTACTGAGCTGTTAATTTATTTATCTCATTAGCAAGACCCTTAATTGATGAGACTGGGTTACTTATTATTGCAACTCAACACCGAGAACAATGTTTAGGCATACTGACACTCAACTGTTAGATGAATGGATTAAGTTTATAAATATTGTTGGAGAGAAGTAAGCTATTGTTAGGCCTTAAAGTGGATTTAATTGAATCTAAATTTTAATTGAATAAATTGGTGCATCTCAATTGATTTTGCTTTTTTACCTTGCTTTTTCCCCTATATATTAAAATTACTTTTAATTACAAAAATTGTAATTACTTTTGCACCAACCTAATATATAGTTATGGAATATGTATTATTCCACTGCCTCAAATAGACACAGCTGACTATTTCTCATTTACCACTCCTACTTTTATGTTATCATGTAATTAACCATATTCTCCTGTTTCCAATGTGTGGACAACATTTAACTTGCTAATGGTTGATCTGTGAATATTTTTTACTTTAGACACAAAGGAGCCTTTAGGTCATATTATACACTGAAAAAAATAAAGATAGCTTAAAATAATACAGTATTAGGATTTGACTCAATTTCTGCTTAAGTAAAAGCAAAGAAACTAGATATCAAAATGCGTACTCTTTCCAAAGCATATATTATATAAAATTACACTTATTTCATTTTGTTATATTTGTCATAATTTATCACCTAATTTATAATGTATTGATCTTCTAAATGTCAGAATACAAAGTATATTAGTTTAATAAAAGGTTGAATAATGTGTTTTACTTACCAATTAAATCACTATATAGTATAGCAGTGCTGCAGGAGAAAAACTTAAATTATCAAATGCCACTGAACACAAGCCGGTGATTGCTTTTGTCTTACGGCAACAAATTCTAGTCTTAAATGTCAGCTTACATAATTCTTTATTTTAAACACACACATTTATGAAGACCCTTGGGCTTTATTAAGAAATGCTATACCTGCCACACTAGGAAAAGTGTTTTCTTATTAATGACAAGGAAAGTGAATAAATTAGTAGTTTTAGTATTGTAAAACATTATGTTTAGAATGACTTTACTTGAGGTACTAGTCTCTAAAAAATATCTTAACAAAGCAATGATCCCTTTACATTTAATGGTTAGATCAAATAAGTTTGTCATTAAATGTTGGATTTCAGAGAAATTACATTTACCACTTTTTAAAGTGAATGCCAGTCAACATGTAAATGAGCAATTCAACCCCCTTTAAATTGGAAAAAAAATCCTTGGGATAGTTAATTAATAGTTGTTAGTGATGGTCAGATTATTGTAAAATGATTCTTTGTATTTCATTATAAAAGAAATTATAGAAACACATAATCAGACATTCATAGTCTGATTGATGAATGATAATCCTGCCTGGCAGAGAATATTGTTCCATTTTGTTTGTGTACTGATGTTTTAATTCTCCTCAAAGAGTAGAAACAAAAACGTTAATAGCTGAAATCTGTGTATGTATTAGATGGGGAGTGGTACTAGAAGAAATGTTGTTATAATACTGTTTTGCATTACAGTGAACCACAAGATTGGGGTTAATTCAGGTATCAGAGTTACCCAAGCACTGAGGTTTTCACTCAGACATAAAAACAGGCCCACCCTGCTCCTTGGCCTTTCAGGTTCTTGCATATATAGCTCTCTCTGACAAAGCCCCATAAGATTCAGATGCCAGCATCATATCTTTCAGACTAAAAGGAGCTAGAATATCTGATATGCCTGTGAGATCCACTATGTCAATCTCTCTCTCAGGTCTTGATCTCTACTTTTATGCTGGTTTGAGAACTGTGACCTAGTCAGTTGTTCATTTGATAAATATTTCTTTCAACATATACTCAGTATGCACTTAACAGTATTGCAGATATTTTGGTCCCTGTAAGTCCCAGATGAGAAAAGCTAACTTAAATTGATAACTAATGGAATTAACCTAAATGCCCATCATGGGTAGACTGGATAATGAAAGTGTGGTACAAATACACCATGGAATGCTATGCAGCTATAAAAAAGAATGAGATTATCTCCTTTGCAGGGACGGACATGGATGGAGCTGGAGGCCATTATTCTTAGCAAACTAACACAGGAACAGAAAACCAAATACCATGTTCTCACTTATAAGCGAGAGCTAAATAATGAGAACACATAGACACATAGAGGGAAACAACACCCACTGTGGCCTTTCAGTGGATGGAGGGTGGGAAGAGGGAGAGGATAAGGAAAAATAACTAATGGATACTCAGCTTAATACCTGGATGTATTAGTCATGGTTCTCTTAGAGGGACAGAACTAATAGGATATATATATATATATATATATATATATATATATATATATATATATATACACACATACAATTCTTCTCAGCATCCATTAAAAAGAAAACAAGAATCTTCTCCCATATAATGCTGTGACAGACAACTCTTCTAATATATATGAAAATTTTGAATTTTGGAAGAACTAATGAGAACTAATAGGAGATATATATATTAGTTCTGTCCCTAAGAGAACCCTGACTAATACATCCAGTGAGTTTATTAAGTATTAACTTATAGGAGCACAAGGTCCCACAACAGGCTGTCTGCAAGCTGAGGAGAAAGGAGAGCCAGTCTGAGTCCCAAAACTGAAGAATTTGGAGTCCGATGTTTGAGGGCAGGAAGCATCCAGCACAAGAGAAAGATGTAGGCTGGGAGGCTAGGCATGTCTCATCTTTTCACATTTTTCTGCCTGCTTTATATTCGATGGAAGCTGATTAGATTTTGCCCACCAGATTAAGGATGGATCTGCTTTCCCCAGCCCACTGACTCAAATGTTAATCTCTTTTGGGCAACACCCACACAGACACATCCAGGATTAATACTTCGTATCCCTCCATCCAGTCAAGTTGACACTCAGTATTAACCATCACACTGGGTGATGAAATAATCTGTACAACAAACCCTCATGAAAGGAATTCACCTATATAACAACCCTGCACATGTACCCCTGAACTTAAAATTTAAAAAACAAAAGTATGCTGCAGCTTTGAATCAGGCACTCAGGGATGCCATATGATTGGCTAACATATGTCTAAGGCTTTCTAGGCAGCCTCTGAAATGTTATACTACGTTTTTAGCAGCCTAGGAGGCTGAGGCAGGAGAATTGCTTGAACCCGGAATGCTGTGGTTGCAGTGAACCAAGATCACACTACTGCACTCCAGCGTGGGTGACAGAGCCAGGCTCCATCTCAGAACAAAAACAAAAACAAAAACCCCTATTTTGTTCTCAAGTGAAAGCAACAGACAAAAAGTGGAAACCAAAAGACAAACTATTTTTATACAAATGAAATAATTTGAAAGATATGTTATCTTTCTTTACAAACCTTTCTGTGTTTAAATAAATTGTTTGGAAGATGTTGAGAAGAAAGCTTTATAAGAGGAAGAAAATCCTTAAATGACACTCAGTAGACCAGATTCTGCTGTGGAAAAGCTCTGAGCCCACAGAGACATTATAAACATCACAGGACTTCGGATCCTCATCAG
Source organism: Pongo abelii (assembly GCF_028885655.2). Classification (NCBI taxonomy): domain Eukaryota; kingdom Metazoa; phylum Chordata; class Mammalia; order Primates; family Hominidae; genus Pongo; species Pongo abelii. The sequence continues at coordinate 87,217,266 of NC_071991.2, read as the reverse complement.
GAAAGTGAGGTGATTGCACTAGACTTCTAAATCTCCATCTAATTCCAACTATTATTTTTCATAACCGGCACTTAGATTTTGTTTCCATAAATATATGTATAATTGTGAACTCAGGCCAAATTAGACTGTGTTTTCCTAATCCTTGAAAAACTGGTTGATTTTGCAAAAACAAAAAGTAACAGGCTTGTCATTGTGCACATACACATATATATCCATAAAATGTTTCTGGACTTTTCAACAGTTCTATTGATGTGATTTTGATATTTAGGTATGACCTGAATGTTGAGAAAAGATAAAGATTATAAAATTCATATTATTCATGTTTGTAAAGGGTATTTCTGCTCTACTTCCTTGTATTTCTTAGATGATATGGAAAGTTTCCATTATCTTTGATCTTTATGGCACTTATGTAGCAATAATAAAGATCATAGGTAAAATCTGTCTCATATATATGCATATATATATACATAGTTACATACATATTTGCTATTAAGAATATGACAATAGTCTTCCAAAAATCAAAATTTTCATATATATTGGAAGAGTTGGCTATCACAGTGTTACATAGGAGTAGATTCTTGTTTTCTTTTTAGTGAATGCTGACAAGAATGCCTGAGAATCCGATCTGCTGGCATTGGAAGATTTTACAAAATACAATCTGATAGTATTTTCCCTACTTAACATTAATCTTCTTATATAAGCACCTGGTCTTCTATAAAATTATTTGTTAGTTAAAAGAAGTCCTATCATTACTCTTGATACTGCAAAAAAATGGCCTTTATGAGTAAACATAAATATGTAACTAAAACATAAAAGAAATCAGGCAGTTACAAATAAGAAAATTAGTCATTTGGGGCAAGCTAAAGAGTTAAGAAAACACGGGGATATAATTTACTGGCACTTTAGAGAAAATAGAAAGAAATAATGGGGCTTCTCTCTAGGTGTACATATTATAAAATTATAGTATGTTGGCATATTTGTAGGGTTGCTATTTTTATCAAACCAGAATGCACCATTCTCAGCTGTATTTGAGTTGAGGAGAAGAACCAAATAGTTTTTAATATTGAATGTTCAAAATATTGCAGTGGATATACTTATACTCAAAAATAATCATTATTCATCTGAAATTCATATGTGACTGGGCCTCCTTTATCTGGCAACCCTACCTAGTAGAAAAGAATGTTGTATAAATTTTTTAAATACTGATTAACCTAGTAATATGATTATTTGTCATTTAAGGAAACATAAACAAAGGTCTATTTCTGAGATATTTTCCAGCAAAGTTTGCAAAGCAATCTTATCCATTGTATTAAGATAAAGAAGGGGGAAAGTCATATTTTGTCTTGTTTTGTTTATTAACTTCAATTTCTTATCACTTTTGAACATAAACTATGTATTTACTTAGGAGTCAAAAGTTCGTGTGGTAAATAAACACTATAAATGTAAACCAAGGATCAATGCTTCAAAAGCAAATTTATTCAGTATAAAATGTCAGAGCAGCTTTTAAATTTCCAAATACATAAGATGTAAATTAGAAAGTGTTTGTATTTTAACTAGCTTTAACACATCCATTATATAATAACATGAGAGGAAAAAAGATTACAGTTTCTATTTTACTACCCCTTTAAAATTCCTTTGTTTTCATTTTTGTATAATGTGGTTTAGAGGATAAAAATCAGAACTGACAACATTATTTAATGAAACTGTTTTAATTATGTAGATAATGTAAATGCAACACCAAGTCTGCACATTTATAATGCTGTTTTCAACATTGTAAAATTGTGGTATTCAACAGTTGGGAAATCTGGAGTAATGTTTGTTATCTCTCAAAATTTGCTATGCATCTTATGGCAAAGAATTCCACGTGAACCACTTCTGAATTATGATGATTATATATGGATGAAATGTTTCAAAACTTACTACATGTGAAGCACTTTGCCTCATGCTTTGCAAACATTGTATACTTTAATATTACACTATGAGTTTTAAAATATTAGTATATTTGAAAAATCACATAAACACTTCCTTTTCAGATATGTTTTGCTAGATAACCCTCTAAAGATAATGCTGAATAAAGTAAAAATCCATTGCTGAAATTGCACAAAAATAAAAGGTATGCAAAATCTAAAATAAGAAAAAAAGCTATATCTCTGAGTGAAAAGTGAGGATCGAAGATGGTTATCACTTAAAGAATTTTGTATTATCCTAGAAGACTTCACCTTTTTAAAAATAGCTTCGTAGCACCTGGAGACAAAAGATAAATACTGGGGAATGCCCAAGCTATAGAGTTTAAGAAGATAAACCCCAGACAGAAGGTTTATATCCTCAACTTCAAAGGAGATGGTGCAAAACTAAGGCGTGACAAAGTATAGATCAAAACATTACAAAGAACCTTGTCCATCAGCCATGGTGCTAAAGGAAGGTGAAAAAACAATCAATCTGAGAATTAAGTTCTCAGCAGAGTTTTAGTATAATTCACAATCTTTATGATATGAACAATCTCAAATTTACTTATTTTAAAATTGTGTCAGGCAACTTACACTGGCAAGAGGCAAATGTTTCCTAGAGGAATGACAAATTAAACTATGGCATCACATAATACTCAAGTTAAAGTTCTAAGAAAAATAAAAATCTCATGGACAAAATTCACAAAGTGCAACAGGAATAAGGTGTGATTAATAAGAGAGATTAATACAAACATCAAAATCATACTCACAAAGATGTTAACATACTGAAAATATTACACCCAAAATTACAAACATAACTATGACTAGGAGATTTTAATAAATGAGAAGCTTGAAACTACAAGCAAGTAAATAGAATCTCAGAAATATTTAGAAAATAACAAATAAACTTCTAGGATTGAAAAATATAAATTAAAATTAGAAAGAAACGTCAATGAATAATTAGCTGTGACCTAAAAAATAGACTTGAAGAAATTTCACAGAATTTCTCACAGAGACTTTTGTTGGAAAACTGTGAAAAAGGAATAATAGACATACAAATAGCTAAGGGAAAATAATAAAATGTAAAAATTATAGCTGTTTAAATAGCAGAAGAGTTTCAAGTGGCCAGTATTTGAACACAATGAAATTAAAACAGAAACCAATAAGTTTTAAGTAGGAAATCTTACATACTTGGAAATTGTAAAAATTACATCTAAAATTTCATGAATCAAAGAAAATATCAAAAATAATGATGGAAATTAAGATATTTTATTTTTCCAAGATGGTGGATTAGAGGCTTTTAGCATTCTTCAGCTGCTTCGAAATAGCAACAGTGCATAAATATTAACTCTGTGAGGTTTGATTCAAGAAAGACAATGGGAATCCACCAGAATAATGAAGGACACCCTAAATCCTGGGAAGGAGAACATGAGCAAAAAGCCCCTGTGACAGCATCCAGCTGATAAAAGTGAGTGAAACCCTAGAACACGAGAAAGGCAGACAGCCTCCTTCTGTGACTCAACTTTCCACTGAGGATCTAAGCAACCCAGGGAGAAGGAGAGCCCTTTGTTTCACTCAAGCCGTGGAGCTAACTTGGGGAGAGGCTTAGAGGTGCTGTGAGGAATAAACACTGGGAAAAGCTGCAGACATTTTCCCAGACCTGAGACTGAGAGCAGGATGTCATTATAACCTGGGTGCACACAAAGTCAGCCATTCTATGGTGACTCGGCAATGTGGCCGCATGGGCATTTCAGTCTTGGGGCAGAGATAGAAGTACCTGCTGTGGACCAGGGTAGAGACCTCCACAACCAGAACGATAGAAAGTGTCTCAGCAGCAGGTGCTGGAATTGTGCTCCCCACTGTGGGACAAGAGGAGATATATGACACCTACAGTTTCTCCTGGACAATAAGACTTGCAGCCAGGGGCAGTTTGTCAACCTGGAACTGTCATTATTCAGTGCCCCAGCCGCTACCCTGAGATCATGGTACAGCAGGCCTCTTTCTGCTCCATCACAAGGCAGAAGTCTAGGCATTTGGAACACCTACTTGCCTGGACCAGCAGCTTAAGCCTCCCCACACTTCATGGACATAGACTGTGGTGCAGCAGGGCCCTCTCAGATTTCCAGGCATTTGAAGCAGCTACTCATCTGGATTAGCAGCCTGACCTGCCCCACCTTTCCTGTGCAGAGATCCTGGTGTAGGGAGCTCCTCTGTGTTTTTTGCCCAGTGAGAACTCCAGGCATTCGAGCACCTGCTCACTTGGTTCAGCAGCCTGAGCCATTTCATTCTTCCTGGGAATAGATCATGATGCAGTAGGGTCCTCTCTGCTGCCCACCCAGGCAGATCTCCAGACATTCTGAGCAACCACTCACCTGGATAAGCAGCCTGAACTGTCCCACCCTTTCTGGGCATAGATTCTGGTGCAATAGGACCCTCTCTACTCCATACTTAGGCATATCTCCAGATATTAAAAGCATATACTTGACCAGATTGGCAACCTGAGCTGCCCCACCCTTCCTGTGCAGAGATCTGTATGCATGGGTGCCATCTATGCTTCATGTCCAGGCAAATCTCCAGGAATTCAGACCACCTGCTTGCCTGGTTCAGCAGTTTGAGTTGCCCCACCACTCCTGTGAGGAGATCTTGGTGCAGGGGGCTCTTCTCCACTACATGCCCACACAGATCTCCAGACATCTGGAACACCCACTCTCCTGGATTAGGAGTTTAGGCTTCCCTCCTACCTGTGCAGAGAACTCAGGGCTGAGGAGATTTCCTAGTTCCACACACCTAGGCACACCTCTGGGCACTTGGTGGCTGCCCAGTGGATTCTCCTTTGACACTGGTGTTTGTGCCTGACATCAGGAGAACAGTAAGTGGACCTGCCCGGTCTAGCTTTGTTCATCAGGGCCCCCACCCCTCCAGGGATGAGTAGGGTGTTCAGGCCACTGTGCACTCCACAAGTCAGGCCATTGCCTGAGGCAACAGAGAGTTTCTGCCATTAAACAAGGATCAGGTGTATACCGAGCTGTGTTAGTCACAGCTAGCTCTTAACTATAAGCACCATCTACTGGCTGGTAGGTCCAACCACAGAGCCCAATATTCAACTGCTGACAGAAGCACATAAGGCTATAGAAGTAAAACCAAAACACCCTACCCAACATTCTCTACAATCACATAACCAGGGATGGGTAAAGGGAAAGGGAAATAAAAAAAATAATAATAATATTACAGTGAAATAAAGAAAAAGAAAAAAAAATCTACCCACAGAAATATAATTACAAAAATTAGAAGTGCTAGTCTCCAGATGACAAGGAACCAGTGCAAAAATTAAGGCACCATGAAATATCTTAATGTAGCAACACCAAAGGATCACAATAGCTCTTCAGCCACATCCCTAACCGAAATGAAAACTCAGAAATGACACAAGGAATTCAAAGCATGGATTACAAGGAAGCTCAACAAGATCCGAGACAAGGTTGAAAAGCAACACAAAGGAATTTCGAATGCAATTCAGGAAAGGAAAGAAGAGATAAGCATATTAAAGAGAAATTAATCAGATCTTCTGGAATTGAAAAGCTCACTTAAAGGAATTTCAAACTAGAATGGAAAGCTTTATCAATAGACTTAACCAAGCCGAAGTAAGAATTTCAGAGCTTGCACACTGGTCTTTTGGAGTAAGCCAGTTAAACAAAAATAAAGAAAAACGAGTTTTAACAACAATGAACAAAGTCTTCAAGAAATATGGGATGATGTAAAGCAACCAAATCTATGAATTCCTGGCATTCCTGAAAGAGACAGAGAAAAGATGAACAACCTAGAAAACATATGTAAGGGAATACTTCAAGAGAATTTTTCCTAATCTTGCTACACAGTACACAGCAAAATACAAGAAATCCAGAGAACATCTGTGAGATACTATACAAAACGAACAACACCAAGGCATAGTCACCAGTCTGTCCACAGTGAATGCTAAAGAAAAAATCTTAAAGGTAGTTAGAGAAAAAGGTCAAATTATGTACAAAGGGAACATTATCAGGCTAACAGTGGGAGTTCTCAGCAGAAACCTTATAAACCAGGAGAGTTTGGAGGCCTATTTTCAGCATTCTTAAAAAAAAAAAAAAAGAAAGAAAAAAGAAAGAAAGAAGGAATGAATGAAATTCCAGCCAAGAATTTCATATCCTCCCAAACTAAGCTTCTTAAGCAAAGGAGAAATAAAATCTTTTTCAGAAAAGCAAGAAGTAAGGCAATTTATAATCACTAGATTATTCTTAAAAGTAATACATAACGGAGTTCTAAATAGAGAAACAAAAGTGCAATACCTGCTACCACAAAAATACACTTAAGTACCTAGCCCACAGCCCCTATAAAGCAAACACACAATTGAAACTACAAAGCAACCAACTAAAGCAACCAAACTAAAAACCAACTAAAAACTCATGACAGGATCAACCTCACGTATCAATGTTAATCTTGAATGTAGGCTAAATGCCCCACTTGAAAGTCATAGAGTGGTAAGTTGAATTAAAAAAAAAAGCACACAGAAGATCCATGTATCTGCTGTCTTCAAGACACCCACCTCACAGTAGCAGCACCCATACTGTCAAAGTAAAGGATTGGAAAAAGAAGTATCATAAAAACAGAACACACAAAAAAAGGCAGGGTAGCTATTCTTACATGAAACAAATCAGATTTTAAACCAATAACAGTAAAAAAGAAAAAAAGGACAAAGAAGGGCATTACATAATAATAGAGTGTTTGATACAACAAGAAGATTTAACTATCCTAAATATATACAAACCTAACATTGGAACACCCAGATTCATAAAACAAGTACTTCTAGACCTATGAAAAGATGTAGACAGCCACACAATAACAGTGGGGGACTTGGACACTCCACTGACAGCATTAGGCAGGGAACTAACAAAGAAATTCTCAGTTTAAATTTAACAATTGGCCAGTTGGACCTAATGTATATGTACAGAACACTCTACACATCAACCACAGAATATACATTATTCTCACCTGCACATAGATCATACACCAAGGTCGACCACATGTTCAGCCATATAGCAGTTTCAACAAATTGTTCAAAAAATCAAAATCATACCAAACATACTCTTGAACCAAAGGGGAATAAAAACAGAAATCAATAACAGGAAGATCTCTCAAAACTACAAAATCACATGGAAATTAAACACCTTGCTACTGAATGACTTTTGGGTAAGTAACAAAACTAAGGCAGAAATAAAAAAAATTATTTGAAATAAATGAAAACACAGATACAATATACTGAAATCTCTGGGATGCAGCAAAAGCAGTATTAAGAGGAAAGTTTACAGTGCTAAATGCCTACCACAAAAAAGTTAGAAATACTTCAAATTAACAATCAAACATCTCACCTAGAGGAAATAAAAAACAAGAATAAACTAACTCCTAAGGTAGCTGAAGAAAAAAAAATAACTAAAATCACACCAGAAATGAATGAAATTGAGACCCCAAAATCTACCCAAATAATTTATGAAACCAAAAGTTGGGTCTCTGAAGATTAAGTAGGATTGATAGACTGCTAGCTAGACTAACAAAGGTAGGCCAGGTGTGGTGGTTCACACCAGTAATCCCAGCACTTTGGGAGGCCGAGTCTGGTGAATCACAAGGTTAGGAGTTCAAGACCAGCCTGGCCAAGATGGTGAAACCCTATCTCTACTGAAAATACAAAAAAATTAGCCAGGTGTGGTGGCGGGCACCTGTAATCCCAGCTACTCAGAAGGCTGAGGGAGAGAACTGCTTGAACCCAGGAGGCAGAGGTTTCAGTGAGCCGAGATCGCGCCACTGCACTCCAGCCTGGGCGACAGAGCAAGATTTTGTTTCATTAAAAAAAAAAAAAATAGGTAAAAAAGAGAAGATCCAAATAAGCAAAATCAGAAATGACAAAGGTGATGTTGCAACTGATTTCACAGATACCAAAGACCCTCAGATATGGTTATGAACACCCCCATACACACAAATTAGGAAATCTAGAGAAAATGAATAAATTCCTGGAATCACACAATCTCCCTAGATTGAATCAGGAAGAAATTGAAACCCTTAACAGACCAATATCATGTTCTGAAATGGAATCAGAAATAAAAAGAAAAAATCTACCAACTAAAAAAAGCCCTGGACCAGATGGATTCACAGCAGAATTCTACCAGACATACAAATAAGAGCTGGTACTAATTTTCCTGAAACTATTCCAGAAAATCAAGGAGGAGGGACTCCTCCCTAACTCATTATACAAAACCAGCATCCCCCAATACCAAAACTTGGCAAAGACACAGCAAGAAAACAAAACTACACACCAATATCCCTGATGAACACAGACACAAAAATTTCTCAGCAAAGTACTAGCAAAGTGAATCCAGCAGCACATCAAAATGTTAATTCAGCATGATCAAATAGGCTTCATTCCTAAGATTCACAGCTGGTTCAACGTGTGCAAATCAATAAATGTGATTCACCACATAAACAGAATGAAAAACAAAAAAAAAAGATCATCTCAATAGACGTGAGAAAATCTATTGAATCTGTCAAATCACGTCTTTTGATAAAATCTAACATCTCTTCATGTTAAAAACATTCAAGGAACTAGGCATTGAAAGAGTGTACCTCAAAATAATAAGAGCCATCTATGACAAACCCATAGCCAACATCATAGTGAATGGGCAAAAACTAGAGGCATTCCCCCTTGAGAACTGGAACAAGGCAAGAATGCCCACTCTCACCACTCTTATTCAACATAGTATTGGAAGTCCTTGCCAGAATAATCAGGCAAGATAAAGAAATAAAAGGCATCCAAAGAGGTAAAGAAGAAGTCAAACCATCTCTTTTTGCTGATAATATGATTCCATAGCTACAAAACTCTAAAGACTCTACAAAAAGGTTCTTGGAACACATAAATGACATCAGCAAAGTTTCAGGATACAAAATGAATGTACATAAATTAATAGCACTTCTATACACCAATAATATTCGAGGTGAGACCCAAATCAAAAACACAATTTCATTTACAATAGCCACAAAACAAAAACACAAATTAAAAAACAACTAGGAATACATCTAACCAAGGAAGTGAAAGACACAAGACATCTACAAAATATTGCTGAAAGAAATCATAGGTAATACAAACAAATAGAAAATCATTCCATGCTCATGGATTGGAAGTACCAATATCATTAAAAATCCGTACTGCCCAAAGCAATGTACAGTTTCAATGCTATTTCCATCAAGCTACCAATGTTATTTTTCACAGAGCTAGAAAAAAACTATTCTAAAATTCATATGGAACCATAAAAAGCCCAAATAGCTCTTCAAACCATACCATAAGGCTACAGTAACCAAAACGGTATGGTATTGGTACAAAAATAGAAAGACCAACGGAACACAATGGAGAACCTAGAAAGGAAGCTGCACATCTATAACCATCTGATCTTTGACAAAGTCAACAAAAACAAGCAATGGGGAAAAGACTCTCTAGTCAATAAATGGTGGTGGGATACGTGGCCAGCCATATGTAGAGGAATGAAACTGGACCCCTACCTTTTACCATACAAAAATTAAGTCAAGATGTATTAAAGATTTAAATGTAAGACCTCAAACTATAAAAATCCTAGAAGAGAACCTAAGAAATTGCATTCTGGATGCCGGCCTTCAGAAATAATCTATGACTAAGTCCTAAAATCAATTGCAACAAAAACAACATTTGACAAATGGGATCTGTTTAACTCAAGAGCTTCTGCACAGCAAAAGAATCTATCAATAGAGTACACAGACAACATACAGAATGAGAGAAAGTACTCGCAAACTGTGCATCCAACAAAGGTCTAATATCGAGAATCTATAAGAAACTGAAATAACTGAAACAGCATAAACAAATAACCCCCTTAAAAAGTGTGCAAAAGATATGAACAGACAATTCCCAAAAGAAGATTTATAAGCAGCCAGCAAACATATGAAAAATGTTCCTCACAAATTATCGCAGAAGTGAAAATCAAAACCACAGTGAGATACCATCTTACATCAGTCAGAATGGCTATTATTAAAAGTAAAAAACAAACAAACAAACAAACAAAAAACAGTAGATGCTTGAGAGGCTGTGGAAAACAGGGAATGCATATACAGTGTTGGAAAGAACATAAATTAGTTCAACTACAGTGGAAAGAAGTTTGGAGATTTCCCTAGAACTTAAAACAGGACTACTATTTGATCCAGCAATCCCATTAGTGGGTGGATGTCCCAAAGAAAAGAAATCATTCTACCAAATAGACACATGCACCCATTTGTTCATCACAGCACTATTCATGATAGAGAAGACATGGAATCAATCTAGATGTCCATCAATGGTGGATTGGGTAAAGATAATGTAGTACATATACACCATAGAATACTATGCAGCCATAAAAAAGAATGAAATCTTGTTCTTTGCAGCAACATGAATGCAGCTGGAGACCATTATCCTAAACGAATTAGCACAGAAGCAGAAAATCAGATGCCTTGTGTTCTCACTTACAATTGGGAGCTAAATACTAGTTACACATGGACATAAAGATGGCAACCATAGACACTGGAAACACTGGGGAAGGAGGGGGATAAGGTTTCAAAAACTACTGGATACTATGCTCAGTAACTGGTGACGGGATCTAGCAATCCCAAACCTCAGGTGTCAGATATATCCAGGTAACAAACCTGCACATGTACCCACTATATCTAAGATGAAAGTTGAAATTATTAAAAAGTTAAATAAGGACAGAAAAAATATCTATAATTAAATAAATATGAAAATGCTGCTTTTCAAAACTTCTGGAATATAGCTAAGGTAATACTTATAGGTATTCTAGTTTTAAGAGCTTGCTTTAGAACAGAAATAATGCTAAAAGTTAAAGCTAAGTATCCAACTTAAAATTTGAGTATTTTTATAAACAAGAGAGTAATTTAAGCCTAAAAAAGTAAAATGTAAAAACTAATAAAAATTGAAACAGAGAGGATCAATAGAGTCAAAAGAAGGCAATTTGTATAAACTAAAAACATGCCTTGTTAAATTAATAAAAGAGGCGTCAGCCAAAAGTACATTAATATGAAAGACAATATAGGTATAAGTAGAGATGCTTTTGATGTTATGCAGCTAATAAAAGAGTATTAGGAAAAACTTTATTCATGTAAACATATATATGAAATGAATACATTCTCATAAAAATTGATTTCACCAAAACTAATTCCAGAAGAAATAGTAAACCTTAATGGTTCAATCAGAATCAAAATAACTGAAATTTCTTTTAAAATCCTCTCATTGTGTAAACACCAGGTCCAGGTGGTTTCAAGGTAAGACTTTCAGGTAATTCTAGTATTACACAAAATTCTCCAGACCATTTAAAAAAGAAAGACAACAAAAACAGAAGATTATAAAAAATAAAAAATGTATATTACAGGCCCACCTAGTCATTAACAAATACAAAAATAGTAAGTACATTATTTGCATCTAAATCCATCAATTTAAAAAATAAAAATATATAGGTATAATCTAAGCTGGATTTCTCCAAAGAATGTAAACCCCATTTATACTAGAAAATGGATGAATGTAGTGCACCTCATTATTCCTACTTTAGATGGAGGGAAAAAATTAACATTCAATATCCATTCAGAATGAAAACCTTAGGAAACTAAAAAAGAAGGTAACTCCCCTAGCATAGTAAATGATTTTTACTAAAATACAATGAATATGTTATTAATGGCACATGTTGAAACCTTCTTTTAAAATTGTGAACAAGAAACAAGTCAGTGGAAAGTTTCTGTTATCACAATTTCTATTTAACATTGCATTGACGGTTCTAACTAATGCGGTGAGATAGGATTAAAATGTTTAATAATCAGAAAGGAAGAAACAACGCTGTCACTATATCTACAAAACATAAATAAACTTACTGATTATTAGAATTAATAATTTAGTCATGTTACTGGATAAATATTAATATTCAGAAGAAAACTGCATTTCTAGATAACAGTAAAAATCACTTGCAGAATATAATTGTATTAAAAGAAAATTACAATAACATCAAAAATATGAAATACCTAATAATTAAACTACTGTAAGATGAGTAAATCCTTTAGGAAGAAGACTATATACAATTTTATGGAAGGATATCAAAGAATACCTAAATTAAAAAAAAAATACCCACAACACATTCTTAGAAAATTTCTGTAATATAAATGCGTGGATAGTCCCTTAACTTAAAATACTCCTTCAAATAAAAATCCCACCAGGATTTCCTGTGGAATGTGGAAAATTTACTCCATATGAAGGGTGAAAACAGCCAGGACACTATTTTTTTTATTTTTATTTTTATTTATTTATTTTTTTGAGTCAGAATCTCACTCTGTGGCCCAGGCTAGAGTGTGATGGCACAATCTCGGCTCATTGCAGCCTCCGCCTCCCAGGTTCAAGCAATTCTCCTGCCTCAGCCTCCCCAGTAGCTGGGATTACAGGCGCCCGCCACCACACCCAACTAATTTTTGTATTTTTAGTAGAGACGGGGTTTCACCATGTGGGCCAAGCTGGTCTCGAACTCCTGACCTCAGGCAGTCCACCCACCTTGGCCTCCCAAAATGCTGGGATTACAGGCATGAGCCACCACGCTCAGCCAGGACTGTTAAAGAAGAAAAATAAAGAGGGGAATTTTCGTTTGAAGTATTATAATGTATTAATCTGTTCTCACACTGCTATGAAGAAATAACTGAGACTGGCTACTTTGTAAAGAAGACAGATTTAATTGACTCACAGTTCCACATTGCTGGGAGGCCTCAGGAAGCTTACAATCATGGAGGAAGGAAGAGGAGAAGCAGGCACCTTCTTCACAGGGATGGCAGAACAGAGTGAGTGCAAGCAGGGGAAATTCTAGACGCTTACAAAACCCTCAGATTTCATAAGACCCACTCGCTATCATGAGAACAGCATGGGAGAAACTGCCCCCATGATCCAGTCACCTCCCCCGGTCCTGCCCTTGACACATGGGGATTATGGGGATTACAATTTGAGGTGAGATTTGGTTGGGCACACACAGCAAAACCATATTATAGTGATTAAAACAGAATAGTGGTGAGGAAGAGATAGACAAGTAAAAAAATGGGACAAAATAGCAAGCCTTGAAACTATTCCATTCATGGATGCAAATTGGATTTACAGCCCAGTGGGCATTGCTGGTTAGTGTGGAAAAAGAGAGCCCATTTCATTAATAATACTGGAAAACATGGTCATCTATTTGAACAATAAAATAAAATTGGACTCCTACATCATACTCTACACAAATAAATATCATATAGATTAAAGACTTATCTCTAAGGGTATAGGAAAATATCTTTATAATTGTAGTGGAGAAAATAATTTTTTAATAAACTCATAAAAAGCAGATAGCCTAAAGTAAAAGATAATTTAAATGATACAAAAAAACTAAAAACTTTACAGAGAGGGAAATATAAGTAATAATCTGTAAAAAAGTGTTTCTAGTATTTACAACTGTCAGAGAATTAGTATTCAGACTATAAATCAGTAAAAAAAGATTCATAAAAATGAGTAAAAGATAAAAATAGGCATTTTGCAGAGGGGGTAATATAAATTGCTCATAATTTTTTTAATGCTTAAGCTTAATAGTAATTAACAAACTTCAAATTAAAACCACAACCCAATTCCAAAACATAACGACCTGATTGCAAAAAGTATTAAAAGCACATTAGTATTTGTTCAATACTAGTGTGCTGGGATGATTTTAATGATAAAAAACACTTTATTTTTCCGAAAATAATTTAGCATGGGTCTGCTTTGTGACCAAGCAAATTCATAATCATGTATATAGACTATAGTAACACTTTCACATTTGTACCAAGAGGCATTTACAATATTCTATTCTTATCAAAACTGTTTATAATAGTAAAAAATTAGAAACAACTCAAATAAGCCATTAAAAGGGTCTGGCTACTGACACAGTGGCTCAAGTCTGTAATCCCAGCACTTTGGAAGACTGAGGCAAAAGGATTGCTTGAGCCCAGGAATTGAAGACCAGCCTGGGAAAAACAGCAAGGTGCTAAATATATATATGCAAGCTGGGCATGCTGGTATGTGCCTGTGGTCCTGGCTACATGGGAGGCTGAGGTAGAAGGATTGCTTCAGCCCAGAAGACTGAGGCTGCAGTGAGCTGTGTTTGGGCCGCTGTATGCCAGCCTAGGCAACAGAGCAAGACTTTGTCAAAAAAAAAAAAAAAGTGGACTAGCTATACATTCAAATATTATAAAGCACTTAAAATAAACATTCTATCACTACCACATCCAAATAGATGAAGCTTAAAAACATGATACTCAGCAAACAAGCCAACTCAAGGATGCATAGGATATTATTTCATTTGCATAAATATCCAAAACATATGAAACAACACATCTAGGCTTGCTCGTAGGTGGAAAAATTATAATGAAAGTTAAGTGAGTGATTTCCATACTCTTCAGAATTGTAATTTCCTCTGGAGGAGGAGGATGGTGCAGCTAGCTACAACAACAGAGGCCTTTATGGCACTAGCAGCTGGTGACATTCACTTTCATAACATCTGGTGGCGATTATTCAGGTGTGTTTACAATTATTTTCTAAACTACATATGTTTAATACTTTTCATTTATGATAGATATAAGAATTAAAACTTTTTTAAAAAAGAGAACGTGTATATGAAACTTAAAATGCCATTGTGAGCCAGGTGATTGAGTTAGACAAGTTGCTGCTGCTCCTAGTGTGTTACTACCCTGTAAAATGGCTCATTAAGGAACAAATTTGGGGATTTTTTTTCTCATCATCTGTGCTGAGTTTAATTAAAAGCACACTTATTATACTGAACTATAGGATGGAGTATCTCCTGTAGCTGGAGAAATGTCCCTCAGTTTTGTAGTGACTAAATACTGGAGTCAATTTCTGAAGGAAATTGGAGATTATCCTTCCATGAATTTTTAAAAATATGCTTTGAATATAGCATATTATATGTAAAGTTCTGCATGGTTGTTCCATCATAAAATACTATATTTTATAATGCACTAGAAAGAATATTGTGATAGAAATCACAAAATTTCAGTTCTTGTTTTGCTTTTATTTCTTATAAGCTTAATCTCTGAGTCCTAATTTAATGCATTATCTATCCAATGCCCAGATCATGTTGTATTATGTAAATGTTCACATGAAATTATGCTAATAGTAATGTCCTTTACATATAAAAGGAGTCACTGCTCTTTGTATTTAATCACTCTTTTAAATGAATAATTGGCATATATTTATAATTGTATATAAATTTTTAACTTTTATTTTAGGTTAAGGGACGCATGTGCAGGTTTGTTATAGAGGTAAATTGCAGTTGTAGGGCTTTGGTTTGCAGATTATTTCATTACTCAGGTAATGAGCATAGTACCTAATAGGTAGTTGTTTTATTCTCATCTTCCTCCAACTCTCCACCATCAAGTTGGCTCTGGTTTCTGTTATTCCCTTCTTGTGTTCCTATGTACTCTATGTTTAGCTTCCACTTGTATGTGAGAACATGTGACATTTGGTTTTCTGTTCTGTAATCACTCATTTTTTTTCCAGTGAGAAGTTTGACATGTTTTCAGGTGCATTATACAGATATTGATATCTCATAAGGTCACCCCATCCAAATTTGCCAACCTTGTATAATATGTCATCACAATATGATTGGCCCTTCATATTCATGGGTTCCACATCTGTGGATTCAAAAAACTGAAGACTGAACATACTTGGAAAAAAATACAATAAAAATAATACAACAGTAAAAATAATATAAATAAAATATAGTATAACAACTATTTATATAAACTTTACATTTTATTAGGTATTATAAATATCTGGAGATGATTTAAAATATACTAGAGGATGTGTATAGGCTATCTGAAAATTCTACACCAATTTACGTAAGGAACTTGAGCATCTGCAGATTTTGGTAACCATAGGGATCCTGGAACTAATCCTCTGAAGATACCAGGAGCAACTGTATATATTTTTCACCCCCTTAATTGCTCAGAATCCTGCTCTGCTAGTCTAATGAATAATGAAAATTTAACTGTGTCAGTGTGGCTATGTGTAATAATAGCATGGTAGCTTAATTTTGGTTACATAGTTGAATTATAACAAAATAATTTAGGAAAAGCCATATAAGTTGAATAAATGGTTATTCCATAAGCTGCAGTGCTCTGTAACTGTAGAATCAAAAACAGGTGAAGATGGTAGCAATAGATATACAATTGGCCCTTGAACAAATGGGGGTTAGGGAAACCAACTCCTCTCCCAGTCAGACATCCGTGTATAACTTTTAACTCCCCAAAAACTTAGCCATTAAAAGTCTACTGTTGACCGCAAGCCTTACCAATAACATAAACAGTTAACACATATTTTGTAAATGTATTATGTACTGTATTCTTACAATAAAGTAAGCTAGAGAGATAATATTGTATTAAAATCATAGGAAAGAAAATATATATTGACTATTGATTAAGTCAAATTGGATCATTATAAAGGTTTTCATCTTCCTCGTCTTCACATTGAGTAGGCTGAGAAGGAAACAGGAGGAAATAGTGAAGGAGGTGGAAGAGGAGGCAGGAGAGGCAAACATACTGTAATTTTACAAAAATACATCATAATTTCTGTCTGATTTTTTTTTTTTTTGCTTTTTCATTTCTAAAAAAAGTTTTTACAGTTACCAATCCTTTCTCCACAATTTGCCCATATCATAGAAGGGTTCATGTCATAAGATAAGTCAAAAGTAGTCTTGAATAATCAGAACCCTTCTACCAGATTGTCTAATGTCAGTTTTGTTTTCTGGCACTGCTTATTTGATGTCTTCTTCCTCATCATCTAGCTGTGGTACAGAAGCCTTAATTTCCATCATTATCTTTTGTTAATTCTTTTAGTGTGGTGTCTATTAGTTCTACTTTTTCTAAGATCCATATCTTGTAACCTTGCACCCCAACTGTTTTATTGTTGTGGTTGATTTTGTTTTGTTTTTGGTTTTTGCCACATCCACAGTCTCTTTCATGATTTCCTTGATTGACTCTGTTGTAAATCCTGTGATGTCACGCACAATACCTGGGTACAGTTTTCTCCAGCAATAATTTATTGTTTCAGACTTGATGACTTTCACAGCTTTTTCTATAACAATGATGGCATCTTCAATGGTATAATCCTTCCAGACTTTCATGATGTATTCTCTATCAGGATTCTCTTCTATTGCATTGACAATCCTTTCTATAGAATGCCATGTGTAATGAGCCTTAAGCGTCCTAATGACCCCCTGATTTAGCAAGTAGACTAAGTCATTGCCTTCAATGTTGAGCTCATGAAGTTCTGAGTGCTAGGGGCATTGTCCAATATCAAAAGAATGTTAGAAAGGCAGTCCTGTATTGGATCCCAGCACTTTTGGGAGGTCGAGGCAGGCAGATCACCTGAAGTCAGGAATTCAAGACCAGCCTGGTCAACATGGTGAAACCCTGTCTCTAATAAAAATACAAAAATTAGCCAGGCATGGTGGCAGATGCCTGTAATCCCAGCTACTCTGGAGCCTGAGGCAGGAGAATTGCTTGAATGCAACCCAGGAGGTGGAGATTGTAGTGACCTGAGATCACACCACTGCCCTCCAACCTGGGCGATAAAGCGAAACTCTGTCAATAAAATAAAAAGAGAGAGAGAGAGAGGGAGAGAGGGAGAGAGGGAGAGAAAAAAGGAAAGGAAGGAAAGGAAGAAAAGCAAGAAAGGCAGCCCCTTACTGAGGCTTGTGTCTTCATGGACAAAGCATCAGTGAAATCAATCCAGAATTCTCATTGTCCAGGCTTTCTTGTGGTACAACAAAGACTGGCAGCTGGTGCTTATTTTTTTCCTTTCATAGTTCTGGGGTTAGCAGCTTTATAGATAAGGGCAGTCCTAATAATAAACCCAAGTGCATTTACAGTAAACAGTAAAGTTTGCCTATTCCTTCTTGTCTCAAATACTAATGCTCACTTCTCTTCCTTACTAATAAATGTCCTTTGTGGCACTTTTTTTTTTTTTGAATAAGGTACTTTTTTCCTTATTAAAAACCTATTTAGGTAGATATACTTTCCCCTCAATGATTTTCTTAATGGGGTCTGGGAATTTTGCTGCTGCTTGGTCTGCAGAAGTTGTTTCCCCTGCTGTTTTGACATTTTGTAAAGCCTAAACCTATTTCTATAATCATCAAGCCATCCTTTGCTTTATATCCTTCACCATCTTTTTGATTTAAGTTTTCACATAATGACTTCATTTTTTCTCAAATCACATTAGAATTTATAGGCATGCTTTTCTTATACCAATCCTGAAGCCACATAAAAGCTATATTTTCAGTAAAGGTGGTAAAACAAGTATTTCACAAAAAGAGTAAGATTTTGTGTCTGTTGGTATAACTGCAATGACAACTTCATGAATTTCTTCTTCTGTCTTTACCATGGTTCTTATGCTGGATTCATTTATCTTGTAAAAGTGGGCAGCTACAACTGTATCGTATCAAGCAATTCAACTTTTTCTTGCAATGTCATGAGTTTTCTCTGCTTCTTGGGAACACTTCCAGCATCACTAGTGGCACTTCATATGGGTTCAATGTTGTTATTCAAGGTTTATGGCATTTGCACTAAGCACAATAAAAATATGAGAAAACCATGATAGTTTACCTTTTACTGCTATGTGCAATTTACGGTAGACAGGAACTGCTCAATTGAAATGATTACTGTTACAAGGGCATTTTAAGCAGATAAAACACTTCAGCTCAAGGCAATAGCAACAGGAGGTGACTATAAAATTATTACAGCAATAAAGTAAGTACTATAGTTAATTTTATGCAGTTATGATTTACTTTTGCATCTGTACCTTCGTTTGCATTTCTCTGAACTGCAATAGAGCCATGAATAATCCATTTGTATGTATAAGTTTTGATAAATTTTAACTTTTTATAATAGATTTGTGATATTTTTAGTGGTAAATGATAAAGCAGACTAGTATATACATATATTTTATGCAACATGACATACCTTTTTCTTAATTTTTGATATTTTTTGACCTATATTTTATATATCTTTGTCTTCAAGTTTTTTCAAATTGTCCAACGTCTCCCCCAATTTTTCTTATATAGTTATTGAAAAAATGCTGTATATAAGTTACCTGTGTAGTCCAAATCTGTGTTGTTCAAGGGTCAATTGTACATATACAGTCATGCATCTTTTTAAAGATATGCATATGTTCTCAGAAATGTGTTATTAGGCAATTTCATCATTGTGGGAACACCAAAAACTGCACTTAAAAAACCTAGATGGTATAGCCTACTACACACCTAATCTATATGGTATAGTCTATTATACCTAGGCTAAAAACCTGTACCACATGTCATTGCACTGAATATTGCAGGCAATTGTAACACAATGGTAAGTATTTGTGTATCTAAACATATCTAAATGTTGATTATCTAAACATAGAGAAGGTATAGTAAAATACAGTATTATGGGACCATTGTTGTACATGCAGTGTGCATTAACTGAAACATTCTTATGCAGTGCCTGACTTTATTTTCCATGAGGTGTGTTATTATATAGCTTAGTCATTTGAATTCCCTTTTCATCAGAATCCCTCTCACTTTCTGGGTTTATTATAATGCTTGCATTTGTTTTTATGTTGATTAATTAGAAATATTTTTGGAAAGTTCAACTCTAGAACTTACATACTCTACCTTAATGAACTCTAATTTTAAAGAGGGAGCTTTAGAAAATCTTTTAAGGAAATGAAAATGCCTTGTGAACTTCCAAAACACTCATATTTCCCCCTTTCTCAACTTTGTTGATTGGCCCGTAACCCTTAAAGGAGAAAAAAATCTATCAAGTAGAGCTGGATCAAGTGTAATTTTGGTTTGTTTTATTTTTTAATAGTTTTTTCTCTCAGGGAAGTTTCATGTCTTTCTTCAGTCATGGGAGTTTCTCTGCTATCATTTATTCAATTATGCCTCTGGCCCATGCTCATTATTTTCATGCTCTGGCAGTTTAGCATAATGGTTAAGAGCATGCCCTCTTGGGCCTGATTGCTCAGGTCCAATTCCTGGCTTCTCTATTTATTAGCTATGTGACCATGGGTAAGTTAATTACTTTCTCTTCCTCAAAGGCTTGCTGCGATGAGTAAGTAAATGAATATATGTAAAGTGCTTAGACAGTGCTCAGTATATTTTAAGCATTACGTAAGTGCTTGCTCTTATTATAATGATTACCTTTATATAGAGGTGTAAATCTTTTTATCTTTTTTTCCATTCCTCTTTCATACTTTCTGTCTGTATAACATTTGGAATTGCCTTATGAGCTACTAGGCTTGGTGCTCCAGAATATTTGTGTGCCCAATAGCTGTGTCCACCTTTCTTTTTCAGTCTATATAATTAGAGTTTGCTTAGTTTTTTGTTACAATTTCAATCATTATATTTTTATATTTCAAAAATCTCTAATAATTTCTTATTGTACAATTGCTTAGTCTTATATAGGTATAATATCTTCCTAATCTCTCTCCAGATATTTGGACATATTTTGGACATTTTACGAAACACACTTTTTGCTAACTCTTTCATCACCTGTAAGTGTCTCTGTCATGGTTCTGGTATTTGCTGCTTTCTTGTGCACTTTGTAGCTTAGTTGTCCTGTATGACTATCTCCTCTTTTCATTCAGGGAGATGGGTATGAGCTGAAATGTGGCTTGGATACTTCGTTAGTGACTGTGAGAAAGTGGCATCCCTTGGCAGCTGTTTTTCTGAGTATGGGCACTTGCAACCAAATGTTGTGAGCCATTCAGGACACATTATGCCTCTGTCTTCCTGACCTCCTTCAGTTAATATTCCTACCTCGGGACTTTTCCATTGTTGTTTGCCAAGGTTAACTTACCCGACTACTC
The DNA here is from genome assembly GCF_028885655.2 of Pongo abelii. Lineage (NCBI taxonomy): Eukaryota > Metazoa > Chordata > Mammalia > Primates > Hominidae > Pongo > Pongo abelii. The sequence goes on along the minus strand of NC_071991.2, from coordinate 87,196,335 downwards.
CAGCTGTGAGACCATGCTAATAATTCTGGTCATTGCTCCTTAGCCTCTTATTCACTGGTTCCATGCCCTACCAGCACAGACCAGTTAATGTTTTATTTTAAAGTTGTGCTTTGATATGGCTTTTTTCCCCTGCTTTTTGTTTCTTGGGATTCTCTAGAGTCTGTAGCGCATCTAGAGTGACTTTTTGTTTTTAGTGGAGCTATGATTTATTTTTATATATGACAAAATAATGTCTATGAATTTGATGCAGAAGGAGAAAATTGCATAATGTATTCAAGTCTGCTATGTTGAAGTAGAATTCAATAGTGACCTTCAAAAAGATATGTTCTAACCACACGAACCTGTGAATGTGACCTTTTTTTTTTTTTTAAGGCGACTTATGCAGGTGTCATTAAGTTAAGAATCTGGAAATCAGGTCATCCTCGATTATCTGGGTGGACCCTAAAGTTAGTGATAAATGTCCTCACGTGAAACACACAGGGAGAAGGAACAGAAGATCATGTAAAGATAGAGGCAAAGATGGGAGTTATGTGGTCACAAGCCAAGGAACTCCATTAACCACTGGAGCTGGAAGAGGCAGGGAGGGATTCAACTTTAAGCTTTTAGAGGAAGTGTAGACCTGCTGACATTTTGATTTTGGACTTCTGGCTGCCGGGCTGTGAAATAATAAATTTCTCTTGTTTCAATTAACCAAGTTTGTGGTAATTTTTAATGGAAGTCCTAGGAAATTAATAAAGGTATCTTCTTCTATTAATACCCAATTTTAGCAGAAAATATTGTCTCTCATTTTACAGAAAATATTAAGACAGTACATGAAATCTTCCTTAATTTCCTCCTTGTCACTTACAAACATGTTTATATCCACATCTATACCTACCTTCCACATCCCACCTACTGTTCAAAGTTACATTTGTGTTAGGGACCCTCTGCCATTTCTGCCTCTGCTTTACCAACAAACGTCTTTGTAATCTGGTAGACATTTTCCTTTTACATATGAAAATAGCCAAGCCTCTTTGAAATAAAAAATTCCTGCAGGTTTAACAAATCATCCTTCAACTTCTGCTCTGGATTCTGTCTTCATTTTACAGCCAATCATTGAGGGAGAGTAGCCAGCACACACCGTCCTGTCTGTATCACATATCTCAAACTAATGCAGTCTTTCTCTTGAGGCTAATATGCCACTGAAAGCTAACGGTACCAAGATCCTTCACATTACCAAAGCCTGTACACATTTCCTATGCTTATATCAATTGCCCTCACTTTGATATTTGACTCCCACCATTGCACACCACCCTTCAATCTCTGTTTACCGTCTTCTTCTGTTTCTTCTGATAGGCTGTTTCTTCCCAATCTCACACATAGGTTTCTTTCTCTCCCCAATGCCTTTTAAATGTCAGGAGTATAATCCAAGGTTCTGCCTTTGTCCCTTACTTCTTGCTACATTGCATGATCTCAAGGTGACCACATTCATACTCATGATTTTATCTTTATTTGATATACTGGAGACTCTCAAATATATTCTCATAATTTAGAACTCACTTTGGGCTTCAGTATTGAACATCCAACTGTCACTGGTACATCTCCATTAGGATGTCCCAAGGACACTTTATTTTTGACATCTTCTCATCCTGACTTCAGACTTGTTACTCTGTATTACCTTTTTTAGTCAACAGATTCTTCATTCAAACAACTGAAACAGAACATTGTTATTATCTAGAAGTCCTTTTTGTGTTCTCTTATATCATATCTTTGTACGTGATTTAAGCAATCATTTTATTCTGCTGTATGTCATGTAAAATTGGATCTAGAATGATAAATAGTTTTTATCTCAATCACCATGTGCCATTGATTTGTAGGGGCTGCCAAGAGCACAAAGTTGAGAAAGATAGAGTGATCACCTCCAGAGTGAGAGGAGAGACTTCCACAATTGATGATAGATAGATGAAATGGCAAGGGTGAAGAAAAGTGAAGCGTCTAGCTCTGAATGTATTATCCATGATCTTAGATTATAAAGTTCACAGGTTAAGTGAGTGTGTGTGTGTGTGTGTGTATGCACGCGTGCGTGCACGCATGCACGTGCACAGGCACACACTTGATTTGGGATATTTTAGTAAATAAACAGATAAGCACAAAAAAGATGGTTAAAGCAGGAAGAACAAAGTCAGAGAGGAGTCAAGTGGAACTTAGGGGATACTAACGAGAACTCCATAATTTAATTTGCCTAGAGGGAAGTTTGTAGTTGATGAGAGAAATTTAGATTGGACTCAAATTAGTTAAAGCCATTTGTGCCAAGTTAAATAATTTTTATTTAAGATAATACAAAAGGATAGTAAAATCTCATTCTTTCCGGCATTGTGGAATTTTAAAAATTCCATTTAAATTTATTTTTAAACACTTCCCTTACAGGATAATCTCAAAATAAAATGATGCAGTTTAAAACAATAACAATTATTCAAAAAAATAGAAACATGTTGTGAAAATACAGATTATTCTTCTATTTTAATTAAGAATGGTAGTAACAGCAGTAATATATCTTCTTCCTGCAGTGTCACCCACCATCTGTGTGTTTCTTGACCCCTGGCAATAGTCCCAGGCAGGGATAGAAATCATCCCTGCAGTGGGTGCAGCCACATTAATTTTCACTAGGGCTTCATAGTAAGTTTCCATATTGCAGTTCTTTTAGGGAGAGACCTCTGGTCACTTGACTTCATGGCAGACAGCTCAGCTAATTGAAGAAGTGATAGTATTCTCTACAACCATGAGTACAATTAATGAAAGTATTCTGCTATTGCCTAGGCTTAGATGTTTTGTCTTCACATAATTTATCAGAGAATTTGAGGTTGGCAAGTAGATTTTTAAGATGTCATTTGGGACTTTCACTGACCTCCAGAACAGGGCCATTTCCATTCTTCTTCTGAGCAGCTTGCCTATTTGACTTTAACAAGCCACCGGAATAGCTGCCCTAACACCCCTGCTGTTGCTATTTCTGGTATTATCAGTCTAGCACCAAGGTTTAGTTATTTTTTCTCTTTTCTCATCATCAGCCAGCTATGAAAAAAGAACTGTTCTTCATGATAAAGGTCATATTTGCATTTCAAAATTTTGAGTGACTGTACTGCCTGATATTAATATATGTTATAAATAAAATGGACTTAAATTTCCAAGTAGCAGCATTGACTATAAATAAATATATCTAGGTAGGAACTACAGGAGGCTCACCTATCAGTGATTGTTTCCAGTTTTAAAGATATACTTTTAATAAACTATAATATGATTTCCTCTAAGATACAGTTTTTCATATAAAAACCAAAGTGGCAAGTACAGTTCAAGTAATTCCAAAGTTCCTCTTGCATGAATCGCCTTCTCACATATGTTATCCTAACATTGATCTTTCATTTAACTTCAAGGTGTGCTCTATTTCCCTCTGTGAAATCGGACTTTGTACTTCATTGGTCATTTTATCCACATATGCTTTCTCTTTATGTTTCTTTATTTGGTTCCAAAAATATTGGCATTGTAATAAGTAGAGTTTTTATCAGGTATATCATAAAAATAATTATCCTTTTCAGGAAATCAAAAAAGTGAGGAAATGGCTCCAAAAACTTAGTACTAATGTGTATGTGTCTCTGTGTGTGTGTGTGTGTGTGTGTGTGTCTTTGGGAGTGTTGGCAATGGAAAGAAGTTAAACTAAAATTGCATACACTAAGTTGTACCAATATTTTGTGAATCAATTTAAATAATTCTGTGCTACTAAATTGGGAACATTATTTATTAGAAAAAGGACTTCCCCGAGAATTGAGGAGTTGACTGTTTGGAGTGATTTGACCAACTGGTTATTTTATCATTCTGCAGACCTTGATTTAAACCACATTTTATGTCCTTGTATTCCCTCCTTTTCATTTGTTAATATTGATCCTTTGTTTCACCTTTTTATCCTGTTCCCTCAAAATATGAAATGCTTCTTTCTTCTTTCCAAGGCTATATTTCCCACCTGCTAGTGACTGGATTCCCTTTCTCCTTTGTGAACTTGCTCTATCCAGTGTAATTTCTCTGTTTTGTATATTCTACACCTTTTACAGTAGCTATTTGATATCAGCCTGTTATCAGGATTCTGGTGGTTGCAAGTGACAAATCAAATTTGTAAGTGTGGAAATTTATTGGTTCACAAATTTGAAAAGACCAAAGAAACAAGTAGTTTTAAACATGACTGCATCCATGGGCTCAGATGATAACATTTTTTTCTTTCATCTCTTCACTCTACTTCCCTCTATGTGTTGATCAAACTTACTTCCACCAAATATAGTCTAGTTATACATGAGACCTGGAGTGACCATAGATATCTTCAGACCTTATCCTACAAGCCAGGCATTGTAGAAGACAGGACTTCTCGTTGTCCACAATCAGTTAATGGTTCTTAAGTTATTGAACTACTGCTGAAATCGGTAGCGAGGAAGGAGTCATTTTCCAATAGAAGGATGTTTTTGCTTTTTCATTTGAATAAGAGAAGAAATGCTGAACACTCAAGCAATAGGTGTCCTCTAAATATATTTGTTTCTTAACATAGAAAGTACGTTGGGTAGGATAGAAACATAAAAGAGGAAGAGATTTTGGAGTGATTATTAAAAATCTGATTTGTGACATATTGTGGGGTTTCTGTATGTCTGGTGATAGGTAGCTGAAAATACAGATTGCACTTTAGGATAATGAAGTTCACTGTCTTCAATATATTACTCTCTATTTAATTATATCTTTTCTGGAAATAATCTCCCTTTGGTAATCTAAAGGCTGCCCACATTTCACTTTGCTCTTCCTACACATGTTGCTGTGATGAACCTTTTGGACCAAAAGTCTAATGAGTATCTTTCTGCTATGTTTATTAAAAACAGCATTCTTACTAAAAGTAATGACTACTTTTCTTTCTTCACAGTACTTGATTACATTGTCTTTGGCATTATTCAATGCTGTATTTCCAACTCCCTATCAACAGACACACGCAAATCACAATATATCACAAATCCAATTTTTAATAATCACTTCCAGATTCCTCCTCTTTCTATGTTTTTATCATATTCAATGATTTTAACAATTCTTTATTAAAGCATCTAAGGAAGTCAGTCAGTATTGGCTTTCCTCTTTCTCATGTGTACGTTCAGCATCCCAACAAATCCCACCTATGTTAGACTTCTTTAGAGTCTATTCTCTGCCTTCCAACAACATTGCAAACATTTCATGATGAGATCTTTCTTAAACTATTCCAACAGCTTTTTAACGTATCTGCAGTCTTCATTCTTTTCTATTCCAGGCAGCAAGGCACAATGCTATTTGATTTATTTTTCTTTTTTTTTTCAAGTAGACATTTTCTTTTTAATAAAACAAAGCACAAATTTAACAGTCTTATAATGGGATTCAACATTTTTCCTTCACACAGCTCGGGTTTCAGTACCTGGCTTTAAAGCAAATCCAGTATGTGAAAATGGGGATGTGTACCCATCAGATCTGGGGCAAGAGATTCACTTCACAGAATGAATGCTTCTTTTCTTTACCAGAGGAATTTTCATAGTATTCTCTGGAAGGGATAAGCTTTCCTCATACATATAAACACTTAGTAAATTTTTAATTTAAGTACACTCTTTAGACAAGCGCTGTATAAAGAGAAGACTCAGATCAGGCAGATGGTGCATGTTATTTTTCAAGCAATTACCTTATTTCAAATGAAATCCAAATGTTTTGTCAACATCTGGTTGACATTCAGTGCCTTGCCTAGATTGTTCTTTTTTATTTTTATTTTTTGGTAATAGAAACATTTATTTTTCCAAATTAACATGTTTTCTTCTTTTTTTTAATTATACTTTAAGTTCTATGGTACATGTGCACAACATGCAGGTTTGTTACATATGTATACATGTGCCATGTTGGTGTGCTGCACCCATTAACTCGTCTTTTACATTAGGTATATCTCCTAATACTATCCCTCCCCCTTCCCCCTACCCCACAACAGGCCCTGGTGTGTGATGTTCCCCTTCCTGTGTCCAAGTGTTCTCATTGTTCAATTCCCACCTATGAGTGAGAACATGTGGTGTTTGGTTTTTTGTCCTTGCGATAATTTGCTGAGAATGATGGTTTCCAGCTTCATCTATGTCCCTACAAAGGACATGAACTCATCCTTTCTTATGGCTGCATAGTATTCCATGGTGTATATGTGCCACATTTTCTTAATCCAGTCTATCATTGGTGGACATTTGGGTTGGTTCCAAGTCTTTGCTGTTGTGAATAGTGCCGCAGTAAACATACGTGTGCATGTGTCTTTATAGCAGCATGATTTATAATCCTTTGGGTATATACCCAGTAATGGGATGGCTGGGTCAAATGGTATTTCTAGTTCTAGATACTTGAGGAATCACCACACTGACTTCCACAATGGTTGAACTAGTTTACAGTCCCACCAACAGTGTAAAAGTGTTCCTATTTCTCCACATCCTCTCCAGCACCTGTTGTTTCCTGACTTTTTAATGATCGCCATTCTAACTGGTGTGAGATGGTATCTCATTGTGGTTTTGATTTGCAATTTCTCTGAGGGCCAGTGATGATGAGTAATTTTTCATGTGTCTTTTGGCTGCATAAATGTCTTCTTTTGAGAAGTGTCTGTTCATATCCTTCGCCCACTTTTGGGGCGTTGGGGTTGTTTGTTTTTTTCTTGTAAATTTGTTTGGGTTCTTTGTAGATTCTGGATATTAGCCCTTTGACAGATGGGTAGATTGCAAAAATTTTCTCCCATTTTGTGGGTTGCCTGTCCACCCTGATGGTAGTTTCTTTTGCTGTGCAGAAACTCTTTAGATTAATTAGATCCCCTTTGTCAATTTTGGCTTTTGTTGCCATTGCTTTTGGTGTTTTAGACATGAAGTCCTTGCCCATGCCTATGTCCTGAATGGTATTGCCTAGGTTTTCTTCTAGGGTTTTTATGGTTTTAGGTCTAACATTTAAGTCTTTAATCCATCTTGAATTGATTTTTGTATAAGGTGTAAGGAAGGGATCCACTTTCAGCTTCCTACATATGGCTAGCCAGTTTTCCCAGCACCATTTATTAAATAGGGAATCCATTCCCCATTGCTTGTTTTTGTCAGGTTTGTCAAAGAGCAGATTGTAGATGTGCTGTCAAAGAGCAGGTTGTAGATGTGTGTTATTATTTCTGAGGGCTCTGTTCTGTTCCATTGGTCTACATCTCTGTTTTGGTACCAGTACCATGCTGTTTTGGTTACTGTAGCCTTGTAGTATAGTTTGAAGTCAGGTAGCATGACGCCTCCAGCTTTGCTCTTTTGGCTTAGGATTGACTTGGCAATGCGGGCTCATTTTTGGTTCCATATGAACTTGAAAGTAGTTTTTTCCAATTCTGTGAAGACAGTCATTGGTAGCTTGATGGGGATGGCATTGAATCTATACACTACCTTGGGCAATATGGCCATTTTCATGATATTGATTCTTCCTACCCATGAGCATGGACTATTTTTCCATTTGTTTGTGTCCTCTTTTATTTCATTGAGCAGTGGTTTGTAGTTCTCCTTGAAGAGGTCCTTCACATCCCTTGTAAGTTGGATTCCTAGGTATTTTATTCTCTTTGAAGCAATTGTGAATGGGAGTTCACTCATGATTTGGCTCTGTTTGTCTGTTATTGGTAAATAAGAATGCTTGTGAATTTTGCGCATTGATTTTGTATCCTGAGACTTTGCTGAAGTTGCTTATCAGCTTAAGGAGATTTTGGGCTGAGACAATGGGGTTTTGTAGATATACAATCATGTCATCTGCAAACAGGGACAATTTGACTTCCTCTTTTCCTAATGAATACCCTTTATTTCTTTCTCCTGCCTGATTGCCCTGGCCAGAACTTCCAATACTATGTTGAATAGGAGTGGTGAGAGAGGGCATCCCTGTCTTGTGCCAGTTTTCAAAGGGAATGCTTCCAGTTTTTGCCCATTCAGTATGATATTGGCTGTGGGTTTGTCATAAATAACTCTTATTATTTTGAGACACGTCCCATCAATACCTAATTTATTGAGAGTTTTCAGCATGAAGGGCTGTTGAATTTTGTCAAAGGCCTTTTCTGCATCTTTTGAGAAATCATGTGGTTTTTGTCTTTGGTTCTGTTTATATGCTGGATTACGTTTATTGATTTGCATATGTTGAACCAGCCTTGCATCCCAGGGATGAAGCCCACTTGATCATGGTGGATAAGCTTTTTGATGTGTTGGCTGGATTCAGTTTGCCAGTATTTTATTGAGGATTTTTGCATCAATGTTCATCAGGGATATTGGTCTAAAATTCTCTTTTTTGTTGTTGTATCTCTGCCAGGCTTTGGTATCAGGATGATGCTGGCCTCATAAAATGAGTTAGGGAGGATTCCCTCTGTTCCTATTGATTGGAATAGTTTCAGAAGGAATGGTACCAGCTCCTCTTTGTACCTCTGGTAGAATTTGGCTGTGAATCCATCTGGTCCTGGACTTTTTTTGGTGGGTAAGCTATTAATTATTTCCTCAATTTCAGAGCCTGTTATTGGTCTATTCAGGGATTCAACTTCTTCCTGATTTAGTCTTGGGAGGCTGTATGTGTCCAGAAGCTTGTCTATTTCTTCTTGATTTTCTAGTTTATTTGTGTAGAGGTGTTTTTAGTATTCTCTGATGGTAGTTTGTATTTCTGTGGGATCAGTGGTGATATCCCCTGTATCATATTTGATTAATTTTTCTACATGAAAAAATTTGTCTTTTCGGAAGTTAAGGATTTTTTAAAAACCTTCATTGTGTCTTTTTAGCTTACAACATAAGGTTCAAAATTTTTATCATGAAATTTTTAAATTATTCTCATTTTTTCTCAATAGTCTTGCAATTCCACATTCCATATTTCAACCACATTGAGAAATTTGCCATTCTCCCAAAATATCATTCTCCTTAATGCTTCTGTATCTGCGCTCATACTGTTCTTTCTACTAGCAGCACCCTTTTTTATTGAATTTGATCTCAGTCTTCTAAGCCATAGGACCAGGAAAGCACCTAGCACATAGCAAATGGTCAATAAATATGTGTTGCATGTATGAATAAATTTGATCATACTTAATTTATTTTAGTTTTACATTTTCTAAATTGGAATCATAATTTATGCCTTGAGTACTTCACAGGCAAAATCAAGAAGGTTTTGTTAAAATTGATTAATTAAAATTTATGTCTTAATTAGCCTAACATAGTGAACTTGTTCCATAAAACACAGATAGAACAGGAGCCAAAAATACTATGGGAAAATCATTAGAAAGTTGTTCTTAATAAATCAAAACAAAGGTAATTGAAGTGAAATGCAGGGTTCTAAACAACAGATACATTCTCAAAATATGACTTTGAGTACATTTCACAAAATAACTAAGTTTTGCAGCTACTCCTTTATGTTCCTGTCACTTTTAAAAATGATCTTTTGAGCTTTATTTGTAGCACAGCAAGGCTCAGAGAGTTGGAGAAGGGAAAAAAATGCTTTAATCTTCATCTTTTTCCCTCTTATAGATTTATAGGTGGAAAGTTTTCTTAAAAGAAACAATGTATACACCACCTACCATCAGATCAAGAAAACAAAACAAGCATTTAATTAACTGTCTTTGACAGAACATTGGAAAGGCCATCTCCAATTCTGTTTACCTATTCCCCAGCTTTGGGACAAATGTTGCCTTTATACTGTCCTCTTGTTTTCTCACAGTGTTTGTAATGCACGGAAAAACAAATACTATTACATTGATTTTCAAATGCTATGTAGCTGCAGTTTTAAAAATAAACAGTTGTTTTTTGTAATCTTAAAAAAGTGCTTTAACTGATTAAAAGACTACTTCTCACGTATAGATAATTATAAAAACATGTAATCAATTTTTATAACAAACCTAAGCACTATGTCATCATAAAAATGCACAACGCTTCAAAAGTAGTTTTGAGGATATTTTACTAAAACCAGATTCTAAAAGAAAAAATTAACTTCAAAAGACAGACTAAAGCAGTGACCTCATGCTACTCACTACAAAGAAGCAACAGTAGACAATAGGGTCGTCAAAATGAAAACCATGCCAAGCTAAATGAAAGGAAGACAATAAACTTGCTTTCTTTCAAAAAATGGTTTCATCAGGATTTCTAATGACATCTCAAGGGTTATAAATGAAAGGTAGACCAAATGGCTAGGTGGAGTTGTTGGTTAAATGTTTTATTTTGTTACAATTAATTTTCAAGTTAAATTATTTAAAGTGGTCAAGTTCTAATTAAATACTAGAATTTTATTCAGTTTTAGCCAACTTATAAATATTTACTGCTAGAAGCTTACAAACAACATGCTCAGTTTAATATTTTCCATTTGCAAAGTATGACACAATTGAAGAAACAAATGGGACCCAATTCATTATTTCTGGAGTATTATTTTATATTTATGAAGCTTGTTTTATAAATATCACCTTGATGTCTAGCACATATTAAGACCTCAAATACTTAATGTTTTATTGATGTGCCATTGCATGGCAGATGTCCTGAGTGGTAGATTTAAATTTGCTCCCAAACTTCAATTTAATTCTCATTTCCTAGGCCATCAGCATTTCCAATACACAAAACAAGGCTTTGGCATTTCTCTAAATAATAATAAAATGACTTTACATGTTTGGAAAAGTTATTTTTCTGCATCAATAATGTTACACATTAATCTCAATAAGAGATTTTTTCTTTTTCTCAAGTCAGTAGCTACATTCTGCTTTTTCTGTTTCAGATAACGGTCTTTCAAATTCACGTCTTGGCCATGAAGAGTAGACATACTAAAAATCCATTCTTAATGCACTCTTCCCCTGTGACTGATGACTATTCCACAACCTCTCATCTCTACCAAAATCTCCAACACTATCTCCCCGCTTCATTCTTAACTGGTGACATTTTTCCTATTTAAGTGAGAAAATACACATAATGATCCTTAGAAGGCATGTTCCCCAAACTCCCAACACCATGTAACTGACCTGCTTACTTTTGTACTTATCTCTTTTAACTGCACTCTAGTATTATGAAAAAGTTTGTGTATCCATCTAGAGTCTTATATCAACTCTTCCACTTGCAGTTCTTCCCTTGTCATTTCCTTATTCAGGTTTCCCTTGCAGGACGTCACTCTACCCTGACTTTCCTCCATTGTTGCTAACCGCTCTTTTTCAAACTCACTGTGGATTCCTTCACATCTCCCATCCTCCAAATATTGGAAGTGTTCTTGGGCTCAATCCATGGTGTCCTCTCACTTCTATCCTTATTTATCCTTAGTAATCTCTTCTGGTCTCAGGGAGACAGAGAATATAAAACTCTCAAATGTGTAGCTCTGAAATGGATTTGTCTCCTGATTCCAGATTTTATGTAAGTCAACAGACTTGCATCTGTATTTGGACGTCTAATAGGCATCTGAAAATTATCTAGACCTTACTCTTGATCTTTCTTCTTAAAAACCTGTTTTTCTTCAAGTCTTACCATTCCAAGGAAATGGAAACTTCAGCCTTCCAGCTTGTCTGGCCAAAAACTCCACCTTCTCTTTTTCTTTCTCATTACACATCAAATCAGGAAAACATGTTTCTCTACTTTAAAAATTTAGCAATTTCCAATCACCTTGTTAACACCCAGAAATACTGTAATAGCTTTATAACCAATCTACCTGCTTCTGCCCTTGTACATCCCGCTTTTAGTCTATTCCCAAAAGAGTAGTCAGCTTATTTTTATGATTGGGTCAAAACCCTCCAGCTCTTTTCCATCTCACTCAAAGTAGAAGTCAAAATGGATAATGATCTGGTGCTTCCTGCTGCTTTCTTTGAATCCAGTGCTGTCTAGACACATCAACCTTCTAGCTACTCTGTCCTCCAGGCTCTTGCACTTGTAGTTCTCTTTGGCTTGAACATTCTGGCCACAGATATCTACACAGTTTATTCCCCTCTCTATTTCAGATCTCTGATCCAATTCCATCTTTCTTAATATAGTCTTTTGTACCTATTAAATTTGCAATCTCTCTCTTTGCCATTTCACATTTCTGATTTCCAACCATTTTAAGTAGATTTTATTGTGTTATCCTAGATATTTTACTTATGAACTTTTTATTTTCTCCCTACAAGAAAGTGAGCTATATGAGGATAAAGATTATTCTTTATACCATTTATGAATGTATCCCCATCGCCTAGAAATGTTACCTGCACCTACTAGGCATTCTAAAGTGCAAAACCTCTTGAATTTGCAAAGACATGGAATCAACCCAAATGCCCATCAGTGATAGACTAGATAAAAAAAATGTGGTACATATACACCATGGAATACTATGCAGCCATAAAAAGGAATGAGAGCGTGTTCTTTGCAGGGACATGAATGGATCTGGAAGCCATTATCCTTAGCAAACTAACACAGGAACAGAAAAACAAACACCATATATTTTCATGCATAAGTGGGAGATGAACAATGAGAACACATGGACACAGGGAGAGAATAGCACACATTGTGGCCTGTGGCAAGGGTGTGAGGGTAGGGAGAACATCAGGAAAAATAGGTAATGCATGCTGGGCTTAGTACTTAGGTGATGGGTTGATAGGTGCAGCAAACCACCATGGCACATGGTTACCTATGGAACAAACCTGCACATCCTGCACATGTACCCTGGAACTTAAAATAAAATAAAATAAAAGTTACTCCATGTGCAGTTATATAGGTAAAAGACCCCTTGGATATACATAAGTATAGTATATGTAAGTATGTAGTATATACTGTAGTATATATAAGTTTAGTATAGTATATATAAGTTTAGTGTTATATATATAGTATATATAAGTTTATGTAGTATATATATACTATATATATGTTATATATATAGTATATATATACTACATAACTATATATGTTATATGGTATATATATACTACATAACTATATATGTTATATGGTATATATATACTACATACTATATATGTTATATGGTATATATATACTACATAACTATATATGTTATATGGTATATATATACTACATAACTATATATGTTATATAGTATATATATACTACATAACTATATATGTTATATAGTATATATATACTACATAACTATATATGTTATGTAGTATATATATACTACATAACTCTATATGTTATATATATAGTATATATATATGTAGTATATATAAGTATACATATATGTAGTATATATAAGTTTAGTGTTACACTGGTTCAGAATACAAAGTCTCAGAGACTATAGTTTGTTTTATAAGGGGTTCACTAAAATATAAACACAAATAATTTCAAATTTACAATATAATATGTGTTTATTTCGGAGAATACAGTGGACTTCTGAGATAAATTATGAGATAAATTGAAAATATATTTTAAAATGCTATTTTATGCGTGTTTCAAAGGGAACATTTAACTATGTCTGTGACAATCAAAATAAAATCATAAAAAATTCAGTAAGTATAATTGAGTTTCACTTTCTTTGAAAGTACCTTTGATAATAATCACAATACCTCTTTAACTGGATATTTGACTACATTTTAAATAACATTAAAATTAACTTCCTAGCATTAAAATGTTTGTCAACTATATCATTTTAAACTTAATAATATATTTGTACTTAGTATGACTCGGGGTATTCTGGAGTCTTTTTATCACTTTAATCTACTAAACAATGTAGACAGTATACTGTATATCACCAAGAAGTGTTCATAAGTTGTTTTTTCCCTCCTTCTGAAAAATATTATGTCTGTGTTTTAGTGTATATGTTTGTGTCTTTTGGGCTATAGGTGTACATCTGGAATTTGCTAGCATTAGCACACAGAAATGTACACTTGAATGATTTGAAGCAACTTTGGTCTGTTGTCAAATTTAATAGACTTTTTCAGTTTATTATGTATACAAATATTTATTATATATAAATATGTAATATATAAAAATATAAAATATATAAACACATAAATATAAAATGTTATATATAGATATAAAATTTTACATACACACAGAAGAGAAATTCCTCAAATGCACAGCTAATGCCCCAATAAACAAACATTTGTGAGTATATTTAGCTTATTAGTCATATCTGATGCTAAGATCTGCCATCAAAAACATCTAAAGGAGTTTTTTTCAAGATGTTTATATTTTAATGTCTGTAACATGATGTCTAATCTTTGTTCTACCATCAGTGTTTTGTAGTAAATTTCAAAAATATCATGACCATCTGCACCATTCTTTCACTTCATGATTGATGTTGAAAATTTAACAGCATAATTGTATTCTGAAAAGCTAGTCATATCATATATCCTATTGTTCATGGATTTATATTGTAGAATGCATTTCTTTAAAGGCTACTTCTTTAAGACCTGTATATAATTATGATCGCTATAGATGATAAGTTGGCATGGTTATAAATTTATTATCAAAGTTGTGTTTAAAATATTAATTAATAATCTTTTATTTGGCTCCCAGGGGAGAAAAAACCAATAGCTCTCTATTAATTATTTTATGAGAGAGTCTTACAAATTTTGAAGAACTGCATTTTCATCAGCATTTTCTCAAATGATGTGAAAACATTTAAAGGTTACTAACTAGTGCTACATTACAGTGGAACATGTAACAAATTATATGTCTGATATTAACATGAATTTATTTCAACCAGAATAATTTAGGATGATTTGTAAAAATTCATAATATGAGTTTTTTAGATAATACAATTAAAAATGCAAAATAATAAAAACAACTATAATTTCTGCTCTATGTGATGTTTATAAGCCTAGATTACTACACAACTCTCTGCTTGAAGCATATGGCAAAGTCAAGTATAATATGAATGTGGATAACAACAAAATATGCTATAGCAAGGATCAAAATGAAATAAATATCTGTAGACTTTATAGACAAGGTCTTTCTGTGTTGCTCAGACTGAAGTGTAGTGGTTGGATCATAGTCTATAGACTATAAACAGGTAAGAAACCCAAAGTAAGGTATAGTATTAATGGGCTCTGGATCTAAAAGCAAGCAAAAGTACTTCCAGAATTGTAAAGTAAAGGATAATAAATATAATCCACTCAGACAGAGTCCAAAAGTCTCTGCTTAACATGTGGCCCTGGGGTAGGCTTTCCCACAGTAGAAAGAAGAGAGCCTAAAACAATGTAACTTAAACAGTGCCAAAGCACAAATCTGGTTACTGCTTTTAACCAGATCCCAGCCTATGGAGGCTACCAAATTCATGACTATGAAATGGCACATGTGCCTGTGGTATTGCAAATATCATCAACACAGAGAGGCTAATTACTACCTAAGACATGATTTGGATGGAGGCCCCAAGGACAGGTAATTTAAAAACTTATTTAAAAAAAAAGTTGACAAAAATAGCAAAACAACAACAGCAAAAAAAGAATTTCCACTCAACGTGAACCTCAAAATAAAATGCCAAAAAAAGGAAGAAATCAAATAATAAATGTGAGGGGCTGAATAACACCCCCTCTTCTCTCAAACAGGAGGTCCTAATCTCTGCAACCTGTATACGCTATCTTATTTGGAAAAATGGTCTTTGCTGCTGTGATCACAATGTGTGTCTTGATGGGGTACAATTAACCTGGATTTAAGGGGGTTGTAAATAAAGTGAAATATGTCCTTATAATAAGAGGCAGAGGGATATTTGATGATACACAGAAGAGCCTCTTTTCTGGTGTGATCATGGAGGCAGACACTGGAGTGATGCAGTCACAAGCCAGGGAATGCCAGCAGCCACCAGAACCTCTAAGAGGCAAGATCCAGAGTTTCCCCTAGACCCTCTGAAGGAAGCATGGCCCTGCCAATATCTTGATTTGAGCCCAGTGAAACTAATTTTATACTCCTGGCTGCCAGAATTGTGAAAGAATAAATTTCTGTTGTTTTAAGCTACCAAGTTTGTAGTGATATGTTATATCAGCCATAGGAAATTAATACAATAAGAGATACAGCTAAGAAAACCAATCAGAACATGAAATTAAATAGAATTAATTGTCTCCATAATGAATTCATACTCTGAAAAGACAAAAATTGGAAATATGTTCAGGATACTTTAAAAATGTGATAAATTAACAACAGAAGGTCCTGAAAGTAATCCAAATGTTGTCATCAAAAATTAATTAATTTTATAAAAAAAGAAAATTAAAATATCCAAGAAGAGTCTCTAAAACTGACACTACTGAAGGAAATATTAATAAATTAAAATGTGGTATTGAGAAGCATTTAAAAAAGAGATGAAAGTTTTGTAAAAAACAGTTCAGCATCAAGTGGTTCCAATGATCACATAATACTTGGTATCACATGTATGCTTGCGGTAAAAAACCATAAAATATTTGTGTATGTGTATTAACACTATACCTTGCTTTGTGTTTCTGATGTATTTATAGCCTATGGACTATAAATGAGCCACTGCACTCCAGCCTGGGTGACACAGCAAGAACCTGTTTATATAATCTGCAGGGCTATTTATTTCATTTGATCCCTGCTATGTCACTTTTTGTTGTTGTTATTTATATTCATATTGTACTCGGCTTTGCCATGTGTTTAAATCAGAGTGTTGTGTCATGATTTCAGCTTATAATATATCATCTAGACCAGAAATTATAATTGTTTTTATTATTTTATATTTTTAATTTTATTAACTAAAAGTTCCCTAATATTATGAATTTATACAAATTATCCTATATACACATACATATACAGTTGACCTTAAGTAGCATAGATTAGCATTGCATGGGGCCACTTATATGTAGATTTTTTTCAGTAAATATATTGAAACATTTTTGGAGACTTTTGACAGTTTAAAAAACTTTAAGTCTCAGACATACTGTGTAACTTAGAAATATCAAAAAGGTTAAGAAAAAGTTAGATATGTCATAAATGCATAAAATACAAGGAGATACTAGTCTATTTTATCATTTACTGCTATAAAATATACACAAATCTGTTATAAAATGTAAAAATTTATCAAAATGTACACACACAGACCATACATAGCCCCATTCACAGTTGAGATAAATGTAAACAAACACAAAGATGCAGTATTAAATCAAAGCCACAAAGGACAATTATTAGTAAGAGAGAGAAATGAGAACCAGAATTTAAGATAAGAAGGAATAAGTTTACTTTTCTGTGCAAATGCAGTTGGGTTTGTAATCAGGACTTCCCTTATCTACAATGCTTTTAACCCTCAAGTCTTGAAAGAAAAGATAGACACCAGCTGCCAGTTTTTGTTTGTACAACAAGAAAGCCTGGACAAAGCCTCCACCTCTTTTGCCTCTGTCACCCTGAGACAGCAATACCAATCCCTCTTCTTCCTCCTTCTCCTCAGCCTACTCAATATGGACACAATGAGGATGAAGATTTTTATGATGATCCAGTTCCACTTAATGAACACTTTTTCTGGATTGGTTCAATCAGTGTTTTCTCCCTGAAGTCAGGAAGGTGTTTCCAGTAAGAGACTACATTTCTAAAGTTCTTTTGATGTTGAAAAATGCCCCTGGCTTCCCAGAATCCCATGAATTCAGCAACTAAGGTGTTGAGGTGGTCTGCTTGTCCAGTGTCTCTTCTGTAGCCTCTAAATCAGGACTTTAGGACTTTATCATTAGGACTTTAAGTCTCATTACACATAATCCTCTATGGAAAGGACAAAGTGTGACTCTGTCTCAAAAGAAAAGAAGTAGAAAAGAAAAAAAACTGCCAGTAGTATGAAAGATAAACCTGAAAGTGAGAACAACATGAAAGTCTGAAGGAATTATGTCATTGAAGATGCCATCATTATAGAAAAAGCCGTGAAAGCCACCAAGCCTGAAACAATTAATTACTACTGGAGAAAACTGCTGAAATATTGTGCATGACTTCATAGGATTTACAACAGAGCCAGTCAAGAAATGACAAAATAGACTGTGGATATGGCAAAATAAGGAGTCGGTGAGGTTTTCAAGATATCGATCCTGGGGAAATTCAATAGCTAACAGATACCAAAGAGAGAGGTTAACAGAAGACAACTTGCTGAAGATGAATGCTTCCAAGCCAATGCTGGACAATGAGGAAGAAGACGTAGAAGAAGCAGTGCCAGAAAAAAAATGACCTTAGACAATCTGTCTGAAGGGTTCTGATTATTCAAGACCACTTTTGTGACTTGGGCCCTTCTATCATATGAGCATTGAAACTAAAGAAAATGGAAGAAATATTGATACTAAATAAAAATATTTTTTAGAGCAAATGAGAAAGCAAAATATAGACAGAAATACAATGTATTTCCATAAATTTACACTGGGTGTTCCGGTCTCTCCTGCCTCCCCTTCCACCTTCTCTACTTCTTTTGCCTCTGCCACATTGAGATAGCAATGCCAACCCCTCCTTTTTCTCCTTCTCAGCCTACTCAATATGGACACAATGAGGATGAAGATTTTTATGGTGATCCACTTCCACTTAATGAATAGTAAATATATTTTATTTTTCTTATAATTTTCTTAATGACAATTTATTTTTCCAGCTTTAAGAATATAATACATACTATATATGACATACAAAATATGTGTTAATGAATGTTTATATTATTTGTAAGGCTTCTGGTAAAGAGTAGGCTATTAGTAGTTATGTTTTTGGGGAATCAGAAGTTATACTCAGCATGGGGTTGGTACCCCTAACCCCTGCATTGTTCCATGGCCAACTATATATATACATATGTATACATACACGTGCACACACACATGTATGTGTGTATTCAGACATTAGATATCTCAAGGCTATTGTCTTTGTGAGAAAGGAGGTAAGTAACATGAATCTCAAATCTTCTCAGATTTTCTCCCTGAAGTCATTTTCTGAAGGTTGTGGTGCCAAAAAATAAAGCTAAATCTAGCAGCAACAATCTTGCCAGGTGTCAGAGACTAATAGTAAATTTCTGGACTATTAAATAAACTAATGGTTAGAGGATAAACTATTTGTTGGGGGCACCTAAAGAAAACTCTAGAAGACTGGATAGGATAGATATTTCCCTCAGGCCTTGGCTAACTTTTGAGTTGCTCACAAATGTAGTGAGATTCCACAGTACTAGATAAAACAGTCAGACTAGGAGGCTGAGAAATGAGTAAAAGTTACACAATGCTGAGGAGACACTAAAATTTGGATCCAGCCAAAGGGAGAAACCTCAGTGAACACTGGGTATTTATGTGCAAACTCAGAAAAAAATTATTGAAATAAGATCAAGGATCTAGGAGTAAGAACAATGCTAAAATAAGCTTTCCCTAACAAAGCCTAAAACTAAGTCTCAACAGCATCAAAGTATTTCAGATGATTTAATAGATTTTCAGGAAAAAAAAAAAACACATACCACTTTGTAGCAGAAGATAAATATCCAGAGCCTGTACAGTATATCATTACAATGTTCAGCATACCATCAAAATTACTAGATATGCAAAGAATACAACCAAAGATGATCTAGATATTACAGTTAACAGATAAGGGCTTCAAAATAATTATGCTTAATGAGTTGAAAAAAGAAAAATATGAAAGTGTAGTAATTTACACAGCAGAAGGTAAGAATACTGTATTTAAATAGAAAATGTTTATTGTGACGCATAAAAAGAAAAAAATGGAAAGAACTGATGAGAACATGAAAATGTGGGTAGGACACAGTCAGAAGATCTAACAGATATGTAAGGATTTCCAGAAAGAAAGAAGAGAGAGAAAGGGACAGAATTAATATCTGAAGAAATAGTAGCTGAGAATTTTTCAAATCTGATGAAATATATTATTTCATGGATTCAAGCAACTAAGCAAACCATCAAAACAATAAATACAGCAAAAACTACAACTAAGCACAAAAGAACATAGCTGACAAGATCTAAGAAAAAGAGAAAACCTTATAAGGCAGGTTACTTTTAAAGATGCAATAATCAACAATAAAGCTTTTGGCTTACTTTCTAGCAGTAAACATAAAACAATGGAAACACATCTTTAAAATGTTGAAAGAACAAATAATTGTCAACCATAATTTGACACTCAGATGAATCCTTCAAAAATATTATAGAAATAATTACATTTCAAGAAAACAAAAAAATAAAACTGAAGGGATTTTCGCCAGCCCACATGTGCATAAAAATACTAAAGGGAATGATTCAGGATAAAGGTTAATTATGGCATGTAGATGCATGAACATGTAGGAAAAAGTGAAGAACATCAGAAAGGGTAAATATGTTGGTAAATATAAAAGATTATTGACTTTTGAAGAAGGAAAAATAAAATATATTTTTGCATCTGTAAAGTATGATAATAATAGGTCAATGAGAAGAAATAGAGTTTCATTATGGAAAAGCAAAATATTATTAAAAGGTTCTTGCATTGTTTTTAGAAGTGATAAAAATGCTAACATATGGTAGACCATAATAAGTTAAGAGTGCATACTTTAATCTCTAGTGTGATTACTAAAAGAATAATGAAAGAAGACACAAATTAAAATAGAGGAGGTAAAATGTAATGATAAAATGATTTGGTTAATCTATTACACTGTAAGAAATGAAGAATGAAGAAACAAAACAGGTAGCAGAAATTTTAAATATTAGCAAAGTAGTAGCCATAAACTCAACTGCAATTGTCATTACATTAAATATAAATGGAGGAGGAGTGGAGCAAGATGGCCAAATAGAAGGCTCCGTTGATTGTCTGCCCCATAGGAACACCAAATTTAACAACTGTCTACACAAAAAAAACCCAACAAACAACAACAAAAAACCTTCATAAGAATAAAAATCAGGTGAGCACTCACAGTATCTGATTTTAAATTAATATCCCTGAAAGAGGTACTGAAGAGGATAGAAAAGGTAGTCTTAAATTGCTAATGCCACCCCTTTCCTACCCCTAGCAGCAGCCATGTGGTACAAAGAGAATCTGTGTACTTGAGAGAGGGAGAGTGCAGTCATTGAGAGACATTGCATTAAGCTCAGTGCTGCCCTGTCATGGCAGAAAGCAAAACCCGGCTGAACTCAGCTGGTGCCCATTCATGGAGGGAGCATTTAGACCAGCCCTACACGAAGGGGAATCACTCATCTCAGTGGTGGGAACTTGAGTTGCTGCAAGCCTTGTCACCATGAGCTAAAGTACTCTGTGGCACTAAATAAACTTAAAAAGTAGTCTAGGCCACAAGGACTCCAACTCTTAGGCAAGGCCTAGTGCTGAGCTGAGCTCAGAGCCAGTGGACTTGGGGGACATATGACCTACTAAGATACCAGACACGTGGCTAAGAAAGTACTTGCACCATCCCTTTCCCAATCCCAGACAGCACAGCTTGCGGATCCAAGAGAGATTTCTTTCTTCCACTTGAGGAAGGGAGAGAGAAGAGTAAAGAGGACTTCATCTTGCATCTTGGATACCAGCTCAGCCACAGTAGGATTGGACACCGGTCAGGATTGTGAGGCCCCCCTTTCAGTCCCTAAATGGATGATGACATTTCTAGACATACCCTAGGCCAGAAGGAAATCTGCTGCCTTGAAAGGAAGGAACCAGTTTCAGGAGGATCCATCAGTTTCTAACTAAAGAGCACATGGGCATGGAATAACAGGCAGCAATACCCAGTTAGTATCATAGATCTTTGGTGAGACTCTGAGATGTGCTGGCTTCAGGTGAGACCCAGCACATTCCAAGATCTGATGGCTACAATGAGAGAGAACTTCTGCTTGAGAAAAGCAGAGGGAAAAGCAAAGGGAACACTGTCTTGCACCTTAGGCACCATCCCAGCCACAAAGGAGTAGAGCAAAATTGGGCTCTTAGGGTCCCTGATTTCAAGCTTTGACTCTTTGATGGCATTTTCTGGGCCTTCCTGGAGCCAGAGAGGAGCCCACTTCACTGAAAGGTGGGTCCCAGGCCTGGCAGTATTCACCACAAGCTGACTAAAGAGCCCTTTGGTCTTAACTGAACATCATTAGTAGCCTGGCAGTACTCCCTGTGGGTCTGTAGTGGTGGTAGCTATTACACCTTTGGTAGTAGAGACTCCTTTGCCTGTAGAAAGGAGAGGTAAAAGGGGGAAGGACTGTGTCTTGTGGTTTGAGTGCCAGCTCAGCCACGGTACAATGGAACACTAGATAATTTTCTAAAGTTTCTGACCAGTCCCTGGCTCCTGGATGGCATCACTTCAGAGAGCCTTGAATTAACATAGGCAATAGTTGGGTAGTAGTTACAGTGAGCCTTGGGTAAGACCCAGTGCTGTGCTGGCTTCCAGTATGACCTAGTAGAGTCCCAGTGGCCACAGGGGTACTACAGTCACTCCAACCCAGCTACAAGTGACTCACCACAGAGAGACTCTGTTTTTTTGAAAGAACATAATGCAAGAAATCAAGAGTCTCTAACTGGTAATCCAGAGAATGTTTCTAGATTTTATCCAAGACTACTGTGGTAGTACCTCTATAGGTCTGCAAGAACCACTGTGTTACTGGGCTTGGAGTTCCACCTAATACAGATACAGCTTAGATCATAACACCCAAGTCCTGTCAAATACCTGAAAAATCTTCCCAAGAAGGGCAGGTATGAAGAAGTCCAGACTGTGAAGAATACAATGAGTACCCAACTCTTCAATGCCCAGACACTGACAAATATTCACAAGCATTGACACCATCTAGGAAAATGTGACCTCACCAAACAAACTAAATAAGACACCAGAAACCAATCATAATGAAACAGTGATATGTGACTTTTCAGACAGAGAATTTAAAATAGTTGTTTTTAGTAAACTCGACATTCATAACACAGAGAAGGAATTCAGAATTCTATAAGGAAAATTTAACAAAGAGATTGAAATAATTAAAAAGAATTAAGCAGAAATTCTTTAGTTGAAAAATGCAACTAATGTACTGAAGAATGGATCAGTCTTTTAATATCAGAATTGATCAAACAGAAGAAAGAATTAGTGAACTTGAAGACAGGTTATTTAAAAATACACAGAGGACACAAAAGAAAAAAGAATAAAAAAGGATGAAGCACACTTTCAAAATCTAGAAAATAGCCTCAGAGGGGCAAGTCTAAAAGTGATTGGACTTAAGAAAGAGAGAGAGAGATGGATTAGGGTAGAAAGTTTATTCAAATGGGTAATAATAGAGAACTTCCTAAACCTAGAGAAAGATATTAATATCAAAGTACAAGAAAGTTATACAATACCAAACAGGTTTTACCCAAAGAAGACTATCTCGAGGCATTTAATATCAAACTCCCAAAGTTCAAGGATAAGGAAAGGACCCTAAAAGCAGCAAGAGAAAAGAAACAAGTAACATACAATGGAGTTCTAATATGACTGGCAGAAGACTTTTTAGGGAAACCTTACATGATGAGAAAGACAGGCATAAGATATTTAAAGTGCTGAAAGAAAAACAAAACACTTTCATCCTAAAAGAGTAAAAAATTCCTAGTAAAAAAAATTCTTCAAAAATGACAGAGAAATAAGGACTTTCCCAGACAAAAGCTGAGGGATATTACCAACACCATACCTGTCTGTCCTACAAGAAATGATAAAGGAATTTTTTCAAACTGAAAGAAATGGATGTTAATGAGCAATAAGAAATCATGTGAAGGTATAAAACTCACCGGTAATAGTAAGTACACAGAGAAACACAGACTATTTTAACACTGCAACTGTGGTGTGTAAACTACTCTCATCTTAAGTAGAAAGACAAAAAGTTGAATGAATCAAAAATAATAGCTACAACAACTTTTCAAGACATAGTACAATAAGATATAAATAGAAACAAAGTTACAAAGCAGGGGACAAAGTTAAGGTGTATAATTTTTATTAGTTTTCTTTTTGCTTGTTCATTTGTTTGTTTATGCAGTGTTAAATTGTTCTCAGCTTAAAATAATATTTTATAATACAGTATTTGCAAGCCTCATGGTAACTTCAAATCTACAAACATACAACAAATACACAAAAAATAGAAAGCAATAAATTAAATCATACCATGAGAAAAAATCACCTTCACTGAAAATAGACAAAAAAAGAAGTAAAGAATGAAGAATCACAAAACAACCAGAAAACAAATTAAAAAATAGCAACAGTGAATCCTTACTTACCAATAATAACATCGAATGTAAATGTTATTTACATTCTACAAATTGTTAAAATTATCTTAATGTAATTAAATAATTGGATGAAAGGTCAACATAATACAAATTGATTGTATTTTTGTATGTTAGTAATAAACAACTGGACTTGTTTTTGTAACATCTGAAATAGCATCAAAAAACCTAAAAACTCAGGAACAAATTTAACCAAAGGTATGTAGGACCCCGCACTGAAAACTATAAAACAGTGGTGAGAAAAATCTAGAGACTTAAATAAATGGAAGAATATTTCATAGTTATAATTAAAAGCATGAGTCCTGTGATTATGTATATTTGTAGTTATTTCTACTCTATTGTTTCATGCTTTACATTTGTTACATTTTTCTGGAGGTCATTTTTTATCTTCTGAAGTTTTTTGAATTTTTAATCTTTTTTTTAATGATTTGGAAGTTATATATCATTTTTTCTATTCATTCTACAGTTACCCATAGTATTTAGCCAACATGTTTAATTATACCCTTTTCTTTTAGCTTTTTTGAAATGTATAATACATTATTAATAAGTATGGTCAAATGTTCTCACCACAAAAAAGATGAGTATTTGAGGTGATGGATACGTTAATTAGATTGATTTGATAATTCCACCATATATACATGTATGAAAATATGACATTATACTCCAAAAGTTATACAATTGTTATTTGTCCCAATTAAAAATAAAATAAAAGTAAATTTTTAAATAAATAAACTGTTTTCTTTCAATGTCTGGAATTACTAGATATTTATATCCTCCATCAGTAATAATGTAGAAATGAGCCAGGCGTGGTGGCTCACACCTGTAATCCCAGCACTTTGGGAGGTGTAGGCAGGCAGATCACAAGGTCAGGAGATCGAGACCATCCTGGCTAATACAGAAACCCCGTCTCTACTAAAACTACAAAAAAATTAGCCAGGCATGGTGGCGGGCGCCTGTAGTCCCAGCTACTCGGGAGGCTGAGGCAGGATAATGACGTGAACCCAGGAGGCAGAGCTTGTAGTGAGCCAAGATCACACCACTGCACTCCAGCCTGGGCGACAGAGCGAGACTCCGTCTCAAAAAAAAAAAAAGAAAAAAGAATGCAGAAATGAGAAACATGAGAAACTCAATTGCATTTTGCAATCTCCCCCTCTTATTTTGAGATCACATGCAATCTTTTTCCATTTGTTTTAATTTACACACTATTAGTTAGTTTTAATTAAAATTGTTTTCCGGTTTTGTTAAAAGTTTGTACCAACATTCTTTTAGCTGAAATTGTCCTACCCATTTCTATGTCAACTCTGTCATCATTTGGTAGTATGCCTTAAGTGAGTCAAGGCTCACATTCTTTCTCTTCTTGGAGGTTCTTCTCTTTCCTTAGATTTTGGGTTAATTGGTTTTCCTGACACTGCAACTCATTGATGCATTCAAGAAAAGTAGTTACGATTCAGTAGATTTTCTAGCCTTTTCTTATGGTTGGTGAGCAGAGTGACCTTATCAGATTTCTGCATTTTAAGTAAAAACCATAAGTTCACTTTAAACTTTGTAATGCCAAATGTCTTTGTAAATAGTTATATTTTACCCTTACATGTAAATGCTAATTTAGCCAAGTACAAAATTTGAGATTCAAAATTATTTTCCCTCAGAATGATACTGCTTCATTGTAGCCCAGTAACCAGTGTCGATAATGAGAAATATAATGACACTAATTCTTGCTCTGTAAGAGATCAGTTGGATTTGTTTGTTCAGTGTTTTTTTCAGAGAGTTTAGAATTTTTCTCACCTATGTTCTGAAATCTCACTTGAAATATGTCTAATTGCTTTTATCTCTTGTTACTTTTTTTTAAAAAAAATACTTCTCTATACCTGCTGGGTCTCCTCAATGCTTCCCTTCTGTTCTGATCAATTTTCTCTTGTTAATTCTTTGATAATTATTTTCCTGTCTCTATTATTTCCTTTTATCACTCTTAATTCACTGATATTAAAATTTTAGGGCCTTAGTTTCATGTCTTAATTCTTTATACTGTTTTTCATATATATTAATGTATATGCTAATTTTTTAAGTTCTGGGAGAATTCCTAGTTTTACTCTTTAGCTCCATTCATTCTGACATTCGGTTCTATCTACATTTTTTCCTTTCACACAATTTTCATTACTTATTTTGGTTTTTCCAATTAATGGGAATTCACTTTCATATATCTAAGGACATTAATTATAATATTTATGTGTTCACTTACTCTGTTTCCTCATGTTCTTTGGGTGAGGACTTTCATGATACTAGTTTTCCTCAACTGCTTGCCAATTCTTGGCAGTATATAATTTTTGTATTTGAGAATTCCTGCTGCCTATTCTTTGGATGGTAGTTCAATATACCTTTCCTGCCTTTGCAATTATATGAGCACCCTGAATGTATTATTATCTGGGGATTCTGATAGTTTTTATTTTGACAGTGAGGGTTTCTTGCTTCTTCTGAGAGTAACTATCTGGGCTCATTTTTACATTTTTCTGGTCTCAGTGCGTGCACCGTATATTTGTTGTAGGAGAAAGTATCACTGCTGCCCACTGCTCAATACAAGATGCTATGTAGCACAGTTGCTCAAAATGCAATTCGGCAGTGACTCACCTTTCAGATTGCCTCAAAGCTTTCTCGTTGACTCTGACTTTGCATATTCCCTGGGAATTTTCCTCACCATGAAGACCATCTTTTCTTGCAAATGCTTTATACTCCTATTTTATGCTGAATGGTTTTTCTCCAAATCTCTTTTTGTTTCCATCAATTTCTCTTATCCTGAAATCATCAAACCAATCAATCTGCTAATGGTACTCTTTTTTGTTTGTTTTTCACAGTTATCAATAATTTATATTTTATAAATTATACTTTGTTCTCATTTTATTTGATTTGCGGCATATTGAAAAATACAGATTATGTACACAGTCTGCAAATTTGAATCGATCTCAAGGTCCTAAAAATATATTTGACTTATTTAGATTAAAATAGGCCCTTTTAATGTGAAGTCAATCTAAGTACCCACCAACTAATGAGTAGATAAAGAAAATGTGGTATATATACACTTTGGAATACTGCTGAGCCATTAAAAGGAACAAAACAATGTATTTTGCAGCAACTTGGATGGAGCTGGAGGACATTATTCTAAGCGAAGTAACACAGGAGTGGAAAACCGCAAACTATGTTCTCAATTATAAGTGGGAGCTAAGCTTTGAATACGCAAAGGCATACAGAGTGGTATAATGGACTTTAGAGACTCAGAAGGAGTAGGGTGGAAGAGGTAAGGGATAAAAAAACTACACATTAGATACAATGTACACTACTTGGGTGATAGGTACACTAAAATGTCAGAATTCATCACTATATAATTCATCCATGTAACCAAAACCACTTGTACCTAAAAGCTATTGAAACAAAAATAAATACATACATACATATATAAATACATAAATAAAATAGGCTCTTTTAAAACACTAAACTTCCTTGTTAAATAAATCAGTTAATATTGCAAAACTCGATTATACAGGAAAAAAATCTCTATCTATTAATGATTCTTAAGTTATCTAGATTTATAGATATGTAATTTTAAAATAAAATGTTTGACCTCTTTATTTTCATATAATTTTTGGTGTTATGAAGCTTTCTGCTTGGCTATTAGTTCTAAAACTAGGATATATGATGGATATCCTTATTTAAATTATGTCTTGTTAGAAAGTCTTTGGGAGGACAGAACTCCTTCTACTTTTGAGAGCCACATTTTTTCTGGCTCTAAAGAATAAGATGACTATCTTTTTCTCATAAATTGTAGGTTTTTCTACAAGGCTCATTAATGATTCCTTTCAGAGCTCATTTTCCTACAAAATACATAGGCGATCTCAGTGTCCTAAACCAGAATAAACTTTTGAATTGTTGTGTGTGGTGGACCCCAGTACTTGCAAATTATCCACTCCAATTAACTATTAACGTAAGTTCTTTAATGTAGAGTCTCAGCATGTAGGCTCCTAAATTTTTAAAAAGAACCAGCCACCTCTCCTCTCCCTAAACTGTAAAACAGAGAACTTAATAGGTAATTCTGTAACACTTTCTGATAGCTTTCTCCTTAATGAGCTGCTGGCCTGAGTCTCAGAGTCCACTTCCTTAAATGAGAAGAGCATGGTTTTCATCTCAACTATTTTAATAGTGACTTCTTTTATACTCATTTTGTTAAGAAATCAATTGAGTCAAATATGACTACTTGTAGTTTTTATTGCTTTGCATTAACCAATAATTATGTATACAAAATTTAGCGGTCAAGAAATATAAGCTTAACATAGCCCCTCAGCTGTAAATGCTTTCATGAATACTAAATCATATAATACTATCTTAATTAGTATAGGTAGATGTGTTCTGCCTGGCCAGGTCACAATTTCAAGTAGCATGTACTAAAACTATGTTTTAATTCTCCTTCTCTAGCTACTTTTTAATGGCTTCCTACTAAGTTCAATTAATTGGACACATGCTGTCCCGGAGTAGCAAACTTAAAAATATGTGTGTTTTTATGTTGACGAAATGTTTTCTCTTTAGGGTCTAAAAGTTATTACCAGAGGCAACTGGTCTTGCTGTCTAAATAGATAAGAATTGCTTAGTATTAACTATGCTAAGTAATAACCGTCATTCTTAAAAGCTATTCTCCAAAAATGAAGTATTCATTTTATCATACATCAGTTCTGGAGACAAATGTACTGGAGACAAATGTACATAGTCCACAGAAGCCTGTGTTGCTGTATCTATGATAGGTAAATCGTAATATATTTTTTGAAAGAGTTTAGGTCCAAATTAAATATGCTGCAGAACTTTGACATTTCCGAGCATTTATCACTTTATTTGGGGGTAGAGTACTTTTCCTTTTGATGTAGTTTCAGATTTACAGAAATAGTACAAAGAACTCTCATATATGCCTAGATTCACCAGTTATTTATATTTTCTCTATATTCTGTATTATTCTCTACGTAGATATGGATGTAATATTTTTTCTAACCATTTGAGAGGATATTGGAGACCTCATTCCCCTTTAAGGCTAAATATTCACGTGCACTTTTAAAGAGTAAGGACATTATTTTACATAAACACAGAGCAATTCCAAAGTTGGGAAATTTAGATAGCACTATTTTTAATTGCCATATTCAAATTGCATAAATTGTATCAATAATATTCTTTAGAGATATTGTTTCCTGGGTCTAGGATCTAATCTAGGATCAGACATTACATTTACTTATTTTTTTTTTTAGTTCCTCTAATCTAGAACACTGTTAACCTATGCCCATATGTGTGCCGTTTCTTTTTCTTCAGGTAAAATTTGCATACAGTGAACTACACATATTTAGAGAGTTGACAAAGGCCTCTATTTCATATATATATATATATGTGTATATATATATACACACACACATATATATATACTTTAAGTTCTAGGGTACATGTGCAGAACGTGAAGGTTTATTACGTAGGTATACACGTGCCATGGTGGTTTGCTGCACCCATCATCTACATTAGGTATTTCTCCTAATGCTCTCCCTCCCCTAGCCCCCACCCCAAGACAGGCCCTGGTGTGTGATGTTCCTCTATTTCTATAATCAGCACTACTATTAATATACAGGACATCTCTGTTCTCCTCAAAAGTGGGATTACATAGTATATGCTATTTTATGTTTGGCTTTTTTAGTTCAGCATGATGACTATGCAATAATACATCTATGTTTTTGCATGTATCTGTTGTTCATACCTTGTATTACAAAGCAATAATTAATTATCCGTATATGGCAAAAATGACTTATTCTTGTGTTGACAGCTGTTTAGACTGTTACGAAAAAGCTTCTTTGAAACCTTTTGTACAAATTTTATTATATTTGGTGCATATGTATTTTCATATATATATTTTTAGTAAATAGAAACAGAATCACTATATCATAAGGTAAGTATATGTTCAATTTTTACTAAAACCTGGCAAAACTTTTCTCGAAGTGGTTGGTCCATATTACATCCCTACCAGCTATGTGTGAGAATTGCCAGTTCTAAAGAACAGGCAAAATGAATCAATGTGAAAAAAAAATTAGAAAATGGATTTGTCTCAGGGTTGGGATAATCTCAGAGTGACTAATAAAGTGAATTTTGGACTTGACTTGGAGACCTTTATGGCCCATTTTTCTCAGATACCACACCTACTTCTTATTAAGAATTCCAGTCAGACTTCTCAACTTTCATAATAGATATTCCATCCTTCTTTTTACCTCTTTGTTTTCCAAAGCTTAAGAACTACCAGATATATAGATTGCTAGCATTTTAAACTCTTGTCCAAGATTTTATGAGCAAATTGTCTGCTTTTCAGGTTTTTTTTTTTACGTTATTATTATTATACTTTAAGTTTTAGGGTACATGTGCACAATGTGCAGGTTAGTTACATATGTATACATGTGCTATGCTGGTGTGCTGCACCCATTAACTCACCATTTAGCATTAGGTATATCTCCTAATGCTATCCCTCCCCCCTCCCCCCACCCCACAACAGTCCCCAGAGTGTGATGTTCCCCTTCCTGTGACCATGTGTTCTCATTGTTCAATTCCCACCTATGAGTGAGAACATGCAGTGTTTGGTTTTTTGTCCTTGCGATAGTTTACTGAGAATGATGATTTCCAATTTCATCCATGTCCCTACAAAGGACATGAACTCATCATTTTTTATGGCTGCATAGTATTCCATGGTGTATATGTGCCACATTTTCTTAATCCAGTCTATCATTGTTGGACATTTGGGTTGGTTCCAAGTCTTTGCTATTGTGAGTAGTGCCGCAATAAACATACATGTGCATGTGTCTTTATAGCAGCATGATTTATAGTCCTTTGGGTATATACCCAGTAATGGGATGGCTGGGTCAAATGGAATTTCTAGTTCTAGATCCCCGAGGAATCGCCACACTGACTTCCACAATGGTTGAACTAGTTTACAGTCCCACCAACAGTGTAAAAGTGTTCCTATTTCTCCACATCCTCTCCAGCACCTGTTGTTTCCTGACTTTTTAATGATCGCCATTCTAACTGGTGTGAGATGGTATCTCATTGTGGTTTTGATTTGCATTTCTCTGATGGCCAGTGATGATGAGCATTTTTTCATGTGTCTTTTGGCTGCATAAATGTCTTCTTTTGAGAAGTGTCTGTTCATATCCTTTGCCCACTTTTTGATGGGGTCGTTTGTTTTTTTCTTGTAAATTTGTTGGAGTTCATTGTAGATTCTGGATATTAGCCCTTTGTCAGATAAGTAGGTTGCGAAAATTTTCTCCCATTTTGTAGGTTGCCTGTTCACTCTGATGGTAGTTTCTTTTGCTGTGCAGAAACTCTTGAGTTTAATTAGATCCCATTTGTCAATTTTGGCTTTTGTTGCCTTTGCTTTTGGTGTTTTAGACATGAAGTCCTTGCCCATGCCTATGTCCTGAATGGTAATGCATAGGTTTTCTTCTAGGGTTTTTATGGTTTTAGGTCTAACGTTTAAGTCTTTAATCCATCTTGAATTGATTTTTGTATAAGGTGTAAGGAAGGGATCCAATTTCAGCTTTCTACATATGGCTAGCCAGTTTTCCCAGCACCATTTATTAAATAGGGAATCCTTTCCCCATTGCTTGTTTTTCTCAGGTTTGTCAAAGATCAGATGAATCACAAACTTAACTAAAAGAATTGATATTCAAGGAAGATGGTCTATTTGACCAACTATTCATGTATTACTCTAGGAATTCTATGTTATGTCCTATTATCAGGTCACACAGCCCAAATGTCCATTATCTGTAACATGTTATTTTGCATATAAAAAATCTATGTTGCTAGATTGCAATTTAAAATAAAAGTTCTTGTTTTTTATTTGCTTGTTTAACAGTTGAAATTCTATTGATGTTTATAACGAAAATACTTGCTTTTTTCTCCTCTCTAGGATTCTGATTACTATTTAAGTTTTATTCATATATGCCAACTAAAGGCATTTCTAAAGTGAAATATCACAGTTTTAAACCTTCAAATACAAGTTAAAAGAAAAATATCCACAACAACAACAACAAAACTCAGCTGGCTTATTCAGAGTGCTTTTCAGAAATTTACTCACTTTGGGAATATCTAGTTTTCTTTGTTGATTAAACACGTCTGACTTGACTCACTGCTCTAAAATTGCCAGTTTTGAAAATAATATTTTGTTTTATTTGTCCTAAGAGACTGAGGGTTAATTGCTTTCTCCCATTTAACTCTTAAAATGTATCAGTTTATTTACAGTATTTAACATACATATATTAGGACCTTCTTATTCTATAAAAATAGAACTACTTGTTTAATTAAACCACTAATTGCCTTAACCAAAGGAAAACATCTTACTGAAATAAATGATTTGTCTTGGTAATAGAAGTGTCAAAAGTGCAAATAGATCCCTAATTGATAGATAATTTCCCAACAATTAATTCTGCTGCCTAAGTATTCCCCAGCTAGACCCATGTTGCCTCTCATTTTAGATCAGCACATCACCATCTCCTGCTTGATTATTTCTTTGCCTCCAGTCTTGCCCATTTTATCTACGCTACTACCTTTCATCTTTGTAAAGTACAGTTATGGCCATGTCACTCTGCTGTATGAGACATTCCATTGTCTTCCTTCTCACACCACCATATAGTTCAAAATAAAGCCTAACCTCTTTTTGTTGGCTTAAAAGCCCTTCAGAATTCAACTTACTTCTTCTGTCTCATCTCTTACTTTCCCCTATTTTGCACCCCTACTCTATTTATAACTATTTTCTAGCCTTATAAGTGTCCTTTTCTTCCATGTGAATCTTTGTATATGCTGTCTTTTTTTTTTTTAACCTGGAACACTCTACAGCAGCTTTTATACTTCATACACTTAATGACTGCTCTTCCTGTGATGTACTACTGAGTAGAGGAAAAAGTTAGAGCTATTTTTAATTAGTGGTGAAGGTAAGCCTCTGACAGCATGATATTGGATTCTGAAGATGAGAAAACAGCCTTCTAAGGAGAAATGAGAGTAGTCTAGAAAGGGCAAAAGTCCTCAACTGGGAAAGATTATGGCATACTTGAGTCATAGAAAAAAGTCAGCATAGCTGGAGAGCATTGGGATGGAGAGGGAGGCAGAGAAGAGAGAATGATGGAAGATGAAACTGAAGAGGTATATACTGAGTGTCTAAATCATGTGTGATATCACAGACCATTCCAAAGACCTTGGATTTTAGTCTAAGATCATTTCTAAGCCACTAATAAGATTTCATCAGGCAAAAGATTTAATCTGAAAAAAGTTTTGAAGTGATTGCTCTGTTTGTATTGTAAACAGTGGATAGAAATGGAGGAGCGTGAAATTGGCAGCAGAGAGATCTGCTAGATCTCTCTAGCAGTAGGTGGCATCTAGGAAGAAAATGATGGCTTGGGTAGGTATAAGCATTGGACAGGGATAAAAGCTACTAATATATAACTTAGGGGATGAGCTAAACAGAACTTGCTAAGGAATAGGGAGTTGATAAAAATTCTCTTATATTTATGTAGAGAATTTCAGAGATTGGAATTTTTCAAGTGTGTTTTTTTTTTTTTTGGTGGTTCTCTTTTTTTTTCTGCAACAGTAACAATGCATCAACAAAAAATTCTGATAGATACCTTAAACTTACCACACACTTATTTTGACAGCTTTTCATCTTATTTTTTAGAGTTTAGCTGATCTCCTTGATAAACAAGTTTATTCATGGACGGCTGAAACATGCTTATTATTTATATCAACTAAATAAAGTGGCCTGCAGTAGTTGATCTTGACAGGACAATGCAATAGCTTTCTTGCTGATGTGACTCATTATTTTCTCTTCCAAACTCACCCTGTGAACCCTATGCACCACCATCACAATTTCCTCAAGAACCATTTCAATTAATTTTCTTTTCTGCTTAATATAGTTTTTATAGCCCACTATACCCAGGACTAGGTTTATCTTTCAGGCTTCATTTCTCTTTTCTTTTCCTCATGAATGCAATGTTTCAGCTAAAAATAGCTAGTTAGTGTTCCTTGAATCCTCCAGAATTTTATCATTATTTTGTCCTTACTCTTGCAGTCTTTCACAGGACATATTAATATCCTATCTGTAAAACAAAATTCTACCACCCTTAGAGCTTGGAATGAGAGTAATGCATACTAGTTAAGAGAATTAGCTTTGCAGTTAAAGAAACATAGGTGAGAATTCTGCCTCTGTCACTTAATAGATGTGTGACCCTAGCAAGTTCTTAGCCTAAGGACCAGTTTCCCTTTCTTTGAGATGGGGAAGATGAGACTATCTACTTTATGATGTTGCACTAAAAATTAAATAAGATCTTACCTGCAACACATTTTATAACATTGTTTGACATAAATTAAGCACTGAACAAATGATAGGTATCAATATCTTTATTAAGGTTCACTTTAAATGCTATGACTTTATATGAAAAACTCATGGCATCAGCTTGAACTATCAACTTGAATGTGATGTTATATATTCCCATTGCTGTTATATATATTATGAGACATATATACATAAGCACAAACAATGTCTTACGTGTTCATTATCATAACAAATTGTCTACATCTGTTGCATCATTCTTACCACATTCTGTTGTGCAGTAAGACTGTGTGTATACCAAATATATAATAATTTTTTTTTGTCCCATATCCAATTCTTAGATAACTGATTTATGCCCTCCTTTCACATTGCTTGTACCTGTATTAGAGTTAAGCCTCAGCTCTCTGAACTCTACATGAGAGTTAAGCCTCAGCTCTCTCCAACCCTGTCACAGCTATCGGGGACATGGATGGACCCTTGGTGTTAGTTGTTTCAGGTACATTCTTTTCCTCCATTACTTAGAAATCAGAGCCTGAGAATATGTCATCTTGGGCAATGTTAAGCTAGAACTTGGAATGGATCTAATGCATTATAAAATAGAGGAAGCTATGCTAGAGACAGAGAGAGACAGAAGAGTGATACAGTTGATCACAGAGAAGGAGAGATGGGAGACCATGCAGTCCTCTATTGACAGATAAAATAATTTCAATTCATAGCTTCCTTGTTCCTGGTGTCAGTCCATTTGGCAATCTAGCTACACTTCCTGTCAGGTCTTTTGGTGAAATAGCCTATAGTCTTCCATGAAATTATCTTCAGTTTTAGTAGATTTTGTTACTAACACATAAACCATCTTTGTAAGAGGCCACATGCCTATCTCCATTCCCTTCAAGCACTATAGCTGCATGAATATCTTTTCCATCTTCATCTAGGTCAGTGCCTAACACAGAGCAGCAGTAACAACCTGATGGCAATAAATTGGTTTTACCATTGCTCACAGTCTAGAATTTAACACAATACTATTCAGGCACAAAATCAAGCTGATTTAAAAGTAAATTTAAATTAATTTTCTTTGAAAACATTGGTAGTGTTTTACAAAAATCCTTGAGATTTTCTCTGAGATCCTGGGAATTACTATATTAAACCAAAGTGTAGTAAGTATCAAAATTGGCTTTACTTATGAGTGTGTTTCATGCATTTGGAAAAAGCAAAGATGTTTCTGGATTGAGATCTTATTCTACTAAATAGTAGCTTCTTTGAAGCCGTGTTGTATTCCAGACATTTCACTTATTAACCAAGGAGAAGGCAGATATTTGTATATTGCTGGCATGAAGACATTCTAAATTTCACATTCTAAATCTCAAATGGATATTTCAAAGCTTTCAAAGTTGTATTTTTTGAAACTTCAATTTATGTAGAATAGAAAATGTAACTATTTTGAAATATAATTTAAAGTTCTTTGTCCTGTGAAGATGGAAATGTCATGATTCCAAGGGGGAGTAATGATGTGTTAAAAGGTACACAAAAAATTAATCAGAGAAAATAGATTGCAGAGGTTACCAGCTAGAGCTCAGGAGTCAAGCAGCCTGGACCTCAAATAAATTCTGTAAAATTAATTGCTACTTGTATAATTCTGAGCAAGTTATCCAACATCTCAGCCTCAATTTTCTTATCTTAAACATCAGGATGTAGATGCAAATAGCACTCACAGAGTTTCAGAAAAATTAAATCAAGCTATTTAAGCAAAAGGTTTGGCATTATATCTGACATGTAAAAATCTTACAATTCATGTGGGCTATTGGTATTTCATTGTAGTAGTCATAGACAGATTTTCATCTGATTTTACTTTTTTCCTGGCTTCAATAAGTATTAGATGAAAAAGACTATAAAACTGCATCTATGACAAAAATTATATTTATAAATTAATTATGCATAAACATTGAAAGGGCAAACTCCAGTATTTTAACAGGGATCTTTGCTAATAAAGATAAGAAACATTTTCAATAATTCCTGCTGGTACACATGTATTTTCCAAGGCTCTACTAACCAAGACAGACTTAATTTGCCCTCAGCTTAAGTGAACTTTAGACCGGTTTATTCCGGACTATAGGACCTTGACTTGACCTCCCTTTTTAGAGCACTTTTTAATGAAAACTTTTAATTATAAATTATTTATCTGCCTCTTTGAAATGTAAACATTCTATAATCCATAAATGTCTTTCCCAAAGTCCTGGGAGTCATCCCTTTGAAATATAAGCATGGAAGGACATAGGCTCATTGTCTCCCAGTGCCTGTGGGACCATAGGAACCTAACTTTAATAAGCAACAATTGACAAGCACAGGTGGCCTAATCTCATTGATGGACTTCTCCCAAAACATCCTCCAGTATTTTTCCATTAGTTCACTCCTGCCTTTAAAAATTACCTGCCTTAGTTCAATGGGGTTGAGTTCAATTTCTCTCCCCTATTTCAATCGTCTCTGTCCTTTATTGTAATAGTCTTGAATGAAGCCTTCCTTGCTTGTTTAACTTATCTGGTGCAATTTTGTCTTTTACATTACAAGGATTGTATCTATGGTAAAATAGAAGTGCAGAGGATGTGTGGGTATGTGTGTGTGTGTGTGTCTATCTGTCTAGACATAAGAAAATTTTTGTTAGCTAAAACAGCTAAAGAGGAACTGAAGTTTAATATCATTAAAGTGTTTGTCTTCAAACTTATCTCTTAATAGATTACAATGATTGTATTTTAGGAGAACCTGCCAAATTCAAACACTCAGCCATGTCATGGCAGTATAGTGTCAGTCCCAGAGACTTAGCAGCTAATAGATTTCTTTCTAAAGCACAGACCTCCCATCTAAGTCCAAGTCCCCACTGGCTACTAATTTATAGAGTAGCATTTGGCAAAAGACATAGTCTTAATCTTACCTGGGTCTCATTTTCCTGTTTATAAAAGAGAAAAAAGAAGTTCTAAGAAGAAGTACAAAATTGGAAATTGAAAAAAGAATAAAATATTTTCACCTAGAAAGATTTTCTCTCCTTTGGTATGCAAGACAGACTTGCATTAGAGACAGCATAGCATGGCTGGTTACAGCCACTCTCTAAAGTGGGCTGGCTGCCTGGTTATGCCTCTAAGTGTCTGTGCCTCCACTGTGTAATGAGAATGATTATAACAGCATTTATGTCATAGTTTTCTTGTGAAGATTATAGGGATTAATACTAATAAAGAACTTGCACTTTTAATGTGCCTTGTACATAGTACCTCGAAGTCATCCTAGCTTTATATGTTTGCTCTTATATCATTATTATTATTAAATATTTTGATACACGTTAAGGAGGAACACAGTGGCCACCAGTCAATTTGATTTTGAACATGAAAACTATCTGTTATGATTTTCTTTTGGCAAAATTGTAGGATTTTATTATAACCATGACAAGATCAGGGTCACATGCACTTCTGAGATCAAGAAATTACTACATCATATAGTTTGAAAGAAAAATTCTGTTAACAAAGTAGAAAAGAGGCTGGTGTAATTTTAAGTAAGTAGTGTCTCTGTCATAGTGTCCATTTCCAAGGTAATTAGGTGTTCTTCCTCAACATAGTTTGTTGTTATTGTTGTTGTTTGTAGCATGTCTTTTATTAAATGACTGCATTATAATTTGAATAACAAATTTCCTATAGTTGAAATATTCTGGATAGTTTCCAATTTTTTATCATTATAATAAATGTCATAAACATAAATGTTATACATCCACAAGGGAAATAAGAACATATGATGATAAAATCTCAATCTTCAGCAGATTATTTTATAAATTCTTTTTTTCCTTATACTTCTGGTATTAATTTTTGAAAGAGGATATTTTTTGATACACACATTTATTTGAAGATCCAATGACATTTATTCATCCATAGATGAATCTATCTACATTGAATACTTTTTATGTATACATAAAAAGTACACATCTATCTACATTGAATAAAGATGTGTACTTTTTATGGTAGCCATTTTTATTCTGATACTTTATAAAGATACTAAAGGTTAGATTGCTTTGTTTAGGAAAATTAAAATGTATGGCTTTCTGAAATTATCATTTTTAATAGATATAATAATTGTCCCAATTTTGAATTAGTGTAGTTAATACAATTCAGGAATTTTGTTTTAAAATAGACTAAACAAAATAAGGGATATATAAAGAGCACCATTAAGTAGCACCAGACAGCTGACTTATCCAAACAGATTTCATCTCCAAGCACAATTTGTATCCAATCAGCAAACAATTCAGAGGTCAAAGAAGATGATTTTTACCTGAATTACAAATTACAGTTAATTGCATAATCATATTAACGAAATATCTTATCCCATTATTGTTGTGTATTCATAATAGTTTTCTGAGATTTGAATGTGAAAGCAGGTCAAATACTTTATAAGGAAGGAAATAGAAAGAGGCCCATGATATTTTCACAAAGCCAAGGATTCCATGCATGACCGTGCCTGTGTCTCACTCTGCTCTTATTAAAACTCAACACCTGCAATCATTATTTTTGCTTTGACACATAATATTGAATTTTAAATTTTAGTTGCTTAAAACATTGTCATCTCAACTGATCGTGTCTTTTATTTAATTTTTTCTAGAAGTATTGAAAGCTGTGAAATTATGTGAGTCTGGCCTTGAGAAGGAAAATTTTGGGGGCCACTGATACTTTAGCACTGAGTTTGATGAATTCTGCTCTATACTCAAATATTTCTGAAGGCAACAAAAACTGCAAAAGTTATGTAGTTGACTTTCTTTTTTAACTTAAGCTAATTTTAGGACTGGGTGTAGGGAAGAGACATAAAAATGAATGAAGAAAATACATTTTATTGAAATGGTTGTAACTTGTATATCATTCCCCAAAAGAAGCAATCACAGGCAACTTCAGTAGCGGTTTAGAACACAGATTTAGGAATTATACAGACATTTTGCCCCCAAACTTAGTTCTATCACTATTACAAGGAACAGCCATTGTTCAGATGTGTAATGATATGTGAGAGATGCATTTTTAGACGTGGAATTGCAGAATCAGGATGATGATACATATAGAAATGTAATTGCTATTGCCAAATTACCCTCTAAAAGGACTGCACGCATCCGTTTACACTCCCAAGAGTAAATGAATCTGCTTGTTTCTTCATACACTCAATGATACTAGGTTGTATAAAAACATTATGACTTAGTTTAATGAGAGAAAAACGTGAAGCCTCTAATGTTTACATTAAATTTCTTTATGAGTAACATTATTTTATTTTTAAAAGTCAAAATGAATCTAAGGAAACTTTCTTAGTGCTTCTGCATTTCAAACTAAACGTTTTACATAATAAATATTTGAAGATATAAAGCACACAATGAACCATGCATAGAGTATTAGAAAAAGTATAGACATAATCCAAAATATCCTTTTAAAATAATATTTTAAAGTGGTTAATTGCATTCATAAAATTATTAAGTCAGTTAAACACTATCCAAGTTTTAAATAAACATTCTAAATTTGCATAAATGCACACATTTTTCTATTCGCCTTGAATGTCATACTTTACTGGAAAATCTGAGAATGGCCAATATTGGAACAATGCAGCTGTTCCCATGTATTTACGAAATATATTGCCACTTAAATTATAAATTTGATTCTAGTGGCAATTCATTCATTTAGAGTATCTTTTCAAGAGGTTTTGCATTAACTAAAAGAAACAGTATATAAAATCTTATTTTTGAGCAGTAATAGCTATATATGTAGATAAAGTTTTATTCAAATAATTTTAATTTTAAAAACAATACATTTCCAGTCAAGTTATTTGCCTTTACATGAGGCACTAATTATTGAGAAAATAACTAATATAAACTTATAGAAATGTTTGTTTTTATAGTTCAGAAAATGAGAAATTTAAAAAGAAATTCCACTCTAAAAATACAACCCAGTTTATTTAGGAACACAGATAACTCAAGAGTTGATTTAAAGGAAAAGATGCTTGCACAGCCTTGCCTAATAACGTTTTTTCCTCAAGTATATACTCAGCTAAAACCTTAGATTCCCAGGTTCTTGCAATTAGTAGTGAGGCATATGACAATAGTTTCCCAAATGTGCTTAATAAATAGAGTTGTACTTTTGAAAAACAAACACAGAATAAAAGTATTTTTAAAAGACTTCTGATCAATTTCACTTGCAAGAAAAAAAGTGAGTCTTTTGAGTATTTTTCAAATACAATACTCCTTACTCTTGGAATATTTGAACGCTCTTGACAGAACTATATTTTCCTTATTTCTTTGTTCTGCAGTACCTTCGTGCAAAAATAGGTAAGGCATTAGAAAAGACCATGAATCTCTCAACTGCCTCATGCTGTTTTCTGTGAGCAATACTAGTGAAATGCATGAAATAAGAGATGATTCATTATTTTGAGTTCTGAAAATTAGTTGTGCATTTAATAGTTCTGTGAGATCCTATTCAGTGAGAATATTCAGGGCTTGTTTTGATAACAAAGTCAAATTTGATTCAGTTAGACTCCTGAAGGAAGTTGGGAATATGAAGGCTAAGTCAACATCCTAATAGGAATTCCAAGTTATTCCCTGTATGCACTGGTATTTTTGCATTCTGGAGACTCAAATATATTACTAACAGTTAAATAATACTGATATTTTTCTGCAAATATAATTATCTCTTTCTTTTACCACCATCTGCTTTTCTACTTTTCCATTCACATGGATGTCACTCTCAGGAAAATTCTCCCATAAGTATACAAATGTGGAACTAACCACCTCCCTCATCCTGAACTAACAAGAACAGGGGTGTTTCTCTACCCAGTGTTGGCAAACATCTTGGAAAGGCTCAGATAGTAAATATTTTCGGTTTTGCAGCTCATACAGTTCCTGTGGCAAGGATTCAACTCTGCCAATACAGTCTGAAAGTAGCCTTATGTAAAAAAGTAGAAGTGGCTGTTTTTATATTTATTTACAAAAGGAGGCTGAAGGCCAGATTTGGCCCATGGGTCTTAGTTTGCTGACTCCTACCTGTAACACAACATGCCTAAGAAGAAACTAATCCCAAAACTTCTTTTGAGAGAATTAGTAATTTTATTTATTTATTTAACTTTTATTTTAGAATCAGGGGATACCTGTGCAGGTTTGCTACATAAGTATATTGCCTGATACTGAGGTTTAGGCTTCTAACGATCCAAGTAGTAAACATAGTACCTGATAGGTAGTTATTTAACCCTTGCCCCTCTCCCTTCCTTCCCCCCTTTGAAATCCCCGGTGTCTATTGTTCCCATCTCTGTGTCCAAGTGTACCCAATGTTTAGCTCCTGCTTATAAGTGAGAACAGAACATGTGGTATTTGGCTTTCTGTTTCTGCGTTAATTCACTTAGGATGAGGGCCTCCAGCTGCATCCATGTTGCTGCAAAGGATGTGATTTCATTCATTTTTATGGCTGTGTAGTGAGAATTAGTAATTTTTAATTAAAGATGTAGAGTAAAATGATCTAGAAACTTCTCTATATTTTATTTGGCAGTTCAATGACTTAAACTATGTGGAGAGGAGTTTTAGATTTGAAAGAAGCAATATGCAGAGGCCAGGCATGGTGGCTCATGCCTGTAATCCCAGTACTTTGGGAGGCTGTGGCAGGCAGATCACAATGTCAGGAGTTGGAGACTAGCCTGGCCAATATGGTGAAACCCCGTCTCTACTAAAAATACAAAAATTAGTTGGGTGTGGTGGCGCACACCTGTAGTCCCAGCTACTTGGGAGGCTGAGGCAGAAGAATCGCTTGAACCGTGCAGGCAGAGGTTGCAATGAGCCAAGATTGTGCCACTGCACTCCAGCCTGGGCAATAGAGTGAGACCCTGTCTCAAAAAAAAAAAATAAAAAAATAAAAAAAAAAAGCAGTATGCTTGGTTGAACACTAACTATAATCCTTCCTTTTGGCAACATTTAATAATTTTAGTAGGGCAGACAATGCTGGTCACTTAATCAATGTCCATTCCACTCTCTCTCCTCACGGACGAAACACGGATTTATTTTGAGGGATGGCCATATAGCTAGCTAAAAACCTGGATGTCTCACATTTCTTACTTAAATGTCAATAGCATGTGAAGTTCTTCTAACAAGTTGTGTGAGGGTGGAAGTCTACTCAGGTTGACTTCCAAAGCTGTTGTTTTTAAGGCAAAGAAAAAAAGAGTCACCTTTTGCTCTGAGCCCTTCTTCCTGCTTTCATGGAATGCAGTTCTGTTGCTTGACATTTCTCAGGCATATTGTGACTTTGAGGATAAAGCCACATGTTTAAGTTGGAGGAAACTGAAAACTTGGAGAAGACTGAGCTGTGGACTCCCTTGAGGAGGTGTAAGTATCATGGTGTGATTGAATATAGATTCTTGGTTAGGAGTAAAAGAAACCTTATTTGATTAAGCCACTGAAACCAAGATTCTGATATGTATAGCTCAACTGAATACTATCTTTA
This sequence comes from Pongo abelii, assembly GCF_028885655.2. Taxonomy (NCBI): domain Eukaryota; kingdom Metazoa; phylum Chordata; class Mammalia; order Primates; family Hominidae; genus Pongo; species Pongo abelii. The sequence continues at coordinate 87,153,403 of NC_071991.2, read as the reverse complement.
GATTTAAAATAGTGTCTCTATTTTATATAAGAGGAACATGATCCAAAACTCAATTTTACACCAGAGTCTAATTTCATTAATTTCATGTTTCTCTTCCTGCTTCTATTTTAATAGTTATTTTTTCAAAGAGAGTTCTATTTCAGAAGATTTAGGTAGAAAATTAAGGAAATTTCAAAAACCCTTTCACTGTGCTAAGGTGCTCTTACTTTGTAGGTATGTTCAAACTAAATACTTCTGTCTGCAATATTCTCAGCAGCAGGCATCGCTGACCCTAAACTAGAGTATAAAAGAGTGGGAAGATGAAGCAGAAATTGAAAAAGCTCTTAAAAAATCAATAAAATGTTAGGTTGTACAACATATTGAAATACAAGACATTGCTCTTAAGAAAACAGCTAGATAGCTAGGTCAGAGTGCAGTAGGTCAAGTCCTTTTTATGAACTGAGCAGGGAGGATGTGACCATGAAGGAGTTGCACAGCAGGGAAAGATTGCTGCAGAGCAGATAACAGCCTGCCAGATAAAGATGGCTTCATGTCAGGAACCACAGAATCTTCTGGGAGAGCAGAGGTTTGCTAAAGGATTCTCTTAAGATTTTTTTTTTTTTTTAATTTTTGGGGCCTAGTGCAAATGCGTTTCTTTCCCACAAGAAACATAATTAATTCTCCTGATCTTTACAAATAAATAAATAAAGATTCCCTTAAGACCTTGGTCTTGTCCACATGTGACTTGAAGCAATAGAGGTAGAAATGAACCTCACACAAAAAAAATATCCTTTCTGATTCTCTTAACTCTACATTATAATACTTGGAAATATTTCTGACGGTCAGAGATTTGAGAAATTTATGTGAGTACTTTGTTTTACAATAATGAATATGTTTCAAATATTAACTGTAAGGAATTTATAAGGTAGATTATATACTAGACTATAGAGAATATACGTAACATTCAAACACTCTCCACTTCGTCTCAAACAAATGGTGATAATTTTGAAATGCTACTGCATGAGAAAGTGTCTGAATTTTTCTGTTCTGGAATCTTTCCTTTTTTTTTTTTCTCACATTGAATTTATTCTCCATGGTATAGACTGTGATGGAATGCCAAATTATTTCTTCTGAAGCCTTATTATTAAGTATTAGTCTAATCAAATATTTACTCAAGACATAATCTTTCATTACTGAATTTTTATTTGTTCATTACAGAAGTGCTGGATATTTCCAAACCTGAACACACTCTCTGTAGATACTTCATGGGAATTAATATTATTGCACTATCACATGCATGTTCTTATCATGCTATGAACATGGCAATTAAAAGCCCTGTGACTACTACTACTAACTCAGTTGGAAAAGCAATTATCCACTTACTCATCACCAAGGCACTTCTTAGGAAGGCATTTCAGAACAATAATCAATAGAGATATTTATGTTGATATAGTATTGGTTATATTCATGTCTGATATAATATGGGTTACAATGGCACTACAAAGTTTAACTTTGGATATGCCATGGGTAGAAATTAAATAAACCTTGTAATTAAAACCAGATAAAAGTTCATGCTTTGTACCACAGCTGACTTGGATCTTGGCCATAATAGCTAAAAGATGAAAGGATCTGGGTAATGCCTCAGAGGTAGTGGGACACTAGAGCTACCCATTTGCCATTTGAGAATTTCTCAGATGATCCTGGGCCTTGAAAAGGAATGGTGTGGCTTGCCTGGGGCGCATACCTTCAACACCTTACCATATGCCACTCCCTCAGCCAGGGAGGTGACTCTAGTCCACTCTGAGTTATAAAGAATTTTTTCTCTTTCATGCACCACATTATCAGTTTGTCCTAAAATCTAGAAATATCCTCAAACTAACATGTAAATCAACAGCGGTGTCTCTAGGCCTGGCTGTATCGCTCCAGAACATTGGGCTCAGCCAGTTAAACTCTGACAAGCAATCTTTATGTCCTGATTGTCCAAGCACAAATGGCTGACCATCAGCAATTAAACATAGCATCCAGCAATTCATATTCTAGCACATGTCGAATGAATCCTCCAGGAATTATCATAACCAATTTAACTCAACACTTCCAAGGAAGAGGATTAAGGTGTGCACACCCAGAGTAATTTCTTCTCACTCATTCTTTTAGCTTGCTTGTGGCACAATTGGTCCTTAGAGCAAGAGTCACATCAGGGAAAGTATGCCTGGATGCATTTATTTCAGCAATGTCAGGAAACTCATCCTGGTTAGTAGCCCAAACTGTAGCTTCTAACATGGGAGATCTTTAAAAAATACTTTAGCCCATTTCACTATATGTTTGTATTGCAACCAGAACACATAAAAAATAATGGCATGCAGCTGGGTGCTGTGATGCATGCCTGTAGTCCCAGCTACTAGTAAGGCTGAAGAAGTAGGATTGCCTGAGGCCAGCCTGGGTAACATAGCAACACCTTATCAAGAAAAGAAGAAAAAAGATAATGATATGCAAAGAGGCAGAAAATAAAGAAGTCCCATTTTAATCATGAGAGTTCATCTGGGAAGTAGTAGACTTTTTAATAGAATTTAATTCTTTTGATTGTAGTGTTATTCAAATTACAACTTATCCTGTTCTAGATTATTGTTAGTGATCTGTAAATGTCTTCCAAATCATTTGATAAAAACACTTTCAAACAATGAGCAGTATTTCAGAACAGGCTAGACTTTTGAATCCACAAAATGACACTGTTATAAATGTCCAGGATTCTGCATAAACTGTGCTTATTTTTTCTTACTGTTAGGAAGATTAGATATTCTGTTTTCAAGTCACAGTCCTTTTTCTTGTCTCTCATTTGGTGTGGATCAAGTCACTTAACCTTCTATGTGTTTGTTTCTTCATCTTTAAAATTAGGTTAATAATTTTGACCTTTTGCCTTGGCGTTTTACTCTGAAGTAAAGAAAAACATTAACACTTGGAAATTATCCTGGGATCTATAGATGAAAAGTGCAGAGATGGAAGGAGTTATTCTATTTAAAAGAAAAAAAGTAGACACACTTGAGTGAATTCACTTCACATGTGTGTTCTGCTTCAGTGAAGTTGAAAGAAAGTGGTTACTGGAATAGACAGATGTTTACATGCATGTTTGGACTGGTAAGCAATGATATTGAAAATATTACTATTCCTAACACAGAGACGTACTGGCCTGATCAATTTGATTCTTCACTTATTTATTCACAGCTGAATTCTGCTTGCAATACACATGCAAAGCATTCTTGCTGGCAGGTAGGGGAATAAAGATTTTTTAGTTTGTGTTTTTAAAATGAACTCAAGAAGAAAGTTAAATTCCAAATGCTTCGTAAATATATTTTTACAAATATGTTTTTATAAATTTTAGTTTACCTCTTGCTGAGAGAAAATCAAATGCATTGTGAAAAGTGGAGAGGATATGTGAAGACCACCTTCCCTTTCTTTTCCTTGATCTCTGCAACTGTCCTTTATTGCATTGTTTTTGATCTGGGTAGAGGTTATGGAAGGTAACTACTCTCCAGAACTATGAAGCCTATCTGCTTTGTCATTTCTCTTTAAGTCCCTTTAAAAAAATCCAAGGACAATACTACTCTTGGGAGGAGCCAAGATGGCTGAATAGGAACAGCTCCTGTCTACAGCTCCCAGCGTGAGCGACGCAGAAGACGGGTGATTTCTGCATTTCCATCTGAGGTACCGTGTTCATCTCACTAGGGAGTGCCAGACAGTGGGCGCAGGTCAGTGGGTGAGTGCACCGTGCGCCAGCCAAAGCAGGGGCGAGGCATTGCCTCACTTGGGAAGCGCAAGGGGTTGGGGGTTCCCTTTCCAGGGGTGATAGAGGGCACATGGAAAATCGGGCCACTCCCACCCGAATACTGTGCTTTTCCAACGGGCTTAGGAAACAGTGCTCCAGGAGATTATAGCCCGCACCTGGCTCAGAGGGTCCTACGCCCATGGCGTCTCGCTAATTGCTAGCACAGCAGTCTGAGATCAAACAGCAAGTCGGCAGTGAGGCTGGGGGAGGGGCGCCCGCCATTGCCCAGGCTCGCTTAGGTAAACAAAGCAGCCGGGAAGCTTGAACTGGGTGGAGCCCACCACAGCTCAAGGAGGCCTGCCTGCCGCTGTAGGCTCCACCTCTGGGGGCAGGGCACAGACAAACAAAAAGACAGCAGTAACCTCTGCAGACTTAAATGTCCCTGTCTGACAGCTTTGAGGAGAGCAGTGGTTCTCCCAGCACGCAGCTGGAGATCTGAGAACGGGCTGACTGCCTCCTCAAGTGGGTCCCTGACCCCTGACCCCTGAGCAGCCTAACTGGGAGGCACCCCCCAGCAGGGGCAGACTGACACCTCACACGGCCGGCCAGGTACTCCAACAGACCTGCAGCTGAAGTTCCTGTCTGTTAGAAGGAAAACCAACAGAAAGGACATCCACACCAAAAACCCATCTGTACATCACCATCATCAAAGACCAAAAGTAGATAAAACCACAAAGATGGGGAAAAAACAGAGCAGAAAAACTGGAAACTCTAAAAAGCAGAGTACCTCTCCTCCTCCAACAACGCTCCAACGCAGTTCCTCACCAGCAACGGAACAAAGCTGGACAGAGAATGACTTTGACGAGCTGAGAGAAGAAGGCTTTAGACTATCAAATTACTCTGAGCTACGGGAGGATATTCAAACCAAAGGCAAAGAAGTTGAAAACTTTGAAAAAAATTTAGAAGAATGTATAACTAGAATAATCAATACAGAGAAGTGCTTAAAGGAGCTGATGGACCTGAAAACCAAGGCTCGAGAACTACGTGAAGAATACAGAAGCCTCAGGAGCCGATGTGATCAAATGGAAGAAAGGGTATCAGCCCTGGAAGATGAAATGAATGAAATGAAGCAAGAAGGGAAGTTTAGAGAAAAAAGAATAAAAAGAAACGAGCAAAGCCTCCAAGAAATGTGGGACTATGTGAAAAGACCAAATCTACGTCTGATTGGTGTACCTGAAAGTGACGGGGAGGAGGGAAACAAGTTGGAAAACACTCTGCAGGATATTATCCAGGAGAACTTCCCCAATCTAGCAAGGCAGGCCAACATTCAGATTCAGGAAATACAGAGAATGCCACAAAGATACTCCTCGAGAAGAGCACCTCCAAGACACATAATTGTCAGATTCACCAAAGTTGAAATGAAGGAAAAAATGTTAAGGGCAGCCAGAGAGAAAGATCGGGTTACCCTCAAAGGGAAGCCCATCAGACTAACAGCAGATCTCTCGGCAGAAACCCTACAAGCCAGAAGAGAGTGGGGGCCAATATTCAACATTCTTAAAGAAAAGAATTTTCAACCCAGAGTTTCATATCCAGCCAAACTAAGCTTCATAAGTGAAGGAGAAATAAAATACTTTACAGACAAGCAAATGCTGAGAGATTTTGTCACCACCAGGCCTGCCCTAAAAGAGCTCCTGAAGGAAGCGCTAAACATGGAAAGGCACAACCGGTACAGTCGCTGCAAAATCATGCCAAAATGTAAAGACCATCGAGACTAGGAAGAGACTGCATCAACTAACGAGCAAAATAACCAGCTAACATCATAATGACAGGATCAAATTCACACATAACAATATTAACTTTAAATGTAAATGGACTAAATGCTCCAATTAAAAGACACAGACTGGCAAATTGGATAAAGACTCAAGACCCATCAGTGTGCTGTATTCAGGAAACCCATCTCACGTGCAGAGACACACATAGGCTCAAAATAAAAGGATGGAGGAAGATCTACCAAGCAAATGGAAAACAAAAAAAGGCAGGGGTTGCAATCCTAGTCTCTGATAAAACAGACTTTAAACCAACAAAGATCAAAAGAGACAAAGAAGGCCATTACATAATGGTAAAGGGATTAATTCAACAAGAAGAGCTAACTATCCTAAATATATATGCACCCAATACAGGAGCACCCAGATTCATAAAGCAAGTCCTGAGTGACCTACAAAGAGACTTAGACTCCCACACATTAATAATGGGAGACTTTAACACCCCACTGTCAACATTAGACAGATCAACGAGACAGAAAGTCAACAAGGATACCCAGGAATTGAACTCAGCTCTGCACCAAGCGGACCTAATAGACATCTACAGAACTCTCCACCCCAAATCAACAGAATATACATTTTTTTCAGCACCACACCACACCTATTCCAAAATTGACCACATACTTGGAAGTAAAGCTCTCCTCAATAAATGTAAAAGAACAGAAATTATAACAAACTATCTCTCAGATCACAGTGCACTGAAGCTAGAACTCAGGATTAAGAATCTCACTCAAAACCGCTCAACTACATGGAAACTGAAAAACCTGCTCCTGAATGACTACTGGGTACATAACGAAATGAAGGCAGAAATAAAGATGTTCTTTGAAACCAATGAGAACCAAGACACAACATACCAGAATCTCTGGAATGCATTCAAAGCAGTGTGTAAAGGGAAATTTATAGCACTAAATGCCCACAAGAGAAAGCAGGAAAGATCCAAAATTGACACCCTAATATCACAATTAAAAGAACTAGAAAAGCAAGAGCAAACACATTCAAAAGCTAGCAGAAGGCAAGAAATAACTAAAATCAGAGCAGAACTGAAGGAAATAGAGACACAAAAACCCTTCAAAAAATTAATAAATCCAGGAGCTGGTTTTTTGAAAGGATCAACAAAATTGATAGACCGCTAGCAAGATTAATAAAGACAAAAAGAGAGAAGAATCAAATAGATGCAATAAAAAATGATAAAGGGGATATCACCACCGATCCCACAGAAATACAAACTACCATCAGAGAATATTACAAACACCTCTACGCAAATAAACTAGAAAATCTAGAAGAAATGGATAAATTCCTCGACACATACACCCTCCCAAGACTAAACCAGGAAGAAGTTGAATCTCTGAATAGACCAATAATAGGAGCTGAAATTGTGGCAATAATCAATAGCTTACCAACCAAAAAACGTCCAGGACCAGATGGGTTCACAGCCGAATTCTACCAGAGGTACAAGGAGGAGCTGGTACCATTCCTTCTGAAACTATTCCAATCAATAGAAAAAGAGGGAATCCTCCCTAACTCATTTTATGAGGCCAGCATCATCCTGATACCAAAGCCTGGCAGAGACACAACAAAAAAAGAGAATTTTAGACCAATATCCTTGATGAACATTGATGCAAAAATCCTCAATACAATTCTGGCAAACAGAATCCAGCAGCACATCAAAAAGTTTATCCACCATGATCAAGTGGGCTTCATCCCTGGGATGCAAGGCTGGTTCAATATACGCAAATCAATAAATGTAATCCAGCATATAAACAGAACCAAAGACAAAAACCACATGATTATCTCAATAGATGCAGAAAAGGCCTTTGACAAAATTCAACAACCCTTCATGCTAAAAACTCTCAATAAATTAGGTATTGATGGGACGTATCTCAAAATAATAAGAGCTATCTATGACAAACCCACAGCCAATATCATACTGAATGGGCAAAAACTGGAAGCATTCCCTCTGAAAACTGGCACAAGACAGGGATGCCCTCTCTCACCACTTCTGTTCAACATAGTGTTGGAAGTTCTGGCCAGGGAAATTAGGCAGGAGAAGGAAACAAAGGGTATTCAATTAGGAAAAGAGGAAGTCAAATTGTCCCTGTTTGCAGATGACATGATAGTATATCTAGAAAACCCCATTGTCTCAGCCCAAAATCTCCTTAAGCTGATAAGCAACTTCAGCAAAGTCTCAGGATACAAAATCAATGTACAAAAATCACAAGCATTCTTATACACCAATAACAGACAAACAGAGAGCCAAATCATGAGTGAACTCCCATTCACAGTTGCTTCAAAGAGAATAAAATACCTAGGAATCCAACTTACAAGGGATGGGAAGGACCTCTTCAAGGAGAACTACAAACCACTGCTCAAGGAAATAAAAGAGGATACAAACAAATGGAAGAACATTCCATGCTCATGGGTAGGAAGAATCAATATTGTGAAAATGGCCATCCTTCCCAAGGTAATTTACAGATTCAATGCCATCCCCATCAAGCTACCAATGACTTTCTTCACAGAATTGGAAAAAACTACTTTAAAGTTCATATGGAACCAAAAAAGAGCCCGCATCACCAAGTCAATCCTAAGCCAAAAGAACAAAGATGGAGGCATCACACTACCTGACTTCAAACTATACTACAAGGCTACAGTAACCAAAACAGCATGGTACTGGTACCAAAACAGAGATATAGATCAATGGAACAGAACAGAGTCGTCAGAAATAAGGCCACATATCTACAACTATGTGATCTTTGACAAACCTGAGAAAAACAAGAAATGGGGAAAGGATTCCCTATTTAATAAATGGTGCTGAGAAAACTGGCTAGCCATATGTAGAAAGCTGAAACTGGATCCCTTCCTTACACCTTATACAAAAATCAATTCAAGATGGATTAAAGACTTAAATGTTAGACCTAAAACCATAAAAACCCTAGAAGAAAACCTACGCATTACCATTCAGGACATAGGCACGGGCAAGGACTTCATGTCTAAAACACCAAAAGCAATGGCAACAAAAGCCAAAATTGACAAATGGGATCTAATTAAACTAAAGAGCTTCTGCACAGCAAAGGAAACTACCATCAGAGTGAACAGGCAACCTACAAAATGGGAGAAAATTTTCGCAACCTACTTATCTGACAAAGGGCTAATATCCAGAATCTACAATGAACTCCAACAAATTTACAAGAAAAAAACAAACAACCCCATCAACAAGTGGGCAAAGGACATGAACAGACACTTCTCAAAAGAAGACATTTATGCAGCCAAAAAACACATGAAAAAATGCTCACCATCACTGGCCATCAGAGAAATGCAAATCAAAACCACAATGAGATACCATCTCACACCAGTTAGAATGGCAATCATTAAAAAGTCAGGAAACAACAGGTGCTGGAGAGGATGTGGAGAAATAGGAACACTTTTACACTGTTGGTGGGAATGTAAACTAGTTCAACCCTTGTGGAAGTCAGTGTGGCAATTCCTCAGGGATCTAGAACTAGAAATACCATTTGACCCAGCCATCCCATTACTGGGTATATACCCAAAGGACTGTAAATCATGCTGCTATAAAGACACATGCACACGTATGTTTATTGCAGCATTATTCACAATAGCAAAGACTTGGAACCAACCCAAATGTCCAACAATGATAGACTGGATTAAGAAAATGTGGCACATATACACCATGGAATACTATGCAGCCATAAAAAATGATGAGTTCATGTCCTTTGTAGGGACATGGATGAAATTGGAAATCATCATTCTCAGTAAACTATCGCAAGAACAAAAAACCAAACACCGCATATTCTCACTCATAGGTGGGAATTGAACAATGAGAACACATGGACACAGGAAGGGGAACATCACACTCTGGGGACTGTTGTGGGGTGGGGGCAGAGGGGAGGGATAGCATTGGGAGATATACCTAATGCTAGATGACGAGTTAGTGGGTGCAGCGCACCAGCATGGCACATGTATACATATGTAACTTACCTGCACATTGCGCACATGTACCATAAAACCTAAAGTATAATAATAATAATAAAAAAAAATCCAAGCACATGAATTAGATGCTTAGACATATCTTTTACTTTACATACCTCTATTTCCCTATTTCCCTCTAGTAAATATAAGAAATCCAGTTTTTTCCCCCTTCTCTGATTAATATCAATTTTGTGTAGTATTAATACCCAACAGCACAAATCAAACAAAAAATTTATCAAAGAAAACCCTGATAACAAATCACATTTTAATTCACATTTCATAATTTTACTCTACAGTGATATGAAATCTTGGATTTATGGAAATTATAGATGTTTGGATTAAACACATAAATTATTTAAGACCAGAAAGACCATTTCTTATATAAAATTGACCATAGACAACTGACAACCTTAAATTCTTAGGCTCAAATCTAAAGTGTGGCAAGGTAGAAGTATGCCCAACATACTTCCTTTTTTTTGACTTCTTTGCAAAAAAACTACACTTACCAGTCATACTGTCCAGATGAAAGCCACTCAAACAGTCTGCTTTCAATAAGAACATGAATTAAATACTCTCAGTGGAATCCCACTGCTGGTTGAGTCGAGCATTCTTCGAACATCCTGCTTCACAAAGTTCCACAAAATCTGACCATTCCTTATATTTTAACATGATTACAATTCATACATACTGAGTATTTGCTATGTATCAGGTGCTATGCTAAATGATTTACTTTTCCAAACTTAAATAATAATCCCAAGAATTCCACAAGGTAGATACTGATAGTTTACTAAGTTACAAATGTGTAACTAAATCTGGAGAAAATTGAGTAACTTTGCAAGAGTCTCAAGGTTAGTAACTTTGCAAGAGTCTCAAGGTTAGTAAGTGACAGAAACAAAATATAAACTAAAATCTGCCTGATTTGGGATGGTTTTCTTAATACCTACACTGTCTTGTCTCCTGTCCAAATAACTCTGGAAATACTTTGTTTTATTCTCCCTGTTGTTAGTTGCTACTCTCTGTCTTCCTCACTTCCACTTCCAGAAAACTTCAAGCTCTATCCTGTTCACCAAGTTCCTACTGGTGAACATGTGTGTATTAGTCCATCTTGCATTGCTATAAAGAAATACCTGAGATTGGATAATTTATAAAGAAAAGAGGTTTAATTGGCTCACAGTTCTGCAGACTGCACAGGAAGTATGATGCTGGCATCTGCTTGGCTTCTGGGGCAGCCTCAGGAAACTTACAATCATTGTGGAAGACAAACGGGGAGCAGGCATGTCACATGGTGAGAGGGAGAGCAAGGTGGGGCGGAGGTACTACACACTTTTATACAATCATGTCTCATGAGAACTCACTCACTATGATGAGGACAGCACCACGTTGATGGTTCTAAGCCATTCATGAGGAACTGCCCCCATGATGCAATCACTTCACACCAGGCCGCAGCTCCACCACTGGGGATTATAATTCAACATAAGATTTGGGTTGGCACAGATCCAAACCATATCAAGGTAAGCAAGTGATTATTGTTCTAGTAGTTTTTGAAAAAGTTTATAAATGATTATCTATAAATTATACCTCTGCATTTGATAATTATTTACGTCTGCATTTGATAATAATTGTACCTCTGCATTTGATAATATTATAATTATACCTCTGCATTTGATAATATAATTTGATAATATAATTTTGATAATATAATTTGATAATTATACCTCTGCATTTGATAATAATTTACCTCTATAAATTATACCTCTGCAGATGCTAAGCAGTTTAGGAAACTGAAGTTAGTAAGCTTTTCTTTTAAAAATATTGATATATCCAAGAAGATCAGATAATAATTATATATACATTGTTTTAGTTTTGTGCTTATTATATATTGTTGATTTTTATATTATATACATTGGTTTTATTGATTTTAGCAGAAAATTTAGCTCTGATGGAGTTTTGTCATCTTGATAGTGAAAACAGTCTCATCATCCTTTTAAATGAGTCACTATTAAAAAAGTATCTGAATAGACACATGGCTCTAAATACACACACACACAAACACACACACAAGCTGATCATGTCAAGTCATTTAAAGTCAGAAGACTTACCAATTGATCCTGCACTGGCAGAAGTTTATCAGTTTGGAGAATCAACTGGGGCCTGATCATCACTGGTAAAAATATGTGCTATATAATGATAATTTCTTTGTCTTGTGAAAACACTAAAATTCCTAGGAGAACTGGCTAACTTGTATTTATTATCTGCATTGTAGGAATTATGTAGAACCATAAAATAAGAAATACCTGTGTACAATTTTGTGTGTGTGTATGTATGCATGTGGGTATCACCAAAAAATATTAAAATATTTTCCAAACAAAACTAAGCATGTGACTTAATATTAATTCTGTTGGTCTTCATGCCCATTAAGATGTTCTTAATCAGTGGATCTCTGTGTTACAAAGGTGGTTCTGGATAGGGGTTAGCAAGATTAATATGTTGAAGGGAAATATAAAAATGAAGCTGTGTTCTTCCTAATATTATGAGGGAGCATACTTGAACCCTAATAAAATTCTAATAGAATTTTCCTCTTTTCAGTTTCCCTAAATGTATTGCTATCTCTGACCCTCATCATCCTGGCATTTAAGTCACAATGTTGACAGAACCTAATCAGGAAATGGCAACCTATAAATTTTGTGGACCAATGTAAAAGGGTTCCCTTTATCATAATATATACCCGGGGTCCCCAACCCTTGGGCCACAGGCAAGTACACACTTTTTTGGGGAGATTGCAAAAATAAAGGGAAAAGCCACAAATGCAGAAAAAGGAAGGGAAATTAAGATATGTAAGCTGAGTCTTCCACTTAGGTTATGGAAAATCACAACAAAAGATCATCTCCCATCACAACAAGAACACGCTGGATGTTCTACAAAACCTAAATTTTATAAAGACCATCAGAAAGCTGAGGTTGCAATGTAAACTAATGAAATGAAAGCTAATCATGGACTAGTTGAGAAGAAATCGTTCCACAGGCAAGTCTGCACTCATCCATACAACCCACTCTTATGTGGTCTTTACTTAAAAGAGAGTTCATGAAGATTCTGAGCAGCACGGAGGCATGAAAAAGACTCTTTGTACTGCAAACAGGAGAAGTTTGCCTAAGTTTGAGGGTGAAACAGGAAAAACAAGGAAAACCCTCACATATTCTGGATTCTGCATGAGTTTAAAGGCAAAGATCTTTTGTCACTTAAAGAGGGGCCAGCAAACACTCCCTTTACTTTCAGCCTAGCAGCAAGTACAGAGAAATGTTATCTACAATGGAGGGAGGTCAGGACTATTGAGAAAGCCCAACCCCAGGGCATAGGTACACAGAGACTAAGACTAAGGCTGAAACAAGAGAGCCAAAAGAAGTCTTCTTGTGATTTAGATTCTGCCTGAGAGTGAGGTAGGAGGTCATTAGCCACTATGGGAGGGTCAAGAATTCTATTTGCATTCCAGAACTTGTACAGAGAAGAAGACAAAGGTTATCTCCTGCCTATACTCTTGATTATAGGTTGAACCATGAGGCAGAAGTCATCTGTTACTAGGTGGAGGGGTGGAAAACATGCGCATGGTGTAAAGTCTGCAATGACTAGGAAGAAGTGTATGCTTCTGGGAAAAGAGCAGAAAAGTTGAGAGTGATTTCCTCTGGGGTGTAAATGTATATGAGCCTGCACCCAATATGACTAAATGTGAAGCAAAGAACTGGACTGAGGGCTACTGCCAATGAGCAGTTAACTAGAGCTTTTCTACGAGAGAGAATATCAAGTAAGGAGGAACATTCTAAGACAAAACACCTGGCTAAGAAGCTGGAAAAGACAGATGGAGTGATAAAGAAACAGGATGCATTTTGCAAAGAGCAGCTGGCTAGACTAGAGGAAAGGAACTCAGAGTTCTGCAAGGTCACCACTCAACGTAATTAGAAAGCTGCTGAAGTGGTGGCAGGAAAGTTCAAGTGCATAAGTCTCATCCAGTCTGTACTGATCCATATGCCACAATTCTCCAGTATTATCACCAGAACACCCCAAAACTCTCAGCTGCTCTGCTCTGGCCAACCAGTATAGCCAGAGCATGCTTGTGAAGGGAAGATAAAATGAACTTTTAGAGCATGCAAAATTTCTTCAACATTAATTCAAGGGATGCAACATATTTTTTTTCCTAGTACAAAAATAACCTATTTGAAGAGAAGAGCATCAAAAAGTATTATGTAGCAGATTCAACAGAATTATATCACATCTTAATCAGCAACAGTTTAAAAAGCCAAGGCCTAGATCAGGGATCAGTCATCAAAGAACACTCTTCAATATTAGTAAACCTCATTTATGGTGATTAAAAGAGAAGAACAGCTCTCTTCACATTTTTGTATTTTTAACTTAACTTCTACTGATTATAAATTATTTCTCTTGTAACTCAGCTCCAGCATTTGGTGAATCTACATTCTAACAAATTTGGAGTTTGGGTGGCAGGGGCTAATAGGAATGGAAAGAGGAGGAGGCAAACAATCTTGGGGCAACAGTGCTATGTGGAATTGTCTAGACTGTGGCATGTTGATTTTCTCTCTGGCTTTTTTCCTTTGATTATGTAAGAGCTATCCCATTTTAACTTCTGATAGTGATCATGCAAGCAAAAAGACAAAAAGGAGAAAAGATGTACCTTTTTAATGGAATAGTATTTATGATTAGAAGTCAAACAAGGCATTTTTGTCAGTATAAAGGCAATTTTAGCCAGGCGCAATGGCTCACACCTATAATCCCAGCATTTTGAGAGGTCAAGGTGGGCAGATCACCTGAGGTCAGGAGTTTGAAACCAGACTGGCCAACATGGCGAAACCCTGTGTCTACTGAAAATACAAAAATTAACCGCGTGTGGTGGCCAGCACCTGTAATCCCAGCTACCTGGGAGACTGAGGCAGGAGAATTGCTTGAACCCAGAGGCAGAGGTTGCAGTGACCTGAGATGGTGCCACTGCATTCCAGCCTGGGTGACAGAGCAAGACTCCATTGCCAAGACCAGCTCATTCGGAGAGACCCTAACCCAGCGACGCTAGAGGAATTAAAGACACACACACAGAAATATAGAGGTGTGAAGTGGGAAATCAGGGGTCTCACAGCCTTCAGAGCTGAGAGCCCCCAACAGAGATTTACCCACATATTTATTAGCAGCAAACAAGTCAGTAGCATTGTTTCTGTAGATATTAAATTAACTAAAAGTATCCCTTAAGGGAAACAAAGGGATGGCCTGACTTAATTGCAGCAGGAACATGCCCTTAAGACACAGATCGCTCATGCTAATTGTTTGTGGCTTAAGAATGCCTTTAAGTGGCTTTCCGCCCTGGGCAGGCCAAGTGTTCCTTGCCCTCATTCCTGTAAACTCACAACCTTCCAGCTTGGGCATTAGGGCCATTATGGACACGCTATAGTGCTGCAGAGATTTTATTTATGGCCAGTCTTGGGGCCAGTTTATGGCCAGATTTTGGGGGGCTTGCTCCAAACACTCCATCTCAAAAATAAATAATTAATTAATTAATTTTTAAAAATTAAGGGAATTTTGGCTTACATAACTTCTCCTTTACCATAAATACTGTTATATTCACACCATTCACTATCAATAATAAATGTTTTATGATGAATATTGGCATTGTAAAACCAAAAACTCAAAAACCCTCATCCAAAAACTTTATGGGCAACTGAAAACCCCTCCCACACAGGGAACTGCACAGAGTACCAAGAGGCAGCTGTCTGCCACTGGTAGACAAGAGCACTGAGAAAGATATAGCTCTACTCCTGTGTCCAAGTCACAGGTGCACAGAGCCTGTTTACGCGTGAAAACATACACATTGAAACAAAACTCACAAACACATACTCTAGGACTTTTAGCAAGTACTACACAATAGCAATGTACTTCTGAGATAGAAGAAGAATACTGATAGAAAGTACTTCTGTGATGCAGGCACACAGGGCCAGCTGAAGTATTAGTGTAGAGAACTAATGATAAGGTACTGTCTATATGCAAATCAGGTACTTGAAGACTGTGGACACTGAACTTAAATAAAGCAACAAAGACCAAATGCAGCTCAACTAGAGATTGAGTTTGCCCAACACTCGTACTTGAGGGCTCACAGAAAAAGAAGCATGTCTGTTTCTGGGTATAAGTATTATACTCATTAATCTATACTGTTCATCTACAAACAATGTTCAGTATTTAATTTAAAAATTATTTGACACATATAAGTCAAGAACATATTGCTCATCATCAAGAGGTATAATAGTCAATACAACTAGATTCAGAAATGGGGTGGGGGGCTAGGGGAGGGATAGCATTAGGGGAAATACCTAATGTAGGTGACGGGTTGATGGGTGCAGCAAACTACCATGGCTTGTGTATATCTATGTAACAAAACTACACATTCTGCACATGTACCCCAGAATTTAAAGTATAAATAAATGAATAAATAAATCAAAACAAATAGCCTACATGTTAGAATTACCAGAAACTTAAATAATAGTATGTTAAAGGATTTAGTGGAAAAAGTAATGACATACAATAAAAATGAAAATTTTTAAAGTAGTACTATAAAAAAGAATAAATAAAAATGCTAGAAACTAAAAACATGGTATCAAAGATAAAGAATTTTTCTGATAGTCTTATCTTCTGATTAGATATAGGATAGGAAATAATCAATGAACTTGAATCCATGCTTATAACCTAATTAAATAAAAACACACACAAAAAAAAAACTGTCAAAAAACTGTAATGGAGCACTTGTGATATTTAGCACAATATAAAATCATTTAGCGTATACACTATTGGAGTGCAAGAAGGATAAGAGAGTATGAGGTAGAAAAAAATTGAAAAGATACTATTTGAGGATTTACCAAAATTAATAAAAGCTACAAAACTCAAGATTCCAGAAACTCAGAGTATCCCTAAAAGGACAGACATAATGAAAAACATGCCAAGGTACACCATAGTCAAACTTATAAAAAATAAAGAGAAAATCTTTAATCCAACCAAGGGGATAAAAAAGAAACTTTACATACAAGAGAGCAATAATAAGAAGATAGCAGACATTTTAGAAAAAGCATGCAACTAAAGGATGTTTTTAAAGTGCTTCAATTAAAAAAGAAACTAGAAATACATATCCAAAAACTGTTTCCTAAAAAGTAGGTAAGATGAAGAAGTCATACAAAAATGTATAAATAAAACAAGACAGAGTAAATATGTTAGGAAATACAAAAGTTCCTTTAAAAGTATTCTTAACATATGATTTTTGAATTCCTCAAGTAATAAGAAATAGAGTTTACCATGGATACCGAAATGAAGTATATGACACCAAAACATGACATATTGAAGAGTATTAGTTGAAAATATACATTAATATTATTTTAAATGGATCATATTATAGAATTTTAACATAAACTATAATAATTTTATGATGCGGCCGGGCACGGTGGCTCACGCCTGTAATCCCAGCACTTTGGGAGGCCAAGGTGGGCGGATCACGAGGTCAGGAGATCGAGACCATCCTGGCTAACAAGGTGAAACCCTGTCTCTACTAGAAATACAAAAATTAGCCAGGCGTGGTGGCAGGTGCCTGTAGTCCCAGCTACTTGGGAGGCTGAGACAGGAGAATGGCATGAACCCGGGAGGCGGAGCTTGCAGTGAGCCAAGATTGCGCCACTGTACTCCAGCTTGAGCAACAGAGCGATACCCCGTCTCAAAAAATAATAATAATTTTATGTTGCATATTTTAATGTCTAGTGCAACTATGAAAGTGACATAGGTAGATGTAACTAAATAATCAATAGAAAAGATAAAATAGAATTCTACAAATGTTTGATCTACTAAAAAGCATATAGAAAAAAGAGAAAAGAGAGAAAAGAGCAGATTCACCAAGTATACAGATAGTATTTTAAGTATACGGATGGTATACACAAACACAAACATTGAAATAATTACATTAAATGTAAATAAATACCTCAATTAAAAGGAAAAAAATCCTGAATGAATAAAAACACAAGATCCAATAAATGACTTTTAAAATAAATACACTTTAAAGACACAATCTGTTTTAAATTAAATGAATAAAAAATGATATACCATGCCAACACTAAGTAATAGAAAAGAGATATGACAGTACTAATATCAGACAAAGTAGACTTCAAAGGAAAGAGTATTTTGAGATGAAAAGTGGGATATTTCATAGTTATAAAAAGTTAACTAAATAACAAGATATAGTAATTCTAAATCCCTGAATATGTATGCATCTGATAAGAAAGTTCTCAAAAATACATAGTCAAGATTGACGGAAACAAAGGGAACTATGGACCAATCACAAAATGTTAAGTGCAGAATTTTATATCTTTTCATTAGTAATTGATGAAACAAGTAGGCAAAAATTTCCATAAGGTAATACATGATTTAAGCAAAACTGTTAACCACTTGACATAATGATATTTATAGAACTTGAAATACAGCAAATAGAATAAATATTTTCTGCTTTCAAGTGCACATGGCATATTTGCCAAGATAGACCATAGGCTGAGTAATTATAAACATTTCTACAACTATCTTAAAAACATTTATGAAACTGTCTAAGACCTGACATCATGCAGAATGTGTTCTCTGACCAAAATAGTATTAAAATAGAAATTAGTAACAGTAAGATATCTAGAAAATGTGTGAATATTTTGATGTTATTGAAAGCATACTACTAAATGATATCTGATTCCTTTAAAATATTAATAAAATTAATAATCACTAGGAAGACTGGTGAATAATATAGAATACACAAATTGCCAATATCAGGTTTAAATGAGGTAACATTGCATTAGATGCTTCAAATATCAAAAGAATAAAAAGAAAATTTTTGGAACAATGTTTCAGCAATTAAAAAGCTAATTTAAATAAAATGTAAAACAACCTTGAAAGAAACAAATTACCAAAACTCACTCAGAAAAGAATAGAAAATCTATTTTGTCTTATGTATCTTACATAAACTGAATTCATGATTTAACAAGTTCCAACAACAACCAGAAAAAATACTCCAGGAAAACATGGCTTCAGTGGTGACTCTAGTATTTTAGGAATATGTAATATTAATTGTATGCAGAGTCTTTTAGAAAATAGAGGATAAAACATTCTCTAACTCATTTTATGAGGCCATTATTACCATGGTATTTGTTATAGACTGTAAGTTTATGTCCCCTCAACCCCCAATATAACAGTATTAGGAAGTAAGTAGACTCTTTGGGAGGTGATTGGACATGAGGGCATAGGCTTCGTGAGTGGGATTAGTGCCCTTACAGATAAGACAAGAGAGCTTGCCTCTTCTCTCTGGCCTACACCATGTGAGGATATAACAAAAAGATGTCCATCTGCAAACCAGGAAGAATTTCATAACTAGACACTGGATCTGTCTGCAGGCACCTTGATCTTGAACTTCCCAGCTTTCAGAACTGTTAGAAATAAATGTTTGTTAGCTAAGCCACCCAGTCTATGGTATTCTATTATAGCAATCTAAATTGACTAAAACCACACTAGAATGACACAAGAACTTTGAAAGATAATACAGACCAATATCACACATGAACATATATGCAAAGTTCATAATGAATATTAGCAAATCAAATTCATCAATATTTCAAAATGTTAATATAAAAACCAAGCAATATTTATCCTATGAATGCGAAGTTTAACACAATAAAATAAATAGAAGTTATTCACTACATAAAGGGAAATTAATAATATGATCCTTTTAATAGATGCAAAAATGTATTTAATAATATAACACACTTGTATCATAATTATGTTGCTTAGTTTTCTTTACTCTATGGCCATCTGCCTTTATCATTAAAGGATAAGAATGCAAAGTATTGTTCTAATCTTACCTATGCTACCTCTTTGTTTATTACCTAGACTGTAAGGTAATAAAGCAGATTCACTCTTTACCACCCGCTTTGCACAATACCGTATTTCTTTTCCCATTATTGTATGTAAATGTGTAAAGTAGCATTTTTTTCTGAAATATGTATGCCATGTGCTGTCTGTTCTCAATAAGAGCTGATTCATTACATACCCTCAAAGAACATTTTTCTTCCAAATGGATTATGTTCTCTTTAAATGGAGGAAGTTACTGACAATCATTGTATGTGCCATGGCTGAAGTACATGAGTTCTTGTCAGAACAAGGGGAGAAAAATAGAAATTTGGGCTAAGCCAAAACATGAGGCTGGCAAAATTTGGCCTCTGGATTCTTAGAAGTCCTCCCCATCTGTCCAGTGATTGATAGTCCTCTTTTCATCAGACAAAGACACTTTTGGAAGGGTCTTTTATAAGAGATACAATCACTTTGGTGTAACGTTTTCCGTAAGTATTGGATTTGCAATTAGCATTTTGTTGACGTTTAATAGCAAGACATTGAAATATTCTATAATAATTGTCCATTTATTTCCTCCATGCAGTGGGTATCCATTAAAACATTTTGTGTGTTTTAATGCTCTGTTATCATTATGAAGAAACCTTCCTTATCCCTGGTAAAATATCTTTGCTCTGAGATCTAATCTGTCTTACAGTGATATGGCCCCCCTAGCTTTCTTTTGACAAGTGTTGACATAATATATGTTCTTACATTCTTTTCTTTTAACTCATTTTGTCCTCATTTTTAAAAAAGCTTGTTTGTGTAGTCAACAGAGTTGACCTCACACTTTTATCCAAATGAATACTCTCTGTCTTTTAATTTTGGTGTTTAGACCATTTACATTTAATATATTATTATTATTATGTTTAGATTTTATTTATTATCTTGTTATTGATTTTATAATTGTCCAGTCTACCTTACCTTCTTACTCTTTTTTTTTTTTTTTTTTTGCATTTTCTTGCACTGAGTACATTTGATGATTTTCTTTTATCTCTTTTGTTGTCCTCCTGGCTAAAACACTTTATTATTTTAATGGCTGCTGTAGAGTTTATAGTAGATTTTTCTTTAACTTACAGAACAGTTTCAACTGCTATTACATCCTGATAATATTTGATTGGATACAAGATATTAATTTTTCTCATTTCCGTTGGCTATTTTTTTTTGTATTGCAATACATATCCCAGTGTTTGGTACTATGATTCAGCTAAGTTACCTGGAGTCAGTTTTATACTTTTATTTCCTGCTTTTATGATTTTTTAAAGCAACTCCAAAGTAGTGCTGAATCTATGACTAATTATCCTCTACTGAAGCATGACTTTTCTGGATTATCTATTCAATATCCTGTCATTTTTTCCAGTTTTGTTAGTGAAAACAGCCGCTATTCTTGGCCTTACGTGAATGTTAGACACAGTTTTTCTTAAATTTTTTCAGATGATTTTTTTTTCCTAAACTGGAACAGTTTCCTCACAGAGATGCATTGTTCAGTACACTGAAAACTTGCAGCAGATCTCTGAGGTTTTTTTCTCTACTTAAACTTGAGCACTCAGCACTGACTAAATCAAATTTGTGGCTAGATGTCTTTAAACAAAATCTCTTCTTCCAGTTTTCTGCGTTCCTTAAAAACATTTTAACTTTGCAAACTTCCTAAACACAATTAATCTTTTAGCTATTCCTGTATATTTCCAAAGCACCTTGCGTGCACCCTTATTAAGAAACTCAACACTGTCTTATAGAAGTGTAAGCACTTGTGTGTCTTCCTTGAAGGGAAAAAAAAATTGATTTGTTGATTTGTACATTTTTACACTTCATAGTAAGAATAATAAGGATTAACATAGTAGCAATTAACAATATTTGTTGTTAGATAAACAATACAGAATTCTCAGTCATTTCAATAACTCAAAAATAAAAGTATAGCCTGGAATCTAGAAGGCTAATAAAAGAAACAGAGGTACCCCAAATTTTCAAACAGGATTCCAAAAATGAGTCAAGTGTCAATTGTTGTAAGTAAATGAATCAATTTCCTTCTCTGCATTATACAAGTTTTGTGTGCTGGTAATACCTAATATTAAATAAATATAATATGGAGTATTTATATTCAGTACTAACAGAGTGTAAAAAACCCTCTCCTTTTTTTCCAAAATAGCAATTTTCTCTCTCTGACACAGTTGAACTATAGTTTATGTGTGTTCTTAAATCATGCAGGACAATTTCCAAAAGGTCTTTGCTTGTAAGACAAGGCTTCACTCTAGGAAATAGGCTTTCAAGTACATAGGGTCTGAGGAAGTGAGTAGCAGGGTATGTGGCAATAAGGATTTTTTATAAGCCTTTCTTCCTGTCTTCTGACCAAGGCTATCCACTCTTTAATGCTCAGATCATCTGTTGTTTGTAATTTCCAGAGAACTATTGATCTTTTTTTCTGATAACATATAGAGCATAATTATATTTCTTGAAATTTTCTATTTTTAGAAGGATTTGAAGTATTTGTCAAAAATTGAATTCAGGTTGAGTCCACTGTTCTCCCTGTAGCTGTTTCTAATTCTGTGAGGTTCTTGTTCTTTGTGCTCAGAATATTCTCTCTTTGAAAGACCGATCTGCCTTCTTCTTCAAATCCTTAGCTTAGATGTAGTTATCTCACCACTGTCTACCACGAGCATGTTTCATTTAAAGAATGAAGCTAATGAAAGGTTTTGGCCCTTGCTCTGTGAGTGAGTAACAGTTGGCTACAGTATTATTACCTCACATGATAACTATGTAGTTTTCTCCTTACCTGGGAAACATCTCTTATACTTGATATGGGAAGTAAAAATACTTTCAACAGATACAGATTTTAGACTGTTTAAAATCACTTTGTATGAGTTAAAAGGATAATCTTTAAATACACTTCCAATTCAGGATTAAGCCCCAAACTTCAAGAGGTTCATTTGATTTTGTCTGTTTCTCAGTTCATTCAATATCATTAGCTGTGTTTAGTGGCGGATTCTTACGAAGAGGTCTTGCTTACAATGTAAGTCAATTGTTTTAGAGAAAATATTAATTAAAATAAGTGGTGAGTGAATTTAAATCAAGCAGGGCCATGCCTCTATTCTGAGTTTAAATCCCTGACTCATTTTTTTCTGTCTTCCTGGATACAATATAGAAATATGTATTTGATAAATATCTCCATCCAGAAAAATGAATTCAAAATCACATTTAGAGCTTTGAACTAAATCTTTCACAGTAACAGATGCTCTTTCCTGAAACAAGCTCATTCCACCCAGTGTATTTAATAGCATCACTTTTACAAGTGAGGGGCAGGTGGGTGGAAGAACATGCATCTCATAACCTGCCTCCCTTCATACTCATTCGTATATTGCATATTTTTCCCATTTGTGTTTTTATAAGCACACAGATTATTATAGTTGCATAGCCAGGGTGATACCAGCAAGGCCTGGGGCCCAGCTTTGCAGTGACTGTGACAAGCTTGGAAAAATAACCTGGTTGACAACACATTTATCTGCTAAATGTGTTTTGGAGCAGAGAATAGCAACAATGGAGAAGATACTTTTACTCTTTCTGTCCAGAAAGTCACCTCTGCACTTAGGATAAAGAATAATAAGGAACCTTGTGGATGGAAAAGAATATATTATTTATTTATAGTACCTTTTTGGTTTTTCTTCTTTTTCAACAGAGACTGAAAGAATTAAAGCAACGGGAATTTGCTCGAAATGTAGCTTCTAAGTCATGGAAAGATGAGAAAAAACAAGAAAAAGCACTTAAACGACTTCATCAGCTGGCTGAGTTAAGGCAGCAATCTGAATGGTAAGAATTAAAGGTGTCCGGGATGCTTCAAAACTCTCATCAACCTATGGGGAAATTTTAAAGGCAAATCTACTGTAACAATGTAAACAAATAATAACTAACTAACGGATATGTCTGAAGGGCAAATATAGTTAAACATACATAAATTAATTACTTTTGGCCTTTGATATTTTTCTTTCCTAATATTGTTAATTTAATGTACTCTATAATGAAATGATCCCAGAATGATTCAAATACATTAGCATTTATTGTATCCAGTTGACTAAATGGATTAATATCACTTCTTAATATATTTTTTAAATTTTGTAATAATAATTTTAAAAACCATAATTAACAATACATCTTAGGGGGTGAGGAATAAGTCTTCTGAACATTTCTGTGTACACACCTGAGTCTAGTATAAATAACACGATCATTGTCTGGCTGACAAACAAGATGTAATTAATGCAGTTAAATTTACCACACAGTGCCATTTAAATTGATAATTATAATATAACAAGTTTTATACTAATACATTCTTGTAGCTGAAAAATAGCAGTTTTACCAAAGCTTGGAACCACTGGATGTTTCAAAGTTGTTACCTGGAATGCAATTAAATTTGCAGATTGTGATTTGTGTTCATATGAATCATAATGTAAAACACTAATGTAGCTAATTAATGTGTTTGACAGCAACCTAGTGAATTGTGAAACTTATGCCTCTGTGCCAGAATTTAAACCCCTATTGCTTAAATGGAAAGTAATATATAATAAACAGGAGTGAGTGGCTCAATTAGTTACCACAAAATATTAGACTTAAAAGGTAATTTTAAGGAAACATTTATTTTTGTAGGACCAATTATGAGTAAAAATACAATTAATATTCAGCTTGCATGTATTTATTTATTTATAACTTTTAGAATAATCTAATTTATGAAAATACATAAACGATAATCATATTAAAAAGAAATGAGAAATTTCGTATGAAGACAAAATAAAGATACAACATGTAGCTAGAAGTAAGGTTAATACAAAAATACATGCTCTGGGGTCTTATACAACTCTAGAAGCAACACATACATTTGGTACTGAGCTTTCTACAGCCAACACAATGAGGGACTTACAATATGTTGTTCAAACATACTGTTAATAAGAACTCAGACAGTCCTCGCCAAAATAGGGCTTAGAAGGAAAAGTTCTATTGTTGTTAGGGTAGCATGCAGGAAAAAATCTAGGGAAGATGTCAATTCCTGTGATTAATAATGAGATGCAGTAAGTCAGATCATAACAAATGGTACAAGTTCTAACATAGGTATACATCTTTAGATAGGTTCCTTAAGACCACAACAGTAAATCTAAATAGTCTTAACAAATATAATTTTGGTTGTTTGTTATTATGAAAGTTGTCACACTTCTACATTTCTACTTACCCATTCTATATTTTCCTCTGGGGTAAATAACAAAGAATCAGAGGTGCCTTGCTGATGGCAGTGGTCATGGTGATGGTGATGATGATAATGATGGTGATGATGGTAATGATGTTGATGATGATAATGATGGTGATGATGATGGTTTGTTTAGAAGTTCTAAGTTTGCTAGAGCTACCCATTAAGTTTCTTCCAAATAAAAAGGTCCACTCTATTAAGTTTCAGCTGTCCCTCTGGAAGCCTTATTCACTAAACAAACACAAACCTAACCACTCCTTTTGGTGATTTGATAAAATAGGCAAACTCTCTAGGTCACAATGTGCCCATATTGTTACGGAAAAGACAAGTGTTCAGCTTTCTAGATATAGAGCCTGAAACTAGGAAAATAATTTATTTTATCTTCTACTGCCCATCACCTGCCTCTTAGCCAATTGCTGTCTCTGCTTAAACAGCCTCATGACTGAAGGAAAGTCACTTAACAGAATTATTAAATACTTTATTTTGGTAGATGAATTGACAAGTGAAAGTTAAAAATAAAATAAAAAGAAAAAATCACTGGCATTACCCTTCTCCTGGATAATATTTTCTTTGTCCTTTTTCCTCATAATGAGGGCTTCTGAATAGGATGATCCAGGTAACACAATTCTTCTGTGACTCTTTGGGAGAAGAGAGGTGAATTTACTGGTAGTGCATAAAATGATGGCAAAAAAATGGTAACAGATCTTATAAAGGGTCATCAAATTTGACCGTCTCTTAACTAGTTCCAGCCAACCTGTTTCCTCAGCAATAGCAGTTATTATATGGGGCTGAGGGTTTAGTCACTCTCTGTATGTGAACTTCTTATGTATATAAGTTTTAGTACATCTTAATATGAAAATTTTTCCAAAATTTAAAAATTTTAGGGCCACTGATTCTGAGACTATGAATTCTTTAAATGGTGTCATTTCTTAATGTTCAACGTTATCTAGCTCTTATATGAAGTTTTTCATATAAGAGCTGGAAAATGGAACATGAAAAAAATGATACCATTTTAAAAAATCATGTTGTTTTGATATGTTTTTCTTTCTGTTTGGTAAGGATGCTTTTTGAACAGGAGAGAATCAAATTGTGCATTTGTTAAGCTGCAGAGTATTAGAATTTTTGGAGAACAATTTGAATGGAAAATCCATCAATAAGAATTAAAAACCAAACTCTACAGACACTTTATTAACCATTATTTTAATATAAGTAAGAATATATTTTAAAAACTAAAGAAAGTTCCAAAGAAGTGAGGGAAATATTAAATGTGGAGAAAACTATAAAAATTGAAGTTTCATTGAGAATGCAACTGTGGTTTCCAGGGGCGGGCTGATGGGAGAAATGTGAAGGTATTGTTCAAAGTTTATAAACTTTCAGATGTAAGATGAATAAGTTTTGAGGATCTAATGTAGAGCATGATTACCTTAGCTAATAATACTGTATTGTTTACTTGAAATTTGCCAAGAGAGTGAATCTAGTGTCCTTATCTCACACAAAATGGTAACTACATGTATGATAGATGTACAAATTAATTTGTTTGCATACATCAAATGATCACATTGTGTACCTTGAATATATACAATTTTTATTTTCCAGTTATATCTCAATAAACCTAGAAAAAGTTAAAGCTTTAATAATGTTATAATACATAAACTTGTATTAAAATAGTAGAATTTAAAATCCCACAAAGATAAAAACAGGATTTTCCAAAATAATAAGAATAACTTTAAGTAAAACCAAATTAAAGTTTATAAAGCACAAGATAAAAAGTTTAAAGAATAAAAGTAAGAAGTATCAAAGATTAACAATAAGGACAAAATGTTAAAACTTGTGAAAAATCTGTAATTACAAATGCAATTTAAATTGCAAAATGAGAGCTAGAATTAAGGACAAGAAGCTAGAGAACAGTATATTACAAAAACAATAAGAGCAAAGAAATTTTAAAATATTTAAAAGAATGTAAAAGGAAGAAGCTTGCATATTAGAGAGCTACATGATAAAGTAAAACAGCAGTACAGAAAAGAACATTTAGATTAGCATAAAGCAAGAAAATGAATAAAACAGTGTCAGGATAATCAGCAAAATTATTATTAAGAAAAGTATATATATATTATATATAACATGATATAATAAATACTAAAATAACTGCATAATAATGGAATTGGGAAAGGAAGAACAATAGTATCCATACACTAGACTTGTGGAATAATTTCAACTGAGTTTCATACAGGTGATAATGTCAGATTGATTGAAGCTTCTGGAGAAGGTTAACTTAATCCAGAAGTATAGTTCCTACTTAATCCAAATTGTGGCTACAAATATGGAAAACAATCTCTTCGGTACCAAGGCAAAGTTGAATGCTACAGCTGTTTCTGGATCACTTCCTTCTATCTGCAGGCTGGAGGCACTTTCAAAGGCCAATAATGTTGTAATAAAGTCTCTATGCTCCTTATTTACTTTTATGCTTGAAAGAAACATTCAGTAACTCATATACTATCTTAGAATGCTCCTCACTATTCATTTTATTAAATATGCCTAATGAACATAAAAAGTTGAATCAATAAAAGGAGATTAATGTGATGAATAAGAACTTTCCATTATGAAAGAGTTACTGTAAGGAAGAGAATACAGCTTTAAAAAACTTCTAAATTTAGTTTTTTACAAGATTTAAAGGAACTCTATAATTCTAAAATTACAGCCATTCATGAAGAGGAGACATTCTAAACTCATTAAGAACTAAATGGTGGCTAAAATTAGTGTTTGCAAGTTAAAATCCATATGGTCATAATTTATAAACAGATTGAATATTGTAAAAAAATTGAGTCAGTAAAATAGAAATTAAAGAAATTCTCCCTGAACTATAGAAAAAGACTGAAGACAGAATAAAGTACTAAGATAAATATCAATACCTAAAGGATATATTCAAGAGAGCCAATGATTTTAAAACATAAATTCCAAAGGAAGCAATAATCAGATAAATCAAGGAAAAAAAATGTATCTGAACTGAAGAAAGTTAAATTGAAAGTGTCCAAGAACTACTAGTAAAAATTCACCCAAATTAATCAACCTGTAACTATGTTCTGTTAAAATGTTATACATACATATATGTATATATTAATATACATGTATATATACTCTTTATGTAACAAATCTAATGAATTATATATATTTATATTTTTACACTTTATAAGAAGGGAAAAGCATATAAGCACACAAGCAGATTCATCTCAAAGATAAATAAAGGGAAGCTAATTCAATATGTCTGTAATATTATTCATCTAGAGACAATGAAGCAAAGTACATGAAATTTGGTGGACAAAAGGAATGTGATGACTCTGGAGTTCTATGCTGATTTGCCAAAGAATGGTAAAAGAAACCAACAGAATTTGTTAGATAAGGACTCAGAAAGCACTACTCTACATTAGAATTTGAGCAACATATGGAAGAGATACCAGTTGGCTTAGTATTTTATATTCAAGCAACAAATGACTAGATGAAAATAAGATAAAAATCAAAATTAGAAATAAGCAAACAAACACATCCAAGTATATATGGAACAAGAAAAAGGAAAAGAATGCCAGTTCAAGGCAAACAATAAGAAAAATGATGTGATTTGTATTGTCTTCTTTCCAGTGAAGCCTTCTTTTGTAGTAGAGGGTATATAGATAGACTGTTAAAGGGCATATAATTTTAATCTAAAGAATTTTATCTCTTGTATATGTTGATATTTTCAATCTTCTGTATGAATTGCTAATGAAGCTCAGTAGAACAAATAACCTTTTGAGACCTTTAAAAGATAAAACATATAATACAGAAATGGTAGAAAAAATATTTTGGTGAGTAAGAAGCAGAAGAAAAGATTTCAAAATCATTGAAGATATTTAGATAGATTGTACATATGTCTTATTTTATTATGCATTTATTATAACTAGTCAAATTACTGACAAGTCATAAAGAAAGAACTTACTACTGTGTTTCAAAAGTAAGTGAATATGAGGGAATTTTAAACCCGAGGAACTAAACATTATAAAATGTTAGAACTAATACATAAAAGCAAATTTAAATAATTTTTATATTTTTAAAGTGACTTTTAATTCTATTTAATTTCTTATTTAATGTGAATGCACTCATTGGAAAACTATTAGTGAAATAATGTTAAATCTGTATTCCAAAGATTGATAGATTCTGTAGGACACCTATTGTGATGTAAATGCTTCAGAAGCAGTAGCATAAGATAATTCACTTGCTATTGCTTTTTGGTAATTGCAAAATACTACATGTAAACAATTCATTTTAGAAATAGCCACTATACAATTTATGCTAAGCTATATAAGGACAACAAAAGGTTATATTTTAGAAGATGTAGCTCATAAAATGTAAAATAACTCATCTTAGAAACACTATGAAATGTTCATATGTAGATATGATTCCAAAGCTAATCTCTTAATCATTTAAATGTTTATTGTATTTACAGTGTTTCTGGAAATGGACCAGCATACAAAGCCCCCAGGGTAGCCATAGAAAAGCAACTCCAGCAAGGAATTTTCCCTGTTAAGAATGGCAGAAAGGTACCATGCATGAAGAGTGCTCTTCTCCTTAAAGGAAAAAATCTCCCCAGAATCATATCCGATAAACAGCGGTCCACCATGCCAAATCGACACCAATTACAATCAGACAGGCGTTGTTTGTTTGGAAATCGGATGCTGCAAACATCTTCAGATCTCAGCAATGCAAATCACAGAACAGGAGTATCATTTTCTTTTTCCAAAAAAGTTCACCTAAAATTAGAATCTTCAGCATCAGTTTTCAGTGAGAACACAGAAGAAACCCACGATTGTAACAAGTCACCCATTTATAAAACAAAACAAACTGCAGATAAGTGCAAGTGCTGCAGGTTTGCAAATAAAGATACACACCTTACCAAGGAAAAAGAGGTAAACATCTCACCAAGCCATCTGGAAAGTGTTTTACACAATACCATCTCCATAAACTCTAAAATTTTGCAAGACAAAAACGACTCTATTGATGAGACACTAGAAGATTCAGTTGGCATTCATGCTTCATTCTCTAAATCTAACATTCATCTTTCAGATGTAGATTTTACTCCTACCAGCAGAGAAAAAGAAACTAGAAATACATTGAAGAACACTTTAGAAAATTGTGTTAATCACCCATGCCAAGCAAATGCTTCCTTCAGCCCACCAAACATTTACAACCGTAGTGATGCCAGGATATCTGAATGCCTGGATGAGTTTTCATCACCAGAGCCAAGTGAACAAAAGAGTACAGTGCATCTGAATCCAAATTCCAGAATAGAGAACAGAGAAAAATCTTTAGATAAAACAGAAAGAGTTAGCAAAAATGTTCAAAGACTAGTAAAAGAAGCATGTACCCATAATGTGGCATCTAAACCACTACCTTTTCTCCACGTTCAAAGCAAGGATGGCCACACCACTCTTCAATGGCCTACGGAACTTCTGCTCTTTACAAAAACAGAACCCTGTATCTCTTATGGCTGCAACCCACTATATTTTGATTTTAAGCTTTCTCGGAACACAAAGGAAGACCACAATCCAGAGGATTTAAAAACAGAATTGGGTAAGAAGCCCTTGGAATTGAAGACTAAAAGAGAGAGCCAAGTCTCAGGTTTAACTGAAGACCAACAAAAATTGATCCAAGAAGATTATCAATATCCGAAACCAAAGACGATGATAGCTAATCCGGATTGGGAAGAATTCCAGAGGAAATATAATTTGGACTACAGTGATTCTGAGCCAGATAAGAGTGAATATACTTTTAGTGCAAATGATTTGGAAATGAAAAATCCTAAAGTGCCTCTTTACCTCAACACAGCTCTAAGGGATTGTGCTGGAAAGAATAATAGTAGTGAGAATGAACTTAAGGAAGCTTCAAGGGCCCATTGGCAAGGCTGCAGAAAGGCAGTTCTAAATGATATAGATGAGGACCTATCTTTTCCTTCCTACATCTCTAGAACTAAAAAGCATAAATTGATTCCCCGCAATTCTCATTTGGAATTTGAAGGTGAAAGACAATTCAACTGCAAGTCCAGTCCTTGTACAGTAGGGGGTCACAGTGACCACGGGAAAGACTTCAGTGTAATTTTGAAGAGTAACCACATCAGCGTGACCAGCAAGGTTTCCGGATGTGGAAACCAAAGATACAAGAGATGCTCTCCACAGTCATGTTTGAGTAGATATTCTTGCTCTTTGGACACATGCCCTAGCAGCATGTCTAGCTTGAGAAGTACTTGTTCAAGTCATAGATTCAATGGTAATAGCAGAGGTAATTTGCTCTGCTTCCATAAAAGAGAACACCACTCAGTTGAAAGGCACAAACGGAAATGTCTAAAGCACAACTGCCTCTACTTGTCTGATGATATAACAAAGAGCAGCCAAATGCAGTCTGAACCACAGAAAGAGAGGAACTGCAAATTGTGGGAATCATTTAAAAATGAAAAATACTCAAAACGTAGATATTGTCACTGCAGAGAAAGACAAAAACTGGGCAAAAATCAACGACAATTTTCAGGGCTAAAATCTACGAGAATCATCTATTGTGATTCTAACTCACAGATTTCCTGTACTGGAAGCAGTAAAAAACCACCTAATTGCCAGGGAACTCAGCACGACAGATTGGACTCTTACGCAAGAGAGAAAATTTATTACTTGAATAAAAGCAAGAGAAATCAAGAGTCTTCGGGCAGCCCTCACATTTGTGATCTGGGAAAAGTCAGGCCCATGAAGTGTAACTCTGGGAATATCAGCTGCCTTCTAAAGAACTGTTCCAGTGGCCCTTCAGAAACCACAGAATCAAACATTACAGAAGGAGAGAGGACCCCTCTAACAGCAAAAAGCCTTTTAGAAAGAGTACAAGCCAAGAAATGTCAGGAACAATCAAGTAATGTTGAGATCTCTTCAAACAGTTGTAAAAATGAATTAGAGGCTCCTTCGCAAGTCCCATGCACAATTCAACGTGTACCATCAGGCTGTAACAGACAAGCATTGCCTTTGTCTGAAAAAATACAGTATGCAAGTGAGAGCAGAAATGATCAAGACAGTGCAATTCCAAGGACTACGGAGAAAGACAAAAGCAAAAGTTCACACACAAATAATTTTACAATTTTAGCAGACACTGATTGTGATAACCATCTTTCTAAAGGTATAATTCACCTAGTAACAGAGTCTCAGTCACTAAACATAAAAAGGAATGCAACAACAAAAGAACAATCAAAACCTTTAATTAGTGAAATCCAACCTTTTATTCAAAGCTGTGACCCAGTACCAAATGAATTCCCTGGTGCTTTTCCATCTAATAAATATACTGGTGTTACTGATTCAACGGAGACCAAAGAAGACCAAATAAATCTAGACTTACAGGATGTAAGCATGCATATAAATAATGTAGAGGGAAATATAAACTCTTACTATGACAGAACTATGCAGAAACCTGACAAAGTCGAAGACGGATTAGAAGTGTGTCATAAATCTATCTCTCCCCCTTTAATTCAACAGCCCATAACATTTTCTCCTGACGAAATAGATAAATACAAGATCCTACAGCTACAAGCCCAGCAGCATATGCAGAAGCAGCTCCTATCAAAGCATCTTCGAGTTTTGCCTGCTGCAGGGCCTACTGCCTTCTCTCCGGCCTCAACAGTACAGACAGTGCCAGTTCACCAGCACACTTCTATCACCACCATCCACCACACGTTCCTGCAGCATTTTGCTGTTTCTGCTTCCTTAAGTTCTCATAGCAGTCACCTCCCTATTGCTCATCTACATCCTCTTTCACAGGCACATTTCACTCCTATTTCATTTTCAACTCTGACTCCAACCATTATCCCTGCACACCCCACTTTCTTAGCAGGTCATCCCCTGCATTTAGTAGCTGCTACCCCCTTCCACCCATCTCACATAACACTTCAGCCTCTGCCCCCTACAGCATTTATTCCTACATTGTTTGGTCCTCACTTAAATCCAGCCACAACTTCTATCATCCACTTGAATCCTTTAATCCAACCAGTATTCCAAGGTCAAGATTTTTGCCATCATTCTTGCTCTAGCCAGATGCAACAGTTAAATGAAGTGAAAGAGGCCTTAAATGTGTCCACACACTTGAACTAATAAGTGTTAAAGCCCCTCTTGTGGATAATTTTTTTAATTGTCACTACCTGTAAAATAATACATTTAAAGAAGTCTATCAATTATAAGATTTAAAATATTGCTGCCAATTCAAAATGTGACAAATATATAATTATGAACTGAATTGCTAATATTAAAACAAGAGCATTTTAATAATTTTTTAGCTTGCCCAAATAATAGGCAAATTTGAATAATTTTATGAAAGTGTAGAGGGAAGAGGGAAAGAGTTAAAGATTTGTTTTGGATGGGTTCTTGCATAATGTTATAAAATAGCAACAGAAAACATTCAAGCAGAGCATTAAAATTAAAAAGAAAAATCAAATGAAATATGGCACCCTGCGTTCTAAGTATTTGTTGTGTGAATGAATGAGTGTTGATTTGGCTTATTTGTTAGATAATGAAAGGTCAGTGAAATGAAGCAATTATTTAAAGTAATTTCTATTGTTAACTATTGACTAAGTTTTCAATTAATGTAGTCTGTTACTGTATTTTCATAGGAAATAAGAACAAGACATTTTCTGATTAATTTAGGTTGAAAATTACACTTTAATGAAAAACAATCTTTATAGATTATACTTTTGAGTTTCTGTGAAAAATAAATTATCTTCATTTCACACAAATCTATGTCAAGATAATTTTGTAATTGTAAGAATCAGCAAAATCTAAAACTAAGAATGTTTAACTTTTGTATAAAAACATACAAACTTCATTAGTATTTGATAATGCAAACTCAAAAATAAAATGTGCTCAGAATAACCTTTTAAATATATTGGTCAATCTGTCAAATATTACAGGAACTAAAATACTGTTTATTATTCCTCTACTCAAA
The DNA here is from genome assembly GCF_028885655.2 of Pongo abelii. Lineage (NCBI taxonomy): Eukaryota > Metazoa > Chordata > Mammalia > Primates > Hominidae > Pongo > Pongo abelii. The sequence continues at coordinate 87,119,703 of NC_071991.2, read as the reverse complement.
AATTTTACTACGTTCAGCCAATACATGTATAAGGATAGAGGTAAAGGTTTGAAAATGTCAGTGTTTTTACATGTTTATTGAGGATATCTTATTAAATATCTGGTGTGTTTTATTCAGTTGTACTAGATATTTATGAAACAATGAATAATGATGAATAAAATCACCATCCATGTAATTTTGCAAATAATTTCAAACATTCATTCAAAATGGTTTTTGGCCCCCCAAAATTTGCATTTCATACATCTATATTGGTGCATAATCCTACAGTTAGGTTTATTATTTTATGTTCTTAAGCATGAGTTTCAGAGAAAATCAAACTTAACAGAAATGGAGGTAATCATTTATCTAATGCTGTCTATACGAAGATGCAAACTCCTCTACCACTAGAAGATTAGAGGATGTCTTCTTCAGCCTTGGCTGCAAAAGGAAGATAGCTATATTTAAGGCTTGTTGTAATTCAGGTACAGTTACCCTATCCACTTGTTTGCATTATCTTCTTTAATTTTCACAACTGTATTTTGAAATCAGTATTATCATTCCTCATTACAGATAAGGAAAATGAAGTAGAAAGGTTAAACACTAAATACTTGGTAAACAGTAGGAAAGGACATCGTTGATTCAGGAGAGAGGTGAGAGAGAAAGAGAAAAAACGGGTGGAGGGAAGAAAAAGAATAAAAGGAGATAAGGTAAATTTGAAGTTTTAACAGAAAGAAAAACTGCAGTTCCCAAGATATTACTAGAAACTTGTGAGGTGAAAGTTCTGACTGGTACATAACAGTGACAAAATCTAAATTTAAAATGAATGGAGAAATGAAGAAAAACCATCAGGTAGCAAGGAGCTATACTTGCATGGAATTCCATAAAAATGATTATAAAAGATCATTGATGAACATTGAGTAAATCCAAAAAGAAGCAAGACAAATGAAATATTTCTTATAAAATGGATGACAAATGGTCTAGCAGATTTTTTAAGTCCTGTGGATAATTATTTCCTAAAGCAAATTACAAAGCTGATGCAGAGCCAAGATAGAGTAATCATGAGAACTCACTAGATGTCCTATTATAAAAAACACTGACCACTTGATTGATTTTTATAATTGCCTTGGTGACAATTTAAACTCTCAGAAGGTTAGACCCAAGCACCTCTACTGAGCACTTAATTTTGACTAACAAAGACAGATTGATATGAACGGATGACATGGAAGTGACTATTCCATCTTGTATTAACAGTGATGAGGTATTCACTGGACAAACTAATTTGGACTATGTGGAAAGCAAACATCTCCCTTTAAATAAAAGATAATTTGTACTCCAGGGTGAGAAATTGGAAAACTTGTGGCATCATGTGAGGAAAGATGCAATTATGCAACTTACTTCCTCCCAAATCAGTAACTGTAGGCTGAAACACTGTTTTATTTTCCATTTTACCTTGAGATAAACACACTCTGGGAAAAAAAAAATTTAAATATATATTGAACCCTAAAATAGTTCGATTTAAAAAAAATTGTCACTGTGATGGATTGTATTTTTAGCAGTGTTTCCTTCATTTACATAATTATTTGACAGGTGACTTTTGGCATTAAATTTATTTTATGACTATTGCCTGATATTTACAGGTTAATTCTCTTTATGAGATTACTGTTTCACAAGTGGCTCATGGAAGCAGTTTTTTAAAAATCTGTCTTAAGCTCTAAATGCTTAAGAAAGGCTGTGAAATCTTTCCACACAAGTACACACACATGCATGCACAAACACACATTTATCTATCTATATGTCTTTCTTACAGATTATGAACCAGTCTAGCATCAGATAGCATCATTGTATTCGAGGTAAACAAAATAAATGCTTTGTATGAAGAACTGAAAATTTGGGAAAGTTCATCTTCTTAATAATTCCCTGCCAAATTCAGCAAGAAAAAAATACAATGGGCCTATAAAAATGCAAAGGTAAACTTAAGGTTTATCTTTAAGACATTATAAAGAAAATATTGGAAGTGATTAGAATATAGAGAATGATTTAGAAAGTCTCCAATTCCCAGAGTTTTTGTTTAGGTAGACATTTTACAAAATGATCCCTTGAAATTTGTTTCACTTCCCGAAAATGGATTTAACAGTGACTCCTTTTCTTTAGTTTCTGCCAGGACTTAATGGAATCTCTCTGTTATCTCTAAATGGAAATATACTTAAAGAAACTAATTCTGTAAAACGTTTCTGTTAAATGAAACACTTAACCAGTACAATTACTCAGGATTATATTGCTAAATCTGACTATCTCCTTAGTGCGTGAAGTTATTACTTACACAGCTCAAAATGCTGGCAGCAACACAGCTTTCTGAATTTTACCACCATACTTTTAAGCTGATCCTAAAACATTATACATTTCAAATCATTTGATACAATAATTGGAGATACGGAGATGGCTCTACCCATTAGGATACCGATTGGTATTCAAGTGTTCTACATGTATATGAATGAAACGTCCAGATCCCCTCCCCAGGATGTGTGGATATTTAACTCTTTAGTGGTGAAATAGTACTGCTGATCATCTCAAATCAGTAGCACATTTCTTAATCATTCCTAAAAAGTTCTCCATGTTTTCAGAGTTTCTGAGTTTTCAGAAACATAGTTAACATTCTGAAAAAACATGTAAATGTCAGATCCAGTTTTGTAAAAACACAATTTAAAGGATCTAAATCTTACATATCAATGTATGCAGATAAGATACTCAGGGGCAAAATGGACCTAATGCTCATCTCTGGCCCAGCAAAGCTCATGAAAAGGTTTAGTTTTGATTCTTTAAATTAGATGAAATTCTGAAGGAAAATGTGCTCTCATTGGCAAATAGAAACATTATTAAAAAGCATGTGAGTGGCTAGTTCCACACAATAGTCAGGAAAACAGATAGTTGCCCTTTGTGTTTCAGACTGAAACCACTTCAATAAGATGAGAATTTCCTAGAGTTCTCGTGCCAATAAGCCTGGGTCTAGAGGATTTTCAAAGGTTATCATTTCATTCCAGCAAAAATATTATCCACTTCTTCTATTAGGTAGACATTGAAAGTGATTGTTGTATCTTTGGATTAAGCTATATTAAAATGGAAGCAGTAGCTGAATGGGTTAGGTTTAGAATAAGCCGATATTAGAAAGATAAGCCAAAGGGTCATTTTCATTCTATGGAGCTATATATAGGAGGGAGAGCTCCCAATCCACTTTTTAAATTCTTTTCTCAAAGTCACTTCCTTTTTTTGCAACCCCCCATTTTTCTTAAATAGCAAGAGTAAGAATATCTTGTGAGAAGCATTAAAATAAAATCAGGCAAATTGGAAAACTTAAAATATGTATGAGTGCACATGTGAGTGTGAATCTGTGTGTGTTTTTAATATACTCTTTAGTCTTTAATTGTGCATCTTGATCTTTGTTGAAAATAGTGTTTTTTAAAACATATTCACATATTGAAACAACAACTTCAAGAAGAGTTTTCTTATCCCCAAACAAAATTGTTAGTTCCTTCCATATGTGAGATAAAATAGTTGACAATGTAAATTAGTCATATAGCTGTTTAAAGCAAATTCCCGTCTTACTCAATTCTATTTAAAGTACTCAATTTGTAATTAAACTTGGTGATCCTCTGGCAATATGACACATAAACCAATAATTTTATGTTGCATTTTCTGTATAAATTGTCTTTTTAAACTATACTGTGGCTAAGTAAATTGCACTATTGTACATGCAAAGCAGCTTTTTTAGGTTATTCAATAAATTACTTGGACTGTAGTTCAATGCAATAATATTTTTTCGATAAAAAGCTTAATGATATAGGAGTATTAGTCATGTATTTCTAACAAAAAGCATACCAAAATATAAGAACAAACTCAAATGCAAAATGATGTGGAAATATTCTGTGTTTTACACTGCTGAATTAAAATGCATTTATCATTTTATTTATTTCTGTATGTATTTATATTATATATTTAAAGGCTGGGATTTCTTAGACTATTTCTTAAAATTTTAGTGTTATTAAAATAAGCTGTTTCCTCAAACTGAGAATAAATATAACTTTAAAAATTCTGTAGATGTATTCTTTGTTGAAACCTATCATATATATACATATACTGTAAAATCTGTTTCTTTTTATTTGCTTTTAAAAATGTGAAGTAATGCTTTGCAATGTTCTAACAAAGCTTCATAAATAGTCTCAGGAATGTATTCTCTAGCTGGTAATATCATATAATATGGTAGCATTCTACACATTTATTATAACTTTCATATGAACTCTAGAGATAATTTAATTAAAAGAAACCCCAGTAAGTTGTTAGTCTCAATAGGACTCAACTCACTAGGAAATCTCTTTAATCAAGCATGACCAGTGTTTTGGGAAAATGACATTTCATACAACTCCCATTCATCTTTACTTTCTTAATCTTTGCACCCCGGAGTAGCTGGATGCTACTCTGATATTTGTGCAAAATATCAGAACAGGTGTTGTTAGAAATAACCACTAGATACTCCCTTGTTCTTGAATTACATCTATCCTTATCCTTCCCTTTACCCTTCAATAAGCTTTAACCAAATCCTAAATCTCCTTACTTTAGTGTTTTAATTGAATGAGCTGTCACTACCTGTGCATTTCAATGGAGCAGAACTTTGCAATGCATTCTAAACTAGTGGTAGAGTTTGAGTTGTCAGTAGATAAATGTTTCAGAGGCCAGTCACCTGCTGCCCTAAACTTCCAGCCTAGATTCCCTACTTTTATGCTAGATCATTTATTAGAATTCTACTATGTAATAAAAAAGCATCTTTTCACACAATACATACACATCCACACACAACTACATGCACACATGTGCACACCTACATTGTTGGTGGAGTCATGATGGAAACTCTCCTTTCTTAATCAAATTGTCACCATTTATTGAGTACCCAATATGAGCCAAATACTGTTTATGTCCTCCCCACTAGCTATATTCCTGGATTCCCCCTGAGGAGAAAAATAAGTTTCTCCTGAAAATGAAAGTAGATTATATTAATAATTACAGTGAGACAAAGGAGCAAATGGTAATCTGTGGTCTCTATACTAAGAGCCTGCTCTTCATAATGTGTGAGCCTTCTGCCTTTGTTCACTCTCTGTGTCATTTTTTGGTTCATCATAAAAATTTTTGCACCAATAGAAAATGACTGTCACATACTCTTTTTTTTAATTTTTTTTAAGAGACAGGACCTCACTCTGTCACCCAGGCTGGAGTGCAGTGGCACCATCATAGCTCACTGCAGCCTCAAATTCCTGGGCTCAAGCAATATTCCTGCCTCATCCTCCAGAGTAGCTGGGACTACAGGCACATGCCACCACACTCTGGCTAATTTATTAAATTTTTTTGTTGAGACAGGGGTCTCACTAGGTTCCTCAGCCTGGCTGCAAACTCCAGCCTAAATTATCCTCTGAGCTCTTCATCCCAAAGTGCTGGAATTACAGGTGTGAGCCACTGTGCCCAACCCAACACATACTCCTGAGGTTGTTTTCTTTTACTACATTGACTGGTAGATTTGAGTCATTTCCCAAATGTCAGTTTATTAATACTTTGAATTCTAGAGAGAAAACCTAGCAGAACTTTCTGAAGGTGCTTAGCAATAAATAAATAAATGAAACCACTCAGCAGACTGGCACACTCAAGAGAATACTATACTTTATAAAGAATCATCAGTCAAATACCTTACAAGTTAAACATTTTCTTTATATTCTGTTTATCAGAAAGAGATTTCAAAGACACAGGATTTCAATTATTTGTCTGGGATATAGCATGACATCTTCAGAAGAGGAAGCAAACTCATATCTATTCATGGAATTGCTTCATTCGTTATCAGGACATTTTAACAGATGCTTTTGTCTTTTGTTATATTTTATTCATAGTTTGTGAGCAAAAATATTTCTTCCATATTTCCAAGACTTAAAGAGAGTAAAGAAAATATATTCTAAAAATAGACAATTAGGAAATAACTGGGATGTAACTCTCTGTTCTTTAAACCCCTAACTCCCCAAACAGTTGCTTGGGAAATTGTATTATTCTGTTTCATACTGCTATAATAAGAACTACCTGAGACTGGGTCATTTACAAAGAAAAGATGTTTACAGATATACACAGTTCCACAGGCTGTACAGGAAGCATGGCGTGGGAAGCCTCAGGAAACTTAAAATCATGGTGGAAGGGTGAAGGGGAAGCAAGCATGTCTGCCACATGTTGGAAGGAGAGAGAGCAAAACTAATATACATTACGTAGCTACTACATGCAAGGCACAAATATAGCAATAAATAAACTATCTAAAAGTTCTGCTCTTACTGAGCTTCCATTTTAGTGGAGGGGGAAGAAAAAGAACAAAATAAATAAGCAAAATATGTGATCAAAATTAGTAAGTGCTGAAGAAACTAATGGCCATCTACACATAATGGAAGAGCCTATATTTGTACCAAAATCTGTTTTATTGTGAAATCTATGCTTATTCTTCTACATGAAATGGTATAAGATAGAGATGATTACTTGGGCAATGATGCATGTTTATTTGGTTGCTCCACTAAAGAAGAATGGTGAGTTTAAAGAAATTCATCTATTTTGAATGGCCTGTAGAGAATAGTTATAAAATTTACCCTAATGTTGGCCATGTTAAGCCTATTTTGACTTTGAGCCTGGAATTCTGTAATTGCACTGCTTAAAAATGTGTTGCTATTGAATAATTTAAAATGCAATATATGCTTATAGGAGAGACGATGGCATATTTACAAAGATATGAATGCAACATTGTAGTCATCAGTAATTAATGCATGTTCAAAAAGGAAAAAAATTGATTTCAGAGAATGACAGGTGTAGTAGTCATCTGAGTTCTCTGTTTTAGGAAAGCAGTTAGGTGTGAGGAAAACCTCTAGCTTTTGGCAAAATCTACAGGGAAATTCCATTTCATCAAAAGGATAGGCTCCTCAGGGTTTGCTGCCATTGTCTAACTAGTTGCTGTATTTATTAAAGTGTGACTGTTTCATGTCTCTTTGATGTGAAGCCATTTTCCTAAATCCCACAATCAATAATAATTTACTGGACTTTTTGTTTTCTGTTACCCTAGTTATTTCTTTTTTTTCCCCCACTGACTTAAACAATAGCACAATTCCTTTTTTCTCTGTCTAGGAGCAGAATGAAAACCGTAAAATCATCCCATATGAAAATCTAAACTATATGAGAAATGTTACTTCTTGATTTCTAATTGATTATCTTTGCAAATGATAAATAAATTAATTATCAATAAATGAGGCTGTCTAATAAATGAAGCTTTTTGGATTGTTGTTACACAGAAAAACGTATCTTTGGGGATGATATCAAGTGTTTCTCCTTGGAAAGCCAGACTCTGAATTGCAGCACTGCCTGGCCTTGGTTTCTTATTTCAAATTGAGCTGTCCCATTCTTGATGGCAGCATGGCGTTGGTTGTCACCACTTATATAGATGTTTCAGTGCTTCAGGCTGATTTCTGGCATGTCCTTGAAGGATTACACTGCCCCTCTTGGGCATACCTGTTCTCCTTCTGCTCCTTAGATATTCTGCCCTCATCAATTTTTCTCACATGCCAATCCTGTTGGAATTGAGTTTTCACAATCATTGTGACAAATATGAAGAAGCAAATGCATCCTGAACCCTTACCAGTGTGAATTTTATTCTGCCTACTGAGGTTGCATGGGTGGTAGTTGCACTAGAATTTAGTAACCAGCTGTGACAAGGAGACAAATTCTTATAAATTGAGTGTTTGTGACCACACAGTTACTTTGTCAACTTGAGATTTGATGTATGATAGTGTTCTATTAAGAGAAAATGAGTTCATGTGCCAATTTGAGAGGGATGTCATTAATGAAGATTTCAGAGGGATAAGAGCTTAAATATTTTCATAGAGGAGTGAGCTTATCCAAAAGTTTTCAGTGTTATTCATGTTTCCTCAGTCAAGATGTACAGACATATCATAGGAAAAACATAGCAATCATAGTTTACTAGCAGGTTAAAGAGAAATGGTCACAGTCTATTTTCCCCCACATCTACTTTCCCCCACAAGATTGATAAACATTTAATTGGCTATGCCATGATTGTCAAGCTCTAGAACAATGGTGTACTTGTGATTTTGCATCCTACTTTTTTTTTTAACTTACCATTATAATGTTTTCCTTCTTGCTACATTGTTTCTTAATTAGCATTTTGAATTAGGAAGAAAGGTGCATGGAGTGAATATACTATAATTTACATAACCATTCCCCATGTTATTGTTATTTAGACTTTCCCCCAGCTTTTTGCAAATATAAAGAATGGTTCAATGAACATTTTTATAGATGTAGTATTTTTTCTTTTTATCATTACTGATATATGATTGGTTCTTGGAAATGGAGATCAAAGCACACATATTAATGTTTTGTAGATATTACCAAATTGCTTTCCAATGAGTTTTATCAAGATCATAAATATAAATATATCAAAAACCATGACAGTACTGTGCTATAATTCATTCAACTCTTCCTTCTCCTATCATTATCATCATCATCATCACTATTATTATTCTATCTATACTATAATTATACCATAATTATATAATGATTGAAGATTTAAAAAGACTTTGGTATGTTCTTTTTTCCATTGTAAATTAAAAAATAGTTATAGTTTCTGCTTTTTGAATTATCTGTCAATATCTTTGGGAATCTACTTTATGTAAAATAAGAATGTGTGTGGGAGTTTATAGCTCTTGTTCTTTAATGGACTACAAATAAGCCTTAATCATTATGCTTCACAATTTTATTCCTAAACTTGCATACCTACACTTTATACCCCATCTAAATGTCTAATTGCCTGTCTAGGAATCAAATATCTTCCTGTTGGATCTTGTCTCTTATCATTGTATTACACATATTTCCTTTAGAAAGAAAAAATTATACTAACAATAAATGCTAACTAGTTCTTTCAAAGATATCAATAATGGTAAAAATGCTGTTCCCATATAGTAGAAAGTCATAGAATCTTATAATTAGGAGAGACTTTAGAGATCATTTGGGGCTGAGAACAGCAACTACAATCTTGTAGACACCCTGTTTGATTTACTGAATGAATGACTGAATCTAATATTGTGCTTTCATTTTTGTAAACAATGAATTTTCTAACGTGTGTCCCAGGAATACAAATGAATTTGCCAGTGTAAGCTGGTATTGAATAAAGAAATTTAGCTCTTAACTGTAATACTGTGCCATCCAGATTTAGATTGATGGCAAAAGTTAAGAGCATTAGTAATAACTTAGATGATGGACCTTAGAACTGAACTACTCAGTTTCAAACCCCCTTTCATTTTCTAGATGTGTGACCTGCTGCAAATTACTTAACCTCTCACAGCCTCAGTTTCTTTATTTAAAGATGTATATAATGATAGTACAATCTGTATAATAAGGAATTCGACTGGAATGTAGCCTCTAAACGCTTGGAATAAGAAATTTGGCTGGCCTATGTCCTGGGTTTCTAGAAGGTAGTCTCTAAATTCTAGGACTTCCCTGAGTGATATGTGTGTCTTTGATATTTGTGGTTAGCCTTGATGGTTTATCCTTATGAGGTGACCCATGGTCTGCTCCTAGACAGTTTAAAGTAATGAGATTATTGAGGATGGAAGCCGGCCGTGCCAAAAAGACAAATCATGTGGTTAGCGGGTTGTGGCTTTGAGCCAGATGATATCAGCCCAACCTCCAGAGAGGGGAGAGGAGAAATGGAGGTTGAGTGACATGGGCAAGGATTTAATCAATTGTGCCTATGTAATGAAGCCCTGATATAACCTATGCATACAATGTTCTGGCGTGCTTCCTTGGTTGTTAACACTCTGTGTCATGACTCCAGGAAGAGAACAATGGAAGCTTTGCATTTCGAATCCTCTTAGAGGTTGTTCTATGCAACTCTTCTTTTAGCTGGTTCCGATTTGTATCCTTTTTGCTGTACTAACATTGTCATCAAATGTATAGTACTTTCATGAGTTCTGTGAGTTGTTTGTCGTGAATTGAGCCTGAAGGGATAGTAGGAATCTCCAGATTCGTTGCCAGTTGGTCAGAAATGAAGATGGCCTTTGGACCCTTGAACTTTCAGCTGGTGTCTGAAGTGAAGGTAGTCTTGTGAAGGATTGTGTCTTTAACCTGTGAAGCTTATCACAACCTCTGGGTAATTGGTGTAAAAAATTGCAATATCTCATAGAGTTATGAGAATTAAATAATGCTTAGAATAGTAACCATATGTAATAAACACTGTGTAAGTGTTAGATATTGTAATTATCATTAAAAGTTCAGGTTTTCTCATGACTGATAAATATAATGTCCATATAATAAGCATTGGTCATTTTTTACTTAGTATTTTTTATTTAACCATTAAAACAGTTCTATAAAATGTTTCCATATGGCCATTTTCCCAATTGTCTGTTTTAAGGAAACATCTAGTGAGTGGTAGTTCTGACATTAAAAAAAAAATAAAAGGTCTGTGTTCCTCATTACAATGTAATATATAGCCTTTCCCACTTATTCCAATGAAAGGCTAAAATCTCATTTTCTAGAAAGAACTATTACCTTTATAATCACTTAAAAATTTTTGGCTGATCTTTTGCTGACAAAAGAATGGAAAGTTTACTTCTAGATTTCTGTACAATCTAAGCTAACTGACTCACTGTACTGAATGTTCAGCTATCTGTCATAGCCAATAGATTTCAGAAATTATAATAGTGCAAACTCAATAAGTGACTATTTTAAAATAAAATTTATTAAAATGTATTTGTAATAGAAGCACTGAATGAGTAAATAAATCCACAAGGCTCTTGAAGCCAGCAGGCTGATAGGTGTTCTTCCTCTTCAAATTCTGGCTCCCAATGCTTTCTTGAGTGTCATCTTTAATTCAACGAACAGAGGTGGGGAAGGAAGTGGGGAGCAAGAGGACATGCAGGAGAGGAATGGGAAAAAATATAAAACATTTAATATGGTTTAAGCCTAGAAGTAATTTCAGCTCACATTCCATTAACTAGATCTCAGTCAGGTGGATACATCTAAGCGAAAGGGAGGCTGGGAAATATAGCATGTCTGTGGAAGAAAAGGAGAAAATGCAATACTAATAGTTTAATATTTCATTCTTAATTTTTCATATGCTTTGCTGCCCTATCAAGTCCTTGCAGGAAGTAGTCCATAACAATTCAATGCTGATTATTTTATTAAAATCCTTTCCTTCAGTGAAATACCCTACTTGCCTATCATGACTAAAAGTCTCTGTTTTTCACAGGTGAAATTGTAGTTCTGATTCTGGCAAATTTAAATATTTGTTTCTTCTTCTGAGTGAATGAAAACCAAAATGTTTAAGATTGTGCTTGCTCTTTTTCTTATCGTCTCTGCTTCTTATCCCAAGCCTTAACACTTGCTTTTCTTTCTCCTTCTTTTGACCCATATCATGTGATTAAAAAAGGGGGGTGGGGAAATGATGTTTGCTGGTCCGGAGAAAATGGAAATGTGTAATTTCAGAATCCCAGGGTTTTCTTTATTATTATTATTATTATTATTATACTTTAGGCTCTATGGTACATGGGCACAACGTGCAGGTAAGTTACATATGTATACATGTGCCATGCTGGTGTGCTGCACCCACCAACTCGTCATCTAGCATTAGGTATATCTCCCAATGCTATCCCTCCCCCCTCCCCACACCCCACAACAGTCCCCGAAGTGTGATGTTCCCCTTCCTGTGTCCATGTGTTCTCATTGTTCAATTCCCACCTATGAGTGAGAATATGCGGTGTTTGGTCTTTTGTTCTTGCGATAGTTTACTGAGAATGATGATTTCCAATTTCATCCATGTCCCTACAAAGGACATGAACTCATCATTTTTTATGGCTGCATAGTATTCCATGGTGTATATGTGCCACATTTTCTTAATCCAGTCTATCATTGTTGGACATTTGGGTTGGTTCCAAGTCTTTGCTATTGTGAATAATGCTGCAATAAACATACGTGTGCATGTGTCTTTATAGCAGCATGATTTATAGTCCTTTGGGTATATACCCAGTAATGGGATGGCTGGGTCAAATGGAATTTCTAGTTCTAGATCCCTGAGGAATCGCCACACTGACTTCCACAAGGGTTGAACTAGTTTACAGTCCCACCAACAGTGTAAAAGTGTTCCTATTTCTCCACATCCTCTCCAGCACCTGTTGTTTCCTGACTTTTGAATGATTGCCATTCTAACTGGTGTGAGATGGTATCTCATTGTGGTTTTGATTTGCATTTCTCTGATGGCCAGTGATGGTGAGCATTTTTTCATGTGTTTTTTGGCTGCATAAATGTCTTCTTTTGAGAAGTGTCTGTTCATGTCCTTCGCCCACTTGTTGATGGGGTTGTTTGTTTTTTTCTTGTAAATTTGTTTGAGTTCATTGTAGATTCTGGATATTAGCCCTTTGTCAGATGAGTAGGTTGTGAAAATTTTCTCCCATTTTGTAGGTTGCCTGTTCACTCTGATGGTAGTTTCCTTTGCTGTGCAGAAGCTCTTGAGTTTAATTAGATCCCATTTGTCAATTTTGGCTTTTGTTGCCATTGCTTTTGGTGTTTTAGACATGAAGTCCTTGCCCATGCCTATGTCCTGAATGGTAATGCCTAGGTTTTCTTCTAGTTCATATGGAACCAAAAAAGAGCCCGCATCGCCAAGTCAATCCTAAGCCAAAAGAACAAAGCTGGAGACATCACACTACCTGACTTCAAACTATACTACAAGGCTACAGTAACCAAAACAGCATGGTACTGGTACCAAAACAGAGATATAGATCAATGGAACAGAACAGAGCCATCAGAAATAATGCCACATATCTACAACTATCTGATCTTTGACAAACCTGAGAAAAACAAGAAATGGGGAAAGGATTCCCTATTTAATAAATGGTGCTGGGAAAACTGGCTAGCCATAAGTAGAAAGCTGAACCTGGATCCCTTCCTTACACCTTATACAAAAATCAATTCAAGATGGATTAAAGACTTAAATGTTAGACCTAAAATCCCAGGGTTTTCTAAAGGGAATGTTGTTCTAAGAGCATGATCCAGGCCTCTATTTTATAGCAGGTCAGTTATTCATCCTCTGACCCTCACCCCTCTTTCTTCTGATACTTCTTGTCCTTTGGTTTCAAAATATTACCTTAGAAAACTATAAAATAATAAATACCTAGCACTGTCCTGTTGCAGAGCAGTTTCTTAAACATTGCACTCATTACTGAATTTTCCATACCGCCCCTGCCAGTTCAATGAGAGATAGTCTATTTCATTGTATAATTCCTCATCTTGCAGATTTGCTTCAAAAGTCTACAAAATAGACAAGCACAGGCTTTATAAAAGTCCTTACCTTTAGGTGCTTGGTGATGTTCAATTGACCTATGAAATTACATATTTATAATTGATCAACTGCTTATGGTTATAATGCTTTCTTTTACTTTACATTCCTAACAAATTAGCATATATAATCAGCTGAATTCCCTTTCAACAGAAGCTTTATCATTCTTGAAATAAGAAAAGAAAAAAAATCACCAAAATGATCACTTAGAATGTCACAACTACATTGTACCCTTTGCAGTATGTGACCTATCCTGGAAAAAGGCATATTCTCGGTAGAATGTTGCCCTGAATCATCATTTCAGAACTGTTATGCCTGGGAACCAATACTATAAGTGTGGAATAAAACTGAAGACCAGGAGAGGATGGAGAAGCATTAAGAATTAGGTTTCACCTCTGATTTCTAGGAAAGTGGTGCATTCTTATAATGAAATGTAGATATTCCCACAGTTTGATCAATAAAACAAAAATTGGTAGGAGTATGAAATACATTAAAAATCAAGGCAAAAATGTATAAATTATCCAAGACACTCATTATTATTTAAAGCTTGTGGATACTTGGAAAACTGTTTGACCTTTGTTAACTTCCATTAAAAAATTAAGGCAATGAACTTTCATACTAAAATTTTTCCCCAAAGAAAGTGTGCACATTTTAAGTGTCTGAATACATTTTAGCTAATGCCAAAATGTTTCTATCATTTCTTTTGCATATATTTTACTTTTTATTTAGAATTCTGTAAACACACACACACACACACACACACACACAAACACACAGTGTAGTTTTTATTTCATTTTGTTTCTTTTTGTTTTTCATACAGGCTTGTTTTCAACCAGGCATAAAGGTAGGAGAAAAATAGAGATTCTTTTTTAAAAAAATAGTGCGAACCAAAGTTTTAGATTAGTTAAGAGACTTCTGGCTTTTTAGTCCAGTATTTTTACAAACATGTAGTTTTGCTTTCTCTTCATTCTGGTTCATTTGGGTATTATTTTTAAAAGAATGACTTTGGACAAAATAAAAACCTGCTGAAGGTCACATAAGTTAGCATAATATGCTAATAGCTTATATTCAAGTTAAAAGATATATATTCAGGTCAAGTCCTTACTGATTTTAAGACTGAGCGACCTATGCCAAGTGGACATTTGCTGTCAGAAAAGTGTCCCTTCAGTATCTCTAGGGACCAACGAGACTACAGGTGCTATAAGAAGCTATAAATAATAATGAGTGTCTTGGATGATTTATACACAATGTGACTAAAATAAACTAAGAGGTGATAGTTGAAAATTCTAATTTGTTTTGACCTCCAAATTTGCATCTTAGAAAGTATGCCTCCTAACAGTCAGTGCTATCAAGTAAAGAACAAAACCTTTGGACTGATAATATCTAATTTCAGATTCCAGCTCCATCCTTTACCAGCTATGGATACTTGGGAAACTACTTGACCTTTGTTAACTTCCATTTCCTCATCTAAATGAGAGTAATAAATGTAGTTTCCACCTTAGGAGGTTATAGTTAGCATTTTGTAAAAGTGTTTGGTACATATAGAGGTGTAGTCATATTGGCTAATGGTTTGATTAAGCAGCATACCAATTTAAAAGCATATTTTAAAGCATATCTTTCATTTGAAAGCAATATACTATGCCAAGATAATAAAAATGGGAAGGGAAAACCCACAGTTTGGATTTTTCAAAAAGGAAAAAGCCATGCCCCTCACTGCCACCTTAGATGGATTCACTCACTCATTTTTTTCCTGTCTTTGGGCTTAGTCTATGGACTTTAGTGTAAGATAAGAACAGAACTCCTGCTTTCCTGAACTGTCCTGAGTAACCAGGACCTAAACACACCTGCTTCTTCATACTGCACACTGCTATGAATATATAAAATAGCATCCTGATATGTCCTGGAGATTCAGCCTTTATTATTTTGCAGAAAATCTCTAATTGGGCAACTTACTATCCAAATTATTAATATCTGCAAGGATCATACAATCTTATTAAAAATTATTTTATTGATTTCTATCTTTCCACCTGTGCTTGTCACCTGAGAAGCAGATGCCAGATTGGTAATTACATGTATAAAGGATTTCTTGGAGAAAACATCTGTGAGGAAAAATCACCAGGAGGGAGTTAGAAGGGATCAGGAGAATTGTCAGACAAAGATGTAGGTATAATTCCTGTAAAAGAAAGAAAAAAGCAAGGAAAGTTGAGTAGGAGAAGTTGTGCAACTCTAAGACTGTTTCCGCAAAGCTAATGAGGAGCACTTGAGCCAAAGCCATTCATTATTGGAATCTTATATTTCCTAAAATAAGGCCTCGCCTAGACTCCCTGTCGTATTTAATCATTGGCTATGAGCACCTGGTGGGAGGCATGGCCTCTAATCAAACATATCCCTGGATTTCCTAGTATATCAGCTGGGCCCATTTTTCAATTATGCTCCCTTCAATGGGAGATAGAGAATACTTAATGGTCACCAAACCACCTGATGCTTGAGTCTCTTCTACACTATCTCCTCTCTGCAATGCTAGAGTTCCATCACCTCCTCTGCTGAGGTACCAGTTTAGCATTTACCCTTTGTTCCCTCCCTCTGCCTTTTAATCTATCTCAAATAATACCCAGATCATCCCTTATGCTATTGAATGTATCACAATAAATTCCAAAGACAACAGCAATGTTTAAATTATTTTTTTGTTTAGAATTAACTATTAATCAAGAGATATAGAACATAAATAATAATTCCCAGAGCAAGCACAGTCTCCAGTTGTTATTAATCTTTGCCAAGACTGATAAATGATTGACTAATTACATGAAATATTATAGACTCAGGAAAGCAGAGCAGAATGTTAAAACAGGGTGTAAGCAACGGTCTGCATTAATATTGTGTTTTGTTCACTGATGCTGCTTGTGATCTGATTGTAAAAACAAATCAGCATTTAGATATTCCAAAGTTTCTCCAAACCTATAAAAAATACCGTTTAGTTGTATTTTTTAATTCATTAGTGTTTACAATGTAAACAATTATTTAAAATGATAATCAATGATGATAATAAAGTCATTTTCAAAACAGATTTACAGCAAAGGGCATTAGACATTATAAATCAATGGCAATAATCAATTTACCATGCTTCCAAAAGTACACAGGCTAAACTTTTCTCATGAACATTTCAAAACATTCAAATTTGGTATAATTTTGTAACAAGTTATAATTTATGAAAGTCAGCCACTTTCTAGGGAAACAAAGAGAGAAACTCAGAGCTAAGTTTAGAGTGCTTTGCAGTTAGTTTTATTAATTCCATTTGCCTAAATAAGGTAAAGATTTGCCTTTTTTTTCTAGAGTGTTTTAATCAGTTCAAGCTGCTATAACAAAATACTATACATTGGGTGGCTTAAACAACATAAATTTATTTCTTACAGTGCTAGAGGCCGAGAAGTCCAAGATCAAAGTTCCCAAAAAGTAGGTTTATTCTGAGATCTCTTCTCTTGGCTTGTAGGCAGGCACTGGCATCTCACTGCTCAAATGACCTCTTTGTACACACCCACAGAAAGACAGAGCGAGAACAAACTCTCTGGTGTCTCTCCTTTACAGATGCTACATGAGGGCCCCACCCTCATGACATCATTTAACTCTAATCATCTCCCAAAGGCCCCTCTCCAAATACTATCACATGTGTGATTAGGGCTTCAACATGTGAATGTGGGGGTGGGGGCACACAAACATTCAGTCTATACAATACAGGAACTTCCATAGCCTCAGATCTCAATCTGTAACACAGTACAAATTCACAACATGATCAAATGACAATATTTCCCAGGTCAATGGGAGGTACACTCTTTTCCCTCTGCAGTTGCTGTTTGCAAATTCTCCCATGTTTCCCCAGGGTTCTTTACAAAGATCAGTGTTTCATTCCTCCTTTGTACTGAAAACTATCTGCTAAGAGATTGGGATTTACAGCCAGTTGATGCGATAGTGACCTCCTGTCTGTTGGTCTTGATTACTTCCAAGGGCCACCATGACCAAATTGGAATCCTGGGTTACTGATTAAACCATTATAGCAAGAAGCAATGCCCCATATTTAGTACAGCATCACTGCAATCCCGGCGCCATCTTGCTGTCGCCACTGTGCTTATGTGAAGCTCTGTTGATTCTCCCAGGACTCTGTGAGTAACTCTAGTGTCAAACTCAGTCGATAACATTCTACAGCAAAAATTACCTGAACCCCAGCTATCACAGCTTTCATCCACACATGTGCAGGTGTACACATGCCTGTGCACGCATGCGCACACACACACATACACACACACACACACAGCCGTTTTCTCAACAAGATGCCTAGGATGACATCACCGGGTACTTGCAAGGCAGAGCCCAAACTACTACTGCTCTAATACATGGCTCGTATAGAGTGTCAAATACAAGTCCAGACTCTTCCTCCCTTATAGTGAAGCTTACCTCTGAGGTTTTATTTTGCTTCTGTATGTCTTAGGCTCCTCATGTTTAATCCTATAGATTTCAGTACACTTAAAATTTCAGACAGAGGCTGGGCACAGTGGGATTAACTCACTGGGCACAGTGAGACTGTAATCCCAGCACTTTGGGAGGACGAGGGAACAGATCACCCGACGTCAG
Organism: Pongo abelii; assembly: GCF_028885655.2. Classification (NCBI taxonomy): domain Eukaryota; kingdom Metazoa; phylum Chordata; class Mammalia; order Primates; family Hominidae; genus Pongo; species Pongo abelii. The sequence goes on along the minus strand of NC_071991.2, from coordinate 87,101,699 downwards.
GAGTTCAAGACCAGCCTGGCCAAAATGGCGAAACCCCATCTCTACTAAAAATACAAAAATTAGCCTGGTGTGGTGGCTTGCACTGTAATCCCAGCTACTTGGGAGGCTGAGGGAGGAGATTTGCTTGCACCCAGGAGGTGAAGTTTGCAGTGAGCTGAGATTTGTGCCACTGCATTCCAGCCTGGATGACAGAGCGAGACTTTGTTTCAAAAAAAAAAAAAAATTCAGAATCTTTTGACAAAGTTTGTCTGATTCCACATTCAGCCAGAAGTTTCTATTATATTCTTCATAACGAAATGAATACATTACTTATATCAACTTGATGTAAGACATATCAACATAGAGATAGATATATAGATGACAGATATAGATAGATTGATAGATAAATAGATGATAGATAGATAGATATAGATATAGCTAGATGATAGATGTGGGTTCTTAATTTGAAAATTTAATATGATAAAAAACACTGCATTATATGAACCAAAAAGTAATAATGACACAGCCCTACTATAGTCCTTGATGCCCTAGAGAAGTAGCTTTGATACCCTGGACCTCTTTGCCTCTGACTCCCACATTATTGCTACATTACAAAGTTGAAATACAAATAAATAGAAATCACGACACTTCTATTTTAAGATGTGTTTCCCACCAATTTGCTTTGAATTCTTCATTCGCAGGGGAAAATTCTAAACTCACTGAGTGTTAGAATCAATAGGTCTGACTTTTTGAGAAAGCTTTCTAAGTTAAAGACACCCACAGGCAAGTATCTGAACTCCAAAGGAATGTACTCTTCTGGCTCAAATATTGCCTTGCAATGCTTCTGCCTAGTATCTAAGGGAATACTTCCCCTACTCAATACCCAGGCACTGAAATTCCTTCATAGCCCAAAGCCCAAAAAGAAGGTGAGAGGTATGGGGTCAAAAGCAAGTGGAGATCTGGAGATGAGGCTGATGAAGCAATGCTCTGCAGGAGACCTGTGCGTCTTTGCCTTTGCCCTATGGAGCATGGTCGTCAGGAAGAAGGTTCTAGGTGAAAAACTGTCCTTCAGTACTTGTCACTTAAAATTAAATGTGGCAAGTCCCACCAGGCTCTTGTTAAAAAACCTAATGATGCATTTCCATTTTCAGTTTTATTTCTTCCTCCTGAACCATTGGCATTTCTTTAACATCAAGCAGGTGGAGGTTGCTGTGAACTTTCCCTGTTTGAACTCAGTCAATTCTGAATTTGTTTTCTAGGTAGTCTAATTTTATCATTAAAAAAACCTCAGCTCTGAAATTAAAGCTAGGTTATATCAGGTTTCTTGGGAATCTGAAATGTATGCCATATTGGCCTCCTTAAGTTTTATTTCTTAATATGAAAATAAAATCTCACATTTTAAACTTTAAGAAGAGAGAGTACACAGGCTTTGGGAATTCAACAGCATCTAGCCACAGCAGCAATACTTGTAGCAGCAAATTTGTAGATACAATGGCATGAAAGTTCAACTGCTTATTACTCTCATTAATCTTTACTCTTACTTTTGCTGTCTTTGTGCCTCTGACTGTCTTGTTGTCCTCACTGGAGTAATGCCAAGCTAGTATCCAGTTTCAAAGTTCACGTGTTGGCCTCATTTCCCAAACTGTAGGCCCTTGCAGGATAGAGAACACATCCTCTTGTCTACAGGTCTGTAGCACCTAGCATAATTCCTGGGACATTGTAGGTGATCCATAAGTATTTAATTTTTAAAAATGAATTTTAAAAGACTTGCCAAACCTGCATTTAAACTGCTTCCTGGAGGCAACAATGCAGAATTCCTGGTCCAGGTGTCAGCATTTACCTGTGACTAATCGGATAACAGTGTGCTGACCATGCCTCGGCCTTCTGCCTGGGTCAGGTACAGTGGGAGTAGGGGGAACCCATGAAATCTTAGACTCCTCATGACATGCTGCAACTGGGTATTTGAGGCGTGTAGGCATAGATGTCCCCCTTTTGATCTCCCAATGGAGGAGTATACAACTTGTTATATTGTCATTAGGGATCTAACGTGGTCTGCCCACATTAGGGTGAAGGTATAGCACATGTAAATGGTGAGAATTCGGTGTCATTTTGAGTAATTTTAAGTAATTATGTTACTGTGAACACTTAACATTTCTGAACCTTAGCTTCTTATCCGCAAAATGAGTAAAATAATATCTTCTTTTCTCTGGATTTTTATGTATCTGATGTAAAATAATGCAGAAAAGCTTTGCAGATCATAAAATCATATTCAAACATAAGATATCAGTATTACTATCTTATCTATAGTAAGTCTATGAGTGGTAAGGCATCTGAAATTTTCCATCAGAGACTTCAGCAAAGCAGGTAACTAGGTATAAATTATGCAAGAATTTGGATAATTTTGTAGTAAATTTGGAAATAAATGCAAACTCCACCAGTTGCAGAATAGGAGCACATGTTAGCATTTGGGTTACATGTTGAAGTGCAAGTGAAGTAAGTACTCCCAGAAAATGAGGCAATTATGGAGACCAATATCTGAACTACTTGACTCCAGTTAAAATACCAATAACTTTTTTCAGAGAAAAACTTCTACCTTCAAAACCACAACTGCTTACCACAGGATGATATGACTTAGAAGACCACAAAATAAGAGCTGATGTTTTGTCTTTACATGCAATGAAAAATGACAGAATTGCAATGGGGGCAGCCCTAGGAATCACACCCCTCAGAAATATTCAGGAGCCCCAAATAATCATGGATACCACTAAAAACAGGAAACGTCCTCATATAAAAGATACAACAGCCCCTGTGGCATCCTCAGACTCACTGATGCCCAGACGAATCCTTCCCTCATCCAGGGTCAGGCTTGCAGCAACTGCAATCAAGCCTACTCACAACTATCCCCCACTTCCCTCTACTTCTTGCCTTCAACAAGTGTTCAACCTGTCCCCCTACCATATGAATTGTTTTCCATGAGGATTTCTTATACTTAGATCTCTATACATAAAGATCAAGAAATTATAATTTGTAACAAAGCATACTCTGCATTCTCAAGCTGAGGTAGTTAATAGAAAACAGTATTGAAATATACATGCCATATGAAGTACTTCAGTTGTGTTGACAAAGGGTAATATCGTAAACTGTTTAATCATAAAGAGACTTCCCTTTTCAGGTCAAGTGCTGTGTAGTATTTTTTGTTGTTGTTGTTGTTGTTGTTGATATTTCTCTACTTAAAATGACAGTGGAATTACACTAACTCATCAAGACTAGAAACCTAGAAATAAAGCACAAAGCTCCATAACTTTGTTGGAAGTTATCTTTCTGCACACTAAACAAATTACCCAAATGTTTCATTCACTGATTACAAAATCATTTTCCCAAGTAAATTTTCTCTGAGTGTTAAGATGTACATCCAGCAGGAGTATCAATAAAGTGCCTAAGAATCTAGGGTTCTAGGGTTTTTATGTGTGATTAGATTTCTTTTCTTCTATGGCCTTCCTGAGCTAAAATATAGTTCAGGAGACCTGTCCTCGTTTCTGACCCAAAATTTTCTTGCATTGTGAAAGAATAGCTCAGCTTTCCTGTTAGCCAACAATCTGCAGCTCTTCAAGACTGCAACTCTCCCTAGGATTTTTTTCACAGGATCTGAATGCAGGTATACATTCACTCTTGCTCTTCCTTTTTCATTATTCAGACATTCTCAAACTATATATATATATATTTTTTTTTGCCAAATGAATGAATGAACAGGTAATATACAGAATTATAATAAGACATGAGATCACATTCTTAAATATCTTTGTCATCTAAAATAAAGACAGCAGTCTACCACTTGTTTTGCTCACCATTGTATCTCTGGAAAATATTATAGACTTTGGCACATAGGTAGCCCTCATTATTTATCAAATGAATGAATGAATGAATGGTAAAAGAAAATGGCACATGCTTAGGAAAAGAAAACACTCCATCTCTTGTGATCATTTACTGCCCTTATCAAGGAACCATGAGCCACACTTTGGGTGAACTTTCTTCAGTTAAGACCCCCAAGCACATCTGGGAAAAATTAAAATCTAACATTACTGTATTTTATTTATTCGAAAATGCAGTGACAGAAATAGTTTACATGTATGGAAATACACAAGAAGCAACACATTATATACAACATGTAAATACAAAGAATCTTGATATACCACCTTTCCTTACATGCAATCCTTACCATTCATAGGCTCTGGAAAATCGTAGCAACGAGAAGATTTTTTACTTCGAGCATACTCACTGATTAGCTCTGCTGCATCCCCTACTTCCGGAATGCAGGCTTGACATGCCTTCACCTGCATGCTCTGCTTAGTGGACTCCCGCAAGTGAGCCATGGGCGCAATCTTAACATTGGAAGACAATGGAAGTGTCCACATTTCTATTACTTCTTCAGTGCTACACTATTTTCTTTTGGAGGGGGAGGGACTTTCATTCAAGCTCACTAACATGAGGATCCTGACACAGAATTCAGTCCAAACACTTGCTAGAGGCACTGTATGGTTTTTTCTGATTGATGTCAGGTTCCATTGAATCGTAAAAACAGAGAGAGCTTCCCAGTGCAGGGACAGGCATCATTGTGCGATGATGGAAGATGCTTATGAGTAAACTCCTGAGAGGAAAAAACACACAACACATTTAGAAAAGGTGAGAAACATCTTTCAGTTGGAGGTTGGGGTATTCTGTGAAAGAAGAATTGATGTGTGAACAGATAGGTTTGGGTGAGACCAATCTGCTTTTTTTTTTTTTTTCCTTGATGTAGTGAAGTCATTGCGTATCAGTGTCTTTGCTGTTTCTTCTTTTCAGAATGATATTTACATTATTGCATGACTGATTTTTTTTTTTTACAATTTCAGATACAACTGAAATGTTCTCTCCTCAGAGATCCTTCCTTGACTATCTATTTAAATTACCTCTATGTCATTATGAAACATTAGCCTATTCTATAGTCTTCATAGAACTAACAGTATTTTTTTCTTTTTTTTAATTATACTTTAAGTTTTAGGGTACATGTGCACAACTTGCAGGTTTCTTACATATGTATACATGTGCCATGTTGGTGTGCTGCACCCATTAACTCGTCATTTAACATTAGGTATATCTCCGAATGCTATCCCTCCCCCCTCACCGCTCCCTCCACCCCACAACAGGCCCCGGTGTGTGATGTTCCCCTTCCTGTGTCCAAGTGTTCTCATTGTTCAATTCCCACCTATGAGTGAGAATATATGGCATTTGGTTTTTTATCCTCGTGATAGTTTGCTGAGAATGATGGTTTCTAGCTTCATCCATGTCCCTACAAAGGACATGAACTCATCATTTTTTATGGCTGCATAGTATTCCATGGTGTATATGTGCCACATTTTCTTAATCCAGCCTATCATTGTTGGACATTTGGGTTGGTTCCAAGTCTTTGCTATTGTGAATAGTGCTGCAATAAAGATACATGTGCACGTATCTTTACAGCAGCATGATTTATAATCCTTTGGGTATATATCCAGTAATGGGATGGCTGGGTCAAATGGTATTTCCAGTTCTAGATCCCTGAGGAATTGCCACACTGACTTCCACAATGGTTGAACTAGTTTACAGTCCCACCAACAGTGTAAAAGCATTCCTATTTCTCCATATCCTCTCCAGCACCTGTTGTTTCCTGACTTTTGAATGATTGCCATTCTAACTGGTGTGAGATGGTATCTCATTGTGGTTTTGATTTGCATTTCTCTGATGGCCAGTGATGATGAGCATTTTTTCATGTGTCTTTTGGCTGCATAAATGTCTTCTTTTGAGAAGTGTCTGTTCATATCCTTCATCCACTTGTTGATGGGGTTGTTTCTTTTATTCTTGTAAATTTGTTGGAGTTCATTATAGATTCTTGATATTAGCTTTTTGTCAGATGAGTAGATTGCAAAAATTTTCTCCCATTCTGTAGGTTGCCTGTTCACTCTGATGGTAGTTTCTTTTGCTGTGCAGAAGCTCTTCAGTTAAATTAGATCCCATTTGTCAATTTTGGCTTTTGTTGCCATTGCTTTTGGTGTTTTAGACATGAAGTCCTTGCCCATGCCTATGTCCTGAATTGTATTGCCTAGGTTTTCTTCTAGGGTTTGTATGGTTTTAGGTCTAACATTTAAGTCTTTAATCCATCTTGAATGAATTTTTGTATAAGGTGGAAGGAAGGGATCCAATTTCAGCTTTCTACATATGGCTAGCCAGTTTTCCCAGCACCATTTATTAAATAGGGAATCCTTTCCCCATTTCTTCTTTTTGTCAGGTTTGTCAAAGATCAGATAGTTGTAGATGTGTGGTATTATTTCTGAGGGCTCTGTTCTGTTCCGTTGGTCTATATCTCTGTTTTGGTACCAGTACCATGCTATTTTGGTTACCGTAGCCTTGTAGTATAGTTTGAAGTCAGGTAGCATGATGCCTCCAGCTTTGTTCTTTTGGCTTAGGATTGACTTGGCAATGCGGGCTCTTTTTTGGTTCCATATGAACTTTAAAGTAGTTTTTTCCAATTCTGTGAAGAAAGTCATTGGTAGCTTGATGGGGATGGCATTGAATCTATAAATTACCTTGGGCAGTATGGCCATTTTCACAATATCATACTGAATGGGCAAAAACTGGAAGCATTCCCTGTGATAACTGCCACAAGACAGGGATGCCCTCTCTCACCACTCCTATTCAACATAGTGTTGGAAGTTCTGGCCAGGGCAATCAGGCGGGAGAAGGAAATAAAGGGTATTCAATTAGGAAAAGAGGAAATCAAATTGTCCCTGTTTGCAGATGACATGATTGTATATCTGGAAAACCCCATCTTCTCAGCCCAAAATCTCCTTAAGCTGATAATCAACTTCAGCAAAGTCTCAGGATACAAAATCAATGTGCAAAAATCACAGGCATTCTTATACACCAATAACAGACAAACAGAGAGCCAAATCATGAGTGAACTCCCATTCACAATTGCTTCAAAGAGAATAAAATACCTAGGAATCCAACTTACAAGGGATGTGAAGGACCTCTTCAAGGGAACTACAAACCACTGCTCAATGAAATAAAAGAGGATACACACAAATAGAAAAACATTCCATGCTCATGGGTAGGAAGAATCAATATCAGTATTTTTTTCTTAATGGTTGCCATCTCTCTACGCTGTAAGGTATACACTCTTTCCATTCACCTCCTTTTTTTTCACTGCTAGATCTGCAGCACCTAGAATAGTTCTTGGTCAAGAGTAACTGTGTGGCCACCTTACTGATACAAGTAAAGGGCTTGTAATACCAAGGCATTTCTGGTGGGCAAAATGGATCTACTGGAATTTTTTCAGCTGTGGGAGAACAGAGGTCCAGAATTGGGCCTCAGAGAAATTATGTTTGTGGCAACCTACAGTCTGGAACTGCAAAGAGAGATCCTGGGTCAAAAAGACTAAAAATAAGATATTTTAAATGTATGCGTGGGGGTGTGTGTGTATATATATATACACACATACGTGTAATTTCTATATGGTTTTGCTGACATTGTTTAATTTTCATTTATTTGTGCAATATATTCGCTTTTTAAACTATAAACATGTTTTAAGCTGAAGTAAATCTATTCTTTAAGACCTGTTAAACATGATACATTATACATATTTCCGAACTCGGCTATTAGTATTGTTCGTTGTTGCTTTTTGGTGGCTTAAGGTTATTAGCACATCTCTGTATAAATGAAGACAACTACTAACCAAAGCACCTAAGCATTTTAACCCAGACAATATAAAAAGCCTCATAATTCAGAATTTACTGTAATTATTGCAGTTAATAAATAGTAAAGGCTATTTAAAAACTTCCTGTCTTGAGATGGTATGCCCTTGTATTCCAAAAACTTAATAAGGGATAATAATAATGATTAGGATAATGATAATCACATCAAGATCATGAAAGTATGTTTAAAAAGCTTAAAATGAGATTCCTGCAGAGATGATAAAAAGGGTTCTCTAAGACCAAGTTGAGAATTGAATTTCCACATAGTCCAATTAATTTCACACAGAGGAAAGGCAAAAAAATAACGATTACATGGATCCATGCCATACTCTCAATCCTGTGTAGCAACCACAATAAATCAACAATATAATTATTCAGTACCTGATGTGTTAGATGCTGATGGTCACATACAATTTGCAAATACATGCCACTGGACAAATAGAAAACTAGATATATCAGTGCCAACTGCAACCTCTGGCAAATGTCAGAAAAAAAAGTCACTCTGAACAAGATCATCTTTTTTTTTAATTCAAGAGTTGGGTGCTGTTTTTATCTCTTATGACTTCTCTGTATTACCTGCAGTAAAACTTAAGGGAAAAAATGTAATAATGTGTCCCCACATCTTATTTTTATCAGATGGCCCTCATCTGACCTCCCCTTCAATTCTGCAGAGTATATTTAAAAGGCAGATCTGATGGTGACTCTCAACTACTAATAAACGGTTAGTAGCTCTCAAGAATCAACTGAAAAAGACCAACCTTCTAAACCTTGCTTTTAACATTCTCTGTTGCTAGTACCTTACTTAATTCTCACTTAATAATGTATCAATACTAACTGTTTGTAGTAAAGACAATTGCTTGCCTCTACTCATGCTACCCGAAATGCCCACCTTGCTTATTCTAGCTTCTCACTTCCTCTGTTTGCTAAATCTTACTTTATCTTCAAGATAAAGTTACATATCATCTCCTTAAGGATACCTTCCCCATATCTTGAGCCTTAGTTAACTGTCTTTAGTCCATGCACTCTGTGGATGCTTCTATTCTATTTACGATTGACTTCATTCATATCCAGTTACATCACTTTACCTATTTTCAGAATCACATCTGTCCTCACTTTATTCTAAAAGTGTATCCATTCTCACTACTTCTTTCAAATGGCTGAATGATATCAAAAATTGATGCTAAATTTAAATCACCATTTAAATGTTGCTATGTTGCTTGACTAGTTGCAATATATAGTTGAAACTTCTGTAATTTTTATTAAAATACTTAATAAATTATAAAATATAAACCTGCAGAAAACTCCATGTTGTAAATATATACATATCAACATAAATTTTTACAAATTGAACATACCCATGTAATTATCACATAGATCAAGATATTGAGGTATAAAATATTTTCAGCACCACAGAAACCTAATCTTGGACCTCCCTCTCGTAATCACTAATTCCCGCTGAAATTTTGTGTGATGTTTAACTTTATATAAATGAAATAACACAACTCTGTTGTATTTGGATTAATTCCCTCAAGTTTGGGTTTATGAGATTTGCCCATGGCCCCCATAGAGAAAGTTTATTATTTTACAGAGCTGTTTAGTATTCCCTTATATGAATATAATACAATTTGCATATTCTTTGGTTGATGATTATTTGGTTTCTTTACAGTTTGTGGCTAGTGAGAAGAATAATTCTCTGCACATTTTTGTACTTGTCTTTTGGTACAAATATGTATGCATTTCTACTGGGTATATGCCTGGGAGTAGAACGTCAGGTCACATGATATGCATATGTTGATCTTTATTAGATACTGCCAAACAGTTTTTCAGACCGGTTATGTCAATTTACAGTTTTCTTTTCTTTTTTTTTTTTTTTTTTGAGACGGAGTTTCACTCTTGTTGCCCAGGCTGGAGTGCAATGGTGCGATCTTGGCTCACTGCAACCTCTACCTCCCAGGTTCAAGCAATTCTCCTGCCTCAGCCTCCTGAGTAGCTGGGATTACAGGCATGCACCACTATGCCCAGCTAATTTTGTATTTTTAGTAGAGACAGGGTTTCTCCATGTTGAGGCTGGTCTCGAACTCCTGACCTCAGGTGATCTGCCTGCCTCGGCCTCCCAAAGTACTGGGATTACAGGCATGAGTCACCGTGCCTGGCCTGTCAATTTACAATTTTCACAGGTAGTGTGTGTATGAGACTTCCGCTTGATCTACATCTTCACCACCAGTTGCTGTTTTCAGTCACTGATTGATTTATGCATTTTATTGTAGTTTAAATTTGCAATTCCCTGATGACAAATTATGTTTTGTAATTTTTTAAAACTATTAATGTTCACTTAAGTGTCCTCTGTTTTAAAGTCCCTGACAGGTGTTTTGTCCACTTTTAATCATGTGACTAGGTTTTTCTTATAGACTCCAGGAATTATATATTCTGCATATGAATCCTTTATGAAATAAGTGAATTGCAATTATTTTCTCTTACTCAGTGGTTCCCATTTTCATTCCCTTAATGCTGTCTTTTAATGAATACTTTTGTTTTAATGTAAACCAACTTATCAATCTTTTCCTTTGTGGTTAGTGGGGGATGTGTGGTGTGTTTGTGTATGTGTGTGTGTTTGTGTGTGTGTGTTTCTTCTGAATACTTCTAAGATCTTCTCTGTTTTCTGCTTTAGTGGTTTTCCTAAAAGTGTGCCTAGATCTTTTACTTTGAATTTATTCCACTTGGGTTTCATAAGACTTCTTGAATATGTGCCTCAATGCCTTTTAATTATTTTTGAAAATGATTGGTGAATACTACATAAAATCTTGCTTCTGCTGATTCTGCTCTTCTGTTTTGGAATATATATGTGTGTGTGTGTGTGTGTGTGTATGTATGAATTTCTGTTCTTATCTGTATTTTCCATACTTTTATTCTTCAAGCTACAGCCTGAATGTTTTCTGCTGGCCCGTCTTCTAGTTCATTAATTCTAACACTCTTGTCTTGCCATGGTAAACACCTAAGTTGTTGATATCTTACTATCCATTGTTGGATTTTTCTCTTCCAGAATTGGAATTGGAATTTTAAAATAGATTCTATCTCTGTGGTAAAATTATTCATATGTCATATATTTTCTTGAATATCTTATCATATTAACTTTAAAACCCAAGATAGATTATCACCAAAAACTGGGTTATTTGTATGTTTGTTACTATTGTCTGCTTTTCTTTCAGATTTATTTCTTAGACTTAGTAATTTTTTTTCAATTTCTTAAAATTATTAAAAAGTGTAGACACTTTGCATGATTTATCTTTCCAGAGTAATTTTTAATAAAGTAAAATTTATCTTTACCCTATCTTCTCTTTGGATGCCTAAGTTAGGGACGAACATTTTTAACATCCAACCATACTGAATTGTCTTGAATGTGAGTTGGCATTTGTGTAAGCCTGGATATTCTCTTGTTTACTCACTAAGAATCCCAACTGAAAACTGGAATGTATATGGGATCCTCTTCCTTGTCAGGGCCTCAACAAAATTTATACATCTTCAACACCATGACCTAATTTAAAGAAACAAAAAGGATTACAAGAGGATACTGTAAGTCAACAAATTTGATAACTTAGATAAAATGGTTAAATTCCTAGGAGGACACAAACTACCAAAACTGATACAAGAAGAAATACAAAATCTGAAAAGACCTATAACTAGTAATTAGAGTAAATTAGTAATTTATTTTAAAATTTATTTTTTAAATTGACAAATAACATTGTTTTTTTAACTATTTACAACATTTTTGAAAGTATATATAAATTGTGGAGTGGTTAAACCTAGCTAATTAACAAGTACATTACCTCACATAGTAATCATTTTTATGATAATAGCACACAACATTCTTTTTAGATTTTTCAAGAATACAATGCACTACCATGAAGTATAGTATTCTTGCTGTACAATAGTTCTCTTGGGATTTAAAAACTTCACACACACACACATCAAAATTCAGGCTTTATTATAATCTACAAATACTTTAAAAAGTAATACCTATACTTCACAAACGCTTCCAAAAAACAAGAGAGAAGGAAAACTTTCTCTTTATTCTAAAAGGCTAGTGTTAGCCTGATTATCAAGTCAGGCAAAGGTACCACTAGAAAGGAAAACTATAGACCAATATGACTTATGAACATAGATGCAAAAATTTTCAGTAAAATATAGCAACTTGACTCCAGAAATATACAAGAAGAGATTATACACCATGACCAAGTGAGATATAGCCCAGGAATGTAATACTGGTTTAATATCTGAAAATCAGTGAAAGTGATGTACCATGTTAATAAAATAAAGGACAAAAAAATCACATTATCGTCATAGTAGATATAGGAGAAGCATTCACAAAATCTAATATACTTCCATGATAATAATGCTCAACAACTTAAGAATAGAAAGAAACTTCCTGAAGCTGATAAAGGGCATATGAAAAAAAAAAAAACCCCGCAGATAACATCATACTTAATGGGGAAAAATTGAATATATTCTTCTAAAATCAAGAACAAAACAAGGATGTCCATACTGACTGCTTCTATTCAACACTGCACTAAGTTATTTTAGCCAGAGATATTAAGCAAGAAAATAAATAAAAAGCATACACATTGGAAAAGAAGAAGTAAAACTATCTGTCTTCATTTGTTTTGTGTTTCTACAACATCTGAGACTGAGAAATTTATAAAGAAAAGAAATGTATCTGGCTTACAATTTTGGAGGCTGGAAAGTCCAGAGGCATGGAACCAGCATCTGCTTGTCATCTAGTGAGGGCCATATTGCTATGTCCTTCCCATGACAGAAGATGGAAGAGCTACTGCATGCATGAGACAGAAAGAGAAAGAGGGCCAAAGTCATCCTTTTTCTTATGAACTCACTTTTGTGATAACTAACCCCCTCCCTGATAACAGTAATGACATTAATTCATTCATAAGGGCTGCCCTCATGATCTAATCCCCTTCTTAAAGGACTCACCTCTTTATATCACAATGGCAATGAAATTTCAACATTAATCTTGGAGGGGACATTCAAACCACAGCACTATTTTTATTGACAGATGGCATCATTTGGTATAAAGAAACTTCTAAGAAATCATGCAGACACACACACACACACACACACACACGCACACACTACTACCCCAATAGAGGAGGATAGTAAGATTACATGATACAAGATGAACAAAATCAATTGTATTTCTACATGCTAGCAGTGAAAAATCTGAGAATAAAATTAAAGACACACCCTCATTTATAATAATATTAAAATAAAAACTTATAAATAAAATTAACATAAGAAGTGAAAGAATTGTATGCCAAAATTATACATTATGTAAAGAAACTTAAGATCAAAAAAGGAAATCATCCCATGCTCATAGATAAGAAAGATAAGATTTTTTTTTTTTTTTTTTTTTTTTGGGAAGAAGTTCTGCTCTTGTTGCCCAGGCTGGAGTGCAATGGCATGATCTCAGCAGCTCACTGCAACCTTCACCTCCCAGGTTCATGCAATTGTTCTGCCTCAGCTTCCCGAGTAGCTGGGATTACAGGTGCCCACGACCACGCACAGCTAATTTTTGTATTTTTAGTAGAAACAAGGTTTCACCAAGTTGACCAAGCTGTTCTCGAACTCCTGACCTCAGGTGATCCACCCCTGCTCAGCCTCCCAAAGTTTTTGGATTACAGGCATGAGCCACTGCGCCCGGCCAAGAAATCTTAATAGAAGATGGTAATACTCCTCAAATTGATCTGCAGATTCAATGCAATGCCTATCAAAATCTCAACTTGCTTTTTTTGCAAAAATTGACAAGATTATTTTAAATTTTAATACTATGAGCTTGCCAAAATCTTTATTATGTTTTTCAATATCTTTCTGCTTTTAGCATGTTAGTCTCCTCTTCTGCAACGTTTCAGAATGTTTTAAATGTCCTGATGGGGGATATACAAGAATAATGTTCAATTTGTTGTTCATCTCTACTCACCAATATATTCACCCTCAAACTTCTAGCAAACTGGGAATTCCAAACTCCATTTTTTTACCTCACCAGTTTCAAGAGATTTTCACATGCTCTACTGGCTTTTTTCCCTCTTAGCTATGTCCCTCTGACTCATGACCCATTCCAAAATCAACAAATTCCCTGAAGGGTAAGGTAACACAGAATGCTAGCTTACCTCTCTGCAGCATTTTCTCTCCATTACTTTAACTCATGAGATCTCGTGTCTCAAGAGCTCTCCAATGCCTTATTTGTTTTTGGTTTTGTATGCCTTTCCTAGTTTCCTCAGCAAAAGTGATGGTTCAGGACTAACTTCTCTGTTCTGAAGTGAAATAGAGTTCTCAATTTTCTTTCTTAAAAATGTGTTTCTTTTCAGTTATAATTCTCCTACTTATCATCACTGGCTATATTTCAGTTTCCTTTCCTAGTCCCTCTTATTAACCTGCACAATTTTACTGTTTCAAGAATCTTCCCTGAATTTTTTTTCTTTTTTATGTGCATTTCTAAGCAGCTTTACCCAATCTCATGGCTTGAAATTCTATTTATGAGCAAATGTCTCCCAAATTCTTATTTCCCATCCTGATCACCCTCTCAAAGCCTAGACAACTATATCAACCTTCTACTTGTTATGTTCACTGAGAGAGTTTACTTGGCATCTTAGTCTTATTAAGATGGAAATGAGAAATCTCAAATTCATAAATCTCAAAGCTGTTACTTCTACCATTTTACTCATCTCAGTAAAAGGCACCAAAATCCACTCAATTGTGTTTGCCAAAATTACAAGTTTTCTTGACTGACTTTTCTCACCTTCTACATTGATGGCATCAAGTTCAGTAAGCTCTCCCATTAAAATGTGACCCAGTCTATTCAATGTATCCATCTCCACTATTACTACCTAGTCCAATCCACTCATATGTTGCCTGCATTATTGGAGTCACCAGTCAGTGGTCTCATTGCTTCTGTTCTTGAATAAACCCGTCACCACCATTATCATTTTCTCATGGCAAGCAGCATATATTAGGTGGTTATATCACTCTTGTATTTGAAACCCTCCAAATGCTTGAAAACAGGTAAAATCATAACCCTAGTTAATAAATCTTTAAAAGGTTTTGCCTATGACTTCCTTTTTTCAGTTTTTACCAGCCTTGTACTTGTCCTGCCCTCCAGCCAAACTCACCTTCTTTTTTTTTTGAAAGATAACTCAATAATTACTGCCTGGTACTTTTAAACAATTTGTTCTTTTTGATAAACTCAACACTCCTCCTTCATTAACAAACACGTGAAATATAAACAGTGTATACTTCCTTTACTAGTATGTATGTGTTTTTACATTTATTCCTAAAGCCAGCATTATTTTTTTAATCGTCAAACACTGGAATATTTCCATCAATTTAGCAATAAGAAAAAAATATCTATTTTCTTTATGATATTTAACATTGTTATAGAAGTACTGGCCAAATAAATTTCAACATAGATTTAAATAAAAGGCACAAATATTGGAAAATAAGATTTCAACAGTTTTATTTGCCAGAAATATGATTTTATACACATTGAATCCAAGAGCATCAAATAGCCATCAGAACTAAATGAAAATTAGTTATTTAACTGGTTAAAGATTAATATGTTTAAATCCATAGGTTTCCTTTCTGAAAATTATAATAATTTAGAAAATATTATGAATAGTTATGACATTTGCATTGCTAAACATATACCTCAGGATAAAGTGAACAAAAATTTCAATACCCATATCAGGAAAAATTTAAAACTCTACGGAAGTGTACCAAAGACATCTTGAGGAAATTGAGAGGCATGCTTTTCTTAGGCAGAAAGAGCAATATGATTACGTCAATTATTTATAAAGCAGTCACAGCTGGGCGCGGTGACGCATGCCTGTAATCCCAGCACTTTTGGGAGGCCCAGGCGGGTGGATGATCTGAGGTTGAGACCAGCCTGGCCAACATGTCAAAACCCCGTCTCTACTGAAAATCCAAAAATTTAGCCGGCCTTGGTGGCAGGCGCCTGTAATCCCAGCTACTTGGGAAGCTGAGGCAGGAGAATCGCTTGAACCTGAGAGGCGGAGGCTGTAGTGAGCTGAGATCTACCACTGCACTCCAGCCTGGGCGACAAAAGCGAAACTCCAGATCAAAAAAAAAAATAAATAAATAAATAAATAAAATTAAAAAAAATAAAGCAGTCACACACACACACACAAATGTAAAATGTACTTTGAAAGAAATCTGGTAATGAATGTGGGAATGAAGAGGATATTGTAGCCCTATCTGTTATTAAAATATATGAAATGAAACTTCACAATATAAATGTTTGGTACTAGAAAGAAAGTCAGATTTATGGTATAACCCAAAATTATAAGACTGTTTAGCACATAAGTGTGATAGAGTTTCATAGCAGTGGAAAAAGTAGACACTATTTAACAAACTTTTGTTAGGAACTACTTTGCTGCTTAATATAAGGATGTATTCCTAATACCCTTCTTGTAGATATTTTAAACAAAACATATGGGTGAACCTAACATTAAAATAGAGTTTTCTTATCATAATTTAATAGCCAGAAGCCAAAAAGTAAAAAAACAACAAAAAAAACAGGCTGATGATAAATAGATACTATTACAAATATTGCTAGTAGGATTGTAAATAATCTTCTGTAAAGAAAATGTAACACTCTCTGTCATAACTTAAATATGCATATACTTTGACCCAGAAGTTCCGCTTCAGGGAATTTTTCTCATTCATATCCTAATGTGAATGAAAAGGTTGTGAACAAGGTTTTTCACTGAAATAACATAACTGAACATAATTAATGAAATTATTTATTATAAAGTTGTATAATGAGATTAAATATTACACTGTCATCAAAAAGAATGAAATAGAACTCTGGGTACAGAAAAACAGAGAGTATTTTTTAATAAGTGAAACAAGGCAAGCTGTCAGAGTATATGACAGAGATGCTATGTATGTTAATAAGAATACAGATTACAAATATGCCTATGAGTGATTGTTTATGAATATTCATG
Organism: Pongo abelii; assembly: GCF_028885655.2. Classification (NCBI taxonomy): domain Eukaryota; kingdom Metazoa; phylum Chordata; class Mammalia; order Primates; family Hominidae; genus Pongo; species Pongo abelii. Next base: position 87,084,925 of record NC_071991.2, on the reverse strand, counting down.
AAATATACACTCCATATTGATAGCAAATGCCATCTTGGCAGCATTTTATTCATTTAGTTATTCTCTAACACTCTATGGCTTTAAAGCTTCATATCTTCATTTTTATACTTCATTTTTATATGATGTATGATTTTATGTCAACCCAAACTCATGCTTTAAAATAATTGCCTTGATTTTATGTACATAATTATTCTTCCAATTAACTTTATAATTAGCTTGTGAAGTATCACAGAAATTATGTTGGGATAGCCGGGAGTGGTGGCTCATGCCTGTAATCTCAGTACTTTCAGAGGCTGAGGCTGGCGGATCACCTGAGGTCAGGAGTTCAAGACTAGGTTGGCCAACATGGTGAAACCCTGTCTCTACTAAAAATACAAAAAATTAGCCAGGCGTATTGGCACGGGCCTGTCATCCCAGCTACTTGGGAAGCTGAGGCCGGAGAATCGCTTGAACCTGGGAGGCGGAGGTTGCAGTGAGCCGAGATCCAGCCACTGCACTCCAGCCTGGGTGACAGAGGGAGACTCTGTCTCAAAAAAAAAAAAAAAAAGAGAAATTATGTTGGGAATTTGAAAGGTATTATTTTGGAGATCTAGCGTGACTTAAAAGAAATTGATATCTGTTATACAGATAAAAGAAAACAGATAACAATTGATATCTGTTATACAGATAAAAGAAATTGATATCTGTTAAACAGCTGAATCTTTCATCCTCACAACAGCGTAGCTGTAGAGTTCAAAGTTTTTCTGTGTTTTTGTAAATCTTTGTAGATTGTCTTCAGAAAATTCTTGCACCACTTTTTGTCATGATATTCCTAAACACATTAGTTTCTGTTGTTATTATGACATGTAACAATTTTCTACTGCAAGTTTTAATTGGTTGTTGCTCTTCTATATAAACATAATGGAATTTTATTGTTGATCATGTATCTAGTAATCTTGTTGAATTTTATTACTTTATTTCTTGAATTTGTTTATTTTCTTTACTTGGAGTTGAAGAAACAAATCATACATTTTCTTTTCTTCAATTTTTGTCTCTTTTGGTCTTAGGGCTTTGGTTAAAAAAAATACCCTTTAAAATCAATTGGTTAGTCATCTATCTAATTTTTTGCTCTAACGTTCACATAGGACAATAATTACCTTTATCTTGAAAATGTTTATAAAGATATTTGAACTTTTGATCATTTGTATGTGTGTGTGTGAATGTTGAGTAATATATAACTTTGAATGATATTTTAAATGTTTTTGATGATTTTTAGTATTAAGTCCCTAGAAGTTTGTCCACTTTATCTAGGTTTTCAATTTAACTGGCACAAATATACTGGTATTGCACTCCTATAATTTTTGTTCTTTAATCTACCAATGTTTAATTACTTTTTTCTTTTCAATCAGTCCTGGTGTCTTTTTATTTCTCTCTTTGATTAAATTACAAATTTTCTAAGTTGTTATTCTTTTCAAATAACTACTTATAATTTTCTCCATAATTTTCTGCTCTTTCAAAAAATTATTTCTAACTTTGTTTCCCTTGATTCAGGAAACATTTCTTAGTTTGAGCTTTTAGTTCTCTAATTTATTTTTTCAACTCTATATAATCTGCTCTTCATCTAGTTGTTTTGTTTTCAATTCAACAATTAAATTCTTAATTTATTATATCTCTAATTTGTTTTATTGTCCTCAGTTTTTGTTTCATAGCATCTTGTTTTTACTTAACAGTGCTGATTCCTTTCATTGCTTCATGTAATCAATTTAAAGTGCTTTTCTGTTTTACTAGTAACTACTTTTTTTCTGTGTAAGATCTCCTTATTGTTGTGGTTCTGTCATATTGGTCTTTCTCAGATGCTCTTTCTCTCAATTTCTATGAACCCTATCTGGCCTGTCTTTGGGAAGCTGCATCTGTTTCTTCTGTGGCTATAGTGGAGTGACCTGCAGTGGTTGGACTATTCAGTGTTCCCCTATGGGACTGTGCAGCCTTTTGAAATAGCCTTGTCTATGGAAAGCATTTGGCTTACCCATGCAATATCACTTGTCAGGCATGCCTTACAGCTTCAGTCCACTGTGAATTTCTCTTCCTCTTCAGGAGCTTGCCTGTATATCACTTAGCTTAATGTTTATCTGGGCTTTTTCAGGTTACATGCAGGTGAGGGAGACTTCAGCATGAGTTCACTATCTGGTAAGATCAATTTACTATATCACTTTTGTAACAAAAATATTTTAAGCTTAAAATATCTACACAGTGCCTGGAATATATTAATTTCCTTGTAAATGTCTGTTGAACTGAAATAAATATTGTAGTTTCAAATAATTAAATTTGATAAGCATAGAATTTGATGCTTGATCCAATTTATCTTTTTCAAAATCAAACAATCCTTTTACTACTGTCAATTTCCAGACAATACACACTCTTGTATAATGCCATTTAGTTTACTGAATGACAGAGTATGCCAGAGTACAGCTTCCTAGCCATAAAATCTGGATCTATCACATGCTGTTTTCATAGAAATTCTAATATTTATTTATTATCAGTTTCACAATTCATCTATTTTTTACATGAAAAAACATATGATATTTTAGTGTGTCTTTTTTCATTGACTATCCTCAATTCATAATCATATATTGCAAATTAAAAATTGGCCTTTACTTGACAGAGGGGAGAATTATTTTCTTTGCTCATACTTTTTATGGTATGACCTAAAAAGTTATAGATGTCCATGCGCAGAAACTCACTCTTACTTGGCAACTTTTTCTAATGATTACACTTTACTTCCCTCTTGCTCCATAAGTTCCACAATAACCTTTGCTCAAAAGTAATAGAATTTAACCCGAAGATATAAAGAAGTTTGTTTTTGAGGTAAACTCTGAAGTTAGCTTTCTACAAAAGTAAGCACACCTTAAAGTATCTGAACAATTCAGTATTGTCATATATTGGGCTATCTCAAAGAAAGGGAGATTTTGATATTCTTCTCGTATGTAGAATGTTATCTCCCAAAGTTTGAACCATGGACAGACCATATGCTAAGAAAAATGTCAATCCCTTTTGAGAACCTTGTAGAAACACTTTATAGAACTGGCAAAGTACTTTGAACTCTCAAGCTAGTTGTATTATTTTTCTTTTATTTATACATACATATATATATATATTTATTTATTGAGATGGAGTTTTGCTCTGTTGCCTAGACTGGAGTGCAATGGTACGATCTTGGCCCACTGCAACCTCTGCCTTCCGGGTTCAAGCTATTCTCCTGCCTCAGTCTCCCCAATAGCTGGGATTACAAACATGTGCCACCACGCCTGGCTAATTTTTGTATTTTTAGTAGAGACAGGGTTTCACTATGTTAGCCAGGCTGGTTTCGAACTCCTGACCTCAGATGATCCACCCGCCTCGGACTCCCAAAGTGGTGAGATTACAGGCCTGAGCCACCACGCCCGGCCATTGTATTCTTCATACTTCAGGGCTCGGGCTTCCTCTAGATGCTCTGTGTTCCCTAAAATACTTGCAACAACCTCATGGCCAATGTGTCCACAGAATGATTTTGTATGATACAATACCTTCCTAAAAGTGCACGTTACTTAAAAACAACACAGAGCAGCTCAGGGCAATAGAGTAATAATGCAGTTAAATGTTAACATTATCTGTTATTTTGATTCATTTTTATGCCAGATAAACCACATCAGAGAGATGCTGCTTCAATTTTAGATTTGCATCTATTTTCCTTTCCTCTGTTCCCATAGTTTATGTGGAAAATTTATTGATTTCAGATTACTTTCCCTACCACTGACAAGCTTAATTCTTTAAATTTAATTTAATTTTTCATTTCCATAGTTTTTAGGGTACAGGTGGTTTTTGGTTACATAGATAAGTTCTTTAGTGGCGATTTCTGGGATTTTGGTGCAACCTATCACCTGAGCATTGTACACTGTACCCAATGTGTAGTCTTTTATTCCTCATCCGCCTCCCACTCTTCCCCTCCAAGTCTCCAAAGTCCATTATATCATTCTTATGGCTTTGTATCCTCACAGATTAGCTTCCTCTTGTAAGTGAGAACATATATGATATTTGGTTTTCCATTCCTCAGTTACTTCGCTTAGAATAATGTCCTCCAGCTCCATCCAGGTTGCTGCAAAAAACATTATTTTGTTCCTTTCTATGGCTAAGTAGTACTCCATGGGGTATATATACACACACACACACACACACACATATATATACATACACACACACACACACACACACATATATATATGTATCTCACATTTTATTCCACTCGTTAGTTAATGGGCACTTAGGTCGGTTCCATATTTTTCCAACTGTGAATCATGCTGCTATAAACATGTGTGTGTGTGTATCTTTTTCATATAATGATTTTTTTTATCCTTAGGCAGATACCCAGCAGTGGGATTGCTGGATTGAATGGTAGTACTACTGTTAGTTATAGAAGGTACCTCCATACTGTTTTCCATAGTGGTTGTAGTAGTTTACATTCTCACCAGCAGTGTAAAAATGTTCCCTTTTCACCACATCCACACCAACATATTATTTTTTGACTTTTTAATTATGGCTATTCTTGCAGGAGTAAGGTAGTATCTCATTGTGGTTTTAATTTGCATTTCTCTGATGATTAGTGATACTGAGCATTTTTTCATGTGTTTCTTGGCTATTGTATATCCTCTTTTGAGAATTGTCTATTCATGTCCTTTGCCCACTCTTTCATGGGATTACTTGTCTTTTTCTTGCTGATCTGTTTGAGTTCCTGTGGATTCTGGATATTAGTCCTTTGTTAGATGCAGTTTGCGAATATTTTCTCCCACTCTGTAGGTTTTCTGTTTACCCTGCTGATTATTTCTTTTGCTGCACTGAAGCTTTCCAGTTTAATTAGTTCCCATTTATTTATTTTTGTTTTTATTGCATTTGCTTTTGGGTTATTGTTCATGAATTCTTTGCCTAAGCCAATGTCTAGAAGAGTTTTCTGATGTTATCGTCTAGAATATTTATGGTTTCGGGTCTTAGATTTGAGTCTTTGATCCAGCTTTCGCTGACTTTTGTATTAGTTAAGAGATGAGAATCCAGTTTCATTCTTCTACATGTGGCTTGCCTGTTTCCCCAGCCCCATTTGTTGAATAGGATATCCTTTCCCCGACTTATGTTTTTGTAGGCTTTGTCAAAGATCAGTGGGCTGTAAGTATTTGGATTTTTTTTTTATTGATTCTCTGTTCTGTTCCATTGGCCTTCATGCATATTTCTATACCAGTACCATGCTGTTTTGGTAACTATAGCCTTGTAGTGTGAAGTCAGGTAAGATGCCTCCAAATTTGTTCTTTTTGCTTAGAATTGCTTTAGTTATGCCGGCTGTCAATATCCCTGATGAACATAGATGCAAAAATCCACAACAAAATACTAGCTAACTGAATCCAACAGCGTATCAAAAGGATAATATATCATTATTAAGTGGGTTTCATACCAGGAATGCAGGGATGGTTTAGCATATACAAGTCAATAATTGTGTTTATGTGACATACCACATAAACAAAATTATAAACAAAAATCATTATCATCTCAATAGAAGCAGAAAAATAACTTGATAAAATCCAGCATCCTTTTATGATAAAGACCCTCAACAAAATAGGAATAGAAGGGACATTCCTGAAAGTAATAAAAGCTATCTGTGACAAACCCACAGCAAAGATAATACTGAATGGGGGAAAGTTGAAAGCATTTCCCTTAGAACTGGAATAAGACAAGGATGCCCACTTTCACCACTTCTATTCAACATAGTACTGGAAGTCCTGGCCAGAGCAATCAGACAAGAGAGAGAAATAAAGGGCATCCACATTGGAAAAGAGGAAATGAAACTGTAACTGTTCACCAATGATATGATTGTATACCTAGAAAACTCTAAAGATTCATCCAAAAAGCTCCTAGATCTGATAAACAAATTCAGTAAAGTCTCAGGGTACAAAACCAATGTACACGAACAAGTAGCACTGCTTTATACCAACAGTGACAAAGCTGAGTATCAAATCAAGAAATCTATCCATTTTACAAAGGCTGCAAAAACAAACAAACAAATGAACTTAGTACCATACTTAGCCGAGGAGGTAAAAAATCTGTGCGAGCAAACCTATGAAACATTGCTGAAAGAAATCACAGATGCCACAAATATAGAGGGGTAGAATCAATTTTGTGAAAATGACCAGAAAATAACTTCCTTTAGCATTTCTTACAGGACAAGTCTAGTACTGATGAACATCCTTAGCTTTTGTTTTGTGGTAAATTTTTTATATCTCCTATTTTTTTTTTAAGAAAAATTTTGTTACGTATAACATTCTTGGTTGGAGGTTTTTTCTTTAGCACTTTGAATATACCATCACACTCCTTTCTGGCCTGCAAGGTTTCTGCTTAGAAATCCACTGACTTTACACCCTGCTTTTCCAGGAAACATTAGTATAAATCTGTCTAGTTAATCATATTACATTTTCTAAAAATATAAAATGATATTTTTTCTCAACATTTATAATTTTAGCATTAACTAACATTCATCACTAAGTACTGTATTTGGCCTTGAGAGTTGAGTTAAATATTTTGTTGGGCAAGAATCAGAGGTGAGGTATAAAACACATTGTTGTGCTAAAAGGACCATGCAGATTATCCAACAAAGTTTTTCATTGCTAAAATATTACATCATATCCTGTATAAATGATCCATGATAATAATACTAATATTTTACATTTATCACACATTTGCCAGGTTCTATGCCAAATGTTTATGTTATTATTTTACTAAAACTTGGGGCAATCCTATAAAGTAAGTATTATTGTTATCCCATTTTATAGATGATAAAACTATGGCTTATAGAGGCTATCAGGATCTGTCTGAAAACAAGAAGTTGCTGAAGAGAGGTGCAGGGTGTTAAAGGAACCAACAAGGTACAAGACTAGGAACAGTAAAAAGTTATCATACCTCTAGGCTTGAGTGACAAGGAGAAACAAGATTATCTGAAATCGGTTAAGAGCCAAAATGGTGTAAAAAGCATTATGTTTCTCAAAGTACAGTTACCATCAAACAAGAACTCTAGGTTTCAGATTCCCAGGCAACGTATCTTTTCACTACAGCCCAGGGGCAGAGCTTCAAAAAGCAGGAGAAAAGAAGTATCCAGTTTAGTTATGGTCATTTTCTCTGGGTTTAGCACCTTGCTTTTCCTGCAGAAAAGTAGGGTCTGAAGCACTAACTGCAATAGGAGTATAGCAGTTAAGCACTGGGTTCCAGTGAGCGTCACTTGCTCATGAAAATCAGATACACCATCTCAATGGCTGTTCATTCTTAGAGGCCCTTGGAGAGGAGCACGAATGCAAATCAAAGAAAAGCATGATAGCTTGAAATGAGAAGCAGAAATAGCCTGGTAAACATTCCACAGTAATCTTATAAGAAGCATCAATACGTGTCTTCTAACAAATTGACTTGATACACTTTATTGCGCTCTACACAATGCTGAACACTTCTGAAACATTTTCTAGAGCCTGTATTTCTAGAGGCTATGTTTTCTAGAGTTGTGGGCCAACATGCGTATGCCCAGAGGAATGCAAGTAAAAAATGTGAGGTTCTGAAAAGCCTGTTTATTAGTTAAAGAAATGGTGATCTTTATCCAAGAAGAGAAAAAAAAATCAGTGGAGTCAAGTAGTATAAAAAAATCCATAATTGCCTTGGGAAAAACTAGGGCTTAAATGAGAAAAAATAAATAAATTAAAAAACAACTTAGTTTTATGTTAAAAATCATGCTTCTAATTATAATTCAAAATGCTAAATTCTGTCTAAAAACAAAATGGATTGTCTTGAAAGGTGATGAATTCCTCATCCCAGGAAGTATTTCGGCAGGATGTCATGAAAGGGCTTCCTATATTCAAATATCTTACAAGATTATCTCAAAAATACTTTTGAAGTACATGTAAGATTCCGGGCAATGTCACAAAAGTATAATCTTTAGAACATTGCAGGCCTCTATACGATCTCTTATCTTGCAAGGAAACATTTGCCTAGACAGTTCAGCTGGCTGAAAATGAGTTTCTGAAAGTTTCCAGAAAAGAAATTTTAAAAATATGCTTTCTTCTAAATTACATTGTTATTAATTCTAAGTAAATACCAAAAAACTTCAATAGGACTTTGCCAAAATTTATATTGCTTTTATTGTTCTATTTTCATTTGATTAGCTCTCTGCAGTGTACATCAACCCTTTAGCCAGAATGCAAAGACAATGAGAAACTTAACATTTTTCTCCCATTAACATTCTATCATTAGGGCTGAGCAAGTTAAATTTCCACTGGTGCAGTGTGCTCTGCATAAGATAGCAGAAATCTTCCGCATTGAGGGAGTTCTTCAGGGTACAGGATATCATATCACTAATGTATTATCTGCTGAATGTAGTCTTCATTTTGGAGTATAATGAGAGAATAAACAATTATCTGGGCTCGGAGTAGATGACACATATGGGATTTTGCTTGAACAAAAGGAATTACAATCACCTAATGGTTGGAAGGAGTTCTAAATATCTACAGATCAGATATTTCTTCTAAGATGAAATTGCTACTTACAGATAACCAGAGCATTTCTCAGTTTGAATTGTGGGTCATTGAGGGTCAAGGGCAGCAGCCCTACAGCCACAGACAATAGCTAAGTCTTGCTAAATATCAGCACCCTCTGAAATCCTACTAAAATGTGTCCAATGGGAAAAAAGTTATTTTCTGCCTTTCTGATTAGCAGTCATCTCTTTTTCCCATGTGTTCTTTAAGTGTCCAGAAACTCTAGGGTCTCTTTCCCCTTCTCCTATTAAAATCTTTCTAAAAAAGAAAGCTGAGAGACTCATACAACTCAGTGATCTCAGGTACATTTGTATTTTAAAAGCACTTAATTTTATTTTGTTGCTCTTAAAACTTGTATTTACCTTATCTTAGCTACTGTATCACCATAGGAATAGTTCAATAAGACAAATTATGCTATTTATTTTAGTGATGTATACACTACAATAAGATAAATACAAACTTGAGTTGTACATGCTATAACCTAGCACATCTGGAAACATATATACACGCATATACACATTCAGTCAGAAAGAGAATCCAGAAAGCAGTCATTTTACTTTATTTTAACCCACAGAATACAAACCTAAATTACTAAGAATACAAAAGGCCATTTAAGGCACTGGTCAGAAGGCCCCACAGGACAATAGCTATGTAACTAGAATATTCCTAACCTCACTTGTGCCTTTGCTTCAGCTGAAGTATTTCCCAGGTTAACAAAATACAGAATATTAGTGTTTGAGGCAATCATAGCAAATTTGTTCAAGTCTCTCAACCTGGAGATAAAAATGCAAAACAAAATAAAACAGAGCAACAGCAACAAAATCCTGAGACTCAAAAGGATGTAGGAATTGATTGTCACAAAACAACTGTCCAGTGTCAAAATCAAAATGAAAACTCAGATTTTTCCTACTTGTAGTCTTCAAAATATTTATATACCCCTTCACTCATTCTTTGATATTCTACGTTTTTATGTAATATCTTGAAGTTATGTGGATATTCTTTTTATGTGAGAAATTTAATTGAAGATATGATTTTTAAAGTAGAATTATGGTAATGTTCTATATAAAAATGTATTTTTTAAGGAAAATATTTTGATGAGTGCATACGTGTGTGTGTGTGTTGGCAGGAGCAAGAAATTAATGTTTCAGAGTAAAGATGTGTTTTTATGCTATTAAGTACAACTCAAGTGTGTATCATATCATAATGTATAAATCACTAAAATAAGTGACTACCTTTGTTTTATTGTCTTTTGTCTTATTGAGCTATGCCTATGGTAATACAATAACTAAGATAAGGTAAACACAAGTTTTAATAGGACTTGCTATAATCCAGCATACTTGCATATGTATATCCACACATATATATATATTTTCAATCAAAGAGAGAATCCAAAAAGCAACTATGTAAACATAAGTTAACCAGAATATAAAATCATTCTCAAAAATTAGATATTTTTCCAATATTTCAACCACATTTAACAACTTTGTAAAATATTGAAAACACTGACTTAGTAGAAAAACTTTCTTCCATCAATTCTATATATTCATCAAAATACAACACTGTCATTCTCCAAAATTTTATCAGTACTTCTATAATTCATAAGTCAGTGACCACTTGTCATTAAAAGCTATTTTTAATAAACTATCAAAAGCACTACATGGGGAGAGGGGGTTGTAAAAAAATAAAAATAAAAAAGCTTAAAATTGAGTTGATGCAAAATTAGATTATCCCCCTAAAAAATATAATGCAAATCATCATTGATAACTTGATTATAGGCAGGAAGTACATTATAGTCTTTGCATCTCAAAATCGGAAGCTGTCAAATGATGCTTGTGGGTTGATATTATTTTGAAGTTATATTGTGATTATTAGACAAATTCTCAAATATTTGTTTGTAATTTATCTTTATTTGCAAAATAATAACCAGGCATGAAAGTTGAAATTTAAAAAGTGTCCAGAAAATGAAAATAGAGGAAAGCATTAAAGCTGCTGCCTATGATTAATTTCTTTCTCATTTCTCTGGGAAAGAAAAAAAAAAAAGCAGATGACTCAGTCTAATTTCCTTATAAATTTGATGGTAATTGGACTTCCTGACATATAGATTATTTGTGTTTGCTAAGAGAAGAGTCTTTATCTATAAAAAGGTTTTATTAAGAGAATCCTGGATTAAGATTGCTTACAGTAAACAAATATAGAACCTGTGGATTCAGCAGGCATGACTCCATGGAAAATGTCTGATATGGTTTGGCTCTGTTTCCCACCCAAATCTCATCTTGTAGCTCATCTTGTAATCCCCATGTGTTATGGAGGGACCCAGTGGCAGATGATTGAATCATGAGGGCAGGTCTTTCCTGTGCTGTTCTGGTGATAGTGAATGGGTCTCACAAGATCTGATGGTTTTAAAAACAGGAGCTTCTCTGTACAAGCTCTCTGTTTGCCTGCTGCCATCCATGTACAATGTAACTTGCTCCTCCTTGCCTTCTGCTATAATTGTGAGGCCGCCCAAGCCATGTGAAACTGTAAATCCAATAAACCTCATTCTTTTGTAAATTGGCCAGTCTCAGGTTTGTCTTTATCAGCGGTGAGAAAACGAACTAATACAGTCAATTGGTACTAGAAGTGGAGTGCCTTTGATAAGATGCCTGAAAATATAGAAACAACTTTGGAACTGAGTAACAAGCAGAGGTTGGAAGAGTTTGGAGGTCTCAGAAGAAGACAAGAAAATGTGGGACTGTTTGGAACTTCCTAGAGACTTTGTTGAATGGCTTTGCCCAAAATGCAGATTAGCGAAATGGACAATAAAGTCCAGGCTGAGTTGGTCTCAGATGGAAATGAGAAACTTGATGGGAACTGGAGCAAAGGTGACTCTTGTTATGTTTTAGCAAAGAGACTGGCGACATTTTGCCCCTGCCCTAGAGATTTGTGGAACTTTGAACTTGAGAGAGATGATTTAGGGTATCTGGTGGAAGAAATTTCTAAACAGCAAAGCATTCAAGAGATGACTTGGGTGCTATTAAAGGCATTCAGTTTCAAAAGAAAAACAGAACATAAAAGTTTGGAAAATTTGCAGCCTGACAATGCAATAGAAAAGCAAATCCCATTTTCTGAGGCAAAAATCCAAGCCTGCTTCAGAAATATGCATAAGTAACAAGAAGTGGAATGTTAATCCCCAAGACAATGGGAAAAATGTCTCCAGGGCATGTCAGGGACCTTTGAGGCAGCTCCTCCTATCACAGGCCCAGAGGCCTAGGAGGAAAAAGTGGTTTTGTGGGCCATGCCCAGGGTCCCTATGATGTGTGCAGCCTAGGGACTTGGTGCTCTGTGTCCCAGCCTCTCCAGCCAGTAGCTGAAAGGGGCCAATGTAGAGCTCAGGTCATAGCTTCAAAGGGTGCAAGCCTCAAGCCTTGGAGGCTTCCACATGGTCTTGAGCCTGCAAGTGCACAGAAGTCAAGAATTAAGGTTTGGGAACCTCTGCCAAGATTTCAGAGGATGCATGAAAACACCTGGATGCCTAGGCAGCAGTTTGCTGTAGGAGCAGGCTCCTCATGGAGACCCTCTGCTAGGTCAGTGCAGAAGGGAAATGTGAAGTGGGAGCCACCACAGAGTCCCTACTGGGGCACCGCCTAGTGAAGCTGTGAGAAGAGGGCCACTGTTCTCCAGACCCCAGAATGGTAGATCTACTGACAGCTTACACCGTGCGCCTGGAAAAACCACAGACACTCAATGCCAGCTCATGAAAGTAGCTGGGTCTACAAAGCCACAGGGGTAGAGCTGCCCAAGACTATGGGAACCCACTTCGTGCATGAGTGTGACCTGGATATGAGACCTGGAGTCAAAGGAGATCATTTTGGACCTTTAAGATTTGATGGCCCCACTGGATTATGGACTTGCATAGGGCTTGTAGCCCCTTTGTTTTGCCCAATTTCTCCCACTTGGAATGGCTGTATTTACCCAATGCCTGTACCCTCATTGTATCTAGGAAGTAACTAACTTGCTTTTTATTTTATAGACTCATAGGTGGAAGGGAATTGCTTTGTCTCTAATGAGACTTTGGACTGTGGACTTTTGAGTTAATGCTGAAATGAGTTGATAGTTTGGGGGACTGTTGGGAAGACATGATTGGTTTTGAAATGTGAGGATATGAGATTTGGGAGAGGCTGGGCAGAATTATTTGGTTTGACTCTATGTCCTCACCCAAATCTCATCCTGTAGCTCCCATAATCCCCATGTGTTGTGGGATGGACCCATTGGGAGATGATTGAATCATGAGTGCAGGTGTTTCTCATGCTGTTCTTGTGATAGTGAATGGGTCTCACAAGATCTGATGGTTTTTAAATTGGGAGTTTCTCTGTACAAGCTCTCTCTTTGCCTGCTACCATCCATGTAAGATGTGACTTGCTCCTCCTTGCCTTCCACCATGATTGTGAGGCCTTCCAAGCCATGTGGAACTATAAGTCCAATAAACCTCTTTCTTTTGTAAATTGGCCAGTCTCGGGTATGTTTTTATCAGCAGCATGAAAATGGACTAACACAATGTCATATAAGCTGTGTAGCTGTCTAAGTATAAAATGAATATGTCTTATAACTAAAACACTCCTTACTCCATGAGTTAGCACACATAGTTCAATAGAGACTAAATGTAATATTCTGGCCCAGAGTATAGGCCTGATATGACAAAGATTTGGGAGGCTATCCTTGATGTCTCAAACCTCCCTTTGCTTTGCTTGTGTGTCTTGATAGACTGTATCCTTGAATTATGTAGCAAATCAGAATTCTGACTAGTACCTTAGCTTATTCATGTGAATCTGATTTGATAATATGATTTTTGTGGTTGCTTGATCATCTGTTTATATCCTGCCTCTTAGAACATTGTCAGTATCAAATGTTCTCCCAAACTCAGTCTTATCACCACAATTTTCTTGACAAATATCATGGCACCACAAGACGTCCCAAATTCCCATACCATTCCCTTCCAGATTCTCATCCCAATAGGGCTCCAGTATTACCTTATCTGCTTTTATTCCATACCCCTCCTGAAATTTCTAATGTTTCTACTGTGCCCTTAGTACCCGGAGGATATAATCAGCATAATGCTATGTTTCTCTAACATTTTTTTTTTTTCTGAATGATTTTCACAGTAACTTTTTTTAACTGTAACCTGATTTTCTTCTGAGGCACTACCCACAGAAACAAATTTTTTCACATGGAAGCTGTTTTATCTTTCACATATTCTGTTTCACTGAGCCCAAAGATAGACGTCTATCTTGCTTCTCATTTCTTTTCATCTCATTTTGTCTCTATCATCCCGTAACTCTCAAACTGACTACCCACTTTGGCACAATTTCCTACAAAACTTTGACAATTCATTCCTTGGTGACTTTAGCTGTCACTCATTATAATGTGATGATTTGTCACATTTAACTGTTCCTAGCAGATATACATTGCTATGAATAGTTTTATTTATTCATCTGGAAAAATTGTAAGTGTCATGAGATCCAAAGAATAACCACTTCTTTAGAATCCAAACCCTCTAACATCAAAGATACTTGTATCCTTTTCTCCAAATCTTTTCCACATTTTTAGAAAATATTTCCAATAACTTGGTCTTCCAGTTCCTTGTCCTCCTGTTCTCCAGTGGCCTTGACTTCTGGTCTATCTCAGCCACTCATTCCTATCTTTATACCATAACATTTAATGCCTAATTTTTTTAAAACACTGAAGTGTCTATTATTATTTATAAATCTTTTATATAGCTATAGACACAGAAAAAAACCCCACAAATCTATAGATACAGACATAAATAGAATTTGAGGAAACTTCTTGAGGACCTCCTCTCTCATTGGCCACCAACAAAATTAGGCATTTCTAACAGAGATTGGCAATGTTTATATAGGCTTTTGTAGATAACAAAGTGATTCTTCAGACATTCCCATACAATTGATACAAAACGATTTCTCCTCTGCTGATTTTTATTTCCATATGCAATGGCATTCATTTTAAGAAATGTTTTTTGAAGATTCAATACTAACCCTTGAATTTTAGCATAACTTTGGTACCTGATAATAACTTTTAAATTATCCACTTATTATTTTTTGTACCTGCCACTTATTAAGTGTGTATCTGAAGGAGACAGAGACCAGTGATGTGTTTAAAATAGCAGAGACACTGAAGAAGTGATTATGTGATCTAAATAGACAGGGATTGAGAAGCAGAAGGATGATCGGGGAAATAACTAATATTTATTGTTTATTAAAGTAGAATTTACCTTCATCAGAACGTACAGGTATTAACTGTTTATCTCAAGGAGTTTTAGAATCATATACACTCATGTGGCCACTACCCAAAACAAGATATAGAACATTTTCATGATTTAAGAGAGGGTTCTCATTCTTGTTTTTAGTTCATTCTTCACAGAAAATTCCCTTCCTGACTTGTATCATCACTGCTTCTTTTGCCTTTGTTTGGACTACATAGGGATGGAGTTCATGTCTTTTCACGCAAAAGATATTGAGAGAAATTCTAATCTTATAAGGGGAAATATGGATACTTATTATTTAAAAAATAAGCAGGAAGATAAATTCTCAACCAGTAAGAATTACGTTTTAAATAGGAAGAAGCTGTGTGTTTACAAGTAAAGCATATATATAGATGACAATTTCTCTTTCTCACACACACAGACACACACACACATACTTACATAAATACACAGTATTATAAAGACAATGGAAATGAATAGAGCCTTAAACTATAGTAGAAGTTGGATGGGCTATGGCTGAAGAAAGGAAGCTCAGATAGCAATCAGGGAATTTCAGGGAAACATAATCATCACTGATTTGTAAAGATTAGGCTGTAGGGAAAGCCTGAGAAGCTATTTTTAAAATAAGCCTTATAACATCACTAATCAGCAGTAGTGACTGGCCAAAATATCAACATCACATTGTAGTTTCTCACCTAAATGTTGATTTCACATTTATTCAGAAAATTTTGTTTTTAAAGAGAAAATGTTACTGCACTCCATTCTGATGTGGTTTGCTAGTATATGGATCAGGAAACAAATGCATACATTAAGAACAGTAAAATACCCTCTATTGAATCACATTATTACATTTATCCTTGATTGTAACTATTTTATCCCCTGCAGTATAGCCATTAGAAACAAAATGGGTGTCCTAAACACATACTGTCCTCTTCACTGTGGGTTCATGCCCTATATTGGTCTTAAGGTTTTTGCATAATATGATAGCACAACAACCAATCGAATGTATACTTTTCTAGAATATGTGCAGTTTATTTCCTAATTATATCCATTGCTATTCCCGGTCTCACCTGCAGTCTCTGGACCTTTTTGAAACAAGTGAAGGACATTATTGTTGGTTATAGCACCTGAAATAAGTGATTCCCGCAGACTGGTCTTCCTCTTTCAATAAGAGAGATCTCTTTTAAAAGGAGATCTTAAAGCAAAGCCTACTGGGACATTTTTCGTTGTCCTAACTCTGCTTGGCATATCCAGTGTTAGACATTTCCCAAGAAATTGAACTGATGCCACTCTGACTCTCCTGGAATCAGTGCTCAAAAAAGCAACCAGCCAGCATGTTCTTGTAAAGCACGCTTCAGTCCGCATCACTCCTCAGTTCATAACCCTTTAGTGGGTAAAAACAAGGTCCTTTTCTTATTAAACTGCTTCTTATTAATGTTGATTTCTTATTAATTTGTATGTTATTTTTATGTATTTTGAATACTAACTCTCCTTCAATAAAAAACATTTTAAAATATATTCTCCAAATTTGTGGCTTATAGTATTTTCAAATCATTTTAATGTAGTCAAATTGGTGAATGATCTGTTTTAGAGTTTGATATTTTGTAGGTCTAATTTTTTAGGTCTTTCTCTATTCTAACATTCAAGTATATATTCTATATTTGTTTCCTTACACTTTGGAGTTTTGTCATTCATATTTAAGTCTTTGATTCAATTGGATTTTTAAGTGTTATATAAAATCAAAAACGAATGCCACCTTTTATATTGTTAACTAATTGTCTCAGAACCGTTTATTAAATATTCAGTCATATCCCCACTGATGCCCATTGTTAATACATCAGAGTCTCTTGTCATTTATCATTTCTATTAGCTTTTGACTCCACTGCCACCTTTCGAATGAGGACTTTACTTATTTTCCTATAATCATACTCTACCCTTCACACAATCACAGATAAGCTTTCTATGTACCTTTCTTGGATAATTTTTCTCTGTAGCAATTATCACTACTGATGTACTATATGTTTTAGTTATTCATCTCACTGATTTATTTTCCCTCAGCTATACAATATCTCCATAAGAATAGAGTTTTATTTGCTCTATTGTTGCTGTATCACTAAACTTTCCAACAAAATTAGAATACAATAAGTGCTAAAAACATATTAACTCATGAAATTTATAGTCTGTATGTTTTTTGCCATTCCTATACAAAATGTCTTGATTATTATTTTACAGTGTGTCAATATTTTGTATCTCAATCTATTCACCTGGTCTTCTTCACTGAGAGTATCTTGGAACTGGGTTAAATTTATTTTCACAGCTGTAAAAAATACCCTATTTAGGGGGATGGTAAATCAGCATACCAGTTTGGGAGAAACTGAAAATTTTTTACATTGAGACTTCTTTTCTACAAACATTGTTTATCTCTTTAGTTGTGTAGGTCTTATTTAATTGCCTTTAAGAATATTTGTAATTTTGTATATACAATTCTTGCATACATTTTGCTAGTGTGTTTCTTAAGTTCATTTTGTATTTGTTGCTGTTGTAAATGATAATTTTTATTTATTTATTTATTTTTGAGATGGAGTTTCACTCTTGTTGCCCAGGCTGGGGTGAAATGGCGCGATCTCTGCTCACAGCAACCTCTGCCTCCCTGGTTCAAGCGATTCTCCTGCCTCAGCCTCCCAAGTAGCTGGGATTACAGGCATGTGCCACCACATCCAGATAATTTTGTGTTTTTAGTAGAGATGGGGTTTCTCCACGGTCAGGCTGGTCTCAAACTCCCAACCTCAGGTGATCCGCCTGCCTCTGCCCCCCAAAATGCTGGGGCCTAAATTTTTTTATAGAGGTTAAATTAGCTTTTTAAAATACAGACTGAAAAATGACAGTTTTATTTTCTATTTCAAACATAGATGTACTTTGTCTCTTCTTGTGTATTCTTTTGTCTTAATATGATGGTGAATACCTCTAATAAGTTGTTGAATGAAAACCATAAGTCAGTTTTATCTTTCTCCTTATTTTAACAATAGCATTTACAAATTCACCACTGAAGTTATATTTGTTGTAGGAGTTTTCCTGGGGGTATTCTTTTTCAGATTAAAATTTTTTATTGAATTATTTATTTCATATTTTTATTAAAATGGAATTTTTAAAACTCTATTAATGTGTTATTTAGACTGTTATTGTGGCTTCCATTTTTATGTTCTGTAGACAGCATTATAATGCTAGAATAAGACTTAAGTCATAAGATTGTAGTATACTTTTGTATATTGCTTGTTAATTTTTAAATAATTTTTATGTATATTCTTACATATATATTATGTATGTATAATAAAAACAGTCTTTATTAGTCTTTTCTCATTTGGCTTTGAGTTTAGTGTTAAAGATAAAAATATCCCATAAAATAAATTAGGAGGGGTTTTTGTTTATTTTTTCCTGGAATAGCTTATGTATATTTTGACAAATGTATTACATTATGTTAGTATATATTCAACTCACTCTAAAAACCTTCTCAGTCTGAAATTTTCCCCTACAGAAGAATTACCAATTGCTATTTCAATTTTGTTAATAATTTTAGGACTATTTAGTTTTTTTGTTTCTCCTGATTCAATTTTGGTTAATGTGGTTTCAGGAATTGTTCATTATTTCTAATTTTTAAAAGGATATATTTTTTTTTAATAATCTGTTGGAACATTGTATATATTGCATTTTACTTTTAGCTTTTTATTATGTAAAAATAAGACATCCACAAATGTAGATAAAATACTATCACAAACTCCCATGTATACACATTTATCAGTTTATGTACATTGCATCAATGAATAAATAATTCTACAGAAGTTAAAGTTAATTAACTAGAACAACTTATATGAATAGCTATGATTCTCGAAAGAGTTGTATAACAGATGCAAATTCCCAGATGTGTATGATAGAACATCATTTAAGTTTAGATATAATAATTTATAGCTAGTATTTAAGAAAATATATCACAAAAATATTGCTATAGGCTAGTTTTAATACTATTGCTCAATTCTGCAATAATTTCACTGTTATCCCTTCCAAAACTGTTCTTGCCATGCACAATACTTTCAGAAACAATAATCTGCCTTCAACAGGCAGAGAAAAATCAGCTGAGATAAGGCTATCCATCATGTCCTCACGGCCTGCAGCAACTTGTATGGCATTTTAGTTCTGAGGTCTTCCTTTTCAAATTGCTGGCAGAAGGCGCCTGGTTTCTGGTTTTAGGGTTCACACAGGGCATTATCTCCCAAAAAGTTCAATCCAATGTATTTTCAGTACTAGGAGGGATTTAAACCTTAGAGTTCAAATCCCCTCTAGAAATAAAAAGAAGGGATTTAACATTTAGAGTTTGATATGAGATGGAATGACAAGGCATGGCATTGCAAATAATTTGGGCAGAGCTATAATTCTACCTCACTGTTTATGAATAGAAAACACTATTTTAGATGACTGACCAATTTTTTTAAAAACCATACCTATAATTTTCTTCTCCTCGCAACATCATGTTAGGGTAAGCATGGCGCTGTTTTTTTTTTTTTTCTCTCCTTTCTAAGATTTGTTCTTTGTTAAAAGAGACAGAAATGCCATGCTTCTATATTATTCAGAGGCAATATATATTATATATTCTATAGTTTGGAATTTATCAATATTTAGTTGCATCTAATATTTCCTTGAAGAAAGTTGGAATTTTCCACTTAGCAATTTTTATGTAAGATTCAAATCATAAGTACACATACTGAAACATGAACTAAAGATGGGATGAGGAAGGATGAGATTGTTATTATCCTGGAAACTAGTTGATAGCGTTTGCCTGTGTCCACAGCCAAATCTCATCTTGAATTGTAACCCCTACAATTTCCATGTGTTGTCAGAGGGCCAGGTGGGAGGTGATTGAATTATGGGGGCAGGTCTTTCCTGCCCTGTTCTCTGGATAGTGAATGAGTCTCACGAGATCTGACGACTTTAAAGTGGGAGTTTCCCTACACAAGCTCTCATTTATTGCCTGCCGCCATCGACGTAAGATGTGACTTGCTCCTCCTTGCCTTCTGCCACGATTGTGAGGCTTCCCCAGCCATGTGGATCCGTAAGTTTAATTAAACATCTCTCTTTTGTAATTGCCTAGTCTTGGGTATGTCTTTATCAGCAGCATGAAAATGGAATATTACACTAATAATAGTTAAGTAAAGAATTTAGAATTTGAAAGTTAAGTAAATAATTTAGACGTTACCACATTGGGAAGTAAAATGGAAACATTAACCTCACTTTACAATAGTTTTTCTCAACTATATGGCATGTTAGATACAAAACAAACAAAAAAAAAAATCGAGAAAAACACTAGGACCCAGAATCGCTGAGGGTTGGGCTCAGGTGTTGGTAATTTTAAAATTATCTCCTAAGTTATAAGGAGTGAGTGTTGAAATACTCACCAGAAAAGTATTTAAAATCACATGTTAATAAGCAACACTATTAGATGGTAATTAACATATTAAATGTGCAGGCTTTAATTATATATGTGTATGTGTATATATATAATATATATTTGGATTTAGACCCTGTATATTTCATAGCTAATTAAAATAATTATTATATTCCAATATTTACTTCCTATAATGGGTCTTTAAATGTATTCAGAAATAACCAAACTATCATTTTAGTTTTTAATCGTTTAAAATTGGGGGAAAAATATCTTTGAGACTACAGGATATGCAATTAAACTCACTAGCCAGTGTACAATTTCCATGGAAAATAAAACTAAATGTTCTGAACATCACAATATTCATCAAGGAGAAAAAAAAAGCCCTTTGCTATGGGCTTTTGTATGGTTAAATTTTTAGAATATTTATAAAAGTAATCCATATAAAAAAGACATTTATATTATTTAAAATATAGCAAGAAAGGAAGATGCTCTGGAAAATAGGATCTGTATCATTTCAGTTAATAAAAATATGATGACTCAAGAGACATAAAAGAAAACAATATGAAGACTACTTTTGAGCATCAGATTTAGAGAATATCTTTATTTAGGAACTCCATTTCAAAAGACAACTCTTTTTCTTTAGGAAAATTTATAGAGGGTCTTTTTGAATGTCAAATGTGACAGATGCCCATCCTCATAGCCAGAATGAAGGATAAAGAGATAGTTGAGTTACAATGATTAAAGTTGGGGAATTTTTAGCTTCTTGGGACAACCCGGTAGAATCATGGAGGGGAAAAAAAAAAGCCTCAACAACATGGTAGATTGCCAGCAACAGTCTGAGAAGGGAAGAAGGACTCTTATAGGATTTGATTTGCCTTTGAAGAGAGGCAAGGGAATAACTACGTAGGAGTGGGAAGAGGATATCAGGCCAAGAAGGAGCCAGGGTTTTATAAACCCACAATTTGGAGTCTTGTTCCATTTCATTTTATTTTAAATTTTAAAAAGAATGTGACCCCATGTGTATGAATTACACACACCTAACAAGCCCTTCTAGATAGTCCAAAAATAAACTTCATGAATACCAAAACTATAAATCCAGGATTCTCAAATTAGGGCACTTAAGAGTAGACTCCAGTGTGGTGTGAGAAGAGATGGAGTTAGAAGAAGGATAGATAGTCTTAAAATAGGGTACACAGACTATGGGTTACACTAAAACTTTTCAAAGGACAACATAGCCATAAATATTAAGATAATAATTGGATTCTAATTTTCATTTTTACTCCTTCCTAAAAGATACAGCTACAGTCCAGGTTCTTGTTCATTTTGTATTTCCCTTTCTCTTTTCAAAATTACTCTTCTCTCACTTTACAAAAAGGCGCATTTGTCCAGCCTACCAGAACTTTTTAGCACTCTTCAAGTTTTCAGTGTTGCTCAGCAGTGGAGTGCACAAACTTCTTGGGAACAAAGGGATAATTCTAATTATTAGTGTTGAGGGGCCTCCTTTAATCAAGACAACAAAAACCTTTGGTGTGTTTTGTATCTTTTATGCTTTTTACATATTTTTGTTCAGGACAATGGATGGTATTAGAGATAGGATATTTCGGCCTGTGTAAGTGCGATACCATGGAGTTTGTCCCTGCAAACTTCATGTTAAACTTTGGTCCTCAATGTTGAAGGTGGGACCTAATGGGAGGTGTTTTGGGTCATGGGGACAGCCATTCCCTCATGAACGGCTTGGTGCCATCCTTGCAGTAATGAGTTCTCTTTTTATTAGTTCCCAAGAAAGTTGATTTTTAAAAAGAATCTGCCACCTCCCCCGGCTCCTTACATCCTCTCTCATCATGTGAACTCTGCACATCCCAGCTCTCCCTTGCCTGCTACCACGAGTAGAAGCAGCCTGCAACCTTCACCAGAAGCAGATGCTGGTGCCATGCTTCTTGTACAGCCTGCAAAGCTGTAGGCCTAGTAAATCCCTTCTCTTTATAAATTACTCAACCTCAGTTATTCCTTTATAGAAACGCTAAATAGACTAAGACAGTTGGATAATCTGAATTCATGAATATTGTAGAGCATGGTGATAGAATTGAGGAAAAATTCCCTTTAATGTCTTTCCCTCTACTCTTCAATAACTATTGTCAAATAGTACATTATTCCTGAAGAATAGTTATTTGAGAATTTTGGCAAAAGTTTTTTTTTTAATGCTATGAATCCATCTCCTTCTAAAAATATTACTTACAAAATTTCTGAAATCTATGAAAAAGCTATTAATTTTTAATTATAAAACATTAATATTAGTAAAAGTGTAAGTAAAGCTAGAAATCTCATTTAGCCACCAACATTATCTTGGGAGCGTAATTTAAATTAGCTTTTCCCAGTGTGAAAGCTAGGACTTAGTGTAGGAAAAATTATAATATCTGTTGCACTATTGATAGTTTAAAAATATTAGACGCAAAGTCTATCATGGAAATTAAATTAGTGTCCTGTGAATACAGAACTATACTTCACAGAGATCAGAAAAGAGGAGAGAACATTGTTCAATACATTTTGTCAAAACTTGCTGTAAATAAAAAGTACAATTTGAGTAATGAGGTCCAGGGATGTTTCCAATCTCTATCTATTAAAATTGGATATTCATATCTATTTTAAAGAAAATCTTCATTAATGACTATGTGTGATGTGCAATTCTTGTCAAATAATATTATCCTAGTAAACATATGTCCAGAACACTATCACTGTTGTTTGAGTAGATTCTGGCTGGATGCACAGTGATCAGGTACAAGAATGGTTTACTGCTCATCCTTCCACTTTAAAAATTACTTTATTTGAGGAATGCTATTTTTAAAATAATCACTTTAAATTATGTGTCAACTGTATACATTGGTCAGTATTGATAAAACAGAAATTCAAATATCTTAAAATAATAGATTATAGCAATGTAAGAATCTGAGTAGATATGAAGAAATGTAAGTGCTGATGTTTTAAATTAGGCATTCATAAGGAGCTAGTAAAGTAAAACAGAAATAGTCAATCTGGAAATTGTGGAATGTAGTTGGAAGCTTTAGTAAGACATGAGTTTTACATTTATGAAGAGTAAAGTAAGTATAGGCTGGGTGTGGTGGCTCATGCCTTTAATCCCAGCACTTTGGGAGGCCGAGGTGGGTGGATCGCTTGAGATCAGGAGTTTGAGACCAGCCTCGCCAACATGGTGAAATGCTTTCTCTGCTAATAACACAAAAATATGCCGGGCATGGTGGTGCACAACTGTAATCCCAGCTACTCAGGAGGCTGAGGCAGGAGAATCACTTGAACCTGGGAGGTGGAGGTTGCAGTGAACTGAGATCACACCACTGCACTCCAGCCCAGGACAGAGCAAGACTCTCTAAAAAAATAAATAAATAAATAAAAAGTAAGTAAGTATAGAAAATACATACAAATTTATTGACTTATTTTTCTGGGCTGAACATTCCCAATCAAAAGGCAAAACAAAGTGAATATGTGTAATGTCCATGTCAAAATTAGAGCCTTAAAAATAAATTGAAAGTTGAATGAGGAAATTTGATCACAGCAACAATGAACAAGTGTTTTCAGTCACTGATATTTGGTAAGATTATAGGTCTATAATCTCATTATTAATTCAAGAGTCCAAAAACTTCTGAAAACCAAAACAGTTTTATAACTTATTTGGAAACAAGACCTGATATAAACAGATGTGTGGCTATTTATAATTTTTATCTTACTTTATCAAACTTAGTATGATATATTGTTATATGTTTCCTTACAGAGATAGTTATTCGTTTGAGTACAGGGCACTTCCCTAGACCCTGCTGAGAATTTATATAATTTATGGTGTATGTACTCTCTTAACAATGTAATGTCTGAAAATTATGAATATCAAAACATATGTGTCAGCAAAGAATTTATAAAAGAAACATTGACCTGCTCAGAATATTGATGTAAAATAAACTACAGGAATCAGTAGTCATTTTTCTACACTGAAAAGACATTTGACTCAGGTTTCCCTGAGTTGGTGAAAGAACCCAACTGGCAGATGAAGGAACACTTCAGCCATCATAGGGAGTAGTTCATCTGAACTCACCGAAAGAGTGCACCTAAATAAGCATTTAACAACAGAAATATGGAAAATATTGCTTTTCCATTCTTGATGGTACTTTGGAGCTCCAAAATACTGGAAAATACTATTGCTGTATGAAACCAGAAATATATGTAAATTCAGCCCTCAAAATATTGTGACAACAAAGTGAAGAAAATACATTACCTGAAACATGAATATGATATATTCATTCATTCAATTAGCAACTGTTACAAAATGCTTAAAGTGTGTCCGGTACTGCTTCAGGTGCTGAAAATGCAGTGGTGACATGGACATTTGCCTTAATTTTTTGACTATGTGGCATGTGCTGAAGAGCTTCCTTGTATTTAGGAGATGGATTTCCTAGGTCAGAGCTGCTCTTCTCAAATTAGAAGTCTGCAACTTGCTCTTCTAAATGCTCTTCATCTAGGGCTCATGTATGTCACTCACAATTTGCTAAACAGATGCACTCACCCAAGACTTTTGTCCAGAAGGAACAACTAGAGGAAGAAAACACTGAAAGGGACATTTTTCTAAATGTTTTAGCTGTGGAGTCATTGCCAGTAGCTGAGAAGTTGGAGTTCCCGAAGCAGCAAGTGATCAGTATATAAACTGGTTATCTGACTCCCCCGGCAACAGTGGTGGGATCTTTATTAGAGCGTCCCTACTGTGAGGTTCCTGGTGGCTTAGCCTCCAAGTCTAATGATCTTGCCCTTTGGAGAGTCCATAAGCAAAGTTTCAGCTTTTAATAAATTTATTACTTTCTGTGATAGCTATGTATTTCTGCAGTTAACAACCCTGAATCATATAAAAAGTGAAAAAAAGTTTCTGACCTCAGTGGCTGGCATTCTAGGAGGGCAAACTGATGAATTCTTAAACTGATCAGTACCAGACATTTTTTCAAAAAGGGGATGGATAGTGAATGAGGGGATACCATTTTAAAAGGCAAGGGCAGACCTCCCAGAGAAGATAGCATTTAAAACTAAGTGAGATGTGACAGAGAAGAGGGAGTTAGCCGTGGAGATAAGGAGTTAGCTATCTAGCAGAGAACATGGTAAATGCAAAGTTGCTGAGGTGGGACTTTGCTTAGAATATTTGAAGAACAGCGAGAAAGTTAATGTGGCTGGACTAAGTCCAGATAAATTTAGATAAAATTAGGTCTGAGGGATAGCTAGGGGTCAGAATTATGTAGATCATTGTAGACCATAGCATAGATAGGTGATTGGTTGATAGATAGATAGATAGATAGATAGATAGATAGATAGATAGATATGGTGAGTATTCAGCCTGTTTTACAAAATCCTTAGAATCAACCTAATAATATAATGCTCATTAATCAAAGTGACAAGTTAGAACATTTCGTTTTGTGGCTTTATTAACATAATTTAAAAATAGTTTTATATTAAAATAAAGAGATACATAGTAGAATGCTGATTTTGCAGGAATTTGAAAGTTATTATAGGAGTCCCTAAGGATAGTTTAAGTTTGTGGACAATTTAGATTAAGTTTCCCAACCTGTTATTTGTACGGTATCTTTTGCAATTAGGTAAACTAAGTTAAAAAGTTTAAGAACTATATTGTTAAGCAACATACATTCAGAAAAATTAGTCAGTTTTTTTTAGATAAACATTTCCTCTTTTTTAGTTTTATATATTTAGTGAATAGAAGTGCAGATTTATTACATGTGTACATTGTGTAGCAGTGAAGTCTGGGCTTTTCGTGTACTCATCACCTGAATAGTGAACATTGTACCCAACAGGTGATTTTTCAACCCTCCCCCACATCCTCCCTTCCCACCTTTTGTAGTCTTCAATGTCTCTTATTCCACTGTGTGTGTCCATGTGTACCCATTGTTAACTCCCATTTATAAGTAACAGCATGAAGTATTTGACTTTCCATTTCTGAGTTATTTTACTTAAGAAACTGGCCTCCAGTTCCATCCATCTTACTGCACAAGACATGATTTCATTCTTTTCTTTGGCTGACTAGAATAAAAATTTAAATTAATTAGACATTTACAAAGATGCACTTGCCTGTTTAAAATAAGTGTGGTCTAGTGAAAGAGTACAGACCTTCAAGTCACTCAGCCCTGGATTCAAATTTTGTTCTGCCACTTATTGCTCATGTGATCATGGAGAAAGTTACTTAAATATTACTCACTCTAGTTTCCTATTTGTAAAATTAGAGAAAATAAAACTTACCACACAAAATTGTTATGTATATTAAATAAGGCAACTTTTTTCTTTTTTTTTTTTTGAGATGGAGTCTCTCTCTATCTCCCAGGCTGGAGTGCAATGGCACGATCTCGGCTCACTGCAACCTCTGCCTCCCAAGTTCAAGCAATTCTCCTGCCTCAGCCTCCCAAGTAGCTAGGATTACAGGCACCCGCCATCATGCCCGGCTAATTTTTGTATTTTTGTAGAGACAGAGTTTCACCATGTTGGCCAGGCTGGTCTCGAACTCCTGACCTCAGGTGATCCACCTGATAATGCAGCATTTCTAAGGCACAAACTAAGATGCTTTCCATAAGTCATGCAACTAATATATGTTAATTTTCTTTCTTTATTACATTTAATTTTTTATCTTTTGATATCCAGTTTGTTTCCCAGTATAGCTCAAGAGCCAGAAGAGAAAGGAGAAAAAGGTGCTTGGAATAACATTTATACTAACTAACTACAATGACAAAAATAAAAGACTGGTTTACCAAGAAACCTCTCTGAGAGTTTCTATATCATATCTTGAAAGCATCATGTCTCTTGATAAATTCACAGGTTTTGAGTTTGTTGAATTTAGCATCTCACCTTCTTTAGTGCTTCCTATCTCTCCAAAGCACCTGGAGATGTAAAAGCCAACAAGAATAAAACAACCTTCCTCCTTTACCTGACAGTAGGATGGAAATCAAGGTCACACCACTCCAGAACAAACTAGGAAATACATATTTGGAGATGTGTTGGCCATCTAGAACTACAGCCAGCTAGAAACTGATGAATAAAGCTACCAAAAATAGGGATCAGAAGGGTTACACAATAATGTGTGTAGAAAAGAGGTCACAATCAGAAATGTAAGAAATTAAAATTTAATGCCAAAGAACAAATTTGTTGAATATTTCAGTGCAGTAGGAAATAAGTGAGAAAGGACAAATGAAAAGAATCTTCAGTGAAACAGTGTGATTAGTAGATTTTTTCACAGTTAATAGGCAGCAAATGGAGAACATTACTAGTGCAAGGAGGACTTAGTGAAGGTTATGTACTACTTCAACAGACAAAAAAAAAAGCTCAGAATACAAACACAATTCCTCAGCAAAAGAACAGTAGGGAAGTATTGGTGTTGAACCTAGGGACCTGTGTATATGAGTATCCACCAGGAATGGCTGATTTGTGTTTCATTTTGCTAACAAAGCATAAATCAGTGAGCTTATTTTGCAATGCAGGATTTTCAATGTACTGGAATCATTACATATACTGGTTCAAATTCTGCCTCCTCTACTTAACCACCAGTATGGCCTTGGGCCACAGATTCATTTTCTTCAACTTTGTTTGTAGAATGGAAATAATAATCCCTATCTTATAGCACATAAGAGGCAACTGATATATTATTTACTTCAGTATTTATATTATTTTAGCATTGATGTTATTAAAAGTCAATATGTTCATTGTAGATTCTGGATATTAGCCCTTTGTCAGATGAGTAGGTTGCGAAAATTTTCTCCCATTTTGTAGGTTGCCTGTTCACTCTGATGGTAGTTTCTTTTGCTGTGCAGAAGCTCTTTAGTTTAATTAGATCCCATTTGTCAATTTTGGCTTTTGTTGCCATTGCTTTTGGTGTTTTAGACATGAAGTCCTTGCCCATGCCTATGTCCTGAATGTTAATGCCTAGGTTTCCTTCTAGGGTTTTTATGGTTTTAGGTCTAATGTTTAAGTCTTGAATCCATCTTGAATTAATTTTTGTATAAGGTGTAAGGAAGGGTTCCAGTTTCAGCTTTCTACATATGGCTAGCCAGTTTTCCCAGCACCATTTATTAAATAGGGAATCCTTTCCCCATTGCTTGTTTTTCTCAGGTTTGTCAAAGATCACATAGTTGTAGATATGTGGCGTTATTTCTGACAGCTCTGTTCTGTTCCATTCATCTATATCTCTGTTTTGGTACCAGTACCATGCTGTTTTGGTTACTGTAGCCTTGTAGTATAGTTTGAAGTCAGGTAGTGTGATGCCTCCAGCTTTGTTCTTTTGGCTTAGGATTGACTTGGTGATGCAGGCTCCTTTTTGTTCCATATGAACTTTAAAGTAGTTTTTTCCAATTCTGTGAAGAAAGTCATTGGTAGCTTGATGGGGATGGCATTGAATCTATAAATTACCTCAAACAAATTTACCAGAAAAAAACAAACAACCCCATCAAAAAGTGGGCGAAGGACATGAACAGACACTTCTCAAAAGAAGACATTTATGCAGCCAAAAAACACATGAAAAAATACTCACCATCACTGGCCATCAGAGAAATGCAAATCAAAACCACAATGAGATACCATCTCAGACAAGTTAGAATGGCAATCATTAAAAAGTCAGGAAATAACAGGTGCTGGAGAGGATGTGGAGAAATAGGAACACTTTTACACTGTTGGTGGGACTGTAAACTAGTTCAACCATTGTGGAAGTCGGTGTGGCAATTCCTCAGGGATCTAGAACTAGAAATACCATTTGACATAGCCATCCCATTACTGGGTATATACCCAAAGGACTATAAATCATGCTGCTATAAAGACACATGCACACGTATGTTTATTGCAGCACTATTCACAATAGCAAAGACTTGGAACCACCCAAATGTCCAACAATGATAGACTGGATTAAGAAAATGTGGCACATATACACCATGGAATACTATGCAGCCATAAAAAATGATGAGTTAATGTCCTTTGTAGGGTCATGGATGAAATTGGAAATCATCATTCTCAGTAAACTATCGCAAGGATGAAAAACCAAACACCGCATATTCTCACTCATAGGTGGGAATTGAACAATGAGAGCACATGGACCCAGGAAGGGGAACATCACACTCTGGTGACTGTTGTGGGGTGGGGAGAGTGGGGAGCGATAGCTTTAGGAGATATACCTAATGCTAAATGACGAGTTAATGGGTGCAGCACACCAGCATGGCACATGTATACATGTGTAACTAACCTGCACATTGTGCACATGTACTCTAAAACTTAAAGTATAATAATAATAAAATAAAAAAATAAAATTAAAAGTCAATATGAACATCTTTTTTTCTCACAAACCTACATATTAACCACATTTAGATATCCCTGCATATTATTAGCTCTTTTATATCTAACTAAAACACGAACAGCAAGAACATCAAACTAGAAGGCCTAAGGAAAGGATATGGTCTTTAGTCAAGACATTTATTGCTAGTGCTTCTGCATGAAATGATTAAGACCTTGATTTATGTATAGGTCTAAATGTATTATAAGTTCAAATAAATTCCACTTAAATTTAAAATGTTATTTATTTTTTTCTATAAGAAATATATAAGTTATTTGATCCCCCAATTCCCTACCAGTGCCAGACATTTCAGTAGCTATTCTGGGCATTAAAAATCCTCCTGAGTTTAACTGCTCTCGGTTAAAGGAATTATTTCAAAGGTGTTGAGTTCAGAAAAGAGGCTCCCTCTGAAGTATTCAAAGGATAGTGGTGCTAAAATATGCAGTGTTTATAAGGTTTCAGGCCAGCAAATTTTTCATCAGCCGTCTCAGAACACAGTAGGATTTTATCATTTCATATCTCTATTTCGAGATCTCTCAGCAATCAGTATTGTGGGTCCTATTTTTGATCAATCAACCTCCCTATTGGTTTGTGCCAGGAATTGAGGATAGTTGCTAGGCTGACAAATGTTCTTAGGGTTTAAATTTGGTGAATATTTACTCTCTAACAAAAAGAACACAGATACTACATCCAGTTCCCACTTTCTGCTCTTGATCAGGAAATAAGTATAGCTTCTGAATTTATACAGTGACTTAAACATTTTCCCACCCAGGGTGCTGGCATTCTGGGAAAAAAGAACATATAATGTTTGATTTCAGGCTATCCTGTGAGTCTGGATTTTAAAAGTAGAGTCACCCTCTGCACCAGTTGATTGAGTATGCAATAACTAACAACAGCAGCTCTGTGTGAAAACTGGAGGACAAGCATGCAGTTGGTCAGCTTGATACCACCACCCATGGTCGTTTAAATAAATGAGAGGGACAAAATTAGTCTTGCCACGACTTAGGCAACAATGGATACTGTCTAATGCTCTATGTGAAAATAGAGTCAGTAATCTATTTGAAATTTTACTGACATTTAGACATTTATTGAAGACAATTTTACTTTATCATCAACAGAAAAGTTTTTGTAGAGCTGCAAATGGCCTGACTAGACAAAGTCTTTTCTAAAGGGTTAGTGCCAAAAAGTGAATAAATAACTGTCATTTCAAGGATTGGTACCATATTAGAGTTCTCTTGCTGGGGAGGAAATTGAGAACAGTCTCAGGTGAAAAGAGAGGGACAACCATGGCAATATTATATGGCTTTGTTGACCCAGCTAGCACAAAGCAATGGTTTTAAATGTGTTTTCTAAACAAATTCAACTAATCACGTCGATTCATCCATTTTGTAGGATGGATAGATTTCAAAACAAATTGCCACTTGGATAGCTTAGCTCACAGGAAGAGTATGCTCTGGACCCTGAGGAATGAGTGAGGAGCCAATTGTTAAGATTATTCCTTTGCCTACATTTTTCAGGATGTGTGTCACTATCCACTCTGCATTTAGATAGCTCTCAAACTGGGCAATAGTCACAGTGTATACTGCATGGGTTTTAAATTAGGATAAAATGTTAGAAGCTTCCTCAGCTTCATGGCCAGGAGAAAATAAATTTGCCCATGCCAGACAGAGATGGCCACAGTTTGATTAAGGGAATTTCAAAAGTTAAGAGAAGTATCCGAAATTTGCAAAGCACCCACTCAAGGTAATTACATGGCAGTGCTCATGAAAATAATATGAAACACCTTGCAAAGCTTTTCACTAAGCTTTGACCTTACCACTTGCTCTTTAACTTACTTCTGGAAACTAATGCTGTGGAAAAAAATAGGAGAAGGTACTTGAACAAACAGCTTAAATTATATTGTCCAAAAGTTCCTTACACAGTCCAAACACCTTGAAAATCTAGTTTCTTGGCTTTAGCATTGAGCAATAATCTTGCCTGATAAACAGATACATACTGATATTACATAATAGCTGAAAATGTTTTTACTCAGTTACCAAATAATCATTAGTGCAGAATAGATGTGAGGCCTGTTTTCAGTGTCAGCCAGAAGCACTGTTTACTCCTCCACACTTCCAAAAATTCCTCTGTTCTATCTTCCCACTTGAACTTGCCTTTTATTTAAATGTTTGTAATACATGCTGACACACAAAATGTTGTTTACTTCAACTTCCTGTAATCGTGGCTGTCCACCAAGAACAAATCAAATTTCTCAATTTCTGTGAAATAAGCCTCTTGCTCTTTCTCATTTTATTTTTAACTTTTGACAATAAAAATGCATGGATATGAGCTTGACCAAAGCAATAACTAGGAAAAATGAACTAGCAACCCTGGATCTAAACCTGACTCCTACTCACATTTCTAGCCCTCAATATCTTTTATATAAAATAAAATGATCTATATTAGAATGGTATCTAAAGTCCTTTTCAGCTATGAAATTTCACGAGTCTTTCATTAGACTTTCATCATCTGTGTATACACAGAAAACAATAATATCTTGCCTTTTGCAAGTTCTATAGTTTTTTTTTATTTTAATAATCCTCCAATTCATCTTTCTTAAAAACCAGCCTCCTTGAAATTTAACTGACATGGATTAATATCTCACTTTACTCTAATGACAGAAAAAACTTTAAAATTTTTGGAAAGAAATCATTAAGAAAAATGTACATGTAAGAGAACATATATATTCTATATCAGTACATATATAGGTGTGATACACATCTGTGTCTATAATTATATAGACAACTATATCAGGATATATACCTTATCAGAAAACAGAATGAAAATACATCAATATCATAAAATTTAAAATGTGCTAACTAGATAAAGCCAAGAACTGATGGCTACTGAGAAATAAATAAAATGGTATTATGAATGAATTTGCGTTGTTCCAACTACATCACATATTTCCAATGGCAGCTTCACATTGATTTAATATTGGCCAGGCCAAGACTGGAAGAAGAATGTGTTGTCCTGGACCCTAGAAAACCGCATCTGATTGTTATTGTGAATCGTATTTCATATGGCTGTAATTATTCTGAATTGTGTTCACTAATTTCTTGTCACAAAAAAATGCTTAAAATACAGTAAGAAATGAGCTTAAGCAGATTTTAAGTGGATTAGTAAAAGCACTAGAGTATTACTTCTATTTTTAAAGAAATACCATGTATTTTGGAATTGTGAAGAACTGTGTCAGCACATTTTTAAACCACTAGGCTTTTGTTGTTGTTGTTGCTTTTCTTTCCAATTCCAGCTTTTTTTTAATTATTTTTTTAAACGTTATTTTAAGTTCAGGGTTACAAGTGTGGGTTTGTTACATAGGTAAATTTGTGTCATAGGGCTTTGTGGTACAAATTATTTCATCACCCAGGTATTAAGCCTAGTATCCATTAGTTATGTTTCCTTATCCTCTCCCTCCTCCCACCCTCCATCCTCTGAAAGGCCCCAGTGTGTGTTGTTCCCCTCTGTGTGTCCATGTGTTCTCATCATTTAGTTCTCACTTATAAGTGAGAATATGCAGTATTTTGTTTTCTATTCTTGTGTTAGTTTGCACTTGTAAGTGAGAACATGCAGTATTTGGTTTTCTGTTCCTGTGTTAATTTGCTAAGGATAATGGCCTGCAAAGGACGTGATCCCGCTCTTTTTTATGGCTGCATATTATTCCATGATGTGTATGGACCACATTTTCTTTATCCAGTCTTTATTTTCTTTATCCAATCTATCATTTAGTTTGATTCCATGTCTTTGCTATCGTGAATAGTGATGCAGTAAACGTACACGTGCATGTGACTTTATGATAGTATGATTTATATTCCTTTGGGTATATACCCAGTAATAGGATTGCTAGGTCAAAGGATATTTCTATCTTTAGGTCTTCAAGGAATCACCACACTGTCTTCCACAATGACTGAACTAATTTACACTCCCACCAACAGTGAATAAGTGGTCTTTTTTTTCTCCACAACCTTGCCAGCATCTGTTATTTTTTGACTTTCATATAATAGTCTTTCTGACTGGTGTTAGATGGTACCTCACTGGGGTTTGGATTTGTATTTCTCTACAGATCAGTGATGTTGAGCGTTTTTTCATATGTTTTTGTTTAAAAATAAAATTAGAAATCGAAGAAAAAAATTAATGTGGTGAATGGTGTAAGTCAGTTTATTCTGTAATTATAGGGGGATGTTTCAGTATGCTGTAATTCCTATCCTATAGAACAGCAGTCCATGGTCCCCAAACTTTTTGGCTCATAAGGAGCGCACAACCTAGATCCCAGGCATGCGCAGTTCATAATAGGGTTCGTGCTTCTATGAGAATCTAATGCCACAGCTGATCTGACAGGAGGTGGAGCTCAGGCAGTAATGCTCCCTTGGCCACCCGTCATCTCTTGCTGTGTGACCCGGTTTCTGACAAGCCACCGACCGTTGCCAGTCTGCAGCCTAAGGGTTGGGGACCCCTGCTATAGAAGGCAATTAGTATGGGGTTAATACCAGATGAACAAGAAAGATAACATCAGGCAAATAAAACACACAGTAAAACAATGTATATAACAGCACAATGGTTTTATTGACGGCAGAAGAAAAAAAAATTCCTTTGACTTGTAAAAAGAATTTGTTTTATTTAACTCAGTATTTTTCCCATTCTTTCTGTGAGTTGAATCTTCTTTTTTCACTCTAAAATATGTTTTTTCTTTCTACAAGTAATACTATCCACCATAGCTGCTACTTATTCTGAAGAGAAAGTAGAGAGGTCTATCAACAGGTTTTGACCAGAATGTTTCAGTCAATGGCTCCTTTCTTCACATAAACTCTATTTTAAATAGAAAGGAGGAAAATGAAGTTGAACCCTCAAATTAACTTTTTCATACTTTGTCAAGATACATTTCTGCTGAAACTTATCTGTAAATGTGAAGTGTTTGCATATTTGCATAAATAAATTTCTGATAGAATAAATTTTGGACACTGCTGTCAAAAGCAAGCAAGAAGGAAGGAAGGGAGGGAGGGAGGGAAGGGAGGGTGGGGGAAAGGGGAGAGAGGGAGGGAGGGGGAAGGGGAGAGAGGGAAGGGGGAGGGAAGGAAAGAAGGAAAAGATTCTGAGGCAAAAACTTATAACCTGAAAGTTTAATGGGGTAGTTGAGAAAACAATCCCTGGAAGTAAAAGTCAATGATAAAAGAAAGAGAGACTATAATGGAAGGAGAGAAAATACCCATTGGTTTGCTACCATTCAGGCTACAGCTTCAAGAGGCAGTACAGTTGATAGCTGTAAGTTGTGAGTTGTTTCCAGAGAAACTGAAAGTCCAGGTGCTTGCATTGATCTATTGGATGCTGAAGTAAGGAAGGAAGGAAGGCTAGTGAATTACTGGTTCTTTTTTGTCCATTTTTCCTACTGGTAAAAGGCAAGCTCATTGGTTAACTGTCCTGTAGGTGCAGGATGTGTTTCCTGGGTTCCCTAGGCAGTTGTGGAAGAAATGAGGGTTCCTGTGGTCCAGTGAAGTCAGTGTTTGGTTCTGTGGACTCCTCCAAGTATGTGTGTAAATGTGTGTGTATGCTGGTGGGGGGATACTTGGTCTGTTTTGATGGTAGTGGTGATGACAGCAGTGGCAATTACCTAAACTTTGTGGTTCAAGTAATTTCATCAGTCATTCCTAATGCCATTCTGGCCAGGAAGAAAAGCAATCTGCCAAGTCCTGAGGGTCAGGTGAAGTTACGTAGAATCAGAGGGCAGAAACTCATTTTCACTCTCACTCTATAGTTATCTTCAGATCTCACATAAGAACACTTTGCATTCAATTCTTGCCTAGGAGGGGAGGTGCAAATCTAATTCTTCAAGGTGATAATAGCTGCAATCTCCTAAAAAAAATTAAAAAGGACTAGAAACCAAGCCATGTTCAAACTATTGCAGGTGGTACAGAATAGATGTTTCTCATCATTCTTCTTCACTCAAACTCCCTAGATTCCCCTCACTCCCTCTCAGCCCTTCGGCAGGTCAGGAGATGGCATATCTTTCTTTCTTTTTTTTCTTTTTATTATACTTTAAGTTCTAGGGTTCATGTGCACAACGTGCAGGTTTGTTACATATGTATACATGTGCCATGTTGGTGTGCTGCACCCATTAACTCGTCATTTACATTAGGTATATCTCCTAATGCTATCCCTCCCCCTGCCCCCCACTCCCTGACAGGCCCCACTGTGTGATGCTCCCCTTCCTGTGTCCAAGTGTTCTCATTGTTCAATTCCCATCTATGAGTGAGAACATGTGGTGTTTGGTTTTTTTGTCCTTGCGATAGTTTGCTGAGAATGATGGTTTCCAGCTTCATCCATGTCCCTACAAAGGACATGAACTCATCATTTTTTATGGCTGCACAGTATTCCATGGTGTATATGTGCCACATTTTCTTAATCCGGTCTATCGTTGTTGGACATTTGGGTTGGTTCCAAGTCTTTGCTATTGTGAATAGTGCCACAATAAACACATGTGTGCATATGTCTTTACAGCAGCATGATTTATAATTCTTTGGGTATATACCCCGTAATGGGATGGCTGGGTCAAATGGTATTTCTAGTTCTAGATCCCTGAGGAATGGCCACACTGACTTCCACAATGGTTAAACTAGTTTACACTCCTACCAACAGTGTAAAAGTGTTCCTATTTCTCCACATCCTCTCCAGCACCTGTTGTTTCCTGACTTTTGAATGATTGCCATTCTAACTTGTGTGAGATGGTATCTCATTGTGGTTTTGATTTGCATTTCTCTGATGGCCAGTGATGATGAGCATTTTTTCTTGTGTCTTTTGGCTGCATAAAGGTCTTCTTCTGAGAAGTGTCTGTTCATATCCTTTGCCCACTTGTTGACGGGTTGTTTGTTTTTTTCTTATAAATTTGTTTGAGCTCTTTGTAGATTCTGGATATTAGCCCTTTGTCAGATGAGTAGATTGCAAAAATTTTCTCCCATTCTGTAGGTTGCCTGTTCACTCTGATGGTAGTTTCTTTTGCTGTGCAGAAGCTCTTGAGTTTAATTAGATCCCATTTGTCAATTTTGGCTTTTGTTGCCATTGCTTTTGGTGTTTTAGACATGAAATCCTTGCCCATGCCTATGTCTTCAATGGTATTGCCTAGGTTTCCTTCTAGGGTTTGTATGGTTTTTGGTCTAACGTTTAAGCCTTTAATCCATCTTGAATTAATTTTTGTATAAGGTGTAAGGAAGGGATCCAGTTTCAGCTTTCTACAGCTAGCCAGTTTTCCCAGCACCATTTGTTAGGTAGGGAATCCTTTCCCCATTTCTTGTTTCAGTCAGGTTTGTCAAAGATCAGATAGTTGTAGATGTGTGGTATTATTTCTGAGGGCTACGTTCTGTTCCATTGGTCTATATCTCTGTTTTGGTACCAGTACCATGCTGTTTTGGTTACTGTAGCCTTGTAGTATAGTTTGAAGTCAGGTAGCATGATGCCTCCAGCATTGTTCTTTTGGCTTAGGATTGACTTGGCAATGCGGGCTCTTTTTTCGTTCCATATGAACTTTAAAGCTTTTTCCAATTCTCTGAAGAAAGTCATTGGTAACTTGATGGGGATGGCATTGAATCTATAAATTACCTTGGGCAGTATGGCCATTTTCACAATATTGATTCTTCTTACCCATGAGCATGGAATGTTCTTCCATTTGTTTGTATCCTCTTTTATTTCATTGAGCAGTGGTTTGTAGTTCTCCTTGAAGAGTCCTTCATATCCCTTGTAAATTGGATTCCTAGACATTTTATTCTCTTTGAAGCAATTGTGAATGGGAGTTCACTCATGATTTGGCTCTCTGTTTGTCTGTTATTGGTGTATAAGAATGCCTGTGATTTTTGCACATTGATTTTGTATCCTGAGACTTTGCTGAAGTTGCTTATCAGCTTAAGGAGATTTTGGGCTGAGACAATGGGGTTTTGTAGATATACAGTCATGTCATCTGCAAACAGGGACAATTTGACTTCCTCTTTTCCTAATAAATACCCTTTATTTCTTTCTCCTGCCTGATTGCCCTGGCCAGAACTTCCAATACTATGTTGAATAGGAGTGGTGAGAGAGGGCATCCCTGTCTTGTGCCAGTTTTCAAAGGGAATGCTTCCAGTTTTTGCCCATTCAGTATGATATTGGCTGTGGGTTTGTCATAAATAACTCTTATTATTTTGAGACACGTCCCATCAATACCTAATTTATTGAGAGTTTTCAGCATGAAGGGCTGTTGAATTTTGTCAAAGGCCTTTTCTGCATCTTTTGAGAAATCATGTGGTTTTTGTCTTTGGTTCTGTTTATATGCTGGATTACGTTTATTGATTTGCATATGTTGAACCAGCCTTGCATCCCAGGGATGAAGCCCACTTGATCATGTGGATAAGCTTTTTGATGTGTTGCTGGATTCGATTTGCCAGTATTTTATTGAGGATTTTTGCATCAGTGTTCATCAGGGATATTGGTCTAAAATTCTCTTTTTTTGTTGTGTCTCTGACAGGCTTTGGTATCAGGATGATGTTGGCCTCACAAAATGAGTTAGGCAGGATTCCCTCTTTTTCTATTGATTGGAATAGTTTCAGAAGGAATGGTACCAGCTCCTCCTTTTACCTCTGGTAGAATTCAGCTGTGAATCTGTCTGGTCCTGGACTTCTTTTGGTTGGTAAGCTATTAATTATTGCCTGAATTTCAGAGCCTGTTATTGGTCTATTCAGAGATTCAACTTCTTTTTTCTTAATGTGTTTGAGGCCTTCCTTGCCTTGCCTTTGTTGGGCTGTGGCTGCTGAAATATTTCACTCACAATTATCAATGGTCATAGAAGAACCAAAAGACACATCAGTGATACCCTAGGATAAGAACATACTCTACTATCCCTCCATTGTGTAATAACAAACTTATCCAGCCTTACGTTCCTGCTTTATAACCTTCAGTTAGATCCATTTCCTCATGTGTTTCCCTGGTTACTACTGCCATATACTAATCAGGACTTTCATTTCTTTGCTGTTTAAGTTTTTTCTTCCCAAAGCAAAGTCTATTCTTCTGTTTTTGGATTGTGAGGAGATTTGATCATTGGCCCCTCATTTGATCCTGGGGACAATGAGGGATATTGGGGACTGATTATTTTGAGAACAAACATTATCTTTTTATACTCCCTCTTAGGTCGAGTCGGTAGCCAGTCCCTAGGAGACGGCAAGCTGTTCTCCTATGTTTTAGGGCTGTCTCTACTGACCAAGAAGATTAAAGAAAATTTAGTAAGTTGATATTCCCAGGTTCATTTATCTAAACATAACTACTCCAGGTTTTAGGGTCTCACTCTTTCTCTATCAAGGCCTTAGTTTGATGTATGAAACTTACTAAGAGGACACATTTCATCTCCTCTACAACTTTCCCATTCTGTGTTCAGATCTGAGACTTGATCTTCAGCACAATCTACCAGAGGAACAGTATATAAACAAACAACTCCTTGAAAGCTCCCATAAAGGCTCTTTGGTTTTCATAGAAAACAGCTGTCGTTAGACTGTCATTTTTATCTTTCTCAAAGTTTCCAATGGTACTAAAAGCTCAGTTATTATTGTCCCCATAATGATCAGTGCAGCAGCTGCTTGTATTCCAGCACTTTACTTACCTGTACTCCATTCCAATTAAGCCCAGCTCAAGGTGTGAGTAATTATGATATCTCTGAATACCAAAAATTATTATCCTCCCCCACTTACCGTGAGCTTTGTGATTGCTTTTGCCTTCAAACAGGCAGGGAATCCAACTCCAAAATACCCTCCTGAAGGATGTGTGCTGTCTAGAACTAGTCTAGGATTTCCTCAAACACAGAGCCTGAGGAAAAGAATAAGAGCAAAGAGGGAAGTAAAACAGAGAAAGAGGAAGAGTAAATACAAAAGGTGTCTAATGGAGCTGACAGCATCACCAGAAAAACAGCTGTTTGGTTCAAATGTGAACAGCTGATATGTTCACAGGGAACATATCCAGAGACACAGCATGAAACCCCCATTTAGTAGTCTGCTTAGGCTACCAAAAGAACATACCACTGACTAGATGGCTTCAACAACAGAAGTTTATTTTGTCACAGCTCTGAAGGCTGGAAGTCCAAGATCAAGATGTCAGCAGGTCTGATTTCTCCCGAGGCTCTCTCCTTGGCTTGCAGATGGCCACCTTCTCACTGTGTTCCCACATGGCCTTTTCTCTGAGTGTGTGCATCCCTAGTGTCTTTTTCTTTCTATGAGGACACCAATCATATGGGATTAAAGCCCCACCTTTGTGACCTCATTTAGCCTTCATTGCCTCCTTAAAGTCCCTGTCTCCAAATACAGTCACATTGGAGGTTAGAGCTTCATAATATGAATTTGTGGGGGAGGGATTCAATTCAGTCTAGAACCTCCACTTCTCAAAACGGTCTGTTTTGTATATGTGAGGAGTAGTGGCGAGGTTGAGAGGACACATCAAGGGAAAGTTCAAGCAGTTCAACTATTGTATATTCCTTATTTCCTGTGTCTCATTGAGCAATGTCGGCCACATAAGCATTAACTCCCCACACGTTGAGGCCTATCTGGGCAGAATTTGAAGAGGACAGAAACTTGATGGGTCTATTCATCAAGTCCTCATTTGTAACAATAATTGTTTTCAATTAATGCTGTTTATCGGGCTCTATGGTCTCTAGCAGTGCTAAGGCTATAATTAGGAAGAAAGCTAAGAAGGCCTGGAGGAGGAAACTGGTAGAAGGGACCTGGAAGGGTGAAAATATATAGTATTGGAGATCTAATAGTATATTTTTTCTGGATTGGTAAGTTTTATCATCACATCAGATAATATGTTTGACTTTTAATGATTTGAGATATTAGACATTTCATTCTAAATGAAGCCAAACTAGCAATTTGTAATGGAGAACTCATATGACATAGTCTATGCTGATGATACAAATCTCTGAAATAATGTTTCTGTGGGATATGGAAAAATTAGCTGTTAGATTGCCAATTTGTGCAACTTGGGAATATTTGGCTACAGTAGAGCTTGTAAAGCGGTAGTCCTTGGTATTGTCCTTCAAAGCTAGGGGTGAAGGGTTATGAGGAAAGCTCTTATTTTTACAAAGTACTATGTACTCTTCTTGTCCTTTTTCGAAAATTGTCTGAACTTACAATTTTAGAGATAGAACAAATGATTACTGGGTTAAAGACTGGATATCCTTAGAAGCATGAATAATGACATATAATAAAGTGAATATAGATCTTTTTTGTTTTCATTGCAGGTTTTTGGCCCTGGACTGTTGTACTTTCAAGGATAGCCATAAGGGTTTTAGTCATTTTTAACCAGGATCAGCTGAGACAGTGATAGCAGGGCATTACACCAAGTGCGAGGCCTTCTGAGCTCAGGGACTTGTGCAATTGCAAAGGACATGCAATCATGAAGCTGGCCGTGTTTACAACATCATTTATTGCAAAATAAAGAACAAGAAACAAGTATTTTTACTATTTCACACAGAAAATATGTATTAGTACAAAGAAAGTGGAAAATATATTATTTTGAATAAAGTAAAAATTATATTAATATAAACAATCTTTCCCCACATATCAAAATTTAAACAGTCAATATTTAAACTTTAATTCAGAAAGTGACAATGTAATTTATTAATATTTTAATACTATATCATATTTAGTTGTTTTCTTCATATACGATTGCAGTTTAGGAACATTTATACAGTGTATCATAAAGCAAAACTGGAATATCTAATGTATTCTGATATAATTTTTATGATAGATGTAATATAGTATTTCTCATATATCCCACACCCAGCTTTCCCTATTATGAATATCTTACAATATTATGTTACATTGGTTAAAATTAGTTAACTGAAAGATGGAATGAAGGAAAATTAGCTTACATTGATACATAAGCATTAACTAAAGCCCATACTCTATTCAGATAGCCTTAGTTTTTACCCAATGTCCTTTTTCTGTTCCAGGATTCTATCTAGGATTCCCTATGACACATAGTTGCCAAGTCTCTTTATGTTCATCTTAACTGTGACAGTTGTTCAGACTTTTTATTTTTATTTTTTTTGGTTTTGATAACCTTGACGATTTTGAGGAGTACTCATCAGATATTTTGAAGGATGCCCCTCTACTGCAATTTTTCTGATGTTTTTACTCATGATTAGACTGGAGTTAGGGTTTGGGGAAGAATATCACAGACATAAAGTGCCGTTGTCATCATATCATATCTAAGATAGATGCTAAAGAGATGATTTACAACTGTTAATGTTGACCTTAATCACTGATGTGCTGTAATGTTTTTTAGGTTTCTCCACTGTAAGGTCATTCATTTTTCCTCCCCTTTCCATGTAGTACTCTTTGAAAGGAAGTCACTATGCACAACCCACGCTTGAGAGGAGAGGAGTCACTTTCCACCTCCTTAAGGCAGAATAATACCTAC
Source organism: Pongo abelii (assembly GCF_028885655.2). NCBI lineage: Eukaryota > Metazoa > Chordata > Mammalia > Primates > Hominidae > Pongo > Pongo abelii. Next base: position 87,042,854 of record NC_071991.2, on the reverse strand, counting down.
GTACATTTATTCTGTCCCTTTCCCCTATTTATCTATTTATGTATTAATAATCTATTCTTCTATTAATCAGTTTTTTATTTCTGTTAGTATGGCTTCATTCCAGCAGAGAGAAATCTGACTCCCAGTATCCACCATCCATTTACTCTCCTCAATTCCAGTGTGCACAGGAGCAATATAAAAATCATTAACCCATACCCCCCATAGGAACAACTTTATCAACAAAATTATAATGTCTATGTACGGTTACTTCTGCCTTTAGTTTTACAGCCTCTACTGATTTACAAAATTACTTAGATTGCCACGTTTTTTCCAATCCCCTTAAGTAAGGCTGCATTTTGTACTAGGCATATTATTTTATCACATTTTACATCTCATCCTGGGATTTCCCCATACCTCCTCAAAATAGTGTTTTCTATAAATTGTCATATATTAAAGCTCACTCTTTGCATTTTAAATTCTATGAGTATTTATAAATTCATAGTTTCATGTATTTGCCATTAGAATATAACACAGAATAAATTCATTTTCCATAAAATCTAGTTTTTTATCTTTTCAACCATCTTAACTCCCATCTGAACCTCTGGCAACAACTGATTGGATATAATTTATTTAGTTTTGCCTTCTCTACAATGCCATATAATTGGTCCCATGTAGTATGCAGCTTTTTCAGACTAGCTTTTTCACTTAGCAACATGTACTTAACATGCATCCATGTCTTTTCATAACTTGAGAACTCATTTACTTTTGTCTCTAAATAATATTTCATTTTATGGCTAACCATATTTTATTAATTAGTTGATGATTATTTGGATTATATCCACTTTTTGCCTGTTATAAATAATGTTGCTATGGACATTCGTGTAAAAGTATTTGTGAGGACATACATTTATATTTCTTACAGATATATAACTAGGAGTAGAATATATAACTGGATCATATGGTAACTCTATGTTGAACCATTTGAGGAACTGCCAGATTGTTTCCCAAGGTGGCCACATCATTTTATATTCTACCTATCTACAAATATGAAATATATCTCAAATATTTAGGTCTTCTTGGATTTATTTTGTCAGTGTTTTATAGCTTTCTGCATATAGATCCTATATATATTTTAATTTTATACAACAAGATTTCAAAATTTTGGCGCTATTTAAATTTTCTTCCTTTTAGTTTCAAATTCTAATATTTTGCTGCTGGTGTATAGGCAAGCAATTGAATTTTATATGTTGACGTTTCACTAGGTCAATTTAACACATGCACTCACTAGTTCCAGAAGTTTTTGTAGATGCATAGACAATTATGTCATATGCCAACAAAGATAATTTTATATTTTCCTCTAAATTTTATGTCTTTTATTTCTTTTTTCTTGTTTTCAGTAGATAGGACTTCCACTATGACATTGTGTAGGAGTCATAAGGGAATGCATCCTTGCCTTATTACTGATCTTAGGTGAAAAGAGAATATTTTCTCACCATTAAGCCTGTTGATATGGAAAATTACATTGAGTTTTTTTCAGTATTGAACCTGGAATAAACTCCATTTAGTTGTGGAGTAAAATTATTTTTGTATCTTTTTGGATGTGATTTGCTGATAATATTTTGTATCTATGTTCATAAGACATACTGTTCTGTAATTTTCCTTTCTTGTAATGTCTTTATTAGCTTTTATTAGGATAATGTTGCCCTTATAACAAGGAGTTAGAAAGTATCCCCTTTGCTTCTATTTACCGCCAAAAATTGTGAAGAATTTGTAGCATTTCTTATTCAAGTATTTGGTAGAATTAACCACCAAAGCCATATGAGTATGGTGATTTTGTTTTTAACTGTTATTTTAAGTTCAGGGGTACAAGTGCAGGTTTGTTACATAGGTAAAGTTGTGTCATGACAGCTTGTTGTACAGATTATTTCATCACCCAGGTATTAAGCCTAGTACCATTAGTTATTTTTCCTGATCCTCCCCCTCCTCCCATCTTCCACCTCCCCATCAAAAGGCCCCAGTGTGTGTTGTTCTCTCTACTCTATGTGTCCATGTGTTCTCACCATTTAGCTCCCACTTATAGGTGAGAAACTGTGGTATTTGATTTTCTGTTCCTATGTTAGTTTGCTAAGGATAATGGCCTCCAGCTCCATCCATGTTCCTGCAAAGGACGTGATCCTGTTCTTTTTTAATGGCTGCATAGTATTCCATTGTGTAAACATACCATACTTTAAAAACTGAATAAATAATTAACAACTTCCCAAAAGAAAAATCACCATAAAGCCCACAAAGATGAGACAGTATGGTGATTTTTCTTTTAGAAAGTTATTAATTATTGATTCAGTTTTCTAAGTATATACAAGCCCATTTATATTTTCTCATTCTCTTTCTATAAACCTTGGTGGTTTGTATCTTCCAAAAAATAAGTCCATTTCATCTAATATAAAAATTGTGAGTATTCAAGATGTGAAATCAACCTAAGTGTCCATCAGTGGATGAATGGAGAAAGAAAAAGTGGTACATTTAGACAATGTAATACTACTCAGACATAAAAAATAATGAAACCCTGTAATTTGCTGGCACATGGATGGAACTGGAGGAAATTGTGTTAAATGAAATAAACCAAGCACAGAAAGACAAATATTACATGTTCTCACTCATATGTGAGAACCAAAAAAAACTGAACTGATGGAGATAGAGAGTAGAATGATGGTTACCAGCAGCTGGGAAGGGTAGTAGGGCATGGGGAATATAGAGGGGAAGGTTGATGAGCACAAAGATACAGTTAGGTAGAAGGAACTAAATCTAATGCTTGATAGCACAATAGGACAACTACAGTTAACAATAGCATATTGTATATTTCAAAATAACTAAAAAAGTAGAATTGGAAAGTTTCTAACACAAAGAAGTGATAAACACTTGAGGTGATAGATATTCCAATTACCCTGGTTACCTTAGCTAGACATTTATTGATTTTTAAAAATATTTTCATAGAGGCAACTTTTGGTTAACTTGATTGTCCCTAGTGTTTTACTGTTAAAAATGTTATGGATTTCTGCTCTTTTATTTCTTCTCTTTGTTTTGGGCTTAAATTGACCTTCTTTCTATAGTTTTCTATGTGAAATATGGATTAAAATATTACTGATTTAGATATTTCTTACTTTCTTATATATGCATTTAGTATTAAAAATTTCTGTCATGCCCCTGCTTTAACTATATCCCATACATTTTGGTAAGTTGTATTTGTATTTTACTCTGTTCAAAATATTTCTAAATATTTGTTGAATCTACTTTTTTGACTTATAGGTTACTTGGATATATGATGTTAAACTTGTAAATATTTGCAGTGTTACTATTTTTTTATTTCTAATTCAACTCTACTGTAGTTTGAGATACTTTCTATTATTTCTATTCTTTTTCAGTTTTAATATGTGTTTTATGGCCCAGAACATGGTATATCCTGGTAAATTATTCATATAAGCTTTCAAACTTTGTGTATTTTGCTATTGTTACATGGAATATTCTAAAATTGTCGATTAGATTAAATTAATTGATGGGGCTGTTCAATTCATCTATATTCTCAATGATTTTCTATCTGCTGGATCTATCATCTACTGAAAGAAGAGTATTGAATCTCCACCTCTAATAGGAGACATGCCTAATTCTCTTTGCAGTTTTTGCTTTATATATTTTGCTGCTCTGTTATTAGGTGCCTACACATTTGGGACTATTATATTGTCCTAGAGAATTCACCCCTTTAACATATATCATATCTATGTTTTTGCGGATGATTTTCTTGTTCTGAAAGCTGCTTCATTTGAAATTAATATAGCTACTTCAGATACTTTTGATTAGTGTTATGATATAAACTTCTTCCTCAGTTTACCTTTAAGCTGTTGGAATCCTTATATTAAACTGTGTTTCTTGTAGAGAACATATTTTTGTGTCTGTTTTTCTTTAAATCCATACTGAAAATCTTTATTTAAAACTGGCATATTTAGATCATTGACATTTAAAGTGACTCTTGATATAGTTGGCTCAATATTCTCCATATATGTAGCTGTTTTCTCTTTTTTGGCAGTTGTTTTTCCCTCCCCCATTTTTCTGCTTTCTCTAGCTTTAATTCAGCATTTTATATAATTCCACTTTATCTCCTCTATTAGCATGTCAATGATACTTCCTTTTAAATTTTACATTGATTGTTCTAGAGTTTCAATATACATTTTTTAACCAGTAAAGTGTATTTTCATATGACACTATACTACTTAATGTGTAATGCCTATATGTTTATTTATATATGTATGTTTGTGTATATATGTGTATATCTATATAAAATTCTTTCTACATATACATATACAAATATGTATACATATACAAATTATCTACATATACACATATATGTATGTGTAGAATATTATTTTGTCATATATGCATATGCCACATATACATCATAAAAACATATATGTATGCATATATGTATTTATGCATATGTCTTATATGTATGCTTATATATACATAGGTATGTATACATATGTCTTACATAGGTCTGTATACATATGTCTTACATAGGTATGTTTATACATATGTATAAATATATATGACATATAAATGACATATATGTATATGACAGAAAATTCTAATTCCTCCCATTGCTGATGATGTTTCTGTTATTCACTGATTTGTATACTGTAATCACCCAACACATTATTACTGTTACTTTAAAAAAGGTTATCTTTTAGATTAAGAATAAGAAAAATAAATGATTTTATTTAATCATTATTTATTCCTTTTCTGATATTCTTTTCTTTTTAATGGAGATCCAAGTTCCTGATGGATATAATTTTCCTTTTCCCTGAAGAACCTCTTTTAAAATTTTTTTGCCGACAGGTCTTTTGATGGTGTATTTTCTCAGTTTTTGTTTGTCTGAAAGTCTTTATTTCTTCTTCACTGTTGAAGGAGAAGGTTAATTTTGCTGGATACAGAATTTCTGTTTGGGAGGGGTTTTTTTATTTTAAATATTCGCTATTCTTTCTTACTGCTTGAATGGAATCACCATGCTGTGTTTCTCACTGTAACTCCTTGTTTCTCACTCCTTGTTCTTTGCTAAGTACAGTGATTATTTTCCCTGTCTAATTTCTTTCAAGATTTTCTTATCTCAGTTTTCTGAAGTTAGAATATGTTATCCTTAGGTGTAATATTTTTGGAATTTATCCTGCTTGGTTTTCCTTGAGCTTCCTGGATCTATGGTTTTGTGTATGTCATTAATTTTGAATGCTCTTGACCATTATTACTTCAACTATTTTGTCTGCTTTTGCCTCTCTTTCTTCTCCCCCCCTGGCATTCCAATTACATTTACTTTACCTTTTGTAATTATTCCCACAGTTCTTGGGTGTTCAGTTTTATTCTCCTCTTTGCATTCAGAAGTTTCTATTGATACATCTTCAAGTTCACTGTTTCTTCCCTTGGTTGTATCCAGTGGACTGATTCACTGAGATGGAGTTTCACCCTTGTTGCCCAGGTTGGAGTGCAATGGTGTGATCTCGGCTCACTGCAACCTCCACCTCCTGGGTTCAAGTGATTCTCCTGTCTCAGCCTCCCAAGTAGCTGGGATTACCAGTGCGTGCCACCACGCCTGGCTAATTTTGTATTTTTTGTTTTAGTAGAGACAGGGTTTCACCATGTTGATCAGGCTGGTCTCGAACTTCTGACCTCAAGTGATCTACCCGCCTCGGCCTCCCAAAGTGCTGGGATTATAGGCATGAGCCACCACACCCAGCCCAAAGTCATTCTTAAATCACTGTAATGTTTTTGATTTTTTTTTTTTTTGGTTTCAACATTTTTAATGCTAGCTGTCAGCATGCTCATGCAAGATTTTGTTGATATTATTCACACCATCTTTATAGTTCAAGCTTCTTTCAAGCATTCATTCTTTCAATAAACATTCCCTCAAGGACTACCATGTACCAAGCCTTGAACCAGGTCTTGGGAATACAAGATAAATTAAGCTTGCCCTCTGGTCTCCAGTAGCTTACAGTCCTATTTATCTCAAATAATAAATGTTTCATAACAATTGCTTTCTCTTTTTGGCTTTGTGAATATAAGAAAGCCTTAGGAGAGTACATATAAAATTTATTTTGAACCCTTTGTATTAAGAATTCTGACTCCATTTTTTTTTTTTTTTTTAATGTTTGACTTCTGATAGCTTCTAAGTCTTCCTCCTCTGTATGTCTTTTGTTCCACATCTGAGCAAGCTAATAAGAAAGCCTGGGTGCTTTCTGCTTTGGTGTTTACAGGAGATCCAAACCATACAACCCTCTGCTTGCACACAGGAACTCTCACCTCAATCTCACTTTCTAACCACAAGCAAAACCCAAAGGCAGTCTCCTTTCCTTTCTCCTATAAACCATTGTGGACCTGCTTGGGAGGCCTGTACCCCATTGTCCACAAAAACTTGAATTCTGTAAGTAATAACTTTTTAAGCTCTTTTGGAGTGGGTTTCACATCCTCAGTCTCAACATCTGGATTAAATATTGACTGAGAGTAAATCCTGCACCTTCAGAATGGCTACAAAATGCTCTCTTAGTTAATGTAAGCAGAGACACACACAAACTCTATCTGTTATTGAATGTTGACTACTTTTTTCCATGAGTTCTTAACATCTTAATTATTTTTAAAAAATCCTCTGATGATTCCAACATCTGTCTCATTCCTCAGACTGTTTCTGCTGCTTACTTTGGCTTTAAATACTTTTTTTTGGCCTTTTAAAATGTCTTATAATTTTTGGTTTAAAGTCCAACTTGTATCAGTTAACAGAACTGAGGTATATCAGCCTTTAATGTCAGGAGTTATATTAATCTGGGTAGGAGTTGGGCTGTGTTTAATGTTTGTTATAGTTTTAGATGCCATAGTCCTTTATATTCCTGCAGTACTCTTATTTGTGTTTATTTTTTTGACTTTGGGATTCCCTAAGTCTTCTTCAGACAGATTCTGCATGTTGTAGTAATTTCAGATATAATCCCCTGATATTAACTGAAGCCCTGACCTAATAATGGTCACGTTTGGGGTAGAAAAAGCACATTATAATCTCACATGAAATCTCATTCTTTCAGTGGGCTTGTGTCTCTGACCTGTGACCTTCACAAGTATTTTTCTCATGATAGCTTTCCCTCCTCTGTGCCATTTATGTAAGACAAGAAGACTGCTAGAAGGTGCTAGCGTGAAAAGAATGTCGTTTCCAAGCTTAGACAAGGCTCTGGTATCTTTCTCCCGGAGGATAGACCTTTGTTACAGATAATGCACTGGGCATATTTTACAATGATTGCTATTCCTCTGTTCTTGCCAGAGATAGGAGGAAACCTTTTTTTTTTTTTCTTCATCATGGGAACAAGGTGAGGTTCTTTGAGGTAACATTCCCTAAGACAGGAACCCCAGGACTTTCCACTCTAAGGATTTCCCACATTCAGGATCCAGAAGTTTTCAAACCTACCTCTTAAGTTTTCCTATTAGTTTATGGCCCCAGAGGCTTCTGCTCCAGGTAAGCAGTTCTCTGCAACTCTGAATTTGCCTGTATTTCTAGATTTTAAGGTGACAGTTTGCCCTGTAATATCAGTTCTCTGACGAGTCCAAGAAAAGTCATCAATTTTAAGTTTCTTTAACTATTTCTTATTGTAAGGATGGGAATTGCAAATGCTAAGCTCTTTAAAGATTTGGGCTAAAACTGGAGGTAATGCTCATATTCTGTTTTTATCAAATTCACTGTTGTATATATATCATCTATCCTTCACACTCAGACAAAATCAAAACAATATTCAGTGATCAGTCACTCATTTTTAGATATTTGGGTTAACTGACAAAGGCTTTCATTTCCTTCTCCTATATAATCCTTGTACAATGGAACAAGGAGATAAGCAGTGAAAGGCCAAGGGAATGTCTGGAGTTAGGACTTCAGGTGATTCACAACTTGGCTGCCACTCGAGACTGCCCAAGTCCAGATTTCTTCCTTCTATAAGAATATTGATTCTTACTAATAAGATGAACCTAAATGTGGTCCAGGAGTCAGCATCTTCTACATGGTACTCAGATCTTCAAAAAGAAAAAAAAGGAAAAAAATACAACCCCATTAAATAAGACAGTTATAGCTGCTGCTTTTTCTTTTTCATCATCCTTGTCTCTGTTTTCCTTTTCTTACCCCTCTTTTCTTCATGTAAGGCTTTCCTTATAACGCAATATAATTAGACAGAAACATAATAGTAACATATTACCAAGAGTGCAATTATTTCTACTTTAAAGTATAAAACTGATTAAACAAAATTGATAATATTAATCTCAGTTAAGTTAGTTATTTTAATACAGACAGGTGAAAAAGTACTCATTATTCATCACTTTAGTAAGTTTCACATACCACCTCTTCTAACCAGAAAGGAATATTCTCTCAAGTAAAGTAGTTCCTCATTCTTTCAAAAACTTAAAGTGCTATATCTATAATGCTTTGGTATCCTAATTTCCCTTTATCTGGATTACATAGCCCATTGACATTCAAGCACAGTAAAAGAAAATGCTAAAATTTTATCTTGAATGTTAAAGCACAAGGACTTCTGTGAATGATGAGAGATTTCTCGAGTGTCACTGGTCAACACTCATTCCAACATATTGACAGAACGAAAATACTAACACCTAACTCCCTAGTAAAATATATACTTTCAGTACAGAAAATAAAATAACCCTGTCTTCTACTTGTTGAGAAAAAGTAGGTAAAATATTAAAGTGGAAAAATATGGCATTAGAGAGAGAAGTACCTGAATTTGAATCCTGAACTTGCTATGCAGCTTCAATGAGTTATACAACCTCTCTAATCCTTGGTTTCCTTAACCTTAAAATGGATACACTAATATTTAACTGGAAGAATTGTTGAAATGTTTAATTTGGTTCATCAAAATAAGTAATGCAGAATGATAGATATTCAATAAGTGATAACTATAATTATTGTTAATGTGTAAAAGTTTTCTTGCAAAGATATATTTCATTAAAAACCGTCACAACTTGCATTTGAAATGAATAGAGAAAGATCTGCTACTCTATTTCTACTCATACCTCCAGATAGCATGATGCTTCTTCCTGAAATAGGAGGAGGAGGGGCTGGGCACCGTGGCTCACGCCTGTAATCCCAGCACTTTGGGAGGCTGAGGCGGGCAGATCACGAGGTCAGGAGATCGAGACCATCCTGGCTAACACGGTGAAACCCCGTCTCTACTAAAAATACAAAAAAATTAGCCGGGCTTGGTGGCGGGCGCCTGTAGTCCCAGCTACTCGGGAGGCTGGGGCAGGATGATGGCATGAAGTCGGGAGGCAGAGCTTGCAGTGAGCCAAGATGGTGCCACTGCACCCCAGCCTGGGCGACAGAGCAAGACTCTGTCTCAAAAAAATAAAATAGAGGAGGAGGAAGGGGAAGAGGAGGAGGAGAAAGAAAGGAGGAGGCAGAGATGGCTCCACTCCTGAATACGTTTTAGGTAGTGTGGTATTTAAGCACTTCATCTTGACCAAATTTGATAACAATTAAAGTTTGTTTCCAGGTTCCTTGGGACTCTATTTTAGTGTTCGTTTCCACTCCAGATTAGACCTTTCCAAATAATCTCAGAAACTTTAGACGTCTTCCAATCAAACTCTGCTCTCTTCAAAAGACTGCCAGCAGTCTTTTATACCTCTCTATATTGCCATTCCAGAAATACTGGTACTTGGGGTCATGTTTCTAACTAGGGAATTGAGAGTTATAGATAGCATAAGGAGTAGTATAAGGATATTGCAACAAGAAGTTTGTAAAGGATCCCTGAGTAAGAGATCTCAAGCCTTAGACGGAAGAAATATATCATGTTTGCATGTGTGTTAGTGTGTTAGTGTGTGTGTGTATGTGTGTCTCATCCAGCTTGTGGCCCTATGAGCCCTGTACAGAAGATGGTAGAGGCTGAGAACATAGACATTGCCACATTTAATAATGCAAAACGGTATTCCTTTAGTTGAATACTTCTTTTCAGAAATCCACACAAAATCAGATATAAAGAAATTCAACAGAAAAGAAAAATCAGGCTAGGCATGATGGCTCACTCCTGTAATCTAAGCATTTTGGGAGACTGAGGCAGGAGGATGGCTTGAGCTCAGGAGTTCAAGACCAGCCTGGCCAACATGGCAAAACTCTGTATCTACAAAATATACAAAAATTAGGTGGGCGTGGTGGTGCACGCATCTATAGTTAAGCTGCTTGGAGACTGAGACAGAAGGATCACTTGAACCCAGGAAGCTGAGGTTACAGTGAGCTGCCATCACACTACTGCACTCCAGCCTGGGTGACAAAGTGAGACTCTGTCTCAAAAAAAAAAAAAAAAAATTACCTAAGCATGGTGGTGCATGCCTGTGGTCCCAGCTACCTGGGAGGCTGAGGTGGGAGGATGGCTTCAGCCTGAGAGGTGAAGGTTGCAGTGAGCTGAGATGGTGCCATTGCACTCCAGCCTGGTTGACAGAGCGAGACTTTGTCTCCAAGAAAAAAAGAAAAAAGATCACTTTTTCTAGTTTGTTTATTTAATAAATTGGCAACAATTTGTTAATTTTTTCAAAAGAGTTTTAAAATGTGTTATTTATTCCAAAGAAACTCATAAAACATTGAGAAAGGAAGAAAAACAATGGTTTTTCTTCATACTAACACATAGCAAATATTGAATGAGCAATTCAATTCCATCAGCTTTCAAAACCCAGGGTATTTGGTTCTTGTTTGTGATGGTGCTGGTAGTGGCAATATATATGTAAGTGTGTATATTTTAAATTATAAAGGATTTTGAAATCCTTGTACCTTAATTATTGAACCTGCAGTCATTTAATATGGAGTTTCACCAGTCTATGTGTGAAAGACTGATGAAAGGGTTAAAAGAATTCACAATTTCCCAAAAGAGAAAAGAAATCATGAAATGCATCCACTATTAGAGTCTAAATGGTAATGCAGCCTCATTTAAATAACAAGGAAATTATAACTTTCCCAATAATTAAAAGCTTAAAGCAGCTTAAAAATAGCTCTGAGTGAACACAGGACCACTAAAAACAAAATGGAAGAATGGAAGCTCAGTTCCTACCTTACCACTGAAGAATTTTAAGTCATCATTCCTGTAAACATTTCTCCAGTGGCTCCACGGAATTTAAAAATGCCTTCCAAATTGCCTTCAGTTTTCACAGGCCATCTAAAAGAAACATCATTTTCCTTTTTAGCAAACATGATAAAGACCTTGAGGAGATATAAGCAATCTATTGATGAGGACAAGAATGGCTTTTAATTTGCCATGGGTGATTTGAGCCACAAGTTACTGGAGCACCAAATCTGTGAAGCTGACATCTATAGGTCAAAAATAAAAACAAAAGAGTAAATAAAACACAATCCATGAACAAACACATTTTTAAAAAATTAGATTAAATTGTGTAGTTCCAGTTGAAAGAAATTTTCAAAGGAAATAGTATCATCTTTTGGTCCATTGTAAGATGCAAAAAAAAAAAAGCATTGGAAAAGATTATTCTACATCAGAGAAGCGGAGAAAATGCATAACATCTAGTTTATGGTAAAATTTTTTCTCTCTGCTATGAATGTTAGGACGAGTTGGGTATACATCTTTGTGTGGACATATGTTTTCATTTATCTGGGATTGTTTCTCTGGTGACTTATTTTGTGACCTTGCCAAACATTCGGGTATTTTCCAGTTTTCCTTTTCTTTTTTGATGTATAGTTCAATTCCATTACATTCATGTAACATACTTTGTATTATTTCCATTTGTAACATTTGGGGGGCTTCTTTTGTGGTACAGGAGATGGCCTATCCCTTTGCTCCATGTACACTTGGAAAGACTATCTTTTCTGCTCATTTGATAGAGTTCTTTATAAATAGCAATTTGAATAATTTCGTTGATACTGATGTTCAATGCTTCTATATCGTTAGAGATTTTCTATTTACTTTTTCTATCTTATCAATTACTGCAAAAGGAGTACAATATATATTTGTAGGTTTGTCCATTTTTTCCTTTTAGTTCTATCAGTCTTTAAAGTTCTATAAGTACTTTAATGTTTTGTTATTTGTTCCATGCATATTTGATATTTTTATGTCTTCTCCAGATAGACCCTTTATCACTATAAAATTAAAATTTTTTTATCCCTTTTTTTTTTTTTTTTTTTTTGACAGAGTCTTGCTCTTTCTCTGTCACCCAGGCTGAAGTCCAATGGCAAGATCTTGCCTCATTGCAACCTCTACCTCTGGGACTCAAGTGATTCCGTGCCTCACCCTCCCAAGTGGCTGGGACTACAGACATGGGCCACTATACCCAGCTAATTTTTGTATTTTTAGTAGAGATAGAGTTTCACTGTGTTGGTCAGGCTCGTCTTGAACTCCTGAGCTCAGGCGATCCGCCCGCCTCAGCCTCCGAAAGTGCTGGGATTACAGGCATGAGCCACTGTGCCTGGCCATCTCTTTATCCCTTATAAAAGTCATTTTGAAATATGCTTTGTATGATATTAATATAGTCTTCCAGCTCTCTTTTCATTAGTATTTGCATATGTTATTTTTAATTTTTAAACTTTCTATATTTTTATGCTTAAAGGGGATTGTTCTATAGACAAAATACTTTTGGTCTTGCTTTTTTTTTTTAAAGCCAATATGACAGTCTCTGCATTTTAATTGGAATATTTAGACCATATACATTTAAGGTAAAGTGATAATGTGTGTGGTTGGCCAAATAATGCCATACCCAAAGATATCCACAGCCTAATCCACAGGATCTGAGAACGTACATGATAAAGGGGATTACATTATGTTGCAGATGAAATTGAGGTTAATAATGAGTTGACCTGAAAATAGAGAGATTATCTTATTTAATTAATTACAGGGTCCTTAATACTGGAATAGGGAAGTGGAAGGGAGAGATGTGGCATAAAAAGGGCTTGGCCCAATTTTGATATACAAAAGTGATCAATAGGCAAGGAATATGGGCAACCTCTATAAACTGAAAAAGAAAATGTTATTTGGATTCTTTCACAGAAGAAAAGCAGTCCTACTGATAACTTCATTTTAGTTAATTGAGACCCATTTCAGAAATCTAATGCTGGGAAGTAATATAGAATAGTGAAGGTAAAGTTACAAAGATGAAATTTTTCATCTCATCAATTGGCATTCGTGTGTATGTATACATACATAAACTCATAGTATATGTCTACATATACACACAAACACAAAACCCACATATATTCACTTAATTAAATCAATTAAAATTCAATCAAATTTTTAGTACCTTCAATATGTAATTTAGCAGTTACAGTGGCATCTATCCCTAAATAGTTTTTATTTATGGGGTATGATATGTAATAACTGAAGTGGTGATAATACAAAGTACTATGATGTTTGACAAAAGTAAAGTGCAAATTGAATCCAAATGCTAAATAAGGAATAAAATTAGTAATCGAGTGTAACAAATCATGACTGCAGAAGTGTTTAATGAAAAGTTTACATATGAAATGGATATTGCAAAGAGCTCTTAAATGCCTTTACTAAGATGTTTAGACTTTAGTCAAGAGTTAGTGGGGAAGATGAAAATGTTTTTTCTTTTCTTTCCTTTTTTTCTTTTAAGTAGTGAAATCATCTAAACCAGAATCCTCTTTTAGAAAGATCATATTGATGATAGTAAAGAAATGGGAATGGCAAGAACATACGAGAAGGGTGTCTAGGTTAAAAACTAATGCAATAATTCATCCATGAGAAATAAAAGAATAAACTCTGTACTGGAAGGATATAAAAAGGAAACATATATGAATACTACAGAAGTAGAATGAACAGAATTTGAAGACAGAAAAACCATAAAATGGTTTTTATATAAATTATTTGAATTATATATAATTTATAAGTTGGATCTCCTGGGTTTTGTACTCAGTGGTTAAACTCCTTGTAATTCCACGTATGAACTATTATTTACTTTGCTGGTATTTATCCCTTATGGCCAGCCTCTTAATAATTTGAATAATATTATTATGTCCATCAGATAGAAAGAGAAAGGGTAGTAAAATGGAATCCACTTAGTTGTCCTTCCTACTTGCCAGTAATATTCTGGGAAAAAAAAACCAGTTAATATGGTATAAGCTTATACATTTTTACTTTATATACTGCCTTAATATATAATTAGAAGATGAATATAAGTAAAAGGTCTACTGTATTTGATCTTTGGATGACTTCACAACAAATAATTGTTTTTTCATCTGAACTTCACATTTAAAACTTTCAAGCATGAGAACTTAGAGAACGCGCAATTGCTTACTCCAAGTACTTGTAACAGTAGAATATTTATATATGTAAAAATGTGAAATTATTATTTATAATCTATCCCTTTTGTATACATAAGTCTCATTAGGTAATTATGCCCCAAACTGAGAAGAAAGTGTAATCACAGGCATATAAATATATAATATATATATTTTTTATGTCATATTCATTATCACAATGTAATTTTATTTGATAAATCAATTAAGCCTAGTTAATAAATACTATAGAAAAGGACTATAACTTTATTTCTCTTAATGGATTATTTGTAGCAAAAATAATATAATTTTGTTTGAAAAACAGTTATTTACAGGTATAATATATAGAGGAAATTGGTTGGAAATAAAGCAATTATTTGCTATGAAACTTTTTAGATGTCACCCCTACCTAACTTGTAGAATTCTTGGTCTTTCAGAATGTATGGCATAGAGACCTTTATGAAAGATAATTCCATTACCTCTCTGTTTCAGATGTATTGTTTCAGGACAGGCAAACCCCAAAATTGGGGTTTAGCCCAAAAGAGTTCTTGGCTTCACCCAGGAAGGAATTCAAGGGCAAGCTGCTGGCGGAGTTAGACAGCAATCTTTTATTGAATGGTACTGCTCTTTGCAGAGCAGGGCTAACTCATAGACAATGCACCCAGATTTGCTAATGTATGGGTTCTTGGCAACTGAAATTAACTCCTCTAAATCCACTTTCAATTATGTGCAAATTAATGGGGGGGTCAATGCAAATTGGGGAGCAGGTTACCTAAAACTTTCTAAGAAAGGGGCAGTCATTTCTGGGTTGTTGCCTTGGAAAATGGTAGTAACTTTTGGGCCATTGCCATGGCATTTGTAAACTGTCATGGCACTGGTGGGTGTGTCTTATGCCATTGAGCAATGAGGGCAGCTAGAGATCATTTTCATTGCCACCTGCTTGTTACTGTCAGTTTCTTCATTTTATCCTGGCTGGACAAGATTTTGTTTTGGTCATCGGGGTTGTGAACAGAATCAAAAGTTCTGCCGGTCTCTCACCTCGTACAGCTGAGTTCATAAGTTGTTCCTTCATGGAATTTTTTTTTTTTTTTTGAGGCAGAGTTTCTCTTTTGTTGCCCAGGCTAAAGTGCAATGGCACGATCTCAGCTCACCGCAACCTCCGCCTCCTGGGTTCAAAGGATTCTCCTGCCTCAGCCTCCCAAGTAGCTGGGATTACAGGCATGTGCCACCACGCCCAGCTAATTTTGTATTTTTAGTAGAGACAGGGTTTCTCCATGTTGGCCAGGGTGGTCTTGAACTCCTGTCTTCAGGTGATCTACCCACCTCGGCCTCCCAAAGTGCTGGGATTACAGGTATGAGCCACCATGCCCGGCCCCTTCATGGATTTTAATCATTGCCTCACGAACCACCACTCATTAAATTAAAGGTCTTTACTACTTTAGTAAGTACATATTTGCACTTAGTAAAGGGAGATATAAAATAGTCCAGTGAAAACAAGAAATGCAGCTGAGGATCTAAATGTATTTCTTATTACACATAGCAAGGTCTTATTCTTAAAATCTTTAAAATTTTTTAAATCATATATATCTGGGGCAGGGAGGAAGGAGCTCTCTCTGTTCAAAAGCTTGGCTTCAAATATCAATAGATGTAGGCAAGTAGGTAATTCTTAGATGACAAAATAAGAATGTGTATTGTTATGAAAGCTGGCTTTTCTGCTCCAAGAACAATAAAGTTGGCTGGCTGGCAAGACAAGAGACAGCTGGAAGCTGAAGATTAAGTGTGTACGAGTATTATATTTTAAAATTTGAGAAATGACCTCAGCACTACTTGCTCCTACCACTTCTATCTGCAGCAAAACTGTTTATAACATTATGCTCCAGGAAAGTATAGGAAACAGATCTACCAACATTGCACATGATGAAAACTCATAAATTAAAAAAAAAATGCTTTCTAATAACATACAGAAACAAGGCTAAAAGTTAGAACTACAGTTCAGGCATCTATGCTGGTAAAGTCCCTAAGCCTTATTAATCAAATTATTAGTAAATTTGCAAAATAAAGAAATGACTTACAATTGACAACTTCATAGGCAAAAGAACTGAAATTGTGGGAGAAAACTGAAAATCACTTCCCAACTATTTCTGTAATGTATGTCAATAGCAAAACCCAGAATTTTCAAACCTTATTTTCCAAAGGGAAAATTAGAAAAAGAGCTGCATGCCGCACATTTGTTATTAAGGGGACTGATTCGAAATCAGTCGAAATGTAAAGATGAAGTTTTTCATCATTGAAAATTATTTCCAGATAAGTGGATTTTTTGGCTACAGCAAGATAATAAACAGTTTAGGAACAAAAACAGAGCTGTAATATCACCACCACTCACGATCCAGGACTTCAAGTAATGGTGAAAACTAGAACAATAATTATTGCCCCCTGACGCTCCTAAAAACACACAGTCTTCTGCTTGGGGAAGAAAGGAGAGAGAAGAGAAAGAAATCACAGAAATAGCCAAAGGGAAAAACCAAAGAGGAAAAGGTGCAAAACAAGAAAGCAGGAGAGTGAAGCTGAGTTTTATGGCTCCTTCTGCTCCCTGGTTGCATGCACCCATATCTTCCCTGGTCTAAAGAGTTCTAAAGATGATGTATAAGGGAGCAATGCAAAAATAGCAGAGAATAATTTGGGTAATTTATTAGGTCTGTAACGACTCTCATTTTCATTATCATCACATTACCTTTTATATTCACTCTTCCCAACTTGAAGTGCAAAATGCAGATGGCAAGTTCCTTTGAGAAAGCACATTGTTTTGTTGCTTAATGTTTCAAAAGGATGATGTATAATGAATTGAGCATAACACATAATTACAGCTTGTTCACTGTATTTAGCATTGAAAAGTTCATAGCCAGATGGAAACATCTGACGAAAACTAGGAGTGTCTCTTACTAAGCATGTGCCATAATATGTCTAGGACCTAAATTTATGAATCCTGGGCATAAGCACTTTTAAATAGAAATGCTAATAGATATTTGACTATAGTGTCAAGAAAATCCCTGCTCTAATGAAAATGTTCAGATGTTTCAATAGGCTAAGGCTTGACAAGAATAAGGGATACAGAATTTTGCAGCCCCTGCTGGGTTTTTTTTTTTGCATTAGAAAAAGAAGGAGAAACCGTGGTATCCAGGCACAGGGAATACATTTCTGGAAGCTATTTAAGAAGAACACACCAGCAAAAGAACCAGTACATTCTAGCTACATTGTAAAACATTAGAGGCTTTTATTTTATTCAACTATTACTCAATATAAAATATTGTTCACAGTCAAAAGAAAAGTCATCCTTAAGCCTTTTATTAGAATTTTTCATAATGTTATTTAGATAGACTCCCAGCATGCCTGTTTAAGATTGCCTTACAAAGCAGAGGCAAAAGTCTAGGCTGTCTTGGAAACAGGGTTAAAAGTAATTTAGGTTTTATTCCAATAACATATACTTCGTAGAAATGGACTTCCGAGTCTCAACTATATGTTTATAAAACCTGAACATAAGAAAAATTCCATCCCTTTCATCCACCTCACATTTATAAGAAAAATAGCAAATATTTCCAATTACTTGGTGTTTGGGATGAGTGTACAATGGACCCTTTCATTTTATGAATATGACATTTGAGTAAGTTTGTAGATATGGCATTTCAGCAAGTTTGTTGTATTTAAAGACATTCTTTAAATGAGGTTCAGAACATTTGCATTGCAATGTATCTACTTAAAAATACCTTTGTATCCTCATTAAAATCTTAGACTCCATCCCTCCAAAACATATGCACACACACAGACACACAGACACACACACAACTAACTTTTGATAGTGTTAGCAATGGGGAAAAAAAAAAAGGACAGATAATACCTCATCATTTATATCATTTTATGGTAGGAACAATACAGAGATACAAAACTATTCGTGAAAACTTCCTTGTTGTCAGGTGTCAACTGAACAAGTTAAATTGCATTGACTGTGGGCTTTAATCACATTCTCCTGAGTTCCAACTATGTGTAATTCCTGCTCAGGATGCCTACTGGGATGTGTAATGGGCATATCAAACTTGAACATGCCTCAGACAGAATTTTTGATACATTCTACCTGTCCGGAGCTACTTTTCTTTGATTCCCTACCAAATTTTCAGTTCATGAGACCTTTATCAACACTTTTGCAGACCAAAAATGTAATGGATAGCTTTGACTCTTTTCTTCTCTACCACCTTCATGCTGCCAGCACCCCCTCTCCCATATAGTTAGTTTATTGGATTGTATTATTCTACCTCCCTTATCATTGTTTGTATGAATTACTACATTTGTCTCCTAAAGGAACTCCTTGTTTTCATTCTTGACCTGTTAAAGCATCTTCCCCAAAGGCCAGCCAAAGGGATCTGTTTGGAACATACATGTTTATGTTCTAGGCCACTGCCACTTTCTTGATCTAATTTGTCTCACATTTTGCTTTGTTCACTGACTTTCAAACAAACTAGTATTCTTTCTAGTCCATCAGAAGCCAAGCTCCTTCTTCCCTCAGAGTATTTGTACATTTCTTCTTTGCATAAATGCCCTAAATTTACATTTTTCATTCAGGTATTGTATTAGTCTGTTCCCACACTGCTAATAAGGACATATCCAAGGCTGGGTAATTTATAAGGGAAAGAAGTTTAATTGACTCAAAGTTCCACATGGCTGGGGAGGCCCCACAATTATGGCTGAAGGGGAATGAGGAGCAAAATCACCTCTTACACAGCAGCAGGCAAGAGAGCTTGTGCAGGGAAACTCCCAATTATAAAACCATGAGATCTCATGAGATTTATTCACTACCACGAGAACAGTGTGGAGAAGCCACCCCCATGATTCAATTATCTCCACCTGGCCTCACCCTTGACATGTGGGGATTATTACAATTCAAGGTGAAATTTGGGTGGGGACACAGTCAAACCATATCAGGTATCAAGTCAAACTTTATTTTCTCTTGAAGGATCCCCCTACTGACTCTCAGCTTTGTCAGTATCCAGTATATCACTATTTCTTCTCAGTAATTGAATATAACTGTCTGATACTAGAATGCCATATTTATCTGTTCTAATATAAATAGAATGTTATATTTGATTTACCTATGGCCCATCTTTCTCTCCATTTGAATGTTAGTTCTCTGAGAGCAAGGAACTCATTTGTTCTGTTCACTGTATATCCAACATCAGGCACTGAGTAAATATTTAAAATCTATTCTTCCAAAAAGTCAGCAAATTTCTGAGATCACCCCAGTCATGACCTGTGATAAACTTTAATGGCAGATATCCATAAGATTAAATGGCAGGTTCATTGTTTCCAGTCAAATACATGCAGCATTTACTTTTGTCTAAAATATTCTATTGTTTTTTGCTGTGCTTGTCCAAAATTTTGTGTTTTGGGAAATAAGCGACTCTTTGTTGAAGCATGACCAGGACAAACTTAATGTCTTCAGCTGGACCATGCTTTAGACAGGCTTCTTCCTTCTCTAGCTAGGCCCACCCGGCCTCTCTTTCCTTATAGCATTTACTTTAGAAAACTTTCAATGGAAAATCCTTTCTCTGCCCTTTGAGATATAAATTTAAGAGGTTTTTTAGCCTTTTATCCAGGACTGTCTTTTTCGAAGAACTGGGAGCCATCCCTTTGAAATGTGATTATCAAGAATGATAGTGCCCCTATCTTCCAGTGTCTATGAAAACTAACTAGAGGGAGCCTTGTTCCAATTTGTAAAACTACTTCCTGTCTGAAGATACAAGTTTACACAAATGGCCTGAAATATCCTCCTTCACCTCGGCTACTAATAAGCCTGCTGTTGGTTTCAGCTGAATTGAGTTCAGACTCAGTTCTGGTTTCACTCCTCTTCGACAATAGTGTAATAAACTCTTCGTTGCCTCTTTACCTTTCTCCAGAGCCATTTTTGCTTCAGCAGGTTGAATTAACTAACAGTAAAATGCAGGGATCTTAAGTGGCATTTCAAGAAGTTTCAACAAATGTGTGAGTCCATGCAATCCCTATCCCTCTCTAGTTGTAGAATATTCTCATCATCCTAGGAAGTTCCTTCTTATGTGCTTTCTCCCAAACTCCAACTTCACAGAAACAACTGCTGATTTATTTTCACCATTATGACTAATTCCATTTATTCCAGAAATGCATATGCATAGATTTATACAGGATGTGTACACTCTTTTTCTTTCTGGGTTATTTTACACAGCTTGATGTTTTTGAGATTTATTCGTGATGCTATTTATACCAGTAGTTTATGCTTTTGTATTAGTGAATAGTATGCCACAGTGTGACTATATCTGTTGGTTGATAGATAGCTGTGGTTTCTCCAGTTGGGGGTTATTATGCATGAGGCTGCTAGGAACATTCCTGTATAACGCTTTTGTTTTCTAAACTTACATTTTTATTTTTGGGAGATGAATCCTTAGGAACAGAATTGGGTCATAAGAGAAAATGTAAGTTTAAACTGTTAAGAAACTGCCTAAGAGTTTCCCAAATTGCATTGCTTTACATTTTCATCAACAAAGTATGAGTTCTGGCTGTTTCACATCCTCTCCAACATCTAATGTCAGGCTTTTTAACTGGAATCATTTTAGTAAGTGTGCTTTGTGGCTCAGTATAGTTTTAATTTGCCTTTCTCTGATAACTAATGATGTTAAGCACTCTTCTGTGTGGTTATTGACCATTTAGATAACTTCTTTTGTAAAATATCTACTTAATTTTTTCCCATTTATTTAGTGGCTTCTTGGTCTATATATTACCTCTTTTATAGTAGTTTTTACTATTCTGAATAAAAATTATTTGTCACATATAAGCATAAAATATGCTTCTAGAACCTTCCTCCAATACATCGATAACCCCCTTCTCTGTAGCCCCTCCCTTAACCTATCTATCCAACACCCATTCAACTTCTAAACTTTCAACATACTCATGGATATGAGGTCTCACCTACAAAAGCTCAGGTGGCCTAAACCCAGGTCACCTACATTGGACTCATCCTAAACCCTGTAGATCCAGAAAATCTGAGACAGGTCTCAGTTAATTTAGGAAGTTTATTTTGCCAAGACTGAGGACACATGCCAATGACACAGTCTCAGGAAGTCCTGATGACATGTGCCCAAGGTGGTTGGGGTGCAGCTTGGTTTTATGCATTTTAGGGAGACATGAGACATCAATCAAGTACATTTAAGAAATACATTGATTTGGTCCAGAAAGGCGGGACAACTCGAAGCAGGGGCTTCCAGGCCATAGGTAAATTTAAACATTTTCTGGTTGACAATTGGTTGAGTTTGTCTGAAGACCCGGGATCAGTAGAAACGAATGTTTGGATTGCAGTAAGAGGTTGTGGAGACCAAAGTCTGATCTTGCAGATGAAGCTTTTAGCTAGCAGGCTTCAGAGAGAACAGGCTGTAAAATGTTTCTTATCAGAGTTAAAGTCTGTGTTGATGTTAATGCCGGAGAGGTATAATGAGGCATGTCTGAAACCCACTTCCCTTCATGGCCTGAACCAGTCTTTCAGGTTAAATTTTAAGAGCCCTGAGTGAGGAGGAAGTCTGTTTAGATGGTTGGGGAACCTTAGAATTATAGTTTTGGTTTACATTCTCCCCCTTCTGGCCAAGATTTGCCAGAGGCAACTTCAAAGGCCAGTAATTTTTGTTTCATAGCATTGCCAGGGTGGCATGGCTGCCTGCCCCAGGTCCATCTTGTCCCTCAGTGGGACTCCCTATAGCTAAGGGCCTTAAGAATCAGAAGATTTACAGCCAAGTAATTGTTCTAGGCCAGATAGGAATGAATGTGGACAGGCATTCATTATCTTTTAAAATTGTTATTTTAAGTAAAAAGCCAGTGAACGAAACCAAAAGGCAAAATTAAAACACTGACTTATTTTTAACTTCTATGTTTTGAGCCACTGTAAGCTTGGTTTTTGTTACAGACATAGCAATTAGCTATACACAGACATAATCATGGTTCTGAAAAAAAGTAAAATATCTAAATATTATATATATTTATTTATTTTCATAATTTATAACTGGAGTATTATACCCAGGAGGCTTTGTTACAAGGTATTTTTACCCTGTAAGCAAATATTTTACTTTAATTCTATAGTAAGCAGAAAATTATTTATGGTTGGGGTGGAAGCAAAGGTGACACATAATAGTTTAGAAGGCAACTAAATTTGTCTTACCAGCGGTTTAGGCATTTTTCTACCCCTTCTTGATTTGGAAGGTTTGACTTTGACCTAATTTTATCCCTCAAAACTGGCCCTTATAATCTTATGCGTCCACCTCTCCTGTGATAGTCTCTGGGCCTGGAGAAAGGATGTTTGTATGGTTTTAACAGCAGAGCATTCTCACTGAAACAGATCCACGCCCAGTGGGAGGTCAAATGAGGGAGATTCATATCTACAGTTCCATGATTTTGTTTCCTTGAACGTAAAACAAGGAGACATAAATAAAATTTATAATTTGACAATGATAAGAGTAATTTGTTTGTAAGAATGGAAAAAGGAACCTATTTCACTAGGTCACCCATTAAAAATATGAAGAAAAATTATAATCTGGTACTCTCTAGAGGATTATTGTAGCCAATAAATAATGATTTAATCTCCACTCAGAGAAGTCAGGGCTGAAATTTAGTATTAAGTGTTATGCTTCTCCCTTGAAATAATTTCTCTAGTGGCTTTTTTTTTAATTAAGGGAGAAATTATAGCAAGACCAATTTGTGTGCAAAATAAGTTTCAGGCTTATTATATTTGGCCTGATTATTTTGCATCGAATGCAGCAAGAATTGATTGGCCATACAGGTTTTGTTTAAGTTGGCCTTGCCTGAACTTTACCTAAAAATATGCTATTTTTTAGTTAAAGTCTTGGTAAAATAACCAGTGTCTCCAATTGTTCCAAAAGACTCTTATTGAACTTATGCAGATAACTATATTGTTACAAAAATTACAATCTGAATTTTAGAACTCACAGAGAAAGGTAAATTTGCTTACAAAAACATACTTTCCCCAAATAACTTTTCTAAAAAGTTTTTTTGACTCTTCTTTAACCAGAGCAGCAGCTTTTAAAACAAGATGTTTGTCTACCTTGGAAATGCCATTTACAAACCAAACAGCTCATAAGACCTGTCTATTAGGCATTGTAGAATTTAGTAGCTCCTCATAATTAGTCCTAGGAAAGAGGCTTTCTGTTTATTAAGTAGCAAGATTTTATGTAAACCATTTTTATTTTATCATGGAACTCTTTTGGGAAACATTATTTCTATTAGCATAGCAAGGCAGTAAATGCCCAAGTAGAAATTCTCTAGTTCAGGCTTTGTCATTGAAAAGTACTCCCAGATTTTGCCATGAACTCCAATAAAAGTGCCACATAAAGGGCTATGCAATGGAGGACTGGTCTCGACTAGCACTCCAGCTTTACCCTATATTTTGTGGGCTTAGGCAATTTACTAGTTCCTATTTAGCATGTGCAATTAACATTTCTTAAAAGAACAGATTTGTATGCCTTCATTTTATAGAACTAGACAGGGGAAACACCCCTCAGTTAGACATAGTACCTATTGCCGTAAGACTTTTAAGTAAAGGGATTATAATTACCTTACATAAAGATTGTTTAAGCACCTTAAATTTCGTAATTCTATTAACCTGTATGTTTTTATGTTCTGGTCCCAGGATTGTTTTTTAAATCTCCAGACTATTTTATCTTTTCTGGTGAAAAACAAAGGATTTAGGTGCTTACCAGGGAGTTGCATTTATAAGAATCATGAGGGACAGTAAATTTGATAAGGCTTCTTAAACAGTCCTATGATTCCTGTGGGAGGGCACCTATGTAAAAAGGGCCTGCTTAACCCTGAAATTTACCATGATCTGGGTAATAGGCATATTTGGTGGGAGGATATCCCAGTTACAATTAAAGCTAGTCCAACATGGCTTGCATATGAAGCATATTAACTACTTCATCTGGGGTGCTTTACTTGGTGTTTATAGGGAGCATTGGGTAGTCCTCTTTTCAGAGAAAACAGATCTTACAGTGACATTTATCTGGCCCACTAGGGTGACTGAATTTTCAAGAATAACCCCCTGTGCATTTGGATCACATATACTCATCAGTGATTTTTCAATAATGAGCTGTGGATTCTGTATTCATCCAAAGAAGGTCTTAAATTCTGTAGCACTTAAAATTAAATGGTTATTTACATAACCTTAAAGTGGTTTATCTCCTTAAAGTGGTTATTTTACAATTCACTATAGTAAAGTTTTTTTAGAGAAGCTGAATGATATGAATCTATAAAATGGAACAATTCCTTTACATTATATCCTTTGGTTTTAAATAGTTACTTGGTTTTATCCTTCCCACATATTGGCTATTTTCTTGCTAACTACAAAGCTCAGAGTTAACTTTTGTTGCCCTGGCCTTTAAAAAAAAAAAGTCATGTAGTTTTATTTGTATAATTTACTTTATTATAAAGCAACTCTTAAAATTGTTGCTTGCCCCCCAAAACTTACATTTTTTGAAAATAGATATGCTTGTGTTTTATAGAATTTTACCAAAAGCATATTTTATGCTTCTACTATTTTAGTGGTAGTAGTTACAACTACTAAACAGTAACTCAAATTTACAGTGGAAAAAATACTGCAAGTGTTTAAATTTATGATTTTAAATTACTGGAGAGTTTGACATTAGATTTACCAAATTAATTTTACCAAAGATTGCCAAGGTCATTGAATTAAAAGCACCTGGGCTAGCTTCTACCTGTCTGATAAGCACTTATATTTTTTAAAGTTAATTGATTAGAGCTCTTTCATGTAGTTTGGCAGTGAAATATCACTTCCACATGACACATATAAAGACAGAAATATAACAAGCATGCAGAGTGAAAGGAATGTCCAAAAGATATTTTATTTGCCTGTTTTCAAAAGATTTTTCTCCCTTACTTTAGATAATTAGTAAAAGTTACAGGAGCCAACAAGGTCAAGACTTTTGGAAAAGGGAAAGGGTGGCACTTTTAAGGTATCAATCTGAAGAATGTTAAAGAGGCAGATTTTAGAATTTAAAAAGTTTTTAATTTTTAACATTAAAAACTACATTAAAATAAGTCGATACTTGTAATAAAATTTTGTTTTAACCAATTTAGTTTTACATTAGTGCATTTTTTAATATCAAAAACCCATCTCTAGAAAGACTATTATAATTTCATTTTTAATCAAAGCCAAATGAATTATACAATCCCTTTAAAACATCCTTTTTTATTAACCTTACTATGACTTACATAGACCATTTGCAACATGGTTAGACTTTCTGTTTTGGCCTAAATATACCTTTTTCTTGAACAACCTAGTCATTTAATTTTAGGGCAAAAATTCACCACATAACATTCTTTCTTACATAAAATTACTTTCTTATTACCTTCTTTACCAAAAATACCTCTTTATATTTTAAATTTTCTTTATATTTTATTTCCTGATTGCTTTACCTTATTTTACATATAACCCTTGAATAAGATTTGAGTTAAACAAAGGTATTTACCTTTTAATAAGAACATTTTCAAGTTTTAAAAACGTTTTAAATTGGAAATTACCCAAATACCTACAATCAATTAATAACCTTAGATCCTAAATCATGAAAAGTTTGTTTACAGGAATTTATTCCATTACATTTACCTGATTCAATTATTTAATGGTCTACCTAGATTATTTACAAAAACTGTGATAACCAATATTTAAAGTCATTGTCCTATTAAACATTTTTATAGCTGTGAATTTCAGGTATTTTACTTATTTAAGTAAAAAAACTTACGGTTAAATTTAAGGGTATTTATCCCAACATCTCAGGATTTGGCTGTTTTCATTAAGCCAACAATATAAGTATACACAAGCAAAAATCATTCTGCCTTGGGCTGGGTTTTATATTTTTATAACCCTTATGGCAAATCTTATAGTGTTCTGCAGGAATAAACAAGTAATCATTTGATCAAAAAAATGCTGACTAAATGTTAATTATTAACACATTGCTTATATTATTTTATCAATAATTTTTGAGCCATCTTATTTATTAAAGAGTTAAGTCATGTGAACTTGAAAAAGCATTTGACTAGTCTTTTGTTAAGCACTTTTATTTTTTAAGACAATTAGAGATCTTTTATATATTTTTAGTAGTGAAACTGTACACAACACATAAATACATAGATGTGTTTAGGCATGCTGATAGAAGTACATTTTATAGATTCATAAAGACCACATTTTTTTCCCTAGACTTTCAGATTCTTGATAACCAGTTTCACAACCCTAGGCAGTTGTCAGCTAAATAACCTTAAATTTGCATATTAAAGGAAACGACTCAGGTGAAAATCAAATAGCAAAATTTATATCAAAAGTTACAGAGGGAAAAGTCTGGTGTTGTTTGAGATGATTTTTATTTTTTTAGCCAAATTAAACATAAAATTATAGAAATCAATCACAGGATTATATAAGAAGACTAATTTTATTTAGATAGGGACTACCTATCTTTTAAATGGATCTCTGAGCTCTAGCCAGAGCCCACATTGAATCCTGGGTTTCCAGAAATGGGGAGAATTACTTTGAGGTTAGACCACATGATACTTTTACAGTGGACTTAATTTTTTTTTTTTTAACGAAGACATTTCTAAGTGTCTAAACTGCACTCTTCCTTAAAAATCCCCAGAGTAGCCTCTGTTGCAATAGATATTAATTAAGAAAACAGAATTGAGTTAACTGAGAAGAAAAACAAAAGTTGCTCAAAAAAAGACAAGGTCCTAGGAAAATAAAAACAAAAACCCGAAAGCCTTTTAAATACAAACATGGACACATACAAAAATACACACACATATCTTGGATGTTAGTTTCAATTAAGCTGAATTATAACCATTGGGCTTCTTTAAAAGAAGTCTTGAATAGAGTTGTCAAGCCCAATGGGAAAAAGACCAAAACAACAACAAAAACAGAAACAAACAAACAACAACACCCCCCAAAAAACTGTTAAGCAAAACAAATAATCACAAAACTTTTATGATTACTGAACACTCTAATGGTAAGGGGAAATTAAGACCAGCTTGTGGTTAGCCAATGTTAGCCAAGACAAACCCCAATTCACCTGCTTACCTAGGGATGGGTGTCAGGCTGTAGACTGCTCTTTACCATCCTAGAAGCATGAAAACAAAACTCATCTTTGGAAGTGAGCACAAACTCCATAAAGAGGTTATTTGCCTTAAAACATCATGGAAGCAGGAAAACTTGGCTTCATTGTTGGAAGCAAGTAAAACTCAAAAAAAAAAAGAGGAGCTATACAGTAAAATAATCTTTAGATAGCTACCAAATTTCTGGTGATCAAGGATTCTCTGGAGGGGGTTCTCTCAGACATCAGCAAATTGTCCTGTTTGTTTGAGCCATAAAGTTAGCTCATGCTGGTACCAGTACCAGTAGGAGATTTGTTAAAAGGTCAGGGGCATCTTCACTCAGGATCCCTCTGTGGTTACCAAATGTAACCCCAGAAAATCTGAGACAGGTCTCAGTTAATTTAGGAAGTTCATTTTGCCAAGGTTGAGGACACATGTCCATGACACAGTCTCAGGAAGTCCTGATGACATATGTCCAAGGTGGTTGAGGTGCAGCTTGCTTTTATACATTTTAGGGAGACATGAGACATCAATTAAGTACATTTAAGAAATATATTGGTTTGGTACAGAAAGATGGGACAACTCAAAGAGCGGGCTTCCAGGATATAAGTACATTTAAAAATATCCTGGTTGACAATTGGTTGAGTTTGTCTAAAGACCTGGGATCAGCAGAAAGAAATGTTTGTGTTGCAATAAGAGGTTGTGGAGACCAGTTTTATTATGCTGGTGAAGCTTTTAGCTAGCTGGCTTCAGAAAGAACAGGCTGTAAAATGTTTCTTATCAGACTTCAAGTCTGTGTTGATGTTAATGCCGGAGAGGTATAATGAGGCATGTCTGAACCCCACTTCCCTTCATGGCCTGAACCAGTCTTTCAGGTTAAAGTTTAAGAGTCTTGGCTGAAGAGGAAGTCCATTTAGATGGTTGGGGGGCCTTAGAATTTTATTTTTGGTTTACACCCCTCAATCTCAGGCCATACCAACCTGACAAAAAGCTGATTTGGGACATGTCCGTTCCTCATACAAAGAAAAACCTCTTCTCCTTCTTAGGCCTTGTGGGATACTTCCAGCTGTGAATTCCCACCTTCAGCTTACTGACCAAGCCACTCTACATGGCATCATGTGGGTCCATCCTAAAAACCCTGGGCCCAGCTTGCCCCATTAACTCCCATTTCAAGAAAACTGAAAAAATGCTCTTTTAATGGCCCCATCACTGGGACTACTCAACCCCACCAAGCCCTTTACTCTGTATGCTTATTCCAACCAAGGCCTTGCTCTTGGGCTACTCTGTCAGACATATGGCAATGCCCCGCAAGCCACTACATACCTCTCAACATAACCGCACTCTGTCATCCAAGGTTGGCCACTCTCTTTAAGGATTTTGGATGTGGCCATGCTGCTGGCCTCAGAAGCACAAAAACTAAACATCTACTAACACATTACTGTTGCATCCTCTCATAAGCTACAGGAACTCATGAGCCATCACTCCCTCCTTTCCCTACTGCCATCCTGCCTACAGCAAATACATGCCTTACTCATAAGCCTTACTCATAATCAATCTTTAGTCGCCTTCCAAAGATGCAAATCTCTCAACCTGGCCACCCTCCTTCCTATGAGTACCTCCAACTCTGAAATCTCTCACTCCTGCTTGGACCTTTTAGATTCCCTTTCTTTCCCTTTCCAACACATAGCAGAAACCCCTAACCTGGGACACCTACATGGTTTATTAATGGAAGCACTTTTAAGGAACCACATCCTGCAGTAGACTACACCATCACTGACAAAAAAAAATGGACTCTTGGAGTCCAACTCCTCCCATGCCATACCACCTCCCAACAAGTAGAACTAGTTGCCCTAACCAGGGTCCTCACCCTAGCAAAAGGAAAGAGGGTTAATATGTACACTGACTGTAAGTATGCATACTACATGCTACATTCCCATGTCCTAATCTGTCAGGAAAGAGGTTTTCTGAACACCAAAGGAACCCCAATAGTAAATGGCAGGCTAATAGGTAAGCTGCTGGAGGCAGCTAAACTACCACTAGAGATTGCCATTATCCATTACAAAGAACATCAACAGGCTACAAACACCACTGCTAAGAGGAACACCTTGGTGGATTCGGTAGCCTAGCAGGCAGCTCTTAAAATCCCCTGACTACTATCTATTTTTTTCCCAGCATACACCCTGTATATACCCAGGAGGAACAAACCTCACTCTCCCAGGCTGGCGCCATTCAGGAAGGAGAATGGTTCTATCTCAATAACAAAATTCTCCTGCCCAAGTCCCAGGAACCCTCTGTTCTTTCATATGTACACAACCATTCCATGCCACTTACTGCTCCCTACTCCAGCTCTTAAAAACTTATATACATTCTCCCACCATGGCTGCCAGTCTCAAAGGTATTACTAAGGCCTGTTCCATTTGCACTCAAACTTCCCCCTCAGGGAACCACGAGGCCCCTCCTTTCCCCACACACCAGGCCCAAGTACACCTGCCAGAACAGGACTGGCAAATCAACTTCACCCACATGCCCCCTGTAAAACTGGTCCAGTATCTTCTGACAATAGTAGATACATCCTCTGGATAAACAAAATCTTTTCCTACTGCCACCAAAAAGGCACACACTCTCAGTTCTATTCTCTTCACTCATATTATTCCCCAGTTTGAACTCCCCTCTTCCACCCAGCCAGACGACAGGCCAGCATTTGTTTCATAGGTTAACCAACAGCTGGTAGAGGCTCTAAACATCAAATGGGTCTTCCATATCCCCTACCACCTCCAATCTTCAGGTAAAGTTGCACTGGCCAATGCCCTTTTAAAGCAACTACTGACCAAACTCTCACTGGAGGTTAAGATGGCCTGGACTTCACTTCTCCCATTGGTCCTCATGTATTTACAAGCCATTCCCTGTAAGCCCCTCAGCCTAAGCCCATTTGAACTCATGTACAGACACCCCTTTATCCTCCAGAATCTCTCTCTATTCCCCTTCTGTCTATATGGGATACTTGGCCAGCATTACACTTCATTAAACATCTAATAAAACAGTACGCTAACACTTACTTGCCCAAGCCTGAAGGCTGATCCTCTGAATACTCCTCCCCCTCCCTGCAACCAGGGGACTGAGTCTGGATGCAGACTCCTCCTCCCTTCTCCAACCTAAGTAAATGGGTCATCACCAAGTTATCCTAGATATTTCCATGGTGGCAAATCTAGCATCTTTTCCACAATGGATATGCCATTCCAAACTAAAAAGAGCACCAGACCCACATCCAAAAATTTCCTTACCCCAAAGATACTCTTCCTCCCTCAAATCACTGCACTTAACAAGAATTCCAGAGGTGGTCAGCCCTAAAGGCCCTGGCCCATAACACTTTCCATCTCCAATTTTAAATCTTTCATTTGATAACTTGTTTCAGATCTTTCCTGGTACCCCTTTCCCATGTCCTGAAACAGTCCACTTCAATTTCTCACACTAATCCAGGAGCTATGGTTGCAAATCACCTTCCAAAATTTCACTCAGACTCAAATCTCCCTTTTCTCCTTTTGTCTTCTTTGTTTGTGAGATGCTGTAAGTCCCCACCCACAACCTTTGACAGTTGGGCACCCTTTGCCAACCTAATGCACTACCTCCTCAGCCAAGCCCAGTCTCCTCTCTCCTCTAGTTGCTGAATATGCTTATCCACACAAACCCAACAGTTTCCTGCCATCCCCACAGACTTACACACCTTGACACAGTCTAGCATGACCCTGCACCTCATATATAAGGCTGTTCCATTTTCTGAAACTTTTTATGCCCTTGGCCATCTAAACACCTTACCCCCACAGACATTTTGTTCTTTTCAAAACTCTAAACTCAGGGCTGTTACCCTCCTATGACTCCTTACTCCTGGTCTATCCCTAATACAGGCAAATTCCCCCAGACCACCCACTGGAAGTTTCATTTCCACCCAGACATCACTCACAGTTCAGGTCCCCCTCTGCTTTTGCAGATCTTTCTCCAACCCCAACCATGGGACTCTGGTGGGCAGTCTACCTCCATCCCTGTGCAACTTTGCCTCACTTTCAACCCATGTCAGGATCATCAAAATCACCACATAAATCACTGAACAGGATCTTCCTCAGCCTTCAAAAATCCACTGCGATTTTCTGCAACCCTCCCTCCCACTTCTTTATCTCCTCCCCACCTTTCTCTGTAAGCAAGACTCACATGTACTCAGGTTGAGGAAATCCACTGGAGGGAATGCAATAACTCCTCTCTCTCATGCTTCCTCCTGCCTAGCCCTTCTTCCAACTCACAATGGCTGTTAATGGACAAAACCCATTATTTCCTTTTTACAAAATCACACTTCCTTCACTCCTTCCCCCACTAACATACCTTATCAGTCACTCACCAGAGCTGTTCTTGAAGGTAACTTTTCAATATGGGAGAATAAGAAAAATGTCCAAGAGGGTATAAGGAAAATGGTTGTGCTTCAGTCAGGAGTAGGCTGAGGCAGATATCTGGTACAGCATGACACAGCAGGTTTGGAGTGCAGGTGCATAAACCCCTGCACTATGTAATCAGATTTATGTAGCCATTTAATATAACCTGTTTGTGTGAGCTCATATCTGGCTTTGAGCCTCTTTTGTCTGTGAGAAATATAACTGCACTGCTGACTCTGTAGGAGAGAGACAGAATAAAGCCATGTCCCAACTGCCTACAGTCCCTCGAATGTACTTTCAGCTACCTGCCACCTGTCCACCAGCTCCTCTCAGGCCCCAGCTCAGATTGGAACCTGACAATTGGTATAGTCATCAGGATACAGAGCTGTGCTGCTAGGATGGGCTCTGGTGAAAACATGGGTGGTGGTGGATGGGTCCCCTGTGAGTATGGAGAAGGCACTGAAGCACCTGGAAGCATAGAGCACTGAGAAGGAGCATGCCTTTGCCAGCAGAGTTGGATGGGCATTTTTGACTGTGATACAGGAAGTGCATGCTCAGTCCCTGTGGGATGCAGCACAGGTAAGGATTTCCAGACACAAACAGAACACCTGGAGGCCCAGATACATAGCTTGGAATGTGAATTAGGGGCTGCTGTCCTCACTCCATATGTGGGGCGTCACATACATGAGGTGACTACTGCCATGGCAGCCCTCAGGGAAGCAGAGGGCCATTGGCGGGACTGGGGGTATGTGCCATAAAAAAAGGGAAAGCACCACTTCTGCAGGGGACCACCTCATGGAACAAGAAGGGGCCCCAGCAGGTTACCCACATGCAGATGTGGGTTGATTTAATTTTGGCTGGGGTTGCCGGAGAGAAAATTGATAGGCAACCCAATGAAGTGCTGTTAACTTTGCGGAGGCAATTGTCCCCAAAGCAGCAATTCCAGAAAATGCCCAAAAGGGGACAGGACGATGCTGCTTGACCCAGTCTCACCCAGGTGCTCCAGCTCAAGGACTACTTGCAGACAGGTGGTGGTATAGAGCTTTTTGGTTTGATTAGGGAGCTGGCCAAGGTGCCTGCCTTGGGGGGGACACCGGATGACTGAAGGCCACATGTGGAATTGGCAATCCACTGGTGAGCCCTAGACCTACTAGCCGCTGAGAAAGGGGGCACATGTATATATCTCCAAGAAGAATGCTGTTTTTATGTTAATGAATCTGCCATTGTTCATGACGCAGCCCGCAGGCTCCTTGACAGGGCCACAGAAATCCAACGTCAAGTCAGAGACTTCTAGTGTCAAGGGTAATCCCTTCTAAAATGGATGATGTGGGTTGCCCTTTTCTTTGGGCCCCTAATCTTTTTCCTTCTGTGACTAACAGTTGGCCAATGCATACTTAATGTTATATCTCACTTCATCTCCCAAAGACTGAACTCTCTTATCCAGGCAATCACCCAGAAACGTATTAATACTGTCCTCTTCCTCCACCAAGTCCATTGTCAGAGCCTCCAGGAAAGCGACTCTGAAATCAAACACCTACCACTTCAAAACCTGAACTCTGATTACAATGCCCCTATTCAGCAGGAAGCAGCCATGTCCCCTTGCTTTTATACTAAAGTAAAGGACAGGAATGTTAGCCCAACCTATGCCATCTTGTAGACCCCACCATTTTACACACCCTGGACAGAGGGAAAAATTCCACTGCGTCTGGGCAGTGTAAAAAACATCCTGTTGGGCAGGTCCCAGGACTAATTGCCTGACCACGGGAAATTTCTCCCTTAGCAGCAGCTACCCACACCACCCCGTCCCATTTTGCAACACTCCCCTACCCATCCAGACCTATAACTGCCCTCGTCTATAACTGGGGCTTGGGCTCTGGCACTCGCTGGTGTCCCCCTCTGCAAGTATCTTCCTCCAATAAACCTGTGTTGCTGTGGAGCCATGCCTCCCGCCCCCTTGTCTCTGTCTTTTTTTCATACCAACAATTATGAGCCTATATCCTGTCTTAATTCCTGTGGCTTTATTGTAATAATAAAATTCAGATATAGTAAGTACTCGAACTCAGTTCCTCCATTTCAAGATTGTTTTGGCTATTCTAGTCTTTTTACATTTCTGTATGTTTTACAGACCATCTTGTCCATTTTTACAAAAAACAAGCAAGCTAGGATTTTGATATGGATTGTACTGAATCTATACCCCAACTTGAGGAGAGTTAGATTTAATAATATTGTGTCTTCCAATACATAAGTGTGATATGTATCTGTATTTATTTAGGTTTTCTGTAATTTCTCTCAACAATGTTTCCCACTTTTCAGTATAAAAGTAGAGAGACATTTGGTAGACAAGTAGACATTTGGTAACTGTCTAATTACATTATGGTTTTAGAAAGTATTTTAATACTGTAGTTTTATTACATTTCCCAATTATTCATTGTTACTATAAAGAAAAACAATAGATTTTTATATTTATTTGGTATTTTAAGACTGCTAAATTCACCTAGTAATTATGATTATTTTTTGGTAAATTATTTAGGATATTCTATACAGACAATTATATCATCTACATTTTCTTGTTATCTATTGCAACTTAATTCTCTTTCAGGTAACCAGCCAAGCATGAAAGCCATCCTGTGTCTATTCTTTTATAGAGTAGAGATAGTCATTTTTGGTATTTAGTTCATTTTTTTTTTGCAAACTCTGGTCTCTGACGACCTTAGAAGAAAAAACAAGTTTTTTTTTTTTTTTTTTTTGGTTGGCTTATTCTCATTAGTAGGGTAGGAGAAATTCTCATTTGAAAATTTCTCCAGCCTGAGAGGAAGCAGAAATCCTCTTTTTATTGTGGTTCTTTGTAATTATAAAATCAATTTTATGTTTATTATTTTAAAAGTTTTTACAAATACAAAGAATAATTAATGTTATACTAACAGTCCCACCACCAAAAATAAAAAAAAGTCCTCATAATGCCATTAGTTAATTTTTGTTAAGACTAAAGCATTTTAAATAAAATCAAAGAACCACAAACCTGTCCTCATTCCACCCTCCCCTTGTCCTCTTATTCTCAGAGATTTCACTGCTATAAATTTACTGTGTATTCACCTCAGACTTTAACCACAGGCATACAGCAATAAAGCTAATATTACTTCTAAAAAATTATGCTAAACAGTATCATAGTATGCAAATAACTCTGTTTTCAAAAATGATACTTTTCAAGATTTATTTGTTCCTATATAGATCTAATTAATTGATTTTAACATATACTCTATCATAAATACATCTCAATTTATCTATTATATATGATAAACATTTAGATAATTTCCTTTCTTTCCTGTCTTGTTTTTAGTTTTGTGTTATTTATTTGTTTGTTTGTTTTGGTCATCACAACCAGAGCCACAATATGCAACATTGTATTAATTTTCTGAAACACATGTATTAGAGTTTCTTCAGGGTCCATAGCAGTCTAATAGGAATTTTCTGTGATAATGGGACTGTTCTATGATCTGTGCTGCTCAATATGGTTTCCATTAGACACAGATGGCTTGTGAGCACTTGAAAAATGGCTAGTGAGACTGAAGAACTACATTTTTAATTTTATTATTATTATTATTATTTTTTATTATACTCTAAGTTCTAGGTTACATGTGCACAACATGCAGGTTTGTTACATATGTATACATGTGCCACATTGGTGTGCTGCACCCATTAACTCGTCATTTAACATTAGGTATATCTCCTAATGCTATCCCTCCCCACTCCCCCCACCCCAGGACAGGCCCCGGTGTGTGATGTTCCCCTTCCTGTGTCCAGGTGTTCTCATTGTTCAATTCCCGCCTATGAGTGAGAACATGTGGTGTTTGGTTTTTTGCCCTTGCGATAGTTTGCTGAGAATGATGGTTTCCAGCTTCATCTATGTCCCTACAAAGGACATGAACTCATCCTTTTTTATGGCTGCATAGTATTCCATGGTGTATATGTGCCACATTTTCTTAATCCAGTCTATCATTGTTGGACATTCGGGCTGGTTCCAAGTCTTTGCTATTGTGACTACTGCTGCAATAAACATATGTATTCAAGTGTCTTTATAGCAGCAAGATTTATAATCCTTTGGGTATATACCCAGTGATGGGATGGCTGGGTCAAATGGTATTTCTAGTTCTAGATCCTTGAGGAATGGCCACACTGTCTTCCACAATGGTTGAACCAGTTTACAGTCCCACCAACAGTGTAAAAGTGTTCCTATTTCTCCACATCCTCTCCAGCACCTGTTGTTTCCTGACTTTTTAATGATCGCCATTCTAACTGGTGTGAGATGGTATCTCATTGTGGTTTTGATTTGCATTTCTCTGATGGCCAGGGATGATGAGCATTTTTTCATGTGTCTATTGGCTGCATAAATGTCTTCTTTTGAGAAGTGTCTGTTCATATCCTTTGTCCACTTTTTGATGAGGTTGTTTTTTTTTTCTTGTAAATTTGTTTGAGTTCTTTATAGTTTTTGGATATTAGCCCTTTGTCAGATGAGTAGATTGCAAAAATTTTCTCCCATTCTGTAGGTTGTCTGTTCACTCTGATGGTAGTTTCTTTTGCTGTGCAGAAGCTCTTTAGTTTAATTAGATCCCATTTGTCAACTTTGGCTTTTATTCAATTAGGAAAAGAGGAAGTCAAATTGTCCCTGTTTGCAGATGACATAATTGTATATCTAGAAAACCCCATCATCTCAGCCCAAAATCTCCTTAAGCTGATAAGCAACTACAGCAAAGTCTCAGGATACAAAATCAATGTGCAAAAATCACAAGCATTCTTATACACTAATAACAGACAGCCAAATCATGAGTGAACTCCCATTCACAACTGCTTCAAAGAGAATAAAATACCTATGAATACAACTTACAAAGGATGTGAAGGACCTCTTCAAGGAGAACTACAAACCACTGCTCAACGAAATAAAAGAGGACACAAACAAATGGAAGAACATTCCATGCTCATGGATAGGAAGAATCAATATCATGAAAATGGCCATACTGCCAAAGGTAATTTATAGATTCAATGCCATCCCCATCAAGCTACCAATGACTTTCTTCACAGAATTGGAAAAAACTACTTTAAAGTTCATATGGAACCAAAAAAGAGCCCACATTGCCAAGACAATCCTAAGCCAAAAGAACAAAGCTGGAGGCATCATGCTACCTGACTTCAAACTATACAACAAGGCTACAGTAACCAAAACAGCATGGTACTGGTACCAACACAGAGATATAGATCAATGGAACAGAACAGAGCCCTCAGAAATAATACCACACATCTACAACCATCTGATCTTTGACAAACCTGACAAAAACAAGAATGGGGAAAGGATTCCCTATTTAATAAATGGTGCTGGGAAAAGTGGCTAGCCATATGTAGAAAGCTGAAACTGGATCCCTTCCTTACACCTTATACAAAAATTAATTCAAGATGGATTAAAGACTTAAATGTTAGACCTAAAACCATAAAAACCCTAGAAGAAAACCTAGGCATTACCATTCAGGACATAGGCATGGGCAAGGACTTCATGTCTAAAACACCAAATTTTATAAATTTTAAATAAACATTATTTAAATAGCTACCTGTGGCTAGTTTCTACAGTATTTAGAGAGTACAGGTCTATTCCAGGGAACAGAATTATTAGATAATCAGGTATGCATATTTAAGCATTACTAGCTAATGTGGAATTGCTCTCCAGAATAGACTCCAATGTTTGTTTTCAACTGCTTATAATATGCAATGATCTATTTCCCCATCTCCTTGGCTATATACTTAGTTTTATTAGTTTATACATTTTTTAGATAATTTGATGCATATAAAATTGTGTCTCATTAACGGTTGATTTGTAATTCCCTGTGTGGTGCTGTAATACTCATACATCTATCAAGGACTCTTTTTTCCTCCCTTTAAAATTATCTACTTATTTTTTCTTTGTAAGAGTCACCTTTTTTACATTGTGGGAATTCTTCATGAACTTGTCATTTTACTTGATAAAAAGGTCATACTTAAAAGTCTGAGGCTTCTCATTCACTTGAATCTGTAGTCTCTTGTTACATAGTTTAAATTTTTGATACATATCTATATTTTTCCTCATTTCAAGTATTAGTGCCTTTCCTAAGGAACCATTTCTTATTATGATGTCACAAATGTATTCTGCTATGTTTACTGGGAGGATACACTAGTGGGGATAGTTCTGTGTCTACAGTGATTAAGCACACACGTTCTGGAGCCAGTCTGCTTCTTTCAAAATCACCTCATTGCTTTTGAAGAATCAGGTAAGTTAGTCAACTCAGTGTTTCAGTGCCTTTGTCTGTAATGACAAAAAAGATAGAAATGACAATATTAATAATAATACTTACCTCACAGAATTGTTCTGAGGTTTACACGTGTTAACAAAATGAAAGAGTTAGTACAACATTCAGCATGCTATGTTAGCTATTATCATTCTAAATGTTTGGCCGTGTTTTCTTTTTTTGGTTGGTTACTGTACATATATTATATGATGAATTCTGTTCTATCATCTTTCACATGCATATCCAAATAACTAAACATTCTTCATTGAATAATGTATATTATTTTCATCTTGAAGTTTTTTTCTATATAATTTTAGATATTCTTTTCTGTTCCATTGCTTTCTCTATTTTTGTCCCAATACTATGTTATTTTATTTAGCATAAACTTTAAGCAAGCCTTGAAGTTCTGTTCAGCAAATTTTTCTATGCTCTTATTTTTTTTTGTCTTAAAAATTTTTTTGGCTACTTAATCCTTATAATTCTGCCTATTAGCATTGCATCAGTTTGAGTTTTGTAATGACAATTTGTAAAAAGATATTTATGATATCAATATTCCTCACCATAGGATATTTATTCATCTTTAGTTCATTTTTATGACCTTCAAAAAGTTGTTTAATTTTTCCCATAAAAGCTTTGTATATATATAGTTAAAAATACTCTCTTAGGTGGTTTTTTGCTATTTAAAGTAGGTTTATACTGAAATTATAATTTTAATTGTCTGCAATATATGTAGAAAATTATTACTTATAGTTGTATGTTAACCTTTTCTACAGGCATTAATGGTTACAGCTAGGATGAACATCCCATTGGGTTGCAGCAGCATCTGGTTGTACTTAAGCTTTATTACTGACACCTGAAAATTTTCATTTTTTTTCTTTCTAGCTCAGCAATGTATTTAATTTTTTAAAGATATGGTTTATATTATGTTCTTCCCAGAAAAGAAGAGAAGTCTGTTGGTTTGGGTCCATTCTTTCATAATGTTTGAACTTAAATTCTCTATATAAATTTTAAAATTATTGATTCATGTTCCATAAATAACTGAAGATTTCCTTCTTCTTTCATAAATATGTAAATAATTTGTAGCTAATTATCTTTTCAATATTGAATGTTCTTCTCATTAAAAATAATATGTCCCAAATCATACAGATATTCATGTTCATAAATAACATTTTGTTCTAGTTATTTCCCAGTTAATATTTTTTAATTATTGTATATTTTCCATCTACTATAGTATAATTTGGTTATTTCTGATGGATAAGAAGAATGACTTTTTTTAGATGTAAATCTTCAATCCAATGTATTTGGTCATAGAACTGTGAGTTAATAGATACTGTTTTAAGCTATTAAGTTTGTAATAATTTGTTATGCAGCAATAGAAAACTAATACAATTGACTTGCCTCTAACTTTAATGAGAATAAGTCAAAAGCTCTACAATTATGTCCGATGTTTTCTTTAGGATCCTAGTAAATATATTTTATCAAATTAAGAAACTTTGTTTCTGTTTCTCATTTATGATTGTTTAAATTAAAAATCAATGTAAAATTATGTTTACTGCTTTTCTGCATCTGTAATATAATCATATCATATTTCTCTTTCGATATGTTACTCTGGATATTAGTAGTGTTTCATTTTCTAATACTGAATCTGCCCTGCATTTCTGGATCATGATTACATTTCTATTCTATATTAAGCTAATAATATGTACTTGTCACTTATCTCTAGAATCTACCTATGATGAGTGTTTTCTCTTAGTTTTATATCTTACTGGACACTATTTGAATTATCTTAAGGCACTGGGTAGAAGTACTTAGACAGGTATGCTCAGGTTGATATCCCATCCAGAAGCTGTAATAATTTTCTTGTCAAAGTTCGTCTTTGCCCAAAGGCCTTGAAGTGAATAAAAACTATGGCAAGATACTGCCATAGGTTGGGTTTTTTTTGAGCAAGCAGATTTGAAGACAGTTGAGCACACAGTTGAGCATCCACTAACACTTGTGGAAAGGAAGGGAAGAAAGCAGGATTGGGCAGAGTAGGAAGTGAAGCTACCTGCAGTCCCAATATCAGTGTCAGCCTGGGCAGTTCTGGAGTTAGAATGGCCGTCCAGAGTTGTCTAGACTGCACGTGAGCCATCCCAGGAAGGACATAACCTTGAAGAAAGTGGCTTTCTGAAGCTGAGACAATTCCCTGAAGTGCTGACATCTGAAAGCTGTCTCCTGTCAGCACTCCCAGCAGCTGGGACACCAAGTCTTTCCTTGAAATGAGAGTTGGGTTATACCCAGAGTATCCACTACAGATATGTATGAAGAGACAATAAAACAAAACTTCTGCAGACGTGAATGACCCATTCAGGCAAGGACAGTGCTGATGTTGGCTGTCCTAAATGGGATGGCCTGGTACTCTTGAAAAATCTCAAATACATTAAAAGGAACCTGGTGTATTACCATAGATATAAACATATTATGCATTGCTTTGTATAATGCACCTCTTGCAGAATGACTATCAGATATTTTCAGTGTTTAGTTTCTTCCTTCTCTGAAATGTGGAAGGCTTATCGTGGCCTAAGTAACCTTCCAGCCAATGAGAGGTAGGAAATTATTACATATCCTGAGCCATAATTATTCCAACTGAAAATTTTATAAAACAAAAGTAAATATATTCTCGTATGTGAGGTTTTAGCTGCAACATTGCTGTCCTCCAATGCCATGCCACCTGGATGGTATAGCTTAGGATCTGTGCAGACAAGAGAATGTCAAGTTTCGCCCCTCACTTCTCTTCTAATCTTTTCTCTCCAGCCCAGCTCAAATGGACAAAGAGGTCATTTTATATTTTATCACCTAAGAATTTGATTTGAAAAGAGGATCAGAAACCACAGGAAATTTGATTTATGCCAGCCCTGCATCCAAGGTACCCAGAGAAGAATAATATACTTGTTTTCATGAGACAGTACTGATCCGAATGGGGGCACAATATAAAAATGGCTTATGGTTTGGCCACAGGGTCAGTCCAAAGGTCAAAGCCTCAAGTACTGTTCATTTGTTAGCAGATTTCAGAACAACTAATTTCACCTGTATTGGATTTATTTTTCCA
Source organism: Pongo abelii (assembly GCF_028885655.2). NCBI lineage: Eukaryota > Metazoa > Chordata > Mammalia > Primates > Hominidae > Pongo > Pongo abelii. The sequence goes on along the minus strand of NC_071991.2, from coordinate 87,001,592 downwards.
GCCTCTTCAAAACCATTTTGTTTAGATTTATATCATAACTTCCCTCTATTTTTTCCATTTATTAAATTTGAGAAGCTTTCCAAACACCAACTTGTACTTCTATACAAGTGACAAAACTTCTATTAAAACCATTTTCTTTTTGATGAGTAAATCTGGAAAATAAGGAAGTAAAATAATTACTTTGGGTCTGAGTTTTGATGGATAATATAGTCTAGTTTGAAAACCTAACTACACACATTTGCCACACAAATATTTTTGTGTATTTTGGCAAATGGTTAATATCCTTAATAACTGGTTAAATTCCAAGAAAAATTTTGGCTCACAAGCTTTATTTCGTCTCTTATGTTGGACCTTTATAGTTATCAGTCCAAAGTGTTTATGATTCAGTGTCTGATACATTCTTCCTTCCAGAAAACTTTAATCCTTCTTGTTTACCTCAAAGTTCAATATAAACACATTCAGTGCAAAGTCTTATCTAAAATTTACGTTGTTGAAAAAGACATTTTCCTTATTCATGTAAAGTTACTCATGTAAAAATATGAAACCTCAAGAGTAGTGTCTCATAAATTTTATGTTTCAAATGGAAAGACTTTACATGACTTAGACTTAATATGGCTTAGATTGCGTGGCTAAAAATGTAAATAGATAATAAATCAAAACAGGCTAAGTGGTTATTGATATCCATTGCTTAATTTAGAATATGACAACAATGATTTCTCTTATATTTCTTTTTGAGGAGAAATAGGATATAGAAGAGATTCAGTATTTTTAGAGGTAACCAGAATGCCCTTGGAAAAGTTTTCTTTTTTTTTTTTTAGACGGGGTTTTGACATATTGCCCAGGCTGGTCTGAAACTTACGAGCTCAAGTGATTTGCCCGCCTCGGCCTCCCCAGTTGCTGGGTTTACAGGCATGAGCCACCATGCCCAGCCCCTTGGATAAGATTTTTTTTTTTTTATTATTATACTTTAAGTTTTAGGGTACATGTGCACAACGTGCAGGTTTGTTACATATGTATACATGTGCCATGTTGGTGTGCTGCACCCATTAACTTGTCATTTAGTATTAGGTATATCTCCTAATGCTATCCCTCCCCCCTCCCCCCACCCCACAACAGTCCCCAGAGTGTGATGTTCCCCTTCCTGTGTCCATGTGTTCTCATTGTTCAATTCCCACCTATGAGTGAGAACATGTGGTGTTTGGTTTTTTGTCCTTGCAATAGTTTGCTGAGAATGATGGTTTCCAGCTTCATCCATGTCCCTACAAAGGACATGAACTCATTATTTTTTTATGGCTGCATAGTATTCCATGGTGTATATGTGCCACATTTTCTTAATCCAGTCTATCATTGTTGGACATTCGGGTGGTTCCAAGTCTTTGCTATTGTGAATAGTGCTGCAATAAACATACGTGTGCAAGTGTCTTTACAGCAGCATGATTTATAATCCTTTGGGTATATACCCAGTAATGGGATGGCTGGGTCAAATGGTATTTCTAGTTCTAGATCCCTGAGGAATTGCCACACTGACTTCCACAATGGTTGAACCAGTTTACAGTCCCACCAACAGTGTAAAAGCTTTCCTATTTCTCCACATCCTCTCCAGTACCTGTTGTTTCCTGACTTCTTAATGATTGCCATTCTAACTGGTATGAGATGGTATCTCACTGTGGTTTTGATTTGCATTTCTCTGATGGCCAGTGATGATGAGCATTTTTTCATGTTTTTTTTGGTTGCATAAATGTCTTCTTTTGAGAAGTGTCTGTTCATATCCTTTGCCCACTTCTTGATGGGGTTGTTTTTTTCTTGTAAATTTGTTGGAGTTCATTGTAGATTCTGGATATTAGCCCTTTGTCAGATGAGTAGGTTGCAAAAGTTTTCTCCCATTCTGTATGTTGCCTGTTCACTCTGATGGTGGTTTATTTTGCTGTGCAGAAGCTCTTTAGTTTAATTAGATCCCATTTGTCAATTTTGGCTTTTGTTGCCATTGCTTTTGGTGTTTTAGACATGAAGTCCTTGCCCATGCCTATGTCCTGAATGGTATTGCCTAGGTTTTCTTCTAGGGTTTTTATGGTTTTAGGTCTAACATGTAAGTCTTTAATCCATCTTGAATTAATTTTTGTATAAGGTGTAAGGAAGGGATCCAGTTTCAGCTTTCCACATATGGCTAGCCAGTTTTCCCAGCACCATTTATTAAATAGGGAATCCTTTCCCCATTGCTTGTTTTTCTCAGGTTTGTCAAAGATCAGATAGTTGTAGGTATGTGGCATTATTTCTGAGGGCTCTGTTCTGTTCCATTGGTCTATATCTCTGTTTCGGTATCAGTACCATGCTGTTTTGGTCACTGTAGCCTTGTAGTATAGTTTGAAGTCAGGTAGCATGATGCCTCCAGCTTTGTTCTTTTGGCTTAGGATTGACTTGGCGATGCGGCCTCTTTTTTGGTTCCATATGAACTTTAAAGTAGTTTTTTCCAATTCTGTGAAGAAAGTCATTGGTAGCTTGATGGGGATGGCATTGAATCTATAAATTACCTTGGGCAGTATGGCCATTTTCACGATATTGATTCTTCCTACCCATGAGCATGGAATGTTCTTCCATTTGTTGGTATCCTCTTTTATTTCATTGAGCAGTGGTTTGTAGTTCTCCTTGAAGAGGTCCTTCACATCCCTTGTAAGCTGGATTCCTAGGTGTTTTATTCTCTTTGAAGCAATTTTGAATGGGAGTTCACTCATGATTTGGCTCTCTGTTGGTCTGTTATTAATGTATAAGAATGCTTGTGATTTTTGCACATTGATTTTGTATCCTGAGACTTTGCTGAGGTTGCTTATCAGTTTAAGTAGATTTTGGGCTGAGATGATGGGGTTTTCTAGATATACAGTCATGTCATCTGCAAACAGGGACAATTTGACTTCCTCTTTTCCTAAGTGAATGCCCTTTATTTAAGATTTTTTTAAAGATAAAAATAAGACTGCAGTGGGAGATGAACGATGAAAACACATGGATATATGGAGCAGAACAACACGCACTGGGGCCTGTTGGGGGAAGCAGGGGAGGGAGAGTACCAGGAAGAACAGCTAATGGGTGTGGGGCTTAATATCTGGGTGATGGGTTGGTCTGTGCAGTAAATAACTGTGGCACACGTTTACCTATGTAACAAACGTGCACATCCTGCACATGTACCCTGGAACTTAAAAGTTGATGTGAAAAAAGAAAACACACACACACACCCATACACACACACACATTTATATATATATATATACACACACACACATACTAAGGAGTTCCAGAATTAATTCAATGGATAATTAGCTGGTTATGAAGCCAAAAACATGGCCCTGCCCCCAGTTTATAGAGATATAGATAATATAGATATAGATACAGATATAGATATAGATATCCATAATGTGAATAAAAATAGGGCTGTAAGACCACTGATCTAGAAAACTCTCAGAATAAGCAGGAATTAAGTCATGATATTTCCCTTCAGGTTAGTGCACTGACAGACAGTATATTGAGATAGGCTGTGACATAATGTGTATTGGAGTTGAAATATTCTCAGTTGCTGGGCGCGGTGGCTCACACCTGTAATCCCAGATCTTTGGGAGACCGAGGCAGGTGGATCACGAGGTCAGGAGATCAAGACCACCCTGGCTAACATGGTGAAACCCCGTCTCTACTAAAAATACAAAAAATTAGCCGGGCGTAGTGGCAGGCGCCTGTAGTCCCAGCTACTCAGGAGGTTGAGGCAGGAGAATGGTGTGAACCTGGGAGGCGGGGCTTGCAGTGAGCAGAGATCACGCCACTGCACTCCAGCCTGGGCGACAAAGGGAGACTCTGTCTCAAAAAAAAAAAAAAAAAAGAAAGAGAGAAAAGAAATACTCCCAGTCCCCATTATTTAGAAGAGATTAGATTCTTAGATTTTCTTAAACTAAAATTAAAGAACCATATCTGAACTCCACAGAGTGGAAAACATGTCTTAATGAGTACTCAGTGGGTGTTACAGTAAGGGCAATGACCAGAACAAAAACTAAGAGGAAAACATGCCAATCCATCTTGCTAGAATTTTAAGACAGTATGCCACCTTCATTCTCTCATTTTCTCTCTCTCTCTCTTCCTCTCTCCCCTAAACTCTATGCTGCTCATTACCTGTCTTGCCTCCCTCCCTTCATCTCCCCAGCTTGACACACTTTCCCCTATTTTATTATATGATTTATTCCCATTTGTGGAATTTTCCAAGTGATATAGAGAAAAGGTTTTCCTGGGGCTTCATCAAAATTCTTCTCTAAGACTATAAGAATAAATTAAAGCAGGCATGTGGCATCTCTGCTGGTGGGGATTGGCTACCCATGTTTAACAGTGTAATCTAATATTAACAAAATTAATTGCTAGGCTTGAGTACTCTCCAGCTCACATCAAAAGTCTTCAGCCCATGTACCTAAAACTTAAAGTATAATAATAATAATAATAAAAAAGTCTTCAGCCTACTGTTCCAAGTATATATTTTCAGCATGGTTTTCTAGTCTATATTATGTAGATACTAATTAAGTCCTGTGGTCATTTTTTTTCCAATAGTAGCTTATTTCCAATAGTAGGAATTGTTTTTATTGGTTTAATTTATATTTTTCTATGTTTATCATCACATCTCTTACCTCTGATTCTAATTTACCAATTATTACAGTTTAACAGCCAAGTTTTAAATATTAATTATATTTACATTTTAAATATATTTGTTTTATATATATTTGATATATATATCATATATATTTGATATATATATCATATATATTTGATATATATTTGATATATATATTTGATATATATTTGATATATATATATTTTATATATATATTTGGTGTATATATATATATTTGATATATATATATCCCAAAAATTTGACAACATTTTTTATTCCAAAAATAAAAGCATCCAGCAAAGAAGCCAAAAACATGGCCCTGCTCTGGTTTAAACCATCTGACTTCAGGGACATAATTACAGGCAGAAACTGACTTAGGTCCAATTATGTGCACGGCTCTAGCTGGGCGCCTCCTGTTTCTTCAAAGATGAGTAGCCAGAATTAGAATTAGAATTTAAATTGTCAGCTCAAAGAAACACGGGATGTATTTAGTTTCTGCTAGTTAAAGAGTCATCTGAGAACCCAGAGGGGAAGACTCATGTCATTCATGTATTTCTCTGAGCTTGATCCTAGTTTTTTAGGTTAGAAAGGGGTCCTAGGTTCCTGAGAAACTGAAAACTTAACGCTCTTTTCAATTACTTTGTACTTTATGAAATACCTTATGGCCAGAGCCTGCTATTCAATGCAAATGAATAATTCTATTCTCCCACATTGCATATAAGGGATGGAGGGTGCAGAGGGGGAGGAAATGGAGGGGAAAATGAAAATCTCTTGAAATAATAATAGTAATTAGTTTCTCTATTTGAAAACTCTAAGTTTCATTAAACAGCAATAATAACCAGCGGTAAGTAAACTGCCACCCCCAGGAGAGGGAAAAATGTCAAATTTCATCCTAAAAAGACTTTTGTGAAAACACAGGCACAGTCAATTCCATTTTATTCTGAAGATTTATTTCATACTAGTCAAAATTAATTCAAACCTGTCTCCCAGATGCAATGAGTGTGAAGAACTAAACTTACTGTTATTGGATTTTGCTACGTCTCACCATCTCTAAATATTGAATATGGATGGCAGAAAAAAGCTATTTGAAATTTGTGTTAAGGAAGCTTTAGTTCAAAAAAACACATGCTGATACAATAGTGTGTGAGCATGTGTGTGTTCATGTGAGAGAGAGAGAGAGAGAGAGAGAACGAGGGAAAGAGAGAAAAAGAGATTTTCCTTTTGGGGGATCTATTTCTGTATATACACCTCTCTTTTGTATCATATAAATGTAATAAAACCAGGGAAGGGGAGAAGGGCTCATTTTAGCCTTCCTGAAAGAAAGGCCTTAGTGCTACTAAATGTTATGTAAAATGATTTCACTCACCACTAAAGAAATGACATATTTGAAAAATGATATGGCAGTTCTTTGAAATTCACTAAGGAGTTCCAGAATTAATTCAATGGATAATTAGCTGGTTAGGGAGCCAAATCACAACTTGCATGTTGCAGTTAAAATAGTAAATAATCATTTCACATACTGTATGACTATTTTCCTGTGAACTGAAAAAATTTATTAAAAAATATGAAATCAGGGAACCTAGAATGTACATATTTACAGGTATTTATGGAACCTCAAATTCTATTCCAGGAGAATTTGAATAAAAATAGTTTAAACAAAAGTCAATATTCATTCTTTCACAAGGCAGGTACCCTAATTCTGCTACCTGAAGTTGGCATAATATCTATTAACAGCTAATGCCAAAATCAAAAAAATGCTGCAATTCACATAATATAATAGACAATAATGTTAATGATAGGTAAAATGTATGCCTAATTCATTTAAACAGATTCCCTTCTCTTGTCACCCATCAATCCAATTACAGCAAAATCCAAATTAGTAAGCTTTTACCAGTATCATGCATTGCATACATTGTACTAAATGAGTATGTAGTATATACACATAAAGAAATGCTTTCAAGTGAGTTTGAACTACCCTTCTTTTGGGGCTCCAGAACAAATCAGCACCTATTTGGCCTTTTAAAATCCATTAAAAGGTTGGTCAGTATCTTCTTAGTGACTACTAAGGCAGCCAACACTATCTCCCATGCTTTCTCAAAGGTCAGACACATTGCATGTCTTGTCTCTCCTTAGAGGGGTTTGTCCATCTTTGGAATCTTTAAACATGATTCAGATTTACTAGCCTCGGCTCTCTGTTGGGCTCAAAAAAGGTTATGATTCCACTGATTATCTAGATTTTTCTTGTTGCAAGTGAAGAAGACACTATTTTAATAGTTTCCTACATACTATGCAGAACTAGAGGTGAGCTAATAAACATTTGTCTATATATACGTATATATACACGTGTATATACATATATATACGTATATATGTATATATACACACATATACGTATATATACACACATACGTATATATGTATATACATATATACGCACATATATATGTATATACGTATACACGTGTATATATGTATAAATGTACATATATACATATGTGTGTGTATATACGTATGTATATATGTACGTGTGTATATATACGTATGTATATATATACACACATATATATATATATATTTTTTTTTTTGAGACGGAGTCTCGCTCTGTAGCCCAGGCTGGAGTGCAGTGGCGCTATCTTGGCTCACTGTAAGCTCTGCCTCCCGGGTCCACGCCATTCTCCTGCCTCACCCTCATGAGTAGCTGGAACTACAGGCACTGGCCACCACATCTGGCTTCTTTTTGTATTTTTAGTAGAGACGGGGTTTCACTGTGTTAGTCACGATGGTTTCAATCACCTGACCCTGTGATCCGCCCGCCTCAGCCTCCCAAAGTTCTGGGATTACAGGCGTGAGCCACTGTGCTCGGCCACATTTGTCTATATTTTTAATTGTTGTAAACATTGTTCACAATAGGTACATAATATTCCACGGCAATAATCTACCATAATTTACTTGACTATTGCACTGTTGTTAAATGTTTTTTTCCATTTTTTTACCATTAAGAAAGAAACTGCAATAAGCATATTTATGTACATAGCTTATTTTTTATTCAGTATTATTTCCTTAGGACAGGTCCATAAATACAAAATACTTGGTTAAAAAAGAATAGGGTCAGACTCCAACTGATGGGTTTGAATCAAGTTCTACCATTGATTGTCTGTATTCTTCAGGTAGTTGAGTAACCCTCCAAGCATTTTTTGTAAAATATTTTCATTTTGCAAAATAATAATAGTAGCATCTGTCTTTTAAAGTTGCTGTGACAAGTAAGTGAAATAGCACAAATGCAGTGCCTGGGAGTGGATCATCACAAGGTAAGCATGCAATCATTGTTGTTATAAGATAATCTTTTTATAGATTTTTACAAATGACTTTCCATAATTATTGAGCATTTCACACCATCCTAAAATGTTTAACAAAGGCCTGCCTTTAGAAATCTTTTATATTTATTTTCATCCAGAAAACATAAGTTCTCTTATGTATATTGTTTTATTATCACATACGTTGTATGATATAGTCAAAACGCCAGGGCTATGTATGAAGGCAAATATACTTGGGATCAAATCCTGGTTTCATATTTAACCATTTACAAACCTGGAATTTATTTTTAACTTCTCAATTTTCAAGTCCCTCATGATATTAATAATTACTCCTAGTCATTAAAAGGATTAGAAATACTATAGGTAAATTATTTAGGATGAGAAACCTATTTTGAGTATGTAATATCTCTAAGTGCACATTAGAATTACCTAGAGATCTGATATCTAGCTGCATCCCAAGCCATTCCCATCTAAATTTGGAGGCTGGCCCCAAGTCAGTATGTTGTTACAGGTCCCTAGGTGAGACAAATAGTCAGGTGGTCAAACCACTGCCTCCTTATCATATTATAGGCTTAATAACAACCAAAATGTATAAATGACTTTATAATTTACAAATCATTTCCATAAACATAATTGGATTTGATTACTACAAAATATTTGAAGCATTATTTTTATTGAAAATTCAGGTACTGGGTTCATCTCACTAGGGAGTGCCAGACAGTGGGCACAGGACAGTGGGTGCAGCGCACCGTGTGCCAGCCGAAGCAGGGCGAGGCATTTCCTCACTCGGGAAGCGCAAGGGGTCAGGGAGTTCCCTTTCCTGGTCAAGGAAAGGGGTGACAGACGGCACCTGGAAAATCGGGCCACTCCCACCCCAAATACTGCGCTCTTCTGAGGGGCTTAGGAAACGGCCCACCAGGAGATTACATCCTGCACCTGGCTCAGAGGGTCCTATGCCCACGGAGTCTTGCTGATTTTTAGCACAGCAGTCTGAGATCAAACTGCAAGGCAGCAGCGAGGCTGGGGGAGGGGTTCCCACCATTGCCCAAGCTCGCTTAGGTAAACAAAGCAGCTGGGAAGCTTGAACTGGGTGGAGCCCACCACAGCTCAAGGAGGCCTGCCTGACTCTGTAGGCTCCACCTCTGGGGGCAAGGCACAGACAAACAAAAAGACAGCAGTAACCTCTGCAGACTTAAATGTCCCTGTCTAACAGCTTTGAGGAGAGCAGTGGTTCCCCCAGCACGCAGCTGGAGATCTGAGAACAGGCAGACTGCCTCCTCAGGTGGGTCCCTAGCCCCTGACCCCTGAGCAGCCTAACTGCGAGGCAACCCCCAGTAGGGGCAGACTGACACCTCACACGGCCGGGTACTCCTCTGAGACAAAACTTCCAGAGGAACGATCAGATAGCAGCATTCGCGGATCACGAAAATCTGCGGTTCTGCAGACACCGCTGCTGATACCCAGGCAAACAGGGTCTGGAGGGTTCTGCAGACACCGCTGCTGATACCCAGGCAAACAGGGTCTGGAGTGGACCTCTAGCAAACTCCAACAGACCTGCAACTGAGGGTCCTGTCTGTTAGAAGGAAAACTAACAAACAGAAAGGACATCCACACCAAAACCCATCTGTACATCACCATTATCAAAGACCAAAAGTACATAAAACCACAAAGATGGGGAAAAAACAGAGCAGAAAAACTGGAAACTCTAAAAAGCAGAGCGCCTCTGCTCCTCCAAAGGAACGCAGTTCCTCACCAGCAATGGAACAAAGCTGGATGGAGAATGACTTTGACCAGTTGAGAGAAGAAGGCTTCAGATGATCAAACTACTCCGAGCTACAGGAGGAAATTCAAACCAAAGGCAAAGAAGTTGAAAACTTTGAAAAACATTTAGAAGAATGTATAACTAGAATAACCAATACAGAGAAGTGCTTAAAGGAGCTGATGGAGCTGAAAGCCAAGGCTCGAGAACTACATGAGGAATGCAGAAGCCTCAGGAGCTAATGCACTCAACTGGAAGAAAGGGTATCAGTGATGGAAGATGAAACGAAGTGAGAAGGGAAGTTTAGAGAAAAAAGAATAAAAATAAATGAACAAAGCCTCCAAGAAATATGGGACTATGTGAAAAGACCAAATCTACGTCTGATTGGTGTGCCTGAAAGTGATGGGGAGAATGGAAACAAGTTGGAAAACACTCTGCAGGATACTATCCAAGAGAACTTCCTCAATCTAGCAGGGCAGGCCAACATTCAGATTCAGGAAATACAGAGAACGCCACAAAGATACTCCTCGAGAAGAGCAACTCCAAGACATATAATTGTCAGATTCACCAAAGTTGAAATGAAGGAAAAAATGTTAAGGGCAGCCAGAGAGAAAGGTTGGGTTACCCACAAAGGGAGGCCCATCAGACTAACAGCGGATCACCTGGCAGAAACTCTACAAGCCAGAAGAGAGTGGGGGCCAATATTCAACATTCTTAAAGAAAAGAATTTTCAACACAGAATTTCATATCCAGCCAAACTAAGCTTCAGCAGTGAAGGACAAATAAAATACTTTACAGAAAAGCAAATGCTCAGAGATTTTGTCATCACCAGGCCTGCCCTAAAAGATCTCCTGAAGGAAGCACTAAACATGGAAAGGCACAACTGGTACCAGCCACTGCAAAATCATGCCAAAATGTAAAGACCATCAAGACTAGGAAGAAACTGCATCAACTAATGAGCAAAATAACCAGCTAACATCATAATGACAGGATCAAATTCACACATAACAATATTAACTTTAAATGTAAATGGACTAAATGCTCCAATTAAAAGACACAGACTGGCAAATTGGATAAAGAGTCATGACCCATCAGTGTGCTGTATTCAGGAAACCCATCTCACGTGCAGAGACACACATAGGCTCAAAATAAAAGGATGGAGGAAGATCTACCAAGCAAATGGAAAACAAAAAAGGCAGGGGTTGCAATCCTAGTCTCTGATAAAACAGACTTTAAACCAACAAAGATCAAAAGAGACAAAGAAGGCCATTACATAATGGTAAAGGGATCAATTCAACAAGAAGAGCTAACTATCCTAAATATATATGCACCCAACACAGGAGCACCCAGATTCATAAAGCAAGTCCTGAGTGACCTACAAAGAGACTTAGAATCCCACACAATAATAATGGGAGACTTTAACACCCCACTATCAACATTAGACAGATCAACGAGACAGAAAGTTAACAAGGATACCCAGGAATTGAACTCAGCTCTGCACCAAGTGGACCTAATAGACATCTACAGAACTCTCCACCCCAAGTCAACAGAATATACATTTTTTTCAGCACCACATCACACCTATTCCAAATTTGACCACATAGTTGGAAGTAAAGCTCTCCTCAGCAAATGTAAAAGATCAGAAATTATAACAAACTGTCTCTCAGGCCACAGTGCAACCAAACTAGAACTCAGGATTAAGAAACTCACTGAAAACTGCTCAACTACATGGAAACTGAACAACCTGCTCCTGAATGACTACTGGGTACATAACGAAATGAAGGCAGAAATAAAGATGTTCTTTGAAACCAACAAAAACGAAGACACAACATACCAGAATCTCTGGGACACATTCAAAGCACTATGTAGAGGGAAATTTACAGCACTAAATGCCCACAAGAGAAAGCAGGAAAGATCCAAAATTGACACCCTAACATCACAATTAAAAGAACCAGAAAAGCAAGAGCAAACACATTCAAAAGCTAGCAGAAGGCAAGAAATAACTAAAATCAGAGCAGAACTGAAGGAAATAGAGACACAAAAAACCCTTCAAAAAATTAATGAATCCAGGAGCTGGTTTTTTGAAAGGATCAACAAAATTGATAGACCGCTAGCAAGACTAATAAAGAAAAAAAAAGAGAAAAGAATCAAATAGACCCAATAAAAAATGATAAAGGGGATATCACCACCAATCCCTCAGAAATACAAACTACCATCAGAGAATACTACAAACACCTCTATGCAAATAGACTAGAAAATCTAGAAGAAATGGATAAATTCCTTGATACATACACTCTCTCAAGACTAAACCAGGAAGAAGTTGAATCTCTGAATAGACCAATCACAGGAGCTGAAATTGTGGCAATAATCAATAGCTTACCAACCAAAAAGAGTCCAGGACCAGATGGATTCACAGCCGAATTCTACCAGAGGTACAAGGAGGAAGTGGTACCATTCCTTCTGAAAGTATTCCAATCAACTGAAAAAGAGGGAATCCTCCCTAACTCATTTTATGAGGCCAGCATCATCCTGATACCAAAGCCTGGCAGAGACACAACAAAAAAAGAGAATTTTAGACCAATATCCTTGATGAACATTGATGCAAAAATCCTCAATAAAATACTGGCAAACCGAATCCAGCAGCACATCAAAAAGTTTATCCACCATGATCAAGTGGGCTTCATCCCTGGGATGCAAGGCTGGTTCAGTATATGCAAATCAATAAATGTAATCCAGCATGTAAACAGAACCAAAGACAAAAACCACGTGATTATCTCAATAGATGCAGAAAAGGCCTTTGACAAAATTCAACAGCCCTTCATGCTAAAAACTCTCAATAAATTAGGTATTGATGGGATGTATCTCAAAATAATAAGAGCTATCTATGACAAACCCACAGCCAACATCATACTGAATGGGCAAAAACTGGAAGCATTGCCTTTGAAAACTGGCACAAGACAGGGATGCCCTCTCTCACCACTCCTATTCAACATAGTGTTGGAAGTTCTGGCCAGGGCAATCAGGGAGGAGAAGGAAATAAAGGGTATTCACTTAGGAAAAGAGGAAGTCAAATTGTCTCTGTTTGCAGATGACATGATTGTATATCTAGAAAACCCCATTGTCTCAGCCCAAAATCTCCTTAAGCTGATAAGCAACTTCAGCAAAGTCTCAGGATACAAAATCAATGTACAAAAATCACAAGCATTCTTATACACCAATAACAGACAAACAGAGAGCCAAATCATGAGTGACTCCCATTCACAGTTGCTTCAAAGAGAATAAAATACTTAGGAATCCAACTTACAAGGGATGTGAAGGACCTCTTCAAGGAGAACTACAAACCACTGCTCAATGAAATAAAAGAGGATACAAACAAATGGAAGAACATTCCATGCGCATGGGTAGGAAGAATCAATATCGTGAAAATGGCCATACTGCCCAAGGTAATTTATAGATTCAATGCCATCCCCATCAAGTTACCAATGACTTTCTTCACAGAATTGGAAAAAACTACTTTAAAGTTCATATGGAACCAAAAAAGAGGCCGCATCGCCAAGTCAATCCTAAGCCAAAAGAACAAAGCTGGAGGCATCACGCCACCTGACTTCAAACTATACTACAAGGCTACAGTAACCAAAACAGCATAGTACTGGTACCAAAACAGAGATATAGATCAATGGAACAGAACAGAGCCCTCAGAAATAACACTGCATATCTACAACTATCTGGTCTTTGACAAACCTGAGAAAAACAAGCAATGGGGAAAGGATTCCCTATTTAATAAATGGTGCTGGGAAAAGTGGCTAGCCATATGTAGAAAGCTGAAACTGGATCCCTTCCTTACACCTTATACAAAAATTAATTCAAGATGGATTAAAGACTTAAATGTTAGACCTAAAACCATACAAACCCTAGAAGAAAACCTAGGCATTACCATTCAGGACATAGGCATGGGCAAGGACTTCATGTCTAAAACACCAAAAGCAATGGCAACAAAAGCCAACATTGACAAATGGGATCTAATTAAACTAAAGAGCTTCTGCACAGCAAAAGAAACTACCATCAGAGTGAACAGGCAACCTACAAAATTGGAGAAAATTTTTGCAACCTACTCATCTGACAAAGGGCTAATATCCAGAATCTACAATGAACTCAAACAAATGTACAAGAAAAAAACAAACAACCCCATCAACAAGTGGGCAAAGGATATGAACAGACACTTCTCAAAAGAAGATATTTATTCAGCCAAAAGACACATGAAAAAATGCTCGTCATCATTGACCATCAGAGAAATGCAAATCAAAACCACAATGAGATACCATCTCACACCAGTCAGAATGGCAATCATTCAAAAGTCAGGAAACAACAGGTGCTGGAGAGGGTGTGGAGAAATAGGAACACTTTTACACTATTGGTGGGACTGTAAACTAATTCAATCATTGTGGAAGTCAGTGTGGCGATTCCTCAGGGATCTAGAACTAGAAATACCATTTGACCCAGCCATCCCATTACTGGGTATATATACCCAAAGGACTATAAATCATGCTGCTATAAAGACACATGCACACGTTTGTTTATTGCGACACTATTCACAATAGCAAAGACTTGGAACCAACCCAAATGTCCAACAATGATAGAATGGATTAAGAAAATGTGGCATATATACACCATGGAATACTATGCAGCCATAAAAAATGAGTTCATGTCCTTTGTAGGGACAAGGATGAAATTGGAAATCATCATTCTCAGTAAACTATCGCAAGGACAAAAAACCAAACACCACATGTTGTCACTCATAGATGGGAATTGGACAATGAGAACACATGGACACAGGAAGGGGAACATCACACTCTGGGGACTTTTGTGGGATGGTGGGAGGGATAGCATTAGGAGATATACCTTATGCTAAATGATGAATTAAGGCGTGCAGCACACCAGCATGGCACATGTATACATACGTAACTAACCTGCACATTGTGCACATGTACCCTAAAACTTAAAGTATAATAATAATAAAAAGAAAATTCTTATATTTTTACAAATGTAAGTGGATTATAAGCTATGATAATGAGTAATGTTGGCACAATTCCCTTTGCTCTATCTCACATTCATGGTATTTCACATTAGCTCATACAATTGTCACCAGATCTGTTTACAAATCTCTTGTCACATTTATATAACACCTCAAGCACAAAGTTTTTATGAAAAAAGCTAGTCAAATCCTTCACAAAGTCTCTGATTTTCTTCTGCCTCTTACTCAGTGACCTGATCATAGATATATAGACAGATGGATAAATAGATAGAATACCAAAAGTTGCAAATAACTTCATCTTATCTGTAACCTGCCACACCCCGCCTTTTCTTTGCTATGAACACTAAGAACCTAGGTCTATAGGCGTCAAAAACACTGTAGAAACTTGCAAAGAATAAAATAATTGGTTGGGATTTCCGAAACACTGAATCTTCATACAGAATCCAAGAGAAAGGCCCTACTGATGAATGAAGAAGTGGCTTTCTAGATTATTGTAAAACAATGATTTTGTAAAACAGCATCATGTGTTACTCCCTTCCACTACTAAAAAAGCTATAATATGCTTTTTCTGGCCCCTCTGTGTATGACTACTTGATTTAGATTACTCATATTGTCCTGTAAGTTTTTACAGCTCAGTTCTTAATGGATTTTGTATTAGAATGTTGTAATTTAAGAAATTAAAAAAGGTATTTTCTTGGACTACTGAAAAAGTACCTGTTTGGGGCTATTTCAAAGATATATGTAGTCCCAAGATATTAATACTTGTTAAAATAAGAGTATTGGTGACATAATGGTATAGCTTGAAAAGCAAACAATATATCTTTAAAATAAATTATACAGGTTTAATAGAAAATTATACCTCAATATCACTGGCCAATGTGATGTAAAAAGTCTAGCTGCATTTAGCCAATAGATGTGACTATTTTGATTGGCCCCTAAAATTTCTACTCCTGCTTCTAAGTGTCCTTGTTGCCTATTTTTAGATATCACAATATTATGAAACATTCCAAAAGATGCATACAAAATAAAACTCTTCGGCTGACTCAGCTTCTGTTGTATCGTAACCCAATAATGGTATGTTGAGAATTAAGATTCTGTCTACTATAGTATATATTTTAATTATACTTTGATAAACCTGAATAAAATATAATTAAAACGTACTTAGTATAGAGCTATGATATGAGAAGTCTATTATTTTAATGCACACATTATAGAAAATGTAATTGACTTCTTAACAAAACCAGAAACTCTTCCTCATAGCCAGGAAAATTAATCTCTACACTGGGTAGATTTATTAGAAGTTATTATTATCCTAAGATAAAAAGTTAAAACAAGTAAATATTTTATAAGGTATCGTTATTAACAAATGTACATTGATTCCCTCCTCTTCCCAGATTTTTTCCACCCTATTGTTCACTTAAGGAAAAAGCAGGTTGATTTACTTATTTCAATATTTTCTTCTCAATGTGTGTCTGGAAAGTACTTTGTGAGTATGATCTCTAATGTTTCTTGCTGACATGTAGCAGGATTACTGCTGTAGACTTATGAAAACCGAATCCCAACACAGTGTACAAGATGGTGCTCCATGACATGCCACTTCCAAAGACATAAATTTTTCCTTAGCAGGAGCACAATACTTCTTGTTATTGTAACCAAATTCTCATTGATTAAAACAAAAACTCAGCCTGCATAAGACACCAGCTGCAATTAGTTATTTAAGCTGTATGTATACAAGGCAATTTTTATGCAGTAGTGCAAGCAAAAAAAGATCACTTTTTATCTTTCTTTTTCTATCTATCATTATAAATCCAGAGAAAGATTAATCTTCAGAAAAAGTATTTTTTAATAAGTCAGACATTCTTGGTTAAAACAAAAACGTTGATGAAATGTTTACTATGACTTAATAAAAATAAAAGCTAAAGTATATATGGAGTTGGGGGGTTTTACTCAAAAAATTTGTGACAATCATTTGATGAAGAAAATCTTACTAACTATTTTCAATTTGGGAATAAAGAGGTAGCTAATTACCTCCTCAAAATAGGTTAAAACATGGGATTAGGTTGCTCAAGAGAGATAATAGTTGTTTACAAGAAATGTAATTTCTATGTCTGTAAATATTTTAGCTGCGTAAGTGTAGTAATCCAATAGACAAGCTGTCTGTATTTTTAAAATATAAACAGGATAATTTACATTTGACACTGTCTAGTCAGTATAAAGCCAAAATGTTGCTAGTCAGAAGTTTTCAGGGGTAATTGACTTCAAATTTTTATTTTTATTTTATTTTTAATACCTGACAATTTACAATATGAGCTTTCCCTTGGAAACCTCCTCATTTTCTCTGGACTGTCTGCCCGGAGAAACATGGAGTGGCTAACTCACAGTTTGCCTTCAGTAAATTCCGTGATCTGCTTGTTACTAGAAAAGCAATGTAATGCGCGTGTGATTTAGTCAGGTAAAATAACAATGTGTGCTAATCGGTCACTTTGTGTTTGGAATACTAGCACAGACTTCCACATGGATATCATAATCCCAGTGACTACTTGCCATATTAGGAGAGTCTGGTCATCTGTGAAAGCTAACAGCCAGCAAGGGAATGGCTAAGATCTCAGCGGTGAGTGTATAATTCCCAAGGACTCCACAGGACACTTTCTCTTCTCTCCAGAGTTTTATAGATGAAGGCAGAGTATTGTTTGTAAAAATTCTCTGCTTGTCCTCAGTCAAGGTCATGAGAATTTCAGAAATAAATTCACAAAATGGATGCACTGTACTCAATATCTTCATGTGTTAAAGATACAAATAAAATTTACCTGGAAAAAATAGCAACTGATCATAGATAGAGCAGAAGTACTTTCAAGAAGATTGAGTCCATGCTTTGCACAAGTAAGCAGTGCCACCCACCCAGTGAGGATGCTTTACAGTATCTCATAACAAACTGACTGGTAAATTTAAATTAAAAGTTTACTGGGTACAACAGTGAGTGACCCGCTAATGAGTTGTTAAAGAAATTAGGAAAGTAAGATAAAAAGGATAGCTTATTTAAGCAAACATCACAAGTCTAATAAGACACAGTGGCTACATAGCAGTTTATTCTAATCCAAAGCTATGCTTCGATTTATAAAAAGGGGGAAAACCTACCTAATATCCTCAATAAATGTCTTCCATGTCTGTTGGGATAGAATGTTGCAGTAGTTTTGCTATAGCTTCAAATTCAAAATGCACAATATTAAGTTTTTAACTTATTGCTTTAATAGAATTTTAGCAAAAAACAAATTGAAAATATTCAGTTGCGATGACTGGAATTGCCATCATGAACCCAAATTTGAACACCTTAGGCCAATATTAGCATAGCCTCACATTATAATATTATGATTATAGTACCTTCATTTTACAAAAAAGAGAGGGGGCTTTCTGTTGTGAATGTATTTTTCAAATCAAACGGTAGAAGAGTATCCACTGTGTGCATTTGTCCTATAAACTTGTTTTTCCTAAATTTACTGAATTACTATGAATAGTACTGCTATCTTGCTGATCATCAAACATAAATCAAACATAAATATACGGGTTCATGAAAAGTGCTTAATGCAACACCTACAAAAAGTTAGCTTTCTATAATTTTTCATGATGATAATCATCATCATATTAGGATTCTCTTTTGCATCCAAGTAGTGCTACACTTCCCTCCATAATTTCTACCTGCTATTTCTCTTAGCAGTTCCTTTCTGCAGCTCTTGTTATGCTTTAACTCAAGCTTCTGTTGCCTCCTGACTTGATTGTCATAACAAAGTACAGTGATTTCTCACCTCTAGTTTTGCCTGTGTTTTTCAAAACCAATTATATCCTTAATATTAGTGACACCATGATTTTTCTAAAATGAAATATATGTTACATTACTGTTTCAGGTCCCTCAGTGATTCCTAACAAACAGGAAAGTACATACCCTTTCATGGTATAAATGGTCCTATGCAATGTGCCCTCCCTTTTTCTATTAAATATCTTAACCCTCCCATTTCTCAACAGGAGAGCTAAAACTTTTACATGCTATGAATGATTCTGTGCAATCTATCAATCTGCCTTATGTTTACCTACTAAAAATCATCACTCACATTCAGTCATATTCTAGACCCCAAAGGTCCAACTTTGAGTTGTACAAATCTTCCATAAGTTTTCATGGTTGCACACCTCACATGATAGTTACACTTATTTTAAGTTTCCATATGCACTACACTTAAATGGTTTTTTTTCCCCTGCTGTTCTCTTGTAGAAGTAACTAATTTATTCTCTGTGCACCCTCTAAATTCCCAGTTTACCTGTGTTAGAAACTATGCGATTCTATCTTATACACACACAACCCAACACACACACAAACACACGTTTGTTTAGTTTATAGGTGTTTTTGATGGCAAGCTTTGTTTCGTCAGAACCTAGCATGTACTACAGCACCTGGCATACTATCTAGATTATTTTCCAATCTCCATGACAATAATTGGAAACATTTCAGGATTACTTAGTAGTACTAGGACCTCATAAATATAAACACACTGATTAAGACAAGGTATTTTCTGTCATTTAAGAAGTCCAGAATTGTGCAAAGTGGTGTCAGTTCGCAGAGTAATTTAATTCTGATCATTCTCTTTGTTACTAGACTTGTGAATTATTCAAGAATTGTGTTTCATTCTTTATGCTGGCTTCCAGAATGTATACCTCCAAAATTTATATGGAAAATAAATAAGATAGGTATTTTGTTTCATAAATTCACTATCCTTATTTTACATTTCCTGTTTTACTTCATACGCATTTTGTTACCATATTTTACTTTTTGCCCAGTGTTAGCTTGGAAAATAGAACATGAGGAAAAGCTTATATGCAAAGGGTTTATTGAGAGGTAAAATTCCAGGCCAGAAGAGTTAGGAAGGAAAAGGAAGTGAGGTGAGAAGAAGGGAAAGTAAGTAAGTATTTGGGAGTGTGATACAAACCTGGTCATAGAGTTAGAAGAAAACACAGCTGGCCGTTTGCCAAAAGAAATGTCTTCCAGAAAAGACATGTAGAATCACATTGCTTCAGTATAGTCCATCAGGAGCAGGATGGAAAAGACATTCACTTTCCAGATTCTTGAAGTCTCCGGTCCCTCGTTTTTATTCTCCCCATGGGTGTTAAATTTCTTGCTTTCCTGGATTGTCTTCCTTTCCCTGTCCAGGCAATTGATGGAAAAGCTGTATGTCACTCCCTGAGGCTGGATGTCTTCCTCTAGGTCAGAAAGCTTTGGACAGGAACAGAACTTGTGTGTGTCCCTCTGGGTGAGACTTTGGTGCTAGAGTTGCGGTGGCCCACTATGGTGATACCAAGAGGGACTCTAGTACATTCCACTTCTTACCTCCAAAAAGTTTTAGCAGTAAATAGTGTCAGAAGGGAAAACAAAGGCAGTGGCATGCCATATTCTCCAATAAGCAAAAGGCAGAGGCTTAAAGAGGCAGATAAACTGAGGCTGGTACAGTTCATCCCTTGTGTCTTTCTGCTTGCATCCTCTTGTATCTGGATCTTATATAAGAACAAGATGGTATCATATCTTCCATAAAAGGTAACATGCAGGTTCAACCTCTTTAAAAATCTTAACAAACTTTAGCAAACTGAAACTATAGTCTGCAATGCAGCAGCTAGCCATGGAGTCAAGATTTCCTTCATCCTTAGCCATCATCTTCTCTCATCTGGTTTGCTTGCTTTCTGGAGTGACCTAGATATTAAATTTCAGACTCACAGAAGTGTGATCTGTTGTTGTGCCAATATCTATTCACAATTTTCATTGGTCATGGAAATACCAAAAGACAGTCTAGTGAATCACTTAGGTTCCAGGTCTACTCTTATCTTCCCCCATGGTGCAGTTGTAACTGTAGGTATCCCTGGTCAAAGTCAATTTCCCCACTCAGTAAAATAAGTTTGCTCTTGGGCTGCTAGTCTCCTGGCCTACTTTCCTTTTATATATCAGATTTTTTTTCAGATGCCTGATTAAATATCCAAGATATTATTTCCTAGGAATAAGTGCATATCTTTATCTATGACTGTTTCTCTTTTCATATAAAGTGGATGTTGAAGTGCACCACTCATAGATCTAGTCACTGGAAGGATTTTTTTTAACCTTATTTTAAAAAATCACCCTTTAGTGGAACTATCATGAGTAACAGATTAACTCCAGTTAGTGTCATCATATCATGCTTACATTTCTGTAAACCAGGCCTGAGCATTTTTCTTCACTTTAATTAGGTTGTAGGGAAACCCCCATGAGACTACAGGTGTGAAGCAAGATAGAATCATCAGTGCAAAAGAGGTAAGTGTCAAAGGAGTGTAGAACACCTGTTCATAACTTACAAGTTAGCAAGTCTGTTATCCACAGGATGACAACTTTAGTTGTGTAATTACTTGATGTTCCATAGTCAGGTACATAGTTTCATCTAAGGCATAGTAGCTGCAGATTAATATATTCATTTAATGAAAATTTTAGCTAAACAACACACTGCTAAGTAACTCATAAAGACTATGTTTCAGGTCAGATATAAAAATGCATTGTACTGAATATAAAAGAAAATATATCAATATTTGTGGAACACATCTCAAGTAGTGTTGAGTGAAAAACTTACAGCATTAAATGCATGAATTAGAAAAAGGAAATATTCTAAGTTCCTACCTCAAGTATCTAGAAAAAGAAAAGCAAAATAAATCCAAACCAAGTAGAACTGGAGAAATAATAAAGATACGAGCAGAAATAAATGAAATAGAAAACAGACAAACAATAGAGAAAACCAATACAAGAAAGATCTGGTTCTTTGCAAAACATCAATAAAACTGACAAATATGTAGCACAACAGAGAGAGAAAAAGAGAAACAGAGAAAACAAAGTACCAATATCATGACTGAAACAGGAATATCACTATAATCCCTGCAAACATCAAGAAGAGACGAAAAACTCTATGCACCTAAATTGGACAAAATAGATGAAATGGGCCCTTTTTTGAAATACACAAACTACTGAAACTATTAGCACATACAATTTAACAATATAAAAATGTTATACACCATAGCCAAGTGAAGTTCATTCCAGGTATGCAAAACAAGGTCAATATTTGATAATCAATATAGTCCATCACATTAATTAGCTAATTTTAAAAAATCATATCAATTGATATAGAAAAATCCTCAGTTTGATAAGCAGCATCTACAGAAATCCTACATCTAACATTCTTCTTCAATGGTGAAAGTTTGAAACATTTCCTCCTAAGATCTGTAACAAGGCAAGTATATATGCTCTCACAATTTTTATTCAATAAGCACTAGAAATTGTAGCTAGTGGATTAAGGCAAGAAAATAAAAATTAAGGGCATGCGGATCAGAAAGGAAAAATGAAACTGTTTTATTTGCAGATGACATGATTGTCAATGTAAAAATTTAAATTCAATCTAAATTCTAGAACTAATCAGTTTAGCAAGGTCACATGACACAAGATAAAATTCAAAAATCAATTATATTCCTGTCTACTAGCAACAAACATGTGGATACCAAAATTAAAAATACAATATCTTTTATAACTTCTAAAAAACAAAATGACTTACAAGTATATTGAATAGTCATTTATGGTAACTGCATCCTGAAAACTAAAAATTCTTTATTAAAAAAATCAAAAAAGATCTAAGTAAATGGAGAGACATACCGTATTTATGGGCTAGAAGGCTCAACATAGCAAGCATGAATTTTTGCCGAGTTAATATACAGGTATAAAAAACTTCTCACCAAAATTCTGTATTTTTTGTAGATATAGACAAGATATATAGAATAGCTAAAACAATTTTGAAAAAGAATAATAAAATGGAAGGAATATGTTTCTCTGGTTTCAAGATTTAACATATAGGTATAGTAATCAGTACTATGTGACTGTGGTAGAAGAATAATTATATAGATCAACGGAACAGAATAGAGAACCAAGAAATAGACACACGCAAATATACCCAACTGATTTTTGACAAAGGTGCAAAAGCAATTCAATGAGGAAGGGTAACTCTTTCAACAAATAATAGTGAAGCAATTGGACGCACAACTCCATAGGCCAAAATAATCAAATCTTACACTGTACACAAAAAACACATAATGGATCACAAACTTAAATGTAAAAATCGAAATTAAGACTCTTAGAAGAAATGGATGAAGAAAATCTTCAGAATGTAGAGTTAGGCAAAGAACTCTTAGATTTTAAACCAAAACCATGATAGTAACAGGAAAAACTGATATGTGGGAATTCATTGAAATGAAAAATTTTGGTCTGCAAAAAGCTGCCAAGAGGATGAAAAGACAAGCTACAGACTGGGACAAAGTATTTGAAAACAATATATCTAACAAAGAACAAGCATCTAGAATTTATAAAAACTCTCAAAACTGAACAATAAAGAAATAAACAATCTGATTAGAAAATGAGCAATCACAGGCAGAGGCATTTCACCAAAAGGCATTTACAAATGGAAAATAAGCACATGAAAAGCTATTCAACATCGTTAGCCTTCAGGGAAATGCAAATTTAAATCACAATAGATATCACTACACATCTATCAGAATGGCTAAGAGAAAAAAGTGACAACACCAAATGCTGGTGAGGACACAGAGAAACTAGGTCACTCCTAAATTACTTGTAAGAATATAAATGGTTCAATTACTCTAAGAAGCATTTTGAAATTTTTTTTAAAAACCTCACATAGAACTACCATATAACCCAGCAATTGTACTCTTGAGCAATTTTCCATAGGAAAAAAAAAACTTACATTCATACAAAAACATGTACATGAATGTTTATTAGTTTTATTCAAAATAGTTAAAAACTAGAAAGTACCCAGATGATCTTCAAAGAGTAAATTGTTAAGGAAACTTGGATATCTTTATCGTGGAATACTGCTTAGCACCAAAAAGAACAAACTATTGATACACACAACGAGCTCAATGAACCTCCAGAGAATTATGGTGAGTGAAAAACAGTTAATCCCCAAAGGTTTCATGCTAAATGATTCCATTTAAAAACTATTATGGACTGAATATGTTTCTGCAAATTTTGTATGCTTAAGTCTTAATTCTGGTACCTCAGAATGTGATTATATTTGAACACAAAGTCTTTAAAGAGATAACTAAGGTAATAAGATGTCATTAAGGTGGGTCCTAATCTAATATGCCTGGTGTCTTTAAAATAAGAGGTGATTAGGACACACACACACACAGTGGCAAGACTATGTGAAGACACCAGGAGAAGATAGGCATCTAACAGTCGAAAAGAAGGCTTCAGGAAAAAAAAATCCTGCCAGTACCTTGATCTTGGACTTCCAGGCTCTAGAACTATAAGGGCATAAATTTATCTTGTTTAAGCCACCAAGTCTGTGGCACTTTGTTATGGCAGCCCTAGCCAATGAATACAATAACCATCCTGCAATGAAAAAATTATAGAAATATGGAACATATTAGTGGTTGTCAGGGGTTAAGAAACAGTGAAAGGGGATTGGGTGTTAATTACAAAAAAGCAAAATGAGGGATCTTTGTGATGATGGAAATGTCCTGTATCTTGACTGTTTCAATATTAATATCTCAGTTGAGATATTGTACTATAATTTGCAAGATATTACCATAGTTAGGGGGACTGTTTAAAGGGTACAAAGGCTTGCTTTGTATTATTTCTTACCATTCCATGTGTCTACAATTATCCCAACATAGGAAGAAGTTAAACTAAATATGAGATATTATGTCAATATTCAGGCAGAAGGGATTTAATAGAGACTGTACAGAATAATTGGAAAAGCAAAATTGTAGAATCTTAAAGAACTGATTTAACTATTGATTTCTAGGCTATGTCCAATAGAGCTACAAATCTGAGGTCAGAAAATTGCCACCCCCAATTACTCATCAGGCCCTGGATCAAACCAGTCACTATAGTTATCCGCAAATTTCCAGATCCCAACATTTGTGCTAGCCAGCAACCATATCAACAAGAGAATGGGCTCCATCACATTTGTGACCTTTTAATCTCACACCAGTATAACTAATTTGTGAAAGTTAATTTATATACAACGGTCTAGATTAAGGAAATCTTGAAAGTTAGTTTTTAAATTTCCAACTTCTCCACCTAGAAGGCAGTTGGAATGGAAATTTTTAGAGGAAATACATACTACCAACTACACTAATACTTCTCTTTTAGGGCCGTAGTAAGAATTAAATAAAATAATATTTGTGGAAGTGTTTCCTTAACTGCTAGTCAAATGTTAGTTTCACTTCTAATCTTCAGGTCTACGTAGCTTGAAAAATTGCTTCTTCTCCTTTGCTGTTAGGTTTCATTAATGGGAAAACTGATGAAAGTTGGATGAGAAGCCCTTTGTCAAATCCATACATCTGTATTCAGTAAAATATAGACTTTCAGCCCTTGGCAGTTTCCCCTTCTCTTTCTATGCTATCAGTTGCATACCCACATTACAACTTGTAACTCTTAAATTCATACTTTTCACTCCGACCTTAAGCTTTGAAATTTCATCTTATATATCAGGTATCTTCAACTAAGATGTTCTAAATTTACTTCATAATTAATTTTCTCCAAATTCAAGACATCTTGGGGAGGGGAATTAGGGAGATATTTGTCAAAGGACACAAAATTTAAGTTAGGAGGAATAAATTAATGAAATCTATTGTATAATATGGTGACTATGGTTAATATCAATGTATTGTAGTCTTGAAAATTGCTAAGAGAGTAGGTTTTAAGTGTTCTCACCATAAAAAAATAAGTTGTGAATAGTTCATATGTTAATTAGCTCAAAAAACTCCCACAAATGCAAGACACCATGAATTTGGGTTATATGTCCGGTTTCATTAAAAATGCTTCAATGATTTGCAGAAATATAGACAGTAAAAGAGGTTAAAAATGAAAGTAAGGAGATTTCAAAAATAGAAAATGAACTGAAGCAAGTTTATATGCCTCTCAAGATATCTCAGTTTTGCCTGTCTCCAAAATCTCGGACCAACCAAGTGACCTTGTTATTGCTTTCTTCACTTTTTCTGCTAACATCTCTTTCTCAGTCTCTTCCAGGGTGAAGGATGGACTTTGGTGTGTTCTCTTTTGTACATGCCTCAGTGAGATGCACAAAGCAAAGCACAACTTGGTCAGATTCACAGAGGCTCTCGTCTCCTCTAACTGTTCCTGACTCAGGTGAAAATCACCTCATGCAATCTGGTTTACCCAAGTAAAGGCCTGGGTAACAGAACCTAGAAGCCTGGGAAAGATAATACACTGTAGTGAACCAGAGATAGACAAAAGAATGAACAATTAATCCCTTTCATTTTCACTGCCTGTGAAACTGTTCAAGATGGGGTGGGCTTATACATCCTGTCTGAAAAATGAGCCTTATGACCTTGAAACTGGCTGTGTTGTATTTTTGAAGCTGTGGCCGGTTGGATAACGTATCAATTTGTATTTTCTCTTCTGCTCTGTCTTGCCTCACTTTTTCCTTTCCTTTTTCCCAGTACTGCATTTCCAAATAAAGCCACTCACAATCTTTAATCAGGCTGTAAATTTTAAGAAATCTGGACCAAGACAGTTTGCTCCAAGAGTCTCCCACAAATGCAGATCTTCAGAGTGAGATTTTAATATTGGATTGCTCACCTGTCTGTTGGTAAGTGAGATGACAATAACAAAGTGAAGATGATAATAACTTGACATGCAGTGGTACCACAATTATTAAACACTGGCCTATGGTTAATTGTGAACAAGGCTTGGGGAAATCAAATGGGTACATCATTTGATCACTGTGGAGACAATGATACTTATGAAGATTGTAATTTCAGATGCCTATTTTAATGACATCAGAGATCTTGCAAAATAAAATAATAGGATCGATGCAGCTGCATAAAAGATGCTGTGAAAGCCAGAGATGATCTGCAGTTTAAAGGAGATTCTAATATGCTACAGCTGCATAGCAGAAAATGCTTAAACTTAACTCCAGATTATGATCATAAGGGTGTCAGATCCTCAGTAAATATGAAATCAGAAGCATCTCTGATGTCAATGCCAGGATCATAATAGGAAAATTGATTAGAATGGAAATATTTGAGTAGAAGAGCCAAAGACTATGGAATCTCCAAGTTCCTCTTACCCCTCCTGGCTGGCAGAGGCAGTTCCTTACCACTTATCAGAGCCTCCTTTTTGCCAGTAGACCACACAAAGACCTCATTTGAGGTAGGTATCAAATAAAATGTTGCTCTTCTTCTCACTCCACCAACACTTACTGTCTCCAGGCTAACCAGAATCAGGTTTCAGCACATCCCATGTAGGCTGAAAAACAATTCTCTAAATGTCAAAGAAAGAGGAAGCCTGGAAAATATAAACTAGCGCACACAGATTGAAATGAATGGTCATGGATCCTGAAGGTGTTATAACAAGAGAAGAAAATGTGGAAATTAAATAGAAAAAAATTCATTGACATGAAGGTATTCACCTATGACTTAGGATTGAAATGTTGGCAAAAATATCTGTAACTGGACATAATTTTCTGGAATCGCTTCTTGAAGCCTGGGCATAACAATCTAGAGCAAATGACATGGAGATGATATAAATTCTTTGACATTGTATTGAAGAAAGTCTCAGATTTTAGTTTAGTTGAGTAAATTCAGAATGAATCTACTCTGTAATATCTAAGAACAATCAATCTTTCTATCTGTAGGTCCAGTAGGTCCAGAAGATACTTAAAAAAAAAAAAAATTAAGGTGGTAGGGAGTGCCTTGACGAGGGAAGCATCTGAACTTTGAGAATTTCGGTGATGACTGACCTCTGCAGTCCAGAGGCAGTAGGAGGGACAGCCACAGAATTAGGGTATTTAATATCAATAGGGATGATGGGATTCCAGGAAGGCATAGCCCGAAGAGCAGAACATAGCTGTGAGAAGCAAGGAAGGCATAATTACTTCAGGCAATAATGTTTTTTCCTACAGGAGATAAGGTGATGGTTAATCAATCATGTTGTTCCTAGGAGTTTGACAGATAGACGTCTGGTAAGGATATCCTTCCATTTGTGTAACAAAATGGTCAAGGTCTGGCAAGAAGAAAGTTGACAGTCCTGCAGTGAAAAATTATAGGCTCCCACTCTTTTGAATACTTAAGTCAGTTTAGAGACCAAGGCCCACTGATTGAAAGGAAGCCTATAACACTTGAGGGAGGGCCCCACTGTGCCACCACAAGTATTTATGAAAGAAATAGTCCTCCAGTTTTCCCCAAAGTGAGTACAGGCATTTCCCAGGGTAACCACCAAGTGGGAAGAATGGATTACTGAAGTTTTTAAGGAGTGCTAGAGACCATCATGAGCCAAGAAAGATAGAATGGAACCAAACAAATCTTCAAACAAAAGCCAATCAATCCAGCAGCAAACAAAAATCCCTCTCAGTTCTCTTGCTAGAATACAGTTTATGAATAACAGGTGACAAATGGAGTTTTCCAAGTCATTCTGACAGTTGGTCCAGCAGGTCCATGGAAAACCATGGTGTTACTCCTCTTGTCCTTGAATGCATAATTGGAATATATATACCACCATCTGGAAGGACTCTCATATCTTGTATTGGTTAGCTGACTTGAATGTGGTAGCAATAGTCAAATAAAAGATCCTAAAATTACTTCCTATATATTCACTGGTCACAGAGAGTAAATTAGGAGCAATATTGCATACTTTGAGTAGTTGCAGAAATTAGCATCACTACTAAAAGAATTGAAGGCAGCTTTGCACGATGTCTCATACTTGTAATCCCAGTAATTTGAGAGGCCAAGAGGGAAGGATTGCTTGAGGGTAGGAGTTCGAGACCAGCCTGGGCAACACAGTGAGACCCCCATCTCTACAAAAATTTTTTAAAAATACCTGGCATGGTGTCATGTGCCTCTAGTCCCAGCTACCTGGGAGGCTGAGGTGGAAGGATCACTTGAACCTGAAAGTTGAGGCTGCAGTGAGCCATGATCTTGTCACTTCACTCCAGCGTGGGTGATAGAATGAGACCCTGTCTCAAAATGTAAAAAGCATTAAAAGATGCAAGCTAGTTGGTCTCTACCATGTCTCTATTCAAATTACCTATTTAATATTTGCAAAATTCAGATGGCAGTAATCTACTATATATTACCAAGTCGTGCCCCAATTGTAGCTACTGTACTAGATGTGATAACTTTACTACAGCAAATCAACACATATCCTAGTACTTGACATTGTGTTGGCAATTTTTTCCTTCTCTGTCCCTATCAATAGGGAGGATCAAACTATTTATTTTTATATGACATGGGCATTATGTATCTAATTAGCCTCATAATTATATTAACTCCCTAGGTCTCCTAACTGTCAGATCAGGATAGAAGTCCAGGTTCCCTGCTTGGGAAATATTTTTAGCACTTATTTTAATATCGAAATAAATATTTGTCTTATCTGACTATTACCATTGACTTTGGGTCTTGGTGTTGAATTATCAGTTAATTAATTCTCCAAATCACATTAAACTATAAAAGTATGTTGCGAACAATTGGTTATTATCTAATTGGTTATTACAAATATACAGAATAAAGATTAACTTCATAATTGATATTTCATAAATTTGGATGACCTTAGTAATGTCCACGAATATATCCCAAAACAAATAAGAAAATACTTGTACATTTCTCACTTGTTCTGTGTTTGTATGTTGCCTATGTTGTTCTTTTTCTGAAAGCTGGATTGTCAGTTGTAAATGTGGCACCTCCATAAACCCCTTCTAAGGCTAGGAACTACATTTCCCAGAATCACCTCCCCTGCATGGTTTTGGGTTGGTTTGCCAATCAGAGAAATTCACAACATTTAGAAGATGATAGCAGTAAAAAAAAAAAAGGCCCTTGTTCCTGTGGCTGTCAAATGCATGGCTTAACAGACTTCTCTATGAGCTCTCACCCTATGATCATGGCAGGCAGGCATAATGCCTTCTTGGGCTTCATCACCAAATCTGGCTTCCGGTTGACATCAGTGATTGCTTCTCCAATTCTGTGGTACTGGCTTACAGAACTTTGTTTTCCCACCTTTTCCCATTTCATAAGTTCTGGTTCCTACATTAAATAACCTATTAATTATCGTAATTCTGGTAGTGGCTACATTTTCCTTAGTAAATGATGACTGATAATAGGGAAGAAAAATAAACATTAAAATTTTGGGATCCATAGAGAAACTTTAAAGAGTAGAAAAATCACTAAAATAAAAGAAAAATAATTTAAAAATTTACAAAATGGAGTGGTTTAATGAAAAATAATATTTTACCTGGACTGCGAAACCCAGAATAAAGACTGTCTCAAACTTAAGTAATAATGTAGATACAAATGTTATTAATAAATACCACCAGGTGGATGTATACCAATGATGATTTCAATAAAAGAAATCATTAAACCAGAGAGAAAGTAAATTGTGAAAACGAATACAGTTTAGAACATACTCTGAGAATATAACATGATAATCATGAAAAAAGAAAGAATAACCCTAAAAGAAGACTGAGAGTCTAAAGGTAACTAGAAGAACTCAAGTGTATAACCCCTTGTATTTTTGTATATAAATTACATGGGAGAGAAATTCCACTATTTACCATAATCCTAGATACATTTTTGCCCTGGCCCTTATCTAAATTCTAAGACCTTTTCAATTCTTTTTAAAGTTATTTTCTCAAAGAGGAAAAGTTGAAGGCAGCCCTTAAAGAGGGAATCAGGAAAATAACAATTGATTCTGAAATCAAGGAACTGAAGGCGTATAGGTTCACAAATTGGTTGGTCACATATCAATTAATTATACTTTTTATTTAAAATAAGTTTTATACCAAATGTAGGACTAAAGACAAACTATATATGCAGATTATAAAACTCTGAGAGTACATGAAATGTTAAAAGTGCTGTAAATTTGCTAAGCGTTACTAGTAACAGCTTTGGAACAACTCTTTAGAAGAAAAATGTGGCATTATTATAAGCAAAAAGTGGATGTTTTATGGCTCTTATATATATTAAAATTTTTCTCAAATTGTTTCTTTTTATAATGGTCTATGTTAAGGCCTCATAATTTATTGAAAAGTTCAACTGAGATAACCTCAAAAGTGCTTTAAAATGAATTAAGAAAAATGAAATTAATGCAAATTATTTGCATGTAATGGATTTAGAAAAGCCACACTCATATAGTTTTTTATCCATTATAAGTAAATACAGGCCATCAATATTTTGACCAGTGAGCTACACTATACAGCAGCTCCAGGCTCATTTACCCTGGCACCCAACATAGTTCAAATTCCACTTTCCATGGAAACATATTTCAAGTTTCACTCTCCAAGGGAAAACCAACACATTTGAATGTTAACTTCAACCAAGCCAAAACAGAAAATAAATTTGCTTTAGAAAATGCAGTGTTCTTCAAGTCAAACCTGTATGACACAGAATATCCCTGATGTTATAGATTATCTCTGTCATCACTCTACTTAACTAGGAACAGGAAGAGAGGGTTGACTGAAATCACATTTTTACCCATAGAACAGTACAGCATTTTAAATCATATTTCTCAAGGGCCTTTGCAAAGTTATCTTTAGAAGTTGGCAGTCAAGTTAACTTGAACTCAAATGTGAAATGTATTGAATAATTAAGTATCTATTCATTGCTGACAAGAACATTGAGTTGGTATGTACAAAATAAGTGAAAAAATAGACCAGTAGTAGAAAAATAGCCAACTGTAGCAGAGTTCACTTAATGTGTCTCTACTCTTGCTGCACTAGTTATATTTGTATGTTAACCTCTTGGGGATTACATCTTAATAGAGATGTTAACCTCTACTAAAGAATGTTAATGTATTGACTCTTTTATTCATTATTTTCTTTGTCTCCCCTCAGATACAATTTATAAATAGTTGACCATTTCAAGATGGTGAAGTTGGTATTGAAATAGGAAATAGAAATCCAGTATTCACTGGATGCATGAAATCACCATAAAAATATGCTCAGAATACTATAAAATATTCTGGTCAGAAAGACTGTAGCCAAAGAGACGTCAAAAGCAACAGCATCTAGTGCAATTAGTATTAAATGGTACTGAAAATCTATCAACAAAAATTAATGTATCAGCTGTGTAATAAGCAAAGAGGTAGACATTATCCACATACTGTTCTTATAAGTTAATTTTGCAAATTGAAGCAAAACCAGCAATTTGTACTGGGAAATTTATTTGTTACTAACAACATGCCACTAGTTCAAAAGTTGCTATATCATACAAAAAATCCCTATAACTAATCCATCCCTTGCTCAGCTCTAGCCTGAAAATGGATGAATGTGTCATGAGCTTCAAAACCCTTCTCTGAGAACTAGGAGCATCCCAAGAAATTATACAGTCTCATTTGGAACAAAATGAAAACTCAATCCACCTAAGAGTTTCTCAGACATTTGACCTTTGTGTCTGCAGGAAACAAAAAAATTGAAACAGCATTTGTACTCTGTAATTGGTCCAACCTTAATGGAAGGTATTCACTAACTGGGCAGAACACTAAGACAAGCTTTTGGTAAATGGCACATTACTTTATAAAGAGCTCTGCTCAAGGCAATTTATTTGAAACAGGAAGGCTTATTTAAAGCTACCACTTGGAATTGTATAAAATCAAATCAATTTCATAGTTTCTTTAATTTTATTGACGTTTCTTCAGCTTTTATATTTTGTACATTTGAAATAACGAAAACATTTGTGAGACATATCAATTTTAACTCCACTTTAAACTTAACTTTATCCTTTGAGTTTCTTTGTAAATGACGAGTTAATGGGTGCAGCACACCAACATGGCACATGTATACAGATGTAAGAAAACTGCACGTTGTGCACATGTACCCTAGAACTTAAATAAATAAATAAATATAAATATAAATAAATATATATATATATAAAGAAAAGGTTTGTTTTCACTCTGAATATAGCGATAGAAATCATTGTACCAAAGAGTACTCTGACAAATTTTCAGCATTTAATGAGAATGTGGGCAGGAAGCCAAATAACTTGTTCCTCCTGTAGGAAGGTAAAGATTATTATATTATTGGGCACTTGTGTTTACAATGGAAAGTCCAGAATAAAGGAGGCCCCAGTATGGTCTGTGGAACAAACTGTGCTAGAGAGAATGGCAGCAAATTTTATGGAAGATTTTGCCACCAGACCTCAATGTGTATTATGCCTTGGAACTAGGTCAGCTTTGGAATTCAAACACTTCCTCATTTCCATCTCTAAACATTGGATTATCATTGCCCTGCAACAAATATTCCATTTGCCTTCATTTGTAGTTGCAGGGTATTTCCTGGTAATCATTACATTTCTTGTAACCATAAAATAAGTACCAAATAATATCTGATAAGAACTTTGCTTCATTTTTTTCCTGCTAGAATCAAAATTTAGAGAAGCAAAGCATCAGAGTCCATTTCCAAAATTTGATTGGTACCACTCAGTACAAAGACCCATATTCCATTGTAATGTTGATATTTTCATCTGTTTTTGAATCGTATGTATCTGCTTTATAATTTCCCTACATTCTCAAGTATTAATTTTCAAATGATTTTTAACTTATTACTTCTGAATTAAAACACAACAGTTTTCATTTTGTCTACATGGATTTATAGCTTCATATAGTTGCAATCACAAAATTTTATACTTTTAGTAAGATTATATTCATCCAACAAGGGACTATATCCAGAATATACAAGGAACTCAAACAACGGAACACCAAAAAAAGTAAATAATCCCATTAAAAAGTGGGCAAAGGGTTTCAATAAGCATTGTTCAAAAGAAGACATACAAAAGGCCAACAAGTACATGAAAAAATGATCAGCATCACTAATCATCAGCGAAATGCAAATCAAAACCACAGTGAGATAGAATTCCACCACAGTTAGTTAGAATGACTATTATCGGAAAAACAAAAAATAACAGATTCTGGCAAGAATACAGAGAAAAGGGAACTCTTATGCACTGTTGATGGGAATGTAAATTAACACAGCTATTATGGAAAACAGTACATAGATTTCTCAAAAAACTACAAATAAAACTACCTTATGATTCAACAATCCCACTACTGGGTGTTTATCCAAAGGAAATGAAGTCAGTGCATCAAAGAGCTACAGGCACTCCCATGTTTCTTGCAGCACTATTCATAACAGCAAAGATATGGAATCTACTTAAGTGTCCATCATCGGATGAATGAATAAAGAAAATGTGGCATATATTTACAATGGAATACTATTTGGCCATAAAAAGAATGAAATCCAGTGATTTGCAGTAATAGGAGTAGAACTGGAGGTCATTGTGTTTAGTGAAACATGCCAGGCACAGAAGACAAATAAATATTGCTTGTTCTCACTCATATGTGAGAACTAAAAAAGTTTGTTCTCATGGAGGTAGAGTGTAGAATGACATTTACCTGTGGATAGAAAGGGGGTGGTGATGGGGGGATGAAAAAAGGTAGGAAAATGGATGCAGACATACAGTTAAATGGAAGGAATAAGTTCTATTGTTCAATAGTACAACAGGGTAACTATAATTACAACATATTACACATTTCAAAATAGCTAGAAGAGATTTTAAATGTTCCCAACACATAGAAGTGATAAGTGCTCAGGGTGACTGATATCCTAAATATCTTGACTTGATCATTATACATTATATGCATGTAACAAAATATCACATGTACCCCATAAACATGTACAAGTATCAGGTATCCATAGAAAAAAGTAAAATTCAAGCTAAAAGGATTGTGTGTTAAATATTTTCTATTTTCACATTGCTTTAACAAAAAAGAGTGCACAATGATCCACTGTATTTATATACCTGTATCATAATTTAGTTAACTGTTTCTCTTCTGTGGAACAAATAGGTGGCTTAAAATTTATGCTGCTACATTTAGACTTTCAAGAAATACATATATATTCTCTTCATGCTTTGCTTCTTTTTTCTGATAAATATTTTTAGAATATAAGTCACCAAGAATGAGACTGAATAGTATGAAAATTTTGAAAATTTTTGATACGTATTTTATCATTAATTCTGATTTATCATAATTAAACTAATATTTAATATTTTAAATTATAAAATATATACAATATGAAAATAGTAAAACTAACATCTAATAAATACCACTGAGAGTTAATTGAATAAATTATAACACTGCCATATTTGATTCATATCTCTGTTTTTCTTTTAAAATAAAATCTTAGAAACGCTAGGGTCAGCTTTCCAACTCTTCATATGATTGCCTTCAACTTAAGTTCCACTCTGAAAATGGTACTATCATTCCCAGGCATGCTTTTGTGTTTTACCAAATTTGTATGTATCCATAAATAACATAAAGTACTGTTTAAAGAGTTTAAATATGCATATATTTTAACATATTAGTATCACGTTTTTTCTTCTTTATTTTTACATAAATTTTTTTGAGTTCTATTCATGTCTTTTCCAGTAGTTATAATTCATCTATTTTAACTATTATGTAGTAGTTTATTGTATGTTTATTTGTCCATTTTCATAGAGTATTTCATTGCATATTTACCCATTTTCATGCATATGTCTTTTTGATTTTTATTCTATTAAAACTAATTTGGTAATGATCTTGTTTCTATTTGTAAGCTTGTGCATTTGTACAAGAGGTTCTTCATGATTCATACTTAAGGTAATTGCTTGGTTCCTCTTTACCCATAATCTCCCTTGGTGTTATTGGATCTAGCACACCTTGCCAATTGAGATAATATGAAATTGTATTCCATTTTAATTTTTAATTACATTTCCATGATTACTGCTGAGGTTTAGCATCTTTTTGAGTATTACGGAATTTAGTTTACTCCTACGTGCATTACATTTTCATAATTTTGCCCAGTTTTTCCTTGGGTGATTTTTGTTTTTCTTACTGATTCCAAAGGTATCTGTAAATTATTGAAATGAATTCTTTTAGTATTGTGCTTTTCAGCTTTTCTTTTCACTTTAATTGTGCATTACATCCTGAGACTTTGCTGAACTTGCTTATCAGCTTAAGGAGATTTTGGGCTGAGACAATGGGGTTTTCTAGATATACAATCATGCCATCTGCAAACAGGGACAATTTGACTTCCTCTTTTCCTAATTGAATACCGTTTATTTCCTTCTCCTGCCTAATTCCCCTGGCCAGAACTTCCAACACTATGTTGAATAGGATTGGTGAGAGAGGGCATCCCAGTCTTGTGCCAGTTTTCAAAGGCAATGCTTCCAGTTTTTGCCCATTCAGTATGATATTGGCTGTGGGTTTGTCATAGATAGCTCTTATTATTTTGAGATATGTCCCATTAATACCTAATTTATTGAGAGTTTTTAGCATGAAGGGTTGTTGAATTTTGTCAAAGGCCTTTTCTGCATCTATTGAGATAATCATGTGGTTTTTGTCTTTGGTTCTGTTTATATGCTGGATTACAAAATCAATGTACAAAAATCACAAGTATTCTTATACACCAATAATAGACAAACAGATAGCCAAATCATGAGTGAACTCCCATTCACAATTGCTTCAAAGAGAATAAAATACTTAGGAATCCAACTTACAAGGGATGTGAATGACCTCTTCAAGGAGAACTACAAACCACTGCTCAATGAAATAAAAGAGGATACAAACAAATGGAAGAACATTCCATGCTCATGGGTAGGAAGAATTAATATCGTGAAAATGGCCATACTACCCAAGGTAATTTATAGATTCAATGCCATCCCCATCAAGCTTCTCAGAATTGGAAAAAAACTACCTTAAAGTTCATATGGAACCAAAAAAGAGCCCGCATGGCCAAGTCAATCCTAAGCCAAAAGAACAAAGCTGGAGGCATCATGCTACCTGACTTCAAACTATACTACAAGGCTACAGTAACCAAAACAGCATGGTACTGGTACCAAAACAGAGATATAGATCAATGGAACAGAACAGAGCCCTCAGAAATAACCCCACATATCTACAACTATCTGATCTTTGACAAACCTGAGAAAAACAAGCAATGGGGAAAGGATTCCCTATTTAATAAATGGTGCTGGGAAAACTGGCTAGCCACATGTAGAAAGCTGAAACTGGATCCCTTCCTTACACCTTATACAAAAATTAATTCAAGATGGATTAAAGACTTAAAAGTTAGACCTAAAACCATACAAACCCTAGAAGGAAACCTAGGCATTACCCTTCAGGACATGGGCAAGAACTTCATGTCTAAAACACCAAAAGCAATGGCAACAAAAGCCAACATTGACAAATGGGATCTAATTAAACCAAAGAGCTTCTGCACAGCAAAGGAAACTACCATCAGAGTGAACAGGCAACCTACAAAATGGGAGAAAATTTTCGCAACCTACTCATCTGACAAAGGGCTAATATCCAGAATCTACAATGAACTCAAACAAATCTACAAGAAAAAAACAAACAACCCCATCAAAAAGTGGGCAAAGGATATGAACAGACACTTCTCAAAAGAAGATATTTATTCAGCCAAAAGACACATGAAAAAATGCTCATCATCACTGGCCATCAGAGAAATGCAAATCAAAACTACAATGAGATACCATCTCACACCAGTTAGAATGGCAATCATTCAAAAGTCAGGAAACAACAGGTGCTGGAGAGGATGTGGAGAAATAGGAACACTTTTACACTGTTGGTGGGACTGTAAACTAGTTCAACCATTGTGGAAGTCAGTGTGGCGATTCCTCAGGGATCTAGAACTAGAAATACCATTTGACCCAGCCATCCCATTACTGGGTATATACCCAAAGGACTATAAATCATGCTGCTAAAAAGACACATGCACGCGTATGTTTATTACGGCACTATTCACAATAGCAAAGACTTGGAACCAACCCAAATGTCCGACAATGATAGACTGGATTAAGAAAATGTGGCACATATATACCATGGAATACTATGCAGCCATAAAACATGATGAGTTCATGTCCTTTGTAGGGACATGGATGAAATTGGAAATCATCATTCTCAGTAAACTACTGCAAGGATGAAAAACCAAACACCACATGTTCTCACTCATAGATGGGAATTGAACAATGAGAGCACATGGACACAGGAAGAGGAACATCACACTCTGGGGACTGTTGTGGGGTGGGGGGAGGGGGGAGGGATAGCATTAGTAGATATACTTAATGCTAAATGGTGAGTTAATGGGTGCAGCACACCAGCATGGCACATGTATACATATGTAACTAACCTGCACATTGTGCACATGTACCCTAAAACTTGAAAGTATAATAATAATAATAATAAAACATTGTGCATGACATCATATGAAAGTTTTCACTTTAATGTAATCTTAGTTGTAAATCTTTTTAAATTTGGTTTGTTCTTCCTGTTATTTGTTTAAAAAGTATTTCTCTCCCCTAACATCTAACAAATATTCTTCACTTCTGTTTTTTCTATAAATTTTCAGTTTTGCTTTTCACACTTATGAAATTACTTAGTAATTATTCAGTTACTAATTAACCTTGTTACTTGGTCAATTTTGCCAACATTTTGAGTTATTTTTAAATAAAATATTTTGGTGTTTTAAATCTCTATTTTAAAGTTTCTATTTAATTACCTCTTGCTCTTTAACTTTGTTTTATTTGCTCACCTTCTTTCTTTACCTTCTCTATTTTCTTCTAATTTCTTGAGTTGAAAAACTTCAAGAAATTTTCAATATTTATTTTTTTCTGATGTAAGCATTTCATGCCAGTTTTGTGAAACTATTGCTTTATACACATTTAACAAGTTTGGACACATTGTATTTTCATTGTTATTAGTTCAAAATGTATTTTAATCTCTATTATCAATATAAATCCTTATTTGGACTGTGAATTTTTTGGAAGATTGTACCTGATTATATTTTAACCCAAATACATTGGGAAGTGTGTGTTAACTTTCTATTAATTTCTAACTTTCAAATTTAACTAAACTTTGATTACTTGCATGTGACCCAAGAGAGTGATGTCACCAAAATGGCGGAGTTGGGTCTGGTGTGGTGGCTCATACCTGTAATGCCAGCGCTTTGGGAGGCTGAGGCCGGCAGATCACTTGAGGCCAGGAGTTTGAGACCACCCTGGCCAACATGGCAAAACCCTGTCTCTACTAAAAATACAAAAAAAAAAAAAAAATTAGCTGGCCCATGGTGGTGCACGCCTGTAATCCCATCTACTTGGGAAGCTGAGGCACGAGAATCACTTCATCACGGGAAGCAGAGGTTAAAGTGAGCTAAGATCGCACCACCGCACTCCAGCCAGAGTGACAGAGAGAGACTGTGTCTCAAACCAACAATGACAACAACAACAACAACAAAATGGTGGAGTAGAAGCAATCTGGCTTCACCCTCCCCACAGAAAACAAAACAAAACAAAATCCTGTCCAGTGCCAAAATTATCACCACCACTACTCCAGAACTCAAAACTGAGGCTGTGATAATCCTAGAGCCACAGAGAAGTAAACTGCATGGGGAGGGTAGAAGAAATGGACTTTTCCCTGTGTTACACGCTTCCTCCAAACTATCAGGCACTTCACAGAAAAGTTCTCCTGGAGTCACTGTCTCTGGAAAATGTGATATTGCAGCAGACAGCTGGTTTCCCCATCATCTTGGGTTCCTACACAGAAAAGCTGTTTTTTCTTCAACCCACTTAAAGCAACTTGGGTGCCTTTAGGGAGAGGAACCCCTAAAAGTCTGCTGGAAATAGACAGTGGATATGGGGTTAGCAGTCCCAGTGCACAAAACATGGGCACTGCTCTCCAGCTCAGACAAAGGAGATGCCAAATCAAAGAGGTAGTGCAACACTTGGCATGAACTTCTAACCAGCCTCTCTATGCAGCCAGGGAATCCTCTTTGGGTTCCTCCCCCCGACCCCAATTCAGGACAAATGGCACATCAAACTTTTGTAAAAGCTGAGGCAAACTTGAAATTAGGGCACCATGTAGTGCCAACAAGGAGGCAGCAAATTAGGAATAAGGGAAATCAACAGTCAAACTGCATGGATACTCTAAACATACATACACTAGACAGGCCAAACTAACCCAGACAGGAAAGCTGGGAATAAATAACTAATCCTTCAGTGAAAAGACATGAACAACAGGTGTCCATTAGAAACAGGTGTCCATTAGAAACAACAGCAAACAAGGAATTATGACCTTCCCAAATGGACAAAGCCAGGAGCCAGTGACCAACCCAATGAGACAGCAATATAAGAACTCTTAGATCAATAATTCAAAATAACAGTTTTGAGGAAACTCAGCAAACTCCAAGATAAAGCACAAAAGCAATTTATCAGAAAAATTTAACAAAGAGGTTGAAATAATTAAAACAAACAGAATCTTGGAAATGAGGAAAACATTGGCTGAAATGAAAAACTCATCAAAAGGTCTCAACAGCAGAATTGATCAAAAATAATCAGTGAGATTGAAGATAGGCTATTTGACAACATACAGAGGAGAAAAAAAAAAGAATGAAAAGGAACGAAGAATGCCTATGAGATATAGAAAATAATCCCAGAAGAGCAAATCTGAGTCATTGTCTTTCAAGAAGGAGGTGAGAAAGAACAAGGAGTAGAAAGCTTATTCAAAGAAATAGTAACAAAAATCTTTCTAAACCTAGAGAATGATATACATATCTAGGTACAGGCAGGTCAGAGATCACCAAACAGATGCAATCCAAACAAAACTACCCCTAGGCATATAATTCTATGTGATCCAGTTTCTTGAATATTTCTTATGATATGTCATGTAACCTATTATTTGGGAAAGTTTTCCAAGTGTTACACGTATATAGTAGTCAGCAATGCTATTTACCAAGTGTTTCTAGATCTTCTCAGTTGTGATGAAGCTTATATTGCCTGTATGTCCTGTCTCTATAATGACTGTGACACGATGCTTAATTGCATTGGCATGTAGCAGTAGCATGAAATATATTTTCACTAACCCAGTGAGAGTTTGGGTGTTTTTGTAACTGCAGGATTATCAGCCAATGCTAATGTGGTGGATGTGGGGTGATATTAGAGTCCTAGCAGTGAGAAAGGTGACAATCCATGTTACACATAAGCAAAACACTTATGAAGCTGTTATGTGCTATAACTTGCTTAAACATGTATCTAATAAACTTGTAGCACTACAAGAAGTATTTGAAAATACAAACAATATTGGCACATATTGATTGGTATTCGCTGTGCTTACCTAGCGATTATGAAAGAGAACCAAAGAATATCTGCTCTTAAAAAGTATGTTTTATCTCATCATTTGGTATAGGGTTCTACACTACTGAGTCAGATGAACTTATTACTTGTTTTTGAAATCTTCTGTATCCTTACTAATTTCTATCTAGTTGATCATTTAAAATTCCATCACTATGGAGTAAATATTTCTTGAAAAGAATGTAAAAAGTATCCAGCATAAACATGGAACAAATGAAATGTAATTAAAATGACAAATTTCTTTCAATCAAAAGACACCACTAAAAGAGTGAAAAGGCAAGTCAGAGAGTGAGAGAAGATATTTGCAGTACAAAGAAAAAACACACAAATATTCTCGCAAATCAATCAGAAACAAAACTCAAACCAAAGAAAAAAATGTAAACGATCTTTTGTATCCCCAATGATGTCTAAATAATCAATGCACATTTAAAAAGGTCCTTAAAGATATTAGTCATTAGGGAAATGCAAATCAAAACCATGGTGGCATACCTACTATACCCTAAAAATGTTAAAATG
This sequence comes from Pongo abelii, assembly GCF_028885655.2. NCBI lineage: Eukaryota > Metazoa > Chordata > Mammalia > Primates > Hominidae > Pongo > Pongo abelii. The sequence continues at coordinate 86,960,088 of NC_071991.2, read as the reverse complement.
AAAAAGATGAAAAATAGTCTCACATACTGCTGCTTGCAGTGTGAATTTGTACTTCTTTGCAAGACTGTTTTTGCTGGATCAACTAAAGCTCAAAATACGTGTAATCCTATGACCTGTGTGCTTAACTAGGTAATTATTAAACAGCCATGGAAATTTATAGTGACTCACATAGAAACTCATTTAAAAATTCACTTTTTTTTTTTTCAAATTTTACCCCCTTATTTTTTGCTGTGATTGGCAAAATGATTTAGTAGTTCAAGTTAATTTTTGGTCCACTCTTATTGATTTCAACTCTTCCTCCTCACTTTTACCTTTGAGATGTCTAGTGCTTCATGTGCCCCTCTTTAATGTGTTCCATTAAAGCTTTATGTACAAAAATAGGCAATGGGTTATGTTTGGCTTGTGGGCCATAATTTTCTGAACATTAGTTTAAAAGGTTATCCTTCCCAAAGCTGTATGCTGGGATTTTAACATATGGTTCAGGGAAACACTATAACTCAATGTCAAAAGTGCACTTTAATGGCAACAATTTCAGGTTCATTGGCAGAACTGTTGTTAGTAATATATTTTTAAGCCATTCAGCATCCAGCAAATTGGATTATTAAACAGATACAGACGCCAATGAAAATACCTCATGAAAAAACAGTTTATATTTACTATAAGCACTATATAAAAGTCTAACACTGACTGAAGTTCAAAGAAAGCAACACAAAAAGAATAATAATTTATATTAATCTTTCCAAGCATTGTCAGCTAATGATTGTGGTAGCTGGGAAACTCTAAAAATAACAGAAAGTATGTAGTGATCAGATATTAGAGTTTGCTAAATTATTTGTATTCCCATTTTTAAAAAGTCGCATTAGTTTTGCAAAATGATTGTCCAAGTTGTATGAGTGGAGAAATTATCTTCCCTAAAATATCCACATGGAAATCAATATATAAGCCATAAGTCTCAGTTAGATAGAGGAACACAAAAATAAGTATCTGTTAACTAACTTTAATGAATAATTGCAATTTTCTTCTAACAAAGGAGCAATTCTTTCTTGGTTAATGTTTTTGTATCTGTGGCTATATGTAGACTGTAAAATTACATATATTTTTGCAATTCTAGCTTGAATAGATGTTTTATCTTTGGAACTTGTCATAAAACCATGGGTTTTCAAATAAGACTAAAGCTATTTTATTAAAAAGTTGTATGATAAATTTGAAGACTCTTCTGCAAAGGACAGATCCATGGTTTCAGATCATTTTTGGAAAAAAAAAACAGTTAACCAGTATTTTCTGCTATACTGTCATTCGTAATTCTTTAAGTTTCTTTGTGCATGTAGCATTGTAGCTGAGATATATTTGGCCATTGTAGCAATATTCTTCTCTTCACTAAACCCAGGTAACTTAATAAGTTTCTTGAAACTACATAGAAGAATTGAAAGTATTATTACAACATTTGTAACATCTAAAAAAAAGGCATATTCAAAGATTTCAGTGGTCACTCAGCAGGAAAATTTCATTTATTTTGCCAGCATGATTCTATGAGCTTTTATAATACCAGGCAGGTCAGGATATCAGGTAATGTTTCAAGTCATTTCACAATACTTTTAAAGCTGTACGTTTAGTCTTGAAATTACTATAATCCTGACTTTTATTTTTCCTTAATAATTCATACATTCATTTATTCAACAAACACATTCTCAACCTACTACATGTTAATATTTGGGAAATCAGGGATGAACAAGTTAGATGAATTTTCTGCTCTTATAAAATGAGCATTCTAGTTGTTGCAAACAAACATTAAACAAGCATAGAAATAAACCTGATAAGTTCAGAGTATGATAAATACCATAAGAAAAATGGGCACATGACATTAAAGAATGTGACAGTTACTGAACCCAGTAGTACCTAACAAATGAGGGAGCCAAAGATTCCTTTGCAAAGGAAAAGTGCAAACATGAAGTAGTATGTCAAAATTTCCTAAAAAATAAGAATTTTCTAAGGAATTATGGCTATTTTATGACAACAATAATCTGACGGAGACTATAAAATATTTCAAGATTTTAAACTCACAATAAAATAATTTACACTTTCCTTTATTTTTTAAGGTTCCTCTAATCTGATGGGACACTCTCGTAATGATGCTTCAGCTGTATTTTAACCTCAAGAAACCCTAAGATCCCTCACTCCTATGCTGCTGTCAACGGGAGGCTAAGAAGCACAGAGAAATAGGCCATACAAAGTCTACCTCTCTGAACACTCTGGTTTGTTGAGATTACAGATGGTTAAGTCTCTCTCTGACATCAAGAGATAGAGCCAAAGTTATCATGGAATTGTTTCTTTTGGAATGTTAAGTTTATGTGCACCGTATCGCTCTTCTGAAATGGACTCAAGATTCAGGGTCTCATCTCACTTTTGATTTAACTACACTCATATTCATCCATGTGTGAAAAATGGTGTCATACTAGAAAGCTTGTTCTTACTGTTTCCTTGCATATCTGAATACCTGCATCACATTCAACTCTAACTCACTGCCTTAATTTAATAGCTGAAAGAAACACTGAACAAGTCACACTCCTGCAAGGGCATGGAACACAGAATGGCAAGTATATCCACTAGGATTGTATTTTTCTACAAGAAATAGACAGCCTGGCAAATGGTGGCCTAAATTACTAATCAATCAGTTTATTTTATTCTTGTACATAAGTTAGCAAACCATGATTGGTCTCAAGGAGCCATCAAAATCCAATTTCCTTCAAGCTTTCTGCCTAGCCTTCCTTCACATATAGCTTCCATTCTCCAGTTTTCCCCCGTGAACTTGGTAAAAAGAGATTTCAAAGTTCAAACCCGAAATATAAATAATTATTCAGGAATATCTTAACCAATTTATTTCATGTATAGTTTGTAGTTTTATAAATGCACAGCTTTGGGAGGCCAAGGCGGGTGGATCACAAGGTCAGGAGATTGAGACCATGCTGGCTAACATGGTGAAACCCAGTCTCTACTAAAAATACAAAAAATTAGCCAGATGTGGTGGCCGGCATCTGTAGTCCCAGATAATCGGGAGGCTGAGGCAGGAGAATGGCGTGAACCCGGGTGGCGGAGCTTGCAGCGAGCCGAGATCACGCCACTGCACTCCAGCCTGGGCGACAGAGCGAGACTCTGTCTCAAAAATAAAATAGAAGCACAGAAGTATTATGCGATAAAATTCCATGAAAATGTATCTTTCAGTAAGTATAAAGTAAAATACCTGTGATAAGAAAGCGTGTACCATGGTTGAACTGGCAGTGTATCTATCTTTTATTCATACTTCTTAATAATGGGCATTTTCTTTGGTGTGTGTATGTGTATGTATATATCCCCTATCTTGTGCTTATGTAGTCTTGATTAATTATTCAAGGCATCACAGAAAGCAGTAGATACTGTTTGAAGTATCTTCAAACAGTATTTTTGAATTGAAGAATTGCTTTGCAATTCATATAAAGCACGTAGGTACCAGGAGTTTAAGTAACAAATATAAAAAGATTATCTGGAGCAATTCTCAAAGCCTTTACTATGTGAATGCACATGCAGAATTTACAAGATGACATTACAGTATTCAGCATTTTCCATGATCCATATTTCACCATGAACATTTTTTCTTGCAGATTCTCTTACTGAGATACCTTGGAACATGGTTTGAATAATACTGCTCTAACTTCTTTCATGTCAGGAAGCTCTGATGTATGTTTTAATATTTTATACACTGTACTATTTAACAAAGGAAAAGATATTATATTATTTAATTGTTTTACGAATGTATGTAATTTTCCTCTACAACTGCTACAAATTGGAACTTAAGTTAGAAAGCTACTTTATAATATATTTGTATTAATCTAGAAGGCTTAACTACACCTAGATTATACAGTAGTTGCTCAATAAATGCCCATTGAATAGAATCATAAACTAACTTCATTTCCAAACTGCACAAAACAGTCAATCTAGTAATGATTGGTGGAGTTGGGGCAGGATAGGGTCATTGCTAGGGCTCTTACACACACATCATACTATGTATCACTTTTCTATATTTATCACTCCATTAAGTCTGTTCAAAATCAAACTTCCTATCTAAAATGACCAAAAATTCAACTTGAATTCTTTAGATGCACAGTGATCCAATTGCTTGTTCTATTTGATTCACACACAGGCAACAATCTGTTTTCTTTCCAAATTGTATTTGTTGTCATTATTTTAATCTAGCATTTTGTTTCATGTTATTGGAATACTCTGAATTATATATGAGGTTTATACAATAACAAAACAGTTAAAGAAACAAGCCGAAGTATCATTCTCCCCACGTGAACATCCGTTTTAGCCATGTGTCTATTTCTTTTGAACCCAAATTTTAGACAGTGAAATCTGTGGTTTATTCTTTTAACAGTTGCCATAGACTCGTGGAAATGCCTGCTACATACACGCGTGTTGAACAATGAACTTCATAACTGACATATTTATCAGAGAATCAGGAGGAGAGAAGGTGATCACTTAAAAAGAAAAGCCTAGTTTGTATAAGATGGATGTTGATCAGGTGCTCTCCAGCATCATAATTACATTTGTTCTGTTCAATTAGGGTTGGGGACCAGAGAGAAAATATTTTGTAAAAGGAATCTTTGAAGCACTATTAAACATAAATTCTTGCCAAAAGTATTTTTAAAAATTACAGAGAAAATACAAAATTATAAGTGATTCATTTTTTATTATTATAAAAAGACACACTTAGGCCAGTAGTAAAATTGTTGAGTTTCTTTCTCCTAATAGTTAATTCACCATATAAAATATTTAATTTATTCACACCAGTTTGTTATGGGATTCTAATTGCCTGTTTTTCCGGAAATAGTGAACAATCTTTCATTTAAAACAGAGAGCAGACTAGATTAAACATGAAGGGAAAATATACAGGCAGTGAGGCCCTCAACTTTTTCAGCACTGTTTTGTTCTGTCCTCTTTTTCTCTCCCTCTCCCTCCTTCTGTGTATTTCTATTCCTTCTATCCCACACTTTTCGTTCAGAACTGCTCATTTTTCTTTTTTTAAATGACAAGAGCCATTCCAGCCTTATTAAGTGGAAACTTGACTGATAGCATTGAAAAGGTCACATGTAATTCAGGCTACAAGTGATAAAAATTTAGGGGTTAAGATCAACATAGACTGGGAGGAAAATTGAAAAAATAGAGATAAAGATTTATAGACATGAGGCTATTCAAAGAAGGCCTAGTGCTGCCAGTTGCTGAGAAATCAAATTGATGACCAGAAAATAAGATCAGGTTAAGAAATATGAGGTTGGTAGGGCCTCCTGAGGCACAGTCAGGGGACACTGAAATGTATTTTTAGTGGATTATGAAGGGTCTGGGAATGGATAACTCTGAAATCCTTTTACAGTACATCACAATGTGTCACATATTCCTTGAGAAACTCAATTACCAAACATCCCAGACAACATGAGTGGCTCCAGTTGAAGTGAGAAAAACTCTAAAAGTGACATGAAATGTTAAATTGGCTTTAGGGTTCAGAAAAGTATTTTATGTAGGTATACACCCTGATTTTCTTCAGCACAGAAAGCTTATATTTATAGAAAAGTACATATTACCTGTGGAAAAAAATTAGGTAGACTTTAAAGAAATATATAAGGATTATTCTGAGCCTTTAACATGAGCAGACATATATTTTTATTTATAATTATTTAAAGTCTTACTATTTTATTCTTCCTCAGCTTTAATTCACCTGGGAGAGGTGCTTAGGAACTAATTGAAAGTAAACAATTACAAAAAGTGTATGTTTTGAAGAATTGTTTTATGAAGTGCGGGGCAGGGAGAGTTTTTCTTAAGGGAAAGAACCAGATAGAATTATTGAAATAAATATTAGAAGAAAGAAATGAATTCATTGTATGAGCAATAATGTACTGGAATAAATGCACCAAACACTTTTTCTTCAAGCATAATTGCCTGGGAATAATAGTAGATAACATTTAAATTCAAATTTTATTTTGTGAAGGATAACATTTAAATTAAAATTTTTTTTGTGAAAGCAACTATCTTAACTATCTGTGCTAACGACAGCTCTGTGATAGAATGAACTTTGTTTATTATGCTTACTATGCAGATGCAGAGACACAGAAAGGAAGAGGATTAGCAACTTTCCCAGATCTGAGTTGAGCTGAGGTTTGAGTCAAGGCAATGTTGCTTCTGGGGCTGTAACAACTACATTTTATTGTCTCCTAAACAGATACTTCCTTTTCTTACTTAATAAGAATAGACCTTGGAGGTCTGGACCTGGACATGAACATACACTTTTCTAAAGAAGATATACACATGGCCAACAAGCATGTGAAAAAACGCTCAATATCACTGATCATTAGAGAAATGCAAATGAAAACCACAATGAGAGACCATCTCACACCAGTCAGAATGGCTACTATTAAATACTCAAAAAATAACAGATGCTGGTGAGGTTGCAGAGAAAAGGGAACACTTCTTTTACACTGTTGGTGGGAGTGTAAATTAGTTCAACCATTGTATAAAGCAATATGTCAATTCCTCAAAGAGCTAAAAAAGAACTACCATTGGACCCAGCAATCCCATTACTGGGTATATACTCAGAGGAATATAAATCACTCTACTATAAACACACACGCATGCAAATTTTCATTGTAGCACTACTTACAGTAGCAAAGACATGGAATCAACCTAAATGCTCATCAATGACAGATTGGATAAAGAAAATATGGTACGTATACACCATGCAATACTGTGCAGCCATAAAAAAGAATGAGATCATATATTTTGTGGGATCATGGATGGAGCTGGAGACCATTATCCTTTGCAAACTAACAAAGGAACAGAAAACCAAATAGTGCATGTTTTCACTTATAAGTGGGAACTACATGATGAGAATTTATGAACACAAAGTAACAACAGACACTGGGGCCTACTTGAGGGTGGAAGGTAGGAGGAGGGAGAGGATCAGAAAAAATAACTGTTGGGTACTTGGCTTATGTATTAGTCCCTTCTCATACTGCTATAAAGACATGCCTGAGACTGCGTAATTTACGGAGAAAAGAGGTTTAATTGACTCACACTTCTGCAGGCTGTACATGTACAGGAGGCATGGCTGGGGAGGCCTCAGGAATCTTACAATCATGGCAGAAGGGCTAGGGGAAGCAAGCAAGTCTTCACGTGGCAGCAGAAGAAAGAGAGAGAGAGAGAAACAAAGGGGAAAGTGCTACACACTTTCAAACAACCAGATGTCATGAGAACTCACTATCACAAGAACAACAAGGGGAAACTGTCCCCATGATCCAATCACCTCCCACCAGGTCCCTCCCCCGACACTGAGGATTACAATTCAACATGAAATTTAGGGGGGGACAAAGAGTCAAACCGTATCAGCTTAGTACCTGGGTGAGGAAATAATCTGTACAACAAAACCTCATGACAAACATTTATCTATATAACAAACCTGCACATGTACCTAAAACCTAAAGTAAGAGTTAAAAAAAATTATACAGGAGTATACTTAGAAGGCATAGTTTCTGAATTCTAAATCATTATTCATAAAAATTTTACCCAATATTTTTCGTTGCATATTTCCTATAAAAAATAATAGATCGAAGACTACTAATTGTAAAAAGAAAAAAAAAAGCAAGCTGCTAATATTTATTGTGCCTTTACTCTTTGCCAGGCCTTATTAAAGGCTTAACCTGTGTTACACTGTTTAACTCCCCAAACAACTCTAAAATGTAGTTACAGTTATTGTTTCTGAGAGAGGATGGAACTGAGACTCTATAAGGTCAAGTCACTATAGACTACTGGTCTAGGCCAGTCGTTCTATTTTTAACACGCTTATGAAACACCTTGAAAAGTTATTAAAAGAGTTCCCTGGTTTCAACACCAGAAGATCTAATTCGGCCCAAGAATTTGCTGATGCTTCTGGTCAGAAGACCACACTTTGAAAACTACTGCTCTCCTAATGATGTTAGCAATTGTCTGAGTCCTGAGACTTTAACCAACATATGAACACACAAAACATAAGTTTTGTGACGTTCATTCAGTAGATATTGGTTGATGCTGAATTCAAACCTCATCAAACTAAATTATTCATGTACCATGACAGATAGGAATCCTAAAGGCATTTTTATAAAAGACATTTGCCTCTGATCCTTAAGGACAGACACTTAAGTAGCATATTTTGGTACATAGAAATTAGATTTCAGTACTAAACTCCACTCACTTTTCTCAAAGCTATTAAATCAGCAAATAGTTGGTATCAAGCATCATCGTAAATGAATTAAAGTTGTTGTGTTTTAAATAATAAACTTTAAAAGTGAGAGATTTAATAGATTCCCAAACTGATAAAGCCAATTAATGCCAGATTCTACCACACTCTATTTTCAGTTTCCTTGAATGAGTAGTATGTCAACAACTCCCCTTGGTCCTCCAATATAATTTCTCCTAATAATTATGTTTTATTAATTTTATAATTAATAATTGATTTTATTAATATAAAAATTTAATAAAATAAAAATAATTTTATTTCGGTACATGACCACTGATAATTAGCAATGGAATTTAAATTCCTCAGGAGCTCTTGCATCTAGGCATGGGACCAAGGCTAAGTTCTAGTCAATGGGATGTAAGCAAAAATGATGTGCATAACATCAAGAATCAGTTTTTCAGAGAGATAATTTGCGTTTCTTTTCTCCTTGTTGTCTTTGATAGCATCTTCAACCTTTCTGGACTACAGCACCTGCCAACTGACCCCCACATCATGGCTCCAACGCTGGCTTCATCACATATCTTCTCTCTAAGTCCCGTTGGCTCTCAGGGTGAAATAGCTTAACAAAATTGCTGATTAGGTGCCTCAGCATTGTTTCTTTGTCATAGTCTCTGTATTATCTTATTTTGAGCCATTCTTTTCCTGCAAAGATCCTAACTGAATGAGATAATACCTACCTCATAAGCTATTTGTAAGGTTTAAATGAATTAATGCATATTTAATACATGAAGCTGTGCCTCGTTTATAGTAATTACTCAAAAATATTACTTATTTCTCCATCCAAAACATACAAACAATAGTATATCCTTCATGAGGACTTCTTGTGGACTAAAAAGGCAGAATCTTTAAAGTGCTTTGCAGTCTCTGACAAAACTACGCTATTACTCTTACTCAAGGTTTTAATTGATTGTATGTACACAAGGTTAGTTTGTATGAGCTTTGGAAAGATGAGAAATTCAAAGTAGAACAATGAAGGAAGGAAAGTGTATGTTCCATTAATAAAATATATATTGGTTCCTGTAATCAGATTGTGAGTGACAATGAAATCCAGTGGACCTATTTTTCCTTCAGACAGATGGCTGAGAAATTGCTGGTGTGGCAAGCAAGCAACTCTGACTGCAAAACGGCAGACTCATTCGCTTGGGGGGCAGGAATGAGGGATGGTTCACAAGGGAAGCACAAAGTCACCCTTGATGAAAGTTCAGAGAAGAAAGAGATCATCAAACTTACTCTAATTACCAAAAGGCGATGACGTTAGTGGAAGAATTAGAGTTTGAAATAGTACTTTTGGTAGAGAGGACTGATTTCTAAGAAAGCCCATACTCATGTGATACAAAGGCAGTTGGTGGGCCCCAAAGCAGAATAGCTGCCTCAGGTGGGCAAGTGGCTAAAGTTCACCAAGCAATGTGGCCCAAAACTCACATACACGCTATACCTACCTGCATCCCATGATGCCAGGAGAGCCACATTTCTGTGGCAAGGGAGAGTGAACAGAGAGGAGCCAACATGGAAATGAGAAACAGAGTTGTAAACAAAAAACAAGAGAGGAACCCTCAGGGTAGCAGAATCAGTCACGCTTGAATATGGGACAGAGTAGAAGGTAATTACCTCTTGTATCTGGATATTGAAATTCCAATTCTAGGCTCTGGACCATACTTCTTTGAAGGTTAGAAATATCAGTAGCTCAGTTGGATCTCAGATTGGAGCTGTTATGTGTTGAATTGCACCCCTCCAAAATTCACATGTTGAACTCCTAACTCCCAGTATCTCAAAATGTGACCTTATTCAGAGGCAGGGTATTTACAGAGATGAGCAAGTTAAAATGAGACCATTGGGGTGGGCTTTAAACCAATAAAAAGGGGAAATTTGGAGACAGATTAACACAAAGAAACAATGCATGTGAAGAGAGAGGCAGAGATTGAAGTGATGCTTCTACTAGCCCAGGAACACAAAGATTGCCGGGAAACCTCCAGAAGCTAGATGAGAGGCAGGGAACAGATTCTTCCTCATGATGCTCCAAAGGACCCAATCCTGCTGACACCTAGATTGTTTAATTCTAGCCTCCAGAACTGTGAGACAATAAATTTATGTTGTATGCCACCCAGTTTGTGGCATACTGTTTCAGCAACCCTAGAAAACTAATACAGAAGTTGACAAGATCCCTGTATTAGTTAAGATTTTTTTAAAAATAAAATGATGAAAACAAAATCCCTTTTATGAACTTAACTCTAAATGTGAAATGTGTAGGATCAGTAAATGAAACTGTCAGGAGTGTACATGTTCTGAGCATATGTTGATTCAGGTGGTTAAATGATACTATCAGGAGTTTAACTCTAACTCTGGCTCTCATTGCTACTTCTTGCTTCTGGGTTGGTTTTTTACCCTGGCGAGCTCTCTTCAAATGAAAATAAAATGGGACTTAACAATTCCAGCTTTAAGAAAGCCGCAACCAGCAATTAAAGAAAGTTAAACAACCTCTTCTTTCTCAGGTTCATAGCAACATAGGTTTTACCTCCCGTATTACCAGCATTACTTAATTATTGCCAGTTATTTCACATGGCTGGAAACAACTTGGAAAGCTGCTTAACCAGAGAGGTAAGTGGGTAAGAATAGTTGAAGAATTGATAATTTATTCAGTGCGATTTCTCTCTTTTCTATATTATTCTCTGTTATGGTGGAGACAAATATGGATATTTTTATTTGAGCATGAAGATCAAGAAGAAAAAGAAATAAAGAAATAACAGGTAATATACAAATTATGAATTTTTTTCTTAACCTTATTTAAGGTGTAGTGGTATTTCCAAAAGTATCTCTTCCTGAAAAGAGGAAGATTTTATTGTTTAAAACATTTTGTAGAGAGGTTAGAAATCCTAGATTTCACCACTAAAACAACAGAAAAATAATTTAACATTTTGGGAACCCATCTATTTGTGTGTTAAAAAAAAAATAGTTGCATTGTCTGAGGAGGGACATGGATGGAGCTAGAGGGCATTATCCCTTAGCAAACTCACAAAGGAACAGAAAACCAAATACCACATGTTCTGTCTTATAAATAGGAGCTAAATGATGAGAACTCATGGACACACAGAGGGGAACAACACACACTAGGGGCCTATCTGAGCATGGAGGGTGCAGAAGGGAGGGGATGAGGAAAAATAATTGATGGGTACTAGGCTTAATCCCTGGGTGATGAAACAATCCGTATAACAAACCACCATGACAGAAGTTTATCTATGTAACAAACCTGCACTTGTACCTCTGAACTTAAAATGAAAGTAAAAAAAATTAAAAAATAGATACGCTATGATTTCTGTGATTTATGTAGTTGGAGACACCAGGGATTTCACGCAGCCATGTTTTTTTTGGTTGCAATTATGTAAACTTTTGTTTTCAAATAATTTTTTATTGAAAATTTCAATTTAAGAAAGCATTAATTTTTAAAAATATTATCTTGATCATAAAAGTCTTCAGTACTTGTTGCTGAGTATTTTTAATGTAGAATTTATGGAGAAGAAAATTAGAATTATCAACATAACTATGGTGCAGAAATAACTATTGTTAATGTTATCATGTATTCTCTCTAAGCTATTTTTCTATAATATACCTATGCACCTTAGGAAAAGGACATGATATTGGCTTATTATTTAACCCTTGTTTTAATGTCTCTTTGATTTTGTGTCCTTTGTTTTAACTTGCAACAGATATATTTGTGAGGAAGTAGGGAATTAATAATAGAGAAAGAAATTAATTTGGCAAATGTATTTTGCAACTTCTTTATCAGATTCAATGAAATGTACAAGTCACTTTCCCTTAGAGTTGCTTATCTAATGTATTCCAATAAGAAATTCATTGGTGTGAATTACATCATTTATTTCTAATGGTATTAGGGATAAAAATGTAACAGACCTTATCAGTCACACAAAGATAATAGGAAACAGGTAAGGAGAGTAGACTTACAAAGGAAATGTATAACCTTCAAACAAAATTGACCACCAGAGAGGCACAACTATATGCGTGAGCTCTGCACGCAGACAAGCAAATGGAACTGATAGGCATTTTAAAGACATCTGATAAAATAAATGGCTGACAATGCTGCACAATAACTTCCCCTTGTGACCACTGCTTCCTTTCTTGGATGTATAATAACTGAGCCTTTTGAGTGTGACACATTTATCCATTTGTGAAAATAACATAACTCTAATATAAATTACTTTAGCTGAAAATAATATCACATTCCTGTTCCTGTATTTGACGGCAGAGACTAAACAATAATATTTCAAAGGGCGCCTACATACACATACACACACCCATACCCCACCTTAGTAATGCTGAAACATAAGAAACAATTGAAAAATAATGTAAGTTAATTGGGAAAATTATACAGTGCAATTATAGAGTCTTATCGAAAATCATTTATATGCAAATATATTTATAGATGTGGACAACCTATAACAGGAAAACCTTATTCTGATTAGTCTTAAATATATGAGTTTATTTATATATTCTATTCAGTCTTCTACTGAATTCTGCATTACATTTGTATAGTAGATATCCAAGGAAAAATGTTCAGTTGCCCCTCATTACTACTATAATGAAATTAAGTTCTGATGACAGAGTAATATATTGAATAAAAAAGAATCTATCTGAAACTTTCATCAACTCATAATCAAAAAGCCATAGGAATGTATGTTGAAACACACATAGTGTTTGTTCCCTCAAGTGAATAAAAATAGAAAATGTGGAGAAAAGAGCAGTTTATAGGATAATACTTAGAGGAACTGGGTTAACATTTTCAATGAAAGGAATACAAGCATCATTGGGTCCTTAGAGACTAGAAACTATAAAAAGAGAAATTGGCCATCAGGCTTGAATAAAGAAGGCTGCTTAGGAACTAGGATATTTCAAGCTTTTAAAACAAGGAAAAGCATTTCACCATTCACTAAACAACTTAACCTGGATCACTTTCTGAATCCAGTATGTGCTCTAAATTGCCCCTGGAATAATTTAGAAAGATGCTTCATAGAAAAAGAGAGCACTTAAGTTATCTTAGGGCCTGGAATTATTCCAGTACTCAAGAATTAGATCTCTATTCACTGAATTTACCAAATCCATTGCAAACAGACTGGGGACTACAGATGTAAAAGTAAGCTGGTAACAGTGGAAGTTAACCATTTTCACTTAAATTGTTATACAAAAATCAAACTTTTTTACTAGTACAGAATATAGATAATTAACACCATTTCAAAACACTTTGCTTTCCCTCCTAAGTACTATAGCTCCCAGTCTATCTTAGTGGCATCAGAAGACTTAACATCTAAAAATCAAAATTTCAAAAGAAATGTTACACCCCAATATACTGATAAAATATTGAAACTTATTTTTATATAGTGCTTAGCATTATAAAAAGCATTTGCGGCCGGGCGCGGTGGCTCACGCCTGTAATCCCAGCACTTTGGGAGGCCGAGGTGGGCGGATCACGAGGTCAGGAGATCGAGACCATCCTGGCTAACACAGTGAAACACCGTCTCTACTAAAAATACAAACAATTAGCCAGGTGCGGTGGCGGGCGCCTATAGTCCCAGCTACTCGGGAGGCTGAGGCAGGAGAATGGCGTGAACCCGGGAAGCGGAGCTTGCAGTGAGCCGAGATAGCGCCACTGCACTCCAGCCTGGGCGAAAGAGCGAGACTCCATCTCAAAAAAAAAAAAAAAAAAAAGCATTTGCAAACAAATTAAGTCACCCTCATAACTACATTTTGAGCTGGTAGAACAGGCATTATCACCATTTTAAAGACAAGGGGATTAAGACCATGAAGTTAAATAAAATAATCAAGACTAAATTTTATTTTATTTTATTTATTTATTTTTATCAAGCACCAACGTGAACCAGATAATTTTTTTAAAATGATAATACTGTTACAACCAAGACTCAGTACTCTCTTTAGTGTTTATATTGTGTATTTTATATAAAATTACAGAAAATAGCCATAAAATAATCAAATCCAGATATACTGTTTTGACTTCTGCTACAACTACACGTGTCTCCATAAAACAGAAAAGGCAGTTAAGAAAAATGGGATGCTCCTTCCTCAGACTGGGTTTCGGGAGTAAACAAAAAAAAAAACCACATAAAATATAAGCACCCCATCCATGCTTCTGATCCTGTCTTCCCTTTCTGGTATGGTAGTACTGGAAGAAAGGAAATCAGGAACTGGCTTGTTTCTGCAGCACTGGAGAGGACTGTGGTTTGTTGGGGAATTAGGCACTTTAGCGCACTCTAAGGAAAGGAAGTAGGAAGCTTGGCTCTGAAGGCACAGCTTGCCGCATTAAGTTGGTTCATGGAGACCCATCCCTATCCCTTACAACTTCTCACTCAAGAAGAAGCTACTCAGTCAAAACAGTGGCCAGAATCTGACTAACCATAGTCCAGGAGGAATGACTATTAATTTTATTTCCCAACACATTCATACTGAGATAAAAATCCTCAAGAAAAGCTCTTACCTTGAGAGTAAGGATGAAGATTTAATGTGACATTTGGGGCATTTTATTTTTATCTTTATGTTCAAAATACCCAAATAAATAAGACTTGTTTCAATTTTAAATCATTTGTGCAAAGATGGCTTAACTTGGTTTTTTGAAAAAGCAGAAGAGGTAGGAAAGGATTAAGATAAACTGTCGTTGATTTCTCAAGCCAATCCAGAAACCAATAATCTATTTCCTTTGAAGGCTGTGTACATACCAACAATATGTCAAATTATATTCTCCTTCATTCAAATACCACGACTGTTTTTTTGTCCCCTGTGTGATCGAATTATCTTTTTTCTATGAAAGAAGAAGCATTTATCTTCTAATCACATCGCCAAAATTTTTCGGGTTGAATACATTTTATCTCAATCTTGTTAAAGGCTTTCTTTTTTTTCAGAACCACTGACTGCCTACAGACACAGAAACCAAATTGTCTGGGCTTGAATTCAGTGCCACGACTTGGGAAAATCATTGAATTATGCATGTGTTTTGATTTCCCCATTGTACAATGGTAATAATAGTAATCCTACTGTTGGGACTGATGAGAGGGATTCAGTTTATATGAGTATACTTAGAACAGTGACTTCTAATGTACTTAGATCAGTGACTTCCACAAAATATGCTGTAATTAGTGTTATATATTATTTTTATTTGTTGTTGTTATTCGTGTCTCTTTCATTCTAGGCCCATTCCAGAGCCATCATTCTTGAATAATTTTCTTGGCATTCCTAGAACAACTGCACTATTGCACATGTTCCTCTTAGTATCTCCCATCATGTTTGCCGGAGTACAGCCACAAATAAATTTCTTAGAAACAATGACTCAGATAACATTTCTATTTTCTTGCCTAAAAATGACTTTATTGTGCTGTGAACCTTTAATGCTGAGTGGCTGGAAATACTGGTATACAATTATTTTCTATTAAAACTTAGAAGACATTGCTTCTTTGTCCTCACTCATACTACATTAGTGATCAAAGTCTAGTGCTACTTGAATAGTTGTACATTTATTAGTGACATGTCATTTTTCTCTGGAAACATTTTTACACTCTCTTGGAATTTTTTAAAACTTTTTCCACTGAAAGTTTAGAAGGTTTATCAATATATGGGCCTTTCTTCATTTTTTTTCTATAGGCCCTTGGAGGGCTATACAATCGAATGATTTTTTACTTTCTTCAACAATGAGAAATTAATTCAAATATTTCTTATGAAATATTTTTATCCATCTTTCTGATATTTTTATTAATGTATTTTCTTCTTTTTAAAATTTATTTATAAAGGAAAGAGGTTTAATTGGTTCATAGTTCCACATGGCTGGGGAGTCCTCACAATCATGGCAGAAGGCAAAGAAGGAGCAAAGTCATGTCTTACATGGTGTACAGAAGAAGTGCAGGGGAACTCCCCTTTATAAAACCATCAGATATTGTGAGACTTATTCACTATCAGGAGAACAGCATGGGAAAAACCAACCCCCATGATTCAGTTACCAGGTCTCTCCCACACACCTGGGAATTATTGGAGCTACAACTCAGGATGAGATTTGGGTAGCGACACAGCCAAACCATATCATTCTGCCCTTGGCCCCTCTCAAATCTCACGTCCTCACAATTCAAAAGATGGCTTCCTAACAGTCCCCTAAAGTCATAACTCATTTCAGCATTAACGCAAAAACCCACAGTCCAAAGTCTCATCTAAGACAAGGCAAGTCCCTTCCACCTATGAGCCTGTAAAATCAAAAACAACCTCCTAGATTAATTTTCTATAAGTTTTTATCTCTTTTCTTTCAGTTTTTGAATTTTGCATTCTGCCAGACTTATATTTGGGTATATGTGTTATGTGTGTGTATTTCTTTTATTTGAAAGGGCTTTTTCCTGGTCTCTAAATGTTGCCTGTTTATAGCATTTGATTCTTACATTATAAATTTGTCTTTATATATCAACTATAATTTTTAAATTCTCTTCTAATTCCTGAGTTACCGTAGTAATTTTTGGTCTTTTGAATTAGCTATTCTGTTAGTCTTTCACCTTATTGCTGTTAATTTTCTTCATTTGCTGAATTATCCTTAACCATTTATTTCTATTTTAACAATTAGAAATTGGGTTAATCTAAATATTAGGTATGAATTTCCTCCACTGTTGTACATTTAAGTCCTTTTCCCTAATCAGTTGCCTCTTTTTTTTTAATTTTATTATTATTATACTTTAAGTTTTAGGGTACATGTGCACAATGTGCAGGTTTGTTACATATGTATACATGTGCCATGTTGGTATGCTGCACCCATTAACACATCGTTTAGCATTCGTTATATCTCCTAATGCTATCCCTCCCCGCTCCCCCCACCCCACAACAGTCCCCGGTGTGTGATGTTCCCCTTCCTGTGTCCATGTGTTCTCATTGTTCAATTGCCAACTATGAGTGAGAACATGCAGTGTCTGGTTTTTTGTCCTTGCGATAGTTTGCTGAGAATGATGGTTTCCGGTTTCATCCATGTCCCTACAAAGGACATGAACTCATCATTTTTTATGGCTGCATAGTATTCCATGGTGTATATGTGCCACATTTTCTTAACCCAGTCTATCATTGTTGGACATTTGGGTTGGTTCCAAGTCTATGCTATTGTACATTGATGCAAAAATCCTCAATAAAATACTGGCAAACCGAATCCAGCAGCACATCAAAAAGCTTATCCACCATGATCAAGTGGGCTTCATCCCTGGGATGCAAGGCTGGTTCAACATATGCAAATCAATAAATGTAATCCAGCATATAAACAGAACCAAAGACAAAAACCACATGATTATCTCAATAGATGAAGAAAAGGCCTTTGACAAAATTCAACAACCCTTCATGCTAAAAACTCTCAATAAATTGGGTATTGATGGGACATACCTCAAAATAATAAGAGCTATCTATGACAAACCCACAGCCAATATCATACTGGATGGGCAAAAACTGGAAGCATTCCCTTTGAAAACTGGCACAAGACAGGGATGCCCTCTCTCACCACTCCTATTCAACATAGTGTTGGAAGTTCTGGCCAGGGCAATTAGGCAGGAGAAGGAAATAAAGGGTATTCACTTAGGAAAAGAGGAAGTCAAATTGTCCCTGTTTGCAGATGGCATGATTGTATATCTAGAAAACCCCAATGTCTCAGCCCAAAGTCTCCTTAAGCTGATAAGCAACTTCAGCAAAATCTCAGGATACAAAATCAATGTACAAAAATCACAAGCATTCTTATACACCAATAATAGACAAAATGAGAGCCACATCATGAGTGAACTACCATTCACAATTGCTTCAAAGAGAATAAAATACCTATGAATCCAACTTACAAGGGATGTGAAGGACCTCTTCAAGGAGAACTACAAACCACTGCTCAAGGAAATAAAAGGATACAAACAAATGGAAGAACATTCCATGCTCATGGGTAGGAAGAATCAATCTCATGAAAATGGCCATACTGCCCAAGGTAATTTATAGATTCAATGCCATCCCCATCAAGCTACCAATGACTTTCTTCACAGAATTGGAAAAAACTACTTTAAAGTTCATATGGAACCAAAAAAGAGCCCACATCACCAAGTCAATCCTAAGCCAAAAGAACAAAGCTGGAGTCATCACGCAACCTGACTTCAAACTATACTACAAGGCTACAGTAACCAAAACAGCATGGTACTGGTACCAAAACAGAGATATAGATCAATGGAACAGAACAGAGCCCTCAGAAATAATGCCGCTTATCTACAGCCATCTGATCTTTGACAAACCTGACAAAACAAGCAATGGGGAAAGGATTCCCTATTTAATAAATGGTGCTGGGAAAACTGGCTAGCCATATGTAGAAAGCTGAAACTGGACCCCTTCCTTACCCCTTATATAAAAATTAATTCAAGATGGATTAAAGACTTAAATGGTAGACCTAAAACCATACAAACCCTAGAAGAAAACCTAGGCAATAACATTCAGGACATAGGCATGGGCAAGGACTTCATGTCTAAAACAACAAAAGCAATGGCAACAGAAGCCAAAATTGACAAATGGGATCTAATTAAACTAAAGAGCTTCTGCACAGCAAAAGAAACTACCATCAGAGTGAACAGGCAACCTACAAAATGGGAGAAAATTTTTGCAACCTACTCATCTGGCAAAGGGCTAATATCCAGAATCTACAATGAACTCAAACAAATTTACAAGAAAAAAAAAACGACCCCATCAAAAAGTGGGCAAAGGATATGAACAGACACTTCTCAAAAGAAGACATTTATGCAGCCAAAAGACATGAAAAAATGCTCATCATCACTGGCCATCAGAGAAATGCAAATCAAAACCACAATGAGATACCATCTCGCACCAGTTAGAATGGTGATCATTAAAAAGTCAGGCAACAACAGGTGCTGGAGAGGATGTGGAGAAATAGGAACACTTTTACACTGTTGGTGGGACTGTAAACTAGTTCAACCATTGTGGAAGTCAGTGTGGCGATTCCTCAGGGATCTAGAACTAGAAATACCATTTGACCCAGCCATCCCATTGCTGGGTATATACCCAAAGGATTATAAATCATGCTGCTATAAAGACACATGCAGACGTATGTTTATTGCGGCACTATTCACAATAGCAAAGACTCAGTTGCCTCTTAAAATTGAAAGTTTGGCTAGATGCTTTATGAAAAAGGATGGCACTTGTCAACTAGTAGGCTTTGCTTCAGGTCTTGTGGGCTATTAGTTGTCAACTCACAGAGGTCAGAATATGCAGGTTATTAATTAAGGGTGGCAGCATCCACATCCCCAGTCCTATTTATCTTTTAAATATGAGTCAAAACTTCAGTTATCATTTCAAACAATTTTTAAAAGATAAATAAGTGGCTACAACTATAATATTTAGACTTCCCATGGCTATAACTTTATATTCAGATAGTAATTTGTAAAATACCTTAACAATCAGTAATCCCTTCAAAATCTCTTCTCTACTCCTCTATAGCTCTGTGTGCAATAATTATATTCCCAATCACAAAATGAAAAAACTTCAGAAAAGTGTCAGTGTTCAGGTTGCATTTTCTCTATTTCATATATGGTTTCATATTGAATTTTGCATACTTGCATGAAGATTATTATGGAAGCCTCAAGTTACTGAGAATAACCAGAGTGGCTAATATCATGACCATAATTGCTTAACCACAATGGATTAATACAGCACAGTGATATTTAGGAGAGAAGACTGTTCTATAGCCAATGAAAAACTGAGAGCTAGGAGCAGGCAGACTGTGTAACGATTGAGTAGTTAATGGCACATGCACTTGAAGGAGGACCAAAGTACCTGTTGTGAAGCGATTCCAAGGGTATGCACTTATCTGACTATGTACAATTGAGAAGGATGCTGTATAATGGGAATCATTAGAGAAGAGGTGAAGGAAGTTGAAGGCGGTAGTGAATCATGCAGAATGGAGTAGACTGAGCTGCCCACAAGGTGCCTCCACTGGTGACTGAATGAGCATTGACTGGGGAAGTGCAGTATGGGTAACTTCCTTAGTCAAACCTGCAATAGATTAAAAGAAACATTTTTCTAAAAAGCAGCATCAGTATTTTCAATACTGACATAAACCTCTTCATGAGAGACCACATTAACCATGGAACATGGTTGGGAGTGTTGTAGTGGTGCTAGGGAGGTGGATGGGGTAGATAGGAGAGGCAATAGTCTTTTTCATGACTTTAAATATAAATATGTCTAGTAACTACATGATACTAGTTGCTTTATGAAGGTAAACTAAATAAATTTTTAAATGAAACAAATGTGAGGATCTATTGTTGATAAAAAAAAGAGCTTTCTCAAAATCGTATTGTAATAAGAGAGGATGTGAAGTTCATTATACATGAAATTTCCTAGTCATAAGTGTGTAAAAAGCTACATTTTTAGTTTTAGCTCTCATTTTGTGGAAAAGAGAGAGCTTAGTCCATTCATAGCATAGAGAAAACACATGCTGAAGTCAAAGCAGAATTGTAAATAAATAAAAAGCACAGCTTAAAAGAATCTTATTTAGAAGTGAAATCACAAGATAGGCTTTCATCATCAATCAAGACAACCGTCATCACAGTCCAAATAGCCTGGTAATGGTCTGCGCACATGATCGCCAGAGATAAAGCACGAAATCCCGGCAGCCCTTTCTGAATGGCAATCACAGCACCCAGATGCCAGCCTTTGAAAGACCTTTTGTTAGCAGCAGGATCTGACTCACTGGCAGGCTTTTCAGTTTCCCTGGCAGCTTTGAAAGTTGCCTCTAAGTCAGTTATGTGATTAGGCTCTTCAGGGAGCCTGGGTTTGCTTATCTTTGTCTATGTTTTATCTTTGAAGAATGCAGCTTCTCACAAAGGCAGGTAACTGTGCAGATCCCATAAGTTTGGATTGCTATTTTTCCAGGAGTGAACTTCTATTTTGTTAAACTAAAACATAATCAGTGTTCCCGAATATGCTTATCTAAGCAAAAATTCTGGATGCCAGAGAAAACAGGTTTCTTACGTTTTTGATTCTGGATACCTGGTCTTTCTTCCTTCCTGGATTATACTCCCATTTTAGAATTTCCAAAGATTCTTCTTTATCTTGTCATACCAATCACTTTCTCTAGAATCCATCTAAAACTATGTTTTATGGAAAAAATGGGAAAGAAACAGAAGTTCAAAAGTGAGGAAGATAAAGGAATATTAAGAATGGTCATAGGAAATGTCTTTCTAGTTTATATCATCATAGGTGTTTTGCAACTGCATGAATCCTAAAGATAGATGTGGTAAAAAAAAAATGTTTAAATCACATAGAATTGAGGAAACTAACAAATAACCTTTCTCATTAAGCCTGACACCCATCAAAATAAGGCCCCCACAGCCTGTATTTCTTTGTACTCATACCTGTACACGCAGGGAATAAAAGCAGTAATGTTTAGAAAGGCAGTATTGTATGCATCAGACCGAAATTTGATCTCTTTTCTATTTTGTTATAATAAGTGACAAATTGTGCTCTGGTAACATGGAAGAAAGATGTCAAAGTAACTTGCAAAAGAAGATCCAAGAGTTTGACAAAGTAATGAGATCCTAACAGTGCCTGACTCTGAATATTTAACACCACATGTGTGTTATATTTTGTCTTTACAGTGTCCCTTAGTCAATTTTATATAATCCATAGATAGTTTTCTTCCTTGCTAATATATAATTTTGGAGTAGATTTAATAGAATTAATTTTATCATTTACTCAGGGCCCTGAGAGAACCAAACTTATGCATGTATTATTATAATTGCCTTCAGTTGAATTATGTTGTATCTTATTTAAAGAACTTAAAAGCAATGGAAAATAATATATTATTTTGCATAATTTATTTTTTATTGCTACAAATTCAAAATAATATACCAAGGATACATATGATAAAATAGCAGCTTAAATTAAAATTTCACATATATAACAATTAAATTATTATTGCTTTTATTAGTAAAAATGTTCTCCCTTATCTCCAAAGAGCCATCAACATTTGAACAATAGTGCATTTTGATTTATTAAAGTATGGGTTGTCACGAAGTTAAAAATGAAATAATAATACCATGCCATATCTCTTCACCTTCAATACTGTGGCATTGCGATATCTATATATTTCTCCTTTATCATTCGGCAAATAGGGTCTGCCTAGTTAGAGCAGAGGTTGTTCTCACTGGCTCCAAGGGTGGAAGCAGATGTGTTCAGCCTTAGGACCCTTCATCCTTAGCCAAGGGTACTGAGAAAATTACAAATGAGACAGACTTGATCTTCAACTAGGGGAGTCAGTGCTCATCAATCTTAACCATCAGACCATCCCCTGCTAGATTTTTCAGCCAGACTGGCTTGGGAGAAGTTTAAATAGAATTTTTATCCCATTTTTTTTCTCTTATGTTATTTTTGCTGGTATTGTAAGAAAAGGTAGAGAGAAAATTGAAATAGTAAGTTTTCATTCAGAAAATCTACTTTATGATTCCCAAAGTAAAGCCTTCAGCACTACAATTGACTGGGAATATTAACAGAGGACTATGTAAATGTGTGAGCTATAAAATCACTTTAACGTGGTTTCTTTAGAAAGCCTTAATTTAACATTTGGCTGAAGAAGATAGTAGGCAAATGTCCCCTCAGAAGGGCACAGGGTACAGGTACTAACGCAGCATTTCAATATAGTATATTCTGGATTGACTTTCAGAGACCTAGACATTTAAAGATAATATGGCTAAGAAAGAGCAGAAATTTTATGTTTCCATATGTGGGAAAACATTTTTCTTTTGTTTTTGAAAGGCAAAATTTCATCTCACTTGAATGATGGCAATTGCAACAACAAACATATTAATAAAATTATGCTCATTTTCTTTTATTTTCATCCTGTCCAATATATGATTTTACCACTTTCCATTATACAACTTGTTTATTTTTATGTACAGTTACTACTCCAAGTTGCTCAATTGCATCTAAACTTTAAAAAATAAACAAAACCCCATATTATTTTGGTATTAATATCAAATATTTATATAATGTTTTACTTTATTATAATCTTTCACAGGTACCATGTTATTTGAACTTCATATAGATGACATAGGGTACCTAAAGGAAAAGATTATTATCCTAGTCTTACACACATGGGAATAAATGTTCAGAGAGATTCAGTCACTTTCCCAAGCTAGTAAGTGAAATTGCAGGATCTGATGGTTTCCAGACCTAAAGCTAGAGATCTCTGAGCAGTGTGTTCCAATAATTTTATCTCCTCAGGTTTTAGGCTGCCAGGCAGAGTTTATGTGCCATTAATCATCTAGCCAGTTGTCTTTATCTGTGAGAAACCTCATTCCTTAGACCTGTGGGCCATACACATATTGTCATTTTTACATGTATCCCTTAATAGAAACGGAGTTGGAAAGTATTGCTACAGGCTACCAGTGTCTCCTAGAGGCATTTACCTAAATAAGTGTTCTCTATTCTAAATACATCCTGATACTAAGTTATTAAATCTTATCATGTGGCCTTACCTAAAGTGCATTTCTCTCTTTAGATCATATACCAATTCTTGACCACATATCTCTTACTATATTTCAACAAGAAACAGCTAAAGAAATATCTCTGTATATACTTCAGGAAGATAGAGAAATAAATGGATTAATGGATGAATAGATATATGATAGATGATAGATAGATAGATAGACAGATGATAGATAGATGTAGATACAGACTATGCTTGATGCTCTAAATCCAAATAAGTGTCCAATTAATTAGCTATTTTCTTCTCAAGTTGAAGTTCAACATGCCTTTGGATGCTATGGCAATAATTAAGGTTCTAATACACTCAATAAAAGTAACAAAAACGTAACTTTTGAATGTTGCTTTACCATTCACAATTTGCTGGGTACTTTTATATGTGTTTTCTCTTTTAAGTTTTCACAAGAATTTTGTGAATTATCCATTTTCCATGATTATCCCTAAGTTTCAAATGAGAAAGTTTTTATTTGTTAGATATAGTTCCTTTTACAATTACTTTAAGTTCATTATCAGCCTAGAACTTCCTAAATGTTCTGAGGAATGATCCTGACTAGCCATCTCATTTCTGCCAAACAAATCGTTCCACTAATATTTATTATTTGGTCTCCTTGTAATAACTCACAAAATTCTTAGAATATAATGTTTTCTCTTTCTTGACTAACATATCCTGAGACTAAATGAGTTATTCAGCTATCTCGAGCTAGGGTTATTAGTTCCACCTACATCCTCAAACTTTCAGAATCCTCATCTCTACCTAAAGTAAAGGATTTAAAAATAGACCACAGTTTTCAATATAAAATTTGCTTAATAACACAGAACTATTAAAAGACATAATTCCTACCAAGGAGAAAAGATGGTCATTTCATCACACAAATCCTTTATAATTGGTATCTCTCCATTGGCAGTGCATTTGCTAGTAATCCCCTTAAGATTCAAGGGTGACAAGCTCACAGCAGTGCAGAAGGAGCACACAGTATAAAATAGGAATCGTGAGGACAGAAAATCACATGACTAGAACAGATTCAGAATCCTGGGCTGCTTTATCTACCACCCAACATTCTGCCTTTCAGCAAAAATAGTGCCACAATGTGCTCCACAGGCCCAAAGTCACACTCAAAATCCCCATTCTCACATAAATATTTCATATTAAAGAAACAGCTTCAGAGCCTCAGAGCTCACACAAGCTTCTTTCAAAATGACAGATGACCCTCTGCCCTACGGAGACCAATTTCACTGACTGCCTTGGTGTAAGTTTTGGAAAGAGTATCCCGTGATGAATTTCAGTAACAACAGTTATTCTGCTGTTCACAAGCCTAATAGCCAGGCAGCAATGAAGAGCTTTGACACCAAATTCCTAGCCTTAGGTTCAGCAGTCAGGACAGCAATCTACTTGAATGTCTGGTAGACACTTCCCCGCCTTAGTGCTTGATATGTGGCAGATTATTAACTTCAGAATTGTCAGAATGACAAACAAGGGGAAAGCACACTCTGAAGAGTGCTTGATATTAGGAACGCCTTGTTTTTAATGTTAGTCAGGGACTTTAAAAAGCTTATATTCTAACTGACCATTATATTAAAGTTAACAATGCTGACCTAAAAACACCAATAGTCTCAAGTCAGTTCTTTATCAAAATGTCTGTATTCTCAGACAGACACCAAAAGCCTTTCATCTTTATAAACTTTCAGCACTCCTAGATCCAACAGCAGACACATTTCCACTCTTTATTCTACCAGATCCAAAATAACAGAAAAGTGGTGGAAAGAGAGATGGCAATGGGTTGATATTTACAAAGCATTTTCCTGTTTTATCCATCCATTCATTTATTCAGTTAATCATCAGTATTTATTGAGCATCCATTATATGCTAGTCAGTGGTATGGCTATGGAGTGGTAAGATAAAATCAAGTTCTATGAGCAGAACCAAGTCTAGTGGGGTTACATATTGAGAGAGAGAGAGAGAGAGAGAGAGAGAGTGTAAAATAGTATTAATAGGTAACCATGAGCCAGATATAATGTAGGACTTCATGGCCATAAAATAAAAATATATATATACTCATATACTTTTCTAAGTTTGATTAGAAGCTAAAGAAGACATCTGAGCAGGAAAAGAACATGATCAGATTTACTTTGTAGACATATCCCTTTGGCTTCACTGTGAAGAATGTGAGAAAGTACAGAAGTAGAGCAACCAGTTGGGAGTTCAGGACAAGTGTTGGAACGAACCGAAGGTATTTAAGACTGGGGTAAGATTGTCAAGGGGGTTAAAAATTTACCAATTTTGAACAATTTTGAAGTTAGATCTAAGAGAAGTGAACGTGGGGCTTGAGAAAACAATCCAGAAAAGCTCTTAAATTTCTCTAAACAGCTAGATGGCTGGTGCTACATGCTGAAGTCAGGAGAACTTAAGTGATGGCAGCAACTAAGAGTTCTATATTAGGTCTAGAATTATGAATGCCTTGTAGACATGCAGTGGAATTATTACATTGGCAGTTGGATATACAGATCCAAGAGAGGTTCAGGATGAAGTTGCAAATTGAAGATTCTTCCATCTACCATATAGGTGATATTTAAATCTATGAGATTAGGTATAATCAGTTATGGGGTGAGAGTAGACAGAGAAGTGAAGTCTAAGGGTTTAACTTTGGAGCAGTTAGTCAGAAATGCTAAGTGAAGAGGCTGATTCATGAAAGGAGACTAAGTCAGGAGTAAAATAAGGAAAATCAGGATAGTGTTTTTTTTGTTCATATTCATTTTGGCTGCAGGAATCATTTTGGGGAGGGTGCAGCAGTGTTACCTCCAATAAGAAGTTACCACAGTTCATCTAGTCTAAGATGGCCCTTGTTTTCCACATTTACATCACTGACATCAGTATGCATCTTGTAATACTGGCATCTTCAGATTGTGTCACAATTTAATTGGCAGAGTTTTTAGTGCTGGTACATAAAATAACAGTGCATTGTGTAATTTGTATACAAATTTTATTGGATCTAATTCTTTTAGATCTAATTCTTTTAGATCCAATGAAATTTAAAGATGACTATACAACACAGCACAAACACAGGTTAGAGATATTTCTCTCTTTCTCTGTTTCTCACTGTCTCTTGTTGTCTCTTTCTCCATTACCATTACCATATTTAATTATTGGAATACTTAAGGATTCTTGAGAATTTCTTAAGAGAAAATTTATTTTCCTAATCGAAAATAATAAGTAGGCAACAAATTAATGAGTTCCTACATATGATATTTGAGAAGAAGGATAAATTCCCATGGTATATTATCTGTATGTTTATCATCACATATAATACTTTATAAAGAGAGGATAAATATACAGATGTTCCTTGAATTACAGTGGATTTACATCCCAATAAACCCAGTATAAGTTGAAATATTGTAAATAAAAATGTATTTAATACACCTAAACCACCAAACACAATAGCTTAGCCTCACCTACTGTAAATGTGCCCAGAAAACTTAGTAGCCTACAGTTGGGCAAGATCATCTCATGACACAGTACATTGTACAGTGTCAGTTGTTTACGCTCATGACTGTAGCTGACTGGGAGCTGAGGCTCACAACTGCTGCCTGGCATCTTAAGAATATCATACCACATATATCTAGCCTGGGGAAAGATCAAAATTCAAAATTTGAAATACAGTTTCTACTGAATAAATACCACTTTTGCACCATCATAAAGTAGAATAATTCAAAGTCAATCCATTATAAACTGGGGATTATCTGTGTTATGCTCCGATTATAAATCCATCAAATGAAAACTTACTCTGTTATTTATCAAGCAATACATTTAAACTATTCTTATAAATTTCACAACTCAAACATATCTTGATAAAGTGTTAATGATTACTTTCAATTTACTAGAAATAAAGAAAATTATGGCACACGCGAGAAAAAAACTTGTTCATGGTAATTTTGCAACAAAACTGTATCTTCAAATATTTAATAATGGCTCTTATAATGAAAATTGGCCTTGGAAATGAATGTAAACTATACAGCTATCCAAAATTGTTATGTAACTGGAAGTAGTAAACAACTCATTATTTTGTCAAAAAGTAGTTACCAGTATATAGTCATTGTACATTTGTCATATACGGGAGTTGTTTTTGCATTGTAACAAGCTGATATTCCTGCCTAAATTAAATATTGAAAATTTTTCAGCAAAATACGTGAAGTATATGGATATGGAGAATACCGATATTTGCAACTCATTCCTACTACCAATAATTTTTAAATGGAGATAAATAAATAGGATACTGCTGGATTGGGGACTGTTTTATAATTTTCCTGCAGCTTGTTTTCATTAGGTTATTAAGTTGTTACTATGTTTCAAAGTTGAGGATGAACAATTACCCTGGTTTACCATTTTGTAAACAAGTATTCCTGTCAGTGACACTAAATTGTTCAGCTGCAGTAATGAGTCAAAGATCAATTAAGCACAAGACCCATAATGGATCAAGGCACAAAGATTTTTTTTTTCCCCAATCCATTTGAATTTAGAAAGAGACAGCCTGGTTTAATCTGTTTTCTGAAACGCAAGGTCAGCAGACTGGAGGATATCAGCTGCCACTCTTTTTGACATCTCCAATCAATCAACCTTGATTAGCCATGGAATTGGACTTCAGAGTTAAGAAAATGATGTTTCTCGCCTCCTCTACTAATGCTTGAGATGAAAGCAAAATGCATCTTGATTTTAAATTTTAAACAAATTGTGAAGTCCAATTTTTATGTATTACTCAAGCCTCGTCTGTAAGACCCATAAATTCACAAAGTTAAAATGTATTTCAATAAAGAGCTAGACAGCTTTATTTTTACTTAAAAATGGAATTACATTTCTAAATTATAACATAAATATAACTTTAAATTATATATCTCACAGAATTATTTTTATCCAAACATCACATTTATAGCTACAGAGAAAGTGACTTCTAATTAGATGAAATAAAAAACAGAGTCTGCAGGGTATGTTTCCCCAATGACCATGAAAACAATTTGCATTTCAGGGATTAGAGTATATATTTTTATTAGAAGATGACAAGGCCAAATGAAACCCAGACAATCTGACTACAAAGCCAAAGCTAAGCAGAGACCAGTGGAAGCAAAACCATCTGGAATATTTCGCGTCATGCTCATAGAATACCCAAAATTGGAAATGGGTCACTTTGTTGAAGTTGGTGTGTGTGTGTGTGTGTGTGTGTGTGTTTGTCTAACAGGGACTCTTTGTTTTCTTTTCTTTGGTGATGTTTTCCTGGTATGCCCAGATTTGTTCTATGCAAAGGCTATGTAATTTATCTCTGAGTATGACTGCATCATCTCCTTCTTCTCTCTGCCCTCTCATCCCATTTCAGAGATTTTTTTCTACGACCTTGGCCTTGTTCTTTGTTTTGCCTAGGCCATGTTAACATAATCCACTAACATATTTTATTTGAGTAAATCCATTTTGTTTTGCTTAAAATATTGGGTTATATGCTTCAACTCTCCATTTAACACTTGTGAACAACTTGTTTTTACCATATTCTCCAGCAATAAAATGTGTGGTCTTTTGGAGTCAGTATCTGTATTGAAAAATTTAATATGCTTCATATTACTAAAAAAAGGCACACTTTCTTTCATATTTCTGCCAAGAGGTGAGATCTATTACCTGTCCACACATGTTTCCCATTTGCTACTTAATACTATTAGAGGAGTTCCTGCTTCAAGTTTTGGGAACCTTGCTTGCCATTTCCTATGACCTCTCAACAGGTGATTTATGAAACACAACCATAGTTTGCATGTTTACAAAATGTTTATGCAGGCGTTTCTTCATGGCTTCTACATGGCAAATGAAGATTCAAATTTTCCTTGTGAATTGGTTTCTAGATTTATTGCCCATGAAGACCTGGGGAAACTCTAGTCAATCTTACAGTTCCTGCTCCCTAGGATGTCTATTGAAAAGTGTACTCCTCATCTCCAATGTTGCAGAGACAATAAATAAAATAAAGTGGCAAAATGATGACAAAGACACAAGTAACCTAGTATAAGTCTTGTTGTGGCTGGGAAAAGAAAAGATAAATCTTTCATATCCATATTTTTACAGGGTCATTTTCATTAAAAAATTACTTCTGGCTATAATGCTCAGATGAATTGACTAGTCAGGCTAGTGTATTATAAGTACTAAAAAAGATGAATGGAAAACAATATGGCATTGGTTATTAACAAGGGTCAAAATACAATAATTTCACCCCGGAGTGAAAAAGTAATCCAAAGATCCAAATGAGGATGACAAGTCATAGTGAGAAGCACAGGGAAGTAGAGTCAAATCTACTAAGCAAAAGTCAGCAAGGGTAGCTACAGAGGTTGAATAAGTTCAAGAGAAAGGTAAAAGTGTTACAAGTTAAGACGAAGGTGTCTGGGAACACTAACTTCGGTGACTTGATGGGTGCTTCTAACTCCACCTGACTGTAGCTTATAAGTTACCTTTTGGGGATTTAATAACCTAAGGCCTCATAAACTACATGTATGACTATCTCACAGAGAAGATAGAGCATAATAAGAGCTCTCCAATCATTGCTTGAAGATATGTTATCAAATGTCCATTTTTCAGATTACAGTCACTAATGTTAATTATTAAATCATTAAACATATGAAACTTTCTTTGGCAGAATAAACCATAGGCTTGGACAAATAAGCGATCTTCATAATGTTTGTGGAAAATATGTATTATGAAAAAAGTATGTATGGATTTCCATTTTTTTGCAACAAAATAAACTCCTGCTAACTTATTATGACATGTCTGAATAGAATATAGTTTGAGATACTAAGAAGAATAACACATCAATTTGAAAAGAGCCCCTATAAGAGCAACCTTAATATGCTAAAATTGAAGCAAGAACAAACATCAAATGTATGGTGAAGCTTGAGCGGATGAATGGTGAATTCATGGATTCTTTACAAAAAGTTTATGGGAACAATGCCCCATATAAATCAGCAGTTTATAGAAACTTATTTTAAAATGGGTTGAGATGATGTTGAAGATGAAGCCTACAGTGGCAAACCATCCACATCTATTTGCAAGAAAAAAATATTTGTCTGTTCTCAAATTGAATAGGACTGGTAATTCACAGAAGAAACAATAGCCAATATCATAGACATCTCCATTGTTTTAGCTTACACAATTGTGACTGAAAAATTAAAGCTGAGCAAAATTTCCACTGAATGTGTACCAAAACCATTGCACCCAGATCAACTGTAGACAAGAGGAGAGTTTTCAATGGAAATTTTAAACAAGTAGGATAAAGATCCTAAAGTGTTTCTTTCAAGAATTGTAACAGGAGATGAAATATGGCTTTACCAGTATGATCCTGAAGACAAAACACAATCAAAGCGATGGCTACCAAGAGATGGACATGGTCCAGTCACAGCAAAAGTAGGCTGGTCAGGAACAAAGGTCATAGCACTGTTTATTTTGTGTGATACTCAAGGCATTTTCTTGCTGACTTTCTGAAGGACCAAAGAATGGTAACATCTGCTTATTATGAGGGTGTTTTGAGAAAGTTACCCAAGCTTTAGCAGAAAAATGTCCGGGACAGTCTCGCCAGAGAGTCTTTGTCCACCACAACAATGCTTCTGCTAATTCCTCTCATTAAACAAGGGTAATTTTGCAAGAGTTCCTATGGGAAATCATTAGGCAACCATGTCACCATTCTGATTTGGCTCCTTCTGACTTCTTTTTGGTTCCTAATGTTAAGCAATCTTTAAAAGGCATCTGTCTTTCTTTAGTTAATAATGTCAAAAAGACAGCGTTGACATGGTTAACTTCCCAGGATCCTCAGTTCTTTAGAGATGGACTAAATGGCTGGTATCATCACTTATAAAAGTGTATTACTCTGATGGAGTTTATATTGAAAAATAAAGTTTATTTTTTATGCTTATCTTTTATTTTGGAGTTTATATTGAAAAATAAAGTTTATTTTTTACACTTATCTTTTACTTCTATTTTGTCATGAGCTTTTTGAAGCCTTCTTGTATATGCCTGTAAAATAGAAAATTCTATATATTGTTGTAAAAATTTATTGCATAACTCTTATATACTAACAGCAATATACCATTGAAGTGGGGCTCAGAAATAGAAGGATAAAATGCATAGTACTTTTCAAGAGCTTATAACATATGGTGGGAGGCAGAAAAATCAATAACCACTCAAATAGTTACTATGTTATTTATTGTGATAAATTTGGGGATGCATATGATAAGCACCTACTGTAGGCAGAATAAAACATCACACTAGATAATAGCAAAGAAATAATGTGTGTACAAGAATAATGCATGGCAAAACACAGGCAATGTCACGAGAGTTGTGTCTTTGGACAGACATAGGAGGAAGAAATCTCACTTCATTAGAGAATAAGGAAATCTGGTTTATAAAGGCTAGACAAAACAGAGAGAAAACCAAATAAGATGAACAGTAGGAGGTATAAAGAAGCAGATAAGCTGAATAATACCAGATGTGTTTACAGGTGGTAGTATCTTAGTTTAACTGGAGCACAGAATATGTGTTCAGAAAGAGAAGGAGGTGGGTATAGAATTAAAAGCGGAGAAAATCAATATTTTTGTGAGCCTTCAATATTTTGGCCATGCTATATACCAATTTACATAAATTACTTCATTTATCTTCCCAACCATACTATCAAGATAGGCATAATCATCACCAACTTAAAGATGAGGATTTTAAGAGACCCAGAGCTACTATAACTTAATTTAGATCAAACAGATGTTTAGTGGGAAAACTAGAATTTGAAATCATGTGTATTTCGTTCTTTTCATGACAACATATTGCCTCACGCAAAAGTCAGATGAGACTAAAACACAAAATTATCTGTTTTTAATCAGGTTCCTGGGTTTGTGACAATTTATGTAATAAATTTTCTTTAATAGTGATTTAAGAAGCTCTAATCAAATTTTTTTCACACTATTCGTCTCATTCATCATATGTTCTCATTTCTAATAAGAAAGTGCAAATAAAAAATACTTGTCTTTTTTCCTACCAGAATCAGAATTAAAATGTGGTAAGTTCTGTTTCAAAGCCTGGAATAGTGTGAGGTAGAGATAGACCTATAATCTGCAGTGTTTTGTCAAAATCAGTGGCAGGCATGACGTTAATCATTTTTCAATAATATGTTAATTCATGGAAATCGCCTAACAATATTATATTATTGAGAGGAAAATAGCAATTCTACATGAATTTGAGCGATTTACCAAGTTTCTTTACCCTAGTTTTAAAAATGTGCAGAATTTCTTTTGTTTTCAGGAAACTCGTTTGGAGCCCTTCCTCATGAAGATTAAATAATTAAAGTATGAGAAAGTGGATAGCCCAATGTGTGACATATGTATATTATTAAACGTATACTAATTTATTTATTCATTCATGCATATAATTTAATTACATTTTATTAATTGAAACAAATCAGCTATGGGAGCTAATTTAGATGCCAAAATATTGCCCGTGATACCCACTGAATGAATTTGTCACCTCCTCACAAAATGTAAATTTGTTTTAAGATAACACGTTATAATCTAAAGTGGTGAAAGGCAGAATAATTTCTTTTTAACTTGCCTTATAAGAACACCAACAGTGAATAGACACTAAATATTCTTGACAAAGAAAACTAATTAAGCTCCCTTTTCTCATTCAACTCTCCAAATATATAGCCCATTGCCTTAATTTTTTATTATATATATATATTTTTGCTATACATAATTTTCATTTGGTGTAGTCTCAAAACCATTGCTGTGTCTGAGAATCAATAGGAATATTGAGACTAAACAAAACTCTAAAATAGTAAAATAATTCTTGGATGTAGTTTCAGTAATAAAAACATAATTTTGGTAAAAATATGTTACGTAGCCTGAGTTTTCTAAGATCAGAAACAGAAGGATGTATGTTGCACAGGTGATTTACTAAGGAGAAACCCAATAGGTAGTAGGGAAGCAGTCCTGGATAGGGGAAGCAACTTGGTGAAGTTGGAAGCAGTACTGGATAGAGGAAGCAACTTGATGAGGAGTCAGTGGCAGTCTAGCCACAGCCTGGTCCCAGGGGATCTCTGGAGAATGAATAGCCCCACAGAGTGCCCTGATTTAAGGCAAGGTGGCAAGACTTGTATAGTCATTGACCCAGGAGGGTGTAACCCCTCAAGAATCTCCGGGGAAGGTGATTTCTGTCAATCTAGACCAGTTGTTATCAATGTGTGGTCCCAAGACCAGCAGGGTCAGCATCACCTGAGAATTTGTAAGACATGACACATACTACATCAGAAACTCTGGAAGTGGGGCCAACAGATTTGTGATTGCATAGGTTCTACAGGTGACTCTGATGCATCTTGAAGTTTGAGAACCACTGGCCTAAGGTAATCCTCCAGAGAATGACAAAGCTGTGAGCTCCTGGCATCCAGTCCTCACAGCATTAAATGCTAGCTCAACAACTCTGTGAAGGAAGTCCAGGTCGGCCACCAATAGTGCCCACTACATGTTAAATGCTTTAGTTGTATTATAGTAAATCATCCCTCTCTTGTATTAACTATTTGTAGCTTCTGTAAACTTGATAATTTAACATCTGCCTTATGCTAGACACTCTTTGTTCTGGACAATCCAATAGTATGTCTAAATCACCTTGCTCTGGCTTCCTACCTCACTCCTCACCTCCTTCTGGGAGGGCACTTTTCAAATACAAACCAGCTACTCCAGAGTTCACTCTCAATCACCTCATTTATTGTACTCTCACATCTGCTCTAATCACCCCCACAGCAAAGGAACTGGGCAACTAGAAATACCTCCTTTGTTCTAGAGCCCACTGAAATTATTTTAACCAGCCAATCCTAAACCTATTTATGCTGCCTCACCTATTCTTTCCCACCAAAGCAATAATAAAGTCCTCTGCCTTAAAGCTCGTTCCCATCCCTCTGCTGCATGACCAACCTCTGATGTATTCCCCCCATGACGTAACACACCTCCTGCTTTAAGAAACTCTGAGTAATACAATTTCTTATAATGTGAATCCCCCTTTTATTTTAAACAAGCATAATCAAAGTTCACACAAAGATAGGGAAAGTATTTGTGTTTACCACATAAGAGTTGGCCTAGAGAAGAAATTCAACTTGTCCTCTGTGCCAGAATTTACATAGATTTTCCTTTGAAGCATCACACTTCAGCTGCAAATCCCCTTTGTGCTCACATGCAGAACACAGTTATAATTTTATTATAAAGACTACGATAAATATACTTTTTGTCAAAACAAACAATTATGTGCTCTTTGTTTTCACAGTGTGAATGTGTATGCCAAGGCTGACACTTTGGGTGACAAATAATAATAAATATTAAACAAAAGTACCAATGTAAAAGGAGTGTAATTATGTAATGAAGCTATTTTCCCACAATGACTAATGTAACATGCATCCTTTGGCATTGATTTGCATTGGATATTTCTACAAATTGCCCAGAGTCAGCAACATTGCTTTATTATGTGCTAATACTTGTTCATGAATATATGTTTCAATTTTGAGTAAAGATATTTTATTTATCAAGGACTTTAAATTCAAAAGTGTGAACACAATCCCAGCTCTAGTGACCTTGTCTTTCAGGTATTCTCTGGTGTGCCAACTGAGAGAACTGCAGGAGATACATTCATCATGTGTGTTTGATAGCAGTTACTGAATTTTTAAAATTAAATAGTTTGCAACCTATTTTAGAGTCCAAAATTTTGTTAAATTTTCTATCTTACGAGTGATTTATCTGTAGGTCCAAAACAGTAGAGGCTATAAAGCTCTGGCCCAAAAGATTCTTGCTCTGTAAATAGATTAAAAGGTTTTTATCTCACTAGAAGAGAAGCTAACGCTTTACACCGAGGCCAAAATCCAATGGTGTGCAACGTGCACAACTTATATCATCTTCAGTGGTCAAAGCTGGGCTAGAGACTGGTGTCAGCCTCCTTTGTGAAATATTCCTTGAAAAACAGAGGTTTTAGCTACTTGAGGATTACAAGTCACTACTAGCATAATTCAAAATTTAATTCTACTCCTGATTTTATCAGGACAAGGAAGAATCAGGTTTAAAGTTTACAGGGCCAATATCTTAGCTTTTAACATAGAGGAATATTTGATGAGCTTATCATCACCTAGCAAGCCTATCCCATGCTGTGATGATATAAAGGAAGTTGATATTCCACGTCACGTAGTTTCATTTATAAGACTTAGTTTATACTAGGAGAAAAAATATTAAGAAATACAGTTCAAAACCCACAGCATTTTAAATGTATTATTTTCCCCCAATTGTAAACTTTTTAGCATAGAAAATTGCTTTTTATACTAGGAGCTCATGATTTGTTGTGTCGTAACCCCCCTAACCTATTTAATCAGACATAATGACAATTGTGGTAAAAACAAGGATAATGGTAATTACAATATTAATAATATAGCTGCAATTTCATGAGTGTTTATAGGTGTCAAAATTGTTCTAAATGCTTTGGATATATGCATTATCATTAGAACAGTCTCATTAGGTTCATTTTCCAGATGAATCTGAGATGAGCGCCTAAACCTATATATGGGACTCTGGAATAGGCAGATTGGGTTCAAATCCAGGCTCTGCCACTGACAAGGTGGGTAACCATGGGAACATTACTTGATCTCTGACACACATTAACTGAACTGTAAATAGCTGACCATTTAAAAGACCCTTAAAGTGATGCCTCTTTATAATATGAATAGTATTTCTAACATGAACTGTCAGCTTTACTTCCGAAATATGTTTTGATTTGGTTTCCTCCTACCCACATTCACAGTTGTTTTATGAGTCTGTAACTTCATCTATCTCACCTAGACAAACCTTATTCTCTTCCTCTACTACCAGTGGTGTTTTAGAACAAGGTGTACCAGCTCATAAAATTACAATTATTAAAATTCAGGAATTCTGAAATCTGGTTATTAAACAATTGGCAATTTGAAATCAGCTACAGTGGGAGTATTTACACCAGAGAAATCTGTAAATTCTACAAATCTGTGCTCTTCCTTCTCCCCATCGCCTGCTGGAGATCCAGTTTACCAGCAAATTAATCCTACTCTGCTAGCCTAGTAATATTCAAAAACACACATCTGGTCACTTTTTTACATACTGTACTTCTATTGACTTCCCAGTTCCTGGAACCCAAAGTACTTAAAATTATTTGTAATCATTTTCATAACTTAATAATAGGCAATCTTCCCAGCTACTCCAACTCTCATTTCTTTCATCAAACAACAAATGTATACTATGTTACAATAACTCTTGACTTCTTAATATTCCCCAAATGTATTATGAACTCTCCACATATTGTCATTCATAGTTTCATTTGCCTAGAATTGTCTTCATATGATGTATACTAGGATATTTTTTCCTTGTTCTTCATGATTCAATTTTGTTTTCCAATCTGTATAACTTCCCTAAAGCCTTTCTCACTTCAGGAAAAAAGAAATTCCTCCCTCTGCTCTTTTTAATAGCACATTTGTAAATGTGAACCTTAAACTTATCATCTTAATTTATATTTGCCTAGGTGTCTAGCTAAACAGATCCAGGATGTGAGACTGTGGCTTATTAACTAGAGTACAGTAGGTGCTTATCAGAGAAAAAGTTCTCTTCAGGTAGTTAGCAGGTAAGGAAAACTCTACTCAAGACTATTGCAATAGGAGTCAAGACTACTGCAATAGGGGAGACAGACTGAACTGAACCCTTCTGAAACAACAGGTAGGAGAGCCTTTAAGCACTGAAGTGATCTAGGGGAAAACTGCTGGAGGACCTTGTGGAGGAAGTGTTGGTCAATGTGATTAGGCCACCTGTGTTTGCTAATTGTATTATAAAGTTAGGCTTCTATCCTTTCACAGAAACACGTATGGAGGCTCTATCTTTCTTAATGATTATATTTGAAAGAAATGGCTCCCAGATCCTTGAGAAAGAAATTCCTGATTTGTAAAACACACAAGAGCCCTGCAGAGATTTGCTTCTCAAAGCAGCAGAGAGAGAATTTACAATTTCAGATTTTCTAAAGTAAATACTCTAAAAAAGGGAGATCAGGGACCTAAAGTCAGAAAGAAATCAGTTTATGGCAGGCTTTGGTATCAGGATGATGCTGGCCTCATAAAATGAGTTAGGGAAGATTCCCTCTTTTCTATTGATTGGAATAATTTCAGAAGGAATGGTACCAGCTCCTCCTTGTACCTCTGGTAGAATTCGGCTGTGAATCCATCTGGTCCTGGACTTTTTTTGGTTGGTAAGCTATTAATTATTGCCTCAATTTCAGCCCCTGTTATTGGTCTATTCAGAGATTCAACTTCTTCCTCATTTAGTCTTGGGAGGGTGTATGTGTCGAGGAATTTTTCCATTTCTTCTAGATTTTCTAGTTTATTTGCATAGAGGTGTTTATAGTATTCTCTGATGGTAGTTTGTATTTCTGTGGGATCGGTGGTGAGATCCCCTTTATCATTTTTTATTGCATCTATTTGATTCTTCTCTCTTTTCTTCTTTATTAGTCTTGCTAGCGGTCTATCAATTTTGTTGATCTTTTCAAAAAACCAGCTCCTGGATTCACTGACTTTTTGATGGGTTTTTTGTGTCTCTATCTCCTTCAGTGCTGCTCAGATCTTAGTTATTTCTTGCCTTCTGCTAGCTTTTGAATGTGTTTGCTCTTCCTTCTCTAGTTCTTACAATTGTGATGTTAGGGTGTCAATTTTAGATCTTTCCTGCTTTCTCTTGTGGGCATTTAGTGCTATACATTTCCCTCTACACACTGCTTTAAATGTGTCCCAGAGATTCTGGTATGTTGTATCTTTGTTCTCATTGGTTTCAAAGAACATCTTTATTTCTGCCTTCATTTCGTTATGTACCCAGTAGTCATTCAGGAGCAGGTTGTTCAGTTTCCATTGTAGTTGAGCAGTTTTCAGTGCGTTTCTTAATCCTGAGTTCTAGTTTGATTGCACTGTGGTCTGAGAGACAGTTTGTTGTGATTTCTGTTCTTTTACATTTGCTGAGGAGTGCTTTACTTCCAACTATGTGGTCAATTTTGGAATAGGTATGGTGTGGTGTGGAAAAGAATGTATATTCTGTTGACTTGGGGTGGAGAGTTCTGTAGATGTCTATTAGGTCCGCTTGGCGCAGAGCTGAGTTCAATTCCTGGATATCCTTGTTAATTTTCTGTCTTGTGGATCTCTCTAATGTTGACAGTGGGGTGTTAAAGTCTCCCATTATTATTGTGTGGGAGTCCAAGTCTCTTTGTAGGTCTCTAAGGACTTGATTTATGAATCTGGGTGCTCCTGTATTGGGTGCATATATATTTAGGATAGTTAGTTCTTCTTGTTGAATTGATCCCTTTACCATTATGAAATGGCCTTCTTTGTCTCTTTTGATCTTTGTTGGTTTAAAGTCTGTTTTATCAGAGACTAGGATTGCAACCCCTACCTTTTTTTATTTTCCATTTGCTTGGTAGATCTTCCTCCATCCCTTTATTTTGAGCCTAAGTGTGTCACTGCATATGAGATGGGTTTCCTGAATGCAGCACACTGGTGGGTCTTGACTTTTATCCAATTTGCCAGTCTGTGTCTTTTAATTGGAGCATTTAGCCCATTTACATTTAAGGTTAATATTGTTATGTGTGAATTTGATCCTGTCATTATGATGTTAGCTGGTTATTTTGCTTGTTACTTGATGCAGTTTCTTCCTAGCCTCAATGGTCTTTACAATTTGGCATTTTTTTGCAGTGGCTGGTACTGGTTGTTCCTTTCCATATTTAGTGCTTCCTTCAGGAGCTCTTGTACAGCAGGCCTGATGGTGACAAAATCTCTCAGCATTTGCTTGTCTGTAAAGGATTTTATTTCTCCTTCACTTATCAAGCTTAGTGTGGCTGGATCCACAACAAAAAAAGAGAATTTTAGATCAATATCCCTGATGAACATCATGCAAAAATCCTCAATAAAATACTGGCATACCGAATCCAGCAACACATCAAAAAGCTTATCCACCATGATCAAGTGGGCTTCATCCCTGGGATGCAAGGCTGGTTCAACATACGCAAATCAATAAATATAATCCAGCATATAAACAGTACCAATGACAAAAACCACATGATTATCTCAGTAGATACAGAGAAGGCCTTTGACAAAATTCAACAGCCCTTCATGCTAAAAACTCTCAATAAATTAGGTATTGATGGGATGTATCTCAAAATAATAAGAACTGTTTATGACAAACCCACAGCCAATATCATACTGAATGGGCAAAAACTGGAAGCATTCCCTT
Source organism: Pongo abelii (assembly GCF_028885655.2). NCBI lineage: Eukaryota > Metazoa > Chordata > Mammalia > Primates > Hominidae > Pongo > Pongo abelii. Next base: position 86,919,941 of record NC_071991.2, on the reverse strand, counting down.
TGAAAACTGGCACAAGACAGGGATGCCCTCTCTCACCACTCCTATTCAACGTAGTGTTGGAAGTTCTGACCAGGGCAATCAGGCAGGAGAAGGAAATAAAGGGTATTCATTAGGAAAAGAGGAAGTCAAATTGTCCCTGTTTGCAGATGGCATGATTGTATATCTAGCAAACTTCATAGTCTCAGCCCAAAATCTCCTTAAGCTGATAGGCAACTTCAGCAAAGTCTTAGGATACAAAATCAATGTGCAAAAATCACAAGCATTCTTATACACCAATAATAGACAAACAGCCAAATCATGAGTGAACTACCATTCACAATGGCTTCAAAGAGAATAAAATACCTAGGAATCCAACTTACAAGGGATGTGAAGGACCTCTTCAAGGAGAACTACAAACCACTGCTCAATGAAATAAAAGAGGATACAAACAAATGGAAGAACATTTCATGCTCATGGATAGGAAGAATCAATATTGTGAAAATGGCCATACTGCCCAAGGTTATTTATAGATTTAATGCCATCCCCATCAAGCTACCAATGACTTTCTTCACAGAATTGGCAAAAACTACTTTAAAGTTCATATGGAACCAAAAAACAGCCCGCATTGCCAAGTCAATCCTAAGCCAAAAGAACAAAGCTGGAAGCAACATGCTACCTGACTTCAAACTATACTACAAGGCTACAGTAACCAAAACAGCATGGTACTGGTACCAAAACAGACATATAGATCAATGGAACAGAACAGACCCCTCAGAAATAATGCCACACATCTACAACTATCTGATCTTTGACAAACCGGCCAAAAACAAGCAATGGGGAAAGGATTCCCTATTTAATAAATGGTGCTGGGAAAACTGGCTAGCCATATGTAGAAAGCTAAAACTGGACCCCTTCCTTACACCTTATATAAAAATTAATTCAAGATGGATTACAGACTTAAAAATTAGACCTAAAACCATACAAACCCTAGAAGAAAACCTAGGCAATACCATTCAGGACATAGGCATGGGCAAGGACCTCATGTCTAAAACACCAAAAGCAATGGCAACAAAAGCCAAAATTGACAAAGGGGATCTAATTAAACTAAAGAGCTTCTGCACAGCAAAAGAAACTACCATCAGAGTGAACAGACAACCTACAAAATGGGAGAAAATTTTTGCAATCTACTCATCTGACAAAGGGCTAATATTCAGAATCTACAATGAACTCAAACAAATTTACAAGAAAAAAACAAACAACCCCATCAACAAGTGGGCAAAGGATATGAACAGACACTTCTCAAAAGCAGACATTTATGCAGCCAAAAGACACATGAAAAAATTCTCATCATCACTGGCCATCAGAGAAATGCAAATCAAAACTACAATGAGATACCATCTCACACCAGTTAGAATGGCAATCATTAAAAAGTCAGGCAACAACAGGTGCTGGAGAGGATGCAGAGAAATAGGAACACTTTTACACTGTTAGTGGGACTGTAAACTAGTTCAACCATTGTGGAAGTCAGTGTGGTGATTCCTCAGGGATCCAGAACTAGAAATACCATTTGACCCAGCCATCCCATTACTGGGTATATACCCAAAGGATTATAAATCATGCTGCTATAAAGACACATGCACACGTATGTTTATTGCGGCACTATTCACAATAGCAAAGACTTGGAAACAACCCAAATGTCCAACAATGATAGATTGGGTTAAGAAAATGTGGCACATATACACCGTGGAATACTATGCAGCCATAAAAAAGGATGAGTTCATGTCCTTTGTAGGGACATGGATGTAGCTGGAAACCATCATTATCAGCAATCTATCGCAAGGACAAAAAACCAAACACCACGTGTTCTCACTCATAGGTGGGAATTGAACAATGAGAGCACTTGGACACAGGAAGGGGAACATCACTCCCCGGGGCCTGTTGCGGGGTGAGGGGAGTGGGGAGGGATAGCATTAGGAGATATACCTAATGTAAATGATGAGCTAATGGGTGCAGCACACCAACACGGCACATGTATACATATGTAACAAACCTGCACATTGTACACCTGTACCCTAAAACTTAAAGTATAATTAAAAAAAAAAAAAGAAACCAGTTTACAGTTAAGCTAAGGGGAACTTTAAGGCCATCTTGGTCATGTTTGACAAATGTCTTAAGAATTATTTGTGATTGTGACCAGTGATGTGAATCCCATTATTTATATGCATTCTAAAATTATTTATGGCTAAAAGCAATTAATACTTTGACCTTTCTATATAGACATACTAAGCATATAAATGGTGACTACCAATTGTTGTTATCTTGGGAATATTTTTATATTAGTCTACCTAAATCTATGTTCCTACAAAGCTGTGTGCATATAAACATTGTATAAACAAAACCATATTTTAAATGTTGTAAAATAGTTGACTATTTAAAGAACCCTTAAAGAGAAGACTGTATATATTTTATATAATACCACAAAATTAAACGTTTTATAAAAATTTGTTTTCTAATCTGGTTCCCCTTTTAAAAGTAAGTTATTTTTGGTGTTTTGGGGATAATCTCTCCTTGATCGCAGTTCTAGTTACACAGGTGTTTAATAATTCACTGAGATGCACCTTTATATGTCACTTTTCTCAAATATATTTCAATATGATCATTTTTCTGTATATCTATTATCCTTTGGTAAAAGAAGCTATACAACAAGTGATACGAGATTTGAAATTACAGTTTCTGCATTAGACACCTAAGGCAAGTTGCTTAATTGCTCTGTGTCTTAGTTCCTGCATCTATAATGTAATGTCATTTACCTAAATTACTAGTTAACATAAATCAAAAGAGATCATATATGGAAAGTATACTACATAAAACTCTAAGTTAAATAAATGTGAGTTTTATGAATACATTAATATTTATAACATTATTGTTATTGTTATAATGTATTGATGTGTTTGTATTTATAATATAATATTTTATTTAGAGCCCATTAATTGCTCACATGACCCTGAGTGGAAAATGACTAATACACTGTGCAATTTGTTTATGGTAAATTTATTTATTTTTGCCTTTGTTAATAAGTTTTTATACCTGGTATTAACATAGAGATTTTTGTTTTTGAAAAATAAATTGTTTTTTCCAAATTTTCAATGTTTTAGATAAAAACTTTCAAATATAGAACAAAGTGGAAAAAATTTGCAGTAATCCTCTGTATCTACCACCTACATTCTCCCATTTTCTGTTGCTTTTTTCATATATGTAATTTATTTACATGGAGTACAATTCACTTATATAAGTGTACAGCCTTAAGAGTTTTGACACACAAATACATTTGCATAACTACCACCATAATGAAGATATGTATTTTCATTTTCCCAAAAGGTTATCAAATGCCAGTTGGTAATCATTTCCTTCCCCTACTTCCAGCTCCTGGCAACCTCAGATATGATTTCTGATCCCTTGAAAGTTTTTGTTTCTTTGAAAGAATTTGTTTTCCTAAATTGATAAATGAAAATAGCATATATTTATGGTGATGTAATACTGTGTGTGTGTCTATATATATATAGACACACACACACATCGTGGAATGGCTAAATCAAGGAAATTAACATATCCAGTACCCCACATGGTTTTTTGGTTTGTTTGTTGTTTTTGTGGTGAGATGCTATAGTTTTACCTTTTCCAGAATGTTATATAAATGGAATCTGTATTAGTCCATTTTCATGCTGCTAATAAAGACATACCCAAGACTGAGCAATTTACAAAAGAAAGTGGTTTACTGGACTTACAGTTTCACATGCTGGGGAGGCCTCACAATCATGACGGAAGGCAAGGAGTATCAAATTACATCTTACATGGATGGCAGCAGGCAGAAGGACAGCTTTTTTATGGAGACTCTCATTTTTAAAATCATCGGATCTCCTGAGACTTATTCACTATCACGAGAACAGCATGGGAAAGACCCGACCTCATGATTCAATTATCTCCCACAGAGTCCCTCCCATAACACATGGGAATTATGGGATCTACAAGATGAGATTTGAGTGGGGACACAGAGCCAAACCATATCAGAATCTTACAGTATATGGCCTTCTGGATTTGACTTTTTTTAAAAATTTAATGCCATTCAGATTCATCAATGTCATGTCATACATGTCATACATGTCATAACTATTTAACTAACATGTCATACATGTTTTTGTAGTTATTTCTTATTTGCTGAATATTATTCCATTATTCAACTGTACCCCAATTTGATTATCCATTCCACAGTTGATGGACATTTGGTTTCTCTCCAGATTCTGGCAATTATGAATAAAGCTGATATAAATGTTTACAAACAATTTTTGAATGGAAATCGATTTCATTTCTCTTAGAGAAATTTTCTCTTGGAGGAACATTATATTCCTAGATGTAAGATTGCTAAATCATATGATAGGAGTGTGTTTAACTTCTTATAATATTGCAAAAACTGTTTTCCAAAGTGGTTATGTTGTTTCGCATTTCCGCCAAACCATGAGGACGCTCACTGCACCTCATCATTCCCAGAAGTTGGAATTGTTGAATTTATTTTCATTTTATAGCCATTCTGTTAGATATGAAGTGATATCTCAGTGTAGTTTCAATTTTAATTTCCATAAGGAGTAATGATATTGAGTAATTTTACATGTTTATTAGCTGTCTATGTCTTCGCTAGTGTGTCTGTTCAAATCTTTTTCCATTTTTTCTTATTGTGTGTTTATGTTTTCCTTGGTAAATTGTAATAGTTCTTTATATTTTCTGTACACCTTTTATTAATATTTCTTTATAAATTTTTTAAATATTTATATTCATGTTTGCTCTAATTTTTATTTTCTTCCTCCTGCTTCTGTTGAGCTTACTTTTCTGTTCAATTACTAATTCCTTGAGATGCAGGGTTAGATTCACTTTGAGATTTTCCCTATTATCCTAATATAAGGATATAATGTATAAATTCTCTTTTGAACCCTATACCTCTATTTTACATATTTTTATATATTTTTAAAATTTTATTCAATCCAATATATTTACCAATTTCCCTTGTGACTTTCTCTTTGACCCAATGTTATTGAGAAGTGCATTTTTATTTTCTAAGTGTTTGGGAAATATTTCCAACATCTTTTCATTATGTACTCTAGCTTACTCATTTGGTTTTCAATTCTTTATATCTGTTAGTTTATGTTAAGGTAGAAAATATAGTCTCCTGGTGAATGTTTCATGTGTGGCTGTAGAGAATGTGTCTTCTGCTGTTTGGTGGACTGTTCAAGTAGGTCAAGTTGATTGATTATATTGTTCAAGTCTCATATATTCTTAATGTTTTTCTGTCTTTAGGAGAGAGTTCATGAAGTCTCTACATGTAATTGAAAGCTTGTCTGATTTTTCTCTCTGTTCTGTCAGTTTCTTCATATAGTTTTAAAGGAAATGTACATGTATGCATAAAATTATTATATCTTTTTAATGAATTGCTTTCATTATCATTGTCAGTTTTCATTTATCTCTGCTAATATTGTTTGTTCAGAGTTTGTTTTGATAGTAATATAGCCTATCTTTCTTCTGATAACTGTGTATTATATAGCATTTTTAATCATTATAATTTTAACATATCTACGTTTATATATTAAAAGCAGGTTTCTTTTAAAAGTATCAAATTTCTGGTTTTTGAATCTAATCTTCCAAATTTTTTCTATTGGCAATTCAGAATATTTCACAAAGTTTCACATAACATAAACCTATATAGTTTTTTAATAGTTATTAATATGATTGAATTTAAATCTGTCATCTTTCTAGATGTTCTTGCTTTTCCCATCTTTTTTCTTTTATTTTATTCCTTGTTTTGAAACACACAAAAATTATTATTTTTATGATTACACATTTTTCCCTACTAGCTTATTAGGTTTATTTGTTTAGAATGTTTTAGTTTCATTAACACTTAAAAGATACAACTTTAATATAACAGTCTACTTTCAAACAATATGATATTATTTCACACATATTATTAAAACCTTGCAACAATATACTCTAACTCCTCCAAGTTATCCTTTATACTATGTTTGTAATACATTTGAATTTTATATGTCATAAGCATCACAAGATAGTACTTTTTGCTTGATGATTGTCTTTTAAAATAAGTAATGAAGCTCTCGGTGGAGCCAAGATGGCCGAATAGGAACAGCTCCAGTCTACAGCTCCCATCGTGAGCGACGCAGAAGACGGGTGACTTCTGCATTTCCAACTGAGGTACCGGGTTCATCTCACTAGGGAGTGCCAGACAGTGGGTGCAGGACAGTGCGTGCAGCACACCATGTGCAAGCCAAAGCAGGGCGAGGCATTGCCTCACTCGGGAAGTGCAAGGGGTCAGGGAGTTTCCTTTCCTAGTCAAAGAAAGGAGTGACAGACGGCACCTGGAAAATCAGGTCACTCCCACCCTAATACTGCACTTTTCCAACGAGCTTAAAAAACGGCACACCAGGAGATTATATGCTTCACCTGCCTTGGAGGGTCTGACAGCCACAGAGTCTCAATGATTGCTAGCACAGCAGTCTGAGATCAAACTGCAAGGCGGCAGCGAGGCTGGCAGAGGGGCGTCCAGGAAGCTCGAAGTGGGTGGAGCCCACCACAGCTCAAGGAAGCCTGCCTGCTTCTGTAGGCTCCACCTCTTGGGGCAGGGCACAGACAAACAAAAAGACAGCAGTAACCTCTGTAAACTTAACTATCCCGGTCTGACAGCTTTGAAGAGAGCAGTGGTTCTCCCAGCACGCAGCTGGAGATCTGAGAACGGGCAGACTGCCTCCTCAAGTGGGTCCCTGACCCCTGAGCAGCCTAACTGGGAGGCACCCCCCAGTAGGAGCAGAATGACACCTCACACGGCCGGGTACTCCTCTGAGACAAAACTTCCAGAGGAAGGATCAGGCAGCAGCATTTGCAGTTCACCGAGATCCACTGTTCTACAGCCACCGCTGTTCTGCAGCCACCGCTGCTGATACCCAGGCAAAAAGGATCTGGAGTGGACCTCTAGCAAACTCCAACAGACCTGCAGCTGAGGGTCCTGTCTGTTAGATGGAAAACTAACAAACAGAAAGGACATCCACACCAAAAACCCTTCTGCATGTCACCATCATCAAAGACCAAAAGTAGATAAAACCACAAAGATGGGAAAAAAACAGAGCAGAAGAACTGGAAACTCTAAAAAGCAGAGAGCCTCTCCTCCTCCAAAGGAACGTAGCTCCTCACCAGCAACAGAACAAAGCTGGACGGAGAACGACTTTGATGAGTTGAGAGGAGAAGGCCTCAGAAGATCAAACTACTCCAAGCTAAAGGAGGAAGTTCAAACCAAAGGCAAAGGAGTTGAAAACTTTGAAAAAAAATTAGATGAATGGATAACTAGAATAACCAATGCAGAGAAGCCCTTAAAGGACGTGATGGAGCTGAAAACCATGGCACGAGAACTATGTGATGAATGCACAAGCCTCAGTAACCAATGTGAACAACTGGAAGAAAGGGTATCAGTGATGGAAGACGAAATGAATGAAACGAAGCGAGGAGGGAAGTTTAGAGAAAAAAGAATAAAAAGAAACAAATAAAGCCTCCAAGAAATATGGGACTATGTGAAAAGACCAAATCTGCCTCTGATTGGTGTACCTGAAAGTGACGGGGAGAATGGAACCAAGTTGGAAAACACTCTGCAGGATATTATCCAGGAGAACTTCCCCAATCTAGCAAGGCAGGCCAACATTCAGATTCAGGAAACACAGAGAACACCACAAAGATACTCCTTGAGAAGAGCAACTCCAAGACACATAATTGTCAGATTCACCAAAGTTGAAATGAAGGAAAAAATGTTAAGGGCAGCCAGAGAGAAATGTTGGGTTACCCACAAAGGGAAGCCCATTAGACTAACAGCGGATCTCTCGGCAGAAACTCTTCAAACCAGAAGAGAGTGGGGGCCAATATTCAACATTCTTAAAGACAAGAATTTTTCAAACCAGAATTTCATATCCAGCCAAACTAAGCTTCATAAGTGAAGGAGAAATAAAATACTTTACAGACAAGCAAATGCTAAGAGATTTTGTCACCACCAGGCCTGCCCTACAAGAGCTCCTGAAGGAAGCACTAAACATGGAAAGGAAAAACTGGTAGCAGCCACTGCAAAAATATGCCAAAATGTAAAGACCATCAAGGCTAGGAAGAAACTGCATCAACTAATGAGCAAAATAACCAGCTAAAATCATAATGAAAGGATCAAATTCACACATAACAATATTAACCTTAAATGTAAATGGGCTAAATGCTCCAATTAAAAGACACAGATTGGCAAATTGGATAAAGAGTCAAGACCCATCAGTGTGCTGTATTCAGGAAACCCATCTCACGTGCAGAGACACACATAGGCTCAAAATAAAGGGATGGAGGAAGATCTACCAAGCAAATGGAAAACAAAAAAAGGCAGGGGTTGCAATCCTAGTCTCTATAAAACAGACTTTAAACCAACAAAAATCAAAAGAGACAAAGAAGGCCATTACATAATAGTAAAAGGATCAATGAAACAAGAAGAGCTAGCAATCCTAAATATATATGCACCCAATACAGGAGCATCCAGGTTCATAAAGCAAGTCCTTAGTGACCTACAAAGAGACTTAGACTCCCACACAATAATAATGGGAGACTTTAACACCCCACTGTCAACATTAGAGAGATCCACGAGACAGAAAGTTAACAAGGATACCCAGGAATTGAACTCAGCTCTGCACCAAGCGGACCTAATAGACATCTACAGAACTCTCCACCCCAAATCAACAGAATATACATTCTTTTCCACACCACACCATACCTATTCCAAAAGTGACCACATAGTTGGAAGTAAAGCACTCCTCAGCAAATGTAAAAGAACAGAAATTACAACAAACCATCTCTCAGACCACAGTGCAATCAAACTAGAACTCAGGATTAAGAAACTCACTGAAAACTGCTCAACTACATGGAAACTGAACAACCTGCTCCTGAATGACTACTGGGTACATAACAAAATGAAAGCAGAAATAAAGATGTTTTTTGAAACCACTGAGATAAAAGACACAACATACCAGAATCTCTGGGACACATTTAAAGCAGTATGTAGCGGGAAATGTATAGCACTAAATGCCCACAAGAGAAAGCAGAAAAGATCCAAAATTGACACCCTAACATCACAATTAAAAGAACTAGAGAAACAAGAGCAAACACATTCAAAAGCTAGCAGAAGGCAAGAAATAACTAAAATCAGAGCAGAACCGAAGGAAACAGAGACACAAAAAACCCTTCAAAAAATGGATGAATCCAGGAGCTGGTTTTTTGAAAAGATCAACAAAATCGATAGACCACTAGAAAGACTTATAAAGAAGAAAAGAGAGAAGAATCAAATAGACGCAATAAAAACTGATAAAGCGGATATCACCACCGATCCCACAGAAGTACAAACTACCATCAGAGATAACTATAAACACCTCTACGCAAATAAACTAGAAAATCTAGAAGAAATGGAAAAATTCCTCGACACATACACCCTCCCAAGACTAAACCAGGAAGAAGTTGAATCTCTGAATAGACCAATAACAGGCTCTGAAATTGTGGCAATAATCAATAGCTTACCAACCAAAAAGAGTCCAGGACCAGATGGATTCACAGCCGAATTCTACCAGAGGTATAAGGAGGAGCTGGTACCATTCCTTCTGAAATTATTCCAATCAATAGAAAAAGAGGGAATCCTCCCTAACTCATTTTATGAGGCCAGCATCATCCTGATACCAAAGCCTGGAAGAGACACAACCAAAAAAGAGACTTTTAGACCAATATCCTTGATGAACACTGATGCAAAAATCCTCAATAAAATACTGGCAAACCGAATCCAGCAACACATCAAAAAGCTTATCTACCATGATCAAGTGGGCTTCATCCCTGGGATGCAAGGCTGGTTCAACATATGCAAATCAATAAATGTAATCCAGCATACAAGCAGAACCAAAGACAAAAACCACACAATTATCTCAATAGATGCAGAAGAGGCCTTTGACAAAATTCAACAACTCTTCATGCTAAAAACTCTCAATAAATTGGGTATTGATGGGACGTATCTCAAAATAATAAGAGCTATCTATGACAAACCCACAGCCAATATCATACTGAATGGGCAAAAACTGGAAGCATTCCCTTCGAAAATGGGCACAAGACAGGGATGCCCTCTCTCACCACTCTTATTCAACATATTGTTGGAAGTTCTGGCCAGGGCAATCAGGGAGGAGAAGGAAATAAAGGGTATTCAATTAGGAAAAGTGGAAGTCAAATTGTCCCTGTTTGCAGATGACATGATTGTATATTTAGAACACCCCGTTGTCTCAGCCCAAAATCTCCTTAAGCTGATAAGCAACTTCAGCAAAGTCTCAGGATACAAAATCAATGTACAAAAGTCACAAGCATTCTTATACACCAATAATAGACAAACAGAGAGCCACATCATGAGTGAACTCCCATTCACATTTGCTTCAAAGAGAATAAAATACCTAGGAATCCAACTTACAAGGGATGGGAAGGACCTCTTCAAGGAGAACTACAAACCACTGCTCAATGAAATAAAAGAGGATACAAACAAATGGAAGAACATTCCATGCTCATGGGTAGGAAGAATCAATACTGTGAAAATGGCCATAGTGTCCAAGGTAATTTATAGATTCAGTGCCATCCCCATCAAGCTACCAATGACTTTCTTCACAGAATTGGAAAAACACTACTTTAAGGTTCATATGGAACCAAAAAAGAGCCCGCATCACCAAGTCAATCCTAAGCAAAAAGAACAAAGCTGGAGGTATCATGCTACCTGACTTCAAACTATACTACAAGGCTACAGTAACCAAAACAGCATGGTACTGGTACCAAAACAGACATATAGATCAATGGAACAGAACAGGGCCCTCAGAAATAATGCTGCATATCTACAACCATCTGATCTTTGATGAACCTGACAAAAAGAAGCAATGGGGAAAGGATTCCCTATTTAATAAATGGTGCTGGGAAAACTGGCTAGCCATATGTAGAAAGCTAAAACTGGACCCCTTCCTTACACCTTATATAAAAATTAATTCAAGATGGATTAAAGACTTAAAAGTTAGACCTAAAACCATACAAACCCTAGAAGAAAACCTAGGCAATACCATTCAGGACATAGGCATGGGCAAGGACTTCATGTCTAAAACACCAAAAGCAATGGCAACAAAAGCCAAAATTGACAAATGGGATCTAATTAAATTAAAGAGCTTCTGCACAGCAAAAGAAACTACCATCAGAGTGAACAGGCAACCTACAAAAGGGGAGAAAATTTTCACAACCTACTCATCTGACAAAGGGCTAATATCCAGAATCTACAATGAACTCAAACAAATTTACAAGAAAAAAACAAACAACCCCATCAACAAGTGGGCAAAGGATATGAACAGACACTTCTCAAAAGAAGAGACTTAAAAAACATGAAAAAATGCTCATCATCACTGGTCATCAGAGAAATGCAAATCGAAACCACAATGAGATACCATCTCACACCAGTTAGAATGGCAATCATTAAAAAGTCAGGAAACAACAGGTGCTGGAGAGGATGTGGAGAAATAGGAACACTTTTACACTGTTGGTGGGACTGTAAACTAGTTCAACCATTGTGGAAGTGAGTGTGGCGATTCCTCAGGGATCCAGAACTAGAAATACCGTTTGACCCAGCCATCCCATTGCTGGGTATATACCCAAAGGATTATAAATCATGCTGCTATAAAGACACATGCACACGTGTGTTTATCGCGGCACTATTCACAATAGCAAAGACTTGGAACCAACACAAATGTCCAACAATGATAGACTGGATTCAGAAAATGTGGCACATATACACCATGGAATACTATGCAGCCATAAAAAAGGATGAGTTCATGTCCTTTTTAGGGACATGGATGAAACTGCAACCCATCATTCTCATCAAACTATCACAAGGACAAAAAATCAAACACCGCATGTTCTCACTCATAGGTGGGAATTGAACAATGCGAACACATGGACACAGGAATGGGAACATCACGTTCCAGGGAGTGTTGTGGGGTGTGGGGAGCAGGGAGAGATAGCATTCGGAGATATACCTAATGCTAAATGACGTGCTAACGGGTGCAGCACACCAACCAACATGGCACATGTATATATATGTAACAAACCTGCACATTGGGCGCAAGTACCCTAAAACTTAAAGTATAATAATAATAAAATTAAAAAAATAAATAAATATATAAAATAAGTAATGGAAGAAAAAATGTATTTTATATTTACTCTCATTTTACTATTACTAAGCACACTTCTTCTATTTGTTCAGATCCAAATTTTTATCTTTTGCCTGGAGAATAATATTTCTTGTAGCTCAATGTTGCTGGTAATTTTTTTTTTAACTTTTTTCTAACAGCCTTTATTTTGCCTTCATTTTATTTTGCCTTCATTTTATTTTTCATGATTTTTTGATGGAAAAATAGAATTTGAAGTTCAATGGTTGTTTCTTCTTTCAGCACTTTAGGCCTGGTTTGCATAATTTCTGATAAAAAGTCTGATGTCATGACTCTTGGATGCTCTGGTCTTTTCATTATTTTTTCTCTTTTGTTTTATTTTGGGGATTTTTATTGATAAAAATTAAAGTTTCCTGATTCTTTAGCTTTGTTCATTCTTCTAACAATCCCACTGCATGAATTCTCTATCAATGATGTTGATATTTTATTTCTAGCATTTTCTAAAAGCATTTCTAGCTTTTATTTCTAGCATTTTCATTTGACTTTATTCTACAGTTTTAGTCTCTCTGCCAAAACTCCTTGTTTATCTGTTAACAAATGCTGTCCTCTTTTTCCAATAAATTCTTTAACATGTTAATCATAGTTATTCTAAAGTCTTTGACTGCTCACCCTTTTTTTGGTCTTGGTGATTACTTATTTGTTGAAAATAAATCACATTTTATTTGCTTGCTTTACATGTTTCATAATTTTTGATGCAATGCTGGATATTATGTAGTGAAGAATAGAAGGTGGTAAAGATGGAGTTTCTGCTCACCGATAGACACAACTCTTGTATCATCAGGCATCTAGTATAAGGTTTGGATTAACATAGCCAGTTGAGTTTGGTTTGAGTTTTATTTTTTATATCATGATTCAAATTGCTCCAGTGGTGGTCTGCCTGTTACCTTGTTCTTAGTGTGTGTTTCGCATGCTAGAGAATCCTCTCAACTTTTATGCTTACTCTGAGCTTTCAGCAGTTTCTTCAGTCCTGTGCTACAGCTAAGAGTCTCCACATCCTCCCTCAGTGTTAGACTGATGCTGTTTCTTTCTCAATGCTAGGCTTTTGTTTTATGCAAGATAGATGTTCTCTGTTGTCTTTATCCAGCTTCTGTCTTAGGCAGGTCCTAAGAACCTATACCTCAAAAGTTAGGCATTTTTAGCATTTCTGGCCTTTCTCCTACTAGCATCCAAACTGAGTTTGTATCTGTGGTTGATCTTGAACAGGAGCTTTATATCTCGATTTCAGTGGATTATAAATGTAGCTTCCAGGGGAAAAAAACTGGTCCCACACCTCTCCTGTAGATGCATTTTGCTTATATGTCTCTCTTGGACAAATGGATTTTTTGCCTGTGCCCTGATAGTAAAAAGTTTTGTTCCTCCTCTTCCAGCTGCATAAGAATTTTCTTTGTATAAATGGTAAATCCAGGAAAGAGTACAAGTTTTTGATCTATCACTTTCAAAACTGTCAAGCACCTCAGCATTTCTATGAGCTTTTTAGATCTTCTGCCTTGTCCCAATCTGAGGACGCTGAGCAAGAGCTTGCAAGTGAGTGAAAACTCTTTTTTTCCCCCCTAGGTTCCCCAGCTGTTCTAAACATGGCCTTTAAGAATGTGTTAAAATTTTAGCTGATTTCTTCTTAACTGGTGAATGGCAGCTAAATCTTTCTCCAATTTCCCGTCATAGTTAGAAGAGTGGGTTTCCCTTGTATCTCCTTGGAGGACATTGACCTTTTTCAATATTTAGTTGGCTTGAATAAACTCAAAGTGAGTCCATGACTGGCTAAAAAATATGACAAATAACTTAGCCTCCAAAAATATAGTTGATATGTGCTCTGTTGATATTTATATTTTTTATTATATAGACTGACATGACCAGACTTCATTTCTGATTACAAAAATCAACACATTGACATAATTTCATTAAGTATTTAAATTTTAAAATAAACATTTTCAGCCGGGCGCAGTGGCTCACACCTGTAATCCCAGCACTTTGGGAGGCCAAGGTGGGTGGATCACCTGAGGTCAGGAGTTCGAGACCAACCTGGCCAACATAGTAAAACCCCATCTCTACTAAAAATACAAAAATTAGCCAGGCGTGATGGTGGTACCTGTAATCCCAGCTACTCAGCAGGCTGAGGCAGGAGAATCACTTGAACTCAGGAGGCGGAGTTTGCAGTGAGCCGAGATCAGGCCACTGCACTCCAGCCTGGGCGACAGAGTGAAACTCTGTCTCAAAAAAATAAAATAAAATAAAAATAAAAATAAAAAATAAAAACATTTTAAAGGCATCCAGGTATAACAAACAAATCACTCACAAGGAAGAGAAATCAAATTGGCCTCGAGATTCTCTATACAAGCATAAAATGTCCTAAGACAATTGAAAAATGTCCAATAAAATTATACCCATCCAAGGGCTCATAAGCTTCAACATGATAATTAGGCACTTACAAACAAGAAGTTAAAATGTGATAAAATTTGGTATGTATATTAGAGGTAGACCTGGCATGATATAGCACTGGATTAAGTGTGTGTGTGTGTGTGTGTGTGTGTGTGTGTGTGTGTGGAGTGGTAGTAAGGGAAAGAAAGGTATTAAGAATGATGACAGGGTCCTTGTTCTTTTGTCTTGAGAAACTGAGTGAATAATAGTACTTTTTACTGAAATAGGAAAGATTGATGGAAAATCATGTTATGAGGTGAGAGGCACAAATCAAAAAGTTCTATTTTAGACATGTTTAACTTGAGATGCCTATTAATCATTCAAGTGACAGCTGGGTTTATGAATTTGGAAGTCAGGAGAAAAGTTAGACAAGAGGACATATGTTTGGAACTCATCACCCAATTTATAGTATTTTAAGCAATACAACTAAGATTAAATAGAAAGACATTTTAGAGAAATAATAAAATAGAGCTTACAACCAAGAAATAAAAGGTTCAAAAAGTTAAGAAAAAAAAAACAAGAAATGTATTATCACAGAAAAAGCAAGAAAAAGTCAGGAATCAGGTAGTTGTCAACTGTGTGAAATTCAACAAAGAAGCAGGGAGAACACTAGGGAATTTAATGCAACATCAGCAAAGCATAGAGGACAAAAGCCTGATCAAAGAGAATTTGAAAGAAAATGGGAGATGAGGACAAAGAGATGGCAAGATAGATTACTTTTAAATTATTCTGTGAAAAGGTGAGAAAAAAAAGGCAAATGCTGGAATAAAATGTAGCATAAACAGTGGAGATTTTTAGATTAAAATGCATTGTTTTTTTCTTGCAAGATTTGAGATACCAAAGCACATTGGTTTAATTATTCAGTATAGCAGAAAAATTGTTGGTGTGAGAGAGAAAGGACGGGTCAAGAAAGACTGAAATATTTAGGAAGGAAAGAGGGTGAAAATCTGGGTCACAAGTATAGGATTGGCCTTTAGTAGGACCACAGACACTTCTTTGTAGTGTCAGGAAGAGAAACAGAGCATGTGCGTTACAAATTCGGTAGGTTATAGGTTTGTTTACAGGAAGATTAAATCGTTCCTGTCTATATCTTGATAAGCAAATATGAGATGAAGATCTCATCTGAAAGTAGCTAGGGGATTGGAGAAGCTGGAAGAGAGAAGAAAAATACAATTGTTGTCCCTGGGAATGGGAATTCTCACTTATTGGGGAAATGTAAAAAATTGTCTGAATATGTTGATTACCCATTTCAGCTGTGTGGGTATAAATGGAAAGATAATTCATGTAACCTGATTGAATAATTTTCTACAGCAAAATTCTACTTTTCAGATATAAATGTAGTATAGAAAAAGTGTTGGATTAAATAGATTTGCAGTTCAGCCAGGTGAATAAGAAGGGAAAATGTCAAGAAATAAGGACTTTTCTAATAATTTTGATGAAACACCAGATCTGGAACTGGAATTTTAATTGGAAGATGAAACTAATGATTGATAATAGAAAAGAAAATAGTAAATTTGTCCAGCTGAATTAATAGAAAAAGGAGGAGGAGGCAGGAGTACGGGGAAATGCTTAAAAGAGGAATTTTGAAGTATTCCGTTACAAATTAGCATGGCTGTGTTCGAATAACGTTTTACTTAAAAATAAAACAGGTGGCAGACCAGATTTAGGACATGGGCCATAGTTTGCAGATTCCTACATTAATGGGTGACATGGAACTCTACTAGTCTAAAGTAGTGTTCAGAAGATACTGCTTTATAGTTCCAAGTTCAGGCCACAGGTCTAGACTGGGGTAACAGTTTCTCTGTCACTAAGGCAATATGACCAAGTGGATGTCATGATACTAGCCTTAGCCATCATGCATAAGATGCTGGAGGGAGCTTCTGGAGAACCCCTCAAAAAGATGTATTTTACAAAGTGATAAGCAGATCTTTGCCTGAGAACACAATGGGCACCTCTTGATTTCTGCTATGAAACTTCTCTGACACTTCTGTAAATGAAACCCTGTAGCATCCTGATCAGCACTCATATATAAACATGCAGAAAGTCCAGAGTAATTAACACTTACAGTGCCAGCTTTGATCCACATGGTACAGGAAATAATGGTCAGATGTTTTTGTCTTTTATCACCTGAGTAGATAGTTTTAATAGATATTTTATAAGACTTCTCAGAATTTTCTGCTTGACAGTACTAGTTGCTCATAGTCATGGCCAACTCAGTTACATAGGCTTATATTTGTTTCCCCTTCTGCATTTTGCTTTCTTCATCTCTCAACTCATCATTCTGAGATTACCTTCCCCAAAACACCACCTGTATCAAATGCTCATCTCAGAAACTTATTTCAAGGGAACTCAATGCAAGATATCCTATTAAAACTGTTTTAAAATGCAAAAGGCAAAATTGCATTATATTCCAATTTTCCAAGATAAGAACAAAGAAGTTTTTATTTCTGCATGCATTTATTTATGAGGAAACATAATATCCCCCCCAAAACCTAATTTTAGATACAACAAAGAATGTGGAACAATGAATCTCTTTTTCTTTCTCATAGAAATGAAAACGATGTATTTGCATACAGATTTAGGAGTCAAATATAATCAAACAAGTCTGTAAGCTGAACTGGTCTAGCAGTATTTGATATAATTTCAAGTAACTTAAATGATGCCTCTGAACCTCTGTATAAAGAAATTAAACTAAAGGGCAATTTGTTTTTCACAGATGAAAACACAAATCAGATTTTTAAATGAGACTATTTCTATTTTCTCTGCTATTTTGTGTGGCTTCTTCATTTCTCTTTGTTTTTCATAGAGGGTGTTTAGAAGAGCAGTTTAGTAAATTAAGGTAGAGTATTCAGGAAAAGAAAACTAAACCTGTTAATTTATTTATCTTGAATCATATTTGGAGTCATAGCATGTAGCTTTACCTTTATTTTAACTTGGTTATGGGGGAAAATGAAGATAAATGATAGTCTTCTCTCCTCTGTTTGCATATTTTGTTCTTTATTTCTCTAAACTAGAGATGTGCTGAGTGTAACACAATATGTCACTCTTAAATGGGTTACTACTTCTATCTGTCACATTTGATCAGAAGACACACCGGTTTGGGGCATGAAACATGCAAATAAAAATCAGGGAAATAAAAACAATTTCCATTTTCCCTTAAAAATTCACAAACGGTGGTGCTCTGAGCAGCATATGGTAGTTAAGAAAATATGTCTTTCATTTGTCTTGCTTTCACAGAAAACGCAATTTGGAGAAAGAGTGAATGCTGAAGATGTTATCGTTTAGCTGCCTGAGCATTTGGGGGTGCTATGAAGATATCACTTAATTAAAACAGAGGCTATGAAGTCTTGTTCCCCTCTTGTATTGAGCCTAATGTGACCAAAGAGGTTAGATGTGATATTTTAACTCATCAGTTGGTGGAAACATTTTGTATAACGTACCCAAATAATCAAAATTTCCAAAACAAAACATGGCGCTACGGTTGCCCTTTGGTTCTTCATTAAACTGAGTGCTGTAACAGTGTTTGACACAACAGAAGCCTAAGCAACACTAGAATAAATGATTAATTATCAACATCTAAATTTCACCATTAGTCAAATCTCAGCCTGCCCTCTCTGCCTGTAGAATCTTGTCTGCCATGATGACTGCTGTTAGAAATCATCTTACTTTTAGTTTTTAGTTTTCTCTCTCTGATTTGTAGATTTCACCTCTCTTTTGCTAGTAAAAAGTTCCACAAAGCACAATTTTTCACTTTTTATGATTAGCAAGCCCCATGAAATACAACATAATTTATTGTGTATGAGACAATTCTGTGCCTATTGATTCTACCTGTTTTGAGAAAAAAAGAAAAAAACTTTAATTACCAAAAAAAAAGCCATTAATGCAATCTTCTTAATATTATAAGGTTACTTTGTTCAGTTTCAGATGATTCACGTGTCACATCTGGTAAACTAAACCCAGGGATTTTTTAAAAAGTAGTTGTGAGCCGTCAAAGGAAAAAGTAGAAGAAAGGGTGTGAAGAGGTAAGAAAAAGAGAAGTGCGAACTTGGAATTACAAGTTGCTGCTCTGCCAATTAGTACCTTAGACTAATCTCTTTAACTCTCTGAGATTCCTTTACACTGATATGAGACTAATAATACTTATATCACCAGGTTGTTGTTCAAGGAGAATGTGAAATGATATATATGAATACCTTCTTTAGCTACAAAACACTTAACATGTTATCTACCATTTCTCAGTAAAACTGTAGAATTTTAAGGTAGAGTATATCTAGTTGGAGGATAGTTTATAAAATAATAATAATATCTTAAAGATTTATTATGCATTAATATCAGCTGAGATAACAACCAAGACTTTTTTTGGTATTTCATAACTCTTCTATTTCTAGAAAGCCAATCGATGACTATTTTCTGTATTCATATTTCCGGTTGAAATATACTTTCTTGATCTGATAATTTTTACCCAATAACATTTATTGATTTTATAGCAAGTCACAGTAAAAAACAATAAACACTACTTTTCAACCTGGGCAATTCTGCCTTGAGGTCATATTTAAAATTATCAACAGAAAGAAAAGTTATTTTGTTTGGATCTAAGACTAAGACAGTGACTAAATCTGCATATCCTTCATCCTCTCACTCTTGGGAATCTTTACTTTTGTTGGGTATTTGTCTACAGTTGTTAGCTCAACAGTGTCACCCAAGGACTTGAGATCTGGAACGGCTGCAACTACAGATCAAAAGTCCTCAGAAAGCAAAATTTCTTGGTGATGGCAAAAGAGAAGAAAAATACTTTTCCAAAAAAATATTTGAGAAGCACTTTGGAATATATCTAAACTGCATTGCAAACAATCTTGTTTAGACTTGTCTTTGATAGACTATACCTTACTTAGATCATCATTTTAATTTTGACTTCCATCCAGAAGTTGATGCCTGAATTTTTACAGGAAAAAATCTCATGTTTCTCAACTCTAAGGAATGAATGCATCTAGTGCT
This sequence comes from Pongo abelii, assembly GCF_028885655.2. Taxonomy (NCBI): domain Eukaryota; kingdom Metazoa; phylum Chordata; class Mammalia; order Primates; family Hominidae; genus Pongo; species Pongo abelii. Next base: position 86,900,202 of record NC_071991.2, on the reverse strand, counting down.
ACTTCTCTGAGACAGAAACAGGGATAAGGCAGGAAAAAAATGGTAAACCCAGAATATTTTGGACCATAAAGTTAGAAAATTGTCAAAGAAAGAGGGAGCACGTTAAAAGGATAAAGGAGCCAACCAAATGGACAATTTAAACTTCAAAATAAATAATAATATTAATAGGGGATAACCCATCAACTAAAATAAGAATCATGAGTCTATGCTGTTATACATAAATAAATGGAAAATTTGAAAGCTTAATGAGAAATGGGATATGTATATAGTTTCAAAGCACATCCTCATAAAATACTGATTAATTACAATGAGAAAATGAGCAACTTTGCAGTGAAGAAGCCTGGCAGACACCACCTTAATGAAGTGATCAAAGTCAACAGTATAAATAATTAAATAAACTAAAATACTTTGCCACTTGATAGAATGCAATGAGAAAAACACAGCATCCCATGCACTTAATGAGGAACATGAGCCAACTCCAAGTAGAAGGCCGTACCACAAGATAAATGTACCGGAATCTTTAAAAACTTCAAGCTCATGAAAGCTAAGGAAAAACTGAGGAACTGCTACAGATTGAAAGAAACTAAAGAGGAATATTTAAGTGCAATGCATGATTCTGAACTCCATCATTCTGCTCTAAAGGTCACTATTGGTGTGATTGATGAAACCTGAATGATGTCTGAGGTTTAGATGGCAGTAACGTCCCAATGTTTATTTCTTGGTATTGATGGTTATTGTGGTTATGTAGAAGAATATATTGTCTGTAGAAAATACACACTAAAATATTCAAGGGTTATAGAACATCAAGTGAGCAACATATCCTCAAACATCATCATGGAAAATAAGGTTTTACAATGCACTTGCAACTTTTCTGTAGATTTCAGATTGTAATATATTCATAAGTATCAAAAACAAATTATTACAGTGAATAGGAATTGATCCACAGGAAAAAACCTTGATTATTTTAATAGTATTTCTTAATTTCATTTAATTAAAGAAAAAAATCAATGAAAATAGAATTATATTTAGTGAAAGGTAAAATCCCAGTCACACCTTTCCTACTTCTCAATCCACTTTCCAAGTGTAAACACTAGTATTGGCCTTTTCCTGTGAATTTATATGTATTAGAATGGCAATGTAATGAAGGGTTAATACTATACCACTAGGCAGCTAGTCTGCCTGAGTTCAAATCCCTCTGAGTTCAAATCTAGTCTTAGCAGTTCTGCAAATCTGAGAAAGTTACTTAACTTCTCCTCACAGTAATGCCTTCATTTTGGCAACTGGGTTGGTAATCGCATCTAATGAATAAGGTAGTTATAAACATTAAATGGTATAATACATATAGAGGTCCTAGAATTATGTTTGCCCATAATAATCATGCTCTTATAGACAGGTGTGTCTAGTTTTCCGCTAAAAACGAGACCAAAATATAAATATAGTTGTGCAATTTTACTTTTCTATATGTATAATATACATATAGTTGGAGAATTTTACAATCAATATTCCACATTGCTTTTTTGTCTTGTTTTAGTAAAAATTATTATTGTAATTTTTCTTAATACAACTATACCATAAACATGTCTTTTCATCTACGATTACAGAGGAGAGCTGATTAGATCATCATGCTCAGTTCAAAAATTCTACAACTCTGCTGGTTATCCGTTTTTTCCCAAAGACCCAAAGTGCTTTTCTCTATATGGTAGCTCCATTCAGAATTACCTTTGAGGCAATCGCAATAGCACCAGGATGTCTGACTGACAACCTGAGATCCCAAGTTGCCCTCTAAGTGCCAGGAGATGGACAGCAGCTGATGTGTTCAGCCTTCAGGAGAACAAGGAAAGCCAGCACAGGTGGAAAAGACCAGAAAGATGAGATAAGACCAGTCCCAATGAGATGAGCTGGATACCTCAGTTGGAAATGCAGAAATCACCCACATTCTGCATTGATCTCACTGGGAACTGCAGACCGGAGCTGTTCCTATTCTGCCATCCTGCCAGCCAGAATGGGTGCAGGCCACAGAGGATGAGCCAAAGCAGAGTGAGTTGTCGCCTCACCCGGGAAGCACAAGGGGTTGAGGAACTCCCTCCCCTAGCCAAGGGAAGGCATGAGGGACTATGCCGTGAAGAAGGGTACACTCTGGCCCAGATTTTATGCTTTTTCCACCATCTTCACAACATGCAGACTAGGAGATTTCCTCGGGTGCCTACACCACCAGGGCCCTAGGTTTCAAGCACAAAACTGGGCAGCCATTTGGGCAGACACCAGGCTAGCTGCAGGAGTTTGTTTTCATACCCTAGTGGCACCTGGAATGCCAGTGAGACAGAAGCATTCACTCTCCTGGAAAGGGGGCTGAAGCCAGGGAGCCAAGTGGTCTAGCTCAGCTGATCCCATGCCCACAGAGCCCAGCAAGCTAAGATCCACTGGCTTGAAATTCTTGCTGCCAGCACAACAGTCTAAAGTGGACCTGGGATGCTTGAGCTTGGTCAGGGGAGGGGCGTCCACCATTACTGAGGCTTGGGTAGGTGGTTTCCCATCACAGTGTAAACAAAGCCACCGGGAAGTTTGAACTGGGTGGAGACCACCACAGCTTTGCCAAGCCGCTGTAGCCAGACTGCCTCTCTGGATTCCTCCCCTCTGGGCAGGGAATCTCTGAAAAAAAGGCAGCAGACCCAGTAAGGGGCTTATTGATAAAACTCCCATCTCCTTGGGACAGAGCACTTAGGTGAAGGGGCAGCTGTGGGCACAGCTTCAGCAGACTTAAATATTCTTGCCTGCTGGCTCTGAAGAGAGCAGCGGATCTCCCAGCACAGCACTGGAGCTCTGCTAAGGGACAGAATGACTCCTCAAATGGGTCTCTGACCCCTATGCCTCCTGACTGGATGACACCTCCCAGCAGGGGTCAACAGGCACCTCATATAGGAGAGCTCTGGCTGGCATCAGGTGGATGCCCCTCTGAGATGAAGTTTTCAGAGGAAAGAACAGGCAGCAATTTTTGCTGTTCTGCAGCTTCCGCTGCTGATACCCAGGAATAGACGGTCTGGAGTGGACCTCCAAGCAAACTCCAGCAGACCTGCAGCAGAGGGGCTTAACTGTTAGAAGAAAAACTAACAAACAGAAAGGAATAGCATCAACATCAACGAAAAGGATGTCTATACAAAAACATCATCCAAACGTCCCTAACATCAAAGACCAAAGGTAGATAAATCCACAAAGATGAGGAAAAAACAGTGCAAATGCTGGAAAATTCCAAAAACCAGAATGCCTCTTCTCTTCCAAAGGATCACAACTCTCTGCCAGCAAGGGAACAAAACTAAATGGAGAATGAGTTTGATGAATTGACAAAAGTATGCTTCACAAGGTGGGTAATAACAAACTCTTCTAAGCTAAAGGAGCATGTTCTAACCCAATACAATGAAGCTAAGAACCTTGAAAAAAGGTTAGAGGAATTGCTAACTAGAATCACCAGTTCAGAGAAGAACATAAATGACCTCATGGAGCTGAAAAACACAGCATGAGAACTTTGTGAAGCATACACAAGTATCAATAGCCAAATCAATCAAGTGAAAGAAAGGATACCAGAGATTGAAGATCAACTTAATGAAATAAAGCATGAAGACAAAATTAGAGAAAAAAGAATGAAAAGGAATGAACAAAGCCTCCAAGAAATATGGGACTATGTGAAAAGGCCAAACCTACATTTGATTGGTGTACCTGAAAGTGACAGGGAGAATGGAACCAAGTTGGAAAACACTCTTCAGAATATTATCCAGGAGAATTTCCCCAACCTAGCAAGACAGGCCAACATTCAAATTCAGGAAATACACAGAATACCACAAAGATACTCCTCAAGTAGAGCAACCCCAAGACACATAATCATCAGATTCACCAAGATTGAAATGGAGGAAAAAAAGTTAAGGGAAGCCAGAGAGAAAGGCTGGGTTACCCACAAAGGGAAGCCCATCAGTGTAACAGCAGATCTGTCTGCAGAAATCATACAAGCCAGAAGACAGTGGGGACCAATATTCAACATTCATAAAGAAATAATTTTCAACCCAGAATTTCATATCCAGCCAAACTAAGCTTCATAAGTGAAGGAGAAATAAAATCCTTTACAGACAAGCAAATGCTGAGAGATTTTGTTACCATTAGGCCTGCCTTTCAAGAGCTCCTGAAGGAAGCACTAAATATGGAAAACAAACCAGTACCAGCCACTGCAAAAACATACCAAATTTTAAACACCATCAACACTATGAAGAAACTGCATCAAATAAAGGGCAAAATAACCAGCTAGCATCATAATAACAGGATCAAATTTACACATAACAATATTAACCTCAAGTGTAAATGGGCTAAATGCCACAATTAAAGGTCAAAGACTGGCAAATTGGGTAGAGTCAAGACTCATTGGTGTGCTGTATTCAGGAGACTCATCTCACATGCAAAGACACACATGGTTTAAAATAAAGAAATGGAAAAAGATTTACCAAGCAAATGGAAGGCAAAAAAAAAAAAAATCAGGGGTTGCAATCTTAGTCTCAGATAAAACAGACTTTAAACCAACAAAGATCAAGAAAGACCAAGAAGGGCATTACATAATGATAAAGGGATCAATGCAACAAGAAGAGCTAACTATCCTAAATATATATGCACCCAAAACAGGAGCACCCAGATTCATAAAGAAACTTCTTGGAGACCTACAAAGAGACTTAGACTCCCCCACAATAATAGTCAGAGACTTTAACACCCCACTGTCAATAATAGAGGGATCAACAAGACAAAAAATTAACAAGGACATTCAGGACTTGAACTCAGCTCTAGTCCAAACAGACCTAATAGGCATCTATAGAACTCTCCACCCCATATCAACAGAATATACATTCTTCTCAGCACCACATAGCACTTATTCTAAAATTGACCACATATTTGGAAGTTAAATACTCCTCAGCAAATGCAAAAGAACGGAAATCATGACAGTCTCTCAGACCACAGTGCAATCAAATTAGAACTCAGGATTAAGAAACTCACTCAAAACTGCACAACTACATGGAAACTGAACAACCTGCTCCTGAATGACTACTGGGTAAATAATAAAATTGAGGCAGAAATAAATAAGTTATTTGAAACCAATGGGAATAAAGACACAATGTACCAGAATCTCTGAGACACAGGTAAAACAGTGTTTAGAGGGAAATGTATAGCACTAAATGCCCACAGGAGAAAGTGGGAAAGATCTAAAATTGACACCCTAACATCACAATTAAAAGAACTAGAGAAGCAAAAGCAAACAAATTCAAAGGCTAGCAGAAGACAAGAAATAACTAAGATCAGAGCAGAACAAAAGGAGAAAGAGACACGACAAACCCTTCAAAATATCAATGAATCAAAGAGCTGCTTTTTGAAGATTAACAAAATAGACTGCTAGCCAAACTAATAAAGAAGAAAAGAGATAAGAATCAAATAGACAGCATAAAAAATATAAAAGGGGATATCATCAGTGATCCTACAGAAGGGCAAACTACCATCATAGAATACCATAAACACCTCTATGCAAATAAACTAGAAAATCTAGAACAAATGGATAAATTCCTGGACACATACACCCTCCCAAGACTAAATCAGGAAGAAGTCAAATCCCTGAATAGACCAATAAGAAGTTCTGAAATTGAGGCAGTAATTAATAGCCTACCATCCAAAAGAAGCCCAGGATTCACAGAAGAATTCTAATCTTCTGTACAAGGAGAAACTGGTACCTTTCCTTCTGAAACCATTCCAAATAATAGAAACAGACAGACTCCTCCCTAACTCATTTTATGAGGCTAGAATCATTCTGATACCAAAACCTGGCCAGAGACACAACACAAAAAGAAAATTCAGGCCAATATCCCTGATGCAATCTAATTTGAAAATCCTGAAGAAAATACTGGCAAACTGAATCCAGCAGCACATCAAAAATCTTATCCACCACAATCAAGTCGGCTTCATCTCTGGGATGCAAGGCTGGTTCAACATACACAAATACATCAACATAATCCATCACATAAATAGAAACAATGACCAAAAAAAGTGATTATCTCAATAGATGCAGAAAACGCCTTCTATAAAATTCAACACTCCTTCATGCTAAAAATTCTCAATACACTACGCATTGATGGAACATATCTCAAAATAATAAGAACTATTTATGACAAATCCACAGCCAATATCATACTGACTGGGCAAAAACTAGAAGCATTCCCTTTGAAAACCAGCACAAGACAAGAGGATGCCCTCTCTTACCACTGTATTCAACACAGTATTGGAGGTTCTGGCCAGGGATATCAGGAAAGAGGAAGAAATAAAGGGTATTCAAAAAGGAAAACAGGAATTCAAATTGTCTCTGTTTGCAGATGACATGATTGTATATTTAGAAAACCCCATTGTCTCAGCCCAAAATCTCCTTAAGCTGATAAGCAACTTCAGCAAAGTCTCAGGATACAAAATCAATGTACAAAAATCACAAGCATTCTTATACACCATTAACAGAGAGCCAAATCACGAATGAACTCCCATTCACAATTGCTACAAAGAGAGTAAAATACCTAGGAATTCAACTTACGAGGGATGTGAAGGACCTCTTCAAGGAGAACTACAAACCACTGCTCAATGAAATAAAAGAGGATACAAACAAATGGAAGAACATTCCATGCTCATGGATTGAACGAATCAATATAGCGAAAATGGCCATAGTGACCAAAGTAATTTATAGATTCAATGCTATCCCCATCAAGCTACCATTGACTTTATTCACAGAATTAGGAAAAACTACTTCAAATTTCATATGGAACCAAAAAAAAGCCCATATAGCCAAGACAATCCTAAGCAAAAAGAACAAAGCTGGAAGCATCATGCTACCTGACTTCCAACTATACTACAAGGCTACAGTAACCAAAACAGCATGGTACTGATACCAAACCAGATACATAGACCAATGGAACAGAACAAAGTCCTCAGAAATAACATCACACATCTACAACCATCTGATCTTTGACAAACCTGACAAAAACAAGCAATGGGGAAAGGACTCCCTATTTAATAAATGCTGTTGGGAAAACTGGCTAGCCATATGCAGAAAACTGAAACTGGACCCCTCCTTTACACCTTACACAAAAATTAACTCAAGATGGAATAAAGACTTAAACCTAATACCTAAAACCATAAAAACCCTAGAAGAAAACCTATGCAATACCATTCAGGACATAGGCATGGGCAAGGACTTCATGACTAAAACAGCAAAAGCAATGGCAACAAAAGCCAAAATTGACAAATGGGTTAAAATTAAACTGAAGATCTTCTGCACAGCAAAAGAAACTATCGAGGGATCTGGCCAGCAGCCTGCAATGCAACAGGGCTCTCTCTTTGTTCTCAGGCGGATCCACAGGTCGAGAAATAATAGACACACACAAGATAGTGAAAGCTGGGTCCAGGGGGGTCACCGCTTCTGGTCACACAGTGCTGCCAATGCACTGGATATACCAGCATTTATTACCAAGTTTAGTGAGGGCGGGGGTAGGTTAGTGAGGGATTTAGGGTCATTTGGTTATGAGGTGAGATGGTCACATGGGGATGAAGTAATTCTTTAACATAACATCTGTATGCAGAAGTACAGTATACAGAGATAAGAATTTACAATATAGTGTGTGCATCAGTAATTTCTAACAGAGCCTTAAAACAGAAACACAGTCTTTCCATAACCTATGATTAGCAAGATATTAATCAGTAGTAACAGTTGCAACAAAAGCTGGTTACAAGCAATCCATAGAAACAGGACATGAAGTTAGACAACCGATTAGGCCAGAAATTCTCAGAAGGGAGTACGGCCTAACCCTAAAGAGGCCTAGCAGAGCCGTGGCAAGATGAGGGTGTTTATAGCCCTATCTTATCCATATGGACAGGTGCCCCCCATGCATCCGTTTATAGGCTCTCCACAAGGGTCGCATTCCATTCCCAGAGCTATGAACATCTGCTTTTCTGGGATAGGAATCTTGGTAACGTGAAACCTCCCTGACTGCACGTCCATTCATAGGCTTTCTACAGGGGGAAGCATATCACGCGCTGTTGGCTCATTCTGGCAGTCCAACCTGGCATTGTCTTTACACAACCCTACATGCAATTTTGTATTTACAATAATCAGGAGCATTTCATCTTTTATTCCATAGCAATAGTTTCAGGGGGTCTCCCTACCGAATCTATCATCAGAGTGAACAGGCAATCTAGAGAATGGAAGAAAATTTTTGCAATCTATCCATCTGACAAGGGGCTAATATCCAGAAACTACAAAGAACTTAAACAAATTTACAAAAAACAAACAAACAAACAAACAACCCCCTCAAAAAGTGGGCAAAGGATATAAACTGACACTTCTTAAAAGAAGACATTTACGTGGCCAACAAGCATATGAAAAAAAGCTCATCATCATTGGTCATTAGAGAAATGCAAATCAAAACCCCAATGAGATACCATCTCATGCCAGTTAGAATGGCGATCATTAAAAACTCAGGAAACAACAGATGCTGGAGAGGATGTGGAGAAATAGGAACACTTTGACACTGTTGGTGGGAGTGTAAATTAGTTCAACCACTGTGGAAGACAGTGTGGTGATTCCTCATAGATCTAGAACCAGAATTACCATTTGACCCAGCAATCCCATTACTGGGTATATACCCAAAGGATTATAAATCATTCTACTATAAAGACACATACACATGTATGTTTACTGCAGCACTGTTCACAATAGCAAAGACTTGGAACCAGTCCAAATGTCTATCACTGATAGACTGGATAAAGAAAATGTTGCAGATATACACCATGGAATACTATGCAGTCATAAAGAAGGAAGGGTTCATGTCCTTTTCAGGGACATGGATGAAGCTGGAAACCATCATTCTCAGCAAACTAACAGGAACAGAAAACCAAACACTGCATGTTCTCACTCATAAGTGGGAGTTGAACAATGAGAACACATGGACACAGGGAGGGGAATATCACACACCAGGGCCTTTTGGGGGTTGGGGGGCTGGGGGAGAGATAGCATTAGGAGAAATACCTAATGTAGATGGTGGGTTGATGGGTGCAACAAACCACCATGGCACGTGTATACCTATGTATCAAACCTGCATGTTCTGCACATGTATCCCAGAACTTAAAGTATATAGAAAAAAAAAAGATGAGGTAAGACTGTCCTTACTTCTGGAGGTTGATGGTAGCAGTTGAGTTGAGAATCAAGTACCCAAGGTGAACCAGAATTGAAGTTTAAGAGTGCATGCTTAAGACACCAGAAGTCACTGCTGCCCATGGTAGCTTGGCAGAGCTTGTAGGAACATGTGAATCTCAAAGGTCTAGGAAGAAAGCCAGCAGAAATCAGGACCCAGCAATGAAAGGAACAGAAATAGACTGAGAGAGTGGGCCACAGAAACAAGTAAACATGAACAACAGGAAAATTTACCCTGCTGGCACCATTCCAAAACTATGCTTCATTTTAGGACATTTTCTATGAAGGCAAGAATCAATTTCCAGCTTGTCTGACTTGAGTGTGGTAAAAGGGCCATGTTTGGTTGAACCTGAGATAAGAGGCACAAGCAGGTCCTGATAATGGCAAGCCTGGAGTGTATCATCAAAGATGGCACACAAGCTGATTTTAGGGGCCACAAGCCACCTGTAACTGTTATGAAACCCAGTGATTTCCAAATATTCTTGAATGCCTATAATATGCAGCAGGAAAGACAGAAAGAAACTTTGTTGAAATGGGATTCTGTCAGGAATTTATTTTTAACTTTGTTTTAACTACTCTGGCACCAAAATCTTTTGCATAGTGAGGAATTGTTTTTTCTCTTCAAGAAGAAATTGATTATATTATAGGGAATCTTTAATGTAAGGTTTAGTAAAAATGTAAAAAGTGTGGATATTTCTATTAAGCACACTGAGGAAAGAGAGAATTTTGTACTTTAAGATGTATCTATTTGAATGAAGAATAACATTCTAACACCAGTTACAAATTGTACTGAAAAATGAAACAGAGGAAATATTTAGCCTGGGTGACAAAGGAACCAGTCACTTTCTACTCTGGATTCTAAGGCTTTGGGTTTTGTTGGAGAAAGGGAATTAGTAGCTTAGTAGCCGTCACCTTGCACACCTCCAGAATGCAACATTTGCATAGTGATGCATGTAATGATGTCCCCTGGTGTTGTGCAGCGAGCACAGCCTGCATTGTTAAAAGTAGCAGCCTTGCTACAAGTCTTTCTCTTTAAAGCTTATTCTACAGTGATCTGCATTGGATTTGGCCCTTTCTGTAACCACATTCATATTCTTGGTCTTCACTTTTGCAGTTGTTTAAAGCTGACTTTAAGAACAGCATTTTCAATTTATTTCCATAGCAGCTTTGATAGCCTCAGCATGCTCTTCAGAATGCTTCCTGCACACTAGGCCTTAAGAGTTAACTGTCTTATACATGATCTCTGCCATGCCAGAATTACATTTCTTCAGCGTAGTATTGCTTCTTTGCTACAAAGAGAGAATGTTATCTTATTTCCTTAAGCAGGAAAAACCGCTTTTCAATTAGAGTCATAGCTAAAATTATATCCTGATGTGCAACTCCTTGACACTACTAAATGAATGTTGGCATTACTCTTTAGTAATATTACACACAATATTTATAGGCTATATGCCATTTTGCAACACATAGGACATGCTACACTTATGTAGTAATATCAACATGAATAAGACCTAGTCTCTCTCCTCAGGTTACTTTTAGTCTAATAAAGGAGTGATAAGGAGCACAGAAAATTAAAATTCAGGGTGTTTCTTGAGGGAAGTGTATGTAATTTCACTGGCTTCTGGAAGGCCAGTACTCCTATTTGTGTCCTCAACCACAAGCACATACTTTAATAATTATTTGGCAATTAAACAAGTGCTATTCTAGCATATGAACACAAGGTTCTATTAGCCTGCAATGTGACAAAAAATCTTATTGATTGTTTGAAATGGAAATGGTCCAAAGAGGAAAGAATATTCAATCTTGACTTTCAAAGATAAATAAGATACTAGTAGGCAGAGAAAATAGACAAACCCTCCTGGCACAGACAATAGTGTGAGCAAAAGTATCCACACAAGTTCATTCTCTCTCCCTGGAGCTCTCTTCCCCAGATGTCAGTGCCTCTTACCCCTCACTTCACTTGGGCGTCTCCTCAGATGTCATCCCACCAGAGACTCCTGCCTCATGACCTTTGTTAAAGTAACACTTTATCCATCACTCTTTCCCTTTGCCTGTTATTAAATGTTACTTCTTATTACTAACTTAAATATGTACTTAATTTTTCTCCTAATTTTTAGTATCTGTCTCCCTGACTTAAATATAAGCTCCATAAGACAAAGAAAATACTATTTTGTCCACTGTCGAAGCCTCAGATCTAAAAACAATATTTCACGCAGAGAAGATATTTACTAGGAACAATTTTTTTTTAATTTGGAGGCAATGAAGTAAGTAGAAACAGGAAAGTATAATTAATTGGGAGCCTTGATTATTAAGGATAGCTTTAACTAAGGAGCATTCCCTTCTCTGGTTCAGCTCAGTGAAAAAGTGAATACTTGATCACCACACACTCCACTTGGGTGAAACCCAGGGTTACCACCATCACTCTACCATAGAAGCTCTCTCTGCCCTACCCAAAAAGAGGCACTTCACTTCTTGTAAGTTGCCGATCTCTTCACATTGGCAAATTCAGTCATCTCCAAGCATACTTTTTTACTTGCAAATAGATAGGCCTTATGTTACCAGAAGAAGGTACCCTGGTATCTCAGGCAATGAACAGGGCCAGGGAGCCGCCAAAAGTCCCTGTCCTTTGTGTTAAGCTACCAGGGCAGGTGGAAGAGCAAAGCCAGGTGGGGGCTTAGGCAAATCTGCACTCTTGCTCCTTACATGCAGGCACAAGCATCAGACCCAATGGAGACTGGAGAGCAGTTCTCTGGGCACTGGGGAGACTTTCCAGAAAGGAGCACAGCTGTCTTTGCTGCACGGAAGAATCCACATGGGAAGTGGTGGGTAGCAGGTGGTAGTAAGCCCTACCCAGCTCCCGTGCATCTGTCAAGGTAGGTCTCACATTTGTAGAGTTCCACTAGCAGCAGCTCGCTGGGTTTTAAGCAGCCTGCACTGAGAACTCAAAACCGCCCCAGGCCACAAGCCTCCCCTGCTGAGATTGAAACCATCGTTTTGAAAGCACACCCCTCCCCTCTGCCCATGATGCAGGAGGCATCCAGCTCCTGCACCCATGGCTACAGCACACTTCCCACTCACCTCTCAGTTCTGGCCAAGGGAGTTTGTCTCCACTCAATATTATATCACAAATCCTAATTGGAAGCTTCCCTCAACCTGTGACCACCACCCGAGTTAACTGGTGGACTTCTGCAAGGTCCCCTGTGAGACAGGACCAGTAATGGCTTTCCTCCATCCCCACTGGAGTCTGGGAGTGTACACAAAGCACATTCCCATGCCACTCCTTCTCATCTGCTCCCCACCACTCACTAAATCAGCTCCAGTGCTGGGAAGGATTAAGACATTCCCCTGTGGTCTGGATTACCAGGTCTCCCAGAGGGAGCGTGTGTCACAGAGGCAGTCTCTCTCCCCTCACACTCTGGAGACTTGCAGTTTTCTGCCTGGCTCATAGTGTAGGCTGCAGCCCACCTCTTCTTTCAAAGGGTCTGTGGTTTATTTCAGTGTGTTTCTGTTAAGTTCCTATGTTGCCTCTTGGAAAATAGTTCGCAGCATGAATTTCTACACACTATTTTGTCTTTCCAGGTGGGTGAGGCATGCTAGCGATGCCTCCAATCCAGCATTGAAATCATCATTCCTGATGCAAGTCAGTGTCTAGGTGTTTCAAAATGCTGAGAAGTTGGCTGGAATTCTACCAAAACTATATGTCAATGAGGTTAAAATTTGTATATACAATATATAACATAGATTATATATTTATAATTATATTTCATTCCTTCTTTCTAAGAATGTGGCAAACCGCTCTATTTTAGCTGTTTTAAAATATTTTTCAATATGTTTTTTGAATTAAAAAACAATACCAACAATCAGATATTGTCTAAAAATATGGCAAGATTTAGGAGCTGATAAGCAGAAATCTAGGGATCAAAGCTCTCCATAGAATTCTTGTGATGAATCAAGTACTTTTGCCTATATATCTGATTGGACTGCAATGGAAACACGGCCTTGTCTTACTCTTAAACGCTCAATGGACATGAGCCATACATAGGCTCATAAGTTTTCAGACTATACTAACTGAAGACAGCACTGATAGGTTAAAAGATTTGTCTAAGTTTAGACATCTAATTAGACATAATGTTAGAAACCAGAACTCTTGTGGCTTCAGTAAAGCAATTCCAGCACTCAATTCACTCATATCTAATAAATATGTATATATGTGTCAGTGAGTGAATGGATTAATGAGTCTAAATTTTTCCAACAAGTCAGTTAATTCTTAACATGAGTTTTTGCGGATTTCTCACCCATACATATGCAAAAACTTCTTTTGACACAAGAAATGTAATCTCAAAAATATGACATAGATTTAGTGGCTTATACATAAGCCTAGACCATACTAGTAACATTTTGACATATTTTTCCTTGGGTACAAGGCCCTTAATCCTGTCAACTAGTCCCAGTTTCTTAGTCAATAAATAAAAAGAAAGCTTTTCTATCTGATTATTTACAGGAAAGCCCATTTTAATCATTTTAACCAAATATAACCCATTATTGCTTATTATCCAAGTAGAATTCTCCCAACTACTCTTTAAAACTCTAAGCAGGGAAATAGAGTAAGGATTAGGACTACCAAAAAACAGTACTTCACCTTTGAATACACTTTTACACTTCTTTTAAGATGTAAGAAAATATAAAGAATATAAACTTGACTAACCAGCATTGTAAAGAGAAGCATCATAGCATCATATATATGTATATATATGTGTGTGTGTGTATGTACACATATATGTGTATATATGTACATATATATACACATATATGTGTATATATGTACATATATATACACATATATATGTGTATATATGTACATATATATACACATATATATGTGTATATATATGTACATATATGTGTTTATATACACACACACACACACACACATATATGTATATGTAGCTGGGCAGTCGCACGTGTAGTCCCAGCTACTCTAGAAGCTGAGGTGGGAGGTTGAAGCCAGAAGTTCCATGCTGCAGTGCGCTATGACCATGCCTGTGAATAGCCTCCGCACTCCAGCCTAGGCAACATACTGAGATCCTATCTCTTACAAAGGGAGAGAGAGAGAGAGAGAGAGAGAGAGAGAGAGAGAGACAAAATTACATTCCTGTCCTTAGCCTTTATTCACATCAGTAAGAGCACTTTGCTTCAACTTTCAAACCCAGTGATGCTTGAGCACATCATTTTTGATTATATGACTTAAAATGATGATTAGGAGAAGTCAGGAGTTAATAGGAGACAGGAATCAAGAAAACTAGATACTATACATATAGCAAGAGTCATGAAAATTACGCAGAATACACGTTTGGTTCCCATCACCTCTCTTTTACTTATTTGCTGAAACATCATGGATCAGTTACTTAAATCTCTCTGACATGAAGTTTATCCAGTGTAATAAAGACACATTTCTGAGAGGACTAAATTGGCAATTTTTGTGTATTTCAAGAATACTGTGAGGTTTAATACAGTTGCATCAGCCATATGTGAGTACTGAGTACTTGAAAAGTGACCAGTCTGAATTAAGATATGCTATAATTGTCAAATGAATCCTGGATATTTGAAGACTTAGTACCCAAGCAGCAAAATACATCATTTATAATTTTACATTGACTGCATGTTGAAATGATATTTTAGATATATATATAGTTAAATCAAATATATTAAAATTCATTTTACATTTTTTACTTAACATTGCTACTAGAATATTTGAAAATACAAATATTTATATTGCACAGCATTATATGAATATTTTGCCATTTCCCCTCCTAGACCAAAATCACCTTGACAGTAAGGGTTCTCTGTCTTATTTATCTTGTGGTCCCAGGATCTAGTAAAAATCCTGACACAAAGAAGACCTCCAATAAATATGTGTAAAATTTACACTGAGTAAAAATAGTAATTTTAATCAGGAGTTCTTAATGCAGTTTCCTAAAGAAGGATTACTGCCCTTATAAATATACAAACTCAAACCACATTTCCTTGGTTTCCTATCCCATTACTCAGGTTTTCAAATAATACTTATTCTGGTCTCACTCTTTCCCATAACTTGTGAGTCAAAGGAGAAATTACAAGTAAAATTAGAAAACATATTGAACTAAATGAAAATTAAAATGCAACATATTCAATTTTAAGCAGTGTCTAGAAGAATATTTATGGCTTTACAAGGGGAAGAAATCCTAAAATTAATTATTTAAACTTCCATCTTAAAATACGGTTTGAAAAAAGCAGAGCAAATTAAGCTCAAAATAAGCAGAAGGAATGGAATAATAATTTTAGAAAGAACAGATTCTACTGAAATAAAAATAGGAAAATGAATGTGCCCCAAAGCTTATTTTGAAAGAGCAGAAAAATTGATAAACTCCTAGACAGACAGTTCAGAAAAAAAAGATTCTACAATGAATATTAACACCAAAACAAGAGCCCATTACAAACAATTTACTGGAATAAATTCAACATAAATACAACGAACAAATCCAAAACTAATAAAACACATTAAAATAAAAGATACCTTGAATAATTCATGTTATTTAAGTTAACCGAGTCTGTAATTTAATACTTTCCACAAAGAAAAGTCTAGACCAATGTGGCTCTAATGGTTAATTGTATTAAAAAAAAAAGAAGATGAAATAATATAAATTCTATGCATATTGTTGCAACAACTAGAAGGGGAGGGAATATTTTCCAATCAATTTTATGAAGCTAGCATTACTATGATAAAACATTGAGACAAAGACACTAAAATTAAGGTACAGATCAATATCTTTCATGAATATAGAAACAAATATCCTTAAGAAAATTTTAACAAATGGAATCCCAAGACAAAAAAAAATTAATACCACCTGACCAAGTGTGCAGTTCAAAGATATTTGACAAATGAACAATTCTAGTAGTGCAAGTGTAGTTTAACATTATAAACAATTAGTGTAATTCACAGTACTAATAGATGAAAAAAACAAAACCATACAGTTATTTCAACAGATGCAGAATATGCTTGGTCAAAATGTAACACTTATTGATGATAAACAACAAGCACAAAACAGTAACTCATGGCAAACAACTTAACATTAAACTTAATGATGACAGACTAAATGCTTTCACCCAGGATCAAAGGAAAACTAAATATAAGCACTTTCAACACACCTATTCAACATTTTCAACACATCTACTCAACATATAGAAGGACGTAGTTAGTGGAATAATACTAGAGAATCAATATATAGCCTGTGGATAGAAAATGAAGCAAAAAAAGCTATTTTTACTTATAGATGAAATGATTCTTACAAATCCATAAAAAGAAACTGAAATTTAAAATGGGAAAACAAATGACCCTGAAAAAAATGCACAAATGATTCGTACAGAGACAATACATAAATTGATTTAAAAAAATCCTGAAATACGGCTCAGCACTATTAGTCATCAGGAAAATACATATAAAATCCACAGTGATATGCCATTATGCATCCATTACAACAGTTAAATCAGAAAGACGTACAATATCATGTGCTGGCAAATATGTGTAGCAATCTTATATATTTCTGGTGGGATTTTAAGTGGTACAACCTCTTGGGGAAACAGCTTATTTCAGTTTCTCAAAAAACTAAACATATACTTATCATATGACTCATCAATCCTATATCTATGCATTTACTAAAGAGAAATAAAAGGCACATATTCACACAACTTCAGCATGCATGCTCATAGAAGCTATATTCATATAATCAAAAATTGGAAACAAATATCTCACAATATGTGGGCAGATAAATACATTTTTGGTAATATCAATATAATGGTTTATTACTTACCAATAAATATGAATGAAGTACTGATAAATGCAGCTACATGATAAATCTCAAAAAACCATTATAGTGAGAAACAGAAACCACATATAGAAGAGTAAATCTGTTTTTTTTTTTTTGGCTCAAACAATGGAAGTTTATTTGCTCGTGAATCTGTTTATGTGGAATTCTAGAAAGGGCAAAACTAATCTATAATGTCAGGAAGCAGATTGGTTTTTGCCTTGTGTTCAGGGTGTTTGTAAATGTCCATGGGAATGAAGGTAGATTTCATTGTGAGGATCATGAATAAATTTTTGTGTATATATTTTATATTTCAAATATAATGATAATTTGTCAAAATTCATTGAAACTTTCACTTGAGTATATTTTCTAATTTATAAAATCATGCCTCAATAAACTCAACTGAAAAAAATAGGAATTGGTTGCTAGGGAGAGGGAATAGATATGAAAAAGTTATACTCATGAGAAAAGGCACCTAGGGAGGAATGCATAGGACATCTGTGGGAGTAGTGGCAAGTTCCATTCAATTGGAACAGAAGACAAATGAACAGAAATTGTTGCAACACAAATTAGAACATTAAATAGAGTTAGAACAGTGAAGGTCACAAACATCAGAGTAAACATCTCAAACATTATTTGTAAACCGATAAGAATGCATCAATTTTTATTTGCCTTTCTCTGATTTTCCTCACCTTTCCTCTCTTCTCTCTTCTCCTTTCTTATCTTTTTTTTTTTTTTTTTTAAGATTTGGAGTAACATCCTCAGACAAGTAGATAGACAAGCCTCCAGCAAATGATGGGAGGAAGAATGCCATGATTCCTACTTAAATTGTAGAAGCTCTTTGGCCTCTGCTGTGCATAATCTGCCTACCCATCAAATCACAAAATTTGTTTATTTATATAATGTCATCTTTCTCACAGCTTTTATCAGCAGAGTTCTTAAGTTCTCAAGGGAACTGTCTATTTGAGGAACCATAAGGATTGGTCAAATATACTGGAATACTGCAAAGGCTAAAAAATTGAGATTCTTTATAAGACTATGAATCCAGTGAACTAAATATTAGGCAAGACAACGTTGTTTTATCCAGATGGCTAATTTGCATGGCTCTGTTTAACACTTGATTTTTTTCCACACACATCTCCTTATTATAAAGACTGTTATAAGAAATACATTACCTCGTTTGGAGAGAAAGATACCTTGCAGAAATCTGGCTGCCAGATTTGAGTCTTGCTATTCATGTTTCTAAAATGAAGGCAAAAAGAGGTTTAAAGGATTTGGGACTTTGAAAAGGCAGTAGCTACTTTGGTAGCCTCCCGTGAACTGGTCTTTTCTTAGATTAACAAGCTAGTGAAGTTTTAAATACGAGCTTTTTAAATAAAGTCTTGCTTGAAAAGTTCAAGATCAAAATTCAGATAGTGTTCTCAATATCACTATTATTTCAAAGTTCAATTACTGTGTGTAATTAAGCACGTTTCAATGGTTATATAGAAAACAAAACACTTAGGTGATATGAAATTATAAAAATGTGTTAATATATGATATAAAAATATGATATCAATATAGCAATATAACTGTTGTTACTTTTAATTTCCCATCAAGCAGGGATCCCCAATCTTTGCCTTCAGTCTAAACACTACCAAAATTGTTTTCTACTTGTACATGGCACTCCTGATAATTATTATCTCTACTTAATAACTGTTTTAGCACATTCTTGTAATCTCATTGTATCGCACTTGTAAGTGTAGAATAAGATGTCTAAAAAGTAGCACAGAAGCATTATCTGGAGTAGAGGTGAAGCAGCATCAACATTTGGTCATATCTTACACCCTCTCTGAAATACTCGCTTCTGTGAACTTGAGCATTCCATGCCCATCATGGTTGCTTTCTCCTAGACAACTAAAGAAAAAAGAAAGTTAGTAAGGAACAGAATAGAAAATTTAATATTTGGAAATTATAGAGATCCACAAACCAAAGGAATTTGTTATTTATATTCTGTCAATATTCAGGCTGAAGCCAAAGAAATTGAGACAGATTTGAATTCTGCTTCGCTGAGCGGAGCAGAAAAGTCACAAACTCTCTTAACCTCAGTAGTATCACCTATGTAAATGATGTGTCAGATAAATCTATGAGAGAACTTTGTAGTATTAAACCATATTACAGACAGCTACATGGTAATATCAACATTAACGAAAGGCATGAATATGTGGAGACTTCAATTTGAGTCCTGACAGCAGAATGTGTTAATTTTATGAGTTTGGTCAGTTTTCTAAATTTCTCTAAGTCTCAGTTTTCTAATCACTAAATTAATGATAATAATATTTACTTCATAGAACGATTGTGAAGATTAAGTGATGATCAATTTAAAGTAGCATGCAAAGTAGCTGTTTTTTCCTCTGAAGCAATTCTAAGTGTTGGACACCAGCACAAATAAAGTGACTCCCTCTTCTATAGATTCAAAACAAATGTAAACTCTACAAACATAAGGCAGAACAAAACAAAACAAAATTTAAAATACATAGTTGCAGGTAGTTTAGCTTCTCTAGTAACCCTAATAACTCTAATAATTACTTCTTCCACATGTTTTTGTTGTTGTTGTTTTAGGTCAGAATGAATACTCTCTCAGTAATCAACCTGATGTTTTTCTTAATAGTATTCCATAATAAATGCTACCCAAGTATGCAAAGGGACCAGTATGCAAATATAATTCTGTATTCTCTGCAACTACTGTTTTTTTAAGAAATAGTTTTCAGTAATTTATCTATGTCCCCGAGTTAATCATTTCTTTACCCGTTCCCTTCTGTTTCATATGCTCAGGAACCTAATGCTTTTCTCAATAGTTTAAAAATAATTATTTCCTACACAAAATAAACAACTATTACATGACCACCAAAACAAGCTTTTACAAATTCTCTTTTAATTAACAAATTGAGATCTGAAAAGTTTATAAATGATTGAAAAGTAAAAATAAGATATTATCTTGCTTAAAAAAATGAAGCAGCAGGTTGGGTACAGTGGCTCACGCCTGTAATCCTAGAACTTTGGGAGGCTGAGGCGGGTGGATCACCTGAGATCAGGTGTTCAAGACCAGCCTGGAAAAGATGGTGAAACCCCATCTCTACTAAAAATACAAAAATTAGCCGGGCATGGTGGCGGGCACCTGGAATCCCAGCTACTTGAGAGGCTGATGCAGGAGAATCACTGGAACCTGGGAGGCGGAGGTTGCAGTGAGCCGAGATCACAGCACTGCACTCCAACCTGGGCGAAGGAGCGAGACTCTGTCTCAAAAAAAAAAAAAAAAAAAGAAAAAAAACAGAGAAACAAAAACAAACAAACAAAAAATGAAGCAGCCTAGAAGAAAAAATGACTTAATAAAAGAAATAAATGAAATAGAGAAATATGAGCCAAATAGGTATTATAACCCTAATATTTTCAATTCTATTTATATAATCCAAATATCAACAATATGCTCTTGTGATAAATCAGATTGAATTATCAGTGACAAGTGGAAGCTTTCTCTGCTGCTAAGTCAAGAGAGAACTGAAGCAATTTGTTAACTACACATTTTGATGAATTTTTAAAAACCCTTCTATTAATGTATTAACCATTTATAAAAGAGATTTTAAGGAAATATAGAATTTGGGTAAAGTGATCATAAACTTTTGAAAAAGAAACTCTTTTATTATATTAATATGCTTAAGAATGCAGTAAAATAACTGGGTCATAGGAGATCATCCTGGGAATATTATTATTATTATTTGACACAGATTCTCACCCTGTTGCCCAGGCTGGGGTGCAATAGTACGATCTCAGCTCACCGCAACCTCTGCCTCCCGGGTTCAAGAGATTCTCCTGCATCAGCCTCCTGCGTAGCTGAGATTAGAGGCATGCCACCATGCCCAGCTAATTTTTCATATCTTTAGTAGAGATGGGGTTTCACCACATTGGCCAGGCTGGTCTCGAACTCCTGACCTCATGATCCACCTGCCTTGGCGTCCCAAAGTGCTGGGATTACAGGCATGCCACCACACCCAGCTAATTTTTTTTATCTTTAGTAGAGATGGGGTTTCACCATGTTGGCCAGGCTGGTCTCGAACTCCTGACCTCGTGATCCACCCGCCTTGGCCTCCCAAAGTGCTGGGATTATAGGCGTGAGCCCCGCGCCTGGCCAGGAATAATATTTTATCCAAGAGAAGTTTTAATCTGTCCTAATATCCACAGATTAACAGAATATGGGTATCAATTACTTAAATAAAGAACTTGATAAGAATTTCCAAAAGGCATGATAGAAAGATAATTGTAAAGGGGGAAACAAAGAAAGATTGGGCTTAAGAATGATTAGTGGAGATCCAAGAGGAGAGCACCTTGTTTGGGGAATGTTTCTCATGTCTACAGTAAAAATTAGGGAATTCCATTTGTAAACAGGATGGAATCTACCAGTGTTAATGGTAGTTGTCATGGATACAGTTAAGTTTTTCAAATCATCTGAAAATAATCAGCCTGTATCTGTCAATGGAACGTTAAGTATAGAGGACCAGAGAAGTGAAGAAAAAAAATAAACCATTGGATATTTAGACACTATTCATTCCTAGATCATCAATGAAAGATTATCTTAATTGTATGATAATTCAAAATCCTTAGTCTTTTAATGTAAATGTGTTTCAGCATTTGTCACAAAAACGTAAGCAAAACATAAATTAATATATCTCTTTTATCATCTATTGACCCTATTCTTAAAATAGCAAAATATAGCCAAGTTATGTTTCTTCTTTCAAAAACCATGTTTTTGTTGTTTTAACTGGATTTTATATTAAAAGATTCTACACTATTTTTAAATCCGTTAGTTATCCAGTTGGGGAAATGAGGCACATCAACTCTTTACTGCTCCCTACTTTCTACTCTTTACCGCTCCCTGCTTTCTGCTCTTTACCACACAGAGCATGGCTAAGCTGCCATAATGAAAAAGACATAAAAGAACAAAAAAAGAGAAGTATATGAAAAAAGAAAGAGAAGGAAGGAAGGAAGGGGAGGGGAAGGAGGGGACAGGAGGGAAGGGGAGGGGAAGGGAGGGGAAGATTCGGCAGAAGAAATAAATTTATTTCTCCCTTGAAAGCAACCTATAATCCAGAGTAGGTAGGCGGCCCTGCTTAGTGAGATCATCCACGAACTCAAATTCCTTCTGTCTTCAGGTTTCATTGCTCCCCAAAGTTCTTTTGCGCATTTTTAACAAACTCCCAGATGACATCGATGCTGTTGGTTGGTGCATGGATATACTTTCTGCACAGGAATGTGACTCTGGACTAATAGAGTCACAACTAGCTAATTAAAATCTAAAATTAAAATATCTTTATTGCTGCTGGCCACAATTCAAATACTCAATTCTCACAGATGACTGGTGGCTATCATTCCAAACCTTGGACACCAAGAACATTTCATTAGCACAGAAAGTCATAGTAAGAAGGCTGGTCTTGAGTATAGTGTACTTGTATAATTTATTATCTTTAGTGACCAATTATTACTATATTTTACACTACTGAGACTTTCTAGATTTGGCTAGAATTTCTTATGTTTTGCTAACAGAAACAAACAATGTTATTCTCATAACTACTTTCTAACTCTCAAGTATCATTATATCAAAAGATCTTCCTGAATTTTATGTGGACAGATAGTCTTAACTATTTGTTTGTATTCCTGAGACCAAGATTTCCCTTGAATTGTTTTTGTACTGTAATGATTTCTTATTTTGTTTCAGTTATTTATTTAACAAACATTTTAAATGCTTACCATAATCATAGTTAATGTCTAAAAAGACTTTAATATATGCCAAGTATTATAAGCCTTTCACTTTGTTTCTGTCTTAAAATTCTTACAACAAAATTAAATATATTATTTTCCTCATTTGACAGATAAGAAATCTAACAGAGATCTAAAGAGGGTAGATATGATTTGCCCCCCACCTCACCAAAAAATAAAAAACCGTTAGTGTTTGAAATGTGATTCAATGACAAAACTTCATAATCCACCTACTTAACTACTGTGATATTTCCTTTATGCCAGCTATCTTGGTACCTTTACCCTGACTATGAGAAGAAGGGAAGAGGAAGAGAAAACAAAGCATCTACAAGCTTAATAAGACATGATACATATCAGGGGATAACAAACAAGCTCATCAATGCTACAGAAATAGGAGTGAAAGCTAGTAAATATCTCTACATGTATTGTATAGAAACTCAGAAAAGGTAGTTTAATGATGCACAAACTAAAGCACTTGGGTCACTGACCCAGAGGAATCAAGGGACTAATTATCAACTTGCACACAGGACAGTGATTGCTGCAAACAGAAACCATATTGTCCTGTAGTAACTAATGCCAAAAAGCAATCAGACACACCAATATCCTCTCAACTGGAGAAGAGGCAGGCAAGTAATATAAAAGAGAAAGCTGGGGAAACAGATCTATTTGTAGAATTAGCCCTTTAGAAAAGTAGATTAGAAGAATCAAGCCATGCAAAGCTCACAAAGTCTTCTCTGATTTGGTCAAGTCAGAATTTGAGATCTGAACTACAATCTGGTCCAAAAGCATGGAGTGTAGGAAGCCAATGACGCGTAAAATTGGGCTTAAGGTAACAAACTTATCACTGTAAAATCCTAACCAGTATTGAGAAAGTATAGAAAGGGATTCAGCACCCAAGCGACAGAGCTTCAGACATTGTTAGAGTATCACATCTGCAAACAATAAAGCCAAAGTTCTAGGTAAGACTTCAACTACGATGACGAGCAACTGTAGTGCCAGGCAGAGCTGCTGAGGCAGAGCCTCAATCCTCTGCTCCAAGGTATGGGGCAGAGGGCCATGCAAGTTTGGGACTCTCAAGGTCAAGCGAATGTTCAAGGGTCATATCATAGATACTGGACAACTCAGATATTTGGCAATAAAATGTATCCTATACCTAGCTGGTAAGGTTGGAACTCCTTATATATACTCCTTGACTAAGGCAGGGACTAATTAGTCTGACTCTGTGTAGAGCCCAAGACGGTCTGGGGAAAAGCAACAGTTGGCATTCTACATTACACAAAAGTTGTCCTGACCTCTAATTCTGTCATCTACAAAATTCCTCTGACTTATGGATTACTTGTCAGTCACTGATAAACTGCCTTAACTGTCTTTCTTGCATAAGCCCTTTAAAGGAAAACTTGTATTCATCCATATATTTTCTGGTAGTTTTTTTTTCTCTTTCATACCCATAGAAAATATATTCCTTATATATAGATCACTCATACCCTGAAGTATATCTACACAGAATTTTAAAATACTTATTGTGTCTTCTTAGTAAAAGTCTTTGTGACTTAGGTCATATGACTTTGTTTCAAAATATAAACAATCTCCATTTACAACAGTTAATGTTATTCAAAAGATTTACCTAGGTAGTTACATTTAACATATATTACATTTTATTTTCTGATTCCTGGATTTGTTATATTTCTTTACAGGATATTCTCTTAATTTTTGAAAACTATTTCCAAGCTCTTCTTCTCTAAAAATCAAGAATGCACACACAATGGTTTTATTTCTATGGGCTTTTTTTTTTAAAAAAAATAAATGTTGTTGTATATATGCGACACTTACAACATGATGTTATGGGATTCATATAGGTAGTAAAATGGTTGCTATAATAAAGTAGATTAGCCTATCTATCAGCTCACACAGTTACTTTTTTTGTGACAAGAACAGCTACAATCTACTTATTTAACCACAATCCCTTATAAATATAATTTTATTAACATTAGTCATTTTGTTGTACATTATATCTCTAAATTCATTCACCCTACATGTTATTTTGTATCCATTGCCCTGTATCTCCCCATTTCCTTACCTCCTTACCCCAAGACCATGGTAACAACTGTTTCATTCTCTATATCTGTATGTTTGAACTCTCTTATACACACTCTCTCTCACACACACACACACACACACACACTTCACATATAATGATTATGCAATATTTTTTGTTCTGTATTGTTTTTGTCTTCATATCAAACATTTATAAACAGGTCTCAGGACTATTAAAATTCAGTCCCACTAATATGTAATTTGTATACACCCACTGGAGAAACAGAGAAGGTAAGAGACTATAACTACTATAAAGAATCTCAGTTTATCCTGGATGAAGGGAAAAAGACACATGCACAAATAACTGCAAATCAAGTACACAATGATAAATGCTGTAGGAAAACTATAAACATTTCTTGTGGCAGCAAAAAGGAAAAAGTGATTGATTAATTAGGATTATGGTATTAAGAAAGAGAAGCTTTGCAAAGGATATGACATTTGAGTTATGCCTTAAAAAAATAGTTACTTCAAAAAGGCAGAGAAGGAAAATGAGAGAAGGGTGAGGGAGAGAAGGATATTTTTGGCAGAGGGAGGAAAGAATCCAAGACCTAAAATTGCATGTTTTATTCAAGGGACAGGAAATAGCATTCTGTATCTGAAGTCTGGTGGGGTAAAGAGAAGAGGAAAAGCTGTTGGAAGATAGTAGATTCATACAAAAAAAGGCATTGAACACCCAATTGAAATTCCCTTTTAATCCCTAGGAAATGGGGAGCCATATAAACTGGACTCATAATGGGGATTCAGTCAAGAGTATGTTAATATCATATTTGTAGATTTTGATCTCTCCTTTCTAAGACTGCAAAGAGTGTTTTCAATAAAGCAGTACTGTATGGCAGTAAAATGAGTTATTTGACTTTCAAAATAGATTATGTAAGAGATAGGTATGATCTAGTCCAAAGCAGTGGTTTAAAACAAAAACAATAAAAACAATAAAAAGCAAAACAAACCAGTTAGTGGGGAGAGGGGACATTTGCAGATTGTAGAGAGAGTACTAACAAAGAGCTAAGTCATCTTCCTTAGACTCCATTTGCCTATGGAAGACTACATTTTATAGTTTTAGAGAATGAATCAAGGAGGACATAATAAAAGAAATTAGTACTGCAGGTAAAGGAAGAGGTGTCAGAAAACACAATTAAATTTGTTTGAACATATGGTAGAGGCTTTGATTTCAGCCACACAGCTAGCCTACAATTCCCAACCTCCTTTGTAGTTAATTGGGACATGCGACTGAGTTCTATCTAAGCAAATATAGCCTGAGTGATGTGTGCCACTTCCAGGCCTGGCCAAAAAACCCTCCCATGCATATTCCTTGTTCTTTCTCCTTCTGCCACAGAATGCAAGTGACAATGCAGCCCTAAGGGAGTAGGAGATGCCTTAGTTCAAGGATAAGATGCATGAGAATGAGATGTACTTACCTTGTAATGTTCCTTGAGTGATCAATAAACCTCTATTATTTTTGAGAAATTGTATTGTTTTTGAGACAATGAGGTCTATTTGTTTCTGCAGTTTAGCCAAACAGATGAATTGAGTTTAAAATTCCTGTAATACAGAGATTACAATATAATGTGCCAAGAAGATAAATAAATAGGATCCTAAAGTTCACAGATGAGAAAAACTCAATTCAGAATGAGAAGTCTGAGAGAGCTTCCCAGCAATTCATCTTAAATTGAGGTTGGAAGTTTAATGAAATAGGAAATAACGGGATAGGCATTCCTGAGAATAGGAAAAAGCCACTCAGATATAAATAAAAGATCAAAGACCAGGACTTTTGTGGGTTTTATATATTGCCAGTTGGATTCTTAGAAATAGAGACAACTTAGTAGGTTTTACTGAGAGATAAGAGTTTAAGTTCAATTAATAATTATTTTGTTCAAAGGTAGAACTATGAGAGGTTCTTTTGTTCATAGGATCAGGTAGGTCTTTGCTTAAAGAATAGACACTAAAATCATAGGTAATCCTCATAGAAGCTTCAATGCAGCTACCCACCCTCCCTAGACCAAATGGTGAAGCAAATAAAGAGTCTCCAGAAAAAAAGTAGTTTCTCATCACACAAATCAGGATGGGGACTGTCAACAGACAAACAAAAGTAAACGTGTTTTGACAAACTGTGGGTGCCAATGGAAATTGGATCTTTCCTCATTTTGTCAGAGGAGTAAGATAACAGACCAAATTCTTCGTCTGTTTTCTGAATTACTTTCCTTTGCAAATCATATAAATTTTAAAACCAACCTATTAACTTCCACAAAGGAAGACAGGTGGAAATTTTATTGAGATTACATTAAAGTTATAAATAATTTGTGGAGAACTGGCAACTTTATAGTGTTAAACCTTTCAACCAATATATATCATAAATCTCTATGTTTATTTAGTCCTATTTTAATTGTTCTTGTTGATGTGCTATGTCATTTTTTATGGAGTGGTGTTTCTCACCTAGGGACAGTTTTGTAGTGATGTTATTGAAAAATCCTGTTGTAGAAGTGGGGCAAATATTTTATTAGTTTTATTTCCTAATATTTTGCTTAGTTTTATGCAATTGTAAATAGTAACATTCTCTCTATAACCTTTCAGTTTATCACATTTAAAAATATCATTTTCTAGCTGTTAGTGAATCATAGACATACAATTGATTCCTATGTACTGATCTTGTATCCAGTGACATTCCAAAATTCACACAGCAGTTATAACTTCTTAATATTTTCTCTATTGACAGTTGTGGAAGATTTGTATCCTTCTCTCCAAGTATTAAATATTTTCTTTTTTCATTTCTTATAATACTGGTTAAGAACTCCAATGTGTAATCTAGGAAAGTCAATCTCATAGGAACAGAGTAGAGAGGTGGTTGCCAGAGGCTGAAGGGGAGAGAAAGGGATAAAGAAAAGGGAAATGCTAATTAATAGGTACAAACTTTTAGTTAGGCTTGAGGAATAAGCTTTAGTGATCTAGATCTATTGCACTGATATTTAATCAAGCTAATAACATATTCATCACCTCACCAACTTTTTTTGTGGTGAGAATGTTGAAAATATATACTTTTAGCAATTTTGAAATACACTATACATTATTAACTGTGGTCAAATTCAAAAAACTCAGATAAATCCTGGGAGATACTATGGGAGATGACCATCCCCAAGACACATAGTCATCAGATTCTCCAAGGTCAATTCAAAAGAAAAAATCTTAAAGGTAGCTACAGAGGAGCAGGTCCCTAACTAAGGAAACCCCATCAGGCTAATAGCAGATCTTTCAGAAAGATCTTACAAGCTGGAAGAGATTGGGGGACTATTTTCAATATCCTTTAAAAAAGCTAATTTCAACCAAAAGTTGCATATCCCATCAAACTGAATTTCATAAGTGAAGGAGAAATGAAATCCTTTTCAGACAAGCAAATGCTAAAGGAATTCATTACCGTTAGACCTGCCTTACAAGAGTTCCTCAAGGCAGTGCTAAACTTGGAAATGAAAGAACAATAACTGCACCAAAAAGCACACTTAAGCACATACCCCATTGACACTATAGAGCAACTATACAATCAAGTCCACATAACAACCAGCTAACAGCATGATGACAGGATCACATCCTCACATATCAGTATTGACCCTGAATGTGAGGAGGCTAAATACCCCACTTAAAAGGCATGAAGTGGCAAGTTGAATAAAAAAGCAAGAACCAACTGTCTACTGTCTTCAAAAGACCCATCTCACAATTAATGATACCCATAGACTCAAAGTAAAGCGATGAATAAATATCTATCAGGCAAATGGAAAACAACAAAGAGCAGGGAGTAGCTATTCTTGTATATGACAATCAAACAGATTTTAAGCAATGATGAAAAAGGACAAAGAAGGGCATTACATAATAATAAAGTGCTCAATCCAACAAGAAGACTTAACTCCCCTAAATATATACCTACCCAACATTGGAGCACCGAGATTCATAAAACTGTTTCTTAGAGACCCATTAAGAGACTTAGGCAACCACACCATAATACTGGAGAACTTCAACACTGCACTGACAGCATCAGACAGATCACTGCAGCAGCAAATGAATTAAGATGTTCTGGGCTTAAACTTGACACTTGACCAATTAGACATAATAAATATCTACACAACACTCCATCTACAAACAACAGAATATACATTTTTATCACCTATGCAAGGCATATAAGATGCCTTATAAGGCATATAAGATGAACCACATGCTTGGCCATA
Organism: Pongo abelii; assembly: GCF_028885655.2. Taxonomy (NCBI): domain Eukaryota; kingdom Metazoa; phylum Chordata; class Mammalia; order Primates; family Hominidae; genus Pongo; species Pongo abelii. Next base: position 86,871,022 of record NC_071991.2, on the reverse strand, counting down.
AAGCAAGTCTCAACAAATTCAAAAAAATCAAAATTATAACAACCATACTCTTGGACTACATTGTGATATAAATACAAATCAATACCAATAAGACATATTAAAACTGAACAATTACATGGAAGTTAGACAATCTGCTTCTGAATGAGTTTTGAGTAAAAAAAAAATTAAGGCAGAAGTAAAAAAATTATTTAAAGCTAATGAAAATGAAGACAACACACCAGAATCTTTGGGACACAGGTAAAGTAGTTTTAAGAGAAAAGTTTTTTGTGCCGGGCATGGTGGCTCACACCTGTAATTCTAGCACTTTGGGAGGCCAAGGCGGGTACAGATTGCCTGAGCTCAGGAGTTTGAGACCAGCCTGGGCAACACAGTGAAACCCCGTCTCCACTGAAATACAAAAAATTAGCAGAGTGTGGTGGCATGTGCCTGTAGTCCCAGCTACTCAGGAGACTGAGGCAGGAGAAGTGCTTAAACCAGAGAGGTGGAGGTTGCAGTGAGCTGAGATTGTGCCACTACACTCCAATCTGGGTGACAGAGTAAGACTCCATCTCTGAAAAAAAAAAAAAAGAAAAGTTTTTAGTACTAAATGCCTACATCAAGAATGTATACAGATCTCAAATTAACAATCTAATGGCATACCCACAGGAACTAGAAACACAAGAGCAAACCAACCCAAAGTTAGCAGAAGAATGGAAATAACCAAAATCAGAGTTGAATGGAATAAAATTCAGATGCAAAAATCCATACAAAACATCAAAAAAAGTTGGTTATTCTAAAGATTAAACAAGATTGACAGATCACTAGCTAGATTAATAAAGGATAAAAGAGAAGATCCAAATAAACACAATCAGAAACAACAAAGGTGACATTACAACCAACCCCACAGAAATACAGAAATTCCTGAGAAACTGTTATGAAAACCTCTATGCATACAAACTAGACAACCTAGAAGAAATGGACAAATTCATGGAAACACACAGCCTCCTAATAGTGAACCAGGAAGAAATTAACATCTTGTGCAGACTAACAATGAGTTCTTAAATTGAATCAGTAATAAAAACTTATCAACTAAAAAAAAAAGCTGTGGACCAAATGGATTCAAAGCCAAATTCTACCAGATGTAAAATGAAGAGCTAATACCAATCCTACTGAAATTATTCAAAAATATCAAGGACAAGGGATTCCCTCCTAACTCCTTCTACAAAGCCAGCATCATTCTGATTCCAAAACTTGGCAGAGACACAACAAAAAAAGAAAAATTCAGTCCAATATCTCTGATGAACATAGACATAAAAATCCTCAACAAAATACAAGAATACAAACCAAATACAAACCAAATCCCACAGCACATCAAAAAGTTAATTCATCATGATCAGAAAACCCAATTTCTTTCAACAGTATTTTTAAATTCTCATGGTGGAGATCTTTCACCTCTGTGGTAAGCTGTATTCCTAGGTATTTTATTCTTTTGTGACTTTATTCCTGGGATGCAAGGTTGGTTTAACATATGCAAATCAAGAAATGTAATTTACCACATAAAGAGAATTAACAACAAAAGCCACATGATCATCTCAATACACACAGAAAGGGCTTTGATAAAATTCAGTATCCCCTTCATATTAAAAACCCTCAGCATATTACACATTGATATATTGACATATTGAAGGAAGATAACTCAAAATAATAAGAGCCATCTATGACAAACCCACAGCCAGCATCTTAATGAAGGAGCAAAAGCTGGAAACATTCCCCTTGAGAACTGAAGCAAGATAAGGATGCCCACTCTTATCACTCCTATTCATCATAGTATTGGAAGTCCTAGCCAGAGCAATCAGGCAAGAGAAATAAACAAAGGTCATCAAAACAGGAAGAGAAGAAGTCAAACTGTCTCTCTTCACAGAAAAATATGATTCTATACATAAAAAAACCAAAGATTCCACCAGAAGCCTTCTAGAACTGACAAACACCTTCTGCCAAATTTCGGAAAACAAAATCATTGTTCAAAAATCAGCATTATTTATCTACACCAATAACATCTAAGCTCAGAGCCAAGTAAAAAACATAATCCCATTTACAATAGCCACAAAATAATAAAATACCTAAGAATACACCTTATCAAGGAAGTGAAAGATCTCTACAATGATAATTTTAAAATACTGCTCAAAGAAATCAGAGACAACACAAACAAGTAGAAAACAATCCAAGCTCATGAATAGGAAGAATCCACATTGTTGAAATGGCCATACTTCCCAAAGCAATTTACAGATTTGTTGCTATTCCTATCAAACTGGCAAAGTCATTTTTCACAGAATTAGAGAAAACTATTCTGAAATTCATATAGATCCAAAAAAATTCAAACACCAAAAAGCAATAATACTTAAGCAAAAAGGACAAAGCTGGGGCATCACATTTCTCAACTTCAAACTATACTACAAGGCTACAGTAACCAAAACAGCATGGTACTGGTACAAAAACAGACACTTAGATCAATGGAACAGGATACAGAACCTAGAAATAAAGCCACACACCTACAGCCCTCTGATGTTTGACAAAGTTGACATTAACACACAATGGGGGAAGTAATTTCCTATTCAATATTTAGTGCTGGGATAATTGGCTAGCTATATGCAGAAGACTGAAACTGGACCCCTTTCTTATACCATATACAAAAAGTAACTCAATGTGAATTAAAGACTTAAATGTAAAACCCAAAACTATAAAAACCGTGGAAGATAACCTAGGCAATACCATTCAGGACATAGGCATGAACAAGGATTTCATTATGAAGACATCAAAAGAAATGGCAACAAAAGCAAAAACTGACCAGTGAGACCTAATTAAACTCAAGAGCTTCTGCACAGAAAAAGAAACTAACAGAGTAAACAGACAACCTACAGAATGGAAGAAAATATTCAGAAACTAGGCATCCAACAAAACTCTAATAACCAGAATCTATAAGGAACTTAAATCAGCAAGCAAAATCCAAATAACCCTAATTTTTTAAATGGGCAAAGGACATAAACAGACACCTCTCAAAAGAACACATACATGTGGCCAACAAATATATGAAAAATGCTCATCCTCATTAATCATTAGAAAAATGCAAATGAAAACCACAACGAGATATCACCTCACACCAATCAGAACAATGGTTATTAAAAAGTCAAAAAACAAGAGATGCTGGCCAGGTTGTGGAGAAAAGAGAATGCTTATACACTGTTGGTGAAAATTTAAGTTAGCTCAGCAATTGTGGAAAGCAGTTTGGAGATTCTCAAAGAATTTTAAACAGAGCTACCACTCAACCCAGAAATCCTGCCACTGGGTATATGCAAATGAAAGCAAATTGTTCTACCAAAAAGACAGATGCACTTGCATGTCCATTACAGAGCTATTCGCAATGACAAAGACATGCAATCAACCATGATACCCATCAACAATGGACTAAATAAAGAAAATGTGGCACTTATACACTATGGAATACTACACAGACATAAAAAAGAATGAAATCATAGCAACATGGAGGAAGCTGGATGCCATTATCCTAAGCAAATGAAGGCAGGAACAGAAAACCAAATACCATGCATTCTAACTTTTAAGTGGAAACCAAACACTGAATACACATGGACTCAAAGATGGGAACAACAGACACTGGGGAATGCTTGACGGAGTAGGGTGGGCCTATCAGGTACTATGCTCACTACATTGGTGACGGGATCATTCATACACCAAGCCTCAGTGACATGCAATTTACCCATGTCAGAAACTTGCACATGTACCCCCAAACATAAATGAAAGTGGAAAAAATAAATTAAAAAATTAAATAGTAAATAATAAGGTCTCAGTGTTTAAGAAAAATATCATTAGCTGACGTCTTCATCTTATTCACAGTCTCAAGTGGAAAGTTGTCAATAGTTTACCATTAAGCATGTCTATAAATTGCCTGTGTGTGTGTAATTTATTAAATTAAGCAAATTACCTTATATTCCTGGTTTACTAAGATTTTTCCCATCAGTAAATGCTGAACTTTATTAAATACTATTTATGTATCTAGTAATATGATTACATAATGTTTTGCCTTTTATACTTTAATTTTATTAATAAATGAGTACCTTTCCTGACATAAATTAGCAGTTTTGCCAAACAATTAAAATGTTACACTTTCATTTTTAAAAATTTGATTCAAAACCTATTGAAATGCTTTACATGGAAAATTGTAAACTATATTAGAAAAAGTGTGTTTCTAAATGTCTACATTGTATAATTCTATCAAGCTAAGAAAGTTTTTGAGGATCCATATGTGTATTGGCTTCAAAATCACATAAAAATAAAAACATTTGAAAACATGTTTTCAGAATGCTTTCTCCATAGGATAAGCTTCTCTTACAAACATTTATATTTTTTGCTCATTTTCAGATTGTTAGCTTTAACTCCAAGATATTCATTTTCGAGACTGATCATCCAAAATGTTGATAATATACTTCTTGAGAAATCTGTGGGTAATAAATATCTCATAAACTTCTAGTGAAAAATATAAATTGATATTGATATCAATGTTATGGAGGGAAGCTTAGCCATATCTATCAAAATTACCTTGTTTATGTCCTTTGACTCATAAATTCCACTTCTCTGAGAATTTAAACTTAAATTCACTTAAACATTTTCAAATGGCACGTGTAAGTCATTGCAGCTTTATTCGTTATAGCAAAACTTTGGAGATAGCTATATATCAGTCAGGATAGTCCAGGTTATAGTGAAGTAACAAACACCACCAAAATCTTAGTGCTTTAAAACAGCAAAGTTTTATTTATTACTCATGCTGCATGTTTAGCAATGGGCTTTACAAGGGTAGTGCTCACAGAATTTAAATGGCCACTAGAACCAAAAAGAAACTGCCTGGAGTAGTGCAGACTTCAGTGACAGAAGAGAAAAGAGAATATAAAATCATTATATAAAGATTAAATAAAGATTCTGACTACATCAACTATATTTACACATCTTTAGCAAAGTAAAATATATGGCTAATTTGGGCCCTAATGAGAGTTCAAATTATAGCATAACTCTCTTTCAAGGTAGAGATTTGAATATCGGTAAACTGTGAGATCTACTGTAGTCTTCCATTCAGACAACCAAATATTTGCTTCCATCCTTCTCTCACGTATGTATTCACTTCCTCCAAAGGGAAAACATCCAAACATCTCACCCATTTACTGCTTTAAGCTCAAAGTTCTAGGTCTCAGTCATTTCAGAAGTTCAATAAGTCCAACACCATCTGCCAGATGTACCAAATATAAAGTAGAACAGCCCACCTGCTATGAACACTCCATTCAGATGGACAAATTTACAGCAATTACTTGTATTTAGCAATGCTGATTCACACTGGCCATATACAGAAATGGGCTTCTATACTGGGAGTGGAGTATGTTCCTTGACTGGCTTCTGATTTGTCTTCCTAAGACTAATTCCCAGTCCATCATTCTCCACAGTCCTTGAGTCCACACCCTGAGTGGTAATTCTTTTTTCATTTTTCTCCTAGGGTACAACTGAATAGGTCATGTAACAATACAACTCTTTTTTTTCTTTTTCTTTTTTTTTAAGATAGAGTCTCGCTCTGTCACCCAGGCTGGAGTGCAGTGGCGATATCTTGGCTCACTGCAAGCTCCACCTCCCGGGTTCACGCCATTCTCCTGCCCCAGCCTCCCTAGTAGCTGGGACTACAGGCGCCCGCCACCACGCCCGGCTAATTTTTTGTATTTTTAGTAGAGACGGGGTTTCACCATGTTAGCCAGATGGTCTCGATATTCTGACCTCGTGATCCACCTGCCTCAGCCTCCCAGATTGCTGGGATTACAGGCGTGAGCCGCCACGCCCAGCAGACAACACGACTTTTTAATCAATGAGAAGCTTTCTCAGCTCATTTTCTGCCCACAGAGCACTGAAGCAAAATAGTGATTTTAAGTATCAAACAGTGACTGTCCTTTTTAGTTCAGGAAGGTGTTTCTCTTTGTAGTATAACTCAAATAATTTATTGAACTCTTTTCTATTTGATTTCAATCAGCATTATGTACAAATAACGACACTTAGAAATTCTTCTCCAGACATGCTTCTCTGCATATTCTTAATTGCAGATACCTTGAACTGCCAAGATTTTTGAAGGAAGCCTTATCCTTAGCCTTTTCTTTCACTAAGTCTTCTTTCCAACTAAACAAATGTATTGCCTGCCACTTAACCTGTTCAGATGTGATAGAAATTGTTATTTGGGCCATAAGTTTTATATGGTCTTTGCCGAACACTGACATCATACAAGTTTTCTCTTAATTTTACCTTTTACTGTCATAAATCAAGATAATTTCCTCTTGCAAACCTCATATCCTAACTTTTATGACTGTTTTGCTTCTTTTCCTTCTCTCCATAAAACTAGCAATTCTGCCCTGGGCTTATCTCTCCTTGTAATTCATTTTCAAGTACAGTCAACAGTAAACAACCTATACTACTAGTATTCTTTTACCACACTTTTCACCAACCAAAAAGGACATTATTGACTTCCTAAGTTGTTTCAGGTGATGGTTTTAATACTGGTTCTTCAAAGCATAATATAAACCTCTGTCTTTACAGATTTAACAACACTTTTCTTGCCACCCATTGTCCAAACAAGATGCTAATAACATATCGTTAGGTTCTGTGTTTTGGTAGCACAAAAATTCTGGTACCATTTTTTATATCAGTCATGATTGCCTAGATAATGCTATAGTAACAAACAAAAACAAACTCTTCGTAGATTTTAGTAGTAAAAGTTAATTTCTCATTCACACAATGACATGGGTCATTTAAGACCCATGTCTAGCATGGGTCTTAAATATTGTGTTCTATATAGATTCCAGGTCAAAAAAGAATAAAACATCTGGAATTGTACTAGTTTTATTGTCTGGTGAATTAAAAAAGGAGGAGGAGGAGAGGACAAATAAGAAAAATGAAAGAGGAGGAGGAGGGGAACAGAAGTAAGGAAGAATATGGCAAAACATTTACTCTCTCTTAAAATTTCTACCATAAGTGAATTTTAGCACTGTCATTCATAGTTATTGGTCAAAATTAGATAGGTGGCCAGGTCTTTTTCACAAGGACAGAGTAGAATAATGCTCAGGAATTGGAAATGGATATAGTGAACATAACAAAGTCTACCTACCACAAATAAATGTTCATCCATAGGCAACTTTAATTAATTATGCTAAATCTGTATAAAGCAGTATCAAAAAGCTATTTAAGAAAAAGAATGAAGATAGACTGTGTATATTAATAAAGATCTACAAGTCTAATGTCATTTGAAATAAATTAAGAGCAGTATGTATAATATGGTTCATTTTGTGAAATAAAAGGATGGCAGAAAAATACACATTCTTATACTCTTATACAGTCATAAAAAGTGTGTAAGAATAAATCAGAAACTAAAAAGACTAGTAATATACGTGCACAGGGAATTGATTAAATGAAGGATAAGAAGAGAATGTAGACTGTTCATGATATGATAGTTTTGATTTTTGCATTTTGAGCCACATAAACGTATTTGCTACTCAAAAGTTCTATTTAAAATAGTAAACTATATTTTGAAGAAAAAGAATGTTTGCTTTGCATTTATAAGTATAACTATCTACTAGTGAGTGTATTCCTGACAGCCACATCACAGAGAATGTCAATTCATTTAGAACACCAGGTGCTGGTGAAAAGAAATTGTTGAATTTATTTCTCACTCTACCTTTTTGTTTGTTTGTTTGTTTCTTCATTATGATATTCAGGTAACTCTTTAAGGTAACAAGAGTTTCAGAGCATTCTCTGTATCATTGCATAGTATTTTAAGTATTTTAATATTCAAGGTCTTGTTCCTATAACATTAATCACAATTAATGATATTAATGTAGTATTTTGTGTACTTCGTTTTTGTTTTAAAAATGTTCCTCTGAATTATGTAGGGAATAAACTTCAGATATATAGCTATAACTAAAAACTTCCATTAAGTAACAAAACTGAATCCTTACCTGTTGAATAAAATGTTGTAACATGATAAAAAAAAAAAACTTACACTAGAATTCTTTTAAAATTCCAGACAAAATAGCTCCAATGTTGATTATAACATTTGCAAATTTTTACCTTAAAATATTTTATATAAAAGAAATATTTATGGTCATTAACATATCTTCTCTAGTACATCTTTAACATCCCATGAAAAACATAATTTATTATAAAATTCACTAATAATACAAAGTATATGTCACACAATAATATGAGACTGAATTTGAAAATCTAGCTGTATTTTTCAGCCATGGTCTAGCAACACTCCCAAACTGAGTATATTGCTTTACTATATTGTTTTAAATTAATTTAATGTGTTTGTTTCTTTAAATTTCAGAATTTTTTGTTTGTTTGTTTTCCAGCACTGATCTTTTGTTTATACCCATATTCTGAATTCTATTTCTGTCATTTCAGCCATCTCAGGCCAGTAACAACCCTTGTTGGAGAAGAGTGGTCATTTGAAGAAAAGAAGACTCTGTTTTTTTGAGTTGTCAGAGTTCTTGTGCTGGTTCATTCTCATCTTTTTGGGCTGATGTTTCTTCAATCTTTGAAGTTGTCCTTTGGATGGTTTTCCAAGAGAACATTGAAACCAAATCTAGATGTTTCTTCAATCTTTGAAGTTGTCCTTTGGATGGTTTTCCAAGAGAACATTGAAACCAAATCTAAGGAAGCTAAGAATCACAATAAAAAGTACAGCAGTTGAAAGACAAAATAGCCAGTATAGAAAAAGTGTAACTGACCTGAAAGAGTTGAAAAACACACTATAAGAATTTCATAATGCAATCACAAGCATTAACTGCATAATAGACCAAGTAGAAGAAAGAATCTCAGAGCTTGAAGGCTGGCTTTCTGAAATAAGACACTGTTGGTGGGACTGTAAAATAGTTCAACCATTGTGGAAGTCAGTGTGGCTATTCCTCAGGGATCTAGAACTAGAAATACCATTTGACCCAGCCATCCCATTACTGGTATATACCCAAAGGATTATAAATCATGCTGCTATAAAGACACATGCACATGTATGTTTACTGTGGCACTATTCACAATAGCAAAGACTTGGAACCAAGCCAAATGTCCAACAATGATAGACTGGATTAAGAAAATGTGGCACATATACACCATGGAATACTATGCAGCCATAAAAAAGGATGAGTTCATGTCCTTTGTAGGGACATGGATGAAGCTGGAAACCATCATTCTCAGCAAACTATCGCAAGGACAAAAAACCAAACACCGCATGTTCTTACTCATAGGTGGGAATTGAACAATGAGAACACTTGGACACAGGAAGGGGAACATCACACACCGGGGCCTGTCATGGGATGGGGGGAGTGGGGAGGGACAGCATTAGGAGATATACCTAATGTAAATGACGAGTTAATGGGTGCAGCACACCAACATGGCACATGTATACATATGTAACAAACCTGCACGTTGTGCACATGTAGCCTAAAACTTAAAGTATAATAAAAAAAATTTTAAATAAAGAATAAAAAATGAAAAGAAAAGAAACAAAACTCTCGTGAAATATGGGGCTATGTAAAGAGACCGAATGCGTAACTCATTGTTGTCCCTAAAGGAGTTGGGGAGAGTGTAAACAACTTGGAAAACATATTTCAGGATATTATCCATGAGACTTCCCCCAACCTAGCTAGAGAGGAAAACAGTCAAATTCAGGAAATGCTGAGAACCCCAGCAAAATACTTCACAAGAAGATCAACCACGAGACATAATCATCGATTCTCCAAGGTCAAAATGAAAGAAAAAATATTAAAGGCAGCCAGAGAGAAAGAACAGGTCAACTACAAAGGGAAGCCCATCAGACAAACAGAAGATTTCTCAACAGAAATTCTATAATCCAGAAGAGATTTGGGGCCCATATTCAACATTCTTAAAGAAATGAAATTCCAACCAAGAATTTCATGTCAAGTTGGACTAAGCTTCATAAGAGGAGAAATAAGATCCTTTTCAGTTACCAAAATCCAGAGGGAATTCATGACCACCAGACCTGCCTTACAAGAGCTCCTGAAAGAGACACTAAATATAGAAAGGAAAGACCATTACCAGACACTACAAAAACATTCTTAAGTACATAAACCAGTGACACTATAAAGCAACCACACAAATAAGCCTGCAAAATAACCAACTAACAACTTGATGACAGGATCAAATACACACATATCAAAACCAACCTTAAATGTAAATGGGCTAAATGCCTCCAAATAAAAGGCACAGAATGGCCAGCTGGATAAAGAAGCAAAATCCAGTAGTATGCTGTTTTCAAGAGACCCATCTCACATGCAGTGACAACGATAGGCTCAAAATAAAGGATGGAGAAAATCTGCCAAGAAAATGAAAAACAGAAAAAAGCAGGAATTGTAAAACTAATTTCAGACAAAACTGACTTTAAACAAAGTTCAAAATATACAAAGAAGGGCATTACATAATGATAAATGGTTCAGTTCAACAAGAAGAGCTAACTATCCTAAATATATATGCACCCAACACAGGAGCACCTAGATAAATAAAGCAAGTTTTTAGAAACCTTCAAAGAGACTTAGACTTCCACACAATAATGGGAGGCCTGAACATGACTTAAATCCAAGAGCTGTGTTGTTGAAAAAATTAATAACAGAGACTGCTAGCCAGCCTTAATAAAGAAGAGGAAGAGAGCAGATCCAAATAAACACAATTAGAAACAACAAAGAACGTATTACCACTGACCCCACAGAAATGCAAACAACCATCACAGACTACTATGAACACCTCTATACACACAAACTAGAAAACCTAGAAGAAAAGCGTAAGTTCCTGGACACATACACCCTCCCAAGACTGAACCAGGAAGAAATTGAATCCCTGAATATATCATTAATGAGCTCCAAAATTGAATCAATAATAAATAGCTTGTCAGCCAATAAAAGCCCAGGACAAGATACATTCACAGCAAATTTCTACCAGATGTTCAAAGAAGAGCTGTTACCATTCCTACTGAAACTATTCCCAAAAATTCAGGAGAAGGGACTCTTTCCCAACACATTCCATGAGGCCAGCATTATCCTTATAGCCAAACCTTATTCTTATAGCCAACAAAAAAAGGACACATAAAGCCAATATCCTTGATGAACATTTATGCAAAAATCCTCAACTGAATACTAGCAAACTGAATGCATCGGCACATCAAAGAGCTAATCCACCATGATCAAATAGGCTTCATCCCTGGGATGCAAGGTTGGTTCAACATACACAAATCAATAAATGTGATTCATCACAAAAACAGAACTAAAGACAAAACCCACATGATTATCTTAATAGATGCAAAAGTCTTTTGATAAAATATCCCTTCATGTTAAAAAATTTCAACAAACTAGGTACTGAAGGAACATACTTCAAAATAATAAGAGCCATCTATGACAAACCTACAGCCAAGATCATACTGAATGGGCAAAAGCTGGAACCATTCCCTTTGAAAACTGGCACAAGACAAGGATGCTCTCTCTCACCAATCCTATTCAACAGAGTATTAGAAGCCCTAGCCAGAGAAATAAGGCAAGAAAAGAAATAAAGGACATTCAAATAGTAAAAGAGGAAGTCAAACTATCCCTGTTTGCAGATGATATGATTCTATCTCTAGAAAATCTCACAGTCTCTGCTAAAAAGCTCCTTCTGCTTATAAACAACTTCAGCAAAGATTCAAGATACAACACCAATGTACAAAAATCAACAGGAAGACTGAGAGCCAATTCAGGAATGCAATCCCATTCACAATTGCCACAAAAAGCATAAAATACCTACGAATACACCTAACCAGGGAGGCAAAGGATCTCTACAGTAAGAATTACAAAATACTTCTCAAAAAACCAGATATGACACAAACAAATGGAAAAACATTTCATGCTCTTGGATAGAAAAAATAGAAATTGTAAAAATGGCCATGCTGACCAAAGTAATTTACAGATTCAATGCTGTTACTATCAAACTACCAATACCATTCTTCACAGAACTAGAAAAAGTGCTTTCAAATTTATATAGAACCAAAAAAGAACCTGAATATCCCAGGCGATCCTAAGTAAAAAGAACAAAGCAGGAGGCATCATGCTACCCAACTTCAAACTATACCACAGGGCTACCAAAACATCATAGTACTGTTACAAAAACAGACACATAGATCAATGGAACAGAATACAGAGCGTAGAAATAAGGCCATACAGCTACAACTATCTGATCTTTGACAAACTTGACAAAAACAAGCAATAGGGAAAGGACTCCCTATTCATTAAATAGTGCTGGAATAACAGGCTAGCCCCATGTGGAAGATTGAAAGTGTACCCCTTCATTACACCATATACAAAAATTAACTCAAGATGGATTTAAGACTTAAGTGTAAAACCTAAAACTATAAAAACCCTGGAAGAAAATCTAAGCAATACCATTCAGGACATAGGAACAGGCAAAGATTTCATGACGAAGATGCCAAAAGCAATTGCAACAAATGCAAAAATTGACAAATTGGATCAAATTAAACCAAAGAAGATCTTCTGCATGGCAAAATAAACTGTCAACAGATTGAGCAGAAAACTTACAGAATGGGAAAAACTTTTTGCAAACTATGCATCTAACAAAGGTCAAATATCCAGCATCTATAAGGAACTTAAACAAATTTACAAGAAAAAAAACAAACAACTCCATTAAAAAGTGGGCAAAGTGATGAACAGACACTCTTCAAAAGAAGACATACATGTGGCCATCAGGCATATAAAAAAGCTCAACATCACTGATCATTAGAGAAATGCAAATCAAAACCACAATGAGATACCATGTCATATCAGCCAGAATGGTATTATTAAAAAGTTAAAAAATAACAGATGATGGTGAGGTTGTGGGGAAAAGGAAACACTTATACACTGTTGGTAGGAGTGTAAATTGGCTCAACCATCATGGAAAGCAGTATGGCTGTTTCTCAAAGAGCTGAAAACAGAATTACCATTCAACCCAGTAATTCCATTACTGGGTATATACCCTAAGGCAGCAGTCCCCAACATTTTTGGCACCAGGGACCTGTTTCATGGAAGACAATTACTCCACAGGCAGGGTGGGGGGTGGCAGGAGTGGATGGTTTTAGGATGACACTTTTCCACCTCAAATCATTAAGCATTAGATTCTCATAAGAAGGAGCTCACAACCTAGATACTTTGCATGCTCACAATAGGGTTCACCGTCATGAGAATCTAATGCTGCTGCTGATCTGACAGGAGGCAGAGCTCAGATAGTAATGCTCCTTGTCTGCCACTTACCTCCTGCTGTGCAGCTTTGTTTCTACCAGGCCATGGACTGGTACCAGTTCGTGGCCTAGGGTTTGGGGACTCCTGGCCTAATGACTATAAATCTTTCTATCATAAAGACACATGCACATACACTTCTCCTTATGAGCACTATTTATAATAGGCAAGATATGGAATCAACCTAAATACCTATCAATGGTAGATTAGATAAAGAAAATGTGGCATATATACACCATGGACTACTATGTAGCCGTAAAAAAAGAATGAGATCATGTCCTTTGCAGGAACATGAAGTCAGAGACCATTATTCTTAGCAAACTAACACAGGAATATAAAACCAAATACCACATGTTCTCATTTCTAAGTGGGAGCTAAATGATAAAAGCACATGGACACAAAGAAGGGTACAACAGACTTTGGGCCTAAAAATTGAGAATGGAGGATGGGAGGAGGGAGAGGAGCAGAAAAAAATAACTACTGAGTACTAGGCTTAGTACCTGGGTTATGAAATAATAAATAATCTGTACCACAAACCCCTGTGATGTGAGGTTACTTATATAATAAACTTGCTTTGTACCTCTGAACCTAAAATAAAAGTTTAAAAAGAAAAAAAAAATAATAGCCAACTTTTTAATGTAAACATTTTCAGTCTCACATTGAAAATGTTTGAGTGAAACAAAACATTTTCCTTTGAAACAAAAACATTTAAAACATTTCATTTCATTTAAAATATTTTTGTATAAAAACAAAAAATAATCAGATTTAATTTTGAGTTATTTATTTATTTATTTATTTTTTGAGATGGAACTGTGTTGGCTAGGCTGGTCTTGAATGGCCTCAAGAAATTCTCAGCCTCCTGATGAGTTGGGGCTTCAGGCATGTGCTACCACACCCAGGCTCATGAGTAAACTTTCTAAATAATGAAATTAGGCCACTTCTCAGAGTATATGTATCAACTATTCATATTGCCACAAACTCAGAATTAGAGTTAAATTAAAAGGGCAGAATTTAGTGCTAGAAAAATCTGTAGGTGTTATCAGAGTAATGTATTTTAAAAGTTAATTTTCTAAATAAATAGTGTTTGTGTCTTTCTTGATAGAAAATGTTTAAACAGATTAACCTGTTAAAAGTTTTACTATTATGATGCAATTCAGTGATGGTCTTAAAGGTACTTAGGGCTTATTAGATTATTTATCCTTATGCTACATGTTCTCAGGTTATCTTAAACATTTTTTAGCTCCTCTGCTGATAGCATTTGGTCAAGTTTCTCACTCTCCTTGTATCATTACATTGGCTCCTGGTGGCGTTAGCCCGCTCTTAGTTATGGTTTCCAATTCCCAGAGACCTGGGAAACAAAGTAACCAATCTTGTTACTCTAAATACATATATCTGTGAGTGGATATGTGGCTCTGAGTTATTAGGCCTCCTCCTTTCTAATAAAATTTTTGACTTTTTGTTCATGGCTTGTGTCACTTATTTCATGCTGGTTTTATCAGACAAGGCTTGTAATGGGTATTTTAACCACTAGAGAATATTTTCTCATCTCTTTTCAGCGTCTAAAGCTGTTTCCTAGGGATTTGAAATTGTTACTGACTCAACTCGGTAACTGCTAAAAAAATTAATGCATTTAAAAATATTTTCATATTGTCTGATAAAATGAATTATGTTTGTTTTTTCTACAAAAAGCAATAAATGTTATGTATTTTCAAGGCCTTGCTAAGACTTTGAGTGATTTTTGAATGATTTTGCTTTTTGCGTTTATAATACGACTATTCTTATTATTCCAAATAGCAAGGCAAGTACTTACACAGAAAATAATTATGTTTTACCTATCCCACCTATGAACAGAAATATTTAAAAGTAAAACAATGAAGTCTTAGTAATAGGACAGCAAAGCATTGACTGAGGCTCTAGACAGGAACTTTCATTCTCATCTCACAGATCCTTGCAACACAAGCAAAGTTCTATCGACTGTAGTAACAAAAGAAGTGAATATTTACTTAGCCATTTCTCTCATAGCCAGGTATATTAGTACTTGATTCTCCCCTGCCTAAATTCATCATTAAATGTGTATATACGAACATACTTTGGAATCTTCAGGTAACTTAAATCATGGAATAGATTATGTATAAAATAAGTTGATTTATTCAATAATATATCAACTTCCAAATATCCAAAAGCAGTTACCTATCTTATGGTGAGTTTTCTCTAAGAAATTTTTAGCTTTACACAGATTTAGAAAATTTTAATTTCCAGCTTTCCTCTTATAAATATTTGAAGCAACAAGTTTTAGTTTTACACTAAGAAACATGGATCACTTTCATTTGCAAACGTATGCTTTGTAAAGCAATATGTTAAACAAATTCCTCACCTGGATATAGTAATCCCCATTTTTGTTGATCAATATCTAAATGTTTTGATTTCCCTCATGAATGTGAATGAAAACTTTATAGGGAATATAAACATGGAAACTAAATGAAGATTTTCTTGTTCAGTTGTTTTTCATATGCATGATAATCAATAAAAATGACTATCATATAATGCATTTGAAATTAAAGAAATGTTAATACATAAAAAAGCAATAATTTCCCCCAATATCATATAAACATATTTTTGGGAAATGAAAATTCATTGTAATGTTTAAGAAGTGGTAAATGATGGGAGGATTTTCAATATGGATGAGTCTAATATTTCTAGAAAATTATTATTTTATATAAGCATCTCTTTCTCTGCTTCTAGAATAATGTAACATTTCCTGAAGTATATGGCATTTAGAATTTGAAAATAAGCTCTTAAGAACAAAGTGATTATTTTATTTATATTTTGGGTTTAAAGGGTAAAAGCTCTGTTTCAGCCCACAAAAATTATTTTTTTCTATATGCTTCTTGTGTATATTATCGTAATTCAAAAAAATACAGAAAATAGAGGCGTAAAATAGTTTCTGCTTACATGCTGTGAAATTCTCACCACAAGATTTTAAATTGAACTTGCTCAACAGGCAGAGAGAACCGTCTTCTTTCTTCAAAGACATAAGGACTTGTTCAGTAAGAGGAAAAGGTCTAGCAGCATTTTCAGAAAGGGGCACGTTGAGTGCCTGTGTGATTCTTGCTCATATTGGCTCGACTCCTATCATCAGAACATGCCAAAGAAGAAGAACATGTGCATGTGACAAGCAAGAGTAAGTTAAAGAACAAGCTAACCTAATGGCCTGGAACAAGTATCTTAAAATGATAACATCATTTGACTTGCACATTTTGTGGTCTGAAAGTCCAAGACAACCAGTGCTTACAACATTAAGTAGATTTCTTAGTCTGCTATATGTAAAACTAGATATAAACTTGCTTTCACCTTGAAACAAGGTTTGGGACTTGTTTAAAATTTCTGAGTAGCAAACTACTACTCCAGTAGCAAAGTGCTTTCATCTAAAGCCTCTATTATTTAAGTTTTCTATAATAAAAATGTATTCTATTTAGCCCTTGAATACAGCAAAAGTGTTTTAATAAGAAACATGCATTTTAATTCTAATCAGACATTCAAATCATAATAAGCCTTTTCTATATTTGGTAGCTACTCTGGCTAAAGTACTGTTTCAAATTTGTGCACTTTCAGATGTGGTAACTACAATAAAAAGATCAGTTAGCTCAAACTGATAATGCTTCCAGGTATCAATTTGACACTTTAGGAACTACTTGCTTGGATTCTACAATGTGAAGGGATAGTTGTTAATTCATGCCAGGAGAAAAGTATGTTGAAGAATTTAGACAAATAGAATGATTAGACAGGACAATCTGAATGTGAGGTACTATCAGGGGAACCAGCCCCCAATATTTCAACGCAGGTTCTATTTTCCCTAAGTGTTGGTTGGTCTGAGAAATAAAGAGAAAGAGTACAAAGAGAGAAATTTTACAGCTGGGCCTCCGGGGGTGACATCACATATTGGCAGGTTCCATGATGCCCACCTAAGCTGCGAAACCAGCAAGTTTTTATTAGGAATTTCAAAAGGGAAGGGGTGTACAAATAGGGAATAGGTCACAGGGATCACATGCTTCAGAGGGCAATAAAAGATCACAAAGCAGAGGGCGAAATTAGAATTACTGATGAGGTTCCATGTCCCGCTGGGCATGCATTGTCTTGATAAACATCTTAACAGGAAACAGGGTGCAAGAGCAGACAACCGGTCTGACGAGAATTCACCAGGCTGGAATTTCCAAATCCTGGTAAGCCTGAGGGCACTGCAGGGGACCAGGGCGTATTTCATCCCTTATCTTCAACTGCATAAGACAGACACTCCCAGAGCAGTCGTCGATAGGCCTACCCCTGGGAATGCATTCCTTCCCCAGGGTTATTCCTTGCTAGGAAAAGAATTCAGTGATATTCCTCCTATTTGCTTTCTGCCAGAAGAAAAATATGACTCTATTCTGCCCAACCCTGCAGGCAGTCAGACCTTAAGGTTATCTTCCCTTGTTCCCTGAAGATTGCTGTTGTTCTGTTCTTTTTCAGGGTGCCCTGATTTCATATTGTTCAAACACATATGTTTTACAAACAATTCGTATGGTTAATGCAATCATCACAGAGTCCTGAAGTGACATACATCCTCAGCTTACAAAGATGACAGGATTAAGAGATTAAAGACAGGCATAGGAAATTATAAGAGTATTGATTGGGAAACTGATAAATGTTTATGTTCAGAGATTTATATTCAGAGATTGCAGTAAATTTATGTTCAGAGATTGCAGTAAAGACAGGCATAAGAAATTACAAAAATATTAATTTTGGTAACTGATAAATGTCCATGAAAACTTCACAATTTATGTTTTTCTGCCATGGCTTCAGCCAGTCCCTCCGTTTGGGGTCCCTGACTTCCTGCAACAAGGTACCTCTAGAAAGAGATGAAAAGTGCCATCATAATGGAATGCTTTGAGCTACTCCAAGATACAAAACATAAAATTAACCCATAGAAAAGTATTTCAAGTAGATTAAATCATCATAAAAACAGAAGACCATCTTGGACCTTACATAGAAGAAAGTTGGTTTATTATTCATTGGAGAAAGCTCATAGAACTCTGACTCAGCCTTCACAAGTGATGATGTAAGACCATTCTGCCAATGCAGCCTACTTCTCCCTGCCCCCCAATGCCTCTCAGATCATAAGATGAGAGTGCTTTGCCTCACTGCTTACAAGGTACACTGCTCACTTCCCACACTGGAGCTTTGCTGTTGCCTCTAGATGAATGAAACTTACAGGACTCCTTTGACACCCAGCCTACAGGCAGACAGAAAGCTGCTAGCTAATATTTGCTTGCTAGCTGTCTGTGGGTGCTATAATGTTATGGGTCTGGTTGCCCCAGAGTCTATAACAAAATCACAGTTTAGAGGAGCCAGATAATATCACAAGAAAATGTTAATGCCCTTTGGAGGTAACTTTAACCAATAATAGATGGGAGACAGGAAGAAGCCAGAACAAATTCTTTTCTTCTCCCACAGAAGTTACAATATTTTCATTGTAACCAGCTGTGATTTCTTGCAAAGCTGCGGCAGCTCTGCAATGCAGCACTTTCCTTCTCTGCCTTGCTCTCCTTTTGTCCTCACTTTTGTTTCCATAAGATTGCACTCACCCACTCACATACATATTTAATAAAATTAGCATCTATGTCTTACCTCAGGTTCTCCTTCTAGGAAACCTAAATAATCAAGAAAGGGATTTTCAGGAAAAATACCAAAGAGCCGTTTCCTTTTGCAAATATTTCTCTCAACTATGTATAAATGAGAGGGATAAAAGTGTAAAATAGAACAAGTAAGAATTATGCAAACAGTAAAATACAACAAAACATAAGAACACTACATCAGCCATGAAACTCAACAGTTGTTGCAAGAATTAAAATATTAGCTAAGTTGCTTTACTTTGGATCAGAGCTTGACAGCGTAAGTTGACTTATAATCTGTGGTTCATTTACAGCCTAGGATAGTTTGATAGAGGAAGCTAAAAGTCACTACTGGTAGAATAAAGGAATAGAGAAAATTAGACATATACAACATTTTGAAGGATCTATTTATTCTTCTTCAGTTTCAGTGTTTCTAGATAGCTTCCAGTTTTCTAACATTTCTCCAATGTGGTTTTCTACATTGGCATACTCTTTCCTCTCCTTAGATATATCTAAATTTCCTGTATCTTTAACGTAAATTCAGTTGGCAATAGGGAAAGCATTCAGTCAAAACATTTACATGAATTTTTAATGATTATCATACATTTAATCCTTTGGGGGCAGTTGAATTGTAGAGACAATTGCTTAATCAAGAGTAACAAATATTAAATAGTGCATGATAGTCGGATAATGTTAATGTTTCTAATCATCATAAGTAATCTCACTGACACATTCTTCTAGAAAAAGAAG
This sequence comes from Pongo abelii, assembly GCF_028885655.2. NCBI lineage: Eukaryota > Metazoa > Chordata > Mammalia > Primates > Hominidae > Pongo > Pongo abelii. The sequence goes on along the minus strand of NC_071991.2, from coordinate 86,851,287 downwards.
ATACAATATTTATTCCCCTTGCACTTTTATAAAAAGTGTTCTCAAAATATTTTTTAAAATCATTCTTAGTTTTTATTTTCTTATATTCACAATGCTTAATAAGGTTTTGTAGACTGTCATGCTGAATGCATGTAATGTGTAGATTCAACTGTGCCTAGTTTAAAACACAAGCTATGGTCATCTCTTTGGTAAGCTTAAATATGTGTCTCTCTTTTATTCCAATTGAGTCCCTGGTAACTCACTTGTGTAACAATTATCACAGTTTTCACACCATTAACTACATTTAACTAAATTAACTACATTTTCTATTAATAGATTTTAAATTATTTGAGGAGTTTTTATGAAATTCCTAAAACTCTACATGCTGTTGGTAAATCCTAACCAGGATTTACCTGGGACACAGCCTTCCAGAGGGACCATCATCACCCAGATGCAAAACATAACATCCTTCTGTTCATCTACTCATCAACACCATTTCTCACCTGCCATGATTTCCCAGTAACTCATCCCTCTTGTAACTTATTATCTGAAATTAGTAAGATCAAGTTATCTCCCACTTCTTCTATAAAGCTCCATTTGCATATTTTGTGCTGATTGAATTCTTGCTATAAGCCAGAAACAATGTTTCTCTTGAAATTCTCTCAAAGGTATTCTTCTTCATTCTTGACAGAACTCAGAGACTGAGTTATTCCACATTTCCTTAAAAAATATGATTTTGCTGAAATTCTTTTTTTAGACTATGCTATCATTTGCCTTTATTTGTTAAAGATTTTAGCCTTCCTCACAATTGGACCCAAAATTCTTGAAAATATCAACCTCCACCTATATTATTCATCCAGAATTTATTTCTGCCTTTCATTTCCTTGACCTCCTCACTTTCTAGAACAGGTTATTCTACCTCAACTCAGTCATGTCCTCTCATGAGCAAATTTAGACTTTGTCATCAGAATTATCATGCAACCTCCATAATTTCAGAATACCACTTTCTATATCTCCAGTTAATGTGCACTAGAAATAATACCTTGCTCTATCAGGTCTAAGGAAGGAAACATGGCTCTCATTTCTGCCAGCCAATGATTAGGCAGGACTTACTATCTCTGCGTTGTCAGTGAGTACCACTCAGAGAGCCAAAACTCTCATTTCCACCAAGCAGTAATGAGAACAACCCCCTTAAGCCTTAATAAAGGTAAAGTGGAGAAAACACACTCTATATATACCTAAGAGTAATAAGAAAACTACCCTTTTCCCTAGCTGAGACAGTGGCCATAGACAGCCAACTAAATGGAAGGACTGACTAAGATCCAGAGTCTCATAAGAAAGTACCCCAAAATGTCCATATTTAAAAGAAATATCAATCATCATCTCAAGGACAAGAAAAATATCAAACAGAATTTAGAAAAATAATCAGTAGATACTGGCTGAGTGCAGTGGTTCGTGTCTGTAATCCCAGGAATTTGGGAGGCCAAGGCACGCAGATGACTTGTGGCAAGGAGTTCAAGATGAGGTTGAGCAGCATAGCAAGACCACACCTGTTTAAAATCAATAAAAAAATAGCTAGATGGATAAATTAAAAAACAGATTCCAGTACTAAGTTTACAGAGATGTTAGAGTTATCAGACAAAGGTTTTAAAGCAGCCGTTATACAAATACAAATGCTTCAACATGCTTGAATGGTAAAATAAAAAGTCTCAGGTAAAAAAAAAGGTCTAGGCACAAAATAGAAAGCATAAAGGAAAAACAAAGATTCTGGAAATGAAATGAACTTAGAAATTTAGGTGAGGAGATTTTCAAGCAAAGTGTTGAAGTTATAGACTGGTTTATTCTTGCTGCTTTTAGTGAAATTCAAGAAGAAATAAACAAATTAAAGAAATATTTATAAACATAAAGGAAATGGCCTACACACATTACAAAAGATACCAAAATTAAGACATTTACTGTATCAAGTTTTTTCTAGAGAAAAATATGAGTGTGTGGCATTATAACCTTTCGATTATACCTTAGATCAGAAATTCACAGTGTTCAGTCACACAAAAACTCTTAAGTAAATTAAAGGCTCATGCATTGACCGCCTTTGCCATATTAGCAGAACCAAAAAGTAAAAGAGATTATTTCAGCAAGATCTGTTGACAAATTTCCTGTTTAGTGGAGTGAATTCCCATGCCGTTTATGGAGAGACCCACAAGGTACGTGAGAATGTTATATGAGTAGAAACACTGCCACTTTTGTCCAGAAGGCACAGAAAGTACAAGTAAAAGAAAGCTGTTGAACTGCAATATTCCATAGTCAAGATATAAGATGGTAAGACTACTCAACTACAAATACGTTCTACTTTTTATGAAAAGGAATGAGTAACTTAGAGTCAAAAGCCCATAGGACTGAGCTATGAACCCAAAGGATGAATTCATGTGCTTCAGAAGATTATTCCCGGGCACTGACAAGTGAAGTTTGCCCGTCTAGATTTTGAAATTGCTTGGACCAGTTGATACTGGTTTTCCTTCAATTGTTTCAATCTTGGAATGGAAATATCTGTAGCTACTAAATATATCTGTCTCACCATTATATTTTTGATAACTTAATTCCTGTGTTTTAAAAACTTTACAGATGAAGAGAAATTGTGCTTCAGGATTGATTATAACCAGAGCCTCACCCATGCCTAATTTGTGTTACTTAGATGATGATACACAAAACTTTTGAGCATCTAAGCTTTAGACGAGATTTTGGGTTTTAGTTGATGCTGCAATGGGTTAAGATTTGGGGGTGGTTTGAATAGGGTGACTGTACTTTGTAGGTTGTATTCAGGTAAATCTGAGGTCCAGATTTTGGACTGTGATAGGCAGAATATGTCCCCTCCCAAGATGTCCACATTCAGAACCTATTAATGTTATGTTATTTAAAAATAAAATATTGCAGAAAGAATTTTGCTAATCAACTTTTTTTTTTTTTTTTTTTTTTTTTTTGAGATGGAGTCTTGCTCTGTCCCCCAGGCTGGAGTGCAATGGAGTGATCTCAGCTTACTGCAACCTCCATCTCCCAGGTTCAAGCAATTCTCCTGCCTCAGCCTCTCAAGTAGCTAGAATTACAGGCACCTACCACCACAAACAGCTAAGTTTTGTATTTTTAGTAGAGACGTGGTTTCACCATGTTGGTCAGGCTGGTCTCAAACTCCTGACCTCAGGTGATCCACCTGCCTCGGCCTCTCAAAGTGCTGGGATTACAGGCGTGAGCCACCACACCCAGCCTCAGCTGACTTTTTAAGATATGGAAGATAGAAGGTCACTATGCAAAAATCAATTCTTTTCACACCTACAAGCAATGAACAACTGGAATTTCACATTTAAAAACCAATATTATAATGGCACCAATAGAATAGAATATTTAGCATGGATCTAACAAAGTATGCCCAATATCTGTTGCAGAATTCTACAAAACACTGAGGAAAGAAATTACAGATCTAAATAAATGATGACATGCCCCATGTTTATGTATTGAAATATTCAACATTGTTAGAATTTTAGTACTTCTCTATTTGATCTGTAGATTCTTCAGCACAACCCCAGTCGAAATTCTAGCAAGCTATTTTGTAGCTATCAACATAATGAATCTAAAGTTTGTATGGGAAGATAGAAGACCTAGAGTAGAAAACAAAGTTCATAAGAAGGATTGAATTCAGAGGCCTTACACCATCCAATATTTGGAGACTTACTATAACAGCTATAGTAATCACAACATTCATTATTTGGGTGATGGGTACACTAGTAACCCAAACTCCAACATTATGCAATATACCCATGTAACAAACATCCGCATGTATCCCCTGAATCTTAAAACATAAAAAACAAAACAGCAAAAGCTATAAGAATCAAACTGCTGTGGAACTGACTTAAGAAAAACATATATAGGCCAATGGAACAGAATAGAGATACCAGTAGCAGACCAACACAAATATTGACAACTTATTTTGATGGAGGAGCAAAGGCAATTAAATAAACGACAGGCTATCCAAAAAACTGAGCACCTGTATACAAAATGTGAACTTAGACATAGATCTTATACATTACACAAAATTAACTCAAAATAAATCAAAATTTCAATATCTTTTTTTAATTTTATTATTATTATACTTTAAGTTTTAGGGTACATGTGCACAATGTGCAGGTTTGTTACATACATATACATGTGCCATGTTGGTGTGCTGCACCCATTAACTCGTCATTTAGCATTAGGTATATCTCCTAATGCTATCCCTCCCCCCTCCCCCCACCCCACAACAGTCCCCGAAGTGTGATGTTCCCCTTCCTGTGTCCATGTGTTCTCATTGTTCAATTCCCACCTATGAGTGAGAATATGCGGTGTTTGGTTTTTTGTTCTTGCGATAGTTTGCTGAGAATGATGGTTTCCAGTTTCATCCATGTCCCTACAAAGGACATGAACTCATCATTTTTATGGCTGCATAGTATTCCATGGTGTATATGTGCCACATTTTCTTAATCCAGTCTAATTGTTGTTGGACATTTGGCTTGGTTCCAAGTCTTTGCTATTGTGAATAGTGCCGCAATAAACATACGTGTGCATGTGTCTTTATAGCAGCATGATTTATATGCCATCTCAATCAAGCTACCAATGACTTTCTTCACAGAATTGGAAAAAACTACTTTAAAGTTCATATGGAACCAAAAAAGAGCCCGCATCGCCAAGCCCTAAGCCAAAAGAACAAAGCCGGAGGCATCACACTACCTGACTTCAAACTATACTACAAGGCTACAGTAACCAAAACAGCATGGTACTGGTACCAAAACAGAGATATTGATCAATGGAACAGAACAGAGCCCTCAGAAATAATGCCGCATATCTACAACCATCTGATCTTTGACAAACCTGAGAAAAACAAGCAATGGGGAAAGGATTTCCTATTTAATAAATGGTGTTGGGAAAACTGGCTAGCCATATGTAGAAAGCTGAAACTGGATCCCTCTCTTCCTTACACCTTATACAGAAATTAATTCAAGATGGATTAAAGACTAACATGTTAGACCTAAAACCATAAAAACACTAGAAGAAAACCTAGGCATTACCATTCAGGACATAGGCATGGTCAAGGACTTCGTGTCTAAAACATCAATATCTTTATATAAAAATGAACATTAAAAATATATATTATATAAATGTATATAAATATAAAATGCAAATATAGATATAAAATTCAAAACTATCAAACTTTTGGGAGAAAATCTATGTGACCTTGGTGAAGAGTTTTTAGAAAATTACGTAAAGCATGATCTGTCAAAGAAAGCATTGGTAAGTTGAATTTGTATAATTTTAAAATCCTATCTGTAAAAATCACTTTAAGAGACAAGCCAGGGCCAGACGCAGTGGCTCATGCCTGTAATCCCAGCACTTTGGGAGGCCAAAGCGGGTGGATCAAGAGGCCAGCAGTTGAACAATCCTGGCCAACATGGTGAAACCCCGTCTCCACTAAAAAAAATATATATATAAATTAGCTGGGCATGGTGGTGGATGCCAGTAATCCCAGCTACTCGGGAGGGTGAGGCAGGAGAATTGCTTGAACCAGGACCCGGGAGGCGGAGGTTGCAGTGAGCCGAGATCGCGCCACTGCACTCCAGCCTGGATTATGGAGCGAGATAGCGTCTCAAAAAACAAAAAAACAAAAAAACAAAAAACAAACCAAAACAAAAAACAGAGACAAGTCACAGGCTAGGAGAAAATATTTGCAAAATACATAGTTAATAATGAATTTATATCCAAAATATACATTTAAAAAAACACAAAAACTCAAAATTAATAAAACATTCCAATTAAAAAAATAGGCAAAAGACATATGACCAAAGAGGACTCAGAAAAGGGAAATAAGCATGTGAAAATGTATTCATCATTATTTGTCATTAGAAGAATGTTAATTAAAAATACTATGAGATGGCATTTCTGACCTATTAGAATAACCAAAATCCAAAAACCTAACAATAACAATTGCTGGTGAGGATTCAGAGCAACAGCAACTTTCATTCATTGCTGGTAGAAATGCAAAATATTTCAGCCACATTGGATGACAATTTGGCTATGTCTTAGAAAACTAAACCTACTTACCATAGGATCCAGCAATCACACTCCATGGTATTTCACAAATGACTGGAAAACTTACATCCACACAAAAACATGCACGTGAATGTTTACAGCAGCTTATTCATCACCACCAAATCAAGAAACAAGAAAGATGAACTTCAACTGGTAAATGAGTAAATAAAATGTAGTATATTTATACAATAGAATACTATCCAATGATAAAAATACATGTGCTATCAAGCCATGTAAAGACATGGATAAATCTTAATTGCATATTGCAAAGTGAAATAAGGAAGTCTAACTAAGCTACATAGTATGATTTCATTTATATGGTATTTTGGAAAAGCAAAATTATAAAGACAGTAAACAGATAAGTAGTTGATAAAGATCCAGGAGTCGGGTGAACTGGGGGGTTAAATTAGTAAAACAGGGAATTATTTAGGGTGATTAAACCATTTTATATGATAATTTAATGGCAGACACACTATATATTTGTCAAAACTATTAAAACTTTGCAGCACAAAGAATGAACATTAAATATGAAAATGTTTTAACAATCATTTAGGAAGCAGAGGACCCTAGGATGAAATACAGACTGTAACCCTCAAATAATATAACTATGGTAAAAATATATAAAGCAATCTAACTGAATGGGGGATGCTGATCTAAGTAACCTTGCAAATGATTGCCTTCTATACGACTAAAGGCAAAAAGCACTGTACATAAACACCGTACTTTAATTGATAAAGTTGTTACCCATGAAGGTATGAGTTAACAATTCTGAAACAACTACATACTTGTACTGGGATTAAACAATAAAACAAATGGACAATGCATAATGGGAGCCAGATTTCTCATTTTTGAAGCTCAAGTTTACAGAAAAGCAAGAGGAGAAAACTGGAATGATCCATGTGGTGATGCATTAGAATAGGAGACAACAGTATGGAATCATGTTCAGCTTAATATAGATACAGATGCTTATGTGTAGACATGTGTATATGCATTGGTTAGTACACACAAATACCCTTTTTGCTCTATCAGTTGAGAGGGGATAGAAACAATGGCATCCCAAGAGGAAGAAACTCACCTATCACTCAGACTTTTTTTTTCCCTAATACCATACTCCAATAAAAGGAACTGGGTCTTGGAAAGATGACTGATTCTCAGGCTTCAGCAGGGAACATATAAATTGAATGAGGAACATTTTGTAATATCAGAAAGTTAAAAAATGCTTTCAAAAAACTCCTACAATAATGCGGGTATATAAGAAATACCCAGGAACCAATATAAAGCCAATTGCCAAAGCTGCAACAATTCAAGAACCCAAATAAAGCAACATTGGATTATAAGTCAAAGTATTAAATATACATTTATGAGTCCATATTGATATAAAAAATTGAATAAACTCATAAGTGGAGATAGTTAAATATCCCTTGCAGAAGATTCCCACACAATTTATGTAGATATTCTACTCTCAAGGAGGTGGAGCATAGCTTTTCAGACCTTAAGTTTCTGCTGCTCATAGTGAATTCCTTCCAAAGAGAACAACGGGAAAAAGAGTAAGTTTACAGTGGAGAAACCGGACAAATACTACCTCAGCCTGATGAGAAAGGTCAACATCAACAGTCATAAATCATGGTGATAATATCTATCTTTGATGTGATATGATGGGAATGAGACCTAACCTCCATTATCTTTCTCCCTAAAACCCATAACCAAGGCTAATCATGAGAAAAACATCAGACAAATCCCAATTGAGAGACAGTCTAGAAAATACCTGACCAGTACTCATCAAAACTGTTAAGGTGACCCAAACAGAAAAACTCCGATAAACTGTTCGAAGCCAGTACAGCCTAGGAGACATGACAATTTAATGTAACATGATCTTCTGGATGACATCATATGGTAACATAACAAGGACATTAGGTAAAGACTAAGGAATTCTGAAGAAAGTATGGACTTTGGTTTACGATAACATAGAAATATCGATTGGGACAAATGTACCATACTGATGTCAGATACTAATAATAGGGATAATTGAGTATGGAACTCCGTTATTCTCTTTTTTATTATAAATCCAAACTATTCAGAAATTAAGTTCATTTTTAAAAAGTTATGGGCCATGCAAGCACATATTTCTCAAATCTGTGCAATGGTTCACATTTAACAAAAAATGTTACTCCTCAGAGCCAGACAATCTAACATAATGCCCACAATTGTATTCAATTCCAAACCCAGGATTTTGGAGCACACGTCTTTGTGTGGGGCAACCTGTAGATGAGTGAGGGCTTTCCAACCTGGATTGCATGGCACAATATGCAGAGTAGTTAAAAACACAATCTCTGAAAACAAAACACCCAGTGTAAATCCTAGCTCTATTGCTTACGAATCTTTTGACTTTGATGTTGGTTAAGGAAGGGAGATTGCTTTGCAGGGATTGCCATAACAGATAAAAAAAAAATCACAGTTGGTTTTTTATGTATTATTTTCCTGTCAATAAAATTTACACAAGGTTTAGTAGCTTTGAGGCAATTTACATTTAGTCTGCTCCAGGGCACTTGTTGACTCAATTCTTATTTCTATAGCTCAGTCTGAAGATTGTTTTTGTTAACAACAGGCTTTGGTGTTCTTGCAAATCCACAACTGTACCCAACTCCCCAGTCAAGAAATAAGCTTAACATCCTCAGTCTTGGCTTCTAGGGAAGTGCAAAGTGGAGTAACCTGGGGTGAATAGTTACAGTCCCACCCTTGCCTCAGAGCTACATTACTTTAGATTACTCTTCCAACTGGAAATTTTTAGGGATGTTAAGTGGGGAATATGCCACACATAATTGAGAGGGATATAGTACACAGAAAAGTAAATAGAATGATTACTTGTAAATTGTTGAATCAATAACTGCTTCCAACAGGAAGGTTCTGAAGGTCCAGGAGTACATCAAGGCATCTCTGAAACTGGGGATTCAGATACCCACATCTGACATTTTTATTATTAAAAACAATAATAAAAATGCATGTACTCTGACCCGAAGATATCAGAACTAAAGCTAAGCAGGCAAAGGGAGAGATGCCCACTATCATTCCTTTGTGTTATTATCTCGAATTTAATTCAATAAAACATTGTGAAATCCAAGCCTTAGATACTTCATTCCCATTCTTTTGGGAAGTAGGAACTGAAAAGCCACCTGCTTCTATTTACTCTGCTCAAGTTTATACTACTACCATATATCTGAAAATAATCAGCTTTTCACACCACTCCACTGACTCTCAGGAACAATATGAGAACTCATTAGGTTACAGCTGTGAATTGCATAAAGTATTTATGAGCATAGTGTCATTTAAATGTAATTTACAGTGTTATTCTCATTCAATAATTTTTGGTGTGACCTGTGTTCTGAAAATTTCCACTTGTTCCACTTTATAGTTAATGATAAAATGTCATTCAAGCTGCAATTAAAAAAAGATTTAAAGCAAATATTAAACTAAATAAACTATAGGACTTATTTTCTGAAGTGACGGAGAAAAAAAGAGCAATGAAAATAATTCTAGCATGGAACAGAAAAGATATAAATTTGTAAAAGAAATAATTTTTCAAAAAAATTGTAAAGCAGAAATATGTGTATTTTCACACATAGTTCAGAGATCACATAAATGCAAAGAGAAGTGACAGTTGCTGAAATAAATGTGTTTTTTTATGAAAAGCAAAGTAGTAAAACAAGCAAAATAGATGCATAAAATGGGTAAATTTTCAGTGTATTAGTTATTGCTGCCTCAGGGCAGCTATAAATTACAAACTTGTTTTTAAACTTTTTTTAGTATTCATGAATGTATTCTGAGTCTGTTCTTCCTTCTACCACTCTTGTGATTTGACCCTTTGCTTATTTATAATCTTCTTTGAAGTACATAAATTAAAGGATACCAGATATCTGGATGGAGAAGATTCATATAAAAAATAAAATGTAATTGTGGATAAGATACTAACTTTGGAAGTATCATCATTATAAGAAAATCCTAAGGAAGGGATCCAGTTTCAGCTTTCTCCATATGGCTAGCCAGTTTTCCCAGCACCATTTATTAAATAGGGAATCCTTTCCCCATTGCTTGTTTTTCTCAGGTTTGTCAAAGATCAGATAGTTGCAGATATGTGGCATTATTTCTGAGGGCTCTGTTCTGTTCCATTGATCTATATCTCTGTTTTGGTACCAGTACCATGCTGTTTTGGTAACTGTAGCCTTGTAGTATAGTTTGAAGTCAGGTAGTGTGATGCCTCCATCTTTGTTCTTTTGGCTTAGGATTGACTTGGCGACGCGGGCTGTTTTTTGGTTCCATATGAACTTTAAAGTAGTTTTTTCCAATTCTGTGAAGAAAGTCATTGGTAGCTTCATGGGGATGGCATTGAATCTGTAAATTACTGTGGGAAGGATGGCCATTTTCACGATATTGATTCTTCCTACCCATGAGCATGGAATGTTCTTCCATTTGTTTGTATCCTCTTTTATTTCCTTGAGCAGTGGTTTGTAGTTCTCCTTGAAGAGGTCCTTCCCATCCCTTGTAAGTTGGATTCCTAGGTATTTTATTCTCTTTGAAGCAATTGTGAATGGGAGTTCACTCATGATTTGGCTCTCTGTTTGTCTGTTATTGATGTATAAGAATGCTTGTGATTTTTGTACATTGATTTTGTATCCTGAGACTTTGCTGAAGTTGCTTATCAGCTTAAGGAGATTTTGGGCTGAAACAATGGGGTTTTCTAGATATACAATCATGTCATCTGCAAACAGGGACAATTTGACTTCCTCTTTTCCTAATTGAATACCCTTGATTTCCTTCTCCTGCCTAATTGCCCTGGCCAGAAATTCCAACACTATGTTGAATAGAAGTGGTGAGAGAGGGCATCCCTGTCTTGTGCCAGTTTTCAAAGGGAATGCTTCCAGTTTTTGCCCATTCAGTATGATATTGGCTGTGGGTTTGTCATAGATAGCTCTTATTATTTTGAGATACGTCCCATAAATACCCAATTTATTGAGAGTTTTTAGCATGAAGAGTTGTTGAATTTTATCAAAGGCCTTTTCTGCATCTATTGAGGTAATCATGTGGTTTTTGTCTTTGGTTCTGTTTATATGCTGGATTACATTTATTGATTTGTGTATACTGAACCAGCCTTGCATCCCAGGGATGAAGCCCACTTGATCATGGTGGATAAGCTTTTTGATGTGCTGCTGGATTCTGTTTGCCAGTATTTTATTGAGGATTTTTGCATCAATGTTCATCAAGGATATTGGTCTAAAATTCTCTTTTTTTGTTATGTCTCTGCCAGGCTTTGGTATCAGGATGATGCTGGCCTCATAAAATGAGTTAGGGAGGATTCCCTCTTTTTCTATTGATTGGAATAGTTTCAGAAGGAATGGTACCAGCTCCTCCTTGTACCTCTGGTAGAATTCGGCTGTGATTAAAGACTTAAATGTTAGACCTAAAACCATAAAAACCCTAGAAGAAAACCTAGGCATTACCATTCAGGACATAGGCATGGGCAAGGACTTCATGTCTAAAACACCAAAAGCAATGGCAACAAAAGCCAAAATTGACAAATGGGATCTAATTAAACTAAAGAGCTTCTGCACAGCAAAGGAAACTACCATCAGAGTGAACAGGCAACCTACAAAATGGGAGAACATTTTCGCAACCTACTTATCTGACAAAGGGCTAATATCCAGAATCTACAATGAACTCCAACAAATTTACAAGAAAAAAACAAACAACCCCATCAAAAAGTGGGCGAAGGACATGAACAGACACTTCTCCAAAGAAGACATTTATGCAGCCAAAAAGCACATGATAAAATGCTCACCATCACTGGCCATCAGAGAAATGCAAATCAAAACCACAATGAGATACCATCTCACACCAGTTAGAATGGCAATCATTAAAAAGTCAGGCAACAACAGGTGCTGGAGAGGATGTGGAGAAATAGGAACACTTTTACACTGTTGGTGGGACTGTAAACTAGTTCAACCCTTGTGGAAGTCAGTGTGGCGATTCCTCAGGGATCTAGAACTAGAAATTCCATTTGACCCAGCCATCCCATTACTGGGTACATACCCAAAGGACTATAAATCATGCTGCTATAAAGACACATGCACACGTATGTTTATTGCGGCATTATTCACAATAGCAAAGACTTGGAACCAACCCAAATGTCCAACAATGATAGACTGGATTAAGAAAATGTGGCACATATACACCATGGAATACTATGCAGCCATAAAAAATGATGAGTTCATGTCCTTTGTAGGGACATGGATGAAATTGGAAATCATCATTCTCAGTAAACTATCGCAAGAAAAAAAACCAAACTCTGCATATTCTCACTCATAGATGGGAATTGAACAATGAGAACACGTGGACACAGGAAGGGGAACATCACACTTCGGGGAATGTTGTGGGGTGGGGGGAGGGGGGAGGGATAGCATTGGGAGATATACCTAATGCTAGATGACGAGTTAGTGGGTGCAGCGCACCAGCATGGCACATGTATACATATGTAACTTACCTGCACATTGCGCACATGTACCATAAAACCTAAAGTATAATAATAATAATAATAATAAATAAATAAATAAATAAAAAGAAAATCCTAGTAAAACATAAGATTTTACTTCATCTTCTCTTATCCAAACTTTATTTTAACAAATATAAAACTTATTCTTTTGCTTTTCTCTTTCAAAAATGGACAATGCCACACCCCATGACTATGAAAGTTTTAAATGACAGTCTTAGTTCATCTGACCATACCTTTTTCATGGGTTTATAATGCTGCAGTGAAAATGGTAATGAGATACAGAAAATAGAAAACAGCTGTAGATTAAAATGTTTTTTAGTATGGCAACGAATCTTTCAGTAGAAAAGTCATTTTGTTGTACAAATCTGGAGACCTAAACAGCATATTCTCTAGTGCTACAGAGAACAGAGCAAAGTACCTCTTAATGGAGTTACCCCAAAGTTGATGCACCCTAAAGTTCCTATCTGGCGTCCATTCCTGCAATTGCAATTAGGAATTAAAGCAAATATCTCAAGAACTATAAGAAATGTTTAATTTGGATTTTAAGCAGAAAATCAATACCTAAAAATGAACTTTAAATAACTGCCCAAAGTGCAGATTGTAAGAAAGTAGTAAGTTAAAGTTAAGTCCACAGTTAATGCATTTTTCATAAGACCTACAGGAATCCCCCTTCTTAAGGATGCTGAAACTTAAAATGAACTCAAAACCTGGCAAATAACAGAACAAAAGATCAAGAACAAAATTAGGAATAATAAACATAGCCACTTTAACAATATGAAGTAAGAAGGTTTAAAGTTATAAAAATATACTCAGACCACAGTGTGTTTATAAACCTATGTTACCTATAATTTGCTATGCAATATGCTTAAGAAAAGTGATAGTAAATTTATAGAGCTTATTTCATATATGGAATTTGTCCCAACAAAATCTTTTGTTGTCTTCATTAAATTAAAAATAAGTAAGATCTATTTGGTTGTAATGACAGAGAAGTCCTTTGCTTACAGAATGTATAATCTGTATTTCATAACTGATAACAGAAAGTCTGTAGGTTTGATAGAGGGAATGGTGACTTATTCTAAAGTCAAAGACTCTGGATTAATGAGAAGATAATCACAGGAGGATGCAGCAGAAATGATCTATGAATTAACTTTAGCATCAAATAAGGGCAAACCACCAAATCATAGCCAGAGCCTGTCGAGAAGCTTACTTTTCTACCTTGTTTAAGAACACCCCCTACTGTCCACTGCAGGCTGCCCTAATTGTGCAGAAAGACTCCAAGTTACACTGTATTTTTTCAACCACTTTTTACGAATAACAGATTATGGTAGACTAATGGTGCCAAAATGGAAAGTACTTAAGAAAAGTATTGTCTAATAATGAGATCCTTTTGAAAATACCTATTCCTGTGAGTGGACCCATTTTTGTGAGTGCACACAGGTCAGTATACTGTCCTGAAATTCAAAAACGTAAAGTAAAGACTTTAGCTTTACTACAGTCTCCTATGACTTTATGTTTCAACTTTCTTATAGTTTATTCTATATGGTTTATATACAGTTTATTATGTTCAAGAGGAAAAATGCAAGACTAAGATAAAATCTACTTAATCTTTTTTAAATAGCTAAACTTTTTGTGTATCAGTAATTTTATCTTCACTTTTGAGTTCAAAAATAATCATGGTCATGCACAGTTAATTTTTCTGCATATATTACCTATTACATATAGGTATCGCTATAATGGATCTATTATACTCATTACATCAATCAAAAATTGGCATAAAATATAGAAATGTATGAGTTAATATCTGATAGAAACTGTAAAAGAAAATCGATTTTTAAAATCCAGTAGCCTTACCACTTCTTCCTCTCACTCACAAATATGCATGACCAATAGCTATGTTGGAAAAGCAACTTTTAAAATTAGATTTTAAATACGTGGAAATAGAAATTTTTACAACAGTTCTCTCTCATCGCTAACAACTATATTAAATCAGTGACCATTCTTCTATGTTGATTTTCCCCTACTCCGCTATAAGTTCTGGAAGGAACCAAGTCTTATCTGACTCTGACTCAAAATCATTTAGTACAGCACCCTAGTTGTTACCTAGGTATAAAATAAATGTTTATTGAGATGACAAATACAAAGAGCATATACATATGGTTAAGAGATCAACCTCACAATTATTTTTCACCTAAAAGCTGCATTTTACAATAATTATTAAAACAGTTCTATTGTGAAATATGACACATTCAGGAATGCAAATAAAACAATTGCAACGCTTAACAAATTATTATAAAGCTAACACTATTGTAATCAAACCCAGGCTGAAAAACAACCTGTATACCAATAATCGCCTCTCCTCAAAGTGTAACTTTACTGATAGCTATTTTTTTATTTATACTTTTATCACCTGAGTGCAACTGTAAACACTAGTGTGTAGTTTTATCTCTTTATTCACTTCATACAAACACCATTGTACTGTATTCACTCATCTGTAACAGACTTTATTTATTTAGTGTCAACTATTGTAAGGTTATCCACGTTACTCGGTTAAAGTAGGCTATTATTTTGTTTCTGAGTGTTCCATTTCCTGAATGTTGAATAGTATTTATTTCATCTACTTATCTATTTTATTGTTGATGGGCATTCATGCTATCTCCAGTGTTTGGCTTTTATGCATTATGCTGCCATGAACGTTCTTGTGTACACCTATATATCTATATCCAGAAACAAAACACTGGGGCATGTAGAATACATAGGTTTACTTTATTAAATACTGCTAAAGTTATCCAAAGTATCTTGTGATAATTTTGAAAAAAATATTTACTTCCACCAGCAGTCCCTTTTGCTCTATGTTCTCACCAATTCTTTGTATTGTATAGAATTTTTTGTTTCATTGATTGACAGATTAGTGATAGCTATTTTTGTAGATGCCAGTTGAGGTTTTCATTTGTAATTTCCTTATTAGGAGGGTGAACACTTTTCCAAATGATTATTGGCCATTTGGATATCCCGTTTTGTGAAATACCAGTTCAAGTATTTTGTCCATGATTTTCCTGAATCATCTGACTTTTTCTTATTGATTTCTAGGAGCTCTTTATAAATTCACCATATGAGCCCTTACTCTGTTCTGCATGTTACCTTTTCACTCTCTTAATGATATATTCTGATGAACAAAATTTTTGTTTTTAATACAGACCATTTTGGCAATCTTTATTTTACGATTAGTGCTTTTTTCTATATTGTTAAAAATCTTTTCTACCCCTGAGGTCATATTATCTTCAAAAGATTTATGCTTTGTTTGGTCTCACCTTCAGTTGTTCTTTTGAAGAGTGAAAGGTAGAAGTCATGCTTTTTAAATTATTATTGTTTCTTATATTGATGTATCATCATATACTGGGAAGACCATCTGTTCCTTCCTGCTCTGCTGAACAATCTTTATCATGAATTAAGTGTTCATAGATGTGTAGGGTCTATTTATGGACTCTCTTCTTTGCTCCAGTAGCCTGTTTGTCTCTATCTTTGTGTCATACCATTATACACCAAAAGCTGGATATTTATAATAAATCTTCATATTTTCTATAGTAACTTCTCTCATCTTATGCTTCTGTATTATTGCTTTGCCTATTCTTATTCGTTTACACTTGCATACAATATTAGATTGATTCTGCCAATTTCCACAAAAATATTTGTTGGAATTTTGATTTTTTCATTGCACCTATAGATCAGTTTGAAAATCAGAGACATATGTAAGTTATTGAATCTTTCAATCCATGAACTTGGTATATTTCTCTATTTACTTAGGTCTTCTATAACTTTAGCAATAATATTTTATAATATTCTTTGTAGAAATTAAATTTTTTATTAGCATTATTCCTATGTATTTGATGTTTTAAAACCATCAAAATGCTATATTTTTGTTTTATTTTAAATTATTTGCTTATTATACAGAGATAATTGAGTTTTGCATATGGGCCCTATAAACAACTATTATGATAACTTTACATTAATTTTAACAATTTATCTTATATTATTCTTGATTTTTCTATACATACAATAAATATAAGAAAGCTTATGTTATCTTTTAAATAATATTTTTTCTCTTCATGTAGTTGTTACAACTTCTGATAGATTGTTGCATGGAAATGGTGAGAACAGACATATTTGTCTTGTTCCAAATCTCAGAGAGAAAGGTATCAACAATTCATTATTAAGTATGATAGTTACTGTAGAGCTTATATATACATCTTTTATCACATTTGGTTATCCTCTATTCCTTTTTTGCTATTTCTTTTCTTTTGCTTAGAGCTTCTGTTATGAATACATGTTAAATTTTTATCAAATGCTTTTTCTGAATTAATTCATATTTTTAAAATTTACTTGATTTTTGTAGTGATCAACATCAATTAATTTTTAAACGTGAAATTGTAATGGTTTCCTGGAATAAACAGTTGTGTATTAGTGTGGGGGGGGCACAGAGTTAATGAACTTTGTTTTTGAATTTGAGCCTTTCATTTATTTATAGTTAATGCAGTCTTAATGATTAAGGGTTTAAATCTCCTATTTTACTATGTGCTTTTTATTTATTAGTGTTTTATAATTTGTTTAAAGATTTTTTATCATTTTTTCCCTTTAGTTAGTTTGGAAGTTATTCACTCTTAATATTCCTTTGTAGGTTTTTTTGTTGGCAATTACAACAAGGATTCTTAATAAAATCTAATTATAGCTGGAACTTTTGCATTACCTGGATAACCAAAGGACTTTAAGTAATTGTATTTCCATTTACTTCCCTCAAAATATATATGCTATATTTCTCTATATATACTGTTTCATGATGAACTATGAAATCAAGACAATAGATGTACATAACCAGAATTTGTTTAGATTTACCACATAGTAACCTTTATGTTGATTTTCATTTTTTTTTTCTGCCTTCCCATTTTTCATCTGGTAACATTTCCTTCTACATGAAGAACATTCTCTAGTATTTTCATTAGGGCAGCACTTCTGTTGACAGATATTGTTACTGTGTCTTCTGAAAATTCTCGTGTGTTATTTTTTAAAGGTATTTTGCTAGCTTTCAGTAGCTGGAATACTAGGTTAGTAGTTAATTTTATTTATTACACCATCTTCCAGATTCCTTTGTGTCTAATAAGAAGACAGATGTTTGTTAATCTTTCGAAACTAACCCATCTTTAATATGTATTTACGTTAAAATTCTCTCTCAATTTGATTTCCTGTAGTTTTACTATGAGGTAGAAATTTATTTAATTATATTGCTTGATATTTATTACATCTGTGAAACTATTAATATTTATTATGGTCTAAATATGTTCTCCAAAATTCATATACACCAATGTTATAGTATTTACAGGTAGGATTTTTAGGAGGTAAGTAAGAAGGGCTGCACTCTGGTGAATGGGAATAATGATATTAAAGAGGCTTCACATTGCATTCACCCTTTCTTCCCCTTCCATCCTCCTGCCATGTGAGGACACAGCTTTCAAAGTGCCATCTTGGTGGCCAAAAGCAGCCCTCATAAGACACAAAACATGCGAACACCTTGATCTTTGCCAATCTAGTCCACAGAACAGTGAGAAATCAATTTATGTTATTACCCAGTTGTGGGTAATTTTATAGTAGCAAGTTTTCAGCTAGTATATAAATTTTTATTGTGACCCATTTGCCTTCATTTGTCCTTCCATGACTCTGATAAAAATACATTCTAGATCATTCTACTGTATCATCTAGATCTCTAATCCACTAATTTTCCCCTCCAGGATTATTTCATGTCTATGTGTTTCCTTCTGTTTTTTTCTGATTTATTTCTAGTTTGTCAAATATCTCTTTACATATTTTGATCTCGTGTTAAACCCATTCACTGAGTTGAGTTATTCATCTTAGATATTGTTGTTTTTCAGTACTAAAATTTACACTTGGTTCTTTTATAAATCAGCCTTGTAAATTTGTGTTGTTGCTAGTTCTCTTTTTTAATCTCATCTTAATTTCCTTGAGTATAGAAGGCATATTTATTTTCATTTTTTTCCAATAATTTCAATATCTGAAGATCTTGTGGGCATTTTTTTTATTTAACATGGTATTTCTGCTGGCTCACCTTCAGATTGCCTTGTATACTCATGTGTCTAGCTATTGGGGGAACCAGCCCCCAATATTTCAACGTAATTTCTTTCTATTTTCCATAAGTGTCGGCCAGCTGAGAAATAAAGAGAAAGAGCACAAAGAGAGGACTTTTACAGCTAGGCCTCCGGGGGTGACATCACATATCAGTAAGACTATGATGCCCACCTGAGCTGCAAAACCAGCAGGTTTTTATTGAGGATTTCAAAAGGGGAGGGGGTGCAATAACAGGGAGTAGGTCACAAGATCACATGCTTCAAAGGGCAAAAAGGAGAACAAAGATCACATGCTTCTGAGGCCAATAAAGATCACAAGGCAAAGGGCAAAGCAAACATCACAAGGCAAAATCAAAAACTCCTGATAAGGGTCTATGGTCAGCTGTGCATGTATTGTCTTGATAAACATCTTAAACAACAGAAAACAGGGTTCAAGCGCAGAGAACCGGTCTGACCTCAAATTTACCAGAGTGGGGTTTCTTCCCCACCCTAATAAGCCTGAGGGTACTGCAGGAGACCAGGGCATATTTCAGTCCTTATCTCAACTGCATAAGACAGACACTCCCAGAGTGGCCGTTTATAGACCTGCCCCCAGGAATGCATTCCTTTCCTAGGGTCTTAATTATTAATATTCCTTGCTAGGAAAAGAATTCAGTGATATCTTCCCTACTTGAATGTCCATTTATAGGCTCTCTGCAAGAAGAAAAATATGGCTCTATTCTGCCCAACCCTGAAGGCAGTCAGACCTTATGGTTGTCTTCCCTTGTTCCCTGAAAACTGCTGTTATTCTGTTCTTTTTCAGGGTGCACTGATTTCATATTGTTCAAACACACATGTTTTACAATCAATTTGTACAGTTAACACAATAGTGGTCCTGAGGTGACATACATTCTCAGCTTACAAAGATAACAGGATTAAGAGATGAAAGATTTTTATAAGAAATTATAAAATTATTAATTTGGGGAACTGATAAATGTCCATATTAAAATGAAATCTTCACAATTTATGTTCCTCTGCCATGGCTCCAGCCAATCTCTCCATTCAAGGTCCCTGATTTCCTGCAACATCTAGCTATCTTTGCTTATGGGACAGAAATTTTGTTGTATTCTTCCAGATAATATTTTTCTTTTGTTTCTGCCAGATGCCTGGGGACACAAGTTATCTAAGACCCTTTTAATACAATTTCTGAGATAGCTTTTTTCTGAGCTTCAAATATAACTCTAAACGGGGCTATAAGCTGTATAAAAGCTGGTAGACTTCTAGTTCATTTGTTCAATCTTTTTTTCCCCATTTTAAAATGCCAGTGGTTTTATAGCACCACTTTAACAGGCTCTGACTATAACCTTTCCGCCATACCCTAAGGTGCTAAAAAATACTGATCGGCTTTTCAGCCATCTCTTCCAATTTAACACATGACCTCAGAACATAAGCAGCTCTGAAAAGGGAAGACCTACTTTTCTAATCTTTCCATACTTCTGACATTCTTTAGAACTTTAAAATTGAATAGTTCTGCTGTTCAATTCATAATTACATCTCCGATGCCTTCAACCTGATTTTGTCTACTTTTGCCAGTTTTCTTAGAGGGTTGTTATAAATTCACACGTCTATTACTATAGAAGGTCATACTTTAACATCTATTTCTTATTATGTAATACCTGTTGGTTCTTGAACATTCAGAAAGTGTTAAAAAGCACAAAGAAACAAAAACTTTTTTTCATAAAATCCAGAATTATCTACTGCTAGCATTTCACATACAAATTTCCTTTTTTTCCTATGTATGTGTATTTGAGTATCCATATAATCTTTTGTAACACTGGCTCATATAATACATACTAATTTATAGTCTGTTGGTTTACTCAATATTTTACAAATATTTTTTCATGTTGCTAAGTCATCTTCTAAAATGTTTGTGAGAGTCATTAATACTTTATTAAAAACATATGTGATTATAAGAATTAAAGTTATAGAAAAATTATAAGGAAAAGAAAAATCAACTGAGCACTATTAACACCAGATAAGTATGACTGTAAATATTTCTCAAGAGATAGATAAATATAGAAATGGACATGTAGGTCGATAGGCAGAAATAAAGTTTTTAAGGATGAGATCTTATTTCACATATTATTTTCAGAGGAATTTTTAAATTTTATTTGCATTTCAAGTCAAATAAACTCTGAAGAAGTACATTCAAAATTGACAAACTTTATGTATTTCTTAACAAGAATATATACATATATACATTATACAATTATATACACAGAGAAAGATATAAATAAATTTTGATATGTTATTGAAGGATTAATTTGACACTTATGATTGCTCCTCTCCCCTTAGGTATATGCTAGATTTCCAGTTAAG
This sequence comes from Pongo abelii, assembly GCF_028885655.2. Lineage (NCBI taxonomy): Eukaryota > Metazoa > Chordata > Mammalia > Primates > Hominidae > Pongo > Pongo abelii. The sequence goes on along the minus strand of NC_071991.2, from coordinate 86,830,167 downwards.
TGGAAATAATTCTGGCACAGATGTACTTAAGAAGGAAGACCAGATCATAGGTCTTCAAACAAAAACTGCAATGTCAGCAATAAATGTCAAATTGTCTCCCCAACTTATTGTCTGGCCCTAAAAATAGCAAGCCCAGGTGAGATTCTTCAGGAATAGGTAGGCTCTCAAATATATTTTATATCTATTTTCCATGCTGGATCAAGAAAGTAAGACTTTACTGGATGTACTGAATCACTGTCTTTCACAGAAGCACGTCTGGGCTCTGAGCATGGAGTTCAGCACCTTCCGATGCTGCATAGAATCACGATGAAATGTTTTGTCTCTCCTTGGCCTTTACTTGTCAGGGCTTATGTCATAAAGTATTCATTTTCTGTTTCCTTGTTGCTAATGAATTTTTCCACTGGATTTTACTGCTATTTGTTTATTTTCCTAGTTATGAGATAATGCTGATCCCAGCCACAGTCCCCAAAGCCTGCTTTTGTTGGTCCTCTTCTAGTTGGTGTCCCTGCCTCTACTCTAATAATACATCTGTTCTATCTTCCTTAGAACAGTCAGAATGAGCATCACAAAACATTAATCAGATCATCTCTCTTCTACTTAAACTCCTCCATTGACTCCCCTGGACTTGGCCCTGCCACTTCCTTCACGCTTTTCACTCCTGTATTTCCTTCATTCCTACCGCTTCTCTCCAGTATCTCCCTCACTCCTACTACAACACAGTGGCCTCTGTCTGTCTTTCAAACAGCACAAGCCTGAAGCCATCTCAGGGGCTTTGCATTTTTCCTTCCTGTTACATAATTCTTTTCTTTGAAATTTCACTAGGACATTTTTCTTCTCATTATTCATATTTTAAGTTGGTACTGCAAAGCAGTCTTCCTTACCCACCTCACTAAATGAGGTCCTGGACATTTTGTGTTATTTTTCCATTTATCTTTTCCATAACACTTCTCAATTCAGGAAAATATTTATTTGTTTATTTCCTTATTTACTCACTTATTTTATGTGAGTCCAGAACAAAGGAGGAAGAGTCTGAAATTTTACCTTACTTGAAACTTAACAGGTGAGCCTGCCACATCTTTCTCTTTGCTCTAAGGGGATGAGATGATCCTGGGCCAAAGACAGTGTACATTATTATTCACAGCAATAGTGTCTGCGTCAGTTTCTGAAGCCCCAATTCCCACAGGATGAGTCAAAGAGGATCAGGAAACACCTGAACACAAGTGAGTTATATTACAGGAGAGAAATTCTGAGCTTAAGAAAGTCAAAACTTATAGACTAGACTTTAAGAAAACCTCCCCTTTGCTCCAGAGAAATACTCTAAATACACACTACATATTCTAAGGATGTGTGTGTTGGGGCTCAGAAACAGATATCTTAAAATATGGTGCTATGTACGTGCTAAGTTGAAAAAGGAACCTCGGGTTTCTCTGACCTACCCCTTCTCCTGTGCTGTCTCTCCCCAGGCATAGGATTTTCTAAAGTTCCTTGTCTGCCTAAGGTCCAGACCTGCCAAAGAAGAAAACTACCTTCAGTGCTTCCCCTGAGTTTTCCTTAACTGAACCTATATTGTAGGAAGGAAGACTAAAGTCTGTCAACAAACCAGGACAGACTTTTGTCACAAATCATTGTCCATTCTGTGGGCCCAACAGGCTTTGCCCTAGACCATTATATGTTCTTCAAGCCCACTGAATTCTCCCTAGTAATTATTTCTTGTCCCTCAACAGAATTCCTCTTCTCCCTCCTTCCTACAACCTGTTTTGCCAGGATTCAAGCCTCCATTTCTTCTGTAACCTTAAGATGGTATATAAGCTCCTGCACCTCACTGGGGAGTTGGATCTTCATTTTGAAGGCTTTCAGACGTAAAAGTTAAATAAAATTTTATGTTTTTTCTCCAATTAATATGCCTCTTGCAAGTTACCTTCAGCCTTTACATGTATTTTACATAATGTCATCTTATATTCTACTATCATGTGTGTGTTAGTAATTAATATATTGCCTTTCACCTCCAAATTTACCTTTCAATGTATGTTCTGTAATAATAGATGGAATTCCTTTGAGTATTTCTCTTTTAAAGAGAGTACAATATTAAGCTGTCTCAGCTGAGAGTGCTGGGCTGGCAGGAAGTTCCCAAAGGAAGGAGCTCTCCTTGGTTTTCCAGCTGCAGCACAGAGTGGGGTGTCAGCAACCATGGGTGTGAGGACATCTGGTAGAGCTCTGATTTAGCTGTGGGCCCAGAATGTAAGAAATTTCAGCAACTTTACAACCTTAGCCTGGAGATAAACTTTCCATAGCTCTCTTGACCAAGAAAACTGTTGCCCTGAAGGCCTTTCATCCAAATCAGCATTCCCCCTTTGCCATCCTCTCTGAAGGTCTCTGGGCAGCCTGCCGGCAGCCTGGAGGGATCCCACAGAGCAGCTATTCTCACTGCAGTCCCTTATGCAGCCTGCCTATGCCCAGGGAATTCTCACTAAGCCTCTGTTGGGCACGGTACAGCTGCCTGCAACCCAAAGCGTTCCCACCTCTCTGGACACTTGTGCCCCTAACTGCTGATTGCCTGCTCCCAGCCTGCATTCTGGAGAGTTGCCTCCTGCTTGCTGAGTGCAGCAAACCAAACCAGCTCCAGCCTAACCAAACCTATGAACTTCTCTGCTATACAATGAGCTGAACTATTAGGTTGGTGCAAAAATAATTGTCGTTTTTGCCATTAAAAGCAATGGCCAAAAAAAAAAAAAACACAATTATTTTGCACCTTCCTAATACTAAACGACAAGTTACTCAAGAAGGTCAAAAATCCTTCAAAATTTGTCTTTCTTTCAGTACTTTCCCTCTGATCAATCAATCTATCTATCATCTGTCATCTATCTCTATTTCTATCAATCATTTATCCATCTATATAATGTAGTTACTTTTTATCAGAGTTTAATTATTTTTATATTAAATTTGCCCATTTAACCTACAGTATAATTTTCCCCTTGTTTAACCTACTGTATGATTTTTATGTCCTAATTGGATCTACAAAGGTTCAATGCATTTAATCAATTCATGTTGTAAATATATATGTTGTTTCTAATCTTTCATCACTATTAAGAATACAAAAAAGAACATCTCTGATCATGAATATTTGCCTGTGTCTGTGATTATTTCCTCAGAGAAAATACCTAAAAGAGAAAATACTGCTTCAAAAATTATGTACATTTTTGGTTTTTTATATACTTTGCAGAAATGCCCTCCAGAAAGGATGTGATAAAACATACTTTTTATAGTGAAGTATGGAATGACAAATTCCCATCACATTATAATAAGCATGGTTTATTTAAAAAAAAAAAAAGGAAAAGAAAAAAATGCACTAAGATTACCCAATAGCATTTACCCTAGCCTACAAAATATTTACCAAAGGTGAGGCAAACCCATATTACAGCACATGTTGGACTCTTAGAGGTTATTACTTAGAGAAATAAAAGTAGTATTGGATGAAAAATTATTTCTAAGTCCCTCTTGACTTGTAAACACTCCACACCCCAGAACCCTCTCCACTTTTGCTTCCACCAGAACCTCTTCACACCTCATTTCTTCATTCATCGAAAACCTCAAAGGAACTCAGAAGGCTTACAGCTGAGCCAAACTATGAGTTTTAAAAGCTTATCAGTCAACTTCCTCACTACTTACTGTGTTCTTGGGGGGAAGAAAGTATTCTGAATTTCAAACATATTGCAGAAAGCTAAAACTAAAAAGAATATTTGTTCTAATGAAGCATTAGACTTTTTTATTTCCATGAAGAGGAACATGCTTAAATTCTGAGAATGAGGTACATTTGGTTTGCCACAAGAACTGAAAATCTGAAATTCTAGGATTCTTAATCTGAAAGACATGGGTTTTGGCAGGTACCAGGTTTAAATCAACAAATGTGTCTTTAAAGTCATAGTAATAGCCCACTGATTGCATTTGTAGAGACAATGAATCAAATTATTACAAGCTGGTAGTAAAATATAAAATGAAACTAACTAGAAAAAGGCAATGAGCCAAGATGACTATAGACTTGGAAATCAATTTACAAACCTCCCAATAAACCCTAGAGATAATTAAAGCTTCTTCTCAATCATTAACTAGTAAGGCCAGAGCCACCTTTATTAAACAGGGAATTGAAAAGAGGCAAATGTCTATGTTCCAGGACACTTCACAGTTCCTACATATTTGCTACTTATTCAAACACTTGTATTCTGGACCTTAACTTTCCTTCCACACTCAGCATCATCTCTCAATTTTGGCAAACTCTATTTATTCCAATATATTGATTTCTTTGCATAGGTAAATGGCTCCCACAAGTCGTGCCACAATTACATGTCAATTAGGCTTAAATCTGCTGAGTGACTCCTTGGCTGCAAATGTTTACAGACATGATACTAAACGATCACTTATATGAACATTAAAAAACAATAAATCTTCAGGCTGGTTGATTTGGCCATTTGTACAGCTGTTGCCTTCATTTTTTGAAATGAGATAATAGTTTTCCCACATTCTTGCCAATTAAAGTATAAAGATTACGGGCTTAATGATTTTAAAAGATTTCTGGGGTCTTCAAGAGTAAGAGCCTCCTAAAGTGCACGGGGGTCATTATGCCTCCATTGTGTTACTTCAAAATTGCACAAATGAGATAGAAAATTTGGCAACCTAATTCCATTCTCATTACTCTCATGAATCTACTGTAAACTCCTGGTCAAAGCCTTGGCACCGACCTATTAATAGATGTTTGAAATACCAAGGAAACAGAACATTCTTTTGAACTTGAACTCCTCGTTGACAGGAAATGGAAAGAGTAGTGGGTTTTTTGTTTGAGGGGTGTGTGTGTGTGTGGTTTTGAGAGGTTCCTGCACTCAGCAGCCCCAAAGCTGCAGCTGCTTCAGAGAGACTTCCTGCAGAGTGACAGGCTCCCTTCTGAGGAAAACAGGAGTGAAAGCTGTTTTGGATCTCAGCACCACAGGGTGCTGCACATGGCACCAGCTTTCAAAGTCCCTCTTACGCTCTTCAATGGGAAAATGTCACTTTAGTGAAATGTGACTAGGTAGAAAAGCACAGAAATATCATTTGCTTTTTGTCTACTACTCAGCACTTCAAGGGTTCTGTCATACTGCCCCTTTTTTTGAGAAAATAAAATTGTTTAACCATATATTGTGAGCCCAAAGTGTTCAGAATTCACAAGTAGACAAAGATATCTGCAGAACTGGGTGAACGATGCCCCCAAAGATCTCCACAACCTAATCCCTGGAATTTATTAATATGCTTCCTTGCATGACGAAAGGGGTGTTGCAGGCTTGATGAAATTATGGGCTTTGAGATGGGGAGATTATCCTGTATTATCCAGGTAGGCCAAAGTAATAAAAAGTGATCAAAATCAGAAAGAGAAGATGTGACTATAGAACCAGAGGTTGGAGTGACGAACTTTGAAGATGAAGGAAGAAGCTATAAGCAAACATATGCAGGTGGCCTCTCAAAGCTGATAAAAGCTTTTATGCAGCCTCCAGATGAAAATGCAGGCCTGCCAACTCCCTGATATCAGCCTCTGAACATCAGAACTAAAGGAATATAATATTTGTTGTTTAATGCTACTGTTTCTGGTAACTTGTTAGAGTAGCAATAGGAAACTGACACAAGAACTAATCAGCATATATGGAGCTCCTAGGATGAATTTGGTTTCGTGACTGTTTAGTGATATCATGATGGTAAAACTCAGGATAAAGTCAAAGTACTTCTAAAATCTCCAAAGACTCAAGAAGTCCCACAACATTCTGACTGCCATGAGCGAAATGATACCTGGAATAGAGGCCAAAGCAGTCATCCTTAAAAATTAAAAAGTCTTCTGTATACGGCTAGCCAGTTTTCCCAACATTATTTATTAAACAGGGAATCTTTTCCCCATTGCTTGTTTTTGTCTGGTTTGTCGAAGATCAGATGGTTTTAGATGTGTGGTGTTATTTCTGAGGCCTCTGTTCTGTTCCATTGTTCTATGTATCTGTTTTTGTACCAGTACTATGCTGTTTTTGTTACTGTAGCCTTGTAGTACAGTTTGAAGTCAGGTAGTGTGATGCCTCCAGCTTTGTTATTTTTGCTTAGGATTTTCTTTGCTATACGGACTCTTTTTTAGTTCCATATGAAATTTAAAGTAGTTTTTTCCAATTCTGTGAAGAAAGCCAATGGTAGCTTGATGGGGATACATTGAATCTGTAAATTACTTTGGGCACTATGGCCATTTTCACGATACTGACTCTTCCTATCCATGAGCATGGGTTTGTTTTTCTATTTGTTTCTGTCCTCTTTTAGTTCCTTGAGTAGTGGCTTGTAGTTCTTCTTGAAAAGGTCCTTCACATCCCTTGTAAGTTGGATTCCTAGGTATTTCATTCTCTCTGTAGCAATTGTGAATGGGAGTTCACTCATGATTTGGCTCTCTGTTTGTCTGTTATTGGTGTATAGGAATGCTTGTGATTTTTGTACATGGATTTTGTATCCTGAGACTTTGCTGAAGTTGCTTATCAGCTTAAGGAGATTTTGGGCTGAGATGATGGGGTTTTCTAAATATACAATCACGTCATCTGCAAACTGAGACAATTGGACTTCCTGTATTCCTAACTGAATACCTGTTTTCTTTCTCTTGCCTGACTGCCGTGGCCAGAACTTCTAATACTATGTTGAACAGGAGTGGTGAGAGAGGGCATCCTTGTCTTGTGCTGGTTTTCAAAGGGAATGCTTTCAGCTTTTGCCCATTCAGTATGATATTGGCAGTGGCTTTATCATAAATAGCTCTTATTATTTTGAGATACGTTCCATCAATGCCTAGTTTATTGAGAGTTTTTAGCATGAAGGACTGTTGAATTTTGTTGAAGGCCTTTTCTACATCTATTGAGATAATCATGTGTTTTTTGTCATTGGTTCTCTTTATGTGATGGATTACGTTTATTGATTTGTGTATGCTAAACCAGGCTTGTATCCCAGGGATGAAGCCGCGACTTGATCATGGTGAATAAGCTTTCTGATGTGCTGCTGGATTTGGTTTGCCAGTATATTATTGAGGATTTTCACATTGACGTTCATTAGGGATATTGGCCTGAAATTTTCTTTTTTTGTTGTGTCTCTGCCAGGTTTTGGTGTCAGGATGATGCTGGCCTCGTAAAATGAGTTAGAGAGGATTCCCTCTTTTTCTATTGTTTGGTATAGTTTCAGAAGGAATGATACCAGCTTCTCTTTGTACCTGTGGTAGAATTCAGCTGTGAACCCGTCTTGGTCCTGGACTTTTTTTGGTTGGTAGGCTATTAATTACTGCCTCAATTTCACAACCTGTTATTGGTCTATTCTGGGATTAGACTTCTGCCTGGTTTAGTCTTGGGAGGATGTATGTGTCCAGGAATTTATCCATTTCTTCTAGATTTTCTAGTTTGTTTGCATAGAAGTCTTTATAGTATTCTCTGATGGTAGTTTGTATTTCTGTGGGATTGGTGGTGATATCCACTTTTATTATTTTTATTGCATCTATCGTATCCCTTCCTTACACCTTATACAAAATTAACTCAAGATGAATTGAAGACTTAAATGTAAGACCTAAAACCATAAAAACCCTAGAAGAAAACCTAGGCAATACCATTCAGGACATAGGCATGGGCAAAGACTTCATGACTAAAACACCAAAAGCAATGGCAACAAAAGCCAAAATTGATAAATGGGATCTAATTAAACTAAGGAGCTTCTGCACAGCAAACGAAACTATCATCAGAGTGAAGAGGCAACCTACAGAATGGGAGAAAATGTTTGCAGTCTATCCATCTGACAAAGGCTAATATCCAGAATCCACAAAGAACTTTAATTTATAAGAAAAAACAAACAACCCCATCAAAAAGTGGGCAAATGATATGAACAGCTACTTCTCAAAAGAAGACATTTATGTGGTCAAAAAACATTTGAAAAAAAGCTCATCATCACTGGTCATTAGAGAAATGCAAATCAAAACCACAATGAGATACCATCTTGCGCCAGTTAGAATGGTGATCATTAAAAAGTCAAGAAGCAACAGATGCTGGAGAGGATGTGGAGAAATAAGAGTGCTTTTACACTGTTGGTGGGAGTGTAAATTAGTTCAACCATTGTGGAAGACAGTGTGGCGATTCCTCAAGGATCTAGAACTAGAAACACCATTTGACCCAGCAATCCCATTACTGGGTACATACCCAAAGGATTGTAAATAATTCTACTATAAACACACAGGCACACATATGTTTATTGCATCACTGTTCACAATAGCAAAGACTTGGAACCAACCCAAATGTCCATCAATGATAGACTGGATTAAGAAAATGTGGCACATATACACCATGGAATACTATGCAGCCATAAAAAAGATGAGTTCATGTCCTTTGCAGGGACATGGATGCAGCTGGAAACCATCATTCTCAGCAAGCTAACATAAGAACAGAAAACCAAACACCGCATGGTCTCACTCATAAGTGGGAGTGGAACAATGAGAACACATGGACATGGTGGTGGGGGACATCACACACCATGGCCTCTCACTGGGGGTGGGGCTAGGGGAGGGATAGCATTAGGAGAAATACCTAATGCAGATGACGGGTTGATGGGTGCAGCAAACCACAATGGCACGTGTATACCTATGTAACAAACCTGCATGTTCTGCACATGTGCCCTAGAACTTAAAGTTAAAAAAAATATATTTTTTAAGTCATTCTAGAATCCATCCCTTCTTTGGGTCATGTTACTACTTGAAAAGTCTTTGGCCCAGTAGATTAGTCTTTAAAACATTGATATCAAAATATGTTAATAATTTGTTGCCAACCTATTTCTTCAGCCCCATCTCCTCCTCTAGCATCCTGCGTGACAGATGCATCCCTGGAACAAACATACCAGTGCTGAAGCCACTGATTAGAATGCCTGACTTACCTGGCAAATGTCTGCTCTTCCTTCCAGAAGTCCAGAGTAAGCATTACCTTTGTAAAAAGCCTTTCCTAACTTTCCACATCCCTTCCTTAACAGCCTAAATACTTTGCTGAATAAAATATTATTACACTATCAATGTTGTAATGTAATTTCTATTATGACATAATCTATCTTTTTAAAAATCTTCCTATCCCTGCTTGATTATGGTTTTATAAAGAATGAAAAGAGAAATCTTATTAACTGCCTGATCCTTAATACTTAAGTTTTGGCACTTAAAAAAATGAATGAATGAATGAACAAATGAGAGTATAGGTTTTAATGAGTTCAATTTGTGTGCATGCCAACAGGTTTTCTATGGCAAAAATACCCGACCCCTGACATGGCTCTCAGAGCTCTGTGTAACCTGTCTCCAGCTTCTTCTGCCTTTCCTCTACTCAATTGCCTTGCTTCCCAGCTCTGCTAACCATCTTTCAATTACTCAAAATAAAAATTCTTTTTTGTTGTTTTAGGAATTCTGCAAATACCTCTGTTCATTATTCAAACCACATCAACTAAATCCACTTCTACTTCTCATCACACACTTTGCTTTGATAGCTTCTTTCTATCCAATAAGTCTCACATTAAATTACAATTTTCTTAAAGGCCTATTGTGACCAACCAATCTAAAGTAGATAGCTATTATTACACTTTCTCACAGCTGTTAAATTTAGGTCTCTCCCTCAGAAATGAAGTTCAATGAAGACAGAGGCCATGTCAGTTTTCTTCCCCATTATTGTACTATCTACATGGCAAAATTTGCACACAATGTCAGGGCTCAAAAATATTTGTTCAATTATTGACTAGATGAAGGATACATGCATGAAAGAAAATATAAATGACTTAATAGCAAAAGTTTCCCAAGCAGAGATGGATACTTTGCCATACTTTGTTAACATGAAGAGAATCAGCTACATGTAGACAAATTGATGAATACAAATCTATCAATTTGTTTGTAAAAAAAAAAGTGTATAAATAAGTCCATTTTAATCCCAGGTTACAGTAATACTTGCTAGATATTATGGTATATAGGTACCAATTTAAGTAGTAATTATAGGTCAGCAGATTAGGTTAGTGTGTACACATTCCAGACAAACACATTCCAGTCTTTGTTGAAGAAAATAAAATGAAGTACATTTGACATTAGATTGCCCTCATGTCTCAACAGTAAATATTGTTTCTGATCTTAAAAGTTGTTTTATGGCCACAGATTCAGAATGAGTTACTGTTGTTTCCTACTTTGCACTTAAATGCATTTTCAAGTGATAACAGAATTTGTACAAATTTCTTCATTCACAATTTGCTTTTTTGCTTCATTCACAATTGTGTTATTTCTTTCATATTATAAACAACTATATAGTACCATATCAACATGTTAAGTTTCAACTTTCTGAAAGCTGTGAATTCCATAGTCTAGAGAACAATGGCTCTGTCTATTGCAATCACCAGGAAAAGCAGCATAATTTTATCAGGCACAACTAATTATTTTAGAGTGTTTTTAGACAGTGATGTTAATTGTGGCTCGCACTAAGATGATCTCCAAGTTCTTAGAATAATTGATTAATCTCTTGTTTTCAAGACTCCTTAAATTTCTGTTGTTTTCTGGGGCTAAGAGACTAAGAAGCATATATATATATGAGAAGCATATATATATATGCTTCTCTTACACAGTGTTTAATAGTAGTAGTGATAAGACATATATATATGTCAAGAGAGAGAAAATCATAACATTTTACTTGTTTTTTATAGTTTTGTTCTCAATGCACATTAGTATTCATTCTTACTTGAGGTTCAGAAAAACATTAAGGTTTTTGTCTCTTCTTATCCTTGTTCCATTAGTTATCAATATAAACATCCTTATCATGTTGTATTATAATAAAACTTTATCAATATTGTTCATAGTTATCTGTATCCATATGTTTTTTCCCACACCACCAAGGATTCTAATTTATTCATCTTGGTATAAAAAAATCTCTACAATGCATGTTATACAAAAAGCCTTAATAATATTTGCTAAATTGAGCAGACTGGAGTAGGAATTGTAGTTATTAACAAACTTTAGAAATTAGAATCCTAGGCTAAGTTTATAATCCATTTACAAGATTCAAAATGATGGCTAACAAAATCAGGACTAGAAGTTACCTAGCTGATACTTTGAGCAAAGCTTTTTCCACTAAATAGTACATCTGAATGTCTTGTGACATAAATTCATATATTTATATATCTCTAGGAATTAGAATTATCCCTAAAAGTTAGAAAACGAAGGAAGCAAATGACTTCAATTCAAAATAATATAATATGTAGGTGCATAAAATATTAATTATCGCTTTAAATAGTAGTTAGCTTTGAGTTACTACAGTTGTTAAACCATGGACTAGACAGCTTTTCCATAATGATATGAGAGGGAGGACTCAAACATGAGACGGTTGGGCTAGACAATATTTGAATTTCATTCCAATAGGTAAAGTCCATGACTCTATTTTTTCAGACTTGTACTTCTAATGAAAAAAAGTAGCCCTTTATATTTTATCTACATATCTTTTATGATCAATTAAAAATTAATTAATAGAGATATATATATTCTAATCAAGTAGATTGGGTTCTAATTCTGGTATTGTTTGACTTGGGGAATTTAATGACAGCACGGCAAAATGGTTAAGAGTGTGAGATCTGGAGTTATCCCTGCTGAATTTGAGTCCTGATCTTCATTTTTGTATCCTAGGCACATAACCTCTATGAGAATCAATTGCCTTATCTGTAAATTTGATATGATGCCACATGAGGATGCTCTCAGGAGTAAATAAAAGAATAGCTATAACATGCTTAGCAGAGTGTTTGGCCTGGCATATAATAAAGTCTCAATATATGCCATTTATCCTTCCCATCCTGGTTCCTCAGAAGTAAAACTGAAATTGTACTAGATCAGAAATATCACATAAGAGTAAGGGTACCACCCCTCTCACATTTATACAAAACATTTCCAAGCAACTACAGCACAGAATCCTGAAGAGTCAGCCTTGTTTTCAGGATCCTTCTTAACACACCCTTCTAAACAATCACCATCAGTTAATCAAAATTGGCAGAGAAATTAAAGCCTCTTGTGCTGTCTGGACTTGATGGCACTAAGATTACTTGTGATGTTCTAGAACATGGTAGAAACTATAATAATAAAACAGGGTGATAGTATTGTAGATACGATAGAAAGATTGGATGGTTTTTATTTAAGGTGCAATTGCTAACAACTCATACACAGTTAACATTTCAAATTAAAGGGCAAACAGTGTTCATGACTAAAATTAATGGAAACAGATGAGAATAATCTGTTCTCTTAATTTCTCTTATTGAAGCTGGGCTACACCTTATGTCCTCCTTATGGTTGGCTATCAGTCATTTGAGTCATGCATCTCTTTCATACAGATGACAGTCAAGCACCAGATACACTGGATGTGGGAATGTAGAAAATCTGATATTTCAAGTTGACCATCCAGATAGATTATCAAAGTTCATTTTGTAATAGTCTTCTGTGGGTTTAATCTGCTATTTTGAATAGAGAAAATTATGAGAGATTAAATTTTCCATCTTCCTACTCTAGCACTTTTAATGCTACAAAAACATTTTAGAGACTGTAATGATTGTTCAATTTTCTGTCTTTAAGTACAACTTGTTAAGTACTTGAATCATCTGTCCAAAATTTATAAACAACATATAAGAAGCACTTTAACAAAGACGTTTGATGAACAAGTTGTTTCGGATTGGTTTGCTTTTAATCACTTCATAGGGAATCCTAATGTTTCCCAGGTGAGTATTAGCAGGATTCTAAGAAATCGTAAAAAGTTTTTCACAAAATAATAATTCATTTGGATTTATATTTGCAAACGGATAGGTTTGCCTACCTATACAAGCACTAATGATGTAAGGGAAGGTATATAACAAAAGCCTGAAATGAACATACATTTCACAAGTTTTAATTATATGATCTTGAAGCGTTTAAATTGCTGAATGTGTCAAAAATTATATTAAGAAATAGGGGCCGGGCATGGTGGCTCACACCTGCAATCCTGTAACTTTGGGAGGCTGAGGCAGGTGGATCATTTGAGGTAGGGAGTTTGAGACCAGCCTGGCCAATATGGTGAAACCCCATCTCTACTAAAAAAAAAAAAAAAAAAAAAAAAAAAAAAATTAGCCAGGCATAGTAGTGGGCACCTGTAATCCCAGCTACTTGGGAGGCAGAAGAATCACTTGAACCCTGGAGGCAGAGGTTGCAGTGAGCCTAGATTGCACCACTACACTCCAGCCTAGGCAACTGAGTGACACAACATCTTAAAAAAATAAAAAGAAAGAAAATAAATAGGAACAGTGGGAAGGAAAAATATCAAGAATCAAACACTTATTCTGAAATACAAAACAAAATTTATTTGCCTTTCTCCAAATTTTAAATGCTATCCTTTCAAAATGTTCCAAAATCCATCAGTTCTCAACCGTACAGTAGTTGTTAATATATCATTAGTTAAATGGGATATAAAATAAACAAGAAATATACAAATATTGTTCTGCAAAAATATGTTGTAATTTGTTATAGTTGTATTTATTTAGGAATAAATATTTTCTTCTAGAATAGCTGAATGTAGCCTAAAATATAATTTTATAGACATTCAAACTGTATTAAATTGCCAATTTTGAACCTTCTGTTCTTTAGAAATGGCAAGTTCGTATAATTACATATAATATTTTTTAACAAAATACTTTTAAATAAAAACCTTTAAATTATACTAAATAGTTGCCATATTGGACTTAAACTACCTAAAAATACTAGTTTTATCTAGTTTTCATAGGGATATTTATATCAGAAAGGATATTTAAAGGAAAAGAATGCCTTTAAAGTTTCAGAAAACAGTTGACAGGTGGAGTAAATTAGGCTGGAAGGGTGCTTGGTCTAGAGGCAACACTGCAATATAACTATGAAATCTATTAAATACAAACAAGGCATTTTCTAAAAATATAATTTTTAATTAAGAAAAATTTAGACAGTATGTATGTGAACTATAAACATTTCATACTTGCCCACAAATGTTACAGTCCCTCTAAATATTAATTGATTCATTTATTTCTAATTATAACTTAATATGCAGTATTTACATAAGAAAGAGTAGAGAGCATTTCACAAGCTTAAAACATAATATAATACCTGCTTTTTCATAGGCATAACTTTCTTACTCAGATGTATTTCCCAAAAAAGTGGTTTTAAATAAGACATATAATCAAATCTATAAAAGAGAAAATATTTTTATTACACTTGAAACATACTGGATAATAGAACATTGAAGGTTTCTCTATCACAATCCATATTGTTCCTTTTATACGTGAATCCTTTTATGATGCAAAAGAGAAGAAAAAAACTAAATTTCAGCAAATGAAAAAGAAACAGGCAAAATAAGAGTAGGTACAGAAGTTTCTAGTCTGGAGGTCAGATCCAGGCATCATTATGTTGAAATTGATGTGGTCACACCCCCAGTGGTGATAGAAAAACATTTCATCTCAGGAACTATTTGAGATAAAGAGCAAATGAAGTCTTACACAGTGTTTAATAGGAGTAGTGATAAGAGGTAGGAAGTAATGACACCCTGAAGTCGCAGCCTCAGGGAAATGGTTGACAAGAGTAATTTACCTAACACTTTGGAACCTCTAAAGTCTCTATCTAATAATTATCTCCCTGCCTTCCTAACCTTCACTCTCTTTTCATTCATTCTCTTCAATTCTTGAAGTGCGCTTCCACAGTTTTGTTCCTTGAATTCTTAATTTGTCTGAGTCCATCTCATAGAGTTTGCCCCCACTCCATACACACACACACGAATGCCAAATTTATATTTTCTTTCCTTTTCTTTCTTTTTGTGTCTATAGACTTCTTCTTAAGAAACTATATTATGAAACTCAAGTAAAATATTTAATATTTATTGGGCTTTTAGAATAAGACTTTATATTATAAAATCCAGATGAATAAAATATCACCTCTGTTTTTTAAAAATCTCTAACTAAATTAACTTACCTTTGACTTTTATTCAGCTACCATTATAAATGTAGTGACAAGAAATATAAAAAAATTCTCTATTTTAATTTATACTTAGCAAAATATATGTTGGCACAATTAAACCTCATGGCAAGAGTGAGGACCTGGAACCTTTGTCAGTTTTAAATCTCTTTCTGTGTAATTTACTCATGAAATTTTGATTTAATCTTTGGACTCACAGAAATAAACTAGGTACAAAAAATAGGTGTAGCTGGTGTTGTGTTACATCAGTCAAATTCATTTTTTTCTTTTTTCACTAATGATACTTCCCATTGTTCTTAGTATAAACATATGACTTCAAACAGCATGCATCAAAAGTCATTCAAGCATTTTACACATTTATATCACCAGCAAATCATTAAGAACACCCAGCATCTAAAATTAGAAAAGTATTCTGGAGCACGGCATTTCCTCCCTTGGCACTATCAAAAGCTCTTCTCAGAGGTAAATATTTTGTTCACACAACAGACATCAGCTGATTGTATAACCCCGGTAGGCCATAAAATGACCTTATTAATTGAAATGCATTGTAAATAACAGCAGGGATTTCACACAGCAAAGGCTGGACTTGAAATAAATTTAAAAAAACACACCAAATCTGGAGAAACTGGTTATGTGTGATGGCCAATAATACATTTATTTATTAATATATATTATAGTCTATTAATATACATAATGCAATATAATTACAGTATATATTGTAACAATATATCTCATTGTTCTGATATGCATGCACATTTGGTGGGTGGATGTGATCAATTATTGAACTCAGAAATTAATTAAGACTGCAAGTAAAAACACTTCTATTTTTTTTACTTGTAGTAAAAAAACAGTAAGTATTTTTTTACTTACTGGAATTTTCCTCCAGTCTCAGAACACTTGGGAAAAGTCACTTTGTCATCATGACATGAACAAAATATGTCAAAATAAAAAGCTCTATTTTGTTTCTCTATCTAAAAAAAAATCACCCTCTCATGTACAGCTGTTTACACATATATGCATGTCTGCATGTTCTTTGGGGAGGAGGGCCTGTACCTTGTTTTTGTCCCTTAATCATTTATATCTGGATGTCTGGGAACTCCTCCTAATTCGTTCACATAAATCTATTTTGTTCTTTGTAAGGGCTCTATATTAGTCCATGCCTACTGTGGATGTAACATAATTATTTAGCCTGCCAAATATTGTAGTCATTATGTTATTTCCATAATTATGTGATTACAAACAACACTGCAAGAAATGTTCTTGTATATAAGTCATCTCAGACATATGCTAGTTTATTAGTAACAGTCCTACATGAAAAGAAAGATATAGCTCTTTTCATAGATTTTATCAAAATGTCCCTCAACAAAAAATATATAAAAAGGCATGTTCTGAAACCTCACTGACAGTTTTTGTCAAACATTTTTGATGTCTACTAAGTATTTAGGTAAATATATTATGCCTCATTATTTTAATTTAAATTTTTCCAAGTAAATTGAATATCTTTTCACATGTTGTCTTTTTATATCTATTCTTTGCCTATTTTTCTATGGGTTATTAAATTTTTTTGAATTTTCTAATTAGTCCTCTTCATATTTTAAACAATTGAGCATTTGGTCTTGCACACATATTGAAAATACTTTTCTATAATGTGATTTGTCTTTTAACTCTGCTAAGTATTTTTTCAACTGTATTGAAGCATAATTTAAATACAATAAAATGAACCAGTTTTAAGTGCAAAATTTGAGGTTTTATAACACGTGACATAAAATTATTTCTGTCACTCAGAATGTCCTCATTCCCACTTCAAATCATTTCTTCCCTATTCACCTTCCCAAGCAATTATAGATCAAATTTTCATAACTATAAATTAGGTTTTTCTTTAATTGTATTTATTTATATTATTTTTATTTTATTTTTATATACTTATTTCTGTAACAATAGATTAGTTTTGTGTTCTAAAATGTTATACAGATCTGTCCCTAACCTTTACCTCAGGACTCTTATGGTGGGAAAAATGGAGGCTATGAGACTTCACTGCCTAACAACAGTGTTCTGGAACTCCATTCTGTCAATAAGGTAGTAGACAAATTATTCTGTGAGGGACTGGCTTCTTCACCTTATACTTTAGCATAAAAATTGATAAAGCAAGTTTTTAAAAATTTTCTCCAAGATGGCAGATAAGAGGATTTTAGTGTGCCTCAGCCACTTGAAAATAGCAAAATGGTACATAAAGATCAACTCTGGGAGCTTTAATTCAAAAAGGAAAACAGGAATCCACTGGAATCTTGAAGGACAACCCAGATTCTGGGGAGGAAAACATTGGCAAACAGCCTCTGTGATGGAATCCAGTTGATAAAAGTGAGTACAGTACACGAGGGAGGCAGAGAGCCTTCCTCTGTGACTTACCTTTCCACTAGGGATAGGAGCAACCCAGGCCAAGAGAGAGCACTTTGTTTCTCCCAAGCCTTGGAGCTAACATAGGGAGAGGCTTAGAGGACTGAGAGGAAAAGACATGGGGAAAAGCTACAGATATTTCCCCAGACCTTGGACCAAGAGCAGGGTGTCATTTTTAATCTGGGTGCACACAAAGTCAACCATTCTTTGGCAAAAAGGCAGTGTGGTCATGCAGGTATTTTTGTCTCAGGCCAGAGATTGGGGCACTTGCTCTGGATTGTGGTAGCGGCCCCCACAGCAAGAATTGTAAAAAGCACCTCTGCACTAGGCGTTAGAATTGTGCTTTCCCCTATCACAGGCTTAGGGTGGAAGGAGTGCTGCTATAGCTGCAGTTTCTACTGGGAAACAGAATTGAAGCCAGGGCCAGTGTGGCAATCTGCAACCAGTCTGTGTGTGTCATTGCTGGGTGCCCCAGCTTGCTCCCCTGAGATCACAGTGCAGTGGGGCTTTCTCCACTCCACCCCCAGGTAGAATTTCACCCATTCAGAACACACGCTTATCTGGACCACTAGCCTGAGCCACCCCACTCTTCCTGGGCATAGATCCTGGTGCAATGAGGTCTTCTTTGCTCCATGCCCAGGCAGATCTCCAAGAATTTGGAGCATACACTCACATGGACTAGTAACCTGAGGCACCACACCCCTCCTGTGCAGAGATCCTGGTGAAGGGGGCCCTCTTCACTTCACAACCAGTCAGATCTTCAGGCATTCAGGGCAACCACTGGCCTGGTTCAGCAGCCTGAGCTATGCCACCTTTCCTGAGCATAAACCATGGTACAATGCAATGCTCTCTTCTCCACACTCAGGCATATCTCTAGACATTCAGAGCACCTACTCACCTGGACCAGCAACCTGACCCACCCTGCCTTTCCTGTGCAAAGATTGTGGTATGTGGGGGATGGGGCACTCTCTGCTTCATATGCAGGCATATCTCAAGGCATTTTGAGTAACTGCTTGCTTGGTTAGGCAGCCTGAGCCACCCTACCCTTCCTCAACATAGATCACGGCGCAGCAAGGCCCTGTCTGCTCCACACCCAGGCACATCTCCAGGCATTTGGAGCACCTGCTCACCCAGACTGGTAGCCTGAGCCACTTCTCCCTTCCTGTGCAGAGATCCTAGAGCAGCACGGCTCTCTGCTTCATACCCAGGTTGCTCTCCAGTCATTCAGAGCTCCTGCTTGCCTTGTTCAGCAGCCTAAGTCACACCACCTGTCCTGTAAAAAGATCCTTGTGTAGGGTCCCTTTCCACTCCACACCCAGTCAAATTTTCAGGCATTCAGAGCATCTGCTCACCTGAATCAGCAGCCTACGCTGCCAAACCATTTCTATGCAGAGACTGTGAGGAAGCAGGGCCCTATCCAACCCAAGCCCAGGCAGATCTCCAGGCAGCTGGAGCACCAGTTCATCTGTATTACCAGCCTGAGCTGCCCCACCCTTCCAATACAGAGGCTGTGGTGCAGCAGGGTTCTATCAACTCCATGCCCAGGCAGATCTCTAAGTACCTGTAGCATCCACTCTCCTTGATTAGGAGTTAGGCCACCCCCATCCCCAGCTTGTTCAGAGAACTTTGGTTTAAGGAGGTTTCCCAGCTCCATTCCTATGCACACATCTGGGCACTTGCTGGTTACCCACTAGATTCTTCCTCAGCACTGGTGCTTATGCCTGCCATCAGGAGACTGGTGGTCAGTGCTTCCCAATCTAGCCTCGTCCATCTCTCACCCGTCTAGGGCTTGGCATTGAGCTCAGAAAACGGTGCACTCCATGTAGAGAGCTTCTTTTGGTCAGCAAGGATCAAGTATATATCCAGCCATGTTAACTGCAGCCAGCTCTTACACATAAGTGCCATCTACTGGCTGTAGGTCAAACTACACAATTCACTATAAAACCTGTCAAAAGAAGCATGTAGGGATGTAGAAGCAAAGCCAAAACACTCTACTCAATATTCTCCAAAGTCACACACCCTAAGGAAAGGGGGAAAGGAAAGAAAAAAATCAGTAATATTATAGAACAAGAAAGAAAAATTAAAAATCCTACTTGCATGAAAATAATTACAAAACTAGAAGTGCTAGCATTTCCAGATGAGAAGGAACCAGCATAAGAATTCTGACAAACATGAAAAATCTGAACACACTGACGCCACCAAACCATCACACTATCTCTACAGAAATGGTCCCTAAACAAAATGGAAACTGAGAAATGATAGACAAAGAATTCAAATCATAGATTGCAAGGAAGCTCAATGAGATCCAAGACAAGGTGGAAATCAACAACAATAAAAAAACCTTCTAAACAATACAAGAAATGAATGAATAAATAAATACATTAAATTGAAAATTTCACTTAAGGAATTTAAAAATATAACTGAAACCTTTATCAATTAATTGGACCAAACAGAAGAAAGAATTTCAGAACTTGACCAGTCATTGATGCTTACCTAGTCAGACAAAAATAAAGAAAAAAGAATTTAGAAAATGAACCACCTTCAAGAAATATGGAATTATGTAAGATGACAAAACTTGTGAATTATTGGCATTCCTGAGAGAGAAGGAGAAAAAGCAAAACTGGAAAATATATTTGAGGTAATAATTCAATTTTTTTAAAATTTTGCTAGAGGTAGACATTTAGATACAAGACATCCAGAGAACATTCTTGGGACAACATAAAAAATGGACACTATCAAGGCATATAGTCACCAGAGTGCTGAAGGGCAATGTTAAACAAAAGATCTAAAAGGCAACTATAGGAAAAGATCATATTACATACAAAGTTTTAGATATGACTTCTAAATTTCTTTTCAAATAATCAATATGTCAGTATGTTCAACTCTTTACCTTCTACTTTTAAACTTAACTTCCTCATAAAGCAACCTTTTTCAATTACCTGCTCCACCCTGACTCATTTCAATCACCTGCTCCACCCTGACTCATTCCGATTACCTGCTCTGTCATAACCATTTTTCCCCACCAAACCACTCACCGAGTCACTCTCTTTAAATTAGCCAGTCAGAATTAGTTTAGCCTGTGCGGTCTAGCCCTAGCCAACAGGGGAATGACACAGCAGCAGGGGCCACATATTTCAGGGTTAAGAACCCCTTCACCTTCCTTGTCCAAGCGTGCGTTCACCATTGCTCCATCTGTAAGGGCGCACCCTTCTATAGAAGTACCTTGCCTTGCTGAGAATTAAAAAGAAAAATTTATATTCAAGTGCTACTTCTTTTGTGGCACCAAAACTTTATATATAACAATTTGGGGGCTCGCCCACAATTACATTTCCCTCTGGGGACGGTCTCTGGTTCTCTCTCATGAGGCAGTGCACCCCCCGCTCCTTGTGGCAGCTTCAGGGGTGATAAATCAGAACCCACCCAGTGCGAGGAATAACCTGAGCACTGAACGACGCAGAAAAAAGAAAAAAAATTGGCCAGCAACCTAGCTTAAAGGATCCTCAGATACTGCTGCAATGGCTCTGTGCACAGACCAAGGAAGAAGAAGCCGCAGGAGCCAGTAAAGTATTTCCTTGGTGGTCAGGACCAAGGTAAGAAAGCCTCAGAGGGGGGTGTGGTGGTGAAGTACTCCTTGGTTGGGGTGGCTTAGAGGTTAAAAAGCAGCGGGACGTCTCCACTGGGGAGGTTTCAACCTCACATGAACCTCCAGTAGTAGAAAAGGCAAGAAATTTCCAGTGGGGAAATTGAGCCTCACACCAAAAGGCAAGAAATTTCCAGTGGGGAAATTGAGCCTCACCCCAAAAGGTGAGAAATTTCTGGTAAGGGAAATTGAACCTTGAACCTTATCCCAAAACCATCAAGATGGGAAATACCCAAGCAAGACAGGGAGCAAGGGGGATAAAGATGGTAACAAAGATATCCCCCCAGATAGCCCCCTAGTCTCATGCTAAAACACTGGAAGGATAATGAAAGGACTAAACATAGGAAAAAGCAACAAATGATAAAATATTACTGTTTTATTTGGACTCGGACCCATCCTCAAACCCTCAATATTCTGGCCAAAGTTTGGGTCGAATGAGGATGTGATGTGTAAGCTTCTAATCCGATATGTTAATGATAAAAGTCCAGTGTCTCAAGAAGAACTAGGCTATGCCCTTTGTTGGTGGCAAGGACCTGCTCTCCTTTTTCCCCTTAAAAACAAATAGGGAAGAACCCAATCTGGCACCTCAAAATGAAAAGTCAGAGGAGCCAGCTCTCATGCCTAAAGACTCCAGTGCATGGGATCCCCTAGACTATCTTCCCCCACTCAGTGTCCCCAATCTTTCCCCTCAGACAGCCACTGCCGCCTCAGATCCCATTCCAAATTCCGCCTCTACTCACGTTATCCCTCCTCATTATAACCCTGACTCTTAGGAATTACTGTCCCACCACCTGTTCCCTACCAACCTAAAGACCCTTCTCTAAAAGGATCCCTGCCTCCATCTGGAGAACCAAGGTCCTTGTCTACCTGGCCCCCTAAAGAGTATGGGGGAGCCGTGTTAAAGAATCCCAGAACTAAGAGGGAGGAAGGACAAGATAGGTGCTATAGATGTGGAAGAACAGGCCACTTCAAGAGAGGATGTCCTGAACTAAGAAAGGAGAAAGAAGCCCTTCCACTCATGACTTTCGAGGAAGAATGGGGGGTAAGGGGCTCTGTCTCTTTTATCCTGAGTCCCACCAGGAGCCCTTGATAAATTTGGAGGTGGGACCTAAACACGAGCTTATCACCTTTTTATTCGATTCAGAGTTTGCTCACTCCTCTGTTTGTTTCCCCCCGTCTAATGTTGTCTCCTCCTCAGAGGAACTTAGTCTCTGGGGTAAAATGGGAAGGAGAGGGGAGAACAGCAGCATAAGCAGCTGGCAGAGGCAGGAAAAGACCAGCAGAGAGGAAAGAGAGAGAGAGAGAGAGGAAAAACAGAAAGAGAGGAAGAGACAGAGAGACAAAGAGGGAGTCAGAGAGAAAGAGAGAGACAGAGTCAAAGAGAGAAAGAAAGAGATAGTAAAGAGAAAACAATGTACCCTATTCCTTTAAAAGCCAGGGTAAATTTAAAACCTATGTTGATAATTAAAGGTCTTCTCCGTGACACTATAACACTCCAATACCACCTTGTTGTCAGTATAAACGAGGGCATAGCCCAAAAGCACTGAGGCCACTGACAACCCGTAGCCTTCCTAATCAAAAATCCTTAACCCGGTAACCCACGGATGGCCCAAATGCATTTAATCTGTAGCGGCAACTGCTTTGCTAGCAGAAGAAAGTAGAAAAATAGCTTTTAGAGGAAACCTCATTGTGAGCACACCTCACCAGTTCAGAACTATCCTAAGTCAAAAAAAAAAAAAAAAAAAAAAGGAAAAAAGGTAGCTTACCAACTCAAAAGTCTTAAAAATCTTAAAGTATGGGGCTATTCTGTTAGAAAAAGATGATTTAACATTAACCACTGAAAATTCCCTTAACCCAGCAGGTTTCCTAACAGGGGATCTAAATCTTAATTACCATACAAAGTTCCGACCAGACCTAGGAAGAACTCGCTTCAGTACAGTACGATAGAAGGTTCCTCCCAAGTGATTGAGGGAAAAAGACACAATGGGTATTCAGTAATTGATCGGGAAACTCTTGTAAAAGCAGAGTTAGGAAAATTGCCTAATAATTGGTCTGCTCAAATGTTTGAGCTGTTTGCACCCAGTCAAGCCTTAAAGTATTTACAGAACCAGGAAGGAACCATCTATACCAATTCTAAGCTAATTTGGACTAAACAAGGTCTTATTAATAGCGAAAGATAATTGAAATCCCAAACTTACAAGGTTTTCAACAAAAGTAAAATTTGCTACAAGTTAACAGTGTAACATGTATTATCCTAACTTCTAATCTTGTGTCCTTAGGCAGTCTAGTCCACAGACATGAAGGAAGTTCGCCTTGGAAAAGAATGGTTATCATCTTTGGGGGGGGAAAAAAAAAAAAAGAGGGAGAATTTATGTAAAAAGAATGTTATATGGTAAATTCTTGTCCTAAAAAAATTAACTGGTTGTTTAAAGAAAGGGATGTTTGCAACAAGTCAGAAAGTTGAGGCATATTGAAGAATTGTCTGTGAAAGTCGTGGAAAAAAAAACTGTGTTACAAAAGGGAATTTATGCAAGAAATGTATAGTTTAAAAGTAATTACGCCTCCTGAATGTAAAACTATTGAAGAAACAGTTTATATGCAAGGTGTATAAGGAAAGTAAAATATACTTTTGGTAAAAGGATTGTATGGAGGCATAATAATGTGGATTTTTACCTACATTAAAAGGTTAACAAATTTTTCTGTTTTGAAGGTTTAAGCAAGTTTTAAAATGTTAATTGTAAAGGAAATTCTGTGTGTAAACATATTGGCTAAAGTTAAAAAGGTATCATCCAGTTTTTCTGTGAACTGGACATTAAAATAAAAGCACAACGGATTTTTCTTAAAGCACTAACCTGCTCTTTAACAAAAATTATAAAAGTTTAAAAACAGTCTATAAAAAATCTTACCTTATGGTCAGATGTTAAAATTAAATAAATATGTCTACAAGGTTTTTTTAAAATTGAGTTTAACATTAAAAACACGCTAATATAAAGGTGAAATTTAGCTTATCTGGTATAAAAATCATACAGGAAGCATTGTCAAATATAAAATGGTGTTTGGCTTTCTTTGGTCTAAAAACTAATAAAAATAGGTGCTAAAGGAAATTTCTCAGTAAGAAGGCACCAAAGACTATAAAGTCCACTGCTGATGTCCTCACATTTAAAACAAAAGATCAGTTTCTTAGAAATTATATACTTGGTTTATCTTCCCCTTTCCTTTCCCTCAAAACTAAAAGCCTTTTAGCACAGGTACCACCCCTGCAATTTCCAGTAAGCCAGCACCAGCTTGAAGATCATTCTCATCAGAAGGTGGAAAGAAGGAAAACTTGAGCCAGCCTGGGAAGGACCCTACCTTGTGCTGCTAACCACCGAGACTGCTGTTCATACAGCAAAAAGGGGATGGACTCATCACACCCAGGTCAAGAAAGTGCCGCCCCCTCCAGAGTCATAGGCCATGGTCCCAGGGGAAAAACTCTACCAAACTAAAGCTAAAAAAAAATTTAACTCTCTTTCTTCTATGCTATTACTCTTTCTTCTTTCCTCACTCCACTGCTGACCATCTAGTTATTAACATAACCAAATCAATTTTGCCTCAAACTATTGCATTTAATGCTTGCCTTGTTATACCCTATGGGGAACTGCCAAGTCAAAGACAGCTCTCTACTTCAGAAAAGCACTTCTGTCCCTCCTGACTCTCCTCAGACTGGGCATTTGGGAATTGGGACCATTTAATCCAGGGAGATTTCAATAAAGACCCCAGTGTCAACCACGAGTCTTGCTCCCCAATCTAGAGCTTTTACGCCATAGTTAGTCCAACATTCTATGGACCACTAAAGAACAACAATGGACTGCCCCAACCGGTTTTTGTAGTTTCCTAAAACCATACATTCATTTTACTAGAGGGACAGCCCTCCCTACTAACTGTCGGCTAAACCAGTGTAATTCTATATGAGTTATTATCTCAAACCGTCAAAGATCTTCCCCTTTTCTAAGCCAGTTCCCTTCTTTAAGCCAGTTTTACGGTATGGGGGCTGAGGTTTCAGGGACAAACCCTATTAGATTCTTTGAAGTGCATTTCTTTGATTCCCCACTGCCTGCACCTTCCTCTAAGCCTTCTTCCAAAATCTCTCACAATGGAACAATTGCTCCTCCTCCATCTAACAGCAAGACCAAGATAGCTATTGTAAAAGTTAAAGACTTAAAAGAAACTTTGGCAATTAAGACAGGATACCAAGATGCAAATGCCTAGTTGGAATGGATCAAATATTCCGTCTGCACGTTAAACAAAAGCAATTGTTACGCTTGTACGCATGGCAGGCCAGAGGCCCAGATTGTCCCCTTTCCACCAAGGTGGTCCTCCAGTTGACCGGGTATGGGCTGCATGGTAGCTCTTTTCCAGAATTCTACAGCCTGGAGTAATAAGTCATGCCAAGATCTCTCTCTGCTATACCCTGAAGTCCCGCACCCTGAGGGCCATCCAGCTTCAATCTCCCAACACTATGTTCACTTCGTGTCTCTCACGACAGGGAGGAAAGTTAGTGTTCCTTGGAGACCTGAAGGGGTGCAGTGAACTTAAGAATTTTCAAGAGCTTATCAATCAGCCCTTGTTCATCCCCGAGCAGATGTGTAGTGGTATTGTGGTGGACCTTTACTGGACACTCTGCTGAATAACTGGAGTGGTACTTGTGCTTTAGTCCAGTTGGCTATCCCATTCACCCTGGCATTTTATCAACCAGGGGAAGGAAAAAAAGACATGGTAAAGTGAGAGAAGCCCCTTATGGGTCTTTCGACTCTCACGTCTATTTAGACACAATTGGAGTCCCACAGGGCATACCAGATCAATTTAAAACCCGAAATCAAATAGCTGCAGAATTTAAGTCAATATTTTGGTAGGTGACAATAAAAATGTAGATTGGATAAGCTACATCTACTAAGCCAAGACATGTTAAAAAATTTGATTAGAAAACTGTAAAGAAATACAAGGGGAGGGGTTGTTAGATATGAGTCCTCCTGCAACATACCATCTCACACCATTCAGAATGACCATTATTAGTACATGTGCTGTTGAAGAAAGCAATAACAGATGCTGGTGAGGCTGTGGAGAAAAGTGAACGCTTATACACTGTTGATGGGAATTAGTTCAGTCACTGTTGAAAGCAGTTTGGAGATTTCTCAAATAACTTAAAACAGAATTATCATTTGACTGAGCAATCTTATTGCTAAGTATGCATCCAAAATAAAGTAAATTGTTCTACCAAAAAGACACATGTGCTTGTATGTTCACTACTGCAATAATAGCAAAGACATGGAATCAGTCTAGGTGCCCATCAATGGTGGATTGGATAAAGAAAATATGGCACATATACACCATGGAACACTATGCAGCCACAAAAAGGAAATTACGTCATTTAGAACAATATGGAGGCAGCTATAAGACATTATCCTAAGTGAGTTAATGCAGAAAGAGAAAGCCAAATACTGCAGGTTGTCACTTATAAGTGGGAGCTAAACATGGTGTACTGATGGACATAAAGATGGCAACAATAGACAGTGGGGAATACTGGAGTGGGGAGGGAGGCAAGGTTTGAAAAACTAACTGTTGGATACTATGCTCACTATATAGGGAATCATTCACATCCCAAACCTCAGCATCACATAATATACCCAGGTATGAAGTCTGCACGCATACTGCCTGAATCTAAAATAAAATTTGAAATTAAAAAAAAAAAAAAGAAAAAGAAAACTTTAAATAAATGCATAGTATGTACTCTTCTATTTCTGGCTTATTTCACTTGGCCCCATGTTTTAGTACATATCTATCTTGTATCTATAGTGTATTCTTTTTTACTCCTGTGGAGTGTTATGTATGAGTATACAAATGTTTTAATCCATTCATCAGTTAATAGACATTAAGGTTGTTTCCTATTTTGATAATATAAATAAATGTATGTGCAAGACTTTGTGTGAGTATATTTTCAATCCTTTTGCATAAATACCTAAGAATAGGATTGCTAGCTCTATTTTAAGTGTGTATTTAACCTTATCAGAAATTGTCTGATATGGTTTGGATGTGTGTCCCTTCATATTGACATGTAATACCCAATGTTGCAGGTGGAGCCTAGTGGGAGGTATTTGGGTCATGGGGGCTGATCCCTTTTGAATGGCTTCATGCCATCCTTGCAGTAATGAGTGAGTTCTCACTGTATGAGCTCACATGATACCTGGTCCCTTAATAGAGCCTGGAATCTCCTCCTGTCTCTTCCCCCTGCTCTTGCCATGGGACACACTTGCTTCCCCTTTGCCTTGTGCCATGAGTGGAATTTTCCTGAGGCCCACACCAGAAGGCGAGCAGATGCTAGTGCCATTCTTCTTGTAAAGCCTCTATAACTGTGAGCCAAAATAAACCTCTTTTCTTTATAAATTACCCAGCCTCAAGTATTTATTTATAGCAATGTGAATGGACTAACACAGCATCAAACTGATTTTCAAAGTAGCTGGAAACTTTACTTTTCTGTCAGCAATATATGAGAGTTCCATTTGTCTGACATTCAGACAGTCTTTTAAATGTTCAAGTTGATGTGTTGTGGTATTTTATAATGGTTTTATTTAAAATGCCTGATGAATAGTGATGTTGAGTATGATTTAAATGCTTCTTTGCCAGTAATATACTATGTTTTATGAAGAATTTGTTAGAAACTCTTACTATTTGTTTTTATTGGGTTATCTTTACTTTATTGAACTTTAAGAACTATTTATACATTATGAATGCTAGTTTTTCATCTGATATACATGCAAGCACATATGGACACACACACTTTTCACCCAGTTGGGTTTGCCTTGTTATTTTTCCTAACATTTTTTTTAATGACCCAAAGTTAAGTTCTCAATGTTAATAACATCTGATTAATCAATATTTTTCTTTTGTAATCTGTGCTTTTTCTATCAAATCTAAAAATTCTTTGCATCTCCAAATTCTCAAAATTATTTTCATATGTTTTATTTTATATTTCTATAGTTTTAGATTTTATATTTAGGTTCATAATCTCTTTTTAAATGATGTTCATGTCATGGTGAGTTATTGCAAGACATTTACTTTTGTCCATAAGGTATCTAATTATTTCAGAGTCATTTTTTGAAAACACTATTTTGCTTCTTTGGATTACCTTCACATTTTTATTAAAATGAAACTTACCATATAAATATGGGTCTACTTCTGGACCCTATTCAGTTTCATTGATCTATATGTCTATCCTTCAAAAATAATAAGCTATCTAGATTATTGTAACTTTATAACAAGCCTTGAAGTCAGATAGTTTTTAAATTGATACATAATAATTTACATATCTACAAGGTACGTGTAATATTTTGTTACATGTGTAGAATGTGTAATGATCAAATCAGGGCATTTGGTATATCCATCACCTTGAGTATATATCATTTCTGTGAGTTGGGAGCAATTCAAGTCTGCGCTTCTAGCTACTCTGAAATGTGTAATACATTGTTGTTAACATAGGGAAAACACTCCAGGACATTGGTCTAGGCAACAATTTTATGGCTAAGAGCTAATCTGTTGTTGAACATTGGAACTTAAGTCTTCCATCAGACTATATATTGGTACTCATTAACCAGCCTGTCTTCATCCCTTACATCCACCCACACACTTCCCAGCCGCTAGCATCTTTCTGCTATCTATGTCATAAGATCAACTATTTTAGCCCCCACATTTGAGTGAGAACACATGATATTTGTCTCTGTGCCTGGCTTATTTTACTTAATATAATAACTTCCAGTTCCATTTATGTTACTGCAAATGACATAATTTTATTCTTTTATCTGGCTGAATTGAATTTCACTGTGTATATATACCACATTTCCTTTATTATCTATCCATTGATGGACACTTAGGTTGATTACATGGCTTTGCTATTGTGAATAGTGCTGCAATAAACATGTGAGTTCAGGTATCCTTTTGACATGCTGATTTCTTTTCCTTTGGATAAACACCAAATAGTGTGATTGCTGCATCGTATAGTAGTTATATTTTTAGTTTCTTGAGAAATTGCCACAATATTTTCCACAGCATCTGTTCTAACTTACCTTTCCACCAAGTGTACAAAACATTCCTTTTCTTCACATTCTCACCAGCATCTGTTATTTTCTGTCTTTTTGATAACAGCCATTTTAACTGAGTTAAGAAGAAATTTCATTGTGGTTTTGATTTCCCTTTCCCTAACGATTAGGGATGTTGAGCATTTTTTATATACCTGTTGGCCATTTGTATACTTTCTTTTGAAAAATGTCTTTTCAAGTCCTTTGCTCACTTTTTAATGGGACTATTTGTTTTTTTGTTGTTGAGTTCCTTATATATTCTAGATATTAGTCCCTTGTCTGCTGAATAGTATACAAATATTTTATCTCGTTCAACAGATTGTCTTTTCACTCTGTTGATTATTTCCTTTGCTGCACAGAAGACTTTTGTTTAACATACTCCCATGTGTCTAATTTTGTTGTTGATGATGGCTGTGCTTTTGAGGTCTTAGCCATAAAATTACTGCCTAGACCAATGTCCTGGAGTGTTTTCCCCATGTTTTCTTCTAGTAGTTTTATTTTGGGGTCTTGCATTTAAGTCTTTCCTCCAACTTGTGTTGATTTTTGTATATAGTGAGAGATTGGGTCCAGTTTCATTCTTCTGTATATAGATATCCAGTCCTTCCAGCACCATTTATTGAAGAGTTTGTTCTTTCCCTAATTATGTTCTTGGTAACTTTGTCAAAAATCACTTGGCTGTAAGTACATGGATTTATTTCTGGTTTTTCTATGCAGTTCCATTAGTCTATGTGTCTGCTTTTATGCCAATATCATTCTGTTTTAGCCCATATAACCTTGTAATATATTTTGATGTCTGATAGTGTGATGTCTCCAGCTTTGTGCTTTTTGCCCAGAATTGCTTTGGCTATTCAGGCTCCCATTTTGTTCTATATAAAATTTTGCATTATTTTTTCTATTTCTGTAATAAACCATGATCATATATTCATAAAGATTGCATGAAATCCATATCAAACAAAATATTATATGATATTTCATAGTCGATTTCTTTGGGCAGTGTGGTCACTTAAACAATATTAATTTTTCTGATCCATGAGAATGAGATATTGTTCCATTTGTCTGTATACTCTTCAATTTCTTTCAACAGTGTCTTGTAGTTTTCCTTCTAGGAGTCTCTCACCACCCTGATTACATTTATTACTAGATATTTTATTGCTATTATAAATGGAATTGCCTTCTTCATTTGTGTTCTCATCAAGATTATTATGTGTATAGAAATGCTACTCATACTGTATGTTGATTTTGTATCCCGCAATTTTACTGAATTTTAAAATCAGATCTAAGGGGTTTTTAAGTGGCATCTTTACATTTTTCTAGATACAAAATAAATGTCAAAAGGACTATTTTTCTATTTCTGTAATAAATGATGCTCATATTTTCATAGAGATTGCATGAAATCCATATCAAACAAAATATTATATAATATTTTAATACATGATAATATTTCAAATAGTCAAATGGACTATTTGACTTCTTTTCCACTTGGCTATCTTTTACTTCTTTCTTTTGACTGATTGCTCTAGATAGAACTTCCAGTACTATGCTAAATAGGAGTGGTGAAAGTGGGCATCCTTGCCTTATTCCAGTTCTTGGAGGAAAAGAGTTCAGCTTTTCCCAATTCAGTACGATGTTAACTGCTGGTTTGACATATATGGTGTTTATTATGTTGAGGAATGTTCTATGATTAGTTTGTTGAGAGTTTTTATTATGAAGGGATGTTGAATTTTACCAAATGCTTCTTCTGTATATTTTGAGATGATCGTATGGGTTTTGTCCTTTGTTCTTTTGATGTGATGTATCAAATTTATTGATTTGCATATGTTGAATCACTGTTGCATCTTTGGAATAAATTCCACTTTATCATGGTGTATTATCTTTTTGATGTGATGTTGGACTTGATTTGCTAGTATCTTGTTGAGAATTTTTGCATCTATTTTTGTTAGGGATACTGGCCTGTAGATTTCTGGGTTCTGTTGTTGTTGTTGCACCTTTGGTTTTAGGATCAGGGTAATGCTGGCCTCATAGAATTAGGGAGAATTCCCTCCTCTTCAATTTTTTGGAATAGTTTGAGAATAATTGATATTAGTTCGTTGAAAATTTGCTAGAAATTGGCAGTGAAGCCAAATGGACCTGAAATTTTCTCTATTGGGAGAGTTTTTATTACTGATTCAACCTCAATATTCATTATTGGTCTGTACATATTTTCTGTTTTCTCCTTTCAATCTTGGTAGTTTGTATTTGTCCAGGAATGTGTCCATTTCCTCTAGGTTTTCATTGTTACTGTATAGTTTTTTCATAATAGTCTTGGAAGATCTTTTGTATTTTTGTAGTGTCAGTTGTACTGTTTCCTTTTTCCTTTCTGATTTTACTTATTTGGGTCTTCTCTCTTTTTGCCTGATTAGTCTAGCAAGCATTTTTGTTTATCTTTAAAAAAAAACCCCACTTTTCATTTTGTGGATCCTTTGTATCTTGTTTTTAGTTTCTATTTCATTTTGTTCTGCTCTGATGTTTATTTCTTTCCTTCTACTAATTTTGAATTTGGTTTGTTCTGCTTTTCTAGTTCATTGAGGTACATAATTAAATTGTTTATTTAAAAATTTCTACTTTCTAAATGTAGGCATTCATTTTTGTAAGCTTTTTTGCAATGCTTTTGCTGTATCACGTAAGTTTTGACATGTTGTGTTTGATTCTTATTTGTTTCAAAAAATTATTTCAATTCCTCATGAGTTTCTTGTATGCAGGATGTAATTAGGTTATTTTAAAAATCTATTCAGCCAGTCTCTATCTTGTAAGAGGAAACTTTAATCCATTTACATTGAAGGTTATTATTGATATGTGAAGGCTTATTCCTGTCATTTTATTTATTGATTTCTGGTTCTGTTGAATATCCTTTGTTCCTTTCTTTCTTTCTTTTTGTTTTTCATTGTGGTAGGGTGGAGCTTAATTGGGCAGACCTGCCCTCAGGGACCCTGGTGGTGCATGTCAAGCAAGGCTATCTGTGGTAGTCAATGGGCCAGGTGATAACCAGGTCTCTGGTGGCATGTCAGGTGGGGGGCCACAGTGGCTGTACTGTGACCATGTTACTGGAGAAGGTGAAGTTGCTTTCAGTGGAAGCCTCCATAGGCAGGCAGCTAGGGACACAAACTTTGATAATGCTTTAGCCCCAGAGGCTGCAACCCAGCACAGTAGCAGCTATGAACAGTGAAATTTACCCTTGAGGTACACAAAAAAATACCCCATTATCCCTTTGCTGTGGGAGCAGTGCTGATGCCAGTGGCTTGCTCTTTGGTCCTGGCTCTGACTCCACCAGCAGTAACAACCAGCAGTGGTGGAGGCTGTGGGTGCAATAGACTTTTATCATGGCCACTCTTCTGGAAGGATGTCACTGCCAGCAACTCCTGACTCAGCTTTGGCAGCAGCGGCCTGCATCGAAGACTGTTGTGAGTGGGGAAAGGTAATGGGGCTCCAGGAATGTGAGGATGTAGGGACTTTGGGACCTCCAAGGCAGGATGCAGTCTAGTGGGGGCTTGGCTTTCAAAATGGCACCTTGTTGTAGCTGCTTAGGACTCCAGGGGTGTGTAGAATCCAGAATAAGCTCACTCTCTAAAGCAATACCTTCTCACAGTCTCTGGGCAGCTTCCAGTGATGGTCTTAGGTCCTGTAAGGGTCAAAGGACCCTCCCATGGCTAGGACTGAAGGAGTCCCTAATGGGAATGTGTACTACTGGGGATCTCTCACTTATTCTTTTTCCAAACTGGATAGTCTCTCCAGGCTCCCAGGTGACCCTAGCTGAGCAGGCTGCCTCACTTCCCTCCCCTTCCTTGATTTAGGTGTTTCTTGTCACTTCTCCGTTGAATTCCAGTATTCTGACTTAGAAGATCTATTCAAAGTGTGGTTATCTACCTGCTATTTTGGTTCTTCTTTGTGGAAGAGGCAAGTACCTGATGTGTCCAGTCAGCTATCTGGAAGTCAGATAGTTTAAGTCCTCCTCTTATTTTTCTTTTTCAAAATTGTTCTGGTAATCTATTATATTTCAAAATATACATTTCAGAGTTAGTCAGTTTCCACAAAAAAAAGACCTTATACAGATTCAGTGAAATTACATTGAATCCATAAATCAATTTGAGAATAGTAGACATCTTAACAATATTGAGATCATGAATCTATAAGCATGATGTGTTTATTGATTTATTTAGATATTCTTCAATTTATCTCATCTGTATTTTGTAGTTTTCCTCAAACAGATCTTGTATTTACTTTCTTATATTTATCTTTAAGAGTTTCATGTATTTTGAGGCTATTACATTTGGTATTTTAAATTTTGTGTTTTCTAGTTGTATATTGATAGCATATAGAAACAGTTGGTAAACAAACTTAGTTCTTACACATATCTGTGGATTCTCTCAGGTTAACTGTGTACATGCTTATGTAGTCTATAAATAAATATTGTTTACTTTCTACTTTATTATATACATATTATTTCCTTTCATGTCATGTTGCATTGGCCATGACCACAAATACAAAGTTGAATAAAGAAGTAACAACCATGTATTTTTCCTGATTTTGAGAGAAATGTATTTAGTCTTCGAATGTTAATTGTGATTTAACTCTAGGTTTTTTGTTTTGTTTTGTTTTGTTTTCTTTTTTTGAGACAGAGTCTCCCTCTGTTGCTCAGGCTGGAGTGCAGTGGTGTAATCTCAGGTCCCCACAGCTTTGGCCTACCAAGTTCAAGTGATCCTCCTGCCTCAGCCCCACGAGTAGCTGGGACTACAAGCATGCACCACCACTCTGGCTAGTATTTTTGTACTTTTTGTAGAGATGAGTTTTGCCATGTTGCCCAGGATGATCTCTAACTCCTGGTCTCAATTGATCCACCCACCTCAACCACCCCAAGTGCTAGGATTACAGATGTGAGTCACTGTGCCTGGTCAATGATTTAACTCTAGGTTTTTGGTAAATTTATTTAATTTGAATAGACCTATATCACTAAACTAAAATCCAACATCTCCATCATTTACTAAATTTCTATAAGTATATGAACTTATTTCTGTGTCATTACAAATTTTTGTTAATTATTACTTTCTATTTGTGTACTATTAACATGTTTTCATTACTCTGCCCTTACTTTATTTATTTATTTATTTATTTTTACACAGAGTCTTGCTCTGTTGCCCATGCTGGAGTGCAATGGTGCAGTCTCAGCTCACTGCCTGCCAGGTTCATGCCATTCTCCTGCCTCAGCCTCCCAAGTAGCTGGGACTACAGGCACATGCTATCACGCCCAGCTAATTTTTCATATTTTTAGTAGAGACGGCATTTCACTGTGTTAGCCAGGAAGGTCTTGATCGCCTCACCTCGTGATCTCCCCACCTCGGCCTCCTAAAGTGCTGGGATTGCAGGCATGAGCCACCGCGCCCGGCCTGCTTTACATTTTAATGACTGCTTTGAATAGATATTAATTGTATCCCCTACCACTCCCCTCAATATTCTCGCTATTCTTATTATAAGCTTTGTAATTAGCTTCTCTGGTTCTTCAGAGATTGTATAGTTATTTTTATTGACATGTTGGGATTTTGGAAATTTATATATTATCTACAGACTATTCGTTATTATAATAATGAGTTTAAAAGTATTTATTTGTTCTAGTCATCTTTTGTGTTTTTTAAGAATATTTCAAAGAGTTTTTCATAGGAAGCTTGTCAATTTGCTGTTAGACTTATTCTTAATGTCTTTTATCTTTTTAAATAATTTTCACTATTAATAGGAGTCCTTCTGTGACATCTTCCTGAAGTTTCTGCTTCTTAATTGCCCTGCCTTTGCTCAATTGTTGATGTTCATCATCAAACCATTCAGCATGTAAGCACTGAGAGGAACTCCACTGAATTTCTTGAGGTCCAAAACATAGTTCAGATGGCATTTTCAATGTCCAAATTCAATGAAACCACTGATATGTTCCTTACTGTAAGCATTCTCCTTTGAAAATCAAGATTCTTAAAGCAGCAATGAGCAGAGTTATCAGGACAAAAGAGGAAAATTATCCAGATAATTAAGTAACTCTAAAGGAGATTATTTCTACTTCCACTCCTATATTCCTGTATATGTGAATTGTGGACAGGGTAGTGGCTTTATATTGGTCAATATCTCAAAGTTTATATAATTCTTGTAGGGCACCACCCAGCTCCACAGGATGTTGTCCTAGCCCACACTGTAACTCTGGTTTCTGTAAGATAGTCTGAATTTTGATAAGACACATACTTCTAGATGTGATTTCTGTAATAACACCAATGATTTACATAACAGGAGGACATGGGATACTGACAGCTTCTAATGCATTCTGTAAGTCCAGTAGAGTAGTGATGACAGCATTGCAGGATGGAAAGACCTGTAAAATACCTGCACAGAATAGATGTATATTCAACCCATGAGGGAAAATCCCCCATCTCAAAACAGAAAGAAGTACAAAGTAACCAATCTTCCACAGGGTAGCTGATTGCCTTTCCCCTCTCTTTGAACAAAGACATATTGTGCGCTCAGTTTTGGAATCTGGTATTGGCAAGTTGAGCTCTTGGTAATGGAAGTAGCCAGAGGATATATTGCCAAAGATAAAGAGGAAAACAATGTTTGAAGGGGCCAATTTCTGTGATAGAGAGGAGGGCAGGACAGGCATAAAAAGCAGATATAAAAGCAACCGGGCAAATCACTGGCATAGGAGCTTTCTTGTGATTACTTTCATATGCACTTCAACTTTCTCCCCTCCAATCTTACCGTGTTATTTTAGTACTTCTAGTATCTCCCCTTATACATTTAAATACACATATCCTGTTCTGATTTCATCAAGTTTATATTAATATGATGTAATCCATAATTTTAAAGGGTAAAGCAATCTGCGTACTAACATCATCTCTAAATAGGAAATCTAGAGATTTTTTTTTGCCAGTTCTCTTCACAAAGGGTGATGGTGTTATTGTTTTTACTTTTTAAAATAATTTTTTTCATTTTCTGTTCCAAAACCATAATTGCTTGGCCCTTCAGTTGAATAGGTTGAATGTTCATCTATACCATGTCCTTTTTCCACTGTTTCTCCATTAATCTCTCACTTGTCTTTAATTGGCACAGGAGTTTTCTCCTGAAAATCCTTTGAACTCTTATTCTAACGATGAGTTTTTTTTTGCTAATCCATAGAAAAATGGTTACTATTTCTATTTGATTTATGAAAACTGTTTTTTTAATGAATGTTCTTCATTTGTTGTTTCTATTATCCCTTTTCTCCTTCGTAGGTACCTTTTTTCGTAATTCATCTTGTTAGTAAAGTTCTTCCTTACCTAGTTAATTTCAGAAAATTCATGTCAAGTAGGATAAGGCATTAATTCAGGCTAGCAAGGGTTCTTTCTGGTTAACATAAATTCCTTATGAGATGGTTTATGCAATGACTATATTTAATTCAAATTTTAGATTCCTTTTTCATAATAAAACAAGCTACTCACTATTTACAAGGTTATTTCTGAGGTGCAAAATTATCTTCTTCTCTCCGTCTATGTTTTTATACATCCTGAATTCCCCCATGCAACCTTGGCTGACACACTCAGACAGAAAAAAAGTGCAAGGGCACTTTTTTCTTGCATCTGTACTGGAAACCTAAATGGGTTTAGTTTTTTGTTGTTGCTGTTGTTTTGCTTTGTTTTTTCAATGTTTATTTCTTCTTCAGTGTCAAAATTCAGCAAATATATTCTGGCTCCTTTAGAATCTTCTCTTCCTCATCAAAACGGTGTCACTGTGTGTTTCCTTTTCAGTCTCAGAAACTTGATTTTCAATGGGCCAAAGATGGTTCCTAGCCAAGAGCCCATGCAACCATTTCTACTTCATAAAACAAAAATCAGTTTTGGGTTTGGACCTATATAGTACCACTCTATCAACTTTGGGCAGCTCCGTGCTGCTACCTTTTTCTAAGATTTATAGTAATTATGTTTTCTGTGGACACCTTCTCTTTCCCTCTTTGATATTCACTGCATTAAGAGGCCCTTTCTCCTAGCTACAATAAAGTACAAAAGGACAAGTATCAATTTTACTTTGAAATTCTAATACTGTAACAATACAATAATTAATATGCAATAAAATCCAATTCCATTTAGCTTACAAAACTTTCATAGATTAATGTTTCTGTAAACTATACCAACTTTTTTTTTTACTATTTCATCTGGCATGAGAAAATAATCATATACCTTTAATGAAACATTCTCTATTAACATGAGTTTCTATGACACAAAAAGACAGAGAAAAGAAAGAAAAATTATGTTGATCCTACTATTGTTTCTTCACTAGTATAATTACATCTATTCATTTATTATTTTCCCATTTATTTTAAAATGATTAAAAACCTAGTAAATTATGTAACTACATGAAGCTTATGGCTCAATAACCTGATCATTTCCCAGAGCAGAGAAAAAAAACATGAAAATAAATGCAGTTTAATATGTGTTAAATAGGTATTTATATAAAGATGCAATGGGCATACCAAGAAGGGGAGAACTAAATAAGAGCTTTTATTCCTTTCTCAACTAGTAGATAAATTATTTTTAAAATAGCATTAAAAATCAAAATTAAAATGTATTTGCTGACAGTCTAAAGCTCAGTGTCAAAGAAGAAAAAATGGTAGAGACTAAGCTAATGCTACTGTAAGAAGATTTAAACTCTCTATCACTCTGTAAGAATCTGATGAATGGAAGATTGTAGGTAACATGGTATAAACTAGGGTATCAGAGATTCAGAAAAAAAAAAAGAGGCTGTTTAGATGCTCCTGAAGAATGCTGAGTGGGAGTGCGAGAGATTTAAAAATTCAGTAATTTTTTGGAAATGCCATCACATGCTCTTTCCAGCGTAAGGAATGGTCCCAAATGCCTTGACATTTAAGCATGTGCACATACAATTATTTTCAAACCTCATCCTTTTAAATCTTATTTGAGATAGAAAATTTTTCCCTCTCTCTCCTTTTTCATGCATTTTCCTGCTTATCTTGATGGTTTTCCTTCCCACCACATACAGCAGCAATTTTTGTAAATGATTCTACCTTTTAAAGTCACTAACATCACATGTATAATTCAAAGGAATGAAAATCCTCAAAATTCATAGGAATGAAAGTCGTCAAAATTGGCCCAGTCAATCAAATTTTCATTCCTTGAAATAAATATGAAAAACTAGTATTTGGATTAAATCACATGATATATGTAAATATATTTGAAGAATTTCTCAGCTGAATTGACAGACAAACACAAGTTTTGCGAGCATAACTCTAAATACATGAGTTTTTCATCTGGGACTTTCCTTGAATTTGGAAACTAGATTAAATAATTAGTTGCACATCTACATCCCCAAAATGCTTTGCATACAGGAACAGTAATTTTGTTGACTAAATTTTACAATAATAGCAATAAATTAGTCTGATTATAACTATTTTAAATGCACTTCAAGGTATAGTCATAAGAGTACAGGGTTTTATTATAATTTTCAAGTAAGAAATTATTTTTAAGCTGGTCTGACTTCATAAGAGTTTTTTTGAGAAATATCACTTTGTCAAACATAGGTAGTCTACCAACTTCAGACTTCCATATGTCTTTTCCTTCACTGACAAGTTTTTCAAAGGGGTAGTTTATAACATTCATCCACTTCTCAACTTATTACAGTTTGTCTTTGCCTCCCACGTTATTCAGAAGCTGGACTTAATGACTTTAAAATTGGCAAGCAAAAGACACATTGAATCATGATTTGAGTTCTGTATATGATAAGATACTGTTTTCCTCATCCCACTCATTATAGCTTCCCTACTTTGACTTCAGGGACTCTCTCCTTTCCTGATTTAATTCCATTCTTTCTTTACTTCCATCCCTGGGGTTAATATTTTAACAGTAGTGTTTCTGAGGGTGCCATCATCACCTTCTTTTACTTTACCCACTCTCACTAAGAGATGCCATCCAACCCTATTATTCCAAACACTACATACAGGAGATTGCATTGTTTTAGTCAGAATCCTCCTTTTTCTCCATATTTATTCCATAGCTGCTTCTGGGAAAAGTACATTTTGCAGTCCCTTTGATGGTAAGTTTGGCCATATCATTTGTTTTGCTCAATGGAATATGAGCATAAAGCCAATTTGCTAAGTGCACACTGAAGCTTCAAGAGACATCCTGTACTTTTGCTCACCCCTCTTGCATCTTAGGCATCCACCATGAGAAGAACATCTCTTGGGAAGCATCTAGTCACAGGATAAGATGGCACATGAAATGTCACTGAGATCAACTACAGCCTGATGACAAGCTCAACCTAGTCCAGTAGAGCCACATCAAATCCACAGACCTGGGAGCAAGAAATCAGTGTCTGTTGTTGCGAACTACTGAGCTTTGGGATAGTTTTTATGTAGCAGTTTTTGAGGAAAATACTTGATACCATACCATTGTTAATGTCTTTCCAAATATTCTTCAGAATTTTAAACAAAAATATCTAACTGTCATTTGAATTTCCCCAACTAGATGATTCATAGGTACCTCAAATTCAACGTGTACAAAAATTAACTTACTTTATCTCCAGGTAAGGTAATTTTTCCATGTTATTTCCTATTTCAGTGAAGAAGAATTGCATCTGTCTATTTTCCAAGCAAAAAAATATCAAGGTGCTATCTTTTTTTTTCTCCCTCTTCCTTGGACTAATTGCTGATTGATTAATCATTAATTCCTTTGACAGTAACATAATTTTATGAATGAATGAATATATTTTCATGGCATTTTATATATCCCTGTAAGCTGCCTTACTTTTTCATAAAACAGGGCAGAATATAAACAAATAATCAAAAAGAATTCTGTTGATTTTTTCTCTTCAGTAGCTCTAAATTTTTTACCCACTTCTCCAACCACACTGTTACTACATTTGTTTAGACATTTATCTTTTCTTGCAAAGAATGACACATGCCTTCTAACTTCCTGCAGGTTGCTTACTCTCCAATGTATTCTCCACTCTTCTTCCAGTGTTCCTTTTTAACATAAATATTTGATCTATTAAAGTCCTCATTGTTTAGCTACTTTCAGAATAAATGCAATCAAAGAAGAAAATATAAACTTAACTTGCTATTCAAATACATTAACACATTACAGCTCTATGAAAACAGAAAACTCTGGTTTTTCTCATGTTTTTTAAAAAGTAGTTTCCTTCTCATGAAAATGTCTTGTGCCCCCTACCTCTAATCCAGCTACATAGTCCAGCTGATCCCTGCTCATCCTTCTCAACCCAATTCAGGTGTTATCTCATCTGAGGACCCTTTTGAAATTATTTTATGCCACTTCATTCGCAGTTAATCTAAGTTAACTGCCCCTTGGGAATTTGTGCATAAGTCTATAGTGACATATATCACAGTTTCTTACAATATTAACTTATGCATCTGCCTTCTGCTTTAGATGTTTCATAGAAAATAAGGAAAGTATATTTCTTTATATAGATTCTCCTCGGCTTACAATGAGGTTACATCCCAATAAACTCATTATAGGTTGAAAATACTGTAAGATAATAACACATTTAATACACCCAACCTACCAAATATCATAGCTTAGCTTAGCCTACCTTAAACATGCTGAGAACACTTACATTAGCTTACAGTTGGGCAAAATCATCTAACACAAAGCTATTTTATGATGCAGTGTTGATTATCTCATGTAATTTATTGAATACTGTCCTGAAAATGAAAAACAGAATGGTTGTATGAGTACTTGGAGTACAGTTTCTAATGAATGCATATCAGTGTCACACCATTGTAAATTCTAAACATTGTTAGGTGGAACTATGGTAAAGTGGGAACTGCCTGTATCTAGCTTCCAGGGCAATAGTCTTATTTGTCATTATATCTCAAGCACCTATGCATATATAGTCAAAAATATTTGAAACATGAATAAATGAATGAAATTTTGGATAAATAGGTAATGATTAGGCTTAATTTAGTACTCTAAGTTCTCAAATAAAACAAAAATTCATCATAAACTGAAACTCTTTTTCATTTGAAATACATAAATTCAAAAATAGCCACCCTAGGAACTCTTCTTCAACCTACCAAGACAAAAGTTGGGCATTCCACACTGGCTTAGAACTTTGTACAAACTTTAATCATCACACCATATTTCTATGATTTTGTTTTCATGTCTGACTTTTCCAGTACACTGTGAAATCCCTGAAAGCTGAGTGCCAGTTTTATAAAGCTGTGACATTCTAAAATTGAATGCAGTTAAATCTCAAAGCCAAATGCTATTACTGTAAACAATAATGATCAATGCTTGTTGAATCAGCTAATTCATTCTTTGAATAGTGATAGAGCTTTATTATGTGTCATACACAAATCCCCATAGCTGAGAATAAGGCAGAGGTACGATAGAACAATCACCTATACATATTTACTATACAAACTTAGAGTATGAAATTCAAAATAAGAAAGGATGGTTTACTGTACTCTATAGTTAGAGGATGTTTGAAAATTATCTATAGAACTGCAACTTTAACAACGGCTTCAAGAAACCGAGAATAAATTGTCCTAAAATAAACCAACAGCCCTTGATCTTCTATTATCATTTGAAGTTGTGTATAATTGCACTGAAGTTTTATATTGGTCTCAATTCAATATGGTCCATAACATTAGGATATCAGCAATTTTCATTTTAAAAGAACATTACTAATCCAACTGAGTTTGATTATTATATTTTATCAGGTTAGCAGGTCTTTTCCTGAGCTCTGCAGCATTGCTGTTTTTAATATGTGTCTATATTTTGTGTATTGGTCTTCAAACCCCTCCTATGAAAACTATTTCCGGGGTGGCAGCCAAGATGGCCGAATAGGAAAAGCTCTGGTCTACAGCTCCCAGCGTGAGCAATGCAGAAGATGGGTGATTTCTGCATTTCCATCTGAGGTACCGGGTTCATCTCACTAGGGAGTGCCAGACGGTGGGCGCAGGACAGTGGGTGCACCGCACCATGCGTGAGCCGAAGCAGGGTGAGGCATTGCCTCACTCGGGGAGCCCAAGGGGTCAGGGAGTTCCCTTTCCTAGTCAAAGAAAGGGGTGACAGACGGCACCTGGAAAATCGGGTCACTCCCACCCAAATACTGCGCTTTTCCGAAGGGCTTAAAAAACGGCGCACCAGGAGACTATATCCCGCACCTGGCTCGGAGTGTCCTACACCCACGGAGTCTTGCTGATTGCTAGCACAGTTTGCAATCTGAGATCAAACTGCAAGGGGGCAGCGAGGCTGGGGGAGGGGCGCCCGTCATTGCCCAGGCTCGCTTAGGTAAACAAAGCAGCCGGGAAGCTGGAACTGGGTGGAGCCCACCACAGCTCAAGGAGGCCTGCCTGCCTCTGTTGGCTCCACCTCTGCGGGCAGAGCACAGACAAACAAAAAGACAGCAGTAACCTCTGCAGACTTAAATGTCCCTGTCTGACAGCTTTGAAGAGAGCAGTGGTTCTCCCAGCATGCAGCTGGAGATCTGAGAATGGGCAGACTGCCTCCTCAAGTGGGTCCCTGACCCCTGACCCCGGAGCAGCCTAACTGGGAGGCACCCCCCAGTAGGGGCAGACTGACAACTTGCACAGCTGGGTACTCCTCTGAGACAAAACTTCCAGAGGAACGATCAGACAGCAGCATTCACAGTTCATGAAAATCTGCTATTCTGAAGCCACCGCTGCTGATACCCAGGCAAACAGGGTCTGGAGTGGACCTCTAGCAAACTCCAACAGACCTGCAGCTGACGGTCCTGTCTGTTAGAAGGAAAACTAACAAACAGAAAGGACATCCACACCAAAAACCCATCTGTACATCACTATCATCAAAGACCAAAAGTAGATAAAACCACAAAGATGGGGAAAAAACAGAGCAGAAAAACTGGAAACCCTAAAAAGCAGAGTGCCTCTCCTCCTCCAAAGGAATGCAGTTCCTCACCAGGAACGGAAGAAAGCTGGACGGAAAATGACTTTGACGAGTTGAGAGAAGAAGGCTTCAGACGGTCAAACTACTCCAAGCTACAGCAGGAAATTCAAACCAAAGGCAAAGAAGTTAAAAACTTTGAAAAAAAATTTAGACAAATGTATAACTAGAATAACCAATACAGAGAAATGCTTAAAGGAGCTGATGGAGCTGAAAGCCAAGGCTCGAGAACTACATGAAGAATGCAGAAGCCTCAGCAGCTAATGCGCTCAACTGGAAGAAACGGTATCAGTGATGAAAGATGAAATGAATAAAATGAAGCAAGAAGGGAAGTTTAGAGAAAAAAGAATACAAAGAAATGAACAAAGCCTCCAAGAAATATGGGACTATGTGAAAAGACCAAATCTGCATCTGATTGGTGTACCTGAAAGTGATGGGGAGAATGGAACCAAGTTGGAAAACACTCTGCAGGATATTATCCAGGAGAACTGCCCCAATCTAGCAAGGCAAGCCAACATTCAGATTCAGGAAATACACAGAATGCCACAAAGATACTCCTCGAGAAGAGCAACTCCAAGACACATAATTGTCAGATTCACCAAAGTTGAAATGAAGGAAAAAATGTTAAGGGCAGCCAGAGAGAAAGGTCGGGTTACCCACAAAGGGCAGCACATCAGACTAACAGCAGATCTCTCGGCAGAAACTCTACAAGCCAGAAGAGAGTGGGGGCCAATATTCAACATTCTTAAAGAAAAGAATTTTCAACCCAGAATTTCATATCCAGCCAAACTAAGATTCATAAGTGAAGGATAAATAAAATACTTTACAGACAAGCAAATGCTGAGAGATTTTGTCACCACCAGGCCTGCCCTACAAGAGCTCCTGGAGGAAGCACTAAACATGGAAAGGAAAAACTGGTACCAGCCACTGCAAAAACATGCCAAATTGTAAAGACCATAGAGACTAGGAAGACACTGCATCAACTAACGAGCAAAGTAACCAGCTAACGTCATAATGACAGGATCAAATTCACACATAACAATATTAACTTTAAATGTAAATGGACTAAATGCTCCAATTAAAAGACACAGACTGGCAAATTGGATAAAGACTAAAGACCCATCAGCGTGCTGTATTCAGGAAACCCATCTCACATGCAGAGACACACATAGGCTCAAAATAAAAGGATGGAGGAAGATCTACCAAGCAAATGGAAAACAAAAAAAGGCAGGGGTTGCAATCCTAGTCTCTGATAAAACAGACTTTAAACCAACAAAGATCAAAAGAGACAAAGAAGGCCATTACATAATGGGAAAGGGATCAATTCAACAAGAAGAGCTAACTATCCTAAATATATATGCACCCAATGCAGGAGCACCCAGATTCATAAAGCAAGTCCTGAGTGACCTACAAAGAGACTTAGACTTCCACACAATAATAATGGGAGACTTTAACAACCCCCTGTCAACATTAGACAGATCAACAAGACAGAAAGTCAACAAGGATACCCAGGAATTGAACTCAGCTCTGCACCAAGTGAACCTAATAGACATCTACAGAACTCTCCACCCCAAATCAACAGAATATACATTTTTTTCAGCACCACACCACACCTTTTCCAAAATTGACCACATAGTTGGAAGTAAAGCTCTCCTCAGCAAATGTAAAAGAACAGAAATTATAACAAACTATCTCTCAGATCACAGTGCAACCAAACTAGAACTCAGGATTAAGAAACTCACTCAAAACCGCTCAACTACATGGAAACTGAACAACCTGCTCCTGAATGACTACTGGGTACATAACGAAATGAAGGCAGGAATAAAGAT
Source organism: Pongo abelii (assembly GCF_028885655.2). NCBI lineage: Eukaryota > Metazoa > Chordata > Mammalia > Primates > Hominidae > Pongo > Pongo abelii. The sequence goes on along the minus strand of NC_071991.2, from coordinate 86,785,243 downwards.
GTTCTTTGAAACCAAGGAGAACAAAGACACAACATACCAGAATCTCTGGGACACATTCAAAGCAGTGTGTACAGGGAAATTTATAGCACTAAATGCCCACAAGAGAAAGCAGGAAAGATCCAAAATTGACACCCTAACATCACAATTAAAAGAACTAGAAAAGCAAGAGCAAACACATTCAAAAGCTAGCAGAAGGCAAGAAATAACTAAAATCAGAACAGAACTGCAGGAAATAGGGACACAAAAAACCCTTCAAAAAATTAATGAATCCAGGAGCTGGTTTTTTGAAAGGATCAACAAAATTGATAGACCGCTAGCAAGACTAATAAAGAAGAAAAGAGAGAAGAATCAAATAGATGCAGTAAAAAATGATAAAGGGGATATCACCACCGATCCCACAGAAATACAAACTACCATCAGAGAATACTACAAACACCTCTACGCGAATAAACTAGAAAATCTAGAAGAAATGGATAAATTCCTCGACACATGCACCCTCCCAAGACGAAACCAGGAAGAAGTTGAATCTCTGAATAGATCAATAACATGCTCTGAAATTGTGGCAATAATCAATAGCTTACCAACCAAAAAGAATCCAGGACCAGATGGATTCACAACCGAATTCTACCAGAGGTACAAGGAGGAACTGGTACCATTCCTTCTGAAACTATTCCAATCAATAGAAAAAGAGGGAATCCTCCCTAACTCATTTTATGAGGCCAGCATCATCCTGATACCAAAGCCGGGCAGAGACACAACCAAAAAAGAAAATTTTAGACCAATATCCTTGATGAACATTGATGCAAAAATCCTCAATAAAATACTGGCAAACCGAATCCAGCAGCACATCAAAAAGCTTATCCACCATGATCAAGTGGGCTTCATCCCTGGGATGCAAGGCTGGTTCAATATACGCAAATCAATAAATGTAATCCAGCATATAAACAGAACCAAAGACAAAAACCACACGATTACCTCAATAGATGCAGAAAAGGCCTTTGACAAAATTCAACAACTCTTCATGCTAAAAACTCTCAATAAATTGGGTATTGATGGGACGTATCTCAAAATAATAAGAGCTATCTATGACAAACCCACAGCCAATATCATACTGAATGGGCAAAAACTGGAAGCATTCCCTTTGAAAACTGGCACAAGACAGGGATGCTCTCTCTCACCACTCCTATTCAACATAGTGTTGGAAGTTCTGGCCAGGGCAATTAGGCAGGAGAAGGAAATAAAGAGTATTCAATTTGGAAAAGCAGAAGTCAAACTGTCCCTGTTTGCAGATGACATGATTGTATATCTAGAAAACCCCATTGTCTCAGCCCAAAATCTCCTTAAGCTGATAAGCAACTTCAGCAAAGTCTCAGGATACAAAATCAATGTACAAAAATTACAAGCATTCTTATACACCAATAACAGACAAACAGAGAGCCAAATCATGAGTGAACTCCCATTCACAATTGCTTCAAAGAGAATAAAATACCTAGGAATCCAACTTACAAGGGATGTGAAGGACCTCTTCAAGGAGAACTACAAACCACTGCTCAATGAAATAAAAGAGGATACCAACAAATGGAAGAACATTCCGTGCTCATGGGTAGGAAGAATCAATATCGTGAAAATGGCCATACTGCCCAAGGTCATTTATAAATTCAACGCCATCCCCATCATGCTACCAATGACCTTCTTCATAGAATTGGAAAAAACTACTTTAAAGTTCATATGGAATCAAAAAAGAGCCCACATCGCCAAGTCAATCCTAAACCAAAAGAACAAAGCTGGAGGCATCACGCTACCTGACTTCAAACTATACTACAAGGCTACAGTAACCAAAACAGCATGGTACTGGTACCAAAACAGAGATATAGATCAATGGAACAGAACAGAGCCCTCAGAAATAACGCCACGTATCTACAACTATCTGATCTTTGATGAACCTGACAAAAACAAGCAATGGGGAAAGGATTCCCTATTTAATAAATGGTGCTGGGAAAACTGGCTAGCCATATGTAGAAAGCTGAAACTGGATCCCTTCCTTACACCTTATACAAAAATTAATTCAAGATGGATTAAAGACTTAAACATTAGACCTAAAACCATAAAAACCCTAGAAGGAAACCTAGGCATTAACATTCATTACACAGGCATGGGCAAGGACTTCATGTCTAAAACACCAAAAGCAATGGCAACAAAAGCCAAAATTGACAAATGGGATCTAATTAAACTCAAGAGCTCCTGCACAGCAAAAGAAACTACCATCAGAGTGAACAGGCAACCTACAAAATAGGAGAAAATTTTCGCAACCTACTCATCTGACAAAGGGCTAATATCCAGAATCTACAGTGAACTCAAACAAATCTACAAGAAAAAAACAAACAACCCCATCAAAAAGTGGGCAAAGGATATGAACAGACACTTCTCAAAAGAAGACATTTATGCAGCCAAAAAACACATGAAAAAATGCTCATCATCACTGGCCATCAGAGAAATGCAAATCAAAACCACAATGAGATACCATCTCACACCAGTTAGAATGGCAATCATTAAAAAGTCAGGCAACAACAGGTGCTGGAGAGGATGTGGAGAAATAGGAACACTTTTACACTGTTGGTGGGACTGTAAACTAGTTCAACCATTGGGGAAGTCAGTGTTGCAATTCCTCGGGGATCTAGAACTAGAAATACCATTTGACCCAGCCATCCCATTACTGGGTATATACCCAAAGGACTATAAATCATGCTGCTATAAAGACCCATGCACACGTATGTTTATTGTGGCACTATTCACAATAGCAAAGACTTGGAACCAACCCAAATGTCCAACAATGATAGACTGGATTAAGAAATGTGGCACATATACACCATGGAATACTATGCAGCCATAAAAAATGATGAGTTCATGTCCTTTGTAGGGACATGGATGAAGCTGGAAACCATCATTCTCAGCAAACTATCACAAGGACAAAAAACCAAACACCGCATGTTCTCACTCATAGGTGGGAATTGAACAATGAGAACACATGGACACAGGAAGGGGAACATCACACTCTGGGGACCGTTGTGGGGTAGGGGGAGTGGGGAGGGATAGCATTAGGAGATATACTTAATGCTAAATGACGAGTTAATGGGTGCAGCACACCATCATGGCACATGTATACATATGTAACTAACCTGCACATTGTGCACATGTACCCTAAAACTTAAAGTATAATAAAATAAAATAAAATAAAGTAAAAGAAATAAGCCAGCACAGAAAGATAACAAAAAAAAAGAGAGAACTATTTCCCTTGGTGGAGGACCTGATTTTATGAATTTTGCTTTCATTTTTTCACATTGCATAACATTGTAATCATAAGTAAACTTAATGACTGCTTAAAATGTATAAAGTGCTCCTGGATTATATTCTCATTATATACTTTATATTATAAATTGTAAGTATTTTATTATTTTTTGAAGAGCACTGAAAATCAGTAAACAATTTATATTAGTGTCTTTATTTATGGGTTTCTCATTAAAATTTCATTTCGTATGCATAAATATTATTACAAACATTTAATATGAAAACTCTTTTTTGGATATATAGGGGTATAAATAAATAACATTCTTCTACAACCTGATAAAACTTTATTATATCTAACACATATATAATATCATACATTTCACTTTTTTCTATAATTAAAATGGTGAAAGTATCGTGAAAGCCATTCAGAATGAAAATTATGACTTTCTTGCTAACAATTTGATGCATAAAGAATTCTCTGAGTACCAGTTGTGGCTTTTGATACAATTAGGTTACCTATTATGTATTCTTGTTTTTACATTTGTGAATCCAAAACCACTTGAGGGAAAATTCACATTCTCGGTCTGTTTTAGAAATGAAATTATTCTTACCTTGTGTCTTCCTTGAAATTGCAGTCAAAAGTGCTTAAGGAATTGGAAAAAATGAACTCTTAGGTCATTTTAAGGACCCAAAAACAATCCTTCTAAAAGAATCCTTCTCCACACCATCTTTCATACTATCAGAGTGAGGCACAGTGCAATGACTGAATTGCCTTTTATATTATTGTCTCCTAATCCAAGTGGCATATATGTCATGTACACTGCACAAGCTGAAATATTATTATCATACTTAACCACAAGTTTTTCAATTGCATATGTCTGGAGTGCACTAAACTTTAATGAGCTTCATTCTGCTTGGCCCCGACCATCTCTTCAATTAATCATCACTATGTAATTGGGTCCTACTTTCTAAAGTATTTACCCTACCTACTTTGAAATAATCTGTTAATTTAATGATCATAGCCTTTAATCTACCATTTTTTCACTGAGGAAAGATTGTTACATTCCAAACTTGATTGTTATATGTCACCAGGGTTGACACTGATACATTGTTAAATATACTTGTCTTGAAGAAAGGCATCATACTCTGTAATATATCAAGATAGATTAGAACTATTTTTAAAGGCTATTATTTTTCAAGAGAGATGAAAGTTATTGAAAGGACCTTGTTCTTTTTAAAGACACTGGTTGATATGAAACTCCTTATTTCCTAAGTGGTACTGAATCCTGTACCAAAACTTGATGATAGGCAGACTTCAAATATCTTCTTGTAATACATAAAAATATCTTTGCTTAAAATATTATTTATTGCTCAGCTTTCCTTTTAAAGTATTCTTTATTCTTCTGTTGACTGACTTAGAACATTGCTAATCAGAAAATTGCTATTAATTGGTCTAGCAGTCATGAGTCTTAAAATTGGAGGTGGTAATTACTTCAAAAAATGCTATTCAAGTTAAAATTATGCCAATAATACCAAAATTCTGGGTAAGCATGGTAAGCGCTTCCATTCCTTCTAGCCAGTCTGGAATGAATTAGAAAGTTACAGGGATGGACTTTCATATAAAACTGCCACTAACATTAAAAATTCAAAAAAAAAAAAAAACCACATATCTATGGCATTCTGGTCCCTGCTTCCAAAATACAAAATTACTTCTGAAACTCTGTAAGGATTGTAAAACATATTTTGGACCAACGCATTATCAAAGACTACTACAGCTAGAAACCATCATTAGGTATCAATTAATTTAAATCAGTTAACATATAAAAGCCTTATGTCCCAAATGATGGAATTCCCTGCTTGAAATTGGGGAAGTATGGTTGGTACAGAGCAGGAACCAGAATCCAAATCTAACTCCTAGAATTTCTTGGCAAAAATGGTGGGGCTGAAGAATAATTGGTTGAGACAAAGCAAGGATCAGAACAAAATCTTCCAATTCTCATTCCAGTCATTCCAGTGTTCTTTTCAGTCATATGATGAGACATCATGTAGGGAAAGGGAGAGAATGAAGTTTAGCGTGAGTGAAAAAGATCCTATGGGAAGATTTTGGCAAGGTTCAATTACAAAGTCATACTCTGTACTGTCTTCCAGCATTGGCAAATGGAAAGGAGAGGAGATAAAATCTCTGATGAAAATCTGATTCCTGCCTTTTTTTGTGTACGTTTCATTTTCTCTTTGGACACTTGTGTGATTTCTCTTAATCACTGAAATTTTTTAAATTTGCCAAAACATATCCAAATGTGGGTATTTTTGTCTTTTATATTTTCTACTTGAAAGAGTCTGAGAGTTTGAAATGTCTGGCTTTTTTTCAAATAGAAAAATTTTAATACTTTTTGTATCATTGCTTCTCCTCACTCTCCTGTTTTGAATATTGCTGGCACTTCCAAAACTCCTTTCTCATTTTCAGAAAAATCTATGATGTCATCAACTGTGAGATTCAACTCAATTTAAGAGATATTCAAATGTAAAACGAATAAAGCAGTAGGAATTGTCATATGGTATAGATTGTTAGGCACATCTCACTTTCAGCGTTGTTAATACGTAAAAATATTGCTTCTGGAAATCAATAAATAAGTAAATTCTGGGTTTACGTAAATCAATTTTATAGTCTTCTTTTATAATCCCAAACCCTTTATAATCTAAATTCCATGAACATATTTCAAGGTCATCTTTTAAAATTTATTTTTAAATTGACAAGTAAAAATCAAACATATTTATAGTATACAACATCATGTCATGATATATGTATATGCTGTGGAATGGCTAAATCAAGCTATTTAACATATTCATTAACTCACATATATATCATTTTTTTGGTCAGGGAAACCCTCTAAATCTATTCTCTTAGCAATTTTTAACTTATTGTTATTAACTATAGGCACTGTGAGGTACAATAGATCTCTTGATTTTATTCCTTCCATCTAACTGAAATTTTGTGTTCTTTGACTGACATCTTCCCAATCCTCCCATTCCCCAGCATCTAGTAACCACCATTTTGCTCTCTGTTTCTATTAATTAGATTGTTTTAGATTCCACACACAAGAAAGATGATGCTGTGTTTCTGTGTTGGGGTTATTTCACGTAATATAATATTCTGCAGATTCATCAATGTTCTTGTAACTGGCAGGATTTTCTTTCCTTTTTTTTAAAGGCTGAATAGTATTTGTTGTGGATATACACCACATTTCCTTTTTCCATTTGTCAATGGACACCCAGGTTAATTCCATAGCACAGCTATTGTGAAAAATACTGCAACAAACAAGGGAGTGCAGTTACCTCTTTAACATACTGTTGTCATATCCTTTAGATATATACTCAGTAGTTGGATTACTGGACCATACAGTCCTTTATTTTTAATTTTTTGAGGAACCTCCAAATTGTTTTTCATAAGAGCTGTACTGATTTACATTTCCACCAATAGTATAAGAGTTTCCTTTTCTTCATATCCTTTCCAACATTTACATTTTCTCTTTTTGGTAATAGCTATCCTAACTGGTATGAGGTAATATCTCATTGTGATTTTAATTTGCATTTCTCTGATGATTAATGATTGTAAGCATTTTTTCATATACCTGTTGTCCATTTGTATATCTTCTTTACAGAAATGTCCACTCAAGTCCTTTGCCCATTTTTAACTGAGTTGTTTTCTTACGATTGAGTTGTTTGAGTTCCTTGTATATTTTAGACTTAACCCCTTGTTAGATGTGTGGTTTGCAAATTTATTCTCCTATACGTAGGTTGTCTCTTTGTTCTGTTGTTTCCTTTGCTGTGCAGAAGCTTTTTATATTGATGTAATCCCATTTGGCTATCTTTGCTTTTGTTGCCTGTGATTTTGAGTTTAAATCCAAAAAATTATTGCCCAAACCAATGTCATGAAGCTTTTCCTCTATGTTTTCTTACAGTAGTCTCAGTTTCAGGTCTTAATATTTAAGCCTTACATTTTGAGTTTATTTTTGTATACAGTTATGAGACAAAAGTCTAATTTTATTCTTTTCATGTAGATACACAGTTTTCCCAGCATCATTTATTGAAGAGACTGTCCTTTCCCTATTGTGTGTTTGCAGCATCTTTGTCAGAAATCAACTGACTATGAATGAATGAATTACTTTTCGGGCCCTCTATTCTAGTCCATTGGTCTCTACTTCTGTTTTTATGCCAACACCATGCTGTTTTGATTTCAAAGATATCTTCTAAATAATCAAATTTAATACAATAGTTAATCTACTATCACTATAGACTAGATTTTATATGATATGTATTTTTAAATTTAGTAATCATTGTTTTAATTTCCCAAAAATCTGGTTTTCTTAGTATTTGGAATATTCTGATCTTATTTTACATTATTTAAACGCTACTCTCATTATTTAATAGAATATTTGTAAGCCTTCTTGTTTAAAGTTATTTGATTTGAGTCCTCTAATGACCACACTATTGAATTTCAGGGTAAATTCCAATCCATTGTAACTCATTTAATAGTGGTAATCTCTGGGTCTGTCAGTAGTTGTTTACGCATGTCAATTTTGTCAGTCTCAAAAAAAATAGAGAATAAAATATGAAAGCAACATAAAAAGTAAAAACAAAATATAAATATGAAAAGATTCAAACTTATTTTCTTATGATGTTTTGAGATTTCAAGATCTAGTGTGAATGCCATAGTAGATAGATAGGGGTTCAGGCAAAGAAATACAGGTGCAATTTCAGAGAAATTTATTTTTGTGAGTCAAAAGCCAATGTTGCAATGTGTCTTAGTTATTTTCAGCAATTTTCACAGTCTCCTGGATGTGCAAAGTCTATATGACCTCTATGGGATTCTTTACTTTGAAAGAATCTATGATTCTTTACTTAGCTAAAACCCTGCCATTCATCTCCACAAACCCCCGCCACTGCTCCGAAGTCCATCCTTTTATTCACAGTTCACTCTGAATTAGGAGATGTTATAGGAATTCTAGAGAAGTTGAGATGGGAAAAATTGAGGAATTTCTTTACCCGTTCTGCTGGGGCTCCCTTTCATAGTACGTATTCTCTCATCTGTAACATTTATTGACAATAAGCTTGGAAGTGTCACGTAAATGAATGGAATACCTCTTTATTTATTGGTGTTATAGAATGGCTTCACCCTTATAAATGCATTAATACTTTTAGTGGGAAATAAAGAGACCTTTAAAATATTTATGGCTTCAGGGTATCATCTCATTCTGTGTATTCAAATTCCAGGCTATATTTTCTAAACTGAAAACGTACCATACAATTTCTGGTATAAAATTATTCCATGCCACCCAACATAAAGAGAAAACTTGATAACATGTTTTCTATCTTTTCAAAGTCATCTCTCAGAATACAACAAATGCTCACTAAACTCTATTTTTGTATTTATTTATTTTTATTTTTTATTTTATATTTTCAAGACCAAGTCTCACTCTGTCACCCAGGCTGGAGTGCAGTGGCACAATCTTGGCTCACTGCAACTTCCATCTCCTGGGCTCAAGCAATTCTCCTGCCTCAGCCTCCCAAGTAGCTGGGACTACAGTAGTGTACCACCACACCTGGCTAATTTTTTTATTTTTAGTAGAGAGGAGGTTTCACGATGTTGGCCAGACTGGTCTCGAACTCCTGACCTCAAGTGATCCAGCTTCCTCAGACTCCCAAAGTGCTGAGATTAAAGGCATGAGCCACTGCTCCAGGCCTAAACTCTACTTTTAACAGTTCATCATAGTTGAACCTACTGTGATGAAACTAGATCTACTATGATCTTTCATACTCCTGTATTTGACTTATTCAACCTGAAATATATTTCTCCATTTTTTTTGCCTAAGAAGTATATTTCTGTTCATCTTTCTAGACTCAGCTCCAATATCATTTACTCTGACGTCTCTTCTGGCCCTTCTACCAGATTTGGATTCCCATACGCCTTTTTTTATAAAACTCCTTTAATAGTCCTCTAATATTTTTGTATGTATATTTGTTCCATATGTTTCAATTTTCACCCTGCATAAAACGTCATATGGTGGTCAAACAGGGGGGTCAGAAATCCTAATATTTCCTCCATCCTAATGTTTCCAGCCTATTTTATGAACTACATAGAACCCTAGAAGTATTCTATGAGTTCTGCTTATGGCACTCCTCAGAGCTCTATTTTTATTATTATACAATTAACTAATACAAATACTGGATGCTAAAAACAAAAGGTGCACATTTTAAATAACAATAAATGAATAAATAAAACATTTTGAATGCAGGTCTTATCCAAAACAGTGTTTTCCAACTTGAGAGTTATCATCAAAATATTTATTTGACAACCTCATTTCACCTCTTCTAAAGTCTTCTTCCCATTTCTGTGTACATCCTTTTCTCAAATTCCAAATCAATTACTTAGAGCTCTTAGTTCATTATTTAGTTACTTTATTACTGTTATTCCTAACTCTCCTATGTGCCTCACACCTTCTAATTATTTTATGTACATTAATCTATTTAATTGGATCTGAAAACAATCTTTAAATGTTGGTGCTACTATTATTCACACTACAAAAATAAGGAAACAGAGGACAAAAGGAGAGATATTTTGCCCTTATAAGTCTTTCCAGATTCCCTCCAATCATATTATTATAATATTACTCTAGTATTTACCATTATTATTAATTACAGTAAAATATTGTCAATGTTTTATTATTATATAATTCTAGAATTTATTCTAATGTTGCCTTATATTACATAGTGCTTTATCACTTAGAAAACACTTTTACACACTTGCTTATCTAATTCTCACAATGACATGGTAATACAAGGAACATCATATCCACGTGAAGGATGAAGGATGAATAAACTGAGGCCTGGAGAGGTTAAGACAGAGCAAATTTGCAAATTTATATCAAAGCATTTTATTTATTTTTTTTTTTTGAGGTGGAGTCTCGCTCTGTCACTCAAGCTGGAGTGCAGTGGCCTGATCTCGGCTCACTGCAATCTCCGCCTCCTGGGTTCAAGTGATTCTTCTCAGCCTCCCCAGTAGCTGGGACTACAGATGCCTGCCACAATACCTGGCTAATTTTTGTATTTTTAGTAGAGATGGAGTTTCACTATGTTGGCCAGGCTGGTCCCAAACTCCTGATCTCAGGTGATCCACCCGCCTCGGCCTCCCAAAGTGCTGGAATTACAGGCGTGAGCCACCTTGCCTGACCCAAAGTCTTTATTTTATGCCAGGACATCATCTTATGTTTAAATTTGGCACTATAGTAAGCTAGATAATGGCTCCCAATTATTACTACTCTCTTGTACCTGGAAAAGTAAATGTTACCTTATTTGGAAAAAGGGACTTTGCAGGTATGATTAAATTAAAGATCCTGAGATAAGGAGATTATCCTTGATTTACCTGGTATGTTCTAACTACTATTGCGTATATCCTTATAAGAGGGAGACAGATATTTTTATATACACAAATGAAAAGGTGATGTGAAGATAAAGAGGCAGACATTTAAATATTGTGGCTTTGAGGATTGGAGTTATACACAGCCACGAGCCAAAAACTGCTGGCAGCCCCAGAAGCTGAAAGAAGCAAGGAACAAATTCTCCTATAGAGCCTTCAGAGGAGTGTGGTCCAACCAACACTTTGATTTCAACCAATGAAATAGATTCAAACATCAGACCTCCAGAAGTATAAGAAAATAAATTTATGTTATTTACAGCCTCTAAATGTGTGATAATTTTTTACAGTGACATAAGAAACTAATACAGGCATTTACTGAAATTATCTTAGAGGTAAACTGATTTAGCCTCACGGTGCTAATTTAATCAGCAGAGTTTTTCTCTTAGTTTGGGCTAAAGTCAAAAGAGTTAAAATAAATATAACACACTAAAATTTCTATGAATTCAAAATAAATCTCTTATTTTTCCCTTGATTTCACAAGAAACAACATTAACAACAGGCAACTTGTTGCTATTATTCTGACCCAATTTCCTGCTGCACCAATATTCACCCAGTCATAATGTATATGACATGCATATATAGTTGGCACCTCTCTTTTACAGTGTCTTGCTGGCCTTTTTTTTTTTTTTTTTTTTTTTTTAGCTTTCTCCTTCTCTATATGATTTCTATGTCATTCCACCATTCACCTCTCTTGTAATTTAGTCCTCAAGCTTCCTAAGACATTTACCTCTACTTCCAAACTTGCATACTATGTGATTCCCATCTTTTCCATACTTTTATATCACATGATACTTTAAATACTTCCATTCCCATTGCCTTGTTTGCTGGAATTTGTATGGGGTCTTAGATTTTACAGTTTACTTTCTTTGCTGAGTTTTACTTATCAAGGTTTCATAGCTATTGCTATGAACTCTTTCAAATAGCTTATCATTATAAAAAATTCCTACATCATATTTCCAACAGAGTTGTACAGCATAATTTTTCTAATACACTTTACATTTCTGAAAATGTGAGAGAGACGCAGTGCTTTTATTTGTAACAATCATTATTCTGCTGATGTACCACATTCTGTGAGTTTGTACCAGCATACTTTTATCTAAATTGAGCTGACACAGCTTCTGAAGTAATTTTTGAAGGACATTAATTTCTCACAACTCTCTTTTTACATCCTTTGCATTCAATTACTTCCTAAGTTAAAGAAAGGAGACATCAGAGTGGAATCTGTATTAGTAGGACAAAATCATACTCTTTATAACGCAATGTCTGGGCCTGGCCATTGGGATCTGTTGGCAGTAGTATAACAGTCAAGCTAATGATTTAGTGTTCCAGTTCACTTTGGTTTAGGGGATTGATAGCTAAGCAGCAGGAAATCATATTTCAGAGCTCCCTGCATATCTGCAAATTCAGGAGTGGTTCCTGTAAAGCACCTGCCTACATTTTAGTCATATATTTGTTTATTTATATCCTGACTAGTTTTAAAAAGAATTTAAGACAGCTTGTAGATATAAAATACATCAAAAGAGGATGAAACCTAAAAAAAACAAAAGAAAAAACAGATTGATCATTAAGTCAGGCACATTATGGGTGCACCACAAGTTTGGCACTAAGATGTCTAAGCAGGTCAAATGGAAGATAATCGTAGCTCAGTTCAGTGAGCTCAGCTGTTTTTCATCTGAAAACTAGAACGAAATCTCTCCTAAAGGTCTTCAAGAAAAAAGATTCTGTATAAGAAATGGACAAGTGCCTTACATGAGACACCAAAAACTCCTAGAGGGCCATTTACTGAGTTTGTAAGTATGTCCTTGATATCAAAATAAAGTATCAACCAATAAAATGCTATTCCAAGAGAAGTTGAAAATTTGGTTGGTATAATTCAGCTATACCACCAAGAATATTACAATTCAAACAACATATCTGACTCTTCACCAACCCTTTGCCTATGTTTTTCCTGCTGTTTTTGTTAGTTGCAGGTAATTTTTTATTATATAACTACCTATAGATATTATACATGAAGGGTGTGTGTTGATATCTACACACCCTTCAAAGCCTAGTCCAAGTATTACCTTTAGGCATGTAACATTGTGTATAAGAGCATAGAATATGTAGTCAGAAAGAGCTTGGTTGGCTCTTTCATGTGAAAGCTCTGTAAGCAAGTTACTTTACCTCTCCAAGCCTTGGCTTCCATATCTGTAAAATAAGACTAAAACTCTATATCATAAAATTGTCAATAGCTTTAAATTTGATAATGCAACATAATAAATACTCAGTAACGATACCTTTAACTTTTGTTAGAGCCTTTTGTTAGAGAAATTCTGCCACCAGCTATGAAGAAGTAAACTATCACGCTTGTTGTAAGAGAGTCACTTGACTAGGACTTGGGGTTGATCTTTAGGAACTGAGAGCAACCAGTAGCCAGCAAGAAAATCGAAACCTCAGTGCTACAACTACAAAGAATTCCGCCAACAAACAGGAAGATTAGAAGAGGAACTCAAGTCTCAGATAAGATTTTAGTCATGCACAACACCTTATTTTCAGTCTGGTGAGCAGAGAACCCTCCTAATCAGTGCCCAGGTTTCTGACACATGGAAACTATGACATAATAAATTTGTTTTAAGCTGCTAAATTTGTAGTAATTTATTGTTACACAGAAGTAGAAAACTAATACAGATATATTAGTTAACCTTTATGACCTTAAGTTATCTCATTGTATAATAGAGATAATGGCATTTATCATACAGAAGTGTTGTGAGTGTCGATTATAATTATTAATTCATACTATTTGTAAATAGTACATACTATAAAATCTGAGATGGCATTATCACTTTTACAACTCTATGATGCTTAGGAATTTCCTTTGTACTCTGGTAATTTCTTCATGGCTCTTATCTCCCCTACAATATATTGTCAGCTAGTGAAAGGGAGAGCTTCTATCTTGGGTCTCTTTGGAGCTGAATAAAGAATTCTTATAAAATTAGTGATAATGGTAGAAATCAGAATATTGGTTACCTCTATAGGTGAAGGAAGATACAGACTGGGAAGGGTACCAAAAAAACTTACAAAGTTTGGAAACACTCTGAGTAATATAAAAATTTTCAAGCTGTGTACTTAGTATATTTTATAGATTTTCTGTATTTAACTTACACTTTAATTTTTGTAAATGCTGTTGAGGTAACAGATTGATGTAATCACAGCATTATTTTAATGGAAAATACAATTTCTATTACGCTTGATTTGCAATAAACTCAAGCACATTTGACAGAAAATGAAATGGGTATGTACCAAGTTCTCCAGAGTGAAAGTGACAGTAGCAGTTGCACTATACTTTCAAAAATAGCAAGATAACTCATTTTAAAATGACATGATAATATGTCTCCTCTCCTGGGAGAGGGTTTCAGGACTTAAGCTTTTCAGGTGACACTTTTCAGGTAAATGGCTTCAGAATAGACCTTTCTAAAACAAAGAAAAATTTTTTAAAAAAGTAAAACCAGAATTATAAAAGTAATTCATTTGGTCCTATTTCATGACCTACATATTCCTATATTTAAAGCATTTGAATTTTACCAGCATTTAAAAAAAATGAAACCACATATTTAAATGGTCTTCATGAATTGTTTAATTCTGATAAGAAAAATGAAAGACATGATATTCTTGGAACATAGAGCAAATGGTAAAAATAGCAAAGGGGCATGTGCTTACGAGACTCTTTCTTGAAACCACATTGAACTCTCATTGGCAGTGTCAGCAGGTTAATTAAGAAATCTCTTAGGCACGGCACATGTTCAATACAGATTGACATTATTTGGGACATGGCAAATGCTTGTTCATCAATACTCACCCAACTGATTGATCTGAGTTAAAATTAGAAAAGTGTCACTTGCTTCAAGGATTAAATGCCTGCAAAATCATTGCATGGAAGAATGAGAGGCAACCATTTGAGGAATACAGGAAGATAAATAGCATTCAGTGTCAGACTATTGAAATGGTCTATTCACTTCAGTAAGTCTAAAGGATGTTTTAGAAAGCAGCAGAGTAGATATTTTCATGACTTCAGTCTCAGGAAATAAGGAAAGCCCTTCTTTTATCCTTAACTTTCAGACTTATTCTCAGAGCTTCAAGGGATTTAAGACATCACCAAATCCAAACTCCTCTATTTGTAGGTGAAAAAAAAAAAACAGCACAGAGATATTAAACTGCAGGAAGAAGAGACGATTAATAAGAGACTTGTATTATATTGTATTATATTAAAATGAAAATAATGGTTGTATTAAGGAAAATATACCAGCATGATAATTAATTTTCAGAATTATAATACTATTTTATGGAAAATCTTATTAAAATTTTTGAAAAACTATTTTCAGTTCACCTTTGAGGTAATAAAATATGTTCTGGTCACTGAGAAATCTCTGGTTTAATAAAATACAGAAGACAAAGAGTAAATGCATTGTCACTGCATAATTTGTGACCAAAGAGATACAGCAGCAAAGAACATAAGTAGAGTCTGAGCAGGTTTAACCACACATTTAACTGCTCTTGTCCTATCCTCTGGCTCCCTGAAAACAGACATTACTTCTTGTGTCAATAAGAAAGTCACTCTACATAAATGAAGTTAGTGATAGCAGGAGACTGAGAACCTGCAATTAAGAAGTCACCTTTGGAAAGGCCTGGAGAGAAATTTAAGTGTTCATGCTGCAAAGTACTAGACCATGAAAGGAAAAAAATCAGATATAATATAAAAGGCATTAAACTGATTCTAAGTGATTGGTCACTCCTTACTGCTGCATATATCTATTGTTTCTTCCTCTAGGTTGGACATGGTCAATGTCAACATCTTGATTGTTCACAAATCTATGAGGCCTGCATAAATCCACCTGTTGGCATGGTTACCAGAAGGTAATTTAATCTGCAGTGCCACTGATTTTAATAAGCAAGTTAACTAAATAGATTGGCAGAAAATTGGAACAATTTAGCCACTTACTACTTAGATTGCTCTCTCTACTGCTTGGATAGGCCAAGGAGTGTCAAGTTTTCCCAGAGGGTAGTTGGCACAGAAGCAGATGTCACCATAAGTGACTTTCCTGACACCATGGCACAAGCTAGTAGAAAAGCTAGGATCCAAGCAAGGCCTTGGGATCCCTTACCCAGGGCTCTTTCTACCTTGTCAGTTATTTACTCACTCTGTCAAATTCACTGCCACAGTGTATAATTTCAGAATATATGTATCTAACAGTATACATACATGCCAGAGGTAGATCAAGTATAACCATTTGTTTTTTCCAGAGCCCAGCTACTGCTCTATTTCATAACAGCTCAGTCTAAGCAACATTGTCTTTTATTTTCCATCACACCACCATTTCCCAGTTAGAGACTAATTTACATGAGGATGCAATTCCCTTATTTTCAATATTACCCCAAATCTCAGAATCCTGAAGAAAAACCTCTAGTTGCTAGCATCCAGTCTGATACAAGCATCTACATTCGATGTCCCAAACCTTATTGCCCTTGACTTGTCAGCAATTTGCCTGCCCTGTGTCATGTTACCACCCATGAGACAGGCTCCTTGATAAATAGTAGCTAATAAATGATCTCAAGCAATTGTGTTTTGCCTTACTGAGAGCCAGAAAAACCAAGGCAGTCTAGCTCAAGCTTTTCATTATATAAATAAGGAAATTTTAGCCCAAGAATTTTACTCTTCATCTAACATCCTAAAAACAGTAGAATTAAGAACTACAACTTAAGATTCTGGACACCTAACAGAATGGGTATTTTTTCTACCTCGAATCATGTCAGTTAAACTGTCATTATGAAGAACTGGCCTAAAACACACAAATCATTCTGACATGATGTCAGCTAACATGATTCTTTGAATCTTCAAGTGGAAATAAAATTAATCCACAGGAGTATAGCACATTAATGTGTAAATTATGCACTGTTGTGAAGTGTGTAACATAATAAAGAACTAAAACAATGTTTGACTCTCTAAGCACTGCACATATTTCAAAAAAAGAATATTTGATGTCACACAAAATTGAAAACCATTTCAATTTGCCACCAAATTGAACTATAATGTTCAGCGTGTACTTGGGAAAACTAGAATGCTCACATAATAAGTTAAACCTGGGTTATTCCTTTGCAACCCGTTTTTCAGAAAAATTATTTTCTAGCTAAAAAGGAAATAATTGTTTTGACAAGTTCCACCAGATTCATCGACAGATAAAATTTCTTTGGTCTTTGTTTTGATCTTTGATAAACATTTAATAATTATTGGGAAAGTGTTTAATTTCTTCATTAAAAGTGGTTATCTAAGAAATTAGTAGACAGTGAAATAACAAGATAAAACTCTTATAAAAATAGTCAAGAAAATTTCTGGATGAATGTAAAAGTTATTGGCTTAATACAATGTTATGGCAAACTCACCATCTTTTTTTTCTTAATCTGATAAGCTACTGCTATTCTTATTTGTCACTTGTAATGGCATTAACTTTGTCCCAGTCATTCACTAAAAAATTTAGTCTCATTCAAGTTTTCTGTTTTCTGACCATCTCCTATCCAAAGAGCAACCAGTTCCTATTGCGTCTACATTTTCAATGTTTTATAAATGCACATTGTACTTTCCCTTCCCTTTATTACAGTCTCAGTGCAAGCATAACTTGTATTTGCTTCCCTATAGACTAAGTCAGTAGTAATCATCTGGTACCTGGCTGGAAGAGTGATGCTCTGTGAACGAAGTCTAGTCTTTGTCACTGTTCTTTCCTTAAAAAATATTTATCACTCCCCCGTGATACTAGGGTATGGCTCAAGTTCCTTACTATTGCATTTAAGAGTTTCTATGATCTGAGCTAAAGCTTTCTTTCTGTCCTTTGTAGTATCTCATTGAGGTCTCCATGCTCTAAAGTAACGATATCTAATGATGGAAATGTTTATATCTACTCTATCCAATATGGCGGCTACTAGCTCCGTATGTCTCCTGAGCACTCAGTAGACATACTGAGCATATGTGGCTAATGTAACTGAGGAATTGAAATCTTCATTTAATATAAACTGTATAGCAATATGTAGCTAGTGGCTACTGTATTGGATAGTTGAGCTCTGAAGTGGTGGTTCTCAAACGTTAGAGTGCATTAGAATCACATAAAGGGCTTGTGAAAACAGAGACTGCTAGACTCCATTCCAGATTCGTTGAGCTTACAGATAAAACCCATGAATTTGAATTTCTAAAAAAAGGTCTCAAATTGTGCTACTGGTTGGTCTGGAATGCAAATTGAAGAATCACTGTCCTAGACAAGTTTAAATCCTTGTTGTCTCTTGAACAAATCCAATACATGGATTTATATCTGCATAGGTTTCTGTCTGTAAAGCTACATTATTCCTTGCTTTAAATTTACTTACATGCCTGCTTCATAAAACAACAAATTACTTGAAAACAAAGATTATGTGTTTGTCACATTTGCAAGATCTAAAATGTCTTGCACAGTCATATTAACATAAACATAGAAAGGGGATTTTTTGATTGAAATATAAACCAGTTGGTTTTCAAAATACTAAACAGTAAAACTGATTTTTTTCATTCCAAATTTAAATTGTGATTAAGTAAAGAAATTAGTTATAAAACCATATAAAACACTCTAAAGTTAACTTTAAAATTTGGATTACATAAATTTGAGGAGACATTTATTTCTATTAAGACACCTATATAATAATACTTCAATTGCATAAGTAATTATATTTCTGAAGTAAAAATGTCAAATATCACAGAGATATTAGAAAAAGTAGTTAATTTCAAAAAGTATGAAAAGCTGTTAAAAAATAAGGCAAATCTACCTCTCTCAATGGATATTTCAAACATATGAGAAATACTTTTTAGCAATTTTCAACTTTGTCTACATAACTCAGTTCTTTAATAAAGTAAAACTAGCTCACATTTTCTGTTGAAATGAGACTCAATACCAAAGAGAGCGAGGTATCATTAAAATGAAGCTCAAGGTGATACAAACATCAGGAGAAGAAATGTTTCCAAGATCTTGCAGCAGTCTGCCTAGTTAAGACCAGACAATTAGTTCCTTGCTGTGATAAGCCACCTTCAAACCTGCAATTTGAAAGAAGCCACCTATAGAGAAGTAACTTCTACTTCTTTTTAAATTATAGTAAGTCACCAACAAATTATTTTTCTTCAAGCCATCAAAGAAGTTTGCTCAGCACATTTTTCAAACAAATTCACTCTATAGTATTAGAAACTCAAAAATGAGTGACTGTTTCATTAACCGAATCACAGTTTTCCCATTTTCACACTAATAGAGGCCATTACATAGACACTAAGGAATGTGGTTAATGAATAAACATTCAAAATCATAGCACAGGGAAGAGCCTTGATGGCATCATCTGGCCTAAACTGAACATTATCTGTTGCTAGGTAACCAAAGATAATAAAAAGGTGTCTGAAGCAGGCCAGCAAATGAAAACCAGCCTCAGCCAATCTTTAATATCAGTCCTGCTGCCACCAGTACCATTAAGTTTGTAGGAGGTCCAAAATCAAAACGCAGCAGCAAACTTGAGGAGGCAAAGTTTCTCTTACCCCATGATCTAATGTCCACCTTTCTATACCAATAAAAGGTGAGGCTGACAATAAATCCTCTAAGAAAAAAAAAATCCATGCTCCTTGGACTCTGAGAAAGTAATTTCTAATATTTTATGACAGCCATTCTAATGTTCATTCAGCAAATATCTAAAAGCTTTAAATAAATTCGGTAAGTGTTCTAGGCAGATGGCTTGTTTTGATTGATGGTATTTTTGTTTTGTTTTGCTTTCTGTTGTTTTTGTTACTTTGATTTTTGTTAATGTAATTTATGTTCCCTTTTTCACACCACAATCCCAGCACTTTGGGAGGCCAATACAGGATGATTGTTTGGACCCAGGAGTTCAGGACCAGCCTGGGTGACCAGCCCATCTCCACAAATAATAATAATAAATTAGCTGGGTATGGTGCTGTGCAGGTGTGGTACCAGCTACTCAGGAGTCTGAGGTGAAAGGATGGCTTGACCCCAGGAGGTGGAGGCTACAGTGAACCATGATCATGCCACTGCACTCCAGCCTGGGTGACAGAGCGAGACCTTCCTTAAAATAAAATAAAATAAAATAAAATAAAATCTCTTTAGGAATAAAATATCTACCTGGGCAAATCAACAACCTAAACAGGTTGCTAATTTTAATGTTGAAGTTTCTGGGATCTTAAATATGTGTGACGTGGAAGCCTTATGAGCCATTTATTCCACTTGTTCACGCCTGTAATCAATTGGTACTTCATTAGAGGCTATATAGGAATTCAACTGGTAGAAAATGTTAAGTACCTTGCTTTACTATCTCAGAACTATTTCCAGTCCTTCATGGCTCCCTGGGTAAAAACCAGGAGTTCTGTTAATTCTAGTTTTTACTTCCTTTCTACTTATGTTCTACTGCCTGTAGTTTCCACAGCATAAGCCTCTTGCAGAATTGCTAATAGAACGACCCACACATACTTCCGATTGCCAGTTCAATTTGCTCAGGCAGAGTCTTCTCATCACCAAGAAACATCAGGTTTTATAGTGGGCAGCATTGGTGGGAGGCAATTCAGTATTTCAGGAGTAGGGATGTGTAACATTTTTCATGCTCATCAAAGAAGTAATAAGTTAAAAACAATTCAGAAACAGTTCTATCAATATTAAACATTTGTGTGTCTACCTTAGCTGGTTTGGCAATTACTTTTCTTTCTGTTTGCAATCTCCTTCCCTATCTTCTCATGATTAATGTCTGTATGTCTTTTAAGACCAAACTTAGGTAACATTTTCTCCAAAAGCCTACCTATGAACATTAGACTGGATTTATGTGACCAGTCTCTCACTTAGATTGTAAAGTCCTTTAATAGAGATTGCTCATTATTCCTCTTGGGATCATAGGTATCTAGGAATATTCTCATCACATAAGAGATGTTCAAATAATGTTAGATGAACTCCAAAGAACTGGACTTTCAATCTAAGCAAGTGATCTTACCTCTTATCTTACTGAGAAGCATGAAAAAAAAATGTCCCCCCCTTCAACGATACATATCTATTGCATCACACTCTGTTCTTTTGCAAAGCCTTGTTCTACAGCCTATACTGATTCTATCCTTTTCTTCTCTCAGAGAGAAACAAGTCTGTCCTCTTTTCCAAAAATAATACCTATGCTCCTTGCGAACTCATTCTATAAATGAATTGCATAGCTTTTTTCTAAAAAAAGCCTCACTCTTCTCCTGATCCATTTCATTGGCCTACAAACACATTCAGTTTACTTAGTCTAAAATCTTCTTGAAAGACCTTATTATACCCTTGAATTATAATTCTCTTTTTTCATTTCACTCACACATTTTCCCAAATAAATCTCCTGATCAGTAAACAATCTAAATTATTTGTCAATAAATGAGGATAGAAAGAGGGGAGATACAGAGAAGCTGATTTGTAACTATAAAAGAATAGGTGTGCTCGTAGAAGGCAATAAAATATGCTATTTATATAAAGACTAGCATGGCACTTAAGCTCTACTTTCTCATCAAAACATCACTCATTGAATACTTGATTTGTTGCAGCTCAATAGGAACTAACTCTATATGAGAATTTACCAAAAATACCTAAATTCTGACTTTTTGTGGGAATCTTAACTTCATGTTAGAAATTTTAATTTTGAACACATATGGTATATGTAAACTTCCTCTGAAAATACTTTTCTGCTATGTTAAAAACTTTTGATAATTTTAATTTGTTGTTGTTATTGCTTGGTTTGGTTTGATTTGGTTTAGTTTGGTTTGTTGTGTGGAGTTCATTTTATGTTAAAATAGGCATGATTTAATTGTTTGAAGGGTTAGTGAAGATGGATGGTGGATGGTAGGGATGGAGAAGGGGAAGAAGATTCAAACTTTCTCTGTACAAACAATATTGAGAGATATCTGTCACTAGGAAATGCTTATTGCTACAGGAGTAGTTAACAAACAAATTCTTGTGTCGTCAAGCAATTAAATTCAAGTTGAAAGAAAGTACATTTATATTCGACATGTTAACTGTCTCTTTGTGAAGTGAGAGATTACTTAAATTACCTCCTAAGACCTCACTGTGTTAGATTATTCAATCCAAACTTATGTATGGCACCCTGTGTCCTCACCTTTGGTTAACATCTTACCACACGGACTAATAGGCTTGGTCATGTGACTTGCTTTGGCTAATAGAATATAACAAACAAATATAATGCAGAGATTTTTTAAAATGCTCTACCTTGGTTGTTGCATTCTTGCTGTTCTTGGAATGAATTTCCATGTGAACAAGACTGGGCTAGCCTGAAGGAGTGAGCAGTTGAGTTAAAGCCTTAGATCAACCAGCTCCCACATGATTATAAATATATGAAGGCACCCAGGCAAAACCAGAACTCTTCAGCTAAGTGCAGCCCAAATCACTAGCCAATAACTGAGTACTTTCATCTGAAATTTTTATCTTATAATAATTGTCACTTTGGGGTAATCACAGTATTCTGTCAGAGACAAATTAATTGTGCTAATGCACTGGTAGTAAACACAATGTTTAGTAGTAATATATTAGCTGTGCATACTTAAGCAAAGCAATGAAGGATTAAATTTCATAAAGTGCAAGTACTTATAATATATTGATTTATCCTGGAAGTTCTTCAATAACATTGAATTTATAAATAAGACAAATTCTAGAATATAAATATGATCCTCTGTAGTAACCATTCTTTATTTTTAAGTGTGGATATCATATATGTCATTACCTCTACCCTGTTGCATAAGTATTTAATATATAAAAATACAGCATTATTTAATTTGCCATATTTTTCTCATTGTCAGATTTTAAATGCATACTGTGTTTAAATGCCCAATATTCTTGACTATTTGAGGCTGCATGCAATATTTGTAGTAAGTAAATGCAAACTAATAGTGGACAAAAATCACAATTTCTTAATCCAGATAATCCTTGGATATGCATGAAACAATGAAAACCTAGAATGATTTATGAGCTATAAAGTACTGTAAGCTACAACATACTGTAAAGATTCTTACAGTACTTTATAAGTCCCATCTGCCTTAAAGAATATCTATTTAATATTCAGGTTTCTTCATCTGGTAGTTTACTGTATATATTACATATTTATTCATTTATAAAATAAAATATATATCTAAAATAGAGTTCATGTCTAAAGATTTTAGTTTACACAGTGACTACAAAGCTGCATGAACTAGGACATGTATTTGTACTAAATTTAAAGTTCTACATACTGTCAAGCTCTACCTGGCTAAGTCATTATTGTTCTTCTGCCATAAATAAAGGTGAGATATGCCAACATAAACGCGAAGACACCGTAACATATTCAGTTAGTATCATCTCTTGAACAGCAAATAATTTTTGCAAAAAAAAAAAAAAAAAAAAAACCCAGAAAGTTTCGAAGTTGGCATAAGGGTTGTTAAAATACTATTTATATATACAGGGAAGGCAGATTTCATCAGATCTTCAAGTTATTAAAACATCTTCATGCAGAATAATTTGTTTGTTTTTATTATGTTTGTGTTAATGTTTTTTATGTTTTCTCTGCTCTTCAGACGATTGTGTGAGATGAAGTTGTGACAATTGGATAGCCATGGAGCTGAGTGCCAAAAGACAAAACAAAACAAGTAGAGCCAAGACAAGAAGTGCAGATGAATTCCAGGAGTTGGAATATGGCCAAGAATCAAAATGTATGTTAGTATTAGGGTTTATAATAATCAGCAATTAGGGTTTATATAATCAACAATGTATGCTAGTATTAGGGTTTATATAATCAGCAATATCATGGGAAACAATGAGCCACAGTCAAATAACATCCTAGAATCAATTACGAAGAAAAAAAAGAACTTTGAGGGTTTTTGAATTTTTTGCTGAGTGATTAATAGGTTCTGAATAGTATGTTCATACTTAGCCTAGATTATGTCATTTAATCTTACCACACTCTTGTGAGGTAGGTATTGTTGTTTTCATTTTATCAATGAGGAAACAGGCACAGATAAATTATGTGACTTGCCTAAAGGTCACTAAATTTAAATGGTTGAAACATAATAAAATCCCAGTCATGTAAGAGTTGAAAGCCTGTCCTTTAAATTTGGTGTTGTGATGAGACAAGAGGAACCTAATTGCTGAGCTAAATAAACTTTTGCCTCTGCCCCAGAATTATTTTATTAGCATTCCCAATATGTTAATGTGTTTTTGCATTTTTATAAAGGAATACCTGAGACTGGGTAATTTGTAAAGAAAGATATTTTATTGGCTCATGATTCCGCAGGTACAAGCATGGCATTGGCATTTGCTCAGCTTCTGGTGAGGCCTCAGGGAGCTTATACTCATGGCAAAAAGTGAAGCAGGAGCAGGCATATCATACGGCAAAACAAAAAGCAAGAGAGCAAGAAAGAGAGGAGGGAGGTTCTAAACTCTTTTTAACAATAAGAACTTGCTGCAACTCCCATGGGGAGAGCACCAAACCATTCATGAGAAATGCGCTCCCATGACCCAAACATCTCCCGTTAGGCCCACCTCAAATATTGAGTGTCACATTTCAAAATGAGATTTGACGGGGACAAACATCCACACCATATCATCCAGTCTCACTAGCACTTTATTAATGACTCAGTCTTTAAAATGGCCACTGCCACTATCCCTTGCACTGGTTTGTAAATTACAAATAGAGTGGTGGCTTCTCTGTCTAATGTAACTCTCTAGTAAGCTTGAATTATTTTAACCTATCTATCTATCTATATATCTATGTATCTATCTATCTATCTATCTATTTATCTATCATCCATCTATCTGCCAACATAAAATGAACAAATCATGAAATAAATGTTTATTTATTTGCAATGCTTTGGCTAACACCACCCATCAGAGTGTAGTGACCAGCAGTCCAGGAATACCTTGGTCCTCCCAGCACAGTGGACTCCAAACCTTCGGGAGCCAGAGAAAAAAGTTGGGGCTGGATACAAGTTTCCCATTGCTAAAGCTTGCAGTCCAGGAGTTGGAAACTGAGCACTAGCCCCCTAAAATCCAGAAATGAAGCCAGTCTACTGAATCTACCTTAGACCACAATCAAACACTCAAGGTCATCAAATAGGATAAAAGAAAAAATATCCAAAGTATAGAAACCTCAAAGACTGAAGAAACATCAGCCCACAAAGCTGGGAAAGAACTCTGAAAACTCAAGAACTCTGAAAACTCAAAAGCCAGAGTGCCTTCTTTTCTCCAAACAACCACACCACCTCTCCAGCAAGGGTTCAAAAATGGGCTGAGATAGCTAAAGTGCCAGAAATAGAATTTAGAATATGAATAGAAATAAAGACCATTGAGATGAAGGAGTACATTGAAACTCAATGCAAGAAAGCTAAGAATCACAATAAAACAATACAGGAGCTTATAGACAAAATAGCCAGTACAGAAAAAAAAAAAAGTGTAACTTACCTGATATAGCTGAAAAAACACACTACAAGAATTTCATAAGCAAATCACAAGTAGTAATAGCAGAATAGACGAAGCAGAGGAAAGAATCTCAAAGCTGGAACACTGGGTTTCCAAAATAAGAGGGACAAGAATAACAAAAAAAGAATGAAAAGGAATGAACAAAACCTTGAAGAAATAGGAGATTATATAAAGTGACCAAATCTATGACTCATTGGTGTCCTTGAAAACACAAAGAGGGTATAAGCAACTTGGAAAACATATTTCACAATATTATGCATGAGACCTTCCCCAACCTAGCTAGAGAGGCCAACATTCAAATTCAGAAAATGCGGAGAACCCCAGTAAGTTACTTCACAAAAAGAACATCCACAAGAGAAATAATTTTCAGATTCTCCAAGGTCTAAATGAAAGAAAAATGTTAAATGAAGCTGGAAGAAGAATCAAGTCACCTACAAAGGAAAGCCCATCAGACTAACAGCCAACTTCTCAGCAGAAATCCTACAAGCTAGCAGAGATTCAGGGCCAATATTCAACATTCTTAAATAAAAGAAATTCCAACCCAGAATTTCATATCTGGCCAAACTAAACTTCAAAAATGAAGGAGAAATAAGACTCTTTTAAGCCAAGCAAATGCTGAGGGAATTTGTTACCACCAGACCTGCCTTACAAGCACTTATAAAGAAAGCACCAATGTGGAAGGAAAAGACCATTAACAGCACTACAAAAACACTCTTGTTGTTGTTGATGTTGTTGTTGTTTTTGTTTTATTACACTTTAAGTTCTAGGATACATGTGCAGATCATGCAGTTTTGTTACACAGGTATACACATGCCATGGTGGTTTGCTGCACCCATCAACTCATCATCTACATTAGGTATTTCTCCTAATGCTATCCCTTGCCTAGCCCCCCAACCTCTGACAGACCCTGGTGTGTGATGTTCCCCTCCCTGTGTCCACATGTTCTCATTGTTCAACTCCCGTTTATGAGTGAGAACATGCGGTGTTTGGATTTCTGTTCCTGTGTTAGTTTGCTGAGAATTATGGTTTCCAGCTTCACTGATGTACCCACAAAGCATATGAACTCATTCTTTCTTATGGCTGCATAGTATTCCATGGTGTATATATGCCACATTTTCTTTATCCAGTCTATCACTGATGGGCATTTGAGTTGGTTGCAAGTCTTTGCTATTGTGCTGCAATAAACATACATGTACATGAGTCTTTATAGTAGCATGATTTATAATCCTTTAGGTATATACCCAGTAATGGGATTGCTGGGTCAAATGATAATTCTAGTTCCAGATCCTTGAGGAATTGCCACACTGTCTTCCACAATGGTTGAACTAATTTACATTCCCACCAACAGTGTAAAAGTGTTCCTAATTCTCCACATCCTCTCCAGTATCTGTTGTTTCCTGACTTTTTAATAATCATCATTCTAACTGGCTTGAGATGGTATCTCACTGTAGTTTTGATTTGCGTTTCTCTAATGACCCGTGACAATGAGCTTTTTTTCATACGTTTGCTGGTCACATCCATGTCTTCTTTGGAAAAGTATCTGTTCATATCCTTCACCCACTTTTTGATGGGGACGTTTGTTTTTTTCTTGTAAATGTGTTTAAGTTCCTTGTAGATTCTGGATATTAGCCCTTTGTCAGATGGATAGATTGCAAAAATTTTCTCCCATTCTGTAGGTTGCCTATTCACTCTAATGATAGTTTCTATTGCTGTGCAGAAGCTCCTTAGTTTAAATAGATCCCATTTATCAATTTTGGCTTTTGTTGCCATTGCTTTTGGTGTTTTAGTCATGAAGTCTTTGCCATGCCTATGTCTGGAATGGTATTGCCTAGGTTTTCTTTTAGGGTTTTTATGGTTTTAGGTCTTACATTTAAGTCTTTGACCCATCTTGAGTTTATTTTTGTATAAGATGTAAGGAAGGGGTCCAGTTTCAGTTTTCTGCATATGGCTAGCCAGTTTTCCCAACACCATTTATTAAATAGGGAATCCTTTCCCCATTGCTTGTTTTTGTCAGCTTTGTCAAAAATCAGATGGTTGTAGATGTGTGGTGTTATTTCTGAGGCCTCTGTTCTGTTCCATTGGTCTATATGTCTGTTTTGATACCAGTACAATGCTGTTTTGGTTACTGTAGCCTTGCAGTATAGTTTGAAGTAGGTAGCATGATGCCTCCAGCTTTATTCCTTTTGCTTAGGATTGTCTTGGCTGTACAGGCTCTTTTTTGGTTCCATATGAAATTTAAAGTAGCTTTTTCCAATTCCATGAAGAAAGTCAATGGGAGCTTGATAGGGATAGCATTGAATCTACAAATTATTTTGGGCAATATGGCCATTTTCACAATATTCTTTCTTCCTATCCATGAGCATGGAATATTTTTCCATTTTTTTGTGTCCTCTCTTATTTCCTTGAGCAGCGGTTTGTAATTCTCCTTGAAGAGGTCCTTCACATCCCTTGTAAGTTGGATTCCTAGGTATTTTATTCTCTTTGTAGTAATTGTGAATGGGAGTTCACTCATTATTTGGCTCTCTGTTTGTCTATTATTAGTGTATAGGAATGCTTGTGATTTTTTGCACATTGATTTTGTATCCTGAGACTTTGCTGAAGTTCCTTATCAGCTTAAGGAGATTTTGGGCTGAGATGATGGGGTTTTCTAAATATAGAATCATGTCATCTGCAAACAGACACAATTTGACTTCCTTTTTGAATATCCTTTATTTCTATCTCTTGCCTGATTGCCCTGGCCAGAACTTCTAATACTATGTTGAATAGGAGTGGTGAGAGAGGGCATCCTTGTCTTGTGCCAGTTTTCAAAGGGAATGCTTCTAGTTTTTGCCCATTCAGTATGATATTGGCTGTGGATTTGTCATAAATAGCTCTTATTATTTTGAGATATGTTCCATTAATGCCTAGTGTATTGAGAATTTTTAGCATGAAGGAGTGTTGAATTTTATAGAAGGCCTTTTCTGTATCTATTGAGATAATCATGTTTTTTTTGTCATTGTTTCTATTTATGTGACGGATTATGTTGATTTATTTGTGTACGTTGAACCAGCCTTGCATCCCAGAGATATAACTGACTTGATTGTGGTGGGTAAGCTTTTTGATATGCTGCTGGATTCAGTTTGCCAGTATTTTATTGAGGATTTTGCACTGATGTTCATCAGGGATATTGGCCTGAAATTTTCTTTTTTTGTTGTGTCTCTGCCAGGTTTTGGTGTCGGGATGATGCTGGCCTCATAAAATGAGTTGGAGAGGAGACCCTCTTTTTCTACTGTTTGGAATAGTTTCCGAAGGAATGGTACCAGCTCCTCTTTGTACCCCTGGTAGAATTCAGCTGTGACTCTGCCTGGTCCTGGACTGTTTTTTGTTGATAGGCTATTCATTACTGCCTTAATTTTAGAACTTGTTATTGGTCTATTCAGGGATTTGATTTCTTCTTGGTTTAGTCTTGGGAGGGTTATGTGTCCAGGAATTTATCAGTTTCTTCTAGATTTTCTAGTTTATTTGCACAGAGGTGTTTATAGTATTTTCTGATAGTTGTTCGTATTTCTGTGGGATGAGGGGTGATATCCCCTTTATCATTTTTTATTGTTTCTATTTGATTCTTCTCTCTCTTCTTCTTTATTAGTCTGGCTAGTGGTCTATCTATTTTGTTAATATTTTCAAAAAACCAGCTCCTGGATTCATTGATTTTTTTGAAGGGTTTTTCGTGTCTCTATCTCTTTCAGTTCTCCTCTGATCATAGTTATTTCTTGTCTTTTGCTAGCTTTTGAATTTGTTTGTTCTTGCTTCTCTAGTTCTTTTAATTGTGATGTTAGGGTCTCAATTTTAGATCTTTCCCACTTTCTCCTGTGGGCATTTAGTGCTATAAATATCTCTCTAAACACTGCTTAAGCTGTGTCCCAGAGATTCTGGTATGTTGTATCTTTGTTCTCATTGGTTTCAAAGAACTTATTTATTTCTGCCTTAATTTCATTATTTAGCCAGTAGTCATTCAGGAGCAGGTTGTTCAGTTTCCACGTAGTTGTGCAGTTTTGAGTGAAATTCTTAATCCTGAATTCTAGTTTGATTGCACTGTGGTATGACAGGCTGTTTTTTATGATTCCCAGTCTTTTGCATTTGCTGAGGAGTGTTTTACTTCCAATTATGTGGTCAACTTTATAATAAGTGTGATATGATGCTGAGAAGAATGTATATTCTGTTGATTTGGGGTGGGGAGTTCTATAGATGTCTATTAGGTCTACTTGATCCAGAGCTGAGTTCAAGTCCTGAATATCCTTGTTAATTTTCTGTCTTGTTGATTTGTCTAATATTGACAGTGGGGTGTTACAGTCTACCACTCTTATTGTGTGGGAGTCCAAGTCTGTTTGTAGGTCCTTAAGAACTTTCTTTACGAATCTGGGTGCTCCTGTATTGGGTGCATATATATTTAGGATAGTTAGCTCTTCTTGCTGCATTGATCCCTTTACGATTATGTAATGGCCTTCTTTGTCTCTTTTGATCTTTGTTGGTTTAAACTCTGTTTTATTAGAGACTAGGATTGCAACCCCTGCTTTTTTTGCTTTCCTTTTGCTTGGTAAATATTCCTCCATCCCTTTATTTTGAGCCTATGTGTGTCTTGGTACATGAGATGGGTCTCCTGAATATAGCCCACTGATGGGTCTTGACTCTTTATCCAATTTGCCAGTCTGTGTCTTTTAATCGGGAGCATTTAGCCCATTTACATTTAAGGTTAATATTGTTACGTGTGAATTTGATCCTGTTATTATGATGCTAGCTGGTTATTTTGCCCATTAGTTGATGCAGTTTCTTCAGAGTTTCAAAGGTCTTTACAATTTGGTATGTCTTTGCAGTGCCTGGTACCAGTTTTTTCTTTCCATATTTAGTGCTTCCTTCAGGAGCTCTTGTAGGGCAGGCCCGGTGGTGACAAAATCTCTCAGCATTTGCTTATCTGTAAAGGATTTTATTTCTCCCTCACTTATGAAGCTTAGTTTGGCTGGATATGAAATTCTGGGTTGAAAATTCTTCCCCTTAAGAATGTTGAGGCTGGGCATAGTGGCTCATGCCTGTAATTCTACCACTTTGGGAGTTCGAGGCAGGCAGATCACAAGGTCAGGAGATCGAGAGCATCCTGGCTAACACGGTGAAAAGCCCATCTCTACTAAAAATACAAAAATTAGCTGGGCATGGTGGCATGTGCCTGTAGTCCCAGCTACTCAAGAGGCAGAGGCAGAAGAATCACTTGAACCAGGGAGGCAGAGGTTGCAGCGAGTCGAGATCACGCCACTGCACTCCAGCCTGGGTGACAGAATGAGATTCCATCTCAATAATTTAAAAAGGAAATTTAAAAAATTTAAAATTATTTAAAATTATTTAAAATTATTTAAAAATTTTTTTTAAATAATTATTTTAAAAATTATTTTTAAAAATAATTATTTAAAATTATTTTAAAAATTTAAATAATTTAAAAAAGAAAAAAAAGGTTGAATATTGGCCACCACTCTCTTCTGGCTTGTAGGGTTTCTTCAGAAAGATTCATTGTTAGTCTGACGGACTTCCCTTTGTGCGTAACCCGACCTTTCTCTCTGGCTGCCCTTAACATTTTTTCCTTCATTTCATCCTTGGTGAATCTGAAGATTATATGTCTTGGGGTTGCTCTTCTTGAGGAGTATCTTTGTGAGGTTCTCTGTATTTCCCAAATTTGAATGTTGGACTGTCTTGCTAGGTTGGGGAAGTTCTCCTGGATAATATCCTGAAAACTCTTCAAACTTGGTTCTATTCTCCCCATCACTTCCAGGTAAACCAATCAAAGGTAGGTTTGGTCATTTCACATAGTCCCATATTTCTTGGAGGCTTTGTTCGTTCCTTTCCATTCTTTTGTCTCCAATCTTGACTTCATGCTTTATTTCATTAAGTCTTCAATCTCTGATATCCTTTCTTTAGCTTGATTGATTCAGCAGGGGCTTATAGATAAAACTCCCATCTCCCTGGGACAGAGCACCTGGGGGAAGGGGTAGCTGTGGGCACAGCTGCAGCAGACTTAAACATTTCTGACTCCTGACTCTGAAAAAAGCAGGGAATCTCCCAGCACTACACTTGAACTCTGGTAAGGTACAGACTGCCTCCTCAAGTGGGTCCCTGACCCCTGTGCCTCCTGACTGGGAGACACCTCCCAGCAGGGGTCAACAGATACCTCATACAGGAGAGCCCTGGCTGGCATCTGGCAAGTGCCCCTATGGGATGAAGCTTCCAGAGGAAGGAACAGGCAGCAATCTTTGCTGTTCTGCAGCCTCCACTGGTGATACCCAGGCAAACAGGATCTGGATGGACCTCCAGCAAACTCCAACAGACCTGCCGCAGAGAGGCCTGTTAGAAAGAAAACTAACAAGCAGAAAGGAATAGCATCAACATCAACAAAAAGGATGTCCACACAGAAACCCCATCCGGAGGTCACCAACATCAAAGACCAAAGGTAGATAAATCCACAAAGATGAGGAAAACCCAGCACAACATGGCTGAAAATTCCAAAAACCAGAATTCTTCTTCTCCCTCAAAGGATTACAGCTCCTCACCAGCAAGGAAACAAAACTGGATGGAGAATTAATTTGACAAATTGACAGAAGTAGGCTTCAGAAGGTGGGTAATAACAAACTCCTCCAAGCTAAAGGAGCATGGTCTAACACAATGCAATGAAGCTAAGAACCTTGAGAAAAGGTTAGAGGAATTGCTAACTAAAATAACCAGTTCAGAGAAGAACATAAATACCTGATGAAGCTGAAAAACACAGCACGAGAACTTCGTGAAGCATACACAAGTATCAAAAACACTCTTAAGTACAGACCAGTGATACTATGAAGCAACCACATTACCAATTTTACATAATAACCAGCTAACATCATGATGACAGCATCAAATACACACATATAAACACTAACCTTGAATGTAAATGGGCTAAATGCCCCAATTAAAAGGAACAGAATGGCAAGCTGGATAAAGAACCAAACCCATGGGTGTGCTATCTTCAAAAGACCATCTCGCATGCAATGACACCCATAGGTTCAAACTAAAGGGATGGAGAAAAATCTACCATGCAAACAAACAGACAAAAAATAACCAAAAACAGACAAACGAAAAACAGAAAAATGTTCACTGGTATGGAGCAGGAGACTGAAGAGGGCCCCTCTATCACTGCTCAAGCTTGCAGGAGGTGATAACTGCTACTGGGGGCAGGCTCCAAAACTCATTTTCTTCCCTGACTCTTCTCTCATGCTAAGAAAAAGCCATAAGCTACAGGGCAGCAAACCCTCTTCGCCTGTAGCACAGGCAAATTTTCATTGTCTCTAGGGGGAAGGTAGAAACATATCTGCCCCTGAACAAGAGGTAGGAAGCTCTCTCACCTCCAGGACATAGATAAAGATCCAAGTGAACATAAAATCTCTTGCATCTGGGCTTCAGGTTTCAAGACTGACACATTAGCCTTTAATAATTCATCAACATTTTAGCTGCTTTCTTCTTTGCCACTTCTGTGGACACCACTTCTTCCTTGCATGCTCAGCCAAAGGTGAATGTTTGTGTCCCTTCTCTCCTTATAAGAGGCACTTGACCCTCTTTGGAATTCATTTGTCTGGTTGCCTTGTGAAATCATATTCTGATGAACTTAAGAAGATTTAAGATTTATTAAGTTACCTGTTTTTTTTTCTCCTCACTAAGGAGAGTCATTCTTTGTTACTTTCCACATCCTACGCGGAAACGGAAGTCCACGTTCCTTATAATGTGTCCACACGTGACCTAGAGAGCCTATTTATCTTACATTTGAAGGAAATGAGGCCTGCAAAAGTGACGTGCCCTGTCTAGGGCAAAACTGGGACTAGAACCCAATCTGGAGCTTCTCTCCATGGACTTGGAGCTACTCTGTTTTTCTTTCATTTTTTTTTTTTTTAACTTGAGCTTATTACACCGCTATATGTGACCCTTTACTGCCTTTTTTGGCATCACTGACTCTTCTTCCCAAGAAAGAATGAAAAAAAGGCACCAAGCGTCATAGGTCTCTGAAGTCAATGTGTAATCCATGACACACAGGTTTACAGATTATTTCCCTTCTGTTTATTAACAGTACCAAAGATAAATAGCATATATTGAAAACAGAAGAATCAATAGATTCCTTGGGTTGGAGAATGATTATTTTGAAACTTAGTTTTGTGCATTTTTACTTGTAAAGGTTTTTGGATTTTCTTCTTCTAAAAACCAATAATGACTCTATTCAAGGTGGCAGGGTAATCTAAATTCTGAATTTTCCTGAAGTTTGAAGTTACCCTGAATACTTTTCTGTTTTAATTGAATTTTTTGGTTATATTAATAAAATTTACTTTCCAAAAAAAAAAAAAAAAAAGAAAAACAGAAAAATGCAGGGATTGCCATCCTAAGTTCAGATAAAACAGACTTTAAACAAAGATTTTAAAAAGACAAAGAAGAACATTATATAATGGTAAAGAGTGTAATTGCGCAAAAAGATCTAATCATTCTAAATACATATGCACCCAACATGGGAGCACCCAGATTCATAAAGCAAGTTCCTAGAGATCTTCAAAGAGACTTAGACTCACACACAATAATGGTGGGAGACTGCAACACCCCACTGACAGTATTAGATAGACCACTGAGGCACAAAATTAACAAAGATATTTAGGACCTGAATTCCACACTAGATCAAATGGACCTGATAGACCTCTAAAGAACTATCCACTCAAAAACAACAGAATATACATCCTTCTCATCACCACATGGCACTTAGTCTAAAATTGATCATATAATCGAAAGTAAAACACTTATCAGCAAATGCAAAAGAACTGAAATGAAAACAACTGCTCTCTTAGACCACAGCACAATCAAATTAGAAATCAAGACTAAAAAATTCACTTAAAACCATACAATTACATGGAAATGGGATAACCTGCTCCTGAATAACATTTGGGAAAATAATGAAATTAAGGCAGAAATCAAGAAGTTCTTTGAAACCATAGAGAATAAAGGTATAATGTATCAGAATATCTGGGACACAGCTAAGGCAATGTTAAGAGGGAAATTTATAGCACTAAATGCCCACATCAAAAAGTTAGAAAGGTCTCAATTTAACAACCTAACATCACAACTAAAAGAACTAGAGAAACAAGAGCAAAACAACCTGAAAGCTACAAGAAGATGATAAATAACCAAAATTGAGCTGAGCTGAAGGAGATTGCGACATGAAAAACCATGAAAAGATCAACAAGCTCAGGAACTTCTTTTGAAAAAAATTAATAAAATAGACTGGTAGCTAGACTACTAAAGAAGAAAAGAGAGAAGATCCAAATAAACACAATTAGAAATGACAAAGGGATATACCACTGACCCCACAGAAATACAAATAACCAGCCAAGAATATTATGAACATCTCTAAGCACATAAACTAGAAAATCTAGAAGAAATGTATAAATTCCTGGACACATACACCCTCGCAAGACTGAGCCAAGAAGAAACTGAATGCCTGAACAGACCAATAATGGGCTTTGAAGTTGAATCAATAATAAATAGCTTACCAACAAGAAAAGCCCAGGACCAGAGAGATTTACAGCCAAATTCTACCAGATGTACAAAGAAGAGCTAGTCCCATTCCTATTAGAACTATTCAGAAAAATTGAGGAGGAGGGGTTCTGCCCTAATGTATTCTATGAGGCCAACATTATCCTGATACCAAAACCTGGCAGAGACACAACAATACAAGAAAACTTCAGGACAATATCCCTGATGAACAGTGATGCAAAAATCCTCAGCAAAATACTGACAAACGGAATCCAGTAGCACATCAAAAACTTATCCACCATGATTAGGTAGGCTTCATCTCTGGGAGGCAAGGTTAGTTCAGTGTATGCAAATCAATAAATGTGATTCACTGCATGTAAAGAACTAAAGACAAAGACCACATTATGATTTCAATAGATTCAGAAAATGCTGTTGATAAGATTCAAACCCCGTCATGTTAAAAACTGTCAATAAACTAAGTAATGAAGGAATATACCTCAAAATAACAAGAGCCATGTATGACAAACCCACAGACAACATCATATTTAATGTGCAAAAGCTGGAGGCACTCCCCTTAAAAATGGGCACAAAGACAAGAATGCCCTTTTTCAACATTCTTATTCAACATAGTATTGGAAGTCCTGGACAGAGCAATCAGGTAAGAGAATGAAATAAGCACATTCAAATAGGAAGAGGGAAAGTCAAACTATCCCTGTTTGCGGATGACATCATCCTATATCTAGAAAATCTCACAGTCTTGACAAAAAAAAGCTCCTTAGGCTGATGAATAACTTCTACAAAGTCTCAGGATGGAGAATCAATATACAAAAATCACTAGCATTCCTATACACCAACAAGAGACAAGCTGAGAGCCAAATCAGAAAGGCAATCCCATTCATAATTGCCACACAAAGAAAAACATACCTAGGATACAGCTAACCAGGGAGGTGAAAGATCTCTACAAGGAGAACAACAGAGCACTGCTCAAAAAGAATCAGAGATGATACAAAAAAATGAAAAAACATGCCATGCTTATGAATAGGAAAAATCAATGTCATTAAAATGGCCCTACTGCCCACAGCACTTTATAGATTCAATGATATTTCTACTAAACTACTAATGACATTCTTCATAGAACTAGAAAAAAAACTATTTTAAAATTCATATGGAACCAAAAAGAGCCTGAATAGCCAAAGCAATCCTAAGCAAAAAGAACAAAGCAGGAGGCATCATACTACCAAAACTTAAACTACACTATGGGACTACAGAAACCAAAACAGCAGGGTACTTGTACGAAAACAACACACAGACCAATGGAACAGAATACAGCAGAAACAAGACCACACACCTACAACCATCTGATCCTCAACAAACCTGACAAAAATAAGCAATGGGGGAACAATTCCCTATTCAATAAATGGTGCTGGGATAATTGGCTAGCCATAGGCAGAAGATTAAAACTGGACCTCTTCCTTACACCATATATAAAAATTAACTCAAGATGGATGAAAGACTTAAATGTGAAACCCAAATCTATAAAAAACCTGGAAGACAACCTAGTCAATACCATCTGGACATAGGAACAGGAAAAGATTTCATAACAAAGATGCCTACAGCCATTGCAACAAATGCAAAAAATTTGAAAAATTGGGTCTAGTTAAACAAAAGAGCTTCTTCATGGCAAAAGAAATTATCAACAAAGTGGACAACCTACAGAATGGAAAACAATTTGCAAACTATTCCTCTAACAAAGGTCTAATATTTAGCACTATAAGGAATTAAAATTCAGAAGAAAAAAAACCATTAAAAATTAAACAAAGGACATGAACAGACTTTTTTCAGTAGAAGACATACATGTGGTCAACAAGCATATCAAAAAACCTCAGTAGCACTGATCATTATAAAAATGCAAATCAAAACCACAATGAGATACCATCTCACACCAGTCAGAATGACTACTATGAAAATATCAAAAAAATAACAGATTTTGGCAAGGTTGCAAAGAAAAGACAATGCTTATACACTGTTGGGGGGTGTGTAAATTTGTTCATCCATTGTAGAAAACAGTGCAGTGATTCCTCAAAGACCTAAAAACAGAAATACCATTCAACCCAGCAACCTCATTACTGGAATATACCCACAGAAATATAAATTGTTCTGTCATAAAGCTACACACACATATAGGTTCATTGTAACACTATTCACAATAGCAAAGACATGGAATCAACCTAAATGCCCATCAGTGGTAGACGGGATAAAGAAAATGTAGTACATATATACCATGGAATACTATGCAGCTGTAAAAAAGAATGAGATCATCTCCTTTGCTGGAACATGGTTGGAGCTGGAGGCAATTATCCTAAACTAATATACAAACAGAAAGCCAAATACCGCAGGTTCTCAATTATAAGTGGTAGCTAAATGAGGAGAACACATAGACACACAAAGGGGAACAACACACACTGGGGGCTATTAGAGGGTGAAGGATGGGAGGAGGGAGAGGATCAGGAAAAATAACTGATGGGTACTAGGCTTAATACCTGGGTGAAAAATACTCTGTTAAACAAACCCCCATGACATAAGTTTACCAATATAACAACTTGCATATGTACCCTTGAACTTAAAATTAAAGTTAAAAAAAAGATATGACACAATCTAGTCCTTGTAAGAAGTTAATGATATATACGAATGGCTTAAGAATATGTAGTTCTCTAAGAGGAATCAAATATTCTAAAATCTATATCCCAGTATATATGAACCAAATATATTTTCATATTAGTAATAGCAGGACAACTTAATAACCAGGTTTACACATGTTAGAAGCAGAGCTAAGCCATGACTGAGGAAACAGGGTGAAATACAATTTTGGGGTTTAGCATAAAGCCTCAATACAGCAATGGTTCAATAAACATTCACTATTTTAGTGTTTTATTTGGCCGCTAATTAGTAAAGATCCCAAGGAAAGAAGTATTTCCCAATGGAGGGTATATTAGTCTATTCTCATGCTGCTAATAAAAACATACCCAAGGCTGGGTAATTCATAAAGAGAAGAGGTTTAATGGACTCACAGTTCCACATGGCTGGGGAAGCCTCACAATCATAGCAGAAGGCAAAGGAGGAGCAAAGGCATGTCTTACATGGCAGC
Source organism: Pongo abelii (assembly GCF_028885655.2). Taxonomy (NCBI): domain Eukaryota; kingdom Metazoa; phylum Chordata; class Mammalia; order Primates; family Hominidae; genus Pongo; species Pongo abelii. Next base: position 86,747,274 of record NC_071991.2, on the reverse strand, counting down.
AGTCAAGAGGGCTTCAGCAGGGGAACTCCCATTTATAAAACCATCAGATCTCATAAGACTTATTCACTACAATGAGAGCAGTATGAGGGAAACTGCCCCCATGATTCAATTATCTCCACCTGGCCCCACCCATGACACATGGGGATTATTACAATTCAAGGTGAGATTTGGGTGGGGACACAGCCAAACCATATCAGAGGGGAACTTTACATCTCTTATGTGAAAGAAAAATATTAGGTATGCCTTTTTTGTTTTCAGGAGAGATCAAGAAAAGAGCAATCTAACTAAGCCGTGGCAAGTATTTATTATAAAACAGTGATGAATATAATGTGATGCAGAAAATAAAGTGTTTCTATGAGAATCCAAAAAAGAAGCAGTTATTTCAGGATGTGAAATACTAATTTATTTTATCTTAGTAATATCTATGGCTGCCAAATTCACTGTTCATTTCTGAGTATATTTTAAGATCAGCCCAATGAGACTGATCCATTTAATTAGAAAGGTCCTTAAGTTACATGGACTGCAGTACTGTTGGTTTCAGATCCTACTGAATGGAAGCAGCTCCCCAAGACTCCTGACATTAGTTCCAAAGAAGGCTATCACCTACAAAGTCCTGTATGATTTAGTGCCCCATAGGTTATCTTGGTCTGCTTGAATACTTGGAACCTTACATTCCAGTTATTCCTTTGCAGGATACTACTTCACAGAACCCAGATGCTGTACTGTGAGAAGCCCAAGCCATTCAGAGAGGCTGTGTGTAGGCACTCCAGTAGGTAGTCTTAGCTGAACCCATCCTTTGAGTCATCACAGGGCAGCTGCCAGACATGAGTGAAGAAGACTACAGATTACGATAGCCCAGAACTATTTTAATCTTCCCAGCAGAAGCCCCAAATATTACTCTATATTCACAGTGTCCTGTCTAAATTCCCAGCCATCAAATTCATAAGCATAATAAATTGCTGTGGTTTTATGCCACAAAGTGTGGGCGGTTTGCAACACAGCAGTAGACAGATAGCCAGAATACCAAGGATGTCAAAGTGGCTTGTAAAGGGACATCCTATTATTATATGAAAACTAAAATACTGCAAAAGCCCTAGGCAGGCATACGTTTTCATTGTGGCATTATCGGAACAAGGAATAGATACATTTGTAAGATTAAATGAGGCAGAAATGATGTATACATTAATAAAAGAGAAAACTATGCAGCCATTAAAATAGCATAAAATGAAGATAGCAATCAAGAACATGTGTATGTTCTTAGGTTAAGCTAAAATAGAAACATCAAATAATGTACAATTAGGTGTGCATTTGTCAAAACATATATATTTATGAAGAGTACTAAAAGTCTGTGTGCAAAAGAGAAAATTTCTGCTAACATTAAGTATTAAAAGTTTGAATGATGTTGTACCAGATTTTTAAAATATTTTATACAGTTATGTTTTCTATAAAAGTGTATACAATATACAGGTAGTTCCACATTTCATAAAGAGTTTGGTAATTAATTCTTCCAAACTGGGTGGGGCCACAGCAGAAAAAAATTGAAGAAATGTTTGCTCTTTTGGACTCTGAAGGGCAGTATTGCCTCTACTAGACATGAAAGAGAGAGAAGGTTATTTCAGCATAGTTCTGCAACACACACATAGATTCCTTCGGTGGTTGGATTTGGGTCATTGACAAAATCCTAAGTAAAGGTCAGAAACTGACTGTCATATCATGCAAACACAGAAACATCTATGTATTCTTCCATTTTAAATCTCTCCAGTGTCTCACATTTTCTATGATAATAGGCACATCCTCTATTGAAGGAAGTCTACATTCTGTGGAAAAATTTATGAGTTTGTCTTTTCTGGTAATGTTTACAAAGCTGAAGTTCCTGCTTTGTTTCCTGCTGGGAGACAACAGCTTTTCATTTTTACCATTGTCTGCAAGTTCTGCTTGTATCTGTCAGTTTAAACGTATTTAATAATCATTTTCAGAATTTATATTGAACTAAATTTAAATATCAGAGTTTATGAGGCTGAGACCATATAGTCCATTTCTCAGAGGCTAGAAGCTGCTGACACTAACAGAGTTTTGAAAGTAAATACCAGCAGTCTGATTCAACCTCAAATTTGCCAGGAAAACATTTCAGATAGAGTCTTCTGTTAGCTCTTTGAATATCATCATCTGGCAAGAGCTGGAGATAAACCCTTGAGACATAAACATGGGATAGGATAGTCCCTGAAGTAGGTCCAGATTATGTCTGATCCTAATCTGTGCCAAAACCAAACAACTGCTCCTGCCTTCTTAACTCCTTAAGGTCTGACCTAACGATGCCAGACGGAAAAGAATGCCAGTCTTGAGAGAGGGTAGCAGGTTCAAACAGGGGCATCGTACACATGTATAACAGAGCAGCCATGAGAAACTGCACGATTGGTCGTTCCTTTCCCATGGTGCCCTGAGAATTTATTAGGTAATAAACTCTATCTAAGATTTCATAGTGTCATGTGCCATACTTAACTTTATAAAAAGTAGGGATTTTATTTTCATTACCACCTCTTTGTTCATATTCAAGAGTTAATTTCTTCATTTTGTTATAGTACCAAAGCCTTGAAGTCATCAAAAAGAAGTTAATATCAAAAGTGAAAACAAATTAAGGAACAGAAATATTAAAAAGAATTGTTATAAACCAAAAAACATTATTTTATGCCAATTGCATTGCCAATCAAACAACATCTCTAGGGTGACATCATATTCTCTTCATTTTGTCTATTAAATTTCATATATAAAGTCCACTTAATTTGCTGCATCTTATCCAAAATATTTAATGTATAAATATAAGTATGAAAATCTCATATATGTGTGTTAAGTGTAAGTAGTTGTGATTAAGCTTTACAATTAAACTTTACACACTCGAATAATATTCACCTTTTTCTTTCAATTCCAGAATTTCTGTATGAAATTCAAAGAGTCTTAAAGGAAAAAAGGAGAAATACATGACTTTTTTTCTTATTTCCCCCTTACAGCATTTACAAGCAATGCTGTTTCCTTATCATTACTCTATCTATAATCAGTAAATTTTAAAAATTAAATTGTTTCTATGATAACTTCAATAACCTAATTAGTTATAAAACCAATAGTAATGTAAAGGATTTGTTATATAAAAGGCTCATAATTCTATGGGTGCAACTTATATTGAAAAAACGTAATCATTTGGCACCTTTTCCTCATCATTTTTTGGCAGTTGGGAGGGAAAATCATGTACCATACTGTTAGCCTGCTCTGACTGATCTGAGCAGCGATGACCTATTACGGTGCTAATCTTTCTCTTTATTTCTCAATCTGATAGTTTAGGAACATATCTCGAACTGAGTCCTGCTCTAGCTATGTCAAAGAAATAAAAACACCAGATTCAAGTTAAATTAGCTTGTAATTGTTTCTGGTTTGGAAATGACAATAGCCTGTGGCCTCTGATTAGCTTTAGATAATTTATAAAACTCTTTTATATGAATTATTCTATTTTCTCCTTATAATCTTTGAGTGAGAGGTTTTCCATAATAACCAAAAGCTCAGGAGAGTTAATTTCTCAGACTCAATTAATTTAAAAGCAGTTGAGCTGATGGAATAGATTTTATAGAATGCAATTGCCCTTTGTATGTTAAACACCATGGTTATTGTTATTGTGGTGATCTCTGCCTCTAATGCTGAAACAATGAATCCTAAAAAAAAGGTTTTCCAATTCCATGGACGACATAATTCTCATCTTGCCCTAACAGCTGACACTTAAGTTAAAAAACAGTAACAAAGTATTTAAAAGGGATTAAAATTAGTGACTGTCAAGAAATCTAACAATATTATAATACAAATTTCACCAAAGCTAAAAAAAACTAAAACTCAGGCTAAGAGTTAATATAGTTTTATTTTCTTTATTTTCATGGACAGAGGAAAATCCATAAGAAGTTATGATAAAATGCTGACTTTGGCTTACTTGTAAAAATCAATAAAAACATTTAATTTTCAAAAGTAGGGGATATTTTGATGATATAAGCTTCCTTACTTCCACAGATTTAAATGTGCAAGACTTTTAGGACAAAATGACATTTCATTATGACATAGTTCCCTTATGCTCCAACAGTATGCTGAATGCCATGCTATATAAACATTGAATGCTAATGAAGGTTACAAACAACGCCTTTAAAGGAAAATCTCATTTCCAGAAAAGGGAGACATTTCTTATTTAAATAAAGGCTTTCTATATGAGGCTTGTTAGTCCTGTTTTAATCTACACTATTCTGGTTAAAATATCCAATTTACTCTTTTTGTGTGTGATTATCATCCTTTCTATAGTGTCATTTAGCTGTGGTAATAGCAGTTAGGGGCAGCACTTGAAAACTCATAGCAATTTCAGTTTTAATCATCTAGGTTTCATGCTTAATGGCTAAATATAACAAGGAAGATGCAAAACAGAAAACATGAAACATAATAAAGATATTTGACTGCTCATAAATATAGACACACAAACACAAACACATAAAAAGTCAGGAATTGTTGGAACAGGTTAGTTTGAAATTTGTTAGTCATTTAACTCCAAGTGTTCTGATGCAGATTGCTATAGCATATTCTTCAAGACCCTGATTTAAATAGTAATTAGCTCTTTGTAATTAGTCCATTGATGAGCTTATCAACCTGAGTATTTTCCTTATTTTCATTTAGTAATAATGTCATAATAGCACATGCATGCAAAAGGAGTAAAAGAAGATATTGCTTACATTATTAAACAATTCAAATGAAGAGTAGTGGTTCAGTCTTGACGAGTTGAGAACTGCTCTGGGTCAGAAAAAGATACAGGTGCAAGTTATATTGAAAAAACATAATCATTTGGCACCCTTTCCTCAATCATTTTTTGGCAATTGGGAGGGAAAATCATGTACCATACTGTTTGCCTGCTCTGACTGATCTGAGCAGTGATGACCTATTACAGTGCTAATCTTTCTCTTTATTTCTCAATCTGATACCACCAATAGTTGACCATTAAAGAAAGTTATTCCTTTGTTTCATGAACTACCAGATGTTTCACAAGTTTTCCTGTATTTGAGATATGGCATGTTCCAGACATGTGGTATGAAAAACTGGAAGTACTGGAGCAAGAATCAATAACAGAGTCAGACTCAAATTTTCTATCAGTGGTCTTGGCTTGAGAAAACATCCACAGGGAGTTTCTGTGATAACAGCAAGAGCAAAAGAGCTCCCTGAAGCTGCATAAAGTTAGGTTTATCTCTTACCCCAGCTGGTTTCTATGGCCAGAGGCAGAGATAACTATTTGATATTTAGATTCAAACCTTTTCTGATACCCCCATTTCTGTGATAGGCCAGAAGGAAGTTAAACAACTGCATTAATTATTTAAAGACGGGCCCCAGATATCATCACTTGTATCAGTGCCACTGCTTCCAAGGGGCTCTGCAGCCATTATTGATAAACTTAGCTGGACTATTTTTTTTCTTAATGACACATCTGGAAGATGTTGAAGGCATAGTTAAATAGCTCAGATAAATCTCAAGTTCGTTCCTGATATTAATTGCTCAATGAGCAGCAGATTCTGAATAGGTATGCACATCCTATGTAACATAATCAAGTGCTGTGTGGAGTGCAAAACTTTTTCTCTTATCACAATGACTGCTTATTTCCTCAACTGGGAGCTACATGAGTTTAAAACCCTTAAAGGTTTTGTAGTGTGCTCATCAATAGCTAATAATTAGTGTTTTATTAGGTCTGTGCAGATTGCAATTTGCAAAAATCCACTAAATTAGCTTGTAGTAAAAGAGAGAAAATATTTTTAGAATGCAACATTGTCTTATAAATCCAAAGAATCCAGAAGCCGAAGAATCCAGATTTAGTCAGGCCTCAAAAAGAAACCATAACCAGGAACACAAATCCCAACAGCACCTTCCTGTCTCTCATGTCTGACTTTCCTTAAGACTGCGTCAAAATTCTAGCTCATAGAATACCACTTTTCATTATTACACGTTCATGTGATATGATAGAACAAAGCTGACTATATCTTTGGGGTTTATAGCTCCTCTGTTGAAAAGACCAGCTATACTTCATTCTGATCCCATGTGCCTGCAAGGAAATTCTGACTGCCCATACTTAGTTTAGTTACTCAACCCTAAGTAAACCAAGAATGGAGTGAGGTTATTTAATTACAACTATTTGTGGGGTATGGTTCGTAACATGGTAGTAGAGCAACTGGGAAAACAATAATAATAATGATAATATCAAATGTTACTTGACAAATGCTCTTAGCCTTTAAAAGAAAAAATACAGACCATGATTTCTAATTACAAATTCATCAGTTGAGTCATATAGTACAGCACTGAAGAAGTGATTGAAGCTCTGTGTTACGTGACTTTTAATACCTTCTTTAGAAATGGTTGAGTTACCTTATTTTTAAAAATCACACAGTTAATAAAATCAAAATGATAAGAAGACTGTGCTTCACTGTTCATTTATTCAAACACTGATATTTCCTGGAGGTCACAAAACAACTAAGTATTATTAAAAAGAATAAGAGGAAAACCTGAATTTAGCTAGAGTTGGAGATTGTAGTTACAGGAAAAGCCTTTTTGAGAAAATAACATTCAAGCTAAGATCTGAGAATAAGGTGGAATTAATTGAAGAGTAGAGGCAAGAGAAATGCAAGCAAAGGTAATATTAAATGTAAAATTCAACAACCTAGAACAAACAATAATAAAAGCTGTTAACATTAAATCTAAGTTAAAACAGTCAACAAGAGAGCATATTGAAGTACATAACTGAGGAGGAAATATGATATATTACCCTGTGCCAAATGGTTGTTTAATTTTTAATTACATTAAATTACCACAAATATTTAATTAGACACAGGTGGTAACATAGCATCCCTTTTTTGTTCTCACTTCTGAAATATTATACTCTGAGTTTTTTGTCTGCAATCTGTATAGATATATACATATTCATGGAGCACTAGTGAGTGTAGATGGAACAGCCTGAAAGAAAGCTTTCCAAGAATAAAAACATTCCGATATTGATAAACAACTGCCTGATTCACAGTTTCCAGTCCTGTGAGCAGATCAGCTGTGCTGTTAGTTATAACTTCTGGCACGAGTATAAATCTTAGCTTCATTTCATCCCCAGAGATTCACTACTTGTCCAGGCAAGTTCAACAATACTTGTTTTGAATTACAGGAAGATGGCAATGGTGGCAGAGTTTTTGAATCTCCCTGAATCCCCTCCAAAAGAGAGAAAGCAACTAGAATTTTAAAACCAAAGCCCACAGACAATATTAACAAGAGAAAAGGGTGAAAGTGTAGCCATAACCCCACAACCCCAAATATGAGCAGGTGTAGACAAACCGTGATGATTAAAGGACCTGTGTGATATCTGTATTAATGCGGGAGAAACCAGAGGCCAAAGGACCCCAACTAACAGGTGGTGCTCAGAAAAGAATACAGTGAGTCAGGCTGAGAACCTCAGTGCATATTCCAGCTCAAGAGTAATTGCAAGGTGAAGACGTTTAAGATTTACTCTATTAGCAAATTTCAAGCATATATACAGGATTATTAACTATAGTCAGCTTGTGGTAATCACTTCACTGTGTGTATGTATATCAAATGGTCATGCTGTATAAACATATACAACTTTTATTTGTCAATTATACTTCAATAAAACTGGAGTAAAACTTAAATGTTTTTAGAAATAAAAGAACAATTGCAAGGGGTCCCTTTGAATGTCTAAAGGGGCGGGAGCCACCGCAATGCCTTGAGTATTCAAAACTGACCACCTGAAAATTCCCTTTGGATTGCACCCTCACATTAAAGAGAGTTACCTTGAAACAGAATTCAAATTAAGCATGACTTGAAAAGTGTGCATGAAGAGAAGAGAAAGTTCAGAAAAAGTAGTGAAGGGACATAGAGTCTGGAGATCTTACAAAGTAAGAGGTTATATTTCTAAATATATATTTTCTGAGCTTGTGGCTCCAACACCTAGCATAATTCCCAGCAGATATTGAAATTGCCATAAAAACAAAAATGCCTTATAAGAATGACAATTATGATGGTCTTTTTTTCATATTGAATGCATTTTAGGTCAGTCCCTTAATTTATGCCCATAAAAGAAATTATCTATTCAAATAGCTGAATGTTTTTAAACTTATAAAATATCTTTTTTATAAGGTAGAATTATGATGCTAAAATAATTGAGTATAGCATAGAAAACGTCATAGCTTTATTATTTCCTTTGTATTCAGAACTGAACCTGTGTTTGTGGGAAGTTTTAACTAATTAATTAACTGAACATAATAAAAATATTACTCTAAAACTGATAAAGAACACAGTCTACCAAAAAATATGCATTAAATATCCCATGTCTGTGAATGCGACCTAAAGGATATTCCAAAGTATTCTAAAATAATATTTCAGACAAAATTCATACTGGAAATGGCTCATTTAACTCATTCTAAAAACAGCCTAATTTGGAGAGGCCCAGTATCCTCTAGATCTTCAGGCAGGTTTCAACAATCCCTTATACATGGTTTAAACTAATAAGTGCAAAGTTGCAGACACCCTTCTGACATACAATTATTTTATCCTGCACTTAGTATTTAAAGAAGTAGTGGCTGAATTGGGAGCAGAACATTTAATTTCTTGAGTTTCTGTGGCTTTATTGGACTAAAGGTAGCAGTGATTGTACTAAACAGATTTTTTAAAAAGCTCTTTTCTGAGTACCATTCTCATAGTGGCCACACTATTACATTCATACAATTTTAGTGCAATGCTTGGATTGTAATAGCCTTTGGACACCTGTGCATTGTAGTGCAAGATGTAACACATTATTATTTGTGACACCCCCTCAAATGCCAATTTACTAAACTACAGATTGCTTTCTAGGCGCAATAAATCTTTACAAACCTATCTAAAGTGGATGTACTATATATACTCTTTTTTCCCTTCCTCCATTCGTTTTGTGCAGTAAATTATATGAAGTGGTTATTATATCATGGTTTTTATTAATCCGAAATTATTTTTCATATTTAATGACATTTGAGGAAAAAGTAAGGATATATTCGTTAATCCAGTTGTCATAGTAATTATATTCTCAGAAATGTATTATTATTGTAATCATTATCACTTCTTATTTGGGCAGCAATTCACACATTTCACATATAACAGTGTGGTTTTGTATTTGTTTAATCATCTCAAAATCTCTGTGAGATACAGAGAGCAAACAGTTTCTATATTTCATAAAAGAACAGTGACTAAAAATTTTCATGATTTACCCACAGTCATGCTGACAGTAAATAGCAGAATCTGAATTTGAATTTATTCCTGCTGATTGCAAGATCGGTGCTTTTTTCACTGTTCCTAACTGCCTCAAAACAAAATAAGAGCCATATAGATTATTAGATAAGTTCTTTAGTGTGCATATTTCAATTTAGCTGCGGTTTACTTTGCCTCTGTGGAAAGCATAAGATGGAAGAATGGTTAAGAGGTTATTTGCAATAATCCAGGAAAGAAACAATGGTGAGTTGAATGAGAGTAATAGAGTTGAAGGCCATGGCTACAAATGTTTTCAAAATAAAACTAACAAGATTTGCTGATAATGGGAATAAAAAACAGAATGATGTCATGATTTTGCATCTAAGCAATTAGAAGAATGCGATTACTGTTTGTTTAGATGGGGGACCGTGGGAGATAAATGTTTTAGATACCAAGTTTCAGGAGCTTAGGTTTTGAGCTTGTTAAATTTCAGAGGTCTGTTAGACATCCAAGTGGGTACACTGAGTAGATGGAGAAGTGGGTAAGTTTGAAGTTTTAATGATATGTTGGGCTGGAGATATGCCTAGCGATTCATAAATGTATAGATATTGTTTATATTTATACATAAATGCACAGATATTGTTTTTAAAAAAACTGGATGAAGATTGTGAAGACAACATGGTTTCTTAAAATCCAAATGAAGAGTATATTTCAAAAACGTAAAAGTTTTTAATTTTTTTTTAATTTTAAAATGAAAACATTAATTTTTTTAAGTTGTAGCGATCATCTGTGTTAAAGAATGCTTATACACGGAGTAAAATTAAGGCCAAGAATTGATTATTGTCTCTTGCAGTAGAGTTCTTTATGTGTTTAACAAGAGCTATTGTTGTGTGTCTCTCTGTGCGTGCATGCATGTGTGTGTGTGTGACAGAGTTTCGCTCTTTCGCCTAGGCTGGAGTGCAAAGGTGCGATCTCAGCTCACTGCAACCTCCACTTTCCAGTTTCAAGCGATTTTCCTGCCTCAGCCTCCCGAGTAGCTGGGCCTGCCACCACATCTGGCTATTTTTTTATTATTATTATTTTTAGTAGAGATGGGGTTTCACCATGTTGGCCAGGCTGGTCTTGAACTCCTGACCTCGTGATCCTCCTGCCTCGGCCTCCCAAAGAACAATAGCTATTTTGATTGAGTGGTAGGTGCCAAAAACTGGAGTGATTTCCAGAGAGAAAAAGAAATGGAATCAGTGATTACAGAATTTTTTAAAAGAATTATTTAAAGTATTTCTTTAAAATTTTCTGTAATTCTTTTTTGTTTTGCTGTAAAGAGGAAGGAGAAACAGGGTAGAAACTGGAGGAGAATAAGGGTCAAGGAAGTTTTTATTTGCTTCTTTTTTAAGGCAAAATGACAGCACGATTGTATGCTGATGGATAATCCAGTGGAGCAGGAAAAACTGATGCTACAAGGGAGAAAAAAGAATTGTTAAAGCAAAGTCTTTGAAGAGGCAAAAAGGGATGGGATTCACTGTAAAGTAGAGGTTGGTATGATATTAAAACATGAACTGTTTCTCAACAGTAATGGGAGAGGAGACAAAGAATCTGGTCTGATATAGTCAGGTTGACATGCTTAGTGGTAAGATCATATGGAAATTTCCTTTTAATGACTTCTATTTTATAAATGAACTAGAAAGCAAAAATGTTATCTAAGAGAGGGCATGCCAGAACTATACTATTTCAATTACAATAGTTTCACAGGTGTTTCTCCAACATTTTTATATTTTCCACAGTGTTTTTGTTCTATTTGCTAGCCACAGTTCTTAGCCATTTTCATATATATGTATATATATATATATATATATATTTTTTTTTTTTTTTTTGAAACGGAGTCTCGTTCTGTCGCCAGGCAAGAGTGCAATGGTGTGATCTCGGATCACTGCAACCTCTGCCTCCCAGGTTCAAGCTATTCTCCTGCCTCAGCCTCCTGAGCAGCTGGGACCATAGGCACCCACCACCACACCCAGCTAATTTTTGTATTTTTAGTAGAGACGGGGTTTCACTATGTTGGCCAGGATGGTCTCAATCTCTTGACCTCATGATCTGCCCTCTCTGGCCTCCCAAAGTGCTGGGATTACAGGTGTGAGCCATAGTGCCTAGCCCATATATTATTCTTTTAAATGGTCTACAATATCAGCCTTTCAGGTTCAAACAAAGGAAAAACAGAATATTGACTGAAATTAAATGTATGAATTTGAACATAATCAGCAGCTTAACAATATCATGTCTTTCTAGAAAACTGACCTGTCTCTCCACTTATTCCAGTCTTATTTTATGTCCTCTAATAAAGTTTTATATTTTTCTATTTTCAGTTTTGTTCACATGTTGTCAAATTCAATTCTCAGTATTTTATATTTTTGCTTTTATTTTGGAATGTGAGCTATCCTTCTCTTATCCTATAGCATTTAAGACTAGACTGGATACTACTTATACAAAGGAAGGTAATTCAATTTCTGCCAACTGGTATTCTTGTGACTTTATCCCCACAAATTTCTCTCTCTGCAGCTGAAAAACACAAACTCAATAACCTCTGTAATTTACAAAAAATTAAATATAAAAATATTTACATTATTCCTATTGTACTGACTAGACAATTGAGTCTCAAAGACGATAATTTATCCAACATAATTGTGTGAATAATGACAAAAAAAACACCCAGTTTTGGGAAAATTACAAATGCAATTTCTAGCAGACACTGCTTGGTTATCTAGTGTTTTGAAACAACTCCAAAACTTCATGGCTTGAAATAAGAATTATTTATCTTATTACAGTTGTTTGGGTTGATAATTTAGGCAGAGCTTAGCTGGGATGGCTTGTCTTTGCTCCATGTTATGCTGACTTGACTCACTCATCTAGTTGCAGTTAACTGGCAGGGCAGCTAGAGCCTGGCTGGTCCCAGATGGCCACACACTTTTTGGCTGGTAGTTGCCTGGCACTCATAAGGTGCCTTCATTTTCCTCCACCTAGCCTATCCAGCAGACTATCTTGGGCATCCTGGGCTTCAAGAAGAAAACTGCGATGTACAAGCACAAGCCTCTGCTTGTGCTCATATGTGCAGATGACCCATTAGACAAATCAAGTCACATGACCAAACCCATAGTGATTATAGAAAGAACCTATAATGAGAAACATGATTCATTTGGAGTTACTAATATAATTTGTCCTAGCCCTTAGCAGAATATTTCTACATTTTCTAGAACCACAGTATAAAATTTCAACTGGTCAAAGTTTAGGAAGCATGCATAGTAAGCCTAGTGAGGTAATTTGTGTGGGTTCTTACTTTCAGTTTTGAGGTACAATTAACACAAAAAAAACTTAAAAAGCAAGAAAAAAGAATGCAACTTTTATAGGTGATTAACCATGTTTATTACCTGGGTTATATTTAGTTGTTTTAGTTTAAAATCTTCACTCTCATGTCCCTAATTTTCCTCCTATCAATCTGCTACAGATGTCTGACATTTCAGCACTAGATAGCAAATCGTTTGTGTTAAGAATTTATTCCTTATAAAACAACATACATATTTAGGAAATAGACTCAACATAAATTTATCAGAAAATTTCCCATGGGACTGCTAGCCCTCAGTACCTACATTTGGAGTAAATAAGGATTTGTGCTCTGTTTAAGGGAAAGAATGGGAGATCATAATTTTCGGGGTAAGATTGCTGCTCTGAGATAATTCTTGACTGGACATCACCTTTAGAAGTCCCTGAAAAGTCAACAGGATACAAGGGAAGGGAGCAAACTTTGAAGACTTACTTTATGTTTCAGTGAGTCTCAGAGTTTAAGTTCCAAGTAGACAATCCTTCAGCGACTTTACCTTTGATTCACGCAATTCCTATGAACTTGTCTCCTATGCATTTGCTATCAAAAATACCTTAATAAAATTTTTGTCACCAAAAGTGTTTCTCCTTGCCACATTTGGATTTTCAAGTCATGGCAGCTTTTAATGGTGAGAAATACATTCTAAAGAAGGGACATTTCTAATACCGGTATTTAGATTTTGTGGACTCACAGAAAATTTCTGTTTTCATTTCCTCATTTCTACAAAAAGAAAATAAGATTATTTCTATCCAATTTCAGGTAAAAGGTATAATGATGAAGCTTATATTATTCTAAAACTGCCTCCAGCTTCTTGAAATAGTGACATTGCATAACCATACTATTCTACCTTTAGTCCTACATGGTAATATGAAATAATGACCCAACAGCAAGAACCAAATAGCAGATTATAAATTAGGGTCAGTCTAATCCTCTAACATTAAGACTTATCATTTATTTCAATTACCATTAGTTTAAGCCCCCATTATATATATATATATATATATATATATATATATAAAATACATATATTAATATGTTTCAGTCTCTATGATTCTATTTTATTTTCTTAGTATTGATGCAGATATAGTCAATACTTCCAGAGACAAACACTTATAGTCAATATATTAGGTCTAAAATGAGAGGAGCAAGATGGTGGAATAGAAAGCTTCGCTGATTGTCTCCCCTGCAAGGACACCAAGTTAACAACTATCTACACAGAAAATAATACCTTCATAAGAACCAAAAATCAGTTTACCACTCACAGGACCTGGTTTTACCTTCATATTATTGAAAGAAGCACAGGATATTTAAGAAAAAAAAAAAAAACAGTCCTGAATAACCGACACCACCCCTCTTTGACCCCCTACCTGCCTCCTCCACATCTGTGGCTTGGTGCGGAGAGCATCTCTGGGCACTGTGGGAGAGAGAACACAGCAATTACGAGTATTGAATTCAGTGCTGTCCTGTTAGAACAGAAAGGAAAACTGGATGAAACTCAGCTGACCCCTGCCCATGGAGACAACATTTAATCGAGAGAGCACTAGCCACAGAGTCCAAACGTGAGTGCCTACAAACCTTACCACCAAGGGCTACAGCATTCTGTGTCTCTGAGTAAACTTGAAAGGCAATCTTTGGCCATAAGGACTGAAAATTTTAGCTAAGTCCTAGTGCTACACTAGGCCCAGAGACAGTGGACTTTAGGTCCATGGGGGGACATGACATATTTAGACACCAGCTGCAGCAGCCAAGGGAGTGCTTGCATCACCATGCTCATAACCCCAGACTGCACAGCTTAAGGCCTCAAAAGAGACCCCTTCCTTTTGCTTGGGGAGAGGAGAGGAGGGGGAAGAGTGGGGAGGACTTTGTCTTGCATTTAAGATACCAGCTCAGCCACAGCAGGATAGGGAATGGTCAAAGTAATGAGGCTCCCGTTCCAGGCCCTAGTTTTCAGATGACATTCTAGACACATCTTGGGCCAGAAGGGAACCCACTGCCTTGGAGGAACAGACCCAGTCCTGGCACCATACATCACCTGCTAACCAAAGAACCCTTGGGTCATGAATAGCCAGCAGTGATACCCAGATACTACATTAAGAGCCTTAGGTGAGGCTCTGAGACTAGCTGACTTAAGGTGAGACTCAGCACATAAACAGCTATGGGGCAAAACTGCTTCTGCTTGAGAAAAGCAGAGAGAAAAGTGAAGACGACTTCGTGTTAACACCCTAGGTACTAGCATGGTCACAGGGAATAGAGCACCAAGTGGGTTCTTGGGTTCCCTGATTCCAGGACTTGACACTTAGATGGCATTGCTGAACCAGCCCTAGGTCAGAGGGGTGCCCAATGCCCTGAAGAGTAAGTCTCAGGCCAGGCAGCAGAATTCATGAGAAGCTTACTTAAGAGACCTTGGGCCTTATGTGAGCATCGGTGGTAGTACTCCTCATGGCCTGGGGTGGCAGTGGCTATGCGGTGAGGCTTTTTTCCAAACACTCCTTTGCTTTTGGAAGGAGGAGGCAAGAGTGGGAAGGACTGCATCTTGTGGTTTGAGTGACAGCTCGGCTACAGTAAAACAGAACACCAGGTGGACTTCTAAAGTTTTTTATATCTAGTTCCTGACTCCCATATGGCACTTCTGAGCCCATCCAGGGCCTTGGGAACCATACTGCTCTAAAAAGAAGGATGCAGGCCTGGCTGGCTTTGACACCTGCTGATTGTAGAGCCCCAGGACCTTGAGTGAATGTAAGCAGTAGCCAGGGAATAGTTACAGCAGGCCTTGAGCAAGACCTAGCACTGTGCTGGCTTAAGATCTGACCAGCACAGCCATAGTGGTAGTGGCCACAGGGGTGCTTATGTCACTTCATCCCTAGGTTTAGGTGACTCAGAACAGAAGAGAGAGAGAGAGAGAGATAGAGAGAGAGAGAGAGAGACTGACTGTATGTTTAGGAAAAAGTAAGGAAAGAGAATAAGAGTCTCTACCTGGTAATCCAGAGAATTCTCCCAGATCTTGCCCAAAACCATGAAGGTGGTACCTCCACTAGTCTGCAAGAACCACAGAGATATTGGGTTTGGGGCGCTCCTAAAGTAGATACAGCTAAGATCACAACACCCAAGTCCTTTCAAACATCTAGAAAGCTTTCCCAAGAAGGATGGCTACAAACAAGCCCAGCCAGTGAAGACTACAATAAATACCTACTCTTCAATGCCCAGACACTGATGAACATCTACTAGCATCAACACCACCCAGGAAAACATGACCTCAGAAAATGAAGTAAATAAAGCCCCAGAAACCAATCCTGAAGAAACAGAGACATGTGACCTTTCAGACAGAGAACTCAAAATGGCTGTGTTGAGAAAACTCAAAGAAATTCAAGAGAAGGAATTCAGAATTCTGTCAGATAAATTTAACAAAGTGATTGAAATAATAAAAGAATCAGGCAGAAATTCTTGAGCTGAAAAATGCAATGAGCATACTGAAGAATGCATCAGAGTCCTTTAATAAAAGAATGAATCAAGCAGAAGAATGAATTAGTGAACTGGAAGGCAGGCTATTTGAAAAGACACACTCAGAGGAGACAAAACAAAAAAGAATAAAAAACAATGAAGCATGCCTACGAGATCTAGACAATAGCCTCAAAAGGGCCAATCTAAAAGTTATTGGCGTTAAAGAGAAGGTAGAGAAAGAGATAGGAGTAGAAACTTTATTCAAAGGGATAATAACAGAAAACTTCCTAAACCTAGAGAAAGATATCAATATCCAAGTACAACAACGTTATAGAACACCAAGCAGATTTAATACAAAGAAGACATTCTCAAGACATTTAATAATCAAACTCCCGCAGGGCAAGGATAAAGAAAGGATTCTAAAAGCAGTAAGATAAAAGAAATAAATAGCATACAATGGAGCACCAATGCATCTAGCAGCAGATTTTTCAGTGGAAACCTTACAGACCAGGAGAGAGTGGCATGACATATTTAAAATGCTGAAGGAAAAAAAGCCTGCCCTAGAATAGTATATCTAGCAAAACTATCCTTCAAACATAGAGAAATAAAAAAAAAGCTGAGGGATTTTATCAATACCAGACTTGTCCTATAAGAAATTCTAAAGACAGTACTTCAACCAGAAAGAAAGGAACATAAATAAGCAATAAATAATCACCTGAAGATACAAAATTTACTGGTAATAGTAAGTACAGAGAAAACCACAGAATATTATAACACTGTAACTGTGGTATATAAACTACTTTTATCCTAAGTAGAAAGATGAAATGATGAACCAATAAAAAATAAGTATAACAACTTTTCAAGACACAGTACGATAAAATATAAACTGCAGAAGGTTTAAAAGGGAGGGACAAAGTTAATGCATGGAGTTTTTTTAGTTTTCTTTTTGTTTTTTTTTTTTTAAGCAAATAGTGTTAAGCTGCCATCAGGTTAAAATAATGGATTATAAGATACTATTTGCAAACCTTATGGTAACCTCAAACTAAGAAACATACCATGGATACACGAAAAATAAAAAGCAAAAGCTAACTCATATCACCAGATAAAATCACCTTCACTACAGGAAGACAGGAAGGAAAAAAGGAAGAAAGAGAAGACCATTAAACTACTAGAAAACAAAGAACAAAATGGCGGGGGTTAAGTTCTTACTTATTCCTAAAATAACATTCAATAATAATATTCAATAATAACATTGAATGAAAATTAAATTCTTCAATCAAAATACAGACTGGATGAATGGATGGAAAAACAAGACCCATTGACCTGTTGCCTACAAGAAACACACTTTGCCTCTAAAGACACACACAGACTGAAAATAAAGGGATGAAAAAAATATATTCCCTGCCAATGGAAACTAAAAAAGATTAGGAGTCATTATACTTATATGAGACAAAATAGATTTCAAGACAAAAATTATAAAAAGAGAAAAAGGTCACTATATAATAAAGGGATCAATTCAGTAAGAGGATATAACATTTTAAATATACATTTATCCAACACTAGAGCACCCAGATATATAAAGGAAGTATCATTAGAACTAAACAGTTAGGCCCCAATACAATAATAGCTAGAAACTTCAACACGCCACTTTTAGCATCTGACAAATCTTCTAGACAGAAAATCAGAAAAGAAAGATCAGATTTAATCTGCACTGTAGACTAAATGGATCTAATACATATTTACAGAACACTTCATCCAAGATCTTAAGAATACATATTATTTTTTTCAGCACATGGATCATTCTCAAGGATAGATCATATGTTAGTTCATAAAATAAGTCTTAAAACATTCAAAAATAAAATAATATCAAGCATCTTTTCTGACCACAGTAAAACAAAATTAGCAATTAATAAAAGGAGAAATTCTGGAATCTATACACATGCATGAAAATTAAACAGTATGTTCCTGAATGACCAATGAGTCAATGAAGAAATCAAGAAGGAAATTGAAAAAATTCTTGAAACAGATAATAATGGAAACACAACATACAAAAACCTATGGAATAGAGTGAAAGCAGCACTAAGAGGGATATTTATGGCTGTAAATGCCTGCATCAAAAAAGAGAAAAAAAATTCAAACAAATAACTTAATGACACATCTTAAAAATTAGAAAAGCAATAGAAAACGGTACTCAAAATTAGTAAAAGAAAAAATAAGAATCAGAATAGAAATAAAATAATTTGAAATGAGGAAGACAATACAAAAGTCAACAAAACAAAAGGTTGGCTTTTTGTAAAGATAAAATTGACAAATCTTTAGCCAGACTGATGAAGAAAAAAAAGGGAGAGGACCCAAATAAATAAAACCAGAGTTGAAAAAGGAGACATTACCACCAATACTGCAGAAATTCAAAAAATCATTAGTGGCTAATACGAGCAACTATATGCCAATAAATTGGGAAATCTAGAAGAAATGGACAAAGTCCTAGATATATACAACCTATCAAGATTGAACCAGGTAGAAATCCGAAACCTGAACAGACCACTAACAAGTAATGAGATTGAAGTCATAACAAAAAGTCTCCCAGTAAAGAAAAGCCTGGGACCTGATGGCTTCATTGCTGAATTCTACCAAACATTTAAAGACAAATTAAAACTAATCCTACTCAAATGTTCTGAAAAACTGAGGAGGAGAGTGTACTTCCAAACTCATCCTATGAGGTCAGTATTACCCTGATACTAAAAACCAGACAAAGGCACATCAAAAAAAGAAAACTACAGACCAATATTTCTCATGAGGAAAAATGCTCAACAAAATACTAGCAAACCAAATTCAAAAATACATTAAAAAGATTATTCATCATTACCAAGTAGGATTTATCCCAGGGATGTAAGGACAGTTCAACGTATGTAAATCAATCTATTTGCTACATTGTATCAACAGAATGAAGGACAAAAATGATATGATCATTTCAATTGATGCTGAAAAACATTTGATAAAATTCAACATCTCTTCCTGATAAAAACCCTTAAAAAAACTGGCTATGGAAGGAACATACCTCAGCATAATAAAAGCCATATATGACAGACCTACAGCAAGTATTATATTAAATGTGGAAAAATAGAAGGCCTTTCCTCTTAGATCAAAAACATTGCAAGGATGCCTACCATCACCACTGTTATGCGACATAGTACTAGAAGTCTTAGTTAGAGAAATCAGACAAGAGAAAGAAATAAAGGGCATGTGAGTTGGAAAGAAAGAAGTCAAATTATCCTTATTTGCAGATGATATGATCTTATATTTGGAAAAACCTAAAGACTCCACAGGAAAACTATTCAAACTGATAAATAAATTTAGTAAAGTTGCAGGATACAAAATCAACATGCAAAAATCAGTAGTATTTCTATATACCAACAGTGAACAATGTGCAAAAGAAACAAGTAATCCAATTTACAATAGCCATACATAAAATTAAAAACCTAGGAATTAACTTAAACAAAGAAGTGAAATATATTTATAATAAAAAACATAAGCACCGATGAAAGAAATCAAAGAGAACAAAAAAATGGAAAAAGTATTTTATATTCATGGATTGAAAGAATCCATATTTTTAAAATGTTCATATTACCCAAAGCAATGTACAGATTCAATGCAATCCCTATCAAAATGTCAATGACATTCTTCACATTTTTCACATAGAAAAACAATCCCAAGAAGACCCAGAATAGCCAAAACTATTCTAAGCAAAAATAGCAAAACTGGAGGAATCACATCACCTGACTTCAAATTATACTACAGAGACATAGTAACCAAAACAGAATGGTACTGGCATAAAAACAGACACATAGACAAATGGAACAGAATAGAGGACCCAGAAACAAATCCACACACATACAGTGAATTCATTTTGACAAAGGAGCCAAAAATGTATAGTGGGGAAATGATGGTCTTTTCAATAAATGATGCTGCTAAAGGTAGATCTCCATATGCAAAAGAATGAAACTAGACCTCTATCTACCACCATATACAAAAATCAAATAAAAATGGATTAAAGACTTAAATATAAGACCTCAAACTATGAATCTACTACAAAAAGTATTGAGAAAAATCTCCAGGATATTGTTCTGGGCAAAGGTTTCTTGAGCAATACCCCACAAACACAAGCAAACAAAGCAAAAATGGACAAGTGGGATCACATCAAGTTAAAAAGCTCTGCACAGCAAAGGATACAACCAATAAAGTGAAGAGACAACCCACAGAATGAGAGATAATATTTGCAAACTATTCATCTGACAAGGATTAATAACCATAATATATAAAGAGCTCAAACGACTCCATAAGAAAAAGTCAAAAAATGGGCCAAAGGTTTGAATACATATTTCTCAAAAGACATACAAATGGAAAGGGTGCTCAACATCATTGGTTATCAGAGAAATGCAAATCAAGACTACAGCAAGGTATCATCTCACCCCAGTTAAAAGGCTTTTATCCAAAAGACAAGCAATAACAAATTCTGGCAAGGATATGGAGAAAAGGGAAACCTTGTACACTTTTGGTGGGAATGTAAATTAGTGTAAACACTAGGGAGAACAGTTTGGAGGTAGGTTCCACAAAAAAGCTAAAAACTGAGCTACCATATGATCTAGCAATCCCACTACTGGGTATATATTCAAAACAAAGGAAATCAGTATATCTGCCCTCTTATGTTGGTTTCAGCACTGTTTACAATAGCTAAGATTTGGAAGCAACCTAAGTGTCCATCAACAGATGTATGGATAAATAAAGTATGGTATATATACACATTGTAGCATATGTACCATATGCATATATGTACCATATGGTACAATAATAGTACTCCATATGGAATACTACTTCACTAAAGAAGACTCTAGATTGGGAGAAATGTGGGGGTGATGCCTTCAAAGTGAAACTTGGTCTCACCCTTCTTATGCTGTTTTTATTTAGTTCTTTGGTCCACAGTTCCACTATTATGGTAGTATTAGTACTACCATAATAGTACTCCATATGGAGTACCATTCAGCCATAAAAAAGGATAAGATTCAGTTATTTGCAACAACATGAAAGAACAGAGGATCTTTATGTTAAGTGAAATAAGCCAGGCACAGACAGACAAACATTGTGTGTTCTCACTTATTTGTGGGATCTAAAAATCAAAACAATTAAAATCATGGATATAGAGAGTAGAAGGATGGTTACCAGAAGCTGGGAAGGGTAGTAGGAGGCTGGGATCAGGGGAAGATGGGGATAGTTAATGGGTAAAAAATACTAGAAAAATGTATGAAACCTACTATCTAGTAGCACAATTGGATGACTATAGTCAATAATAACTAATTGCATATCATAAAATAAAGAGTGTAATTGGATTGTTTGTAACTCAAAGGATAAATGCTTGAGGATATAGATACCCCATTCTCCATTATGTGCTTATTTCACATTGCATGCCTATAGAAACACTTCTCATTTATCACATAAATATATACACTTACTATGTACCCACAAAATTTTTTTAAATTTCTAAAAAAAAAAAAAGATATATTACGTCTTACAAGTACCCATTAGTAAAAATAAAGGCTAGAAAACTAAACAAATATTTATTTATTTGTATTTCCTTTGATAAGCATTAGTAAATGGATTTAGCTATATTCTGTAGGGAAGAGAGAGAAATAAATATTTGGAAAGCAGCCAAATTATTGATACAGTATCAATTTTTGTATGTGTCTTTCTTCCTTCTTTCCTTCTTCCTTCCTTCCATTCTTCTGTTCTTTTTAAACTGTAATGCATTTACTAAGTTGGGTAAAGGAAGGCAGTGGGAAATTAATTATTTGATTAAGTCAGAAAAGCAGTCATTTCAATGACCAAAAGCAATTAGTGAAAGTTGCCAGATGGGATGGCAAAGGTCAATTACCAGAGTAGTGAGGAAAGAAATAATTAAAGATAGGTAGGCAAGAGAAAGTACCAGCATGGCACATGTATACATATGTAACTTACCTGCACATTGCGCACATGTACCATAAAACCTAAAGTATAATAATGATAATAATAATAATAATAATAATAATAAAAAAAAAGATCACAAAAAAAAAAAAAAGAAAGTACCAAGGAAAGCTGGCTGAACTGAGCTATGCCCAGATGGAAACTTTTTAGGTAAGCATGTGAAATGGGAAACAGTTGGAAAGCTAGATGGGTACATGGTATTGCAGGGTTTAGGGGAAGACTAGTGAGGATTTAGGCCTGATTGTTTGGCTTTAGTTGTTTTAATGGATGTGCCTGCTGATGAGCCCAAGCCTCCAGATAATTATTCCAGCCAGAAGGAAGCTGAAGAGCTGTAAGAAAACATTGCACGACCCATGATCTTGGTCCACCTGAGACAGATTTTGGAGAAAGAAGGGAGCACAGAAAGAGTATGTTACTTTCGAAACTACTACAACAATTCGAAAGCTATTTTTTTAATTGCCAAGAAGAAAATAGCCTACCAGCTGTTTCTCCCCATAGGAATTGACACAAGCCAACTCTCAGGAGTGATTTTCCAAAGAAAAGAACTCGCCCAGCATAATCAGAAGTTTATCAAATATTCAACTTTACTTTTTAAAATATGTTTTAGTGCTACAGATGGGCCAAATAAAACAAAACAAAAACCCTGCAATTATTCCTTACAGTATTACCCTGTTAACAGCTTGATTATTTTAAGATCTAATCTTGAGTTCTTAGAGGCAGCAGATAATACTGTTTGCAGCAAAAGTTATAATTTAAAAAAAAATGAGTTTACATAGAAAAAGATAATATATTCAAGTCTCTGAAAACCCCCAAATAATATGTAGAAAACACATTTATAGGATATATTTGCATCATTTTTTCTAATGAAGTGTCCCATAATAGAGGTTGAATGGTTGGCAGGCCTGTCCTAATGGTGTTTTCATACAGGAGGGACTTGTAAGTAGTCCTTGTTAAAGTCCCTTCAGTACAAGTCTAAAGTGCAGGCATTCTTAGTAACCCAGACAGATCTGTCTCTGTGATGTAGTCCTTCGAACTTACTTTGCACAAGACCAATCTAATGTACTTCAGACCATAATACCTTATTGAACATTCATTAACTCAGAACAGCAGACATCACATTATTCCAATGATTAAGTACTAACACTCCCTTGAATTGCTTCCCTTGTCTCATATCCACACCCATTTCAAAGTAATTAAGAATTCAGACTTGGAATTGTGACTCTCCCAGTGTGACTCCCAGCTGTAGTACTTACTAACAGTTTGGTCATAAGCAAGTTTGTTAGTCTCTCTGTGATCAAGCTCCTTCCTTTGTACAATGGGACTAATAATGGCTTCCACTTCAGCATATTGTAAGAATTAAATGAGCTAATGCATATAAAGCACCCAAACAGTGTCTGGCAGAGAGTAATGATAGAGAACTTTGAGCTCTCCTTAGAAAAATAGTGGGAACCCATGTTGTTTTTTCAACAGAAGGTTGTTTGGTAAGTATAAAATAGAAGATCCAGGGCAGAAGGTGGTGGGGGTGATGGTGGTCAGTGGTGGTGTTAGTGATGGCATTACACTTAATTTTGGAAAGTTAAATTAATAAGTTTGCTTTTGTTTTCAAAATATAGGGTCTCCCTTAGTAAAGCTCCCTTTATTTGCCTCACTAAATAATCTGGCAAATCTTCACCTTCTGAATCGAAATTTTCTAGGCTATCCACTTTTCTCTCTGAATCATTTTTTCTTTAGATGTGTTAATATCACTGATTACATGTAACTCAAGTGTGATTTCCTTAGGTCTTAGAGACATTATGTATAGATCAAATTAATCCAACTTTTAGTTTTAGAAGTACCTTTACAGCCTGCATCATATCCTATAAGGCGTCAGATGGGATGCTACAGAAAACGCTGGTGATGTCCTACTCCCTTTCATCTCTTCTCATGTGTAGGCAACTCCTGGTACTTTGGAAGAATTCCATCTTAAGTGCTTTTATTGCTCTTATCCTTATGCATAAAGGCTTAAAATAATTATGTATTAAAGTTATTCTTGGAACTCTGCCATTAAGTATGTCGTTGTGTCCAATCAGAGTAATCACAGGCAAAACCCTATTTGTCACCTGCAACCTTCTAAATCTTGCTTTTAGCCATGTCTTTCTCACTCTCCTAAATACCTATCCCAACCCCAAGACATCAGCCCATTTTTGTGGGCTGAAAGGATTTGTATGGGCAGAAAGGATTTTAGATGCTAATGATTTAAAACATTTTTCTCCAAACATTAACAGTATATATCCAGCCATTAAAAAAATCAACCATACAACCCCAATCTATGTGTTTTTACATACTAATGATATACATATACTATTATATAAGTATATACATCATTTACTTTAAAAATGAACAGTAGACCCTAGACATTTAAAAGAATGAAATAACCAAATATTAATAGCAGTCTTAACATTTTAATTATACATGCCAATGAATCATATTGCACATCCCCAAAGGTGAACATGCCCCAATTTAGAGAGCATGGCTTAAAGAATATGGTACACACTATACTGAAACTCCTAATTTTAAAATCTAAAAAGAATTGAAGATGGAATTTGATATAAATCATGGTAGGGGATGATGAGGCACTACCTCATTACTGTCCAAAGGAGTAGAAGTCTAGTTTCCCCCATTTGACCTCTGTTGACACTCCTCATTACTGCTAGGTGAGTGTAGGAGTCCAGCTCCCCACAAAGCCTCCAATGACTCCTTGCTGGATGGAAAAGATAGCAATGTCTTGTTATTGCTCCCTGCATGGTTTCCATTGACACCACCTGGGTGGGGGTTGGTCTTATTATTGCTGTGTGGTGGTAAAAGACCTGACTCTTCACTGGGCTTTCTCTTCTACAACCCCAGTGACAAGACAGTGGGATGCCTCATTATTATCAGATGGGATAAAAGTCTGTTTCACTACTCAGCATTATCTGACACCAGCCTGGCGGGAAGACAGGAGCACCTCATTACAGCAGGGTAACAGTTGAAGTCTAGGATTCTCACTCAGCTTTTGCAGACATGGGTGGGGATGAAATTATGTTTTCTTTTCTTTCCTGTGGTGCTTGTCATTATCTAAAATTGTTCTGTCTTGCTTGTCTACCCCTTTCTTGGTCCTTTGACTTGAAAGCACAAATATTTGTTCAGGCTATCTGTGTCTGCATGTGGTGGCATTTACCAATTGCCTGCATCTTCAACTCCAAGTCTGAGATATCTGGACCAACAGAAAATCCCTGGGAATTTACCACCATGCTGGTTCTTGAGTTCCAAAGTTGAGAGCGGTCTGCCTTCTTCCTGTCACCTTTCAGAGCCTTCTTAGATTATTTCATTATATAATGGTGAGCGTTTTACTTGTACTTGAGGAGAAAAAAGTACAGCTCTTCATATTTCCAATATTAGTAATAGAATTTGTTTTATGTAAGATATTTAACTTCCTTGAGTATCAATGGCCTCATTAACACAACGACAATATTACATCTATCTTGCAGAGTGGTTGAAATAATTGCAGAAAACTTTTAGAAATATTATCCTGCCATGTTGCATAATTGCTAATGAAAAATGTGTAAAAGATGTTCCTAACAATGCTAGTTTTGTGAATCAATATAGTGTTATTTCTGTGAAATACTGTGTTTGCCTTTCTGGACTGCCACTCTAGCACCAAAAAATAAGTGTTAATTGCTTGAATGAATCAGGTAGTACTAAAGAAAAAAGGTGGCAGCCTGGAGCATGGTATAGTCTAACTATGACAGAAAGAAAGGAATAAAAACAAAGAAAGGAGGTATTCTTCAAAGGGAACAGTGTGCAGATCTTTGTGGTATTCCTGTATTACTGCCAGCAATGGTGCCCAGAGGTACAAGCAGCATAGCTCATATGCAAAGCTGAGTTGGTCACTCCCAGAAGCACGGTGGAAAGTTCAGTCTAGCTTGAGTCCCTAGAAGGCCAACCTCCATGCCCAGACTTAGACCCCACCCTAAGGCTCTGTCCAGATAGGGAGACACACATCACAGTGCCTTTCAGCAAATGCAAAGGTGAGAGTTACATCATCCAGATGTTCAAAAAGCAACATGGCTCTGCCTCAAAGCCCATTCCATCTCTCTACCCAAGCAGGGAGGTAAACCTCAATCACGCATTTCTACCAAGCCTAGCAGCTGGGTTTGGCCATTCCAAGAAGCAATTCCATCTAATCTTGCAAACCAACCTTCAGCCCTGCCAAAATTACAGAACTCAAATAGTGGTGCTGGCCAGCCAGGAAATATATCCTGTGCCCCAGCACACCAGAGGTAATTACAACACCCAGTCAGTGGGTCCAGTGAACAGCAGAGCCCAGCCAGCAGCCCCCCTATCCAACTCCAGAGCAAAGTCAGCCTTCCAGAGAGCTAGAGAACCTAACAGCAAGCACTACCTGCCTAGTGTTATTACCAGCCGACCCATCCAGAATAACAGTCTCAACTTAATAGTAAAGGTCTTTCCCTGCAAAAGAATACCTGTGAAGGATGGAGGACGTGGCTATCTCCCCAAAAGTGCAGTTGCAAATGTAAGGTCTCATGGATTACAAATAATCAAAATTATGACACCTCCAAAATAAGTTAATGAAGTTCCAACAATGGACCCTAAATTAATGTAGACCTATGAAATGTCTAATAAAGAATTCAGAATAGTTCTCTTTAGGAAGTTCAATGAACTACAAAAAAATACAGATAGAAAAGTAAATAAAATTTGCAAAACAATACACAAACAAAACAAGAAGTTTGGCAAAGAAATATAAATGGTATTCTAAAAGCCAAATAAAAATCAGAGACATGAAGAACATAATGACTGAATAAAATAATTAAAAAGACAGTGTTGACAGCAAGCTCAATCAAGTAGAACAAAGAATCAGTGAGATGAAAGACAGGATATTTGAAATTGTCCAGTCAGAGGAGAAAAAAATAAAAAACAAATGAAGAAAATCTGAAGAAATTATGGGACACCATCAAGGCACCTAACATTTATATAAGAAAAATAGCCAGAAAGTATATTTATAAAGAGATAATAGCCAAAAATTTCCCAAATCTGGGAAAAGGTGCCAACATCCAGATAAAAGAAGTACAGAGATAGTCAATCAAATTCAACCAAAAACGAGTTCACCAAGACACATAATAATCAAACTGTTAAAAAGTCAAAGACAAACAAAAATGTCTGAAATCAGCAAGAGATAAGAAACATATGACATGCAAGGGTGTCCCAATACAGTTAGCAGATTTCTCAGCAGAAACCCTGCAGGCCAGGAGTCAGTGGGAATCTAAAACAATTAAAGTAGCAAAAAGCAGAATAGCGGTCTTAAGAGGCTGGGAGATGGAGAGAATAGGGAGGTGTTGGTCAAAGGATACATAGTTACAGTTAGAAGGAATAAATGATAAGTATTTCAGGTGATGAATATGTTAATTAACTTGATTCAGTCATTCCATGCTCTCTATATATATCATCACTGTTTACCTCATAATTATATACAATTATAATTTGTCATCAAATAATTATTTAAAAAAATAAATTTTATTTATTTAAAAAATTTTACTGGCCGGGCGCGGTGGCTCACGCCTGTAATCTCACGAGATCAGGAGAGATCGACACCATCTTGGCTAACACGGTGAAACCCCATCTCTACTAAAAATACAAAAAATTAGCCAGGCGTGCGGGCGGGCGCCTGTAATCCCAGCTACTCAGGAGGCTGAGGCAGGAGAATGGCGTGAACCCGGGAGGCAGAGCTTGCAGTGAGCCGAGATAGCGCCACTGCAGTCTGGCCTGGGGGAAAGAGCGAGACTCCGTGTCAAAAAAAAAAAAAAAAAAAAAAAAAAAAAAATTTAAAGCTCTATTTATTTAAAAAATAAATAAATAAAAGAGATAACTACTAAAAGAGCAAAAGAGCATTGATGAAATGGGATAATATTAACAATACAGGGTTTCTGTGAAGACTGAATAAGAAATATTAACATATGAGTTAAACTAAATTTTAGATAAAAGCTGTGTGATTATATTTAATACTAGCAGTAGTAATATTTTAAAATATTTGTAAAACACATTATTAGGCCTTCCTTTTATAACTTTAGAGCTGGTTACATCCAAAACTAAAGAGTTTCTCAGTTTGGTTTCTCAGTTACCTCAGTCTGGTTTCTAGAAGTAATTTAGAAATCATTTAAATCTTTAATGTAATCTCAAGAAAATGTTAAAAAATAGAATCACATTCATAATGTGGAAAAAAAAATTTTAAATTCTCCTTCCCCTCTTTCACATATCTCAGCAATCTCTGGAGTCTCCTGTTCATTCCCCAACACTTGTTATACATTTATTTATTTTTCTACACAAAGAATACTATAGTTTAATTGTATTCTTCTCCAGTTCCCTTCAGGAGAGACTTTATAAGGTAAAGGAGAGGCAGTATGTTCTCTTCTGCTCATTTAGTATTGCCTCTTGCATCATCCACCTCATCCAAATCCCACAGTTTTTCCATTGCGGGGGTTATGAAGCAAGATATAATGCAAATTTCATCTCACACTGAGGCAAAAATCTTATTGCAGTTGAACAGATTTTTAGAAAGGGAAAAGGTAGATGTTGGTGTAGTGTAACGTATATAAGCATAAACTTTAGAACATGATACGCTGAGTACAAATTTTGGCTTTACCACTTTTTAGCTTTGTGCCCTGGGCAATTTACATAAACGTATTTTTTTCTAAGCAATGTCTTCTGTAAAATAAGGGGAATAATAAAGTAGAGTTGTTAAAAGATTAAATGAATTAGTATAAATAAATACCTCAATACCTGTCGGAGAAAGTGCTAATAAATATATATTATAATGTTTATTAAATAGTTGATTCCTTTAAATCACATTGACCTAGTTGTGCACTTTTTCTTCATTTACCCTGACCAATAAATCAAACACATCAATGACTGTGTATGAAAAACTTTTTTTCCTATGAACTTATGCATACACTGTATTGAAGGCAATACAGTATATAGTAGTAATTGTGTGCAATATCTTATGTGATAGAATAGCCACTGACAAATAAAAAATAAGGCCATCACGGGATAACTGGCCAAGAAGAAGTTGGGCTATCAGTAAGCGAAGATGAGAGCTTGTCCTGATGACTCCCGTGCTCCTCTGCATTGGAAAAGGGTAAACACTGCTATCGCTGATAGTACTGGTGATCAAGGTTACCAGATATGATTTAAGGGCATTTCTGTACAGCAAAAAATAAAATTGTATTTTCTTATCAATGTGATAGTGTGAGATAATAATTTAATTTCAATCCATTTATTAATTGTCTATAGAGTCAGAAATAACCTCCATCACAAAAAGCCTTTCTCAACAAAGTCAGCAGGCAGAAAATTGCTCACAGTTGTTCTCAGTGATGCTCGGATTACTCAAGTGAATTACTGGAAACAATGGATACTGACAAGAAAAGGAAAATGACTGGAGAGAATAGAAGTTGATAGCATTGAAATAAAAACCTTCCAATGGGGCAGGCGTATGTGGAAGTGCATGTCTTTGCATATTTCCCCAAGGAGAGGAGTAAAGAATGGCTTTGGCTGTGAGATGCATTTTAAAACTGTAAAGTAAGAGGATCATGTATCAAACCAAATTGTGTTGGCCTGGAAACATATTACATCTTTGCATGATTTTGCATTCCCTACCGTTATTTTCATATATATTAATTTACTTTAATACTCCTCCCATAACATTTATCCCCTTAATAGATATATGATGATGAAGATAGATGATAGGCAGAGAGAGAGGAGAGAGAAACTAGTTTTCAAATTGTTTGTTGGTGCTGACTCAAAAGCACATACATCCAAACTCCTCATCACTTAAAATCTGTAACAAATCCTGGAAATAACTGTGAATACTTTCTCTCATAATCATAATTTCTGAAATCTTTTGTAATTTACATTGTGTCACATTATTCTAGGACCATTCATTCATGACATCTATTGCCTAACCACTCAGCATTTCCATAAGTCCATTTGTTATTGTCAGGGCACAAATGAAAGCCTTGTATTGGCACAAGAAACACCCATGCCAAGAGAATGTTGTTGCCTCTGTTTCCAGCGCATGGCTACTAGATAGGACTACTTAAGCAAAGAACATTGAAATAGCAAATATAAAATGCCATTGTAAAATGAGCTCTATTTATGTTTGCATATAGAAGGGAGAGAATAACATATTGTTAGAAAGATGAATGAGATGAAGGAATAAAATTAAAGAATTAGTAAACAAGGAAGCAACACATTTAAAAAATAATTTTAAATTAAATCCTTGGCTTACGAGAAAATATAAGTTGTTTTTAATCACAGGAAAATACCTGTATTTGAGAATACTTTTTGACCCAGATTTTTATTACATTCTGACAAGGCAAGCTCAAATGTTTAAAACCTACTGTTACTTCTCATAGCTGACTGATGCATGAACCACATCAGGTTACAGAAAACGAGTTTCACTATTTGGAGCAGATGTATCTCTCTCACCCTAGTTTCCAGGTTGCTGTCATTTTCTAAATTACCACATTATGCCCTAGATTTAAATGTGTTATGAAAAATCTGCCATAAGTATAAAATGTAAGCTAATTTTTGCAATTATAAATGTTATTTCATTAGTTGAGGTACATTATTGGACAGGAAAATTATCTTACTGTCTTTTTGTTTTCTAGAGCACAATTTACTTAGCAATTTAGGAAATAATCTCCTTTAGAATAGAATCCATGATGGTAAATAGTTGGCATCATTTCAATAAGAGAAAGTAATGCTACCGAAGATGTATAGATTTTCTATATTGACGAAGAAAAAGTACTCTAACCAATGTCTTGTTATGTAACAACTACATTATGTCTGCTCAATTGTTTGAAATGAAAATGTCACTCTGGGATCCCAGCATACTTTAAGAATAGGTGGCTCTGCATCTCAGATCAGCTGCATACTTAAAATGCACTCTCCAAGAATAGCCTGCAGTCTATGCCAATTGCAACTAAACAGACCTGGACATGTCACTGTTACTGATGTGACACCTGCCTCACTGCCTCTGTTTCTGCATTCCTTCACAGCACTTGCATCCAGGAAGATTCAAGTTCTTCTCTCATTCTGATTTACTTTGCTGCAGGATTAATAACAACAAACACATATGGAATACTTATTTTTATGACAGGCACTATCTAAATGTTTTGTATATGTGAACTCACATAAACCTCACTTAATCCCTTTGAGGTAAAAACTATTATTATTATCATATTACAATTACAGATGAGAAAACTGAGGCACAGAAAACTAAATGCATTGCTGAAAGTCACTCAGCCAAGGAGAAATGGAGCCAATATTTGAAGTTAGGCAGCTGCTGTTCAGAGTCCACTCTCCTAAGCATTACTCTCTCCTGCTTTAGACATAGCATGGCCAGAGAAAACATGGGACATTCAGTTAACTATCAGTAAAATATAAACAACCAGGGATAGGTTACTTTTAGCATAAATAAGTTCCAAATATTACATAGTGAATACTCATTCCAAAAAAATTTTATCTGAAATTCAAATGTAACTGAGTGCCCTGTATTTTATTTGCTGAATCTGGCAACCCTAGGAAGACTGTCACTTACCCTGACTTTTCTGAATTTCCTTATTCCACACGGTCTACACAACCTTCACTACTGGCTTGACAATTACCAAGGCTATCTCCTAATCCATCACCATAGGTTGCTTTAGCTGCCTGCAAAAATAGCAACACTTTAGAGTAAGTTCTCAATATTGTAGATCAGTGGTTGGCAAACTTTCTCTGAAAAGAGCCAGATAGTAAATATTTTAGGCTTTGTGGGTCATATATGAACAAATGAGTGTGGCCTTCTTCCAATAAAACTTTACTTACAAAAATAGGCAGCAGGCTAGATTTGGCCCATGAGCACTAATTTGCTGATTCCTGCTATAGACTCTTCTGGCAGATTCTGTGAGGTGAGTCCCCTGTCTGAAAACATCAACCCAACCTAAAGACACCACAGGAACATAAGATCTCTCTGCAAGTCATCTTCTGTTTAGTGAAA
This sequence comes from Pongo abelii, assembly GCF_028885655.2. Lineage (NCBI taxonomy): Eukaryota > Metazoa > Chordata > Mammalia > Primates > Hominidae > Pongo > Pongo abelii. The sequence continues at coordinate 86,715,109 of NC_071991.2, read as the reverse complement.
GAAGTCTTCAGTGAGAAATTTCTCTTCAGTATCTTCCAATACAGGGCCTCTTCTTTTCACCGTCTATGGTAGTTTATCCTCAATGATGGCCACCAAGAATTTTTTTCTTGTATCTGCATACTATTCCTCCCTTCAAGAAATGGAGCCTATTTCCCTTCCCCTAGAATGTGTGCTGATCCTGTAATTTTCATCAACCAATGAAATAAAGCAGAAGTGGCACTGTATCAGTTCAAGGCATAACCATTCAGAGGCTTAACAGCCTCCACTTTCACTCTGTGAGAGCCCTGAGCTACCATGACTGCTGCAAGAGATGCTAAGATGCCATATTGTCTTAAAAAGTACAGCAAACCCAACATTTCCTGTATGGGCTGAAATGTGTCCCCCTGACTTCAAACTTATATGTTGAAGTCCTAACCCTCAGTACCCCAGAACATGACTGTGTTTGGAGATAAGGGCTTTAAATATGTGATGAAGTTAAAATGAGGCTATTAGGGTAAGCACTAATCCAATCTAACTGGTGTCCTAATAAGAAGAGAAAATGTCAACACACAAAGAAACACCAGGGGCTCTCATGCAAAGAGAAAAGGCTATGTGAGGCTATGTGAGGACACAGTGAAAGTATGCCAAGGAGAGAGGCAAGAAACTAAACTTGCTGATATTTTGATCTTAGATTTTCAGCTTCCAGAACTGTAAGAAAATAAATTTATGTTGTTTAAGCCATCTAGTCTGTGCTATTTTGTTATGGCATTGCAGCAAACTAACACATACGCCAAACCTTCCCAGCTACAACAGTACAACTTAATTTGGAATCTGCTTCTCCTTTAATACTATTTACAGCAGTAGTACATAGGACTTCGGCCTTATATTTTGCTTCTATCTGTTGTCCATTTAAAATCCAGCTACTATAATATACTTGTAGCATACACAAATAAAAATTCCATATAGATTAATAATATAATTGTGAAAATCTAAAGTATTAAGCTTTTAGAACATATAATAGCACATACATTTTATCATCTCAGCAGAGGGAAGAATTCCTAAAATAACTCACTAATAACACAAGCAACAATGAAAATAACACCTACAATTGACGATATCAAAATAAAATATTTGTGTGAAAAAATTTACCATAAACAAAATGAAAAAAAGTCATATACTTGAAGAAAATATCAGTAACACATATAATTGATAAAGGAACAATCTGTGGATAATATTAAAAACTCATACAAATAAGAAATAAGATTAAAAATCCAATTGAAAAATAAGCAAATCTAATAAATTAGAAATTTAGAATGGTGGAAATTTAAACGTATAATAAAATAAAACTCATCCCACTAGCAATTCAGGTATTACAGTATTAAAAACCACATGGTATACTATTTCAACTAATTAGATTAATGAATAAACAAACAAAAATAAAGTGAGACAAATCCAGGTACTGGTAAGGATATAGTTTAGCAGAAATACACAGTACACTGCTAAGGAGAAAATAAGATGTCAATAAATACGGTGAATTTTAAAATATGCATATTCTATGACCCAGCAACTATACTCTTGACTTAACAATAGATTATCAATTTAATTATAAATTGAAATGCCTAAGGAGTTTTCTATTTATTTCATCTTTAATACGAGTACTTAAACCCTACCCCAAAAACAAATGAATAAGAATCTCTGAGGGTGAGGCTCAAGCAATAATGGAGGTATTGCAATCTGCAGCCAGTGTAGAGAAACACGTCCCAGAAAAAATTCCACATGAATACGCAAAGTGACACCTATAATGATACTCATTGCAATATGGTCTGTCATAGGCAAGAATTGAAAACAGACCAAATGTACTTTGCAAGGAAGATGGATTAATAACTTGGCATAGTCACATATGGAATATAAGAGAGTAGTTAGAATTAACAACTTAGATTTTCATAATACAATAACTAAATAAACCTAAAAACACAGTTTTAAATAAAAGTACATTATTCAGAACTATATATGTAACAGTATTAGAAATTTAAAATATGTAATTAGTACAATCTATTATTTACAGCTACCTAACATACAGGGAAATTTTCAAAACTTTTTGGGAGTGATAAATACTAAAAAGTCATATAGTATAATACTAATTAATTCTGAAGAAAGAGAGGAGGGAAACATTGGGGAGAATATCAAGGGAGCTTTTTGTTTTACTATGTATTTAAGATGTCACTTAAAGTCAATACTAAAAAGAAGCACATGTGTCAAATTGTTGAGATTTGACTAAACTGGGTAGTGGTACATTTGAAATATTTCAAAAGACTGAAGGAGGAGGTGAAGAATGGAAGATGGAATAAGACACTTGGAAAGATGCTAATCTTTGGAAATTGGGCCAAGGATAAATGGTACTTGAATCACAAAAATTGAACATAAAGTCATTTAATTTTATTTTTTCATCATCTATATTGTTTAAAAATTTTATATTTTATCTGGAGCTCATCCTGCATGGAGAATCACAGTAGAACTTCAAACTACATGCCCTAAGAATGAACTTTTTGGGGTCTTTCATACTGTAACACCAAGCTCCCTAACACCAGTGCCTATGATAACTATAAACTACCTATACTGAGCTCAGTAAATTTGCATGTCTCTGTGTGTGTGTGTTTGAAATAATAGTTTGCAATTAACATGTCTATTAAAATCAAAATTGTTTGTTCATAGGTGCTTTGGCCTATGCCTTCTACCTTTAGGTCACACTGTTGGTGAAAAGTCATTCATTGTTTTTTAACATCATAATAAACTTCTCCATTCGTGGTCTTTGTTACTCTTGTTATTTTGTATCTTATGGTCTTTGTGTTCCATCTGCCTTCCCATCAGAAATGTTGATGCCTCAATAAAACCTATTTGCTTCCTAGTTGGCTGGTACTTCTTCGTTTGCAACCTAGTTGGCTGGTGCCTCTCGTTTTGTAACATTTTAGGTTGATCATATTTTTGTGACTGAACTTTTTTTTTTTTCAAGTCAAGGTCTCTCTTTGTGCCCAGGCTGGAGTGCAGTGGTGCCATCTTAGCTCACTGCAGCCTCAAACCCCTGAGCTCAAGTGATCCTCCCACCTCGGCCTCCCAGATAGCTGGAACTATAACCATGCACCACCACGACAGCTATTTTTAAAAATTTTGTAGAGACAAGGTCTCACTATGTTGCCCCGGCTGGTCTTGAATTCCTGGCCTCACACAATCGTCCCACCTCAGCCTTCCAAATTACTGAGATTACAGGTGTGAGCCACAGCACCTGGCCTGTGACTGATCTTTTGATATTGTATTGTAATCACTGTTTGCATCATTGGCTCCCAGACTAAATTGTGAATCCCCTGAGAGCAAAAACCATGGTTGCTTCTTGTGCAGGATGCCTTCATCTGCTGCTCGCAGATACCCAGGAGCCAAGATGAATTTTCTTCTTTGGCCAACCTGAATATTCAGAAGTGTCTTGTGAATGCCCCCTCAAGTCAGCTCCCACATACTTTTCATTAGTTTATTCACTTTTTTAGGGCAACTTATATTTTGTCCACTTCTCCTTGCTTTTTCTTTCATAGGTATTTTTGTGACCTTTCCTTTGTCTTATTCCAAAATGTTAACTCTAGTTCCCACGATAAGCTCTCTGAGTTCTGAAACTCCATAGAACTTGTTCATAATCTCAGATCATGCATTCATTATAGCAGTTACGTCTTTATATACTCATGTTTGATCTCTCTTTCTGGAGGACAGAATCCTCTCCTTCCCCCCGCATATCCTCAACGATCCAGCATTTCTCAAAGTGCCACCCTGACCACATGCATTGAAATAACCTGAGGGTATTTTTCATAAAACATATTTTTAGCATCCTTTCCAGAATCTCCAGGTCCAGAATCTCAATTTTGCATATTAACAAGTAATCTAGGAGATTGCTATAAAAAACAATTAGCATAGAGGATAGAAGGAAATAACTAACCTTTTAAAAGTATTTATTTTTGTTCCAAGGGTTTTCTATGTTTTAGCAAATTTAATGAAAAAGGTATTACTATCCTGAATTTATAGATGAGAAATTGAGAATTAGAAAATGTGAAATATAGTCTTTGGAGGACTGCCAGGGTTTAAATCTCAAATTAATTACGCAACAGCTATGTGATTTAGGGTCAAGTTACCAACATTTCTGTGCTTCAGTTTCTTCTTTCAAAGTAGGAATAAAAATGGCAGCTATCTTGTGCAAGTGTTAGGAGGGCTAAATGAGATGAGAAAGCTGTGAGAAAAATGCTGAACACGACAGTCCTCAACAAATCTTAGCTTGTGAGATTACTGAATCCCACACTAAGCGATAGTGGAATTGGGGTTTATCTTGGACCAGGACTCGGAAACCTATTTTAAAAGACTAGAGAGTAAATATGTTAGGCTTTGCAGGTTACATAGTCTGTCTTAAGTACTCAACTTCAATCCTGTATCAGGAAAGTAGCCATTGACAAAATGTAAAAAAAAAAAAGAAAGAAAATCAATGTGGATATATCCCCATAAACTTCATTTACGGTGAGAAATTTATGCATTGATGTACTCTTCTTAGGAGTTATTAGCCCCTTAAAGCCATGAGTTTGTAATCATCCTTCTTTTTATAATCGTGCAATTTATTACCTATTTCCTGCTAGGTATTACAAAATTCTGAGCTAGCCACAGGCACTTTGCTTAATCAAATATTCATAAACAAAAAAAACTTTATTTATGGACACTAAAATTTGAATTTCATATAATATTCACATCATTAAATATTGCCATGATTTTTAAAATCATTAAATAATACAAAAAAAATATTCTTAGCTCCCAGGCCATTCAAAAACAAGTAGTTGGCCATAATTGGACAGAAGACTACAGTTTGCAGAACCCCTACCTTCAAATATCAGATTTGAAAGCTTTTGATACCTCATAGTTGTCTACCAAACCTTGAATGCAATGGCTATTCAGTTATTTAATTGGCTAATACAAGATGATTTCCAAGGTTTCTGCTCAGTATCTGAATGCTAGAAAGAAATTATTAAAGTGGAATCCCTTATCACTTCTTGGTTTTGTATCCTTTGAAACTACTTAAATTTTATCTCAACTTTTAATTTGTTAATCCCCTCTTCTCTTCCTACCTGCATCAGCCCCTTTTCCTGTTATGCTCAAATCCACATCCAAAAATCAAAATGATCATGCATTATAATTACCTGTATAACCTTGTCAATCACTTTTTCTTGCCTTCAATTAATCCACAAAAGAGAACTTTTAGAGACTAAGTCTGGCATTGTCTAATCAGACTGGAGATTTGCTTCTTTTAGGCATATTGATTGTACAGCTTGCCCCACTTTTTCAGATATCCTTCCATTAAATTCTAGTCAAGACATTAAAAGCAGGATCTGCTGGCAACAATTACTGGTGAAACCAGCATAATATAATAAAAAGCTTATATGTAGGATGAACAAGCATAAAGATCCAATGTATAACATAAAGACTAAAGTTAATAAAGTTGTATTTTATTAGGGATTGTTGTTAATCAAGTAGATTTTAGCTGCTCTTGTCACCAAAAAAAGTAACTATGAAATAATAGATATGATAGTCTGCTTCATTACTATAACCATTTTGCTATCTATATGTATCCTATAACATCATGTTGTAAGCCTCAAATGTATACAATAAAATTTATGTTTTCAGAAAAGTCTTATGAATTAATTTAGTACTATGTAACCCATACTGGGGAATGGACAGACAGAGGGATAGAACATTAACAAGACATATGGTTGCCAGAACATCATTTGGCTATCGTTAGTCCATTTAAACAATATTTGGATAATTCTAGGTTAACTCTGAAATACAGATGTGATTGAGACACTTAAATGTAACAGTACACAAAAGATTACAATTAGTTCTGAGGCAGAAAAAAAATGCAGCAATACCTTAACAGCAATACCTTATCTGACACACATTTTAAAAATAAACTTCAGAACTAGACCTTGGGGCAGTCTTGACATCCCCACAGCCCTGTGCCCCTCGTCCCTTTTCGTGTCTCCTGGAGGTCAGCAAGCTGCAGTTGCAGCAATCTCATTTAAATTTAGGTAGTTGAATTTTTTAGAATTAAGTTTTATATGTTTTGAGCAATAAATTGTCTTAAGATATATATTTTAGGTCACTTCCAAGATGGCCGAATAGGAACAGTTCCAGTCTACAGCTCCCAGCGAGATTGACACAGAAGACGGGTGATTTCTGCATTTCCAACTGAGGTACCTGGTTCATCTCATTGGGACTGGTTGGACAGTAGGTGCAGCCCACAGAGGGTGAGCCGAAGCAGGGAGGCGTGTTGCCACATCTGGGAAGTGCAAGTGGTAGGGGGATTTCCCTTTCCTAGCCAAGGGAAGCCGTGTGTGACTTACCTGGAGGAACAGTACACTCCTGCCCAAATACTGCACTTTTCCCGTGGTCTTCGCAACTGGCAGACCAAGAGATTTCCTCCCATGCCTGGCTTGGCAGGTCCCACACCCACAGAGCCTTGCTCACTGCTGTGTCAGCAGTCTGAGATCAACCTGGGAAGCTGGAGCTTAGCAGGGGGAGGGGTATCAGCCATTGCTGAGGTTGAGTAGGCAGTTCTATGCTCACAGTGTAAACAAAGCCACAGGGAAGCCCAAACTGGGTGGAGCCCACTGCAGCTCAGCAAGGCCTACTGCCTCTCTAGATTCCACCTCTGGGGGCAGGGCATATCTGAACAAAAGGCAGCAGACAGCTTCTGCAGACTTAAACATCCCTGCCTGACAGCTCTGAAGAGAACAGTGGTTCTCCCAGCACGGCGTTCAAGCTCCAATAATGGACAGACTGCCTCCTCCAGTAGGTCTCTGACCCCTGTGTAGCCTGACCGGGAGACACCTCCCAGTAGGGGCCGACAGACACCTCATACAGGCAGGTGCCCCTCTTGGACAAAGCTTCCAGAGGAAGTGTCAGGCAACAATATTTGCCATTCTGCAGCCTCCGCTGGTGATACCCAGGCAAACAGGGTCTGGAGTGGACCTCCAGCAAACTCCAACAGACCTGCAGCTGAGGGGCCTGTCTGTTAGAAGGAAAACTAACAAACAGAAAGGAATAGCATCAACATCAACAAAAAGGACATCCACACCAAAACCCCATCCGTAGGTCACCAATGTCAAAGACCAAAGGTAGATAAAACCACAAAGATGGGGAGAAACCAGAGCAGAAAGACTGAAAATTCCAAAAACCAGAACACCACTTCTCCTCCAAAGGAACGCAACTCCTCACCAGCAAGGGAAAAAACTGGAGAATGAGTTTGATGAATTGACAGAAGTAGGCTTCAGAAGGTCAGTAATAACAAACTTCTACAAGCTAAAGGAGCATGTTCTAACCCAGGACAAGCAAGCTAAAAACCTGGAAAAAAGGTTAGATGAATGGCTAACTAGAATAATCAGTGTGGAGAAGTGTTTAAATGACCTGACAGAGCTGAAAACCAGTTCGAGAACTTTGTGAAGCATACACAAGCTTCAATAGCTGATTCAATCAAGTGGAAGAAAGGATATCAGTGATTGAAGATCAAATTAATGAAATAAAGTGAGAAGACAAGATTAGAGAAAAAAAGAGTGAAAATAACTAGACTTTTTTTAGTTGAATGTCAGCTTTTCCTCTTATTTTAGAGAAAAGATGAGGGTACACTTTTCCATGAACAATATGAATCTCTGCTTCTCTGGGAGTATTGTGCTGTCATTTCAGCAGTGCCATTACCAATCCATTAATAGGTCTTTTGATTAAACTTCTGTCCCTGAAAATTCCCAGTGCATCATCCAAAAATCAAAAGCCAGGATAATTTTATACCTCTGAAATATCTGGATTTTGTTAGCACAGAATATTTAAAAATGGCCTCTGCCTGTCTCATTAGACATAGCCTTAAATGGGTAGTTTTTATATGATAATCATAATGAATACTAAAACCTCAGCAAGGAATTATTATAAATACACCTATGTCTTTTTCTTCACATTTTCATCCAATGTAATAGAAGGATTACCAAGAAAAACACCGAAATCAACATTTAAAAATTTCCTTTTCACGGCATTCCTTCTGTTGTCTAAAAATCACTGGGCTAGGACTCAAGGTTTAAATTCAAATCATTGTTCCATCTCCTGTTGGGCCCTCATTTACTATTTTTTTTTAATATAAATGGGAGTGACCAACTTTAAGTGTTATTACTGATATCCTAGAATATTTTGTGATACCTTCATTAAACACCTTATCTTAACATATGGAGTAATAATTCCTCTACTCATTTTCCCTAGTCATGTTACTTACCTATGAATAATCTTATGACTCAACTGACTTTCTGTCCTTCTGTCTAATTAAAGAGCAGGGAAAGGAAGAGTTCCTGAATGATACTAGGCAGGAAGAATGCCAGACTCAACATTTAGGCTGATAGATGTAAAAAAATAAATTAGAGGTGAAGTTTGTTATTCTCAGTCCTGACTGAATGCCATCTGGGTCAAGATGGAAGATAGAAACAATAAATAGGCCAATAAATATTCCAAATCCTAACGTCCTCTGCAGAACTTTTTCCTGAATTAACTTTATTTTGACCAGAAGTGTCTTATCCTCTAGACATATGGCCACAGCTCCTCAATTCATCCTGCTCAATTAACCAAGCATCTGCCTACAATAAGCACAATACAGATGACATTTACTTCAATACCTTGAATTATAGTTGAATCAACCATAATCTCTGAATCTTTAGGGGCAAAAATTATGTTTGTTTCATCTTTGCATTCATGGCATATTGATTGACATATCATTGATCATCAAAAAAATTTTGTTGGCTGAATGAATAAACATATCAGCTCACCCATTCAGACCAATAAGAACTATTTGACTGACTAATTCATGATTTGACTGAACTGCCTAGCTGGCTTGATTATTTTTCCCTAATCAAGTCAGACAGAGTGTTTTGATCTGGTGTGCGTATTTAGACAAAGACTCAGAAGATCTGAGCTAGTCTCTGGCCCATCCTAAGGAGTTTTGGATCATGCCTAACACTGTGTCTGTTTCTCTCAAATTCATATTCCTTACCATTATTACAAAGTTAATAATGGGAATACAAAACAGATCATTACATTTCTTGCAGGCATAATAAAGGTGCCTATTTTCATGCCTGTAGGCAGGTATCTAATTACTATTTCATTTTTCTTCTGAGTTCTTCAAAATATATCATAGGCTTTACTTTATTGGTTTTTGGTTTCCTTGTTACAGACAAAGTGTTTCAATAGCATGGATGGAATGAAATTTGCCCAAGGACAGGCATTAGAACTCAGGTGTCCTGGTTTTCAATTCAATGTTTCTTCCTACTTAAAAAAAAAAAAATAGGAAAAATCTGCTTTTTCTACAACCAGAGATTCCTGAAATAAAACAGTGGATTTTTTAAAATTTTATTTAAATAATTGTGCTAAGCTGAGAAATTATTATACATGGAGGCTCATGATTCCTTTAAATTTCAAAATGATTTCAGGTTTCTCAGTACTTATAAAACTGATATTATTATTCTCCTCTTGCTTTTTAAATAACAGGCCAAACAAATCATTAGATTATCTCTCTCCATCGACAGATTATATGACCCTTTCTAGGAAACATAAATCCATAATAATCAATTAATGCTAATATTGTAACTTTGCATAGAGCTTTGTTTGTTATAAGTAATACAAAAGTATTAAACATAAGGGTATAGTCACCATGGTTTATTTATACATATGGCAAGAGAGAACCATATACATATAAATAAACCCCTGTGACCAAGACATAGCTGACATATCATAGCTAAACCAAACTGCTATTTTGAGCCTTGTCTTTTTCTGACATAATCCAGGTTTGACAAATGACCAGATTTATTCACAGGACTTAGTTTTGTTTCAGGAAAGCAAAATATCTTCAAAATGATATATTGGCATGTTTTCAGAAACTACAGACTAAAATTGAAATTTATAAATTAATAAGTTACTGTTTTATAAATGTTACATTTTCCAAGAAATGATTTACCAGGATGTTGAGGATCTGGAATCCCTCATACAATGACACTTTCATTGTCATATTTTAATCTCTAAAAACATATCCTATTTCAGCTATGCAGATCTGAAGATGGTCTGTTAGTATTCTGCCTTATTCTATAGAATAAGTTTCAGTAAGTTTCTTCAGGAATGCTAGCCATAAATATATACTTCAAAGTCACTGGTATTGATTAAGAAACATAATGTCTTACCAGAAAGAATAGTATGAGGCTGTCGTCCAAGAAGAACTTCTCACAAGCTAACATTCCACAAACATTGGAGCCAAACTGTGAACCAACCACCTGAATCCAGGTGGATCCAGCTTACAAAGTCACTGTTTGGCTCTTGCTACCTTCTCAGCACTGTCTGCTTTCTGTTTCCTCCATATGGAGTTAATAAGTGCTAGTTAGTAAATTCTGGATGCAAATCAGAGTAAGAGATTATTTCTCACCTTGAGCAGAAGCATATTCAGTAGGAAGCCAGTAGGTATTCTGACACACCAAGATATTATAACTTGTCCAACCTTTATTAGGGCACCCAGAGCATCCAGCTCTGACTGGAATTAGCTGTGTGACCTTGGATTGGTCACATAATTTATCTGAATAGTTTATCCATCTTTTTCTATGCATAATAATGCCTACTTCCTCACAGAATTGTGTTATTAATGCAGTGAGCTAATGCAGATGTGATCTGAGATATCCCCTTATCAACTAAGACAGATCCGAAAGTTAGGGAAACAAAACTTACTTACAGGTGGAGAGTTCAGGGCTCAGCTGGTGTGGTAAATTTCTAAATTCCTAAGGCTATAAGAAAAGTCACACTCTTGCTAAACTCCCCACAAATAGGAGCTATCAGACCCCTCCTAGCTCTGATATACAACCCAGATTGCTACAATTATGATGCTTGGACAGAGAACTGGCCTTACAAACAGTCCTTTCTGATAAGCAACTAAAGATCTTAAGACAGTTTCAGCCAACTTATTGAGGCTTTCCACGAACTGCACATTTTAGTGCTAAAACCCTGCCCCAAAGTGAACATAGGACATGCATTACATACATGTTTACCCATTGCACATGCACTTGGCTGCCCTCATGAATATGTATAGCTTTTCGCCCAAATCTACTGAATGTATATGATTCTATTGTGTGATACAGGCCCTGTGAGGCATGAAAACCCAAACTGCCCCTTCCCTCCTTGAAGAGAAATCACCTTCCAGCACCTGCTGGAGATTGTCTCTTCCCAGTTTGCAAACCGTTATTGCCAAATAAAGCTCTCTTTTCTACTGTTTAGCCATCCTGGTGGTCTTTTGGACAACACAGGTAAAACTGCTGTACAAGGTTAAAGGTGTTATGCAAACATCTAGGTGATAGTTTCCTACAGAATACTGGGTTCAGTTTCCACATATACCCCTCAAAAGAAAGTGAAAGAATACAGAAATTGAAAGCTCTGTGATAACTTTGACATTTTCTAATGTAATATATTTCTTTCATAAATAAAGAAACAGAGACCCAGAGTGATTAAATTCTTTATCTAAAAATCACAGAACTCTACAGTGGTATAACTGACACTAAAATGCAAATCCTTTAATGCCCACATCAATGCTTGGTTAAGATAGCTCATCCTAGCCTCATAGTCCAGCATACTTTGTTTCCAAAATATTGACATATTTTTGTAACAATAAACTATCCTTCATTTAGCTTCTCTGACATTTGATAGGAATAAAGTCAACTTCATAAGCAAGTTAAAATCAAGAAATGTGTTGTACATAATAAATAAATACAATTTTATTTGTCGATTAAAAATTAATTTTAAAAGAGAAATGATGGAATTCGGGCACCAAAAGGAAAGGGAGAGGTTAAAAAAGGGTAGTTAAAAGTTTATCAGAATACAAGTACTACTGCATCACTTTTCAGAAACACAACAAGATACAAGATCAGTACAAAGAAATGCTCTTCTCTAAGTTGTAGCCAACAGATGACTTACAGAATTTGTTTTTCTTATATCTTTGCGGATCATGATAAAAATTTATTTATTCAGGCTGTAAAAAGAGAGATACCTAAAGTATATGAGGAAGGCAGTCATTATCTTGTTAACTCTGTGAGCTTCTGCCCAGAGGTACTTCCCACTCCTACATATACGCATAGGAGTATAGTGAGGGGACTAAATATATGGGGAGATTTTCAGTACAGCTATCCTGTTAGTCTCCTTTCTGTCTCTCCCACAGTAAATAAAACACAAATGCTATTATGTTTGTTTATCAACACAAATATATCTAGAGCAACTAACAAAAACAGTCTATAATACTGGAGATATTTCTTCCTTTGGTGGCATGAGATCATTTTTAAATGTTTTCTTTTCCTCACTTTTTCTTTTCCCTAGATAATACCTTCTGTTCAAGTATGTGATTCCATGTCTTAAAATACAGAGATTATACCATGTGATTATTTAATTATTAATTTGTTTGTTATAGTGTTAATAATACCCAGGCCAGAGATGTTCAAACAATTCCATGCTGCCAGTATAAGCACAGGAAGTGATATAGTCTCTAAATTGATTTATACCCAGAAACATAATGTGAGCAATTCAGTAAATCCCACTGGGAGTTCTGAAGCTAAGCTTTTGATTGTCAATATGTCTTAGAAACAAGAGTTTTCATATTAGCTATTAAAATATCATGTAAACGTCAATGAAAGTAAATATTATACAGTCTAAATTTGTCCAAACAATAGAATGAGAGAATACTTTTGTAGACCTTTAAGTCATACTTCAATATTTTAGATAAGGTTAAAATAGTCTATTTTAGCCAGAAATTTAAGCCACATAATTACAAATTTAGCACTCACATATTAAACAAAGGAAGTGGTTAATGTATTTGCTGTTTTATATTAAACATGCAACTTAATTCAAGTAAATTGAAAAATGTACATTTTAATGTCATCAGTCAATTTTCCAAGTCATTTCATTTCTAACATCTTTTTTAGTGACATTTGTGTTACTCTGTCTTGTTTGTCATCTACACATTTATCTCAAAGGTGATATTATGGCATAGGAGCGAGTGTGCAGACTGTGGGAGGAAACATACTTGAGTTTAAATCACAGACCTAACACTTAGTAATGGTGTTACCTTGAAATACAATGTTTCATAGGTGTTACCTATGAAATACAATGTTACTGCATTTCATTGAGCTTCAGTTTCACATCTTGAAGTGGGGATAAACTACCAATTTCCCAGATTTGTTGTGAGAATTACATGACAGGAAACACTGACCACAGCATCTGACAAAACCTACATAAAGGTGCTCAGTAGGGGGAACCATAATTGTTACCTCCTTCACTGTGTCATGTCACGGGCATTAAAGGATGATACCTTGTTCCTTGTTGCACCAGCTAAACTCATAGCATGTCACCTTTCTAAATAATGGTTAAATTGAATACAATTAAGCTTCTCAGCTGAGAGAGTTAAAGTACTCTAGAGTTATATTGGTTAAGAAGAAAAATGTTAGAACAAAATAGAGAAACACAAAAACATGAAAGAGAAAACACTACTTCCAATAATACCAAAAGTAAAAGTACAAACTTGCTAAAAGCAAAAGAAAGTAAAATATATAAACTCAGGTATATCATTTTTGCCTATACATTTAACAGAAATTTTCTAAAATTATAAAACACAAAATAAATGAAACTATGACAAAGTAGACACACAAAGTGCTATGGACACATGGTCAAGCCTTCTAAAAAACAAGTTGAAGGTTTTATATATATATATATGTATATATATATATAGAGAGAGAGAGAGACAGAATGTGTGTGTATATATGTGTATATATAGAGAGAGGATGTGTGTGTATATATGTGTCTATATAGAGAATGTGTGTGTATATATGTATACATATAGAGAGAGAATGTGTGTGCATATGTGTATATATGGAAAGAGAATGTGTGTGTATATATGTATATATATAGAGAGAGAATGTGTGTGTATATATTTATACATATATACACACACATATATACATACATCACACACACAATATGACATAAATGCTGTGCTAGCAAATTTTATGTGTATTGTTTGAATCATGGGATGCCTAGATATCTGGTTAAACATTATTTCTGGGTGTGTCTGTGAGGATGTTTCTGGGAGATTAGCATTGAACTGGCAGACTAAATAAAGAGAATTGTCCTCCCTGGTGTGAGCAGGTACTATCCAGTCCACTGCAGACCTGAATGGAACAAAAAGATAGAGGAAGGGAAGATTCTCTAGTTTTCTGCCTGACTACTTGAGCTTCAGCTGTGCCAGTGCTTCTAGTTTGCAGGCCCTCAGATTCAGACTGGAATTTACACCATTGACTCTCGGGTTCTCATGCTTTCAAAGTACAACACTGGCTTTTCTGCGTTTCCAGCTAGCAGATGGCAGATTGTGGCACTTCTCAGCTTCCATAAATCATGTGAACCAATACCTTATAATAAATCTCTGTGTGTGTGTGTGTGTGTGTGTGTGTGTGATTTGTGTGTGTGTCCCATTGGTTGTGCTTCTCTGGAGAACCCTGACTGATACAAATATCTTCAGACTTTTGACCTATTATCTAACATTTTGAATTATTCTCTAAGCTTTTCTAACATTTTATTTCTAAAATTTGAAAACTGTTATATTAATGGAAAATCTCCCTCAATGCATAAATTATCACACAAAGGTGATAATAACTTATGCCCAACAATGGAAGAATGGTACAGTAAATTTTTCATTATTCATTCATTATATATTTATTGAAACTTACATTTTTCAGAAGCCATTTGAAGTGCCAGGAATACAATAGTAAATAAGGCAGAGAAGTCCCTGCTGTCATGGAATTTATATTTTCAAAGAGAAAAGATAGAAATTATATAAGCAAAATTATTTACTATAGGACTAATTACTGTGAATGTAATTATTTTGTGAAGGATAATATGATAGAAAGTTGGGGACAAGGAGGAAGACTAATATAGATTAAATGATTTAGGAAGGTTGTGTTTGATTTGAGACTTGAATAACAGTCAACTAGGTTGCTCTGTGAAGTTCTCTAGAATACAACACAATCATAGAAAATCGTAGAAAATATACAGAAAATGGCATAAGCACTTTTTAGAACTATAAAAAATTCTTATGTAGAAAAAATGCATTAAAATGGCAAAAGTAGTGGTATCAATATGATGAAGGTATGGGTATTTTTTCCTTTATTTACATTTTTTAGTCTAAAATTATATTATTTTATGTTAAAAATGGAAAAAATGAAAATATAATTAAACATACCAAAGAAAAAGTCACAAATCTCATCAACACTTTTCATATCAGAGTATCTAGTATATAGCATTTTAGGCAAATACATATTTATTACACATTGTTTTTAATTATAGTATAGTAATTATAAATACATAAACAAACAACAAATAATAAATGGAATCATCAAATATATTATTAGTCATTATTAATCCTTTTAAAATGTTGTTAGATGATTTTCCTTCTCTTGCTATTCTACTCCAAATTCTATCCCACAATTATCCTCTAAAACACTAACAACAAATACATCATAATTTGCATCCTGTACTTGTGAATATTTCATCAACACCACCTTCTGGAAAGTAGGCATCTTGCAAGAAAGCAATAAGTGCACTTTCAAGACGATCTCTCCCACACATATGTCATTTCACATCTACTCCCTATTCCTCTCTTGCTGCTACACCAAAAATATTGGAAATAAAAGTATCAGATTCTTATGAACATTCATAAACCTACAGGGCATGTCTGTCAGAATATCCTCACATATAGGTTACAGCCTGTCTAACGTCTGTTCAAAAAAAAAATGCAATTAGTTTCTGGAGGTCCAAAGTCAAATACATTGTCTTAGAAAGTAGTTTTAGAACAAGCCACAAAGCTCTCTACTTGGTAATTTAAATGACTGACCGCTCAATTTATGAGCATTCCTAGCAATAAAATTCAGCCTGAACTTACTAATAGCACATTTTATATGACAACGATGACAATTACAATCTATAGTTACTGCAGTCGCCCTTTGGTCTAGGGAAAAATGACAGTATTAATTATACACACTTGCCATTTATCAGACTTAACTTGGCAGGCGATTGAGCTCAGCACCATCTCTAACTTGACTTCTACATTTACCATTTTCTAATCCACTGAAACGAAGATAATTAGAATAGAGAAAAATGAGTGGCTCCTTCTTTCGCTGCCTTTATCTCTGATTTCTTATACAGTATAGTTCTTGAATCATATTAAATTTATGCCACTTGGTTTAAAATCTTGCCATTGTTTACTTTCTAAACTCCATAACAAAAGGTGTAATATTTCATACTGTAGCAAGGTGTCCTGTAGCACACAAAATTTTGGCTGCATGCAACTTTCACATTTTTATTTTATAACTTATTTTTATGTTTGGTCTATTTGGGGATCTTGGGTCCTTGTTACTTGGTTTTCCCTTCTACTTTATGTTACCAGTATATTGAGAACTAAAATTATTTTAAAACACGGAAAGCCATCTAAAAGACTTGCTGTCTGTTTTAGGACATAAAAATGTCTCTTAAACAGTTGCATTTTTATTCAAGCACGTTTTCATAATTTTTATTTAATCAGGTATCTTTCTTATTCAAGCTTCCTTTTTTTGGCCTCTATGGGCTTTTCAGATACACAGTATGCCATTTAAGATTTATGACGATTATAAAATCATGCTTATCTGCTTCTGTGTTCAGGGCTCTACAGCCTCTTCTCAGAAGGCTTAAAGAATTCCTACTTACTGAACTCCTACTGTAGTTTTAGGTGCATTCCTTTGTGAATCTTCACAAAACTCTAAGAAATATTATCCCTGTTTTTGAATAAGAAAAAATTGGGGCTTAGAAAGTTTAAGCAACAGTGACACCTGAAATTAATCTAGAATAAGCAACAAAAAGGTGTGGTTAGAGGTGTCATAAAGGTATAGATAAGCAGGGACCCTCAACCACTGCTATTTCTTTCTGACCCTGTAATTACTAGTCCAAAGCACCTGACAGGATAATACCAATCCAGAGAAAACCAAATAGGTAGATCTCACAGGAGATTTCCCATTTATAAAGGCAGTATGTTATACTGAAAAATTAATTATAAGTATAATGGAGAGTATGGTCTGACTTATATGTGGAATCTAAAGAAGTTGAATGCAGAAACAGAGAATAGAATGCTGGTTTCCATGGGCTAGGTGGTGGGAAGAAATGAGGAGATGTTTGTCAAAGGACACTAACTTTCAGTTATGAGATGAATAAGCTCTAGGGATCTAATGTACAGCATGGTGACTACAGTTAATAACACTGTATTGCGTACTCAAAATTTGCTGAAAAAGTTTAAATATTCTTGAATATTCTTACCACAAAAAAAGGGTAACCATGTGAGGTGATAGATGTGTTAACTTACCTGATTGTGGCAATAATTTTATTTTGTATATATATATATATATATATATATATTCTAAGTCATCACATTGTACACCTGACATACCATATTATTTGTCAATTATGCCTCAATAAAGCTGGAAGTTTTTTTAAAAATACATATATTCAAGAAAACTGGGACCAGAACTAATTCTATAATTGCTTCCCACAAAATCTTTGGGAAGATTAACTTAATTTCCTTGTACCTCAGTTTCTTCATTCACAGAAGTGATAGGATTGAATTATACATCCTATAAAGTCTCTTCATTTCTTCAGTTCTTAATGTGACTGTGAAATCCTATAGTAAAGTATGCAGAAAGGGGATATTTTCTAAAAACTTTAATCAGTAGGAGCCCTACTCCCATGTTAAAGTTGCCAGTGGCAGAGTTTTCACAATGTAAGCAGCAGGACTCGATCTTAAATTTTTAATAGTGTGAAAACTGGCATGGGAGACAGAGGTGTGCGCCTAAACCACTCCTGCATTGTTGAGGTAGGTTGAATCTGTTTGGAGGACTGGTCTTGTCCTTTTTCTGAGAAGGACTAATTAGTTGAGCATTTTGGTTAGGCATATGTAAGAAATTCCTTATACAATTTTTTGAAGAAAATTTAAACCAGTGAATGTGGCAGACTGCCACAGTTACTACTTGAGACTGTCACTATGACAGTTATTACTGTTACTACTTGAGACCATCATTACAAGACTGAACGAAGGGGGACTAATGCAGAAATGAAAACTTAACACAAAAGAAATTGTTTTAAAAAGGGGGGCCAGGGGAAGAAGAAGAGAGCTCCCTGCTTCTAGTGAGCAAAGGCAGCCACCTGAGCCTCTACAGCGCCTTGTATTTATTGGGTAGAAAGAGCAGGGAGGAGGAGGTAACTATTAGTCAGCTGCTTGATTGATCACAGGTTCGCATTATTGCTAACAGGCTTCAGATTTGCCTAATCACAAGAAACACTTATGCCTGGGTCGTGACTACCCTCAGCATTCCTTCTGGGCAGGAGATGCAGTTTGTCAGTTTGCCGGCACCCTGCTTTCATGAGAACAGTTTGCTGTTCATTCATATAGCCTCCAGTGGTATACTGAGTTGATCACGACCCTCACTCTTTTGGTCTGCAACAAGTGAAGTAGCTAATTGTAGATGCTTCAGATTAAGATTTTAGGTATATTCTGTTCAAACTCTGTACAGGCAAATATTCTCTTTTGTATGACTGTGACTTTAGATAAAATTGTCCCTGAAAATATCGTTTGTTCTGGGAACAGATATGCATGCACAGAAGGCATGCATGTTGGTTCCCACATTCTGTGCATACATAAACAAGACACACATGCACAGAAGGCATCTTTACAGAAGAACATACCTTCTTTGAACATATGGGCTTTCAAGGAGTTGTGAGACCAGAGTCAGAAGGGACTTCAAGGCTTTTTTTTCTCTTCACTTCACATCAAAGGTAGAATAAAAGGTCAAGTTAATGTACTCTGTTTAGTAGATTTTGAGTGAAGAGCACAACTTTTTAGAAAGTCCTATTGATTTTGCCTAGAACTTGGAGAACAGAGTTATAGTATCTCTATAATCCCTATGATAGGCAGAATAATGCCCCCCACAAAGATGTCTATTTCATAACTCCTGAAAGCTGTGACTGTTACATGGCAAAAGGGACTTAGCAGATATGATTAAGCTAAAAATCTTGAGTAGGAGAGATTATCCTTGCTCTGAGATCAAAAATAGCAGAGCATAGGTACCAAAGTGAGAAACTTCAAAATTAAGGGTTCCCCATCCTGGGAAAGATTCCAACCACATGGCATCCGGCCAGAGGTTAAGTCACTTTTTTTTTTCTGTTCCACCAAGACTACAGTAAAGTTTTGGGAAACACCAGAGGGAATTGAGAGAGCAACAAATGCTGTAAATACATTGTGAGGTAAATGAGAGTTATCCAGAGAAACAAAGACAATGGGATATATAGACATTGATATTGATAGATAAAATGAGAAATTGGTTGGCATAATTATGAAGGTTAAGGAGCCCCACAATCTGGTTGTCTGAAAGCTGGAGACCCAGGAAAGTTTGGTGGTGTAGTTCAGTCCCAGTCCAAAGGCGTGAGAATGAGGAGAATTGATGGCATAAATCTGAGTTCAAAGGAGAAGACCAATATCCCAACTCAAAAAGTCAGTCACAAAAGGGAAAATTTTCCCTTCCTCTTGTCTTTTGGCTCTTGGCAAACTTTTAATAGATAGGATGATGCCCAACCATGCTGGAGCAGATTCAATTCAATAGTTATTGTGTCACCTGGTGGAAGCATTCCTCTCTATGGAACCAAAACCTCTAGGCCAACAGAGCATATAACAAAGTCATGAGAAAACAGAAAGCAAAAACTTTGCTAGTGGGTAACTAGGAATAATAGTGGTGCCACTCTCATTTCTGCCCCTTGATTCCCAGTTCAGTGAATTCTAGTTAGGGGAGAAATTGTACCATACATTGGATCTTGATTCAGAGCATATACAGCCTACTGGAGAAGCTTGCCCCAGTCCTGCAAAATAATGTCACCCAGTGGGTGCTGTGAGTCTTCAAAAGGCTTTCTACTGCTCTGTCAAATCAGCTGCTTTAGGATGGTGGGGAACATGTAAAGACAAGTGAATTCCAATAACAAATATATGGACTCAACATAGACGTCCATCAACAGTGAACTGGATAAAGAAAATGTGCTATTGTGTTAGGGGTAGAAGGTATCCAAGTCACATGGCACCAAAATATTAGACGTGGTGAATATCAGAATGACTGATGGGTCTGAAGCAACCTCCATTCTTGCCTCCTCTGAAGAAACAATTCAATAAGGGGCATAAGGCAGAAAAAGAGACTGAGGCAAGTTTCAGAGCAGGAGTGGAAGTTTATTCAAAAGCTTCAGAGAAGGAAAGTACACTTGGAAGAGACCCAAGTGGGTGACTTGAAGGACAAGTGCCCCATTTAACCTTGATCCTAGGACTTTATATGCTGGCCCACTTCTGGCATCTCATGCCCCTTTCCTTTCATTCTTCTCTAAGAGTGAGCCACCCACAATGAGCTTGGCAGGTGAGCATGCACAGTGTATTTAGGAAGCTGTACACATACCCACTGAGGCTTTCTTCCCTTTTCTGGTGGAATACCTCCAGTAGGTCATACTCTGCCATTTTGTCTCTTAATGTGCAAGCCCGAGCTCACTTGTCAAATTACTGAGATTTTTATTGAAAGTTGATTACCAATTTCAAGTGTTTTTATCTGTTTCAGAAATTGCTTCTCCCAGGTGCCTGCAATTAATTATCACTTTAGTGTGACAACTGTGGACCATCAGGAAATTGCATCTCCCTGGTTGGTGCTGGCTGCCTATTATCATTTTTAGAGAGGCAGTGTGATAATTGTTGAACCATCATTGGTCACCTGACATTGATGGTCACCTGACATTCCTGTTTGGTGTGCGGGGTGCCCTCTGCTCATGCCTGACTGACTACCTGTAACACATATACACCATGGAATACTACCCAGTCATAAAAAACAATGATATCATATCCCTTGCAACAACGATGGAGTTAGAGGCCATTATTGTAAGTGAAAAAATGCAAGAACAGAAAACCAAATACCAAATGTTATTACTTATAAGTGGGAGCTAAACACTGAAGACACAAAACACAATGAAGGGAACATAAACACTAGGGCCTATTTGAGGGTAGAGAGTTGGGGGAAGGTAGGGATGGAAAAACTACCTTTCAGGTACTATGCTCACTACCTGGGTGATGAAATAATCTCTACACCAAATCTCCATAACACACGATTTACCCATGTTACAAACCTGCACATGTGCCCCCTGAACCTAAAATAAACGTTGAAAAGAAAAAAAAAGACCAGTGAATTCCATAAGTATGGGCCCATTACCATACTTCTTTTACTGTGAAGTTCCTTGATCAGAAGTAATGCGAGGTGAAATACCATGGAGGTAGATAAGGAATTTTTTTAAGTTCACAGACGGTGGTTCTGTTAGAAACATTTCATGAAAAAAAGGCAAGTCCATACCCAGAGTAAGTGTCTATTCCAGTAAGAACAAAAGTCTGCCCCTTCCATGGATAGAAGCAGTCCAATATAATCAATTCATCATGAGATAGCTGGCTGATCACTGTGGAAATTGATACTGGAGACTCATTGTTGGTCTCTGCTTCTGGCAGATTCAGCACTCAGCCGTGGTCATAGCCAAGTCAACCTTGGTTAGTGGAAGTCCAGGTTGCTGAGGCCATGCATAACCTCTGTCTCTGCCATCATGACAACTTTCTTCATAAGCTCATTGGGTAATGACACGGTGGCTTGGGAAAGAGAGCAAAACCAATTGTCCTACACAAATAGGCACTCCATAAGTGAAAGAAGAGGAAAATTATTATTACTTCTTTTTTGCATAAAAGAGAAAGAGACAGTTGTCTCCTTCTTCTCCATAATGGCTTCCTTAAAAATATAATGAGCCTGAGTCTTTACCTCCGCCCTTTGGTATGTAAATAAAATCTCTCTAGGAGCCAGATACTCCCATTTGTCTCAGGTTTTGTGACTTAACAATGTCTCCAAGGTCTGAAAGTTCATTTTTTTCTGAAATACAAATACCCATAAAGATAGCTTTTTAGTCCCTCAGGCACCCTGAGGATTAACCTAGGGATCAGTCCCAGCTGTAACTATTTAGCCTGCACAGAAGATATAAAAGGTATTATAATTTTTTGAGATCAGAGCAGTTAACTAGACAAATGGCTACAATCTAATTATTATGGTATATGAAAAATAAAATACTTCTGAGGAACATGAACACAAATACTCCCTACTTATTTTATACACATTTCCATGTCTCAGGTAGCTAGGGTTTTTTGCAGAAGCACTGAGAAATCCAAGCAATTTTTATTTTTCCACCACTTTCTACCCCTAGCCTGCATCTGTTTGTTTTTAATTTTAGGTTTGGGGGTACGTGTGAAGATTTGTCACACAGATAAACACACGTCAGCAGGGGGGAGTTGTTGTACATATCATTACATCACCCAAGTATTAAGCTCAGTACCCAATAGTTATTTTTTCTGCTAGTCTCCTTCCTCCCACCCCCCACCCCAAGTAGACCCCAGTGTCTGTTATTTTCTTCTTTGTGTTCATAAGTTCTTATCATTTAGCTCTCACTTATAAGTGAGAACATGCAGTATTTGGTTTTCTGTTCCTGTGTTAGTTTGCCAAGGATGATAGCTTCCAGCTCCATCCCTGTTTCCACAAAAGACATGATCTCATTCTTTTTTTGGCTGCATAATATTCCATGATGTATATGCATCACATTTTCTTTATCCAATCCGTCATTGATGGGCATTTAGGTTGATTCCATGTCTTTGCTATTGTGAACAGTGCTGCAATGAACATTCACATGCATGTCTTTATGACAGAATCCTAGCCTGCATCTGAATCACCTGAAGGGCCTGTGAAAATTCAGACTGCTATTCCCTCCTGACCCCCAAGCACAAATTTCTAATTCAGCAATTCAGAGGTGGTGCCTGAGAACCTGTATTTCCACCAAGCTCCCAGGTCATGCTGATGCTGCTTGTCAAGGACCACACTCTGAAAACTACTTATTTACACCAGTCATAAGTGGCTTCAGGTTTCATGGAGACTGAAATTTATAAAAACTTAAGAGCCATATTTTGTTTATAAATGCAAGGCTAGATTTAGGAACCCAAACAGGCCTTTGCAAATCAGGGACCATAAAGCTTTGACTCCATTACTCCACAGTAAATGTTCTGACAATGATTAAATATAATAGAGGCTTTAAAAATTACCTAATTTACATAAATTTTGCAGATATACCTGAGATTCATTTTGACAACATAAATAGGAAACAATAACATGCATGAAATAACCACTTGTTTACTTGAAGAATTTTAAAGAAATTATTAATGAGAATCATCTTGCTCTTTAGTAAACAAATGAGAGACAGATCTTTATCTTTGGTCAATGGAATTTTCCTGATTGTACAGTGTCTAAAAATATTTACACATCATTGGCTGGAAAACTATTACACTGGCATAGAAGAAATATCAGCAGCTAGTGGCTCAACTGAGGGCACTTGAATCTTATTCACAGTATGACCATGCCCAAAATATTGACCCTTTATGAAGCTATATTTCTTTTCACTATAACCAGGCTCAAATACTATTTTAGAATAACAACATTGAACAAGCGGTTTTGAGCTTTCAGTTTACCAGTGTGAGCTTCTAACATACTCCCATTTTCTAAAAATGAAAGATGAAAAAAAGCTGTATGTCATTTTCCCCAAAATGGTCTCTCTTATATAAGAAGAAAAGATCATAGAAATCATTCATTAAATCATTCATGCTTTTAATTTTAGAGGCCAGTTAAAACAGAAAGAAAAATGTACTGAAATATGTACTGGTATTTATATTATTTTTAAAAGCATATTTAACATGTCTTCTAATAAATCCCAACCATTCTACAGAAGGTCTCAAAATGTCTTTATACTTGTAAAAATATCAGCTGAAAAATCAGCTTTTTTTTCCTGCCCAGGTCTCAGAAAAATGTCTCGCAAAAAACAAGCTAACCTCACCTCTTCAAATGTTTCCTGCCAACCGCATTGATTTCATGGAGGGCCCCTGGGTTTGGAGAATAAAAAGCAACCCAGATGGTTTTAAAAAGTATGGGATCTGACTTTAAAGTGTCTAAATTAGATGAGTGAGATGCATCCTACCCTCTACACTGAACAAAGAACAAATCAACACAACCATTTCATGAAACTTCAAAAGCCTGCAGCTTTCACTCAAGCTACAGGTTTTCCCACTACAGAATGAAAGCTACATGTGTCCAGTTATGGCAGAGTTCTAGAATAAGAAATGGACAGAAAAATCAATTTATTGAACACTCTGACCCAACTTTGAAGTGCAATGCAGCAAAAGCATTTTAGTACAAACCTATAACAGAGGTCTCTGATCAGCCTATAGAATGTCTTTGGGTGTAATAAGGAACAAAAATAAAAGGGATCAGGAATTAGTGATTATCTGACTGGTTTGACCTATACAGATGTCCCAGATTTTAATCCAAGTCAGAGTTAAGCTTTTTGGGTTTTTATTTTTTATCTGAAAAATTTTCCCCCATGAAAACAGAGGCAGATATATTCTTGTGATTATTTTCTTCCCACTAAGATTACATGGTTTTAAAGTCCTTTCAAACAGTAATTGAACTGGTTGTCCCGGTAAACACACTCAGACTGTCAGCATCCCTGTCAGACTTGAACTTCCTCAGAGGTTAGGATTATATTTTATTAATTTATCTAAAGGACTTCATATTACCTGGCACAGAAATGGGGGAGAGTAATTATTTAAAACATGAATAAGTAAATACATAAAATATTGACTAAATTAGAATGAGAAGAGTAACTTATGCATATAGAAGTTTAAAATTCCAGGAATAGGTTTTTTTCAGAATGGTAGACAAATAAATGTTGTATCTATACACAATGGAATATTATTCAGCCATTAAAAGAATGAAATCCTGTCATTTGCAACTACACAGATGGAATTGGAAGATATTATGTTAAATAAGCCAGGTACAGAAAAACAAATTTTGCATTCGCCCACTCATATGTAGGAGATAAGCTTTTTTATAAAATTTGAACTCAAGGAGGTGGAGAGTAGAATGATGTTTACCAGGGGCTGGGAAGGAGGGCAGGGAGAAAGGGATACAGTGGGGATACTTAATAGGTACAAAAATATAGTTAGATAGAATGAAAAAAATCTAGCATTCAATTGCTCAATAGGGAGGCTATAGTTGATAACAATTTATTTTATATTTTAAAGTAACTAAAAGAGTGGAATTGGAATGTTCCTAACATGAAGAAATAATAAATGCTTGAGGCCTGAGGTGATGAATACCTCAATTATCCTTATTTGATCATTAAACATTATATGGCTGTGTCAAAACATCACATGTAGCTCATATATGTGTGTGTGTGTGTATGTATATGTATATATATATATAAAACTATTAT
Organism: Pongo abelii; assembly: GCF_028885655.2. Lineage (NCBI taxonomy): Eukaryota > Metazoa > Chordata > Mammalia > Primates > Hominidae > Pongo > Pongo abelii. The sequence goes on along the minus strand of NC_071991.2, from coordinate 86,689,576 downwards.
GTGCCAGAATAATTAAAAAGTAAAATTAAAAAAGATGAAACATAAGTTCCAGAACAGTGGAGGATGATCAGAATAAGTTCTCCAGTCTCTGATTTTTATTATTCTAATAGTCAATCTGAGGCCCCTTCGATTGCAGTCATAGGCCCGGGAAAATGAAAAAGGGAGTAAGAGTTGATATGCAATTGGGATGTAACAAAACAAGTTCATTTGTTTGCATGTTGGTTAAAATCCTTGTAAGCATTTCTCAACCCCAGACATTTCTATGGAATTATCTTAAAGTGAGTTTGCTGTATACTTTTTACCTCAGTATCTTGAACCGAAAAATATTCTTAAAATGTCCCGGTTGGGACCGACAAACTCATTTTCCATTCAAAAGGTCTGAAGTTTTTATGTGTGCATGCACATATTTGCACATACACACACACACACACATACATACATGCATAGTTGAGGTTAAGGAACAAACATGAGAGAGAAAAGGGAATAGAAATAAACAAACAAATAGAATTTTAAAACAAGGGAATTTTGAAAGACTCATGGAGAAAAGTTTCCATTATTATGTCTTAGGTTAATAATAATAATAATAATAATAAGGCAGTTTATTCCAGGGTTTATAATATTATAAATTTCAAAAAAAACCTTGGGCTCTATAGTTGGATCCTAAAAAGCATCCTTACTATAAAAAGCGTAACCAGTGTTCACTGGAGTAATCTGTTATTAAAAACAATTTGAGACTTGTGTTTCTATGATCATTATGAAAAACAGATTAAAAACAAATATTAAGAAATACTTTATTGGTCTGACCTCAACTGATTTTCTTAATTGGTGCTTCTGAGAAGTATTTATTTATTTATTTATTTAGCTATTTATTGCTATGCATATTTGAACAAGGTGTCTCCAAATATTTACGAAGAAAAGCAATTTAGATTTGTTTTGTTTTATTCTTTGGTAAATATAGATGTATCTTCATAATGAAGTATTAGAATATTAGTTGGCATAAAGAAATGTAATCAGCATTAACTAAGGATTTGATATTCTCATTGCTACCTAACCAAATGTTTACTGTCTGACTTTGCACGTCTTGGTGTGTGTTGATTCAGTAAGATTCTAGTGCCTTGGCAAGTAGAGAACTGTTGGAAACCACATAGTCTGTATGTCAATCTTTTACAATTGATACAAATAGGGCCTTCCTTACCCAAGAGAAAATTTAAGTATCCTTTGTGATACTTTATGATATTCTCATAATATGCATGCAGTACTTTAATGGGATCAATTTCAGGGATTTGTTTTTAGTTTTACATTTATCTTAAGTTGTGTTATAAAGTATGCATTTTCAGAGAGATAATCATAATTAAAAGTTTAAGGCATAATCATGATCAAAAACACTTTTGGTATCAGAAGAATACTGGATACAAATTAAGAGAAAAAATATGCAACAGAAAAAGTCTTTGTTTTCATAAACCCATACAGCTTTCTAAGGAGAGTTTGCCTTAGTAATGAAAAGATTGTTTGTTGAACACGGAGCTGTATAAGAACATTTCGTCGGCAGGATAAATTGTTCTCTATAATAAGAAAGCAGAATTTCCAATGCCCTGGAGAAATCCAGGAGGCAAAGATGCTGAAGCCCAGGAGCCGAGATACCCTTCTCCCACATACTCTATCCCATCTCCTCCCCTAACACACCTCCCATATGATGCATGGGAGTTAAAAGAGATTTTGAAGAGCAAAAGGATTTTAAGCCATTTTCTATGTGATACATGATATAAGCCTCCTTGTCTATAACATCATCAGAAAATAACACATTTCACAATTAATGTTCTCATTTTATTGGTTTCTCTGGGGGTATCCCAGAGTGGAATGAGGTGGCCTTTGACCTCTAAGTTTTATGTGTATTACAGAAACTGTTACTTGATTTTTTATTAAAAGAAACTGGTTATAAATTACTAATAGCTATGTAACAGATGTAAACATGCTCGAGCCTTACCTGACATTTAATTGAATATTGTGAACATGTATTAACATAGTCAAGTGTACACATACCAAATTTTTTAAAAGACCAATGCAAAGTGACAAACTTAATAATTCATGTCACCATGCACAAGTTCAATTATATGCATGGGAAGGGCAGGAGAAATTTCATTCCAAGGTCTGGGCAATGGCAAAGTAACTTGTCAGAACTTCTTAATGCATTGATAGTTTCCAATGTGTAAAACTGTGATATATCAATTTTAGGTCTCTCTATTTTAAAATAATTTTTGAGACAATTCAACTATATTTGAAAACGAAACCAAGACTTTTATGGAGTCCCTCAAACATGGACTTCCTAAGACCAGAATTTGAAACAACTTTGCTCAGTGATGCTGGCAATGAAGCGTATTGCAAGGCATGCTACCTTCTCAGAGGGTATAACCCACTGTGCTGTGGAAATCAGAGTCTTGCTTAAAAGCACAAACTCTGAAGCCAAACTGCCTGTATTTAAGTCTCAGTTCTGTCTCTTGCTAAACACGTGACCTTAGGCAAGTTTCTCAACTTCTTAGTGCTTCATTTTCCCCCTCTTTAAAATGAGGATAAAAATAGTACTTACGGCATAGGGTTGAAAGGATTCAATGAATTAACATGTGTAACTCATTTGGAGAAGAGCCTGGCACATTTTAAACACTAGATATACATTCTTACTTGATTAATAAGTCATAGTCACTAGCTTCAAGCTCTACAGGGACACTTACTCCCCTTCCTCTCTCCTTGGCCTAGGACTAGGGTCTCCAGGGTAAATTCTTAATGTTTTTCAGTGCCATGGAGAGAAAGCAGTTATAGGGACTGCTACCACAAAAAGCAGAGGGCAAAAGACACTTTCAGAGAACTCATCAACCTTAATCTTATGTAATTTACATTTAAACTATCATTTAGAGATAAAACTGTTTAATTTTAAAAGAGAAGCAAATGAAATTACAATTTAGTTCACAAAGCTACTCCAGAGTCAATTCATCCTACTAGAGAATTACTAAGTGCAGAACATCTTATTAGTATATCTCTCTAGTTTAATATGCATACAAAATTACATATTTTCTGCCTCTTTGGAGATAAGCTATCTTCCACCCAGAATTTATTTGGGGTGAGCATGGGACCCAGACCTGACTAGTCAATAGTACAATCCCCCAGCCACAAAGGTAAATTCAGAGTTGGGCATGACACAAGGCCTTTCAGAATCCTTCCTGGGGCCTTTGCAACGAGAGCTATCAAGAAATCTCATCTATCTCCTAATTGTCTACCTCTGTCCTAACTGTAGACTGGAAGGACTTGAAGCAACCAATCACCATCTTTTCCAGAAACTTGAAAATGTTTCTTCAAAAGCTGAAATTATTTTTTAAAAATTCATTGATACATAAACAGGATGAAAATTATGATTGAGAATATGTGAAAATTTTATAGCATTTATGAAGAGGAATTGTGATAAATGTTAGCACTTTTCTCCACTCACAATGCAGTTTTAAAACTACTAATACAATATTCGGTCCAAAGCAAGCATCAAGAAATAGAAAATCACCATATGCAGATTTTTGATGAACATATAACACATTTAATATCCATTATATTGTGATGTGATGAGTTCATTATGTATTGGTGGGAAAGAAACTGTAGCTAGAGACAAAAAATAGATCTCCTCAGTGAGGTGGAAATCTTACAAAAATGCACACTGAAACCTTGTTCTACCCTCCTGAAATTCACAGAAATTAGCCATTCAGAAAGGAAAGTACTGTGTAAATCTGTACCAATTCAAATAAAAGAGTAGATTTCATAAAACAATCAGGACAATTGACCTAGACTTTATAAAATAGTAAAACACTAAGGACACTAAATATAAGAAACTTTATCTACATCTTTTTATCAGAAGCATTCTAGAGTTCTCTATTTCATCACTTTGTGCTTTTTAAAAAGATATTCTTCATCTGAAACTATTCCAATGTATATAATATTTTAAATATTCAAAGTAAAAATGATAATGCATATATATATCAAAAAATAATGGACTCAAATATATAAATGAATATACATAATATTAGAGAATGTATTTTATTCTCTCATTAAAAAAAGCTTTCAAAAAGTATAGATTATTACAGATTGAGCCCTATTTTCTACAGTTTTTATAATATAATTTTCTCTCATAATCTAAAATTACTCTAAGATAACAGTATATTTAATAAGTCGGGCAAAGACTATTGGTACATCTTAGTCTGATAATTGATACTCTGCATTCAATGGCATATTCTTCCATTAAACTAGAACTTGCATCTCAAATCAAGAGATATGTACTGTAATTGCTAACAGAGTCATCAACATTCCAGGATTTTGGAATTTTAGTACATTAGCTTTCACAGTGAATCTTCTTTATATTATGGTATAATCACGACAATAACTAAATGAACTTTTACTTTTTGAGATTTTAAAAATCAAACATTTTCCAAACAAGTAGTAAGATGTGATGAATAAAACTAGCATAAAACTTAGTAACTTGGCTACTAGTTATATCTTTTCCACTTATGAGCTTTATAAGCTCTGTGACTTTGGAGAAGTACTTTAAATTCTCAGAACTCCCATTTGCTTCCGTGTAAAATGGGGCACCAATAATTACCCAGACAAACTCACAAAGTGGCTGAGGAAATCGCAGTGAGAAATTATATATATGAAAATACTTAGTACATCCAGTATTTCATATATGTGAGGCACCCACACAGTACTTGACACATAAGGAAGTTTCCACAAATGGGAGTACTATTGTGTCATTACACAGATGTAAGAGAGAAGCAGGCAGTGGAGAATGAGAGTTCCCAAAATTGCTATGGTCTTATACACTCTGTTTCACAAGTTGTGGTCTGTCCTGCCTCATGAAATTGGTCAATATCATTACTGATAATCCTCTATGGGAAAAGGTAGGAATATATCAGATGAAAAATACAATGTATACATATCTTTGTTGTTTCCTATATGCTTCATTTGAGTTTGAGTACTGTAGCTTTTAAGAGCTTATAAAAATGCCTTTTATTCCCCTTTTGCAGTGATAACATGAATAGTTTTAAGACCTATAAAAAGTTTTAAATAAAACATGTAGGCAAAAATAAAAGGCATATTAGTTGAAAATTATTTTATCACATATATTAAATATCATTACAAAACATTTCCATAATAGAAAAACAAGGTTATGTGGAACAGTGTTTTGTCCATCTAATTGTTATGTTTTCATAGTCTCTTTTTTATCCCTACGATATATTAAATCTCAATCCATGCGCCATCAGAAATTCCTTCAAATCCAAAGAACCTGAAGAGTAAAGGGAAATAACATGGTTAAATATTCGCAGCCTTATATCATTTTCTCATGGTTGAATGTTCTCGTCTAACAAACAGAAGCTCACTGAGGGCAACCTTGGTATCTAAGCCTGGCACAACACCTTGCAGACAGAAAGTGTTCATATTTGTTGATAAATAGAGTAAAAGTTTATGGTTGTTACTTGTTTTTGTTTTCATGGAGGTTTTATTTTTTTGTTTTATTTTTAGTCTATACAGCTGAGAATACAACTCATTACTGACAAGATGAACAGGAAAATCATGTTTCTTCTGGAAAACCACACCAGTGCTACAGTGAGGCAAATGTGTGTGAAGTAATGGAGAGAACACTAACTGGTGTCAAAAAATCTGGGTTTTTTGTGCTCATTCTCAATTGATGTGGATCCTCAGGCAAGTCACTTAGCTTCTGCATAGATCTCTATTTTATCACCTATAAAGTGACGTTAAAGCCTTCCTTATCTACCCCACAGGGCTGTTGCATATAGGACATAATTGAGATCATGTATGTTAAAGGACCTTATAAGCTACAAAGTGCAGTGACAAATGGAAATGGGTCTAAATCTTCATCTGCTCCCTGATTTAGAACAAATATGATTTGTCACAAGCAAAGGTCTATTATCAGGCAAAATACATTTTATAGATTGGGAAACACCTCCCTGTTTTAAGTCAGTGGAGTAGAGGTTATACAGATTTTCTTACCATATCCTGAGACACTGTAGCACCCAGAAACTTGATTTATATTTCTATGTAGTAATGGAGTTACATGATCTCATATTACTTAGAACTGCAATGAGAGTTTAGGGTGCATCATTTCCTGGTATCCTCTCAATTTATATTTATGTCCTCTTCTTTGTAAACAGAGAAATGCCAGCCAAGTTAAAGTAAATTGGGGCCCGGCACCGTGGCTCATGCCTCTAATCCCAGCACTTTGGGAGGCTGAAGCGGCCAGATCACCTGAGGTCAGGAGTTCAAGATGAGCATGGCCAACATGGCAAAAACCCAGCTCTACTGAAAGTATAAAAATAAGCCATGAATGGTGGCAGGCGCCTGTAATCCCAGCTACTCAGGAGGCTGAGGCAAGAGAATCGCTTGAACCCGGGAGGTGGAGGTTGCAGTGAGCTGAGATTGCACCACTGCACTCCAGCCTGGGGGACAGAGTGAGACTCTGTCTCTAAATAAATAAATAAATAAAAATAAAGTAAATTGGAACCGTAAGCAAATGTTGGTCTGAATATGCTGCTACAATGTTGAGGGAGAAGAGTTCCAGGGAGCTGATTTTGTTGGCTTTTTAATGCAGCACCCATCATCCTGCTTCTCTGTACCCTCTCATTCTTAGGGCTTTCCCCTCAAACATCTGGGAAGCAGCAAGTAACAATGTCCCCGACAGTAAGTTTGAGTTGATGGAGCTCTCTCAAGGACCTGCTTGCTCATATAAGAGTTCTCAGGCAGTTACTCTGGAAATTTCCCAAGAAGATATGCATTTCACATTTACTTATTGTCTATCTGCTAGATGTCAAGCACTGTACCAAATGTGAGAAGACGGACATAGAATGTGACATAGCATATGTTCAACTGACCAGTTTACTATAACGTGAAATAATAATCAGGGTTAATACTTACTAAGCACCTATTAAGCCAGTCATTTTGTTAAAGGTAGTTAGGCATGAGCAGGGCAGGAGAGGGCTCTCCCCAAACCAATAAAAATGTCGGGCGATGGTTTGGCAATTTTCGCATTGCCTCTCTAAAAATAATAATTCCGCGGCAGGGCGCGGTGGCTCATGCCTGTAATTCCAGCACTTTGGGAGGCCGAGGCAGGCGGACCACAAGGTCAGGAGATCGAGACCACGGTGAAACCCCGTCTCTACTAAAAATACAAAAAAAAATTAGCCGGCCGTGGTAGCGGGCGCCTGTAGTCCCAGCTACTCCGGAGGCTGAGGCAGGAGAATGGCATGAACCCGGGAGGCGAAGCCTGCAGTGCCGAGATTGCGCCACTGCACTCCAGCCTGGGCGACAGAGTGAGACTCCGTCTCAATAATAATAATAATAATTAATAATAATAATAATAATAATTCGGCACCCAGGGAGAGACAAGCTCCTGACGGTCCACACCTGTTAACATTAGAAGTGTTAATTGAATACAGACCCCAGGGAAGAAGCTGCTTCTTGGGCATGCGTGTTAAGAGACATAATGACGAAGTATGACGTTCCAGGGGCACGCGCCACTGGAAAAAGGAAAAAAAGCCTCAGGTGGGCATGCCTGTAACTCCCTAAACACACACGTGCTCAATTCCAAAGGGTAAAGAAAGCACTGCCCATGCGGGAAGCCCACCCTAAGCGAAGAACCATGGGAAAGAGGCGGCCTATTAAAGTCCTAGGATCAAGGTTAAAGGCTCTCTTTTTCTCTGCCCTTTTTTGCTATCTTTTTTCTCTCTTTGATCTTCAGGGCGCCCACTTGGACCTCTTATAAGGGCTCTTTTCTTTCTTTCCTGTTCTGAAGTATCTTTTAATAAACTTCCACTCCTGCTCTGAAACTTGCCTCAGTCTCTTTTTCTGCTGAATGTTCCTCAGTTGAATTATTTCTTCTTGAGGAGGCAAGAACTGAAGTTGCTACAGACTCATACAAATAGGCCACCAGTAACTCTGGGTAACTTGGATCTCTTCCACTGGTAACAATTTTACCAAGATCTTTACATGCATTAACTTTTTCAATCCTTGCAATAATCTGATGAAGTAGATACTGTTATGATTCCCATCTTACAAATGAGAAAAACAAGGAGCAGAGGTGTAACCTACAAAGTTTTCCATATTTAGAAGGGGTTGGAGCTGTAATTTAAACCAGAGTATATACATTCTTAAACTCAGAAGCCTATGGAGTGTAACTATCTCTCCCTTCAGGCAATGTCCAACCTTGGTCCTCAAGGAAATCTGGCCACAGAATACAATTCATCTACATGACCTCCATGGAACACAAGGGTATATATGCCAATCAAAAGAAAGGGAAGTAACATTTTGAGTACCTATTGAGAACTGTAGGTAAAACAACGGTCCAGGTTTGATATCATTTTCTGTATTTTACAAATCAATGAGCAGGGGCTCAGACAAATTGGCCAATCTAATTCTAAAAAATCAGGTCTCTTACATCACAATGTGATGACAACTCTTTCAAAACCCCACATCAGTCATAAACAGTGATGTAAATAAAACTCTAATGAGAAAACTCCAGTTACCCATCAAAAAGAATTAATTATATTCCTCAAATTGCCGCTTTTACAGCAGAGCTAAAAGTATGTTTTAGAAATGAGTTGAGTAGACATGCACTTGCTCCTTGGCACTTGAGGAACAAAATATGTCACAAATGAGGGGCCAGTGAAAACTTTGATTCTGGTCATTTCTATAGCTTTTCTATTTTCTGAGTGTAAAGCTTCCTGAGAACTCTGGATATGCTTAAATAAGTCTACTAGTCTCTGGTACTGCCACTTGCTCATTCTCTGTGTATTCTCGGGAGTGTGCCAAGCTTCAGCAAAGAAGCAGTCAAGCTTCCAAGACAAACTACCTCATACCAAAGATACTAATGCCTAATCTCTACAGGCTCTATACCACTCAGGGTAACAGAAAGAGGCAGAATCCTACCCAACTTGTTCTATTAAAAAGGTTTTAATGAAGGATATTTACAAAAGTGTGGCCAAGATTAAGGAAACCCACAAGAGAAACCCAGAAACTTGTAGCAGAAGAAAGCAAGCAATACCATCCATACCCGAGCCTAAAGGAGCAAGAATAAGAAATCATTTTACATTAATAGGATCCCAGTGAGAGCTGGGTCATGGAGGAAGGGCCCCAGTCAGACTGATAGAAGGACACAACCACAGTCAGAGACATAGAACCAAAGAGAAAGAGAGCAAGGAAAAATACATTTCTTCTCTCCCTTCCAGTCCTCTCACCTGCCATTGCCTTCCATTGGCTGAACAATAGCCAGCTGGCAATAGAACCTGAGGAGAACATAAAATGTATAGGGTGGGAGAGCTGATGGGGGTAAACAGCATGGCTCCCTAAAAAGAGCCTGGTTATTAGAACACTCATAATCCAAATCCTGTTCCTTTAGTCTCAGGGAAATTAATCTCATCCTCTGTAGTCTTCAGCTCCACGCTGAAAATTCCATCTTTCTGACCTACAGGGTGAAGCTAGCCTCTACCTTTAGGATCAATGTCTCTCTTCACCAAGAAGACTACCTCCTTGGTTGCTCTTAAAACAAAAATAAGTTATAAATTCCCTGCGGTACAAGGAATCCCAGAACAGAAATACCTATTCTTTCATCTTAGTGAGTAAGTATACAAGTGTGAGTGTGTTTAGATTGAGATGTGAATTAAAATTTTTTAAAATTTTCCTAGAGAAGTGAGAATAAGACAAATTCATATCTCTCAATATGTTAAAATTGTCCTGCAGAAGAAGTTTCACAGAGGACCCTATTTACATAAGGATAAACAGTTAAACCTGTACATGAAGTTAGAAACCCGTGTGGTAGAATATAAAGAAACACACAAGGGAATGACTACACAGTTCATATGCTCCACGAGCTTCCTGAAGTTGTTAAAACATGAAAAGCCAATTCCTAGCACTCTCAGGCAAATGCCTTACATGGAGAGTTTTGTTGATTGACTTTTTTGAAATACTTACAGTGTCCTGCAGAGTTGGTAACAACTTATCATTTTATGTGTTTTATTGTTTGATCAACTGGCTTTTACCAGTATTTTGAAAAGTATCAAACTCTGATCCAAGGAATTTTAAAATGTTTTTTCCTTCTTATTCTCTATTCTCTGTAAAAATACACACAGAGCTGAGATACTATGGTCAAAGCATAATTGGCATTTGTGACTAAAGTACTGAATCCAAATCAGGAGTGAGTGCAAGAGAAAAAAACAAAGTTTCCATGGGCTGTCACCAATACCAGGGCTGAATTCTCCAGAATTTTAAGAATTAATGACCTTGAACCATTGCAAGAGTTTTATTTTCAAATAGATACTTAAGACTTAAAATTATAGATCATGTTTCTATGAATAAAAAGTGACCTTTTATGGCTTCTTTTCCAAAACTTCACTACTTTATTATTCCAGTGGTCTCTCACCCCATGAGTAAAAAGTCTTTAACTGTGTGCTGCCATTATATTTATAAATGATTTATGAGTGATTAACACGCATAATCATTTGCTAATAATATACAAAGGAAAAATATTAATTTAGGGTGGGAGCTATCATACACACATTCTAGTGATTTTTAAATCTACATATAAAATAATATTTCTTACTAATTTTAATTAGGAGGGAGGCAAGTATGTCAAATCCTGTGAGATCGCTATTTATTTATCTCTTAATAAGAAGCTGTCCAGTAGCTCACAATTGAATTTGTGAGCTCTGCCTTTTTTTCAAGTTTTTGTTTACTTATGTTTCATTGCGTTCTTTTTTTTTTTTTCTGTATAGGAATATTTTCAAGTCATTTGCCCATACCTGTGAGGGTTAATTTAGTTAGTGATATACAATGATTTGTAAGTCCACTCAATCAGGCACCATTGATTGAAATCATGGGTTTCAATAGATCACCAAATATTCACTGACTGATGTGAATATCACTACCTACCACAAACTCCCAAGCACACAAATAAAAAAAAAAAGAGAGCGCTTTTTTCATATTTCAAATATTAACATATTTTTAAGTGTATGCATATAGTTGATTCTTATTATTTATGGTAATTATGTCTTGTAAAGTCTGAATACTACATTAGCAAATACTCAACCGTTGTTCCTATGGGAAATGAAAGGTTAGGTTCCTGTAAGTCTCTGTTTACAGTTTCACCAACTAATCAATACATAACCTTGTTTTATGTGTGTTTCATTTAAAGACACCTTATTTACTATATATTGTTGATTCATTAACAATTGAATTCATGGCCAACTCATTGAATCTATGACAACATACCTGAAAGAAGCTTATCTAACAAACAACAAATATTTTCTCTGTAAGGCACACCACAGCCTACTTACACTTAGGAACAACATACAGAACTTCAGCTTTTACATTCAGGGGCCATTTTAAACAGCAATAACCAATAAAAAGAACAAAAATAAAAAAACATGGCACCAAAAAGACTGCATAAAGTACACTTGCTGATAGTATGAGAGCTGAAATGAGAAAGCTGAGCATTGCATTGTTTGACTTTAGCTGGGAATGGACACGTCAGGCAACTCAAAATTTTTGTGACTCTGTACATGTCTGCAAATAACCACAAAAGCACTTCAAGTGTTGATTGTGGGGTTACAAATAAGAAGATATGATTCTATATCTAGAAAATCCTATAGTCTGTGCCCAAAAGCTCCTAGACCTTAGAAATGAATTCAGCTAAGTCTCAGGATACACAATCAATGTAAAAAATCAGTAGCATTTCTATACACCAACAAAATCCAAGCTGACAGCTAAATCAGGAACACAATCCCATTCAAAATATCCACAAAAAGAATAAAATACCTAGGAACACACTTAACCAGGGAGGTGAAATAGCTCTACAATGAGAATTACAAAACACTTCTCAAAGAAATCAGAGATGACACAAACAAATGAAAAAACATTCCATGCTCATGGAAAGGAAAAATTAATATTCTTAAAATGGCCATATCACCCAAAGCAACTTATAGATTCAATGCTATTCCTATTAAACTACCGGTGACTTTCTTCACAGAATTAGGAAAAAAACTATTTTAAAATTCATATAGAACCAAAAAAGGGCTTGAACAGACAAGGCAGCAATCCTCAGCAAAAAGAACAAAGCTGGAGGCATCACATTACCTGACTTCAAACTATACTACAATGCTGCAGTATCCAAAACAGCATGGCATTGGTACAAAGACAGAGACACGTAGGCCAATGGAACAGAACAGAGAGCCCAGAAATAAAGCTACACACCTACAACCATCTGATCTTTGATAAAGTAAAAAAAAAAAAAAAATGAGCAATGGGGAAAAGGACTCCCTATTTGAAAAATGGTGCTGGAATAACTGGCTAGCCATAACCAGAAGGTTGAAAGTGGATCCCTTCCCTACCATATGCAAACTCAACTCAAGATGAATTAAAGACTTAAATACAAAACCTAAAACTATATAAACCCTAGAATATAACCTAGGAAATGTCATTCTGACATAGGACCTGACAATGATTTAATGACAAACACACCAAAAACAATTGAAACAAAATTTGAAAAATGGGACCTTATTAAACTAATGAACAAACTTCTACACAGCAAAAGAAACTAACAACAGAGTAAACACACAACTTACAGAATGGGAGAAAACATTTGTAAACTATGCATATGACAAAGGTCTAATATCCAGAATCTATAAAGAACTTAGTCAATTCAACAAGCAAAAAACAAACAACTTCATTAAAAAGTGGACAAAGGACATGAACAGACGCTTTCAAAAGAAGACATATATGTAGCCAACAAGCATTAAAAAATGCTCAATATCACTAATCATTACAGAAACACAAATCAAAACCACAATGAGCAACCATCTCATACAAGTCAGAATGGCCATCATTAAAAAGTCAAAAAATAACAGATGCTGGTTAGGTTGCAGAAAAAAGGGAATGCTTATATACTGCTGATTGGAAAGTAAATTAGTTCAGCCATTGTGGGAAGTAGTTTGGTGATTTCTCAAAGAATTCCCAGAAGAATTACCATTCGACCCATCAATCCTATTATTGGGTATATAGCCAAAGGAATATAAATCATTCTACCCTAAAGACACACACATATATGTTTATTGCAGCACTATTCACAAGAGTAAAAATATGGAATCAACCTAAATGCCATCACTGATATACTGAATAAAGAAAATGTGGTACACATACACCACAGAATACTATGCATCCATAAAAAAAAAAAGAATGAGATCTTCTTCTTTGCAACAACATGGATAGAGCTGGAGACCGTTATCCTAAGTGAACTAACATGAACAGAAACCAAATACTGCATGTCCTTACTTGTAAGTGGGAACTAAACTTTGAGTACATATTAAAACAAATAATAGACCCACGGTCCTACTTGAAGGTGGAGGGAGGAAAGAGGGAAAGGATGGAAATACTACCAATCAGGTACTATGCTTATTACCTGGGTGGTGAAATAATCTGTACACCAAACCTCTGTGATACGCAGTTTCACATATATGTAGCCAACAAGCAACAAGTTCCATTGGTCTGTGTCTCTGTTTTTGTACCAGTGCCTTCACATGTACCCCTGAACCTAATGTAAAAGTTTTTTTTTCAATTTTTTTGATTTAGCTAGTAGGTAAATTCCCAAATACAGAATCCATAAATGATGACAATTGAATATATATATTGAATTTTTATCAAGGCTAATATAATTGCAGTTCACTTTGAAAACCCCTATACTACTCTATTAGTCTCCAATAGGTGTGAATGAAAAAAAAAAACCTGTATAGTTGCTGCAAAACATACCTGCCTCTCTCTTTCCCCTTCATATATCATCTGATTACTCACATTACTGTGCATAGTAGGGTTTGTAATTTCAGTGGAGAAAAAAAAAAGAAAATTTGGTTAATTGGGGACTACAGAAGGGATAGTGGATAGAGGTTCAATGGATTATATAAAATTGTTTTCACATAGTTTTCCCATGTTTAGAAGAGAGTAATTTCTGAGAGTGATGGCAAAAGTATTTGCTAGGACGGACTGTGCAATGAGACGTGCTGGGCAAAGAATGAAGCCTGGAAGCAGAGAGGAGCTTTCCAGAGAGATTTTGTCAACTCTGTGTACAGAGCCAAGTGATAAAAATGGTGTAACATGGCCAGGTGCAATGGCTCATGCCTGTAATCCCAACACTTTGGAGGCAGAGGCAGGCAGATCATGAGATCAGGAGATAGAGACCATGCTGGCTAACGTGGTGAAACCCCGTCTCCACTGAAAATACAAAAAATTACCCAGGCATGGTGGCACATACCTGTAATCCCAGCTACTTGGGAGCCTGAGGCAAGGAGAATCGCTTGAACCTGGGAGGTGGAGGTTGCAGTGAGTGGAGATCAAGATGGTGCCACTGCACTCCAGCCTGGGCAACAGAGTGAGACTCCATCTCAAAAAGAAAAGAAAAAAAAAAGGTGTAACATTGGAGAAAATGTCGTTTTTGCCTGTTCCATCTATTTCTGCTGAAACTCAGCAGAACTTCCACACTCTGAGGACTGGATGTTTGGGAGCATCTGGAATAAGCACCTTGGAATGAACATTGGCTTTGTTAATGCAGACAGGGAGATCAGGGAAGCTACCCCAAGTCTTCAGTGAGACGAGTGGAAGATAGAACAAGAGCAGAAAAGCAGGTAGGAGGCAAAGTGGTAAATCTTGGTTTTCCAAATTCATACCTAGACAGGTAATCCTTTGAGGACACCCATAAATAATTGTAAACACATTAAAGTTGATGATTTTCTGACAACCAGGGTAGTGGGAGTTTGTGCTATCATTATTTGGTCCTTCAAGTAAATATGGGGTTTGCTGTACTCAGAATACACAGATGAGGTTGTCTCTGATTTGTGATGGAGTTGGATCAGGACTGAGAACAGGTCTTTAGCGTTGTCAAAGAGAATCTCATGTTAAATATTGAAAAAGTTCTTTTGGTGGATGTTAGATCAGGCAGTAAAATTCACACTGCTGAGAAAAATGAAGCTTGCAAATGACATCATTTCAAGAAATTTGGTAAAGTCAAGAAAGACACACCTATTGACTAACAAGAATTCTTACTCAGAAGGAAAATTGTACAAATTAAAATTAGGACATTCTAACTATGTCTCTGAATGACAAACAGCAAGTTGTTGATAGATAAGCTGAGGTTAAAATTGTTAGGAAAAGGAAATAAAGGACATAATTAACAGATTGCCTTATATTTTAAGTATAAGTGTGTGTGTATTACATATATTTATATTTTTGCCATGTTATTTGTTTTTTCCTTCCCTTCCCCCACAGCTTTACAGAGGTATAATTGACAAATAAAGATTGTTATATTTACATATACAAAGTGATATTTTGATTTACATGTATCCATTGTGAAATGATTAAAATAAGTGAATTAATATATTCATTTTCTCTCATACTTATCAATTTTTTGCAGTGAGACCACTTAAGATCTACTCTTTTACCAATTTTCAAGTATATAATTGATACATTAATGCTAATTATAGTTACCATGCTATACAATAGATCTCCAGAATTTATTTAAAAAATGGAATGCTTCACGAATTTGAATGTCATCCTTGTTCAGGGGCCGTGATAATCTTCTCTGTATCATTCCAGCTTTAGTATATGCACTACCAAGGCAAGCACAAGTATATATATTTTAAACTTGGTAAAATTTCACAAGGATGGATCATTTCATTTATGTATTCACTCATTCAAACAACATTCACAGGGCACTAATCTGTGCTAGACATAGT
Organism: Pongo abelii; assembly: GCF_028885655.2. Classification (NCBI taxonomy): domain Eukaryota; kingdom Metazoa; phylum Chordata; class Mammalia; order Primates; family Hominidae; genus Pongo; species Pongo abelii. The sequence continues at coordinate 86,673,761 of NC_071991.2, read as the reverse complement.
GATACCAAAGTGAATGAAACAGACAGAATCCCCACCCCATTAGAGTTAACAGGTCACAGAGCAATAAAGAGCTATGTGCAATTCAGTGTAAAAAGTGTTGGGATGTGGAAAATATCAGGCCTTAAAGCAAATAGGAAACATGCCTATCTCACCCTGGAGAATCAAGGAAAGCATCATGTAGGAAGAAACATGTGACTGGACAAATGTAGGGCCGATCCAGGCATGAAGAAGGGAAAAGAGGACTCTGGGTAGCAAACATACAGTAGCTTGAAAGAGTGAGGCCAATGTGTACAAGAATAGCAGGACAGTTGTTGTTTCTGAGAGGAAGAGTTCTAGGATTGAATGATAAGAGATGAGTTGGAAAAGAAGCAGAGGGCATGCAAGGCCTTATAAACTATATTAAGGAATCTGGACATCATTCAAAATGAAATGAGGAGCTCCCAATAGCATTTAAGTAGAGAAATAACATAATCAGATTTGGGTTTTAGAAACATCACTGTCTGCAACTTCATCACTGCAGTTTTCCATTTAGGAATCTTTGGTGAAAGTGATCCTTCATTTGAAAGCTCTACATGTCAGAAGCATATTCTGGCTCAGCGTGTATTTCGCTTAGGGACTCCTCATCATCGACCTATTAAGAGTGGACTAAAGAAACAAAGCCAAGGAGACACTAGTGATTAACAAAAGAGTCACACTTAAATTCCCAAGGTCCCTACATACTACAGGAGAATCAAATGTGAATAAATTTTCCTGATAGATTGCTACAGTAAAGCATTTTTTTTTATATTCTTACAGCAGCATGATGCCAAGTTTTGCAAATTTCCATTATATGACCCTGATCACAAAGTCAAGTCCCTGAGAATGAAACAATACAGAAAAGGCAAAATTTTATAATACATTAGCCATAAATGGATCTTAAAAAGAAAAATAACAATGTCTTTTTTGAGTTTAAGTCTTTAGGACGTTTTCTAATCCTGGGGCACCGATCAAGATCCTTGGATGTAGTTTCCTATTGTCTTGACTATGTAATCCTCCATGTCCTGCTAATTTTTTTTTCTTATTAACTGTTCGATACATGGAAATCAATATGGGCAACTCACAGATCTTCAGAAAGCCAAAACTATTTGCTGGGATTTTTTGTAACTATTCAAAATTTTTCATTATTCCTACAGTCCTCCTCTAGAAAGTTGCTTGAAAGGTTTTGTTACTTAGGGAGCTGCGTATGGACAGGTACATTTTACAAGACTTTGTTATCTCATTTACATCGCAATTAACTCCCTGGTACATTCTCTTGTCCCTCCCTTTCCCCACTTTGTCCCCTCCAACACACACACAAAAACCAATTTTACAGAGAACTCACAAAGAGCTTAGAATCAAAGTATTTCTGTTACATTTCATTTTAAATCGGCTGATTGAAACAGAGAAAAGGAATGAAGTTATCCTTATAAAACATAATATTTCTTCTACTTCTGTATTGAAGGTTGAGAGCCACAGATATATATGTAACCAATAAAAATTTGGACAGGAAAATGACGGGTTAGCAACTTCCTTAGGCTGTGTTCTGGAAATGTTTACATATATACACACATACATACATACATATACACATATACATATACATACACATATACACATATACATATATACATACATATATACACATAACACACATATATGTACTACATATATTACATATACATATCACATATGTGTATATATGTATAAGTGTATATGTATGTATGTGTGTATACATATATGCACACATCTACTTTTTCTAATATCCTGACCATTCCATTGAATGTTTCACATGTTCTTACCTTAATCTTTAGGCCTAATTTTGATAATTGTCACATTATGAATATATGTATATTTTTGCTTTAGGCCTGGAGACTTTTAGTTATATGTATTATCTATAGAGAGATTGACCTAATTGTACTTCAACTTCAATAACCATTGCATTTCCCTAAGTAGCTGTAAGCAACATTTTAAAAGGGCCCCTTTATCTTAAAGAAGTAGATGAAAGGCTGGTAACTGTAATAAAATTTAAATAACCTCTATGGAGGCATTATTTTGTTACATATCGGTTTGAGTTTTAATTGAAGAAAACAGCTGACTAACTAAATTGTTGCCAAAAACATTAATGGGACTATTGCTGTTTGATGAAATTTCATTCCTGTGTATGTGTGTGTGTGTGAGTGTGTGTCACCTACAATGTACTTATTTTCCTCTTTTTCTTCTGTAAAACATGACTGAGAACACATAAAATCAGATTGGAATAATAATATTAATAACAATAATAATAGTTACCATGTATTTGATGCTAACCATGTGTCAATTAATTCTCCACCTAATTTTCATAAAAATCCAAACTTCTTTTCATAACCTTCAGGGTCACACCTAATCCGACCCTAACACCCTCACTTTTCGACATACTCTCAGGCCTTGAAGATTCTGTTTTCCTGGTGAAGGACACCAATTTTTTAAGGGGCTAAAGGCAGAGGTTAAAGGTGAAAAGCTGTTTCTAATCTGTTAGGTCTCGACTTAAAGGACGGCTAATCTAATCATCCTACCTGACGTAGGGCTTTATAGTTGCCATTTATCTCAAGATCCTGTGTTTTACTTTTAATTTATAGCTATTAAAAATTAATGATTGTGATATTTGCACATTTACTTTTTTTTTTTCCTGTTTCCAGACAGACTCTAAACTCCACTACAGTATCACAGTGCCCAGCTTCACGTGTGGCACATTAGTTAAGGGCTCAATTACATCTGCTGAGTGTATAAAAGGGCCCTGTTCTGGGCACCTTTCACATAGTACACTGTCTGCAGATGAGAAAACTGAAGCACAGAGGAGTACATTATATGCATTATATTCTGGTTAATGGGTAACAGAGGTGGTATGAGGGGACCACAGGTCTCTGCCCCAAGGCCTTTGCTCCTCTGACTCCACCCAACCACCTCCAAGAATCAAGGCCTGATAATGACAGCCAGTGGAAATATGGCTTGGCAAGAATATTCTACAGTTGGATTTTGAACTCTGCTAACTTGCCAATCACTATTGTGTACTGAGAATTTTCATTGCTTTTTCATTGTACATCCTGATCTATAATCAGACATGGAAAGAGAAGGGTTCTTGAGCATCTCTTTACCCAGTTTTGAGCTAGGACAATTCCTGACCCTTATTGACCTCCCTTGGATTTTTTGTTCTGTACTAAGGCAGAGGCAGCTATGAGGACAGCCAAGCCTTTGATTTGAGTCATACCCAGCTATCAGGAAGCAGATGGATAGGGAACACATCCAAACTGCTATGCTTTGTCATGACTTGATTTAAGCAATAACTGTTGGCTTATTTACCAATTTCCAAACAGTGTTTATTCAAGGAACTAAATTTTCTTGTATTCTTTCTCAACTTCACATTTCTTCCTTCCCTAATACTTAATGCATGGTCCATGACCATTATCAAAAGCAAATACCACCCTGTAAGTACAATATGACAAGGCAGGATTCAAATTGGCTTACTAATAATACTTAATTCTATGGATTAAAGACATAATGAAATGATATTTGACAAACATGTATTGAGTTATTCTCAAGGTTACCTATGTCAAAGGAAACAAGAGCTGGACAGTAGTTAAGGGCTGCATTCAGGAACAACTGCAATGGGTGAGGGAGACTTCAGCAAAGAACTAGGCTCCATTCCAAACACAGCAAAGACAAGTGGGGCTTTATAGTCAAGGAGTAGGCTGAGGATCAGCAGATAGAAAATTACTAAGAGAAAATATTACAGGCCAGGGGCATTTTTGGCTAAACCTACTTGACAAGATTCTTGTTGAAGGTAGGCCTGGGTGATAAGATATTAAGCATGGGGAATGAGGACGTTGATCAGATATTGAGGATAGGCAATTATTGCTAAACTGAATTAGCAACATTCTTGCTAGAACTGGGCAATGCAAAGATGAAAATGGACACCCTATAAGGCCTAGTTGAGAAGAAATTTCAGAGGAGTCTGACTAAAGGTAGGTTAAGGAGAGAGTCTTTATCACCTAGTTTGTCTGCACACCATCTAATACAACTTGCCACAGCAATAGGGGAGTTTTTCTCTTCCTAGTGTCTAATAGTCTTAATTTCATAATTTGTCTTTATTCATATAAAAAGATAAAACTTTTAGTGTTTACATATGCTTGGGCACTATGGTAGCTATTTTAGACATTGTAAACCTAGCTCAATGGCCATTTAGAATTTACTTTAAAATATTGAGTGCTATGATCCAAATATTTTTAAAAGATAAGTTGTAAATTTTAAGCATAAATAATGATTGAAATCAGGCTTCCTAATGAACCCATGCGATCCTAAATTGCCAACATAGATATTCTTTTCTTCAAAAGGATTTTATTTCTGGAAACTCATGGCTACTCTCTCTGCCCCTGGGCCTTTGTCAGGGATATGGGATGTACACTGGCTTATATCCCTAGGCACAAGTACTAGGGAGAAAGTTAGGATATTTGTTCCTTCCATTTCAGAAGACTCCAAAGTTGTTTAATTTGAACTCTCTCTTCCCAGAGTTCAACATACTTGAGCAAGAGGAATTATTATCAAACCCCATAAGATAAAATATCCAATTATTCTTTCTCTCCTGATAAAGGATGGCTACTCAGCTGAAATGTGCACAATCAGTAAAACCACACTGGAGGTCTTTCAAAGGGCAAAAACTCTCCTCTCTAAGATGGAAGTGGCAATATTCCTTTAAGCTAGTTCTATATTTTATAAGATAAATTTTTGTTGAATCTCGAAGCAAGGAATGCTTATTCCTTTGATAATGACCAGGATAATTCCTTTGTGGGGAAAAAATACTCATCTTAAATGGAACAATCACCTTCAAATCTTTATATTCAATACAAATTGAAATTTCTCTTTAAAATAAGGTAAAGCATAGCAGTAGCCAACTAGAAAGCAAAGAACTAAATGCAAAACTTATCAGTTGTATAAAGTTACCTCATATCATAAAAAGAATCCTCATAAAAAATCAGACCTAGTTGCTAGGTCAATATTCAACTCTTATAAATTTAGTTATACTACCAACTGGAGTACGACAAAACCGCATCTTAATATTTGAATCCAGATTCACCATAAAGCCCAACAGTTACAAATGGGTTCACAGCACATTATGACTAAGAAGTAATAAAGGATCCAAATTTCTGATTGTTACCTTAAATACATTAATAAACAGGAAAAAAGTAAGCTTTTTTCTTAGCATAAATTAAAAATATTTTTTCAATGAAGTTCTTCTAATAGCTAACACCTTCAACATTGCGGGGGAAAAATTTTAATTCTATCAAAAGTACAGTTTCTAGATACAAGTAAATATTCTCGATACAAGTAAATATTTAACTTTCAGGGGAGGCTTCAAGATGGCAGTCTAGGGGCATTTTGTATTCACTTCTTCCACACACACAACAAAAACCAAAATAGCAAGTAGATAATCACACTTTGGAAAAACCATCCAAGAGAGAACACTGGAATCTAACAGAAAAGTGATAGGAAATATCTAAAGCAAGAAAGGAGAAGGAAGTGAGGCAGCCTACTCAGCCAGAATCTGCTGGGAGCCAAGAGAGGCTAATATGGGGAAAGTGTAAGTGAGAGACCCTCAGCAATCCACATTCCCACCATGGACTCCTGCAATCCTGCTCATGGGACAGCCCGTTGACTCTCTTGGGCCCTGAAACTAACATAGGGAGCTACAGAGAGATCATACAACCACGACTCTGCCCTATGGAGGAAGCTCATGCTGGATCTCTCACATTCCCTGAGACCTTAGCAGCTACAGCAAGGTGCCCTTTTAGAACTCCACCCCTAACACACTGCACACTGTCCTGGAGCCCAGTGGTGCTGTAGCTGAGGTGCAAGACAAGCATCGGCTGCTGCCCGAAGGGCTGAAGCACGAGTACCACAGGCTACTGCACATGGGGCAGAGGGGCAACAGAGGTCTGGGATACTGTCTTTAGAACTGAGGTGCAAGTGAAACACAATTCTAGAGCCCTGCACCCATATACTGAGCACTGTCTTGGAACCCAGCTGTGCTGGGGTGGAAGGCCCAGAGAAATGACAGCTACTGCACCCAGGACCTAGGCATGAGCAACTGTGGGCTGCTATACATGTGGAAGTGTCACCAAGGTGAAGGCTACCACCAGGGCTGAGCAAGGTGCCATTCAGAGTCCCACCCCCAACAGACTGAGGACTACTCTGTAGCCCTGCAGTGCTGGGACTGAGACTCAAAAGAAGACCTGACTGCTGACTTCAGGGCTGAGGTGCATACAGTTGCAGGCTACCACATCCAGGCTGAAGGATGAGTGCTCCCAGGAATGAAGTATAAGTAACATGCATGCTTCCCACCCGACAGCCCAGCCACTGGTGTCTCCCACCCTAGCCTTCCACTGGTGGCCTGAGGATTGCCCCACCCCTGCCTACCATGGCTAGTACCTATACATATCATCAGGGAAGCTGAGGGCCAGCCTGCCTGGCACAGCTTCACCCCTTCCCACTGTGCCAAAGCACACAGTCTAGGGGGCCACACTCACTCAGCCCAGTACACCATTGCTGGCACTGGAACATTCCTCCCATGGGCCTACCCACCCAGCCACTACCACCACAGCTGGGACCTACTTGCATACACCACATGCAGGCCTGGAGACTCAGCCATTCAGCCCATTGCAGCCACTGCCAACACCAGCCTGCACCACTCAGGAACCAGAGGGTTGTTTTGCCACTGGCGCTGCCACTGCCCATGCCACATAGGATGGCCAAGGGCCCCAAAACCTTCCCACTTCCCAGCCCACACCTGCCATACTGGGATCTGAGTAAGCCACCTGGAGTCCCAAGAATCAGCCCACCAGGACCCTCAAACACTAGTGCTACCTAAGCCATTCTGGGGCCCACAAACAGGCAAGCTCAGTCCACTGGTGCCACCACTAAGGTCTGAAGCCTGGTCTACCCGGCATCCAAATATCCAGCAAAACTGTACCATAGCCTCCACTAATAATTGCACCCTAAGCAACTGAGGAAACCTCAGATTCTACTGATGCTATTTACAGCCAAAGAGATTATACAGAGTCTACACTACTACACTCATCTAGCATCAAAACCAAAGTGCACTACCCTATCAACATCATAGATTCAAAGGAAGTGGAGGGTATGGGAGATGAAAAAAGTAGATTAATGAGTACTAAAATATTGTTAGATAAAGTTATAATTTCTGCCATTCAAAAGCAGGGTAGAGTAATAACATGTTATATATTTCAAAGTAGCAAGAAGAGAGAATTCAGATTGTTCCCAACACATCCAAATGGCAAATACTCAATGTGATGGACACTCCAAATACCTGACTGGATCATTACACATTCTATGGATGTAACAAAATATCATGTCTATCATATAAACATGTAAAATACTATGCATTAATTTAAAAAGTAAACAAAATGAAAAAATATTTAATTTATATACCTTTGAAAAATAGTAAGACAAATTAGACAAATAGTTCATCTCAAATCTTTTAGTATTTTTTCCATAAGAAAAAGAACTGCTTAAACTAAGCAAAAACAATACTGGATTTGACTTTTATAGAATATTACCTATAAAGAGTTATCCTACCTGGAAAAAAACGTTAAATTGTAGGTGGTCCCCCAAAATATTTCACAATATTTCTGTTACTGATAGAGGAAGAAGATTCTCAGTGTTTTTTAGCATTTAAAAGTTTGAAATTAGACTTTAGAAATATCAGCTAACATATCACTCCATCAAATTGGTTTCTGGGTAGCTGGTGATTTTGTGCTACAAATTCCATGCTGAATCCTACTAATTTTATGTCTCTTTCAAAGATCATAGAAGCTTTCATAGACCTCCCCAGGGATGTATTTTGAAAACAAAATGAGAAAATGCTTCTGAGAAATTTTTTTAAAAAGAATATTGGGGCCCAGTATAGAGCACTATTGAAGAGGAACATTACATAGCAAATCCACTAAAGCTTCCTCTCAGCTATAATACAGTCAACAAGATGGATTTGTCAAACTTCTGCTTATCAGTGAGCTTCTGGACTGTGTTCAGTCCTCAGGATATACTCCTTTGCAAGACACAAAATTAATCACTACAGACATTAAAACACTGTATCATGTTTATATAGCATACACTATATGGCAAGTGTTGTAAATCTTCATGTATATTAATTCATATGATCCTCATCACAATTCTATGATATGAGGTTAATAGTAAGCCTATTTTATAGATGAGTAGACTAGGCACTGAGAAGTTCTAGCAACTTTCTCAAAATCACACAGCTAATAGGTAGCAGAGTGGGTATTTTTTTCCCAGGTAATTTGGCTCCAGGACCCATGCTTTTAACCAGTATATCAATATAGATTGTCTTTTCTGATCTTATCTTTTTAACTCTTGTTCCCTTCCTCTGTTCCCATAGTCACCTTCTGGTTCCACACTTGCTGCTCCTGGTTTGCCTTTACCATTTTGCCTCATTTGCATTTGAAAATCCATCTGTTGCCAATCATTATGACTAGGGTGATGATACATCCTAGTTTCTCCAGTATACTCAGGGTTTATGCTTGTTGTATTGATATCATAATTCATAACACACATCCCCTCCCTCATTAACTCTCAAAATTTTCAGTGTGATGATAAATTTTATGACCACCCTAGTCATGACTGACTCAAAAACTTCATTAAAATGTTTTGGCTGGAAGCTCCCATCAGGCTGCAGACTTTATAACTGGGGCCACAAACCACCACCTATTGCCAGGACTCTCCAGTATTGCCAACAGTGTCCCTGAAAACAGGCTTGCAAATGATAGTTACTTCTCTTGTCTATAAAAATGAGATAATAAATCAGGAGAGGACAGTGTAAGGTATAACATATTATTCAATCTAACTCTTACACCTAAAAAGCCAAAATTAGATAAAGCAGATTGAGTTTGTTTGAAAAAAAGGCAGCTGAGGAATGGGGAAAAACTAACAGATGAAACTATTATAACACTCAAAGCCTTAGATTCCCACAAAAACCCATTATAATAGAATGAATAAACAATTTCATATATATATTATATATATATATACATTTTTTTTGAGATGGAATCTTGCTCTATTGCCCAGGCTGGTGTGCAATGGCACAATTTCAGCTCACAGCAAACTCTGCCTCCCGGATGCAAGCAATTCTCCTGCCTCGGCCTCTGGGTAGCTGAGATTTTAGGTGCCCACCACCACGCCTGGCTAATTTTGTATTTTTAGTAGAGACGGGGGTTTCACCATGTTGGCCAGGCTGGTCTCGAACCCCTGACCTCAGGTGATCCACCTGCCTCATCCTCCCAAAGCACTGGGATTACAGGCATGAGCCACTGCACCTGGCCTACAATTTCAACAACATTGAAGGACATGAGGTCGGTTCTCAAAAATCAGTTGTATTTTGATGCACTGTCAATAAACAATCTAAAAATGAAATCAATAAATAATCACACTATCAATAACATCAAAAAGAACAGAATTCTTATAAATAAGTAATCGAGGAAGTGTAAGACTCAGACATTGGAAACAATAAAACATTGAAAAAAATTTTAAAAATTAACAATCATTTATTAGTGTTTGTGAATTGGAAGACTTAATATTGTTAAGATAGCAATAATCCCCAAGTTGATCTACAGATTCAACGTAATCTTTATCAAAATCACTGCAACCTCTGCCTCCTAGGTTCAAGCTATTCTCCTTCCTCAGCCTCCTGAGTAGCTGGGACTACAAACCACCCAGCTAATTTTTGTATTTTTAGTAGAGATGGGGTTTCACCATGTTGGCCAGGATGGTCTCGATCTCTTGACCTCGTGATCCACCCGCCTTGGCCTCCCAAAGTGCTGGGATTACAGGCGTGAGCCACCACACCTGGCCAAAAGCTGATTCTAAAATTCATATGGAGTCAGAAGAATCCAGAATAGGGAAAACAATTTGAAAAAAAAAAAGGGACAAATTTGGAGAACTCACCCTTCCCAATTTTGTAACCTAGCTACAAAACTACAACAATCAAAACAATATGGTATTGACATAAAGACAGAAATAGAGATGAATGAAATGGAATTGAGAATACAAAAATACATCCTTATGTTTATGATTGATTTTTGACAAGGGTGCCAAGACAATTCAACAGAGAAAGAAGAGTCGTTTTAACACATGGTTCTGGGACAAATGGATATTGATATATAAAAGAATAAAATTGGAAAAGCTCCCTCACACCATAAACAAAAATGAACTCAAAGTAGATTGTAGACTTACATGCAACTTCTAAAACTGTAAAACTCACAAATGAAAATAGGTAAATCTTCATGACCTTGATTTGTCAACAATTTCTTAGACATAACAGCAAAATCACAAGCAACAAAAGAAAAAAAAGTGAATTGTGCTTCAATAAAATTAAAATATTTTGTGATTCAAACATCACCATTAAGAAAGTGAAAAGACAGCCCATATAAGGGAATAAAATATTTGAAAAGTGCATATCCAGTAAGGAACTAGTACCCAGGATATATTAACAACTCTTACATCTCAACAATAAAGACAAATAACTCAAACAAAATGGGATTTGAATAGAGGTTTTTTTTGAAAAGGATTTGAATAGAGGTTTTTCCAAAGAAAATATGCAAATGGCCAATAAGCACCTGAAAAGATGCTTTAACATCCATTAGTCATTAGGGAAATGCAAATAAAAATCACAACGAGGTATTAACCACTTATCAGATATATGGTTTGTAAATATTTTCTTCCATTGCTTTTTCACTGTATTGTTTCCTTTGCTGTGCAAAAGCATTTAAGTTTGATATAAACCCACTTGCTTATTTTTGCTTTTATTGCCTGTGCTTTTGGTATAGACCCAAGAAATCATTGCCAAGACCATGTCAAGATGATTTTCCCCTATGTTTTCTATTAGCGGTTTTACAATTTCAGGTCTTATATTTAAATATTTTGAGTTAATTTTTTTGTATAATGTAAGATAAGGATCAAATTTTACTCTTTTGTAGGTGGATATTCAGTTTTTCTAATACCGTTTGTTGAAAAAAAAAATCCTATCCCAATCGTGTATTCTTCGCACACTTGTTGCAGAATAGTTGGCTATATATGTGTGGGTCTATTTCTGAACTAGCTATTCTGTTCCATTTGTCTACATATTGTCTTTATGCCAGTACCATACTGTTTTAATTACAGTGGTTTCATAATATATTTAGCAAACCATATTTCTGAAAAGGGGTTAATATCCAAAATACATAAAACTCTCATAGCTCAATAGCACAAAACAAATAAACTGATTAATAAATGGACAAAGAACTTGGATAGACATTTCTCCAAAGAAGACATACAAATGGCCAACAGGTATATGAAAAGGTAATCAACATCACCAATCAATTTTCAGAGAATTGCAAATTAAAGCCATAATGACATACTACCCCATACCTGTTAGTATGACTATTTTTTTAAGAAAAAAGTAAGTGTTGGTGATGATGTTGTGAAATTGGCCCCTCACACATTGCTGGTGGTAGCGTAAAATAGAGCAGCCAATATGAAAAATTGTATGGAGGTTTTTCAAAAAATTCAAACCAGATATGCCATATAATCCAGCAATTTCACTTCTAGATATAAATTAAAAATAACTGAAATCAGAATCTTGAAAAGATATCTGCACTCCCATATTTATTATATCATCATTCGCAATATCCAAAATATTGAAACAATGTAAAACATCCATTGACAGGTAAGTAAAGAAAATGTGATATAAACATACAATAGAATATTATTCAGCCTTAAAAAAAATAAGGAAATCCTGTCATATGTAACAACTTGATGAACCTAGAGGACATTATACCAAGTGAAGTAAGCCTTTCACAAAGGACAAATACAGATATATCTCATTTTATTTGTGCTTCACTTTTTTTCACCTCACAAATATTGCATTTTTTTTTCACAAATTGAAGGTTTGTTGCAACCCTACTTCAAGCAAATCTGTTAGCTCCATTTCTCCAAATATATGCTCATTTCATATTTCTAGGTCATGTTTTACCAATTCTTACAAAACTTCAAACTTTTTCTTCATTATTATTATATCTGTTATGGTAATCTGTGACCAGCGATGCTTGATGCTACTATTGTAATTGTTTGAGGACACCACGAGCTGTGCCCAAATAAGATGGTGAACTTAATAAACGTTGTGTGTGTTCTCACTGCTCCACTAACCAGCCATTAATCCATCTCTCTCCCTCTTTTCAGTCTTTCCTATTCCCTGAGACACAATATTGAAATTAGGCCACTTAATAACCCTGCAATGGCCTCTAAGTGCCGAAGTGGAGGAAAGAGTCACACATCTCTCACTTTAAAACAGAGGCGAGAAATGATTAAGCATAATAAGAAAGGCATGTCCAAAGGTAAGACTGGTTGAAAGCTAGGCCTCTTGCACCAAACAGCTAGCCAAGGTGTGAATCCAAAGAGAAAGTCCTTGAAATAAATTAAAAGTACTACTCCAGTGAACATGCAAGTGGTAAGAAAGTAAAATAGATATGTAGAAAATTTTAATGGTTTGGATAGAAGTCAAACCAGCCACAACATTCCCTTAAGCTAAAGCCTAATCCAGAGCAAGAACCTAACTTTCTTCAATTCTATGAAGACTGAAAGAGGTAAGGAAGCTGTAGAAGAAAATTTGGAAGCTAGCAGAGGTTGGTTCCTAACGTTTAAGAAAAAAGCTATCTCTGTAACATATAAGTATAAGATGAAGCAGCAAGTGAGGATTCAGAAGCTACAGTAAGTTAGCAGGAAGATCTAGCTACAGTAATTGATGAAGGTGGCTACACTAAACATTTTTCACTGTAGACAAAAGTCTTATACTAGAAGAAGACGCCATCTAGTTAGAGTGAAGTGAGCCTGGCTTCAAAGCTTCAAAGGACAGGCTGACATTCTTATTAGTGGGTTAATGCAGTTGGTGACTTTAGGTGGAGGATAATCATTCCAAAAATCCTAGGAGCCTTAATAGTTATGCCAAATCTACTCTGTTTGTTTTCTATAAATGGAACAACAAAGTCAGATGACAGCATATCTGTTTGCAGCACGGTTTACTAAATATTTCAAGTCCATTATTGATAACTACTTCTCAGAAGAAGGTGCTTCCTAAATGTTACTGCCCATTGACAATGCACCTGGTCACTCAAGAGCTCTAATGGAGATATAGGAGGAGATTATTGTTGTTTTCATCCCTTCTAACAAAATATCTTTTCTGATGAATCAAGTAGTCATTTTGACTTTCAAAGTGTATTTTTTTTTTCACTTCACATAATTTTTTTTTATTATTATACTTTAAGTTCTGGGATACATGTGCAGAACGTGCAGGTTTGTTACATAGGCATACAAAGAGCGTGTGGTATATCTATAAAATGGAATATTATTCATAAATTAAAAAATAACCAACTACAGACACATGCTCTGCCATGAGTGAACCTCAAAAATATGGGAGTTGAACAATGAGAACTCAAGGTGTATTTTTTAAGAAATACACTTCATAAGTCTATGGCTGCGATAAATAGTGACTCCTCTAACAGATCTGGGTAAAGTAAATTAAAAATCTTCTAGAAAGGATTCACCATTCTAGAAGGTAAGCTGGTCAGTGGAGCAGTGACAACACACATGACTATTCATAATTAAGAACATTCATGATTCATGAGAAGTCAAAATATCAACACTAACAGGAACTTGATTCCAATTTGGATAGGCTCAAAACTTGAGTAGAGGAAATCACGACAGATGTGGTAGAAATAGCAAGAGAACTCTAAATAGAAGTGGGGTCTGAAGATGTGACTGAATTACTCCAATCTCATGATAAAACCCTAGCCAGGCACGGTGGTTCGGGCCTGTAATCCCAGCACTTTGGGAGGCCAAGGCAGGCGGATCACAAGGTCAAGACATCAAGACCATCCTGGCTAACACGGTGAAACCCTGTCTCTACTAAAAATACAAAAAATTAGCTGGGCGTTGTGGTGGGCGCCTGTAGTCCCAGCTACTCAAGAGGCTGAGGCAGGAGAATGGCGTGAACCCGGGAGGCAGAGCTTGCAGTGAGCTGAGATCGTGCCACTGCACTCCAGCCTGGGCAACAGAGCAAGACTCCATCTCAAAAAAAAAAAAAAAAAACCCTAACAGATGAGGAGTTGCTTCTTATGGATGAGCAAAGAAAGTGGTTTCTTGAGGGAGAATCTACTTCTGGTGAAGATGTTGTGAACATTGTTAAAATGACAACAAAGGATTTGAAATATAATATAAACTTAGTTGATAAAGTAGTGGCAGGGTTTGAAAGGATTGACTCCACTTTTGAAAGAAGTTCTACTTTGGGTTAAATTCTATCAAATAGTATCACATGCTACAGAGAAATCTGTCAGGAAAGGAAGAGTCTATCAATGTGGCAAACTTCATTGCTGTTTTAGCAAATCCACAGCCACCCCAACCTTTAGCAGCCACCACACTAATTTGTCAGCAGCCATTAATATTAAGGCAAGATCCTCTATCAGCAAAAAAATTATGACTTGCAGAAGACTCAAATAATCATTAGCATCTTTTAGCAATAAAGTCTTTTAAATTAAGGTACATATTTTTAGACATAATGCTACTGCACACTTAATAGACTACAGTACAGTGTAAATATAGCTTTTACATCCACTGGAATCCCAAAAATTCATGTGACTTGCTTTATTGCAATATTCACTTTATTGTGGTGGTCTGAAACTGAACTCAAAATATCCCCAAGGTATGCCTGTACTGCATGATTCCACTTACATGAGGTATTTGCAATAGCCAAACTCATAGAAGCTGAGAGTAGACTAGTGTGCCATGGGCTTGGGGGAGGACCAAATGGGGAATTGTTTAATAGGTGTAAAGTTTAGTTCTGTAAGATAAGCAAGTTCTAGAGATTTGTGTACCAACCTAGTGCCCATACCTAATAATATTGTAATGTGAATGTAAAATTTTGTTAAGAAAATAGATATTACGTTAAGTGTTCTTACCACAAAAAGATGGGGCCATGAGAAAGTGTTAGAGGTGATGGGTATGTCTATTACCTTGATTGCTGGGATACCTTCAAGAAATGTGTGCATATGTCCAAACTCATCAATTGCATAATATTAAATATGTGCAGTTTTGTGTATATTGATTATTCCCCAATAAAGCTATTAAAATCACAGTGAGATACCACCAACAATAAGAGTTGTTGAGAATATAGAGAAATTGAAGCCCTCATATACTGTTGCTGTAAACGTAAAGTGGTGCAGCCACTCTGGAAAATAGTTTGTTAATCCTTGAAAAGTTAAACATAGAATTACCATATGACATACTGAGAGCAGTTGCACTTCTAGGTATATATTTAAAAGAACTGAAAACAGAAGTCCAAAAAAACACCTGTAAATGAATGTTCATAACAGCATGATTCATAATATCCTCAAAGTGGAAACAACCCAAAGGTTCATCACTTAATGAATGGATAAATAAAATTTGATACATCTGAAGAGTGGAATATCATTTGGTTATAAATAGGCATGAAGTAATGATTCCATACTAAAATATGGTTGAACCTTGAAAACATCATGCTAAATGTAAATTTCATTTCTATGAAACTTCAGAATTGTCAAATCTACAGTGGCAACACGGATTAATGGTTGCTAGGGGCTGGAGTGAGAGGGAAATGGGAAATGACTACTAAGGGATATGGAGTTTCCCTTTGGGGTGATGAACATGTTCTGCAATTAGATAATGGTGATGGTTGTACAACTTTGTAAATATACTAAAAGTCACCGAATTGTACACATCGAAAATAAAATGTAAACAAAAAAATCTAAAAAATTATGTAAATAAAAATAAGCTTTAACATAAACAGCAAACTATCAATTAGGATCCAGGAAGACCAAATTAGAACCAGTGACAAAGTGTTTGAGTTTGTCGTATACTTTTGTGGACCTCACAAAAACCCTGTAAGAGGTCGTTTTTCCCAAGATGATGGTAAGGAGAATAGTCTATGCAGAACAATGTAACCCAGTGGCTCCTGGGGTTCAACTATTTCAAATGAAAGCACCCTCCCCTGCTTCAAGCATTAGGCTTCAGTGGACCTCTCTCCTACACATGGCCCTTAGGAATATCATTTTTGCCTTTCAATTCAGAGTCCTACTAATTCAGGAGACCATTCTCTTATTGACAGGAGAATCATGTTTCTTAAAATCTAAAATCTTATTATATCACAGATTTCAGTGAGGATCTGAATATTAAAGAGAAATAAATGGATTTCTAGAAGAATAAAATAGTGATTGTTTCTTTAATTACATTTTTGGCTATGAAAACATTTTAGTTCTCTCTTTTTAACAGAACTACCTGACAATATATTTATGGTGAATGAGTCACCACAACAAAATTATCCAGCCATTCCTAATTAATTTTTCATACATCCACATTTGAATTTATAGAACTTTTCTATAAAAGGTGGAAAAAGTAGTATAGGGGAAAAAATTGCTCTTTGACTTCTGTCCTTCAGCTCTTCAGCTCCCCACACTGGAGGCATAAAGTATTTTTAGATAATTTCTTGACAGCAAAATTATTTTCAACTTTAGTCTAGGGTTTGGAAACCTAAATATACAGAATATCTGCAAAAAAAAAAAATCTTATGAGGTGACTAACAGGAAAAAGTAATGTGTGTGTGTGTTTACATTTACCTTCAATGTATATGATTTGGCCAGCTAGTAGAGCCATTAAGAAGCTGTTAACAGTCTCCTAGGTAGTCAAGTGAATCATGGTGCTGGCAAAGCAGCCCAGATCCTACAATCTTGTAAATTGCTCTTGGCTGGGAAGCTACATGCATAGAGATATTCGACTTCATCTTCAGGAGCATTTACTTCAAGATACTTAATTAAATTTCAAAATCATTCCTTTGTTAGTTTTATAGATCAATAAAAGTTCTTTCATGTGAAAATTGGCCAACTATAAAGATGGAGGATGCTCCTGAACCATGGTTACACTTTGACCTAGATTGTACTTTGAGACAGAGCAGAAGATTCAAATACTTATTTATAAACACCCTCTAGTAATCACTGATGGTGACTGTTAGAAATATTAGGTCTTGGGTCTGCTGCAAAATTGAAATACAGAAAATACTTAAGCTGCCATAATTAGTTAAACCCAAGGAGAATTATCTATTTAAAACGTTCTTAATGTTATAGTTTGAAAACATTTAGAACTATCCCACTCAGAGTTTCAGAAGCTGAGCTTTCCCAATTTCTACGTTAAAAATTCTCATATGACTAGGTAAATTATACAAGTTTCTATCCCATTTTAAATGAGAATGTCATTTCCAGTGGCACCATGGCATATGAAAATTAATTTGGCAAAAATTAAATTACTCAGAAGTCACTGTATGACAACTCTCTAATAAGATGGCAATATAATCACTATATTTCTCTAGAAGATTAAGAAATTGTTCATCACATTCAGTGATGTCCTTCATTCCAGTGTGGGTATCAGTAAATGTATAAAATTGAATGCATTTTGTTTTTGAAACAAAAGCTAATAATTCCTACAGAAGCAATATTATTTGAATGATTAGGATTTGAGTTAGACAATAACATCAAATCAGCAGTCTAGAAAAGAAACCAAAGAAACCTTAAAAGCATGCAGGTAAAAGGACCTTAGCAAATATTTCATTTCACATATAAGGAATTGAAGTCAAGGAAGTTGAATGATTTACCCGAGGTCAACAAGCTGCTTCGTGACTAAACCAGATTATTTAAATAAATAAATCAACTGAAGTGAACAAAGCAACTCTATAAACCCCAGGTTTTTAGGGTGTGGTAGATACACATTAACTGTGATTATTTTGATTCTACTTTTTCAGCAAGTTGTTTCTTTTTCCATTCTTAATGAAAACATACATTGTAAAAGTACACTTCAGTACAGTACAAATGACATTTAATATCAGAGGAAAATTATTCCATTGCCCTTTTAGGCTTGGCTTAGTTTTGAATATTGCCTGGTACGCAGTGGATGCAATAAAAATTCAGTGAATAAAGAAATGGAATATTTTAGGCAATCAAATCTTCTTGATTCTGATTGTAACCTATTTTCAATAGCTTGAAAGAATGTAAGAAATGCAATTCAACATAATTACTTTTGTTAGTTTAATGTGAGATTATCACAACAGACAAAATCTCTATATTCAGCCTTTTCTAAAACTACGATTTGATATGAATGTGGTCTTTAAAGACTACACAATTTGAACTGCAATGTAAATGTGCCAAGGGGATCAGCAATGGGGAAGGAAAACATTTTTTAAGTGTGCTCAATAGTAAACAAATTATACATTTTGCACCTGCGAAATACATAATGGCCGAAAGTTACATTTTCTCTGTACTTCCCAGTAAGCCATGCTGTAAAAAACGGAAGTTCACGCTTTGAACATCGTTCATTTGTCTTTGTTCCTTCTTGTATCATATTGTACTATATACGAAGTTCCATCAAGTTAGTAGTTATTTAAGTAGCAAAATACTTCTTTACTGAAATGGCAATTTTTTTTAATTTTTATTTTTATTTATTTATTTATTATATTTTATTTTATTTTTTTTTTTGAAGCAGGGTTTCACTCTGTCATCGAGGCTGGAGTGCAGTGGCATGATCTTGGCTCACTGCAACCTCTGCCTCCCAGGTTCACGCGATTTTCCTGCCTCAGTCTTCCTAGTAGTAGGGATTACAGGTGCCCACCACTGTGCCTGGCTAATTTTTGTATTTTTAGTAGAGACAGGGTTTCACCATGTTGGCCAGGCTGATCTCGAACCCCTGACCTCAGGTGAAATGGCAATATTTTTGTTAAACTACACAATGGATGTGTGAAAAGATTTGAATGTGAAAAACTTAGCAGTAGTTTGTATTCCTTTTCTAGTCAAGTCTAATTTAATATGGTGACTTCTAAACCTCAAGATCCTATGGCTTCCAAAGAAGTGGAAAGAAAAAAAAATAAAATTGAGAGGCAAAGCATCTTTACTGAGGCCTGTCAAATTAGCATAATTGTATGCTCTCCTCATTTTTTTTGACAAGGATACTTATGTTTCACAGGCATACCATATAATGGAATGTCTATCACTAAAAATCCAGTGGTGACATAAGTTTCAGAGACATTTTCATCATGAGTCATTAGACTCATCGAACATCTTTCAGAGAATAGGCTTGTCTCTCTCTTCCCTGGGAGCAAGCTCCTTAGAGGATTCTCTGAAAGGCCAACTACCTTTCCATGCTGGATGCTGGCAGCAAGTCCCCAAAGATATAAAGCAAACATTGCCAATATTCAGTTGATATTTTTTGTCAGTCAAATTATTTTCAAATGCTACAGTTGTGCCTCTCAGTTAGCAGTGTAATAATGACATTAAGAAATATTAAGGATGTGAATCTGGAAACGTACCAGCAAAAATAATTCATTTCAGATTTTAATAAATGAAATATTTAGGATTTTATTCTTTTCTATGTAATTGGTTATAATTAAAATCTCCAGACAGCTAATAGCTAAGATCAGCTATCTCTGATTACCTTGGCTGTTATGAGTTGCATTTCTTTTTTTTTTAATATAAAACACACTTTATCTAATAGTTTGCACATGTATATTTTTATGTAACGCAGAAAATCTTGCTTAATGATTTTGGTTTTTTAAGAAATTAAATTTTCTTAATTTATTAGAAGTGATTTTATACAATTGAGGAGATAAGGAAATGTATTATCTGTAATAATTCTCAACTTGAAAACAATAGTATTGTAGAATTTTAAGAAAATTTGTATTTTTCCCACAGGAGAATTATATTAAAACTTAAAATATCCCAGGGTGTTACTTAGAGTATTTGAAAAAGCACCCCAGTGGATATTAGAAGACGTAATGAAGACATATTAGCCATATCAACTTTAGACTCTGATTCTATCACCATAACTAATCATACAAATTCTTCAGTATCCTCAGGTAACATTCAGAATGGAAGAAAAGTAGAGAATGACAAGCCACACTTTATTGATCTCATATCACTTTTCAGGCTTTAAATATTGCAATGAGAAACCATTTTAATGACTTTCATCTGGAAATTACTTATCACCTTTCAAGGACATAATGTAAAATTCAGTAGAAGTTAATACCGTTAACAGGGCAAGAGTTTCATGAACATATGTTTTTAAATGACCAAAGACAGGGTTATGATCTTGCTATAGAAACTTCAATAACACAGAAAAGAAGAATGTGGAAATTGATTATGGAATTTTTGTTGTTGTTGTTTTACTTGCTGTTTTATTTTGAAAGATTTCAAATTCACAAGTTCAAAGAACAAAATAATGAACTCCTATATACTTTTGACCAGTTGTTAACATCACACCACATCCCCACATTCTATCTCTGCATGTTTGTGTGTATACCCACACAGGTTTGTGTCAATAGGTATGTATGTGTATACATGTATTACATACATATTTCTATGTGTTTTATATATACACATATATAATATATATGAAGCATATTCATATGTGTGTATACACACACAGAAAGAGAGAGAGAGAAATTGAGAGAGAAAGAGAGAGTTCTTTTCATTTTTTCAAATCATCCTTAAGTGGACTATGGGCATCATGACTTTTTAAGCCCCAAATACTTAAGCATAAACTCTGAAGAGCAATGACATTTTCTATGTAACCAGAAAACCATTATCACACCTAAGAAAATCAACCTCAATGCAATATAATCCAAGGAAAAAATCTATAATAAAATGCCTGTATTGTTTCAAAAATATTCTTTATACTTTTTTTTTTCCATCTGAAATCCAATCAATATTACAAAATACTTTGGATTTAACTTTTATTTTTCATTTGTCTCCTTAAATTTAGAACAATTCCCTGTACTCCCTTCCCTTTGTTCTTTATGCCACTGAATCCTTTCAAGAGTTCAGGTCAGTTGTCCTGCAGAAAGCTCATATTATTGATTCATCTTTGTTGAAATTCAGGTCGAAGTTTTCTAGCAAGAATGATATATTGGTAGCATTGTGTATCATTGAATCACATCAGAATCCTCATTTCAAGCTATGTTCCTACTGGCAACAAAAAGCTTGATTACTTGTTTAAGGTTTCCATCATAAAGGAAAAATTACCCTTTGTAATCAAGGAGTATTTTGTGAGGTGAACAAATTGATCATCTATGTTTGAATCAAATCGGGAGTTACAAAATGGTGATTTTCTAATTGAATCATCTTTTCTATTTTAATTAACTGGCATTCTTCTGTAAAGAAGAGTTTTTCACCTTTCTCTGTCTTCCTTTCTCTCTGTCTCTCCTGTTTGGATTTATTGTTTTTCTTTAATATCAATATGGAGTCATGTTTTTAAAAATTTATTCAATGTGTTATAATTCATTACCATCATAATGTTACAAAATTTAGACTGCTTCAAGCTGGCTCCTGTATCCTTTTAGCCTTACCCCATCCTTGTGTATTTCTTCAGGCTTTCTGTTACAAGAAGATGTTTCAGGCTCAATTTGTACTTTCCTTTGCGCAGATGTGAAAAAAGCTATTTTTCCAAGGAGTCAAAATTCCTTTTGGTAAGATATTATATTTAGAAATCTAGATGTATCACTATGTTATACTGCTAGCTTCTCATTGCCACTAGGGTGTCATTGCTTCTAGACACTTTCAGGGACAGATCTAGGAAACCACACATACATACCCACAAATACACAGTTGAATTATAGATGTATATTATGGATGTATTATTCAACACATAGGTGAATTTTCATATATATAGAAGTATTGCATTTTATTTATAATTGCTGCAATATATAGGAATATATATGAATATATATATTTTTTTTGAATAACATAAAATTATTTTCACCTTTTACCACTCCATATTGGCATCTCCCTTTACCCACAGTAAAAGTTTAACAATATCTTTATTTTATACATTTGCTTTTTCCTAAAACACATAAATAACGCTTTTAGAAACACAACACCAATATCACTACTAACAGCAACCATACTAAGTAAAGTCTAATATTCTTTACAGTGATTGGGAAGTTTTCTGTGTCCCAGAATATATTCCATTAAAAGCATAGAGCAAGAATATTATATTCAATAGTTATTTGAATTAATTATTTACTCTGGTTTCATTGTCCATTTGAAAATATTATTTTTGTGTATTTCTCATGTGTTTTTATTCTTTTTAATTTTTTAATTTATTTTTGTCTATGGCCATATCACCTTGAATGTGCCTGATCTCATTTTTTTAATGTGAATCATTTTTTACATGATTCATAATGTAAAGCTATATACACAGGCATAGTCAGAGAACCCTCAATTCTCTCCCTACATCTTCTACATTCTGACATTCCTACGCATCACTTCCTGAGCTTCTCTATGCAAAAACAAGCAAACATGCATATATCAATTGTCCTGTTTAATTAAAAAAGGTAACATTTTATATATAATCTCGCATACCTTGCTGTTTTGACTTATCACTATATCCTGAAGTTTATGCCACATCGGCATATAAATGGCATCCTCATTTCTTGTTACTGCTGCCTCACTTTCAATTTTGAATGTAAATTCATAACAGACATGTGTCTAAGTTGTCATCAATATTTTTCAATTGACAAAAAACATTGTATGTTTTTATTATGTGCAACATGATATTTTGAAGAGTATACACATTGTGGAATAGTTAAATCTAGCTAATTAATAACCCTTTGCATATATTGTTGCATATTTGTGCAGATGACCACCAGCATAAATAACTAGAGGTAGATTTGCTTGTCAAAGGAAGTGCATATGTAGATTTGTTAGATATTTGCAAATTTACTACCATAAATTTGTATTATTTTGCAGTTCCATTTGCAATGAGTGAAAATTACATACTTTTTAAAGATTTCCTTAGTTTTAGTTTTTATTTAATGTACCTTTTTCTCCAAGGTCCCATCAAGATACATGTTTAACTGTCATGTCCTCCTAAGTTCTTATTGGCTGTTAGCAATTTGTTTCTTACTTTTCCTTGTTTCTGATGACATTGACAGTTTTGTAGAATACTATCCATATTTTCCCTTGACTGAGATTCATCTCGTGTTTTTTTCATGGTTAGATTGAGATTATAGGTTTTTAGGAAAGAAGACCATAAAAGTATATATGCCAATTTCATAAAATATAACATCATTTAAAGGGAACATTATCAGTATGACTTATCATTGTTGATGTCAACCTTGTTCACTTGGCTAAAGTAATGTTTACCAGATTTTTCCACTATAAGTTTACCTTCCTGCTTCTTTATCATTCTTATTGGAAAGAAGTTGCTATGGAAAGCCCACACTTAAGGAGTAGGGAGTTATGCTTCATCTCTTTGAGGGCAAAGTACATAAACATTATGTCTTTATCCTATACTTTGAATTATAATCCAATACCACTTCATATCTTGTTGCTCAAATTGTTCCACTTTTGGCCATTGGGAGCCCTTTCA
Source organism: Pongo abelii (assembly GCF_028885655.2). Taxonomy (NCBI): domain Eukaryota; kingdom Metazoa; phylum Chordata; class Mammalia; order Primates; family Hominidae; genus Pongo; species Pongo abelii. The sequence goes on along the minus strand of NC_071991.2, from coordinate 86,650,211 downwards.
TTTGGTTCCTGTGTCCCTTCTAACACACCCCTATCATTGTGTTTTTTTGCATGCTTTCTTACTTTCTGGTTCCACAATATGCTCCAGACTCACCTTGTACATTCTTGGCTCCAGTCATCTTTCCGAGAAACCCAGGCTGTTTTTTTATGGAAAATCATATTAGAAACCAAGCTCTGGATGCTAGGCATGTTCACTGCTATGAGAGGATCACTTTTTCTGGGTCCTCTCAGATGAAAAAGTAAGGAAATATACATGTATACTACTCTGTTTGCATTTACATATCTATAAATATTTTACAAGTATCTATCTATATCTGTCTTAAGCTAAAGATGAGTTCACATGAATGTCTTCAACTCAAATCCATTACCACTTAGATAATTTCTAGCTTTCTGCATTTGCTTATCTGTTTTCTACTATACCAACAGTGAGAAACCTGGCTCCCTTGATCCACTTATGTAACTTTTCAATTTGTATACATGAAGTGCTAACCTATATTTCTGTGGGATTATGACTATTATCAACTAGAGTACAGTGCTTATATAGAGATCTTTTTGCCTTTAGGCTCACAGACTTCACTTATTTCCAAAATTCCTTATGTCAGTACTCTTTTCCTCCACACCTTTCAATGAGGTTGTTTCATGTCCTTGTAATACAGTTAGATTCTTGCACCATACTTTGCTTTCCATTCTGGGATCTCCTACTATCTTAAATGAATTCATTTTAATTTGCATATATTAAGATTCACTGTTTGTGCTGTAAAGTTCTATGCATTTTTTTTTTTTTTTTTTTTTTTTGAGATGGAGTTTCCCTCTGTTGCCCAGGCTGGAGTGAAGTGGTGTGATTTCGGCTCACTGCAACCTCCACCTCCCGGGTTCAAGCGATTCTCCTGCCTCAGCCTCCTAAGTAGCTGGGATACAGGCACCCACCAACACACCTGGCTAATATTTGTAGTTTTTAGTAGAGATATGGTTTCACCATGTTGGCCAGACTGGTCTCAAACTCCTGACCCTCAGGTGATCCACCTACCTCCACCTCCCACAGTGCTGGGATTACAAGCATGAACCACCGTGCCTGACCAGCTCTACACATTTTAACAACTGCATAATGTCAGGTAAGCAACATTACAGTACTATACAGAATAGTTTCACCATCATAAAAAATCCTCTGTGCTTTTTCTATTCAACTGTCTCCTTTTCCCCAAGACGATCACCACTGATCTGTTTAGTGTAGTTTCACCATCATAAAAAATCCTCTGTGATTTTTCTATTCAACTGTCTCCTTTTCCCCAAGACCATCACCACTGATCTGTTCAGTGTATTCATAGTTGTGCCTCTCCCAGAATGTCATATAAATTGAATCATACCGTATGTAATCTTTTCAGATTTTTATTCAGCAATATATACTTGAAGTCTCTCCATGTCTTTTCATGGTTTGATAGCCATTCACTTTTATTGCTGAATAATATTCCATTATGTGGATGCATCACAGATTGTTTCCCCTTCCCCTATTGAAGGTTATATTGGTTGCTTCTAGTTTTGGGTAATTATTAATATGAATTAAATTGCTATAAGCATTTGCATGCAGTTTTGAAATGTGGAATACAGATATAAGTTTTTAAGTAAGTTGAATAAATATATAGGTGGACAATTGCTAAATTGCATGGTAACAGTATTGATAGGGACAGGAGGCAGAAAAGGGCGGGTCCTTGGCAAAACTTCACCCTCCAGCTGAAAAAGCCTGAAACTGCAGCCCAAAGTAAGAACTTACATCCCTGTTTTCCCACTGGAATGTTACATTTTCCTAAACCACTCATGGCCCTGCCCTGCCCTGCCCTGCCCCACCCTGTGCCTATAAAAACCCCAGACTCAGCTGGTAGACGGGACTATGGCTGGACATCAGAGAAAAGTAGCTTCACTTCAGAGGCACAACTTGTTGGCATAACTTCAAAGAAGAATCTATCTGGAGACAGCCGGACTTCAGGGGAAGATTACCTACCAACTTCATCCTGTTTTCATCCCTCCTTCCCACTGAAAACCACTATCATCAGCTATAAAATCCCTTGCATTTACCATTGTTCTATTCATTAGTGTGACCTTATTTTTCCTGGATGCCGGACAAAAGCTCAGGAGCAATGAATACAGATACAAAATGTCACACTGGCCCTTTACTCTTGCTGGCAGAAAGAAGCTGCCTCACATAAAAAGGCAAAGATCCACTGAGCTGTTAATGCTTAAGCCACCCATGAATGGCAGAGCTAAATGAGCATGTAATACACCCTCTGGGGCTTTGGGAGTAGCAGGCACCCCCACCTGGATGCTGCCACAGGGACTGCACAGAGTTCACTGCTGCTGGCACCCAAAAGTGGTCAGCCAGAGCCTGTACTCATTCACCTACTTATTCCCTCCCACAAGGGGATGAGCATGGTGAGCTGAGTAAATGGAGTTTGTTCCTGCCAGCAGTCAAAAAGCATTCGTTCTGTTTCCTGCACTCATTTGCCATCATGTTACCTCCAGCGAGTGGTAGACAGGGGCACGCCAAGCAAGTGAGGCACTCATGTTGCGAGTCCCATGAAGGGGTCAAGAAAATATTCTGACTCACTATGTTTAAGTTTATAAGAAACTGCTTCAGTTGTCTTCCAATGTGGCTGTATTATTTTGCATTCTCACTAGCAAGAATGAGAGGTCCACTTGTTCCACATGCTCACCAGCAATCACTATCGTCTGTTCTTTGGCTTTTAGCCACTCTAATAGGTGTATAATGACATCTCATTGTTGTTTTAATTTGCATTTTTCTAATGAAAAAATGATGCTGAGCATGTTTTCATATGATTATTGGTCATTTCATGGGTGAGATGTCTGTTCAGGTCTTCTGACCACTTTTTAATTGGGCTGTTCTTTCTTACAGTTGAGTTTTAAGAATTTTTAAAGTTTCTTTGATACAAGTTCTTTATCAGATATGTGATTTCCAATATTTTCTCCAAGTCTGTGGCTTCTCTTTTAAGTCTCTTAACAGTGTTTTTTGTGGAGCAGAAGTTTTAAACTTTTATTCAGTCCAACTTATCATTATTTTATGAATTGTTCTTTTGATGTTTTATCTAAAAATTCATCAGCAAACCAAAGCTCATACAGATTTTCTTCTATATTTTCTTCTAAAAATGTCATAGTTTTCCATTATACATTTAAGTCTATGATTCATTTAAGCTTATTTTTTGCATAAGGTCTCTGTCTAAATATACAGATGCACAATATTTTCAGCACAATTCCTAAAAAGAATATCTTTTCAGCACTGAATTGTCTTCATGCCTATTGACTATATTAATGTGGTTTTAATTCTGGGCTCTCTATCATCTTTCACTCATCTATTTGTCTACTCTTTTACCAGTATACCACACCATCTCAAATGTTGTAGCTTTAGTTTAAATCTTGAAATCAAGTAGTGTGAGTCTTTCAACATTGTTTTTCTTCTTTGGTTTTATATTCTAGATCTTTCACCTTTCCATATAAACTTTAGAATCAATTTGTTAATTTCTACAAAATAGCATGCTGAGCTTTTGATGGGTATTGTGTTGAATCTAGAAATCGGGTAGGAAAGAATAAATATATTGAGCCTTCCAATACATGAACATAGAATATCTTTTCATTTATTTAAATGTCTGATTATTTTTTATGAATGATTTGCAAGTTTTGACATAAACAGCCTGCATATATTTTGTTAGATTTATATCTATGGTTGTTTTTTGCTTGCTTGCTTTGGTGCTATTGTAAATCGTAATAATTTTAAATTTCAAAACCCTATTTTTCATTACGGATAGAAAATTTTTCATTACTGATAAAAGCAATTAATTTTGTGCAATGACTTTGTGTCTTATAGTCTTATTATACTAGCAACATAATGAGTTTTTTGTAGAGTAATTGATATTTTCTACATCTGTCATCTGCTAATAAAGACAATTTTATTTTTTCTTTACAATATGTATATCATTTAATCTTTTCTGTCTTTTATTTCATGAACTAGGACTCCCAGAACAATGCTGAATAAGAGTGATGGAAGAGGACATATTTGCTTGTTCCCAATCTAAGAGGAAAAGGATCCAATGTCTCACCATTAGTTACAGTTTACTATTTTTAATGTGCTTTGGATTTTGTTTGTTAATATTTTGTTGAAAATTATTGCATTGATATTCAGTTTATTTTTTAGACAATTTTTGTCAGTTCAGGAAAAGTGTCATACTTTACTAATAGCAAATAATTTAGAAGTTTTATATCTTTTTAAGTTAAAATAATTTAGGTAGAATTGGGATCTATTTCTAGATCTATAATCATATCATCTGCAAACAGGGGTAGTTTAACTTACTCTCTTCCTATTTGGATGCCATTTATTTTTTTCTCTTGCCTGGTTGCTCTTGCTAGGACTTCCAATACAATGCTGAATAGAAGTGGTGAAAGAAGGCTCGTCTTGTGTCACCTTTCAAGGGGAATGCTTCCAGCTTTTGCCCATTCAGCATGATGTTGTCTGTAGGTTTGTAATAGACAGCTCATATTATTTTGAGGTACGTTCCTTCAATATCTGGTTTATTAAGAATTTTTAACGTGAAGGATGTTGAATTTTATCAAAAAATTTTTCTGAATCTTTTGAAATAATCATGGTTTTTGTCTTTATTTCTGTTTATGTGAGGAATCACATTTCTTGATATGCATACCAAACTTGCACCCTGGGATAAAGTCTACTTGATCATGGTATATTAGTTTTTTGCTGTTCTGCTGGATTCAGTTTACAAGTATTTTGTTGAGGACTTTTTATCGATCTTCATCATGGATACTGGCATGAAGTTTTCTTTTGTTGTCATGTCTGTGGCAGATTTTAGTCACAGGATGATGCTGGCCTCATGGAATGCGTTGAGAAGGAGTCCCTCCTATTGAATTTTTTAGAACAGTTTCAGTAGAAATGGTACCAACACTTATTTGTACATCTGATAGAATTTGGCTGTGAATCCATCTTGTTCTGGGCTTTTTTGTTGTTAGGCTATTTATTACAGATACAATTTTGGAGCTCATTATTAGTCTGTTCAGGGAATCAATTTCTTCCTGGTTCAGTCTTGGGAAGGTATATGTGTCCAGGAATTTATCTATCTCTTCTAAGTTTTCTAGTTTGTGTGAATAGAGGTATTCATAGTAGTTTCTGATGGTTATTCTTATTCTTGTGAGACAGTGGTAACATCCTGTTCATAATTTCTAATTGTGTTTATTTGAATTGTCTCTCTTTTCTTTTTTATTATTCTAGCTAGTGGCCTATCTTATTGATTCTTTCAAAAAACAAACTCCTGGGTTTTTTTTATCTTTTGAATGGTTTTTTGTGTCTCAATTTCCTTCAGTTCAGCTCGGACTTTGGTTTTTTCTTGTCTTCTGCTACTTTTGGGGTTGATTTGTTCTTGCTTCTCTATTCTTTTGGTTGTGTTGTTTGGTTGGTAATTAGGGACCTTTCTTTTTGATGTGGGCATTTAGTGTTATGAATTTTCCCTTTAACACTGCCTAAGCTATATCCCAAAGATTCTGAGATGTTGTGTCTTTGTTCTCATTAGTTTCAAAGAACTTCTTGATTTCTGCCTTAATTTCATTATTTACCCAAAAATCATTCAGGAGCATGTTGTTTAATTTCTATGTAATTGCATGGTTTTGACCGATTTTCTTAGTCTTGACTTTTATTTTTCTTGTGCTATGATCTGAGAGGGTGTTTGATGTAATTTACGTTCTTTTGCATTGGGTGAAAAATATTTTCTGTCCAATTATGTGGTCGATTTTAGAGTATGTGCCATGTGGTGATGAGAAGAATGTATATTCTGTTGTTTTGGAATGGAGAGTTCTGTAAAGGTCTATGAGAGCCATTTGGTTTAATGATGAGTTCAAATACTAAATATATTTGCTAATTTTCTGCCTAGATTATCCATTTAGTATTGTCAGTAGAGTGTTTATTCTCCCACTATTATTGTGTGGCAGTCTACATCTCTTTGTAACTGTCTAAGAACTTGCTTTATGAATCTGGGTGTCCCTGTATTGGGTACGTTTTTCTGTTGTTTTCTAGTTGTTTTTGAGTTAGTTATATATCTTATGTTATTCTTTTCATTCTTATTGATAAAATAGGCAAGAACTAAGAATTTATATATTTAAGATATTTAGGTCTTCTTGTTGAATTGAACCCTTTACCATTATGTAGTGCCCTTCTTTGTCTTTGAAATTAGGATTGCAACCCTGCTTTTTTCTTTTTTCTATTTGCTTGGTAGATTTTCTTTCAACTCATTACTTTGAGACTGTGGGGGTCATTACATGGGAGATGAGACTCTTAACGACAGCATACCATTGAGTTATCCAGAACACCCCATACTCTCAGCCCAAAAGGTCCATCAGCTGATAAACAACTCCAGCAAAATTTCAGGATACAAAATACATGTATAAAACTCCCTACCATTCTTATAAAGCAACAACAGACAAGCCAAGGGCCAAACCAGGTAGGCCATTCTATTCACAACTGCCACAAAAAGAATAATATACCTAGGAATACAGCTAACCAGGAAGATGAAAGATCTCTACAATGAGAATTACAAAATACTGGTCAAAGAAATCAGAGATGGCACAAACAAATGGAAAAATATCCTATGCTCACAGATAGGAAGAATCGATACCATTAAAAAGGTCATACAGCCAAAAGCAGTTTATAGATTCAACGCTACTTCTATCAAATGACCAACTACATTCTTCAAAGAACTAGAAAAAAACTATTTTAAAATTCATATAGAACCAAAAATAGCTTGACTAACCAAGGCAACCCTAAGCAAAAAGAACAAAGCTGGAGGTATTACATTACCTGACTTCAAACTATACTACAGGGCTACAGCAACCAAAACAGAATGACATTTGTACAAAAACAGACACACAGATCAATGGAACAGAATAAAGAGCACAGAATTCTGGCCTCACACCAATGACCATCTGATCTTCAACAAAGAAGAAAAAAACAAACAATGGGGAAACAACTGCTTATTCAATAAATGGTACTGGGATAACTGGATAACCGTATGCAGAAGATTGAAGCTAGACCCCTTCCTTATACTACATACAAAAATCAACTCAAGGTGGATTAAAGGCCTAAAAGTAAAACCCCGAAATATAATAACCCTGGAAGTCAATCTAAGTAATGCAATCCTGGACATAGGAATGGGCAAATATTTCATGACAAAGATGCCAAAACAATCGCAACAAAAGCAAAAATTGACAAGTGGGATCTAATTAAACTTAAGGGCTTCTGCACAGCAACAGACAACCTACAGAATGGGACGAAATATTTGCAAACTATGCATATAACAAAGGTCTCATATCCATAATCTGTAAGGAACTTAAATTCACAAGAGAAAAACAAACAATCCCATTAAAAAGTGGGCAAAGAACATGAACAGACGCTTTTCAAAAGACATGTATGGGGCCAACAAGCATATGAAAGAAAGCTCAATGTCACTGATCATTAGAGAAATGCAAATCAAAACCAGAATGAAATATCATCTCACATCCATAGAATGGCTATATTAAAAAGTGAAAAAATAACAGATGCTGAGAAAAGGGAACACATACTCCGTTGGTGGGAGTGTAAATTAGTTCAACCATTGTAGAAGACAGTTTGGTGATTCCTCAAAGACCTAAAGACTGAAATATCATTTGACCCAGTAATCCCATTGCTGGGTATGTAGCCAGAGGAATGTAAATCATTCTACCATGAAGACTGTAGCTTTTTTGGATAGTTGTTTATTACTTTATTCCACAGAGTTTCATCTGTTTAAACCTTCAATTTCATTTGGAGTCAATTTTGAAGATTCTGTTTTCCTAGGAAATTGTAAATTTTATATAGAATCTCAAATATATTTTGAAAGAGGTGTTTTAAATTTCCTCTGCTTTAATAATATTTCCCCTCATATTTTATTTTAAGTATTTGCCTTTACCCCCTTTTTCTTTTTGATTAGGCTAATTAGGGCTTTGTCTATACTGTTGAATTTTTATTGCAAAGCCACCATTTTGATTGACTTATAGTTCTAATAAGATTTTTTCTATTTTCTACTTTATTATATTTTTTTTCTTTTATTATTATTATTATTATTATTATACTTTAGGCTCTATGATACATGTGCGCAACGTGCAGGTAAGTTACATATGTATACATGTGCCATGCTGGTGCGCTGCACCCACCAACTCGTCATCTACCATTAGGTATATCTCCCAATGCTATCCCTCCCCCCTCCCCCTACCCCACAACAGTCCCTGAAGTGTGATGTTCCCCTTCCTGTGTCCATGTGTTCTCATTGTACAATTCCCACCTATGAGTGAGAATATGTGGTGTTTGGTTTTTTGTGCTTGCGATAGTTTAATGAGAATGATGATTTCCAATTTCATCCATGTCCCTACAAAGGACATGAATTCATCATTTTTTATGGCTGCATAGTATTCCATGGTGTATATGTGCCACATTTTCTTAATCCAGTCTATCATTGTTGGACATTTGGGTTGGTTCCAAGTCTTTGCTATTGTGAATAATGCCGCAATAAACATACGTGTGCATGTGTCTTTATAGCAGCATGATTTATAGTCCTTTGGGTATATACCCAGTAATGGGATGGCTGGGTCAAATGGAATTTCTAGTTCTAGATCCCTGAGGAATCGCCACACTGACTTCCACAAGGGTTGAACTAGTTTACTGTCCCACCAACAGTGTAAAAGTGTTCCTATTTCTCCACATCCTCTCCAGCACCTGTTGTTGCCTGACTTTTTAATGATTGCCATTCTAACTGGTGTGAGATGGTATCTCATTGTGGTTTTGATTTGCATTTCTCTGATGGCCAGTGATGGTGAGCATTTTTTCATGTGTTTTTTGGCTGCATAAATGTCTTCTTTTGAGAACTGTCTGTTCATGTCCTTCGCCCACTTTTTGATGGGGTTGTTTGTTTTTTTCTTGTAAATTTGGTGGAGTTCATTGTAGATTCTGGATATTAGTCCTTTCTCAGATGAGTAGGTTGCGAAAATTTTCTCCTATTTTGTAGGTTGCCTGTTCACTCTGATGGTAGTTTCCTTTGCTGTGCAGAAGCTCTTGAGTTTAATTAGATCCCATTTGTCAATTTTGGCTTTTGTTGCCATTGCTTCTGGTGTTTTCAACATGAAGTCCTTGCCCATGCCTATGTCCTGAATGGTAATGCCTAGGTTTTCTTCTAGGGTTTTTATGGTTTTAGGTCTAATGTTTAAGTCTTTAATCCATCTTGAATTGATTTTTGTATAAGGTGTAAGGAAGGGATCCAGTTTCAGCTTTCTGCATATGGCCAGCCAGTTTTCCCAGCACCATTTATTAAATAGGGAATCCTTTCCCCATTTCTTGTTTTTGTCAGGTTTGTCAAAGATCAGATAGCTGTAGATATGTGGCATTATTTCTGACGGTTCTGTTCTGTTCCATTGATCTATATCTCTGTTTTGGTACCAGTACCATGCTGTTTTGGTTACTGTAGCCTTGTAGTATAGTTTGAAGTCAGGTAGTGTGATGCCTCCAGCTTTGTTCTTTTGGCTTAGGATTGACTTGGCGATGCAGGCTCTTTTTTGGTTCCATATGAACTTTAAAGTAGTTTTTTCCAATTCTGTGAAGAAAGTCATTGGTAACTTGATGGGGATGGCATTGAATCTGTAAATTACTTTCGGAAGGATGGCCATTTTCATGATATTGATTCTTCCTACCCATGAGCATGGAATGTTCTTCCATTTGTTTGTATCCTCTTTTATTTCATTGAGCAGTGGTTTGTAGTTCTCCTTGAAGAGGTCCTTCACATCCCTTGTAAGTTGGATTCCTAGGTATTTTATTCTCTTTGAAGCAATTGTGAATGGGAGTTCACTCATGATTTGGCTCTCTGTTTGTCTGTTATTGATGTATAAGAATGCTTGTGATTTTTGTACATTGATTTTGTATCCTGAGACTTTGCTGAAGTTGCTTATCAGCTTAAGGAGATTTTGGGCTGAGACAATGGGGTTTTCTAGATATACTGTCATGTCATCTGCAAACAGGGACAATTTGACTTCCTCTTTTCCTAATTGAATACCCTTGATTTCCTTCTCTTGCCTAATTGCCCTGGCAAGAACTTCCAACACTATGTTGAATAGAAGTGGTGAGAGAGGGCATCCCTGTCTTGTGCCAGTTTTCAAAGGGAATGCTTCCAGTTTTTGCCCATTCAGTATGATATTGGCTGTGGGTTTGTCATAAATAGCTCTTATTATTTTGAGATAAGTCCCATCAATACCTAATTTATTGAGAGTTTTTAGCATGAACGGTTGTTGAATTTTGTCAAAGGCCTTTTCTGCATCTATTGAGATAATCATGTGGTTTTTGACTTTGGTTCTGTTTATATGCTGGATTACATTTATTGATTTGCGTATATTGAACCAGCCTTGCATCCCAGGGATGAAGCCCACTTGATCATGGTGGATAAGCTTTTTGATGTGCTGCTGGATTCTGTTTGCCAGTATTTTATTGAGGATTTTTGCATCAATGTTCATCAAGGATATTGGTCTAAAATTCTCTTTTTTTGTTGTGTCTCTGCCAGGCTTTGGTATCAGGATGATGCTGGCCTCATAAAATGAGTTAGGGAGGATTCCCTCTTTTTCTATTGATTGGAATAGTTTCAGAAGGAATGGTACCAGCTCCTCCTTGTACTTCTGGTAGAATTCGGCTGTGAACCCATCTGGTCCTGGACTTTTTTTGGTTGGTAAGCCATTGATTATTGCCACAATTTCAGCTCCTGTTATTGGTCTATTCAGACATTCAACTTCTTCCTGGTTTAGTCTTGGGAGGGTGTATGTGTTGAGGAATTTATCCATTTCTTCTAGATTTTCTAGTTTATTTGCGTAGAGGTGTTTATAATATTCTCTGATGGTAGTTTGTATTTCTGTGGGATCGGTGGTGATATCCCCTTTATCATTTTTTATTGCATCTATTTGATTCTTCTCTCTTTTTTTCTTTATTAATCTTGCTAGCGGTCTATCAATTTTGTTGATCCTTTCAAAAAACCAGCTCCTGGATTCATTAATTTTTTGAAGGGTTTTTTGTGTCTCTATTTCCTTCAGCTCTGCTCTGATTTTAGTTATTTCTTGCCTTCTGCTAGCTTTTGAATGTGTTTGCTCTTGCTTTTCTAGTTCTTTTAATTGTGATGTTAGGGTGTCAATTTTAGATCTTTCCTGCTTTCTCTTGTGGGCATTTAGTGCTATAAATTTCCCTCTACACACTGCTTTGAATGCATCCCAGAGATTCTGGGATGTTGTGTCTTGGTTCTCGTTGGTTTCAAAGAACATCTTTATTTCTGCCTTCATTTCATTATGTACCCAGTAGTCACTCAGGAGCAGGTTGTTCAGTTTCCACGTAGTTGAGCGGTTTTGAGTGAGATTTTTAATCCTGAGTTCTAGCTTGATTGCACTGTGATCTGAGAGATAGTTTGTTATAATTTCTGTTCTTTTACATTTATTGAGGAGAGCTTTACTTCCAAGTATATGGTCAATTTTGGAATAGGTGTGGTGTGGTGCTGAAAAAAATGTATATTCTGTTGATTTGGGGTGGAGAGTTCTGTAGATGTCTATTAGGTCTGCTTGGTGCAGAGCTGAGTTCAATTCCTGGGTATCCTTGTTGACTTTCTGTTTCGTTGATCTGTCTAATGTTGACAGTGGGGTGTTAAAGTCTCCCATTATTAATGTGTGGGAGTCTAAGTCTCTTTGTAGGTCACTCAGGACTTGCTTTATGAATCTGGGTGCTCCTGTATTGGGTGCATGTATATTTAGGATAGTTAGCTCTTCTTGTTGAATTAATCCCTTTACCATTATGTAATGGCCTTCTTTGTCTCTTTTGATCTTTGTTGGTTTAAAGTCTGTTTTATCAGAGACTAGGATTGCAACCCCTGCCTTTTTTTGTTTTCCATTTGCTTGGTAGATCTTCCTCCATCCTTTTCTTTTGAGCCTATGTGTGTCTCTGCATGTGAGATGGGTTTCCTGAATACAGCACACTGATGGGTCTTGAGTCTTTATCCAATTTGCCAGTCTGTGTCTTTTAATTGGAGCATTTAGTCCATTTACATTTAAAGTGAATATTGTTATGTGTGAATCTGATCCTGTCATTATGATATTAGCTGGTTATTTTGCTCGTTAGTTGATGCAGTCTCTTACTAGTCTCGATGGTCTTTACAATTTGGCATGATTTTGCAGTGGCTGGTACCGGTTGTGTCTTTCCATGTTTAGTGCTTCCTTCAGGAGCTCTTTTAGGACAGGCCTGGTGGTGACAAAATCTCTCAGCATTTGCTTGTCTGTAAAGGATTTTATTTCTCCTTCACTTATGAAGCTTAGTTTGGCTGGATATGAAATTCTGGGTTGAAAGTTCTTTTCTTTAAGAATGTTGAATATTGGCCCCCACTCTCTTCTGGCTTGTAGGGTTTCTGCCGAGAGATCCGCTGTTAGTCTGATGGGCTTCCCTTTGAGGGTAACCCGACCTTTCTCTCTGGCTGCCCTTAACATTTTTTCCTTCATTTCAACTTTGGTGAATCTGACAATTATGTGTCTTGGAGTTGCTCTTCTCGAGGAGTATCTTTGTGGTGTTCTCTGTAGTTCCTGAATCTGAATGTTGGCCTGCCTTGCTAGATTGGGGAAGTTCTCCTGGATAATATCCTGCAGAGTGTTTTCCAACTTGGTTCCATTCTCCCCGTCACTTTCAGGTACACCAATCAGACGTAGATTTGGTCTTTTCACATAGTCCCACATTTCTTGGAGGCTTTGCTCGTTTCTTTTTATTCTTTTTTCTCTAAACTTGCCTTCTCACTTCATTTCATTCATTTCATCTTCCATCGCTGATTACCTTTCTTCCATTTGATCGCATCGGCTCCTGAGGCTTCTGCATTCTTCACGTAGTTCTCGAGCCTTGGTTTTCAGCTCCATCAGCTCCTTTAAGCACTTCTCTATATTGATTATTCTAGTTACACATTCTTCTAAATTTTTTTCAAAGTTTTCAACTTCTTTGCCTTTGGTTTGAATATCCTCCCGTAGCTCGGAGTAATTTGATCGTCTGAAGCCTACTTCTCTCAGCTCGTCAAAGTCATTCTCCGTCCAGCTTTGTTCCGTTGCTGGTGAGGAACTGCGTTCCTTCGGAGGAGGAGAGGTACTCTGCTTTTTAGAGTTTCCAGTTTTTCTGCTCTGTTTTTTCCCCATCTTTGTGGTTTTATGTACTTTTGGTCTTTGATGATGGTGATGTACAGATGGGTTTTTGGTGTGGATGTCCTTTCTGTTAGTTTTCCTTCTAACAGACAGGACCCTCAGCTGCAGGTCTGTTGGAGTACCTGGCCGGCCGTGTGAGGTGTCAGTCTGCCCCTGCTGGGGGGTGCCTCCCAGTTAGGCTGCTCGGGGGTCAGGGGTCAGGGACCCACTTGAGGAGGCAGTCAGCCCGTTCTCAGATCTCCAGTTGTGTGCTGGGAGAACCACTGCTCTCCTCAAAGCTGTCAGACAGGGACATTTAAGTCTGCAGACGTTACTGCTGTCTTTTTGTTTGTCTGTGCCCTGCCCCCAGAGGTGGAGCCTACAGAGGCAGGCAGGCCTCCTTCCTTGAGCTGTGGTGGGCTCCACCCAGTTCAAGCTTCCAGGCTGCTTTGTTTACCTAAGGGAGCCTCGGCAATGGTGGGCGCCCCTCCCCCAGCCTTGCTGCCGCCTTGCTGTTTGATCTCAGACTGCTGTGCTAGCAATCAGCGAGACTCCGTGGGCGTAGGACCCTCTGAGCCAGGTGCGGGCTATACTCTCCTGGGGCACCGTTTCCTAAGCCCGTCGGAAAAGCACAGTATTCGGGTGGGAGTGGCCCAATTTTCCAGTTGCCGTCTGTCACCCCTTTCTTTGACTAGGAAAGGGAACTCCCTGACCCCTTGTGCTTCCCGAGTGAGACAATGCCTCACCCCTGCTTTGGCTGGCGCACAGTGCAGTCACCCACTGACCTGCGCCCACTGTCTGGCACTCCCTAGTGAGATGAACACGGTACCTCAGATGGAAATGCAGAAATCACCCGTCTTCTTCGTCGCTGGCACTGGGAGCTGTAGACCGGTGTTGTTCCTATTCGGCCATCTTGGCTCTTCCCCCCTACTTTATTATATTTTTATATTTACTTTTCATTTTTCTTTTGTTTTCTAGTTGTTTTTGAGTTAGGTATATATCTTATGTTATTCTTTTCATTCTTATTGATAAAAGAGGCAAGAACTAAGAATTTCCCTCAGATTACTGCTTTAAGTTATATCCAGTAGAATCTAATATAGTTTTAAAAATTATTTTTGCTTAGAAATTCTGCAAATTTAGTTTTTTATTTCCGTTTTACCTATATTCCATATAAAGTTTTTAAATTTTCAAGTTAAAGGGAATTTTTGGTCTTGATATTGTTATTAATTTCTAATTTATTGTATTGTGAGATGAGAATGTTATTTTTATTTCTGTTTTACAGAATTTGTTGTGATCAATTTTTGTAAATGATCCATATGCTTATAGGAAGTTTTATGCACGTCTATAATGTCTACATTATTGGTGTGTTGCTTTTGTCTATTGCACTAAGAATGTTATTTTAAACTCCCCATAATATTGCTTTATAGTTGTCTATTTTTTTCTGCATTATGAAGTTTTTGCTGCCTGTTTGGTGCAAAAAGATCCATATTGTTCTGTCTTTGATGTAAATTTTATCTTTTACTTTATAAAGTTTCCCTCTTCCTTTCATTGTTGCCTTTGGCCTGCTTTCTGCTTTGCCTGATATCAGTATTACAACCTCCACTTTTCTATTGTTTGTGTTTGTCTCTGAACGGTTGCCCATAACTTAACTTGCAGCCATCCTGAGTCACTTAATTTTAGTTTAACTGTATTTTGTGCACCACTCCAAAAATTCTTTGATTTGTTGAGTGAGCTAAGCCCATGTATATGTGTTAATATAATTGATACATTTGGCATCAAAGTTTTATTTTTTTGCTACATTTAATGTGTGCACTTTGTTATATTTACTGTTTCTAATTTCTGTATTTTTTTCTTTGCTGTTTAATTGTATTGCTTTTGCTATTTAGAAAGTTAATACTATTGCAGTAGTAGTTACCTTTAACACATTTCATAATGACTTAGTTCCTCCTTTTTAAAATTAGCTGTTTAATATTAGAATTGGTAGCTTTAGATATATTTATTTAGAAGTTATATATTTAGATACCTATATTTAGAATTGGTAGGCTTAGATATTGTTATTTCCATTTATTGTCTGTGAGGCAATCAATGAGCCTATTCTACTTTTCTCCTTTTATATACCTCCCATTTTTTCAGTTATGTTTTCTTCTCGTTTATTACAATTTAGAACACTGACATACTAATCTTCAACACTTGTACTCACCTGAATTTTATTCTTAGAGCTTCGCTTAAATACATTAAGTAAATACTACCAGTCTTTTTCCCAAAGTTCCCCCATCATGTGTTAATCAAATGAAATTTTTTATCTCTAGATGCCTCAAAAAGTGCTCATGAGTAAAATATTTTCAGATTATTTGAATGCTTACAGCATTTGCAGGGTTACAGCATGTTATATAACCTTAACACATTAAGGATACTGTGATAGAAAATAATCCTTACCTCAAATTTTCTTTCCTTTTTTTAAAACTTTTATTTGAGGTTCAGAGGTATATGTGCAGGTTTGTTATATAGGTAAATTACATGTCACAGGAGTTTGGTGTACAGATTATTTTGCTAGCAAGATAATAAGCATAGTACCTGATAAGCAGTATTTTAATTGTCACCCTCCTACCTCCCTCCACCCTCAAGTAGGCACCAGTGTCTGATTTCCTTCTTCAAGGTAATATATATTCAATGTTTAACTCCCACTTATAAGTGAGAACATGCGGTATTTTTGTGTTCCTATGTTACTTCGCTTAGGATAATGACCTCCACCTCTATCCATGTTGCTGCAAATGACATGATGTCCTTCTTTTTTATGGCTGTATTCCATGGTGTATATGTACCACATTTTCTTTATCCAGTCTAGTCTTGATAGGGATTTAGGTTGAATTCATGACTTTGCTACTGTGATAAATGCCTCAGTGAACATACATGTGCGTGTGTCTCTATGATAGAAGATTTATATTCCTTTGGGTATATGCCCAATAATGGATCACTGGGTCGAATGGTAATTCTACTTGGAGTTCTTCAAGAAATCACCAAACTGATTTCCACAATGGCTACACTAATTTACATTCCCAGTAGCAGTGTATACACATTCCCTTCTCTCTGCAACCTCACCAGTATCTGCTATTTGTTGACTTTCTAATGATAGTTATTCTGACTGGTATAAGTTAGTATCTCATCGTGGTGTTGATTTGCATTTTTCTAATGATTAGTGATGTTGAACATTTTTTATATGTTTGTTGACCATGCATATGTCTTTTTAAAAGTGTCTGTTTATGTCCTTTGCTCACTTTTTTAAATTTATTTTTTATTACTTTAAGTTCTAAGATGCATGTGCAGAACGTGCAGGTTTGTTACACAGATATATATGTGCCATGGTGGTTTGCTGCACCCATCAACCCGTTCATCTACATTAGGTATTTCTCCTAATGCTATCCCTCCCCTTGTCCCACCCCCCAGGCCTGGATGTATGATGTTCTCCTCCCTGCGCCCATATGTTCTAATTGTTCAACTCCCACTTATGAATGAGAACAATGGTGTTTGGTTTTCTGTTCCTTTATTAGATTACTGAGAATGATGGTTTCCAGCTTCATCCATGTCCTGGCAAAGGACATGAACTCATTCTTTTTTATAGCTGCATAGTATTCCATGGTGTATATGACTTTGCCCACTTTTTAACGGAGTTGTTTTTTGCTTTTTGATTTCTTAAAGTTCCTTATAGATTCTGGATATTAGACCTTTGTCATATGCATAATTTGCAAATATTTTCTCCCATTCTATAAGTGGTGTATTTACTCTGTTCTTAGTTTCTTTTGCTGTACAGAAGCTATTGAGATTAATTAGGTCCCATTTGTCAATTTTTATTTGGTTGCAACTGCTTTCATTGTCTTCATCATAAAATATTTGCCAGGTCCTATGTCAGGATGGTACTTCCTAGGTTATATTCCAGGGTTTTTATACTTTCAGGTTTTGTATTTAAGTTTTTAATCCATCTTCAGATGATTTTGAATATGGTGTAAAGAACAGGTCCAGATTCAACATTCTGCATGGCACTAGCCAGTTATTGCAACAGGGAGTTGCAATATTTATTAAACAGGGAGTCCTTTCCTCATTGCTTATTTTTGTCAACTTTGTCAGGGATCAGATGGT
The DNA here is from genome assembly GCF_028885655.2 of Pongo abelii. Taxonomy (NCBI): domain Eukaryota; kingdom Metazoa; phylum Chordata; class Mammalia; order Primates; family Hominidae; genus Pongo; species Pongo abelii. The sequence goes on along the minus strand of NC_071991.2, from coordinate 86,632,839 downwards.
TGTGAAACAGGAGAGTTCTCTTATCCCTCTTGCAGGGTGTTCAACAGGGGTGTGGCTCACTTCTTCTGTGCCCCACTGCTCAAACCCCTAGGGGAACCATGCAGACAAGCAGGTGAAGAGGTTGTGGGGAGCATTTTAGGGCTTCGATCCCATGGCAGTATCTAGGGGTGAGTGTTTACAATGCCTGAAGCCCAAACAGGCATGCATTACAGTGTGCTCTTTCAGCTTTGCTATCTACAGGCAGCTTGTGTTAATCAGCTCAATAAGACTCTACGCCTTGTCATAAGGACAGATGGCTTTTTGTATCCTGGGTTCTTGCCCTAGTGTACCAGAAAAATTGAATCACACATGGGCTTGCAGGATGAGTGCAAGGTTTTATTAAGTGGTGGAGGTAGCTCTCAGAGAAATGGAGATAGATGGGGAGCCAGAGGGGGATGGATTAGGAAGGTGGTCTTCCCCTGGAATTGGATTGCCCAGCAGCCAGACTCTCCTCTGACATCCCCAAGCTGAATTCCCTTTGGCATCCACATCATTTCACCATTCCTGGTCTGCTGGTGTCTACTGATGTCTATCAGTGTGTTCTGCTCCTCTCAACATCCAGCTGCTTGTGTCTGTGCCCACTGTGGTCTTGAGTTTTTATGGGCACAGGATGGTGGCATGGCGGGCCACAGTGGTCTTGGAAAATGCAACATTTGGGTGTAAAAGCAGGAGTGCCTGTTCTCACTTAGGTCCGTGGGCACAGGCCTGAGGGTAGAGCCCTCACCAAGGACCCCATCCTTCTCTATCCACCACTTCCCTGCCCCCATCCCATATCAGTTGCAGGTGTGCAGCATTATTTCTGAGCTCTCTATTCTGTTTCATTGGTCTATATTTCTGTTTTTGTAACAGTACCATGCATTTTGGTTACTATAGCCTCAGTATGATTTGAAGTTGGGTAATGTAATGCCTTCAGCTTTGTTCTTTTTGCTTAGAATTGCCTTGACAATTCAAGCTTTTTTGGGTTCCATATGAATTTTCAATTTTTTTCTTTTTTGTAATTCTGTAAAGAATGTCATTGGTAGTTTGATAGGAATAGCATTGAATCTGTACATTGCTTTAGACAGGATGGCCATTTAACAATAATTATTCTTCCTATCCATGAGCATGAAATGTTTTTACATTTGTGACATCTCTGATTTCTTTGAGCAGTGTTTTGTAATTCTCATTGTAGAGATCTTTCACCTCCCTGGTTAGCTGCATTCCTAGGTATTTTATTCTTTTTATGGCTATTGTGAATGGGATTGTGTTAGTGATTTGGTTGTCAGCCTGAATGTTGTTGTTGAATACGAATGCTACTGATCTTTGTACGTTGATTTTTGTATCCTAAAACTTTGCCAAAGTTGATTACCAGATGACGGAGTTTTGGGGCATAGACTATGGGGTTTTCTACGTGTAGATTCATATCATCTGCAAATAAGGATAGTTTGACTTACTCTCTTCCTATTTAGATACCTTTTATTTCTTTCTCTTCTTCAATTGCTCTGGCCAGGATTTACAGTTCTATATTGTATAGGAGTGGTAAGAAAGAACATCCAGGTCTTGCTCTGGTTTTCATGGGGAATGCTTCAAGCTATTGCACATTCAGTATGACGCTGGCTGTGGGATTGTCATAGATGGCTCTTATTTTTTTGAGGTTTGTTCGTTCAATGCCTACTTGTTGAGGGTTTTTAACATGAAGCAACATTCAATTTCATCAAAAGCCTTTTCTGCATCTTTTGAGATTATCATATGGTTTTTGTTTTTAAGTCTCTTTATGTGATGAATCGCATTTATTCATTTGCATATGTTGAACCAACCTTGCATCCCATTGATAAAGCCTCCTTGATCATAGTGCATTAGCTTTTTGATGTGCTGCTGGATTCAGTTTGCTAGCATTTTGTTTAGGATTTTTGCATGTCTATCAAAGATAATGGCCTGAACTTTTCCTTTTTTGTTGTGTCTCTGCCAGGTGTTGGTATCATGATAATACTGGCCTCCTAGAACAAACTGGAGAGGAATCCCTCCTCCTCAATTTCTTTGGAATAATTTTCATATAAATAATTCCAGTTCTTAACATATCTTACAGAATTAAGCCGTGGATCTATCAGGTCATAGGCTCTTTTGGGTTGGCAGGCTTTCATTACTGATTCAAACTTGGAACTTTTTATTGGTCTGTTCAGGAATTCAGTCTCTTCCTGGTTCAATCTTGGGAAATCATATCATTCCAGGAATGTATTCACTTCTAGGTTTTCTAGCTTCTGTCATAGAGCTGCTTGCAGTAGTCTGAGGTTTTTGTATTTCTCTGGGGTCAATGGTTATGTCCCCTTTGTCATATTCAATTGTTTTTATTTTTATATTCTCTCTTCTTTTCTTTAAGTCTAGCTAATGGTGTATCTATCTTATTAATTCTTTCAAAGAAAAAACTCCTGGAATTGTTGATCTTTTGTTTGCTTTTTTTGCATCTCAGTCTTCTTCAATTCAGATCTCATTTTGGTTATTTCTTCTCTTCTGCTGGCTTTGGGGTTGGTTGCCTCTTGTTTCTCTAGTTCCTCTAGTTGTGATGTTAGATTATTAATCTGAGATCTTTCTAACATTTTGATGTGGGTGTTTAACGCCATAAACTTTCCTCTTAACACTGCTTTAGCTGTGTCCCAGAGATCCTCTTATGTTGTATCTTTGTTTTCATTAGTTTCAAAGAATTTATTGATTTCTATTTTAATTTCATTATTTACCCACTAGTCATTTAAGAGACGGTTGTTTAATTTCCATGACATTGTATGGTTATGAGTGATTTTCTTAGTATTGATTTCAATTTTTTTTTGCATTGTGGTCCAAGAGAATGTGGTTGGAATGATTTTGTTTTGTTGCTGTTGTTTTTGAATTTGTTAAGAATTGTTCTATGGCCAATCGTGTGGTCAGTTTTAAAGTATGTGCCATATGCAGGTGAGAAGAATGTATGTTCCATTGTTCTTGTTGGAGAGTTCTGTAGATGTCTATTAAGTCCATTTGGTCAAGTGTTGAGTTAAAGGCCTGAATATCTTTGTTATTTTTCCGCCTTGATGATCTGTCTAATATTGTCAGTGGGGTGTTAAAGTCCCTCACTGTTATTGTATGGTTATCCAAGTCTCTTTGTAGGTCTACAAAAATTTGCTTTATGAATCTAGGTGCTCCTGTGTTTGGTGCGTATATATTTAGAATAGTTAAATCTTGTTGAGTTGAGCCCTCTATCATTATGTAACTCACTTCTTTGTGTTTTTTATCTTAGTTGGTTTAAGTCTGTTTTGTCTGAAATTAGAATAGCAACCCATGCTTCTTTCTGTTTTCCATTTGCTTAGTAGACTTTTCTTCATGCTTTTACTTTGAGCCTGTGGGTATCATTGCATGTGAGATGGGTATCTTGAAGACAGTATACAATTGGGTCTTGCTTCTTTATTCAACTTGCCAATCTGTGCCTTTTAATTGGGGCATTTAGTCCATTTACATTCAAGGTTAGTATTGATATGTGTGGATTTGATCCTGTCTTTGTATTGTTACCTTGTTATTATGAAGACTTGTTAGTGTGGTTGCTTTCTTGTGTCACTGGTCTCTGCAATTAATTGTGATTTTTTTGTGGTGAGCATTGATTTTTTCTTTCCATAAGCACTCCCTTCAGGACCTCTTGAAAGGTACGTGTGGTGGTAACGAATTCCCTTAGCATTTGCATGTCTGAAAATAATCTTATTTCTCCTTCGCCTATAAAGCTTAGTTTGGCTGAGTATGAAGTTCTTGGTTGGAAATTCTTTTATTCAAGAATGTTGAATATAGGCTTCCAATCTTTTCTGGCTTTTAGAGTTTCTGCTGAAATGTCCACTGTTAGCCTGATGGGGTTCACTTTGTAGGTGTTTTGGCACTTCTCTCTAGCTGCCTTTAACACTTTTTCCTTCATTCTGACCTTAGAGAATCTGATAACTATGTGTCTTGGGGATGGTCTGCTTGTGTAGTATTTTGCAGGGGTTCTCCACATTTCCTGAATTATTACATTGGCATCTATATTGAGGTTGGGGAAATTTTCATGGATGATATCCTGAAATATGTTTTCCAAGTTGCTTGCTTCCTCTCCTTCTCTTAGGGACACCAATGAGTAGTAGATTTGGTCTCTTTACATAAGACCACATTTCTCAGAAGTTTCGTTCATTCTTCCTTATTGTTTATTTATTTTTGCCTGACTGATTTATTTTGGAGAGCCATCTTCAAGTTCTAAGTTTTTTTTCTCTGCTTGGTTGATTTTGCTGTTAATACTTGTGATTGTCTTCTAAAATTCTTGAAGTAAGTTTTTCATTTCTATCAGACCAGTTTGTTTATTTCTTAAAACGGCCATTTCTTCTTTTATCTCCTGTATCATTTTACTGCATTCCTCAGAGTCCTCACATTGAGTTTTGACTTTCTGCTGAACATTGATGCTCTCCATTCCTATCCATAGTCTGAATTCTATTTCTGTCATTTCAGCCATTTCAGCCTGGTTAAGAACCATTGCTGGGGAAATATTACTGTTTTTGGGGGTAAGAAAACACTCTGGCTATTTGAGTTTCCAGAGTGCTTGTGCTGAATCTTTCTCATCTTTGTGGGCTTTGAAGTTACTATTCTTTGGATTTTTTTTCTTTTGTCTTCTTTGATGCCCTTGGGGGTTTGATTGTGGTATAAGATGGGTTCTGTTGACTTGCTTCTTTTCTGGAAGATTTTTAGGGGGTCAGGGTCCTTAGGACTCCTGGACTGCATACTGTCATTCTAAGGGGCTGGTATCAGGCCCCTGCCTTTTTTCTCTGACCTTTTGAGGTTAGAATCCTGCGTGCTGGAGGGGCCAACATGTTCCTGGACTGCTGGTTACAACACTCAATGGCTGGTGGCAGCCAAAGCACTTCACTGGGTGCTGGCAGTGGGATCTATGCATATTCATATATGCCAGCAGCAGTGGCAGTGTGGCAGGTTACATAGGCTGGGGTGGGGCACTTGAAGGCATGAGTCTGGTGTCTTCCCTGTGCACAATCATGCTGACAGCAGTTGCAGCACAGGGAGGGAGATGGGGCTGCTGGTTTCTATGCACATCTTTGCACTGGCAATGGTGCAGCAAAGGGGTGATATGCTTATGCCAGCAGCAGTGGCACGATGGTGTGCATGTGCCCACACATGCCAGTGGCAAAGAGGAGGCAAGGTTCACCCATGTGCACCTGCCCCAGCAAAGCAATGTGGTGGGTGACTGTAGGCAAGTGCATTCCTGCAAAGTGGCATGAGGGAGCCAGTGGTAGAGGGTGGCAGGTGGGCTAATGAGCACAGGCAGGTGCTGCCCTGCTGGAACTCTCTTGTGGTCAGGTGTGGTCTGTTACTGCAGAAGCTATGATAAGGGCCCTCAAGAGACACCCCAGCTGGGCATCCAAGGCTGCACTGCAAGTAGGCATGGCTAGGCTGGGGCTCCAGGAGAAGCTAGCATATGGCGGCGGGGGGGGGGGGGCTCTCAGGTCACACCAGCCCCAACTCATGGGCAGGATTGCTCTACTCTGTCCAAGCACTACAGTTCCCCTGTGACTGAAGTCTCATAAGGAAGTAAGGCAATCCTTGGAGTGTGGGGATCCCTGGCCATGCTCCACTGAAGATGCTCCTATACCAAACCCTCTGGGCTCTGTACCAGCTGGACTTCTGACAGTACCACCTCACTAAGTAGCTCTCCCTCCCAGCTCAAATGTCCATAGGGTCATAGGGTCTCCTGCTACCAAGATTCCAGAGGTCTGTGGTGAGAGGCCGGTTGCTCCTCACCTGCTCAACTCATCCCTTCCCCAGGAGTTGTTGGGGACCAGGGACTAGTCGTGGTGTGTAGTAGCCCTTTGCAGAGTTCCCAGTTTCCTCTCCATTCAGCCTAGCTTATTTAACCTCCCTCCACCTACTCTCAATGCCATCCCTCTGAATATGTGCTCAGAGTGCACCAGTCTTCTGGATGCCCCATTCCTCTGTGACAGATTTTCCTCCTTGCTGCATCTAGTCAGCCGTATTGTCTCTCAAGAAATCCTTTAATTTCTTAAAAATGTTTTACCATTGTTACCTATCAATAACTGAAGGATCTGAGATTGAGATATTATTTACTGGGGAGCTAATAAGGAAGCCAGCTACTGCTTTTATGGATGATGGGAAAAGACATAAGACTCCTGGCCCAGAGACAAAGGGCTCTATTACTCATGCACTGTAAGAAGCATGAACATCAGCATATTTTCATTACTTCCTCTTGTCTGCAAGTCCTACAACAATGATATAGGTAGGACCTGAATGTCTGAATATAGAGTAGCTTGTGTTATAGGAAAGAAATCCTGAGTTTAGTAAAACTATATCACTTACAGTAGGTGGTAACCATACCTACCCTTTGTTCCAGAGGGAGATACTATATCTTCCAAGACTATTCACTATACAAAAATCCTGGAAAAGATAGTCTGGAACAAAAGACAGTCAGTGCCTCCGCTTGCAAGGCACGTAGAAGCACAAGAGATCCATAGGTAATTGTCTCCCCTGATTACCTTGATTTATATAATGACAACCTAATTTTGTTGGTATGAAGATTCTTCAGAGATTTTACTGGTGTCAAGTTTCTCATTTAGTCACGAATATAAGGAAGGGTATGATTTTGTAGTGAAGGTTAAAGAAGACTATTATAAAAAAGGTGCATATGAGTACTAAACCCCTTCTACTCAGTCATGCCATGCATGACCTCAAGTCTTAGGTTTTCTATCTCTTTTGACACCATAAGGCTTGGGGTAATATATGGCATGACAGAATATTATCATGAAGGTCAGAGGGGTTACCTAGAACCTGCATCTTAGCTTCCACTTATGAGCACTCAGCCAATGCCCAGGACACATCTCAGAGCAATGAATTCTGAAACTGAATCTGGGATCCAGATGGCAGGACATTTTAAAGCTTCCTAGGTGATTCCAGTGTGCAGCCAAAGGTGAGATTGAGCTCTGATTTCAATGCAAAGATAAAACCTGATTCCTGGCCAGGTGCAGTGGCTCACACCTATAATCCCAGCACTTTGGGAGGCCGAGGAAGGTGGATCACCTGAGGTCAGGCGTTCAAGACCAGCCTGGCCAACATGGTAAAACCCATAGCTACTAAAAAAACAAAAAACTTGCTGGGTGTGGTGATGGGTGTCTATAATTCCAGCTACTCGGGAGGCTGAGGCAGGAGAATCACTTGAAACTAGGAGGCAGAGGTTGCAGTGAGCCAAGATGGCATCATTGCACTCCAGGCTGGGCAACAAGAGCAAAACTCTGTCAAAACAAAAACAAAAACAAACAAACAAACAAACAAACACCCTGAAGGTCTATAGGAGACAACACTTGCTTTAGGAGAGATTTTTAATGCCATTTTTCCTTCTCTATGAGGTACAGACTTTGAATACTTGTCTTCAAATGCACAACAAAAACTTGAGGACAGATGACTAATTATTTTCTTAAGACAGTTTGTGCTATTGCAGGCAAATTCTTTAGTAGTTTAGCTAATAACAGAGATAACAGTATTTAAATGTTCAAACCAAAGTTTCATGTGGGAGGGAAAAAGAGATATTTTAAACTTCAAAGTGAATATGATTTGCCCTGGAAGTCACAGCTTCTGCAAAGCACTTAAAATTATTTCAGACAGCTAGTCTGTCAGATCACTGCTATAGCTAGGCATTCCTCACTCTATAATTTGGGGAAAGTGGGTACTGAAAGATAGAGAATTCACAGAGCTTAGCTTTTAGCTTTAGATGAAGAGTTACATTGTTGACTTTATACAAAAAATTCTATGTGCTTAAAGCATATCTTACAGAATGCTAGCCAACTCACTTTGGCAGAGATACATGCAGCTAAAATTGCTTCCCTTCTGACTAATACTATATATTCAGCATTTTCCTGATAGGCACACTCTTGGAAGAAGTCCTCAGATATACACTGAATTACTCTGCGAATAAAATATTTAGTCTCTTTAGGGCCCTTAAACAGAGCCTTGACTTATCGACTCCAAAGCTGCTGACTTTCCACAGTTCAAATCAGTAGACTTCCCACATGACCTTACCGTTAGTGATAAGTAAAGCATTTAGCTACCCCTAGAAGACTATTATAAACTACCATAAAATGTATAAAATGTCTTTTAGGAAGCATAACTGAAAATGCTGCAAAATTCATTGAAGAAGTGTATCCATACAATCAAATTTCATTATAAAGTATGAGCAAAGACTGATAGAATGCTTACAAAATAAAATGCGCAAGTCCCATTTAGGATATGGCATGTTTAAAAACTATACCAAGGCTACCAAATTAACATGATGGCAAATGTAAAGATGATCTCAAATTGTGTTCATATGCTATTTTTTCCCAAATAATTCAAAATAGTTTAGAGATCATCAAACCATTAAATCAAAAGAGGTAGATTCTTACTAACCCTGCCTGCCTTTTTTTTTTTTTTTTTTTTTTTTTTTTTTTTTTTTTTTTTGTTAGAGAAAGGAGATCACGAGAAATCAATTCACGGTCCAAATGAACTACTACTTGGTGCCAGTCAAATGTTTTTTTATACACTGAGGCCAGGTGATTTGGAAAAGTCAATTAAGTGTACCGTAAAAATAAGGAATATATACAGTACAAGTAGTTGTCAGTGAAAATCTGCAAACTCATTACCATCAAAAACACAAGAAAAGTTTGGTTATAAGAGTTAATCTTCTGGTAAATATTTAGTTAATCCTTTTTTTAAAAAAATTATCTTGCTTGCCCTTGGATTAAGAAAGACCATCAGAGAGCTACTCATAGAAAGCCTGTTACAGGACAATACTTTGCCTTCTATCATTTTACTGACAATGCAAATATTACTGACAAATGTTCTCTGATGACTCTATCTCCAATACACTGTGTTCATACTCTATAAAAATGTTCTCTAAAGCCATTTTTCTTAATAGATTACTTTGTTTTAAAGATAGTTGTCAATGATAATTTATTCTTCTGCATTTGCTTCTTGAAAGTAGAATCAATGAGCAATCTTTATAATATGCATACAGCCTACCTCTGGATCCATGTTACGATTACAACCCTTTTTCTCATTTGTCTTGATTTACTACAGTCATACAAAATTTTTTCTAGTTTAAAAGTAACATAAAGTAAAACTTTGAAAGTGGAAAAAGGAAAATATGTAAAATTCATGTTTCTTCTATTTTTTTGAGTCTAGATAATTTATAATGATACGTCTTCGTATTTCCTTTTAAGTAAATGTACATTTATATTACAAGGCAATGTACATTGTAATTTTGCACATGCACATTTGTTTCTAGAAGGTTTTTTAAGTTACTGCTTAAATAGTTGTCTATTCCATTATTTTTCTCCTCTTGGTTTTCACTTACTCATATACTGGATCTCCTTTACCTGTATTACAACCCTATCATTTTGCCATTAATCCTCTTTGAAATGTTTACTTCTATTTTGTTTTGCTTGTTGTTTGTACCATTTTTCTTACAATGTTTTTCTCAAATGATTCCTAATTACATTAACTTTTTAATTGACAAATAGAAATGGTATATATTTATGGTGTACAACATAATATTTTGATATATGTATACATTGTGGAATAGCTAAACCAAGCTAATTAATACATATGTTACCTCACATACCATTTTTTTGTGGTGAGAACACTTAAAAATCTACCCTCTTAGCAACTCCTAAGAATACAGTATATTGTTGTTAACTATAGTCACCATGATGTACAATAGATCTCTTGAAATATTTATTCCTCTTTTCTAATTGAAATTTTGTTTCCTTTGACCAACATCTCCCAAATCCCTCCAGCTCTTAGGGTCTAGTAACCACCATTCTACTTTCTGTTTCCTCTTACTATGTTTTTAATGCATTTATTTTTCCTTGTATTTATTCTGATATGGTCTTTATTTCTATGACATTCAAATTTTTGATTATTTTTTCTTAAAGTCTATTGGCTCACCATTCTTGTATTTCATACGTTTTACTCTTCCCTGTATTCTCACACTTCTGCCTTGTGCAATTTTTTTTTTTTTTTTTTTTTTTTTACAGAGAAAATAGTTGTCCTGTTTGGGTTTTTAAAATTTATCTAGAAATATTGAGTTAACAATTTTATTTTGCTCCATGAAAATGGTTTTTTCTGTTTAGTGTTTTTATCTGTCATGGGTTTCTTTTCTCTACTCCTTTCTTAATTTTTCTTTTAGGATATTTTCGGTCCACTTTGCTGATTCCTTTAGATGACAAATTTTAAATAAGGAGAGGCAAGCTTTTTCTGGATCAGCTATTTATAGAGACTTTGTATAGAGGAATACCAGAGCTTTGCCCTAAGCTAATAGGAAATTTGTTTTATGACACAGTTTGTGCATTTGACCTTTAATCTGCTTTGTTTCTAGACAAAAGAAATAACTGTTGTAGGAGTTATTTATAATACAGAATCTCACTCATTCACCTTGCACACCCAACATACTACTTTTAGTAAATATATTTTTTTGGTGTTACTCTTTACTCAGTTCAAAAACATCTGTCTCAGCAAGGAAACTGGACCCATGGATGACCCCACCACCATCTTGATCACTGCACTACAGTCGTGGCATATAAGGGATCTGCAGTTTGTTCATCATGCTGTGCCCTTTACACAAGATAAGTATATAAGATACAGTACATCTAAGATATTCAGTGATGGCCTTTTTTTCACTTACTATCCCACATTGTTACATAATCTCACTATTTTTCATAGACCTTTCATCTATTCAGGGTTTCTGGTCTCCCACAGTTTCATTGAAGATGCACTTTATATATTTAATTCTTACTCATTGAGCTAATTATAGAAAATTATCAGAGAAAAGAAAGGGGAATTATCTTGGAGTTTAAATCAGAACATAAGTTTCAAATGTTATGGTAGTCAAATCTATTAATTTTTAAAATAATTTCTGGTATTTTTGTTGTCTTTAAAAACATCTTCCATATTACCAAGGTAATATACATTTCTATTATATTTTCAGTTAATTTATTATAGCATGTATCCTTATCTGTTTCCTTCTTTACCTAAATGCAACAAAAACATTATCTTCTTCCTAAATAGTAAGCCACTTATTTCAACTTCACCTAGACAAATATTCATCTTTGCCTCACTGATTTGAAAAGCTGATTTTATCTTAGAATAAGTAAAAATATCTAATATGTTTATGACCTTTTTAATATTGATCAGTATTTTAATTTGATAGAAGTTGTACATTCTATTAATTATTGGAAAATACTATATATTTATGGTTGATATTTTGTCACTATTTTATTATTTATTTTTAAATCATTTTCAAGTATTTATTATCACAGATAAACTTTACTTTTCTTAAGGTAATAAAATACCTTCAAGATGTTGTTTAGAATTTCACAAGATGTATTAAATATATGTAAGAATTGTTAATGTCCATGCACTATTCAGTCAACATATGTAAGATCAAACATTTACTTATTTACTTTATTAATTTCTGTCTGTCCATCACCCATCATTATTAACAGAATGTAAGCTCCTTGAGGGCAAGAAAAAAGTGCCTGAAATAATGATTTCACATTGTAGATGTTTAATAACTATCTTCTGAATGGATGAATTAATTAATGGTTAAGTTTGGGTGTTGGAAATATTACACAGTTGCAATAGAGACCAGGAAGACATAGGGAGTCGATGACATTAGTTTCCTGTTGAACTAATCCAAACAAGAGGAGATAATTTAGGCAGTTTAAGGTCATAGCAGTAGGATTCAAAGAACTTAATGATTCTAGTAGACATATACAGAATAGAGCCAAAATAATTTGTGAGTTAAGGATTTCTGTTATAGCTTTTAAGATGGACAAAATTCAAGAACTAAACTTTCCTTTCTCTCTCTTCCTCCCTTAAAACAAACCGAGAGTAACAGGTATTTTAACTCAATATCTGAAAACATAAGGCTCATATTTAAAAAAAAAAAAAACCCAAACTACATACAACTACATTAGACTGGTCCTTGGCACTTGGGAAAAATTTCTTCTATTTTGGTCTTTTAGGGGGTTCCCAGTTTAATTATTTTATTTTATCTTACTTCAATAGTTTTTGGGGAACAGGTGGTTTTTGGTTACACAGATAAGTTCTTTAGAGGCGATTTCTGAGATTTTTTGCAGTCATCACCCGAGCAGTATACACTGTACCCATTGTGTAGTCTTTTATCCTTCGCCCCTGTTGCAACCTTGCCCTTGAATCCTCAAAGTCCATTGTATCATTCTTATGCCTTTGCATCTTCATAGCTTAGTTCCCACTTATAAATGAGAATATATGATGTTTGGCTTTCCATTCTTAAGTTACTTCACTTAGAATAATGGTCTCCAATTCCATCCAGGTTACTGCAAATGCCATTATTTATTATTTTATTCCTTTTTTGTCTGAGTAGTATTCCATGGTGTGTATGTATGTATGTAAATATATATACATACACACACACATACTTGGGCTGGTTCCATATTTTTGCAATTGTAAATTGTGCTACTATAAACATGCGTGTGCAAGTGTCTTTCGTATAATGGCTACATTTCCTCTGGGTAGATACCCAGTAGTGGGATTGCTGGATCAAATTGTAGTTCTACTTTTAGTTCTTTAAGGAATCTCCACACAGTTTTCCATAGTGGTTGTACTAGTTTGCATTCCCACCAGCTGTGTGACAGTGTTCCCTTTTCACCACATTCATTCCAACATCTGTTATTTTTTGACATTTTAGTAATAGCCATCCTAAGTAGGGTAAGATGAGGTTTTATTGTGGTTTTGATTTGCATTCCTCTGATGATTAGTGATGTTCAGCATTTTTTCAAATACCTGTTGGCCATTTGCATATCTTCTTTTGAGAATTGTGTATTCATGTCGTTGGCCCACTTTTTGATGGAATTGCTTGTTTATTTCTTGCTGATTTGTTTGAGTTCCTTGTAGATTCTGGATATTAGTCCTTTGTTAGATGCATAGTTTGTGAGGATTTTCTCCCACTCGATAGGTTGTCTGTTTACTCTGCTGATTATTTCTTTTGCTGTGCAGAAACGTTTTAGTTCAATTAAGTCTCATCTATTTATCTTTGGTTTTGTTGCATTTGCTTTTGGGTTCTTGGTCATAAACTCTGCCTAAGCCAAAGTGTAGAAGGGTTTTTTCCCGTGTTATCTTCTAGAATTTTTACAGTTTCAAGTTACAGATTTAAGTCTTTGATCCATCTTGAGTTGATTTTTGTGTAAGGTGATAAATTATGATCCAGTTTCATTCTTCTACATGTGGCTTGCCACTTATCCCAGCACCATTTATTGAATAGGGCGTCCTTTTCCCACTTTGTGTTTTTGTTTGCTTTGTTGAAGATCAGTTGGCTGTTAAGTATTTAGCTTTACTTCTGGGTTCTCTATTCCATTGGTCCACGTGCTTATTTTTATGCTAGTATCACGCTGTTTTGGTAACTATAGCCTCATAGTATAGTTTGACATAAGATAACATGATCCCTCCAGATTTGTTTTTTTTTTGCTTATTCTTGCTTTGGCTATGTGGGCTCTTTTTTGGTTCCATATTAATTTTAGGATTGTTTTTTCCAGTTCTGTGAAGAATGATGATGGTATTTTGATGAGAATTGCATTGAATTTATAGACGACTTTTGGCAGTAAGATCATTTTGACAATATTGATTCTGTCCATCCATGAGCATGGGATGTATTTCCATTTGTTTGTGTTGTCAACAATTTCTCTCAGCAGTGTTTTGTAGTTTTCCATATAGAGACCTTTCACCTCCTTGGCTAAGTATATTCCTAAGGTTTGGTTTGGTTTGGTTTTTGCCGTCATTATAAAAGGGATTGAGTTCTTGATTTGTTTCTCAGCTTGGTTGTTGTTGGTGTATAGCAGTGCTACTGATTTGTGTACCTTGATTTGGTATCCTGAAACTTTACTGAATTCATTCATCAGATCAAGGAGCTTTTTAGATGAGTTTTTAGAGTTTCCTTGGTATACAATCATATAATCAGTGAACAATGACAGTTTGACTTTCTCTTTACTGATTTAGGTGCCCTTTATTTCTCTCTCTTGTCCTTTTGCTCTGGCTAAGCCTTTCAATTCTATGTTGAATAGAATGGTGAAAGTGGCCATCCTTGTCTTGTTCCAGTTTTCAGTGGGAATAGTTTCAACTTTTTCCTGTTCCATATAATGTTGGCGGTGGGTTTGTCATAGATGGATTTTATTACCTTGAGGTATGTCCCTTTTATGTCAATTTTGTTGAGGGTTTTAATCGTAAAGGGATGCTGGATTTAGTCAAATGGTTTTTCCAAGTCTATTGAGATGATCACATAATTTTTGTTTTTAATTCTGTTTACGTGATGTATCACTTTTATTGTCTTACATATGTTAAAACATCCCTGCATCCCTAATATGAAACCCACTTGATCATGGTGTATTATCTTCTTCATATTCTGTCGGATTCGGTTAGCTATGCATTGCATTAGGATTTTTCCATCTATGTTCCTCAAGGATTGGTCTGTAGTTTTCTTTTTCTTTTTTTTTTTTTTTTTTGTTATGTCCTTTCCTTGTTTTGGTATTAGGGTGATAATGGCTTCATGAAATAATTTAGAAAGGACCCCCTTTCTCTCTATCTTTTGGAATAGTTTCAGTAAGATTGGTACCAATTTTTCTTTTAATGTCTGATAGAATTCAGCTGTGAGTCCATCTGGTTCCAGACATTTTTTTGTTGGATTTTTTCATTACTGTTTAAGTCTCACTGCTTGATTTTGGTCTGTTCAGAGTTTCTATTTCTTCCTGATTTAATCTAAGCGGGTTGGTTATTTCCAGGCATTTTCCATCTCCTGTAGATTTTCTAGTTTGTTCACATAAAGGTGTTCATAGTAGCCTTGAATGATCTTTTGTATTTCTGTGGCATTGGTTGTAATATCTCCCACTTTATTTCTAATTAAGCTTATTTGTACCTTTTCTCTTCTTTTCTTGGTTAATCTTGCTAATGGTCTATCAAATTTTTTATCTTTTCAAAGAAGCAGCTTCTTGTTTCATTTATCTTTTGTATCGTTTTTGTTTCTATTTTATTTAGTTTTCTCAAATCTTTCTTATTTCTTTTCTTCTGCTGGCTTTGAGTTTGGTTTGTTCTTTCTTCTCTAGTTCCTTGAGGTGTGACCTTAGATTGTCTATTTGTGGTCTTTCAGACTTATTGATGTACACACTTAATGCAATGAACTTTCCTCTAGCACCACTTTTGTTGTATCCCAGAGGTTTTGATAAGTTGTGTCACTATTATTGCTCAGTTCAAAGAATTTTTTAATTTCCATCTTAATTTTATTGTTGAGACAAAGATCATTCAAGAGAAGATTATTTAATTTCTATGTATGTGTATAGTTTTGAGGGTTCATTTTGGAGTTAATTTCCAGTTTTATTCCACTGTGGTCTGAGAGGATACTTTATATAATTTCAATTTTCTTAAATGTATTCAGACTGGTTTTGTGACCTATCATATGGTTTATCTTGAAGAATATTCTATGTGCTGATGAAAAGGATGTATATTCTGCAGCTGTTGGGTAGAATGTTCTGTAAATATCTGTTAAGTCCATTTGTTCTAGGTGATAGATTAAGTCCATTGTTTCTTTGTTGACTTTCCATCTTGATGACCTGTCTAGTGCTGTCAGTAGAGTATTGAATTTCCCCACTATTATTGTGTTGCCATCTATCTTATTTTTTAGGTCTAGTAGTAATTGTCTTATAAATTTGGGAGGTCCATTGTTAGGTGCATATATATTTAGGATTGTGATATTTTCCTGTTGGACTTATCCTTTTATCATTATAGAATATCTGTCTTTGTCTTTTTTTACTGTTGTTGCATTAAAGTCTGTTTCGTTTAATATAAGAATAGCTAGTCCTGCTAGCTTTCAGTTTCCATTTGCATGGAATATCTTTTTCCACTCCTTTACCTTAAGTTTATATGAGTCCTTATGTGTGAGTCTCTTAAAGGCAGCAGATACTTGGTTGATGAATTTTTATCCATTCTGCTATCCTGTGTTCTTTAAGTAGAGAATTTAGGCCATTTACATTCAATGTTAGTATTGAGATGTGAGGTACTCTTCTATTCATCATGCTAATTGTTGCCTAAATAACTTTTCTTTTCATTGTGATATTGTTTTATAGGCCCTGTGAGATTTATGCTTTAAGGAAGTTCATTTTGATATATATTTCAAGGTTTTGTTTCAAGAATTAGAATTCCTTTTAGCATTTCTTGTAGTGCTGCGTTGGTAGTGGTGAATTCTCTCAGCATTTATTTGTCTGAAAAAGACTATCTCTCCTTCATTTATGAAGCTTAGTTTTCGTGAATAAAAAATTCTTGGCTGACATTTATTTTGTTTCAGGAGGACCCCACTCTCTTCTGGCTTGCAAAATTTCTGCTGAGGAATCTGTGGTTCATCTGACAGGTTTTACTTATAGGTTCCTGATGCTTTTGTCTCATAGCTCTTAACATTTTTTCCTTCATCTTGACTTTAGATAACCAGATGACTATGTACCTAGGTGGTGATATTTTGGAATGAATTTCCCAAGTATTCTTTGGGCTTCTTGTATTTGGATGTCCAGATCTCTAGCAAGGCCAGAGAAGCATTCTTCCATTATTTCCTCAAATGTGTTTTTGAAACTTTTAGATTTCTCTTTTTCCTCAGAAAAATAAGTTAGTCTTAGATTTGGCCATAAAACATAAACTTAAATTTCTTGGAGGCATTTTCATTTTTTTCTGATATTTTTTTCTTAGTATATGTCCAATTGGGTTAATTTGAAAGACTTTTCTTTGAGCTCTGAAGTACTTTCTACTTTTTCTTGTCTATTGTTGAAACTTTCCACTGCATTTTGTATTTCTCTAAGTGTGTCTTTCATTTCCAGATGTTGTGATTATTTTTTCTTTATGGTATCCATTTCTCTGGAAAATTTTTATGCATATTCTGTGGTTTTTTTTAATTCTTTAAGTTGGGTTTCACCTTTCACTGGTATCTCCTTGAGGAGCTTAATAAACAACCTTCTGAATTCTTAAACTGGCAATTCAGAGGTTTCTTTTTGGTTTGGATCCATTGCTGGGGAGCTACTATGATACTTTCAAGGTGTTATGGAACCTTGTTTTTTCATATTACAAGAATTACTTTTCTGGTTCCTTCTCATTTGGATAGACTATTTCAGTGGAAAGATCTAGAATTTAAGGCTTGCTATTCAGATTCTTTTTTTCCATGGGGTGATCCCTTGATGTGCTCTCCCTCTTTCTCTAAGGATGGGGCTTCCTGAGTGTTGGACTACAGTGATTGTTATTGCTTTTCTGCATCTAGCAACCCAGTAAGGCTTTCACAGGCTCCAGGCTGGTGCTGGGGAATGTCTGCAGAGTCCTATGATGTGATCCATCTTCTGGTCTCCAAGCCATAGATACCAGCACCTGCTCTGGTGCAGGAAACAGGGGAGTGAACTAGACTCTGTAAGAGTCCTTGGTTGTAGTTATGTTTATTTTGCTGGCTTTGTCAAATGTTTATGCTAGCAGTGAAGTTGTGACATGGACAGGCTTGGGAAACTCTAGCTAGCCTGGATGTTTCAGGCAGTGGAATTAACTGTTGTTTTCTCCTTCTTGGAATCAGGGTTATTCTGTCATGAGTTATGCTGTAATGGCCTGAGTTAGTTGGCTTCCTGCCAGGAGGTGCACTTTCAAGACAGCCCCAGATGCAGTAGTAGTAGGGGGATCTAAGCTTGCACTAAGTTGGCCAGCGTAAGCATTCTGGTTCCTCAGGCAATGAGCATGGTCATAAAGCTCCCAAGATTTTATGTCTTTTGTCTTTGGCTACCAGGGTGGGTGGAGAAATACCATAAAGTTAGGGCTGGGTTAGGTGGGTCTGGGCTCAGGCTATCCTTGGGCAGGGTTTGTCACGGCCACTGTCTTTACCATACAGATCTCAGAAGTCATGCAGCAGCCATCCACATAGAATCTACTGGAGGTAAACAATCTACAGTGGTAATTTGCTTCCTGAAATCCTGAGAAAACCAAGCTTCTTTAAGCTCTCTGCTGGACCATTTCTCAGACCTCATTTATACAGTTCCAAGAGGCACATTTTACTAAATCTTCCCAAACAACAATATAAAGGAAAGAACACAGAGTGAGAAAAGACCATGGCCTTGCTATCGATTAAGGGAAGTCCTAGAAAATACTAAACAATACTTCTGCTTATACACCATTGAAAAGAATTATGTTATATGCTCACATGTTGATGTAAAGGAGCCTGGGAAATGTAGTCTTTATTGCAGACTGGCATGTGCCTACCTAAGAATAGGGGTTTCAATTATCTTGGAACAAAAGGAAAATGAATACTGTGTAAAAAACTAGCACTCTAGTGCTATGCCAGAAAATGGATTTGGGTTATGTTTATACCATGGCTGAAAAGGGATTTGAGTTATGTTTCTAACCCTTTCATTTGTCAAAAAACAAAACAAAAAGAAAGAAAAAAAGAAAGAAGAAGAAAGGAGAACAGCAAAAAAAAAAAAAATAGAGTAATAAATTTCCAGAAAGAATCTCAAAAGTAACAGTGTTCAATCTAGTTGAATATATTCAACAGATGGAGAAAATTACAAAGATAACAGAGCCATAAATTTTAAAAATAATTAGGATAAATTAGAAGTTGTAAAATGTAACAAACTATAATAAAATGACCTTGGTATTAAAAGTATTATAATTCCTTACCTTCTTGCATGCTATGACAAAGACAGTAGAACTCAATAGTGCTACATCTTTATAAGAACTAAATGCAAGTAATGTGGATAAAGACTACACCATTAATATGTAGTTTTATTGAATCTGAAATTATTTGCTCACTACTCCATTAAGACGCTAAGCTATGATGGGGGACTAATGCTGGATTGGGGCAGGAAAGGATTGACAGAGTGGAAAATAAAGGTTGGAAGGCAACCTGCGGTCACAATCATAATTTTTTATTACATCGCTCTGATTGTGACACAGTTAAAAATACTCAGAATTTGAGAAAATAAGGCATAATTTCTAGATATCAGTATTACAGCAGACAGACAATTATGCAAGAGCACTAACCAAAGCAATTATACTACCAGCATGGGGCAATGGCAGCCATTTTGCAAATCCATTTGCACCCTCCTTCCTCTCCTCAGGGATGCACTGAGGGCATAAATGATTTCTTCCACTCTTATTTCCAAGATTATCTATATGATGATGAGTAAGGGCTGTTCCATTCCAAGCTTACTTATCATCCCATTAAACAACTGGAAAAATGTGGACAGCAGGAATATTAAAAATTCTGTCTGCATTTACAATCCAATTTCCTACAAATAATCTTCCAGATATGGCTGAAAAGTCAAGCACAACGAGCTTCACATTTGGTGGATGCAGTACATCAAGTTACAACCTCCCTCAGCACACAAGCTTTACTGCCAAATGCCAGAACATGCTGCAGCAGGAGCAATGGAAAGACCTACATTCTATTGTTTATAAACTCATTGTGTGGGAAAAGCATAGTTAAGCTGGTTCTATTCTCATCATCTCTGATGGCACAGGGCAGGTGATTCCAAGATAATGGCATCTTTGAAATAGGTTTTATGGTGATGCAAAATTTATAATTTGTAATAGAAAATTACATTATGCTAGCTACTAGGTCATTTTTTCCACTTGGATAATAGTATTTTTATTTCTTCTAATTTAGAAGTTAACGCAGTGTAAATAACTACAGCATTTGCTTATTACCAACAAATTCACAGAAGCAAAGATGATTAGAGTCAATTTTGTCATTTTTGAGTTAATGTGGTAAAAGGGTATTTTAGTGTCTCTAACAAGTGTCAAAGAAACAAATAAAAAATATCAAATACAAACATACCAGTTTTGAATTTTCTGCTTTTTGTATACTCTCCAAAAGTTTATTTAGGACATATCCAATATAGTTTACCATAAATACTATAGATAAGCAAGCTGCTTAAATCCAAAGAGGTATTTTTTGAGGTAGTCAATGCAACCCAATTGTATTTTAAGACTACCTCTCTTGCTTTCTCTACATTGTAGAATTTATTTTTTAACTATTTTGAGATAATTTTATACTTACAAAAACGGTTGCAAAAACAGTACAATGGAATTTCAGCAAACTGTTTTCATGCTTCAGTATATGTTATTAATGTGAATAAGAAATAGTAACAAAAACAGCATGATACTGGTACAAAAATAGACACATGGATATATTAAAAACAATAGATAGAGAGGAGCCAAGATGGCGGAATAGGAACAGCTCTGGTCTAAAGCTCCCAGCATGAGCGACGCAGAAGACGGGTGATTTCTGCATTTCCATCTGAGGTACCGGGTTCATCTCACTAGGGAGTGCCAGACAGTGGGCGCAGGTCTGTGGGTCTCTGTAGGCTCCACCTCTGGGGGCAGGGCACAGACAAACAAAAAGACAGCAGTAACCTCTGCAGAGTTAAATGTCCCTGTCTGACAGCTTTGAAGAGAGCAGTGGTTCTCCCACCACACAGCTGGAGATCTGAGAATGGACAGACTGCCTCCTCAAGTGGGTCCCTGACCCCTGACCCCCGAGCAGCCTAACTGGGAGGCACCCCCCAGCAGGGGCAGACTGACACCTCACACGGCCTGGTACTCCAACAGACCTGCAGCTGAGGGTCCTGTCTCTTAGAAGGAAAACTAACAAACAGAAAGGACATCCACACCAAAAACCCATCTGTACATCACCATCATCAAAGACCAAAAGTAGATAAAACCACAAAGATGGGGAAAAAACAGAGCAGAAAAACTGGAAACTCTAAAAAGCAGAGTACCTCTCCTCCTCCAAAGGAATGCAGTTCCTCATCAGCAATGGAACAAAGCTGGACGGAGAATGACTTTGACGAGCTGAGAGAAGAAAGCTTCAGACGATCAAATTACTCCGAGCTACGGGAGGATATTCAAACCAAAGGCAAAGAAGTTGAAAACTTTGAAAAAAATTTAGAAGAATGTATAACTAGAATAACCAATAAAGAGAAGTGCTTAAAGGAGATGATGGAGCTGAAAACCAAGGCTCGAGAACTACGTGAAGAATGCAGAAGCCTCAGGAGCCGATGCGATCAAATGGAAGAAAGGGTATCAGCCCTGGAAGATGCAATGAATGAAACGAAGCGAGAAGGGAAGTTTAGAGAAAAAAGAATAAAAAGAAACGAGCAAAGCCTCCAAGAAATATGGGACTATGTGAAAAGAGCAAATCTACATCTGATTGGTGTACCTGAAAGTGACGGGGAGAATGGAAACAAGTTGGAAAACACTCTGCAGGATATTATCCAGGAGAACTTCCCCAATCTAGCAAGGCAGGCCAACATTCAGATTCAGGAAATACAGAGAACGCCACAAAGATACTTCTCGAGAAGAGCAACTCCAAGACACATAATTGTCAGATTCACCAAAGTTGAAATGAAGGAAAAAATATTAAGGGCAGCCAGAGAGAAAGGTCGGGTTACCCTCAAAGGGAGGCCCATCAGACTAACAGCGGATCTCTCGGCAGAAACTCTACAAGCCAGAAGAGAGTGGGCGCCAATATTCAACATTCTTTTTTTTTTTTTTTTATCAACATGCGTGATATTTAATATGCAATGAAAAACATTTTATAATCAAGTTCAATCCAAATACCTTCCCTTGCAGTATAAAACAGCCTGGCCTCAATGTTCCCATTTCCGGGTCACTAGCTCATACATTAACTTAACCTGCTATTGATGGACATCTTCTTTGACATCTTCAGAATTCTTTTTTCTTTTTTTTTTTCTTTTTATTATTATTATTATTATTATTATTATTATTATTATTATTATTATACTTTAGGCTCTATGGTACATGTGCGCAACGTGCAGGTAAGTTACATATGTATACATGTGCCATGCTGGTGCGCTGCACCCACCAACTCGTCATCTAGCATTAGGTATATCTCCCAATGCTATCCCTCCTCCCTCCCCCATCCCACAACAGTCCCCGAAGTGTGATGTTCCCCTTCCTGTGTCCATGTGTTCTCATTGTTCAATTCCCACCTATGAGTGAGAATATGCGGTGTTTGGTTTTTTGTTCTTGCGATAGTTTACTGAGAATGATGATTTCCAATTTCATCCATGTCCCTACAAAGGACGTGAACTCATCATTTTTTATGGCTGCATAGTATTCCATGGTGTATATGTGCCACATTTTCTTAATCCAGTCTATCATTGTTGGACATTTGGGTTGGTTCCAAGTCTTTGCTATTGTGAATAATGCCGCAATAAACATACGTGTGCATGTGTCTTTATAGCAGCATGATTTATAGTCCTTTGGGTATATACCCAGTAATGGGATGGCTGGGTCAAATGGAATTTCTAGTTCTAGATCCCTGAGGAATCACCACACTGACTTCCACAATGGTTGAACTAGTTTACAGTCCCACCAACAGTGTAAAAGTTTTCCTATTTCTCCGCATCCTCTCCAGCACCTGTTGTTGCCTGACTTTTCAATGATTGCCATTCTAACTGGTGGGAGATGGTATCTCATTGTGGTTTTGATTTGCATTTCTCTGATGGCCAGTGATGGTGAGCATTTTTTCATGTGTTTTTTGGCTGCATAAATGTCTTCTTTTGAGAAGTGTCTGTTCATGTCCTTCGCCCACTTTTTGATGGGGTTGTTTGTTTTTTTCTTGTAAATTTGGTGGAGTTCCTTGTAGATTCTGGATATTAGTCCTTTGTCAGATGAGTAGGTTGCAAAAATTTTCTCCCATTTTGTAGGTTGCCTGTTGACTCTGATGGTAGTTTCTTTTGCTGTGCAGAAGCTCTTGAGTTTAATTAGATCCCATTTGTCAATTTTGGCTTTTGTTGCCATTGCTTTTGGTGTTTTAGACATGAAGTCCTTGCCCATGCCTATGTCCTGAATGGTAATGCCTAGGTTTTCTTCTAGGGTTTTTATGGTTATAGGTCTAACATTTAAGTCTTTAATCCATCTTGAATTGATTTTTGTATAACGTGTAAGGAAGGGATCCACTTTCAGCTTTCTACATATGGCTAGCCAGTTTTCCCAGCACCATTTATTAAATAGGGAATCCTTTCCCCATTTCTTGTTTTTGTCAGGTTTGTCAAAGATCAGATAGTTGTAGATATGTGGCATTATTTCTGACAGCTCTGTTCTGTTCCATTGATCCATATCTCTGTTTTGGTACCAGTACCATGCTGTTTTGGTTACTGTAGCCTTGTAGTATAGTTTGAAGTCAGGTAGCGTGATGCCTCCAGCTTTGTTCTTTTGGCTTAGGATTGACTTGGCGATGCGGGCTCTTTTTTGGTTCCATATGAACTTTAAAGTAGTTTTTTCCAATTCTGTGAAGAAAGTCATTGGTAACTTGATCGGGATGGCATTGAATCTGTAAATTACCTTGGGAAGGATGGCCATTTTCATGATATTGATTCTTCCTACCCATGAGCATGGAATGTTCTTCCATTTGTTTGTATCCTCTTTTATTTCATTGAGCAGTGGTTTGTAGTTCTCCTTGAAGAGGTCCTTCACATCCCTTGTAAGTTGGATTCCTAGGTATTTTATTCTCTTTGAAGCAATTGTGAATGGGAGTTCACTCATGATTTGGCTCTCTGTTTCTCTGTTATTGATATATAAGAATGCTTGTGATTTTTGTACATTGATTTTGTATCCTGAGACTTTGCTGAAGTTGCTTATCAGCTTAAGGAGATTTTGGGCTGAGACAATGGGGTTTTCTAGATATACTATCATGTCATCTGCAAACAGGGACAATTTGACTTCCACTTTTCCTAATTGAATACCCTTTATTTCCTTCTCTTGCCTAATTGCCCTGGCCAGAACTTCCAACACTATGTTGAATAGGAGTGGTGAGAGAGGGCATCCCTGTCTTGTGCCAGTTTTCAAAGGGAATGATTCCAGTTTTTGCCCATTCAGTATGCTATTGGTTGTGGGTTTGTCATAAATAGCTTTTATTATTTTGAGATACGTCCCATCAATACCTAATTTATTGAGAGTTTTTAGCATGAAGGGTTGTTGAATTTTGTCAAAGGCCTTTTCTGCATCTATTGAGATAATCATGTGGTTTTTGACTTTGGTTCTGTTTATATGCTGGATTACATTTATTGATTTGCGTATATTGAACCAGCCTTGCATCCCAGGGATGAAGCCCACTTGATCATGGTGGATAAGCTTTTTGATGTGCTGCTGGATTCTGTTTGCCAGTATTTTATTGAGGATTTTTGCATCAATGTTCATCAAGGATATTGGTCTAAAATTCTCTTTTTTGGTTGTGTCTCTGCCAGGCTTTGGTATCAGGATGATGCTGGCCTCATAAAATGAGTTAGGGAGGATTCCCTCTTTTTCTATTGATTGGAATAGTTTCAGAAGGAATGGTACCAGCTCCTCCTTGTACTTCTGGTAGAATTCGGTTGTGAACCCATCTGGTCCTGGACTTTTTTTGGTTGGTAAGCTATTGATTATTGCCACTATTTCAGCTCCTGTTATTGGTCTATTCAGAGATTCAACTTCTTCCTGGTTTAGTCTTGGGAGGGTGTATGTGTTGAGGAATTTATCCATTTCTTCTAGATTTTCTAGTTTATTTGCGTAGAGGTGTTTGTAATATTCTCTGATGGTAGTTTGTATTTCTGTGGGATTGGTGGTGATATCCCCTTTATCATTTTTTATTGCGTCTATTTGATTCTTCTCTCTTTTTTTCTTTATTAATCTTGCTAGCGGTCTATCAATTTTGTTGATCCTTTCAAAAAACCAGCTCCTGGATTCATTAATTTTTTGAAGGGTTTTTTGTGTCTCTATTTCCTTCAGTTCTGCTCTGATTTTAGTTATTTCTTGCCTTCTGCTAGCTTTTGAATGTGTTTGCTCTTGCTTTTCTAGTTCTTTTAATTGTGATGTTAGGGTGTCAATTTTGGGTCTTTCTTGCTTTCTCTTGTGGGCATTTAGTGCTATAAATTTCCCTCTACACACTGCTTTGAATGCATCCCAGAGATTCTGGTATGTTGTGTCTTGGTTCTCGTTGGTTTCAAAGAACATCTTTATTTCTGCCTTCATTTTGTTATGTACCCAGTAGTCACTCAGGAGCAGGTTGTTCAGTTTCCACGTAGTTGAGCAGTTTTGAGTGAGATTTTTAGTCCTGAGTTCTAGCTTGATTGCACTGTGATCTGAGAGATAGTTTGTTATAATTTCTGTTCTTTTACATTTATTGAGGAGAGCTTTACTTCCAAGTATATGGTCAATTTTGGAATAGGTGTGGTGTGGTGCTGAAAAAAATGTATATTCTGTTTATTTGGGGTGGAGAGTTCTGTAGATGTCTATTAGGTCTGCTTGCTTCAGAGCTGAGTTCAATTCCTGGGTATCCTTGTTGACTTTCTGTCTCGTTGATCTGTCTAATGTTGACAGTGGGGTGTTAAAGTCTCCCATTATTAATGTGTGGGAGTCTAAGTCTCTGTGTAGGTCACTCAGGACTTGCTTTATGAATCTGGGTGCTCCTGTATTGGGTGCATATATATTTAGGATAGTTAGCTCTTCTTGTTGAATTAATCCCTTTACCATTATGTAATGGCCTTCTTTGTCTCTTTTGATCTTTGTTGGTTTAAAGTCTGTTTTATCAGAGACTAGGATTGCAACCCCTGCTTTTTTTGTTTTCCATTTGCTTGGTAGATCTTCCTCCATCCTTTTATTTTGAGCCTATATGTGTCTCTGCATGTGAGATGGGTTTCCTGAATACAGCACACTGATGGGTCTTGAGTCTTTATCCAATTTGCCAGTCTGTGTCTTTTAATTGGAGCATTTAGTCCATTTTCATTTAAAGTTAATATTGTTATGTGTGAATCTGATCCTGTCATTATGATGTTAGCTGGTAATTTTGCTCGTTAGTTGATGCAGTCTCTTCCTAGTCTGTATGGTCTTTACATTTTGGCATGATTTTGCAGCGGCTGATACCGGTTGTGCCTTTCCATGTTTAGCGCTTCCTTCAGGAGCTCTTTTAGGGCAGGCCTGGTGGTGACATAATCTCTCAGCATTTGCTTGTCTGTAAAGTATTTTATTTCTCCTTCACTTATGAAGCTTAGTTTGGTAGGATATGAAATTCTGGGTTGAAAGTTCTTTTCTTTAAGAATGTTGAATATTGGCCCCCACTCTCTTCTGGCTTGTAAGGTTTCTGCCGAGAGATCCGCTGTTAGTCTGATGGGCTTCCCTTTGATGGTAACCCGACCTTTCTCTCTGGCTGCCCTTAACATTTTTTCCTTCATTTCAACTTTGGTGAATCTGACAATTATGTGTCTTGGAGTTGCTCTTCTCGAGGAGTATCTTTGTGGCGTTCTCTGTATTTCCTGAATCTGAATGTTGGCCTGCCTTGCTAGATTGGGGAAGTTCTCCTGGATAATATCCTGCAGAGTGTTTTCCAACTTGTTTCCATTCTCCCCGTCACTTTCAGGTACACCAATCAGACGTAGATTTGGTCTTTTCACATAGTCCCACATTTCTTGGAGGCTTTGCTCGTTTCTTTTTATTCTTTTTTCTCTAAACTTCCCTTCTCGCTTCGTTTCATTCATTGCATCTTCCAGGGCTGATACCCTTTCTTCCATTTGATCGCATCGGCTCCTGAGGCTTCTGCATTCTTCACGTAGTTCTCGAGCCTTGGTTTTCAGCTCCATCAGCTCCTTTAAGCACTTCTCTGTATTAGTTATTCTAGTTATACATTCTTCTAAATTTTTTTCAAAGTTTTCAACTTCTTTGCATTTGGTTTGAATATCCTCCCGTAGCTCGGAGTAATTTGATCGTCTGAAGCCTTCTTCTCTCAGCTCGTCAAAGTCATTCTCCGTCCAGCTTTGTTCCATTGCTGGTGAGGAACTGCGTTCCTTCGGAGGAGGAGAGGTACTCTGGTTTTTAGAGTTTCCAGTTTTTCTGCTCTGTTTTTTCCCCATCTTTGTGCTTTTATCTACTTTTGGTCTTTGATGATGGTGATGTACAGATGGGTTTTTGGTGTGGATGTCCTTTCTGTTAGTTTTCCTTCTAACAGACAGGACCCTCAGCTGCAGGTCTGTTGGAGTACCTGGCTGGTCGTGTGAGGTGTCAGTCTGCCCCTGCTGGCGGGTGCCTCCCAGTTAGGCTGCTCGGGGGTCAGGGGTCAGGGACCCACTTGAGGAGGCAGTCAGCCCGTTCTCAGATCTCCAGCTGCGTGCTGGGAGAACCACTGCTCTCCTCAAAGCTGTCAGACAGGGACATTTAAGTCTGCAGAGGTTACTGCTGTCTTTTTGTTTGTCTGTGCCCTGCCCCCAGAGGTGGAGCCTACAGAGGCAGGCAGGCCTCCTTCCTTGAGCTGTGGTGGGCTCCACCCAGTTCAAGCTTCCAGGCTGCTTTGTTTACCTAAGGGAGCCTGGGCAATGGTGGGCGCCCCTCCCCCAGCCTCGCTGCGGACTTGCTGTTTGATCTCAGACTGCTGTGCTAGCAATCAGTGAGACTCCATGGGCATAGGACCCTCTGAGCCAGGTGCGGGCTATACTCTTCTGGGGCACCGTTTCCTAAGCCCGTCGGAAAAGCACAGTATTCGGGTGGGAGTGGCCCGATTTTCCAGGTGCCGTCTGTCACCCCTTTCTTTGACTAGGAAAGGGAACTCCCTGACCCCTTGTGCTTCCCGAGTGAGGCAATGCCTCGCCCCTGCTTCGGCTGGCGCACGGTGCACTCACCCACTGACCTGCGCCCACTGTCTGGCACTCCCTAGTGAGATGAACACAGTACCTCAGATGGAAATGCAGAAATCACCCGTCTTCTGCGTCGCTCGCGCTGGGAGCTGTAGACCGGAGCTGTTCCTATTTGGCCATCTTGGCTCCTCCCCCTATTCAACATTCTTAAAGAAAAGAATTTTCAACCCAGAATTTCATATCCAGCCAAACTAAGCTTCATAAGTGAAGGAGAAATAAAATACTTTACAGACAAGCAAATGCTGAGAGATTTTGTCACCACCAGGCCTGCCCTAAAAGAGCTCCTGAAGGAAGCGCTAAACATGGAAAGGCACAACCGGTACCAGCCTCTGCAAAATCATGCCAAAATGTAAAGACCATAGAGACTAGGAAGAGACTGCATCAACTAACAAGCAAAATAACCACCTAGCATCATAATGACAGAATCAAGTTCACACATAACAATATTAACTTTAAATGAAAATGGACTAAATGCTCCAATTAAAAGACACAGACTGGCAAATTGGATAAAGACTCAAGACCCATCAGTGTGCTGTATTCAGGAAACCCATCTCACGTGCAGAGACACATATAGGCTCAGAATAAAAGGATGGAGGAAGATCTACCAAGCAAATGGAAAACAAAAAAGGCAGGGGTTGCAATCCTAGTCTCTGATAAAACAGACTTTAAACCAACAAAGATCAAAAGAGACAAAGAAGGCCATTACATAATGGTAAAGGGATTAATTCAACAAGAAGAGCTAACTATCCTAAATATACATGCACCCAATACAGGAGCACCCAGATTCATAAAGCAAGTCCTGAGTGACCTACAAAGAGACTTAGACTCCCACACATTAATAATGGGAGACTTTAACACCCCACTGTCAACATTAGACAGATCAACGAGACAGAAAGTCAACAAGGATACCCAGGAATTGAACTCAGCTCGGAAGCAAGCAGACCTAATAGACATCTACAGAACTCTCCACCCCAAATAAACAGAATATACATTTTTTTCAGCACCACACCACACCTATTCCAAAATTGACCATATACTTGGAAGTAAAGCTCTCCTCAGTAAATGTAAAAGAACAGAAATCATAACAAACTATCTCTCAGATCACAGTGCAATCAAGCTAGAACTCAGGATTAAGAATCTCACTCAAAACTGCTCAACTACATGGAAACAGAACAACCTGCTCCTGAATGACTACTGGGTACATAACGAAATGAAGGCAGAAACAAAGATATTCTTTGAAACCAACTAGAAGCAAGACACAACATACCAGAATCTCTGGGACACATTCAAAGCAGTGTGTAGAGGGAAATTTATAGCACTAAATGCCCACAAGAGAAAGCAGAAAAGACCCAAA
The DNA here is from genome assembly GCF_028885655.2 of Pongo abelii. Lineage (NCBI taxonomy): Eukaryota > Metazoa > Chordata > Mammalia > Primates > Hominidae > Pongo > Pongo abelii. The sequence continues at coordinate 86,603,712 of NC_071991.2, read as the reverse complement.
ATTGACACCCTAACATCACAATTAAAAGAACTAGAAAAGCAAGAGCAAACACATTCAAAAGCTAGCAGAAGGCAAGAAATAATTAAAATCAGAGCAGAACTGAAGGAAATAGAGACACAAAAAACCCTTCAAAAAATTAATGAATCCAGGAGCTGGTTTTTTGAAAGGATCAACAAAATTGATAGACCGCTAGCAAGATTAATAAAGAAAAAAAGAGAGAAGAATCAAATAGATGCAATAAAAAATGATAAAGGGGATATCACCACCAATCCCACAGAAATACAAACTACCATCAGAGAATACTACGAACACCTCTATGCAAATAAACTAGAAAACCTTGAAGAAATGGATAAATTCCTCGACACATACACTCTCCCAAAACTAAACCAGGAAGAAGTTGAATCTCTGAATAGACCAATAACAGGAGCTGAAATTGTGGCAATAACCAATACCTTACCAACCAAAAAGAGTCCAGGACCAGATGGATTCACAGCCGAATTCTACCAGAGGTACAAGGAGGAACTGGTACTATTCCTTCTGAAACTATTCCAATCAATAGAAAAAGAGGGAATCCTCCCTAACTCATTTTATGAGGCCAGAATCATCCTGATACCAAAGCCTGGCAGAGACACAACCAAAAAAGAGAATTTTAGACCAATATCCTTGATGAACATTGATGCAAAAATCCTCAATAAAATACTGGCAAACAGAATCCAGCAGCACATCAAAAAGCTTATCCACCATGATCAAGTGGGCTTCATCCCTGGGATGCAAGGCTGGTTCAATATACGCAAATCAATAAATGTAATCCAGCATATAAACAGAACCAAAGTCAAAAACCACATGATTATCTCAATAGATGCAGAAAAGGCCTTTGACAAAATTCAACAACCCTTCATGCTAAAAACTCTCAATAAATTAGGTATTGATGGGACGTATCTCAAAATAATAAGAGCTATCTATGACAAACCCACAGCCAATATCATACTGAATGGGCAAAAACTGGAAGCATTCCCTTTGAAAACTGGCACAAGACAGGGATGCCCTCTCTCACCACTCCTATTTAACATAGTGTTGGAAGTTCTGGCCAGGGCAATTAGGCAGGAGAAGGAAATAAAGGGTATTCAATTAGGAAAAGAGGAAGTTAAATTGTCCCTGTTTGCAGATGACATGATTGTATATCTAGAAAACCCCATTGTCTCAGCCCAAAATCTCCTTAAGCTGATAGGCAACTTCAGCAAAGTCTCAGGATACAAAATCAATGTACAAAAATCACAAGCATTCTTATACACCAACAACAGAGAAACAGAGAGCCAAATCATGAGTGAACTCCCATTCACAATTGCTTCAAAGAGAATAAAACACCTAGGAATCCAACTTACAAGGGACGTAAAGGACCCCTTCAAGGAGAACTACAAACCACTGATGAAGGAAATAAAAGAGGATACAAACAAATGGAAAAACATTCCATGCTCATGGGTAGGAAGAATCAATATCGTGAAAATGGCCATACTGCCCAAGGTAATTTACAGAGTCAATGCCATCCCCATCAAGCTACCAATGACTTTCCTCACAGAATTGGAAAAAACTACTTTAAAGTTCATATGGAACCAAAAAAGAGCCCGCATCGCCAAGTCAATCCTAAGCCAAAGAAAAAAGCTGGAGGCATCACGCTACCTGACTTCAAATTATACTACAAGGCTACAGTAACCAAAACAGCATGGTACTGGTACCAAAACAGACATATAGATCAATGGAACAGAACAGAGCCCTCAGAAATAACGCCGCATATCTACAACTATCTGATCTTTGGCAAACCTGAGAAAAACAAGAAATGGAGAAAGGATTCCCTATTTAATAAATGGTGCTGGGAAAACTGGCTAGCCATATGGAGAAAGCTGAAACTGGATCCCTTCCTTACACCTTATACAAAAATCAATTTAAGATGGATTAAAGACTTAAATGTTAGACCTAAAACCATAAAAACCCTAGAAGAAAACCTAGGCATTACCATTCAGGACATAGGCATGGGCAAAGACTTCATGTCTAAAACACCAAAAGCAATGGCAACAAAAGCCAAAATTGACAAATGGGATCTAATTAAACTAAAGAGCTTCTGCACAGCAAAAAGAAACTACCATCAGAGTGAATAGGCAACCTACAAAATGGGAGAAAATTTTTGCAACCTACTCATCTGACAAAGGGCTAATATCCAGAATCTACAATAAACTCAAACAAATTGACAAGATAAAAACAAACAACCCCATCAAAAAGTGGGCGAAGGACATGAACAGACACTTCTCAAAAGAAGACATTTATGCAGCCAAAAGACACATGAAAAAATGCTCACCATCACTGGCCATCAGAGAAATGCAAATCAAAACCACAATGAGATACCATCTCACACCAGTTAGAATGGCAATCATTCAAAAGTCAGGAAACAACAGGTGCTGGAGGGGATGTAGAGAAATAGGAACACTTTTACACTGTTGGTGGGACTGTAAACTAGTTCAACCATTGTGGAAGTCAGTGTGGCGATTCCTCAGGGATCTAGAACCAGAAATACCATTTGACCCAGCCATCCCATTACTGGGTATATACCCAAAGGACTATAAATCATGCCGCTATAAGGACACATGCACATGTATGTTTATTGCATCACTATTCACAATAGCAAAGACTTGGAACCAACCCAAATGTCCAACAATGATAGACTGGAGTAAGAAAATGTGGCACATATACACCATGGAATACTATGCAGCCATAAAAAAGGATGAGTTCATGTCCTTTGTAGGGACATGGATGATACTGGAAATCATCATTGTCAGTAAACTATCGCAAGAACAAAAAACCAAAAACCGCATACTCTCACTCATAGGTGGGAATTGAACAATGAGAACACATGGACACAGGAAGGGGAACATCACACTCTGGGGACTGTTGTGGGGTGGGGGGAGGGGGGAGGGATAGCATTGGGAGATATACCTAATGCTAGGTGATGAGTTAGTGGGTGCAGCGCACTAGCATGGCACATGTATACATATGTAACTAACCTGCACATTATGCACATGTACCCTAAAACCTAAAGTATAATAATAATAAATTAAAAAAAAGAATAGATAATCCAGAGATAAAGCCACATACGTACTACCAACTGATCTTTGACAAAGTTGACACAAATAAATAATAAAGAAAGGAGACCCTGTTCAATAAACAGTGCTGGGAAAACTTGCAAGCCAAATGCAGAAGAATGAAACTGGACCCCTACTTATCATCATCTACAAAAATTAACGTAGGATGGATTAAAGATCTAAATGTGAGACCTCAAACTATACAAATCTTAGACACAAAAACTATAAAAAGCTCTTCTGGACATTGACCTACTCAAATAATTTATGACTAAGTCCTCAAAAGCAAATGCAACAAAAACAAAAATTGATGATTGAGATTTAATTGAAGAGCGTTTGTACAGCAAAAGAAACAATCAACAGAGTAAACAGACATCCTACAGAATGGGAGACTATATTTGTAAATTATGCATCTTCTGTAAATTAATATCCAGGATCTATAAGGAGCTTAAATAAATCAACAAGAATGAAAAACAAATAACCACATTCCAAAGTAGGCAAAGGACATGAACAGACACTTCTCAAAAGAAGACACATGAGCAGCCAACAAACATATGAAAAAATGCTCAACATCACTCATCATCAAAGAAATGCAAATCAAAACCACAATGAGATACCATATTACACCAGCAGAATGGCTATTACTAAAAGTCAAAAAACAATACATGTTGGTGAGGATGTCAAGGAAAGTAACACTTGTATACTGTTGGTGGAAATGTAAATTAGTTTAACCCCTACTGAAAACAGTAAAAAGATTTCTCAAAAAAACTAAAATAGAACTATCATTCAACCCAACAATCCCCCTACTGGGTATCTACCCAGAGGAAAAGAAATTGTTCTATCAAAAAGATACCTGCACTCACATGTTTATTGCAGCACTATTCACAACAGCAAAGTTATGGAATCAACTTAAGTGGCCATCAGTGCAGGACTGGATAAAGAAAATGGGGTACATATACACCATGGAATACTCCACAGCCATAGAAAAGAATGAAATTATGTTCTTTGCAGCAGCAACATAGGTGCAGCTGGGGGACGTTATCCCAAATGAATTAACACAGAAACAGAAAATCAAATACTGCATTTTCTTGCTTATAACTGGGAGCTAAACAATAGGTATGCATGGAAATAAAGATGGAAACAATAGACACTAAGGACTCCAAAAGAAGAGGGGGAGAGAGAAGAGAAAGTGTTGAAGACCTACGTTTTGGGTACTATGTTCACTGTTGGGGTGATGGATTCAATAGAAACCCAAATCCCGGCATTATACAATTTACCCTTGTAGCAAACCTGCACAGATGCACCCTGAATCTAAAATTTTAGAAATACAAAATATAAGAAAAGAAATATCCAAATGTTATATTCAAGTAATATTTTCAGAGACTATTTAAAGGAGGCTTATCACAGACTTACATGAAAGGTGGGTATGGTAAGACATTATTTCTTAGCACTTAAAAAGTATGATGAATTGCTGCACCTAGTAATGGTTTTATGTGCCCCTTTAGAGAGGAGAAAGAAAACAAAAAGCCATCACTTCAAGGAAGCTCTTCATTAACCTCATGAAGCTAATTCAGAATTAGCATTAAATGCCATCCTGGCCCAGAACCTCTTTTGCTACAATTGTGGGGCAATTATGTATCACTCTTTAAAGTGTTATGAAATTTTTTTTGGCTAGCCCAGAAACAGTTTATAACATGGTACTACTTGACCATGGGGATGATACAACATAAATGTTAACTGGATTTTCCTGATAGAAGCAATGTCACTTTATAATTTCTTTTATCAATTTCTCAGCTGTAGAAGCCATCTGCTGCATTTGTTACATCTATTTGCTGATTATCTTCTATTGAACTAGCTTAGATGTTAATTTATTTGAGAATGCTTTCTATTTGTTTGTGAAATAAACCAAATAGAACATTTTCTAGTATAACATTTTACTTATAAATGAATTAACATTTTATTATATGAAACAGGTTTCTTTAAATCAAAGATACAAAAATACTTTAAAAAACAACACTATATGCTACATCCACAATAAAGATTTTATTACCTACAGATACAAAACAATATTTTATTATGTCCACCAATTAAGCACTTAAAAAAGCAAATCTGATGTTCTTCAAGATGAACGGGCAGTCTATGGTATGAGAATACATAATTTTTAAACAGAAAAGATAAAATATATAAGCAACGGTGCTACTGAAAAAAGTCAAAGCTATATCCTGTGTCCTCTACTACTCCTTCCAAACTCCAATAAATGAAAATATTCCAATAGGCTCCCACCGGATATAAACATATGGAGATACATATATCTCCATAAGGTTAGGAATGAAATTAGTTTAAGATGTATTAACTAGTAGAAAAGAGGGGCTAGGTAACTTAGCAGAAGATATCGTTTCACCTGTGGAGATCTGTGTTTATATCCTAGCTCAAACAGAAAGCAAAAATTAGTTTGATATTGACTTACATATTTCCCGTAACAATCACCTGACTAACTCTAACTGCTTGGAAAATATCAAAGCCCAAGGCAGCGTTATGCAAAAGCCCAATATATAAAACATTTACAAAGAGTATAATTATATTAATAACAATAATGTGAAAAATAATAAAGCACAAGGAACAGAAACTAAAAATGTTTCATCTCCCCCTTTATTATCAATGTTATAAAAGTCAATCAACCAATTATCAAGCACCTTCTTTGTTCAACCATTTCTGTGAGAAACTGAGAGATATAAAGATAAATATGTACAAACAGAAGACTAACATAACTCTAATGTGACTCTCATTCCTAAAGGGTTATGCAACACTAGGTGGGGTTACATCTATAGAACTTGAGCACTAAATAGATGACTGATTCTGAAGACCAGGAGAACTGTTCCCAGTGTAGAGCAAGGGCCATTGGAATGCATTTCAATCCACAGTGAACCTCTAAGATATGCAAAAATAACTCATCTGAGAAAAAAATGTTCTGATTGAATACAAAATTAGTAGTTCACAAACATGGCTGAGCTGCACCATCAAGAAGGAGACTGTTTAATAACAGAGATTCTCAGGCACCACCTCAGCTCTTTGGAATCTGCATTTTTAATATGAGGCCATGGAATTAATACTTGCATAAAGAAACAACATTTCACCAGATACCTGTGAGTCCTATAGCATCTTCAGGCATTTTAACCTAGGAAAGGCCAGAGAAGCAAATTTACCTACCCCAGTGATAAGAGTCAGGGAACTTACATCATCTCTGGGAACAAGAATCATGTTCACTTAAGCAATATCTTACCAAGTTCTTCCAACTTGTTAGCTCACAGCCACTGGCCTGGACACTATTTGGCCACGTGCAACAATATTGCTTCTTGGCCAGTTTTGAGAAGTTGGCATTTTGAGGATTAAATGTGGAGGTTTCTGTGCCATGTCCTGTCTAAAGCACCACTGTATTAGTCCATTTTCATGTGACTGATAAACACATACTGGAGACTGGGCAATTTACCAAAAACAAAAGGGGGGTTAATTGGACTTACAGTTTCCCTTGTCTAGGGAAGCCTCACCATCAAGGCAGAAAGCAAGGAAGAGCAAGTCACATTTTACATGGATGGCAGCAGGCAAAGACAGCTTGTTTAGAGAAATCCCCGTTTTTAACACCATCAAATCTCATGAGACCCATTCTCTATCATGAGAACAGCATGGGAAAGACCCACCCTCATGATTCAATCATCTCCCACTGGGTCCCTCCCACAACACATGGGAATTATGGGAGCTACAAGATAAGATTTGGGTGGGGACACAGAGCCAAACCATATCAACCACATATTGCCAAAGTTTAAGTGAATGTCACATGATAGAACTCACAGTGAACCGAGTGCTCCTAATTGAACAAGATGCCTTCACAGAGGAAAAAATCATAAAACATTAAACCTCTAGGTATTTTTTCCATTGTTCAACAAGACAAGTCATATTGTCAGATTGACTCAGTTGTTTTTAATGAAGATAAATAATCAAAACTCTCCCTTTAAGACACTTTAAGTAGATAAAGCACCATAGGACCACTGACAATAACTGTCATTAGAAGGTTAGGGATAGTTGATTTACCCCACTTTCTAGAGAAAGAGATTTGTAACAAGGATATCCTTACACTGAGAGTTTTAAAGGAAAGTTAAGGCGAATACTAGGCAGGAGAGGGTGTTTGGGAGTCTTCAAAGTTGTGGATATACAAACAGATATTTCTCACAAAGCATCTAGAGTGCCAACACCATAAACCCAGCCTCACCTACATTTTATCCCTTGACAGTTTCATTTATGTAAGTGGACAGCGGCTTCCAGCTGAATGAAACCATTACAGCTGAACTGGTGCCATGGTCAGGGTTCCATCTATGACCCTGTACCACTAGAATTATTAAACAGTAAAGACAAAGAATGCATATCTGCCAAATTTTTAGGTAATACAAAATAGAAGGATATCAAAGATATTAGTCCACTTTCTGAATTCAAAAATATCATAATAGTTTATAATGTTGAGACAAATATAGCAAGATAATCATAACAGAGTTAATTAGAAGGCCCTGTGTGTACCAATAGAAGGACAAAATCAGCACAGTTGATCATCAAGGTATGAATTTGTAGTAGCACCTAAACAATACAAAGAAAATTTTAAATCAGCAATATGCCAACCCTAAGAAAACTCCAAAGTGGCACATTTCTCTTATTATAATTTATGAGAAGTACTTGGAAAAGAAATTACAACATAACCTATAACTTTCTTATCACACATTTATTTGTATTACTTGCTAATTTCTCTACAATATATTATGTTGAGGTGTTAGTAGTTGCCTTTGAACAGATATATTGACTATACTTGTATGAATTTAATCCCCACCTCTCTTATTTGCTTAAAGAGGAAGGACAAATTTATTTTTGGCAAGAAATTTAAAGCAAGTGATTCCTTATTTATTGTCTTAGTTATTAGTCACAGTTAGAAAATCAGTGATCATACAAACTTATCAATAAAATATTTTATTCATTGCTGGTATCAAATTGCTAGTGTATTTGTCTTCTGTATTTTTTGATATGACTTTTCTAAAATTGGCTTGTCTTTCTTAGATACAATACTTGCTGGAAAATTCAGGGAGGAAAAGGGAAAATATTAATATTTAAGTCATGAGGAAAGAAGATTCTTTACTCAAATTATCACTTTCCCACTCAGCAGCAGCCCTGAGTAATATATTCATTATAAACCAGCAGCACTAGATCTCTTTTAGTCACTTTATAACACTGACAGAATCAATAGTTAAAATTAGACTTCTCATTTTCATATCAGGGGAGACATCAACATTAGTTTCTATATTAAACATCCTGGAACTGTAGAAAGCTTTTTAAATTAATTTAAAGTGATGGATTCAGGATTGTCTGAACATTTATTTAATAGAAATTATGATTATCAACCAAATTATACTTTGGAAAGGCAATCACCTTGTCCCTGCAAAGCAGTAATACATTTTCAGCCCACAAAAAGTACTATGTATGAAAAAGTATTTTACAGTACTTTTTATAGTTCTGAAGAGTATCACATTACCACTTGTCAACCAGCAATTGCATCATAATTCAACCTGCTGCAACTATAAAACTGTGTCTTGACTTGATTAAACAAAAGACACAGTATATGTGTTGTACATATATGTGTGCATACAGCAGTTCTAGGAATGAAAATAATTTAATATGTTTAGCATCTAAACATACAATGAGACAAAAGCAGAATATCTAATAAAAATCAAATAGATTCTACCTTTAATTTTCTATTCCACTTGGTGTCAGTTTTCTAAAGAGTATTTGTCTATAGACAAATCAGCTAAATTTTGACAGAGAGCTGATTTTATTTCCTTCATCTAATATAGCAAAGATCTGAAGGAGAGAGGAATACTATCCTAAAAATATTCCTCATGCTTCCTTCTATCACAGCAGTCCCCAACCTTTTTGGAACCAGGGGCCAGTTTTGTGGAAGACAATTTTTCCACAGATGGGGGCAGGAAGGGGTTGGTTTTAGGATGATTCAAGCGCACTAAATTTATTGTGCACTTTATTTCTGTTATTATTACCTTGTAATATACAATGCAATAATTACACAACTTACCATAATGTAGAATCAGTGAGACTCCTGAGCTTGTCTTCCTGTAACTAGACTGTCTCATCTGGGAGTGATGGGAGACAGTGGATCATCAGGCGTTAGATTCTCATAAGGAGCACACAACCTAGATCCCTCACATGCACAGTTTACAATAGGGTTCGCACTCCTATAAGAATCTAATACCATTGCTGATCTGACAAGGGGCAGAGCTCAGACAGTAATGCAAGCAATGGGGAGCAGCTGTAAATACAGATGAAGCTTCACTTACTCCCCCGCCACTCACCTCCTGCTGTGCCACCAGGTTCCTACTATACCACAGACCCTTACTGTAGGGTTGAGGATCCCTGCTCCATCAGATCATGGCATTCATAGAAAATAGTAAGATATCCCTGCCCTAATTCTCAGGGGCCATAGGAGTCTGGCCATGGAGCTATGGTTGTCCATCCTAAGTCTCAGTGGTCACCCATCCAGGGCTGAGGGGTCACTATCTCAATGTATGTGTTACTTATCAGTGGTGAAATGGGTTGGGAGCCTCTGATTTGGATAATTGTGGGATTCATAAATGGAAGAAAAACTATGATAAATATTACAGAACAAGGAGAATTTCCCCAGATCCAAATTATAGAAAATGTTTTTGGAGGACTGATATGATTATTTGTAAAAATTTGAATTGCCAGGATGCTGGGAAGCATAGTAGTTATAAGGGAGAGTTTTGCCCTGTCAATGCCTTAGCTCAGAACAATTCCATCCCTTCCTAGCCATACAAATATGAAGAAGTTACTTAACTCCTCTGAGCTTCAGTTTTCTATTCTGTGTAATGGGGATAGTAATAGCACCTACTTCACCAGGTTGCTGCAAGGATTGAAAAGCTTAATATGTGGTAGCCCTTAGAGGAATATTCAATAAATATATCTTAATATAAATACATTGAAATTAATTTTTTATTTTCTAACAATATCAAAATATGAAAAAGTTGCAAGAAAATAGAACTATTATTTTTGAGACATTTGAGAATAATCTGCTATCATGAATATTAAGTATACTAAGTATATTACTTATTTTTAAATAAGTTTTTAAACAATTTTACTATATTTTTTTAAATGACATTCTCCTACGAAACTATAAAACAACCATTAATATCAGACAATTAGCAGAGATATGCTTCCACCATCTAATCCTCAGACCTCATTCAAGGATCAGCACTTGTCCCAGTAAAGTCTTTTATAAAGAATCCAGTTCAGAATTATATGTGCATTTGTTTTCATTCTCTTTTAATTTGGAAAAGATCTCAGTCTTTTTCTGACTTTCATGTCTTGACACTTTTGCACATTGCAGTCCAATTATTTCATCAAATGTTCCTCAATTTGGCTTTGCCTGTCATATTCTCACAATTAGATTCATGTTACCAATCTTTGGCAGGAATATCACAAAAGTGATGCTGTGTTCTCATTGCATCCTATAAATTTGTACACATTTTGATTTGTCTCGTTAGTGGTATTGGTAACTGATTATTTTATCAGGTGGTATCTTTCAGCCTTCTCTAATAAAAAGTTAATCTTTTTTACTTTGGAGTTAATAAATATTTCAGGGGACATTATTATGAAACTATTCCATTTCTAATCAATCTTTCAATATAATCTTTTATTATACATGAGTCTACATCAGTATAGACTCATGGATTTATAGTCTATTAATGGACTATAATCAACTGCAACTACTACTTATTTTGATGCTTGAGCTCAAAAGGATCATTTGATATGACCCAATCATTTTCTGTGCACTTTCTTGCTTTCTGGCATAAGATGTTCCAGGCTTATTTTGAACATTTTCTCCAACAGTCCAGGAATCAACCATTTCTACAAGAAACATTAGTTTCATTTTAGTGCAGAATAGTGTTTACAATCCAGTATCTGAGCACTAGGGGTACTTGTTGGTAGAGGGTGTCACTTTTCCCAGGTCCTCTCAGTGGACAAAGTAAAGGAATACAATTTATACACACACACACATACACAGAGATATCTATATAGAATCCATAAGGTTACACAATACATTCAATTCCAATCCAACACCATACAGTTCATTCTAGATTTTTACCTTTCCATATTTGAATATTCTTTGACGGTTAGAAACCTGGCTCCTCAATCATTACTAATATGGTCCAACCCCTGCACATAACCAATTTCCCATCACCACAACTACAATCACTCCCTTCCCCAACACAGATATTCTCCTCACAATGCTTAGTCTCCATTGTAAGGTGCCCCTTCTAGCAGAAGTCCACGTCACCCCCTCACGTCTGACAGTCCTCTTTTGGTTATCTTCCCATATAAATTCCCACCTTATCATCCCTGCTTGGGTTATAACACCCAACAATAGGCCATTCGCATGTGTGGATGCATCTGCACCATATGTGGTCTTCTACATTTCACTCTGGGCCACCAAAATCACCTCCATACTCCAGAATCAATGTCTGTCTTCCTTAGTCCTGCCAAGTGGCTTTTGGACTAAATTATTTCAAGAAAGGGAAGAAAAGAGGAAGAGCACGAGCTTGTAATGTATTCTTACTTAAAATATCTTGTGAGGTGCAAATGCTGCAATGGAGCTTAAAGTGCTTTGGAAGCAGGGAAGCATTATACAAAAATTAAACGTATTTGATTCTAGATAGTGCCCCCAGCACACACAGCCGCCTTCTCCTACATCACAGATCCTCAGAAAAACAGAAAATAACTAAGAAAAGAAAAAGCTAGTTAGAGTGGATGGATGGATATTAGATACAAGATAGATAGTAGAAAAAAGGAAGGGGACTTTCTAGAGGACGACTAGGGAAATTACTCTCAATAATTTCTAAAACATGCACAGGATTGTACTTGAATAAGGAAACCAAAGTGCCTTGGATGTGAGAAATGGATTGGAGGATCTAAAACCAAGTGATAAGTGAATAATTGGGACAGTGCAGGAGGAACAGTCAGATAGAAAACATCCTGTGTTCTATCCCCCAGCTCCATCTCTCCCAACAGCGTTGTCCTCCTGCAGGTAGGAACATTGAGTGTGGACTTGGTTCAGAGAAGGACCACACATTGGTGGCTGGTGATGCCCAAGAAGAAAGAGAACACCTTTCTTCTTATAAGGCCAGCCATACAATAGCAGCTCTGGCTGGGCTTCCCTCTCCTCTGAATCCCATGAGGAGAGGTTGGAGCAAAACTGCTTCAACTCATCTCTCACCTTCCCCTCAGCATGAATCTCAAGTAAAAGAAAAACATACATGCAGGTATCACCAACCTGTAATTTGCGGAAAAAAAATCAACACCATGGATGTCATACACCAGAGAATAGAGGAAAATATATATGTGAAAATGAAAGAGAAATGGGAAACATATTCGGAAGTGCCTACACATTCCTTTCCTATTCTAACACTGAGGAATATGAAGAAAGAAAAGAAATAAGAGAACTTCCCAGAACTGAGGAAAGTCAGGGTACTCATGTTGTAAAGGCAACTAAGAGTAGAAGGGGACTTCCTAATTAATGTGATATAATAAGTAAGAGATACTAATGGTTAGCAAGGAAGACATGCAGAAGATGTGATTGATTATCTGAGTATTGGCAAAAAATATCAGGAAACCAGGACCTGTGTACTACTGGGCAGGGCAGGCGAGGGAGGGATGGACACCAAAATCAGGGCAGTTCAGTCATGTCTAAAAGATATATGTTATGACTCAGAAAAGGTTGTATAACAAGATTATAATGTTTAAAAAATGTGTTCTCTTCTCCTATTTGGTAAGTATACCTTCATTGTCATAAAATTGGAAACTGGCATAACACTACATCTTTTGATTTACTGAAAGTTAGTCAAATATGAAGTAGCTAATTTAGTTATTATTGCCATGGCCTAAAAAGTCTCTTAATGGGTGAGCAATATTTGAATCAATAACATAAAGTCATAATAATTTATAAATTATTATATGTACATTTTTAATTCCATAAAAGTAATCTTTCTTGCTTTTGCTTTAGTAAAATTATTAGACCATGCTATAATCCAGATTTTCACACAGTTTTTGTTCTGTTGATATTAATGTCAAATTAGATATCATTCTGAAGCCACTGTAGTGTTTACATAGTTTTTATTCATTGTAATTTGGAGTAATTTTTCACTGCTGAAAATATATAAGCTGCAATTATTATAGAATTGATAAATGATAATATATAGATTAAAAATTAATAATACATTTTACATCCAGTTTTACATATTCAAACACTGTAATAGACTACATACAATAAATTATAATTGTTGTAGAAAGTATTATAAAATATTTTAATTTGTTGTATAAATCACTACCCCATTTAAGTGTCATAATTTTCCATAACACTTAAATCAATATCTAGGTTCATAAAAATGTTTTTAAGTTCTTTCTTCCAGTTTTTCAATGCTGAAGCATTATAAATAAAAACAAATTAAAAATCAGTATGCTGTACAATTTGGTTAAATCTCTCTTTGAGATTATACCTTGATTTAGAACAACCAGAAATAATCTCAATAAAAATTAGTTTTTTGAGTCTACGTGTGCTTTGAAGAAAAAAGTTAGTTTTAGGCTTATTTGTTCATAAATCCTTTCCTTTATAGTCACATAATTTTCATTATATTTCATACAAATATTAATTTTTGCATATGTCACATAAACTTTCTATTAAATCTTTCTGTAAATTAAAAAAATTCTAATTTTTGAAAGACAAAATATTGACACATATTTGGTACACTTTTGCTAATATTTTTAATAATGAGCAAGAGTTTATAATCAAATGACTGTGAACAGTACATATTCAAAATTAGTTTTCACCCAAAACCATGGTTTGCATTTATTTGAAGGTCTACTATTGTTTCAAATAACTATTCCACTGCATTTTATTCACATCTCATCTAAATTAAACAGAATTGCTTTAACAGTGTTCAGTTGACATTCTCATCATGCATCAACAGGCGATTTCATGTCAAATCTGATATGTGATTCATCAAAAGTTTCAATCTTTGGGCACACAGATCAGATGTGATCTTTGACTTGTTCCAAGGAAGAGCATCACTCCTGGCATAGTTGAGGCCATAACTCATGGGGATATATTTATAATGCGCTGCCAAATAGGTCATGCAATGTTTGCAAGTATGTAATATATGTTCTGGCCTAAATACCAGTCATGTTAGCATCATTATTACAAGTTTACTCGTCATCATGTTTTAAGCTAATGCTCAATGTTCAAAATTGTTTTCTTCTTTTACCCCAAGTTGAAATTTACACTTTCTACAACAGATGTATAGTCAATGAAATAGTCATTAATTTCGGATTTCTTTATTTCTGGTCTTGGTGGTTAAATCATATGCATAATAAATTTTGCTGTTTAGAATTCTTATTTTGTGCATCCTCATTTGCTGAATATGCACTTTATAAAATTATATTTGTAATTTCTTCTCACTTGATTTCTCCCAAAATTACCCATCTATTTTTATTTCTCCATCTAGGCACCATTTGTTTTATTATGTTTGTATTTTTATCCATCTTACATGGTTAGCCATTCTAGCATCATATTTTGAAAACATTTCAGCTACATCCAGACACTTTCCACCTATGAATGCTACAAAAAGAATAATTATTCTTAGTTAAATATTGGACACATATTAATCTTTTAAAAACTTCACACAAATGTTTTATCAGTGTTCTTGGGTCTTTGTTGAATATAATCAATTATTTACTCTTTTTTTTCACTACATAGAAATAACTGTACTCCAGATCTCTCTCTCTCTCTATGTGTGTGTATATATATAATCTATAATATATATAAAATTTGTATATTATATAAAATAAATTAAAATATAGATATAGATATTATATATACTACATATCATAGATAATATCTATATACACACATACACAGATGGAAGCATAAATATAAAAATTGGTGGAAGTTTTAATGAGCTCATATTCTAAATAATGAATATTAAATTTAAATTCATTTGAGTTTAAGAGAAATAAAATTGAAGAGATATTATGTTCTCAAAGATTTCTGTAACCTTAAGACAAAAAAAGCATTAAAAACTTTTTAAATTCTGGAAATACAGATGTGCCTTGCTCTGTGCAGGTGATACTTTATGTTTTTTAATTGAGAAAGTAATTGTTTCCAGTTACCTATACTTCAATGAACAAAGCTTATCTTGAAAATAAATTATAAAACATATAACACAAATTACAAAACACTTTGTCTTTTAGCTGACAACAAAAAGCCATCTTCTAGCTTACTTTGCCATTTGCAAATCATGTTATATAAAATAAAACATAAATTCCCTGTGATATTCACCTAATGGAAAATTGTAAATATTAATTTGTTCCAGACTTTTATTTTGCTATAAATATTCTTAGGCTGTATGAAAGATGTGACAGCCATTTTTTAGGATCATCTTCCAATAATCAGAGAAAATGGGCTCATTTTTCTTCTCCAACTAGCCAACTTCATGATGGTAATTCGCCTTCTCATGGTTGGGCAAAGTTGCATTTATTGATTCAGATTTGTGAATTCAACATAAATAACTCTTTTTTCTCATGATTTTTATCAGTAACTAAATTCTTCATTTAGTAAAATAGATATAAATCAAAAAGTTCTTATCTAATATGCTTAAGTTACAGGTTTGCATTTGGTAAGGTTAATTTTTTGCTTTTATTGTTTGGATCGGTAATTGACTTTCAATGAATAACAAATCTGTACTGTCCTTTAGCAAATTTTACATGGTTCAGGCTTACCAGCATAAAATTTTCACTTTATTGTTTCTAGGTTTTTTTTTTTTTTTTTTTTTTTGAGACAGAGTCTCACTCTGTTGCCCAGGCTGGAGTGCAGTGGCACGATCTTGGCTCACTGCAACCTCTGCCACTTGGGTTCAAGAGATTCTCCTGCCTCAGCCTCCAGAGTAGCTGGGATTACAGGCGCCTAGCACCACACCTGGCTAATTCTTTTTTTTTTTTTTTTTTTTTTTTGTAGTTTTGGTAGAGATGAGGTTTCACCACCTTGGCCAGGCTGGTCTTGAACTCCTGACCTCGTGATCCACCTGCCTAAGCCTCCCAAAGTGCTAAGATTACAGGAATGAGCCACTGCACCTGGCACTATTGTTTCATGGTTTTAAGATATTAATCACACTGCCTCTTTGAAAATTTTTCTCCTTTTTTCTTTTCAGTTGTGTTTTCTTTCTGCACTCTATTTTTTATTATTATTAGCTTGACCCTACTTATCTTTAATGAAAAAATTAAAAATGAAATGAAATTATATTCCTAGGGTAGAAAAGTTTAATATATTTTCTTTCCAGATATTTATAGTCAATATTTGTAGACTCATCCAAAACTCACTAATTAAAATAAATGTAAAAAATAATGTAATTTCTATATGTGAAAAGCTACTTTTAAAGTATTTACAATTAAATGCTAAATTTAAGACAAAATGAGAACTTTAATTTAATTTTTAAATCAAAATTATTTAAATAAAACCAACATTTACATTTAGTTTCTGAATACTTAATTAAATCCTATTAA
Organism: Pongo abelii; assembly: GCF_028885655.2. NCBI lineage: Eukaryota > Metazoa > Chordata > Mammalia > Primates > Hominidae > Pongo > Pongo abelii. The sequence goes on along the minus strand of NC_071991.2, from coordinate 86,586,910 downwards.
ATATTTTTAAAAAATAACATTTTTCTCAGTCTTTACAGTTTAATATCCAGCTAGTGACCAATGTAAATAATCAACATCCTACATCACCTGTGACACAGCTGGATTTTATAACAGCATTGTAGATTGTTTAATACTGTAAAATGTTTCCCAGGCACCATCTAGCACTATTGTGATTACTATGCTAATTTATTGCAACTTGATTGGAAGAGGACGAACAGAAAAGAAAAATATGCACTTAGGGCTATTGAAAGCAATATTTTATTTTGAAAAAAACTATTAAATATACTCTGGCTGGGCATGGTGGCTCACACCTGTAATCCCAGCACTTTGGGAGGCCGAGGCAGGCGGATCACAAGGTCGGGAGATGGAGATCATCCTGGCCAACATGGTGAAACCCCGTCTCTACTAAAATACAAAAAAATTAGCTGGGCGTGGTGGCGGGCGTCTGTAGTCCCAGCTACTCGAGAAGCGGAGACAGAAGAATGGCTTGAACCTGGGAGACGGAGGTTGCAGTGAGCCCAGATGGTGCCACTGCACCCCAGCCTGGTGACAGAGCAAGACTCCATCTCAAAAAAAAAAAATAAATAAATAATAAATCAACAAATATAATCTCTAAGAAGAAATAGACATTCTCATTAATTTGTCCTTTCTCTTATTTTAAGGATTCTATGGATAAAATCTTCCCCCAACTCGGAGGCAGTGTTCATGTCTGATATGGCAGCAGCAGCACCCACAGTGTCATTCCTCAGGGAATAACTACCTTTTGTTTGTTGGCACAGGTCAAGAGCTGTGGAAAGACATTTCTCTGGGGCCCGAATTGGGTTAATCATAAAATGGATGCTTGAGATATAATTGCTCAATGCCATCCCTTCGTACTGGATCCAGAATGATAAGTGCCCTTAAATTCTTAATAAATTTATTATTTGGACTTGTGATATATGAGGCCAAGGGCAGGGGCACTTATTTTCCCTAAGGTACCATAGAAAATATAATTCAGTAATATATCCATTCTAAGCAACAGTTAAAAAGAGATATCTATGTGTACTAACACAGAACGTTCATCAAGATATTTTGTTAGGTGAAAAAAAATTGTTACAATATATGTATAATACCATTTATATACATTTTAAATAAAAATGACACATTTCTATGTATTCTGCATACTTACATAAACAATATAATTATAGATGCATATGAAGCAGATTATTATCCTAGAGAAGGTGAGGAAAACTGGCTAGGAATAAAACAGGAATCTTAACTTTATCTATAATATTTAAGTTTTCATAAGAAAAATGCATTAGTTATTTACTATATTATTAAAATTTGAAAATTTCCCTTCAAAATGAAATGTGTTGGAAAACTTTTAATTCGTAAGTTTGACAATATGAATGTTACATCATGCATATATGTGGTTCAAATCATTAACGGATTGCTCTTCTAGCTGTTATATTCTTTCTCATACTACTTGATGTTATGTATTTCAGAGTGCCTTAAAATTTGAGTACATCTACTAATACGATTCTTCATTAGTCCATCAGATAGAGACTTTAGTAGTTATCTGGATGTGCCCTTTTTGATATAAAATATATTTTTTAATTATAGAAAAACAACCCCCAAATATTCACATTGTGCACCAAAAGTTGTGCTGAACAATTTTTTATGTTAATTTCATTTAATTCTTATAACAACTCTGTAAGAAAATGTTATCATTTTTACAAATGAGGGAACTGAGGGCTGTGGTAACAAATGTTGTCAACAAAGAATCCAGAGTGAGAAAATGTAAACGCCAGAGAGCTGGAAATATCAAGACCTAAATCTAATAGGTTCTAAGTAGGCAAAAGGATAAGGTAAATGCACAGCAAGCATGGAACAAACTCGTTTTGGATTTCGATAGTATAAGGAGAGAGTTATCAAAAGAGAAAAATGTTTATCCACAATGTCTAAGTTTAGTTGAGCTGGATTCATCCTGGAGAAAAAGCTGAACAAATGTGTATTTTAGGCACGAACCTAAATAAAGTAGCTATAATGCTTCCCAAATTTAACAGAAAACAGTCCCAGAGAAGGGTGTACTAAGAAGTGGAATAAGTAAATAAGATTTAGCGCAGGAAGGAAAGAGGAACACTGAATGGATCAGCTTTCACACCTTCTGGATGGCCAGACAAGATAGGCTTTTTTTTGTTGCAAAACAGCAGGCCTGGAATACAGACCCTTGTAAGGTTCCACAGGCTTAAGCAGCTTGATACCCCCTATGCAAAGCTGCTAGTGCTTAACAGATAGTTAATCTAATGCCAACACTCAACATTGTTTCACAAGTCCCAGAGAAATCTCATTGAAATTTTAAATATGTGACACAAAATACAATCTAAAACCAGTAGTTAAACAAAGTTAGAATTTACAGAATACGTCCCATGTTTTCAAAGTGTTTCCATCTATCTAATTCTTGCTTAAAGGTGTACTTCTACTTATTTTCCTAGAGAAATGTGTGCTCTTTCATGATTATTTTAGTGTGTGGATGTATACTGCATATTACATATCAATATTTTTTTCCTAGGTAACATACATTATCTATCTCTTCCACTTGGAAGGCTCTGATTTACAAGACATTTTTACCATCTTGTGTCAGCAATATGAATTGCAGGCAGAATTTTAAAACCCAGTGAAAAAATAACAAGCCTCAGAAGGTTAGATGTGGAAGAAGACCTACATGCTTTCTAAAAAAATACTGCCACAGTCAGCACCACCATGCTACCAAATTTCACAGAAAGCTCAAGATATACAAATGAGTTTCTGATTCCCAAAGTGATTGTGAAAAGTGATCCTGTGACAATCTGAACATTTTAGGTGATATTTTCTTTCCCACCTCTAGAGTCCATGCATGCTCTGAATGGATACCAACCACAAAACTCAAGATTGTAACTGGGGACTACCAAGACTGCCACACAGCTCAAGGAACAGAACACCATGAGGATGGCTGAGACTAGAAAGTGGGTAGTATCTAGAAATAGGTTCATTCTTTGAAGATAAAATCTTTCTTCAGGATAGAGGCATACTTCCTTTTATTGCACCCTGCAAATATTGTGTTTTCAACAAATTCAAGGTTTGTGACAACCCTGCATCCAGTGAGTCTATGGGCATCATTTGTCCAACAGCACGGGCTCACTTTGTGTCCCTCTCTCATATTTTGGTAATTCTTGTAATATTTAAAATTTTCATTATTATATCTGTTATGGTGAACTGTGAATAGTAATCCTTAATGTTACTATTATAATTGATCTGGAACATCCTAAAGCACACTCACAGAAGATAGTGAACTTAATTGATAAATGTATGGGTTCTGGCTGCTCCACCGGCTAGCTGTTTCTTCATCTCTATGCTTCTCCTCAGGCTTCCCTATTCCCTGACACATGATAATATTGAAATTAAGCCAAGTAATAGCCCTATAATGACCTCTAGGTGTTCGAGTGAAAGAAAGAGCCACAAGCCTCTCACTTGACATTAAAAGCTAAAAATAACTAGACTCAGTGAGAAAGGCACAAATAAACCCAAGATAGTCCAAAAGCTAGGCTTCTTGCACCAAACAGTTAGCCAAGCTGTGAATGCAAAGGAAAAGTTTCTCACAGAAATTAGGTGTGCTACTCCAGTAAACACACAAATGATAACAAAGTGAAACAGCTTTACTGCTGATATGGAATAAATATTAATAATGTTAGAGGTCTGGATAGAAGATCAAACCAGCCTCAACATTCCCTTAAGCCAAAGCCTAATCCAGAGCAAGGCCCTAATTCTCTTATATTTTATGAAGGCTGAGAAAGGAAGCTACAGAAGAAAAGTGTGAAGCTATCAGAGGTTGATTTATGAGGCTTAAGAAGGGAAACCATCTTCATAATATAAAAGTGCAAAGTGAAGTAGCACATGCTTGCACTTCATAATATAAAAGCGCAAGGAGAAGCTGTAGCAAGGTATCCAGAAGATCTAGCTAAGATTATTGATGAAGGTGGCTACACTAAACAACAGATTTTTCAATGTATATGAAACAGCCTTCCATTAGAAGAAAATGCCATCTAGGACTTCCATAGCTAGAGAGGAGAAGTCAATGCTTAGTTTCAAAGCTTCAAAGTACCGGTCTTCTTGTTAGGGGCTAAATGCAGCTGGTGACTTTAAGTTGAAGCCAATGATCATTTATCATTCCAAAAATCACTGGACCCTTAAGAATTACACTAAATCTATTCTGTCTATGCTCTATAAATGGAACAGCAAGCCTGGATGACAGCATATCTGTTTACAACATGCTTTACTAAATATTTTCAGTCAGCTGTTGGGATCTACTGCTCAGAAAATAGATTCTTTTCAAAATATTACTGCTCATTGAGAATGGACCTAGTCACCCAAGAGCTCTGATAGAGATTTACAATGTTTTTATGCCTGCTAACCCAAGAACCATTCTGCAGCCCATGGATAAAGGAGTTATTTTGACTTGCAAGTCTTATTATTTAAGAAATACACTTTATAAGGCTAAAGCTGCCATAAATAGTGATCCCTCTGATGGATCTGGGCAAAGTAAATTGAAAACCTTCTAGAAAATATTCACTATTCTAGATGCAATTAAGATCATTCATGATTCATGGGAGGAAGTCAAAATATCAACATGAACAGGAGTTAGGAAGAAGTTGATTCGAACTGTCATGGATGACTTTGAAAGGTTCAAGACTTCAGTGGAAGAAGTAACTGCAGATGTAGTGGAAATATCAAGAAAACTAGAAATAGAAGTGGAGGCTGAAGATGTGACTGAATTATTACAATCACATGATAAAACCTGAATGGAGGAGAAATTGCTTCCTATGAATGAGCGAAGAAAGTGTTTTCTGAGATTGAAACTACTCCTGGTAAAGATGTTTTGAACATTGTTAAAATGACAACAAAAGATCTGGAATATTACATAAAGTTAGTTGATAAAGCAGCAACAGGACTTGAGAGGATTAACTCCAACCTTAAAAGAAGTTCTACTCTGGGAAAAATGCTATCAAACAACATTGCATGCTACAGAGAAATCTCTCCTGGAAGAAAGAGTCAATCAATGCGGCAAACTTTATTATTGTCTCATTTTATGAAATTGCCACAGTCACCCTAGCCTTTAGCGACCACCATCCTGATCAGTCAGCAGCTTTCGACACTGAGATAAGAACCTCCATCAGCAAAAAGATTATGCCTTGTTGAAACCTCAAGTGATTGCAACAGTTTTAGCAATAAAGTATTTTTAAATTAAGGTATATACATTTTTAGACATAATGCCATTGAACATTTAATACACTCCATTATAGTGTAAATATAACTGTTACATGCACTGGGAAACAAAAAAATTTGTGTGACTCACTTTATTGCAATATTTGCTCTATTGCAGTGTTCTGGAACCAAACTTACAATATGTCTGAGGTATGCCTGTACACATATTCTAATTTTGTGGTAAATGTATAAAATTCTAGGAGAAAAAATAGCTTTGGAAGACTTTTAGCAAGTTAGTTTTATTTCAGCTTTATCACATCAGAGGGCTAGGGATCATAAGAATGGTTGCAACTTTCTTATTACTTATATAGAAAACCTTTAGCAGAAAGATTCAAAATGTCTATACAGATAATTATATATTTTTAATACATGATTTTATTTACCTCTGTGACATTTATTAAAGTTTAATGTTAATATGTTTCATAAATCCATTGTAACTTCTTGTGGCAGTCTACATTTAGTCCTCACCCCTTACAGTCACCGAAAAATTTAGTCAAAAATAGCTAATGCTACATAAGCATATGGCTCTATGGCATAATAAAAGGACAATATATGTCATCCATGGATTTCTCATTAGGTTTTGAAGCTCTGGCTTTCAAGAAAATCTTCTTAACACTGTATTAAACACAACCATTAGTATTATCTTTGGAAAATCAAGCATTATTTAGACCATCAATCAAATTCATAGGAAAATCTCACTAACATTATCCCTAAAATAAAAAAGCATTTAAGCACCTAATCGTGCATGAAGCCCTCAGTGCTGAGAAAATTAATTGTATAGCTCTAGGTCATTGACCTGTAGTAGTTTTACAACCTGAAACAGATCATGTCCCTGTAGGTCATGTGGTTAACAGAGAAGTAATAGTAATCTTCAAGGAGTTTAGACATTTACATGATTTCATGGGGAAAAATTAGATTAAGTATCTGCAGGTATTTGGGACATTCCTTTGTTTTCTTGTTCAAGAATGAAACAACCAAAAATCAAGTTAAGAGAAATTTATCTTTTCCATGTAATCATGTGATAAATACTATAGAATAAAGGCAACTGGGCCTTCTCCAGTATGGAAATTTCCCGGTAGTAGATGTAGTATTGTATGCAATGATGTACAGTCTTCCACAGATTTACCACCACAACTATCCACACCTAACCCCAGCATACAGAACAAGTATTCCGCCCTCATTGAATTTATCACTATTGCTATTAATTCATGGAGTACTTTCTTCATTGAATGTTTAGTGTCTGTTTCCTCCTGTTTGTTCACAAACTCCATAATTCCTATTATCTACTTGCAAAGCTTAGCACATGGTAGTTGTTCTGTAAATGTTTCTGGAACAAAAGAAGGGAAGAAGAGTAAAAAGGAAAAAAGAGAACTCTGACCATAAAACATTAAATATAATTAAAAGAAAAGACTCTCTAATATTCAGCAAATACAGAGCAGCTAGACTAACATTTAAGCACTTTGAAACTGTCAGTTGGCAAATTTAAGCCGTAACCACTGACAGTTTCTCATTTCCTGAGAAAATGTAAGACACAAATTCTTAGCCTGCTTTAAACCTTAAAAGGTCCCAAAACATCCTTTTCAATTGTCCCATGTCAAATCTGCCTCCCTTAACTGGTGCTGTCTTGGCTGCCTGGTTACTGAGCTGTAATCTCTTCATTCCCCATTTTCTGAGATGCCTTAGCTAAGTTACAATGATTGCCTGTATAAATTAATCTCCACTGTAGTAACAAAGGCAATCCTGTCAGCAGTTGACATTGTGGCTTTTAATTCACCGAACAACTTTTTGTTTGTTTATCAAAGCTGCATCTCATCCCATTGAGGATGTGATTTGTCTCTGCTTCTCTGGGTCGTGGTGTCCCTTACGCCAGTGCTGCTCAAAATGTGATCCCTGGGCTAGCATTAGCACCTTCTGGGAACTCATTAGAAATACAGACCTTTATGCTCAGTCTATTGAAACAGAATATCTGGCAATGAGGCCAAGGAATCTGTTTTAACAAGTTCTTCAGAAGATTCTTGTGTATGCTGACTTTGAGATGCATAGCTCTACACACTATTGTAATACTAGTCTGTGGCATAGACATTAGTCCCTCATACTTTCTTAGGTACAGTTTGCATTAGGAAAACATCAATCAGCTAGCATAAACATTCCAGTACCCTCTCTCCCTATCCTGCCTCTTCACCAGCCTCCAGTGGGAGTAGTGACTTAAAGCATGCATTCTGGACTTGGATTGCTGGCATTTGATTCCCGGTTCTACTATCTGGTAGCCGTGTGACCTCAGGTGACTTATTTAATCTCTCCCTGCTTCAGTCTCCTCATCCATAAAAGGCAGGTAAAAGGAGTATCATCTCATATGGTTTTAATAAGAGTTGAATGAGTTAATATATATTTAGCTGCATAGAAAAATGTGACATACACTAAGGGCAATATTTATTAAGATAGATTTAACTGATAAAAAAAGTTCCTGTTTTCTGTCCAAAGAGCATGATTATTTCACTTATCATCTTTGCTCTGGAAAATAAATCCATGTAAATGTCTCATGCAAGCTGAAATCTGGTCTTTATGACAGATACAAGGGTTAGACTCTTTAAAAGCATTTTCCTAGTTTGAAGTGTGGGATACAGTATTATAATGGAAAAAAAATACACCAGTATTTCTTTCTTTTATGAATATATTTCTTACAAAATTAGTTATAAACACGCCATGTCTGTCATGAAATGCTGATACACAAAGATATTACTGGCTTTGCAAGGTATCCTCTTGTGTGATTCAAATATATACATTAAATTGGCAGGTGGCCTCCAAGAAGGAAGTGAAGGAAACCTCTACCAGGCTGATTTCTATTCTTGATAAAATAAAAATACAAGTAAGAACCCCATTATAATGAATTCCACTGGACCTTTAATTTGCTTTTGCTTTAATTAAATTTTGTTTTTGTGACTATATTGCTAGAAATCATATCCCTAGTAAGTAGAAACTAGAGATGAAACCCATCTGATAGGTATCCTCTCTGGAATGAATTAACAAGTGAAAAGGAATGTTTTGAAGCCACCTGGGAAAAACAGAGGTTTAATGAGCTCACCACCTTGCACCCTTTCCTTCTCCAACTACTGCTGGACTGGTTTATCCTTACACCGTGTTTTAGGTCCTGTAAGCATGAACATGGGTGTATAATGTACTTGGCTCACTTTGGGTTTTGCTTTTTCTTTCTTTTCCTTTTTTTTTTTCGAGTAATGAGGAGAACTACAGTTGGAAAGGGGGAGAAAGAAAACTGAATGCTAACTGCTACTTAATTCTGTCAACATAAAGAATTACTAGAGATTTTTAAACCCTTCTATTTCCCTCACTACCCTTCCTTCATTAAAAGCAGCATATTTGGACACGGCTAGTAAAATGTACAGGTATAAAAATACTGAACAGGATCACTTGGAGGGAGAGTATTTGTAACAAGAATATCAAGGCATTGGTGGTTTGGGCCACATGCAACTACACGGAAATCTCTTTATTTTTTGAAATGCTTATTTATGAGGAAAAGTTTATGTATGATTGACTGGTTCCATGATATCCAAGTCTGTATCTCAAATTCCCTATTTGGGCTTTATTATTTCACATATTTAAGATTCAGTACTAAGTTATATAGTCAATAATGGGTATTTGCCAAATATACGTATGTATGTATATGTGTATAAATAATATATATATGTGTTTTATAAGTAGTGTATATATCAGTTTGATTCTCAACAGTGGATTCTTTAACTCTGAGTTTTCAGTTTCATTGGTGTTATACTGTTAAACGGAACTAGATAAGTAAGATATTCTGTCTATCTGATTTAATCCAGATATTTAACTTCAAGCAATATGTCCTAAGAAAATAAATTATAATGACTAAAACAATATATACCTGAGTAGTCCCACTTTGATATTATTTATGAGTGAAAAAGGAATATAAAGTTCTTGTCCAACAATAAAGAGATGACTTAGAGTAACTACGGACAAACATGTAATGGGGCATTTGTGGTAATTAAAAATTATGCTTATGAATACTGTAAATCAGCATGGAAGCAAATTATGCTATAAAGAAAAAACTAAGTTACCAAATTGTTCATTTCATGAGACTAAAAAATAAGAGGTATATGAAAAAAAGATAAAGATAACACAAGATTAATAATGGCTGGATGTTGGCTTTTAAAAATTTTTTTATTTGCAATCTGTTTAGCTTTCATGAAGAAAAAGTAGTGGCCAGGCACGGTTGAGGTCAGGATTTTGAGACCAGCCTGGCCAGCATGGTGAAACCCATCTCTACTAAAAATACACACACACACACACACACACACATTAGCAGGGCATGGTGGTAGGCACCTGTAATCTCAGTTACTCGGGAGGCTGAGACAGGAGAATCACTTGAACCCAGGAGGCGGAGGTTGCGGTGAGCCAAGATGGTGCCACTGCACTCCAGCCTGGGCGACAGAGCAAGACTCTGTCTCAAAAAAAAAAAATAAGGGGGGGAAGAAAGAAAAAATAGTATTTATCTCAGTATAACTCAAAGATGAAGACATTTCTTGTAAAACCTAGAGACTTACTAACCTAAATACCATGTGAAATGATTGAATTAACACAGCTTAGATATTTTAATAGAACTTTGCATTATACCAAATGAAATTTTGTTATAAGAGGATTTGCCTTGAAAGATTTTTAAATGACAAGTATATATTTTTATAGTTTTTTACAATGATATGGTATTATGTGATGTTACATAGCATATAAGAGCTTACAAATTGTGAGCTTATAAACTGTATTAAATGTATTCTGTTGATTTTTAATAAATACTAAACAGACAATACCATCATTAACAGAGAGTCATTGCGTGTGCCTGTAATCCCAGCTACTCGGGAGGCTGAGGCAGGAGAATGGCATGAACCCGGGAGGCAGAGCTTGCAGTGAGCCGAGATGGCACCACTGCACTCCAGCCTGGGCGACAGAGCGAGACTCCGTCTCAAAAAAACAACAACAAAAAAAAAGGGAGTCATTAAAAGTGGAGGGACCAGGCATGGTGCCTCACTCCTGTAATCCCAGCACTGTGGGAGGCCGAGGCAGGCAGATCACCAGAAATCAGGAGTTCGAGACCAGCCTTGCCAACATGGTGAAACCCTGTCTCTACTAAAAATACAAAAACATTAGCCAGGCGTGGTAGCACACACCTATAACCCAGCTACTTGGGAGGCTGAGGCAGGAGAATCGCTTGAACCTGGGAGGCAGAGGTTACAGTGAGCTGAGATCACGCCATTGCACTCCAGCCTGGGTGACAAGAGTGAGACTCCGTGGAAAAAAAAAAAAAAAAGCTGAGATAAGATTACAAGGATGTAGTATACTAGATATTTTCACTAAGTTAACAAAAATATTCTAATCTGAGTAGTGTATATTTTCCATTAACATTACCATATTTCCTAGGAAATAAATCTTTTAAGTGAAATCCTCATTTTATAATTGTTTAATAAGTTTAGATAAGAGGTTTTAATCTAGAGTTTGATTTTTCTGTGTGATTGAATTGATTTCAAACCCAATTATATGAACAAATATAAGAATGCTAACAACACTGTATAGTCTTTCAGTTTGCTATTCCATTATGACAAATTTTTATTTTCATACAGGTATGGTAAATGTAATTAATAAAATTGGACAATTTATATTCATGTAACTTAATTCTTGGAATACAGGACTCATTATTACAGAGTACCATGACTGAACAGAGCTTCTTGTCAATGCAGATTAACCCACTGTTTCTCTGTAAGGTACGGCAAACTCTATGAAAGGAAGAGGAGGGGAGTAACTTTTCGCGGTACTAAATAAAGATGTGTTGAACAAATAATTAATTTCATTTATCAGAATATTTGATAGATTAAAATATAATTGATGAAAACTATTACTGTGAATGCCATGGAGACAGAATTTTCACTGTAGCATTGTTTTATGGAAGCAATAGATTGAAAATAGTTTAAATGGTCATCAAAATGAAATGGCAGTATAAATTATGGCATATCCTCGCTATGGAATATTAAGCATGCAATAAAAAGGAATGAGTAGATATAATCTACCGACCTGGAAAGATGTCTATGATATATTATTTTTTATTTAAATAAAACCCAGCATCCTCTAGCCCATTATGCTTGGCAAGTTTCCATTTTAATTTAAAAATATGATTATAGGGTATGTATTATTAATAGTGGTTACTTCTGAAGGTTGAAATTTGAGAGGGAAAAAGGAAACATTCCATTCTCAATTTTTAGAGTTTTCAGCATAGTGTAATTACTGACAATTTCTGCTTTTTTGCATTATCTGAATTTTCTAAATTAAAATATACTGTTCTAATGATGAAATTAATATCTGTTAATTAGAGAGCCTTGAAAATAAAGAAAAAACTTGAAATCACCTAAATTCTCCTGTGATAATTGCAAGAATTTATCACAGTGAATAATTTGGTTATCTTCTAGTATTTTTTTTTCATAATTTATATCCATGGTCTCAAACTTTTACAAGCAACAGAACTACCTAGAAGACTCTGTAACACACAGGTTACCTGTTCCCAGCCATAGAGTTTCTGATGCAGTAAGTCTGAGGTGGGATCCAAGGATTTGAATTTCTAACAAGGTCTCAGGTGATGCTAATGATGCTGGCCTAGACAATACATTTTGAGAACTACTGTTTGCTGTGTTAGGAGTACTCTGTATTTAACATTATATATTTTTAGTTTTTGCATTAAACCATACTATAAATATTTTCCATTTACATTAAAATTTCTTGAAAATATTTATTTTGCTTGATATTCTTTCATATAGACAACAATTTAACTCATCTTTTTGACTTGTTGAACATGTGTGCTTTATTTTTATTTTCATAAATAATTCTGAAATAAGACTTCTCATGCTAAAAATATCTAATTTCTTTGAATAATTTTATAAATGTGAAGTTACAAAATCTGTACCTTAGATTATGAACAGTTTTAGGCTCTTGTGATATATTGCCAAACTGTTTACCAGAAAGTTTGTACCAAACTGTAACAACAGCATATGAGACCATCCACTACTCCACACCCTCATTAGCAAATTAATTGTTCTTAACTCAGCCTAAGGACTAACATTGTAGCTTGTCCAATTTAACAAGGGAAATCAAAGGGGAAAATGCTGTTCAAATTTATAAACAACTTTTACATTTGGCTAGTTCACAAATTAACCAATGTCAAATTATTGTACCATAGAATAAATTTATAAGGTCTTACGTGCCACAAAGAGGATAAAAAATATTTTTGACCTGTTAGAATGTGCATTAAAAGGAAATAGAGAAAAGGAGTGCATTCAATACCTAAAAAAAAAATCTTATTGGAATTTTTAAGGATCGAGTTATTTTCTCCTCCCTACAATTTAAAATAAATTTGATGTGTGGAAATAAACAAGTAGGGAAAAATCTGAAATGTGAATAAAGAGCACCAGCCCAAAATAACTTTGTCTGAGACTTGTCCTGTCTCACTGTTGGCACTGACAGATTTTAAAGATATGCCAGGTTTCCAATCTTTAGTCTTTCACTTATCTGGTAACCTTGGGAAAATTACTGCTACTGTCTGTGCTTCAGTTTCCTCATGGAAAAAAATGGGATAATAATTCTTGTACCATTGAATTCTTCCTGGTACTCAATAAAATGTCATATTTAAAGCATATATATAGTAGGCAATCAATACAGGTAGTTATTATTCTCTTTCATCCACCAGCTCTTGGAATACAGTAATCATTCAGTGAATGAATGGATGAACTAATGAGTTAATAAATACAGGTATAAATGGATAACTCTACCTTTAATGCAGCATCAAACAAAAGTTTTAGATGCTCTGCTTCCAGGCCCTTAGTCCAAGAAGACACAGTGTAATGTATTATTATGTCCCCTCAATTTCTTCCTGCACTCCCACATCGGAAGTCTTTGCTCACATCTTTTTTTTATATGGCACAACAAAACCTTCCCTCAGAAAGAGGTCAGGATGAATAAAAGGGTCCTGAGTGTCTGGAAAAGGAAAACATTCAGCAGAAATACCACAACATCTAACCAGCCTTTCTTTCTTTCTTTCTTTCTTTTTTTCTTTTTTTTGGATTAGCAGGGTATTTTGCTTTTATCCCTCTCAATGTGAATTCTGGTATTTCCCCCTGTAAGTGGCATTTCAAAGCTGACAGCTCCAGCTGTCCAGCCTTCCTCCCTCCAATGACTCATACCCAACAGATGGTGCAAATAGCTTGGCATCAATTCACTGAATCAGTGTTGGGGGAAAAGCCTTGCCAGACGACTGATGGTTTCTTTGAAGTTGTTCATTCTGGCAACAATGCACAGCTAATAGAACAGCCTTGGCTGAACAAAAAGATATGAAACTGACGTATGAGAGAAAATCTGGAACATAGGGGTCTATATCTTTCACAGTGCTTGCAATTATTTGCTACCAATAATATCATTTTTATTATTATTATCTACCAGAGCTATGTAATTCTCTCACTTGACATTCCTAATACTTGATATTAAAATAAGCCTATTAATACTGCTCAAATAACATTAGAAACAACATTGGACTGGAGGTCAGTGCACCTAGATTCTAGCCTAAGTTCCACCTGAAACTTCTTGGATATTCTTAACTGAAACATTTTGTGCTGACCTTTAGATTCTGCAGCTTTAAAATGGTGACAAAAATATCTTTCTTGACAGTTTTACAAGGTGATTTTGAGAAACAGATAAAATAATGAATTCATAGGTGTCATGTAAATAAGTGTTACAAAATGTTATAAACTTTAAAGTGTTATGAAGAACACTATACTGACCCCTCACAAAGAAGCATGAATTCTTTCCCTCTCCCCTCCCCCTGAGATGGAGTCTCGCTCTGTCGCCAGGCTGGAGTGCAGTGGTACAATCTCCACTCACTGCAACCTCTGCCTTCCGGGTTCAAGCAATTCTCCTGCCTCAGCCTCCCAAGTATCTGAGACTACAGGTGTGCGCCACCACACCCAGCTAATTTTTCTATTTTTAGTAGAGACAGGATTTCACCATGTTGGCCAGGATGGTCTTGATCTCTTGACCTCGTGGTCCGCCCACCTCGGCCTCCCATAGTACTGGGATTACAGGCATGAACCACCACGCCCAGCCACAGGCATGAACTCTTAAATGAGGATGGGTTTATGCAGGTATAAGCTCTCACCTTCCTGTATACTACTGTGAGAGCTATGATAGGATTGGAGGACAATGAGTATCATAGAACCATGGACTCTCACCCACTCATTTTTACCAACTTCTCAACACACCTTAAAAGCATGTTAACTCCAAAATCCCATAAAATTTGGTTAAATCTTGGATTGATCTTAAAATTCTTTGTATAATGTGACCAATTATAATAAATTAGATGAAATTAAAGAAAATTGTTTGTGATATTATCAAACCAGTTATTGCAATTGAATAATAGATCCTAAACACACTTTCATAAATAAAATACTAGAATCTACAATTAAAGTTAACAGGAGACTGTAGCTTCCTAGATTAGAGATTTTGACAAATCCGTCTCTGTATCATCACCGTGGTAGGAAGTCAGACTGAAATATGGATATGGGTATCTAGCTCCAAAGCACAACCCATATGGATTTCTCCTATATTAACCAATTTGTAGTATTACCTGACAGCTGGAGAAGCAGAATTATTCAAATAATTTATTTCATTTTGCTTTTAATCATTTGTATCTATATTTCCTAGAAACATTCTAGGGTGTTTTAAATAAGTAAATATTCACAGTTCACAGAATCCAAAAATGCATTCAAATATCTACCACTCAAAAAAAAAAACGGCCCACCTAAAGCTTTTCTTCCTGTTTACTAAAATGAGTCTCTCATAATAACTATTTTCCGTTTCCCCTTTTCACTAAAACTTAGTTGTCAGGAAAACAGAGGATACTGAAATCAAATGATAACCTAAAACTGACTTTTAGTAATTCAATTTATTCAAGATTTCACTTCTTTATTCCCATGTGCAAGATACCACTATCAAAATAATCTGTTTGAAACTGAAAGTAACAAGTTGTTAGTCTTCATTTGTCTTTCTAATGAATGTGAGTATACACAAGAGGCTTAGGTTTAGAGTTTGTTTACCCATAAATGTGGCTAAAACTTTTTCTACAGTAGCTGTTTAAACTGAAAGAAAATTGTACTAGGTATCCATTAAAGTTTGATCAGAAAAACATATGCCACTGTAGACATTTTGAGCTTTCTCAGGAAATTCAGAGTTTCAAGGTTACAAGGAAGCTGCCACCAGTTATTTCATCTGCCTTCATCACCAAATGGGGGTTCCTGAGGAAGATGCCTCCAGATTGCAGGCAAAATCCATGTCTGCCATCTGCTGATGCCCATGTGCCTGACCTGATGTGTCTCTTCTTTCCTAGTTTGAATCTTCATGAAAGCCTAATTGGCAGAATATCACTGGAATCCTGCAGGCCATGGAGTATGGGAACTGTAGTCTCCAGGCTTCACAGAACCCAAAATTCATAAAACAGGATATTTTTCTGACAGGCCACCTCATCTCTTGTCAACTGAACCAAAGGAGCCAAATCAAAGAGTACAAGGCAGTTCTTCTCTGAAGAATCACACGTATTGCCTTCTCAGTCACTGAAAACCCTTGTTAAGAGCTCTAATTATGCCAGAAAATGAATCTTCATGAAGAGAATTTGTCATCGGCAGCAGCAACAAGTATTTATTGCCACAAAAATGAGAGAAGCACAGTTATTGTTCCAGGAGCATACAATGCCTTAGTCGGGAAGATAAGACTTTATTATTTTTAAAAGTGTTGAGCACCAACTTCATGTCAGGGACTTGGCTAAAGGCTTTTCAAATTTCTTAAATCCTCATAACTTTTCTCTGATGTATTTATTGTTTGCTCTATTTAGCAGCTAAGAAAATTGAAATTCAAAGCAGTTAAGAGGAAACTGCCCAAGTCCTATCTATAGCATTGGTGCCAGACATACCCGGATTATGTCTGATTCCAAAGCTTTTGCTCTTTCTGCTACACAGTGATGGTGGTAAAGACATATTTCTGAGGGTCAAATAATTACTATAAGAAAACAAGTGCTAAAGTAATTCAAAGAGATGAACAAAAGTTCTTTTTAAGTCAGGATCTATATTATTATTTTGTAAACATTTGACATTTGTTTACTCCCACAGATAACTTAGGGTATCTCTTTGAAACTTCTTACCTCTATTGCCAGTTAACAGGAATAAAGATTTCAACTTAAATTAAAATGCTATTCACGGACTTCCATTAACCAGTATCAGTTGGTTGCTTCTAGAGCTAACCATGAGAAAAATATATGTATATTTAAAGAAACTTTAGCAAGGACTGTCCATTCATTGCCTGATGCTATTTGGGAACATAATGGCTCAATTCTTTTTGTCCTCAGATTAATAGAGCAAGCCCAAGTGTTATAAAGAGCACTTTAACTCCCTCCAATATTTTCACTGTGGGTTTCTTGTGGCAGAACTCATTTGCAATAATCCATGTGTATTTTGGTAAACCAAATGGAAAATCTGGCATTGTAACAATTCTCTTTACTGAGAGAAATGCTAAATATATAAAAAATTGAAAGGCAAGGCAACCCCATTCTTCAACTTTATCAAATCTTTAACAAGTGAAATTTTCCATTTGTTGATAGAATGTTAAAAAATAGATGACATAAAACTGAAGAAATGTAATGAGGAACTCTAATAAGGTTGTCCTATGCTTTCTAAGTATTGTAAGATGTGAAATGTGTATTGTAAAATGTCCTTCTCAAGAGATTAAATACTCCTAGACCTAAAATTGAATTACTATAAAACCCTTGAAATCATTAAAACAAGTATTTCTCTTTTTATTTGGAATATTATATACATAAATAACATACACTAATTCTTATATCAGCCTGGTATTGGAGAAAGGCAACAAGGCTGAAGCAATGGGAAAGGGCTTTAATTCATAAGGATGACTTTTTTGAATGATCGAAGTACATAATGAACCACAACATAAAAAAAATTTAGGCATAAAGCCTAAATCACTGATTTTGAAGTAAAAAATCATAAGATTTATACACTAGAATTGAATGTTTATCAAGAATACAAAAAGAAACTTGGCAGGTACAGTGGCTCACACCTGTCATCCCAGCAGTTTGGGATGCTGAGGTGGGTAGACTACCTGAGGCCAGGAGTTTGAGACCAGCCTGGCCAACATGGTGAAATCCCATCTCTACTAAAAATACAAAAATTAACTGGGCATGGGGGCATAGCCCCAGCTACTCGGGAGGCTGAGGCAGGAGAACCACTTGAACCCGGGAGGCAAAGTTTGCGGTGATCTGAGATCACGCCACTGCACTCTAGCCTGGGTGACAGAGCAAGACTCCATGTAAAAAAAAAAAAAAAAAAAAAAAAAAAAAAAATATATATATATATATATATATATATATATATATATATACACATACAAAAAGGAAGTTATTTTAGATTCAGATTTTGATATTTAATTACTCCATATGTTAGAGATTTTTAAATAAATTTTTGCTTAAAAATGCAACAGGGTCAACTTTGCTGTAATTTGGTACTACTTTCATTTGAATGTACAATAGGGTAGACTTATTTTTCACATTCCATAGAAATATAAGTTCCAGAGACTTCAGCATCACCTTTGAGATCTTATGAGGTCAGTAAATAATACCCTTTTCTTCCCATCTTAGGTTCAGAATAGATTTAAAAATAAAGCAGAGGAAATAGATCGAGATTTAAACAACAGCTTTATGACTGATAAAGCAGATTAGAGAATGTGGCATCAAACGTGTGTCAAATAGCTTCCCAACATGCCATCCCCGAAGTAGACAGACTCACACACCCAGAGACACACAGAGCTGTGGGGTTTTCCCATCCCATGGAGTTCATCTGAATGCACAAGAGCAAAGAACAAAAGTGGAGTTAGTGACTTCTAAAAATAGGAAAGAAGGGCTGGGTTGGCTTTCCCCAAAACCTGCAATCAGTGAGAAGTGAGTGACGGGTGAGGAAATGAGGCAGTAGTACTATGCTACAGGGACGCTGTACATGAAAAAACAAGGGGTAAAATAGTGTCTCCTGTCCCCAAAATTCAAATTGAAATAAGGAATCAGTGAGGGTGTGTAGCTTCCAGGGTGACAGCCTGCAGTCATCCTCCTTCACCTACTAAATATATATGGTTTTTTTTTCCTGCAAATAGCACATACAAATAATATGTATTTCACTTTTACAAAATATTTACTTCTTTTTCTCATTTTAGTGTTCGTTAGCACATAGTAAAGGCATATAACAGTTTTTTCCACAAAGTATTTTAACCTAGTACTGGAGATGAATGGATAGATAGGTAAGATGATTGATACATATATAGAGAGAGAAAAAAAAAATCTTCCAGAAAATACTGCATTGGGTCTAATCATCTTTTGTATTATAAAATAACAATAAAGGGTTACAGTCCATATAACAGATACTAACAAAATTAGTTACTAAGTAATTATGTATCTGAATTTATACTTGTTATTTGCCTTCCCTAGATTGCTTTATGCATCACAACATATAGCCTTGGATGCAGAATGCAATTTTCTACGCCCTTTAGAAACTGCTATTTCCCCTTTTTCATCTGGTTATACATTTTCATTGTGCCATCCTTGAATAATTGGGCTGACATGATACTGATACAGATTTGGAATTTTTGCATTTATAAAGATCTAAAATAGTCATGATTAAATATTTGGAAGAAACTAAAACTAATTTTGATTAACTGTTATTGTGATGGGGGATGGGATTCAATCTTACCACGTTTAGGAAATGCAAAATAAGTTATCTAATCTCCTTAATTATGTAGAGTATTTTAATATATGCAAAATTAAACTTTAAATGATCGTTCAGTAAGATCAAATATTCATTATAAAATCACTATTTAATCATTGCTCATAGTTGCCTAACCCATTACAGTTCAAACTGATGTTAAAAGAATGGCCTAAACTTGCAGTTTCACCTATTATATTGTTTGAGGAGCCACAGATCATAGTGTGTGTGGTCCAAAAAAAGTCAGAAAGAATAAAATTGATATTAGCATTTTTTGTTTACTTCTCTTAATATTGCCGAAAAAAGCAAAGACACTCTTCATCCTCCTTGATGTGATGCTGATTTTCCATTCAAGTGGAATCCCATGGCAGGACATTGGAATTAAGCAATAAAGTGCTCTTGGTGACCAAACACCAGACATGTCACAATTAACTTGAGTAAATTAGGTTACATCTTATTTGTCAACTCATTTTCATTACTAGTTTTCTCTAACCACCAAATGGATGGGTTAGAAAGTGATGGATTATATGTTTGTTCACCAAGCTGCTATAAGTGTCTTAGAGGCTTTGTCAAGAAAGTCACCCACGACTGGGCAAGCTAAAGGGACTTGCCAAAGGAGTCAAGAGGAGGTAGGGAGAACATGAAAGCCCTTCTTAGGAGAATGAAAAAAGAAACGGGAACAGAAGCTAAAAGGTAAAGCAGATAATTGTAATTAAAGTTTCATTAGAAAGTATTCTCCAAAATCAACCAAATAAAGTTAGTGGGAAACAGTATATAGATAATGGATAACAATCTAGGATTTGAAGTCAGACAGAACTAGACGTGAATTTCAGCTCATACATCAATAGACAGTACAATCTGAATAAATTTCTTAATTTTTCAACGTTTCAATTTCCTCACTGAAAAATTGTCATAATACTATTATGACTGTGGTGAAGAGAAATGAATTTTTTTTTGCATATCAAAATTGTTCAATAAACACTCCCTATAATTACTGCTGCTTTGCTGTGTTGTAGTTTTTATTAATGTAGAAAGGCATTAGCTCCCATTTCTTTAAATTCAGCAGTGTAATTATGAATATCCAGTACCATTTCTGCTGCCAAGACCACTGCAATGAAGTAGGGAAAAGGGAATGGCATACTGAGATGAGAGCCAGTGGGAGTGCCCTGCCCCATGGTAAGGAGTATTTTATCACTTATATAATTGTCTGTGAAAAGTGATTTTTAAAAAACTGGCTTTTAATACAGTTTAAATTCCCTACAGATAATGCACCCCTTTATTGACTGTGCCAGTGAAACTGTCCCCTCACCATATCCTGCCCCATGGATCACCACTGCTCTTTATACAGATGAAGTCTGAGGGCCAGAGAATACAAGCAAGTAGCCAAAGTCACAGAGGATCATTTTCAAGCTGCTTCTTTTCAAAAATAATTCCACATTTTTTCAGTTCTTTCCAGATCATTTGCCACTTCCTAACTTCTTTTGACTCATGTATCAGGTCCTTAGTTTGGTTTTCCTCCAAAATCTAAACTAACACAAGCAAAATCCATTCATTTTCAGAGGTTCCTCATAGAAAAGGTAGAAACAAATACTTTAGAGTGCATTCACTCTAAAGGATTTTTACTATTTCTGTTTCTACCTCTTATGCAGTATTCCTGGTCTCTGCTTGTCCAGTCTTATGAGGCTCTGTTGACAACTGGTGTGATGTACTAAAATGTTTGCCTGGAATAATGTGACCACAAAGTCGAGCCACGTTTATGCCATGTCATATTTTAATAGTGTTTTGTTTCTTAATCCTTCCCAAAAGTGAAAAAATATGTGATAGCTATTTTCCCCCAACTGTAAAGAAAAAAAGAAAAGCTAAACAATGTTGGGATTTCTTCCAGATTCTATTGCCCCTTCAATGAAGCTATTGTGAGATGTTTCTTTCAGTGTGTGTATTAAGAATCCACTCTGCTAGCTAAAGTCAGGTAAGTTTCCACTTGTCACCACTGAAGGAAGTAAAATGCCAAGAATGGAACAAATGACACACACCTTTATTTCCACCATACACAATGTGCCTTTCCACTTGCCAACAGAAAGCAGAACAGATAAAGTAATATTCTGCTAAATCATTATGCACCCAAAACAATGGCTATTTGTGCAACTCAAGAAGAAATCATTATGCTGTTTACTGTTCACAGTTCTCACTGTCAAAGGTCAATATTGTGTTTTGTGCCCTGATTGTCTTAAATTAATAAACACTATTCTCTTGTTGGGTTGAGAAAGAAAAGAGCAATCTGTCAAGAGAAGTATTTCTCTTTCATTAAAATATTTTACTCAATCCAGAAAACTGTTCCTACCTCCACCTTCCTAGCTAGTAATGAGAGAAAATCCATGGCAACCAGTTTCAAGCCACCTAAATAAATATGTCCCAAAGAAATCCTATGATGAATATGATCTTTTTCAAGAACAGCATTTTTCTCCATAATTATGCTATAAAACAGATTTCACACCACAGGTATAATGCATAAAACGTAAGCTAAAATTTAGGGCCTAAGATTTGAAAAGTCTAAAACATTTCTATCTCAACAGTCTCTATTTACTCTAATCACTTTTCTATAAATAACCATATCCATGTGGTCTATTCCAAAAGTCCTCTAAGCATATCACATGTTTCTGCTCAGAAAAGTTTGATAGTACCAATTATTACTTACTTCAGGAAAAAGGATACGCATTTAATAAAATTAATTGGGGAAATTTATTCATAAATGAATATAAAGATTGTGGTGAGGATCCTTAAAATGCTCATTTCACACTCAACTCTAAAGTTTACTCATGATTTGACTAACTGATAAAAGCTCTGCAATAAAAAAGCAACATAATAATACAGTTTCTAAATGAGCAAGTATTGAAGCCAATTGAAACCTAGTAGGTGAAAAGGTTTTTTTATAAATGTTAAAAGCTGAAGCTTGAAGGGATAGGAAATAAAACATTTTAAAAGCATCAGTAAGAGACAATCTTAGGTATAAACATAATTATTTATTTAGGGGATTCCTAGAGATAGATGCTGCAGCCAGCAAAGATATGATGGCACGTAAACCACATGAACAAGAGAAGTTGGAACAGCTGAAAGGTGATGTTCCTCCCAGGGAAGCAATTTGGACTCAAACCAGGCCAACAGTGATGAAAAATCATTATCATTGAGTGACCAGTTCTTTAGTTGTGTCTCATTATGGTTTGAGAAAGGTATTTCAGGTCTGGACTTGGTAGCTAATGCTTTTATCACAAGCATCGAATGCTAATTTGTTAATCCAGATCTGCCAGGACAAGCAGTTTCTTCTTATTTCAATTACCTACACTGATGGTTAGAAAGCACACCAGAATCCAAGCATCTGTTTCATTTGAGATAAAAAGTGTCTAAAGAAAACAAAGTTAATACCATATGCATTATAGTTAAAATTCTGCTTGGACAATAAAAACATTAATATATAAGTGATTTTTTTTAAAATTTTTGAGACAGAGTCTCTCTCTGTTGCCCAGGCTGGAGTGCAGTGGCATGATTTCAGCTCACTGCAAACTCTGGCTTCCAGGTTCACACCATTCTCCTGCCTCAGCCTCCCAAGTAACTGGGACTACAGGCACCCGCCACTACACCCGGCTATTTTTTTTTTATTTTTAGTAGAGACGGGGTTTCACCGTGTTAGCCAGGATGATCTCGATCTCTTGACCTTGTGATCCACCCACCTTGGCCTCCCAAAGTGCTGGGATTACAGGCGTGAGCCATCACACCTGGCCTATAAAGTGAATTTTTTAAGCAAGGGGAAAAGCTCAAATTCAAATTTTAAATAATCTGTTGGTTGATTCTCTATTAAATGAGTTCAAGAAAAAAAGACTAATTATTCTCATCCTCTCTGCCATCAGAGATTGCTAATCACCATCTTTTTCCAACTTTTTTTGGGCTAATTCAGAAATTCAACGTTTATGACATTTTTCAATTAAATTCTTCATAATGTATACTCAAAAAAAGACAAACATCTCACATCAGCCAGCAAGTTTCCTCCCAACACTTAATATCTTCATATTTGGTAAAGGTAACAATCCAAGATAAAATCATTTTACTTAACAGAATTAACAGAGAATGAAATCATTGCACTGTTTCTTTAAAATAATTGTCTAGAATATGAGGTTTTCCGCCAGGAAATATTATGAAAATACACACTGAAGTTATTTCCTACTCAATCAGCAGTTCTATTAAGCATTTTACAATCAGATGCTTCAATGCAAGATGCAAATTGTTTTATTTCTGAATCCCCTCCCTCACATTGTGTGACTCCTGAAATTGCTTTAGAAGGAAGCCCTTGTTTTTTAAAATAATGCTGTAATTATTTAATAGATACAAAACAAACAAAGAAACTTTGCTGTAACAAATAAGCAATCATTTAGGAGCACATATATCCCAAATATAAAAGATTGTAGATTTAAGCTATTTGTCTTTTTTCCAAGATCATTTGGTTTGAAAGATTCCTCTACCCAAAGGCAATGCACACCATTTCCACTTTGCTAGGTTATTTGGGAAACACTACAGAAGTGGTAGAGTTTATACGCCACAATGGTTACAATTATTGGCTTTAACGTCAAACATAAGTCAGAGTCCCAGGTCTGCTACATAAGATTTTGTGATCTTGAGCCTCAGTGTTATTATGGGTAATTAGAATAAAAATAGTATCTTACATGTTTGCTGTAAAATTACATTAAATAATGCTTAATGCCTATGTATAATAAACAACAAATGTTATCTATGATAATTGTGATTAATAGTATAATTAATAAATTGATGTACATTTTTATTTCTATAAGTATGGCTGAGTAGATACCCTGAATCATTGCCTCAATAGAATCAATTAAAATTTCAGTTAAAATATAGCATTATTTTTCAAAGCATTGTTGAACTGGCATGAAAGTTAGAAATTCAAAAGCCCCAAACAAAATTAAAGCATTACTGCTTACTCTAAGAGGTAAAAAATAATAAATCTGGCATTCATCCGAGGGTCTGAGACCTTGCTATTCTAATTGGCAGGTTTGCAGAGTTAGGGACAGAAGACAAAGGCAGCACTCTGTTTATAGGGAGAATTTAGGATGAGACACTCCAGATAGCTGGAAAATGTTTACTGGAGCTTTGTTCTTGCTTTTATTTTTGTTGAATGGCAAATCATGCTTTCTATAAAATTTTTAAATCCTCAAAATAAATTTAATTTAGCATAATTTTGTTTGGTACTGGCCATGGGCAATTGGGAAAAGTAAATGCAACTTTTCTGAAAAATATCACTTTTTGACACAACCCTCAAATAATTCCCACAGATAAAATTCCAAGGATAAACAACTCAGAACTGAAAATCATAAAACACACATACAGAAACAAGATATTATATGTAGAAGTCTGTAGAAATAATAGCAGAAACAAGCTGACAAACATTAAGAAAAGGAATTATTTGAAGCACACTAAGAAATAACTCTATACTGTATGTCTAAAGAAACAAAAAAGTTTGATATTTTGACTAACAACTAGGAGACTATAAAAATGAACGTTCAGATTTGAAAAGGAACCAAATAAAATCCCAGGAAATACTGTACTAACTAAACTTAAAAAGTCAATAACTGAATTAAATTCAGCAGCAGAGATAAATTATGAACTGGAAGAGATATTGTCCAGAAAATAGTCTAGAGAGACAAAGAGATGGAAGACAAAAAAATGAAGTGAAGGGGCATAGACAGAAAAGGGCTGATCAGTATGTAACTGTTGTTTCAAAGGGAGATAGAAAAAATGGGGAATAGATGATCACAGAAAGAGATAATAGTTGAGAACGTCATAGAATGTTTAAAAAAACCACAAATTCTCAGTTCTAAGAATATCAATGAATACTAAGAAGGGTAAATAAATACATTTGCAAGATGACAAATCATAACAAAACTGTGAAACACGGGAAAAAAAGTCTTTAATGAAGCCAAGGAGAATAAACAAATTACCCACAAAGAAAAGGCAATTATATTGGTAGTTGACTTCACAACCACAGAAAGAAAAAAACACGTCTTGAATATTATTTTCAAGATGCTGAGATGAAATAACTATAATCTTAAAACTTTGTAATGAGCAAAAATATCAACCAAGAATAAGGGTGGATAAGGATATTTTCAGACCAAGAGAGTTAACATGAGAATTAAATATTTAAAGCTATGCTTCAGAAAGAAAGATAATGATCCCAGATAGAAATCTGAGATGAAAAAAAAAAAATGGACAAAGATACTGGTAAATATGTGAATAAATCATAAAATGTCTATACAACTATGATTTATCAATAATATTTAAACATTACAACATTAAAAAAAGAATGTCTTGGGTGTAGGTGGGTGGGAACAGATTCAAAATAAATTATAGGTCTCATACAGTTACAAGGGAAATGATAGAACTTAAAGGATTCTTATATTCATGTAACGTTGCCAGATTTAGGAAATAAAAATATGCTTTTCATTCATTGTTTACCTAAAATTCAAATTCAACTAAGTGTCCTGTTTTTTAGTCTGGCAACCCTGTGTTAATTGATCTGTACAAAAAAAAAATTATGCTTAAATTTAAGTATGCAGAGTTAATTTAATAATATAAAATCAATTAATGCATTTTGCCACATTTACAGATTGAAAAGAAAAATGATATGACAACTTCAATAAATGTAAAAAAAATTAATCAATAAAATTCAATATTCATTAAAGGTAATCTTCAAATGGAAATAGATGATACACTTTTTTAGTCTGCTTATGAGTATTATGAAAATCCTTAGTAAATGTCTTACTTTGTGGTGACATTATAAAGTAATTTTCTTTAGAATCAGGGATGACACAAGAATGGTTACTATCACTACATTTATTCCACATTGTGTTCGAGGTTCTGACCATTGGAATAAGAGAATAAAATTATAAATTCTCACAACTGGAAAGAAAGAAAGCAAGTCATTCTCTCAGATTATGTAATTGTCCACCTAAAACAAAGTAATCTACGGGTAATTGTCAATATATTATTGATGTAATTATGGTGTGTGCTAAACTGGCTAGATAGGTAGTGATAGGTAGTGATTTTGGATTTGGACTCCCACTAACTTGGAATATTTCTGAGTTAATTTTACAAAATCAGCATATTTCTTGTTTAAAAAGAGAAAGAATCACAATGTTGCTGGAAATATATCTATATCTACATCTATATATATATAGATAGATATCTTGTTCTGTTGTCCAGGCTTGTGTGCAGTGGCACGAATTGTAGCCTCAACCTCCAGGTACTCAAGCAACACTCCCACCTCAGCCTCCCAAGTAAATATGACCACAAGTGCACACCATCTAACTCGGCTAATTTTGTTTTGTTTTGTTTGTAGAGATGAGGTCTCACTATGTTGCGCAGGCTGGTCTTAGACTCCTGGACTCAAGCAATCCTCCCACCTTGGTCTCCCAAACTGCTAGGATTACAGGCATGAGCCACCATGCCGAGCCATAAATATTTTTAAATAAATATAAAATACTATTGTATTTTTATATGTCAACATTAACGGAAAATATAATTTTCAAAATGATATCATTTTTCTATGGCAACAAAAAAGTACAAAGTACCTAGAAATAAATTTAACAAAAATTGGATAAGCATTGTGAAAAAAATATTAACTTTTATAAAGGCAATAAAGAAAACATAAGTAAAGGGAGAATTATGCCATGAATCCATAAACACAATTGCATGTGCACATGCATACATACCCACAAGATTGGTAATTGATAATAGAATGGAAGCTTCTGCTGAGTGGGGAAAACACGGACTCCAATACTTAGTTTTGGGCCAGTTAGTTATCATATAGAAGGAAAATAAAAGTGGATTGCTAACTTGCCACAAAAAAAAAAGTTATAATATTTATGATTGGAAGGGAAATCTATAAAACGAGTAGAATACCATGAGGAAAAACAGGTTTGTGACTTTAGGCTAAATATAAAAAACATACACCATAAAGGAAATTATAAATTAAACTACAGTAAAATTAAGAACTTCTGTTCATCAAAGTTTAAAAGGTAATTCATAAACTAGAAGACATTAGCAACACATATTAGCCACAAATGCATATGACCTCAAAAATATTTTAAAACCCTATAAATCGATAAGAAAAATATAAACATTTAAATAGTAAAAAATAAAAAAGGTAAAAAACACAGAAACACTTTTTACAGAGTAGAAAACACAAAATTCTTGTAAATATATGAAAAATTTTCAGCTTCATTAGTAATCAGAAAAAATTTAAATAACAATGAAATTTCCATAAATAATGACAAAAGCTGTAAAATTTAAGAAACGGGACAATACCACGTGTTGGCAGGATAAAAGGATATATATTAATGAAAATTATCTTCCACTGCTAGTGGGAAGATAAATTGAAACAACCTTTTGGGAAAGTTGAGCACTACCTGGTAAAGTGAAGTGTGTGTGAGACCTGCAATCCAGAAGCTCCATGTCTACACATAAAGCTTAGAGAAACCCTTGCACAAGTGTTTCAGAAGCATTGCAAGAATCAAGAAAAAGAGCATCAGTGGTTAAGAACCACGAACAACATAGTCAGGCTCTTAGATTGAAATCTCCCGTCTGCTACTTTATAACTCTATCTTAGTTAATTTATCAGCATTGTTATGTTCTTGCATCCTCAACTGTAAGTTGAAAATAACAGTAGTACCTATTTCATAGGCTTGTGTTGATATTTAAATCTTTAAAAGTGCTTGGAATAGTGCCTGGCACATAGTATTATACTGTTATCTGTTATTATTATTTACAACAGCATTGTTAATCATCAAAAAAAACCCTGGAAATACTGCAATTATTTCCCACTGGGATATGTATGTATAAAACTATATGTATACACACACATATATATTCATATATGTACACACATAAACACAATAGAATACAATATAACAGCAAAAATAAAAACTTCATAATAAACAAGATAAGCAACTCAGACTATACAATATGATTCAATTTGTGTGATTTTTTAAAGGCAAAATGTTACATTGTTTAAAAAGGTATATTTTATTAAACTTGGGGAAAAAGAGAGGGAATTATTTACATAAATTTAGAATTTCAGAATGGTTGTGTCCTCTTTGGAGACAATGAGTGGAATGAAAGCTGGGAGAGTGACCCAAGGGTTTCTATAGTGCTAATAATATTCTCTCTCTTAGCCTATAAGAAGATTGAGATTTATTTAGTCTTAAACTGTATGTATACCTCTTGTGCACATTTTATGTTTTGTATTTTGCCAAATATAGTGTGAAGTATTTGAATGTGAAGTATTCCAAAAACTCAAGGTATAAATATGGCTTCTTTGCTTTAACTTTTAAATTAATTGCTTTACTTCTCACTTGCCTTGTTGATATGGTTTGGCTCTGTGTTGCCAACCCAAATCTCATGTGGAATTGTAATCCCCGTGTGTCGAAAGTAGGGCCTGGTTGGAGGTGACTGGATCATGGGGGTGGTTTCCAGTGGTTCAGCACCATCTTCCTAGTGCTGTCTCATGATAGGGTTATCATGAGATCTAATTATCTAAAAGTGGCTCTTCCCCTTTCTCTCTCTCTCCTGCTGCCATTTAAGATATGCCTTGCTTCCCCTCACCTTCAGCCATGATTATAAGTTTCCTGAGTCCTCTCGAGCCACATGGAACTGTGAGTCAATTAAACCTCTTTATAAATCACCCAGTCTCAGGTAGTTTTTTATAGCAGTGTGGGAACAGATAATACACTTGTTAACAAGAAAATCATTTCCTCTCTAAAATGCCACCTCCTTTACAAGTTGTCCTAAACATGAGTTTTTTTCCACACCTAAGGAACTAAGATACATGAGTCCTGGATATTTTCTGTCTCTCATTTTCACTGCTTGTCACAATTGTATGCAATGCTAGAAGCTAATCCAAAACAATTTTACTGATGATGGGGATGCAATATGACCCAGATGGAAAATTTATATTATACACATCTCATCAGCAGCAATTTCTGAGATGAGGTTAGAGCAGCAGTAGAAATACAAAAGAAATTGAAGGAAACGGAGAACGGAATCATAGACAGCAGAAAAACATTTACCCCTTAAATGTCAAATTGGGGATAACAAAACCAAATTAGCCTCAAACAAATTTTACCTCTCCTTAGTAATAATGATTCCTAAAACTATACTTCCTGAAACAGAAAACAAGCCCTGGTTAACACTAAGGATGCTGTATTTCTTTTGAATTTCCCATTTTCTTCATGCAGAGCAATGTGTCAAATCCAAGTTGAGCTTCCTGCACAGGGCTGCTTAGGATCTGTTTATGATACACAAAGTAAGTTACTGGGTTGGAGGTTTCTAGCAGAGAGAGTCAGAATAAAGATGAGAAAAAATAGAAGAATAGCATTTTTAAATGCTTATTAGATGCGACATAAAAAATGTATTCTAAGGTCTGTATTAAAAAGATTTTGCCCATAATTCCAGGGTAAAAAATGTTAAGCATGACTGCACAGAAATGATAAGGCACTGATTTATGTATAGACTAGGGAAGACAACAATTTTTTGGTTAGACTATTCCGTCACACATTATAAAATGGCTTTTCCTTTTTTACTGTTTAGTTCCATAAATCTTCTTGTCTATTAATCTGTGAATTGCTGGCTCAAGCTACATACCATGATTTTCTCACTGAAATAAAGTCTGTGGGAGAGGCCCCTGGCGTAAAGTAAAATCTTATATCAAGTGCAGAATTTTTCTGTCCCCTGCAGGCCCACTGCAACATTTTACTGTGTTTGCTTACTAACATAAGCTAGAGAAATTCCCATTAATGTTTAAAGCAGTTGGAACCCCCATAAGGACCCAAAGTCACTTAACATCTTTTAAGTGTTTTTCATAACCCACATTAATCACTATTTCAGTCAAGACATATATGACAAGGAATGATAAGCAAATAGCAAATAAAATGTTATAAATAAAATGTCTAGAAAAATTATTATTATTACATTATAGTGTAGTTTATGAAGTTAAAAAAAGATAACAAATATTAGCTAAAAATGATATAAACCTGACAAAACAGTAATTGGAACTAAAGTGTTCTAATGTCCTAAAATTCTAAAGCCAAGGCTTTGGTAGCTGGGAACAAGAACAGCTATACTCCAGAGGCCAATGTGGGGAAAGTGGAGCCAGTCCTTCAAAGTCAAAGATGCAGCAAGTAAGAAAGAGTGAGCTGCCTAGACGTGTGACAGTAGGATGAGCCAAGGAAGCTCTGTGGCTGAGTCTTCTGGCAACACAATTTTGGGGATATTGACTCTTGAAAGACAAGCTGAGTCTGAGTTACCTGCTCTGAACCCAAAACACTTAAGAGCACAAAAATTCTATAGGGTTAGTTGGCAAAATTTCCAGAGATAAAAATGAAAAATTATGAATAACTTCACAAAGATTGCCCAGACATAAGAAAGTAACCCACTTTGAGTCAAATCCAGCCAAAACAAGAAATAAAAGAGTAATAATAAATTAATACCTGCAAGACAAAGATTTTGAAATTGTCAGTCCTGGCAGTCAGAAGAACTATGTATGAAATATTTAGAGAAATAAAATGGGCAATAGCAAAAATAAGCATAAATCAAGAAAATATCAGAAGTGAACAGACAAAATTGAAAAACAGAAATTCTAGAAATAAATTTGAAATAAATAATTCAACAAATGTTTAAAACAGCCAGAAAGATATAGTTGAAATGAGAATTAGAGAGCTAGAGATACACAGAAATAATTTATCTGGAATGAAAAAAGAGAGATAAAGAAATGAAAAATGTGACATAGGTTAGGAGATGTGGGTGTGATGAGTCTTATCTATTGCTATTACAGAAGACAAATATTTGACTTTATCATGGGGCTACTACATAATACATTGTTCAGTCTTAAGTTTTCATTAAAAAAAACTTAAGGCTAATCACTTAAAGAACAGAATGTGTAAATTGCAAAACAAATGTTGGGAGGAGTATAATAAGAGGGAAAATATGTTAATAAATCAATCAGTCTGAAAAAAAGTAATGAAGGAGAACATATATAAAGAGAGAAAAGCAGAATAGATAGAAACAAAAACACAAGAGGAACTTGAGACGAAAAACAAATCTAAGCATATAAATACCCATGATAAACATAAATAAGCTAAATTTTGCATTGACAGATACCGTCAGAAAAGACATGGAGTTAGCATACTTACTATATATCAAGTAATTACAGTTAGTTTTAGTTTTAATATTGATGTTTAACACACAGACCTTCTATTTTTAACTAATGGGGGCCTCTAAAGTTAAGTTCTGAGCTCTTGACATGACAACAGAGGTAGCTAGAATTGCTCTAGATTTAAGTTCCCATTTCACCAAGACATGTTGGTTTCTAAAACGACAGGGAATGGTATTTAGAGACCATGATCAAGGTACTATGGAGGTTCAATCCTAGAGAACTGATGATAGTTTCTAGGCCTTTTCAGTAGACAAAGCAAGGAAATAGGCATTTCTTAAAAGGGAATGCAGCATAAAGCATGAGTTCATATCAGTAATTCCTATTCAAAATTAAATTATTTCTATCTCTTTTCTCTTGCACTGAAAATTTTCAGTTCCTAATGACATTAACATATTTTACTTATTTTATTCTACTACTAATAAAATAACAATCCTAATGATACAGGAATTAAAAAGAAATTACTTAGGCAGAGAGTGAGGGTATGGAAGTCCTCGGTAAGGTTTTCCTTTTAATGAAATGCAGCCCCAAATTATTTTTCCTTCTAACAAAAAAAAGCAGCCTGTAAAATCGAGCTGCAGACATAGATGCTGGCAGTTGTGCCAATCATGTTCAAGATGGTGGCTCTATCCTCCCTTCTTTTTGTCAGCCACATGTACAGTAAGAAGCAGACAAGATGGCACCAATCAACTGAAAAGTTCACTTGCATAATAAGATT
This sequence comes from Pongo abelii, assembly GCF_028885655.2. Classification (NCBI taxonomy): domain Eukaryota; kingdom Metazoa; phylum Chordata; class Mammalia; order Primates; family Hominidae; genus Pongo; species Pongo abelii. The sequence goes on along the minus strand of NC_071991.2, from coordinate 86,554,770 downwards.
AGGGTGGGGTTACCAGCCTTCCCCACACGCTACATAAACATCATACCTGATCCAACCAATCTGTGAGTCCTACGTAAATCAGACACCGCCTACACAAGGTGGACTATAAAATCCGGCACATCCGCCACCAGCCAGTCTTTTCCACTCAGAAGACCCCGTCTTTCAATAGAGAAAGCTGTTTTTCTTTCTCTTTTCTTCTGCCAACTAAACCTCTGCTCCTAAACTCCTTGTGTGTGTCTGTGTCCTAATTTGTCCTGGCATGAGATGACAAACCCCAGGTATATACCCCAGACAACATAGCAGCTTCATATTGGGGGCTTAACTAGAATACCAAGGTACAACATTCATTGAAACGGTGAGTAGGGGAGAGGACTGCAACTCTGTCCTTTCATTTTGGGGCTCTCAGTCTCATTTTAGAACCAAATCAAACCAAATACTGGGCCTCCTTCAACCGTTTAAAAATGATTAGCTTGGGTTCCAGACTTAAAAAACGTGGTGGACAGGATTACATGGAGAATCCCCCAGCACCCGTGGGTTGTTGGGCATGTTGGCCATGTTTGAACCAGCTTCCTTTCATAGAGAACTTAGCCATCATGTGGGGCTAGTGGAAGTCCTGGGGCAACTGAGGATTTCTGGCTGGGGCTACCTCCCACTGTTATCCAAAGGCTCTCCAACTTTCCTATCACAATTTCCTCATTTCCTGGTCACAACCACCATATTTCTTATTCTCCTGAGTATTCAATGTGCAGGAATTTTTACAGTTCAGGGAAGTAATCTTGTTTGGCAAGATCAGGGAATGTCATAGTAACCAAGGATATAGCTCAAGGGAAGGCATCTTTGTGATTTTCTAAGAACAGAACCCCCCAACCCTTCCACAGTAGGCATTACTCTTGGCCCTTGGTCTGGAGAGCACATGGCATTTCCATGTCACTCTCTGCCCTTGGTCTGGAGAGCACATGGCAGTTCCAGGTCTCTCTCTGCCCTTGGTCTGGAGAACACATGGCATGTCATGGTCACTCTGCTATTGGTCTGGAGAGCACATAGCAGTTGAAGGTTAAAAGAGGCACCTAGAGGAATGGGGATCCTCTCCATGAGGCAAATTGTCGGTCCTTTACTGAAACACTCTAGCTTCCCAATTCTCCCTTTTTGCAGCCCTCTACTAGAGACCAGACTGCTTCTGTGAATGACAAAACTCTGTCTTCAACAACTAGGAGTAAAATAGCCTTCAAAGCTAAATTTTCATCTCCATACTGTCCCATCAGCAGGAAAACAGCCATTCGGTCCCTATATTCTTTTAAGGCACCTATCCTGCCTCTAATTAGAATGGTACTTAATTAGTAAGGGGATTTTAAGTTCAGAAGTTAACTGTAACCATTCTCTAAGGGTAAATGCTTTAGCACAGGCCATAATAGCAGGATATAGAGCTCAAACTAGCACACTTTCTCCATTAAGGAGGGAAATACAATTGTCACATAGTCTCTCCTGAGATCTTCAGGGAGCCAGGCAGGTCACACAAGGCCAGGACATCAAAGGGAAATCACAGGCAGAGGACTAGAGCTGCATGGGTGAGCGTGACTAATCCCAATCTCTTAGTTCCTCTGGTTTCATGGCTGGGGTTCACACCTGCAACCATGGGTGGCACGTTCAACAAGGTGCCAGGATCCAGGAACCAAGAGGGAAAAAAAGCAGAAAGGACACCCCCCACTGTCTTCCTCTCCACCCTGGGTCACACCAAAAGGAAGGAGACTAAAGGCATGCCTTTTTCTCACTTCTCATTCTAGAAAGATACCATCATCAGCCTGCACTCCCCTGGAGTCCATTCTGAAACAAAGACTCATTTCACCATGAGACTTTAAAGAAAAAGTGGCTCATTTTCTTTTGCACAAGGGCATGACCTTCTTACTAGACCTTTGCAGGCATTACAAAATCAACCCAGCTCTTTTAGTAGTCATATCAGGCAGGCCTATAGAGAATGATTCTCCTAAGTTACAGAAGCAACTTCCAGGGGAAGAATCTGAGGATCCCCCTTAATTGGGTCCCTCTCAAGTTCCCTTCTCATTACAGGACCTTAGGGAAATAAAGGGAGACTTAGGCCAATTTTCTAATGACCCTGATAGATATACAGAAGTTTTCCAAAATTTAACTCAAGTGTTTGACCTTTCATGAAGGGATGTTATGCTGCTTCTAAACCAAACCCTAACTGCAGCTGAAAAACAGCCAGTTCTGCAGGCAGCAGATAATTTTGGGTATGAGTAATGTGTCTCCTGTGATAGGTAAAAAGGGAAAACAGAAAACAGGGAAGGTGAAAAATAGTGGAAACAACTTTGCCAATAGAAGGAAAGCAGTATTTCTTGACAACCCTAATTGGAAAATCTAGACTTTTCTATGGTGTTTTTCCTTCTTTCATGATTTAAAATGGCTTCTATCTATTCTTTTATAATGTTCCTCCAAACCGGGAAAAGTTAATTTCCCCAAATCTTAAAAGGCTTGGCTTAGAGTTCAGCTTGTGAAAAGGGAACCCAGAAGCCTGACATGCTAGCAAAAAGGTAAAAGTATTTGTTTACCAGTCAGGCTTTTGGCTTCTCTCTCCCTGTGCAAATCAGTAAACAAAATAGTAAGGAGCAATGTTTATATTCTCTGTAAAGTTTTAATCAATGAAAGAAGATTTGTGAGGTTGGTATTACACTGTAGCCAATCTGGTGTATTTTGTGTGTCTTTCTGTATAGTTCTGTCAAAAGAAAGAGTACCTTAGGTTAGGATACAGGCCCAGGATGCCATAAGCCTGCTGTTCAAGCCAGCTCAACAAAATGGTCCATAATAAACTTTACCTCCATCTTGTTTCATGTCCTTGGGAACATGTCCTATAACCACATGGCAAGACTTTTTTTTAGTCTCTGTCTTCTTGTGCTAAGTCAGTTCCTGGATGAGGGCCACAAATTCAGAAAAGCCAGTTTATCAATCTGGGCAGGGCTAGCTAATACATCAAGGGCAGGGTTTACAGAATATCTTAAGCACTGATCTTGAGAGGATCAGAATCTTGTAGCCTCCAGCTGTGTGACTCCTGAGCCATGGTTTCTAATCTTGTGGCTAGTTTCTTGGTCTGATCCCCAGGCTACAGGGAAATATATCTTAGGAAGGGGCTGTTATCATCTTTGTTTTGGGCTATAGTCTGTAGACCAGGCTCCTCCCAAAGTTGGTTTGGCCTACACCCAGGGATGGGCAAGGACAGCTTGGGGGCTGAAAACAAAATGAAGTTGGATGAGATCTTTTTCACTGTCTCTGTCACCACTTTGCAATGACGGTTTCAAAAGCTGCTTACCACCCCTTTAAAAATACCTTGTACACTCAAGGTTAAGTCATAACCTAATTAAGTCTTGTTTCTTCCATCTGTAAGGTTACTCTTTGTAAAGTTCAAGAGCCGAAAATCTTAACTGCTTGACATGGCTAATGTCCTTTGAAAGGATTTAAAAAGATTTTCTTAAAGAGTGCTCAGCTTAATTAAAAGTGGAAATTCTAGTTATAGGTAGATTTAAAAGACCTTTATGTATTTTTCTTCTTGGATCTTGTTTTTCTGGGAAAAAAAAGGGTTTTTTTTTCTTCTCAGTTGACTAAATTACTTATTCCCATTTTTCTTTCTGTCTTGCCACTCTTAATGCACACATGAGAGGCTCTAAGCTAAAGTCTGATAGCCTGGGACTCCTTGAGGAAAACAGAGGAAATGCCACAGATGCCATTTTGGGGGAAAAAAAACCCTCTGTTTTCTTCATGAAACCCAGTAATTAAGAGCAGATAGTTCCCTCTCAAAGTCAAAGGCTCTGTCCTGTTTTGCATTGTGTTATCTGACATTTTTAAGTTTTGGGGCATCAGAAATCATCTCACATTAGAGAGTTTTGTTGTGTAATAACTAAGAAGGAAATATACTTTAAGGGATGCCTAATAATAGTTATGGAGGGATATTTAATTCTGCACATTTGGATCAGAGAATCGTGCTCTTGACCACCTGAAAGATATGGAAACATCCTCATCCCCCACTGAGAGATGAGACTACCATGGGGGATGGGGTGTTTACAAAATAAGCTGATTGGCTTTGAGTTGCCTTGCAATGAAATGCATGGAAGAAGCACTGCACTGTCTTCTCCCATAGTATCTCCCTCCTTTTGGGGATCCAAAATCTAGTATAAAAAGGCACACTTAATTTTGGGATCTGTGTATTATATAGTATTTTATAGTGTATTATATAGTATTATATTATATATAGTATATATTGTATTATAGTATATATAGTCTTTTCACAAATTCAGTGTTGAAATAAAAGCATAGAAAGGTTGTCTTAAAATGCTAATCGGTCCTTTAGCAAAAGGGATTATAAAAGGTTTGTAAAGAGTTCAACTCATGATCAAACTGGTTAAAATTAGATGGAATCATCTATAAGGTTTTTTAAAAACAAACTGAGGTTAACATTAATAAACTAATGCCAGGGTAAAATTTGGCTTTCAACAGGATTTTCATGTAATAGTAAAGGCTAATGAAAGGTTTTTGCCTTTTGAGTCATCATTTTGGCAAAATAAATAATTTATGGCAATCTGGAATTCTATTTTATAACATCAAGTGTTTTAACACTCTAACATTTAACAGTCTCCCCAAAATTTAACTTCAAGTTTTAAAATTGTCTTTCCTGATGCCTGGCTTTCTGCATGGTTCAGAGTGCCCCTGAAACATCCAGAGAAGAGGTAAACAGGATCATGTGAATATGTTTAGTTACATGGGATTGCCAAAATGATGTTCAATCTTCTTTAGGTTATATTTTAGTGAATAATACTAACATACGATCCAAAATTGTATGGGATTTCTAAAATTCTAATGTCTAACTATATGCTATCAATCATAATTAAGGTTAAAGTTATTGTAAACCACAGAGATAACTAAACTTCTTTGTCAGTAATGTTTTTAACTGTAACTACCCTGGATATTTTGTCATTTGCAGACAATTGTTGTCTTGCTTTGTTCTTTCTCAAAAGATGGTTTGTAATCAAGCTATAGGACTTTCACAGGTGTTCTCAAATGCAGTTTTCTAACAGCATTGAAAACTGTAACATTGGAATAGAGAAAAAACATACAGGACCCATGTAGAGCTAAAATGTTCATGAATATCAAGCAAGAGTTAACTTAAGTGGAATGAACTCAGGAAACTGAAGCAAATCTTTTTGATTTTTGGCTGGAATATTGCTAATTCATGTTTTATTTTTCAGAGTCAATGAAACTTATTTTGAACTACTTACAGCCTTTAACAATTAAGTAAGGTATACTCCTGTGAACAAAATTTGGAGCATGTTTGTTTCTCTCTGTGTGGTTCCTCTAGAATTTGTAAACTATCTGTGAGTACTCTTAACCTATGGCAATATAGTTGTTTGCATCAGTGAGTAAGAATCCATTTTTCTTTTGCAAAAGGACACAATTGGAAAAACTGGTTGTTTTATCAAGGCTTTTACTGGAAGGGTATGCTTCCCTTTAAGGAGTGAATCTCAACTTGCAGAGCCCATAAAAGCCCCATGGGGAGAACTGGCCTCATACCCCTGCCTAAACAGTCCCTATACAGGGTTCCTGACTTGTGGTCAGTAAATTATGTTACTTTCTTACAGGTCCAGGAGCTTAAGAGGAGAGGATCACCCAACTCACAGGTATTTGAGGATATAAACCCATGGCTGGGCTTGGCTTTAAAAAGTCTTATCTGAGATTCCTTGTGGAACAGAGTTCCATCAAAGCCAATCCAAAAGGCCTATGTAGAAACAACCATTCTTGCTGCACGTTATGCAAATAATCAGGCCAAGTATAAGACTAAAGTTTATTCTACAAACAACACCGTCCTATCATAATTTGTTTTTACCAAAAATGACACTGGAAAGAGAAATTATGCACCAAAGCTTATCATGTATTTGTCATTAAAGCCTAGTCTCACTAATTGTTTTTAAGCTTTTTGCCTACATTTTAGACTAACTCTGCTCATTTCTGTAAATCAAGTGGTGATCTCCTGCAGCTTGGAAGAACCAAAAAGGGATGGGTAATGTAAAAATCTGGATCTATATGCTAGTTCTGGGCAATTAACCCACAAATTCTGCTAGGTAATGAAAGTGAGTAGGGTGTCCATAACCCAGAAGTTTTTTGCTTGAGATATTAAAACCAAGGTGCTTCATAGACCCACAGAGGGAAATTCTATATCTTGGCAAGTCAAATTTTATATGGAAAAAATCTACTATGTCACCTTTGCAGGAATTGCTATACTCACTCTACTATTTCCAATACAGTTATACATGATAGCACCTTCTAGCTGAAATATTGGACACAGAGTTTCCACTGCTGTAATATTTTGCTTAATTATTATCCTTGTAGCAAGGATAATAGTTACCAACAAACAGGAAGCATGAAAGTTTTACTAGCACTGAATCTGCTGGAACTTTTTATTGGGTTTGGTAATATGTCACACCCTAGCTATGCAAAGAAGGCTATAAAGAAAAGAGATTTTATATAAGAAATGATCTTATATGGTAAATACTTGTCCTAAAGAAAATAGCTGGTTCTTTAAAAGAGGAATGTTTAGGACAAGTCAGAAGGTCTATGCATGTCTTAGATGGTCTGTGGAAATCATGAAGGGATTAAAAATTGCGGGAAAGATTTAGCCAAGGTTTAAAGTTATCCAAGGTTAACTAAAGTTACTCTAGCTACCCAATTCCAATGCCATTTATCCTGAAAGGAATGTTACTTTTATATTAACATTTCAACAACATCTGTTGGAGGCAAAGCAGTTTTACAACCCATTGGAATGGCTGACACAATCAAACTCCAAATGGTGTTGCAGACAGGACCACACATGGACATGTCTTTCTTCCAAGGACCTTAGATTTACCCCAGGAGGAGCCCTAGCTACCGTTCCCACACACGCCCCTATTCAGGAGAAAGTAGCCACAAAGGGTCATCATCCAACACCCCTTAAAAGCAGTTAGGGTTACCACTCCACAGGGGAAAATAACACAGGGGTTAAGAAGAAATTGCTTAGGCAGATGGTGAGGCCATAGAAGTCCTCGGTAAGGTTTTCCTTTTAATGAAAAGCAGCAATTATTTTCCTTTCTAACAAAAGAGCAGCCTGTAAAATTGAGCTACAGACATAGATGCCGGCAGTTCTGCCAATCATGTTCAAGATGGTGGCTCCAACTTTCCTTCTTTTTGTCAGCCACACGTACAGTAAGGAGCAGACAAGACGGCACCAATCAACTGAAAAGTTCACTTGCATAATAAGATTAGGGTGGGGCGGCCAGCCTTCCCCACGTGCTATGTAAACATCATACTGAATCAAACCAATCTGTGAGCCCTACAAAAATCAAACACTGCCTCCTCAAGCTGGACTATAAATTCTGGCGCATCCACCACCAGCTGGTCTTTTCCACTCGGAAGACCCCTGTCTCTCAATAGAGAGAGCTGTTTTTCTTTCTCATTTCTTCTGCCTATTAAACCTCTGCCCCTAAACTCCTCGTGTGTGTCTGTATCCTAAATTTCCTGGCACAAGACAATGAACCCCAGATACATACCCCAGACAATATAGCCACTTCACCAATATTGTAATGAATATAATTATTGAAAACAATATTTAAAATTTTTAAGTATATCATATTATCCTTAGAGTATATCACACTAGTGATCTGTGGTAAATTTACTAGAATTTAGGATCACTTATAATAATTCTCCTTTATATGGTTTATATCACCATATTGAACCAAAGATTCATTAGCTCATTTTATTTTTTTATTTTAGCTCCTGCTTTTGTGCTTCTCTCTTTTTTTAATTTTAATTTTAATTTTTTGAGACAGAATTTGACTCTGTTGCCCAGGCTGGAGTGCAGTGGTGCAATCTTGGCTCACTGCAACCTCTGCCTCCCAGGTTTTGAGCAATTTTCCTGCCTTAGCCTCCCAAGTAGCTGGGATTACAGGCATGCACCACCACACCCAGCTAACTTTTTTTGTATTTAGGAGAGACGAGGTTTCGCCATGTTGGTCAGGCTGGTTTTGACCTCCTGACCTCAAATGATCCACCTGCCTCAGCCTCCCAATGTGCTGGGATTACAGGTGTGAGCCACCATGCCTGGCCCTTCTGTGCTTCTTCTATTAATTTTCACAAACTATATAAAAACACATTTACATGGCTTCAAAGTGAAACGCAGAAAATGTGGCATATTTAGTATAGTTTGGTTTCTATTTATAAGCCCTCCATATATTCTTTTTCTTTTAAAAAGTTCTTATTTATTCATCTTTTTTTAAATTTAGGCAAATATATATAAGCAAATATAATATATATATAATTATATAGGAAAACAATAATACGTTATACACATTCTTGCCACCTTATTATTTTATTCCATAGCAGTACATAGAGAATTTCCTCATTCTTTTATAATTGAATAAAACTTCATTATGTGGATATAATCATCTTTTACGCAGTCCTAAACCCAAACATCCATGAAAGGGCATGGATAAATAAATATCCCTGCAATGAATAGTTCCGTGCAAACGTCTTTTTGTGTTTTTACTAGAGTATCTTTGAGATAAATTCCAATCAGAGAGATCGCTGGGTCAAAAAGTAAAAGCATTCATAGTTTTACTACAAATTGTAAAGCTTCTCTTCATAACAGTTTACCATTTTATATTCCCTCTAGAAACATATGAGAGCACCTGTTTCCCCACAGGCTTGACCAAAGAGTATATTGTCAAATATAAACTTTTGCCAATCTAATAGAAATGGAATTTCATTGTAGTTTCAATTTGCATTTTACTTCTTGGGAAAAAATTTGTGAAACATTTCTTATGTTTAAGGGTCATTTATTTCTCTTTCTCCATGAACTGCTCATTTTTCTCCACAGTTATAATTCCTCTCTATTTTAGAAGGCCTGTATCATATTAACTCTTTATTTCCTAAATGAATTGCAAATATTTTTTCTAGTTTATCATTTCTCTTTGACTTTGTTTATGGTTATTTTGCCATTCAATTTTTTAGTGTTCCAAAGGGTCAGTCTTTTCTTTACTGCTTTTATTTTTTAACCAGAGTTAAGAAAGTTTTCTCTACTCCCAGGTTACAAAGGCCCTCACTCAGTTTTCCTCCTAGTACTTGTACATCTTATTTTTAAAATTTACATTTCTAATTCATTTTTATTTTTTCTTGAAGTATGGTGTGAAAATGAATGTAATTTTATATTTTTCTATATGTCTAGCCAATTATCCCAACATCAGTTATTTTGATATGATTGACGTGAAAAACTGTACACATAGAGTTTGGGAACAAGTATACATCCATGAAATTATCACACCATCAAGGTCATGAATATATCCATCACTGCACTTCCCAAAGTTTTCTTCCACCCCACTTTATTGTTATTGTTATAATTCTGTGTGTGTGGTAAGAACACAACATAATATCTACACTTTTTGCAAATTTTAAATATATAATACAGTAAGGTGAGCTATAGGCATTATGCTGTATGGTACATCTCCAGAACTTATGTATTTTGCATAACTGAAACTTTGTACCCTTTGCCAATGTCACATATTGAAAAGTCCATCTTTTCTTCACCAATTTGATATGCTGACTTCATAATATAGTAAATTTTCACAGGGATTTGAATCTATTTCCAGATATTTTCCCTTTCTTCTCTTTAGTTAAATGTCTATTTGGTTTTCAACACTATGATATTTCAATCACTATATGTTTTAATATCAGATAGAACCAGTTCACCCCATATGCCACTACTCTATCAGGACATTCAGGGCTATTCTTGCTCGTTTTTCCAAATGAAATGGCTAATCAATGTGTTTATGTCCCGGGGAGGGGTGGGAATCTTAATGATAATTACACTGAGATTATATTAATTTACTAATTTGTAAAATATTAACATATAATGTTAAAGCTTCCTATAAGTTAATATGGTAAATAAACACAACCAAACCCAATTAGAGGATATACTGAAAGAGAAGTCCTTGTTATGATCATAAATATTTGTATGCAAGCCTAGATGTGTTTAAAACCTATATGAAGAAAGCTATAAAAAGCTCCTGAAAGGCACAAAAGCACCTACAACAAAAGGAAAAGATACACTGTATTTTTGCATACAGAATTCAATATCATATAGATGTTAATCTTTGCCTGCACATGCATAAGCTCAGTTTCCTGCTTATTGTCTGAAATCCTTCTTTTGACACTTTCTAGAAAAAAACATGGAAAAGTCAATGTCAAAACACACTGTATGAGTATCACAGACATGAAACAAAATCTGAGACTACAATAGAGCATCCTATAAAGAAATGCTGTATCATCAACACTATTGATAATAAAGAACATGATGCTATATGGAAAAAGACAAACATCAAAAACTCTAAGAGCCAGACTCTAAATGCAAAGAAATTTGGAAAACTTTCAACACAGATGTTTTCAAGGGGTCTCTGAAGACTTTTAGGGATCTGCAGGGTTGAGGTGATTTTCATTATTATTATTATTCTTGAGACAGGGTTTTGCTTTGTCACACAGGCTGGAATGTAGCAGTGCAATCATAGGTCACTGCAGCCTTGAACTCCTGGCCTCAAGTGATCCTCCTGCCTCAGCCTCTTGAGTAGCTGGGGTTACAGGCATAAGCCACCATGCCCAGCCATTTTGCATATGTGTTATTTGTCATCTTTCATTATGTTGAAATTTGCCTTAATGGTTCAAGAACAATCATAGGTAAAATTATTGACAACTTTTCATGAAATTAAGTGGTACCAAACTGTGCCAGTGGTTATATTTTTCACCACCACACACTCAGAGTACTAAAAAATAATGGGGGAAAGCCAATTTCTCTTAAAAATATCTTAGGTGAAGTAGAAATTATTGATATTATTACATCTCAACCCTTTGAGTACCCATGTTTTAAATTTGTGTGACAAAGGAGGAATTATACATAGAGTACCTGGCTGCATACCGAAGTATAATAGTTGCCTCTAGGAAAAGCACTTAGGCAGTTGTTTGACAGGTGAGCTGAACCAGCTACTTTTTCACAGAATGCTATTTTTAGTTGAAAGAGTGACAGACAAGAAAATGATAAGTATTCAAATTTGGGCTACCTTTTAGAAAATTTCTTAACCATAAACAAAGTCAGCCTGCTGCTTCAAGGTAAAGAACTGGCTACATTTGTCAACAATGATAAAATTTAAGTTTCCAAGTGAAAATTAGAATTTTGGAAAACTGGCATCTGCCACCATGCATTTTCCAGTCTTTAAAGAATATGTTTTGTGGTGATGTCAGTTGAGGTTTTGATACTACGTAATAAAATGTGTTAATATTTGAAAGTTCCCCAAACTCAGTGAATCAGTATTTTCCAAATAACTAATGCATGATGTTATAAAATCATGCATGGTAAAAGACCATTCAGAGTACAAGATAAACTAATAAATTTTAATGTAACACTATAGGACAAGGCCATTGATATGTGAAGTGAGCTGAATGGTGGCCCTGAAAAAGATATTTCCATGTCTTAATTCTCAGAACCTGTAATTATTAACCTTATAGGATAAACAAGTAAATTACATGTAAAATATGTGATTAAGTTACATATTTTGAGACAAGAGGCATATCCTGGATTATCTGGATGGGATCTAAATCCAATGACTAGTATCCTCATAAAAGCGAGCCGGAGGCAGACTATATAGACAGAAGAGGAGAAGGCAACGTGACCATAGAGGCAGAGACTGGAGTGACAGTCATGATTCAAGAAATACTGGCAGCCACCAGAATATAAAAGAGACAGAAAGGGTTGGGCACAGTGGCTCACGCCTATAATCCCAGCACTTTGGGAGGCCAAGGCAGGTGGATCACCTGAGGTCAGGAGTTCAAGACCAGCCTGGCCAACCTGGTGAAACCCCATCTCTACTAAAAATACAAAAATTAGCTGGGCATGGTGGTGGGCACCTGTAACCCCAGCTACTTGGGAGGCTGAGGCAGGAGAATCGCTTGAACCTGGGAGGTGGATGTTGCAGTGAGCCGAGATCAAGGCATTGCACTCCAGCCTGGGTGACAGAGTGAGACTCTATATACTTTTACCAAAACAATATATGGGAGCAGATTAATGCAGAAACAGACATAAAAATGCAGCTGTCTTCTCTTAAGACAGACATTTAAGAAATTTACACAAACGCAAAACAATACCACTCTAATAACTATATTTATTTTGGAAAATATAGTTAAGTTTTCCTAACAATTGTTAGGTTGATAAATTATAGTTTTAGTATTGTAATTTTAAAATAAATTATTATATATTTTTAAATTTTTCAAGTTGTAATTTTTAATACAATAAGTGATAGCTATGACCCACATAAACAAAAGTTCTTTGGGATCCTCAAAATCTTCAGAAATATACAGAGGCCCTAAGACCAATAAAAGAATACTGCATTAACTAGTTTATTATACTTATAATTTCATATTTTATGCATTCATAAGAATGACATCTGATGAAAAATCTACACCTCTATAAATTCAAAAGACTTCTTTCATTAAGAATAAAATATTGGAAAATGAATTCAGAGGTCTCTATGAGGTGTGCCTGGAGGAGGAAGCTAAATTTCAGTTTCTGAATTGAGTTTATTAAAGGTTTGGAACTTCTTAATAAAAAGATAAAAAAATCATTTGACCCCTCAATGAAAAAGCAGAGGAAAAATGCAAAACTTAGGGCAAAACTGTATAAAAAGTCATGATCATAACATTTTAATATTGCACAGAGAAAAATACTTCTTCATATTTCTATGAAATCTATCCAATCCCCTTACATGCAAAACTATTTTTATTTCTTCTTCCCAAACTCCACCCCAAATTCCTCCCCAGCCTCCCATCCTTTGACGTTATGACTCCTTTCTTTTCTCTTAGGCTCTACAACACAAAAGCTCCAAAAGCCTACTCTGGAAACACTTAAATATTCTTCAGGAGTGGAAGAGGAGAAGAAATTCCATGGACAGTCAGAACCAACTTTTAAAGGTAAAGGTGGGGATGAGAAAGAAACTCAAAACATTAATGATTTTGGTCTTGTTCCATAGGCTTACATTTTCTTCTCTATGGACCAAGTATCTCTGTTTAACTTAATTATTAAATGGTATTCATTCATATTTTTAATTAAAAATACTTTATTGATAAAAAATACTAACACTCATCTGAGCCTTCAGCGAGTTGTAATCTTTTTGCTAGTGGAGGGTCTGACCTCAATGCTGATAGCTGCTGACTGGTCAGGGTGGTAGTCGCTGAAGTTAGGTGTAGCTATGGTAATTTCTGAAAATAATACGACAACTAATCTGGCTGCATTGACAGACTCTTCCTTCACAACAGATTTCTGTTGTGTTGCTGTTAAACAGCATTTTACCTACTATAGAACTTTGAAAACTAGAGCCAATCCTCTCAAACCCTGATGCTCATTTATCAACTAAGTTTATGTAATATTCTACATTCATCATCATTTCAGCAATGTTCACAGCATCTTCGGCAGGAGTAGATTCTATCTCAGAAAAACATTGCTCATCCATAAGAAGCAAACTCCTCATCCATTCATGTTTTATCATGTGACTGCAGCCGTTATGTCACATCTTCAGGCTCCACTTCCATTTCTAGTTTTTTTTAACTATTTCTAGCACATCTGCAGTTATTTCCTCCATGGAAGTCTTGAACCCTTCCACATCATCCATGAGGGCTGGAATCAACTTCTTCCAAACTCCTGCTAATGTTGATATTTTGACCTCCTCCCAAGAATCATGAATGTTCTTAATGGCAGCTAGAATAATGAATCCTTTCCAGAAAATTTTCAATTTACTTTATTCAGATCCCTCAGAAAAAAACACTTTCTATGGTAGCTATATGTCAAATTAAGACTAGATAGTTGAAATGATTCCTTGATCCATGGGCTGCAGAATGGATGCTGTGTTAGTAAGCATGAAAATTGCATTAATCTCCTTGTACATCTCCATTAGAGCTCGTGGGTGACTAGAAATCTTTTTCTGAGCAAAGTCTCAATAGTGGGCTTAGAATATCAAGGAAACCATTCTGTAAAGAGTTGTGCTGTCATTTACACTTGTCAATTTCCAGAGCACAGGCAGGGTAGATTTATTATTATTCTTATGGGTCTCTAGGATTTTAGAAATGATAAAAGAGCATTTAGCTTTGACTTTGTCAGCAGCTGCATTAGTAACTAACAAAAGACAGCTTGTCCTTTAAGACTTTGAATCCAGGCATTGAATTGACTTCTCTAGTGATAGTCCTAGATGGTATCTTCTTTCAATATAAGGCTACTTTTCTTCTATGGAAAATCTATTGTTCAGTGTAACCACTTTCATCAATGATCTTAGCTGGATCTTCTGGATAACTTGCTGCATCTTCTACATCAGCACGTGTTGTTTCACCTTGCTCATTTTTTCAATTTTAATTTTTTTTAAACTTTAGCCTTTATGAGTACATAGTCAGTGTATATATTTATGGAATACATGAGATATTTTGATAAAGGTATACAAACAGTAATAATCACGTCAGGGTAAATGGGGTATCCATCACCTCAAGCATTTATCATTTGTGTTAAGAACATTCCAACTGGCTGGGCGTGGTGACTCACACCTGTAATCCCAGCACTTTGGGAGGCTGAGTTTGGTGGATTGCCTAAGGTCGGGAGTTTGAGACCAGTCTGACCAACATGGAGAAACCCCATCCCTACTAAAAATACAAAATTAGCTAGGCATGGTGGTGCATGCCTGAAATCCCAGCTACTCGGGAGGCTGAGGCAGGAGAATCACTTGAACCCAGGAGGCGGAGGTTGTGGTGATCAGGCCATTGCATTCCAGCCTGGGCAACAAGAGTGAAACTCCATCTCAAAAAAAAATAATCCAGTTATACTCTTTTAGTTATTTTTAAATGTGCTATAAATAATCATTGACTGTAGTCACCTTGTTGTGCTATCAAATACTAGATCTTATTCACTCTATTTAATTATATTTTTGTACCCATTAACCATTCTCACTCCTCTCAACCCCCCCGTACTCATGCCAGCCTCTGGTAACCGTCATTTTAATCTCCATATCCATGAAGTCAATTGCTTTAATTTTTAGCTCCCACAAATAAGGGAGAACATGCAAAATTTGTCTTTCTGTGCCTGACTCATTTCACTTAACCTAATGTCCTCCAGTTCCATCCACGTGGTTGCACATGACAGGATTTCATTCTTTTGTATAGCTAAATGGTACTCCATTTTGTATATGACTTTTGTGAATAGTGTTGCAATAAACATAGGAGTGCAGATATCAACTCAATATACTGATTTCTCTCTTTTGGGTATATACCTAGCAGTGAGATTGCTTGATTACATGGAGCTCTAATTTTAATTTTTTGAGGAATCTGCAAACTGTTCTCCATAGTGGCTATTTTTAATTTACATTCCCACCAACATTGTACAAGGGTTTCCTTTCCTCCATATTCTTACCAGCAATCATTGTTACCTGTCTTTTGGATAAAAGTCCTTTTCACTGGGGTGACATAATATCTCATTATAGTTTTGATATGCATTTCTCTGATGATCAGTGATGTTGAGCACATTTTAATAGGACTGTTTGCCATTTATATGTCTCTTGAGAAATGTCTATTCAGATCTTTTGCCCATTTTTAATCAGAATATTAGACTTTTTTCTATTAACTTGTTTGAGATCCTTATATATATGGGTATTAATCCCTTGTCAGATGAATAGTTTGCAAATATTTTCACCCAATCTGTATGGTGTATCTTCACTTTGTTGGCCATTTCCTTTACTGTGCAGAAGCTTTTTAACTTGATGTGATCCCATTTGTCCATTTAGCTTGGTTGCCTATGCTTGTAAGGTATTACTTAAGAAATTTTTGCCCAGACCAATGTCCTTGAGAGTTTATCCAAAGTATTTTTTTAATAGTTTCATGGTTTCAGGTGTTAGATTTAAGTCTTTACTCCATTTTGATTTGGTGTTTGAATATGGTGAGAAATAGGGGTCTAGTTTCATTATTCTACATATAAATATCCAGTTTTCCCAGCATCATTTATTGAAGAGATTGTCTTTTTCCCAATGTATGTTCTTGGCACCTTTGCTGAAAATGAGTTCACCATAGATGTATATGGATTTCTCTGGGTTCTCTGTTCTCTTCACTTGGCCTAGGTGTCTGTTTTCATTCCAGTACCATGCTCTTTTGGTTACTATAGCTTTGTAGTATCATTAGAAATCAAGTAATATAATTCCTCCAATTTTGTTCTTTTTGCTCAAGATGGCTTTGACTATTCTGGGTCTTTTGTGGTTTTATATAAGTTTTAGGATTGATTTTTCTATTTCTGGAAAGAGTGTCATTGGTATTTTGATAGAGATTGCATTGAATCTGTAGATTACTTTGAGTAGTATAAACATTTTAACAATATTGATTCTTCCAATCCTTGTATGTGGAATGTCTTTCCATTTTATGGTGGGTACTCTTCAGTTTCCTTCATCAGTGTTTCATAGTCTTCATTGTAGAGATCTTTCACTTCTTTGGTTAATTCCTATGTATTTATTTGTGAATATTTTATCCCATTTACTAGGTTGTGTATTTACTGCGTTGATAGTTTCTTTTGCTGTGCAGAATCTCTTTAGTTCAATTAAATCTCATTTGTCAATTTTTGGTTTTTTTGCAATTACATTTGGAGTCTTCTTCAAAAAATCTTTGCCAAGGCCTATGTCCAGAATGGTACTTTCTACGTTTTCTTCTAGGGCTTTTATAGTTTTGGGTTTTGCACTTAAATCTTTAATCCATCTTGAGTTGATTTTTGTATATGGTGAAGAGTTCCAGTTTTAATCTTCTGCATATGGCTAGCCAACTGTCCAAGCACCATTTATTAAATAGAATATCCTTTTGTCATTGCTTATTTTAGTAGATTTTGTTGAAGATCACATATTTGTAGGTGTCTAGCTCTATTTCTGGGTTCTCTAACTGGTTCTATTGGTCAATATGTCTGTTTTTGTACCAGTACCATGCTGTTTTGGTTAATGTAGCTTTGTATAGTTTGAAGTTAGGCAGTGTGATGGTTCCAGCTTTGCTCTTTCTGCTTAGGATTGCTTTGGCTATTCATGTGTTTTTAGTTTCATATGAATTTTAGAATAGCTTTTTCTAATTCTAAGAAGAATGTCATTGGTAGTTTGATAAGAATAGCTTTTGGCAGTATGGCGATTTTAATGATATGGACTCTTTCAATCTTTGTGTCATTTCTGATTTCTTTCAGCATTGTTTGTAATTCTCCTTGTAGAGATATTTCACCTCCCTGGTTAGCTTTATTCCTAGGTATTTTACTTTTTGTGTGTGGCTATTGTGAATGGCATTGCAGTCTTGATTTGGCTCTCAGCTTGGACACTCTGTATAAACATGCTACTCATGTTTATATATTGATTTTATACCCTGAAATTTTGCTGAAGTTGTTTATTAGATCAAGGAGATTTGAGGCAGACGATGGAATTTTCTATGTAAAGAATCATGTTGTCTGCAAATGGGGATAGTGTGACTTCTTCTTTTCCTATTTGGATGCTTTTTATTTCTTTCTCTTGCCTAATTGCTCTGGCTGGGACTTGTGGTACCATGTTGATTAGGAGTAGTGAGAGTGCACATCCTTTTCTTGTTCTCATTCTCAAGGGGAAAGCTGCCAGCTTTTGCTTTCTGCATCAATTGAGATGATCACATGGTTTCTTAGTTCTGTTTATGTGATGAATCACATTATTGATTTGCATATGTTGAACCAACTTTGCACCCCAAGGATAAAGCCTACTTTATTGTGGTGGATTAGCTCTTTGATATTCTACTGGATTTGGTTAGCTAATATTTTCTTGAAGATTTTTGCATCTATTTTCCTCAAGGATATTGGCCTGATGTTTCTGTTTCATGTGTCTCTGCCACATTTTGGTATAGGAATGATGCTGGCTTCATTGAACGAGTTAGAAAGGAGTCCCTCATCCTCAATTATTTTTGAAAAGTTTCAATAGGATTAGTATCAGCCCTTCTTTATACATCTGGTAAATTAGGTGTAAATCTATCTCATCCAGGGCTTTTTCTGGTTGGTAGGCTTTTTATAACTAATTCAATTTCAGAACTCATTATTGGTCCACTCAGGGTCCGAATTTCTTCTTGCTTCAATTTTGGGAATTTATATGTTTCCAGAAATTTATCAATTTCTTTTAGGTTTTCTAGTATGTGTGCATAGAGGTATTCATATAGTCTATGATGGTTTTTTTGTATTTCTGTGAGGTCAGTGGTAATTGTCCCTTTGTTATTTCTGATTTTGTTATTTTGTATCTCCTCTCTCTTTTTTCTTTATTAGTCTAGCTAGTGGTCTATCAATCTTATTTATGCTTTCAAAAAAACAAACTTCTGGTTTGCTTATCTTTTGTACAGTTTTTGCATCTCAATTTCATTCAGTTCAGCTCTGATTTTGATTATTTTTTTCTCCTGTTAACTTTGGTCTTGGTTTGCTTCTGTTTCTCTAGTTCCTGAATGTTTTATGTTATTTTGCTAATTTGAGATCTTTCTAACTTTTTGATGCTAGCATTTAGTGATAAAAACTTTCCTCTTAACACTCCTTTAGCTGTGACCCAGAGATTCTGATATGTTTTGTCTTTGTTTTCATTAGTTTCAAAGAACTTCCTAGTTTCTGCCTTAATTTCATTGCTTACCCAAAAGTCATGCAGGAGTTAGTTGTTTAACTTGCATGTAATTGTATGGTTTTGAGATATCTTCTTAGTATTGATTTCTATTTTTATTGCACTGTGATCAGAGAGTGCGATGGTATGATTTTGTTTTTTTTAATTTCTTGAGAATTGTTCTATTGCCAATCATGTGATCTATTTTGGAGTATGTGCCATGAGCAGATGGAAATAATGTACATTCTGTTGTTGTTGAAGGAGGGTTCTGTAGATGTCTGTTAGAGCCATTTGGTCAAGTGTTGAGTGTAGGTCTCAAATAGCTTCGTTACTTATCTGCTTTGATGATCTGTCTAATACTGAAAGTGGGATATTAAAGTTTCCCACTGTCATTTTTTGCTTCTCTAAGTCTCTTCATAGGTCTCTAAGAACTTATTTTATGAATCTGAGTTCTCCAGCATTGGGTGTGTATATATTTAAGAGAGTTAATTCTTGAGTTGAGCTTTTTATCATGATGTAATGCCCTTCTTTGTCTTTTTTATTATTGTGGGATTCATGTTTGTTTTATTTGAAATTAAAATAGCAACCTCTCCCTTTTTACTTTTCCATTTGTTTGTACATTTTTCTCCATTTCTTTACTGTGAGCCTGTGGGTGTCACTGCATGTGAGAAGAGTCCCTTGAAGACAGCATATCATTGGGACTTGCTTCTTTATCCAACTTGCCACTCTGTGCCTTTTAAGTAGGGCATTTAACTCATTTACATTCAAGATTAATATTAATATATGCAAATTCAATCCTGTAATTGTGTTGCTAGCTGCTTGTTATGCAGACTTGATTGTGTGGTTGCTTTATAGTGTTAATGCTGAATGTGCTTAAGTGTGTTTTTCTCATGGCCAGTAACAACATTGCCATGGTTGGAACTCTCTTAAAGACATCTTGTAATGCAGGTCTGGTGGCAATGAATTGCCTAGCACTTGCTTTTCTGAAAAGAATCTTATTTCTCTTTCACTTATGAAGCTTAGTTTGGTGGATATTAAATTCTTGGCTGAAATTTCTTTTCTTTAAGAATGCTGAATATAGGCAGTCAATCTCTCTGGCTTGCAGGGTTTCTGCTGAAAGGTCCTCTGTTAGCTTCACTGGGTTCCCTTTGTAGGTGACCAACCCTTTCTCTCTAGATGCCTTTAATATTTTCTCTTTCACATTGACCTTGGACAATCTGATGACTATGTGCCTTATAGATGGTCATCTTGTACAGTATCTCACAGGGGTTCTCCAAATTTCCTGAATATGTGTGTCAACCTCTGCAGTCAGATTGGGGAAATTTTTGTGAACAATATCCTTAAATATGTTTTCCAAATGACTTGCTTTTTCTCCCTCACTTTCTGGACTGCCAGTGGGTTTTAAGTTTGGTCTCTTTGCATAATCCCATATATCCCAGAAGTTTTATTTTTTATTTATTTTTGTCTGACTGAGTTGATTTCCACAATTGGTCTTTGAACTCTGATATCCTTTCTTCAGCTTGGTCTATTCTGCTGTTAAAACTTCTGATTGTTTTATGAAATTCTTATTGTGAGTTTTTCAGCCCTATCAGATCAGTTTGGATCTTTCTTAAAATGGCTATTTCATATTTTAGCTCTTGTATTATTTTATTGGATTCTTTAGATTCTATGGTTTGGGTTTTGACTTTTTCTTGAATCTTGATGGTATTCATTCCTATTCAGATTCTGAATTCTACATCTGTCATTTCAGCCATTTCAGCCTGGTTAAGAACAATTGCTGGGAAGCTAAAGTAGTTGTTTGGAGATGAGAAGACACTCTGGCCTTTTTAGTTGCTAGAGTTCTTGACTGATTCTCATCTTTGTGGGCAGATGTTCCTTTAGTCTTTGAAGTTGCTGGGAAGTGTTGCTTTCATATTCTCCAATGCCCTTGAGGGTTTGAATTTGGTATAAGTTAGATTCAGTTGACCGGCTTTGTTTCTGAATGATTTCAGTGGGCCAAGGCTCAGCTTAGCTCTCCTGGGCTGTGTGCTCTAACCCTGAGGGACTGGTATCATGCCCATGGCTTTGTCCTCTGGCCCCTCAAGGTTAAGCACCCACTTTCTGTAGGGGCCAAGGTGTTCCCAGTCAGATGACAAAAACATTTTGATGAGGGTTGCTGGCCAAAGCACTTTGATGGCATGGTGGTGCAGGATCCACACTCACAGTGGTAATGCAGCAGCATTCAAGTGCACACTTGCACTGACCTGATAGGTTTATCTTTTGGTCTTCCTACTCGAGACATGAGTAGTTTACACACAACAATTAGAGTGTTGTAGTATTCTGTATTTGTCTGTGTATTTATATTACCAGTGAGTTTTGTACCTTCAGATGATTTCTTGTTTCTCATTAATGTCCTTTTCTTACAGATTGAATAACTCTCTTTAGCATTTCTTTTAAGACAGGTCTGGTGTTGACGAATCCCTTAGCTTTTGTTTGTCTGGGAAAGTCTTTATTTTTTCCTTCATGTCTGAAGAATATTTTCACTGTATATACTATTCTAGGGTAACAGTTTTTTTTCCTCCAGCATTTTATATATATCATGCTACTGTCTCCTGGCCTGTACGGTTTTGATTGAGAAGCTTGCTGCCGGACATATTGGAGCTCCTTTATGTTTCATTTTTTTTCTCTTAATGCTTTTAGGATCCTTTATTTATCCTGGACCTTTGGGATTTGATTGTTAAATGTCTTGAGGTAATCTTCTTTATGTTAAATCTGATTGGTGTTCTATAACCTTTCTGTACTTGAATATTGATTCCTCGCCCTAGGTTTGGAAAGTTCTCTGTTATCTCTTTGAATCTCTTTCTAACCCAACTTCTCTCTCTCTCTACCTTCTATTTAAGGCCAGTGCCTCTTATATTTGCCCTTTTGAGACTATTTTCTAGATCTTTTAGGCATGTTTTATTCCTTTTTATTCTTTTTTATCTTCTCTATGAATTTTCAAATAGCATGTCTTAAAGCTCTTTCTTCATTCTTTCTTCTGCTTGTTTCATTCTGCTTTTGAGAGACTCGGATGCATTCTTCAGTTTGTCAATCGAATTTTTCAACTCCAGAATTTATGCTTAGAATTTTTAAAAATTATTTCAATCTCTTTGATACATTTATCTGATAGAAATTCTGAATTCCTTCTCTGTGTTATCTTGAATTTTATTTAGATTCCTTAAAACAGCTATTTTGAATTCTCTGTAAGAAATGCCATATATCTCAGTCACTCCAAGATTGGTTACTGGTGTCTTATTTAGTTCATTTGATGAGGCACCCACCACCATGCCCAGCAATTTTTTTGTATGTTTTAATAGAGACGGGGTTTCACCATATTGGCCAGGCAGGTCATAAACTCCTGACCTGAGATGATCCACCTACCTTGGCCTCCCAGAGTGCTGGGATTACAGGCGTGCGCCACTGCACCCAGCCATCAAAGTCCTCTTTACTCTACCTTCTCTTTTCATCACGTGGAAGGAGTCTCTCCTGGAGCTGCGAACTGTGCCGTCTGGGTTTGGGGGATGGGTGACACAAGCACTACCTTGGCCAGCCCAGCTGGTATCTCACTGGGTCACATGCATCCCATGTTCACTGGCTTCAAGCCCATAACAACATCAGGACTTGCCCAGGAATTGCAGTCCTTGGGGCCTAGACTGCCTTTCAAGTTTATTTAAAATCCCAGAGCACTGTAGCCCATGGTGGTGGGGCTAGCTGGAATACAGCTTCCAACTGCTGGGACAAATAATTCCCCTTTGACTGGGGCTAGTCTAAATGCTTCCTCTGTGGGTGCTGACTGAATTCTTATCTGTTCTTTTCTGCTGTGACAGGGCAACACTGAGTTCCAATTTAAAGTCCCATAATCTCTTCTCTTTCCTACCCCAAGTACACAGATTCTCTTTCCCCATGCCACACAGCACTGCTAGGGGGTGGGGAAGGAGTGGTGTTGGCAATTCAAGACTGTCTTTCCTACCTTCTTCAGTGCCTCTTTCCTTGATATGATGTTAAACTCAGCTACTGTAATTGCTCACCTGAGTTTGATTTTTATGAAGGTGCTTCCATGTGTGGATAGTTGTTCATTTTGGTGTTCCTGCAGGGGAGATAATCACTTCAAAGGGAATGGGAAGATGTTGGTCAAAGGGTACCAAGTTGCAGTTACGAATGAATCTAGTGTACAGTATGACCACAGATTACACAGCCTGTGGCTCTGTGCCTGTAATCCCAGCACTTTGGGAGGCTGATGCAGGCTGATTGCTTGAGCTCAGGAGCTCAAGATCAGCCTGGGTAACATGACGAAACTCCATCTCTACAAAAAAAAAAAAAAAAAAAAAAAAAAAATTAGCCAGATGTGGTGGCATGTACCTGTGGTCTCAGCTACTCAGGAGGCTGAGGTGGGAGGATTCCTTGAGCCCAGGAGGCCAAGGTGGCAGCGAGCCATAATTGAGCCACTACACTCCAGCCTGAATGACAGAGCAAGACTGTCTTAAAAATTTAAAAAAAAAGTATGTATTGTATATATTTTGGTTATCTCCATATTTTTGGAGATAGCACAAGTACAACTGTGTGAGGAGATGGATATGCTACACTTTGCTTGACTATAGTAATAACTTTACTATATGTTCATCAAACATATTGTGTACCTCAGATATAAACAATTTTTTCTACATTTAACCATGAAGGAAGACTTTACTCAGTCTATTGCAATAAGGGAGAGAGACTGAACTCAACTCTGCTGAAACAAAAGGCAGGAAGGTTTTTAAGGTGAGCTAGTGGAAAAGCACTGAAGTACATTAAGGGGAAAGTTGATCAATGAGATTTGTCCAGCACATTGGGTTATTCCTGTTATTCCACAATTCACAAATGTTTTTCTCTGTGATCAGGCCACCTCTGTTTGCTAATCAGTGCCCATCTAAATTTGGCCTGTATGGAACCACAGAGACTGGAAGATGAGGTGCTGTCTTATTTGACATTAATACTTCAAAAAGATGTTTCTAGATTCTTCAGAAAGGCATTTCCTGCATGGTAAAACTGGCAGGATGGCCAGTTCCAGATATCTGACTGGAGATGTCTAGCACCACTTCCTTCACAAAAAAGAGTCAAAACAGTGAATAGATAACTACCCATCTGAGAACATTAAGGTTGTCTTGGTCACTAGTAACAATAGTTTAGATGCTAAAATGCTGCTTGTAAATTCATGTCAGAATGTGAACATACTTCCATTTCTTCATCCCATCCCAAAAAGCACTCTAAGAAGATCACAATAACCATGTGAGGCATTCAGGACACAAACACACTTTTGTTCTGTTATCTTTTCTCTGACACTCAGACCACCCTTGCCTATAGAAATCATGTCTGACTATAAGCTACTTGAGGAAAGACTCTTTTCTAATTAAATTTTGTAGCTCTTAGAGGTGTTAATACAGTAATGTACAAATGATTATGTTCTAATAATATTGATTGATGCATTAAATAAATGAACATTCCCCTCCCTGGAGATACGTATCAAAGAGCTCATAGCAGAATCTGAACATATCTATGGTCAAAATCAGTTTACATGCCAAATCTATGTAATCCCACATGCACTGCAATCCAACCTTCTTTATTACAATAACAACCAAGTCAATCTTTTAGAATACAGCCATAAGACCAAAAATCCATTAGACCTGAGTGACAAATAGGAACCACAGAGTTCAGGCAGATAGCTCCCTGATACCATAATAAGTATAATGAGTTTTTTTAAAGGTCCCTGTAGAAAAATATGTAGATAACCAAAAATAAAAGTACTCATTTTATTATAAAGTGTTACATGTGCATTTAATACATGCACATTTAATGCATTTCCTACCAGGTGCCAGGTCCTTGTGAGAAATGAAATTAATATTTTCACTGTTTGTCTCCATCAAATGTCCTATTAAAGGTAAGTAGACCTTCTGCTAGCCTATTTCGGTAAGAATATAAAAATGTAGGGTTATGGGCCTGGCACGGTGGCTCACGCCTGTAATCCCGGACTTTGGGAGGCCGAGGTGGGTGGATCACGAGGTCAGGAGATCGAAACCATCCTGGCTAACATGGTGAAACTCCATCTCTACTAAAAATACAAAAATGTAGCTGGGCATGGTGGCGGGTGCCTGTAGTCCCAGCTACTTGGGAGGCTGAGGCAGGAGAATGGCGTGAACCCGGGAGGCGGAGCTTGCAGTGAGCCGAGATCGCGCCACTGCACTCCAGCCTGGGCAGCAGAGTGAGACTCCATCTCAAAAAACAATAATAATATAGAGTTATGTACATGTGGAGTATTTAGCAAATTGATCTGATCTTATATGAATTATTTCAGGCATTCTTGTCTTCATCTTAAAATGGAATGGGAATCTACATCATTTGGGACTTCCCATTACTCTCAGAAAATAGCCCACCTCTGCTTTTTGAAAATAATTCTCGGCCGGGCGCAGTGGCTCACGCCTGTAATCCCAGCACTTTGGGAGGCCGAGGCGGGAGGATCACGAGGTCAGGAGATCGAGACCACGGTGAAACCCCGTCTCTACTAAAAATACAAAAAATTAGCCGGGTGCTGGGGCGGGCGCCTGTAATCCCAGCTACTCGGGAGGCTGAGGCAGGAGAATGGCATCAACCCGGGAGGCAGAGCTTGCAGTGAGCCGAGATTGCGCCACTGCACTCCAGCCTGGGCGACAGAGCAAGACTCTGCCCCCCAAAAACAAAAAAAAAAAAAAAAGAAAATAATTCTCCCCAGCTGTATTTTGGTTCCTCTAGTT
This sequence comes from Pongo abelii, assembly GCF_028885655.2. Classification (NCBI taxonomy): domain Eukaryota; kingdom Metazoa; phylum Chordata; class Mammalia; order Primates; family Hominidae; genus Pongo; species Pongo abelii. The sequence continues at coordinate 86,529,278 of NC_071991.2, read as the reverse complement.
TTCCATCTACTCAGAGTTTAGTATTACAATTATCTTATTACTGTTGTCATCTTGAATCATTTCAATAATCCTTAAAACATATTCAGGTTTTCATAAACTAAAAAAAAAGATACACATATATAAAAGAAAACATCTAAAGAAATCTGTATTAGTTGTCTAATATCACATAACAAATTACCCAAGATCTTAGTGACTTAAAACAATAAACACTTATTAATTCACAGTTTCTGTGGGTAAGGAACTCAGTTGTGGCTTACCTGGGGGTTCTGCCTTAGGATCACTTAAGATCTTAGTGACTTAAAACAATAAACACTTATTAATTCACAGTTTCTGCGGGAAAGAAACTCAGTTGTGGCTTACCTGGGTGGTTCTGCCACAGGATCACTTAAGATGTTGCAGTCAGGATGTCAGCCATTTCTGCAGGCATCAGAAGACTTGACTGGGCCTGGAAAATCTGCACATAAGACAGGTCTCTGCCATGGTGCTGGTTGGAGAAGTCCCTCTTTATGAGTTACTTGAGTGTCAGCATGACATGATGGCTAGCTTCCCCCAGCATGAGCAACCTATGAAAGGGCATGACAGAACCTATAACACTTTTATTACCTAGAATCAGAAATCATACACCATTATTTTTTCAATTTACTATGGCTTACACAAGTCAGCACTATTCCATGTGAAAGGGAACTACAGAGGGGCGTGAATACCAGGAGACTAAGATCATTGGATGCCATATTGGAGGATAGCTATCATAACATTTTTCTTTTGTTCCCACTTATCTATTATATTTGCTAAACAATGTTCCTTTCTGGTTTTGCTGTCAAGCTCCTAAAATATTTGATCTACATCTTTCACCTCCTCTCTTTAACGATTCTAATTCCTTCTTATCCTTTTTGTCATCTACTTCAGTGCATACCACTCCAAGAAACTATTTCCTCAAAGGTTACCAGTTATCTCTTTCTGCTAAATGTATGACCTTTGCCTTTCCTCAGACTTGTCATTCAACATCTTAAAGTGTTTGCTGCTATGAACAACCCCCTAGTGACATTTCCTCATTCTTTGGCATCTTTGGCACTTTAAGGGCTTCTTCCATCTCTTTGATGCCACTTAGCTTCTCCACTGTGTTTCTACCTGTGGAGTGTTCTCTAAGTTCACACCTCCATTTTTCTCCCTATAGTTTGGTCTCATATATCCTCACTGCTTCGGCTGTGACATTTAGTATCTGGCCATTAGTAAATATGCATCTCCTTCCCTACTCAATCATAGTACATTCTTGCCAGCTGCCTATAGCATCTCCATTCTCTAATCTCTAAGAAATTCCCACTGTTTCTTCCTTCAATACCTCTTTGAAGAATTTGCCTTATCCCTTTCATTCCAACTACCACTACTCTAGTCCAAGCCCTCTCTATCACACAACCAGATCAACACAGCACTATTTTAGCTGATATATTTACTGGACTCGAGGGCTGACCTTGCCTTTTCTTTAATAAAACTGTCATACGCTTTTCCACTACATCTTCTTTAATAATTCCTTTTATCTTTTTATTTTTAATGATGAAAAGATTCATTATCATCTGATTTCAAATCTGAACTCCTTAGACTAGTTTCTGAAACACTTAATGTGTTTTGGAACCACACCATTTGGCTACCATACCTAATTCCTTATTTTCTTTATTTCTTACTTCTTATTTACCTTATTTTTCCTTAATGAGGTTAATCTACTCATTGTCCTGCAAATGCACAAATTTCTACATTTCCTTTAATTCTATTCTCTACCACACACAAAAAAATAATATGCTCTTATTTATGTCCTCCATTTTATGAATATTCTAGTCTCAGTTTCCACAATCTCAATGAAATCTTCTCTGACTACTTTGGTTCATACTAAACTGTTTGATTTTTTAGTTTCTGATGCCCTATTAGGCACCCACATCTATGATTCTTCATATGTTAGTTTTATTTCCACAGCTCAGTTGTAGGCTTCTAAATGCTGGATTTATTTATTTCTTCTCATATTTCTTTTAAAACATCTAAAATAGTCTACAAGTACCATGCTGAGCACATAATAGGCCATGAATAAATATTTATTGGTTAACTAAATGAGGAAAACAACTAGAAAATTCCCATGGCATTTGGCAGAATGACTACAGGCAAAAGGCTCCTTCTCGAAATATATTATCTAAAAGTGCATTTTCCCCATGTGTCGATGAAAAAACAAATGACTTTCTTCTAGCATAGCCAAAGTTAGCTCTTAAAGCATGTGTAAAATCCAAAAGACAGAATTTGTAAAGGCACAACTGTTTAACTAAAAAGACAGATACACAAAAGAATTGCTTCATTTAACAAGTACAGAGGAAATAGATCACATTCCAAAAGTAATTTGATAATTTTGGCAGCTGGAAAATAATTTTATAAAAATCTAAACAATAAGGCTGTTGTCTTGGATTTATTAAGGGAAAGGAAATTTTCATAAAGCCAAAAAAGTGAAAGAAGAACTTACATACGTGAATATCAGGAAAAGAAATAGTGAGGATAATTGTATCACTGAAGAAACATCTTTTTTTCCTAATTCAAGCATATTAAAAATTAATGTGACTATTAACAACTATGACCTCTCTATAGAAAGAATATATCTGTACTTCCGCCAAAGCCTCACAGTTGTTATTTCCTCCTTTGGAAGCAATATTATGTCTTGGAACCAGTTTGAGGCTCTGCAGTCAGTGGAACTTTTCATGACTAGCTGAGTGACCTTAGGCAAGTTACTGAATCTGGAGGAAACTTACCAACCTCACAGAGCTGTTGGGAAAATTAAATGAGATTACGTATCTGAAGGAACCTGGCATGGTGTCTGACTCATGCTGGCCAATACATCTTAGTCTCTTTCCATTCTGATTAGCAAAGATAAAGAGATATTAGAAGACAGAAGCACACTAGAGTAGGTAGGAGGAAGCTGGGACTATTTTCCAGGTTGAGCTGCTACTTAGATATTGTGGCAGGAACAGCAAATTTTCTTACAGATTCCATTTTCTTCACTTAAAAAAATTTTTTAGTTTTAATTTTTGTGGGAACAGGTGGGTATATATATTTATGGGGTACATGAGATATTTTGATACAGGCATCCAATATATAATAATCACATTATGGAGATGGGGTATCCATCTCCTTAAGCTTTTAACCTTTGTGTTACAAAAAACATCCAGTTGTAACTGTTGAACTATTTTTAAATATACAACTAAATTATTTTCATTATAGTCACACTGTTGTGCTATCAAATACTAGGTATTCATTTTTCTAAATATTTTTATGCTCATTAAACATCCCCATCTCCCCCCAGTGTCCCCACTACTTTTTCCAGTCTCTGGTAAACATCCTTCTACTCTCTATCTCCATATGTTCAATTGTTTTGATTGTTGCATCTCACAAATAAGTGAAAACAGGTGATGTTTGTCATTCTGTGCCTGACTTATTTCACTTAACATAATGACCTCCAGTATCATCCATGTTGTTGTAATTGGCAGCAACTCATTTTTTATGGCTAAATAGCACTCCATCGTGCAAAAGGACCACATTTTCTTTATCCTTTCATCTGTTGATGGACACTTAGGTTGCTTCCAAATCTTGGCAATTGCAAACAGTGCTATAGCAAACATGGGAGTGCAGATATCTCTTCTATATACTGATTTCCCCTCTTTTGGGTATATACCTGGGAGTGGGATTGCAGGATCATATGGTAGCTCTATTTTTAGTGTTTTGAGGAACCTCCAAACTGTTCTCCATAGTGATTATACTAGTTTACATTCCCACCAACAGTGTAAAAGGGTCCCCTTTTCTCTACATCCTTACTAGCATTTGATATTGCCTATCTTTTGGATAAAAGCCATTTTAACTGGGATGAGATGAGATCTCATTGTAGTTTTGATTTGCATTTCTCTGATGATTAATAATATGGAACACCTTATCATATGCCTGTTTGTCATTAGCATGTGTTCTTCTGATAAATGTCTATTCAGAGCTCTTGCCCAGTTTTAAAAAACTTCTAAGTTCAGGGGTACATATGCAGGTTTCTTACATAAGTAAACATGTGCCATGGGGGTTGGCTGTACAGATTATTTTATCACCCAGGTATTAAGCCTAGTACCCATTAGTTATTTTTCTGGTCCTCTCACTCCTCCCACCCTCAACCCTCTGATAGGTCCTAGGTGTGTTGTTCCCCTCTATGTGCCTCAGCATTTAGCTCCCACTTATAAGTGAGAACATGAGGAATTTGGTTTTCTGTTCCTGCATTAATTTGGCTAAGGATAATGGCCTCCAGCTCCATCCATGTCCCTGCAAATAATGTGATTTCATTCTTTCTTATGGCTACAGAGTAGTCCATGGTGTATATATACCACCTTTTCTTTATCCAGTCTATCATTGATGGGCATTTAGGTTGATTTCATGCCTTTGCTATTGTAAATAATACTGCAGTGAACATACACATGCATGCGTCTTCATAACAGAACAATTTATATTCCTTTGGGCATATACCCAGTAATGGGATTGCTGAGTCGAATGTTATTTCTATCTTGAGGTCTTTGAGGAATCACCACACTGTTTTCCGTAATGGTTGAACTAACTTACACTCCCACCAACAATGTATGAGCATTTCTTTTTCTCTACAGTCTCACCAGCATCTGTTTTTTGACTTTTAATAATAGCCATTCGACTGGCGTTAGATGGTATTTCATTGCGGTTTTGATTTGCATTTCTCTAATGATCAGTGATGTTTGTGCCTGTCCTTCTTGAGGATTTCCAGGTATTTGAAGGAACATGGGCCCCAAGTCCAATATCACTGTGGTTTTTGCAGACTCATAGAAATACCACCTTGGTTGTCTTGGATAAAATCTGCAAGAATTCTCTGGGTAACCAGGCAGAGACTCTTGTTCTTTTCCCTTACTTTCTCCCAAACAGAGTTTCTCTCTCTCTGTGCTGAGCTCTGGAACTAGGGGTGTGGTCATGAAAGCACCATATTAGTGTTAGCACGGCCACTAGGTCTTGCCCAAGGCCCACTGTAACAACCACCTGGCTACCACCTTTGTTCACTCAAGGCCCTAGGGCTCTACAATCAGCAAGTGAAACCAGTGCAGTTTGTGTCCTTCCCTTCAGGATGCTGAGTTCCCCCAGGCAGGTCCAGAGATGCTGCTTGGGAGCCAGGGATTAGAGTCAAGAACCTTAGAAATTTGCCTTATGTTCTATTCTTCTGTGGCTAAGCTGACACTCAAACCAGAATATATATTTCCCCCACTCTTCCCTCTCCTTTCCACAGGCAAGGAGCCTCCCTGTGAGCACCACCACCACCACTGGCCCATCATGGGGTTCTGCCAGGTCACCACTGATGTTCACTTAACGCCCAAGGGCTCCTCATTCATCTTGTGGTGAATGCTGCCAGTCCTGAAACTCAGCCTTCAGAGCCATGGGCTCTGCTCTGGCTCCAGGGCAGATCTAGAAAGGCTGTCCAAGAGCCTAGCTCTGGAATCGGGAACCCCACACTTTTGCTTATGATTCTACCCCACTTTGTGGAGCTGGCACCTTAGGTGAAAGACAAAGTCCCATTTACTTTTCTCTCTGCTCTTCTCAAACAGAAACGTCTTTCACTGTAGCCACCACAGCTGGGAATGTGCTGAGTCACATCTACAGTCAGCATGTTTCAGAGTCCAAGGACCACAGCATACTACTTGGTTATCTCTGCTGGTTATTCAGGCACCAAGGACTCTTTAGTCATTAGGTGATGTATCCTGCCAGGACTGGGTCCTTCCTTCAAGGCAATGGGTTCCCTTTGACTCAACATGTGTCTAGAAATGTCATATGGGAGATAGGGCTTGAAAAGGGGACACCATAACCCTGACTGGTGCCATATCCTACTGTGGCTAAGCTGGTAAACAAGATGCAAGACAATTCCTCTTTACTCTTCGCTCTCCTCACCTTAAGTAGAAGAAATAGGACACTTTTGTTGCCACAAGCTGCTCTGCCTAGGGTTGGAGTCGAATTGGCTCAAGCACTTCTTCAGCCACCCCAGCTGGTGTCTCCTCGGTCATGTGCCCCCTAGTCCTCTGGCTCTGAGCCCAGCCCAGCACTAGGATTTGCCTAGGAATTGCGGTCCTTCTGGACTGCCTTTCAAGTTCCTAAGACTCCAGAGTACTTTGGCCCATGGTGCCAAAGCTTTCCAAGAAGCTGAAGTTCTGACCGATGGGATGAGTGATTCCCCTTTGGCTAGGTCTGGTACAAATGCTTTCTCCATGTGCTGGCACTAGCTGAGTCCAGGCTGGCTTTTCTCTCTGCTATGACAGAGTAGCAATGAGTTCAGTGTACGCCTCCCAGTCACTGTGCTCTCCCTCTGCTAAATGCACAGGCTCTCTGCACTACAGAGCCATTGCCAGGAAATTGGGAAGGGGTGATGTCGCTGATTCAAGACTGTCTCTCCAACCATTCTCTATGCCTCTTTCAATGATACAAAGTTAAAACCAAGTACTATGATTGCGCACCTGAGTTTTGGTACCTGTGATGGTGCTTTTCTGTATCCAGTTGTTAAAATTTGGTGTTTCCGCAGGGAATATAAATGTTGTAGGCTTCTATTCTGCCATCTTGCTCCATCCCTCCTCTTCTCACAGAAGCCCCTGAGTTTTAATGGGTAGCCAAATAAAGATATATTTCTTTTGGCTTCCTGGGGTTTCTAATTGATTTATTTGCAATGCCATTTGGTAGAGCAGTTACTACTTTACTACCATTCACCACTAACTTCAGTCCTATGCTCAGCCAAATGACAACATTCATGACTCTTTTTTGATACCTATGGGCTCTTCTGTGTATGACCGCTGGACCAGACGATCTCTAAGAAATCTTCCAGCATTCAGTGGTTCTGGGAAAACACAGAGGATGATGTTCATTTCTCTGTTAGTCAATGTTGCAATTACTTAGTGGGTTTTCTCTTTTTCTCAAAATTTAACAGGAAATTTGAAATGATCTTGGTTTTAAAATTCTCAGACGTCTTCTGCATGTTAAACCTATCAAATATTTATTTAGGAGATGGATGGCATATTGTGGTTGCTGTAACAAAATACCATAAACCTGATGGCTTAAAACGATAGATTTTTTTTATTCTTTCACAGTTCTGGAGGCCAAAAGTCCAAAATCCACATGTCAGCAGGGCCACAAAGACTCTAGGGGAGAATCATTCCTTTCCTCCTCCAGTTTCTGGTAGCTCCAGGCCTTAGTGGGTTGGTGGTTGCATCACTTCAATACTTGTTTACATCTTCGTATGGCCTTATCTATATCTTTGTCTGCTGTCTCTTACCAGGACACTTGTCATTAGATCTTGGTCCCATCTCAAGATCTTTAGTCCCATCTGCAAATATTTTATTTGTAAATAATATCACATCCACAGGTTCTGGGGATTAGGACTTGGATATATGTTTTGGGGAGTCACCATTGAACTCACTTACTACAGATGGCTACATAAACAATCACTTATAAAATACATGCAGTAGAGCTATCTCATACTCTAACAAGGAAATAATCATATTTCCCTTTTTAACTATTTACAAAAAAATGAAAAATTTGTTTTAAGATATTTTCATATGAATTGTGAAGCTACACGTTTAAATAGCAATCTTTTCAATCTATCAATGTCTTCTACATTATCATATTTTCATTATTGTGAATTTTGTTCTAATTTTGTAATTTGCTGCTTCTTAAATAGATAACAATTATTTAGAAAGAAGTCTTGGAAATAACCCATTTTTTCTTCTGTTTAAAGAAACAAGTACACCTAAATACAATCTTAAAATTCAACATAAAAGTATGGAGAAAAAAATTATTCTCCTTCAATATTTCTATCTTAATCCCTCTCTCTTCCTTAGAGAAATAACAGTTTAAAATTTCTTTCTGAAACTTTTGAGCATACATAAAGGACAGTTGTTTGTGGGTTTTTTTGTTTATTATAAATGGGATTATGGTCAGTGAATTGCATTTTCTCTTTACCAATACCTCTTGAAGATATCTGTCTACATAGACATCTATACCATTATTTTTGTAACTGCACAATATTGATAGAAATAATGCACCATAATTTATTGATGAACATCTAATTTTTCAAATTTTTTATATCACAAAAATGTTTTAATGTCATGTATCTTTAAGAACGTGCAAATATTTCTATAGGATAGATATTTAGAGGTAAAATTCTTTGGTCAAAGTTATGCACATGTCCACTTTGATTTATCCTGCTCATTTGTCCTGCAAAATGCTCTGTGAACGGGACAATTATGGCTAAAGAATAATCCTTACGTGGTCAATTAACCAGCTATATTCTTCTATAATAGCTGGACAGATCATGTGGGCAAAAGGACATATATGTATATGTTTATATGCATCTGTATATTTTTATGTACATATATGTGTGTGTGTGTGTGTGTGTGTGTGTGTATAATATACTGGTTTTTTTTTTTCTATCTAGGTGTTATAGAAAGCCATTTAGCATCAGCTGGATAAATTAGAAAAAAAGTCACTTATGCTAATATCCCTCCTATCCACCCAAATAGGCTAAGCATCATACACTCAAATAAGGAAAAAGAGAGCCATTTTTTCAGTGTAGTAAACAAACCACACCAAAAAAAAACCTAAAAGAAAAAAGTAGCATCTGTTCTGCTTTATGGACCAGTGCCATGGTCCCAAGGCAAAACACTCTCTCAGTTCAATAATTCTCCCTGAGAATGGAGGCAGCTCCAAAATATCTAATGGAGGCATCTTAAATCAACACAAGAGTTCAATCCAATGATGCCATCACAACTCTGTACTTTTTTCCCAAAAGTCCTAGCAGGAGAAAACTTGCTAAAAGCTATATGTAACTTGAATTCCAAGGTGATCTGAATGAGTGCAGCACCACAAATTATGTATTTAGATGCTTTTCAGCTAATCTAGGAAAGAGAGAATATCTTTTCCTCAGGCAAAAGGTTAAACTGGAGTGACAGTAGCATAAAAAAACTTACTGTGGTGCCTCAATAGCTGTCACTCCTGACTTCAGCACTCAGCATAATTATACCAACATAGTAATAAAAATAATTCCAAAGCATTTGAACATGATATGTCCTTAAAACAGGTTGACAACTAAGGATGCACATATTTTGAAGGTAGCAGACTTACAGCTCTTTAAAATGCAGCAGGAAACTGCATTTCTAAAATACAGGAGTACATAGAATTATTTATCAAGTCATTATAGAATATTTACAGCCTTAGAAAATTTATCATGTTCCATTAAGTAGAGTTTGCTTCCATCAAGCTATTCCTTATGCAGAGCTTCAAATATCCTTCATCTAACCTCACTGAAGTCCAGTATATACTTTCTGCCTCTGAAATATCTCCACATTTAACCTTATCACATATTTGGCAAAATAGGGGGTCAAGCAATAAAAACCTGATTGGTTGTATTGCATGGAATTGCTTTCTGATCAAAATCTAAGATGCATAAAATGTGGGGTTGTTGCAGAGTTTGTTGTATTTACTACAAAGCAGGAAAGTTAGTCAATTTAAACATATGAAATCAGCTGCACTAAAGATTAGAACACCCTGGGGATCAGAGACACAGTTCAGGATGGCTGAGCACTGACAGTGTGACATATTTCAGGACAAAAGGATTTTGTACTGGGGGCATGATTCCATTCTACCGATGAGCAAATGCAGCAAATGATTATTTTTGCATTCTTTATGTGTTATTCTTTGATTTCTCTTTTCACCATTTGGAGATCAAACTGTTTTTGGCTGTTCTGTGACTTTTTTTAACCAACGATCGGTTACGTTTTTCTCTGCTTGTTTTCACTTGTTTTTTATTTATTTATTTTGAGATATAATTAACACTCAGTAGTATGCACAGCCAGGCACAATGGCTCATGCCTGTAATCCCAGTCCTTTGGTAGGCTGAGGTGGGTGGATCACTTCAGGTCAGGAGTTCGAGACCAGCCTGGCCAACATGGTGAAACCCCATCTCTACTAAAAATCCAAAAACTAATAATAATTAGCCAGGCATGGGGCATGTGCCTGTAATCCCAGCTACTCCAGAGGCTGAGGCAGGAGAATCACTAGCACCTGGGAGGCAGAGGTTGCAGTGAGCTGAGATCACGCCATTGCACTCCAGTCTAGGCAACAGAGCAAGACTCTATCTCAAAAAAAAAAAAAAAAAATAGTATGCACAAACTTCAACTGTTCAGTATGATGAGCTTTAATAATTATATACAGCCATGTACATTGAAAAAATACATTTAAAAAATCCCTTGTGCTCTGTTCCAGTCGATTTCTGTCCCCATCTCCACAACAACTATGAGATTTCTATCAACATAGTTACTTTTGCCTGTATTCAGATTTCGTACAAACGAAATCCTACAGTATATACTTTTTATCACTTAATATAATGTTGTTGGTTATCCTTTCTATCACTTAATATAACGCTGTTGGTTATCCTCCATGTTGTTCTGTATATCAATGGTTTTAACTGCTAAATAGTGGTCAATCGTATGAATATACTACAATTTATCTATCAAGTCTCCCATTGCTTGATATCTGGGATTGTTCTAGCCTTTGTTATTATAAATCTGGTTGCTATTTCTTTTTACACGTCATGTTAATACCTATGAGTAGTATTGCTAGGTCATAGAGACTGCCAGTTTTCCTAAGCATTTTTATCACTTTACACTCCACCAGCAACATATGAGAGATTCTTCATTCCACATTCTCACCAAAATTAAATGTTTTCAGTTTTTTAAATTTCAGCCACTCCTGTGGATGTTTAGTATAGCATCTCATTGTTGCTTTAGTTTGCAGAGCCTTATATCTAGTAATGTTAAAGACTTTTTTAAATGTATTTATTGTTCACTCATAGATTTTCTTTTGTGAAGTGTTTAACTCTTGCACATATTTCAGTTGGGTTGTCTTTTTGTAGTTGATTGGTAGGAAATTTTTATCTATTCTGTATACAAGTCTGTTGTCAGAAATTCTTTGAATTTTATTTATCAGTTTGAGATTTATTTATTAATTTTTAATGGAGTCTTTTGATGAGCAGAATTTTAAATTTAGCCTAATTTTAGTAATTAACTTATTGTCTCTTATGGTTGATGCTTTTTGTGTTCTATCAAATACATCTTTGCCTAACCTGAGGTCATGAAGATATGTTTCTTTTTTCTTCTAGAAGCTTTATAAGTCTCATGTTTAGGTCTGGGATCCATTTTGAATTAATTTTTGTATATGGAATAAGAGTGAAATTACATTTTCTTCCATGTAGATATCTAGTTGTTCCAGCAACATTTGTTGAAAAGACTTTGGCCAAAGAATTGCTTTGGCACTTCTTGGAAAATCACTTGACTACGTATTTGAAGTTGAAAATCACTTTACTGAGTATTTGTGGTTTGTTTGTGTTCTATTAATTTATTTGCCTATGCTTATGCCAATCCCACAGTTCCCTGATTACTATATGCTTATGGTAAATTTTGAAGTCAGGTAGTCTTAAGTCCTCCAATTTTGTTCTTTTTCAATATAGTTTTTGCAATTCTATTTTCTTTTCATTACCATATATAATTTAGAACTATCTTGTCTATTTCTTCAGAATAGCCTGTTGACATTTTGATAGAGATTGCATTGAGTCTATATATCAATTTAGGAAGCCTAGACATTTCAACAATGTTGCATTTTCCTATCTAGGAACATGCTATACTTCTCCATTTATTTAGATCTTTAATTTCTGTCCCAAATATTTTATAATTTTCAGTGTAGAGGTGTTACATATCTTTTATTAGATTTATTCTTTCTTCTTCAAGGTTTTTGATGCTATTACATATTTTTAACTGTTATTTTCCAACTGGTGGTGGGATGGCAATTTGCTCTATGGCTGGGGCCCTTGTAATTCCAATCTATTACAAGAGCCCACACACAGTTATTAAACATGCATTAGCAGGTCAGCTGGTTTCTGCCTATCCTGTCTGTGATTAATTCTTCTAGAAAGGAGAACAGTGATAAATCTCTTCTATCCTATAAAGAGTTCCTCACTCTCTGATGTCTTGTTCATTTGGGTTTCTTTATGTGCTCAGCTTTATGATGTTTTTTAAACTATCATTTTTATACCTTATCTGGTTTGTTTGGGTTATTAATTTAAGACTAATGGTCTTTTGTGACTTTTTACATCCAAACTAGAAATCAATCAATTATGTGGTTTTTTAAAATAGTTTTAAGGTAACCTTCCTCTTTACTATGTCTGAAAGTACAAAAAGGAAAGGAATCAAAAAGTGGTCAGGACAACAAAATCATAAAGAAATCTGTTGACTTATGGCTTGCTATGTGCTAGGTCCTAGATTTATAAGTATCACCAAATTCAGTTCTTAGAACAACCCTATGAAGGAGGTATGACAGTCATTATCCCCATTTTACAGCTGAGTAAGCTGAAATACAGAGTACATAAGTAGTTTGTCTGATGAAACACAGCTCTTAAATGAAAAAACTGGGATTTAAACTCAAGTAGTCTGGGTTTTGAGCCTACATTCTCACCACCTTCTCTTCAATTTCCCTCTACCAAATCTTATTTCTACATTTACCCTCATTTCCCAAGTACGATAGCTATCTGGAATTTTTAACTGTAAATGCTCATTTCTTTTTTGAGTTGTGCCACTTCTGCAATTTTCATCTATCCAATCTCTTACACTCCCTTAGTATTTTCATATAATAGATACAACTTATTAAGTGCTCATATAAAAGATATTGTGTGTTATTAACAGTAGTTTTGTATATATTATTCACAAATACCACAAAAATTCTTAAAGACAGATGATGTTGTTCTCATTCTATTTGGGGGTCCAAATTAAGGTCCAAAGCAAGCAATTGTCTTAATTCACATAAAAATTAGTCAAAGGGTGAAATTGGAATCTGACCAATCTTGGGTTTAAAGCCCATGTTCCCTCCACCACTCCACACAGCCTCTCTCTCATGAATGACTCTCCAAGTCTTCTGAACTCATTGTCACAACTCCCTTTCCTCATCTTTTATTAGGTACTCTAACTGGCTATTTATTTAAATGCTACTTCTTCGTGTATCATTACTTTATTTTTGCTTCTGCTATTTTAAATTCACTTGTTTGAAGTTAAGGTCTCAATGTCTACTGGAGCCTCCTTTGGAGGATATTTTTAAAACTGAAATTTAGATTAAAAAATACAAATGATGAGTTAATGGGTGCAGCACACCAACATGGCACATGTATACATATGTAACTAACCTGCACGTTGTGCACATGTACCCTAAAACTTAAAGTATAATAAAAAAAAAGTATATATAAGAAAATAATCGTTAATGGAAATGAGTGAAAGAAGTCAACCAAGCAGACTTTCAGATGTGTACAGTAGATTGGGGTCTGGGGCCCATACTATGGGCAGGACCTGGTTCTCAGCTACTAGAGTTAGGAGAAATAATGAAGAATCTCTCTGCTCATACTCATAAAGGTATGAAATTACATATGACTCCACATTACCATTATTATCATTTTTTTCAAACAACCCCTCATACCAACTTTATCTACTTCAAAATACAATATGCCATTAATGTCCATTTTAACATGGATTCAACAGAATGAAAGGAGATCAAAAAGGCTCCCAAACTCCTCAGGGCTGACTCTGAGACTTGCACTCCACCACCATTACTGCCAGTAAAACTTGTCCAATTCTAGCCTCATACGTCAAAAATCTGATGCATAGTTTCCACATGCATATAGTTTCTTGAATCATTTAGATAAAAGAAGAAACTCTATAATAAGGGCTTGCAATCGGAGAGACTGTCACTTGATCTACTAATACTCAATTTATGGTAGGCCCTAAGCAAAAATCTACAATTTGTAATTTTGGGCCTATTTCTGAAATTTAATGACACTTAAGATTTAAAAATACTGAACACTTATCTTCATTCTCAGTACAGAAACCCTTCAGAGAAAAAATTCTGCTACTCTCTTAGGACTGAATCTCATTTCAGACACATGTTCCTTTCTATAGTTCATGTTTAATTATTTAAATGTCATTAAATCCTGCAAATCTATTTGATAAAGTAATTGAAATTAATTCATGTAATTTATTTTACTTTCAATGATAGAAACGTGTGCACATAAATGTCACTGCACTGCTAAACCCAGTGGATCGCAACTGAGTTTTCTTTCTGAGGATTTCTAGTCAGTAGGGATTTTAACTTCCAAATGCAAAAATTTCTCTCTTCCAGCACATGAGTGGGCTGAGGCACCGATTGGCAAGTTTCATTAGTAAGAAATTCTCTCATTCAGGCCTATGACCACAGAGATGAAGCCAGGACATTATTGAGATCAAGTTCCTGCTCTAAAGCGATCCCTGTAATACTATCACAAATTATACAAGTGCTTTTTTTTATTTTTTTAATTATACTTTAAGTTTTAGGGTACATGTGCACAATGTGCAGGTTAGTTACATATGTATACATGCACCATGTTGGTGTGCTTCACCCAGTAACTCGTCTTCTAACATTAGGTATATCTCCTCATGCTATCCCTCCCCCTTCCCCCCACCCCACAATAGGCCCCGCTGTGTGATGTTCCCTTTCCTGTGTCCATGTGTTCTCATTGTTCAATTCCCACCTACGAGTGAGAACATGCGGTGTTTGGTTTTCTGTCCTTGCGATAGCTTGCTGAGAATGATGGTTTCCAGCTTCATCCATGTCCCTACAAAGGACATGAACTCATCCTTTTTTATGGCTGCATAGTATTCCATGGTGTATATGTGCCACATTTTCTTAATCCAGTCTATCGTTGTTGGACATTTGGCTTGGTTCCAAGTCTTTGCTATTGTGAATAGTGATGCAATAAACATATGTGTGCATGTGTCTTTATAGCAGCATGATTTATAATCCCTTGGGTATATACCCAGTAATGGGATGGCTGGGTCAAATGGTATTTCTAGTTCTAGATCCCTGAGGAATCGCCACACTGACTTCCACAGTGGTTGAACTAGTTTACAGGCCCACCAACAGTGTAAAAGTGTCCCTATTTCTCCACATCCTCTCCAGCACCTGTTGTTTCCTGACTTTTTAATGATCGCCATTCTAACTGGTGTGAGATGGTATCTCATTGTGGTTTTGATTTGCATCTGACAAAAGGCTAATATCCAGAATCTACAATGAACTCAAACAAATTTACAAGAAAAAAACAAACAACCCCATCAAAAAGTGGGCAAAGGATATGAATAGACACTTCTCAAAAGAAGACATCTATGCAGCCAAAAGACACATGAAAAAATGCTCATCACCACTGGACAAGCGCTTTTGAAAAACCAGGGAAGACCATAGCAGCAAACAGAATCCCTTTAGAAACTGATTTTGGCATGCCTGGAACAGATGTTACAATCACTTATAGTCAGTAAGCACTGATCAACAACAAAACTTCTACAGGCAAAATGAGCTAATATCTGACCCAAACTCATGTTCACAAAGTCGCTTCAAGATCTCACTTCATACATTTCCCTACATATTTGTTCAGGTGAAACTACAACCTGCCTTTTCTTGAGTAACCTGCCCTTTTGTCCGCTTACTAAGCACAACAGTGTAGACAGTCTTTGGCTGGCCTGATAGAAAGTTGATTTGTCATTGCCATTTGTCTAATGCATGCTTGTTACAGAACAAGGAATAAGCTTTCAAATAAGGGTATGAAATGTGGTTTGATGAAACACAAGGAGTGAAGGAGCACTTAATCCTTGCCTGTGTACTTGTAACATACTAGTCAGTCTGGTGTGGCATATAATAATCTACAATTGATCTGAGCAAATATTTCTCTCTGATTAGAGGACTGTGATGATAGAATATTCCAGCAAAGTTAAAAAGGAAGAATGTGGTTTCTCCGTGTGGTGTAATCCCAGGAGGAGTTCACTGTTCTTCCTATTTCAGAATTACTGGCAGTTGAAAATTATCTTTAGTTACTTTATTATCTGTTTAGATTTGAAGATAAATGAATCAAACATCTAATTTAATGCAGTCATTTAATTCTACTGGTTACCTATTCTCATCTATACAATTGACTTTTGTATTTCATATCAAAGGATATCTTTGCAGCAGATTAATATCTAAACCACTAGAAAAAACCTTTATAAGTGAAGATGTTTATATGCTCATACATATTTAAAAAATACTTGCATTCTGTGAAAACTACAAATGTCAAATGACTTACAGAAAACAGGAAATCATATTGAATTGGTGATTAACATTATAGTAATAACTACATTGCACAAATACACAGATGTATATTTGTTGCCACGATAAAAGTTTCCTTAAATTACGTGATTTGTAACCTATCTTAGCACAAGTCATATTTTCCTTGGTGACCCATGTTACCTCTAAAATATCCATTGGTAAATATATGGACAGAATGTTTATTTTCTGTTTGGACTGCAAAATCTACATAGACACGCGCAACCTTTAAAGCAATGCAACCATTAAGTAAAGCAAATGACTAAATTTCTGTGTTGTACTCTCAGCAGTGCCATGTAAACATGAGGCCTGAGGGCATGCTTTAGCAGTTTGCTCTTGCCCTTCTTCAGGTCTGCCCCTCCACATGGGTAAGGGAACTGCAAGGCCAAGGCTCTGGGAGCTTGGAACTCTGGAATTACTAAGTGGGAAGCTATGGATGAAGCTTGCCTATGAGGACCAAAGTATACACACATGTGTACAAAAGGCACCAAGCATCTTGCAATGCAAAAAGGATCTTAGCAAAAGAACTAAGAAGCCATAGGCCTATATCTCGGTATACCTGTGAAGATCTAAGTATTCTAAGAATCTTCTATTCTAACATGGCCTTCCAGTTCATTCCAAATGCATATTCATCAAGGGAGGATAGCTCATATTTTGTAATCATTTTCTTACCTTGATTTATAACTTTTAAATGTTTAGATATATGATATAGAAATTACTATTTTTAGTTATACCTTCATCCTAACACAGTTAGAACCAGGTTTTATCTTTAATAAAGATCCCAATCTTCCTAAGCATGACTCACTTTTCCACTTCACTGCAGAATGGTTTGATCACAGGCTCTAAAAAAATAAACAGAACTAACTGCCTATACATAATACATCATAAGTGCTACAATACGCAAGCAAAAGAGGAAACATGCTGCACACATATATGATCAGATAAAGTGCAACAAAGAACATAAATGTATTATTCATGACATGAAGTGAAATGACTAATGTCTTTAAAACTACATTGCTCCCTACCCGTAGACACAAAATGAATTATTTGAAATGTGTACATGATGACATTACAAGCTTTACTAAATAAATTTAAACACTTCAACAGGAGCTATGAAAAAAAAACAGTCAATTATGAAATTACCCAAATTACATTTTCTCAATTTTTAACAAAATTATAATTATGTTTTTTCTTATTAAAAATTTCATAAAGTCAAAAGATATGCAGAAAATAAAGAATACATGGGTATAAGTCCAGAAAATACATGGAAAGAGAAGGAGTTTATCATTAAAGTCTTTGCCACAATACAGTTCTCTTCATAATGCTTGAGAGAAATCTTCATAGCAGAGTGAATCAAATGGAATGAGGTAGACTGGTAACAGAGGCAGAATCTATCTGCATTAGTGCATGGAATGTGACAAGGACCTGATTTTTAACTTATTAAACATATCTGTACCAGATTTTAGGACTGTAAGAAACTCGCTTTAAGTCAAAGGATTGAGAAATCTAATATTGATGGGAATTACACATTCTTTTTAGCTAGTATCCAAAGTGTTATACCCAAAATGGCTCAGTAAAGTAACATGAAAATGCTTTAAAATAGAATACTTGATGATTCATAAAAATAATTAAGGACTGTGTTGGACCAAAATTTTATCATGACGAAGAATAATTTTGCTACCAACAGAAAAATAATGCAGCATATTTTGCAAATTCTTACGCATATTTTGCTCTTTTTAAAGTCTATATAAACATTGACTTACATTCTTTAATTTTTATTATAATCACATAACTACAATAAAGAGAAGCTCAGATTTGCCTCTGACTGTCACCAACAGACTCAACATATATTATCTGAAATTTCCAAAGTCAGAGGTAGTAACATTAATTAATGAAAATTACAATGGTTTTGCTTTGAAATTGTGAACTTTTAATTTTTTTACTATTTAATTATTATGGATACGTAATAGTTGTATGCATTTATGGGGTACTTTGATACAAGCATACAAGGTGCAATGATTAAGTGGGGATAACTGAGATATCCATCACCTCAAACATTTATCATTTCTTTGTGCTAGGAACATTTCATAGCCACTCCTCTAGTTATTTTTAAAACATACAATAAATTGTCATTATAGTTGCCCTGTTGTGCTACAGAACACTAGCTCTTATTCTATCTAACTGTATTTTTGTACCCATTGACCATCCTCTCCCTATCCCCCTCCTCACCACCCTCCCCAGACTCCAGTAACTATCATTCTACTCTCTATCTCCATGAATTTAATTTTTTTTAGTTCCCACATACGCATGAGAACATGCAATGCTTCTCCTTATCTGCCTGGCTAATTTTACTTAATATAACATCTTCCAGTTCTATCTACGTTGTTGCAGATGACAGGATCTCATTCTTTATTATGGCTGAATAATATTCCACTGTGTATATACACCACATTTTTTTAAATCTAGTCATCTATCAAAGGACACTTGGAATGATTTCACATCTTGACTATTGTGAATAGTGCTACAATAAACATGGGAGTGCAGCTATCTCTTCAATATACTAATTTTGTTTCTTTTGGATATAACGCAGCAGTGGGATTGCTGGATTGTATGGTAGTTCCATTTTTAGTTTTTTGAGGAAACTCCATACTGTTCTCCATAGTGGCTGTACTAATTTACCTTCCCATCAATAGAGTACGAGGGTTCCGCTTTCTCCAACATCCTCACTAGCATCCATTATTGCCTGTCTTTTTTTTATAAAAGCCATTTTAACTGGGGAGAAGTATCATTACAGTTTTGATTTGCATTCCTCTGACGGTTAGAGATGTTGAATATTTTTTCATGTAACTGTTGGCTATTTGTATGTCTTCTTTTGAGAGATATCTGTTCAGATCTTTTGTCCATTTTTAATTGGATTAATTTGTTTTTTTCTGTTGTGATGCTGAATCTTGTCTTTTTCTTGTACTTTTCCAAAATGCTTGGTAACGTAAGAACAGAATACCAACAATGTAGAATTTTACTAGTATGTTCATACAAATGCACTTCAGAAACAAAAAAAGAGCCGAAAGCATTACTACAAAATAAAAGAAAATCGTTGTCAATATTCAGTTATGATTTTGCAAAATCTGTATCCATAGCAAAAACTGTTCTTTGGTTAATTTGAACTCTTCCCTCTGATATATTCGAT
The DNA here is from genome assembly GCF_028885655.2 of Pongo abelii. Classification (NCBI taxonomy): domain Eukaryota; kingdom Metazoa; phylum Chordata; class Mammalia; order Primates; family Hominidae; genus Pongo; species Pongo abelii. The sequence goes on along the minus strand of NC_071991.2, from coordinate 86,509,837 downwards.
TTTCTGTATTAAACTATGTAAGAAATATGATCCTAAACTAACAGGGAATGAGTATAGGAAGGAAGAAATAAAATAATATCCCACTGTAATCAGAGTAGAAGAATGTATTAGTTACATGGGAAGGCATTTGTGCAGTATTCTTCTCAGGTTCCTTTACATTTATCCAGTGATTGAAAAGACAGCATCTACTGTAGTCAAATGATGCCTCCAATTTCACAGAAATACAATGGTACAGGGAAAAGTTTTAAGTTGCAGTAAGATTATTTTAGCTTAAAGTACAAAGAAATTGTTGAAAAAATAATACTCTACACAGAAAATTTTTGGAAGGAAAGACATTATAACTGGTCTGTTGTACATATATTTCTTTTTTTTTTTTTCTTTTTCTTTTTCTTTTATTATTATTATTATTATTATTATTATACTTTAGGTTTTATGGTACATGTGCGCAATGTGCAGGTAAGTTACATATGTATACATGTGCCATGCTGGTGCGCTGCACCCACCAACTCGTCATCTAGCATTAGGTATATCTCCCAATGCTATCCCTCCCCCCTCCCCCCACCCCACAACAGTCCCCAAAGTGTGATGTTCCCCTTCCTGTGTCCATGTGTTCTCATTGTTCAATTCCCACCTATGAGTGAGAATATGCGGTGTTTGGTTTTTCGTTCTTGCGATAGTTTACTGAGAATGATGATTGGACATTTGGAAATCATCATTCTCAGTACATATATTTCTTGCTAGCGAAACAAGATCTCTTTTCTAACCCACTATATAATTTGCTCTGATGTAAGTTGAACCTTATGTATTTCATCAATGTTAGAAACAAACTAGGGCACTGAGACTGTATAAAACTAAGATGTACTTCTTTGCTAACACAGACATTATTCCACAATCATTTATAACATAATGTATCATTTCTCCTTAATTCTAGATTAATTTTCCTTTTGAAATTTTGAAATATATGACTCTGCCTTCTGCATGAATATAGAATTTTTTAAGAGTCAGTGTACTTTTTAAAAAATAAATTGACTTTCCTTTTCACACATAAGTCAAAAATGGCAGAAAATATTTTGCTTTGATTTAAAAAAAAAAATGACGCCAGCTGAAACCCAAAAATGTCAAATAGATACTCATTTCATTTTTCATGGGGTTTCCTTTCAAAAAAATAGTTTCAATATTGTTTAGGTATTCTTAACACCCCCAAGACACAAGGAAGAGTAGAAGAAAGACGAGTTCCATGAAGTGAGAAGAATCCAAAATTAATGATATATAATAAAAATCAAAAAAGCAAAGAATAGTCCCATTTTATTAATCAGTTTAATTCCTGAGTATGTACTGTGTCATCACAGCTAGTCTAGCTATATGTTATCTAGGAATGTATAAAGAAACCAAGTAAATACACATGCAGCAGAAAACAATTGTTTACTACATAGTTTAGTAGTGGCTTTGTAAGCAATAGGAGTTTCAGGTATCAAGAAATCTATGTTTATAGAGAATGTTCAGCAATTATTTTCAGGATGGAGAGGACAAAAGGAAACAGATGATAAAAGCACCAGGAAGTGGAAGGAGACTGGAACTCAAATTCATTGAAAATGTCCAACAAAACAAGCACTGTCCTTTGTGTTTTTGTTATATGACAGAATTTCCCTCGATTATGGTTATTCATGTGGGAGGGAGTCATGATATATTCAAAAGAAGACAAAGAATGTCACCCCCTTGAAGTGGCTCTTTACAAGACACAGTGAAGTTAGATATGAAAGAGAAAATAAGAGAATATTTAAACTAATTACTTTGTAAAATGAGTGAAGGAGGAAGAGCTGAATAAAACAATATGTAGACAGTAACAAAATTCATATTGAAGGTGTCTTCTGGAAAAGATAATGCATTCAGGATCAATGAGTATATTTTCCAATTCCACAACTCAGAAACCAGTTGTGATGATTCAAAAGAAACAAGAATAACACTAAAAACAAAGGAGGATGCCAAACGCCAACACAGGAATACCTGCAAGATATAATGCAGACTGAAAAAAAATATGGATTAATACACAACTCCTGTTTTACAAGAAATCAAAATAGTTCTGCAAGAAGTAACAAAGAAAATTTCGGCAACTGGTTTTAATTTGAAACAGTAAAGGCTAGAGGAATTGTGTTGTCATGGGAAAGATAAAAGATATGTCACTTTAAGTTTTATTCCTCACAGCACTCTAAGGCCATGAAGTAGCACCTATGATGAAAGCATTTGGCTACAACCCCAGAGAGTTGCAGGATGTAGCATTCCCACACTGAGCAAGCTAAAATCCAAACAAAAGGATTATATACAGCCAAACTTTCTTGGATTAAAAGCAGACTGGAGAGAAAACAAAATAAGGAAAATCAGCCTGAATTTAGTAGTTTCAAAAGATAGTAAGAATTAACTTTACAGGAAATAATTCACCATAAATGCAGATATCTGTATACTTCCTCAGCCTAGTTAATAATTAAACTCATAACATTTAACTATAAATCTTGCCTTTCAATTACATTTTGAAGGGCTAATTATGAGACCTTTATAGACAAAGAGGAGAACCAAGGAGAATTCACGTCTAGTATTTTTGAGCAGATGGAAGACCCGGTTAGAGCTGCCCCAATACAAAGTCAGTCTTATAAAAACTCATGAAGAAACTCTGCAACATAAACATGAAACTAAACATAATATGCAAAGTGCAGGTACAAAAGTATGCTTTTGAAGATGTACTAAAGGCAGCAAAAGAAAACCATTTTAAAAACTGCTTTCCTCTCTCAAGAAAATTAAATAAAATAGATTCAAACGTGATAAGCAAATACGCTTACATGAAAAGGAAGGTTATGGGCTTAAGCTAAAATATTTTGTTTAAATCTCTGAAGAGCTTAAAATGGTATTAGAGGCCATATAAGCTTAGAAGCTATTGAAAAATAAAAGTAGAATCAAAAGTGTCAAAAAATCAAATCACTGCTTTGGATAAGAGGCTTTAAAAATCACTCAGAATATGTTGTAAAGAAAAGTAAGAGACATTGAGAATAGACAGCAGAAATCCACATTTAGGAATAGGATTTCCTGGCAAATCCTATTTGAAAACAGAACAGATGGAATAAAAATGCTATCCAAAGCGTATTAAAAGAGTATTTCCCTAGTCATATATAAACTGCATTCACCTCAAAATAAAAATCAAACATTAGCTTGAGGCAAGCAAAAATTGAAACACAGCATGCTAAAAGTTATAGGGTACAGCAAAGCAGTTCAAAGAGGGGATTTTATAGTGGCAAATACCTACATCAGAGAAAAAATAAATATCTCAAATAAACAACCCAACTTTACACCTCAAGGGACTAGAAAAAGAACAAACTGACCCCAAAGTTATTATAAGGAAGGAAATAATAAAGATCAGAGCACAAATAAGTTAAATAGAGTCAAGAAAAACCGTGGAAAAGATCAACTGAAATAAGAGTTGGTTTTTTGAAAAGATAAACAAAATTGACAAAACTTTACCTAGACTAAGAAAAAAAGAGAAGATTCAAATAAATAAAATCTAGGTGAAGTTATTTAATGAGAATTGTCATCTCAATTGAATCTGGGTTTATTCAATTTTTGAGGACAAAGAAAGAACGCTTCAAGCATCCAAAGAGAAGAGACATTTCACCCACAAAGAAAAAAGCAATTTGATCGCATCATTTTTTCTACTTGACTTTATTAAATGCTAGATAATCTCTACCAATGTTTGCAAATATTAAAAGGAAATGGTTCTGACTCATGAAATCTATAGTCTACTAAATCACGATTCTGGAAAATTAGCAAGGGATAGAAATTTTTTATTGAGAAAATGATGTAGGAACTACATCATTTATGTGACATTTCAAGGGGAAAGAAACTGTTTGAAGATATACACCAGTGAACGAACACATAAATCAAAATCTATAGCCCACAAATGATTAATTTGTTAGTGAGCATTAAATATATATTCATTTATTTTTAAAACACACACACACGCATACACACATATATATTATATATAGAGAGAGAGAGAGGGAGAGAGACAGAGAGACAGAGAAAGAGAGAGAGCATGCACAAAAGAGACAGGGAAGTATAGTAATGGTGGAAAATCCAGTTACAAAATATAAATTAATAAGAGAGATTAAAGACATTGAAAGTTTTCCAAGTCTCCATCTTATAGAGAAGAGGTCAATAGCTATCATAGCTGATATTTTGAGTAATACAGAATCCTGAAAGTTTTTTAAAGTATTAGAATAAATCTCTAGCAATTTGAAGGCCTTCCAAATTAAAAAAGAAAAAAAAATCAGAGAAACTCAGGCCATAAAAGAAAACAAAACAAAGAGATAAGAAGTATTAAACAAAGTTGTTGCAATATCAGTAAGAGGCAAATTCAGATTTATGATACAAACTTCAAAGGAACAAATAATGATACTTCTATGGATAAAAGGACAATGTTCAAAGGCTATTAAATTGTCATCACTTTTCTGCATCAAATAAAGCAAAAAAAAAAAAAAACAAAGCAAAAAGGATTGGAAATAAAAGTTGACATTAATGGAAATGTGATAATGCAGTAAAAGCTTGTTTAAGTGACTTTCTAGATTAATTGACATTGTCTAGTCCTCTGTCAAATATACAACATATCCATAGCCATTTAAACACTAACCACTGACAGGTTCCTTCTACCGTATGTGCATACTCTTCTGTTCACATCAGTTGAGTTGTACGCTTACCAAGAGTCAGTTATGTTTTTCCAAAACATGCTTACATTTGTTACACTTGATATCTATATTAGGCATGATATCGTATATAAAATATTATGTGTTCAATGAAATAAATGTGTAAAATGTTTGTACTTAATTGAAACTAAATGAAACACTTTGTGAGGCTTTAATGTGGTTCCCTTAAAATGTTCTGTCAAGTTAGGTGTAAGCTAAAAAACAAATTATTGGGAGATGAACTATCAACTGCAAAACCTAGACATATTATTGTACACTCAGATCACTTTCAGAAATGTTTCTAAATTCTCACTCCACTTAAAAATCCACAATCAAAAATAATAGACCTTACATACTGGGTATGATTTAAGCCAGAAAAATAATAGAACTCCAATTTAGGGGCCATATTCCTAGAAAGGCCCTGTATCACAGGATTACCAAACAAATATGTAATCCATATGTTTTAAGCCAAAATAAAAGGTTTTCAATAAGTACAGATATTCTTCTTTATCTACTACCTTAGCAGACATCTTTTGATTAATTGATTTACTCCAGTCCTGATTATTTTAGATGGAGTGCTTCTATTGTTGTGAAAATTTTAACACTCCTCTCTCAGTATTTGACATTAAATAGTTTAAATAAAGTGAGGTTATGGAGATGACTAATAATAATAAATAATATAGTATCTAAATTTGGTTTTATAGATTTATGCCTAGACCTATTCCTTGCAAAAAAAATACTCCTTTTTAAACTTCCCTTGACCATTTATACAAACTGACTAAATATTAGACCATTTGCTATAAAACATACATTTTTACAGTAGTGATATTAGAGTTTACATTACTTGGCTATGGTGAAAATATCCTGAAGACAGAGAATATCTTCTATGTTTCAGGACACAAGGGATTCAGTATAACTAAAGCAGAATGGCCTCATAGGCCAGTTATAAGGACTTTAACTCAAACTTTGAAGACTTAAAGTAAAATTATCTATATTTTATGGTTTTCTTTTTAAAAATTTCATAAAGTGCATTTTATATGGATTTTACTAAATGCACAGAATCATATATCCACCACCTCAGTATCATACAAAATAGTTTTAACAGTCTGACAACTTCAACAAAAATAGGATGAAAGAGTCAAGGACATGAATAGAGGAACCAGTTAGGAGGCAATGGCAAAAATCAGAAGTAATATATGGCTTGAACCAAAATGGTGGCAGCAGAGGTGGTTTAAAGTTTTTAGATTGAATAGGTAATTTTTAAGGGTAAGCCTGTTTGATATCCTGCCAGAACAGATGTTAATTAAAAGGGAAAGAGAGGGTTCAAGGATGAATCTAAGTTCGTTTTAAAAAGCAAATAAAAGGATGATTTTGAAACGGGGATGATAGAAGGGTGAGTTCAAGTTGAAACATTAATTTTGAATTGTCTATAAGATGTCTAGATAATGAATTAATCAGTATTTGAATATATGACTACGAAGCAAAGAAAAAGGTCTTGACCCAATATATAAATTTGAGAGTTGTCAGTATATAGATGGCATTTAAAGTCATGAAATAGGATAATATCAACAACGAACTATGTGTAGAGAGGAAGGAGGTCAAATGCCTTAGCTTAGGATGTTAGAGAGGTTGGAAAGATTAAGAAAAACCAGCAAAGGAGACTCAAAAGAAGCAGTCATTGTAAACAAAGTGAGTAATAATTTGTGAGCCAAAGCAAGAAAATGTTCTAAGGATAAAGGAATAATCAACTGTTTCAAATTCTGTAGATAGGTCAGTTAATATAAGGACTAAGAAATGCCATTGGATTTAGCAACTTGGAGGCCATTGGTGACCCCCAAGGACACCCTTAAAAAAGTTCTGTGTATACAGTCTGATTGAAGTAGGCTCAATTCAAAAGAGAAAAGAAGAATTGGAGCCAATGCAAAGAGCCAAATCTTTTGAAAAGATTTATTATAAAAGAAAAGAGAGAAATAATGGTGGTGATAGTAAGAAGAAAAAGTAGAAGCAGTTGGGTTTTTTTTGATAAGATAATAAAAAATCACTACATGCTCATTTACAAGTTTAATGGAAAGGAAGAATTGATAACACAAGAAAGAGAAAGAACTGCTAGAGTGAATTTCTTAGGAGGATGAGAGAGAATGAGACCTTGTGTATGAGTATGGGGGTTTTCTTTGCTGAGAATTTAGACAGTTCATTTATAAAAAAGGAGTCTGGGCATAACACATGAGAATGGATACAGGTAGGTAGAGAGAAAAGAATGGATAGACTCAGGCAAATCCTCTGATTGCTTTCATTTTATCATCAACAGCAGAAAGTGAGAATGAGGGAGGAGATGACAGAAGTTTTATAGGAAACAAAAGAATCTGAAAGGTTATGTGAAAAACGAATATATGAGGGAAATATAATATAATCGTTGGTCATCATTAGGGCACACTTGAGTTTAGATGTCATAAATTTAAAGTGAGATAATGACAGTGAGGATATTGATAAGATTTTCTCCAGCCATGTTCAACTTTGCAGGCACGGTCACAAGGTAGGCAGACAGATGGATTTAACTGAGATTGTGATTTCTCCAGGAAGTATAATGAAATAAGAGAGATACAATGAAGTTGTGGATTTATGGCAAAGGAATGATTAGGATGATGAAACATGTAATTATCACTGAATAAGAAAGGGTGTAAAGACACGTGCTGAGTTAGGGACAAGGAAAAGTTGGTAGATCCATTAATTTCAGGTCTCTATGATGGGTAAAAGGATTATTGGAATCAGAGTACTGGGGAGAGTCGACTAAAACAACAGAAGGTGATAGAGAACGAGAGGTTTTGAAATCAAAATTATAGAACGGATATTGTTAACAATAATGGTAAAATCTAGGCTATAAATAGGAGCGAGTGGTAGAAATAGGACTAATAGCAGTGGAGAATATAAGGTCAAGAGGATGAGAGACCAAAATATCAGATAGATGATCTCATAGATGTTGACTGCACCAGGAATTATGACAGGCAGTACTGGTGTTGGAGGAAGAAACAACAATACAAGAGTTTAATTTTTCAGGAAATGAAGAGAAATGAAATACAGACTGTACACAACTACAAAAAGAAGGAATAGTGGGTGGTAGAGTATACTAACAGGAAATTCAAAATTGGAAATTCTCTTGGGGGAGAAAGAAAATTATAGTCATCAATGAGGAGCTAAGAAAACTCCTACCCTACCTCCATTCTCGGTAGCTCAGAAGGGCTTTTTCCCCAGCTTGGCCCTGAGGAGACCAGTCACTCTAAGGAAGCAGTTTCAGAAAAAAGCAATGCCATTGCAGAATTAAGCAGAGAAAGGGCCTGAGCTAGCTCTTCAGCTTGGCTATCATGGCATGGAAGGAATCCAAAAACTCTCACATGCCCTCAGGAGGGTCATGCAAGGTAATTGATGGGATGATTAGCAGGGGGCCAACACCTGTAACTGTGGGCAGCCGACCATGCAGGCTGGAGATTAAAAGGAAATCACAGCCAGACTTCAGGGACAGCTGCTGAATTTTGAAGAGCTGAAGTACGGTCAAGACAGCAGATAGCATCACGGTTTATGTCCAAGCCAAGAGAGGAGAATATCACATATTCTTCAGTCTCAAATTTCAGCAGAGGTAGCCAACAAAGCAAAAGCTGTGACAGACTAATAAGGGACATCATTGCTGCAGAATTCAGTACCAATACAGAGAGCAGTACAAGGACACACAGAAAGCTGAGACCCCTTCTCTGAAACGAAGAGAGACAATGAACACCCTTGCATACTCACTCTACCTTGGGAAGAAATATGAGAAGGAAATATTTGAAAATCTGAACATATCCCAAAGGGAACTGTTTTAACACAGTCAGTAGCTTGTGATAAAGATTAGATCATTTATCACAAATGAACAAGCTGTTTCTTCACAGATCTGAATGCAAAAACCCTTGTAACACATGCATTGAGTAAATAAAAATAAAAGAACTATCTCATAGATAGTTGTAGATTCTTTTATAGATAGACCAGCTATCTTCAACTAAGCTCTAAAATCAGCCTCAAATCTTGAATCAAAAACTGAATTATGATATTGTGGTCTGTTTGGAAGAAGATTTAGGTCAGGAGTATGAAACAGATGAAACCACACTGCAGTAATGAAGGTCAAACATGAAATGATTACAGTGTATCTAAGAAGAATTAGGAGATCAAATGCTGGAACATTACAATGCTGTAATTCTAGGTCACTACTTCTGGGAATTGGATTCTATCTTGGCCAAGTGTCCAGGTTCTCACAGGTCCAGTGGCCAAAAATGTGCTGGGGACAGGGATGGAGATAGAACAAGTACATCATCTTCTATGCTCGTGCATCCAACAACCCCAGTTCCCCTGACATAGTAGTGCTTACTGTACAGGCTGACAGAACAAATAGGTAATCCTTTTTAATCTATTGGTCAGCTTCGGATTATAAGCTTTTAAGGTAGCAAAGAAAGCTATATTTACATGTGAAAAGAACATATCATAAAGCCTGGATTTAAAAAGTAAAAAAACAAAACAAAACAAAACAAACAAACAAACAAACAAAAACCTCAAATCTTGTGAGATGTCTGTCGAATAAAATGACAAATTGATAAGAACAATCTCAATTAAACCTGGCTGATATTAGCAAATATTCTTATCCAGTTTCCCAATTCTTGTTAAGACACTTAATAATCCTAACAATAATAACTAATGTCTATGAGTGCTTAACATTTTCCAGGCAGTAGGCTGTAATACTTACACATACATATTATCTCCTTTTATTCTTACAACAATCCTATGAGGGAGCTGTTGGTTTTATCCCTATTTTACAGAGAAACTGATGTTTAGAGATGTTAAGCAATTTGTAGAAGGACAAATACCAAATAAGTAGTGAAACAGCAATTTAAGCCCAATAACGTTCATTTCAGGGCCCATATGTTTTACAAGTGAAGAGTACCTCCCATATGATTAGCATTTATAGAAGACTTAAAGTCTTACTATTAAAGACTTAAAGTTTATAGTTGTTTTGCTCATCTCACTTTGTGTCCCTTAAAACATCCCTGTGAAACAGGGACTGGTATCATCCTCATTTTTCAGGAGAGAAAATTAAGGTTAAGAGAGGTATTGAGCCCAAGGTTATCTCCAGCTATAGAGAAACAAAGCAGGAAGTGTGGAGAGAGAAGTTAAAACAGAGAACACTCACTCATGTTTTACTTGGGATTTTTTTGTATAATTTTACAGAACACAAAATAACATGTGAATCCAGTAACAAAAATACACCTTCCAAATCTGGCCAAATTACTGTCTAATCTAATGACTATGGCACTGATCCTTTCTCTTCCTAATTACTAAGTAAATATCTGGAGAGATGCTGTACTTGCCTAACTTATTGGGGTGGTGTTACTAATCTTCCACAAATGCCTCTTCTTCCCCAGATGCCATTGCCAAACTTGACTAGTCACATTGTTGAAAGAATATACCCAACTGCCCAGAGAAAAGCATCTACTTCTTCAGTTACCAAGTGACTCAGAGGCAGTTTAAAAGAAAGGGAAACAAGAAGTATCTTAGGTAGGGACCACATATTCATTGCTTAGGAGTGCCCCAGCTATAGCTGCCATCCCAGTAGCCTGTTTTGTTCAGCATTTGTCCAGGACAAAAGCCTCATGATTTGTAGGATATATGATATAATCATCCTAACCATAGCTGAGATTGTCTTATCGATGATTAGGTCCTCTTGTTTAGAAAACCTGTCAGCCACACCCTTATCAGCTTGTGACCCAGACAGCCTTGCTGCAGAGGTTCAGGCCAGGATGTGACAGAAGGCACAGGAGGCGAAAGGCTGTATAGAAGCAGCAGCATTGAAGGACCAAGTTCTCATTACTGAGACACTTCTGCACAACCCACACCTTCCAAATCCATTTCTCCCTATGTTTTAGATTTTTTTAATGGGTTCAAAAGGGAAAATAGAACTACATAGGTGAACATTCATTTTATTGGAAAAATTTTAGAATCCGCTCTGCCTAAAATGTGAGGAATGTGTGTATTTAAATTTTAATACTGGAAGATTGATACTGTCACAACTAAGAAATATGCAATGGCTATGGTAATACAGTATTAAAATGCTCTATTTTCCTCTTTTTAATACTACTTAAGTAATAATAAACAATACATGTAGAATGAATATTCAATCTTTTAAAACTCCTTTTATTTTCATCATTTTATCTGTTCTCTATAGTATCTTCTAGGTAATAGGGATGATAAGATCTTATTTTCCTGATATATTTTCAAAACTGCATTTTTGTCTTATTCTCAATAAAAGGATACAAAGTTGTAGTTAGACGGGGGAATAAATTTTTTGAGGCCATTGTACAACATGGTAACTACAGTTAATAATAATGTATTGTATATTTCAAAATCTCTGTGAGTAAATTTTAAATGTTTTCACCACAAACAAGTATTTGAGGAGATATGTATGTTAATTAGGTTTACTTGATTATTCCATATTTTAAAATATATCACAACATCACTTTGTACTCCAAAAATATACACAATTATATATTTTTATAATTGTCAATTTACACCAAAATAATAAAACATATTTCAGAAACCAGAAATATGCCCTTTAAAAAAATTATGACATAAGTTTGAATAAGATGATAATACTAATGTCATGTTTTTTGGATTTTCCCAATCCTCCTTAAAAAGCTAACAGAAATGAGAAGCAACTGCTAATCAGTGGAGGGCTTCTTTTTGCAATCGTGATTGTGCAAGGTTGCACAATCTGTGTATATACTAAAAAGCATTGAATTGTGACCATTAAATGGAAGAATTGTATGACGTATGAATTGCATTCAATAAAGCTGTTACTTTTGGCAGGAATTAAACAACAGACATATTTCTCACAGTTATGGCAGCTGAGGAGTCCAAGATCAAGATGCCAGTAGGTTTGGTTCCTGGTGGGGGCTCTCTTCTTGATTTGCAAATGGCCACCTTCTCACTGTGTTCTCATGTGGTAAAGAAAGAGAGTAAGCTTGGCCAGGTGCTGTGGCTCAAACCTGTAATCCCAGCACTTGGGGAGGCCAAGGTGGGCGGATCAGGAGGTCAGGAAATTAAGACCATCCTACCCAACATGGTGAAACCCTGTCTCTACTAAAAATACAAAAATTATCTGGGCGTGGTAGCGCATGCCTGTAATCCCAGCTACTCAGGAGGCTGAGGCAGGAGAATGGCTTGAACCAGGGAGTCGGAGGTTGCAGTGAGCAGAGATTACACCACTGCACTCCAGCCTGGTGACAGTCAGGATCCGTCGAAGAGAGAAAGAGAGAAAGAGGGAAAGAGAGGAAGGCAGGAAGGCAGGAAGGCAGGAAGGAAAGAAGGAAGGAAGGAAGGAAGGAAGGAAGGAAGGAAGGAAGGAAGGAAGGAAGGAAGGAAGGAAGGAAGGAAGGAAGGAAGGAAGGAAGGAAGGAAAGAAGGAAGAAAGGTTGGTTGGTTAAAAAAGCTCTTATTTTTAAAAAGCTAACAGAGTAACTAGGATATTATGATGGGTTAAAGGAGGCCACAGACATTCCTGTCATTAAGAGGGAGGGTCTATTTTCCTTGCCCTTGTGTCTGGGCTGTCTTATGGCTGCTTTGAATAATGGAGTATGTGAAAGTGATGCTATGCCAGTTCCAGGCCTAGTCTTTAAGAGAGCTGGCTGACTCCATCTTGGTCTCTTGGAGACTTCACTGCTATGTTAGAATGTTATCTTGAAGTCACTCCAGTCTAAGGAAACCTAAGTTAGCCATGTGGAGAGAGAAAGAGGAAAAAAGGATGGTTGGCCAGTCCCCAGGTGTTACAACTCTCAACCATTCAAGCCATTTCACCCAGGTTGAGGTTGCAACATTGTGAAACAGAGAAAAGACACCATGCCATGCCATGCCTGAATCTATGACCCAAAAACTTTCTGAGATATAATAATTGTTCTTCTGAGGCAATAAGCTCTTGGCATGTTTGTTATGCAGCAACAAACAGAATAGATTGCAAAACAAGGTGATGAAGTATCTTGTACGTCCCAGGAAAAGAGCAAGAGAGTTTGAAACACTGAGTACAACAAGATTCTAGGAAGAATAGCAGCTGTGCAGGAATAAATAAAGAGGATACAAACAGAATTCTGACAAGTTCTAAAGGGCAAGAAACCCAGGCATTTCCAAAAAGCATTCATTCCCAAAGGAGGAGGTTTCCACTCAGGGTGGAGTGTTTAAATGACCAAACTTAGCACAGTCATAACTTCAGGGATACTTCACAGGTTCCTGCTTATAGATAAGTACAATAGGATTGCAGAAAGTTCTGAGGGTGTTGGGACAGACTGGGTCCTCTGGGATCTCAAGAATACCCAAAGCCCTACAATGAAGAGAAATTGCTCAAAGCAGAACACCACTTGTTCAGGATAAAAGCTCCCGGGTGTCAGAGAGACAGAAGATTTAGATTCCGGTGAAAAAGGAGAGAAGGAGGGTAGAAGAGGTGGATCTCAGAAAGTATTAGAGATTCATCTATGCTGATAAATTTCTTTCTTTTGTTTTTAAGCATGTCACAGTGAAACCTAAGAGGAAACCTGGAATTATGAAGCTGGAAAAGTAATCTTGACTTTCATTTCTGCTAAGCAAACACTTGCTTCTAAAATACAGGAAACTGCTTTTCACTTAAAATGAACAATTAAAAGGATTGCAGCAAAATCCAACTAAAAATATTGCAAGTTATCAAGAAGAAAAAATATAAATCATACACTAATAGAAAATAAGTCACATAAGAAAAATATGGCTACAAAACAGAGTTGGAATCCAATATAACCAAAAAACACTACAAAATTATAGAAGCTATTAAATAAAAGACAAATCTAAATTTTAAAACATTGTCAATGTTGATGGACTTAGGGGTCATTAAGCAACAGATGTAGATGAAAGTAAATGAGGATTAAACTAGAACAAACCAATAAATAGAAATTAATATCACAGAATCTACCATTGTGGAAGCAGAGAGAAAAGAAAAATGAAAAAAGAAATTAATAATTTTTTTAAGTTAGATAAAATAATAAATTAACAAAAGGCAAAAACAATGCAACGTAGATACATAAAGAATTCCTAAAAGAAATGGAATAAGTGGAACAGGAAAAATACTGGAAATACATAATTCAAGGAAACATTTCTGAAATAAAAGAATTAAATTGCATAATTAAAGCACATACAATAGGAAACTAATATAAATTTTGTTTTTCTTTTTCTTGAGATGGGGTCTTACTCTGTTGCCCAGGCTAAAGTGCAGTGGCGTGATGATGGCTTACTTTATCTTCCAGGCTCAAGTAATCCTCCCACCTCCACTTCCCAAGTAGCTGAGACCACAGGCATGCACAGCATACCAGACTAATTTTTTATTATTATTTGTAGAGACAAACTCTCACTATGTTGCCCAGGCTGGTCTCAAACTTCTGGGCTCAAGCAGTCCTCCCACCTCGCCCTCCCAAAGTGCTGGGATTATAGGCATGAGCCACCATGCCCAGCCAAATATAAATTTTAGAACTGAAAGATACAATAGCTAAATTTTTTAAACTCAATAAATTGGTTCAACAGCAGAACAGAGGGGACAGAAAAAAGAATCAATGAACGAGAAGATAAAACAATAGAAATTACCCAATCTGAATAACAAAGAAAAAATACTTTTAAAAAGTGACATTCAGGGAGCTGTGGAGCTATAATAAAACATTTAACACTCAAGAAATTAGAGTCTCAGAAGAATAGGAGAAAGAGGATAAGGATAAAAAATTACTCAAGGAAATAATGGCTGAACACTTTCTGAATGTTGCAAAAGACATAAACCTATAATTAAAGTAGCCAAGTGATGAAAAACAGAAGAGATTTAGAGAAATCTGCATCAGAAGACAGAGTGAATCTTCTAAAAATGAAAGGCAAATTTTAAAAATCTTCAAAGCTGCAAAAGAGAAATGTATTCCTTTTCTGTAGGAGAAAAAGATTTAAATGACAGTGGATTTTTTATCAGAAATCATGGAAGCCAGAACAGAGTAGCACATTTTTCAAATACTTAAAGAAATGAATTTCCAACCCAGAATCCTATACCTAATGAAAATAGCTTTCAGGGGTGAAAAAGAAATCAAAACATCCCCAAATGAAAAATTATTACTAGAATAATTTATCACCAGCATACCTACCTTACAAGAATTACTAAAGAAAGTTGAATTTATAATTTTAAAATTCCTCCAAAAAGGAATATTCAGACCCACATGATTTCCTTCTATAATTCTAACAAATGTTTAAAAAATTAATTCTACACAATCTCTTCCAGAAAATGGAGGAGGAAGGTATGCTTTTCAATTAAGTTTATGAAGTTAATACTACCAAAATGCAAACCAGCAAAGGACTTTAAACAATGGATTGACACACTGATTTATACAGTAAAAAAATGATAACTTGGGTGAAAATAATTTAGCAGACAAAATAATTTAGCAATATAAAAGGCAGATAATTCAATTAAGAAGGAAGTATACTGATCCAAGAAACAGATTGTGAGGGTCAGAGTTATGGCTCTATTGATAGATATGGATAGAAGAGAACAGATCAAAAGAGACTCAAGAGAAAGAAGCCATGGAATTTGGAGAATTGTCATTAATGGGAATTGGGAACACAGGAGGAGAAATCGTTTTGTAATGAAGATAATAAGTTCATGTTTGACACTCTGGACACTAATGGTCATGAACCTACAACACTGAGTCTCAGGAGACAGATATGTATTCTGGAGACTTCAATATATTAGCAGTATAGCCATAGAGGCAGATGGAATTCACTCAATAATCCTATGCAGACGGCCAGGTGTGGTGGCTCACACCTGCAATCCCAGCACTTTGGGAGGCTGAGGCAGGAGGATTGCTTTAGGCCAGGAGCTCGTAACCAGCCTGGGCAACATAGGGAGACCCCATCTCTACAAAAAAAAGAAAATTAGCCAGGCATGGTCGCTCACTCTGTAGTCCTAGTTATTCTGAAGGCTGAGGTAGGAGGATCACTAGAGCTGAAGAGTTCAAGACTGCAGTAAGCTGATTGTGCCATTATACTGCAGCCTGGGCAAAAGAGCAAGACCCTGTTTCTAAATTTAAAAAAAAATTAAAATAATTTTTAAATTAAAAAAAACAAGAATCCTATGCAGAGTAAAAACAAATTTGTCTTTTAAAAATCAGTGTTTTTAGAACCTTATTTATTCAAGTACCACTTTCAGAACTTTTGACATCTAGCATACCATATCACCCATACTATTGTATATTTACTAATTTTCTTGAACTCTCATAGCTTTTACTTAAATTTATTTTAAAACAAAACCTTTTATCACCACTGTAAAATAAAATCAATGTTACCTGGCATAATAAATGGGAAATGACCATAAAAATAAATGTGGTTCTAATTGTTTATATTTTAATCCAATATTATTACCTGTGATACTCTAGTGCCTGCTTCAGCTCCTGGCAGTTGTTCTCTTTGTTAAAATAAAGGGTTTTTTAAGAAAGACTTACCACAACCTAATAAAATAAGACAAACTTTCCACAATCTAAAATAATAAGAATTAAAAATAATTTAAAAGGAGAACAATTGAATTTTCACTATATGATTGGATATGATTTAACCCACTGTGATATTGGATATTGGATATTATTTCATGCCCTGTGAGCCATCTAAAATTATTTCCTGTGCTACCTTTGGAACGTGATCTCCAATTGGGGAAAATATTGCTTTGCAGGAGAGACAGAGGAAGAGGGTCAGAGATGTACTCAGAGTGTCAGAAAGGGTCAGAGTTCCAAGGTGGACTACAGTAAAGGAGGAGAAATGAATCAGTATACATAGAATCAACAGGGTCAAGTTATATAGAATAGTGTCAAATAGCATGGAAAGATTAGCTCTGGGGATTTATAGAGGCACATTCAGGATGGCTCTCAAGAGTCCAGATAATGATTAAACAAACAAGTAAATACCCACTTGCTCCTGAGCTATAGCTTAAGGAACTGAGTGAAGCTAAAAGATCTTACACTTGTTCCCCATTGGGTGACCATTAGCTAACATTAGCTCTCCTCCAGCATCTCTTCCCCTCCTCTCTGTCCCCTGTCCCAAGCCCACCATCCTCTTGCTGTACCTGATAATGTTAGTAAAGAAGTATGCCAAGAGCATGTAGTGTAGGACCCCTCACCTGTGAGGACCATTTGCAACTGACCACATTCTCCCACTCAGCAGTGTCTCCTGCAATAAAAGCTTTGTGCCCAGACTAATCACTTTTCAGAAGTCAAAAGCAAGGCAGTCAAGCATAAGATGTAGGAGTGAAATGAAAAATCATATAGGAGATAATCAAAATATACAGGAGCTTTAACTTGCTATGACACCATACTGCTCTACTTACTTTCAAATAAATTGAGGCTTAAATCATTATGCAGACTCTGTAATGAGTATGCACTGCATAAAAAATGTTAGCTTCCTTTACTCTTCCAAAATGTGATTGATCATCTTCCACTCCATCAGCTCTGCACACTGGACTCATTTTAATATGTGGTCGAAAATAATTTTTATTTGCAAAGTGTGGTCAACAAGTAACACTTTGGGGAAAAAAATGTTTGTTTAGTAAATCTGAAGGTCTTCATTTGCATTTTTCTCTTTTTTTCACTGATCTCTGACAAAATGATATTTTTCAACCTTTCCTTATTGCCAAACCCATGAAACCTTATGTGTCACCTATATTAAATATACACAATTTCCTTTTAAACGTATTCACACAACTAGTTTAGAAACAGACTTGTGTATAATCTGAGAAGTTATAACTTCTTATACTCAATAGTTTTCATTCTAAATAGTTTTAGTATTTTTAAGCCTCAGTCCCACTGAAAAACATCCTCAAGTTAATGATATAAAATAGATGATAAACAGATGTGAATAGAGCAACTCAAATTCTGTAAAACATTATATCTCCCCAATGTCCAAATTTCAATTTAAAACTTAAATACAAATTTAGACAACTATTTTCATAAAGACTTGAACACTGTGCATAATTAACAGAGAAAAATAATTTTTGTTTCACCAAACTACAATAAAGGACCAGAGTAGTGTGAACATTTGCATTGAAATGAAAATGCAATGTTCATTCCAATATAGAGCAGAACTTCTAAAATGTTGTACAGCTTATATATTCTATGGTATTTTTGTAATCTAAACTAAGACAAACAAGCACAAACTTAGTATATTTATAAGTAGTAAAAGAAGAGTTAAAAGAAACTCAGAATCACCATTCTCCTGAATACCTCCAAGAGAGAAAGCGAGAAAGAGGGAGAGGCAAAAAGAAGGAAGGAAGGGAATAAGGGAGGCTGAGGAGAAAGAGGGAGAGGGAAGGAGGGAGGAAGAGGTAGGGACAACAGGGAGGGAAGGAGACTTCAATCTGTGACTTTGTCATTTGGCTGTGTGTGTGTGTGTGTTCCTTCTTCACCACTGCCTCTTGACTACAAGTGATTTCTTAATTATCCTATAAAACAAGGGTCAGCAAACTATGGCCCACAGGCCAAATTCAGCCTGCTGTCTGTTTTGGTATAATAACATTTTACTGAAATATAATCCCACTCATATATTTACACAGTAGAGTTAAGTAACTGCAACAAAAAAACACATAGCCAGCAAAGCCTAAAATATCTGGCTGTTTGCAAAAGAAGTTTAACAACCCCTGCTCTAAAACATTACCCAAATGGCATTTCATCCCCTGTGAAATTTTCCTGACTCTCATTAATATTATAGTCCTGCATTTCCTGATAGAAGATGGCAAATATTATTTGCATTGCACGATTGCAGTCCATTATAGGTTTTGGGGTGAAGGGATTATATGTATCTTCTCCCTACACTGTGAGCTGCTCAGGAGCAGAGGCTCTGTCATTTTAACGTCACCTACCTCTGGCCTAATACCTGCCATAAATAGAAAGCTCAATTCATGTTTCTGCATGAGTAGCATAACCTTTTACATGATGGAAAAACATCATAGTACCTCCAGAATTAAAAGAAACATATTACCATGTTATGATAAGTCATTCTCAGGGTGTGACTGAGAAATAGGCTCAAAATTAGTAGATGACATGATATTCATGGCTGTTTTGTTTTAGTTTTTGTTTCCAGAGTGGCTTATTTGATTTGGATTCCAGAAGCAGATTCTGAGGAGATGTGTGTGTGGGAAATGTACCGCATACTGTTCTAGGGAAATATCATCTGTGACAGAGTAAATGTGGTAGGAATGGGCAGAAGTTGAATTGCAATGCAGTTGCCACCAAGGCTTCAGCCAATCCCATACAGAACATTGGAACTAGGATGGTCCTGCAGAGTTTTCCAGGATTGAGGCAAAAAACTAGGCCTCTGCACCACTGCTTAGCATAATCAATGGTTATGGGTACATCTGGAAGAGATAGCATAGAAGAGTGGTCTGCATTGAAGCAGTTCCCTTCTGCCAAGGAAGCTGAAAGCAAGTCCTTCTGGAGGAAGATCCAGCTGTGAGCCATCAGCAGGCAACAACTTAGTGAATGTGTGTGTGCCCATGTTGGCTCTGAAGAAAAATCTGGGAGGGAGTCTATAGCAGCCAACATGATTAGGTGGAGACACTCCCTCAGAAGCTCATACCTCAGAAGGTATGAGAATAATATAGAATGCTGAGACCCCAGCCGTGATCTTTCTAAAATAGGCTAAATATTCACAAAAGCACCAACAGGGTTCAAGCCCATGTAATCAGTTCTCCAGCCTCTGTGGCTGTCAGTCTGTCATGATCTGTCCCTTCAGTCACTTAATAAAATTACTGCAGACAGGGGAAATTGCCCTCCTATGGAACTATGGGAAATCGCAATCAGTAATAGTCTTTTAGGCCAAATTGTGAGATTTCTTATAACTTGCACAGCCTAAAGTTGATTGGTCCACTTAGAATTAGGAAGCCTAGCAGGAATGATTAAAAAGCATCCATTCAGAAAGCATTCCCAGACTCATCACCATCTGGTCAGATCTGATTATTATATAGTCAAGGAAACTCCCACTGGAAACACCACAGGGAGAATTCTTCTGAGGCTGCCATTTAGCATTTGTAACGGCAGCAGGGAATAAGTGTGATGTACGACAGGCACTATATGCCAGGTACCTGCACATCATGCTGCACTCCACTGACTCATCTTTCAGCAAGTCCAGAGATAAGGAGATGCATGGTGATATTTTAAAGTGCTTTAATGATTTTTAAAAAAGAGTGGAAGATATATACTGTTGAAAACAAGAAAGAAAACAAAACAAAAAAAAATATGCTGAATGCAGAGCAGCATGCCCGCCTCATTCCACACTGGTCAGCTGCCTCCGCGCTCCAAGTAGGAACACGAATGCCATTTTTCAAACATCCCAGATGCTTCCCTGCATGCAAGACTTTCCAACCAATTTTTCAAACTAAGTACAACCCTGAAATGTGACTGCTTTCTCAATCTGCATTGAAAGAGTGTCAGCAGTTTTGATTTCTGCCAGTAGGTTTAGGATCCCCACAGAACACAGCCACAAATAAAAGCTAAAGATAAATAGAAAGGAGAAAGTAGGTTTTGCCAGGGTGCTAACTCTTCTGAACTTCACATAGGAGAGGAGACCTGCTGTGATGAGACTGTTGGTTAGAAAAAAAGACATATCAACAAGATTCACCAAGAAATCCCAACTGCAACTCAGAAAAGCTTCCAAAAGTTGACATTCTATACTGATAACAAGTGAAAAAACATCAATTACATTTACATTATTGAAGCTGAGCATAAAGAAAACTGGATAAATCAAAGAGATTCCCTGGGTTTTTCCAACCTTCGGAGATTTTACCCAGGACATTTAGTAAACTACAAGCAAGAGGACATGTCAAATAGGCCAATTTGACAATTCTTAGGCATTCGTTTGCAGTCATGAATGGTACACAGATAATCTTCCTATTGAAAGTTTTTCAATAACATTCAAGGGCCAGAAGTTGGGAAAGAACTGGTCATTTTGTTGTTGTAGCTGTCTTCCATAACTTGGCTAGTGATTGAAAAACTTCTCAAATGTAACTGCAGCAACCTCGGAGTACAGCTGTCATCAGCAAAGCTGACTAGGCTCATGGCATTTGAATCAAATCCTCTTTACTTGATGTGTAATTTGTCTAAAACATTTTCTTCATTATGTTGTGTTAAGAACTCTTACTCTGCAGACCAAGTCTACCTTGCATGTGACAAACATGATTTAAACCAGTGGTTCTCAAACAGGGGTGAATTTGTCCCCATGGGACATTTGGCAATGTCTGGAGACACTGCTGGCTGACTCAACTAGAGTGTGGGAAGTGTTAATAACATCTAATGCAGGGGCGTCCAATCTTTTGGCTTCCCTGGGCCACATTGAAAGAAGAAGAATAGTCTTGGGCCACACATAAAATACACCAACATTAACAATAGCTGATGAGCTAAAATAAATAAATAAATAAATAAATAACTCATAATATTTTAAGAAAGTTTACAAATTTGTGTTGAGCCACGTTCAAAGCCTTCCTGAGCCACATGCAGCCTGTGGGCCACAGGTTGGACAAGCTTGAGCTAGTGGGTAGAGGTCAGGAATGCTATTAATCATTCTACAATGCATAGAGCAGCCTCTTTCCCCCAAAAAAATTCAATAGTGTCAAGGTTGAGAAATTCTGACTTAGATCTTGCTCAGGTTAAGAATATAGAAGCCCCATGGAAGAAAATGCTGCAAAGCAGTTCAGTTGTGTGCAATACGCACATGAAGTATATGCAGTACGCACAAGAAGGGCAACAGAGATTTGCTTCAATGGAAATCTACTGAGCAGATCTATTTTAGGATCTTGTACTGTCCATCAGGGTTTGCATCAATCTAATCAGTCTATAAAGCAGAAGAATAAAAAAATTAAGTGCCTACATTCTGCTTTCTCTGATTCCTGCCCAGGATTTTGACTCTTCAAAGACAGAAGCAATTTCACAACCTCATCCTCAGTTTAGTGACTAGTTAATGCTGACTGCTTTGCCTTGTTACACAAGATGTTTACAAACAGAAAAGCACAGATGACTTTTAACCATTAAAAATTGTGCCTATATGTTTAGTGAAGAGGACACTAGCTATTTTCCAATCCAAGATTTACGTGATTAATAACACATGCCATTCCTCGACCCTTCCTTATTTGGGGAGCTCCTTCATTATGAATTCAACCTTTTTAACCTAAACCCAGGCCTCTATTTAACTGTTATTGGATAGTTCTCCATAAATTCATAATGACCAGATTTTAACTCATCTGTTTGCTAAAAAACTGCTATCATTGGGAGATATACCTAATGCTAGATGACGAGTTGGTGGGTGCAGCGCACCAGCATGGCACATGTATACATATGTAACTTACCTGCACATTGCGCACATGTACCATAAAACCTAAAGTATAATAATAATAATAATAATAATAATAATAATAATAAAAGAAAAAAAAAACTGCTATCTTTCCAATGTATTTTCCTCTTCCACTATTGTCTGTTGACCAGATCAAGCATTTATACCTTCTTTCTCTAATCACTCCTATTTAGTCAGTTAGGCTCTATAGATTTTTTACTTTGAGTTATCTCTTCTACTCTCCCTTCCACTTTATTTATAATATCATACTCCACTTCTAGGTCTCCCAGAGCCTTTTTTCAGGTGTTCCTGCTGACTCGAGGCTTTCCTTTTCCTTCCTACACCATTCCAACTACATCTTTTATATAATAGTCATCTTCATCAAACCTCACTCATTTTAATCCATTTGTGTTATATTTAAGACTTAAGGAGATACAGCAAGGTAGTCGGTTGAATAGGTTCTCACAGAAATTCATATCCACCCAGAACCTCAGAATGTGACTTATTTTAAAATAGAGTCTTTTCAGATGTAATTTGGTTGTACTAGATTAGGGTGGGCCCTAAATCCAATGACTGTTATCCTTATAAGAAGGTGCATGGACACCCAGAGAAAAAGGGCAGTGTAAAGATGGGGGCAGAGATTAGAGCTATGTGTCTACAAGCCAAAGAATGCTAAGAATTGCCAGCAAACACCAGAAGCTAGGTGAGTGGCATGGCATGTTTCTTAGAGTCTCCAAGAGGAGTAAACCTTGCCAATGTCAATGCCTTAATTTTGGACTTCTGGCCTTCTAAATTGTGAGAGGGTAAATTTCCATTGTTTTCAACATTGAGTTTGTGTTAATTAGTTCTAGTAGTCCTAGGAAACTATTACAGCGGTCATAACAAAATACTTCACAGTCTCCCAACTACAGGTAGCATAACTGTCCAAAGACCCCAGCTGCTGCTCTGATACCCACTTGGCATTTGCTCCAAGGCCATGTTTCCCGTAGGCTGCTCCCTGCCAGTGACTAAGTGCAGCATACATATAAAGCAGAACAATTCCTGGGAGGCACAGACTACTTTGTTGGCCAGTTTGACTCCAAGACTCTTTCGAAGCCTTGCTACACTGTTCTTAGACTGAATACTGTCTGAAATGCTCTCATCCTGCCTTCTTTTCCTCTCTTCTTTTGGAATAAGTCTGCCTCCTGGTCTGATGGTCCTCTAACCTTCCCCAACTCCCCTCCTAATTTTTCCCATAAGTGTATCCCTAATAAAATGCATACATATTAAATTGTACCTTGATATCTACCTCCTGGAAAACCCGAACTGACCCAGAAGAGAATGACAGAATCTGGTTTCTATTTGAAAAATAGAAAATAGATTGCTCTGCCTGGTTTGTGGAAAGTAAATTAGAATTTGGCAAGATTGAAAGAGAAAGACCAAATAGAAAGATAATGCAGTAGCTAAAGGAGAGAGGCTTGTGGCTTGCAGTATACTAGTGATAGCAGTAGATGCAGTGGTCAGATTCCAGATATACTTTGGCAGTAAGACTTATCAAACCTGGTGATGCATTTATGTGAGGGTGTAGGAAAAATCAGTATCAAGTTGGTTCCTTAATTTCTAGCAAGAGCAAATTCAAGGATGTTGGTGACATTCACCAAGATGTAGAATGCTGGAAGAGTAAATCCAAAACTAAAAAATTAAAATTTTAGTTTATGTATGTTAAGATCAAAATTATTTGCAGATATCTAAACAGAGATGTCAAAGAGAGAGTTGATTTTAAGAAGTTCAAAAGAGTGGACCAGACTTCTATATGAAGTTGGCAGATACAAGAATCCAGTGTTTAAAGCAGAGGGAGTAATTCAAATCTTTTAGGAAATAATGTAGAGTTAGCAACAAAAGGGCAGTCATGAGGCCTTCCAAAATGTAAAGGTCAAGACCAGAAAGGGAAGTGGACAATGGAGACTGAGACAGAATGAAAAGAGGGGTAGGAGGAAAGTGTGAACATGGTATCCACAAAGGGAAGGGAAGAGTGCATTTTGAGGATGAGTGGAGGGTTCACTGGTCAAATGCTGTTGCAACTACAAGAAAGATCATTTAAAATTGTCCATTGACTTCGGAGACAGGTAATCTTCATGTTGGTGGAGTGGTGACGATGGATGCAAGATGGGAGGGGTCTGAGAAGATAATAGGACTTCAGATCAAGTTGACTCTGTCAATCTGTAAACCTTTATGCCCCAAACACACATCACTGATAGAAAAGCTTGCATTCATAATAAAAAAATATAGCCAAGGGGATTTCCACTTTGGTATTTTTGAATGTAAACTTTAAGCACTTTCCCACCACCACTTATCAATGTTTTCTTTTCATATTTATAACCATAATAAAAAAGATAAACTTTTGTATAGGCCAGAAGGCCAACAGAAACACACAGCAATAATGGAAGCTAAAACAATGTGTTTCTGGATAAGAAGTCACAAGAGACAAAGGCAGAGCAGAGATATCGACTCTCTGTGTTGTGTCACGTGCCGCATTTTGAGCTCTCCACATTGAAGGATATCTGCTACTTGAAGGCAGGACAACTGTTTATTTGGCATTTACCTCTTTACTGTTTGGTCAATAGTCTCCATTCCAATACACTCACAAAGTATTGTTTTAAGCATAAAATCATATTAAGATTAAATATACAAATTCTTAGATTATCATCATCATCTCATCTCTCTGAACTTCTTTTTCATTTTACTACACTCTTTAGTCCTTCCTGGCAAAACCCAACTCCTCCATTTTCCTTCCAATACCACTGTTACAACCTCTTTGACGTCATTAGAGACAACATTATTCAAAATATTTGGGCTACTGGTGATCATTGCCCGTAATCTCAGTCTCTACTGTCACATCAGTAAAAGCCTGATGACTCTTATTTAAGAGAAAATAAGGAGGTTCTAGACATCAGAAAGACTATCAGTCTATTGTAGCCTAAAGGAATACTATTCAAGTTTAAAGTCAATGGAAGCCTTAAAAGGTTAATATGGTATTCAAAGTGCAATCACTCAATATAATCAAGTGTCTTACTCTTTACAGATAAAAGACTAGAAACAAAAATGTAATATAAAGTTTACTAAGATATTACTTGGCATTTATTGCAGGTAATATATTTTAAGAAAAAATGCATATTTTGCATCTATGTGAGATTTACAAGCACATATCTCCAAGTCAAAACTAACACTGAAGTCCACATGGCCAGAGACTAGTACACAAGTACACATGAAATGAGTTTGGTAGTGATCTCCCAGATAAAACCACAGCAAAGAAGCCTCAAAGCAGCAGCACTGTGAACTCTACTTCGATTCTTTAATGTACCATCTAAGCTTGGATACTTTGGAGGTCCATACAAAGGCACTGGTTACCCTGGCCCACATCAAGAGTGCTGGATATTTTTGCTTGCAGTAATTAAGTATTTATACACACATTACATGTTGCAGAAACACTCCAGCTACCTGAAGAAAGGGCTAGCGTACTAAAGAGGAGAAAAACAAAGCAGAACATATTTTGATATAAATAACTATGCCTTAATAGCAATACCAAGGGCCACGTAGCTTTCTGGACAAGGTTTAAGATGGCAGTGGGGGCCCCCTACACCTGGCAGAAGAATGAATCTTAAGAATATTCAAAAGGCACATGTCCTGTTTTCCGTATATGTAATAGGGGAGGTTTCTCCCCTGGACCTCCAGGTGCAGTTAGGCTGCCAACAAGTCAGAATAATGAGTAGGCTCACCCCACACATGCCCTGCTCTCTGTACCACAGGCAGGCATTTGTCAGAGTATAAATTATTTACAGTGGTCTCCAAAGACTCTGGAAAGTTAGTGTATATCCTTGAAAATAAGAGAGAAACCCTAGAACAAATATTATAGAAAATAGGGGCTAAGTAAAGGTGTATTCTAAGTAGAAAATGTTGCTCTGGTTAGAAAACACACACAAATGCATTCTTGCCAACACCAAGTGAAACATCAGATGCTAATTATTCAATTCTATATTCCTTCCTAGTCACTTTAAAATCTAAGGACATGAATAGCAATGTTTAAATGTCAGCATTGAATCTAGACAACAGCTTAAGGCCTCATTATTTTAACATATCTTCACTGAGTGATAACAGACACCTAAGAAATACATAATTAGATAATTACCTTGTATTGGCTCCATCTTTTTAAGGACTCCAAAGAATATTAAAAACTTTGAAAGATCAAGGATGCAGCAAATTTAACTTTTCAATGAAATGCAAATTTAAAATAGCACTGCAATAATGATGACATTCTGCCTTATGGAGGAGGGTAGGGAAGGAAGGAAACCAATCATCTATATTAACCAACAAATCAGTGACCAGAACATTTTCCACAGAAAGTAACAAAATATCTGATCATTTGAAGCTTAAATGATAAAGTTACTCCATTTCCTTGTGTAACAAAAAGCTTGAAGTAGTAATTCAGAAGTGGTTCAATAGTGCAACTATGCCAAACCACTGGACTGTGAGACTGATTTGCTCAGCCTTCTTATAGCCTCAAGGTGCCTGTGGCCTTCCCCATTGAGAGTTGAGGTGTGAGTAGATGAAGTACCTAAGGGAGCACTAAGACAGGGAAAATACCTTGCATGATCACATCCAAAGCAGGAAGAGAAAAAAGAGCAAAAGAGTATCTTCCCTTCATACAATTCTCTCTTATCAAGAAGAAAAGTACCTTCCAGAATTCCTCCCAGCAGATTTCCCATTACTTCTCATCAGTTAAAACTAAATCATATGTTCATATTGAGACTAATCAATGCCTAAGGGAATGGGATTGCCACATTGGATTAGATATATCAGCCTGGCCTCTGAGGACTTGGTAATTGAAGTCTGAATAAAATCGGAGTATTGCTAGCAAAGAAAAAGGGAGAATGTTAGTAGACAACAAGCAGTGTCAGCCACAACTCTACATTTTATATTGGAGGTCAAAATATTTGGCTCTATTGGATGTTTTAAGTAAAGTAGTTTCTCTTTCTTTCCAAAATAATGCAGAGTTTCAACTATATAAATATAAGAATCAGTTCCCTGGATGACCTAGCTGCTAGTATAATAAAGCACTAGGAGATAGGTGCTTGTATGCTTTCCAAGGAATTTAGACCCCAGTCACGTGAGACTCCATGGAGTACAATCATCACTGAACTTCCCCCAAAGCAAATAAGTAATTAGTGCAGTCTCCAGAACATAGAGTTATTGTGAAAAAATACAGCTAAATAGAGCAAATGCATATTACTGGCTTCCACTTCTGTGCAGTCTTCCAGCTCTAAATACAAGTCATTGCAATAATCTGATCAAATGGTATCAAAGGTGAGGCTAACTGCAGCAAAGAATTTCTGTGCTGGCCAGTTAAATACTGATTATTCCCCAAAATGGAATGGCCAGTTTAGATCATATCACAGAACTAATAAACATTATCTCCTTGAACTCGAAAGGGACCCAGAAATAGCTCAGCTTAAGACTTAACCAATTTATTCTTTGTTACTTTGATTCTTTCTTATTTCAACTTGGATGCTTTGCTAGAATTAGTATTACGAGAATACAGTGTTATTTCCAGTAGGTCCTTCAGCTGTAAATCTGAAATTCCAAGTATAGTTCTGATCTCTCTATATTGAGCTAATTCATTCAGTGTCACTGATGGAGGGTGAAGCATCTTATGTGCCTGAGATAAGAGATAAATGAAAGAATTCTTCACAGTCTATTGGGAACACAGAGAGGTAAACAGTTACAAGGTGGTGTGCAAGAAGAAACAATCTGGAAAAAAAGGGAGCATGTCACACATGATGTGGTAAAGCAGTGCAATGTACTCAGGGTGGGCTTTGGAGGCAGGGAGGAGGTTGTTCAATTATATCCAGGGCCACTTACTAGCTATGTGACAGAGCATGCATTGCTTTCTCTCTCTAAAACACAGAAAAATGTGTTATTACTACCAGGGAGGTTTTAAGCATTAAATGAGTTGAAAACTGCAAGTGCATGGCACCCTGCCCCCACACAGAAGAAAAGCTAGATAAATGCTTTTCCATTCCCCTTCTTGTTCCTATCCCTTCCTCAGGGAGAGACCAGGTCAGATTATTCTGAAGAGCAGAAAGCTCCAGGATGGGGCACAGTGGACCAGGGCTCAACTACCAGAGATCAGTGCTGTAAGCACTGAATAAATGTTTGAGTAAATTCAAACTGAGGTCAGAAGGAAGAGTTGGGAAATAAGCATTGCCTATTTTCTTTTTTCACAATTAGTTTTATAAAGTTTTATTTATTTTTTAACGTGTTTATTGTGGTATCATTTATATGCAAAGAACAGCACACATTTAATATGTACAATTTGATGAGTTTGGACATATGTGAATACTCATGAAACCATCACCATAATCAAGGTAATAGACATATCCATCACCTTCTAAGTTTCCTTGTGTCCCTTTGCTTTTTCGGGGTTTTTTTTGTTGTTGTTTGGGAGAGGGGGTTGTTTGTTTTTGCTAAAAACACTTAACATGAGATCTACCCTCTTAACAAATTTTGAAGTGTACAATACCATATTGTTAACTATGGGCACTATACTGTGCAGCAGACCTCTAGAACTTATCTAGCATAACTGAAACTGTATACCTATTAAACAACTCCCCATTTACTTTAGCCCGTGGCAACCTAGGGGCTAGAGTAGTCTTTGCTTCTGTGAGTTTGACTGACCTCATACAAGTGGAATTGTGCAGTATTTGTCCTTTTGTGACTAGCTCATTTCACTTAGCATAATGTCTTTAATGTCCAGCTATGTTGTCCCAAATGGCAGGATTTCCTTCTTCTTTAAGGCGGAGTAATATTCTATTGTGTATACAAACCACATTTTCTTTATACAGATATTTTAAGAGCTGGTGTGAGGAACCAAAGGCCCCTGTGTTTGCTGATTGGTTTCACTCAAAAGTAAAATTTTTCACATGCCTTCATCACAGGAGGTAGTTTTAGAACTTGAAGCAAGCAACCCACCAAAGTTAGGCTCCTACCCTCCACAGAGAATAGCAGATTGGGATGCTATCTTCTTTGATGAGTACATTTCTAAAGGATGGCTCCTAGGTCCTAAAGACAGTCCTGTGTTGTAAAAGGAGCTAGGAGCTTTTAAAAATATGCACATCTCAAAGGGGCAGAGTAAGAATTTGGAAGTATAAGTTTTCTAAAATAAACTCCCTAAGAAAGGAAGGGGAGGTACTTCTGCAGTTAGGCCATCAGGATTCTATCAGGGCTGGGGTTGACAGGGGGGTCAGAGCCCTAAAAGGATAAGGAAATCTGCCTAAAATTTATTAAGGTGGAGGAAAATGTTACGGTCATTTTTGTCAATAACAAAGGGCCAAAATTTTTAACTTTGATGAAGTCTGAGTTATCAATAATTATCCTATATGGCTTGTGCTTTCTGTGTCTTGTCCAAAAAACAAAAATAAAAACAACAACAAAAAACTTAGTTTATCCTAAGGTCACAAAACTTGTCTTCTATCTTTCCTCTGGGGATATAACAGTTTTAACTCTGATATTCAAATCGTTGAGCACTTTGTAATTAATTTTGTTATGTGGTATAAAATAAGGGTTAAAATTTTTTTCTTTCCATATGCCTATTCTAATGTAGGCATATACTATTTATAGAAAAAAAAAAAAAGGTACCCTTTCCTCGTTGAATTACCTGGCCACTTTTATCATCGATCAATTGAACACCTATGTTTGAGGAAATTTCAGAAATCTCTATTAAGTTCCATTCTCAATAGGAATCTATCTTGATTAATGTAGCTTTATATATAGTAAATTATGAATTCAGGCAACATAAGTCATCCAATATTTTTCTTTTTAAAAATTGTTTTGGCTATACTAGGTCTCTAGCATTTCAATATAAATCGAAGCATCTGCTTTTTTTTTCCTGCCAAAAAGCCTACTGGAATTTTGATTGAGATTGCATTGAATCTATAGATCAATGTGGGGAGATTTGATATCTTAACAATATTGAGTCTACCAATCTAAGAAACTGGTATCTCTCCATTTATTTAGGTCTTCTTTAATTTCAGTAAGCTTTGGCAGATTTCTGTGTAGAGGACTTGTACATCTGTTATTGAATTTAACCTTAATTGCTATTACAATTTTTTTATTTTTCAATTATTCATAGTTAGTATATAGAAATGCAGTTAAGTTTTGGATAATGATTGTAGTGATTTGAATAGCGGCCCCTAAAATCTGTGTGTATCCAGAATCTCAGAATGTGAACTTATTTGGAAACAGTCTTTGTAGATATGAATACTTAAGAACATCAAGATGAAATTATCTTGGATTTAGGGTTGGCCCTAAATATAATAACCAGTGTCCTTATAAGAAGAAGAGAGGACATACAGAGGCACACACACACACACAGACAAGCACACACACAAAGTCCATATGAAGATGGAGGCAGAGCCTGGAATTACGCCTGGAGCCACCAGAAGCTGAAAGAAGCAATAAGAGATTCTTTCCTGAAGTTATCTGGGAAGGTCGTTCTACATTTTATCCAGTTTTCTAGTTGGTTATGTGGATAAGTTTCATACAGTATCTTGGTGTACATTTTGCAACTAGTTTATTTTGACTTGTATGTCAGCTATCAATTTATTACTTCTTAGCTTGAAATCCATATTTCTTTATCTTGCATTGTCAGAATGAAGTGGATCTTACTTTTTTATTTTTATAGACTTTGTGGCTACAAATAATTTTTTTTGTTTTTTTTTTTTTTGAGACAGAGTCTTGCTCTGTCGCTCAGGCTGGAGTGCGGTGGCACGATAGCTCACTGCAAGCTCTGCCTCCCGGGTTCATGCCATTCTCCTGCCTCAGCCTCCTGAGTAGCTGGGACTACAGGCGCCCACCACCATGCCCGGCTACTTTTTTTTGTATTTTTAGTAGAGATGGGGTTTCACCGTGTTAACCAGGATGGTCTCGATCTCCTGACCTCGTGATTCGCCCACCTCGGCCTCCCAAAGTGCTGGGATTACAGGCGTGAGCCACCACGCCCGGCCTACAAATGTAGTTTTGTTACATGGATATATTGCAGTGGGGAAGTCTGAGGTTTTAGTGTAACTATCACCTGAATTGTGTATATAGTATCCATTAATTTCTCATCCAGCACCCCCTTCCTACCCTCCCATCCTCTCACTCTTCCAAGTCTCCAAAGTCTATTATTCTACTCTCCATGATCACGTGTACAAATTTTTAGCTCCTACTTATAAGTGAGAACATGCAGTATTGACTTTCTGTTTCTGAGTTATTTTACTTGAGAATGGCCTCCAATTCCATCTATGTTGCTGTAAGAGGCATGACTTCATTCTTCTTTATGGCTGAATAGTATTCCAAGGTATATACATACCACATTTTCTTCATCCAATCATCTGCTGATGGACACTTAGGTTGATTCCCTATCTTAGCTATCGTGAATAGGGCTGCAATAAACATACAAAGCAGACATCTTTTTTTTGAGACAGAGTTTCACTCTTTTTGCCCAGACTGGAATGCAATGGCAGGATCTCAGCTCACTGCAACCTCCACCTCCCAGGTTCAAGCGATTATCCTGCCTCAGCCTCTCAAGTAGATTACAGGCATGCGCCACCAACCCCAGCTAATTTTGTATTTTTAGTAGAGATGGGGTTTTGCCATGTTGGTCAGGCTGGTCTCAAACTCCTGACCTCAGGTGATCCGCCCGCCTCGGCCTCCCAAAGTGCTGGGATTACAGGTGTGAGCCAGCGTGCCGAGCCAGACATCTTTTTGATATGATTAACTTTCCTTTGGGTAGAAACTCAGAAGTAGAATTGCTGGATTAAATGGTAGTTCTATTTTTAACCTTTTGAGAAATCTCCATTTTGTTTTTCATAGAGGTTGGGTCAACAACAAAATTAAGACAAAAATCAAAAATTTTTTGAAATTAGTGAAAGTGGAGACACAATATACCCAAACCTCTTAGATACAGCAAAAGCAGTGCTAAGAGGGAAGTTCATAGCATCAAATGCCCACATTAAAAAAAAAAAATAGAAAGCTCAAAAATTAGTAACCCAACATGATACCTCAAGGAAATATAAAAACAAGAACAAACCAAACCCAAAGCTGACAGAAGAAAAGAAATAACAAAGATTGCAGCAGAACAAAATGAAATTGAGACTAAAAAAAAAAATACAGAAGATCAATGAAACAAAAAGTTGTTTCGTTGAAAAGATAAACAAAATCAGTAGACTGTTAGCTAGAGTAACAAAGAAAAGGAAAGAGAGGATCCAAATAAATACAATCAGAATGGAGAAAGGAGACTTTACAATTGAAGTGGACCTTGTAAACATTTCTCCTTTGTTAAGTGGAACACATTAGGCTTTGTCAATAGAGGGAACTGGAGAAACTGGAAAGGGGGTTCTTTCTTTCCTCAGTCCTAGTGTGATTCTTTTCCCCTTCCCCTGATGTGGCTGCTGGTGGCGTGGAGAAGGCCCAGCAGTGCTCACCTTTCAACGTTTCTCTGACACTTCAGATGGCAGCTTCCTGCAGACCAGCTTCATCCCCTGATGCCATAGAGAACTTGTCCACCACCCAGCAATCCTCAGCCACACCCTATCCTATGGGGTCTCAATATCAGCCTTATGGTGGGAGGGGACATATAAATTCTTTCTTTCGTCCTTGGCTATGCTCCGTCATCCATGGAGATAGTACTTACTCCCATATTCTTTAGAGTCAATGCTTATCCTTTTCGGCAGTTACCCATTTTTGCAAGTTAATGATTTTTTCATTAAATATTGCCCACTCAGTGGAGTGACAACTTTAAAGTACTAAAGGAAAATAAACTGTCAACAGAATTGTGTATGCAATGTTATCTTACAATATCATACAATATCACTTACAAAATGAAGGGGAAAGACTTTTCAAATAAACAAAAACAGAATGTATTTTTAGCAGACCTGAATATAAGAAAGATTGAAGAAATTTCTTCAGGGAAAAGTAATAATACTAGAAAGAAACTTCAGTCTACACAAGGAAATAAAAGCACCAAAAATGGCAATGAATTTCATATAAAACTCAAGCTTTAAATGTTCTTAAAGGTCTATTGATTGTCAAAAGCAAAAATGACATCAATGTCTTGGGAAATAACAGCACAGGTAAAATTATAATAGGTGATAAGTCATCTATTATATGCTATTATCAGTAGCATGAAAGATGGTGGTGAAACTGGGAATACAATGTGGAAACATCTTCACATCACACATAACGGGGTATAGTATTATTTGAAGGTAGAATGCAATTAATTTTAATACCATACAGCAATTTCTAAAACAAGCTCTATGGTAAGAGAAACAAAACTTATTTTCATGCCAAAACCTGTACAAAAATACATTATATGGCTTTATTCACGATAAATAAAAGTAACCTGACTGCACCTCACCTGCACAATGGAGAAACAAAGGGGCACATCATTACCATGGGACACTAGTAAACAATAAGGAAGAACAAATTGCTTATATATGAAATAAAAAGGATGAATAACAAATTGAATATGCTAAGCGAAAGCAACCAGTCTCAAAAGATTACATACTGTGTGATGCCATTTACATCACATTCTAAAAAAGGTGAAATTACAAGGACAGAAAGCAATTCAGTGGTGGCCAGGGCTGGGGGTAAGAAGAGAGATTGACTACAAAGGGGTTTGTGGAAACTTCTTGAGGTGATGGAGGTATTCTATATACTGGTTATGGTGGTGATTACATGCCTGGATGCATTTATTTATCAAAAATCAGAGGTGCACACTAAAAACAATAGATCTTATTGCATGTAAATTTACCTTAATTTAAAAGAAAATGAAAAAAAATTCCGTTTTCCTGTTCAAATTACTAGTGTCATATCTGTCTCCTGACTGAACTTTGTATGTATATCAGAAAGTTTACTATATTTTATTGAGAATATTTTTGATAATGTGGGTGTTAAATTATACATGTTTAAGTTTAAATTCCTTTGGCCATTGTTTATGACATAAATTTTAAGACTTCTACTGACCAACTGTTTGTTAGAAGAGTTCCTAAGGTACGCCCTGGAGTAAAACCCTGGCTGCTATAATTTCATCTCATCCCACAATGCAAAAAAAAGGTGTACATCCTTCTCTTCAGGAATGTGCACTTGGTAAGCATCTCATTTTTTACAGTAAGATATCAACCTTGTCTTCAGTGTGACTGACTGTACAAGCACATGCCCATGTACATAATCAGCAAAGTCAAAGAACATCACTCCAACACCTGTTAGGAGCATAGCCCCAAATTCACTGCAGCCTATATTCATCAAAAGCTTGAATGTAAAACAATATTTATTGAGGATTGCCTAAAACATATGCTATCTATCCTCTCATCTGGTCTTTAAAATTTATCCCTAAGTTAAACTAGACCATCCTAGGGAGTAACCTACCTACACAACACCACTGTGGCCTCTACAAATTGATGTGACTGATGTGCTATTAAAGATCTATATTAAGAGCGGTTGTAAGAAAGAGCTTAATGAAGCTCATTGTTTTTGTCAAGGACATTGTTCACTGTGGTACATAGTGTTTCTTTTCTCAGTATAATATATAGTCCTGTCTCTCTTGGTCAATATTTATGATACAGAAACCAAGACTAGTCCTATTCTCATTTTTTTTCACTCACTACTAGAAACTTTAAAGAGAAGTCTTGCTCAGCATCAATGATATTGCACGGAGGATGTAGGAATATGCATTTTTAAGCCTGAAGAACATACATGAACTAACCTACCTGTAGTCACTTTACTTTTATTCCTTTGTTTTCACCATGTCTCAGTTTTCTTACTCTTGCTAATTCAATTCATCATGCTATTTTATATAATTGCTACTTCAGAAATGATAAGATATAAATAGATTCAAAATTAATACATGTCCATAGACTAGTGATTGGTTTTCTTCTAAGTTAAATAAAGCAAACATGCTTTCTGTGCTCTGGCCATAATAAAGCTCAGTGCTAAGCATAGAGAAAAGAATGAAATAGACATCTGCTTTAGGCTATACTTTTACCATCACTCTGTAGAATTTTTGCCCAAATCTCAAGTCTCAAAAATTAAAAACAGAGATTCCCTTTAAGAAAACTTTCTTTTTCTAGTAGTTCAGATTATTGGTACTTATTTTGGCTTACTTGCAGTGGAAGATCCACCACAGTTTTTAATACAAGAAAACTATTTGATGATACTGTCACTAAAATAATATCCAAGGGAGCTATTAGACTAACAGCAAAATAGAACTCGGAAAATAGATCACAGCATTTGTTTTACATAGCTACTATATACAAGAATATGCAAAAGTGAGTTATTAACATTACAATATTCTTTTTCCTGATAGCAGTAAAAGTGTCATAGTAATCACTTCTTATAGTGTGTTGTTACTTAAAGAAACTTAAATGTAGTTTTACAGCATGATTTTTGCTTTCTCAAGACAGAGATAACAGTAGAGACAAGACTGAAGTGACTGCTCAGAAGTTCATTTCAAGAGACCTGGGTTTTAATTCTGTGTCTTCTATGTCACCCTGAGTAGGTTACAGCTTCTCTAGACTTCAGTTCCATGACAGAAGATGAGAGTGGCCTTGAACATAAATGAGGTCCCTTGAGCTAACAACATCCATACATTCAACAAAAAAATTATTGAAAACCTGCCATGTTTCTGGTTAGCACTAATAATAAAACACCTGTCCCATCTTCATGGATATCTTCCATGAAACACAATATCTAACACAACCTATTACTGCAACATACACCAAAAATTATGCACTAACACCTACATAGGTACATTGAAGTACCTACTTCAATGACTCTTATCCTGTAAAGGGCTTTCCAACCCCAAAGTGCTACCTTTCCTCCCCCAGTAAACTCCCTGTCAGTTTCCTCCTGTTTTCTTTTCCCTTTTGGCAGGGAATAAAGATAGATTCTTAGTGCTTAGGTTAATACGTCTTTCTGCCTGTGAAGTGATTTGAATCTTAAAGAGGCAGTAAAACCTAGTACTCTCTCTCAGTCCATGTATTTTGATCTTGTATTCAAGAAGACTGCACACATGAAGATTTTGCGATGCTTGCTTTTGAGGGAAAAAAGTGTGTGTGCGTGTGTGTGTAAAACAAAGAGAATCCCTGTGTAAAATGGTTACTATAAGAAAAAAAAAGAGTGACTATTTGAATATAGATACAACTAAGGGAAACTGAGCCATATTTTTTTAAGATTGAAATGAAAAAATAAATGAAACAAGATTTTCATTTTCTTTTCATCATTTTGGGGCTTCAATTGATAAAGAGGAGGGCAAGAAACTGTCTAGAAACTCAACCATATTTTCACAAACTTAGTGAATCCAGATACGATAAAGCCCAGAATGTGCAATTTGAAAAATGATTTTTATGTTAGTGAAATATATTTTAGCACATGAGACAACATCTTTTTAATGCTTCCTGCAATGCATAGCCTTATCCTGTCCTATAAAGCCTTCATTTTCCCCAGAATGACCTGGCACCCAGCTGAAAGGACACGATGGACTGTCTGACTGATTACACCCTGGGAATATTTATGTAACTTTTTGCTGGCAGCAAAATGCTGAAAAGAGGATACAGGAGATAAGGTAATGGAAGCCGGCCTGACTTAAGCCTCATGTAATCCCTGGCATCTCCTAAATCACTAGGTAAGATTAGTCAGTGTTAAAAATTCTCCAACAGTGGGCAGCTCTCTGAAAGCCTGCATCTTCCTGTTGAGTGGAATGTCAAATTTAGAGAATGTATTATCTGACCTACCAAAGATACTACTTTTAAGTCCTTGACCAGTTAAGTAAACAGTGCAGACAACCATTATGTGGTTTTATTTTACTGATGTTGTTTTATAGCTGAGTTATATCCCAGCCAGATTCACATCGTGAATGTTTAGTTGAATGCTGCACCAAATGATAGTTGCATCTGATCAGGCCAAACCTCAAGAAATGTTTTTCCTCTTTACTTCTGTCTTTGAATGACTTCTATTCCAAATGTGAAAAGGACACATTTTCCTTTCCTATTGTGTGGCAAAAATAAGGCAATCTCAGATCTCTTAAAAATTGCCTCAATGTTTACCTTTTACAAAGAAATAAGGAGTTGCCTACCTCTTTCTGTAGACTAAGAAGAATGCTATATAAAAATCCATGCAGTACAACGTAATTTTTTAATCATTTCATATAAACAGGAAAGATTCATAGAGATACTCATAAAACAAAGTATTGGGATTTTATGCAAATATATCATTATCATATACATTTGTATATAATTTTGATCATTGTTAATATTTCTGCATTATAACATTTATTTGACGACTTCTATCTAACCCAGTTATTTTACTGCAAGGTAATATGGATATATTAGTCTTAAGTCAAAAGT
Organism: Pongo abelii; assembly: GCF_028885655.2. Taxonomy (NCBI): domain Eukaryota; kingdom Metazoa; phylum Chordata; class Mammalia; order Primates; family Hominidae; genus Pongo; species Pongo abelii. Next base: position 86,472,279 of record NC_071991.2, on the reverse strand, counting down.
AGATTCTACCATCATGGATTTAAGTGGTATTCTCTATCCAGAACCCAAATGGTTTTATTTATTAGGTTTCTTGCTAGGTACAAGATACAACAAAGAGAGCATTACTCTTTGTTAAATTTAAGAAGCTTGAAATATATAAAGCCATATACAGTATAAAAAACTAGAGAAATTCTCTCTCTTCACTTTTTTTTCTAATGTGTGGTCCATGGCCTACCAAAAATACTATGCATCAGACATAACGAGGATGCATATGTTTAGGAGCATTACTAACATTTAAATATGTTGTAACAATTCAGGCACAAAAATCCGGTGCAGAAAAGCTAATACTTTTTCCCCATGATTCTGAAATACTGGAATCGATGTCAACTCTCAAACACATGCACATGAGTTTTAGGTTCACCCAAAAGTCAACAACATAGCTAAACAGAAAATCAGAACCCACAGTTGGCTCCAATGAGTAAGAATTAAAGAGAAAAAGCCTGTTTCTATCTTGAATTTTGTTCAGAATTGTCTGTTTTGACCCAGCAGGTGAGGGATGAAAAAACAGTAAAAAATTAATTTCAAGAGCCGGGCGCGGTGGCTCATGCCTGTAATCCCAGCACTTTGGGAGGCCGAGGCAGGCGGATCACAAGGTCAGGAGATCGAGACCACCCTGGCTAACACGGTGAAACCCCATCTTTACTAAAAATACAAAAAATTAGCCGGACATGGTAGCGGGCGCCTGTAGTCCCAGCTACTCGGCAGGCTGAGGCAGGAGAATGGTGTGAACTCAGGAGGCGGAGCTTGCAGTGAGCCGAGATCTCGCCACTGCACTCCAGCCTGAGTGACAGAGTGAGACTCCGTCTCAAAAAAACAAACAAAAACAAAACAAAACAAACTAATTTCAATTATTTTCAAATTTTAAAACAGCCATTGTTAATAGTTTAGAATTCAAATCTAGAAGAAATTAAACAGTAAACAACACTGCCAATATGGTAAATGTGAATATTAATATAAATATTAAGGATTAGGATAATTGCTGTGTTATGGTTCCAGAAATCTGAGTGCTGTGGATTAAGGGATTTATTATAGAGATTAGACCTTATGCAACTGTAGGAGAAGAAGAGGAAATAAAAGTACAGAGGACAAAAGTTGGACGATCAGTTCCACTGAATAGGATGGTGCCTGATTAAGAAGTCTATTGACAGCTGTTGACTCTGCATTTGTTGATGAACTCAAAGTCACTGTAGGTCAGTCAGCAGAGGTGACAAAGAAGAAGAAAAGCTGAATGTAAAAAGGGGTAGAGCAATAAAAACTGAAACCTGCAAAGACAAAGTTAAACCAGTGAACTCACTAGAACGTGTGCTTATCTCTCAGTATTTCTAATCTCAATCACATCCATAACCTACAGACAAAGCTGGTATCCTTTGTCACAGAGCTGAGCAAGTATCTGGCCTGGGACTTGAAGTAGCTAAAATTGGAAATCTAGATAAACCAGCAGATCAGCGTCATACCCCTCATTTAATGTTCTGTAATATAAGTTAAGCACTTATCACTACATCTTATGTTAGATAGTAAAGAAATGGAAAAGGTTGGAATGGAAAAGAATTGATATATAAATATACATATATATATACACACACACACATATATACATATACACACATATGTTTATATACATAAAAATAAATTCATATCAAAATAAGAAATTATCATAACAATTATAGTTCTCATTTCTAATCGGTCATGTTGTTGCAGCTGGTATCTAGAACTTCTCTATTTCACTACCCATCACACATTCTCTTTGCTCTCTAAAGCAATTTGGTTACTAAAGTTTTCTTGCCTGGTAGGGTGACCCAAACCCTCAATTCTAAAATATTTGGCCTATTTATATTCTATTACTATAGTTTTTCATTAACCTTTTTTTTTTTTTCTGTAGAGATAGCATCTTGCTATGTTGCACAAGCTGATCTCAAACTTCTGGCCTCAAGGGATCCTACCAAAGTGCTGGGATGATAGGCAGGAGCCACTGTGCTCAGCCATTTCTTTATTAACTTTTATCACAGGTGATGAGTGTACTAAGAGGCACCCCAAGGATGTCTGCATTCCTGACATATTCCTTCTAACCTTCCACAGCATAATAGCAATACAATTATCCTCTTGATAATCAAGAGAAACAACCTGAGCCAGTACAGTTGCCTTCTTTGCCTGTTGATTAACAAGCATAAGAAGCCCAGAGTGGTCAGTCTCAACTTCCAAATTAAGGGAACCAATCCAGTGTCCCCTGGTGGAAACATAACTCCCTCAATAGTTAAGACCTCTAAACTAGAAGAGCCTAAAATCACTGGGTCAGGAATCCAACATTTTGCTAGTGGATCACTAGGGAAATTATGAAAGGACCGTCTCCTATTTTTATTCCTTAATTGCAGGAGTCATGAATCCCAGTTATGAAAGAAAAAAGGACCCTGTGTTGGACACTAACCTAGAGCATGTACCACATCCTAGACAACATTGTCCTAAACCCAAATTGTGTTGTCATCTAGCTGGTGCTGTAATAAAATATTTGAAACACCATTTTACCACTCTCTCTGGTCTTTGCTAGCTATCATCCATGGTTGTTTTTAAAAAGGCATTTTCCAGGTAAATAGCTACATACCAAGTTATGGGGTAAGTCAATTTGCTTAAAAAACAAAACCACATCTGAATCAGCTGCTAGAATTGGAGTTAGCACATGATTAACTATACGATAATCCATTGACATTCTCCAAGTTCCATCTTTTTTTTTATTATTATTATACATTAAGTTTTAGGGTACATGTGCACAATGCGCAGGTTAGTTACATATGTATACATGTGCCATGCTGGTGTGCTGCACCCATTAACTCGTCATTTAGCATTAGGTACATCTCCTAATGCTATCCCTCCCCCCTCCCCCACCCAACAACAGTCCCCAGAGTGTGATGTTCCCCTTCCTGTGTCCATGTGTTCTCATTGTTCAATTCCCACCTATGAGTGAGAACACGTGGTGTTTGGTTTTTTGTCCTTGTGATAGTTTGCTGAGAATGATGGTTTCCAGCTTCATCCATGTCCCTACAAAGGACAGGAACTCATCATTTTTTATGGCTGCATAGTATTCCATGCTGTATATGTGCCACATTTTCTTAATCCAGTCTATCATTGTTGGACATTTGGGTTGGTTCCAAGTCTTTGCTATTGTGAATAGTGCCGCAATAAACATATGTGTGCATGTGTCTTTATAGCAGCATGATTTATAGTCCTTTGGGTGTATACCCAGTAATGGGATGGCTGGGTCAAATGGAATTTCTAGCTCTAGATCCCTGAGGAATCGCCACACTGACTTCCACAAGGGTTGAACTAGTTTACAGTCCCACCAACAGTGTAAAAGTGTTCCTATTTCTCCACATCCTCTCCAGAACCTGTTGTTGCCCGACTTTTTAATGAATGCCATTCTAACTGGTGTGAGATGGTATCTCATTGTGGTTTTGATTTGCATTTCTCTGATGGCCAGTGATGATAAGCATTTTTTCATGTGTCTTTTGGCTGCATAAATGTCTTCTTTTGAGAAGTGTCTGTTCATATCCTTTGCCCACTTTTTGATGGGGTTGTTTGTTTTTTTCTTGTAAATTTGTTGGAGTTCATTGTAGATTCTGGATATTAGCCCTTTGTCAGATGAGTAGGTTGCGAAAATTTTCTCCCATTTTGTGGGTTGCCTTTTCACTCTGATGGTAGTTTCTTTTGCTGTGCAGAAGCTCTTTAGTTTAATTAGATCCCATTTGTCAATTTTGGCTTTTGATGCCTTTGCTTTTGGTGTTTTAGACATGAAGTCTTTGCCCATGCCTATGACCTGAATGGTATTGCCTAGGTTTTCTTCTAGGGTTTTTACGGTTTTAAGTCTAACATTTAAGTCTTTAATCCATCTTGAATTAATTTTTGTATAAGGTGTAAGGAAGGGATCCAGTTTCAGCTTTCTACATATGGCTAGCCAGTTTTCCCAGCACCATTTATTAAATAGGGAATCCTTCCCCCATTGCTTGTTTTTCTCAGGTTTGTCAAAGATCACATAGTTGTAGATATGTGGCGTTATTTCTGAGGGCTCTGTTCTGTTCCATTGATCTATATCTCTGTTTTGGTACCAGTACCATGCTGTTTTGGTTACTGTAGCCTTGTAGTATAGTTTGAAGTCAGGTTGCGTGATGCCTCCAGCTTTGTTCTTTTGGCTTAGGATTGACTTGGCGATATAGGCTCTTTTTTGGTGCCATATGAACTTTAAAGTAGTTTTTTCCAATTCTCTGAAGAAAGTCATTGGTAGCTTGATGGGGATGGCATTGAATCTGTAAATTACCTTGGGCAGTATGGCCATTTTCATGATATTGATTCTTCCTACCCATGAGCATGGAATGTTCTTCCATTTGTTTGTATCCTCTTTTATTTCCTTGAGCAGTGGTTTGTAGTTCTCCTTGAAGAGGTCCTTCCCATCCCTTGTAAGTTGGATTCCTAGGTATTTTATTCTCTTTGAAGCAATTGTGAATGGGAGTTCACTCATGATTTGGCTCTCTGTTTGTCTGTTGTTGGTGTATAAGAATGCTTGTGATTTTTGTACATTGATTTTGTATCCTGAGACTTTGCTGAAGTTGCTTATCAGCTTAAGGAGATTTTGGGCTGAGACAATGGGGTTTTCTAGATATACAATCATGTCGCCTGCAAACAGGGACAATTTGACTTCCTCTTTTCCTAATTGAATACCATTTATTTCCTTCTCTTGCCTAATTGCCCTGGCCAGAACTTCCAACACTATGTTGAATAGGAGTGGTGAGAGAGGGCATCTCTGTCTTGTGCCAGTTTTCAAACAGAATGCTTCCAGTTTTTGCCCATTCAGCATGATATTGGCTGTGGGTTTGTCATAGATAGCTCTTATTATTTTGAGATATGTCCCATCAATACCTAATTTATTGAGAGTTTTTAGCATGAAGGGTTGTTGAATTTTGTCAAAGGCCTTTTCTGCATCTATTGAGATAATCATGTCGTTTTTGTCTTTGGTTCTGTTTACATGCTGGATTACATTTATTGATTTGCATATATTGAACCAGCCTTGCATCCCAGGGATGAAGCCCACTTGATCATGGTGGATAAGCTTTTTGATGCACTGCTGGATTCGTTTTGCCAGTATTTTATTGAGGATTTTTGCATCAATGTTCATCAAGGATATTGGTCTAAAATTCTCTTTTTCGGTTGTGTCTCTGCCAGGCTTTGGTATCAGGATGATGCTGGCCTCATAAAATGAGTTAGGGAGGATTCCTTCTTTTTCTATTGATTGAAATAGTTTCAGAAGGAATGGTACCAGTTCCTCCTTGTACCTCTGGTAGAATTCGGCTGTGAATCCATCTGGTCCTGGACTCTTTTTGGTTGGTAAGCTATTGATTATTGCCACAGTTTCAGATCCTGTTATTGGTCTATTCAGAGATTCAACTTCTTCCTGGTTTAGTCTTGGGAGAGTGTATGTGTTGAGGAATTTATCCATTTCTTCTAGATTTTCTAGTTTATTTGCGTAGAGGTGTTTGTAGTATTCTCTGATGGTAGTTTGTATTTCTGTGGAATCGGTGGTGATATCCCCTTTATCATTTTTTATTGCGTCTATTTGATTCTTCTCTCTTTTCTTCTTTATTAGTCTTGCTAGCAGTCTATCAATTTTGTTGATCCTTTCAAAAAACCAGCTCCTGGATTCATTAATTTTTTGAAGGGTTTTTTGTGTCTCTATTTCCTTCAGTTCTGCTCTGATTCTAGTTATTTCTTGCCGTCTGCTAGCTTTTGAATGTGTTTGCTCTTGCTTGTCTAGTTCTTTTAATTGTGATGTTAGGGTGTCAATTTTAGATCTTTCCTGCTTTCTCTCGTGGGCATTTAGGGCTATAAATTTCCCTCTACACACTGCTTTGAATGTGTCCCAGAGATTCTGGTATGTTGTGTCTTTGTTCTTGTTGGTTTCAAAGAACATCTTTATTTCTGCCTCCATTTCGTTATATACCCAGTAGTCATTCAGGAGCAGGTTGTTCAGTTTCCATGTAGTTGAGCGGTTTTGAGTGAGTTTCTTAATCCTGAGTTCTAGTTTGATTGCACTGTGGTCTGAGAGACAGTTTGTTATAATTTCTGTTCTTTTACATTTGCTGAGGAGAGCTTTACTTCCAACCATGTGGTCAATTTTGAAATAGGTGTGGTGCACTGCTGAAAAAAGTGTATATTCTGTTGATTTGGGGTGGAGAGTTCTGTAGATGTCTATTAGGTCCGCTTGGTGCAGAGCTGAGTTCAATTCCTGGATATCCTTGTTAACTTTCTGTCTCGTTGACCTGTCTAATGTTGACAGTGGGGTGTTAAAGTCTCCCATTATTATTGTGTGGGAGTCTAAGTCTCTTTGTAGGTCACTCAGGACTTGCTTTATGAATCTGGGTGCTCAAGGTCCATCTTTCTGCTGTACAAGCCAAAAGGCAAACGGAATGGAGATTTACATCACCATTTTTCAAGTCTACAGTGGTGATTATAATCTCTACAATGATTCAAGTTTGTGGTATTGCCTTTGACTTATTAGTTGGTAGACAGAAGTTCCAGAGGCTACCACTTGGCCTTTCTTACAATCATAGCCACTATTCCATGGATTAGGGAACTAATGTGGAAACTATGCCAGTTGCTGAATATGCCTGATACAACTATGAATTCCTGAACTGAAGAAATCGTCACATAATGGATTCAGGTGCCCATTGGTTCACTCAAATCCAAGTCAAAACTCCATTGATTGCTTTACATCTACAACTCTACTCTGTCTAGAAGACCACAGTGCATTTAGGGTTTCTAAGAATAGGTGTCAACTATAAGACTATTGTCCAGTAATTCTCAAAAACACTGGTTATTTTTCCTTCTTCAATTTACCACCCTGGTAAATAGCAATAGATCCCTTTGAGGAATGTTAAGATTTCCCTTATAGAATTATGGCTGTGTCAAAGTACTGTTCATCCTCAAAGGGACCTGGCCTCCTCTTCACTCAAGGGACTCTGGTTCTGAAAACTGAATCATGTTTGGAAATTGATTGAGAGGGAATGACTCTATTGTTGTGATTCAAATCAGACTTTTGTTCCAAGACCTAGAGTTTGCCACTTAAACAATTAAAGTAAGACTAGAAGAGGCTGAATAAGGCTTCCAGTTTTACAGATACCATGATCATCAATGGTCTCTCTCCATAGGTCAAATTCTGATGACTGCTTTGCTCTGCTATCCAGTATGTTAACTGTGCCCACCTTACTTCTGGCAACGATGTGCCAGGTTTTGGTCCCTGCCACCCAGGGATCCCCTCATCTCCTTTGAATTCAGGGACTATAGTTTGATGACAGCTTTTTTTCACTGTCAATCCTGAGCTATAGAGAATGACAACCACAGAGCTCTCCAAGGATATTGACTTTTTTTTTTTTTTTTTTTTTTTTTTTTTTTTTTTTTTTTACAAATATTTCTTACAGCTTTGTTCAAGAGCATCTTCCTTCCTTCTTATAGTTTTGATGAGGGTGTGTTCTCTGGTCCCTTCCGAGGGACAGAATTCAGAACTGGGTACACAACTCTTACATAACAAATCTACTTTTACATTCCAAACTTTCTGACCCTTTGCATATCTTCCTCTATGGTAAAGCAAGGAACTCCTGAAATTTCAAATTCAATTAGTGTAGGCCACCTCTGGGCCCATGTTTCAGTAAACTCACCAAGAAAACTCAGAGCCATGCTAACTGTCTAAGCTACAAAACTAAACCCAGAATATCTCCTTAGTTCATCTATATCAACAAATTCAGCCCAATCCAATATTTCATTTCTTCTTCACTGTTCCAACTTCTTTATTATCCATTTTCATACATGTACCCCAGGATTCTATCTATGTAAATTCGTAAAATCTTGCAGTTATCTTGGCATGTATGGTTCCTTTCATGTGTCACATTTTGTACCTAACATCCAGGGCTGGCCTGAGGATTTTAGTCTGGATATAGATCTAGAAGACAGTAGCTGGGGGTAGATTCTAAGGAGGATCAGCAGGGCCTTGCAATGCTTTTACCTCAAAGGAAGCTTCGTGTTCTTCAGACAAGGGGAGACTAATGCCCATTGGCAAGGGATGAAGAGCTGCTTCTCCTGGCAAAGGAGACTCAGCAGAATTTTGGTTTCTCATGTCCCCCACTTTATGAGGATCTGTTCGTATGTCCCCATCTCAATTATTTTGGTTTTCACTTCTCCCAACTCAAATTACTAACTTTTAACATATGAAACTCTGAAGGATTGTGAATTCAATTAGTGTTGAAATTCAGGCAATTTTAGGACTAGACTTTGGATTTAATTTTCAGAAATCTCATCCCTGTGATTACAGTAGGTAAAAGTTTATTTTAAGATAGTCATAAAAGCATTCTAGTCCATTCCTTGAATCTTGAGACTTGAGGCCACCATTTCTTTCTTTTTTTTTTTTAACTTTTCTTTTTGAGACAAAGTCTCACTCTGTTGCCCAGACTAGAGTGTAGTGGTATGATCATGGCTCACTGTAGCCTCAAATTCCTGGGTTCAAGTGGTCCTCCTGCCTTAGCCTCCCAAAGCAGGGGATTATAGGTGAGAGCCACCATGTGTGGCCCATTTCCTTATTCATGCTCCCCGAACACTTAGAAATAGCTGAGCAGCAGCATTATGGTCTGTGTTTTGAACAAAATTTCAATGGCAGCAAGTATCTGGCCACGCAAAGCCTTGCCTTCTATAGTCACTTGATTGCAGTTGTCCACAGTTGATCATTTAAGATCCTATTTTGCCATGGCATGGCATGCTACTAGTATCCCCTTTGTCATTGGAGACTAGGTCCTTAATGCATCTAAATTTTATCAAATCAGAAAAACATTTGCAGATTATTCAGAACCAATACAAAGACCCCATTCTCAAGGTTCTGTTCCTATGGAAGCTCAAAAAACAGGCTACATTTGGTACCACTGAGTGAGAATTAAAGTGAAAAAGCCTGCTTCCATTTGGGATTGTGTTTAGAATGATCTATTTGACTAAGCATGTCAAAGATTAATAAAAACAAGCAAAAACGAATTTAAACCTCAAAGTTGTAGATGTTGAACACATTTTTGATGCCCCAAAATTTCCATTCAACTAAGCAAAAATATAGACAATGTTCAAAACTGCCAATGTTTTCTACATCATATGTTTAACTCTAAAAAAAACTACAGAGGCCTGGCACGATGGCTCATGCATGTAATCCCAGCACTTTGGGAGGCCAAGGCAGGTGGATCATGAGGTCAGGAGTTCGAGACCAGCCTGGCCAATACGGTGAAACCCCATCTCTACTAAAAATACAAAAATTAGCTGGGAGTGGTGGCACATGCCTGTAGTCCCAGGTACTCAGGAGGCTGAGGCAGAGCAATCACTTGAACCCGGGGGTGGAGGTTGTAGTGAGCCAAGATCATGCCACTGCATTCCAGCCTGGGCAACAGAGTGAGACTCTGTCAAAAAAAAAAAAAATGCCTAGAAAATGACAGTGTTTTCAATATATTAAATGTTAGTATTACTGATTAGCTTGAGTGCCTAGACTAAATCCTAGGGAAAAAAAATGAAAGATAGCTATACTAGATTTATTAGGGAAAGCAATTTTCATAAAGGCAATGTATTTGATAAAGCAGAGCATATGGTCTAGCTTGCAATTAATACAAGCCCTGTGGTGTGATATTTGCCTGTACGTGTGTGGCAAAACATCTTTCTCATATCACCCTATTACAATAAAATGCATTCGCAGCAAAAGTAAGTGCACTGTCAGCCTGGAAAAAGCCAATGATTGGTATCTTTGAATCCCTTTATGTATAGAAAAGATCTTCTCTCTCCTTCCCCTTGAGATTTTAGAGTCAGGGTTTTAAAAACAGCAGAAAAGAAATCCTCTTTGAAATTGCTTTTAATCTGATTAGCTGACAGCTGATGCTTAATGAGTATTAGATATTGCACTGGATGATAATAGGCATATATATACGTAGACATGCCTTTCAGGTACTAAAAAGCTCCACCTTCAAAACCAGCTTTTAAAGTATTTAAATATTTGACAGAACTGAGTACATTTGTCCAAATGATGCTTTCCTTAATATCACACAAGGCACTAGCATCCAACTTGTCCCTCCAAGTGCCCTAGACATGGTGCCAAGCAAATGCTGGCAGGCTCTTCTAAGCACACTCTTTCTAGGTATAGATCCATGAAATAGTGCCAATGCAATGTGATGTGGCTTCTTGCAAATGCTCTTTTAATGCATTGTATTCCCCAACAAATAATGTCTCATGTCTGGTATGTCAATTTCTTTCTACAACATGGGAATCTTTCAATCTATTCATTCTTGTTTATAAATGCAAACTTTGCATTATTCTATTCACACATACACACCAAAAAGAAACATATACTAGTGCATTCCAAAATATGTTCCAATTATACTAATTTAGTCATTTGGATCTATTCAACTTTTTCAAATATTAGCTCTTAATGAACTCCCTCAAAGCACAGTCACACTTTAAGACTGCAGGATTAGTTAAGTGCAAGGCCACATTGCAAAGTCAGTAGTACAGAGAGCAAAGATTCTCAGAATCACTGATCTTTCTTCTCTTTCAGTGACCTTAGACTTGCCCCCTTCTTCCTTCTCACCAAGCAAAAGACACATCTCACTTCCAGAAGGGTCTCAATCCCACCATGTCCAATACTAAAGAGGAGGGAGAGACCTTCATCTTAGTAACCTCATCACAAAAGAACAGAGGGGAACAAGTTCGTTATTATGGCAAAGGTCAACATAGGTCTTTATAGAAAACTAACATATATAAAGATGTAGCTCATCAGGGGTTGGGAAGGAAGGAGATCCAAATGTTCATAATCACCTGCATTATCCTGCAGCTATTGAAGAAGAGAAAGTTGTCACCAATGCATCTACATTTTTAAATTCCTTTTGTCTCCTTTAAAGGTACCTACCTCATTTTACATGGAAGTGTAAATTAATACAGAGAAGTGCTGAAATCATGAATGTAAGACTTAATGGATTCCTACAAGCTAAATACACCTGACATTATTGTCCATATCAAGAATCAAAACAATACTAGAATCTCTGTGCCTTTTTTTCCCTGTTTTGAACCATCATAGCTGTCCTGGGTACAAAGGAGTCAGTGCCAGGACATTTCTCATATTTCATTTATACAAGCTACTTATTACAGAGCAGCATACAGAACTTTTAGGGAATGTAACTTATACAACACTGAGCACAGAATATATCTAAAATTTCTCCACTTCTCACCACCAGATACTGCTACCATTTCTAGCCTGGAATTTTGCAATAACCTCCCAACTTATAATCCCTGCTCTTGTCTTTCCCCTTCAGAAAATCTTCAAACTAGCAGCTAGAGGGAACTTTTTAAAGTAGGCACACTCCATCATGGCATTCAGATCATATCATTCCCCCACTTACAGTAACATTTCTTGCTCTTGGCTGCACATTGGGTAGCTTCAAAACCTACCATTATCTGGAGCCACCCGCCAGAAATTCTGGTTTCATTGGTCTGGAGTGTGTACTGAGCTCCACAGGTGATTCTAATATCCAGACTTTGCTATGACCTCAAGGCCCAACATGAAGGCAAGTTACATTTTTAATTTCAGCTCTTACTGTGCTCCCTCATTTAGACTATCTCAAATACACTGACCTCCTCTCTGTTCCATGAAGACAATGGGCCCACCTCTGAACCATTACACTTGCTGTTCCATATTTTTCTTCATTGCTTCTTTTCCTGCGACAGCTAGCTCCTTCACTTCCTTTACATCTTTTTTTTTTTTTTAACTTTTAAGTTCAGGGTACAAGTGCAGGCTTGTTCCATAGGTAAACTTGCATTATGCAGGTTTCTTGCATAGATTATTTCATCACACAGGTATTAAGCCTGGCACCCACTAGTTGTTTTTGTTTATCCTTTCCCTCTTCCCACCCTCTATCTTCCAAAAGGCCCCAGTGTGTGTTGTTCCCCTTTGTGTGTCCATGTGTTCTCATCATTTAGCTCCCACTTATAAGTGAGAACATGCAATATTTGGTTTTCTCTTCCTGTGTTACTTTGCTAAAGGTAATGGTCTCCAGCTCCATCCAAGTCCCTGTAAAGGATGGCTGCATAGTATTCCATGCTGTATATTTACCACATTTTCTTTATAATTCTAGTTCTCAGTGACACCTTCACTGGCTACCCCTGACATTTTATACCCCCCATTCTGATTCATATTTTCAGCAATAATTACTATCCAACATACAATATATCTTCTTTGTTTATTTTCTTCCACCTGAAGAAGCCTGTTAGTTCAGGATGGTGCCCCTAACTCATGGAGCACCGGAGCTCAAGAAATGTTTATTAAATAAACAAATGGCATTTTCAAGTAATGAAAACCCTGCTAAAGAACTTTGAGACAGCATCTAAGAGCCAACATTGGAATATTCATTGTGATCATAAGCCTTAAGCACATTCTCAACCAAAACTGGCTAAATGAAAACAACCTAGATAGGAAGTTGCCATTTACAGCAAAATAGAGATACACTGTCTGCACTTCATCCTTCAGACAACAGAAACCCCTAGAGCAAAGGTTATTTCTTCTTTTGTGGAGCATTCAGAGCTTTCAGGACTACCAGACATCTAAAAGCCTCCAGAAATTTAAAAAAAAAAAAAATCAAATGGGAAACAGACCATGTTTATCCTCTCCCTTGCATATATATTTTTTTTCATATTTCCTTTGTAATTCACTCATTTGGGGTCTTAGAAATTTCTTTATATGTCATTGTGGAGGTGCATTCATTCACAATGATTGCTTTCAAGCACATGACATGGCATCCACTTCACCCCCAACTCTCTGCTGCCTCAAGAAGACTGTCCTAGAGAAAGTTAACATCCTGATTCCTTTTATTTTTTTGTCAAGAAATAAATCTTGAAATAAAAACTCCTGAACTTTCTACCCTGCCTAAAATTTTGGGCTAAAATATCTTCTGAATTACCAATCCAATAAGAGAGAGATTTTTAAAAAGAGAGAAAAAGAGAAAAACTCATCAGCAGAGCAGAGAAATCACAAATCACTAAACACAGGGCTATTTCCAGTTGCACCCATAAGCATTGCTGCTAAAAACTAGGTCTCAATTCCACTGGGTCTAAGCCTTCCTCTTGCTTGAAGAAGCTAAAACATTGTTCATTCCCCACTTGCCTCAGAGACAGCGAGATTCTTGAGGCTTCTGTTTAGAAAAATTGTTACAGTCTCTCAATACGTCTGTGTTTTTATTATCACTGTTAATAATGAAAAACAAACTGTGGTCCTTCGTAGCTCTGATACACACGCTGATAACCAATCTACCTGAACACTATAAAATTCCTGGTAGTCTCAATAAATATTTGATAAAATAATAAAACTCTCACAGTTCTGAATTCGTTTCTACTTCCTATACATTCAACTTCATATAGGGATTTCTGATTATAGAAATAGCATAAAAAGAGCCTTCTAAAATTTGGATTTATATTTAAATTCTGTTCTAGTGACGAAATTTCATTCCTAAGCTACAAACCAGCAAGATAAACCAGGCAAATCATTTTGCTTCATTTTTTTCTTGTCATGCTCCCATCCGTAGACTTAAAATAATCCCAGGGGAAAACGATAAACCCTATTTCCTAATATTCTATCATTAGACAGACTGTTCTAATAAGTAATATTTTAAGAAACAAAAATAACCAAGAGTTCATCGATTAAACAAACAACTAGTTTATTCAACAAATAGTTATTGAATGCTATTTACTATACTCATATTTTTGGCAATACAGCAGTAAACAAATACACACAATCCTTTACCTCATGCACACTATCATCTAAAGGGGGAGAGAAACATTTATTACATAAACTTAAGTATATCTATCTACATTCAAAAAGTATTTATCAAGGTCCTTTATGGCATAGGAGCTGGGTAAAAATGGTGCACAAAATACATATGACCAATGTTTTCATGGAGTCTAATGAGGAAGACTGTATTAGTCTGTTTTCATGCTGCTGATAAAGACATACCCGAGACTGGGCAATTCACAAAGAAAAGAAGGTTTAATGGAGAACCACAGATCCACATGGCTGGGGAAGCCTCACAATCATGGCAGAAGGCAAGGAGAGGCAAGTCACATCTTATGTGCATGGCCACAGGCAAAGAGAGAGTTTGTGCAGGGAGACTCCTATTTTTAAATCCATCAGATCTCTTGAGAACCATTCACTATCATGAGAACAGCATAGGAAAGACCCACCCGCATGATTCAGTCATCTCCCATTGGGTCCCTCCCACATCACGTGGAAATTATGGGAACTACAAAATGAGATTTGGGTGGAAACACAAAGTGAAACCATATCTTTCTGTCCCTGGCCCCTCCCAAATTTCGTATCTTCACATTTCAAAAGCAATTATGTCTTCTTAACAGTCCCCCCAAAGTCTCAACTCATTTCAGTATTAACTCAAAATTCCACAGTCCAAAGTTTCATCCGAGACAAGGCAAGTCCTTTCCACCTATGAGCCTGTAAAATCAAAACCAAGTCAGTTAATTCCTAGATACAATGGGGGTACAGGTATCGGGTAAATACAGCCATTATGGGAGAAATTGGCCAAAACAAAGGGGCCACAGGCCCCATGCAAGTCCAAAATCCAGTGAGGCAATCAAATCTTAAAGCTCCAAAATGATCTCCTTTGACTCCATGTCTCACATCCGGGTCACACCTATGAAAGAGGTGGGTTCCCATGGTTCGGGCAGCTCCAACCCTGTGGTTTTTCAGGGTACTACTTCCCTCCCAGCTGCTTTCATGGACTGGCATGGAGTGTCTGGGGCTTTTTCCAGCACACAGTGCAAGCTGTCAGTGGATCTATCATTCTGGGGTCCAGAGGATGGTGGCCCTTTTCTCACAGCTCCATTAGGTGGTGCCCTGGTAGGGACTCTGCGTGGGGGCCCCAAACCCACATTTCCCTTCTGCACCACCCTAGCAGAAGGTCTCCATGAAGACCCCGCCCCTGCGGCAAACTTCTACCTGGCATCCAGGAATTTCCATACATCTTCTGAAATCTAGGCAGAGGTTCCCAAACACCAGTTCTTGACTTCTGTGCACTGGCAATCTCAACACCATGTGGAAGTTGCCAAGGCTTGAGGCTTGCACCCTCTGAAGCCATGCCCCAAGCTCTACATTGGCCCCTTTCAGCCATAGCTGGAGCAGCTGTGGTGCAGGGCACCAAGTCCCTAGGCTGCACACAGCACGGGGACCCTGGACCTAGCACCTGAAACCACTTTTTCCTCCTAGACCTCTGGGCCTGTGATAGGAGGGGCTGCCATGAAGACCTCTGATATGCCCTGGAGACATTTTTCCCATTGTCTTGGGGATTAACATTCAGCTCCTCATTACCTAGGCAAATCTCTGCAGTCAGCTTGAATTGCACCCCAGAAAATGAAATTTTCCTTTCTATCACATGGTTAGGCTGCAAATTTTCTGAACTTTTATGCTCTGCTTCCTTTATAAAACCGAATGCCTTTAACAGCACCTAAGTCACACCATGAATGCTTTGCTGCTTAGAAATTTCATCTGCCAAATACTGTAAATCATCTCTCTCAAGTTCAAAGCTCCACAAATCTCTAGGGCAAAGGAAAAATGTCACCAGTCTCTTTGCTAAAACATAACAAGAGTCACCTTTACTCTAGTTCCCAATAAGTTCCTCATCTCCATCTGAGACCACCTCAGCCTGGACTTTATTGTCCATATCGCTATCAGCATTTTGGGAAAAGCCAAAGTCTTTAGGAAGTTCCAAACTTTCCCATATTTTTCTGTCTTCTTCTGACCTATCCAAACTGTTCCAACCTCTGCCTGTTACCCAGTTCCAAAGTTGCTTCCACATTTTCAGGTATCTTTTCAGCAGAGACCCACTCCTGGTACCAACTTACTGTTTCAGTCCATTTTCATGCTGCTGATAAAGACATACCCAAGACTGGGCAATTTACAAAGGAAAGAGGTTTGATTGAGAACTCACAGTTTCTCTTGTCTGGGGAAGCCTCACAATCATGGCAGAAGGCAAGGAGGAGCAAGTCACATCTTATGTGCATGGCAGCAGGCAAAGAGAGAGCTTGTGCAGGAAGACTCACATTTTTAAAACCACCAGATCTTGTGAGACCCATTCACTATCATGAGAACAGCATGGGAAGGACCCACCCCCATGATTCAGTCATCTCCCACCAGGTCCCTCCCACAACACATGGGAATTATAGGAGATACAAGATGAGATTTGGGTGGAGACACGGAGCCAAACCATATCAAAGACAAACATTAAATAAAGCCAGCAACAGCAATAAGTTCTATAAAGGAAACTAACAAGGTTCTATGAGAGAAAATAACGAATTTTTTCAGGAAGTGACATATCAGCAGAGAAATGAAAAATGAGTGGGTGTTAAATGTGTGTTTAGCAAAGAACAGTCTGAGAAGATAGGAAAGTTTGCACAAAGGCCCTGCCAGAAAATACTTGCCAGTTTGAGAAGAACTGTGAAACTACAGTAATAATGCCTGGAGTGGAGACAATATTTGAAGATGGGTTAAACGAGCTGGGCACAGTGGCTCATGCCTGTAATTCCAGCACTTTGGGAGGCAGAGGCAAGTGGATCACTTGAGATCAAGAGTCTGAGATCAGCCTGGCCAACACGGTGAACCCCCTTCTCTACTAAAAATACCAAAAAAAAATTAGCCAGGTGCAGTAACACGTGCCTGTAATCCCAGCTACTAGAGAGACTTAGACAGGAGAATTGCTTGAACCCGGAAGGCGGAGGCTGCAGTAAGCCAAGATCAGGCCCCCCAACTCCAGCTTGAGTGACAGAGCGAGACTCCATCTCAATGAAAAAAGACTTAAACAGAGCTCATATCAAAACTTTTATATTAAATTTCTGAAGAACATGAATTTTTTTCAAAATTTCCGAAGTTCGCATGTAACAGAATTTTATGCATAACTCACTAATGTACTGCTTCACAAAGCATCCTTCAGGAACCATCATTTTCATTTTAAAAAGTTTTATAGCCCAGTGCATTTAGAATTGCAGCTGAAACAGAATTAAATCACTACCTTTTGTGCAGAACTTCTCAAATATTTAGAATGATAAATTGTAAATATTCATATGGAGAAAGAGGGGCAGCACTTAACAAACATTATATTATGGAACTCTTTTGGAGTATTTCATCAGACTACTGCATACACAGAACACATTCTGAAAAATAGTGCATTAATGCATTTTTCCAAAAAGTATTTATTGAAGACTTACCACATTACAGTTCCTATTCTGGATTCCAGAGATATGGTGATTAATGAGGTAGACCACCTGCCCTAGGAAAACAGTGTACCTAGTAGGAAGGAGTGATACCCATACATCAGATTACTATGAGTGTTATTCCAGACATATGTGCAAGTAGGTATGGTAACACATAACACAAGTGGGAGCATCTAGCACTTATCTACTAGGCTTAAAGGAGGATAAATGTTGAGTTGATACTAATTCTTGAAAATAGTAATCAATATACAGTATACTTTAAAACTTATTTTTACAACTATGGAATTACACAATTTAAAACCTGAATGAGATCTTAGAATAAACTATCTCAAGTTTCTCTTTTATCCATAGGTAGAAACTAAAACTCAAACAAAACATCTTTTTACATAATAATTTCATGATAGAGTTAAGATGAAAATTTGATTTCTAGTATACAGTAATGAGGGCATTTTATTAATTGTATTGCATCATAGTAACAACATTCATAATATTAGAGCACTTTCTCTCCATGCTTTCAAGACCCTAAAAGACATTTTCATGTCTTAGCCATAGACTCTCACACTTTTTGGGCTACATTTCCAACCAACCAGCCCCAAAAATCTGGTATGACAAAGTTTAGGCCACATGGCATGAAAATGTCTTTATATATATATATATATAAAAAATATATATATTACATTATATATACACATTTATATGTAGAGAGCAAACAGGAAGATGCTGTTTCATATGTATATTAAATGTATATATACATTTAATATATTATACATACATTACATTATATATAATATATATTATATATACATACATTACATTATATATATTATATATATAATATATCCTAGAGATAGATATAGATGATAGATAGATATAGAGATAGAGATATATATCCTATACACATATGCACACACAGAGATGGTATATTTTCTATTTTTCTATTCAAGCTGAAGCCCTGAGAACTAAGAGAGCCAATAGTATAGTTTTATCCCCAGAGCCAGCCAACTGAGATCAAAGAAAGGCCAGTGTTTCTGTTCAAGTGTGAAGGCTGGAAGAGACCCATGTCCAGCTCAATGTCAGGCTGAATGGGATCCCCCTTACTCAGTGCAGAGTCTGCCTGTTTGTTATCTACAGGTCTTCGACTGATTAAATGAGAACCACTCACATTAGGGAGGGAAACCTGCTTTACTCAGTCTACTAATTCAAATGTTAATCTCATCCAGATACACCTTCACAGACAGGCTCAGAATGTTGGCCAAATGTCTGGGCACCCCACAGCCCAGTCAAATTGACACATAATGTTAGCCATCACAAGTCAACCCCTTATCAATTTAATGCCCATACACACCTCCTTAAACCACACTTAATCTCCAAATAAAAGCAATAACAAGGTCATAATTCCACCTAACATAATACAATTATTCTATGTACAATTACAAACACACTAACTTTTTCCCCAGAAGACAAGATAAGGTCTTTGAGTGAGATTCACTCAAAGATTCACCCATAAGATTATTACTATTTTTATTGTACATTTTCTATGTTTAGATATGTTTAGGTACACAAATATTTGCCAGTGTGTAACAATTCCCAACAGTATTCAGTACAGAACGTGCTGTACAGGTTTGTAATCTAGGAGAAACAGGCTGTACCACATAGCCTAGTTGTGTGGTAGGCTGTACCATCTAGGTTTCTGTAAGTACACTATGATGTTTGCACAACAACAGAATCACCTAAGGACACATTTCCCACAACTTACCATTGTCATTAAGTGATACATGGCTGTACTACAATGTAAAATTAATAATACTTAAGAACTTCAATATAAAATCAATTCGTCTTATGTTACATGATTAGAAAATAAGGGAGAAAAGAAAACAAAGATATTTGCACTTTTCCATTATTCATTCTGTATTCCTTTTGCCCTCAGCAAGCACATCTGCTAGTCATGGTTTCTTACCTGGTGGGAGTGACCCAATCTTTCATTTCTGGAGGGTCTGGGCCATTAGTAGTCCTGCCTGGACGGGTTGTTGTAGTTTTCCTTTAACCTTAGTCATGGGGTATAGTGATATTAAGAGATGCCCTAAGCAGGGCATGGTGGCTCACACCTGTAATCCCAGCACTTTGGGAGGCCAAGGCAGGTGGATCACCTGAGATGAGGAGTTCAAGACCAGCCTGGCCAACATGGCAAAACCCCATCTCTACTAAAAATTCAAAAATTAGCCGGGCATGGTGGTGCATGCCTGTAATCCCAATTACAAGGGAGGCTGAGGAAGGAGGATCACTTGAACCCGGGAGGCGGAGGTTGCAGTGAGCCAAGATCGTGCCACTGCACTCCAGCCTGGGCAACAAAGCGAGACTCCATCTCAAAAAACAACAACAAGGACAACAAAAAGATGCCCTAAGGGATCACCTGTATTCCTGATACATTCTTCCTTACCTCCATTGTGAAGTAGCAGTCCAATTTCCCCTTGGTAGTCAAGATCAATCACCCCAACAAGCACAGTAGCTTGCTTCTTTGAATGTTCACTTGGAGGCATGAGGAGCTGAAAGTACCCTGCTGTAGTCTTAACTTCCAGTTTGGTGGAATCATTGTTGTATCTCCTGGTAGAAGCATTTCTGTATTTGGAACTAAGACCTCTAGGCCAGCAGAGCATAATGTCATGGAATAAGGTCATGGAATCAGAAAGCAAACTTTTGCTAGTGAATCACTAAGGGCAATAGTGAGTGGTGCCACTTCCATTTCCATCCCTTCATTCCTAGACCCACGAATCCTGACTATTGGAGAAACAGCGCCATATATTGTATGCTCATTTGGATAATATATAGTTCGCCCTCTGTATCCATAGGTTTCACATCGAGAGATTCAACTAACTACGGATCAAAAATATTTGGAAACCAAATTTCACATTGATATGGTTTGGCTGTGTTCCCCACTCAAATCTTCTCTTGAATCATAGTTCCCATAAGTCCCCACATGTCATGGGAGTGACCTGGAGGGAGGTAATTGAATCATGGGAGCAGTTACTCCCATGCTGTTCTCATGATAGTGAGAGACTTTATGAGATCTGATGGTTTTATAAGGGCCTTTTCCCCCTTTGCTCAGCACATCTCTCTCCTACCACCATGTAAAGAAGGATGTTTTTGCTTCCCCTTCTACCATGATTGTAAGTTTACAGAGGCCTTCCCAGTCATGTAGCTCTGTGAGTCAATTAAACCTATTTCCTTTATAAATTACCCAGTCTTGGATATTTCTTTATAGCAGGATGAGAATGGACTAATACATTTTCTGAACAAGCACAGACTTATTTTTCTTGTCATTCTCTAAACAATGCAGTACAATAGCAATTTACGTAGCATTTAGCATTTACATTGTATTAGGTATCATAAATAATCTAGAGATGATTTAAAGGATACAGGAAGAAGTGCATAGTTTATATGCGAATAATACACCATTTTACATCAGGAACTTGAGTTTCCATGAATTTTGGTATATGCAGGGGGTCCTGGAACCAATGCATGGCTACTGACTTACAACTGTACAGCCTTCTGTAGAACCTTGCCCAAATCCTGCAAGATATTACCACCTAGATAACAATGTAACTGAGTCTTCAAAAAGTCATTCCCCAGTTCTATCAAACCAGCTGCTTCAGGATGGTAGGGAATACAGCCAGACTGTTGAATTCCATCATGATGGGCCAACTGCCACACTTCTTTTCTGTAAATTGAGTTATATGATCAGAAGCAATGTTGGGATATCATGATGGTGGATAAGGCATTCTTTAAGCCTTTGGATGGTAGATTTAGCAGAAGCATTACGTGCCAGAAAGGCAAATTCATATCCAGAGTAAGCGTCTATTACAGTAAGAACAAAATGTTTCCCCATCTATGACGGATGGAAGTGGTTCAATGTAATCAACTTGCCATCAGGTAGCTGACCACCCTGGGGAATGGTATCAAACTGGGTACTCAATGTTGGGCTCTGCTGCTGGCAGATTGGGCACTCTGTGGCAGTCATAGCTCAAGTGGCTTTGGTGAATGGCATCCATGTTGCTGAGCCCATGCATGACCTCCATCCATGCTACCATGGCCACTTTGTTCATGAACCAACGAGGTGATAACAGGCTATCTGGAGAAAGAGGCTGACTGGTTTCCCGAGAACTGGTCAACCTATGCAGTTAATTATTAAAGTGCTTCTCTACTGAGGATCCCATTTGGTAAGCATTCACATGGGATACAAATAATTTCACATTTTTGCCCATTCACAGAGTTCTGTCTTCACACCTCTTCCCTAAATTTTCTTGTAACCAATTTCCCAATCATGTTACTTCCAAGTCCCTAACCATCCAGCCAAACCATTGGCCACAGCCCACAGTCAGCATGCAATCACATGTCTAGTCATTTCTCTTTCCAAGCAAAATGAACAACTAGGTGCACTGCTTGAAGTTCTGCCAATAGATCACAGGAAATTCCCTATGAAGCCATAGGTGCAAGGCTGGGAGAGAGAAGGGAGTGTAACAGCAGTGGGGACCACTGGCATTTGAACCACTTTTTCATTTAATTTACTTGTGTTTTCAGGGCCTCCTCTGGCCTGATCATGTACAAACTACTTCCATTTGATGATGTAGCACTGCTAAACATGCCCAACGTTATGCCTTGGTGGGTCTCTTTACTACTGTAAATGTGTCATTAGCATGTTTAAATCAAATTATATTAGAGATCAAACTTCAGAAACCTCACAACTAATTCAGAAAACTTATCCTTAAAATTCTGTTTCTCTAGAACCACTATCAGTACCAAAATCTATGGATTAGAGTTCCTCAGAGAAACAGAACCAACAGTATTTGGTTTATATCCAACTTATTATAAAAAATTGGTTCATATGATTATGGAGGCTGAGAAGTCCCAAAATCTGTAGTTGGCAAGCTAGAGGCCCAGGAGAACCAGTGGTATAGTTCCAATCTGGGTCAGAAGGCCTGAGAACCAGGAGCGGGGCTGTTATAAATTTAGTCTGAAATATGGCAGGCTCAAAACCAAGAAGAGCCATTTTTCAGTTTGAGTCCACAGACAGGAAAAAACTAATGTCTCAACTCAGATGGTGAGGCAAGAGTTCTCTCTTACTAAAGATATGGTCAGCCTTTTTGTTCTAGTAATTCCTTTAACTGATTGGATGAGGGCCACCCACATTAGGGAGGGCAATTTGTTTAACTCTGTTTATGAATTCAAATGGTAATTTCATTCAGAAACACCCTTGCAGACACACCCAGTATAATGTTTGACCAAAGATCTAGGCCTACTCAGGTTGACACATACCATTAGCCATCACGACACCTTAAATAATAGACTTGAACAGTTCCTTACTAAAGCCTAAAATTTTGAGTGTGGTTTGGGGTAGTAATAAATTTAGGACTCTCACCTTTCTGTAAAGTTTACTAAATATTAAATAAATGTTAATACTGTTACAGTAGGTAGTTAGGCATAAGTGGGGCAGGAGAGGGCTCTCCCAACCCACAAGAAATGTTGGGTGATGGTTCGGCAGTTATCACATTGCCTCTGTAAAAGTGATAAACTGGGAGCCAGTGCCAGGGAGAGGCCATTTCCTGATGGTCCACAACTACTGCACTAAAGTGTTCATTGAAAGCAGAAGCCAGGGAGAAGAAACTTCCTGGGCACGCATGTTAAGAGACAAAATGGCGAGTATGACATTCCAGGGTCAATCTACTGGAAAAAGGAAGAAAGCCTCAGATAGGCATATGTACAACTTCCTAAACCCAATGCACTTGCTCACTTCCCAAGGGTAAGGAGGGCACTGTGCATGTGGGCAGCCCACCGTAAGGGAAGAATCATGGGAAGGAGGCCAGTCTATAATGTCCTAGAATCAAGGTTAAATGTCACACTTGAACTTCTCTCTCTTTAAACTTCATGTGTCATCTTGGGTCTCTGTCAAGTGAATTTCCCTTCCTTTCCTGTTCTAAGATCTTTTAAATAAACTTCCACTCCTGCTATGAAACTTGCCTCAGTCTTTTTCTGCTTTATGCCCCTCAGTCAAATTCCTTCTTCTGAGGAGGAAAATAAATTGAAGTTACCACAGATGCATATGGATTTGTCACCAGTAACTCGGGGTAACTCAGATCTCTGCCATCGGTAAGAATACTGGCATTTTCTAGTTCATAGAATAAAGGGAAAATGTAGAAAGATGACAAATTTGTAAGACAAAAAAATGCTATTTTCAAGTCAAACCTCAGTTGCTTGACTTGGGGCTGCTGGAGAGAAGTTTTAATGTGTAAATTCTAGTTCAAAACCTTAGGAATTTGGGGAGGAGTTGGTGGTGCTGATAAAATATTCATGAAGAGTAAAATGAACAGAATAAAGTAAAAGGGGGGCAATCTGGTTGACCAATTGGGAAACATAAACTACCATTTGCATGGTGATAAAGGCCAGTAACCTACTTAAACACTGTCTCAGGAGTCCCACAGCTTTGTACTGTCTTGAAGTGTTTGTTTGTTTCTTTTGAGATGGAGTCTCACTCAGCCACTCAGGCTGGAGTGCAGTGGCACAATCTCGGCTCGCTACAACCCTCACCTCCTGGGTTCAAGCAATTTTTGTGCCTCAGCCTCCCAAGTACCTGGGACTACAGGCATGGCTAATTTCATTTAATACACCATACCTGGCTAATTTTTTTTGTATTTTTATTTTCATCATGTTAGCCAAGCTGGTCTTGAACTCCTGACCTCAGGTGATCCACCTGCCTCAGACTCCCAAGGTGCTGGGATTATAGGTGTAAGCCACCGTGCTTGGCCATGCCTTGAAGTTCTCTAAGCTCTCTTTGGTTGTCAGGGACTGGCTGATGCTAGCAGGAACATCAAAGCAGGAGGCTACCCAGGTTAGACAAGGAACTATGGGAACCCTAGTCCTTGCTTCTCTTCTTTGGGACTCCTGCCCCCTCTACAGCCTGGAGTTGACTAGAGGACCTCTGGGACTCATACATTTCGTGTCATCTCACATCTCAATGGATGGCCTCTGTTCCAGAATTCCTCCCACTGACTGCCATGGCACATGATTTGGGATGTCTTGCTCAGGTTTTAAAATAGACAAGTTCAGGAATATAGAATACCTACAGTCTATACCAAGTTTTGGATTTGAGAAACTCCTGCCTTCTGTACATCCATTCTTACCAGTGTGTTCCAATGATGTTGCCACCTCCATCTGTAGTACCCAAGGGGCGATAGAGGTGGTGGCAGGCATTACTTACTCTGTGCCTCCCACACCCACATGGCAACAAGGGTGGACACGTCACCCTCTCCTCAGCCTGCAGCACAAATGTTGTGTCTATCCCCGCTGAAGCCTTTTGAGACTGCTGCTCCCCATCCCTAACAGAACCTTATTAATGTCTTCTCTTACTTCCAATCATAGTGATGTTATCTCCTGCAGGTCTTAAGTCATGACAGATGAAGGACAAACATTTCTTACATACATCTGGGACTGCTCCTTATAGCACCTCAGCTATTCTTTCGCTGGTGGCAGTGTAGGGAAGACAGGAGTGAGGTCATCATTGAAAAAGATCACATTCTAGGAATGTTGTGATTGCCACCTAAAGAGCTGGAGAGAAGATATGGTTGGAGGATGCGTTGTTCTATGTTTACTCTACAAGCTCTTGAAAGATAAATTTAGCATGTCCAGAAAATGAATGACGTATGTTTCTCATTTTCCTGCACAATCTGAGTGAGCCTTGCATTTATGGTAATTACCAAGGAAGCACAGTGTCAACCTTCAGAGAATCGTGGGAAGCCAGTATTTATAGGTGGAATGATGAATGGTGCAGCATCATGAGTGATGATGTAACCAGCATTAAATAGATGGCATCAGGAAATTACAGAGGCAAAAAGATCTATATTGTTTCCAAGTAAACAGAGCCATGACATTGTGAGTAACAACAACTTTGCTACCTCTTTCTCCTGGTAAGAAATGAAAGTAACCAGGAATACTACATTTCATCTGAAGAGATGGTTCATAACAAATATTTGCCTACTGTCTCAGTTTGCACAGGTTGCCCTAACAAAATACGACACACTGGGTGTCTGAAACAACAGAAATTTATTTTCTCACAGATATGGAAGCCGGAAGTCCAAGACCAAGGTGTTGGCATGTTTGGTTTCTCCTAAGGCCTCTCTCCTCTGCTTGCAGATGGCCTTCTGGCTGTGTCCTCACCCCGCCTTTCTCTGGGTGTATGTGCCACAGGTGTCTCTGTCTCTTCTTATAAAGATATGTGTCTTACTGGATTAGGGTATCATCCTACTGACTCATTTAGTCTTAATCACCTCTTTAAAAGTTCTATCTCCAAAGGCAGCCACACTGGAGGTTAGGTCTTCAAAATATGAATTTTGGAGAACACAATTCAGTCCATAACACATAAAGCCCTACACACCCTAAGGATAGCTCTATTAAAAATGTTCCTTTTATAACACCTCAAAACACCTCACTGCTACCTATTAATTATAATTTGGTAGCCATGGATATTATTTTAGGGTATGTCTGAGGAATTAAAAAAAAAAAAAGCTTTTTCAAGTTAAAAGTGCATGTGAGTAACAAGACATACGTTTCTCAAAGCTCAAGATGGTCTCCACCAGCAGTTCAGCAAGTAGCAGCACAAAGTATGAGCAAACACTCAAGCACAAGCATGAGCTAAAGTAAAACTTAGGGTCAAATGCACCTCTCAAAGTATATGATTAGAGCTAACTTTTTTATTTTAAGTTACAAAAAAAAAAAAAAGAAGAACCGAAGAGAAATCTTCACTAGTATGTTGTTTAAAATTCTGGAAACATATTTTCTGTACTGTTACATCATTTTTTTTTCTACCAAGTAACAAATGGATGTGTCTTCTTGCAGGACCAAAAACAAAAAGAAAAGTAAAACACAGAGTTCTCAAAAGCACCATAATCCCTTTAAATTTGTGTTTGAGATGTCATTAGTTAACGTACTGCTCAAGGTACTAATAAACCACATAGGCCTGAAAGAATCCATACAACTTGAAATTTGTGGAGATATTTAAGAAAAAGATTTGACTTATCAAAAGCATTATAAAAGCATTCTCATTCAGAGAAAGGCTTATATTAGGATTCTCAGATCTCAAATTTATCAGACCACCTATCACTAAATAAATACCTTTATCAATAAATTATACTGCAAAGCCTTTACTGAAAGTGTTGAGATTAATATCATAAAAGATCAAAAAACTTCTTAAGAAAGACATTATAGTTTCATGTACATCTGATGCAAAAAGAAATAAAGCTCTTTAACCTGAATTCTAAATTTCATGTTTGGCATAATTCATAGAAGCATAAATATCCTCTTTTATTTCATTGAGCACTGGTTTGTAGTTCTCCTTGAAGAGGTCCTTCACGTCCCTTGTAAGTTGGATTCCTAGGTATTTTATTCTCTTTGAAGCAATTGTGAATGGGAATTCACTCATGATTTGGCTCTCTGTTTGTCTGTTATTGGTGTATAAGAATGCTTGTGATTTTTGTACATTAATTTTGTATCCTGAGACTTTGCTCAAGTTGCTTATCAGCTTAAGGAGACTTTGGGCTGAGACAATGGGGTTTTCTAGATATACAATCATGTCATCTGCAAACGGACAATTTGACTTCCTCTTTTCCTAATTGAATACCATTTATTTCCTTCTCCTGCCTAATTGCCCTGGCCAGAACTTCCAACACTATGTTGAATAGGAGTGGTGAGAGAGGGCATCCCTGTCTTGTGCCAGTTTTCAAAGGGAATGCTTCCAGTTTTTGCCCATTCAGCATGATATTGGCTGTGGGTTTGTCATAGATAGCTCTTATTATTTTGAGATACGTCCCATCAATACCTAATTTATTGAGAGTTTTTAGCATGAAGGGTTGTTGAATTTTGTCATGGGCAAGGACTTCATGTCTAAAACACCAAAAGCAATGGCAACAAAAGCCAAAATTGACAAATGGGATCTAATTAAACTCAAGAGCTTCTGCACAGCAAAAGAAACTACCATCAGAGTGAACAGGCAACCTACAAAATGGGAGAAAATTTTCACAACCTACTCATCTGACAAAGGGCTAATATCCAGAATCTACAATGAACTCAAACAAATCTACAAGAAAAAAACAAACAACCCCATCAAAAAGTGGGCGAAGGACATGAACAGACACTTCTCAAAAGAAGACATTTATGCAGCCAAAAGACACATGAAAAAATGCTCATCATCACTGGCCATCAGAGAAATGCAAATCAAAACTACAATGAGATACCATCTCACACCAGTTAGAATGGCGATCATTCAAAAGTCAGGAAACAACAGGTCCTGGAGAGGATGTGGAGAAATAGGAACACTTTTACACTGTTGGTGGGACTGTAAACTAGTTCAACCATTGGGGAAGTCAGTGTGGTGATTCCTCAGGGATCTAGAACTAGAAATACCATTTGACCCAGCCATCTCATTACTGGGTATATACCCAAAGGACTATAAATCATGCTGCTATAAAGACACATGCACACGTATGTTTATTGTGGCACTATTCACAATAGCAAAGACTTGGAACCAACCCAAATGTCCAACAATGATAGACTGGATTAAGAAAATGTGGCACATACACACCATGGAATACTATGCAGCCATAAAAAAGGATGAGTTCATGTCCTTTGTAGGGACATGGATGAAATTGGAAATCATCATTCTCATTAAACTATCGCAAGAACAAAAAACCAAACACCACATATTCTCACTCATAGGTGGGAATTGAACAATGAGAACACATGGACACAGGAAGGGGAACATCACACAGTGGGGCCTGTTGTGGGGTGGGGGGAGCAGGGAGGGATAGCATTAGGAGACATACCTAATGCTAAATGACGAGTTAATGGGTGCAGCACACCAGCATGGCACATGTATACATATGTAACTAACCTGCACATTGTGCACATGTACCCTAAAACTTAAAGTATAATAATAATAAAATAAAAATAAAAATAAAGAGGAAGCATAAGTATTTGACAGATTTGGAAGGAGACAATGTGGCTTTTATCCAAATAATTTTCTAATAATTTATCTGAAGCAATCATTTACAACGAGGCACACTAACTAGATTAATAAGATAGTAAATCTTTAGAACATAAAAAAAGTTATCTCTACATTATCAAATGAATAAATCAAAGTTACAATTTAAAATGTGAGCATCTACTACATCTACGATACAGTCCCATTTAATATGGAGCACTCAAGACACTGACAACTGGTTCTGTAAAATGTAAAATAGCATCTATGTTAAGGCTCTGTTTTCACAGATACCTGCTTCCCCCTGCCCTCCATTCCAAAACAAGATCAAATTTTAAAGAGTGCTTTCTATTCATGTGGCATCTGTATACAAGTTCTCCAGAGAGAAACAACCAATAGGATATCATACATAAATAACACAGATAGATAGACAGACAGATAGATAGCTATTATAAGGAATTGGTTCACATGATTATGGAGGCTAAGTCACAAGACTTGTGGTCAAGAAGCTGAAGAACCAGGAGGGTCAATAGTGCAGTTTCTGTCTGAAAGCCAGCAAGGTTGACACCCAAGAAGAGCTGATTTTCAGTTCAAATCCAAAGGAAGGAAAAAACCCAATGTCCCAGCTCAAACGATCAGGCAGAGCTCTCTCTTACTCTCTCGTCATTCTTACAGCTAATAATCTAGTTAAAGGCACAAAATCACTTTTGGAAGAATATCATCAAAGGCATGGAAGGAAAAAGGCTTTCAACTGAAGCCCCATAATTGTCTGTTAAAAAATATATCTATTTCTTATTACCATGAAATATTATATTCTTAAAATTATATTTTAGTAGATCCTATCTCATATCCTGTTTTAGATTTATGCAATTTGATCATTCTCCTAAATCTTAAATTTTAATACATATTTCTACTATTGGCAAAGAAAGGAGAAAAACAGTTATTAAATGCTAAATTGATCTTTAATTCATTCAAATTTTTATTGAGCACCTACCTTACACCATTCTTGGTTAGGAGAATCTGTGCTCCTTGTTGTCAGATTGTTCTAACTTGTAAGCAGAGCTAGAAATGTAGAGTGTGTGTGTGTGTGTGTGTGTGAGTGCAAACTCACATATTTTAATTACGGTCATTTAATCTAACTTTTAAAACACAGTGCAGGCCAAATAAAAGACATTGGTGATCCAATTTTTGACCCCAGGCTGTCACTTGTTTCACTTTGTATTATACCATCATTTCTCTCTCTAATTCTGTGCCTCCTTTAACTGCCTGGCAACTTT
Source organism: Pongo abelii (assembly GCF_028885655.2). Classification (NCBI taxonomy): domain Eukaryota; kingdom Metazoa; phylum Chordata; class Mammalia; order Primates; family Hominidae; genus Pongo; species Pongo abelii. The sequence goes on along the minus strand of NC_071991.2, from coordinate 86,442,633 downwards.
CTCTTATACAATAAAAATTCGAGACTTAAGATCTCAGTCTTCCTCTATATCCCAAGCATTGCCATCATTCTTGGTGGATCTAACAAGGAAAGGATTTCTTAGTCATCACTTTAGTAACTTCATTTCTTAACATCTTCAGTTCCAGTGACATAAACTTCATCTTTACTCCAACAGCCACATCCTGGACCTTATTCTTGATCTGGTTCACTCACTCAATACTGACCCACCACAGACTTCCTGAATCAAAACATTCCTTTCTCCACACACAAACTCTTTCCTCCAGAATCTCTCATATAGCTATGTCCACAGAATTTATTCTTTTACCTTTCTGAGACCACTAGTCCTTAATCCTTTCAAAGGGGGCCTCTCTAATCTTCAGCCTTCACTTCCTGCTCTATTTTCCCTAGACTCTGTGGTCCCCCATATCAACCAGTCTTTTGCCAGTGTCTGTAAAACATCTTTTGTTTTTCTCCCATCAGTTTTTCTTAACTAAATGCCAGTACAGGATGAATTCACAATCTCTTATTTTCTCTATGCCTGCACCCAGACTAAGAGATACCTCAAGCAAAAATTACACAAATTGGCACATTGATATCACAACACATTTTATATCTCCATTGTTGGCAAAGTGCTACTTGCTGCTTGATCTTTTTTTCCCCAACTTTACTGAGCTATAGTTGGCAATTTAAAGTGTATCTATTTAAGGTTTACAACTTTGTGATTTTTATATACACATATATTATGAAATATTTGCCACAATCAAGCAAATGAACATATCACCTCACGTAGTTACAATTTTGTGTGTTGAGAACACTTAAGATCTACCCTCTTAGCAAATTTCAAGGATACAATAGTATTAACTATAGTTCACATTGTTATACATTAGCTATCCAGAGCTTATTTAACTAGCATAAACGAAATTCTGTACCCCTTGACCAACATCTCCCCATATCCTCCTCTCCCCATCCTCTGGCACCATCATTCTACTCTCTGTTTCTACAAGTGTGATATTTTTAGAGTCTACATACAAGTGAGATCATACAATATTTGTCCTTCTGTGTCTGGCTTACTTTACTTAGCATCATGTCCTCAAGGTTCATCTATATTTTTGAAAATGACAAGATTTCCTTCTTTTTTAAGGCTGAATAATATTCCATAGGGGTGTGTGTGTGCGCGCACATGTGTGCGCATGTGTATCACATTTATTTACCCATTCATCCATCAGTAGACATTAGGTTGTTTCCATATCTTGACTATTATGAATAATGCAGAAATGACCATGAGAGTGCACATATCTTTAAGATCTTGATTTCTTTTTCCTTTTTAAAATATATACCCAGAAGTGGGATTACTGGATCATAAAGTATTTCTATTTTTAATTCTTTGAGGAACCTTCATACTGTTTTCCAAGAAGATATAATAGGGAAAAGATAGTCTCTTCAATAATGGTGTTGGGAAAACTGGATATTTACCTACAAAGGAATAAAATTGAACCGTATTTCACAATATCTACAAAAATCAACTCAAAATGAATTAAAAATCTGAATGTAATATCTGAAGCTATAAAACTACAAGAAGAAATCAGAGGAAATACTTCTAGATATTGGTCTGGGCAGTGATTGGGTATGACACCAAAAGCACAGGCAACAAAAGTAAAAATTGACAAATAGAATGGTATTAAACTAAAAATCTTCTGCACAACAAACAGAGTAAAGAGACAACCTGAGGAATGTGAGAAAATATTTGCAAACCATACATCTAATAAGGTATTAATATCCAAAATATGTAAAGAACTCATGCAACTCAATAGCAACAAAATAATAATAACCTAATTTTAAAATAGGCAAAGGATCTGAATAGACATTTCTTCAAAGAAAACATACAAATGGCCAACAGGTATATGAAAAGGTGCTCAAAATCACTAATCATCAGGGAAGTGCAGATCAAAACCATAATGAGATTTCACCTCGCTCCTGTGGCCATTATCAAAAAGACAAGAAATAACAAGTGTTGATGAGAGTGTGCGGAAAAGAAAACCCTTATGCACTGTTGGTGCAAATGTAAATTAGACAACCTTTTTCATGTTTCCTTCCTTAGCTTTCTCATTAATTCTGCAAAATATGTATTTGAAATCTCTCCATTATTTTCAAACTCCACCAACTCATCATTCAGCAAATAGCCTTCCCTCCACCTATAAAGAAAAAACTACAAGCTGCAGAAGGAAACCTTCAATTCTTTGCAACTTCACCTATTCTTTTTCCTTTCTTCCTGTCAGAGAGACGAAGAATCAAATTCCCAAATCTAATGCCTCCCCCAGTGCTCTAGATCCACCCACATCTGCCTCCTCAGGAACCTCCCTCACTATTTATCCTTTTGTTCCTTTCCCTATAGCTTTGTTTTCTCTTGTTCTGTCATTCTTTCAAAGAAAATTTAAACATGCTCAGAGTTCTGCTGTGCAAAAATAAAAGGATCCTATATCTCCCTCCACAACTGCCTTTTCTCATTTACTTTCATTTAAAAATTAAGCACATACTACATAACAGCCACAGTCTTTGAAAACGTTGTCCACTCTTTTTGTCTCCTACTCCTCTCTTCCCATTTACTTCTCCATCCACTGATGTCCAGTTTCTACCATCAGTTCATGTAGTTCTAACTGTTGTGACCAAGACATCCATTCTGGTGAATCCAATAGACACTATGCAGTTCTAATCTTATTTGATGCCTCTGCATCGTGTAACACTGTTGAGCACTCCCTCCTATGTGAAATTCTATCTTCCCTTGATATAGACAGTGCCATGCTTTTTAAGGTCTTTGCTGCTTTTTTTTTTTTTTTAGATGGGATGGGCAGAGAATGGATATCTTCTGTTCATTGCTTAGAAGTTGATATTCTCATAACTTCTCATAACTTCTGTTTTCAGTCTATGAACTCTCTCCCTAATAACCTCATTTATTCCCATGGCCTTAATTGCTACTACTAGTTCAGTGTATTCCTGAGTTTCAGAAAAGTATATATAATTGCAAGGACATTTATCTGCTTAAATATCTCAACCACCACTTATACAAAAATGAACCGATAATTGCTGCCACAAACGTTTTCCTTCTCTGTGTTTCCTATCTCCATGAAAAGCAGCAAAATTCTGCCAGCTAAATAGCTACCCTTCCATGTTTTCCATCCTAGTAAAAAGCAGCAAAATCCCGCTAACTGTAACCCTCCAGTGTTTTCTATCATGGGATAAAGTCACAAAATTCCTGCTAGCTGATCAAGCAAAAACCAATTTAACTCTTCTTCCTCTTCTAGTTGATTCCACCTCCTCAAAATTTGGCAAAGCTGATGCTTCATCAATCTTTGCTGCTATTCTCTTCTAAATTCGAAATGTCATTTTCCCCTTGTGTGATCACTCTAACAGCCTCCTTTATGATCTCCTCACTCCATCTGCCACCACTCTCATCACCTCTGATTCCATTTTCATATGACAGCCTGAGTGACCTTTCAAAAGCTTAGGCACACTTATGTCACTCTCTGGTTTAAAATCCCTCAGCAGCTTATCAATGGTCTCTGAATAAAGTTAAAAGTCCTAGAAGGGCTTGAAAGATCTGGAGAATTTACAGAGGCAAATGTGTTTCCAATTGCAAGCTTGCCAGTGGTTTTTAGGAGATATTTAAGGACATAAAATTCTAAGTTCTATTATCTGCCCCAAAATAATTATAATAATAATACTTAATACTTATATAGCATGTCTATTTTTAAAGCACTTTCATATATATTATTTAATTCATGGCTTTCAAAAGCCCATTTTTGGGATAAGAAAATTGAGAACTCAAGGTTAAGTGGTTTACACAGGGTCAATTATCTGCTAAGTGACATGATTGGTACTCAAATTCCAGTAAAATTAAGTCACTTTGTAGAAGAGACTAATATAAAAAAAATTTTTTTGGAGTTTCACTAAGCAAATGGTTTGGAATGAAATTAAAGCCAGAGTCATCTTATGTTGAATTTTGATAGATGGTAGATAGATATAGATGAGTTTTTATAAAAAGATCCCAGTGCAGAAGTAAAATAACTGTTTAAAAACAAATATCTGATATTTAGAGGAAATATTATTTCTAGGAGAGGACACAGTATTTTTTAGTTTCACTTTATTTTGTCGAAGACTAGCTCTAGCACTAAACTTGATGCATACAAAAGATGTCAGAAAATATAAAGATTTAACTAGTTGCAGCTTTGTCATTTTATTTATTTCAACACTAGAACTGACTTTCAGAATGAAAAAATAAAAATAAAAAAGAAGTTCCTGCCGTAAAATTAATCACTTTTCACTAAATAAAAAGTAAAATGTATGTTGGACTGAAGTGAAGGTTGACTAAAGAGTAGCTGAATAGATAAAGAAGGAGATTCAACATTGTCATCAGAAGATATGAGCACCATACCACAAGGGGAACTCGGAGAACTCTGCCAAGAACAGAATGAATGCCCACTGCCAACACAAACTGACAGAGGGAGCCATGGGAGCCAGTGTGAAATAAAAGACAGAACAGAGCCAATTCAGGTCAACCAGGCCTAATGAAAGACCAGATAAGAGAGGAGATAGAAGCCAACCAAGTGGAAATGCCTGTCTAGATAACAGCTAATGAAAGAACCCACCAAAATTAACTATGAACAAAAGATTGTTCTTATAGCCAACCCTCCAAGTGATTGAAATGCAAATGCTTTCATGAAAGCAGTCTTCTCCAAATAAAGAGAAAATCTAAAATGAAACATTTTTTTTTTTTTTTTGAAAGAGTCTCTTCTCTGTCACCCAGGCTGGAGGTGCAATGGCACAATCTCAGCTCACTGCAACCTCCGCCTCCCAGGTTTAAGAGATTCTCCTGCCTCAGCCTCCTGAGTAGCTGGGACTACCGGTGCGTGGCACCATGCCAGGCTAATTTTTGTATTTTTAGTACAGATGGAGTTTCACAATGTTAGTCAGGCTGGTCTCGAACTCCTGACCTCGTTGTCCTCCCACCTCAGCCTCCCAAAGTGCTGGGATTATAGGCATGAGCCACCGCGCACAACCGAAACTTTTAACATCACGTTTTGAGACAAAAATGATCCTGAAACGCATTTTGGCTTAAGAAGAAATCACTTTAAATTCCATTAGTTCCCTGAATTTAGCAAAAACCTTTGAGAAGAAAGAGTCACAGTGATAATTGCTACTGTTTTCCCAATAATTAAATAAAAACGAAAATAATAATAAAAATTAAAACAAAGAAAATCTTCTGGGGATGAAAAATCAGTGTGACTATATGACCATCCAGAACCAGATTCCTCAATGAAGAGAAGTGTGGTTAAAAGAGCAATCCAAAAACCCCTCAATTTTGAGAGAAAGGTTTTATGCCCAGTTTAAAATAATAAAATAAATGAAACTAAAGAGTAAAATAAATTTTTGGAAAGCCCTTTTTTTATTTCCTGGCCACTGGAATAGACAGAGTTATTCTTATTTTGCTAAATATTTTATCATGAAAAGACTAGGAAATATATCAAACATTACTAGCTTTGGTAACCAAGGTTTTCCTTTACAGCAAAAGATTAAGAAAAGTATTAAGTTGGCACAAAAGTAATTGCAGTTTTTGCCATTACTTTTGTGCCAGCCTAATAATACGTAAAAATTAATTGACTAACAAAAATCGTAGCAGACACCAAAAAAAGTTTCTTCTGAGACTAACTAAAGAAACATTCACATCTTCATGCTGCCAGGAAGACAAACTGCCATACAACCAGAGAGGCTAACTTGGGATTGCATGCATTTACTAGCTTTGAATGATGATGGAGATAAACTCTTTAATTCTGCTTTGAAATCCTGTGAACCCTATAACTTCATTCACAGATATGTGGAGAAAAGAATATTGCTTTCTTTTCTATTAGTTTACCTTGCAAAATTTCACCAGTCAGGTTATACTAGCCCAAACCTCTAAGTTTGCTATTATATATGACCAGAAACTAAAAGCTACTTTTGGTAAGAGCGGAAAATGAGTCACTCTTGGATACCATTGGTGAGACTCCAAACTAGCTACAAACTTTTATAGTATAATTTGGCAAAATCACCAGAATTTAAATTGTACCTGCCCTTTGACTCAGCAATTCAACTTTGGTGAATTTATTCTATGTATATACTTGCTGAAGATACAAGCCTGGGTATTTGGAGCCACATGATTTATACTAGCAAAAAAAATGTCCATCAATAAAGAGGCTGATTAAATAGATTATTATCCATTCATACAATAGAATTTGCACACATTGAAAAGATTGAGGTAGATCTATATTCGTTGCTAAGGAAAGATCTCCAAGGTCAACTAAGATGAAAAAAATCACGTGTAATATACTGTTAATGTATCTTTCCCTTTATTAACAATTTTGAAAACATTTTCCTATGGATATATAAGGATGTATTCATATACGGATATAGTCAGGTATACAATGTTTTTGTAGATTTATACACCAAGATTTCAAACATAGTAAACTGTAGGTTTAGGACCTGAATGGAAATGGGAGGGTAAGTTTTTAATTTTCATCTTACATCTACTATGCCTCTAAATTTTCTTATCATGCACATATACAACATCTTCCAAAGTTTCTATGGGATTTATCCTAGAAGCTGGCATTTAAGACCACTTTTATTTGTCTTTTTCTGATAAAATATAGTTTCAATGCAGCAGAAACTGTCAAATATGAAATAAAAAGGGTCAAATTAATCATGGTAGGGTTGTCTTTGCTCAAAACTAAGCATAAACAAATGCTTATATCTAATCTATATCGTATCCACAGCAATGGCTGACATGATCTTATTCTCTCCCTCATTCCAGAATAAGTATATTCAACAGGGCACTAGTGTTTAATTAAGCACAATTTTCAAAGGCTAGATCAGGCCCCACTAGACATATAAATGCAATATACTTAGTACCATAAAGTTTGCTAATAATGCACATTCATAAGGTAAAAGCCTTTTAATATCAGGGTATTAGGTTAGCTGGAATCCAATTTATGAAAAAACCTTCTACACGTGCTCATTGGTAAGCAATAATGCATTTCAATTCCATCCCGACACAAAACCTCTCAGGTTCCCTTATGCTCTTTTAAATAAGAATCATAAAACATTAATAGAAGTGCTCTCCTAGGTCTCTATTCAAATGTTCCTTGATTTATAGATTTCATTAACGAAGATCAAGCAAATTTCCTTTTGCTAGTATTCCAAAGTGAGACAAAGCTGCTAACACTTGTTTTGTGAAAACTTGCATTATGGCATTTTAAAACTACTTTGTTTTAGGGCTTTGTCAAACTCAGACATGATCTCTTTTCAGGGTTAGGCCTATTTTGATCACTTTTAATAAGTAATAGATGGATGTTTTAACATACCAGGAGATGCAACAGTCAAAGAAATATTCTACTCTTTCCTGTATTTCTTCCCTGACGGCAATGCTTTAAAAAAAATCAATTGTGATATATGTCACATTGCATTTCAGCCCTCTGCTGAAGAAGGAAAATTCTGAGGAGCTGGGACCCCTCCAGTCCTCACTCTGAGCTGGCATGGCCCACACTGGTCATAGGGTGCAGACACACAGAGGACTGCCTACAACTAGGGATTTCTTCAAAGGCAAGAGATATTCTGACCACTGCTTTGCACACTTTGAAATAGAACTAGGAGTGGTGGTAATAGCCAATCATAACTCATTTCCTCTCTGAGGCTGGTTCAAGGGGCATGTCTTTCTCTTTTCCAAAAATGATATTAAACAGCAACCAAGCCTAATTTCCCCCAGAACATTTCTCACATAAATTTTACAAGCACTGTATTTTCTGTCTGTTATGTTTTCTTTCCTGGTAAAAGTGCACACAGATAACAGCTTGATTGTGACACGTGCTTGTGAACAATAAATATTTATTATCATAACACTTCTTTGTTCCCAGCTTGGTGAGTTTGGAGAGATTTTAGGCAAATTAAGGGCAATTTGAGCCTGGATCTCTCAAAACAGTGCTAAATAGAATTGCTGAAGAGATACTTCTCATTTATACCAGAATAAAAATTCATATTTTCACACATATATCGACATTTGCTTAATTCATGCTCACCAGATAATAGTACACCATGTTAAAGAAAATCTGTAGCTATAGAACTACATGTTGAATGGAAAGTGATTTATTTTGAAGTCCTGAAACTGATGACCAAGACAGAATGTTATGCATCTCGGAGAACCTTGCATTTTAGTAACATGTAAAAATATTTTTAATTAATATGAGTATCATTTATCAGCATTGTCTACCCACAGAATATTTAGACACACAAGCTATCTACACACAAAGTATTTTGCACATCTTTAAAAATAGCCTTGTGGCCTTAATTCTTATGTAATACAAACTCTATAGAGTTTATATTGTTTATATATAATTTATGTTGTTTATTCACAAATATTCTATCTCATGAGACTGCCATAAGAATAAGGCATATACTGTTGTATTTCCATTATGGAAATTTCAGAAATAGAGACTCAAAAAGACAGAGTTCTCAGAATCACACAATAGGTTCAAAACTTGTGCCTTTCCGTCTCCGAATCCTAAGCCTTTCTGTAATACCTTACTTACCTGCAATTTAGTAAGACATTATATTAAAAATATTTTGGTTCATATGCTCTATGTACATTGAGCTATAGGATACAATTCCAGTCTTCAAATAACACACTAGTCAGTCAGCTAGCAAATATATATTGAGTGCCCACTACATGCCAAACACTGTTTTAGGCTATAACAGTGAAGATAAATAATCCGTCTTCTTACTGAGCTGATATTCTAGGAAGATAGGAGCAAAAATAGAACACATTAAGACAATTTTAGGTACTGATAATTGCTGAGAAGATGTCTTAGTATAATGTCATAGAAAGTGGCCACTGTGGGACTCTGTTTTAGATAGGGAGGTCAGGGAAGGGCTCTTTGAAGAAAATGGCATGTGAGTTGATACCCAATTGAAGAGAAGAAAGGAGTCATGCTTTGATCTGGGGAAAAGATTGATCCAAGCAAAAGGATAGCAAGTGCAAAAGTTCAGATTTGTGTGTATCCAAAGTAATGGAGGCCTAGTGTGAAAGGGGAGGGTATAAACGGGCCCATCACACAGGCCCTAAAACTTTAGCCTAACAAACCAAGATTTATTTCTTGCACATGTCACATTCCAATAAGAATTGTCTGGGGTGAGAGGTTTGCTCCAGGAAGGCAATGAAGACCCCACCATCCTTTCATCTTGTGGGAATATCATGTTTATCACATGCTCTCCAATTCTGCCACACAATAGGAAAGAGACAGGAGGATCCTAGCTGGGAGAGTTTTATGGGACAGGCCTGGAAGTGATGTCCGCTACTTCTGCTTACATTCCATTGCCCAAACTTGGTCCACATGAAAGGTGAGGAGGATGGGAAATGTAATTTAGCTGTGTGCCCAAGAAGAAGATTAAAAAAAAAGAAAGCAGGATATTGGTAAGTATTAGCATTCTTTGGTGCAGGCTTCATATAATAATTTTTAAAATGATCTTTCATGTACAGTGAGAAGCCACTGGACATTTTAAGCAGAAGAGCAATACAATCTGATTGTTATTCTGAAGGATCACTCGCCTGTTGTGTGGAAGCTAACCTATTATGAGCATTCGGTCAAAGAGACTGGTCAGGAGGCTAATGCAGAACTCAGGGTAAAATTTTAGTTGTTCAATTAGATTGTAACAAGGTAAATTAAGAAAAATTGTCAGATTTTGTATACAGTTATTTGTGGGCACAGGTAGAGTTTACTGACATATTGGTTGCAAGAATGAGAGAAAGAAGAGTCAAAATGACTTATTTTTTCCCTTTCTTTTTGATTGAGCAATTGGTATAATTTATTGAGATATAGTGGCTTAGAGGAAATCAGATTTGGGGTTGGGGTAGGAGAGACCAGAGTCTCTACTTCTATTTGAACACATTAAATTTGAAATACCTATTAGACCTTCAAGTGAAGATATCAAATAAGAAGTTGGATGTGTGAATCTGAAGCTCAGGAGAGTAACTCAGTTCGGAGATACAAATTGGTGGTCATTCATTGAATTGATGGAATATAAAAATTCAGAAATGTTATTTTATATTTGCAAGGAACTAGAGAAACAATGTTTAAGCATATATATTTTACTGAATATGTATAAAAGATAGAAAAATTAAGATAAACATTACTTTCAAGAAAAACTATTTTTGGAAAAATACAGATTAATAAAACCATACTATGAATTTACATCACGATATGGGTATAATTTCTTGTTTGCAAATAATATAAACATAGTGCTTTTGGCTATAATAATACAAAAAAATAGCTTTTGTGTAAATCTTAAATAGGGATAGATGGCACTATATAAGCATATCATATATTTTCTGATTTTAGCTCTTGGAAAAAATAAAAGCCATGGCTCAAAATTTAAAGTGATATATAGGAAATCAAGCTTCTTGATATTGCCACTAAAGCCTAGAAATATTAGACACCATAGAACTAAACCCAATCACATTCAAAAGAAATAGTGGACATTCAAAGAGCTTATTCCAATTGGGAAAACTTATTATGAAAGTATTCCACTAAATGAAATGTATCACATTTTATTTTTAGTTCAAAAAAGCGTACTTACATATTTCTAAATTTTTAATTCAGTGCATAAAAATAACTTTAAAAGCTTCAGTAGCTGAAATTTTTTCTTAATTGCATCAAAATATTTTAAGAGTATCTTTTCATCTTGAACTCAGTATAGCACAAAAATGTTCACTATCTCATGGGTGGCTTTTGCAATGCCAAAGTTGGTTCTTCCCCAGTATATTTGACTTCATCTTACTACCAGTTTTCACATGAATTCTTTGAGGGATGGAGTGATTTTGCTGCTGTTTTTTCACTGGGAATTACTTAGTCCTAAATCTTCTGGAAAGATAAGGCAAAGAAAAGCAAGAGTACTCATTGAAATAGAAAAAGAAGGCTTACTTATGTTTTAGATATCATAGTTTTTTTTAATAAGGGACTAAGCAGTTCATTTTATCTCTGTTAACTGATCAACCAAGCAGCCAGTCACGTATCTGACTTTAATGATTTGTCTTGAAGAGACAAGTTTTTTAAGTAATTAGTTGGTCAATGTAATCACCATTTAAAAGAAGAAAAAAGCATTACCAAAACTTTAGGCAAAAATAAAAAGAAAGTGAAAATAACAAACTTCACCAATATTAAAGAGGAGTTATTGAAAATTATGAAACTCTTCCTATGAAGTTAAAATTGTGTTATTAATTGTTTCTAATAATCTTCTTCTCTGAGTGTAAATACATTATCTTTAATTAAAATCCCAGTGAGGGGCCTTTATAGCATGACTTAACTCTTCCCCAGTGACTATTTTTAAAAGTGCATATTTGGAGCGGATACAAGAGCTTTGGATCACACAAATATCAAGACCTTCCACACTCCCCACACGAAAGCATACAGACAAATGCTGCCTGGAGCACCATAAAAGCAGTTTAATCAAGGTCAGTCTCTTATACAAAATGCTTACAAGTTCATCCCAACATTTCTTTAACCAAGAAAAAATAGATTTATTACATTATAACATTATATTGAACTCACCCCTCAGAAGCAAACCAAATCCCCGCAAATGAGAAACAGTTTTAAGGACACAATCCTTAACATGGTATTCAAGGCCCTCCTTGATATATTCCACAAACCCCAACATATCCCCCACAAATCTTACATGTGCACTTTCTATCAGTCAAACCTCACTCGATTCCCCAACCCACGGCTTTGTCTGCCGTCTTATTCTACCGTATCTGTATTTTCCAAATAGTACACATACCAAGGGCTATTTCATAAGATACATCTTCCTAACAAATGTCAATGATCTTCTTATGTTTTGATTTGGGCAGGCACCCAGACACACACACCCACATACACACACACACACACACTCACTCTACACCCTTCAGATTTCCACCACACTGCTACACCTCTACAGAGCACTTATCACATTCTGATGATGTAGTATTTTGAGTTCATTTTACCTATTTTAAGTAGGCAAAAAGCCTACTTAGAAGTATAGCACAAGAACTCACTGAAAAGAGTAAGTAGTAGTGAAGCAGATACTGGAGTAGGGGTCAGAAGACTAGTTTGAAACCCACTTAGCAAAAGCTTAACTTCTCTCTATTTCTCTCCCTCACTCTCTCTCTCCCTCTCTTTTTCTCTCTCAACTTGCTTTTATTGACCTGTAAAACCAGTGTATCAGAAATTACTTTGTAGTAGGATTATGAGGCTTAAATTGGTAATATATGAGAATCCTACAATATGAAGCAAATGTAAGCATAAAGCATTATTATTATATACTATGTACAATGTACCTCTTGTACAGCAAATGTTCAAAAGTCATTTTTATATTCTTGTCACATTGAAAAAAGAAAGACATGAAATATTGTGAAACAATAGTAAATTTACAGTAAGTCCAAGTCCAATTGGAAATCAGGCAAATAAATCAAAGGTCTCAAAAATATATGAGTTTGTTGATGTCAATAAAATAAATGTTCTCTCATCCACCCTTCCATTCTATTTGGTTGTCACAATAGCACAAAAGGACACCTGAGGGTTAGAAAATGTAAGAAATAATTCTGATGTGGATCAAGGCTCAACCACCTAGAAATGAAGATAGTGTGTTCCCTTGAGTGCTCTGCAGTGCACTTGCTACTAACCAGGAGGTTCTATTCCCACCAAAAGGGTTAGGATAGATAGATAGAAAACATGATTTATGATAGAGGCAAAAATATAGATAACAAAGGTAAATGTGTAATTTGAATGCTATTTTTTTAAGAAAAGAAACTGAAGAAAATGTGAACTCAGAAAAAGAATGTTTTCATAGAGCAAAGTATTTTACATACCAACTGTATAAAAAGTCAGCCTTCTGTATCCATGGGTTCTACATCCATGGATTCAACAAACCATGGATCAAAAATATTTGGGAAAAAATAAAAAATAACAGAACAACAATAAAAATACAAATTTTAAAAACAATACAGTATAACAACTATTCACGTAACATTTACAGTATACTAGGTATTATAAGTAACCTAGAAATGATTTAAAGTACACAGGAGAATGTGTAGGTACATAAGGCAAATATTACACAAGGGACTTCAGCATCTGCAGATTCTAGTATTTGCAAAGGATCCTAAACCAATCCCCACAGATTATCAGAGATGACGATACTGTATCATACAGTAAAATAATAATTGATATTTATAATAATGATTATAAGTCATTAATAGTTGTATGTTCTATATTCTTTAATTAGGTGGAGATGCTTATAGTACTTCATAAAAATATTTCATACAAAATTATATAAAAATGAAGTTTCAGTGCTTTCATTATCTAGAAAATTTACTCTTCTGAAAAGAATTATTTGCAGCAATATCAGATAAATGAAACATTGAGCTAATTAAGCAAAATATTTTGTATAATTTCTGTCTAATTATTTAAAGAAAGTGCTTAAAGAGTACTTTAAACAAGATTTCAGGAAGCTGCTAGTGCCTGCATTCTCCTTGGAATAGTTAGGAATAAGCAAAAGAGAAGATGAGGCTCTAGGACAAATGAACACCATTATTAAAGATGTGGAGGAATGGACATATGAGGCCTGTTCATAAAAACATAGAGACTAATGTGGGGAATAATAATTAAGAGTAAATAAGGTGCCCAGAATGTAGAGAGAGGCTTAAAAGTCATGCCGAGAAATGTAGTTGTAACAGAAAATGAGATAGAGCCATTGAAAGCTTCTGATCTAGCAGCAATTTTATAAAAGCATTATTTAAAAAACACTTTGTTGTTTTTATTCTTTTTTTTATTATACTTTAAGTTTTAGGGTACATGTACACCACGTGCAGGTTTGTTACATATGTATATATGTGCCATGTTGGTGTGCTGCACCAATCAACTCATCATTTAATATTAAGTATATCTCCTAATGCTATCCCTCCCCCCTCCCCCCACCACACAACAGTCCCCAGAGTGTGATGTTCCCCTTCCTGTGTCCATGTGTTCTCACTGTTCAATTCCCACCTATGAGTGAGAACATGCAGTGTTTGGTTTTTTGTCCTTGCGATAGTTTGCTGAGAATGATGGTTTCCAGCTTCATCCATGTCCCTACAAAGGACAGGAACTCATCATTTTTTATGGCTGCATAGTATTCCATGGTGTATATGTGCCACATTTTCTTAATCCAGTCTATCATTATTGGACATTTGGCTTGGTTCCAAATCTTTGCTATTGTGAATAGTGACACAATAAACATACGTGTGCATGTGTCTTTATAGCAGCATGATTTATAATCCTTTGGGTATACCCAGTAATGGGATGGCTGGGTCAAATGGTATTTCTAGTTCTAGATCCCTGAGGAATCACCACACTGACTTCCACAATGGTTGAACCAGTTTACAGTCCCACCAACAGTGTAAAAGTGTTCCTATTTTTCCACATCCTCTCCAGCACCTGTTGTTTCTTGACTTTTTAATAATCACCATTCTAACTGGTGTGAGATGATATCTCATTGTGGTTTTGATTTGCATTTTGCTGATGGCCAGTGATGATGAGCATTTTTTCATGTGCCTGTTGGCTGCATAAATGTTTTCTTTCGAGAAGTGTCTGTTCATATCCTTTGCCCACTTTTTGATGGGGCTGTTTGTTTTTTTCTTGTAGATTTGTTTGAGTTCATTGTAGATTCTGGATATTAGCCCTTTGTCAGATGAGTAGATTGCAAAAATGTTCTCCCATTCCGTAGGAGGCCTGTTCACTCTGATGGTAGTTTCTTTTGCTGTGCAGAAGCTCTTGAGTTTAATTAGATCCCATTTGTCAATTTTGGCTTTTGTTGCCATTGCTTTTGGTGTTTTAGACACGAAGTCCTTGCCCATGCCTATGTCCTGAATGGTATTGCCTAGGTTTTCTTCTAGGGTTTTTATGGTTTTAGGTCTAACATGTAAGTCTTGAATCCATCTTGAATTAATTTTTGTATAAGGTCTAAGGAAGGGATCCAGTTTCAGCTTTCTACATATGGCTAGCCAGTTTTCCCAGCACCATTTATTAAATAGGGAATCCTTTCCCCATTGCTTGTTTTTGTCAGGTTTGTCAAAGATCAGATGGTTGTAGATATGCAGCATTATTTCTGAGGGCTCTGTTCTGTTCCATTGGTCTATATCTCTGTTTTGGTACCAGTACCATGCTGTTTTGGTTACTGTAGCCTTGTAGTATAGTTTGAAGTCAGGTAGTATGATACCTCCAGCTTTGTTCTTTTGGCTTAAGATTGACTTGGCAATGCGGGCTCTTTTTTGGTTCCATATGAACTTTAAAGTAGTTTTTTCGAATTCTCTGAGGAAAGTCATTGGTAGCTTGATGGGGATGGCATTGAATCTATAAATTACCTTGGGCAGTATGGCCATTTTCACGATATTGATTCTTCCTACCCGTGAGCATGGAATGTTTTTCCATTTGTTTGTATCCTCTTTTATTTCACTGAGCAGTGGTTTGTAGTTCTCCTTGAAGAGGTCCTTCACATCCCTTGTAAGTTGGATTCCTAGGTATTTTATTCTCTTTGAAGCAATTGTGAATGGGAGTTCACTCATGATTTGGTTCTCTGTTTGTCTGTTGTTGGTGTATAACAATGCTTGTGATTTTTGCACATTGATTTTGTATCCTGAGACTTTGCTGAAGTTGCTTATCAGCTTAAGGAGATTTTGGGCTGAGACGATGGGGTTTTAAGAAGAGACTGAATTAGTGAGACTGAAGATAAGGAAGCCAGTGAGCAAGTTCTTGGTGTCACCCAGTAATTAAGTTCTGGGATATTATTGGAAAATGATCCTTCCTTCTTTAAGTATTGATCCATACATGAAGCAATCTTATGAAAAGAATTATCATGTAGACAGTATACAACTGTGAAAGAAAAATATCTTGGGCCCTGAAAATCACTAAGCTAAATAGAAAACTCAGGCTGGAAACTGCTCAGGGAAAACCTGCCTCCCATTCTATTCAAAGTCATCCCTCTGCTCACTGAGATAGACGCATATTCTGTTTGGCTCCTTTGGAAAGGCTTACCAGAAACTCAGAAGAATGCAACCATTTGTCTCTTACCCACCTGTGACCTGGAAGGTCTCTCCTTGCTTCGAGGTGTCCCTGCCTTTCTGGATGGAACCAATTTACTTCTTACATATGTTGATTGATATCTAATGTCTCCCTAAAATGTATAAAACCAAGCTATGCCCTGACCACCTTGGGCACAAGTTGTCAGGACTTCTTGAGACTGTGTCATGGGTGCACATCCTCAACCTCGGCGAAATAAACTTTCTAAATTAACTGAGACCTGTCTCAAATTTTCAGAGTTCACACAAAATATATGAAGACACAAAAGTTAATTAGTATTGCTTCAATGTCTCCAGCCCTTTAATTTCTTGCCCACGAAAGAAAATTCTAGCTTAGCCCATTCTCTCTTTCCCGTCATGCTCTATTTGGGGGATTCAGAAGGGTTCTTTGGAAGCCTTTCAATTGAATAAATCAAAAGAAGAGTCAGAAGTCTGCAGCTAGGGAAGAGGTTTTTAGGGGATTCTGGAAAACGTAGAAAGCTTAAAGTATGGGAATATCAAAGCAAACATTTTACTGGACAATGTTAAACAGGCAACAAAAACTTTATTCAAGACTATTGCAGTACAGCCATTTTGGAGAACAGTACAGTGGTTCCTCAAAAAACTAAAAATAGAATTACCATATCATCTAGCAATACCACTGCTGGGTATACACAAAAGGAAATGAATTCTGTTGAAGGGAAGTCTGCACTCCCATGTTCACTGCAGTATTATTCACAATACCCAAGTTGTGGAAACAACCTAACAGTTCACCAATGGATAATCAATTTTTAAAATATGTCATCTATACACAACAAAATACTGTTTAGCCTTAAAAGAAAAAAAAAACAGGAAATTCTACCATTTGTGACATGGATGAACCTTGAGGATATTTAGTTGAAATAAGCCAAGCACAGAAAGACAAATGCCATATGATCTCACTTATATGTGGAATCTAAACGGGTTGAACTCACAGAGGTAAAGTGTAGAATGGTGGCTCCTGGAGGCTGGGAGTTGAGGGGAGGAAGATGGGGAAATGGGAGATGTTGTTGAATGGGTACAAAGTTACAGTTAGAAGGAATAAGTTCTGGATGTTCTATTTCACAGCAAGGTGACTACAGTTAATAATAATATATTGTACATTTTAAAAATAGCTAAAAGTGAAGATTTTAGATGTTCTCATAGCAAATAAACAATAAATATTTGAGGTGATGGATATGCTAATTACTCTGACTTGATCATTCCACAGTGTAACATGTGAACAACACTTTGTTTTTTTGTTTTGTTTTTGTTTTTGTTATGGAGTTTCACTCTTGTTGCCCAGGCTGGAGTGCAATGGCGCGATCTTGGCTCACTGCAATCTCCACCTCCCGGGTTCAAGCAATTCTGCCTCAGCCTCCCAAGTAGCTGGGATTACAGGGGTGTGCCACCATGCCCAGCTAATTTTTCTATTTTTAGTAGAGATGCAGTTTCACCATGTTGGCCAGGTTGGTCTCGAACTCCTGACCTCAGGTAATCCACCCACTTCAGCCTCCCACAGTGCTGGGATTACAGGCATAAGCACCACATCCAGCCTGTAAACAACACTTTGTAGCCCATAAATATATACAATTACTGTTTGTCAATTAAAAATAAAGCTTTACAAAAAGAATATTGCAATAGGAGAAGGAGGCCTGAACTCAGTGTAAAGGCAATGCTTCTGAAACAAACACCTGGGAAGTTTTTAAGAGCTGAGACAGAAGGGTCTTAGACCATCTGTGTTTGCTGGTTGGTTTTACCCAAAGAGAGAGTCAACATTCTCATACCTTCATGACAGGAGATAGTTTTACAACTGGAAGCAAGGTGCCCACCGAAGTTAGGTTCCTACTCTCCCACAGAAACTGGGATACAGAAGGTCTAACTTCCTTGACAATTACATATCAAAGAGATGGCTGTAGATCTTTGAGAAAGACAATCCTGGGTGGTAAAACTGGCAGAAGGCTTTTTAAAAAGTTTTGCAGCACAAAGGAGCAGCGAACCGTTTATAATTACAAGTTTTCTAAAGTGAATGTTTTACCTTAGAAAGGGAGATCAGGGGCATAGAGGTCGGAAGCAGCCTATTTAAACGTTTGGGGGAGCTGAAGGAAACACTAAGGCTATCTTGGTCAAATGCAATTGCTTTGAATAAAAAAAGTGAAAAAAATAATTTAAGAGTTATTACTGGCATAAACAAAAGTAGTGCTATTCATAATGTTTGAGAAATACAAGTGAAAAACTTTTTAAATCCCAGGATTTTAAAATTCCTTTTTAAAGGAAAATTTTTAAATCCCAGGATATCCAAACTCCTTATGTAAAAGGAAAGTTTAAGCTTGAAGGCTGAGTCTCCCTCTTCCAAATGACTAGTTATGACAACATTATGCATCAGCCAAAGTAAAAGGCCTCAGGCGTCTATGAAGGGCCACCCCCACAGATCATTTCTAAGTAAATTCTTTGCTAGCCTCCCATAAACAAGGACATCCCAATTGTCATTTTAGGTCTACAATCTAAGTCTAGCTCCTAAAACTAAAGTCTGTTCAATTCCACACTGATAACGTCCACTACAAGCTTACCTTCCCAGATGCAGAACAAACACAAGATGAGATTGTCTTTGCTCCTCCACCTAACTGATTTTTCCTTTACTGCCTTTTTTCTCTTTATTTACCTTATCTTATATAAAATGGTAGTCTCACAAAAATGTGACCATTTGCCTAACTGCCTACCTGTTCCTCTTCCTACATGTCTCCTTCCACCCATTTTAACGAAATAGATAAATACTAAACCTCCTGAAAAGCTCCTTGGAATGACAGCCACAGATACGGCTTATGATTTTCCCAGATGTGCCCTAAAACTGGCTTAGTAAACCTCGAATGATTGAGATTGAGATTTTTGTCTCAGTTATTCATTTCAGTTACCATTATGAAATTATTTTTTGGTTATAGTTTTTCTATTACAATACTACATGGAGACTAGATTGTAAGCCTTTTTGAGTGTTACACACTAGTATTAAAATACCAACTGCCAGAATAAAAACTAGCATATCAGATTAAACTTGGAGTAGCCTCCCAAAAATTATCCTAACAGAAAATTATTTTCCAAAGCAAGAAAACTATCTTGATCTGAGATATGTTGATTAAAGAAGTCAATACATTAGAAAAAGTTTTTCTAGGAATCCAGAAAACAAAATTTAATAAATAGTATTAATATTGTATCCCAATAAAGAAGATATTGAAAATCTTTGTGGCTATTAAAATAACTGCTGAGAAGATATCCCATTTAAACTATATCCTCTACCAACTTCCCTGTTTAATGAAGATGTACAATATTATATATTTGCAAGTTCTTAGAAAAGAAGGGAAGATTTTTTTTAATTCCAGGTACATAAGGCTACATATGATAAATTGTGTTTTTTTAACAAAGTTGGTTTTACACTCAGAGTTTCATTAAGAGTTTTACATGAGAGACTGAAGACAATCCATAACTGGCATAGCTGTTTTCTTCCCCCAACCCAGCCCACACCACCCTCACACCAGCCTATCTGCTTGCATGAATAGACAAAAATGCCAAAAGATCCTCAGCTCAGGCCAAATTGCATGAAAAAAAAAAAGTGACTGAAGCAAGAAAGTGCTAAAGATTGTTTCCTCTGAAGCCTTTATGTGACGTCCCTAACCTGCAAAGTTCCCAACCTCTAAACTTCCCATATTCTTGCTCTTACAGTGTCAAGGGAATGGACTGGACTTTTTGCATATGAATGAATGGGTAAGAGTAGGAGGGGCTGTAAAAGGAGGTTCCCTCAAAGTCTCCATTAAATACTCATTAAAGTCCTCCTTTGTAAACTGTAAATCCCTCATCAGACATCACTGATCATCTGTTGGGCTTAATGATCTACCAATAAAAACTAATTTGATCTTAATTGAATCTCAATGTGAATGTTTTTTAGAAATAAACAAATTACAATTTTCTATATATACCAATTTTTCTCATTGTTGCCTTTTCAGTGACTTTTCATTAAACCTCAGATACTGGTTCATCAAATCAGTAATATGTTATGAGCTTCCTTATTTCTCTAACTCCCTAATTCCTTCTTTTCCCATATTTTGGGGTACTGGAAAATTTAGGAATCAACAAGCAAAAACCAAACAATCCCATTAATAAATGGGCAAAGGACATGAACAGACACTCGAAAAAAGACATACATGCAGCCAACAAAGATATGAAAAAAATGTTCAACATCACTAATCATTAGAGAAATGCAATTCAAAATTACAATGAGGATATCATCTCACACCAGTCAGAGTGGCTATTTTTTAAGTCAAAAAATAACAGATGCTGGTGAGGTGGTGGAGAAAAGGCAACACTTATACACTGCTGGTGGGAATGTAAACTAGTTCAGCCACTATAGAAACCAGTTTGGAGATTTCTGAAAGAAGTTAAAACAGAGCTGTCATTTGACCCAACAATCCCATTACTGGGTATGTGTCCAAACAAAAATAAATCATTCTAACAAAAGGACACATGCACTCATATGTTCATTGCAGCACTATTCACGATAGCAAAGACATGGCCTCAACCTAAATGCCCATCAACAGTGGACTGAATAAAGAAAATGTGGTACATATAAACCACAAAATACTACACAGTCATAAAAAGAGTGAGATCACATCCCTTGCAGCAACATGGATGGAGCTGGAGGCCATTATTCTAAGTGCACCAACACAGGAACAGAAAACCAAATACCACATGTTCTCACTTATAAGTGTAAGATAAGCACTGAGTACATATGAACACAAAGAGGGAAACAACAGACACCAGGGCCTATTTGAGAGTGGAGTGTGGGAGAAGGGTGAGGATCAAAAAACTACCTATCGGGCACTATGCTTACTACCTGGGTGATGAAATAACCTGTACACCAAACCCTTGTGACATACAATTTACCCTTATAACAAACCTGTTCAGGTACTGCTTGAACTTAAAAGTTAGAAGAAAAAAAATTAAATTAAAAAGAAAAAGATTATGAAACCTGTTGGACAGATTTTTAAAAACTCCTTGAAGTTCCTGCCTACCCCATGGAAAAGCAAAATGAATGCAAGAACTTTTGTCTTTTTCCTCATAATAAAGGAAATGTAGAAGAGGAGAGGTGTCATTTCTTTTTTTTTATTATTATTATTATTATTATTATACTTTGGAGGTGTCATTTCTTCTTGCAAGGTAGGAACTTAGAAAATAAGTTGGACTAGAATGTATTTATTTATGCTGATAATGTTATCATTACAATTTCCCTGCTTTCAGAAAAACCAAAAGTCCTTATCCGTCCACTCAATTTAACTTGTCAAATATTCATGAGTACCTCTAGAGAAAATATATTCTGCTAAACGCTGTGGGAGATTTAAAAAATAGTGACACATACTTGTGTCCTAATTGTAGAAATAAGACATGTTTACAATTTTATTTCAAGGCTGAATGTGTAAAGAGAGGCATATAAAAAGTCACATGGATGGTTCAAAGGGAAAAACAGCTTCTCTCCATTTGAAGAGAACCATTCTGCCAGTCTAGTTCTGTGTTAAGATATGTGACTTCAATAAGTTTCTTTGGCCAGGGAACATAAAACAAAAAATAAGTGTATATTAATTATTAGTGATCAATTTCTGAGTTGAGAGAAAGGGCTAGAGAACTTGGACTAAGGGGCAGGCAAGTTTTCATATTGCTCTAGAGGACAGAATAAAGATTTGGATCTAGAAAAACCTTGGAGGCCAATTTCAGAGGTTTATAGTGTCAAATTGGAACCAACCCAAATGTCCAACAATGATAGAATGGATTAAGAAAATGTGGCACATATACACCATGGAATACTATGCAGCCATAAAAAAAGATGAGTTCATGTCCTTTGTAGGGACATGGATGAAGCTGGAAACCATCATTCTCAGCAAACTATCGCAAGGACAAAAAACCAAACACTGCATGTTCTCACTCATAGGTGGGAATTGAACAATGAGAACACTTGGACACAGGAAGGGGAACATCATACACCAGGGCCTGTTGTGTGGTGGGGGCAGCGGGGAGGGATAGCATTAGGAGATATACCTAATGTAAATGACGAGTTAATGGGTGCAGCACACCAACATGGCACATGTATACATATGTAACAAACCTGCACGATGTGCACATGTACCCTAGAACTTAAAGTATAATTTTATAAAAGAACAAAAAAAAAGGTTTATAGTGGTAAATTGTGGACATTGAGGGATATAGTGTGAAACAAATACAGGGTTGGGTCATCAAATCAGATTCACAGTGATCAGAGATCCTACCCAGAATCAAACCATACTAGTAAGTTTAAAGAGAAAGAAAATCATGACAGAGGGGAAGGATGGAAAAGCTGGGATAGCCAGTGTCACTCTCAGGTCATTTTGTGATGCATTAGTATCCGCTCTGATCTAGATTTAACATGAGCTCTAAGTGTTGCATGCAGAGCATTGCTTGCATAAAAGCGAGCCATCACTGTCAAAATATCTGAATTTTTTTTTTTTTTTTTTAGACGGAGTCTCGCTCTGTCACCCAGGCTGGAGTGCAGTGGCACGATCTTGGCTCACTGCAAACTCCACCTCCCAGGCTCATGCCATTCTCCTGCCTCAGCCTCCCAAGTAGCTGGGACTACAGGCGCCCACCAGCAAGCCCGGCTAATTTTTTGTATTTTTAGTAGAGACAGAGGTTTCACCGTGTTAGCCAGGATGGTCTCGATCTCCTGTCCTCGTGATCCGCCTGCCTCGGCCTCCCAAAGTGCTGGGATTACAGGCGTGAGCCACCGCGCTCGGCCAAAATATCTGAATTTTATACTCAGTTACTAGTTTGTGTGACGTTTTCCAGGTAGCCTGCCCCATAAATTCACACATTTCCAGGTTTATTTAACATAAGCAATCCTAGACAGACCAGATACATGTGCAAAAGTTCCCCATATATAAGAATTCTCCCACTATTAAATAGCAGCAGATCTTTCTTTAGAATGTTTACAAGGGTTTTTGATGGATCTTTTCTTCCAAGGGCATCCCACAGCAGGGTGAGAAAATGACTTGTAGGTCTATGGCTAACATTTTTCTTTCCAGTCCACACTCTGACTTTAGTCACTACTCCCTTGGTACATATTTCTCAAGCATCTTTTCATTATTTGTCTTAAGGTATTTTATACAAATGAATAAGTCTACCAACATCCTGACAACTACCATGTTTTGAAACATCCAACGGGGAGTAGGAATGTCCTCTACAAAGGATGTTAATTGCAACTATATGTTTTTCACAAGTCTTTTGCTGTTCTCTTACAAGTTTGATTACTCTTTTTCCTCTATCACCTATAGTTATTTGAACCATTGATATGTGTTGATGGAGGCAAACAAAGCTGAGTTCACTTTTATTTCTGGCCAATTGGTTTCCATATGTAATATTTACAGTCTCCAAGTTAGCCTCCCAAAGTATTTTCTAATCATTAATTTTCTATCAATTAACAAGGCATTTGTTATACTATATAGCTGTGACAGCAAGATTAAAGTAACATTTAACATACCATGAAATTAGATAAAAATTATAGTGTCATTCCCTCCCAACCATTCCCTCCCAACAGAAATGATATTTTTTCCATGTGCCACATGTTTCCAAATGCCTTAGGAGGTTATTGTTCAGAATACTCTAGATTCCATCTGGTTTTTGATATAACCATATCCCAGCTACCAGTGTACAGGTATTTACAGACACAGCTTTCCATGTGGCATTTTTTAATATCCTCCTTCTATTTCACATAATTATGACACAGCGTGTTCATTATCTGTTTTATCCAAACCAATTACAACCTGAAAGCAAATTCACTTTGCATTTGTGACACCTAGGTCATTACACAATGATGATAGAAGTCTCATCGTCCAGTGACAACCTGCTATAATTTAGAATT
Organism: Pongo abelii; assembly: GCF_028885655.2. Lineage (NCBI taxonomy): Eukaryota > Metazoa > Chordata > Mammalia > Primates > Hominidae > Pongo > Pongo abelii. Next base: position 86,418,539 of record NC_071991.2, on the reverse strand, counting down.
AGCATAGTGTTCCCATAGTGTACCTTCCCAACCTGGCTTTTGACCATTCTTGACCACTGGCCTTTAAAAACATCAGAATAAATAGTGACTAGAATATCTGATAATTCTTCTTTGATAAGAGTATGAACCCTTTCCCAGGATTGCCAACGATTATAGCACTCCAATAGAATAATTATTCAATTAGTTTATTTACTTATAGCTTTAGAATCCCCTCAAAGTGATTTTTGTGGCCAACCTCTTAGAAAAGCACTCCCTTTAGTGTCACTGTTTGGGTTATCAAGTCTTTTTCTTAATGAGGACAATCATCCCAGAACATTATTTCAGACTGACCTACATATTTATTTCAAAATCAAAGCCATCTCTTAAAATCTCTACAGAACATCTGGTATGCCATGGCCATTGGTGATCAAGCTACCACATATGTTGCTGCCATTTCACTTGTATGGGATTGGTACCATTTGGAAAAACAGTCTGAAATGGAAAATTTTGTGTGCCCCATGAGGCTATCAGTTGTATATATTTTACCTGCAAACACAGCTCCATCTTACTGCACCAAAAGGCGTCACATAAACATCCTTGTGTACCTCCAGAAGGGACTTACTAGTAATATAGGATTACTGGGTTCCATATTAGCTTTTTTAAAGTGCATTTCATCCACATTCACATTTGATATACTCGAAGGAACAAAACAAGCTCTAATATACTTGACAAATGGCATCAATCTGCTTTCCATCTTATCCAGATAGCTGTTACAGCAATATGTCACCATGACTTAAGCCCACACAGAATTCTTAAGCTCTGCTGTTTGGCATTCTCTGCCCTAGAAGATTCATGGTAGTATTTCTCTCAAGTCAATTGAGAAATAACCAGAATGGCAAATTCAGCTTGTAAACAATGAGCTGAATGATAGTAGTAGTCAGCTGTCAGTAAGTTGATTCATCAGGAAATGCTGTGTCAGTTCTTTTCTTAAATTACCCAAGTGGAGTCCAATTTCTCTTCCTTAGACAAAACAGATCAGGAGGTTTCTCCCATACCCACCATTACTCATCACCAGACTTGAGAGAGATAGCTAAGAGTATTCTTCTCTTGTACTTATTACATTCCTCTCTGGGATCATGTCCCACCTCTGTTTGCTGTGATACACTCCATTTCCATTTATTACCTGCTCCCTTTATGCTTTTTCCCACGGTTGTGTTTCTTATCTGAAATGTACTGTTGAACCATAACACTGGCAATAACAAAATCTTTCCTAATGCTGCTCCTTGACCTCACTCCCTGGGATAACTTATCAACCCATAACATCTCTGCCATTCAACAGAATCTAGAACTACTGACATGTCCCCAATCATCAATTTTAAGAATCCACAACAATAATTAAAGAATGTGTTACAGGTTGTTGCTAACACCTCCTTTTCCATTGCTTAAGAAACTGAGTCAAATGGGAGGCAGAAGTGCCAAATTTCAGCCAAATTCAGCTTTGCCCAAGATCAAAATTTATTAACGTAATGACTCAATTTTTATTTTTATTTCATTCAAAGTTTATGAAGTTTCTTTTCTTAAATAACTTTATTGATTATGAAATAAATATGTGGGATTAGGTTAAAACATTAAAACCAAATTGACTTATTTCTTCTGACATTCTATAGCAGACATAAGTATTCTCTGAGATTTTTGTAAGAACTTCCTTGTATGGAGAAGTTCCACAGTAGCTGTTAGAAGCAGGAGTAAAATTATGACTCTGGAAGTTTAATCACTGCAGTCCTCGCCTGGCCTTCACACTGAAGTGCTGGAAAGCTCTGGGCAAATTATTTACTCTCTCAGTGTTTATTTCTCCAACTGAAAATTAGGTTGAACTAGTAATTTTTTCTGTATTGTTTGTGATATTTTAGGAAGATATCACCTTTGACGGTTTTCTATTACTTAAGAACTTGAATCAAGTTGCAACTTCTTAGCAAGACATACAAGTTACTTCACAATCTGTGACCCCCCCCCCCCGCCAAAACGCTTCATTTTAACTCCTATTAGTCCCTTTATATACACCAATGTCAGCAACCTTTTTCTGTAAAAACTGAGTAGCAAATATTTTCACCCTGGCAGGCCATATAGTCTCCATCAGAACTACTTAACTATTTTAACCCAGAGACAGTTTCATTTTCAAACTGCTGATAAAGACATTCCTGAGACTGGGCAATTTACAAAAGAAAGAGGTTTATTGGACTTACAGTTCCACCTGGCTAGGGAGGCCTCACAATCATGACAGAAGATGAAAGGCATGTCTCACATGGTGGCGGCAAGAGACAGAATTAGAGCCAAGCAAACGGGTTTCCCTTTATCAGATTATCAGGTCTCGTGAGACTCATTCACTGTCATGAGAACAACAAAGGAAAGGCCTGCCCCCATAATTCAATCACCTCCCACTGGTTTCCTCTCAGGACACATGGGAACTGTGGGAGTTACAATTTAAAATGAGATTTGGGTGGGGACACAGCCAAACCATATCAGGCAGCTATAGACAATATGTAAATGAAAGAGCATGGCTATGTTCTAACCAAACTTTCTTTATGGACACCGAAATATGCATTTTATATAATTTGCATGTCACAAACTACTGTTTTTATTTTTTTCAACCATTTTGTACAGTTCATGGGTCTCACAAAAGCAGGCAGTGGGCTGGATTTAGCCCTTGAGCCATAGTCTGCCAATCCCTAATGTACACTGTGCTTACATCATGCAAAATGTCTCTCCATTTCCTCAATAATTAAAGAATTTTCAAGGTTCAATGCCATTGCACATAAGGATTCCTTTGCCTAAAACATCATTATTTCCACACCCTCATTCTTTCCTGACAAATTCCTACAGGCCAATCAAAGGTTGCTCACCTAGTATCCCTCCCCAAATCTTCTGCAATCTTTCTATCTCAATATGACAGCATCGACCATTCAGTGGGTTAAACCAAATACCTTACTCATGCTTGATTATTTCTCTCACATCTCACATGCAATTCATGAGAAAAATCTTCCCTGTACTATTCCAAAATACATCCCAAAACCTACACTTCTCCGTATGACAGTCTGAGACACCATCATCTCTCCCACAGACTGTTTCCAACACATAAGCCAGAGTGCTATTCCTGAAACATGCTTCACATGCTCCCATCTCAGGACATTTTTCATTTGCTATTCTTCATGCCACAAACATTCTTCCCAGAGACATTTCCAAAAATCATTCACCTGCTTCAAGTCTGCGAAAATAGTAAAATTTCAGAGACAATTTCTAAACACTCTTTAAAAATTTCAAACTCCACCACTCCCAAAATTCCATATCTTCTTTCCTGGTTTATTTCCTTCTTCACATTTACAGCATTTGACATATGATATGTTTTACTTTTTAGCTTATCATCTGTATCTCTCCACCAGAATGAAGCTTCACGTCAGGAAATTTTGCCTGTTTGTTCACTGCAGAATCTTCAATGCCTCAAACATCACCCACCACTTGATAAGTTTATTCATCACTTACTATGTTACAGATTCTATTACAGGTAGGCTCACTTTGCCTGAATCCTCAATGTCAAGTCCTTATTTAACATCTCCGTGTTCTGAATATTCCTTCAAAATTCATCATTGCAGAGAAAGACAACTCTTTTACAGTGTTGATGAGAATGTAGATTAGTACAGCCATTGTGGAAAACAATATGGAGGTTTCTCAAAAAACTAAAAATAGAACTGCCATAAAATCCAGCAATCTCAAAAATATGTAGGTATTTACCCAAAGGAAAGAGAATCAGTACATCAAAGGGATTCCCACATCTGCTGATTATCGCAGTACTGTTCACAATTACCAAGATATGGAATCAACCTAAGTATCCATCAACAGATGTATGGATAAAGAAAATGTGGAATATATATACACAAAGGAATACTATTCAGCAATAAAAAGGGAGTGAAACTGTCATTTGCAGTAACATAGATGGAGCCAGAGATCATTATGTTAAGGGAAATAAGCCAGGTACAGAATGAAAAATATCACGTCCTCACTCATATGTGGGAGCTAAAAATGTTGATCTCATGGACATACAGTAATAGTACCATATGCTGGGAAGGGGGTGGGGGAAGACAGATTGCTTAATGGGTACAAAAATACAGTTAGACAGAAGGAATATGTTCTAATGTTTCATAGTAGAGTGACCATAGTTAATAATAATTCATTATATATTTCACAACATCTAGAAGATTTGAAATGTTCCCAGCACAAACAAATGATAAATGTTTGAGGCGATGACTCTCCTAATTACCTTGATCACTACACATTGTATGTATGTATCAAAATATCACACATTTCTCAAAATGTATAATTATTATATAGCAATAAAAAATTCATCATAATAAACCCTTTAAAATCAAGGAAAAATGTATTCAGATTTGTCATGACTCTATGCCAAAAACTCACATTGGACTCTACTCCAAAATTTTCCATGTGTACCATATTACAATTTTAGGGTTTTATTAAGCATTTTGGGAACATCAGAGGCATAAACAATAGGTGATTTAAAATCAAAATGAAAGTACATAATGCATTTTAATGACTTTAAGGAGATTAAAATATTCATTTCAGTTACCAACTATTACATTTTTAGCATACTCTCTCTGTTATAATCTACAACTTCAACTCAGATTTTTGCTACATTAAACCAGTCTTAAGAAATATTTTTTACCCAAATACAAAAGTGGTCAATCAAACCACCCACTCATTTACTATCTCTTGAGGATACTTTTAAAAGGCTCAGTTAGCCAAAAAGCCACTTTTCTTCTAGCAGGACATACATAGATATTGAACCTGAATAAATTACTGGACTAAACCTGCATAGGCAAGTAACTTAGTGCTTTTATGTAGCAAAGTGTTTGCCATATATTGTACAACGTATTTGACAAAATCATTTGATTCTGTTAGATGTGCTCATCTTGCTATGGCAGACTTCAGATATTACATCATTGATTACATCATCATTACAATCACTTTAGATTTGTCTCCAACCTTGCCTATTTAATTCCTTTGACCCAAAATCAAAAAAATAAAAACAGAATATTACAATGCAACGAAGAGGGAGAAATTCACCAAATGTCAGTATTTAGTTACTAAATTTATTTGATAAATATAAATTATTGATATATGAGTAACAAAAATCAATTTTAGTAGTGATCAGAAGATATAAAATCACTAGGAAATCTTAACTCAAAAAAATTACCACATAAGATTTAATCTATCATATGTCTATTTCAGAGCTTTTGTTGGTATTGGGCAATTTGAACTGCTTTAAACAGCACAAACCCTCTTTTTAGGTTAGGGCCAAAGCTGCAATTGACAAACATGAAAAGAAAAAGTCCAAGATATCATCACAGTTTATTTGTGAAAATTACCATTATATAAGGATAATTCTCCATAAACACAAAATAAATAAAAATTTAATAATCTTACTCATCACTCCTTGTTGAGGGATAAGTTAATATATTTAATGAGCTTGGAACAGTGTCTAGAATGTATTAAACTTTAAATAAATGTTGGTTATTGTTGTTTTGTGCAATGAGAGTAGTACTACCAGAAACTGGAAAACGCACACCCTACATAGTTTGATATTCCAGGGTAGGTTCTTAAAGCCACAGGGTAAACACACATATTTATAGAATATCAGTTTTAACTTCCACAAGCAAATCAAATTAATTTAAAATTTTTTAATTAAAATAAATATGGATATACTATGCAGTTAAATACAACATGCAAATTAATATTTTCAATAATAAACTATATTTAAAAGAAATTTTCCCATTCATGGAGGAGAGTTTCAGGCTGCATTTACAAACCTAGCTCAATCTCTTCCTCTTAGGGATATTTTGGTAAGAAAACAGACTTTGACAAGCATTGTTTTATGAAGCACCCTCTTTGTGCCTGTATTAATAAAAAAATAGCATATGTCTGCCCTCATTCTCCACGTAGAAGAGTAAATCTTATCACCTTGCTCTGTCTAGCTCTTCAAGGACCAACATTTTTTTCTTGCTGCCTTCTTCACCAAGGATATGTGGAAGCAAACCTGAGCTAATCCTTGCATCTACAATTCTTTTACTTTGAACATTGCAGAACTAAAATTTACCAATACCTACCTGAAAACTCCCAAAATGCATTTGTTTTTTAATATTTGATTAATAGATTATAATTCGGAAACAGTAAGTACCGTATATTTGCATCCTGATGAGGATATTTAAAAGGAAGAAATAAAAATAATGATTTCTGGTGTTTTTGAGAAGTTCTATAGAATTTGGTGTTTATATCTTGATTACAAAGCCTCTTCATAATTTACAAGTTGTGTCTCAACTCTGCCTCCCATTTAAATCTGATTAATCCAGATGACCTTGTTCTAACAGCAGGTGGGTTACTGTGATTTATTTTGGGGAATTGCTAATGAGAAAGAAAAAATGTTAATTATAAACTATCTGTGTCCTAGGCAAACAGAATATAATTTTTTGAGGCCACATATTTGAGGAATTATATCCAAATCTGGTATATTTAAGACTTTCTACACTGAGTTGAAAAATATCAGAATATCCACCTTTCACAGAAAGAATTTAAAAATGAAGCACCTAGTTAATATCAAACCCTGAAAATGTGTACTAGAGAACAAATAATTTGTGAAATTAACTTATAACCACCTGATATTTAGACCTAATTGTTTATATTTGTATTTTCTAGATATACTTGTGTAGGTATATCTATGTATACATATACACATATTAAACATGTATATACAAAAATTATTAAACTTGTACCAAAATATTCTAGATTAATGTAATATATTTCCACAGGTGAAACTAATAAATAAGCTGAAATGAGAGAAAATATGTGGGTTTCGCTATTTTTTCTGATTCTAAATTTCATGAGTGAAATTTACAAAGTCAGAATATATTGCCAAAAATTATGACCTAGTAACTATATTTCAGAATGGTTAATATAGCAGTCAAAACATGTGACATAGAAAGAACACAGCATTCTTACACCTTTTGGATGCTGGTAATTTTTAATTTTTTTTACTTCTACAATGATTACATTAATAATTGCTTAATAATGTCGTTACAGTGTATATTTATGTTTTACACATGCCTTTGTATGCACATCACATTTTACAATTAAAAAGGATTACCTGAAAGAAAAAGATAAAAGTTGCAAAATTATTTACTAATACCATAAAGAGTCTAGTAAGACACCTAGAAATGAAATCAACTTCCCTATAGGTCACTGTTTTTCTGATCAATAGCAATTGCTAATAGTTTAGAGTAACTAAATAATTAAGATACTTAGGGAAACATCTAATAGGGAATATTTGAGTTTTGCATGGAAAAAAACATAAAAGTATTGAAGAATTTTTTAAAATTCTGAATAAATAGACATATTGTTGGATAGGAAGACACAATATAGTAAGCATATATATATATAGTAAGCATATATGTAGTATATATGTATATATGTATATGTATATATAGTGTATCTATGAGTATATATATAATAAACCCCCAATTCAACATCCTAGATTTTTTATTTGAATTCAAAAAATAAATCTGTTTTTACAATGTATAAACTATATGTTTATACTTATTCTGGGTTTTATTATAAAAAATTCCAAAGACACAGAAAAGTAAATTTATTTTTATAGAGGGTTTTAAAATAAACAGCTCTAAGCTTAATACTTAGACTTAACAATATGTAACCATATTTGATTTATTTATTCATTTATGTATTTGCTTGCTGTAATAAATTAAGAATATCACAGCATTTCTATCCTAAGTATTTTAGTATGTATTTCTTAAAAAATGAAAATATTTTTCTCCATAACCACCATAAAAGTCAATATCTAACAAATTAATATTATCTAATTCATATTCATATTTCCTTAACTACCCTAAAAATGGCTTTTATTGCTCATTTGTTCACACTAGAATTAAGATTGACATGTGCCATTTGGTTATGCCTTTTAACATAGACTTCCCCTGCCACTTCACCACTTCAGACACACACACACACACACACACACACACACACACACTTTTTCATTTCTTGTCATTGACATGTTGACCAAGATAGTTATGTCGAATGTCCTATATTATGAACTATCTTTGTGGTTTTTCTAAATGTTTTCTCATGGTCTTGTTTAGCATTTTCTTCTTTATTCTCTGTATTTCCCAAAAAATAAAAGTTAGACGTAAAAGCTTGATTAGATTCAGGTTTAATATTTTTGACAAAAATGTTTAATAGGTGATGCTGATTCTGCTTATGAAATTATAGAGGTACAAAACATCTGGTTGTCCACTGCGAGTGTTGTTATGGTTGATCTTTGGGTTCAGGTGGAGAGAGGCTGATCCCTCCATTGTTCAGTTACATGTTTTTCTTTTGCATCCTTAAAGTATTCTGTAGGTAGTACTTTTCCACTATGCAAATGTTGAGTTCCTCAGCAACCTTTCACCTAATGGTTTGGCATACACAGATGACCTTTACCTAATTCAATTATTTTCTTATGAATTACAAAAAAAGTGATTTTTCTAATTGTATTATTTATTCCATAGTTATTAGTTGCCATTCTTCAAAAAATATATATTTTTGAGATAATTTGTCTACCCTGAAATACATTTCCAATTAGAATGAAAGAATAAATGCGTATTTCTTTCTTTTTAATTAGCAATGTATATGTCTAAAAGGTAGTGTAATAGTCACCTCTGCCAGTAACAAATAAGATTGGTTTTTGTGTTTTCTCTTCTCTGATATCATTATGTTTCCATATGTTTCAAAGAATTATAACTATTATTCTTTCAGTGATAAAATTGTCTCATCTTTGGCCAAGAGAGCCCTGCAGGCTGGTTCCTGTGCCGTTGAAAAATACGTCATTAGTCTTTGAAAGCTTCTTTGCTTTCTGGCACAGCAAGATCTTCCTGGCTCACCTTTTACATTCCTTTTTACACACCTGGAAACTGTCATATCTCTAAGAAACTTTGTTATTTGTGGAGAGCCATATTTAGAGACCACAGTCAGGGTGCTAAAAGGGTTCATTGCTAAGGTTAATGCTTCTTCAATCTCCCTTTCTAGAACGGTGCTAAGAAATATAATTTGTTATTAGAAAAAAATCATAGGTTCACATGAGTATTTTCAATGCACATTGAACATTACAGGGTTTTCAGTTAGATTATTTGTTATTATACTGATTTATTCTACCCACATTAAATTAAAATAATACTATTATTAAAATTAAAACTACTAAGTAAAATTATTAGATTGAGTGAAAAAACAGTTTCTAATCCTTAGAACATAGCAGTTCAAGGTATAATAATTAAACCATAGTGGTATGAGTACAGAATTATTAAATATAGATCAATGAAAGAAAGTTAACATTTCAGAAAGATTTAAAAAGACATTTTGAATTAGTGGTGAAATATGAACATCCACTAAATAGTATGTGTACAGCCAGCTACATGATTGGAAAAAAATTGTTAAATTCTTCTGTCATAACATACACAAAAATTTTTTTTACTTGAATTCAAAAGCTAAAGCAAAATCAAAAGCATTATAATAAAACACACGAAAGATGCTTTCAATCAGAAAGAAATGCCTTGTTAAGATGAAAAGCTAGATTTTATTAAGGGAAAGATTAATAGACAAATACTTGAAAAAGACTTGAAACTAGATAAATACTTGAAACAAAAGTTTAAAATACATGACATTATGAGAAATATTCACAATACATTATCTAATGTGTCATATACCATTAGATAATACAGGAAAAACTCCTATAAACCAATTTTTTAAGGAGAAAACTTCAATTAAAAATGATAAGCACATGAATATGCAATTTACAGAAAAAATACAAGTAAACATCTGAAAAGATGTTCAGCCTAATATTTAAGAAAATGTAAGTTAAAATAACCATAAGATCATTTTTGGCAAAGGTATTATCAAAAATTAAAATTAAAATGGTTAAATGTTAGCCAGGATGTAGGAAACAGAAATTCCCAGAGTTAAGGCAGGAGCATAAATTGGGTCATCTTTTAGGGAGGGTAGTATGTTAACCAACCAAAATGTTGAATCTTTATGACACAGCAGCTTCATTTCTGGCTATCTAGCCATAGAAATAGACATAGTTAAAAAGATTATGTGCAGGAATATTTATTAAAGCATTGTTCATAATATAAAATTTTAAATAACTTTGTTTATCCATTCATGTATAAGCAACTTAGAAATGTGTGGTATATTTAGAACATAAGGAAAATATATGTGTGCCGGTTTCATAAAATATTTATGGCACAGAATATGTATGGTAAGATCTAATGTATTTTTCAAAACATATATGCAAAAATATGCAAATAATTGCATATGCTATATATAAAGAAAGGGGTGAAGACTTGCTCTTTGTCATATGTAAATATGAATTGATAGCATCTCTGTAGTTATGTGACAAGGAAAGAACAAACAGCTAGCAACAGGATATATTTTATAGAGAAAACAATTTTTTGAAAAATAACCTAATAAAAACTTAAAATAAATGGCAAAACCCAGAAGACAGATGTTGGTTTATACAAAGATTTCAGAGAATGGGTGATACTGCTGTGCATGACCCAGAAGAGTAACATTCCAGAGAAGACGACAGAACAAAGCAGAGAGAAAGAATGACGGTAAGAAAGAGAAAGATGAAAGATGGGAGGGTGATCAGTCATAACTTTAGTGGTAATATGGCTAAGAAGAAGTACTTTAGATAAGAGGAAATCTCTAAAATGAGATTTTCAGATGTTTGCATAATGCAAAGAAATTTTTCCTGGAGACGTACAACTCATGGGAAAAAGGCTGCCCTATGTGAGTTATGTTATCTATAAATGCTTTATGTGAGTTATGTTACCTACATAAAAGCTAAAATAATACTATTAAAATTAAAACTACTAAGTAAAATTATTAGACTGAGTGAAAAACATAGATTTAATTCTTAAACCATATCACTTCACAGAGCATAAATGCTCCATGTGAGTTATGTTTCTGTAAAAATAACAGTGGAGAGGTTGTCGTAACCTTTGGGGAACAAGACAGACTTGTCACGTGTGATGAAGCCCCTAGACACAAATGTGGCAGTAAGAAGGCTCGAGATCGCATCACTGCACTCCAGCCTGATGACAGAGTGAGAATCTGTCTAAAAAAAATAAAAATAAATAAATACTTTTAAAAAAAGCTCCAAGGATTCAGAGAAAGCTTAATGAAAGCTGTGGAGATAGATAGAGTATGGGGTAGAGTTTTTACACCATTTTGTCCAGCTTTCAATGACCCAGCACACCCCAGACAACATCTGAATTGTATGTGCTTCTGGATTGCTTGTGTTTGGGCAGGGGGGTTGTTTGTTTTGCTATAAAAATGTGTTTCTAATGTATGAAGAGAAGCAAGAGAGAAAGAAAGCTAGGGAGGTAGCAGAGAAAGGAAAAGAGGAAGGAAGGGAGGTAAAAATAAAAGAAGACAGGGATTACTATGGCTTGAATGATTTTGTGCCCTCCAAATTTCATGTTGAAAGTTAATTCTCAGTGCAACAGTATTGAGAGGTGTGGCCTTTGGGAGGTGGTTGAGTCATGAGGCCTGTGCCGTCATAAATGGATTAATGCTGTTATAAAAGGGCTTGACAAAGGGGTTCATTTTCTTTTCACCCTTCCATCTTTACTGCCAGGTGAGGACACAGCCTTCTTTCTCTTGAGAGGAGGTGGCATCAAGGCATCATCTTGGAAGCTGAGAGTAGCCCTCCCTAGACAACCAAAGCTGCCAGTGCCTTGATCTCAGACTTCCCAGTTTGTAGAACTAAGAAAAATAAATTTCTGTTCTTCAGAAGTTACATCATCCCAGGTATTTTGTTATAACAGTACAAAAAGGACTGAGACATAGATATCTAGCACTCCTTAATTAACTAGAACTAGGAGAAAAGCTATCTGAATAATGTCTAATAATCACTATCTTCCTTCTACTAGTTCCTCCTTTACCACCCCTATTTCATTTAATAATATTGCTCCTTGCTCAGTTGCTTCACCTTAAACTTTACTATTATGTTTTATTCTTCAATACTACATTATTCTTCTCCCCAATTAGTTGCAACATCCTGATGAATCAACCTCACCTAAAAATAAAAGTCATCTTCCATCTGAGAAAAGCATCCTCTTCACCTCAGAGCTTTAAGAAGAATGTACATGTGGTGCAGGAAAAAGATAAGATATTCATCTAACCAGCCAAATCAGGCATAATCAACTTTGGTAGTGAAATAGTGACAGACGGTGCAGGCTGTTCAACTGCATATTCAGTTCAATTATTCCATCTCTTACATGCGGCCCCTCTTCTCCTTCCTGACTGCCACTGTCCTAACTAAAGTAGCATCACTTCCTACCTGGACAAAAGCAGGTGCCCAAATTCTGGCATCTGCCACTCCATTCTGTGCAGAGATTCTAGATGAATATTTGTCTCCATCATTTGTAAGACACTGAAATGACTTGGGCTAATGTAAACAGAAAAAGAATTGTGTACAGAATACCAGAAGGCCCTCAGAATGAGTTGGAAGGCTATAGAACAAAGCTCAGGAAATTGGGAAAGATCAAGTAAAGCCAGGGAGGGAGAAATATAGTCAAGGTCATGTCACGAGAAGACTTAGGGCAGACACGACCACTGGTGCCAATACAATGGATGATCAGCAGCACCTTGGCTGGATACACTGTTAACATTATAGATTGCTGTATGTCACTATATCATCGCATTAATCCCTCAAGTCAAAGAATTACATAGGAGTTTCTAATCGGCTGAATTAAGGCGAAGTGTCTCCTTCTTCAAGTGGGAAGATTAAATGTCTGCCCTCTATTTGGTTTCTACAGTGGGAGACAGAACTCCACTTCAAATTGATACTACATAATAGAGAATTCTCCCCAAATTGGAATGGTAATTGGATTATTGGTAGCCAAAAATAACAAGTTTTCACTGCATTCTTCTTTAAAGGAAACCCTAAGCCTTGTTACACCTCTTTCAAACTCATTACTGACTACTTATTGCCAACTCTATAAAATCCACATTTCTAAATATAAGTAACATCTAGGCAATAATCAAACCATCTCCTGAATTCCCTTTCTAGACTTCTTTCTTTGAATTGATTCTTAAGGGACCATTCCCCTATTCCATTGCTTCTATTACGTAGTTCTTCCCGCTAGTAATTATCTTCCTTAATTCTACTTTTACAAGCATTACACCACCTTCAACATTCCCTGAAATGCAACCTTTTCCAACAATTCCTTGTTTCCTGATAACCTCTCCTTTTCCAGAGGTCTGTAATCAATTCTTACGATTTTATGTTGCCTTGGCATCCATTTTGAATATAAGTTTACTTTTCTCATACTAAAAGCAGGGCTCAGTCACCCTTGGCAGTTTTACAGCCCCACCCAGGTTCCTCAGTGTAGTCAGTCCAAATGTCTGCTTTATACAAATTCTTCCTGGCAAGCACCTCTCTATGAAACAGCTAGATATAACCTACTCTACTGGCCCTGCTGACCCTCACTGTCTTCATGGACTGTGCAGATATACCACAGTGACCGCCTTTCAGTCACAGTGTGACCTCCTAGAGCTCATGCCTGCTTGTTTTAAACTTATCAATTAAAACTCCTTCAGGAAACCTTTTTGGATAATGCCCTGGTCCCCAGCAAAGGCACTGACCCATGGGCTTCTCTCTCTCTACTCTCTCTCCCCTGGTGCTGACTGATCTCCAGGCATGTTGTTTACCCCCAGAGCCTGTAAGTAATAAAATCTTTATTTCTAACTTGTGTCCCTCCTAATCATTTAAGGGGCGCTTCGTTATCTTAAAGACTCTAAATTTAAAGAGTCCCAATTTATAAGATTTACATTCCTCCCAAATTATATTTTAATTATTTGTGTGCATCCTATCTCTCCCTCTAGATTGCAGTCTCTCAAAGAGCAGAACATGATTTATTTTTCACATTTCTTCAAACATTTTTCACATAGGTGCCTAACAAATGCTGAGCTGATTGTGCAAATGTAGCATTCAAAAGCAAATATAAAACAGAATAATTCACAAGCAGAAATGGGTTACAGAATTACCATGGAACAAAAAGACGAGGATGATACAATAAGAGAGATGAGCTCTACTTTACAAAAGCTCTTTGCAAACACAAAAGTCTGAGCATAAGTCATTCTTTATGCATTTACCTAACAAAAGTATTCATTTTCGAAAAGATTCACTATATCCTTTAAAGAGTAAACTTGCTAGGAGTATTAAAATGTCACTTGATTTGCAAAAATAGTTATTTTAAATATCTATTGTATAAAGAAAGTGCACATGTACATAAATACAAAGGATAAAATCTTTTCATCAAACTCCTACTCTTCCAAAAATATCCTCTCTGGCTCTGTATTCTACGACTAAACAGAGAAGAGGGACAATGAGCTGGTTTAGCAGGCAGCTACAAATGGTGATTGAAGAGTTTGAAAAAAGATCTATTAAAAGAGGTCAAGAGAATGAATACTATTCAGCACGAAGATTAAAGGTTGATTTGAGACAATTTAATAACAATCTATAAATACATGAAGGGCTCTCACACAGGGAATAATCACCAGCTGCTCTCCAACTCCAATTTGGACCAGAACAAAAGAAAAATTATGTTAGATAAAAGAAAGAATTATTGATAGTAGGAATTATTTAATACTAAAATGGATAGCTAAGGAGAGTTGTGGACTCTCGTACCTTGTGAGAGAGCTTTAAAATGTTGCTGATGAAAACACACAACCTGCCTGGGGGTAAAAGAATGCACTAGATAATCTCTCAAGATTTTTTCTCCATTTCTAGAATCAGAGGTTTTTAAATTTATTTCTCTTTTAGAAAATTTTACTTTTCTTTCAATTTCTTGTTGTGTCTAAGGAAAACTGTGTTGAAAGCATAATTTTAGGATTTGGTTATATTCTAATTTTCTTCCACATCCATCTTTAAGTTCTGCCATTTTGATGATAACTTTCTGGCATTTATTTTAGTGTTAAACTTAGGGAGAAGGTGAGCAAGAATATATGCAATATAAATTTTGAAATATTTTACAGTTAGTTTCTGTCATATTTCATACCCAAGAGGGTTCTAGCAAAGTATGACTCTTCCACCTCCATAGTTATTCCTTCTCCTGTGTCCCAGAGCTGGTATATATTTGGATCAGGGAATTCCTTCTGCTCTGTTGTTACTTCCCACAAGTTGTCTGTGACATTTAATGTAGGGCAAGAAAATTAATAAAAGGAGGCATAAAAATAATGTTGAGATAGCTACAACACAACTAGCCTCTAAGTTAACCGGGTTGCATATTACATTGAAATTTCCATTTGTTTTCAAGTATCTCCAAATGATCAGAGGAAACTAACCGAGTATGTTGAAAATCTCAGAATTTAAGGAAAACTAGAATTTTTTTCACTAAATATCTACTGACAATACAATCAATTAGAGGAAGTTAAAGAGTTGTTAAAACAATTCCACTAGTATATTAGTTGGAGTTCTCCAGAGAAACAGACCAATAGTGTACATGCAGAAAGGGGACAGAAAGGGAGAGGTTTATTTTAAGGAATTGGCTCAAGATTGTGTGGACTGGCAAATCTGTACAATAGGCCAGTTGGCTGGTTACTTGGGCAAGAGTTGATATCAGAGTATTGGGTTACAAATCTGTAGCACAAGCCAGTAGGCTGGAAATTCAGCAGAATTTCTGTGTTATACAATCTTGAGGCACAATTCCTTCTTCAGGAAACCTCAGTTTTCATCCTAACAACTTCAGCTAATTAGATAAGGGCCACCCATATTATTTAAAAAAATAACCATTTTTATTTAAAGTCAGCTACTTGTAGATGTTAATTACATCTGCAAAATACTTTCACAGAAACATCTAACCTAGTGTTTGATCAAACTGGGCACCATAGCCTAACCAAGCTGACACATAAAATTTAACATTCACAAAAGGGTTTCTCAATTTTAAATTTAGTAAGAAGGAGTTTTTTGCTGATTTCTTTGCTCAGAAATCCCTGCAATGAACTCATTCTTGATAATAAGTATAGGCAATTTGCAAATAAGTCAATTTGCTTATTCATTCATTTAGTCAACAAATGCTTGTTGAGTATTCCCAGGTCCTAGCACCATTCTAGGCACTAGGAATGTAGAAATAGAGAAGAAAAATAAGGCCCTCACCATCATAGACCTTACTACATTCATCTTGTTTGGAGTACTTATCACTATTCAACATTATATTATATCTCTATTAGCTTATTTGTTTATTGATTTACCCCCACAATAATATCATTTTCAACAAGTTAGGGACATTTTCTGTTTTATCATTGCTGTATGACCAGCATACAGAACAGGTCCAAGTAGATAATAGGGAACGAAGACGTGTGCTAAATGAATTCAAAAATAGCCCAGCATAGCCTTTCCATCTTGAAGATGGTAAAACAGAAGTCAACCACAGAGGTTGACTTCTTAAAAGTCATATAATTTTAGTTATTCTACCAGGAACAGACCACAAATATCTAGGTTCATATATCCTCTGATAAACCACACATATAAAGGCACATTCAACAAACATTTATAAAAACTGTGTCAATGTATGAAAATAATGGTCCCAACAAAGAGCAATCATACTCATGAATTAGTCCAAGAGTATACTTTATTCTTTATCATCACCCTCCATGAAATAATGTCAGTTTAGGAAGGGCACGGTGGCTCATGCCTGTAATCCCAGTGCTTTGGGAGGCTGAGGTGGGTGGATCACGAGGTCAGGAGTTCGAGACCAACCTGGCCAACAGGTTGAAACCCCGTCTACTAAAAACACAAAAAATTAGCTGGGCATGGTGGCAGGCACCTGTAATCCCAGCTACTTGGGAGGCTGAGGCAGGAGAATCGCTTGAACCCAGGAGGTGGAGGTTGCAGTAAGCCAAGATTGCACCGTTGCACTCCAGCCTGAGCAACAGAGCAAGACTGTCTCAAAAAAAAAAAAAAGAATGTCAGTTTGATAACTAAAGCTATTAAAGTTTAGTTCAATTGCTAAATGTATCTATCTCAGTGTTCCTCTGAAAGTAACCCGACTTTCCTACTGAAATTTCGTTTCATGTGGCTGAAATGGAACCAGGTTCCTTTTCTTGGGTGCAGGAAAGGAGACACATGACACACCTAGGATAAATCACTCAGAGCACCCTACTCCTCATAAATTGGTTTAGAGAAGGCACATAGCCCAAGGGGAATCCATCAGAGGCCATCTATGAGAGAAAGGCCCACTCTTCCTCTGAGGTCACTAAGTGTAAAAACCCAAATGTGTGAAGCTGCTGGCAGCAATCTTTTTAATTATGTGGAAGAAGCCAGCCTATAAAGGATGTCAAGTTATTAGAGAGGAAAACTGAAAGACAGAGAAAGAAAAAGATAGAAACCTAACGATATGACTTAGGGGACTGGATCCAGCTGTGCCTGAATTTTCTATTTTTAATTACTTGGGGGCAATTAATATATGTATATTTTTATTAAGAACATTTAATGAGATATGTCATAAATATAGTCCTACAAATGTAAACTCTATGAATGCAGAGATTTTTGTACATTTTGTTCACCGCTGTATCATTAGCACCTAGAATGGTACCTTAGCTTCTGAAAGGCATTCAATAAATATTTGAAATAATAAATTCCATGTTCACGATGTGTACAGCACCAGGCTTAAAACCTGCAAAGAAAATCAGGCCAAGATTTCTGGTAGTGATGTAAATTACAAAGCCCAAAAGAGTTACCATGCGCTGTGATACCTGTTATCTCATTAATCATAAACACAGGAGATAGTCATTATTACAAATGAGGAAATTGAGCTCAGAGAAGTTAATTAATTTCCTTAAGGTCATACAGTAAACGATGGAGCTGGGCCTGAAGCCCTGGTGACCTGTCTGACTCTACTGTCTGAACGTGTTTCATTCATTAATTACGATACTATTTTATTTTGTAAAATATTTGCCAGTGTCATTAGTCACTTGACACACAACAAGGAAAATTTAACCAAAACCTTTGTAAATAAGAATTTCAAAGACCTAGAGGTAAAACAACTTTTACCAAATCAAGCAGCAAGGATAGGAGAGCTGTAAATGAAATACAAGGTTCATCACTTATTTAGCCCTTTGTGTAACATTTCAAAACATCTTCTAAACACTAATACAAAAGAATACACTGAAAGTAAATTATATACAAGGAATATCTGCAACATAACTCATGGAACCATTCACAGAATATTAGATTTAGAGGCTGGGCGCAGTGGCTCACACCTGTAATCCTAGCACTTTGGGAGGCCAAGGCAGGTGGGTCACCTGAGATCAGGAGTTCAAGACCAGCCAGGCTAACATGGTAAAACCCTGTCTGTACTAAATATACAAAAAAAAAATTAGCCAGATGTGGTGGAGGACACCTGTAATCCCAGCTACTCAGGAGGCTGAGGCAGGAGAATTGCTTGAACATGGGAGGCAGAAGTTGCAGTAAGCCGAGCTCGCACCTCTGTACTCCAGCCTGGCTGACAGAGCAAGACTCCATCTCAAAAAAAAAAAAAAAAAAAATTAAGTAAGAATTAGCAGGTAGTTCTTCCCACAGGGTTACACTTAAATGTATGGGTGTTTAAAGGGTACTTGGTGGCCTTGAATGTGATTGTGTACAATTTGCCATCACTCACGTTGTAGAAATATGTGTTTCTATGACCAATGACATTGAAGGCAATGGTTTTGTTTCCTTTTCCTGAAAAATGATGATATCTTAGTATCAAATATGTCCAGTTCTGCTTCTGAAAATCATATAGAGCAACAGGAATAATGAAGGAGAAAAACAGCTACATTTCTAGTAAAAGTAGGAGATAGAGAAAACCCAAGATTCATTAAGCATCTGTAAGCCTGGGCAATGACTCCCTAGAATGGCAGAATTGGCTGGGGAACCTGAAAGAGAACTATTAGAAAGTACAGGGGTGGAGAAGGAAGTACAGAATTCGCATATATTAGAGAGATTGATGGAAAATTAGGGTTGCAGAGGTGTTTGAAGATCCAAAAACATCACTAAAAATATTCACCCCTAGATAAACAGGGCCTCACATGAATGGGAAATTCTGTGAGTACGTCAGAAAGTAAACGGCAAAACTAGGAAACAGAATATCAATACCTAGATTCTGGGCAAGTATTGCTTAATGAAGAACCCAGCAGAAAACAATGTAAGGGAGCAGCAAAGGCGCTGCAGGGAATTATAGGAAGTGCCAAAGTCTTGGGTCTGGAAGAGTTCAGAAATTTTGCACAAATAACTCTTTCAGGAAGGAGTGTTACACTAAGAGAAAACTTCTAGAGAAGCCACTAGATACGAAGAACAGGTTTGCTGAGGTAGTGAGAGCAATAAAGAGACACAAATTCTGGAAGAGTGCTGCCAAACAATTTGTAAAGTCACCTTGTAAGTCAAAGGCTGTGAGGAGATGTGGGAGAGACAAAACTGAGGTTGGGAGTCTTGCTAAACCATACTGGGCTCCAAGAGTGGCTCCCCAGAAGAAAGGACTTTGTTTCCAGCCCCTGACCCTGGCTCCAGAGGAGGGAAGCCTTGAATTATGAAACCTGGAAAGCTCTTTTCCAATTCAACTTCACCCTAAAATAATCTGCCAACACGAGTTCAGGAAAATCTGTTTGGTTTAAACTGCATAATAGAAAACAAATTTGGCTTGTTTCCATACCAGCAAAGGTTGAAAATAAGTAGCTAAATTTTTCAACAAGGAATGAAAACTCAAAAATTTTGTTTTGAAGCAGATTAAGTTATAAACACACACACACACACACACACACACACACACACACACACACACACACACCAGACATAGAGGGACTCATAGAAGAGGCCTAGAAACAAAGGATGTGCAGAACTCAGAAAAGAAATTGAAAAAAAAAAAGGACTAGATAATTTTAGAAACAAAGACAAAGTAATAAAACCTACAATGAACAACAGACACCACAGAAAGATAGTAGAGTATAAAAAAGAAATGTGAATAAAATGGAACATATTAGAAAAGAAGAAAGGTTTGAAGAGAAGTGGATAGATATAGAAGAGAAGCAAAGAAGATCCAACATGTATTTGAAGCCCTGGGTGGGGGGAGGAGGGGCCGAGATAATGGAACAAAGAAATATTTGAAATTTTAATTATTTGTGACAGTTTTTTTTAAATGAGACATAAAATAAAGAACACATATTCTGAAATGGTATACTATGTATCAGTGAAAACACCCAGGTCAACACCAAGACAATCCCCAGAAAAATTATTAAAAATCAAACATAAAGAAAGAAAGATTATTTGGGTATTCAGGCAACTAGATCAAGACACTTACAAATGATAGAAAAAAAAAGTGGCATCAGACTTCTCACTGCAACACCAGAAAACAGTAAAGAAACACCTACAAGTTACTCAAAAAAATAAAATGTGAGGCAAGCGTTGTATTTCAATCTAAGCTCCCCTTTAAGTATAAAGACAATGATCTTCTGAACACTAAAAAACCCAGGGTATGTTTCTCTAATTTCCCTTTCTGGGGAATCTACTAGGGGATAAGCACCAGACAATCAAGAAATTATTGGAGAAACTTTGCTGAAAGTTGACGGTGCACAATAATTATATTTAACAATAAAACTGAGGCTAAAAATGGGGAATAGTGCTAAAGAATAGCATACAAATATTAGTATGATCTAGCAATATAAAAATAACACAAAATAAAAATTTAATTAACAGAGAGATAAGGGGAAAAAAAATTAAATTCCTTGATTGTCCATAAGTTATGACTTGGAATATTGATATTTAAACTCAAAAATCTTTAGCGTATTTGAAAGCACAAAAATCAACACTAAGTTAAAGCCATTGGTGAAAATTAGGTAATAGAAGAGAGAAAAGGGAAAGGAAGGAAAAGTTTCCACTCTAAATTTATTCTTGATGATAAACAATGTAAATAAAGGGGATTATTTGTATTATGTAAGATATTAATGTAAAAGTAATCACTAAAACAAATTATAAACTTTCCTAAATTTCCAAGAATTCTAAAAATAGAAGAAAAAAGCAGATAGCATTGTGATTGGGAAAAGTACTCTTTCTTTTATATATTTGCACAATTACCTATTTATGAACATATATAGAATGATATTATAGACCTGGGATCAAATATTCCAGTCATATCAACAAATGTAAATGTGGTGAACTCATCTAATATATAAAAAGATTTTCATATTAGCACTCAAAGTAAAATACAACCTGATAAGGTACAAAAGAGAATCACCTAAAACAAAATGACTCAGAAGTGTTAAAATTAAAGGATTGGTAGAAATTTGCAAAGAGGCTGTTAAGGGCTCAACTGTGTTTCCCCACAAAATTAGTATGTTAAAGTCCTAACTCCCAGTATCTCAAAATGAAACTGTATTTGGAGACAGGGCCTTTAAAGAAGTAATTAAGGTAAAATGACATCATTTGGGGTAAGCATGTATCCTCTATGATGTCCTTATAAGAGAAAATAAGGATGTATATGCAAAAAGAGAAGACCATGTGAAGACACAGGGAGAAGAGCTCAATCTACAAGCTAAGGAGAGAGATCTCAGAAGAAGCCAACACCTTGATATTGGACTTCCAGCTTCCAAGATTGTAAGGAAAAATTTCTCTTCTTTAAGACATACCATCTGCAGTATTCATTACAGCAGAACTAGCAAACTAATACGAAGACCATTGCTCTGACACTCACAATATGAACAAGCCAGATAAACTATAATTTGTATTATAGTATTTTCTAAATCCATCAGAACTGAGGATGCAGAGATACAAAATAATAAATTTTCTTCTTAGAAGAGAAAATATTTACAGTTTTTGTTCCTTCTTAGTAGAGCTATAGGGTCTACAGAGATACATTCCAGACAGAATAAAAAGAATAGCCAAGTTTTTAATCAAACTTTTGATGGCTAAGTATGGGCTGGTATATGAGTTAGAATCACTAGAAATACCAAACACAAAGTGAGTCTTCCCTGCTAGCCTCCTCTTCCAACAGATCTTTGCTGCATACACAGGATAAAAGGCTACAGGAAGGGCAGGAGGGCTGGGGGAGATTTCCCCTGAGGTTCACTTGAACTTCTCCAAGAGCAAAGCAGCAGGCTGGAGAAAGCCATGAGTCAGGTAGAATTGCTGAACGAAATCCTTTTAAAGCACTCCAAAAGATAGGAAGAGACAGTAGAGAGGAGATAGACATCCCAAAATGCAGAAAGTAGACAGTAGAAATTGATAAAGGACAACTCCCCATGACCCAACAAGCTAGAATCCATGCAGTAAGACAAACAGGGAACTCTCCCCTAGTTCAGGAAGTTGACTGGGCTGAATAGCATAAATAGAATTTCCCACAGAAGGCAAGGTCCTGAACCCATCTTCAGAATATTTGTAACCAATGAGGAACTAAATCAAGGTAAAGAGGCAAAACAACCCAGACCCAGCCCAGCTACGGGTCAGACTGATTTGGCCACACACATGTAATGTTACAGGAGAAAGGAGTGGCCTTTTTTGGAGGTAAATATTTACGAGTTTCTAATTTTTTTTTACACAGTGTTCAGCATACAATAAAATATCACAAGATATGTGAAAAAAGAAGAAAATGAGAGGAAATAATAGAAGATGTACAGATAATCTAGATAATAGAATTATCAGCTCAGACAGGGACAGTAAAATAACCATGATAATTTTGCTTTTTAACATTTCTATTCTTCAATTGACAAAAATTGTATATATTTATCATTACAGCATGTTGTTCTGAAATATGTATACATTGTAGAATAGCTAAATTAAACTAGTTAACATTGCATTACTTTAAAACATAGTAGAAAAGATGAAAATGCATAGATGAGAAATTTCAGTAGATAAATTATAAACAAAAAGGAACTAAGTTGAGATGCCATAACTAAATTATGCAAAATAATAAATAAAAAATGCACTTTTACATTATTGGTGGGACTGTAAACTAGTTCAACCATTGTGGAAGTCAGTGTGGTGATTCCTCAGGGATCTAGAACTAGAAATTCCATTTCACCCAGCCGTCCCATTACTGGGTATATACCCAAAGGACTATAAATCATGCTGCTATAAAGACACATGCACACGTATGTTTATTGCCGCATTATTCACAATAGCAAAGACTTGGAACCAACTCAAATGTCCAACAACGATAGACTGGATTAAGAAAATGTGGCACATATACACCATGGAATACTATGCAGCCATAAAAAATGATGAGTTCATGTCCTTTGTAGGGACATGGATGAAATTGGAAATCATCATTCTCAGTAAACTATCGCAAGAACAAAAAACCAAACACCACATATTCTCACTCATAGGTGGGAACTGAACAATGAGAACACACGGACACAGGAAGGGGAACATCACACTCTGGGGACTGTTGTGGGGTAAGGGGAGGGGGGAGGGATAGCATTGGGAGATATACCTAATGCTAGATGACGAGTTAGTGGGTACAGCGCACCAGCATAGCACATGTATACATATGTAACTAACCTGCACATTGCGCACATGTACCCTAAAACCTAATGTATAATAATAATAAATAAATTAATTAATTTAAAAAAAAAGATTTAAAAAAATGCATTCAATGAAGTTAACAGCACACCAGACACAGCGGAAGAAACATAGCAGAGTTCAAGAAGGGTGAATAGAAAGTATCCAATCTAAAACAGATAAAAAGAGTGAAAAAACTAGAGGACCTGAGATCTGTAAGACAATATTAAACATTTCAATTGGCATGTAGCTGTAATTTCAGAAGAGAGACATTGTGACAGAGGAAATGTTTTAAGTGATACCAAATATTTACAAATTATATGAAAAGATTAAGAAAACTGTAGTAGGCAATTAGTAAAACTTACGAAAACTCAATTAACGGAAAAATTTTAAAAGCAGACAGAAGAAAAAAATAAAGAAACTAAGAATCACAGCTGATTTCTGTTAAGTGACAAAAGCAAGGTACAGAAAAGCACGTAAAATATTTACATGCTTTTGTAAGAAAGGACAGAAGGAAATAAGGGAAGATGATAGATGATTAGATACATAGAGAGACACATACATACATACATAGAATGGTTGAATGTCCTTAAATTGGTTATAACTTGCTCTGTGTCAGAAATAGAGAGCATGAAGAAACCATAACATGGTAACAGTAATGTGATAGTGATTGAGGATCACATAAAATCTTTGTGAGTTCACAACTAAAAACAAGCTGTGACAAGAATATCTTGAAAAGAAAAAAAAAGAACTCAACTTTAAGAAAGAAGATTTAATAACAGAAATGGTAGCCGTTTTCCTTAATGATATGCATTGGTTTTACTACCAGTCTCTCTAATGCCCATGTAATTAAATAAATCAACAGTTTGATATTTTCTCTTCAAAAGAACAATAGTATGTTCATTTTATTAAATACAACTTTATTGTGTTATTATTACAAAAACAATATACATTCATAAAAGAAACACAAGAAATACAGCTCAGTGAAAGGTAATAATAAAATAATTAACACCCATGGCCATACTACCAAGATATCACTGTGGAGTATATCTTTCTATATGTATGTAGGTAGGTAAGTAGGTATATAGGCAGGTAGACGGATGATGAGAGATAATAATAGATAATAGATGGATGGATAACTACAAATATTAATATCTATATAGAGGCACATTGATGAAGATAGAAAGATAGAGGTTATCTTTCTAAAACTGAATTATACTACACTACACTACATCTGGTTTTAAATAAATAAAATTATGAACAATTTCCTTTGCGAGGACCTCTTGTCATTTTCAGGAACCAAGACATCAGCGTTATCATTTCTGTGAAAGCCCACTGAAATCAGTAACAAAGGTCTCCTTCTAAATGTGTGTGAATTGCTTTCACTTACAACTTCAGGAAAGAAAACCTGCCAGGACATTCCTAAGAGTAAAATCCATGCTTCTTTTCACTAAATCTAAACCACTGAATTAGCGTAGACCAAGACAAACACAAAATATCACAATAATGCTTTGGGGGATATACGCTTCATTAAAGATAATCCACTACAATATGACAAAACATAAGGTAGCTATTCTTTCTGCAGCAACACAGATGAAGACTTTATTTTAAACCCATAGCAGATTGAATTTTTGCATGATGTTTTCTTTATACTGCCTTGCTTAATCTGGAAATACATTAAAACACTCATCCACCAGCTGTGCTTGTTTCAGCTGTTGCAAATTGATGATTAGCTTCCTCCTGACAATATTTTCTTCTCACAAAATTTTAAAACTGACTGAAACAATGTTAAAATTCTGAAATGGAAAATACAACTTATTTAACACTTTAAAACTATTTTACCTTTAAATCATTTGAATAAGATAAAACTATTAAGATTAGAAAACATTAATTAGGTGTTAACTTTTAATGTTTTATTCTTCTGACTAGTTCAACCCTTGTGGAAGTCAGTGTGGCGATTCCTCAGGGATCTGGAACTAGAAATACCATTTGACCCTGCCATCCCATTACCGGGTATATACCCAAAGGACTATAAATCATGCTGCTATAAAGACACATGCACACGTATGTTTATTGCGGCATTATTCGCAATAGCAAAGACTTGGAACCAACCCAAATGTCCAACAACGATAGACTGGATTAAGAAAATGTGGCACATATACACCATGGAATACTATGCAGCCATAAAAAATGATGAGTTCATGTCCTTTGTAGGGACATGGATGAAACTGGAAATCATCATTCTCAGTAAACCATCACAAGAACAAAAAACCAAACACCGCATATTCTCACTCATAGGTGGGAATTGAACAATGAGAACACATGGACACAGGAAGGGGAACATCACACTCTGGGGAGTGTTGTGGGGTGGGGGGGAGAGGGGAGGGATAGCTTTAGGAGATATACCTAATGCTAAATGACGAGTTAATGGGTGCAGCACACCAGCATGGCACATGTATACATATGTAACTAACCTGCACATTGTGCACATGTACCCTAAATCTTAAAGTATAATAATAATTTTAAAAAAGTAAAAACTAAAACAAAAAAAATTCAAAACATTATCATCCCAAAGCCAGGTAAACAGGCATAATTATTAGCTGCAATTGCCTCCATTAAACACCATCACAAAATGTGTAATGTTGGTAGCAGTCTCAGAACTTGCTAGTAACTGAAGGCAAACTTGGTTATCAAAAATGCAATCAGACTTTTTACTTTCTCTGCCATCTGACTTAAAGGATAAGTATTTTCTTTTAGTCAAATTTAATTTTTGTATTTAAAATTTAATGAATTGATTAAAAGAAAATCATGTAGATTAAAAAAAATTTCTTATATCCAGAAGGTTCTAAGCAAGGGTTGGCAAACTATGACTTATGGACAATTGCCTCTTTTTGTAAATAAAATGTTATCAGAGCACAGCCACACCCATACATTTCTATATTGTCATTGGCAGATTTTACTGGACAGCAAAGTTGAGCAATTGCCATCGAGAATTTATATCTTTCAAGCCTAAAATATACTATCTAACCCTTTAAGAAAAGGTTCGCCAATTCTTGGATTAAATAAAGAGTTTCAAGCCAACTCTAACCCCTATCCCGTCATACTTTTTAATGTGTTAAGAAAGAGAAAAATAAAAGAAGGTATAAAAACATAACATGGTCTCCAGATTGAATCAGTTGCTGGATTTTGTTTTAAACTGCACCTCAACATTCAGCATTTCACTTGTCCCTTTAACTGACCCCAATCTGGTATGAATTTTCTTCTTAGCACTGAAATGTGCTCCATCGCAAATTTCTGATTACCATTTTGATTAAAATATCCACCCTTTTTACTGACAGTATCTCACACCTGTTCCTATTTTTATTCATATTACTGTATTTCCTACAACATTAAGACTAAAGAACATTCTAAGATCATTTATGGTTGAAAATTATTTCCTTATAGAATTCTACAAGTTCCTATGGGTAGGCAGTCATAGTGGTCTTGGCAAACTGAATATGTCCTAACTGATGAGCCTCCTTGATTACTCATGCTGGACTCACTTGTATGAGACTCAAAATCTTTGGATTATCTTACAACTTTTAATGGGGAAGAATTTTTTTTGGGGGGGATGGAGTTTTGCTCTGTTGCCCAGGCTGGAGGGCAGTGGTATGATCTCAGCTCACTGCAATCTCCACCTCCAGGATTCAAGTGATTTTCCTGCCTCAGCCTCCCAAGTAGCAGGGATTACAGGCATGTGCCACCATGCACAGCTAATTTTGTATTTTTAGTAGAGACGGGGTTTCTCCATGTTGGTCAGGCTGGTTTCGAACTCCCAACCTCAGGTGATCCACCAGCCTTGGCCTCCCAAAGTACTGGGATTATAGGCATGAGCCACCGCACCTGGCTTAGGAAGAACATTATGACTGAGTACTCATTGCTATTGTGAGATTAATAAGTAGCTGCAGAAGATAAACTAGTCACACACTGCACTTTTTACATTTCATTTGACAACAAATTTAGAAAATAACTCTAATAAGAATAACAGAACAGAATTAGAGAATGACAGAAAAACAAGTCCAAATTCACAAAAATCCTTCAGAGCCATTTTTTAGTGAATTCTAGTTCTGTGGGTTCCAAACCTTACTACATATTGGATCACCTAGGAAATGTACACGACAAAATAACCTAAATACAGTGGGTGGGCTCTCCCCATAAAATTCTGATTCAGTAGCTCTCTTGTGGTATTCTGGGGTATATAGTTTTAACAAACATCTCATTTTGTTTTGATAGATGGATATGGATAGATATTTGGAAACATGATACAGTTGTTTTCAATACTATAACACTAAGGAATGATAGTCAGATCTGGTTATTTGTTTGTTTGTTCTTTCCCAAGCAGCAATGTTTTGCAATCAGCTTGTGTGAAGGTTAATTTTATGTGTCAATTTGACTGGGCCATGGGGTGCCCAGATATTTGGTCGAAAATTCTGGGTGCTTCTTTGATGGTGTTTTTTAATGAGATTCACATTTAAGTTGGTAGACTGAGTAAAGTAGATTTCCCTTCATGATGTGGGAGGATCTCATCAAATCAGTGGAAGACCCGAATAGATGAAGGATGACTCTTCCCTCGGAAAAAGAGAACGTTCCTGCATGACGGCTTTTAAATGAGGATATCAACTCTTCCTGGTTCTACAGCAGCCTTTAGACTTGAAAAAGGACATTGGCTCTACAGATTTTGGACTTACTAACCTCCATGATTATGTGAGCCAGTTCCCCATATCTCTTTTGGAATATAGACAAATAGATAAATATCCTATTGGTTTTGTTTATCTGGAGAACCTCGACTAATACACTACGGAAAAGAGGAAAATCAATCCCTCTAAAAGTCTACAATCCTACTATTACACTGACCTTTAAGTTAAAAAAAAAAAGAAAAAGAAAAAAGAAAGCCCACAATCTTTGTTATTCAGCTTTATCACTGTCAAGCCCAATGATCCTGGACAATTCTCTTGGATCTTGTATTCTTCCATTTTCTCACTTGTTAAATGTTAAGGATACCTCCCCTGTCTACCTCACAGAATTATGAGGGTATATACCATATACCTTGAAGAAAGTAAAGGAGAAATATGAGAGTAAACATGGCTGATTGAGCACACATTCAGTTCCACTATCTCTGAAGTGAGAATAATAGCAGCAGGGTATCTTTAAAGAATTATACTATTAAAAACAAAGGGAAATGAAGAAGAGACTATACCAGCAAAATTTAAGAAGCTGGAAAGCAGAAGGTTCAGTGGTAAATGATGTAGCCACACAAGGGAAAGCCAAATCCTAAATAAGCATGTAAAGTTCATGTGTAACCCAATTTGCATGGCAGAATTCTCAAAAGGTTCAAGACTGAGTGAAAGTGGAGGTAAAATTAGGACAAAAAATGAAAGAAAAAAAAAAAGCAGAAGGAGTGGTTGACAGTTTTAAGACCTAATTAAGTCCCAGAATGCTTTTAACCAGATGACCACCGCTCCCCTCCTCCATCAGAAAAATGGAAGTTTATTCTCAAGAAAGGACCTTGGGACTGGAGGACCCCAGGCACTATTGAAGGTGAGATTACTATATAAAATCAAGGGAACATTTCATACCAAATATTGCAAGTTCCAGCTCAATTCTCCAAATCAGCTCACAAAACACTAAAAGCCAAGCTTATACTCTATGGACAGATAAATGAAAGATTCTTTATACTGAATCTGACCAGATCAAGAGAAAGAAACCTCAGGAAGTTCCCCAACTAACATGCCAATCAGATACCCAATATTGCACTCATAGTCTCCTACCTCTCCCAACTACACAGAGCTTGCAGTCAGCACGTTAGCCCCTCAGAAAACACCTGTAGAAAGTCTCTAATGGGAAAGGCAGACACAAACAGAGAACAAATAAAATTAGGAAGAACCAGCATCAATATAGAGAGAAGGAAAGGTTTAAAAACTATAATTAGGTCTATAATGGATATGTAAAGTGGAATATGTTTATATAATTAAGTTTCTGATTAACTTTCATCATAATTTCAGAGATTTAACATTCCAGTTTTTGAACTATGAAAATATTCTGCTCAAGAACATAATAAAATAACGTCACACCATTCACCATAATACATCCCTTCATAAACTCAGCAGTATATATATATATTTAATTATCTCACACAAGCATGAAACTAATCTGATTGAACAATGAAAGCAAGGCAAAAAATGTTCTGAAGGAAACATTTTCTGTTATATTCAAAGCTAATTCCAATTGGGACATTTGTTTATGATACATATAGGGAGAAATTTGAATATACATATTTGAATATATATACAGACACACCTCATCTTAATGCATTTCCCTTTATTGCGCTTCGCAGATACTATGTTTTTTACAAATTGAAGGTTCTTTGTGACCCTGTGTCAAGCCTATTGGTGCCATTTTTCCAATAGCATGTGCTTACTTCATACCTCTGTGTCATATTTTGGTAATTCCCACAATATTTCAAACTTCTTCATTATTAGTATACATGATACGGTGATTTGTGATCAGTGAGTGGTTGTGACCAGGGAGTGGTTACAGCAGGCCTTAGATGAGACCCAGTGCTGTGCAGGTCTCAGGTCTGACCCAGTGCAGCCGTAGTTGTGGTGGCCACAGCAGTGCCTGTGTTACTCCACCCTCAGCATTAGGTGGCTCAGAACAGAAACAAGGACTCCGGTTGTTTGGGGGAAATAAAGGGAAAAGAACAAAAGTCTCCACCTGGTAATCCAGAGAATTCTTCTGGGTCTTGTTCAAGATCCTCAAGGTGGTACCTGTACAAATCTGCAAGAACCACAGTGTTACTGGGCCTTGGGTACCCCTCCAAAGCAAATATACCTTAGATCACAATATCCAAGTTCTTTCAAATATCTTCAAAGCCTTCTCAAGAAGGATGGGTATAAACAAGCCCAGATAGTGAACATTACAATAAATACTAAACTCTTCAATGCCCAGACACCGAGGAACATCAATAAGCATAAGCACCATCCAGGAAAACATGACCTCACAAAATGAACTAAGCAAGGCACCAGGGGCCAATCCTGGAGAAACAGAGATATTTGACCTTTCAGACAGAGAATGCAAAATAGCTATGTTGAGGAAACTCAAAGAAATTTAAGTTAACAGAGAAAAGGAATTCAGAATTTGATCAGATAGATTTAACCAAGAGACTGAAATAATTTAAAAGATCCGAGCAGAAATTTTGGAGCTGAAAAATGCACTTGTCACACTGAAGACTGCATCGGAGTCTTTTAATAGCAGAATTGATCAAGCAGAAGAAAGAATTAGTGAGCTTGAAGACAGACTATCTGAAAATACAGTCAGAAGAGACAAAAAGAAGAATAAAAAACAATGAAGCACATCTACAGAATTTTGAAAACAGCCTCTAAAAAGCAAATCTAAGAGCTATTGGCATTAAAGAGGAGGTAGAGAAAGACACGGGTAGAAAGTTTGTTCAAAGGGATAATATCAGAAAACTTCCCAAAACTAGAAAAAGATATTAGTATCCAAATGCAAGAAGCTTATAGAACACAAAGCTTCTATTATAATACAAAAGCTTCTATAATACAAAAATTTGTGTTATAGACACAGATTTAACCCAAGGAAGATACCTCAAGGCATTTAATAATCAAACTCCCGAAGATCAAGAAAGAAAGGATTCTAAAAGCAGAAAGAGAAAAGAAACAAATAACATACACTGGAACTCCAAAATATCTGGCAGCAGACTTCTCAGTGAAAGTTTACAGACCAGGAGAGAGTGGCATGGCATATATAAAAAACTGATGGAAAAAGGTTTTTTATTCTAGAATATATCTCCAGTGAAGATATCCTTCAAACCTGACAGAGAAATAAAGACGTTACCAGGCAAACAAAAGCTGAGGGATTTCATCAACATCTGACCAGTCCTACAAGAAATGCTAAAGGGAGTACTTCAATAAGAAAGAAAAGGACATTAATGAGCAACAAATAATCACCTGAAGGAACAAAACTCACTGCTAATAGTAAACACACAGAAAAACACAGACTATTATAACACTGTAACTGTGGCGTGTAAACTACTTTTATGCTAAGTAGAAAGGCTAAACAATGAACCAAAAATAACTACAATAACTTCAAGACATGGACAGTAGAATAAGATACAAATAGAAACAACAAAAAGTATAAAAGTGGGGGGATGAAGTTAAGGCATAGAGTCTTTATTAGTTTTCTTTCAGCTTGTTTGTTTATGCAAACAGTGTTAAGTTTTTATTAGGTTAAAATAATGGGTTACAAAATAACCAAGCCTCATGGTAACCTCAAATCAAAAAACAAAATAGGTACATGAAAAATAAAAAGCAAGAAACTAAATCATATCACCAGAGAAAATTGTGTTTATTAAAGGAAGACAAAAAGGAAAGAGAAGACTATAAATATACCAGAAAACAAATAACACAATGGCAGGAGTAAGTCCTTATTTATCAATAACAACATAGAATGTAAATGGACTAAACTGGCCAATCAAAAGACCTAGACTGGCTGAATGGATGAAAAAAACAAGACCCAATGATGTGTTTCCCACAAGAAACAAAGTTCACCTATAAAGATACACATAGACTGAAAATAAAGAGATGGAAAAATATATTCCATGCCAATGTAAACCAAAAAACAGCAGGGGTGGCTTTACTTATATTAGACAAAATAGATTTCAAGACAAAAACTATAAAAAAAGATAAAGAAGGTCACTATATCGTGATAAAGGGGTCAATTCAGCAAGAGGATATAACAATTTTAAATATATATGCACCCAACACTAGAGTGCCCAGATATATAAAGAAAATATTATTATAGCTAAAGAGAGAGGCCCCAATACAGTAATAGCTGGAGACTTTGACACCCCACTTTCAGCATTGGACACATCTTCCAGACAGAAAGCTAATCAAGAAACAATGGACTTAATCTGTACTACAGGCCAAATGGATCTAATAAATATTTACAGAATATTTTAGCCAAAAGCTGCAGAATACACATTCTTTTCCTCAGCACATGAATTATTCTCAAGGATAGATCATATATTAGGTCAAAAAACAAGTCCTAAAACATTAAAAAAATCTGAAATAATATCAAGCATTTTCTCTGTCCACAATGGAATAAACTAAAAATTAATAACAGGAGAAATTTTGAAAACTGTACAAATACAGGGAATTAAACAATATGCTCTTGAATAACCAGTGAGTCAAGAGAAATTAAGAGGGAAATTGAAAAATTTCTTGAAACAAATGATAATGGAAACACAACACACCAAAACCTATGGGATACAGCAAAAACAATACTAAAAGTTTATATCTGTAAGTATCTACATCAAAAAAGAATAAAAACTTAAAATAAACAATCTAATAATACCTCTTAAACAACTAGAAAAGCAAGAGCAAACCAAACCCAAAACTTGTAGAATAAAATAATAAAGATAATAGCAGAAATAAATGAATTTTAAGTGAAGAAAACAATACAAAAGATCAATGAAACAAAAAAGTTGTTTTTTTTGAAAAGGTAAACAAATATGATAAACATTTAGCCAGACTAAGAAAAAAAGAAAGATTGAAATCAATAAAATCAGAAATTAAAAGGGAGACATTACAACTGATACTGCAGACATTCGTATGCCAATAAATTGAAAACTTAGAAGAAATGAACAAATTCATAGAGACAAACAACCTCCCAAGATTGAACCCAAAAAAATCTAAAACCTAAGATTGAAGTCATAATAAAAAGAAAAGCAAAGCCCAGGATCCAATGGTTTCACTGCTGAATTCTACCAAACATTTAAAGAGGAACTGATACCAATCCTACTCAAACTATTCCAAAAAATAGAGAAGAGAATATTCATTATGTGAGGCCAGTACTACCCTGATACCAAACCAGACAAAGACACATCAAAAGAAGAAAAATACAGACCAATATCTCTGATGAATATTGATGAAAAAATCTTGAACAAAATACTAGCAAAGCAAATTCAACAGTACATTAAAAGATCATTCTTTGTGACCAAGTCGTATTTATCCCTGGGATGCAAGGATGGTTCAACATACACAAATTAATCAGTGTGATACTCATATCAACAGAATGAAAGAAAACTATATGATCATTTCAACTGATGCTGAAAAAGCATTTGATAAAACTTGACACCTTTTCATGATTAAAAAAATCTAAAAAAACTAGGTATAGAAGGAACATAACATAATGAAAGCCATATACAATAGACCCACAGCTAGTATAATACTGAATAGGGAAACACTGAAAGCCTTTCCCCTAAGATCTGGAACATGACAAGGATGCCTACTTTCACCACTGTTATTCAACATAGTACTGGAAGTCTTAGCTAGAGCAATCAGACAAGAAAGAAATAAAGGGCATTCAAATTGGAATGGAAGAAGTCAAATTATCCTTGTTTGCAGATAACATGATGTTATATTTGGAAAAACCTAGACTGCACACACACAAAAAAAATTAGTGCTGATAAACAAATTCAATAAAGTTGTAAAATATAAAATCAACATACGAAAATCAGCAGCATTTCTTTTTTTTTTTCTTTTATCATTATTATTATTATTATTATTATTATTATACTTTAGGTTTTATGGTACATGTGCACAATGTGCAGGTAAGTTACATATGTATACATGTGCCATGCTGGTGCGCTGCACCCACCAACTCGTCATCTAGCATTAGGTATATCTCCCAATGCTATCCCTCCCCCCTCCCCCCACCCCACAACAGTCCCCGAAGTGTGATGTTCCCCTTCCTGTGTCCATGTGTTCTCATTGTTCAATTCCCACCTATGAGTGAGAATATGCGGTGTTTGGTTTTTTTGTTCTTGCGATAGTTTACTGAGAATGATGATTTCCAGTTTCATCCATGTCCCTACAAAGGACATGAACTCATCATTTTTTATGGCTGCATAGTATTCCATGGTGTATATGTGCCACATTTTCTTAATCCAGTCTATCATTGTTGGACATTTGGGTTGGTTCCAAGTCTTTGCTATTGTGAATAATGCCGCAATAAACATACGTGTGCATGTGTCTTTATAGCAGCATGATTTATAGTCCTTTGGGTATATACCCAGTAATGGGATGGCTGGGTCAAATGGAATTTCTAGTTCTAGATCCCTGAGGAATCGCCACACTGACTTCCACAACGGTTGAACTAGTTTACAGTCCCACCAACAGTG
This sequence comes from Pongo abelii, assembly GCF_028885655.2. Taxonomy (NCBI): domain Eukaryota; kingdom Metazoa; phylum Chordata; class Mammalia; order Primates; family Hominidae; genus Pongo; species Pongo abelii. The sequence continues at coordinate 86,383,677 of NC_071991.2, read as the reverse complement.
TAAAAGTGTTCCTATTTCTCCACATCCTCTCCAGCACCTGTTGTTTCCTGACTTTTTAATGATTGCCATTCTAACTGGTGTGAGATGGTATCTCATTGTGGTTTTGATTTGCATTTCTCTGATGGCCAGTGATGGTGAGCATTTTTTCATGTGTCTTTTGGCTGCATAAATGTCTTCTTTTGAGAAGTGTCTGTTCATGTCCTTCACCCACTTTTTGATGGGGTTGTTTGTTTTTTTCTTGTAAATTTGTTGGAGTTCATTGTAGATTCTGGATATTAGCCCTTTGTCAGATGAGTAGGTTGCGAAAATTTTCTCCCATTTTGTAGGTTGCCTGTTCACTCTGATGGTAGTTTCTTTTGCTGTGCAGAAGCTCTTGAGTTTAATTAGATCCCATTTGTCAATTTTGGCTTTTGTTGCCGTTGCTTTTGGTGTTTTAGACACGAAGTCCTTGCCCATGCCTATGTCCTGAATGGTAATGCCTAGGTTTTCTTCTAGGGTTTTTATGGTTTTAGGTCTAACATTTAAGTCTTTAATCCATCTTGAATTGATTTTTGTATAAGGTGTAAGGAAGGGATCCAGTTTCAGCTTTCTACATATGGCTAGCCAGTTTTCCCAGCACCATTTATTAAATAGGGAATCCTTTCCCCATTTCTTGTTTTTCTGAGGTTTGTCAAAGATCAGATACTTGTAGATATGTGGCATTATTTCTGACGGCTCTGTTCTGTTCCATTGATCTATATCTCTGTTTTGGTACCAGTACCATGCTGTTTTGGTTACTGTAGCCTTGTAGTATAGTTTGAAGTCAGGTAGTGTGATGCCTCCACCTTTGTTCTTTTGGCTTAGGATTGACTTGGAGATGCGGGCTCTTTTTTGGTTCCATATGAACTTTAAAGTAGTTTTTTCCAATTCTGTGAAGAAAGTCATTGGTAGCTTGATGGGGATGGCATTGAATCTGTAAATTACCTTGGGAAGGATGGCCATTTTCATGATATTGATTCTTCCTACCCATGAGCATGGAATGTTCTTCCATTTGTTTGTATCCTCTTTTATTTCCTTGAGCAGTGGTTTGTAGTTCTCCTTGAAGAGGTCTTTCACATCCCTTGTAAGTTGGATTCCTAGGTATTTTATTCTCTTTGAAGCAATTGTGAATGGGAGTTCACTCATGATTTGGCTGTCTGTTTGTCTGTTATTGATGTATAAGAATGCTTGTGATTTTTGCACATTGATTTTGTATCCTGAGACTTTGCTGAAGTTGCTTATCAGCTTAAGGAGATTTTGGGCTGAGACAATGGGGTTTTCTAAATATACAATCATGTCATCTGCAAACAGGGGCAATTTGACTTCCTCTTTTCCTAATTGAATACCCTTGATTTCCTTCTCCTGCCTAATTGCCCTGGCCAGAACTTCCAACACTATGTTGAATAGAAGTGGTGAGAGAGGGCATCCCTGTCTTGTGCCAGTTTTCAAAGGGAATGCTTCCAGTTTTTGCCCATTCAGTATGATATTGGCTGTGGGTTTGTCATAAATAGCTCTTATTATTTTGAGGTACGTCCCATCAATACCTAATTTATTGAGAGTTTTTAGCATGAAGGGTTGTTGAATTTTGTCAAAGGCCTTTTCTGCATCTATTGAGATAATCATGTGGTTTTTGTCTTTGGTTCTGTTTATATGCTGGATTACATTTATTGATTTGCATATATTGAACCAGCCTTGCATCCCAGGGATGAAGCCCACTTGATCATGGTGGATAAGCTTTTTGATGTGCTGCTGGATTCTGTTTGCCAGTATTTTATTGAGGATTTTTGCATCAATGTTCATCAAGGATATTGGTCTAAAATTCTCTTTTTTTGTTCTGTCTCTGCCAGGCTTTGGTATCAGGATGATGCTGGCCTCATAAAATGAGTTAGGGAGGATTCCCTCTTTTTCTATTGATTGGAATAGTTTCAGAAGGAGTGGTACCAGCTCCTCCTTGTACCTCTGGTAGAATTCGGCTATGAACCCATCTGGTCTTGGACTTTTTTTGGTTGGTAAGCTATTGATTATTGCCACAATTTCAGCTCCTGTTATTGGTCTATTCAGAGATTCAACTTCTTCCTGGTTTAGTCTTGGGAGGGTGTATGTGTTGAGGAATTTATCCATTTCTTCTAGATTTTCTAGTTTATTTGCATAGAGGTGTTTGTAATATTCTCTGATGGTAGTTTGTATTTCTGTGGGATCGGTGGTGATATCCCCTTTAATATTTTTTATTGCATCCATTTGATTCTTCTCTCTTTTTTTCTTTATTAATCTTGCTAGCGGTCTATCAATTTTGTTGATCCTTTCAAAAAACCAGCTCCTGGATTCATTAATTTTTTGAAGGGTTTTTTGTGTCCCCATTTCCTTCAGTTCTGCTCTGATTTTAGTTATTTCTTGCCTTCTGCTAGCTTTTGAATGTGTTTGCTCTTGCTTTTCTAGTTCTTTTAATTGTGATGTTAGGGTGTCAATTTTGGATCTTTCCTGCTTTCTCTTGTGGGCATTTAGTGCTATAAATTTCCCTCTACATACTGCTTTGAATGCATCCCAGAGATTCTGGTATGTTGTGTCTTGGTTCTCGTTGGTTTCAAACATCTTTATTTCTGCCTTCATTTCATTATGTACCCAGTAGTCATTCAGGAGCAGGTTGTTCAGTTTCCATGTAGTTGAGCGGTTTTGAGTGAGATTCTTAATCCTGAGTTCTAGCTTGATTGCACTGTGATCTGAGAGACAGTTTGTTACAATTTCTGTTCTTTTACATTTATTGAGGAGAGCTTTACTTCCAAGTATATGGTCAATTTTGGAATAGGTGTGGTGTGGTGCTGAAAAAAATGTATATTCTGTTGATTTGGGGTGGAGAGTTCTGTAGATGTCTATTAGGTCCGCTTGGTACAGAGCTGAGTTCAATTCCTGGGTATCCTTGTTGACTTTCTGTCTCGTGGATCTGTCTAATGTTGACAGTGGGGTGTTAAAGTCTCCCATTATTAATGTGTGGGAGTCTAAGTCTCTTTGTAGGTCACTCAGGACTTGCTTTATGAATCTGGGTGCTCCTGTATTGGGTGCATATATATTTAGGATAGTTGGCTCTTCTTGTTGAATTAATCCCTTTACCATTATGTAATGTCCTTCTTTGTCTCTTTTGATCTTTGTTGGTTTAAAGTCTGTTTTATCAGAGACTAGGATTGCAACCCCTGCCTTTTTTTGTTTTCCATTTGCTTGGTAGATCCTCCTCCATCCTTTTATTTTGAGCCTATGTGTGTCTCTGCACGTGAGATGGGTTTCCTGAATACAGCACACTGATGGGTTGATACCGTGTTCATCTCACTAGGGAGTGCCAGACAGTGGGCGCAGGTCAGTGGGTGAGTGCACCGTGCGCCAGCCGAAGCAGGGGCGAGGCATTGCCTCACTTGGGAAGCGCAAGGGGTCAGGGAGTTCCCCTTCCAGGGGTGACAGATGGCACCTGGAAAATCGGGCCACTCCCACCCGAATACTGTGCTTTTCTGACGGGCTTAGGAAACGGTGCCCCAGGAGAGTATAACCCGCACCTGGCTCAGAGGGTCCTACGCCCAGGGAGTCTCGCTGATTGCTAGCACAGCAGTCTGAGATCAAACAGCAAGTCAGCAGCGAGGCTGGGGGAGGGGCGCCCGCCATTGCCCAGGCTCGCTTAGGTAAACAAAGCAGCCTGGAAGCTTGAACTGGGTGGAGCCCACCACAGCTCAAGGAGGCCTGCCTGCCTCTGTAGGCTCCACCTCTGGGGGCAGGGCACAGACAAACAAAAAGACAGCAGTAACCTCTGCAGACTTAAATGTCCCTGTCTGACAGCTGTGAGGAGAGCAGTGGTTCTCCCAGCACGCAGCTGGAGATCTGAGAACGGGCTGACTGCCTCCTCAAGTGGGTCCCTGACCCCTGACCCCCGAGCAGCCTAACTGGGAGGCACCCCCCAGCAGGGGCAGACTGACACCGCACACGGCCGGCCAGGTACTCCAACAGACCTGCAGCTGAGGGTTCTGTCTGTTAGAAGGAAAACTAACAGAAAGGACATCCACACCAAAAACCCATCTGTACATCACCATCATCAAAGACCAAAAGTACATAAAACCACAAAGATGGGGAAAAAACAGAGCAGAAAAACTGGAAACTCTAAAAACCAGAGTACCTCTCCTCCTCCAAAGGAACGCAGTTCCTCACCAGCAACGGAACAAAGCTGGACGGAGAATGACTTTGACGAGCTGAGAGAAGAAGGCTTCAGACGATCAAATTACTCCGAGCTACGGGAGGATATTCAAACCAAAGGCAAAGAAGTTGAAAACTTTGAAAAAAATTAAGAAGAATGTATAACTAGAATAACCAATACAGAGAAGTGCTTAAAGGAGCTGATGGAGCTGAAAACCAAGGCTCGAGAACTACGTGAAGAATGCAGAAGCCTCAGGAGCCGATGCGATCAAATGGAAGAAAGGGTATCAGCCCTAGAAGATGAAATGAATGAAATGAAGCGAGAAGGGAAGTTTAGAGAAAAAAGAATAAAAAGAAACGAGCAAAGCCTCCAAGAAATGTGGGACTATGTGAAAAAACCAAATCTACGTCTGATTGGTGTACCTGAAAGTGACAGGGAGAATGGAAACAAGTTGGAAAACACTCTGCAGGATATTATCCAGGAGAACTTCCCCAATCTAGCAAGGCAGGCCAACATTCAGATTCAGGAAATACAGAGAACGCCACAAAGATACTCCTCGAGAAGAGCAACTCCAAGACACATAATTGTCAGATTCACCAAAGTTGAAATGAAGGAAAAAATGTTAAGGGCAGCCAGAGAGAAAGGTCGGGTTACCCACAAAGGGAAGCCCATCAGACTAACAGCGGATCTCTCGGCAGAAACCCTACAAGCCAGAAGAGAGTGGGGGCCAATATTCAACATTCTTAAAGAAAAGAATTTTCAACCCAGAATTTCATATCCTGCCAAACTAAGCTTCATAAGTGAAGGAGAAATAAAATACTTTACAGACAAGCAAATGCTGAGAGATTTTGTCACCACCAGGCCTGCCCTAAAAGAGCTCCTGAAGGAAGCGCTAAACATGGAAAGGCACAACCGGTACCAGCCACTGCAAAATCATACCGAATTGTAAAGACCATCAAGACTAGGAAGAGACTGCACCAACTAACGAGCAAAATATCCAGCTAACATCATAATGACAGGATCAAATGCACACATAACAATATTAACTTTAAATGTAAATGGACTAAATGCTCCAATTAAAAGACCCAGACTGGCAAATTGGATAAAGACTCAAGACCCATCAGTGTGCTGTATTCAGGAAATCAGCAGCATTTCTATATGCCAAGAGAGAGCAATCTGGAAACAAGATTTAAAAAGTAATCCCATTTACAATAGCCACAAATAAAATTGTATATGTAGGACTTGATTTAATCAAAAAAGTAAAATATCTCTACAATAAAAATTATACAACACTGATAAACGAAATTGAAGAAAACATCAAAAAAGAAAAATATTTCATGTTTATGGATTGGAATAATTAATATTGTTAAACTGCCCATACTACCCAAAGCAATCTACAAATTCAATGTAATCCCTATCAAAATAACAATAAGATTCCCCACAGAAATACAAAATACAATTTATATGGAACCATAAAAGACCCAGAATACCCGAAGCATTCTGAACAAAAAGAACAAAACAGGAGGAATCATATTACCTGACTTCAAATTATACTATAGAGCTATAGTAACCAAACTGGTATAAAAACAGACACATACATAAACCAATGGAATAGAATAGAGAACCCAGAAATAAATTCACACACCTACAGTGAATTCATTTTCAACAAAGGTACCAAAAGCAAAAAGACAGTCTCTTCAATAAATAATGCTGGGAAAACTGGATATCTATATGTAGAAGAATGAAACTAGACCCCTATCTCTTGCCATATACCAAAATCAAATAAAAAAGGCTTAAATCTAATACCTCAAACTATGAAACTACTACAATGAAACATTTTGGAAAATCTCCAAGACATTGGTCTGGGCAAAAATTTGAGCGATACCCCCACAAGCACAGGCAACCAAAACAAAATTGGAGAAATGGGATTACATCAAGTTAAAAAGCTTCTGCACAGCAGAGAACACAATAATGAAAGTGAAGAGACAACCCACAGAATGGGAGAAAATATCTTCGAATTATCCATCTGACAAGAATGTATAAAGAACTCAAACAACTCTACATGAAAACAATCTAATCATCTGATCAAAAAATGGGCAAAAGATCTGAACAGACATTTCTCAAAAGAAGGCTTAAAAATGGAAAACAGACATAAAAAGGTACTCAATATTATTGGTCATCAGAAACATGCAAATCAAAACTACAATCATCTCACCCTAGTTAAAATGGCTTACATCCAAAAGACAGGCAATAACAAGTGCTGGCAAAGATGTAGAGAAAAGGAAACCTCTGTACACTCTTGGTGAGGATGTTAAGTCAGTACAACCATTATGGATAACATTTGGAGATTCCTCAAAAAAACCTAAAAATTGAGTTACCATATGATCCAGCAATTTCACTACTGGGTATATACCCAAAAGAAAGGAAATCAGTATATTGAAGAGATATCTGCACTCCCATGTCTGTTGTAGCACTGTTCACAATAGCTAAGATTTGGAAGCAGCCTAAGTGTCCATCAACAGCTTAATGGATAAAGAAAATGTGGGTACATAAATATGATGGAGTACTATTCAGCCACAAAAAAGAATGAGATCCATTCATTTGCAACAACATGGTTGGAACCGGAGATCATTATGTTATGTGAAATAATCCAGTCATAGAAAGACAACATCGCATGTATCACTTATTTGTGGGATCTAAAAATCAAACAATTGAACTCATGGACATAGAGAGTAGAAGGATGGTTTCCAGAGGCTGGGAGGGGCAGTGGGGGGTTGCAGGGGAGGTGGGGATGGTTAACGGGTTAAAAAAATGTTCAGAAAGAATGAATGACATGCTATGTGATTTCACTTCAAGGTTTACTATAGTCAATAATAGCTGAACTGTACATTTTTGAATAACTAAAAGAGTGCAACTGGATTGTTGATAATACAAAGGATAAATGCTTGAGGGGATGGATACCACATTCTACATGATGTGCTTGTTTCACATTCCATGCCTGTATCAAAATATTTCATGTACCATGCAAATATATATACCTACTATGTACTCACAGATTTTATTTATGTGTGTATATATATATGTATATATGGCACAGAGCAAGTTGAAGAGGAAAGAGATGTCTCTTTGCAAGTACAATATCTTTATTACAAATTTTACCAAAGGTGTATCATTATACAAAGACATCGTTAGGGCTCTCTCAGAGTTTTGAAAGGGGCCCATGCAGGGGGCCTATAGACTAAGCTTCACTGATCTGATTTTGTCATGTCAGTTTCTGTTTATACTTGCAACTATAAAGAAAATAATGACTTTTGGTTGAAGAAAATGTGGAGAAGGAACAGAGAGACATATTTTTAAATTAGTAGCAATCATATTGGTAGCATTAGCATTGCTATTTTAAGACTGTTGTATGAGTGTTGTGGATTAAAGTAAATGAGTAATGATGGAAAATTGGTATCATATTATCCTCCATAGGTCCTAAAAAGCCAGGATTCTCAGTGTAGAAGAGAGTAGATACAGGTGTAATACAGAAGCAGGTCAATAAATAATCCTATCATTCTGATTTTAATTTGGAAGTGTCAGTAAGAACTCATAAGTATTTCATCTTTAAAATATTATCTATTAATATACTCTTAGTTCTATCCACCAAGGAGGCCTGAAAACAATGACCAATCTAAGAGCAAAAGTCATCCCTTAAGCCTAGATTGTGAGCTTGAAATACCATTTCCCACTAAATGAATTTAGGGATTCTTAGATCACAAATGTAAAAGGTATATATCTAAGACTTTTATCATACCAAATAGTAAAAAAGCTACCAGACACTAATAGGGTCATGTTAAGGCAGTCAGAAGCTCATGTTAAGAAATTTCTACTGGCAAAAATGAGACAATTCGTCTTTAAAAAGACTAATAACTGAAATGAATTTAAATCTGTCAAATATGCCTAAATATGAGATTATGATATTAAAATATAAAAGTAATTATCTTTGAAAAATAACAGAAAATCAATTTGTTATCTTGAAGACAAAATAAAGGGAAAGAATCAAAATACATCCTGTCTATCCTATCTGACTATAAAACTGGGTAACTAAATAGTAGATGAGGGTAAACATCCTAAGAGTATTTCAACTATAAGTAAAAAAGACAAAATAAAATGTCATCATTTTTCACACCCCAATAAATTAATATGTCTAGGCTTTGAGCTGTTTACACTGTATTTCTAAAACATAACCAGACATCATTATGTGCCTCCTGATGAAAGAACAGGACACACTACATGCAGTTGTGCCAAAGCAATCAAACATAAGTCTGATCCAGCCTTTACAACCAGCCACGAATTTGTGGGAAATTCAGAGGACAGAAAAAAACATGTTGAGCACTTATATGAGTTTACAACTTTAAAAATCCAGTCTGTGAGAAACTCTATAGGTTCAACAGTCCTGATTATTTAACATAAAAAGTGAAAAGAAAAAAAATGGAAGCTAAACTTTTAGATTAAAAGAAAACGTGTGAAAAAAATTATGATAAGGTGCTAGGAAAAGATTTCTGTATGATATGAGAATAATATCATTTTCTTAAATAAGCCAACCAAAGAACAATACAATAAATGAAGGCAATAAATTTGACTCTTATCAAAATTAAGTATGTTCACCAGGCACTATACACCATAAAGTTTAATAATAAGCCATATCCTTAGTATTTGCAATGTGTAAAAGCTTGGTATCCATGATATAAAAAGAATAGTTATACAGCAATAAGTTTTTTTAAATATAAAAATAGGCAAAGGTTAAGAAGAGGCGATTTACAGAGAAGAACACACATGGCATATAAGCTACATGAAAAGATGCTCAACAGTGCTGGTAATCAGTGAGATAACATACATCTAACATTCCATATTCACCAGAATGGCAAAAACAAAATTTTGATAATACATATTTTGGCAGGGTTGTCCTAAAACAAGTGCTATAGAAAAAGTACATTAGAACCACCATTTTAGAGGATAACTAGATAATTATCCAGGAATATCTAGCAAAAGTTGTGATTAGAACAAGGCAAATAAGGAGTTTCTGGAATGACAACATGTTATTTTTCTTGACCTGGGTGTTAATTTTGTGATAGTCATTGAATTGTACATTCATTTTTGTGAACCATTCAATATTGCTCTACTTCATTATTTTAAAAAGATTTTAATTAAACAGAAATCTATTAGAGGTATTCATGAGGAAAATGTTCTCTTTCCTTCTCCTTTTCTTTCTCCCTTGGATTCAGGAAGCTGTAGCTAGAGCTGCAATGGCCATGTTGCGACCATGAAAAAAAGGCCAAGAGATCTGCAAAGAAATTAGCCCTGACTTATTCCACTGCTGAACTAATATCAGCAATTGCCTGCCTCTGAACGTCTTGTTATATGATCAAAGTAAATCGTCATTTGTCAAGAAGGAAGAGATGGATGAGGGTAAAGTAGTGTGGTAGAATTTAGTGGCTTTTGGTAACATACAATGAGATTCTCAATATGTCAGTTTTCCCATCAGGGTAAAATAAGGATAATAATAAGTGATTTATAGGGCCATTAAAAAGATTAAATGAGAAAAAAGTAAGTTAAATATGAAGCATAGTGCCTGACATATGATAGGAAATGACAGTGTTAATTTCTATTACTCTAATAACACCAATTGGAAAACAGGAGGCCTTAAATATCAGTCATTCACAAATGAAATGTTTCATACTGTTTCTGGATTGTTTTTTGTTTTGGTTTAGTATCCTTGATATTGGTGAACACAGTTAAATGCTAAATGTATGTGGATATGGGGGAGGTGGGGATGTTCCCCGAGGATACTTAAATTTTACGTCATATACTTCAAATCAGGGATCCAGTCTCTATCTGTCTTTACTTATGCTGTACTGTGATAGAGGAAAAGGCAAACATTAAACATGAATGTACTACACTAACATATCTTAATAAATTTCTAAATTATGACTTTCCTATTTGTCTTACCCTTATGCAACCTGTTACCACACAGATGGATGAACACAAAGCTGATTTATTCTCTGTCAATTTTTCATATCCTTTAAGAGTTCTCTCAATTTTAGATATTCTCATTTAAATTTTTTGAAGAATTTCTTGTAACTCAAAGCCAGATATTAATGTTTATAGAATAAGAATTGCTCAAATTTTTTCTCAAACTGGGGTCTCTTGACCTAAAGTAAAAGCATGATTTTACTGAATGGTTTGGGCATTTTCTAGTTGCCTAAGTATGCATGATCTTCATTTCCCTTCTGTTTTCAGCTCTTCTGTTTCTCAGCAGTTTCTTCTTCCTTGAAGAACTTGGAGTGACATTAGCTAAAGAAGTGAACAAAACCTCCCCTCACTTATATTTCACAAACTGTCTGCTGAGCAGAGTAAGAGGTAACTGTGATGCTACATGTTCTAGTGGAAGTTCAGTGCAGTTATAGTTGAACAAGAACTCAACAGAACAAAACCATCATTTTGTTCCATCAGATAGTCTTTGATATTCCCCACTGTATCATATTGATGAATGCCGAATGACTCCCAAACTTGCCCTAAGACCTTCACTGCCCTTTCAATTTCTAACTGTATTGTGAAGCACTTTAGGGGGTCTTGACTTCATGCTTTGTCAGACTAGCTCTTTTCTTGAATGAAGTTCACGCATATGACAGTACAATAGACACTATTAAGTCACCCAAATGATATATCAGAGATGCATTTTAAAAGGATTGTTAAAGGTAAGAGATATTATACACATAAGAAGAGACCATCTCCTTGATCCATAGGACAGAAGTTCTTTAGAAAGCCAACTAAGCCATGAATACACTCCTACATCAAAACCCAAAAGCTAATCCTGTGCAAAATTATAAAAATAAAAGACTGATGGGAAAAACTGGTAGGAACTGCTTTCATTGACAACAGCCGGTATGTGAACCAGAAGACACGTTATCGGAGGAGAATACACACACACACACACACACACACACACACACACACACCTCCTTCATGTTGCTATACACTCCACACATTAGATTCTGAAAAGCTATTCATTAGAAAATCCCTTGTTTGTTAAGTCCAAAGTAACACTATACAAAAGACTTGAAAATATTAGCAGATTTAATATCTTTTTACTATGAATTACGAATGCATTGAAATAATTAAGAGATCTTAACTAGATGAGTATCTATTCCACCAGCACACCACCATAATTATTGGAGGCTAGAACATGTCTATTTACATCCCCTGGAAAAATGATTTTCAGTTTCCTGATCTATAACTTGTCCATTGTTCTGCCCAAATCCTTCCTGTTCCTTCAGGGCTAGGATTGTCCCTACTTTACTCTTAGCCTCAATTGCCAAGAGACCAATGCCCATGGCTCTTGACAAAGAAAACAATCGTTTAAAGGTATTTAACCTAATCGAGAGTCATGAGAATGGAGCCAACTACACAGCCATATATGAAGTCTGCTAAAAACAGAACAAATGGGCAAGTGCTCAGGTCCTCATCAAAGCAAAGCCTTAAATGATGAAGTCAAATACAATCTTGGAGAATATCAGAATACATTACTTTTGAAAGAAAAGTCTAAGAATTATAAACATGAAGAAAAAACAGGGAGAAAGGTGCAAGAATTACATTGAATACTACACAAGAGACTCAAAGGGCCCTAATATGACTGTCATGTAGATTCGCATAAATTCTATACATATCTCTGATTATTACTTTCCTTTAGGTCAAGAGACCCCAGTTAGCAAAACACTTAAGCAATTCTCATTTCATAAACATTAACATCTGGCTTTGAGTTAGAAGAAATTCTTTAAAACATTTAAATGAGAATATTTAAAATATTCTGGGTGCACTTTTTCATTAGAGGCACCCAGAAAATTGCTTTATTTTAAATTAAATATTGCAATATTTAACTGCTTTGTTTTAAATTTTGAAACTCTTGTAAAAATATTTTTACACAGAATTGTAAGATTTTTTAATTTACCCCAAAGATATTTGCGTTTTTGTTGTTTCATTTAACTTGGTTTAAAATTTAAAGTAATACATCATTTTTTAAAAAGCAAAAAAGTCAAACATTATGAATGGTGTAATTTTACTTTGTGAAATTTTAAAAACTGTATACAGATAATACATTGTGGAAGGATACAAAAGAAACTGCCAATAGTAGTGCTCTAATAGTGGCTGTTAAACAAGGTTTGATGGCTCAGGAAAACTCACAGAACCCACAATGACAATGCTTACAAGTTTACAGGGTGTATTTTGCAGGAAAAGGATATAACATAACAACGACAGTAAGAAAGACTATGCATGTCAGACGAAGGCTGTCTCTCTTGCATCAGGAACCACCAATGCGTGGTTCCTGACTGGAACCAGAGAGCCTAAAATGGAGTCTCCGATGAGGTTTTTTCTTTTTTACTTTGCTATTCATATAGGCATAGTCCTACTATATAATCAGCATCAATAGCAGAGGCCTCCATGGGTCTCAATGAGACTAGGTGCCAATTGTTAGTCTCACTGTTATCAACAGTGCTGACAAGTTGATACTCACCACTGGAAAACTCTGTGGACCACATTTACAAAGTAACTATCTTCATCAGCATGCTCCATGGCTTGTCCAGGAGCCAGTGCAGCATGGGGACACTTCTTATTTCAGCAGGACACCTCAGGCTAATTCCAGACATACTGGATGAACCCCCACACCTCAAGTAGTTTCTTTGGTGAAGAAAATTCAAGAGTGTTGACCAGTGGCATGATTCAGCTTTTCCTTTTATACTTTGTTTTACTGCTTAGAGATTCAGCACTTTTAAGTATCTTTCTTTTAAAAAACAGTTGGCATATACGTTATCAGATACCATCCACTCTGAGCAGAATTGGAAATTAGTAGTTGTAAGTAAAATTTATCTACAATTGCTATTAAAAAAGTTAGACCAGTAAAGGGCAAGACTCCTCTGTACTTGGTAACCTAACAATTAAAAACAAGAAAGAAGAACTAAATGTCATTTTATCAACATTTAACTTTAGTCTTTCTCTATTAGAAAAACCATACCTGGCCCATGAATGGAGCACAGATGCACTTTATAGCAGATCATTTAATCCAGAATGAGATGATGATTCTCTACAAAGCATATCATTTGCTCCAAACACTAAACAGCAGAAGAATAATTAAGGCCCATTCAAAAGTCTGGCACTTCCAGCCCTCAGTTCTTTCTTCTCCATAAACTGGAGCTCAAATACAAGTTTATACATCCTATTAACAATAATGCTTCACGGTGAGGAGAATTATGTGTCCCAGCCACAATCTCAGGGATAAGGGGGAATTCAAAAGGAAGAGAAGTTAAAGCTTGATAGGAAATAATAATGACAGGGTCACATAAAAGCTACCCTAATTCTTACCTAATGGATTCCACACATAATTTACAGCTAAAAGATGAAGCTGAGAGGGAATCATGAATTTGGCCAAACATGAAAGACTAAAATTTTTAGTCAATTAATAGGCATTTAAGGAGTATATAATAAATGTCCAAGAGCATCTTGGCCCTTTCCCTCAATAAATTTACAAACAAGCAATATCATTTAGGAACTTCAACTTGTACTGTGCTTGTCTTGTCCTTCAAACACAAGAAGAGTTCGTGTCACTGTTAAAACATTGGTTTCAGCCTGGGTCTCAAGTTGAATGAAATCCTAGTTTTTATTGAAGTATCAAAGACAAGCGCATCAGTATCAAATGAGAAAGGAAAGAAGTACAGAGCAAATATACAGGGAAGTGTGAAGGAATTACTAGGCAGCACTGAGTACCCATTTCAGATCATGAATTTAAAATGAAACCATCATACTTGTGTGTTTTCTTAAGCCATCTTTACACTTGAATGCAGAATGAATTGGGTGCATAATTGGGTTCAGCCAGGGTTGTTTTGTTGCCAAGTGTATAAATGAAAAGAAAGATGGTCAAGGAAGTTAAGGGTGATTGCACAGGGTTGATTATTACAATATGGCAATGAATCTGAGGCAGAGGCATGAGATAATGACAGAGATGGTGGGGCTTTCTGTGTAGAAGCAATAGTTTGTTCAATTCTACCTAGGTAAAGAGATGAAGGCACTTCACTTTAACCCCCTATCTCCAGACAACGTGTTCAAGTCCTCTGTCCTCTGTTCAGAGGAATTTGCCCAGAGATTAAATATAGATGCATGTGGTCCACATTGATGAAGATTTGGCAATGGGTCTTTTTTATTATTTTCCCTGCTCTCTACAGTGATGGTCTTTATTACTTCCTGTCCCTCCACTTCTTCCATTCCAGTCTGAGTTCTCTTCTGTCTCTCCATTCCCATATCCAGTCTCAATCTTTTACAGTTTTTGAAAGAAGAAAACAAAAAAAAAAGTAATAAACATATGTGTGCATGTGTCATTATAGTAGAATGATTTATAACCCTTTGGGTATACACCCAGTAATGGAATTGCTGGGTCAAATGGTATTTCTAGTTCCAGATCCTTAAGGAATCGCCACATTGTCTTCCACAATGGTTGAACTAATTTACACTCCCACCAACAATGTAAAAGCAGCACTGTTCACAATAGCAAAGACTTTGAACCAACCCAAATGCCCATCAATGATAGACTGGATAAAGAAAATGCGGCACATATACACCATGGAATACTATGCAGCCATAAAAAAGGATGCGTTCATGTCCCTTGCAGGGACATGGATGATGCTGGAAACCATCATTCTCAGCAAAGTATCACAAGAACAGAAAACCAAACACCGCATGTTCTCACTCATAAGTGGGAGTTGAACAATGAGAACACATGGACACAGGGAGGGGAACATTACACACCGGGGCCTCTCAGGGGTGGGGGGCTAGGGGAGGGATAGCATTAGGAGAAATACTTAATGTAGATGACGAGGGTTGATGGGTGCAGCAAACCACCATGGCATGTGTATACCTATGTAACAAACCTGCACATTCCGCACATGTACCCCAGAAGTTAAAGTATAATAAATAAAAAAAACCACCCTCAGCAAATACACATTAAAAAATTTATGACTCTGTTTTTCTTCCTCCTTTTATTGTTATTCTTTTTCCTTCCCTTCCATTCCACTCCTTTCCTGAGAATTGAAATATTAAAATCATTAGGTGGGACATCTAGGTAGGCATCTGTGCAGTAAGTATGGAGATGGGGTAGTCATAGTGACTCAGAGAAGGGTGGCAAAGCCTAAGCAGAATGAGGAGGGTATTCATGTGGGGGCCACTGGTACCCCCCCACATGAATTTCTGAAAAACTTACATTTCTAATAAATGTATCTTTGTTAATGAGATAGACATAAATTTATATATGTAGAGATATCCTCTGTCAAGAACAATGCCCCACCCAACATAAATCACTGACCAAAAGTTTCCATAGATGGACTTATATAAACAGCACTTATCACTGAGGAAATGTGTACTTAAAATGAAAATAGAAAGTATGGCAGTTTTCCAAAGACAGCAGTCCCCTCACCACTGACTGCTTAATGGACTATTAAATAATTCCAATCTTTACCACTGTCTCTCTAAGAACATCAAAGGGACCTTAAGTCATAATACACAGCACATCTTAAATCCCTCTTTTCTCTCCTCTCCAACTCTTGTCTTTGCCACAGCTGATGCTGAGCCTCACTCTCTCAACTCTCCACCTTTCTAGGTGCCCCACCTTGCTTGACTTCTGTTTTCTGTTTTTTGTTTGTTTGTTTTGTTTTGTTTTGTTTTTTGGCAAGATCAGATTCTCACATGATGGAGGAGTCAGAAAAGGTGAGCCAAGAAAGACCAAATAAATTCCCTATTTCTCTTTACTGAGCTAGAAGAGGTGCGGTGGCTATGTGTAGACTACAAACACTTATACTTTAACAAATACTGCCACACTGACACTTTTCCTTTTGGCCGTACTAAATAGGGATGCTCCCTTTACCAAGGAAAATCAATCCGTTCCCTCAGCTAGGAAGGTAAGACAGGTTGTCTACTAGGTGAAATCAAGAAAGCCTCAAGACCTTCCTTAGGCCATCTTAAACTGTTCTGCCAGGGCCAGCTTAACTATTCTTAACTGTTCCTTAATCAATTAAATAATTCTTGCCCTTAATGTCTCTTGACCAATGGAGAAGGTAACTTTGGTTCCTATCCACCCAATGCTACTTCTCTTTTTTCCTTCCCCCCAAAACCCAAAACTAATATTAGCCATATGTTTCAGTAAGCTCTCCCCAATCCGAGACTCTCTGTGGACATACCATAGCCAGAAACAGCCAGAACTGTCTCTCTGAATTAAAGCTTGGGATTTATACAAATGGCCCTAGATACTGCCCTCTGGGGAACTTTAAGTGGTAACCTACATGCTATCTGAAACAGAAGCCCAACATCTATCTCTCTGGCTGGGTCTTGCCTCTGGAAGTTGGCAGCTGGAGCCCAGCATGAATTCACTGACAGATGGAGCTTTCTCCTGTGTCTTCAAAGGAAAATCCCAAGCAGAATCAAGTGAGCAGCCACAGCAGCAGTTCTGTCTACCGTAGGATGCTTCCTACTCAATCATAGCCAGGTGTGATTTTATATGATAGAAGTATCTCTTTCTTTTAAGCCCTTTGTTACAGGAAGGAACACAGTGTGGTTGTTTTCATCTTCAGGCACCCTTAAAAGGTAAATTTGAATCCAAATCAAATAGAAGAGATAATCCATGAATCTTACTACAGAGTTGGAATTTAACAATAATGCTAACACTTATTCACCACTTGTTATATACCTGACACTGTTCTCGTCCTTTGTATATATTTTAATTTTATTTAATACAAAACTCCATGAGGTAGGAACTACCATTATTTCTCTTTGAAAACGAGGAAACTGAAGGTCAACAAGTAACTACTAATGTATCTGGCACTATATTTCAAACCCAAATGCTTAATGGCTACATTATACTACCTGTCCCCTACTATATGTGAATGGGGCAAAGGGCTGAAAGGGATATCCCTGTCCTCTCAACCAGTAGGAGTGAATGTGAAGAGAGAGAGGGAGCTAAAATCGTGGCAGAAAGGACAAATTATAAGGGGAGGTGGTCCTGAATAGCCACTGAGTGACGACAGAGAGCAATGTTGAAGAAAATGATGCTAAGACTAAGTAACATATAGTCATAGATCCACACCTCCCAGGACATCCAGCAGATAATGAAAATGCAGGCTCCCCAGGCACCTTAAAAGATCCCAAAAGAGACAGAGGTTACACAAAAGTCACACCTTCCTAATTAAAAGTACTTAGGACAAGAGACAAATGGTCGAGGTAAAGAAACCAAATTAACACAGAAAGGATGTTCAGAAGCTCTGTGCTGAGGACTTAGAGCATGCTAGTCCCTTGTACACAGTAAAGGGGAAGCCTGGGTGGGCAGGAAAACACTTATCCTCAGATGTGTCAGCAGCAAACTTTTTACTAAAAGAAGACCCCATTCAAGATAAAACATAATTGAAAAGTATTTAACCACCCTCTGATTCCAGCAAAATAGCTTGCCAGAAGCATTTTTTCAAATTGCATCCATTTTTATGACTAAGGGGGGTTCTTGGCAGCAGTTCTATATGATTCCCAAGACTACGCTTAGCTGTTTATTCCTTCCATGCAAAAGCAGCCCTTTAATGCAGTCACCACCACATCCGTACAACTGTATGTCATCCCTCTCTCTACCTTCATCCCACACCAACAGGTCACAAAGGTCCAAGGAGAGCTGGCGACTGAGTCACACGAGCACTTAGAGTGACAGTCCACTCTCCTCTAGATAAGCAACATCCATTCCTGAGCAGTCTGCCTTTTACTTGCTCCAGGTGAATTCAATGACACTTCTGAACTTAGGAAATAAAACAGGACTGCATTCTTTACGGTAAAAATGGCTTCAGGTTACCTCATCAGTTTCTTTCATATGTACTGCTTCCATGTCTGAGATTGTTACTAAGCTATGGACTCTCAGCTTCAAACCCACCCCTCTACGCTCAACTTTGCGCTGCTGGGGCTGGAACTCTGCAAACTCTATTTCACCTCTGCCAGCTGAGTTTCTTAGATGGGGCCACCAAGAGGTACTAGAGGGAGACCACGGGCTGGAGGAGAGAGAGGAGACTTGCTCTTCTGTTTGCTCACTGTTCTGCAAGCAACATTCATCACAGTTACTTCAACTCAGCAGCAGCAGTTGACTTCAGTAATAGTTGATTCTACTTTCCATTTTTTCCATGCTCCAGGAACCAATCATCTTTTATCATCTCAGAGATAAGAGGACCATAGCCACAGGATTCCCACTCTGAACTTCTCAATTCTAATAATTCTAATAACCTCAACCTGTCCCCTTTGTTCCTGAGCCCTGGGGGGCACAAGCTGCTTCCTTCAGGTACCATCTCTGCATTGCCTTAATGTTTCCCTTTTTCTCCAATACCTGATTATTTATATCCTTACATTATCTGTTAAAATAACTGTTGTCTGTTTTCCTCACCAACCCTGCCTGATACAATATGTGAGTTAATTTCTTCTGTCCTGTCTAAACATACAAAAAAGAAACCAAAATTTGTCACCTTGTGGAGCTTCAATAATAGGAAACTGTTTAAGTTTTCAACAAATACATTCTCCCCTTTGTTGACAATGGCAGAAAACACAGGTCATAAACCTACTTTTCATTTGTTCTTTTCCTGTTGTTGACTGTTAATGATGAATGTTTGGAAATCAAAATTTTAATGCTGAAAATTTTATTGGTCAAAATTACTTATTTTACATAAAGGAGAAGTAATTCAATCTTGAGCAAGAAAACAGAGCTGTGAAAACTTTTGAGTTTCCTCAAAAATTCCTGCATGAGTTTCCTCTGGCTGTACATTTCTTTGTCCACATTATGACAAACCTGGTGGTTTAAAACAATAGAAGTGTATTCTCTCATAAATCTGGAGGCCAGCAATCTGAAGTCAATGTGTCAGCAAGGCTGTGCTATCACTGAAGGCTCTAGGGGAGAATCCCTTGCTTCTTCCAGCTTCTGGTGGCTCTACCACTCCTTGACTTGTACCCACATCAATCCAATCTCTGCCTATGAGATCATATCACCTCCTCCTCTTTATGTGTCTTCTCCTCTGTGTCTTTCTCTAAAAACTCCTCTGTTTTTATCTCATAAGGAAACGTGTGATTGTATGTAAGGCCCACCCAGATAATCCAGAGTAGCTCCTCCTCTCAAGATCCTTAATTTAGTCAGTTCCTTTATTATACAAGGTAATATTCACAGGCTCTAGGAATAAGGACATGGACAAATTTGGGGGAAGTCACCATTTAGCCCACCATTGTCCACCCTTAATGACCCCTTTACTTTTTCCATTTTCTTCCTTTGGGAATGGGAATGTTTTGTAACTGTTATAATATGTCTGACTCATTATTGTATTTTGGAAACAACTTGTTTTCTAGTTTCACAGGTCCACAAATGGAGACAATGTCCCAAGATGGATCATGCTTAGATTCTCACCTATATCTTATTTACATGATTTAGATGATAAGATTTGGGACTTTTTAAGCAATTATATTTAAATGAGATTTTCAGATTTAGAGTTTGTGCTATAATGGTTTGAGGTTTTGAGGGATGTATTTTGCATATAGGTTGAACATAATTTTTGGAGGGCCAAAGGACGGAATGTGGTATACTAAATGCTGTCCTTCAAAAAGATATGTCCACATCTTACTCCCCAGAACCTGTGAATACTACCTCATATGGCAAAAGGTGTGATTAAGGATCTTGAGTTAAAGAACTTATGTTAGATTATCCAGGTGAATATGAAATGCAATCACCATGTACATTTCTATAAGAAAGGCAGAGGGATTTTGAGATAGGCATGCAGAAGAGAAACCACACAAAGAAGTAGCAGCAATATAATCATGAAGGCAGAGACTGGGTTCACAAAGCTACAGACCAAGGAAGACCAAAGAATATCAATTGCCACCAGAAACTGAAAAAGGCAAGAAGCAGATTATCCCCTGGAGCCTTCACAAGGAATACAGCCACGTCAACAACTTGGTTTCAGACTTCTGGTCTCCAGAACTGTGGGAGAACGCCCTTTTTTTTTTTTTTTGGTCTATCTTATTTTATTGTGGTGAGAACAATTAACAAGAGATCTACCTTCCCAAACATTTTTTTTTTTTAGTTTTTTTTTTTATTATGCTTTAAGTTTTAGGGTACATGTGTACAACGTGCAGGTTTGTTACATATGTATACATGTGCCATGTTGGTGTCCTGCACCCATTAACTCATCATTTAACATTAGGTATATCTCCTAATACTATCCCTCCCCCCGCCCTACCCCACAACAGTCCCCAGTGTGTGATGTTCCCCTTCCTGTGTCCATGATGAGTTCATGTCCTTTGTAGGGACATGGATGAAGCTGGAAACCATCATTCTCAGCAAACTATCACAAGGACAAAAAACCAAACACCACATGTTCTCACTCATAGGTGGGAATTGAACAATGAGAACACATGGACCCAAACATTTTTAACATACAGTACATTATTGTTGACAATAGGCACAACATTTTACAAAAGATCACTAGAACTTATCCATCTTGCTTGACAAACTTCATGATGGTAGATTAGTAACTCTCCACTTCCACTTTGCCCCAACCCCTGGTAACCATTATTGCACTCTTTGATTTTATGAATTTGGCTACTTTAAATACCTCAAATAGTTGAAATTATGCAGTATTTGTCTTTACGTGACCAGCTTATTTTACTTAGCATAATGTGCTCAAAGTTCATCTATACTGCAAGATTTCTTCCTTTTACAGGGCTAAATAGTATCCCATAATATGTATATACTACATTTTCTTTATTAATTTATCAATCAATGGGCATTCAGGTTGCTTCCACATCTGCGGTATTGTAAATAGTGCTGCAATGAAAATAAGAGTGCTAGCATCTCTTGAAGATCTTTATTTCAATTCGATTGGATAAATACCCAGAAGTGAGCTTGCTTAGTCATACAGTAGATCTATGTTTAAGTTTGAGGAACCTCCATATTGTTTCCAAATTAACTGCACCATTTTGCATTCCCATCAACAGAGTGCAGGGGTTCCAATTTCTCCACCTCCTTGCCAACATTTGTCTTTAAAATAATAATAATAATAACCATTCTAACATGTGATGTCTTCTTTGGGAAAATGTCACTCAACTCCTTAGAACATTTTTTTAGGGTTGTTTTTTTTTTTTTGCTATTAAGTTATGTGAATTTCCTACATATTTTGGGGATTAAACACTTAGACGATTTTCAAATATCTGCTCCCATTCCATAAGTTGCCTTTTCATTCTCTGGATTGTTTCCATTCCTGTGTAAATTTCATGTAGTCCCACATGTTTATTTTTGTTTTTGTTGCCTGTACTTGAGGTGTCATATACATAAAATCATTGCCAAGACCAATATCATGAATATTTCCACCTGTGTTTTCTTCTAGTTGTTTCAAACTTTCAGGTCTCATCTTTAAGTCTTTTGTCCTTTTTGAGCTGATTCTTATTTATGGTATAAGATAAGGATCCAATTTTATTATCTTGTATGTGGATATTCAGTTTTCCCAAAACCATTTACTCATAAAACTATCATTTTTCTATTGTATATTCTAGGCGCTTTTGTCAAGAATCAGTTGACCTTACAGGCATACCTCATTTTATTACACTTCACTTTATTGTACTTTACAGATATTTTGTTTTTTTACAAATATAACTTTGCGGCAACCCTGTTTCCAGCAAGTCTATTGGCGCCATTTTTCCAACAGCATCTACTCACTTCATGTCTCCGAGTCACATGCTGGTAATTTTAACAATATTTCAAACTTTTTCATTATTATTATATCTATTATGGTAATCCATAATCAGTGATCTTTGATGTTACTAATGTAGTCGTTTGGGAGTATTATGATCTGCGCCCATGTAAGACAGAGAAGTTAATCAATAAATACTCCGTGTATTCTGACTGTTCCATGGACTGGCCATTCCCCCATCTCTCTCTCTCTCTCTCTCTCTCTCTCTCTCTCTCTCTCTCACTCTCCTCAGATCTCCCTATTCCCTGAGACACAGCAATACTGAAATTAGGCCAATTAATAAAGATACAATCACCTCTAAGTATTCAAATGAAAGGAAGAGTCTCATATCTCTCACCTGAAAACAAAAGCTAGAGATTATAAAGTTTAGTGAGGAAGGCATGTCATCTAAAACAGGGACAATTTTGCTTCTTTCTAATTTGCATGTCTTTTATTTACTTCTCTTGCCTCATTGCTCTAGTTAGGACTTCCAGTGCTATATGTGTAGAAGCAGCAAGAATAGGCATTCTTGCCTTTTTCCTGATCTTAGAGAAAAAGCTTTCAACTTTTTCCCATTAAGTATGATGTTAGCTGTGTGTTTTGTTATATATGGCCTTAATGATGTTAAGGTAATTTCCTTCTATTACAAGTTTGTTGAGAGTTTTTATCACAAACGTTTGTTGAGATTTGTCAGACACTTTATCTTCACCTATTTAGATGATCATGTGATTTTTATCCTTTATTTTATTAACATAGTTTATCACATTAATTGTGTTGAACCATCTTTGCCTCCCAGAAATAAAGACACCTTGGTCATGGTGTAAGATCCTTTTAAAATTCTGCTGAATTCAGTTTGCTATACTTTGCTCTGATCTTTATGATTTCCCCTCCTTCTGCCAGCTTTGAGCTTTGTAGCTTGCTAGTGTTCAGTTGAGAACTTTCGCATGTATATTTATCATGGTTACTGACTTGTAGTTTTCTTGATACCAAAAGGTATCAGGGTGATGCTGATGAAACGAACTTGGAAATATTTCCTTCTTTTCAATATTTTAAATGATTTGAGAAGTATTGTTATCAGCTTTTCTTTAAATGCTTAGTAGAATTAAACAGTGAAGCTATCAGATCCACAGCTTTTCTTTGGAAATTTTTTTTTTATCACAGATAACAACTCCATACTAGTTATGTTTATTCAGACTATTTCTTTATGATTTAGTCTTCATAAGTTGCATGTTGGTAAAAATTTATCCATTTATTCTAGGTCATTCAGTTTGTTAGCATAAACTTATATGCTATAGTTGTTTGTAATAGATTTTATAATTATTTTTATTTTTGTGGCATGAGTTATAATGTTCATTTTTATTTGATTTTGTTTCAGTCTTCATTTTTTTAGTCTAGCTAACAGTATGTCCATTTTATATTTTCAGAATACCAACTCTTAGCTCTGTTGATTTTTTTCTATTATTTCTCTATTTCAGTCATTCCTACTCTAATCTTTGTTATTTTCTTTTTCCTGCTAACTTTAGGTTTAGCTTGGTTTTCACTGGTCTAGTTCCTAAAGTGTAAAGTTTAGCTCTTTATTTAAGATCTTTCTTGATTTTTAATGTAGGCATTTATTGCTATGAAAGTCTCTCTTAGTATTGCTTTGCTGCGTCCCATAAATTTTGGTATGTTGTATTTTTATTTTCATTTGTCTCAAGGTATTTCCTAATTTTCTCTTGAAGTTTGTCTTTAACCCAATGATTATTTAAGAGTGTGTTCTTCAATTTCCACTTGTGTAAGTTTTCTAGTTTTCTTTTTGTTACTGATTTTAAGTTTTATTTCATTGTGGTCAGAAAACATACTTGGTATGATTTTAATCTTCTTAACTTTGTTAAGATTTGTTTAGTGACCTAATTCATAATCCATCCTGGAGAAAAATCCACATATACTCGAGAAGAATATGTATTTTGCTATTGTTGGGTGAAATGTCCTATATATCTGGGTGAAATGTCCTACATATCTGTGTGTATATATATGTTATATATATAGAGAGAGTGTTATTCTATATATATATATATATATATCTGTGTATATATATAGTGTTATATATGTATAGTTTTATATATATATAGTGTTATATATAGTTATATATATAGTGTTATATATATTTATATATATTTATATATATCTAACTATATATATAGTTAGATATATATATAGTGTTATATATATATCTGTGTATATATATAGTGTTATATATAGTGTTATTCTATATATATCTATATATATCTGTATATATCTATATCTATATATATATCTGTATAGATATATCTATATATATCTGTGTATATATATCTGTACAGATATCTAGATATATATCTGTATAGATATATCTAGATATATATCTGTATAGATATATCTAGATATATATCTGTATAGATATATCTAGATATATATCTGTATAGATATATCTATATATATATCTGTATATATATATATCTATATATATATCTGTGTGTATATATATATCTATATATATATCTGTGTATATATATCTATATATATATCTGTGTATATATATATCTATATATATATCTGTGTATATATATAGTGTTATTCTAGTCCTGTTTCCTTATTGACCTTCCATCTGGATGTTCTGTCCATTATTGAAAGTAAGGTATTGATTTACTACTGTTACTGCTTGTTATTTCTACCTCCAGTTCTACCAATGTTGGCTTTATATATTTTGGTGCTTTTCTGTTTAATGCATATATATGTGTGTGTGTGTGTGTGTGTGTGTGTGTGTGCGCGTGTGTGTATACACACATGTGTATATATATATACACACATACATATATATTTATAATTGTTAGATCTTTCTGGTCGAGTGACCCTTTTATCGTTAGTCATTATAAAAATTCCTTCTGTCTTTTGTTACAGTTCTAGACATAGTTCTATTTTGTCTAAGAATAGCCACCCTTGCTCTCTTTCAGTTACCATTTGCATAGAATATCTTTTTCCATTCCTTCACATTAAGTGAAGTAATGAATAATGAAATGAAGCCATAATAAAAAGTCTCCCATCAAAAAAATAAAAATAAAAAAAGCCTAAGACCTAATGGCTTGAGAGCTGATTTCTACTATCTTTTAAAGAACAATACCAACTGTACTTAAACTCCTTACAAAGTTAAAGAGGAGGGAATCCTTCCAAACTCATTCTACAAGGCTAGCATTACCCTGATACTAAAACCAGACAAGGACACACAAAGAAAGAAAAATACAGGCCAATATCACTGATGAACGTAGATGCAAATATTCTCAACAAAATACTAGCAAAGCAAATCCAACAGTACAATAAAAAGATCACACACCATGTTCAAGTGGAATTCATCCCTGGGAGGCAAGGATGATTTCACATATACAAATCAATAAATGTGATACATCACATTAATAAAATAAAGAAAAATTATATGAGTATTTCGACAGATGACAAAAAAGGCATTTGATAAAATTCACCATCCCTACATGCAAAATACCCTCACAAACTAGGAATAGAAGGAAAATACCTCAAAGTGGAAGAATCAAATATGATGAAGCCACAGATGACGTCATAGTC
The DNA here is from genome assembly GCF_028885655.2 of Pongo abelii. Lineage (NCBI taxonomy): Eukaryota > Metazoa > Chordata > Mammalia > Primates > Hominidae > Pongo > Pongo abelii. The sequence goes on along the minus strand of NC_071991.2, from coordinate 86,358,090 downwards.
AATAGGGAAAAATTGAAACTCTTCCCTCTAAGATCTAGAAAAAGACAAAGATGCCCACTTTCACCACTTTCATTCAACAAATACTGGAAGTCCTGGTTACAGCAATTAGCTAAGGGAAAGAAATAAAAGGCTTCAAACTGGAAAGAAAGAAGTCAAATTATCCCTATTTGTAGAAGGTGATGTTATTTTTAAAGAAATTGAAAGACTATCAAAAACCAGTTATAATTGATAAAAAAAATTCAGTAAAGTTACAGGATATGAAATCAATATACAAAACTCAGTAGCATTTGTATACACCAAGAGCAAACAATCTGAAAAGAAATCAAGAAAGCAATTACATTTGCAATAGCTACAAATGTTATAAAATACTTAGAAATCAATTTAACCAAAGAAGTGAAAGAGCTATATAAGAAAAATGATTAAAAATTTGAAGAAAGAAATTAAAAGATCACACAAAAAAGTGAAAAGATATTCCATACTCATGAATTGTAAGAATTAATATTGTGAAAATGGCAATACTACTAAAAGTAATTTATAGATTCAATGCAATTTGTATCAAAATACCAATGACATTTTTCACAGAAAGATAAACAATCCTAAAATTTGCGTGGACCTACAAAAGACCCCAAATAGTCCTAATCAAAAAGAACAAAGCTGGAGCCACCACATTACCCAACTTCAAATATGACTGCAAAGCTACAGTAACCAAATCAGCATGTTATTGGCATAAAAACAGATATGTAGACTAATGGAGAAGTATTGAGAACCCAGATATTAATCCATACATTTACAGCTAACTGCTTTGACAAAGGCACCAAGAACATAGAATACAGAAAGAACAGTCTCTTCAATAAATTATACTGGGAAAACTGAATAACCACATGCAAAAGACTGAAACTAGACCCCGATCTCTTGCCATACACAAAAATCAAATCAAAATGAATTGAAAACTTAAATCTTAGACCTAGAATTATGAAACCCTAGAGAAAAAAATTGGGTAAATGATCCAGGACATTGGTCTGGGCAAATATTTTTTGTGTAAGACCTCAAAAGCACAGGCAGCCAAAGCAAAAACTGACATATGGGATTATATTAAGCTAAAACGCTTCTGCACAGCAAAGGAAATAATCAACAAAGTGAAGAGACAACCAGCAGAATGGGGAAAAATATTTACAAACTATTCAACTGACAAAGGATTAACACGGAACATATAAGGAGCTCAAACAACTCAATAGCAATAAAAACAACCCAATTAAAAACTGGGCAAAGGACCTGGATAGCCATTTCTCAGAAGAATGCATACAAATGGCCAACAGTTACATGAAAAAACCTCAATATAACTAATCATCAGAGAAATGCGAATCAAAAATGCAACTAAATGTTGATTTAGATGATATCTCATTGTCTTGTATCTTTTGGTCTTGTAGCAAAAAGACAGGGAAAAACAGATGCTGGCAAAGATGTGGAGAAAGGGGAATCCTTGCACAATGTTGATGGAAGTATCGATTAGCACAGCCACTATGGAAAACAGTATGGATATTTCTCAAAAAACTAAAAATTGGGGGTAGGGGGTTGAGCCAAGATGTCTGAATAGAGGCAGCTCCATTCTGCAGCTCCCACCAAGAAGGACAAAAACTACAAGTGAACTCTGCATCTTCAATTGAGGTACTGAAGTTCTCCTATTGGGATTGCCTAGGTGGTTGGCATGACCCATGGAGAGCGAGCAAAAACAGGGTGGAACGTGAGATTTGGGAGGGGCCAGGGGTGGAATTATATGGTTTGTGTCCCCCCCCCAATCTCATCTTGAATTGTAGTCCCCATAATTCCCATGTGTCATGGGAGGGACCTTGTCGGAGGTAATTGAATCATGCTGGTGGTTACCCTCATGCTGTTCTTGTGATAATGAGTAAGTCTCATGAGATCTGATGGTTTTATAAAGGAGAGTTCTCCTGCACAGGTTTTCTCTTGTCTGCTGCCATGTAAGAGATACCTTTTGCCTGCTGCCATGATTGTGAGGCCTCTCCAGCCATGTGGAACTGTGAGTCCATTAGGCCTCTTTTTCTTTGGAAATTATCCAATCTTGAGTATGTCTTGATCGGTAGCATGAAAATGGACTAATATAGTGATGCTTATCCCAATTCTTCTGATTTGATCTTTACACATTATATGAATGTATCAAATTATACATACCCCCAAGATATATCTATTATGTATCAATATTTCTGATATATAAAATTAATTTTAATTAATAATAAAGTAAACTTATAGAACAGCATATAGTTTGGGCTATTTTTAATCCATTTTTTAACCCTTTTTTTAAATCCATTCAGCCACCCTATGTTTGATTAGGGCGTTTAATTTATTTACTGTATTAGTTTGTTTTCATGCTGCATCAAGACATACCAAAAACCGGGAACAAAAGAGGTTTAATTGGACTTACAGTTCCACATGGCTAGGGAGGCCTCAGAATCATGGTGGGAAGTGAAAGGCACTTCCTACATGGCAGCAGCAAGAGAAAAAGGAGGAGGAAGCAAAAGTGGAAACCCCTGATAAAACCATCAGATCTCATGAGACTTATTCACTATAATGAAAATATCATGGGAAAGACCAGCCCCTATGATTCAATTATGTCCCCATGGGTCCCTCCTACAACACGTGAGAATTCTGGGAGATACAATTCAAGTTGAGATTTGGGTGAGGACAGAGCCAAACGACATCATTTACATTTAAAGTGATTACTGATAGGGAAGGATTTGCTATTGCCACTTTATTCATTGTTTTCTACTGGTCTTATAGTTCTTTTGTTGTATTTTCCTTTCCTATTACTTTCCTTTGTGTTTTGTTCACTTTTTGTATTGTACACTTTGATCTTTTTCTCTTTTGATTTTGTGTAACTTTGTGGGTATAACATGTCTCAGGGTGAATTTCTTTGTGTTGATCTAATTTGGTATCTTCTAGGCTTCCCAGATGTGGATGATCATTTCCTTCCCCAGATTTGGAAAGTTTTCACCCATTATTTCTCTGAATAAGCTTTATGGTTCTTTCTCTTCTCCTAGCACTCCCATAATGTGCATATTGCTCCTATTGATGATGTCCCATAATTCCTCTATGCTTTCTTCACTTTTTCATTTTTTTATTTGTTTTTCTACTGAATTATTTTTAGTGATCTTTCAATTCACTCATCCTTTCTTCTGATTAATCTAGTCTGCTATTGAATCCCTCTAGTAAATTTTTAGTTGAGTTATTGTGCTCTTCAGCTCCATGATTTCTGTTTGGTACTTTTAATATTTTCTATCTCTTTGTTGAAATTCTTACTTTATACATGCATTGTTCTTTTGACCTCACTGAGCATCTTTATAAGAGTTATTTTTAATTCTCTGTCTGTAAATTATATACCTCCTTTTCATTGGGTTTTGGTTTCTGTAGATTTACCTTGTTCTTTTGTTTGAAACATCTTTGCCTGATTTTTCATTTTCCTTGACTCTCTGTGTTGATGTCTGCATATTACACAAAGCAGGCACCCCTCTGTCTTCACAAACTGACCTGTATAGGAAAAGACCTTCACCAATCATCCCAGCCAGGGATTCTGAGATCGTCTATTAACTCTTTTCCTCTCAAGGAAGAAGGAGGCAGCTGCGGTTTCTGACTACTTGCTCTGTGCTGAGCTGGGGTGGGGAGCTTTGGCATCTACCAGTCCAAGTCAACATGCCCATTGTTCCCCAGGCAGCTAGACTGTACTGGATCTGTCAGAGCTTCAAGACTGGTGAGGCAGGTACTAGTTCTTTGGGCAGCTCTGGAAACTGGGCATTGACGTACATGTCAACTGTCCCCCTACCAGGGGAAACTGAGAGCTGGTTTTATTTATTTATTTTTTTCATCTATTTGCTCTGTGCTTAATGAGGGGAGGATCAATGTCATCTACTACCTCTGTTCTCCTCCAGGTGGCTAGACTATTCTGGACCCTTCAGACATCCAAAAGCCCCCTGAGAAAATTTGGGGTATTAGACACATGAAACAACAGCTTCCCTGCTCTGGGTGAAGCTGGGAGCTAGTGTACCTTTACTTGGTCATATAGTGCTGTGCTAGGGGTAGGGTTTCTGGTGAAAGGGTATCCTAAATCTTCCCACCAGCTTTGTTAAGTCTGGTTTCATTTTTGGTTTTCAGGATGCCGGAGCTTTTCTGGTTTCTCACAAAGGGAATTTGTCCATGAGTTGCTGCTGAACTGATGTGTTCATGAGGTATATTTGTAGGGGAAGAAGGGTCAAGGGCTTTCTATTTCACTATATTGCTGATATCATTTCATATTTCTATTGTTTTAAGCCACAAAGTTTGTGGTAATTTGTTACGGCAGCTTTAAGAAACTAATACAGTTCCCAAAAGATAACAAAACAATTGCAAAAAGTTAAAAATTGTTAAAACCAGATTTGAAAAAAAAGATTATCAGCCATAGGACATATGTTCTCATCTTCAGATGGGGGAGGGATGAGAGTAGATACAGATTCATTTGTACTATTTCAAAATAATTTCTAAAACAAAAGTTAGTGCTATTCATTGAGATTCTTAACTGTTGATGTTATGCAAGAGTTTCAAGAATCAACAAGCTTTAAAAATTAATGCATCATTAAATGTATGTAGCTCATCAATTCTTTTTAATGATATTCAGTTACCCCCAAAACACAACCTGCAGGCACACTGAAATTCACTTGGGTGATGTTGCTAAACATTATGGAACGTCAACCTCTAGCAATTCAAATATGCCCAATTGTATTTCCTTTTCACTACTGATAAATTTTCAAACTGAAACCTTTCAAACCACACATCTTGGTTACAAAATAAATTTTAAGAATTAGAATATGGTTGTTTCCATACTAAAAGAGATAAAAAAGATTCTAGTATTTATTTTATTGTATACAACAGTTTTAAACCTTCTAAAGCTGTTTTCTATTTCTTTCATTCATCAAGCACATGAAAAAAGTAATTGTCCTAAAAGTAGAGAAAAAATGTGAAACACGTTGCAATTCACTTTATAGCATCTTGCAAGTTATAAACTCATGAATTTAACAACTTCTTTAAAGAACCTAGATATTATTGTACTGAGTTAGATCTAGAAATTATATAACAACCTAGTTTTATGCTTTTCATAAGTCTCAAGGAATGTTCTTGCTACCCCCAACTTTGAATCACTCTAACATTTCAGAAACTTCTTGTTTTCCCCAATCCATTATATCTGTCAACTGAAGCAGTAAATAGCCTAACATTTTTAGTGCTGAAAACCACAAATATAACATCTTATAAGAATGAATTAATAATGAGAAAATTTTTTATGAAATGACAATAGTTCATGAATTATACTTTAAGAGTAAGAAGCTTTTGGCTCTCAGGGTCGATAATAACTAGAAGTTGTGAGAGACGTTCCTGGTTCTACTACCACCAGACCTCAGATATATGGTACTCTGGTTTTACAGGAAGCAGAGAAGCTTTCAAGGTACCCTCTTTCATCACTATATAAACAGAAAGACTATCCAAACCTGAGCTTTAAGGAGCAAACAACAAGAATGGCGACAGTTAGGAGCCTAGAAGCCTAAGCAGAACTGCTCACGGCCATGGGTGGAAATTCCTGAGGGAAACTTCTGGGAATCGGAGAAAATAGAGGCCAGTGTGGCACACAGCAAGACTGGACCAGCATACCATGAAAGAGCAAAGTTCCCTAGAGTTGCCACAAGGCCCCAGTAATATGGCTGCATGTTAATCCTTGAACAGAATAAGTTAAATCTGAGACTTACTCTGATTGCAAACTCTTGATGAGGAGTAAAATATTTGCATGGTCTTAATTTCTTCCCACAGATTGTTTATTAGTTTGAAAGGATGAAAATAATTAATTATACTGCAGATAAATAGGTAGTATATTGACCAAGTGATCAAAATTAGCATCACCATCGAGAGACAGATGGATATGCGTACCTCTGCGTGTTATACGCTGAGAAGTACATAGCAGTACCTATCCAGTATTATAGCAAAGAATTAGAAAATATTTTAAAGACAATATCTAAAAATACAAAAAACTGTAAAATATATTATAAATGATAAGTTATAAAACTTTAATGAAAACATTTAAAAAGATAAATAAATAGGGAGCTAGTCCAGGTTCAAGGATAGAAAGATTTCACATCATAAAAATGTCAGTTTTCCCTAAATTGATTTATATATTTAATGCATCTCCAACCAATATACCAATGCAGCTTTTCGCAAAATTAGAACAGTTGATTCTAAAATTTGTATGGAAGAGCCAAGCATAACAATACTTCAGAAGAAGGAAATAGGAGATTTGTCTCACCGTATATATGGATGCATTATAAAGCTATCTTAGAAGGCAATATGATATTAGTATAAGGAAAGAAATTGGCTAGTGGAAAAGAACAGCACCCAGAAATAAGCTCATATTTTATATGGAATTTTGATAGGTGGCAGAGGTGACACCATCTGTCCCTGCAGAAAAAAAGGGTGGGTGTTTTTGAAAGTCTTTTGTTTTTTTCCCCAGTTACTTTGATGGTTCATGCTCATCATTTATTAGTAAGGCGAAGAAGAAAGAATGAAAAGCAAATGGGCAAATACAGTGACCTCTCTATGTCTTTTCTGCTACTTCTATTGCTGACAGAAATAGTAGTTATTAGAACCTAGACCTTTTTATATATTACATTTATAATCACACCAGTTTGAGAATAAGCCCCAAAAGGCCCATGACTTGTCACAAATCATAATTTTGCTCTGGTGGAAATTTGCATATGTATATTATTTTCAAATTGTAGTTTGCATAAGAATCAAAGTATTTGAAAAAAATGCAGAGATTCTAACTCAGTAGATCTGGTGTGGGGTCAGAAAAATGACATTTTTAACAAGCCTCTGGGTAATTCTGAAAACCATATTTTGAGAAAAGCTAGAATGAAGTGTTAGGGAGCCCAGGAGTAAATGCCTCCCTACACAGTTATGTAGTCTTTCCCTCATCAACAAACGTCATGGCTATATTATTAGCTGAGAATTTTAACTTTTTCAGATGGCACTACAACGAAGATTCCTGGTGAATCTTAAGAGTTGGCTATAAATCTAAAAGCCTGCATCTCACTGCTATCCAGTTATACCACATCCAGCAATGAGTCTTTTAGGAATATTTTTATGTTGATGAGAAAACACAACGGAGCAATGTGAAAATGCAACAAGACTTGTTGAGTACAGAATGAGAAACACTTTCTGTTTCTGTAATTTCATTTTCCTTCCCATTTTTACAGAGGGGAAGCTTGGCACTATCCTAGTAACTAATGAGATTTCCCCACAGTTCACAGCAGCAGGGCTTCCAAGACTTTATACACCCTTATCCCTACCACATAGGGCTTGAAGGACTTGGCCAAGCACAATACACATCACCAGTGTCTATTAACTTTCACCTGCAGTGATGCTTCCCAAGCAGCTCTAGCTCCGACTTTGGCTGTGGCTCCTAGCTTTGCACATTAAGGCTGGGTAAAGCACTCATCCCTATACCTCAAAATCCCCTTAGAAGCAGACTTTTATGACCATTTCTTATAAAACACCAGGTAATGTTTTCAGAGAATAAACAAGGTCTGGTACATTGCATTTTTGAGAAATGGAAGAGTAAGTACTCCATGCTTTCTGTATCTTTAACTGTTTTTCTCATCTGTTATGTTCCTCAGTGACTAAATTGATGCTTCCTTCTTTTTATCAAGCATATTCTAAAAGTTTATATTGTCTTCGACAGTCTGGCTCAGGAATATTTGTATACTTACTGGTACATTTTTTAAATAAAATATACTGGAATGCTTATAGTTGGGGTATCATTAATGCTGCTCATATCATAGGCCCCAAGCTGGAATATTAGGCCTCATCAATACAAACATAGATGACTTTCACCCATCACCTTCTCATTAAGTATCCTTTCCGTAGGCTTACATAGGCCATAGGGTTGTTTTTTTTTTTCATTTCAGTGTCTTTTATTTTTATTTATTTTTTATTATTATTATACCTTAAGTTTCAGGGTACATGTGCACAATGTGCTGGTTAGTTACATATGTATACATGTGCCATGCTGGTGTGCTGCACCCATTAACTCGTCATTTAGCATTAGGTATTCTAAGGGGAGATGTCCATAAATGAGATGAAACCCAAGTAATTCTTAGGCAATGACAGAGATTGCTCCTGCAAAGTGATCACAAAAGAAGGTACTAGCTACTAATAAAGTGAAAGCTTCACTATTTGCTATCTAAAGGAGCTGTGGTAGTCCATGCATTAGGCAATGGTGGGCTGCCTCTGAGGAAATCTGGAAAATCTGTGACCCAATTTTCACACAGATACTGAATGTGCAAACCCACCCCCTCCTTGCCATTATGGCCTGAATTGCACCTCCCCAAAATTCACATGTTGAACTTCTGAGGTATCCTTGGTACCTCAGACTGTGAGGGTATCTGTAGATAAACATTTAAAAACGTAATTAAGGTAAAATTAGGTCATGTGAGTGGACCCTAATCCCATCTGACTAATGTGTCCTTATAGGAGGAGAAGACAGACACAGACATGAGCATGTTCAGAGAAAAGACCATATGATGATACAGTGGCGAGACGGCCATCTGCCAGCCAAGGAGGGAGGACTCAGAAGAAACCAACCTTGCCAACACCTTGATCTTAGACTTTCAGCCACCAGAACTATGATAAAATAGATTTCTATTATTGGAACCACTCAGTCTGTCACAGCAGCCTAGCAAACTAACATTAATACATTGCCAAGTGAACCCTTTTGGCTCTCCTGAGCAACAGTTATTTACTCTTCCTAGGCAATTTCACCAACAGTGCCTGGCCCTTAGAAGGCCCCATAAACATTTCTTAAGTAAATGGCCTAAAAGACTTATGGGGTACTCTACTTTCTGACTTGTCACACAACTGCCCTTGGGTGAAAATCCCAGAGCCAGCTAATTTCTTAAATGTGGGGATAAGAAAGCAGAAAATATTTTTAAAGTGTTAATAACTTAAAATATCATCCAGTTATATGCCACAATAGCCAAAGAATATATTTCCAAGATAAACCAAAAGGATGTATCAATAGTCAACTCAAATGCTTTATTAACATATTAAAAGAAATTTTTGCCCTTATTCTTAAATGTTAGACAAAATTTGAAGTATGCACTGTTCTAATCTATTAAGACTTAGAGGTCTTTCAAAATGTCATTAGAGAAATTGTTAACTGGATACTTCTGCATACTGAAAGTTGACCTCCTAAAACATGTCAACCTACAATAAAGACATATGTGACACTGGAATAATCTGACTCAGTGGCTGAATTTTGCACAACGTATATTAAAGCTTAGAATTGAGAGAAATGGAATTATCTTATTTTCAAAAATTATTTTAGCAGGCCTAATAAAAATTAAAGATACTAGGTGTAAGTGTTAACTAAAATAAAGACAGACAAATCTATAGCTACAAAAAAACAAACAGTCTGCTCAAGTTCTTCCTGCAATGGCATAACAATGCAGGCAAGTCAACCCTTCCACCTGGGGTCATGATCCTTCTTCCCAAGATTTTCAGTCTCACCCAAGTTCCTCACAGTATCACCTTTGTTAGCTTTCAGTACTAGAAGTTACCATATTCTATGTATTTCTTTATATATTCATCTCTCTCGAGAATAAGCATCTGGAGATTGGGAATTCTGTTCCTTTTCACTGCTGAATGTCTAACGCTTTAAAGTATGCCTACATATAGTAGTTTCTCAATGAAGCCTTTTCAGTTGATGGATTGACCAAAATATTCAGTAGAGTGTTTCTTAATATGGAAATCATGGACCAAAAAGAAACTGACAGGAGAGTTATAAGAAAATCTCAAAGAAACGATGAAAATCTGAATTGTATGCAGATAGTGGGCAGCAAGCTACATGATAAATGAAATGAGATACAATTCAGAGAATAATTTGAATACAGCATTATTTGAAAATTACGATTCTTGGTAGAGTAGAAAAGGTGGAATGGAAGGGCACCATGGAACCCTTAGAGTTTCATAAGGAGTCTAAAAGCCACTTACATTTTAAAAATTAAAAGGTCGGTACTAAAATATCTTTATGTACCAGTTTACTTTCTTTATACAACTACAAAATTTGCAGGATTTATGGAGCACAGCAAAGTGCTTCTATCAATGCCACTTTACAGATGAGGAAACCAAAGGCTTAGAGAAGGTGAATAACTGCCCAAAGTCACAAAACTAGTAAGGGTAAGAATTGAGCTCTGGACTCAGAAGATGTCAGTTAGGAAAGTTACGATCTCAAAAATACTCCATGGTCAATTTTGACTCTAGTGTTCAATACAGTCAACATGGTTCAAAAAAAAAATCATCTCACCTCTCCCTTCACATGAATTCGGGTCTGGGCATATTGCCAATTACTATAATTCCCATATTATTGCTCATAATTTTTCTTGCCCATAAAGAGGATCTCAAAGCACTTTTAGTAATTGTGACTGATCAAATTGTTACTATTTATGCTTGCTGTTCAAGTACAAATCAGTTCAATATAATTACCTTGTTGGATTGTTGAGAAATTGCCTTATTCATTGTTGAAGACTATCTTCCAACTTGGAAATTTCTAACTCAAGCAGTGTCCTTTCTTCATGTTGCGGCATAACTCTTAGCTTTTGAAGGACCGGAAGAAGAAAGGGAAATTTTATCCCACTGTATAAAAACTAAAACAAATCAAAAAATAAACTAAATAAGAAAAGCTATGGGAGAAATAGATATACAAAATAAACAGTAGGAGACAAAAACTTATTTTAGGGCATGTAGCAAATAATAGCTAATGAGGGTAGACTACACTTGAATTAGATACATCGAAAGCACAGCCTTAGATTCTCTCCATCTCACTTATCCTTAAGACCCTCAGCCTGTTCTTCTAAGTAACTACCTCATAGGCCCACTCTAAAACCAGCAGAGCTGTGTGGTTCAGCCAATTGCAACTGACAAAGCCTGAAATCCTTTTCTCTTCCCACTACTTTCTGACTGAGATGAAGTACCCAGCTACAGGACATGGGAACTGGCTGCTTTAGTTGTGTAACTAAGTTGCACAACTTAGTGACAACCCCAAAATGCAGGAGTGTCAACTCCTCGTAGTGTTTACTCTGACTATTGAGTGACTGGAGATGGGAGGGAACCTGCAGATAAGTTGCTTTGCATTCCCCCCTTACATGAACCATCTGGGGGCAAGGCGCTTTTAAACAATCTGACAGAAAACCTCTTGCATGGCTGGAAAATTGCCTGTGTTTCTTTGTGAAGCCAAGCACAGTTCAGTGATGCACCACCTTATGTTTGCCATCTTCCTCTTTACAACTTAACTTTTTGCTCACTCTCAGAGCCCTGGAATTAGATTTACCAATAAAGCATTAGCACACCTTAGCTTTGCCTCAGGCTCTGTTTTCCAAGGACCCTAGAAAAAGTCTCATGTACTATCTGAAAGCTCTCAATGCACAAGGTAGAAAATGGGGGTATATAATGAGCTTCTAAATTAGTAGAAAAGACAAACACTTTGATGATAAATAGAGATCGTATTGCCTATTCATGAAGTGTTAGTCTAAGACAATTTTGTGCCCAATATATAAGTCAACTACAAATGCCCATCAACATTAGCATTTTAGCAGCTTAGCATGGTGGGGGAAAAGGCTCTGTTTACATAATGATATTTTTCCCATCTTTCAGAAGAAAACAATTACAAGTGCATTTTTGAGGAATAATTTTTTCAGGAAAAATAATGCAACCAATCATCCAAGGTACCTATAAAAATTTAATTACGATTATCAAATAAAGTGCAGGGAAATAGCAACAGAAACTACTAAACATGTCTTCAATCCACCAGCCTTGAGAAAATGCTGGACTTTACCCAGCTACCTCTTGTTGTCTAGTTACCACTCTTCAAACTGAGAATAATCAGCTGAATTTCAAAACAGAATTATGCAAGTTTATTTGATTTCCTCTGCTTGCCTCTCATGAAAAGACATAAAAATTAAAATGGATTGGTAGAGATGGTAGGAGCTTTCAGGTGAACACGAAATACTGTCATCAATCTCATTGTTTCAGGGAACAGTGCGCATGGTGGCACAATCAGGCCGAACAGAGAAAAGCATTTCAGCTGTGGCCACTATGAAAAATGAGATACCACCGAACAAGGCAGCAATTTCACACAGCAAGTTAATGTATTTCCTTTTTAAAAAGCTCCAGGGAAATCTGAAATTGCAAGTAAAGGGATTAAGAGAAGAGATGCTAAGAGAAACCCTTGACTTTTCTCTAAACCACTACATAATTTCACTAGAACAAACTCTTTAAGCCATGAGGATTACAATTTCCTGTTATAAGAGCCATTTCAATAAAAGGTTTGCTGATTACTTTGAAAAGTTAAGAAAAAAAAGTAAAAAAACAAGGAAGTGAAAACTGATTGCTCCCATGACATGAACTGCTTATTGAGTTTTAACATCTTTCTCTTCTATAGGTTTCAGGTGGAATTAGTCAAAACCAAACGTGGATTAACAGCATAAGAGGTAAATAAGTACATATCTTGAAAAATTAGAAGACACATCCCCCCTGAGATGTGTCTCTCAGAGTTAGAAGTCAGAGACTTTCCTATTAACAGATTATGTTAGTATTGTTAATATAAGGTAAGACTAATATGTAAATAAACTGTCAAAATACAAGGGAAAAAAAGAAGCTTAGTAGCTACACAATTCTGCTTATTTTTTTTGGTATTTGAAAGCCCAACCTCTCTAGTTCTATATTAGACTCTCTGTTATTGGTTTGTGGGATTCTTTGTCTTTAAGACTGCTCCTTCCACCTTGCTTTCACTTACTCTAATCAGACAACCCATCTGTGGATTTCTCATCTCTTAGGACAAAATTATTCTTAATAAGCTTCATTCATCCCTATCCTCATCTCATGGTCATAATAGCAATGGAATAAATGCCAGGATCTGTAAGAATTTCCAAGCATTTAGGGGAGATGATCTTGCAAAGATAACATTGTTCTCAGATCTTTCTCTTGCTTTATCAGAACTTAGATTTTATTTCCTTTTTCTTTAAGATCCTGCCCATTTTCAGTGAGAGGAACTAATTTTTATATAATTTTAGCTAATATCTTTTCCAGAAAAAAATTTTAATAACTTATAAAGTAAACATTTTAGTCACCATGGAATGCAAAGAGGGAGGAAATTTTTGGCCAGGGGCCCCTTCTATTCTCCAACTATAAAACATGGAAGGTTGCCTGGCTAACCTATGCACAGTGCCAGTCGTAGGTTAGAGACAGATTAATTAATAGCATGGGCAAATAAAACAGTGATTTAAGCAGCCAGCTAATGGATTTCTGGGGTCAGATCCTGGACCTCAAGTATCCACACAATTGCAAAAGCAAATTACTATATATTTATTGCATAGCTGCATTTATTGCCAAGGTTGTTATACATAAATAGATTTCAATACTTATTTTTTCCCTCTTAAATTGCCATCACATTGCTAAATAGCAAGAACATTCAGACCAGAAAATTGAGTTATTTTTTAAAAGGAAAGCTAAGTGGACAGCAGCTGCAGGATTATTACATTCCCTTGATTTATTTTTTATTTACAGATGCACATTTTCATTAGCTGGGATTTGAACAGAATGGATTTTTACAACAACAAAAGAAAAAGCAACCCAATTCAGGCTTTTATACACAGATGGGCTTCTGTCTCCTTGGACAGTTTTGAGTGTATCTTCTTCCAACACAGCCCAGATCCATCTATTTGCAAATGTTCAGCTTGCAGCCTTGAGGTAGAGGGCATAATTTCCCTCCCCAATCTGAAGAGCAAATCTCAGATGTAACATGTTTTCTGTATAGATGTAAGGAAGTCCCAGAGAGGTAGGCTGGAAATGCAAACAAAATTTTTCCCTTTCTTCCCATTATAAATTAAGGCATTTCATGCCTCTGTTGATTCTTTTTTCACTTACATATCTATATTTGCTACAATGCTTTTCTAGATGGCTTTAGGCTGTATTACTTCCTCTTGCCTTAGAAAACAATCAAATTTGTGTTGCCAGTGTCCCAGACTAAGTTTCATTTCTTCACAGTTTTTAGACTATCCTCTAACGCTCTCAAATGTTTATTGTTTTAGATGTCTAATCACAGTGGTTATAAATAAGCACAGATTCTGAAGAGTCCTTATATGTGGTATACATTTTCACTGACCAGTCTTGTCTGTTTGGACGCCTAAGAAATGTTTAATAATTAAATAAATTCACCCTGGATGTGGTAAAGAACTTAAAGATATTTAATCACACAGCCCTGCCATAGCTTTGGAGGTGGTGCTGCTAAGACATCTCAGGAGCACTGGTTTAGAATTTTATTAATACTTCATTTTCTAACTCTGTTAGGGTAGCAATACAGTATCCTTTACTATTAGGAAATTGGTAGGATGCAGTGCTACTGGACTAGCCAAGATGGTAAATGGGCATCAATACAATTGATGGCAGATATCTGGAATGCTGGGTGGAGACCACAGTAGCAAGGGTCTTCGTGACTACAGGATCACAGATTGCAGAAGACATCTGAGCCCTGATCCCTGGGTTTGTCCTCTGCCTCTTTCCTATTCCACGCTAGCCCCCTAGAGGGTCCAAAGAAGCTAAAGAACTAGGCAAGTTTTAGGTAAGCCTTGCCCACTCCAGACTTTTGTCCATGTCCCTGTGCCTAAACACACCAGAAAATGTGGTTGAAAAAGTAAGACAGTAACTAACATATCAGCAAAGCAACCAGGATATTTTCCCTGGTGATTTTACCACTTGCAAGCTTCCTGGCCCATTGCCTCAAGGACATTGTTTTCACTTGTCCCTGGCACGTGCCTGTCCATATTTATGGATGAGTGGATTATCACTAGACAAAGACAAATTATCTTTAAATCTGAAGCTATAAAATGTTTATGTTTGTTGATTTATATTGCCCAGTTGTTCTGCCAGCAGTGTGGTTAGCAGGGTGACATAAAAATAAAACAGCATCCACCCTTTCTATGCCAAATGTAGAAAAAGAGTTAAAATGATGTTCCCAAACACGGATGATGGCCCTCACTTTGGCAAAACTAAATGAGTAGTACACCTTCTAAACTACAGTGATGACAAAGAAAACTCAATTCTCTATCCTAAGTATATTACACAGCTAGAAGTCACTTCCAGGTAAAGACCTGTAAACCACCTTTCAATCCACCGAGGACTTTCTAACAGCTCATCTGATTCCTTGAAATCTGGAGTATCACCCTCTGTTTCAAGAACTTGAGTGGGTAAGTCCCAATTTAAACATTCCTCTTTTATCAAATCCTGTGAAAGAAATCTCTTTGAACTTTACCTCCACTTTAGATGCAATATTTGTGTAGAATTTATAGTCAGTATTTGGTGCTTAGGTTTTATTTGTCCAATTTTTTAACTTAGCATGAGTTCTTCTGAGATTCATCTCTGCTTAGAAAGCAATAATAGAATAAAAACAAATACATAAATAAAAAGGATTTTTTCATAGAAATACTGACACAACCTTTAACTGGAGTGGAAGGAGTCGTGCAGCAGTAATAATAAAAGTAGCAAATGTTAGCAATCTGCTTCATAGCATGAAATAAAATATTTTAGTAAAAACATGAACACTGCTCAACTGTAATTTTTCACACATCTGTGATGAAAGGACGATAAAAATGATAGGGCATAACAATTCCTGAGTAAACATACACATAAAATGAAGTGGAGGTTCAAATCTAAAGAGTATGTTTTACTTTCAGATTCTAAACATACTATGGCTGATGCCTTGTGTTTATTTTTTTAACAACTATCAATTTTGTTCACTTGTACAATTTAATGGAGGCTAGCAGCTTCCAAAAACTATGCTGCATTAAGAGATATTCTATTCTAGCCTGTGCATTTGACATCTTGTCACTTTGTAACATTACATACCTTTGAAGAGATAGCCTCTCTATTGCCTCTTGATAGGAAAAAAAAAAAAATAGCAAAAGCAGTACCAATGAATCTTTCCACTGGAAAAATTCATTTTCTTAGAAATGCTTATGTCCCTGCCTATTAAAAATCTGAGTCTTTCCCAAAATAATAGAATACCTCTTAAATCGTTAGAACAAATGGATGTTCTTCCAATAACTAGAGCAATTATTTTTCAAAATAGAAACATTCCTTCTAGAATGTTCTACCAGACGTAATTTATTTGGGGCAAATAAATGATTTTTAAGGAGGTTAAAACATAAAATGTTCTTAGAAAAAAGATGACTATATATTTTCACATACTATACTAGTCACTATTTCGGTAGAACAATCAGTGACCTCTCGGTCAAGGCATAGTTAAAGAAACATAGGTAAGTTCCAAACTGATTGTTTCTTCTTACTACAAAATAACTAGTCTCCCATCTACATCGTCTGTGAACCATTACATCTAGTAGTCACAAAACATATATGAACTTGTGGCTCTCACCTTCTTTTTTTTCTTCTACTTCTTTCTTTGCCATATTTATACTTTTTCTTTTTTTTACTATACTTTAAGTCCTAGGGTACATGTGTACAACATGCAGGTTACACAGGTATACATGTGCCATGTTGGTTTGCTGCACCCATCAACTCGTCATTTACATTAGGTATTTCTCCTAATGCTATCCCTCCCCCAGCCCCCCACCCCCTGACAGGCCCCAGTGTGTGATGCTCTCCACCCTGTGTCCAAGTGTTCTCATTGTTCAATTCCCACCTATGAGTGAGAACACGTGGTGTTTGGTTTTCTATCCTTGTGACAGTTTGCTCAGAATGATGGTTTCCAGCTTTATCCATGTCCTTGCAAAGGACATGAACTCATCCTTTTTTATGGCTGCAGAGTATTCCATGGTGTATATGTGCCATATTTTCTTAATCCAGTCAATCACTGATGGACATTTGGGTTGGTTCCAAGTCTTTGCTATTGGGAATAATGCTGCAATAAACATACGTGTGCATGTGTCTTTATAGTAGCATGATTTATAATCCCTTGGGTATATACCCAGTAATGGGATGGCTGGGTCAAATGGTATTTCTAGTTCTAGATCCTTGAGGAATCACCACACTGTCTTCTACAACGGCTGAACTAATTTACACCCCCACCAACAGTGTAAATGCATTCCTATTTCTCCACATCCTCTCCAGCATCTGTTGTTTCCTGACTTTTTAATAATCACCATTCCAACTGGTGTGAGATGGTATCCCACTGTGGTTTTGATTTGCATTTCTCTGATGACCAGTGATGATGAGGATTTTTTCATGTGTCTGTTGGCTGCATGAATGTCTTCTTTTGAAAAGTGTCTGTTCATATTATTTGCCCACTTTTTGATGGGGTTGTTTTTTTTCTTGTAAATTTGTTTAAGTTCTTTGTAGATCCTGGATATTAGCCCTTTGTCAGATGGGTAGATTGCAAAAACTTTCTCCCGTTCTGTAAGTTGCCTGTTCACTCTGATGGTAATTTCTTTTGCCATGTAGAAGCTCTTTAGTTTAATTAGATCCCATTTGTCAATTTTGGCTCTTGCTGCCATTGCTGTTGATATTTTAGTCATGAAGTCATTGCCCATGCCTATGTCCTGAATGGTATTGCCTAGGTTTTCTTCTAGTGTTTTTATGGTTTTAGGTCTTACATTTAAGTCTTTAATCCATCTTGCATTAATTTTTGAATAAGGTGTAAGGAAGGGAGCTCTTACCTTCTAATTGCCTTTACCCATGACCTGGCACACAGTATTTATCCACTGTTTATTTATAAACACGTATCAAGTACCTTTATGAGACACGATAGCTGTAGAGACCTGACAGCCTCTATTGTTGTAGTCGAGCTACCTGTTCAATAAAGTTCTGTGTTCCTATCCCACAGTGCCTAGGGAAGTGTCTTCCTAGCCAGACACTATATTTTTTAGTTTTTCTTTACACCTAGATGCAGGCAGGTAGCTAGGAAGTAAGAAGAAGAGACATGATTCCTTCTGAGTCAACACGGTTAAGAAGCAAATACACTCTCTCTGTTCTCTCTTTCCCTTATATGGCATCCTTGGAATCCACGTTTTGAAGACGGCAATGCCCCAAGATAGAAAGACCCTGAGTTTCTGCAACACCACACAGAAGACTGCCAGAAACCACATGAAAGTGCTTTGAGAGTGAGAATAAGCTTAAGTTGTGTTAAACTACATTCATGTGCTGCATAATAACATTTCAGTCAACAACAGACAGCATATACAACCGTTATCCTATAAGATTATAATGGAGCCAAAAAATTTCTATTACCTAGTGATATTGTAGCTGTCATAACGTTGTAGTGCAATGCATTACTCACATTTGTAGCAATGCTGGTGTAAACAAACCTACTGCACTGCCAGTCATATAGAAATATAGCACATACAATTATGTACAGTACATAATACTTGATAATGATAACAAATGACTGTTACTGGTTTATGTATTCACTATGCTATACTTTTAATCATTATTTTAGAGTGTACTTCTACTTCTTAAAAAAAGTTAACTATAAACAGGCTCAGGCAGGTCAGGAGATATTCCAGAAGAAGACATTGTTATCATAGGAGATGACAGCGCCATATATGTTATTGCCCCTGAAAACCCTCCAGTGGGACAAGACATGGAGGTAAAAAACAGTGATATTGATGATCCTGACACTTTGAGTCTTAGGCTAATGTATGTGTTTGTGTCATTTTCGGCAGAAAAAATTTAGAAAGTTTTAAAACTTTAAAAAATAGAATAAGGATATGAAGAAAATATTTTTGTATAATGTGTGTGTTTTAAGCTGTTAGTACAAAAGAGTCAAAAAGTTAGAGAATAGTTTAAAATTTATAAGACAGTAAGCTAAAATTAATTTATTATTGAAAAGAATTTATAAATATAGTATAGCCTATGTGTACAGCATTTATAAAGTCTACAGCAGTATCCAGTAATATCCTAGGCCTTCACGTTAATTCACCACTCACTGACTCACCTAGAGCAACTTCCAGTCCTGTAAGCTCCATTCATAATAAGTACCCTGTACAGGTGTACCATTTTTTATCTTTTATACTGTGTTTTTACCATGCCTTTTCTATATTATGTTTAGATAACACAAATACTTACCATTATGTTACAGTTACATATAGTGTTCCACATAGTAACATGCCGTACAAGTTTGTAGCCTAGGATCAACAGGCTATACCATGTAGCCTAGGTGTATAGTAGGTTTGGGTACCATCTATTTTTGTGTGAGTATATTATATAATGTTTGTACAACAATAAAATCACCTAACAAGCCATTTTTCAGAATATATCCCCATTGTTAAGTGATACGTGACTGTATTTTAATTTGGGGATTTATCTGTTATGATAATTAACACAATCATATAAAATAATCTTGTTCTCAGAGGAGCTTACTTCTAACAAGGGAGAAACCCTCCTTCAAATGTTTTTTGGAGATAAGATACAGTTATATAAAATAATGAGGTGATAAGGCAAAGAACCAAAAATTATAGCTTAAGATATCAGCCACATAGAAAAATTAAGGAATCTGGGTTTCAAGGAAGGACAGGATCGCTTAAGTCTATAGAGTTGTTAGAAAAGGCCTTATGTTGGAAGCATCCTTTTAACTTCATTTCAAAGGATGGGTAGCAGTGTAACAGTGAGAAATGAGGTCGAAAGGTATTTGATGCAGAATGAACTGTATGACTAAGCAGGGAAGAAGTAAAGTGCAATGATTTGGGAATAGTGAATTGTCTGCCCAAAGGAGTATAGCCTGCACAGAAGTAACCATGAAATGGTTAAACAGCAACCCTCCAAGTTGCTATAGTTCAGAACTTACTGATAACCTGACATATGCATTATAAAGTCCATGGCTTTGGCATTGTGGAGGGAGAAAGATGTTATTTGAGGAAGGTCATCTCACCTTCAAAGTTTTTCTCTTCTTTTCAAAAATCCAGGCACTACAACATCTCTCTCACCACTGTAGATAATGAGAGAGTGATAAAGGGACTTCAAAGATCTGAGAGGTCATAGAACAGAGAGGGGCAAGATATATTTCCAGTGAACACTAAACTAAAAGGAAATCATTCCCCTGAAAATTGACATTTCTCAAGAAGCATCATAAAAGTGACAAATCCTCCAGTCCCCCCCCAAAAAAATGCATTAGATTTGTGCTATTGTCAGCAAGAATAGGGCAAATAATGTTACATTGATTACAGAGCCTTCTTCAACTTTGTGAATGAGACTAGAACTTTTTTCTTGATATAAAGCTCTGATAAATAACCATCCTATCAGAGATGGACATGTTCTACAAACAGTGACTGAGAAATCTAGATGGTAAGAGGGGATAATATGGCTAAGGAGCTCTGCAACCTTATTTAAAAGGGGTTAAAAATTGAGAAGAGAACCTCACTATACAATAACTATTTTTGAATATTTCTTTATGCTCAAGTTTATAATTTAGAAAATATGTGTTTTCCCTCCAAAATATGAATACATTCATTCTTTAGAATGATCCTTTCAGGTCTGTAATTGACAGCTAATTAATTATTTAATAAATAATATCTAGAAAACACATCTGTATTACACTTTAGTTTATATGTAGAATTGTACATTTATAAACAAATATCCATGAGCAAATAACTCTGCTTCCCTGCAAAAAGTCAGATAAGTCTTGTCTACAAAAGAGAATATTCTCCTTTTTTAAAGGATCATCTTGGCAAAGGTGCAAAAGAGACCTGGCCAAACATAAACCAGTTCCTACTACGTTCTTTTTAAAAGTTTGAATCACATTAGTATGAATCCTTAAAAAAGGAATAGTGTTTCTTTGTTTCTGTTTGCCTTTTTAAAGACATACATAGTATTCACACTTTTTTTTGCCAACATTAGAGGTTCTAGCTATCTGTGTTGTTTGTTCAGCTTCCCTTGGGCTACAGAAAAGTCAGAGGCTCATTTCCAAGAGAGTACTGTGTGAAAACACAGTGGAGAGAATTTGTAGAGTAAGCAAAGGAAATGACGCCAACAGTTTGTTCAACAGTTTGGTAGCAGCTTCCTATACCTGGGACTAATCATGCCAATCCTCATTAATGTCAAATGTGTCCTAAGCAAGTGTCCCCTCTTTTTTTTGCTATTATCTTGCTTCTTCTTACCTTGTGCTACAATAATTTATAAGAAGAGAAGTTTCAGATAAATTTATGCTTTAAAGAAATTTTCTTTTAAATTGATGCAAATGTCAAGGGAAGACAAAATATCCCCCAACTACATAGATCAGTTTCCCTCCTTTCTTTACATACTATTCCAAAAAATCTAAAATATGTGTTACTGAAGATTCTTTTGGATAACAAAAAAGAGGAAATGTACTCTGAGCATGGACAATAATTTTTCTGAAGCCTTAATTCTTTCTAAAATGGAAAAATATTGGAAAACAAACCTGTATGGTCCTAAGAACATTTTCCACAAAAAAATAATAATAATAATTCAATTCAAAGATCTAAACCTGAGTAGAATTTATGGTGTTTGCTCTTAGTCTACATGCTTACCTGGGTTTTCTCTTCAGAAAAGCCATACTTTACTTCGTATCATAATCTTTTCTTTTTAACTTGGCAACCTCATTTTCTATCTTCTCACCTTCTTACACTCCAGCAATGATGACCTACTTTAACTCATTTTAACATACCCTGGTGTTTCATGGCCCCCATCAATTTGCTCATTCAGTTTGCTTTAGGTATTATAGAATGTGTCTTTCTTCCTTTGTTCACTTGTTGAACTCCTATTCATCATCCAAACCCTTTGTGCCAGTCAAGGTTCAATGTAAGAAATAAGAGTCAGCTGGATATGCCAGACAGAAAGGCATTTAATACGAGGCATGAAGTGCCAACAAAACTGTTGAAAGGACTAGAGGAGCACAGGTCAGGGGCCACCAAAAAGTTTTCAGGTCACATGGCTGCCTATGTCACAGTTATTCCACACCCAAGGCTGGCAGTGAAACAAGGAGTCTGTGCATTGCTATATATATATATATATATTTACTCTATCGTATACCTCCGCTGCTATCACTACTAAAGGAAAAACGAACTCTACCTCCCTCCTGCCTTGCAAATTTTGTACCACAGCCTCTCATTACAGTTATTAGCCTTCCAACCCCAAGGTGTAGGGACATTGAAGAGGAGGAAATACGTGCTTCTTGCCAAAGATAATATCTAAAACTCCATAGCTCAAGCCTCATATCCTCTTCTCAAGCCTCTCTCTGGACCTTCCACCCCCAGATAATCTTGCTTCATCATTCCCTTCACTACATCACCTCTATTCTTTACTAAGCATATTCTTCTATTATCTTAGCAGTCCCACAATATTGCAGTATAGTATTTATAGATATATCTATACTTTATAAACCACAAGGTATCTAAGACAAGTCTCAATCAATTTAGAAGTTTATTTTGTCAAGGTTAAGGACATGCTGGTGACACCGCCTCAGGAGGTCCTGATAATATGTGCCCAAGGTGGTTGGATGACAGCTTGATTTTATACATTTTAGGGACACATGAGACACCAATCAATACATGTAAGATGTACATTGGTTCACTCCAGAAAGGTAGGACAACTCGAAGCAGAGGGAGGTTGCAGGGAGCTTCCAGGTCATAGGAAGATTCAAAGATTTTCTGATTGGCAATTAGTTAAAAGTTATTACCTAAACACCTGAAATCAACAGAAAGGAATATCTGGGTTAAGATAAGGTGTTGTGGAGAGCAAGGTTTCATCATCCAGATGAAACCTCCAGGTAGCAGACTTCAAATCTCTTATCACACCTAAAAAGATGTCAGATTCTTAGTTAATTCTCTCCTGGATCAGGGAGAAAACTTGGAAAGGAACGAAGATTCTCTAAAGAATGTAGATTTTCCCCACAAGAGACAGCTTTGCAGGGCCATTTTAAAATATGTCAAAGAAATATATTTTGGGGTAAAATACTTTGATTTTTTTTCAGGGCCTGCTATCCATTGTGTGATGCTATACTAGAGTCAGGCTGGAATTATTTGGTGTCTTATTGCTGTTTTGTCAGTCTTGAGATTTCTGTTTGAATGTTAATCCTGGTAAGCTGTGCCTGAATTGCAAATGAAGGGCAACATAATGAAGTGTATCCAACCCCTGCTTCCCATCACACTCTGAACTAGTTTTTCAGGTTAACTTTGGAATGCCTTGGCTGAGGAAAGAGTCCATCAGTCAGCTGGGGGGTGCTTAGAGTGTTATATTTGGTTCACAGATACATGTGTTTATCATTTTATTCATCCTTTTTTAATCTTCAGTGCCTAGCATAGACTCTGACACATATATTTTATACATTTTATTTCACCAAATTTTATTAAATATCACTTTAATTTGCAAAAGAATTACTAACTTTGAAAATTGAAATTTTCTGTTTCAATATCCTCTTTCAGTAGATTTGAAAAATTTGGAGTTGGGAAGTAGTGACATTCAACTCAACTGAAATTTCAGTAAATTCTCCTTTTCTTAGAGGAATAATAGGATAGTATTCAATTAAAAATATGAAATTTGGGGGTTCTTTGGTTCTAATAGATTATTTCCTTAATGTATTCTCCAGTGATCAATTTGTTCTTCTCAACTGGAAATTTAAAAATGAGGTATGTTATTGCACTTATTTAAATTATAGTTCATTTTTAATTGTGTTAAATAACCTCTGGGCATGCTTATAAGGCTCACAAGTAAGAATACAGCAAGCAGTTTGAATTTCTTCTTTAAAAAAATACACCAAGTACCCACGCCCATGGAGCCTTGCTCACTGCTAGCACAGCAGTCCAAGATTCAACTGCAACTGCAAGGCAGGAGTGAGACTATGGGAGGGGCATCCACCATTGCTGAGGCTTGACTAGGTAAACAAAGCGGCCAGGAAGCTCGAACTGAGTGGAGCCCACCGAAGCTCAAGGAGGCCTGCCTGCCTCTGTAGACTCCACCTCTGGGGGCAGGGCATTAGCTCAACAAAAGGCAGCAGAAACTTCTGCAGACTTAAATGTCCCTGTCTGACAGCTTTGAAGAGAGTAGTGGTTCTCCCAGTGCGGAGTTTGAGATCTGAGAATGGACACACTGCCTCCTCAAGTGGGTCCCTGACCCCTGGGTAGCCTAACTGGGAGATGCCTCCCAGTAGGGGCCGATTGACACCTCATACAGCCGGCTGCTCCTCTGAGATGAAGCTTCCAGAGGAAGGATCAGGCAGCCACATTTGCTGTTCTGCAATATTTGCTGTTCTGCAACCTCCACTGGTGATACCCAGGCAAACAGGGTCTGGAGTGGACCTCCAGCAAACTCCAACAGACCTGTAGCTGAGGGACATGACTGTTAGAAGAAAAACTAACAAACAAAAAGGAATAGCATCAACATCAACAAAAAGGACATCCATGCCAAAACCCCATCTGTAGGTCACCATCATCAAAGACCAAAGATAGATAAAACCACAAAGATGGGGAGAAACCAAAGCAGAAAAGCTGAAAATTCTAAAAATCAGAGTGCCTCTCCTCCTCCAAAGGAACACAGCTCCTCGCCAGCAATGGAACAAAGCTGGATGGAGAATGACTTTGACGAGTTGACAGAGTAGGCTTCAAAAGAACAGTAATAACAAACTTCTCCCAGCTAAAGAAGGATGTTCAAAACCATCGAAAAGAAGGTAAAAACCTTGCAAAAAGATTAGACGAATGGCTCACTAGAATAAACAGCATAGAGAAGACTTTAAATGACCTGATGGAGTTGAAAACCATGGCATGAGAACTACATGACACATGCACAAGCTTCAACAGCCAATTCGATCAAGTGGAAGAAAGGGTATCAGTGATTAAAGATCAAATTAATGAAATGAAGCGAGAAGAGAAGTTTAGAGAAAAAAGAGTAAAAAGAAATGAACAAAGCCTCCAAGACATATGGGACTATGTGAAAAGACCAAATCTGTGTGATTGGTGTACCTGAAACTGATGGGGAGAATGGAACCAAGTTGGAAAACACTCTGCAGGATATTATCCAGGAGAACTTCCCCAACCTAGCAAGGCAGGCCAACATTCAAATTCAGGAAATACAGAGAACACCACAAAGATACTCCTCGAGAAGCACAACCCCAAGACACATAATTGTCAGATTCACCAAGGTTGAAATGGAGGAAAAAATGTTAACAGCAGCCAGAGAGAAAGGTCAGGTTACCCAAAAAGGGAAGCCCATCAGACTAACAGCGGATCTCTCGGCAGAAACTTCACAAGCCAGAAGAGAGTGGGGGCCAATATTCAACATTCTTAAAGAAAAGAATTTTCAACCCAGAATTTCATATCCAGCCAAACTAAGCTTCATAAGTAAAGGAGAAATAAAATCCCTTACAGATAAGCAAATGCTGAGAGATGTTGTCACCACCAGGCCTGCCCTACAAGAGCTCCTGAAGGAAGCACTAAACATGGAAAGGAGCAACCAATACCAGACACTGCAAAAACATGCCAAATTGTAAAGAACATCAATGCTAGGAAGAAACTGCATCAACTAATGAGCAAAATAACCAGCTAACATCATAATAACAGGATCAAATTCCACATAACAATATTAACCTTAAATGTAAATGGGCTAAAAGCTCCAATTAAAAGACACAGACTGGCAAATTGGATAAAGAGTCAAGACCCATCAGTGTGCTGTATTCAGGAGACCCATCTCACGTGCAGAGACACACATAGGCTCAAAATAAAGGGATGGAGGAAGATCTACCAAGAAAATAGGAAGCAAGAAAAGGCAGGGGTTGCAATCCTAGTCTCTGATAAAACGACTTTAAACCAACAAAGATCAAAAGAGACAAAGAAGGTCATCACGTAATGGTAAAGGGATCATTTCAACAAGAAGAGCTAACTATCCTAAATATATATGCACCCAATACAGGAGCACCCAGATTCATAAAGCAAGTCCTGAGTGACCTACAAAGAGCCTTAGATTCCCACACAATAATAATGAGATATTTTGACACCTCATTGTCAACATTAGAAAGATCAATGAGACAGAAAGTTAACAAGGATATCCAGGACTTGAACTCAGCTCTGCACCAAGCAGACCTAATAGACTTCTACAGAACTCTCCACCCCAAATCAATGGAATATACGTTCTTCTCAGCACCACATCGCACTTATCCCAAAACTGACCACATAGTTGGAAGTAAAGCTCTCCTCAGCAAATGTAAAAGAACAGAAATTATAACAAACTGTCTCTCAGACTACAGTGCTATCAAATTAGAACTCAGGATTAAGAAACTCACTCAAAATCACACAACTACATGGAAACTGAACAACCTGCTCCTGAACGACTACTGGGTAAATAATGAAATTGAGGCAGAAATAAAGATGTTCTCTGAAACCAATGAGAATGAAGATACAACATACCAGAATCTCTGGGACACATTCAAAGCAGTGTGTAGAGGGAAATTTATAGCACTAAATGCCCACAAGAGAAAGCAAGAAAGATCTAAAATTGACACCCTAACATGACAACTAAAAGAACTAAAGAAGCAAGATCAAACACATTCAAAAGCTAGCAGAAGGCAAGAAATAACTAAGATCAGAGCAGAACTGAAGGAGATAGAGACACAAAAAACCCTTCAAAAAAATCAATGAATCCAGGAGCTGGTTTTTTGAAAAGATCAACAAAATTGATAGACTGCTAGCAAGACTAATAAAGAAGAAAAGAGAGAAGAATCAAATAGATGCAATAAAAAATGATAAAGGGAGTATCACCACCGATCCCACAGAAATACAAACTACCATCAGAGAATACTATAAACACCTTACGCAAATAAAATAGAAAATCTAGAAGAAACGAATAAATTGCTGGACACATACACCCTCCCAAGACTAAACCAGGAAGAAGTTGAATCTCTGAATAGACCAATAACAGGCTCTGAAAGTGAGGCAATAATTAATAGCCTACCAAGCAAAAAAAAGTCCAGGACCAGACAGATTCACAGCCAAATTCTACCAGGGGTACAAAGAGGAGCTGGTACCATTCCTTCTGAAACTATGCCAATCAATAGAAAATGAGGGAATCCTCCCTAACTCATTTTATGAGGCCAGCATCATCCTGATACCAAAGCCTGGCAGAGACACAACAAAAAAAGAGAACTTTAGACCAATATCCCTGATGAACATCGATGCAAAAATCCTCAATAAAATACTGGCCAAACTAATCCAGCAGCACATCAAAAAGCTTATCCACCATGATAAAGTTGGCTTCATCCCTGGGATGCAAGGCTGTTTCAACATACCCAAATCAATAAACATAATTCATCATATAAACAGAACCAAAGAAAAAAACCACGTGATTATCTCAATAGATGGCAAAAAAAAAAAAAGGCTTTGACAAAATTCAACAGCCCTTCATGCTAAAAACTCTCAATAAATTAGGTATTGATGGGACGTATCTCAAAATAATAAGAGCTATCTATGACAAACCCACAGCCAATATCATACTGCACGGACAAAAACTGGAAGCATTCCCTTTGAAAACTGGCACAAGATAGGGATGCCCTCTCTCACCACTCCTATTCAACATAGTGTTGGAAGTTCTGGCCAGGGCAATTAGGCAGGAGAAAGAAATAAAGGGTATTCAATTAGGAAAAGAGGAAGTCAAATTGTCCCTGTTTGCAGATGACATGATTGTATGTTTAGAAAACCCCATGATCTCAGCCCAAAATCTCCTTAAGCTGATAAGCAACTTCAGCAAAGTCTCAGGATACAAAATCAATGACAAAAATCACAAGTATTCCTATACACCAATAATAGACAAACAGAGAGCCAAATCATGAGTGAACTCCCATTCACAATTGCTTCAAAGAGAATAAAATACCTAGGAATCTAACTTACAAGGGATGTGAAGGACCTCTTCAAGGAGAACTACAAACCACTGCTCAATGAAATAAAACAGGATACAAACAAATGGAAAAACATTCCATGCTCATGGATAGGAAGAATTAATATCGTGAAAATGGCTATACCACCCAAGGTAATTTATAGATTCAATGCCATCCCCACCAAGCTACCAATGACTTTCTTCACAGAATTGGAAAAAACTAAAGTTCATATGGAATCAAAAAAGAGCCTGCATTGCCAAGACAATCCTAAGCAAAAAGAACAAAGCTGGAGGCATCACGCTACCTGACTTCAAACTATACTACAAGGCTACAGTAACCAAAACAGCATGGTACTGGTACCCAAACAGAGATATAGACCAATGGAACAGAACGGAGCCCTCAGAAATAATACCATACATCTACAATCATCTGATCTTTGACAAACCTGACAAAAACAAACACCTATGTTTGTTTGTACAAAAAAAAAAAAAAAAAAACCAAGAAATAGGGAAAGGATTTCCTATTTAATAAATGGTGCTGGGAAAACTGGCCAGCAGAAACTGGATGTAGAAAGCAGAAACTGGATCCTTCCTTACACCTTATTCCAAAATTAATTCAAAATGGATTAAAGTCTTAAATGTAAGACCTAAAACCATAAAAACCCTAAAAGAAAACCTAGGCAATACCATTCAGGACATAGGCATGGTCAATGACTTCATGACTAAAACACCAAAAGCATGGCAACAAAAGCCAAAATAGACTAATGGGATCTAATTAAACTAAAGAGCTTCTGCACAGCAAAAGAAACTACCATCAGAGTGAATAGGCAACCTACAGAATGGGAGAAAATTTTTGCAATCTACCCATCTGACAAAGGGCTAATATCCAGGATCTGCAAATAACTTAAACAAATTTACAGGAAAAAAATCAAACAACCCCATCAAAAAGTGGGCAAAGGACATGAACAGACACTTCTCAAAAGAAGACATTTACGTGGCCAACAGACACATGAAAAAATGCTCATCATCACTGGCCATCAGCAAAATGCAAATCAAAACCACAATGGGATACCATCTCACACCAGTTAGAATGGCAATCCTTAGTCAGGAAACAACAGGTGCTGGAGAGGATGTGGAGAAATAGGAACACTTTTACACTGTTGGTGGGACTGTAAACTAGTTCAACCATTGCGGAAGATAGTGTGGTGATTCCTCAAGGATCTAGAACTAGAAATACCATTTGACCCAGTGATTCCATTACTGGGTATATACTCAAAGGATTATAAATCATGCTGCTATAAAAACATATGCACACATATGTTTATTGTGGCACTATTCACAATCGCAAAGACTTGGAACCAACCCAAATGTCCATCAATGATAGACTGGATTAAGAAAATGTGGCACATATACACCATGGAATACTACGCAGCCATAAAAAAGGATGAGTTCATGTCCTTTGCAGGGACATGGATGAAGCTGGAAACCGTAATTCTCAGTAAACTATCACAAGGACAGAAAACCAAACACCAAATGTTCTCACTCATAGGTGGAAATTGAACAATGAGAACATTTGGACACAGGGTGGGGAACATCACACACCAGGGCCTGATGTGGGGTAGGGGGAGGGGGAGGGATAGCATTAGGAGAAATACCTAATGTAAATGATGAGTTATTGGGTGCAGCACACCAACATGGCACATGTATACATATATAACAAACCTGCATGTTGTGCACATGTACCCTAGAACTTAAAGTATAATAAAAAAATAAAAAAGACTAAGTATCAAAAGAATGTTCAAATAAGGTTCAGAATGTAATTTTATGTTCACTCACAATAATTTCTTCACTCAAGTGTGGTGGACAGATGAAAAAATATCTATACGTAGCCTTCCTCATCCCTGGAGCGGGGCTGATTTACTTTTTCAAACCAAACTAGGCATGGTCCTGTGATTCTAAACCATGAAGTTATATATTTTTTAAATATCTGTAGACATGTAATATTCCTCCAGACTCCATGCAAACACCAGTTGTCCACCAGAGACTTGATTAGGGGGAAAACTAGTATTTAATAAAACTAGCAATAAATTTTTAAATACTAAACTAGAAGTGTTTTGTGTATAATTATACCACAAACTAAGAGATTATTATATAACTAAAGGTGGATTTATTTTCAATTTCACATAAATTCTGTAAAACTTAAAGTATAATAATAATAAAATAAAATAAAATAAAAATAAAAATAAAAGAATCAAAAGTAAAGTTAGACTATACTAGAGAAAAATCAGAAGCCGGCATTGCAATAATCAGTACAGAAATTAAATACAGAAGATATATCTTTCATCATCAGCTCTCAAGATACTTTTAAGTGTTTCTCTTGACCTTTAAAATGAAGTACCTGAGTTATAATACTTGTGCTGAGAATATCAAAGAATCAGAATTCAGCAATAATATGGACTGAATGTTTGTGCCCCCTCAAAATTCATATGTTGAAGCCCTGACTGTCAGTGTGGCTGTACTTGAAAATGGGGCCTCTAAGGAAGTAATTAAGGTTAAATGAGATAATGAGATTGGGGTCTTGATTCAATAGGATTAATGTCCTTATTAAGTAGAGACACTAGAGAATGCTTATGCGCTCTCTGTCTCTCTCTCCCTCCCTCCCTCTCTCTCTCTCTGCACACAGAGGATAGGACATGTGCAGACAGTGAGGAGGTGGCCATCTGCAAGCCAGGAAGACAGCCTTCACCAGAAACTGATCATGCTGTCACCCTAATCTTGGACTTCCAGCCTCCAGAAATGTAATAACATTAATTTGTTATTTAAGCCACCCAATCTATGGTATTTCGTCACGGCAACCAGAGCAGAATAATACAATCATCAGGACTGCCAAGAATATTCTAGGGTCCTTTTCCTGCTCATACTCTCCCTATCCACATATACACATATAATGATTTCACCAAAAAGCTGATGGCTTAGCAAGCAGCATATGGAAAGGGGGTGGCCAAAAAAGTGTTAAGATTCTTATGTATTACTATCAAGGAAAATGTCATGCATATACTTTTTTGCTCCTCTGAGATCTCTTCCACTTAAAGTTACTACTGATATAAATATACAGATAAAATTAATGTTATACTCATTATACGTCATAAGAATGTTGAGGTAAGGCCATCAGAGTGTGATTTAGCCACCTAGGGAAACCCTGAGCCAAGTTTTGTTGGTTTAACACTAAATGGCAATAATAGAAAGGGGATTCTGAGGTCCTCATTCTCTCCTATGAGAACACAAATCCTACTATATATTACTGTGGTAATTATTTATTGTATATAATGTGTTTAAAAAATTTCTAAATTTTGGCAATATAATTGACAATATAAATGAATGTATTTCAAGTCATTGAAATACAAGCTAAATTTAAAAGGTAGAAACACTATCACAATCAAATTAATACTTGGAAGACACTAGATCCATTATTTCCAGGAAAAGGGATAATTTTGATACAACTAGTAAACAGTATATCTCAAATAAATTGGTTTTTCAGCCTACTTACTATCTACTTTCTTCCAAATTGCTAACTTATAAAGACTTCTTCTAGATCTAAGTGAGAAACGAAAGCCAAAAATTCTGAATTCCTACTCTTGTGATCTTGAGGCTAAGACTCTGAAAACTACTTTTGTCCTCTGTCACATGGCCTTTTGCTAGGAGCGGCCAGGAGGGGGCACAGGAAAAACCCTGGGAGGCAGGGAAGGGGAGGAAAGAATTCTTACTTCCTGTTCCTGTCTGTTGCAGAATGCTAGCTCTGCACTCCAATAGCACCCATTTGCATTCCTAGAACTAGTTTCATTGCCCTCTTCTCAGAAAGATTCATAGTAGCCACGGCATGACTGCTCTCAAGTAATCTGAGCCCCAACTTACAGAGTCTGTGTACTCTTCTAAATTTTAAAATCCCTAACCTCTTCCTTTTGTGCTTCTGGCCCTGGAGATGGTAGCTACTCCTTGCTGTTATTGCTGGGCTTTCCGGTTTTGTTCTTTCAGCCTTATTTAAGATTATGTTCCCATTGTTGAAATACCTAGTGTGCTTCCTGTTTTCCTGACTGGACTTTCACCAATACATATATGAAAAAATGATCTTTAAATTTTAGGAAGGAAAACCCAAGTAAAACTATTTAAAATTCCACATAGATCTTCCAAAATTGAAAACCATTTCAAATACAAATGGATTTCATATATATATATACACACACACACACACACACATATGTATACATATATGTATACACACACATATGTATACATATATGTGTGTGTTAGTGTGAATTTTATATATACATATGTGAATTATATATATATGTGAGTGTATATATATATATAAGTGAGTGTGTGTATATATATATATATATATATATATATATATATGAAAGACTACTTTCCTTTAGAAGCACTTTGCCTACATGGTACAAATAAGCATAGGTTTGGGGATTTTACATACAGAAATGGAATTATGCCATATATTTTGTTCTGCACACAAAACTGTAGTGACACCCTAAAAAGTGAGAGTGAGAGCAAAGATGACCTTCACTTTTCACTTTTGACATTGACTAGGTTTTTTATACTGAGCATTTTACCCTTGCAATTAATTTTTTAAGATTTGTGCTGTTGAAGCAAACAATTTTCTGTTGTTTTACAGGTTATTGATAGGATCACCAGCCCTGTCTTTTTAATTGCCTAACACAGTCTTAGGTAGCCTACAGCAGGCACACATTAACTGACCAATACTGGCTTCAAGTTTCTCCTCTCTAACTTGGCAAAAAAGATTAACCATTATAGTTCAAGCTATGTATGTTAACACTCTAGTCCAGGTTTTCTTGTGTTGAATATCCATGCCTTTGTAAGCATAACGCAATTTAGGGTTCAGTATAACACTGGGGTCATCTTTACAGAACACAGCTCATGTTACCAAAAGTGACTTCAAACTAAAATGTCTATTTGTATTTCTCAAACATGGTGAAAAAGAAAAATGGTCCTAGTAACATTTTTTTATCACTGTTTTCTTCTTTCACCCCTGCTATGACATTATGTTTGTGTTCCCAAGCTACACCCCTCAAATCCTCCTCACACCTCACAACAAAAACAAAAACAAAACGAAACTCCTTCCAGCAATTTCTAGTTTATCTTTTCTTTTTGATCTTGCATCACAAAATCTCAGATATTAATCTGTCCAATATAACACATTTTGGACAGCCTAGGAGAGGAAGAGTTTGAGTACGTCAGACCAGAATTCTTTTGAGTAGGGAGGAGGAATTTAAGGAACTGACAGCAGATAACTGATATCCGCCCAGGCTTGTTAACCCTGTGTAGGCTGTATGGTGCTATAGCTTTCCCTCCCTGTAGATTGAGGGCTCCAAATGTATCCTTTACGACAGTGATGTCCTCTTTGCAGAACTAACATTTTTCTAATGCTAACAAGACAAGATGGGGATTTTGAACTTGTTAAGTTACATCTATTTATAGTGGCAGCTTCCATTTGAGGCTCCCTGGTACCTCCCATTTGTGAGGCTCTGTGGTACCTTCATGCACCACTATGACATTTTTCATTCTTCCCAAGCTATAAGTCACTAGAGATATTATTTATTCATTTCCAACTCAGTATTCTAGAAGTTATGTAAATGCAAATTTGTCAAAAAATTCATAGTTGTGATAAATGTAATATTTTTGTTCAGT
This sequence comes from Pongo abelii, assembly GCF_028885655.2. NCBI lineage: Eukaryota > Metazoa > Chordata > Mammalia > Primates > Hominidae > Pongo > Pongo abelii. The sequence continues at coordinate 86,324,469 of NC_071991.2, read as the reverse complement.
TTCACTACCAAGAATGAAGAAAAATGCCTCTTCTACCACTTTTTAACTAATATATGTGAAGTACATAAAATATGTACAATAGGAACATAGTACATGTACATTAGGTAGCCACTGATTTCGTGCTTGAAATATAAAGTATATGAAGTTTAAAGCACTGGTAGAAATAGTAATATTTATAGTTGTTAAGGAGAAATAAGAAACATCATTCCCAAGAGACATGAGCATGTCAAATAACCAAGGAGGAAAGGAGGGAAATTACTACAGCAAGGAAAGGAGAGAAATAGCAGAAACTGCAATGCTGAATGCAAAGATGCCTATAAGTACTGAGGAATGGGATCTCATGTCAATGAATTCATCTGCCCGCCCTAGCTAGTATTGCCAGAGCATGAGATTTAATCAGTTTTTGGCATTTTACCATTGGCCTTCTACTGAATTAACAATAGAAAACTCTTAAAACAGATTAAAATACTAATTTGCATACAAATCATAACTGTAAAAGTCTATTATACCATCTTCAAATTCTGACACTGGATCTCTCCATTTAAGAAAGAAAAACAAAATACATCACAGTTCCATTTGATAATCTCACACATTGGGTAATTTTTCTTTTATTTTCATTGGTTTTGTTTTAATGTGAAAATCCCTCACAAGAAATAATCATAGGATGCTGTCCAGGTATATTTTAGTGCTCTGGGAAAAGATGAATAGCCAATCTATAATAACACTTGTTCAAGGCCTAGTAATCACTACAAATGCTATGGCCTAGTTGGGAAGGCCACCTCAATCCTTATCATTGCTTACAGACAGCAATAAAGCACAAAAACACTGCTGAGTAATAGCTGGTGACCTCATCACTCTTTCCTACAGAATGTTGTCTTTTATCAGTGTCAGTCTCAAATCAATCGATTAGAATACAGCGCTGGTTATAAAACCCCACTTGCCTTCTGCTTCAATGTAATACAACCATTCTGTTTATTTGCTCCTCAACCTCAATTTGCAGGAAAGGAATTGCAAAGATCAATTGGAAACCTCAACTTATGCACAACTACTTGGAAACCATTTTTGTATATTGATGTAGTGTCAATGAAAATGAAAGTGAAAAATACTACTCACTTGAGGGGAAAAAAAAGAAATACTCTCAAGAGCTATGTTCAAGTACAACACAAAGGTTGAGTGATTGGAATTCTTTTGTGGATAACCTGAGTGACAGTGGAAGAATACTAATATGTTGGGCCTCGGGGAAGTGTTAGCCTAATAATCTCTGCCTTCTCTTACAGTGCATGAGTGCAAGACTCTTACTGTGAAAAAGAAAAATAAAGTACTGAGAGATGTTTAATGCCAGTAAGAGACAATAATGGTACTCAGAAATTTAACAAGCCAAAGACAAATCCAGGACTTAAAATTTATCCCAGGCAATAACCACAAATTAGTTAAAAAGATACCACCAAAGTTCTAGATCCATGTCAGAGGAGTACAAAAGAAAGAATATCTCAGTACCTAATTGCCGCTAGATCTCTAATTGCCTCAAACGTCTTCCTTAACTCTTATTGCAGTCTATACCACAGCTTGAGGGTCCTGTTGGGTAGTATCAGCATTATCTTCCTATGACTGATTCTGAAACAGCTACATTTTATATAGGAGCCCCCTATAGATGGATATCACTAAAGAACACCACACCTCTCTGGTTAAATTTGAAAGGATCCCTTTATTCATTTTGTATGTTATCAAACAAGAAACAGAACAACATTCATTCCGGGACACTGTAGCCAGCATGGGAAAACACTGCAATTGAGCAGTATACCATGGCAGAAAAATTTTTGAAATCTGAATTTTTGTTTCTTCCTATCTTTTTCCTTTTCCCTTCACCAACTGAAAAGAAAGTGGACCCTGTGCTTCTTTGCTTCAGGGAAAGGTATGGGATGTGGATTCCTTGAAGGAAGTAGGACCCCATGGAACCAAAAAGAAACTTTTTGACAGAACTTTCTCTGAATTAACAAAAAAAAGGCTCTACAAACTGAGAAAGACAAAGTCTGTGGATGTCTTCAGTGATGGGGACTTGTTTCCTGCTCACTAAAAATGTGGCAGGACCTCAGAAGAAATGGCCAATTAGTACAGGTTGTGGGGTAAGGTGCCTCACCCAAAAACATCATACTCCAAGAGTGTCAATGAAGCAGTAGAGAAGTGGCTACAATGGCAAGGAGGACTAGGCAGATGGGACTAACAGGTCCTCCATCAGCACTCATGTGAAAAGCTAACATAATCACAATTATCCTCAAAACACCTTTAAATGCTCATTAAGTACAACCTACAAACATATAATCTCTCAGTAAATTCAAGTCAGCCAGCTTTCCTCCAACACTGGAACAGATCATATTCCTTCCACTGAACCCCAGATCAAGCACCTGGATTATGGTAAAGGGTGATGTGCAAAAAAAAACACCCATCAGAAGTGCACTCAGTTTAGCTAGATGCTTACTGAAAATGAATGATGGAGCAGATACAAAGCTTCCGCTTCAGGTTCACTCCTGAGTATCACCTTCTTGAATGCCCTACAAATAAAAAGAATTCCCGGATTGATTTTTCTCACTTTTTCTTTAACAGAGAGTTGAATTTCACCAGATTGCATGAAAGAATTCAACTAGATTAAAAGATAAATACATTAAGCAGGAACTTCCATGAGGAGAGTTTCCTGAATAACCTATGTTATTACGTGGTTATCACGTGATGTGCAAAATCATTGGTCATGTTTTTGTTCTGAAAGTAGAATGGAGAGTTGAGAATTTGGAAATGCTTACTTCTCAAAGACAGAGTGTGTTTTGTTCAAAAGGGAATTAGCTTTAGCGCTAACTCGACTTAGGGGGAAGTGAAAGACTTCAGTTTGCCTGTGTGCTATGTGTACTGATCTCAGGCAAATTTCTGAATCTCTTTATTCCTCAATTACTTCATCTATGAAAATGTAATCAGTTGGGGAGTGGGGGAATAAATAATAAATTTGAAAATATACACAAACTACATGCCATAGCCTGGTCGCTGGAATGCAGCTATTGTGTTTCTCCACGCTACTCTCCTCTCAAACCTTATTCCTTATTCTACCATTGCCATTCTTTTTTTACTGAAATTCAGAGAATGTAATTTTAATTTTCTAATGTTTGCTATAATGCTTGCAATGGCTTAGGCTTCATGTAAAATTTACAAAATCTTGTTATATTTTCACATCTTCTTACAGCAAAAATTTTAATTCGTTTTCTTCAAAAACTTCAATACCTCTTAGCTGTTAGCTATAAAGCAAATAAAAGAGGGACAGAATAAAGCAATTTAATAAAAATTGGATTTGCCTTTTTAAAAGAAAGGTTTTAATCTTCCTAAATTGGCCCTTTGATGTAGATAATTTTCAAAAGTGGGACACTTAATATATTAAAAGTTCATGTTAAAGTCTTTCCTCGGAGTAATCAAGATTTGGTGACCCTTTAGAACTAGAATCATTAAAAACAGCAAAGAGAAAGGAGTTATTAGATGTGAAAGATCAACATTTTCAATAAGCATTGTAGACCTGCAAATTTTAGCAAGCTGAAGATAACATTTTCACTGCACATTTCTTTAAAAGAAGATAAAGAGCATTGAATCAATATATCAGTGAAGAGATTATTATTTTGTACAAGCTGAAGGTTGCTACAGGTCATTCCCAGTAAAGCAAACAGAATTTGTTAATTTAATCCAACAGACTTGGCAGTGAGACCAAACAGGAATTTAATCAGCAAGAGAAGGTGGTAAGCATCTCTAAAAATTGAGTGATTGCTGCGCAAACAGTAAATATCATTATGGAAGGGTGAGGATATAAAAAGAGTGTTCCTTTCATGATTTTCATCAAGTTCATCAAATATAATAAATGATTCCAAATAAAACATTTCTAGGACTGCAACAGTGACTTGATGTTACTTGTGCTAGAAAATTAAAATTTATAGTTTTCCAGTCCCTCACCTTTCTTAAATAGTTTTCTTAAAAACTGCCAGGTTGTAAAATGAACAATTAAGTGTCTTATATGCTAAGTAAAAACAGTAAATGACATTTGAGACTTTCTCCTCTCAACAAAATGTGCCAGTTCTCTGATGCCAACTTGAAGGCCTTTGGTACAAAGACTAACACAGAGACAAGGCTAAGATGTATAAGGTTAACATTAGCTATTTTGTTCTATAGTAATTGCTCTAACCATCATCAAAATTAAAAGTATTTTTATTTATTTTTTTTTTTGAGACAGAGTCTCACTGTGTCACCCAGGCTGGGGTGCAGTGATGCAATCTCGGCTCACTGCAACCTCCATCTCCCGGGTTCAAGCAATTCTCCTGCCTTAGCCTCCCAAGTAGCTGGGATTACATGCCCCCACCACCACACTTGGCTAATTTTTTTATTTTTAGTAGAGATGGGGTTTCACCATGTTCACCAGGCTTGTTTTGAACTCCTGATTTCAAGTGATCCATCTGCCATGGCTTCCCAAAGTGCTGGGATTACAGGCGTGAGCCACTGCACCTGGCCACTAAGTGTAGTTTTAAAGAGTGTATATCATTATAAAAGGATAAATGAAAAGTGTTTATCGTTTATCCTCCTAACCACCACTGTCACCATTTCCATGAAGTAATCATGAAGGCATTCAGAATCTTCTCACTTCCTGTTACCACAGAGTTTCCAGCTTCACCTGCCCTTCTTTCTTTCCTTCTCATTTCAACCTTTTGTAAAACTCTCCTTTAATTGCAGGCTCTCCTTATCTCAATCCAGTCTCCTTGAGGCCCCTTCTTTAAAAACATGCCTTTGGAATTCTCTTGCTGAATGGGCTGTGTAGGTGTATATTATATCCAAAACAAAAAGACTTTCTCAATGGTGTTTTGTTGTCTTCTCTCTAGCTATGAACACACAATGTTATCATTAAACCAGTGAATTCCTTATCCTATGAAACCTCAATAAACAAAATTTAATTAGTGTTGCCCATGAGTGACAAACAAAAGTAAATTGTGTAATAAATGGCAAAGGTCCACATCTTTATTTAAAATTCTCATGGAAGTCACTTTTAAGTGGACCAAAGTAAATGGTCAACTTACCTTGAAACCCTAGAAGAAGGTTGTCTGCCTTCATGCAAAACTAGACCAAGATATGAAGAGAAAATTAAGAACTATATTAAGTTAAGCTACTGAGAAGAAAGAAAATCAAGGGGAAAATCAAGGGATGCTACTTTAAAGGTACGACTCAGAAAATAGATTGAAAATCTTAGCTTTAGGGGAAAGGAGAGATGCTTTTTCATAAATATTCTGTGTCTAAAATTGGGCAGTAAAATACATGCTCATTTATTTCTAACCCAGCTTTTACACTGTCTTGAATCATTTATCTCCATATTTCGTCTCCTAGAGGAAGAGAAATTTCTTTCTTATGAGTATACTCTTAAATTATCTTCTCTTTAGAATTATCAAAAAGGATGGAACATTCTGCAGAATTTCAGTTAGTATAAGTATCTAAATATCCACTTAAAAGTTTATGATACCTTTCAACCACAAAATCTTCTCCCATCCATATATGCACATCATCCCCTCACAATGTGCTTTTGCAGCTTATTCCATCAAGAGGTAGATTTTTGAAGAGAAAAACACTGAGAGTCGACAGACAGGCAATGCAAACACAGAGGCTGAAGAGAGAGGCAGCCGGGAACCTTGCATGGGGTTGTAGAGCACCAGGACTAGTTCTCATCCCTGAATATGTCCGAAGGAAAGGTTGCATGAAGTGATGGTAAGGAAACCTACTTTCACCATGAACCTCTGAGATCTTAGCTACAAGATCCCATGACCCCCATAGACATTTTAATTGGCAAGGGGATCTGCCCAGACAGTAGGCAGAGACAGAATTCCAGCCTGTACAGAGCCCAGGTGGATTTGCAAGTGGGGCAGCTGCAGCAAAATATGACCATAGGTTACCAAACCCCTAGGCTCCCCAACATCTTCCAAATAGTTCTAACCTCAGCTGACCACAAGGCCAGAGAGAGCAGGTCCATCTTTCCCGTGTGACTGAGGCACTTCTGTTCTGCATGACCCTCTACCCACCAGCCACTTGAAAGGCCCCTGGCTGGCTGTTCCCACAAGAGCATGTATACGGCACAGCCTCCACTGCCCACTCTGAGTGCTTTCCCAGTGGCCCCACCTGAGTGTTTTCCTGGTGGCCTGGGAGCACTAAATCTCCCCTAGCATAGACAATGCCCAACCCCAGGGGGCCAGAGGACAAAGCTGTGGGCCTGGTCCCAAAGCCCCAGGGTAATAGCATACAGCTAAGGTGTGTCAATATGAGATCCGTGGCCAGCGCTTGAGCAAGGGAAGAGTCCCCATTCTCAAAACATCGAGAAGAGTTAGACACGGGTTCATGAACTGACACAGGAACAGGGTATACTTTCTTCCACAGGACTGGTCCATGAAAGATGTGGCCTGTCTGCCAGCCACAGACTTTGCCTGAGGAATCTCTATGGCCCAAAACACCTAATAAAAGAAACATAAGCATGAGTTCAGTGATTGGACAGGGGTCCCCCCCAGACCTGGTGAGGGGGTCATCTCTGCTCCCACACCCCACAAAGCACTGCTGTGAACATACTGAAATAAAAAAGAGCTGCATGGCTGGGTAAGAACCAATCAGCCAGTCCTTACTCTTAACTACCATCTACTGGATCGCAGCCTCTTCTTCCAGTATATATTCTCTGTGAAACCCAGGGCAAGAATGTAGTCACTAATAAAGATCCTGTACAGAGGCTTGGCCCTCTGAAAGTAATCCAGAAACAAAGTGAACTGAACTATACTCAGCTTACACCAAAGTTAATCCCTCAAGGAAAATAAAGAATAGAAAAACAAAAAGCTCCATCCAAACAACAGCAAATCCGAAAACACAAAAGAACGCAAGCTTTCTTGGATGAGAAACAATCAGTGAAGAACTCTGGCAATTTAAAAAGTCAGAATAACCCTTTATATCCAAATGTTATTAGCTCCCCAGCAATGGTTCTTAACCAGATTGAAATGACTGAAACGACAGACATAGTTCAGAATCTGGATGGTAAGGAAACTCATTGAGATTCAGGAGAAGGTTGAAACCCATTCCAAGAAACCCAGTAAAACATTCCAAGAGTTCAAAGACAAAATAGCCATTTGAAGTAAAAACCAAACAAACCTTCTGTAATTAAAGATTGCACTTCAAGAATTTTATAATATAGTCAGAAGCATTAACAACAGAATAGACCAAGCTAAGGAAAGAATCTCAGAGGTCAAAGACCAGTTCTTTGAATCAACTCAGACAAATACTTTAAAAAAATTCAGAAATGAACAAAACCTCTGAGAACATGGGATTATGTAAAGGGACCAAACTACAACTCATCAGCATTTCTAAGGGAGAAGGAGACATAGTATGCAACTTGAAAAATATATTTGGGGATATAGTCCATGAAAATTTCCCTAATCCCATTACAGAGGTTGACATATAAATTCAAGAAAATACAAAGAACCCCTGTGAGATACTATACAAAATGACCATCCCTAAGACATATACTCATCAGATTCACCAAGTCAATGCAAAAGAAAAATTGTAAAGGCAGCTAGAGGGAAGGGTCAGATCACTTACAAAGGGAATTCCATCAGGCTAGCAGTGGACCTCTCAGCAGAAACCTTACAAGCCAGAAGAGACTGGTGCCTATTGTCAGCATCCTTAAAGAAATTTCAACAAAGAATTTCATATCCCACCCAACTTCACATAAGTGAAGAAGAAATAAAGTCCTTTTCAGACACACAAGCACTGAGGGAATTCATTACCACTAGACCAGTCTTACGGGAGGTCCTTAAGGGAATACTACATATGGAAACAAAAGAACAATACCTGCTACTACTAAAACACACTTAGACACACAGCCCACAGACACTATAAAGCAATTACAAAATCAAGTCTACAAAATTACCAGCTAACAAAATGATGATGGGATCAAAATCTCACATGCCAATATTAACCTTAAATATAAGTAGTCTAAACATCCCAGTTAAAAGTCATAGAGTGGCAAGTTGGATAAAAAGGCAAGCCTCCAACTGTCTGCTCTCTTCAAGAGACCCTTCTCACATGTAACACCACCCATGGGCTCAAAGTAAAGGGATAAAGATCTATTATGCCAATGGAAAACAAAAATAGACTATAAACAACAGCAATCTAGGAGGATATTACATAATGATAAAGGGTTCAATTCAACAAGAAGACTTAACTATCCTAAAAATATATGTACCCAATATTGAAGCACCCACATTCATAAAACAAGTTGTTTTTGACCTATGAAAAGGCTTAGACATCCACAAATAATAGTAGGAGACTTCAACACCCCACTGACATAATTAGACAGATCATTGATGCAGAAAACTAACAAAGATATTCAGGCCTTAAACTTGACACCGGACCAAGATTATCTACACGATACTTCACCCAATAACCATGGAATATACTTTCTTCTCATCTGCACACAAAACATTCTAAGATCAACCAGATGCTCAGCCATAAAGCAAGTCTTAATACATTGAAAAAAATCAAAATATCAAGCAAACTCTCAGGCCACAATGCAAAACAGAAGTAAATATTCAAAAGATCTCTCAAAACTACACAATCACATGGAAATTAAACAACTTGCTCCTGAATGACTTTTGGGTGAACAATGAAGTTAAGGCAGAAGTCAAAAAATTATTTGCAATTAATGAAAATACAGACACAACATACCAAATCCTTGGGATGCAGCTAAAATCAGTATTAAGAGGAAAGTTTATAGTGCTAAATGCCTACATCAAGACGTCAGAAAGATCTCAAATTAACAATCTAACATTGTACCTAGAGGAATTAGAAAAACAAAACAAGCCAATCCAAAAGCTAACAGAAAAAAAGAAATCACTAAAATCAGAGCAGAACTGAATGAAATCAAGATACTATATTGCGTAGTGGCCAAGTTTGGATTTTTAATGTACCCATTACCCATTACCCAAATAATGTATACTGCACCCATTATGTAATTTCTCATTGTCCACCTCCCTCCTACTCCGAAACTCTTCCACATCTCCAATGCCCATTATTCCACTGTATTTGTGGAATACTCTGTCCTATTTGTTGCCTTTGCCCTTTTTTCTGTTGATAAATAAATAAAATGTTTTATATTTAAAAAAGATACAAAAATCCATATGAAAGATCAATGAAACCAAAAGGTGATTATTTGAAAAAATAAACAAGAGTGATAGACCGCTAACTAGATTAACAAAGGAAAAAAAGAGAAAATCCAAATAAGCACAATTAGAAGTGACAAAGATGACATTACAACTAATCCCACAGAAATACAAAAGATCCTCAGAGACAATTGTGAGAACATCTATGCACACAAATTTAAAAACTTGAGAGGAAATGGATAAATTCCTAGAAACACAACCTTCCAAGATTGAAATAGGAAGAAAATGAAAACCTGGACAGACCAATAACAAATTCTGAAATTGAATCAGTAATAATAAAAAAAACCTACCAACCAAAAAACAAAGGTCAGGATCAGATACATTTACAGCTGAATTCTACCAGACATACAAAAAACTGCTATCAATTCTACTAAAACTATTCCCAAAAATTGAGGGAGAAGGATTCCTCTTTAACTTATTCTATGAAGCCAGTAACACCCTGATACAAAAATCTGGTAAGCACAACAAAAAAATAAAATATCAGGTCAATAATCCCTGATAAACATGGATGCAAAAATCCTCAACAGAATACTGGCAAATGGAACCCAGCAGCACATACAAAAGTTAATTCATCATGATCAAGTAGGCTTTATTTTTAAGATGCAAAGTTGATTCCACATATGCAAATCAATAAACATGATACACCACATAAACAGAATTAAAAACAAAAACCATATGATCATCTCAATATATGCAAAAAAGCTTTAAATCCAACATCCCTTCAGGAGAGAAACCCTTAATAAATTAGGCATCAAAGGAGGATACCTCAAACTAATAAGACCTATCTATGACAAACCCACAACCAACATCATACTGAACAGGTAAAAGCTGGAACCATTCCCTTTGAGAACTGGAATGAGACAAGGATGCCCACTCTTACCACTCCTATTCAGCATAGTACTGGAAGTCCTAGCCAGAGCAATCAGGCAAGAAAAATAAATAAAATGCATCAAAATAGGAAAAGAAGTTGTCAAACGATCTCCCTTTGCTGACCATATGATTATATATCTAAAACCATAAACACTCCACCAAAGTCTCTTAGAACTGATACGACTTCAGTAAGTTTCAGGATACAAAACCAACACACAAAAATCAGTAACATTTCTATATACCAATAATGTTCAAGCTGAGAGCCAAATCAACAATGCAATCCCAGTTACAATAGCCACAAAAACAATAAAATATCTAGAAACACAGCTTACCAGGGAGGTGAAAGATTTCTGCAAAAAGAACTACAAAATACTGCAGAAAGAAATCAGAGAAAAAACAAATAAATGAAAAAACATTCCATTTTCATGGGTTGGAAGTACCCATGTCATCAAAATGGCCATACTGCCCAGAGCAGTTTACAGATTCAACACTACTCCTAGCAAACTACCAACACCATTCTTCTCAGGATTAGAAAAAAAAATTCTAAAATTCATATGGAACCAAAAAAGTGCCCAAATAGCCAAAGCCATCATAAGCAAAAAGAACAAAATCAGAGGCATCACATTACCCAAATTCAAACTATATTATAAGTCTACAGTAACCAAAACTGTATGGTACTGGTACAAAAATAAACACATATACCACAGGGACAGAAAAGAGAACCTAGAAATAAAGCCACACACCTAAAATCATCTGATCTTTGACAAAGTTGACAAAAATAAGTAATGTGGAAAAGACTCCCTAGTCAATAGATGGTCTTGGCATAACTGGCTAGCCATATGCAGAAGAATTAAACTGGACCCCTAGCTATAACCACATGTAAAAATTAACTCAAGATATGTTAAACACTTAAATGTATGTCCCCATTTATAAAATCCTAGAAGAAGACCAAGCACATTGGCTCACACCTGTAATCCCAGCATTTTGGGAAGCCGAGGCAGGTGGATTACTTGAGACCAGGTGATCTAGACCAGCCTGGCCAACATGGCAAAACTCCATCTCTACTAAAAATACAAAAATTAGCCGAGTGTGGTGGTGCATGCCAGTAATTCCAGCTACTGGGGAGGCTGAAGCACCAGAATCTCTTGAACCTGGGAAGTGGAGGTTGCAGTGAGCCGAGATTACGCCACTGCACTCCAGCCTGGGTGACAGAGAAACACTCTGTCTAGAAAAAAAAAAATGCTAGAAGAAAACCTAGGAAATACCCTTCTCAGTATCAGGCTTGGTGAAGAATTTATGGCTAAGCCCTCAAAATCAATTACTACCCAAATAAAAATTAGTAAGTGGGATCTAAATTAAACTAACGAGCTTCTGTACAGCAAGAGATACTAGCAAGGGAGTAAACAGAAATCCTACAGAATGGGAGAAAATATTCACAAACTATGCATCTGAGAAAGGTCTAATATTAAGAATCTATACAAAACTTAAATCAACAAGCAAAAAAGAAATAATCCTATTAAAAAGTGGGCAAAGGACATGAAGTGTCTACTTCTTAAAAGACATACAAGTGGGCAACAAACATAAAAGAAATGCTCATCATCACTCATTGTCAGAGAAATGCAAATCAAAACCACAGTGAAATACCATTTCACACCACTCAGAATAGTTTTTGTTAAAAATTCAAAAAATAACAGATGCTGATAAGGCTGCAGAGAACAGGAAGCACCTGCACACTGTTGGTGGGAATGTAAATTAGTCCAGCCACTGTGGAGAGCAGCTTGAATATTTCTCAAAGAACTAAGGGTAGAACTACCATTTGACCCAGCAATTCCATTACTTGGTATATATCCAAAAGAAAATAAATCATTCTATCAAATAGATATACACAGCCTTAAGTTCAACGCAGCACTATTCACAGTAGCAAAACATAGAATCAAGCCACGTGCCCAACCATGGTGGATTGGATAAAGAAAATGTATATATATATATAGGTATATATTATGTATATATATGTATGTATATATATATACACACACACACCATAGAATACCATGGAGCCATAAAAAAGAATGAAATCATGTCCTTTGCAGCAACATGGATGCAGCTGGAGGTCATTATCCCAAGCAAACTAACACAGAAACAGAAAAACAAATACCACATGTTTTCACTTGTATGTGGGAGCTAAACATTGGGTACACATGGATATAAAGATGGGTACAACAGACACTGGGGATGACTAGAACAGGGAGAGAGGGAGGATGGAAAGGGGCTGAAAAACTACCAATTGGGTATGATGCTCATGACCTGAATGACAGTTCAGTCATATCCCAAACCTCAGCATCATGCAATATACCTTTGTCACAAACCTGCACATTTATCCCCAAATCTAAAATAAAAGCTAAAATGAAAGAGGAGATTTTTCAGCTGCTTATTTGCCCTCTTGGAATGCTGTTCTGAGACTGCCATGAAGAAGCCCAGTATAATCAATTAAAGAATAATAGGCCACATGGAGCAGAGATGAGTCATTCCAACTTAGCCCCACTAGTTAAGCAGCCAATAGCCAATATCAACTGCTAGACACGTCAGTACGGCCATCTGACACCATCTAGCCCCTTTAGAGCTAAAGAAGTTAGCCACATGAGTGAACCCAAGGGAGAGCAACTGCAGAAGCACCCAGCTGAGTCCAGACCAAATTATTTACCCATGGAGGAAAAATGACTAAAGTTTCGAGTGGGTTCTTATGCAGCAATAGGTAACTGATGAAGTACCATATTTCCTAATTTTCCAACCCAATTTAGATTTTAAACATTCTGTCCTATCACATGATGTGTCAAATGGATACCATTTTTTACATTGGAAATATGGTCTTACAAGATAGTAAGTACTAAAATGTGTTCCATAATGATGGTTGACCTAAGTGGACACTTCTTACCTTCTAGAAGATGAATTGTTATTATTATCTAGTTTTAAAATAAAGTCATTTTAACCCTGAACACAGCTAGCTTTTATTTCACTCATGCAAACTAAAAGTGGGGGCAGATAATCAAATTTAACTGCCTATGTATCCCCTAGAAGTATTACAGCTATTACTCATGACATTTAAGTCCAATAAATTCCTTGTACATTCTTCTCCAGGTGTCACTGCCTCATGGTCACTCTTTCTGCCACATGCATCCATAGAAAAGCACAAACACATAAAAGATAAAATGAGGAATGAGAAAACTGTAGATTAAGGGGCAAAGATGAATAACTGTTATAATGACACACTGAACAATCACATTTCTATAATACATTTTTGTTTGAATTGCCTCCCAGCTAGACCTCTCCTTGGGGAGATGCTGTGTAATTTCTCTGGTTATGTGATAGAACCAAGATGAAAGATAACTCACAAGCTCCTGCAGCTTAAAATATAATGGTTGAAAATTGGTGGGTTATTTTTAAAGGATTTTTGTCAAGGAAAGAGAGAGAACTATGCTCTTCCACCCCTAGCCACTGTCCTTCCACAAAATAAAAGTCAAATTGTTTCTTCTGTTTTTAAAGACGTTGCTAAAAAGTTATAGTGCAAATGTTTAATGAGTATTAATATACTACCCTAAATAACATCTCTCTTTTTCCTTACAGTGAAAACCAAAAGATCTAAAATTTCTTCAAAAAGCAGTATACTCAGATTCTGGGGGAAGAAATCAATTTTATAAATCATCTATAATTGAATATCTGTAATTGCAAAAGCTGTCAATGTACAATCATATACCTCATGGAACAGTCAGTTGGATTATGTGATTACTTATTTTAACTCCCACTATTCTTGGAAGAGATAAAAAGCAAGAATTCATATATCCAGAACCTTGTCTCTAAGGATAGCTGACTACTTCTACCAAAGTTAAAATTGATTTAAATACTGATTATAAATTAAGGTCAAATCATTTTAAATCTTCTAGACAATTCTAGTGCTGGTAGCACTTCTGTTCAAATACGCTGAATCACCTGAGTTGTTTTTTTTTCAGTATATACTCTAGAAATGGGAAAACTTTTCAATGAAAAGCTAAAATTGTAGAATCTTAGCTCTAAAAGGGACCATAAACTTTTTAAGGTTATATATGAGGAAACCAAAGATCAGAGAGTTGAAATAATATACCTGGAGTAGCAGGGTTTGTTAGTGGTGATGCTAGTTTGAGAACCAGGTTTCCTGGACCCCCTGACCAGCATTCTCTCCTCTATACCATGTGGACTCACCCTGGAAATTGTGTTCACTGTGGATGGGAAGCTCCGGTATAACCCACTCCTGAATCCAGGAGCGGCCACACCTGAGCATGGAACTTCTATAATCCTTCAGACACAGCCCTATCCCCAACTCATTAATTCAGATTCTCTACAGGAAAGCAAAGTATTAGCAATATCTAAATGATCCCCAGGAGATTCTGGTATGCACTTAGGGTTGAGAACACCTGTAATAGTTTCTCATCCTGACCCCCTTAATTGACTCAGGCTTAACAGGCTAGGAGTCACAGTCTTTGACTTCCTAGAATTTCTGGCTCTCTTTGGCCCCTTGATAATCTACATATCAAGAACCTAATTCTGAGAGTTCAGATTCTTGAAGAACAGAAAACAAAAAGGGGATGGTGGAGAATAATTAAAGTACATGGGTCTTAGCGACATGCATCATCAGTGACACTTCCTACAGACACATGAGAACTTATAAGAGAAAACTATCAAGAAAAAACTTGATTTGGCTATATAAAAATGGTTTTACTTATAGGCATTTGTCTCAACTGCTAACCAAGTTTGCAATAACATATATCAGATTGCTTATGGGTTCATTTCATTATGTCAGTAGACCACTCATATAAAGTCATAGTTACCTCCTAAGTTCATGAAATTGTGGGCAATATGTCTTAGATGCATGCTTAGAAATTATGACATTGGAGAGAAACAGGCAGAATATTTCATCTTTAAAAAAAAGGTCTAAATCAGTCAGACTCCATGTTAGCTATATCACAAGAAAAATTATTCGCAATTCAAAGAGCCTAAAATGTATAAACTGATCCTCGATCCCAACCCAGTTCTCAAGAAGTAAAGCTAAATCTGGGTTATTTTGAACCTCAGAAATGAGAAAGATAGTATTTACTTGATGGAATAAGATTACAAGTAAAGATGGTCTCCTCACCCCTTGAAAGTCTTGCTCAATTCTTGCAGTTGTGTTGAGAAATATTATTTTTTTAAAGTCCACAGGCCATTTAAGTTTCCAGGTAAAGCATAAACATAGCCTGGTCAGCAGTGGGGTCACATGTTTCAGCCTGCCTCCTTACACAGGCAGAATTTTGATCATATTTAATACCAACTATTAACTATTAGGCTTAAATGCCGAAATCTGAACTACCTACTCAAGAAAAAGCATGTCTCTGAAGCTGCTTGGCTCAATTCCATGTGAACAGTCCAATATTTCAGAAACGACTATGTCCCTTAAGCCTTCAACAGAACTAAAAGGGGAAAAGTTAGTTTGCCCGGTTTTTCTTCATGTTCCAGCTTGAGGTATATTTTACAGAACTGATTGTCTTTTTTCTGCCTCTGTCACCAATTCTTCCCCACACCAACAAATCCCACATACGGAAAACACAAGTTAATTAAGCATTGTATTATAGAGTATTAATATAAATGTTTCAGATGCTTTTCCTTAAATCCCTATGACACAATTACTATTGCCCTGAAGGAGAAATTAATTTTTATTGTAAACAGAAATACTTAAAAACATAGTTAAATGTTTAAACATCAGTTTAAAGAACAGATTAAAGGAAGTGATAGTTAAACCAAAACATTATATAGTCCAGCAAAGTAATGTGAAAAGAGAAAATATCCTCTCACCATTCTAAGCACATTAAGAGTTTTTCAAAGAATTTCACTCACTTTCATTTCAAGAACCAAATATGAATGTTGCCAATATCTCACTTCACTTGCTTGCAGTCTAACCATGAATAGCATCAAGAAAGCATTGCTTCCAGCTCATCATTCTCCCTCCCTTAGATACATTAAGGCTATTTTGATACATCAACAACCAGAGACAATGTAAAATAATGTCAGAGTTAAAAATTACAAGGCTTTGAGAGGCCAAGGCGGGCGGATCAGGAGGTCAGGAGATCAAGACCACCCTGGCTAATGCGGTGAAACCCCATCTCTACTAAAAAAAAAAAAAATACAAAAAATTAGCCAGGCGTGGTGGTGGGTGCCTGTAGTCCCAGCTACTGGGGAGGCTGAGGCAGGAGAATGGCGTGAACCCAGGAGACGGAGCTTGCAGTGAGCCAAGATGGTGCCACTGCACTCCAGCCTAGGTAACAGAGACTCACTCTGTCTCAAAAAAAAAAAAAAAAATCACAAGGCTACAAGTAACTTTTGGCATTTATGTGGTACATCCTCCACCTCCGATATAATCATTTACACCCGTGGTTCTCAACTTTGACTCCACATTGAAATCACCTGAGAAGCTTTAAAAATTCTGGTGCCCAGCTCTAAACCTCAGAAATTTTAATTCAATTGGTCTGAGGAGCAGCCTGAGCATCAAGATTTTTAAAACCTCTCCAGATGTATAAGTTCGTTCTCACAAAGAAGCTTCTTTCTAATAAATTAATATTATATTTAAAAATCCTAAAAAAAAAAAAAGAACTCCCCAAGGGGGTAATTTATAAAGAAAAGAGGTTTAATTTACTCACAGTTCTGCATGGCTGGGGAGGCCTCAGGAAACTTGCACTCATGATGGACAGCAAAAGAGAAGCAAGTACCTGCTTCACAAAGTGGCATGACAGAGCGCCCGAAGGTGGAAGTGCCACACTTTAAACCATCAGATCTCGCGATAATTCACTTCCTATCAAGAGAACAGCATGGGTAAAACCACCCCCATGATTCAATCACCTCCCACCAGTTTCCTCCCCTGACAGGTAGAGATTATGGAGATTACAATTGGAGATGAGAGTTGGGTGGGGACACAGCCAAACCTTATCACCAGATGATTTTAATATGCAGCCAAGTGTCAAAGCCCATCAAATAAAGACCACGAAGAAAACACTTGTAGTTAAGCAAAGAGGCCTACTTACCTTGCTGAAACTACAGGAGAACATTGAGGGCTTCTCAGTAAGAGTCAGAGGGTGGGGGGTGGGGGGATTTTAGTAGATTATTTTAAGGAGTAATTAGGGAAGCAGGGAAAGTTTCTGGATTGAATGACATCAAGAAATTGGGGAAATTCTGTGATTGGGTTCCTTAATCATCTTCATCCAAAAGCAGTGCTATCATTGATAAATAAGCAGAGATCATCAAAAAGGCAAAGTTGCTGGCAATGAGGGGTATTAGTCATTTTTGTGGTTAAGATGTAACCTAACCATCATCCTATTCTAAATATGGTGTATTTACGTTCTTTGGTGAAGATTTTGGTCTGGTCTTCAGCAAGGCCAATTTTTTCTCAGTCCAATTGGGCCAATTTTTATACTATCAGAAGGTTGAGAACCACTGATTTAAACAAACTACCTAGCTGAATATGAATGCTGCCTGATTGTGACATCTGTCATTCTTTAGATTCCAGAGTTAAAGTTAGCAAATCTGGCTTATTAAACATGTTTTTTTTAATTTCTCCCCAATTTATCCAAGTGAAACTTTCCCAAAGCTGAATCTTCCCAGAGAAAACTCTATTCCCTTCCCTCGATACAATACATAGTTACGCCCACAAGTTTAATTTGCAAGAGGATACATGCTACATTCTAAAGAAAAATCTAATTTAAAATTGCCCCTTTTGGTAAATCATCTTTAAAACACTAGTTATGCTGTATTTAAAACTCATTTTCTACTTATTCTGTTCTTGATGGAAGCTATTGTTAATTTTTCACAAGTATTGGCTCAGGGCTTCCTTGATATGGTACTACCCATGAAAGATGGGGGCTCCTTACAGAAATGTTTTTGACAATGTTTTGATGATTCACCTAATGTTTTGCTCTATAAGAAATCAGAAGGTTGCAATCATTTTTTATGCCAAGAATCAATATGTATATTTAATAGAAATTGGGGTATTTAACTATTCTTTGGTGATCTGAAATATCTGTTTACTGTCTTAGGGAGCCTGCATAATAGTAGGTCATGTCTGCCTGAAAATAAGGTACTTTCATTGTTTTACATGTGTCAATACAGGGTATCATTTTTATTTCTTTATCAGAGATAGACAATACAGTACCTTCTGATGGTATAGCCAGACTACCTGGTATTC
Organism: Pongo abelii; assembly: GCF_028885655.2. Taxonomy (NCBI): domain Eukaryota; kingdom Metazoa; phylum Chordata; class Mammalia; order Primates; family Hominidae; genus Pongo; species Pongo abelii. The sequence goes on along the minus strand of NC_071991.2, from coordinate 86,306,106 downwards.
ACTGAGAACCCTACTCAGGGCTGCCTATTCTTATTTATACTACCTACACCTCAATGGGATACAAGTTTCTCTCACCTAGGCAGAGTTATATCCACTGCTGAGATTTAAAGGAGTCTGGAAATGGCACTATTATTTCTCTACTTGAGTTCTGAACCAGTTAAGAAAATCAAATATTAACATTAGCAAAAAGATATTTAAAGCCCTAAACCAAAAGAGGCCATATCACAGGTTGACTCCTCCAGGTGCATATACTGAGACAGAGTTGGTGTTCAAGACATATATAAGGAATCAAAGGAAGGGGAGGAAGGAGGATGGAGCAGAGAAAAAAGTCAAACTGTGATGCAGACCCAAAACAGCCTTGGCCAACCTGGCAGGAAGCTCTAGAGTGAGACCCATTAGAGTCATCTCACAGTTGGTTGAAATGACTGGGCCTTTTAATCCTGTCCTAGTTCAGTCATCAGATGTGGGATGCTCTGAAAAGGGCATATCATTGAGCAAAGACATCCATCACTTTGCAGCTGAGGCTGACCCTAAGAAAGCAGGCAGCTGGAGACACTCTGCTGACCACCCTCTCCTCAGCTGGTCAGTGAGTTCTTTCTTGGAGGGGCTCTGGGTAACACATGTTCATGTCTACCACAGACCATGCTGGGGAACATAGCTAAGGAGTTCAGCAACAAGAGGTTTCCCAATATGATATCCAGCACTAGATTTCCATCTAGACACAGGCAGCACTGAGCAATCACAGACCATCTGCTGAGATGAGCAACGGGAAACGAGCAGAGATGCAGGCCTAGAAAATGCAGTTCTCGGGCTGGGCACGGTGGCTCATGCCTGTAATCCCAGCACTTTGGGAGGCCGAGGCAGGTGGATCACCTGAGGTCAGGAGTACAAGAGCAGCCTGACCAACATGGTCTCTACTAAAAATACAAAAAATTAGCTGGGCATGGTGGCAGGCACCTATAATCCCAGCTACTCGGGAGGCTGAGGCAGGAGAATTGCTTGAATCTGGGAGGCAGAGGTTGCAGTAACCCGAGATCACACCATTGCACTCCAGCCTGGGCAACAAGAGCGAAAGTCCATCTCGGAAGAAAAGAAAAAGGAAAAGAAAGAGAAAAAGAAAAAGAAAGGAAAGAAAAGAAGGGAGAGTGAAGGAAGGAAGGAAGGAAGCGAGGGAGGGACAGACGGAGGGAGGGAGGGAGGGAAGGGAAAGAAAGAAAAGAAAAGAACAGAGAAAGAAAATGCAGTTCTCACAGACAAGCTGACTCCTGAAGAAGAGAAACATAAAAAGCCTGAGATATGTGTATGCCAAATTTTTGCTCCCACATTTCATTAAACAGACTTTGCTCCATGAGAGGGAGTTTGAGAACAGGATACAGAGACAGGCCAGGAGCGATATGCTAATGGTGACCCTCACCTGAAAGGAAATACCATGAGAGAAAGGTAAGTGGTCTCCTCTGTCCGCCTGAGTCACAGATGGTCAGTTAAAGGCAGGGCAGTGAGGCTTATTCTCATTTCCAGATGTCCAGATTATCACAGTAATTCAAAGCTGTCATGTATACAGTAATCCCTTTTCTACATACTTATAAATATTATTGCATTTGAAAATTTAGTTACTCGGGAGTTGGTTTGGTTGGTTGTTAGGGGACTTGGAAGCTGAATTTTATTCTTGTAGTTGCATACAAAATAACAGATTTATTTTCCAAGTTTTACATAACATTAATTTTTTTTTTTTTTTTTTTTTTGAGACGGAGTCTCACTCTGTCGCCCAGGCTGGAGTGCAGTGGTGCGATCTGGGCTCACTGCAACCTCCACCTCCCGGGTTCAAGCGATTCTCCTGCCTCAGCCTCCCAAGTAGCTGGGACTACAAGGCGCCTGCCACCAGGCCCAGCTAATTTTTGTAATTTTAGTACAGACGGGGTTTCACCATGTTGGTCAGGCTGGTCTTGAACTCCTGACCTCAGGTGATCCACCCTCTTTGGCCTCCCAAAGTGCTGGGATTACAGATGTGAGCCACCGTGCCCGGCCAACATTAATATTTTTTAGATGCTCTGTACTCTTTTATGTCTTAATGCAAAAATCACAATGGTTATTTTAATAAGTCGTGGCAAAGTGATGTTGTATATACTGCAAGTGGCAATCAGAAGTCAGATTTTTTATCCTCATTCCCCTTTCAGCTACGCAGGAAAGGGAGTGCTTTGGAACTCAGATCAGGGAATCACAGTAACACTCAGAGCGCAGGAATCAAGTGCAGCCATGGAGACACCCACTTCCTCAGTGAGGTGTTGAAGGTGACTCTAAGAGCAACCACAGGTGCAAATCAGCTTCTAAAGAAGGAGCATGAGATAGGTCAAGGGCATGTCAGTCTTTCTCAGCCAGCCAAAGACACTTTAAGTAATTGGCTAGTCCTTCCTCTATAAAAGCATGTTAACAAGATGTTAAGAAATTTTATTTTTAAAATATTGGCCAACTGTTTAAGTAAAATTCCATGTCACGGAGATTTGCTAACAAGATAATATATGACAAGATGTTAATTTCTGTATGTGCAGTTAAGACAAGTCAGTCTTTTGAAATATATTTGAGACTGATGGTCTAAAGATTGCCATAGGACCATTTCCTAAAACCACCTCCAACTCTTTAGAATATCTGCTTGAAATAGTTGAAACACAGCCAAATTAGAGAAAACACAAATCTATATTGGATCTGCCTGAACCCACACCTTTAACGATATTTAACAAAGTGTGGTCCTATGAGCACCTTACACAAATACTTCAAGTACTTACTAAAAACCCAGATGGCTGGACCTTACCTACTGAATGAGAATATCTAGGAAGTATAGCCCAGGAAGGAGTCTGCATGATCCGCTAGTTCCCCCAGGTGATTCTAATACACAGTCTAATTTGAGGAAACCTGTTAGAAATTCAGACTGCAAAAGGTCAGACATGAATCCAGAATTCAGGCTCAATGAAAAAACTCTACAGAGTTCATTTGACATTTATTTGGGAACAGTATTTTTCACAAGAGAAAACTAAAACTCTTACTTATTCATTCAATAAATATTTTATTGTGTTCCTGCCTCATCTAGACCCTGTGCTAAATGCAGTAGATTCAAAAATGAAATGCACAGATTGTAAGAATGGTCTAGAATCATCATACATTATGACTCCTTTCATACTGAATTCAGACCTCTGGGTATGTATATTACTAACATTTAAAATGAGAATTCCGGGGAGAAAATTAAACTTATGCTCAAGTAGAACTACCCTAAGGAAAGAAAAACATTAAAAAGTTTACAGAGAATACAATTAAATGTATCTATTCTTCTGTGGAAAAAAGTGGGGTATGGAGGGATGAACAGACATGTATGTCACTATTTTTAAATAAAAAGTTATCTTGAAATGAGATCAGAGCTTAGAGGATGATTCCTACCCCAACCTGAATCACTTCTTTATAGTAGAATCAGAGAGTTGATGAATTTTTGATCTGTCCTTTCTTTCTCTGGAAACATACATAGATCTAAAACCTGGTTATCAAAAAAGGTCATGAAGAGAGGATAAAAAGATAATATATAAAGCATTGTTGAATTTCCATAAAGTATCCATGAAACCTGCAGAAAGAATCTCCAAACACTAAACCCACTTCACACACACTACCACAATTCACTAGAATATTCCCCCTTGCTTGCTAGAATAAGCTAAGCTTGCTCAAGATTGAACACCTGAAATACTTTCTACAAAGTGTACACAAATATGGTTATGGTATGAGAAGCACATACATGTAACTCCATTTGACCCTCATAGCTTTTATTTACAAAAAGATTTCACCAAATATTTGTTTATAATTTTGTCCTATGATCAAACAAAACCTCATTTGATGGTTTTGTCCACATCTTATCAAAATCAAAACAAAGAAAAGCATGCACTGAAAAAAACAGGAAAACATTTTAATATTAAAATTAAATAGAACTATGGTTTATTTTTCTACATTTCCTAAATATTTAATAGTAAGAACGTATTACTTTATAATAAAAAGCATTTTAAATTAATTTCTTAATAGGGAGTTTTATGTTATGACAAAATATAATTTTTAAAGTAAAAATAAATTTCAAAGTAATAGTCTTCAATGGTCATTGTTTCTTTTCATCTTATTTCCTCTCCTCTTTAATATGTTTTACCCTTCAGGCCAGATCATCTCTATGTTCTTTCAAACATACGTAAGTTTCAACATTTTTGTTATAACAAGAAGTTCTGGCTTTTCTTTTTCTCTTCTCTTTTGTTGCAACCTCATAAATTCTAACCACAGCTGACCACTCTACCTCCCATTATTCTCAATAGTCTTGACTAACTGACTTTGAAAGCATATTGCTTCAGCACATTAACTTTTGCTGGACACCTTTTTTCCACACCTGACTCTCCTACCCCGCAATTTTATATCTACTCTAATAGTTTTCTAGGTAATAAATTATACATGACATCTGTCTTGTCCTAGTTTTTAAAATCCCTGTAGCCTCTTAGAAGTCTTTTTAATGTCCTTATTGTCAAGTCCAAACCAACTCTGATATTTCCTTCATGTAATGCTCTTCTATTTATCTTTTTTCTATCTTTGTCCTTACACTTTTTACTCCACCATCTTTCTCCGCATTTTCTTCAGTAGATTTTTTTTCTCCCTCTAATGCTATCCATAGCTTATGCTTCTTGCTTTCTTCTTTTTCTACCTCTTGGTCTGCCTCTTTCATTTGCTGTAAATTTGGTGTAAAATCACCCAACCCATGGTAGATCCCTTTCTCCTTTTTCAAGTTCAGATACCATGTGTTCTTTAATCTGACATAAACTAGCCACAGGCAAGGCTCATTTGATCCTTACCATTGAGCCTTAAAATTAGCTAGTGTGGTGAATAAGACATTTATAATAACCCTTGGCTCATAAATGAGAAAAGAGGGAGAAAGGTTAAGTGATCTTTCCATAGACATTGAATAATACAGTGATTGAGTGGTGAACAAAGGTTAACTACATGATTTTGTTTTCCTTTGTTTTCACATAGATTTGTATTCTGACAAGAGCAGACAGATGTGTCCAGCCAAGATGGCCAACTAGTATAGTACTATTGCTCTGATGTCTAATATTTTAATAGATTAGCTATGGTAAAATGCCCTATGTGAATGAAAATATAAGTTGCTTGCATAGAGAGTTCAAGAATTCTCCTTTACAGAATGCATCACTTTGAAAACACAAGGCACTCCAGAAATGCATGATAAATAAAAGAATTTTTTAAAATGGTTAATCAATCTAAATGGTATTTTTACAGTCTATAAGAATTTTAAATTTTTCTGCTAGAATAAAACCACCTAAAGATTTCAATCATATAGACACTTAGAAATCCCCTGGATCATAGGAAATAGTTTTAAAGATAGCGTAAAGTTTAAAATGCACACACACACACACACACACACATTCTCAGCAAACAAATAACATGACAGGTAGTTTGATCACATTTCACAGAATAAAAGTATAAACATATTAAGTAAATTCCACACTAAATCTCCATCACCACATGTGCATACATTATAAGTAAATATATCAAGGAATCTGAATGCTTGAGAAATGCCATATATAAAAATTATCTGACACTGGCTTTTTAAATTCTTCGGCAAATTTTGAGTATGCACTTGACACCAGAATATGTAAGCAAACAATGTAAGCATGTATGCACTCAAATTAGAAGCATAAATAGTCATCTAGGCAGTAGATGAAAATGTCATTCCCTCGGATGAGTACAGTTTAATGGGTAATTGATAATATATGCCAACTCTGGGAATGTATCCCCAGACAGTGACTTGAAAGACCTTGAAACTATAAAGGCAAGGAACATAATATTGCTAGAACCAGAGTGATCATTCTGACTTGAAATGACTTGAAAGTAATATTACACACCAAACATGTAAAAAAAATTTCAGTACTATAGAAGTTAAAAAGTTGTGAGGAAAACAAAAGGTGGTAGGATTCTTCAGAATTACAGCAAACCATCCATACCTGTGCTGTCCAATACCATAGTCACCAGCCACACATAGGTATTGAAATATGGTTAGTCCAATTGAAAAACTGAATGTTTAATCTTAATTGTAATTATATTTAAATTACATTTCATTAAATTAATTTTAATTAATTTAATTTTAATTTTAAGACGAATCCTCAATACCATTATTGGAAAATGTTTAAAAATATTTGGAGCTGGGCACAGTGGTCCATGCCTGTAGTCTCAGCTATGCAGGAGTCAGTTGAGGGGCTAGCTTGAGCCCAGGAGTTTAAGACCAACCTCAGCAACATAGCAAGACTCCATTTTAAATAAATTATTTAAATTAAAATATATATATATTTGGACAACTTAAGTATGTTAATCTACTTTCTCAACTGTAAATTTTATGAAATCTAAATGCATACTAAGTCTTTCCAGTAAAAATTTAGTGTCCAAATTAAGATATGCTTATCCACTCAGTTGTTAGCTACTTGCAAAAAGTCAAAGACAAATAAGTAAATAATGATTTTCTCAAGCGCAGCACATCCTGCTAAGTACTTACTAAAGATTCAGAAATAATTAAAGCCATGACAATTAAATATAAAACTGCATAAAATTTCCTCCTAAAAAATAACAAAATGGTAGAAATAAACAAGAAAATGTCCTGAAAGAAACTAGGTATCAATTTTTTGGTCTTGAACTCAATATCAGAATGAATATCAAGAGATCAAGGAATCATCAGGGGTTTTTATTATTCTTAACATTGAGTCCCATAACTATACTGGACATGAGTTCAAAATGCAGCAAGCCAAGTCATAATTAGATAGAAGCCAACCTCATGATTACTCATAAACTTAAAACACATTAACAGGACTCGAGAAGAGGATGTTGGACTGGAATAGATGAAAAACTACCCATTTGGTGTTATAGATCAAAGGGAATGTATTCAGGCTAAAACAAAACAAAACCAAAGGTAGGAAAACTGATTAAATTTTTGTCTTGGTTTTTAAATAAGAAAAATTTTAGAAAGATCCACTTCCATTTCTAAGTTTCCTGCTACTTCCACCATATCTGCAGTGACTTTCTCCACTAAAGAACTGAACCTTTCCAAGTCATCCATGACGGTTGGAGTCAAGTACTTCCCAACTCCTGTTAATGTAGTATATTTTGACCTCTTCCCACAAATCACAAATATTCTTAATGGTGTCTAGAAAGGTGAATTCTTTCCAGAAGGTCTTTAATTTCCTTTACCCGAGATTCAACAGAGAAATCACTATGTCACCTGTAACCTTAATAAATGCATTTCTTAAATAATAAGACTTGAAAGTTGAAATGGTTCTTTGATTCATGGGCTGCAGAATGTATGTTGTGTTCACAGGCATAAAAACATTAACATCCTTGTACCAGTCTGAGTTCTTAGGTGACAAGGTACATTGTCAATGAGCAGTAATATTTTTAAAGGAATCTCTTTTTTTTATTTTCTGAACAGTAGGTCTCAACAGTGAGCTTAAAATATTCAGAACTAGAATAACCAATACAGAGAAGTGCTTAAAGGAGCTGATGGAGCTGAAAGCCAAGGCTCGAGAACTACGTGAAGAATGCAGAAGCCTCAGGAGCCAATGTGATCAACTGGTAAAAAGGGTATCAGTGATGGAAGATGAAATGAATGAAATGAAGTGAAAAGGGAAGTTTAGAGAAAAAAGAATAAAAAGAAATGAACAAAGCCTCCAAGAAATATGGGACTATGTGAAAAGACCAAATCTACGTCTGATTGGTGTACCCGAAAGTGACGGGGAGAATGGAACCAAGTTGGAAAACACTCTGCAGGATATTATCCAGAAGAACTTCCTCAATCTAGCAAGGCAGGCCAACATTCAGATTCAGGAAATAAAAAGAACACCACAAAGATACTCCTCGAGAAGAGCAACTCCAAGGCACATAATTGTTAGATCCACCAAAGTTGAAATGAAGGAAAAAATGTTAAGGGCAGCCAGAGAGAAAGGTCGGGTTACCCACAAAGGGAAGCCCATCAGACTAACAGCGGATCTCTCGGCAGAAACCCTACAAGCCAGAAGAGAGTGGGGGCCAATATTCAACATTCTTAAAGAAAAGAATTTTCAACCCAGAATTTCATATCCAGCCAAACTAAGCTTCATAAGTGAAGGATAAATAAAATCCTTTACAGACAAGCAAATGCTGAGAGATTTTGTCACCACCAGGCCTGTCCTAAAAGAGCTCCTGAAGGAAGCGCTAAACATGGAAAGGCACAACCGGTACCAGCCACTGCAAAATCATGCCAAATTGTAAAGACCATCAAGGCTAGGAAGAAACTGCATCAACTAACAAGCAAAATGACCAGCTAACATCATAATGACAGGATCAAATTCACACATAACAATATTAACTTTAAATGTAAATGGACTAAATGCTCCAATTAAAAGACACAGACTGGCAAATTGGATAGAGTCAAGACCCATCAGTGTGCTGTATTCAGGAAACCCATCTCACGTGCAGAGACACACACAGGCTCAAAATAAAAGGATGGAGGAAGATCTACCAAGCAAATGGAAAACAAAAAAAGGCAGGGGTGGTAATCCTAGTCTCTGATAAAACAGACTTTAAACCAACAAAGATCAAAAGAGACAAAGAAGGCCATTACATAATGGTAAAGGGATTAATTCAACAAGAAGAGCTAACTATCCTAAATATATACACACCCAATACAAGAGCATCCAGATTCATAAAGCAAGTCCTGAGTGACCTACAAAGAGACTTAGACTCCCACACAATAATAATGGGAGACTTTAACACCCCACTGTCAACATTAGACAGATCAACGAGACAGAAAGTTAACAAGAATATCCAAGAATTGAACTCAGCTCTGCACCAAGTGGACCTAATAGACATCTACAGAACTCTCCACCCCAAATCAACAGAATATACATTTTTTTTCAGCACCACACCACACCTATTCCAAAATTGACCACATACTTGGAAGTAAAGCTCTCCTCAACAAATGTAAAAGAACAGAAATTATAACAAACTGTCTCTCAGACCACAGTGCAATCAAACTAGAACTCAGGATTAAGAAACTCACTCAAAGCCGCTCAACTACATGGAAAGTGAACAACCTGCTCCTGAATGACTACTGGGTACATAACGAAATGAAGGCAGAAATAAAGATGTTCTCTGAAACCAACGAGAACAAAGATACAACATACCAGAATCTCTGGGACACATTCAAAGCAGTGTGTAAAGGGAAATTTATAGCACTAAATGCCCACAAGAGAAAGCAGGAAAGATCCAAAATTGACACCCTAACATCGCAATTAAAAGAACTAGAAAAGCAAGAGCAAATACATTCAAAAGCTAGCAGAAGGCAAGAAATAACTAAAATCAGAGCAGAACTGAAGGAAATAGAGACACAAAAAACCCTTCAAAAAATTAATGAATCCAGGAGCTGGTTTTTTGAAAGGATCAGCAAAATTCATAGATTGCTAACAAGACTAATAAAGAAGAAAAGAGAGAAGAATCAAATAGACGAAATAAAAAATGATAAAGGGGATATCACCACCAATCCCACAGAAATACAAACTACCATCAGAGAATACTACAAACACTTCTACGCAAATAAACTAGAAAATCTAGAAGAAATGGATAAATTCCTGGACACATACACCCTCCCAAGACTAAACCAGGAAGAAGTTGACTCTCTGAATAGACCAATAACAGGCTCTGCAATTGTGACAATAATCAATAGCTTACCAACAAAAAAGAGTCCAGGACCAGATGGAGTCACAGCCGAATTCTACCAGAGGTACAAGGAGGAAATGGTACCATTCCTTCTGAAACTATTCCAATCAATAGAAAAAGAGGGAATCCTCCCTAACTCATTTTATGAGGCCAGCATCATCCCGATACCAAGGCCGGGCGGAGACACCACCAAAAAAGAGAATTTTAGACCAATATCCTTGATGAACATTGATGCAAAAATCCTCAATAAAATACTGGCAAACCTAATCCAGCAGCACACCAAAAAGCTTATCCACCATGATCAAGTGGGCTTCATCCCTGGGATGCAAGGGTGGTTCAATATATGCAAATCAATAAATGTAATCCAGCATATAAACAGAACCAAAGACAAAAACCACATGATTATCTCAACAGATGCAGAAAAGGCCTTTGACAAAATTCAACAACCCTTCATGCTAAAAACTCTCAATAAATTAGGTATTGATGGGACGTACCTCAAAATAATAAGAGCTATCTATGACAAACCCACAGCCAATATCATGCTGAATGGGCAAAAACTGGAAGCATTCCCTTTGAAAACTGGCACAAGACAGGGATGCCCTCTCTCACCACTCCTATTCAACATAGTGTTAGAAGTTCTGGCCAGGGCAATTAGGCAGGAGAAGGAAATAAAGGGTATTCAATTAGGAAAAGAGGAAGTCGAATTGTCCCTGTTTGCAGATGACATGATTGTATATCTACAAAACCCCATTGTCTCAGCCCAAAATCTCCTTAAGCTGATAAACAACTTCAGCAAAGTCTCAGGATACAAAATCAATGTACAAAAATCACAAGCATTCTTATACACCAATAACAGACAAACAGAGAGCCAAATCATGAGTGAATTCCCATTCACAATTGCTTCAAAGAGAATAAAATACCTAGGAATCCAACTTACAAGGGATGTGAAAGACCTCTTCAAGGAGAACTACAAACCACTGCTCAAGGAAATAAAAGAGGACACAAACAAATGGAAGAACATTCCATGCTCATGGGTAGGAAGAATCAATATCGTGAAAATGGCCATACTGCCCAAGGTAATTTATAGATTCAATGCCATCCCATCAAGCTACCAATGACTTTCCTCACAGAATTGGAAAAAACTACTTTAAAGTTCATACGGAACCAAAAAAGAGCCCGCATCGCCAAGTCAATCCTAAGCCAAAAGAACAAAGGTGGAGGCATCACACTACCTGACTTCAAAATATACTACAAGGCTACAGTAACCAAAACAGCATGGTACTGGTACCAAAACAGAGATATAGATCAATGGAACAGAACAGAGCCCTCAGAAATAACGCCGCATATCTACAACTATGTGATCTTTGACAAACCTGAGAAAAACAAGCAATGGGGAAAGGATTCCCTATTTAATAAATGGTGCTGGGAAAACTGGCTAGCCATATGTAGAAAGCTGAAACTGGATCCCTTCCTTACACCTTATACAAAAATTAATTCAAGATGGATTAAAGACTTAAACGTTAGACTTAAAACCATAAAAACCCTAGAAGAAAACCTAGGCATTACCATTCAGGACATAGGCATGGGCAAGGACTTCATGTCTAAAACACCAAAAGCAATGGCAACAAAAGCCAAAATTGACAAATGGGATCTAATTAAATTCAAGAGCTTCTGCACAGCAAAAGAAACTACCATCAGAGTGAACAGGCAACCTACAAAATGGGAGAAAATTTTCGCAACCTACTCATCTGACAAAGGGCTAATATCCAGAATCTACAATGAACTCAAACAAATTTACAAGAAAAAAACAACCCCATCAAAAAGCGGGTGAAGGGCATGAACAGACACTTCTCAAAAGAGACATTTATGCAGCCAAAAAACACATGAAAAAATGCTCACCATCACTGGCCATCAGAGAAATGCAAATCAAAACCACAATGAGATAACATCTCACACCAGTTAGAATGGCAATCATTAAAAAGTCAGGAAACAACAGGTGTTGGAGAGGATGTGGAGAAATAGGAACACTTTTACACTGTTGGTGGGACTGTAAACTAGTTCAACCCTTGTGGAAGTCAGTGTGGCGATTCCTCAGGGATCTGGAACTAGAAATACCATTTGACCCCGCCATCCCATTACCGAGTATATACCCAAAGGACTATAAATCATGCTGCTATAAAGACACATGCACACGTATGTTTATTGCGGCACCATTCACAATAGCAAAGACTTGGAACCAACCCAAATGTCCAACAACGATAGACTGGATTAAGAAAATGTGGCACATATACACCATGGAATACTATGCAGCCATAAAAAATGATGAGTTCATGTCCTTTGTAGGGACATGGATGAAATTGGAAATCATCATTCTCAGTAAACTATCGCAAGAACAAAAAACCAAACACCGCATATTCTCACTTATAGATGGGAATTGAACAATGAGAACACACGGACACAGGAAGGGGAACATCACACTCTAGGGACTGTTGTGGGGTGGGGGGAGGGGGGAGGGATAGCTTTAGGAGATGTACCTAATGCTAAATGATGAGTTAATGGGTGCAGCGCACCAACATGGCACATGTATACATATGTAACTAACGTGTACCTTGTGCACATGTACCCTAAAACTTGAAGTATAATAATAATAAAAATAAAATAAAAAATAATAATAAAAATATTCAGCAAACCATGCTGTTAACAAATGTTCTGTCATGTGGGCTTTGTTGTTCAATTTATAAAGCACAGAGAGAATAGATTTAGTATAATTGTTAAGGGTCCTAAGATTTTTCAGAATGGCAAATTGACATTGGCTTCAAATTAAAGACACCAGCTGCACTGGCCCCAAACAAAAGGGTTGGCCTGTCCTTTAAAGCTTCAAAGCCAGGCGTTGACTTCTTCTTTCTAGCTATGAAAGCCCTAGATGGCATCTTCTTTCAGTATAAGGCTGCTTTGTCTATATTGAAAATCTGTTGTTTAGTGTAGCCACCTTCATTGACAATTTTAGCTAGATCTTCTGGATAACTTGCTGTATCTTCTACACGAGCATTTGCTGCTTCACCTTACACTTTTATGTTATGGAGATGGCTTCTTTTCTTAAACATTATGAACTAACCATTGCTAACTTCCAACCTTTCTTCTGCAGCTTCCTCACCTCTCTCAGCCTTCATAGAATTAAAGAGAGTTAGAGCCTTGCTCTGGGTTAGGCTTTGGCTTAAGGGAAGGTTGTGGCTGGTTTGGCCTTCTATCCAGACCATTAAAACTTTCTTCATATCAGCAATAAGACTACTTCACTTTCTTATCATTACTGTGTTTGCTGGAATACCACATTTAATTTCCTTCAATAACTTTTTCTTTGCATTCACAATGTGGCTACCTGTTCGGTGCAAGAGGCCTAGATTTTGGCCTATCTTAGCTTTCAACATGCCTTCTTCACTAAGCTTAATGGTTTCTAGCTTTTGATTGAAAGTGAGAGATATGCAACTCCTCCTTTCCCTTGAACATTTAGAGGGCATTGTAGGGTTATTAGTTGGCCTAATTCAATACTCTTGTGTCTCAGGGAATAGGATGGCCCAAAGAGAGGGAAAGAGATGGGGGAACAGCCAGTCAGTGGAGCAGTCAGAACACACACATTTATGGATTAAGTTCACCATCTGATATGGGCATAGCTCATGGTGCCCCAAAACAGCTATAATAGCAACATCAAAGAAAACTGATCACAGATCACCCTAACAGATATACTAATAATGAAAAAGTTTGAAATATTGTGAGAATTACCAAAATGTGAAACAGACATGAAGTGAGCACATGCTTTTGGAAAAATGGCATCAATACACTTGCTTGATGCAGGGTTGTTCTAGACAAAGTCCAAACTCCTTGACATCTCTCACAGGCACTTTGTGGTTTAGCTTTTCTCACCTCAATTTGTTAAAAATATACCTTCAAGTTTCAATAAAGTGAAGCACAATCACATGATGTATGCTTGTATATATCTCTAGTGACACACACTACTTTTCATACTTAAAAAGATATCTTCCTTTGTATTCAAAATTCTTCATAGATGTAATTTTAAATGGCTGTAATTACATAGATATAAATGTTTTACTATTGCTATTCATTTAGGCCCATTTCCATGCTTCTTTATTATAAATAATCCTGTGATGGATATCTTCATGCATCACAGTTTGTCGGAATTAGACATTGCTAAGATTTCAATGTTAACCTCCTCTGAAATTCAGGTATTGGGAACTTAATCACCAATGGAACAGTGTTGGGAAGTGGGGCCTAATAGAAGGTGAGTGTTAATGGATTCATGTCATTATAAAGAGGGCTTGTGGGAGAGGGTTCCTTCCCTTCCACTCTTCTGCTATGTAAGGAATAGCATTTCCCCATCTCTGAGACGTGCAGCATTCAAGGCACAATCTTGGAAGCAGAGACCAAGCCCACACCAGACAGCAAATCTATTGGCACCTTAATCTGGGACTTTTCAACCTCCAGAAGTGTGAGAAATAAGTTTCAATTCTGTATAAATTATCCAGTCTCAGTTATTCTTTTATAGCAGCAAAAGCAAACTAAAACGAGATTATTTCTTTCTTAGAGACTAAGTGAAATTACTAGACAAAGAACTTTTTTTATTTTCTAATATACATTATTGCCACAATGCTTACTAGAAGGGTTGTACCAATTAGTACTGCAAACAAACTGATTGCACATATGTCTATCTTCACATACTTTCATCTGCATAATTATTTTATTTTTACTAATTTGTCAGGCAAAAAAAGCACTAAAAATACATTTTAATTTTTATTATCTTTGATTAAATATTTTCATATCTTTGTCAGCCAAATATTTCACTTTTTGAAAGTTCATATAACTGATTTATATATTGGGATGTTAATTTATATATTTAAAGCTACCACACTTTGTCATCTTTATAGCAAACGGGATTGACATTTGCTCTTGAATTTTGATTGGGATAGTTCAGAGATAAAGAAGTTTTAATTTTTATATAATCACTTCTATCATCATTTCTTCTGTAATTTTATATAGTGCCTAAATATTCACCTGTATATTCCTTATATGGTGTTATCATTACTTTTACCTCTCCAAGGTTTTATTTTGATACACACTTTAAGTTGAATCTATTTAATTTTGTTAAAGAGCCGGCCAGTGTTGCCAACATTTCTTACTGAGTTATGCATTCCTACCCTATCACTTATATGTCAAGAGCACTCAGGCAAAGATGACTGCTTCAGAGTAAGTTTGTAATACCCAACCCCACCCCTCCAAAAAGCCTGCTACCATTAATGGCTAACGTTTGTGTTACAGTTACCCCATGCCAGGTACTATTCCAAGTACTTTAAATGTATGAATTTAGTAAGCCTTAGAAAGTAGGTTCTATTACCCATTTTACAAAGGAAACTAGCAGAGAGTTTATGCAACTTTCCCAAGATCATATGGCTAGTATGTGTCAGAGACCCTATTAAAAACCTACTTGACTCTGTAGTCTCATTTTATCTCTTGCCTGCCCTATATTCCTGTGCTTCAGGCACATTGTCTGCCTTTTTGTTCCTGAATTGTCCCCAGCAAAGTCCTACACCTGAGTCCTAGAATATGCTCTACCCTCAGTCTAGACTAATTATTTAACAGAACATTTTTAAAAAATAAGATCCTGTGCTTGGATTGAAATCTCAGTACCACTGTCTACTAGTTATGTAAATGTGATGGTAGTTTTATGCATCAACTGAGCCAGACTATTAAATTTAGCACTAATCTAGGGGCTGCCATGAAAGTATATTGTAGATGTCTGATTAAAGTCTATAATCAGTTTACTTTAATAAAGAAGATTATCCCACATAATCTGAGTGAGCCTGATTAAATCAGTTGAAAGGCCTTAAGAGCAGAACTGAGGCGTCCCCAAGGAAGAAGAAATTCTGCCTGTGGTCTACAAACTTCGGTACATGTCTGAAAGTTTCAATCTGTCCTTCCTAACAGCTGACCCTCCAGATTCTGGACCTGTCTTACCAACCCCCAAAATTGGGCAAACCAATTCCTTGCAGTGAATCTGTCTATCTCTATATGTCTGTATGGATATATACATATATACATATAATGTGTGTGTGTGTGTGTGTGTGTGTGTGTATCCTACTGGATCTTTTTCCTTATGTGTACCCTTCTAGATCTTTTTTTCTGACAAAACTCTCTTCTGAAACAAATTATCTTTTTGAGCCTCAATGTCCTCATACGGAAAATGGGAATACAATTTGTACATAGCTTACATGGTGGCTGTAAGGATTTAATGAGATGCTAAGCACTTAGCACAGAGCCTGACATATGATAAATGATTTTTATCAATGTTGCCATCAAATATGTACTAATAATTGTAAATAGAGTTCATATCAAATATTAAGCTATAATTTTCTTAGCACACTTAGCACAGAGCCTGACATATGATAAATGATTTTTATCAATGTTGCCATCAAATATGTACTAATAATTGTAAATAGAGTTCATATCAAATATTAAGCTATAATTTTCTTTTTGTTTGAACTGAGGAAGCTTCCTTATAGATTAAAAAGAATATTTATCAGCAAGACTTTAGCATGCAACAAAGCATAATTCAATTCTATTCCCATAGGTAAAACAAACAATGTCCATCAAAGTAGAATGGAAAAATTGTGAACATATTCCATTGGTATATTTTAAAAAATGGAATACTATATAACAATGAAAATAAACAAATTACTACTACTGACAACATGGATGAATCACACAAACATATTGAGTGAAAGAAGACAATCAAAGTACACACTGTACAGTTTTATTCATTCAAAGTGTAAAAATGAACAAAACTAATCTAAGTGAAAGAAATCGGGGGTGGTTAGTAAAGCAACACAGGAGAGGCTGAGAGACAGCAGAAGGGGCTTCTGAGATGCTAGGAATGTCATCCTGTCTCTTGACCTTTAAGCTTTGCTTAGATATCTTCACTTTAAGAAAATTAATCAGCATGTACATTTAAGATTTGTGTAGCTTTCTGTGGGCATATTATATGTCAATATAAAGAGTTTATTAAAATTTTATGTATTCATAACCGAAGAAGAAACTGCTTCTTTGGCATTTGAAAGGGAAGTTGTCCTCAGAGTGAGGAGCCTCGGGTCATTGGCTCAGGCTGTGTGACTTTAGGAACTAAAAGAAGCTTCCATAACTAAGAGTTGGTAGCTACTACAAGGCTGGCCTCTAAGAAGGAAGTTAGGTACATTATTTTACAACAAGGAACAGGTGCATTCATTTATTTTACTAATATCCATTCTCCCCAGTGCCACTGCTACCGCCATAGTCCATACAACTGTCTCCTCATTTCAGTATTATCCCAACTGTCTTCTGCTTCAGCTGCAAGACCCTTCCACCCAATCTTTGCAGACCCTCTACGGTGATCTTTTCACTAAGAAAATTAGATCATGTCACCTCTGCTTTAAACACATCAATGGTTTTCATTGCATTGAGGATAAAATCCACTCTCTTTACATAGGCTACAAGGTCCTGTGTGGCCTGGCCCTGCCCACCATTTCACTTTCACAGCTGCTCACTCTTCCCTTGCACACTATCCAATCAGGTCCTTTGGTCATTTCCTAGGGCACTGCAAATTCTTTCCCTGTGTCAGAGCCTTTGCTCTTTCTAAGTCCTCTACAGAACATCCTTCAGACTCCCATGTTGCTGGCTCCATCCCTTCCTCCAGGTCTCACTCTAAATGTCACTTCCTGCAGAAAGGCTTTTCTGACCTCTTTATTTAAAACCACTTTGCCAGAGGGAGGCAGAGAAAATGGCAGAATAGAAAACTCCATTTATTGTCCCCCCAACCCCCACCATAAGGACACCAATTTAACAACTATATACACACACAAAAAAGCATCTTCATAAGAACCAAATGTCAGTTGAGCACTCACAGTTCCTAGTTTTAACTTCATATCACTGAAAGATGCACGGAAAAGGTAGGAAAAACAGTCTTGAATTGCCGACATCACCCCTCCTCCATCCCCAGCAGCAGCTACACAGCATGAAGAGAGAATCTGTGCACTTAGGAGACGGAGAGTACAGCAAATGTGATACATTGCATTGAACTCAGTGCTTCCCTTTTATAGCAGAAAGCAAAACTGAACTGAACTTAGCTGATGCCTGCCCATGGAGGGAATATTTAAACCAGCCTTAGCTAGAGGGGCATCACCCAAACCAGTGATTGGAACTTGACTTCCTGCAAGCCTCACCACCTCCAGCTGGAGTGCTCTGGGGCCTTCAATAAATTAGAAAGGCAGTCTAGGCCACAAAGATGGCAACACCTGAGTGAGTCCTAGAGCTGAACTGGGCTCAGAGCCAGCAGACAGCAGACCATGGGCTGGTGGGGAATACATGACCTACCAAGATATCAGACAGGGTGGCTAAGGGAGTACTAGTGCCATCACTCCCCTAACCTCAGGCTACACAGATAGCAGGTTCAAAAGAAAGTTCCTTCAGCTTAAGGAAAGGACAGGGAAGAGTGAGGAGGACTTTTTCTTGCATCTTGGATACCAGTTTAGCCATAGCAAGATAGGGCTTTGGTCAGAGTCATGAGGCCCCCTTTCAGGCCCTAGCTCCTGGGCAACATTTCTAGACACACCCTTGGCCAGAAAAGAACCTGCTGCCTTGAAAATAAGAACCTAGTCCTGGCAGGATTAATCACCTGCTAACTGAAGAGCCCTTGAACCCAGCAGTGATACCAAAGTAGTACATAGAACAACTTAGGTGAGACTCTGAGACATGCTGTCTTCAGGTGAGATTCAGCACATTCCCAGATAGAGTGGCTATGGGGAGAGACTCTTTCTGCTTGAGAAAAGTAGACAGAAACATAAAGGGGACTTTGTCTTGCACTTTAGGTACCAGCTCTGCCACAGGCGTATAGAGCACCAAGTGGTCACTTGGGCTACCTGATTCCAGGACTTGACCCTTGGATGGCATTTCTGGACCTGTCCTGGGTAAGAGGGGAGCTCACTGCCCTGAAGGGTGAGTCCCAGGCCAGGCAGCATTCACCACAAACTGACTAAAGGGTGCTCGAGTCTTAAAGGAATGTTGATGGTAGCCTGGCAGTACTCCCCATGAGCCTGTGGTGGCAGTGGACATGGGGTGAAGCTCCTCTGCCTTTGGAAAGAAAGGGATGAGTGGGAAGGACTGAATCTTGTGGTTTGAGGGCAAGCTTAGCTGCAGTATAATAGAATACCAGGTAAATGTCAAAGGTTTTTGACTCCATTCCCTGTCTCCCAGATGGCTCCTCTGGACCTGCCTGGGGCCTAGGGGAACTCACCCCCCTGAAATGAAGGAACACGGGCCTAGCTGGCTTTGCCACCTGCTAATTGTAGACCCCAGGGCTTCAAGTGAACAAAGGCAGTAGCCAGGGAGTGGTTACAGCAGATTTGGGGCAAGATCCAGTGCTGTGCTGACCTCAAGTCTAACCCAGCGCAGTCCTGGTTGGGGTGGCCACAGGAGTGCTTGTATCACTCCACCCACAAGTCCAGGCATCTCAGGAAAGAGAAACTCCTTTTTTGGGGGGAGAAAGTAAGACAACAAAACAAGAGTCTCTGCTTGGTAATCCGCAGAATTATTTCAGATCTTGTTCAAGACCGTCAAGGTGTTACGTCTACAAGTCTGCAGGAAACACAGTGTTACTGGGCTTGGGGTGCCCCCTAATGCAAATATAGTTTAGTACACCGAAGTCCTTTTGAATATCAGGAAAACTTTGCCAAGAAGGATGGCTTCAAACAAGCCCAGACTAAGAAGACTACAGTAAATACCAAACTCTTCAACGTTCAGACACCAAAAACATCTGCAAGCATCAACACTGTCCAAAGAAACATGACCTCCCCAAATGAACTAAATAAGGCATCAGGGACCAATCCTGGAAAAACAGAGATGTTTCAGACAGAGAATTCAAAATAGTTATTTTGAGGAAACTCAAAGAAATTCAAGATAACACAGAGAAGGAATTCAGAATTCTGTCAATAAATTTAACAAAGCAATTGAAATAATTTAAAATTCAAGCAGAAATTCTGCAGTTGAAAAATGCAATTGATGTACTGAAGAATGCATCAGTCTTTTAATGGTAGACTTGAAGAATGCATCAGTCTTTTCAAGCAGAAGAATTAGTGAGCTTTTAGACAGGCTATTTGAAAATACACAAAGGGGTCAAAAGAAAAGAAAAACAATAAATCACACCTAAGGGTCAAAAAAAAATAACCTCAAAAGGGCAAATCTAAGAGTTATTGGCCTTTAAAAGGAGGTAGAGAAAGAGATGGGTTAGAAAGTTTATTCAGACGGATAACAGAGAACTTCCCAAACCTAGAGAAAGATATCAATATCTAGGTACAAGAAGGTTAAAAAACATCAAGGAGTTTACCCAAAAAAAGACTGCCTCAAGGAATTTAATAATCAAATTCTTAATGGTCAAGGATAAAGAAAGAATTCTAAAAGCAGTAAGAGAAAATAAACAAATACAATACAAAGGAGCTCTCATATGTCTGGCAACAGACTTCTCAGTGAAAACCTTACAGGCCAGGAAAAAGAGGCATGGCATATATAAAGAGCTGAAGGAAAAGGATTTTTATACTAGAATAGTATCTCCAGTGAAAATATCCTTCAAACATGAAGGTGAAATAAAGATTTTCCCAGACAAACAAAAGCTGAGGGATTTCGTCAACACCAAACCAGTCCTACAAGAAATGCTAAAGGGAGTACTTCAATCAGAAAGAAAAGGATGTTGACGAGCAATAAGAAATGATCTGAAGGTACAAAACCCACTGGTAATACTAAGTACACAGAAATGTGGAATATTATAACATCATATCTGTACTGTGTAAACTACACTTAAGTAGAAAGATTCAAAGATGAACCAACCAAAAATAACTACAACAACTTTTCAAGACATAAACAGTACAATAAGATATGAATAGAAACAAAATATTAAAGAGTGGGGAGATAAAGTTAAGGTAGAGAGTTTTTATTAGTTTTCTTTCTGTGTGTTCCTTTGTTTTGCTTGTCTATACAAAACGTTTTGGTATCTGCTTAAAACAATTGCTTATAAGATAGTATTTGCAAGCCTCTTAGTAACCACAAATCAAAAAACATACAACAGATACACAAAAAAAGCAAGAAATTAAATCACACCACCAGAGAAAATCACCCTTACTAAAAGAAAGACAGAAAGGGAAGAAGAAAAAGAGGACCACAGAACAACCAGAAAACAAATAACAAAATGGCAGGAGTAAGTCCTTACTTATCAATAATAACATAGAATGTAAACAGACTAAACTCTCCAATCAAAAAACAGAGTGGCTGAATGGATTTATTAGAAAAAAAAAAAAGACCCAATGATCTGTTGCCTACAAGAAACACACTTCCCCTATAACAATGCACATAGACTGAAAATAAAGGAATAGAAAAAGATATCCCATGCCAATGGAAATCAAAAAACAGAAGGAGTTGTTATATGAGACAAAATAGATTTCAAGATAACAACTATAAAAAGAGACAAGACCACTATATAATGATAAGGGGTCAATTCAGCAAAAGGATGTAACAACTGTAAATATATATGCACCCAATGCTGGAGCACCCAGACATATAAAGAAAATATTATTAGAATTAAGGAGAGTGCTCCAATGCTGGAGCACCCAGACATATAAAGAAAATATTATTAGAATTAAGGAGAGAGATAGACCTCAATACCACAATGCCTGGAGACATTAACACCTCACTTTCAGCATTGGACAGATCTTTCAGACAGAAAATCAGCAAAGAAACATTGGACTTAATCTGCACTATAGACCAAATGGACCAAGTAGATGTTTACAGAATATTACACCCATCGGCTGCAGAATACACACTCTTTTCCTCAGCACATGGATCATTCTCAAGGATAGACCACATGTTAGGTCACAAAATGAGTCTTAACACCTTCAAAAAATTTAAATGATGAGCATATTCTGTGACCATAATGGAATAAAACTAGAAATCAATCACAAGAGGAGTTTTGGAAATGATACAAACAAGTGGAAATTAAACAATATGTTCCTAAATGACAAGTGAGTAATTTAAAAATTAAGAGGAAAATTGAAAATTTTCTCGAAGCAAATGATAATGGCAAGACAACATATGAAAACCTATAGGATACAGCAAACATAGTACTAAGAGGGAAGTTTATAGCTACAAGTGCCTACATAAAAAAAGAAAGAAAAACTTCAAAAAAACAACCTATTGAGGCATTTTAAAGAACTAGAAAAGCAAGAACAAGCCAAACCCAAAATTTACGGGAAAAAATACATAATAAAGATCAAAGCAAAAATAAATGAAATTAAAATTAAAAAATACAAAAATATCAATGAAACAAAAAGTGGGTTTTTTGAAAAGATAAACAAAATGGTCAGACCTTTAGCCAGACTAATTAAAAAAGAGAGAAGACCCCAATAAACAAAATCAGATGAAAAAGGAAACATTACAACTGATACTGCAGAAATTCAAAGGCTTATTAGTAGCTACTACGAGCAACGATATGCCAATAAATTGGAAAATCTAGAAGAAATGGATGAATTCATAGGCACATACAACATACCAAGATTGAAGCAGAAGAAATCCAAAACCTAAACAGACCAGTAACAAGTAACAAGATTGAAACTGTAATTTAAAAATCTCCCAGCAAAGAAAAGCCCAAGACCTGATGGCTTCCCTGCTGAATTCTACCAAACATTTAAGGAAGAGTTAATACCAATCCTACTCAAAGTGTTTCAAGAAATAGAGGAGGAGAGAATACTTCCAAACGCATTCTACAAGGCCGGTATTACCCTGATGCCAAAACCAGGCAAAAATACACTTAAAAAAACAAGAAAACTACAGGTCAATATCTCTCATGGATAGTGAGGCAAAATCTTTCAACAAAATACTAGCAGAAAAATTCAAAAATATTGTAAAAAGATCACTTATCATGACCAAGTGAAATGTATCCCAGGGATGCAAGGATGGTTCATCACATGCAAGTCAATCACTGTGAAACATCACATCAGCAGAATGAAAGAAAAATACCATATAATCATACTAAAAAAGCATTTGATAAAATTCAACATCCTTCATGATAAAAACCCTCAAAAAACCAGACATAGAAGGAACATACCTTGGCATAAAAAAAAGGGGGGCCATATACAACAGACCCACAGCTAGTATCATACTGAATCCGGAAAAAGTCAAAGCCTTTCCTCTAAGATTTGGAATACGACAAAGATACACACTTTCACCACTATTATTCAACATAGTACTGGAAGTCCTAGCTAGAGCAATCAAACAAGAGAAAGAAATAAAGGGCATCCAAATTGGAAAAAAGGAAGTCAAATTATCCTTTTTTTTTTTTAAATATGAAGTCTTGCTCTGTCACCAGGCTGGTGTGCCGTGGCACAATCTCGGCTCACTACAACCTGTGCCTCCCAGGTTCAAGTGATTCTCCTGCCTCGGCCTCCCAAGTAGCTGGGACTACAGGTGCCCACCACCACACCTGGCTAATTTTTTATATTTTTAGTAGAGACGGGGTTTCACCATGTTGGCCAGGATGGTCTCGATCTCTTGACCTTGTGATCCACCCACCCCAGCCTCCCAAAGTGCTGGGATTACAGGTGTGAGCCACCGTGCCCGGCCTGAAATTATCCTTTTTTAAAGATGATTTAAGCTTATATTTGGAAAAACCTAAAGACTTCACAAGAAAACTATTAGAACTGACAAATTCAGTAAAGTTGTAGGATACAAAATCAACATGCAAGCATCAGTAGCATTTCTATATGGTAACAGTGAAGAACCAAAAAAAAAATCAAGAGATTAATACCATTTACAATAGCTACAAATAAAATAAAATACCTAGGAATTAACTAAACCAAAAAATTAAAAAATCTCTACAATAAAAATTATAAAATGTTGATGCAAGAAATTGAAGAGGACATGAAAAATGGAAAGATACTCCATGTTCATGAATCAGAAAAATCAATATTGTTAAAATGCCCATATTACCCAAAGCAATATGGAGATTTAATGCAACCTCTACCAAAATACCAATGACATTCTTTACAGAAATAGAAAAAATAGGTTACCATCTTTGTTGTTTGCATGACTTAGCTGTTCCAGCCTGGAGGGTCCAGAAAGCCCAAGCCAACTAGGGTGAAAGCAATACCCCAGCACAGCACAGACGGTCTACAAAAGTGTGGCCACAATGCTTCTTTTAAGCAGGTCCCTGATTCCGCTCCTCCTCACTGGGCAGAACCTCCCACCTGGGGCCTTAAGCCACCCCTGCCATTGTTCTCTGGCCTGCAGAGATTTGAAAGCTCTCTGGGAGGAAACTTCCAAAGGGAAAGGGGCAGGCCATCCTCTTTGCTGTTTGGACAACATAGCAGTTCCAGCCTTTGGGTTTTGGAAAGCCCAAGCTGAGCAGGGGTGGAAGCAGCACCCCAGCACAGCACAACAACCCCATGAAAATGTGGCCAGGCTGCTTTTTCAGGTGGTCTCTGACCCCTTTTCTCATCACCAGGTGGAGCCTCCCAACCAGGATCTCCAGCTAACCCCACCAGTGTTCTCTGGCTGACAGAGGTTTCTAGCCTTCTTGAGATGGAGTTCCCAAGAGGAGAGGCAGGCTACCATCTTTACTGTTTGAGTGACTTAGCCATTCCAGCCTTCGGGGTTCAGGGTGTCCAAGGCAACAAGGGGCTGAAGGGGACCCCCAGCACAGCACAGCTCCTCTACAAAAATATGTCCAGACTATTTTTTAAGTGGGTTCCTGATCCCGTTCCTCCTGACTGGTGAGACCTCCCAACCCAGCTATCCAGCCACCTCCTACAGGTGCATTCAAGCCAGCAACAAGTTTGTACTTTCCTGAGATAGAGCTCCCATGAGAAGGGACAGGCTGTCATCTTTGCTGTTTTGCAGCCTTCACTTGGTGATACCTTCAGGTACTCTAAAATCTGAGGTGTCTGGGGACTACAGCAGACCCCAGTACACTGCAGCAGCCCTAAGGAAAAGTGGCCAGACTGTTAAAAGAAAAAAAATACAAAGGTCAGAAACTTCAAAGATTGAAGGTAGATAAGCCTACAAAGATAAGAAAGAATCAGTACAAGAATGCTGAAAACTAAAAACTCCAGAGTGCCCTCTTTCTTCCAAATGACCACCTTACCTCTCTAGCAAGGATATGGAACAAGACTGAGGCTGAGATGGCTAAAATGACAGAAGTAGAATACAGAATATGAATAGGAATGAAGTCCACTGAGCTAAAAGAGTACATTGTAATCCAATGCTAAAAATTATGGTAAAACACTGCAGGAACTAACAGACAAAATAGCCAGTATAGAGAAGAACATAACTGACCTGACAGATCTGAAAAACACAATACAATAATTTTATAATGCTATCACAAGTAGTAATATAATAGACCAAGTGGAAGAATGAATTTTGGAGCTTGAAGACTGGCTTTCTGAAATAAGACAGGCAGACAAGAATTGGAAATAAAGAATGAAATGGAATGAACAAAACCTCCAAGAAATAACAACAGATGGCTGTACCTGAAAGAGATGGGGTGAATGGAACCAATTTGGAAAACGTATTTCATAATATCATCCATGAGAACTTCTCCAACCTAGCTAGAGAGGCCAACATTCAAATTCAGGAAATGCAAAGAACCCCAGTAAGATACTCCATGAGAAGATTATTCCCAAGACATAAAATTGTCAGATTATCCAAGGTCAAAGTGAAAGAAAAAATGTTAAGGGCAGCCAGAGAGAAAGGTCAAGTCAGCTACAAAGGGAAACCCATCAGACTAACAGCAGAACTCTCAGCAGAAACCCTACAAACAAGAAAAGATTGGAGGCCAATATTCAACATTCTTAAAGAAAAGAAATTCCAGACTAGAATTTCATATCCAGCCAAACTAAGCTTCATAAGCAAAGGAGAAATAAGATCCTTTTCAGAGAAGCAAATGCAGAGGGAATTTGTTACCACCACACCTTCCTTACAAAGCTCCTGAAGAAAGCACTAAACGTGGAAAGGAAAGACCAATACTAGCTACTACAAAAACATACTGAAGTATGCAACCAGTGACATGAAAAAGCAACCAAACAAACAAGTCTGCAAAACAACCAACTAACACCATAATGACAGGATCAAATCCACACATATCAATAGTAACCTTAAATGTAAATGGGCTAAATGTCTCAATTAAAAGACACAGAGCGGTAAGCTGGATAAAGAACCAAGACCCATGGATATGCTGTCTTCAAGAGACCCATCTCACATGCAATGACACACATAGGCTCAAAATAAAGGGATGGAGAAAATCCAAGCAAATGGAATACAGAAAGAAACAAGGGTTGCAATCCTAGTTTCTGACAAAACAGACTTTAAACCAGCAAAGATCATAAAAGACAAAATACGGTATTACATAATGGTAAAGAGTTCAATTCAACAAGAAGATCTAACTATCCTAAATATATATGCACCCAACACAGTAGCACTCTGATTCATAAAGCCCCTTCTTAGAGACCTCCAAAGAGACTTAGACTCCCACACAATAATAGTGGGAGACTTTAACGCCCCACTAACAATACTAGAAAATCAAGACAGAAAATTAACAAAGATATTCAGGACTTGAACTCAGCACTGGATCAAATGGACCTTATAGATATATACAGAAAACTCCACCCAAAAACAACAGAATATACATTCATCTCATTGCCACATGGCACGTACTCTAAAATTGATCACATAATTGGAAGTAAAATACTCCTCAGCAAATGCAAATGAGCTGAAATCATGACATTCTCTCAGACCACAGCACAATCAAATTAGAAATCAAAACTATAAAATTCATTCAAAATCATACAATACATGGAAATTGAATAATCTTAGGTGGGTGTGGTGGTGCACACCTGTAATCCCAGCTACTTGGGAGGCTTAGGTAGCAGAATTGCTTGAACCCAGGAGGTGGAGGCTGCAGTGAGCCAAGATCTCACCACTACACTTCAGACTGGGCAACAGAGCAAGACCCTGTCTCAAGAAAAAAAGAAATGGAATAACCTGCTCCTGAATGACTTTTGGGTAAATAAAGGAATTAAGGCAGGAAATCAAAAAGTTTTTTAAACTAATGAGAAAAATGATAGCATATACCAGAATCCCTGGGACACAGTTAAGGCAGTGTTAAGAGAGAAATTTATAGCACCAAATGCCAACATAAAAAAGAAAGATCTCAAGTTAACAACCTAACATCACAACTAAAAGAATTACAGAACCAAAAGCAAACAAATCCAAAGGTAGCAGAAGAGAAGAAATAACCAAAATCAGCGCTGAATTGAAGGAGATAGAGACACAAAAAAATTCAAAAGATCAATAAATCCGGGAGCTGTTTTTTTGAAAAAATTAATAAAATAGGTAGACCTCTATCTAGACTAATAAAGAAGAAAAGAGAGAAGATTCAAATAAACACAGTCAGAAATTACAAGGTGGATACTACCACTTACCCCACAGAAATACAAACAACCATAAGAGAATATTATGAACAATCTCTATGCACATAGACTAGAAAGTCTAGAAGAAATGGATAAATTTCTGGACACATACACCCTCCCAAGACTAAACCAGCAAGAAATTAAATCCCTGAACAGACTGATAATGAGTTCTGAAATTGAGGCAGTTATAAATAGCCTACCAACCAGAAAAAAAAGCCCAAAACCAGAAGGATTCACAGCTGAATTCTACCAGATATACAAAGAAGATATGGTACCATTCCTACTAAAACTATTCCAAAAAATTGAAGAGGAAGGACTCCTCCCTAACTCATTCTATGAGGCCTGATACCAAAACCTTGCAGAGACACAAAGTTAAAAAATAATTTTAAAAAAGTCAGGCCAATATCCTTGATGAACATCAGTGCAAAAATTCTCAACAAAATACTGGCAAATGAAATCTGGCAGCACGTCAAAAAGCTTATCCATCATGATCAAGTAGACTTCATCCCCAGGATGCAAGATTGGTTAAACATATGCAAATCAATAAATGTGATTGATCATATAAACATAACTAAAGACAAAAACCACATGATTATCTTAATAGATGCAGAAAAGGCTTTTGATAAAATTCAATATCCATTCATGTTAAAAAAAAAACTCTCAATAACCTAAGTATTGAAGGAACGTATGTAACTCAAAATAATAAGAGCCATATATGACAAACCAACAGTCAACATCATACTGAATGGGCAAGAGCTGGAAGTTTTCCCCTTGAAAATTGGCACAAGACAAAGATGCCCTTTCTCACCACTCCTAGTCCACAGAGTATTGGAATTTCTGGCCAGGGCAATCAGGCAAGAGAAAGCAAAAAATCATCCGAATAGGAAGAAAGGAAGTGAAACTATCTCTGTTTGCAGATGACATGATCCTATATCTAGAAAACCTCATAGTCTCAGCCCAAAAGCTTCTCGAGCTGATAAACAACTTCAGGAAAGTCTCAGGATACAAAATGGATGTGCAAAAATCACTATCATTTCTATACATCAACAATTGGCCAAGCCAACAGCCAAATCAGAAACAAACTCCCATTCATAATTGCTACAAAAAAGAATAAAATACCTGAGAGTACAGCTAACTAGGGAAGTGAAAGATCTCTACAAGAACTACAAACCACTGCTCAAAGAAATCAAAGGTGATACAAACAAATGGAAAAACATTCCATGCTCATGAAAGAAAAAGATCAATATTGTAAAAATGGCCATACTGCCCAAAGCAAATTATACATTCAATGCTATTCCTATTAAACTACCATTGACATTCTTCACGGAACTAGGGAAAACTATTTAAAAATTCTTATGGAACCAAAAAAAAAACAATACAGCCCATATAGCCATGGCAATCCTAAGCAAAAAGAACAAAGGTGGATGTATCATGCTGTCTGACTTCAAACTATACTACAAGGCTACAGTAACCAAAACAGCAGGGTACTGGTACAAAAAGAGAAATGTAGACCAATGGAACAAAACAGAGATCCCAGAAATAATACTGCACATCTACAACTATCTGATATTCTACAAACCTGACAAAAACAAGTAATGGGAAAATAATTCCCTAGTCAATAAATGGTGCTGGGATAACTAGCTACACATATGCAGAAGATTGAAAATGGACCCCTTCCTTACCCTATATACAAAAATTAAATACAAATGGATTAAAGACTTAATGTAAAGCCCAAAACTATAAAAACCCTAGAAGACAACCTAGGCAGTATCATTCAGAATATAGGCATACACAAAGATATCATGATGAAGACGTCAAAAGCAATTGCAACAAAAGTAAAAATTGACAAATGGGATCTAATTAAACCAAAGAGCTTCTGTACAGCAAAAGAAACTATCAACAGAGTAAACAGACAACCCACAAAATGGGAGAAGTTTTTTTGAAAACTATGCATTCAACAAAGGTCTAATATACAGCATTGATAAGGAAATTAAATGAATTTACAAGAAAAACAAACAAAAAGTGGGCAAAGGACAAACAGATACAGAAAATGAACAGACACTTTTCAAAAGAGGACACACATGCAGCCAACAATCATATAAAAAAAAGTCAACATCAGTGATGGTTAGAGAAATGCAAATTAAAACCACAATGAGATAGCATCTCACACCAGTCAGAATGGCTATTATTAAAAAGTCAAAAAAAAAAAAAACAGATGCTGGTGACATTATGGAGAAAAAGGAACACTTATACACTGTTGCTGGGAGTGTAAATTAGTTTCACCATTGTGGAAGAAAGGGGGGTGATTCCTCAATGATCTAAAGACAGAAACACCATTCAACCCAGCAATCCCATTACTGGGTATACAACCAAAGGAAAATAAATTATTCTATTATAAAGATACATGCATGCGTATGTTCATTGCAGCACTATTAACAATAGCAAAGACATGGAATCAACCTAAATGCCCATCAGTGATAGACTGGATAAAGAAAAGGTGATACATATATATCATGGAATACTATATAGCCATAAAAAAAGAATGTGATCATGTCCTTTGCAGGAACATGGATGGAGCTGGAGGCCATTTTCCTTAGCAAACTAATGCAGGAACAGAAAACCAAATATTGCATGTTCTCACTTATAAGTGGGAGCTAAACAATGAGAACACATGGACACATAGAGGGGAAAAACACACACTGGGGCCTTTTGGAGGTGAAGAGTG
This sequence comes from Pongo abelii, assembly GCF_028885655.2. Classification (NCBI taxonomy): domain Eukaryota; kingdom Metazoa; phylum Chordata; class Mammalia; order Primates; family Hominidae; genus Pongo; species Pongo abelii. The sequence goes on along the minus strand of NC_071991.2, from coordinate 86,276,076 downwards.
GGAGAAGGAAGAGGATCAGAAAAAATAACTAATGGGTTGTATTAGTCCATTTTATACTGCTATGAAGAAATAGCCAAGAATGGGTAATTTATAAAGAAAAAGAGGTTTAATGGACTCACAGTTCCACATGGCTGAGGAGGCCTCACAATCACAGCAGAAAGCAAAGCAGGAGCAAAGCTACATCTTTCTTACATAGTGGCAGGCAAGAGTGTGTGTGCAGGGGAACTACCCTTTATAAAACCAACAGATCTCATGAGAACTCACTCACTATCATGAAAACAGCCTGGGAGTAACTGCCCCCATGATTCAATTACTTCCCACTGGGTCCCTTCCATGACACATGGGGATTATGGGAGCTATAATTCAAGATGAAATTTGGGTGGGGACACAGGGGCCAAATCATATCAGGAGTACTAGCCTTAATAGCTGGGTAATAAAATAATCTGTACAACAAACCTCCAAGACACAAGTTTACCTATGTAACAAACCTGGAATTGTGCCCCTGAACTTAAAAGTTTAAAAAAAAAGAAAAAAGAATCCAAAAATGTATATGGAAACTCAAAGGACCCAGAATAGCCAAAACTATCCTAAGCAAAAAGAATAAAACTAGAAGAATCATATTACCTGACTTCAAATTATACCACAGAGCTATAGTAACCAAAACAGCATGGTGCTGGCATAAAAACAGACACACAGACCAGTGAAACCAAAAAGAAAACCCAGAAATATATTCATTCATCTACAGTGAACTCATTTTTGACAAAGATTCCAAGAACGTCCATTGGGGAAAGGACAGTCTCTTCAATAAATGGTGCTGCAAAAACTGAATATCCATAAGCAAAATAATGAAACTAGACACCCATCTCTTACCATATACAAAAATCAAATCAAAATGAATTTAAGATTTAAATCTAAGACGTCAAACTATGAAACTACTAAAGAAAACATTGGGGAAACTCTCCAGGACATTGGACTGGGTAAAGACTGTGATCAATACACCTCAGGCACAGGCAACCAAAGCAAAACTGGGCAAATGGGATCACAACATATTAACTAGCTTCTGCACAGCAAAGGAAACAATCAATGAAGAGAAGAGACAACCCACAGACTGGGAGAAAATATTTGCAAGCTACCTATCTGACAAAGGATTAAATAACCAGAATGCATAAGGAGCTCAAGCAACTCTATAGGAGATAATGTAATAACTGTATTTTTAAATGGGCAAAATATCCGAATAGACATTTTCAAAAGAAGACATACAAATGGCTAACAGGTATATGGAAAGGTGCTCAACATTATTGATCATCAAAGTAATGCAAAGTAAAATTACAATGAGATATCATCTCATCCCAGTTAAAATGGCTTACAGCCAAAAGACAGGCAATAACAAATGCTAGCAAGGATGTGGAGAAAAGGGACCCCTCATATACTGTTGGTGAGAATGTTTATATTAGTACAGCCACTATGGAGAACAGTTTTGGGGGTTCTCAAAAAAATAAAAATAGAGCTACCATATGATCCAGCAATCCTATTCCCAGGTATATACCAAAAATAAAGGAAATCAGTATATCAAGGAGATATCTGCCCTTTCATGTTTATTGCAGCACCACTCACAATAGCCAAGACTTGGAAGCAACCCTAAGTATCCATTAACAGATGAATGGATAAGGAAAACGTGGTACATACAAACAATGGAGTTCTATTCATCCTTAAAAATAAAAAAATTTAAAAATGAGATCCTGTAATTGGCAATAACATGGATGGAACTGAAGGTCATCCTGTTAAGTGAAATAAGCCAGGCACAAAAAGACAAATATTGCATGTTCTTACTTATCTGCGGGAGCTAAAAATTAAAACAATTGGACTCATGGAGATAGAGAGTAGAAGGATGGTTATCACAGGCTGGAAAGAGTAGTTGGGTGGAGAGTGGAAAGGGGGATGGTTGATGGGTACAAAACAACAGAAAGAATAAATAAGACCTAGTGTTTGCTAACACAACAGGGTGACTATGGTAAAAAAATAATAATAATTTAATTATATGTTTTAAAATAACTAAAGGAGCATAACTGGATTGTCTGAAACACAAAGGATAAATATGTGAAGTGATGGATACCCTATTTACCCTGACATGATTATTACACACTGTATGCCTGCATCAAAATATCTCACATAACCCACAAATTATATACCTACTATGTACCCACAAAAATTAAAAATAAAATTTTTTAAAAAAATAAATAAATGCACTTTGCCTTTCTGTTCTTATTTCCTTGATACTATTTCCCACAATCTGCAATCATTATGTTACTGTCACTTTTCCCTCTTTACATCCTGAATCATGCTAGCCCATAGTAGTTGCTCAAAAATATACAGTGAATAAATAATTCATCCAATTAATCCATAAGAACCACCACTGAGGGAAACCAGTGGGAATATGTACTAACAATTGTATAACTTCTTTCCCATCTCAAAGCTTTTCTGGATATTAACTTTACCAGAATTTACCTGGATCATATGGTAGGATTGCTAGACACAACAGTAATATTCTCCTTAACTATATACTTCCCTAGGAGTAGCCAGTATTGAAATTCAAGTCTTCTGTCCTTTCTACACTTTGACTTTTAGAAGGGGTAGTAGGGTATGAATAGCATCTTGTACGAGTAATTTGGATGCCATAAATATCCAGTGCCTTTCCTTTACTATGCTGATATTGTCTGATAATAAACATTAACAGGTGATAAAATTGTGTGTATTAGTCAAGAGACTAAAAGCAATATTTCCTGGGTTTGAATCCTCCTGATCTGCCCCTTGTCAGCAGTTCCCTTAAAAAACAACTTTTTTGATCCTTGGAGCTAATATAGCATCACACATTTCTCAGGGCTGTTATGGAAAATAGATAAGCAAATCTGTGTGAAAAGCACTTTGCAAACTTTCTATACACTGTATAATGTAAGTTGTCATAACTATTTCGGTGTAAGCTTTTCCCCTTGGCTAAGCATAATTTGTAGCCCTCATTTCTGCTTGGAATGCAAACGTTATGGCAAGCTAGATAAATGGAAAAGTTTAATCATCACATAATGGAGCACATTAATGTGATATGGACTGTACACTGGCACAATTACTGTGCCTTATGTCAGTTTGGTCCCAGTGCCAATCAGGCCTTTTATATACACGCTTGTGTGTGTGAATGTATGTTTCATAAATTTATGTTTTATATCATTAAATACTATTTGCCAAAATGAGACAGACTCCAAGAAAATAGTTTATTTTTGGGATATCTAGTTATTCATACTTTGCCTCTAAGAGCACAAAAATACCCAACTAATATTGTGATTTGTAGAATTTAACTCTTATTTACACCATCCCAACAACCAGATTTTTATTATCAAAACATTTTCATGTATTTTAAAATGATAAGGACTAGGTCATCATCTATACCCCTTACTCATATCTCAGCAGAAACCAGCAAATTAAATTCAGTTATGTGGTTACTCTCTCAACTACAGCTTTGACACTAGCAGAAATTTTGTCAAGATTCTCTGCTCATCTTTTTTTTTTTTTCTTGAGATGCAATCTCGCTCCGTCAACCAGGCTGGAGTGCAGTGGTGCAATCTCGGCTCACTGCAACTTCTGCCTCCCAGGTTCAAGTGATTCACCTGCCTCAGCCTCCAGAGTAGCTGGGATTACAGGCGGGAGCCATCACACCCAGCTAATTTTTGTATTTTTAGTGGAGACGGTGTTTCACCATGTTAGCCAGACTGTCTTTTGATTATAACATAATAAGCACCAGGATTAGAGACACACTGCTTGATTAGTCCGGAACCATGCAAGTCATAAACAGTTATCCATATTTATGGAGCTTATTATATAATAAAATGTTAATGATAAGCCATAATCAAATCTGAGGTCTACTATTTTACCTCCACAATATAAAGTAATTTACATGCTTGCAGAATTTATTCCATTTCTAACTGAAATTTTATTTTCTTGTGGAAATTTTGTATCAATGTTTTTGCCTTTACGAGAAACAAACAAAAAAATAAAGAAATTTGAAATTGCAGAAAATTAGAATACAGTATAATAAAGCCATGTTTTATGCAACCACTCCAATTTAAAACAGGAAGTCCATGGCTTTAAGGTAAAGAAAATAATTTATTCTAAAAAGCATACAGAATAAATAGAAAACTAGAAGTCATTAGCAATATGGTGAAGAAGATACATGATTATTTGTCTATTGGAGGGAAAAAAGGAATCAGGTGCTCCAGGAAAATAATAAAATAGATAAAAGAAACATAATTGAAACTTGAAACTCATTCAAATGTGACATGATTTTGAGCAGCCAGTAGAATGTATGACAGGAGAATGTAAATGTTATCAATCTTGGCTATGTAAAACTAAAGGCAGAAATTTCAGAAGCTAGGCCATTGACATGAAAAGAAGGCTAGACACACAAACATTTGTATCTTACAACTTGGGGATGCAAGAGGTTCCCCTAGTTTATAGTTGATGAAGGTAGATTTAGGCAAATTATTTAAATTTACACATGTACTCGAGGGAAGTTTTTAAAAGATATAAACTATATTGGGAGGAGGTAGGGAAAAAGATGGAAAGTTTTGGTAAATGGGCTAAAGCATTTTGTAGCAAAGCAATAGATAATTCAGAAGTTGATAAATTGAGGAAGAGTAATTAACATAGCAGAATATTTAAAAATACAGACAATGGCACTAATCAGTAAAGGAACTAAACACAGTTAAAAAATGTTTAACTCTGGGGAGATGAACTGTGGTGAAATGGATCAAAAACATTGCCTTTTTTTATAGGCCCTTCTGCACTATTTAACTTTAAAATATCTTCATCAAAAGTAAGTATGACCTGCTAAAAGAAATCATAGATTATACAAATAAGTGAAAAAATATTCCATGGTCATAGGTTGGAAGAATCTCTATCTTTAAAATGGCCATACTGCCCAAAACAATCTACAGATTCAATGCTATTCCCATCAAACTACCAACATCATTTTTCACAAAATTATAAAAAACTATCCTAAAATTCCTATGAAACCAAACAAAGAGCCCAAGTAGCCAAAGCAACCCTAAGCAAAAAAGTAAATAAATAAAGCTGGAAGGATCACATTACCCAACTTCAGACTATACTACAAGGCTGCAGTAACCAAACAGCATAGTACTGGTACAAAAATAAATACACAGACCAATGGAACAGAATAGAGAACCCTGAAATAAAGTCATAAATCATACACCTACAGCCAACTGATCTTTGACAAATTTAACAAAAATAGGCAAAGGAAAAATGACTCTCTATTCATTTAATGGTGGTAGGACAGCAGAAGAATGAAACTGGACTCCTATCTTTCATCATATACAAAAATTAACTGAAGATGGATTAAAGACTTAAATGTAACACCTCAAACTATACAAATCCTAGAAAACCTAAGAAACACAATTCTGGACATTGACCTTGGGAAAGAATTTATGAATAAGTCCTCAAAAGCATTTGCAACAGAAACAAAAATTGATAAGCCGGACCTAGTTAAACTAAAGAGCTCCTCCACAGCAAAAAGAAAATATCAACAGAGTAAACAAACAACCTACAGAATGGGAGAAAATATTCACAAGCTACACATCTGACAAAGATCTAATATTCAGAATCTATTAGGAACTTAATTCAACAAGCAAAAAAACAACCCCATTAAAAAGTGGGCAAAAGACATGAACAATATGTCTCAACAAAAGACACACCAGTGATCAACAAACATATGAAAAAACTGCTCAGAGTCATTAATCATCAGAGAAGTTCATATCAAAACCACAATGACATACCATCTCACACCAGTTGACTTATTTTAATAAGTCAAAAAATAACAGATGCTGGTGAGGCTACAGAGAAAAGGCAATGCTTATACATTTTAGGGGGAATGTAAATTAGTCCAGCCACTGTGGAAAACAGTTTAGAGATTTCTCAGAGAACTTAAAACAGAACTACTGTTCAACTCAGTGATCTTATTAAGTGGATCCTATATATCTAAAAGAAAATAAATTGTTCTACCAAAAAAAACACATGCACTCATATGTTCATTGCAGCACCATTCACAATAGCAAACACATGGAATCAACCTAAGTACCCATCAGTGGGGTGGACTGAATTTTTAAAATGCACTACATATACACCATGAAATACTACTCAGCCATTTAAAAGAACAATATAATGTAATTTGCAGCAACATGAATGTAGTTGGGGGTCATTATCCTAAACAAATTAATGCAGGATCAGAAAACCAAATATGGCATGTTCTCATTTATAAGTGGGAGCTAAACACTGGGTACTCATGGACATAAAGATAGCAACAACAGATGCTGGGGACTACTAGAGAGAGAGGCAGGGATGGACGGCCAGCTTTATAAAACTAACGATTGGGTACTATGCTCAGTACCTGGGTGATGGGATCAGTTGTACCCAGAAACTCAGAAACATGAAATATACCCATGTAACAAACTTGCACATGTAACTCCTGAGTCTAAAATAAAAGTTTAAAACATTTTTAAAACTCGGATAAATAAAAATATTTCTTTAAAAAAGTATGGATGAACTATGTTTATCAACTGCTTGGAAGACATGTTCATCTGGAGGTCTCACATCTTCCTCACACTTAAAACCTCCGTTGAGTTCATCATCATCATTCCCCATTAAGCACTGCCTCCTACTACATTTCTTTTATCATTCAATAACTCCTTCATTATTCATCCAAAATGAAGCACTCACATTGATGCACTCACTTTGATCCACAGTACTAAATGTTGGAAGTACAACGATGAACAAGATAGAAATGGCTCATTCACTCATGAAGTCTACACCCTAGTAAGAGAGACAAATTAAATACAGACACACAAACACACACACACATACACACACAAAAACAAAACACCCGACAATTAAAATAATTTCAATTTTAAAAGAAACAAACAAGGGGCTGAGAGGTAGAATAATAGGGATGGCTCATCTTTAACTGCAGGATGTGTAGGAAGGTCTCTCGAAGGTGACATTTAAGATGAGACCTAAAGAATAAGAAAGAGCTCAATGTACAAAAATCACAAGCATTCTTATACACCAATAACAGACAAACAGAGAGCCAAATCATGAGTGAATTCCCATTCACAATTGCTTCAAAGAGAATAAAATACCTAGGAATCCAACTTACAAGGGACGCGAAGGACCTCTTCAAGGAGAACTACAAACCACTGCTCAAGGAAATAAAAGAGGATACAAACAAATGGAAGAACATTCCATGCTCATGGGTAGGAAGAATCAATATCATGAAAATGGCCATACTGCCCAAGGTAATTTACAGATTCAATGCCATCCCCATCAAGCTACCAATGACTTTCCTCACAGAATTGGAAAAAACTACTTTAAAGTTCATATGGAACCAAAAAACAGCCCGCATCGCCAAGTCAATCCTAAGCCAAAAGAACAAAGCTGGAGGCATTATGCTACCTGACTTCAAACTATACTACAAGGCTACAGTAACCAAAACAGCATGGTACTGCTACCAAAACAGAGATATAGATCAATGGAAAAGAACAGAGCCCTCAGAAATAATGCCACATATCTACAACTATGTGATCTTTGACAAACCTGAGAAAAACAAGCAATGGGGAAAGGATTCCCTATTTAATAAATGGCGCTGGGAAAACTGGCTAGCCATATGGAGAAAGCTGAAACTGGATCCCTTCCTTACACCTTATACAAAAATCAATTCAAGATGGATTCAAGACTTAAACATTAGACCTAAAACCATAAAAACCCTAGAAGAAAACCTAGGCAATACCATTCAGGACATAGGCATGGGCAAGGACTTCATGTCTAAAACACCAAAAGCAATGGCAACAAAAGCCAAAATTGACAAATGGGATCTAATTAAACTCAAGAGCTTCTGCACAGCAAAAGAAACTACCATCAGAGTCAACAGGCAACCTACAAAATGGGAGAAAATTTTCGTAACCTACTCATCTGACAAAGGGCTAATATCCAGAATCTACAATGAACTCAAACAAATTTACAAGAAAAAAACAAACAACCCCATCAACAAGTGGGCAAAGGACATGAACAGACACTTCTCAAAAGAAGACATTTATGCAGCCAAAAAACACATGAAAAAATGCTCACCATCACTGGCCATCAGAGAAATGCAAATCAAAACCACAATGAGATACCATCTCACACCAGTTAGAATGGCAATCATCAAAAAGTCAGGAAACAACAGTTGCTGGAGAGGATGTGGAGAAATAGGAACACTTTTACACTGTTGGTGGGACTGTAAACTAGTTCAACCCTTGTGGAAGTCAGTGTGGCGATTCCTCAGGGATCTAGAACTAGAAATTCCATTCGACCCAGCCATCCCATTACTGGGTATATACCCAAAGGACTATAAATCATGCTGCTATAAAGACACATGCACACGTATGTTTATTGCAGCATTATTCACAATAGCAAAGACTTGGAACCAACCCAAATGTCCAACAACAATAGACTGGATTAAGAAAATGTGGCACATATACACCATGGAATACTATGCAGCCATAAAAAATGATGAGTTCATGTCCTTTGTAGGGACATGGATGAAATTGGAAATCATCATTCTCAGTAAACTATCACAAGAACAAAAAACCAAACACCACATATTCTCACTCATAGGTGGGAATTGAACAATGAGAACACGTGGACACAGGAAGGGGAACATCACACTCTGGGGACTGTTGTGGGGTGGGAGGAGGGGGGAGGGATAGCATTGGGAGATATACCTAATGCTAGATGACGAGTTAGTGGGTGCAGCGCACCAGCATAGCACATGTATACATATGTAAATAACCTGCGCATTGCGCACATGTACCCTAAAACCCAAAGTATAATAATAATTAATTAATTAATTAAAAAAACAAAAACAAAAAAAAGAGTAAGAAAGAGCTATCCATATATAATGAGTATGTCTTATTTGAGGTTATTCAATTTATTTTGAACACCCTTTTTATATTTAGAGAACTTCCTATTTCATAAGCGAAAAAATGTGAAGGTCAAATATGTTGGCTCACACCTGTAATCTCAACATAGTGGAAGGCCAAGGTGGGAGGACTGCTTGAAACCAGGAGTTCAAGACCAGCCTGGGCAACATAGCAAGACTTTGTCTCTACAAAAAATAAAAATAGTTAATCAGCCATGGTGGTGCATGCCTGTAGTCCCAACTACTCAGGAAGCTGAGGCAAAAGGATCACTTGAGCCCAGGAGATCAAGACTGCATGATTGAGCTACTACACTCCAGCCTGGGCAACAGGGTGACAGCCTGTCTCAAAAACAAAAATAAAAACAGAAGAAAAAAGAACACCCGGGACTACTGGAGAACAATTTAGCATTGTGCAAGAGTCTATTGCAATTAAACAAAGGGAGCCAGTCACAAGAGATCACATATTATATGATTCCATTTATATGAAATGCAGAGAATAGGCAAATCTATAAAGAAAGAAAGTACATTAGTGGTTGCCTAGGGCACTGGGAGAGAAGGAAAGAAGGGAAAGAGAGAATAGGGAATGATTGTTAATGGGTACAGGAATTCTTTTGGGAATTTGGGAATATTCTAAACTTAGATTGAGATAATGCTTGTACAACTCTTTGAATATGTTAAATTCCCACATTAGTTATAACTCACAAGCCTGCATAGTTTTTTTTTAATATGGTCATGATTGGATTAAAGAATATAGGGTAAGAGTTGTGGAGAACCATTTCCCTGGGAACAGAACAATGCAAAGCATGTGATTAAATATTTAGGGTTAAGGATCATGCTGGGCCAGTGTTGAGCACCAGTGTGCACTTTAATAAATTGATTGTGATACACAGAGCCCTCTCAAGTTTGAGACCTAGGTAAAGAGCCCCATTTGCCTCAACTAAGGTGGTGGCAGCAGACATGAAGAGAAATGGAAAGACTCCATTAATATTTTTGGAGTTTCATTTGACAGGACTAAATGAGACGTCTCATATAGGAAGGTGGAGAAGAAGCTGTTAATGGCTACCCAACTATGAATCCCTCCCACATCTTAGAAGAAGAAGAGGAGAAACAGAGAGATAAGGAAGAGGATATGGAGGAAAAGAAGATAAACAGGTGTAGAAGAGAAAGAATTCAAGTAGGATTAGAATTATTTTGTGGACTTTTTGAGCAGCCATGTATTCCATTCCCTATTCCCCAACCCCAGAAACTGAATGATGACTCATCTCAATCAGTTATCAAATTCCCCTAACCATGAGGCATGGGCATACGATATAACCTTGAACAAAAGTATATATAGGAAGGGAATATCTTATAAGAGAGCTTCTGCTATGATTTTCTTTATTACTTTATTCCATAAAAGGACACAGAAAACAAGTACTCTGCTAGGGAAACTATTCTTATCTAAGTAAGACTGATGACTTTTTCCTGCATTTATATGCATACTGCTCATTTAGCAGTTACATATTTACATGTTGGCTTTTTCTATTAAATTTTAAGTCCCTCAAATTTATAGATGATGTTATTTATCTGAATTATCCTCAACTTCCAGCACAGTGCCTGGCACCTGGTAGGTTGTATTAAATCATTGCTGGATGGTGTGGTGAAAGATTTAAAATTAAGTGCCAATATTAAAATACATTAGCAATAAGGTGAAGAAGACACATGCTTTTTCATCCACTAGGGGAAAAAAGGAATCAGGTACTCTAAGTATAATTTTTTAAATGATAGAAGCAACATAGTTCAAACATGAAACCATTTCAAATGTGACATGATTTTGAGCAGCCAGTAGAATGTATGGCAGGAGAATTTAAATATTATCAATATTGATGATGCCTTGATATCCGGGGAAGTTGGAAGAGACTCTAATGATCTAATCGTAAATTTCCCTTCGCATTCTGCTCCTGTGGATAAGATCTCCTAACCAAACAACCCTTCTTATCAAGTGGACCAGGTTCAGTTCCTGCTTATCCCTGAGTAGTAATTTTTTCAAATAAGCCAATCACACCCTCCTGCAGCAACCAAAAAGCACCCCACACTCTTGTTAATATAAAGCCTGCCTTGCATAGCCCCTGGTTGCTCACTCTTTTCCTGAGTGCCACCCCCATGAGTCCCTGTCACATGGGATGAACTTTTCCACTAGGCTGCCAGCATATACGCTGTATATCTGCCTGTCTGGTGCTGGTGCTGGCTTTCATCTGGGCCTTACTCTCTCTATATTCTTTCCTCCTAAAGAAGGCTAATCAACCTCCCCATGGCACAGCACTGATTCCAAATGCTGTTGATCTCATCTGTCCACTGTTGGGTGTTGGGCGTTCAGCCATTCCCATAATCCTAGAGCAAGAATCCCTCCCTCACCAGAAGGGTAAATAGGGGATGATTAGAACAGATGATTGCATGCACAGATACATAGATGAATGAATGTAGGTGAAAGGGTAAGTGAACCACTGTTTTTCACCTGAGTTGAAATTAATTTGAATTAACTATTGTTATTTCATTCTTAAACCAATTAGCAATTGTTATAGCACTTCTCTGCTATTTCTACTTCAATAAATGGAAGAAAAACTTTTAAGTTTGAAAGGTAAGTTTTCAAAATTTTTTTTTTACCAAAGATTAAAAAGTACAGGAACTCTAATTACTGTGAGAAACTTAAGAGTAGAAACTAGAAAAACCCAACTGTTTTTACCATGGGGGAGAAGAGCAACAGGAAGGTCAGGGTTTTAAGTTCCTGGTTAATAGTTACAGTTGAGGTGCTTTTCTTGTAAGGTAGTTGATCTCAAACTTTATCAGTCCAGTGACCCCACTGGCAGATAAAATAGAAACTACCCTGAAGAACTGGAGATAAAGTCACTATTTCTTTGAAATATTTCCTTTTGCTTAAAAAAGTCAAGCAGATATTGCCTTGTACTCCACAATAGAACCATGTTATCTGTGGCTGTGTGACAAACCACACCAAAATATATTGACTTAAAAATAACCATTTTATTTTGCTCATGAGTCTATGAATCAGCTTTTAGGACTGGGTTTGGCTGTGGTTATTCATGCAGCTACAGTCATCTGGCAGCTCAACTGGATATGGAAGGTCCAAGATGGCGTTACTCACCTGTCTGGCAGTTGGTGCTGGCTGTCATCTGGACTTTACTCTCTCCGTGGTCTTTCGTCCTCAAGGAGACTAATCCAGGCTTCCTTATGATGCAGCAGTGATTCCAAGGGTAGACACAGTAAAACCTTGAGACCCAGGCTCACAATTAGAAAATGTGACTTCTGCCACAGTCTAGTGGTCAAGATAAGCCATAAACCCAGACCAGAATCTAAGAATAGGAAAACACATGCCATCTCCTGATGGAGAAGCAACTAAATCACATTGAAAAGGTATGGCCTCAGAGAGTTAGAAGAACCTAATATGGTCTTCTTTGCATACTATCTGCTGCACCCTCTCCGATGACTCTGAGGAAGACATGCCCAGATTTACCCTGTAGTTTCTGGCACTTCACTACGTGTTCCTTAGGATATATGGAAACCAAGATGAGAAGCAAGGATCTGAAGAATATTCATATTATGAATGCATGATCATTTTTATTAGGAATACCATATGAATAAGATGGTGTCACTGACACTCAGGGTGTGAATGATATATGAAATAAGATGAAGCATAGTAGTAATATCCGGTGGGATTTTCAGAGCCTATAACATCTTGTTTTTTCTCCCTTTCTCTGTATTTTGTAGCATTGGTTTTTAAATGGGCACAAAGGGAAATGCAATGATTGTTACATTGATAAACACAAAGAGATGAAGTACCCAGATGGGTCGATAAATATATTGATAGTGAATGGCCCCTAAACAGCACCAAAACCACCACAATTTATACAGATTTTGTATTACCTCACACATTCTTGTTTCCTTTTCCACTTGCTCAAGGTCTACCCTGCCTCTCTCACTTGCAGGTCCAGGAGATTAATTCAGTTAAGGGTTATATCTTCTCATGCTTTCTCCTTTATGAATATCTCAGATCACCCCCTGATTCCTGGTGGGCTGGACCCTTCTATACTTTAATTATTTCAACTTTTAGTTAGATTTTGTAGCTAAAGAACACTGATAGAGACTGTGTGCATTTTACCAACTGACAATCTTTAGTGAAGTTCACTACAGAAACAAACCCTTTTTCAATCAGCACTTGGTTAATGAGGCTGTTAACCACTGTAGTCCTTTTGATCTTAATTCAATTTTATTTTAGACAGAATCACTACACCTATCTCTACCAACTCAGTATAATGCCACCTTAATTTCTCATCAAAAATGAAAACTAATTACACAGAAGGTCTTCAGCTGTGCTAAAAATTAGAGGTGTCCCACATAACTCTGTTTGACTGGAAACAAAGCTTGCCCACACTACCTTGGGCAACCATCCAAGTTTGTAGAACAGCAGCAAGCTCTCTCAAAGACTGTTTGCCAAAGAACAAAACTAAGTGGTGTGCAGTTCTGAGTAAAATACACATTACAGGAAGTGTTTCCCTTTGTTTTTAAGATACAAGTTCTTTATAAACTTGAATTTTTTTTCCTCTCTACCTCTGGATTTAATAGCACTATCCACAGATTAAGAAGCATTAAAGATAAGTGCATTTTTTTAAAAAGACAAAAAAAATCAAATTTGCCATATGCTGCCAACATGGCTTTTTCATCAGACTAAACGGTTAAGCACCAAAGTTGACCTAGTTAAGTTAAAGGTAGATTTTAACAAAATTATATTATTTTAGAAAGCTGGGGCAAGGAACTATTGGGAAATCTTTAGAAAAGTACCTATTCAGCTTTAAATTATTATAATTTTCCACCTGGTGTTTCTGCTCTTATTTTATTTTTGCACTTTGCTGTTTGCAATATTATTGGATTCTTTTTCTGTGTTTTAATCCTCTAAACTTGCTTTCATCTATTTAGTGTACATGAATACACATGATTAGCCAATAATGCAGAAAACTAAGCTATTACCGTTGTGAGCTAAGCTTTTCAGGAAATACGATTACAGTATAGTACAAAGCCACAGTTTAACTTCTACAGCACTTGGGTCACATATTCTCTCCCAACCTAATTTATAAATAAACTCAGATAACAATTACAACAACTTACTTCCATTGAACATGAACTATGTGCCAGGAACTATGCTAAGAATTTTATATGTCTCAGTTCATTTAAGGCCCATGCAGGTTAACCACATCATCTAACCACAGAGTTTGGGGAAAAGAGACTTGTTTCCTTATTTAAATGCCATTTCTATATTTCTATGCCAGCATGATTGACAATAAATGCAATAACCACATTTGGGTTCCCCCCCAAAAAATTGACTTGATTATGAAAATATGAGCACAATGAAAAGCAAATAAATTACAAAAGAAATTTCCCCTTTACAAAAACAAAAAGGTTGCCAGAATTTTTCATAAAATTAAACATACTCACCAGGTAACCCAGAAATTCTACTCCTAGGTGTTTATCCAAGAAAAAATTGGAATATATCCACAAAAGGACTTGTATACAAATGTTCACAGCAGCTTTATTCATAATTGCCAAAAACTGGAAAAACTTCAAAGTCCCTCAACAGGTTAAAGAATAAGCAAAGTGGTGATGAATATTCAATGAACTTTCAAACAATGGAATACTACTCAGCAATAGAGAGGAACAAACTGCTGATGCATGCAAACAATGAATGATTCTCAAAAACATCATACTGAGCAAAAGAAAGCAAGCATAAAAGAGTACATCTCACACAATCTTTTTTATAAGAAATTCTAAAACAGGTAAAACTAGGGACAGACGGCAGATTAGTGGTTGCCTCCAACAGAAACTAAGTGGGAATAATTGCAAGTGTGCACAGAAAAACTTTTTGGAGTTCTGTGTATATTGTATATGTTGATTGGAATGCAACTGATTTTTATATATATATATATATATATTCTTAAAACCCATACTGTACAATAAAAACAGGTATCTTTTATGGCCATAATAAAGAAATATATTTCTATTATTTTATAAAAAACAATACTTGGTGGCTTGGATGCAGTGAAAAGTGAACACTTCTACACTGCTGGTGAGAATATAAACTAGTACAACCACTACGGAAAACAGTGTGGAGATTCCTTAAATAACTAAAAGTAGAACTACCATTTGATCCAGCAATCCCACTAATCCCACTACAGGGTATCTACCCTGAGGAAAATATTTTATTATATGAAAAAGATACTTGCACACACATGTTTATAGCAGCACAATTCACAACTGCAAAAATATGGAACCAGCCCAAATGCCCATAAATCAATGAGTGGATAAAGAAATTGTGATATATACATATATGTACCCATATATATACACCATATATATATACCATATATATATATATAGTGTGTGTGTGTGTGTGTATATATATATGTGATAGAATACTACTCAGCCATAAAAAGGAATGAATTAATGGCATTTGCAGCAACCTGGATGGAACTGGAGACTATTATTCTAAGTGAAGTAACTCAGGAATGGAAAACCAAACATCATATGTTCTCAATCATTAAGTGGGAGCTCAGCTATGAGGATGCAAAGGCATAGGAATGATACAATGGACTTTGGGGACTCAGGGAAAAGGGAGGGAGGGGAATGACGGATAAAAGACTACAAATTGGGTTCAGTGTATACTGCTCAGGTAATGGGTGCACCAAAATCTCACAAATCACCACTAAAGAACTTATTCGTGTAACCAAATACTACCTGTACCCCCAATAACCTAAGGAAATAAAAAAATTTAAAAAATAAACAGGTGTCTTTTTTTTTTTCCCCCTCAGCCCTTATATATTTTTAACTGCTCACTGAGGGGTGAAGTAAAGAAAGTACTGGATCACGCTTCCAAGATGGCCGAATAGGAACAGCTGTGGTCTACAGCTCCCAGCAAAATCGAGGCAAAACACGGGGATTTCTGCATTTCCAACTGAGGTACCTGGTTCAACTCATTGGGACTGGTTGGACAGTGTATGCAGCCCATGGAAGGTGAGCTGAATCAGGGTGGGGCATCGCCTCACTCAGGAAGCGCAAGGGGTCAAGGGATTTCCTTTTACTAGCCAAAGGAAGCTGTGACAGACTGTACCTGGAGAAACGGTACACTCCTGACCAAATGCTGCACTTTTCCTGCAGTCTTAGCAACCAGCAGACCAGGAGATACCCTCCCATGCCTGGCTCCGTGGATCCCACACCAACAGAGCCTTGCTCACTGCTAGTGCAGCAGTCTGAGATTGACCTGCGATGCTGCAGATTGGCAGGGGGAGGGGCGTCCGCCATGGCTGAGGCTTGAGTAGCTTACAGTGTAAACAAAGAACGGGGTGGGGCACGAATGGGGTGGAGCCCACCACAGCTCAGCAAGGCCTACTGCCTCTATAGATTCCACCTCTGGAGGCAGGGCATAGTAGAACAAAAGACAGCAGACAGCTTCTGCAGATTTAAACGTCCCTGTCTGACAGCTCTAAAGAGAGCAGTAGTTCTCTCAGCATGGCATTCGAGCTCCGAGAATGGACAGTATGCCCCCACAAGCATGGCCCTGATCACTGTGTAGTCTGACTGGAAAACATCTCCCAGTAGGGGCCGATAAACACCTCAAACAGGCGGGTGCCCCTCTGGGACGAAGCTTCCGGAAGAAGGATCAGGCAGCAATATTAGCTGTTCTTCAGCCTCTGCTGGTGATACCCAGGCAAACAGGGTCTGGAGAGGACCTCCAGCAAACTCCAACAGACCTGCAGCTGAGGGGTCTAACTGTTAGAAGGAAAACTAACAAACAGAAAGGAATAGCATCAACATCAACAAAAAGGACATCCACACCAAAACCCCGTCTGTAGGTCACCAACATCAAAGACCAAAGGTAGAAAAAAACACAAAGATGGGGAGAAAACAGAGTAGAAAAGCTGAAAATTCGAAAAAACAGAGTGCCTCTTCTCCTTCAAAGGATTGCAGCTCCTCGCCAGCAAGGGAACAAAACTGGATGGAGAATGAGTTTTACGAGTTGACAGAAGTAGGCTTCAGAAGGTCGGTAATAACAAACTCCTCCAAGCTAAAGAAGCATGTTCTAACCCATCGCAAGCAAGCTAAAACACATGAAAAAAGATTAGACGAATGGCTAACTAGAATAAACAGTGTAGAGAAGACCTGAAATAACCTGATGGAATGGAAAACCATGGCACAAGAACTTCGTGATGAATGCACAAGCTTTAATAGCCGATTTGATCAAGTGGAAGAAAGGGTATCAGTGATTGAAGAACAAATTAATGAAATAAAGCGAGAAGAGAAGTTTAGAGAAAAAAAGAGTAAAAAGAAACAAACAAAGCCTCCAAGAAACAAGGGACTATGTGAAAAGACCAAATCTACGTCTGATTGGTTTACCTGAAAGTGATGGGTAGAATGGAGCCAAATTGGAAAATGCTCTGCAGGATATTATCCAGGAGAACTTCGGTAACCTAGAAAGGCAGGCCAGCATTCAAAATCAGGAAATGCAGAGAACACCACAAAGATAAACCTCGAGAAGAGCTACCCCAAGACACATAATTATCAGAATCACCAAAGTTGAAATAAAGGAAAAAATGTTAAGGGCAGCCAGAGAAAAAGGTTGGGTTACCCACAAATGGAAGCCCATCAGACTAACAGCAAATCTCCTGGCAGAATCCCTACAAGCCAGAAGAGAATGGGGGCCAATATTCAACATTCTTAAAGAAAAGAATTTTCAACCCAGAATCTCATATCCAGCCAAACTAAGCTTCAGAAGTGAAGGAGAAATAAAATCCTTTACAGACAAGCAAATGCTGAGAAATTCTGTCACCACTAGGCCTGCCTTACAAGAACTCCTGAAGGAGTACTAAACATGGAAAGGAACAACCGGTACCAGCCACTGCAAAATCATGCCAAATTGTAATGACCATTAATGCTATGAAGAAACTGCATCAATTAACAGGCAAAATAACCAGCTAATATCATAATGATAGGATCAAATTCACACATAACAATATTAACCTTAAATGTAAATGGGCTAAATGCTCCAATTAAAAGACACAGACTGGCAAATTGGATAAAGACTCAAGACCCATCAGTGTGCTGTATTCAGGAAACCCATCTCAAGTCCAGTAACACACATAGACTAAAAATAAAGTGATGGAGGAAGATCTACCAAGCAAATGGAAAGCAAAAAAAAGGGGTTGCAATCCTAGTCTCTGATAAAAGAGACTTTAAGACAACAAAGATCAAAAGAGACAAAGAAGGCCATTACATAACGGTAAAGGGATCAATTCAGCCAAAAGAGCTAACTACCCTAAATATATATGCACCCAATACAGGAGCAACCAGATTCATAAAGCAAGTCCTTGGAGACCCAAAAAGAGACTTAGACTCCCACACAATAAGAATGGGAGAATTTAACACACCACTGTCAATATTAGACAGATCAATGAGACAGAAGGTTAACAAGGATATCCAGGACATGAACTCAGCTCTGCACCATGCAGACCTAATAGACATCAACAGAACTCTACACCCCAAATACACAGAATATACATTCTTCTTGAAACCACATGGCACTTATTCTAAAATTGACCACATAATTGGAAGTAAAGTACTGCTCAGCAAATGTAAAAGAATAGAAATCACAACAAACTGTCTCTCAGGCCACAGTGCAATCAAATTAGAACTCAGGATTAAGAAACTCACTCAAAACCACACAACTATGTGGAAACTGAACACCCTGCTCCAGAATGACTACTTGGTAAATAACAAAATGAAGGCAGAAATAAAGATGTTCTTTGAAATGAAAGAGAACAAAGACACAACATAGCAGAATCTCTGGGACACATTTAAAGCAGTGTGTAGAGGGAAATTTATACCACTAAATTCCCACAAGAGAAAGCAGGAAAGATCTAAAATTGACACCCTAACATCACAATTAAAAGAACTAGAGAAGCAGGAGCAAACAAATTCAAAAGCTAGCAGAAGGCAAGAAATAACTAAGATCAGAGCAGAACTGAAAGACATAGAGACACAGAAAAAAAAACCCTTCAAAAAAATCAATGAATCCAGGAGCTGGTTTTTTGAAAAGATCAACAAACAAAATAGATAGACTGCTATCAAGACTAACAAAGAATAAAATAGAGAAGAATCAAATACATGCAATAAAAAATGATAAAGTGATATCACCACCTATCCCACAGAAATACAAACTACCATCACAGAATACTATAAACACCTCTACACAAATAAACTAGAAAATCTAGAAGAAATGGATAAATTCCTCGACACATATACCCTTCCAAGACTAAACTAGGAAGAAGTTTAATCTCTGAATAGACCAATAACAGGCTCTGAAATTGAGGCAATAATTAATAGCTTACCAACCAAAAAAAGTCCAAGAACAGATGGATTCATGGCCGAATTCACCAGAGGTACAAAAGGAGCTGGTACCAATCCTTCTGAAACTATTTCAACCAACAGAAAAAGAGGGAATACTCCTTAACTCATTTTATGAGGCCAGCATCATCCTAACACCAAAGCCTGGCAGACACACAACAAAAAAGGAGAATTTTAGGCCAATATCCCTGATGAACATCGATGCAAAAATCCTCAATAAAATACCGGCAAACCGAATTCAGCAGCACATCAAAAAGCTTATCCCCCACGATCATGTCGGCATCATCCCTAGGTTGCAAGGCTGGTTCAACATACGCAAATCAATAAACGTAATCCATCACATAAACAGAACCAATGACAAAGACCAGATGATTATCTCAATAGATGCAGAAAAGCCCTTCAACAAAGTTCAACAGCCTTTCATGGTAAAAAACTCTCAATAAACTAGGTATTGATAGAATATATCTCAAAATAATAAGAACTATTTATGACAAACCCACAGACAATATCATACTGAATGGGCAAAAACTGGAAGCATTCCCTTTGAAAACTGGCACAAGACAGGGATGCCCTCTCTCACCACTCCTATTCAACATAGTGTTGGAAGTTCTGGCTAGGGCAATCAGGCAAGAGAAATAAATAAAGGGTATTCAATTAGGAAAGGAGGAAGTCAAGTTGTCCCTGTTTGCAGATGACATGATTGTATGTTTAGAAAACCCCATGAACTCAGCCCAAAATTTCCTTAAGCTGATAAGCAACTTCAGCAAAGTCTCAGGATACAAAAGCAATGTGCAAAAATCACAAGCATTCCTATACACCAATAATCAACAAACAGAGAGCCAAATCATGAGTGAACTTCCATTCACAATTGCTACAAAGAGAATAAAATACCTAGGAATACAACTTACAAGGGATGTGAAGAACATCTTCAAGTAGAACTACAAACCACTGCTCAACGAAATAAGAGGACACAAACAAATGGAAGAACATTCCCTGCTCATGGACAGGAAGAATCAATATCATGAAAATGGCCATACTGCCCAAGGTGATTTATAGACTTAATGCCATCTCGATCAAGCTAGCAATGACTTTCTTCACAGAACTGTAAAAAACTAATTCAAAGTTCATATGGAAACAAAAAGAGCCCACATAGCGCAGACAATCGTAAGCAAAAAGAACAAAGCTGGAGGCATCATTCTACCTGGCTTCAAAGTATACTCCAAGGCTACAGTAACCAAAACAGCATGGTACTGGTACCAAAAGAGATATAGACCAGTGGAAGAGAACAGAGGCCTCAGAAATAACACCACACAACTACAATCATCTGATTTCTGACAAACCTGACAAAAACAAGAAATGGGGAAAGGATTCCCTATTTAATAAATGGTGTATGGAAAACTGGCTAGCCATATGTAGAAAGCTGAAACTGAATCCCTTCCTTACACCTTATACAAAAATTAACTCAAGATGGATTAAAGACTTAAATGTTAGGCCTGAAACCATAAAAACCCTAGAAGAATACCTAGACAATACCATTCAGGACATAGGCATGGGCAAGGACTTCATGACTAAAACACCAAAAGCAATGGCAACAAAAGCCAAAATTGACAAATGGGATCTAATTAAACTAAGGAGCTTCTGCACAGCAAACGAAACTATCATCAGAGTGAACAGGCAACCTACAGAATGGGAGAAAGTTTGTGTGATCTACCCATCTGACAAAGGGCTAATATCCATAATCTACAAAGAACTCAAACAAATTTACAAGAAAAAAAAAACCCCACCAAAAAGTGGGCAAAGGATATGAACAGACACTTCTCAAAAGATGACATTTATGCAGCCAACAGACAGACAAAAAAATGCTCATCATCACTGGTCATCAGAGAAATGCAAATCAAAACCACAATGAGATACCATCTCATGCCAGTTAGAATGGCAATCCTTAAAAAGTCGGGAAACAACAGATGCTGGAGAGGATTTGGAGAAATAGGAACACTTTTTTTTTTTTTTTTTTTGTATTTTAAATTTATTTATTTATTTATTTATTTTTTTATATGTATACAATTTTTTAATGTAATTTATATTATATTCAGGTTACATATACAAGTATACCAGCACAAAATAAAACAGGTTAATCTAAATTATTACTGTACATAAAAATGAGAACTAAAATGTTAACAGGCAATGATTTTAGCATTATATTAAAGATAATACAAAATGCGTGGCTTCGTGGTTTTAGGGATTTGCTCTAAGTCTTTTTTTCTTGTTTTTTTTTTTTCTTTTTATTATTATTATTATTATTATTATTATTATTATTATACTTTAGGCTCTATGGTACATGTGCACAATGTGCAGGTAAGTTACATATGTATACATGTGCCATGCTGGTGCGCTGCACCCACCAACTCGTCATCTAGCATTAGGTATATCTCCTAATGCTATCCCTCCCCCCACCCCACAACAGTCCCCGAAGTGTGATGTTCCCCTTCCTGTGTCCATGTGTTTTCATTGTTCAATTCCCACCTATGAGTGAGAATATGTGGTGTTTGGTTTTTTGTTCTTGCGATAGTTTACTGAGAATGATGATTTCCAATTTCATCCATGTCCCTACAAAGGACATGAACTCATCATTTTTTATGGCTGCATAGTATTCCATGGTATATATGTGCCACATTTTCTTAATCCAGTCTATCATTGTTGGACATTTGGGTTGGTTCCAAGTCTTTGCTATTGTGAATAATGCTGCAATAAACATACGTGTGCATGTGTCTTTATAGCAGCATGATTTATAGTCCTTTGGGTATATACCCAGTAATGGGATGGCTGGGTCAAATGGAATTTCTAGTTCTAGATCCCTGAGGAATCACCACACTGACTTCCACAAGGGTTGAACTAGTTTACAATCCCACCAACAGTGTAAAAGTGTTCTGAAATAGGAACACTTTTATACTGTTCGTGGGAGAGTAAATTAGTTCAACCATTGTGGAACACAGTGTGGCGATTCCTCAAGGATCTAGAACTAGAAACACCATTTGACCCAGCGATCCCATTACTGGCTATATAAACAAAGGATTACAAATCATGCTATTATAAAGACACATGCACATGTATGTTTATTGCGGCACTACTCAAAATAGCGAAGACTTGGAACCAACCGTAATGTCCATCAATGGTAGACTGGATTAAGAAAATGTGGCACATATGCACCATGGAATACTATGCAGCCATTAAAAAGGATAAGTTCATGTCCTTTGCACAGACATGGACAAAGCTGGAAACCATCATTCTGAGCAAACTATCACAAGGACAGAAAACAAAACACTGCATGTTCTCACTCATAGGTGGGAATTGAACAATGAGAACACTTGGACACAGGGTGGGGAATGTCACACACTGGGGCCTGTCAGGCAGTGGGGGACTGGGAGAGGGACAGCGTTAGGATAAATACCTAATATAAATGATGAGTTGATGGATGCAGCAAACCAACATGGCACATGTATATCTATGTAACAAATCTGCATGTTGTGCACATGTACCCTAGAACTTAAAGTATAATAATAAAATTTAAAAATAATAGAAAACACTCTTCAGGATATTATCCAGGAGAACTTCCCTAACCTAGCAAGGCAGGCCAGCATTCAAATTCAAGAAATACAGAGAACACCACAAAGATACTCCTCAAGAAGAGCAACCTCAAGACACATAATTGTCAGATTCACCAAGGTTGAAATGAAGGAAAAAACTTTAAGGGCAGCCAGAGAGAAAGGTCAGATTACCCACAAAGGGAAGCCCATCACACTAACAGTAAATCTCTCGGCAGAAACCCTACAAGCCAGAAGAGAATAGGGGCCAATATTCAACATTCTTAAAGAAAAGAATTTTCAACCCAGAATCTCACATCCAGCCAAACTAAGCTTCATAAGTGAAGGAGAAATAAAAAATT
Source organism: Pongo abelii (assembly GCF_028885655.2). Taxonomy (NCBI): domain Eukaryota; kingdom Metazoa; phylum Chordata; class Mammalia; order Primates; family Hominidae; genus Pongo; species Pongo abelii. The sequence goes on along the minus strand of NC_071991.2, from coordinate 86,252,677 downwards.
CTTTACAGAAAAGGAAATGCTGAGAGATTTTGTCACCACCAGGTCTGCCATATAAAAGCTCCTGAAGGAAGCACTAAACATGGAAAGGAACAACTGGTACCAGCCACTGCAAAAACATGCCAAATTGTAAAGACTATGGTTGCTAGGAAGAAACTGCATCAGTTAACAGGCAAAATAACCAGCTAACATCATAATGACAGGATCAAATTCACACACAACAATAATAACCTTAAATGTAAATGGGCTAAATGCCCCAATTAAAAGACACAGACTGGCAAATTGGATAAAGAGTCAAGAGCCATCAGTGTGCTGTATTCAGGAGACCCATCTCAAGTGCAAAGACATGCATAGGCTCAAAATAAAGGGATGAAGATCTACCAAGCAAATGGAAAGCAAAAAGAGGAGAGGTGGCCATCCTAGTCTCTGATAAAACAGACTTTAAACCAAGAAAGATCAAAGAGACAAAGAAGGTTACTACATAATGGTAAATGGATCAATGCAGCAAGAAGAGCTAACTATCCTACATATATATTCACCCAATACAGAAGCACCCAGATTCATAAAGCAAGTCCTTAGAGACCTAGAAAGAGACTTAGACTCCCAAACAATAATAATGGGAGACTTTAACACCCCACTGTCAAAATTAGACAGATCAACAAGACAGAAGTTTATCAAGGATATCTGGGACTTGAACTCAGCTCTGCACAAGCAGACCCAATAGACATCAACAGAACTCTACACCCCAAATACACAGAATATACATTCTTCTCAGCACCACATCATACTTATTATAAAATTGACCACATAATCAGTAGTAAAACACTCCTCAGCAAAGGTAAAAGAACAGAAATCACAACAAACTGTCTCTCAGACCACAGTGTAATCAAATTGCAACTCAGAATTAAGAAACTCACTCAAAACCACACAACTACATGGAAACTGAACAACCTGCTCCTGAATGACTACTGGATAAATAACAAAATGAAGGCAGAAATATGGTTGTTCTTTGAAACCAATGAGAACAAAGACACAACATAACAGAATCTCTGGGACACATTTAAAGCAGTATGTAGAGGGAAATTTATACCACTAAATGCCCACAAGAGAAAGCAAGAAAGATCTAAAATCGACACCCTAACATCACAATTAAAAGAACTAGAGAAGCAGGAGCAAACAAATTCAAAAGCTAGAAGAATGCAAGAAATAACTAAGACCAGAGGAGAACTGAGGGAGATAGAAACACAAAAAAAACCTTCAAAAAATCAATGAATCCAGGAGCTGGTTTTTTGAAAAGATCAGCAAAATAGACCACCAGCCAGACTAATAAAGAATAAAAGACAGAAGAATCAAATAGATGCAATAAAAAATGATAAAGGGGATCTCACCACCGATCCCACAGAAATACAAACTACCATCAGAGGATACTATAAACACCTCTATGCAAATAAACCAGAAAATCTAGAAGAAATGAATAAATTCCTGCACACATACACCCTCCCAAGACTAAACTAGGAAGAAGTTGAATCTCTGAATAGACTAATAACATGTTCTGAAATTGAGGCAATAATTAATAGCCTACCAACCAAAAAAAGCCCAGGACCAAACAGATACACAGCCTAATTCTACCAGAAGTACACAGAGGAGCTGCTACCATTCCTTCTGAAACTATTTCAACCAATAGAAAAAGAGGGAATCCTCCCTAACTCATTTTATGAGGCTAACATTGTCCTGATAACAAAGCATGGCAGAGACACAACAAAAAAAGAGAATTTTAGGCCAATATCCCTGATGAATGTCGATGCAAAAATCCTCAATAAAATACTGGCAAACTGAATCCAGCAGCACATCAAAAACCTTATCCACCATGATCAAGTCAGCTTCATCCCTGGAATGCAAGGCTGGTTCAACATACACAAATTAATAAATGGAATCCATCACATAAACAGAACCAATGACAAAAAACACATGATTATCTCCATAGACACAGGAAAGGCCTTTCACAAAATTCAACAGCCTTTCATGCTAAAAACTCTCAATAAACTAGGTATTGATGAAACGTATCTCAAAATAATAGCAACAATTTATGACAAACCCACAGACAATATCATACTGAATGACCGAATGGGCAAAAACTGAAAGCATTCCCTTTGAAAATGGGCACAAGACAAAGATGCCCTCTCTCACCATTCCTACTCAGTATAGTGTTGGAAGTTCTGGCTAGGGCAATCAGGCAAGAGAAATAAATAAAGGGTATTCAATTAGGAAAAGAGGAAGTCAAATTGTCTCTGTTTGCAGATGACATGACTGTATATTTAGAAAACCCCATCGTCTCAGCCCAAAATCTCCTTAAGCTGATAAGTAACTTCAGCAAAGTCTCAGGATACAAAAGCAATGTGCAAAAATCACAAGCATTCCTATACACCAATAACCAACAAACAGAGAGCCAAATCATGAGTGAACTCCCTTTCACAATCACTACAAAGAGAATAAAATACCGAGTAATCCAACTTACAAGGGATGTGAAGGACCTCTTCAAGGAGAACTACAAACCACTGCTCAACGAAATAAGAGGACACAAACAAATGGAAGAACATTCCCTGCTCATGGATAGGAAGAATCAATACCGTGAAAATGGCCATATTGCCCAAGGTAATTTATAGATTCAATGCTATCCCCATCAAGTTACAACTGGCTTTCTTCACAGAATTGGCAAAAACTACTTTACAGTTCATATGGAACCAAAAAAGAGCCTGCATAGTCAAGTCAATCCTAAGCAAAACGAACAAAGCTGGAGGCATCACACTACCTGACTTCAAACTATACTCCAAGGCTACAGTAACCAAAACAGCATGGTACTGGTACCAAAACAGAGATATAGACCAATGGAGCAGAACAGAGGCCTCAGAAATAACACCGCACATCTAGAACCATCTGATCTTTGACAAACCTGACAAAAACAAGCAATGGAGAAAGGATTCCCTATTTAATAAATGGTGCTAGGAAAACTGGCTAGCCATATGTAGAAAGCTGAAACTGAATCCCTTCCTTACACCTTATACAAAAATTAACTCAAGATGGATTAAAGACTTAAATGTATGACCTAAAACCATAAAAACTCTAGAAGAAAACCTAGGCAATACCATTCAGGACATAGGCATGAGCAAAGACTTCATGATTAAAACACCAAAAGCAATAGCAACAAAAGCCAAAATAGACAAAATAGACAATAGTTTCATTGGATCTAATTAAACTAAAGAGCTTCTGCATAGCAAAAGAAACTATCATCAGAGTGAACACGCAACCTACAGAATGGGAGAAAATTTTTGCAATCTACCCATCTGACAAAGGGCTGATATCCAGAATCTACAAAGAACTTATACAAATTTACATGAAAAAAAGCCAACAACCCCATCTAAAAGTGGGCAAAGGATATGAACAGGCACTTCTCAAAAGAAGACATTTATGCAGCCAACAAACACATGAAAAAATGCCCATCATCACTGGTCATCAGAGAAATGCAAATCAAAACCACAATGAGACACCATCTCACACCGGTTAGAATGGCAATCCTTAAAAAGTCAGGAAACAACAGATGCTGGAGAGGATTTGGAGAAATAGGAATGCTTTTACACTGTTGGTGAGTGTGTAAATTAGTTCAACCAATGTGGAAAACGGTGTGGCAATTCCTCAAGGATCTAGAACTAGAAATATCGTTTGACCCAGTGATCTCATTAATGCATATATACCCAAAGGATTATAAATCATGCTACTATAAAGACCCATGCACGCATATGTTTATTGTGGCACTATTCACAATAGCAAAGACTTAGAACCAACCCAAATGTCCATCAATGATAGACTGGATTAAGAAAATGTGGCACATATACACCATGGAATACTATGCAGCCATTAAGAAGGATGAGTTCATGTCCTTTGCAGGGACATGGACGAAGCTGGAAACCATCATTCTAAGCAAACTATCACAAGGACAGAAAACCAAACACCGCATGTTCTCACTCATAGGTGGGAGTTGAACAGCAAGAACACATGCACACAGGGCAGGGAACATCACACACTGGGGCCTGTTGGGGGTTGGGGGGCTGGGGGAGGAATAGCATTAGGAGAAATACCTGACGTAAATGACGAGTTGATGGGTGCAGCTAACCAACATGGCACAGGTGTACCTATGTAACAAACCTGTACGTTATGCACATGTACCCTAGAACTTATACTTTTAAAAAAGTACTGAAAGCTACAGTCAATTAAAAATCATTCTAATCTAAAATACAGAGAATTTCTGAATTATGCTTAATTTCATTTAATTTAAAAATCATTTATTCAACATTATACAAATATATTTATTATCTATCACATTTCTATTTCAGGGGAATTAATTATGTTTTATGAATCACTCATTGAGAAGAAATGTCATATTTTGCTTCTTTCCCAAGAAAGTAAGGAAGAGAAGCACGAGTCCCACCATAAGAAAATAGTGACAATCCTGGCGGCCTCTTCCTTTCCACCTTTTCTAGGAAACAAGCTTATTTTCCCATTGTCCTTATACCTCACATTGTCAATAAGTACTGCTCTCTGATTTTTCCATCTATTCCGTATTGCCAGAGCCTACAGCTATAACCCTTCTCTTCCTGGGCCTAATCAGAGCAGCAGTAGCTTATTGGCCCCAGCATGACTCAGGGGCTGCTTCGCCCCTAAGCCACAGCATAGGAGTTATCTTGCCTTATTCACAGGTGGGGGAATATCATTGGCTGGACCAGGCAATTACTATCTGCTTCCCACCTAAAAGTGCTCATTCCCTGGTTATATAGTGGTGAGTCAGCCTCCTCACTGTAATCAGAGTAAATAACATCTCCTACTGTCATTATGCTTTGTTTAGCCAGTTCAAAGCCTATCACAAGCTGTCTTAGCAATTCTAGCAAGAAAATAAGTTTTAAACTTCGGAGGTGACTGAACTGTATATGTATTGGTGTTGGAATGAATTGGGCCCACATCTAAATGTGCCCTAGATGTGGGCCCAATTCATTCCAACACCAATACATATACAGTTCAGTCACCTCCGAAGTTTAAAATTTACATATACAATTTCCAACACCAATACATGTTCCCACTGATGTCCCCACTGTGTCAGCCACTGTTGGGAAAATAATCTCTTGGTGTTCCATGTTGCTATGTCCACTCCTATTCCCTGCATAGCCCCTCTTCCTAGTGTTAATCTCTGAGTTTGACTTTTCTGATTGCTGCAGTGAGAAATATTGTCTTGCTTTCATAGGGAGGGTATGTGAAATTTTAGTTGATCTTTTAACAACATTCCATTTCCATTGACATGATACCTGTTTTCTGAATGTGAAAAGGTAGACGGAAACCCCAGGATATGTTGTGTCTTTTTGCTCAGTCCTGAATGTCTTTGGCCTGATGTGAATCCCCTTCATCCCTGGTTATAATGCTGAAGAGTCCATTTGTGATTGTTTAGAAACAGAAGAGTGGTTTCTGCTGCCACTCCAAATCATAAATTAGTATCCATGGTTGTCAACATATTTTATTTACTCAGGCAAAATGATAAGGATCCAACGTAGTACACTTCTCTATCATGTGCTGTGTGTGTTCCCCATATGGGTGTCCTCAATGATAGGAGCCTTGTAGGTACGCGACTGTTGCCACAATAATTTTGATGTTTAATTAAGGCTATTTTTAAAATTAATGCTTTAACCTTTTTAACCAAATTGGAAAGGTAAAATCGTAAAATTTGTATTAGTTATTTTTTCAACTTAATTTGGCAAGACAAACTTCATCATTAGATTATATTTTTTTGGTCAAGAAAATACACCTTTTCTGAATGTGACAGTAATAGTAAACTAAATGATAATGATGGTTTTACTCAGACATGTGATCCCTCATATATTGAATTCAGTTTTGTACTTACATCTTTATGTTTTGTATGTAAATGTATGTACGTTTTGATGGCTTCATTGCTGCATTAACTATATCATTGCTGCATTAACTATATCATTGCTGCATTAACTACGTCTCTGCAAAATAACACACTGTGGCTTTAGCATTGCTCTGTCCTTGTCAGTAGTTTCAAGCTCACATCAACATAAACTTCCAAACCTCTTCTGATTGTGACATTACACCCCCGGAAGACTTACTAAGTTTATGTTAAAATTTTTCCGTCCTTATATTAATTAATTCTGTTAGCTAACCACTATAAGCATCCTGCCACATTGATGAAGATTGTTTAAACTTTTTCAAACAGTGTTTTCTTATTTCAAATGGAGCAATTGAAGGAGCATCCTAGTATGACAGACTTAATAAACCCAAAGTCTCTGGTATTCATAAATTCCAAAAAGACTGCTCCCTACTCACTCATTTCTGCACACTGATTCTAAGGGAATCTCACTCATATTTAGACATATATGATTTACATAATGCTGCCCAAATATTCAGCAAAGTCTAAAACAAACTAAAGTACAGCCCTTATTGCCTTGCATGGGGGACACCTGAGCCAGACCCAGAGCACATCTGCACAGGTGTACCTCCTTGGCTTTTTTGGCCTCATCCTCACTCTAACTGATTTCCAGCCCCAGAACAGCTTGACATGCAGGCATCCTACCAACAGGAGGAATCAGAAGACATTTCACCCATTACCCCAACCAGAACATTTTTCTTTTTCCCATCCCCAGTTGGCTGCCAAAAGTGCCAGCTTGTAGCTTGCATTTTGAGGTTCTGAATATGTGGAGAACATAGTTTCACCTCATGGAAAGTTATTTTAAAAGCTGGAACAGATGAATAATTTAATCTACACGTCTTTGTTCTTTGCGGAATTCTCTTATCATCCCCAAGGATGACCTTTTCAATCCTTTTCCAAAAGGAAAAGTGAATCTTATTCATCTGGATACCCTTATGTCTTTTGCAATATTTATCTCACTTTTCTACCAGACACTGCTTAGGTAAACTGAATCTGGGCTTTCCAATGAACTGTTGGCAAGGTGCTCACAGCACAATCCATCTGATTTTTAGTAGACAATACAGTTGTCTTTAAGACTAAGATAAAAAGTCTAAAGAAAATGAGATATATTTTCAAGATTTTTAAAAGGTAGTGTAATGTCACAAAGAGTGGAACAGTAAAACATTTTCAAAACTTTTAATAAACATTCTTCATACGAAAAGGAAGTCTAAACAAATCATGTGGAATTAAGAACTTGTCAAAGCTTCTAGGATTCAAATCTTGGAAATAGTTACATGTAACATATGATCCTAACTTTTGATTAAATTGAACCAAAATAAATAAAAAATATTACATTACAGATTTGTTTTTAAATCCAAAGTTGTCCTCTGCAAATGTAGACTGAGGACCCTGAAAAATGCCCAATTTACACAGCTTACAATTTAGAGTGTGGTTATTCGAGAAAGCTACAAATAAGAATCTTCACTGAGGCATTTCTGCATACCACTGCATTAGGAAATGCTATTTATTTTGACAATCATTTCCTCAGAGATCTGGCTGAAATCTTATGTCATTTAAAATTCCTTTTCCTGTATATTATACTGCCACCTTGTGGTTACAATGTTTTTCCAGGGTTGTTTTCTTTTTCTCCCTTACAAGTATGTTTAGATGTGATTGACATTTCCCTGAAATTGTAAACTTCCACTCAATAGTAACTTTCAGTGATATTGCCCATATTCCCAATAATATCCATTTTAAATCAAATGATTCCTTTTTATCTCTAAATTAAACTATGAGTGTTTGAGTGAACCATATTTCCAAACATAGATTCACTTAACCTATTTTATAAAGGGTTCTAAATTCTGATATTACTTCACAAAATAATCATAGAATGAGACAAACATAATTCTAGATCTATGTATACAAAGACAAATAAAAGAGATTGAGGCTATTATTCACATAGCTTGTGGGAGAAAATGACAGCTTTAAAGCTAGTAAGAGTCTTTCACTTAATATTTAAGTGCTGCAGGGTATGGCTTCTCAATATCAGCATATACGATCTTTGGCAAAGTACTAAGAAGACCAAAAGCAAAAGTAGAGAATTAGACACAAGGGTCAGACAGTTAGCTAGCTTTTTTCTATTTGGTGTTAACCCCAAACTAGAAGCTTCACCCACATCTGAAAACTTGTTAGAAATTCAGAGTTTTGGCCAGGCACAGTGGCTCACACCTGTAAGCCCACCACTTTGGGAGACAGAGGCAGGTACAGGTACATAGCTTGAGCCCAGGAATTCAAGACTATCCTTGGCAACACGGTGAAACCCAGTTCCTACACACACACACAAAAAATGCAAAAATGTGCCTTTGGTCCTAGCTACTTGGAAGGCCGAGCTGAGAGGATTGCTTCAGCTGGGGAGATGGAGGCTATAGTGAGCCATGATCATGCCACTGCACTCCAGCTTGGGCAATAGAGCTAGACCCTGTCTCAAAAAAAGAAAAAGAAAAGAAATCCCAAGTTTCCGTGTTCATTCTAGACCTATGAAGCAGAATATCTGCATTTTAATAAGATTCCCGGGTGATTTGTATGCACAGTACAATTTAAAAGCATTGCTCTATCCCTGTGCTCATGACAAGCTGTTGCTTAGATTGACTGAACCTATTACCTCTAAAGATCTATCAGATGTGGTTAATAAACTTCATGTGCCTAAAGGCTACTTCAAGATCTGGTCATTATAACTAAGTTGGTCAGATTTTCAAATTTCCTACCCACTTATGGAAATAATTGGTCACATATGAGCAGAAGTACAAAGAGTTCCTATAAAAGACTCAAAAGAAACTACAATCTCTGTTATGATAAGTAAATTAACACCTTAGGCAAGAGAAAGGTATATATGATGATGGCTAGCTTTCAGTTTTTCTTTACTTTTCCATTTTGTGGAAGGAGGGAGTTAAAATCTATTCTTTTAACAATTTTCAAGAATACAATATATTGTTATTAAGCAGAGTCACCATGTTATACAATAGATCTCTTGAGCTTATTTCTCCTACCTAACTGAAATTTTGTAGGCTTTCACTGACATCACTCCAAACCCCCACCTGCTTCTCTCCCCTACCCAGCCCTAGTAACAACATTTTACTCTCTATTTCTATTTTTTTATTATTATTATACTTTAAGTTTTAGGGTACATGTGCACAACGTGCAGGTTTGTTACATATGTATACATGTGCCATGTTGGTGCGCTGCACCCATTAACTCATCATTTACATTAGGTATATATCCTAATGCTATCCCTCCCCACTCCCCCCACCCCACAACAGTCCCCAGTGTGTGATGTTCCCCTTCCTGTGTCCAAGTGTTCTCATTGTTCAATTTCCACCTATGAGTGAGAACATCTGGTGTTTGGTTTTTTTTCCTTGCGATAGTTTGCTGAGAATGATAACTTCTTAAGATTCCACATATAAGTGAGATCACGCAGTATTTGTCTTTCAGTGCCTTGCTTATTTCACTTAATGCAATGTCCTCCAGGTTCATCCATGTGGTTGCAAATAACAGAATTTCCTTATTTTTAAAGTCTGAATAGTATTCCTTTGTGTATATACCACATGTTCTTTACCTATTCATCCACTAATGGACATTTAGATTGATTCCAAACCTTGGCTACTGTGAATAATGCTATAATGAACATAGGAGTGTAGATATCTCTTTGACATACTGATCTCATTTCCTTTAACTATATACCCAGTAGTGGGATTGCTGGATCATATGGTAATTCTATTTTTAATCTTTTGAGGAAGCTCCATTCTGTTTTTTATAAGGGCTGTACTCGTTACATTCTCACCAACAGTATGCAAGGATTCCATTTTCTATACATCCTCACCAACACTTGTTACCTTTATCCTTTTTTAATAATAGCCATTCTAACTGATGTGAAGTTGTGTATCATTGCGGTTTTAGTATGCATTTCCCTTGATGATTAGTGAGATTGAGCATTTTTTCATGTACTTGTCAGCCATTTCTATGTCTTCTTTTGGGAAATGTCTATCCAGGTCCTTTGCCCAGTTTTTAATTGGGTTATTTGCTCTCTTGCTATTGAGTTGTTTGAATTCCTTAAATATTTTGGAATTAGCCCCTTACCAGATGTATCATTTGCAAATATTTTCTCCCATTTCATAGCTCGTCTCTTCAGTCTGTTGATTGTTTCTTTTGCTGTGCAGAAGCATTTTAATTTGATCTAATTCCATTTGCCTATTTTTGTTTTTGTTGCCTGTGCTTTTGGGGTCAAAAAAAATAATTGCCCAGACCAATATCACAGAGCTTTTCTTCCATGATTTCTTCTAGTAGTTTTACAGTTTCATGTCTTACATTTAACTTCTTAATTCATTTGGGGTTGATTTTTCTATATGGTGTGAGATAAGAGTCTAATTTCATTCTTCTGCATCTGGATATTCAGTTGTCCCAACACCATTTATTGAAGAGACTTTCTCCATTCTGTGTTCTTAGTCAAATACAAATTGACCATGCATAGATTTATTTCTGGGCTCTATATTCTGTTCCATCAGTCTGCATGTCTGTTTTTATGCCAGTACCATGCTGTTTTGGTTACTGTAGCTTCATAGTATATTTTAAAGTCAGACAGTGTGATACCTCCAGCTTTATTCTTTTTGCACCAAGATTGCCTTCAATATTTGTGGTCTTTGGTGGATCTAAGTCTTTGATGTGGTCTTTGGTGGTCTTTGGTGAATTTTAGAGTTGTTTTTTCTATTTCTGTGAAATTGTGGACATTTTAACAGTATTGATTCTTTTAATTCATGAACATGAGATATATTTCCATTTATTTGTGCCTTCTTCAATTTCTTTCATCAATGTTTTATAGTTTTCCTTGTTTAAATTTAACCTTGTGGCTATAGCTGATAAATGTTGAACACCATATAAAGTATCACTCTTCTCTATGCTTTTATTAATTGAAAAACTCTTTATTTTAAAAAGGAGAGTTATCAGTTCTTATTGTATGTTCATTACTTCCACTCAAAAGCACATACTGTAACGTATCAAGTGCACTTTTAGAATGCATTTTTAACTTGGAATATAAATACAGGTTATGCATTGGTTTAGAATGCACTTATCTTTCAACTTGTTCACCCTAAGTATTTTGTTATTTTGTAACTACTGTAAATGGAATTGTTTTCCTGATTTCTTTTTCAGATAGCTCATCGTTACTGTATAGAAATGCTACTAATTTTTGTACATTGGTTTTGTATTCTGAAACTTTACTAATTTGTTTATTAGTTCTAACAGTTTTTTGGTGGAGTCTTTGGGGCTTTCTATGTATTTATAGAAATTGTAAATTGTACAATAAATTGTATATAGGGACAATTTAACTTCTTCCTTTCCAATTTGGATGCCTTCTATTTTTTCTTTTCTTGCCTAATTGCTCTGGCTAGGACTCCCAGTACTATGTTGAATAGATGTGGGAAGCATGGGCATACTTGTCTTGTTCCTGATCATGGAGGACACATTTAATAATATACTGTTATTAACTATAGTTACCATGATATATAATAGATCTCTGGAATGTATTCCTCTCGTCTAACTGAAATTTTGTAGCCTTTGACCAATATCTTCTCTCCCTTCTCCTCCTAGCCTAAGGTAACCACCATCCTACTCTCTGTTTCTGTAAGTTCAAAAACCAATTTTAAAGTTCTGTGTTTCCACTATCATCATCTCTGTTCCTGCCCAGAATTAAATCAAGTTAGCAGATCATATATCTATATACTCGAGAGTTAATTTCAGAAAACAAGCAATATAGGTAACATAAAAAGCGAATGTAGAAAATATTATGAAGAATCAGCCTCGTGCCTCTGCTTAATAGCCTCCATACTCCAAATGGAGAGCAGGACCTAAACATAAAAGAAACTAAAAAGAATTATTCCAAGTCCACTGCCCCTTCGTAAGTGTAGATCACAGACTATTGCTATACATCATAAGATCAAACTAACATACATTATACAGTTTCACACATTACAAATTTTGGTCCACAACATTTCTTATATCTAAAGTACAATTAAAAAGCAAGACTTTTTGAACGTCAATGTCAAGATAAAAGCTTTCCTGCTTCAAGAGCAACACTTTAATTTCCACAGTCTCTGAGCCTAGAAAATATGTTATCCTTCTGTAAAAATCAGGAGTTCTGAGAACTAAATCGCATTGCATTGGATTTAAAATACTTGAATTCCTGGTTAATCTACTTACTCTGAGTAAGAAACCATTGCATTACAGGTCTAACTAGGAGAAGGACCATGAAACAATCGTAACTAAAAAGTTGTGTCTGAATGCCTCCCACTCCACCAATAAATTTTTTTAAAAGAATTATTAAAAATTAGATCAGTTTGTTACTATTTGGATGCATTTAGGTTATATGTAAACATCCAAGCAAGTTTACTTGAATTCCTCTTTTTTAAGCAGAAATCAATAAAAAGCAAGATTTTTATGTCTCCATAATATCAATAATTTGTTCAACTGAATTTTTATCTTTTTCAGTCAGCTATTTTGTCACTATGTCAACACGGGCAGAAGTTGAAATTTTGCTGGACATGTTGCTTGTTGTGTTTGATTGTGGTGTTATATAAATATTGGACTTGCCATCAAATACCATTCCTATTTTGCTGTTGTTAAGTCATTTTTGTCTATCACAAGCCACCAGAAGTGGTCTCTATCAAATGTCTCCAAGGGTATTTTACAATAAAAATGTTCTTTCTAACTCTATGGTTTAATATTTTATGAACTGAAGTATGATCTTATGACCTAAAACATAAAACTCTTAAGTCACTTACTTTACTGTATAAATGTTATTGGTTATAAAATTCTCCCAACCTCATTTTGAATCCAGCTGTTATAACTGGCTTGATGACCTCCTGTGGTAATAAATTACACAGACTGAATAAATGCAGTCTGGGAAGCATTCCTGTCTACTCTTTTACTTTTACTTATTAAGGCTAATGTGAGCAAGAGAGAGAATAATAGGAGACCAAGTTTCCTCAAAAAGAAAGTTGGTCTTATTACTTCCTTGGACTATAGCTGATAAATGTTAAACACCATATAAAGTACCACTCTTTCCTATGCTTTTATTAATTGAAAAAAATATTTATTTTAGAAAGGAGGATTATCAATTCCTACCATATGTTCATTACTTCCGTTCAAAAACACACGTGATAATGTATTAAGTGCATATTTAAAATGCACCCTTTAACTTGGAATATAATTTAGGTTGGGCATTGTTTAGGGTGCACATGTCTTTCAACTTGTCCATCTGTTTTGGAGTTTACCTTGGCAACACAAGTATCAGATGTGCAGCTCACGAAATTTTCTATTTTATTCTTTATTATGAAATAGGTTTTGTCCAGTATTGTTTGTCCAAAATGTAATTTTTAAATGCTCAGTCTTTTGCCTAAAAAGAGACTGAGGATTTGCTCACAATTCTTTCACAGAAAAATGTAAAAAGTGGGGGAGCAATTACAAGAATCATTTATATCCAAAATTATTCTACTGAAGAATGAAATAATACAGGTTAGCCTGAGTTAATTTAATTGCCTATTCATATTGACCAAATTTATGAAACATTGTTGACATCTGTTCTAAGTGGCCTATGTAGTCACAATTAAAAGCAGCTTTATTGTAAATCATCTTCTTCTTGCTCTACCCTCTGATATACAATGGAAAAAATAAAAATACCTTACATTTCTGTTGAATTTCTCTTCTATATAACTTGAGACATTTCACAGTACCACCTCATTAATCCTAACTATATTACTTCAGGTAAATAATGGGAAAATATCACTATGTATATTCATGGGCATGTGCTAAGGCACAGAAAAGTTAATTAACTTGCTAGGAGTCATAGAACCAGACAGCCTGAACCTCTTCCTTAGTCTACTATCTCCTAACACCTCACATTCCACGTTCTCTGTTTAGCCTCACTGCTTCCTGCCTCTACCTTGGAAAGTAAGTGTTTTCTGCACTTCTTAAACCTAAACAATGTTATGGTTCAACTTTGATTTTTATGTTATCATTGTGCTTTTTCTGTAAGATTCATACTGCTAGATGTTTCATTTGAAGGTGATTTTTTTTAACTTTGAGCTGTGAGTTTTTTTACCCAAAAAAAAGTTTTGCGATGGTGCTCTCTCAATCCACCAATAAGTCAAAAAGGTATTCTGTTTTCTTCTATGTTTAGTTTATATTAATGCAAAACAGTATCAAGCCATCAATCTGGAATGTCTCTTATAATTTTGATATTGTATTCTGTAGCTATTTCTTAAATGGCTACTACTTGCCTGGAATCACAGCAGACACTGAATTTCAGAATATGATGAAGAAAGTATTTTAGATTCTTAGTATATTAAGTGACAGAGTCAGAGGAGGCTATCTGGGGATCACTGGGAGAGGTTTGAATAAATGGGGCAGGAAGGGCAGAGCACTAAAAGGCTTCAATAATGAATCAAGGAGTTCCAACTTAATTGTGAATTGCAGACATAGAGTTAACAAAATAATTTCCCCTTCTGCTTGAGATGCTAATCCTCAGTTGAGTTGCTATTTCTTTTCCCCAATAACCCAATAAGGATAGAATATTAAATTTTAATACAGTAAGGATAGAATATTAATTGTATTGCCTCAAAACATTGCTTATAGTAAAAATAACCCCAAATGATGAAGAACTATAAACTAACTTTAAAGAACTGATGTGGATGCCATACTTTCAACCTCTCTAAATGTTGTGACTCTTGTAACTGGCATGTCCTTGCGAGGGCCTTGGAAGCTATGCCTGAGGGTTGTTAAAGAGCTGCGCCTATAGAACTGAAGACTTCTAAGCCAGGTAGTTCTCTTGCCTCTTAGCTATGGGACTGCTATAATAACTCCCTCAGGAAAGAAAGAGCCAGCTGGGCATGGTGGTGCATGCCAGTAATCCTGGCTACTATGGAGGCTGACCTAGGAGGATCCCTCGAGCCCAGGAGTTCAAGACCAGCCTAGGCAACATGGTGAAATCCTGTCTCTGGAAAAAAAAAGAGAGAGAGGAAAAAGAAAGACCTGATGCTGCCATGTGGCAATCTTTGTGTCTTCCTACTCCTTTTCAGTAGGGTGGTGTTAATGCAGCCTTTGGTAATCTAAGTCTAAATAAGTCTGAATGTTTAGTTAGGTCTAAGAAGACCACCTGGTGCATGTTGCTATAACCAACGCACATCAACCATAGTCACGTGTGTAGGAGGATGATATAAAAGTGCTTCAGGAGTTGGGTGTTGGAAGAGAAAGTGGTGGTAGGATTCATAGCAGATTAGAGAGAAGGACATTAGGATATATGGTTGAGTAAGGAGAAAAGATACCGGAGGCACAAAATAAAGTGACATGGCTCTTAAGATTATGAGGGCCTAGATTAGGGTGGTGGTAATAGAAAAATAAACACAGCAAAAAGGACAAATCTAAGGTCAAGGCTGCAGTGAGCTGTTGAGCCATGACATGCCATTGCACTCCCGCCTGGGCAATAGCAAGACTTTCTCTCAGGAAAGAAAAGGAAAAAAAAAAAAAGTACCTGTCTTTCATTCCCTGATAGAACCTTTCTATTTATTCAACACACACACACACACACACACACACACACACCACAAAATGAGAAAGAAATAGAGAGATAAAACGAATACAAATTCAAAATTTAGATTGCTAGTCACCCTATTGCCATGAACCAGGAGAACTTATTCTTCTTTTTTTTTCTTTTTTTTTTTATTATACTTTAAGTTTTAGGGTACATGTGCACAACGTGCAGGTTAGTTACATATGTATACATGTGCCATGTTGGTGTGCTGCACCCATTAACTTGTCATTTAACATTAGGTATATCTCCTAATGCTATCCCTCCCCCCTCCCCCCACCCCACAACAGTCCCTGGTGTGTGATGTTCCCCTTCCTGTGTCCATGTGTTCTCATTGTTCAATTCCCACCTATGAGTGAGAACATGCAGTGTTTGGTTTTTAGTCCTTGCGATAGTTTGCCGAGAATGATGGTTTCCAGCTTCATCCATGTCCCTACAAAGGACATGAACTCATCATTTTTTATGGCTGCATAGTATTCCATGGTGTATATGTGCCACATTTTCTTAATCCAGTCTAACATTGTTGGATATTTGGGTTGGTTCCAAGTCTTTGCTATTGTGAATAGTGCCACAATAAACATACGTGTGCATGTGTCTTTATAGCAGCATGATTTATAATGCTTTGGGTATATACCCAGTAATGGGATTGCTGGGTCAAATGGGTATTTCTAGTTCTAGATCCCTGAGGAATCGCCACACTGTCTTCCACAATGGTTGAACTAGTTTACAGTCCCACCAACAGTGTAAAAGTGTTCCTATTTCTCCACATCCTCTCCAGCACCTGTTGTTTCCTGACTTTTTAATGATCACCATTCTAACTGGTGTGAGATGGTATCTCATTGTGGTTTTGATTTGCATTTCTCTCATGGCCAGTGATGATGAGCATTTTTTCATGTGTCTTTTGGCTGCATAAATATCTTCTTTTGAGAAGTGTCTGTTCATATCCTTCGCCCACTTTTTGATGGGGTTGTTTTTTTCTTGTAAATTTGTTTGAGTTCATTGTAGATTCTGGATATTAGCTGGTTGTCAGGTGAGTAGATTGCAAAAATTTCAGGAGAACTCTTTCATAACTGTACTTTACCTATATCACCGATCAAACCTATTGAGGAATACAATTTATGACTCATGAATACTTTGCTAACTAGAAACAATAAACTGCCCATCCTAAGAAGATACAAGGAAGATACATTGTCAGTCACTCACTGGAAAATGCAGGGGCTGTATAAGCTAAATAAAAATGAGCAGTCACTCCGTGTGGAATGGACATTGTATTTTGAAGCAGCCACAGTTATGCTCCTTAGTGCTCCCATCAGTTTATATTTCTGTAGAAACAGACCAGATCTCAATTCCAACTACAATAAACAACCACTTAAAAACAGAAAAGGTCACCTTATGTTGTTATTTGCCTCTTGGGTAATAAAAATCCCACTAGTAAAATACTTAAAGAAGAGACAAGTAAAGAGCCCAGGTAACTACACAGGTTTTGCATTGGCTCCCAGTGTTAATTTTTGTTTAAGCAGAAGTGGTAAAAGAGCACCCCACATTTCAGTCAGTCCAGCAAAAACAGAAGGCTGCTGAATACTGGGAATTAGACTCATAACTGCACAGTCACTTGGTTTCTTTGGGAAATTTATATGGAATTCAACTAGCATCAAGTTGGCTAAGTATGATCCAAGCACTCTGATTCTTTAGAAATATCCTTTATGGAAAGAGCACTCATTCCAGAGATTATGGAGAAAGCATGGTCTTTCAGTCCACATGGACACGAGTTTTAATTCTAGCCTCTCCACTCTAAGCCTCAATTTCCTCACTTATTAAATAGAAATACTGATAATTAATACATGGAAATATCCATTACAGTGTCTAAGCTGAAGCTGGTACTCTATAAATGACAGTTTCTATTATTATAAAAAGAATAGAGGCAGAAAAAATAGAATGGGCTTGAGCAAATATACTGAAAAACAAGTATAGGAGTACAACATATTTAAAAAGAAAAGAAAAAGCATACCTTTAAAGATAATGACATATAGGAATTGAAGGAAAATGTTTAATATAATTTCACTTTTTTAAAAAATTGAAAAGTCACAACCTCTATGAAAAAGAAACCAAAATTGGAATGGAGAAACAAAATGAAGTTAAAAATAAATATGGCTAAAAGGAATGTAAAAGGATAAAACGTAAATGTTAGTTTTTTAAAGGAATAGTAAGAGGAAATAAATAGAAATAAAATATTACTTTAGTGGTAATTTTAAAATTACAGATTTGATACTGAGGAAAATAGAATAAGTGATGAGAATTGTAAACTTAAAATGATCTTACAGAATGCAGAGGAAAAAGGTTAAGAAACAAATGAAAAAGATGAGAGCAAAAGGAAGAAAAAATAGAAATTTAAACTAAAAAGTCTTGATGTTTGGGGGGCAGTTCCAAGACAGCCGAATAGGAACAGCTCCAGTCTATAGCTCCCATCATGAGCGATGCAGAAGATGGGTGATTTCTGCATTGCCAACTGAGGTACCAGGTTCATCCCACTGCGGCTTGTCAGACAGTGGGTGCAGGACAGTGGGTGCAGCCCACCGAGCATGAGTCGAAGCAAGGCGAGGCATCACCTCACCCGGGAAGTGCAAGGGGTCAGGGAATTCATTTTTTTTTCTTTTTTTTTTAATTTATTTTATTATTATTATTATTATACTTTAGGTTTTATGGTACATGTGCACAATGTGCAGGTAAGTTACATATGTATACATGTGCCATGCTTTTGCGCTGCACCCACTAACTCGTCATCTAGCATTAGGTATATCTCCCAATGCTATCCCTCCCCCCTCCCCCGACCCCACAACAGTCCCCGAAGTGTGATGTTCCCCTTCCTGTGTCCATGTGTTCTCATTGTTCAATTCCCACCTATGAGTGAGAATATGCGGTGTTTGGTTTTTTGTTCTTGCGATAGTTTACTGAGAATGATGATTTCCAATTTCATCCATGTCCCTACAAACGACATGAACTCATCATTTTTTATGGCTGCATAGTATTCCATGGTGTATATGTGCCACATTTTCTTAATCCAGTCTATCATTGTTGGACATTTGGGTTGGTTCCAAGTCTTTGCTATTGTGAATAATGCTGCAATAAACATACGTGTGCATGTGTCTTTATAGCAGCATGATATATAGTCCTTTGGGTATATACCCAGTAATGGGATGGCTGGGTCGAATGGAATTTCTAGTTCTAGATCCCTGAGGAATCGCCACACTGACTTCCACAAGGGTTGAACTAGTTTACAGTCCCACCAACAGTGTAAAAGTGTTCCTATTTCTCCACATCCTCTCCAGCACCTGTTGTTTCCTGACTTTTTAATGATTGCCATTCTAACTGGTGTGAGATGGTATCTCATTGTGGTTTTGATTTGCATTTCTCTGATGGCCAGTGATGGTGAGCATTTTTTTTATCTGTTTTTTGGCTGCATAAATGTCTTCTTTTAAGAAGTGTCTGTTCATATCCTTCGCCCAATTTTTGATGGGGTTGTTTTTTTTTTCTTGTAAATTTGTTGGAGTTCATTGTAGATTCTGGATATTAGCCCTTTGTCAGATGAGTAGGTTGCGAAAATTTTCTCCCATTTTGTAGGTTGCCTGTTCACTCTGATGGTAGTTTCCTTTGCTGTGCAGAAGCTCTTGAGTTTAATTGGATCCCATTTGTCAATTTTGGCTTTTGTTGCCATTGCTTTTGGTGTTTTAGACATGAAATCCTTGCCCATGCCTAGGTCCTGAATGGTAATGCCTAGGTTTTCTTCTAGGGTTTTTATGGTTTTAGGTCTAACATTTAAGGCTTTAATCCATCTTGAATTGATTTTTGTATAAGGTGTAAGGAAGGGATCCAGTTTCAGCTTTCTCCATATGGCTAGCCAGTTTTCCCAGCACCATTTATTAAATAGGGAATCCTTTCCCCATTTCTTGTTTTTCTCAGGTTTGTCAAAGATCAGATAGTTGTAGATATGTGGCATTATTTCTGACGGCTCTGTTCTGTTCCATTGATCTATATCTCTGTTTTGGTACCAGTACTATGCTGTTTTGGTTACTGTAGCCTTGTAGTATAGTTTGAAGTCAGGTAGTGTGATGCCTCCAGCTTTGTTCTTCTGGCTTAGGATTGACTTGGCAATGTGGGCTCTTTTTTGGTTCCATATGCACTTTAAAGTAGTTTTTTCCAATTCTGTGAAGAAAGTCATTGGTAGCTTGATGGGGATGGCATTGAATCTGTAAATTACCTTGGGAAGGATGGCCATTTTCACGATATTGATTCTTCCTACCCATGAGCATGGAATGTTCTTCCATTTGTTTGCATCCTCTTTTATTTCCTTGAGCAGTGGTTTGTAGTTCTCCTTGAAGAGGTCCTTCACATCCCTTGTAAGTTGGATTCCTAGGTATTTTATTCTCTTTGAAGCAATTGTGAATGGGAGTTCACTCATGATTTGGCTCTCTGTTTGTCTGTTATTGATGTATAAGAATGCTTGTGATTTTTGTACATTGATTTTGCATCCTGAGACTTTGCTGAAGTTGCTTATCAGCTTAAGGAGATTTTGGGCTGAGACAGTGGGGTTTTCTAGATATACCATCATGTCATCTGCAAACAGGGACAATTTGACTTCCTCTTTTCCTAATTGAATACCCTTGATTTCCTTCTCCTGCCTAATTGCCCTGGCCAGAACTTCCAACACTATGTTGAATAGAAGTGGTGAGAGAGGGCATCCCTGTCTTGTGCCAGTTTTCAAAGCGAATGCTTCCAGTTTTTGCCCATTCAGTATGATATTGGCTGTGGGTTTGTCATAGATAGCTCTTATTATTTTGAGATACGTCCCATCAATACCTAATTTATTGAGAGTTTTTAGCATGAAGGGTTGTTGAATTTTGTCAAAGGCCTTTTCTGCATCTATTGAGATAATCATGTGGTTTTTGACTTTGGTTCTGTTTATATGCTGGATTACATTTATTGATTTGTGTATATTGAACCAGCCTTGCATCCCAGGGATGAAGCCCACTTGATCATGGTGGATAAGCTTTTTGATGTGCTGCTGGATTCTGTTTCCCAGTATTTTATTGAGGATTTTTGCATCAATGTTCATCAAGGATATTGGTCTAAAATTCTCTTTTTTTGTTGTGTCTCTGCCAGGCTTTGGTATCAGGATGATGCTGGCCTCATAAAATGAGTTAGGGAGGATTCCCTCTTTTTCTATTGATTAGAATAGTTTCAGAAGGAATGGTACCAGTTCCTCTTTGTACCTCTCGTAGAATTCGGCTGTGAACCCATCTGGTCCTGGACTTTTTTTGGTTGGTAAGCTATTGATTATTGCCACAATTTCAGTGCCTGTTATTGGTCTATTCAGAGATTCAACTTCTTCCTGGTTTAGTCTTGGGAGGGTGTATGTGTTGAGGAATTTATCCATTTCTTCTAGATTTTCTAGTTTATTTGTGTAGAGGTGTTTGTAGTATTCTCTGATGGTACTTTGTATTTCTGTGGGATCGGTGGTGATATCCCCTTTATCATTTTTTATTGCGTCTATTTGATTCTTCTCTCTTTTTTTCTTTATTAATCTTGCTAGCGGTCTATCAATTTTGTTGATCCTTTCAAAAAACCAGCTCCTGGATTCATTAATTTTTTGAAGGGTTTTTTGTGTCTCTATTTCCTTCAGTTCTGCTCTGATCTTAGTTATTTCTTGCCTTCTGCTAGCTTTTGAATGTGTTTGCTCTTGCTTTTCTAGTTCTTTTAATTGTGATGTTAGGGTGTCAATTTTGGATCTTTCCTGCTTTCTCTTGTGGGCATTTAGTGCTATAAATTTCCCTCTACACACTGCTTTGAATGCATCCCAGAGATTCTGGGATGTTGTGTCTTGGTTCTCGTTGGTTTCAAAGAACATCTTTATTTCTGCCTTCATTTAGTTATGTACCCAGTAATCATTCAGGAGCAGGTTGTTCACTTTCCATGTAGTTGAGCGGTTTTGAGTGAGATTCTTAATCCTGAGTTCTAGCTTGATTGCACTGTGATCTGAGAGATAGTTTGTTATAATTTCTGTTCTTTTGCATTTACTGAGGAGAGCTTTACTTCCAAGTACGTGGTCAATTTTGGAATAGGTGTGGTGTGGTGCTGAAAAAAATGTATATTCTGTTGATTTGGGGTGGAAAGTTCTGTAGATGTCTATTAGGTCCACTTGGTGCAGAGCTGAGTTCAATTCCTGGGTATCCTTGTTGACTTTCTGTCTCGTGGATCTGTCTAATGTTGACAGTGGGGTGTTAAAGTCTCCCACTATTAATGTGTGGGAGTCTAAGTCTCTTTGTAGGTCACTCAGGACTTGCTTTATGAATCTGGGTGCTCCTGTATTGGGTGCATATATATTTAGGATAGTTAGCTCTTCTTGTTGAATTAATCCCTTTACCATTATGTAATGGCCTTCTTTGTCTCTTTTGATCTTTGTTGGTTTAAAGTCTGTTTTATCAGAGACTAGGATTGCAACCCCTGCCTTTTTTTGTTTTCCATTTGCTTGATAGATCTTCCTCCATCCTTTTATTCTGAGCCTATGTGTGTCTCTGCACGTGAGATGGGTTTCCTGAATACAGCACACTGATGGGTCTTGAGACTTTATCCAATTTGCCAGTCTGTGTCTTTCAATTAGAGCATTTAGTCCATTTACATTTAAAGTTAATATTGTTATGTGTGAATTTGATCCTGTCATTATGATGTTAGCTGGTTATTTTGCTCATTAGTTGATGCAGTCTCTTCCTAGTCTCAATGGTCTTTACATTTTGGCATGATTTTGCAGTGGCTGGTACCGGTTGTGCCTTTCCATGTTTAGCGCTTCCTTCAGGAGCTCTTTTAGGGCAGGCCTGGTGTTGACAAAATCTCTGAGCATTTGCTTGTCTGTAAAGGATTTTATTTCTCCTTCACTTATGAAGCTTAGTTTGGCAGGATATGAAATTCTGGGTTGAAAATTCTTTTCTTTAAGAATGTTGAATATTGGCCCCCACTCTCTTCTGGCTTGTAGGGTTTCTGCCGAGAGATCCGCTGTTAGTCTGATGGGCTTCCCTTTGATGGTAACCCGACCTTTCTCTCTGGCTGCCCTTAACATTTTTTCCTTCATTTCAACTTTGGTGAATCTAACAATTATGTGTCTTGGAGTTGCTCTTCTCGAGGAGTATCTTTGTGGCATTCTCTGTATTTCCTGAATCTGAATGTTGGCCTGCCTTGCTAGATTGGGGAAGTTCTCCTGGATATTATCCTGCAGAATGTTTTCCAACTTTTTTCCATTCTCCCCGTCACTTTCAGGTACACCAATCAGACGTAGATTTGGTCTTTTCACATAGTCCCACATTTCTTGGAGGCTTTGCTCGTTTCTTTTTATTCTTTTTTCTCTAAACTTCCCTTCTTGCTTCATTTCATTCATTTCATCTTCCAGGGCTGATACCCTTTCTTCCATTTGATCGCATCGGCTCCTGAGGCTTCTGCATTCTTCACGTAGTTCTCGAGCCTTGGTTTTCAGCTCCATCAGCTCCTTTAAGCACTTCTCTGTATTGGTTATTCTAGTTATACATTCTTCTAAATTTTTTTCAAAGTTTTCAACTTCTTTGCCTTTGGTTTGAATATCCTCCCGTAGCTCAGAGTAATTTGATCGTCTGAAGCCTTCTTCTCTCAGCTCGTCAAAGTCATTCTCCATCCAGCTTTGTTCCGTTGCTGGTGAGGAACTGCGTTCCTTTGGAGGAGGAGAGGTACTCTGCTTTTTAGAGTTTCCAGTTTTTCTGCTCTGTTTTTTCCCCATCTTTGTGGTTTTATGTACTTTTGGTCTTTGATGATGGTGATGTACAGATGGGTTTTTGGTGTGGATGTCCTTTCTGTTAGTTTTCCTTCTAACAGACAGAACCCTCAGCTGCAGGTCTGTTGGAGTACCTGGCAACAGACCAGTTGACAGTACCTGTGTGAGGTGTCAGTCTGCCCCTGCTGGGGGGTGCCTCCCAGTTAGGCTGCTCGGGGAACAGGGGTCAGGGACCCACTTGAGGAGGCAGTCTGCCCGTTCTCAGATCTCCAGCTGCGTGCTGGGGGAACCACTGCTCTCCTCAAAGCTGTCAGACAGGGACATTTAAGTCTGCAGAGGTTACTGCTGTCTTTTTGTTTGTCTGTGCCCTGCCCCCAGAGGTGGAGCCTACAGAGGCATGCAGGCCTCCTTGAGCTGTGGTGGGCTCCACCCAGTTCAAGCTTCCCAGCTGCTTTGTTTACCTAAGCGAGCCTCCGCAATGGCGGGCGCCCCTCCCCCAGCCTCGCTGCTGACTTGCTGTTTGATCTCAGACTGCTGTGCTAGCAATCAGCGAGACTCCGTGGGCGTAGGACCCTCTGAGCCAGGTGCGGGCTATAATCTCCTGGGGCACCGTTTCCTAAGCCCGTCGGAAAAGCACAGTATTCGGGTGGGAGTGACCCGATTTTCCAGGTGCCGTCTGTCACCCCTTTCTTTGACTAGGAAAGGGAACTCCCTGACCCCATGCGCTTCCTGAGTGAGGCAATGCCTCACCCCTGCTTCGGCTGGTGCACGGTGCACTCACCCACTGACCTGTGCCCACCGTCTGGCAGTCCCTAGTGGGAAGAACACGGTACCTCAGATGGAAATGCAGAAATCACCCGTCTTGTGCGTCGCTCACGCTGGGAGCTGTAGACTGGAGCTGTTCCTATTCGACCATCTTGGCTCCTCCCCCGGGAATTCCTTTTCCTAGCCAAGGGAAGCTGTGACAGACAACACCTGGAAAATGGGGTCACTCCCACCCTAATACTGCACATTTCCAATGGTCTTAGCAAACAGCACACCAGGAGATTATATCCGGCACCTGGCTCAGAGGGTCCCACGCCCACAGAGCCTTGCTCATTGCTAGCACAGCAGTCTGAGATCGAACTGCAAGGTGGCTGCAAGGCTAGGGGAGGGGTGCCCACCATTGCTGAGGCTTGAGTAGGTAAATAAAGCAGCCAGGAAGCTCGAACTGGGTGGAGCCCACTGCAGCTCAAGGAGGACTGCCTGCATCTGTAGACTCCACCTCTGGGGGCAGGGCATAGCCTAACAAAAGGCAGCAGAAACCTCTGCAGACTTAAATGTCCCTGTCGAACAGCTGTGAAGACAGTAGTGGTTCTCCCAGCCCAGAGTTTGAGATCTGAGAACGGACAGACTGCCTCCTCAAGTGGGTCCCTGACCCCCGAGTAGCCTAACTGGGAGGCACTCCACAGTAGGGGTAGACTGACACCACACACGTCTCAGAGGGTACCCCTCTGAGACAAAGCTTCCAGAGGAAGGATCAGGCAACAACATTTGCTGTTCAGCAATATTCACTGTTCTGCAGCCTCCAATGCTGATACACAGGAAAACAGGGTCTGGAGTGGACCTCCAGCAAACTCCAACAGACCTGCAGCTGAGGGTCCTGACTGTTAGAAGGAAAACTAACAAAGAGAAAGGACATCCACACCAAAATCCCATCTGTACATCACCATCATCAAAGACCAAAGGTAGATAAAACCACAAAGATGGGGAAAAAACAGAGCAGAAAAGCTGAAAATTCTAAAAATCACAGCACCTCTCCCCCTCCAAAGAAACGCAGCTCCTCACCAGCAATGGAACAAAGATGGACAGAGAATGACTTTGAGGAGTTGAGAGAAGGCTTCAGATGATCAAACTTCTCCAAGCTAAAGGAAGAAGTTCGAACCCATTGGAAAGAAGCTAAAAACCTTCAAAAATGATTAGACGAATGGCTAACTAGAATAACCAGTAAAGAGAAGTCCTTTAACGACCTGATGGAGCTGAAAACCATGGCACAAGAATTACGTGATGAATGCACAAGCTTCAGTAGCTGATTTGATCAAGTGGAAGAAAGGGTATCAGTGATTGAAGATCAAATGAATGAAATGAAGCGAGAAGAGAAGTTTAGAGAAAAAATAGTAAAAAGAAACAAACAAAGCCTCCAAGAAATATGGGACTATACAAAAAGACCAAATCTACGTCTGATTGGTGTACCTGAAAGTGACGGGGAGAATGGAAACAAGTTGGAAAACACTCTGCAGCATATTATCCAGGAGAACTTCCCCAATCTAGAAAGGCAGGCCAACATTCAAGTTCAGGAAATACAGAGAACACCACAAAGATACTCCTCGAGAAGAGCAACTCCAAGACACATAATTGTCAGATTCACCAAAGTTGAAATGAAGGAAAAAATGTTAAGGGCAGCCAGAGAGAAAGGGCGAGTTACCCACAGAGGGAAGCCCATCAGACTACAGCAGATCTCTCGGCAGAAACTCTACAAGCCAGAAGAGAGTGGGAGCCAATACTCAACATTCTTAAAGAAAAGAATTCTCAAACCAGAATTTCATATCCAGCCAAACTAAGCTTCAGAAGTGAAGGAGAGATAAAATACTTTACGGACAAGCAAATGCTGAGAGATTTTGTCACCACCAGGTCTGCCCTACAAGAGCTCCTGAATGAAGCACTAAACATGGAAAGGAACAACCAGTACCAGCCACTGCAAAGACATGCCAAACCGTAAAGACCATCGATGCTAGGAAGAAACTGCATCAACTAATGAGCAAAATAACTAGCTAACATCATAACAACAGGATAAAATTCACACATAACAATATTAACCTGAAATGTAAATGGGCTAAATGCTCCAATTAAAAGACACAGACTGGCAAATTGGATAAAGAGTCAAGACCTATCAGTGTGCTGTATTCAGGAGACCCATCTCATGTGCAGAGACACACATGGGCTCAAAATAAAGGGATGGAGGAAGATCTAACAAGCAAATGTAAAGCAAAAAAAACACAGGGGTTGCAATCCTAGTCTCTTATAAAACAGACTTTAAACCAACAAAGATCAAAAGAGACAAAGAAGGCCATTACATAATGGTAAAGGGATCAATTCAACAAGAAGAGCTAACTATCCTAAATATGTATGCACCCAATACAAGAGCAACCAGATTCATAAAGCAAGTCCTTAGAGACCTATAAAGAGACTTAGACTCCCACACAATAATAATGGGAGACTTTAACACCCCACTGTCAACATTAGACAGATCAATGAGACAGAAAGTTAACAAGAATATCCAAGAATTGAACTCAGCTCTGCACCAAGTGGACCTAATAGACATCTACAGAACTCTCCACCCCAAATCAACAGAATATACATTTTTTTTCAGCACCACACCACACCTATTCCAAAATTGACCACGTACTTGGAAGTAAAGCTCTCCTCAGCAAATGTAAAAGAACAGAAGTTATAACAAACTGTCTCTCAGACCACAGTGCAATCAAATTAGAATTCAGGATTAGGAAACTCACTCAGAACCGTTCAACTACATGGAAAGTGAACAACCTGCTCCTGAATGATTACTGGGTACATAACGAAATGAAGGCAGAAATAAAGATGTTCTTTGAAAACAATGAGAACAAAGACACAACATACCAGTATCTCTGGGACACATTTAAAGCAGTGTGTAGAGGGAAATTTATAGCACTAAATGCCCACAAGACAAAGCAGAAAAGATCTAAAATTGACACCCTAACATCACAATTAAAAGAACTAGAGAAGCAAGAGCAAACACATTCAAAAGCTAGCAGAAGGCAAGAAATAACTAAGATCAGAGCAGAACTGAAGGAAATAGAGACACAAAAAACCCTTCAAAAAAACCAATGAATCCAGGAGCTGGTTAATTGAAAAGATCAACAAAACTGATAGACTGCTAGCAAGACTAATAAAGAAGAAAAGAGAGAAGAATCAAAAAGATGCAATAAAAAATGATAAAGGGGATATCACCACTGATCCCACAGAAATACAAACTACCATCAGAGAATACTACAAACACCTCTACACAAATAAACTAGAAAATCTAGAAGAAATGAATAAATTCCTGGACACATACACCCTCCCAAGACTAAACCAGGAAGAAGTTGAATCCCTGAATAGACCAATAACAGGCTCTGAAATTGAGGCAATAATTAATAGCTTACCAACCAAAAAAAGTCCAGAACCAGACAGATTCAAGGCAGAATTCTACGAGAGGTACAAAGAGGAGCTGATACCATTCCTTCTGAAACTATTCCAATCAATAGGAACAGAGGGAATCCTCCCTAATTCATTTTATGAGGCCAGCGTCATCCTGATACCAAAGCCTGGCAGAGACACAACAAAAAAAGAGAATTTTAGACCAACATCCCTGATGAACATTGATGCAAAAATCCTCTTTAAAATACTGGCAAAACAAATCCAGCAGCACATCAAAAAGCTTATCCACCATGACAAAGTGGGTTTCATCCCAGGGATGCAAGGCTGGTTCAAAAATGCAAATTAATAAACGTAATCCAGCATATAAACAGAATCAAAGACAAAAACCACATGGTTATCTCAATAGATGCAGAAAAGGCCTTTGACAAAATTCAACAGCCCTTCATGCTAAAAACTCTCAATAAATTAGGTATTGATGGGACGTATCTCAAAATAATAAGAGCTATCTATGACAAACCCACAGCCAATATCATACTGAATGGGCAAAAACTGGAAGCATTCCCTTTAAAAACTGGCACAAGACAGGGATGCCTTCTCTCACCACTCCTATTCAACATTGTATTGGAAGTGCTGGCCAGGGCAATCAGGAAGGAGAAAGAAATAAAGGGTATTCGATTAGGAAAAGAGGAAGTCAAATTGTCCCTGTTTGCAGATGACATGATTGTATATTTAGAAAACCCCATCATCTTAGCCCAAAATCTCCTTAAGCTGATAAGCAACTTCAGCAAAGTCTCAGGATACAAAATCAATGTGCAAAAATCACAAGCATTCCTATAAACCAATAATAGACAAACAGAGAGCCAAATCATGAGTGAACTCCCATTCACAATTGCTTCAAAGAGAATAAAATACCTAGGAATCCAACTTACAAGTGATGTGAAGGACCTCCTCAAGGAGAACTACAAACCCCTGCTCAACGAAATGAAAGAGGACAAAACAAATGGAAGAACATTCCATGCTCATGGATAGGAAGAATCAATATTGTGAAAATGGCCATACTGTCCAAGGTAATTTAGATTCAATGCCATCTCCTTCAAGCTACCAATGACTTTCTTCACAGAACTGGAAAAAACTACATTAAAGTTCACATGGAACCAAAAAAGAGCCCGCATTGCCAAGTCAATCCTAAGCCAAAAGAACAAAGCTGGAGGCATCACACTACCTGACTTCAAACTATACTACAAGGCTACAGTAACCAAAACAGCACGGTACTGGTACCAAAACAGAGATGTAGACCAATGGAACAGAATAGAGCTCTCGGAAATAATACCACACATCTACAACCATCTGATCTTTGACAAACCTGAGAAAAACAAGAAATGGGGAAAGGATTCCCTATTTAA
Organism: Pongo abelii; assembly: GCF_028885655.2. Taxonomy (NCBI): domain Eukaryota; kingdom Metazoa; phylum Chordata; class Mammalia; order Primates; family Hominidae; genus Pongo; species Pongo abelii. The sequence continues at coordinate 86,223,674 of NC_071991.2, read as the reverse complement.
TAAATGATGCTGGGAAAACTGGCTAGCCATATGTAGAAAGCTGAAACTGGATCTCTTCCTTACATCTTATATAAAAATTAATTCAAAATGGATTAAAGACTTAAACGTTAGACCTAAAACCATAAAAACCCTAGAAGAAAACCTAGGCAATACCATTCAGGACATAGGCATAGGCAAGGACTTCATGTCTAAAACACCAAAAGCAATCACAACAAAAACCAAAATTGACAAATGGGATCTAATTAAACTAAAGTGCTTCTGCATAGCAAAAGAAACTACCATCAGAGTGAACAGGAAACCTATAGAATGAGAGAAAATTTTTGCAATCTACTCATCTGATAAAGGGCTAATATCCAGAATCTACAATGAACTCAAACAAATTTACAAGAAAAAAACAAACAACCCCATCAAAAAGTGGGCAAAGGATATGAACAGACACTTCTCAAAAGAAGACATTTATGCAGCCAAAAGACACATGAAAAAATGCTCATCATCACTGGCCATCAGAGAAATGCAAATCAAAACCACAATGAGATACCATCTCATACCATTTAGAATGATGATCATTAAAAAGTCAGGAAACAACAGGTGCTGGAGAGGATGTGGAGTAATAGGAACACTTTTACACAGTTGGTGGAACTGTAAACTAGTTCAACCATTGTGGAAGTCAGTGTGGCGATTCCTCAAGGATCTAGATCTAGAAATACCATTTGACCCAGCCATCCCATTACTGGTATATACCCAAAGGATAAGACATATGCACACGTATGTTTATTGTGGCACTATTCACAATAGCAAAGACTTATAACCAACCCAAATGTCCAACAATGATAGACTGGATTAAGAAAATGTGGCACATATACACCATGGAATACTATGCAGCCATAAAAAATGATGAGTTCATGTCCTTTGTAGGGACATGGATGAAGCTGGAAACCATCATTCTCGGCAAACTATCGCAAGGACAAAAAACCAAACACCGCATATTCTCACTCATAGGTGGGAATTGAACAATGAGAACACATGGACACAGGAAGGGGAACATCACACAGCGTGGCCTGTTGTGGGGTGGGGGGAGGGGGGAGGGATAGCATTAGGAGATATACCTAAGGTAAATGACAAGTTAATGGGTGCAGCACACCAACATGGCACATATATACATATGTAACAAACCTTCATGTTGTGCACATATACCCTAGAACTTAAAGTATAATAATAAAAAAGTCTTGATTTTCCTAAAAACAATAAATAAGAATGATTAAAGATGCAATTTATCAAAAACAGGACGGAATAAATTTTTTTCTGAGCCAAGACAGACCAACATAAAAAGATAATATATCAACAAGTGCCCTTTCTGAGGAAATTACACAAGAAGGTAATCCAGCCTGTGCAAATTAGATCAGAATGAAGATTTCAAGAAAGATGAGGAAATTTTAAAATGGTGATGAATGGGCTGAGATCCTACTGAAGGATGAAACCATAAAAGCCATACATAATACAAAAAGCCACTACCTAAGCTCTGGAGAATGGACAAAAGCAGAGCTTGGGAGGGAGCACATGTCAAAGGCAGAGAAAAGAGGTGCTGCAGATAGTAAGTTTCCAGATTTTGTGACTTTTAGACTCAGGTTAAGTGCAGTTGACATACTTATTGGAATCAGGAGGCAAGGACACTAGAGGAAAAAAGCACTCTTTTTCTTTCCTAAAGATACATGTTTAGAAAATCAAAACACTTTTCCAGACAGGACTCTGTGGGATAAAGTTACCCCTGACCCATAACACCTTCCAGACTAAAATATATTATTAATATCTAACACTTAATACACAGGCAATATAATTCTAATTTCTCTCAACTACAATATTTTGGAAGATATTCCTACCAAAACAAGTAGGCTGGTACAGCTCTTTCTTTATCTTGAGATAAAATAAATAGAAATTTAAGAAATCACCTATACAATTATAATTTTTACAATTATAGCTTTCTTAACCAGAAAGAGCACCATCATTCTTCAGTTTAGTTTATGGTCAAAAAAATTACAGTTAAATGTCTAATATTAAGTCCATGCTCAGATGTTCAGAAACTGTAGTTTAAAACAAAAAATCACCCAGAAAATGTTGAATAACCCCCTGCCTCCAGAGGTTTCTTCTAAGATTATGCTTACATTATGTTCCAGTGTCACACAGACATTTTAAAGCTACATTTCCTTACTGCTTCAGCAAATAAAAGAAAGTGTTTAACATATGAAGTATAATTAGATTTCTGCAGATGTTCTATAAGAAGTAAGGTCAAGTCTATAAAAAAACTAATTGCTTTTTAAAAAGCATTATAGTAAAATTACAATATATATGTTTTATAAGAAACATTTAAAGAAGTAAACCACTTTATAATATGACAGATGTAAAAAAAAAAACTTTAAGACTTCATATAAATCCATTCGTTTTCTACTTCCTATGTCCCATTTCCTTGCATCATCAGATATAAGCATTTATCACTAAAAGCAGTTTTAAGTCATTTTATGAACAATTTATCCAAAGTATAAAGTGATACAATTAACTTTTAGGTGCATTTTGCAATAACGTGAACCCTTTTTATGGTCTCCTAGAGATAAAAAGAAAACATTCATATTAGAACATTTTACTTGATTTATTATAATGGAAGAGTATATAGACCAAAAAGCTAACTTGACCAATCAAATCCAATTAGAAAATACTATAGAGGAAAATTATTCATGCTATATCATGTGTTTCGAAGAACTGCATTTCATTGCTTTTTGGAAAAAAAGACATTTTGAGTTTTTACATATTTTCCTCCAAAATGCTGTTGCTCATTTGTCTGTTCCTACCTACACATTGGGTTTCTCTCTTTGGCAACTGAAATTATGTCACAGCACAGAGAACAGCTGTGATAGAGAATTACAAGGAAAATTTCAACTGCCTTGCAGTCCACCAATGGCACAGACTTTTTAACACACACACAAAGATTTATAAGCAAATCTAAGCAATGTTTCTCTTCCCAAAATGTATCCTCATTGTGTTCTCCATTGCTGCTGGTGCAATAGTGGAAAAAGTGCTCTAAAAGAGCAATTACATGGGGGGAACATTTCTAATATCTGCTAATGAAATACAGCATTTTGAACACCTTATAGCGCAATAGAATTATCTGTGATAATTTTTTTTTTTATAAAGGGTCTCACTCCGTCACCCAGGCACAATCTGAGTTGAGTGGCACAATCTGAGCTCCACTGCAGCCTCAACCTCCCGGGCTCAAGCAATCTTCCCACCTCAGCCACTATGCCCAGTTAATTTTTTAATTTTTTGTAGAAACGAAGTCTCAGAATGTTGCACAAGTTGGTCTCAAACTCCTGGGCTCAAGTGATCCTCCCGCCTCAGCCACCCAAAGTGCTGGGATTACAGGCATGAGCCACTGTGCCCAACCTGAGATACTTATTGAAAATACAGATTCCTAAACCCCACCCAGACTTACAAACTCAGAACTTCCAGCATGGCTCCCATATATTTGTATTAAAAAAAATCTATTTTACTTGTTCTGATGTGCAGCCAGGTCTGGGAATCACTGTTATATGAGATCACTCCAACACAATCCATTTACTTCATTTTTATTTTTTGTCACATCATGGTTACCATATACTTTAATTTGTGTAAAAACATTTCTATCAGCCAGGCGCAGTGGCTCACACCTGTAATCCCAGCACTTTGGGAGGCCAAGGCGGGAGGATCACGAGGTCAGGAGTTCGAGACCAGCCTGACCAACGTGATGAAACTCCACCTCTACTAAAAATTAAAAAAAAAAAAAATCAGCCAGGAGTGGTGGCAGGCACCTGTAATCTCAGCTACTCAATATATGGCTTTGCAAAGATGCAAAAATTCAAAAATAACAAAGAAATATATTGGGAATACAGGGAGGAAGAGATCAAGTCATCCACTGAAGAAAAAGAAAATTAGTCTGCATGCAAATATCTCTATAGTAACATTCAACATTTAATAAAGCAGTGGAGCAATTTTAAAAATTATAATCCGAGAATATAAACATAGCCGAATGTTTGCTTGAATATAAAGACAACATTCAACCAATTTTTAACATGGACAATCTCATTTCCTATTCCCATCTCTTTCTATGTGGGGGAAACTCCATTAATGTAACACTCCTCAATCTCTCCTAAGAAGTACCTTAGCTTATTACTGATTTGATGAAATTAGGATTACACATCATGTCCCAGACCCTCCTTTCTGCCATTGCTTTGATAGTTGCCTGAGTACAGAAACTATGACATATCAATTATTCTCAACCATGTATCAGGTCTAGTACAACATTCCTTAATGTGGACATGTTTAACATTTTGAGAGGCATAATTCTTCATGTATTACAGGACTTTAAACCCTGCTCCCCATACACTAAATGACAGAAGTACCTCCTAATTACTGGGACAGCCAAAATGACCCACTCACATGTGCAAGTGTAATTTCTAGGGAGGAAATTTCCCCAAGTTGAAAACAACTTTGGCTTGAAGAAAAGTCCCTTCCACAGGAGAGTCATGTGATCATTCAGCCTGTTCATGACTGGGGTCATATATCTGCCTGATTCTTGGGTTCAGTATTAAGAAGACCACTTGCCTGCAGATAATAGAAAATAGCTAACGTTTATTGTGGGCACACAATACAGACACAATCCCAAGAATGTTAGATGTATACAACATTGAATCCTCAAAAGTAGCCTCTGAATTAAATACTGCTATCTTCCCAATTGCAAAGAAGAGATATAAAGGGATCACAATCCTATCACCTAGTACATGGGCAAGGAACAGTGAAAAAAATCAGTCAGACATGGGGAAGTAAAATATAACATACAGATTATATTTTCTGATACAGCCAGGAAGTGCCTTTAAACTTTTACACAGTACAGACCAAAAGAGTTCTGGACCCCTGCAAAACTAGCAAAGGAGCAAACATGGAAGACATGTGGTGCCCTGGAAACCAAGTAAAGCAAGTTTTTCAAGGATGAGTAAGAGAGATCAACCACGTCAAAAGCTGATGCTAAGTCAAGTAATATAAGAACTGAGACATAATCACTAGTGACATAGAGGTTACCAATGACCTTGAGGAAGTTTCAGTGAAGTGGCATGTGTGTGTCAAGAGGGCAAAAACATGATTGGAGTGGACTCATAAGACAACCGGGGAGAAAACAGATGGCCCCTTTTGAAGAATTTTGCTATACCACAGAGCAGGAAAACAGGACCATAGCTGATGGCAAGAAAGGGGATAAAGAAAAGGTTTTTAAAGATGGAAGAAATAATAGCATGGTATTTGTAATTGCATATTTGTATGCTGATTGAATGTCTAATTGAGAGGGAATAAATAATTACAGAGGAGAAAAAGGGTCAAAGATTGAAGTACAGTCCTTAAATAGGCAAGACGTGCATAAAGAATGAGGTTGGCCTTAGATTGGAACATGAATAGTTCACCTAGAGTACCTGACAGGAAGACAAAGTACACAAAATCAGTGCAAGCAAAAAGGTAAATTGGATGTAAGAGGCTAGTGAAAATTACCCTCTGATTGCTTTTATTTTCTCAGTAAAATATGAAGAAAATCTATAAATGAAAGTAAGGCTAGAAAAAGAGGTAATATAAGCTTAACATGTCCAAATTTGAATTCCTTATTTTCCACCCCTTTATTAGTTAGAGTTTGCTATATAACAAAACACCCCAAAACACACTGGCTTGAAACAAGCACCACTTGCTGTGAGTAGAATTGTGTCCTAAAAATTAATAATAATACTGAAGTCCTAACTCCCAGTACCTGTGAGTGTGACTTTATTTGGAAATACCGTACATCTTGGCAAATGTTAAGATGAGATCAAACTGGATAAGGGGGGCCTTGAACCCCAGTAACTTATAAGGAGATCATCTGAAGGCAGAGACACACAAAGAAGGCGGCTATGTGAAGATGGGGGCAGAGGCAAGAGTGAAGCTGCTACAAGGCAAAGAATGCCAAGAACTGCCAGCAGCCACAAGGAGCTAGAAAGACGCAAGGAAGGATTCTTCCCTAGAACTTTCAGTGGGAGCATAGCCCTGCCAACACATTTAGGTTGGACTGCTAGTCAACGGAACCGTGAGAAAATAAATTTCTTTTGTCTTAAGTTACTCAGTGACTTAAACTCATGACGTCGTCATTCTGTGTGTCAGCTGGGTAGCTCTTCTGGTCTAAGCTGGCTTTCCTGATCTCTGCTGAGCTCTCTCAGACACCTGTCTGGATGTTGGGCAGCTGGATGATCTCATGCATCTGTGCAGCTGAGTTCTCAAACACATCTGGAGGTTGGCAGTCTTTCAGCCAGGATACCTCAATCCTCAAGGGATGAGGAAAGAGACTCTATCTCTTGATGCAGTGTCACATTGCAAGGGAATTTATGCAAAAGGAAAAACAATCTCTGGTTATTTTTATAATCCTTCACAATGTGTAAATCTTACCTACCCGCAGCTTTCCCCCAACTCAATGGATGGCAACTCCATCTTTCCATGTACTCAGGCCAAAATCTTATAGTCATCTTTGAATACTTTCTTTTTCTCATATGAAAATTCAAGCTATCAGCAAATCTTGCAGGCTCTATCTTTAAAGTACATCCAGAATCTACCATTTCTCATAACCATCACTGCTAGCATTCTGGCCTAAGCCACCATTATCTGTCACCTGGATTACTACAATAACTTCCCAGTAAGCCTATCTGCTTCTACTTTCACCTTCCTACCACCTGTTATTTTCATCACAACATCCACAGTAACCCTTTTAAAACATATGTCAGATCATATCACCCTTCTGCTTAAAACCCTAAAAGTAGAATACTCAGAATAAAAGCAAAGACCTTGAAATGGTCCACAAGGCCTCACACAATCTGGCTGCCCTTTTCTTCCCTGACCTCATCGTCTCCTCTCCACCTCACTTACCCCATTCCAGCCACACTAGCTTTTCATTGTCCTTTGAAAAAGTCACATATTAGGGACTTTGTTTTAACTACTCTCTCCACCCAGAACACTCTTGTCCCATGTATTTGTTTACTAACTCCCTCACCTCCTTTGTGTCTTTGCTCAAATATCACCTTCTCTGGGATCTTACCTGGACCATGCTAATACTCCACCCTACCCTCCCCAACCCAGACCTTCAATCCGATTTACCGTGCTCTCTTTTTTCCTTTCTCCATAGTGCTTAAAACCTTCTATACCTTTATTCATTCATTTTATTGTATATTGTCTATTTTTCCCAAAAAAAATTCAAGTTCCACAAAGGCATGAATTTCTGTCAGTTTTGTTCACTAATATGTCCCAATGTCAGAAGAAATTGTCACAGAATTGGAAAAGGGTGACAGAGGATTACTGAGTGTCCTTTCGGTGGAATGCTGGACATGGTCTAGTAAATCTCTAGGGATTTTCAGATTCTATACATATGTGCACTTGCCAAGACCAGCTCGGTCGGGGAGACCCTAACCCAGTGGCACTAGAGGAATTAAAGACACACACACAGAAATATAGAGAGGTGAAATGGGAAATTAGGGGTCTCACAGCCTTCAGAGCTGAGAGCCCCGAACAGAGATTTACCCACATATTTATTCACAGCAAGCCAGTCATTAGCATTGTTTCTATAGATATTCGATTAACTAAAAGTATCCCTTATGGGAAACGAAGGGATGGGCCGAATTAAAGGAATAGGTTGGGCTAGTTAACTGCAGCAGGAGCGTGTCCTTAAGGCACAGATCACTCATGCTATTGTTTGTGGCTTAAGAATGACTTTAAGTGGTTTTCTGCCCTGGGCGGGCCAGGCGTTCCTTGCCCTCATTCCTGTAAACGCACAACCTTCCAGCTTGGGCGTTAGGGCCATTATGAACATGTTACAGTGCTGCAGAGATCTGGTTTATGGTCCGTTTTGGGGCCAGTTTATGGCCTGATTTTGGGGGCCTGCTCCCAACATGCACCTTTGATTGTCTTTAACTGATCCTGTAGAGATAGAAGTTAGCTTAGAAAGAAACAGATGGTAAAGCAAGTTTCTCTTTCCATAGGAATGCAAGTGATTTACGTTCACAGCAATGTAAATGTATTTTGTTCCTTACATCTTGTTGATCCCATCATTAATCGAGTTAAATACAATATTTGACATGTGTTTAAATCTTATGCCTATCAATGTCACATTTTTACCTTTTTGATAATTACTCTTTTCAGCACTGTTGCAAGTCACACACTGGGATTCCCAACTGGACTGACCCGACAGAGCCATGTAAACTGTGTTGCCAGAGAAGCATACTCCACGGGCTATTTAAACCCAAGCACAGCTTTTCTTGGCTTCCACAGTGAATCCCAGGGGGCAATAGAAGCTTATCTTTGCTGATAGTTTCTCTAGGATTGTTGTTTCCTCTCTACTGATGTTGTGTTTTGTTTTTGTTGCTGCTATGTAGACAGCTAAAAAGATATTCCCCATTCATGGCAGCAATGATTGAGAATGTGGTTTATAGTCTAAGCCTTGGTGCATTATCTCAACTGATGAGAGCAATCCATTTTCTTAGGTGGATTGCTGTCATTCCAAGCACCCAAGTTGGGTAAAAGATAAGAGAAAATCTGATTTGTTAGTCAGATTTGTCTGCTTGTTTGAAGGTCTACTTGTGAGCACAAATCCATTAGGAATTCATACCCACTAATAATAAGAAATGCTTTGAAATCTGGGCCAGGGATTTTGTTTGTTTGTTTTTCTGTTTACTTTCGACCCATAGCTGAAGTTGTACAACTTAGGATATTGAGCTTGCTATGTGCCTCTGTGTCTAATATGTCTGTGTATCTGTAATTGAGGTAAGTCTTGACCTCTTGTTATATAAATACAAAATGTTTTTCTCTCTCCGGAGAGTGCAAGGTTAATCATATAAATTATAATGTCTCTTAAACAAGTGTCATTCTAATTAGTTTATAGAGATAGCTATCAACATGGTCTAAGCAACTACTATCTCCAATATTCCTATAATTCACAAAACAATAAGGAAATTGAATTTCTAATAAGTTGAATATGCTAAACATTTAAGAAAAAAATTCCTTTTATAGAAGCTGCTAGCTCAGAAATATTTTAAGAATCCAAGATCACATTACTAAGATTTGATTACATGGATTTGATAGTTTAGATTTTTTTTAAAAGAGCTAGGTCTTTTCTCTAATTTATCAGAGTTAAATTTAACAGAAATTTACTTTTTATTTTTTATAAGAGTTAAATTGTCTCTTCATGAAGAAACTAGTTAATATGAACTTCCTAACATGACTCCAACATCACATTTAAGCTTCCAAAAAAATAAAAATTTGTGTAAAACTAATTTGAATCATTGTGACAAACTTTATATCAACAGTAATTATGATATAATGTCTCAGCTTAAACATAATTTCTAAGATCTTAGGTAACTTAAAATCTTAAATTAATATTAAATTGAGTTAGCTAATATGTAATTCTACACAATTTCTAAGATAGAATACTTAAACGTTGGTTACTCACCACAATTTTGTTTGTATGTTATTTTTATGTACTGTAAAGTGACTTTTTTGTGTCATGTTAATGTACGCATTCATTTTTGGTACTTTAACGTGTAAAGCTATTACATGTGGCTAAAAAAAAGTTCGCTAATGTGTATTCATAGTCATGCTCTGCTAAAATGCTTGTATGATGATTTTCAGTTGCCTATCTCTCAGCTTTCTCTGTAAAATAGAAGTACTTTTACCAATCTGTATATGCATTCAATATATTTATAGATGATTTGTTTATTTTAAATTAAAAGGAAAAAAGACATGCTGAAATAATCAATATATCATCCAGTTAAAACCTCTATTTAGGCACCCCATTACAAATGGGGCACATAGCAAATGGAATAAATGTGAGGGGAGTCATAATAAAAAAAATTAATAAGCACTTTTAATGTTACAAGTGATTAATTGAGGCTCACGTAAAATAGAAATGCAAATTGAGTGTAAAGAGTGTTCCTGAGTTAGAAATTAAGGTGGCATAAAAACAAGGTGGCAGACGTAAAATGGTAGAAGAATCTAAATCACAGAGAAGCCTGGCCACAGTGGCCACGAGAGAGGGTTTCTAGACGAAGGTCTCTGGATAGTCTCCACAAAGAGATGTGGAAGAAAGGAAAATACACAAAAACTCTGATCCTTAAACCCACTATTGAGTAAATCCTCCTATGATTTTTTAGCTGTCCAGTTCATCCTTCATAGTGCCTATATGCTATAGCCAGAAATTATGAAACACTACAAGTGTCAACTGCAACTAAACATCAAAGGGAAACACAAACACTCATGAAGAGACATGGTAACCACATGCTTAAAACTTCTAACTAAATAGTCCCCTGCAAGCTTAAAGTATCTGAGTTGGGTAAGCCAATAAAGTCATACTTTCCTTGGTTGCCTCTTCACTGAAAACATACATATAACCTCCACTTGGCTTAACTGTTTCTGAAACTGATTCCATTTCAGATAATGTAAGGAAAGGGCCCCTTCATTTGCATTTCATCCCTGAGACAATGTGATAGAGCTTAGAACTCAAATCAGAGATAACTGGGTTTAACTCTGGTTACACTTACCAGCTCCGTGACCTTGAGACAATTACTATGTATTTTAAATCCCAGTTATGTGAAGAAGAACAAAATAATACCTATAGGTTGTGGTGAGAACTAAACGTGATGACCTATTTAGTACTTAGCCACAAAGCACCTGCCACAAAGAACTTGCTCAAGAAATATTCTCATTCCTTTCTCTTCTTCTTACAAAGTGTCACCATTTGGGGAATAATTGGAGGATCCCTTACAGCATTTTAAATATTCTATTTCAAAGACAATAAGTTGTGCCTACTGAGTTTTTTCCCAATACAATCAAATCACCGGAAACCTTGAAGTTCTATAATTGATTGCACCCCCAACTTGATCATGTCATGGCACTTTAGAAAATAATAGTATTAATATGGCACACAGGGATAAACAGACAAGGCTCATCTTGGCCGCAGGCAAAAGATTTTGGCTCTGGCCTCTCTGTGATCCCCTTGCTACCCCTCAAAATGAGGTAGTCCCTATTTCAGTTCATTTGAAACTCATTTGAGGCACACAAGTGAGTTGCAGCTCACCTACTAGAACTCTAAGGTGGTTCTTAAAGTGTGTTCCGCAGACCAGCAGCAAGAGCCACCTGGGAACTTGTTAGAAATGCAGTCTCTTCCCACACCCCGTTCCTACTGAATCAGCAGTTCTGGGATTGAAGTTTAGCAATTTGTTCTAACAAACCCTGCAAGTGATTCCCATGCACAGTTGTTTGAGAACTACTGGTCTGTATGAACCTCTGAAGTTCTTCAGTGACAAAGAACCCTTTTTTTTTTTCCTATTGAACATACTATTTTAAAAAAAAAAAATCTGTGGCTTTAGGTATAGAGAGACATGTGATTCTGTGGTAGCACCAACTCTCTGATGACTTCTCCTCACACAAAAATTTAGGTAACAGCTAAACACCGTTATCAACTGGCTTCAATCTACTTCTCCCACCATTCAATCTTCCTTCTCATGCATGGTATGTTTCAAGGCAAAATAGTAGAGTTCTGTCACCTCAAAACCCAGAAGGAAAATGAGCCCTCATGGGTTGGAGGGTTCGTATTTAGCAACGGGAAGGGGAAGGAAAATAAAGAGTCACGATGGAAAATAATTCCTGGAAAACCTTTCCAAAGGGCCTTAGGTCCTTTGCTGCCTCCTAGAACCTATTTCCTTGAGCACCTATGAAATTTGATCTTTTTTATAGCCACTCTTGCCTAGAAGATGAATGAAATTTTCTACTTGGGTTTTAGGAGGGGAACCCTTAACCTTTCCTACTCCATTACATTATGAAAATTAAAGTTAAATAGCCTAATGGAGAAAAGGGGAATTTATTCCATGTTTAATAATTAAAGTGATCAAGATGATCAGTTGAAACTGTGCAGTATATTAGGTAACAAATGTGAAAAGGAATTGTTCCTCAGATTAAAGTGCTGTTTTATTATAAAGAAAGCATTTTAAAAAGGACTTTTAACAATTTAAATAGCAATTCTCTTATTCCCTTATGGGGACAAAAATGAGAGACTTGTCCTTTTGTTGTGACTAATTTCCAAGTGAAAGAGTCACAGTACGGGTGAGAATAGCACAGTTCCAAAAGATCTGAAAAGAGAAGATTGATTTGTCTTTTGACATTTTGGTTTCTTGTGTATTTATTAAAAATTATACCATTTTAGTGGAATAGGTTTTAACAAATGTCAACCTCAAGCATTTTCACATTTTTAAAAAACCAATTCCACACGTCAGCTAGTTCCTTATTCACACCTCCAGTCCCAATGCAGCCTGAGGGGCATGTACTTAAGAGTGATTGGTCTCCACTGAACTTGTATAAAAGAAAATTTAATGTCTCCCAGTGCTCCGATTAAGGATTTCTTTTTATTGCTTCACTACTTTGTATCATGTGTTCTCTTCCTCTCACAAAGGAATGTTACTCGTTTCTATTTTTATCTTTCTTGTTTTATACTTATACTTTTACAGTATTTATTTCTTTAAAATGTCTTCAAAATTATATAGCGTTCTCTACCAATAGTCTTTAAATTTGCCACAATCGATAAACAATGTATTCTCCTAAATTTTTTGCAGAATGTGTCAATCTCAAAAGGGTTTTTATTTCATCCAAATGTAAAAATGAGATTTTATCTCTCGTTCATATGCATAGTGATGTCACTATTACTGGATCTCAAAAGATATCATTTATTTACAATATTTAAAAGCTACATTTTTTTCACTTCTCTATTCTATTTGTGTGTTTTCTGTTTGCTTGTCTATTGTTTGTATGCTAATTGCCCCCTCTACAAAGAAATTATTTCAAAACTCTGGATCAGAGTCTAACATGTTTCTTAGATTTTATAGGTTATCAGAATAGACATAAAGAATGGTAGCCTCTCTTTGGTGATTTTTCTATGTAGTTCTAAATTGCCACAGCAGCAGGCAATAAAATGTAGTGATTTTGACATCAGAGATTCCTGGGTTCTAATTCTAGCTCTACCTCTTACATACTTTAATGACAATGAGAAAAATGCTTGATTTTCAGTGCAAGCATATAGCAAGCCTGAGAGCAACCAAAAAAAATAATTTTAGGGAGTCTGGTGGAAACATATCGCCCATTGACCTGCAGAGTGATTCACCTGATCTGGCAGACAAGTGTCCCGTTTTTTCCTCTCACTACTCAGAAGCTGCTTTCCAGGTTGGTCCTTTATAGAGAAAAACTATAAAGATATCCTCCCCTGATTAGAAGGAATTATTTTTACATAAGAATATAAGAATAACCATATGCCATCATTAGAAGGATGGTAGTGTAAGATCTGAGATCAACAGTGGCAAATACTTATTTTTATCAGTATTTTAAGAATCAATTTCTTAAAGAGGTGTACTTCATTTTCTATAATCAGCACAGACTTTGAGGTCACAGAGTTCTTGAAATCATAATTTTAAAATTTATTGGAATAGAAAAAAATTAAGGAAAGAGACAGGGAAAGAAACAGGGACAGATGAAGATAAAAAGAAAAGAAGAAAAAAGAATGAGTTAAATGACATTAAATAAAGAGACCTAGTATGAAAATCAGGTATTTAGAACAAACTAAACAATATTTTTAAAACACTTAAAACATCATAGCCAAAATTCACATTGAAAGATTAACTCAATATACTAACTAGCATAGTAAAGGCTCTGAAAAGTCCTGCTTTTGTCTAGGTTGTTTTAGCCTAAGATTTCCAAAACTTCTTTAAATATGGAACCATTTTTTCTTTTTGGAACACCTCCAGACACGTTATTGAACTAGCTTTCTAAATAGATAATTTAGAGACTGCTAATCTAGGCTAATCACTGACTGTACCTAAAAACTCAGGGCCAAGTATTCAAACATCTGAATTACCACAGATTAATACAGTTGGGGCTTTGTTGCCTACCTTCATATATTGTGGCCCAAACAGATCCTATGCCATTGACTGGTTGTATTAGACATTTACACACTTTTGTTTACATGTTCTCTTCTCTATTAATCAAAATCCTGGTTATCCTCAGGACCCAGCTAAAATACCTTACCTGATTCTCCGGGTAAAATTAATATAATATTTTCATTCTCTGGGATCCCACAATACTGTGGATTTTTACCTCTATTCCATTCTTTGACTCCTGGTATTCTCTTTTTAGAATTAGATCGTAATATATGTACTACATAAATTAATATGGCTCTTACATCATATTGCCTTATATCATAGTTATATATAATTTGTCCTCAAAATGAGGCTTCAACTCCTTTTGAATCTTTAAATTTTCCATTAAATTCTACAGAATGGTTTACATAGAATAGACACTCAAATATACTTCCCATTTGAATGAAATGGAGACCAAGAATTAAGACATTATTTGACATTACTCTAGGAAAGAGGAAATTATATTCATTTCTTATATTCCCTTCATTCCCCATTGAGATCCACATTTATGAAACTTAAGAAGATAAAACAACATGTTTTACCCTCTGACATGAAAATATCATGGAGAAAGATCCGTTTGGAGTTTAATAATTTTTGAGAACTGGGTCATATGCATCTTATTACCACAAAGTTTGGGCATTTTACTATAGCCAGAATGAAGATTGCAGCACAGCTAATAAATAAAAGTAAAAAGTCAGTGTGCATGATTCAAATCCAAAATACATTCACAGCAAGTTTTATTGGTCTGTATCTATCATCAGGAGAATTTCTTTTCCACTTAGTTTACTTGCATTGGCACAGTTTTAGGGAAACTAATCTATAGATAATCCTTTATTTTAAATAAAGCAATGATGGAATTCTATTTCTCATTTATTACCTTTATTGTTTTACGTTCCATTTCATAGGAAAAATATTTCCCCATAAACAGAGTTAAAACTTTGGTGAGATGAGATCTAACCAAAGAGCTCATTAAACACCATAGTTTTCCTACAGACACATAAATGTCAGAAATTAATGTTCTTCTCATTTCTTTAAGAACATTGGCATTTAATTCCTTTGCATTGCTGGCCACAGTCATAATCCTCAACAAGTTATCCAACTTGTGGGGATTACTTAATTTTCTTCTTGCAGCCCCTAGAACTGTGGCTCTTACCTGATTTAGTCTAAATATTTACCAAATATAGTAGAATTAAGCTATATTTTACTATCTTGTAGGTGCCAATTTGGTACTTTATACATAAGAAATATCATAAACCTCAAAATTCCTTATGTGTGAGATTTTATCTCTACTTCCTTAAGTCTATATATAGAGCTCGTTAACGAAGAATTTAAGAGTGAAGGCTAGTGTGTATCCATATTGCCATCCTTGGTGTCTTTTTTTCCATAGGCTCAGAAAAAATGATTTGAATGATGCATTATTGCTAATGGTAGTTAACATTTATTAGGCTCTCTTGTAAGTTCCTTATGTAAATTAGTTAATTTAATCTTCGTAACAATCTCATCAGGCAGGTACTATTATTATCCCCATTTCATAGAAAAGGAAATTAAGGCACATAAGGTTAGTTAACTTGTCCCAGATTAATGAGTGACAGGTATGGTATTTGAACCCAGGTCGTCTGGCTTCAGTATCCATACTTTCAACTACATCACTACATAACCTCTTTTGCAAGTCTGAGCAAGAAAGTAAATCATCTAAAACACTAGGTCAAAGATGATACAATTAGCATTTTGTTAAGCATCCTTTCAAGCATGTCATTAGAAATATTTTTTTTCAAAGGTGGCTTCTTCACTCACATGTCTAGATCTTTGGCCTCTCTCTTTGCATGTCACTTCATCCTCTAGGGCCTGGGGCTGTCAGACTTCTTACATGGTGGCTCAGGGCTCCAAGAACCATTGTTCCAAAAGAAGAAATTGGAAGATGCCATTCTTTTTAGGCCTAAACCTGGAATTGGAAGATGCCATTATTTTTAGGCCTAAACCTGGAACATCACCTCTGCTACATTCTGTTGCTGAAAGCAGTCGCAGAGCTCGTCCACATCCAAGACAAAGGTTCATAGTTGCCCACCTATTGATAGCAGGCGTGTCAAGAAATTCACGGCCATTTTTAATCTGCCACACCAAAATTAATGTATCTTAAGCGCTCTTTCAAACATGTCTCTAGACATATAGTATATGCATATGTGTACATATTGTAAATTTTAAACAAATGGAATGATATGACAAATGCTATCTTTGTAGACTCCTTTCTTTAAATAGTTTACTTTTCTTTTACTTGCCTCCTTCCTCTACTCTACTTTCTCCTCCCAAGCACATGCCTCCTTTCCCCAGCCAGATAACCAATGTTAATCAGCTAGAGTGTATCCTTTCCTGTAGTCATATAGTCATGTTTTACACACACACATGTGCATACACACCCATACACACGTGTTTATTAAGTCATTTAACAGTTGACAAAGACTCTTTTCTTGACCACTCTTTCCTTGACTAATCATCTTAGTCAGGTTTCTCTAAGCTCTCTTCTCAGCTAGACTTTGGCCTTGGTCTTCAGTGTCCATCTTTGTCAGACCTGCGTCACTCAGCTTTAGAAGAATCCTGTCAAGTCAGTTTAGCCAGGATCCCCCTTATCCTTGATGTTTCTTCTTAGTAATTTCTGTCTACCTAAGAGAAAATACCTCTTACTAATTTTCTATCCACCAGCCCCCATCCTGCTTCTTGGCTATAAATCCCCACTTGTCCCTGCTGTAATTTGGAATTGATTTCATTTCCATAGTAAAATCTCTTTTTTCCTACTGCAATAATTCCTGTATAAGATCTGTTTTTACCAATCTAACTACTGTCCAGCTCTATTTTTTTAACACAATACATTGGACATACCTTTAAGTCACATAGAAAGGAGCTTACATTCTTTTTATTGGATGCACATCCATGCTGCTACTAATATATCAAAATATATTCAAACATTTCCTCTAAAGATGAAAAGTTATTCCAAGAAAATTATGAGAAGTACCAAGGGGAAAAAGACATTGGATGAAACATATGTAGTAACCCCTTTTCTTTCCTAAAGGCTTACTAAAATGATTTCACAGGGAATTTTTTGTAAGTCACAAACCCACAGTGACAGAGAAAACAGAAGAGTGCACAGTAGCAACAAAATTTGGGAAATTAAAAAACAGATGGATGTTTTGCAAATCATCTATCAGACCTGAGGAAAGTAAAACCTAAATCATCATTGTGGAAAGTCAAGACAAACAAATTTACACGCAAAACCCCCAAAGAATTGGAATTGCAATATCAAACATACCTCTGGAAGAATAGGAGACTAGAGCAAAGACTGAAGGTTAGTTGGTAGACTGGTTAGATTGGTTGAGAACCTATTTAAGAACCAGTTAGATCCTAAATCTCAACTCCACTCAGAACAGGCAGAAAACTGCCCTTCTCCAACCCTGGCAGGAGACTGAAAGTTTAGTCTCTAAAGAGGCTAAAACAAAAGATGTGGCAGCTACTGCTACATGTTCACCAAAATCAGTTTCCTTTTCCTTCTGGACACACAGCTAGACCACACTCATCAGCGTCCCTTTCAATGAAGAATGACCATGTGACTGAATTCTAGCCATTAAAATGTGGATGAGAGTGATGTGTTTCGTCAAAACTTCCTATAAGTAAATATCTTGTTTTCCCCTTTTAGCCACTCAGATGCAAAGGATCCAGTATAAATTTTGATGACACAAAACTGAAAAAACTTCATTCCCTAAATAACTGTATAGAAGGCTGTCTGCTGAATATCACACTAGATTTTGGGTAAGCAAGGTATAAGCTTTTACTGTATTAAGCCATTATGATTTGAGAATTTATCACAACAGCTATTTCATATTTTAACTTACATAGAACCTATTACCCCAATATAGGACAGTATTATAGCAAAACTAAAATATGC
The DNA here is from genome assembly GCF_028885655.2 of Pongo abelii. NCBI lineage: Eukaryota > Metazoa > Chordata > Mammalia > Primates > Hominidae > Pongo > Pongo abelii. The sequence continues at coordinate 86,205,707 of NC_071991.2, read as the reverse complement.
AGAGTTGAGATGGCATCTAAGTGAACAAACAAGACAGGCTAGAAGGCTGTAGACCCCTGTAATGCCAGGCAAAACATTTGATAAAACTGTCATCTGTGATAACTTGAAGACAGGCCACAGCTTACTGAGTCTATAGCCCTAGAGGAAGTGTTCAGAAAGTGTCAGAGAGATCAAGTATATTGGTTACTATTACCCTGCCTTCAGCAACGTACGACATGAAAGACAGGAGTTCGGGCAAGAATTTGCCTGTTTTTCAAGCAATAACAGAAGAGAATAGAAAAAGCCCAAAGTCCAAGGACTTTATAGGGTTTGAAAAATCTGGCTTTTCTTTACCCAAATAGTAAGACAGATTTTTTTTTAACACTTTGAGGAACAAAGTCCAGTGAGCTTTTTCTGCTAAGTGACTCAGCTTTGCAACAGAAATCAGAAAAAAGATACCAGCTTCCCAATAAGCCACAACTCAGAGGAGGCACATTTAAGTAGAGAGATAAAAGAGTGAAGAAATAAACAAGGAAACCATAATAATTATGTCTAGGAAAAAAATCTATGTGACTGGTGACCAGCATACAACTTTCTAAAATCAAATAGATCAAAAACTATCAAAATGTTGGTGGAATTGCCAAAGAAATCATGAGGCTGGTTTTTAAAAGCCTGGCTTGGAAAAGCCTTAATATAACACTTGAGAAGGAAGGGACAATGAGTGCCACATACACTTCCAAAAAAAGGCATCATCGTCAAAGTCTGTTTCTGATGTGAGCATAAAGCATAATGGGCAAGAAAGGACCTCCCAGAAGATCCAAGGGCCATGAACAGTGATAAAAGAAGTGCCTTTCCAAAAGAAGAATCAGGGAAAACCAAGGAATCTCTTCCACCTCCAGGATAGGCAGGCTTTTGAATGCTTGTTTAACAGAATTTCAGAAGTTATAAGCCAGAGATTGCTGTATCTGTCCCATCCTTTTCTTTTTCATATAGGAGTTTTCCTTGTCCCTGTACCATCATCACCGAAGGGGCAAGGAGAGCAGACAATTTTTCCTCCTGGTTCATATGTTAATAGTTCACAAGTAGATACATCCAGCCCTCGTAGAGAAGACTGCATATCTCCCAGAAATCCACGACTCGTAATGGGATGCAGTGACCAGATGGGTTATCCGCCTTTGGGATGGCCTGGGTAATATGTTCTGTGTGTAGAAAGAATGTGAGACAGATCCTAAGTGACCAGCAGGGCAAACAGTAGCAAAGACTGCTTTATGTTCACCAAAGTCCTTTTTTTTTTTCTCCTCCTGGGTACATGCTAGACTACATTTTCCCAAATTGCCTTACATTTGGGTGTGACTAAGTATAACTGTGTTTGCCCCACAGCTTTTACTGTATTAAGCCATTATGATTTGAGAATTTACATAGAACCTATTACCCCAATATAGGACAGTAATATAGCAAAACTAAACTAAAATATGCAGAGTTGAGATGGCATCTAAGTGAACAAACAAGACAGGCTTGGAAGGCTGTAGACCCCTGTAATGCCAGGCATTACATTTATAGGGTATAAATGTAATGCTGTATACTGGTTCCAGACCTGGTCAATAAAAACTTCCCAGAGTGACTCTCCCTCTCTTTTCCTATCTGCTGGCCAGATTCAGAGATTTAGATGAGAATTCCAAGGCCCTAAGAAATGGCAGTGGCACAGGATAAAACTAATAACAAAAAGCCTGGGTCCCCCTATGACCATGAAAGAAAAATAAGGAAAATAGTAAAGAGAGAACCACCAACAAAGAATTAAGAACATTTTCTAGAAACAAAAGACATAAACTCTGTCAAAGCAAAAGTTGTACCAGAGTCAGACAGAAAAAGAAGGCAATCAAGACTGTCACAGTAGAAAAGAAAGGCCAAAACTAAGTCTGGGCTCAACTTCACTGAAATGAAGGGAGGGAGAGGTTTCAAGATCTGGGGTGGGGGATTTTAGACCACCAGTATATGCTAATTGGCTTCACCCAAAGTAAAAGTAAACTTTCTTTCACTCTATCTTCATGACAGGAAGTAGTTTTACAATTTGGAGCGAGCCATTCCACCAAACTTAGGCTCCTACCCTCCCATAGAGAATGGGTGATAGGGGCCCCAGCTTCCTTGATGATTATAATACATTTCAAAGCCTTGGCAGCCAAGCCCCTGAGAAAGAAAATTATGGGTTGTAAAACCATGAAGAGGCCTTTCAAAAGATTTACATCTCAAAGGTGCAGAGAAAGAATTTATAATTCCAAATTTTCTAAAGCAAATGCTCTTAGAAAACAGAGGCCAAAAGAAGCCTGTAGTCCAGAAGAAACCTGTCTAAAGTTTAGTCAAGGTGAGGGGAATGTTAACGCCCTCTTGGTCAGCCCCCAGATTGCAAATGCACAACAACTTCTCAGGAGACTAGATTAAAAACAGGCCCACAAGAAGGCACACAATTGTGAAATTTCAGCACAGTGGGAGTAATTAAAGATCAAGTTTCTACAGAGAAAAAACAGATCAAAAACAAAACATAAGAAATTTGGATGGCTTTGGACCTCTCGAAGCAACACTGGAAGCTAGAAAACAGTGGCGCAATGCCTGCAAAATTCTGAAGGAAAATAATATCCAACATAGAATTCTATCTGTAGCCAAACAATCTATCAAGTGTGAGGATAAAATAAAGATTTTCATGCATGCAAAGTGTCAATTGTTTCTCATGCTCTCTATTTCAGAGTCCATTGAAGGGTGTGTTCAACCTCAACAAAGTTATTAACCAAGAAATAAGAAACCTTGGGATACAGGAAAGAGGAGATTAAATGCAAGAAAAAGAGAAAAAGAACCTCCAGGTGGTGGCAAAGGGAGATCTCAGGGAAACACCTGTGCATCACACACAGCAGGCAACCAATCCAGACAGGAACCTAATAGGAAACATTTAGATTTCTCTAAAATTGAGAAATTAATAGAATACTTAAGTCATCAGAACATCTTGGGAGGAGATTGAGACAAGTTGATGGTAAGTTTGGAAGTGAATGAATGGTAAGTATATTTAAAATTGAGCAAGCAAGCAAACAACAACAACAAAAAAGATCATTATAAATCCTTAAGAAAATAAAAAGTATAAGAATGGAGCCGGGTGTGATGGCTCACACCTGTAATCCCAGCACTTTGAGAGGCTGAGGCAGGCAGATCATTTGAGGTCAGGGGTTCAAGACTAGTCTGGTGTCAGGTTCACGACTATGCCAAAGATCGTGTTGAGGAGGGAATGGGTGAATGAGCAGAAAGAACACTTGGGGGGCCATAGGCAGGTGAATGATTTTATTCAGCAGCAGCTCTCATCAACAAATTTCTTACACTAGCTCTCTACACTGTTCACCCTTATCTCGCTTGCTTACTCCAGCGGCCCCCACACACAGCTGCGTGGCCTGCTCTCCCTTACCTTAAAGGTCAGCAGCTTAACTCTTTCTCTCTCTGGGCATGAGCGAGCCAAGCTGTGTCCTGGCTACCCCCATCTCTCTGCAAAGACGGACAGCTCTGGCTTTCTCTTGGCACCAGTTCCTGCATGGTGTCAACAGGGCAATTATACCTTTTACAGACAATAGTGTCTTAGAGCCGAGTGATGGCCTTCCCTGTGTTATGGTTATAGTGGTCTTCTCTATGCTATGTCTACATGGCTATGATATCAGGTGGAGTTATACACCTGTGCTCTAGACTTGCCGAGTCATGCAGGATGTAAACATCCTACCTTGGCCTATCCTTGACCAAAGCACAGCCATGTTCCTTACACCTGGCCAACATGGTCAAACCCGTCTCTACTAAAAATACAAAAATTAGCTGGGCATGGTGGTGCGTGCCTGTAGTCCCAGCTACTTGGGAGGCTGAGGCAGGAGTATCACTTGAACCCCAGAGGTGGAGGGTGCAGTGAGCTGAGATCGTGCCACTGCACTCCAGCCTGGGCAACAGAGTGAGACTCTGTCTCAAAAGAATAAAAAAAGAAAAAAAAAGAGTGGAGAATGATCATAGTATGCTAAATACCTCATCTGTGAAGAGGGTGTCAGAGTTATCATAATATAATTAGTGAATAGTTACCTAACCAAAATGACATTGAGGGGGTGGGGGATAGGTACAGTGCATGTGTGGTGGGGATAGGGAAAAAAAGAGAGCTGAATCCTCATCTACCATAGTAGGATATAAATGTAAAATTCAACATAAAATAGGAATCTATCAGTTATTTGATTATTGCCTCTGAAAGAGGGAAAGCAGGGCAGAGGAGCCAGCAAGAACTGCCAGTTTTTGAAGGGGAAAAAAGCCATATAAAACTATTTGACTATTAAACTGTGTGCATATACAGCTTCATTAAAACCACAACTAAATAAATAGAGTAAAAGTAAGAGACAATTTTCCTTACCAGATATCAAAGTGTGCTATTAAGCCATGGTATTCAAATCAATTTGTCATTGCATGGCAAAGGACAAATAGTGAAACACAAAAAAGCTAAACCCAAAGAGATTCCACCATATATGAGGATTTATTTCTGAAAAATGTGAAATTGAAATTCTTTAGAAAGATAGACAGTAGAATGTTGGTTGCCAGAGGTGGGAAGGGAAGTGGATGGGAGGATAAGGAGAAGTTGGTTAATGGGTAAAAAATATAGTTAGATAACTTCTAGTATTTGGTAGTACAATAGGGAAATTATAGTTAACAATAACTTATTGTATATTTCAAAACAACTAGAAGAGAAGAATTACAATGTTCTCAACACAAAGAAAAGATAAATGTTTGTGGTGATAGATATCCCAATTACCCTGATTTAATTACTATATATCGTATGCAAGTATCAAAATATCACATGTACCCTCAAATATATACAACTATTACATATCAATTTTTCAAGAAATAAAAATAAATAACTTCTGTAGGGAAAAAAATAGATTGGAATAAGTGACCACCCATCTGGAGGAAAATAAAATTATATCTCTATCTTCCACAATACAGAGAACTAAATTTGAGAAGCTTTAAAGACAAATATTAAATTAAGCAACCAAAAAAACTTGAGAAAAAATCTGGAAGACTATATATATATATATAAAAAACTTTAAATAAGACTTTTTTTTTAAAAAGTAGGCCTACTTAACTTTATAGAAATAAGTTATTATATGGCAAAAGATGCCCTAACAAAATCAGTAAAGAAATACCAAGTTGAGGCCAGGCACATTGACTCATGTGCTTTGGGAGGCTAGGGTGGGAGAGGGGGATCTCTTGAGCCCAGCAATTTGAGGCAGACTACAGTGAGCAATGATCACGCCACTGCACGCCAGCTTGAGTGACAGAGCAAGACCCTGTCTCGAAGACGAAAAAGGAGAAGGAGAAAGAAGAACAAGAAGCAGAAGCAGAAGAAGAAGGAGGAGGAGGAATAGCAAGTTGAAAAAAATTATTTCTGACATATATGTCAGATAAACTGTTCATCCCTCTAATATCAGAAGTTCTCCAAATTGTTAACTAAATCACAAACCAATATGAACTTCAAGCAAATGACAGGAATTGATAATTTACAGAAAGGCAACTCCAAATGACCAATTAATCTATGAAGATATACTGAACTTTCAGGTAGTCAGAGGAAAAACTAATTAAAGTAGCTATATTATGAGATTACATATTCATCAGATTAGCAAATTCTTTGTTCAGTAAAGCCCACTATCAGTGGGGCTGCAGGAAAAGGCATTGCTAGACAAAATGTTAGATGTTAAAAGTACTTTTAAAAAGGGATCTGGACACAAGTAAGCAAGCATCCTCTACCTTCTTCCCTTTTCTTTCTGTCCTGTCCATCCATTGCCTGGTGAGCTCTGAGTTTTCCTTCTGAGAGGATGCAGAGATCTTCATAATTGCCTCCAGCTGTGACTGGTTCTCCAGGCCCAGCCAGTTAATTTACTAATGGATCAAAAGCTTGATCCTTTGACAGGCTTAAAATTGGGTGATTAGAAGCATCTGGTACTCACCTCCTCCACAAAGAAGAACCGAAATAGTAGATAATCACACTTTGAGTAAATCACCTAAGAGGGAATGCTACAATGCAGCAGGGAATTGACAATTAACAACTAAGGCAATGAAGGAGAGAGAACTGAGACAGCCTGCTCAGACTGGTGCAGCTAGGAGGCTGGAGAGGCTCCCCACTGTGGGGGAAAGAGTAAGTGAGTGTGACCCCTAGCTGTCCACATTCCCACCAAGGACTCCTGCAATCCTAGCCACAGGAGAGCCCCTTGACCCACCAGGCCCTGAGACTAACATAGGGAGCTGCTGGAGACCGTGTGATGGTATTGCTTCAGGAAAGGAAGTCACACCAGGTTCCATACACTCCCCAAGTCCTAAGCAGCTACAGCAAGGCACTATTTTATAAAGTCAGTCCCCACCAGACGGCATCCTGCCCTGGGGCCCAATAGCCCCTGCATATCCACAACTCTGGCATCCCATTGACATCCCCTATCCACAGCTGCTGCCACCAGAGCCAAAGCATAAACTGTCAGCAGCAACTGTGCAGCCCCCAGTAGCAGGGCCACCACACATTTAAAAGCACCCTGAAGAAAGGTCACCGCACTTATAGCCACCACCTGAGGCCAAAGCCATGTCACCAGTCACCTGTGTATGACTGCTGCCACTAAAAACAACCCCACTCTCCCCAGCAGCAGGGCCATAGCACAGCCACTGCTACCCCTACCCAAGCATTCCACTGGGGACCTAGGGATCACCCTGTCCCTGCCCACCACAGCCAGTGCCCACACACACCACCAGAGGGCCTGAGGACAGGCCCACTCAGCCCAGCTTCATCCACCCCGGTACCTGAGCACTCCACCTGGGAACCTGAGGACAGACCCACCCAACCTGCCACTACCATCATGCTGGCACTCACCTGCACATACCACCTGTGGGCACTCACCTGAACATGATACCAGCATGGACCATTTGGGAGCCCGAGGATTGGTGCACCACTGTTACTGCCATAGCCCATACCATGCCTGCTGCCCAGGGGCCCAAGGACCCACCTACCTGCACAGCCCACTGCTGGCAGCTGAGTAAGCCACCTGTAGGCCCAAGAGTCAGCCATAATAGACCTGCTAACATAAGTGCCAGTTAATAACTATACACTAACAAACTGGAAAATCTGGAGAAAATAGATAAATTTCTGAACATATACAACCTACCAAGATTGGATCAGGAAGATATACAAAACCTGAACAGACCAGTAATGAGTAATGAGATTGTATCAGTAATAAAAAGTCTCCCAACAAAAAAAAGTTCAGGACCAGATGGCTTCACTGCCAAATTATACCAAATTTACAAAGAAGAACTAACAGCAATTATCCTCAAACTATTCCAAAAAATTGAAGAGGAAGGATTTCCCTCTAACTCACTCTATAAGGACAGCATTACTCTGTTACCAAAACCAGATAAGGACACGACAAAAAGAAAAAGAAAACTATAGGCTAATATCCCTGATGAACATAGACACAAAAATCCTCAAAAAAAATACTAGCAAACAAATCCAACAGTACATCAAAAAGATACTACACCATTATTAAGTGGAATTTATCCAGTGGATGCAAGGATGATTCAACATATGCAAATCAATAAACATGATATATCACATCAACAGAATGAAAGGCAAAAGCCATATGATCATCTCAATAGATGCAAAAAAAAGCATTTGATAAATTTCAACACCCCCTTATGACAAAAATTCTCAAGAAACTAGGCATAGAAGGAACAAAATTTAACATAATAAAGACCATTGTGATAAACCCACAACTAACATTATCCTGAATAGGGAAAAGCTCAAAGCCTTTCCTCTAAGAACTGGAACAAAGCAAAGATGCCTACTTTCACCACTCCTATTCAACATAGTACTGAAAGTCATATACAGAGCAATCAGGCACGAGAAAGGAATAAAAGGCATCCAGATTGGAAAGAGGAAGGTCAAATTGTCCCTCCTTGCAGACAACATGATCTTATATTTAGAAAAAACTAAAGACTCAATCAAAAAGTTCTTAGATCTGATACATAAAGTTAGTAAAGTTGCAAGATACAAAATCAACATATAAAAATCAGTACCATTTCTGTACACCAATAATGAATTAGCTGAAAAAGACATCAAGAAGGCAATCCCATTTACAATAGCTATTTTTAAAAATAGTAGGAATAAATTTAACCAAGGAGGTAAAACAACCTCTACAGGGAAAAATACAAAACACTGATGAAAGAAATTGAAGAGGACACAAATAGAAAGACATCTCATGCTCGTGGATTGGAAGAATTAACATCATTAAAATGACCTCACTACCCAAAGCAATATACAGATTCAATGCAATCTATATCAAAATGCCAATGTCATTTTTCACAGAAATAGAAAAAAAATTATAAAATTCATATGGAATCCCTAAAAAAATTTCAAATAGAGTAATCCTGAGCAAAAAGAACAAAGCTAGAAACATCACAGCACTTGACTTCAATATATATTACAAGGCAGAGTAATGAAAACAGCACGGTATCAGGTAAAACCAGACAAATAGACCAATTGAACCTCATAGAGAATCCAGAAATAAATTCACATACTTACAGCCAACTGATTTTTGACAAAGGCACCAAGAACTTACATTGGAAAATAATGTAATGGTGTTAAGAAAATTGGATATTCATATGCAGAAGAATGAAACTGAACCCCTATCTCTCACCATATACAAAAAAACTCTCTATATGTTATACAAAAATCTCTCACCAAATACAAAAATCAAGTCAAAAAATCACTACATACAAAAGTAGATTAAATACGTAAACATAAGACCCCAAACTGTAAAACTACTAGAAGAAAATATAAGGGATACACTTTAGGACATTGATCTAAGCAAAGATTTTTTGGGTAAGACCTCAAAGGCACAGGTAACAAAAATGAATATAGACAAATGGGACTATATTAAACTAAAAAGTTCTGCACAGCAAAAGAAACAACCAATAGATTGGAGAGACAATCTGTTGAATGCGAAAAAAATATTTGCAAACTATTCATCCAACTGAGGACTAATATTCGGAATATACAAGGAACTCAAACAACTCAACAGTAACAAAATAATAATAATCTCATTAAAAAGTGGACAAAGGACATGAATAGACATTGCTGAAAAGAAGACATACAAATAGCCAACAGGTATAGGAAAAAATGCCCAGTGTCACTAGTCACTGGGAAAATACATATCAAAACCACAATGAGATATCACCTTAACCCAGTTAGATGGCTATTACTAAGAGACAAAAGAAAATAACAGATATTGGCAAGGATGCAGAGAAAAAGGAACACTTATACGCTGTTGCTGGAAATGTAAATTGGTACAGCCACTATGGAAACCAGCATGGAGATTTCTCAAAAGCTAAAAATAGAAGTACAATACAATCCAGCAATCCCACTACTAGATATTTATCGAAAAGAAAAGAAATCGGTATCTCACAAAGATATTTGCACCTCCATGTTTACTGCAGCACTATTCACAATAGGAAAGGTATGGAAGCAACCCAAGTGTCCATCAACAGATAAGTGGATAAAGTAAATGTGGCATGTATACACAGTGGAATACTATTTGTCCTTTAAAAAGAATGAAGTCATGTTATGTGCAGCAGTATGGATGGAATCACAGGTCATTATGTTAAGTGAAATAACACAGGGACAAAAAGAAAAATGTCACATGTTCTTAGTCAGATGTAGGAGCTTAAAAAGGACATCTTATAGAGGTACAGACAGATACTGGAGGTCGGGAAGGGTGTGTGGATGCAGAGGCAGGAGGATGAAGAGATGTTGTTTAGTGGGTACAAACATATAGATAGATAAAGGAATTAGTTCTGATATTTGATAGCTGAGTAGGGTGAATATAGTTAACAACAATGTATTATATATTTCAAAATAGCTAGAAGAGAGGGCTTGAAATGTTCCCAACACATAGATATGATTAAATACTCAAGGTAATAGATATCCTAAATACCCTGAATTGATCATTACACATTCTATGCATGAAACAAAATTTCATATATACTCCAGAAATATGCACAAATATTATGCATCAATAAAAAATTAAATTAAAATTTTAAAAAGAAGCAATCTGGCATTGTCAATTAAACTTAAAATTCATACAGCCACAGACCCAGCAATCTCTTGCCTGGATATCTATCACAGAGTGATGAAAACACCAATGAGTATGGATATTGGTATAAGAATGTTTATTGCAGCATTGTTTGAAGTGACAAAAACTGGCAACCTAGAGGGTTTTTTAATGGTGTCACTGATGAAAATAGCTGCTTCAATAGGTTAAATCACAGAAACAGAATCAACACACTCAGCTCCATTTAAACAGTGTCCTTGATTTATCAAGAAAATTAGTATTTTCCTCCTTCTTCCTTCTTTACAACCTGTCTCTTGATTTTATCTATCCCAAACACTTTCAAATCTCTGAGCCCCATGTCAGCAAAATACCTGACAATCACAGAGACAGTCACATGTCCAAAGCTTTTCATCAGAAGAAATTACTTTATTTTTGTTTTACACACTCACCATTGTTCTCTGTGGATGTATTGCTTCTCATTAGATCACACCTCCTTTACTAAGATACTGCTTTGAGAGATCAGCAAATTGAGTGACAATTATATGGCAAAAAGCAGCAATACCTAGTATAATCCCAGGTATATAAAACAATATTATCTAACTGTCCATCTTTCTCTGGAAAGGCATATCGAATTGTCAACAGGTAAACTCCATTCGGTTGGTGAAATTACCACTAATTCTTTTTGTTTCTGTTCACGTTTATTCAACTAACATGTACTTTTATAACTGGAAGTCCCAATAAAATAATTTTTAAAGTATTATCACAGTTCCAATTTTCTTCTTTACTTATGTTGATGTGTGTATATGAGAGTGGGAGGAAAAGTACAATATTTTTAAAAAGATATTTATTTGAATAGTGGAATGAAAAATATAAGGAATTAATAACATAAAACATACAAAGTAATGAAACCGGAATGATAGAGCTACTTTACACATAGGATTACAAATGAAATTTTTAAATGTAATATTTGAAGAAAGGTTCCTTCCATTTTGACAGCCTCTAAAACTTGAGAAACCATTCAATGGATTACTCTTCACGTGCTTTTGTCCAATAGCCATGTATATAAAAGATAGATGCTAATACACCTACATAAGTAAGATTTTTCTCTAAAGAAGGCTCTGAAAGCGTAACTCCATTGAAAATATGTTAGCCCACAAAATCAAGTGACTGCTATTTTTATTTGGGAGCTTACTAAGAAATAAATCTCTATAAGGTTATATCATAAGTAAAAATAATAGGAAGAATCTTGAAGAGATCACACACAAAAGAAGCCATATTTCTTTCATAATGGGGAAAATCACATTATGTGTAGCCTTTCTAAGAAGAGATGTATTGAATGTACCATGAACTTGAGGATACTATGTCAAGGAGAACTAAGTCTCCACGTAAGCTGTCCTTTTGATTTAAAGTTATAATGCTGTGCCCTCCCTCAGTTCCGTGTGGCATTATGTTTCAGCAACTCAGTGCTCTAAAGTGAGTTCACACAATAGAAACCAAAATTATCTCAGTCTCATGACAGCAAATGTCCTGATTAACATAACACAATGTAAATAGTGGTAAAACAAAACCAGAATCAAAGTCAAGAGACTTGGATTCTATACCTGGAACTGTCACTGGCTGATCTTGAATAAGTCCCAGAACTTGTTTTCTGTCTTATAACATGGTTAAATTAGGTGATCTCTAAGTCTCCTGCAATAAATATTATGGCTTTGTGGTTGGTTATAACCAGGACTGAGGAACTAATGAACAGTTATTTCAGCCTAGTTGGATATAACTAACGGCCTCCTCCCCTATTCTCCTCAGCCCCTTAGTACACATGGTCTTCTTTCATTCTTCATTGCCCTTTCCTTTCTCCTTCTGCCATTTCTTTCATTCAGTGCTACCATCCATTATTCTCCAATAATAGTAATAGCATTCATTGAACACCTTCTATGTGCCAGACCCTATGTGGAGCATTTTACATTTATTATTTCATTTAATCTTGATAACCACCTTATGAAATAGATTAAATTGCTTCTCATTTTACAGATCATAAGCCTCAGATTTAGAAAGAGAGTTTTTCCTTCACTCTACCTATGACTTCTAAACTAAGTATACACAATAGAACAATCATTCCAACACCTTGAATGAATGAAGTCCTTGGCCATGGTGACAGGAATAAAAGGATCAAATAAGTAATCTTCTCACAATGTCTCAGATCACTGCTGCTGTTCATGATTCTTGAGCCAATCACTGAAATAATGTCCAAGATTTAAGTGGGGCTGTTAAAGCTGTCTGGGGAAGAGAATGATTTATCTAACTGCCTTTCTACAATAACCTGCATAGATCACATGGTGTTTCAGTGATAATGAGAGTTTGGATGTGATATATCTACTTTGATCAAGGACAAGATTTCATCAGTCACACACACACACACACACACACACAAACCTAATAATTAACAGGTCAGGAGCCAGAGACAAACATTTTTGTCAGTAACTTTCTTCTCTTTCTAATCAATTGACTATTATTGTTCTTATAATTGCCTATAAACTGTTCTTGCAAATATTTTGAACTCACAAAGATGTGAAAGTTAAGGAAACTATGATAAGCATTATATTGTGGTTATAAAGAGTAAAAAGGCTTTGTATCCTTGAGAAGATTATTTATCCTCTCTAAGCTTCAATTTCCTCATCAGTAAAATGATGAAAGTACCTAGTTTTAAGGGTTTTTATAAGGATTAAACAAGATAATGTATGTGACATGCTTGAAATGGTAAGCATTTAAAAAATATCACATACAGATGTAGATATATAGAAAATAAATGATAATTATTATATAAAGATACAAACATATATACAATAAGTAAACAGATGTTAGAGATAGATGATAGATAGATAGATAGATAGATAGATAGATAGATAGATAGATAGATAGAAACACACACACACATACACACACAGAGAGATGGAAGTGAGCCTAAACATACATAGCCTAATGCTTTCTCTAAACTTCATGAAAATTATTAGACCACAGAATATGCTCAAATAGCATAACACCAACCCAACCACACAAAATATCATCTTTTCTTTTTCCACTAAGTTTGAGAAAGTCTGGTGGTAAAACCACATAAGGAGAAAGCAGCGGCACCAGAGCCCTTGATGGCATTTGTTTTTAATGCAAAAAGCTCTAGAGCCACCTTGCGGCCACATAACACAGCAGGCCCCACCACATCAAGCTCTATGGGAGGTGGAAGTCTTCGCTTTCCAAAGCCCCTCTGTGATACTAGTAAGATGAGTTGTTTCCTTGATTGGTAATTAGAAGAAGAATCCTATCCCCCTCAAATGGAAACGGTGCATAAAGCTCGCTCTGTTGCCCACAAATCTGTCTCTGTAGATTTGACTGCATTAACCCAACTAACCATTTCCCCTGTGAAGCTTGCAGTGGGTTCTTAAGGATTCTGCAGCAGCCAATCCATAAGAGAGACAAGTATGTTATACAACTGACTAGAATATGATGAGAAAAGAGTTATAACAGAGATGTGTACAAATGAAGTAGGCAGAGATGATGGCTTTGGGGAAGCTAACCAGAATTTTAAAAGCAGAACTGAAAAGAGGCCTAGAGCAAAAGCTGAGTGGGAGGATTCAATTCAATAAATTTTTTTGATCTCCAGCTACTATAAGTCAAGCTCCCTGCTAATGGGTAGAGATCTAAAGATCGCTAACACCTTAAGGAGCTCATGTACTTAAGTGCTTCCTTCCAGAAGCACTAAAGAATCTTCTTTCAGGAAGCACTAAAGAAACACGACCAGTACCCTGTGAAATTCCCTGGTTATCCCATACATTCAGTAGGTCTAGGGGAGGAATGCTACTAAATGTATAAAGTAAGTTCCTGGACATAAAACTGTTGCTAGGCCAAAGGAATACTTAATCCTTATACATCACTTCTGGTTTCAGAGGGAAAACAAAACCATTCTTTTTCTTCTTTCCAGTGAAAAATCTTTCACTCTCCTGGGACCAAGTTCAAAACGTCATATCTTCCATAATCAGATAAATTCCAAATCACTGCACGATCACTTATATGAATTTTAAGTACCTTAGTTCTTATCTTATTATCCACCACTTTCTTCTCGGTGATTTTGAAATTTTTCCAGCGAACTCAATTATTTGCATAGCTTATCTCTTCATTTCACCCAAATAAATGTGGAAGGCAGGGAACAAGTCCTCAATTTTTGCTGTTCCAAAGTCCATATCCTCCATCCCCTTCAACTGGTCTTGACTACCACCAGTGATGAGCTCACTTATTGTCCTTCACCTCTCCCCACAAAGTTGTGAACATTTCAAGTCACATTTATCTTCTTTCTTCTAATTCCTGAGAAACAGGCGTCTCTGCTTCTGTTGAAAGATAATCTTTCCACTATTTTGTGGATTTCATCTCTGTTCACGTTTCTCCAGTACCCCAATCAATTATTCTCTCTGTTTCATATATCTTCAATCTCTTTTTTATGTTGTTCTCTTTCTCTCTGTCTATAAGGAGAATCTAATCTCTCTTACCGTCAAAAGACCATTCTCCAGCCACTTCCCCAGCTCCCTCCTCCCTTTTTTTTTTTTTTTTTTTTTTGAGACGCAGTCTTGCTCTGTCCCCAGGCTGAAGTGCAGTGGTGCGATCTCGGCTCACTGCAAGCTCCGCCTCCTGGGTTCACGCCATTCTCCTGCTTCAGCCTCCCGAGTACCTGGGACTACAGGTGCCCGCCACCACACCCTGCTAATTTTTTGTATTTTTAGTAGAGACGGGGTTTCACCGTGTTATCCAGGATGGTCGCGATCTCCTGACCTCATGATCCGCACACCTCGGCCTCCCAAAATGCTGGGATTACAGGCGTGAGCCACCATGTCCAGCCTCTCTCCTTCTTTTTTGCACAACCTTATTGGAAGCTACAGTCATTGTCTTTACTCTTTCTTTCCCCAATTCTTCCTTGATGCACTGCTGTCTGGTTCCCACCCTCAAAGACTGTTCTCATACAGTTAGCAGAGTCCTCTTAAATGATAAGTCCAGCAGACTCTTTTTTTATTTCCTATCTTATTTTGGCCTTTTTATAGCTCTTGAGACTGTGGGCCACTTGTTTGTCCTTGGAATTCTCCCCGAGGTACTCTTCACTCAATAATTATTTATCAACTACTCACTACATAACATACTTCATATTAAGCCTGAGGAGCCAAATGGAAAGTAGTCATTCCTGTCTACTTACCTTGTACTCAGGTACAAGGTAAGTAGAGTGCAGAAGAAAAATTATCTCAGTCTCCTGATTCTTTTACTGAACCTTTCCACATTCCCCTTTTCCCTACAACAAAGATCTCTCTAACTTTTGGTCACACCCCATCCATGTATGTTTTCCCAATATATTTATAGCTAGATACATATACATATATACGTATTCTCTCTCTCTCTTTCTCTTTCTCTCATTAGCTAATATCCAAAGATAAGACTACTTGTCATTAACATTACCTATTTTGTATATAAATCCACATTTTAAATAGTTTTCTGGATGGCTTCCAGAAAATTACTTTGTAATGAAGCTGATAAAGGGATTAAACTTGGATAAGAAAAATGCCAACTCTGCCACTTTTTGTTTGCTTATACTTTCATTATGGATACTTATCTTCAAACTGAAATTTATTTGCAGAAATCTTTTAAGTAACTGCTTAAGTTGAACTTATATAACAGGATTTAGCATTATTGCTAATTTAGCAATATTGTGTATATACAATGCACTTAATGTTTATGAAGAGATTGGAGTAATATGCATTAGGGCTTAGGTATTTCCTGTACTAAGAAAAGATAAAACCGGGTTCAGGTGGTCAGAAAGACTAGAATCCAAGGTCCTGTGAGAAACTGGAAAAGCTGCTCTGGCATGGTTCTAGATTGCTGTGCACAGATGTCTCACTCTTGGGAATATAATAACCCTGATCAGGCAGAAATGCACAAAAATAGGTAGGTGCCACCTAGAGCACAATGGATCCCAAAAGAAGATGATGATTACGGGTAATTGGCTTAAAATAAGAGAAAGCAAATATATAATAGATTTGTCTTCTTAATGCCGCTAGTATTGGTTTTCAATTATGGCACCTGCCTATTTCTCTATAAGTAAAAAGAACAGATTTTATGATAGTGTTTTAGTCTGTTTTCACACTGCTGATAAAGCCATACCCAAAACTGGGTAATTTATTTTTAAAAAAGAGGTTTAATGGACTCACAGTTCCACCTGGCTGGGAAGGCCTCACAATCATGGCATGGTAGAAGTCAAAAGGCACCTCTTACATGGTGGCAGAGAAGAGAGAAACAGGGATTTCCCATTATAATACCATCAGATCTCGTGAGACTTATTCACTACCATGAGAACAGCATGGGGGAAACTGCCCCCATGATTCAATTATCTCCCACCAGGTCCCTCCCACAAATGTGAGAATTATGGGAGCTACAATTCAAGATGAGATTCGGGTGGGGACACAGAACCAAACCATATCATTCTGCCCCTGGCCCCTCCAAAATCTCATGTCCTCACATTTCAAAGCCAATCATGCCTTCACAACAGTCCCCCAAAGTTTTAACTCATTTCAGCATTAACTCAAAAGTTCATAGTCCAAAGTCTCACTTGAGAGAAGGCAAGTCCCTTCCACCTATAAGCCTGTAAAATCAAAAGCAAGTTAATTACTTCCTAGATACAATGGGGGTACAGGCATTGGATAAATACACCCATTCTAAATGGGAGAAATTGGCAAAATGAAGGGGCTAAAGGCCCAGTGCAAGTCCAAAATCCGGCAGGGCAGTCAAATCTTAAAGCTCCAAAATGATCTCCTTTGACTCCATGTCTCACATCCAGGTCACACTGATGCAAGAGTTGTGTTCCCATGGTCTTAGAAAGCTCCATCCCTGTGGCTTTGCAGGGTACAGCCTTCCTTCTGGCTGCTTTCATGGGGAGACATTGAGTGTGCCTTTTCCAGGCACACAGCGCAAGATGTCAGTGGGTCTACCATTCTGGGGTCTGGAGGACAGTGGCAGTCTACTAACAGCTCCACTAGGCAGTGCTCCAGTGGGGACTCTGTTTGGGGTCTCCAACCCCACAATTCCCTTCCTCACTGCCCCAGCAGAGGTTCTCATGAGGGACCTGTGCCTGCAGCAAACTTCTACCTGGACATCCAGGCATTTCCATGCATCTTCTGAAATCTAGGTGGAGGTTCCCAAACCTTAATTCTTGATTTCTGTGGACCCACAGGTTCAACACCACATAGAAGCTGCCAAGGCTTGGGGCTTGCACCCTCTGAAGCCATGGCTGGAGCCACACCCTGGCACCTCCTAGCCATGACTAAAGCATCTGGGATGCAGGGCACCAAGTCCCTAGGCTGCACACAACAGGGGTCCCTGGTCCTGGCCCAGGAAACCAAACTTTCCTCCTAGGCCTGTGATGGGAGGGGCTGCCACAAAGGTCTCTGACATGCCCTGGAGACATTTTCCCATTATCTTGGCAATTAACATTTGGCTCCTTGTTACTTATGCAAATTTCTGCAGCAAGATTGAACTTCTCCTCAGAAAATGGGTTTTGCTTTTCTATCGCATAGTCAGGCTACAAATTTTCCAAACTTTTATCCTCTGTTTCCCTTTTAAAACTACATGCTTTTAACAGCACCCAAGTCAGCTCTTGAATGGTTTGCTGCTTAGAAATTTCTTCCTCCAGGTACCCTAAATCATCTCTCTCAAGTTCAAAGTTCCACAAATCTCTAGGGCAGGGTCAAAATGTCACCAGCCTCTTTGCTAAAACATAGCAAGAGTCACCTTTATTCTAGTTCCCAACAAGTTTCTCATCTCCATCTGGGACCACTTCAGCCTGGATTTCATTGTCCATATCATTATCAGCATTTTGGTCAAAGCCATTCAACAAGTCTCTAGGAAGTTCCGTACTTTCCCACATTTTCCTGTCTTCTTCTGAGCCCTCCAAACTGTTTCAACTTCTGCCTGTTACCCAGTTGCAAAGTCGCTTCCACATTTTCAGGTATCTTTACAGCAACACCCCACTCTACCAGTACCAATTTACTGTAATTAGTCCATTTTCACACTGCTAATAAAGACATACCCAAGGCTGGGTAATTTATAAAGAAAAAGAGGTTAATGGACTCAGAGTTCCATTGGCTGAGGAGACCTCACAATCATGGCAGAAGGCAAAAAGCATGTCTTACACGGCAGCGGAAAAAAGAGAAAGAGGACCAAGCAACAGGGGTTTCCCCTTATAAAACCATCAGCTCTCATGATACTTATTCATGGGGGAAATCATCCCCATGATTCAATTATTTCCCACTGGGCCCCTCCCACAACACATGGGAATTATGGGAGATACAATTCAAGATGAGATTTGGGTGGGGACACAGCTAAACCATATCAGATAGGAAGGACACCCATGGTGGAACCAAGCAGTGCTCCCACTGAATATTCCTCATGCCCAGGCATAAATGGAGGGCCAACAGGAAGGCCATGTGAGAAAACCTCTACACAAGAATGTTGGTGGTCAGGACACACAAGAGGTCTCCAGTGTAAGACACACTGCTGACTAACAAGTTTACACCCTGAATCCCCAGAAAGACTCCAGAGTGAAGAAGGCATTCAGCCTAACGAAGAAAGAAATCAAAGTGCTCAATCTAGTATGAACATAGAGATCAGAATGGTAGGTAAAAATGTGGTAGAGGCTTCCAGTTGTTCACCAAAATTTGCTATCCCTGCTTCCACAGCGGTAGACCTTAAAAACTGGCCACCTGGTTGGAGACTACTTTCCCTGCCTATCTTTGCCATATAAGTAAATTATCATCAATGGAAAATGAGAGGAAGTAGTTGGACAGTTTCTGTCTTAACTATTTAATAAAATAACTGTCTTGATCTTGTACTCATTCCTTTCTTGAAATCTACATCACGGTTGTACCCATGCCACAATTTCAATCACAGTGCCAAGATCAGTGCACTTGGAGACAGCAGAGCAACAAGATGGAAGAATCTGGGAATCCCTGAATGACCTCATAGAGCAGACTAACTCTACTAAATTGGAATACTCACTGCAGTACTGTTACATGACAATGAAACTATCTTCTTAGAATCACTCTACATTGTTTTGATATCTTTGTTGTAGTAGCTTAGCCCATACCCTAAATGATACCAAAGAAAAATTGAATGTATTATAAGATAATTTCTGTTAACTGTTACCTCCCTGAATCCTCCCAATTTTGTGTAGCCTGAGGAAATTTTGATTGATTATATGTGGTCACAGAGGCAGTCCAGTACAGTGGAAAGAGCACTGGAGTCAAATAGACTTTGACTGAAGTCTCAGCTTGACCTCTAAACACTTTGATCAAGTTACTTAAATGTTCCAAGCTAAAGTTCACCTATAAACTGAGGATAATAACTCTATAGCAGGGATATTGGGAGAATTAAATAAGGTAATATATAACATAACACAGTCTTAGGAAAGAGTAGTATTTTCACAAGTGACAGTATCCTGCCTTTCATCCTTTCTTCTGGAAGCTCAAATCTAGGAAAAAGCAAACATGTCGTGACTCCTAAGGCAGAATCCATTACTAAAAATGTTAGGTCAAGCCAGGCATGGTGGCTCATGCCTGTAATCTCAACACTTTGGGAGTCCAAGGCAGGAGGATCATTTGAGGCCAGGAGTTCAAGACCAGCCTGGGCAATATAGCAAGACCCTGTCTCCACAAAACATTTAAAAATTAGCCAAGCATGGTGGTGCACACCTGTAGTCCTAGCTACTTGCAAGGCTAAGGCAGAACAACAGCTTGAGTCCAGGTGTCTGGAGCTGCAATGAGCTATGAGCACAATACTGCACTCCAGCCTGGGTGACAGAGTGAGACCCTGTCTCTAAAAATAAATAAATAAATAATTTTAGCTCCAATGCTACAAATCAGCATTCTTCACCTATCCATTGGACCAGCTTCCCCATCCAATATTCTCCAGCTCCCTATCTCCTACAACTCAAGACATCAAAGACCTGTAGTTCCTGTGACAGTGGCATCCCTGGACCCACGTGTTCCTGTAACAGAAAGCAAGAAGGAGGAGGATGTGGACTACGGAAGATAGATAAGAAAATGTTCCCTATAAAACGTAAAACAAATGGATGTGTGCCCACAGCTTTGGTCTAAGTGATGCCTAGACATTCATGGGTTCCATATCCATGTGCTTTATATGACTTCACTGGAGCCCAGGGCTAAAGTCACATTCCACAAGCATTTACTTTGAGTCTGTTCCATCAATCTCTAATTCACAATAGATGCAAAGATAAAAATGGCAAAGTCTCTGCTCTTTTAGAGCTCACAATTTAATGAGGGAAATATAAACATATAAAAATCTGTAATATGGATAGACTCTGAAAAGTGCTATAATATTAGATCAAACAAGGTAGAGTATGAGCTAAGCTAAGCTACTATAACAAAGAGAACCAAGATAGAGAGGTTTAAAGATAGTTTATTTCACTATCACGGAATGTTTGATATGGACATGTGGGGCAGGGAGAAGTTGCCTAGAATAAGTAATATTATGAAGGTGGTAAAATTTGTCCTTGTGGTCTTAACACTTCTTTTTTATATTTTAAGGTATAACCCCTTCATAAACTTCTATTATAAGTGTTCGATATCCTGATATTTCTTTCTCCATGCCAGAACGTACTTTCAGAAAAAGCTGAAATATTCTTTATAGTAGGATGTAAATAACTGATAAGGCTTAATATGGTACCATTGCCAGGAACTTTAGTCTTTTCATAGATCACAACATATTTAAAGCCAATAGAATATATCACAGCATTTTGAACATCACTGAGCAGTACTCAGGCAGAGATCTGTGAGCTTGGAAATGAAGCACCTACTCTTATAACCTACCTGAAAAGATGTTTACTGTTGCCTGTCTTGGTGAAAGAGCAATAAGGGACTTTGAGTTTGGGAGAAAGAATTCAGAAGAATAGTTAAAACCTCCAGTCCCAAGAACAGACCTCCCCTCTACCCCCAACCACTTTTAAACACAGACACTAGGGACAAACTGACCATATACTTTGAAGATTACAGTAGATCTTGAACTAGTAAAGAGAATGTATCATATGAGGTTAATAGAATCAGAAATTTTGGCCAGTGAAGCTTTATCATGTCTGTCTTAAAACATTCATTTTGACAAAATGTTTCTTCTTGAACTTAGGTAATTTTTGCCGTCGTTTAAAATAAAAGTCTGACCATTCTTCTTTTGTAAGAGGCAGACTTGGAAATAGTGTTGATCATTACTTAAATTGCTGTCCCCTCAGGAGTTAGTTTGATTTCCAAACGAAAAAACTTAATATAATTCTTGTCATTCACTTAAAATTTACTGTCTATTTCTCATTGTGATTATCTTTAATAGTATGATATTTTTTATTTTATCTCTCACACCATAGTATTTCATTTACTTTTAAAATGGTCGTCTCATCAGGTTCTAAGATCAGGTTGCTTATTTGTCAGGCAAAAATACTCATGGATTCTAAATTATATTTTCTCCACAGCATGTTATTATGAAGTCACCAGTTTAGTATTTGACCTCAAATAACACTGAGGTCCATTATGTTAATATGCACTCTCACTGTAGTTTAAGTTCATTACAGAGTATTCTGAAAGATCCAAATTTATTTGTAACTCATGGTTGAGCTCCCATTTTAAATCCTCTAGCTGTTTAGAGTCACAGCAAAACTAGCAACTTGCCTTTCAACATTTGCAATAGCATAATGTGGCTTTCCACAAGCCACACTTGTTTTTAAAAGTATGTGCTAAAGTGGCTGACTCACCATTCTGAGATGCTCTGGCATTGTATTACCCACCCCCCACCACAAAAATTTTTTTTCTTTATCTCATACCTCAAATTACAGGTTATTTGTAGCAGACAGTTCATCTATGATACTAATTCCTGGCAACTCAATAAAAGCTTTTTAGTAACATGTTTTTCTTAATCGAATATTGTGTTGCTTTTATAACATCTACAAACTAATTGATAAATAATCTCATACTTTTAATCATTTTACTTTGGAACATACTCTATTTATTCTCCACACTAAAATATTGGGCAAAAAAAAACTTTTATAAGAAGTGCAGAAATAAAATTGCTAAAGTCTAATTATAAAACAAAAATATTTGGGGTTTGATTTTAAATGTTTTAATTAGAAAAGGAAAAGCAGTTTTAAGTGCAGCTTGCTACATAGCCATATTCATATCAACATATATTATTATGTTAACACAATAATAACTCTTTGCCCTTTTCATATGGAAAATAGATTGTGAAAAAGAGAATGACCTTTGTTCTACCAAATGTTAAACAATAAAAGCATATCGTTTTGTCTGACCATTTAAGACCCTTGATCACTTTTAAAACTCAACAATGCTTAGATACAGTTAAAAAGTCTTAATTCTTTGTAGTCTGTGCTACACATACAAAGATTACACAGATTTTTTTTCTGAAACTTTTAAATTACTTTCTAGTTTCACTAGAAACAACAGGTGTAACATTATATTTCCACCACAAGGTGTCAGTCCACGGTAATTTAATCTTCAAAGGGCTTTAAAATAATCCATGGAAAGTCAGTGACTACAGAAAATACTCTTTGTTTTTTTTGTTTTTTTTTTGAGACGGAGTCTCCCTCTGTTGCCCAGGCTGGAGTGCAGTGGCGCGATCTTGGCTCACTGCAAGCTCCGCCTCCCGGGTTCACGCCATTGTCCTGCCTCAGCCTCCCAAGTAGCTGGGACTACAGGCGCCAGCCACGACGCCCGGCTAATTTTTTGTATTTTTAGTAGAGACGGGGTTTCACCGTGTTAGGATGGTCTTGATCCCCTGACCTCGTGATCCACCCGCCTCGGCCTCCCAAAGTGCTGGGATTACAAGCGTGAACCACCGCGCCCGGCCGAAAATACTTACATTAAAACATGAACAGTCTTCGGTGCCCTAGCAGTGAATAAAAAACAATCATGGAAAATGTGGTTGAGCGTTTATTTTCCTTTGCGTTTTCTACTCAGCTTAGTCCTGAGAATGTTGTATACCAAATCCCCAGAATTTTGCAATTCATGTCTCAGACACTATCTTGAGGCTGGTTCCAACGGAGAGAAGTAAATCCCCTGCTCAAGTTGTCTTTTTCTAAAACTTTGGAATATTAACAGTTTACTTTAGGTTTGGAATACTTCATTGAGCTAGGATATGGGAAGCTGCACTTAAAAGCTGAGGCAAGGAAGGGAGGGACGGAGTAAACATGGGGTTTAAGTTTTTTTTTTTTCGGCTGGGGAGCAGGGTTTGTGCGATTAAAGGTACACAGTTTGAACAATTCAGGGAGCAAGTCACTCTCAGAAATTCAGCTTCGGATTCCTCAAACTGTCAGTCACAGCCACTTCAGGACGGGCTGTTAGGTTTTAAATACGCTGGCTGGGCGCGGTGGCTCACACCTGTAATCTCAGCACTTTGGGAGGCCGAGGCGGGTGGATCACGAGGTCAGGAGTTCAGGACCAGCCTGGCCAAGATGGTGAAACCTCGTCTCTACTAAAAATACAAAAATTAGCCGGGCACAGTGGTAGGCGCCTGTAATCCCAGCTACTCGGGGGGCTGAGGCAGGAGAATTGCTTGAACCCGGGGTTGGAGGTTGCAGTAAGCCAAGATCGCGCCACTGTACTCCAGCCTGGGCGACAGAGCGCGACTCCGTCTCAAAATAAATAAAATAAAATAAAATAAAAATAAATAAGCTAACGTGTGGGAGGGTTTGTAATCTCTAAACGGTCTATCTCAAAGTGTGATCTGGGAATGCTTCCATATCTCATGGGAACTTGTTAGAAATGAGAAACTCAGACCCCATCCCAGACATACTGAACCGGAAACTGTGGGTGGACAGCCCAACAATCGGTGTTTTAATAAGCCCCGGGGTAATCTTATACACGCTAAAGTTTGAGAACCACTGCTCTAGAGAAATGCACAAACGTTCCTTAGTGGACATTAAACAAAAGGCGAGGGGTTGGAAGGCGCGGAACGGACCTCAAGGGCAGGGCAGAGGGCATTTGAGAGGAAACTGGGAGAGGCCGGAGTGCGACAGGGAGAGTCTTAGCCTCTGAGGACGGTCCCGAACCCTGCGGACGCAGGGCGCCAACAGGTGGCGCTGGACGCGCAACCGACAAGGAGGCGGGGCCTGCAGCAGGCGTGGAGGCTCCGCGCTCTGGAGGCTCAGGCGCCGCGTGGGGCCGGCACCTCCGGGTAGCAGCGGCAGCCGAGACTCACGGTCAAGCTACGGCGAGGAGTGGGTGAGTCCCTTGAATCGTTCTCACTGGCTGCTTGCTCCTCGAGTCCGCCCGCGTGTCCCTGCAAGGCTGGGCGCCGGCTCCCAGTCTTGGGAAGGGTGTAGTGGGTCGCACGCCTTCTCGTGACCTGGACGGCGGCCCTCCTGGGCGAGCGCTGCTCAATTCTACCCTTATGCACGGCTCTGGGGCGCGCTGCCTTCCAGCCCAGCTGGGTTGTGGCCGGGCCGGGGATTGGGGGGAGCCAGGGACTCACATGAAGCCTTTTCGCTAGGGGCTTAAGGTTGTGATAGATTGTTTGTGCTCAGGTTGCATTTTGATGGCAAGTTTTTTAACGTGGCAAAGTCGCCAGAGTTTGCTGTGCATTGACGAATGACTGGTGCACAGTACTTAAAATCGTGCTACTTCTCGTCTTCGGGTTTCCTGGTAACAGAGGTTTTCATTTTTAGTCCTTAGAACACTGGCCCTACTCTTTCAGGATCTGGGTGGGGTTCAGGTTCCCTCCAAAATAGTCAATCAAGGCTTTAAATATGTAATTCTGGTCAAATCCACTGGAAGGAGTTTGTAGACATAAATTTTTTGTACACTTCCAAATTTCTTACTTTGTTACTTTTGTAAACTACATTTCCCTCCACATCCTGACGTGTAATAAAAGGTTATTCATTTAACATGAATGTTAAGCACGGAGGGAAAGCAATGCTTAAAAAGAAAAACAGCACAGTGAAAAAAAACCAAAAAACTCGACTTCACTTAGTTAAATGTAAAACAAGTGTGCACTTGAAAGTATAAAAGGTTGGAAATGCAATGCAACCCACAGTGTATTCCGGGCATTGGGTTTCTTCATATTCTCAACTGTGGGACATAAATATGAGTCAGTTGGGCTGTGCCAACATTTAGGAACACCAGGGCAGCCATCCTGGTACAGCAAAACAGCAGTCGCATTAGAAATATGCTTCACTTTTTTAAAAGGGGGTGAAAGAGAACTTTGGGTCGAATTCTGGAGTTCCTAACATTTTAACACTAGGTTGTTTTCTGTTATTTTTCTTTTTATGAAAAGATTTTACTGTAGAACTGAAATTACATTTTGGTTAATGTCTGATGGAAACCAACAAATTTATTTGACTCATAGTTTATTTTCCTGGCTTATGGGCATAGAGTTGACTGTGGGCCACACAGTCAACAAGCTTCCTCACTGTCATGGGCTTTTCCTTGGCTTTGCTCTTGAGTGTGGTCTCCTTACCATGCAGACAAATGGCTGGGTAACTCTCCAGGGCCACCCTGGTTTTCCACCCAGACTCCGTTTGTAGTGGCCATCAGTCAGCAAACACTGCCAACCTGCTAGCTACCCCAGGACTGGGTCTAGAAGACAGCGCTGAGCCTTTTCCTCTACTCCCCTTCCCATGCCACTATCTGCCTATAAAACTTTATCCTCCTCTAGGATACATCGCTCTACCATGCAGTTGAAATGCCTGCCTTCTCTCCTAGACCTCAAGGTTTTTCGGAGCAGAGGCTTTATCTCATTTAACTTTGCATTCCTCCTGCCTTACACTGTTGTTCACAATATAGTTAATGAATTCATATTGAATAAATGTAGGTGGATTTGTTAGCATCCTTACCATCCTGCAACTCTCAAAGTTAAAAGATCTTCTAAACATAGTGAATTATTTCTTACATTTGATTATAGTAGGTGACACTTCCATTCCTAGCACCTCCCTCCCCCACCCCACAAACTATTATGTTGGTGATATGGTTTGGAGCTGTGTCTCCCCCTCGGATCTCATGTTGAAATGTAACCCCCAGTGCGGGAGCTGGGGTCTGGTGGGAGGTGATTGGACCATGGGAGCAGTTTCTCATGGTTTAACACCATCCCCCCTTGGTGCTGTTGTCACGTTAGTGCAGGGGTCCCCAACCCCCTGGCCGCAGACTGGTATCAGTCAGTGGCCTGTTAGGAACTGGGCTGCACAGCAGTGGGGGAGCGGCAGGCCAGCGAGCATTACTGCCTGAGCTCCACCTCCTGTCAGATGAATGGTGGCATTAGATTCTCATAAGTGCACGAACCCTATTGCAAACTGCACATGCAAGGGATCTAGGTTGTGTGCTCCTTATGAGAATCTAACTATTGCCTGATGATCTGAGGTGGAACAGTTTCACCTCGAAACCCTATCCCCCTTCCCCTACTTGGAAAAATTGTCTTCCACGAAACCAGTCCCTGGCGCCAAAAAGGTTGGGGACCACTGCGATAATGTAAGACGCCTGCTCCCACTTCACCTTCCGCCATGACTATAAGCCCTCTGAGGCCTCCCCAGAAGCAGATGTTGCCATGCTTCCTTTACAGCCTGTGGAACCATGAGCCAATTAAATCTCCTTTCTTTATAATAATTACCCAGTCTCAGGTATTTCTTTATAGCAGTGCGAGAACAGCCTAATACAGTTGGTTAAGTCACCAAATGACTTGGAATAATGCTTCTTAAGGAGACAGAGTGTCATTTCCTCCAGAGCAGGCATGAGTGTCATTTCTATTTTTCCTCTTTAATGTTGGTCACAGAGTTGGGTTCATAAATACTTGATGATTGGCATATGCTTTACTCAGAATTCTTTTACATGCCAGTGGTGAACACCCGAATCACACTGACTTAAACCAAAAAAAAAAGGAAATGTGCTGACTGTCTAACTGAAAAATTCAGGATCTAGTCTCAGGGACTCTAAATACTGAAATATGCCACCAGGACTCTTCTGTGTCTTTATCTGCTTCTTGTTCTGCTTCCATGTTGGCTTTCTTCTTTTCTAATGAAAACATCTTCCTTCTTAGAGCATGGAGAAAAAAGCATGGCAGGCTTATACTGTCCTATCTTAACAAAATGTTAAATATATCTCATCTCTCTCTTCCACTTCCATATATAAATATCAGAGAATGACCATGGTTTAAGTAGGGTTCTGTGCCATCGCTAAGCCAATCAATGGGAGAACAGGAAACTGATTGCCCAGGCCTGAGTCATATACCCACTTCTGTGACCAGGGAATGAGCGTTACTATTTTGCGCAACCTCCCAAAATCACATTGGAGGGAGGAAGGGCATTTCTCCAAATGGAGGAAATGTTTAAATCAGAAAAGAATGTGGGCAAACTAAAACAACAAATATCTTCATCATGAATGTTCCGTAATTTTGAAATAGATAATATCTGGAAAATATTCCAAGAGTACCTCAACAAAGTAAATGTTGGCATATGTAAAAGCAACTCGTTATTCTTTGTTATGGTTAAACCTTTAAAACTTGGAGAATGTTTTAAGAACAGTCATGTCTCTTCATGACAGGATACATTCTGAGAAATTCATTGTAAAGCGGGATTTCATTGTTGAGGAAACATCATAGAATGTACTTACATAAACTTAGATGGTGCAGCCTCCTACATACTTAGGCTAGATGGTATAGTCTATTGCTCCTAGGCTACTCATCTGTATAGTATGTTACTGTGCTGAATACTGTGGGCAGTTGAAACTCAATAGTAAGTACTTGTGTATCTAAACATAGAAAAGGTATAGTAAACATACATATATTGTATAAAAGATAAAAAATTGTATATTTGTACAGGACGCTTACTATGAATGGAACTTGCAGAACTGAAAGTTGCTCTGGGTGAGTCAGTGAGTAGTGAGTGACTGTAAAGGCCTGGGACATTACTGTACACTACTATAGACTTTATAAACACTGTACACTAAGGCTACCCTACATTTATTGAAAAATTTTTTTCTTTAATAATAAATTAGCTTACTGTAACTTTTTTACTTTATTAACTTATTATTTTTACTCTTTTGTAATAACACTTAGCTTAAAACATAGTCACATTGTACAGCCATACAAAATATTTTCTTTGTTTATTTACTTACTCCTTAAGCTTCTTTTCTATTTCTAATTTTTTTTTCTTTTTAGACTTTTTTGTTGAAACTAAGACACAAACACACACATTAGCCTGGGCCTACCTAGGGTCAGGATCATCAGTATCACTGTCTTCCACCTCTATATCTTGTCCCACTGGAAGGTCTTCAAGGGCAGTAACAGGCATGGAGCTGCCATCTTCTATGATAACAATGCCTTCTTCTGGAAGACCTCCTGAAGGACCTGCCTAGGGCTGTTTACAGTTAGCTCTTTTTTTGTAAGTAGACGGAGTACACTTCACAATAATAATAAAAAGTATAGTATTGTAAATACTAGGCAATAGGAATTTTTTTGCTCCATTATAATCTTATGGGACCACTGTTACATATGCAGTCAGTCATTGACCAAAATGTTATGTGACACATCACTGTATTTTAAACTATTCCTGGAAACAGCTTTCCACCTAAAAAAGTACTACGTGGTCTAAAATTCAGAAACACTTGGGATATTTTCTGTCAATCAAATTGTTGTATAATCTGTTTTTCTCATTGAATTTCATAAAGTGTAAATTGAAGATGTGTTCCTCTGGAAATAAATTCAGAACTAATAAAAACAATGAATAGTACTGTGACATATGTTTTCTTTCCCTAAAAAATGTTACACCAATCCTGGATGAGGATCTGTGAGTTTGCTAAGGAAAAGATTCTTTTATCAAGTGAGAAATTTGAAAAGTTGTTTTCCACAGGGTTGACCAGAAGACTGGGCACATCATTAATTCGGCACAACTCACCAT
This sequence comes from Pongo abelii, assembly GCF_028885655.2. Classification (NCBI taxonomy): domain Eukaryota; kingdom Metazoa; phylum Chordata; class Mammalia; order Primates; family Hominidae; genus Pongo; species Pongo abelii. Next base: position 86,176,616 of record NC_071991.2, on the reverse strand, counting down.
TCCCATTGGAAACATACTAGCAATTCACATCTTCCAAACAAGGACCAACCTCTTACTCCAAAAGAAAAATGGTACTCTGAAAATACTGTTTCAGACTCCAGTGTCAACCCCAAAATTCTGTTAAACATAAATCTTATATCAGCTACCTCCAGCCTCCACTGATGACATTATTACTCTCAATATAATGCATTCCTAATTATATTTGCCATTGAAAGGATTTGGCTTTCCTCCAGATGGAAAGCTGAAATTAAATCTTCCTAAAGTAAAAGGCAACTTCTGACCCTTTGTAATCCATACAGGCACCTGGGTTATTCACTGAACAAATAAGTGGATAAAGAAGAGCAGTTACTGTTGATAAGAGGGCATTGGTTTGAAACTTACAGATTATAATATGAAGTTAAATGTATAAATCAGTCACTATTTCAATTTTTATTGTACTTTATCTCCATTCTAGTCTTTAAGCAAGTCAATTTTTTATATTGTTACATCAAACATTCACATCATAAGTAGAATAGACATGAAAATAATTATTTTTATTTTTACAGGTGGCTGAAGCCATACTATTTTATAGAATTAATGGAAAGCAGAAAAGATATCACAAACCAAGAAGAACTTTGGAAAATGAAGCCTAGGAGAAATTTAGAAGAAGATGATTATTTGGTAAAATATTAATAATAACAATAATAAATAATAATTTACATCTTTAAACATAATTCAGATGCCATTCTGTATCTCCTAGTGTTATGAAAGTGATTTTTCACCCTAGTCTGCTGATGTCTGGACTTGGATTACTGTCACTGATACTGTGAAGGACAGAGTAGCATATGTGAGAGAAATAGTACCTTCACTGATTGTCAGGGACTTAGCTGAATAACCTTGAATAAGTTACTGAAAATCTGGGGTCTTAGTTTGTTTATACCATGAAAGCCTTGGACCAGATCATCCCCAAGGCCCTTCCAATTCTTTCTAACAGTCTATAGTTCTAAGTTAAAAAAAAAAAATCATCAATGCCCATATAACAGTAATTTTGTAAGCAAGCATTTTTGTCATAGACACAATGGCAGCTTACCAAGAGATCATCTAGTAAATTGATGATTCACTGTATAACCAAATAAATCTACTTTTGGATAAGAATCACTTGTTCCACTTTTGGTCAAACACAGGATTAAGTGTTTCTTACTACATTTTTTGACTGAAAAAGTGGCAGAAATTTTGGTTCCAAACTTCCAAATTATCTCAATGGAAGTTTTAGCAGAAATTATTTATTTAATCTTAATAATTTTAATAGGGAAAAGTAATTAATAAATTACAAGCATATACTTTATGAGTAACAATGTGCATAAAATGAAATAATTTCATTTTTCAAGTTAACTGTCTTACCTGTCTGAAGCATGTATTTCTTTTGTCCTAAAGACAAAAGTCTTTCAGTGCCACATAGACTATGCTATCTTCAACTAACCAGTACTCAAAAGCAAGATTCTGAATGCCCTTATTCAATGAGAAGCACAATGATTGAGCAATAAGTAATTAGTTCAAGAGATATCCCATTGTTTTGTTCAATTTTAAGATGTTAATTTTCTTTCCTTTGTAGCATAAGGACACGGGAGAGACCAGCATGCTAAAAAGACCTGTGCTTTTGCATTTGCACCAGACAGCCCATGCTGATGAATTTGACTGTCCTTCAGAACTTCAGCAAACACGGGAACTCTTTCCACAGTGGCACTTGCCAATTAAAATAGCTGCTATTATAGCATCTCTGACTTTTCTTTACACTCTTCTGAGGGAAGTAATTCACCCTTTAGCAACTTCCCATCAACAATATTTTTATAAAATTCCAATCCTGGTCATCAACAAAGTCTTGCCAATGGTTTCCATCACTCTCTTGGCATTGGTTTACCTGCCAGGTGTGATAGCAGCAATTGTCCAGCTTCATAATGGAACCAAGTATAAGAAGTTTCCACATTGGTTAGATAAGTGGATGTTAACAAGAAAGCAGTTTGGGCTTCTCAGTTTCTTTTTTGCTGTACTGCATGCAATTTATAGTCTGTCTTACCCAATGAGGCGATCCTACAGATACAAGTTGCTAAACTGGGCATATCAACAGGTAAGATGACAATGTTGACACTGTTACTAATAAAAAGTCTAAGTCACCTAACAAATTAATCATTTCTCATTGTAATATCAATACCCCAACCCTGTTGAAACTCTGTGTTGAAAAAGTCATCTATTTTAAAATTTTTATTATAATTACACTAGGGCTTGGTTGTCAGTCGGTTTTATATTGAGAAATGTTTTTTAAGCTGAAAATAAGGTACAACTTTAGCAACATAAGAAACATTTTGTTCATGGACAAGGCCATATTTCAAACTTCTACCACCCTCACAAGATTACTTTTTAATATTGTTGTTCTTCTCCTTGTTTACCACATATGCATGCACATTACAGTTCTATCCAAGTAAACCATCAAATAATTATTAGAAAATTAATAGATTATGGAAATGTTGCATTCAAGAAAAAAAGTGATAGCTCCTATGTCATTTGTCTTAGAGGAATGCAAAAAAAAAAAAAAAAGAAAGAAAGAAAAAGTCATAAATTTGTGGAGACCTGTTATCAGGGCTTCATAGTAGACACAGGGAAGAGTGTAGAAGGAGATTCACATTCAGGAAATAACTGTTGTTTGCATTTCTTCTTTCTTTATTTACCTTCTGGTAGGTCCAACAAAATAAAGAAGATGCCTGGATTGAGCATGATGTTTGGAGAATGGAGATTTATGTGTCTCTGGGAATTGTGGGACTTGCAATACTGGCTCTGTTGGCTGTGACATCTATTCCATCTGTGAGTGACTCTTTGACATGGAGAGAATTTCACTATATTCAGGTAAATAATATATAAAATAACCCTAAGAGGTAAATCTTCTTTTTGTGTTTATGATATAGAATATGTTGACTTTACCCCATAAAAAATAACAAATGTTTTTGTACTTGTTCCAATTAGTAATGTGCTCTCCTGTTGTTTTCTGTATTGCTTCTAATTAGGACAGGTGTTTCCTAGACATAAATAAAAGGCATTAAAATATTCTTTTTTTTTTTTTTTTTGAGATGTAGTCTCGCTCTGTTGCCCATGCTGGAGTACGGTGGCACGATCTCGGCTCACTGCAACCTGCGCCTCCTGGGTTCAGGCGATTCTCCTGCCTCAGCCTCCTGAGTAGCTGGGATTACAGGCACCCATCACCATGTCCAGCTAATTTTTGTATTTTTAGTAGACACAGGGTTTCCCCATGTTGGCCAGGCTGGTCTCGATCTCCTGACCTCAAATGATCCGCCCACCTCGGCCTCCCAAAGTGCTGGGATGACAATCGTGAGCCACCACGCTCAGCCTGCTCTTTCTAATATTTGAAACTTGTTAGACAATTTGCTACCCATCTAATGTGATATTTTAGGAGTCCAATATGCATGGTTTATTAGTTCTTAAAAAATAAAAATATTCTTTTACCTGTCACCTGAATTTAGTAATGCCTTTTATGTTACACAACTTAGCACTTTCCAGAAACAAAAACTCACTCCTTGAAATAATAGAGTTTTTATCTACCAAAGATATTCTAGTGTCTCATTTCAAAGGCTGCTTTTTCCAGCTTACATTTTACATACTTACTTATTTGAAGTTTCTAAATACTCTTGTAATTTTAAAACTATCTCAGATTTACTGAGGTTTATCTTCTGGTGGTAGATTATCCATAAGAAGAGTGATGTGCCAGAATCACTCTGGGATCCTTGTCTGACAAGATTCAAAGGACTAAATTTAATTCAGTCATAAACACTGCCAATTACCTTTTATGGGTAGACATCTTTGGAAATTTCCACAAGGTCAGACATTCCCAACTATCCCTTCTACATGTCCACACGTATACTCCAACACTTTATTAGGCATCTGATTAGGCTGGAAAGTATGCCTCCATTTGAATTAGTCCAGTGTGGCTTAGAGTTGGTACCACATTCTCACAGAATTTCCTAATTTTGTAGGTTCAGCCTGATAGCCATTGGAGTTCTTTGGTCCTCATTAAATAGCTTTCTTCACACATTGCTCTGCCTGTTACACATATGATGAACACTGCTTTTTAGACTTCATTAGGAATTTAGGACTGCATCTTGACAACTGAGCCTATTCTACTATATGCACAATACCTAGCCCATAATAGGTATACAATACACATTTGGTAAAATTAATTTTCAACCAATGACATGTATTTTTCAACTAGTAACCTAGAAATGTTTCATTTAAAATCTGAGAACTGGTTACACTACAAGTTACCTTGGAGATTCATATCTGAAAACGCAAACTTAGCTATTTGATTGTATTCACTGGGACTTAAGAATGCGCCTGAATAATTGTGAGTTAGATTTGTTCTGGCAGGCTAATGACCATTTCCAGTAAAGTGAATAGAGGTCAGAAGTCATATAAAAGAGGTGTTGTCAGAACACTGTTAAGATTACATAGGTGAACAACTATTTTTAAGCAACTTTATTTGTGTAGTGACAAAGCATCCCAATGCAGGCTGAAATGTTTCATCACATCTCTGGATCTCTCTATTTTGTGCAGACATTGAAAAAATTGTTCATATTATTTCCATGTTATCAGAATATTTGATTTTTTAAAAACATAGGCCAAGTTCATTCACTTCATTATTCATTTATCAAAATCAGAGTGAATCACATTAGTTGCCTTCACAATTGATAAAGATCACTGAAGTCAAATTGATTTTTGCTATAATCTTCAGTCAATCTACCTATATTTAATTGAGCATTAAAATGTGCAAATCATTGTGTTGATTCTGCAGGGATCCTGTTATAAGTAAGACTCAGTCCCTTATTTTAGGTATCTTGTGATAAGCAGAATTAAGACAAACACACAAGAGACAAAGCACAAAAAATAAATATGATAAGGGGATGAACAAAATGGTGGAGAAAGAGTAGACAAAGTTTTTGATCACCTGCCTTCAAAGAAAGGCTGTGAATTTTGTTCACTTAGATAGCTTGGAGATAAGAAATTACCCAAAAGTAAGGTGAGGAGGACAGGCAAAAAGAGTAGAAAGATGTGAATGGACATTGTTGAGAAATGTGATAGGAAAACAATCATAGATAAAGGATTTCCAAGCAACAGAGTATATCCAGATGAGATAGGATGGGATAAACTCTTATTGAACCAATCTTCACCAATTTTGTTTTTCTTTTGCAGAGCAAGCTAGGAATTGTTTCCCTTCTACTGGGCACAATACACGCATTGATTTTTGCCTGGAATAAGTGGATAGATATAAAACAATTTGTATGGTATACACCTCCAACTTTTATGATAGCTGTTTTCCTTCCAATTGTTGTCCTGATATTTAAAAGCATACTATTCCTGCCATGCTTGAGGAAGAAGATACTGAAGATTAGACATGGTTGGGAAGACGTCACCAAAATTAACAAAACTGAGATATCTTCCCAGTTGTAGAATTACTGTTTACACACATTTTTGTTCAATATTGATATATTTTATCACCAACATTTCAAGTTTGTATTTGTTAATAAAATGATTATTCAAGGATCTTGATGTTTCTCTTTGTATATGTGTGATGAGTTTGAAATATTTGTATTTCCTTGCAGATTTTATTCAAAGCAAAAAAAAACTTTTTAATACGAATCTCTAGCACTTTCTCTATGATAAAAGTAAGCGTGACAAAAAAATCACATCTGATTTGTCAGATTATGTAGCATTATAAATAATCAAGGGCTTTGAAATACCAGTTGTTGCTACCCATTATACAGGTATCATTAGCTATGAAAAGATAATTTTATCTGAATCTACAACAAAAGCGTAATAAGCATTTATTTACGATTGTTAAAGAACTTTCATTTGTCTGTACCCAGGTTTTACTCATGGAACACCTATCTCCAAAAACACTCAGACTATCTCTATACAAGTAAAGCAGCACAGTAATATCAGATACATAGCCAGGCAAAATTAAACTCAGGCTATCCAGGAGAAAAAAGTAAATTCAATAATTTCCACCTGAGTTGTGTATAGTTCAGTTTAACTTACTTTAATGCATTGGTAAAAGTATAACATAAAACATTTCCTGAAAGAACAAACTGTATATTAGCTGTCAGGACTTGCTAACTCAACTGTTTGCTTCAGAGGTTTTTCATAATTAGCAAAAGTAATCATAAGCTTTATCTTTCATAGTGGTGAGCCATTTATTATTAAAGACAATAGAGCTAATGGTGCAAATTAGGAAAATCGATTAGGCTATTCAGTAAGTGGAGTCCAGTTTTTCTATTTTTTGTTCTATTGCAAAGGATGGTTATTCATTATTACATGGGGGATAAGGAACCTCCTTGGGCACAAATTTGAACTCTGCATTATTGGAGTTCAGACATACAGAGACATATTTGCAGGCAGTGAAGAAAGGAGTTGAGAGCAGCAATTCTGAACTGGAGCCAGGGCAGACAAGAGTGCCCTTGAGAAAAAACTCAGCATAAAAGAAATCTAGGACTCTAGAATTGCAAACCAGATTCATCAAGGGAACAACATACTACGGGACCACTTAACTAAGCATGACACATGTCATTCTGTAACCAGCTCTGAGATGCAGCAGTCAAGTACCATAGTCTCACCTGCATGGCAAAGTGTCAGCATCTCCAGTACTAAGAAGGAGAAATCAAGTTTCAACCTTCCTAATACCAAGACATTATAGAGGCTGCAGCTTGGAACTGTTTGCAGGTGAAGTGGCACCTCAGTGAAGCTTTCAGGGACAATAGCCGAGTTCTGGCTTGATTATGGGAGCCCTGTCTTGTTAGCCATGGTAACAAGCAACAACAGGCCTATTCTGAAACATAGAATATACCTTTTTGAGGATTCCTAGTTAAAAGAGAAAGGGAATCAACAAGGGCCTTAAAAGCAAGGCACAAAACATCTAGATTCCATTTTTACTCATAGATTGGTAAGAACTAAACCATTCACTCTTTGTAGCTTTTCTGAAGTTTCTACAAGGGTTGGGTAATATTGTTATGAGCCAAATAAAACAATAAAAGGTGTCTTTAAAAGAACAATTATAATGTTCTGGTATAAGCTTGAATTTTCTTTTACTCACTTCACCAACATCTATAGAGCATATTCCATATGCCAGGTCAGTGCTAAACAGAGGATATATCAAGATAGAAATGATCTAGTCTCTACTCACAGTCATGGGGAAGACAAATTTTAGTACACCAATGGATTCTAAATGTACTGGTATCACTTAGGAAGAAATGACCGGTTCCGTTTACAAGAGCAAAGTCAGGAAAGTATAAGGTTGAGTCAGAATAAAATAAACTATTTGAGCTGGGTATTGTGTAATGTAAAAGTTCCTCAGAATGGGAGGGCAGGGTGTAATGTGATGTGTTGGAAGACCTAGCTTAGAGTGGCTGCAACAGAATATGTGAAAGAAATACCAGATTACATATAGACAAAGAATAGATAAGTCAAGGTCATTGTATGACATGAAACTAAGTTTGGGTTTTGCCCTTTAGGGAGTAGGGAAGCCACTAAAAACTTTAAATAGGAGCTAAACATTATTCGGGAGCTCGCAAACATTATTATTTTAGGCACTAAACATGATCAGATTTGCATTCTAGAAAGATCTGTCTGTAGACTATCCAGGAGATTAATTTGACGGTGAGGGGCAAAGGGTGAAGACAAGTTAGAAAACAACAAAAATATTTAAGGAGACAACTGCAATATCCCAGGGCAGAGACAATAAATTCCCAAATGAAGGTCATTGCAGAGAAGAAGATAAAAGAAGAGAACTAATGAAATATGATAGGAAAATAGAAGTTCTCGTCATTCATGAACAATAGTATATGACGAACAAGGGGGGAGGAAGGCATGTAGGGTAGAGCTTCTAGGATTCATTTAGCTTGAATAACTTAAGAATGATACCATTAAACAGGATAGAAAAATTCCACAGAAGGAGCAGATATTTTAAACAAAACAAAAACAGAGTGTGTGCTCTGTACATTGTATTGCTGTTTACAATCATCTCAGTTGTTAAGGAATGCAGTGTGTTTTTTTAGTTTCGGGGTACACAAATATAATTATGAAAGACATATACTTTGGGAAGCAGAAAGGAAAAGGTATTTTTCCTGCTCCTTTGAAAGGGTGATTTTTAAATAAAACTTTTGATATGGTCAACACACTTATATCTGGATAATTATAGATATGAACATAGATATGAGTGTCACTATGCTATAATACGCACAGGGTCCTCTAGAGTAGAAGGAACAGCGCCTAGAAAACAGCTGACTGTGAGCCCAGTGCCTTCCTTCTCCAAGCAGAGCTCTCCTTCCTGATCAAAATGAGTCCACCTGGGGTTTATTTTCTTTAACAATTTGCTCAATAGAGATCTTATTATCTTTGGTTTTAAAAAAAAGTTAAAGTGATATATTTACTATTTTAATGAGTTACATTTAATGTTTTATGGCAACAAAAAAGAAATATCTGATTCTGATCAATGGAACAGAACAGAGCCCTCAGAAATAATGCCATGCATCTACAACCATCTGATCTTTGACAAACCTGACAAAAACAAGAATGAGGAAAGGAATCCCTGTTTAATAAATGGTGTTTGGAAAACTGACTAGCCATATGCAGAAAGCTGAAACTGGATCCCTTCCTTACGCCTTATACAAAAATTAACTCAAGATGGATTAAAGACTTAAACATAAGACCTAAAACCATAAAAACCCTAGAAGAAAATCTAGGCAATACCATTCAGGACATAGGCATGGGCAAGGACTTCATGACTAAAACACCAAAAGCAATGGCATCAAAGGCCAAAATAGACAATTGGGATCTAATTAAACTAAAGAGCTTCTGCAAAGCAAAAGAAACTATCATCAGAGTGAACAGGCAACCTACAGAATGGGAGAAAATTTTTACAATCTATCCATCTGACAAAGGGCTAATATCGAGAATCTACAAAGAACTTAAACAAATTTACAAGAAAAAAAAACAACCCCATCAAAAAGTGGGCAAAGGATATGAACAGACACTTCTCAACAGAAGACATTTATGCAGCCAACAAACATACAAAAAAAAGCTCATCATCACTGGTCATTACCAACATGCAAATCAAAACCACAATGAGATACCATCTCAGGCCAGTTACAATGGTGATCCTTAAAAAGTCAGGAAACAACAGATGCTGGAGAGGATGTGGAGAAATAGGAACACTTTTACACTGTTGGTGGGAGTGTAAATTAGTTCAATTATTGCAGAAGACAGTGTGGCGATTCCTCAAGGATCTAGAACTAGAAATATCATTTGACCTAGCAATCCCATTACTGGGTATATACCCAAAGGATTATAAATCATTCTACTATAAAGACACACACACATGTATGTTTATTGTGGCACTGTTCACAATAGCAAAGACTTGGAACCAACCCAAATGCCCATCAATGATAGACTGGATAAAGAAAATGTGGCACATATACACCATGGAGTACTATGCAGCCATAAAAATGGATGAGTTCATGTCCTTTGCAGGGACATGGATGAAGGTGGAAACCATCATTCTCAGCAAATTAACACAAGAACAGAAAACCAAACACCTCATTTTCTCACTCATAAGTGGGAGTTGAACAATGAGAATACATGGACACAGGGAGGGGAACATCACACACCAGGGCCTGTCGGGGGTTGGGGGGCTGGGGGAGGGATAGCATTACGAGAAATACCTAATGTAGATGATGGGTTGATGGGTGCAGCAAACCACCACGGCACATGTATACCTATGTAATAAACCTGCACCTTCTGCACGTGTACCCCAGAACTTAAAGTATAATATATATATGTATATTATTAATATACATATATATATATCCAGAATCAAAGAAAACTAATAAAAGATTAAGTAAAATAAAAAAAAGAGATCGAGACCATCCTGGTCAACATGGTGAAACCCTATCTCTACTAAAATTACAAAAATTAGCTGGGCATGGTGGTGGGCGCCTGTAGTCCCAGCTACTCGAGAGGCTGAGGCAGGAGAGTCGCTTGAACCCAGGAGGTGAAGGTTGCAGTAAGCCGAGATCACACCACTGCACTCCAGCCTGGTGACAGAGCGAGACGCTGTCTCAAAAAAAAAAAGTAATGTGTAAGAATTTTCATATAATTGCTAAACAAGACAGTTCGTACTCAAAGAGGAACTCCTCCTAAAAACAATGGAATTCAAAAAAAATTGGTTTTGTCCATCTGAATTGACTGCAGAACTGCCACATCAGTGCTTTTTTGTTTTGGTTTGGTTTTCACTGAACATTTTATAATGTGATAGCAAGCACTCCTTACCTTAACAAAACTCATCCGTGTAGTTCACATCTTTGTCAGCTCATACACAACTTCAAAGTCGTGGTGAACTGACTGGGCCAGGAGCTGAGCGAAGAGCTGGTTGAGGCTGCAGTCACCGGGGATCTCACAGACAGTGGCTGAGTGGAAGCCGTGTTTATAGTTGCAGTTCCAGCTCTGCACAAAGATGCTGCTGTCACTCACACACTCAGCATACACCTCTCCCCTGACGTAGTACAAGTGCACACCTAAGACACAAAATCACAGCCTTCCTTCACATGCCCTTTCATAGCATGCCTCTCCCACTGATTCCTGAAACCCTAAAAGATTTGACTCTCCCCTGTCAGGTTGGTTGTCAGATCACTGATCAGATGAATGAGATGTGTGACCTAAATGCCACTTAGTTTAATTACAATCGGTGCTTTTTCCACAAATCCATTTAAAAGTGGATTGCGGTCAGGTGGGCTGGCTCACACCTGTAATCCCAATGCTTTGGAAGGCCGAAGTGGGCGGATCATTTCAGGTCGGGAATTCAAGACTAGCCTGGCCAACACGGTGAAACCCCTTCTCTACTAAAAATACAAAAATTAGCTGGACATGGTGGCAGGCACCTGTAATCCCAGCTACATAGGAGGCTGAGGCAGGAGAATTGCTTAAACATGGGAGGCAGAGGTTGCAGTGAGCCAAGGTAGCGCCACTGAACTCCAGCCTGGGTGTCAGATCGAGACGTTATCTCAAAAAAATAAATAAATAAAAATGTAAAAAGAAGAGTATTGCAATCCATGTTAACAGTCACTCCCAAGAACCAGTCAGTAAGGTCTCATATACTATTCCTCCCATCACTCCTGTTTATTTGTTCCAAAAATAAGGTATTATAATATTAGAAATGAAGTGAATATATGATGCAAAAAGTCAATCCTTCTTGTACATATACAAATTTTAAAATTTAAAACTGGACGCAGTTAATATCATGAAAATGTTACTTAAGTGCACACATTAAACCCACTTCAGAGGAAACAATAAATGACGCTTAAAAAATTTACCAACACTTATAAATCTGTTTCTCTTAACAAATACCTCAGAGACCTATTTCATTTAAAAGTTTGTCATCCATTAATATAAATCATATAAATAATGTCTGTTTTTTATTTGTGAACAGTGAAATTTCTACCACATTTTCAGATACAATAACATAAAAACTCATAAGCAAAATGTAGCCTATATCACTTTATCTAACATTCTTGGAATTAACGTTCAAAAGAGCATCCTGAGGCTGGGCACTCACGCCTGTAATCCCAGCACTTTGGGAGGCCAAAGTAGGTGAATCACTTGAGGTCAGGATTTCGAGACCAGCCTGACCAACATGGTGAAACCCTGTTTTTACTAAAAAATACAAAAAGTAGCTGGGAGTGGTGAAACGCGCTTGTAATCCCAGCTACTCAGGAGGCGGAGGCTGCAGTGAGCTGAGATCATGCCACTACTGCACTCCAAACTGGGCAACAGAGTGAGAGTTCATCCCCCACCCCCCAAAAAAAGAAAAGCATCCTGAGAATGTTGCTGCTCATGCTAATTTCCATTCCAAATTAATTTCAGTTGATTAATTCCCTCCAAATGTCTGGGTTTGAGATTTAATATAAATGGATAGCAAGGGACTGATGTTAGAAAAAATGGAGAAATTCTAGTTTAGTGAATATGAAGTATCAGAACAATTTTACTCCAACTTTTGATGGGAGAAAAAGTCTTCAGCACTGAAAGTCAATAAGATTATACATACAATCACTATGCAGTTAAAAGGTATAGAAACAATCCAGAATATACTTTTCTATTTGGGTGTCCTCAAAATGAAATTGCAAAACTTTTAAAGAATGGAACTTACAGGCTTCCAGGGCTGCTCAGGGTCCGGTGTGCATAACTTTGAAATTAGGAAACGTTACTGATGTAGCTGCTGGGAGTTTCTTTGTCAGGTCCTAAGTAGCCATGTGATGCAGTTCTGCATTATATGTGATTACATCCCACCATATTTATTGTTTTCTTTTCCCTTAAAAAATTTTAGAAAAGAAAAAAAAAGTGTGGAATCTGTAAAATTCAACATACAAATTAATAACAAAATTATGTGATTTTCATTAGTAACACTAACTGTAGAATTTTCTTCCAAGAAAATGAACAACATGTAGTATTAGCTCCTTTTTTCTAAAACCTGTTTTCAAAGTACAAGGGTTAAAATTTTTCCAGTTTGGATTTAATGTTAAGTTTTACTCGGTTAATTACAAGTCCTCTTTCTTCATGCCAATTTTTCCAGGTGTTTTCAAGAGGCCCTTTGAAGAAGTAATATATTATTTGATCTTTGATTTATGGAAAATAATCCTGTGCTTTAATAAATTAATGAATCACTGACTTGTGACCATTACACATGACCTGAAGCTAAAGTTCAGTACCTTCTTATTCTCAGCTAGTTTTGCTTCTTCAGCTGATCAGGGGTCCTCATATTTATTGATATTGAGTATGTTATATTCTGAGAATTATTAATGGGTACCCATTTTAACTGTGCCAAGAAAAAGCTGCCAGTTCCTGCAGCTATAAAATTATTTGCACTGGAAGAAACTGATGAGGTCACCTGAACACTCTAATCCCTTGCCCAGAAGCATGACCCCACTGAAATGAGGCCTCCCTCAGAAAAATTTTCCTATTGCTGAACAACATTAAACAGGAAGAAGAGGGGAACAAAACATAGGTGCCAAAATTGTAATGGTAAGGAACTTGTTGGTTTTCTTAGGATCAAAATCCCCTCCTGCGCCTCCACTGGACCAGAGAATAACTGACTGGACAAGATCTCAGTGTTGGAGAGCTAGGATGTTATGCTTAGGGCTGCTGATGAGCATGCCATAATGATTGACACACGCCTAAGCACATGACCCTGGGAAATAATTTCAAACCTACCCTTGTCTTGTAACTTAAAGTTGTACTATAACAAAACTATTCATGGGTTTGAACACAGTGGAGTTAAACAGTGTAAGAGCTGGAAAATGGGTTTTATTTTCATTTTTTTTTAATAAAAAGAAACTTGTTGAGCAAATCTCTAACAAAAGCCCAGCATATAACAGAGGTCAGAGTTGAAGTGGATTAGCAAGATCAGGAGCCGTGCCCTTTTGTTACTTCTTCCATTCTGCCCACAAGCCCTTGTAACAATTTGGGCTCCACCGTACACAATTTGAAAATCCCTCCTTATTTACACAGATGAGGAAATTGAGCCCCAGAGTGTTTAAGTTACTCCAACTTTCTCAATTACTAATTGGCAAATGTATATCATCAAGCCATGTTGAATTAAATACAGTAATTTTGACTAGCCATCTCTTTCTGTCAGAGATTGCTTATTTGAAAGGCAGAGAATTATACTCAAACTTGCTCAAGTAAAGGAGGAGATATTGACAACATAGAAGGGGATGCTGATAAAGTGAAGAATGACTTAGCTTCATAAGCCCTGGAGCAGGGATCCTACAAGACAGAAATTAAATTCATTTGCTTGTTCTGTCTCTATAGATGGGTATAGCAATGCTTTGAAGTTCAAAGTGGGTTCTTTCTCATTTTTCCCTGATTTGGCAACTAGATCAACAGCTAAGAAACCAAGGTGCTAAATAAGATTCATTCTAATTTCAGAAAACATCCAACTGTGAAGTCCAAGAGAGCTTGTTGAGAGGTGCTTCCAGCAAAACTAGCACTACAAAGACTCACCACCTCACTACCCATACATAATAGAGAGGACAGAGGGAGTGTGATGGTCTCCTTTGATCTGGGAAGTGTAGCACTGATGAAGGCAAACTATGCTGGTATCTTACTTCACCTGTGAGGGAAGGGAGCACAGATTAAACTCTTTACCTACTCTACACCTATCGGGGGAACCCACTCCCAATATTTCAACGTAGGTTCTTTCTATTTTCACTAAGTGTCAGCCGGCTGAGAAATAAAGAGAGAGAGCACAAAGACAGGAATTTCATAGCTGGGCCTCCAGGGTGACATCACATATCAGTAGGACCGTGATGCCCACCTGAGCCACAAAACCAGCAAGTTTTTATTAGGAATTTCAAAAGCGGAGGGGGTGTACGAACAGGGAATAGGTCATAAAGAACTCATGCTTCAAAGGGCAAAAGGCAGAGCAAAGACCACATGCTTCTGAGGAAACAGGGCAAGGACAAAACAAAGATCACAAGGCAAAGGGCAAAATTAGGATTACTGATGAGGGTCTATGTGCATGTATTGTCTTGATAAACATCTTAAACAACAGAAAACAGGGTTTGAGAGCAGAGAACTGGTATCACCTCTAATTCACCAGGGTGGGGTTTCCTCCCCACCCTAATAAGCCTGAGGGTACTGCAGGAGACCAGGGTGTATTTCAGTCCTTATCTCAACTGCATAAGACAGACACTCCCAGAGTGGCCATTTATAGACCCCCCCCAGGAATGCATTCCTTCCCCAGGGTATTAATTATTAATATTCCTTGCTGGGACAAGAATTCAGTGATATCTCTCCTACTTGCATGTCCATTTATAGGCTCTCTGCAAGAAGAAAAACATGGCTCTATTCTGCCCGACCCCGCAGGCAGTCAGACCTTATGGTTGTCTTCCCTTGTGCCCTAAAATCGCTGTTATTCTGTTCTTTTTCAAGGTGCACTGATTTCATATTGTGCAAACACACATGTTTTACAATCAATTTGTACAATAGTGGTCCTGAGGTGATGTACATTTTAAGCTTACAAAGATAACATGATTAAGAGATTAAAGTAAAGACAGGCAGACTGAGCGTGGTGGCTCATGCCTGTAATCCCAGAACTTTGGGAGGCCGAGGCATGTGGATCACAAGGTCAGGAGATCAAGACCATCCTGGCTTACACAGTGAAACCGCATCTCTACTAAAAATACAAAAAATTAGCCGGGCGTGGTGCCAGGCACCTGTAGTCCCAGCTATTTGGGAGGCTGAGGCAGGAGTATGGCATGAACCCAGGAGGAGGAGCTTGCAGTGAGCAGAGATCATGCCACTGCACCCCAGCCTGGGCAACAGAGCAAGACTCTGTCTCAAAAAAAAAAAAAAAAGACAGGCATAAGAAATTACAAGAGTATTATTTGGGAACTGATAAATGTCCATGAAATCTTCACAATTTATGTTCCTCTGCCGTGGCTCCAGCCGGTCCCTCCGTTCAGGGTCCTTGACTTCCCACAACAGCTCTTCCTTTCTTTTTATATAAATGTGCCATCCGGTCCCTCCGTTTGGGGTCCCTGACTTCCCGCAACATACACCCTTACTGAAGAAGATGAATGTGACTGGAAAATAGCATACAACTACCACACTGACTAGCCTCACTTTAAATTTGTGATCACGACGCTAAGTGAACTTTCAGTACTGGCTTATCTTCATATATTTCTATAAGAACTCTGTTTTCTCTCCTATCAAAACTGCTATTACACATCTTCCTTCCACTAAAATCAACAATAGTCTCTCCACTTATACCCAATTGGTAAATTTTCCTTAGGAAATAGATGCAATCAGAAGAGAATGAGTTCATCTTCTCACCAACAAAATCTCTTGATCGATGTACATGCATCTGGTACCCATATCTTCTGCGTATTACAACAGAAAAATTATCCCTCTCCCAGTCTATGTCCAACTCAAAAAGTTTTGGTCTTAAATTGCACTCATCTCTCTTGTGTCATCAATTTACCCCTTTCTGCTGGATTATTCCCATTAATACTCAAGCATTAGATTAAATAAATAAATAAATAAAAATTTGGACCAACGTCCCCCTGTAGTTTCTACCCATTTCTCTGCTAACCTTTAAAACAAAATTACTATAGATACTTGCCACTTTGATATTAATTTACCTATTCAGCTTTCTTTTGGTTAGTATTTGCATGACATATGTTTTCTCATCCTATTATTTACAACCTTTCTATTTTCCTATGTTTTTAGATGTCTTTTGAGAACCATATATAGTTTAGTTTTTTTAAAAAAAATTCAGTCAGGCAATTTTTGCTTTTAATTGCAACCTATAGTCCTACATATTTAATGTCATAATTGATATATTTGGACTTAATTATACCACCTTACTATTTGCTTCCCATTTCCTCATTAGTTCTATGTTTTTTTTCTTTCTCTCTTATATGACCTCATTTCAGATTGATTGAGATTATTTATTATTGCAGTTTTCCCTTCTCAAGCAAGCATACTTCATCTTACTATTTTTAGAAATTACTCTAGAGATTTTAATATCATCATTGACATAGCAGTCTAACATTAATTGGCACTTTTACCTCTTCTTGTTCAGTGTCAGGAACTTCTACCCTTTAACTTCAGTTAACCCCCTTTTGATATATATGCTATTGTTGTCGTGTGTTTTAATTCTATACATATTTAAACTCAATAGAAATTATAATTATGGTTTTATATTTATTGAGATTTATACACAGTTACCCTTTTGGTTAAAAAAAATTATTTAGTGTTCCTTTTAGTGTGTAATGCATGCCTGCTGGAAAAAAAATTTTTTCACAAGTTTTTGTTCTTAAAATATCTTTATTTTATATTCATTATTAAAGAATACATTTTTAGATGTTTACAAATCTAGGAGGGCAGTTATTTTCTTTCAGAACTTTGTAGAAAGTTTCACTGTTTCTGATGAAAGACAAAAAATCTCATTCTAACCGTTGCTTCATGAGATCCCTGTGGCTACTTTATAATTTTTTTTTGGCGTTAATTTTCAGTACTTTTGCTATAGTGAGGTTAACTTTGGTTTTCCTATTAGTTATCTTAGTTAGGGCCTGTAGGCATTCTTGAACCTGGCGTTTAATACCATTATCAGATTTGGAAAATTCTCAGCCATTATCTTTTCAAATATTGCTGATGTCCCATTTTTCTCTCTCCTTTTTCAGGGTTTCAATTACCCATGCTAGATGTTCTCACTATATCTCCTATTTTATAACTCTCTCTTTTTATTTTCTTTTTTTTTCTATACTTCATCCTGGGTAATCCTACCTATTTCCTAATTCTCTCTTCAATTGTGTCTAATTGGTTATTAAATCTATCCACTGAATTTTTAGTTTTAGTTCTGAGGTAAACTCAGTTTTAGAATTTTAATTTGTTTTCATAGCTTCCAATTTTCTGTCAAATTTCCTACTCTTGTCCTTAATCTCCTTCAGCAGAATAAGAATCTTAAAGGTAAATCTATTATCATTTGAAGTTCATGTGAGTCTGTTTCTATTGTCAGGTTTTTTTCTCCTTATTTTTCATTAATTCATTTTATGTCCTAACATGAACTGGTTATTTTTACTGAGTGCTGGACCTTATATTTTTTAAAATCACACAAATAATTTGAAGCTATGATGACATTATGTTACTCCAGAGAGAATTTGTGTTTTCTTCAGACAGCCAGTTAGGGGCTCTAACAATGTGGGAATCTCTTAATCCAATTTTAAAAATTGAGTTTACTTAAAATTGGGTTTAAGTCCCTGTCAAACTTGAACTACTTCTGGTTCACATTTATTCCTAAGAGTAAGTTCCCTGAGAGTCCAACCCAGAGCTTGATGGAGAGTGGCTCCAAGGGCTCTCCTCCTTGGCATATTCTGGATTACAGATTTTGTTCCATTAGTCTCTTGAGGCTACTAAAAGCACTGTTCAAGTCTTTTAACCTCTCTGTTACCTCTTCTAGAATCCCCTAATGGAAAAGTAAACCTCAGTGCTGGGTTTACCTCTCTTGGGTTCTTTCTTCCTCCAAGACTTATTACCCATCACCATTTTGTTAGCTACTCAACACCTTCAGGTACAGAATTTTTATAATTGGTCTTGCTTTTCTAGTTGATCCCAGGGTTGGTACATATAACCCAGGAATGACCAGCAGCAGAAATCACTACAGAGAGTTGATTACATTTGTTATCTCTGTGTCCCTGTCTTCCATTTTTTCTCTTCTATTCTGTACAATTTTATCCCTCACTGTTGCACTACACCTCTCTTGTCAAGATGACCAAATGATAAAATCTCAGTTCTCATTTTACTTGCTCACCCAGTAACATTTGACAAGTTTTATTCCTCTCTTTCTTGAAACATTTTATTTTCTTGGCTTCTGGGAAAACCTACTCCCTGAGTGACTTTTCTGTGTCATTTGCTGGCTCCTCTTCCCTTTCCTATCATCTCAATGTTAGCAAGATTGACTCCTTGATGTCCTTTTCTTCTCTTTCTACAACCACAATAGAAGTAATCATCTCCTTTAATCTCATGGCCTTAAATATTAGGTTGGTGTAAAAGTAATTGCTTTTTTCCCCATTACTTTCAATGGCAAAAATCTCAATTACTTTTGCACCAACCTAATAAAAAACATCAAAAGTATGTTGATAAGTCCCAAATTTATATCCCTAGGCTTTCACCTGAGCTACAGCCTATTACATCTGCCTTTTTGACAACTTCTCTTGAATATCTAAAAAGCATCTCAAACATAAGATTCTAAAGGTAAAATGTTAATTTCTTTTCCATTCTCACCCAGTTGCTCAAGACAGACACTCAGGAGTTATCTTTGGCACTTCCTTTTACTTCATACCCACATCCAATTTACCAGCAAATTCTACGGGCTTGACCACCAAAATATGTTCTGCATCCAACTGCAACCTCACTAAACTCATCGAGGTCCAAGTCACTGAAATCTCTCTCCTAGGATTCTTGCAACAAACTTCCAAAATGGTCTTCCTGTTCCCACTCTTGCCCTCATCCCCTGCTACCACTAGCAGAATATTTTCCACCCAGCAACCAGTGTAATTCTTCAAAAATGTAAATGCTATCCTATGCACAAAACTCCAATGTTTTCACATAAATTTTAAAATAAAACCCAGGCTCTTTACCATGGTCTACAAATCCCCAAAACATCTGGACCCTGCTCGCTTTTCTGAACTCATCTCCTGCCACTCTTTGCCTCACTCAAGCCACTCACATTCCACTGGTATTCTTGCGTGTCTTCAAAAATAAGCTCATTCCTACCTTAGGCCCTTCATATTCTCTATATCCTCTGTCTAGAATGTTCTACCTATGCCTCAGTTTTTACGTGATTAGTTTTTTTTCATCATTCACATCTATGTTGAGATGTCACCTCTTCAGAGTGCCTTTTTCTGACTACTCTATGTAAAATAGCTCCTTTCCTGTGTCCTTTTCCTGGGCTTTATAGTTTTTATTACTCTGCATATTACGTCTTTTATAGGTGTACTTGTGTTTCCTGGTTGTCTGATTCTCCTACTCAAAAGAACAGGGATTTTATCCTATTTGTAACAGTATTCTCATGACTTATAACAGAGCCTGGCACATCGTAGAAGCTCAATAAATACTTGTTAGATGAATGAATGAATGAATGAGGAACATGGTTGTGTTATCAATAAATGGTTGAGATAGTGGTATTTAGAAAACAAAAATGACTTAGATAAGTGATTCTCAAAGTACGCTCCACAGACCAGGAGTACCACCGTCATCTGGGAGCTTACTAGAAATGCAAATCCTGGGACCCCCCCAGCCCAGACCTACTAAGTTAGAAACTAGAGATAAGCAGAGTGATCTATTTTTTATCAAGACCTTCCAAAGATTCTGGATGCATGGTAAGTTTGAGAACCACTGGTTTCAGGGATAGGCCAAACCTAGCCTACTACCTATTTTATAATAAAATTTTATTGGAACACAGCCACTTCCATTCATTTACGTGTTATCTATGGCTGCTTTTGCACTACAACAGCAGTACTGAGTACTTGCAACACAGACATTATAGCCCACAAAGCCTATAATATTTACTATCCAGCCCATTATAAAACAAGTTTGATTACCTCTAGTTTAGATCAATGCCTTATACTATGTAATTATGGCAAAGTAAACACACACGATTTATCTTCTTTTTCACCCAAATCCCACTGAAATTAAAGAAAAGCTATGGCTAAAGAAGGCACCATAGCAGACTGAAAAACAGAAAATGGTAGCATCAGTGGACCAGATTATTTGAGGAATTTCCAGGACACAAAAAACATCTCGGGGAGAGGAGATACCAATGAGATAAGATTAACAGAAACAAGTACAAAGACTGCACCACAAGATTCAAATAGAGGCTATTGCAAAAAAACAGCAGTAGTTTCTAAGAAAACCGCAGATGAGTATTATTTTCCAAGTAAGCAAGCTAAATCAACCCCAGAGAAAACATTGAGTGAATCATTAAATGACTACCATCAGAAGATCTGGCCTGTGACCCTTCTACCCAAAGACCAGCACAGCTGGCTACAGATCTCATTTATAAACAAAGCTAAAAGGCTTTGGGAAAGGCTCGTGGCTTCAGTATTGGAGTCTGAGAAGCAGAGTCCAGCAAGACTTCCACAGTGACAGCAGAGGCACAGAAAGAAAAGGGAAGTCTGACTAGAGCATTTGCCACCAAGATAAAGTGTCATGTACAGGTCTCTAAGAGTTCTGAAATAGGAGACTCCCAGAATAGCTTCAGGAAAAAGTACAAGGTAAGGACAGGAAGCCCATGTTTACCCAGTAAACAAACTACTTCCCCATAGTTATGGATTAAATTATGCCCCCCAAAAAGATATGTTAAAGTCCTAATCCCTGGTACCTCAGAATGTGACCTTATTTGGAAATAGGTCATTGCAGACGTAATTAGTCAAAATGAGGTTACAATGGAGTATGGTGGTCTCTCAATCCAATATGACTTGTGCCCTTGTAAGAAGAGAGAGATGGCCGGGCACAGTGGCTCACGCCTGTAATCCCAGCACTTTGGGATTCCGAGGCGGGCAGATCACTTGAGGTCAGGAGTTTGGGACCAGCCTGACCAATATGGTGAAACCCCGTCCCTACTAAAAACACAAAAATTAGCTAGGTGTGGTGGCAGGCACCTATAGTCCCAGCTACTCAGGAGGCTGAGACATGAGAATTGCTTGAACCCGGGAGGTGGAGGTTGCAGTGAGCCGAGATTGTGCCACTGCACTCCATCCTGGGTGACAGAGCAAGACTCCATCTCAAAAAAAAAAAAAAAAAAAGAAGAAGAGAGAGACACACAGAGGAGAATGCCATATGAAGACATAAAGACACACAGACACAGAGAGAAGACAATCATGTGAAAAGAGAGACAGAGGGCCAGGCATGGTGACTCACATCAGTAATCTCAACAATTTGGGAGTCCTAGGTAAGAGAATTGCTTGAGGTCAGGAGCTCAAGACCAGACTGAGCAACATAGCAAGTCCCTGTCTCTACAAAAAAAATAAAAAATTAGCCAGGCATAATGGCATGTACTTGTAGTCCTAGCTACTTGGGAAGCTGAGGCAGGAGGATCACTTGAACCCAGGAGTTTGAGGCTGCAGTGAGCTATAGTGCATTGCAGCCTGGGTGACAGAGCAAGACCCTGTCTCTTAATAATAATAATAATAAGACAGAGGCAGAGAAGCTCGAAGAAGAAAATAATCTCCTAGAGGCTTTGGAGGTTGCATGGCCTGACAGTACTTAGATTTTGGACTTTTAGCCTCCAGTACCGTGAAAAAATAAATTTCTATTAAGCCACTAAGTTTGTGGTTTGTTAGGGCAACCCTAGGAAATTAATACAGTAGACCTCTGGGCCACACATTCTACTGCTCCCTCTTTATCACCAAAAGTGGAACCCGAATTAACAGACAATCAAATTATCACCAAATACTTGGGGAAAATTAACATCATTAGAAAGGATCATCTGATTCAAATAACAGAATAACTAAAACTTGAAGAAAATTAATGGCAGCAACAGAATAAGACTTTTTAAGTATAATTTATTTGGAGGTTTTTGAGAATATATTACTTTAATTAGCAAAAATATGACAGCTATGAAAAAACAAACAATTGGGATTCTTGGAAATTAAGACTATTATTACTATTTTTTTTTTTAGGGATGAGATCTCACTATGTTGCTCAGGCTAGACTAACTCCTGGCCTCAAGTGATCCTCCTGCCTCTGGCTCCCAAGCAGCTGGGACTACAGACCAGCACCACCACACCCAGTTTAGTTACCAAATATTTTTTAAACTATAAAAAACTATCCTGCATAGTAAAACACTGTTTATTAAGTTAAAAAAACGAAAACACTCATGGAAAACAACAAAATACCTTTTGGCATACAAAAAGACATGCATATTTAAGAACATATATGAAATATCTTAAATAGAAACAATAGTGGGGAGAATGGGAACACGCATCAAGGATGAAAGTTTTAAAAATAAAAAAATAAGCTGGGCATGGTGGCTCATGCCTGTAGTCCCAGCACTTTGAGAGGCCCAGGCAGACAGATCACCCAAGGTAGGAAGTTCGAGACCAGCCTGACCAACATGGAGAAACCTCATCTCTACTAAAAATACAAAATTAGCTGGGCATGGTGGTGCATGCCTGTAATCCCAGCTACTCAGAAGGCTGAGGCAGGAGAATCACTTGAACTCGGGAGGCAGAGGTTGCGGTGAGCCGAGATTGTGCCATTGCACTCCAGCCTGGGCAAAAAGAGTGAAACTCCATCTCAAAAATAAATAAATAAGTAAAATAAACAAATGAGCAATCCTAAGCCAAAAGAACAAAGCTGGAGGCATCACATTGTCACGAGATCCTTGAGGTGTTGCTTTGCCAGCTGGAAACCTCTGTGGCTGGTGGCACATTTCCCCAGGTTTTTACTCAGGCCCGCTGGCCTCATTCCACCCACCTGGCCTGGCAGGCTGTGCTTGGCTCACACCACCAGCCCAAATCTCATGCCTACCAAGGATGAGCCAGGCACAGAGTAGCAAGGGGTATGTGAGTGAGAGTGGGGTTCAGCCACTGGGCACAGCCAGGCACACCGGCTGTGGTAAGGTTGGCAGTTCCAGGTGCCAGCATGGGTGCCAGCTCCCTATGAGGCTGCATCTGGACCAGGCATACCTGAAGCAGCTTCCACAGCTGGCACCAGGGAATGTGGTAGCACCCAGAAGCTTGGAGATGCCAGGAATCTGCAGAGCCTTAGAGAGGGTGGCACAGCCCTGGCTTGGGGAGCTCCTAGGTCTGGGATCCCCAAAGGGCCACAGCTGTCTCTCCTTCTCTCTTCTTTCTCTCTTGTTGCCTGCAACGTGGTGAGCAAGGGGCATATTTCATCCCTGTTTTTGTTACAGCTCTTTTAGCCCTCCCATTTGGCAAGTCCTGAGTTCTTGTCTTGCATCCAGGAAGAATGAGGTATGCAAATAAGTGGAGATGAGCAAGGTGAAGAGGAGCTTTATTGAGTGACAGAGGAGACCCTGGAGTGGGTAGCTCTTCTCCACAGGCAGTCATCTGATCATCTCCTTGATCTGGCTGAGCCCAGGGGGGTTTATGGGCTTCAGAGGAGAGGAAGGGGTGGTGGTTGGTTCATGGGTGGCCATGGGGAGCCCAGGGAAAGCACCATAAGTTCCCATCCTGGCTCCTCAGCCAGGCCTCTGGATTCAGGCCGTCCCTGGCTCAAAGGTGGGGCTTCACTAGGGACCTGCCTCTTTCTGCCCAAGAGCCTGCCTGCCTCCTGCTGTTATCCATAGCCCTCAGGCTGTTTGTGCCAAGAGGCAACTGCAGGCCAGTGCCAAGCTGCCTTCAGCAACCCCCCTCACCCTCTCCCGTGCTTGTTGATACCCAAAGTCTGAAGGGTGCCAAGGCAGCAGGGGACTGGTGTGTCAGCACTGCTCCAAGCATGTGCACCCACCCAGATTGCGACAACACCCGGGCTCAGTCTCAACTTTGCTTCAAGATCAGAGCAGGCACCAGGAGTGGGGAGAAGCCAGGCTGTGGGAGCAGACACCTCCAAGCCTGAGGAGGCAGAGGGGCTTCCTGGGCCTCCAAGAACACAGGTATGCCCAGGTCCACAGCTGTGGCTTGGGTGGCTGCAGGTGTGCCTGGGAAGCTTGAGGCTTCTGCACTACCAATTCGGAAGGGCATGAGGCTTCTGCCTGTTCCCAGCTCCCACCGGCTCCATGGAGCTCAAAGCCAAGGCAGCGCCTCCCACCTGCAGCTGGTGTCTTCGCAGCCACCACTCTAGGCGGGCGGCTGCTGCCATCAACATTACCTGACTTAAAATTATATTACAAGGCTTTCTATCAGGGTAAACTGTCAGTCAAAAAAAGAACAAAAAAGAAATAGAAAAAAATTATGCTACAAAAATATAGTAATCAAAATAGCATGGTACTGGCATAAAAATGGACACATAGATAAACAGAACAAAATAGAGAATTCAGAAGTAAAGCCATGTACCTCCAGCCAACTCATCTTTAACCAAGTTGACAAATGTAGAAGAATGAAACTGGGCCCCTATTTCTCACCATATACAAAAATTAACCCAAGATAGATTAAAGACTTAAATTTAAGACCCAAAACTAAAAAAATCCTAGAAGAACACCTAGGAAAAACTCTTCTGGACATTGGCCTAGACAAAGAATTCATGACTAAGGCCTCAAAAGATTCAGAGGGGTAGGAGGGGAGTAAAGGATGAGAAATTACTCAATAGGTACAATGTACATTATTTGGGTGATAGTTACACTAAAAGCCCAGACTTTACGTTTATGTAATATAACCATTTAAGAAACTAACTTGTATTCCCTAAATTTATACAAATTAAAAATGAATGAATGAATGAAACAAGACACATGGGCAAATTATAAAACTGTGCTATGAATTAAGATGGTGTGATTAACTATTTACACCCAGGATCCAAAAAGGAAAAAACTTTACATATTAATAGGGAAACTAATTTCCAAAATAGATATAGCTGAAGATTAATTTACAGAACTAAACGTCTAAACTGAGGGATTCTCCCAGAACACAATTCAAAAGAAAAAATTCATAAAACGGAAAACGTTAAAGAAGAGTTAAGGGGCATGAAAAGAGACCCAAATGATCTCAAATACCCATTGTGTAAGTTTCAGAACGATGCAAGAGAAGCAATAAAATAAGAAAACAAATAAATAATGGAGGGAAATTTCTTGGAGCTAGAGAAAGACACTAGACTTCAGAGCAAAACCTCTGTAAGATGAAGGGGCTGAGGAGGGAGGGGAGGAATGCACGCCTTTAGAAGCTTGATGGAACTTCAGGCCACCAAGGATAAACAGAAAAATCCCAAAAACTTCCATAGGGAAGAAACAGACTTTTTTCTTTGGAAAGAAGAATCTGATTCCAAATAATTGAGGAGACAAAGTAGGTGACTATGCACATTGCTAAGATTTGGCTCTAGAAAAAGCTGGGCAGTAGATGGTATTGCTAGAAGGGATGTCATCTATAGTGAGCTAAGTGTACTAAAATTATCATTTTTCTCACAAAGCTTCATGTTCTGAAGGGAAAGAGGCAATTATAATTCTGGTCCCAGCTATAAATGGGCTGGTGCCAATGTATCATCCCCAACTGCTTCTCTAAAATCCAGCTAGCATCCATCTCTCATAAGAAGCAGCATTTATACGAAGACATTCTAATGTCTACACATCTATAATCCAATATCTGTAATATAATCTATAATCTAATATCTGTAATCCAATATAATATCTATAAATGCTAACTAGCATCATTTCAAATTATAAATCCCTGTGAAGTCTCCTTTCTAAATGACAACGAAGCCAGCATATGGAGACTTTTCCAGAGTCATGAGCTTGTGGGTGGCAGAACAAGGGCTGGGAGGCAGGCCTCCTGACTTTGTAGCCAGTACTGGTGCCACCATGTCATGCTGACAGCTCAGCACCAATCCTTCTATACTCTCGTGTTTTCTCCTGTTTGTAATAAAGTATGTACATCTGTGTCATTGGAAGGCTTTGAGAAGAGTCCAAAGGTGCAAAACAAAGCAAATCTCCCCACCCCTGGCAGAATCTTCAGTTCTGGCCTAATGAGCTCACCAGCTCAGTAAGTTCTGTGACTGCTTCAGGTTACCAAAAGAATAGAGTATGTAACAGTGCTAGGAAAAGAGACACTTAAAAACCCACATCCAGGCATTGTTCAATGACTGCTCATAAATACTTTATGGCAAAATTCTTTCTGGTGGCACAGAAGGCCATGAACAATCTGACACCTCCATTAGTCACCTCTGTTAGTCACCACTACAACTTCCTGACCCATCTCTGGGTTTCACTTCAGTTTTTAGATCCCCAGCCCTAACATTTAAGCAAAACTTCATCGATAGTTCCTCTTCAAAAGTATTTCCAGAATAACTATTAAAATCCCATGGACTAGTCAAGATAATGAGATATGCTTTTGAGTGAACAGCCACCATTTCTTCCTTTTAGAGATTTATTTTTTAACTTACCTAAAAGCAAATCTAATGTGAAACTTAATGAAAATTGTTTTAAAAACTTGAAATGCAACTACAAAATAGCCCATTATTGCCTAAGCTTTCTATACTTACTAGTTTTCTAAATCTATATTACATGGGTTAGAGAATTAACATATTGTTTTTATATGTACAGTCCAAATCTAGTCTCTCCGAATTTTCTTTAAGGCCAACTATTTTAATATAGGCCAGTATTTTACTCTCTCTATTATTCAATCGCAAACCATGTTTCTTTCCTCACAGTAGTCCATTTTGACAAATTCAATCTTTTCATTCTTTTCAGCAAATAATACAAAAATCGGGATTCATTCATGAGAAGTCGGTGAAAATAAAAATGATTTCAGATTTTCTTTACATTTGTATAATATCACTAGTAGAGGAGGAATGGCTTTCCAGACAACTTGTTAGGAAAAAAATATGAGTGGGAAATTACACTAAGCCTATATAAACAATTCCAAAATAGAATTCTCTTTTCTCCTTGGTAAATAAATGCTTGATTTTCATAATTCAACATACAATTTTAAACTAGGGCAACCGAACTTGTGACATGAAAAGAGGAATTTTATTGTTAAGTTACACTAGTATACTGCAAAGTCATACCAAAAAAAAGGAGCAAAATATATTTTTTAATAATCTTACACAAGAATGCTCAGGAATCTTCTACCTGAGGTAACTACAGAAAAAAAGAACACTAGGTCAGCTGAAGGCTGAACTAAATTTGTTCCATAAAAGTTGGTGAGTTTCATTTTTCACTTCTAAGGGGATAAAGGAAAAAGAATGTGCATTGTGTTTAAGAAAACCCAGAATACTGCCAAAAGCTTGCCACCCACTTTGGCATTCTGCCTTTATCCTGAAAGATAATTTCTTCTCCATTATAAACAGCCTACGTGAGATGAACTGTCAACAAAAGGGAAGCTAGAGTGAGAAACAGAGAAAAAGAACAGCATCATGCAAGGAAGGTTATGAAACAAATTGACTCATGATTCTCTCTTGGCTTGCCTTTCTTTATGCAAATAGAATTAAAAAGTCAAATAGCCCTAATGTTAGCCAGGTGAAGTGTGGTTAGAAATGGTTGACTGGAAATTCCCTTGCCTTCATCAAACAATTGTTTTGTGAACATTGCATCAGCTTGGTCCTTTTGATGTTCCTACATGACTTAAGAAAACGTTGTATTTCCAATAGTGTATTTCCAATGACAAAAACTCTGCTGTGTGATTTTAGAAAATCACTAAAATTACCAGTGCTTTTGCTAGATCTTTCACAGTTGCAAAAACAAATGTTTTTGAACAAGGCTCTATTTTCCATGAAAATATTCAACTGAATGCAGGGAAAGTAAATGCAAAATATCTAGGGAAGGCACCAATCAAATCATGCAAGAAGAGATTTTTCTAGACTTCAAAGAAAAAGTATTCAGTGACTCCAAGGTGTGGGGCAAGGGAGGCAGGGGAATGATGAATTTGTTTTCTTTGCATTGTTCCACTTCCTTGTTTGCTGTGTTGCACGAACTCTATTGAATATCAAGATTTGGCCTCTTATGAATAAGATACATAATAGAGAAGAATGTCAGTTTTTTCAAGCCCATAAATACCTTTTAAGTGTTCTTAGACTTTTACAATTGGATGAAAAAGCATCAAAAAACACAGTTTGTATAATTGTATCATTAAAAATATTTTCAATTATTATTCAAGGAGTTCATTGATGCTGAATACAAAATGCCTAAGATTTATTATTTAAGTTTATGAGCTAAAGGAAATCTTAGTGTTTATCTAGCCTAACTTCGTTGTTCTACATTTCTGTTTTGTTTTTTCCAAATAATGTATCTTGTTTGCTTCACGATTATACTAAAGAAAAAGTTTTTTTTCAGAAATAAGGAATAGATTATAAATTTTTAAAAAGGAAAGAAAATTGAGGAAAAAAGGGAATTAAAGGATATTGGATAATATAGAGAAAGATATTTACAGGGCATAAATCATTTCCAGTGGAAGGAGGACACATGGGTTTGTCATTGCCAGAGCACCTTTTATTTTTCTGAGCACTTTGTGAGATGGCCAATTTTACCCAGCATAGAATCGAGTAAGAATGAAACTGAAATAATTTGCAAAGTTGAAAGTTGAGTGTGACCATAAGCCTCCAATCCTAGTTCCAGCCTGCCCACCATGCTGGGAATATAGTTTGGATATTTGTCCCTGCCCAAATCTCATGCTGAAATATAATCTCCAATGTTGGAAGTAGGACCTTGTGGAAGGTGTTTGGAACATGGGAGCAGATCTCTAGAAGCTGAGCGAATGCCAGCACCATGCTTCCTGTAAAACCTGAAGAACCATGAGCCACTTAATCCTCTTTTCTTTATAAATTGCTCAGTCTCATTTATTACTTTACAGCAAGGCAAAAATGGCTTAATACCTTGGGCATGCTCCAGTAGAGATTAGAATTCACATGAAACAACAAGTGAGAAACAGGGAGAAAACTATTAAGAGGTCTATGGTAGGGAAGATTGTGGCTATTGTCTCCATTTACTTTTAGAATTTCTTCGTGTGCGTGTGTGTGTGTGTGTGTGTGTGTGTGTGTGTGTGTGTGTGTGTGACAACTAGTAGAAACAGAATAACCAAATCTCTTAACTGGAAATGACTTTATATGTTGTATTACTAAAAGACGTCCAATTTCCAACATCCTGAATATATACAGTGACAGAGGACAGATAACTCACTATTTTATGGGGTAGTTTATTCATTTTTGTAAATACCAGCCATTGTTCTTAATATTGTTATCAAGGGTCTCAACCCAAAAATAAATTCATCTCCCCCACCCATCTTTCACAACAACAAAGCAAAAAATTCCCCTTCCAGACCTTGTCACATCTGTTAATGACATAGCCATTTTATCAAACTCAAAACCTTTGTGTTCCCTTGCATTTAAAAATCCAGTTATCAAGTCTTGCTATTCCAATTTGGACTCCGTAGCATCCATTCCTACCCAGTTTCGTTTACAGCATACCATCACTTCTGCTGTACATTTATTCATCACACAGACAAACTCTGATACAATATGGAAGAAGATTATGCAAGGGCATGAATACTAGGAGGAACCATCGAGGAATATCATGGAGGCTGGCCACCACACAAGGTAACAGAAAAGATGACCACTGACAATATTAGGATCACTGGGAAGAGGACATCTTTCTCCATAGGTCTAGAAGGAAAAGTTCTAGAGATAACTCTAACTGTCTTAGTTTAGATCATGTGCCCATCTCTGAACCAGTAAGTGTGACCAGAGAAATGGACTCCCTTAGTTAACCAGACTTGGGTCATGTGCTCTACCTATGGCTTTTTTTTTTTTGTTTTGTTTTGAGATGGAGTCTCTTTCTGTACCCCAGGCTTGAGTGCAGTGGCGCGGTCTCGGCTCACTGCAAGCTGTGCCTCCCATGTTAACGCCATTCTCCTGCCTCAGCCTCCCAAGTAGCTGGGACTACTGGCATCTGCCACCACACCCAGCTAATTTTTTTGTATTTTTAGTAGAGACAGGGTTTCACCATGTTGGCCGGGATGGTCTCGATCTCCTGACTTGTGATCTGCCCGCCTCGGCCTCCCAAAGTGCTGGGATTACAGCACTTTGTGAGCCACTGCGCCCGGCCTACCTATGGCTTTTGAGGGCAAATGGTGTCATCTCCACCTGAATCACTGAATCAGAAAAGAGGGGATGCTGAACAGAAATACTACATATATCCTCTATTCTACCTCACACTTCAACTGCTTTCTTGGTCTTCTAAACATCCTCATATTACCGTCTCTATCTTCCTTCTCAAACAGTACATAGCTGACAAATTAACTTCAGTAAAACTCAACTTGGATCATATGTTTTCTTTTCTCAAAATCTTCCCTAAATGGGTCCTCACACTTAAAAGGTAAGTCCTCAGTCCTTACCTGGCATTCACACTTTTCTATAATCTCAACCCAGATTCTTCTGGTCTAATCTACAATTTTATACCTCCCCAAAAAAGTCAATTTACTCACTTTCTTCCTAAAACGACTTTGACTCCATGGCCTTGTTCACATTGTTCACATTCTTTATTCACCAAGAATACCTTTTTTTCTCTCTTCTTTCCTGTTCAAAGTCTACCCATTCTTCAAGTGCAAGTCAGAGTTTACTTCCATATAGATTTCTATAGTCATCCCAGCCTGAAGGAACTCCTTTCTCTCCCTTTCGCTCTCATTATATTTTTGTTGTATCATTCTTAAATAATGATGAACTGCTTTATTCTATTATGAATTCATATTACAATAAGTAACACATATTATCTAGCCATCCATATTGCAAACTTCTTAAAGGCAAGGACAATGGCTTATATTCCTTTTCATCCTGTGAGAGACGTAGCTTGCATTTAATAAACATTTATTATATATCTGGATAATTATAGATATGAATATAGACATTAGTGTCACTATACTATGGCACTCAGTTTTAAAAAGAAACCTTCAACACACTAGCTTCAACCAAAGTCCACACCAGACAAGAGCTGTTCAGTAATTAGAAAGATACTCCAATTCTAAAACGATGTGCAGTTACTACTACATATCTGCAGAAAATGAGTTACTACTTTTCAAAATGAATGGGATTGCTGAAGCAATAATCTAGATTATTTTAGCCAACAGTATATATACATATATATATATATATATATATATATATATATATATATACTCCTACTTCAAGCTAGCTATCTACAATGGTTAGACATATCACGTACTGCTATTTTGCTCTTAAAGGAGTTTGTTTGAACTGAAGCATAGTCAGCACAAATTACTTCTAGGAAACCATTTCTGAGAGAATTTGGCTCTTTACATCTTTGGCCAGAATTCCTTGAGTTTTGGCTTCCAGTCTGTATTTTACTTTCCTGGTAGAAATGTGTACTCCTAGTATCTTGCTGGCAAGGATGTCTCTGCCAAAAGGAAATACACACTACTTCCTTCATGAAAGGACGGGAACACTCTCAGGTAGACTATTGGCATGCAGTCTAAGTGAAACGAGCCCACCCATCATTACAACCTTACCAAATATGTAAGACACTTCCAAGTATTGTGGATAAACACTCCTAGGTGTTGTGCATATACAAAATCATCCAGAAGTTACCCTAGAAAGGACGGCAATACAAAATAGTATGCATGTTCCAAGAGAATAATAATAAGTGTCATAAATAATTACAGAAGGTAGAGTTTTTTTGAGTTTAGAAAGCTCAGGAAAGGTTTCAAAAGGAAATGGATCTAACCAATGGATCATTTAGTAAAGATGGACCATTTAGTAGAGTCCCACAAGAGACAGGACTAAAAATGACATATTCTAGGCCAATAGGATAGAAAAAGAGGGCTTACATAGAGGCATAATAAGTAAAACAAGGTAGGCAATTTGGAAATACACTAGAGAAAAGCTTTAAGATTCTGTATTTTATACTATAGACAATGGAGATTTTTGAGTTTTCAAGCACCAGCGAAATAGTGTTTTAATACCAAATTGAGATATAATTGTCAGTTTTAAAAACAAAAGTTTTCTAAAAATAAAATAAAATCACTAAAATAATTTTGAAGAAAAAGATAAATCAAAAAAGATCTTTTGGATTGTTTTCAAAAAGATAGAAAATATTGTTTTGGAATAGAAATTATGCATAGCTTGGAATGGAATTAATAAAGCTCAAAGTCAGATCATGAGTAGGAAGTATAGAATTCAAGCACTTTAGAGGCTGGACCATGAAAGGTAACATTATAACTAAAATAATTCAGCACTTTTATTCACATTTAGTGCTTTTTTTCCTGATTATAAAATAACCCAGATATACAGATAGGAAGAATCAATATCATGAAAATGGCCATACTACCCAAGGTAATTTATAGATTCAATGCCATCCCCATCAAGCTACCAATGACTTTCTTCACAGAATTGGAAAAAACTACTTTAAAGTTCATATGGAAACAAAAAAGAGCCCACATTGCCAAGACAATCCTAAGCCAAAAGAACAAAGCTAGAGGCATCATGCTACCTGACTTCAAACTATATTACAAGGCTACAGTAACCAAAACAGCATGGTACTGTACTAAAACAGAGATATAGACCAAAGGAACAGAACAGAGCCCTCAGAAATAATACCACACATCTACAACCATCTGATCTTTGACAAACCTGACAAAAACAAGCAATGGGGAAAGGATTCCCTATTTAATAAATGGTGCTGGGGAAACTGGCTAGCCATATGTAGAAAGCTGAAACTGGATCCCTTCCTTACACCTTGTACAAAAATTAATTCAAGATGGATTAAAGACTTAAATGTTAATCCTAAAACCATAAAAACCCTAGAAGAAAACCTAGGCAATACCATTCAGGACATAGGCATGGGCAAGGACTTCATGTCTAAAACACCAAAAGCAATGGCAACAAAAGCCAAAATTGACAAATGGGATCTAATTAAACTAAAGAGCTTCTGCACAGCAAAAGAAACTACCATCAGAGTGAACAGGCAACCTACAGAATGGGAGAAAATTTTTGCCATCTACTCATTTGACAAAGGGCTGATAACCAGAATCTACAAAGAACTCAAACAAATTTACAAGAAAAAAACAATCCCATCAAAAAGTGGGCAAAGGATATCAACAGACACTTCTCAAAAAAAGACACTTATGCAGCCAACAGACACATGAAAAAAATGCTCATCATCACTGGCCATCAGAGAAATGCAAATCAAAACCACAATGAGATAACATCTCACACCAGTTAGAATGTTGATCACTAAAAAGTCAGGAAACAACAGGTGCTGGAGATGATGTGGAGAAATAGGAACACTTTTACACTGTTGGTGGGACTGTAAACTAGTTCAACCATTGTGGAAGACAGTGTGGCAATTCCTCACAGATCTAGAACTAGAAATACCATTTGACCCAGCCATCCCATTACTGGGTATATACCCAAAGGATTATAAATCATGCTGCTATAAAGACACATGCACATGTATGTTCATTGTGACACTATTCACAATAGCAAAGACTTGGAACCAACCCAAATGTCCATCGATGATAGACTGGATTAAGAAAATGTGGCACATATACACCATGGAATACCATGCAGCCATAAAAAAGGATGAGTTCATGTCCTTTGTAGGGACACGGATGAAGCTGGAAACCATCATTCTCAGCAAACTATTGCCAGGACAAAAAACTCAAACACTGCATATTCTCACTCATAGGTGGGAATTGAACAATGAAAACACTTGGACACAGGAAGGGGAACATCACACACTGGGGCCTGTTGTGGGGTGGGGGGAGCGGAGAGGGATAGCATTAAGAGATATACCTAATGTAAATGATGAGTTAATGGGTGCAGCACACCAACATGGCACATGTATACATACGTAACAAACCTACACATTGTGCACATGTACCCTAGAACTTAAAAGTATAATAAAAAAAGACAATATAAAAAAATAAAAATAAATAAATAAATAAATAAATAAATACAGGGCTTCCTTGCCTCCAAAAAAAATAAAATAAAATAACCCAGATATAGCAATTTCACTTCTGGGTACTTACTCAAAATATTTGCCTTTAGTATGTCAAAAAGATGTCTGCACTCCCATGTTCATTGCAGCATTATTCACAATAGCCAAGATATGGAATTCATCTAAGTCTTCATCAGTGGATGAATGTATAAAGAAAATGTGGTGTATATACACAATGGAATATTATTCAGCCATAAAAAAGAATGAAATCCTGACATTTATGACAACATGGATAAACCTGGAAGACATGATGCTAAGTGAAATAAGCCAGGCACAGAAAAAACAAATATGGCACGTTCTCCCTTATATGTGGAATCTAAAACAGTTGAACTCAAAGAAGCAGAGAGTAGAATGGCAGCTGTCAGAGGCAGCAGAGACAGGGAAATAGAGAGATGATAGTTAAATGATACAAAGCCTCAATTAGACAACAGAAATAAGGGTTTTTATTCTTTGAGATATATTGTACACCATAGTAAATACCATAAATAATAATACATATTTCAAAATCACTGAGTAAATTTCAAATATTCTCACAAAAAAATGATAAGTATTTGAGGTGATGGATATGTTAATTAGCTTGACTTAATTATTCCACTTTGTATTCATCAATCATAACATCACTTTGTACCCTATAAATATATACAAATATAATTTATCAATGTAGAGTTAAAAATAGAAATTATTCAAAAAATAAAATAACTCATTATTATTGTTTTAAGAACTTTGTTAAAATTTTTAACTATATAAAATACAACTGGGCCAGGGACAGGGCTCACACCTGTAATCCCAGACTCCAAGGTGGGAGGATCTCTTGAGATTAGGAGTTTGAGACCAGTCTGGGCAACATAGTGAGACCCAGTCTACAAAAAACAAACAAACAAACAAAAACTGCTGGACATGGTGGTGCATGCTTATAGTCCTAGATACTCAGGAGGTCGAGGTAGGAGGATCACTTGAGCCCAGGAGTGTGAGGCTGCAGTGAGCTATGATCACACCACTGCATTACAGCCTGGGTGATTAAGTGAGACCCTGTTTCTAAAAGTATAAAATAAAATAAAACTGGAAAATTGGTAAAAAGTTTACCAGAAAAGAAAGAAATATAATTAAAAATGTAAAAACTATTGTGATACAAAAGTGATATCAAAAATCTTTGCATTGAAATTTAAATACTTCGATTTTTAGTGAGAATTTTACTCAGAACCTACTTACAGATACTTTTAACATGTTTAAAGCAAATTTTTAACTAGTGTATCAGTTTATAGCAGCTAAGATACAACTTAGAAGAATTTTGCTGCTAGGTGCTGGGATATTAATAACATTGGAAAGTTAAAGCCAACACTGAGAATAGAGACAAAAAAAGATGTGAAAAAATTAAATTCACCAGTTAGAGTAGTTCCCTTAATTACATAAGAAAACAGCTACTTGCATCACAAATTATTGTAATTATAACAAAGTAATCTACATTCCTAATGACCCTGCATCATGAAGAAAACATAAAATTAAATAGCACTTAATTTATTTAAGAGACCTTAAAGAAATAATTATCATTAATAATTTTTAAAAACTATTGGACAATTATCTAAATAATTCCATAATTATTCTGAATAAATGATAAGCTGTGTTCATACTAATCCGCTTGAGAAAGGTTTTATATTACAATAACATTCAAAAACTGAAAAAATATGAAAAATTAAGGTAATAATAAAGTAACATAAAATAAATTAAAAGTTGCAATTACATTAAAAATCACTTTGGCCATAATTATGACCTGTAGACATATCTGGAATACAAGAACACAGGCACAGAAGTCACTTAACGAATTTTTCTTTTTATGAGTGATCAGCAATGAGTATTTTAACAGGTTTTAACACTACATTCAAACATCATCACACTTAAAAAGAGGGCTTATTATTGTATCAAAATGTCTTTTTGGCAAAAAGTTAAAGCATAAGTTGAAATGTGATGAGTACAAAATGATTAGGGGGTATAATAAAATCATTATTCATCTTAATGCTTCATTCCAGCTAGCAATCCAAGTTAGCAAAAGTCAAACAGGAAAAACAAGGATTTTAAAAGTTGAATATAAGATGAGAAATACTAACAACTATTTTTGGCACCTGTTTAATGCTTTGTGGCTCTATACATTTCTTAACTTTTCCTGCTTAGAGTCTCTTTCAGTGAGTCTTTATTCCAGTATTCATCCTTTCCCAATCCAGTCTATGTGCTCTGAAGGAAAATTATCTCTTCCCTAGCCATAGGGGTGGACTCTGGATCAAACCACATCTGAAGCTTCCTTATCACTGGATCTTTCAATTATGAAACTAATACATTTCTTTTACTGGTCAAGTCATTTGGAATTAAACTTTATTTCATTAGAAAATTAAATTATATCATACATAATATGTATGAAATATGTATACACAATTAAAATAATAATAATAAAATGAACACTCATGTACCAGACACCCAGCTTAAGAAATAAAACAGTGTTCAGAGCTCCCCTAAGTGCCCTGCCTTATTATAACTGGCTTCCCATCCCAACCCTGAGAGGTACACGCCATCCTGAACCTTCGGTTTATGATATATAACAAATATCTTTTCACAATGTGACTAACCTTTTTCAGTTCCTCTATGGTTTCCATTCATTATAGAGAGTTTTTAATTTTAATGTCAAATGGATACATTTTTTCCTCTGCTAGTTCATATTACTATATGTGTCTTATTTAATAGACCTATCCTGGCTAGGTACAGTGGCTCATGCCTGTAATCCCAGCACTATGAGAGGCCCAAGTGAGAGGATCACTTGAGCCCAGGAGTTCCAGGCTGCAGGAAGCCATGATCCTGCCACTTGAAAATATGATATATATATAAAGATATTTTTCTATGTTTTCAAGTTTTCCTTTTCATAATAAGTATTTTATTTTATTAGAATTTATTTTTGTGGGGTAAAGTACAATTTCACATTTTTCATAAAATTATTTTTCACAAAGTATCATAATGTAACCAAACTCAGGTTTGGCTGATAGCTGCCTGAAAAGCCAAGTGCACAAGAGGCAAGGTGTGGTGGAAGGAAAGCAGCTTTATTCAAATGCCAGCAGT
Organism: Pongo abelii; assembly: GCF_028885655.2. Classification (NCBI taxonomy): domain Eukaryota; kingdom Metazoa; phylum Chordata; class Mammalia; order Primates; family Hominidae; genus Pongo; species Pongo abelii. The sequence goes on along the minus strand of NC_071991.2, from coordinate 86,139,316 downwards.
TGCGGAAATAGCGGGGCTCAAGCTGCAAAGAAACCATCTCAAATTTTTAAGCTAAGTGAAGGAGTTTACGAGGGGAAACACATGGGAGTGGGAGTAGTGCAGGGTGCAGGCCTGCATGTGTTGTTCCCATGGTTATCTTGAGCTATTGCCCATCTGGGTGTGGCTGGCCCCATCTAGGTTACCAGATGAGTTGTGAATTAACCACCTAAAGAGGGAGAAGTCTGCAGCTAGTTCTCCATATCTGGTTTGTTTTGAGATTAGCTGGTGGAATTTCTAAGGAAGCCTATAGTCAGATAAGCATGCACAGTGCAAGGAAGTTTCTACTGGGAAAGAGGGAGAAACAAAGAGCTTCAAAGTACATTTCAAAGCTATATTCTGAGATTGGAGAAATAAAGTCTAAAATGCTTTTTAAACCTAAGATACTCAGTTACAAAAAACAATAGTTCTTCCTTCCCACTGACATACAAGGCCTGCTCTGTCATAAATCAAGTTTTTTTTCCTCTATGCCTGCACCAGTTTTTTTTTAATTGAGGAAAAAATATATATATAATTCACCATGTTTACCATTTTAAAGCTTGCAGTTCAGTGGTAATAAATACATTCATATTTGTTATTTTCCCTCTTCATCCCCTACACCCTCTTCTTAACCTCTGGTAACCCACAGTCTACTGTCTATCTTCATGAAATTCACATTTTTAGTGCCCACATACGAGTGAGAATGTGAGATATTTATATTTTACTTAATGTAATGGCCTCTAGTTCTATCCATTTTGATGCAAATAACAGGAGTTCATTCCTTTTTATGGCTGAAAAATATTCCATAGTGTATATATAACACATTTCTTTATCCATTTATACATTAATGGACATTTAGGCTGATTCCATATTTTGGCTATTGTAAATGGTGCAGCAAAAAAACAGGGAAGTGTAGCTATCTCTTTTATATATTGATGTCCTTTCTTTTGGATATATACCCAGTAGTGGGATTGCTGGATCATATGGTAAGTCTATTTTTAGTTTTCTGAGGAACCTCCATGTTGTTCTCCATAGTGGCTATACTAATTTGCATCCCCACCAAGAGTGTATGAGGGTTCCCCTTTCCCCACATTCTTGCCAGCATGTTATTGTGCCTGGGTCAATTTTAATGCTACCTGTTCTGTTCCCTTAGTCTGTCTAACCCTATAATATAGAATTTTGTAGCTATATAATTATCCTCGGTATCTAGGAAGGCAAATCATACGATATTGCTCTTCTTCTCTGGGAATTTTGTGACTATTCTTACCTCTTGCTCATCCATATTGATTTTTGAATAAATGCATCTAGTGCCATAAAAAATCTTGATGGGATTTTGACAGAAACTACCCTGAATTGTTAGATATATTTGGAAAGAGCAGCATTTTCACAATACTGAGTCTTTGTACCCAAGATTATGAAAGATCTTTGGATATTTTTTATGTCTTTTTCCATATGGTTTATGCTTTTCTCCATGAAGTGTTTACATATCTTTTGTTAGATCTATTAATGGATACTTGGTGTTTTCAATTGCCATAATAAATGGTATCTTTCTTAATTGCATTATTAAACTGCTCATAGCTGATGTATTGACATGCAATAATTTATTTTATGTTAATGTTTTAAATTGAGCAATCTTGTTAAACTCTTATTAAATCTTGTAATTTTTCTGTGGACCCTTGGGTTTTCTATGTAAGGTCATTTCATTTATGAATGACAATTTCTCCCCCTCCTTTTCAATCATTATACTTCATTTCTTTTTCTTTCCTCACTGCAGAAGCCAGGACTACAAGTACAATGTTGAACAGTGAGGTGATAGAGAGCGTCCTTGCCCTGTTTCTTATTTAAGAACATGCATTCAACATTACCTCAGGCAGTGTCATAAATCCTTATGGGGTGCTGAAGGAGGATGGTCTTTCTTCTGTACCATCTTCCTGCTGGCTTTCAGTGGTCACCCTGCCTAACAGGGGACCTCATATGGGCAAGATGATTGGTGGTAGCCAATTTTAAAAGAAGATAACAAGCTTTTGAGCCAGGTTATCCGGCTCCAGCTTATTCCCTTAGCCTATCAATGCAGTTAGAACCAGAGGAACAAAGTTACAGGAGCTGACCAAAAAGCTGAAGGAAAGAGTTATTTCTTGGTCCTTCTCAAGGGGAGGAAAAAAAATACTGAAAGCAGTGACACACAGCAAAAGTTTAATTTTTGAGATATGATTCTGAGAAATTTTTTAAAAAGAAACAGGTCATAAAATTAAAAGTAAAATATTTTGCAATTTTAGTGAGAGAAAAACAATACTTTAAGAAAACTTTATTTTAATATAGGGGACCAATCTTAGAAGATTATTATAAATAATCTCTTTTTAATAATAACCAACTTAATCACCTACAAAATTCCTTTTATAAAGTCCACTTCATGAACCTTATGATGACTTGCACAGACCATCTATGATATGCTTGGAGTTTCTGACTTGTCCTAAACTTTTGTCTTTCTTAAATAATCAGTCATTTTACTTTAGGACAAAAGTTTACTACACATGATGCTTTTTTATATAAAATTATTCTCTTTTTTAATCTTCCTTACCAAAAAATACACCTTCATATCTATATCTTTCTTCATGTCTCTCTTTTTCCTACTTACTGATTCCTTTCTAGCTTACTTCATAATTAACATTTTTAGTCCATAGTTTGAGATGACCTTTAGATAACCTCTGAATTACATAAAATTATTCTTTTCTTTTTTAATAAGACTAGAAACTGGGAGGCTTCTGGCCTCCAATGCTGCCCAGAGAGATGCAGAATTAAACAACCCAAAGAACAAAAATCATTAAGAGCAGAAAGAAAATTATAAGTGTAAAGTTCAAGGCATGCAAGCATAGGGCAATGTGCATCAGAAGCTGCTGCCACAATAGCACACAGGACTCTCTATTTTACTGGCATGTTGCAAATAGGCCTAGTTTCCACACAGGAAAGAGTATGCTATTCCCACCAGGGAAATCCCTGTGGTAGGTCCTTGTAGAACTACATGAGGTTTATTGGTGTTTATCCCAGATTTATTAGCTGGTATGCTTGGATCCCACTCTTCCCAAGGGTCAAAGTTCTTAGGCCTCATAGCTGAATAACAGTCATCAGCACGAAAGGGGTTACAGTCTTCATCAGCACTGTAATGGGAGTGATTAGACTGACATAACGTATTTTGGAATATTAAAGTAATAATATTCCATTTTATCAAGAATTCCAGTTTTGGCCCCTAGACCTCATGCTTCCTTTCCTCTTCTGAAACTGTTAACTGGGTCTTGAATTGTAGTTGCACCCCTATTTTGACCATAATACCATTCCTAGCAGGGAAACTGGCCAACTTGGCACTACCAGAAGTTCTTGTTGAAATATTTGGGTTCTTTGTTTTAAATTGACAAGTCAGAGAAGGAGTAAAAAATCTAGTTTGCGGCTTTTATTCCACTCTGATAACACTTATAGACCGAGAGGAAACTTTTCCTGCATAAGCAGTAAGGACATAGTAGTTTGCCCCGTATCAAAAAGAAACTGAATTTGGCTGCCCACGCTGTCCAGAGTTACCTGGGGTTCCTCAAAGGTAATTATGATATTCCTGGACCAAGGGTGGTGAGGGAGACCCTGGGCCCCTTCAGTCTTCATCCAGTTCCTCCCTTTGCATTGCTAGAGTTTTGACTGGCCAAGCCCCTAGATGGGAGTGGGGCAGTCAATCCTCTAGTGCCAGAGATCATGACTGGTATCTTTGCACTGATGGCAAGGGCCTGGTGGGAGTCTGGTACAATCCTTCGTCCAATGTCCATTCTTTTTGCACTTGAAGCAAGGGTTGCTACATTTGGGCCCTCATAGATTTCCCTTTGACATCTTTTGGGCCTTTAGGGCATTGCCAGTGACAGCAGCCATAATTTTAGCTTGTCATTTATTTTCCTTCCCTTTCTCTAGGTCACGATTGTTGTATACCATAAAAGCAGTATCCAGAAGCTGTGTCTGAGGTGTCTGAGGCCCCATTTCCAACTTTAGAAACTTGCATCTAATATTAAGGGCAGACTGGCTTATGAAGTGCTGAGCTATAAGCGCTTTCCCTTGTTAAGAGGCTGGGTCTAGGTTAGTGTATAGTTAGTTTAACGAGCTGTAAAACATAGCCAGGACTTTTCTCCTTTTCCTGGGTGACTTCCCTCAGTTATTCCTTTTCTCATCCTTCCATGAAAGGTCAAAAACCCAATGACAAGGTTTGAAAACCATTTGCAAACTTCCTAGGATTTTCAGAGTAACTCTCTAGTTTTTCTTTACATTGCTGTGTATCTGTTACCAAAAAAGGGGCTTGGACTAGCATTGGGCACACTGGCCCTGCCACCTCTCTGAGATGAAATAGGCTTGCGGGATGGTGTATGGGATACCTTTTCTATTGTGCAGAGGACTCACCAGGATTTCTGTTGACTCTTGTGGTTTTTCTTCCAGTGTGCTAGGTGAAGAGTTACATGGAGGCAGCTGTGGTTCCCTGTGAGAGACTGGTGACCCCTGTAGCAGAGAATTATTTATGATGTCTACATCTGTCTTGGAACTCTCCTTTTGAGTACCTTTTCTTGAAACTTTGCATATAGATGGGTTCTACTAGGGGAGGCATTTTATCTCCTGGGTTGTTAAATGCACACAGTGAACAGGTTTGACAAACTTGCTTAGCTGCTGAAGCCAGATTAGATCTGATGAAGAGTTTGTTTACCATGGCTAGCATGGCATCCCTCCCCTTGTGGAAGGAGTCATGTAAGGTTTTTATAGCTTTCCACTGGGCTGCTTGAGGGAGATATAATTTTGACCACATATGTCACCAGAGTCTTTGTTTTTGACCCCCTTGCTCTTTTTATTAGTTGTTTTTCTTGTACTGTGTAGTTAGGTTTTACAGGGGAATTAGCATAAGGAAACAAAGCTAAAACTGGTTGGTATTGTATTCTGAGGGTTGCCACTTTGGCTTTCTTATCAGCCTTCCTGTTTTCCAGCACTATGGGCTAAGTGTTTCTCATGCCCCCTACAATAAATTATAGCTATAGCCTTTGGTAGATATATGCTTCTAATAATTGAAGAATTTCAGCCCCATGTTTTATGGGGGAATGCCTGCTGGTTAGTAATTCGTTTTCTTTCCAGATTGTGGCATGAACATGAACCACAAGGAATGTATATTTGGAAACTGAAAAAATGTTGAGCTTTTTCTATTTTTCTAGTATTAGAGTCCAAGTAAGAGCAATGGTCTCAGCTTTTTATGCTGATGTGCCTGGAGACAGCAGCTGGGCCTCAATATGGTGTTGTAATTTACTATTGCATACCCAGCCTAGCATTCTCCATTTGACACAAAATTACTGCCATCTGTGAACCAGCCATCTTCAGGGTCTGGGAGAGGCTGATCTTTGAGATCAGGCCAGCTCACATATGTGTGTACAAATATCTGCTTGCAGGAATGATCACTGGGCCTGTGGGCAGTAGTGAAGCTGGATTCAGGGTGTACAAGTTTTAAGGATAACTTCTGGATTATTTTAAAAACATAGCCTAATATTTGGTTAACTTTTCTCCTGTCATCCAAATGTGTTCTTTTGCCTCCAAGATTGATTTAAGCTGGCATGGGGTTAGTACTTCCAGTGGTTGACCCAGAGTAATCATAGTGGCTTCCTCTACTAAAATAGCAGTGACTGCTATTGCCCACAAGGAGCTTGGACATCCCAAGGACAATCCCCCTGTCCAATTTCTTTGAAAAGTAACCAATTGGTCGAGATTCTAATCTTAATTTGGGGATTAGAAAACCCACCACTATACTTTTCCTTTTTTTTTTTTTTTTTTTTTTGAGACAGAGTCTCGCTCTGTCACCCAGGCTAGAGTGCAGTGGCACCATCTCAGCTCACTGCAAGCTCTGCCTCCTGGGTTCACACCATTCTCCTGCCTCAGCCTCTCCAGTAGCTGGGACTACAGGCGTTCACTACAGGCGCCCGGCTAATTTTTTGTATTTTTAGTAGAGACGGGGTTTCACCATGTTAGCCAGGATGGTCTCAATCTCCTGACCTCGTGATCCACCTGCCTTGGCCTCCCAAAGCATACTTTTCCTTTTAGCTACATGTAAAGAAAAAGGCTTAGTGAGGTCTGGGGTGCCTAGTGCAGGAGCCTTACTGACAGCTTTGTTTTAACTTAGTGAAGGCCTCCCTTATTTTTGGTGTGCATTCAATTGGCTCATTCTCTGGCCCCCACATGACTTCATAAAGGAGCTTTGCTATAAATCCAAAATTGGGAATTCATATTCTGCAAAATCCAAACATCCCCAGAAAATAACAAATTTGTTTGGTGTGGGGTGGGTCTAATCCACATATGGCTTGCACACGCTCTGGGGATATCTGTTGGGATTGAACAGTCCCCCAGTGACTGAGGATGCAGCCAAGGGGGAAGTCGGGTGAGATTGAAACTGAGTTTCTTGTCTTCTGTCTGTAGAGAACAAGCAAAACTTGAAATTTAGAGCATTCTGGCCTAGGGCCACACACTGGGGCGTCCCCCATGGAAGGGCCTATGCTGGGGTTGAGGGCCAAGAGGGCATCCCCTGCTTGGGCCTCTTCATGACATGCCACATGTCTCTGGCCTTAGATGGGCATCAGCACCACTTGAAGAAGGATTCCACCATATTTGGTGACCTATGATTAAGTTTCCCTTTAGTCCCCAGGTGCAGCCCTTAGCTTTTGGCATCCCTGTAGCTGGCCAAAATAGTTTTTTTCCCAAATGGTTTCCTTAACTGTTGTGGTAACTGTAGTTTGAAGGGCAAGGAATTGCAGACTCCCTAGCTTGAATTTGTTAAAGATTGGCCTCTTGATAAGGGAAGAGAATGCCCTCTGACCAGATAAACTACATGCAGTGATTTCCCCATGGATCCGCTGCACAATTTATGCAATGATCCAAGAGTCTCCACCAGGATGGATCCGCTGCACAACTTAGGCAATGATCCGAGAGTCTCCACCAGGATTTTTATCTTAGCACCAGGTCTGCTAAACTAAAACGATCCAGATCTAGTCCCTCACAAAAGAAGCAGGGTTTTTTTCCTTATTTAGCTATTGCCTTGGTCCTTTGGGTCGGGGTACACTAATTTCTTGTTTCAACATTACGAAAACAAAAATCAAAATGTTATGTCTTGCCATACACACAAATACTTCACAGGCACAGGGATTTGTCTTGTGCCTGGCGAAGCCTAATTGCTCGGTTCCCCACCAGGTTATCCTGTCCCGAGTCTTCCAGCAGGGGGGCACCCTAGTGGCTCTTAACTGCCCATCTTGTGCCCCCGAAGAGTGCCATCAGAGGAAAGAAACAGAAAGCAAAACCAAAAATAAAAATCCCAAATTGGCGCTTACCTCCTGGCTGGCTCACCAAAAATACTATGTTACCAGCTGATGTTGCGAAGTCCCAGGTTCTTCACTGAACAAAGAACTGGACATGACACACAAATAGCAAAGCAGCAAAAGATTTATTAAGCACAGTACAATTTGCAATGGACTGGGCTGACCCACAAGTGGTATCAGCCCTGATTTGTAACATTTCATGGCCTTTTATTATATTTTTTTTACTCTAACTTACTCATCTTAATTTTTTTGCGACCAATTGCTCATCCTTGCCTTTCCCTTATTGCACCTTAACCTTACTTTATCTCTTGTAGGCTAATTGCTCATTCTTGCCTTTCCCTTATTGTGCCAACTTACTGTTTACCTCTTTTTATCTAGTATGCTCTGCTTTTGTTTTTGTTTTGCTTTTGTTTTTGTTTTGAGATTGAGTCTCACTCTTCGCCCAGGCTGGAGTGCAATGGTGCAATCTCAGCTCACTGCAACCTCCACCTCCAAGGTTCAAGCGATTCTCCTAACTCAGCCTCCGGAGTAGCTGGGACTATAGGCATGTGCCACCATGCCCAGCTAATTTTTGTATTTTTAATAGAGACTCGGTTTCACCATGTTGGCCAGGCTGGTCTCGAACTCTTGACCTCAAGTGATCCACCCACCTCTGCCTCCCAAAATGCTGGGATTACAGGTGTGAGCCACCACACAGCCCTCTGCTTTTGTTATCTTGCATGTTCTCCTTAAGCTAGCCTACATCCAACAGTTCCCCTTTGCCCCCAGCTTCCTCTGCTATTCACCTACCTCAACAGTGATATACTTACATTGTATTTCTTTTCGTTGATATTGGCCTGGTATCTCTTTTGAATCTGTAATTTTTAGTTGTTCTGTGCTCTTGAGCTCTATGCTTAACTTTTATAAATAACATATATATGTATTTGTTTTAACCTAGTCTGAAAATTCTCTCTTTTAACTGAATAGCTTATTCCATTCATATTTCTGGTGATTACTGATACATTTGGATTATTGCCACCTTCTTTTTCTTTTTTGAGAGAGATAGAGTCTCTTCTGCCACCCCACCTGGAGTGCAGTGGCACCATCATAGCTCACTGTAACTTTGAACTCCTAGGCTCAAGCAATCCTCCTGCTTCAGCCTCCTGAGCAGCTAGGACTACAGTTGCATGCCACCATATCCAGCTAATTTTTTATTTTTTGTAGAGACGAGGGGGCCTTGCTATGTTGCCCAGGCCGGTCTCAAACTCCTGGCTTCAAATAATCCCCCATCTTGGCTACCCAAAGCACTGGGTTTACAAACATGAGCCACCATGCCCAGCCTATTTCCACCTTCTTATTAACTGATTTTTATTCGCTTCATTTTTTTATGCCTTTTCTTCTTCCCTAAATTTCCCTTCTTCTTCCTCACTCCCAGCAGACAACTTTGCATCTTATTTCACAGAGATAAAAGAAGCAATTAGAAGAGAACTTCCACATGCCCCCCACAACAACTAGCCACTTCACTGCATGAGAGACCCATCTATAACCCTTTTTTCTATTGAGGATAAACTGCTCATTCTCCTAGCCAAGGCCAGCTTCACCATTTATCCACTAAATACCATCTCTTCTTGCCTACCCAATGACCTTGCTCAAACAATTCCCTACTCTTTTAAATCATCAATCTTTCAATCTCTGCTGGATCATTCCCATAACCATACATATATAGGATTGTTTTTCCATTTTAAAATATCTTTTTTTCTGGACTCTATCTTCTCCTTCAGCTACCACACCATTTCTCTTCTTCAGCTTACAACAAAACTCTTAAGAAGAGTTGCCTATACTTGCTGTCTCCAGTTTCTGTTTTCCCATTCTCTGAACCAATTCCTATCAGGTAAGTTACCAATAATCTTCCTTTTTTTTTTTTTTTTTTTTTTTTTTTTGAGATGGGGCCAAAGTGCAGTGCTGTAATCATAGCTCACTGCAGCCTCAAACTATTGGACTCAGGTGATCCTCCCGCCTCAGCCACCCAAAGTGCTGGGATTACAGGTATGAGCTACTGGCCCCCTGGCCTGCACATTTTAAATGTTGTTCTCATTTCTCATTCTACTTGATCACTCAAAGGCCAAGCTACTCAGGAGGCTGAGGTGGGAGGTTCACTTGAGGCCAGCATTTCAAGTCTAGCCTGGGCAATATAGCAAGAACTTGTCTCTAAAAAAAGGAAAAAATAAAAAGTATTTGACACAGCTGATTATTCCCCTTTCCTTGAAATATTTTTTTCACTTGGCTTATAGGACACTCAATTGTCCTGCTTTTTCTCTTACCTCATTAGTGGCATCTTTTTAGTTTCCTTTATCCTTACTCCTTCTCTCTCTCACTACCAAACACTGGAATACTCCAAAACTCAATCTTTGGGGTTCTCCTCTTTTCTAACTACTCTCACTCCATTGGTGATTTCATGGTTTGTATATCTCATATGCCAATAACTCCAACTAATATCTCTAGACCAGACTTCTCCTCTGAACCCCAGACTCAAATATCCAACTCCTCACTTATCATCTCTAACATAACATTCCCCAAACTGAATTCCTGATCTACTTCCCATCCTAATTTTGTTGACACAATCTCTACCTTCTCAGTGAATGGCAACTCCAAGTCCTCCTGTTGATCAGGCCTAAAATCTTGCCATTATCTTTGACTCTTCTTTTCTCAGACCCCACAGTCAATCCACCACAAAGTTCTGTTGGTTTTACTTTTAGAATACATTTGAGAATCCTACATTTCCCCTAACTCCACTCCTACCACCTTCATCTATTCCACTATTACCTTTCATGTGTATTATTACAACAGCCCCCTAACTAGTTTCCCTGCTTCCATCCTTGTCTCCCTTCAATCTATTTACTACACTGTAGCCAGAGTTAGTCTGTTAAAATATAAATCAAATCCTATCACATCTGCTTAAAATCCTCCAAGGCTTCACATCTCATTCTGTTAAATTCCTTACTTAGCCTGCAATGCCCTAAACAATCTCAGCCCAACTGCATCCCCACATCCTACCTTCTGTCCAAGCTCTCTGACCTCATCTCCCACTAGTTGGTCTCATTCAGTCTTTTCTAGACAAGCTGGCTGTTCTGTGGACACAGCTCCTGTCTGGCCTCAGGGTCTTTCCACTTGATTTCACCCCTACTAGGACATTTTCCCCTAGCTGTCTACGTGGCTCACCTACTTATCTCTCACTTCCCACTAAAATGTCACCTTGAAGGCCATTCCTGTCCATATTCCTTATTTATTTCCCTTTCTTAATTTTTCCTGTAGCATTTATCATCATCAAACATGCTTATATTTTTATTTATACAACTTATGTATTGTCTGTCTTTCTTCAATAGAATTGATGCCTCATCTTTGGCATCTTGGTACAAATTAGAAAATGATTCAGGTATGTGCGTGTTTGCTCGTACACACACACATACACACACACACATACACGTTCATCCCACCCCATGCACAGGATTTGGTTAGCAGCTACATTTGTGTAAAGAAAAAGGCATGGGTGGGAGCAGAGTAAAAGATGAATTTTATCCACCTCCAGTGTCCCCCTCCCCATTCAACTCCTCAGCCAGGTGCCTTTGGGCAAAACATTATGCACATGATTGACAGCTCTAAGTAGAATGTAAGCTTCATGAAGACAGGGATATTTTTGTCTTATTGCTTCTTGTGTCCCCAGTCCCTTAGAGAGTGGCACACAAACACTCAATAAATATTTGAAACATAAATTAATAGTTTGAAAAAAAAAACAAAGGGTAAAAGTTATTAGTTGTTATTTTAAAATAACAAACTAAATGACATAATCCTGGAAAAGAGGGCCTCAGAACATTGATGATGTTCATAAAATGGGTAAAGTGACTGCTGTAAAATAACCCAGGAATTAAGATAATAAGGCCTGGCATACATACCAAATATTGGAAAGTATGGGAATTATTTTATTATGTAACTGTACAATAAAAATAAGAACAGGAGAATGTTGTTCTTGGCACTTTTAAGTTGATGACCTACCTCTTACTTCTTGCCTTGACTAAGATGCACTGCAAATTTTGAAGTCCTTTGAATGGTACATTCTTTGGTGATTTACTTTTAGAGGGAAATAGTTGATTGTTCAAAATCAATAAACAGGAAAAAATAAAAAGACTATGGAAAGTCTGTACACAGTAGCTGTCCCAGTGTCTCTTTTATTAAAGTTTTATTTCTTTTTTATTAAAATGTTTGCTCAATTCTCTTGCCCATTTATGGCAAGCATAAACTGTTGCTTCTCATCTGAATTTATGTGAGCTATTTTGAAATATTTAAGACATTAATCTTTCATTCAGTTTAGAGTAAACATTTTCACTCAGTTTATGTTTTGGAAAAATATATAGAATTTTAAATTTTATTTAGTCAAATTTGTAAATCTTTATCTTTGAGAATGCTGTCATCTATTCAAGCTTAAGTAGTCTACCAGCAATACCAGCAATATGACAAACATTCATTTCTGCTTTTGCTGATTTTCTTTTCCATGTGACCTTGAAATTTTAAAACTTACATACCTAATAGAAATTAGTTTGGTGTATTGTATGAAACTGCTACTATAAAGCATTTTGTTACTTAAAAACACTGTGATCAATTATGGTAACATTTGTTCAGAAATAAACTGTAATCTCTTTTCAGGGATAGTTCTATTTAGAGTCATAAAATTCCAACATTTCAAAGGACATTTCCATTTTACTTAAATTTGCTTTAAAAATAAGTTAACTATGTTAAATGTATTTTAAAAGATAATAAAACAGAGATTAAAGTCAGCTCCTGCTTTAGTATCTCCTCCATTGCTAATCCTCTGATCTCTTTACAGTCATGAAGGTCAAACATTTATGTTTATAGAAACAGAAGTCATATTTGTTTCTTAGAGCTGGTTTATTTTATCAGGTATGAACAATGGGTATCAAAAAGGTGATGAAACAGTACAAAATCATGAAATAATGTCTTTCTGATTTTTTTTAAAGAACAAAATAGTGCTTGTGTCTGGGGACTTCGGAGGCTGATGAGGGAGGATTGCTTAAGCTTGGGAGTTTGAAGCACACCTCTGCACTCCAAACTGGGTGACAGAGTGAGATCCTGTCTCTAATATATATATATACTATATACATATAATACACACACTAAGTATACTATATATTTATACATTTATACTATATAGTATATATACTGTATATAGTATATATATACTATATATTATACTATATTATATATACTATTATAACATAGTATATAGTATATATATACTATGTACTATATATATATACTATATACTATATATAGTATATATACTACATACAAACCTACATATAGTATATAGTATATACTGTATATATACTATATAGTATATACTATATACAATATAGTATATACTATATGTATACTATACAGTATCTACAGTATATATATAGTATATAAGTGTATAGTATATATTACATATATAGTATATGTAGTGTATAGTATATATTACATATATAGTATATGTAGTATATAGTATATATATATACTATATAGTATATACTATATAGTATATAGCATATACTACATATATACTATATAGTATATAGCATATACTACATATATACTATATAGTATATAGCATATACTACATATATACTATATAGTATATAGTATATAGTATACAGTATATACTACATATATACTATATAGTATATACTACATACTACATATATACTATATAGTATATACTATATACTACATATATACTATATAGTATATACTATATATACTATATATAGTATATACTATATATACTATATATAGTATATACTATATATTCTATATAGTATATACTATATATATACTATATGGTATAGACTATCTAGTATATAGAATATATAGTATATAGTATATACTATATAGTATATAGAATATATAGTATATAGTATATACTACATACCATACATATACTATATAAACTATATAGTATATACTACATATATACCATATATACTATATATACTACATATATACCATATATACTATATATACTACATATATACCATATATACTATATATACACTACATATACTAAATATACTATATACTATATATACACTATATATACTATGTATACTATATACTATATACTATATATATACTATATATACTATATACTATATACTATATACTATATATACTATATATACTATACACTATATACTACATACTATATATATACTATATACTACATATATACTATATACTACATACTATCTATATACTATATACTACATATATACTATATAGTACATACTATCTATATACTATATACTATCTATATGTTATATAGTATATACTATATAGTATATACTATCTATATAGTATATACTATATAGTGTATACTCTCTATATACTATATACTATATATATACTATATATATAATATATACTATATATAATATATAGTATGTACTATATATATGATATATAGTATAAACTATATATATAATATATAGTATATACTAAATATATAATATATAGTATATACTAAATATATGCTATATAGTATATACTAAATATATACTATATATATGCTATATAGTATATACTATATATATGCTATATAGTATATACTATATATATGCTATATAGTATATACTATATATATAGTATATACTATATATATACTATATACTATAGACCATATATACTATATACTATATAGACTATATAGTATATACTATATATATACTACATACTATATATAATATAGTATATATAATATACACCATATATACTGTATATATATTATATAGTATATGTAATATATACTATATATATAATATATACTATATGTATACTGTAAACTATAGTATATACTATATACTATTATATATAGTATTATGGTACTATATAATACTATATGTAGTACATATAGCACTATATATACTACATAGAGTATATACTATAATATACAGTATATATTATATAGTATATAATATATACTATAGTATATATGACATATAGTATATATCATCTATACTATGTATAGATGACATATAGTATATATCATATATACTATGTATATATGATATATAGTATAGATGATATATACTATGTCTATATGATATATAGTATATATATTTAATATATACATAGTATATATGATATATAGTATATATATTTAATATATACATAGTATATATGATATATAGTATATATTTAATATATACATAGTATATATGATATATAGTATATATTTAATATATACATAGTATATATGATATATAGTATATATATTTAAGATATACATAGTATATATGATATATAGTATATACTATGTATATATAATATATAGTATATACTATAGTATATATATTATATATATTTAGTATAAACTATAGTATATATAATACATAGTATATACAATATATAGTATATATACAATATACTAGTATAGTATACACTATATATACACTATATATTGTATATATACTATAGTATATATAATATATAGTATATATAATTAATATATACTATAGAATATATATTATATATAGTATATATAGTATAGTATAGTATATATGCTGTATATATACTATATATACTATATAGTATATATATAATATATATAGTATACCATATATATACTATAGTATGTATAGTATATAGTACATATAATATATATTATATATACTATAGTATATCATATACTATAGTATATATATAATATATACACTATATATTATATAGTATATTATATATAGTGCATTATATAGTATATTATATACTATAGTATATATAATATGTAGTATATATATTTTATATATACTATGTATATTTAGTATACATGCTATAGTATGGTATATTATATATAGTATACATACCATATATAGTATTCTCTATATATACTATATATAGAATACTGTATATATTCTATATATATACTCTATATACTATATATATTCTATATATATACTCTATATAGTGTACTATATATACATATATGTACATATATATAAAGAGTATATATATAGAACTTTGATCACAGAATTGATCACAGTGTTTTTAAGTAACTATATATTTATACATTTATATTTATACTATGTATTTCTAAATTTATATATACTATATATGGCATAAATATATTCATACCATATATACGTTTATATTTATACTCTATATTGTATAGTATTTATACTTATACTCTATATTGTATAGTATTTATATTTATACTATATATTGTGTAGTATTTATATTTATACTATATAGTATACCATATATAGTATACTACATATTTATACATTTATACAGTATACTATATATAGTATAAAAATATAGTATAAATATAGTATATATAGTATAGTATACTATGTATAGTATACTATAGTATACATATAAATATAAATGTATAAATATACATGTATAAATATAGCATAAATATAAATGTATAAATATATATTATAAATATAATGTATAAATATAAATGTATACATGTATAGTGTAGAAATGTATAAATATGTGGTATAATATAAATATATGTATATAATAATATCATATAAATATATGTATATAATAATATCATATAAATATATGTATATAATAATATCATATAAATATATGTATATAATAATAAAGCAAAGAAGAAAATGGTGTGCTAAAAAAGTGTTTACAACTGTACCTTAAAAGTTTTTGAGCAGTTTGTGTAAGAGTTACAGAATACATATTATTGATCGAACAATGAAAATGAACATTTTGGGGTTCTTGTTTTGGTTATCTGTCATTGCACAATAAATTGCCCCCAAATTGACAGCTTAAAACAATAACTTATTATTTTCACACTTCATTTTAAAGACAATTATATTTCACAACTTTCATTTTAAAGACAATATAACTAAGGCTCAAAATGGTTAAGCAAGCTGCTAAAGGTTCAAATAAGTCATTGAAGACATTCTAACTCCTGAGCCACATTAATTTGCATGGCAACATGCTGTCTTTTTCATTTATTAAGTAGTATTCCAACTATAACTAAATTATACTAGCAATTCAACTGAAATTGGGTATGACTGATCCTTATTAATTTTTATGACTTAAATGTGAGAGTTGTGAGGTAATGGAGAGTATAGACCAGAGTATGGAATTTAAAAAAAAGCCCAAGTTAGTTCTAGACTAGTGTTTCCCAACTTTGAATAAAATAGGACTCATTTTAAAGAAAGAAGGGAAAAAAACCCATGACTACACCGTTGACTTAAAACTTTTAAATTAAAAATTGCATAAATATGTTCAAATATAAAATGAATTATAAATTTCTTATGATTAGAGCTTACACACAACTATAAAACCAAAACAAATTGCAAAATTGTTAAATTATAATATCTAACATGTATAGTACGTAATAAGTACTAGGCACTTTACATATATCAACTTATTTAATATTCACAACCCAATGAGTTGGACATGATTATTATCGCCATTTAATAGATGAGGAAACCAAGACTGGAAGAAGTTAAACAACTTGTCCAATGTCCCAAAACTGATAAATGGCAGAGCTGGATTTCACAGAAAAGTTAACAGACAAGCGAATGTGAAGAATGATATCATTTTACAGAAATTAAATTGCTCCTTGTAATGTGAATATGGTATTGACTTTAAGTGTAGATCTTCTGGCTTTAACATACATAAATTACAATGAGCTGGATAGTGACTAATTTCTCCCACCACTTGTTTTTCTCTTCTGTCAACTGCTAAATATATATTGGCACAGCACAAATTAATGTCATTTGGTCTTCATTTTAAGGGAATGGCTTGTTACAAATTGAGTCTACATCTGTTCTCTCAAGATTTTTCTTAAGACAATTCCTGATTACTATTTTTCTTTATTATTGGGATTTAATTCACATACTATACAATTTATCCCTTTGAAGAGTACAGTTCAGTGGCTTTTAGCATATTCACAAACTTGTGCAGCCATCATCACTAATTCCAGAATATTTTCATCATACCAAAAAGAAATCCCAAACTCACTAAGCAGTTAATAGAGTTTAGATATTCGTGCCTTCAAAATCTCATGTTAAAATTTGATCTCCAGTGTTGGAGGTGAGGCCTAGTAGGAGGTGTTTTGGTCATGGAGGGGCGGACCCCTCATGAATGGCTTGGTGCCATTCTTACTGGAGTCAGTGAGTTCTCACTCTTAATCCCATGAGAACTGGTTGTTAAAAAGAGCCTGGCACCTCCCTCCTCTCTTTCCTTTTCTTGCCATGGGAAATCTGCTCCCCTTCGTCTTCTGCCATGAATGGAAGCTTCCTGAAGCCCTCACCAGAAGCAAATGCTGGTGCCATGGCCATGCTTCTCGTATAGCCTGTAGAACTGAGTCAAAAACTCTTTTCTTCATAAATTACCCAGCCTAGGCATTCCTTTATAGCAATGCCCCACACTCTTCCCCACCAGCCAGTAGGTTGGCAATTATTAAACTATTTTCTGTAGTGATTTTCCTATTCTGAATATTTAATATAAATGGAATCATAAAATATGTGCGTCTTTGGGTCTGGCATCTTTCACTTAGCATAATTTTTCAAGGTTTATGTTGTAATCCATGCCAGTATTGAATCCCTTTTTATACCTGAATAATGTTTCATTTTGTGGATGGGATCATATACATTTCATTTATACTTTAATCAATTAATGGACATTTGAGTTGTTTCTACCTCTGGGCTATTATAATAATGCTGTGATAATATTTGAGCGCAAGTTTTTGTGTAAAAATGTTTTCAGTTCTCTTGGGTATGTAACTAGGAGTGAAATTGCCCAACTGTTTTCCAAAATAGTTGCACATTTTACATTCCCACCAGCAATGTATGAGGATGCCAATTTCTCTACTTTCTCACCAAGACTTGATATTGTGATACTGACTTTCTGATTATAGCCATCTCAGTAGGTGTGCGTGGTATCTCAGGTGATTTTGATTTGCATTTATCTAAGGATTAAGGATGTTGAGCAGTTTTTTGTTTGCTTATTAGCCATGCATATCTTCTTTGAAGAAATGTGTATTCAAATTCTTTGGCCATTTTGTAATTGGGTTATTTCTCTTTTTATTCAGCTGCAAGAATTCTCTCATTAAGATCTGACAGGTTAATACAACACCAATGCAATGATAAATGCAAAAAACAGGGACTCTGAAATTGCGTGGTTGTACTCAGTTATAAGGTGGTCGGTCATCCATGAGATCCAGAATCAAATTTGATGAAATGGTTAAGATTATAATGTTTTATAATTTGTTTATTTGAAAATATACATTTTAAATGTTTGCTAGAGAGCTCTAATATCCTCAAGAATACCTACAATGTAAACACTGGTCTATGCATAGACTAAATCCTTAGCAACAGACAGAAGGAACTGAGTGCTCTTTGAGTGAGGGAATGGGCTTGACCAGTGTTTGAAGATTTAAAAATGAATATGAAGACATGTTGTGACACTACGGTATGATTATATTTTTATATTTAAAGAGAATCTGATTATCATCAGAAAAACTCTGTAATTTTAAAATCTATAGCTGGCAATATCCATGAATTCAGCCCAGGTCATCCAATGCTGGAAGCACATGGGTCAGATTGACTGTTTCCATTTTTTCTTGCTTACTTCAAAGCTATGAAGAAATCCAAAGCCCTTGCTGATACTCTTCCATGATATATTCCTTTTAAATGCTTGAAAGTTTTCCCTTCCTACAGGGATCCCCCAAACACAGGCTATCCTTACACTGAGCCCCTATTCAAATTTTGGTTCCTCTTTCTAACATTGGTCGTCAGTCAATTTTGCTGATCTATACCAACTGCAGATCTAGAGCCAATGCTTATAGCTGAATTTTTCTGAGAATTCTTTTAATTTTAGATACATTTTTTAAATTACCACAAAATTAGTTTAGAAGAATTTGCAGAGAGTTATATTGGGAGGGAAATAGCTTTGAGGCCCTTCATGGATTTATGACCAAAGCTATCCAGTCAAATTCCTCCAGGTATTTTTGCTATTTCCTATTGGTATACTGAAATTACACACATTTTAAAGCTTCCTTAATCAATTTAAACAAATACAAATAATAAAATTCAGTGTCAATGAGATACTGAATCTAAAAGATAAAAGTACACCCATATTTTTATAATGATTTTTCAATTGTTATGGAAAGAAATATGAGACTGTGTAAACAGAAAAAATAAAATTTATTTTAATTAAAAAACCCACACTAAAAAATTATCCCAAGAAAACATTCCCATCGCTTATTACTCCAAAGAGTAATTTGTTCAAGGAGGTTAAAGCAGTGTTACTTATAATAGTTAAAGAATCAGAAAATGTACTTTCCTAAAATTTAGGGTTAAGAAAACTATTCTAGGCCAAACACAGTGGCTCACACATGTAATCCCAGCACACTTTGAGAGGGATGGGTGATGTGGGAAGATCACTTGAGCCTAGGCATTTAAGACCAGCCTGGGCAACCTAGGGAGATCCCCTCTCTACAAGTAATAAATAATTAGCTGGGTGTGGTGGCGTGTGCCTGTAGTCCAGCTTCTGGGAGGCTGAGGCAGGAGACTCACTTGAGCTCAGGAGGTTGAGGCTGCAGTGAGCCTTGACCATGCCATTGTACTCTAGCCTGAATTACAGATTCAGACCCTGAAAAAAAAGAGGAAGGAAGGAAGGAAGGAAGGGAGGGAAAACTAGTCTATACCAATATATGAACTATATAGCCATTAAGAATTATAAGACTTTAGAACATGTTGATCTCTGGAAATATGTTTATGAAATAATGTTAATTATAAATATGTGTTTTGTACAGATGTACATTCAAGCATTTTAATAGATTTATAAATCCTTCGGTATCATTTTGTGTTCAAACACAGTATATTTCTTTTTTTATCATACTTAAACAATTTATTTTTTATTTCAATAGTTTCTGGGGAACAGGTGGCTTTTTGTGACATGAACAAATTCTTTTGCAGTAATTTCTGAGATTTTGGTGTACCCATCACCAGAGCAGTGTATACTGTACTCAATATGTAGTATTTTACCCCTCACCCCACTTCCCCCTGGAGCCTCCAGACTCCACTGTATTATTCTGATGCCTTTGCATCCTCATAGCTTAGCTCCAGCTGATGAATGAGAACATATGATGTTTGGTTTTCCACTCTGAGTTATTTCACTTAGAATAATCATCTCCAATTCCATCCAGGTTGCTGAGAATGCCATTATTTCATTCCTTTTTATGGCTGAGTAGTATTCTGTGGTGTATATATATTATATTTTCTTTATCCACTCATTGATTGATGGACATTTAGGCTGGTTCCATATTTTTTGCAATTGTTAATTGTGCTGGTATAAACATGTGCAAACACAGTCTATTTCAAACAGATTATATTTATATGTATAAATCTATTGATGTATATTAATGTACATTGACAAATGTAAGGTGATGTTAACAGAAATTCATGTTTATTGAATTCTTTGGTTTTAAAACAAAGCAGCATTTCACAAAAATTATTCTATTTTATTATAAGCACTGCTTACAAACAAATTTGTTCAAAACAAATTTGGGGATTTGGGGAATAGGTTAGGTAAAATGTTTTTACCATAGGAATTTTCACAGCCTTTAATTTATTAACATACGTTGTGGATCTCTAAAATGAAGAGATTTCTCTTATTGTTTATCTCAAAATCTACTATTTACATCACGACTTACATTTATTTTATTTGTGTAAATAAATCTGCATAAATCTTATTTGCACTTGTTACTAATTTATCATTTTCACCAAACTGTAACTTCTATCAGGACAGGTAAATATATCTGTCTTCTTCACCACTGTTCCTGGAGTGCCAGCCAGGGCATATAGAAGTGGCTCAATATTTTTGTAGTGAATGACTTGCTAGAGCAGCATTTAGGCAAACTAGTGCCTAAAGTCACACATTTTGGGAACTACCACTCTAAAGTTATTTAATTGTACAATAACTTCAAAGGAAAAAAACGTGTTAATGCCTCTAGGCCACTAGACATCCATTTAATAATTATTGCTTCACTTCAGTTGAGTCACTTACTACTTTAGGGAACAGAAGAGATTTCTCAGAGAGTACCTCATGACCTGGAAAAGTCTTGCAAAATCATTTTCATACTCTGCATCTCCAACTGAAAAACAATGATAAAATTAGTTACCATGGAAGTTAAAGGAATCATGCTTTGCATTAACACCAACAGTCTTCTGGAACACATTTGGTAACATTAGATTTTCCATCAAAGATATTTGTTTATTTTAATAGTTCAAGCATGAAAAAGAGATGTCCCTTTTGGAAACTGCAAATTGTTGACTCACTGATTCTCATTTGGGAAAAGGGATTTCACATTACTTTATCTATTTTCTCAATAGTCAAAGCCCATGTTAAGACAGCTTTTAAAAATATTTAAAATATATGGCTTACCTACAGGTTTTACATGATAATTTATGGTTGTAGAAGTTAGAAAGTGCAATTTATTTTAATATCCCCGTGGGGAAGTTATATAATTCTATGGTTTTTAAAAATATATGGAAAAGCTATATACTTTTCGTTAACTGCTAAGATTCATGAATTTTCTCCACAAGTTCTCCAGAGGAACTACTAGAAAAAACTCCACGAATCTCATTATTTGACAGTTTTGTTGAAGTGAAATTATTAAAATTGATATTAGATTTAATGACTTGTTTCCAGTAACCAAAATGGAAAGTATTCTACCAGCTGTCGATGGTTCCACACCCTGACACATCGTTAAAACCTTAGCTTCTGCCTAAACTTTAAACCTTAATAATATTTGGCGATAGGGGAGGGGTTACATTTCAAGTCAAACAAAGGATATATTTCCAAAGCAGCATTTGCAAAGGTTAATCTGTGTATGGACTACAAAGGGGAAAGTGCAGCGCCCCAGTGATCGATTTAAGACCCCCCTCTCGTTGTTGTTGTTGTTGGTTTTTTTTGGTCTGGTTAATAAACTACCTAGAGGGATAATTTTTAAACTTAATTTGTTGAAATGGTACTTTACTAATGCATGAAAAAAATTTCCCCAAATTTGAGAATTTTTGGTAAATTGATTTTATATTTGGGAATAAAGATCTCTTGCTTCTTCTACTGACACCTTCTACACAAAAGGTAAAAGCTACTTTTACTTGGTAATCCGCAGGGAAAAAAATTACAGAAACCCAGAGCCAAAGGTGCTCTCAGGGGATCCCCTGAAACATTCAAAGCCATTGCGGCCCCAGAAGGTAAATGGCTTTCGCAGGAACACAGGTCTCCTGACTCACGGCCTAACAACCTTCCTTTCCCCCACACCAAAGCTCGCGCGGCACCAGCTAGAGTGAAGGTCAAAGTCAACATTATCATCTCTGCAGTCCAGGGTCTGTGAGGGTCCTCCTATCCGAGGGAGTTTTCATGAAAGGGTATTTCCGAACATTTTATTCCAAGGACACAGTCTAGTCAAAAGACGTTTGGGGTGGGGTAAACATGAGGCAAAAGAACACTTACAAAAGAAAAAAGCGCAGTTTCTTGGAGGCTTGTCAGAAGCTAAGACTGCGGAGGTGAGAACCAGGGCCCTTGGCGAGAGTTGGGGTGGGAATCGCGTAAGAAAAGCAATTTCTAGAGCGGAAAGGTGACCCCACATTACAAAAAGAAATGGAGTAGAAAAATAGGCTTGACTATTCTACAGCTGCTTCAGAAAGAATCTCCGAAAGACCACGGAGGAACCCCGCAGGGGAGCCAGGCGGATACTCAGCCGCTCGCGGTAGAGGGGCGCGCAAAGCTGCGGAGCCGCGTGTGTGGAGCTCCCCAGTGCACTCACTGCTGGCTCCCCCTCGGTCCTCTGGGCCCTTCCCAGCTCCCTCCACACACCCCGGCTCCCTCCACACACCCCCGCCCCCTCCGAGCTCCCCGACTCCTCCCCCGCGCTCCGCGGCTCTTCCCGACTCCAGTCAGCGTTCCTCGGGCCCTCGGCGCCACGAGCTGTCCGGGCACGCAGCCCCTAGCGGCGCGTCACTGCCAAGCCGGCCTCCGCGCGCCTCCCTCCTTCCTTCTCCCTGGCTGTACGCGATCCAGCTTGGGTAGGCGGGGAAGCAGCTGGAGTGCGACCGCCGCGGCAGCTACCCTGCAGCCGCCAGTCGGAGGTGCAGTCCGTAGGCCCTGGCCCCCGGGTGGGCCCTTGGGGAGTCGGCGCCGCTCCCGGGGAGCTGCAAGGCTCGCCCCTGCCCGGCGTGGAGGGCGCGGGGGGCGCGGAGGTGAGCGGGTTGGGGAGGAGCGCGAAAGAAGGTGGCGGCGGCGGAGTTGAGGGTCAAGATGCAGTCGGCGCCACGCGCTGCATCCATCCTCCCCGATTCTATGCCCTCTGCGGGCGTCCGCCCTGAGCTGCGGGGTCCCTCATCTCCTGGCACCTTGAGGTGGAAAGTGAGAAGGGTGGAGAATGGTGTCTGTTCCACCGATTCCCCCTCCTCCTCCTCTTGGTTCCTAGAGCTAAGGGCAAGTCCTGAGGTTGGGCCCAGGAGAAAGAAGGCAAGGAGACATTGTCCCAGGTAGGATGTGTCCCAGCAGGAAAGGACAGGCAGGTTACTTTCGCCCCCTTGATAGTCTCCCTGCTACTTTGGGTTGATGCAGGGCATTTCATAGAAGATCATGTAGTGCTGCTTTGCGAACAGGTATTTCTAGCAGTCATTTGGTTTATTTCCCAGTAATGTAATCGCGGTGTTTAGGCCATTTCTGTTAGAAAGTAATTGGCCTCTTCTTTGACTGTCCTAAATTATCTTTGAACCCTGTGTTCAGCCTCAGCCAAAACTTGTTGAAAATTATGCCCTAAAAATCTTGCTCTTAAAATAGAGCAGAGAGATAAAGAGCATTTTTGTTGGAAGATTTCCATTTATTATCTCTCCCACCCCGTGGAGAAGGATTGGTGTCAGTTTTTACTCCTCGGGCAGTTAGTTTTTTAGATGGAAAGACAGTCCAGGCCATAGTTAATTATCGCTCGTCAGCATAGGAGAAAAAGAATTCAGACTCCTGCCCCACCCCCACCCCCAACCTCCTGACTTAGATTCTAGTCCTTTTAACAGCCCCGCTGCTTGGAACCCTTTTTGTGTTTTCTAAACCACCTCCCCATCCTTCCTTTTCTCCACTTAATTATTTCTTCATTTTATTGATCTGTTTATTTTTTTCTTTCTTTAACCCTATAATTTTTTTACTCCGATTCTATCTCGGTTGCTTCAAAGCTTAGAGGCTATTTAATGGAAAAGCAAAACAAAACAAAACACCCGTCCTAAATAATTTGCAGGATGTTTAGAAACATAACGAGTAACTAACTATATGTGCTGCCATTGGGATGTGCCTCTTAGCTAGTCACTCTGTCAGGGTATGGGGAAATGAGACAATATTGAGAATGATAACTTGAGCAAATTGTGCAGTAAGGAAATGAAAAGCTTTATCCAAGTCACTTTTTATTGTACTGGTGCTATGGAAAATGTGAATAAGCATAGTTGTATTTTAATACTGAAAAAACAGGACAGGTGAAGACAAATTTTTAAAGAAAGGATTCTAAATGAGTTAGAAAAGTGAGAAAGAGGATGCACCAAAAATGTGAAAGAGTAAGACTGCAGGTGCGATAAAGGACATAGGACATCAGGAGATGTATTTATCCCTGCTGGGCCAGCAACCAGAACATTGAGGTAACTGAGACATTAACATAACATTGATAAATCACCTACCCCTTAAGGGCCCACATGTCTTTTCAACAAAAAGAGAAGTCTGATGTAGAGAATTATTACGTGTCTTTTTGTCCTGAATTTTTTTTGATGTATTCAATAACAAAGAATTTTTATTGCATCCTTAGTTACACTGCCAGCCAATGTGGAGGCAGTGATCACGGACAAGACAAACATGGTTCTTCCCTCATGCAGTTTATTGTCCAGTGGGGAAATAGTGAACAGTAAAGAAACAATTATATAAAATGTTACAAAATAAATTTAACAAGGGCTGAGTGAATTATTCTGCTATAGAGATGGAACAGTATATGGAAAGTTCCCAAGGTACATAAAGTGGTTGTTCTTTTCTCCTTCTAGAAGAGAATGCTGTGGGTGGACAATATACAGATAAGGTTAGAGAGGGGAAGCGGGGACTAACTCATTCAGGACCTTTTATGTGATAGTCAGGAAGGTGGCTGTAGTTCTAAGTACAAGGAGCACTGATTTTAAGGAGAGACATTTTATGACGATTTGCATTTTAAGATGATTTTAGCTGCTGTGGAGACGGTTTGGAAAGGGTCAAAAGAGAAAGTAGGCTGACCCATTAGGAAATGTTTGCAGAGTTCAGGTGAGATGATAGACACCTGGACTAGCCTGGTATTGGTGGAGAGGGATTTATGAAATATGTTGGAGAACAGGAATTGGTGCAGGATTTTATGTCAAAAGTGAGGGTCAGCAAGGACTTAAGAATGACTCCCAATTTTCTGATTGGAGCAACTGGTGGATAATGGTGGCATTTACACATTTCTAGGTGAATGGGACCAGCTCTGGGTGGAAAAAGTTCAGGTTTGAACCTGTGAAGTTTGAGATGTCACAGAAAGAGGTCATAAGCATATCACCTTGGGAGGCAAAAAGGGAGGCTCTCCAGGACATAAGTGGATGGACTGGTCTTTGATAGGTAAAATTGGTGATTGTTCGTTTAAGGTGAAACTAGTGAGCTCAGTTTTCTGGTTTTTCTCCAGCAACCTTCACCAACGTGGATACAGATACAGAGAAAATGGATAGCTGGGTCCAGGACTAGAGTTTTGCCAGCAGATATGATGGAGAGTAAGAGAGTTGAGGATCTTTTTAAGGGAGTGACTATAAATCTAGTCTCGGTTTAAAGAGAAACCAGAGCAGGCTGAAGGAGAGTGCAGGATATTAAGCAATTAGAGAGGTAGAGGTCAATGGATCAGATTTCTTTTGCTGTTTAGAATTATCAGTGTGAATATTTAAACTAAGATTATTGGAAGTCCTGGAGATAGTGCTTGGAGATTTCAGGAAGTGAGTGACTGAGGTGGGGTAGAGGCAAAAATTCATTGCCTCCAATGAATAAGTCAAGGAAATAAGAGCCCCTGAAGTTGAATGGTTCATCTACTTGAATGATAAAGTCCAGGAAAAACATGATAGCTATTAGGGTAGAGAGGATGACCATGTGTATACTAGGAGCCAGAGTCTGCAGTCATAAGGAATAAACTAGAAGTCAGTAGAGGACAGCAGTAAGGACAGGGAGAGGGTATGGTGAAGTACCATGAGCTTCAAAGGAGCTGGGTGTTTGCAGGAGAGACGATGAAGAAGAGATGTTCAGATGTGGGCTTACAAAGTGAAGATTACACCACCCCACCTCATGGCCCTGGAGAACTATGTTTTCTTGATAGCCTCTCCAAATCTGCAGGTTGTGAAATGTCATCAAAACCTCTGTGGACAGCCCTTTCAGAGTTGCTGTCATCCAATAATAAATGCCCTATTTCTGTGTGAAACAAATTAGGTTCTATTTTTCAAAAGTAACATAGCACAACAGCTGCCATTCAGCTTCAGGAATGTTCAGGAAATCCTTCTAAACTGAAAACCTTAAGAGGCTGTCTAGCTGAGTGTAACTGAATTCCCTATCATAATAATACATTCTCAAGTATTAAATGTGTACAGCAAGTCAAATGCCCATTCAAGAAAACTATGTCCTTGACACACACTTTTAGATTGAGCTCCCGAAGTTGAAGTGTTAAATATAGGGTGGTGATATGACCATTATTACACAGCTTCAAGACTTATTTAGTGTTGGAAACTACCACCAGAGTCAAGTATAACCTATTTGTTTGCCATTTAACAAAGGAAATTGAGACTCAGAGAATCAAAGTGATTGCAGAAGCTTAGGCCTGCTTTTTCACCCCTACACCATGAAGACAAAACTTTCTATAAATGACATAGTTGTTTTTTGTTTTTGTTTGTTTTTGTTTTTGTTTTGAGGCTGAGTCTCACTCTGTTGCGCAGGCTGGAGTCCAGTGGCACGATCTTGGCTCACTGCATCCTCTGCCTCCCTGGTTCAAGCGATTCTCTTTCCCCAGCCTCCCGAGTAGCTGGCACCTGCCACCACCCCTGGCTAATTTTTGTGCATTTTTAGTAAAGACGGGGTTTAATCATCTTGGCCAGTCTGATCTTGAACTCCTGACCTCAAGTGATCCACCTGCCTCAGCCTCCCAAAGTGCTGGAATTACAGACGTGAGCCACCACGCCCAGCCTATAAATGACATAGTTTTATCAGTTATTTAATTTGGATTCCTTATGAATAACTTCAAAAGAAAAGGTATAGACACTGTGGACATCACCTGGGAGCTTGTGAAAAATACAGAATGTCTAACCTCCCTCTAGACCTAGAGAATCTGAGTGCATTTTAAAGAGGTCCCCAGGTGATCATATTTGCATTAAAATTTGACAAGTGCCTTTCTAGTGAGTCATTCCCTTGGAAACAGTGGTCTGCTCAGGTCAGCAGGATTGTGATGCCTGGAGAACTGGGGAGGGGATCCCCTTGTAGAACAGAAAGAAGAGATACAGTCATGGAAACATTCCGAATTTTGAATATTATGAAACAACAGGAACAAAGTATGTTGTGCAAGGAGTGACGCATTTTAAGGAATGGCATTGCCTTTCCCAGAAAGTGAAGAGAGGAAATTGGAAATTAGTGAGTGGACCTTCTGATACTGCTCCTCCTTGAGTGGAAAAGGGGAAAGAAATGCATGCATATTATTCAGCGTCTTGTATTCAAAGGTAACTACTACTCTTTCGCAAGTGTAATTTTTCATTACTACAAACAACAATGTAAAAATTAACATAAGTGAGGGTCAGAAAGCCACAGCTACTATCACCAAATGATGAAAGTATTAGATTGAATTCTGAATCTTTTACTAGAGTGATTTTCAATCTTGGTTGCATAATAAAACATCTGCTAATCTTTTTAAAAAAATGCTGTTGCTCAGGATGAACCCCAGACCAATTAAGTTAAAACTGGGTGGTGGGGGGTGACCCGTCATCACTGTGTTTTAAAACTCGTCAGGTCATTGGAGAATGCACCTAGGGTTGAGAAACACTCCTTTAGTAGCTCATTCAGAAGCAGCTCTGAGATTGCAGTTCTGCTACTCCATGTGCCAAAACAGTGGGACTCTCCCTCACTACCATAAGCATAGTGCCAAGCCAGGTCAGCAATATTCAGGTCACCCTCACTGGCCAGTTTTCAGAACATTGAGGGAAGTAGGATTTATTTCTTGAACAAGCCTGCTTAGACTAAATTTTAAAACAAATTGATACATGTTACATATCTATGGGGTACACATGAGTATTTGTTATATCCGTAGAATGTGTAATGATCTGGTTGGAGTTTTTGGGGAATCCATCACCTTGAGTATTTATCATATCTATGTGTTAAGAACATTTCAAGTCATCTCTTCTAGCTACTTTGAAATACACAGTACATTGTTACTGACTATAGGCAACCTACTTTGCTATTGAACATTAGAACTTACTTCTTCTAACTGTACATTTGTATCCATGAACCAACATCTCTTCCTCCCCTCCTCCCATCAACACATCCTTCCAGCCTCTGATGTCTCTCATGCTACTCTCTACCTCCATGGGATCCACTTTTTTAGCTCCCACACATGAGTGAAAACATGCGATATTTGCCTTTCTGTGTCTGGGTTATTTCACTTAACATAATGGCCTCCACTCCTACCCATGTTGCTGCAAATGTCACAATTTCATTTTTTAAGGCTGAATAATATTTCATTGTGTATACATACCACATTTTCTTTATCCATTTGTTGATGGACATGTAGATTGATTCCATATCTTTGCTAGTGTGAATAGTGTGCAAAAAAAACACGTGAGGACGGGTATCTCTTTGATATACTAATTTCTTTTCCTGTAGATAATACCCGGTAGTGAGATTACTGGATTGTATGGTAGTTCCATTTTTAGTCTTTTGAGAAACAGCCCCCATACTGTTGTCCACAGTGGTTGTACTAATTTACATTTCCACCAATAGCATATAAGGATTCCCTTTTCTCTGAATCGTTGTCAGCATCTGTCATTTTTTCTCTTTTAATAATAGCAGTTCTAATTGGGATAAGTTGAAATCTCATTGTGGTTTTGATATGCATTTCTCTGGTGATTAGTGATGCTTAGCATTTTTTCATATACCTATTAACCATTTGTTTATCTTCTTTGGAAAAATGTCTATTCATGACCTTTACCCATTTTTATGGGATTATGTGTTTTTTATTGTGAGTTGTTTGAATTCCTTGTATATTCTGAATATTAGTCCCTTATCAGATTAATAGTTTGCAAATATTTTCTTCTATTCAAAAGGTGGTCTCTTCATTCTGTTGATTGTTTCCTTTGCTTCACAGAAGTCTTTTAGTTTAATATAGTCCCATTTGTCTATTTTTTCATTGTTGTTGCTGTGCTTTTGAGGTCCTAGCCATAAAATCTTTGCCTAGACCAATGTCTTCAAATATTTCCCCAATGTTTTCTTCTTGAAATGAGGGGTTTTGGGTCTTATGTTTAAGTCTTTAGTTGACCTTGAGTTGATTTTTGCATATGGTGAGGGACAGGGGTCCAGTTTTATTCTTCTGCGTACAGATATCCAATCGTCCAAGTACCATATATTTGAAGAGGATATCCTTTCCTCAGTGTATGTTCTTGGTGCCTTTGTTGACAATCAGTTGGCTGTAAATGTGTGGATTTTTTTTATGGATTATCTAATCTGTTGCAGTCACTGGTCTGTGCATTTGTTTTTATACCGGTACCATGTTTTTTTGGTTACTATTGCCTTGTAATACATTTCGAAGTCAGGTAGTGTGATGCCTTCAGCTTTGTTCTTTTTGCTTAGGATTGCTGTAGCTATTCAGGATATTTTTTGGTTCTATATGAATTTTAGGATTGTCTTTTCTAATTCTATGAAAAATCACATTGATATTTTGATAGGGATTGCATTGAATCTGTATATTGCTTTGGGCAGTATGGTCATTTTAATATTAATTCTTCCAATCCATAAGCATGGAATGTTTTTCCATTCATTTATGTCATCTTTAATTTCTTTCTACAGTGCTTTGTAGTTTTTCCTGTAGCAAACTTTCACCTCCTTGGTTAAATATATTCCTAGTTGTTTTTTGTTTGTTTGTTTTTGTTTTTTTTTAATAGCTATTGTAAATGGGATTGCCTTCTTGGTATCTTTTTCAGCAAGTTCATTGTTGTTGTATAGAAATGGTACTGATTTTTGTATGTCGATTTCGTATCCTGCAACTTCATTGAATTTATTTATCAGATCTAAGAGTTTTTTTGTGAAGTCTTTAGGTTTATCTAGATCTAAGATCATATCATCAGCAAAGAGGGATAATTTGACTTTCCTCTTTTCCAATTTGGGTACCTTTTATTCTTTCTCTTTCCTGGTTGCTCTGGCTAGGACTTCCAATACGATGTTGAATAGAAGTGGTGAAAGTGGCATCCTTGTCTTGTTTCTGTTCATAGAGGAAAGGCTTTGAGCTTTTCCCCATTTCAAAATAATGATAGCTATATTATTATTATATAGATCATATAAGCCCTTATTATGTTGAAGCATATTTTTTCTATCCCTAGTTTGTTGCAAGTTTTATCATGAGGGGATGCTAAATTTACTCAAATGTTTTTTCTGCATCTATTGAGATGATCATATGATTATTGTCCTTCATTCTCTTTAGGTGATGTATCACAGTTGTTGATTGGCATATGTTGAACCATCCTTGTATCCCTGGGATGCATTCCTGGAATAAATCCCCTTTGATCATGATGTGTTTTTTTTTTTTTTTTTATGAGTTGTTAGATTTGGTTTACTTCTACAGACACATACACGTGCACACACACACACTTTTTAGGAGACAGGGTCTTGCTCTGTTGCCCAGGAGGGAGTGCAGTTATGCAATCATAAATCACTGCAGCCTTCAACTTCTGGGCTCAGGTGATTCTTCTGCCTCAGCTCCCAAGTAGCTAGGACTTCAGGTGTGTACCACCACACCTAGCTATTTTTTTAATTTTTGGTAGAGACGAGGGTCTCATGTTGCCCAGGATGGGCTTAAACTCCTGGCTTCAATCCATCCTCCTGCATTGGCCTCCCAAAGTGCTGGGATTACAGGCATAAGCCATCATGTCTGGCCCTTGGTTTGCAGTATTTTGTTGAGAATTTTTGTGTCTGTGCTCATCAGGAATATTAGTATGTAGTTTTCTTTTTTGTTGAGCCTTGTTTGCTTTTGGTATGAAGATAATGCTTACCTCATAGAATGAGTTAGGCAGAATTCCCTCCTGTTTAATGTTTTGGAAGAGTTTGAAGAGAATTGGTGTTAGGTCTGTTTTGAAAGTTTGGTAGAATTCAGCAGTGAAGCCATCTGGCCCTGGACTTTATTGGGAGTTTTTTAATTACTGCCTCAACTTTTTTTGTTACTGGTCTGTCCAGGTTTTCCGTTTCTTCCCATTTCAATCTTGGTAGGTTGTATGTGTGTAGCAATTTATCAATTTCCTCTAGGTTTTCCAGTTTGTTCGTGTATAGTTGTTCATAATAGCTTCTCATGATCTTATGTATTTCTGTGGTATCAATTGTAATGTTTCTTTTTCCATTTCTGATTTTTTAGTGGAGTATTTCCGCTTTTTTCTTGGTTAGCCTAGCAAGTGCTTTATCAATTTTATCTTTTCAAAAAACAAAACTTTTTGTTTCATCCATCCTTTGTATTGTTTTTTAAGTCCCAATTTGTCTAGTTCTGCTCTGATCTTT
This sequence comes from Pongo abelii, assembly GCF_028885655.2. Classification (NCBI taxonomy): domain Eukaryota; kingdom Metazoa; phylum Chordata; class Mammalia; order Primates; family Hominidae; genus Pongo; species Pongo abelii. The sequence continues at coordinate 86,107,106 of NC_071991.2, read as the reverse complement.
ATTATTACTTTCCTTTCACCAATTTGGGGTTTGGCTTGTTTTTGCTTTTCTAGTTCCTTGAGGTATATCATTAAGTTGTTTATTTGAAATCGTAATGATTTTTTGGTGTAGGTGCTTATTGATATAAACTTCCATCTTAGCACTGCTTTTGCTGTATCTCATGGGTTTCAGTGTGTTGTATTTTTATTTTTATTTGTTGAGGGAAATTTTTTGATTTCTTCCTTAATTTATTCTTTGCCACCGTAGTCATTTAGGAGCATGTTATTTAATCATTTATTTTTACAGTTTCAAAAGTTCCTCATGTTATTGACTTCTAGCTTTATTCCATTGTGGTCTGAGGAAATATTTGATATGACTTCGATTTTTAAAAAATTGGTTGAATCTTATTTTGTGTTCTAACATGGTCATTCCTAGAGAATGTCTATGTGCTGATGAGAATTTGTATTCTGTAACTGTTGTATAAAATGTTCTGTGAATGTTTGTTAGGTCCATTTGGTCTAACATATAGTTTAAATCCAATGTTTCTTTGTTAATTTTCTGTCTAGATTATCTGTCAGATGCTGGCAGGTGGTGTTGAAGTCCCCAACTGTTGTTGTATTGGCATCTGTTTCTCCTTTTACATCTGATAACATTTTATTTATATGAATATATCTGAGTGGTCTGTTGTTGGGTGTATATATGTTTAGAATTGTTATATCCTCTTGCTAGAATTTATCTATTATCATTATATAATGACCTTCATTGTCTCTTTATACTGTTTATGACTCAAACTCTGTTTTATTTGATATAAGTATAGTGACTTTTGGTTTCCATTTGCATGGAATATCTTTCTCCATCTCTTTGCTTTCAGTCTTATATGTGTTTTTATATGTTAGATGGGTTTCTTGTACCCAGCATATACTTGGGTCATGATTTTTTATCTATTACTGGTCTATATCTTTTAAGTGGAAAGTTTAATCCATTTGCATTCAAAGTTATTCAACAATGAAAACTTCCCAAGTCTAGTGAGAGATGTAGACACCCAGATACAGGTAACTTAGAGATCTCCAAACAGATACAGTACAAAAAGGTCTTCCCCACAGCACATTATAGTCATATTGTCAAAAGTAAAAGACAAAGAGTGAATTCTAAAAACAGCAAGAGAAGAATGACTAGTCACCTATAAAGGAACCCCCAGCAAAATAAAATTTTTACCTGTTCACATTCTGATTTACAGAAGGGATTTGAACTTGCTTTGTAAAATAAGCAGATAATTAATGTTGTTTTGTTTTTGTTTCTGTTTGAAAAAGTCTTGATCATCATGATTGTTAGATTTAAAGATTTTGCAATTCTTATATTTTGGGAGATGCTACAGTATATACTCAGAAGAACTCCGGGCTGGGATATAGGAAACTTGGATTCCCTTGTGTGAATCTAGCAACCTTTTTCACCCTTAGATAATGCACATGATTACCATTAACTTTCGAATGAAGTGAGCATGGATTTCATTACTTCGGTTTCTTTAATGGTTCCTGATTCCCAGCATAGCCAGTGACATCTCCAAATGGATACTGGCAGTTTTTTTTTCCTACCCTGGTACCTCTGACTCCTGCCTGCCTTTCTGGGTGCATGGACCACACCAAGGGAGTGGTCTATCTTGAAAGGTGTGAAATGAAACATGTAATTGATTTAAAAATAGTAAATGTTCTTCTTTCCCAGGATTGGTTGCTCCTAGGTAATGCTGAGGAGCAATGAAATGACCACAGAAAAAGGAATAATATACTACTTTGAGTACAACTATAATTGTTACACCTTGATACTTATAACTCCAAAAAAACACCCTTTCCTAAACTCCTTACATGCACCTAAATAACACATGTCTTAGCTGGACTGACTACCTGGCTTCCCTATTTTCTGTCTTTATGTCCTTGGATAAATTAATTATCTTCTGCAGGTCTCAGTTTCCTCATCTGCAAAGTGGGTATGAGAGTATTAGCACCTGTCCCTTAGGGTGGTTGTGGGGATTCAATCAGTTAATACATAAAAACCGCAAGAGAGCTGAAATACATTATGTCCTATATAAGCATTAAGTAATATTACTATACTTATTGTCTTTCTAAAGTTTAACATACTGATGTATTTGGAGTTACTGGATGTGACTCATTTCTAGGGTAAAATGTTGAATTTTCCTGGCTCTAGTCATTTCAAATTTCATTTAGTAAAAACCCCAACTGTTTTTTGAAACATTCCACCTGTGCCTGTAAAGTCCATTAAATCCTCTGAAATGGTCCACATCTGCTATGAGCATAAAAGAAATTGTGCAATGAGGGTAGAATGGAAGAGTATTTTTCTTTCAGACCCAATTTTGACAATAATTCATGGCAACCTGATTTGTATGCTTGAGCAAATTATTCCAAATATGAACATTTCAGATGTTAGTCTCTCAACTAAAAAATAATTTGAGAGATTTTTCCAGGAAGAATAACTGCATCATAGTTTATGCAGCCAACAAATGAAAGGGTGTCATGTTGCGGTCCAAAGGGCGTGGGTGGATAAGCAGAAAGAATACTCGAAGGGCTGTAGGCAGGTGAAAGATGATTTTATTCAACAGCAGCTCTGATCAACAACTTTCTCACACTGTCCATCCTGTCTCAGCTGCTTAGTCTGGTGGCTCCCACTCACACAGCTCCCTTGCCTTCGGGGTCAGCAGCTTAACTATTTCTCTCTCTGGGCATGGGCAAGCCAAGCTGGGTCCTGGCTCCCCCATCTGTCTGCAAAGACAGACAGCTCTGATTCTGTCTCTGAGCACAAGAGTGCCTCTACAGTGTCAGCAGGGCAGTAATACCTTTTACAGACAATAGTGGCTTAGAGCCAAGTGATGAGTTTTCCCTATGTTATAGCGATGGTGGTGAGCTTCTGTTATGTCTACCTGGCTATGATAACAAGTAACAAGTGAAGTTGTATGCCTGCGCTCTGAACTCACTCACTCTGGGTGTTTACCTCTGCCTGTCCTTGACTAAAGCACAGCCATGTTCTTTACAAAGGGAAGAAAAAGATTTCGTACATATTATATAATTTAAGACCATAAACACGTTACTAATCCCTTTTTCCATAGGTAAGCTATCTTTCTTAATGATACATTGTAAGATCTAGGGTGAATGATAGAAGTCCATGGTATTTACTCTTTTGTTATATTTTGATGCCTATTTTTCTTAAGATATTATTTAAGTGCCAGGGTTCATTGTTAGCTAATTTGTCTAGCTCTCATTTAATGATAAAGTCACTAGCTACTGAAGTATATAGGGAACTTTATAACCTCCACCCCAAATGACTTTAGACAGTTTTGGTTTAAATGGCTTTTTAAAAAATGGTTTTTCTTTCTTCTCTTGTCTTGTGAGCCATCACTTAGTATCACAGTCCTCTCTGCCCCCAGCAGCATTTGTGATTTGCTGCCTCTGATCTGCTCAAAAGCTGGGTAATCATAGTTGTTACAAGTGTGTTTTTCAAAAAAGTTCTGAGTGAAAACCTCAGTCCCTTTTTTCATGTGCTCTAGTGAGGTAGGAGGCAGAACTTGAATCCAGAGGCAAGGTTCAGACACTGGACCAAATTGAGGTTAGGGCAGAAGCACCTCCCCATAAGACATGCCCATCAGTGTGCCATGTCAGTTTACTATTGCCATGGCAACACCTAGAAGTTACCACCCCTTTCCATGGCAACAGCCCAACAACCCAGAAATTACCACCCTCATCCTAGAAATTTCTGCATAAATCACCCCTTAATTTGCATATAAATCAAGTAGGTTTAAATATGACTGCAGAGCTGCCGCTGAGCTGCTACTCTAGGCACACTGCCTACGGGGTAGGCCTGCTCTGCAAGGAGCAGTACCTCTGCTGTTGCTGTAACTGCTGCTTCTATAAACGTTGCTGTTTAACACCACCAGCTCGCCCTTGAATTCTTTCCCAGGCAAAGCCAAGTAGTCTCCTGGGCTAAGCCCCCATCTGGGGGCTTTCCTGTCCTGCATCACTAGTGCCTTGCTGCTCAAAGAGGGGTCCTCAGACCAGCATTGGTATTGCTTTCATTAGAAATGCAGAATGTTGAGCCTCCCTCCAGACCTACTCAATCAGAATCTACATTTTTAACAAGATTCCCAAGTGATCTATGTGCACATTAAAATTTGAGAAGCACCACTTTAGCACATCACCTTTGTGACAGTTAATTTTCCTATTGAGATGCTTTTTTAAAAGCCAAAAGATTTATGAAGAGAAACCAGAATAGTGATCCTTTTTTAGCTTACAAATTGTGTCTTACTGTGCTCTATGTTAAAGTGTGGCAAAATATTTTACCTCTAGAAAGACAGGACATTACAATGTCTAGAAGTGTTTTAATGTTCAGTAATAGGTAACTGATGACCATTTTATTTTCTCTCCCCTAGGATATTCTTGGTGATCTTGGAAGTGTCCATATCATGGAATCAATCTCTATGATGGGAAGCCCTAAGAGCCTTAGTGAAACTTTTTTACCTAATGGCATAAATGGTATCAAAGATGCAAGGAAGGTCACTGTAGGTGTGATTGGAAGTGGAGATTTTGCCAAATCCTTGACCATTCGACTTATCAGATGTGGCTATCATGTGGTCATAGGAAGTAGAAATCCTAAGTTTGCTTCTGAATTTTTTCCTCATGTGGTAGATGTCACTCATCATGAAGATGCTCTCACAAAAACAAATATAATATTTGTTGCTATACACAGAGAACATTATACCTCCCTGTGGGACCTGAGACATCTGCTTGTGGGTAAAATCCTGATTGATGTGAGCAATAACATGAGGATAAACCAGTACCCAGAATCCAATGCTGAATATTTGGCTTCATTATTCCCAGATTCTTTGATTGTCAAAGGATTTAATGTTATCTCAGCTTGGGCACTTCAGTTAGGACCTAAGGATGCCAGCCGGCAGGTATGTATTTTTTACATTTTTATTCTTATGTATCTGGTATTTTGTAGTTAAACAACTAAGCAAATATCAAACATTTTAAAACCAAACTCTGACACTTTCCAATGATTATCATTTGAAAATTAATTATGAGCACCTGAAGATTAATGTCCTGACCTTGTAAGGGCACATTCCCATTCCCAAAATGATGTGGAAAACTGGGAAAATAACGTGAACGTCATCCAGTTCAACTTGAGAATAAAGCAGATGGGGCACTCTGTCAACACCATTGTGGAACGAACTTTTATAAGTAAACACATAAAATATGTTTTAAAAATATTTTAAATGTGCTTATGCATTACAATTAAGCATGATTATAAATACTTTTATTGTTTTTGTCCATAAAGACAGTTGATTAGATTCCTTAGAAAATAAGTTTCAGTATTATATCATTGTATGCTGTATATCAGAGTCATGATAACCATTTACTTTCCAGTCTTTATTTTAATGACTAGTAAAAGAACATATGCTTTTCTACAGGCTATTTCTGAATCCTTTTTTCTCTTTTGCATATCTACCAAAGTTTAGCAGTGGATATAGAATAAGCAAATTAGAACCGGGACCTGTGAGACAAACCTGAATTTAATAATATACCCATATTTATACCAATTTTAAATTTTTAACAGAAAAAAATGTGGAACAGTGATTAAATTCAAAATTAGCTACAGAAATAGTCTAAATTTGTATTATGTAGTTTTGCGCCTTTATTTTGAGTGTTTGGTTTATTTTTAGACTTATTATACCGTATTAATAATTTATACAAAATCTTTTCCAAATGAGTTTTAAAAAAAGTTTATTCCACCATTGTCACAACTGTAATAAATTAATTTAGAATACTTTTTTCTTATTTGTGTTATAAAAGGACCTCTATTTTAAAAGTTCATAAATGATTATGTAATATTCATTCAAATAGGATTTGTCATTCATCTGGTTAATGTTATCCAAGATTAATAATCCAAAGAGTGTTATATTGTCACCATTATGTAAATAGAAACGTGCAAATATTTCTATGTGGTCTATTTAGAGTCCTTATACAAACATCTTCAGGGATATATTTAGGAATTTGTTTTCCCCAAACATTACTTGGAGACTCTATAGCAATATTTTTCTAGCCCTGAATGAGGTGGCCTACCCATTAGTAATAGTAGCTCACTCCAGTAATGAACTTGGTGCTCAATCAATACTTCTTGTTGTAGGCTTTCAAACTATCGAAATCTGTTAGATACTACAATATAGTTGAAAATTCAACAAGTATTTATTCCTCAAGGTCATCACAGGTGATGCTCCATAAGTGGAGCATGCGATTGCTACCATTTTTATGAACAACAATGGTGATGCTGAGTCTTTTTGCTTTTTCCACAGGTTTATATATGCAGCAACAATATTCAAGCCCGACAACAGGTTATCGAACTTGCCCGCCAGTTGAATTTCATTCCCATTGACTTGGGATCCTTATCATCAGCCAGAGAGATTGAAAATTTACCCCTACGACTCTTTACTCTCTGGAGAGGGCCAGTGGTGGTAGCTATAAGCTTGGCCACATTTTTTTTCCTTTATTCCTTTGTCAGAGATGTGATTCATCCATATGCTAGAAACCAACAGAGTGACTTTTACAAAATTCCTATAGAGATTGTGAATAAAACCTTACCTATAGTTGCCATTACTTTGCTCTCCCTGGTATACCTCGCAGGTCTTCTGGCAGCTGCTTATCAACTTTATTACGGCACCAAGTATAGGAGATTTCCGCCTTGGTTGGAAACCTGGTTACAGTGTAGAAAACAGCTCGGATTACTAAGTTTTTTCTTCGCTGTGGTCCATGTTGCCTACAGCCTCTGCTTACCGATGAGAAGGTCAGAGAGATATTTGTTTCTCAACATGGCTTATCAGCAGGTACTGAATGTGCTTGTTATTTATCTGATGCTAGTAAAATACTTTTTATTAGTATAAATTGTAAAACATAAAATTTTACATGCCCTGTAATGGAAATTTGATTTTGGTATACTACGGGAGGGGAAAGAATTGTTCTTTAAACAATGTTTTTGCATAATAATTATGTGGCTAATTCAAAATTATTTAAGTAAAGGCTGCTACCATCCTTTTCCATACGGAATAGAAGCAGAAAAATAGAGGGTTGGGTTCTCCCCCTTTTTCAATGTTATAATTGCAATGAGTGCTTTCAGTATTCAACAATTCATTATTTTAATGCTTTATAATTGGCTGTGCTCCACAAAATGATGAGGCAACTCTCAGTAAATATATACAATAAAATTAGAACCAGTAAAAATACAAAACAGAACAGGAAGACAAGATCAGGAGAAAAAAGTCGAATACACCTCTGCTAAGAGTGTCTACACAGCTTCTCTTTTGGCTTTGAGATTTTCAATACAATGAGAAGGGAGACCCTATTATTTACAAAGCTATTGTTATAAAAAAACAGAAAAGATAATAGTTCCACGGGTAAAGCTTTTCTAGCACTTAGCTCTAAAAAAAAAAATCTCAGGGAGCGCTTCATGGAAGGGGCTTGATTATGAAGTAGACTATGGTTTTCCTCCATAATTCCCAATCCACAAATGTAATTTAAGGGGTTTCCCTGAAGCTGTTTGGTGTAGCATTTCTCAATGAAAGCCAAGAACATTGCACCAAAACAAATGTGTAAAAGCATGTGCATTTTGTAAGGATCGAAGGCATCATAGTCCAAGTATGTGGCATCTAGTACTTAAGCTTGTTTCAACAATAAAACCTAAAATAATATTTTTCTAATTAGTAGATTGGTAACCTTTAAGCCATTCACTCTGAAAAAAAAACAACTTCTCTTAATGGGATACTAAGGCTTTTATTGTTGCTCAGTCGGCTCCCTTACCTCCTTCCAGTCATTTGCCCAGATCTCACCTTCTCAGCGAGTCCTATGCTGGATACCATCTTAAATGCCACTGCCTCTGCCCCAATCAGTATTCCCAATCCTTCTGACTTACCCTGCTCTACCTTGCTTTTTTTTTAATAACACTTACCATCGTCTAACACACTTGATTTCCATGTTAAAAATACATTTACCACTGTCTGCCTTCCCCCATCAGAATGTAAGTTCATGAGAAGAGGGATCTTTGTCTATCTTTTTCACTGATACATACCCAGTGCCTAGATCTGAGCCTAGACATTGTGGACACTAAACAGCCCATTTGTGGATGAATGAATGAACTGGGAGAGCAGGTAGACCAAGGTTGTAGTCTCTGAGTACACTGGGTAGTGCTGTTACTCTGTATTGTATAGATATCAAATAAGAAGATGGTAAGAACTCTGTGGCCTCTTTCAAGATGATGGTATGATTGCCTCAGGGAACTAATAGCTAAGCAGCTTTTCGTTGTTAAATTTCAAGTATGTTTTGTTAACTGGCATTGGACAAAGTTAAACTGTTGTTAAGTTAGAATCTGTTTTCCATTAATAGATACTTATTTAAATCAAAAATTTCAGCAGAAGGAGTCCAATACTTGATTTATACTCTAATTATATTGTGAATGTAAATAGAACTTCTAAAGCTAGTCCCTACACAAAATACCACAAATTCAGTTAGCTGTCTGACTTGATTATATACACATTATCAATGTAAGGAAAAGACATTTGGAAAAAATACTGTATATAAATGACACAATTGGATAGTTGGGGATCATATTAAATGAGGCAGTTCAAGTGGATAAATATTTGAGCTCCCTTGGCCTTTATAGCCAGAGAAATCACAGCTTTCTAGGAAGAGAAGATGAGAAGAAAGATAAAACAGAGATATATTATTCATGTGATGGAAGAAGATACTGACATAGTTTAGAAATTCCCTGACTGGATCCAAGTTGAACTAAGGCCAGACTATATCCCAGATATTCAGCCAAGTTTAAACCAGCTTGTAATAGTACTTCAAAACTAAGTTTAACTGTCAGTAACTTCTTTTGTTTCACCCTAGAACCAACTACTAGGTATTTTATGGTGTTGGACTCCAGAGTCCCTGTAATGATGATGGCAAAGCTTTGCCCCTCTATTCTAGCACGTATACAAGGAAAGAGAAAGTTTTGTCCTCCTTTTGTTTAATTCTCTTTTCCCTTACACCTGGAGCAGTATCATCCAGTAACAGATTCTCTGTAATGGTTTGTTAGACTGAATTAGTACAACTTAAACATGTCCATATATGACCAGGTTCTTCTTATGCCAAGAGTGAACTCTGTGCTGAATCAGTTAATGTTCTACTAAATAAAGGAGATTCACATTTGCTTTCTTGTTAGGTTCATGCAAATATTGAAAACTCTTGGAATGAGGAAGAAGTTTGGAGAATTGAAATGTATATCTCCTTTGGCATAATGAGCCTTGGCTTGCTTTCCCTCCTGGCAGTCACTTCTATCCCTTCAGTGAGCAATGCTTTAAACTGGAGAGAATTCAGTTTTATTCAGGTATGTGGGGTTTTGTTTGGTGAAGGATTGTGCAGGATAGGATTTCCTTGTTAAGAACAACTGCATTTTAAATATGTTCCTTATTAAAAGGGTGCCTTTGAGGCTGTATTTATGCATCTAGATACATTATGCTGGAAGCCAGCTTAGGATTGCTCTGGTTAAATAAGTGAAAGACCAGTCAGTATATGATTGTACTGGAAGACTTTGACAGCACTGCCTTCCATTATACTATGTTAAGAATGAAAAAGTTATCTTAAAAGAGAAAAAAAAATGAAAGTGGGGAAGGATGAGCTTAGATCAAATTTAATGTTGAAAGTCAATTTATTGTTAGCCAAGTGAATGAAAAATTATTTTATGTTTTGAGTCATCTTGATTTGTCCAGAAAAATCTTATTAATTTGAACTCAAGTGGGGATGTCAATCTGAATATTTTAAAGAAATGTGTGTGTATATATACACACACATACAAACACAAGCAGTGGCAAACTAGGTAACTAGATTAATGGATTATAACATACAACCAGCCTTAAGAATTTTGTTAGTATATCAGTAGTATACTAATATGTATGGATGTCTGTAAAGCGATTTCAAACCACCATTGTATTCTTTAATAAGTTAAACATTCACCCTCTTCAATAATATCTAAATAATAAGGTTGCATATTTTAAAAATATATAACTGAAACATAGACCCTTCCTATATCTTTTCACAAAATCTGTACTGGTTGTATCCAAATGGTTTATAGCATAGTAGATAGATTCATGTCCTTTGGTGGTACACTTAAGTTTTGTTTCATTTCATTGCTTATTTGCTTTTTTTTTTTTTAAGGTCCTGTAAAAATCTCATTCAAAGCAGGGCCAAAATGCTTATCTGAATTTATTTTTCCTTTTTGAAGAAAAGGGAGAGTACTTTCCCAACAGCTAGTTTAATCATACCCGAAAAGAAATAGAAGGTTCTAGACAGATGCAAATTATCATTATAAATTTAGATGAGTAATTGCAAATATTTTGCCTGCTGGAGGGTTGATATTTTCCAGTAAAGTTAGACATTACATCATTATACTGATGTAATATTACTTTTATATAACAGACTATTTTTCAAAGTAAGCAGTCTTAAACATAATAATTTAGCGAACTAAAGAATGATGAGCTTTTAGAATTTAAACTGTAAAGTGCCTAACTGAAGTATTCTTAATAAACTCTATATTTTAATTATTGTTTATATTAATACTGCAGGATTTTTCATATTTGCCTATTAACCAGTGTGTATATGTGTGTGTGTGCCCATGAGGATGCTCATTTAATTTTAATTTAATTTAATTAATTTTAATAATTTTAAATTAGTTTATTTAATTTTATCATATGTCTGTTTATGTATTAACAGTGATGTGTCACCTAACAATAGGGAACATTCTGAGCAATGAGTCGTTAGGCAATTTTATCATGTGAACATCATAGAGCATATTTATACAAACCATGACCTATTGCTCCCAGGCTACAAACCTGTACAGCATGTTACTGTACTGAATACTACAGGCACTTGTAACACAATGGTAAATATTTGTGTATTTAAACATATCTAAACATAGAAAAGGTACAGTAAAAATAAGGTATATAATCTTATGGGACCACCGTTGTATATGCAGTCCATAGTTGACCAAAATGCCCTTATGTGGCACATGACTATATTTATGTGTATGTGTATACACACATACATACACATTTCTTTAATACACAACTGGTGGGAATGTGAATAATTTTTATAAAGAAGAGTTTAGCAGTATGTATCAGTACCCTTAAGGAAAAGCTGGATGTTTTGACCAATAATCCTACTATTAGAAACCAGTCCTAAGAAAATAAATCAAAATATGGAAAATGGCCTAACATGACATTTATAGTTGAGGAAAGTTGAAAACAGTAAATTATCAACAAAAAGGAATGGTTTAATAAATTATGCACATCCATTCAATAGAATATTATACAGTATTAATGTCATTTTCATATTTAATGACATGAGGAAAATGTTCTTGATAAAATAAATGAAGTAGTAAGAATATTAAACTGTATGCAGTAGGGCCTTATTTGTGTAACATAAGGTGTGCATATAAATAATACATATTTATGCATATATAAAAATATTAATGTTATTTAATTCAGTAGAGGACAAAGGTTAACTTGATAATTTAAGACAAAATAGTTTTATCAAAATATAAACATGGTGTATCTTGATAGCTTAATTTATGAGTTTCAGTCATTTGTTTCTTATTCTTTGTTTCTTTTCCTTCCTCTCCTGGCCCAAGTCTACGCTTGGATATGTCGCTCTGCTCATAAGTACTTTCCATGTTTTAATTTATGGATGGAAACGAGCTTTTGAAGAAGAGTACTACAGATTTTATACACCACCGAACTTTGTTCTTGCTCTTGTTTTGCCCTCAATTGTAATTCTGGGTAAGATCATTTTATTCCTTCCATGTATAAGCCGAAAGCTAAAACGAATTAAAAAAGGCTGGGAAAAGAGCCAATTTCTGGAAGAAGGTATTGGAGGAACAATTCCTCATGTCTCCCCGGAGAGGGTCACAGTAATGTGATGATAAATGGTGTTCACAGCTGCCGTATAAAGTTCTACTCATGCCATTATTTTTATGACTTCTGCGTTCAGTTACAAGTATGCTGTCAAATTATCGTGGGTTGAAACTTGTTAAATGAGATTTCAACTGAATTAGTGATAGAGTTTTCTTCAAGTTAATTTTCACAAATGTCATGTTTGCCAATATGAATTTTTCTAGTCAACATATTGTAATTTAGGTATGTTTTGTTTTGTTTTGCACTACTATAACCCTGTTGTTACTTTATATTTCATAATCAGGCAAAAATACTTACAGTTAATAATATAGATAAAATGTTAAAAACAATTTGCAAACCAGCAGAATTTTAAGGTTTTAAAATAATTCAATGGATATACATTTTTTTCTGAAGATTAAGATTTTAATTATCATTCAACTTAAAAAGTAGAAATGCATTATTATACATTTTTTTTAAGAAAGGACACATTATGTTAGCATCTAGGTAAGGCTGCATGACAGCATTCCTATATTTCTCTCATAAAATAGGATTTGAAGGATGAAATTAATTGTATGAAGCAATGTGATTATATGAAGAGACACAAATTAAAAAGACAAATTAAACCTGAAATTATATTTAAAATATATTCGAGACATGAAATACATACTGATAATACATACCTCATGAAAGATTTTATTCTTTATTGTGTTACAGAGCGGTTTCATTTTCATATTAATATACTGATCAGGAAGAGGATTCAGAAACATTTGGCCTCTAAAACTGCTATCTCTAATACGGTACCAATCCTAGGAATTGTATAATAGTTCCTACTTAGAACAAAAGTATCAAGTTTGCACACAAGTAATCTGTCAGCTGACCTTTGTCGCACCTTAACCAGTCACCACTTGCTATGGTATAGGATTATACTGATGTTCTTTGAGGGATTCTGATGTGCTAGGCATGGTTCTAAGTACTTTACTTGTATTATCCCATTTAATACTTAGAACAACCCCGTGAGATAAGTAGTTATTATCCTCATTTTACACATGAGGGACCGAAGGATAGAAAAGTTATTTTTCAAAGGTCATGCAGTTAATAAATGGCAGAGTGAGCATTCAAGTCCAGGTAGTCATATTCCAGAGGCCACCATTTTAACCACTAGGCTCTAGAGCTCCCACCGCACCCCTATGCATTATGTTCACAATGCCAATCTAGATGCTTCCTCTTTTGTATAAAGTCACTGACATTCTTTAGAGTGGGTTGGGTGCATCCAAAAAATGTATAAAAATATTATTATAATAAACTTATTACTGCTTGTAGGGTAATTCACAGTTACCCTATTCTTGCTTGCAACACGAGCCTGGAGACCCATGGCAGTCCATATGCCTCCCTATGCAGTGAAGGGCCCTAGCAGTGTTAACAAATTGCTGAGATCCCATGGAGTCTTTCAAAAATCTCTGTAGAGTTGGTCTTCTCCTTTTCTCTTCCTGAGAAGTTCTCCTGCCTGCATAACCATTCATTAGGGAGCACTTTACAAGCATGAAGGATATTAGGGTAAGTGGCTAACTATAAATCTACTCTAGAGACATATAATCATACAGATTATTCATAAAATTTTTCAGTGCTGTCCTTCCACATTTAATTGCATTTTGCTCAAACTGTAGAATGCCCTACATTCCCCCCACCCCAATTTGCTATTTCCTTATTAAAATAGAAAATTATAGGCAAGATACAATTATATGCGTTCCTCTTCCTGAAATTATAACATTTCTAAACTTACCCACATAGGTACTACTGAATCCAACTGCCAACAATAAAAAGACTTTTATTTAGTAGAGGCTACCTTTCCCACCAGTGACTCTTTTTCTACAACTGCATTGTCAGTTTGGTAATTCACTCATGATTTTCTAATGTTCTCCTCTTGGTGAATTTTATTATCTTGTACCCTCTTTTTTTTTTCTTTTTAAGACAGAGTCTTGCTCTGTCACCCAGGCTGGAGTGCAGTGGCACGATCTCGGCTCACTGCAAGCTCTGCCTCCCGGGTTCACGCCATTCTCCTGCCTCAGCCTCCCGAGTAGCTGGGACTACAGGCGCCCGCCACCATGCCCGGCTGATTTCTTTTTGTATTTTTAGTAGAGACGGGGTTTCACCGTGTTAGCCAGGATGGTCTCGATCTCCTGACCTTGTGCTCCGCCCGCCTCGGCCTCCCAAAGTGCTGGGATTACAGGTGTGAGCTACCGCGCCCGGCCTGTTATCTTGTACTTTCTAACTGAGCCCTCTATTTTCTTTATTTTAATTATATTTCTCCCCACTTGAGAATCACTTGTTAGTTCTTGGTAGGAATTCAGTTGGGCAATGATAACTTTTATGGGCAAAAACATTCTGTTATAGTGAACTAATGAAAATAACAGCATATTTTCAATATTTTCTTATTCCTTAAATTTCACTCTTTTAACACTATGCTTAACCACTTAATGTGAAAATGAAATGAAATATTCCTAAAAGTTAAATGACTATTAAAGCATATATTGTTGCATGTATATATTAAGTAGCCAATACTCTAAATAAAAATACCACTGTTACAGATAAATGGGGCCTTTAAAAATATGAAAAACAAACTTTTGTGAAAATGTATAAAAGATGCATCTGTTGTTTCAAATGGCACTATCTAGTTTTCAGTACTACAAAAACAGAATAATTTTGAAGTTTTAGAATAAATGTAATATATTTACTATAATTCTAAATGTTTAAATGCTTTTCTAAAAATGCAAAACTATGATGTTTAGTTGCTTTATTTTACTTCTATGTGATTATTTTTCTTAATTGTTATTTTTTATAATCATTATTTTTCTGAACCATTCTTCTGGCCTCAGAAGTAGGACTGAATTCTACTATTGCTAGATGTGAGAAAGTGGTGGTGAGAACCTTAGAGCAGTGGAGATTTGCTACCTGGTCTGTGTTTTGAGAAGTGCCCCTTAGAAAATTAAAAGAATGTAGAAAAGATACTCAGTCTTAATCCTATGCAAAAAAGAAAATCAAATAATTGTTTTCCTATGAGGAAAATAACCATGAGCTGTATCATGCTACTTAGCTTTTATGTAAATATTTCTTATGTCTCCTCTATTAAGAATATTTAAAATCATATTTAAATATGAATCTATTCATGCTAACATTATTTTTCAAAACATACATGGAAATTTAGCCCAGATTGTCTACATATAAGGTTTTTATTTGAATTGTAAAATATTTAAAAGTATGAATAAAATATATTTATAGGTATTTATCAGAGATGATTATTTTGTGCTACATACAGGTTGGCTAATGAGCTCTAGTGTTAAACTACCTGATTAATTTCTTATAAAGCAGCATAACCTTGGCTTGATTAAGGAATTCTACTTTCAAAAATTAATCTGATAATAGTAACAAGGTATATTATACTTTCATTACAATCAAATTATAGAAATTACTTGTGTAAAAGGGCTTCAAGAATATATCCAATTTTTTAATATTTTAATATATCTCCTATCTGATAACTTAATTCTTCTAAATTACCACTTGCCATTAAGCTATTTCATAATAAATTCTGTACAGTTCCCCCCCAAAAAAGAGATTTATTTATGAAATATTTAAAGTTTCTAATGTGGTATTTTAAATAAAGTATCATAAATGTAATAAGTAAATATTTATTTAGGAATACTGTGAACACTGAAGTAATTATTCCTGTGTCAGTCTATGAAATCCCTGTTTTGAAATAAGTAAACAGCCTAAAATGTGTTGAAATTATTTTATAAATCCATGACTTAAAGCAGGATACATACATAGTATAACACACCTCACAGTGTTAAGATTTATATTGTGAAATGAGATGCCCTACCTTCAATTGTTCATCAGTCAGTAAAACAAATTCTGATGTACATTCAGTACAAATGATTAGCCCTAAATGAAACTGTAATAATTTCAGTGGAAACTCAATCTGTTTTTACCTTTAAACAGTGAATTTTACATGAATGAATGGGTTCTTCACTTTTTTTTTAGTATGAGAAAATTATACAGTGCTTAATTTTTAGAGATTCTTTCCATATGATACTAAAAAATGTTTTGTTCAGCCTAACATACTGAGTTTTTTTTAACTTTCTAAAGTATTGAATTTCCATCGTGCATTCATCCAAAATTAAGGCAGACTGTATGGATTCTTCCAGTGGCCAGATGAGCTACATTAAATCACAAAAGCAGATGCTTTTGTATGATCTCCAAATTGCCAACTTTAAGGAAATATTCTCTTGAAATTGTCTTTAAAGATCTCTTGCAGCTTTGCAGATATCCAGACTGAGCTGGAACTGGAATTTGTCTTCTATTGACTCTACTTCTTTAAAAGCTGCTGCCCATTACATTCCTTAGCTGTCCTTGCAGTTTAGGTGTACATGTGACTGAGTGTTGGCCAGTGAGATGAAGTCTCCTCAAAGGAAGGCAGCATGTGTCCTTTTTCATCCCTTCATCTTGCTGCTGGGATTGTGGATATAACAGGAGCCCTGGCAGCTGTCTCCAGAGGATCAAGGCCACACCCGAAGAGGAAGGCAGATTAGAGACCAGAAAGACCTTGACTACTTCCCTACTTGCACTACATTTTCCTATGTTTAAGCCATTGTAAATCTGGGTTTGTTACATGAAGTGAAAATTAATCCTTTCTGCCCTTCAGTTCTTTATCCTGATACCATTTAACACTGTCTGAATTAACTAGACTGCAATAATTCTTTCTTTTGAAAGCTGTTAAAGGATAATGTGCAATTCACATTAAAATTGATTTTCCATTGTCAATTAGTTATACTCATTTTCCTGCCTTGATCTTTCACTAGATATTTTGTATCTGCTTGGAATATATTATCTGCTTTTTAACTGTGTAATTGGTAATTACTAAAACTCTGTAATCTCCAAAATATTGCTATCAAATTACACACCATGTTTTCTATCATTCTCATAGATCTGCCTTATAAACATTTAAATAAAAAGTACTATTTAATGCTTTAACTTCTGTTTTGAAATGTTGTATACACGTGGATTTTTTTCTCACTGAATAATAATTCTAGTATTTGATGGAGGCCTTATAATACTTTTCTGAGTTATTTCTTTTCAGAAGCATCCAGAAAGCAATACTTGTGATAGTTTTGGAGGGGTTTTGTTTGTTTTTACTGAAATAGTCATTTAGAAAAACCTCCATTTACATTTATTTTATTACGTTATTTCATTTTACTAGCATTCATTAAGCATCTTTAAATCAGAACACACACAATATTTAAGCTATTCTATAAACTCCCTGGTAGCAGAAATTTTGTCTTATTTGCTACTAAATCCCCAGTATCTAGTATAATGTGGTCTATGATGGATACTAAAGGGATATTATAATAAATCAATACTCATTTTTACAGAAAATTATGTTTTTTATCACCCTGCATCCATGCAGCCATGCCTACATCCTCTTGCCTCTTCCTCATGCCCCTCCCATCACTGCTTCCACCTCATGCCTTGCTTCCTGGCCAGTGGCCTAGTGCTACCCTGTTGTCCTAAAGAGGAGTTTCTGCTGCTGCCGCCACTACCACCACCACCACACTGCTGTATGTTGAGGAGTCCTGTACACTGTGCCACTGACAAGGAGAAACTGACCTTTGTGCCTGTGCACCAGATCTGTCCCGTGGAGGTTCTGGCTTCCCCAGCTGCTGCCTGGAAATGCTTAGGTGCTAATACCCTGAGAGTAGGATTGTCAGGTAAAATACAGGAGTCTCAGTTAAATTTGAATTGCAGACAAACAATAAATTACTTTTTATTATAAGCATGGGCTTTTAAAAATTTTTCTAAATCTGGCAACCCTACTTAAGGAGTGGACTTTGATCAAGGAGATACAGCACAAAATGAAGCTAGTAGATAAATTCTCCCTTCCTTTCCCCCAGATAGGCTGTTCCAAAGTGCAATAATTCATAAGACCTTCATGAAAATATCCTCAAAGATGGAGCAATTAACTGCACTTATTGCAAAGCTATGACCAGCTCACTAACACCTGCGTTTGTGTTCTCTTCTCCTACTGCCTCACTTCCATGTTTTTCCTCACTTCTGTTTCTCAGAGATAGTACTCCCCATAGAGTGGCAGCAGGTGAATGTTGGTGTTGTTTATTTATGGCAGGCTTAGGGAACCTAGACTAGTACAGTACTTTTGGTAGTGGATTCTTCTAATGGGAAGTGAAACAAGAGACAAATGATGACTTTGAGAAAGTCAGGCACAGGACCCTGCAGACTCAAAATCCAGATTTGTTGAGACCCCTGAGAGTAGAAAAACTCCTCAGGGGCAGATTCACATTGATCAAATGTACAGTGATACGCTGTTAAATCGGAATAGTAACTCAGTACTACTGTGTGAAATATCAGTGTCCTGTAGGCAAGAATACCATTTGTGCCTTAATTAAACATACTTTATTCTTGATTCTGCTGCTCATAAGAATTGAAGTTATAATTCAAAAGATACTGGGATCTGTTATGGGCTGAACTGTGTCTCCTTAAAATTGATACATTGAAATCCTAACTCCCACACTACCTCAGAATGTATTTGGAGATAGGATCTTTAAAGAGGTAAAGTGAGGTTGTACAGTTGGGCCCTAATCCAATCTGACTGGTGTCCTCATAAGAAGAGGAGATTAGGAATCAGGCATGCACATAAGAAGAGGAGATTAGGAATCAGGCATGCACATAAGAAGAGGAGATTAGGAATCAGGCATGCACATAAGAAGAGGAGATTAGGAATCAGGCATGCACATAAGAAGAGGAGATTAGGAATCAGGCATGCACATAAGAAGAGGAGATTAGGAATCAGGCATGCACATAAGAAGAGGAGATTAGGAATCAGGCATGCACATAAGAAGAGATTAGGAATCAGGCATGCGCATAAGAAGAGGAGATTAGGAATCAGGCATGCGCATAAGAAGAGGAGATTAGGAATCAGGCATGCGCATAAGAAGAGGAGATTAGGAATCAGGCATGCGCATAAGAAGAGGAGATTAGGAATCAGGCATGCGCATAAGAAGAGGAGATTAGGAATCAGGCATGCGCATAAGAAGAGGAGATTAGGAATCAGGCATGCGCATAAGAAGAGGAGATTAGGAATCAGGCATGCGCATAAGAAGAGGAGATTAGGAATCAGGCATGCGCATAAGAAGAGGAGATTAGGAATCAGGCATGCGCATAAGAAGAGGAGATTAGGAATCAGGCATGCGCATAAGAAGAGGAGATTAGGAATCAGGCATGCACAGAGGGAAGACCACGTGAAGTGAAAGGGAGAAGACGGCACGCCAAGGAGAGATGCCTCAAGATGAAACCAATCCTGCCAACACCTTAGTCTTCAACTTCTAGCCTCCAGAACTGTAACAAAATAAATTTCTGTTGTTAAAGCCACCCAGTCTGTGGTATTTGTTACAGCAGTCCTCAAAAATTAATATAGGGTTCACAGAATCAGAACAAGTCAATTTAGATATAGAAGTCAAATAATTAATGTCATTGGAACAAACTTGTCTGATTAATCTTGCTCCACAACAAAGACAGTTCCATCCTGGGGTTATTGCACTATAACCACCCACCATTTAAACACAATAAATAGTTGTTCTAAAATCTCAGGAACTTTTTTTTTCATATAATTATTCCCATATCATGGAACTGAAGCTTTGATTGGGTAAAAGTAGCGCTTTATTAATTCTTCTTTTCATTTTTTTTAGTTTCAATTTGTTTACTTTTCCACTAAACATGAGTAGTTCCTGCAGCTTCCTACTTAAAAATCCTTGCAGTTTGGGTTATTGTTAGTATACTTTTCATTAGAATGGTTGACTTCAGGGGTGACTATTCTTTTACTTCGTTTTCTGTTCCACATACTTATTCTTCCCAAATTGTACATTAATGATTCTGTTGGAAAGAGGTAATTACTTTTTTTTGTTTTTAGGCTTTGTTTCTGTGCTACCAACCTGAAAAAGTTTTTTAAAACAGTGAAGTATAGGCTGGGAGCGGTGGCTCACGCCTGTGATCCTAGCACTTTGGGAGGCCAAAGTGGGCAGATTGTTTGAACCCAGGAGTTCAAGACCAACCTGGGCAACATGGTGAAACCCCATCTCTACAAAAAATAACAAAAATTAGCCAGACACGGTGGCATGCAATTGTAGTTCCAGCTGCTCGGGAGGCTAAGGTGAGAGGTGGGAGGTGGGAGGATCACCTGAGCCCAGGGAGGTCAGGGCTGCAGTGAGCAGAGATCATGCCACTGCACGCCAGCCTGGGTGACAGAGTGAGAACCTGTCTCAAAAAAAGAAAAATTAAGTATAATAAATTCTGGTTTTGTATGCATTTCTTCTCTTACAGAATTTCCCTAAAGCTGACCTACTAAAAACTATGACTGGATTTCATATGTGCTATAAACATTCTTTATTTCAAATAAATTACTCTAATTCAGAAAGGAATAACATTTGCTTGCACATTTAGAACATCTGGCATTAGAGACTACAAAATTCATATGTAGTCTAAAATACTTATTAGACATTCTTAATTCAAGAATATATAATTATTCATATGATTAGAAATAATTATAATTTTATTAAACATTGCTAATTAGGCAGAGTACAAACAAGAAAAAGTCAGAAGGAAAACAGAACCACAATTTGTAATATATTTATTTTAAAACATATTTAGCTTTCTTTGTTACTTTTAAAAGTAAACTTGTAAGTCAATATATTATTAAAACTACTAGTTAATCTTTACAGGTGCTACTAAGAAATTGCAATTTGTAACTTAACAGAGATATTAAATTCTGCAGAATTGTTACCACATTCAAGCATTTCTATTCTGTAGGTATAACTCATTTCTCATGTTTATCTGCTATTTATCTTTTTGCTGAAATAATTTACTCCTTCAGTAGTCAATTCACCCTTTCACCCTTCTGTGTTTTTGTGTCATAACAGAAGAATCAATAAATAATGGTTAAAATTAAGTCAACATACCAAATATAAAGTTAAAGCTTTTATGAAGCTTAATCTTTGTGCACTTACCCAGCAGAAAAGTAAACCCACTATTATTTGGGAACAAAGGACTTGGAAAATCCACGAATGGAATAATTAGTGAAAGCCAGTTTTATGGAGGCTGTTAAAACTACTCCAAAGCAATAATAATGACAACACACACAAACATACACACACACACACATACGAGCAGTGCTTCTCAAATTTTATGTGTGTACTGATCACCTGAGGATCTTGTTAAAATGGAGATTCTGAGTCAGTAGGTCCACCAAGCGGCAAGAGAGTCTCCATTCCTAACAGAGTCCCTAGTAATGCCAGTGCAAGTAGCCCAAGGACCCCATTTTGAGTAGCAAGGACCTGGAGTATTTACCTTACTTTGGATAACTTACAAAATGCTTTAATTTGGCTTCAAATCAAAATAAAAAGTAATTTATAATCCTTGAAATATTTTAATGAACACTTTTTGAGTAACTAGTATGATATGGACCAGGATGTCCCAAAGTATGTTCTCCAGACCAATAGCATCAACACTGTTTGGGAACTGGTTAAAAACACATATCTTTGGCCCTCACCCAGACTTACTGAAGCAGAGACTCTGCAGGTAGGGCTTGAGATTCTGTTTTAACTATTTCTCCAGATGATTCTGATACACATTAGGTTTTGAAAACTACTGCTCTAGACAGTATGCTGAGGGTCTGGGGTGCATATCAAAGTGACTCTCAAGAATCTCAGTACAGTAGGAAGGGGTCCAGTTGCTGAACCAGTTGATACCATTAAGTATGTGATGAGTACAAAAACAGAATGACAGACAAGGTTGCACCCAACACAGCAAAGGATGTAAAGGTTTCCTAGAAAATGTCATCTGAACTGAATTTCATAGGGATTAGCCATCTGAAGACGGTGGCATGTACATACAACATAATGCAAATGTTATGCAGGAGGAAACCTGCTGGCACCTTTCGAAAACTGCAGTAATTCACCCAAGATGGCTGGCTGTGGGGTGTCTGAAGACTCCTCTATCCTCCTTCTCACCTGTCCATGAGCAAAACAAATATCATTAGAGCTAGGAAAAAAAAAAACTACAAAGCTGAGTCTATTAACTTGCCAAGCAAGAGAAGTTACTCCGTGAAGAATTTCACTGAGGAGGGAAAGTCAGGGGTTTTTAAATGTTAGAAGTGGGGAGCTCATGGGGCTTATGCTAATTAAGCATTGGAAACTGGCACTCTGGATATAGGGCAGAATGGATATATAGGTCTCTACACCATTGGTTAAATAAAATAAATATCCCATTGTTCACTAGTCAGGAAAGTCTCTTCAGTTAGGTCCAGTGAGGCAGGTGCCTGTCTAAGGTCACTGAGGCTTAAAGACCCTTATCAGCTTCAGCCTGTGGTGTTAAAATACAAGAGTCAGTTGATGTCTCCTAGGCAAGCTCTACTTTAAGTGGAAATTTTTCCTTTCCCCTCCCTCCTCTTCATCTTTCCTGATCCTGAGATGCTAGGATGACCACACAAAGGATATGCAAATAATCCAATTATCAGCTCTCTGCCACCATCTTGGTTTGGGTTGCCATTCCACAGGATTTCATTGTGTTCATCCAAGTAGTTTCAGTCTCCTTTTGATGTGGTTTACTTGGACTGTGTAACAGCAATTAAGGTCATATGAATAAAACACTTAACACGCTTTGCACTTTCCCTAGGTGGAAGCAACCTTAGACCTACTAAACTGCCCTCTAGATGTAAGGCCTAAGAGTGGTTCTAAAGATATCTATCAGTAGCTAGGCAGCAGAGTGGTGCAGTAGAAGCATGCTGGGCCCATAAAGATAGCAATGAGTAGCTGTAGAGATGAAAGAAAAACAAAAAGAATGTGGAAGTCTAGGCAAGGGGGTTGTAAAAAGAGGAGAGGGGTCAACAGTGTAAAATACTACAGACTAGTACAACAGGATGAGAACCGAAAAGTGTTAACAGACTTTGACCCCAAGTGTTGGTGATCTCACAGTTTCAGAGGGCTGAGGATGAGAAAAGTGGAAGAATGACTAGAAGTGTGGAAACAGGTGCTAGAAGTGCTCACTACTCTCAACAAAACTTTGTCTCGTCGGCTAGGATTTACAATCAAGTGCTGCCAGTCCCAATCTAGTGTTCCCATTTCTCTTTTAGGGCCAGAAATATTCAACGTCTGAGGTAGAAGGAACCTTCAAAATCACTTATCAACCTCATTCTAGAAATGAGGAGAGAAGCTCTGAGAAGTGAAGTAATATTTATTTTCATTGAGTTTATATGTAATTTTAAATTCATAAATTCTATGGAAGATACAAAAATGCATGTTTAAATCTTGAATAATTTTTGAAAGTTTAAAAAACAGATTAAAAGAGTTAGAGTTTTTTTTAATTTTCAGTTATGGTGTTTGAGTTATTAAATTATACTGATGATCATCATGAGAAGCTTTCCATTATAGTCTTGACCCTTCTTGTATTATTATTCAGTCTACAATGGATAGGCAACAACATGTCAACTGAAAAATCATGAGATCTATAAATTTAGAAAGGAGATTTTATTTCTTATAATGAGTTACAACCTGCAGGCTGGCCATTCTGCAGGCTGGGAAGCCCAGGCTCCCACAGAGACAGTCAACAGGCACTTTGAAGGAGGTGGGGTTGGAGCAGAAGCTTTATGCTGAATGAATTGGCTAAAGAGACATATTCAACAGATTGTAAGAGGAGCTGTGAATCTTCACTAAGAGGGGTGCTGAATAAACATGCATGTGACATGCATCCCATGCTCACTGTGGAGTGGAAACTTAACATTTAAATGCATTACAGTCCCTATACATCAAAAGGAGAAGCAGAGACATGAATGTACTAGTGCTCAGTCTCTGTAAACCTGCCAGAACCAGTCCATAGTGGATGGTCTTTTATCAGGGGAAAGTTACTGAATCAGTCCCTTGTCCAATTAAACCTGCAGTTATGACTTGTGGAACACGAGGGTCTTGTTAGTCAACATCTTGCTATGGATGAGCCGCAATTATTTCAATATTGCTTATGTCGAGGGCAGTTCTTATTTAACAGCTAGAGAAAAATAAAAACATTGCAGCAGTTAAAACATAGGTTATTCTTTAAGTGTAGGTGTGAGTGACTTAACTCTTGCCTGGCATGGCCTTAGGTCTTGCTTATAATTTGTTATTGCCACAGAGTCCATTCTTTTAGCCTTCTGATCTCTATTTTAACATGAATGCTTGTCAGTTGTTGAGTCTAAGCCCTCAAAGGGAGGGGGAGCCGAGCTTGGTGGCATGTGCACCTGTACTCCCAGCTATTCCTGAGGCTGAAGCGGGAGGATCGTTTGAGCCAGAGGTTGGAGGTTGCAGAGCTACGATCCTGCCACTGCACTCCAGCCTGGGGGACACAGTGAGACCCTGTCTCAAAAAACCAGGGGTGAGGGGGACGTGATAAGGGAGGAGGTAGGGGGTTATAGCGAGGCGTGTCCGTCCTTCTGTCCCGTCAGGGACAGGAATTCAGCTTTTAAGGTTTATCGGGGGTCCCCTTAGCCAAAAGGGGGTCCGTTCAGTCGGTTGTGGGGCTTAGGATTTAATTTTTAGTTCTCAAACAGTAATAAAGATAATGATAATCTTGACCATACGGGATGCTGTGCCAAGCACCACTTAACAAACACTGTCATCTCATTCAGTCCTCACAAGAGTCCTATTTTACAGATGAGAAAAGTGAGACTTCAAGGGATAACTCGCTCTAGATTCAATAAACTGACTCAAAAGCCTTTTAACATTTTGTACAATACCTTTTATGTTTGTTTATTTAACTGTCCAGTTGGGCCACTAAAGTACAGATAAAAACTGGGGAATGTAAGCTAGACTGGTCATTTCCCTGGGGTGAGAGAAACGCTTTCAACACTATCCGTCCATCGTATCACGCCTAAGGTATCCCATAGACATCCCTCACCCCTCCACCCACTCATGCCTGTTTGAAGCAAGACTATCAAGACCGAAACACACCGGGCGCCTAAGGCACCACTCCCCGCTACCTACCGAGGTGCCTCCTGCAGGCTCCTTACCGCAAGCCTGCAAACTCGCCCTGCCGGGCTCGGAGTGCAATTAGGCTTTGGGGTGGTTTGGCTCTCCGGCTTTCCGTAGCCTCTGGCCCCGCCCCCTAGCAACGCGCTGGCTTGTGTTAACAACCGGCCGGGGATCAGATGCTTGGGTCAGCTGGGGGGCTGCAGCGGCGCTACGCGGACTGTATGGCGGTGGCCTAGGCCCGTGGCGGAATTTTGGGACCTTTCGCGACTCTAGCGACTCTCAGGCTGCCTTCCCTTCTCGGTGGCGGGGCCTCTTTGGGCCCAGCGACTGCGGGCGCACTGTAGGACAGGAAGATCCCCCCACTCTCCACCCCGCCGCCACAGGCCATGTGGACAGAGGAAGCCGGGGCGACCGCCGAGGCCCAGGAATCCGGCATCAGGAACAAGTCTAGCAGTTTCAGTCAAATCCCGGTGGTTGGGGTGGTGACGGAGGACGATGAGGCGCAGGTATGAGCAGGTGTCTGTGCTTTCAGAGGTGGACGGGGTGGGGGTGAGGTCTCGAGACGGGGTCCAGACCTGGGGTGGCAAGGGTGGAACTGGGGACAGGAGTGAAGATGGGGGAAGCCGCGGGATGGAGATTCCAAGCGCAGAGCTAATCCTGATCCCCCACCCCCTGCGAATTGCACCGGTTGCGAGGGGCTGGCTGTTGTCAACCATCCTGTCCGGAGACCAGCGCTGTGTGGTCCTCTTGGAGGGTCCCAGCAAACTGAGTAGGCGGGGTTTTGCCGCGCTTCTTCGGAAAGTGGTCATAGAGCTACTGGGAGGAAAGGAATCATTCTTAGCAAAATCTGATTTGATGACCTGATCGGTTTGCACTGAACTTTTTAATACGTAGATCCCTGATACCGAGTGATGTTCTTCATATAGATGTAAATTTTCCCATGCTTAAATTTGCTGCGACTAAAGCCTGCACCCAGAGGGGAGGAAAACGCTGTTAAAATTAGAAATTCAGCATTTTTAAAATATGAAATTGGAAGCTGGTTGTTACAGGTTGGATCGGAGAGAACCGGGAGAGAACAGAGTTATTTGTTTTATTATGCTTGTACTGTATTTGGTTTTAGGTTTGCTTTCGTTATGAATACAAAATTCACTCTTGCAAGTTGATCTGTTGAGAAATTCCAATTGAGGCCCTTGGATCTAAATTCGAGGCGGAGGTGTTTAGAAACCCCAAGTTGTTTGTTTCCTACTAGGATTCCATTGCTCCCCCAGAGAGCCTTGATCGTGCCTTAAAAGCCGCGAATTCCTGGAAGAACCCTGTCCTGCCTCACACTAATGGTGTGGGGCCACTGTGGGAATTCCTGTTGAGGCTTCTCAAATCTCAGGCTGCGTCAGGAACCCTGTCTCTTCCGTTCACATCCTGGAGCCTTGGAGAGTTCCTTGGGAGTGGTCAGTTGACTGGGGAATACAGTTGAGCTCTCTGAGGTCTGACATTTACGCAGTAACCTGCGGAGCAACAGCACTTTGCATGAGGAGAAATAGGTGTTAGGGAAATTTGCCTAATCGATTTTGTGGACCTATTCCCATCTGGGCGGGGAGAATTTTGAGGAACAATAGCTCTCCACTCCCTGGGCTGCAAGAAAGATCAACAGTACAGCCATACTCCCAGGCAAGGGGCAAAACTGAAAAGTATGTGAATTTGACAACTGATGGCTCTCAGTCTTCCTTTACTTGCTCCAAGAAAAATTGGGCGCCGTTATACAAGGCAAGCAAGCGTGGCTTTTTTTTTTTTTTAAGGAAAAATACTTTTTAAAAGCCATTGCCAAAATAGTCCAAAACATACCAAATAAAACAAGTATACCTGTGTATATGTGTGTGCATTTTCTCCCCATTTTAATTTTCTTTCTTTTCTTTCATTACTACTGCTCTTTCCAGGGCCTAGGATTCTCTTCCAAGAAGAAAGCAGTCAATTTGCATTAATTCATGTTTCTGACTTGTTAATAACTTATTCTAGGAGTAGTAACATTTTCGAAGTACTGAGGAAAAAGGTAGTTTCTCCCCAAATAAATAGAATAGGAACTTTTTATAGCTGGGAGAAATCTTAGTGATCCTCAGGCTTCTTGTTTTTTGCCTGTGGTTGTTTTTACAAACGAGAACCCTATGTTCATGAGAAGTTAACTGAGTTACTCAGTTTCTTTACTCATAGAATGGGGGTCTAGAGACCCTGGAACGAAAAAATGATAACCTTTTAGGCCTCTGCCTTAGGCCAGTTTAGGAAAGATACTGGGAACTGTTTCCAGTTCTTTCAAACCACTGCACATTTGCAAACTTCTCTTCTGCCTATGTGTGCTTCGGAGACAGTGTATCCTAGTGGCTAAAGGTGAGAGTATCACAACTACTTCAGTTCATTGTCAGCTTCATCACTTACCAGCTATGTGACCAAAGGCAAGTATCTTAACCTTTCTATCAAATGGAGATAATGATAATACTCATGTCCATTGTAAAGATTAAATGAAATAATACATATAGGCCGGGCGCGGTGGCTCACGCCTGTAATCCCAGCACTTTCGGAGGCTGGGGAGGGCGGATCATGAGTTTAGGAGATTGAGACCATCCTGGCCAACATGGTGAAACCCGGTCTCTACTAAAAATACAAAAATTAGGTGGGCGTGGTGGCGCATGCCTGTAGTCCAGCTACTCGGGAGGCTGAGGCAGGAGAATCACTTGAACATGGGAGGCGGAGGTTGAAGTGAGCCAAGATTGTGCCACTGCACTCCAGCCTGGCGACAGAGTGAGACTCCGTCTCAAAAAAACAAAACAAAACAAAACAAAAAGAAATAATATATAAGCAAACTTATACAATAATATAGAGAACTTATACAGAGACCTATATATTGAAAACAAGCAGTTATCAACATCATCATTGTCATTGTCATCATCCTTTATCCAGGGAACTAGAGCTCATAAAGTTATTTGGGCCTTAAAGCTAAGGGATTCTCTAGAATTCTGATTGTTCCCACTGGCTTCCAGGATGTGAGAGTGAGACTGGATGCCCCTGAAATCTTACTTGCTTTAATGCAGATTTCAGTCTGCTCACTTTATCCCTTCAGAGATGTTTCTAAGTTGCAGCTGGATTTCCTAATATAGAAATGCTATTTTGGCTACCTGGGCTTTTGATAGCTGTTTTATATCATTTTCTTTATTACAGACCTAAATTGAACCTTTCAGTTACCCTAACCATAGTTTTTAGTAATTAAAGAAATAGGCTTGAATATTGCTGCCTAAGTCAGCAGGTAAAATGTACGGATTATTATGCTGATTTTTCTGTGTGTATGCTTTACTTCTGCATTAAGTGGTATTTTTTTCCTGCATCTTTCACAAAAATAACTTTTGTAAAAGGCAATAGCACCTATAAATTCTATCTAAGCTACTACAAATGGTATTCACAGAGTATTAGATTTTTCTAACTTTAATAACTTTGAAATGTTCTCTGATAGAATTATGGAAAATGTAAATATAGATTATGAGTAAAGTTATTAGTAAATAGGGAAAACAATAGTTTAGGAATCTGGGATTTTGAATTGTTATTTTCGTTCCATGTTGTGAACTTCTTATAGACATATACTATGTAAGCATTATACCTTCAAATTTTCTCTCTATAAAAATTTTGATAATCCCTACTGTAGTGATTCCAGTGTCTTCTTTTTTAAAGTGATTATCATACTTTTCCAGTTTCGAAACAATAAAATAGTACCAGAATTTTCGTGGCCATTTTCTAATTGTGAGGAACTTAGGACATGTTGCTTGCCCTTTCTGTGTCTGTTTCCTCATCTGTAACAGATATTTTTAGATACGCCTACCTCGTCGAATTATTGTGAGAATTAAAGTATTTGTAAGGCATTTAGCACAGTGCCCAGCACATACATTCTAAGTGCCCCATAAATGGTAACTTTCTGCTATTATTAATGACTCTAGTCATAACAGCTTTATTAAATTATTAAATAAATTCAGATGATATTTACAGGGTTATATGGTTTGGCTTTGTGTCCCCACCCAAATCTCATCTCGAATTGTAATCCCCAGGTGTTGAAAGAGGGACCTGGTGGGAGGTGATTGGATCATGGGGGTGATTTCCCCCATGCTGTTTTAGTGATAGTGAGTTCTCACGAGATCTGATGGTTTTATAAGAGGCTCTTCCTCTTTGCTTTCTCTCTCTGTCTTTCCTGCCACCTGTAAAGAAGGTCTTTGCTTCCCCTTTGCCTTCCGCCATGATTGTTTTTCCTGAGGCCTCCCTAGCCAGGTGGAACTGTGAGTCAATTAAACCTCTTTCCTTTATAAATTACCCAGTCTTGGGTGTGTCTTTATAGCAGTGTGAAAACAGACTAATACACTGGGTATCAAAACCTACCAAATAGGAAGATAGTTCTCAGATTGTTTTTCTAGTATTAATCCCAGTGTTTATGTGGCTCTGGCTTCCTACAGGAAGGTAGAGGTAATGTAGTTTAAAGGGTGCTTTATCCCCTGGAGAGTGATGGGATTGGCAGTGAAATTCACCTTAATCATATGTTGAAATCACAAGATATCTAATTGGTTACCCTTTATCTATTTTCTATTTAATGTTGTTCCCCTCATTCTAAAGAATCCCAACCCCCTTTAGAGCAGTGCTTCTCAAACTTTAATGTGCATGTGGAGCACATGGGGATCTTATTAAAATGTGGATTCTGATTCTGTAGGTCTTAGATGAACCCCAGTACTCCGCTTTTCTAACAGGTTTCCAGGTGATGCTTGTGCTGCTAGTTGGAGGACCTCATTTTCCACTTTGAATAACAATTAATATAGTGATTAGTTGACTGGCGTAGGTATCATGCCTGAACTTCCTTGCTCAAATTTGCTCTCCCTCTGAGAACCCATGAGAACTTCCACAATCATTTAGTTGATATCATATCCTGTCACTGCCAGTAATACTTCCATGAACTGTGTGCTTAAAATTGTCTAGCCTTGTTTATAGGGTTTTTGCAAGAAATAACCTCTGTAGTTGGCTGCATGTGTCTATAGTGCCAGCTACTTGAGAGGCTGAAGCAGGAGGATTGCTTGAGCCTAGGAATTCGAAGCCAGCCTGGGCAGCATAGGGAGACCCCCACTCTTTAAAGAGAGTGAGAGAGAGAGAGAGAGAGAGAGAGAGACTCTTTGGTTGTCCATTGAGGAGTCAGGCAGAGAACTAAGGAACAAAGAACCAGAGTTTCTACATTAGACAGACCTGCTGGCCCATTTATTATTAATAGCTATGTGGCTTTAACAAGTTAAGTCCCAGGGCCTCAGTTTCATTAAGAGGGATAATAGTGCTACCATTACTTGGTAGATTTGAAGATTAATTGCGATCAAAAATGCCAGACACATGAAAGGACTACTATAAGTGTTAGTCTCTTTCCCTGTAACTGAGTATCAAATGAGCAGGTTTCTCCCCTCTGAAATGTCCCTGGGTAAAGTGGGAAATAAGTTCATCCTATAATTTGAATGAAGTAAGTCTGATTTTCTTCAAAGCAATTTATTAAACTTTTGATCTTAAAAGGTTTTGTGAATGCTTTTACAATTTCTCCATAAACATCTTAAGATGATAGTATTTTGGTATTTACATATGCATGTTCTGTTTTGTTTCTACTCTCTGCTTGTGTGATCTCATTTACCCAAAATCTTCAATTGTCACGTTAAGCCTATGATTCAGAAACCTCTGCCCCAAATTTTTCTCATCTCCAACCCCCAACACAAACCTCTTCCTCCAGCATTCCCTGTCTCAGGAAATGGTGAAATCATTTATGTAATTCCTCAAGCCAGGGAATTATCTTCAGCTTTTTCCTTCTTTCTCCCACTGCGTCCAGTAACTCATTAGGTCTTCATGAATCTACCTCTTGATGTTTTTAATTCCATTTGCTGTTGTCTATACCAGTTGCTGCTACCCATTCAAGGCCCAAAGTTACAATCTACCTCCAACCCAGTCTTCTCCAGTTCAGTCTCACACAGCATACAAGATGATCTTTTCACAATTAAATTCTTCTGGTTAAATCTTGTGGAAATAAATGAAGGCTACCACAATAAACAGAGACTGTTTATTCAGCGGTTGCTATAGGGAGGGAGTCAGCCACTATCACTTTTTGGCAGAGACTCCAATGCAGCCTGGAAGCTTTATAGTGGAAAAAAGAAAGGTGTGGGGGAGGCTTCAGGTCTACTCTAATTGTAGGTTGCTGACATGGGAAAGCTGGAGGTGGGCTAGCTAGAAGTAGGGTATCCTCTGTGATTGACTTGGAAAGCATATTTGTCTTTCTCTGGTTGGTCTTAAGTTGGAAGCAGAGGGACAAAAACCGGGAAAGCTGGCAGTCATTGGCCAAATCCTGACTCTTCTGAGCCAATTGCTGCAGAGGTTGTTGGCCAGAGTTATTTTGTCACATGTAGTCTGACCAGTTCTGTTTATATGTTCAGTCTCAAACCATTCAATGGCTTTTTAAGATCCTTGTGTTACATACAAAGCCTTCTATAAAATCCCATGCCAGACCAATAGCTGCATGAGGTGAGGACATTGTTATTCCCCACACCTAGCACAATTCCTGAAACAAAAAAACCTACTAATAAATAGTTATAGAAGGAAGAAAAGTCTAGGGAAGGTAGAGGGAGAGAGAGAAATCTTTAAAAATCTTCCAAGCAGGTAAAACTAGAGTAACATGAAATGGACAATGCAAGATAAATCTAAGAGGAATCTATGCTTTAATCTTTACTACTCTCTGTTCTTTTAAAAATTATACCTGCTCATTTGGAGAAAAAATCTGAAAATACACACAAATATTAGAAAGAAAATCCTGCATTGGGCTGGCCCAAGTGCAGTGCTGTTTACAGCTAATTGATTACAGCCAGTTACGGATTTCTTCCTTTTCCATTCCCACTGCTTCCCTTGATTAACCTTAAAAAAAGAAAAAAAAAAAGAAAAAAAAAAAATCCTGCATTGACATTTCATTCCAATATCCTTGTCTAACCTTCTAAACAAATATTTCAGAAAACCAGAAAAGAAAAACCCACTCTGTGTGTGTGTGTGTGCGTGTGTGTGTGTGTGCATATAAAATCTGAGAGTGTAGGAGGAAAAGAGAAAAGACAGCTGAGGTAGTGGTGGATATCACTGCCATATCCCCAAATCTTAAAAGGCAGAAGTCTATTTACCAAAATTTTTTGTAATGGTAAATTTAACTATTTAACAGTAATATTTAACAATTTTTAATTGTAACATAAGACCAGGTATAGATTAGTATTTAGTAAATTCTTTTTAAAATTATTTTTAAAAGTAAAAATGGCTGGGCATGTTGGCTCATGCCTGTAATTTCAAAACTTTGGGAGGCTGAGACTGGCAGATTGCTTGAGCCCAGGCGTTCCAGAACAGCCTGGGCAACGTGGCGACACTCTATCTCTACAAAAACTACAAAAATTAGCAAAGTGTGGGGTGGTGTGCCTCTGTAGTCCCAGCTGCTCAGGAAGCTGAGGTGGAAAGATTACCTGAGCCCAGGGAGGTTGAGGTAAGCAGTGAGCCGTGACTGCACCACTGCACTCCAGCCTGAGCAACAGAGTAAGGCTCTATGTCAAAAATAAATAAAAATAAATATAATTTTGAGTAAATGAGCTCATTCAGATACTTACTCCACAGACTTAAAGTTAGCATGTTTCATTACAAATTGTTTTTGATGCCATGACATCTCAGTTAGGATTAATTTTTTAAAATTGTTTTTGAAAGAAATTTCTTGAGATCAGAATATATGAATTTGTAATTTTTAAAGGCAAGGAAATACTAAAACTAAGACAATGTAATAATGATTATGTAGAAGTATGGAAAAGTATGTATTGCTGATTTAAAACTCAGAAGCTGCTGTGGTATTAACTAACACTAAGTGAAATTATGTAAAATACTTATGCATGTAAGGAAAAACAAAATATATAAAAATAAAAATAGATGCATTTACTACATTATAGGAATAAGTAGGATTTTTTCGCTTTTGTATATCTTTTATATCATCATTACATCACCTTTTCAAACATTTATTTTAAAGTAGAAGTAAGCGTGAGAGCAGGAAAGAGGATACAAAGGAAACTGGGAGAGCTTAACTCCCGTAATGGGGGTAAGCACTGTGACATAACACTGAATTAAGATAAAATGTCAGGTAGCAAGGCATTAACCTCCAAGATAAATATAGTCAAAACCACTCTTAGAATTTGTAGATCTCTGTATCATCATAAATACTTTACCTCTGATCGGATTATTTCATTTTTTTTGTTGTTGGGGTTGTTTGTTTTGTTTTGTTTTGCTATTTGTATTTGTTTGTTTGTTTTTTGAGAGGGAGTCTCACTCTGTCACCCAGGTTGGAGTGCAGTGGCGTGATCTCAAATCACTGCAACCTCCACCTCCCGGGTTCAAGCAATTCTTCTGCCTCAGCCTCCCGAGTAGCTGGGATTACAGGTGCCCACCATCACACCTGGCTAATTTTTTGTATTTTTAGTAAAGACAGGGTTTCACCATGTTCGCTAGGCTGGTCTCGAACTCCTAACCTCAGATGATCCACCCGCCTCCACCTCCCAAGCTCTGGGATTACAGGCGTGAGCCACCGCGGCTGGCCTTGTTTTGCTATTGAGTTGTGTTCCTTGTATATTCTTGTTATTAATCCCTTGTCAGATGGATAGGTTGCAAATATTTTTCCCATTTTTTGGGTTGTCTCTTCACTCTGTTAATTGTTTTCTTTCCTGTGGGTACACTTTTTAGCTTGGTGTAATCCCGTCTGTCTATTTTTGCTTTTGTGGCCTGCGCTTTTGAGGTCCTACCCAAAAAACCTGTGCCCAGACCAGTGTCCTAAAGTGTTTCCCCAATGTTTTATTCCAGTGACTTCTTAGTTTGGGGTCTTATATTTAAGTTTTTAATCCATTTTGATTTGATTTTTTTATTTGGTGAGACATAAGAGTCTAGTTTCATTCTTCTGCATATGTCTATCCAGTTTTCCTGACACCATTTATTGAAGAGACTGTTCTTTCCCCACTGTATGTTCTTGGTACCTTTGTCAAAAATGATTTGGCTGTGAATGCAGGGACTTATTTGTGGGTTCTCTGTTCTGTTTCATTAGCCTATGTGTCTGTTTTTATGCCAGTACCATGCTGTGTTGGTTACTATAGTTTTGCAGTATATTTTGAAGTCAGGTAGTGTGGTGCCTCCAGCTCTTTTCTTTTTGCTCAGGATTGCTTTGGGTGCTCGGGGTCTACTACTTAAACTTTGGATGATAGTACCCATTTCCTTCCCCGTTTACCTATGAATAACTTTATTATAATATAGCCTCTTCTTGGTTGCATTTTCCAAGTATTTATTAAGCAACTAACAATATTATATGTCAGGCCCAGTGTTGGATGCCAGGAGTGCCTGAAAGCAAAAAAATTTTTGCTCTTAAGAGAACTTTGGGGCAGGGAGTGGTGGGGAACGAACACGTAGACCCTTTCAGAACAATGTGATGGGAATTTTAATGGATATAAACTTAGGGTGCTATGAGAGCACGGCATTTTTCTAGCCTTTTTCATCCTTTGGGAAGGTAACACCTGAGCTTCGTCTTGAAGGACCTGTGGGAATTAACCAAGGAGAGGAGTAGGAATGTAACAACATGAGTGACAACAGAGGAGATGTGAGAGGCATTAATGGGGAGTCATTGAATAGTTTAGATGGGTCATGTTCAGGTTTGAGTTTTATTGTTCTGATGGTAGAATAGAAGATGGTATTGAAGGGTGCAAGAGTGGAGTCGATGAGAACAGCAGGAACCCCGTGAAATTAAGTAAGAGCTAAAAACTGAATAAATCAGTAAGATGGAATGGGCTCAAGAAATATTTAAGATGTAAAATCTGTAGAACTTGGAAGTTCCTGTTTTTTTAATGTGGATGACTGGAAGAATGCTGGTACTAACTGAGATAAGGGGACACCTAGTTGAGAAAAGCAATCTCCCACCTGTAGTTTAGAAGCTACTCTTACCATGTATCTGCATAGGCAAACTTAGTGTAATGTGTATACAAGATAATTTTATTTCTCAACTTATGGAAGTACTATTATTCTAAATATTTTCTTGGGCCCTTCAGGGCTGATGAAATTTTAAAACATTAAGATTATACGAAATACTAGAATTCAGGAGGAGTTTTTTACTCCAAAATCTATTTATTCCTGTAAGTTTTCATCTACTTTTCATTCTCCCCTTACTATCTTAGTGTCATAAAACATTTTTTAAGTTACCAAGGGAAAGTATCATATAAATTAGTGTGTTAGATATGACTTATTGATATAGAAGATGATATAGAATAGTAAGAGTTGTATGTTTTTTAGGGTGTTTTCAAGCCTATGGACCTTAATCGTGTCATCAAACTCCTCGAAGAGACTGATAAAGTGAGTAAGCTTTGAGAGAAAATTACTCCACTGCATTACTTACAAACTATTTCCCTGAAAGGTCACATATATTCCTTCAAATGTAAGTCTCATTTATCTCCTTTTGTTGAAAACATTTTAAATAGTACATATCTTATATTCAAGGACTGTTTAAATTTAGTATGAATATATTTAATGAAGTGGGGAGACTGGAGGAAGAGAATAGATTTGCTTTTATGAGATGGACAAACCCATGGTGGCTGTAACAGAAGGAATCCTAAGAGTACAGAAAGGATCATCTAGCCTCTGTTAAGTGCTTGTTACCTAGTAGGATTGGAGGAGGGAAATGGTAGAAAACAGGTTACCATGGTGTACTAATTATGAAATCAGGATAGATACACACAAACACGTACACACAGATAATTTATTTTGAGAACAATCATATATAAGATGTAATGGAAATTAAGTTATTTTAGACACAAGACTCAAAATTGGGAAAGTAGGCATTGAGAGAAAAGATAACAAATGTATATGCACACATGCTCATATACCACCTGATGTTATCAAGAATTGACTGAATGTCTAAAAGCCAGCCACACTAGGAACTTATGTGGTGATTTCCAAAAAGGAATACATATTGTTAGTAAGTAGAAAATGAGTTGACCCCAAATGCCCATCAATGATAGACTGGATAAAGAAAATGTGGCACATATACACCATGGAATACTATGCAGCCATAAAAAAGGATGAGTTCCTGTCCTTTCCAGAGACATGGATGAAGCTGGAAACCATAATTCTCAGCAAACTAACACAGGAACAGAAATCCAAACACCACATGTTCTCACTCATAAGTAGGAGGTGAACAATGAGAACACATGGACACAGGGAGGGGAACGTCACATACCAGGGCCTGTCAGGGGATGGGGGACTATGGGAAGGATAGCATTAGGAGAAATACCTAATGTAGATGACGGGTTGATGGGTGCAGCAAACCACATGACACGTGTATACCTATGTAACAAACCTTCACATTCTGCACGTGTATCCCAGAACTTAAAGTATAATAAAAAAACATTTTTTTTAAGTAAATGGGTTGACCATAGTATAGCCTATCAAAAGAAAACAATGTCCTATGAATAGGAGGCACAAAAATTTGGTCACTGTTTTAACATTTTTTATTCTCTGCTTTTTTACATAGAAAGGAGAAAAAATGACTATTGGAATAATTTATCTTTTGCTGGCTATCATTGTTGTGAAAAGTTATTTTTTATTGTGACTATATCTACATTTCCTTAAAAAACCACAACTACATAGAGCGCCTATTAGCTGTTTAATAAGGCTACAGAGAAAAAGTATAGACAATATCACAGCTTTTCAGGAACATTTAAGATTAAAAGGACAGACAGAATTCAGTCATGGAAACACATCACTGTGTAGAAGTTTTACTTGCTTATTTTCATTTTTAATTGACTTAAGATGTTTGGCTTGCACAGAACACTGAGCATATTTTAGAGGTTAAAAATACAATCTCTACAGTCAGCTTTCCAAATTTGTCTCTAACATCGCCACTTTTTAGCTGTGTATTTTGGACACGTTACTTTAAAATGTTTCAGCTTGTGTTTCCTATTCTGGAAAGCAGAGATCATAGTAGTATCTTCCTAATAGGGTCATTTTGGAAATTAATGAAGTGATATGTATATATGGTACCCATGTGGTACATGACATAGAAAAAATATTCAATGTACTTTAGCTGTTGTTAATATTATTTCTGGAAACAATTACTGCTTTTACATTAACCTGGTTTTGATTCCCAATTTCCTAATCAAATTTAAATAATAGTTTATTTTTGATACATAATGTCTGTAAATGTTTATGGGGTACTTGTGATATTTTGTTACATGCATAAAATGTGTAACGATCAAGTCAGAGTATTTAGGCTATCTACCACCTCTAGCATGCATCATTTCTATGTGTTGGGAGCATTTCAAATCCCCTCTTCTAGCTAGTTTGAAATATACAATACATTGTTGTTAACTTTAGTCACCCTACTTTGCTAACAAATATTCACTACCACAGTCTTCCTACCTTTTGTAATTATCATTCTAGTCTATATCTCCATGAGAACAACTTTTTTAGCTTCCACACATGAGTGAAAATGTGTGATATTTGTCTTTCTAAACCTGGCTTATTTCACTTAATATCTTCTAGTTCCATCCATGCTGCTACAAATGACAGAATTTCATTCTTTTTATGGCTTAATAGTATTCCCTTGTATATATAGACCATATTTTCTTTATCCGTTCATCTATTGATGGACACTTAAGTTGATTCTGTATCTTTGCTATTGTGAGTAGTGCTGCAATAAACATGGAACTGTAGGTATCTCATTGATATACTGATTTCCTTTCCTTTGGATAAATACCCAGTAGCGAGATTGCTAGATCATACAGTCATTCTGATAGTTTATTTTTACCTTCACTGTTTCAGAAAACATTTTATAACGTTTACATTATAATATAGTAATTTAAGAATTACTTGATAATTTTAAAGTGTCTACTTTTATGTTGAAGAATTTTTTAAAATCTCAACAGATTTAATAGCACAAAAGAACTAAAATAGGTCATTTGTTTTAGGATGGCTTGGAAGAAAAACAACTTAAATTTGTCAAGAAACTGGTACAGTGTTATCAGAATGGACTTGTATCCTTTACATATATATGTATGTTCATTTCATTTATTCTGAAACGAGAATTTCTATTAGAAAATGTGTTAGTTTTCCATTGCTGTTGTAACAAATTACCACAAATTTGATGGCTTAAAACAACATAAAGTTATTATCATACAGTTTTGGAGGTTAGAAGTCCAAAATCAGCCTCAATGGACTAAAGTCAAGATGTTAGCAGGGCTGGTTTCTCCTCAAGACTCTAGAGAGGAATCATTTCCTTGCCTTCCCCAGCTTCTGGAGGCTTCCTACATTCCTTGCCTCATGCCCTCTTCCCCCCACTGGCATCACTCTCACCTCTGCTCCTGTCATCACATCATCTTCTCTCTCTGACCCTCCCTCCCTCTTTCCTTTATAAGGATCCCTGTGATTACGGTGGGCCCACCTGGATAATCTAGTATAATTTTCTCATCTCAAAATTCTTAATCATATGTGAAAAGTCCCCTTTGCTATGTAACATAGTTACAGGTTCCAGGAATTCGGACATAGACATCTTGGGGAAGGCCATTAATCTGTCTACCACAGAAATACTGGGGAGGCCATTATTCTGTCTACCACAGAAAATATCTAACATTTCATGTTCTTTACAAGACTGTATTTTCTATCAGATAATGTAAATAAAATTGAAGAAACAATATAACACAAGTAACTGTGGATAATGTCAGTTTTTGTAGATTCAGAAAGACAATGGATGTAGTTAGAGGGCCAAGTCAAAGTCATTATTTCTATTAATTTACATGGGCAGTTGTACCTTTGATAAGCTTCTTAACTTCTCCACCCTTGTAAAGTAATAGAAGCTCATGAGGTTGTTAGCAAGATTAGATGAGATCATGTACATGCAAGTGCTTGATAATCTGCAAAATATTATATAAATATATTATCCCTACTAAATATACCACCTTGATCAGAATACATGGAAACCAGTGTGTCTTAAAACTATCTGTACATAAAAGCCAGGTGTGATGGCTTACACCTATAATCCCAGCACTTTGGGAGGCCAAGACAGGAGGATTGCTTGAGGCTAGGAGTTCAAGACCAGACTGGTCAACATACCAAGACCCTGCCTCTACAAAAAAACAAATAGCCAAGGTGTGGTGGTGTGTGCCCATATTCCTAGCTACTGGGAAGGCTAAGGCAGGAGGATTGCTGAAACCCAGGAATTCAAGGTTACAGTGATCAAAGATTGTGATACTATACTCCAGTGTGAACAACTGAGTGAGACCGTGTCTCAAAAACAAACAAACAAATACTACCTGTGGATAAGAACCAGTTTGTTTTGTTTTGTTTTGGGGGGTTTTTTGGTTTGTTTGTTTGTTTGTTTTTGACAGAGTCTCCATCCAGCCTTAGTTGCCCAGACTGGAGTATAGTGGGGCAGTCATAGCTCACTGCAACTTCAAACTCCTGGGCTTAAGCGATCCTCTCACCTCAGCCTCCCGAGTAGCTGGGACTACAGGAATGCACCCACCACACCCAGTTAATTCTTTATTTTTTTGTGGAGTCTCATTACGTTGTCCAGGTTGGTCTCGAATTCCTCAGCTCAAACAGTCCTCTCGCCTCAGCCTCCCAAAGTGCTGGGATTACAGGTGTGAGCCACCGCAGCTGGCCATTTTTTTTAACATTTACATATATATGCTATTGTAAAATACAATAAAAGTATCCCACAAATATTAGATTGTTATAAAAGTTTTTATATGTCCACTCTTGCTTTCTGTATTCATTTTGTCACAGACTGGTAAATACACTTCCAGAACTGACAGTGGTCCATAGACCACACTTTGAATAGTATTCATCTAAATCAAGCTTGTCCAACCCTCAACCTGTGGGCTGCATGCTGCCCAGGATGGCTTTGAATGCAGCCCAACACAAATTTGTAAACTCCTTAAAACATTATGATTTTTTTTTGACAATTTTTTTTTTAGTTCATCAGCTATCATTAGTGTTTGAGTATTTTATGTGTGACCCAAGACAGTTCTTCTTCCAGTGTGGGCCAGGGAATCCAAAAGACTGGACACCCTGAAAATGATCTTGAACAGTTGTCTGACTTGGTCTAAAGAAGTTATCAAGCCTATGCATTGTGGCTCATGCCTGTAATCTCAGCACCCTAGGAGTCTGAGGCAGGAGGATCATTTGAGGCCAGGAGTTTGAAACCAGCCTGGGCAACATAGCAAGACCCCATCTCTACCAAAAAAAAAATAGCCATGTATGGCGAAGCACACCTGTAGTTTTATCTTCTCCAGAGGCTGAGGCTGAGGTGGAAGGGTCGTTTGAGCCCAGAAATTTGAGGCTGCAGTGAGCTATGTTTGTGCCACTGTACTCCAACCTGGGTATGGGTGACTGAGTGAGATCCTGTCTCTAAAAAAAAAGAAAAAAAGAAAAGTTATCAAGCTCTAATATTAGCTCATTCCAGTTCAAAACCTCTTAAGACTTCCATTCAGGAAAATGTTTCTTATAATTTTATCTAAATCTTTTATTATATTTTAGCCTTGGTTTTATTTGGACCTGTTCAATCTTAGGACTTGTGTATATCAAGCCCTATTTACTGGTAGCTGAAAATGTCTACTAGCAGGGATTTCTTTTCCTATTTTAACCTGACACCTCAACACCTCCATTTTTTTTTTCTTCATGTTAAACCCTTGGTGGCAATTGGCTCTATTTCTGAATCCCTTTCGTAGGCTGGCTATAGAAGTTAGAGAAGTTAGCAAAGTTAGAGAAG
This sequence comes from Pongo abelii, assembly GCF_028885655.2. Taxonomy (NCBI): domain Eukaryota; kingdom Metazoa; phylum Chordata; class Mammalia; order Primates; family Hominidae; genus Pongo; species Pongo abelii. The sequence continues at coordinate 86,066,245 of NC_071991.2, read as the reverse complement.
TATCTTGTTCACTTCTCTAGGAAGTTAACAGAGCTTTCTATTTCCAGTGTACCCTGCTCTCCCATCTTTTCCTAAAAGGTCCTAGAAAAAGGCTAGAAGTAGTAAGATTCAACCAGGAAGTGTAAGTCACATCTACCATAATTTCTTAGCTGTAAAACAAAATCAATGAAATGTGTTTATGTGCCAGTAGGATTTTTTTTTTTTTTTTTTTGAGACAGAATCTCACTGTGTCACTCAGGCTGCAGTGCAATGGCACGATCTCAGCTCACTGCAATCTCCGCCTCCCGGGTTCAAGCAATTCTCCTGCCTCAGCCTCCTGAATAGCTGGGATTACAGGTACGCACCACCACGCCCAGCGAATTTTGTATTTTTCGTACAGATGGGGTTTTACCATGTTGGTCAGGCTGGTCTCGAACTCCTGACCTTGTGATCCACCTGCCTCGGACTCCCAAAGTGCTGGGATTACAGGCGTGAGCCACCACACCCAGCCAGCAGGATTTTTAAATACATAAAATAAAAGATGTTTTTATCTGAATATCTAGAAAGGCCATATTTTGCTTTCATATTAGTTTCAGATAAAATCCTAACCAATTTAAGCCTTAAACACAGGAAAATGCATCTCAGTTTAATATTAATAAAATAGTGGAGTAAAGTAATGTTTGGGTTGCTTTTTCTGAGACAGCATATGTTTGTGTGGGCAGGGGTAGGGGGTGAAGATGAAGGGTGTAATTGAGCCTAATCAATAAGTTAATGTTTTCAATGTGCTATTACTCATTGCCAGTGGGAAGTTATTGATCAACTGAATCTGTGTTGTAGCAGTTGGTAATCCAATTCTAAAGTTGTGAGAGGAAAAAAATGTTGAGTAGGCATTTACTGAGGCAAAAATGAAATTTTTTTTAAAAAATATGGTTCTAAATTTCCTTTTTTAGACTTCAAAATAAGAATAATTAAAACAGTATCTACCGCATTTGGCAAAATAGTTGGAATTCTATAGACTTTCTTCACAGAAATACTATAAAGAATATGTTAATAAAGATATTAATCTTTATTTTATTTCTTAACTAAAAATATTAAAGCCATTAAGGGATTTAGCACAGATATTTAAAATTCTGAATCTGTGTGCAGGAAAAATAAAAAACCAGCCTCATTTTATAGAATCTGCATATGATATCATAAAACTGTGTGGGTAAGTTATCTTTCTTTAACTTTATTTTGTAGTAACATGGAGTATTTTATTATGTTTCTTATATCACAAACATATTATGCATTATAGTGTAGCAGATTGCTACAGAACTCAGAAAACTTCAGTTCATCACTTGATTCCAGCAGTTGGTATTTCAGGTAATCAGTTTGCTGTGGTCTGAGATTGCTAGCCACAAGAGATTAAATTCTAAGTATATTGAAATGCTTTCTTGTAATTAGTTACTCTGAAGTAAATGCTAAATATTAGATGTAACCAAGGAATTATAGTATTTTCAGAAAATCTTTGAGTGAACTTATGGATATGCTTATAGTTTCAGTCTAGTTTTTTTCTCTGTCTTTAGAAAATTTTGGTCTCAAAGATATATTAGGTTATATATGTCATGTTTTATTTGATTTTTGAAATTTGAGTGAAGAATAAAAATCACCAGTTACATTTGATATATGTTTTAAAAATGTAAGTTAGAGGTAAGAATTGTAAAATTAACATGTCTTATTCTTTCTACTGTTGGTTCTCTAACAAGTTCTGGGAACTGAGTATATGGTGCTTCCTTGGTGTCACATAGTGGCTAATCTAGGTATATATTAAAATATCCATTTATAGTTGCTAAATGTAATGTAGTAGGGAGGAATAAACCTTTCTGACAATTTTACCTTCTGAACCTTTCTACCAATTTAACTTTTTAGATAGCAATTATTTATTTTAATATACAAATAATATATAAATAATAGAAAGGTTTAGTAGAATTATGCATACATGGTAGGTTCTAACTCTCACTTTTAGATTTACCAGCAATATTTAAAATTTTATGTTTTTTGATATCTGAATAAAATAGCCAAAATAATATATTGACTACCTATACCATGCCTTGCTTTTTAATAGATAGGGACAATGGAAAATAAATGGTTGCTCTGGTGTTTTCAAGGAACAAATTGGAAATTATTATTATATTGACATACGATTATATAATGTAAAACTTTTAAATCTCAAGGCTTTGCAAGTCCTAGAATGCCAAGTTTATAAGAATTGCTTTCAACATCTCTGCTCCTACAGAGCTCTGCACAAAGTTCATTCTCTATGAAAACTTGTGACTGAATGTTTAATTTTATAATATAATAAATCCTTTTTAGCTGCAGTCTTCATTTTCCCTCATATTTCATAATTATTCACATTGTTAATTTTTTCTACTTTTCTAATTTTGGTTTATGTCTAGATAACTTCTCTACGCCTCACCCTCACTTGTTTCTCTTTTCAAGACATTTTTGGAAGATAAAAACAATAAAAATAGAATAATAATGTCAAGCCTTTCCGTTCTGGCCTCCAAGTAGTATGGTTTTCTCACTGCATCAGAAGTATAATGCTAATTTTTTCATAAACTTTTTGGTTGAAAACTCTTCTGATGCTTTATCTTATAATAGATTGTCTCCTTTGCTAGAAAAGGAAAAAGTTTGGGAACAAAAAGTACTAGTTTTAGAGTCCTTCACTTTAGAGATGCAACAAGCAGCTGGATAACAAATATAATACGTTATTTGTTTCAAATGACAAATTCTGACAAACACTAGAAATGAACTTCTGTGGCATTTATAAAATTGTCCTTTTTGTAGCTTGCTCTTCAGATATCTTTAAATTCAAATTGGCCTGTGTACTTGCTATTGATACATCCTCATGTGATAGTTCTCAATGCCATTTTCAACTATTTCTTTAATTTTTCTTGAAAAATATGAATTGGCCGGGTGCGGTGGCTCATGCCTGTAATCCCAGCACTTTGGGAGGCCGAGGCAGGCGGATCACGAGGTCAGAAGATCGAGACCATCCTGGATAACACGGTGAAACCCCGTCTCTACTAAAAATGCAAAAAAATAGCTGGGTGTGGTGGCAGGCGCCTGTAGTCCCAGCTACTCGGGAGGCTGAGGCAGGAGAATGGCGTGAACCTGGAAGACGGAGTTTGCAGTGAGCTGAGATTGCGCCAACTGCACTCCAGCCTGGGCGACAGAGCAAGACTTCGTCTTGGAAAAAATAAAATAAGATAAATATATATATATATATGAATTAAAAATCCTCTCTCTATAGGATATGTTGTGCTTTAAATAGTACAGGAGATTCACATTTTGAACTCATGAAATGTCAAAATAGTTTATATATTTAAAAAATAACTTTTGAAAACTTAAGGGGGGAGGAGCCAAGATGGCCAAATAGGAACAGCGCCGGTCTACAGCTCCCAGCGTGAGCTACGCAGAAGATGGGTGATTTCTGCATTTCCATCTGAGGTACCGGGTTCATCTCACTAGGGAGTGCCAGACAGTGGGCGCAGGTCAGTGGGTGCACGCACCATGCACAAGCCGAAGAAGGGCGAGGCATTGCCTCACTCGGGAAGCGCAAGGGGTCAGGGAGTTCCCTTTCCTGGTCAAAGAAAGGGGTGACAGATGGCACCTGGAAAATCCGGTCACTCCCACCTGAATACCGTGCTTTTCCGAAGGGCTTAAAAAACGGCGCACCAGGAGATTATATCCCGCACCTGGCACAGAGGGTCCTATGCCCACGGAGTCTCACTGATTGCTAGCACAGCAGTCTGAGATCAAACTGCAAGGCGGCAGCGAGGCTGGGGGAGGGGCGCCTGCCATTGCCCAGGCTTGCTTAGGTAAACAAAGCAGCCGGGAAGCTCCAACTCCGTGGAGCCCACCACAGCTCAAGGAGGCCTGCCTGCCTCTGTAGGCTCCACCTCTGGGGGCAGGGCACAGACAAACAAAGACAGCAGTAACCTCTGCAGACTTAAATGTCCCTGTCTGACAGCTTTGAAGAGAGCAGTGGTTCTCCGAGCATGCAGCTGGAGATATGAGAACAGGCAGACTGCCTCCTCAAGTGGGTCCCTGACCCCTGACCCCCGAGCAGCCTAACTGGGAGGCACCCCCCAGCAGGGGCAGACTGACACCTCACACGGCCAGGTACTCCAACAGACCTGCAGCTGAGGGTCCTGTCTGTTAGAAGGAAAACTAACAAACAGAAAGGACATCCACACCAAAAACCCATCTGTACATCACCATCATCAAAGACCAAAAGTAGATAAAACCACAAAGATGGGGAAAAAACAGAGCAGAAAAACTGGAAACTCTAAAAAGCAGAGCGCCTCTCCTCCTCCAAAGGAACGCAGTTCCTCACCAGCAATGGAACAAAGCTGGATGGAGAATGACTTTGACGAGCTGAGAGAAGAAGTCTTCAGATGATCAAATTACTCCGAGCTACGGGAGGATATACAAACCAAAGGCAAAGAAGTTGAAAACTTTGAAAAACATTTAGAAGAATGTATAACTAGAATAACCAATACAGAGAAGTGCTTAAAGGAGCTGATGGAGCTGAAAACCAACGCTCGAGAACTACGTGAAGAATGCAGAAGCCTCAGAAGCCGATGCCATCAAATGGAAGAAAGGGTATCAGTGATGGAAGATGAAATAAATGAAATGAAGCAAGAAGGGAAGTTTAGAGAAAAAAAGAATAAAAAGAAATGAGCAAAGCCTCCAAGAAATATGGGACTATGTGAAAAGACCAAATCTACGTCTGATTGATGTACCTGAAAGTGACGGGGAAAATGGAACCAAGTTGGAAAACACTCTGCAGGATATTATCCAGGAGAACTTCCCCAATCTAGCAAGGCAGGCCAACATTCAGATTCAGGAAATACAGAGAACGCCACAAAGATACTCCTCGAGAAGAGCAACTCCAAGACACATAATTGTCAGATTCACCAAAGTTGAAATGAAGGAAAAAATGTTAAGGGCAGCCAGAGAGAAAGGTCGGGTTACCCTCAAAGGGAAGCCCATCAGACTAACAGCGGATCTCTCGGCAGAAACTCTACAAGCCAGAAGAGAGTGGGGGCCAATATTCAACATTCTTAAAGAAAAGAATTTTCAACCCAGAATTTTATATCCAGCCAAACTAAGCTTCATAAGTGAAGGAGAAATAAAATCCTTTACAGACAAGCAAATGCTGAGAGATTTTGTCACCACCAGGCCTGCCCTAAAAGAGCTCCTGAAGGAAGCGCTAAACATGGAAAGGCACAACCGGTACCAGCTACTGCAAAATCATACCGAAATGTAAAGACCATCGAGACTAGGAAGAGACTGCATCAACTAATGAGCAAAATAACCAGCTCACATCATAATGACAGGATCAAATTCACACATAACAATATTAACTTTAAATGTAAATGGACTAAATGCTCCAATTAAAGGACACAGACTGGCAAATTGGATAAAGAGTCAAGATCCATCAGTGTGCTGTATTCAGGAAACCCATCTCACGTGCAGAGACACACATAGGCTCAAAATAAAAGGATGGAGGAAGATCTGCCAAGCAAATGGAAAGCCAAAAAAGGCAGGGGTTGCAATCCTAGTCTCTGATAAAATAGACTTTAAACCAACAAAGAACAAAAGAGACAAAGAAGGCCATTACATAATGGTAAAGGGATCAATTCAACAAGAAGAGCTAACTATCCTAAATATATATGCACCCAATACAGGAGCACCCAGATTCATAAAGCAAGTCCTGAGTGACCTACACAGAGACTTAGACTCCCACACATTAATAATGGGAGACTTTAACACCCCACTGTCAACATTAGATCAACGAGACAGAAAGTCAACAAGGATACCCAGGAATTGAACTCAGCTCTGCACCAAGCGGACCTAATAGACATCTACAGAACTCTCCACCCCAAATCAACAGAATATACATTTTTTTCAGCACCACACCACACCTATTCCAAAATTGACCACATACTTGGAAGTAAAGCTCTCCTCAGCAAATGTAAAAGAACAGAAATTATAACAAACTATCTCTCAGATCACAGTGCAATCAAGCTAGAACTCAGGATTAAGAATCTCACTCAAAACTGCTCAACTACATGGAAACTGAACAACCTGCTCCTGAATGACTACTGGGTACATAACGAAATGAAGGCAGAAATAAAGATGTTCTTTGAAACCAACGAGAACAAAGACACAACATACCAGAATCTCTGGGATGCATTCAAAGCAGTGTGTAGAGGGAAATTTATAGCACTAAATGCCCACAAGAGAAAGCAGGAAAGATCCAAAATTGACACCCTAACATCACAATTAAAAGAACGAGAAAAGCAAGAGCAAACACATTCAAAAGCTAGCAAAAGGCAAGAAATAACTAAGATCAGAGCAGAACTGAAGGAAATAGAGACACAAAAAACCGTTCAAAAAATTAATGAATCCAGGAGATGGTTTTTTGAAAGGATCAACAAAATTGATAGACCGCTAGCAAGACTAATAAAGAAGAAAAGAGAGAAGAATCAAGTAGATGTAATAAAAAATGATAAAGGGGATATCACCACCAATCCCACAGAAATACAAACTACCATCAGAGAATATTACAAACACCTCTATGCAAATAAACTAGAAAATCTAGAAGAAATGGATAAATTCTTCGACACATACACATACACTCTCCCAAGACTAAACCAGGAAGAAGTTGAATCTCTGAATAGACCAATAACAGGCTCTGAAATTGAGGCAATAATCAATAGCTTACCAACCAAAAAGAGTCCAGGAACAGATGGACTCACAGCTGAATTCTACCAGAGGTATAAGGAGGAACTGGTACCATTCCTTCTAAAACTATTCCAATCAATAGAAAAAGAGGGAATCCTCCCTAACTCATTTTATGAGGCCAGCATCATCCTGATACCAAAGCCAGGCAGAGACACAACAAAAAAAGAGAATTTTAGACCAATATCCTTGATGAACATTGATGCAAAAATCCTCAATAAAATACTGGCAAATCAAATCCAGCAGCGCATCAAAAAGCTTATCCACCATGATCAAGTGGGCTTCATCCCTGGGATGCAAGGCTGGTTCAATATACGCAAATCAATAAATGTAATCCAGCATATAAACAGAACCAAAGACAAAAACCACTTGATTATCTCAATAGATGCAGAAAAGGCCTTTGACAAAATTCAACAATCCTTCATGCTAAAAACTCTCAATAAATTATGTATTGATGGGATGTATCTCAAAATAATAAGAGCTATCTATGACAAACCCACAGCCAATATCATACTGAATGGGCAAAAACTGGAAGCATTCCCTTTGAAAACTGGCACAAGACAGGGATGCCCTCTCTCACCACTCCTATTCAACATAGTGTTGGAAGTTCTGGCCAGGGCAATTAGGCAGGAGAAGGAAATAATGGGTATTCAATTAGGAAAAGAGGAAGTCAAATTGTCCCTGTTTGCAGATGACATGATGGTATATCTAGAAAATCCCATTGTCTCAGCCCAAAATATCCTTAAGCTGATAAGCAACTTCAGCAAAGTCTCAGGATACAAAATCAATGTACAAAAATCACGAGCATTCTTATACATCAATAACAGACAAACAGAGAGCCAAATCATGAGTGAATGCCCATTCACAATTGCTTCAAAGAGAATAAAATACCTAGGAATCCAACTTACAAGGGACGTGAAGGACCTCTTCAAGGAGAACTACAGACCACTGCTCAAGGAAATAAAAGAGGATACAAACAAATGGAAGAACATTCCATGCTCATGGGTAGGAAGAATCAATATCGTGAAAATGGCCATACTGCCCAAGGTAATTTATAGATTCAATGCCATCCCCATCAAGCTACCAATGACTTTCTTCACAGAATTGGAAAAAAATACTTTAAAGTTCATATGGAACCAAAAAAGAGCCCGCATCACCAAGTCAATCCTAAGCCAAAAGAACAAAGCTGGAGGCATCACGCTACCTGAATTCAAACTATACTACAAGGCTACAGTAACCAAAACAGCATGGTACTGGTACCAAAACAGACATATAGATCAATGGAACAGAACAGAGCCCTCAGAAATAACGCCGCATATCTACAACTATCTGATCTTTGACAAACCTGACAAAAACAAGCAATGGGGAAAGGATTCCCTATTTAATAAATGGTGCTGGGAAAACTGGCTAGCCATATGTAGAAAGCTGAAACTGGATCCCTTCCTTACACCTTATACAAAAATTAATTCAAGATGGATTAAAGACTTAAACGTTAGACCTAAAACCATAAAAACCCTAGAAGAAAACCTAGGCATTACCATTCAGGACATAGGCATGGGGAAGGATTTCATGTCTAAAACACCAAAAGCAATGGCAACAAAAGCCAAAATTGACAAATGGGATCTAATTAAACTCAAGAGCTTCTGCACAGCAAAAGAAACTACCATCAGAGTGAATAGGCAACCTACAAAATGGGAGAAAATTTTCACAACCTGCTCATCTGACAAAGGGCTAATATCCAGAATCTACAATGAACTCCAACAAATTTACAAGAAAAAAACAAACAACCCCATCAACAAGTGGGCAAATGACATGAACAGACACTTCTCAAAAGAAGACATTTATGCAGCCAAAAAACACATGAAAAAATGCTCACCATCACTGGCCATCAGAGAAATGCAAATCAAAACCACAATGAGATACCATCTCACACCAGTTAGAATGGCAGTCATTAAAAAATCAGGAAACAACAGGTGCTGGAGAGGATGTGGAGAAATAGGAACACTTTTACACTGTTGGTGGGACTGTAAACTAGTTCAACCATTGTGGAAGTCAGTGTGGTGATTCCTCAGGGATCTAGAACTAGAAATACCATTTGACCCAGCCATCCCATTACTGGGTATATACCCAAAGGACTATAAATCATGCTGCTATAAAGACACATGCACACGTATGTTTATTGTGGCATTATTCACAATAGCAAAGACTTGGAACCAACCCAAATGTCCAACAACGATAGACTGGATTAAGAAAATGTGGCACATATACACCATGGAATACTATGCAGCCATAAAAAATGATGAGTTCATGTCCTTTGTAGGGACATGGATGAAATTGGAAATCATCATTCTCAGTAAACTATCGCAAGAACAAAAAACCAAACACCGCATATTCTCACTCATAGGTGGGAATTGAACAATGAGAACACATGGACACAGGAAGGGGAACATCACACTCTGGGGACTGTTGTGGGGTGGGGGGGGGGGAGGGATAGCATTGGAAGATATACCTAAAGTATAATAATAATAAATAAATAAATAAAAAGAAAAAAAGAAAAAGAAAAAATAACTTTTATATTTTCTTTGAAATTTAGACTGACCCAGGTTTATGTGCTGGATCTTTTATTATTTATAAATAAGTTACTTTAAAATAACTTTGGTTATAGTAGTTGTGAAATGTGATTCTAATATAATTAATATTTGTTAACTTGAATGCCTAAATGTCTGCAAAACCATTCTGTTATTTTGTGGATAGTTACTAACCCAGCTAATAAGCAAAAATGCACTGATCACTAAGAATGAATAAACTATCGATTTTGCCTAGAGTTTTTAAAATTTCAGGAAAAGCTCTTAACCAGTTTTTAAGTTACTGGTGAGCTTAGATCTATGGTTTGTATCAGATTATCCAATGTTATACTAACTTTGATATAATTATAGCTATAGTTTATTACTATTTTGACCTCAAAGAGAAAGAGGGTTCCTAAGTTTTTTTATTCATGAAGCGATGCAAAATGGCTTTCTTAACCTATGCCTTTTACATCCATTTCTTAATTTTTATAATTAATGTAATATTTTCTTTTTGGTCAGTTCGTTAGAAACATTTTTTTTCTTTTTTTCTTTTTGATGGAGGCTCGCTCACTCTGTCGCCAGGCTGGAGTGCAGTGGCACAATCTCAGCTCACTGCAACCTCTGCCTCCAGGATTCTAGCAATTCTCCTGCCTCAGCCTCCTGAGTAGCTGGGACTACAGGTGCACACCACCATGCCCAGTGAATTTTTGTATTTTTAGAAGAAATGGAATTTCACCATGTTGGCCAGGATGATCTCGATCTCTTGACCTCGTGATCCACCCACCTTGGCCTCCCAAAGTGCTGGGATTACAGGCGTGAGCCACTGCACCTGGCCCCAGAAACATTTTTAATAGTTACAATACTATTAAACTATAATACTGTGGATTACAGCTGGTAGTTAATAGTTGTCAATTCCCCAGGGCTAAAGAATAGAATATTATTATTAATTTATTCTTTAGAAATGAACTCTCGCCCACTTAGAAATGATGCTTCAATCAAAGACTTTATTAAAAATTACTCTTACAATTCTTCATTCTTATTGAAGCTTGCCATTTTTGAAAAAGAAAGTGTCGGATGAAATAACTTATGCTGAAGATACTGCTAATTCAATTGCACTTCTGGGTAAGTTAAGATTTCCTTAAGTTATAGGGATGTAACATATGACAGGTCCTACTGACAAGAGAATATCTATTTTTCCCAAGTTTCACTAAGAGGACTCCTTCTCCATGTCTGGGATCTTCTCTTGTTGGTGAATTAATCACAGTGTGCTTGGTGATAATTCTGGTATTGTATTCTGTTCAGGTTGTTTCATGATACCAACAAAAGTCCATCTTCTAATTACAAGGACAGGCTGATTATGTAGTTTGATGAATTATTATTTAGTTTGATGAAGTGTTTGTTAACTATTTTTGTAAATCAGAAAGTGTACATACCCTTTTTAAGTAATCACAAAAACATTTCAGCTTTGAACTCTAATATTTAATTGCTACAATAATAGAATTATTCATTAAATGATCTAAAATTTCAAATCAAATCATAAAATGATAGCATATTAAGAACTTCAGCATAATGCACATAAAGATGCAGATGCCTATATTTTGTACACAAAAATATGAAAAATATCATAAAAGGGTAGGCATTTATATATGGGTTATCACTTGATTTTCTAGAGAAAGAAAACAATTTCCTAGGAAATAAGATCAGGGAAACACTGGCCCTTTGAGTCAGCTCCTGGGACATGACAGCATGTTCCCAAAACAAATCCTACATTAAATCTGTACTTACTAGTTTAGGTCTTTATTTGTACAGGAGGAATAAAAGATACACAATTGATCCAATGCATTTTTAAAAATATTTACTGAATAGTGATGTTCCCAGCATTATACTCCATATAGAAAGATGTTAAGAGATTCAATTGGAATGAAGAAAAAAAGGATTTTTATTTTTAACATAGACATTAACCCTTTTATATCTCAGTAGGTTTTATAGTTTTTAATTTTAGTTACTTCGGAAAACTACCTAGGTGTTGTGGAGATTAGGTTAAACCTGAGGGGGCAGTTTAAAGAAAAACACCTTAGGAAGCAGGCAGGTTCAGAAATATGGGATTTTTAATTTTGTGAATCCCTATCATCAGTGGAAATTTACAATGAGAAGCCAACCCAAAAGAGGACATGGTAGTATTAATAGATAAAAAGTGCAGTTTTTGTTGGTAACATTTTTTAAAATACCCCTGTTGCCATTATTTTTAAATATTGCTTCCAAGAGTGTTGACAGCCACTTGTATTATAAATACATGGCCCGCTTTTTACCGAGTGTCAACTTGTTCTTTGCTTAGTGACTGGTACCCTGCCTGCAGAACATGTTACTATCTCATATGACAACAGTATGAACTCTTAACTTTAGATGAGCTTCCTTCACTGATTACTGACTGCAAGTACTGCTCTTCCATCTCTTGGTTTTTATAATGGCTGGAAACATTAATTTAAACTAAAATAATTGTATATAAGATGAAATGTTGAACAAAAACTCTTCATGATTTTAGTTAGAACTTCCAGTTTCTACTACGTACTAATAAGTTATATTACATTTTCTTCCAAATGATACATAGATATTTCTGACTCAGAAGCAAGATTCTGGAAATGAATGGGGGAAGAAGTCGGTACTCTGCCCTGGGATTATGAAACAGGAAGCTATGATAAATTATCTAAATTTACAGGAACTAAAACAGTGGAAAAGCAGACGAAAGACCCTAGAATTTCCCATAAGCCTGCATATTTGGATAGTCTTGTTGGAAAAGCTTAGTTGTTGCTGTTGCCTAATATATTTTAAAACCTAAGTAGTGATTTTGCAACTCCAAAAGAACAGTCCAACAAATAAATAAAATTTAGAGTTAGAATAATCTTAAAACTGTCTTTTAAGTGATATCTTTTGCAGAGATTCTCCTGAAGCTAGGGTCAGGCTTTCCTTTGTGCTTCCTCCTTCTGTCCACTTGCCACCCCACTTGCTGACCACCTCCAGAGATGAGCATCTTGCAAGGGCTAATGCAAAAGAGGAATTCCTAATTATTCTTTTACCCTCAGAGAGTCCAACCAGTTCTAGTTTAGTTATAATGTCGGTATTACTGACTACCGCTCTCCTTGGGCATTCAGAGAACCTGGATCATTTCCAGAGTTCCACAGATCATTTTCAGATACCCTTGGGGATCATGTTTATAGGACTTCAACAGAGTAGATGCAATCCAGTTTGAAATACAGGCTGAAGCCAATTTAATTGTAGTTTAGATATGACTGAAAACGAACCTTCCTATTCGCCAACCCCACGCAGACAGCTTGAACATAAAACTATTACCCTTGCATGTGGGGCAGCTGCTTAAAAACTCACTCTCTTCCAGTCTGCCAACAAATTGAAGAGCAAAGTTCACCTGGAACTTCTCTAAGCAAAGAATGCATTAGTAAAGGCAAAAAATTACTGACCCTCTAGTTAGGGAGAAAAATGCTAACCCATATCTTGTCAAAATAATAATAATATCTAACACATGTAGAACTTACAATATGCTAGATGCTTTTCTCAGCCCTTTTCTCATATTAGCTAATTTAATCCTCACAACAATCTTAAATGTGGTAACTATTGTTATACCTGCTTAATAGATGAGAAAAGTAAGACACAAGTTTACATGGGTAGTAAATGGCATAGCCAGGATTTAATCTTAGACAGTCTGGTTCTAGCATTTGTGTTAATAATCATCATTCTTTTCTCCCTAGAAAGGAGAGGCTGAATTGATTGAGGGGCCAAATGTATAAGGATGGATTCAGGGTACTGTTTATATGTATATGTATGTATGTGTGTGAGCATATGTATAAAAATATGTATATAAATTGAACATGATCCAGTTTGAATCTCTGAGAATATTTTTAATAATCATCATATTATTAATATTTTATGCCTAAATTCTACAAATAAGCTTATGACAGTGTTGTTAAATAGCACCTGTTTATCTTTCTGGCAGGTGACTTAATGAAAATACCAAGTTCTGAATTGAGGATACAAATTTGTAAGTGTATTGTTGATTTTTATCATGCAGAACCACCAAAGAAGCATATTCCAGGTGAAGTTTACAATGGTCTTTCAGTGATAACTTGTGTATTTAGAAAACAGAACATTGTCATATCTCTTTGAATTTGACAGACACAGTGGGCTCATAAATGTAACACATTAAAAAGAAAAGTTTTTTTGTAGTCTTGAGCTCTTCGGTCATCTTTTAAAAGTTATATATGTATTTTTCAGTTTTTGATTTGCATATTTTTATTCTGATGCTAAATATGAACAAATTTGTAAAGTGATGCCCAATTTAGTTTATTAATAATTATAAATGTTACTATTATATTATTTAATACCATTGATAAAATTATTTTTTAAACACTTTATAAGTATTTATAATATCTGCCTCCACTCAGTTAAATGTTAAACTACCAATGCCAGGGCCATTCTCCATCCTGTTTGGGAAAATACTTCTATGTGTTATAGCTAAGGGACCTTAATATATAGTGGTAAATGAACCACACTGGATTGGTTGGGACCAAGACAGTGGCACGTGCACTGTGAGGATATAATGTTAAGATGTACTTCTTACCTTCATAGTTGCTGTAATTTCTAATCAATCTAGGAAGGGAGAGAAGATATAAACAATAATTTCTTAAATTATGTGATTCTTAATATAGGTGGAAATGAGTCTGTGGTAGTTCAAAAGAAAGATTATTTAAGACTAAGGAAAAACGGGAACCAGAAGTCAGTTAAAAAAAGGCAATTTAAAAAAAAGAAAAAAGAAAGTCAGGAAAAACAGAAGTAAGTCAAAAAGTAAAACAAAAAAATGGAACAACACCTAAACTAGAGAAATGAATAATGAGATTATTAAAGGTCCAATTTGAACTATTGATGAGATAGATGGGTAGGAGTGTCTTGGTAGATAAAAGATATTGGATACTAAAAGCAACAGGGACCAGAAATACAGGTTTGGAATCCACCCAAATAGAGTTGAAAATTGAAGCCACCAGAATGGTTGAGTTTGCCAAGAGATAAAACATATAAGCAGCAAGGCATCAAGAATGACATGGAGAGTGTCCATATTGAGGTTTGGAAAAAAATGATTAAAAGAAATTGGCAATGAAGGGAGGCTCAAATAGGAGGAAGAAAACCTAAAGACTGCCATGTCTTGTGTGCCAATGAATGAAATATTTGACAAAGGAGGAGGAAGTTGTCTCAGTGTCAACTGCAACTGCAGTTTTCTGTAATTGAAGAGTTAAAAGGCCAAGTTAATGTGACACCTGAAAAGTTGTAGTTAATCTTTGACAGATCTATTGATATAAAGTGGTCAGGGCAGATGCAGGATTAAAGAATCAGAGGATTGTGAGAGTAGAGGCACTGGATTTGAGAGTGAGAGAGTAGTGGCAGTTCATGAATGCAGATATATCTTAAGATCAGATGGTGAAGAAAAAGAAGATGGAGAACAGCTCAGCTAGTGCAAAGTCAGAGAAAGGTTATTTGGGTTTTGTTGTTTTTAGGATAGGAAGAAATCACATTTGTAGGCAGAGGAGCTAGAAGCTGGTAAGAAAGAAATGGGAAGGCAAAATTCTCAAAGAAAGCACAAGAAGATGGAATTAAGAGCACAAGCTTAGAGTTAACCTTGACAAAATACAGATGCCCTTCAAAGAAAGGGAGACAAGTGGTGTAGGACTTAAGACAAAGGAGTATTATGGGGCAAAGACGTGAGGTTGATTTGGTCAGGCTCTGAAAATTAGGAGTCAGTGCTCTCACTATCCCACAGTTGGTTTCAAGTGATGGGTATGGCCAGATATCCGGGACCACAGCTGAAAAGTCCTCAGTATAGCAGTTGAAAGGGACATAGCCCTGGAGACAGGAATTAAGTCCGTGAGCTTTAATAGTGTTATATCCCTCTATTAAAATGTACCTGCAATAGAAAAAGATACAGTAAGTATAAAATACATTTTGGCCCATCCATATGATAGACTATTATGCACATAAAAATCATTATTTTTGAAAACACTTTATAGGATGGGGAAAAGCTTACAATAAAAGTTTTAGTGAGTACAGTAGAATATAAAATTCTGTATACTAGTATGTTGTTAAAATTGTATGCATACATTAAAAATATCACAAGAAATATATGAAAATGTTAATGTTATCTCTAGATGATGAAAATATAGGCAATTTTTACCTTCCTTTTCTTACTTTTTAAATGCTTTTTATAATTCATGAGGTGAGTAGCTAGAGCATATCATAGAAAGCTCATCACAGCATTGGACAGGGCCTTGTCCACAGCCAGAGATCATAGTTACAAAGATAAGACAAACTGACAGATACCTCAGAACTAGGGCAAAGTTAAGGAATCTAGTTGGACTCAAAAATCAAAAAGTCGGGGAGTTAGATAAGTGAGATCACTGAGAAAAAATAAAGCCTCATCTCAGTAAATGAGGACCCTTTGGTGTTTATTTAATCCCTCTAGTTGAATGTAGTTAGGCAGGCACCTGTATACCTGCATCAAAAGGAGAGTTAGTATTTCTCACAGGTGCTAAGACAGAATTTTTATAAGACGTGTCACCAAGAATCAAACTTCCCTCAAATACCATTAAATTGTTTCACAATTATCAGAGTAGCATTACATTTTCTCACCTCTTATTTTATTGCTGACACTACGTAATTATTGTCCCTTGAAAGTACTGAAGTAATGCGTTGGACCTGAACAGTGAAACTGACTAGTGAAAACATTCAGTATTTGTAATCAAATCATTTTCCATTATAGAAAGTCATATCTACTGACAAGAAATATTGCTTTTTTTTTTTTAAATTTAGGATGTTTCCAAAATTCATGGTCCCATTTTAAATACTACACCAAGGATCAGCAAACTCTGGGTCCCAAGTCAAACTAGGCCTACTGAAAACAAAATTGTGTTAGAACACAGCCATGCCCACTTATATTTGTACTGTTTATTACTGCTTTCTTGCTACAATGTGCTGTAGAGTTGAGTAGTTGACAAGAAACCTTATAACCTGCAAAGCTTAAAATACTATCTGGCCCTTTACAGAAAAAATGTGGCCCATCCCTATGCTGCACAATTCTTAAATTCCATACACTTTTTAAAAGTTTTTCTTGCTTTTGCTTAATAATAAATTACTCATTCTTTTGTCTTAATGATCATTCTGTGAGATAACTGTATGTATTTATTAACGAATTGTTGTTAGGTTACCAGCAAGCGAGTTCATCATACAAGATTCAAATGGCTGAAGTTGGAGGATTAGCAAAAACAATGGTCCAGTCAATGACCTTGCTTGAAAATCAACTTGTTGAGAAGCTTTGGGTACTTAAAGTTCTGCAGCATCTCTCAACTTCTGGTTTGTATATTATTAAGTTTAAACACTTCATTGTCAACTACTTTTGTTTCTGTCTAAAAGTGTCAATATTGTAAAGCACAAATAATTTTTAAAATTTATTTTCAGAAGTTAATTGTACTATAATGATGAAAGCACAAGCAGCCAGTGGAATCTGTACTCACCTCAATGACCCAGATCCCTCTGGACAGCTTTTATTTCGTTCATCAGAAATACTTTGGAACTTGCTGGAAAAATCTTCCAAAGAAGAAGTCATACAACAGCTTAGTAACTTGGAATGTTTGCTGTAAGTGTATGTGGTTAGATAGGAATGTTCTTTTAATCTTAAAATGACAGCCAGTGACATAACTAACATCTTTGTTTGAATCTGTGTTCAATTACATTTTAGATTCATGTAATGGCTATGTTTCAGGACATCTTTTTTGTTCCATGGTATAAATGAATCTGCAGAATAATAAGCCACACTTTTCTATGTGGAAGGCTCTTGAAGTGGCTTCTTAACACTAAAATATAACTTGGAATATACATAAAGTAAAATTAGACTTTAGAAGAACTATTTCATTTATTTATCCAGTGAATCTATTATTGAGTGCTTACTATCTCCCAGATATTGCAGTAAGCATTAACAACAAAATTTGAGTAAGCCTTCAAGTTGCTTCTTCACTTATTCAACAAATAATTGTCTGCTCTATGCCAGCTTCAGTAATAAGCCATAGAAATACCACTGAAAACAATACAGATATTGTCTCTGCTTTCGTGGAATTTACATTGTGCTAGGAGGGATGGACAAGTAAATAGACAACTAAAAGAGAACATACTAAATGTTATGAAACAGATTATTGTAAGATGCTACATGTTCTTCAGAAGATCAGTCAGCACATTTTTGTTTGCAAGTGACTAAAAACCCAACTGACCAAAGCAATATAGAAAATTTATGGCTTATTTAACTACAAAGTCAAGGATAAAACTGGTTTCATGTGCAGCTTTATTCAGGGATCAGCAGATATTAGGACTTCGTCCCTCCTCTCTCTACATTGTCTTCCATGGTGCTGGCTTCACACACAAGCCTATGTAGTAAGACCTAAGAAGTCTAGGATCACATCATTTCAACCTCAAATCAAGCAGAAGAGAAACCTTGCTATCCTGAAGGCTCAGAGAAAAGTCTTTGCATTGAGTCCAATTTGGCCCCGAATGGTCTAATATTGGTCAAAAGCCCGTTCCACAGTGATTTATTAGTGCCAAAAGAAAAAATGCTCTGACTGGCGAAAAGGCAGCTGAAGGCAGCCTCACAGGAGCAAAAGTCAGGAAGGAGTAAATGCCTAAATAAAAATAAGAAAGCTGTTCTTATAAAAAGGGCAAGTAGGTCCCAGGAGGCAAAGCAACAAATATCTACTATTAATACAAGGGAACCTAACTCAGAGTTGGAGAATTAATAACTGCTTCCTAATGAACTCAAGTCTAGTAACTGAATGACAAACCGGACTTGGTAACAGAAAAGTTTTGCATGTGGAGAGCATCCTAGACAGGGAAAACAAGTGAAAATATAATTAGCAAAATCAGAAAACTAAAATTCAGTATGATGAGAGCAGAAGGAACAGGCTACAATGGTGAGAGATGAGGCTAACAATGGTATCAGGGACCATAACATGAAAGGTCTAATAAGCCTTGTTAAGGAGGTAGGACTTAATCCTAAGAACAAAGAAGTCTTTAAGTGGTTTTACAAAGGAAAATGACATGATTGAATGTGTTATAGAGCTGCCACTTTGACCACCATGTGTAATAGACTGGTTTAATGGATTCTTATCTGGTACATAGGGGATTAGAGGCAGATTTGGAAGTGTAAAAAATATTAGAAATATGTTCAAATGAATAGTATAATATAAAAAGGGAGATTTTGTTGATAGACATTCAGGTAGCATTTCCATAAAAGTATGTGTTTTAGTTTGAGCTGCTATAATAAAGTACCATAAACTGGGTGGTTTATAAACAACAGAAAGTTATTTTTCATAGTATGGGAGGCTAGAATTCTGAGATCAGGGTGCCAGTGTGGTTGGGTTCTGATGAGGGTGCTCTTCTGGGTTGCATACTGCTGATATCTTGTATTCTTCCATGGAGGAAAGAGAGCAAGACAGCTCTCTGGAGTCCCTTTTATAAGGGCACTAATTCCATTCACGAGGGCTCATTACCTCCCTAAGGCCTCACTCCTGAAACCATCACATTGGGGGTTAGGATTTAAATATATGAATTTTGGAGGGACGCAAACATTTAGTGCATAACAATATAGTTTTTAAAATATGATTTTACTTTCTAGGGCTTTGAAGGAAGTATTTAAAAATCTGTTTATGAGAGGTTTCAGTCATTATGACCGTCAGCTTAGAAATGACATATTAGTGATCACTACAATTATAGCTCAAAATCCTGAAGCACCAATGATTGTAAGTATGAATCAAATTGCATTAATTTTAATTGTGGAAGTGGTGGGCGTGGGTGAAAGAAGTCCTATATTATGTTGGAATATTTGTGTATTTTGTTGTAATGCTAAGTTATGCTGTAATATCATGATGGTCACCAGTGTGCTTATCACTCTGCCAATTCTTCTTTGGAATCCTCTGGAAATTTGGAATCTTCCTCATATTGTGTGATTTATACACATGTTTACCACTTATGATGCTTTTCTTTCCTTCCTGATGATTTGAGTTTCCATCTGGCATCATTTCTCTTTCACTGGAAGAACTTTGTTTACAATTTCTTGTGGTGCAAATCTACTGGCTGCTGGCAACAAATTATCTTAGTTTTCTTTTATCTGAAAATATATTTAATTCATCTTAATTCTTAAAATCTATGCTCATTGAATATAGAACTCTAGCCTGAAAAATGTTTTTGTTTAGCATCAAAAATAAAGTTCTACTGTCTTCTGGAGTCTGTTGTTTCTGATGAGAAATATTCAGTGTGAGGTTCCATGGTGTAATGGTGAGCACCCTGGACTCTGATGAGAAGTATCTATTATTTCAAATCATTATCCCCCTATGTATAATATATCATCTTTGTCTCTCACTGTTTTCAAGATTTTCACTCTATCTTTGGTTTCTAGCAGTTTCGAAATGATGTGCTAAGGTGAAATCTCCTTTGTATTTGTTCTGCTTAGGTTTCATAGAGCTTCTTGGATATATAAATTTAAGTCTTTGAGAAGGTTTGGAGAACTCTTGGCCATTATTTCTTCAAATATTTTTCCAGCCCCATTCTCTCTCCCCACTTCTTCAGAGACTCTGATTACTTTTATGTTTGACTTTTTGATATTGTCCCACAGGTTTCTGAGGCTCTGCTCACTTTTTTCAATCATTTTTCTCTCTATTCTTCAGGTTGGATAATTTGTATTAGTCTATATATTTAAATTCATTGACTTTTTTATTTCTGTCATCTCCATTCTGCTGTTAATCTCATCCAGTGCATTTTTACTTCAGATATATTTTTCAGTTTTAGAATTTATTTTTATTCCTTTTTGTAATGTCTCTCCGGAGAGTTCTTATCTTTCTATTCATTATGAGCATCTTTACTGTAGATTCTGGTATACTCCTCTGAAGAGTTTTTAATAACTACATATTTAACTTTGCTGTTCTCATCCCTTTTTGAGGTATGGCAGCCCAAATCTCAATTCAGTTCTTGCCTGGGATGCTTGAGTATTCTCTGCACTTGTGTGGTTCAGATATCAGCCAGATATTTGGGAAGAGTTTGTACACAGAATTTAGCATTCTCTCTCTCTGGCTCTCTCCTCTATGGGATTTCTCCCTTCACTTTCCAGTGGCTGTGGTTGCCTCTGTCCTCTGGTTCTTCAGGCCACTAAGATCACAGGGTTACTCTGAGTTTTAGCATTCCCACGAGGTATAGAATACGGCCTGCTCTCGGGCCAAAAGCCTTTTTTTTTTTTTTTTTTTTTTTTTGAGACAGAATCTCGCTCTGTCGCCCAGGCTGGAGTGCAGTGGCTCGATCTCGGCTCACTGCAAGCTCCGCCTCCCGGATTTGCGCCATTCTCCTGCCTCAGTCTCCCGAGTAGCTGGGACTACAGGCACCTGCCACCACACCTGGCTAATTTTTTTGTATTTTTAGTAGAGACAGTGTTTCACTATGTTAGCCAGGATGGTCTCGATCTCCTGACCTCATGATCTGCCCGCCTTGGCCTCCCAAAGTGCTGGGATTACAGGCGTGAGCCACTGCGCCCGGCCCTAAAAGCCTTTTTTAAAATGGGAAACTCGTGTAGTGCCATCCCCTTCTACAAAATTCTGACATCCTTCCAGTGTCTGCTTACTCTTGGTCACAAGACAGTTTTATTTGTCACCAGCAGGAGAATTTCTCTCGGAGCTACTACTCATCTGTACCAGAAGCTGAGCCTTCACATATTTTATAATTAAAAATCATTGAATTATTGAAATTATTTAATAGAGATCCTTGGCAACAATATTCACAAGTCAGGCACATACGTTCTAGTTGTGCTACAAAGAACTGGCTGTGAAGACCTCAGCCCACTAACCGTGGATGTCAAGTAGTCCCAAGAGTCATGGAATTCATGCTGTGCAAATAGGGAAACAGTCCTACATAGTATCCTAGTTAAAGCTGCAACTTATAGGTAGACCTTTGTTTCTCTAGAAGCCCCTGGTCAGGTAGTAATTTCTCATTAGTGTCCTTGCAAACATTCAGATGAATTTCACGAATGTGAGTCAAAGGAAATAATATCTTCAGCATCTAAAGACACCATATAGATCCTAAAGTAATGGGGCTATAAAACTACAAGCTCGTAGGCCCAGGGTTTGCCCCTGTAAACTCTCCCTAATGTGCAAAGTCCAACTAGGATATCTCTGTCAGGAATGCTGATATACTAAAATGTTTACAACTCTAGTGATTCTTCAGGGCTTTTCATGCTAAGTAGGAACTACTTTATTATCTCTTGACCAAACATTTGACATAACAAGAATGGTTGGGGTAGAAGTGGAAGTGTTTAAGAAGAAAAGCTGTTGAGAATAACTGGATTTTCCTCCCTTACTGTGTCATTTGAAGTATAGATAATGAATTATAGAAGTAACTATAAAGACATAATATACTTTGGATCCTTAACAATTTTAAACAGACTATTCATAGAATAATATAAAATATTTCTTAAAACCTACAGAAGTAAGTTTAAAATTAAATAAATCTGGCTTATTTAATTTTAAATAAGCTTATCTGGCTATATGTTTTTATTTTTTGCCTCACTCTTTATTACTATTCATGCTTTATGAATTCAAATGAATGACAGTAGGAGAATTTGATAAATGTACATAAGTAGTAAATATGAGCATCTGCATCATAACTTTCATCTTATTCATTCATCTTTCTGCTTATTTTATGTATTTATATTAGGAATGTGGCTTTACCAAGGATTTGATACTGTTTGCCACCTTTAATGAAGGTAAAAAACATAAAACTTTGAACTTCTTATAATTATCTTGATGAGTCTTGTACAACATTTAAGCTTTCATTTTACTTTTTTTCCCTCACAGTTAAAAGTCAAAATCTTTTGGTAAAAGGACTTAAGCTTTCTAATTCCTATGAAGATTTTGAGTTGAAGAAATTACTATTCAATGTAATTGTGATCTTATGTAAAGATTTACCTACCGTACAGGTAAACAGTGATCAAGGCAAGAAAATCAATAAAAATTGTCTTACTTTGTAGTATACCTATTTTAAAGTCCTGACTGTAAATATTTTATCAGTTCATATATTTACCACAGAAAGTTGTAAAATCTTACTGGCCTGAATTTTAGCTTTTAAAATTTTTCTTTGCTTATCTGTTAGTAAACAGTGAAGTACTTAAATTTAAACCACATAAACCAAAGAAAAATAGTAGAACCTAAGAGATTTAATAATACAGTTAAATCTCTTGAATTAGACAGCATAAAATGAAAGAAGCTTCACATAGGCCCATTCCAACCTAATAATCTGTCTCTGACCATAGTAACAAGGACTGATTTAATGATGGAGAAAATTATTAACCTCTGTGATGCCAATCTCAAACTCTTATGAACCTGCTGTTTCATCACACAAACCTAATGTTTTTAATCACTTTTACTGTCTATGAATTTATCTTAATACTTTGTTTCCTGCATAACAGCGTGATGTCATTTGAAGAACATTGGAACTGAATTTCACTTCCGGCTTATCACCTACTAGCTATGTAGCCTTAGAAAAGTTACCTCATCTATCTGTCGTTCATTTCCTCCTCCTGTAAAGGAAAGATTATAATGCTTCAGCCCTGCTCACAGGTCTATCGTGAAGTTGCGATGAAGGCTTTTTGAACAATAAAGTGATAGTAAATGTATTATTAACAATTCTGTTTAGTTAGTTACTGCATTAAGTGAAATTTCCATTTAGTCTAAAACGCTACAAAGCTCCAAGGATTACCATGAAAAAGAAGTAGGAATTCAGTCTATCAACTTCACTACCAATAATAGAAAGATGGGATAGTCTAGCAGTAAAGGCTTTAGTCAGACAGAATCTCAGTGCTACCGCTTTCTAGCTATGTGGCATTGAATGGGTTGTTTGATTTCTCTAAATCCCAGGTAGCTCAACTTCAACATGGGGATAACACCTACCTCGAGATTATTATGAGGATTTAACTAGCTGAGCATTTTCTTAGTAATGCAACTTTAAGGAATATATATATTTTCAAATGCTCAGGAAAAGAAAAATTGTCTTTATAATTATAACTTTATTATTTCTGACAAAAAAATACATACTGTGTAGAACCTAAATGTATTTTCCAAAATGCAAATGGAAAATCATTTGGAAAATTATTCCATAAAGTATGGTTTATTATTCCAATAGAGTATTATATAAATATTAAAATTAGACCTATAAAGATAATAAAATTTACAATACAGTTTGTAAGTCAATTCTAATTGATTGAACAACATTTTATAGGCAACAGAGCCAAGTAGCACAGATTATGGTGAGGAGCTTCTTAAAACACTTTGTGAGCAGTGAAATCAACAATTTTTATGTGTCACATAATTTGTGGTCCGGTAATATTACTAGTAATAATAATGAATATGTACACTATCATTTGCAATACACAGGGGTTTTTTTTGAAACATTATATACTTAATTCTAGCAATAATGTTAGAACTAGTAGTTATTCCTGTTTTCTCAACTCTAAATCTTGCATTCTTTTCACGTGGAGTAGTAGGGAATTAGAAAAATTAATTGTTTTTGTTAAAATCTTTATAGAATAATGCCAAGTTAAAAGAAAATTAAATATAGCATATGGTGTTTTATTCTCATGTGAATCATAAGTATGCATCCATCAGAATCAGCTATATTAATTCTGTTGTCATAATAGCTATGCATTTTAATCTCATTTTTATTAAAATTATGGGTTCAATAAAATTTTAAAATACTAGGCATGTAATGAAACATGGCTTGTGACCTAACTGACATTTATTTGGTAGAATGTTTATGTAAGTTCTGTTACATGTGGTTAAATATTCACTGTAGTCATTACCTCAGACAAAATTATTTTTTATGGTACACATCTGAGTCTGTGAGATATTTCCTTTTTAAAAAAGAGAGTGAGGAAAGAAATGTCAGCACTTGCCCCAAAATATTCTACTCCTATGGTTTTATTATAAGCAGGAACTACATTACATATATGAGCAGCAAAAACACAAAATTAATACATATTTTATATTATTGTCAGAGAGTACATACGTCAGAAAAGAGGATTATAACTGTTATTTAATTTTTGGTGGTTTTTTTGGTACCTATCATAGATTGGGGTTATTTTATAAAGGAATTATTTTGAAATAATCCTCAATAAAACATCAAAATGTAAATTTTTTATTTAATTGCCTTAAAGTATTTTTAGCTATGTTTCTAACAAAGTATCCTTTGTTCTTTCTCACAGCTATTAATTGATGGCCAAGTTATTTTGGCTTTGTTTACCTATGTTAAGAAGCCAGAGAAACAAAAAATAATTGACTGGTCTGCAGCACAGTATGAAGAATTACAACTGCATGCAATTGCCACTTTGTCATCAGTGGCTCCTTTATTAATAGAAGAATACATGTCATGCCAGGGAAATGCTCGAGTCCTTGCATTTCTAGAATGGTGTGAGAGTGAAGGTGAGTGGCCCTTCAAGATTCTTGTCAAAATTCTAATCATATTTCAACTGAATGCTCAATATATGCATAGAGATAACAATGAAGTTAATTAAAGCTATGAGAAGTAAAAACATATAGACCTATCTTCTTAATGTATTTATATGTTGTTTTAAGAAAAACACAGATTTTAAAGTCAGACATTAGTAAATGTCATAGTTGATGCACACCTAAAGAAATCATACATGTAATTTAAATTTTTGTATTATTAGACCTATCTAAAAATTATATTTGGGAAGAAAATAAATGCTGGCGATATTTTATTTGCTTTGTTTGTTTGTTGAGACAGGGTCTCACCCTGTCACCCAGGCTACAGTGCAATGGCATGCTCATGGCTCACTGCAGCCTCAACCTCCTGGGCTCTAGCGATCCTCCCACCCCAGCCTTCCCAGTAGCTGGGACTACAAGTGCATGCCACCACACGAAGCTAATTTTTGTATTTTATATAGACAGGGTTTTGCCATGTTGCTCAGGCTGGTCTCAAACTCCTGGGCTCAAGCCATCTGCCTACTTCGGCCTCTCACAGTGTTGCGATTACAGGCGTGAGCCTGAAATGAATTACAATATTGCCCAGTCTGGCAGTATTATAATGCATTCATTCAACAAATATTTATGACTGCCTACTGAGTACAAGATACTGTCTTAACTACTGAAAATACAGTTAGGCTTAAAATAAATATCCTTTTCTCTATGGAGCTTAAAATCTAGATCTCTAGCCAGAAATAATGACTCCAGTGTGGTCTACCAAATTAGTAGAGCCCCAATTTGTTTGTATTTTGTTTTAGTTCTTAGAAAGGAAATAAGAAATACATTCGTTTTTTAAAAAGTTTTATAAGGAAGATATTGCATCTTTTCTGGTAGAAATTTTGCTCTGGCAATAATTTTGTATGATGCATTTTCATTAGATCAAGAATATCACCCATTTATTCATGAAGGAGGAAAAACTGACAGGCTTTTTATTCTCTAGTTTCTAATATGCTGAGCTACTAAATTTAGTCTTATAAAATTATTTTCCACTGAATAAAGCAATTCTTCAGTCTATCCTTTATATCATTTATGTTTGTAGAAGACTTTAAGGCAAAAGGGGAAATGCTGGCTAATAAGAGAAAGACTGATAGCTAATAGTTATTCAAAACCTACTATCTGGTGAGCCTTAAACACCTTCCAAGTATTAAGTCATTTAGTCCTCTCAACAAACCTAGGAGGTATAGGTACTCTTATTATCCCTGTGTATCAGATGGGTAGAACTCAATCTAAGAAGCTAAATAATTATTCCTGGCCACAAGTGGCAGAGCAAAAATTTAATCCAGGTTCTATAATAGAACCCACAATTTTAACCAACATGCAATACTCAGAACAGTATTTTCAACTTTTTTTTTTTTAGCTAGAAACATAAAGCTACTTCTAAAATAAGCTTTTAAAGAAAGCATAGCATAAAGAAGGGAGGATTTGCCTTGCTATTTATCAAGACCTATGATAAAGCTATAGTAATTAAAATTATGTGGTACTGGGTCATGGAGAGACCAATGGCATGGAATATATGGAAGGTTGGCTTTATGAGAGATGATACTGCCAATCAGTGAGGGAAGGGTGGTGTTGGGGCAGTTGGTCCTCCATGTGAAAAAATAAAAATTAGACCTCTTCACTTTGTTTTTTCTAAAAATCAATTGCAAAAGTAATAAATTAAAGATGTAAATATGAAAAATCATACAGTGAAACTCTTAGAAGAAAACATGGGAAAATATCTTTTTGCTAGATATCAGGGTAGGAAAGGTTTCTTTAAAAAGACTCATGAGTTAAAGGTATAAGAAAAGATTGATGCATTTAACTACTGTAAAACGTACAAATGTCTGTTTGACAAAATCTAAGTGAAATACTAATTTACAAGTTGAGAGATGACATTTACTACCCCGTGACTGATAATAGATTAGAATCCAGGTTCATAAAGAACTCCTATATATCAACAAGAAAACAACTCAGTAGAGAAGTATACAAGGACTAGGGACTGCCATGTCACAGAGAAAACCCCAAATTTTCAAAAAACATTTAAAAACTCTAAATCTCATTGGCAATCAGATAAATGCAAATTAACAGCAATAAACTACCATTTCACATTTAACAGATTTCGTGGGGGAAAATCAAGGCCAGGTGCAGTAGCTCACACCTGTAATCCCAACACTTTCAAGGCAGGAGGATCACTTGAGGCCAGAAGTTCAAGATCAGCCTGGGCAACATGGTGAGACCCCATCTCTTAAAAAAAAAAAATTAGCTGGTCATAGTGGCACACACCTGTAGTCCTAGCTTCTTGGGAGGCTGAGATGGGAGTATCACTTGAGCCCAAGAGACTAAGGCTTCAGTGAGCTGTGATCATACTACTGCACTCTAGCCTGGGCAACAGAGCAAGACCCTGTCTCTTAAAAAAGAAAAATTAACTCATCTTATACATCGTATCTGTATAAACACCTTGGAAAACAATTTAGCACCTTTAGTAAAATTCAATGTGGATGTATCCTATATTATTCTGGTCACATGGAAAAACACTTCTCAATGGATATAAGAGGACATGAACCAGAATGTTTATTGTAACAGTTTATACTAGTGAATGGATAAACTATATTTCATTTATAAAAATGAATGCTGAAACCAATTAAAATTAATAATCTAGATCTACTTGTGACAATGTGAATAATTTTTAAAATAAACATGTTGAGTAACAGAAGCAAATTGCAAAAGATACATATAATATGATACATTTGAGTAAAATTCTAAAACACATACTTCTATTCTGAGAATAGTAAGAGAGAAAAGGGATAATATTTTATTTCTCTAAAAAAAAACTAAAGCAAATATGACAAAATTTTAACATTTGTTTAAACTTTTGATAGATGTATAAGATATCTGATATATTGGCTTTGTTTATTTGAAATGTTTTTGTTTTAAATTATCACTTTTTCTCCACAGATCCGTTTTTCAGTCATGGTAACAGTTTTCATGGTACAGGTGGCCGAGGCAACAAGTTTGCCCAGATGCGTTACAGTTTAAGACTCCTGAGAGCCATGGTCTACCTTGAAGATGAGACTGTAAACAAAGATCTTTGTGAAAAGGGAACAATTCAGCAAATGATAGGTAAAATATAACATGGTGGTTTACTGATGAAAGAGGAATATTTTTAATAGTAGTAGTTTTGTTTGAAATGTTTTTCCAAAATTTATTTTGTCCTTATGACTGAGAAACTCCTGAATATTTTCTTGATTTTTGTTTCATATTGTTACTATAAATTAGTGTGTCTTCTTATTGAAATATCATACTTACTAACCCTTTAAGCATTTATTTCTTCAACTCAGATATCATTTCATTAGGATTATCTTTATCTTTTTTTAAAATGGGCTATTGTTATGTTTTATTCTTTTAGTAATAAAGGTCACCACTTTTGACCAAGGCTTTTGGAGCTATTTTAAAACAGGATAACATGGCATGTTCCAATGCATGTGTCAAAACAGAACGTTGGTACATTGGTATTTACAGAAATGTACAGAGGAGTTTCTTTTCTGATACGAAATATCAGAATATCCTTGACTTTTAACTTACAGTTGACTATGCTAGATGAGAAAATGGAAACTATGTATATCATAGAAAGATAGCATGTGTTACCCTATACGTCATCAATTAAACACTTAATGAGTGTCTCCTAAAATAAGTACACATAAACTTAGTGTAAAATTCAGAACCCCTAAACAAAAGCTGCTTTGCCTTTTTTTATTTAAGAAATAAATAGTTCTCTAGATCATACCTTTCCTTGACTTTGAAAAGAGCTATTTCAGTCATTCATATTCAGTGATTGCTTCACTAATCAATTATATAATCTGCTAGATGTCAATTAATTATAAATGCCTACTCAAAAAATCTTCTACTTGTTAAATTAAGGTGGTTACTCTTCCATCATTAGTGGAGTGGAGTGGTGCTCTCCAATAATAATAATATAGGAAATAGCAGGAAATCAAAGTATATTGAAAAGAAGCTAGGTGAAAACATTTACCTTTTTGCCCAGTTTGTTTGGGATGAACAAACCTGAAAGTACATTTTATCATTCCTGTGCACATTCTGTTGCACAAAACTCAGTCTAACTAGAGGAAATCCAGGAAATGTAATCTTTCATATGTCTAGGAAGAATTCTTAATCCTGCCTGCACTAGGGAATAGGGTAGGGAAAAGGGAAAACAAATAGCAATGGTTTTTTTCTCCTTAGAACCTTTTCCCTTTAACTGGAAAGAAGCTGATCTTTATGTTAAGTTCTTAGAGGCAGGGACCTTGTCTTATTGAGTCTAACATGGCTGTGTAGTAGTAACGTGCTCAATAAGTAGTAACTAGATTTTAAATGTAAATGTTTATACACTTCCTGGGTACAGTGTACACTGCTTGGTGACAGGTGCACCAGAATCTCAGAAACCACCAGTAAAGAACTTATCCATGTAACCAAAAACCACCTATTCCCCAAAAACTATTGAAATAAAATATAAATGTTTATATACTTCCTGTGTAGACACTGGGGTTACAAACATGTATAGAGCAGGACACGGAGGACCTTTTCTTTAATGAGAAAATAGAAACTACATATATCATAGAAAGATAGCATGTGTTAGCCTACACATCATCCATTAGACACTTAATGAGTAGTACAGAGTAAATGTTACGGAAACTAAGAGGCTTGGGTAGGTTTTCAAGGCTAGGATGTCTTAGGATTCCGTGAGGTAAAGGTAGTTTAGAGGTGGAAAAGAAGAGAAGGCCTTCAAGCAAGGGAATACCATGAACAGAGAGACATGGTCCTGAAATATGAATGGTAATGTGTTCAGAACTAGTTTAAGAGGAGCCAAAGTTTTATGAAGATAAATAACACAAGATAGGTTAATTGTATAGTTAGAGGCCAAGATGGAATGAGTTTTGAGTGATTGACAGTAGTTCGAACTTCATCCTCTTAAGGCATGGAGAGTCTCAAAGGGTTTTGATTAGTGAGATTATATGTACAATGTTATGTTTTAGGAAGAAGAATCTGGGAGAAATAGAATGATCTATAACAAGGAGAGAATAAAGGCAAGGAGTTGAAGGGTACATAAATATGAGCATTATACTATGTGTTACAGGCAGCAGGGAAAGTTTCTGCCTACACCCAGGTAGGAAGAAGAATGAGATGATCTAGAAAGAAGAAGCAGACCTATGGCCAGTCAAACTGGATTCCCAGAAGATGTTCCTGATAAAGCGATATAGGCCCCTCTATCCATGGCATACCCCAGCACTGAGCCTCCAGCAGGCTCAACTAGCCTGTCTTAGGGTCTGATTCCCCCCAGCTGTAATTCATCCTAATGGGACCTAGAATAGTCGCTCAGGGCCAGTTATGGAGATAGGCTATGATTTCCGTGGCCCTTCTACTTTGGAACATAGCTCCATACTTTCTCATTAATGCCAGTTACCCCTTTAACTGAGAAAAAGTGACTTTTTTTCTTTATTTAAAGTTTAAAAAAATCCTTTTTGAGGCAAAAGTGTATCATGAATATCATTTCATCAGTGTTAGTGGCCATCTTCAGTCCTTTTCAATTTCAATTAGAAGCAAAAGAGGGATTTTAAAGGACATGGAATACTGTTATCTAAAGTTGTTTAAAACACCTTCAGTTAGACATCAAGGAAAGATGCAGAAAGCAGTAACAGCAATAGAAAACACCCCTAAAGAGATCTGCCACCTTTGCTTAGAATTGACCCTGTTAACCATGAGGAGAGGAAGAGATTAGGCAAACCACAGTCAGGAAATTTGGTCATATATTTGCAAAGTCACTCATTTCCTACCTCATGAAACTCTGCATATTTTTAAACACAGTTTGCTGAGCAAAGTATCAGGTTATTGGGGCATCCTTTAATGACATGCTATTAATTCTGAACTAGAATTCCTATATATGTGAGGCTATGGATTACATTGAGAAATTCTATATAAGTAGGTGGGGCTACTGATTGTATTGAAAGCTCCAGGAATTCATTTATCATCTTCTTTTTGCAGCCTCTAGGTTACTATGCAATGAAAATATCCTCTTCTAAAGTAGTTTTTCTAGGCTGGACATGGTGGTGCACGCCTGTAATCCCAACACTTTGCGAGGCCGAGACAGGAGGATTACTTGAGCCAAGAAATTCAAGATTAGCCTGGGCAACATAATGAGACCTTGTCTCTTTATAACAAATAAAAATAAATAAGTAAATAAAATAAAAGTTTCTCTAGCCAAATAAACTTTTTAGAAGAGATTTCCAAACAGTAATTGATCAAAATAAAAGTAGTGTCCAATAACTATACATTCTTTAAACATTTTCATACCAGGAATCTTTAAAAATATAATAAGCAAGCCTAATGAAAAGGAAGAAGCCATTGTTTTGGAAATCCAGTCTGATATATTACTTATCCTATCTGGTCTTTGTGAGAATCACATTCAAAGGAAGGTATGTATGCCTGTGAAAGTTTTGTTCAGGTCTCCCAGTCACCTAACACTATAAACTATTTTTGGAAGTCTCTATAATTGTATTTAATTTTGTGAAAATTTAATATTTTTGTTAATAATTAGAGCATAATTATATAAAGTAAAAGGTACAGAATATACAACAGTATACACCCATTTAACTAATGCCCCCAATTAAAACAGAGAATATTTCTATCTCTATAAAATTTCCTCATCCTGTTAGAAGCCATGCCCCCACTCACTTCCAGACAAACTACTGTTCTGTTTTCTATTCCTATAGGTTGGTTTTGCCTATTCTTTAAGTTTATATGAATGGAATCACACAATATTTACTCTTTTATGTCTGGATTCTGTCACCCAGCATCATATTTTAGAAATATATCCATGTTGGCCGGGCATGGTGGCTGAGGCCTGTAATCTCAGCACTTTGGGAGGCTGAGGCAGGTGGATTGCCTGAGGTCAGGAGTTCGAGACCAGCCTGGCCAACATGGTGAAACCTCATATCTACTAAAAATACAAAAATTAGCCAGGCGTATGGTGTGCGCCTGTAATCTCAGTTACTTGGGAGGCTGAGGCACGAGAATTGCTTGAACCTAGGAGGTTACAGTGAGCCCAGATCTCACCACTGCACTCCAGCCTAGGTGACACAGCGAGACTCCATCTGAAAAAAAGAAAAAGAAAAAGAAAGAAAGAAATATATCCATGTCATTGCATGTATCAATAATTCATTTCTTTTTATTGCTAAATAGTATTCCATTGTGTGAATATATCAAAATGTGTTCATCTGTTCCCCTATTGATAGATAGGCACTTGGGTTGTTTTT
The DNA here is from genome assembly GCF_028885655.2 of Pongo abelii. NCBI lineage: Eukaryota > Metazoa > Chordata > Mammalia > Primates > Hominidae > Pongo > Pongo abelii. The sequence goes on along the minus strand of NC_071991.2, from coordinate 86,034,004 downwards.
ATTTACAGCTATAATGAATACAGCTTCAGTGAACATTCTTGTACTAGTCTTGTACTAGTGGGTATAATGCTTTCATTTCTCTTGGGTAAGTATCTACAATTGGACTTGATGTATCATAAAGTAGGTGTGTCTTTATAAGATACTGCCAAACAGTTTTCCAGAGTGAGCTGTACCATTTTAAATGTTGTTTGGGGTTTGAATTGGGTTCAAACCTAAAGCCAAAAGTTAGAACAAGATCTTAATCCCCTTTTATCTTTTTTAGCTCCATAGTGAACTCTGAGTCTCAGAGATTGATAATTTAAATGTTAAATAGCAAGGGATGGAATTGGAAAGATAAAAACAAAAAAATGATGGTTTCAATAGATAGATTTTAAGTGAATGCCTGTTTAGCTCCAAGCTTTGATTCAACTTCTCATCGTATTCTACCACCCGGTGCCTGGGCTCCTCTGGAAAAATAATCATAATCTTGCTTACTGGGAACCAGAACTGAACAGCAAGGCAATGAGAAAGGTAATTAGTAAGAGAAAAATATCAAGTGGTTAAAACTTCACATAAACTATTAAATGTTTTAACTACATTTATATTTTATTTCTCTCTTGCGGTCATTAGAAAATCTTGCATGATAGTTCTTACTATCTAAGAATTGATCTGACATAATGCTAGACTGCATTGATTATAATATTGAAGAAAATCAAGGTGCAAGTTTTATGACTTTTTTAGGAGAAAGGGAATAAAACAAAAAATATCAAGGGATATTATTAAGCTGGCATGTTGATTGATGCCCCCTCTTAAAATGCTTAGTTTTATAATAATTTGTCTTAAATTCCTGAGAACAAGTAAGTACAGTTTTTTAAATTGCAGTAAAAATAGTATTTTTCTAACAATGTTGCTGTATTTCTCTGGTAAAAAAGCAATATTAGGGGACTGATAAAGTAGGAAAGGGAGGAATTATTTATTTATTTCAAGAAATAATTTAAAACAAATATCTTAAACAGGAAATTTTCGGAACTGAAGGAGTAGATATAGTTCTTCATGTGATGAAAACAGACCCCAGGAAGTTACAGAGTGGCTTAGGCTATAATGTACTTCTTTTTAGTACATTGGACAGCATTTGGTGAGTATTGCTATAATCAAATTAGGTAGACTCACAGCAGTCATGCATCACTTTACAACAGTGAGGATACATTCTGAGAAATGTTTCCTTAGGCAATTTCGTCTTATGCAAACATTATAGGATGTAGTTACACAAACGTAGATGGTATAGCCTACTATACACTTAGGCTAGATGGTATAGCCTAAAGGCTACAAACTGTATGTCATGTTACTGTACTGAAGATTGTAGGCAATTGTAACACAATGGTAAGTATTATGTATCTAAACATACCTAAACATTAAAAAAGGTACAGTAAGACTACAGAATAAAAGATTTAAAAAAATTTGTACGCTTGTATAGGGCACTTATAAATGGAGCTTGCAGTACTAGTTGCTGTGAGTGAGTCAGTGAGTGAATGGTGAATGAATGTGAAGGCCTAGGACCTTATTATACGTTACTGTAGACTTTATCAACACTCTACATTTAGATTACACTAAACTTACTTTTAAAATATTTTTCTTTTCTCAATAAATTAACCTTAGATTACTATAATTTTTTTTTTTACTTTATAAATGTTTTCATTTTCTTTAAGTTTTTGGCTCTTTTGTAATAACATTTAGCTTAAAATACAAACATATTTATAGCCATACAAAAATATTTTTTCTTTATATTTTTATTCTATAAGTTTCTTCTGTTTTCTAAAAAATTACATTGTTTTTACTTGTTAAACATTTTGTTAAAAACTAAGATTCAAACACAAATTAGCCTAGGCTTGTGAAAAAATATTTGTGTGCATATATTTTATTAAACATCATAGATATTTCTGTCCAGTATGCACCTAGATGTAAAAATGCCCAGATCTGGGCATTTTTATGTCTGTTCAGCTTTAGGAGATAATACCAAAAAATTTTCCAAAGTACTTACATCAATTACACCTTTCCCAGTAGTGTGGAGGTTTCTCCTTTTTCCACACTCTTACCAACACATTGTGTTGTATCTTTCATTGCAGTCGTTCTTGTGGACTTGTGCCAGTGTCTCTTTGTAGTTTTAATTTTCATATTCCTGATTGCTAGTGAGTTCATTTGCCATTTAAATAGCCTTTTTTGTGTGAAATCCCTACTCAAGTCTCTTGCTCACTTTTCTACTGAATTACCTATTGTTTTTTAGAGTTCTTTATATGTCCTGGATATGAGCCTTTTTCTGTTACATGTTGTCAAATATATTCTGCCACTCTGAGGCTTACATTTTCACTCTCTTCACTCTCTTTTTGTTGAACTGATAGTCTTAATTTCAGTGTGGTCCAATTTACCAATCTTTTTATATGGTCAGTACTTTTAGTGCCCTGTTTAAACAGTCTTTCCTTACCCCATAGTCATGAAGATCACTGCCTATGTTTCTTCTAGAAGCTTTATTGTTTTGCCCTTTACATTTAGACCTACAATCTACTTGGAATTGATTTGTATGTATGGTGTAAGGTGAGGTACAAGTTTTACTTTTTTTGTATGGATGTAATTCAATGCTGTTTTTGGATAAACCATCCTTTACCCACTGCTTTGCAGTACCTTCTTTGTACAAATCAAATGTCCATATATATTTGGATCTATTTCTAGGCTTTCTGTGCTGTTCTACCAGTCTTTTGTCTATCCTTCTGTAATGTGCTATTTTAATAATTAGGTCTTTTTAATAAGTCTAGACATCTGGTAGAGTAAGTCTTTCTACTTTTTCCTCCCCCATTAAGATTGTCTTAGCTTTTGCTGACCCTTTGCATTTGGATATTATATTAGTCAAGATTCCCTAGAGAGACAGAACCAGTAGGAAAAAAAAAACAGAGAGAAAGAGAGATTGATATTTATTATAAGGAATTGGCTCACACAATTATAAAGGCTGAAAAGTCCCAAGAACTACTGTCAGCAAGTGGAATACCCAGGAATACCGATGGTGTAGTTGCAGTCTGAGACTGAAGGCCTAAGGACCAGAAAACCCAGTGTTCTGAGTGCCAATCTGAAAGCTGGATGCTTGAAGCCCAAGAAGAGCAAATATTTCCATTTGAGTCTGAAAGCCTGAGTCCCAGCTCAGCAGTCAGGCAGAGGAGTTCCCTCTTACTCAGCCTTTACATTCTGTTTAGATCTTCAGTTGCTTGCATAAGGCCCACCCACATTAGTAAGGGCAGGCTACTTTATTCAGTTTACTGATTAAAATGTTAATTACATCCAGAAACACCTTCACAGACACACCCAGAATAATGTTTGCCCAAATCTCTGGCCACCCCAGGGGTAAAACCTGGGACCACCTGAATGGGAGGAGCAAAGCTGATGGCATTTTATATACCAGCCTCTACCCTACTCCTACTGTCTATGCACCATAATGAAACAGGCAGTAGAAACAATGTCTTTTCTTTTCTTTTTTTTTTTTTTTTTTTTTTTTTTAAGAGTGAGCTATGTTTAGAAAGGGGACACAGGAAAGTGACCACAGCAGGCTTGCAATTTCCGGGAGGAACTGAGAATAGTATCTGTTGCTACCACCAGTGATAGCTTGTTCAGTCCACATTCCCTATCAGGAAGAAGAGTGCAAGTAGCCCCAGCAGCAGCTTTAAACCCTGATACCATGTGAGCTGCACAAACCAAAGTAGGCACTTTAGTAAATTGTTACAGGAAAGGGGTCCTGATCCAGACCGAAAGAGAGGGCTCTTGGATCACACACAGGAAGGAATTCAGGGTGAGTCCAAAGGATAAAGTGAAAGCAAGTTAATTAGGAAAGTAAAGGAATAAAAGAATGGCTACTCCACAGAGCAGCCCTGAGGGCTGCTGGTTTCCCATTTGTATGGTTATCTCTATAAAACACGGGGTGGATTATTTATGCCTCCCCTTTATAGAACATAAAAGGTAACTTCCTGATGTTGCCATGGCATTTGTAAACTGTCGTTGCACTGGTGGGAGTGTAGCAGTGAGGACAAGCAGAGGTCATTTGTGTCAGCATGTTGGTTTTGGTGAGTTTTAACTGGCTTATTCACTGCAACCTGTTTTATCCCCAAGGTCTTCATGACCTGTATCTTTTGCGACCTCCTATCTCATCCTGTGACTTAGAATGCCGTAACTATCTGGGAATGCAGCACAGTAGGTCTCAGCTTCATTTTACCCAGCCCCTATTCAAGATGGAGTTGCCCTGGTTCAAATGCATCTGACATTTTCCCCATTCCTTTTATAAGAGAAGCATTAATCCTTAGGGTTGCAGAGGGATGAAGATCCGTCTTCCGTAACATCTTCAGGCTGAAGAAGGGTGATGATATTCCTGCCTATCTGTTAGGGTCTCTTGTGTTCAGGGTATAGGGGAGCTCAGTCAGAAAGCATCGGTATGTCGAGGGTCATTCATAACTCTTGAGTTCTGACAGAAGGTGATATCTGAAAAAGTAACAATTGAGTATTAATTATTGATTAATATTGATAAAATTGAATAGAACATCAATTCTGGTTTTCACATTATCCAGCCCTCTTATTTCTTCTGAGCAGCAGTCAGAGATCACTGATTGGTTCCCAGGAATGAGTAGCATTAGTCTAAATTGCAGAAACAAACTTGAAAACAGCTGATGAGACTGGAATCTAACAACAGGTGTACCATAGTTCTTGAAACATATTTCTCTCTCCAGTTTCCCATTTATCCTAAAGACAAATTATAGTAAGACGAATTTGCTTTATTATACTTGGCCTGATTATTTGTATAAGGTGCAGCAAGAATAATTATTTGCCATATGGGCTATTTGAATTGACTTTGATGGAACTCTGTTCCATAAGGAATCTCAGATAAGACTTTTTTAAAAGCCAAGCCCACCCATGGGTTTTTACCCTCACATACCTAAGAGTTTGGTAAATTTCTCTTCTCTTGAGGTCCCAAGATAACTTGGGGCTCCTGGGCCTGTCAGAAAGTGACATTCTTTACTTACCACAGGCCAGGAACCCTATACAGAGACTGTGTAGACAAAGTATCAAGTTTTCCCAAAGGACTTTTATTGGCTTTACACATCAAGTCTGATTCCTCAAAACACACCATTCCAGTCAAAGCCTTAGTAAAATAATCAGTTTCTCCAATTGTGTCCTGTTGCAAAAGAAAACAGATTCTTATTATACTTCTTGTTGCAAATACCTATATTGCCATAAATTAAGAATACTCATGAATAATTTTCAAATTCTGGAGAAATTGGGTAGAAAAAAACAAATATGCTCCAAATTTTGTTCACACGAGCATACTTTACCCAATTGTTAAAAGCTGTAAATAGCTCCAAAGATGAGTTGTCTTAACTCTGGGGGGGAAAAAAGGATCAGCAACGTTTTAAGCAACAAGTTAAAAAGATTATGTTAGACTTCTATTAGTTTAGTCCACAAAATTAATTTCTGTTTGATATTCATGAACATTTCAGCTCTCTGTGAGAGTTCTGAAAGGTTTTTCCTCTATTCAGAGGTCACAATCTCCAAAGTTATCAGAAACCTGCATTTAAGAATACCTGTTAGAGTTCTATAGCTGACTATAAATGACCTTTTGAAGAGGATCAAAACAAAACAATTGTTTGTGGATGACAAAACATCACATAGTCAAAAACATGATTGACAAAGCAACTTAGTTATCTCAGTGGCATACGACGGTTTTATGTAGCAATTATAAGTATTAGTGACCTATACTAAGTCATATCAGAATTGTAGGCATTTCCCATCATTTTGGAACACATACCAATAACACATTTATGCAAATATAGCCCAAAGAAAGCTAAATACTGTTTCACATTTGACAATGCTTCCTGTATGATGTTTATACCAAATAAGCCAAATTTTACCTTTACATTAGTGTACTATTAATTTTAAACTCAATTCTTAATAAAACCTTATAGACATATCTACCCAATTTTAATGTCTGACCATAAGGTAAGATTCTCATAAACCTTTTATAACCCTTTACAATTTCTGTTAAAGAGCAGATCATAAACAGGATTTTGCTCCAAGAAAAACCTGTTGTCAGAAAAACTGAATAATACCCCTTTAATTTTAGCCAATGGCCACACACAGAATTTCTTCTACAATGTTTCACAAACCTGCCCCAACTTGTTTAAACCTTCAGCTTTATCTTATCTAATTGTAAAATACCCTTTAATGTAGGAAAAAAAAATCCACATTCCCATGACTTCTTATAATCTTTTGCCAAAAACACATTTCACTTTCTTTATACATCTTACATATAAAACTGTTTCTTTAGTAGTCTCAAATACATGTTACGCTGTTAACTCTTGGCAACTTTTGCTTTTGGCAAAAAGCTTGGTAAGTTCAGCATTCTAATTATGTACTAGGCATGGAGTCTAGGACCCAGACAGAAGTACAGATAAGGTCTGACTCTTTCCAGCATCTTATTCCGTGTGTCCCAGGCCTTACCTAGCCATAAAGCAGGCAAGTTACAGTAAGAGTCATAGTGGCATTTTATGAAGCATTAAGGGGGCCTAACAACCTTCAAATTGTACAACATTTCTTGCACAAATTCCCTTTCACTAATCCTTTCATGACTTACATAGACTATGACATGCTTAGACTTTCTGACTTTTCCTAAACATCCGTGTTTTTAAACAACCAGTTGTTTTACTTTAGGACAAGAATCTACCATACAAGATTGTTTTTTATATAACATCTGTTTTCTTTACAACCTTCTTTGCATAGCTGGGGGCATGGCTAATTTCACATGTCCCCATCCCTATCTACAATCTAATGCTCCTAAATAAATTGAACAATTTTCAAAAGTCAAAGAAGCCATTTATGACCATAAAGTATTTGGAAAACCTGATACCTGATCTGCATAATTTACACCAAATGTTACATTTTTGAAGATATTTTTGTTTTACCAATAATCTTTATTAAAACTGTCTTGATTTCCCAAAGATTACTAAAGTCACATGAACTAAACAGCATTCTACTTTTTACTTTTCTGAAAAAATATTTGATTTAAGCTCTTATTATTAATAAACTAATTAGAGCTCTTTCATATATAAACATCACACACATAATACATTTAAATATGGAGACATGCAGAAGATGAAGGACTCCTTCCCTAAGCCAGGAATTGAACCCTGAACCTGGGCCACCATTGTGAAAAGAAAAAGCATGGCCACAAGGTTACAAGGTCAAGCTCCCAAGCACATACAAGACAAGAGGGAAGCCTCATCCAGTTTTAGTTTTTTGGGGGACCTGCAGCAAAGTTTGTAACTGACCAGTTTGCTGGGCCATCTCGAAAGCAGGCTTACAGGTGTCCTAACCCTATGTTCTCTCCTAAGGTGCCCCTCTTTATGACAGAACAATACAGAAAGACAAAGTACACCAGACTGGCTACAGGTTAAGATTAGGCTTTCAAATCATTTCTCCCATTAATCAAAACTTTACAGAGGAGACAGTGATTTTTACCATTCATTCAACTGGTTTGCACAGAGGGGAAGGGAAGGGAAAAAAGGAAGAGGGAGCATTGCTTGCGGTAGTGTGGGGAAGGTGAGGTGTTCAGGGAGGCCAGAGAAAGACCTGCCCATTGGTGCCAACACTGAATCAAAAGTTCAGCCAGTTGCTTTTCAGTCAAGAAGGGATCTTTTCCAGCATTCCCATTTGATCTCAAGTTTCCCCTTTTAGGGAGGAAAAATCTTCCTCTGTCCCACAATCCTGTATGTGCCTAATCCTCTCACCCATAACCATAAGCAAAAAGTGCAAAGCAGATTATTCCAAAGAGAATAGCAATTAACATCCCATAGTGCCAAACCCATTCTTAGCCGAAAGGGACTTTACTGAGAGGGGCCTCTAACCCCCTAAATCTTAGAAGGGATTCTAACCCTCCTAAATTGGCCTTCGAACCCAGGGTCGGTCAAGTTTCCTTGCTTTTTAATAAGAGGGGCTTTTAACCCACTTTGACTTAAGGAGAGACTCTAACTCCCCTAAGTTGACTTCTAACCCAATGCCATCCTTCAGCTGAGTACCACTCACCCAAGGTCGGCCAACCAGTTCTGTCGTCTCTTTCCTTTGGTTTGGGGCTGAGGGCTTTCTTCAGTATCGTCCCTTCGGGGCTTGCCAGAAAGATGTTACCAGACCCCAACGCTTACCCAATATTAGCCTTTGGGTCAGGGATTTTCTCACTATCGTCCCTTCCATGGTTGCCAGAAGGATGTTACAGGAAAGGGGTCCTGATCCAGACCCCACGGGAAGGTTCTTGGATCAGGTGCAGAAAATAATTCAGGGTGAGTCCACAGGGTAAAGTGAAAGCAAGTTTATTAGGAAAGCAAAGGAATAAAAGAATGGCTACTCCATAATCAGAGCAGCCCTAAGGACTGCTGGTTGCCCATTTGTATGGTTATTTCTTGATGATATGCCAAACATGGAGTGGATTATTTATGCTTCCCCTTTATAGGCCATATAGGGTAACGTCCTCATGTTGCCATGGCATTTGTAAACTGTCATTGTGCTGGTGGGAGTGTAGCAGTGAGGATGACCGGAGGTCACTTTTGTCCGCATCTTGGTTTTGGTGGGTTTTAGCCGGCTACTTTACTGCAACCTGTTTTATCCACAAGGCCTTAATAACCTGTATCTGTGCTGACCCCCTGTCTCATCCTTTGACTTGGAGCACCTTAACCTTCTGGAAATGCAGCCCAGTAGGTCTCAGCCTTATTTCACCCAGCCCCTATTCAAGATGGAGTTGCTCTCGTTCAAACACCTCTGACAAAATAATCTCAACTGCAAAGATGAGATATAATCAATAATTATCCAATGTTTGAAGTGCACCAACATCTTGAAACAGCAATGTCGACAAGGCCTGTAAATATTTTACAGAGTTTCACTCTGAGCCCAATATAATTGACCAAGGCCTGAGGCACAGTTTTTTGTTGTTATTGTTGTTGTTGTTTTTTAGACAGAGTCTCATTCTGTCACCCAGCCTGGGGTGCAGTGGCGTGATCTCAGCTCACTGCAACCTCCTCCTCCTGGGTTCAAGCTATTCTCCTGCCTCAGGCTCCTGAATAACTGGGATTACAGGCGCCCACCACCATGCCTGGCTGATTCTTGTATTTTTAGTAGAGACCTCGTTTTGCCATGTTGACCAGGCTGGACTCGAACTCCTGACCTCAGGTGATCCACCCCCGCCTCAGCCTCCCAAAGTGCCAGCCTGAGGCACAGTTTTAAGAGGTCCTGAGAAAATGTGCCCGAGGTGGTTGGGCTACAGCTTGGTTTTATATGTTTTATGGAGATATAAGACATCAATCAGTACACATAAGGTGTGCATTGGTTTGATTAGGAAAGGAAAGGCAACTCAAAGCAGGAGTTTACAGGTCAGAGGTGGATTCAAAAATTTCCTGATTGCTATCTGTTGAAATGGGTAAGTTATTATCTAAAAGCTGGGGATCAATAGAAAGGAGTATCTGGGTTAAAATAAGGGATTGTTGAGACCAAGTTTCTTATTATGTAGAATAGTTGGTAAATGCCTCTTATCAGACCTTAAAAGGTGCCGGACTTAGTTAAATCTCTCCTGGATCAGGAAACTACTTGGACAGGGGAGGGGATTCGCTATAGAATGTAGATTTTCCCTAGAAGAGACAGCTTTGCAGGACCATTTAAAAATATGTCAAAGGAATATATTTTGGGGTAAAATACTTTGATTTCTTTCAGAGTCTACTGTCATGTGATGCTATACCAGAGTCAAGTTGGAATTTGGTATCTCATTGCTGTGAAGAGTCTGTTTTTTCATTCTTAAGATCTCTGTTTTAATGTTAATACTCACTGGTTAGTTGTGCCTGAATTCCAAAGGGAGGAAGGTATAATGAGGCATGTCCAATCCCTCCTTCCCATCATGGCCTGAACTAGTTTTTCAAGTTTACTTTGGAATGCCTTGGCTGAGAGAAGGGTTCGTTCAGTTGGTTGGGGGGCTTAGAATTTTATTTTTGGTTTACAGCAACAATAAATGGATATATCTTGCAAAAAAAGTTACAAGACCAGCCAGAGATGATCACTAAGAATAATTAATATCATGAAAGCAAAGGAGAATGTTTTATTTGTAGGAAAGAAATAGGCAGTTATGAAAAAGAATGGATACTGGTTTTTAAAAACGTTGAAACTAAACAACGCTGGTAAAGTTTCTTCAAAGTTCTATTTTTTTTAGGTAAAAACATTAGCTACTTGATTTAAGAAAATGAAGAAAACATATTCTTTGAAAATGCTTTGATAAAAATAAAGCTGTACAAATTCAGTTTAACAATAAATGTCAAATGAATAACTTTCTTTTAATTTAAGGTGCTGTATTTTGGGATGTTATCCTTCAGAGGATTATTTTCTTGAAAAGGAAGGCATTTTTCTCCTTTTGGATTTGTTAGCAGTAAGTATGGCTATAACAATCATAAGACAAAAGACAAATATGTCTAATAAAGACCTTTTCCAAACTGAATGCCACAGAGCACAATTCTATGAATAAATGTGCCCCAAATCATATTCAAAGGTACGGTCTTAAACAAAATTGCTCCTAGAGATTCATAATACACAGCGTTTTAAAGGCTCTGAAAATTCCTCTGGTTGGAAAATCATTTTACTGGTGTTTTTTCAATGTTTTCAAATACACGGGAACAAAGAATTTGTTTTTTCTGTGTACTCCATCAACCTGCTAAGAAACAGTTTGTAAAGAGCTCGACCATATGAAAACCCATAGTCATTTATTAATAACTTCTAGTTTCTTCCCCGATATTAAAAGATAAGGGCCACGTTAGACAAGGAGCAAAGATAAGCATTTTTAAAGAACTATGTATTATTTGGAGGTAACGTGAAGAAGTCTAGTGAGTCATGGCCCATTGTTTTGCAGAATGAGCAGATGTGAGCAAGCTAGGCCTTCCAATAGAGATAGTGCCATCTAGCAGCTGTGAAGAATATAGCCCCTTACTAGCCTCAATTCTAACTGGAATCCATAGTCAGGATGATATGGGAGGAAATGTACAATTTGGTTTCAATAAAACTTTGAGAGAGATTCTCACACAGAGTTCTAGCCAGCTCCCTGTCCGTGATTCTATGATTGCCACCATTCTTGATTTTATTAACAGAATAACAAACCTACTTTGATTTAGCAAAAGTGCTAAAATTATTTGTGCCCCTTAACCTCCCTGAAAGTTAGTTCATTTCTCTCTTTTCGATTTCTTTACCTGTAAAACAGAGATAACAACATTATATATCTTATTGTATTGTTGGAAGGATTAAATGAGTGATTGTATGTCTGTGTGTGCATCTAAGTGTGCATGCATACATATATATTATGGATTAAATATAGTGCCTAACATTATTCCTGTGTTTACTGTTATTATGAATATTATGATTACAGTATTTTTAATGCTGATTCAACCAAATTAATTGCAAATTACAAATATTATTTAATGAAAATTTTATATCAATTTCAATCTTTCACATTTGTCTGTCTCCTGAAGTAGAGAAATAAAAAAACTCATGTCCTTGAGTGTTTTGCTTAATACAATTCTGCTGAAATATAAAGTATGTAATGATAACTGCTAATAATGGTTAAATGTTAATGAGAGCTTACTATGTGCCAGGGAGTCTCATATAACTCATAATAACCCTTTGCAGGTAATATTATTATCCTTTCATTTTATAAAAGGAAACTGATGATGTTTGCAATTGAAACAAAAGCTTACATATTTCCTTTGCTATATTCAAATAACAGTATACTGTAAAAGTTAATCAACAAAAAGTATTTCACATAGAAGAATTAGATTATGGAGGCCATTGCTCTGGATGGAATTTTCTATACCTAAATTTTGGTGTGCTGAAAACAACTTGTAGCAAAATAAAGGAAATATGCTTTATAATAGGAGAATTTTTTTGAATCCTTAAATACTCTTTTATGGATGATGATTGCCACAAAACCAAATTACATCTTGTTTTATTTTCATATGTGATTGTCATTTGCAGTTACCATCAGTTACTCTCTTAATAACAAAGAGATTACAGTTAGTATGAATCTTTACAAGCCTTAATAAAGCATATAAATTGGAAAGATCCTATAATTACAGTGAACTCTGTATAACACTATTGAGCTTCGCCACTTAAAATGAACACCTTCACTTATTTTTGCAAATCTCCATTTTCCAACTCAACCACATCAGTCACATTTTGGTCATGATGTATGTTTATAATGACTTCAGAATTATATTAAATCTTTTTCTTTTTATCCTTTTAAATTTCTAATGTTTGAAAATATAGTCATTACAATGGATGTCCATTTTAACAGGAGATTTTCCTGACTCTGAGTTTAGAAGAAACTTAATGATAATACAAGTGTTTCTCTCTCTTTTTTTTTTTTAAGAGAATAATTCTTAATATTTATTGCAACTTTTTTCCTTTTCTGTTTCCTTGCTAAAGTTGAACCAAAAAAAATTCTGTAATCTAATACTTGGAATAATGGTTGAATTTTGTGATAATCCCAAAACTGCAGCTCATGTCAATGCTTGGCAAGGGAAGAAGGATCAGACAGCTGCTAGTCTTTTAATTAAATTGTGGAGAAAGGAGGAAAAAGAACTAGGAGTAAAACGTGATAAAAATAGGAAGATCATTGGTGAGTATATTTATAATTGTTAGTAGAAGCAATTAATGTATATTTTTTAAAAGATCTTTAAATGGTATTAGGAAAGCATCAGGCCTTTCACCCCTTTGTCTAAAGTTTTTTTTTTTTTTTTTTTTTACAAGGGTTTGAAAAATTTGCTATCCTAAGTGACTGGGAGAAAACTAAGCAAATTAGTAGTAGGTTCATATTTTTAGAGAATATTTTTAAGAAATTGTATTTAATTGTATTCTTCAACTAAAAAAAATTAAAGTAGTTCCTAAAGATGCTTCTTTGGGTTTTCTGCTTTTACAGATAGATTCGATAATATTTCATTGAGATGTAAATAGATTGCTTCAAAATAATATTTTGGCATTTTATACATTTCTGTTCATTTTTCCTTTTTTTAAATCCATTAGGCAACGTGATCTGATTAATGTTTATAGAGTTTACTTTTTATATGAAAGAAGATATTGTTTCCTAAATAAAAATAGTCCAAATGTTCAAAAATTTTAATTACTAGATTCTAAATTGAGACTTACAGTATCATAATCTTTAGTTCATTTACATATTCCATACTGCTATATTACATTTTTTTCTTTCTTTTTTTTTTGTGTGTGTGTGTGTGTGAGATGGGGTTTCACTCAGGTCACCCAGACTGGAGTGTGATGGTGCAATCTTGGCTCACTGAAACCTCTGCCACGCAGGCTCAAGAGATTTTCCTGCCTTAGCCTCCCAAGTAGCTGGGACTACAGGCATGCGCTACCACACCCAGCTAATTTTTGTATTTTTTGTAGAGATGAGGTTTCACCATGTTGCCCAGGCTGGTCTCAAGCTCGTGGGCTCAAGCAATCCACTCATCTCAGACTCCCCAAGTGTTGGGATTATAGGCATGAGCCACCACACCTGGCCAATATATTACATTTTCTTTTTCTTTTTCTTTTTTTTTTTTTTGGAGACAGAGTCTCGCTCTTTCGCCCAGGCTGGAGTGCAGTGGCACGAACTTGGCTCACTGCAGCCTCCGCCTCCCGGGTTCAAATGATTCTTCTGCCTCAGCCTCCTAAGTAGCTGGGTCTACAGGCATGTGCCGCCATACCCAGCTAATTTTTGTATTTTTTTTGTTAGAGACAGGGTTTCATCATGTTGGCTAGGCTGGTCTCGAACTCTTGACCTCAGGGGATCTGCCCACCTCCACTTGCCAAAGTGCTGGGATTACAGACGTGAGCCACCGCACCCCGCCTACATATTCTAAGCCTTTTAAGATTCTTATGGTTTCGTCTAAACGGTTCACTTTTTTTAAAAAATTTTATTTTAGGTTCAGGGGCACACATGCAGGTTTGTTATATGGGTAAACTCATGTCACAGGGGTTTGTTGTACAGATTATTTTGTCACCCAGGTGCTAAGCCTAGTACCCAATAGTTATTTTTTCTGACCCTCTTTCTCCTCCTACTCTCTACCCTCTAATAGGCCTCAGTGTGTTGTTCTCCTCTATGTGTCCATGAATTGTCATCATTTAGATCCCACTTATAAGTGAAGACATGCAGTGTTTGGTTTTCTGTTCCTGTGTTAGCTAAAGATAATGGCCTCCACCTCCATCCATGTTCCCTCAAAATACATGATCTCATTATTTTTATGGCTGCCTAACATTCCATGGTGTATATGGACCACATTTTCTTTATCCAGTCTGTTATGATGGGCATTTAGGTTGATTCCACATCTTTGCTATTGTGAATAGTGCTGCAGTGAACATTCATGTGCGTGTGTCTTTATGGTAGAATGATTTATATTCCTCTGAGCATATACTCAGTCACAGGATTGCTGGGTTGAATAGTAGTTCTGTTTTTAGCTCTTTGAGGAATTGGCACACTGCTTTCCACAATGGTTGAACTAATTTACACTCCCAGCAACAGTGTATAAGCATCCCCTTTTCTCCACAACCTTGCCAGTATGTTATTTTTTGACTTTTTAATAACAGCCATTCTAACTGATGTGAGATGCTATTTCATTGTGATTTGAATTTGCATTTTTCTAATAATCAGTGATATTGAGCTTTTTTCATATGCTTGTTGGCTGCATGTATGACTTCTTTTGAAAAGTGTCTGTTCATGTCCTTTGCCCACTTTTGAATGGGGTTGTGTTTTTTCTTATAAATTTGTTTAAGTTCCTTATAGATGCTGGATATTAGACCTCTGTCAGATGCATAGTTTGCAAAAATTTTCTCCCATTCTGTTGGTTGGCTTTTCATCCTGTTGATAGTTTCTTTTACTGTGCAGAAGTTTTTAAGTTTAATTAGATCCCATTTGTCAATTTTTGCTTGTGCCGTGATTCCTTTTCGCATCTTTGTCATGAAATCTTTGCCCATTCCTAAGTCCAGATTGGTATTGCCTAGGTTGTCTTCCAGGGTTCTTATAGTTTTGGGTTTTACATTTAAGTCTTTAATACAACTTGAGTTGATTTTTGTATATGGTATAAGGAAGAGGTCCAGTTTCAATTTTCTGCATATAGCTGGCCAGTTATCCCAGCACCATTTATTAAATAGGGAGTTATTTCCCCATTGCTTGTTTCTGTCAGCTTTGTTGAAGATCAAGTAGTTGTAGGTGTGTAGCCTTATTTCTAGGCTCTCTATTCTGTTCCATTGAACTGTGTCTGTTTTTGTACCAGTACTATGCTGTTTTGGTTACTGTGGTCTTGTAGTTTAGTTTGAACTTAGGTAACGTGATGTCTCTAGTGCTGCTCTTTTTGTTTAGGATTTCCTTGGCTATTGGGGCTCTTTCTGGTTCCATATGATTTTTTAAATAGTTTTCTCTAGTTAAGTGAAGATTGTTGTTGATAGTTTTATAGAAATAGTATTGAATCTGTAAATTGCTTTGGGCAGTATAACCATTTTAATGATATCGATTCTTCCTATCCTTGAGCATGGGATGTTTTTCCATTTGTTTGTGTCATCTCTGATTTCTTTAAGCAGTATTTTGTAATTCTCATCATGGAGGTCTTTCGGCTCCCTGGTTAGCTGTATTCCTAGGTATTTTATTCTTTTTATGACAATTGTGAATAGGATTGTATTTCTGACTTGGCTGTTGGCTTGGCTGTTGTTGGTGTGTAGGAATGCTAGTGACTTTTGTACATTGATTTCGTGTCCCGCAACTTTGCTGAAGTTGTTTATCAGCTAAAGGATAAACATAGTCTGTTGGGCCGAGACTATGGAGTTTTCTAGATACAGACTCATGTCATCTGCAAACAGGGATAATTTGACTTCCTGTCTTCCTGTTTGGATGCTTTTTTTTTTTCTTTCTCTTGCTTGATTGCTCTGGCCAAGATTTCCAATACTATGTGGTGAAAGAGCGCATGCCTGTCTTGTGCCAGTTTACAACGGGAATGCTTCCTGCTTTTCTCCATTCTGTATAATGCTGGCTGTGGGTTTGTCATAGATGGCTCTTATTATTTTTAGATATGTTTCCTTAAGTATTGTTTATTTTTAAATGTAAATACTTCCCCTTCTGATGACTTGTATCTTCAATCCATTTTTATTGTTTGTGAGTTTTGACCTATAGCATCATAAAATAGTTTTTAAATTTATAGCATAATATATAGAAACCAAAAGTAAACAAGGTTACATCACTGTTAAACTGACATTACTCAAGTTCTGGATTTCAAAAATTTTTTAAATTATTTACATAGAAGTTTTACTTTTGAAAAGTAATTTTGTGAAATTTTAATATTTTACATAAACAATGAAAATGAAGGCTCTAAGTTTTGCCACAGAGTGGGGAAGAAATAGCTGCTTAATTATTATTTCAAAAGTGTAACCATGTAATAGGCACTATTTTTTTGCTACAATATTTTTATATATTTTATGTTATCTAGACTAAAATCTCAAAATTAAGTATTTGTTTACTATGGTTTTTATCTGTCCTTTTTCTATTTTCATGCTATCCAATGATTAGATACAAAAAAACCTCTATTTACTAGCTTTCAAGAAGAGCAAAAAATCATCCCACTGCCTGCTAACTGCCCATCTATTGCGGTTATGGATGTTTCTGAGAATATTAGAGCAAAAATTTATGCTATATTGGGCAAACTAGGTAAGAAGTTCTCTTCAAATTTGCAAGAGTCTGTTTTGCTAAGTATACACACTGATTTTACTTTGGAGTCAGTTTTTCAAATGTAATGAGCAAAAGTCTCATTATACAGAGAAATTCATTTTCCATTGTTACCCCAATTCCCAAACTGCACCCCTCACCAATTAAATCAGAATCTCTGTGTGTGGGATCCAGGCAATAGTATTTTTTAAAGCTCCCCAGGCAATTCCAATGTGCAGATAGGATTAAGGACAGTTAGTTTAGATGATTAAGCTTAAAATACTGACATTCTGAGTCACTCGAGTTTTTTTTTTTTTAAGTCTTTGCTTTATATTAAGGAAAAAGTTTATCAAACACTCTTCAGCTTCTGAAGTAAGATATTATTGTCTGACTACAACACAGAAAGAAATGATTCCTATATATTGGATGACCTGGCAGAAATGTATTACAGAAGGAAGTCTACTCACAAGCTACTCACAGAATTAACTTTTTCATAAATCAAGATGAAATCAAAAGTAATTTTGCATTTGTTTTAAGATAGATAGATAGATAGATAGATAGATAGATAGATAGATAGATAGTTTCTTAGAATCACTTGCTCTGCTAAAGTAATTCTGTCTTTATAAACTTTATTTTAGATTTTGAAAATTTACCTGGCCTATCTGCTGAAGATTTTGTCACCCTTTGTATCATACATAGATATCTTGATTTTAAAGTAAGTATCTTTTTAATAACCTGATTATTAAAATCTAGATAGCAAAAAATTAACTAGAAAATAAAAGATCTATTCATGGCTGTAAGCAATCATCTACATACTGTATAGTTTTTATTTTTCATTTTGCATCTGATGCTGTTGAAGAAACACACCATATACCCATCCCATGATTGGGTGTTTTTCATGGGATAAGATTTCATCCAACTTAGTTTATGAAAGAAGATGTACAAAACTGATATAAGCCAGGCACGGTGGCTCACGCCTGTAATCCCAGCACTTTGGGAGGTCAAGGTGGGCGAATAACGAGGTCAGGAGATCAAGACCATCCTGGCTAACATGGTGAAACCCCATCTCTACTAAAAATACAAAAATTAGCTGGATGTGGTGGCAGGCACCTCTAGTCCCAGCTACTCGGGAGGCTGAGGCAGGAGAATGACGTGAACCTGGAAGGTGGAGCTTGCAGTGAGCCGATTTTGCACCACTGCACTCCAGCCTGGGTGACAGAGCAAGACTCCATCTAAAAAAAAAATGAAAAACAAAAAACAAACAAAAAAAACTGATATGAAACTATTCAGAAGCCTAGCCAAAAAAAAAAAATTATTTTTTGAGATGGAGATTTTGCTCTTGTCACCCAGGCTGGAGTACAATGACATGATCTTGGCTCAGTGCAACCTCTGCCTCCCAGGTTCAAGTGATTCTCCTGCCTCAGCCTCCCAAGTAGCTGGGATGACAGGCACCCACCGCCACGCCCAGCTAATTTTTGTATTTTTTAGTTTTTGTATTCTCATGCCTGCAATCCCAGCACCTTGGGAGGCCAAGGTGGGTAGATCACCCAAGGTCAGGGGTTCGAGACCAGCCTGGCCATACAGTTTCTTCTCTTTGGAGTTGGAATTGAATAAGTTATTACTTATTAAAATAAATTATTAATACTTATTAAAGTATTATTTTATCATTACTTTATATTATGATCCAATCTTGATTAAAAGATAGTAGGTTACTTATCTTTCTAGTTATATTTTTATCAGTACTTTTGAAGTCTCCAGAAAGTCTTTTTAAGTTAACATTCTCCTTCTACTAATATTAGTACTGTATATTTGAATATTGTAAATGAGTGAACCTCTATTTTCTTTCTTTTTTTTTTTTTTTTTTGAGGCAGAGTCTCACCCTGTCACCTAGCCTAAAGTGCAGTTGCATGATCACAACTCACTGCAGCCTCAACCTCCCAGGCTCATTTGATCCTCCAGCCTCATCTTCCCAAGTAGCTGGGACTGCAAGTGTGTACCCCATACCCAGCTTTTTTTTTGGAGGGGCAGGGTGGGGTAGAGACAAGGTCTCACTGTGTTGCTCAGGCTGCCCTCAAACTCCTAGGCTCAAGTGATCCACCCACTTCATTCAGCCCAAAGATGAATTTTTTCCTTATCATAAATATATAATTTTTTTCTTTAATTTTATGGGTCCAGCACACTTCTGCTGCACAACTCTGCTCTTTTTTCTCTAATTCTAAATACACTCAAGAACATTAACTTTTAGACAGCCTAGAATATGAGATGGAGCCACTGGCATGATGGAACCATGGAGTTAAAAGCTTGAGATTCCATTATAATTTGCCTTAGCTAGAAGGTGAGGTGCAGGGCCCCTTTCTCAGGGTGGCTGGGTTCTAGGGTCCTAGTAATCCCCATGTTCATTCTCCTAAAAGTTCATCTTGACCTAGCCTTCAATACAGGGCTTTAGGGAGGAAAGTAACGGTAGTTCAAAAAGATGAGAATAAATCAGCAGTTTCTGCAGCTGTGAAATCAAGGTAACTATAAACTAGAGGGCAGTGATGATGGTGATGATGGCAGTGAACTAGGCATAGGAGAGCCTTATCCATGAATAACATACCATTGAAAAACATTTGATAAATTCCTACTGAGTACTCAAATGTAGCTAGTACCCTCAATCATTCCCAATGCACTTATTCCCAGGAAGTAATTTAGGAAAAGTTTAAGTGTTAACAGGAATGACTAACCATATAAAAAATTGTATAATTGTACAATTGCATCATTTATTTTTGGTTAATTTAACTTTGTTAAACTTTGTTGTAACAGATTGGAGAAATATGGAATGAAATTTATGAAGAAATAAAATTAGAAAAATTAAGACCAGTCACTACAGATAAAAAAGCTTTGGAAGCTATTATAACAGCATCAGAAAATATTGGAAAGATGGTTGCTTCTCTGCAAAGTGAGATAATTGAAAGCCAAGCACGCCAAGATGTTCAAAATGAACAAAAAGTATATGCAAAAGTAAGCTACATAGGTAGTGAGGAGGGAGAATGAAGATAGGTTGGTTAATGGGCACAAAAATACAGTTAGATAGAGTAAGTTCTGTTGTTCAATAGCACAGTAGGGCAACCATAGTAACAATAATTTATTGTACATTTCAAAATACCCAGAAGACTTGGAATGCTCCTAACACAAAGAAATGATAAGTGTTTAAGGGGATGGATATCACAATTACCCTGATCATTACACAATGTGTATCACATTATACATGTGATATCAAAATATCACATGTATGCCATAAATATGTACAACTATTATATATCAATAAGAAAGTAAGCCACAGATACCATTAAGGCACAAGATGATAATTTCAGTGTATAAACCCAGATGAAGTTATCCATAAGATATATTTTTTTTACTTGTGGGTGTTTCTGCCTTGAGTTCTTTTGTGGTTTTCTCTTAGAGTTATTTTCAGTGTCTCTGTGCAGTTTTAAAAGAAACTATGGAGTCTGAGATTGAGTTACTATATTCAATGCTTTTTTTTGCATTATAATTTTATTTCTACAGTCTTAACAGGCAGAGAGATACTTGAGACATGCCACTGCACTCCAGCCTGGGTGACAGAGTGAGATTCTGTCTCAAAAAAAAAAAAAGAAACTGAAACTTAATTATCTTTCTCATTTCAGATACAGGCCACGCACAAGCAAAGAGAGCTGGCTAATAAATCATGGGAAAATTTCTTGGCTAGAACATCAAATGCTAAAACGTTAAAGGTAGGATTTTTAATGTATTATAGTATCCACAACAAATAGCCAACTCTTACAGACAGACTTTTTCAGGAACAAATATTCATTCATTTTTTCCTAGTGACCTTTCCATACAATACCAACACTATTAGATGCTCATATGCAATTTAGAGTGATAAGTGAAACTGCATTTCACAGTTACAGAAGATGCTGCTTTGAGTTTCATTTGGTTTATCAGAGAGAAACAAGGCTGATGTTCTTGACCTACATAAAGAAGAAGATGATAGCCAGGAATGAGCAGGAAAATGTGTTCTGCTTTCCATTCTGAACCTGCTTATTAATTGATTTATTTTCTGTGAGAGGCAAAGTAAAGGACACAAAGAGCAACTATCTTGTATCACTCTGTCCCCCAAGAGCTTTCCCCTCTGTGATTACCAAAAAAAGAATTATGTTAAAACTTAAATGTGAATTGGGGATAAATATCCCTTTGTAGAAAAATGTGGTAAGCTACTTCAACTGTAAGCTAGAACTAATCTAAAAAATGTATAGTGCTAATTGTTCACTTGAAATGTGAGAAACACCATGGATTTCCAGAATTTCATTACTTTTCCCCACCCTTTTCCATTAATATCTTGGATACACTTTAAAAAAAATCTCTCCTTCATTTCTGATACTTTGGATACACTTTACCTAATGTTCCAATTCTTCCTGTAGATATAAAATTGCTAAATGTTAAGTTAGTCCACAAAGATGGTGGAACCATATTAAGATAGCAAAACCAAAGTTAAGAACAAGCTCACTCAAGGTACCAAGTTATCTCCCTTTTCACTGAAAGTTCTTCCCAACTCTACTTATAAAATGTCTTCATAACTGCCTGTATTTTTAGCACTAGTTAATGAAAATCAGCTCCTTTCCTGCAGGTCGTTTATTACTTCACATTTCACTTGTTTAGTGTAGCAAATACCTTGAAAATAACTTCAAATAGCTTAAATATAACTGCAATGAATTATATAATTTATATTATTCTGAATGCTTAAAACATTTAAGTGTACTTAATCAGTTGGTAATTTATGCAACATATTTTGCAACATGCATCACCTGATATAAATTTAATAGCTTAATAAATTATGTGCTAAAAGTTGAACCTGATTTCTTCAGGATCTGCTTGGCTCCTTGGTCATATACGACCACTACTTCCAGAAATCTCTGGAAGACTTTTAGGTGACTGGAGTCTTCTTCAATGTGCAAAGTATCTAACTAACTAATATAACTGTGTTTTTAGTCTAAATGAGTAAATGCAGATTTCAGCGCTAATAAACAGCCAAAGCATAAGCCAGACACAATTAAATATGTTTTTCATTGTAAGTACCTTCATTACTGATTTAATAGCAATTAATATTTTCTTTCTAATTTAAAAATCCTCAGAAAGCAAAAAGGCTTCAAGAAAAAGCTATAGAAGCCTCCAGACACCATAAACGCCCACAAAATGCAATATTTCACCAAACAGATATTAAAGGCCTTAACACAACGGTAAGATTCTTTCTCCATAACATTTTCTTAATAGACATTAAATTTAGAGTGTTTGAACAACTGTGCAAATATACTGAAAACCATTGAATTTTACACTTTAAATGGATGGATTATGTGGTATTGAATTATATCTCAATAAAACTGTTCAAAAAAATTTAAAATTTAAAAATTAGAAGTTAAAAAATTAATAAAAAAAAACTTAGGCCCCCAAAATATTATGTCTATGGGATTTTCATCTCACATTTTTTCTTTTTGCTTTCAAATTTCACATCATTAAGGCATATTTATCTCCAAGGTATATCCACTTTTGCCCAGTTCTGGTTTAGAGTAGGCCCAGCCCTCCAGGATTTCTAAGAAACTGCTATAAACACTAGTGAGCTTATAACTGTCCTTATATCTCTTTAACAGAAAAGACGCAGTGCTTCCTTTTCCTGGCAAGTAGATCTCAAGTGTTCCTGGTATCCTCTGCTAGACTTAATTTGCCCCCAGTTACAAAGCTGATAAACAATAGAAATAGAATTCAAACCTACTTTTCCTGGCTCCGATACCCTTATCTTTCTATTATACCATAACTGCCTCCTAGTTACTCATTACATTTGTGTCTTTTCAAAAGTAAGCTGAAGGATGAATGAGTTTTTCTCGTGTTGAAAATTGTGTAAATGGACTTTTAGATATTTACCTTTTGCCTTTTTTAGGTGCCTTCCGGTGGGGTAGTAACAGTGGAAAGCACTCCTGCACGATTAGTAGGAGGACCTCTGGCTGATACGGATATTGCTCTTAAAAAACTGCCCATTCGAGGAGGAGCCTTGCAGAGGGTGAAAGCAGTTAAAATTGTGGATACACCAAAAAAGAGTATTCCTACGTAATATACTGTAGAGACTTTTTGAAATAAAATCAGCTTGTAATTTTTTAGCTGAATATATCTTTATACATATGTAAAGCCAATATTTTAGAATAAGTATTTTAGTATACATATTTTAGTAAAATACTATAAAAATAAAAGGACATATAATTTATTTTTATGGAAAACATCATTATGTAATATCAGAAGAGTTGTCATCAGTTTCTTTGGAAAGGCTACTAATTTTATTAAGTGAAATTGTAAAACATAGTACATTAGTTAGGACTCTGTTGGTTGCATGTGAACTATTCTAACTAGTTTAAGTCAGGAAAAAAAAATTTCTTACAGGCTCTATATCTATCAAATCTAGGAGAAATTTAGACTACAGGCATTGCTGAATCTAAGGACTAAAACTATATGAGTAGGATCTTCTCCTTCCCTAGCAGCTCCTGGCTTACATTCTCTTAGGTTCATGCCTGTGTCTCTGCGGTTTCTGCAACTGCCTATGCATCTCAGGACCCGATTGCCCACATGCCTACTCCTGAGCCACTCACCGTGACTTTGGCCATGGCTGAGTACTGCCTATTCCTGGAGCCAGAAGCAGGGCAACTCCATCCAAAACATATGGATAGAGTGGGGAATCAGGGTACTATTATCAGAAGCAAGTATATATGAATATTGGGCAGCAAGATAAGCAATAACTGCAACAAATATGTTGGTCAAAATAAAATTATGTTTTCTCTGCTATAAAAGCAAATGTTAGTCATGAGCTAAATGGTAAAAAGGAAAGAGAAAAATACAGCTGGTTTTACTCTTAATATATAAATATACAAAGCAAACTCTAATGCTACTTCTCTTCTTTAGTGGGGAAGGGAAAGGTGTAATGGGGGAAGTGTTTTTCCTCGTTTGGTGGTAGAGGTATCTTGTCAAAGAATAGGAGATAAATGCCTTCATGCTGGACATAGAGCAAATCCGTGTCCCTGGATGCCATTATGAAGTCTCCCTCTCCTGCCTTCATTCCCTTCACACCCCTCCTCCAGCCTGGAAGCCACAAAGGACATGAGTTTATGTCCAGCAATCAGAGAGACAAGGACCTGTTTCTTAGGAAAATAAACTGGAATTTGAGTCTAGATTCTGGGCCCATGGGGCACACTCAGCAGTGTACTGGTAAATGTATAACAACTAGTTCTCCAGGAGGGAAAAGCCCTGATTTACATCATGTTCTCACCAATTCACACGGTATAAATACTGCCACTATTACCAATCTCAGGCTACCAACATGATGCCATTGAATACAGGGTTGGGAAAACATAGATAGGTTCTTTCATTATTAGATAAGGGCAGGCTTTATCACCTCAATGGACCCACATTTTCCTCCTTCTTCTTTCCTCCTCCTCCTCCTCCTCCTCTTCCCCCAACTCACATTCCTCTAGGGATTCTCCATTATCCTGTCTGTGAAGACAGTAACATCTTCATTGAGGGGTAGAGGTTGCAGCTATTGTCATTGTTCTAATTAGAATGAGTTGCCAGTTCACCTTTGATTGGCGGCTTCTCACCCTGGCCCAGATGCCCGTCCTCTTGTGCCCCATAGGAGTAGATAACATGCATCAGCTTATCAGTGAGCTTTGTTCTCTCCTGAATCCCTTTCTCTAGTCTACCACCCTCAAGAAGATATTAGAAGGCATAATTTGTTTCTTTCCTTCACAGGAAACCCTAAGCATGGGTAGGAGCATACAACAATGAGATGCCCATACAAAAAATACCAGATACATCTTAGGTACACTTCAGTATACCCAGAATTGATGTGAAGTGTCCATGGCTACGAACAATGCATCTTTGCTCCATTTTGTAGACTAGAAGCTCTCTAAGAACAAGGTAGAGACCATATCTCATTAATTATTGTACTCAGTATCTCAGGAAATAAATTATTAAATAATGTGATGGTGGCCTCAGCTACTGGCAGTCTTTCCCTTGAGCTCTGCAAATGCAGCAAAGTACTGAGCTCAAAGGGAAGATTCAGCCAACAAAATACTATACAAGTAATGCTCAACACAGACAACATGTTAGTTTAAATGTATTTACTTCATAACATGATAGATTTTCTCCAAAATGGTGAGGCATAAATACTACTACATGAATATAATCAAAGTGTGGAAATAGTATTACTTGCTTGAGTATCATTTTTGTATGTAGTACAACTAAATGTCTCAGATTGATTAGGACTATAATCTAGATAATTTGTGATGTCTGTGAACCTTTCTTCTTCCATGTATTTTGCCCATCAGCAAGAAAGGTAAAACAGGGCAGATTATTATGTAGCAGCTATTTAATAGACAAATAAGTGTAAGTTGCTGGAGAGCAGTAATGTTCCTTAATACAGACACTTGCACTTGGTAGACAGATTAACCCAAGTTTGCATATTATAATTCCAGCCACCACACAGTGAGTGAGTGACTTTTTCTCACAATGTGACTAACTCTAAGTCTCTGTCTCTCATCACATCCTATACTCTCACACCACCCCTGAGCCCTAGGGGGCATGATGCCTACCCGATCCTGCCGGCTGAGAGGAGGATGGTATATTTTCTTACATTAGGTGAGACAAAATTTGAAGCTTTCAAACTGAAACTTTTACTAACCAACTGAATGAAAAGAAAGTCAAAAGAATAAAACTGTGGAATTCAGTGAGCACAGATAAAAGTAGCTTCAACAATCTCAGTAATGAGACTTTTACCACATGGGGGAGCTCATTCTAGCATGCTTAAACTAATTGTCAGACAGTGCTTACTTACATTGGGTGAAAAATCAGTGAATAATTAGGTGAATAACTTTCATCCATCTGGCATCATCAGTCTGCCTTATGGAACATAAAGTATTTTATATACAACTATGTTATCCACCTTAAGTCTTTTGAGGTCAAATATCCAGTTTCTTTCATCATTCTTCTGATAATGTGGTTTCTAGAATTTATGAATCTGGTCAGCTCCATCTGAAGTGCTACAATTTGTTAATATTCCTCTAAACTGTGACCAAACGGAACAAAGGTTTTTCAGGTGAGCAGGATCAATGTAGTTCCTCTCATTTTTACACACATTCTGCCAGCACAACCTTAACTTACATTAGTTTCATTAGCAACCATTTTTCTTTTTTTTTTTTTTTTTTTTTTTTTTTTTTTTTTTTTTTTTTTTTTTTTTTTTTTTTTTTTTAAAAATTTTTAACTTTTTTTTATTACACTTTAAGTTTTAGGGTACATGTGCACAACATGCAGGTTTGTTACATATGTATACATGTGCCATGTTGGTGTGCTGCACCCATTAACTCGTCATTTACATTAGGTATATCTCCCAATGCTATCTCTCCCCCCTCCCCCAACCCACAACAGGCCCCGGTGTGTGATGTTCCCCTTCCTGTGTCCATGTGTTCTCATTGTTCAATTCCCATCTATGAGTGAGAACATGCGGTGTTTGTTTTTGTGTCCTTGCAATAGTTTACTGAGAATGCTGGTTTCCAGCTTCATCCATGTCCCTACAAAGGACATGAACTCATCCTTTTTTATGGCTGCATAGTATTCCATGGTGTATATGTGCCACATTTTCTTTTTTTTTTTTTTTTTTTTTTTTTTTATTTTTATTTTTATTTTTATTTTTTTTATTTATTTATTTTTTTTTTCTTTTATTGTAATTATTATTATTATTATTATACTTTAGGTTTTATGGTACATGTGCCCAATGTGCAGTAAGTTACATATGTATACATGTGCCATGCTGGTGCACTGCACCCACCAACTCGTCATCTAGCATTAGGTATATCTCCCAATGTTATCCCTCCCCCCTCCCCCCAACCCACAACAGTCCCTGAAGTGTGATGTTCCCCTTCCTGTGTCCATGTGTTCTCATTGTTCAATTCCCACCTATGAGTGAGAATATGCGGTGTTTGGTTTTTTGTTCTTGCGATAGTTTACTGAGAATGATGATTTCCAATTTCATCCATGTCCCTACAAAGGACATGAACTCATCATTTCTTATGGCTGCATAGTATTCCATGGTGTAGATGTGCCACATTTTCTTAATCCAGTCTATCATTGTTGGACATTTGGGTTGGTTCCAAGTCTTTGCTATTGTGAATAAAGCCGCAATAAACATACGTGTGCATGTGTCTTTATAGCAGCATGATTTATAGTCCTTTGGGTATATACCCAGTAATGGGATGGCTGGGTCGAATGGAATTTCTAGTTCTAGATCCCTGAGGAATCGCCACACTGACTTCCACAATGGTTGAACTAGTTTACAGTCCCACCAACAGTGTAAAAGTGTTCCTATTTCTCCACATCCTCTCCAGCACCTGTTGTTTCCTGACTTTTTAATGATCGCCATTCTAACTGGTGTGAGATGGTATCTCATTGTGGTTTTGATTTGCATTTCTCTGATGGCCAGTGATGGTGAGCATTTTTTCATGTGTCTTTTGGCTGCATAAATGTCTTCTTTTGAGAAGTGTCTGTTCATGTCCTTCGCCCACTTTTTGATGGGGTTGTTTGTTTTTTTCTTGTAAATTTGTTGGAGTTCATTGTAGATTCTGGATATTAGCCCTTTGTCAGATGAGTAGGTTGCGAAAATTTTCTCCCATTTTGTAGGTTGCCTGTTCACTCTGATGGTAGTTTCCTTTGCTGTGCAGAAGCTCTTTAGTTTAATTAGATCCCATTTGTCAATTTTGGCTTTTGTTGCCATTGCTTTTGGTGTTTTAGACATGAAGTCCTTGCCCATGCCTATGTCCTGAATGGTATTGCCTAGGTTTTCTTCTAGGGTTTTTATGGCAACCATTTTTCTTAATTGCTTATATTTAGTTGCCTTTCAAGGAAAATGTCAGGGATGCTCTCTGAAAAAGAATAGCAGACCCTGACATCCAGGAACTGTCCTGGTACTATGAGGTCAAAATTCTATAGATAGACCCCATACCCCAACTTTGGTTTCCAATATCATTCTCTAATAAAATGAGCCAGGGCTTCTTGAAGAAATGGCTAATTCTAAGGCTGGCGCAGAAATATATGAGTCTGGAGCATCTTACTGAGCTGCCAGTGGCCAAAGCTGGAATGATTTGATAAATCAATAATGTAATGTTGGATTATAAACCAAAGTATAAACAAATGTTCATAAATCCATACTGATATAAATAAATGATGAAAGGAAGGAAAAAAGGAAGGAAGGGAGAGAGAAGGTGGGGGGAGCCTCCAAAGAATTCTAAATGATTTATGTAGATATTCCCTCCTCAAGAAGGTAGAAGATAACTACCCATTCTCAAGTATGGATTATGCTTAGTGACTTCTTTCCAGAGGATATAATACAGAAAGAAAGTGGAAAGAAACTTTACAATGAAGAAAACTGGCAAACACTACCTTAGCCAAGGTTAAACACCACCAATGGCAAGTCACCTCAATGACATGTGCCTTTGATATGACGTGTTGAGTATATTTTACCTTTGTGGTCTTCATCCCAAAAACCTATAATCCCAATCTAACAAAGACATCAGGCAAACCCAAATTGAGGGGCATTTTGCAATATACCTGACCAGTACTCAAAATTGTCAAGGTCATCAAAAACATGGTCTGAGACATTGTCACAACCCACAGGAACCTCAGAAGACATGACAACTCTGTGTAACGTGGGATCCTGGAACAACAATAACAAAAAAGGAGCTTAGGGAAAAACCACTGAAATCTGAATAAAATAGGAAGTTTAGTTGTATTGGTTTCAGTGTATTAGTTGTGACATATATAATGTAAGATATTAACAATAAGAATAAACATGGGGCCAGGCACAGTGGCTCAGGCCTATAATCCCAGCACTTGGGAGGCTGACTCAGGCAGATCACTTGGGTCCAGGAGTTAGAGACCAGTTTGGGCAATGGAGTGCAATCCTGACTCTACAAAAAATACAAAAATTATCTGGGAGTGGTGGTGTACACCACACCTGTAGTTCCAGCAATTTGGGAGGCTGAGGTAGGAGGATCAATTGAGCCCAGGAGATTGAAGCTGCAGTGAGCCATGATTGCACCACTGACAGAGCAAGACCCCGCCAAAAAAAAAAGAAAAAGAGAAAAAAATGGTGAGAGGTATATAGGAACTCTGTACCATCCTTGCAACTTCTCTGCAAATTTAAAACTATTTTAAAATGAAAAGTTTATCAAATTTACAAGAAGAAAAACATTAAAAAGTGGGCAAAGGACATGAACAGACACTTTCCAAAAGAAGTCATACACGCAGCCAACAAGCGTATGAAAAAAAAGCTCAGTATCACTGATCATTAGAGAAATGCTATCAAACCACAATGAGATACCATCTCACACCGGTCAGAATGACTGTTACTAAAAAGTCAAAAAATAACAGATGCTGGCGAGGTTGCAGAGAAAAGAGAATGCTTATACACTGTTGCTGGGAGTGTAAATTAGTTCAACCATTGTGGAAAGCAGTGTGGCAATTCCTAAAAGAGCTAAAAACAGAACTACTATTCGACCCAGAAATCCCATGACTGAGTATATGCTCAGGGGAATATAAATCATTCTACCGTAAAGACACATGCACTTGAATGTTCACTGCAGCACTATTCACAATAGCAAAGAAGTAGAATCAACCTAAATGCCCATCGTGACAGACTGGATAAAAAAAATGTGGTCCATATACACCATGGAATGCTTTGCAGCCACAAAAAGAATGAGATCATGTCTTTTGCAGGAACATGGATGGAGGTGGAGGCCATTATCCCTAGCAAACCAACACAGGAACAGAAAACCGAATACCGCATGTTCTCACCTAAGTGGGAGCTAGATGATGAGAACTGGTGGACACAAAATGGGAACAACAGACACTGAGGCCTACTTGATGGTGGAGAGTGGGAAGAGGGAGAGGATCAGGAAAAATAACTATTGAGTACTAGGCTTAGTACCACGATGACAAAATAATCTGTACAACAAACCCCCATGAAATGAGTTTACCTATAGAACAAACATGCATGTGTACCCCTGACCCTAAAATAAAAGTTTAAGAAATAAACAAAATTAAAAGTTTATTTAAAGTTTAAAAAAGATTCTGGCCAGGCTTGGTGGCTTACGCCTGTAATCCCAGCACTTTGGGAGGCAGAGGCAGGTGGATCACCTGAGGTCAGGAGTTCGAGAGCAGCCTGGTGAACCTGGTGAAACGCCGTTTCTACTAAAAATACAAAAAATTAGCTGGGCATGGTGGCAGGTGCCTATAATCCCACCTACTCGGGAGTCTGAGGTAGGAGAATCACTTGAACCCGGGAGGCGGAGGCTGCAGTGAGCAAAGATCACGCCATTGCACTCCAGCCTGAGCAACAAGAGCGAAACTCTGTCTCAAAAAAAGAAAAAATAAAGATTCGATAGAAACAGCAGAGGAACTTTAGATATAGATAATTATTATCCCTTGTATCATCTTATGAAGAAATATTTGTGGGGTCAATATTAGATCCTTTGCCACCTTTTTTCTCCCCAGCCTTAAGCTCTCTGAAAAATAATTGGTTATGAGCTAAGCCAAATGAGCTCAGCATAAACCCAAAGCTGTGAAACTGAGTCTTTACCACGGTACCACTACAAGAATTGGTGGTTTGTTTTTTAAAATGATCTCTAGACTGTCAAATGATTTTGGATAGGACAAAAGAGAAATACATATTGTCCCCATTCGGCTTCATTTTGACCACCTTCTTTTTTATCTTCTATTTTGATATCATAAAATTGCTTTTGAGTTAGATCTTTCAGTCTATCCCTGCACCGTCCCACTTCAGAGTCAACTCTGAGTCAAAGATTACGTCTGGATTGTTCACTAATATACCCTAAAGCTTAATGAATACTTGTTGAATGAATGAATGATGAACAGAAAGAATAAGATTTTTAATATGCAGATGACACTATTTGTGCCAAAAACGGGGAGGAATTTACGGTATGTAATCACCATCAAAAAGCTTAAGATGAGTTGTTTTAAAACCAGATTGCCCAGTTTAGCAAATGTTCTTATTTTTAACCCAATGTAGTATGTAAATTCAATTAAAAGAACTAGAAAACCATTTTGCCATTAACTGGAAGACGAATTTTATTGATTTAAGCTAAAATGTTTATCATCGCTGCAATAAAATTGTCATGACAACTATGAATGATTGAGGACAACTGGTTGAACAATTTTTTAGACTAAAATTACATGGTCTTGCTTTACAGCATTGAACTTTCGAGCTTCAATCATTTGCCCACAGACTGTAAAAGAGAACCGTTTTTTAAGGAAAACCGTAACACTGCCTCTAGGTACCACTTCAGCTCCTCTGCAGGAAATGAATTCTAGGTGGATAGCTGTCTGGTCATTTTTATGAGAATATTAGCCCTACCCTCCAACCAGTTGATTTTCTGAGCTTAGGGATCCACCCTTAATTGGCAAGATAAGAAGTTTTCAATCTAGGAAATGATTAGCCCTACCATCTTATATTATCTGCTACTCATGCAAAATTGGTTATATGAAATAATATTTACTGAACGCTATGAGGTCCTTTAATATTGAAAATTCCTAACCTGGGGTTTATGCAGCCCCCTGAAATTACATGCAAAATGTAATTTTAAGAGTGTTTATATATGAAACCCCTAATAAATGGCCTATACATCATCAGAATTTGAAAGTGGTCAATAATGCAAAGAATGTCCCTCCTTTAATTCAGCTTATTCTTGGATCAAGTCAAACCATCAGACAGTTCGTTACTTGTTCAGTATTATTTTAGCCGATTTTAAAACTTTTTATATTTGAGTTTGAGTGTACTGGAATCAGACTGTACAGGAGAGAACCTGTCATTGTTAGGATACTTGAAACCAGTGTTGTAAACCATGGTAGCCACTGTGAAAACCTATGGGTCAGATTTTTATTGATTCTTTGTCCTGGAAAAGGCTGGACCTCTGTTGAACATGTGGTTTGGTTTTTCTCATAAGCACGTGACTCTTGAAACTGTTCATGTGTCCCTCTTCACTATGAGAAGTGGGAAACAGACCAAATTTACAGGCACCCTTTATCAAAGGTATAGGCTTTTACAACATGCATTCAAAAAGTATTAATCTAAACCATAACTCCATTGTATTACTTCCCTGTCTTCATGTCCCATTGTTCCAATTTCCTCCACTACTTCATGTTTTCCTTTTCTTCGGTATATTTCTTTAAAACTTCACATCCTTTTTGAAATAAGATGTGAGATATAAATAGGCAATATAAAAAATAACTCAGCTAACACAAAAATTACATCAACTTGTACTTTACTAAAATGAAGTTTCTTACTGTCTTTTTATTTATTGTTCCTTTTTCAAAACAAAGACAATAAAAACAACATAAAAAGGTTTTAGTCCTTAATGCATAGAAAAATACTTTAATATAGAAGATGGCTTGGTAATGAAATGTACATTTCAGAAACCACAAAATATACTACATTAAATATTACTTTTTAGGATAATACTGCCATTAGTTTTGGCACAGTTTAAGTCAATATTAATGTATAAGATACCTTATAAAATTGGTTACAATTTTATTCCATTGACTATTGTATCTAAAAAATATATCACATTTGCCTTTTAACTGATGTTTTCTTTAAAACAAAGATACTTTAAAAAGACACCTTGTAAGTAAAAAATTGAGAAATTATCTGAAAATATTGGAATAATTCAATAGCAATAAAGCAATTACAACAAAACACAACGTTTATCAGTATTAAAGAAATAATTTGTGTAACTATGACAAGAAATAGTTGACCTCATAAATACAAGTTTTCAGGTTGCTGTCATCTTGCTTGAGGTATTTTCCATGTTTTCTCTTAAATGTAATACTCTCATTTTGTAAAATCTAGTCCTGTAAAATTTAAAAGAAGAAATTGTTAATATTCATTCCAATATGACTCTTAAATTTCCTGCTTTTATACAACCCTATTGAAAAAATTAATTTCAAAAGCCTAAATACATGTCTGATGTTTAAAATTTCAACAAATGTAATATGAATAATTACAGGGTTAAATGGCTTTCTTATTAACTATTCATGGGGAAACGAGGACAATTTTAATTATCTACCAAAGTGTATTATATTCCAAGATCATTTAGAATTGTTTGTAAGTCAGAGCTTGTGTGGTTTGTAAATAATATAAAATGAGTAAAAATGAGAATCAAAACCTATCATTTTAGGAAAAAAAACTAAATATGGCAAATTTGCTACCTTGTTGGATAACTTCAAAAAAATCAGAAGAATTAAATAGTGACTTTTAAAGAAAAGTAAACTGCTATTTTCTCAAATACACATTTAAATTACCTCCTGTTATTTTCTGTGGAAAATTATATTTGGGGGGCATCACCTGTCTTCTGCCCATTCCATGAGATCTTGAAAGCAAGCAGTCTACATACATGTCCCAGAAATCCTGAGCTATGTTTAAGAAGACATTATAATGTCCAGGCCGCTGAGATTTTTGCAAGAACAACATGAAATTCCAAAAAGCATCCACATTGTGCTCTATCTTGAGTTCCTTGAGATCTATCAATGTCAAAGAGCAAGCTTTCCAGCACTGGAGATCAATGTCTTCGGTGATTCCTGGGCTGATGCTGGCAAGCACTCCCTTTTGAAACTCAAAGTCAGCATTAACCAGATTGATCAGCATCATGCAGCCCAGCTGTAGATAGAACCATCTTCTTGTAGCAAAACACATATTCTATACATAAAAAAAATGAGG
Organism: Pongo abelii; assembly: GCF_028885655.2. Taxonomy (NCBI): domain Eukaryota; kingdom Metazoa; phylum Chordata; class Mammalia; order Primates; family Hominidae; genus Pongo; species Pongo abelii. The sequence goes on along the minus strand of NC_071991.2, from coordinate 86,000,411 downwards.
GAGGATATATTTAACTTAAAAAAGTTATGCAATCACTTGATCTAAAAAACTATAAATACACATATATTTGCTTTTGATCAAGCCAAATCTGCTTACTAGGTATTCGTTTTTTCTAAGTTACTGATTATCACATCTTCCTTTAGGATATTACAGTTCCGGTTTGATTTCCAACGTTCTGATCCAGCACGTTTTGAAATCCAGCACGCTTTGAAATCCAGCACGTTTATGAAAATGCAGAGGTTCATTTCATCACAGACCTTTAAAACTGGCAGAAACCTTAAAGAGCTTATGCTCCAACCTTCTCCCTTTACTGATTAGATCATTAGTGATACGGTTCCGCAAGTCTTCAGACTCCTGACTGCCTATCCAAGATGCCTACCTACCACAACACATTTCAACTAAGTGGATCAAAATGCAGTCCTTTCTACATGTAAACCATAGGAAGTATTTTGTTGTTGTTAATTGAGAGATTATTAACCCAAATGGTACTAGATCTCACAAGCACCGTTTAAGTTTCAAAGTTACTGCTGTTTCCATTTTCATGTCTTGAAAAATACTAGTTACGCACTAATATCCGGTGTATTCTTGGCTTCCCTCAGTTTGTTTAGGAGCTGGTTGGAGAAGATGAACATAGACATACATGAAGTAGCACGAAAACAAAGGTGATATAAGGTAGGATGACATAGTGCAGGGCCCATTACATTCAGCAAAATCTTGACATTTTTCTACTCCCTCTTTGCATGCTTCCTTGCCAACTGATTGTTGGGTAAAATCGGCCCAAAGCACATAAGAGGAAGTTAAGGACTAAGTGGGCATTGAATTGCCACACACCTGCTATTCAAGGCTGCTGTTGGAAATGTCCCTTTTACAACATTGACAGCCAACGGGGAGGGATAGGGAGAGAACAGATCCAGAACACGAGACTCACCTTTTTCTCCCCCCTGTACACCGCCGTCTGCCACCTCCCTAAAAAAGTTGGGCTGAAGAGAGAAATCATACGAAACAAATCTAAACAGTCATTTCACATCGTCATTTCACATCGTCGAAAATTGTGCAAATTCCCCAAACTGAGCTGAAAGCTGGCAGTTTATGATACGTGTTGTATCGGAGGGGCTAGGGTAGAACCAGGCAATTTCTTCCCCCTCACTTTCAGGTTAGCGCCTCCCCCAGTGCCCCCTGCCCCGAGTCAGGTCACCTGGGCGCAGAAGAGGGAGCCCACGCGGGAGTCGAGGACCTCTGGTCGACGTCCGAGGCGCGCGTCTCGGCGCGGTGTCCTGGGTGCGCTACGCTCGTTGGGAGGAGGACGGGGCGCCTCCTGCCCAGGAGGAACCAGAGGTTTCAGCGCGGACGACCCCTGCCCAGGGCGCTCTCTGCCCAGCGGACCCACTCCCCGAGGCAGGCGAACTGGGCGAGGCAGCGTTGTGACACCCACCCCGAGCGCTCACTGGGCGCCCGAGCTCGCCCAGCGGAACCGTCTGGGCCGCGGTGCGCTCCGGCGCTGGGAGGCTCTGGCTGGCACTGGCTCACCGCGAGTGGAGCTGCGGGTTCTGCTGCGGCCACGCGGGGTTCCCGAGACAGACCCGCCGATGGGACCGCGATCCTTTTCTAAAGGCTGAGTGAGGGGGCAGAGCGTGGGTGGCCGCGCTCTCGAGGCCCCTCCCTGACCTCGCCCAACTTACCAGCCTCCAGACCTCGGGGGCCCCTGCGCCCTGTGCCCCTGCCTTGGCCGCTGCTCTCGCCTCTCCTGCCTGCGACTTTCTTGCTATGCCAAAGGCTCAGGGTCTTCTTTGCTCTCTCCTTCTTACTTTGTTCCTTCTTTTTTCCTAGCTGAGAAGATCCATCTCGGCAGTAGTCAGTCCACATACCCAAGTTATTTTCTCCGTCCGCCCACTCATGCTCCACACCGTATTCTCCTACCCAGAGAAAAATTCTCTTAAGGCTGTGGACTCTATTAAAATCCTAAACCTCCTTGAATGGTTCTAATCTCTAGCTAAACACCGTTTATTATTAACACTAACACATACACACGCGCAAACATACCCTTGCTTCAACACTGGGGGAAAAGTTTCCTTTATCCCTTCATGGATGAAGACCCAAGCAAGTACCTTGAATTTCACATATGTATGTTGTCCATCAATCTCAGCCCCAACACATCACTTGGACTATACATGAGTTTAAGTCTACTTGCTCTGCCTATAGCCCAGCAGCGATCATCAGATGGGGCTAGGGAAATCAAAGCCAGCTGCCTTATCCCCATTTCCCCTCAGGCAGGCCACCCTTCTCACAGGTTCTTGAGCTGGGATGGTGAGATCATGGGGTGAGATGAGTGCCAAACCAAACTGCCCAGTTCCCCAGTCATTGTCCCCGCTAAAGCTCACTTTTCTCAGCACCCACCATTATTCAAAGCTCCACTCTGTTCTCATCATGTTGGTGGAGCTAACATGGTCAATCATTAGTTCTGCCCTGGCAATTCCTTTTTATGCCCCTTCTATCTGCAGGACCACCTCCTGCACAAAACAGAACTGAGAAAAGGAGAAGACTTGTTTACTTGGATTAGGTAGGATACACACGAATCCATCTCATACCAGATATTCTTCTGCTGTAGACTTCCAAGTGTTTCAGTCTGCCATTAATCATGGACTCTCACAATTAGCAGAGATGCAGAGTGACCTAATCCAACATCCCAGCTGAAACGTGAACAAACCACCCTCCCAAGGAATTTGTCCACCCACCAAAGCTGTTGTCCAATGTGACTTAACCTTGGGCACATGTCCCCACCCCCCAAAGGAAGCAACCGCTTCCATCTTTGGGTTAATGTTGGCCCTTCGATGCTTCCTTCTAAAATGAATTGGCTCAATTTCTCTGTTGAGTAACCACATAGTTCCTGTCCGTCTTTTTTGAAAGATATACTTTATTTTTCATAAAACGTTTTCATCTGTATACAAGTATTGCAAAACCTATTGAAAAGTTGTAAAATACAGAAAAATATAAGGAGACAGGTAATAGTTGTCATTAAAATGCACTTTCAAAGAATATTCTAATATTAGAATTAGAGTAATGTATTAAATAGGAGTACATATTTGGGTATGATTATTATAACACACACAGGAATGGTATTCTGAATAGAGAACTTACATAAATCAATAATAGAAAAGTAAGGGTAATTCACAGAAGAGTAGACCTTAATATTCAGTAAACATGAGAAAAAATACTGAAATATTCTAAATTTAGATAGACTTAATAACAAAGGCATTTCAAGGAAATGATATATTGTCTTCCCCAAATGAAGCTTAACAAAAATTAATTTGGTAAAATACAATCTCAGCAATTTTTTGAGACAATGAACACTTCATATGCTTTTGATGAGACTATCAGCTGGTATAATCACCAAGGAAGAAAACTGGCATCTGTTTAATCTGAAAGTGATCTAGACATTTTACTCTTGGTGTCTACCCCCAAGTCAGTGAGAGAATATATTCTTTATGTGACTGATTTTTCTGAAGGGTCTACTTGCTACATTCAAATAGAATCTGGCAAAATGATGACAAACATAATTTTTAAATCATCATTGGGTAATCAAGAAAGTGAAATCTCCAGGGAGAAGGCGGATGGAGGGAAAGCATAAAGAATCAGAATATGGAAAAGAAGAAAGAAGAGAAAAAGAGAAGGAAGAGAGGAAAGTGAGATGTAGATAGTAAGTTTAGGCTTTATTAAAACTGGTAAGTATCTACAGTAAAAAGTGAGATATAGATATTGAATTTAGACTTTGCAAAGTTGTTAAATATGTATGGTAAAATTTCTTGGGCAATTTCTAAATGACGGAAATAGAGAACAAAACTCTTGAACCAGGGAGAAAAACAGATTGACAAATAAAAAATTAATTGAGAAAGCAAGAAGAGAGAAAAAAGCACAGCAAAAGTGACAAGTAGAAAGTAAATTTATAAGATTCAAGTCAACAATCATAATAATAGTCTGAACTTGTCGATTAAAGGAAGGAAGATGTGGTTGGATTTTAAATTCTGCTATGTGCTTTTACAAAAGATACACACACACAAAATGAGGACAGAGAAACTTGAAAAGAATGGAAACAAATATACCATGCAAATGTTAATTGTATTTTAAACTGACAGCTTTATTAATACAAAAAAGCACGATGAAGGAGAAAGGGGAACACTACATAATGATAAAAGACTCAATTCAGTAAGAAGATAAAAATATTCTAAATTTAGATATACCTAATAACGAAGCTACAGAATACATAAAGCAAAAACTGACAGAAGTAGAGGGAAATTTTCACAAACTCACTATCATAGTGGGAGAGTTCAACAAGCCTTTAGGTTAAGACGATAAATAATTACTAAATGTGTAGATGATTTGAACCGTCAAGTTTATAAGGAACCATGAAACTTGCAGTTAAAGAACACATTCCTCCCATTAGAAGATAAAGCAAGTCTTAAGAAATTTAAAGCAAGTCTCAATAAATTTCAAAAACTAGTATCACTCAAACTTTGTTGCCTGACCACAACACAGAAAGTTTAAAAGTCTAAAAAGTGTTTTAAGAAATATAAAAACAAGAACGTAGTTTTTCATGTTTTGAAATTTAAACAATAAACGTACTTATTTATGCAATTAACTTTAAACAATAGATTTTAAAATAAAATACAATGGAAATTATAAAATATTTCAAACTGTGTGATTAAAAAACATTGCATATCAAAACTTGTGAGAAGCCAGTAAGAGGGTCCTTTAAAGGAAATTAACAGCTTTAAACACTTGTGCCAAAAGAAGACAGGCTGAAAATCTGATATGAGTAATAAATGCAACCAAATTTAACAGCTGGTAAAATAGCAGAAAAAAGGCTTCCAAAAGTTAAGAGATTTTACAAAACACACATTAGTGAACTAAGGCAAAAAGAGTTGATTCTTTGAATAAAATAAAGCAACCTCTGATGAGGCTGATCAAGAAAGAAAATGAAAGGTCGAAAATGATATATATCTATAGATAGCAAATAAAGATTAAAACTAGATACACGAATACTAAGAACCAACATATACCATATATTTGAAATTTTAAATTAAATTAATAAATTCCTGGAAAAAATATCTATAAAACTTGGCCAGGCGCAGTGGCTCACGCCTATAATCCTAGCACTTTGGGAGGCTGAGGCAGGTGGATCACCTGAGGTCAGAAGTTCGAGAGCAGCCTGGCAAACATGGTGAAACCCCGTCTCTACTAAAAATACAAAAATTAGCCAGGCATGGTGGCGCGTGCCTGTAATCCCAACTACCCAGGAGGCTGAGGCAGAAGAATCGCTGGAAACCAGGAGATGGAGGCTGCAGTGAGCCGAGATCACACCACTGCACTCTAGCCTGGGCGACAAAGACAGACTATGGAAAAAAAAAAAAAAGAAAAAAGGAAAAAATCTGTAACACTCGTGTAAGAATAACTACAAAGCCAGAATAGTAAATGCTGTTTAAAGACCTTGAATAAGTAGTTTAAAATCTTCCCACTGGGGGGAAAAAAAATCAAGCCCATATGATTTTGTAGGGCAACTTTCAAGGATCAAGTACTTCCTGAAAATTAGAAAAGAAGGAAATCTCCCAGACTCATTCTAACAAAATGAGACAAGGACAATCTGAAAAAGAGTAAAGACACAGGCCATCTTACTAATGATTACAGATAAAAAAAATTCTGAACAAAATATTGACATACCAAATTCAGTAGGACTTACAAAAAACACAGCAGTTTCAACCTTGGATTATCCTAGGGATGCACGGGTAGTTTAACACACGGGTGCTCAGGCCGTAGATTGGTACCAGTCTGTGGTCTGTTAAGTACCCAGCCGTACAGCAGGAGGTGAGCTGTGGGCCAGCGAGCATTATCACCTGAGCTTTGCCTCCTGTCACATCAGCAGCAGCATTGTTCTCATAGGAGCATGAACCTCAGCGTGAACTGCACATGCAAGGGATATAGGTTGCTGCTTCTTATGAGAATCTAATGCCTGATGATCTGAAGTGAAAAAGTTTCATCCCAGAACATCCCTCCCTGCCCTCCCCACCCACCCCATCTGTGGAAAACTTGTCCTCCACAAAACTGGTCCCCAGTGCCAAAAAGGTTAGGGACTATTGGTTTAACATATTAAAATCAATGACTATATTTACCATGTACACAAATTAAATGGGAGGCTGGGCACCGTGGCTCATGCCAGTAATCCTAGCACTTTGGGAGGCCAAGGAGGGCAAATTGCTTGAGTTCAGGAGCTCGAGACCAGCCTGGGCAACATGGCAAAAACCTGTCTCTACAAAAAAATACAAAAATTAGACAGGCACAGTGGCACATGCCTATAGTCCCAGCTACTTGAGAGGCTGAAGGGGGAGAATCACTTGAGTCCAGAAGGTAGAGGTTGCAGTGAGCTAAGATCACACCATTGCACTCTAACCTAGGTGACAGAGCGAGACTCTGTCTCAAAAAAAAAAAAAAAATGAAATAAAATAAATTGATAAAATTCAACACCCATTCATGATTAAAAAGCAAAAACAACTCTTAGCAAACTAAGACTAGATGAAATTTTCTTAACCTCATAAATGTTATCCACTAGAACCCTACAGCAAACATCTTTCTTATGGTAAAATATTAAAACAATTCTCTTTTAATTTAGGAGCGAGAAAAGATGCGCATCATCTCTGCTAACATTTAAAATAATACCTGCAAAGAAAGAGTTAGAAAAAAAGTGGGGAGCGGTATAAGGAAAAGAAAGACAGAGAAAGAGAGAGGGAAGGAAGGGAGAGGAGGAGAGGGGATTGGAGGGGAGGGGAATGAAGGGGAGGGGAGGGGAGGGGAAGGGAGGAGAGGGGAAGGCAGGGCAGGGCAGGGAAGGAAAGGGAAGGATCACAACTGGATAGCCTAGCAGAGAGGCAGCAAAGCTCTTGGTGAGCATGGAGCTTGGAAATCAACTGCCTGGGTTTAAGTCCTGCCTTCTGTGTTCAGATGGTAATTTGTGGCTTTGGGCTAATGATTTAATCTCTTTGTGGTTAATTTCCTTGTGAGTAAAATGGAGATGAAAAATGACCCTGCTTAAAAGGGCTGTTGTGATAAATATTTAGTGTTCTGAACAGTGCCTAGCACAGCATGCTATGTGGAATCATTTGCTTAGAAATAATAATAACATAAATTATACTGACAAATTAACAAGTTTTGTTAAGTGGTTGAATATAAGATCAATCTACAAAATCTATTGCATAAACTATATACCAGCAAAAGACCAGAACATATAAATTAGAAAAGAGATGCCATTTACAATAGCAATAAGATGTATAAGGTAACTAGGAATAAATTTAACATAGGTAAATGAATTCTCAGTGGAGATTTTTAAAATTTTTATTGAAAGACATAAAAGACAATCTAAATAAAAATAATGCTAATATATGACCTATAAAGATATCATCTGCCCAAAGTAATATATGCATTTTCAATCAAAATTACGACAGGGTTAATGAAAATGTGATGCTAAAAGTTAAATGGTAAAGCAAAGGCTCAAGATAGCCAAAATTCTCCTAAAGAAGGCCAGGCATAGTGGCTTATGCCTGTAATCCCAGCATTTGAGGAGGCCAAAGCAAAAGGATTGCTTGAGCCCAGGAGTTCAAGACCAACCTGGGCAACATAGTAGGACTTAGTTGCTACAAAAAATTAAAAAATTAGCCAGGCATGGTGGTGTATGCCTGTAGTCCCAGCTACTTGAGAGGCTGAGGTGGGAGGATCACTTGAGTCAGGGAGGTTGAGTCTACAGTGAGCCATGATCATACCACTGCATGCCAACCTGGGCAACAGAGTGAAACCCTGTCTCAAAAAAAAAAAAAAAAAAATTCTCCTGAAGAAGAACAGTAAGGAGCAGGGTACTCACTAGTTACTAAACGGGAGGTTATTGGCTCAGGAATAAAGACATTAAACAATGGACCAGATTACAGACCCTAAAAATAAACCTATCCATTTATAGAAATGTTATGTAAAACAACACGGGATTTTCTTTTTTTTTTTTTAATTATACTTTAAGTTCTAAGGTACATGTGCACAATGTGCAGGTTTGTTACATATGTATACATGTGCCATGTTGGTGTGCTGCACCCATTAACTCGTCATTTACATTAGGTATATCTCCCAGTGCTATCCCTCTCCCCTCCCCCCACCCTACGACAGGCCCCGGTGCGTAATGTTCCCCACCCTTGTCCAAATGTTCTCATTAGAACAGTAGATTTTCAATAAATAAAGCTGGGAAAATTGATTATCCATATGGAAAACGAAATTAGATTCCTACGTTATACCATCATAAAAATCAATCCCAGGTATCTTATTAATTTAAATATGAAAAGCAAAGCATTTGTACTTTAAAAAGAACATCAGAAGAATATCTTTCCGATCTTGGGGTTGAGAAGGACTTCTTACACCAGACACAAATAGTGCTGACCATAAAAGAATAATTAATACATTTGACTACATTAAAATTAATGTCCTGTTAATCACAAGACACTATAAAGATAAAAAAAATTATATTCTGAGAGAAGATATTTTCAGCACTTATAATCACAAATGAATTAGGATTAAGAGCCAAGATAGAAGACCCTTCCATCGAATCAACAAGAAAAAGATAAACACAATAACAGAAATCTGGGCAATAGGCATAAAGAGGCATTTCATAGATTAGGAAACATAAATAATGAATAAATACACGCACATATTCATTATTTAATTGCAGGCAGGAAAGTGCAACAGGGTTAATGAAAATGTGACTCTAGGGGGCTATATGGTAAAGCAAAGGCCTAAGATAGCTAAAATTCTCCTAAAGAAGGCCAGATTCAGTGGTTCATGCCTGTAATCCCAACATCTGGGGACACTGAGGCAAGAGGATTGTATGAGCCCAGGAGTTCAAGAACAACCTGGGCAACATAGTGGGGCCATGAGATGTACACCTGTACTCATCAGGTTAAACATTGAGAAGTCTGACAATATCAAGTGTTGGGGACTGGATGTGGTGGCTCATGCCTGTAATCCTAGTGCTTTGGGAGATGAAGGCAGGAAGATCACTTGAGGCTAGGAGTTCAAGACCAGCCTTGGAAAGGCCCCTACTCCACAATTTTTTTAAACTGGGCTGAGTATGGTGCCATGTGCCTGTAGTTCCAGCTACTTGGGAGGCTGAGGTGGGCAGATCACTTGAGCTCAAGAGTTTGAGGTTCCAGTGAGCTATGATCCCACCACTGCACTCCAGCCTGGGTGACGTGAGACTCCAACTCAAAAAATATCAAGTGTCAAGTGTTGGTGAATATATGAGGAATATTAGTCAGGGTTCTCCAAAGGAACAGAACCAATAGGATCTAGCTAACATATGTATATATTATATTTTATATAAAGATAGATATATGAAGAGATGTATTATAAAAAATTGGTTCATGTGATTATGGAGGCTGAGAAGCCCCACAATCTGCCATCTGCAAGCTAGAGACTTAGGAAAGTCAGTGGTTGAGTTCCAGCCTGAGTCCAAAGGCCTTAAAATGAGGAAAGCTGACAGTGTAAGTTCAAGTCTAGGCCTAAAAGCTTGAGAACCCGGAGAGCCAATGGTGTAAGTTCTAGTGTGAGAGCAGAAGAAGACTGATGTCTCAGCTCAATCAGTCAGGAAGAATCAGTAAATTCTCCCTTCCTCCACCTTTTTGTTCTATTCACGCCTTGAGTGAACTGGATGATGCCTATACAATGAATTGGCTGATGGGAAGGGCAATCTGCTTCATTTAGCCCGCCAATTCAAATGCTAGTATCATCCAGAAACACACTCACAGACACACCCAGAAATAATATTTAAACAAATATCTGGGTACCCCATGGCCAGTCAAGTTGATACATGTAACTAGCCATCACATGAGGCAGTAGGACTCTTGCATAGTGCTAGGAGGAGCATAAATTGGTACAATCAGTCTAGAACACAAACTGGCACCATCTTCTAAGTCTGAACAAGTATGTAACTTGCAATAAGTTTTTCAATCCCAGGAATACATCTTGAAGAAATTCTTGCAAATAGGTGACAAGTAACATACCCTAAAATGGAATATTCATGGTAGCATTGTTCACAAAAGCAAAAACATAGAAAAAATCAAAATGATCACGAACATAATAGATAAATTAACTGTGGTATATCCAACATTGCAAGATGTTATTTGGCAGTGAAAAGGAATAGACTACAGCTATATGAGTTACAGATTTTAAAAAATGAATTGCTGAATATATCATTTTTATAAAGTTCAAAGACAAGCAAAATTAAACCATATATTCTTTCTTTACAAATACATACATTTGATAAAGCAGTTTTAATAGTAAGGAAGTAATTCGCACAAATTCAGGAGAGTGGTTATGTTTGAATGTACGAGGAAACAAGATCTGGAAAGAATTTATAGAGAGCCTCTACAGACAGTGATTTCACTAGTCTTCTTATGCCTATGGTTTCTAACTATATATGTTAGACTATTTAGAATATATGTAACATGTATAGGATATATCTGTTAGAATACATATTTTTCTATTATCAAATAATGCATAATAAAACATTTAGAACAATGACAGAAATGACATATTTCAAAGATAGATAAAACATAAGCCAGGTGCGGTGGCTCACACCTGTAATCCCAGCACTTTGGGAGCCCGAGGCGGGTGGATCACAAGGTCAAGAGATCGAGACCATCCTGGCCAACAAGGTGAAATCCCGTCTCTACTAAAAATACAAAAATTAGCTGGGCGTGGTGGTGCACGCCTGTAGTCCCAGCTACTCAGGAGGCTGAGGCAGGAGAATCGCTTGAACCGGGAGGCGGAGGTTGCAGTGAGCCCAGATTGCGCCACTGCACTCCAGCATGGAGACAGAGCGAGACTCTGTCTCAAAAAAAAAAAAAAAAGAAAGAAAGATAAAACATGGTGATTTATCGCATTGATATGAGATGGAGCTAAAACAAAAAAGAACAAATGCTTTCAGCATACCTGCTTATGGAGTGACATTGACAAATATGAAATATCGAAAGGAAGATGATTAGGGGAGAATGAATTTGATTTAGGATGCGTTGTATTAGAGTTGATTGTGGATCTTCTGGAATATCTAAAATTTATCTAGAAATATAACTAGTTTGAGAGGTCTCTGTTTTGACAGAAAATTAGTGCCGCAGTTCGAGACCAGCCTGGCCAACATGGTGAAACCCCGTCTCTACTAAAAATACAAAAATTACCCGAGTGTGATGGTGTGCACCCATAATCCCATCTACTCAGGAGGCTGAGGCATGAGAATTGCTTGAACCTAGGAGGCAGAGGTTGCAGTGAGCTGAGATCGTGCCACTGCACTCCAGCCTGGGAAACAAGAGTGTGACCCTGTCTCAAAAAAAAAAAAAAAAGAAAGAAAGAAAGAAAAGAAAAGAAAAAAGAAAATTAGTGAATTAGTGCCACCATGACAGTATACATTGATAAAAGAAAGTTGAGATGAATATGAGGACCCATGCCCAAATTTAGGGGCTCATAAACTGCAAATGGAATCAATGAAGGAAGAAGGGAAAGAATAATCGGCCTATGTAAGCTCCAGGGTGATATAATGTCATAAAACCAAAGAGAGGACATAGTTGAAGAACCAGAAGACTGCTGTAGGGTCAAACACTTTAGAGAGCGGTAGGAGAATTGGATTTGAGATAGATTTTTCATTTGGCAAAATGGAAGAGAAGCAGAAAACTCAGAAGCACACATGTTAAAAGAGTCATGATAAATTTACGTAAATGTTTAGATTTTACAGTTGGTTATTTATAAAGTCAAGTGTATTACCTAACGAATCCACCTAATTTATCATCATAGTCCAAACAAGGCATCTAACTAAGCAAGTATGTTTTTTCCAAGCCATGCATTTTTTATTAGAATCGTCTTCACAAGCAGCAATATATTCACCATCATCCCGTTCCTAGAATATTTCTATTATCCCCAGACTTCATCTATGAGTTATATCATAGAGCATCTCTCCCTTTATCTCTGTCACCTGACCCAACTCTAAAGCTCTTTCTACACAATTCAGCTTTACCTCTGCAATCAGGTATCTATATTCACTATATTACTTGACATCCATTTTTGAATGACTGTAATATGTTGTCTTTCTTCCATGAGAGCATATAATGTTCTCCTACAAGCTTATAAAAATAATGTCTCTATTTCACATGTTTTTAATGATTGGTATATAGTACAATGGACACAATAAATATTTTTAGCTGATTTCTATTTCATATCCATGCTATTGCCCCCTCTGAGGGAGTTTTGTCAGCTTTCCACCAGCCACACCCCTTAATTCTTTCAGAACTCCAGTGCTGCCTGAGATTTCCTGGTTTAATCAGGCCAGTAGCCTATTCATTTGCCCACACACTTCCTACTTTCCAATCACTTAGTGCGATTTTGTCACAGTTGTGTTAATCCCATTTCTCCTTTATTGAGCATGCTTCTCCAGGAAATATTGCCATCATCACTCCCCACAAAATCTAGAAGGTCACTCCACACACCGTCGGGACATGTTGACTGAGTAATGCTGCTGAATACCTACAAAAAGAATAATTTTTCAATTCATTAACTTTTTGACTCAGTATAATGAAAGACATTAATTTGAAACATCTACAATTGCAATTGCCTCTAGTAAACTTTAATAACAATGTATTTATCAAAGTGTGATTCAATCACCTTGGGGAGAAAGAAAGCAGGAAATGAAGTTGAAACAAGTAAGTACCCTTCAGAGAAAACAAGCACTTGTTGACAGCTGACTAATTGAAGAGAAAGAAGGCATTCTTTTTTCAGGAACACAGGAGACTAAGATGAACAACAGACTGTCTCAGAGACAGGAAAAAAATAGTTCAGGAGGGAAATGAGAAAGAGATCACTAGTCCTTACCTCTTCAAAAAGGGATGATTAGTAGAAAATATTTTGTTATCGTTTAAGAACAAGAAATACAAATTTATCCTAGGACATAAAGACAAACACAAAAGGCATATAAACATTGTGTATTCTAGGATCCTCGTTTTCGTTCTTTGCATAATTTTTTAGTGGTTGTTCTAAGCATTGCAATATATATCCTTAATATTTCAGACTACTTAGAGTTAACATTGAATCAATTCATTTAAAATGTAGAAATCTTGCAAGGTATGAGTTCATTTACTCACCTTTTCATCCTTTTTGCTATAGTTGTCAAATGCATTACATTTACACACATTATAAATGCTATGATGCAATGTTATCATTTTCAGTGCTCTTTATTTTTTGCCCCGAAGACCTGATTTTCTATCTGATTGTATTTCTCTTCAACCTGAAGAACTTCTTTGGTATTTCTTATAGTACGTGTCCACTGGCTACATATACTTTTAGTTTTCTTTATCTGGAAATCTGTTTTACTTCACCATCATTCTTTTAGGATTATTTTCACTGGATATAGAATTTAATGTAGTTCTGAGTTTTGTTTTATTCTTTAAAGGTGTTGTTCCACTGTTTTCTGGTCTCCATTATTTTTCTGATGAGAAGACATCAATCATTCAAATCACAATTCCCTTATATGTAATGTGTCATTTTTCTCTGACAGCTTTCAAAATATCTTTAGTTTTCTGCAACTTGCTGACAATGTGCCAGGTGTGTGCAATGCAGTTCTGACATTACCTAGAGTGAGGTCAAATTTCACAAGTTAACGGTACAGTCTTCCATAAGAGCTCCCTTATTTTGTTTCAGGTAGTTAGGCATGAGTGGGGCACGTGAGGGCTCTCCCCCAGCCACTAGGAATGTCAGGTGACGGTTCAGCAATTATCACATTGACTCTCTAAAAGTGACAAATTGGTAGCCAGTGCAAGGGAGAGGCCATTTCCTGATGATCCACAGCTACTGCACTGAAGTATTCACTGAATATAGATGCCAGAGAGAAGGAACTTCCTGGGCATGCACATTAAGAGACAAAATGGCAGAGTATGACCTTCCAAGGGCACACCACCAGAAAAGGAAAAAAAGCCTCAGATCGGCATGTGTACAACTAAACACACCACACATGCTCACTTCCCAAGCGTAAGGAGTGCACTGCACATGCAGGCAGCCCACTCTAAGGGAAGAATCGTGGGAAAGGGGCCAACCTATAAAGTCCTAGGATCAAGGTAAAACACTGCACTTGTTCTTCAAGTTGCCTGATTGGATCTCTTCCAAGTGTACTTTCCTTTCTTTCCTGTTCTAATGCCTTCGTAATAAACTTCCACTCCTGCTCTGAAACTTGCCTCAGTCTCTTTTTTTTTCTGCTTTATGCCCCTCCATCAAATTCTTTATTCTGAGGAGGCAAGAACTGATGTTGCTGCAGACCTGTACAGATTCATCGCTGGTAACTCAGATACCTTCCACCAGTAACACCTTCAGAAACTAGTTGCAAGCCCAGGGTTCCTAGGTCCTTGTTCTTCTGACCGACTGTCTACAAATTCAGGCATTCTCATTGCCCCGTCAGGTTCTGTAATCTGCTAGAAATCACTCACAGTACTCAGGAAAGTATTATACTTATAGTTTTATTATAAAGGATATAGATCAGGACCAGAAAATGAAGAGACCCAGAGTGCCGTCTGGAAGGTTCCAAACACAAAGCTTCTGTGTCCTAAGAACATTACTTTTCTAAGTCATTAATATATAATTGCCAATCACAGAAGCTCACCTGTGCCTTGGTGCCCACAATTTTTTCTGGAGTTTTTTTTTTTTTTTTTTTTTTTTTGACACACAGTCTCACTCTGTTACCCAGGCTGGAGTGCAGTGGCATGATCTTGGCTCACTGCAGCCTCTGCCTCCTGGGTTCCAGTGATTCTCCTACCTCAGCCTCCCAGGTATCTGGGATTATAGGCACGCACCACCATGCCCAGCTGATTTTTGTATTTTTAGTAGATATGGGGTTTCACCATGTTGGCCAGGCTGGTCTTGAACTCCTGACCTCAGGTGATCCACCCACCTCGGCCTCCCAAAGTGCTGGGGTTACAGGTGTGAGCCACCACACCCAGCCTGGAGTTTTGTTATACAGGCATGATTGATTGAATTGTAACTGAAACATCAGGGGTTTGGTCTAGGTCCTGCTGCTCGTTGCACAGAAAGCCAGTCACTGAGACAATCATTATTGCCAAGGAAGAAGACTTTAATGGGGTGCTGCTGCCAAGGAGATAGGAGATCAGTCTCAAATCCATCTCCCCCACCAACTAAAATTAGGGGTTTATTTAGCAGGAAAGGAACATAATTATGTGTGGAAAAGCAGGAACTCAGGTGGGGTAAGAAACCAATCGTGATGAATGAGGGGCTTGAACTCTCATTGTCTGGTGAGTTTCAGTTCTTTCATACTTTATTTATTTATTTTTTTTTGAGACAAGATCTCACTCTGTTGCCCAGGCTAGAGTGCAGTGGCACAATCACCACTCACTGCAGCTTCACCCTCCTGGACTCAAGCAATCCTCCCACTTCAGCCTCCCGAGTAGCTAGGACTATAGGTGCATGACACCATGCCCAGCTAATTTTTGTAGTTTTTGTAGAGATGAGGTTTCACCACATTGGCCAGGCTGGTCTCAAACTCCTGGGCTCAAGCAATCTGCCCTACCTTGGCCTCCTAAAGTGCTGGGGTTACATGTGGGAGCTACTGTCCCTGGCATCTTCGATGCTTTTTGAGAGGCCTGGGGGTCCTTTCCTGAGGAACTCAGATAAAAGATAGGTAAGTTTCAAGCTTTAAGACCAGAAGGGTCAATTTCTATATTTATCCAAAAAAAACCATCTAGGGGTCTGTTGTGTCAGTTTCAGAATCATTGGTCACATGATTGAACTGAATCCCCAGCCCTCCCCAGCCCCACCACCCACCATCCACCACCTACCATCCTACCAAGAGGTACAGCTTATATCACATGTAATAACATAGTTTGTCATTCTGATATGGTCAGCCCCCAGCCTGAGTCATCTCATTTGCATAAACTCGAGTGTGATCCCAAGGGCCCATCAAGGATAAAAGACAATTCTATCACTCCAAAAAATTCCAAGGATTTAGAGGTCATCTCCCAGGAACCAGGGACAGAGGTCAAATTCTTTACAACAGTGTGGTTTTCTTCATATTTATCCAACTTCTTGGGGTTTGCTGAGCTTCTTTTTATTGTTTTTAAGACAGGGTTTATCCTGTTGCCAGGTGGGACTGCAGTGGCATAATCAGAGCTCACTGTAGCCTCAAACTCCTGGGCTCAAGCAATCCTCCTGCCATAGACTCTCAAGTAGCTAGGACTACAGGCATGCACCACTACACCTGACTCATTATTTTTAATTTTTTGTAGAAACAGGGTCTTGCTTTGTTGCTCAGGCTTGTCGTGAACCCCCATTGTATCTTGGAAGTAACTAACTTCTTTTGTATTTTACAGGCTCATAGGTGGAAGAGACTTGCCTTGTCTCAGATGAGACTTTAGACTTTGACTTTTAAGTTAATGAGAGAATGAGTTAGACTTTGGGGGACTGTTGGGAAAGCAAGATTGTGTTACAAAATGTCAGAAGGACGTAAGATGTGGGAGGGGCCGGGGGCAGAATGAGATTTGAAAGGGGCTAGGGGTGGAATAATATGGTTTGGCTCTGTGTCCCCAAGTAAATCTCATGTTGAATTATAATCCTCTATGTTGAAGGAGGGGCTTCATGGGAGATGACTGGATCATGGGAGCAGACTTCTTCCTTACTGTTCTTGTTTTGTTTTGTTTTTGAGATGGAGTCTCGCTCTGTCGCCCAGGCTGGAGTGCAGTGACGCGATCTCGGCTCACTGCAAGCTCCACTTTCCGGGTTCACGCCATTTTCCTGCCTCAGCCTCTGGAGTAGTTGGGACTACAGGCGCCCGCCACCACGCCCGGCTAATTTTTTTTTTTTTTTTTTTTTGACTTTCAGTAGAGACGGGGGTTTCACCGTGTTAGCCGGGATGGTCTCGATCTCCTGACCTCGTGATCTGCCCGCCTCGGCCTCCCAAAGTGCTGGGATTACAGGCGTGAGCCACCGCGCGCGCCCGGCCCCTTACGGTTCTTGGAATAGTGAGTGAGTTCTTATGAGATATGGTTGTTTAAGGTGTGTAGCATTTCCTCCTTTGCTGGATCTCTCTCCTGCTCCACCATGTGAAGATTTGCCTGCTTCCCTTTACCTTCCACCATGATTAAGTTTCCTGAGATCTCCGCAGCCATGCTTTCTACACAGCCTATGGAACTATGAGTCAATTAAATCTCTTTTGTTCATAACTTACCCAGCCTCAGGTAGTTCCTTATAGCAATGTGAGAATGGACTAATACAGGAAGGAAATTCTGTGGAGCACAGCTGCAGCTGAATTGGAACAGTACAAAATTGCCACAGTCCTGATCTTTTTTTTTTTTGAGACGGAGTTTCTCTGTCTCCTCGGCTGGAGTCCAGTGACGCGATCTCGGCTCACTGCAAGCTCCGCCTCCCGGGTTCACGCCGTTCTCCTGCCTTAGCCTCCCCAGTAGCTGGGACTACAGACGCCTGCCACCACGCCCGGCTAGTTTTTTGTATTTTTAGCACAGACGGGGTTTCACCGTGTTAGCCCGAATGGTCTCGATCTCCTGACCTCATGATCCACCCGCCTCGGCCTCCGAAAGTGCTGGGATTACAGCCCTAAGCCACCGCGCCTGGTCCACAGTCCTGATCTTTAGCAAACATACCATGATAAAAAAGAGAGTGATTAACCCTGACGCCACCATAGACCTATTTAAAAAGATACGAAGTGAGGTTTCAGGTATTTAAGACCTACAGAATGTAAATTCAGGTATTTAAGACCTACTGAATTACAAAATAATTCAATAAACTCAATTTTCTGGTTCTGACCACTTAACAACTCCACCTGAAATTCTCAGACATTATGACTAGCACTAGCATGGCAATTTTCATTTTTTGGGGGGGGCTACTCTTTTTAATAAAATGCTGGGCTGGATAGCTTTGACTCAATGGTAATTCCTATGTGACTTTGTAAATAAAATGGGCAAGATTACTCAATTTTATGTCCTAATTCTGCTATAGCCTTTTATATTTAGCTTCATAGTAATATTCTCTATGTAATCTTTGTTTGCTTTCTTGTTGCAACACTTTAATATCTTCGAAGGAAGGAATATAAAATTGATGTAATTATTGGTTTTTCTCCTGTGTGAACTGTAAGTTAATTTCCATACATTGTCTTAATGTCACTTTCTTTTAACAAAAGAGTTGAGCTTCAAGTCAGTGACAAGTAAATAAAGAACATAAGATTTTAAAAAATAACAAAAAAGAGTGTTCATCAGCTAATAAGACACATTTTTTCTTTGTTAAAAGATAAAACTACATTTCATCTATGAAAGAATTTTCTGTCAAATCTTACATGGCAAGATTGACAACAGTAATATTTTTTTCTAAAATGAAAAACATTTTCAAATGAGAGATGAACTCCTTAATAAAGATGTAATCAGTCTTGTCAGGGAGAGGATTTACACAGTATGTAAAGAGAAGTTCAAATTTGAAATTAATGGCACATGAGAGCAGTTCTCATAGTCCAAGATCAGTCCTCAGACATTTACTTGAAGGATTATTATTTCCTTTACATTTTGGAAGAAAAAAGTATAGAAGAGGTAGGAATAAATATCAGTTATTATAATAGAAAGGTTTTAAAGAGAAAAAGAATTCATACTAACATCTTCTCCAGCTCACCTATACTATTAGCTAAAAAGAGAAATGACAAGAGTTTCAGATCATGCTGAGAAGCAAGAAAGAATAGAAAATAATGTGTCACATTCAATTTCAGCCTGTAATTTCATATTTCCCCTAAAAGGAAATATCTCAGGATACTGAATTACAAGTTCTAGCTAACAGATCGAGATGAAGCAGATGCTTTATACGAAGTAAGGTGCCAGACCCAAACTCAAATTTTTAAAGGAAATAATCACAAAATTCTTAGACCTCTTAGGTTTTCCACTCCCAATGAGAATGGAATAGAGGGTGCCTGATCTCTTTCTTCATGCTCATTTGGATGGGCTGGGGCCTCCACCAAGTCTACTGATACTGCTTGTTATGTTATTCCTGAAGTGGTAAGGCATAATAACTGCATTCTGATTCATGTCCAGGGAAATCAAGAGATGGAGAAATTGGCCCACCAACCACTTTGGTGGTAAAGGAGGAGAGTTTCCTTTGTGATTGGCCCGCACTCCTAAATTTGCCCAAGTAAAATCTACATGAGTGTTTCCCACCACTTGGAGGTGGATTGCATATAAGGGTGAGTTCACCTTGGATTCAGTCCAATAGTGCTACTGAAAGAAATCAAGGGGGTCCCCATTCACAGGGATGAAATCTAGGTGTATGCCGGATTGCTGGAGGTAGTAAGGGCGGAGAGATTCTAAAGCCACCACTCAAATAGAGACCCGTCCACTAGGGAACCAGAGGTGAGAGACTTCAATGATGGGACTCAAGTGCCCACAAAAGCACTATGAGAGAGTTACCCTAAATATCTGCCAGTTCCAGGAACTCAAATCTGGCCCACCAAAGACAAGTTAAAGTAAGCATTTCCATATTACCTTTCTCTTCTTCCCTCCAATGCTCCAAATCTAAAGTGCCCTGAAGCTATGGTAAGCTGGCATCTAAAATCAGCACTAGCTGAAGAAAAGAAAAGACATAACTTTAAATTGAGAATTTCAAATATTATACAGAAACCAACACTCTAATTTCTGAATCTAGGAAGTGTTTTGGGCCTTAAAAGGTCTTTAGGACTGCTCATTATCTACATGTGAGCAGAAAATCTTGGAACTCAAATTTAATGATGGGTAAAAGCTTCCACCACTGAAAAGATTTAAGACATAATGAGAGAACAAAAAAAAAAAAAAAAGTTTTATTAGGATTTATGCTTAGGGCTTCTTCAATGTAAAAGTAATGTAAAAATCACCCTCACATAAACCTTCTACCAACTCCATCCTATCAGGCTCCCTAGAGAAAACAACTTGTTCTTTACTCTCTCTAAATAAGGACTTAGCCTCTCCTTTGTTCATCAGAAACCTTATTAACATTTTTCTTAGACCTCGGTGGTGATCAGCAGGTGATGCTTAGGTATAAGCATATGTATAGGAATATATGCTTGGTGGCTTTTTTTCCCCAACATTTGTTACATACTGAGGTTTTGGTATATTTTTTTTCTTACCAAGAATTAGATTTAAAATTTACATAAAATCAAAAGTTACAGGGATTATACTATCTTTTGATATGTTCATTTTTTTCTCCTTTGTTAGCATTTAGGGCATACCCTCATAACTCCAATTGCCTCACTAGTAGACATTTCCCAGTCAAATAAGATATGGCCTGAGGAAACGGCCCAGTAAGTATAATTTTACTGAAATAAGAACAGAAACAAAGTACTAGTGGGTTGATGAATAAATGGGAAATACGGAAATAGATATAAGAAATGAATACCAAAATTTCTGGAAGCTCCACAGTAACCAAATGAGGAATTCGGTGCTATTGCAAGAACTAGATTGAATGAAAAAAATAAAGTTAAAGGCCAAATATAATTATTACAGACCTAATTTTAAAAAATTATGACTCTTTTAAGTGCTTACGATGCTTTAAAAATGTTTTAAAAATCTATATTTTTATGTTCTATGTAACTCACATAAAATGAGTTCTCATTAAACTTCATTTTTACTTATACAACCATGTCTTCCAATAAGTACATGTTCTATACCTTCTCAGAGTATACTCTCTGTTATGTGTTGTAGGTAGAATATACAATGGGAACAATTGTGCTCAGTTACTATTCTGCCCAATGCTGCAGCTTACCATGTATAGAGTGATAGTCTATAATACATGCATAGGACAATGACTAACATATTCTTACAATATCTCCTTTGAAGGGGAATACTCTTATTAATTTATGATGTGGTAGTAATAAATACTTAACACATGAACACACTAATATAAGCACTGATTTCATTATTTTATTTATTTATTTATTTAAAGACAGTCTCACTCAGACTGGAGTGCATTGGCATCATCATGGCTTACTGCAGCCTCAACCTTCTGGGCTCAGGTGATTTTCCCACCACAGCCTCACAGGCAGCTTAGACTACAAGTGTGTGCCATCATGCCCAGCTAATTTGTTGTGTTTTTTGTAGAGACAGGGTTGTGCCATGTCGCCAGGCTGGTCTCAAACTCCTGGACTCAAGAGACCAACCTGCCTTGGCCTCCCAAAGTGTTGGGATTACAGCTGTGAGTCACTATGCCTGGCCTCTTCTTTTTATTTCTTATTCATATTATCTAAGAATTCTAATTTACTGTCAGTGGTTATTGCTTTATGAAATCTCAGTAACAAGAAGCAAAGAAAATGAGTTCGGTAAGTGAGAATCCTGAATACATTACCAACTTTTCTGCTCATAAGTCCTCTTGTTTGAACAAACAGGAAGCATTATCATGAAAGTCTCTTCTGATAATTCCACTGCCATTCTTACATCTATCAATGATTGAAATAAAGTATAAAAAATGAGACTAACCAATGACTAATAGGATAGTAGAAGACCCTTAAAATAGTTTTATTCCTCTAGTACAGGTGGTCTTAAATGGGGGTCTTAAAAAAATGATTCTAATAATTCTCAAGATTTCTAGAAATGCTTCTTAAAAAGTAACCTTTACGTTATATCCTTCAAATTAAAAGCAAAGTGCCTTAACAGCGAAGCAAAATCATGTTCCATAGGAATAAATTTCCTCCACTCATTATGAATACAGGTATCAGAAAGATTAAAATTTGCTTCTTTCTGTCACTGACACAGCTACTCTGCTTATTCTTGCTTAGTTATTTCAGTACCCATGACAGTGTTCCAGCACATAGCTGAGTATGTGGGACAAATTCAGAACACAGAAATTATTATATTAATGCATGAATAAATGAATGAATAGTTGAAGTGTAAGTTCCTAGGAAGAAAGGCAATAAGATAAATCCACTTTTTTCCCCTCACATAGGCCTTGTTTGAAGACAATAATTACATGGCCTGAGGCCCTCTCTTTGACAATACTTCATTTTTACTTAAAGAGGTCTTACCTGGTATGTAAACCTCATTTGTTTGATCCATTTAACTTCATCATTTGGGAGATATAATGGTTCTCAGACTTGTAATATTTTGATGGCATGAAACTAAAAGAATATTTGATTTGTTACATCTGAAGGATTATAAGGCTAATGAGTAAGAATAACTCAGTGCACCACTTCAGGTGATTCGTATGCTATAGGAGTTAGCAATGTAGTTCTTGTCTTTCGTTTGAATAAATTAATATTCCTAGAGTATCTACTGAGTACAAGGCCTGAGCCAGATGGAACTTGTTAGGGACTCTTGAACAAGCAGAACCAAAAGTATGATAGACAAAAGGTAGAAATCTAATTAAAAGCAGTTGAGATGATGACACAAGATCAATTGAAATAATCTGCAAAGCCCAGAATGAAGTTAGACACTTTTCATTTTAGTCTGCTGACAAAATTAAGCAATATAACATCACAAAATATTAGATTTGTTAATTACATATTTGTCTATTTTATGCTTAAGTGTATCTACATTAAATGTTAGATTAAATGCAACGTGGTGTTAGCATTAGACCCTGGAGTAAAGTCGTAGCTGAAAAACCTGTGAAAGCAAATAGTCTGTAGTTTAGTTAATAATATTCTAGCAATATTAATTTTTTTAGTTTTGAACAATGGTTATAAAAGATGTTAACATTCGGGCAAACTGGATAAAGATTACATGGGATCTATTCTGGCTATTTTTGTAACTTCTGTAAATTAAAAAGTACTTCAAAATAAAATTATTTAAAATTGTAATTAGAACAACTCTATATTAAATTTTTTTCGTAACCCTCATTATTTTGTGTATATATGTATCTATCTATCTATAGATACATATATATATATATTTTTTTTTTTTTGAGACAGAGTCTCTCTCTGTCGCCCAGGCTGGAGTGTAGTGGCACTATCTCGGCTCACTGCAACCTCCGCCTCCCAGGTTCACGCCATTCTCCTGCCTCAGCCTCCTGAGTAGCTGGGACTACAGGTGCCCGCTACCACGCCCGGCTAATTTTTTGTATTTTTAGTAGAGACGAGGTTTCACCGTGTTAGCCAGGATGGTCTCCATCTCCTGACCTCGTGATCCGCCCGCCTCGGCCTCCCAAAGTGCTGGGATTACAGGCGTGAGCCACTGCGCCTGGCCTGTGTTAAAATATTTTTAAAACCAAATTGTGAGTCATGTCGATGGCTTATTTGGGACTTTATTCAAGACTCTTTAGTGCCACTGACTTTAATGGTTTGCCCATACATCAAACTGAGCAACCCTAGGGAGGCATTCCTTCCTCTTCATGGCAGAAGTAGTAGTATTTTCCAACAATGACTTCTGCCTTAGGTCTGAATAGTGTCCTAAACATTTTGCCTCATGTTCATTTTAGCTGCACATTTTGAAGGGGACAGTTTTCAGTTACACAATGTTTATTTTACTATCTGGTAACGAGAGTTACAATAAATACTTCAGGCTCTGACCACATTTTGTCAGAGGTAAATATTATGCTTTCTTCTTTGTTTACAGTACACAATGATCCTCATCATTTTGAGATATTTCTATATCAATCTCCCATCTTTCTTTTTTTTAGTTGCTGTGATCATTTCCCCATGTATATGTTATGTGAAAGAAAAGAATTTCAGATTGTGTTCACTAACAAGAAATAGGCATTGGAAAATAAGTACATTGGGCTCAATACTATTCTGACACAATAGGAAAACCTAGTAAGATAGTAATCTTAATGGTAGCAAATGTTATTAACATTAACTTAAAAACATCTACACAGCAACAACCTAATGTTCATATTAATGAGAGGTAGGAACACTGATGGTAATCAACATCTGTTGCTGGTGTTAATATTCAACATTAAAGTAATCCACAGAGGGAAAATACAACTACTGCAGGTTAAATGACAACTACAGCTTTTCTGCTTGGTGGTTGTAAGCAGAAGGTCCAGTAGCAGCAAAGTAATCAAGACAGGGGGTTTTCACATCATGTCTTTCCAAATAATCACTGTCCTAAGTGAGAGGTGGAAGACACTGTCACATTGAGGTATTAGTCAGTTTTCACAGTGCTATAAAGAACTGCGCAGACTGGGTAATTTATAAAGGACAGAGGCTTGACTCACAGTTCTACATGGCTGGGGAGGCCTTAGAAAACTTATAATCATGGCAAAAGGGGAAGCGGAAACAAGCACCTTCTTCACATGGCAGCAGGAGAGAGAAGAACGAAGGAGGAACTTCCAAACACTTAGAAAACCATCAGCTCTTGTGGGAACTCCCTCACTATCAGGAGAGCGGCCAGGGAGAAACAGCCCCACATGATCCAATCACTTCCCTACCTCCACAGTGGGGATTACAAATGAAGATGAGATTTGGGTGGGGACACAGAGCCATATTGCATCTAAGTATGAAAGGATTCTAGGATTTATTAGTTTGGGTTGTTAAGAGTTATACGGCTGGGAGCGCTGTGCAGGGCCGTTTACTTCAGCTGCATACATTTTTTTCGCTGCATGAGGTGCTGGGAAGAGCTACTGTCTTCTGGTCCTGAAAAGTAATCAAGACAGAGAGGGATTTTTCACATCGTGTCTTAATTCTCACAAAGGCACGCTTCAATTGACGGATAAAAACCCGTCTTCCCGACTCCAAGAAGCTACTTTCTGCCAGTTGAAAACAAGCTTCTTTCTCTTACTGCACAGGAGAGTCCTCTTACAGATCTCTGATCCTGACATTATTTTCAATAAAATTTTGTGCGGCCGCAAGTTTTAAATTCATGGTCTCCTGGAAGCTTTGGCTGGAGACTACTCAGCGCGCCACTGAATTAACGGCTTTTGGGGGTTCTTTTTTCCCCGTTGAGTTTTTGTGTCTTTTACGCGTTTGGTTTTACGGTCCGTTGGAGGTTTTTTCACGCTGAGCGTGAAGATTCTTAGTTTCCTCAATTAGCATAAAAGCTGTTCCAAGGTTGCTGAGTCTTCAGTTCCATTCCATTCAAAATGTTAATTCCTGAGACACGCAACCTGCGCCCTACTGTCCTTTGTCCCACGGCTTCTCGACATTATCTCTGTGTTTTAATAGATAAAACGCCTTCTCTCCCCACCCGTGGGGTGCAACGCATAGGGAATGGGGCTGGTGGCGCCCGAGAGCAACACACAACGCATGCGCCAGTCCGCAGGTGTGGGCGGAGGAGAAATCGCGTCGGCGGCCAGGGATGACGTAAAAAGTCCGCGCTGTATTGCGGTTTGTGCCGCTTCCGCAAGGTTTTCTGGCCTGTTGCAGCCATGGTGCATCGCAGTTGCGTGTTGTTCAGAAAGGTCCGTGCGGGTCCCCTCAGCGCTGACGGCTCTGGTTCTCGCTTGCTCCCCTGTCTCTCCACTACTTTCTTCTTGGCGGCCCCTTGCTTGCTTGGTTTTCCCATAGACTTCTCCGCCCCTCCTGTAGTCGCGCTTTGTCAGTAAGCAGTGACAATGGTGTGTGTACCTGGCGTGGTTTGGACGGTTGTTTGGGGGCAGGGGCAGGGTCTGAAGTTCTTTAGAGACATCGTGTGCACGTGGCATGAGGAACTGGGATACCTGCCTGCTGTGGCCCAAATGTTGTGGTGGTTTTTTCTTCCTTTAAGTAATGTCCTCAGCCTGTTTTTATATATTTCTCCTTGAGTGCACTGTTTAAGGTTTTTCTAATGGATTTTTATGAAGACACGAAAGCGTGTAATTGATGTGCCTTCTTGCAGAACATTTTAGGTCGATTTTTGTGTGGTGTCGGTCTTAAGAATCGTTTCCGTAAAAATTTACAACTGCTTTGAATTTTTATTTTTTAAATCTTATCCTATTAGTAATGTTTTTTGAAACGTTGCCTGCGTCATGTTTGGCCATTACTTTATTTCTAACGACCAGAGTAAAATACTCCTTTTAAATGAGGCTCCTAAGCCCCTGAATCTGATTACTAGAGCAGGAAAAAAGTGTTACGTATTTAATGGAAACTGTAGAAACTCTCCTCGAGTATATCAGAATAGTCAATATTTCAACTTTTTTGAAAAAAAAAATCGCATTTGTTTTTTATAATAGCTATCCTAAATGACTAGAGATGTGGATTATGAATTTAAGAAATTACTCCATAAGTTATTTTAATAGCCTAAGAGGTTGATACGTAAGTCCTTTACCTACAAGAAGTTCTTGATTTAGTGAAGGAAACAGGTAAACACTAAATGTAGCGTAAGATTTATAAAGGTGTAATAATAGAGATACAATCAAATTGCTGGGAGAGCCAGCAAAGTCAGAGAATTGATTAGAGGAATTTAGAAAGACGTTAGAAAATATGACATTTAGGTGGATTTATGATAGGAAAAATGAATGACGTTCTAAGTAGAGGAAAAGCAAGAGCAGAATGGCATGTAGAAATGGCGGTATTTCATGTAGTACAGAGCAAAGAGGAAAAGAGGAAGGGGCAAATGAAAAGGATACAGGAAGGAACTAGGCATGGTAGGTGAGCCTATTGTTCTTGCTACTTGGGAGGCTGAGGTGGGAGGATCCCTTAAGGCTGGGAGTTCAAGACCAGTCTGGGCAACATAGCAAGACCCCATCTTTAAAACAGTCAGGGTGGTGTGGTGCCTGTAGTCCCAGCCATTCGGGAGGCTGAAGTGGGAGAATTGCTTGAGCCCAGGAGTTTGAGGCTGCAGTGAGCTATGATAGTGCCACAGCACTTGAGCCCAGGCAACAGAACCAGACCCTGTTTCAAAAACAAACAAACAAAAAGATACCAGAAGGGTATTTTAGTAGCTTTGGATATACAGTTGACCCTTGAAGAACATGGGGGTTAGAGGTGCCCCCGCCACAGTTGAAAATCTTCCTATAACTTTCAACTTCCCCCCAAAACAACTACTAATAATCTGTTGGCTGGAAGCCTCACTGATAACATAAGCAGTCAGTTGACACATGTAAAATATATATATAGTGTATACTGTATTCTTAAAATAAATTAAGCTAGAGAAAAACTGTTACTAAGGAAGTCAGAAGGAAGGGAAAATCTATTTACTGTTCATTAAATGGAAGTGAATTGTAAAGGTCTTCATCCTTATAGTCTTCATGTTGAATAGACTGAGGAGGAAAAGGAGGAGTTGGTCTTGCTCTCTTGGGTGGCAGAGGCAGAAGGGGTGGGGGTGGAGGAGGTGGAAGGGGAGGCAAGAGAGGCAGACACACTATGTGTAACTTTATGGAAGTACATGATAATTTCTGTCATGCTTTTGCTTTTCTCTTTCCCCCAAAAAAATGTTTCTATAGGGTACCAATACCTCTCCCACCATTTGCTTTGGTTTCAGTGCCTGTTCACAGAAGGATCCATGTCGTAAAAGAAGTCGAAAGCAGTCCTGAATAATAGGAGCTCTTCTGCTAGATTATCTAATGTTAGTTTTTCTGGTAGTTTATTCTGTGTTTTCTTCCTTGTTATCTGGCACTGGATCTGAAGCACTCATCAAGCTGTCTTCTGTTAATTCCTCTGGTTTGGTGTCTGTTAGCTCTTGAGTTTCTTCAAGATCCATATCTTGAAGTCCTTTACCCACTTTCCTGCCGTTTTTGGCATATTCACAGTCTCTTTCATGATTTCCTTGATTGGCTCTTTTGTAAATCCTGTGAAGTTATAACACAACACAACACCTGGACAAAGTTTTCTCCAGCACGAATTTACTGTTTTGGGCTTATGGCTTTCATGGCTTTTTCAATAACAATGGCATCTTCAATGATGCAATACTTGAGATTTTCCTGAAGTTTTCTCTGTTGGTGTTCTTTTCCATAGTTGACAATCCTTTTCATAGAAAATCATGTTTAATAAGCCTTAAAGGTCCTTGCAACCCCGTGATCTAGAGGCTGATTTAGAGACATTGTGTTTGGGGGCAAGGACACCACTTCAGTGCCTTTGGTGTTGAACTCCTGGGGTTCTGGGTAGCGGGGAGGTGGGGCCCTGTCCAATAGCAGAGGAACTTTATAAGTCAGTCTTGTATTGGGAAGGTACTTCCTGACTTCAGGGAGAAAGCATCCATGGAACCAATCCAGAGAAAAGATTTTTGTTCTCTAGGCCTTCTTATCCAACAAAGACTGGCAGCTGATGTTTATCTTTCCCTTTCAAGATTGAGGGGTTAGCAGCTTTATAGATAAGGACAGTCCTGATTACAAACACAACTGCATTTGCACAATACAGTAGGGTTAGCCTATCCCTTCCAGGCTTAAATCCTGGTGCTCACTTCTCTTCCTTACTAATGTCTTTTGTAGCATGTTTTCCAGAATAGGGTACTTTGATCAGTATTAGCAACCTGATTGGGGAGATATTCTTTCTTCTCAGTGATTTTCTTAATGGCATCTGGGAACTCATCTGCTGCCTCTTAGTTGGCAGAACCTGCTTCGCCTGTTATCTTGATATTTCTAAAGCCAAAGCCAAAGCTATTTCTTCTTCTTCTTTTTTTTTAAATTATACTTTAAGTTCTAGGGTACATGTACACAACGTGCAGGTTTGTTACATAGGTATACATGTGCCATGTTGGTTTGCTGCACCCATTAACTTGTCATTTACATTGGGTATTTCTCCTAATGCTATCTGTCCCCCAGCCCCCAACCCCATGACAGGTCCCGGTGTGTGATGTTCCCCCCATGTCCCAAGTGTTCTCATTGTTCAGTTCCCACCTATGAGTGAGAACATGCGGTGTTTGGTTTTCTGTCCTTGTGATAGTTTGGTCAGAATGATGGTTTCCAGCTGCATCTATGTCCCTGCAAAGGACATGAACTCATCCTTTTTTATGGCTGCATGGTATTCCATGGTGTATATGTGCCACATTTTCTTAATCCAGTCTATCATTGATGGACATTTTGGTTGGTTCCGTCTTTGCTGTTGTGAATAGTGCCACAATAAACATACGTGTGCTTGTGTGTTTATAGTGGCATGGTTTATAATCCTTTGGGTATATATCCAGTAATGGGATGGCTGGGTCAAATGGTATTTCTAGTTCTAGATTCTTGAGGAATCCCCACACTGTCTTCCACAGTCAAACCTCTTTCTAAAATTACCAAATTATCCTTTGCTGGCAATTAATTCTTTAGCTTTAGATCCTTCACATTCCTTTTGCTTTTAAGTTGTCATATAGTAACTTTACTTTTTCTTGAATTGTAGTAGTCTATGTTTTTAAAATAGCAATCCTGCATCTACATAAAAAGTTGCATTTTTAATACAAGATAAAAAGTTAATTCAGAAAAAGTGCAAGGTTTTCACACCTTTTGGCATAGCTGCTGCAGTGGCTTCATGAATTTTTTTCTTTTTTTACATTGATTCTTATTCTGGATTCATTTATCTTGAAATAGCAGGCCATTGCAGCTATAGATTTTAGTCTGTGGTACTTGTCAAGCAATTCATCTTTTTATTGTAATGTCATGACTTTACTTCTTGGGAGCACCGCCAGCATCAGTAGTGGCACTTTGTATGGGTTCCATGGTGGTGTTCAGGTTTACAGTATAGCGCTAAACATGATGAAAAATGCAAGAGAACTGTGAGAGATTACTTTTTACTGACTTACAAAATGTACTGGCAAGATGAACTGCTCATGGGGAGATGATTAGCATCACATGGCCTTTTAAGTGGCAACTTGGGGCACTTGAGCTCACGGGATAGCTACAGGAGGTAACTACGAAATTATTACAGTATTCCAGGATGTACTACAGTTAATTTTATGCAGTTATGATTTAATACTTCATTTTTACATTTGCTTACATTTCTCTTGACTGCAAATGCTGCCATGTAAGATCTGTAAGTGTGTGTGTAAGTTTTGATAAATTTTAAGTTTTTATAATAGATGTGTGGCCAGGTGCAGTAGCTCATGCCTGTAATTCCAACACTTTGGGAGGCCAAGGCAAGAGGATTGTTTGTGGCCAGGAGTTTGAGACCAGCCTGGGCAACATAGCAAGACCCCATCTGTAGTTTTTAAAAAATTAAGATAGATATGTGTATATTTTATGGAAGTAAATGACAAAATAGGTTAATATCTATATATTTTGTGCACTCATAGCACAACTTTTCTTAATTTTTTTTCAATATTTCCAATCTATGTGCCTTGTAAGTTTTTTCAAACTGTTGCAAAGCTCAAAAAAATTTTCTAATATATTTATTGAAAAATATCTGTATATAAGTGGACACACACAGTTCAAACCAGTGTTGTTCAAGGGTCAACGGTAGTACTAAGAATTTTTTACTTTATTTCATAAGCATTTTTTTTTTTTTTTTTGAGACGGAATCTCGCTCTGTCACCCAGGCTAGAGTGCAGTGGCTTGATCTCGGCTCACTGCAAGCTCTGCTTCCCAGGTTCATGCCATTCTCCTGCCTCAGCCTCCCGAGTAGCTGGGACTACAGGTGCCCGCCACCACGCCTGGCTAGTTTTTTTGTATTTTTAGTAGAGACGGGGTTTCTCCGTGTTAGCCAGGATGGTCTCGATCTCCTGAACTCGTGATCCGCCCGCCTCGGCCTCCCAAAGTGCTGGGATTACAGGCGTGAGCCACCGCGCCCGGCTCATAAGCATATTTTTAATGCATGGTTTTTGAGTAAAGGAGAAACATGATTAGAGATCAGATCAATTTCAGAAAAATAGTTCAGGCAACAAGTTGGAGAATGCAATAAGGAAAAAATGCCTAAACACTGAAAGGAGCTCACGTGGTGCAGGTACTAGGGCAGTGGTACTGGAGAGAAGAGAGTTAGTAGGGCTTTGGGACAAGAAACAGGTGTAGTCTGAAAGACTTCCATTTGTGTAGTCTCAATGAATATGTAAACCATGGTTCCGTTACTTTAGAGAACATTGGAGGAACAGATTTTACCTGGGGAAGAGTTTGGTTTTGTTATGTTAACATTTATTTTTGAGGTGGCTATTATTCAACTGATACGTAGGAACAAGTTTCATATTGGGGGATTTCAAATATAAATTAAATACACATTCTGCTCACATTTGCTTTGTACTATTAAAAGCTTTCATCCTGGTGGAAATGTCTGACAGATTGGACATAGAAAATATCTCACCTAGGTGATGGTTATTGGTACAAGCAGAAATTACCCAGGGGAGAAAGTCTAGAATGAAAACAGGGCCAAGTCAGAAACCCTCAGGGTAGGTGGGACAATAATTGATAACTGAAAAAACTAAAAGGGACTTAAAAGAGAGAATCAAATGAGAAAGGGGGTCAGATCGGAGATGTGGAGGTGAGCTAAGAAAATGTTATAGAATTGGCATGTAAAAAGCTATTAACGATTTTTTTAAAAGAGGTTTTAGTGGAAGAAAGAACTAGAAAAGGGTTCCAAGGTGATACACTTTTGGTATACAAATATTCTTTCTCTTTTTTTTTAAGTATGGAAATTTCATCGATAACCTAAGACTCTTCACCAGGGGAGGATGCGGTGGAATGGGTTATCCTCGTTTAGGTGGAGAAGGTGGAAAAGGTGGTGACGTCTGGGTTGTAGCCCAGAACAGAATGACTTTAAAACAACTTAAAGACAAGTATCCTCAGAAACGGTTTGTGGCTGGAGTAGGAGCAAACAGCAAGTAAGTAATTACTGAATGACTTAAATTTTAGAAAATCAAACCCTTCTGGAAATGTTTACGTTATAAAATAAAAACTTAATTGTTAATTTGAAGTAAATTATTTCCTGTACTTATAACTGAGCAAAAGCCTAAAATGTCTCAACTCATAAAAGACTGATACTAAAGAATATTTCAGAGTTTTAAAACTGTTTGTCCGTTTGTTTTCCCAATGTCTATCTGTATTCTTTTTGCACTTCCCCTGTAGAAACCGATAATTATCTGAATTCCCACTGTTTTCTTCTAAAATTATCTTTGACAACCTTTTAGAAAACTTTCTCAGTCTTAACCATGGTACTCTACCCCACCACCATTAGAAGGCAAGATAACCATTATTAACCTTTTCTTGACTTTTCTAAGACTTTTCTGTGTGTTTACAGAAATGCAGTTATGTGCCTAAAATTTTAGAATACAAAAATGAGAGTACAGTATTTTACAGTCTGCTATTTTTACTTTTTTTCACATGTCGAAATTATTCAGAATACCTGTATAATAAATAACTATTTTGTCATTTGTCTGTTTAGGTTATTGTTGTTTTTTTTTTCCGATTATAACCACAGTGCAGCATTCTGTGTAGATACTATTTTACATGTTTGTTCAATTATTATTTTGTTAAATTCCCAGAAGTAGAATTACTAAAATGTTCGTACTAATTTTTTCTTTTATGAGCAGTTTAAGAGTAGCCAGATTTGCCTTCTATAATGTAAGTACTCTCATTTGAGGTTACTTTTTTAGAAGCTTTGCTATTTGGTGGATTTTCTATTTTTTTTATAGATTCATTTTTTTCTTTTTTTTTTGAGACAAAATCTCATTCTGTTGCCTAGGTTGAGTGTAGTGGACACTATCATAGCTCACTGCAGCCTCTACCTTTCAGGCTCAAGTGATCCTCCCACCTCTGCCTCCCAAGTAGCTGAGACTACAGGTGTGTGCCACCATTCCCAGCTAATTTTTAAATTCTTCTTTTTTTGTAGAAATGAGGTCGTGCTATGGTGTTCAGGCTTGTCTTGAACTCCTGGACTCAAGAGTTCCTCCTGCCTCCGCCTCCCAAAGTGCTGAGATTACAGGCGTGAGCCACCATGCCTGGCTTTTTCTACCCTATTTATATTGTAGCAATGATCTCTTCATTTCATGGTTGCAATATTTTAGTTTCGGGTTAAAATGACCTTTGGTGGTTAGCTTAGTAACTTAAATCATTACCTAATGCCATTTTAGTGGGATATAATAGTCTAAAATGCAAAGAAATAATTAGGGATAATTTTAGTTTTTTTAAACCCTGTGTTTGACCATTTAACATCTGCGTTAACCAGAGAATTGATTGCTACTCTTCTTTGTAAACCATTTTGTGTGTGTGTGTGTATATGTATATACACACACACATACATATATATGTATCCTTTTTTTTGGTAGGGTTAGTGCACTGAAAGGCTCCAAAGGAAAAGACTGTGAAATCCCTGTGCCTGTGGGTATTTCAGTAACTGACGAAAATGGTAAAATTATAGGTGAGTGTACTATAACTCCGAAAGTTGTAAAAATGTGCACATTTTCTAAAATGAAACAATGGAATAGCTTCTCTTGAGTTTCAGAAGATTTTTTAACTAACAATTTTAGCTACTACCCTATAAGAGAGCATTTTTAAAACTTATAAAAGTTAAATTGACTGCTAGATTTAAGATT
Source organism: Pongo abelii (assembly GCF_028885655.2). Classification (NCBI taxonomy): domain Eukaryota; kingdom Metazoa; phylum Chordata; class Mammalia; order Primates; family Hominidae; genus Pongo; species Pongo abelii. Next base: position 85,967,052 of record NC_071991.2, on the reverse strand, counting down.
GTTTTAAAGATGTTAGAGTTCTTACTTGGTCTTAAAATATATAACTAGGCTCTTTTCAATTGTTTACTGAAATGTTTTTCTGGGGTCAAACTTTTAATAGATTTGTAAATTGGAATTTCCTGGACTGTTGTTATGAAAGAACAGTATTACATTAATGATTCTACTTATTAATTATAGATTTGTAATTGAGAATTTCCTGGCATGTATTTTTGAAAGTAAAATATTACATTAATGATTCCACTTACTAATCTATAGATTTGTAATTTTGAATTTCTTTGCCTGTATTTCTGAAAGAAATATATTGCATTAGTGATTTCACTTATTAATCTTTGCTGTAAGTATTTCTCTCCCTCTTTTTAAGGAGAACTCAATAAAGAGAATGACAGAATTTTGGTAGCTCAAGGAGGTCTTGGTGGTAAATTTCTTACAAATTTCTTACCATTGAAAGGCCAGAAACGAATAATTCACCTTGATCTAAAACTTATAGCTGATGTAGGCCTAGTAGGGTAAGTATCATTCATATTTTTTTTATTATACTTTCAGAGAGATAGTTCTTGAATAGAAAATAAATGTAAATGGTAATTTGGGGCCATAATTATTTCTAATTTATGGAATTTGTGTGTTGTGTATGTACTTGGAACATATGCTGCTAAATATTATTTTCAAATTGCCAACATAGAGTTTCATAGTTATTGCTTATTTATAAAATTAAGACCAGAGCAATTGAATAGATCAGTGGGAATGTTAGAGAATGCATAAAGAAAGAAAAATCAATCAAATGCAGTATTATAAGAAGGTTAAATAATGTTACCAGATATTAAAGAATAATAAATCCAAACAAACCATATTATTATTAAAAATATATAGAAGGAAATAAAAAGGGAAAAATGGTTGACATAACTATTTTGGGTCTTAATAGAGACATTAAAGTATCGTTAATCCAATGGCTAAAGATCAGTACAGATAATCTCAATCCTCAGACTTATGCACTGTTGCCGCCAAATTGAATCCTGCTATGACTGTTTGTATATCCTTCTTGCCTCTGCTTAGGATCTATGTAGTCTCAGCACTGTAGACCTCACAAGAGTGTCCTCTTCCACCAGCCTCCATTCTTTCATTAGTAATGCTGGTTAGCTGTGGGGTTTGCAGTGCAGCTGCTCACTGGAAGGGGATAGATAGTAAGATACAGAATACATAAAGGAAGAGAAAACTTCAATTTGCATTTGCTCTCTCTCCCCCATCCCCCGTCCCTCCTATCCTCTCCCTCCGGCCCTATCACAGTATTACACAGTTATTTAGATGGAAAGCTTAGGGACAAGATAAAGAAAACTGCCTTATTACTGTCCTCCTCCAAATTCCTAGTTCTATTTTTTGCTTCCCCATAGCTTCTTCCTAAGTTCTTTTCATCTTCCTCTTCAGTCATCTCACTGCTTCTTTACCAGACTCTTAAGTCTGAATCCCTCACCTTTTGCCCTGCCTGACCAGCCACTAGAGCTTACTACCATTGGTTTAGGGTTCACAGAGGCCCCATTCCTGCTAAAATTATAACAAGAAAAGATGTGATCCTGGCTTGCCATTCACATTTATTTTTTTCAATAAAGCACAGTTACGAGAGTTATTAGATGTAAGTTCTATAATCCTCTATATTTTTAGGAACATTATGGGCTTAATAGGGTGTTGTGGGCAAGACTGGCAGTCCAACCAATCACAATTGCATTTAGCATAAACATGTGTTTCAAGTTCTGAAGAGACAACTTTACAGTCTAAGAGGAGCCTAGCACGGCTTAGTCATAAAAGTGGAGTGGCATGGAGGACTCAGGTTAGACTATTTAGGTTAGGATCTCAAATCCTCTGGAGGCTGGCCAGCTGGTCTTGGGTAAATTACACAGCCTCTCTAAGCCTTTGTTTTTTCTTCTTTTTTTTCTTTCTTTCTTTCTTTCTTTCTTTCTTTATTATTGTACTTTAGGTTTTAGGGTACATGTGCTCAATGTGCAGGTTAGTTACATATATATGCATGACATATGTATACATGTGCCATGCTGGTGCACTGCACCCACTAACTCGTCATCTAGCATTAGGTATATCTCCCAGTGCTATCCCTCCCCCCTCCCCCCTCCCCCCACCCCACAACAGTCCCCAGAGTGTGATGTTCCCCTTCCTGTGTCCACGTGTTCTCATTGTTCAATTCCCACCTATGAGTGAGAATATGCGGCGTTTGGTTTTTTGTTCTTGCGATAGTTTACTGAGAATTTTCTTTTTTTTTTCTTTTCTTTTCTCTCATTCTTCCTTCACTATAGTTTTTTTCTTTTCACCACGTCATTTGTTTTCTCATCTTTAATAGTGTATGGAGATAAGTCTTCCCTTAAAATGGTGGTAAGTAAGATAATGTATTTACAGCAGAATACATGCTTTGCATTTTTGTACGTTCAATGAATTGTAGCTGCTATCATCATCATCATTATATTGCCAACTTATTGGAAAACTGCATATAATGAAATACTAGGCTTTTCAGAAGTAGGTTTGAAATTTATCCGTAATTAAAGCATCAAGATTCTTAAGCATATCAAACGAGAATGGGGAAAAAGATTTTTAAGTGGAATGTTTAACGTATTTTCTAGTGTTCTTAAATTAGGCAACTATTCTTGAAGAGTTACTACTATGAATACTAGCGTAAGTAGATATCCTTTTAGCTGGTTTTGGAAATGGACTGAATCACAGAAGAAAGTTATTATACGACTAACAGATTTGTGCTGCTGTTGTCAAATCTGATCTTTGCATAGGTTGGATTTTAGCCTCTAAAATTTTCACTGGGTACTTCCCAAAAAAAATTTCAAATATCTGTTCTTCAATCATTAGCATCATCTTTCTATTCATACTTTGATCTTCTTGGAAATAGTTGCTTGCATTATGTGCTCAATCATTATGAAAATATGAGGATGTTGGAAACAAGCAAGTCCAGCTAGTGATAATTATGGATAAAAATGGCTGCAATTTGCTTTTCAAAAGCTATAAGAACCTGGATGAAACAGGGTACGAAAAAAATACACGTTCCAGGAGAAACAAGTCATTAAGAACCTCACATAATTTTATTTTAAATTCATTACAGAAAGATTTTTTTAATGAGGGAAATTGTTGAAATACCTCCAGCTAATACATTTTTATAGAATTCCAAATTAATATTTGCAGAATATTCCGCCATTATTCCAAATGACAGTTTGGCAGAGTTTTTGAAATACCGTCTTCAAATTTGAATAAGAACTCTGTGAAGGTGGGAATCATTTTGTCTCATTGCTCAGTATGTTGCCTGATACAAAGTCAGTGCTCAATAAATATTTGTTGGATAAATTTAATGAAAATATATGAATGAGATTTAGCAATGCATGTTTTAAGTAACCCCCATTCCTAATACTGTCTTTCATACATGGTGGGCCTTTCTTGAGGGAAATTCAGCAGTATAATCAAAAGCCTTTAAAATGCACATACATTTTATCCAGTATTTCTTCATGTAGACATTTATTCCGAGAAGGAAATCAAAGATGTGTACAAAGAGAAGTCTTAGCCAGAACAATCAGGAAAGAGGAATATTCAAATTGGAAAGAAGGAAGTCAAACTATCTGTTTGCCCATCATATGATCTTATACCTTGAAAACCCTAGAGACTCCTTCAAAAGACTCCTAGATTTGATAAATGAATTCAGTAAACTCTCAGGTTACAAAATCAGTATACACAAATCAATAGCACTGCTATACACCAACAACAACCAAGCTGAGAATTAAATCAAGAACTCAATCCCTTTTACAATAGCTACAAAAAATAAAATACCAAAGAATATACGTAACCAAGGTCAAGAAAGATCTCTACAAGGAGAACTACAGAACAGTGCTGAAAGAAATCATAGATGACACAAACAAATGGAAATACACCCAAAGCAATCCTAAGCAAAATGAACAAATCTAGGGGAATCATATTACCGGACTTCAAATTATATTACAAGTTTATAGTAACCAAAACAGCATGGTGTTGGTAGAGGAGTAGGTACTTAGACCAATGGAACAGAATAGAGAACCCAGAAATAAAACCAAATACTTAAGACCAACTGATCGTCAACAAAGCACACAAAAACATAAACTGGGGAAAGGATACCCTATTCAAAAAACAGTGCTGGGAAAATTGGATATCCAAATGTAGAATAATGAAACTGGATTCATATCTCTCATTATATGCAAAAATTAACTCAAGATAGATTAAAGATTTTAATCTAAGACCTGAAATTATAAAAATTCTAGAACACTTAGGAAAAACCCTTCTGGACATTGGCCTAGACAAAGAATCTATGACTAAGATTTCAAACCGAATGCAACAAAAATACATAAGTGGGACCTAATTAAAGTAAAAGTCTTCTGCATAGCAAAAGAAAGAATCAACAGAGTAAACAGCCTGCAGAATGGGAGAAAGTATTTGCAAACTACACATCTGACAGAGGACTAATATACAGAGTCTGCAAGGAACTCAAATCAGCAAGGAAAAAACAATTCCGTTAAAAAGTGGACAAATAACATGGACATTTCTCAAAAGAACATATGCATACAAATGGCCAATAAGCATATAAGAAAATGTTCAACATTACTAATACTCAGGGAAATGCATATTAAAACCACAATGATTTACCAACTTAGCCAGAATGGTCATTATGGAAAAGTCAAAAAACAATATGTGCTGACATAGATGTGGTGAAAAGAGAACTCATATATATTTTTTTTTACTTAAAAAATTTTTTTTTTATTTAAGTTCTAGGGAATGCATGACATGTAGCTTTCTTACATGGGTATACATGTGCCATGTTGGTTTGCTGCACCCATCAACTCGTCATTTACACCCCTCCCCCAGACCCCCACCCCCTGACAGGCCCTGGTGTGATGTTCCCCACCCTGTGTCCATGTGTTCCTTGTTCAGCTCCCACTTAAGAGTGAGAACATGCAAGGTTTGGTTTTCTTTCCTTATGGTAGTTTGCTGAGAATGATGGTTTCCAGCTTCATCCATGTCCCTGCAAAGGACATGAACTCATCTTTTTTTATGGCTGTATACCATTCCATGGTGTATATGTGCCACATTTTCTTAATTCAGTCTGTCATTGTTGGACATTTGGGTTGGTTACAAGTCTTTGCTATTGTGAATAGTGCCGCAATAAACATACGTGTGCATGTGTCTTTATAGCAGCATGATTTATAATCGTTTGGGTATGTACCCAGTAATGGGATGGCTGGGTGAAATGGTATTTCTAGTTCTAGATCCTTGAGGAATCGCCACACTGTCTTCCACAATGGTTGAACTAGTTTACAGTCCCACCAACAGTGTAAAAGTGTTCCTATTTCTCCACATCCTCTCCAGCACCTGTTGTTTCCTGACTTTTTAATGATCGCCATTCTAACTGGTGTGAGATGGTATCTCCTTGTGGTTTTGATTTGCATTTGATGGCCAGTGATGATGAGCATTTTTCGTATGTTTGTTGGACGCATAAATGTCTTCTTTTGAGAAGTGTCTCTTCATATCCTTCGCCCACTTTTTGATGGGGTTGTTTGTTTTTTTCTTGTAAATTTGCTTGAGTACTTTGTAGATTCTGGATATTAGCCGTTTATCAGATGGGGAGATTGCAAAAATTTTCTCCCATTCTGTAGGTTGCCTGTTCACTCTGATGGTAGTTTGTTTTGCTGTGCATAAGCTCTTTAGTTTAATTAGATCCCATTTGTCAATTTTGGCTTTTGTTGCCATTGCTTTTGGTGTTTTAGACATGAAGTCCTTGCCCATGCCTGTGTCCTGAATGGTGTTGGCTAGGTTTTCTTCTAGGGTTTTTATGGTTTTACGGCTAACATTTAAGTCTTTAATCCATCTTGGATTAATTTTTATATAAGGTGTAAGGAAGGGATCCAGTTTCAGCTTTCTACATATGGCTAGCCAGTTTTCCCAGCACCATTTATTATATAGAGAATCCTTTCCCTATTTCTTGTTTTTGTCAGGTTTGTCAAAGATCAGATGGTTGAAGATGTGTGTCATTATTTCTGAGGGCTCTGTTCTGTTCTATTGGTCTATATCTCTGTTTTGGTACCAGTACCATGCTGTTTTGGTTACTATAGCCTTGGAGTATAGTTTGAAATCAGGTAGCATGATGCCTCCAGCTTTGTTCTTTGGCTTAGGATTGACTTGGCAATGGGGGCTCTTTTTTGTTTCCATACGAACTTTAAAGTAGTTTTTTCCAATTCTGTGAAGAAAGTCATTGGTCGCTTGATGGGGCTGGCATTGAATCTATAAATTACCTTGGGCAGTATGGCCATTTTCACGATACTGATTCTTCCTATCCATGAGCATGGAATGTTCTTCCATTTGTTTGTGTCCTCTTTTATTTCCTTGAGCAGTGGTTTGTAGTTCTCCTTGAAGAGGTCCTTCACATCCCTTGTAAGTTGGATTCCTAGATATTTTATTCTCTTTGAAGCAATTGTGAATGGGCGTTCACTCATGATTTGGCTCTCTGTTTATCTGTTATTGGTGTATAGGAATGCTTGTGATTTTTGCACATTGATTTTGTATCCTGAGACTTTGCCAAAGTTGCTTATCAGCTTAAGGAGATTTTGGGCTGAGATGATGGTGTTTTCTAAATATACAATCATGTCATCTGCAAACAGGGACAATTTGACTTCCTCTTTTCCTAATTGCATACCCTTTATTTCTTTCTCCTTCCTGATTGCCCTGGCCAGAACTTCCAGCACTATGTTGAATAGGAGTGGTGAGAGAGGGCATCCCTGTGTTGTGCCAGTTTTCAAAGGGAATGCTTCCAGTTTTTGCCCATTCAGTGTGATATTGGCTGTGGGTTTGTCATAAATAGCTCTCATTATTTTGAGATACGTTCCATCAATACTGAATTTATTGAGTTTTTAGCCTGAAGAGCTGTTAAATTTTGTCAAAGGCCTTTTCTGCATCTATTGAGATAATCATGTGGTTTTGTCGTTGGTTCTGTTTATTGCTGAATTACATTTATTGCTTTGCGGATGTTGAACCAGCCTTTGCATCCCAGGGGTGAAGCCCACTTGGTCATGGTGGATAAGCTTTTCGATGTGCTGCAGGATTCGGTTTGCCAGTATTTTATTGGGGATTTTTGCATCAGTGTTCATCAGAGATATTGGTCTAAAATTCTCTTTTTTGTTGTATCTCACAGGCTTTGGTATCAGGATGATGCTGGCCTCATAAAATGAGTTAGGAAGGATTCCCTCTTTTTCTGTTGATTGGAATAGTTTCAGAAGGAATGGTACCAGTTCCTCCTTGTACCTCTGGTAGAATTTGGCTGTGAATCCGTCTGGTCCTGGACTTTGTTTGGTTGGTAAGCTATTAATTATTGCCTCAATTTCAGAGCCTGTTATTGGTCTATTCAGGAATGCAACTTCTTCCTGATTTAGTCTTGGGAGGGTGTATGTGTCGAGGAATTTATCCATTTCTTCTAGATTTTCTAGCTTATTTGCATAGAGGCGTTTATAGTATTGTGTGATGGTAGTTTGTATTTCTGTGGGATCGGTGGTGACATCCCCTTTATAACTTTATTGCGTCTATTTGATTCTTCTCTCTTTTCCTCTTTATTAGTCTTGCTAGCGGTCTATCAATTTTGTTGATCTTTCAAAAAACCAGCTCCTGGATTCATTGATTTTTTTTGAAGGGTTTTTTGTGTCTCTATTTCCTTCAGTTCTGCTCTGATCTTAGTTATTTCTTGTCTTCTGCTAGCTTTTGAATGTGTTTGTTCTTGTTTCTCTAGTTCTTTTAATTGTGATGTTAGAGTGGCAGTTTTAGCTCTTTCCTGCTTTCTCTTGTGGGCATTTAGTGCTATACATTTCCCTCTACACACTGCTTGAAATGTGTCGCAGAGATACTGGTATGTTGTTCTCATTGGTTTCAAAGAACATCTTTATTTCTGCCTTCATTTCATTATTTACCCAGTAGTCATTCAGGAGCAGGTTGTTCAGTTTCCATGTAGTTGAGTGATTTTGAGTGAGTTTCTTAATCCTGAGTTCTAATTTGATTGCACTGTGGTCTGAGAGACAGTTTGTTGTAATTTCTGTTCTTCTACATTTGCTAAGGAGCGCTTTACTTCCAACTATGTGGTCAATTTCGGATTAAGTGCAATGTGGTGCTGAGAAGAATGTATATTCTGTTGATTTGGGGTGGAGAGTTCTGTAGATGTCTGTTAGGTCCGCTTGGTGCAGAGCTTCGTTCAATTCCTGGATATCCTAGTTAACTTTCTGTCTCGTTGATCTGTCTAATGTTGACAGTGGGGTGTTAAAGTCTCCCATTATTATTGTGTCAGAGTCTAAGTCTCTTTGTAGGTCTGTAAGGACTTGATTTATGAATCTGGTTGCTCCTGTATTGCGTGCATATGAATTTAGGATAGTTAGCTCTTCTTGTTGAATTGATCCCTTTACCATTATGAAATGGCCTTCTTTGTGTCTTCTGATCTTTGTTGGTTTAAAGTCTGTTTTATCACAGACTAGGGTTGCAACCCCTGCCTTTTTTTGTTTTACATTTGCTTGGTAGATCTTCGTCTATCCCTTTATTTTGAGCCTATGTGTGTCTCTGCACATGAGATGGGTTTCCTGAATACAGCACACTCTTGGGTCTTGACTCTTTATCCAATTTGCCAGTCTGTGTCTTTTAGTTGGAGCATTTAGCCCATTTACATTTAAGGTTAATATTGTTATATGTGAATTTGATCCTGTCATTATGATGTTAGCTGGTTATTTTGCTCATTAGTTGATGCAGTTTGTTCCTAGCATTGATGTTCTTTACAATTTGGCATGTTTTTACAGTGGCTGGTACCGGTCGTTCGTTTCCATGTTTAGTGCTTACTTCAGGAGCTCTTGTAGGGCAGGCCTGGTGGTGACAAAATCTCTCAGCATTTGCTTGTTTATAAAGGATTTTATTTCTTCTTCACTTATGAATCTTAGTTTGGCTGGATATGAAATTCTGGGTTGAAAATTCTTTTCTTTAAGAATGTTGAATATTGGCCCCCACTCTCTTCTGGTTTGTAGAGTTTCTGCCAGAGATCAGCTGTTAGTCTGATGGGCTTCCCTTTGTGGGTAACCCGACCTTTCTCTCTGGCTGCCCTTAACATTTTTTCCTTCATTTCAACTTTGGTGAATCTGACAATTATGTGTCTTTGAGTTGCTCTTTTTGAAGAGTATCTTTGTGGCATTCTCTGTATTTCCTGAATTTGAATGTTGGCCTACCTTGCTAGGTTGGGGAAGTTCTCCTGGATAAATCCTGCAGAGTGTTTTCTGACTTGGTTCCATTCTTCCCATCGCTTTCAGGTACACCAATCAGACATAGATTTGGTCTTTTCACATAGTTCCATATTTCTTGGAGGCTTCGTTCGTTTCATTTTACTCTTTTTTCTCTAAAGTTCTCTTCTTGCTTCATTTCATTCATTTAATCTTCAGTCACTGATACCCTTTCTTCCAGTTGATCAAATCACCTACTGAAGCTTGTGCATTCGTCACATAGTTCTCATGCTATGGTTTTCAGCTCCATCAGGTCATTTAAGAACTTCTCTACATTGGTTATTCTAGTTAGCCATTCATCTAATCTTTTTTCAAGGTTTTTAGCTTCTTTGCAGGGGTTCGAACTTCCTCCTTTAGCTTGGAGAAGTTTGATCATCTGAAGCCGCCTTCTCTCAACTCATCAAAGTCATTCTCTGTCCAGCTTTGTTCCGTCACTGGGGAGGAGCTGCATTCCTTTGGAGGGGGAGAGGTGCTCTGATTTTTAGAATTTTCAGCTTTTCTGCTCTGTTTTTTCCCCATCTTTGTGGTTTTATCTACCTTTGATCTTTGATGATGGTGACATACAGATGGGGTTTTGGTGTGGATGTCCTTTCTGTTTGTTAGTTTTCCTTCTAACAGTCAGGACCCTCAGCTGCAGGTCTGTTGGAGTTTGCTGGAGGTCCACTCCAGACCCTGTTTGCCTGGGTATCAGCAGTGGAGGCTGCAGAACAGTGAATGTTGCTGAACAGCAAATGTTGCTGCCTGATCGTTGCTCTGGAAGCTTTGTCTCAGGGGTACCTGGCCATGTAAGGTGTCAGCCTGCTGCTACTGGGGGTTGCCTCCCAGTTAGGCTACTCAGGGATCAGGGACCCACTTGAGGAGGTAGTCTGTCCATTCTCAGTTCTCAAACTCCATGCTGGGAGAACTGCTACTGTCTTCATAGCTGTCAGACATGGACATTTAAGTCTGCAGAGATTTCTGTTGCCTTTTGTTAGGCTATGCCCTGCCCCCAGAGGTGGAGTCTGCAGAGGCAAGCAGTCCTTGAGCTGTGGTGGGCTCCACCCAGTTCGAGCTTCCAGGTGGCTTTGTTTACCTACTCAAGCCTCAGCAATGGCGGGCACTCCTCCCCCAGCCTCACTGCCGCCTTGCAGTTCGATCTCAGACTGCTCTGCTAGCAATGAGTGAGGCTCCGTGAGCATGGGACCCTCCGAGCCACGTGCGGGATATAATCTCCTGTTGTGCCATTTGCTAAGACCATTGGAAAAGTGCAGTATTAGGGTGGGAGTGATCCGGTTTTCCGAGTGCCGTTTGTCACAGCTTCCCTTGGCTAGGAAAGAGAATTCCCTGACCCCTTGCATTTCCCAAGTGAGGCAATGCCTCGCCCTGCTTCGGCTCACGCTCAGTGGGCTGCACCCACTGTCCTGCACCCACTGTCTGACAAGCCCCAGTGAGATGAACCCGGTACCTCAGTTGGAAATGCAGAAATCACCCATCTTCTGGGTCGCTCACACTGGGAGCTGTAGACTGGAGCGGTTTCTATTCGGCCATCTTGGAACCCCACCCCTGATTTTTGTTCATTGATTTTGTGTCCTGAGACTTGGCTGAAGTTGCTTATCAGCTTAAGGAGATTTTGGACTGAGACTTTGGGGTTTTCGAAATATACAATCATGTCATCTGCAAACAGGACAATTTGACTTTCTCTTTTCCTAATTGAATACCCTTTATTTCTCTCTCTTGCCTGATGGCCCTGGCCAAAACTTCCAATACTGTGTTCAATAGGAGTGGTAAGAGAGGGCATCCCTGTCTTGTGCCAGTTTTCAAAGGGAATGCTTCCAGTTTTTCTTATTCCGTATGAGACTGGCTGTGGGTTTGTCATAAATAGCCCTTAGTATTTTGAGATACATTCTGTTGATACCTAGTTTTTTGAGAGTTTTTAGCATGAAGCGCTGTTGAATTTTCTCGAAGGCCTTTTCTGCATCTATTGAGATAATCGTGGTTTTTGTCGTTGCTTCTGTTTAAGTGATGGATCAGGTTTATTGATTTGTGTATGTTGAACCAGGCTTGCATCCAAGGGATGATGCCAACTTGATCGTGGTGGATAAGCTTTTTGATGTGCTGCTGGGTTCGGTTTGCCAGTATTTTATTGAGGATTTTCGCATTGATGTTCATCAGGGATATTGGCCTAGAATTCTCTTTTTGTTGTTGTTGTTGTTGCATCTCTGCCAGGCTTTGGTATCAGGATGATGCTAGCGTCATGGAATGAGTTAGGGAGGATTCCCTCTTTTTCTATTGAATGGAATTGTTTCAGAAGGAATGGTACCAGCTCCTCTTTGTACCTCTGGTAGAATTGAGCTGTGAATCCACCTGGTCCTGGACTTTTTTTGGTTGGTAAGCAATTAACTATTGCCTCAATTTCAGGACCTGTTACTGGTCTATTCAGAGATTCAACTTCTTCCTGTTTTAGTCTTGGGAGGGTATATGTGTCCAAGAATGTATCCATTTCTTCTAGATTTTCTAGTTTATTTGCATAGGATTGTTTATAGTATTGTCTGATGGTAGTTTGTATTTCTGTGGGATCAGTAGTGATATCCCCTTTATCATTTTTTTATTGCATCTATTTGATTCTTCTCTCATTTCTTCTTTATTGGTTTTGCTAGCGGTCTATTTATATTGTTGATTCTTTAAAAAAAAAAAGCAGCTCCTGGATTCATTGATTTTTTTTGAAGGGTATTTTGTGTCTATCTCTGTGATTTCTGCTCTGATCTTAGTTATTTCTTGCCTTCTGCTAGCTTTTGAATGTGTTTGCTCCTGGTTCTCTAGTTCTTTTAATTGTGATGTTAGGGTGTCCATTTTAGATCCTTCCTGCTTTCTCTTGTGGGCATTTAGTGCTACAAATGTCCCTCTCCACACTGTTTTAAATGTGTCCCAGAGATTCTGATACATTATGTCTGTGTTCTCATTGGTTTCAAAGAACATCTTTATTTCTGCCTTCATTTCGTTATGTACCCAGTAGTCATTCAGGAGGAGGTTGTTGAGTTTCCATGTAGTTGTGTGATTTTGAGTGAGTTTCTTAACCTTGAATTCTAATTTGATTGCACTGTGGTCTGAGAGACAGTTTCTTATGTTTTCTGTTCTTTTGCATTTGCTGAGGAGTGTTTTACTTCTCATTATGTGGTCAATTTTAGAATAAGTACGATATGCTGAGAAGAATATATATTCTGTTGATTTTGGGTGGAGAGTTCTGTTGATGTCTGTTAGGTCTGGTTGGTCCAGAGCTGAATTCAAGTCCTTGATATCCTTGTTAACCTTCTGTCTCGTTGATCTAATATTGACAGTGGGGTGTTAAAGTCTCCCATTATTTTTGTGTGGGAGTCTAAGTCTCTTTGTAGCTCTCTAAGGACTTGCTTTATGAATCTGGTTGCTCTTATATTGGGTGCATACCTATTTAGGATAGTTAGCTCTTCTTGTTGAATTGATCCCTTTACCATTATGTAATGGCCTTCTTTTTCTCTTTTGATCTTTGTTGCTTTAAAGTCTGTTTTATCAGAGACTAGTATTGCAACCCCTGCCTTTTTTTGTTTTCCATTTGCTTGGTAGATCTTCCTCTATCCCTTTATTTTAAGCCTGTGTGTGTCTTTGCACATGAGATGGGTCTCCTGAGTACAGCACACCAACGGGTCTTGACTCTTTATCCAGTTTGGCAGTCTGTGTCTTTTAATTGGGGCATTTAGCCCATTTACATTTAAGGTTAATATTGTTATGTGTAAATTTGATCCTGCTGTTATGACGTTAGTTGGTTATTTTGCCCGTTAATTGATGGCAGTTTCTTCATGGCATCAATGGTGTTTACGATTTGGTATGTTTTTGCAGTGTCTGTTACTAATTGTTCCTTTCCATGTTTAGTGCTTCCTTTAGAAGCTCTTGTAAGGCAGGCCTGGTGGTTGACAAAATCTCTCAGCATTTGCTTGTCTATAAAGGATTTTATTTCTCCTTCACTTATGAATCTTAATTTGACTGGATATGAAATTCTGGGTTGAAAATTCTTTTCTTTAAGAATGTTGAATATTGCCCCCCACTCTCTTCTGGGTTGTAGGGTTTCTGCCAAGAGATCCACTGTTAGAGGAAAGGGAAATCCCCCGACGCCTGTGCTTCCCGGGTGAGGCGATGCCCCACCCTGCTTCGGTTTGCCTTCCATGCACTGCACCCACTGCCCAACCTGCCCCATTGAGATGAACCATGTATCTCAGTTGGAAATGCAGAAATCACCCATCTTCTGCGTTGATCTTGCTGGGAGCTGTAGACCGGAGCTGTTCCTATTGGGCCATCTTGGAACTTAACTCTTATAAAGACATACAGAGTGGTATAATGGACACTGGAGTCTCAGAGGGAAGAAGGATAGGAGGGCAGTGAGGGATGCAAAACTACCTATTTGGTACAATGTACACTGCTTGGGTGATGGGTACACTAAAATTCACTATTGAGTGAGAATGCAAATTTTACAACCTATATGGAAAACAGTATGGAGATTTCTCAAAGAACTGAAACTAGATATATCATTTCATCCAGCAGTCCCATTACAGGATATCTACCCAAAGGAAAAGAAGTCATTATATTAAAAAGATACCTGCACACATGTTTATCACAGTATCATTCAGAATTGCAAAGACATGGAATCAACCTTAGTGCCCATCAACCAATGAATGAAGAAAATTGAATGTGTGTGTGTATGTATCTATATATACACATGCCATAGAATACTACTCAGCCATAGAAAAGTATGAGGACATCTTCCTAAGTGAAGTAACTCAGGAACGGAAATCCAAGTGCCACATATTGTCACTTATAAGTGGGAGCTAAGCTGTGAGTACACAGAGGCATGCAGAGTGGTATAATGGACATTGGAGACTCAGAGGGAGGGAGGATAGGAGGATGGGGAGGGATGAAAAACTACCTATTGGGTACAATGTACACTACTTGAGTGATGGGTACACTAAAATCCCAGACTTCACCAGTATACAATGTATCCATGTAAACAACAACAACAAAAAAATCACTTGTACACCTAAAGCTATTGAAATAAAAACATTAAAAGAAATAGGCCGGGCATGGTGGCTCATGCCTGTAATCCCAGCACTCTGGGAGGCCCAAGGTGGGCAGATCACGATGTCAGGAGATTGAGACCATCCTGGCTAATACGGTGAAACCCCGTCTCTACTAAAAATACAAAAAAAAAATTAGCCAGGCATTGTGGCGGACGTCTTTAGTCCCATCTACTTGGGAGGCTGAGGCAGGAGAATGGAGTGAACCGGAATGCGGAGCTTGCAGTGAGCCAAGATCACGCCACTGCACTCCAGCCTGGGCAACAGAGTGAGACTCCATCTCAAAAAATAAATAAATAAATGAATAAATGAAAAGATATGAGCTATTAAGCTATGAAAAGATGAAAAATGTTGCAAAGGTTTAAAGATAGTCATTGCATTGTTTAAAGTTATTTAAAAAAAAAAACAAACAATACACATTTGTTTGCATAAAGAAAAAGTTGTCTGTGAATTCCACCACCCAGAGATGACTATTAACAGTGTCTGTCTACCTGTATACACATTTTTTACAATGTTGTTTAGAGTGAAAAATTGTAGACAACCTGAATGTCTGTCAATAGGACATTAGTTAAGTAAATTACACTTCACCATTGAAAAGGGTTCACCTTATATGATTCAGTTTAAAGAGTAGGCCAAGTAACTGTAAAGTAGTTTTCCCCTACTTCCTTCAAAAAAATATTAAAACTTGAACATTAAGACTCAATAAAAACTGCCAATTTTTTACAGAAAATAGAGGGAAAAGGAGCGTGTTAAGTGTCCATGTAGGTGCTAGTAGAAAAATGAAGACTTTGGAAAAGAAACTCTGTAGGACAAATGACCCAGTTTCTTTAAAAATAAAATTGCAGATGGGAAACAAGATGGGAGGGGGAGCTTGAAAACAGATTTGAGACACACCGAGTATTTGTAACGTACAGACCGTACTTGGATTTCTATTCAAACCAAATTTTAAGAAGTATATTGCCAATGTATTAGTATTTGTTGAAGCTAGGTGATAGCTAAATGGAATTCATTACACCTCTCTACTTTTGTATATGTTTGAAACTGTCTATAAAATTTTTTTTAAAGCAGTTTACAAAACAATGTAATGTTTTGTCAGTTATAGCTGGAGTTAATAGTTACAGGTGTTTTTCTTTTTTTTCTTTCTGTTTTTCTATGACTTCCAATGGGTTTTTATTTTTAAATCATAATTAGAATAATTATTATACACTTTAAATATTGAAACATCTTCAGTGTCCAGCATGAATTTATCTTTACCTTTTATGTAAGTATATATTCTCAAGTTTTTCAAGATTATTTATAATACATTTATATTCTACTTTTAATCCCAAATATATTCAAGAAGTCTACTTGAATTGTTAGGAATTCAGAGATAATAATATTGACATTTGTGTATAATTTTATATTCTTGTTTCAGATTCCCAAATGCTGGAAAATCCTCTTTGCTAAGTTGTGTTTCTCATGCAAAACCTGCAATTGCAGATTACGCATGTAAGTATAATTTGATTGTACATTTTAATGAATGGAGATAAACTTTTAAAGACTAATATTTCTCTGAGAATGGATAAAATGATAACTCTGAGGGTATCCTTAATTGAAAAAACTTTTGGCAGATAGACTACTGTTGCACAGGCCAAAGTGCAGTTGCATGATCATGGCTCACTGTAGTCCAGGCTCAAGCCATCCCACTGCGTCAGTCTCCCATGTATGTAGGTGGGACTACAGATGTGTGCCACCATGCTTGGCTAACTTTTTTTTTTTTTTTTTTTTTTTTGTGGGGACAGGGGTTTCGCCATGTTGCCCAGGCTGGTCTTGAACTTCTGGGCTCAAGTGATCTCCCACCTTGGCCTTCTAAATTGCTGGGATTACAGGTGTGAGCCACCCTCCCCAGCCATATTTTCCATTAATCTTTGAAACCTCTATACCCCTCAGCAAAGTTTCTTAAACAGGTTAGACACTTACTTTATTGCATTTATTTTTCTGTTGCAGAATCATTTATTTGGTTTAGTTAGGATTTTATGAACCACTTACCCTTTATCAGGCACTGTGATAAGTACCAGGAAGGCTGAGTTGAATACTTTCATTCATTTAGCAGATACTTATTTTTGGAACCACATTGGGTTCTGGGATTACAAAGACTGATAAACAGAAACAGCTCCTGTTTTGACTTGTATTGAGTTTGTAGACTAGTGGAGTAAGGCATATATATCACTAATAAATATAAGGGAATATGAAAGGGTACTATGAAAGAGTGTAGATGACTGCTTTAGGCTTCCTTAAGGATGTGATTTTTGGACTGAGATATGAGGAATAATTATGAGTTAATTAGTAAAATAGAGTGGAGGGTGAAGGGTCTTTAATCAGAGGAAATAGCATGTACACAAAGGCTTAGTGGTGGCAGGGAGTAGATTTGTGTGTCCAGAGAACATGAAGTAAGGGTAAGAATCGAGATGAGCCTGGAGATGTAAGAGAGCATGTCACATAGACCATTTAGGCTGTATTTGATTTTTATACCTTAAGAGCAATTGGAAGCATTTAAGCAAGGGATAAAATGCTTAGGTTTGCTCCTCACAGAGATCTCCACCTGTAATATAGAAAATGGATTGGCGTGGGACATGAAGGGTCTGAGAAAACCAGTTAGTAGGCTCTTGTGATAGCTAGATGAGATATAAAAGAAGGTTTGGTTAAAAGTAGTGAGTATGATAAGATCATTAAAAGGACACAGAATGCCATTAACTTGGAAAATAAAATCAAGCCATTCTAAAATTAGACTGTGATGAAGTAGAGTGAAGTTTGGACTAATTGCTATAAATCACAAGGCCAATATTTGTTATAATATATATAGGACTTGAGAAGGAAAAACAAAAAGTCATAGGAAAGAGGCTAGTGTAGGATTGATGAGGCTTAAGGATAACAATGAGAAGGAACTAGAGGATAACTGAATGAGAAGGAACTAGACAAATTTCACCCACAGATCCAGTGATAGAAACTTAATATCTGACCCTCCTGAACATCTATCACACACCTTAAAGTGCAATAGAAGAACATTGAGGTTCAGTAATTACATTAGGCCTATACAGATTATAAAAATCTGTGTTTGTCTTTTTCCAAATACTATTTATTCATTTATTTTAGAGACAGGGTCTAGCTGTTCTGTCACCCAGGCAGGAGTACAGTGGCATGATCATACCTCACTGCAACTTTGAACTCCTGGGCTCAAGCAGTCCCCACCTCAGCCTCTAGAGTAGCTAGGACTACAGGTGCACTGCCATGTCTGCCTAGTTTCACATTTTTTTGTAGAAACAGGGTCTCACTATGCTGCCCAGGCTCATCTTGAACTCCTAGCTTCAAATGATCCTCCTGCCTTGGCTTCCCAAAGCATTGGGATTACAGACATGAGCCACAACACTTGGCCCTCCAAGTACATGTTAAATGGCAAAGATAATAATAGTTTCCATTTTAGCAAATTAGAACAAAATCTGAATTGAAATATTGTTTATGCATAATACCAAGACAATTTTGAGAGTACCAGCCCTAAAATAAATTCTAGCCTTAATTTATTGCTGTGTTTCCTTTTAGTTACAACATTAAATCCTGAACTTGGAAAGATAATGTACAGTGATTTCAAACAGGTAGGTATTTTTAAAGTAAAACACTGTATTAGAAGTCAAAGTACTTGGTTTTGGTACTTACTTGGATATTATAGTATTTGCCTGTTTCTGTGGTGTTAGGGGAGAAAAAGTAACAAGATTTTGTTTATGCTAAGTGAAACTGGTCAAATTAATTCTGAGCACTATCATAATATATTTAATTTCTTCTTCCAAAGATTAGGTCCAGTTTATCCCTACAACATTATGTCTTCTTCTTAGCCTTGGTTTCTTCTTATTGCAAGTCTTTCTTTTACTACTATATTGGATTATTTATCTTCATTTTTAAAAAATGCTCTCTAAAGTTCATGGTAATGGTTTTATTCCAACTTTCTTTTTTTAAAAAAAAAAAAGTTTTAATGGAGTGTTGGTCTCAACCAGCTATTAAAATTCATTTTTTCCTTCATAAGTAACAACAGTGGATCTTCTGTATAATTAGAAAAAAAACTAAAAAAAGGAAAGTAACAATATTTAAAATCTAATGTACAATCTAGTAGTTGTGCTCCTTAGCATTTATCCATGTACATTGAAAAGCTATGCACACATAGAAGTCTGCACATGGATGCTTATAGCAGCTTTATTTGTAATTACCAAACCTTGGCCAAGATATCTTTCAGTAGGTGAATGGGTAAATAAACTGTCATATGTATTTAGACAGTGGATTATTATTCAGCTCTAAAAAGAACTGGGCTATCAAGCCTCAAAAAGACCTAGGGGAATCTTAAATGCATATTACTAAGTGAGAGAAGCCAATCTGAAAAGACTGTATGATACTGTGTGATTCCAATTATATGACATTCTGGATAAGGCAAAGCCGTGGAGACAGTAAAAAAAAATCGATGATTTCCAGGGTTAGGGAGGAAGGAGAGATGAATAGGCAGAGTACAGAAAACTTTTAGGGTACACTATAAAGTATGATACATATAGTAAAGTATGATACTATATAATATTAGAGCAACATTGTGTTGCTGTAATGGTAGACACGGTGTACATTTGTTAAAATCCATAGAATGTACAGCACCAAGAATGCAACAGTGTAAAGTATAGACTTTGGGTGCTAACGATGCATCAGTATAGGTTCATACAGTTTTATGACATAATTTAAAGGAACATTAAAAAATTATTCGGTTATAATAGTGATATAACAGTAAAAGATAAAACTTCAGTTATAATATAGAATGTTAACTGTAAGTAAAATTGTATTAAATATAGGGTAATATGAATATTTAGAACAATATTTAGAGGAAAAGAGAACATCGTTTATACCTAATTTTTAAGGGAAATCAGTAGAGGAAATTTCAGGACATGAGACTTCTGTTGTGCATGCTGCTTTGTCAGCTTCCTTTAAGACCCTGAATTATTTATCTACACTGGGCAGGGGATGTCGAGTACTGCCTCTCATTCTTTATTGCACTTCAGAATTATCTGGGTGGTCTAAGAACAGCAATGATGAGTGATGCTTAGGCCCCAGAGATTTGAAACAATCTCTTGGGGGTAGGGCCTGGGCATTTGTAGCTTCTAAGAGTTCCCTACGTGATTATGATGCACAGTGAGGTTTGAAAAGCACAAATGGCCGAGTGTAGTGGCTTACACCTGTAATCCCAGCACTTTGGGAGGCCAAGGCGGGCAGATCACGAGGTCAGGAGATCAAGACCATCCTGGCTAACACAGTGAAACCCTGTCTCTACTAAAAATACAAAAAAAAAAAAAAAAAAATTAGATGGGTGTGGTGGTGGGCGCCTGTAGTCCCAGCTACTCCAGAGACTGAGGCGGGAGAATGGCGTGAACCTGGGAGGTGGAGCCTGCAGTAAGCCGAGATTGCCCCACTCCACTCCAACCTGGGCGACAGAGCGAGACTCTCTCAAAAAAAGAAAAAGCACAAGTGTAAAATGATGATTAATAATGATTATTCCCTGTAAAAGGAGTCTAGGAAACTGTATTCTTTTATTAGGTTGGTACAAAAGTAACTGTGGTTTTGGCCATTAAAAGTAACGGCCAAAAGTAGGAGAAAGTAGGAGAGCCACAACTACAACTCGGGTTTGTCGAGTGCTGTTTCACCTGACTGATCTTACTTGAATACTGGCACAAAATGAGATGATGACAGGGTGACAAGGAAGCATGCTCAGGTGAATGAACTTCTAGATGATAGAACTCTGCTCCTCATGTAATGCCATGAGATTTGCTTAAGTTTAAACAATAATGACCTACAAAAATGTGAAGCAATAACAAACTTGGCACTGCAAAGAACAGGTGAGGAGAATCACACCTCTATTAACGTAGTAAAGTCTATTAAAAGTAATGCCAAAACCACAGTTACTTTTACACCAACCTAATACTTTGTAAGAATGGTTGATAATCCTGCTAGTATAATATGAACAGAAAAGGAACAATGGTGCCAAATAAATAATACAAATTGAATTTAAAATACAGAGCTGTACCTGGTAAATGTCTACTGAATTAATATCCTTGTAGATTTTTATGAATTCGGAGTATAAAGGTTGAAATTCTGTGAAAAGTTCATATTGGACAATACCATTTAGGAAATTATAAATAAATTTTAAACTAGGGGTTAGTGTGGTGGCTCACCCGTGTAATCCCAGCACTTTGGGAGGCTAAGATGAGAGGATCACTTGGGGATAGGAGTTTGAGAGCAGCCTGTGCAAGATAGCGAGACCCTGTCTCTACAAAAATTTTTTTAGTTAACTGGGCATGGCGGTACACACCTGGAGTCTTAGCTACTTGGGAGACTGAGGTGGGAACATAGCTTGAGCCCCGGAGTTTGAGGCTACAGTGAGCTATGGTCACACCACTGCACTCCAGCCTGGGTGACAGAGCAAGATCTGTCTCTAAAATAACAATAATAAATAAATAAACAAATGATAAACTAATCTTTAAAATTCCTAGATTATTAGATTAATAGTAAACATGGGACTCTAATATCTGATAACAAAAGATTTTAATTCTTAATACTGTACATTAATTTTACTTTTATACTTGGCTTTTCAAAGATGTAGTGGTAATCATAAGTTAGGAACTGTTTATATTTGAAATATCTTAAAAATTTTGGGATGTAGTTGAACTTGGGGTTTTCATACATTTTCCTTTTTTATTAACCATTTAACTTTGTATTAGATATCAGTAGCTGATCTTCCGGGTTTAATAGAAGGAGCACATATGAACAAAGGAATGGGCCACAAATTCCTCAAGCATATAGAAAGAACTAAACAACTACTTTTTGTTGTAAGTCATATGTATACTAATGTGATATTAAAATAAATTGAAAAGCAGTGAATTTAGTTTTTCTAGAATTTGTTTATAAATAAGAAAGTGGTAGCATATGTTACTCCACTAACTAAGTCTTTTATAATATGGGGATGGAAGTGACATTGTTTACTATATCATATGTAAGTTTGGCCATACTTGCCAACATGTATTTCCTTAAGATTTCCAACATACTACCATATTGTATAGTATCATAGTATCTCTTTCATTCTTCATTGATGATGCTAGAGTTATATATGAGATTGTCTTCATACAAATTGTCTTATCCTAGTTTTTTATTGTATTAATGACTGTAATTTTATCAGAATAATTAAAGTTATCTTAACACCTTGATTTCTGTTACTTATTTTGAATTACTAAATAACAAGTAGAGTATAGAGCAATTGTTTTTAGCTTGAGAGGGTAAAACATTTTAAAACATAGAAATGTATAGCTGTTCTTCTTATGTTAAAGGCTGTCTCTTCTCTTTTTTTTAGGTTGATATTTCTGGATTTCAGCTTTCTTCTCACACTCAATACAGAACAGCTTTTGAAACCATAATACTGCTTACAAAAGTAGGTTTTCTCTTTTACTGTGTTCTATATTTGGTCTAATACATAGGAATGTAAGACTATATGAAATAACATAATTACAGTCTATACATACTCTGCCTTTAAAGCTTTGGTGTCAGTTAAAGAATTACTTAAACTTGTCTCCATTTCCTCTACATTCATTTGCTCCTCAAACTACTGCAATGGATAAAACACTCCTGGGCTTCCAAATCCCCATTACATACTTCCCAGATTTTTATCTTGCTTCAACTTTGGCACGTTGTCTAATTCTTCTTGTTTCTCATTCTTAGTTTTGTGACCTGTAATCTTCTGGTTCTATTTCTACTCTTACACTATTTCTCAGTCTACTTTTTAGGCTCTTTTTTTCTCATCCTTTAAGTAACATTATTCAGAGTTCTGTCCTAACCTTATTTTCTATCTTACCCACTCCCGTTGCTTAAGTTACAGTTAATAATATTGATGACTGCCAGATCTGTAGCTGATACCTAGATCTTTTCATTGTTCTTTGTTTTTTTTTTTTTGAGACAGAGTCTTGCTCTGTCTGCCAGGCTGTACTGCAGTGGCATGATCTCGGCTCTCTCTGTCTCCCAGGCTTGAGTGATTCTCCTGCCTCAGCCTCCCAAGTAGCTGGGATTACAAGTGTGTGCCACCACACCCGGCTAATTTTTGTATTTTTAGTAGAGACGGGGTTTCACCATGTTGGCCAGGCTGGTCTCGAACGCCTGACCACAGGTAATCCACCTGCCTCGGCCTCCCAAAGTGTTGGGATTACAGGTGTGGGCCACCACCCCTGGCCTTTGTTGTTCTTTAGACCAGATGCCCATTGGAAATCTTCTTTGATTGGATGTCCCATTAGTCACTTAAACTTAATATGGATAAAAGTAAACTTTTAAAAAACTTTTCAGCCATCCCCATAACTTAGTGAATGTGTAAGCTATGATATACTGATTCTTCTCACCACCTACACAAGCCCTGTCAGTTTTTTATCCTAAATCTCTCTGAAATCCATCCTCTTGTCTTCATCTACGCTGTTATAATCATCAACCCTTCTTACTGGAATATTGAATCTGGTCCTTTCCAGTCTCCCTGTGTCCTGCCTTGCTTCTCTCCAGTCCATATTTTATATGGCAGCTAGAGTGATCTTTGTAAAAGCACGAAGCTGATGCTGATGTTCCCTGCCTAAAACACTTCGATGGACCCCCATAGCTGTTAGGTTAAAGTCTAACCTGAGCATGATTTATGAAATCTGCAAATTTGGGCCCCTACCTAGCAGTCCTCCTCTGTAACCCTCTCCTCTAGATGCTATATTTCAGCCATGTGATTTCTCTCTAAGACAACATGGTGTTGCTTTACCTCCAGGATTTTATAGATCCTATTTCATTTGCCACTTTTTGTCTATAATGAATAATACTGCTGTGAACATTTGTGTGCAGGTTTTTGTATAGACATGTTTTCATTTCTCTTGGATGTATACTTAGGAGTGGAATTGCTGGATCAGATAGTAATGCTTTAACATTTTGAGGAACTGCCAAACTATTCTGAATTGGTAGCACCATTGTGCCATTTTACAGTCCCACCATCAATGTATGTTCCAATTTTTCCACATGAATGTCAACACTTGTTATTTTCTGTCGTTTTTATTTTAGTCATCCTAGTGGGAGTGCAGTGGTATTTTGTTATAGTTCTTATTTGCATTTCTCTTAAGATTAATGATGCTAAGATTCTTTTTATGTGCTTATTAGGCATTTCTGTATCTTTAGAGAAAAGTCTGTTCAGATTCTGTGCATTACTATTTGTATTATTTGTCTTTTAATTGTTGAGTTGTAAGCATGTTTTATATTTTTGGAAACAAGTCCCTTCTCTCTTTTTTTTTTTTTTTTTTTTTTTTTTTTTTTTGAGACGGAGTCTTGCTTTGTTGCCTGGGCTGGAGTGCGGTGGCACAATCTCGGCTTAATGCAACCCCCGCCTCCCGAGTTCAAGTGATTCTCCAGCCTCAGCCTCCCGAGTAGCTGGGATTACAGGCATGTGCCACCATGTCCATCTAATTTTTGTATTTTTAGTAGAAACAGGGTTTCACCATGTTGGCCAGGCTGGTCTTGAACTCCTGACCTCAGGTGATCTGCCCACCTGGCTTCCCAGAGTGCTGAGATTACAGATGTGAGCCACCATGCCCAGCTGGAAATTAAGTCCCTTCTAAGGTACATAATTTGAAAATATTTTCTCCCCTTCTGTGACTTGTCTTTTCACTTTTTCAGTGTATTTTTTCTGTATTCTTTGTGGCACAAAACTACTATTTATTTATTTAATTTTCCAGTTTTATTAAAGTGTAATTGACATAAAAATTGTGTGTACTTAAAGTGTACAAGTGATATTTGGATATATGTGTACCTTGTGAAATGATTAAATCAAGCTAATTAACATGATCCGTCATCTTACATACTATTTTTTTTGTGTTGAGAACATTTAAAATCTGTTTTAGCAATTTTCAAATATATAATACATTAACTATAGTCATCATACTGTAAAATAGATCTTCAGGGTTTATTCATCCTATTTAACTGAATCTTTGTTCCATTTGACCAACACCCCTCCATCTTCCTCCCCCAGCACTCTGGCAACCACCATTTTCTCTGCTACTATGAATTCAACCTTTTAAGATTCCACATATAAGTGGGATTATGCAGTATTTTTTTTTCTGTGCTTGGCTTATTTCACTTAGCATAGTGTTCTCCAGGTTCACCCATGTTGTTTTTAAACGACAAGATTTTCTTTTTTTAAGGCTGAATGGTATTCAGTTGTGTGTGTGTGTATACCATATTTTCATTATTCATCCATTGATGGACACTGAGGTTGATTCCATGTCTCGGCTATTGTGAATAATGTTTCAGTAAAAATGGGAATGCAGAGATCTCTTTGACATACTGATTTTATTTCCTTTGGATATATACCCAGAAGTGGGATTGCTGGATCATATGGTAGTTCTATTTTTAATTTTTTGAGAAATCTTTATACTGCTTTTTACAATGGCTGTACTAATTTACATTCCCACTCAATGGTGTTCATGGGTTCCTCTTTCTCCATATCCTTGACAACGCTTGTTATCTTTTGTCTTTTTGATAATAGCCATCCTTCCAAGTGTGAGGAGCTATCTCATTGTGGTTTTCCTTTTCATTTCCCTAATGATCAGTGATGTTGAACATTTTTTCATACATATATTGGTCATTTGTTTGTCATTGAGAAATGTCAATTCAGGTTCTTTATCCATTTTTAAATCAGGTTTATATTACCCAAAGTGATCTACAGATTCAGCACAATCCATATCAAAATTCTGACATTTTTCACAGAAATAGAAAACAAATCTTAAAATTTGTATGGAACAACAAAAGACCCTGAATAGCCAAAGCAATCTTATCTTGAGCAAAAGGAGCAAAGCTGGAAGCTTCACACTACCTAATTTCAAAACCTACTACAAAGCTATCATAATCAAAACAGCATGGTACTGGCATAACAATAGACACATAAACCAATGGAACAGAATCCAGAGCTCAGAATTAAATCCATGCATTTACAGTTAGTTTTCAACAAAGGTACCTAGAACACACAGTAAGGAAAGGACAGTTTTCTTTGTCAATAAATGATATTGAGAAAACTGAATATCCACATGCAGAGAAATGAAATTAGATCCTTATTTCACACCATATAAAAAATCAGTTCAAAGTTGATTAAAGACTTAAAGCCTGAAACCATAAAACCACTAGAAGAAAACAGAGAAGTTCCATGACATTTGTCTGAGCAATGATTTTTTTTTATGTGACCCCAACTCACAGGCAACAAAGAGAAAAAACAGACAAGTAAGATTGCATCAAACTAAAAAGCTTCTGCACAGCAAAAGGAAGAGTCAGCAGAGTGAAGAGGCAACCAAGGGAATGGGAGAAAAATATTTGTAAATCATACATCTGATAAGTGATTGATATCCAAAACATAAGGAAGCAAAACAACTCTCAATAGCAAGAAAACAACCCAAAATTTTTAATTTTCATGAAATTCCATTTGTTTCATTCTTTTCTTTCCTTTTTTTAAAATTAAACTAAAATTTTGTGTAGCGATGGGGTCTCGCTATGTTGTCAAGGCTTGTCTTGAACTCCTGGGCTCAAGCAATGCTCCTACCTCAGCCTCCTAAAGTGCTGAGATTACGGGCATGAGCCACCATGCCCAGTCTTACATATTTATTTATTTTTATTACAAACAGGGCTTTGCTGTGTCATGTAGGCTAGAGTGCAGGCATGATCCTAGCTCATTGTAGCCTCAAACTCCTGGTGGCCTTAAGCAGTCTTTGGCCTTTTATCTATTCTTTTACTTGTGCTTTTCATGTTATATCTAAGAGACAGTTGTTTAATCCAAGGTAACAAAGATTTATTCCTAAGTACATTTACTTTTTCCAAGAATACTACAGGTATAACATTCAGTGATCATTACTGACTTCTGAATTTTATCTGTGTGAAGTCCAGATACCCATATTTGACTCTAGACGCAAAATTACAACCGTCTCTAGGATATCATTTAAACTAAAACATACTAACACATGACCTAACAAGAGTCATTTTCTGAAATTCTTCCTTTTGTTTTCTGTTGTTGGGATTTATTGCATTTCAGTGATGTGAATGGGTTTTAGATCACCCGGGTCATTAATTACCAAATAAGTAGTTTATACAGAAACCAGTACTAAAATTATTGGGTTTTCTCTTTTGATTTAAAGGAGTTGGAATTGTACAAAGAGGAACTTCAGACAAAACCTGCACTCTTGGCAGTTAATAAAATGGACTTGCCGGATGCCCAACATAAGTTCCATGAATTGATGAGCCAGCTCCAGAATCCTAAAGGTAAACCTATTTATTCATTTAATTCTAATTTAAAGAATAATTACAATGTACAGAGAATGCTGTTATAATCAGTGGAAAACTGACAGTTTCTGCTCTTAAAAGTCAAGTTTGAAGAAAGAATATACAAAACATGTAAATAACATTGTAACATAATAATTATCAAATTCTAGAATGTTTGATATGGACAGTAAATTAAAGGAGACAAAAGAAAGATTAATTTGAACTAAAAAGGTCAGGCTTCATGAAGAATAAAACTTAAATTGGGCCCATAAAGCATATGTGGGATTTGAATAAAAGGAGGAAAAAGTCAGCATCTACCTGTGAAGTCTTTCACTTTCATTAACATATTTCACAAGCTCTTCATCCCTCTAGTACTGTACATCATAAAATTAAAAACAGAACTAAGACGTTCTAAAGAAGTATGTTTCTTGGCAAAACTAACTCTATAGGTTTCTGAAGAGGATGAGTCTTCTGAAAAGAACTTCATTTTTCCTGTGTGTGTGTGACACAAAAATAGAAGCTGTGACTCCAAAATGATTTATTTGTCTGGAATTTACTTCCTGGACTATATGTAAAGTAACTTAAAGGGATTCTCCACAGTTTTGAATATTGACATTTGCAGAGCACCTTCTATCCTATGGCAATGGTGGTTTCATTCAGTGTCTAGTAGAGAACCTCATGCACAAATGAGGAAAAGTAGGGTGTATCGTATGTGGCTAACATGTTTTTCAATAATATGTCTCCGTTTTTATTCTTGGTAACAATTGTTGGAAAATAGATTGTAGTGTACTAAGACTGTCAAACAGCACCAGAAGGTCCTTTCCTCTAAAAAGTCTTTCCCTTGTGTAATCTACATGTTGGAGCTGTCCTTGAGTTAATAAATTACTCATAGGATATAAATATTCTCTGATACTAAATAGCCTTCATTCCTAATGATATTTGCTTTATATGGTCATTAGTTCTGTTTGCTAGTTGATCTTGCAGAGAAGGGAATTTTCAGAGGAAATACCGAAAGTAGGGGTGACTCAGGAGTCCGTAGCTGTTCTGACCTATCGTGAAATAAAATACAGGCCCTTTAGTGATAATCCTGAGTTACCTCTCTGGACTTTCTTCGGGGCCTTTGAATCTCAGAAAGCAAGTTCCGTGTTGTCTTCTCCACCAATCTGTTTCAGTCCAGCCTTTCTAGTTCATATCAGTTAATCCATCCAATCAGTATGTCATCTCCCCAGCCAATCAGTATGCCATGGTGACAGGGAAGAGGTAAAAGTAATATAACAGTTGTTAGCCCTTGTGGGGTGATAGATTGGACTCATCTGAAATTATCTTCCCTTGAATTCTCTATAATCCCTCTTCAGTTTTTGTATGGATCCTAGCATCATTGATGATAAACCTATACTTTGGGGAAGTTAAAGGTCTCCAGTGTACTGAGGCCAAGTAGAATGTCTCAAATTATAAATGATATTATTTTTACAGAAAGTGTCTTTCAGAGAATCAATGCTGCCTTGCCTTATTTAACCCCCCCACACAAAATTTATTACTTCCTTAAGTAAGTCATTTTTGTGATACATCTTCTACTCATACTTAGTTTGGTTTAAAATATATTTATCTAACAAGTATGTTATGTGCCAAGAACCTTACCATAATCAATAGTAAAATCCAAAGGCTCTGAGAACTTATTAGAAAAGGTGAAAAAAGGCATGAAAAATGCTAGTTTTGGTTCCCTGCTTCACAAATCAAACCATTAACACGGTTTTAACTAACTTTCAAAAACAATGGAAATCAGCTTAGTTTGTGTTCTTTCTTTTAGATTTTCTGCATTTATTTGGAAAAAACATGATTCCAGAGAGGACTGTAGCGTTCCAACATATCATCCCCATATCTGCAGTTACTGGAGAAGGAATTGAAGAATTAAAGAATTGTATAAGAAAGTCACTGGAGGAACAGGCCAACCAGGAAAATGATGCACATCATAAGAAACAATTGCTTAATTTGTGGATTTCTGATACAGTATCTTCTAGTGAGCCACCATCAAAGCATGCTGTTACTACTTCCAAAATGGGTATAATTTAAATATATTAAAAATGGTATTGATGGAATAGTATTTAATGCTTAAAAACAAGGAAATCCTTTCGTCTGTGA
Source organism: Pongo abelii (assembly GCF_028885655.2). NCBI lineage: Eukaryota > Metazoa > Chordata > Mammalia > Primates > Hominidae > Pongo > Pongo abelii. The sequence continues at coordinate 85,938,164 of NC_071991.2, read as the reverse complement.
CAACCTGGAGGACATGTTAAGTAAAATAAGCCAGGCTTAGAAAGACAAATGCTGCATAATCTCACTTACATGTGGAATCTTAAAAAGTTGAACTCATAGAAGGAGAGAATAGAATGGTGATTATCAAGGGCTGGTGGGGCAGTGGAGGATGAGGAGATGTTGGTCAAAATATACAAAATTTCAGTTAGACAAGGCAACTGAGTTCAAGAGATCTATTGTACAGCTTGGTGACTGTAATTAACAACAATGTATTTTGAAAGTCACTGAGTAAATTTTAAGTGGTTTTTCCAAAAAAGCACATAAGGTAATGCACGTTAATTAGCTATATTGAGCCATTCCACAATGTATAGATATTTCAAAACATGTTACACATGATAAATCCAGTTTTTCTACATCATTTTTTAAAATTATATTTAATTTTATTTTGAAAGTTTTTTCACAGATCTTTTTTTTAGTATCATTACCTTCTGATATATGTGTCATTGAAGAACCGTACCTTTTAAAGTTATTATTTTGTAATTAAGTATGTCAACAGTAAAAAATAACCAGTGGCCAGGCATGGTGGCTCATGCCTGTAATCCCAGCATTTTCAGAGGCCGAGGAGGGCAGATCACTTGAGGTCAGGAGTTCAAGACCAGCCTGGCCAACATGGCGAAACCCCGTCTCTACTAAAAATATAAAAAATTAGCCAGGCATAGTGGCGCATGCCTGTTGTAGTCCCAGCTACTCTAGAGGCTGAGGCAGGAGAATCGCTTGAACGCAGGAGGTGGAGGATACAGTGAACCTGAGGTTGCGCCACTGCACTCCAGCCTGGGTGACAGAGCTAGACTCCATCTCAAAAAAAAAAAAGAGCTAAAAAAATTACATTTTACAAGTTTATGGCCAGCCCACCTGTAATAACATTCTCTGATACTCCTTTACTTAGGATGTCCCTATTGAGATCATTTTTTAAATTTATGTGGAAGGATTCTCTGGATTATAATTAGAATGAGCAATTCAGTTTTGTTTGTTTTTGAGCCTGTCTTGTACCTGGTTGCACTAAATATATAACAGTTATCTTTTGTGGAGACCTTAAAACCCTAAATTTGAACACATGTTCAATGATAATAAAGATATAACAGAAACTAGAAGATAGATGTTTGTGATTTGAGCTTTTGGAAAATTTTCGTTTCTTGAATATAATAGTATTTTTTCCTGAATTGGAGGAGACTGATCTATATGTATCATTTTTCTTTTGTCCTAGTCTATTTCACTTTCTTTTGTTCTAATCTATTTAATTTCCCACTTTCTTATTTTAGTAAAGAGAGAAGAAATAGCAAGTGCAGGCCAGGCATGGTGGTGCAGGCCGGACATAGCGGCACACGCCTGTAATCCTAGCACTTTGGGAGGCCAAGGCGGGAGGATTGCTTGAGCCCAGGAGTTCATGCCTGAGCAACATAGCAAGACCCTGGCTCTCTATAAAACAGAAAATGCAAACTTTAATATTATCAACAATCAATATATTATAAGAGATTGCAATTTCTAAATTTCTACCTGAGTGTTTCACAAATACAAATTGGACATTTTCCCTTTAAATGAGTTTTATTATAAAGTGTACATATTGATTGTAAAAACAAAAAATTCAAATAGTACAAAAGCATATAAGTAACTAATAAAAGCTCCGTTTCTGCATTAGGCCCCTCAGTTCTTCCCAGGGAAAATGATTAATAGTTTACGTTCTTGCGGAAACTTTTTATGTATAAATTTTTACCCAAATGAATTCATTATAGACATTTTTTCCAACTTAATGTTTTTTTACAAAATAGTAGCAAGTTAATGAGCTTTAAAAAATTGTACTTCAGGCCAGGCGTGGTGGCTCACGCCTGTAATCTCAGCACTTTGGGAGGCTGAGGCAGGAAGACCACTTGAGGTCAGGAGTTCAAGACCAGCCTGGCCAACATGGCGAAAACGCATCTCTACTAAAATACAAAAATCAGCTGGGCATGGTGGCACATGTCTGTAATCCCAGCTACTCGGGAGGCTGAGGCAGGAGAATCGCTTGAACCTGGGAGGCGGAGGTTGCAGTGAGCTGAGATTGCGCCATTGCACTCCAGCCTGGAGGACAAGAGGGAGACTTCCTCTCAAAAGAAAAAAAAAACAAAAATTGTACTTCAAAAAATTATTCTTCAATGCTATTTTTAAATTACTAGAAATTAATTTGGAATTTAATGTTGCATACAGCCTGAGAGATGGCTATTCATCCTTTTGTAAAGTATTAAAGAAAAATAATGCATTGTTCTCAGCTTAAATTTTTTTCTGATTTGACAACATGAGTGATGTTTTCCCAGTATTATTTCAATTATATTTGTTTTATTTTCTGTTCCTCACTCCTACCTCTCATTCCAGTCCCCAAACTGGCTTTTCTTGTATTTCTTTTCTCTTCATTGCTCACGTTATTTATTGAGCAATGTCCTGTATCAGGCACTGTCCAAGGTGCTGTATGTACCATGTTGAAGAGAACAGACAGGACCTACGGCCCTTGTATATCTTGCCTTTGATGACAGAAACTGCAGGGGATTGGAATAGCCTCTTTACAAGAAAAGAATAAGAGTGAGGAAAAGCGTTTGGAATTTATAGTGATCACAGTGACCAGGTTTTGTATTGGGTATGTTTTACATTTGTAACTTCAGTGCTATTTTTTTTTTAAGCTCCATTATTTTCTAAATGTAAACAAGTAGCAATGTAAGGACAGTTTCATCAGGTGAATGTCAGAAGTACTGATACCATAATCTCATTTTGCACTGTGGCAAAGGGTAGTAGATGTGTGTTCAGGATTATTTGCTCTGTCAGTAGTGCCTAGGGTGCCACTCCATGACTAACCGAAACATTTTATTACGTGACTCACTAAGATGTTCAATTCATTAGTATTTTCTGGTTACTGAAAGTGTACTCTATGTACCTTTTTTTGACCTTTGATTTTTATTCTGATGGAGAAAATCAGATTCCTTTTTTATCTTGTAAAAAATAATTTTGAAACAAAGACTTATTTTAAAGTAAGTCCTTTAACATTATCTCAGATGCATTTTATTTTGTCCTTAAGTAAGACTTTTCATTTTTACCTTTCAAAATGCAATTTTTAAAATATATGCTTTTTTGAAACACTTATTATATTACTGAATAACCAGAGTATTAAATTCAATGTATAGCAAATTTTTACAAAGTCCCAGTAGTTCTTGCAGAGCTTTCTATAATATCAGATTTATTTACCATCATGAAATGTAAGTTTATACAGTATTAAGTATATTGTACTATGAAGTTGGACCTGTGCACTGAAAAATTCCGGAACACCTATTATGTTGTGCTTTTTGTCATATATATTCATATTATTATTTATCATAGCAAGGTGAACTTATTTTAAAATGTTAAACATGTATTAGTTACATAATCAGGAAAAAAGTCATCTTTTATAATGAGAAAAATTAGGTCAAGGATATTTCATTTCAGGTTTTATCCAATTAGATTTCTTGTAAAGTTATGTGTTTTCTTTTATCTCAGTGCTTATTTGCTTTGCAAGGATGGAGGTTAGAGATTCCTTTCGTAGTTAATGAAAGCTACAGACTTGTCTTGCCGAAAAATGTGCATAAACACATAAAATATTTTCCAAGCAATTTCACAGTGTTTGCAAAGTTCAGATTGAAAACCCAGTTTTACAAATCCCATCTAGAAATTTGCACTGTCATTAAGATATATTAAAAATAATTTTTCAAAGCAACAGCACAGGTGCACTTTAAAGCTGTAGCTTAAAAATAAAAATTAGCAATAATATAACTTGTGTAAACCTACACAAAAGATATCTTATTGCAAAAATATGGCAACATTTTGTTTAAAGACCAAATAGCGAATTGAATTTAATGCATATCTTTAAATCCTTAATAGTATCTCAAATCTGGTTTAAATCTGTCTCTCCTTACAGAATAGAAAGTGAAACAAATCCAGAAATCTTGTTCGAGTACATGGTCTGTGCTAGTAATCATATCTAAAGTGATAATGTTACCATATGCTGGGTACTGGGCTGAGTAAATCACATATTTTAACTTATTTAAACACTGCACTGTATTGCCTGCTAGCGATGTCATTTTTTTAAAGTTGGGTGGTGAATACATGAGTTGTTTTTAAAATTCTTTTGGGAGCCTAAAAAATTTGAATTTTTTTTTTTTTTCAGACGGAGTCTCGCTCTGTTGCCAGGCTGGAGTGCAGTGACGTTATCTTGGCTCACTGCAGCCTCTGACTCCCTGGTTCAAGCAATTCTCCTGCCTCAGCCTCCCGAGTAGCTGGGATTACAGGCATGCACCACCACGTCCAGCTAATTTTTTTATTTTTAGTAGAGACGGGGTTTCACCATGTTGGCCAGGATGGGAAAATTTTTTAAAAGATATTTATTAAAAAAAAAAAAAAGTCTATGCCTTATCAAGTTTATAACTCAAGAATTAATGAGATAAACAGTGGACAAAAAGTGTTGGCAGATAACATGCATAATTTTAATTGCAAAGTTAAGCAGTGAAAAATAAACATCTTTTTTTCTTAAAGAGATAGTTCATATCTGTTTTGTTTAGTTTTATTTATTCTTTTTAGAGACAGGGTCTGTCTGTGGAGTGCAGTGGCATGATTATAGCTCTCTGCAGCCTCAGTCTTCAGGGCTCAAGTTATCCTCCTGCCTCATCCTCCTAAGTAGCTAGGACTACAAGTGTGTGCCACCATACCTGGCTAATTTTTAAAAATTATTTTGTAGAGACAGGGTCTTACTATGTTGCCCAGAGTGGTCTTGAACTCCCAGCCTCATGGAATCCTCCCGCCTCAGTCTCTGAAAGTGCTAGGATTATAGGCATGAGCCATTTATGCCCAGCCAGTTTTCTTTTTTCTAATTGGAGCTTGGCAAGTAGAGGGAAATGTATTAGGGAAATAGCTTTAGTTTTGAGTGGGTGTCAGTAGCCAGCTGAAGAAAAAGCAAAATGAAATAGGTAGTAGAAATGAGAAAGGGAGAGAGGGAAGAAGAAAAAAATATGGATGTTGGAAAGTTGTTGTATGTCTCTCTGGATAGCTCAGAAGTATCAGTTGTGGTTATTGCCTCAGTTGGCTTTTGTAAGCATGAAAAAGCCAGGGACAATTTCAACTACCATTTCTGACCATCATCAACCACAATTTTAGGCAATTTGTTAGAATTTTTTAAAAATATTCTTAATAGTTGTTGGGTACCTGGAAGATTCAGAGAAAGTAATCACCTTTGTATATATTATTAATGTGTTTATAATAGAAATTAAATTCTTCAGGATGTACAGGTAAGATACAAAGCTATGTGAAGCATAGCTGTTATCCAAGTCGTATGCCTTTGAAATACTTGGAATTTGAAGAACAGGACATGCAGCTTATGTTATAACTAATTTGCGAGCAATATATGGCAAGATAGTATTTTCCTATCTAAATTCTGAGTGCATTGAAAGTTGAAAGCAAAGGACAAAACCTTCCTTTGTTCATGGCCCATATTCCAGTATATTTTTCTGAAACTGCCAATATTTTCTGATCGGTACTTTCATTTTTTTAGTTGGTTACCAAATACTGTTATTGGTATTATTTCTATATAAAAGGCTTTAAGAAGACTGTAGTATAATTTTCTTAAGAAAAAAGACGATTATAAGCTAAAATATGCCTTCAGCTTTGTGTGCTACAAATTGAGGGAGATTGAGAATATTTTAAATCAAGGGCAGACATTGAGTAAAAGCTTATGACTTTGGATGGATTTGAAACATGATTAAATGACAGAGTAAATAAAAGCCCCTAGTCAAGTGAATTCTAATGGGGGAAATAAGAGGACTATATAAAAATTAACCTCTGTTTTGAAAACAAATCTTTCCAGGAAGTGGTACCACTCTGGGGTCAAGAGAAATTGAAAGAACAATAAAATGAGCACACATGACCTTCCTTTCCTATAAAAATACGAATCAGAAAACTCCCCCATGATTTCCTCATGTTACTTAGAATAGTGTGTATTTCAGAACTTTTCCATTTAATATTTTTGGACCACAGTTGGCTATAAGTAACTGAAACTGAGGATGGGGGGAAGGGATGCTTAAAACCTTGGGTAGTACCAAACCCTATATGTATTGTTTTTTTCTATATATACACAGCTATGATAAAATTCATAAATTAGGCACAGAGAGAGATTAAAAATATTAAATGACCAATTATAACAATATATTGTAATAAAAGCTATGTTAATATGGTCTCCCTCTCGAAATATCTTTACTGATTATGTGAGATGATAAAATGCCTACATGATAAGATCACGTGAGGTGAATGACGTAGGCATTGTAACGTACCTGGTTTTAGGCTACTGCTGACCTTCTGTCAATACCTCAGGAGAATATTTTGCTTTGATGATCCTGGATCATCAAACCATGTTGTCAGGAGCAGATGATATCTATCCATGGTGAATGGGAGGGTAGCATATACAACGTGGATACGCTGGACAAAGAGATGATTCACCTCCTGGCAGGATGGAATGAGATTTCCTCATGTTATTTAGAATAGTGTGTATTTCGGAACTTTTCCATTTAATATTTTTGGACCACAGTTGACTGTAAGTAACAAACTGAGGATGGGGGAATGGAGGACTACAGTAAATCCAAGTTTATAATACCTCATCAAAAACTCAACATAAAAGTTTCTATTTAAAACTGCGAAAAAAATTAGTGGTGATGGTAGGAGCGGGTAGTAGGCATGAAAAGAGAAAAATTTAAAACACCTTAATGCAGTTACAGGCAAAAGCCTTTACTTATCCTATTAATTGGCCAATTCTTTTGTAAATCCTCTTCACTCTCTTCTTCCTTCCCCCTCTTCACTAAGTAGCTTTATTCAAGAGTCTTAGAAGCAAATGTGCTATCAAATTTGATGGCGCACTACAAATTTCTAAGTTTGTAAAGTGACATCTCACTGTTTAATTTACTCAGAACTTACTTTCCTTCCTTTATTACTTTGCTAGGGCTGCTGTAACAAAGTACAACACACTAGGTGGCTTAAACAACAGAAATGTATTGTCTCACATTTCTTGAGGCTGGAAATCCAAGATCAAGGTGTTGGCAGGGCTGATTGCATCTGCGGGCCATGAGAGAGAATCCGGTTCATGCCTCTAGCCTAGCTTCTGGTGATTTGGGGCCAGTTTTTGGCATATCTTGTCTTGTAGAAGCATCATCCCAATCTCTGCCTTCATCTGTACATGGTGTTCTCTTTGTGTGTGTGGTTGTCACCAAATTTACCCTTTTTATAAGGACACCAGTCAGATTAGGGCCCACCCTAATGACGTTTTAACTTGATCATCTCTATAAAGACATTATCTCCAAATAAGGTTGGATTCTGAGGTAATGTTGATTAGGACTTCAACATAACAGTTTTTGAGGGATACATAACACTGCCCTATTTGATGTGGTTTGAATGCTCCCTCCAAATCTCATGTTGAAATGTAATTCCCAGTGTCGGAGGTGGGCCCTGGTGGGAGGTGATTGGATCATGGGGGCAAATCCTTCATGAATGGCTTAGCACTATCCCCTTGTTGATGAATGAGTTCTTGCTCAGTTTACATGAGATCCGGTTGTTTAAAATAATCTGGGACTTCCCCTTCTCTCTCTTACTGCCCCTCTCACCATGTGACGTGATGGCTCCCTGTCAGCTTCCAGCATGATTGTAAGCTTCCTGAGGCCTCACCAGAAGCAGATGCCAGCACTGTGCTTCGTAGAAAGTCTGCAGAAGCCCAGCCTCAGATTTTTTTAATAGTAATTCAAGAACAGACTCACTATTTTTCCCCTTTTCACTTCTCAACTAATAGTGATAATATACTTTGCAATTACATTTTCCAATTTTGCAATTAATAGTTTTTTTTTATTTCACAGATTTTTTCTAAAAAAGTATATGGTGAGTAATTTTTATTAATCTGTATTGAATTTAAGTCATGGACTTGGAAATGCTCTGGTGAGATATGACTAACAAAAAGGGAACAGTATCTGCAAGTTAGTTTACATTTTGGAGTTTATGAATTCTATAAAGCTTAGAGAAGATACAAATATTCAGAGAAGGGTGAATGTATATAAGATTTGGGTTAAAAGAATAGTGTAAGGCCATTCCAAGTTCAGGAATACCTGACATGAGCATTTAGAGTAAGTCTTAGAGACAGAAATCTAAAACAAGGAGATTGCCCTGAGTTTAATAGAGTTCTGAGCAATGACAGCAACCTTTTAAGAAGGTCCACCACTTAATACTTCCTGATTTGGGGCACATTAATTACTGTGTATCTCAGTTTCTCTGCTGGTAATGTGGAGTTATTGGAATTAAATAATCTGTGAAAAAGAGCCCACTGCTTAGTATGTAATAAAGTTTTCTGTTTTAAATTTAAAATAATAGGCTGGGCGCCATGGCTCACACCTGTAACCACAGCACTTTGGGAGGCCAAGGTGGGCAGATCACTCGAGGTCAGGAGTTTGAGACCAGCCTGGCCAACATGGTAAAATCTTATCTCTACTAAAAATACAAAAATTAGCCAGGCATGGTGGCACACACCTGTAATCCCAGCTACTCAGTAGACTGAGGCAGGAGAATCGCTTGAACCCGGAGGCGGAGGTTGCTGTGAGCAAAGACTGCGCCACTAAACTCCAGCCTGGGTGACGGAGCAAGACTCTGTCTCAAAAAAACAAAACAAAACAAAAATGTTAAATAATAATAAATTATTGGGTTTTCTAGTATCTTAAATTCACCATTACTTATGGAAATTTTTGCACCCATCTTGATCTAAGGAGGTGAGGCCTTGAATAAAATTATGATAATTATTTGTAGTGAATAAAGGGCAAGTGGGTATTTCAAAGGAAGAATCAAAAGAATGTTTCCTCAGTAACTGACCCTAATGAGTTGAAGATACGTGAGCTCTCTGACCAAGAATTAAAAGTAGTAGTTTTGAAGAGACTCAGGGATCTCCGAGATAACACAGAAAAGCAATTCAGAAACTTATCAAATGTAACAAAGATTTAAATGTTAAATCTTGGAACTGAGAAATACATTGGCTAAACTGAAAACTTAAGCAGAGTGGATCAAGCAGAACAATCAGTGAACTCTGGCTATTTGAAAATACACAGAGGAGAAAAAAGAAAACGGTGAAAAGCCATGAAGATCACCTTTTGGGAGTAAAGATATCTGGGGAAAAAATCACCTAGAAGATATAGAAAATTACCTCCAAAGACCAAATCTAAGAATTATTGGTGTTCAAGAGGGAGTTGAGCAAGAGCAGAGATAGAAAACTTATTCAAATAAATAATAACAAAACTAGAGAAAGAGAGAAATATCCAGGTACCAGAAGGTTAGGGAACGAACACCAAACAGATTCAATACAAAAAAGATTACCACAAGGCATTAATAATCAAACTCTCAAAGGTCAAGGACAAAGAGAATCCTAAAAGCAGCAGAATAAAATAAACAAATAACGTAAAGGAGTTCCAGTTCATCTGGCAACAGACTTCTCAACAGAAACCATATAGGCCAGGAGGGAGTGCAATGACATTTTCAAAGTGCTGAAAGAAAAAAAGCCTGCCATCCAAGTATACTGGAACCAGAAGTAATCCTTCAAATATGAAGGAGATACATGTCCTTTCCCAGACTACCACCAAATCCATCTTACAAGAAATGCTGCCGGGCGCAGTGGCTCACTCCTGTAATCCCAGCACTTTGGGAGGCCGAGGCGGGTGGATCACGAGGTCAGGCGATCGAGACCATCCTGGATAACACGGTGAAACCCCGTCTTTACTAAAAATACAAAAAATTAGCCGGGCGTGGTGGTGGGCGCCTGTAGTGGGAGGCTGAGGCAGGAGAATGGCGTGAACCCGGGAGGCGGAGCTTGCAGTGAGCCGAGATCGCGCCACTGCACTCCAGTCTGGGCTACAGAGCGAGACTCCGTCTCAAAAAAAAAAAAAATGCTGAAGGAAGTTCTGCAGAAAATACTAACCATGCAGAAAAAAAATCCAACACATTTGAAGATATAAAATCCACTGGTAAAATTAAGTACACAGATAAATCCAGAATATGCTAGTGTTGTAATTATGGTGTGCAATTTATTTATAACTCTAGTATAAAGCCCAGAAGTCAACTATATCAAAAACAATAATAGCTACAGCAACCTGTTAAGAGGTAGGTAATATAAAAATAGGTAAATTGAGACAACTAAAAGTCAAAATATGTGGGACAGAGTTAAACTGTACAACTTTTTTTTTCCACTTTTTTTGTAATCTAAGTTGTCATCTCCTTAAAATAACATTTTTTTGTAAGCCTCATGGTAATCTCACACAACAACCTATAATAGATTTATTAAAAATGAAAAACAACTAATTAAAACATACAATGAGAGAAAATCATTTAACCATAAAGGAAGACAGGAAGAAAGAGAGGACTTACAAAACAACCAGAAAACAAGCAAAAAAATGGCAGTACTTACCAAATAATAACTCAAAGTAAATAGATTCAATTTTCCAATGAAAAGGCATAGAGGGGCTGAATGGATATGAAACAAAGTATATGCTGCCACTTCACCTATGAGGACACACATAGTGAAAGTGATGGGGTGGAAAAAGATATTCCATGTAGCTGGAAACCAAAAAAGAACAGGAGTAGCTATACTTAAATCAGATAAAATTGACTACAAATAAAAGACTGAAAAGAGACAAAGAAGGTCACTATATAATGATAAAGAGATCAATTCAGCAAGAGGATATAACATTACAAATATCTACACCCAACACGGAAGGTCCCAAATATATAAAGCAAACATTAATAGATCTAAAGGGAGAAATGGACAACAATACAATAATAGTAGGGGACTGTAACTCCCCACTCTCAGTAATGAACAGATCATCCAGACAGAAAATCAGCAAAGCAACATTGGAGTGAAACTGCAAATTAGGCCGAAAAATGTATCTGATGAAGCAATATTGGCTGCCCTGGAGCCTCCAGAACTGAAAAAGAGCTGCAAGTGTGCGCTGCTATGAACATCTTTCCAAAGCCTTTTCTGCACAGCTGGTATTGGCATCATACCAAAAGCAGTGTTTATCAAAGTAGAGATTAAAAATCAAAATTCATTTTTGCGATAATGACAAATGCCCTGGACTTACACACATGCACTCGTGTGAGACAAGGCCCATAGATATCCCCACCTTCCCTCTCCCAGTACTAGTTAATTTTGAGTAATTGTGTATTGTCGGAAAAGTGATCAGTATTAGTTTTTGTTTTGTTGTTCCAAAAAAAATTTTACTTTTTAATTTAATTTTTTGTTTAAAAGCAAGGCATGCTGTGTTGACTCTGTAACAAAACAGACTAATTTGAATTGTTAAAACTGCTCCCTGGTTCTATTCTGGAGAGTAATCTGGGACATTTTAGTGAGTTTTTCCCCCTCTTTTTTGGGAGGGGGAGTATGGGTGGGGTTTGATTTTTAGTCTTGTTTATTTTAATTAACCAATGGACAGCCCTTAAGGGGAGGAGGACAAATTGATTCCACATTCCACTTTTTAGATCTCATTTAGAAAACATGTTCTCAATCTGGTGCTCTTAGGAAGAAGTATAGTAAATGCTTCATTTAATAATGTGCTACTTTTTGAAAGTTGCCTTTTCTCTCTACCCTTGAATAGATCCAGAATCTGATGATACTCATGAAAGTGCGTGGAACCTGTCTTGTCCCTCCTCTTTTCTAGTATGCACTATATATGTGACTGTGACTTTCAAAGACATTTATTTGCCATTTCCTGATTTGGGGGAAAATTAATTCCTAATTTCTTTCACTAATAAATGAAGAAAAGTATTGTACCTATGAAATACACTAACTGGATTGAATATGTAATTTTTTTTTTCTTTTTTTTTTTTGAGATGGAGTCTCGCTTTGTTGCCAGGCTGGAGTGCAGTGGCACAATCTTGGCTCACTGCAACCTCCGCCTCCCTGGTTCAAGCAATTTTCCTGCCTCAGCCTCCCCAGTAGCTGGGACTACAGGTGCATGCCATCATGCCCGGCTAATTTTTGTATTTTTAGTAGAGATGGGGTTTCACTATGTTGGCCAGGATGGTCTCGATCTCTTGACCTCATGATCCGCCTGCCTTGGCCTCCCAGAATATGTATTTTAAAATAAATTTTTCCCTGTCAGTCATTGTCTTACATCCTTAGCATAGATTTGCAACTCAGTAGTGTATTTTATCCCTAGAATGAAGCTGGAGACCTGGTATGTACAGGAAATATGACAGGTGGTGCTAGAAGACAGACATCTATGGAATGATCCATATCCTTTCAAGTTATGAGAATGAAGGCCTACTTCATTAAGAAGCTGGGGGTGAAGTGAGGGTGAGGAGAGCACTTAACAACATTGGGACCAGTCAGGGAATCCCCTTATTTCTGTTTCACATATGAGGAACCCTAGAGCAGCTAGATGAGGCTCTCTAGCTTAATAAAATCATGGAAAGAGTCTTATGAAGGCTCTTCATAAGTGTTAACAGGGATTTATCAGCTTATTTTTGTTGCAGTTCCCAATTTCTAAAAATGTTTAGGTAATCTTTTCCTTTCCCCAACCCTAATTCTTATAGATTCATTAGTGTTGAACCAATGCTTTCTCATGTCTCAACTCTTTATATATGCATTCTTTTCAGATGTATTACATTAAAAAAGCCCTACACACACACACACACACACACGACCGAACCATGAAGAGATAGCCTCAATAAACCAATAATGAGTAAAAAAAAAAAGTCTCCCATCAATAAATAAAAAATAAGCCCAGGATCTGATGGCTTCACTGCTGAATTCTACTCAACATTTCAAGAACTAACACCAATTCTACTCAAACTCTTCAAAAAGATTGAAGACGAGAGAAAACATCCAAACCCATTTTATGAAGCCAGAATTACCGTGATACCAAAACCAGACAAGGGCAGAATGAAACAAGAAAACTATAGGCCAATATCACTAATGAACATACATGTAAAAATTCTCAACAAATTTTGAGATACTAGCAAACCAAATTCAACAATATGTTAAAGACTGGGTGCAGTGGCTCACGCCTGTAATCCCAGCACTTTGGGAGGCTGAGGCAGGAAGACCACTTGAGGTCAGGAGTTCAAGACTAGCTTGGCCAACATGGCGAAAACCCATCTCTACTAAAATACAAAAATCAGATGCACATGGTTGCGCATGCCTGTAATCCCAGCTACTCAGGAGGCTAAGGCAGGAGAACCACTTGAACCAGGGAGGTGGAGGTTGCCATGAGCCAAGATCATGCCACTGCACTCCAGACTGGGTGACAGAGCAAGACTCTTTCTCCAACAAAACATTATAAAGATCACTCACCATAATCAAGTGGGATTCATTACAGGGAAGCAAGGATGGTTCAACATATGCAAATCAATAAATGTGATATATCACATTAACAGAACCAAGAACAAAAACCATGATTATTTAAATAGATGCTAAACAAGCGCTTGATAAAATCCACATCCCTTTTTGATAAAAAAAAACCCTCATCAAATTGGGTATAGAAGGAACATACCTCAAAATAATAAAGGCCGTGTATGACAAACCCATAGCTAACATCATACTGAACAGGGAAATACTGAAGGCCTTTCCTCTAAGATCTAGAACATGACAAGGATTCCCACTTTCACCACTTTTATTCAATATAGTACTGGAAGTCCTAGCCAGAGCAATTATGCAAAAGAAAGAAAGAGCATCTAAATTGGAAATGAAGAAGTCAAATTAGCCTTGTTTACAGATGACATGATGTTTTACTTAGAAAAATCCACCAAAAAACTATTAGAACTGATAAACAAATTTAGTAAAGATGCAAGATACAAAATTAACATACAAAAATCAGTAGCATGTATATATGCCAAAAGCAAACAATCGAAAAAGAAATCAAGAATGGAATTTTATTTATAATAGCTCCAAAGAATATAAAACACTTAGCAATTAATTTAACCAAAGATGTGAAAGAGCCATACAAGGAAAACTATAAAACACTGATGAAAGAAATTGAAGAGGATACACAAAAAATGGGAAGATATTCCATGTTCATGGATTGAAAAATTAATATTGTGAACATGACACTAACCTCGGCTATTGACAGATTCAGTGCAATCCCTATCAAAATATTAATGACATTTTTCACAGAAATTTTAACAAATTCTAAAATATATATGAAACCACGAAAGACCCTGAATAGCCAAAGCAATCCTGAGCAAAAAGACCGCAGCTGGAGATATCACACTACCTGACTTCAAAATTTACTATAAAGGCACAGTAATCAACACAGCATGGTACTGGCTTAAAAAACAGACAGAGGCCAATGGAACAGAATAAACAACCCAGACATAAACCCATGCATTTACAGCCAGTTTGTCTTTGACAAAGGCACCAAGAACATACAATGGGGAAAGGACAGTCTCTTCAATAAATGATGCCAGAAAATTGGATATCCATATGTTGAAGAATGAAACTAGACCTCTATCTCTCACAATACACAAAAATCAAATATAAATGGATTAAAGACAAACCTAAAACCTGAAACTATGAAACTACTAGAAGAAAACATTAGAGAAACCCTCCAGGACATTGGTCTGGGCAAGGATTTTTTGTGTAAGACCTTAAAAGCACAAGCAATGAAAGCAAAGATAAATAGGATTATATCAAGCTAAAAAGCTCTGCACAGCAAAAGAAACAATCAACAAAGTGAAGAGACAACACACACAGTGGGAGAAAATATTTGTGATCTACCTATCTGACAAGGGATTAATAACGAGAACATATAAGGAGCTTAAACAATAGCAAACACACATACACACACACAAATAACCTGATTAAAATATGGGCAAAAGATCTGAGTAGACATTTCTCAAAAGAAGACATGCAAATGGCCAACAGGTATATGAAAAAATGCTCAATATCACTACTCATTAGAGAAATGCAAATCAAAACTACAATATCCCTCCCCAGTTAAAATGACTTTTATCTAAAAGGCAATAATAGATGCTGGCAAGGATGAGGCAAAAGGGAAACGCTTGTACACTGTTGATGGGGATGCAAATTAGTACAGCCACTGTGGAGAATAGTATAGAGGTTTCCAAACAACCTAGAAATAGTACTACCATATGATCCAGCAGTTTCACTACTGGGTGTATATCCAAAAGAAAGGAAATCAATATATTGGAAAAACATCAATACACTTATGTGTATTGTAGCACTATTCACAATGGTCAAAATATGAAATCAACCTAAATGCCCATCAGTGGATGAATGGATAAAGAAAATGTGCTATATTTACACAATGGAACATTATTCAACTATTACAAAAGAATGAAATCTTGTCTTTTGCAGCAACATGGATGGAACTAGAAGTCATTATGTTACGTGAAATAAGGCAAGCACAGAAAGACAAATAACACAGGTCACTCGTGGGACAAAAAAATTGAATCTCATGAAAATAGAGAGTAGGCCGGTGGTCATCAGAGAACGGGAAGGGTAGGGTGGAAGAGGGGTTTGAAAAGAAGTTGATTGATGGGTACAAATATATGGTTTGATAGAAGAACTGAGAACTAATGTTAGATCAGTATGGTGACTATAGTTTACAGTAATGTGTTGTATATCTCAAAATAGCTAGAAGAGAATTCAAATGGTTTTAGCATAAAGAAAAGACAAATATTTAAGGTGATGAATATCCCAGGTACACTGATTTGATCTTTACAAATTATATGAATGTATTATATGATCATATCTACTTCTAAACACTATGTACATCTATCGCACATTAGTTAAAAAGGGAAAAAAAGCCCTGCTGACATCCTGATTTTAGCACAGTGAGACCTGTGTCAGACTTTTGACCTCCAGAATTGTAAGATAATAAATTTATTGTGTTTTAAGCCTTTGAATTTGTGATAATTTGTCACAGCAGCAATAGAAAGCCAACACAGTTACCAAATGGGAATCTCTGTAGAATTTTGGTGGTGAATGGTACACTGCAGTGAATTTAAGATTTGACTTTCTCCTTAAAGAATCTCTAATGAGAAAAACAGGAAAGACAGTATTGTTAATTGCAGATCTAAATTCTTATCTAAAGTATTTTTGAGAATTATATTCCAATTATCTAACTACTGAACGCCAACAGGGTATTTAAGTATTCTGTTCCATCTTTGCTATGCCAGAGGCAGGCATTTTAGACCCCAGCTTGAACAGTAAGTCTAGGAATAGGGTTGTCTTTCCTTCCTTTTTATGCTGTGATTTTTAAAAATTATTGTAATCAATTGCAAGTACCTCCCAGCTAAAGTCTTCTAATCAGGCAGTATTCATCACTGATTGGGAAATAAGTTATAAAATGATTTTGTACATAGTTATTTGATTCAATTCAGCTTTATAGATGAGAGAACTGAAGTTCAGAGGAAATAAGTGATTATCGTTTGTCACATTGCTATTATCTATCTGCTATTGCCAGAGCTGGCCTGGAGCCCAGAAATCTTTTCACCACCCAATGCTATCTTTCTTTCTCATTATTACATTTCCCAGTCTGGCTTTGGGATCGGATTGCTTCTGGCCTTAGATAACCTTATCCATCCTCTAAAGCAGTATCACACATAAGAAGGAGGTAGCAGTGGACTGATAGTAGCCTCTCTACCCTCCCTTTTTAAAAAGTCTCTGACAAATAGTCTCATTGTTACTAGAGCAACACAAAATGGAAAATGCTAATAGCAAACATATAGTCCTTATTATGCATCAGACACTGTTGTAACTGTCTCTATAGTAATTCATTTAATCCTCATCACAATTTTCTGATGTAGATATACTGTTACAGATGAGACCTTGAGGCACAAAGGGGTTATCTCCGTGCCAAGGTTATACTTACTTGGGATGGGTGCCATCCTTTTGTATAAACTATGATACTTTTTCTTCTTTTTATTTTGAAAAATTTCTAAGATACAGAGAATTTTAAAGAATAGTACAAGAAACACCCACAAACGTATTCTTCATGAATCCAACAATTATACACTTTGCCACACTTTATATCCATTTGTGTGTGTGTGTTTGTGTGTGTGATCGTTTCGAAGTAGGCATCACAACACTTCAGCATCCTTTATTTTTAAAAAAATCAGATCATTGCTATTTAGGACTTTGGAATCTTTTAGTTTAATTCAGATATTCATTCACTAATGTAGGACTTCACATTGGAGAGAAGCCAACAGAGAAAGGGACAAGACAGTAGAAATTGTGTGGGAGAGTAAAATTAGTTCAAATATCTAATAGCTAGCTATACTGTACTTTAGCTATATTAGGTCCCTCAATTTTCAAGACAACAGTATGATGTGGGTGATCTTATCCCCATTTTTCCAGATAACCTCCAGATATAGAGATAACTTGCCCAGGGCCACCCAATCAATACACAGCAAAGCCCCATACAAATCTGGGCTGTTTGGTCTTTTCTACTTTGTGCCTAGATAAACACTTTGAGGGGAAAAAAAAATCCGGATTTAAGAATTTTTGCTAACCTTCTTACGGGCAAGTCACCTTCAAGTCACCTGGGGAATATTTACTTAGGTACCCAACTCAAAACTACTTTTAGTTTGGTTTCGTTTTGCCTTTTTTTTTTTCTTTAACCGATAACCCAATTCTAGACGGAACATAAGGTGCAAGAGAAATTCGGGGAGGTGGAGGCAGAGAAAGGGAAGGGCAGGAGGTGGTCGCAGGATGTTGCCTGCGGCTGGCGGCCCAGTGGATTCTGGGAATTGTAGTCCCAGCCATCCAGGGCATTGCCGTTCAGGGCCACGGGAGAACCTGACTCCGCTCCCAGAAGCCTCCGGTGTACTTCGCTGGGAACGCACTTCCTGGGACGCTGAGAGGGAGACGCTCCAAGAGGCTCCTCAGTGTGGGCGAGTAAAATGCCCTGCGTGTGAGAAGCAGGTAGGTGTGGTCAAGA
Source organism: Pongo abelii (assembly GCF_028885655.2). Taxonomy (NCBI): domain Eukaryota; kingdom Metazoa; phylum Chordata; class Mammalia; order Primates; family Hominidae; genus Pongo; species Pongo abelii. The sequence goes on along the minus strand of NC_071991.2, from coordinate 85,920,168 downwards.
TGTTCCGATTTCTGGGTCTTTTGCATAAGTAACTGAGGATTTTATGTAAAATAGCTAAATCCAGGGGAATCAGGAGCGTTGGGAAACGCTGACCACATCTGTGGATGTGAAAATTGAGTAGGTATTTGGTAAGGCTTTAAAAAATTATTTTGTATACAGGAGTATGGAAATGTCGAGGTGTGTTGCCGGAGCCGCCAAGGGCTGGGAGCTTTGCTGGCGCGGGTTTGTGGGGGAGCCCAAGCTGCTATTTTTGAATAACCGGCTGATGCTGGTTGTGTAATGATGACCTGCTTGCGGTTCAAACCCACTGAGTGTTGCAGGGATGGGCTAGCTCTGAGAGCGTTAACAGTCACTGTTGCGGTCTCTCTCCATTGGCTCTAACTAGTAGGGCGTTTTTTTCCTTCTGCCAGGTCTGGGTCTACCACGCACAGGGCTCTTCGAAAAGAGGGAGGAGGAGAGGAGGCGGAGGGAGGCGGAGGGGGGCGGAGCGGGGCGGAGGGGGGTGCGGATTGCCCTGGAAGCTTGGTTTGCTTTCTTGTAAGTTCTGTGCACCCGGCCTTGTAAGGGGCCCATAGCCGCGTTAGGGAAAGGTCAGACTTGGTGACCTCACTTAAAATGATTGCCCAAGGATTCTATTGTGCGTTATTAATTGTAAAATGATTTCCTCTGACTTTGGAGTGAGCAATTATGATTGATACCAACCCAAGAAACACATTTGGGGCGGGGGAGGGGTTGGGGGGGACTTGACTGAAATCTCTGAGCAGCCAGTTGCAGAGAGCATTCTACATAGTGATCATAATAGGGCTAGTGATGAACGCCTCAATCCAGGAAACTGTCAGGCGCACATAATAATGAGTTTCCATTCTCATCCTACCTGTTTGAGGTAAATGGTATTTGAAGAGGAAGTGGCTAATGTTTAAAGTCGATATATAGAAGCATCTTTAAATGGCAGGTTGAGCCATTGGTGGAACTATTTTTTTTTAAGCATTCTGGTTGCAAATTTCAGGATGCAGAATTCAGATCAACTTTGTCTGGTCTTGTCAGTGTCCTTTTTTAAAAATGTAAAAGAAAATTTCTTTTACTTCCAAGACAACTGCACAGTCTTTCACCACCTTCCTTATCCTTTCACCGTAGTCATGAAAATGATCTAAAACATTCATTAAATATCAATCGTATATTCCCAAGACAGCAAAGTGTTTTTCATCCTCATTTCTCCTATATTCTCAAGTCACAAGATGAGTTAATTTTTTTCTTCTATTTCTACGTATTTTTCTATATATATTTCTCACATATAATGCATGAATTAAGGAATAAACAGCCTTTTTATTTTTTTGTTATTTGAGACAGATCATTGCTATGTCATCCAGGCTGGAGTGCAGTGGCGTGATCATGACTCACTGTGTCCTCAAACTCCTGGGCTCAAGTGATCCTTCCATGTCAGCCTACCAAGAAACTGGGACAACACGTGTGCACCATCACACCTGGCTAATTATTATTATTATTATTATTATTTTGAGCCAGAGTCTTCCTCTGTCACCAACGCTGGAGTGCAGTGGTGCAATCTCGGCTCACCGTAACCTCCGCCTCCCAGGTTCAAGCGGTTCTTGTGCCTTAACCTCCCAAGTGGCTGGGACTATAGGCATAAGCCACCATGCCCGGCTAATTTTCGTATTTTTAGGGGAGATGGGGTTTTGCCATGTTGGCCAGGCTGGTCTTGAACTCCAGCTCAAGTGATCATCCCGCCTCAGCTTCCCAAAGTGTCGGGATTACCGGTGTAAGCCACTGCGCCCCTGCTAAACTGCCTTTTTGAAAAACTGACTGTCTGCCCTTTTTAGTATAACATTTCATTGATTTTAGGTGATTACTAATCATTTCTTCTAATCCATGGGAATTCAAACAGGGTTTTTAGAGAAGTACTATGTTAATTTGGAGTATTTTTCCTATTTCTTTAGGCTCAGATTATTGCTACTCTGTATTCAGATCTGCATGTGTTTCTTCTAAGCTGAATAAAGCTGTTTTGGAACTGTCAGGTACCTCAAAGGGTAAGTACGTCCTTCAATTATATCTTATTTCCCTCCCTCCTGCTACCACATCTGCCAACAATGACCCTTTTTTTTTTCTCTTGTTCAACAAAATAGAGGTATAGGACAGACCTCTCTTGTGAGTGCAATGACTGATGACTTACAGTTTCTAAGAAAACCCAAATTATAGGTAGAAGGAACTCTCAATGTTACCATCAAGAATTAAGTTAGGGCTGGGCATGGTGGCTCAGCCCTGTAACCCTAGCGCTTTGAGAGACTGAGGTGGAAGAATCCCTTGAGCCCACGAGTTTGAGACCATCCTGGGCAACATAGCGAGATCCTGTCTGTATGAGAAAATTTTTAAAAATTAGCCAGTTGTGGTGATACATGCCTATAGTCCCAGCTACTCTGGAAGCTGAGGTGGGAGGATTGCTTGAGCCTGGGAGGTCGAGGCTGCAGTGAGCCATGATTGCACCACTGCACTCCAGCCTGGGTGAGAAAGCGAGACCCTGTCTCAAAAAAATAGAAGCTAGCTGCTATTAGACATATGTACTCTTGTAACTCTCTTACAACTATAACTCAGAATTGTGCCTGGAAAAAATAGTACAGGGTCTATTGGATCTGTGACTTCCTAAAGCTCTTAGCCACTGTTCCTGCTCCAGCCTTCTTTAAATTCTATTCAAAACCGTAGAAAATATATAATTTGAAAATATTTTTATTTGTAATTATGTCTTTGATAACATTTAATTGTGTACCAAATTTTATCTACTTTTCTGAGTCACGGTGGAACAGAGAGTCAAATGACAAATGTGAAGTGGTTATTTGAAATAGAGTCTATATTTGATTTGGTCAGTATCTCCAAAGAGAATGTTCTGTCCTTCTTGTTATATGACTATAACCATCTGTGGTCATTTGCTGAGGGTCCAGAAAAAAAGTATGTTTCTAGTTGAAAAAAGTAAATAAGCCTGCTAATAATCATTACTGACTTACATTTCTGACCGTATTCTGGTTTACAAAGGACTTTGCTATTCATGATTTTACTACTTTGTGGGACACTTTACAGATGAAAAATTGGAGGTTCAGAGGACATAAGTGACTTGTCCAATTTGTAAATGATAGGTTATGAATGGTATTCAGGTCTTTGGTCTCCTGGACAACAATACCAAGCAGCCTCCTAGATGGAAACAACAAACCACTTATGTGTATATAAGACCTAGCTCAAAGCTCTCATCCAGCTAGTACTCATGACTGCTTGTCAGATTTGTTAAAGTGTTCTTAGCCTTGCACGTTTTCCACAGTCCCTAATTAGGGATTTTCACATGGCAAAAAGATGTTTTTTTTCCTCCATTAAAAAACGTATATATTGTTTAGCTTTAATAAATATTAATTTGATATATTAACCACTCTTAAGAGAAGTATGTCTAATTCATGACATGCCTGTTAAGTTGAAAACAGAAAAATCAATACCGGAACAATGGACTTTTTGTTTTTGAAATGGAGTCTCGGGGTTTCACCATATTGGCCAGGCTGGTCTCGAACTCCTGACCTCGTGATCCACCCGCCTCGGCCTCCTAAAGTGCTGGGATTACAGGCATGAGCCACCACACTGTGCCAGGAATAATTGACTTTCAAACCATTGTTGAAGTTAGACAGTGTTGCTTAACCTAGATATGTATTTCTAGAAGCATAGTCTGCATGTAGGTACCTAAGGATGGCCTTGTCTTTGCTATCACAGGTTTCTGGGGGAAGAAAATGAATGTTGTTTTGTAAAATGGAAGTCTTTTGACCAAAAAGGAGAAAACAGGGGCACAGTCTAGAAGCAGTCTGGGTGTATCAGAACGCAGGGTGGTGTGAATTCTCCCAAAGGAAGTGAATGGAACTGAGACTAAATTTCTGTCTGTATTCTGACCAGAGTTATACAGAACCTCCATTTGTTTGTTCATTCATTCAGCAAATAATTGAGTGCCTTTTATGTGCCAGTATAAGACACAGTGAACAAAACAAAGGGATCTCTGTCCTGGAATTCACAGTCTGATGGGAAAGAAAACAACACTGAACAAGGAGTTGTAAGAATGATCACTGCTACAGAAGAAAAAGTGCAAAAGTGCTACCACAGCATATAACCAGGGGTGGGGGGAGGTTTAGGACGAGCCTCCCTGGACACTAGAAGAATGAGTAAATATTAGCCAAGCAAAGAATAGGTTGGAATTAAGAAAGCTCTAGGAGAAAGACCATGAGGGAAGGCCCTTAACCAAATTAGAAAGTGGAAAATTTGGGAAGTTAAAAAACGTGGTGTGGCTGCATAGACTGTAGTGTGTAGTGTGGGAGAGTGGCACATAAGAAGGTTGAGAATTTGGTAGGAATCAGGTGGTGTAAGCTATGGGGAGGAGTTGAAACTTTAGAGACTTTATTCTATGGGAAATGGGAACTTATTGAATGGTAAGAAATGGAATGGCGGATGAGGTTTACATTTGAAAAAAATTATTGTGGATTAAAACTAACTGACACAGCACAAGAGTAGAGGTCTTTTTACCCTTGCAAGTATGAACAAATCCTAGTCGGGAAGTCAGCATTATCTTTGTTTTAAAACATCAAACATATTCTTTCCCCAAACTATCCTATAAAATTTTACTTCAGGCACGGTGGCTTACTTTTGTAATCCCAGCCCTTTGAAAGGCGGAGGTGGGGGGATTGCTTGAGCCCAAGAGTTCAAGACCAGCCTGGGCAACATAGCAAGACCCCATCTCTACAGAAAACTTAAAAATTAGCCCAGCATGGTGGCATGCACCTGTAATCCCAGCTACTCAGGAGGCTGAGGCAGGAGGATTACTTGAGCCCAGGATCTCAGCTTACTGAAATCTAGTGAGCTGTGATCAAGCCCTGCACTCCAGCTTGGGTGATAGAGTAAGACCCTGTCTTACAAGAAATTACTTTATCTCTCTGGTGGGATATATGACTTATCAAATCATAGGCATTTGAAATTAAGAACAGGGCATACAAAGTGAAGTAGCCAAAAGAAGCTAGACGTTAATTCCAGTATCAAGCCAAAATTTAGCTTAAGAATTAAGGTTAATAGTACTTCCCTTCTGAAAAAGTGCTGTGGTATCCTTGTTGACTCTGTATAGGTAGGCCTTTGTCCATCCCTGAGATCTGAGCTAAGAATGCTTCATCAAAGGCAATTTCAGAGAACCAATATAATATTTGTATTGATTTGATGCAGAATATAGTTAAAAGCACTTAATACTGAAATATATATTGTCCCACCTCTCTTCATTAATGTCATTTGATAGTCTATAGGCTAAGAATTATAGGAATTTATTTATTTTTCTTAATAATTAAGTTTTTTTGTAGAGATGGGGTCTCGCTATGTTGCCCAAGCTGGTCTCAAACTCCTGGGCTCAAGCTGTTCTCCCACTGCAGCCTCCCCAAGTGCTGGGATTACAGGCATGAGCCACAGCACCTGGCCTGGAATTTATTAATAATAGAGTTATACATCCTGATCTTGTTTCTCACTCCATTTACATTTCAGGAATCAGTGTTACAGGGCAGTTTGATTAGAGAAATCTCAAGTACATTGAAATTCCAATTATTTCTATACTACTTTTGTTTTTTGTTCCTGTTTGTTTTGAGACAGAGTCTCGTGCTCTGTCGCCCAGTATGGAGTGCAGTGGTGTGATCTGGCTCACTGCAGCCTCCACCTCCTGGGTTCAAGCGATTCTCCTGCCTCAGCCTCTTGAGTAGCTGGGATTACAGGCACGTGCCACCATGCCTGGCTAGTTTTTGTATTTTTAGTACAGATGGGGTTTCACCATGTTGACCAGGCTGGTCTGAAACTCCTGACCTCAAGTGATCTACCCGCCTTGGCCTCCCAAAGTGCTGGGATTACAGGCATGAGCCAATTCGCCCAGCCAGTATACTACTTCTGAAAGCAAGAAGGAATTGTGATTGCATTAGGACTTTGAGTGGGTTATCTGAAGACTTCTGAAGCTTGAAAGAAACAGAGAGAACCTTTTTCCTATGTCTTCACAACTTTAATCAAATCCTTATTCTCCTTCATTTCTCAGTCTTTAACTCCTGGCTGATAAATTTTTATGAACAGGTACCTTATTCACTTTGCTTAACACCTAACAGTAATCACTTGCTATGTAGTAATTATACAGTTGATTCACCACCAGCACTTTGAGTTCACATAAAACAGCCGTTTCTTTCCACAAGTCTCTGTAAACACACTGGGAGCAAGGTCCAGGTCTCAGTGGTCTTGGTGTCTTTCCAGGGCCTAACAGAGTGTTTTGCATATGCTAGACACTCAGCACGATGTAAGTACTTGCTGAATGAATGATTGCTTCTTAGTAATAGCTACTTCCTTCCTTGTACAGTTCTTCATTACCAGTGGCCCACCTTTGTGAGTTACTGGGGTCTTTGTACAGAGCCCAATACTCGTTTATTCAAATAATCCTAGAATCACTTGTGTGCTAGGCACACAAGTTGTATGGGGGAGATAGACAAGTGAATAAGCAAAGACCACCAGAGAGCTATATCCTAGAGCTTTGCATCTCTAGTAGCTTTTTCCAGTGCAACATTCTCAAATCTGTACCAGTTTCTATTGCTGTACTGAGGTGTTTGGTTGCCGCAATTAAGCAAGACAACTTTTTCCCAGTTTGCTTGAAAAAAATACTGTAATTCGTCTCTCCCTTTCATAAAATTTTCTTAAGCAATTGCTACTTCTGATAATACTGACAGAAGGTAACATAATAAATAGTAAACTAATACTAATGGAAAAACTTAGAACTAAACTAATGTTTAACTTGAGGGCTTTAAAAATGGTTACTTGTGCTTAAACTCTGGTTTTTATATTGTGCATTTATATATGCTATATGTGTATATTTGAATATATGTATGTACACATAGGCATTTTTTCGATTAGTAAAATTATTCTGGCTGGGCGCAGTTGCTCATGACTATAATCCCAGCTTGTAATTTCAGCACTTTTGGAGGCCAAGGCAGGAAGATTGCTTGAGGCCAGGAGTTTGAGACCAGCCTGGCCAACATAGTGAAACCAGGTCTCTAAAAGAAAGAAAAAAAGAAAGGGAATAAGAATTGGGGGGGTGGAAGGAGGAGGGCTGGTTCACACCTGTAATCTCAGTACTTTGGGAGGCTGACACTGGTGGATTGCTTGAGCCCAGGAGTTCGAGACCAGCCTAGGCAACATGACAAAACCCCGTCTCTACAAAAAATACAAAAATTAGCTGAACATAGTGATGTGTGCCTATGGTCCCAGCTACTCAGGAGGCTGAGGTGGGAGGATCGCTTGAGCCTGGAAGGCCAAGGCTGCAGTGAGCCATGATTGTGTCACTGCACTCTAGCCTGGGCAACAGAGTAAGACTGGTTTCAAAAAAAGAAAAAAGAAAAAATTATTCCTATATTATATGACTAGATTAAATATACAAATAACATTGTTTTCTAAAGAACATTGTGCCCTCCCACTGGAATTCATGCGAGAATCACATTCTAAGCCAGCTTCCTAGCATTTTGGTCATAATTGTCTTTCTGATCCTGAAAGCTTGGAAACACAACTTCACCATCCCAGCAGATATTTGATTCTGCAAAGGATGATGGAACTGTATTCAGAAATAAAAATTATTCTCAACCTTGCCCCTTCATCATGCTCTGAACAAAAAAAGTAAATCTTACTGAAGTAGTCTGCTCTATTGCCTCATAGTAGGCATTATAGAAGGCAGAGAAAATACATTTGAGTCCTGCTTTGAGAGTGAATATCAGACCCTTGAGGAAATTAAAGCTGAATAAGATGCAAGCTTTTTATAGTTTGCCATATACAGAAAAAGAACATGGCCTTTTAATTTGGAATGAAAGTCCTGGCGACTGTTTTTCTTATAATAAGCATTAATAGAAGTAGGTTGTCATTACTTGAAAAATGTTTGCATTCATCTTATATGAACAGTAGTAGTAATAACCAACAAGTGCTGTAGATTTCCCTGAAAATCTACATCTTGAATCAACAAGGAAGTAATTGGGTCATCTTGAATCAACAAGGAAGTAATTAAGCAGAATAATTTCAGGGACCATTGTTCTCATCTTTTCATTTGACTGACTCATTGGAGATGAGCTCATTTACTTTTTATAATTTCCTAGTGTGCCTAGTACATAGGAATGAGATCAGTTTGTTTTTTCTTATTTAACATTCATTCAATGAATGTTCTTTGAACTCCTCTGATGTGCCAAGCACTGAGCTGGATCACTGAATGCTAAGAAGTAGTTAACACTTGGCATAGCATTTATTGTGTTCTAGACATGTTTTAAGCACTCGACATTATATTATCTCATTGAACCCATAGAACAACCCTGCAAGGTTGGCACTGTTATTTTTTCCATTTCACAGATGAAGAAAACGAGGCACAGGGAAGTTCTGAATCTGGCCCAAGGTCAGTGAGCTAGTAAGTGAGGAGATGGGGATTAGAATTCAAGCAGCCTTGCTAAGAGTTGACTCTCAACCATTCCCCTGTCCTGTACTGCTTCTTTCCCTACACCTTTGCTTTTTATGAGCCACCTTCAACCCTGCTGCATGAGCATTTGAGGCTGAATTTGTGGTGTTTGTAGCTAACTGATGATCGATGAGTGGGCCCTTGCTGTGTGAGTGCCTGACACATACAGAGTGCTTGATGTATATGTGTTGAAAGAACGATTATTGACAAACAAGAAGATTGAAGGTGTGATTGTAAGAGACTTCAACATTATCTTGGTTGTTTTTTTAATTGTGAATACAAATACTGATGGCTAAAGATTTTAGTTGCTCTATGACCCAGTCAGTAATAACCAAGTGTGTGTGCACCTGTGCTCTGAGGTCACACACACCTGCATGTATATACATTTGTACTGTACAGAGAGGAAACAAGGGAGAGACTTTCCCTCTTTGCATTGACATTTCATCATTAAATATGTTGCCAGTTGGCACCACCCTTCCTGCTGTGTTCTGCTATTGTCCCCTCACGATTTGTCCTCTTGTGTGTCACCCCCTAGTCTGACTGACAGCACTCCACAAGCTTGCCTGCCATGGGCTGTCGGGATGTCCACGCAGCCACAGTCCTTTCCTTCCTGTGTGGAATCGCCTCAGTAGCAGGCCTCTTTGCAGGGACTCTGCTTCCCAACTGGAGAAAATTACGATTGATCACATTCAACAGAAACGAGAAGAACCTGACTGTTTACACAGGCCTGTGGGTGAAATGTGCCCGGTATGACGGGAGCAGTGACTGCCTGATGTACGACACTACTTGGTACTCATCAGTTGACCAGCTGGACCTGCGTGTCCTCCAGTTTGCCCTACCTCTCAGCATGCTGATCGCCATGGGTGCCCTGCTGCTGTGCCTGATTGGAATGTGCAACACTGCCTTCAGGTCCTCAGTGCCCAACATCAAACTGGCCAAGTGTCTGGTCAATAGTGCAGGTTGCCACCTGGTGGCTGGGCTGCTGTTTTTCCTGGCAGGTACTGTGAGCCTCTCGCCATCTATCTGGGTCATCTTTTATAACATCCATCTGAACAAGAAGTTTGAGCCAGTCTTTTCATTTGACTATGCAGTGTATGTCACTATTGCTAGTGCTGGGGGCCTGTTTATGACTTCCCTTATACTGTTTATTTGGTATTGTACATGCAAATCTTTGCCTTCTCCTTTCTGGCAACCATTGTACTCCCATCCACCCAGTATGCATACTTACTCACAGCCCTATTCAGCACGCTCTCGCCTCTCTGCCATTGAAATTGACATTCCAGTAGTTTCACACACCACTTAATGGGGAAATAGTTAATTGTTAAAGAAAACTTCTTGTAGCCTCACATTCCCCTTGTGCAAAGAGCTCTTTTGGACCTACATACATTTTCCTTTGTTTTTGACCAATCAATGAAGCCAAATTTGTATGTCCTAGTAGAATGAAGTGCTGCTAGTTTTTATGAGAAGTACATTATATTAAATGTGAATTTTTTTAATTTTGCTTCTTATACTGGAAGGAATTTTAGCCTTCATATTGATATCTAATTAATTATTTAAGTGGAAGAGGCCTGCATCACAATTGAGGTAATTTAGAGCAACATGTTAAAGAATGATGGTTAGCAGAAGCTGTTGTATACCATCTTCATGAATATTTCAGTGTGTATTTTTCTTTTTCTATAATACCTTTAACTGCAAAGAAAAGGCAGTTTCAAATATAAGAAATTTATTTCAGGTAAGGGTAATATTTTAATAGTAGTCAATAATCTAGCTTAAGGCTGTAACTCTTCTCTTGGGGCTAATTGTATGAATAGGTGTCAGTATGTTGAAGATTACTTTCTTTTGTGACTTTCTTCTACCTCATGCCAGTGTTTAAAAGTAAAATGTATTTTAAATGATGTTAGAATAAGACTACCATTCTAAATATCACCTACTTATGAATAACATGTAATAATTTTTAACATTAATGATTCCATAAATTGTATTATTGGGGTTAGAATGTGCTTTATGACAGGTTAGTGTTTCCTCTGAGGCAGAAAACTCTTTTTTGGAGATATCATCCATCAAGCAGTACTCGTGCCCATATGCAATCTCTTAGTGGCTAAGAGAAATAAATAAAAGGGCCATAATGGTTTGTTCTCTTTCAGACATAATTTAGTAGGGGACAAGAAGTCTGTTCTTCAGTGACTACACTAGAGATTTACTCTGGTGACTGCCTTTTGAGTTATGGGTGAAGTAAGGTATGGCTTTACCATAACCTTGATTCATTCACCCTTGATGCATTTCTCGCCCCCATCACTGATTATTTCCTTGAGCATATATTTTTGCCTAACTAACACTTTAGTAGGTGCTATAGAGGATACATGAAAAGTATGAGATCTGGTCCCATCCAGTAAGACATTTTAATAGAGAAGATCAAAATGTTACCTGACAGTTGGGGAATAATCTGACTTCATTGTCAGTTGGCCTTAACTTCTTAATCATTGATCCAGGAATATTTCAACCAGAGACACAAGTTTCTGTCAGACAGACAAATTGTACAACACCAACAATATCCTGGACCTTGAAATTCTGTTTACTTCAGTCCATTGTATCCTTAAGGCACCTGTGCTAGCCTAGATTTTGTAATAACACTGATTTATGAGAATGGGCAAAAGTGGTAGGGAAATTGTTCCCTCTCCACTTCTGAAAGTATGATGATGTATTAAGGATGGAGGAGTTATTAAAAATGTCTCTTCTGATGAGGTAACAATTAGATGAAACCATGTTAAAACTGAGATGAACACTTAGAAATTCAGGGATATTGGGTCGTTAGCCTTATGAATTTGAGCTGCTTATTTAATTGGTGTAATTTGCTACATATTAGTACTATATTCATAAGGATTTTTTATTAACCATTGCAGATTTTACAAACAGCTAGTTATATGGTAAACAGATTATTATGCCTTTTTGCAATTCTGAATATGATTCTAGTATTTGTGTAGATGTATTTGGTACTTTTTCCCCTAATTCCAACACTAGTTTATATATAGAGCAAATAAATCTAGTTGTATAAATTTTTAAATGCCGTCAGTAGAAAGCACACAAGGTTATGATTTTTTTAATTACTGGCTTCTGATTTCTTTCACTTCTGATCCTTTTCGTTTTTCTCAGATGTAGCTGAGTCTTGATCATTTTAAGACAACGATGGGTAGAATTTTGAGATTAATATTAATTTTTTCCCTTTTTGTTAATTTCAGTCCCCTCTCACTATGCTTTTGTCCAGAAGGATCAAGAATTCTACCATCCCTTGGGTCTTTGTGTATAAACAATGTTAAATAAAGGTAGACTCAGTCTTTAACATATTAGACAGTTTTTTAGTCCATGGGATTGTAAATATAAACATTAACTTTCCTATAAGAATCTTTTGGCTTTGTAATCTATAGCCTCAAATTGGTATTTATTATGGATTCACTAGACAAACAGCTGTTTCCTTATTGTCTTTTTTCTTTAGTGTTTCTGATTTGCTATCAGTAGCTATTTTTAAAGCCATCAAAGGAAAATAATTATTTACAGTTTTTGAAGTCACTTTTGAGCCCTCATCAAGCTCTCATTGTGATGGGAGGGATACCTTTTTGTTGTTAAAAGCCTATTATTGTTAAAGGCCTTTTATGGAAACCAACTTGGAAAACAACCTTAAACGTGGATGTATCAGATTTGGTTTATCCAGCCGTGGGAGAGAAAACAAACCTAAGTTTACTTTACTTGTACATATACACTACAATGGATAGTATATTTGCTGTAAACTACAATGTAAAACCTCAATAAAAGTGCACTGTACTTCTTAATGTTTATTAAAAGATGTATTTTTACAAGTTTCTGCTTCTGTTTTTTTCCTCAGTGTTTTAAGGTGAAATATTTTGAGAAATGTTTCTCAGATATATGTTGCTTCTGTTTTTTTCCTCAGTGTTTTAAGGTGAAATATTTTGAGAAATGTTTCTCAGATATATGTAAATTGAAAAAGACAGTTCCATTTAAAGCTCTAAAACGTATGAACTGGAAGGCTGGGTGCAGTGGCTCACGCCTGTAATCCCAGCACTTTGGGAGGCCAAGGCAGGCGGATCGCTTGAGGTCAGGCACTTGAGATCATCCTGGCCAACGTGGTGAAACCCTGTCTCTACTAAAAATACAAAAAATTAGCCAGGCGTGGTGTGCACCTGTAATCCCAGCTACTCGAGTGGCTGAGGCACGAGAATTGCTTGAACATGGAAGGTGAAGGTTGCATTGAGCTGAGATCATGCCACTGCATTCCAGCCTGGGTGACAGAGACTTTGTCTCAGAAAAAGGAACTAGAAAGGAATTGGAAAACATGGAACTTTTATTCCACAAGTGCCAAGACGCTCTATCCATTTCTAAGAGTAGTCCAAGTGGTCCTGTGGTCCTAACAGTTCACTGGGCTTTTTTTTTTCTCCTTTTCTTTTTTTTTTTTTAAACAGTCCTCAAAGAGACAAGTTGTAGGCCAGATTTACCTCATCAATGGAGTTTTCTCAGCTTGTGATCTTAGAGACTGGGAGTTCAGTTCTCAAATAGTTAAGTAAAGGGAACTTTCCATACTCTTCGAAGCTCGAGGTTACCAGAAGTGGTCCTGACAGGCATGTCACCTCAACATTTCTGAAACCTGTGATGAATGTATAGTTTTGGATTACACCTGTGTTGGGGCAGTTCTTACATACACTTCTCACTGAAACCTGTGGCTCTGATAGGTTAGATAGCTGAGCCATATGTTGCACTGGAAATCAGAAGCTACTTCAAACTGGGTTACACTAAAGAACAACAGTCTGTTCTGGACTGTTGTGCAGGTTCACTGAGGGTGAATAAATGGTAGAGAAACCATTCAGGCTAACCAGGTTCACAAGAGACTGGCTTACCAACCAGAAGTGAGAAATACATGTTACTTAGAACCATCAGACACAACCAGTTTTATCCAAGGCCCAGCACATCTTACTCTGCCAAAAAGTGAGGAAATGCTCAAAGAATCATGGGAGCTTATCAAATTTCACAGGCGCCAGATTGCAGGTGCTCCCATTGGCCAAATCTGGGACAATTTGAACATCAAAATAAATGATAGTAATGGGTTAGAACTCATTGAATAAAATACAAATCCATATGTCCATGCTGATATAAATAGGGGAAGAAAGAAAAGCTCTTTCTTACAGTAAAATACCAAATAAAAAGTAGAGAGAAAAATGAGAAAAACATCAATGGGGTTAAAACTAGTTGAATTTTTTATGAGAGGCAGGATATTTGCTTAGTCTCAAAGTACAAAATGGCTTATTAATTTCAGAGAGGAAAATAACTTTATGGTGGATAAACTTGGCAACCTTAGCTGAGTGATCAAGTCTGTCGCCAATAATAAGAAAAAGCAACATCACGCACTTTCTGATATGATGCAAGGAGAAGGCCACAATATTTCTGAGGTATTGCCTGAGTCTAATCTTGAAACATGCAGCTCATTGGTCCCATTTTTGCTTTTTGTTTCCTTCTCTGTCCTGATCTCGTATCTCTTCATTTTTATAAAAATGCATAAAAATGTAGTCCTATCTCCAAAATATTTTATGAAATAAACTCTTTTAGGAGAGATTTTAAAAGAATTTGTGTCAGATCTTCTGTCCTGAAAAACTAAAAAGTCCCTGCAGAAGAGTTGTAAATCAAAGTCACAGAAACACAGGACTGGATGGTAACTTAATTAGCTGTTCCATTTCTGTTGGTTAGCAGTGTCTTCAATCTGAAAGCGTACTCACGTTACCCCACACATACTAGAGGACCCTTTCCAGGAGAGGTTCATTCCCCCTGTACCTGCTGGGTGGCTTATTACCCCTCCAGCCCAGCCAGCTTCTATGTCAGTGCCATAGCATGCAAGAGAGCCATTTGAACCTCACTGCAGGACTGTAGGACTTGGGGAGAAAAAGCACATCTATATCCTGCCTAGTGTTCATATCCAAGTCTGCTATTAAAGGGAGATTTGAGTTGGTTTGTTGTATTTTGTTTCAAAATATGCCAACTTTTCAGGCTGTTCTATAGAAAATTGTATTCAGCAAAATTTGGGGAAGATAGCGAGATGGTTGATGAGAAGAAAAGGAAAGAACCTTTTTCTTATTTTATATGAAAAACCCAGTGTGACTGGACCTCTTAGCAAAAGTCTAGTAATCATGATTTTGGGGTGGTCTTCTTAACCAAAATCCTCTTTAGAAAGATGGAATATATGGTCATATCTCCAGGATTTTGCTTTATAGAAAAAAAGGCACAGCTTCTCATTAAGAGAAAAGACATTATTGATACTTTACATTGTATAATACCTAGTGGCCTTGTTCCCAAGGTTCACTCTCAAATTGTTGAAAGTGAATCTAGTAAATAAATCTAGATAACTCACTTAAATTTTTAAGTAACTTTTGTCTTTTTCTCCATGCCCCCTTTCTTGACCTCACTTTCAAAAGATAATCTTGTGGTGTGGAAGATCCAGGTGGCAGTTTAACACCAGGAGGCTGCTGCAGGGAAACCCCAGGCCCTGGTAGCCCTTCTCTGGGGTGAGCCCATCTTCACCTTTGCTGGCCATGTGGATGAGGGCCGAGACTCAGCTGGTCCCTTGTGTTCCAGAACTGCTAACCTGCTTCTCTGGCTGCTTCTGCTTTAAGAGCTCAAAGGTAGCAGTGGAGTGCTGGAGCCAAGTGGTACTGGCCCATAAGAACCAGTGTGTACATCTCCTCCCAACCCCCCAACCTGTGACATCATATTGGTTGCTTGGAATTGGCCAGGATGAAAGTACTTATGCTCTAGAAATTGTTAAATGCTGCAAGTTAGGGCTTTGCTTTGCCTTTTCCTGAGAGCTGATTGGTAAACATTTACTGGCACACCGCTGCTTAGGCAAGACACGTTTGCTGAGATTCAGGTTAGCTAATGAGGAAATGAAAAATCATAGCAATGCTGAGAGTTGTAAAATGTTATCTGTGATAAAGGGGCTATCTGAAATAGCCTCTTAACAGGTCTGTCTCCAATATTGCTCTCCTACCCTACCACAAATTTATCTATACACAAGGCTGCAGAATGATCCTAATAAAATGCAACTGAGGCTGGGCATGGTGGCTCATGCCTGTAATCCTAGCACTTTGGGAGGCTGAGTGAGGCAGGTGGATCACCTGAGGTCAGGAGTTCGAGACCAGCCTGGCCAACGTGGCAAAACCCCGTCTCTACTAAAAATATAAAAATTAACCGGGTGTGATGGCATGTGCCTGTAGTCCCAGCTACTCAGGAGGCAGAGGACAGGAGAATCGCCTGAACCCGGGAGGCAGAGGTTGCAGTGAGCCGAGATCGTGCCGTTGTACTCCAGCCTGAGTGACAGAGCGAGACTCCATCTCAAAAAAGAAAAAAAAAAAATGCAACTGATACCTAGTTTCTCCCATACTTAAAATACAATTTGGCAGCTACATCTTAGAACAGTTTAAGCACAAAGACATGAGTTGTCTAGAAGAATTTTTTCACTGTGCCCAGAGATGATAAGACTGTTGGTGATTATTGACACAATATCTCACAAGACAAACGTGTAAAAAAAAAGTGAATTTAATAATAAATAACGGGGAATATCCCTTTTCTGTGACTAAATTGTTCACAGTCCTTATTCAAGGAATATCTGTTTCCTGTATTATTCAAAGAATATCTGTTTCCTCTATTATTCATTATTATAGAAAAAGTGGCATGATGAATGTGGTAGCTAGCCTCCAAGATGGACCCAGTGATCTTGCTCCCTGATATTCATACCCTGTGTATTTTCTTCTCCCATTGAGCAGGCTGTGTTACCAGTAGGATTTTGCAGAAATTATGGTGTGTGACTTCTGAGGTTATAAGTCATAAAAGACATAGCTTCTGTTTCGTTCTGTCTTGGATCACTTACTCTGGGATAAGCCAGCCACAATGTTGTGAGGACACATACAGCTGTAGGATTAACACAGGAAGAGCTGAGGCCTTCTGCCAACAATCTGTACCAATTTGCCACCCATGTAAGAGAGCCATTTTGGAAGTGAATCCCCCTAACCCCAACCAAACCTTTAAATGACTGCAACCCTGGCCAGTGTCTTGAATGCAACCAGAGTGGGAGACTGAAAACCAGCATCACTCAGCGAAGCCCTACCACTTTCTTGACCCACACAAATTGGATGAAACAATGCTTATTGTTGTTTCAAGCTGCTCAATTTTTGGGGGGGTTTGTTTTGCAGCAGTGGATAACTAATGCAAAGAGCATAGAGCAGTTGCAGGGGATCAATCCTGAGGAGTATTTGTGCTATAAGTATTGTGAGCTTTCCTTGCTCCATATCAGAAAAGCTCTTTCTCATGATCTCAGATTCCCTTGGAAGGTGCTGACTATTGCTATAATGTGGTGAAACAACTTAATCTGAAGGTAGGGAGAAGGAAGATCTGAGCTTAGATTGGGAGCAGAGTTCTTCCTAATTTTGGTTAGGTATGAATGGCTGCTGTTGTTACCAACGCAATAAACTGAACAGTGGTCATACATGAGGTTTGGAATAGAAGATAAACACATTTGCAATCAAATAAATCTGATACACATAGTAGTTATGTTGTCATATGGTTAGCAGGAGCAAATAAACCAATCCTATAAAAAATACATCATCTGTTAGTTTTTATCCAACTAGCCAATTGTATCAAGGGCCAACCCTTTTAAGAAGATACAACTGATAGTTTCTCAGGTGGGAGAGGAAATAGCTGATTCCAAGACATTAGGCAGTAAATCCTCCCTCTAGTAGCAGTAGAACACTACAGCTTATTCCTCCCGCTATAGCACTGCAGGGTAACCAGAGTTAACAATAATTTTATTGTATATTTTCGAATAGTGAAGAGAGGATTTTGAATCTTCCCAACCCAAAGAAATTATAAATGTTTGAAGTGATGTGTATGCTAATTGCCCTTATTTGATCATGACACATTGTACACATGTTCAAAATATCACACTGTACTCCATAAATATGTAAAATTATATGTCAATTAAAATAATAATAAATAGCAAGACAAAAGCCTGTAGCAGTGGTTGTGAGATAAGGGTTGGGAGAAGGAAGCTGAATTGTACTGACATTTCAGTATAGTGAATTTAATCTGATCGTTTTCCCAACATTTGGCTGAATCTGATGGCTTTAGACTTTTCAAGGTAAGCAGCCTAAGGACGTTGAGCTCCTTGGTTGGGAATAAAAGAGATTCATGGAAGAAAATGTGACCGAAGTGAAGGAATGGATGACTTGCCCTTCTACTGTTTTCAGACTGCTTCTCTCCCCTCTCAGCCTGTACAACTTGTCAGGCACTAAGGTTGAGAAAGCCATAAAATGCTAGTGAAATAAGGAGAGACTGTTAAGATTCCCCCCACAATGCCATGGACTTAAGCTAGCTTTGGCAGGGAACAGAGGAGGAATTAAGGAAGTCCCAACACCTTGTGGCAAATGAGAATTACCTAGTTCAGCTCCAAATGAAATTCTGTGCCCTTAGGAGTGATATTGTGAAAGAATGATGAACAAAAAATCAATTTATTCACAGAACAAAAGCATATCAGTGTTAAAGAAATTTAAAGAAATTTAATTAAAATTTAATTAAAATTTTAAAGATGTTTCAGAAAGAAAAAATGGCAAAAAAGAAAATTGTCTTGTCCCGATCTTTTACTTAAAATGCCTGTCATTGTCAGTCACGTATCAAGAGACTGGCAGCCTGTCTTTCTATGTTTATGTATTTGTTTTGTTTCCACGGATGCCTCTGAAATCTTTGTTAGAGGCAAAGGCACTCAGACTGCCAAGAGAAATTAGCAATGTTTCCACTGTGGCATAGACAGAGATCACACCAAGGACAAATAGAAGCATTCCCCTGCATACTGCCCCAACTCCTGCAGGATCTGTGCTTTTGGCTGGTATGGTGACATGAGGGCAGGGTCGGCTTCATGGCCATGAGGCCTGTGCAGTCACAGAGAACCAGGCACTCAGAAGGGCGCTGCTCTTGTTTTAATATTCTGTGGTGGGTGTCTTGAAATTCTTAATTTTTGAACAAGGGATCCTGCATTTTCATATTTCAGTGGGCTCCACAAATTACGTAGCTCATCCTGTGTGAGGGTGCTCTGCGGAAGGCAACACACCAGCTTTGGAGGTAGGCAGGCTTGGAATTCCATCTAAGCTTCCTCTTACTACACAATGGGAAAATTATCCTCTGAACTTCAGATTTTCATCTGCAATGAGGACAATGCCATCTACCTCTTGGTGTTATTGTGAGGATTAGACACTGTTGTGAAGGAATGCAGGTAAAGTGTCTAGAACAGCACACCTGGCTTCACCGCAATTATTCATAAAAGCCAAGTCTGTATATTGGATCCCAGTTGATGTTAGTGCTGGTCATAAAAACAAGAAAAATATGTTTTCTTTAGAAAAGCAGCTCTCTCTTTCACATCTTACAGGAAGCTGTGGACTTACATTGCCACGGCTATCGCTTTTGCCAGGATTCTCATGGCTTCTTATTGCTGTTGCAGCCAAAGTAGAGACTGAGAAAATTAACAATCCTCTTAAATGTTAGCTACTTCTTGTAAGGTAGTTGTTTTTCATGATTCCATACCAGAAACAAGGAAGTCAATGAATTTTCCCAATTCTTTTAAGAAGATATTAATGTAAGTAAAATACACAATTTAAAATACCTGATGCCCTTTCTGATAGCCTGGAGCAAAGGATGTTTCCACTGTTCCCACTGTCAAAGTAGCAGGTCTATTCCAGCCCCCAAATAGCTGCGGTCAGAGAAACTTACTTTCTTGTTTATTACTTCTAAAGGTAGAGTGATATTGGAGCACCAATTTACCAAACCCAAACCAAACTGTTAGTACTACCTTGATGGGCTGAAGTAGTCCCTATTGTGGGGAGAGGATAGGGAGCTGAGACAGGCCCTGACATTACACAGGGTTGAGATGATGTACCTCAAAACCAATGCCCATGACACTGTGTCTAGATACAGCCTATTCTTGTTATTCATTGTAGTTATTTTCTGTAAAGTAGCCATGCATACTGAATAAGTGAGCACTGAACCATTGTTCTTAGAGGAGATACAGGGTTAAGTCACAATCTTTGGTCACAACATTTTCATCAGTTGGCCAGTACATAATCTTGTTTTATGAGTGTTTCTGTTTAAAGACACTTTATTTAATGTATATTCTTGAGTCATTATTATTGAACTCATAACCAATAGCACTATAACTCATGCCTACAAGAAGCTTATGTAATACACACATTTCCCCTAATGAGGCACATCACAGTCTTCTCCTGCTTGAGAACACTAAGACGGCACTTCCAAACTGCGCTTGGGGGCCATTTTAAACAAAATCACCAACAAAAAGTACAAAAACATGAAAAATGTGGCAACTGTTTTTGGTATGAGAGCTTGTTGTGGGAAGTCAGGAACCCCCAAATGGAGGGACCAGCTGAAGCCACGGCAGAAGAACATAAATTGTGAAGATTTCATGGACATGTATTAGTTCCCCAAATTAATACTTTTATAATTTCTTATGCCTGTCTTTACTGCAGTCTCTGAACATAAATTGTGAAGATTTCATGGACACTTATCACTTCCCCAATCAATACCCTTGTGATTTCCTATGCCTGTCTTTAATCTCTTAATCCTGCCATCTTCATAAGCTGAGGAGGATGTATGTCCCCTCAGGACCCTGTGATGATTGTGTTAACTGCACAAATTGTTTGTAGAGCACGTGTGTTTGAATAACATAAAATCTGGGCACCTTGAAAAAAGAACAGGATAACAGCAATCTTCAGGGAACAAGAGAGATAATCTTAAATTCTGACTGCCGGTGAGCCAGGCGGAACAGAGCCATATTTCTCTTCTTTCAAAAGCAAATGGGAGAAATATCGCTGAATTCTTTTTCTCCACAAGGAACATCCCTGAGAAAGAGAATGCGCCCCTGAGGGTGGGCCTCTAAAATGGCCACTTCGGGGGTGGCCGTCTTTTATGGTCGAAGCTGTAGAGATGAAATAAGCCCCAGTCTCCCATAGCGCTCCCAGGCTTATTAGGACCAGGAAATTCCCACCTAATAAATTTTGGTCAGACTGGTTGTCTGCTCTCAAACGCTGTCTCCTGATAAGATGTTATCAATGACAATGGTGCCCAAAACTTCATTAGCAATTTTAATTTTGCCCGGGTTCTGTGGTCCTGTGATCTCGCCCTGCCTCCATTTGCCTTGTGATATTTTACTACCTTGTGAAGCATGTGATCTCTGTGACCCACACCCTATTCGTACACTCCCTCCCCTTTTGAAAATCCCTAATAAAAACTTGCTGGTTTTGAGGCTTGGGGGGCATCACGGAACCTGCCGACATGTGATGTCTTCCCTGGACACCCAGCTTTAAAATTTCTCTCTTTTTTACTCTATCCCTTTATTTCTCAGACCAGCCGACACTTAGGGAAAATAGAAAAGAACGTACATGAAATATTGGGCGTGAATTTTGCCCGATATCTGGCTGAATTTCCCCCTATAAGAGCTAAAATGAAGACAGAGTATTGCCATCTTAGACCTCAACTGGGAACATGCACATCAGGCCATTCAAATTTCTGTGGCTCTGCGCATGTCCAAGAGTGGCCATGAAAGTACAGTGAGTATTGATTTGGGAGCTATGAATACATTTTAGTGAGTAGGCAAATTTGCAAATGTGGAATCCACAAAAAGTGAAGATCAATTGTACATAGAAGTGTACATGGTACATGTACATGTACAAGTGTACATGGTAGAGGAAGTGATTCCACTACCTTAGTGGACTTGAAGAGAAAACACATCCAGATTGTTGGTTGAGAGATGCACATACATGTGACATCGGGCAGCATTTCTCACATCATTTTCAAGTAGGATGCAGCAGAGATCACATGAAGTCAGAAGAATTGAGATTTCTGTGGTTTCAGGTCTTTGTCTTACTAGCTGGGCGACTTTGAGTAGGTGTCTGAAAACTTCGTTTCTCAGTTTCCACAGGTGGTAGTTGAGAACAATAATCATCTTTCAAACTGTGATTGTTAGGGTGCAGTGGGTTTTTCTTTAAGTTCTGGCTTACTGTTACTTAATTTAGCGGCTAGGATTGAAGACGATGAATCAGGTGTCTTATTGTGTTTTAGAATATTCCTTTGTATATGGTTTGTCTCCCCAGAAAGAAAAGCAGATGCCAAGTCCATACTAATATTTGGATTAGGGTAGTGAGTATGTTTTCATTCAAAATGCATTATGAATCCAAGGGAATAGAATATAACCATAGGCATTTTCTGGTTAAACTGGCCATCCTAATTAAGATAAAGTAATTGAATCAATAGTTTTAAGGCCTACACTAACTTCTACTAGGATTTTAAGAGCAAAATAGGAATGAGAGATAACAACTTCTGATATGATAGCCTCAAAGGAAGAGCCCAACAAAAAGTTGGCTCCACTGTGTTGGACAGCAGTTGGGGTAGGTGGAGGAGACACATTAAAAAGACCCAACCCTCAGCCCAGACTGGAACTACCACACTGTTCTTCCATCATGTTGAAGACACACCCTAACCTTTCAATTCTGGGACAGGAAATATGAAATGTACACATGTGAGTCATGGGCCAGGAAGAACCATTTATATTTCATCAGCTAACCTCCATGTCCACCCTATGAAGATGTATGCCAGAGCTGTAAGTGTTCTGCTCCCAGGCCAGGGATGGGGGAGAGGGCACTGGGCACTTATGCCATTCTATCTTTTGAGATAAAAATGTGTCCAAAACTCAATAGTCAGACTTACTTTCCTCATCTTGAAATGCCTAAGGCTAAAGAATATGTAATTTAGTTCATTTAGATAGACTAGAAAAAAATTGTGTATCAACACAAAAAATAATTCTTCATGAAAAAATAAAATAACATGTAAACCTGCTTTAAAAATTGTAGAATGCTCCATGGACAGAAAATATTAGGAATTGATTTGTGTCTATAAATAGCATACATATATACACAATGGAATACTATTCAGCCATGAAAAGGATGAAGTGTCTTTTGCAGCAATGTGGATGGAACTGGAGGTCATTATCTTAAGTGAAACAAGTCAGACACAGAAAGTCAAATCCCACATGTTCTCACTTATAAGTGGGAGCTAAATAATGTGTACACATGGATATACAGTGTGGAATAGTAGACAATAGAGACTCAGGAGGGTGGGGGAGTGGAGGGGGGTTGAATGGTGAGAAATTACTTAATGGGTACAATATACATCATTTGGGTGGTGGATACCCTAAAAGCCCTGACTTTACCGCTGCAACATCTATCTGTGTAATGAAATTACACTTGTACCTCATAAATTCATATGAGTAAAAAAAACCACTCTTATACATGTTACTCTGTTCATACAGTTTCTTTCAAATGGAAGATATCTAAAAAACAGCTGTGTCTTCAAGTTTGGTATTCCACATCTTCATTTGCCAAGATGAGGCCTTTTCTACCCTGTTCATTGTCATTATTTTATTTTATCTCGATATAAAACTAAGTTAAGGAGCGACTATTGCTAAATGTTATCACCTAACACTATTGATTCACTTTCCTGTTTAATCTATATCACCTACCTTTTTCTTTAAAAAATTATTATTTTATGGCCAAATACTTATTTAGCCCTATGTCTACATGCAATTCTTATATTTGGAACTTCTTAATCAGAAACTAAATGTGGATTTGGTTTGAATGCTTGTTTTACTGATTAGTTTATTATGAGTACAAGAACAAATAAGTGATATCTGTTTCCTCATCTGTTTGTGATGATTTATTTTACATCAACATAAAGTATGCAGCTCTATGTGAGAGCATCAGGAAGCATCTGTGATGATATGGATTTTGATAAGCTAAATGTTATCTAGGGCCTTAGGTTTTCTCGTGTTTTCACCTTTCTCAGTAGTAAGGTCACACTGAGTTGTGTCAAATTTAGCTTAAGGGACACCAGAGTGAACACCAGAGCCCAGGCTAAAGCCACCTCTTCCTAGTGCACTGTCACTCACCCTGTCCCTTTTCCTGGGTATCTGTCTTATATTTTATTCACTGTGGGCCTCGTTCTTGTTTAAAACCCAATGAATCTTTAAAACGATTCAGCAATAGTACTTGAGGGGGTCACTCCACCCAGAGATATTTTACAGTTTAAAATGCCACTCCTATAGGGATGGCTGCAGCCAAAATTTTTTTAAAGCTATATAAAAAAATAAAAAATAAATGCCACTTCTAAAGATTGGAAACTTTAACCTCCCCACAATGAATCTTCAGTGGTGGGATTTCAGGTGACAAACATGTTAGAGGTGAGATTCTCTGAAGCCTGAGTTCCCCCTGAAAGCCCCCAGATCACACCATATGAACCTACCCAATTTTAGCGTTTTTAAGAGGCTAAAGCCTCATGAAAGCATATGAAAACTCACTGAGGTTTCTTTAGATATCTAAAAGGCATTTTGAAGATCATTTTGTGATGTGGCAAGCTGTCCTTGTTTTAGAGTTGTGCTGGGTGGCATGTATAAGCACCACTTACTTTAAAGTGAAGGACTACATAACAAAAGTATTCCCAATTTGATTTATACACCTGACTATAGCTTTATTTCTGTGGAACAATCCTGACATCTAGTGGCTAATCTAAGTAATGCCAAGAAATGGTTTCATACGCTATTTTCCTTAGCTAAATCCACTTAAATGAGAACTTGCTATTCAAATACTGTAATAAATATCCTTGTACATTCTATATACTTAACTATATGAGATAAAGATGGATAAGTAGAATTTCTGAGTGAAAGGATATGTGTACTTAGAATGCTGATGTTGCCAATTCACCCTCCCAAGAAGGTTGTACCAATTTGAACTTCTATGATATTTCTTCTCATCATCCCAACAATGAGTATTATCAAATATGTTAATTTTTGTTTTAGTCTTTATTTATTTATTTATTTATTTATTTTTGGAGACGGAGTCTCGCTCTGTTGTCCAGGCTGGAGTGCAATGGCGCCATCTCGGCTCACTGCAAGCCCCGCCTCCCGGGTTCACGCCATTCTCCTGCCTCAGCCTCCCAAGTAGCTGGGACTACAGGCACCTGCCACCATGCCCGGCTAATTTTTTTGTATTTTTAGTAGAGACGGGCTTTCACCGTGTTCGGCAGGATGGTCTCGAGCTCCTGACCTTGTGATCCGCCCGTCTTGGCCTCGCAAAGTGCTGGGATTACAGGCGTGAGCCACCGCGCCCCACCAGTCTTTGTTTCTTAATGAATGAGACAGCTTATCTTTTTATGGCTCCCCCACCCCCCGCCTCTGCCCCACCATTTTTCTCCTTTCTTTCTTTGTTTTTTATTTTCTTTGGCCATTTGTATTTATCAGTGAAGCGCCAACATACATATTCATCCCATTTTTTAAAGATTTACTGGTTCATAAGCATCTTGTTTGTAAAAGGTTTTTGCATATTGAAGAAATTTACTGTCATTTGCATTGAAAATATTTTTCTTAGTTTGCTTTGTGACTATTTTTTGCTTTGTAAAGTTTTTAACGTTTATGTAGTCAGGTATATCAGGGTTTTCTTTTTTGTTGTTGTTGAGACAGAGCCTCACTCAGCTGTCCAGGCTGGAGTGCAGTGGCATGATAATAGCTTACTGCAGCCTCAATCTCCCAGGCTTAATCAAACCTCCCACCTCAGCCTCCCAGGTAGCTGGGACTACAGTTGTGTGCCACCACGCTCAGCTATTTTTTTTTTAATTTTTAGTAGAGATAAGATCTCACTATGATATTCAGGCTGGTCTTGAATTCCTGGGTGCAAGTAATCCTCCTGCCTCCAAATTGCTGGAATTACAAGTGTGAGCCACTGTGTCCACTCGTATTTTCCTTTATAGTTTTAGTTTCATGTCATATTTAAAATGTCCATCTCCTCTGATATGGTTTGGCTGTGTCCTCACCCAAAGCTCACCTTGAATTGTAATCTCCACATGTCTAGGACAGAACCAGGTGGAGATAACTGAATCATGGGGGTGTTTTCTCCCATACTGTTCTCATGTTAGTGAATAAGTCTCATGAGATCTGATGGTTTTATAAATGGAAGTTCCCCTGCACAAGCTGTCTTGCCTGCTGCCATGTAAGACGTGACTTTGCTCTTCCTTCACCTTCTGCCATGATTGTGAGGCCTCCCCAGCCATGTGAACTGTGAGTCCATTAAACTTCTTTCCTTTATAAATTACCCAGTCTTGAGTATGTCTTTATTAGCAGCACGAGAAGGGACTAATACATCCTCTCCCAGAGGACAAAAATTAAAAATAATATATGTTTATTTATGTAACATAATCATGTATGTTATTTAGTTTTAGTTTTTACATTTAAGTCTTTCATCTATCTATTAATAGCATTTTAGTGAAACAAGGTAGGCAGGGATTTGACTTTATTCTTACCCTAGCAATGTAAAGGAGATTGGTAAATTTAAGTATAGCTATTAAAAACATTGAGTGTATGTATCTGTACTGATGAGAAAAGATGTCAAAAATATGCAAAGGATAAGAAGACATTAGGAAAATGGCAGATAAGAGACAGAACTAACATGCAGCTACCACTTGGATGGACAAAACAGTGCATGGAGACTCATATTGTGAACTTTTGCTCCAAGACCCACTGCAGGAACATACCAGGAAAACAAAGAATTCACAGACCCTTTGAAAGAAGCGGCTTTGGCCAGGCGTGGTGGCTCACACCTGTAATCCCAGCACTTTGGGAGGCTGAGTTGAGCGGATCACGAGGTCAGGAGTTCGAGACCAGCCTGGCCAACATAGTGAAACCCTGTCTCTACTAAAGATACAAAAAATTAGCCGGGTGTGGTGGTGCATGCCTGTAATCCCAGCTACTAGGGAGGCTGAGGCAGGAGAATCGCTTGAACCCGGGAGGCAGAGGTAGCAGTGAGCCGAGACTGCATCACTGCACTCCAGCCTGGATGACAGGGCAAGACTCTGTCTCAAAAAAAAAAAAAAGAAAGAAAGAAGCGGCTTGCCACTGCAAACTCTGCAAGATAATTGAAAATGGTGAATTCCCAAAATGTGAAAGGGGAAAACTCTGCCTCTGAATATACATCCCCACTGGGGAACCTGAATATCCAGATCATGGGAAAAGGATTTAACCTTACCTAGAGCTGAAACAGCTTTAGGGAGCTGAGTGAAATATAAAAGTAGAAGAAGCAGCAAGAAGAGCCCTGTAGGTACTCCTGGTCCCCATCTTTATCTCACAGGGGTCCTTGGGGAAGGCAGCTAGCAGAATTGGGAAGAGGTCACAGGGTGAAGGACGCTTCTAGCTGAACTTTGTAATAATTTCGAATGAGCACAAATTTTCCTAAGCATAATCCAGGGGTATGAACAGGAAGTGCAGATACAAGCACAGGAGGCACAATCAAAGGAATAGGCAGGCAGGGAGGGCAAGGCCTAAGAGCCCTACTTGCTTTCTCAGCAGGGAGGCTTGTAGCCTGGGGCAAGATCTCAGCCCTGCTTGCTAACCGCCTGGATATAAATTCAGTGCTGTTGGCCAGGCACGATGGGAGTGAGACTGGCCTTGCTGGCTGTGTGGAAGTTGGGTGAAGTCTGTCACTACCGGCTTTTTCCCACTTCCTTGGCTACCTGTATGACACAGCAGAGGCAGCCATAATCTCTCTGAGAACATAACTCCATTGGCCTGAGAACCACCCTTCCATCCCCTACAGTGGCCACAGCAAGCCTCACCCAAGGAGAGCCGGAGCTTAGACCTGGCTAACTCTGCCCCAACCTGATGGTATTTCTTTACTGACCCTGCTAGCTGAAGACAAAAGACATAAACTGTTGGGAGCTCTATGGCCTTGCTCATGGCCTGAGAAACCCAAGAACTTATCCTGGGCAATGTAGGGGAAGCTTGTATCCCCCTCCTACTACTGCAGCTGGTGCTCTCTTGAAAGAGCCACCTCCTGGCTGGAGGCCAACCAACTCAAGCCATTACAGCAACTCATAACAGAACAACCCCACTCCAAAGAAGGAAAAAATAACAGCTAATTCCACCACCTACAACACCCTGGCTAACCAGAAGTCCTGAGTCTGTCCACATGACAACTTTACTGCTAGCATAACCAGCATTTGAGAAAGCCAGCACACTACACATATCTACAACCAAGGACTCTCACAGAATCTACTTTACTCCCCTGCCACCTCCACTGGAGCAGGTATCCATGGCTGGGAGACCTGAAGACAGATCACATCACAGGACTCTTTGCTGACAACCCTAGCACCAACCTGGAGCCTGGTAGCCCTGCTGGGGGGTTAGACCCAGAAGAGCAATAACAATCACTGCAGTCCAGCTCTTCGGAAGCCCCATTCCTAGGGGATTGGGGAGAGCTTCACATCAAGGGATCACCCTCTAGGACAAAAGAATCTGAACAGAAGCCCTTGAGCTCTAGATCTTTCTACTGAAACTGTCTACCCAAATAAGAAGGAACCAGAAAAGTAATTCTGGTAATATGACAAAACAAGGTTCTATAACACCCCCAAAAGATGACACTGGCTCTCCAGCAATGGATTCAAGGCAAGAAGAAATCTCTGAATTACCAGATAAGGAATTCAGAAGGTTTATTACTAAGCTACTCAAGGAGGTACCAGAGAAAGGTGAAAACCAACTTAAAGAAATTTAAAAAATAATACAGAATATGCATGAGAAAGTCTTCAGAGAAATAGATATCATAAAGAAAAGACAATAACAACTTTTAGAAATGAAAGACACACTTAGAGAAATTCAAAATACCCTGGAAAGTTTCAACAATAGGATCAAACAAGTAGAAGAAAGAACTTCAGCACTTAAAGACAAGACATTTGAATTAACCCAATCTGAAAAAGACAAAGGAAAAGAACAAATTTAAAAAATGAACAAAGCCTCCAAGAAATTTGGGATTATGTTAAATGACCTAACCTAAGAATAATCGGTGTTCCTGAGGAAGAAGAGAAATCTAAAAGTTTGGAAAACATATTTAAAGGAATAATTGAGAATAATAGAGATCTAGACATCCAAATACAAGAAACTCAAAGAACACCTGGGAAATTCATTGCGAAAAGATCATCACTTAGGCACAGAGTCATCAGGTTATCTAAAGTCAAGACAAAGGAAAGAATCTTAAGAGTTGTAAGGCAAAAATATCAGGTAAACTGTAAAGGAAAACCTATCAGATTAACAGCAGATTTCTCAGCAGAAACCCTACAAGTCAGAAGGAATTGGGATCCTATCTTTAGCCTCCTTAAACAAAATAATTGTCAGCCAATAATTTTGTATTGAGTAAAAGTAAGCTTCATAAATGAAGGAGAGATAAGTCTTTTTCAGACAAATGCTGGGGGAATTCACCACTACCAAGCCAGCACTAAAGGACATGCTAAAAGGAGTTCTAAATCTTGAAACAAAACCTCAAAATACACCAAAATAGAACTGTCACAAGATCCTTAGGGGTGTCACTTCACCAGCCAGAAACCTCTGTGGCTGGTAGTGCTTCTGCTTGAGTTTTGCTCATGCCTTCTGGGCTCAGCAGGCTGCACTCAGCTCAAGCTACTGGCTTGGATCCCATGCATGCCAAGGGCGAGCCAGGCATGCAGCAGGGAGGAGTGTGTGAGTGAATGAGCACGGGTTCCAGCCACTGCCCACAGCCAGGTGCACTGGCTGCTGTGGCGGGGCAGGCAGCTTCAGGTGCCAGCACAGACACTGGCTCCATGCGAGGCTGTGGCTGGACCAGATGTACTGCAAATGGCCTCTGCTCTGGGCACCAGTGTCTAGACAAGGGGAATGCAGTGGGACCTGAAAGCTCGGAGACACCAAAAACCACAGAGCTCCAAAGAGGGTGTTAAAGCGTGTCACAGCCCTGGCTTGAGGAGCCCTGAGGTCTGGGTTCCCAGAAGGGCTGCATTTCTTCTCTCCTTCTTGTTACTCACAGCACAGTGAGCAGGGAGATGTGTTTTGTGGGGGCATGTTTCAGCCTGTTTGTGTTACAGCTCTTTCAGTCCTGCCGTCTCACTCCAGCCTATGACTCCTGGGCTGGCCTAGCCCTGCCACTGCTTCCCATTGTGTGGGGCACCACCTGGCATTGGCAGAGAGCAGGAGAGCTATAGTGTTACAGCAGCTCTGGCTCAGGGAATCCAGAAGGGTTGCCACTCTTCACTCCCATAATTCAGGAGCATGTCACCGCCTGCAGCTCATTGAGCCAGGCAGGAACATATTACAGCTCCTTTCCCTTCCACTGTTCGGCAGGTCCTGAGTTCTTGTCTCGTGTCCAGGAAGAATGAGGTTACATGGACAACTGGAAGGTGAGCAACACAGAGAGGAGCTTTATTGAGCAGCACAACAGGTCTCAGGAGACCCAAAGTTGGTAGCTCCTATTCACAGGCAGGTTGTCTCAACCAGTGTTTGAGTCTGGCTGAGTCTGGGGTTTTTATGTGCCCAGAATGGAGGAAATGCATGCTGATTGGTCCATGTGCAGCCATGGGCAGGCCATCTTATTGGCCGAGGGCATCAATGAAGTTCTCATTCTGGGTCATGAAATCCACGCAGAACTGGCAGCCCAACCCCCAGGCTTCAGGCTGTCCCTAACTTAAGAGTGGGGTTTCACCAGGGACCTGCCCCTTCTCACCTAGAAAACTGTCTACCTCTTGCCACCATCAACATACCATCCACGGCACCCAGGCTGTTTATGCCCAGGGGTGCCTGCAGGCCTGCACCAAGGTGCCTGCAGCCCCCTGACCTTCCTCCTGTGCTCGTTAGCACCCAAAGTCTGGACAGGGCCAAGGTAGCAGGAGGCTGGCATGTCAGCACCACCCTGAGTGCACACACACGTGGCGGGGTTTCAACAGTACCCAGGTTTGTCTGCAACTTTGCTCCACACCAGGGTTGACACCAGCAGTGGGGAGAGGCTAGGGAGTGGGATCAGGCACTTCTGAGCCTGCAGAGGCAGGGGCTTCCCAGGCTCCTGAGAATGCAGGGATGCCTAGGTCTGGAGCCATGGCTGGATGGATACAGCTGCACCCAGGAGCATGGGCTCCCACCTTGCCAACTTGGTAGGGTGCAGGGCTCCCACTGGGATCACCTGTTCCTGATCCCCACCAGCTCTGCAGAGTGCACCGCCCTGATCATACCTCCCCCCCTGCAGCTGGTGTCCTCACAGTAGCCACTCCAGATGGGCCGCCACCACCATCAGAACTCCCTTAAAGCATAAATCTCACAGGGCCTATAAAACCATAACACAATGATAAAAAACAAACAAACAAGGCATTCAGGCAACAGCTAGCATGATAAATAGAACGTTACCTCACATCTCAATACTAACATTTAAGGTAAATGGCCTAAATGCTCCACTTAAAAGATTCGGAATGGCAGAATGGATAAAAATTCACCAATCAAGCATCTGGTTTCTTCAAGAGACCTGCCTAACAGATGAGGACTCACATAAACTTAAGGTAAAAAAGGTAAAAAAAGATATTCCATGCAAATGGCAGCCAAAAGTGAGTAGGAGAAGCTATTTTTATATCAGACAAAACAGACTTTAAAGCAACAACAGTTAAAAAAGACAAAGAGGGACATTATATAAAGATAAAAGGGTCAGTCCCACAGGAAAATATCACAGTCCTAAATATATATGCACATAACACTGGAGCTCCCAAATTTATAAAACAATTACTATTAGACTTAAGAAATAAGATAGACAGCAACATAATAATAGTGGGGGACTTCAATACTCCACTGACAGCACTAGACAGGTCATCAAGACAGAAAGTCAACAAAGAAACAATGAACTTAAACTACAAATGGACTTAACAGATATTTACAGAACATTCTACCCAACAACTGCAGAATATACATTCTTTTCATCAGCACATGGAACATTCTCCAAGACTGTCCATGTGATAGGCCACAAAACAAGTCTCATTAAATTTAAGAAAATCAAAATTATCTCAACTACTCTCTGAGACCACAGTGGAATAAAATAAATTAACTCCAAAAGGGACCCTCAAAACTATGTAAATACATGGAAATTAAATAATATGCTCCTGAATAATCTTTGGGTCAACAATGAAATCAAAAGGGAAATTTAAAAATTCTTTGAACTGAACGATAATGGTGACACAACCTATCAATACCTCTGGGATACAGCAAAAATGGTACTAAGAGGAAAGTTCATAGCATTAAATGCCTACATCAAAAAGTCTGAAAGAGCACAAATATACAATCTAAGCTCACACCTCAAGGAACTAGAGAAACAAGAACAAACCAAACCCAAACCCAGCAGAAGAAAGGAAATAATAAGAACAGAGCAGAACTAAATGAATTTGAAACAAACAAACAAACAACAAAACAAAACACAAAAGATAAATGAAACAAAAAGCTAGTTCTTTGAAAAGATAAACAAAATAGGGCCAGGCGTGGTGGCTCATGCCTGTAATCCCAGCAATTTGGGAGGCAGAGGCAGACGGATCACGAGGTCAGGAGATGGAGACCATCCTGGCTAAAATGGTGAAACCCCGTCTCTACTAAAAATACAAACAATTAGCCAGGTATGGTAGCAGGCACCTGTAGTCCCAGCTACTCGGGAGGCTGAGGCAGGAGAATGGCATGAATCTGGGAGGTGGAGCTTGCAGTGAGCCAAGATCGCGCCACTGCACTCCAGCCCAGCCGACAGAGCAAGACTCCTTCTCAAAAAAACAAACAAAAAAAAAAAAAAGAAAGAAAGAAAAGATAAACAAAATAAATCAACCATTAGCAAGATTAGCCAAGAAAAGTATAGCGAAGATAAACATAAGCTCAATTAGAAATGAAATGGGAGATATTACTACCAATACCACAGAAATACAAAAGATCATTCAGAGCTATGAACACCTTTATGTGCACAAACTGGAAAACCCAGAGGAGATGGATAAATTTCTGGAAATATACAGCCTTTCTAGATTAAATGAGAAAGAAATAGAAAGTCTGAATAGACAATAACATTTAGCAAGACTGAAAGAGTAACAAAAAATTGCCAACAAAAAAAGTTTGGGACTAGATGGATTCCCAGCTGAATTCTATTAGACATCCAAAGAAGAATTGGTACCAATTTTACTGAAAGTATTTGAAAAGATAGAGAAACAGAGAATCCTCCCTAAATCATTCTATGAAGTCAGTATCACCCTAATACCAAAACCCGGAAAGAACATAACAAAAAAGAAAACTAGACACCAATATTCCTGATGAACATGATGCAAAAATCCTCAAGAAAATA
The DNA here is from genome assembly GCF_028885655.2 of Pongo abelii. Classification (NCBI taxonomy): domain Eukaryota; kingdom Metazoa; phylum Chordata; class Mammalia; order Primates; family Hominidae; genus Pongo; species Pongo abelii. Next base: position 85,887,354 of record NC_071991.2, on the reverse strand, counting down.
CTAGCTAACTGGAGAGGGAGGAGCCAAGATGGCCGAATAGGAACAGCTCCAGTCTACAGCTCCCAGCGTGAGCGACGCAGAAGACGGGTGATTGCTGCATTTCCTTCTGAGGTACCGGGTTCATCTCACTAGGGAGTGCCAGACAGTGGGCGCAGGACAGTGGGTGCAGCACACCATGCACCAGCCGAAGCAGGGCGAGGCATTGCCTCACTCAAGAAGCGCAAGGGGTCAGGGAGTTCCCTTTCCTGGTCAAAGAAAGGGGTGACAGACGGCACCTGGAAAATCGGGCCACTCCCACCCGAATACTGCACTTTTCCGATGGGCTTAGGAAACGGCGCACTGGGAGATTATATCGCGCACCTGGCTTGGAGGGTCCTATGCCCACGGAGTCTCGCTGATTGCTAGCACAGCAGTCTGAGATCAAACTGCAAGGCGGCAGTGAGGCTGGGGGAGGGACGCCCACCATTGCTCAGGCTCGCTTAGGTAAACAAAGCAGCCTGGAAGCTCCAACTGGGTGGAGCCCACCACAGCTCAAGGAGGCCTGCCTGCCTCTGTAGGCTCCACCTCTGGGGGTAGGGCACAGACAAACAAAAAGACAGCAGTAACCTCTGCAGACTTAAATGTCCCTGTCTGACAGCTTTGAGGAGAGCAGTGGTTCTCCCAGCACATAGCTGGAGATCTGAGAACGGGCAGACTGCCTCCTCAAGTGGGTCCCTGACCCCTGACCCCCGAGCAGCCTAACTGGGAGGCACCCCCCAGTAGGGGCAGACTGACACCTCACACGGCCAGGTACTCCTCTGAGACAAAACTTCTAGAGGAATGATCAGACAGCAGCATTCGCAGATCACGAAAATCCGCGGTTCTGCAGACACTGCTGCTGATACCCAGGCAAACAGGGTCTGGAGTGGACCTCTAGCAAACTCCAACAGACCTGCAGCTGAGGGTCCTGTCTGTTAGAAGGAAAACTAACAAACAGAAAGGACATCCACACCAAAAACCCATTTGTACAACACCATCATCAAAGACCAAAAGTAGTTAAAACCACAAAGATGGGGAAAAAAACAGAGCACAAAAACTGGAAACTCTAAAAAGCAGAGCGCCTCTCTTCCTCCAAAGGAACGCAGTTCCTCACCAGCAATGGAACAAAGCTGGACGGAGGATGACTTTGACAAGTTGAAAGAAGAAGGCTTCAGACGATCAAACTACTCCGAGCTACAGGAGGAAATTCAAACCAAAGGCAAAGAAGTTGAAAACTTTGAAAAAACTTTAGAAGAATGTATAACTAGAATAACCAATACAGAGAAGTGCTTAAAGGAGCTGATGAAGCTGAAAGCCAAGGCTCCAGAACTACATGAAGAATGCAGAAGCCTCAGGAGCCGATGTGACCAACTGGAAGAGAGGGTATCAGTGATGGAAGATGAAATGAATGAAATGAAGCGAGAAGGGAAGTTTAGAGAAAAAAGATTAAAAAGAAACGAACAAAGCCTCCAAGAAATATGGGACTATGTGAAAAGACCAAATCTGCGTCTGATTGGTGTACCTGAAAGTGACGGGGAGAACGGAACCAAGTTGGAAAACACTTGGCAGGATATTATCCAGGAGAACTTCCCCAATCTAGCAAGGCAGGCCAACATTCAGATTCAGGAAATACAGAGAATACCACAAAGATACTCCTCGAGAAGAGCAACTCCAAGACACATAATTGTGAGATTCACCAAAGTAGAAATGAAGGAAAAAATGTTAAGGGCAGCCGGTTACCCACAAAGGGAAGTCCATCAGACTAACAGCGGATCTCTCGGCAGAAACTCTACAAGCCAGAAGAGAGTGGGGGCCAATATTCAACATTCTTAAAGAAAAGAATTTTCAACCCAGAATTTCATATCCAGCCAAACTAAGCTTCATAAGTGAAGGAGAAATAAAATCCTTCACAGACAAGCAAATGCTCAGAGATTTTGTCACCACCAGGCCTGCCCTAAAAGAGCTCCTGAAGGAAGCACTAAACATGGAAAGGAACAACCAGTACCAGCCGCTGCAAAATCATGCCAAAATGTAAAGACCATCGAGACTAGGAAGAAACTGCATCAACTAACAAGCAAAATAACCAGCTAACATCATAATGACAGGATCAAATTCACACATAACAATATTAACTTTAAATGTAAATGGACTAAATTCTCCAGTTAAAAGACACAGACTGGCAAATTGGATAAAGAATCAAGACCCATCAGTGTGCTGTATTCAGGAAACCCATCTCACGTGCAGAGACACACATAGGCTCAAAATAAAAGGATGGAGGAAGATCTACCAAGCAAATGGAAAACAAAAAAAGGCAGGGATTGCAATCCTAGTCTCTGATAAAACAGACTTTAAACCAATAAAGATCAAAAGAGACAAAGAAGGCCATTACATAATGGTAAAGGGATCAATTCAACAAGAAGAGCTAACGATCCTAAATATATATGCACCCAACACAGGAGCACCCAGATTCATAAAGCAAGTCCTGAGTGATCTACAAAGAGACTTAGACTCCCACACAGTAATAATGGGAGACTTTAACACCCCACTGTCAACATTAGACAGATCCACGAGATAGAAAGTTAACAAGGATACCCAGGAATTGAACTCAGCTCTGCACCAAGCGGACCTAATAGACATCTACAGAACTCTCCACCCCAAATCAACAGAATATACATTTTTTTCAGCACCACAACACACCTATTCCAAAATTGACCACATACTTGGAAGTAAAGCTCTCCTCAGCAAATGTAAAAGAACAGAAATTACAACAAACTGTCTCTCAGGCCACAGTGCAATCAAACTAGAACTCAGGATTAAGAAACTCACTAAAAACCGCTCAACTACATGGAAACTGAACAACCTGCTCCTGAATGACTACTGGGTACATAACGAAATGAAGGCAGAAATAAAGATGTTCTTTGAAACCAACGAGAACAAAGACACAACATACCAGAATCTCTGGGACACATTCAAAGCAGTGTGTAGAGGGAAATTTATAGCACTAAATGCCCACAAGAGAAAACAGGAAAGATCCAAAATTGACACTCTAACATCACAATTAAAAGAACTACAGAAGCAAGAGCAAACACATTCAAAAGCTAGCAGAAGGCAAGAAATAACTAAGATCAGAGCAGAACTGAAGGAAATAGAGACACAAAAATCCCTTCAAAAAATTAATGAATCCAGGAGATGGTTTTTTGAAAGGATCAACAAAATTGATAGACCGCTAGCAAGACTAATAAAGAAAACAAGAGAGAAGAATCAAATAGATGCAATAAAAAATGATAAAGGGGATATCGCCACCGATCCCATAGAAATACAAACTACCATCAAAGAATACTACAAACACCTCTACACAAATAAACTAGAAAATCTAGAAGAAATGGATAAATTCTTCGACACATACACCCTCCCAAGACTAAACCAGGAAGAAGTTGAATCTCTGAATAGACCAATAATAGGATCTGAAATTGTGGCAATAATCAATAGCTTACCAACCAAAAAGGGTCCAGAACCAGATGGATTCACAGCCGAATTCTACCAGAGGTACAAGGAGGAACTGGTACCATTCCTTCTGAAACTATTCCAATCAATAGAAAAAGAGGGAATCCTCCTTAACTCATTTTATGAGGCCAGCATCATCCTGATACCAAAGCTGGGCAGAGACACAACCAAAAAAGAGAATTTTAGGCCAATATCCTTGATGAACATTGATGCAAAAATCCTCAATAAAATACTGGCAAACAGAATCCAGCAGCACATCAAAAAGCTTATCCACCATGATCAAGTGGGCTTCATCCCTGGGATGCAAGCCTGGTTCAACATACGCAAATCAATAAATGTAATCCAGCATATAAACAGAACCAAAGACGAAAAGCACAAGATTATCTCAATAGATGCAGAAAAGGCCTTTGACAAAATTCAACAACCCTTCATGCTAAAAACTCTCAATAAATTAGGTATTGATGGGATGTATCTCAAAATAATAAGAGCTATCTATGACAAACCCACAGCCAATATCATACTGAATGGGCAAAAACTGGAAGCATTCCCTTTGAAAACTGGCACAAGACTGGGATGCCCTCTCTCACCACTCCTATTCAACATAGTGTTGGAAGTTCTGGCCAGGGCAATTAGACAGGAGAAGGAAATAAAGGGTATTCAATTAGGAAAAGAGGAAATCAAATTGTCCATGTTTGCAGACGACATGATTGTATATCTAGAAAACCCCATTGTCTCAGCCCAAAATCTCCTTAAGCTGATAAGCAACTTCAGCAAAGTCTCAGGATACAAAATCAATGTACAAAAATCAGAAGCATTCTTATATACCAATAACAGACAAACAGCAAAATCATGAGTGAACTCCCATTCACAATCGCTTCAAAGAGAATAAAATATTTAGGAATCCAACTTACAAGGGACGTGAAGGACCTCTTCAAGGAGAACTACAAACCACTGCTCAATGAAATAAAAGAGGACACAAACAAATGGAAGAACATTCCATGCTCATGGGCAGGAAGAATCAATATCATGAAAATGGCCATACTGCCCAAGGTAATTTATAGATTCAATGCCATCCCCATCAAGCTACCAATGACTTTCTTCACAGAATTGGAAAAAACTACTTTAAACTTCATATGGAACCAAAAAAGAGGCCGCATCGCCAAGTCAATCCTCAGCCAAAAGAACAAAGCTGGAGGCATCATGCTACCTGACTTCAAACTATACTACAAGTCTACAGTAACCAAAACAGCATGGTACTGGTACCAAAACAGACATATAGATCAATGGAACAGAACAGAGCCCTCAGAAATAACGCTGCATATCTACAACTATCTGATCTTTGACAAACCTGACAAAAACAAGCAATGGGGAAAGGATTCCCTATTTAATAAATGGTGCTGGGAAAACTGGCTAGCCATGTGTAGAAAGCTGAAACTGGATCCCTTCCTTACACCTTATACAAAAATTAATTCAAGATGGATTAAAGACTTCAACGTTAAACCTAAAACCATAAAAATCCTAGAAGAAAACCTGGGCATTACCATTCAGGACATAGGCACGGGCAAGGACTTCATGTCTAAAACACCAAAAGCAATGGCAACAAAAGCCAAAATTGACAAATGGAATCTAATTAAACTAAAGAGCTTCTGCACAGCAAAAGAAACTACCATCAGAGTGAACAGGCAACCTACAAAATGGGAGAAAATTTTCGCAACCTACTCATCTGACAAAGGGCTAATATCCAGAATCTACAATGAACTCCAACAAATTTACAAGAAAAAAACAACCCCATCAAAAAGTGGGCGAAGGACATGAACAGACACTTCTCAAAAGAAGACATTTATGCAGCCAACAAACATGAAAAAATGCTCATCATCACTGGCCATCAGAGAAATGCAAATCAAAACCACAATGAGATACCATCTCACACCAGTTAGAATGGCGATCATTAAAAAGTCAGGAAACAACAGGTGCTGGAGAGGATGTGGAGAAATAGGAACACTTTTACACTGTTGGTGGGACTGTAAACTAGTTCAACCATTGTGGAAGTCAGTGTGGTGATTCCTCAGGGATCTAGAACTAGAAATACCATTTGACCCAGCCATCCCATTACTGGGTATATACCCAAAGGACTATAAATCATGCTGCTATAAAGACACATGCACACGTATGTTTATTGCGGCACTATTCACAATAGCAAAGACTTGGAACCAACCCAAATGTCCAACAATGATAGACCAGATTAAGAAAATGTGGCACATATACACCATGGAATACTATACAGCCATAAAAAATGATGAGTTCATGTCCTTTGTAGGGACATGGATGAAATTGGAAATCATCATTCTCAGTAAACTATCGCAAAAACAAAAAACCAAACACCGCATATTCTCACTCATAGGTGGGAATTGAACAATGAGAACACATGGACACAGGAAAGGGAACATCACACTCTGGGGATTGTTGTGGGGTGGGGGGAGTGGGGAGGGATAGCATTAGGAGATATACCTAATGCTAAATGTCGAGTTAATGGGTGCAGCACACCAGCATGGCACATGTATACATATGTAACTAACCTGCACATTGTGCACATGTACCCTAAAACTTAAAGTATAATAATAATAAAATAAATAAATAAAATAAAATACTAGGTAACTGAATCCACAGAATATCAAAAAGATAATACACCATGATCAAGTGGGTTTCATACCAGGGAAGCAGGGTTGGTTTAACATATGCAAGTCAATAAATGTGATACACCACATTAACAGAATTAACAACAAAAATCGTATAATCATCTCAATAGATGCAGAAAAAGCATTTGACAAAATCCAGCATCTCTTTATGGTTAAAATTCAGCAAAATTGGCATAGAAGAGATGTACATTAAGGTAATAAAGGCCGTCTATGACAAACCCACAGCTAACCTTATGCTGAATAAGGAAAGGTTGAAAGCAATCCCCCTGAAAACTGGAACAAGACAAGGATGCCCACCTTCCCACTTCTATTCAACACAGTACTGGAAGTCCTAGCCAGAGCAATCAGAAAAGAGAAAGAAGGGCATCCAGATCAGTAGGAAGTCATACTCTTGCTGTTTGCCAATGATATGATCATATTACTAGAAAACCCTAAAGACTCATCCAAAAAGCTCCTAAATATGGTAAATTAATTCAGGAAAGTTTCAGGATACAACATCAATGTACACAAATCAGTAGCACTGCTATACACCAACACCAACCAAGCTGAGGATCAATCAAGAACTCAATCCCTTTTACAATAGCTGAGAAAAATATGTAAAATACTTAGGAATCTACCTAACCAAGGAGTTGAAAGACCTCTACAAGGAAAACTACAAAACACTGCTGAAAGAAGTCATTGACAAAACAGACAAATAGAAACACACACCATGCTCATGGATGCATAGAATCAATACTGCCAAAAGCAATCTATAAATTCAATGCAATTCCCATTAAAATACAATCATCATTATTCACAGAACTAGAAAAAAATCCTAAAATTTAGATGCAACCAAAAAAAGAGCCCACATAGCCAAAGGAAGAATAAGCAAAAATAAAAAATCTGGAGGGATCCCATTACCCAATTTCAACCTATACTACAAGGCTATAATCACCAAACCAGCATGGTACTGGTAGAAAAATAAGCATGTAGACCAATAGAACAGAGTAAAGAACTCAGAAATAAAGCTGAATACTTACAGCCAACTGATCTTTGACAAAGCAAACAAAACTGTGTAAAGTGGGAAAAGGACACCCTATTCAACAAATGGTGCTGGGATAATTGGCAAGCCACATGTAGAAGAATGAAATGATCCTCATTTCTCACCTTATACAAAAATCAACTCAAGATGGATCAAAGACTTAAATCTAAGACCCAAAACTGTAAAAATTCTAGGAGATAACATCGGAAAAACTCTTCTAGACATTGGCTAACACTTCTACACAGCAAAAGAAATAATCAGCCAAGTAAACAGACAACCCACAGAGTGGAAACAACCTTCACGAACTTTGCATTTCACCAAGGACTAATATCCAGAACCTATAAGGAACTCAAACAAATCGGCAAGAAAAAAAAACAAATAACCCCATCAAAAAGTGGGCTAAGGACATGAATAGACAATTCTCAAAAGAAGATACACAAATGGCCAAAAAACATGAAAAAATGCTCAACATCACTTATCAGGGAAATGCAAATCAAAACCACAATGCAATACCCCCTTATTCCTGCAAGAATGGCCATAATTAAAAAATCAAAAAATAATAGGTGTTGGCGTGGATGCAGTGAAAAGGGAAAATTTTTACTGCTGGTGGGAATGTAAACTAATACAACTGCTATGGAAAACAGTGTGAAGACTCCTAAAAGAACTAAAAGTAGAATGACAATTTGATCCAGCAATCCCACTACTGGGTATCTACCCAGAGGAAAAGAAGTCATTATAATAAAAAGACTCTTGTACTCACATTTATAGCAGCACAACTCACAGCTGCAAAAATACAGAACCAGCCTAAATGCCCATCAATCAATGAGTGGATAAAGAAAATGTGGTATGTATATACCATGGAATACTACTCGGCCATAAAAAAGAATGAAATAATGGCATTCACAGCAACCTTGATGGAGTTGGAGACCACTATTCTAAGTAAAGTAATTCAGGAATGGAAAACCAAACATCATATGTTCTCACTTATAAGTGGGAGCTAAGCTATAAAGACACAAAGGCATAAGAATGATATAATGGACTCTGGGGACTTGAGGGAAAGGGTGAAATTGGGGTGAGGGATAAAAGAATACACACTGGGTACAGTGTACACTGCTTGGGTAATGGGTGCATCAAAATCTCAGAAATCACCACTAGCGAACTTTTCCATGTAACCAAACACCACCTGTTCCCCAAAAACTATTGAAATGGTTTTAAAAAATAGAAAAATAAGCTTAGATGAAAAAATATTCAAAGAGTAGAACAATATTGATAATATAATTCCATGTATGTAGAAAAACTATTTCCCAGCAAAGGCACAGAAAATATCTGAAAGGACACACACACACACGCTTGTGCACACACAATTATTAACAGTGGATACTTTTAGGGAATTCATATAGGATATTGGCAAGATAAGCAGAATTTTACTTTTACCTCTATACAGATATAGTTCTCTACTATTTGTATTACCACGAACACACATTTCTTCTGTTATAAAAATTATTTTTAAAATAATATTAAATATCATGGGAAGATATTTAATATCTATAGTAAACTGAAAGAGCAAGTTATACAACAGCAAGTAAAATATGATCTTCCTTTAGAAAATAATATATTTTTTTTGAGACGGAGTTTCACTCTTGTCACCCAGGCTGGAGTGCAGTGGCATGATCTTGGCTCACTGCAACCTCTGCCTCCTGGGTTCAAGTGATTCTCCTGCCTCAGCCTCCCGAGTAGCTGGAATTACAGGTGCCCGCCACCACACCTGACTAATTTTTTGTATTTTTAGTAGAGATGGGGTTTTGCCATGTTGAGCAGGCTGGTCTTGAACTCCTGACCTCAGGTGATCTGCCCACCTTTGCCTCCCAAAGTGCTAGGATTACAGGCATGAGCCACCACACCCGGCATAGAAAATAATATTTATGCAAAGAAGAAAGATTGGGTGGGTATACACCAAGATGTGAACAATGATCTCAGAGTGTTTATTAGTCTGTTCTCATGCTGCTAATAGAGATATACTTGAGACTGGGTAATTATAAAGGAAAGAGGTTTAATGGACTCACAGCTCTACGTGGCTGGGGAGGCCTCACAATCATGGCAGAAGATGAAGGAAGAGCAGAGGGACATCTTACGTGACAGCAGGCAAGAGAGCTTGTGCAGGGGAACTCCCATTTATAAAACCGTCAGATCTCGTGAGACTTATTCACTACCATGAGAACAGTATGGGGGAAACCACCCCCATGATTCAATTATGTCCACCTGGGCCCGCCCTTGACACATGGGGATTATTACAATTCAAGGTGAGATTTGGGTGAGGACACAGCCAAACCATATCGAAGTGGATGAATTTAGATGATTTTTATTGTTTTCTTTTGCACGAATCTTGATTTTCTAAACACTTTTTATCCTTTAAGAGTTTGATTCATCACGCATTTCTTACAAAATGATATACTTCATTAGTACTCTTAAAAAGATAGATCTCTGATTCATGGACCCAGAAGATAACTGGATACAAAACTATCTGATGTGAAAGTTATTTCTTCCACCAAATTTCAGTCATGTAAGATCTCTTAATTTTTGGATTTATCCTCTATACATGGCTGACTTCATCTATATTTTATGTGGAATAAGTAGCAAATACTTCTGAGCTTCTTCAAAATGAAGTGGAAAGTAAAATATAAAATAAGTGAAGAAATCAGAACAAAGAAAATATGATAGAAGGAGAGAGAAAATGACATCACAAGATGAACTCTGTCCCTTAAGGGCCAGCACTTTTTTTGAGGGTGATCTAGTCATGTGTCGCTTAATGGCAGGGATACGTTCTGAGAAATGCATCCTTAAGCAATTCTGTCATTGTGCGAACATCATGGAATGTACCTACACAAACCTAGCTGGTATAGCTTACTACACACCTAGGCTAGATGGTATAGCCTATTGCTTGTAGACTAGAAACCTGTACAGCATGTTACAATACTGAATGCCACAGACAATTGTAATATGACAGTAAGTATTTGTGTATCTAAATATATCTAAACATAGAAAAGGTACAGAAAAAATATAAAAGATAAAAAATGGTACACCTTTATAGGACACTTATCATGAATGGAGCTTGCAGGACTGGAAGTTGCTCTGGGTGAGTCAGTGAGTGAGTGGTAAGTGAGTGTGAGGGCCTCACACATTATCGTACACTACCATAGACTATAAATGCTGTACACTTAGGCTACACTAAATTTATAAGAATAAATTTTATTTCTTCAATAATAAATTAATCTTAGCTTACTGTAACTTTTTTTACTTTAAACACTTTAAATTTTTCTTTTGACTCTTTTGTAATAACACCTAGCACACTGTACAAAATACTTTCTGTCCTTTTCTATAAGTGTTTTTCTTTTTTAATAATTATTTTTTAACTTTTTAAAAGGTTTTGTAAAAAACAGGACACAAACACATACATTGGCCTAGGCGTACACAGGGTGAAAATCATCAGCATCACTGCCTCCAACTTCTACATCTTGTCCCACTGGAAGGTCTTCAGGGGCAATTACAGGCATGGAGTGGTCATGTCCTATGATAACAATGCCTTCTTCTGGAATACCCCTCAAGACCCTGCCTAAGGCTGGTTTATAGTTAACTTTTTAATATACATAAATAGAAGGACTACACTCTAAAATAGCAATAAAAAGCAGAGTACAGTAAATACATAAATCAGTAAATGGTTGTTTATTATCGTTATCAAGTATTACATTGTATTTAGTCTGTTCTCACACTGGTACAAAGAACTACCTGAGGCTGGGCGCAGTGGATCATGCCTGTAATCCCAGCACTTTGGGAGGCCGAGGCAGGCAGATCATAAGGCCAAGAGATAGAGACCATCCTGTCCAACATGGTGAAACCCTGTCTCTACTAAAAATACAAAAATTAGCTGGGCGTGGTGGTGTGTGCCTGTAGTCCCAGCTACTCAGGAGGCTGAGGCAAGAGAATCACTTGAACCCGGGAGGTGGTGGTTGCAGTGAGCCGAGATCATGCCACTGCACTCCAGCCTGGCGACAAAGAGAGACTCCATCTAAAAAAAAAAAAAAAAAAAAAAAAAAGAACTACCTGAGACTGTGTAATTTATGAGGAAAAGAGGTTTAATTGACTCACAGCTGTGCAGGAAGCAGGCTGGGTGGCCTCAGGAAACTTACAGTCTGGTGGAAGGAGAAGGGAAAGCAAGCACATCTTAGCATGGTAAAGCAGGAGAGAGAACAAGAGAGCAAAGGGGGAAGTGCTACACACTTTTAAACCATCAGATTTTGTGAGAACTCACTCACTATCATGAGAACAGCAAGGGAGAAATCTGCCTCTGTGATTCAATCACACCCCACCAGGCCTCTCCCTGAGATGTGGGGATTACAATTCGACATGAGATTTGAGTAGGGAAACAGAGCCAAACTATATCATACATAGTATACAGAATTGTATGTGTGTTAGTTTTATATGACTGGCAGCCAATAGGTTTGGGTACACCAGCATTACCACAAACACATAAGTAATGTGTTGTGCTACAATATTGCAAAGTCTAGGACATCACTAGGCTATAGGAATTTTTCAGTGTCATTATAATCTTATGGGCCCACTGTTGTACACGTGGTCTGTTATTGACTAAAACGTTATGTGTTGCATTACTGTACTAATTCTTCTAAGCAACCCCCTAACTCTTACCCACCCCAAAAAGAGACCAGAGCTGGGGAGGGTCAAACTGTCCTGAGATGGAGGCCAGAGAGAAATTACTCAAGTGCATGAGCTATATGCAGACAATAACAACAATGACAGCAACAGCTCCTGAGGCTTCGTATGGGTCAAGTTCTATGCTAAATCATGATTTTATTCAGATAAACAGTTTTATTTAATCTTCACAAGAACCCCGTTCTTAGTAGGGAACGTTTATTGCTCCTACCCATGTTTCCCCTTGACTCGCTAGGAGGGAAACATTTTGGAGGAGCTCTCTGAGCTTCTCAGTTCTGTCCCCTTACTTCCTCCTCAGGAGGAGTTGGGAGAGTTGGTGAGTTTGAGAGAAGGGATGAGCAGCGGCAGCTCCTTTGCGGGGATGTCTGTTCTCCAACCCAGGAAGATCTCTGCCCTCCATACACTAAGCTTGCTCTGGAGAACTCTGCTTCTGTACTTCTGGAGCCCTGGTGTGTTCCTCAATTCAGCTTTATCAGTAATAAGCCGGACACCATCTACAATTGGTTATCTGAAACTCCCTGGGTGAGGTGGGTTTCAAAATTCAGAATTTTTCAGATTTTAGACAGGTCATGTGATTCACCTACAGGTTCTAGGTCAACTCCCTATCATCAAACACATTAATATTTTTGCAATAAAAGATAAGAATATTCACACTAAATGGGATGAATTAAGACTACATCACATCAATTCAGATCACATTTTGTGGTCAAATGAGTTCAGATGTGCTTCATGGATGTACCATGAAGGTAATGAAGCTTAAGTTTCAGCCCCCACCCCAGTTGCACAGGCCACTTCTTTGGCCAGATAACTTATTTTGTATTTATACTCATATATATATATACTCATATATATATATATAAAAGTATATATGAATATATATAAGTATATATGAATATATATGAGTATAAATATGTATGTATGAGTGTGTGTGTGTCTGTGTTTGTGTGTAACCCTCAAAAATGTAAGCTTCAGGCTCCAGAAAACCTAGATTCCCCCATGGAGAAAGATATTATTTCCTTCCCTAAAACCCTGATACCCAAAAAGGTAGGTACCACTATTATTCCCATGTTACCTAGGAAGAGACTGAGGGAAGAGGGGGTAAGTACCTTGACACCCAGTTCTAAGTGACAGAGTTTGGTTTTAAACTCAGATGATGTAAGGCCTGAGTTTGTGCTTTTAACCACTGCCTTTCTACATTTGTGAACAAAAATAAGAAAATTGTTGACATTCTCTTTTCAGCTAAAATAAATCCTAGAGGATATCTTTTATCCCAATAAATATAACCTAAGGAATCCTAATTTCTGTCAAACCTCTCATTCTAATAGGAGAAGAATGAAACTCTCCTAATAACGTCCCCTAGAAATTTAGGAAAACAGCACTACAGTAACATTTCTGTATACTTCCTTCTAAAGAGAACCCCCAGGATTAGATCCTATTCACACCTTACCATTCTCCTGATATTGAGCCTTCAATATTAGGTGAATGCTACTCTTTTCCCACAAAATGTAATTGTATTTGCATTCCTCAATATCCTATGTTTGGCTTTTCATGAAATTCAATCTGGAAATCAGTAAAAACCATGTACATAGGATCCTGTAACATTGCTATAATAGTAAACAATCTCACATTTCTCTGCACAAAAAACCCAAGAGAAAGGGAAGAGGGAATGCACATATTTTACAAATGAAGAAACTAAAGACAAGAGAAAGTAACTTCTCTAATTCCACCAAGTTTTGGCAAAATTGGTAACAAAGCTCTGGACATGTTTCTCCTAGGCCAAGCCTGTTTATCTAAGGAGCATCAACTCTGGACATGTAGGTTATAATTCATTAATATTTCAGGAATAACTTTATCTGCTGAATAAATTGCTGATGAAGCTTCCCAAAACAACAAAACCATTCATACATTCTGACTGATTCTTATTTCTTTCTCAGATTCTCCACTTGGACTAAGAAAACAGTAAGGAAAAATTTTGTTCTACTCCTCACAATTATAATAGTATTTTAAAATACACTATTACGAAATATAAATACATGTATAGAGAAAATGATGATCTCTTGAAGAGGATAATAATGATATTCTCCACCCATCTATAACACACCTGAACAGTTTGCCATGTATTTGTTTTGGATTTATTCTTAAGTAATAAAGTCCCTGTGAGTGTTTCTCCAATACCATTCTTTTCTTGCATTATCCAGGGGTAACCAGCAACCCAAATTTTGTATATAAATCCATGATAATTTATATAGTACATTTATATTTAAAACTATTTAAATATAAGATTTTTTGTATTTACATTAAATAACTATCATATGATAACATCATATACATACATAATGTTTATATGTGTGTATATATATATATAGTCTTAGATCTATCATTCTACAACTTGTTTTTATGCTCTATGGTGTTTTGAGATTCATGTTGATATTTAAAGCTAGTAGTTTTATGTCTTTAGCTTTTGTGATATTGTGAATGGGACTTTTGTTCCAATTATGTTTTCTAACTGGTTATGGCTGTTATGTGAGGACTTTTATTGATTTAGATTCAAGGAAACTTTCTGAATTCATTTATTACTTCTAATAGTTTGTAGATTCTCTTGGATTTTCTATGTGGCAAGAACAGCACTTTCAAATAATCATCTTTCTGAGGGTGACCGGCTACTTTGCAGAATAAAAAGCTCGTAGGTTATCTGATTTCTAAAATAAAATCAGTGTCCGGTATCCACAAGCATACATTGCAATAGAGGTATCCTATCCCCATCTTGAATGTTTTTCAAGAGGTAGAATTATAACCCTGCTGTTTTCTTACTCTGTCACCCAAAGATTTTATTCCGTGGCGATTACTTGGTGTGACTTCAAATGGAACACCATAAAGCCACAGGACTGGAAGTGAACGGGTGTCTTTTATTTCAAGAAGAGAATATTACCTCACTTAGGAATACCTGTAATTTCATATAACAACGGACTTTTTGGAGAAATTGTCTTTAGATTTAGGAAGCTCCTAATCAGATTTCTACGTAAATAGATTGAAACAAAGGTGTTCTCTTTTTGTTTATCAATAAAACAAGTTGGAGAAGAACTGTGAGTTCAACATCATCTGTTACCATTGGGAAGAAAAGTAGGGTCACATAATGAAAATCAAGGTCAAAGATCCATTACCTTTGTGGTTATTTATTCTGACCACCTATCAGTGCTGGGGGAAATGACCAGTAATCCCAATAAAGCAAGAGTCTCCTGGGAGAGCATAGTCTGATTTCCATGTGAACTGTGAGGCAGAGCTTTAACTATATGTCCTTTCTCATTATTTTGAACTGACATAGTTAAAGGACATTTCCCCCAAACGCTGCTGAATAGAAAACACGATCAAATAAACTATATGTGTCAGTTAGAGTTCTTTGGATGCAAACAATAGAAACTGACTAATTTAAGCAAAAAGTTATTAGAAATATTCTAGGTAGCTCAGGGAGTCAAAGGAAATGTTGAACAATTAGGCCTCAGGAGGAAAGGCATGAGGCAGCTCTGGGAATCTGGGTAACAGGAAAGCATGGATAGTCTCTTCAGAGAACTGCCACATGCTAGCTCTACACATACTCCTGCCTGTGTCACTCCACTCAAGGTACAGACTCCTGGAAGGTAAAGACTAATTTTCCTGATTTGTGCCACGTGGCCCCTTCTTGATGTGTGTTGGTGTCAGAAGGAGGGGGGCAGGGAGGGCACCTTCATTTTCATATCATTCTGAGACTATAATTGATGATGAAGGAGACGTTACTAAGGAAATCAGGGCTTGCTTACTCAAGAAGGGAGAGAATTGAAGGGGGACACAACAGGCATTCATTTCACCCCTCTTTACCAAGGCTTAGCACAGCAGCCTCCTGGCATAGCCTAATGGCATTAGTACCAAAGAGGTCTAGGACCCCAAAAGGAAGTAACTCCAATGAAACGATCTGAGAAAGTCAGGGAGAAATCCTGCATCAAATCTGCGGAGAACATCAAGCTGCCAGCATAGAACTCAGCCTTCTCGGAAAAAGTAGCCTTATCACACATGTGACTAATGAGACTGAGCCTTTGAAATCTGAGAAGATCTGTTCAGTGGGCATTTATGGGTAAGGTGGCCTAGAAAGCTTCCAGGAAACAGAAAGACTTAAAGGGATTTCCTCTCTTTCTTCCCTTTCCTTTTCTTTCCCCTTTCCTTTCCTTTCCTTTCCTTTCCTTTCGTTTCCTTTCCTTTCCTTTCCTTTTCCCTTTCCTTTTCTTTTCCCTTTCCTTTCCATTTCCCTTCCCTTCCCTTCTCTTCCCTTCCTTTCCCTCCCCTTCCTTCCCCTCCCCTCCCTTCCCCTCCCCTCCCCTCTCCTCTCCTCTCCTTTCCTTTCCTCTTTCTTTCTTTTCTTTATTTCTCTTTTTCCTTCCTTCCTTCCTTCTTTCCTTCCTTCCTTCCTCCTTCCTTCCTCCCTCTCTCCCTTCCTTCTTTCCTTCCTTCCTTCTTTCTTTCTTTGCTTCCTTCCTTCTTTACTTCAGGCTATTGTTTGAGCAGGTAGCGCCCCCAGAAGACTTCTTTGGTGCCCATCTCCTACTGTGAATCCTTAGCTTGACTACATAGCTGAGGTTTCTTCCTAAGACATCTCTCCCATCATCCTTGTTTAGCTCTGCTGCTGCTCCTATTGCCCTTGCCTGTAGGGCAGGTAAATGTGCAAACTCAGGGCAGGCTGCCTGGGTTCAGATCCTAGCTCTTCTACCTACTTGCAGGGTGACTTTATCTGTTTGTATCCTGGCTAATAGGAGTTACTGCTGCTGCTTTACCACTTACAGCTTTAGACTTTCCCTAATCTTCCCTCCTTCTAGATGAGATTTACTAAGATGATACCCAATCATAGAATTACCACTACTTCCTGATAGCATCCAATCCAGAGAAAAGCCTGGGTTCCTTAAGACCTTTTCCAAATCACCTAGCATGTGACCAAATTCTAGGATAAGTTCTTTCAAACACTGTCTTACTGAGATAACCCAGATTTCCCCATGGCATGCATTCTTCCTCTCTGTAACGAGGAATAAACCCAACTTGTTCAACTACAGGTATGTTCCTGGTGGCCTTTAGCTGAAGTGTACTGACACAATAATGGGCTTTGAAATTCAAGTGATTCAGTTTGGCATCCTAGCTCCACCACTTACCAGCTATATGACCAGTATCTTACCCACACTTCTATGAGTTCAAATTCTTTAGATTCCACATATGAGTGAGATCATGCAGATATGTGTCTTTCTGTGACTCGCTTATTTCAGTTAGTACAGTGTCCTTCAGGTCCATCTGTATTGTCACAAATGATAGGATTTCCTTCTTTATGAAGGCTGAATAATATTTCATTGTTATTATACCACATTTTCATTTTCCATTCATTTGCTGATGAGCACTTAGGTTTATTCCATATCTCCACTATTGTGAATAATTCTGCAGTGAACATGGAAGTGCAGATATTTGTTTGACATACTGATTTTATATCCTTTGGGTATATACCCAATAGTGGGATTACTGACATACTGCAGTTCTATTATTATTTTTTTGAGGAACTTCCATGCTGTTTTCCATAGTGGCTACGCTAATTTGCATTCTCACCAAGAGTGTGCAAAAATTCCCTTTTCTCCACATCCTCCTCAACACTCATTATTCGTCTTTTTTTTTTTTTTTAAGAGATGGGGGTCTCAAAAAGTGAGCAAAGGATATGAACAGACAGTTTTCAAAAGAGGACATTTATGCAGCCAACAGACACATAAGAAAATGCTCACCATCACTGGTCATCAGAGTAATACAAATCAAAACCACAATGAGATACCAACTCACACTAGTTAGAATGGCGATCATTAAAAAGTCAGGATACAACAGGTGTTGGAGAGGATGTGGAAAAATAGGAACGCTTTTACACTGTTGGTGGGAGTCTAAACTAGTTCAACCATTGTGGAAGACAATGTGACGATTCCTCAAGGATCTAGAACTAGAAATACCATTTGGCCCAGGGATCCCATTACTGGGTATATACCCAAAGGGTTATAAATCATGATACTATAAAGACACATGCACACGTATGTTTATTGCAGCACTATTCACAATAGCAAAGACTTGGAACCAACCCAAATGTCCATCAATGATAGACTGGATTAAGAAAATGTGGCACATATACACCATGGAATACTATGCAGCCATATAAAATGATGAGTTCATGTCCTTTGTAGGGACATGGATGAAGCTGGAAACCATCATTCTGAGCAAACTATTGCAAGGACAGAAAACCAAACACTGCATGTTCTCACTTATAGGTGGGAATTGAATAATGAGAACATGTGGACACAAGGTGGGGAACATCACACACTGAAGCCTGTTGTGGGGTGGGGGATGGGGGAGGGATAGCATTAGGAGAAATACCTAACATAAATGACAAGTTAATGGGTGCAGCAAACCAACATGGCACATGTATACATATGTAACAAACCTGCACATTGTGCACATGTACCCTAGAACTTAAAGTATAATGAATAATAAATAAATAAATAAATATTAAGAGATGGGGTCTTGCTATGTTGCCTAGGCTGGTCTCCAACTCCTGAACTCAAGTGATCCTCCCACCTCAGTCTCCCGAGTAGCTGGGGATTATAGATGCAAGCCACCATGCCCACCTTCATGTGGTATAACAAGTGTGAGATAATATCCCATTGTGGCTTTAATTTGCATTTCTCTGATGATTAGTGATTTTGAGCATTATTTTCATATAGCTGTTGGCCATTTGTATGCCTTCTTTTGAGAGCTGTCCATTTAGGTTCTTTGCTCATTTTTTTAATAGAGTTGTTTTCTTGCTATTGGGTTCCTTATATATTCTGGATATTTACTCCTCATTAGATGTATGGTTTGCAAATATTTTCTCCCATTTTGTAGTTTGTGTCTTCATTCTGTCAATTGTTTCCTTTGCTGTGCAAAAGTTTTTAGTTTGATAAAATCCCATTTGTCTATTTTTGCTTTTGTTGTCTGTGCTTTGGAGTCATGTAAAAAAAATCATGGCCCAGACCAATGTCGTGAAACTTTCCCCGTATATTTTCTTCTAGCAGTTTTACAGTTTCAGGCCTTATGTTTAAGTCTTTAGTCTATTTCGAATTGATTTTTACATATGGTGTAATGTGAGAGTCTAATTTCATATTTATGCATGTGGATATCCAGTTTTTTTCATTATCATCTATTGAAGGAACTGTCCTTTCTCCATAGTGTGTTCTTGGCACCTTTGTTGAAAATCAGCTAACTGTAAATGCCTGGGTTTATTTCTGGGCTTTCTATATTGTTCCATTGGTCTGTGTGTCTGTTTTATGCCAGTTAAAATTGTTGTGGTTACTATAGCTTTGTAGTATATTTTGAAGTCAGGTAGTGTGATGCCTTAAACTTTGTTCTTTTTGTTTAAGATTGCTTTGGTTATTCAGGGTCTTCAAGAGTTCCATACAAATTTTAGGATTGTTTTTTCTATTTCTGCGAAAAATGTCATTGAAATTTTGATAGGTATGCATTTAATCTGTAGATTGCTTTGAGTAGTATCGACAGGTTAACAATATTAATTCTTCCAATCTGTGAACATGGAATATTTTTCCATTTATTTGTGTCTTTTTTTTTCATCAATGTTTATAGTTTCAGTGTACAAATCTTTCACTTCGTGGTTAAATTTATTTTTAACTTTTTAAATGTTTTGTAGCTATTGTGAGTGGGATTTTAAAAACTTCTTTTTCAGATAGTTCATTGTTAGTATTTGGAAATGCTACTAATTTTTGTATGTTATTTTTGTTTCCTACAACTTTATTGAATTTCTGTATTAGTTTTAACAGTTTTTTTGTAGAGTCTTTAATTTTTTAAATATATTGTAATATTATGTTTTCTTCAAACAGAGAGACACATTTTCACTACTTCCTCTCTAATTTGAATGCCCTTTATTTCTTGCTCTTTTCTAATTGCTTTGGCTAAAACTTCCAGTACTACGTTGAATAGATGTGGCAAGAATGGGCATCTTTGTCTTGTTCCTGATCTTGGAGAATGTTCTTTCAACTTTTCATTGTTGAGTTTGATGTTAGCTGTGGTTTTGTCATATATGGCCTTTGTTGTGTTGAGGCACATTCCTTCTATACTTAATTTGTTGAGAATTTTTATTATGAAAGAATTTTGAATTTTGTCAAATGCTTTTTCTCCATCTATTGAGATGATCATATGGTTTTGTCTTTCATTCTGTTAATGTTGTGTATCATATTTATAGATTTGCATATGTTGAGCCATCCTTGCACCCCAGGAATAACTCCTGCTTGATCATGGTCAATGATTCTTCCAATGTGCTGCTGAATTCAGCTTGCTAGTATTTTGATGAGGGTTTTTGCATCTATGTTCATCAGGAATATTGGCCTATAATTTTCTTTTTTTTTTATAGTGTCCTCGTCTGACTTTGGTTTCAGGATAATTCTGGGCTCATAAAGTGAGTTTGGAATTATTCACTGTTGTTCAATTTTTTGGAAGAATTTGAGAAAGGTTGCTATTACCTCTTCTTTAAATGTTTGGTAGACTATGAAGTGAAGCCATCAGGTCCTGAGCTTTTCTTTGATGGGAGATTTTTGACTACTGATTCAGTCACCTTACACATTATTGATCTGTTCAGATTTTCTGTTTCTTCATAATTCAACCATGGTAGGTTTTATGTTTCTGGGAATATATCCATTTATTCTACATTATTCTATTTGTGGCATATAATTGTTCATAGCAGTCTTTCATAATCCTTTGTATTTCTGTGATATCAGTTGTAATGTCTCCTCTCTCATTTCTGATATTTATGAGTCCTTTTTCCAAAGTCTAGCTAAAGGTTTGTTGATTTTGGCTATTTTTTCAAAAGTTTTCTTGATCTTTTCTATTGATTTTCTAGTGTCTATTTTGTTTTTTCTGCTCCAATCTTTATTATTTCCTCCTTTCTACTTAATTTCTTTTTTTTTCTAGTTCCTTGAGGTATAATATTAAGCTGATTATTTGAGATCTTCTTTTTTTGATGTAGGCATTTATTGCTACAGACTTTCCTCTTAGAACTGTTTTTGCTTCATGACGTAAGTTTTGGTATGTTGTGTCCTTTTTCATTTGTCTCAAGTATATTTTGGTTTCCCTTTTAATTTCATCTTTAACCCATTAGTTGTTCAGGAGCATGTTGTTTAATCTCTGTTTTTGTGAAAGTTTCAAATTCCTCCTGCACTTCATTTCTAGTTTCATACTATTTGGGTTGGAAAAGATACTTGATATGATTTCAATCTTCTTACATTTGTTAAGTCTTGTTTTGTGACCTAACATATGATCTATCCTGGATTATGTTCCATGTGCACCTGAGAAGAATGTGTATTTTGCTGCTGTTTGAATGGAATGTTCTGTTTATGTCTATTAGGTCCATTTGGTCTAAAGTGTTGTTTAAGTCATGTTTCCTTATTTTTTTCCATCTGGATGATCTGTGCATTGTTAAAAGTGGGTTATTGAAGTCCACTACTATTATTGTATTATTGCCTATGTCTCCCTTTATAACTATTAATATTTGCTTTCTATATTTAGGTGCTTGGATGTCTCTTGCTGTCTTACTTTGTGATAAGGTGATTTTTCTCTATGGCATACTTTGATTCCTTTGTGGTTGTTGTTGTTGTTGTTGTTGTTGTTGTTGAGACAGGGTTTCGCTTTGTCGCCCAGGCTGGAGTGCAGTGGCATGATCTCGGCTCACTGAAACCTCTGCCTCCCAGGTTCAACCAATTCTCCTGCCTCAGCCTCCTGAGTAGCTGGGATTACAGGTGTGCACTACCATGCCTGGATAACTTTTGTATTTTTAGTAGAGATGGGGTTTTACCATGTTGGCCAGGCTTGTCTTGCACTCCTGACCTCAAGTGATCTGCCTGCCTTGGCCTCCCAAAGTGCTGGGATTACAGGCATGAGCCACCATGCCTAGCCTGATTCCTTGCTTTTTGTCTTTTATGTATCTACTGTAGGGTTTTGCTTTATTGTTACCATGAGGCTTACATAAAATATTTTATAGTTATAACAGTCTATTTTAAGCTGGTAATTTAACTTTGATTGCATACAGAAACTCTATACTTTTACCCCACATCATCCGCATTTTATGTTTTTAATGTCACAATGTACATCTTTTTATATTTGTATCCCTTAATAAATAATTATAGCTATTATTATTTTTTAGTAGTTTTGTCTGTTAACCTTCATCTCCTGTGAAGGTATTTTTGTGCATGGATAGTTATTCAAATTGATGTTTCTGTGGAGGGACAAGCACTAGAAAGTCCTATTCTGCCATGTTGCTGATGTCACTTGCTCAATATTTTTTATTATTATTAGCTCAGTTATATTATTTTCTTCATCTAAAAAATATGAATTCAAAACATTGTATTTGATTTTGATTTTAAAGAATGGTTGAGCTATCCTTGATTTCATTCCACTTGTTCTTGCAAAATCACATAAACATGAATTCCATTGTTTGCACGTGAATGCATGCATGCATGCATTTGGTGAAGGGAGGAGAGGAGGGCCTAACATTTATTGAACATGACATGCCAGACACCTTGCCAGTGTTGTTTATTTTTAATAGTGGAAAAAGCTATAGAGAGTATTGCTGTAAATATTTTTGAGGCTAGATATGAAATTTTTCAACAGAACTACAAACAATTCTGCTGAAAGAAAGGGCCATCCTCCTGAGGAATTCAAGACTGACTTCAGTCTGGATTTAGATTTAACTTTAAATTCTCTGCTAAAGACATGACCTTCAATTTTTTTTCCAAGAAATATTTTTGACAGCCTGTAAAACAAATTCAACTCACATGAGAATGTAAATCAAGTTAGGATATGAAATCACATATGTTACTTTCTGGCTGCCTAGAAGTTTGACAGCAGAGTTTAGGTTGCAACAAGCTTCGAGATACCTGAGAAGACCTTTCATTTCAAGGTCTGAAATGATTAAATGATTAAAATTGTTCTTTAATAATTAAACATGCCATCTGTATAAGGCAGAGGGTGACCTTTCACCCATGATCTCTCAGGCTGTTCTAGAATTTCTGCAGTTGGCACATATGGTATCAGAAATCCATTGCTATTCTTCCTTTGAAATACTAGAAGAGCAGACTTAGAGCAGCTGTTTTTGTGCTGCCAGATTTCATTGAAATGTGGGTTTTAAAAGCCCTTGGCTTGTCATTTTGAGTTAGCTTACCTTAATCACAAATCTCACCATAATATAATTCAAGTGATGCCTGAAACTCAATATAGCAGAACATTTGCTGAACAATGCACTTAGCAATAATAACCAAGCAAAATGTACCTTTTTCACTGAAATATCATTTTCATGTTATTTGTGCCCTCAAAAATGTCCAATAGATTATAAATACTCCTTTTTCCATAACAACAAAATACCAAGGAAACAATCTTGAGTCATCATGCTCTCTTTCCCCAAGTTGGAAATATACAAGAGAATATGACATTTGGAGATCTGCTAGACTATCTGCTTTAGGATTTCAAGACTGATAGTACTACTAAAAAATTGATGCAACCCTGTCATTAAGCCAACTGTAGTAATTAGACTGCAGTTGATGAGTACACTTGTATGTTTGTCTTAAATGTCATATCAGACAACTTCCACAGTTTAGTGATTGACAGTTATAATGGTCAGAACAAAGGAACACCAGTCACCATAAACATAATTTCTCTGTGTTTTGGGGAAGGAGGTATAGACCCTGGCTGTAACAGTACTTGCTAATTAAGCTGTAGTATACTGGAGACTTTTAATCTGCCTGCCTTCAACAGGCTGTTTGTTTATTAAAGTTCAACTGTTGGACTACATCCAAGGGCTTTCAGTGTTGATTTTAGTACTTCTTTTGGAGATAAACATAACTCTTCACTTTCATTTAAAGCTTTTGTAAGAACTTTCAACGCTGAAAGAAAAGATAAGTGAGCTATTATTATTCTTAAAATATACTTCAAATTTTATTTTTAAAAGGCAAACTGTGGGGATTTTTCTCTTATTATTTAAATTTGTTTCTCATACAAACATACAGCCAGGAATCAGGAAAAATGATCTTGTTTGCTTTATTTTGTATTTATTGTATTCAGGATTGGAATTTAATGTATTGAATTTCAGATGGAATTCATTGGGCATAAGGCATAACATAAAATAGAGTACAGCTGCCATTTTTTCCTCCAGCAAAATTTTAAGTCATGGAGATAAATAATGAGTATTCATTTATTTATTCAAAAATATGTATTTATTAGTTCCTCTTAAGTACATTTTTTTTTTGTGTTGGAATACTTACAACCACGGATGAGACATTTAAGAACTCAATCTGTACATAAAATAGAAGAGAGGACAATTCATTTTGTGAAGGGAAGTTATGCTAATTATTCACTAGCTGCTATGATTTTGTCAGGTCCCCCAAAGTTATGTGTTGGAAATTGAATTCCCAATGCAACAATGTTGAGAGGTGGGACCTTTAAGAGGTGATTAGGTCATGAGGGGTCTGCCCTCATGAATGGATTAATGCCATTATCTAGGGAGTCGGTTAGTTATCATGGGAGTAGTTTCCTAATAAAAAGGATGAGTTTGGCTCCCTTTCCTCTCTCACATGTGTGCTTTCTTCCCCTTCTACCTTCTACCATGGGACGATGCAGCAAGAAGGCCCTTAACCTTGGACTTCCTAGCCCCCAGAACTGTGAGCCAAATAAATTTCTGTTCATTATAAATTACCCAGCCTCAGGTATTTCACTATAGCAGTACAAAACAGACCAAGACACTGGCTAACCCTCCAAATTCATTCTCCATCCTTCTCTGCCCTACATTGACCTACAGATTGCATTATCTGAGTTTCTTTGCTCCTCTGACTTTGGCAGAATAGATAGTAGGAGAAGAGAAAGATTTGGGTATTTATTCCCCCTACTCGCTCAGCCAAACTATGTTTCCTTTACCTTATGACCACAGCTTCTTTTGGGCAATTCTTCAGTTCTCTCTGATTTCAGCCCTTCCATTCCCTGCTCTGTCTCTTCAGTTGCAGGCATGGTAATAGCTTCTCTTCGTTGTTAGTCGCTGGGTGCTTCACCATCCTTGGTTATTGTTACTCTTGACACACCTCTGTATTTAGTCCCGTCATTGAATTCTCTTCAATTAACCTTCCTGCTGGGCTGCTTACTGTCACAGACAGGAACATGGAAGGTAAAGGAAGAGAATACAGAGATTTCTTTACCTTCAAATTTTCAGCACATAGACTGTGATAGATCTGAACAAAGCTACTATCCAGATTAAAAACATGAAATTTCTGTTGCTGCCAACAGATGGCATTAGTAGTCATACTTGGTTATTTGGGGCCATGAAGTGTTCTGTTCTTGACTCTGTTAGCTGCTTTTCTCTATTTTTAAAAAATGTTTTACAAATATTAACTCCATCCACACCTGATAAATGCAAAACAGTAAGAGCATTGGGAAAAACTATTTTAGCAGGCATACATTTGTTTATGATAAAGCCAAGAATAGAGATTATTCAAAACAGATGGAAAATAGAAAGAAAAGAACAAAGTTTTCATATGCATAAGGAATGAACTTTTGAAAACAGGAATAATTTTAAAGGGACAGAAAAGCATTGTGTCTAATTGTTATAGACTGAATTTTTGTCCTCTCAAAATTCATTTATTGATGGCCTAATCTCTAATGTGGCTATATTTGGAGATAGGCTTTGAGGAGTTAATTAAGGTCAAATGAAGTCACAAGAATGGGGCCCTAACCCAATAGAACTGGTGTCCTTATGGGAAGAGGAAAAGACGAGAGTATATGTGCACAGAAGAAAGACCATGTGAGGATACAGCAAAAAGGTGGCCCTCTGTGAGCCAAGGAGAGAAACCTCAGCAGAAACCAACCCTGCCAGCAATTTGATCTTGGACTTTTAGCCTCCAGAGAAGTAAATTTGTGAAAAATAAATTTCTGTTGTTAAACCATCCAATCTGTTGGATTTTGTTATGGCACCCCTAGCAGACTAATACACAAACTCGTGGACAATAATCCCCAAGAGACTAAGTGACTAAAGCAATGAAAAACATAGTGTTTGCATGTGTGGCTAAAGGCTCAGTATTAATATCAAATGCTTGTTAGCATTAGGAGAGGGCTAGGAACTTGTTCCAAAACTGAAAATGCGGAATGACCCTGTGGCATCTCCCGTAGGTGACTGGATGGTTATCGATGCTATGAATCCAATTAGGAAAACAGGAGAAAGAACGAATTTGATGGGGAAAATGAGTCTGACTTTGGGCATACTGAATTTGAGGTGTCTTAAGGACATTCAAGTAGAGACTTCTGAAAGAACTTGGAATATTAGACCAGAATTAAGGTGATAAATGATTTGGGGATAAAAATTCAATTAACACATATGGTTGGGTTTCAGTTTTAGTTTTTCTGAGACAGGGTCCCACTCTGTCACCCAGGCTGGAGTGCAACGTTGTGATCTCGGCTCACTGCAACCTCAGCCTCCTGGGCTCAAGCAATCCTCCCTCCTCAGACCCCCAAGCAGTTGGGACTATGGGCACCCACCACCACGCCTGGCTAATTTTTATGTATCTTTTGTAGAGACAGGGTTTTGCCATGTTGCCCAGGCTGGTCTCGAACTCCTGGACTCAAGTGACCCGCCCGCCTCAGTCTCCCAGAGTGCTGGGATTACAGGCATGAGCCACAGTGCCTGACCTAAAACATATGTATTGAGCACCTACTGTGTGCTAGGCACTGTCTAATGCTTAGGTTAAATCAGTGAACAAAAGAGGCAAAAACCCCTATCTCATGGAGCTGAAATTCTACTGGACAGGAGAAAGAAAAAAACAAAAAGCAATAACATAATGAGTACATTATACAGTATTTTAGGAGACAATTCAATGCCTTAGGGCAACAGAGCATGCCAAGGGAATTGGAGATGCTAATGTGAGGAGGTACAGGTTGCAATATTCTCTAAGGTCATTCAGGTTAGGTCTCATTGAGAAGATGGCATTTGAACAAAGACTTGAAGGTAAAGGAGGTAGCCAAGGGGCTATCTGAAAAAACTGTGGTCCAGGAGAGGGAATAACCACTGTAAAGCCCCTAGGGTGACAGCATGCCTGGTGTATCAGAGTCAGCAAAGATTCCAGCAAGGCTGTAGCCTAATGAAAGAAGAGGAGAGTAATAGTAGATGATGACAGAGGGACAAGGTGGAGGAAGTGTCAGGTCACTCAGGCCAAGTCTTTTGTAAGGAGTTTGGGTATTACTCTGAGTGATATGGAAGGTTCCAAATAGAGGTGTTACCTGGTGTTTCATTTAAAAATAATTACTGGCTGCTGTGTCAGGTCACGCAGGCTAAGTCTTTTGTAAGGAGTTTGGGTATTACTCTGAGTGATATGGAAGCTTCCAAATAGAGGTGTTACCAGGTCTTTCATTTTAAAATAATTACTGGCTGCTGTATTACCAATAAGCAATGAAAAGAAGGAAGGGCAAGGGTGGGAGCAGGGAGACCAGTTGGGGCACAATTGCAGTAACAGAAGAGGAGGTAGAAGTTTGCTAATTTGAAGGTAGAGGTGATTTACTAATGAACTATATGTGGAGTTTCAGAGAATTAAAGGAATCAAGGATGACTTCAAGAGTTTTAAACTGAGAAACAAGAAGGATAAGAAAATGGATTAAAGAAAAGATCATAATTTTCAAATGTATTGAGATGTTTGTTGCCATCTATTTGCATATGTTGAATAGGCATTCTGATATGTTTGACTGTATATTAGGAGTGAGGTTCAAGCTAAAAATATAAATTTGGGAGTGAGCAGCACGTGGATGGTATTTACAGCCATGCTATTAATTGAGATTACCAAGATAATGAACATACTTAGAAAAGAAAATCAAGGATTCAGTCGGTGTCACACCAATAGTAACAGTTCTTGGAGAAAAGGAGCATCCAAAAAACAAGACTGAGTAGGAACAACCAGAAAAGTAGGAGGAAATTTAAGAGAGCATGGTGAACTGGAAGCCAAGTGAAAAAGATATCAAGGAAGATGGTATGATAAATTGCACCAGATGGTGTTAGTAAGTCAGGGAAGATGATGGCTGAGATTTGATCTCCATGTGCTACACTGAGGTTAGCACATGGAGGTCATTAATGTCCTTGACAAGAGCCATTTTGTTTTTTGTGTATCCATTGTATGTTTTTTGGTTTGAGGTTACCATGAGGCTTGCAAATCCTATCTTATAACCCTTTACTGATAACCCTTTATCTGATAACAACTTTACACTGTTTGTGTAAATAAACAAGCAAAAAGAACACTGATAAAAACTCTACAGCTTAACTTCATCCCCCTACTTTTTAATTTTTTGTTGTTTCTATTTATATTTAATTTTTTGTTGTTATATTTAATTTTTTATTTTGTTGTTATATTTAATTTTTTATTTTGTTGTTATATTTAATTTTTTATTTTTTATGTTTAATTTTTTGTTGTTTCTATTTATATCTTATTGTACTGATTATATCTTAAAGTGTTGTAGTTTTTTTTTTAATTGGTTCATCATTTAGTCTTCCTACTTGGGCTAAGAGTAGTTTACACACCACAGTTACAGTGTTATGATATTCTGTGTTTTTTTGTGTTCTTACTTTTACCAGTGAGTTTTGTATCTTCAGGTGATTATTTATTGCTTATTAATGTCCTTTCTTTCTGATTGAAGTACTACTCCCTTTAGCATTTCTTGTAGGACAGGTCTGGTATTGATGAAATCCCTCAGCTTTTATTTGTCTTAGAAAGTCTTTATTTCTCCTTCATGTTTGAAGGATATTTTCACTGTATATACTATTCTAGGATAAAAGGTTATTTTCCTTTAGTACTTTAAATATGTCAGCCGGGTGTGGTGGCTCACGCCTGTAATCCCAGCACTTTGGGAGGCCGAGGCAGGCGGATCAGTAGGTCAGGAAATCGAGACCATCCTGGCTAACACGGTGAAACCCCGTCTCTACTAAAAAAAAAAAATACAGAAAAAAATTAGCCCGGCATGGTGGCTGGCTCCTGTAGTCCCAGCTACTTGGGAAGCTAAGGCAGGAGAATGGCATGAACCCAGGAGGCAGAGCTTGCAGTGAGCAGAGTTCGCACCACTGCACTCTGGCCTGGGCGACAGAGCGAGACTCCGTCTCAACTAATTAACTAACTAAATAAATAAATACATCATGCCAATCTCTCCTGGCCTGTAAGGTTTCCACTGAGAAAGTTTCGACTTAGAAAAGTCTGTTGTCAAGGGTATTGGAGCTCCATTGTAGGTCATTTGTTTCTTTTCTCTTGCTACTTTTAGGATCCTTTGTTTATCCAAGAGCCATTTTGGTGGAGTGTGGGGGAAATGTCGGATTGGAGAGGGTTTAAGAGACAGTTGGGGCCAGGTGTGGTGGCTCATGCCTGTAATTCCAGAACTCTGGGAAGCCGAGGTGGGTGGATAACTTGAGATCAGGAGTTCGAGACCAGCCTGGCCAACATGGTAAAACCCCATCTCCATTAAAAATACAAAAATTAGCTGGGTGTGGTGGCACACACCTGTAGTTCCAGCTACTCAGGAGGCTGAGGCAGGAGAGTCACTTGAACTTGGAAGGTGGAGGTTGCAGTGAGCCAAGATCCACCACTGCACTCCAGCCTGGGTGACAGAACGTGACTCCATCTCAAAAAAACAAACAAAAAAAAAAAAAGAGAGAGAGAGAGAAAGAGACAATTGGAAGAGCATTGAAGTAAATAATCAAGAATTCTCTTGAAAAATTTTCTGCCAGGGGAAACAATGAAGTGATTGCTAGTTAAGGAAGTGGCATTAGGACAAGGTATATAAGTGTTTTTAAAGACAGGATCAACAACAGCATGTTGATATATTGTGGGGAATGATCCTATAGAGACTGAAAAATGAGGGATGCAGAAGAGCAAGAAGAAAGTTACTGGAGCAGTATTGTTGGGAAGATGAGTAGGGTGAGATCTAGTGCCCTCAGGTGGTGTGTAGGGAAAACTGTGTCTGTGTTTTTCCTCTACTCACAACACTCATCAACGATCATCAACACAGAAGAAGATTTTGTGACCAAATATGTGGGCTTTATTCTCCACACTCCAAGCAGCGGACACCAGCTCAGTGTCCTCTAATTCAGTTCGGACACTATCTACCCAGAGACAATGTCAGATTCTACAGGTTGAGGGCTCAGTCCCCAAGATTACCCTCCCTCCTCCACCACATACCAGTTGCAAGTCTGGGCCTTTGGAACTTCTGACCAACCAGTTTCAAGGTTTTTTGTTTTTTGTTGAGACTGAGTCTTGCTCTGTTGCCCAGGCTGGAGAGCAGTGGCATGCTCTTGGCTCTGCAACCTCCACCTCCTGAGTTCAAGCAATTCTCCTGCCTCAGCCTCCCAAGTAGCTGGGACTACAGGCAGGCACCACCACGCCCCCCTAATTTTTTTTGTTTTTTGTTTTTTGTATTTTTAGTAGAGATGGGGTTTCACCATGTTGGCCAGGCTGGTCTCACACTCCTGACCTCATGTGATCCACCCGCCTCAGCCTCCCAAAGTGCTGGGATTATAGGCATGTGCCACTACGCCTGGCCTCAAGTTGGAGTACTTATAACCCCCTCTTTGGGTTCAATAATTTGCTAGAGTGGCTCACAGAACTCTGGGAAACACTTAATTACATTTACTGGTTCATTATAAAGGATATTACGAGGGATACAGATGAAGAGACACATACATAGGGCAAGGTATGGGGGAAGGGGCATGGAGATTCCTTACCCTCCCTGGTGCACCACCCTCCGGGAACCTCCACATGTTCAGCTATCTGGAAGCTCACTTAACCCTTTCCTCTTGAGTTTTTATGGAGGCTTCATGATGTCAGCATTCCTTCTCCCAG
Source organism: Pongo abelii (assembly GCF_028885655.2). Taxonomy (NCBI): domain Eukaryota; kingdom Metazoa; phylum Chordata; class Mammalia; order Primates; family Hominidae; genus Pongo; species Pongo abelii. Next base: position 85,856,467 of record NC_071991.2, on the reverse strand, counting down.
GGTATAGGGTCAGACCCTCTCATGAGAGGGTCATAAGACCCACAATCAGAAAGGCAGAGAAGCATTAGAGTCCTGCCTTGAAGCAGAAGGTCAGAGTCCCGCCCATGAGGCCTCACACACCCAACATTATCACAAAAGACTGTAACAAGGGCTATGGGAATTAGGAACCAGGAACTGTGGATGAAAACCAATATATAACATAACACCACAGGCAGGTTTGGCTTTGAAACGGAGCACGAAGGAAAGCAGAAATGTGAGTGCAAACACAGGTAAATATTGAAGAGGAGGCAGGGGAAATTTCCTTCTGGCTGGTTTCATTTTTTCTGAGGCAGTATAAACAAGGTCATCAGCTAAGAGTCGTTTGGAAGTGTGACAAGTGGCAGTTGTTATGTTGGGGGTGTGTGAGATTGCTGATTCCAAGTTGGCCAGAGCTGGAACTACCTTTCTTCTCTGGGCAGGATGGCACTTTTGATGAGGCAATGAAGCCTCAGTCATAAGGCACTGAGACACTGGGGCCAGCTCAAGGGTTTCAGGCATCATGGGTTGTGATGTCACTTTCTCAACCCTCTGCCTAAGGTGGGATGTTGCAACTCCCTGAATAGATTCAGGGATCCAGAGCTGGTGAGGTACACATTTGGGCCAGGGAAGGAAGCAGTAGGCATACCAAGGTGATGCTCTGAGGGAGGGGATGTCCTGATCTTTTCTACTATTCTACTCCAGAAATTAAGGATCTCTGGTAGCAGACAATAATCACAATCTTCTGTTCTTAATTTAGGACAATGTCAAAAAACTTTCCATATATATATACATATATATGTGTGTATATATATGTGTGTATATATGTATATATATGTGTATATATGTATATATATATGCGTGTATATATATATATATATATATAATTTTATTTTATTTTATTTTTTGAGACAGAGTTTTGCTCTTGTTGCCCAGGCAACAAGATTGTGCAATGGCACAATCTCGGCTCACTGCAACCTCCACCTCCCGGGTTCAAGTGGTTCTCCTGCCTCAGCCTCCTGAGTAGCTGGGATTACAGGCATGCGCTACCATGCCTGGCTAATTTTATATTTTTAGTAGAGACAGAGTTTCTCTGTGTTGGTCAGGCTGGTCTCGAACTCCCAACCTCAGATGATCCACTCGCCTCGGCCTCCCAAAGTGCTGGGATTACAGGCATGAGCCACCGTGCCTGGCTCCCTTATATTTTAGATAGATAGATAGATAGATAGATACATGTTTGTATATTTTGCAAATGTGTGTATGTGTGTGTTTGTATATATAAATACAAAACATATACATGTGGAAATGTACTTGTAGATAGGAGAAGCAAGAGAGCAAACGTGATTTATGAACAAAAGGAGCTTTATACACGGGATTTATAGACTCACATTGTCCGCTTCCTCATTGCGGATATTGAGATCAACTCCAGGAAAGGGCATGAGAACCTTACTTAAGGACAATAATTGCAAATCTGTTACCATCATCAAGACTGCCTATCAGGAGTCTTGATATGTTACTGTCAAGGGATGCTCAAGAGACAGAAACCATAACTCAAACTGGCTTAAGCAAAAGGTGAATTTATTGACTTGGATAGTGATAATGGAACAACCTGACTCCAGGCACGATCTGATCCAGTGTCCAGATGAATCACCAGAACCTGTTTCTTTTTCTGAAACAACTCCATTTTCATGCTGGCTCTCTCCTTATGAGGTGGAGTTTTCTAAGAAGCAGATGCCAAGACAGGATTAGATATGGTTATGGTTTGGATCTCCATGTATCAATGCAACTCAGGCCCTGTGTCCAGTAATTTTTAAAATGTCAGGTATTCCACTTTTCCTAGTGTACAGACCCCCTAGTAAGTGGTGGTAAGGACTGGGATAATTATAGCATATATTTGTAGCAATATTGCAGAGTCTCTTCTAGGAACCTGGCCACCTCTTCATTCAAAGGGCCTGGATCTGAAAATTAAATAAAGTTTGGGAAGTGAGTGATATGGTTTGGCTGTATCCCCACCTAAATCTTATCTTGACTTGTAGTTCTCATAATCCCCATGTGTCGTGGGAGGGACCCAGTGGGAGGTAATTAAATCATGTGGTGGTTATCCCAGTGCTGCTGTTCTCATGAAAGTGAGTAAGTTATCACAAGATCTGATGGTTTTATAAAGGGTTTTTCCTTCTTTGCTCAGTACTTCTTCCTGCTGCCATGTGAAGAAGAACATATTTGCTTCCCCTTCTGCCGTGACTGTAAGTTTCCTGAGGCTTCCCCAGCCATGTGGAACTGTGAGTCAATTAAACCACTTTCCTTTATAAATTACCCAGTCTCAGATATGTCCTTATAGCAGCGTGAGAATGGACTAATATAGTAAATTGTACTGGGTAGTGAGGTACTGCTGTAAAGATACCTGAAAATGTGAAAGTGACTTTGGAACTAGGTAACAGGCAGAGGTTGGAACAGTTTGGAGGCTCAGAAGAAGAGAGGAATATGTGGGAAAGTTTGGAACTTCCTAGAGACTTGTTGAATGACTTTGACCAAAATGCTGATAGTCACAGGGACAATGAAGTCCAGGCTGAAAATGGAGATTAGGAACTTGTTGGTAACTGGCATAAAGGTGACTCTTGCTATGTTTTAGCAAAGAGACTGGTGGCATTTTGCCCCTGCCCTAGAGATCTGTGGAATTTTAACTTGAGAGAAATAATTTAGAGTATCCAGTGGAAGAAATTTCTAAGCAACAAAGCATTCAAGAGGTGTCTTGGGTGCTGTTAAAAGCATTCAGTTTTACGTATTCACAAAGATTGGTTTGGAATTGAAACTTATGTATAAAAGGGAAGCAGAGCATGAAAATTCAGAATATTTGCAGCCTGACAATGTGATAGAAAAGAAAAACCCATGTTCTTTCGGAGGAGAAATTCAAGCTGGCTGCAGAAATTTGCATAAGTAATGACGAGCCAAATGTTGATCACCAAGATAATGGGGGAAAATGTCTCCAGCACATATCAGAGGTCTTCATGGCAGCCCCTCCCATCACAGGCCCAGAGGCCTAGGAGGAAAAAGTGGTTTTGTTGACTAGGCCCAGGGCCTTGCTGCTTTGTGCAGTCTAGAGACATGGTGCCCTGCATCCCAGCTGTGGCTAAAATGGGCCAATGTAGAGCTCAGGCTGTTGCTTCAGATGGTGCAAGCCCCAATCCTTGGCAGCTTACAAGTGATGTTGGGCCTGTAGGTGCACAGAAATCAAGGATTGAGGGTTTGGAACCTCAGCCTAGATTTCAGAAGATGTATGGAAATCCCTGGATGTCCAGGCAGAAGTTTGCTGCAGGGGTGGAGCCCTCATGGAGAACCTCTGCTAGGCCAGTGCAGAAGGGAAATGTGCAGTCAGAGCCCCCACACAGAGTCCCCACTAGGACACTGCTAGTGGAGCTGCAAGAAAAGGGTGACCATCTTCCAGACCCCAGAATGGTAGCTCCACCAACAGCTTGCGTCATGCACCTGGAATAGCTGCAGACACTCAATGCCAGCCCATGAAGGCAGCCAAGAAGGGGGCTGTACCCTGCAAAGCCACAGGGGTGGAACTGTCTAATGTTGTGGGAGCCCACCTCTTGCATCAGCGTGACCTGGTTGTGAGACATACAGTCAAAGGAGATCATTTCGGAGCTTTAAGATTTGACTGCCCTGCTGGATTTCAGACTTGCATGGGCCCTGTAGCCTCTTTGTTTTGGCTAATTTCTCCCATTTGGAACAGGTGTATTTACCCAATGCCTGTATTCCCATTGTATCTAGGAAGTAACTAACTTGCTTTTGATTTTACAGGCTCATAGACAGAATTGACTTGGCTTGTCTCAGATGAGACTTTGTACTTGGACTTTTGAGTTAATGCTGAAATGAGTTAAGACTTTGGGCGACTGTTGGGAAGGCATAATTGCGTTTTGAAATGTGAGGACATAAGATTTGGAAGGGTTCAGGGGCAGAATGATATGCTTTGGCTGTGTCCCACCCAAATCTCATTTTGAATTGTAGTTCTCATAATCCCCACATGTCATGGGAAGGACCTGGTGGGAGGTGACTGAATCATGGGGCTGGTTACCCCCATGCTGCTGTTCTTGTGATAGTGAACGAATTCTCACGAGATCTGATGGTTTTATAAGGGGCTTTTCCCTCTTTGTTTGGCACTTCTCCTTCCTGCTGCCATGTGAAACAGGACATGTTTGCTTTCCCTTCTGCCATGACTCTAAGTTTCCTGAGGCCTCCCCATCCATGCTGAACTGTAAGTCAATTAAACCTCTTTCCTTTATAAATTACCCAGTCTTAGATATGTCCTTATAGTGGTGTGAGAATGGACTAATACAGTGATCAAGGGATCATGACTGTTTATTGGGGTCATTGTCCTCAGCTTCCTACTCCTCCATCCTTGCCCTTTTCTGGTTGTGGATGTTAAACATCACCCTTGCTGGCTACTCCCCTGTTTTGCCCCTAGAGATGCCGTGGTCTATTAACCATCTCCCTACCCTGCTGTGGGCCAGGCTTCCATTGACCGCCCCTCTGATCTTGGTGGTTGTGAGGTTCTGGCTTCTTTCATTTAAGTGCTATGACCTGATCACTATTACTTTGGAGGCCCCAGTAATTCCCACTGGATATTAACGATTGCAGCTCTGTGACTGCCTCTATTGTCAGTCTTGGCCTGCAGAAGAGAGCTACTGAACTTCTCAGTGATGCAAGTGCCCTTCTTACCAGCACATTCCTGATTTCCTTGGTGAATGATGCTTCCTCTGGACTCTCCCCTGGAACGTAGTTATCTTGTAGTTTTTCTGACCTCACATAATGTAGCCACTCCAGCAAGCCAACTTCTCCTTCTCAGCCTTTTTATTCCTTCCTCTTCCTCCTGCCTAGGCAACTCAGGCATTTCCACTTTGCTCAGTGTTGGATCACTTTCATAGGCTTCTAAGAGCCATTCTAACAATGAGTTTGCACTGTCCCCTGGGTCTTACCAGGCCATTAAATTTCATGTCCTACAAAAGTACTTCCAAGTCAAAAAAAACCTTGCTTGTTCAGTTTCTTATTCTAGCCCCTTGTGCTAACACTCTCAAAATTCAGTATTGGTGGCCCTAATTGGCTAGTTGTATCTTGGAATATAATTTATTTCCTTTCTTATCAGGCCCAGCATGTCCCCAACTGGATTTAACCCTTGTTGTTGGCCTAGCAGCCAAGACAAGAGGTAGGGGTTCTCCTGAGAGGACAACTATTAAGATACCCTTATTGCATTTTCCAGCAGAAAGGTCAGCCCCCTCTGCAAGTTCTTAGATTCCTGGAGGATCTGCAGAGTCAGCGTTAGGAGTATCCATCCATTCACCAAGACCATCAGGAATGTGCTGGTAAGAAGGGCACCAACATCACTAAAAAATTCAGCAGCTCCCCTCTGCAAGCCAAAACGGACAGTAGAGGCAGTCATAGAGCTGAACTCATTCACATCCATGGGGATAGTGGGGTTCTCAAAGTAATAGAGTAATAATGTTTCACCACAGAAGCTGTTTCAGGATTCCAAATTTTCCCAACCCAAGATCTTACCTTTAGCATACAGACCTGCCTGGCAGGTATCATCAAAATGTCTCTGGAGCTCTGTAAGTATCATATCCTCATTCTGCTGGTAGCTTTCTCCATTCTTCCACTACTGGAGATAAGAGCTACCAAAGATACCTTCTAGCTTTCATACTTAACCTTTACCTGCCAATCAAAGGCACATGGTTTCTCATTGTCCCTCTGCAAGGCATCAGTACTACTCTGTAACCAGCCAACTCTGTTGTCCTTGCAGGCACTATCCCCCTATATCTTTCAAATGCTTCAATTGTTACACCAACCAGGGGATTCCCAGTTACCAGTTTGTTTTCCTAGGTAGAAAACATTTCATCACCATGAAGTCTTTAAAAATGCAGCTGCTGTCTCTTTCTAGGAGCTATCCATACTCCACATACTGCTCAATATGGTATCTTCTTTGTCCATCGGATAGTAAGTAAACAAATCTCAAAATTTTATCTTACCACTGGTTCTGTCAGAACACTCAGTAGCATTTGTATTAGCTCAGGTCCTTCAAGATCTGCTAAGATGGGATTAGAAGTCCAAGAGTTTTACTGGGGAAACAGAAAAAATAAAGCGGAGGCCGGGCATAGTAGCTCACACCTGTAATCCCAGCACTTTGGGAGGCCGAGGTGGGTGGATCACCTGAGATCAGGAGTTTGAGACCAGCCTGACCAACATGGAGAAACCCCGTCTCTACTAAAAAAAATACAGAATTAGCCAGGCATAGTGGCACATGCCTGTAATCCCAGCTACTCAGGAGGCTGAGAGAGGAGAATCGCTTGAACCCAGGAGGTGGAGGTTGTGGTGAGCTGAGATTGCGCCATTGCACTCCAGCCTGGGCAACAAGAGAGAGCAAAACTCTGTCTCAAAAAAAAAAAAAAAAAAAAAGAAAAGAAAGAAAGAAAAGAAAAGAAAAAATAAAGGGGAAGGAGCTAGTGCAGGTGAGAACCTTCAAACAGCAATGCAGGTCTGACATCAGTGAAGAGAGAGGAAAGGAGGAAGGAGAATTTGGTTGGTAGAGTTTCAGAGTGCAGCACAATTCTAAGAAAGTTTCAACCACCTTGATGGGGAATTTTCAAGCCAAAATCTTCCACTAAAAGTATCCCATATTAGTACCCCTTCCATATTTAATCTTGGCTGAGAGTAGCTTGTAGGAAGCATGGCCTTGGGATGAATATGGTGGATACATCTGAGGGACAGCAGCTGAGTCCATCAGTCAATTTTAATTTGATATGGGCATTTTAATGGCCGTATTCAACATAGTCTTTTTTTCCTTTATTATTATTATTATTCTTTTGAGACAGGGTCTTGTTTTGTCACCCAGGCTGGAGTGTAGTGGTGCAATCTCCATTCACTGCAACTTCTGCCTCCTGGGCTCAAGTGATCCTTGCACCTCAGCCTCCTGAGTAGCTGGTGCACACCACCATGCTGGCTAATTTTTTGTATTTTTTTTTTTTTTGTAGAGACAGGGTTTCACAGTGTTGCCCAGGCTGGTCTTGAACTCCTGGAGTCAAGCAATCTGCCTGCCTCAGCTTCCCAAAGTACTAGGATTATAGGCGTGAGCCAACGTGCCCGTCTCCCATATAGACTTATGATGGCTTTTAGCAGCTACAGAGACTAAGTCTTTCCAAGTTCGAATCCAGAGGAAGACAAGCATCTTTATCCTAGCATTCCTAGCAAAAGCTCTGAGATTGACTTGGATTAGACCAACCTAGGTCATGTGCCCACTCCTGAGCCAGGCATGGTGGCCAGGGAAGTTTTATGACCTGCTTTGCTCAGGTGTAGTTTTCATGTCCTACTTCCAAAGTAGGAGTTGGAACTCCACCCATTCCATGAGAACTGAGAGGCAGTGAGGGGCAGGTCTCCAAGAAACAATATGCACATAGAATATATGTATTTTTCATTTTAATGGCTGCTACAAGTTTGCTTTCTAAAGACACTGTAACAATTTACAGTTCCTCCAAAAAGTATAATAGTACCTTTTCCCCCACAACTTCACCAATGATATCTTAGTTTTCTTTTTAAATGCTTGCCTACCTGATGTTTACATTATTAGTTTTAATTTATAATTTCCTAGTTCCTAGTACTAGTGTTTCTAAACTATTTTTTTCATATATTCATTGGCTACTTGGATTTGCTTTTCTGTCAATGGATTCTCCACATCTCTTGTCCATTTTCCTATTGTTTATCTTTTGTCCTTTTTTTGTCAATTTATAAAAGCACTTTTTATATTATAGCTAATAACCCCCTGTCTATCCTCTGCATTACAAATGGGTAAAGAAAAGTAGCCTGGAACTCTGCACATCTTCTCCTCCTCCATCTTTATTGTCCATACTAAACCCATAGTCCTCAGGATGCAGTCTCGATCAATATGCCAGGAATACTATGGGACAACTCCATCATTTATTTTTTTAACTTTTTAAATAATTTTTTTAGAAAAAAGATCTTGCTCTGTTGCCCAGACTGGAGTGCACTGATGCGATCATAGCTCACTGCAGCCTTGAACTTCTTGGCTCAAGCGATCTTCCCACCTGATCATTTTTGAAAAACAAAACAAGATAATTCCTGGTCAAAGACAAGTTTTCATCACCCACCTCTACCCCTCCCCAACCACACACACTGGGGCAAGATTGCTCAAATTTCAGTCATTCTGGAACCACCTCCCCAATTTTTGCCATATCCTTTAAGTTGTGTACTATTTATATTTCTGAAAATTGTCCTTGTTTGCACAGATTTATTTTAAAAGCATATATTGTTGCTGTTACATCATTGTAACTACTGGTTATATTTTTCCAATACGCATTAAAATAGATTCATAACTATGAAAATAAAAGACATTTATGTACTACCCAAAACATACCTACCTTTAGGAAACTGCATTAGAGCACGTCAAGAGGATCACCAGGCTAGTCAAGGACAAGACCAAGAGTTTACAGAGCTGTGAGTTTCACGGCCTCACCACTCGTTGATCGCACAACCACTCCCATGGAGTGCAGTGGGTGGTAGGTTCATTTACATCAGAGAAAAGGCAGCATGGAAGAGTGAAACTGCCGTACGCATATTCAAGTAGTGAGAATTTGAATCCAGGTCTTTCTCCAAAAAACAACAATGTAGTAGGGAAAAATGTTGGTTTGGGGGAAATAGACCTCAGTCAAGTCCAGTGGACCAACTGTACATGGTATTCAGGGCCCAGGAAGCTGGACCCAGTGCCAATGAGGATTGCACTATGAACATTCCACATTCTGGCTAGAACATTAGGGATTCTAAGGTTCTGCTGATTATGCTGGCATCCAGGGCTTGCAAGCGGCAGCCTCAGGACCCGGGGCTGTGGTAGGTCACAGTCTCTGAGCAGGTCTCAGTGTCCAACACTGTGGCTGGTGCCCGCCAGGTTCCCAGTGGCTGGGGTCACCAGGTCTGAAGAGAGATGTGCTGGCTGCGGGCGTGGGGCCAGATCCTCCTGCCAGTTTTCCTCTCCCTCTTTCTCATCCAATTGCTTATCAGCTTCTCAGAGATTGGTTTTATCCACAGCCCCAGGAACAATCAGAAACCAAGAGATGGGAATGAAGAGGGTGAGTAATCTGGAGTCCTGAGGCGGGTGCCCCACATGCTCCAGCGTTGTTTTTCCTTTTAATTGTGCCATCCTGGTGCGCTGGAATTTTCATCTCAAAGTTGTCATTTGGTGTTGGTGAGAAGACATTTTAAAGGTTCTAGATGGTTTTGGTGAAACTCAGTTAAATTGGACTCAGATTAATTTGGTTTATCTGAAATATGAAAGGTAGATTCAAATTTTTAAATCTGAGGAAAATCATGGTTTCTCCCCCATCACTTTTTGCATGACCTATGGCATATAAGCTTTTTGTTGTGAATAAGCCATTGGGTTTTGTTCTAATCAGACCCACTCAATGGTCATAGTTCCTCTTTCTTAAGTTTTTAAAGGTCTTAGTTAATAAAATGCTTTATTTGTTCTTTTTCATAAAAAAAAAAATACTTCAGTTTGGAGGCATCTCTTGGTTTCCTTCCCAACTGAAAAAATTTTGAAATGTTAAAAGTCATGCTGAGTTAAATTCATGAACCTGGAAATAAGGTTTTTAGTATCCTAAATTGGAACCGTATAGACAAAATAAGAGACAGAATTTGAATTACTTGGAAAGTGCCCTGTAAAGCCAAGATTACCATTTTTACAAAGACTATGAGACAGAATAATTACTGCTGTCTGGTTTCCAGAGTAGAAAAGAATGTTAGTATCTGTAAGCAAATCAGTCTTCCTTACTAAAACCAAACCCACAGTTCTCAGCATTGCACTGAAATAAGAATCTCCTTTGAGGGGGTAGGGCTGGGGGGACGCTGAATTAAAAGACCTAGCTTGTTTTCTTTGGTTTCATCTTCCCCACAGATTTCTCTTTTTTAACCTCTTGGTCACCCCTATACGTACTCTAAGAGAAACAGTGTTTCAGTGCCATCCTGGCCCCTTCTCCCAACAAACAGCACCTAAAAGCATAGGCCCAAATATAGAAACAAATTCTTCCTTTTGTTCCCTAACAAACTGGACTCATACTGGAAATTTTTCACATCTTAAGACTTTATCAAAATGCTGATGAAGAACAAAAAAAAAAAAAAAAAGAAAGCAAACAAATAAAATAAATCAAAAATCACATCTAAGATAATCTCCAAAGATGGAAGTTTCTGTTGCTAGCTAGCTCACTTCTAGGGCTGGTCAACTGGAGTCCGTGTTTCTAAGGAAACAGCTTGCCTGCCAAGGGCCTCTCCTGAACGCTCGCATCTTAGTCTCGGGCCAGTTCCCCTTAGTGCTTGCATTTAATCCTCCCATCTAACAAGGATATGGTTTCTTAGACATCATGATACTTTTCACTTCCAAAACTGAGAAGGGGCTTCTAAGCCTTCACGAGATCCTCATCTATGTCCCGGTTTGTGCCCTGAGTGACAGGCAACAGACAGGACTTTGTGAAGGATCACACATCAAGTGAGACCTCCCCCTAAGCAGGTTGTTTTGATCCCCAGGGCTTCTAACTCTGATGTTCATTTATATTTGAGAGCTTAGTAATCAATATCTCAGGAAATTATAGTAAGCACTTGATGCAACTTTGGGTTAAACTTCTAGAATCTAATGAATGGATTAAAAAATGTACTGAAACCTAGAGAATTTTCTTCACTAAAAGTAACTAGACAACAAAGGGGCATAGTGCAAAAAATAAGTGGCAACTAAGGAAAGAACTGGAAGATTCTGGATCAGAACAGAATAGCACAGCATGGCAAGACTCCAAATGTTACCACCCTCCCTTAGAGGTAACCAATGAGTTACTATAATCCAAGAATTTTTATTAATTCTCCAAAATCTGGAGAGAAACAAGTTGAGTGGGTATCCATTCTTTATCTTATTCTGAAGATGAGAAGAGGAAATGGCTACTGAAGAGAAATAAGTGGAATGAGGACCTGAAGAGAGAGGGCCTGACTCTCTGATGGAAATTTAGGTTCCTGAGTTACAAGCTGGATTTGAGGGCAGATCTAGAGTCCAAAGATACCCCTTCATGGAAATGGGAAACACCTCTGATAAGCTCTGGCAAACCTTGGCATTGGAAAATGACAAACCTCAGAAGAGAGAGCAGAGTCAGATATTCTAACAAAGCCTGGCACAGCCTCATTTGAGTTCTCCCCCTTGTCTAATGCTGAAAACAATGGAGTGAATAGAACATAAAATGCCATAAAACTGTAGCTTCTTGAAAAAAATCTCAAGGATCGTGGTAAGGTGGTTAGGATCTCACCTACACTATATCAGAACAAATGGAAGGTCTGAACAGAGCTGTGCAAGCATTAGTACAATGAAAACAATAGAGCAACTATGTAAACCCTGCACAGCAAAATAAAGAAATAAAGGAGTATATGATAGCATGCAAACACACACATACACACACACCCCCCCCAAATAATCTACCCTAGAAGAGAACACAACTCAAGAAACATGAAAATTTCCCACAAGTGCTTTGAGCTAGAGAACAATCAAACGAGAAATATTCAGTGAAACAAGCCTTGAAGTCGATAGCAAGATATTAGAATGAAATTAGAAGGCAGATAGCTCCAAGGAAATAAATTGAAGGCCAAATAATTTGAATATAAGGCAAGGCTTCTGAGTTTTCTCTCTTCATTTGTTTATTTCTGCTAATGGTGAACACACCAAGAATATTTGTCACATACTCTGGTAGCTGCCGCATTCCTCTGTCCTCTAGCCTAGGGGGTGCTGTTATCTGGGAGCAAGTGGGACTTCGCTTTCTTTCCCCTGGTAAACTTCTCAGCCTCTTTCATCACCTGCATACCCAATCTTGGTACTAAGTTCCCGGTGTTATGTATACACAGAGTGATTTCTGTTTTCCTGGTTGGATCCTAACTTCATATAGCCATCTTTAAGACAAAAGGCACTTTAAGATTTTGACCAGCAGGCAGGTATTAGGAGGATTAGAGCATTGACACTAAGGTTTAAATGCTGATGGGGAACCAGGAGAGAAACCTGGTATACCTCTTCTGGCTGAGGTAAAGGAAGGGTGAGATAATAAAAATCTCAGATGGGTTGAAGGGGAATCTGAAAATATTAGGAACTTGTGACTCACTTTCTAGAGTTTACTCTGAATCCACTGGTCTCATAGATAACATGAGGCTAACATGGCTCCCAAACAGTAGGTAATAGTAGCAGGAAGAAGTATCTTAGCAAATGGACTCAAGGACTGCATGTCAGAATCCGTTGGACATAAGAATTTTGTAGGGAAAAGAGTAGAGAGCCCTAAAATTCCCAATATAGTGGGTGGGGTATAGGCAAGGCAGCTCTTGTGAGAGCTGGCAGAATTGAAGAGGGAAAGGTCTTTCCCAGACAATACTGGACCTCATGTCTAGAAACCACAGCAGGACCCCAGATGCTAGACATGACATTCCCTAAGAAGGGGACAGGTGAGATTCACACAGTAAGGCTAGCAAGGAAGGAGGAGGGGACTCAGTCCAGTCACACCCTAGTGCCAGGGCAACACATAGCCTTTGCTCCCAGAAAAGTATAGCGTCCCCAAGGTAAAGGGGGAAGGAGCAAACCCTACATTTAGCTAAATGTTTATTCAAAGGAGGATGAATTGACTGAACTTATATTGCAAGTTATGGTTTTCTGCCACTTGCAGAAATAGGAGATTTGACATTATACTGAATTGTGATGTAAAACTGAATTCTGATATTGAGAGGCCTAGATCAGATTCCACCTCTTCTATGGTGCCTTCCTTTAGTCCACCCAATCTGAGTGAATAGTTGCTCCTATACTTAGCTGCGCCTCTCTGACAGTACTTGTTTCACCAGAGAGGCAGAAGAACACAGTTATCACAGGCAACAGCTCACACTGCCTGGACTCACCTCCCAGCTCTGTTGCTTACTAGGCCCATGCTTTCTGTGTCACAATTTCCTTATCAGTAAGATAAGAATAAAATAGTATCTTCTGTAAATGGTTGTTGTGAGGATCAAATGAGTTAATCTATGTTATGCACTCAGAACATTTTCTAGTACATGGTAAGTTTTCAATAAACATTATGCAGTCATGTGTTGCTTAGTGACAGAGGTGTATCCTGAGAAATGCATAGTTAGGCAATTTCATCATTGTGTGAATGTCATAGAGTGTACTTACACAAACCTAGATAGTATAGCCTAGGCTATACACCTAGGCTAGATTAGCCTATTGCTCCTAGGCTACAAACCTATACAGCATGTTACTATGCTAAATACTGCAGGCAATTGTAACACAATGGTAAGTATTTGTGTATCTAAACTTACCTAAACATAGAAACGGAATAGTAAAAATATACAGTATTATAATCTGAAGGGATCACTGTCCTATATGCAGTCTGTTGACCAAGATATTGTTGTGCAGCACATGACTAGTTATAGATATAGAGATCTATATGATGACAGTGCTGGAAAACAAGATGACAGCCAGACAATGTTAAGAATTCCTGAGAAACAGAAAGCAATTGAGATCAGACCAATGGAGAAAGCCACAGCCTAAAACACACATAAGAGAAGACTAATGTAAGACTGGTTTCTGGGGTTGCTCCAAGCTCAGCAGCACTGAATACAAAGAGCACGAGGGAGTTGTGGAGCAGCTTCCTGGGTGCTGATCTTAGAGCACTATAGCTGGTTGCCTCTCCAGCTTCTCAAATTGTCTCAAGAAGCAGGCAGCAGAGGCAACTGCCCCAGGTTAACAATGAATGTGAATTATTGGCCTGGAAAGGCAGGAAAAGATATACTACCAACACACTGAACCTGGCAGCATGTCCCAGTCCTCACCCACACCACAGAGGTGGAAATAGCCTATATACATACACCTAAATCTTAACTTGATTGTGTTAACACAATCAAGAATCATGAAACCCAATAAAGAAAAGAACCAATTTATTAAAACACATTTAATAGACGGGAAAAAACACCTTGAAATTAGAAATTTCTCTTATAGAAAATGGCAAGGACTAACAAGATTCCAAAGGAAATGACTAAGCTGGCAAGTAGATTGGCTTGCCACAACTCCAAAGATGCTAAAAGTAGACAGTGAGACTCAACGGATCAGTGCCAGACAGTTTATTACTCATAGCACAGCCAACAGCAGGAACGCCAGTATGGCAGCACCAAATCTCCTTCCCCCAAGTCCCATGGAGCAATGCAATGTATCCAGATTGTGCTTATGAATGCAGCCAGTTGCACTGGAGCTAAGGAACCCAGGACTAAGAGCTTATGAACTTTTATGGCAAGCAGTAAAAAATCTAGTCCCTGGAGAGTAATTGTGACTATAGTCACACTGTGTTTGCCTTGACCTATTTAATTGACTATGTTACCAGATACAGAATAAGTGCAGGGTCAGAGGATAATTAGGCCAAGAAGTTCGGCACATTCAGCAAGGAAATCCAGAGATGCTCAGGGTCTAGGATGGATGTCTCTCTCAACACTATAATTAGTATTCTCATGGAGATATCCATGAAACAAGAACAGACTGTTCTGGAAAAGATTATGAATCTTGGAAATTAAAAATATAATCAACACAGACATAGCTAAAGAGTGAATTAGCAAGCTCAATAATTGAGCCATGGAATTCTTACAGAATGCAGTACAAAAGAACAAGAGATAGCCTATAGAAAAAAGAGACAAGAGTTCATGCCAACATTAATGTAATAGGAGTTTCAGGAAGAGAGAAATGGAAGAGAGGAACTAATTAAAGAAAAATATACAGAAAAATATCTTTGGGCCAGGCGTGGTGGCTCACGCCTGTAATCCCAGCACTTTGGGAGGCCAATGTGGATGGATCACGAGGTCAGGAGATAGAGACCATCCTGGCCAACATGACGAAATCCCAGCTCTACTAAAAATATGAAAATTAGCCGGGCGGTGGTGGTGCACACCTGTAGTCCCAGCTGCTTGGGAGGCTGAGGCAGGAGAATCACTTGAACCCAGGAAGTGGAGGTTGCAGTGAGCCGAGATCGCACCACTGCACTCCAGCCTGGTGACAGAATGAGACTCTGTCTCAAAAAAAAAAAAAAAAAGAAGAAAAATATATTTAAAGTTTTGAAGAAAAGAAAATGGTGTTGAAACTAGAACATATTAACAGACTAAGCCAGCTGTGCTCTAGAAGGTATACAAAATAAAAACATTTGGACACTTGAAGAGTCAAAGAGTTTATCATTCACAGACATCTGAAAAAAATACTCAAGAATATAATCCAGCAAAATGAAAAATGAATCCAAGGGGAAAATGTGGGATTCAAGAAAGAGTAGTAAGCAAAGAAACTAGTAAAATGAAGAGTTAATTCTAAATAATTTATTATAATTCAACAGCAATTTAAATATGTCTAATAATCATTAATAACTTTAATAGTAATTAAAATTCCATCTGATTTCTGAAACCCATATGATACAGAAATCATATGGAAGTTTAACTGCTATTAAATAGTTAAAGTTAAAATTATTTAACTGGGAAGTGGCATGGGAAGAAAGAGAAGAGTAAAAACATATTAGGATCTTTGTCTAGGTTGAGAATGTAGATCCTGATTAAATGATGATAGAAAGATGCATATAAAATATCTCCCCAAATTTTTTAAATAACAGCTCAAGAATAGAAATAGAATGTGTATTTTGAGGCCACTAGAGGAAATAAAGGAATAAAGAATAAATTGATGGAATAGGATATACCTTACAAATGCTACTGAAAACGAAAGCAAGTGTAGCAATATTATATAAAACAGAATTCAAGTAAAAGAAATCATTAAGTCAAAGAAAAAGTGATATTCCACATTGACATGTAGTACAGTACACCAAGATGACATATGACAAACCTTTATTCACCTAACAACATAGTTTTAAAATAGATGTAACAGGTAAATAAAATATAAGAAGAATTTTAATATATAAAATCTTGTTATTTTACATATACTCCCCACTGTTTTTTTCTCTTAGCTGTTCTTGAAAAATTTTCCCTTGTGGATAAACTATATTTTTGTATTATTAATTTATTGCAATGCCATTAAAAAAATTTTGTTTTGATATTTTGCATAATATATTTTGATGCCAGGAATGTCTAGGCATTTGAAATTGTGATTCTCCATGGGAGAAGAGGATCACGGATGGAACTTTATGGAATAGCAACATTTCAGACATTGGTAGGAGTGGAACCAGTTGAAGAAACTGAAAAAGAAAGACCAGTGATGTTCTAAGAGAACTAGGAGAAATGATACAGAAGTCATGAAAAATGTAATCAAGAGCAAAGAAGTAACCAGATAGAAAACATATATGCAAACATCATGACTTTAGGGTGAAAGAATCTGGTACCTGGTAATGCCATGGAAATAGCTAGAACCTTGTTCTTTAGGAATAGAAGAGAAGAGAAGAACCTACTGATTCATGTAACACATAGGTCAGTTGTACCCTCATTAGTTTTCCAATAAGGGCAAAAATGAGTATTAAGGAGATGGCTGGTTAGTTATACAAATGCTCAATCTAAATCTCAACCATGGAACCAGAGCAGGCCATTTACTGACATCATGTGTTGAGGAGGGAACTTCATCTCTTCGCTTTTTGCTAAAAGTCTTTTCCCATCTAATCAGGAGAAAAGCATCAGACAAATCGTAGTTGAGGGGCATTCTGCAAAATATCTGAAAGTAGTGAGGATAGTAGTCCTCAAAACTGTCAAGGTCATGAAAAACAAGGCAAGAGTGAGACATTGTTGCAGACCAGAGGAGACATGATGACTAAAGGCAATGTAGTATGGATAGGATCCTGGAAAGGAGAAGGACGTTAGTGTAAAGACTGGTGAAATCCTGATAAAATCAGGAGTTTAGTGATTAACACGTGCCAGTGTTAGTTTCTTGGTTTCGATTAATGTACCATGGTAGTGTAAGGTATTAACAATAGGAGGGCCAGTGCAGTGCAGTGGGTCACACCTGTAATCCCAGCACTTTGGGAGGCTGAGGCGGGCGGATCACGAGGTCAGGAGATGGAGACCATCCTGGCTAACACGGTGAAACCCCGTCTCTACTAAAAACACAAAAAATTAGCTGGGCGTGGTGGCGGGCGCCTGTAGTCCCAGCTACTCGGGAGGCTGAGGCAGGAGAATGGCGTGAACCCGGGAGGTGGAGTTTGCAGTGAGCCGAGATCGTGCCACTGCATTCCAGCCTGGGCAATAGAGTGAGACTCCGTCTCAAAAAAAAAAAAAAAAAAAAAAAAAATTGGAAAACTGGGTGAGGGGTATACAGGAACTCCCTGTAGAATCTTCACAATTTTTCTGTATATCTGAAATTATTCCAAAATAAAAATTTTAGTTTACAAAAAAGCTGTGGGAAGCACGTAGAGCTCTGAGAACAGTGGCCAAGTCATGTGTCCTCTGTTTCCCTGCTTCTGCCTTCCGAAAGGAGCCTGAGGCCAGCTGTCCTTCACATAGCTGAGGCAGCAGAATGTTTACCATTCACCTTGCCTTTTCTTTCACTCAACTTTCCCATGGGTATTTCAAGGATACTTTCGGCTAGGAGGAAGTAACATTCAATAGGACTTAATTTGAAAACTGAACTGTAAATTTTTTTCCCCAGCCAAATCAGATCTGCATCCAATCAAACAATTTGAAATTAAATAGAAAGGTCTGACCTTTCCCACAGAACCTGTGAACTCTGTCCCCAAAATAATAGAGAGAGCAACTTTATTGTTGCTGTATCACAAAACAACTAGGACATTAATTCCAGACCCTTTCTTTAAGGAGATGTTGCAGTAATAAAATGAGGCATTGAAATGCTTTTTTCCAAATTCATAGTTTTTATTCTAGAACTTTCAAATATAAATCATACTGTTTGTTTTTCCATAAAACTAGAGGAATGAAAATCCTCATTTGGGAGAAGTTTTTAAAGTTTTGTGGCAAAAAAAGATGGGGAATTAATTTTTTTTTTTTAACTATTTGAAGGGTTAATTAGTTAAGTAGGAATATCTTGGCAATACCATCCTGAATAACAACACATGATATTTTAAAATACAATGGAGTTGCCAATTTGTTTTTCCTTACTATGTTTTGGGGGTTGTTTTTTAGAACTTGGCTCATCAAAGTTGGATGATGCCATTTCATGTTTTTCCAAGAAATAGGAGAAAAGACTTAAGACTAAGGGGATTTATACAGTACTGGTGGGGATCTAGACACATGAAAATAATGAAGTAAAATGCTGGGGTATGGATGAATATGGCTTAAAACAGGAATGACTAAAGGAAATGCACTTTTACCTAAAATTGAGCAATAAAAAGGATTTGGATTAATTTTGGACTTAATATTTTTTTCTTGTAGAATGTGCTGTAAAGAAGAGTTGTCAATTGTGCACAGAAGATAAGAAAGTAAGTTAACTTTCTTGTGAGGAAATTGTTCTGGGAACGTTATAAAGTCACAATTTACAGTTGTCATTTAAAAGATATGATAACTTTGTTTTACACAATTTTTTATAACAAGAATGACTTATAACAGTTATTAAGATCTATTTATGCATTTCAAACCATTCTTTGAGGATCTAGAAATAAACAATGGAGATAATTAAGTACAAACATGTACTTCCTTCTGGAAAATTATGCTTCAAAAAGAAAAGAATTATTTGCTTGAAAAAAAATACACTGAAATTTTGGAATAATTTTTGTAAGTAAAGGAAAAGATATATCTTTTGAGATGTGGTGACAGTTTCCTTCCCACTTCTATTTCCTAAAGACTAGAAAGAATGACATACCATTCCATAACCACAGTGTAGCTGGAGTCCTCTTCTTTGATGATTAAATGTCTGAAATCATTGCTCTTCAGTTCAGATTTGGAAGAAAGCAGAAATGGCCACTTTGTGTCACAGACAGGTTTGCAGCAAGCCGCATAAAAACCACTGTAGTCGAACTTGTATTGGGTAACTGACAATACTAAAAACAGAAGCTTGAAGTCACTACTTAGAAAAGGGCACACTCTAGTAGCTGGTGTCTCTCATAGTGATCTAGATATACACCCTTGTCCTGTCTTATCTTCCTCTAAGAAGACAAATATCTATCACTCGTCTACTTTAATGAGGACCTGGGCTTCTGGCTCATGGCATTCTCCAGCCAGTTCGTACTACCATTGCGTGACATGCTTTCCACAGCCAGCGATGACCCAGACATACTCTTTATACAGTACTGGTGGAGGTCTAGACACATGACCTGCCTTCCTCAACCCTGCCTTCCTCAACCCTGTGTAGTAAGACATCATTTCTGTGGCATCTCTGAACCCTGCACAATCTACATTGGCTTTTACATTCTCACTCCCTTATACTGTACCTACTCTTTAGCCTCAACAAGACAAGAACATCCTCCAGTCCTTTAACACTCTCCTTTTCCCTTCAGTTTATTGGCCCTCATCTATAGACTTCCTTCCCTCCTATGAATTCTCATGGCTGTTCACCTGAATGCAATATTCTTCCAGTTTTTGTTGTCATTAAATGTTTTATAATGGAAATTTTCAAATATACCAATAAAGAAAGCAATATAATAAAACTTTATACCCCAAAGAGCCATCTTGGCCAATTTTTTTAAATGTATGCTCTTCCCCTCTAAATGTATTATGTTGAAGCAAATGATGATATGGATACCATATCACTTTATTTAAAAATATTTAAGCATATATTTCTAATTGATATTTTACCTTAAATATTACAAGTTCATCCATGATCATACCTAAAAGTTAACAATATCATCTTAATCTCATCAGGCACCCAGAAAATAATAAATTTGTCTTGTTGAGTCATTTTTGTTTGTTTGTTTGAATCACATTCGTACATTGCAATTGGCTGATATATACCTTAAGTATCTTTTAATCTATATGTTCCTTCTCCCTTTTTATTTTCTTTTTTGCAACTTACTTGTTGGAGAAACTAGGTTGTCCTATTTGGTTTCTTATAGTCTGGATTTTGCTGGTCACATCCTAAAAGGATTTGGATTAATTTTAGACTTAATCCCAAAAGGATTTGGATTAATTTTGAACTTAATCCCAAAATGATTTGGATTAATTTTGGACTTTTATCATGTTCCTCTTTTCCCTGTTCTTTTGTTCTTATAAACTGATAATTAGATATAAAGGCTTTATCAGATTCTGTTTAATTTTTTGGTAGGAATGCTTCATGCTGAGAGGCCCTTCATTAGGAGGTAGATAAGATTTTTTGTCAAGCATTTGATGATATTAGCAATGATCCTTGCCTAGATCTATTATTTCCCTGGGAGCTGTAAAAACTACTTCTACTTTAATGGCTTTGATCTCTTTTTTTAAATTTGAAATTTTATTTTTTGTGGGTACATAGTAGGTGTACATATTTATGGGGAACATGAGATGTTTTGATACAGGCATGCAATGCATACACCCTCTTATTTTTAATGGCACTAGACCCACATTCTGCAACTCTGATTGGTCCTTTGGTTTATATTTTCGTTTGCTGTGCATTACTAGTTGATTGCTGCTTAAGCATATTTCATCAACATCTGCATGAATACAGCTACAAAGTCACAATTTCTGGTCTCACCTGAGCCCAAATACTACCTATCATTTGCTTTTGGTTAGCAATATTGCCTAAAATTTCCCACAGCAGCAGTTCCCCCATCCCATCAATATCAACAGATGTATTCATCTCCCATTTTATGGAAAAAATTGAGGTCTTAGGTATAAACTTCATTTCCCGACTGATAACATTGCTGTCATTTTTACCCATCATTACCCATTCTTATCCCTGCTTTTAGAGGAACAATACCTCCTGCACTTCCCCTATACCTCTCTTTTGGACTTGAAAATGTACATTTTTGAATTGTAACTCGTATCATTTAAATGGTTTTTATGTTCACCTTCCCCTTGTTCTCAGCTCCTTAAGGACAGAGTCCATGTTTTTTTATTCATCTTTGTATCTCTAACACCTCACACATTTCCCACACATGGCAAGCAGTCAATAACTATTGAATTAACTCTTGAGCCATTCAAAGAAGGGTAAATTAATTCAGTATACTCTATAATGTAACACGGTAGATAATTTTTTAAAATTTTCTAAATATCATTCATTATGGAAATACTGGGAATATGTGTATTTGAGTGTAATTTTAAAAATATTTCCAGTACCTCATAGAAATGAACTAAGAGATAATTCCACATGGTCAACATAGAATTAGGGTATTATCCTTTGGAGAAAGATGCCCTGCCCTCCCAGAAGTTGGAAGGATGCAAAGCTTTCGGTGGTAGTTTCTGCCACCTCCCATACTCCCAGAGAAAGTGCCAGAGTTTATAAGATGGTAACTCATGAAGCAACCAATAATATTTGAGCTCTTTTTGGACTAAAAGGAGGATAAACAGATGTCTTGGTATATTGTGCTACTTTATGTCCACTTCTCCATGGACTTGGAGAAAATATATATACCAACTCCTTTTCATTTCCCAAAATATTCCAATTTGTATGATAAATGATATTCTTCTTAACTGTAAGGGAATCTTCCTTAGATTCTATCTGAAACATTTCCTTGTGATTTCATAGTGTAGGACTAGCCTCCCTAGAGTCAGAAAACATTCTTACCAGAAGCCCATTCATAAAAATCACATTTACAACCCCCCCACACACAACTCATAAACATAGCATATGAAAAACATATTATATTTTGTTGATATTTTATATTAGAAATAAAATTTCAAAAATCAGGCTAACTAAAAAAGGAGAAGCATCTTGTAATCTGTGCTTTTACTGCTATTCAGAGTCATTATGCATCCCTGTTGAATCCTTGGAACGAAAGTTCTCAATCATGGTGTCACAATGGTGAGACTTGTCATAAGTACATTTTTTTGCTTTTTGCTAATGAGCATCATAAGACGTTGCAACTGACTTAAAATCAGAGTAGATTCTAGGTTTTCTCCATAATCACATCTTTCTCACTAATTGTGACCTGATATGTATGGTTGGTTGAGACAAAAAGAAGTCAAGTTATAGCAAGCCCAGTGGGATTTTTGACTCTCCTACAGCCTACTTTATCTATTGCACAGTTCATAGGAAATGACCATTACTCACATGCTTGTAAAATGCATTTATAAATGTCATACCTTACAACCCACAAAGAGATGCCCACTTTGATATTTATTTTTCTGAAAAATTGTGTGTGTGTGTGTGTGTGTGTGTGTGTGTGTGTGTGGTAGGGCATGGAGTCTGGGAGAGTGGACAAGGTGATGGATCCAAATCTGGATATGGCAGTTAACATGTGGATATCACCTGTTGGGAGTCCTTCAGCTGGAAAAAATATATGAACAACCAGTATCGTGGATTATTTCCCATGGCAACTATTCCCAGCACTTTACCACTATTGGCATGATCCTCCTTTCAGGGTTGGACTTTCCTTGAGAATTTTAAGACCATCTAGCAGGTTCAAGTTTCCTCATTTTTCACCTGAACCAATTCAATATCTTTTCTCTTTCATTGACTTTCCCCTTGAGAAGTCTATTCTCATTTCTGAGGTGAATCCCTTAGTCCTCGCCTCTATCTATGTGTCATACTTGGAAACACATGCACATTCACAAACTCAAAGCCTTTCTCATTTCCTTGTTCCCTCTATGACAAATCCAGCCTATTTCTGTGCAATGGTTTCCTTCTGAGTTCAGACAAAATGGAAAACACAAACAAAACCAAATCTTCTGTTTCTTTCTAGAAGCTGAAGTACTTATTCTGTGCTTATTCTACCGTTGCTTCCGTATCACACAGTGTGATTTAATCCTTAGCAACCTGATTTAGAGGTTACAAAAGACTCAATAACCAAATGCAACAACCTTTCAAATTAATCACTCATTCCTTTTGGAAACTTGCTCCTTCCTTGGCGATCTTGGCTTTATACAGGCTCTATTTCTTCCCTCACCATTTTGTTTCCTTTACCAATTCCTCTTCTTCATTTTCCTGAATGAGCACATTCCTAATTCCTAAGGAGTGCATTCCTTCATTTCCTAAATGAGCACATTTCTTCACTGTGTCCTCACTCTTGTGCCACGTCTTTCACAGTCCTGGTCTCTACCATAACCTGCATATAAAGAAATCCCAAATTCACATCCTTAAATCTAACGACCCCCAATAGTGATGCTCACAGCTGCTTGATTGGCATTTCTTTCTGGATAGTTTTTTTTTTTTTTTTTTTTTCAAATCACATCATGCTCAAAATTTCTTTAACTAAGTTTATAATTTTGCTTTCCCCAAAGAAGCTCATGTTCTTTACTTGTTTATTTCTGGTACCAATATCCCATAATTTTAGAAATCATTGGCTTTTTTTTTTCTTTTTTCCCCCAATCTGTTCTCCATTCTTTTCTTTCACCTGGAAAAATCCTGGATTTTCTACACACCCCATCCCCCAACCACTGGCATAAAATTAAGCCATTTGCTTTATACAATCTTAAACCAGTAAAAATTACTATGTACCTTCCCACTTTCTGCATGTTTTAATTTTAATGATATTTTTATTAAAATAGCAATTGTGATGTCCATATAAGCTTAATAAAACAGTTCTACCCTAAAATGAGTACTACAATTTTCCCATGAAGAATCAATAGCCATCACTCTAAAGCCTTTTAGCTGGCTTCTCAGTTGTCACACTCCAAAGAGGCTGATGGCTTCATATTTACATGGGTTATTTTCCTTAGTTACAAGAAAAAAGTCATGTAATTTACCTTAAATTATACATTACCAATTTAGGAATGTTGAATATATTATACTGTTCTTGGGGGCAATGTGAAGTTCTGGTCTTTGATAACTTTTTAGATATAGTTAAGGTATTAGTCACATATTTTTGTGGTAAGGGACAGAAACCAAACTCAACCTAATTTAATAAAAAGGGGAATTCATTGGCTCACAATATTGGGAAGACCAGGTGTAGCCTTGCCTTCTTGCACAACTAAACCAAAGGATGTCTTTCTCATTTTCCTCTTTTCTTTCATGTCTCAGCTCTGCCTCCCTCTGGGAATTGACTTTATTTTCTCTTGTGGTAAATGGACATTCTGCATACAGCTGGACAAGGGGCTGACTGCCAGCAGATCTAACCCAATGTCTGTAACTCAAAGAGTTGTAACTCAAAGAAGATTCTGATTGGCCCTATTGGGGCTTTATGTCTGGTCCAGCACTTGTTACTAGGCTACTGCCTGGGTCAAAAGACCGCTCCAGTAGTAGGAATAGGGTGAGGGAAAACTGATTGGCAGCCACAGGACCACACAGGGTTTGGGGAAGAGGTCCTCAGTAGAAGAGGGTGTGATTACCAGAAAAAGAAGAATGGGGACACAAAGTAGCAGACAGATTTTAAAAATAAATGACCTCAGTCTACTATTTTTCCCCCTTGACCTTTCAGGACAGGTGTATTCTATTTTCTCCATCCATCCCCATATTTTCCTAAAAATGTTCCTGGCAAAATAATGCAACTAAATCTCAACTGCAATTGGACTTACCCAAGGAGACTATCAGCTACTGCCCCCAGCTCTAAGTCTGAAATCTCTGAGAGATGTGCATTACTCTTGATTGTGTTTGAATACAGCTCCACACACTCCTTCAAGTTAGCTATATAATCTGTTAAACCAACTCAAAGACCCACTATTCAATAACTATTCAATAGAAGAGAGAAAGCAGGATAACAACAGTAAACGCTCCTATTTAGAAGGAGGATAGTGGCCAATAGTCCTATAATATGTTCCAAGTCTGTAATACATTGTTGAGTTTCCCTGGCTGGGCAGTGAGTTGTTGGTCACCAGTCTAGCTGCTACCAAAGGAGTCTCTTTTCCATTATTCTCTGAGCCCCAACCAGAGAGATGCATAAGGGAGATTGTCTCTTCTGGGGACTGCACTTCTTTAGGAGCTCGCCTGAGGTGGACTTGGTTACTGGATCCTGGGAATCAGCTTAGCACTTAAGTGCGCATAGCTCTTAGCTGCAGGTTCAGGTTTTTTCTGGCAATTCATTTCCCTTAAAACCCTGCTAGATCTTGGACTTGATTCCTAGAGACTCTGAGTACTAATAACCAAGGCCAGAAGTCTCAGTGGGCTGTAATCTTTTAATCTAGACTTTATCTTTGCAGTTCCAGTCATTCGGCAACCATCCAGGAGGACAAGACTCATTCAGTGAAAGTGGCTTCAGTCTTAGATTTGACTGAATGGCTTGATTTGACCTTTAGTCTTGTCCAGTGTGAAACAAAAGCTGGCCTGTGATATACCCTTGGTACTCAGGCAGTGACTGAGGGGTGGTTCTTTACATTGGAGTGAATCATTACCTCTGCTCGTCCCAGGATGTACAGCAAGAAGTGATCGGGTGGGGTCTGGGTTCAATCTTACAGGATTGGTTACCAGCACAGAACCATGCTACTTAGATTAGAACCCAGGCTCCCATATTTACTAGGTATGCGATCTTATGTAAGTCATTTAACTTCTCTGCGCCTTCTTGTTCTCATCTGTAAAGTGGACATAATAGTACCTAGATCACCGGGTTGTCATGAATATGAAGTGAGTGGATATATATATAAAGGACTTAGAATACTTAGAATATAGTACCTGTCACATGGTAGGCCCTATGTAAGTGACAGCCATTTTTACTGCTTTGTCTTCCTTTTTTTTTTTTTTTTTTTTTTTTTTTTTTACTTTTCCAGGTTCTTCTGGTTTTACCTCCCATAATGTTTTTCACCTTTATGCCTTGCTTAAGGGACTTAGAATTCCATTTTCCTATTTCTGCATGATTATCTGTGCACCAGTGAGCAGTGTGGGGAGAGGGGTGAGGTAAGGCTTGTTGACAGTACCACCAGGGCCACGTGTAACAGAGGAGCAATCCCAAAGGAAAGAGTCGGGGATGCAGGCAAGAAGAATGGAAACAGTGACAGAGAGATTTTAAAAACCATTTACCTCAGTTCTTATTACTACTTTGTGAAATAATATCTTTGGTTTTGTTTCCTAAACGCAGAGTCTGAGAAAGGGGTTCAGGTGCATGTGATTTTTGATTTTGTTCTTCAGCAAAAATCCTATGGAGTGAGAGACTCAGGGAAGACAAGCAGCAAGAGCCAAGAAAAGATGAGGTCTTAGCTAAAGCTCACTGTTGGCCTGAATCATGGGCAGCCCTTGGGCAAAAAAAATCACAAGGTAGAGTTGTCACTGCCTTGAGGCAAGGATGCCCACTGTTTGGAACCCCATGTCAGTCAGTCACTGGCCTGGGGAAATAGTAACCTCGTGGGCTAGGTGGTCCCCATCGTAGTCCAAGAAGAGGGGAAGCTGTGAGCCACTGGGAGCCAAAACTTTTTGCAGCTAAGGTTTGGATGCATGGGTCTGACAAAGGAGATCTCAATAAGTTACCAAAGGCATCTACTACAAATAATAATAATAATAATGGCTATTTATTGAATACTTATTGAATTAGTACTAAAAGCTTCCTGGGATTGTGGTTATTATACTTGGACACCACTTTTATTTTTCTCTTTCCAAATATAGTGTGTTTGGTGTAGTGAAGAAAAAGCATGCAAAAAATACTGTTTTCCATATTTCGAATGTCGATTCAGTTCTATATATTGGTTAAACTGTAAAGGTGAGTTGTCCTTATTTAGATTTTTATGTTCTTTATTTTAATTGACTTGCAAATGCTAGCGATTTGCTACATTTGAAGGATTATAAATTATTACATTTGCCTTACATATTAAAATATAGCAAGTCCAAACCACCATGGCACATGTATACCTATGTAACAAACCTGCATGTTCTGCATATGTATCCCAGAACTTTAAGTAAAATAAAAATAAAAATATAGCAAGTCCAGGGATGTTCATTGGTCTTTCCTCCTGATATAGGCTTATTGGTTGTTTGCAGCAATTATTCATTCAAATTAAGTCAACATTCATTTTGATTGGTGGATGCTTTGGCATACCATAGCTAAATACTTTAAATTTCCATTTCTAAAATCTCTGGTGTATGATATCTGTAACCCACTTAAAGACTGTATTCTCATGTCATTTTAGGAATTCCAGGATTTTTTTTATAAGCTAGTCCTGGTCTGAGGATATATTATATCTAGAAACATTGCTATAACTTATATTTTTTCAGCTAATGTATTCTACACTGAGAATTGCTATTCAGAATAATGATTCACTAGGACTGAACAAATATTAATCATCAAAGAATCTTTAAGTTATACTGAAATGTTGGACTTTTGGTATGTTATACAATACTTAACCAAGGCAGGAAAACGTACCAGTGCCATTTAAGTTTTCTTAAAGAATTGAAACAAAAAGCTTTCTAGGTAAATCCTAGCTATGTGAAAAAACCCAATCTAGAACAACCAGTTGTCTTCTTTTTTCCTTCACTGAGTAAAAAGATATAAATTTTGCCCTCAAATCTCTGTTTCTTTCAGGTACTATCAGATATATTTAAATCGTGCATGTTTTTGCCTTATAAAGAAGTTACACTTCGTGTAACTGGTATGAACAGAAACTCTAGTCTCCTATTTCATGTTTGCCCTTCTAGTTTCATTTTACAACACACCAAGCTAATAAACTACATTGTGCTTACTGAGATAAGAAAAAAAAGTTTACAAGGGGTAGAAATCTGGTTTTGCAGCAAGCATTGGTTGTCTCTTTGGTAATGGACTGCTGAAATTCAAACAACAAACCATTTCCTGCTATCTAGATGTATCTTTAGAGATATAACAGCCTGAGGGATTTGTTGTTTTACCTATTAAGATAGTACCAGAAATGAGTTTAGAGGTAAAATAAAGAAAAATTAAGCCAGTAGCCTAATAGTTCACCAATTTAAAAATGAGTAAATCAAATGTTACCTCCTCTAGCAACCAAGATTATTTTTAAATGTTAGTGATTGTTGTGTTAATGGTAGCTTTATTGGAATATGTAATGTATGTTATTGTATCATTACTTTCAATAATCATTTGTTAAAGAATCACATTGCATGATATTAGAAAAGATGAAAATAGCAGAAATTACTGATGTTCTGTTAACTTAAAATATATTTCTTTTTATACATTTCAGTTGACATGTTTGGAATCATGATGCTTCTACTCATTGCAATATTAATTACAGGATTCGTTTGGTACTGCTGCGCCTATCACTTTTACCTGCAGGAGTATGCTCATTTTATCCTTATTAAGAATGCACTTTGGGGTAATATCATTGAAGAGAATACTAAGTTAGTCATCAGGAAATGTTTTGCCTTTTTTATGTAATAAAAATAATATATCCACATGGTAAGGAAGAAAAGTCCAAAAAGTACGGAAATTGTAAAATGAAAAAAAAAAGTTTAACTTTCTCATCCCCCATCCCAACTCTAACACTGTCTTCCCAGAAGTAATCCTTTTAGTATGGTTCTATTTGTTGTTCTTCTGTAGTTACCGCCATATATTTGATTTTGATGGTTATGTTTTCTTTTCATGATTTATTAATTTTAGATGTTATCTATTGACCCCCAATCATTAAAGCAGAAAAATTTATCTTGCACTATACACAATTTTTTTTTGCTATTAGTAGGTATTATCATTGTGTTATTTTTGGGTTGTTACTATTTTTTCATTATTTTTAGTTATTAGATCTTAAGATTACTAATATTTCTCCTGTTGACTTTGAGTAATCAATTTAATTCCTTGTTTCTATATCTCAATCCTTCTCCTGTTACACATAAGAAAATTTGGATCCCTATACTTCCTTCCATTTATCCTCTCTTCCCTCTATCTCCTAAATTCTATAAGCTTTCTCATTAATTTGACCTTGTCAAATGTGTAATATTTACATTTTGTTCTGTGGCCATAATTATATCTTGAAATGCTTACTCTGTAATTTGACTCTAAAATTTGTTAACTACTGAAAAGGATAACACATATTTATACATGATTGTATAACTGTTGTTTAATAAAGAACCAAAGTGGAGTAGGAAATATAATTCTATGCCACTAACCTATATTGCTTGAAAAAGAATTATCAAGTGCCAAGATCAAATAGATTCTCTTTTCTTACTCTTTATTTCACAAAATCATGCTACATTTCAGCTTACTTCATGTTATTTAATTGTAACTTTCCTATACAGCTTTTGCACTTTCTAGAGTTTTAAATTATCTTCATTATTTCTCATTAACAAAAACACATGTATCTTTATTCTCATCACTGTGATCATTCATCTTTGTATTTGCTAAAATACATTCATTTTCTTCTTATAAATATTCTTCTTAAAGTCTTCCGGCTTCCTGCTTTAACATGCAAAAATTAGTTTCTTTTTACTGCTCTACTGAATTAGGAGAATTTTGGGGTTCCTTACCTCTTTTTAGGGTTGATTTTTTCCTTTTGGTGGAGTACCTTCTCAAGTAAATTTTTCAAATGCAGTTCACAGAAGGTTTGGAGAGTATTTGCATAGTCCATTACATATCAGCAAATTAGTTTTTTCTCCTTCATCCCAGTATGATATTATTTTCTTTCTTCAGATTATACATTTTTTATAAGAAGGAACTGTAGATAAGATAGACATGACCCAAAAATAAGATAAATGCACATTTATAGGTCACCCTGTAAGTAAAATGTGCTTATAAAAAGATAAGGTAAGTCACCATAGTGCTTGCAGAAAAAAAAAAAAAAAAGATAAGGGTTGGTCAGTGTTCCATTTGCTTGTTTAGGACCTCAACTTGGTCAAGAACTTTGTATTTTTCTGGCTTAGAGATGGTCTTTTCCTTATTAACATACAAAGACAAGTTAGGATAGGATGGAAGGTATTCCTTATTTTTCCCTTCTGAAACAAACATACACATATACACATACAAATCAGATAGAAGAACCAATAGGGCACATTACATATGTGGCAAGGGGCTGTTTTGTAATTTTTTAAATATATATTTTTTTCTTAGGATCCTGGCTCCTTGTGTCATCACTTTTTTATATAGTATTTATGATTAAAGTGGCAAATTCTGCCCATAAGAGTAGGGGCCTGAGCAAATATCCATCACTGAAGCTTCTTTTATCTGCATTTTAAATGAAAAACCCTGAAGCCTCTCTGAAAATATCATCCAACAACTGTACTCAGTTCTGGTTTAACTCTGCTGTATATCCACCATCTCTTCTTTCTGAATTTCTTCAAGAGATCTTCTAGACCTTGTTAATTCAACGAGTGCTGTATTCTGTAGAGGAATTTACCTTCTTAAGGACTTACTGCACTTCAAAAACCAAAGATCCTGGTTAAGTTTTCGAAACATGACTTTTTCTTTTAAAAAATACCCTAGAATGACCAATGAAGTATCAAAATACTTATTGGTACATTTGATCTAATATTATTATTCAGTAGTTATGCTTATAAAAATTAAAGCACTTTAAAAAGTTCCAAATGTTAGAGAATACAAGTGTTTCACTGTCCATGTACTTGATGCCTCCTTGATTGTCACCTATTCTTTTAGCAAATATTTATTATTTATTATCCACTAAGCAATGTCATTGTCATAGGGATATAACAATAAGCAAGAAAGATCAGGCCAGGTGTGCTGGCTCACGCCTGTAATCCCAGCACTTTGAGAGACCGAGGTGGGTGGATCACCTGAGGTCAGGAGTTTGAGACCAGCCTGGCCAACATGGTGAAACCCCGTCTCTACTAAAAATACCAAACTTAGCTGGGCATGGTGGCATGCACCTGTGGTTCCAGCTACTCAGGAGGCCAAGGCAGGAGAATCGCTTGAATTCGGGAGGCAGAGGTTGCAGTGAGCTGAGATCATACCACTGCACTCCAGCCTGGGTGACATAGCGAGACTCCATCTAAGAAAAAAAAAAAAAAAGAAATATCAAACCCTTGCCTTCATAGAGCTTGTAACTTACTAAGAGTACACAGACAAGTAAACAAGCAATTGTTAATTCTATTGCTAGCTTATTGATATTTTAAATTATATTCCATTTATTTTAATTGCTTTTCTTAATTAAATGTTTTAATTCTCCTGGTGGAGGGATAAAAGAAGAATTTGGTAAAGCAATGATAAAATATTGCATAAGACCGGGTGCAGTGGCTCACGCCTATAATCCTAACATTTTGGGAGGCTGAAGTGGGTGGATCACTTGAGGCCAGGAGTTCAAGACTAGCCTGACCAACATGGTGAAACCCTGTCTCTACTAAAAATACAAAAATTAGCTGGGTGTGATGGCGAGTGCCTGTAATCCCAGCTACTTAGGTGGCTGAGGCGCAAGAATTGCTTGAACCCAGGAGGTGGAGGTTGCAGTGAGCTGTGATCGTGCCACTGCACTCCAACCTGGGTGACAGAGCAAGACTCTGTCTCAAAAATAATTAAAAAATAGAAAAAGTAGTCTATCTAATGAAAAAAAATAGTTCCAACTATAACTTGTACTGTTCTGAAAATAAGCCTAATTCTAAATTCACCATCATTTTGAACAGAAATCGTGTCTATTTTTATGGAAGACGAGAAACAGTTCCTATTCACGACCGCAGTGCTACTGGCAAGTGTTTTTGTTTATTTGATGGAACATCCCAGACTCCTTCAGTAACAGCTTGTTCCCTTGTTCCAAACATCAAAATTAAAGCATGAGTAGAGGCCAGGTGCAGTGGCTCACACCTGTAATCTCAATGCTTTGAAAGGCCAAGGTGGGAGGATTTGCTTGAGGCTAGAAATTCGAGGTTATGGTGAACACCTTGCATTGCATACATACTGCGCCATTGCATTTCAGCCTGGGCTACAGAGGAAGACCCTGTCTCTGAAAACAACAAAAATCAAAGTATGGTAGGACTCATAACAACAGATTTCATTTTTCCCGTTTCCATGATACATTTTGGTAACCTCAATAGCTAGAACAGGATTGGTAAAATCACAATATTGATAGAGAAGGGCTAAAATTTTCCAACCCAGTTGGAGATATTCATAGCTTCCCCTGCTACCCCAACTCCCCCTCCACAAAAGCAACCCAACAAAAGATGACCGTTGTCTTCAGGAATTCTTGCAGGCTTTCCCAGATTAATTCACTTCATCTACCTGGTTCCTTGGCTAACCTACTATCCGCTCTCCTCAACTCTATTCTAAACTTTCCCTTACTTACAAAGCTTTCCCTTATCCAGGACTCAAATCTTGGCTTCCTTTGGCTGATCATCCACAGTTCCTGGGCAGGCACTCCCAATCCTCTACCCAGGTCTGGATCCTGAAAACCCAACTGGAGTCAAAATCATGATCCCCCTGTTCACTTAATTGGACTAAAAAAAAATTTTACATCATAATAATATGACTGAGGAAAGAGTACTGCATAGTCCTTTATAATTACTATTAAAAAATAACTTTGCAGGGTTGGGGGGGGGCTTCAGATTATTTTAGTGCTTTGGGCTGCAGGGGCATAATGATAGGGAATGTAGAAAAGCCTGGGACCCATACTTTGAGGTTGCAAAATCTGGATGAGAAGCAGGGTGAACCTTTTAGGGTAAGGATGAAATGGTAAACACATACACACTCTTTTGTCAACTCCTAGACTTTGTTATGTAGAAATTGTTTGGGTGATAATTGGATCATGAAATGTTTCAAAAAGCTATTTTAGGACAGGAGCCAAAGTGTAGGACAAATGCTGCTTCTTCCGAAGGTTGAAATCAAACCAGGGAGTTGCAGAGAATAATGCTGCATTTCAATTTTTCCCCATCCATTTTAAATTCGACAACACATTGACCTAGGAAAAACACTGAAAAGAGCACAAGGTTAGGTATTTATTTAGTTTCGGTAGACACAGTTATCTTTACACAGATTGAGAATTGTCAGATTCATTGTAGGGAATAAAGTGTAATCAAATTCACAAGGCAGGATGATTTTTCACCCATGAGAGAGCCCATTGGGAATGCCTACATTAAAGGCTTGAGTAAGTGAAACAGGGTTCTGCAAAAGAAATTGAGAAGAAGATGAAAAAGTGGGAGACTGCGGTGTCATAGACATCAAGAGAAAGGGGTCTGAAGATGGAGGGAGAGAGATTCATGAGTGTCCTCTGGACTTACACATTGGGAGATGATTGGTAAGAGGTTTGCATATGGTAGTTTTCAGAGTATTTATGCAAGACATAGAATAAACAGGCTTCTGACTGTGGAATAGGAAAATATGGAGCCTATAAAATGTTACGTACACTGCGATACTCCTCACCTGTGAAGACAGTTATTCTTCAGGATTGGTGGTAATAGTGCCCTTCTTGGTCCACACTTCTTTCCTAGAAAATGAATTCAGAAGATGGTTTGCTGGGATTAGGGATTCATTAAGCATTCATTAAGCATCCACAGCTTTTCTGTCACTGGAGACAACTAGTCTTGTGGTCACCATCAAATATCTGATCTTTTCCTTTTTGTCAATTACAAGTTGATAGTACCTTAAGTCACTTGAGCCCTAAATATTAAAATAGCAACAATATTAAAATCTCAGAAATCTTTTTATTATTCATAAATGTTTCATGTTTAACATTTTAAAAATTACATGTTTTTATTGACTTTTCCTAGAAAGAATTTGAAAAGATAAATTTATTTTCTTTTCTCATAGTATATGATGAATAGATAATTGAAAAGAGATCTTCCAGAAAGAGCAGAAGGAAGTTTCTTCAATGGTAAGGTTTCAAATTATATTGCGTGAATTTTCTGCATGCCATTTTCTCTGTTCTATTAAGCCACTTTTTAGGAATATAATTAGAATTATTAAGAAAGAAAACG
The DNA here is from genome assembly GCF_028885655.2 of Pongo abelii. NCBI lineage: Eukaryota > Metazoa > Chordata > Mammalia > Primates > Hominidae > Pongo > Pongo abelii. The sequence continues at coordinate 85,822,677 of NC_071991.2, read as the reverse complement.
GAAATCAAATCTGTAAAATGTAGGCAGATTTTCAATGCCCAAAACATGTAATAGAAGGCAGCAGAAGGCCAGGCACAGTGGCTGATCTCTGTAATCCCAGTACTCTGGGAGGCGGAAGAGGGAGGATCACTTGAGGCCGGGAGTTCGAGACTAGCCCGGACAATATAGCGAGATTCCATGTCTACAAAAAAATTTAAAAGTTAGCCAGTGTGGTGCCTCACACCTGCAGTCCTAACTACTTGGTAGGCCAAGGTGAGATCACTTAAACTCACTTCAAGACCAGCCTGGGCAACGTAGCAAGACCCCATCACTACAAACAATAAAAAAAATTAACTGGGCATGGTTGCATGTGCCTGTAGTCCCAGCTCCTCAGGAGGCTGAGGTGGGAGGATTGCTTGAGCTCAAGAGTTGGAGGTTGTAGTGAGTTATGATTATGCTACTGCATTTCAGCCTGGGTGACAAAGAGACCCCCATCAACCCTCCCCCGCCACCACCCCCCCCCCCCCCCGCCTGCCCAACCCCTGCCATGAAAAAGGAAGGCAGCAGAAAGTGGAGATATAACAGTTCAGGCTGCCTTTGTTGAAATCTGGGCTTTCCATTTACTAAGTATGCCACGTTAGACAACTAACTTAATCTGTTTGTGCCTTAGTTCCTAATTTGTTAATATTACCTAAAAACAGTGACTAAATTATTGTTTTGGTGACTTTGAGGACAAAATGAGATTTTACAGCTAAAATTTCTAGAACTACCCAGACACTCAGTAAGTCCTTAATAAGTGTCAATTGTTACTACTGTAATCACAGAATCTCAACACTGAAGGCACTTAAAGTTCATCCTACCCAACACCTCTTCCAGTGCTGGAATCCTCTTATCAACATCTATGGCATGTCAAATGATGGACAGCTACGGACTATCCTTTGGATTACAACATAGTTACAAATTTGGCTTTGTGTGTGTATGTGTGTGTGTGCACATTTGCCTTTCAGCAAGGTTAAACATACAGGCATATTTTCACTGCCACCTCCTACATCCACCTGCACAGAAAGGAGGTCCCCAGCTAGAGGCACATTCCATAATTCTATGGCTTCTGAAGGAGTCAGTGCAGGTTAATAGGAGGAAGAGGGAGGAGAACGCAAGTCCTTCCAGAAGCCTACAGAGCCTCCTGGAGAATCTCTAGGGAAGAGACAATATGTATCAGTTTTAAAGTTTAGTAGAGTGACCATGTATCTTCCAAACTGGGCCCATTTTAAGAGTGAAAGGGCCACTATTAAGAATTATGCTAGGAGAGCAGGTGAAAACCAAGGCTGCCCTAGGCAAACAACAGCAAGAAATGATGGTTAACACCCAATGTTGCAAGGGAAATGTGCACATTTATTTGTTGTTGTTGGGATTCGGCATTTATACAAACTTTTTAGAAGACAATCTCTCAGTATCTATTAAAATTTGGGGTTGGCGGGGAGTACTCTTTGACCTGGTAATTCCATTATTCGAGATTTTCCCCACTGACATAAATGATCCTTTTAATGTGATGCTGAATTCAGTTTACTGGTATTTTGTGAAGAATTTTGCACCTATATTCATCAGGGATATTAGCCTGCAATTTTCTTTTCTCATAGTGTCTTTGTCTGGCTTGGGTTTCAGGATAGTACTGGCCTCATTAAATGCATTGAGAAGGATTCCCTTTTCAATTTTTCAGAAGAGTTGAGAAGGATTGGTATTAGTTATTTAAATGGTAGAATTCAGCAGTGAAGCCATGAGATTTTGGGGTTTTCTTTTATGGGAGACCATTTATTAGTGATTCAATCTTGTTACTCATTATTTGTCTGTTCAGATTTTCTATTTCTTAATAATTCAATCTGGGTGTGTTGTATTTGTCTAGGAATGTATTCATTTCTTCTAGGTTATCCCATTTGTTGGTGTATAATTCTTCATAGTATCTCATAATCTTTCATATTTCTGTGGTATCAGTTGTAATGTCTTCTCTTTCATTTCTGATTTTATTTAAGTCTCTGTTTTTTTGTAGTCTATCTAAAGGGTTGACCATTTTGTTTATCTTTTCAAAACACCAACCATTAGTTTTGTTAATTTTTTATTTTAATTTTTTAACTCTTCTTACTATAATAGTATAATTTTCAGTTTTGTTGATTCTTTCTATTGTTTTTCTAGTGTCTATCTTATTTCTGCCCTGATCTTTATTATTTCTTTCCTTCTATTACCTTTGGGCATAGTTTGTTCTTTTTCTAGTTCTTTGATGTGTAACATAAGGTTATTAATTTGAGATCTTTTTTTATGTAGGCATGATTGTTATTAACTTCCGTCTAAGAATTCCTTTTGCTGCATCCCATAAATTTTGGTATATTGTGTTTTTATTTTCATTTGTCTCAATGTACTTTTTGCTTTCCATTTGTTTTCTTTTTTGACCCCTTGGTTGTTCAGAGAATGTTGTTTAATTTCCATGTTTTGGTGAATTTTCCAAATTTTTTCTTGTTATTGATTTCTAGTTTCATACCATCACGATCAGAAAAGATACTTGATATGATTTAAATCTTCTCACATTTGTAAAAACTTGTTTTGTGGCCTAACATATGGTCTATCTTAGATAGTGTTCCGTGTGTGCTGAAGAAGAATGTCAACCAGGTGCAGTGGCTCACATCTGTAATCCCAACACTTTGGGAGGTCAAGGCAGGAGGAACCCTTGGAGCCCAGGAGGTTGAGACTGCAGTGAGCCATGATCATACCACTGTACTCTAGCCTGAGCGACAGAGCAAGACCTTGTAAAAAAAAAAAAAAAAAAAAAAAAGAAGAAGAAGAAGAATATGTATTCTGCTGCCATTGGATAGAACCCTGTGGATATGTCTATTATGTCCATTTGTCCAAAGTGTAGTTCTAGTCTTATGTCTCCTTGTTGATTTTTTTGTCTGGATGTTATGTCCATTGTTGAGAGTGGGTTATTGAAGTCCCCTTCTATTACTGCATTATTGCCTATCTCTTCCTTCAGATCTATTAATATTTATATATTTCACTGAGTGCATGTATATTTATAATTGTTATATCCTCTTGGTGAATGAACCCCCCTCTTTTTTTTTTTTTTTTTTTTTTTGAGACGGAGTTTTGCTCTGTTGCCCAGACTAGAGTGCAGTGGCATGATCTCGGCTCACTGCAAGCTTCGCCTCCCGGGTTCTTGCCATTCTCCTGCCTCAGCCTCCTGAGTAGCTGGGACTACAGGCACCCGCCACCACGCCTGGCTAATTTTTTGTATTTTTAGTAGAGATGGGGTTTCACTGTGTTAGCCAGGATGGTCTCGATCTCCGGACCTCATGAGAACCCCTTTATTACTATATTATAACCATAAAATGGTAGCAGTAGGTTCTTACCTATCAATAATCACTTTGAATGTAAATAGGTTAAATTCTCCAATGAAAAAAAGGGGCTGAACAGATTAAAAAATAAGATCCAACTATATGCTGCCTGTAGGAGACTCTCTTCATCATCTTTAAGGACACACATAAACTGAGAGTGAAGAGATGGAAGAAGACATTCAACACAAATTGAAACCAAAAGAGAGCAGGGGTAGCTATACTTACATCAAACAAAATAGACTTTAAGTCCAAAACTATAAAAAGAGACAAAGAATGTCATTATATAATGAAAACTACACCAACACAATTTATTATGAAAGCCTTTTTTACACCAGTGATATAAGATGAAACTTTTTTCATAAATTTCCATTCACATTTGAGTATATTTTTGTGCATCTGTTCACTGCTGTTGGTCTATCTGGATAATAGTTTCCTAATACCGTAATGTTTTAATTATGGAGGATATATAAGCTATTTTAATACTGGTAATGGCATTTAACTTCTCTCCACTTCTTTTTACTCTTTCTGTTTCCTTTTAAAAATTTTTTTAAATTTTCATTTCTTTGAGACAGGGTCTCGCTCTATCAGCCAGGCTGGGGTGCGGTGGCATGATCATGGCTCACTGTAGCCTCCACCTCCTGGGCTCAATTAATCCTCTGGCCTAAGCCTCTCAAGTATCCAAGCCTACAGATGCTCACTACCGTGCCTGGCTAACTTTTGTGATTTTTGTAGCGGTGGGATTTCACTATATTGCCCAGGCTGGTCTCGAACCTCCGGGCTCAAGCAATCCACCCACCTCAGCGTCCCAAAGTGCTGGAATTACAGGCATGAGCCACTGCACATGGCCCTTTTTAACAATTTTTATGTTTAAGCAGAATAAAGATGAGTTATTTATTTTAACTTGTGCCAATGCTAGGAATTTCACAAAATTAAACATTTGGCTCTGGAAAAGATAATGAGTCTAGAGCTTGCAGAGGTACCGCATGCAATGGAAATTCACAAATCTACTATAGTTTTGTTTGATTTGTTTCATCTTAGTTTCCTTTCTCCTCTTTCTTTCTCTTTTAATTTTTTATCTTCTTATGTGTCCTTGTTTTCTAACTTTTGTACCAGAACATTTCATTTTGAATCAAGATGGTATTGTAGGGGGACAGTGTAACTGCAGAACAGCATTCACTCTACAATTGGCCACATAATAATCATATAAAGACTTTTAAATGCATAATGTAAAAAGGTACAATTTTAAATGTTTTTTGATCAGTGTTCTTTATTTTTTTATTTTTTTAAGACAGAGTCTTGCTCTGTTGCCGAGGCTGGAATGCAATGGCCTGATCTTGGCTCACTGCAACTTCTGCCTCCTGGGTTCAAGTGATTCTCCTGCCTCAGGCTCCAGAGTAGCTGGAACTACAGGCGCGTGCAAGCATGCCTGGCTAATTTTTGTGTTTTTAGTAGAAATGGGTTTCATCATGTTGGCCAGGCTGGTCTTGAACTCCTCACCTCAAGTGATCCGCATGCCTCAGCCTCCCAAAATGCTGGGATTACAGGCATGAGCCACTGCACCTGGCCAGGGTTCTTTTAAAAATAAAACTGTAAAACATTAAAAACAATTAGTCCTCACTGGGTGCAGTGGCTCAGGCCTACAATCCCAGCACTTTGGAAGGCCAAGGGGGGCAGATCACTTGAGATCAGGAGTTCAAGACTAGCCTGGGCAACATGGTGAAACCCCATCTCTACTAAAAGTCAAAAAATTAGCCGGACTTGGTGGTGTGTGCCTGTAGTCCCAGCTACTTGGAGGCTGAGATGGGAGGATCACCTGAGCCTGGGGAGGTCGAGGCTGTGGTGAGCTAAGATTGTGCCACTGTACTCCAGCCTAGGCGACAGAGGGAGACTCTGTCTCAGGTACAAACAAACAAAACAAACAATTCATCCTGATAATCCAAAACTACCTTCTATAAGGGGATATTTTGAAAGGTTAGAATAAGGCATTGAAACACACTAGCACAAACTTTATAAAAGAATAGATGTAACCATCTCACTCTATTGTGAGAAAAGGAATTGATTCAGGAATGTGAGAAAACAAGACAGTGAGGAGGAAGGAATAAAGAGCTAGAAAGGCTGGGTTTGGGGGAGAATGGGATGAGAGAAAGAGTTTGAAGAGAACAGCTGTCTTAAGTTGGGATCCCCAAGAACTAGGCTCCAAGGCAGAGACTTGCCTGCAGGAGTTAATTGGGGAATTCCCTCAGGAGTAACACATGTAAGGGACAGAGAGAAGCAGACTTGGGTAGAAGGAACAATTAGTGTCATGTAGTCACAAGAGAGGCCTCAGTCAATCTTATGGGGCACTCTGGAACTGGGATTTCCTTTTAGAATTGTCCCAAATTATGGCCCAAATCCCAATATCAACCATCATTAGATGTGGGAGGCCCTCCAAAAGGAGATTTAACCTCAAGTGAGGTGGCTGGCTGCATTGGCTAGGGCAATTTCCAAAGAGGGCCTGGTGTCTAGAGGTATGAGTACCTTGTTCCTGAAAGGAACATCTGTGCAGCACACCATAGCATTCACCACAACATCTGTCATTGATTTAGGGGAATATTGAGAGTAATGATTCTGGGAAGAAGGGTTTCGAAATGTTCAGTGATTCATTAAGAACATACTCCTCCTTTACCTCCTTAGCATTTTCTTTAGACCCTAAGTAAACATTTAAATTTATTTCAATTATATATTTTCATTGTTTTTGAATTGATTTTACTTTGGATTGACCCAAAGCCGAGACTGGGCCACATATGACCACTTTTAAATTTAGGTTAAGTGAATTTTGGAATGAAATTAACTGTGATAGTAACTGAAAAAGGAAAGATACATAAACATAATATTTACTAGAAAAAGGAGATATAGGCAGGTTTGGTTCCAGAATGCTGCAATACAGCAAATATCACATTAAAGCTAGTCATACATTTTTTTTTGTTTTGCAGTGCATATAAAAATTATGTTTACACTATACTGTAGTCTATTAAGTGTACAACAATATTATGTCTAAAAAACAACGTACATACCTTTATTAAAATACATGGCCAGACATAGTAGCTTATACCTGTAATCCCAGAACTTTTGGAAGCGAGGTGGGAGGGCGACTTGAGACCAGGAGTTTGAGACCAACCTGTGCAACATAGCGAGACCTCATTTCTACAGAAACATTTAAAACATTAGCTAGACATGGTGGTGTGCACCTGTGGTACTAGCTACTTGGGAGGCTGGGGTGAGAGGATCACTTGAGCCCAGGAGTTTGAGGCTGCAGTGAGCTCTGATCCTCCACAGCACTACAGCCTGGGTATCAGAGTGAGACCTTGTCTCAAGAAACCCCCACAAAACTTTATCGTTAAAAAATGCTAACAATCATCTGAACATTCAGAAAGTCACAACATTTTTTCTAGTGAGGGTCTTCTGTTGGTGTTGATGGTTGCTGCCTGATCAGCGTGTTGGTTGCTGAAGTTTGGGTTTGTTGTGGCAAAGAGGTTTGCCACATGATTCATTCTTCCTTTCATGAAAGATTTCTTTGCAGCGTGTGATGCTGTTTGATGGCATTTTGCCCACAGTAAAACTTCTTTCAAAATTGTAATCAATTCCCTCACACCATGATGTTGGTTTATCAATTACATTTATGTAATATTCTAAACCCTTTGTAGTCATTTCAACAATGTTCACAGCATCTTCACCAGAAGTAGATTCCATTTTAAGAAACTACTTTCTTTGCTCATCCATAACAAGTGGCTCCTCATCCATTCAAGTTTTATCATGTGATTGCAGCAATTCAGTCACATCTTCAGGCTCCACTTCAAATTCTAATCTCTTGCTATTTCCACCACATCTGCAGTGACTTCTTCCAGTGAAGTTCTTCTCTCCAAGTGATAATCCCACCTCAAATGATCCTCAGGTGATCCTCCCACCGCAGCTTCCCAAGTAGCTGGGATTACAGGCATGTGCCACCACATCAGTCTTCACTGAAGTCTTGAATCTTTTCAAAGTCATCCATTAGAGTTGGAATAAACTTCTTCCAAACTCCTGTTAATGTTGATATTTTGACATCCTCCCATGAATCATGAATGTTTTTAATGGCATCTATAATGGTGGATTCTTTCCAGAAGGTTTTCAATTTACTTTACCCAGATCCATCAGAGGAATCGCTATTTATGACAACTATAGCCTTAGGAAATGTATTTCTTAAATAAGACTTGAAAGTGAAAATGACTTCTTCATCCATGGGCTACAGAATGGATGTTGTCTTAGCAGGCATGAAAACATTATTAATCTTTGTGTACATCTCCATCAGAGCTCTTGCATGACCAGGCGCATTGTCAATGAGCATTAACATTTTGAAAGGAATCTTTTTTCTGAGTAGTAAGCCTCAACAGTGGGCTTAATATATTCAGTGAGCCATTCTGTATACAGATGTGCTATCATCTAGGCTTTGGCAATCCATTTATAGAGTGCGGGCAAGTAGATTTAGCATAATTCTTAAGTGTCCTTAGCTTTTTGGAATAGTAAGTGAGCATTGGCTTCAACTTAAAGTCACGAGTTCCATTAACCCCTAAGAAGAAAATCAGCCTGTCCTTTTGAAGTTTTGAAGCCAGGCATTGACTTTTTCCTTTCCGACCATGATAGCCCTGGATGGCACCTTTTTCCAACAGAAGGGTGCTTTGTTTATATTGAGAATCTATTTTTTAGTGTAGCCACCTTCATCAATGATCTTAGGTAGATCTTCTGGATAACTTGCTAAGGCTTCTACATTAGCACTTGCTGCTTCACCTTGCACTTTTATGTTATGGAGACGGCTTCTTTCCTTCAACTTCATGAACCAGTCTCTGCTAGATTCCAACGTTTCTTCTGCAGCTTCCTTGCCTCTCTCAGCCTTCATAGAATTGAAGAGAGTTAGGGCCTTGCTGTGTGTTAGACTTTGACTTAAAGGAATTTTGTGGCTGGTTTGATCTTCCATCCAAACTACTAAAACTTTTTCCATATCAGCAATAAGGCTATTTTGCTCTTTCATCATTTTTGGGTTCACTGGAATAGCAGTTTTAATTTCCTTCAAGGATTTCTTCCTTTGCATTTACAATTTGGCTGTTTGGCACAAGAGGCCCAGCTTTCAGCCTATCTTGGCTTTTGGCATGCCTTCCTCACTAAGTTTAATCATTTCTAGCTTTTGATTGAAAGTGAGAGATGTGCAACTCTTCCTTTCACTTGAACACTTAGAGGTCATTGTCAGGTTATTAACTGGCCTCATTTCAATATTGCTGGTCTTACTGAACAGGGAGGCCTGAGAAGAGAAAGATTGGGGAACGGCCAGTCAGTGGAGCAGTCAGAACACATACAACATGTATTGATTAAGTCCACTGTCTCCTATGGGTGCAGTTTGTGGCACCCCCATAACAATTACAATAGTAACATCAAAGATCACCATCATGGATCACCGTAATAGATATAACAATAATGAACAACTTTGAAATATTGTGAGGATTACCAAAATGTGATAGAGACACAAAGTGAGCACATACTATTGGAAAAATGGTGCCGACACATTTGCCTGACACCAAGTTGCCATAAACCTTAAATTTGTAAAAAGCACAATATTTGTGAGGTACGCTAAAGTGAAGTGCAATAAAATAAGATATGCCTATAATTGAAAAATGGGATGGTTTGGTGAAGTAGAAAAAAAGTACATCTGCCAGGCGTGGTGGCTCAAACCTTTAATCCCAGCATTTTGGGAGGCTGGGGCAGGTGGATCACGAGGTCAGGAGTTCAAGAGCAACCTGGCCAAGATGGTGAAACCTTATCTGTACTAAAAATACAAAATAATTAGCTGGGCATGGTGGTGGGTGCCTGTAATCTCAGCTACTCGGGAGGCTGAGGCAGAGAATTGCTTGAACCTGGGAAGTGGAGGTTGCAGTGAGCCAAGATTGCGCCACTGTACTCCAGCCCGGGCGACAGAGTGAGACTCCATCTCAAGAGAAAAAAAAAAAAAGCACATCTAATGGTACAGAGTGGGATAGAGTAGAAGGTTATATCAGAGAGTATAATTTTCACCTAGAACAGTAAGAGATAAGTTTAAATCAAGGATTGGCAAACTTTCTTTATAAAGCTCCAGGTAGTAAGTATTTTAGGCTTTTGGGGCCTCATAATCCCTGTCACAACTACTTTGCTGTTGTGGTATGAAAACAGCTATAGACCATACATAAATGAATGTATGTGGCTGTGTTTCGATAAATTTTTATTTACAAAAACATGCAGAGAGCCAGATTTGGTCTGGGAGTCATAATTTGTGGACCTGTTGGTTTAGATGATCAGAAAGATCACTAAATGGCTTGGAAGGGTCTACCTAACTTGTTTCACGGACTTGCAACAGATTTTTAAAAGATATCAAATAAAACAGCCAAAAGAAGATATAAAGGGAAAGCTAGAATAAAGTAGCCCTATGAAACCCACAACCCCATCACTTTTGTCTCATGGCTGATTATGTGTGCACAGTCTTCCTTTTCATGATTTATTAATCTTGCCATGCTTGACATTTATATTCTTACTTCAGAAATACTCAGGGTTGTTTGTTTGTTTGTTTGGTAGAAACAACAATTAATCCAACAAACATAGGCCACACTAATAAACCCCACATGGTTTTGCCAAACACATCATAAGACTTAGCTAATCTCATGCTAGCAGCAACCCAAAAGGAAAAGATTTGACTTCTGAAACACATGTGGCAGGGAGAGTGGTCTCTCCAGTTAATTTGTGTGTTTTTGACAAATCTTTTACACTGTATACTGCATTATGCACCCATTCAATAAGAACATATTTGATAGTTTTCCTGTTTTGAAATTTTTGTGATAACTTTTAACCATATTTGAAAAGGGTATTCAATGCCTTTTCAGAAAAAGGCAATAATATTTTCTACATCCAACTTGCTGCCCAGCCAAATCCACAAACATGGATGTTAGTAGGGAAAGCTTTTGTTGGACTGCAGGTGAGATGAGATGATTCTTAACCATCATGATTGTACAACCAATAGGAATTTACTCTGACATTTTGTTTACTTTTACAATTTGGATGCCCAAATAATTAAAAAGGTAGAATTAAAGAGAAGCCTTTATGTCTCTTGGCTGTCTTTTGGTAAACATATGCTGTTAAATTACATACTAAGCAGGCCAGAGCCTAATGAACAAATTGTGACGGAAAATCATAGAGAAAGACTTAACCTACTGTTTCCTGCTGGTAGGGGAGAGTGTCAGTTAAGAGTGAGTATGAGTGGCAGAATGACAATAGCTTTGTTAACCTCACTGTAGATTAGATGATTGTTGCCTGAAATGTCAGTTCCTGGTTGGCTGTAAGAAAATGCCTGTTTCTCATTTCACTCATCAGCTTTTCTCCCTTCATTTAAATGGTAATTACACACTTACAATGCACTGCAAGTATCTCTAGTTTTACTGAGTCCTCTGGGAGCTCTAGAAACCCTAGCACTTTCATAATGAGGGATACTTTTTTGGAGTTATTTTTTTGCTTGGGAAGATTTTGGTTCTATTAAATTTTTTTTCTATTTTCATTTGCACTTTTTTTTTCACTGAAAACCAATACAATTTTTTCCAACTAAATAGGGAGCACTGGTAAAATTGAATAATGACATTCAAGTCATGTAATTTTCAATTACATTTATATCTTAAGTATTTTAATTACCTTGGTAGTTACTGCATACATGCCAGTTTGGTATTGAGTGCTATTTTCTCATAAATAAGTCAAATTAATTTCCATTAATTCTTCCCCCATTTTTTCCCTTTTAAAAATTGTATTCTTAGGCTGGGCTTGGGGACTCACACCTATAAACCCAGCACTTTGGGAGGCTAACAAGGGAGGACTACTTGAGCTCAGAAGTTCAAAACCAATCTGAGCAACATGATGAGACCCTGTCTCTACTAAAAAAAATTTTTTTAATTAGCTGGGTGTGGTAGCATGCACCTATAGTCCTAGCTACTTGGGAGGCTGAGGCAGGAGGATGGCTTGAGTTGAAGAGATGAAGGCTGCAGTGAGCTATGATTATGCCACTGCACTCTAGCCTGGGTGACAGAGCGAGACCCTGTCTCAAAAAAAGTTATATTCTTATTTTAAAATCTAATGGGTAATTCTAATCCTTCATCTTTCCTTTCTTCTTTCTGCTTTGTGTGCATTGCATTAAGTTCAAGATTCATTTTGGTATTCTGTATCAGTAACTACTTATTTCTCTTGGTGTGGTAGTTTTTACTGATCTTCTAGAAGTTTCAGGCAAAACTTAATGGTCTGGTGAAATTAACAATGACCAGTACAAAATATGGATCACTCGATATATTCCTGACCTATTGTTTGTATAAACAATTTTTATTCTTTCAATATCAAGATCACTTTGATGTAAAACTTCATCAAATTCTTGGGAGGACCAGCACTTTTTTTTGGCGAAGTTAGTTATAATAATTAGGCAGTCAATGTATAAAGACAAAAGGTGATCAAAATACAGTATAGGGATAACATTTTTTTCTGTAAGTGTACGTAGTGATGATTTCTCTGAAAAGCTATCTAAGTAAAATAAAACCACATAAATGAAACCCTGATAATAGTAAGGGCAATGCATTTTTCTCAAGGGACTTCTCCTAAAATGTGACAAGCATTTTTGAGGAGTAGGGGTGGAGTGGGCAGGAGGCTTCTGGAGTTAGACTCAAAGTTGCATCTGGAGTTTACTAGCTGTGAAACCTAAGGTAAATTGTTTAACATCTCTGAGACTTGATTACCTCATCTGGAATACAGGAAAAATAATAACCATTTTTCAAGGAAGCTTAGGAATAATTTAGGAAAAAGTCCTAGAATATAATACACAATCACTAAATGGTGATTCTTGGGCTCTCGGGCAAGGGAAGGAGCCAGGCAAGATAGGGCCATGAAGCAGAAGGAGCTCAATCTCAGGGCCAGAAATATCTTGGATTCTCATTTCTGCCCCAACAGTTTTTCACTGTTTAACACTAAGCAAATTATTTAAATGACTTAAGTATTTCTGTATAAAAGGAAACAATGCTACAAAAGTTGTGTGAGATGTAATTTAAATACTATGTATAAAGCACTTTTTACAGTACCTGACACATAGTAGATGCTCAATAAATGGTTATATTATTACCTATTATGAGCCTATTATGTCACTGTAATTCTAGAGGCACTGTGAGAACATAAAGAGGAACTTTACAGGGTACCATAAGGCACTTGAGATCTTTCAAGGAAGACAAGCCCTTGAGATAAGTATAAGTTTAGATACTATAAAATATCAGACTGGGCGCAGTAGCTCACACCTGTAATCCTAGTACTTTGGGAGGCTGAGGCGGGTGAATAGCCTGAGCTCAGGAGTTCAAGATCAGCCTGGACAACATGATGAAACCCTGTCTCTACCAAAAAAATACAAAAAAAATTTAGCCAGGCATGGTGGTGGCGCACGCCTGTAGTCCCAGTGACTCGGGGAGCTGAGGTGGGACGATTGCTTCAGCAAAAGAGGCAGAGGTTGCAGTGAGCTGAGATTGCGCCACTGCCTCCAGTCTGGGCAACAGTGAGAACTCGTCTCAAAAAAGAAAAAAAAAAAAGAAAAGAAAAAATATTTCTACAGTAAGTTCCATGTTAGGCAACTAAGAGTTGAGTTAAAGCCTAAAGAACTCATGTAGTACATGGAGATCAAATAAGGCTTAATGGAGGTATCATGGTCTCCCAGCTGAGCTTCAAGAATGGACAGTTTATCAATAGGCAGATTGGAGCTGCTAGGGGAGGAAATTTTCAGGGGAGGACATTTTCGGGGGAGGAAGCAGAATAAACAGTAGACATGAAGGTGAAAAAGCACAGATTATACCTGAGCAATAGTAAATAAATTCTACTATTCACTTACAGCATAAGGAACAGGTAAGGTGAGAACATAACAGCCGACACTTACTGGGCATTTATAATATTCTGGGCACTGTTCTAAGGACTTTACATGCGTTAACTCATTGAAACCTTACAACAATCGCTTGAGGTAAATCCTAATATTAGTTGTACTTTAAGACAAGGAAACTAAGCCTTTATATTGCCTTTATGTGAGATAGACAATGGTGCCACTTATTTTGAGCCTGTAGAAGCCCTGTGCTGAAACATAGTGTGGTGAATGGTATGTGGACTATGCTTCCACACTCACTCATCCCTCAGCCAGCCTTGTGCTGGGACCCTTAGCCTAGACAGGTGTGCGCAGTGGCCCTGCTCAATGTCGCACAGGTGAGGTGAGCAATCTGGCTTCAGAGGCTGAGCTTTCAATCATGACACTGTGATGAGAAAGGCACTTGGGCCTTATTTGTGGGGAATCTTGAAATCTCCACATAGGGATATGAACTTTATTTTAAAGGTGACAGGGAAATATAGCCTTTATTTTGAAGGAATGTGAAGGCTTTTTTTTTTTTTTTTTGGAGGGGCGGACAATAGCATAATCAGATTTGTAAGGAAACATACCTTGATGGTGTTACTGGGGGGATGGGGAAGTGGGTTGGATGGGTGCTTTAAAGAAGGAAAGATTCAGGCAGAAAAACCAGTCAGGAGGAGACTGATAGGCATTAAATTGAGCACAGATGAGAGCCCAAACAAAGGTGGTAGCACTGGAAACTGGGAAGAAGTGACAGACTTGAATGACATTCAAGTTAGAATTGGCAAGTCCTGGTGATCATTTAGAAGTAGGGGGTGAAAAAGGGTCCCTGGAAGAGACCCCAAAGTCTCCACTGTGGGTGGCTGGAAGATAGGGATGCTGTTAATATAAAGGAGGAAAACAGGGGGAAGGGCAAGAAGGTTTTGGTGAGAAGGATGAAGTCTGCATGTTGAATTTGTAGTGATAGCAAGACATGCATGTAGTAACTCCAACCAGAAGTTGGAATTGTGAATCTGGAGCTGGGGATATTTGTGCTGGAGACCTAGTGAGGAAACAGTTTACAAACATGAAGCCAGGGGTGTGGGTGAGAGTGACTGTGGAGTGGACCCTTCAAGATAGCCTTAATATAAAGTGTGGATAGAGGTTGTGATTTCCCCCAATAAGCTGGAGGCGGGGGACTCACAGGGCAAGTGGGCTGGGACACACAGTGCTGAGGTGCAGTATAAGGGTGGTCAGGAGCACCAAATGCAGAGTGCAAGCAAACGTTGTTCATATGCATAACCTATTAATATTTGTAAACTACAGTAATGCTTTTAAAATCTTAGGATGTTTCAAGGTACTAAGAAGCATTTCACTAAATAATAGGTCCTATGGTAGCTGAAAATAGATTGTAGCTTTCCAAAGTGCCTTGAATTGCAGGATGCATTTTACATACTAAGAGAAGAATCATATATACCATAAATGTTTTCATTTACAAGATAGTGGCTACCTGGAACATCATGTGGAGACATCATCTGAGCAATGAATGCCCAGGCTCAGTGGGAAGGAGCACTGGGATCTGTAGCAATATCTGCCCTGTGTGGAAGGGTGGGGACCACTGTGCCTAAATTGGCTTTCCCTCAATTAAATGCTTTCCAAGGTACTGTTAAAATTAAATTTCTATGATTGTCAGTGCCTAGTTTATCACACATATTTACATACTATCCAAAAAGAAAAAACAAAAGAAAAAAAGGTACAAATTGACTCCTTATAATTTTATGGTAGCACAGCTCTGCAGTAGCCTAGATTTATGAAATGATGCTAAATGTCAGGCTCTCTAGAGTGAATGAATGAAAAGAATGATATGCCTTCAATAGGATAAATAAGGGAGAATCATGTACACACCTTTAACTCAGCCCTTTCTTAATACGAGCTTTATTTGTGTGTGTGTATGCACGCACATGCATGCATGTATGTTTGTCTGTGTCTGTGTGTGTGTCTTTAGTTGTTTGGGACTTTGGATAAATATTCTAATGGAAGTATGGTAGGAATGTGTGAAGAAAATTGAAGGTAATTGCTTCTTACTGAAAGAGGAAGAAAAGTTTTTGAAGTTTCTCCAGTTCAAGAACTTTTATTGTAGAAAGCCACTGGCAGGCAATGTAAAAAAGCAAATGCTGTGTGAAATTATTCACCGAGGAGATGGTAACCATATCAATAAAGTTTTGGAGGAGACTTTCCACTGTTCTATGTAAATAACTGTGTTGCAGCTTTTGTTTTATGAGTACTCATTATCATAGAAATTTACTGTTTTTAGTCTTGAAAACGTGGTGCCTAAAAACTTGGAAAATACCACTGTAATTAAATATCTATTGGAGTTAACTTTGGAATACCGTAATTTTGTTTTGCAGACATTGGAGCTATAATCTTTTGTATTTCTTCTATTTACTCTGTTGTCAGAACTTGCACCAGTCATCATCTCTGTGACAATACAAGCCCCTTGAGGGCAAGGACAGTATATTTTTTTGTAATCACTGTGCCATTGGCACCACCTGGTATAGTGTCTGGCCTCTCTTTAGTCTCCTCTAACTTTTCTTCTTCTTGTCCACTGATGTTTTCAAGAGTCAACTTTCATAACCCCTTTTAGGAAAGTGTAAGATATAGTGCCTGCCATCAAAAAACTTAAAATCTAGTTGCTGAGAGGATAGCCCCCAGAAACAGATAATAAACAAATGTTACTAATAACTTAGAGAACAGATATACTGTAATTTTCACAGTAATTTTTAAACCTTGATTGCATCTTTATTCC
This sequence comes from Pongo abelii, assembly GCF_028885655.2. Classification (NCBI taxonomy): domain Eukaryota; kingdom Metazoa; phylum Chordata; class Mammalia; order Primates; family Hominidae; genus Pongo; species Pongo abelii. The sequence continues at coordinate 85,806,602 of NC_071991.2, read as the reverse complement.
CTTTTTAGCCACGGCTAAATTCCTTAGTGATATAGGAAAGGACTTTCACAATTTGGGCTCAAGAGATAGAACAATGGATAATGACCCTGCCATTACTATTTTCTGTGCACAGTTAATATCTCTTTTTCCTGTATGGTTGGTCTCACCATTTTCTTTCTGATAAGAGGCTCTTGCACCAATTCCAGGTATTTATTTATAATGTAGTTAAAACTCTTAACTTTTTTCCAAGGTTATTTCCACTGCCATCTCCAAACAATTTTTGCTGGTTTTCCTTAAGCAGATGTTGTCTCTTTCCTCTGAATTGCCAGCTCGCTTTACTTTTCCCTCTCTCCTCATACTCATCTTAAGAGGGAAATTGTGTGTTACTCAATAGAGTATAGAATCCCAGCTCTATCACTTACTGCTTGTGATATCTTGGGCATATTATTAACCTTTCTATGTCTCGGTTTCTTCATATGTAAAATAGGGATTAAAAATAATTGGTTGTTCACATGGTTGTGGTGATACAATGAGATAACATATTGCTACAGATCACTGTGCTCCTTCCACTCAGCCTGGGCATTGCTCAGAATACTTCTCTATATGATACTTTGCACATAATAAACACTCAGTAAATAGCAGCTGCAATAGCAGCACCTTATAGTTCTTGACATAGAGTCGTTATACATGTTGAGTTGAATAGTAATGATAACATTGAGTAAGTGACAAGATTATTTTTCTCTGGATCAGATAAGAATAAAGGGAGTTGGAAAAAGATAGCTCCAAGTAGAATGGAGTTGATTAAATAAACATTTATTGAGCTTTTGCCTTGTGCCAGGCATTGGGAATATAAGTTGTACAACACAGGCAATGCTCTCTGCCCTTGTGGAGCTTATATTCCCAGGTGGATACAAAAAAAAAGTGAAGAGAAAAGCCAATAATTTAAAATTGTGGCACTGCTGGGAAGAAAAGAAGGGACTAAAATTAGGGGAAATAAGGGTGGAGAACGTACTTGCAATAACTAAGAAAGGCCTATTTATTGAAGGAGTAGGGTTTCAGCAAAGACCAAAATAGAATAAGGAGTCAGCTAGAAGACAAGTGGGAGAAGGGATGAACTGGGTGGAGGCTCCAAGGTCAGACAGAGCTTGGGGTGTTAGAGAAACTGGAAGTTCTTTGTGGCTATAGAAATATTCAGGGATAAGATTACGTCAGGATCTATTGGCCGTTATAAAGAGTTGGGGTTGCAGTAGACTGACTGAGAGGTGTGATGCTCAGCTGAGCTTAAGATTATAAAAATGAGGAGAAATATTTGGAAGTAGACATTTGAGATGGAAGAGCAAAGACATGGGGTTGTGACTAATAATAGTGTCAAGGAAGACAAGAAATAGTCTGTTGAAGTGGAGGAGTTGCACTGGGGAATAAGAGAAACAATTGTCTTTTGGACGATATTATTCTACAGAACAGCTGCTGCTTTACAGTAACAGACTTTGACAGGACTTTTTTTCTTAGCAGATGAAAAGTTGAACTGATATGGTGACCTTTTGGAATAGATGGTTTCTTTACTGCCAAGTTGAACCCTTTCTGGGAATATTTGTGCTGAGTGAGCTTTCTAACCTTAGTGCAGGGTGAGTCAATGAGATCCTTCATGAACATTCCCTTTCATGTTGGCAGAAGGAAATAAATCATTTATGTTAGTTTGGGTAATTGAAGAAGTTTTTCATTTCCAATTTACTCTGGTGTATGTGACTAATTTAAGTTGATAATCATTAACCATGTACAGCTTTTCAAGGGATGAATCAGGAGTTGGAAAACATTACATTTCTGTAAAAATTGGTGTAACGGCCTTGAACTTAAGCTTTCTAGTTTGAATGTGAAACTTGAGGGTTAGCACTGTATTGTATTTCCAATAATGAATGTGTCTTTTTTCTTTCAGGCTTCCTTCAGGATTTTAATCATCCTTACAGCCTCTTTGAGAATGATTGAACTTCCAAATTCCCTAAAGTTAAAATTTTAAATTCTATTAAACATTTTTTCGAGTATTTCATTACTTTTACATTATGACTTGTACAGTAATATGAGATCATAAGGGTTGAAAAATATCTTCAAATAAGATTTTATAGTTAAAACTTTTTTGACTTTTCAAAAGTTCTTCCTAGCTCATTTCATAATCTTCAAATGTAGATTCTCTTTGAACATAAAGTGGTATAAATATAGAATGTTCAGGCACCTGACGTATAAATTTACATATGGTTTGAAGATTGGAGGGTATACCCTGTGATAGTTTCTGACATTGTTATTTTCTCATCAGTGTTACCAGACAGTAAATAAGTACTTCAGTTCTGCTGGGGGAGGTGGCTCACGCCTGTAATCCCAGCATTTTGGGAGGCCGAGGTGGGCAGATCACGTGGTCAGGAGTTTGAAACCAGCCTGGCCAACATTGTGAAACCCTGTCTCTACTAAAAATATAAAAATTAGCTGGGCATGGTGGCACATGCCTGTAATCCCAGCTACTCAGGAGGCTGAGGCAGGAGAATTGCTTGAACCTGGGAGGTGGAGGATGCAGTGAGCCGAGATTGTGCCACTGCACTCCAGCCTGGGTGACAGAGCAAGACTCCATCTCGGAAAAAAAAAAAAATCAATTATAATTTTGTTTACATGTATTATTACACAAAATGGTCCATTATTCAGAAGCCTCCCATTTGAGGTGATGATTGATATCCGAATCTTTTGATGAAATCTTGATTGAACTGATGATAATATGTTTTTAAAATATATAGATGTTTTTATTTCCCAAATAAAAGAAATAAAGACTCTTTACAATTTAAGGAGAATATTAGAGAATTTTTAAAATAGGTCAGGCGCAGTGGCTCACGCCTGTAATCTCAGCACTTTGGGAGGCTGAGGCAGGCAGATCACTTGAGGTCAGGAGTTCAAGACCAGCCTGGCCAACATGGTGAAACTCCATCTCTACTAAAACTACAAAAATCAGCCAGGTGTGGTGGTAGGTGCCTGTAGTCCCAGCTACCCGGGAAGCTGAGGCAGGAGAATCACTTGAACCTGCAAGGTGGAGGTTACAGTGAGCCAGGATCCCACTGCTGCACTCCAGCCTGGGCGACAGAGCAAGACTCCGTCTCAAAGAAACAAACAAAAAATAAAAAATAAAATAAAATTATGCCAGACTTGTTTCAATATCAATAGTTCTTCATTAAAATTCAGTAATGTTCTTATACATTCATTAATAATTGTTTCACCAACTTCTTTTTCATAACTTCCACTTGTCAGGCAAAATTTGGAAGAAGAAAGTATAAATGTATATTTGATATTTTTGCTATTTGCAATACTTTGATATAAAATAAACATGACTTCAGGTGAGCTTGAGCGTACAGGGCATGTGATATTAAAAATTGTAAGAAAAAAAGTGATCCACTTTCACAGTGGTGGTGAATGAAGCTGGATTTTATATATATTAAAAGTATTCCTTAAAGATATCAAGGCTGGAATTGCTTGAGCTAGGAAAAACTAAATTTTTCTGTTTGTAACTCCAGCAAGACAGATCTTACATTGGATCACAGATTGATTTCTCTGCTAGGCAGAAATTTTGACTTTGGTTAAGGAACTGAAATAGCAATGTGGAAATAAGTAAGCTCTTTTATTCCACCAGAATCTCAGAACTTCCTCTGCCTTTGCCCCCATTAAATAAGGCCATCTAGACAACTGAGTTTGTTTCTCCTGTCTTGAGTTTCCCTTGGTTGTTTCTGGGAGTTCGTCCTCACTTAAGAGTGGATGCTGAACCTCACTGTGAATGGAGGATGTCTTATAGTACTCTCAGTTTGCCTTTATGGTTATCTTGGTGATAGTTTTTTTCAGTAACATTCTTAGGGGATATGCATGCTGGGTAAATCATTCTGTCTCATTTGTCTGTTGGAAATACAGTTCTGGCACTAAGATATGGTGAGCAGACAGATGGAGGCCACAACGTTCAAGCTTTATTAAACTTGCCACAGGCTAGAGCTTTAATCTCCTAATTCTAGATAAAGGTGGGATGCTTATATGTAGAAAAATTAGGAAGAATAACTGGAGGTTGTACTTACTTTGACTCTTCATAAGATTACCAGCCAGGAGCAGTGGCTCACGCCTGTAATCCCAGCACTTTGGGAGGCCTAGGTGGGAGGATTGCTTGAGGCCTGTTGTTTAAGACCAACCTGGGCAACAAAGTGAGGCCCCTTGAAATGTATATACAAAAAAAAAAAAAAGGTCATTGCTAGATTTAAGTATATTTTATTTTTTTAGAGGGATTAATATCTCAAAAGCATGTTAACTTTTAGAATATTAAAAGTATATCTAGTTTTTCTTAATTCCCTACTTGTAGACATTTTCACATACTTTTCAAAATGTCATTAATTGATGGTTTGGGGAGAGTTTCATTTTTTTTTCTCTTTTTACCATAGGAAATTCTGATTTGTTTTCTGGGCTCAAAACAATTCAGGTAGACTGTGTTATCCTCTGTAGAATATCATGTCACGCTCAATAAATCATGAAAAAAACTCATCCTTTAATTACGCAACCTGAGTATGGCCTTTAATTTCTAATCATCTGAAAAAATGCATAATCATCTTTAAGTAAAAGAAATGAAAAACATTAAGCCATAGTAAGAACTCTTATTTTATTTCCATTACAATAGAAGTTTTTAAATTAATTTCTTCATGACTGGCTCTAATTAATTCATTTTAGAATCTACCACGATTCTATTCACAAAAATTATTTAGTTTTTCCAGTTTTTAAATATTATTTTATATAGCCATATTTAGTAATTATTGATAATCCTAATTACAAAATGCACAATACTATTTCCAAATGATTAAATTTAGGATTTTTTTGTGTTAAATTAAATTATTAATAACTTTTTTTCTGTTTTGGGTGACTTTTTTCTTTTATCACCCATCACCTATCAATCAGTGAATCTAAGAAAGTAAAGTGCAAATCAGCTGACTGCCTTTGAAGAAAAACAATTTGAGATGAGAATAAGTTGATAGTGTAGTAATAAGGTCTAGTGATAGCTTTCCCAGGAGATAACTTATGCAAAAATGATGGAGGTCTGCCCATCATTGCATATAGAATGCTGACATTCTTGATTTTAATAGGAAAGCATTTATCTTTTGCACCTGCTCCAGTATATGAATAGCTGTCATGTATTTCAACAAAAGAGAAGAAAAACTGTCACTGTGATTTAAGAAATATGCATTGGTGTAAGAAAAAGTAAAATATTTTGAGCAGCTAGAATTTATTTTTCTTGCTCTATTATGCCTCGTTTCTACAATGAATTATTTAAGCTTTGTTTAATCGTATTAGTATTTTCCTATTGAGTCCATCAGTATGACTTCATCATTATAGAAAGGTCCTTGAATTATTAAAGAGTGCCTGTGTGCATGCTTTAGGAGTAAAAGGTTAGTGCATTTATGATTTCTGAGTTTTCAGTGATATGCAACAAAATGAAGCATCTGGCTAAAATGTAAATGCCATCTTTGGGAGAATTACATCATGAAGACATAAAATTTAAAGTTGATAACATTAAAATTTATTCCTAAATTTTCACTAATTAAAATAAAACAACAAAAAAATAGAATAAAATGTATTTTGAAATTGATGTTAAAAAACAAAAGTTTATTACAGGTTTTTAGATTCTTGATATGTTGACCATGGAGCAGAGCCTTTAAAATGTGTTAAAAACATTGAAATGCTACTGCCTTTTCACATTTTTATTTCTAAATATTACCACTTTTCTGGGTAAAATTATGAAGGAAGCCTATTAGATCTTTTTTACATTTCTGTTTTCCCAGCAGGTGTTTCCCTTCATGGCATTTTACATGCTGATTTTTCTTCTGCTTCCTTTCAGTTTTAATTTTCATTTTATAAATATGCAGGAGATTTTATGATTATACACACCCAAACCCATGCATAGGGTTTATACATGTATAAAGTATAGCTGTAATTTAATTTGGCTCATCTTTTAACATACTAAAATGAAGTACCAAAAGTAACTTTTCCCCTTGAGAGTGTTCACTATTGGACATTATTCACTTATTTTGACACTTCTAATATTATTTAAAATGTCTTTGGACCTCTTCCTTTGCAATATTCTTAACAATCTGCAGAACATTTGAAAGATGTACATCTTCATGGTGGCAGGTCATCATTCTTTAAGGATGGTTGTGAAATGGAAACAAAGAATTTGTTTTTGAAATAGCAGAAAGGCATTCAGAGCCATATGTGATGAACAGGTAATTGATTGTTTTAGAGCATCTATTTTTGGTCAAAGTCAGGGCTAGGCTATAAAGAACTAATTGTGTGCATGGGAGAGGAAAAATGAAAAGGCAGCAAGGAAAAGGAGGGGCCAAACTGACTATGATAGCAATTTAAAAAGAAAAATCTGAAATGGCTTCAGCAGTTGTTCAAAAAGCATAGGGCTTTCCACGGTGACTATTTTGAAAGCATAGCAATCATTTGGAAGTACTGGCAACCCATGAAGCACTGAGATTTTATGATTTTCATTTATACTTCTGAGTCCATTATATCCATATTAGGATTTAAAGTGAATAGCATATAAATTAAAGCTGACTCTGATGAATTCTTCCTAAGGCCCTTCTATCCACCCAGCAACAGTCTGGCCAAAAACCTTACTCCCTACCAGGTACCATTCTGTTTGATTCTTACTGGGGAGACACTTCTTAGCTTTGTTGAATTACTGGAGGCTCTTCATTTGCATAAATAATGCTGAATCAAGAAAATCCAGAAAATGTCAGCTTTGGACAAAGAGAACAAAGTAAATTTAGAAAAGAGAAAGGAGCCTAGGTTCAGAGATAGTCACCATTCTAACCAGAATTTTGGGTGGTGTTTACACCCAAGCTACCATCTGGTGAGGGATCAAAAATGCCCTATTTAATAACAGCTGCTAGCATGTCTTACATCAGGAGATTGAGTGATATACTTGGAATAGAAGATCGAGTTTTAGATTTAGGAGACCCTAGTTCAACTTAGTTTCCTTAGTTCAGCTTTGACATTGTTATTGGTGATCGTGACAAGTTACTTCAAGAAAATGGTGGTTTTCTCATTTTTTAAATGAATCGTTTGAGATAGACAGATACTAACACATTTATTTTATAGATAAGAAATTTTTTAAACAAGGCAAAATAAACTGCCCAAGATTATATGATTTTCAGAATGGAGATAGGATTTCAAGCACACAGCTTTTGTCTCATAAGAAGCTGATTCTTTGTGAGATAGCAGCTCAACCTTTTCCTTTAAATATGTATAAAATCATTCAATAATTGGTTATTGTGCCAAAACAGACTTCCCTGTCAGTGAAACTGAATAGTTCTGGAGAAAAATCCTTTCTCACTATACACCCATCAACCAGAAGAACCCATGCTTGGTTTTAAAGTTAAGGATAGGTTTACTTTTTATTACCCTTTTGTTTGGTTTGAATACTTCCAGTGATTTCCGGCTCAAATGTTTACTTTGTTCATCACCATTACAAAATCCCAAAACACATAGATTATATTAAGGGCAGACTTCTAGTCGTCTAGAAATCAAATACTGAAACCCTAGGGAATCTGGTTCCATTCTTAGGCTTTATGTCCCATGTTAATCCTAACAGCATTTGAAAGCCTACTATGTGCAAAACATTATAGGTTGTTGATAATAATTGCAATAGCAACATTGCATGTAAAAATATTACAAAACCTCAGTGGACATCATGCACTATGGATACATATTCTACTAGAAGGAAGGATGTTTTCATATTCTCTTGCATAAACTTGCTGCTCTAGCCTATAGACAGAGATTATTTCATCTTTAAAGATAATTAAAACAGAAAAAAATAATGGAATGTTTATAAACATCTGCAATTGCCAATATGGTTTTTTTGTTTTATTTTATGGTTTTTTTTTTGCCATAGGAGAGCAGGAGAAAAAATTTATGGTTCAAAAATGCTTAATCAAGTGTTGTTGATTCTCTAAAATTTCTCCTCAAAGATGCCTGGCAAAATATCTCCAAAAGAGCTTTTAGCATTCTATAATCATGCATTCTGATTTGTTGCTCTAAGGGAAAAAAATAAAATCTAGAATTGCTTAGACGGTAGAACTATTTACAATATTTTATAAAATTGAGCTACATTAAGTACAGTGTTACAAGATGGTTACTATATTGTACTATTTAGTAAATACTTTCTCATGTCTTATAGTATATACCATTTGGTTTAAAGATAAGTATATTTTGAATATATTAATTATAAACATAGCATTTTGCTAACTATTAAAATGTTGACCCTCAGATCCTTAGTCAAGATATAACTTTTACCATATTTTTCCTTTGAGGATAAAAGAACAAACTTGCATTATTATTATTAGCTTATGTAATAAAAATAATAAAATTTTATGTAACTTTATATTAACAGGCATTGTCACATTATAATTGAATGAGTTAGGCTTTTTTCTTTCTCCATATCCTTCTTCCTTCACCTCCTTCATTCTTCTTTGTTTGGGTAACCATATGCCCCAAATTGCATAAGAAAGTCTCAATTTATGCCTGTTGTCTTAGTGTAATTAAAAATACAACCTCCTCAAGTAAACATGTGAAAACATATTTACCATCATTAGTCATTAGGAAAACGCAAAATAAAGCCAAGTTCAGATACTCACTAGAATGGTTAAAAATTTTTAAACCGTCCATACCAATTGTTGACAAAGACGTAGAGAAACTTTAATTTCACCTATTTCTGTAAAGAACCTAAAATCGTGCAACCACTTTGCAAAATCGACAGTTTCTCAAAAACTTAAATACAGCTACCAGTGGTAACTCAGCCATTCTACTCCTAGATATTTACATAAGAAAAATGAGTACATATGTCCATACCAAAACTTTTCCATGAATGTTTATAGAAGCTTTATTTATAATAACCCAGAACTGGAAATCCAAATGTACATCACCAGGAGAATGGATAAACAATTTATAGTATATCTATACAATGGAATACTACTCAGAAATAAATAGGACCAAACTATTGATACCCACAACATGTAAGAATCTCTAATTGTGTGAAAGAAGTCAAATGAAAAGGGACATAGTGTATAATTCTGTTTGTATAAAATTCTAGATAATGCAAACTATAGTGACAGAAACCAGGTCAGTAGTTGCCTAGAGATAGGAAGTAGGGAATGAAAGGAGGGATTACAAAGAGGCACAAGGGATGGTGGATATGTTGATCATCTTGACTGTGGCAACAGTTGCATGGGTGTATGTCAGGACTCATCAAACTACGCGACTTAAATTTGCAGTTTATTGCATGTCAGTTATGTCTCATTCAGGCTGTTAAAATAGCGCCACCTTTCGCTTTCAAAAGTATCACAGTTTAAATGCTGGTAAAAGTCTTTCTTTATCTAAATGCTGGTTTAATAGATTTTTAAATCTGGGTGTTAATTTCATAGTTTACTCGACTTGCAAAAATCCACTTAAAATATGTGCACTTTTCTATACATATATTAACTTCAACTCAAAAAAAGCCTAAACTTCAACTTTAGGCTTTTTCTTCCAAAAAGCCTAAAAGATTCCCTGAGGGGGATATGCAGAAAATGTCCCAACTAGACAATAAATTACAGGGAGACCCTATTGTTTTTCATTTTCAACTTCAGAAACAAGAAAACTAAGATTTAGAAACAACTTTCACAAAGCCACAAAAATAGGAAATATGTCAGTGGAGACTTCAACTAGGGAATTTTTTGCTTGAAAGTCTATGTGCTTTCCTCTGTTTTTTAGGTCAGTGAAAGAACTGGCCTATCTTAATAAAGGTTTGTTATGTTAAAAACCAATCATCCTTCTGTAATCCCAGCACTTTAGGAGGCCAAGGCGGGTGGATCACTTGAGGCCAGGAGTTCAAGACTGGCCTGGCCAGCATGGCAAAACCCCATCTCTACTAAAAATACAAAAAATTAGCTGGGGCATGGTGTCACATACCTGTAATCCCAGCTACTTGGGTGGCTGAGACATGAGAATCACTTCAACCCTGGAGGCAGAGGTTGCAGTGAGCTGAGATTGCACCACTCTACTCCAGCCTGGACAACAGAATGAGACTCTGTCTTAAAAAAAAAAAAATCATCCTTATTCCTTATGATCACCTCTGTACATTCATATAATTCCTGATGATTCACATCAGATTCCTTCTGAGTTAAAGAATAACATGTATTTCCATAATTACAGCACATTTTGGGACACAAAGCAACTGATCCTTGTCAGTTATCACAATGGTGCAGATATGGTCCTTGGGACAAGGAACTATAATAGGAAGTGTTTTATGGAAACAAAAGACTTCTCACTAATGGAGAGAATATAATTCTGACCATAGAATAAAATGACCAGTAGGAGAAAATGATATATTCATCAGTATTTTGAGATACAATAAACACTTACGAAGAAAAACCCGTGCATCAATGGAGAGTTTTACGTATTTTGGTGGCAATAACTCTGTGGAAAATCTTTTCTCTGTGGAAGATTATTGATTACCATAATAAAAGAAAGAAAGAAATGAGCTTTTGATATTAAATAGCCATTTGGTTTAGAAATAGACATAAAACAATGAATTGATTTTAAAGTAATAAGGCTCATATAATTTTAATAATCCCACCCCAAATATTAAGTTGTATTATTAGGGTTCTTTGCATGTAGTAGACCTTCAAAGTGGTGTAGACTAATTCTAGTTCATGGCCAGTTTAGCGTAAGGAGAGGGAGGGAGAGAGTAATAAGGCAGGCAGAGAAGAAAAAGAAAACGATAGCCACAGCAGAGCAAGAGACAGCTGAGTAATGCTCTGCAGGTTTCTGAAATGTTATTCCCAGTGATCTTCAGCTGTTACTTAAGGCTTTGGGCCCCTTATACAGTGTAGAAGTTTCTTTTGGTTGCCTACCCAATATCTAGTTCTTTACACACAGGTGCTAAAATGCCCCTGATTTTGTTTAAGTAGCTAGCTACCATTCTCCATATGGCCATATATTTGAGGGAGGCTGGCCTGATTCTTAGTAGATAAATCCTAACTGGTCTATGCCATTTTCACTTTACTTCCAGTCACTGTTCTAGAAAGGACACATAACTCAATTCTTACCATCCAGAAATGCGAAATCTGCTGGAAGCTTCTAGAAAAGGTTCTCCCACTCTTAAGGCACAAGGAAGACACCTTCCTCTTCCTCAGCTGGACATTATTGTGTCTGAACATGATTTCCAGATTTGCTGTAGTTACTTTCTTATCATGAGATAAGTGAGTCTATGGGAAAAGCTGATACATTAAGAAGGACAGAAGTGAAAACTACGTCCTTGATGATGTCATTGAACCACAAAATTATCTAATTCTAGAGTTGCTACTAGCCAACCAAGTGACCTTGAAGGATTGTTGTGAGTCTACGTTTCCTATGAAATAAGGATAAATTATTTACTTGATCCATCTGGGACCCTTCAGCTCTATCATCATTCCATGGTTCTCACAAACTACAAACCGTCTCACTGAAGTTACTGAATACTTCTTGCCGGCGAAAATATATAATCCAGAGAACGCAAATATCAGTGAGCTCTAACATGAATTTGTCAGTGTAATTTCTGGGAATATGAGTTTTAAAAGTTGCCTGAGGCCATGCTCTTAAAAGATTTCTAGGCATTCTAAATATCACAAGCTAATATATGCTTACTGTTGATACAGTGTGAAAAATAATTGGTAAGAAGCTGGAGTAAGTGCTGTGCTGCAGACTCTAGGCTGGAACTCTCGATGTTCTTGTTATATTTATTACAATACAAAAGAAGAGATGGGCTACTCCAGGTAAGCTCACCTCACTCATTTTTCTTTGGGCCATTATACCTTCATGCTGAAGTATTTTATAAGTTGGTGATTTTCACACTACTCTGACTTTACGATTTTGAAGTTGCAGCTTAAATGAGATGAAATGAAATTGTTCTTTGTGCCAGGAGTTAACAGGGACTATTCTCTTTTGCTTTCAATGGTGTTGCTGCTACTACCTAACTGTTAACTTATATCCAGTGTTTTAAAACCATTTTATCTTGGTCTGGTTTTGTTGGTGGTGTTTCAGAATTGCTGAACTTTTCAATAGTCTACTGACGTTTGTTTTCAAAGCAAATAAAGGAGGGGGGTGATTCTTGCATCAAGTGGGATTTTAAGCTAAATGATCTCCAAGGCCTTATCCCACTCTTGAGAATTCCTCAGAAGTAAACATTTTCCTCAGTGGATTTTTTTCTATTTATTTATTTATTCATTGAGATGGAGCTTCCCTCTTGTCACCCAGACTGGGATGCAATGATGCGATCTTGGCTCACTGCAACCTCCACCTCCCAGGTTCAAGAGATACTCCTGCCTTAGCCTCCCAAATAGCTGGGATTACAGGCACCCACTACCATACCTGGATAATTTTTGTATTTTTAGTAGAGACGGGGTTTCACCATGTTGGCCAGGCTGGTCTTGAACTCCTGACCTCAGGTGATCCACCTGCCTCAGCCTCCCAAAGTGCTGGGATTACAGGCGTGAGTCACCACATCTGACCTTTTTTTTTTTCCTATTTAATAAAACAACTATTAATGTTTCAAAATTATTGATAGAAAAGGAAGTGTTTTGTTAGTCTTTTTTTTTATTATACTCTAAGTTTTAGGGTACATGTGCACAACGTGCAGGTTAGTTACATATGTATACATGTGCCATGTTGGTGTGCTGCACCCAGCAACTCGTCATTTAACATTAGGTAGATCTCCAAATGCTATCCCTCCCTGCTCCCACCACCCCACAACAGGCCCCCAGTGTGTGATGTTCCCCTTCCTGTGTCCATGTGTTCTCATTGTTCAATTCCCACCTATGAGTGAGAACACGAGGTGTTTGGTTTTCTGTCCTTGCGATAGTTTGCTGAAAATGATGGTTTCTAGCTTCATCCATGTCCCTACAAAGGACATGAACTCATCATTTTTTATGGCTGTATAGTATTCCATGGTGTATATGTGCCACATTTTCTTAATCCAGTCTGTCATTGTTGGATATTTGGGTTGGTTCCAAGTCTTTGCTATTGTGAATAGTGCCGCAATAAACATACGTGTACATGTATCTTTATAGCAGCATGATTTATAATCCTTTGGGTATATACCCAGTAACGGGATGGCTGGGTCAAATGGTATTTCTAGTTCTAGATTCCTGAGGAATTGCCATACTGACTTCCACAATGGTTGAACTAGTTTACAGTCCCACCAACAGTGTAGAAGTGTTCCTATTTCTCCACATCCTCTCCAGCACCTGTTGTTTCCTGACTTTTTAATGATCGCCATTCTAACTGGTGTGAGATGGTATCTCATTGTGGTTTTGATTTGCATTTCTCTGATGGCCAGTGATGATGAGCATTTTTTCATGTTTGTTGGCTGCATAAATGTCTTCTTTTGAGAAGTATCTGTTCATATCCTTCACCCACTTTTTGATGGGGTTGTTTGTTTTTTTCTTGTAAATTTGTTTGAGTTCATTGTAGATTCTGGATATTAGCCCTTTGTCAGATGAGTAGATTGCAAAAATTTTCTCCCATTCTGTAGGTTGCCTGTTCACCCTGATGGTAGTTTCTTTTGCTGTGCAGAAGCTCTTTAGTTTAATTAGATCCCATTTGTCAATTTTGGCTTTTGTTGCCATTGCTTTTGGTGTTTTAGACATGAAGTCCTTGCCCATGCCTATGTCCTGAATGGTATTGCCTAGGTTTTCTTCTAGGGTTTTTATGGTTTTAGGTCTAACATTTAAGTCTTTAATCCATCTTGAATTAATTTTTGTATAAGGTGTAAGGAAGGGATCCAGTTTCAGCTTTCTACACATGGCTAGCCAGTTTTCCCAGCACCATTTATTAAATAGGGACTCGTTTTCCCATTTCTTGTTTTTGTCAGGTTTGTTAAAGATCAGATGGTTGTAGATACGCGGCATTATTTCTGAGGGCTCTGTTCTGTTCTATTGATCTGTATCTCTGTTTTGGTACCAGTACCATGCTGTTTTGGTTACTGTAGCCTTGTAGTATAGTTTGAAGTCAGGTAGCATGATGCCTCCAGCTTTGTTCTTTTGCCTTAGGATTGAGTTGGCAATGCAGGCTGTTTTTTGGTTCCATATGAATTTTAAAGTAGTTTTTTCCAATTCTGTGAAGAAAGTCTTTGGTAGCTTGATGGGGATGGCATTGAATCTATAAGTTACCTTGGGGTTCTATGTCTGGTGCTAAATCTATTCTTTGTCAGCCCCATTTTGCCTAAGTACCAGCCTGCCTCATAGCTGCCCCTCCTAGTTTACAGGGGGAAGAAACTATCAACTGCCAAAAAATAAGCCACTTAGAAAAGTACAGTCATCCCTAGATATCTGTGGAGAAATTGGTTCCAGGATGCCCCTCAAAATCCTCGGATATTCAAGACCTTGATATAAGATGATGTGTTTCCATATAACCTACATATATCCCAGATATCCTCCCATATACTTTTTTTTTTTTTGAGATGGAGTCTCACTCTGTCACCAGGCTGGAGTGCAGTGGCATGATTTCAGTTCACTGCAACCCTGCCTCCCAGGTTCAAGCAATTTTCCTGCCTCAGCCTTTTGAGTAGCTGGGACTACAGGCGCGTGCCACCACACCCAGCTAATTTTTGTATGTTTAGTAGAGATGGAGTTTCACCATGTTGGCCAGGATGGTCTCTATCTCTTGACCTTATGATCTGCCCACCTCAGCCTCCCAAAGTGCTGGGATTACAGTGAGCCACCATGCCCAGCCCCTCCCATATCCTTTAACCATCTCAGATTACCTATAATACCCATTACAATGCAGATGCTATATAAATAGTTGCTATACTATATTGCTTTATAAATACATATTGTTTTTATTGTTTTAATTTTTTGTTTTCCTTTTTCTTTTTTTTTTTTTTTTGAGATGGAGTCTCACACTGTTGCCCGGGCTGGAGTGCAGTGGCATGATCTCAGCTCACTGCATCCTCAGCCTCCTGGCTTCAAGCGATTCTCCTGCCTCAACCTCCCAAGTAGCTGGGATTACAGGAGCCTGCTACCACGCCCAGCTAATTTTTTGTATTTTTAGTAGAGATGGGGTTTCACTATGCTGGCCAAGCTGGTCTCAAACTCCTGACCTCATGATCCACCCGCCTTGGCCTCCCAAAGTGCTGGGATTACAGGCGTGAGCCACCGCGCCCAGCCCCAAATATTTTTTATCTGTGGCTGGTTGAATCCACAGACACCTACACATTCACAAAGCCAACTGCAATGTTACCTGAGCCAATTTAAAATATCCAACAATGGGATAAACCACAAAGAAAAGACTTCAGCAACTTAGTGAATTCTATCATCTTGAAAGCATCAATTCTTTATCACCAGATTCTTCAGTAAAGGCAGTTCAAACATGCCTTTACTGTGAAGGAAATAGATACTCCTACTTTGAAAACTGGTTGTTATGTTCCTTTGCAGGTTGCATTCAAAATTTAAGAAGTTTTGTTTCTTATTCCCCATCTCCAATGACTGCAGTTTTAGTGCCAGTTAATAAAGGTTCAGCTTTGAATTCTGGCCCCCTAGCAGAGACCCTAAATCCTAGAAATTAACTTCTTGAGGTCCACAGAACATTACTTTATTATAAAGGGGAAAACAAAATACATCACCAATTTCAATTGACATATCACCATTTTCCCCATGAAATCATGCCTTTATAAAATGTGTGGCTTTTTTTTAAATCAAAAAAGTGTTGAGGATGAAAAGTTATACATGTGGATTTTTTAAAACAAAATTCATGGCCAGGCACAGTGGCTCACGCCTGTAATCCCAACACTTTGGGAGACTGAGCAGGGAGGATTGCTTGAGCTCAGGAGTTGGAGATCAACCTGAGCAACATAGCAAGACCTCGTTATTACAAAAAATCAAAAAAATTAGCTGGGCCTAGTGGCTGACGTCCCAGCTATTCAGTAGGCTGAGGCGGCAGGATCACCTGAGTGTAAGAAGTTGAGGCTGCAGTGAGCCATGATTACACCACTGCACTCCAGGCTGGGTAACAGAGCAAGACGCTGTCTCAAAGGTAAGTAAATAAAATGAAATGAAAATCATAATACATCCCCAGTTCTCTAATAAATGACTTCCCCAGCTCCTGTAGATGGTGAGTATGTCTGCTCTGTTTATACAACATGCCCTGACACCACTCCTTTTACCTTTGGCCACTGAGGTGAAGAAAGTGGGGGTGAGGGGACAAGAATAAAGCTAATGAACAAAGAAACAGAAATGAGAGATCAAGAGGGCCCAGAGAGACACACAAAGTAGGGGTGGTGGCCAAGGATGTTGACTGCTTTCCGGTTCCTGGTGCCAGCCTCACTTGAGGGACACTTTCCTGACCATTGATTTGGAAAGAGACTCCCCATAGCTTTTCAATAAATTATGGAGTTTTTTTCGTCTTTAGGCTAGTTCCAATAGGTTTTCGCTATTTAAAATGGAAATTCTTAAGTAGAACACATATTTTAAAAAAGTTTATCTTCTAACTTGTGTACAGTCATGAATTTTTAGCTCATTAAACTTTAAAGAAAACCTTAAGAGTGACTTTTTTTGGTCTGGGCATATCCTGAAATTCTGTGATTACTGCCACTAGAGCAAGAATTTTCTCTTCTGCTATATAAGAAAGTGCTATTTAAAGCAGTCATTTTACTAGCAGTCAATGTAAGTGGTACAATTTGCAATGTTCTTGGGATTTTAAAGTACAGATTTCCCCTGAAATCCTCGGCAATAATTAGGTTTCGAATCAATTGCTGAAGTCCTTAATGACTCAAATCATCAACACATTTGAAAATTTTGAACTTTACCTTTTGGTTTCAGTGGTCTCTATTTACTCTATATTTAAGTGATTCTAGCAGGCATTGGTGTTTGTCCCCAAGTAAAAGAAAAGAAACATTCTTCTGCCTGTTTTTTTCTAAGCTTGATTAATTTTCCAGGTCGGTCTTTTTTTTTTATTAAAAAGGAATAACATCCATAAAAACCTCTCTGCCATTTATATATTTGTATTAGTTTGCTAGGGCTACCATAACAAAGTACCACGGACTGTAGTGATTTAAACCACAGAGATTTATTTTTTCACAATTCTGGAGGCTGAAAGCCTGAAAACAAGGTGTGATCAGGTTTGGTTTCTTCTGAAGCCTCCCTTCTTGGCTCATAGATGGCCATCTTCTCCCTGTGTCTTCACCTGGTCTCCCGTCTGTGTCTGTCTGTGTCCAAATGTCCTCTTACAAGGACACTGGTCATATTGGATTGGGGCCCACCTTGATGACCTCATTTAACCTTAATTAGCTCTTTAGAGGCTCTGTCTCCAAATACAGTCACATTTTGAGGTACTGGGAGTTAGAACTTCAGCATATGAATTTTGAGGGGCCACAATGCAGTCCATAACAACATTCAAGCAATATTTTGAGTGCCTAATAGGAGCTGTTCTAAAGACTGAGAACAACTATGCAATAAAAAAGTCCTCTCATTCACCTTCATAAAGATTCAAATCTTGAAGGGTATGTTTTATTTAGAATTCTGTTTAAGCCTCTGCGACAGAGACCACAGAGTAGAATAGGTGGAAATTTCATTCCCACATGAAAGTCCCAAGGTAGACAGCCCAGGCCTGCAGGACAGCTGCGCCATCCCACAACCGGCTTCCTTTCTGGGCCCAGGGTAGGTCCTCTGGCTCTTACCATCTCCTCCACATCACAATCAGCAGGAAGGAAGAAAGGAAAATGCCCGTTCCTTTTGAGGGCATGGCCTGGAAGTCCCACCTATTATTTCTGTTCACATCACTTTGGTCAAAAGAGAGTCATACACGTACAGCTGGCTGCCAGGAAGACTGAAAAATGTAGTATTTAGCTAAGTACCATGGGCCTAGCTAAATCACAATTTACTATGGATAAAAGGGCAAATGGACAATTAGTGGGGACAGAGACAGTAACAGGCAATGTTTCTATTTGCTATATAGTAAATGAGACAGAGTAGACTATTTTCAGAAGCAACAAATGCTGGAGTAGAAAAAGCAATGGAAAAAGATGGAGATGTACAGAAAAGTGGAAACCAGAGACCAGAAAGAGAGCAAGTAAGAAAGGAGCTGCCTCATTTCCTAAAGCTTTTTAGATCTTGATCCTAATCCCTCATGTTACGGCAGTACTTTTTTTATTGCTTTTAAAAAAATCTTAAATTGCTTATAAATTCGATTTCAATTTCTTTTCAAAGTGACTTTTCTATTTACAATGCCCCCTTGCCTCCAAGCAAGTACTTGGTTTCAACCAACATTTCAGAAAACTGGGTCCTACTGCTTACTCTTATGGAAAAATAATTGCCATAATTGCAACTGGGAAAGAAGACAGCTCCACAGTTGCTTAATAGTATGCAGTGATATTTTAACTGTGTAACCACAAAAGAAGGAATGTATGAAAAAGGAAATTATGTGTAAAAGGTGCCGAAAGTTATTAATAGGGTTTGTCAAACCTGTTAATCTCTTATATTTTTGAGCAAAATGTACTTTTAGAGAAATAGTGTTCATAGAAAGGGCTGTACACATACTCGAAATTGCTACCACAAGGATTGTACAGTTTTCTAGCAATAAGGTTTTCCTATACAGTGTAATAAATACATGCAAACCATCCCAGTCAAAAGTATTGATCTACTAGTGGTTATGAAAGCCATAAAGCTCAGATAAACTCATAAAAGTTTAAAAGGGAGATTTTCTAAAGACTGGAAATTCATTTATTTTATATACTTCCTAGATAAATTTCTAAATGATGGTTCATAAAATACTATAGTTTTTTAAAAAAAGAAATTCCAAAATTACTTCACTCTGCAATCAATGAACCAGTGAAAATTCACCTGCAACTGCTACAAATTAGACTTACAAATGTTTGGACCACCCAACATTCATTCCTTCTTCTTAACAGTATCCCAATTTCCTTTGGGAAATTACTTCTTCCGCTTGGAAATACTCTTGGTAAAATGGTGAATTCAGGTGCCTTCATTACTGCTGTGGATGAGAAGGAGGCCTCTGGAGGCTCCTTCCACCAGAACCTTCCACTCAACAATGAGACGGAGCTAGAGGCCTTGCACCTGATGTAAGCTAGGTCAATTTAAAGTTCACTCCTGGGAATTTAAATCTTAAACAATGTGAAAAAGAACCTGACATTGGTAGGATTTACTCATTCCTGCACTGGTACTCTGCTTGTTGAGTCTATGCTTAAGTCTCCAAAGATTTGCATAAATTCCACCAGTTCCTATATAATTCCATTTTCCTTAGATTCAGCAGATTTGGTTTCCATTGTTTTCAGTCCTCAAGCCCTAACTGTTCCACCTTCTATCTACTCATTTATAAACCGACCAAACTACAACTAAAAATAAGTAAGTAAAATAAACAACAAAACCCAACAACCTTACAACAGATGAAGAAATTTAGGCAGGAACTGACAACAAGAGAAAAAGATGGACAAAAAGGTAGAAGTCTGAATAAAGTTGCTACAAATTTTTCTCAAATTTTTCAAAAATCTTAATAAGTATGGTAATAATATGGTAATTGTTCCCAATAGAGAAGATAAAGGAAAGTATCAAAAGTATCACAGGGCTGGGTGCAGTGGCTCATGCCTGTAATCCCAGCACTTTGTGAGGCTGAGGCGGGCAGATTGCTTGAGCTCAGAAGTTTGAGACCAGCCTGGGCAACATGGCAAAACCCTGCCTCTACAAAAAATACAAAAATTAGCCATGTGTGGTAGCACACACATGTAGTCCCAGCTACTTGGGAGGCTGAGGCAGGAGGATTACTTGGTCCTGGGAGGTGGAGGTTGCAGTGAGCTGAGATTGCACCATTGCACTCCAGCCTGGGCAACAGAAGGAGACCCTTGCTTAAAACAAAAGCAAAAAACGTATCACACACAAAAAAATAGTTCAACTTCATTAGTAATCAAATAAATATAAATTAAAACTTGATATAAACTTTTCCAACATAAAATTGAAAGTCATTTAAAATGTAAATACTGTCGAGAGGGTACATTGTAATCTGGCAATATGTGATCAGAACAATCAAAATACTCATATTTCGTATACCACTACAAAGATTATAGAATAAAAGATGAGTTGTATGAATAGACCTTACACAATTGTGGGAAAAGCTGGGGAAGTGAAACCCCAGATAAGAGGAAGTTTGAGAATCAGAAAAAGAATCATTAACCAATCCTCAACCACTGGGACTGGAGGAGAACCAGTGTTAAAGGAAACAATCTGAGATACCGGCATGGACAGTGAGGGGATTTGTAGGGGGTTTTTGGGAATGCATTGCCTCTGCAGATCTGCAGCCAGGCATCTGGTGGCAGGTCTGGGGCCACTCTCCATCAGCAGGGCCAGGAATAGGAAGAAGGGCTAGGCACCAAGAGGAAAAGAGCAACGACTACCTGGAACTTTTCGTGTACTGACAACAAAGACCTTCAAAGAGAAAAGGAAGCCACTGCCTAACTTCCACTGTTCAAACCTCACATGAGTTCCTCCTTTAGCCAACTCTTGCCTCCTAGCCTGTAGGGAAAGAAATTCTGGGAAACAGGTCCAGACCCAACCAAATTGACAATAGTACAATCCAGTACTCACATATTTTAACCCTGTCTTTCCACATCTAGGAATGGAATCTAATGAAGTGGGAAATGTCATCAAATATTAAATAAAAGTATAACTATGGCTGTCATAGTTAAAACAGGCAAGGACCAGGCACGGTGGCTCACGCCTGTAATCCTAGCACTTTGGGAGACTGAGATGGGTGGATCAACTGAGGTCAGGAGTTTGAGACCAGCCTGGCCAGCATGGTGAAACCCCGTCTCTGCTAAAAATTAGCCAGGCATAGTGGTGCGTGCCTGTAATCCCAGCTACTCAGGAGGCTGAGGCAGGAGAATTGCTTGAACCCGGGAGGCAGAGGTTGCAGTGAGCCAAGATCATGCTACTGCACTCCAGCCTGGGCAACCAGAGCGTAACTCCAACAACAACAACAAAACAAAAAAACAGGCAAAAGTGGAAATAAGTTGGTAGCTCCACAACAGAGGAAAGGTGAACTAGGTTAGGGTAAGACACAGACAAGACTTTTCTTCTTACCTGAATAAGAAAAGGAAAAAAAATAAAATAAAAAAAGACTTTTGCATGTTCATTAAAAAAATTACTTTGAATGACTTTTAGTGATATGGTTATATCTTCATAATATATAATATAAAAAGTATACACAAAATTCTACCTACATTAGAATTACAATTTTGGAAACATAGTCATAGATTTTGTTTTCTTTTTATATTTCCTTACACTTTTTACACTTCTTTCATTCTTCGTGAAAGACCCAAAGTCATTTAAAAATCCGAATCTTTTAAAAATGTGTATCCTTTGGCTAAAATCCCAACGAGGCTTTTCACTGCACCTAGAATAAAGTGCAAATCCTTCCCACTGTCTGCAAGCCCCTTCATGGTCCTGCCTGTGTTGGCTGCTCTAACTGCATCTCAGATAGCTCTTTGCTTGGCTCATTGAGCTCCAGCCCCACTGGACTTCGGTAGGTTCCTAGCATAGGCTAAGGTCCCTCCTGTTGTGAGGGTTTGGCAATCATTGTTAGTCACTTGAGATGCTGTTCCCCAGATCTCGTTATTCAGATCTCAGTTCAAGCATTACCTCCTCAAAGATATCTTTCTCTGAAGACCCCATCTAATGTGTCTTCATTCCCCACCCCTACCCAGCAGTCTTTCACCCTCATTGCCCTGTTCATCTTGTCTTCATTAACTAAAATTATGCTTTTCCTTAGCAATGCCCCTCACTAGGAAGTTGGGTCTACTACTCAGAGCAGGGACCTTATCTGTCTTATTTATTATTGTACCCCTGCGACTCCAACAAAGTCACCAAGGCTCTCTATGTTACTGAATGAATGGATTAATGGATGAATTAATTTTTTGAATTTTTTACAATGAAAAAGTTTCCTTTTATAAGGAAAAAATATTTGGAAGGGATATGTTGCTTGAAGGGCAATCTTGTGTCAGGAGGGATTTTCACATGTTATGTAACTTAAGCTTTCTTGGTTGTCTTATCTAGTGATTACCCAGGCCTATTTTTGCTGCTCTGTTCCTCTTGCAAGATCTAGGTAGGAGTCTCCCTTCTACAGAAGGGTTAGGAATTAAATGTTTGTAAATGCATGGAAATCTGGAAAGCATTCTCCCCTACACTATGAATCATATCATTCATAGCAGTTAGTAGGCAAAATGAGTTTTGCCCACAAATCATGATAACACTGTAAAATTTCCAGAGATCATGAATTCAAACCCTATTTTATGACCATACCTGCCTCCCTTTCTAGCTCAGGGCATCAGGCACTCTCAGCACCTCTGGTCTGTGACCCCAGTTCCCCCAGTGACAATTCTGCTCTCTGCACGTTGCTTGGCCTCGTCTGCTTTCATGTCCTATCCTATTATGACCAATGTGTCGATTGCTCTTCCTCATTAATCCTAAACTTACTTATTTCTCTGTCCTTCAGAATCTCCTCTCTGAGAAAAATCTCGACTAAGGAGAAATGCAACTGCCTATCTTCTCCACATCTGTGCCTTGGTTTTGAGCTGTCTTGGGAGCAGCAAAATTATATCTGTTTTTGCCTTAGAAGAACTTATAATGTTCCAATCTTTGGATGCCTTTTGAATAGGCAAGTCTGAGTGAAGTCAGGTTACAGTGCAAGTCTGAGTGAAGTCAGGTTACAGTGCCTGAATAGCTTTACCCTCCTGATCCAGCAACACATACACACAAGGATGGAGGATAGTACTGGATATGTGAGTACTTGCTAAGCCCTTCCCTTCACTGCAGTGGGCAAGTGGTCGTCCAGGCAGTGATCACTCACTTGGTGGACAGCCAACAACAAAAGAGTACCACCTACCCCCTGTACTAGCTAGGTCTCCCTCCAGTCTGGGGAAGCTGTCTCATTCTTTTGTGGATAGGGAGAAATTTTATATACAAGAAATAAAAGCATCAAAGTGGAGTTTTCATTAGGTTTTAGTCAGAAGGTAGAATAAACAGGTGGACCTATTTCTGAAAATTTTATTTTGGGAATTTTCATATGATAATCTTTTCCACAATAACCAATGAAAAACTTCTAGTGCTTTTCTGTGGTTGATGGGTTTGATTTCTTTAGCAAACATGAATTCTAGTGAGGGCAGCTAAATAGAAAACTTTATGGCATGGAACTCAGTATCCTGGCCTATTTTGTGCTAACCTAATTTTCTGTGAGCTTTGTAGCAAATGAAGCTATGTGACAGGTTCCTTTTTTAGATTCTAAAACCGGCAGCTACGTTGTTAAATTTTATGGTTACATGAATTTTGGAATCAGTCTCAGCAATTTTTCATGCTTTCCATGTCCCCCTAAGGGAAAGTGGGCAGCCATTAGAAAGTAGCCATGGAAAACTTCCCTATTAACTAAGTGCTGCCAGGGGGAAAAAAAAATCACCCTATGGAGCAGATTTCTTTCACTATAAACTTATGGATACTCACTTCACCTGGGCCAACAACACTCCCTGTCAATCATCCTCTGTTTCCCAACTCACCTCTTTCTTTTCTCAACAGTAATTTTTCAAACCTTCCCTATTATTTTCACATCCCTTGCCACTTTTCCACTATCAAAACTCCAGTTGCTCCAATTCTCTATTCACTCTTAGAAACTGTCTTTGCATAGAAAATAGAAGCCATCTGAAAGGTACTCCTTGCATTCTCACCACAATTATGCAAATCTGCTCTAATCCAGACCCAACTCTTCCCCCTTCCTTTCTATTACCATAGAAGAAGTCTCCCTCTTCTGTTTAAAGCTTACCTCTCTGTGGTAGGCACCTGGAAGATGATGGTTCCCAGCGTTCCCCACTTCTTGGTTATTCATGCCCTTGTGTAATCCCCTCCTCTTGAAGAAGGTTGGACATGGTGACTTGCTCTTAATAAATAGAATACAGAAAAGTGATAGAATGCCACTTCCAAAGTTAGGTTATCAAAAGATTGTGACTCCTGTCTCAGGCATCCTCTAGGTCTCTCTTGCTCTCTCACGCACCCTGGAAGAAGCTAGCTATATTATGAGTTGCTCTATAGAGAGGTTCATGTGCCAAGGGAGGAATCTGGCTGACAGCCAGCAAGAAACTACCCAACAGCTTGTAAAGCACTGAATGATGACAACAACCCTGTGAGCAAACTCAGAAGCAGGTCCTCCCACTATGTGAGTCTTGACAGATTGGACCACAACCCAAGCAAGTAGCCTGATGGCAACCTCTTGCCTTAAGCCAGATGCACACAGTGAAACTGAACCCTGGTTTCTAACCCATGAGAACTGTTGAGAATAATAAATGTTTGCTGTTTCATGCTGCTAGATTTTTGAGTGATTTCTTATGTAGGAATACATAAATAATACAACCTTCATCTATCCTCTGTATCCTTCTCACCTGCTTCTCTCTTTCCCACATCTTCAAATCTTCTCCCTACCCATTCCTTCTAATTAGCAGTTAAACATGGAGGTCAGGGACAATCTATCTAAAAGAAGAAAATCTTCAATTCTAATTCCTCTTTTAGCTACTGCTACATTTCTCCCCACCTCTTTAGAGCCAAACTTGAGTTATCCACATTTACCATCTCCATTTCCCTTCCATCAGAATGACTCATAGGGCTTGTTAAGCCACAGATTTCTGGGCTTCTCCTTTAGAGTTTTTAATACAGGATTTTTGAAGTGAGATCTGAGAATCTGCATTCCAAACCATGGCCTGAGAATTTGCATTCTAACCTGTTTCCAGATGGTACTGATACTGCTGGTCTATTGATCACACTTTGAGAATTGCTGCTCTACACTTGTTAGAAATGTAGCCTCTCAGGTCTCATCTGCGTTCTACCAAATTAGAATCTACATTTTAACAAAATCATCAGGTTATTTGTATGAACACTAAAGTTTGAGAAGCACTCAGATGGCCTTATGTGTCAGAGAATTCCAAATTCACTGCATAAAAACAGCTTTTATGCTATAGCTGTCATGCTCACATTCACCTTTTACCTTTCAAACTGGTTTAAAACAAAAGAGCTAAATCATGTATGTGGTCCTACTCTTTGTCTCATCCGTTGATCCTTCTCTGGATTGGAATTTTCTTCTTGAATACACATAAAGTCTAACAACAAATACATGGTGCTTTAGATAAGACAAATTACAATGCTACATCTAAACCAAAAGTGGTTTGTACTCTGCCTGCCAAGTTTTTCAATTTGTTCTTTAGGCTTTTCACAGGGTGCCTTTTCGAGGTTACTGCCCCCTACCTTTTCAATTTTACTCCAAGCTGAAACACAGCCTCTTATTTTCCTAAAGCAGGACCTGGTTATAACTTTACCAAAGACTTGGAGTTCATGGAATGGAAATACATGCAAAAAAAGCAGCCAGTGGACACGAGTGCTTCACCTTTCCCAAGGTGCCACACCTTTCCCAAAGGTGTTCTGACCTCTCTATTTCTTGATGTGTTGCTAAGATGCAGCTTACCTGCCTCGCTCTTATCCTCTGCCTTCTACCTCATGTTATGCCTTCTTCCAAATTCCTGCCTGCCCAGAACACAAACCCCTATCTCATCTGAGAACAGAGACTGGGAAAACCCTAGTTTTCCCTCCTTGCCCCAGTCTAAAGCCTGCCCCAGTGTATCATCATTTGCAGTTAATTCCTCAGAGTCCTTAAAACACTCCAGTCTAGAAGAGATTTTGGCTTTATCTTTGTATAGTTTAAAAGGTTCACTAGGCTGGGCGCAGTGGCTCATGCCTGTAAACCCAGCACTTTGGGAGGCTGAGGTGAGCAGATAATGAAGTCAGGAGTTCGAGACCAGCCTGGCCAACACGGTGAAACCCCATCTCTACTAAAAATACAAAAAATTAGCCAGGCGTGGTGGTGCGTGCCTGTAATCCTAGCTACTCGGGAAGCTGAGGCAGGAGAATCGCTTGAACCCAGGAGGCAGAGGTTGCAGTGAACCGAGATCGTGCCATTGCACTCCAGCCTGGGTGACAGAGCAAGACTCTGTCTCAAAAAAAAAAAAAAAGAAAAAAAAGTTGACTAAAGATTTCTAGTTACCACCCTTTCGCCCCTCAAAAAAGATTTATCTGACTTCAAAGGCACTTAGTCAAAGAGGTAAATGCTTCAAGATTTCAAAAAATTTAGAATTCTACTGCAGGATCCAGCATTTCCACTTCTGGGTATAGTCAAATAAATTGAAATCAATTTGCTGAAGAGATAGCTGCACTACTATGTTCACTGCAGTATATTCACAATAGCCAAGATATAGAATCAACCTGTGTCCATCAATGGATGAATGGATTAAAAATGTAGTGTGTATGCATACATATATGTGTGTGTATATATACACTTTATATATGTATAGATGCTCTGTCTCTCTCTCTCTCTACACACACACACACACACACACACACAATGGGTTACCATTCAGCCACAAAGAAGAAGGAAATCCTGTCATTTGTGACAACATGGATGAACCTGGAGACATTGTGCTAAGTGAAATAAGCCTGGCACAGAAAGACAAATACCACATCATCTCACTTATATGTGGAATCTAAAAAAAGCCTAACTCATAGAAATAGAGAGTAGAGTGGTAACTACCAGAGGCTGGAGTGGGCAGGGTTTGTGGGGGGCTGGGGAGAGAGGGAATGAGGAGTTCTTGATCAAAGGGTACAAAGTTTTAGTTAGAGAGGAGAAATAAATTTTTGAGATCTATTGGACAGAAGAGTGACTAGAGTCAATAATAATGTGTTATATATTTCAAAATAGGTAAGAGAATAAATTTCAAAGGTCTCACCACAAAAATAATGATTGAGGTAATGGATATGTTAATTAGCTAGACTTAATGATTCCACATTGTATACATATATTAAAACATTACATTGTGCCCCATAAATGTATACAATTATGATTTTTCAGTTAAAAATGATAATAATAATAATTTTAAAAATAATTGTACTTCAGATAGAGCACTTTTTCCATATAAATTATTCAGGCAATAGATCTTGCTCTCAGAAATTCATACATGTAATGACTGCGTTTAAAAATGATACTAACAGTCACTTGTATATGCTTTCTGTATGGGTACAAAGAATGATTCAGGCATGTCAAGTATAATTTTTAACTCCTAATTTCTTTTTGTCAGCAATCTTTCAAAAATTTTCTGTGTCTTGACATAATTTTGGTGAATTAAACTGGAACAAAATCATTTCATTAGATGGTGCTGGAACAACTAGATATTCATATGAGAAAAAAATGAACCTCTGAAATTTACACCTCAAACATACACAAAAATTAATTTGAGATGGATTATAGGCTGAAACATAAAACTGTAAAGCTTCTAGAATAAATCATAGACAAACATCTTTGCAACCTTGAGGTAGGCAAAGATTTCTTAAGGAAAATACAGCAAGCACTAACACTCCCCTCCCAGCCACACACACACACATTGGTAAAATAGACTTCATCAAAATTTAAAACTTTTAAAAGACACAGCTAAAAGAATGAAGATGAGCCACAGGTTGCAAGAATATGTTTGCAGGACACATATCTGACCAAATACTTGCACACAGAATATATAAATAATACCTACAACTTAATGATGTTTTAATAAACACAATTTTAAAAATAGGCGAAAGATTTGAACAGACACCTCAAAAAAGATGCATAAATGGCCAATAAGCACTTGAAAAATACTCAACGTTAAATTCTCATAAAAACACAATTTTAAGCCACGATGAGATACCCACAAAACCCACTAGAATGGCTAAAACTAAGGAGAATAAAACTCCAAGTTTTTATAGGTTACTTCTCATATATTGAAGTATAAAATAATTTAACCACCCTGGAAAATTATTTGGCAGTTTCTTGTAAAGTTAAACATTCACTTACCACCCAATTCAGAAATTCCACTCCTAAATATATACCCAAGTAAAATGAAATGATGACCACACAAAGATCTACACGCAAATATTCACAGCAGCTTTATTCCTAGTAGCGGCCACTGGAACCAGCCCAGGTATCCATCACCAGGATAATGGATAAACAAACTGCAATATAGTCATACAATGGAATACAACCCAGAATAAAAAGGAACTAACTACTGATATACACAACAAGGATAAATCTCAGAAGCATTAGGCTGTGTGAAAGAAGTTGGACTCAAAACACTACGTGTGTGATTTTTACTGCATACGTGAACTTCATGTAAGAAGTTCAAGAACAGGTAATCCAGGATTTAAAAAGGCACAACACACCCAAATACAGGAGGATAGTTGATATAACCAACAGAGATGTTAATTGTCACCTTGTTTATGCTGGTATAGAAGGGGATATGATAGTCTGCACAGCACATGCTCATAAACTCCCAAAGTATGGTGTGAATTTGGCCAAATTATACTGCAGCACAATGAAATGGCCCACTGAAAATGTCTTCAGCACTTTACACCTTGCCACCCAATTCTATGAATTCTCACCACCCAATTCAGATGTCATTTCCTCTATGAAGTTTTTATTCCCTCTTATAGCTAACACAGTTTTAAATTATTTTCTGAACTACTGAAGCACTTTTATTCTTCCAAGCTCTAGTTCTCATGATGCAATGGCTGAAAATATAACTGGAGCTTCTTTTCTGAAATGTCCTTTTTTACGGTGTGAGCCACACAGGGTTAGGCACACAGAAGGTATTTGAATGCCTAAATAAATATCTGAATTTCAAAAATGTTTAATCTC
This sequence comes from Pongo abelii, assembly GCF_028885655.2. NCBI lineage: Eukaryota > Metazoa > Chordata > Mammalia > Primates > Hominidae > Pongo > Pongo abelii. The sequence continues at coordinate 85,777,799 of NC_071991.2, read as the reverse complement.
ATATGATGTGGATCTCCTTCACCTGAACTCAGAGCATACACATAATAAGATAAATAATTTAAATTTTTTGAAATAAATCTTGCCTTGGCCAAGATAAATAATTTAAATTTTTCCAAATAGATCTTGCCTTGGCCAAAAAGAATAATTGGAAAAGTTGGATAATACTCTAACTTTTTTAAAAAAACTATACTTTAAGTTCTAGGGTACATGTGCACAAAGTACAGGTTTGTTACATAGGTATACATGTGCCATGTTGGTTTGCTGCACCCGTCAACTCATCATTTACATTAGGTATTTCTCCTAATGCTATCCTTCCCCCAGCACCCCACCCCCCGACAGGCCCTGGCATGTGATGTTCCCCGCCTTGTGTCCATGTGTTCTCACTGTTCAACTCCCACCTATGAGTGAGAACATGTGGTGTTTGGTTTTCTGTCATTGTGATAGTTCGCTAAGAAACATGGTTTCCAGCTTCATCCATGTCCCTGCAAAGGACATGAACTCATCCTTTTTTATGGCTGCACAGTGTTCCATGGTGTATATGTGCCACCTTTTCTTAATCCAGTCTATCATTGATGGACTTTTGGGTTGGTTCCAAGTTTTTGCTATTGTGAATAATGCTGCAATAAACATACATGTGCATGTGTCTTTATGGTAGCATGATTTGTAGTCCTTTGAGTAAATACCCAGTAATGGGATCACTGGGTCAAATGGTATTTCTAGTTCTAGATCCTTGAGGAATCGCCACACTGCCTTCCACAATGATTGAACTAATTTACACTCCCACCAACAGTGTAAAAGTGTTCCCATTTCTCCACATCCTCTTCAGCATCTGTTGTTTCCTGTCTTTTTAATGATTGCCATTCTAACTGGCGTGAGATGGTATCTCATTGTGGTTTGGATTTGCATTTCTCTGATGACCAGTGATGATGAGCATTTTTTCATATGTCTGTTGGCTGCATAAATGTCATCTTTTGAGAACTGTCTGTTCATATCCTTTGCCCACTTTTTGATGGGGTTGTTTGTTTTTTTCTTGTAAATTTGTTTAAGTTCTTTGTAGATTCTGGATACTAGCCCTTTGTCAGATGGGTAGATTGCAAGAAGTTTCTCCCATTCTGGAGGTTGCCTGTTCACTCTGATGATAATTTCTTTTGCTGTGCAGAAGCTCTTTAGTTTAGTTAGATCCCATTTGTCAATTTTGGCTTTTGTTGCCATTGCTTTTGGTGTTTTAGTCATGAAGTCTTTGCCCACGCCTATGTCCTGAATGGTATTGCCTAGGTTTTCTTCTAGAGTTTTTATGGTGTTAGGTCTTACATTTAAGTCTTTAATCCATCTTGAGTTAATTTTTGTGTATGGTGTAAGGAAGGGATCCAGTGTCAGCTTTCTACATATGGCTAGCCAGTTTTCCCAGCACCATTTATTAAGTAGGGAATCCTTTCCCCATTGCTTGTTTTTGTCAGGTTTGTCAAAGATCAGATGGTTGTGGATGTGTGGTGGTATTTCTGAGGGCTCTGTTCTGTTGCATTGGTCTATATATCTGTTTTGGTACCACTACCATGCTGTTTGGGTTACTGTAGCCTTGTAGTACAGTTTGAAGTCAGGTAGCATGATGCCTCCAGCTTTGTTCTTTTGGCTTAGGATTGTGTGTCTTGGCTATGTAGGCTCTTTTTTAGTTCAACATGAACTTTAAAGTAGTTTTTTCCAATTCTGTGAAGAAAGTCAGTAGTAGCATGATGGGGATAGCAATGAATCTATAAATTACCTTGAGCAGTATGACCATTTTCACGATATTGATTCTTCCTATCCATGAGCATGGAATGTTCTTCCATTTGTTTGTGTCCTCTTTTATTTCGTTGAGCAATGGTTTGTAGTTCTCCTTGAAGAGGTCTTTCACATCCCTTGTAAGTTGGATTCCTAGGTATTTTATTCTCTTTGTACTAATTGTGAATGGGAGTTCACTTATGATTTGGCTCTCTGTTTGTCTATTATCAGTGTATAGGAATGCTTGCGATTTTTGCACATTGATTTTGTATTCTGAGATTTTGCTGAAGTTGCTTATCAGCTTAAGGAGATTTTGGGCTGAGATGATGGGGTTTTCTAAATATACAATCATGTCATCTGCAAACAGAGACAATTTGACTTCCTCTTTTCCTGATTGAATACACTTTATTTCCTTCTCTTGCCTGATTGCCCTAGCCAGAACTTCCAACACTATGTTGAATAGGAGGTGTGAGAGAGGGCATCCTTGTTTTGTGCCAGTTTTCAAAGGGAATGCTTCCAGTTTTTGCCCATTCAGTATGATGTTGGCTGTGGGTTTGTCATCAATAGCTCTTATTATTTTGAAATACATTCCATCAATGCCTAGTTTATTGAGAGTTTTTAGTATGAAGTGCTGTTGACTTTGTCAAAGGCCTTTTCTACATCTATTGAGATAATCATGTGGTTTTTGTTGTTGGTTCTGTTTATGTGGTTGATTATGTTTATTGATTTGCATATGTTGAACCAGCCCTGCATCCAAGGGATGAAGCCAGCTTGATCATGGTGGATAAGCTTGTTGATATGCTGCTGAATTCGGTTTGCCAGTATTGTATTGAAGATTTTCACATCGATTTCATCAGGGATATTGACCTAAAATTCTCTTTTTTTGTTGTGTCTCTGCCAGGCTTTGGTATCAGGATGATGCTGGCCTCATAAAATGAGATAGGGAGGATAACCTCTTTTTCTCTTGATTGGAATTGTTTCAGAAGGGATGATACCAGCTCCTCTTTGTACCTCTGGTAGAATTCGGCTGTGAATCCATCTGGTCCTGGAATTTTTTTTGTTGGTAGGCTGTTAATTATTGCCTCAATTTCATAACCTGTTATTGGTCTATTCAGAGATTCAAATTCTTCCTGGTTTAGTCTTGGGAGGGTGTACATGTCCAGGAATTCATCCATTTCTTCTAGATTTTCTAGTTTATTTGCATAGAGGTGTTTATAGTATTCTCTGACGGTAGTTTGTATTTCTGTGGGATTGGTGGTGATATCCCCTTTATAATTTTTTATTGTGTCTATTTGATTCTTCTCTCATTTCTTCTTTATTAGTCTTGCTAGCGGTCTATTTTGTGGATCTTTTAAAAAAAACTAGCTCCTGTATTCATCGATGTTTTGAAGGGTTTTTCCTGTCTCTATCTCCTTCAGTTCTGCTCTGATCTTAGTTATTTCTTGTCTTCTGCTAGCTTTTGAATGTGTTTGCTCTTGCTTCTCTAGTTCTTTTAATTGTGATGTTAGGGTGTCAATTTTAGATCTTTCCTGCTTTCTCTTGTGGGCATTTAGTGCTATAAATTTCCCTCTACACACTACTTTAAATGTGTCCCAGAGGTTCTGTCTGATATGTTGTGTCTTTGTTCTCATTGGTTTCAAAGAATATCTTTATTTCTGCCTTTATTTCATTATTTACCCAGTAGTCACTCAGGAGCAAGTTGTTCAGTTTCCATGTAGTTGTGTGGTTTTGAGTGAGTTTATGAATCCTGAGTTCTAATTTGATTGCACTGTGGTCTGAGAGACAGTTTTTGTGATTGCTGTTCTTTCACATTTGCTGAGGAGTATTTCACTTCCAATTATGTGGTCAATTTTACAATAAGTGTGATGTGGTGCTGAGAATGTATATTCTGTTGATTTGGGGTGTAGAGTTCTGTAGATGTCTATTAGGTCTACTTGGTCCAAAGCTGAGTTCAAGTCCTGGATATCCTTGTTAACCTTCTGTCTCATTGATCTATCTAATATTGACAGTGGGGTGTTAAGTCTCCCATTATTATTGTGTTGGATTGTAAGTCTCATTGCAGGTCTCTAAGGACTTGCTTTATGAATCTGGGTGCTCCTGTATTGGGTGCATATATATTTAGGATAGTTAGCTCTTCTTGTTGAATAGACCCTTTTACCATTATGTAGTGGCCTTCTTTGTCTCTTTTGATCTTTGTTGGTTTAAAGTCTATTTTATCAGAGACTAGGATTGCAACCCCTGCCTTTTTTTGTTTTCCATTTGCTTTGTAGATCTTCCTCCATCCCTTTATTTTGAGCCTATGTGCATCTTTGCACATGAGATGGGTCTCCTGAATACAGCACACTGATGGGTCTTGATTCTTTATCCAATTTGCCAGTCTGTGTCTTTTAATTGGGGCATTTAGCCGATTTACGTTAAAGTTTAATATTGTTACATTTGAATTTGATCCTGTCATTATGATGTTAGCTGGTTATTTTGCTCATTAATTGATGTAGTTTCTTCATAGCATCAATGGTCGTTACAATGGGTATGTTTTTGCAGTAGCTGGTACCAGTGGTTCCTTTCCATGTTTAGTTCTTCCTTCAGGAGCTCTTGTAAGGCAGGCCTGGTGTTGATAAAATCTCTCAGCATTTGCTTGTCTGTAAAGGATTTTATTTCTCCTTCACTTATGAAGCTTAGTTTGGCTGGATATGAGATTCTGGGTTGAAAATTCTTTTCTTTTAGAATGTTGAATATCGGCCCGCACTCTCTCCTGGCTTGTAGCATTTCTGCCGAGAGATCTGCTGTTAGTTTGATGGGCTTCCCTTTGTGGGTGACCCAACCTTTCTCTCTGGCTTCCCTTAACATTTTTTCCTTCATTTCAACCTTGGTGAACCTGACAATTACGTGTCTTGGGGTTGCTCTTTTCGAAGAGTATCTTTGTGGTATTGTCTGTATTTCCTGAATTTTTTTTTTATTATACTTTAAGTTCTAGGGTACATGTGCACAATGTGCAGGTTTGTTACATGTGTATATATGTGCCATGTTGGTGTGCTGCACCCATTAACTCGTCATTTACATTAGGTCTATCTCCTAATGCTATCCCTCCTCCCTTGTATTTCCTGAATTTGAATGTTGGCCTACCTTGCTAGGTTAGGGAAGTTCTCCTGGATAATATCCTGAATCGTGTTTTCTATCTTGGTTCCATTCTCCCCATCACTTTCTGGAACACCAGTCAAACCTATATTTGGTCTTTTCACATAGTCCCACATTTCTTGGAGACTTTGTTCATTTCTTCTCACTTTTTTTCTCTAATCTTGTCTTCTCCCTTTATTTCATTAATTTGATCTTCAATCACTGATATCCTTTCTTCCACTTGATTGAATTGGCTGTGGAAACTTGTGTATGCATCACGAAGTTCTTGGTTTTCAGCTGTGGTTTTCAGCTCCACTGTTTATTCTAGTTAGCCATTTGTCTAACCTTCCTTTTTTCAAGGTTTTTAGCTTCCTTGCAATGGGTTAGAACATGCTCCTTTAGCTCGGAGAGGTTTGTTATTACCAACCTTTTGAAGCCTACTTCTGTCAATTCATCAAACTCATTCTCCATCCAGTTTTGTTCCCTTGCTGGCGAGGAACTGTGATCCTTTGGAGGAGAAGAGGAGCTCTGGTTTTTGGAATTTTCTGCTTTTCTGCTCTGGTTTCTCCCCATCTTTGTGTTTTTATCTACCTTTGGCCTTTGATGTTGGTGACCTACAGATGGGGTTTTGGTGTGGATGTCCTTTTTGTTGATGCTGATGCTATTCCTTTCTGTTTGTTAGTTTTCCTTCTAACAGGCCCTTTGGCTGTAGGTCTGTTGGAGTTTGCTGGAGGTCCGCTGCAGACCCTGTTTGCCTGGGTATCACCAGTGGAGGCTGCAGAACAGCAAATATTGCTGCCTGATCCTTCCTCTGGAAGCTTCATCCCAGAGGGGCACCTGCCTGTTTGAGGTGTCTCTCAGCCCTTACTGGGAGGTGACTCCCTGTCAGGCTGTATGGGGGTCAGGGACCTGCTTGAGGAAGCAGTCTGTCCATTCTCAAAGCTTGAATACCATGCTGAGAGAACCAATGCTCTCTTCAGAGCTATCAGACATGGAAGTTTAAGTCTGCAGAAGCTGTCTGCTGCCTTTTTTTCTGCTATGCCCTACCCCCAGAGGTGGAATCTAGAGAGGCAGTAGGCCTTGCTTAAGCTGTGGTGGGCTCCGCCCATTTTGAGCTTCCTGGCGACTTTGTTTACACTGTGAGCTATTCAAGCCTCAGCAATGGCGGATGTCCCTCCCCCTGTCAAGCTGCAGCACCACAGGTTGGTCTCAGACTGCTGTGCTAGCAGTGAGCAAGGCTCCATGGGCATGGGACCTGGTGAGCCAGGCAAGGGAGGGTATTTTCTGGTCTGCCAGTTGCTAAGACCATGTGAAAAGTGCAGTATTTGGTCAGGAGTGTACCGTTTCTCCAGGTACAGTCTGTCATGGATTCTCTTGGCTGGGAAAGGGAAATCCCCCACCCCTCACGCTTCCCAGGTGAGGTGACGCCCTGCCCTGCTTCAGCTCACCCACTGTGGACTGCACCCACTATCCAACCAGTCCCACTGAGATGAACCAGGTACCTCAGTTGGAAATGCAGAAATCACCTGTCTTCTGTGTCAGTCTTGCTGGGAGCTGCCAGCTGGAGCTGTTCCTGTTTGGCCATCTTGGAAGCGACCGATAATACCCTAACTTTTAAACTCTTATGGTTAAAATATATTGTTCTCATAACCAAGGTCATTTTATACATGACAACCAATATACCAGAGAAAGTTCAACAAAATAAAACAAAAGATTTTACTATCAAATCTTTACCATTTTACTGTCAAAAGATCAAGAGACTGGTTTGATGAAAAGTATCTATTTTCAACAAGTATTTTCTGTCTATCTTTGATGGAAAGTTAAAAAAGACAGTTCTATATTTCAAATTATTTGGAGTAGTGGCAGACATATAGCCAATTCATTAAGGAGTACATTTTATACTTTTATTGAAAAGGTTAATTATATGGTTTTGTGTGATGTGAGAGCTTTTAATACATACTAAGCACAATCATTTAAAAAGTATATTTTAGGGGCCAAGCGTGGTGGCTCACACCTGTAAGCCCAGCACTTTGGGAGGCAGAGGTGGGCAGATCATGAGGTCAGGAGATCATGACCATCCTGGCTAACATGGGGAAACCCCATCTCTACAAAAAATACAAAAAATTAGCCGGGCTTGGTGGCGGGTGCCTGTAGTCCCAGCTACTCGGGAGGCTAAGGCAGGAGAATGGCGTGAACCTGGGAGGCGGAGCTTGCAGTGAGCCGAGATCATGCCACTGCACTCCAGCCTGGGCGACAGAGCAAGACTCTGTCTCAAAAAAGAAAAAAAAAAAGAAAAAGGAAAAGAAAAAAAAAAAGTATATTTTAAGTTTCAGGTATGTTTGGTTGTTATATTCTGTACTTTATTACTGAGGCTCCCATCAATTATTCTGTACTATAATGACATTAACAGAAATAATGTTCATAACTGATGATTCATTACATTGGATGTACAAACCCTCTTGCATGAATTAATTGTTTTCCCTGTTTTGAATATTAGCCAATGTCCATTCTTATTAAATGAATGTATCTCAAGGCCCTACCAAATAAGTACATATAAAAAGTAGGAAAAAATATGATATTAAACAATCTACAATACCTTAAACATAATACATATCAGATATAAGGTAGGTAGTTGCAAATTTTATGAAATTAAAAACCACCAGAGGGCAGCTCAATACAATAGTGATGAAATACTTAAAACAGTATGGCAGGTATAGTATTTTGAAGTATTTATAAGTCAGGTATTATAGATATAGAGGATAGAGAGTGAAAAGCGACACATTTAATAAAATACTTAAAATTTTTACATTTATATTAATACACATTTTTTAGTTGACCTTCAAATGTAAATACATATTTAAATTATGCCTCTCTCTTTTTTTTTTTTTTTTTTTTTTTGGCAGCAGCCACATTGGCCACGAGGCAAGCAACCTGGCTAATATTAAATTTTATTTTATTTTATGTTAAGTTATTGTAGAAAGAGGGTCTTACTATGTTGACCAGGCTGGCCTTGAACTCCTGGCCTCAAGTGATCCTCCTGCCTCTGCCTCCCGAAGTGCTAGGATTACAGGCACAAGCCACCATGCCGAGCCACAATATTAAATTTTTAAAAATGTGATCTTTTACCCTCAGAGACTATTACGAATACCTCTATACACACAAACTAGAAACTCTAGAGGAAATAGACACATTCCTGGAAACACATAACCTCCTCAGATTGAATTAGGGAGAAACTGAAACCCTGGCCAGACCAATATCAAGTTCCAATACTGAATCAAAAATAAAAACCTACGAACCAAGAAAGCCCCACATCAGATGGAGTCACAGCTAAATTTGACCGGTCATATGAAGGAGAGCTGGTACTAATTCTACTGAAACTATTCCCAAAAATTGAGGCGAAGGGACTCCTCCCTGACTCATTCTATGAAGGCACCATCACCCTGAAACCAAAACTTGGAAAAGACACAGTAAAGAAAGAAAACTATAGGCCAATATCCCTGATGAACATAGACACAAAATCTTCAACAAAATACTAGCAAACTGAATCCAGTAGCACATCAAAAGTTAATTAATTCACTATGATCAAGTAGGCATACCTGGTATTCAAGGTTGGTTCAACATTCACAAATCAATAAATGTGATTCACCACATAAACAGAACTAAAGACAAAAACCAGGCTGGGCACAGTGGCTCATGCCTGTAATCCCAGCCTTTGGGAGGATGAGGTGGGCAAATCGCCTGAGCTCAGTAGTTTTAGACCAGCCTGGGCAATATGGCAAAACTCTGTCTCTACCAAAAATTAAAAAAAAGTCAGGCATGATGGTGCATGCCTCTGGTCCCAGCTACTTGGGAGGCTAAGGTGGGAGGATCATTTGAACCTGGAAGGCAGAGGTTGTGGTGAGCCAAAATCATACCATTGCACTCCAGCCTGGGTGCAAGACCCTGTCTCAAAACAAAACAAAACAAAACAAAACAAAACCATATGATCATCTCAATAGACATGGAAAAAGCTTTTGATAAATCCAATATCCCCTCGTGATAAAAGAAAAAAAAACCCCAGCAAACTAGGCATCAAAGGAACATACCATCTATGACGACAAACTCACAGCCAACGTTGTATTGAATGGGCAAAAGCTGGAAGCATTCCCCTTGTGAACTGGAACAAGACAAGGCTGCCCTCTCACCATTCCTATACAACATAGTGCTGGAAGTCCTAGCCAGAGCAATCAGGCAAGAGAAAGAAAGAAAAGGCATCCAAATAGGAAAACAAGGACTCATATTAACTCTCTTCACTGACAATATAATTCTGTACCTGGAAAATCCTAAAGATTCCACCAAAATGCTTCTAGAACTGATAAATGACTTCAGTAAAGTTCCAGGATACAAAATCAACATACAAAAATCAGTAGAATTTCTATACATCAATAATGTTCAAGCTAAGATCCAAGTCAAGAATGCAATCCCATTTACAAGAGCCACAAAATAAAATACCTAGGAATGCATCTAACCAAGGAGATAAAAGACCTCTTCAAAGAGAACTACAAAACATTGTTGAAAGAAATCATAGATGATACAAACCAATGGAAAAACATTTCATGCTTATGGATTGGAAGAATCAATATCATGAAAATGGCCATACTGCCCAAAGCAATCTATAGGTTCAATGCTATTCCTATCAAACTACAAATGTCATTTTTCATAGAATTAGAAAAAGCTATTCTTAAATTCACATGAACCAAAAAAGAGCTTGAATATCTAAAGCAATCCTAAGAGAAAGAAACAAAGCCAGAGGCATCATACTACCCAACTTCAAATTATGCTATAAAGCTACAATAACCAAAACATAATGGCACTGGTATAAAAACAGACACACAGACCAGTGGAAAAAAATAGAAAATCCAGAGATAAAGCCACACACCTACAGCCACCTGATCTTTGACAAAGTCAACAAAAATAAATAATGGGAAGAAACCCCCTTGTTCAGTATGTAGTGCTGGGATAGCTGGCTAGCCATATGCTGAAGAATGAAACTGGAACCCTACCTTTCACCATATTATAAAAAATTAAAAAATAACTCAAGATGGATTAAAGATTTAATTGTAAGACCTGAAACTATAGGAATCCTAGAAGAAAACCTAGGAAATACCATCCTGGACATTGACCTTGGGAAATAATTTGTGACCAAGTCCTTAAAAGCAATTGCAACAAAAATTGATAAGTGGGACCTAATTAAACTAAAGAGCTTCTGTGCAGAAAAATAGAAAAACAAACCAACTATCATCAGAGTAAGAAGAGTGAGAGAAAATATTTGCAAACCATGCATTTGACAAAAGCCTAATATCCAGAATCTATAAGGAACCTACACAATTCAACAAGCAAAAAACAAATAACCCCATTAAAAAGTGGGCAAAAGATATGAATAGACACTTCTCAAAAGAAGATATACAAGCAGCCAACAAACATATGACAAAATGCTCAATATTTTTCATCAGCATTAATCATCAGCAAAACGCAAATCAAAACCACAACAATCAGAATGGCTGTTTTTAAAAAGTCAAAAAACAACAAATGCTTGCGAGGCTGTGGAGAAAGGGGAATGCTTATACACTATTGGTGGGAACGTAAATTAGTTCAACCATTGTGGAAAGCAGTTTGGAGATTTCTCAAAGAACTTAAAACAGAGCTACCATTCAACCCATTACTGGGTCTATATCCAAAGGAAAATAAATCATTCTACCAGATAGACACATGCATTCTTATGTTCATTGCAGCATTTTTCACAGTAGCAAGACAAGGAATCAATCTAGATGCCCATCAATGATGGATTGGATAAAGAAAATGTGTTGCATATACACATGGATTGTTACACAGCCATAAAAAGAATGAAATCAAGTCCTCTGCAGCAACATGGATGCAGCTGGAAGCCATTATCCTAAGCAAAATTAATTCTGGAACAGAAAACCAAATATTGCATGTTCTCACTTATAAGTTGGAGCTAAACACTGGGTACACATGGATGTAAAGATGGCAGCAGTAGACACTGGGGACTACTAGAGGTGGGAGGGAAGGGGACAAGGGTTCAAAGATTAACTATTGGATACTAAGCTCACTATCTGGGTGATGGGATCAATCATACCACAAACCTCAGCATCACATGATACAGCCATGTAACAAACCTGCACATGTGTCACCTGAATCTAAAATAAAATTTGATATTATTAAAAAGTAAAAATGTGATCTTGGATTTTCCCTAATTTGTGGTGGTCAGTGCTCCTCTTGTGAGAAGGAATTAGCAGCACTAACTTGTTTCTAATTTAATGAAATGTAAATAAAAAGTAGAATGATAATGATAATCCTTTTTAAGGTACTTTTCAAAATGTGCAATAACTTGATTTATTTGTTTGTTTACTCTTTGTCCATTTTTCTAGTTTGAAAGCTCCATGAGGTCAAGAGCATTTACTTCAGGGACCTTGCCAAACACCATAAATAGAGATGACTTTCAATAAGTATTTGTTAACTCCATTAAGTAATTAACTGTAAATTCTTAAGAGAGTAACCCTTCTAGAGATTATTCTGTGTTTTCATGTAGTCAGCAGTAATACCTTCCATGGACCCATCCATCTATCCACTCACCCATCCATCCATCTACCCATCCATCTTTTCAGCCAGCCATCAACCCGTTCATCGTTTAGACCACCCCTCCTTCCATTCCTAAAGATATCTAACGCTCAAGGACAGTCTTTACAAAGGGATCCTTTCTTCTTGGTAATTAAAAAGAATGTTCTCCATGAAGGAATTCCCAGTTCAAAGACTTTCCTTCCAGGTCTTATAAAGTCGCTTGAGTAGGTTTTACAACAATAATGGCCCAATTTTCAAAATATGAATAGTCTTCCTCAACTCCTCTCCTTGGCCTCTTCAATGGTGAAACAGTACATTAGGGTTCATTATGCTCCATTTCCCTCCCTAAAGCCCTGGTTTTTGGTTAGGAACTACTTTTTAACAAAGTAAAAGACAAAGTCCTTCCTCTTCCACAAAATTTACATTATTTATCTTGTAATATGACCAGAGGTTTTGAAGAAAATTCATTGCCATTCCTGTAGCTTCTTAATAATAAAGTATGACCCCTAAGACTTTCTACCTATCATGGTCTCATTCATAAGCCCCACGGCTTCAACCATCACTTTTATATTGAAGCTTTCTGTCTTAGACTGCTTTCACCTTGTACAGCAGAATACCTGAGACTGGGTAATTTACAAAGAACAGGGATTTATTTCTTACAGTTCTAGAGATTGTGAAGTTCCAGATCAAGGGGCTGGCATCTGTTGAAGGCCTTCTCGCTGTGTCATCTGGCAGAGAGCAGAAGGGCAAAAGAACACATACATGCCAGAGAAGAAGGGGGCTGAACTCAGTTTTTAAATCAGGATCCCTATCCTGAGATAACAAATTCAAAAAAGAAAAAGAAAAAAGGAGACAGTGAGTGGAGAGGAAGGGAGGTAAAAAACAAAACAAAAACAAGTTCACTCCAATAACATTAATCCATTTATGAGGGCAGAGCCCTCATTACCTAATGACCTCTTTAAGATCTCGTCTCTCAACACCATTGGAGTGGGGATTAGGTTTCCAGTACATGAACTTTAGAGGACACATTCAAACCACAGCACCTTCTGAATATATACCTTGACCCCTGACTGCTTCCCCAAACTTCAGAGTTTTGTACCCACCTAGATGACCCACAGCCACCATCCATACACAGTGGGAGGGCAAGGAAAGGAAAGGAAAGGTAAGAGAAGGAAGAAGAGAGGAGAGAGAAAAGAGAGATCGGCTGTTTTTGTAGGTTACTCCTCACCTTCCCTTCTGAGAATAGACTTCCAGAGAGTTTTCAGTATCTGTCAACAGCAGGGGCATGGGCTCCTTCCATCCAGAATTCTGGGAGGAAAATGCCACGTAGAGCCTGAAGACAGCATGGGGCAGCCTAGGTATAGTTTTATTGTCTCATTTTTAGGCAGAAACAGAGGCTGGAGAAGATACCCCACTCTCCAGTACCTCCAAGTCTGCATGAGGCAGAGAAAAGATACAAAAGTTCCATATCCTGGGGGTTGGGGCTGCCAAGGATTGAGTCAGGGGTTTGCCAGGAGTCACTGGGGTGGCTGGTGGAGAGTCATCTAGACCTGAGGGCTCCATGGCAGAGGAAGATCAATCCCATCTAGGAGGGCTGAGGTGAGGCAAGTCAAGGGCATGGTGGAGTGATGGGGTAGGGAAGGGGGATCAGGGATGGGGACAGATAGGACAACCGCAGGGCTTTAACCATGTGTGCCAAGACAAGTGACCAGGAATCACTTTCCAGACCCTCAAAGAGTGCATGCAGTGAAGATGGGCCAACAAGCCCTCCTCACCTGGGGTCAGTAGGAGCCCCAAGCAAGGACCAGGGGCCAAAGCTGCACAACCAATGGTGTTCTAAAAACTGCTCCCTCCTCAGACATCCCAAGAAATGAGGGAAGGGACAAAATTTTGAGAAATGAGGACGGAGTTCAGTCTTTGAAATGATAAAATAGTAAGCCAACTCTGACTGAATATTCATGAAAAGGAGCTCAATTTTATGCTGAAAGTAACTAAGCTAGCTGTAATTGGCATAATTATTTTCACTGTCAAAAACGGGATCTTATAGAAATTGAGCTCAGTTTAGCATAATTAAGTAATATTTCTATAGTTTGGAGCTGTGACTCTGAAACTATTAGCACTTACACAAAATTGACCCCAAGATTTCTTACCAAGAAATAAATTTTACAAAAGTTCTCCATAACACCAAATTTTTATAACATTGAGATATTTAATACTGCTCTCTAGTCAGTTTTTTTCACTTAGCCAAAAATTTTGAACATTTTCCTAAGTAACCAAATGTTCTTCTTCAATATAATTTTTAATAACAGAATGGTAATTTATCATATGGCTGTATCATAAGTTAATTAACTTATCCTTTTTTTGTTTTAACTATATTTAGATTGTTTCCTATTTTCTGCTATATGAATAGCAATGAGATAATGAACAACCTATACATATATTTTTCAGGGCCTTTTTCTTTCTTTTTTTTTTTTTGAGATGGAGTCTTGCTCTGTTGCCCAGGCTGGCGTGCAGTGGTGCCATCTCAGCTCACTGCAAGCCCCACCTCCCGGGTTCACGCCATTCTCCTGTCTCAGCCTCCCAAGTAGCTGGGACTACAGGCGCCTGCCGCCACGTCAACTAATTTTTTTTTTTTTTTTTTTTTTGTATTTTTAGTAGAGACGGGGTTTCACCATGTTAGCCAGGATGGCTTTGATCTCCTGACCTCGTGATCTGCCCGCCTCGGCCTCCCAAAGTGCTGGGATTACAGGCGTGAGCCACCATCAGGGCTCTTAAGATAATTTCTTTTTTTTTTTTTTTTTTTCGAGACGGAGTCTTGCTCTGTTGCCCATGCTGGAGTGCGGTGGCGCGATCTCCGCTCACTGCAAGTTCCGCCTCCCGGGTTCACGCCATTCTCCTGCCTCAGCCTCCCGAGTAGCTGGGACTACGGGTACCCGCCACTAGGCCCAGCTAAATTTTTTTGTATTTTTAGTAGAGACGGGGTTTCACCCTGTTAGCCAGGATGGTCTTGATCTCCTGACCGTGTGATCCGCACGCCTCGGCCTCCCAAAGTGCTGGGATTACAGGCATGAGCCACCGACCCCGGCCAAGATAATTTATTTGGAGTAAGTTCCTTGAAGTGGAGTTTCTGGACCAAACAGTATACATATTTTTAAAGTTTTGATCTATGTGACCAAATTGGCCTTGACAGATGTTATGCTACTTAAAATTCCTGAGTGCCTCTTTTCTTACCTCCTCAGCAGCAATGGGTATTAGAGTGTTTAATTCTCTTAAAAAAAAAAAAAAATCTTTTTGGGCTGGGCACATTGGCTCATGCCTGTAATCCCAGCACACTGAGAGGCCGAGAGAGGTGGACAATTTGAGGTCAGGAGATGGCGAACAGCCTGGCCAACATGGTGAAACCCTGCCTCTACTAAAAATACAACAAAGTTAGCTGGGCGTGGTGGCATGTGCCTGTAATCCCAGCTACTGGGGAGGCTGAGACAAGAGAATCGCTTGAACCTGAGAGGTGAAGGTTGCAGTGAGCACCACTGCACTCCCCTGGGTGACACAGCAAGACTATGTCTCAAAAAGAAAAAAAAAGGAAAAAAAGAAAAAAAGAAAAAAATCTTTTTGATTAAAAATTATCTTGTTGGCTGGGCATGGTGGCTCATTCCTATAATCCCAGCACTTTGGGTGGTTGAGGCAGGAGGATCACTTGAGCCAAAGAAGGCTGTAGTGAGCTGTGATTACACCACTGCATTCTAGCCTGGTGACAGAGTGAGACCCTGCCTCAAAAAAAAAAAAAAATTATCTTGTTTTAGTTTGTAATGATAGGACTATAGTGAAATGAGACACTTCTTATTGATGGGTAAATCTCTCTCTCTACTAAGAATATCAATGCTTTGCTGCCAATATTTCTCCCAGCTTGGTATTTTAACAGGTATTGAGCTTCTCTGTGAAGAAGGTAAAGTGACATGGAGGTATGAAAATGTCAGTGATGGCGAAATCATTAGGGATGTGTGTGTGTGTGTGTGTGTGTGTGTGTGTAACCAAATGATTTATGTTTTGAAGAAGTGGTTAATGGACAATGTCTTGTTACCATTTTTTATTTTGTATAAAGTAAAAAAATTCCTTTTTACTCCTCAAAAGGTTAAACATAGTTTAGAATAGGCAAATCCATAAAGGCAGAAAGTAGTCTAGGGGTTGCTAAAGGTTGTGGGAAGGAGGGAATGGGGAGTGACTGCTAATGGGTACAGGGTTTCATTTTTGGCATGATGAAAATGTTCTGGAATTAGACAGTGGTAATGATTGCACAACTTTGTGAACGTACTAGAAAACCACTAAATTATACACTTTAAAAGGGTGAATTTTATGGTCTGTGAATTATATCTCAATAAACCCATTATTTAAAAAAGTCAATGTGCTTATTTTTTAGGTATACAGATGATATTTCCCCTTGAATAAAAAGCACAAGATGTTTTAAATTATTTTCTCAAGGCAGGAATAATAGACTCTAGCCTTACTGATCCAATACTAATTCAAGGCTAATGGGCATAGAGTTTGTATTTGGGGTGCTGAAAATTTTCTGGAATGAGATGATAGTGATGGTTGTGTAGCCTTGTGACTACACTGAACCCCAGTAAAGTGTACACTTAAAAATGATGAATTTTATGGCATATGAATGGTTAAATCTCAACTTTTAAAAAGTGAAATAAAAAGTTAGGTACAGATGCTCCTTGGCTTAAGATGAGGTTATGTCACAATAAACCCATCAAAAGTTGAAAATATCCTGTCAAAAATGCATATAATACCCCAATAAACCCATTGTAAAGTCAAAAATTATTAAGCCAAGCCATCATTAAGTCGGGAGCTGTCTGTATATGTACATAAAAATTTGTATACATGAATGTTCATAGCAGCATTATTTATAATAGCCTCCAGACAACCCAATGTCTATCAACCGAGGAAAGAACAAAGTGTGAGATACTCATACAATGGAAAATTACTAGACAGTAAAAAGGAATGAAATACTGATACATGCTACAACAAGGATGAACCTTGAAAACATTACGCTAAGAGAAAGAAAATATAATGGCCCAAAAGGCTACGTTATATGACACCATTTATGTGAAATGTCCAGAATAGTCAAATTTATAGAGATAGAAAGTGAATTAAACAGCTTTATTGAGCTCTGGGTTGCTCTGGGTGAAGAGAAAAATGGGGAGTGACTACTATTTGGTAGGGCCTCCTTTTAGAGCTGATGAAAATGTTCTTAAGTTCAATAGTGATGATAATTCACCTTGTAAATATAATAAAAACCACTGAATTGTCCACTTTATTTATTTATTTATTTAGACAGAGTCTTGCTCTGTTGCCCAGGCTGGAGTGCAGTGGTGCAATCTCAGCTCACTGCAACCTCCACCTGCCAGGTTCAAGCGATTCTCCTGCTTCAGCCCCACTAGCGAGTGGCTGGAATTACAGGCATGTGCCACCATGCCCAGCTAATTTTTGTATTTTTAGTAAAGACAAGGTTTCCCCATGTTGGCCAGGTGGGTCTTGAACTCCTAACCTGAGGTGATCCGCCTGCCTTGGCCTCTCAAAGTGCTGGGATTACAGGTGTGAGCCACTGCACCTGGCCGAATTGTCCACTTTAAATGGGTGAATTATATGGTATGTGAATTACTTCTCAATAAAGCTGTTTAAAAAGGAAAAAAATTACTGACAAATAGTTACAAAATGTTGAGACAAAGGTTGAAGAGAGACAGATGGATGATAGAAGATGGCCTCTGCTAATATGATGTAAAAAAAGAAATCCTTGATCTTTGAGGAATCGCCATGCTGTCTTCCACAGTGATCTAGAACCAGAAATACCATTTGACCCTGCAATCTCATTACTGGGTATATATCCAAAGGAATATAAATCATTCTATTATAAAGACAAATGTGTGCCTGTGTTCTTTGCAGCACTATGCACAATGGCAAAGACATGGAATCAACCCAAATGCCCATCAATGGTAGACTGTATAAAGAAAATATGGTACACATACACCATGGAATATTATGCAGCCATAAAAAGGAATGAGATAATGTCCTTTGGAGGGACACGGATGGAGCTGGAAGCCATTGTCCTCAGCAAACTAACACAGGAATAGAAAACCAAACACTGCATGTTCCCACTTATAAGTGGGAGCTGAACAATGAGAACACATGGACACTGGGAGAGGAACGACACACACTGGGGTCTGTCAGTGGGGTGGCAGGACAGAGAGCATCAGGATCAATAGCTAATGCATGTGGGGCTTAATACCTAGGTGATAGGTTGATAGGTGCAGCAAACCACCATGGCACATGTTTACCTGTGTAACAAACTTGTACGTCCTGCACATGTATTCCAGAACTTAAAATAAAATTAAATTTAATTTACAAAAAGAAACAAAAACGCTCTTTTTTCTTCCCAACCTTTTCTCAATTGTAGGCAGCATTTACCTATTTCTTGAATCTATAATGATTCCTTTAACACTTTTCTAGATCTTGAGTTATTTGTTCAAATTATTTGTCTCCTCTCTAAGACTCGTTGTTCTATACTTGTACACATTGCAAATACTATGCTTACTTGCAGAGTTTATGAAATTGCATGCATTTTTTTGCTCAATGTTACGATATATTATTTTACAATGAAGAGTTTAATGCCCTCTTTAAATGCTTGTTTTTGCCTTGCACCCTTTTTTAAAATATAAAAGTGCTAGATTAAGCATTCACGCCGGTTACCACAATTGTTGATTCTGCCAGAAGAGCATTTACCAGTAGGTTCTGGTTCTTGTTACCCAACTCCTTCCCTGTGAAAATTATGTCTCCCTAGTAACTAGGTTGTTCTGGCCATTGTTTTGACTTTAACAGCCCTGGGAGTGGAATCTTGTCAAATGTTTTAAATTATAGCACTTCCAAATTCATTCAACAAACATTTATTGAGTACCTACTATTGGCCAGATACTGTTTTGCTATTTTTTTAATCAACATTAAGGAATTCCAGCTGGTTAATTGAGCATGATTTTTCTCTTACAGATACCAGTGACAGCAATTCAAAGATGTGAATGGGATTAATTCAGGGCTGTTGCTCCTTACAGATAAGTCAGTTTACCTGTTGTTGAATGACATGCAGAAAAGAAATTTGGTAAGAAGGAAGTGATTTGAGTAAATTCTTTTTGAATTTGTAGAACGTTTTTGTTTTTCAGCTTTTGAATAACATTTGATGTTAAATCCTTACAAGAACTTTGGGAGTCAGGCTGGGCAACCCCTTCCCCACGATTCTTCTGTGGATGAGGACATGGAAGTCAGGGAGGTTAGCTGATGTGCTTGTTCAGAGGTGCACAGGAACCCAGAAAGTCCAACTTTTATTTCATCTTACCCTCTAGGTAAAACATCTAGGATCAAACAAGACTGATAATACAGTCTCCTAACCTTTTCCAAACTATTTTAATCAAACTTGATTCTAATGTGAAGTTGTCTTTAATAAGGAAAGAATCCCACTTAGCTGTTTGCTCAGCGAGGTCTGGGATTCTATCTATATGTCAGCGTATAATTTGAGCAAGGTTAAAAAGAAAACTAAACCTTTCCTCAATATTTGGAGATGGCAGAGTCAGTCTATTTGTCTGTAAGAGATAAAAAGGTAGAGCGTATCCCTGCTTTTGGTGAGGAAAGTTCAGAAACGACTCTGTTTTGTTTCTGAAAACTTTGGAATACTTATCTTTGGCTAAATATCAAATATAAAAAATCCATGAAAAGTTATCCTATGATAGTTTTTGCTGGCCGCCCGTGATGGCTCATGCCTATAAAGGCAGGAGGATCACTTGAGGTCAGAAGTTCAAGATCAGCCTGGCCAATATGGTGAAATCCCATCTCTGCTAAAAATACAAAAATTAGCTGGACATGGCGGCATGCTCCTGTAATCCCAGATACTTGGGAAGGTGAGACAAGAGAATCGCTTGAACCCAGGAGGCAAAGGTTGCAGTGAGCTGTGATTGCCTCACCACATTCCAGCCTGGGCAACAGAGCAATACTGTCTCAAAAAAAAAAAATCGATAATTTTTGTAAAATTATACATAGTAAAAATAAATGGATCAGATTTTCCATCTGTTGCAAAAATTTTATAGCCTTAAATATTGTGCAAATGCATGGTGGCTCATGCCTGTAATCCCAGAACTTTGGGAGGCTGAGGTGGATGGATCACCTGACGTCAGGAGTTTGAGACCAGCCTGGTCAACATGGCAAAACTCTGTCTCTACTAAAAATATAAAAATTAGCCGGGCATGGTGGCAGGGACCTGTAATCCCAGCTACTCAGGAGGCTGAGGCAGGAGAATCACTTGAACCCAGGAGACAGAGGTTGCAGTGATCTGACATCATTCCACTGCACTCCAGCCTGGGCTACAAGAGTGAGACTCCATCTCAAAAACAAATAAACAAAAATAATTAATTAAAATATATATATTGCCCAAATGTGTATAAATGCTGTATATGGAGTCATTTTCATAATAATTTCTCATTTTTATTGAGTACTAATTGTTTTCCAAGAACTATTAGAAATTGTTTGTAGGTATTAACTTATTTAATCTCACACACCATGAAGTGAGCTCCATGTAACATAACATAACATAACATAACATAACATAACATAACATAACATAACATAATGTGGCATGACATGGTATGGTGTGACATAACATACCTCCATCTTATAGATGAGGAAACTGAGGCACAGAGAGAATTAGTTTCTTTTTTTTGTTTTGTTTTGTTTTTTTTGAGATGGAGTCTCACTCTGTTGCCCAGGCTGGAGTGCAATGATGCGATCTCGGCTCACTGCAAACTTCACCTCCCGGGTTCAAGTGATTCTCTTGCCTCAGCCTCCTGAGTAGCTGGGATTACAGGTGCCTGCCACCATGCCCAGCTAACTTTTGTATTTTTAGTAGAGATGGGGTTTTGCCAGGTTGGCTGGGCTGGTCTCGAACTCCTGACCTCAGATGATCCACCCGCCTCGCCCTCCCAAAGTGCTGGGATTACAGATGTGAGCCACCGTGCCTGGCCGAGAATCAGTTTCTTGACCAAAGTGTCTTTTAAGGAATAAGGGCAAGATTTGAACCCATGCACTCAAGCACTATACTCTTTTTTCTTATTTAGGTTAATGCTCTTCTGCTAAGCAAAATTCTATTTGAGTCCCTTCAGAATTTATGTGTTGAAATCCTAACCTCCAAGCTGATGGTAGTAGGAGGTGAGACCTTTGAGAGGTGATTAGGTCATGAGGGTGGAGCCCTAGTGTATGGCATTTGTGCTCTTATAAAAGAGACCTTAGAGAACTCACTTACCCCTTCCACCATATGAAGTCACAGCAAGAAGACAGCTGTCTGCAAACCAGAAGAGGTCCCTCACCACACACCAGGGTCTCACTCCATTGCCCAAGCTGGGTGCAGTGGTATGATCTCGGCTCACTGCAGCCTCAACCTCCCTGGGTTCAGGTGATCCTCCCACCTCAGCCTCCCAAGTAGCTGGGACCACAGGCACATACCACCATGCCTGGCTAATTTTTGTATTTTTTGTAGAGATGGGTTTTCACCAGGTTGCTCACGCTGGTCTCAAACTCCTGACCTCAAGTGATCCTTCCACCTCAGCCTTCCAAAGTGCTGAGATTACAGGCGTGAGCCACTGTGCCTGGCTGGATCTGCTGGTATCTTAATTTTGGACTTCCCAGCCTCCAGAACTGTGAAAAATAGATGCCTGTAGTTTTAGCCACCCAGTCTACGGTGTTGTTATAGCAGCCCAAATAGAATAAGACATGTTCTTAGTTCAGATACCAGCAGCTTTCCCCATATTTATCAAAAGCAAGCAGTGAGTTCACCAACACTAGGGCCTTGGGCAAAGTTTGAAGTCTTTCTTTAACATCTTTCCATTTCCCTGTACATATCTGTCATCCGCTTCTTTTGTCTCGGTCCACCATTTTCCCTCCTCTCATGGGCTGTGGCTCTGGTGTCTGGGGCTCCTAAGTCCTATCATGGAACTCCATCCAGGGCAGCCCTTCCGTCTAACTGACCCTTTCCTTCTTTTTTCTGAATCTAAACTGCCTCCACTGTGCCACAGCTATTATGAGATAAGCTCAGTCATATTTTATGTCTAAATAGAAACCTGTTGATTAGGTCAGAGCACAAAATCTGGCCAGGATTTGAGGGTGAATGAGAACAGTGACTTCTAAGTAGCTTGCCTTTTACCTGATTCCAACCCAGCAAACAATGCAGGGAATAGACAAGACATCAAGAATGCAAAGGAGTGGCCATGACTATGCATTACCTTACCAGTTCCCTATGTAGTGAAATTCAGTGGAACTTCCTAACTACAGTGAAACAATGCTAGGTCAGAAGAGCCCGAAATGTGGTTCACTGCCTTTGGTATGCACGGTAGGGAAACGGGGCACATCATAACCTGTTAGGGAATGCCTGCTTCTCCACAGTTACTTAATACTATGTTCTTATGTTCTTAGTTTTTGGGTCTACAGAGGAATTTACCATAAAGCTGGTAACATTTAAGCTTCAGGACTCCTCACTTCCCCAGGCCTCTGTGAGTGGTGGGAGTTGCTTGGATTTGTAAAGTATTCCAGGTGAGGAGGAGAAGCCAGCATGCAATTAGAAAACAGAATTGTATAGGCATTTCTGTTAAATTTCCTAGAGACCTCAGAAGAAAGAGACTAGCTGATTTCTTTTCTCATTCTAAATTAATAATCAGTTTCATGCCTAATTGATATTTGTGGTTTAATTAATGTATGTATTTATTTATTTTGAAGTGGCTCATAACTGCATATGCACCAGGCCCCACTCCTGTGGTCTACCTGCCCCTTATTATCCTAGCTGGATTACAAAGGAATAGAATTTGTTGGAAAGAGATTTGGGGGCTAGCAGCCGGTGCTGCATATTCTGTTTGCCCCTCCAGACCTACTCTTCACTCTTCTCTCCCTAGTCTGTAGCCCAGGTGGCTACTCTCTGTGGATGCTTCCCTGGCTCCCTTGCCATCAGGTTGGGGTCCATCAGTGAGATCATCTGCAGGGGATGGGAGGACTGGAGGAGAGTGTTGATTTCTCTGACAATGGGTTGGCAGCAGGGTGGGCCTCATGAGTTTGCAAACTGTGGAGTCAATAGGACCCCATTCTTAAGAAGGGCCCTGTGCTTGGTTTAATGCTTTTCTGTCACTGTCTTAAATTCTTAATTTTATCTGTTTAAAAAAATTTCAACTGTTATTTTAGATTCAGGGGGTATAGGTACAGGTTCATTATAAGGGTATATTGCGATATGCTGAGGTATGTCGTTTTATCTTTGAATGTGTATTTTGTAAGTGAAATCAAAGGGAAAGTGGAGCATCTATGTGAACAGAGGGGTTACATGAAATATATGTGTCTGCAATTTCCATTTGCTCCATTTGAATATAGTATTTACAGTGTCCCCATGATCATAGAATGCCTATGTACCCGTGCACTACATAAGGAATTCAGGAAGACTCAAAGCAAGTACAAGGTACAATTGATAAAGCCCCGAGATGTCATGTTTTCTATTTCAACCACAACTTGCTTAAAATTCAGACAAAAGGCAATGAAATTTGAGAAACACATACAACCAAGGAGCCTCATCATATCGTTTCTTACTCATGTTACTTCTCTGTTACTTCCTAACCACTTACACTAAAAATGATGTCATAGAAGGAGAGGGGAAGATAGGGCAAGCCATAGTTCCTTTTCGTTTCAGTCCTTCCTTCCTCATCAGTAAGCTGAAAGTAGTGTTGGAATACTGTATGAGCATAAGAAAGTGAAACAGTCGAGTTAGTTTTGTGCACTATTTCCACTGTTCCAGTAGGAACAAAATATGTATATATGTACAAACTATGAAATGTAGGTGTATAATTTTCATGATTCTGCATGAGAGTTAAATGCCCTTATAATGGCATTAAAATTGGCATTGCACAAGATAAATGGTAAAATTCAGGCTAATAATTTAAAATTTTAATGGTTTCTTTTTTCTTTTTTTTTGTTTTATATTTTTTCACCAGCAGTTTCAATGTTTTCTTTATTTAGAATAATGTTAGATACAAAATTTTAGAAACATGACAAGTTGAGGAAAGAAAAAGAGACTGCAGAAGGAAAGCAAAAACTTTATACTTTAGTACCTTTACCACACTTTTTTCTTGCTTTTTTCAACTTGCACTGGGCTGCTCAAATTATATAGCGGGCTTTGGTTAATAGTGACGCTTTCTTCCACCGAAGTCCACAGTTCCTGATGGGTGGCCATGTCCTGCAGCTACAGGTCTCCCTGGGCTCCAGGAGTTGCCCCCTTTTCCTTTGTTCTTCAAGCCTACTCCTGGTAGCACTCCGTACTGTGGGTAGCACTCCTGAGGTAGGTGGGGTGTGGGGCGTTTTTCAAGCCTACTCCTGGTAGCACTCCGTACTGTGGGTAGCACTCCTGAGGGTAGGTGCGGTGTGGGTTGTTCTTCAAGCCTACTCCTGGTAGCGCTCCGTACTGTGGGTAGCACTCCTGAGGGTAGGTGGGGTGTGGGGGGGTGTCACCAGAGAAGGGAAGTAGATTTCACCTTCCCTTGTTATTTTCCTTTAACCTCTGTCCACATCTGTGTAAGTCATTCTTTCATTAGTCTCTCTTTTACACTGCTCTGTTTATTTGTATATATTTTATTACGGACAATTTCAAACATAAATAGAGAATAGTATAACAGACGTCCATGTACCCAGTATCTAGCTTCAACAATAATTTTTTCACCCCTTTGGAGTGTGCCATTTGCTTCCTGCTGGGATCTTGGCTGATAGAAGGCCTGCTTATGCATTTTGACTATTCATCATACCCCTGTCCTCAACAGGGAGAAGCAACTTGACAGCTTGTTTCTAAAAAGAAATTAATGAACATTTACCCACAGATTAAAATGGCGGAAGTAGCCTTAAACATATTCCCTGCCTGTTCAGTGAAGCTTGGTTCCCTAACTCCCTCCTGGGCATCCAAGCTCATCTCAAACTATGTTTTGTTTTGTATGCAAAGCTACAAAAAGAGGGCATGCTTAGTACCCTCTAAAGTAAGTGAATCACATTAATCAACAGCATTTATTCCCACCAATTGATAAATGCTTTATCTTTTCACTTGCAGGAGAAAAGGAAACATGGAAGAATTATTTTCTTTGTGAGGAGGTCCTCTTTGTGAGAGGGCTGATTACATGGTCATAGATTAGCAACATATTTGTCTTCCTCAATTTCATGAAAATAATTTTATCATTAATGAAATTTGCTAGTAAAGCAGAAAGGTCATATCTACAAGGATAGAGTCACTTTTAGTATGAGACCCTCACCACTTGTCTCATCAAAAATAATCATTTCGGGTTTAGTCTTTTTACTAATAGACATAATAAAAGTAATATACTACTATTCTATAAATAGGCATTTGGAATTAGTCTCTTTTTCATCATATCCCATCAAGGATACCATAGAATTGTCCAAATCAATAGGAAAATAGAGAAGGAAGGCGTTGGGGAAAGAACTAATCTTTATTTATTTGAGATGGAGTCTTGCTTTGTCACCCAGGCTGGAGTGCAGTGGCCCGATCTCGGCTCACTGCAACCTCCGCCTCCTGGGTTCAAGCAATTCTCCTGCCTCAGCCTCCCGAGTAGCTGGGATTACAGGCATGTGCCACCACGTCCTGCTAAATTTTTCTGTATTTTTAGTAGAGACAGGGTTTCACCATATTGGCCAGGCTGGTCTTGAACTCCTGACTTTGTGATCCGCCCACCTTGGCCTCCTAAAGTGCTGGGATTACAGGCATGAGCCACCTCGCCTGGCCAGAACTAATATTTACTGAATGCCTTCTTTGTATTATAAATATTTATTGTCAATTTAATCCTCACAGTAATCCTAGGAGGTAGATGTTATTACTCCTGCGTTATAGAGGAGGAAGGTGAAGCTCAAGGAGGTTAAACTGCTCCAAAGTCTACAGCTACCTGATAATTACAAAAGCCACTAATTATGTTTTGCAGAGCTTGACCCTATGCAAAGCACTTTAGATCCATTAGGAAATTTTACCCTCCGTGGTAAATCACACTATGTCCATAATACAGATTAGGTGAGTGAAGCATCTTGTCCAGGGGCACATAGATATTAACTGGCAGTGTCAGAATTCTGAGTCAATTCTGTCTAACTCAAATCCTTGCTATTCTCACTCCCTTCTGCTTGTTCCCAGGGGAGATGGGTACAATTTCTGTTACAATTTCTTTTTCCATCTTGAACTTCTCTTCCCTTCTGCCGATGTCCATTCAATCATTCTGATCTTTCTCTTTGATAAAGGGCACAAAATCAAATATGAGTAGACAGCTCCTTTGTCACCATATTGCATTGCACAATCTCAACAGTGGGCCTGTTCTTTCTTTGGTCTTTAATTTTATCTGTTCATTGTCTCCAGATATTTTCACACATGCAGTCCTAAAATATCTTAAAAAGTAATATATTTTAAAATTGATGCATAAAATTTTTATCATGGGGTAAAAGAGTTGTATATATTTACATATATATAATTTCTGATATAACTAATGACATTTAAAAAATAAATATCACATTATTTGTTGATATCTATAGAGTGAGATCTAAATAGTATAGCAATTTGGTGCCTTATCCTACTTTCTAATTTATTTTTTATTGTATATATTTATGGTATATAGCACGATGTTTGGACATACATATATCCAGTGAAATGATTACTACAGTCAAACAAATTAACATATCCATCACCTTCCATAGTTACCTTTTGTGTGTGTGTTGTGTGTGTGATATGAGCACCTAAAATCTACTCTTAACAAATTCTCAATGTATAATATTAAGTATGGCCCTCAGGCTGTCCATTATATACTTTTAAAATATACATCATAAAGTTCTTCTTTACCTGCAGGACATTTTCTTTTGTTTATTTACTCCTTGAAATTATATTTCCATTCCACTTCCTACTATTTTTTCTACCTTAAAGAATTTCATAAGTACATACTTCTCTACAACAAAAATATGTAAAAAATGGAAATAATTTTAAATTTCCTGTGATGGTTCAATTCTGTTAGAAAATTCTACACGATTTCTTAAAACCACATAAATATATTACAAATATTGATGGGTAATTACTAAACATAAAATGTAAGACTGCATTGGAATTGCAGTTCTTACTGAGATGGGTAGTATTTTCCCCCCATATACCCATGGTAAATATACCAGGAATAGCATCAGTGCTATGATTTGGTTGCTGTAGGTGCTGAGAAGCTTTTCAACTAAATAAGTAAATGGGAATGAGAGTTTTGTTATGGCAATGGGGCTCAATTCTTTGAATTCTTGTTCAGTTACATACCAAAAATTACATGGTAATCTATCATCAAGACGGTTTTCAGTGATCTCTCCTCTGTGGACTTGATTAGATGTCTTTCACTTCGGTGAAAAGCAGAACATTAGAATCCATCTAACTTGCAACAGGAGTAATTATCCCATCATTGCAATCATTTTTTCCCCTTTTTTGAGTGTTCTGGGGTTTTTGCATCTGAGGCAATGCATTCGTAGGCTTGGGATGAGTGTGAGGTATGCCTTTCTATATTATCAAGTGATAAAAGCAAGATGATTGGGCAGGGGAGATAGGAAAGGAGAACAGCCCGCAGACGACCACAGGACAAGCTTATCAGAAAACCTATTCCTTTGAAACTATCCATGCCCACTTACCCCTTAGGAAAACTCCACATACCTTCCTTCCTCTGCCTGAAGACTGCTGATCTGTAGACTTCATTCATTTGGTGCTATAGCACCTTGGCACTGTGGATAAATGTTGATGCAGATCTCCTACATTGTCCTGTGGGATGGCTTTTTTTTTCCTCCCATTTTTAGCACATATTTTCTTAAACTTTCAACTCTTTCAAAAGCTTCTTTAGTTAGCCATGTGTGGTGATGTGTGCCTGTAGTCCTAGCTATGATGGAAGCTGAGGCAGGAATGATCACTTGAGCCCAGGAGGTTGAGGCTACAGGGAGCCATGATCATGCTACTGCAATCCAGCCTGGGTAACAGAGTGAGACCCTGTCTCAAGAAATCAAGTAAAATAAAATAAAATAAAAAATAAAGCTTCTTTAGGGCACTATAAATAAGACAGCAACATTTGTGCACAGATGTTTTATAATCCTGGCCAATTCAATTTTAAAAAAGAAATATGAAGAGAAAGCAATAAGGAGAGAAAGGATGAAGAAGAAAGAAAAAGAAAGACCATAAGGAGTAAAGAAAGAAAGAAAGATCACAAATACTCTTGAAGATACAGAGGAGATTTTAAATTACAAAAGGCTGATTCTGTATGGAGGGGCTGTACATGGTATATCAGGCATGTGAGGATTCAGGTTTCTCTTTCCACACGTATACAGACATTGACTGGTTACCTCTGTTCAGCATCTGTCCCTTGCTTCCCTCAGCAAGAGTACCCCCAGCTCATTCCCAATTATCAGGCTTTTGTGATTGAGCCCATGTCAGCTCCGTGAACAAGACCTGATTGCTGACCTAGGCCAATCAGTATATCCCATACTCCTGGCTATAGGAATTGATTGGTTCAATTAAGCAAATAGTCCAGTCCAAGAGATTATGCTCATGCTTCTATGGAGAAAGAAAGCATACAAGCATTAAATATATCCATTATTGGCAGAGAGACACTTTCTTTGCTGCTGGAAATGAGTGTGGAGATGTAGCACCAGGAGCCTCTGGTAGCCATCTTGCAACCATAAAGGCAAAAGTGTCTATATATTTTTTTTAATTTTTGTGGGTACATAGTTAGGTGTATATATTTATAGGATACTAGAGATATTTTGATATAGGCATGCAATGTGAAACAAGCACATCATGGAGAATGGTATGCATCCCTTCAAGCATTTATCCTTTTAGTTACAAATAGTCCAATTACATTATTTAAGTGATCCAACGCTACTGGTTTCTACTACAATTTTTTTTTTTTCAATCAGAGTTCTTGGCAGGACCAAGAAAGAGAAAGAAACTGCATGCCAGTCATGGTCATTTGACCAAATCAACCTCTATCTGATCCAGATAAGTCCCCAAATATTCTGCTATGTGAACCAATGAAATTTCCTTATTGTTTTTCAGTTTTAACGGGATTTCAGTGACTTGCAGAAAGAATGATAAATTATGTAAAAAGTAATAATATAGTCATTCACTGTAATCAGAATATCTCTGCATTTATTTTTACTTTTT
Organism: Pongo abelii; assembly: GCF_028885655.2. NCBI lineage: Eukaryota > Metazoa > Chordata > Mammalia > Primates > Hominidae > Pongo > Pongo abelii. The sequence goes on along the minus strand of NC_071991.2, from coordinate 85,749,040 downwards.
TTTTTCTGCACATATTGGGATTCACAGACACATGTTTTCAAGAAAGCATACCATTGCTTAAAAACAATGAAAAGCCACAGACCTAAAAAGAAAAAAGAAAAGCCATAGATCTAGATCTTGATTCATGTCAGGAAAGACACTGGTGTTTATGGGGGTCAATATATAGCACCCCTCTTTTCTCTACCTCATCTCCAAAGCCACTGAGATCTAGATCAAAATGTGAATATTCTTCTGATGGAGCTGCTGCAGTCATGGTGAGCTTCCTAATACTTCAGACCTAGCTGGACTTTCTCACCCAGCCACAGGCAGCACCGAGCCAGCACAGGCCTGTTCTTGGGAAACTAATGATAAGGGTGCATAAACAAATGAAGACTCCATAGACAGGCTGACTTTTAAGAGAAGAGAGAAAGGAGGAGCATGGCTACAGTACCAGTGTCTTATCTCAGCCAGTATGTCAATCCTCTTACCCAGAATGAGATAAGAATAGGCAGGGGCTGAGAGTCAAGAAAGCAAATGTACAAAAATATGTAATGAGAATTGTGGCAAATACTAGAAAGGAAACAAACAGGGCCTTGTGAGGAAATAACTGGTCAGGGCTGCTTTAAAAGGGGTAGCCCAGCAAGGCTCTATGAGAGGACATTTAAACTGAAGCCCAAAGGATGAAAAGGAAACTGTCATTCAAATGGGGGAGGAGATTAGAGACAGGAGAGCATTCCAGGTTGAAAGATCCGGCAAATACAAAGTCCCCAGGGTGGGGATGAGTATAGGCTGGGGGTGCACAAGGTGAAGCCTTTAGGCAAGGCTGAACCATACCTTAAGTGGGGATCAGGTGTTTGGATTTTGTTCCAAGTGCAATGGGGAGTTGTTGAACCATCAAATAGGAGAGTGACATGAACTGATTTATGGTTTCAAAAGATACCTTTGGCTGTTCTGAAAATGAGCTGGGCAGGTTTCAGAGCAGAGACAGGGAGGTCAGTTGGGAGAATATTGTAGTAGCCCAGATAAGAGATAGTGGTCTAAAGCAGTGGCAGTGGATATACGCAGAAGGTAATGGGTCTGAGACATATTTTGGAGCTAGGCTAGACACGGTTTGCTGATGGATTAAATATAGTTGACTAAGGAGTGCCTAGATTTTTTGCCTAGAGTAAAAACATATACTATTTCCTCCCTCCCTTCCTTTCTTCCTTTCTTCTTTCTGTAAATAAAATGTACAAGAGGCCATTGGTTTGGACTTAACTCCTGCACTAAGCCCAACAGACCAAACCAAATGGAGTTACTCATGCTGAAGTTCCAAGCCACCACGCTGAAATTAATCTGTTTATCTGAACTTCAGAGAAATCAGGGGAAAGAGAGATAATAGCCAAATCCCCAAACAGGCCAGTTTTAGCCAGCATGATAAACCTTTACAAAGAAAGTAACTATGAAATGACCAATCCACTTTTTATTCTCAGTTTCTGTTTCTTCAGCCTATAAAGTCAATCTCTTCTGCTCAGCTCCTCGGAATACCAATTCTATTTTATAGGGATTGCCTGATTCTGGAATCACAAATAAAAGCCAATTATATCTTTAAACTAAACTTGTGATTTTGTCTTTGACCCTTCCTTCTTTCCTCTTTTTCTTCTTTCTCTTCCTCTTTTATTCTTCTTTGCCTTATTCATATTTTTTTGTATGAGAAGAGTACATCAATATTTCATGTACAGACATGTTAAGTTTGAGATATATAGTTGAGATTCAACTATAAGGATAAGAGATCTGGAGTTTAAGGGAGATGTTTAGCTTGGACATATATATATATATTTGGGAATTATCAGCAATTACATGGCATTTAAAGCCACAGGAATAATTGAGAGCATCTAGGGAGAGGGTAAAAGAAGAGAAGTGCAAGGAATCAGAAGATCCCTAACATTTAGAAGTCTAATAGAAGCAAAGGAGCTAGAAAGGAAACTGAAAATGCATAGCCAGTTGGGTAGGTGGAAAACTAGAATATAGCCTCATGGAAGTCAAGGGAAGAGCACTTTAAAGGAGGGGGTGGCCAATTGTATCATATGCACAACAAGAACACTGTGAAATGAAAACAGAAAGGTCTCTTGCATTTTGTCCCATGGAAGTCTTAGGTTGCCCATAACAAGAGCAGTTTTAGTAGAGGAAAGAAAGATAATCATAAAGAGTTGAAGAATGAATGGGACAGGGAAAGGATGGTCTCATCAACAAATAATTTTAGGATATTTGGATATCTATTGCAGAAGAAAAAAATTAGACCCTTATCTCATACCATATAAAAAAATCAACTCAAAATGGATTGAAGATTAAACATAAGACCTGAAAATATAAGACTACTAGAAGAAAACATAGAGAGTTAGCTCCATGACATTGGTTTGGGCAATTACTTTTTGTATATGACCCCCAAAGTACAAGCAACAAAAGTGAAAATAAACAAATGGGATTATATCAAACTAAAAAGCTTCTGCACAGCAAAGGAAACAATCAACAGCATGAAAAAACAACCTATGGAATGGGAGAAAATATTTTCAAACCATACATCAGCTAAGGGGTTAATATTCAAAATATATAAGGAACTCAAAAACTTGCTAGGAAGAGAACAAATAACTCAATTTAAAAAACGGTCAAAGGACCTGAATAGACATTTCTCAAAAGAGGACATACAAATGATCAACAGGTATATGGGGGGAGAAAAAAGCTCAATAGCACTAATCATTAGAGAAATGCAAATATAAACTACAAAAACATACGACCTCACAACTATTAGAATAGCTATTATGAAAACAACAAACAATAACAAGTGTTGGTGAGGATGTGGAGAAAAGGGAACCCTAGCACACTGTTTGTGGGAATGTAAATTAGCACAGCCATTATGGAAAACAGCATGGAGATTCCTCTTAAAAATAAAACTGCTGTATGACCCAGCAATTCCACTTCTGGGTACATATCCAAAAGAAATGAAATCAGTATGTAGAAGAGATATCTGCACTCCCATGATCCCTGCAGCACTATTCACAATAGTGAAGATATGGAATCAACCTGTGTTCATCAATGAATGAATGGATAAAATAAATGTGGTATATATGAAAAACTATTCAGCCTTAATAAAGAAGGAAATCCTGTCATTTGTGACAACATGGATGAACCTGGAGAACATTATGTTAAGTACAGTAAGACAGGCACAGAAAGAAATAGCATATGACCTCACTCATATATAGAATCTGAAAATTTGAACTCATGGAAGCAGAGAGTAGAATGGTGGTTACTGAGGGTTGTGGAGGGAGAGAGATTGGGCAGTTGTTGATCAAAGGACACAAAACCTGAGTTAGACAAGAGGAATAAGTTAAAGAGATGTATTGTACAGTGCGGTGACTACAGTTAATAACAATATATTGCGTACTTGAATGTTGCTAAGAGTAGATTTTAAGTGCTCTCACCACAAAAAAAGTGAGATAATGCATATGTTAATTTACTTTATTTAGCCACTCCACAATATATACGTATTTCAAAACATCATGTTGTACACTAAAATTTTTTAAAAATCATTAAAGCACCCAAAAAGCCTATAAAATAAAAATAAATAAACGATAATTTAAATGAAGAACAAGAATGAATGGGAGGTAAAGAAATGGAAACAGAGCTCTAGTAAACTCTTTTTGATAGATTTTGCTGTGAAGGGGGAGTAGAAAAGCTGTAAATAGAAGAAAATGTGGGGCCAAAGGAGGTGTTTGTATATTTCGTTTGTTTAAAAATGGGAATTCTACGGCTGTCTGTTTGCTGATGGAGCTGATCTAGTAAGGTGGGATGTAGCGACATGCAGGAGAGAAAAGGGTAAAGCAAAGCAGTGAGGTCTTCGAGAGGAAGGGAGGAAATAGTCCAAAGCACAAAGATTGAGACTGAAGATTGAGAGTGAAGGCTGTCCTTCACCTAACTGGAGAGAAAAAGAAGATAGAAGCAGAAATGAGGCTGGGCATGGTGGCTCATGCCTGTAATCCCAGCACTTTGGGAGGCTGAGGCAGGAGGATAACTTGAGGCTAGGAGTTCGAGACCAGCCTGGGCAACATCGGCAAGACCCCATCTCTACAAAAAAATTAAGAATTAGCCAGGCATAGCTGAGTAGCTGCAGCTACAGGCGTGCACCACCTGTGTGCCACCTGGTCTACAAGTGGCGCACACCTGTAGTCCCAGGTATTTAAGACACTGACGCAGGAGGATCACTTGAGCCCAGGAGTTCGAGACTGCAGTGAGCCATGATCGCAACACTGCACTCCAGCCTGGGCCACAGAGCGAGCCTCTGTCTCAAAAAAATAAAAAGAAGGCCAGGCACAGTGGCTCACGCCTGTAATCCCAGCACTTTGGGAGGCCAAGGCGGGCAGATCACCTGAGGTCAGGAGTTTGAGAACAGCCTGGCCAACATGGTGAAACACCATCTGTACTAAAATACAAAAATTAGCTGGGTGTGGTGGCATGTGCTTGTATTCCCCGCTACTCAGAAGGCTGAGGCAGGAGAACTGCTTGAACCTGGGAGGCAGGGGTTGCAGTGAGCCGAGATCACGCCACTGCACTCCAGCCTGGGTGACAGAGTGAGACTTCATCTCCAAAAAATAAAATAAAATAAAATAAAAACAAAACAAAACGAACCAGACATGAGCAGGCAAAGAAGATGAGTGAGGTTCTGTCTGATTTTCTATTTTCTTACTGCTATCCAAGGCCTAGGATAGAGTAATATAGCTATATCACCCTCAATAATTACAATGTCTTATAGTTATATTTTAAATGCTGCCATGTGTAAATCAAAATATGACTTAATTGGTAACGTTATGAGACTTTCCATAGATATAAATTTACAAAGAATAACAACTTTCTTGGTTAGAGCATGTGTGCGATTTTTTCAATATAAGTATAGTCTAATTGACCACATTTAGAATGAAATATGAGAACCAAGAGTATTCTATGATTATGATTATAGATATAATTACTGACAGTTGAAATTTGCTTGCTTGAGTAGGCCAGATAATTAAAATGTCATGTTAAATAGGCTTAGGATCAAACCTATACAGAACTGAGGGCTTTGCAAAGAGAAAAATTTCCATGGCTGGAGAACTGCATTCTTAACCTGGGCCAGGTATTTCAAAAATATGCTGTTTTGGTCATGAGGGAATACAGGGAGGGAGGAGAGTGGGTGGGGACAGAAATGTTACAGATGACTTTGTGCAAACTCATCACCACTGTAGGAAAAACAACACAAAACCACGACCCAGTCAGTAACATTATCTTAGGTCTATAGAGAACTGGCACACTTCTTGGCTGACTGTCATCCTCAATAATTTATCTTGTAGTTACACAATGGGTTTCCTTAAGAAAACTCAAAGAGCCCTATACAAGTTATTTCCTTGTCTTCGTAACATTCTGAAGATAAAAGCAGAAGGGAGTTGTCTAGACCAACGCTATCCAATAGAAATATGACTCAAGCCACACATGTAATTTAACATTCTCTAGAAGCTACTTTTTTTTTTTTTTTTTTGAGACAGTCTCCCTCTGCTGTCCAGGCTGAAGTGCAGTGGTGTAATCATGGCTCACTGTAGCCTTGACCTCCCGGACTCAAGCAATCCTCCCACCTCTGCCTCCCGAAGTGGTGGGACTACAGGCGTGTGCCATCACACCCAGCTAATTTTTGTGTTTTTTTGTATAGACAGGGTCTCGCCATGTTGCCCTGGCTGGTCTGGAACTCTGGGCTCAAGTGATCTTCCTGCTTGGTCTCCCAAAGTGTTGGGGTTACAGGCATGAGCCACCGTACGCTGCCTAAAAAGCTACATTTTTAAGACGTAAAAAGAAACAGGTGAAATTAAGTTGAATATTATATTTTATTTAACCCACTACATCTAAACTGTTATCATTTCGCTGTAATGAATATAAACAATTGTTCATGAAATCTGTTACATTCTTTTATTTGTACTAAGTCTTTGGGTTTATTTTTTTTCAGCTTTTATTTTTAGATTTAGGGGGTACAGTACTAAGTACTTTGAAATCTAGCATGCATTTTACACTTCCAGCAAACCTCAATTCAGACAGGCCACATTTCACATGCTCAGTAGCCACATAACAGCACAACTCGAGAGAATAAAAGAAAGGGCGACGGTCACAGAACCTGAAGCCTGGACTCTATTGCAAGCTAAGATAATGTGAGTCACAGTTTGTCACTGCCCTGCTTAAAATCCTCCATGGGTTTCCTGTCACACCTATCACAACAGCTGACGTCTTACCTGTAAGGCTGCACATGGAACTGCCCCTGCCTTCCTTACTGATTTCATAGCCTGCTAATTTCCCCCTCATTCTGTCCCCATCCTAGGCCTTCTCCTTTGCTGAGTCCAGTTCATTCCTATGTCAGATTGGTGGCGCTTCCTCCTCCTTCAGCCTCAAATATATCTTCTCGTGGCTCAAACTGTGACTTAATTCATGTTTTTGCTGAAAAGTCATTTTATAAAGGCCGGCCTATGATCAGAAATAGCTCCTTCGCTAGCCACTCTCCAGCTACTTAGCCTGCTTTCTTAATGTTTAATTAATTAATTAATTTATTTATTTTTGAGATGAAGCCTTGCTCTGTCATGCAGGCTGGAGTGCAGTGGCGTGACCTCAGCTGACTGCAACCTCTGCCCCCCAGGTTCAAGCAATTCTCCTGCCTCAGCCTCCCGAGTAGCTGGGACTACAGGTGCATGCCAATAAGCCTGGCTAACTTTTGTATTTTTAGTAGAGATGGGGTTTCATCATGTTGGCCAGGCTGATCTCGAACTCCTGACCTCAAGTGATCTCCCCTTCTTGGCCTCCCAAAGTGCTAGGATTACAGGCATGAGCCACCACACCCGGCCTTAATGTTTATTGTGCTAAGTATTGAAAGTATATATGCATGTATACTGTTTTACATATATATGTATATATATATATATATATATTTTTTTTTTTTTTGAGACAGGATCTTATTCTGTTGCCCAGGCTGGAGTGCAGTAGTGGGATCACAGCTAATTACAGCCTCAACCTCCCACACTCAAGAGATCCTTCTGTCCCTGACCCCAGTAAATGGGACTACAGGCATGTGCCACCATGACTGGCTAATTTTTAATTTTTTGTAGAGACAAAGTCTTGCTATATTGCCCAGGTGGGTCTTGAACTCTTGGGCTCCAGTCATCTTCCTGCCTTGGCCGCCCAAAGTGCTGTGATTACAGGCATGAGCCATGGCACCCAGCCTGAATTTTTTTGTTTTTGTTTTTGTTTTTTTTGTTTACTATCATCTCCTCCACTGGAAAGTAAGTTTCATGAGGTCAGGGGCTTCGGTTTGGTTTGTATACTGTTAGATTACAGCACTGGGCACACAGTAGGCTTGTTGAATGGATGAGTCATTCTGGGCAGGTCATTTGGAGGGTACAGTGCAACATTTAGGAGCTTGCACTTTGAAGTGAGACTCCTTGAGTTTGTACTGTAGCCTGTCTGCTGACTAGCTCTGTTCATTTGAGTAACTGCTTAACCTCTTGCAACCTTAGGTTCTTCATCTGAAAAATTGGGATGTTAATAATATCTACTTCGTAGAGATGATGTTATTTTGAGGATTAAATGAGATAAACTAGGTCAAATACTTAATATAGTATCTAGCTCATAATAAACTTGAGAAAAATTGCTAGTATCTATTAAACAGAGATGAAAATGAGTGCTTCTGCTTAGACATACTTCACCTACTCCAGTGCTCCATAGCTTTGGCTCTGGTCAAGGTTCCTAACAGACATTCCTCTATGTGATCCATCCTTATCTCAGTTACCCTTTTGGCACCACTAGATAGGTTGAACGTTCTCCTCCCTGATTCCCACAGGACACAGACTTTCCTACTACTTTTCTGCTTGCCTCTGCTCATCCCCCTTTGCAGGCTCCTCATCTTCTCCCCTTTTTATATTTGTTCAGGCTCTGCCTTTGACACTGATTATTCTTTTCTTTTTCTTCAATTTTTCAATTCTGTTAATATACACATAACACAAAATTTACTATGTTTAAATATATACAATTCAGCGGTATTAAATATTCATAGTGTTGGGCAATCATCACCACCATCCATCTTAATAACTTTTCTTATTTTATGAAACTGAAACTCTATGCCCATTAAACGATAAATCCCCATTTCCTCCTTCCTTCAGCCCCTGGCAAGTACCATCTTACTGTCTGTCTCTACGATTTTGACAACTAACTCTTAAGTACCTCATGTAAGTGGAATCATACAATATTTGTCTTTTTGTAATTGGCTTATTTTTCACTTAACATAATGTCAAGGTTTATCCATGTTGTAACATGTGTCAGAATTTCCTTCCTTTTTAAGGTTGAGTAATATCCCATTGTGTGTCTACATCACACTTTGCTTAACCATTTATCTGTCAATAGACACTTGAACTGCTTCCACATTTTAGCTATTGTGAATAATGCTGTTATAAACATGGGTGTGCAAATATGTCTTTGAGACCCTATTTTCAATTCTTTTGGGCATATACCTAGCCACCGATTACTCTGTATACCTTCTGCCTGAGCAATCTCATCCACCCCCAGGACTTCAATTGCCATTTCTTTTCTTTCTGCTTTTTTTTTTTTTTTTTGAGATGAATCTCACCGTGTCGCCCAGGCTGGAGTGCAGTGGCACGATCTCAGCTCACTGCAACCTCTGCCTCCCGGGTTCAAGTGATTCTCCTGCGTCAGTCTCCTGAGTAGCTAGGATTACAGGTGTGTGCCACCATGCCTGCCTAATTTTTGTATTTTTAGTGGAGACGGGGTTTTACCATGTTGGCCAGGCTGGTCTCAAACTCCTGACCTCAGGTGATCCACCTGCCTTGGCCTCCCTGAGTGCTAAGATTACAGGCATGAGCCACTGTGCCTGGCCTTCAATTGCCACTTCTATGCTGATAATTCCAAATCTACATCTCTAGTCCAACTTTCTCTCCTGTGCTCCAGGTCTGTACCTGTGATGCCCTTACAGCCATTCTGCTTGGATATCCAATATTGAAATTATTCTATTTTCTCCAAGCCTGCTCCCCTTCAGTATTTCCTGTCTAAATGAATGGCATCTCCATGTACCCATCGTCCAAACCAGAAAATGTAGTATCAATCCGGAGTCCTCCCTCTCCCATCCCACAATCCAATCAACCTCAAAGTACTCACACATCTACTTGTACGTACTGCTATAGTCATACCTGAATTCAGGTCAATATCACTTCCTATCTACCTTCCAGGGTACTGGTAACTAACAGCTTCCTAGAGACACCTCTGTATCCATTCTTTCCTCCCTCAAATTCTTTTCCATAAAGTAACTAGAATAATTTTAATAAAATGCAAATCTGATCTCATTATCGGATGCTCAGAACCTCATTGCTTAGAGCTCCAACGTGATGGGTAGCTCCCCCTTGCCTTTAGGACAAAGTCAATGTTTTTAGTCATTTAATATTTAGTTAGGCATATTTTAAGTTTTATACACACACCTGTTACAAACAATACAGCAGCCCTACAACATACCCTCTCCCATATCACTTTCCACCATTTCTTATGGTTCAGTTCCCTAGGGGCAACCACTTCCAGCTATTCTACCCGATTCCTTTGAAATTATCTCCATATCTTTAAATAACGTATTTATAGTGCTATTAAAGTTTTTCTCAGTAACTTCTAACTTTAGAAAGGAAGATTTAATTTCACCAAACCCCATAGGTACCCATACACATGTACACCTTCCATTCTTCTTCTTCCCAACATGATCATGATTTAATAATATTGCATTCAGTATTTGCACTGATAGGACTTTCTACATATTTATTTCTATATATTTATTTATATCTCACCATATAGTATACTATGCTATGAGTACTCTTCCTTTCCTATACTGCTTTTCGTTTGTTTTTTTTCTGGAGTTAATAACTTTCTTTTTCTCCCCTGTAACTTTATTTTTGTGATGAAGATGCTGACTCCATTTTTGTTGTTTGACTGTTGATAGCTTTCTTCTTTTATCTTTTCTTTCCTTTTTTTTTTATTTTTTGAGACAAGGTCTCACTATGTTGCCTAGGCTGGAGTGCAGTGGTGTGAAGACAGCTCACTGCAACCTTAACTTCCTGGGCTCAAGTAATTCTCCTTGACCCTGCCATGACACCAGGCTCTTTTTATTTCATTTTTTTTTTTTTTTTTTTTTTGTAGAGAAGAGGTCTTGGCCATGTTGCCCAGGCTGGTCTTGAACTCTTGGGCTCAAGTGATCTCCTGCCTTGGCTTTCCAAAATATTGGGATTATAGGCATGAGCAACCATGCCTGGCCTGTTGATAGTTTTCAATTACTACCACTTTTTCCTGTCTCCTGTACATCTGGGAACCAAGATAAAAAAAAAGCCTATGTAGGCCCTTGCCTCTGAAAGCCAATGAGAATTTAAAATGACACTCTGGCCCATTCTAGGAGAATTTTCTTCCATGCTAAATCTATCCTTTAACCACAATAAAATCCCCAAACCACTCCCAGCCCTTTGCTCATCTTCTTTCCCTTTTGGGAGCCCCCTAATTACTGTACTAAATCTAGCTTATTCATATTCACTGGTGAGTGCATTGTGTCATTTGTCTGGATACCTAAATAAATTTCTGGGTGGGCAATCATGCGCAGCTCTGTGCAGACTGATCAAAACAGCTTTCTATGTTCTTATTAATATGTCTCCAAACTGTCCCCACCTCTAGTTTTGTAAATCTTCCCTCAACATGCTTTTTAAAATTTTTTAAATAAAATTCAGTCTGAAAGTTTTCCTCTTTTTTTTATCAACCCATCTTCACATTGATCAATGTGGTTTAAAAACCAGTTGTTCTATCAATGTAATTTTCTTGATGAACTTTCTCCTATAGTCTTCTGCCCTGCTCCAGTCTACCAGATTGGTTGACTGGCATCCATCTGCACTGTGGTCTTAGGTTCTCCCTCCATTATCATCCTGCCCTTCTCATGTATTGGAACCCTGTTACATGGGTTACATTTCCCCTTTTCTTGTTCTGGTTGAACAAATCTTCTGATAGCTTACTGAGAGGTGAACCTGGGAGGTGGCATTTTTGACCTTTCATATTTGAAAGCATTTATTCTCTGCTCTCCCACCTAATTAGTAATTTGGCTGGAAATAGAATTCTAGATTAGAAATCACTCTCTTGTACTATTTTCTAGTATCCAGTGTTTCTGTTGAGTAGTCTAAAACCATTCTGATACTGGACTCTTTTTAGAATCCTAATTTTGTTTTCTGAAGCTTTTCAAATATTCTCTTGGTTCACAGGGTTATGCAGTTTCACAATGAAGTGTCTCAGTGTAGATTTATTTTCATTTGTTGTCTTGGGAACTCAATAGACCCTTTTAACTTGGAAAGTCATTTTCCTTTATTAAAGGAAATTTTCTTGAATTATTTCTTTGATAATTTCCTCTCTTCTATTTTCTTTGTTCTTTCTTTCTGTAAACTCCTATTATTCAGATATTGAACTTCCTGAACTAGTCTGTACCTTTCTCATCTTTTTTTCTCCACTTTCCCTCTCTTTATCTTTGTGTTTTACTTGCTGGGGAATTTCATTTCCTTTAAATTTTAAATCTTTACCTGAAGTTTTCTTTTATCTTTTTTCTTTTATTTTTTATTTTTATTTTTTGAGAGACGGAGTCTCACTATGTTACTGAGGCTGGAGTGCAGTGGTGTGATCACAGCTCACTTTGAAACCTCAACCTCCAGGGCTCAAGCTATTCTACTGCCTCAGTCTCCTGAGTAGCTGGGACTACTGGCGCACACCACCATGCTTGGCTAATTTTTAAACAATTATTATTTGTGGAGACAAGGTCTTGCTATGTTGCCCAAGCTGGTCTCGAACTTCTGGACTCAGTGATTCTCCTGCTTTGGCCTCCCAAAGTGCTGGGATTCCACTTTAGGCCACTGTACCCAGCCTAAAGTTTCCTTTTAAACTATGATATTTTTAATGTCCAATTTATTTTTGGCCTTTGCTACTTTTTAAAAAATTTGTAGTACCCAGTTCTTGTTTAATGGCTGTAATATGTTATAATATTTTGCTATCTTTTTTAGAAGATATTAATTTTTTTTCTTCTTCATAGTCTTTATTTCTTCCTAGCTGTTTTTCCATTAGTTTGTTTTGGCCTCTACTTTTCTTATTACATTCCATCAACTATATGGAGATCCTTGGCTGCCTGCCCATATCTGGGAGAAAGACACCGGAAAGTTTTTGGAAAGCTTGATTTATATGGTTCAGCCTGTCAACTATGGTTTTCACTGCAGGATAATCTGTTGGCCAGAAATACGTGAAGGAAGTGAGGAAAGATGGCTAGGGTCCTTGACATTCAGTTATAAATTTTCAGTAGGTTGCTTCTCAGCCTTGCCAATGGCTGGCTTAGGAATCAGCTTTCTTGGGACTGACAACTATAATTTTTCCAGTTTCCAAAATTGTGTTGCTGCTTTTTCCTCTTCCATTACCTGTGTGCTTATGGACTTATGCTTTTAAAAACTTCATTCATCATAGTTTTGGTGAGTTTTCAGGAGGAACAGAAACTACCATGAATGTTGTCTGCCATTTCTAGTAGGAATTAAAGCATACATACCTTTTACTGTGTAAGTATTAAAGTGTCTCCCTTTTGGCCCTTGCCAAACTTGCCAACCTCATCTTATGTCTGTTGTATACTCCAACTGCCTTTCAGATTCTTGAACCCACCGTGTTCTGCCTTTGCCATCTGGCCCCCATAAATGCTGATCCCTCTGTAAGGAACTTCTGCTTTCTGTGTGACTACCTCTATGGATCCTTCAGATCTCAGTTTAGGTGTGATTGCTCAGAGAGGACGTGTCTCACCCTCAAATTATGGTGAAATGTCCCTGCTGTGGCATTCAGTCTTTTCTCTGTTTTAAAATGGGTCACATTTTATTGTAAATGGTGGTTTTAACATCATTTTCCCTCACTAGTCTGTAAGCTTTGTGCAGGCAGGGATCATGACCCTGCTCCATCTCATCCACTGCAGTATAACCAGATCTTAGCACAGTACCTGGGACATAGTAGGTGCTCAATATGTGTTCGATGGATAAACAAATGAAGACAAGTGAAATTACTTTCTTACAATAAGGAAATACAGTACTGAAAATGGATCCTCCCACTTCTTTCTGTTTAACTACATCAACTGTCCCTCTTTTCTTGGTTTGTCATTAAAAGGTGGCCTATGCCTGTAATCCCAGCACTTTAGGAGGCTGAGGCGGGCGGATCAGAAGGTCAGGAGATCGAGACAACTCTGGCTAACATGGTGAAACCCCGTCTCTACTAAAAATACAAAAATTAACCAGGCATGGTGGCGGGTGCCTGTAGTCCCAGCTACTTAGAAGGCTGAGGCAGGAGAATGGCGTGAACCCAGGAGGTCGAGCTTGCAGTGAGCCGAGATTGGGCCACTGCACTCCAGCCTGGGCATCAGAGCAAGACTCCGTCTCAAAAAAAAAAAAGAAAAGAAAAGAAATCAAATATACTTGATTAGGTGCCCCAAAATTGAGGAAAGGAGATAATGACCACTTAAATTTGTAGGTGGTAGGGCCAGGATAATTGTCCATCTCTAATTTACAGTCAAGGAAGCAGAGGATTGATAATACTACACAAAATATGAAAGAAGATTCTAGAACTAAGAATTAATATCTTCTGCTTCTAGCTCTGCTTTTTCACTGTTTGAAACACACCTAGGATGTTTATCTCTCCAACTCATCCTTCATGCTCTGTAGGTGCCTCCATGTTATCCTCTCTATCTGACTTTCATCAAATAACTACCATCGTGTTGCTGTTCCAGGAAGTGAATCATGGGTTCTCACTTGATGGGGGCAGTGCAATAATCATCTTGGAGTCTTTTTCAATCTACACATGGCTCTTCCTCCTCCTGCCCTTCCAGTCCCTGCCTAGAATGTCCTAGAGCAGTCCTTTAAATGTGCACCCTAATAACTTTGGTATGACTGTCTTCATAGGTAAGGAATGTTGGTTTAGATATTAATTATGACTAAGCTGTATTTTATTAATCTGCTACTGACATTAGTATTTTTCTTACTTTTCTCAGATGTGGAGGTGGTGGTATAATGTGAGTCAAATACCAGCTTTAGAACTTCTTAAATTTATTTTTTAATTTTTAGTTTTTACTCACAACATGGCTGCTTACTTATAGACAGCTTTAGAACTTGATTGACTTGCTGACTTGCCACTCACCAGCTGGGTTGGTTTGTTCCATTTTACCTTTTATTTTGAAAATTAAAAAACCTACAGAAAGTTAAAAAGACAATGCAATGGAAACTGTATATTCCTCACCTACGTTCACCAATTTTTATCATTTTTGTCACTACCCTCTCCCGTGTGCGTGTATATATGCATATATACATATGGAGCTAGATCTATATGTGTGTGTATGTTGCTATTAAATCATATGAACATAATTTTTGTTGTTGAGCCATTTAAAAATAATTTGTATATATCATGACATTTTATCCATAAATACTTGTCACACCTAAGAAAATTAACTTGAATCCAACATCTAATACACTGTCAATATTTTAATTTCTAATCTTCTCAAATGTATTTTACAACTGTGTTATAAAATACTGTGCGGTTTCATATTTTTTTTAATCCAGGAGTCAGACAAAGTTTGTGCATTACTTGTGGTTGCTATGTCTCTTTAATATAGAACAATACCCTTGCCTTGTTTTGCTTTGTTTTTCATGAACAAACGTGAATATTGATACCCTTTGAAAAGCCCCGATCAGTAATCTTCTAGAAGGTCCCACATTCTGGGCCTGTGTGACTGCTAAACATTTTTGGCAAGAATACAACATAGGTGGTGTGGGTACCTCTTGTTGCCTTACATTAGAAAGCACATGGTATTCAGGATGTCCGCTATTGGTTGAGTCTATGTTTGATCACTTGGGCAAGGGCATAACAGCCAACCAATCCATTGTGACTGTAATCTGTATAGGGTTACATTGTAGAGGACTATTACTGCTACGGTTTAGATGTTTGTGTTCCCCCTAAATTCATACCTTGATATCTAACCTCCAATGTGATAGTATTAAGAAGTTAGGACTTTTGCAGGTGATTAGATCATGAGAGTGGGGCCCTCATGAATGGGATTAGTGCCTTTATGAAAGAGGCCCCAGGAAGCTTGTTTGGCCCCTTCTACTATGTGAGAACAAAGTAAGAAGGCACCATCTATGAGAAATGGGTCCTCACCAGACACTGGATCTGCTTGCACCTTGATTTGGGCTTTCCAGCCTTCAGAACTGTGAGAAATAAACATTTGTTGTTTATAAACCACAAAGTTTATGGTATTTTTGCTAAAGCAGCTCAGATAGACTAAGAAAATTACCATGTGGGTATTCTTTTTCTTTTTTCTTTTGCGATAGAGTCTTGCTCTGTTGCCCAGGCTAGAGTACAGTGGCACAATCTTGGCTCACTGCAACCTTTGCCTCTGGGGTTCAAGCAATTCTCCTGCCTCAGCCCTCCAAGTAGCTGAGAATACAAGCATACACCATCACATCCAGCTAATTTTTGTGTTTTTAGTAGAGACAGGGTTTCACCAAGTTGGCCAGGCTGGTCTCAGACTCCTGACCTCAAGTGATCCCACCCGCCTCAGCCTCCCAAAGTGCTGGGATTACAGGCGTGAGCCACCATACCTGGCTGATATTCTTTACTCAGCAAAAATATATCCAGTGATTTATTTGCCTCAATCAATTATTACATTGGGGTTGCAAAATTGTGACTTTCTAATTCTGCTGTAACTTTCACACTTACTCTGCTGAGTAGTGTTTCTCATTTTTTATTTTTTAGAGAGGGGATCTCACTCTGTTGTCCAGACTGGAGTGCAGTGGTGTGATCACAGCTCATTGTAGCCTCAACCTGCTGGGCTAAAGCCATCCTCCCACCTCAGGCTCATGAGTAGCTGGGACTGCAGGTGCATGCCACCACACCTGGCTAATTTTTAAATTTTTTTGTAAAGATGGGGTCTCCCTATGTTGCCCAGGGCTGGTCTCGAATTCCTGGGCTCAAGCAATCCTCCTGCCTAGGCCTCCCAAAGTGCTGGGATTATAGGTGTGAGCCACCGTGCCTGGTCAGCTGTGTAGTTTTAGGAAATTAATTTGATTTCAGGCCAGGCATGGTGGCTCATGCCTGTAATCCCAGCACTTTGGGAAGCTGAAGAGGGTGGATTGCTTGAGGTCAGGAGTTTTAGACCAGCCTGACCAACATGGTGAAATCTGTCTCTACTAAAAAATACAAAAAATCAGCCGGGTGTGGTGGTGGGCACCTGTAATCCCAGCTACTGGGGAGGCTGAGGCAGAGGAATCGCTTGAATCCGGGGGCGGAGGTTGCAGTGAGCCAAGATCGCGCCACTGCACTCCAGCCTGGGCAACAAAGTGAGACTCTGTCTCAAAAAAAAAAAAAAAAAAAAAAAAAAAAAAAAAAAAAAAAATTGATTTCAATGGATCTTAGTTTTTTCACCTGTAAAATAGGATAATAAAAGACAACTCATAGGGTGATGGTGAAAGTGGAGGCAGTGTCTTCAATTGCCTAGTATGTAGCAATGATTCCACAAATGATAGTTTAAAAATGTTTATTTCGATCATTTACAAACATCAGTTAGAGAGGAACCCTTTTTCCAAAGTCAGTTGTACATCTTTGAATACCACACTTTTAATTTCTTTCCTATAAGGTAGGAAAAAGCAAAATATAGTGTCGTTAAGTTAAAAGTTTGGATGCATTTATTAGCCTGTCCGAGTATGGCCACTTTCTTGAACTCTCTTTGCTTCAGAATAGTTCCTTTCTATACAATAAGGACAATCATGATTATACCTAAAGTGTATCAGTATCAAAAGAAAAAGAAGTGACTACCATCATGCAATCAAAATGCTTTATATAAGGAAACTTTTTGGTAAACAAGTGTGTGTCAATTTAGAACTGGAACCTGTGTAATGATCTCGGGCACATACTTTTGGCATTTCTAGGCCCATTTTCTTGTGTAACCTAGTGATAATGATAATGCCTCTTGGGGTAGTATGAGTTAAGATAAAATGAGATCATTAATTCATAGCCTATTATAAAACCATAAGTTATAAGAGTAACATTTTACAATTACAAATATTGAGTTATTTTAGCTAGAGAATGTCATATGTGCAATGATACTATCAATATGACTTCTATAGATACTTTTTTTTTTTGGCTTGTAAGTGCTTGATTAGAATAGACATGTGAATGCAGATGAACTGTCAAAGGGCCTGGGAGGAAAGACTAGGATGTTTTTGATAGAAAAGGTGCATTTCTGAACTTAATTGCCCTTAACAGGACTTGTCTGGACTGCACAAAAGCCATAAGGTTTTAGTTCACTAAGGTATTAGTTTCTGTCCACTTTCACATCCATGTCCAGGGTTCAATTACAGGGCTGGTCTCTGAAGTTTAGTTTTGATGAATGCAATATGATACATTGAAATTGATGCCATTCATGACTGAGGACCTATAGTTAATGGCACATCTGCACCACAAATACAAGTAATACCAAAAAGCATTATTAAGTGAACTGTATCTTAGAAATAGTGGTAGATGTTTTCTCATATAAACGCCTATAGTACAAGTTATGTAACAATAAAAAACATGAATGATATGCATTATCATATTTAAGCATGGTTTAATGGGAGAGGGGAACTTACCAGTTTTTAATGCATGCTTTGACCCTGGTAGTTTATCTTATTCAAACTATTCTGAGCTAATTTATGTTTAACATCATTTGGATGTTTTTACAACTTCTTTGTTTTTCTTACAGTCATTGGCAAGTAGATCAATTTACTTAGGTCCCTTGGTCTCTTGAGATGTAGGATGAAAAAATGTACAATTACCTATAAAATAAGCAAATGTAGGTCTCATTAAAAAAAAAGAACTCTTTAAGTTTGGATACTGTCCAATAGTTGGAACATAAGGGTTGGTGACAAGAGTTTTAGAGTCAATGTACCAATTTTACTGATGACTCACTGAGAACTTTGTACAAGTCACTTAACCTTGTTACTTCAGTTCCTGATGTGTTCAAAAAGGATAAATTTGATCCTAAAACTAGTTAAATAGGTTGACTATTTAGAGCTTTAAGAGGATATTTAATAATGTAAATGTCTACCACTTTAATAATTATACTCTGGCACTGTGTCTTAATCTTTACCTATGCTTTGGCTAAATTCTAAAACTTTACATTATAAACATATCTTTTTGAAACTCATTTTCCACCTCTATTCTTCATGTCCTTGGTATCCTTGTTTCATGGATTTCTTTTCTCTGATAATATTTTAAAAACTGTTTCAGATCAATAAGTCTGCTTTTGCTGGAATTTTGGATTCTAATTAAATCCTTTATATTTTATCTTACTTAAATTAGGATTCTTTCCCTTATAATCTACTGCCAGCATACTAGCCTGATATTTTTCTTATATGGAAAATATCCACATTTTATTTTATAATAAAAGCATAATGTATATGTAATGTGACTAGCAATTATGTATCTTAAATTGCACATAATTTTTGGCAATGAATCCTTGTCTATCTTATTTGCACATGACTTAGTCTTCATTAATATATCTATCTATAGTATATAAGATGGAAGAGGGAAAATTTCATCATTACATTTTATTTATCTATTAGAGATGGGGTCTTGCTGTGTTGCCCAGGCTGGTCTTAAACTCCTGGGCTCAAGAGATCCTCCCACCTAAGCCACCTGAGTAGCTGAGACTGTAGGTATGGGTCATTGCTTCTGGCTCACCATTAACTTTAGAATTAGAATTTTGCAGCTATGAATGGACCTAGAGGTTATCTAGTTCAAGCCTCTCATTTTATAGATAAGAAAATGGGTAAATCACTTACTTGTCTCTTACTTGTCTAAGGCTACAATGCACCTAGTGATAGACAGTAGGGACTAGAACTCATGAGTCCTGGGTCCCCAGCCACTTTTGTTACTACTGAACTCCTAATACATTTGTATCCTTTAATTGGTGAATTTGGTTAAGGTCAACCCATGTTGGGTTCAGCCTCTAGATAAGCTTACCTCTTTGTACTTGAACACCGCACCTTTAATTCAGGCCATGCAAAACTATAACCTTGTAAACCAGAAGTTGAGATGGAGAACTGGCACAGATCCATTCTCCTACTGAAAAAACATATGCTACACAGATGCTGGATAGTCATCTTTGTTTCCAAGGACAACACATCACTTCTCAGAGACAGCAATCCATTCTATGTTTATTTGACAAACATTAATTGACATTCTCTATGCAACAGGCACTGTGTGTTTCATATCTTAGGGTCCCTGAACTTACACTGTTTAAGATGAAGGCAAATGTGAAACAAATAATAGTAGAAAGAGTTGAATCTTTAAGTATACATATCTTAAAAGCGTCAAGTTAAAAATGTCCTTCTTTGCATTGCAGTTTCTTGCAAAATTTGCCCTTTTAAAATATAATCAGGAAAGAGAGCAAGATGAGCATATAATGCAAAGTTGGTTACTCATAATTGCCAAGCTTTATTTGGCCCATGCTTAACAGGTGTTTCTCCTGCCAGGTATACTGTTGTAACTAGAGGAAGTTGTTCTGGAGTTGGGAGAGCTAAAGTTTTGAAGTGGGGTAGGGAAAAGGAAAATATTCATTATGTTTATATTAGTATTATTATTATTATAAAAGTAAAGCATTCTTGGATAAAACATTCAAACTATACTTAAAGGTATAAATTGCAAAGGGAAAAGTTCTCTCTGTTCTGGATATACAATCAACAGTTTTCTGTTCTTTTTTCCAGAAATATTCTGTGCATATAGAAACACATAGATGTGTATACGTTTTTTCCACAAATGGTTTAAAATATTAAACTTGCTTTTCCCCCAAATTAGCCTGTATATATTCACACATCAGTACACACTGATCTCATTTAAGAAAATTGGTGCATATCTTTGTATGCTTTTACCATAATTTAAGAAGAAGCTGACTACTTTTTTTAAGTCAGAAATACTGGGAAGGGGAAGAGCGTGGTGGTGCACGCCTGTAATCCCAGAATTTTGGGAGGTCAAGGTGGGCAGATTGCTTGAGCTCAAGAGTTGGAGACCAGCCTCGGTAACATGATGAAACCCCGTTTCTACAAAAAATATAAAAATTAGCCAGGCGTGGTGGTGTGCACCTGTAGCCCCAGCTATTTAGGAGGCTAAGGTGGGAGGATGGCTTGAGCCCAGGAGAGAAGGTTGCAGTGAGCCGAGATCGCGCCACTGCACTCCAGCCTGGGCGACAGGCCCTGTCTCGAAAAAAAAAAAATACTAGGAAGGTAAAACAAATATATATTTAACATATTATATATTTGAAACAGCCATTGTCACAGTGGATAACAGTCACAGGTGTGTAATAGTGAAAGTTCGTTAAATTAATATTTCTTCGTGTTTGCTGACTCGTACAACCCATTAGTGGTTGCATTTGTCTTTTCATTCATAACTGCTGAAAACTTTCTCCCTAACTAACCTGAGGAAGTGGTAAAAGTCAAACTTTTTTCCGGTATGAGGCCACCCTTGGTGCTGTCTGTAATTATCTAGACATGGCAGCCAGGATCCAACAGCTTTGCGTTTTAACTCATATGGTCTTTCCTGGCGAATTCCTTGCCCCCCTCTGCTCCCCACTTAGCTTGACTTCCTGTCTTTTATCATCCGCAATCTATCAAGATCCTACAATGTGCTCAGTGTAGGGCGGAACAAATCACTGTTTTACCTCACAATTTAAGGAAGACGGGGCTAGTTTTTAAGATAAAAATCTTTTAACAAAACATAAACTCCCCAAAATTTCCTTCAAACCAAACAGCATTGTCACACCCTCACAAGCTCTTATAACTTACACAGCCAGATGACTCAAGATTACTAACGTTTCTATTCATAAGGAGTTTGCTGGCCCCAAATCAACACAATCAAGCCCTCCTCCACCTTCCTTCTCTCTCCCCCGGGAGACTGACGTTTGGAACTCACGCCGCACCAGGTTTTTTCAGAATGAAGACGATGTGTGTTTGCTGCTGGAACTGTTTGTCCTGGGATTTTATAAACACCTCCCCCACTCCTTTTTAAAGTTCTGTTTTTGAGGTGGGGGAAAAGGAGGTCGGAATCTGTTTAGCCTCTAAGTCTCCCAATTCAGAAATATATTCTACGAATTTAATAGAAAAAGACCGAGGGCTGTGTCTGCTATTTACTGCAGAACTGGGTATTCCTATCAGAAATCACCTACATGTGTCACCAAGACCAGAGACAAGGATGAGGGAAACAGCATGATCCCTGCCTTCTGGAGGGTTACAGTTGAAGCTTCCGCTGCTTCTGCACTTGACCTCAAAACAAACAAAAAACCCACCGCAAACAACAACAAAAAAATCCGGGCCCACCTTTCCCTTTGGATCTTTCACTTGACAGCTTTCTCGGCCCAAAATAAGGCACCCTACATCTGAATGCATCCCTAAGGCCTTACCGCACCCAGTCCAGGAGGCAGTCCTGGCAGCTTCCCTCCACCCAACTCCGCGCTTTTTCACACGCGCTCGTGGAAGGAGAAAACCGCTCAAACAACTGGACTCGGCCCGTTTCCTTCGGTAACCTCCCTACAGCCCAACACGCTGTCCCCAGACGCTGCCCGCTCCCACCCCGGCCCCTTCGCGATCCTCCAGCGCGCGGGCGGGGTGGGGGAGGAGCGCGGGGGCGGCCGGGAGGGGGCGCCGCCGGGGCGTGAGCCAGACACAGAGGGCCGCGGAGGACGCGGGAGGCGAGCGGGGAGCCGAGGTCGTGCTAGGATCCCGCGCCCAGGGGCCTTCGTCGAGGGAGGGGCGTGGCGGCGGCAGCAGGAGGGCAGCAGGAGCGGTCGGGCTGGCGGTTCCGCGCCGCGGCTCCGTCTGCCCAGCGCCCGCAACTCTGGGCTGAGAACTTCTCCCGCCGGCCCACTCGCCCTCGCCCCGCGCACTCGGCGCCAGGCGACTCCCGCACCTTGTCCCCGGCCCGCCCCCGCCTCCTCCTTCGGCCGCACCACTCCCCCTGCCGGCCGCGCTTTTCTCCGTTACAAAGGAGGGAAAATGAGCCGGGCGGCGGCGGCGCGGCGCGGGGCCACCACGGCGGCGGCGAGCGCGGCCGCCCCCGGCACCACGTAAACCGCCCCCGCCCGCCCAGCTGCGGCCCAGGCCGGAGCGGAGCCTGCAGCCCGCCGCCTGCTTGCTGCTCGCCTCCCTAGCCCTGCGCGTCGCCTCCCGGCCCGCCGAGGAGGTGGTGGAGGAGGAGGCGCCGCTTTCCCCGCGGCGCGCGCCCTCGCCGTTGTCTGGGCTGTGCCTGGACCAGTTTGGGGAAGTTGCCGGGGCCCCGCGTCGCCCAGATGTGCGACCTCATTGAGCCGCAGCCGGCCGAGAAGATCGGCAAGATGAAGAAGTTGCGGAGAACTTTGTCGGAGAGTTTCAGTCGCATTGGTGAGTAGCGCGCTGCCCCCGGCCCCCCCAGCGCCCGCTCCCCCGGCCCGCGCCCCCGCCGCGCTCCTGGCACCAGCCATGCAGCTGCCAGCGGGGCTGGCGTGGGGTGCGTTGCGGGCGGGGGTCGAGGGCACAGTGCTAGGGACCCGGGGGAGGGCAAGGACGCAAAGGAAAGAGACCCGTCTTCCTCAGGATCTGGGGGTTCATTTGTAGATTCTCTCAAGCCTACAATATGGGTTTCCCCCTCCTCCGCCACTAGTGCTCGCCCTTTCGCGCGCGTGGGGGACGGGCGAGGGGACCCCTCGGCCCCCACCGCGCAAGGGGCTGCGCGGCTGCTTGGGCCAATTGTTATTTTTTGCGCACAGGCTTTGATATTGGGCGTTTAGTCAGTAATTTAGCTTTGGAAATTGGTGAAACGTTAGACTGTGCCCTGGTATTGTTTAACGTATCCAACCTAAAGGGAAGTGGGACAGTTACCTTGGGACCTATTGTTCGGTACTTCGGGTCCTGGAAAGCGAGATTTGGGTGTTCAGTCGCCAGGTCTCTGAATCTTCCCGCTGCTGGAGAGAAATGCGCGCTGTGGAGTTGTCTGGACATTTAGGAATGTCTCCCGAACTTGTTCCATTTAATAGAGCTCAGGGGCTGTTGTCTTTAAACCAGCCAACCAACCAACTGACCAACGGTGTTTAGGACAGTGAAGAATAAATGCATGTCACAGGTTGTAATAGGGTGACAGCAGTATCACGTGGAATGGGTTTGTTAGATTTTGAGTATTGGGCATAGAAAACCCCTTTTAACCTAAAGAGTTAGCTGCCTCCCCTACTGTCACAACTTTCACTGATACATGTAACTGCCCTGAACAAGAGAATGCTATAGACACAAAAAATAACTCCTGCGAGTCCCTAGGAAGCTGCCTAGTCTTTGTTTCACTTGTTTTAAATGTCATCCACGTTAACGAAGGTGTTAATGGAAATTAAGCATAAAGGTACTTAATTCCTTAAAATAAAACCCTGGGATGCACATGAGTGTTACAGATATCCTTTCACCCATTCATTGTAAGATATGCAAACTTTCTTCAAGTGAGAGAGTACAATGGATCGAAATTTAGCCAAGTGGTTTTTTTTTTTTTTTTTTTGTCTTTCGACTTAAAATTTTGTGTTAGTATGCAAAATCTTTCCCAAGATGACTGTAAAGTTATGGTGTGAAACCAATCTTTAGTTTTATTTATTACCTGTATTGGATATTAATTTCACTCTTCAGAATTAGGGACACATATGGAGAGTCCCTGCATTCAAATGAAGTTTGAAGCCAAGAAGAGTGTGAGAAAGGGAAATGTTGAGTTGTGTGCATTATTAACGAGGATGTTTCAGCCCTGACCCAAACCTTCACAGAGGCGGGTTCTGGAGTCCATTAAGCCTTATTCTAAAACACATTAACTATATATTTACTAATGCTAATGATTCTGCTGGAGCCCCTCCAGTTTTGTGTTAAATAATTCATTGCAATTGAGTCTCAGTAAGAAACCAAGGACATTAATATAAAAGTTCCTTATGTTTAAATAATTTCAAGGTTTTGATCGACAATCAGTAAAATTTGGATTAAGTACAGTGCTGGCAAATGGGGGTATTATAGTTAATTGGATTTTCTAGCTTACTGAGATTTAGTGATGTGAAACTCCTTTTGACTCCAACTCTTGTTAAAATGTCTTCTAAGAGCTGGTGGATTTTATATCCTCCCTTTAGGACACAGAATGCAGTGCAATGAGTACAGCTGATTATTTCCTGTATTGATGGAAAGTATGATTCTGAATTGTAGATCTCATTGTGGAATATTGTAAAAGGAGATATTGAAGTGATTATAGTTGTATACCAAGCCAAGGACATTCAAAGTAGCATTACAGAAACAAAATCTGTATCTTCTTATTTTCTTGGTGTTTTATATTGTATTTGCAAAATTAAAACCAGTGAACTCATTCTGATTATCTAAGGATTTTTAAGGCGCTAGAGGTTGTTGAGTTGAGGGCTTACTGTGGGATTATATAGTGCATGAGTTAAGAATGTGGGCTGTGTGTCACACAGACTGTTTCCGGTGTTGCCACGCCCAGCCGAGGTCCCTCAACTTCTCTGAGCTTCAGTTTTTCATGTACAACTCAGTTTCATTGTTGGCTTTTAGTGAAATAATGCATACCATGTCCTGTGTGGCACATTAAATAAAGACTCAGTAAACGTTCAAGATATGTTATCATTGTTTTTGTTATTATTAGGGATTCCGTCATACTGACATAACTGATCTTGTAGATAGAAAGCAAGAGAAGAGGGAAGTGGCCATTGACTTTGTAATGTAGCCAGCCTTAAAACGGAGTTAGGCAGGCCTGGATTTGAACTTGGTTTTCGCTGCTTGCTCTGTGCCTTTGGCAGCCGGTGGAATTACCCTAAAGCCCAGAGTCCTCATCTGTAAATATTCATATAAGGTGAATATATGTGAAGACTAAATCGGATAAAATACATGAAAAATCTAGTGCAGTATCTATCACAAGATGAAGGTCAATACTGTAGGCTGTCATTATTCCTTCCAATTTCTGTTTATACCCCATCATCCTCCATTCTTCATTGGTACTTCATGAGGCGATCAAAGAGTGAGTGGTTTATTCTTGTTGAATAATCCACACTGCAACATATTCATTCTCTTTAACCAATGTAAGCTTTTGAAATAGACATGCTGACTTTATTTTGCTGCTTTAGTATGATCCAAAAGTGTAGCTTGTTGTATGGTGAAATGTACAATATTATTATTTAGCTGTAAGAAATTATTAATCATTCATCTATTGAAAATGAGGAAATGTTCGAAAGTATCTGATATCCGGTCAGTGTTTATCATTAATAATAATAATTCTAAATACATAAAGCAGTGCTAATGTTTAATTTGTTTACACATTAGAGATCATGCTGACTTTGTCATTGCCCACCCCAAATACAGCTGAGCTGAGATTACTATATTATAAAACACATTGGCTTTCAAGCCATAGTGCTCTAATTTACGACATCTGCCAGGGAATGACTGTGATATAGTTATGGTTCCTTTATAAGATGGGTGTAATTGAATTTTAAAGTCACCTATCAATTTCGGTAGTATTTATGGTTTTCTACTAAATTGTGTCAGTGTGGTCCCTTATTTAGGAATTACTACAGTTCTCTTACACTTTTTTTTTTTTTTTTAATTTAGGCTAACAAAGACAAATCGGAACTTAATTATTGAATAGTTTAAGTATATTAAAGTTCATTTCCTCTTTTCTTTCTTGTGTCTTTTTTATTTTTGAATGTTAGCCTAGAAGGAGAAAGGCTTTATGTAATATCTGGTGTATGATTAAGGTCAAACTGACATTTTTTCATATTCATTTGAATGCATTTCTTCATACTTATTTGGACTGTCTCGTAGAGAAAGGAAGTTTATACTCTGTGATATTTGAGATGAACCCCATGTATACCATTTCTTTAAAGGATATGGTTTGTGAGGGAACTAAATAAAAAGAAGAGGCTGTGATTGCACTGAACTTTGGGGTTTGTTACCTTGTGCTGTAAGTATGTAATTCTAGAGTCCAGTTGTCATTTGACGAATTCATTATGTCAGAAAAGAGAAATGTAAGGTTAAATGTTCAGACAAAATTTAACTATTATACATTTTCCCCAATGCAACTTCAAAATATTTTAATTTGAAAACTACAAAATGGAATTTATATCTGTGATCTTTTAAGAGAGAACCAGTGTAGCATTTTCATACACCAAAACTTAAGTGTGTCTCAAAAGATACTCTCCTTTTGCCATTGAGGTAGGACTCATTAATTCAACAAATAATTATTTAGTACCTCCTCTCCACTGTAGATATTGTTCTGACAGTCAGATTGACTGACTAATGTGGCTGGTCCCTGTCCTCAAGGATTTTAAGGGAAAACAGGCCAATTAATAGGCATTTACAATATAAAGTGACAAATTCTACCATGAAGATTGGCGAAATTTGCTGTTGGAGAACACAGGAGGAGCACCACTTTCATCTAGGTGAAATCATGAGAAGCTTTCTAGAGGAAGCGGTGTCTGAGCAGAGGACTGAATAGAATATCTGCTGATCTTAAATATTTTGATATATGCCCCTTGGCTATTCCAGAATAATGTAATATGCTTGTTACTCCATGAAATCCTTAAAGATAATTGTGGATTTACATTTACATGAATGATTAATGGCAATCAGGGAATGTAATCAATAATGAGATGTGTTCTTGTTTGGGTCAGAATTTACTCATCAGTGACCTGATGAATATCTGGCAAAGACATCTTAAGTTGGTCTTTGTTGTTACTGTTAACTGCTGTTCAGGACAAGGATTCAATATTTAGAAGAAACTGTGTAAGGTGTCAGTCTAGCAGTGAATGACTTCAGTGAAGTAATGGTGTTCTGTGGTACCTTGAGCTTGAGAGTATTGTACAGATGAGATAATCTGGCTTCCTGTTCATTATGTCATAGCAAATACACTTGCAGTTTCTTCTATTTTCTCCTCTTGTTACCTCCAGACCCCACCTCTTTGTCCAGAATGTTGGAGAATTGTCAGGACTTAGGAGATAAGAAGGAAATAGTCCAGTCTGGTTGTTCAAGACATTCCAGTTTTCTCCTGTCTTCATTTCTCAACTTGAGGGTCTTCATTCCATATTTGCAGTTCCCTAAGGGATAGTATCTTTTTTTTTTTTTGGCGGCAGAGGAACAGGGTCTTACTCTGTCGCCCGGGCTGGAGTGCAGTGGCACAGTCTTGCTCACTGCAACGTCTGCCTTCCAGGCTCAAGTGATCCTCCCACCTCAGCCTCCCGAATAGCTGGAACCACAGGGCACCACCACCACGCTTGGCTAATTTTATATATGTATGTATGTATAGATGTATGTATGTATGTATGTATGTATATATGTATTTGGTATTGTTTTTGTAGAGACAGGGTTTCCCCCTGTTGCCCAGGCTGGTCTCAAACTCCTGAGCTCAGGAGACCCATCCGCCTCAGCCTTCCAAAGTGCTGGGATTACAGGTGTGAGCCACTGCAGCTGGTGGGGTAGTATCAACTGTAGTTCTTATTGGATGCTTTGATAAGAAAACACATGGCTAAATTTCCAGAACTTTTGTAATGTCCAAAATAAAGACAGTATATTTAAAAGTTTGTGCTGTGAATTGTAAGTTTGCTGCTGTAGCTTTGCATCTTGCATGGCAGCCACATAGTGCGTGTGTTCCATTAATCTTTGTTAAATGAGCTAGGTATGAGGCTGTATGGTAATTTGCTTATGTTAGACTTTGTATTTGAAATCAATGGGCTATTAATTTCTTATTCCAAAAAGTTTAGTTTTTCAGATGAAGCAACTTGTCTATATTTAGAATTACATTACTAATGTTTTATAAAGGACTCATTAGTCAAGTATGTTAATTAAAGGACACGCCTTGGGTTGAGGGAGTAGACAGTATAGTAATATTATTGACTGGTATTTATATAGAGCCTTGTAGCCTAGAAGTTAAATTCTAGTGAAAATGCAGTCCTTAGGAATTAGCTAGGATCTTAATATGGTTCTATTAAAACAGATTATTTTAGATTTAATGTAGGTTATTTTAGATTTAATGTAGGTTAAGTTAAATACATAATTAAAACATGTGCAAGTAATTGAATGCAAGATAAGCCATTCACAACAAAGGACTATCTTTTTATTTTCCATTCACTTTCAGAAGAAATGGTTTTCCAATAAAGAAAGATTAGTTTATTAGGCAAAAGGGAAAAATAAGAAACTTTTAGAAACGTTTTATTTCCCTCAGCCTACCCGCATCCCCCTTAACTCACCACAATCACATTCTTCTTGAAAACACAAATATATGAAACAGAGAAAATAACCTTTCACAATTGTTAGAGTATGTATCCTAAGCTTTTCTATGATAGCTTCAGTTGAGGCACATTACTTTTCTCAGAGCTTAATTGCCAGAATAATTTGCTTTTCATTGCTTTTGTCAGAACAAAGCTTTCCACGTAATAGCTACCCAAGTGCTTCTATCCAGACTAAATCAGGTATAAAGCAGCAAACACCTATGCACTGTTCTGTAAATTTGAAACATTTCTCCAGCTAGTAGTTTCAGATAAATTAGCTATTTAATGCATTCTTCTTAATATGAAACATTCTAAGTAATTGCAAAATGTAAGGAACTAGATGTTTGCCAACTGTAGGTGAAATTCTTCTCCTTCTATGTTGGGTGAAAAAATTCCAGTTCTAAAACTGTGAACAGTCACGCATACTTGATGGTGGTCCCGCAAGATTACAATACTGTATTTTTACTGTACATTTTTCTATGTTTAGATACACAAATCCTTGCCATTGTGTTACATTTGCCTATAGTATTCAGTACAGTAACATGCTATATAGGTTTGTAGCCTAGGAGTAATAGGCTATACCATATAGCCTAGGTGTGTAGTAGGTGATACCATCTAGGTTTGTATAAGTACACTCTGTGACATTTGCACAATGAAATTGCCTAACGGTGCATTTCTCAGAATGTATCCCAGTTGTTAAGTGACACATGTCTATATTTAAAGTAAATTTGAAGTATTTGCTGGTTCCTATAAAATATTCTGAATGTATTGTTTTATTTTGAAATACTTTGTTATAAAATTTATCATGTTGAAATGTTTAAATTATGTCTCTTACTCTGCAATGCTTATTTTAGCAGGCTTAGTCTTTCATCAACACACTTACACTTCACTCAGTACGAAAATGTCATTCAGGGCTCTATGCAAAGAAGGTGTTATCCTAACAATTGGTGATATCTTCTCAAAACCCAGGAGTTTAAGGGGAAATTTCATTAAGATTACTTTGTGATTCTTTTATGCTTTCAATGAAACATGTTCAAACTAAAGAAGAGATAGGGAACAGTTATGCGTGCTTCTAATATCTGGGAGAATAGTTCTATTTGCATATTTATAAAAAATATTTCAAAAAGATGCATGCTGTGCTCTTTCATTTGCAGTTTTCATATTTGTATCATAACATTGTTATTCAGGTTGGGGCACAATTTACTTTCTGAAATGAAAACACCATACTGCCTTGTTTTTTTTTCTGTTTTCTATAACTTAGATAGTCTCTTTGGAATTTTTCACAATAACTGTTTCCTTTTCCTTCTTATTTTATAGCTTTGAAGAAAGATGACACCACCTTTGATGAGGTAGGTTAAATTTCTTTATCTAATGTTAGATGCATTTAATGACTACCAGCTAAAGTCACTAGCTGCCAACTTTGTACTTAGAAACAGAAAAAAAATGCCTTTAAAACATGAGATGACATCTGTTTATTTCGTTGCCTTATATTTTCAAATTTTAAATAATCGTTCAAATGAGTTTTGGTAGCAAGTAACAGAAATATGTCTTTTTCAATTAATAAATGAACTAATTAGAAGACACATGCAGGCCTTTGTGTTGTTGCATTCTTGCTGGTGGTAGTGCTTGAAACACGCAGAGTGATGTACGTGCTTAAGGCAAGTCTGGAGCTGTTGGTAAGTTGGGCACCATGGCTCCTTGCAGACCTCAGCTGAATCAGGGTGTAATGGGTTGTTGATGCCACATATTGTCTGTCAGTCTCCCAGAGGAGGAGCTGACTTTTCCTGTTCTAGTTTTCCTATTCTTTGTATATCAGATCTGTCTTCATCTACTTGCCACAAAGTAGTGTAAAATACTGTTCAAGTAAGGCAGAGAGTTCATATGTAATTAATAGCATCCTGAATGTGATTTTAAAGCTGCAGTCATTCCTGAATTTTTGTAGTATAAGTAGGAATCACCAGAGAAATAATGAATGTTTACAAAATGTTTTCACAGTGCCAAAGAGTGAAGTGTTTCATTGTAACCATCCTGAACCACACTCATTGATCTGTATTGTAAACTGGGCCACATGTGTATATAGATTGTGTTTTTATATAGGAACATGGGTGTTATCTATACAGCGTGCTTACCTTAAAGCCTGATGAAAGCATAAATTAGTTTGGTTTGGTGGTTTGGTTTGTTTTAGTAGTTACATATTCCATGAAATATGCTACCTGTCTTCCCTCTGCTGCAGTGCTTCAGTGAGGAAAGGGCATTTGTGCTCATGGAAAGTCCCCTTGGCCATGTGGCTGGCCGTGGTGCACGGCAGGTCTGCTCAGGGAGAACCTGCTCCAGGCTGGGATTTCTGGATGGGGCCACCGTCATTTGGCTGTCACGGTCTGCTGCTTCATCAGCTGCACCTGTTCTCTTTTTCCTGGGCTGAGCTTTACAAAGCTGTGTGTCCCTGGACTCCAAAGCAACTTTCCCTGCCAGCATTCCTGTGACATCCTCTAAAAAACTTAATTCTTCTAGGCTTGAAGCAATAGAGGAGTCTTTTCTTCTCCCTTCACAGTGGGCAATATTGGAGTTTTCCTCTAAACCTGTATTTCTGGAATTTCGGTAGTGTTGTTACTGAGATATTTTTCAGGAGAGTGTTTTCTTTCTTTTCAGGAGAAATCAATATGAGAATATTTGGCACCATTTTTCTCTTTGTAAAGAAAGTTTCCCCTCTAATTATGTAGATAATTTAAGCTTACATAAAAAGAGAGAAATAAGGAAAAGGAGAAAGAAAAAATCTCATAAATCCTGTTACCCCGATACAACAACTGTTGAATGTTCTTGCTTCTTTCCCCGTGTTTTAAAAAAGCAGCCCATTATTATATCCCACTTTTTTCTTTGATACGATAACATTATATTTTCCCATGTTTTTACAAACTCTTCCTGATCATTAGGAATTTCGAAAACCTTTTTTCTTGCTTAAACACTATTGTTAGTGATTAGCTTTAAAAAACACCTGAGGCTGGAGCTCAGCTGAAGGTTAAAGATGTGTCAAACCTGTAACTACTCCCTCTTTCTGTTATTCTGAAACCTCTGTATAGTCAAAGGTCTGGAGTTTGTAATTTGGGTCAAAATCATCCTTAGATTTTGCAAAGTGGCTTCCTTCCTCTGCCACAAGAGATTGGAAACTATCACAAATCAGTAAATCACAGAATGCTCGACTTGGAAGATCCATTGGAAATAATAATTTTCCCACTCCATCATTACACGGATGAAGAAATTGAGATCCAGAAGGGGCAAGTAATTTCCAGCTATTGAAGGAAAGACTCAAGGCCAGAAAATCTTGGGAGATAGTAGTAATGAAGGCATGCTGCGGTATAATCCCCATTTCAGCTACCCTCTGTTTGGGCATTTGACTTATTCATTTCATATCCTTTGTAAAATAGAGATAATAACAGTATCTT
This sequence comes from Pongo abelii, assembly GCF_028885655.2. NCBI lineage: Eukaryota > Metazoa > Chordata > Mammalia > Primates > Hominidae > Pongo > Pongo abelii. The sequence goes on along the minus strand of NC_071991.2, from coordinate 85,717,219 downwards.
CCCTTTAAGGTAGTTGAGATAATTAAATAAGGTAATGAATAAGGTAATGCATATTTCAGAATAATGGCTCACAAAAAGTGAATAGCTCATAATTGGTGTTATCATCTTCATTGCCTTCATCATCATCATCATCATTGATGCTTTCACTTTGATATCCACCTTCTGTAGTTGGAAGGGCTACAGAGTAGATAGAAGGATTAAAAAGGAAGAGTTACAGCTATGAGGAGAGTTAATTTCAGTTATTCCTCTTAACATTTCACCTAAAGCTTCATGTGATGACTTGCATATTAAAACTGAGAAAATATTATCTAAAACCCACCATTGTTTAGATTCCATATGGGGGTGATTGCATTCACTTTTTAATCCCTGGGTGTGTTGCACATAGTTAACATTCAGTACGTTATCTATTGAATGTGAGTAAATATCTATTGTAGAGGAGTAGGGAGAGTGATGAATTAGGTGTCGGGCAATGTGGATTCTCATCTGCCACTTTCTAGTTATTTGGGCAAGTTGTTTAACTTACCCTGGCCATAACATTCTCATTTGTAAAATCAGTTGAACTATGATCTTCAAGTTGCCTCTTAGCTCTAAATGTAGGATTCTAAATAATGTAACAACCAACATAAGATTACAATTTTTTTTCATGTTTTTATGTCAGACAGGTAATGTGCTGACCTTGTAGTAAGGTTTGAGGGAGGCACATCTTACACATGAGGTGAAACCCCAATCATCACGCTTATGAACTATACAAAAGGATCAAAATGACAATTTTATCACATCAGAAAAGAGCACTAAAACTCTGCTTATGTACATAGGAACTGAGTTCTTCTGTGATCATTTTCAGATTATAATAGTAGAAATTTTTTTGAAAGCTTGTTTTTTACCTTCTCTCTCCTGGAGCTGGGGAACTCTACAGTCCATTGGAATCAATTCAGATTTGAGTCTTAAAACTTTGAGGGTTGGGTCAGCTTCTTAGGTATGCAATAAGATGTGGCAACTCTCCGTAGTATTTATGAACTGGAGGGCTCTTTATCTCAAGGAGTGGCCTCTTCCAGAGAGTGCGTGAGCTGGAGTTTGGTAGCAACTCCCTGATTCATGTAGAGGATGCCTCTAGAGTGTGTGTCAAATGTTTGACCTTGAACACAGGACAAAAAGAAATTTTTAATCATAGACTGAAATGCCATGATTTCAGTCTAATCTGCTAATTTTCAAAACCAGACTGGAATTATATTCAGGAACTATGTTTGTTGTAAACTGGGCTGTGTTTGTGTGCGCACGTGTGTGTTTGTGTGTGTGTTTAATTGAACAGTTTGGAAGTTAAGTATTGAGGCCTTCAGGTATTTACAATAAGCAAACAATAGGAATTTTGCTGAAGGCGGTCATAGTTGGAGAGGGAACATTCTATGAATGATCATTTTGCTTTTCATTCATTGTGTATTTGGTCCCTGACTACAATATTAGCCATTTAATGTTCTGTGGTCTAAATCTACACATTTTACTTGGATGGACTAATCATTTCTAAAATATCCCAAGTAAAATTTTATTAGTTTCAGTCCTTTTCCCCTCCCAACTTCTTGATGTTTGGAAGGGTTTGACATAGTACTTGGCCACAATGAAGGGGCTAAATAATTATTGGAGAAACACATGGTTAAGCTAGAATGAAGGTGAAAGAAGATTGGTATTTTGTGTCATAGTTTTTAGTGGACATAATGTTTCTGGTGACATTGTGATGAGAGTCTTGGGTAAAGATCAACTTCATATCTGTGAAATGACTGCAGAAATTTCCAAATGTTTTCTTACCCTTGTGTCCCCAATAAATGCCCAGACCGTGTCCTTAAGTGGCCCCATTTTTCCTGGAGTAATGAACGATAACTACACTATGACTTCTGGTGAATTTTTGAGTTTTATTTTTGATTTAATGATTTATTTTAGAATATTAATGATACCTAATATATGAAAGGTCAGAAAATACAGATAATCTCCACCAATGTAAAATTACCACGCATAAAACCTTTTGAACTTTGGAGACAAAAGCTCTGATTAAGTGTATATGTATGTGTATGGAAATAGTTGGAAATTGTGATAGCTACAGCAATTCATGAATTGTTCTCATGGGTAAATTAAAAGGTTAACTCATGCAGTTCTGCTTTATCCCTCTGTTTTTTAGCTTTGATGATTGCCAGAACAAAGTGTTGGCTCTGCCTGGCTCTTTGGTGAGAAATACAAAATTTTTAGCAATTAGAATAAACCTTTGAAATGCAAAGAGTTTCATGTTTATGGCATATAATCCAGATAATTAAGCACTTAGTTTGTTTCTTAAAAATGGGTGACTGTGTATGAGTTTTCTAATTCTTCTCTGCTTTGGTCAGTTATTTTATGTTTGTGAAGTAGAAGGCTGCCAGCACTTATTTTGTCATTTTCCAGCTATTTTATTTTTTCAAATCCTAGGAAAACGTATACAAAACATATAAAATAAAAAAATTCTACATCTGGTCTGTGAGTGCCCCAAGCACATTTTTATAGGTTAACTTGCTTACTTTACATTTAATATAACAATTTTGTTAGGTGGAGACTGTGCACAATGATATTGGCTTCTAGTCCGTGTCCCTCTTTGTTATTTTATATAAAGATATAATACCAGAGATAATAAAGGTGACAGTTATTATTTTTTTGAGACTTGGTGTCCCTTGATCATCCAGTTTGGAGTACAGTGGTGCCATTGTGGCTCACTGCAGCCTCCACCTCCAAGGCCCAACCTATCCTCCCACCTCAGCCTTCTAAGTAGCTGGGACCACAGGCATACACCACCACCTGGCTAATTTTTGTATTTTTTGTAGAGATGGAGTCTCACCATATTGTTCATGCTGGTCTCGAACTCCTGGTGTCAGGTGATCCTCCCATCTCAGCCTCCTAAAGTGTTGGGATTGCAGGTGTGAGCTACCACATACAGCCATGCAGTGATTTTTATGAGAACGAGAATCTAGGGATGATATGGTTTGGATCGTGTCCCTGCCAAATCTCATGTTGTGGGGGGGAGCTGGTGGGAGGTGATTGTATCGTGGGGGTAGATCCTTCTTGAATGATTTAGAACCATCCCCTTGGTGCTGTTCTGGTGATAGTGAGGGAATTCTTGTGAGACCTGGTTGTTTAAAAGTGTGTAGCACCTCCCCCTTCGCTGTCTTGCTCTTGGCTTCTGCCATGTAAGAAGCTGGCTCTCCCTTTGCCTGCTGCCAGGATTGGAAGCTTCCTGAGGCCTCCTTGGAAGCAGAAGTCACTAGGATTCCTGTACATCCTGCATATCCGTGAGCCAATTCAACTTCCTTTCTTTATAAATTACCTGGTCTCAGGTATTTCTTTATAGCAATGTGAAAATGGACTAATACAAGTGGTTAGATACCAGTATAATTTGTGGATATTTCTGGTCATTCTTTTCCATTTATTGAGCATGGTGGAAGCTGGTTCAGTCTTTTCTCTGCCCTAACTATCACCATTAGGGGATGTCTCAGTGTCCATATGGATGATGTATATGCTGTAATACAACATTCTAGCATCCCTGACTTTCTTGTCTCATACCTACTTTACCCTTATTTGGTTTCTGCAGGAACTGCATCTTACTGGGACTGTCCTAGATTTAAAATATTAAATCCCACTAACAATCTTTCCTGTTTAGCTCTCTCACTGCTGCTGTATTCCCTGTATCTTTTCTTTGCTGGCTTCCAGTTTCTAGATGATCCCTTCTCTGCCTGTCCCATCCCATTCTCATAGTCCATAACCCATCCTCCCCCGTTAATTCCTTCCCTGTTCACTCAGGGAACATCACTCTCTTGCCGGTATCCTCAATGGCCTTACCGCTTTATACTTCATTTGTAATGTATGCTGCCAGCCCTTGATTTTGACCTGGCATCTTTTCCTATCTTACCTAATGGCTGCCAAGAGCTGCTTGAGGAAATCACTCTATAAATAAATTTATCATTTCCATCCTTAGCTGGAACGTCAGGCAACTGTGGACCATCTTGCATTTGTGTCCTTGTGCCGCTGGCCTGTTTCCTGCTGAACTCTTTTCACTCCTCCTAAGCCTTCATGCGACCCTCCTCCACCCTTTCTTCTTTTAGTAGAAGGCTTTCTCTCTGTTAGTTTCCTAGGGCTGCCCTAGCAAAGTACCACAAACTGAGTGACTTAAATAACAGAATTTTTATTGTCTCACAGTTCTGGAGACCAGAAGTCTGACAAACAGTAGCAGAGTTGGTTCTTTCAGAGGACTGTTAGAGAAGGCCCCATTCCAGGCCTCTCCCCTTAGCTCTAGATGACCACCTTCTCCCTGTGTCTTTTTACATTTTTTTCCCTTAATGCATGGCTGTCTATCTAAATTTCCCCTTTTTACAAGGATACAAGTCATATTAGATTAGGGGCTCACCCTACTTCAGTATGACCTCCTTTTAATTTGATTACATCTGTACGACCCCCTTTTCAAAATAAGATCACTTTTGGAGGTACTGGGGATTAAGACTTCGATATATGAATTTTTGGTGGACACAATTCAACCTGTAATACCCTCCAACTTCTTAGAGCCCTTAATACCATTAGGTGTCCACCGCCTGTCAACATCCTACCCATTTATGTACCCTCATTTGCTCCAGTCTTACCTCCTTTTTTCCCATCGATCTCAGAGGGGGTTTTGTCCTTTGTTTTGTTCCAGGCCAGTTCCTCCTCCTGCCTTCTCAATTCCTTTCCCTCTTTTCTACTCCAGAAGCTTACATAATTGATTCTTTCCTTTCTTTTCTATGTTTTCTGCCCTCTCCTTTTTATAGATAACGTTCACCATAGACTCTGAACATGCTTAAGTCTTCCCCATCTCGTCCATAACTTCAGCCTTCTGTCCTCTATGATCAGTTTTCATGCTCTGGTTGAGTGGTTGGTGTACACTTGACGTCAGTGTGGCTGACTCAACTTTCTATTCTAACCACCACATCCAGATGTTCAACTGCCCACTAGAAGTTTCTGCCGCTGTGTCTCACAGTCACCTCGATCTCAGCACATATCATTAATTCTTGTATTTCCCCAAGCATGCGCCTTCTCTTGTTCCTCTCTCTGCTATTAGCTGTACCAGCCACATGATTTTCCAAGCTAAAAACCTGATGCTATCCTAGCCTTTTCTCCAACCCCACATCCAGGTGTTGGCTTGGTTTTTGTTCCTTGCTGTCATATCCATTCTCACAGCTGATGTGCACACTCAGCCTCGTCATCTCTTCCTGGACTTGGAGTAGTTGTATAACTGACTTCCCTGCCTACGACTTGCCTCCTGCTCCAACAGTATGATGGGTCTGAAATACAAATTTGCCAATCCCCTGCTTACTGCTTTAAAAGGTGCAGGTTTAACTCCAAACTCCTAGCTTATCTTTCAAGGCCATTCACGATCTATCTCTTTCGTACTTTTTGACTCTTACCAACAGTTATCTTTTTTTTTTCTTTTTTTTTTGAGACGGAGTCTCACTCTGTCACCCAGGCTGGAGTGCAATGGCGCGATCTCGGCTCACTGCAACCTCCACCTCCAGGGTTCAAGTGATTCTCCTGCCTTAGCCGCCCAGGTAGCTGGGATTATAGACGCCCGCCACCACACCCAGCTAATTTTTGTATTTTTAGTAGAGACAGGGTTTCACCAGGTTGGCTAGGTTGGTCTCGAACCCCAGACCTCAGGTGATCCACCCGTCTCGGCCTCCCAAAGTGCTGGGATTACAGGTGTGAGCCAGCACACCCGGCTTCAAACAGTTATCTTTTATTTTCGTGACTTCATTATCATTGCAGCTGCTGCCATCTCAGTTCAGAACCTTTTCACTTTTACCTATTTTAGTTCAATAAACTCTTCATTGGTATCACTGCTCCATCTTATTCCTCCACTCAGCCTTCCCAAAACATCTTTCTTGTCATAGTATTCCCCTGTTCAAAGATTCATGCATCAAATGATGTTTGTTTTATGTCAGGCTGGATATGGTCTCAGCCTGACTCTTGATGTAGTTCAGCCTCACAGGCATTTATGGCTTGACCATCTGTCAACATCTTACAGGGCTGGGCCTGGGTGGAGATTCAATCTCACTCTCTCTTACAGTAAGATTTTATAGGCCAGGCACGGTGGCTAATGCCTGTAATCCCAACACTATGGGAGGCCGAGGCAGGTGGATCACTTGAGGTCAGGAGTTCGAGACCCGCCTGGCCAACATGGTGAAACCCTGTCTCTACCAAAAATATAAAAATGAGCCGGGTGTGGTGGTGGGTACCTGTAATCCCAGGTACTCGGGAGGCTGAGGCAGGAGAATTGCCTGAACCCGGGAGGCGGAGGTTGCAGTGAGCCGAGATTGTGCCACTGCACTCCAGCCCGGGTGACAGAGCGAGACTCTGTCTCAAAAAAAAAAAAAAAAGATTTTATATTACTTTCTGTCCTGTTTTATTTTCACTGTGGTCATGTCTGCCAGTCCTAGATGCTATGAACCTATTCCATGCAAGAGGTTTAAAAGTTAGACTGTTCTTTAATTATGCCAGTAATCCAGGAAGTCATTATATTTCAAATTCAACATTTTAGATAGCTGAAAAAGAACATCACTACCTCCTTAATTCTCTCATTGGAAATTTAGTTTTAATTTTCTGATGCTTAAAACTTTCTGTGCATCAGTTTTTCATTTTTATAAATGTTTGATCATATTTACCATCTCCCTAATTATGGTAGACGTAATTATCGTAATTAGGTCTAGTCCCAGACAGTGGCTCAAATGTCTGGGTAGTGCTGTAAAGATTCAGAGAGGAAGTACATGTCACAAAGTGCAAGATGTATGACATTTGGGAGAATTAGTCACTTTCAATTTGTAATTCTCAAAAGGCAGAATATTACAGAAATGGAAAACATGAGTAGTGTCTTCTTTCCGTTGTGAGCACCCTGCATCCTGGTGGCAGGCTGTAAGGGTGGTTAGTGTTCTCTCCTGGGCAGTGCTCTGATTTGCATGTTTGAATTCATTTGTTGAAAGCTGACCTTTGGGCCAGGCCTGGTGGCAATCCCAGCACCTTGGGGGAGGGATCACTTGAGATCAGGAGTTAGAGACCAGCCTGGCCAATGTAGTGAAACCCTGTGTCTACTAAAAATACAAAAATTAGCCAGGTGTGGTGGCAGGTGCCCGTAATCCCAGCTACTTGGGAGGCTGAGGCAGGAGAATTGCTTGAACCTGGGAGGCAGAGGTTGCAGTGAGCTGAGATTGCACCACTGCACACCAGCCTGGGTGACAGAGCGAGACTCTGTCTCAAAAAAAACAAAAAACAAACAAACAAAAAAGACGCTGACCTTTGACGTAGGAAGTCTTTCTGTACAGCCTAACTATTTTCTTCAAGTGCAAAATGGGCTCAGCTGCAGTACACTATGCCTATTTTCCTTCTGACTGGAATTTGAGTCATTGATTTAGAAATCTTTATATTGCTGGGTTGTGATTGAGATGGCTTCTCCTATTAGGAACGATAGCAATCATGAAATCAGTGAAGCCAAGGTGGGTCAGAGGTCTCTCAGGACTGGACCATAGATTCCAGTCCTGAGTGTTTGAGACTATTTTTTATAGTCCCAAACACTTTTTTTTTTTTTTTTTTTTTGAGATGGAGTTTCGCTCTTGTTGCCTAGGCTGGAGTGCAATGGTGCGATCTTGGGTCACTGCAACCTCTGCTTCCTGGGTTCAAGTGATTCTCCTGCCTCAGCCTCCCAAGTAGGTGGGATTACAGGCATGTGCCACCCGCCTGGCTAATTTTGTATTTTTAGTAGAGACAGGGTTTCACCGTGTTGGTCAGGCTGGTCTCAAACTCCTGACCTCAAATGATCCACCCGCCTTGGCCTCCCGAAGTGCTGGGATTATAGGCATAAGCCACCGTTCCCGGCCTAGTTCCAAACATTCTTAACTCTTATTATTCTTGCTGTCATAAAACTTATAAAAGGCATAATTACAAGATATTGGAACCAGCAGTTTGCTTTCAATTTTGCAGGCTTAATTTCTTTAGGACTCATCAGCGTCTTAAAGGAGCTCTTTCATCATTTTAAGGGAATAATTGAAGTAATATTCACTTTCCCTTCTGAATCTATTTTATTTTCAATGTGTAAAGTTCTGGTTATTTTTCCAACTTACTATTTATTTTTTAAGTTTTCCTTCTGTCTTAATAACTTTTAGTTTTCTTACATTTCTTTTTAAAATTAATTTATTTTTTAAATAATAAAAAAGATGGCATCTCATTGTATTGCCCAGGCTGGTCTTGAACTCCTGGGCTCAAGCAGTCCACCAGTTTCAGCCTCTCAAAATGCTAGAATTACAGACATGAGCCACCGTACCTGGCTTTTAGTTTTATTTTATTAACTCTTTTGAAATGAACTGTTCTTTGTTTTAGGCATATGAGCCTGGGAATTTTCTTAAAATTAATTAATTTATTTATTTATTTTGCCTTGGTAAGTTTATTGTGACCTGGGTGTTCCATGAGCATCCTAAACTTAGGCTAGGGATATGGAAAATTATTTTACAGTGGTTTTAGGAAAAAGCCAGGTGTTAGCAAAAAATTATAAGATTCTGAAATCATCTGCAAGTATGGCATGTCTTATAGTGCAACATTATATGATTAATTTTTTAATAATGAAATTAATAGTTTTCCTGTTTTTCAATAGCTACTATAAATTCTGTGATAATGATGAATCTTATGTGTATGAGTAAGGAATGTGTTGAAAAAAAATTTTAAGGTTTTTATGACCCATGTAGTTATAATACAATAGAAAAAAAGTTTTCAATATGCACTTTTATACCTAGATGAAAATGCATCAGGCAAGTCACTTATTTGACCTTTCACTGATTAAGAATATCTTTCTCCAGTCTTGCAAGTTACACTTTAAAAGACATTTGGAATTGCTTAGAGAACCCAGGGAGTCCTAGATTCTACAATTCTGTGTGCTCTTCTGTGTTTTCTCAGTCTCTGACTACCCTCATGTAAGATGTCTATAAAGTGTGGTATTTAGAATAAAACTATTATGTTTTTCAGAGTTTGGGAACTATTCTAGTCTAGCAGATCTCGAACACGTTATAACTCTGTGTTCTGATCAGCTGAAATATTGAAGTGCGTGAATACTTTTCTTTAAAAACTGAGTATATTGAAGTCAGTCTTTCAATTATGTTTTGATATATTTTTTTGAGTGGGAAAGAAGGGGGCTGAGTTGCAGTTAGAGTACCAGGAATTTGGCTTATTTCAGATTTGCCCATGGGAATGTGCCAAATATGAAATTATAACCTATGACATATCTCTTGGATAACTTAGTTGTCTTGGAGTATTAGTTTTCCTATTTTAACGGATTTTCAAAAAAGGAGATTGCACCAGTTCTATAAAGCAGTGATGGGCTGTGATAGAGGTGGAGGGTGAGAGTTTTCAAAGTGCTCTGTAAAGATTTTGGTGCAGGCCTCTTCACTTCCCCTATCAAAATATTCACACACCTTGAAAATTTTGTTGCTGTAGTTAGGAAGGGTTGTTATTGGGGGTGTGTCATATCCCTCAAGTGAGTTCAGAGTTTGAGAGCCTTTCTTTTAAAATATCTGTTGCTGAATTATTAGGAGTTGAAGATGGATATTGGTACAATCATGTGCAACCTTAATTTTTTTTGGAACAGCTTTTGGTTTTAGATAATGCTTTCTGATTTTTGATTCAGAAAATATAGTCTTCTTAGTCCTAAAATTGTGTATTTATTAATATCAAATTCATAATCCAGAAATTTTAGCCAAAAGAAAAAGTGAAACAGTGATACAGAAATTTCTAACAAAGAAACAGATAAGTAAGCATTATTCTACAACAGAGAAAAATGAGTGAGAATAACTTATGGTTACTTTTGATTTTAATGAAAACATTTTTTATTAAAAAATATAGGTAAAGAAGAGATATGTTAGTTACAGTTATTCAGGGCATGAATTACAAATTCTTTTGTGTTATAGGTGCTCGTTTATTTTAAATCTTCAGCTATATAGCTCTCTTTGTATTGTCTTCAAGTGAATATGATGGAGAATGTCCTGCAGTGCCTGATTCTCTTCTCTTAAAAGGCAGACTATTTAATCTTACAAATGAGCATCCTTGGGTCATTACATATTGGGGTTCAGGTGTGCAAAAGGCTTGGTAACATATGGCTTGTCCCGAGATGCCCTAATTGAGTTCAAAACTTTCCCCAAGAGGTTTGCATTACTTTATCTAAATGATGTGTGACATGTGCAACAAAAAAGGTGTTTTAGTCATGAAAGGAAAAAAATAAATGTGTACTTGCAAGATACAATGCAAATTGTACAGTGTACATTGCACTAATTTCTATATAGTTATTAGAAGATAAAAAAGATTAAAACCCATAAAAGTGACATTAATTGGATGACCACAGTTTTGGATGATGCACTTTGATGATCTTCAGCATTCCCTTTAGTTACCTTATTATATCATCATCATCATCATATATATATGTGTGCCTGTGTATATATACACACATTTTCCTCCATTTTGATTATTTTTTTTTCAGGCAAGATAGTTAGGCATATTAAATTCAATGTTGGACCTTTTTTCAGCTTCAAAACACACAATTATCACAATTACATGTGTTTCATTGAATAATTTTAATATTTGCTATTAAGAAAAGTATGTTCATGGCAGAACATGTATAAAATAAAAATTACTATTTTACAGTGAAACAGCTATTGTATGTAGAGTATGATCTCAGTTTTGTAAGATTATAAGTATCCTCTCCATGGGGGAAAACATCTGAAAAAAAGGAAATACAACAAATGGATAATGAGGAAATTGGGGTTTATCGAAATTGTGACTTGCTCAGAGTCCCTTAGCTAGAAGGTGGTTTAATCTAGTATTGTAACCTCGTCTCTCTGCATCCAAAGTGTATGTGCGTAACTAGGCTGCCTCCCAGGAGAAGGGAGAAAGGGAGAAATAACATCTAGGTACTACTACTACAGGTGCAGCATATAGTTGGGAAAACAAAGTTCTTACAAAGAAACAACTGATTTTGGTAGTAATTCTAGCAGATGAATGGTTTTTCCTAAAAAAGGCCTAAAAGCGAACCTTAAAGATTCCTGCCATAGATCTATGTCATTTTTGAACTGAGTTACATGCATTTTACAGAGAGGAAACTGAGACCCAGGGAGATTAAATCATTTTGTTACTAAATAATGTTGCTGAAGAGAACATGGTTGATTAGTCGTTGTGAAGTCAAGGGGGTTTCTTTGCTGAATTACTCTTTACGTTTTAGGTTTCAGTTTCAAGGTTACGTTAAAACTAAGCTTGTATTGCCATTTTTATCTGGATTTAGGTGGGGAGTGGGTGGATTGTTTGGTGAGATGTAAACTTGATCCTTCGGGTAGTAATTTGTTTAGTAAAAATTTCCTGCTAGACGTGAGGGCTCTGTAGCCGATGAAGATTATGGAAGGTTAACTATTGGTTGAGGTACCATGGACCTCATTGTGATATACAGACTGGTTTGAGCTGGAAGGCACGATGAGAAAACTGCTGTGTTTTAAATAGCATGTTCCGAAAAAAGTGTCAGAACATCTTTGAATGGGTGTAAATTGCCTTCATTGAACAAGGCAAATGGTTAGTATTGAACAGAAAATGTCAGATAATAAATTCATTCATTTTCTTCGAATCCTGAATATATACTCTTGGATTATTAGCTTGTGCATGTGAAGCCACTCTGGCTTCATTTTTATTTCATATTATGACAGCTAAAATCTTTGTGAAGATTAAAAATATAGAGGAAACAGACAGGTTTTTAATATTTACATCTTAGAAAGATGAAGACTTTAGGTGGGTATAGGGGGAAACATTCAATACTTTGGATTCTTTTTTATTGGTAGAGTGAGTGCTAAGAAAAGGGATAGACCAATTTTTTTTCTTTCTTTCTCTCCTTTTCCTTTACGTAAATATAAAATGCTTCCAATTCGCTGGATTTTCCTCTATGCTTCCAATATCATTGCATTTTCTTCTTTCCTTTTTCTTTGTTCTTTCTGAAAACACCTTGCTTTTGGTGGTTTAGTTGCCAGCCACTGGGCTCCACGTTGCCCTGAACCCTTTCATGACCCAGGTGCTAGGTCCAGTGAATGACCTTTTGGTTGCTTTTGCCATCTTTGTACCAGACATAATACTTTTCTGATGCGCGACTGGTGCGGGCAAGGGAAGAAGAAGGGGGAAGTCTCAGGCAGGAGTTAGAGATGTTTTATAATGATTGGCCATCTTCTGCTATTAGAGCACAGAATTATGGCTCCTAAAAAAAGACTTGGATTTTCCAATGCTCCCCACTGCATTTAATGGACTAGTTCTGCAAGTATTTACGTTGTTTGATGTACTTTCTTTTTCCTTTTTACCATCAGTTGAGTTGGAAAGATTTGAGGACACATACAGAAAGTGATTTTAGATTCTTTTCTGATACCATTTGGACTCAGAAGTAGGAGAATTTGTGCCTTATTGTGTCTTTTTCTTTTTCTTTTTGATGAGAAGGAGCAGGGAAGTAAAAATCTCAAGAGAGCAGAATCAGTTTTCCGGTCACCAAGCTCATTAAGTTAATATTTACTTTTAAAATGAATGTATTTGCCAGCCCTTCCCACTGTTTGTTTGGGAAGCGTGTAACATACATTTGAGAGCCTCTAACTAGTTTCCACCTCCATTGGGTATTTCACCTCTCAGACTGGTGGTGGTGAGTGTGATGCGTGGATCCCAGTTGTAACATCTGTTTCTGTCACTTCAATATTACATTTATCTTGAGGGTAAAGGAAGGGAAAGAAATGAAGCTAAGGCAATTTTTCCCTGGTTTTCTGTGTCTACTGCACAATATTGATTGCATGATATTTAACATCTCTAGTGCTTTTAAGCCCATTTCAAATAACACAATTGACACATATGCAGGGGTTTAAGGAAACTGGACATTTAAATAAAAGATACAGCCTGAAAACTCAAGGATTACATTGATTACATTTGAAAATTTCTTTCCAGTATTCCATAAAATGATATTTACAGTTTTTTTGTCTCTTGATACCTGCAGCTTTCTAGATGAAAGCTGTTATTTTTCTTCAGGCCTCAGATGAGTATTTTTTCACTATTACAAATTTTAATGAACATAAAATACTGATTATTTTAACTTCTATAAATATTTAATAACCAAGGTCTTCAGGTACATTGTATAGTAATTTCTGTTGGTTTTTTAAAGCTTGCTGTGTGAGAGAACTGACCGTTATGTTTAACTATTTGAAGGCTGTTTTGGGGAATGTAAAAATTGATACTGAAGGAAAAAAAGAACTGGGTGCGGTGGCTCACACCTGTAATCCCAGAATTTTGGGAGGACGAGGTGGGCGCATTGCTTGAGGCCAGGAGTTTGAAATCAGCGTGGCCAACATGGCGAAACCCTGTCTCTACTAAAAAATACAAAAGTTAGCCGGTGTGGTGGCCCAAGCCCGTAGTCCCAGCTACTTGGGAGGCTGAGGCAGGAGAATTGCTTGAACCCAGGAGGCAGAGATTGCAGTGAGCCGAGATTGTGACACTGTACTCCAGCCTGGGTGACAGAGCAAGACTCTTGAAACAACAACAACGAAAACAAATATAGAGAGATATGACTCTTTATTCATGATCTAGTTGACATCCCCTTGCTGTTACAAGTATGTATATTAAATGTTTCTGTAATACATGTCCTACAAGATGATGTATCAATGTATAGTATTTTTGTCTAGTTGGCAACCTGAGAAATATTTATGAGCTTTGAGTGGGACATCTACCACTTCAAGGATCAGCAAGGCACAGACAAGCCACAGGAATTATTAACTCAACAAATTATTAACTTATCAAATTAATTATCTAATTATTAACTCAGTTGACTGGACTGGGTATTTTTCTTTGAGATTTCTTTTATTTTTGGTGGATCGATTGATTGGCACTGGCATGTCAGAGGCAGTGACAATGCTGTTTCTAGCTGAAACTCTGTGCTCTCCAGACGGCGGTGAGTGACGCTTCTCCACCCGAACAACCTCAGAATCTGGGTGTGAGTGGAAAGTGCAAGAGTGCTGGAATCTTCTCCACCCATCTTCCAGCTTGTCCCCGTATCCCTATTTATAATCTGTGTGAGGCCGCCTAGTAGTCTCCTTTTCCTTATCTGTACAACAGAGGTAACCATCTCCACCTGGCAAAGTTGTAAAAATTAATTAAATAATGCTTGTAATTCCTGTAAAGGGTCTTGGCACAGAGCAGGCACCACTGTTTCATAGAGCTGGGCTGTGCCCCTCAAAGCATTGGCACATGCAGCATGGTGCTGCACGTGACATTTGGGTCATCCTCTACACGAGTCCTCACATCTGTGGGCACAAGCTGAGGGGCACATGGAGACTCCTGGCTTATGATGGGAGCACCAGCAGTCTAATTTTAGGAACCTCCACATTTTAAAGAGGGGGAAACTGAGTCTGTAAAGTCCAAATTTAGGCTTCCTCCTTTTGTTGCCCCACTTCTGCCCATCACAGTGGCCTTGCTATGACCACGTGTTACTGGATCTGGCAGAAAGGAATGTCCACTGGTGGGGTTTATATGCCAGGTGGTTTTTGGTGGATGGGATTTGCATCCTACAAGACAGCCAGGAGCTCTGCATATGTGAGAACTACTAACTCATGTTTTAGAAGGAAACAGTGTTCACATATGTCACATCTACAGTGTGCATCTGGTCACAGGATTTCCAGAGGTCTATGATGATTACCCCAGATATAGAGGAAGGGAGAATCTCCCTGTACCTCCTCATTTTTGGGTTGGTGCCTCTCCAGAGGTTCTCCTGATTCTTCTTGGTTCCCTTTCTTGTTTGCCTGCATTTGTACTGGCACATGTTTATTGTCTGGCAGGGGAAGCCCCTTTGTCTCTACTCCATGTGTCTTGTGTTCATGTGTTGAGTAACTGGGGCATTTTCTCCATCGTAGACACTTATCACAGTCTTGGGACCTGTTGTTTGAGCAGATGTTCACATCCTTAAAATACTCTATTCCCCCTACAAGACTGTGTAAGGTTCCTGAGGGCAGAGACAGCATTTCTACCTCTCTCTAAATCTCATTCACTCAGAACAGTCCTTTGCACCTAGTAGGAGCTGAATAAAAGTTGCTTGAGAGAATAAACAGATAATACTTTTGGAGTCTTTTAGGTGAATTTGTTCCCATAATTCAGACTTTTTTCCTTCCTTCCTTCCTTCCTTCCTTCCTTCCTTCTTCCTTCCTTCCTTCCTTCTTCCTTCCTTCCTTCCTTTGCCACAAGAATTCACCAACTGTTTATTCATGGGGATGGGATTTATCTTAAATGTTTTTTCTGTATGGACCTTATTTAATTTTCCCAGTAATGTTGGCACTATTATTTCTATTTTTACAGATGGGGAAACGGAAGTTTAGAAAAGTTAAGCAACTAGCACAGGGTCACAGGGCTAGTGAAGCTCCAGAAGTGGTGGTGACCCAGACAGGGTCCTCACATCAGCTTAAGTAGCAGCTGGAGAGACCTGCTGGATTGTTGGCCTTTGAAAGGGAACATTGAAAGTTCCTTGCATTTGATGATGATTGGGTTACATTTACTTGAATTGTGTAACTTTTAAGTTGCAAATTAATGCTAAAAGTGTATTAGGGTAGCCCTAGGCTGTGGGACTAATTGAGAAACGAAGTACAATGGAAGTGCTGCAAACAAATCGGTTTTCCTGCTTAGAGTAGGTATTTACTATTAATCCTGCGGCATTTGCCTTAAGGAGTTGGAGTCTTTCTTATCTAATTAAAAAGTACAGGTCAGATGTTGAGTGTTGTCAATAATTTAGTGCCTGCATCTTTTTATCCCTGTTGTTTGTTTGGAAACTACAATTTGGAATATTCTGTGCACATTTTAAAAAATAAATGACTGTCTGTGTGGTAATGTTTTTGCTTAGTAAACATATGCGTTATCATCTTGAGCTTATGAGTTTTCTGTACTTTTCTTGAAACTTTTATTAATAGAAAAACTGTCAATCTAGTGCGGTGATCTTTCCCT
Source organism: Pongo abelii (assembly GCF_028885655.2). NCBI lineage: Eukaryota > Metazoa > Chordata > Mammalia > Primates > Hominidae > Pongo > Pongo abelii. The sequence continues at coordinate 85,701,166 of NC_071991.2, read as the reverse complement.
GAAGTCCTCAGCATGCAATTGGGCATAAAAGTTGTGATCCCTGAGCACATGTTTTGGGGTTAATCCTATTTATATTTTTGGTTTTCTTCTTCATTCCCAAGATATATAAAAATTAAAAGCATTTGAGATTGCACATTAGTGCATTGGATTTTTATCTGGGGTGGTCCTTTCTCTAAGTGGGTAGTGGGAGTGTGGAAGGGTGAAGCAATATCTGCTAACCTTATTTGTGATTTGGGAGCTAGATTATCCTTTTTCCAAAACATCCTAAGTGAAGACTACCCCAACTGTGTTTTTACTGAAAGCTCTTCCTGTCATTCTGGGTAGTTTATACTGTTTATTTACCTTGTATAAGGAAATTCTTTCTTTACTGTCCCATCTTATCTTAGATCAAAGTTTCTACCCAGGGATCCTACTTAAAAAATATTGTCTGAGACTGCATGTGTTTTCTTTCTTTTTTTTTTTAGCACTCTGAGTTTTTGCTCCATCTGCACTCTCTGGTTTTCCTTCCTTCTATTTATGACAATTGTGTAATGAATATTCATAGTTTCCATTATTAATGTAATAGCATGCCATTTGTCAGCTCACTGGCTTTCTCGTGTTATATATATATTTTTAAAAATTATTTTTATTTATTTTAAAATTTTTGTTGTCTTTGTCTTCCGTAATCTTTTTTCTTTATAGAGTTTATGATGATGTGTTTTTCCTCTAACCCAGACATATACGTAGGTCTAAAACTGCACAGTGCAGGATGTCAAATGGCTTAAAAGGATTTCTGCTGTGACTGAAAGAGTGGATCTGTGCCCTTCTGAGGGCGTAGGCTGACCACATGAATACCAATAATTAGACATCTTTTATTTTAAGAAATGGGCAGCTGTTTCTTTAGTTGAATTTTGAGGTCTTTATAGTTATTTTGCTCTCTTTAAAGGGCTTTTCTCTGTATATATGCATCTCTTTGGCAGGGCTGATGGCAGGCTGGGATACTGGCATGGCAATAGTGGGAAAGAAGGAAGGAAAAAAGCACAACTGAAAAGGAAAACCTGAAGTGTTCTGAATATTAGATTTTAAGGTATTAGGTTTTTTTTTAAGTTTTCTTTTTCAATTTATTAAAAAGTAGAATATGTAAGTATTGTGAATATCAGTTTTTTGTTTTCAGTGATTTTAAGGTAAAATTTTCACTGTCTCACACTTGATCAGAAAGTCTAGCAATTAACTTTCCCCTTGAGCATCCTGAGCCATCCCTCAGAGATTTGATTAGGATGGCAGTTACAGTAGTGATAATGCCTTCCTGGAGTTTTCAAGCCTTTTATTTAAATCAGTGCTTATTATCTCTCACTGTTGTTTTAAAACACAGCTCCTGAACCTGAAAGTCCAGTGAAGATTTCATCTGGAAGGTTGGGTTACTGGGTGTGTGGGATTAGAGGCACAGACTGCTGTCTTCCTCTTTGTTATCATCAGAATCCCTGAAACCCCTTCTCATGCTTGCTAAGATTAGGCAGGAGTGTCACTGCATATTTATAATACATATTTTATAGGGCTTCATAGCTTACAAAACAATTTCGTATGGTATTTCAGTGAATTTTTGCAACAAAACAGCCCTGTGAAGGAGTGGACATATAGTTTCATCTCTGTTTTGTAGAGGTGGAAGTTGTACTCGGGGAAGGTAAGTGCTGTTCCCCAGGCCACAGTCTTCTGTTCTCACAGTGGAGCTTTGTCTGGGACCCAGGTTTCCTGCCCTCTCACCCTCACCCCCTTATTCTGCTTCTCCTGAAAAGGTCAGGATTAAAAGACATTGCATTCAGCATCAGATTAGGGGAGGTATGTGACCTAGAAACCCTAGCAATGTGGATTTCAAAAAGGTAGTTATTTCTTCTATTTCATAACATTAATGACAAGTAATGAGTCACTCTCTAATTTGTCTGTTCAGACAAACGCATTTTGTTCTCTATGTTCTGTGTTTCTGTGTTCTAGATTTATGGACCTGAATGCTTAATTTTACATAGCAGTGAGAAACATAAATCCTATTTTGTATTCTTTAGGTGCCTCAAGAGCCAACAGCTCAAACTGTGGAGGCAGTATTGGCAGTTTGGCTAAGAGGAAAGAGAGAAGTGGCTAGCAACCATCCCCTGAGAACAGGAGAAAATGAGATATTTCTGACAGCATTACAAACTGGAGCAGAGGTTTGGTGATAACAGGAAGCTGCTTATGAGAAGGATTTAGCATTAGATATGGATTTGAAACTCTGCTCCACCACTTAGTAGCTTTGTTACCATGAAAGACAGTTGCTTAATCTCCCTGAGCTTCAGCGTCCTCATCTGCGAGTGAAGGCTGTGAGGCAGTCTCATATATTATAGGGCGATAAGTCAGGATGCTGGAACCAGCTGCCCGGTGTCATAAACCTGTAGTCAGTCATATCCAGGCTCCAACACTCCTTGGCTATGTGATACTTAACATCTTGATGCCTCAGCTTCCTCATCTCGAACAGGAGGATGCTAATAATACTTAGCTCATAGGGTTGATAGGATCACAACAGTTTTAAAACATGTAAAACACTTAAAACAGTGAATGGCTCATAGTAAATTCTCTACTAAAAGTTAATTGTGTCTGGGCACAGTGGCTTATAATCTCAGTGCTTTGGGAGATCGAGGAAGGAGGACTGCTTGAGACAAGCCTGGGCAATATAACAAGACCCCAGTTCTAAAAAATAAAAAAAACCTGGCCAGGCGTGGTGACACACGCCCGTTGTCCTAGCTACTCAGAAGGCTGAGGCAGGAGGATGGCTTGAGTCCAGGAGTGCAAGGCTGAAGTGCGCTGCAATGGCTTCACTGCCCTCCAGCCTGGGCAACATAGCCAGACTCTGTCTTTTAAAAAAGTTACTTTTAAGTGGAATAAGTTATGGTAGTACCTGCCATGTACATTAAGCTTTCAACTGATTAGTTTCTTCCTCTCCTATTTAGATGTTTTGAGGTTAAGCCTAATGAAAGCAATTCAAAAACCACTAAAATACAATTATTTTAATATTTGCATCACATTTAATTCGTGTAATTATTGATCTCTTAAACCTTGGACATTCATTTTTTAAATGTAGTATTTTAAATGTAATATTTTTGCACTATTAATCACTTAAAATATTGTGTTATATCATGTCTAGGAAATTCATTATAGGCCTTTCTAAGAGAGAAGGCTTTGTGATAAAAGCCAGCTGCCCAGACTTTTCCAAACCCTCCTCACCCATCCCCCAGCATGCTACAGAAGCAGCAGGCTGGCAGAGGTCCAGATTTCCTAAGTGATGGGATTGTTCCCCGGGCCAGGAATGAGAGGAATCTGCCTAGATTGGAGATGGCTTTAGCTACTTTGCTTTTCTTCGTACTCGTAGTCTTATTCCCAAACTGAATCTGACCCAGCATCATTTTCCATTATTGAAGATGTTTTAACACTGTGTGTGGAGGTCTTGCTATTTAAACAATGATTTCTGAATCTACTTTTTAATTCCATGGGAGCTTTTCCGTTTTTCTTTGTACTATGGAAGAAGAACTATGAGTTAATTTTAATTTATAGTTATACCTCTGCAAATCAATACAATCTTTCTGTGACTTCCACTGGTAGCACCATTCTTGATCTGAGGCAAGTATTGGGATTGTGGTTTTACTTTCCCATTTACTTAGAGGCGGGAAGGTTTAGTTATTTGAATGCCTTAGACCAGGAAATTATTGGCTATTGTCAGTGGAATTTGTTTATCTTTTCCACCCCTACATTCCTAGGCTGTGAGAGAACTGGTCATCACTGTGATTGCACTTCAGTTTTTATCAGTTCCTCCCCCAGCGCTATTTTTATTAAATACTTGATGTTTCTCTCTTCTTTGGGTATAAATTTAGAGACCCTCAGGCAGACATTTCTGAAAGAGTTCTCTTACTCAGCTGTTAAAATGAAAAGATCAATACTGCCAAGCACCTCTTTTTGTTTGGCTACCTCCAAAATTCGTGTTTTCTGCAGTTATTCTCTAGGATTATCTGTAGATTATCTGTAGATTATCTGTAATTTCTATAATTTATCTATAGATTATAATCTAAACTGAAGATTGATGCATGTATAATTCGAATGAGCTTCTCGACCAGCACTGTTCAATACATAAATAATGCAAACTGCATGTCATTAAAATTTTTCTTGTAGTTACATTAAAAAAGTAAAAGAAGCCAAGTGTTGTGGCTGAGGCCTGTAGTCCTAGGTCTTTCAGAGGCTAAGGTGGGAGGATGGCTTGAGGCCAGGAGTTGGCGACCAGCCTGGGCAATATAGTGAAACCTCGTCTCTACAAAAAAATAAAATTAGCCAGGTGTGATGTGTGTCTGTCATGTAGTCCTAGCTGCTCCACAGGTTGAGGTGGGACGATCACTTGAGCCCAGAGTTTGAGGCTGCAGTGAGCTCTGATTGCACCATCGCACTCCAGTCTCGGTGATAGAATAAGACCCTGTCTCAAAAAACAAAACAAAACAAAAACAACAAAAAACAAAAACAAAACAAAACAAAAAACAGAAAAGTAAAAGAAACAGATGACTTTACTTTTATTATACTTGAAAAACCCCATATATAAAAATATAATTTGGACATTAAAGTTATTATTGAGATATTTTACTCTTTTTGTATTGGTTTAAAAATCCGCTTGTGTACTTTATTATACATCTCAATTTAGACTAGCCACATTTCAGGTGCTCATTAGCCACATGTGGCTAGTGGCTACTATTGGTCAGCACAGGTTTTTTTTTTTTTTTTTTTTTTTTTGACAGGGTCTCCTTTTTTGCCCAGGTTGGGGTGCAGTAGTGCAATCATGGCTCACTGTAGCATCACCCTCCCAAGCTCAAGTGATTTTCCCACCTCAGCCTCCCAAGTAGCTGTGATTACACGTACATGCTACCACACCTGGCTAAGTTTTAAAAATTTTTTGTAGAGACAGAGGTCTCACTGTGTTGCCCAGGCTGGACTCAAACTCCTGGGCTCAAGCAATCCTCGTGTTTTGGCCTCCAAAACTGCTGGGATTGTAGGCATGAGCCACTGTGCCCGGCTAGCACAGATCTTTACTGTAACTTTTCTTCTTACTATAAAAGGCATTGCATTGTACTGGCAATTATTTTCCCATCAAAGTGGCCTAGAAAAGAGACATGAATCTGGCCTCATGTCTTTGCTTATAATTAACACATTTCTAGAGAGATTTCCTTTGTTAGAAAAACTAGTTGTGGGATTAATGATCTCAGAACGTGAATTCAACTGTAGCACCTAAACAGGTGCTACTGAAGTCACCTAAACAGCAGGCTGAATTCTTGACCAATAGTGATAAAAATTGCTTTGTCTTATGGTAGGAGTAGCATTCAGGACAAGACTCAGCATTTAGCAAAATCCCTGGAGGCATTCTCCCACATAGGAGTCGTGCAACTCAGTTTTATGCTCCTAAAATCTACTGCAAAGCTGTGAATGATTTTTGTTTGTGATTTGCACTTCATTTTTTTTCTTCTCAATTATTATTATTTTTTGAGACAGGGTATTGCTCTACTAGTCCAGAGTACAGTGGTGCAAATATGGCTCATTACAGCCTTGACCTCCCAGGGTCAAGTGATCCTCCCATTTCAGCCTCCCAAGTAGCTGGGACCACAGGTGTGTGCCACTATCCATGGCAATTTTTATTTTTATTTTTGTAGAGATGGGGTTCTGCTGTGTTGCCCAGATTGGTCTTGAACTCCTGGACTCAAGTGATCTATCTGCCTTAGCCTCCCAAAGTGTTGGGATTATAGGCATGAGCCACCGTGCCTGGCCAGAAAGATGATTTTTTAGGATTGTAGCTTGTTTGCTTTCCTTCCCACCCCAAGATACTTTTGTTATAGCAGCTTGTCTGCTTTCTGTTTCATTTTTCACCCTGATTTTTCCAGGACTCCTCAATCACTTCCAAGTGTTAAAGGCCATTACTGATTCTTAAATGTAGATGGCTATGGCTGAATTTCAGCCATTGAGGGTCCATATGATCTATTCTGCCACAGTCCTTCTCAAACTTCAGTGTGGGTGTGAATCACCTGGGGATCTTGTTAAGATGAAATTTGGGCCAGGCATAGTGGCTCGTGCCTGTAATTCCAGTGACTGGGGAGGCTGATGTAGGAGGATCAGTAGAGGCCAGGAGTTTGAGACCAGCCTAGGCAACATAGTGAGATACCTTGTCTCTAAAAATGTACATATATATTTAAAAAACAACTTAGACAGGCATGGGGTTGCGTGCCTGTAGTCTCAGTTACTCAGGAGACTCAAGGCGGGAGAATCATTTGAGTCCAGATGTTGCAGGCTACAGTGAGTTATGATCACACCCACCACTGCACTCCAGCCTTGGCGACAGAGTGAGACCCTGACCCTTAAGAAGAGAGAGAGACAGAGAGAGAGAGAGAGAGATTGATTTGATGCAGTAGGTCTGAGATGAAAGTTTGCATTTTTCACAGACTCTCAGGTGATGTTGATGCCTCTGGTCCAGAGACCACATAGAGATCTAGTATATGATAGCAAAATGCTGCTGTCTTATACCAGCCTGCAGCAAAGACATTAAAAAAAATGTAGTGAGGTTTTCCACCAAGCTAAAAGTACTTTTTTGTTTTATATATTTTTTTAAAATTCAGAGATGATTTCATTACTGCCTCTTGCTACTACGGTGATTACAAATGCTAGTTATTATTAATATTTTTAAATGACCTTTCATGGCAAAATTATACAGCTGCCAACCCTACTTATGTCTCCAAGTTAATAAAAGAATTTTAGTAATTCACAAACTCCTCAAGTCTGATGCCACCCCACCATCTAAATTAGCAGTTTATAGCTTTCCTTCATGGCATTTATAGTATTTTGTATTGACATAATTACTTGGACAGTTGTTTAATGTCACTTTCCCCACTGTGCTCTAAGCTCTTGCTCTGTATTTTTAATCACTTTGTCCCTAGTGTCTCACTAGCACTGGGTCTGGTGTCTGTCCGTCCCTAGTCAATACTTTTAGGATGGCTTTATTCAGCGGGTCTCAGTAGGAGTGGTACTGCCCCCTAATGGAGTGTTTTGGAAATTCATGGGAACTACTGGTTGTCCCAAAGAATGAAGTGTGCTACTGGTGTTTGGTGGGCAGAGGTTAAAGGGTGCTAGACATTCTGTAGTGTACAGAACAGCTAACTATGTGAATGCTTATTTGATGCATTTTGCAAAATCTTTGAATGTCCCCGTTGGAGATTCAATTGATGAAAAACCTATTTGTAATTACCTAAACCAAAAACCTAACTTGGCTGGGTGCGGTGGCTCACACCTGTAATCCCAGGACTTTGGGAGGCTGAGGTGGGTGGATCACTTGAGGCCAGGAGTTGGAGACCAGCCTGGCCAACATGGTGAAACCCCATTTCTATTAAAAATACAAAAATTAGCCAGGCGTGGTGGCGTGCACCTGTAATCACATCTGCTTGGGAGACTGAGGCACAAGAATCACTTAAGCCTGGGAGGCAGAGGTTGCAGTGAGCCAAGATAGTGGCCAAGATAGCGCTATTGCACTCCAGCCTGGGCAACAGAACGAGACACTGTCTCAAAAAAAAAACAAAAAACAAAAAACAAAAAAAAACACACACAAAAACACATACAAAAAAACAAAAACCCAACTCCATTTAACATTTAAAGACAATTATATTTATGTATGTCCAGTTTTAATACACATACAGTCATGCATCACTAATGATGGGGGCACATTCTGAGAAATGTGTCATGAGGCAGCTTTTTTGTTGTACAGACATCATAGAGTATATTTACACACACCTAGATGGTATAGCCTATTGCACACCTAAGCTATATGGTATAGCCTATTGTTCCTGGGCTGCCTGTATAGTATGTTACTGTAGGTAGTTGTAACACAGTGATAAGTACTTGTGTATCTAAACATAGGAAAGGTATAGTTAAAATATGATACTATAATCTTATAGGACCAGAATTATATATGAAGTTTTTGTTGACTGAAATGTCATTATGCAACACATGACTGTATTCTGAAATTTTCAGAAATGCAGCTGCTGAGTACTTCAAAGGTTGTACTTTGACTTATTAGCAACATTACAAAGTAATGTCTACCATTCTGGCAAATCCCATCCGTAGTAGCAGTGATGTTTGTGATATTTGAATTATTATATATACAACTGCACTAATACACGTTTGTAGGAAATATGATGGTTATGTATATGTGTGTGTGTACATACAAATTTAGCCCTAATTCTAAGTTATCCAATAAAAAATGTTGAGAATATTCAGGTGAATGTTTTTTACTTTTTTAAAATCCAAATTTACCCATTAAAAGTGGTTGCAAGCATCTTACTACATCATTAAATCATTTGGTGGTGTTATCTCTGAGTATTTACATCTTGGGGTGTGTGTGTGTGTGTGTGTGTGTGTGTGTGTGTACCTAAATCACACATATGAAAGACAATAAAAGTTAATCTCTTTTATTTTCTTTTTATATTACATTTTGGACTTTATGTTGTTTTTCTTTCTCTGTGTACATACTGTCTCTGTATATTACAAACATTTGCTATCAAAAGGTGGTGGTACTCTGGTAGGATTCAGAACCCCCCTTCTCATGGAAGCAGCATGGAATCAAGGATTTCTGCCTTCTGGTCTTGGTTTATTTCTCTAAGCTGCTCACATAACTTTTCTGAATTTGTTGGGTGATCTACATTATCACTGATAAGGTAAGTCATGACGTGATAAGTCACAGCAGATGTTTCATGAATGACTGGACATGTGGAAAATGCCTTGCTTACATGGTGACTCTTAGCCGGGGCTCCTCAGAAAGGCAAACTGTCCACCTGATACCCACTGTTCTGCTTCACTTGCATTTTCATTTAGGGAGAGCAGACCACCTTGGAGGAAGGGATTTGGCTAATGATAAGGTATGAGGTAGAGTGGGGAATTATGGTAGTGGTGGGGTAGTATTAATGAGTGAATAAAAGCAGAGTATGTTTTACCTTTCTGGGAAGCAGTTTAGATCCTTAGACTAGGCGCCACTATTGTAAGGATTTTTTGACAGTTCCATGTTTATCTGTTTCTTAGTGATTAACAAAGAAACCCATGAAGACTTATAGACTGGGGAGACTTTTGCATCTTGTTCAGCAGTTGGTTTGGAGTGGACCACAAAACTCAGAGGCAAAAGAGTAGTGCACAGTGTACACAGTTGGTAACAAGAAAGGCCCTCGGGGACTGGGTTACGAGGTTTCGCAGCAGAAAGTCCCTTCAAGCACATGATTTTAGTCTGCCTAGATCTGGCTAGAATGTTGCTCTTTAATTGGAACTAGAAAGATACAGGAAGCTCAAGGGTAAATGGCACTGGAAAAAGGTCACTGAAGGTGAATCCATTTAAGATGAAGATCAAGGAACTAGCGCATGGCTGCCATGTTGCAGCAGGACAGTAATGATGACACTGAAGATGTTTCACCCTTCAATGCAGAAGAGAAGACAACTTAATAGACCAAAAATGCCTCTCAGAATAGGGGATTAAAAACAATAGACCAAATAAAGATTAGACACCCAATAGCATAATTTTTCTATTTACTCCTTTGAGTCCATGCAGTTATAATCCATCTTCTCTGTGAATTGCTCAGCAGCAGTTATACTGCCTGGATGGTGACAGTTCTCTTGTTGCCATGTGATTTGGGGGCAGTGAAGACTGTCACAGGTAGGCTAATGGTGGACCTGCATTGGTGGAATCATACTGATGAAGATGAGAAGAACCACTAGGTGTCCAGGAAGAGCCACTGGGAGTCCAGGAAGGCATCCCCTTAAGATAACAAAACTGTCTCAGAGGCTGAATCAAGGATCTTTTGGTTGGGCTTTATTGCCTGTTCAGTGCTATGGGTGGTAATTGCCTTTAGTGCCCTCTTCTTTTTTGGAGTAAAGTGATTGGCAGTGGTTATCATGGGTGTGGTGCTGCAAGATGGCAACCTATATGGTTATATCAGGTATAAAGTTGGCAGTAGAAGGAATTTAACCAGCATGGCTATCTTGTACCCTGGAAAGCAGTTTTTAAGACAAAACAGTAAAGATAATCTGACTTCCAGACTAGAGAGAATGCTCTTATATCTTTTATTATGTTGGGGAATGAAGACATTTTTGACACTGAATCTTTTAGTGCCCAGTCCATGTTGTAATGAGGAGTGTTGGCTCTATTTTTCCACTTAAAACTTTACTTGTTTTAAAAAAAGGGAAATTAGTTTTTATATTTTTATTTTCTTTCCAGTAGTTGGGGCTAGAAAGTATGTTGTCACTAGAAACATTGTGAAAATTTATCTTACAGGCTGGGCACAGTGGCTCACACCTGTAATCCCAGCCCTTTGGGAAGCCGAGGTGGGCGGATCACCTGAGGTCAGGAGTTCGAGACCAGCCTGGCCAACATGACGAAACCCCATCTCTACTAAAAATACAAAAATTAGCTGGGTGTGGTGGCACATGCCTGTAGTCTGTAGTCTCAGCTACTCGGGAGACTGAGGCAGGAGAATTGCTTCAATCTGGGAGGTGGAGGTTGCAGTAAGCCGAGATTGTGCTACTGCACTCCAGCCTGGGCGACAAAGTGAAACTCTGTCTCAAAAAAAAAAAAAATTGTTTTATAGTGTACATGGGTATGCACATAGTCATATAATATCAATATGTCCCAAATTAATGAAAATGTGTTGATTTACATAACTATGGGACTTTTGCATTTTGATTCATAGAACATGAGAGGATGTTAGTCTGTCTCAAAACTGTATGTTTACATATTATTTATGTAGACTATTTTCAGAAGTAAATTGTGCTTCCATGATAAAAGTGAGCATTTTGGCTTATGCATAAGTTAGAAATAATTATTAATTTTTAATATGTACCTCATGGTAAAATTTCTTAGATATATGCACACAATTAAAAACCAAATTTGGGTCAGTGGTGTTAACTGGTTTCTAAAATTTTGTTTATTTTTATTTGTAACAATTCATTTACTCAAGGCCCAATTAATACAAATGGAATCATCATAGTTTATGTTTAAGGAATATACAGAGATTGCTACTGTTCCATTTATTTTATAGTAAGGATAGGCAAATTTTACTTTGGAGCTTCCTACAAGCTGTTCAGTGGTCCTTGAGCTAATAAAATCTAGCTTTTACTTCTAAAAGAGCATGATTCATACGTCATAATGACAGTAATCATTTAAATACTTGGCATAATAAATGCCTAAAAGACATTTTATTTTATAAATCTTTTTTTTCTTGCTATGACGGGTATATTGTAAATCATGCATTTGTATTAATGGTATTTCTTAAAGCAGTAGATGTAACTGTAAGCTAAATTAATCTACAAACTATTCTAGGCATCCGTATATGCTGTTGTAGGTACTGTAAACTTTGTTGGAGACTTTAGTCAGCAGATTATGTTGTGAATATATTTGTACTTTGTTAAAATATTTTAAAAGATGTTTAATTGAATAAGTGTCTTTTTTGGACTAGTAGCTGTGAAGGTATAAAATTTTATATTTGTATAAAACTGCTGTTTATAGAGCAAAAGAAGATGAAGATAAAAAATTTATGGTTAATATGCATAAAAAGTTTGATTAGAATTGAGTCTTTTAAAAAATAAATGGATAATCATCAAAAGAAAGTTTGTTCCAGTGTTTATTTGCAAGTATATGCTAATTATTAGGAAAAAACAAATGAATTCAGTAAGGTTTTTTGGGGAATAAGTTTTCTGACAGTTTATATGGTAAAACAATACACTATCCTTTGCATAAGCATAATCATAAAGAGGGTCCATCTTAATTTTTCCATTATTTTTTACATTTGATATGCATTTTATTCTCTTTTAAAGCATCTATAAATTTGTAGTTTTCTTCTTCTTTGATTATTATGAAGAGGATCCTGAGAGCCTCATTTTTTGTGGTCTTGTTATTTAAGCAGGTTTCCAGAATTACTTTCATCAGTCTTATGGAATATTGTCTATTTTGCAAGATTTGTAGTTGATTTGTTTGCATTTTAATGCCATTGGTGGTAAGGGCAGGCAGGGAGGACTGTTTAAGTGCTAAGCTGATTTCATAAGTGATTGGTTTCCTAGAGAATATTTTTGAATTGTGACAACTAAGTTTGGGGATAAATATTTAAATAATGAGTCCCCTTATAAATTCTTTGTGTATTTGGTGGTGCCAGTTTGGCAATCAGAATCTTTTCAAGGGCTAAAGTGTGTTTATTCTCCACAGTTTCTATCACAGGGTCTTATTCAAGATTAGTTTTCATTAAATGCTTGTTGGATGAAATTGATGACTATTATGAATTTATATTCTTCCATGATTTCATATTTGCAAAGTTTCTCAGAGTCACTCAAGATTGCCATTGTAAAATTTAGTGTAACATCTTTTTTTTAATGTCATACTTTGTAAGGTGATATTTTAATCTAAAATTTAGATCATTGCTGTTAAGTATTTGTTTCAAAGAGAACACTTTGTTCTTTGAAATAGATACTAATTAAAAAAAACACACTGGCTAGCTGTGCAGAGATCTTTCCCTTTAATGTTATGAGCAATTATAAATCAAAACCAAAGAGATGCCTCGTAAAATTGTGAATATTCTGAAAACAATGAACCAATGAAGCATCTTCTTCTGCTTCTAACAAAGATAACACTAGAGTTAATGGAAGTGCCATATGCCTAGGGGAAGATGTCATCAAGACAAACATTTAGTTTGTCAAAGTGACATTTAGACGACTGTAAGCAATATTAATCTAGTCATGAGCTCTTGTCAAGCTTAAGTCTGATTTTAATTAAAAGTAGCTATTTTAGGCTTATTTATATATCACTGTCTAGTGTGGCAAGTGATTGGAAGCCATCAAACTTTTAGGGTAAAAATAGAAAAGAACGTAAAATTAATCAGCATTTGGGTATATTTTTACCAAATGCTTAATACAACCCTACTTGGTTATTTCAGTTTGCTTTGACTGCTTTGACCCACCCTATTTCATGAATTATTAGAGAAAGTAAGCTCCTTTCTCTATATAGGGTACCACTTCTAACCTATATAGAAAGAGGTGTTAGCAAATGAGACTTTATGTAATATGACAAGAATTCATTGTGCATAATGAAGGGAGCACAACCATCTCTAAGATCCTCTATAGCAGGGGTCCCAATCCCTGGGCCACCGACTGGTACTGTGGCCTGTTAGAAACTGGGCTGCACAGCCAAAGGTGAGCAGTGGGCAAGCAAGCATTACTGCCTGAGCTCCGCCTCCTGTCAGACCGATGGGGGCATTAGATTTTCGTAGGATCATGAATTCTATTGTGAACTGAGCACACAAGGGATCTAGGTTACATGTTTATGAGAATCTAATGCCTGATGATCTGTCACTGTCACACGTCACTAGATGGGACTGTCTAGTTGCAGGAAACAAGCTCAGGGCTTCCACTGGTTCTACATTATGGTGAGTTGTATAATTATTTTATTATATATTACAATGTAATAATAATAGAAATAAAGTGCACAATAAATGTATTGCAGTTGAATCATCCTGAAACCAATTCCCACCACCCCAGCCCTCTGTTTCTGGAAAAATTGTCTTCCATGAAACCAGTCCTTGGTGTCAAAAAAGTTGGAGACTGCTGCTCCATGGCAGCTGTCTTCTAACTGGGGAACCTGTACACTTAAGGAAACTTTCCAAGAGGTATGTACACCTCAAAAGTTAGAAGGGAGTTGATTTCCAGATCCTTACCTTGTGATGTATTTTTTCTGGAAATTGATATCCCTTCAAAACACACCCATGGTTTGGGTATCTCCTACCTTTTCTTCTGCCATGTCCTTTACTTTTATATTTATTTGTTTATTTATTTATTTTTAAGGCAGTCAAAAGCAATGGGAGTGGAGAAGGAATAAAGAAATCTGTAATTGGTCGTGATCAATTAGTTGTAAACACCACTGCACTCAGACCAGCCTGCCATATCCTTTTCTGTTTTACATAAAACCACTCTCCTCCATCTGTAATCTTACCATGGTATATTGACCCAAGGTTTTCAAAGTCCTGATCATCAAAGGACTAGTTTATAGTTTTGATGTCAGGCAAATCTTCAGACTCTTAACTATCTCCCACCCTGTTAAGCAATTCATTACCAATGAAATTTTTTCCTTATGTTTAATAACTATCACAGTAAACGTGCTTTTTGTTTAATATTAATAATGATAATTAATCTAGAAGAAAAATATTAAAGCCTAGAGTTTTGTGGTCACAGGAAATCAAAGCCATTTAAAAATTTTAAAGTATGTATGAAATTTTATGATGCAGAGAAATATGATAGAGTATTTGTAAGTCAGTACAAGACTTTAAGCATAAATGTATTTATTTCATTAGGTTGAAATTTGGATGGAGAGGAGGAATGAAATATGATTTCAAGGAGGAAAGCATACAATGTAAATTTTAAAAGTCTTGTTAATGTATGTTTTATATGGATTATGGTGGGAATAAAATATGATATTTAGGTTTCTCTGGATACATTTAAAAGAATAATATTAAGAAAGTGAAAAGACAGGCCTCTGTGGTTTGATCTCTTTGAGATCATCAAAGTGTTCTAAAGTTGATTTTGTGGATGTTTGGCACAACTCTAAAAAAACCATTGAAAGCCTCTGTGGCTTGTCTTTTCACTTTCTTAATATTATTCTTTTAAATATATCCAGAGAAATAAAAATTTTACAAATCACATACCTGATAAAGGGACTGGTATCCAGAATATATAAAGAACTCTTACAACTCAATAATAAAAGACAACCCAATTAAAATTCTTGGCAAAGGATCTGAACAGATGTTTCTTCAAAGAGGATATACAAATGGCCAATAAACATATGAAAAGGTGCTGAACTTTATTAGCCATCAGGGAAATTCAAATCAAAACCATCATGAGCTACCACTTCACGGGGAAATTAAAATCAAAATCATGATGAGCTACCTAGGATAGCCTGAATAAAAAAACAAAAACAAAAACAGGTAATTGCAAATGTTGATGAGGATGTGAATAATTGAAACTCTCATACCCTGGGACTGCAAAATGATTCACCTGCTTTGGAAAACAGTCTGTAGTTCCTCAAATAGTTAAACATAGAATTATGACAGATCCAGTAATTCCACTACAATTATATACCCGAGAGAAATGAGAACGTGTCGACACAGAAACTTTTGCACGAAAGGACAGAGCAGCATTGTTCATACTAGCCAAAATGTGGGAACAATCCCAATGTCCATCATCTGATGAATGGATAAAGTGCAGCATATCTATATAATGAAATGTTATTCATTAATAGAAAGAAGTGAAGTACTGATAGATGCTGCAACATGAGTGAACTTTGATAACATTATGCTAAATGAAAGAAGCTAGTCACAAAGGACCACATATTGTATGATTCAGTTTATATGAAATGTCCAAAATAGGTAAATCTATAGAGACAGAAAGTAGATTAATGGTTGCTTAGGGCTGAGGTGGAAGTAGTGGTGGGGAGGAGATGATGGGGTGGGGTGGGGGATTGACAGCTGCGGCTCTCTTTGAGATCATCAAAATGTTCTAAAATGGATTTTGTTGATGTTTGGCACAACTCTGTGAATATACTAAAAACCATTTGTATTAGTTCATTTTCACACTGCTGATGAAGATATACCCTAGACTGGGCAATTTACAAAAGAAAAAGGTTTAATGGACTTACAGTTCCACGTGTCTGGGGAGGCCTCACAATCATGGCAGAAGGTGAAAGGCACATCTCACATGGTGGCAGACAAGAGAGAGAGCTTGTGCAGGAAAACTCCCATTTTTAAAACCGTCAGATCTTGTGAGACTTACTATCACGAGAACAGTAAGGGAAAGACCTGCCTCCCTGATTCAGTTATCTCCCACTGGCTCCCTCCCACAACACATGGGAATTATGGGAGCTACAAGATGAGATTTGAGTTGGGGACACAGAGCCAAACCATATCACCGTTGAACTATCAAATGAGTGAATTGTTCACTTCAAATGAGTGAATTGTATAGTATGTAAATTATACCTCAAGCTGTTTAAAGAAATAATAGTTTCATTTTTAAAAGTCTGTGTTTACAATATGCCAGAAATGACATACTTTGCATTCTCAAATACACATGTGATGAACTGTTGCACATATCACCTTAAACATTTAAAAAAATGCAGTCTTAAATTACCAGTTTTAATGGTTGCATAATATTTCAATAAGTTGATGTGGGATACTTTGCTCATTTTCCTCCTATATAAGTACTTTCTCATATTTTGATGTTTTAAATACGAATTTCTATACCTGCTAATTTTCTTCTTTTGCTGCTTTCTTTGGATGAAATTCTGACTGACACTCAGAAAAAATGAATAGATTGCTGAGTTTTTTTAAATTAAATTTTTATTATTTATTTTTTATAGAGACAGGGTTTCGCCATGTTGGCCAGGCTGATCTCAAACTCCTGGCCTCAAGTGATCTGCCTGCCTTGGCCTCCCAAAGTGCTGGGATTGCAGGTATGAGCCACTGTGCCTAGCATGAATTGGGATTGCTGAGATTTCTTGCATAGGTATTGCCATGTTACTTTTCTGAAGGGCTGAACCAATTTTTATCATTTACATTTTTTTTACTATTAAGTATATAATTTGTTCCACAGTAAATGTTTAAAGCTGTATTCCTTTGAGTATCTAAGTAAATTATTGTTAAACCTCCATTTGTTTCCTATTACTGCCTTGAGAGTGATGAAAGTTATTTATTAAATGACCTCGTACTGAATACCCACCCTGTGTCAGAACTTGTGCCAGATACTAGAGACTGGAGATGCAAAGTGAGAAAGGCTTAGTTTCGCACTCAGAAAAGTTCCACATCTCGTGGGGAAATAATTACAGTAGGTAACATGAAGGCTTCAAGTATAAAAAGATGTTTGAGGAGGTACCTGGAGGATGTGGCCAGCATAGGAGGGGAGGTGACATGTATGTGCAGCTCAAAAGATGAGCAGACCTTCGCCTGGAGGCAAGGTGAGGACAAAGAGGGGGCGTTGGTGGTGCAGTTACACACACAGCCTCCAAACACTGTGATCTGGGCAAGCAGTTCTCACAGTTTCCCTTTGACTGAAGAGTTGTCGGCTCTTTTGTGTTTCTAATTTATTCATTAGTACATTTGGTTGTTTTCTTTGTTTTTGATAATATGCTCTGTTCTTTGCATTCCATACACATATTAATAGTAATGTTAAATGTTACTTTGAAGACAAATGTTTCCTTTTGGTCTGTCCTTTGACTTTTTATTTTTCATCATATTTTTACATTCTGGGATTGTGATGATTTGTTTTGATATACACCATATGGAAATTTCTTAATTTATAACATTATGGATTTAGCTGGTCCAGTAGTAGCAAAGCTTTGTTTCTTAAGGTGGTTTTCCTGCTAAGTATGAGAAGAGTTGTAAAATATATGTGGTGCCCTTATTTCTCATGCCCAAGCTCTTTCTATGTCGAACCGCTTTATAATAATATAGCGTGACATTAACTTGATGGCTGAGTTAGGAAGCCAGATGACAGCTTCTCTTTATTTCCCGTCTTCTCAGGGTAGAATGGCTTCATTCACTTGATCTGAAGAGCCAAACCGACAACCCTACTCTGGGCCTCCACAGGTCTGTGGCAGCAGTAAATTGAAAAACCTGTTCACATCTCAACAGCCTCAAATTTTTATTGTTTTAGCAATATAGTAGATAGTAAGGAGTGAAAGGATATAAATCAGATGGAAAGGGAATTGGTATGGACTGAATTGTGTCTCCCTTCAAAATTCATATGTTGAAGCCCCAACCTTCAATGTGACTGTATTTGTTGATAAGGCCTTTATGGAAGTAGTTAAAATTAAATGAGATCATAAGAGTAGGGCCCTGATCTAGTTGGGTTAGTGTCCTTATGTTGAAGAGATAACAGAGAACTCTCTCTCCCTCTCCCCCGTGTGAGTATACAGCAAGAAGGCAGCTAGGAAAAGGGTCCTGACCAGGAACCAAACCCTGCTGGACCTTGATCTTGGACTTCCCAGTCCCCAAAACTAAGAAAATCAGTTTTGGTTGTTTAAGTCAACCAGTCCATGGTATTTTATTATTGCAGCCTGAGCAGATGAAAACAGACATAATGATAATAACCAGAACAATTATTTATTACCTAACATATATCCATTTTGGATTCACTTAAAGCCAAGTATGAGTTAAGTCATATCTTTATCTCCATTTTCCTGGTGGGTAATCTAATCATCAAGTAACTTCCCTCAGGTCTCTGTGCCGGGAAGGTGAGTCTGTGGATCCTTGTTGAGCTTATGTCTAATTTAGGTAACAGCTCTATGTAATTCATTTATATATTTTAGAGGAAAAGAGACTCAACAGCAACCACAAGTAGACTACAAACACCTGCACAAATATGTTTGGGAAACTCACATCCTCTTCTTAGTGGATATGCATTTAATATTCAAGACTTTGTGAAATCCTACATTGAAGAAACCTGTTTAACTTTACTTTCTCAGAATACTTCCTAGGGGCATCTCTGGTGATACCATGGGTAACAATGTTTCTTGGACATCAGTTTGGGAAGTGCATCTGAGAGTGGTCGTTAGATTCCTGCACTCACCACCATAGGCCTATTCAATTTAAAACATACTTAAATGTTGATGAGCATGCATACTTATTACAATTTATTGAACTAAAAAATGTAGTGAGATATACATTTATGTTACTTCAAGAAATTCAGTTGAATTTAGCTTTTCTTTTGCATAAAGATTAGACAAAACCTTAAGGTAGATGGTTATGAATTTTAGACATCTTACTGCTAAGAAAAGAAAGTAGATGGCTCTATAAAAGTAAGCTTTTTTATTATTATTTTAGTGAGCACCAAATGTGGCAGGCATTTCTGTAGGACAGAAAGGATGAGAGTTCCAGTCTCATGGAATTTATATTGTATAGAGATGTGGAGATTAAGGGTTACATGTGTTCTTCTCAACATGTTTATATGTGTGTATATATTTTACAAATTATTATAGTTGGAAGGTTTTTTGCACATTCTGGCCTTGGCCACTTGGTATTTTCTTCATAAATACATCCTCAGTTTTTTTCAGGTATTAATATTTTGATTATGGAAATGGACTTTGGGCCTATGCTTGGCTTACAGTGTTTCAGTCCACAAATGAATCTTATTTTTAATTATTAAATGAATGATTTCTTTTTAAATAACCTTAAAATGATTTAAAATCTCTGAAGAGACTTGTTAGTTTTATCCTTTTTTTTTTCCCGTAACTCAAAAGCAGTTTTAAAAATCTACACATTTGCCAGGTTTGAATTGAAAACATTTGAGCATCTGAGTGAAGGTGTTGGTGATGGTTTTTTCTTTAATCTCATGATAACATCACTTAAATAATTTATAAGAAAAATCCTGGGTATTTTCCTCCTTTTTTTTTAGGGATGAGATCTCACTCTGTCATCAGTCTTTTAAAAGTAGGTCCTACTACATACTTGATAACACTTAAAATGAATGTTTTTAGACAGTTATAATTTATTTATAGTTAGATGAACCAAACAGCCTTTAACTTCTGTTGCTAAAGCAAGCCTACTTCAAGATACAAAAGATCTTCCATCTTTAACATATTGGCCAAAGGAGAAAAAGAGAAAAAAGAACGTTGAAAATGTGTTGTCCTACTTCATTTTCCCTTCTGTGTCACACACAATGAGAATAATTTACAGCCACTTAGTAGATCTCTTTTAAGCAGATCACTGATCTGGGAAGTGCTCACTTAGTCTCAGAAAGGGTTTGGTCAGTGGAGAAGAAAATCACAACTGACATTTATGGGTGGAGTCTGTGGGCAGGAGCAGCCAGCTTTTTGACAGCAGTTGTGAGCTCTGGGTAACTCCCACCAGTTAGTGAAATTAATGCCAACTTCTTTTTATTTCTTTAACCTTGCCACTGTTTGCCTAAACATTCAAAGAAAGGCAGTAGTTCCATCATATTTCTTGATTCACAAAGCTTAAGGGCAGGAAGGAGGATGTTCATCTTATGGAAGCCTCTGGTTGTTGAGTTAGTGGTTTGCATTAAGATGGCAAGAGAAAGCTGTTGTTGCTTAATTAGTGAGAGGCACGCTGACAGTGTGAAGGACTTTTTTTAAAATTTATTTTATTTTTTTATTCTGCTGGAGGTGATTTTTAACGGTTCAGTGTGCATGTGAGTATTCTAAGCCCAAAGCCAGACCCTGGTTCCTTTGATGGACTGCTTGCAAATTAGTTGAAAAGTAGCTATAACTTAAGCCTTTATTCTTTTCTCTTGTTCTTTTTCCCCATTAAGCTTTCCCCCTCACTTAAAAATAAAATATAATATATGCATATCATACAAAAGAGCATAAAATAAAAAGTTTTCCTCCTGCTCCCAAGTCTCTGGTTACCCTTTTTAGAGATAACTATGAACAGCATTTTAAAAACTGCTTCCAGACATTTTCTTTGCCTATAGGTCTCTTCCCCACCTTGGGCTCCACACTAGTGGAGGGTATTTTGTTTTTCTTCTTAGCAATATATATTGAGGAGTGTTTTACACCAGCACGTATATAGATCCAACTCATTCTGTTTATAGGTTGCATGCTATTCATCGTATGGATGTACTATAATTTATTTACCTGTTTTTAAAAATTGGTGAACATTTAGGTTGTTTATTGGGTTTTGTTCTTACAAACAGAGATGAATGGATAGTTTTGTTAACAACTAAATATTGAGTCACATATGGTAATATACATTTAAAATTATAATACTATATATATTGCCAAAATTGTCTGATGAACTGGCTCACACCCTCATCTGAAATGTCTGTTTTTCCACCTTTACCCGTGTTGCGTTTTCTGAAGCTTGCAATCTGGAACATGAAAATTTATGCTTTACTAGTTATTTTAAATTTGCATTACTTTAATTATTAGTGAGGCTGGGCATATTTTCTTTTTATGCTTATAAGCCATTTAAATTCTTTTTTCTAAATGTGAACTATAGGCTGCTTTCAACACTTAGTTATACCTGATGAGAATTACTGTACAGGTTTGGGAGGACATCCAGAGACTTGTATTGTAGAACCTTCTTAGTGTGTTAGGAACCTTGAAGACGATCTAGTCCCACCTTCCAATTGGTATAAAAAATATTTTTATAACCTCTGTGACTGGTTCTTTGATTATCTGCTTAAATGCTTTCAATATTAGAACAATCTTAGGGGGTCTGAACTTGCTTGGCTTTGCTTGGTTTACAATGTTTCAGTCTATAAATGAATCTTATTTCTAATTATTAAAAGAATGATTTCACTTTAAGTACATTAAAATGATTTAAAATCTCTAAAGAGACTGGTTAGTTTTATCTTTTTATCTTTTTTTTTTTTTTCCCTCCTGTAACTCAAAAGCAGTTTTGAGTGAAGGTGTTGGTAAAGTTGTTTGGCGAGTTAAAACTTCATGGGCAACTAATTCCTCTTTTGGCTTTAGTTGACAGAAATTTCAAGATATGTTAAAACAGTATTTGAATAGATAGGGAAGGTGGGAGCAGCTGAACTCTTTAAATAAATTGCTACATTAAGCCAGGTGCAGTAGCTCATGCCTGTAATCCCAATTACTTGGGAGGCTGAGGCTGGACGATCACTTGAGCCCAGGAGTTCAAGGCTGCAGTGAGCTATGATTGCACCACTGCACTCCAGCCTGTCACTCTGGCTGTTGTCCTGTTGTCACTCTGGACAACAGAGTGAGATCCTGTATCTTAACAAATAGATAATAAATAAATACATGACATTTATGAAGCTAGAAGATTGTTTCAGGTCCAATCAAGGGATCCGGAGCAATGCATGTTTAGTGAATCTTGTCCTTTTGACTAAGAATGAGAGAATTTATAATTAAGGAGGGTCATTTGAGGGTATGTTAGTTATCTATTGCTGCATAATAAATTACTCCTAAACTTCATGCCTTAGTGCCTAAACAACAATAAACATCTGTTCTCTCACAGAATTTCTGTGGGTTAGCAATTTGGGAGCAACCTAGCTGGGTGGTTTAGGCTCTGGGTGTTTCGGAGGTTGCGGTCAAGATGGCGGTTGGAGCTGCATTCATTTGAAGACTTGACTGGGCCACGAGGGTCTGCTTGCACAGTGCCTCACTCACATGACTGTTGGCAGAAGGTTAAGGAATGAGGTTCCTTGCCTCATGGACCTCTCTGTAGGGTTGCCTGAGTGTCTTCACATTCTGGTGGCTGGCGTTTTCTAGAGTGAGTAATCCAAGCAAAAGCAAAATGGAAGCCCTCATGTCTTTTAAGACCTCAGAAGTCACACATTGTCATTTCTGTAATATCCTATTGCAGGTGCAGTATCCACACAGGTCAGTCCTATTGGTATGGGAGGGGACTACACAGAAGAGTGAATACTAGGAGGCAAGGATCAGTGGGGCCTTTCTAGAGAATGACTACCTTCTTGCCCTTAGAGATTCAGATCTCACCCACCTGCGAAACAAAACATACTCACTTCTCTCAGGACCCCCAAACCTTATCCCAGCACTGAGCCCAACTCTGTGGAGGAGAATTCGAGGATATTTAAACAGATTTGGGGAAGCTAGGAATCTATTAAGAATTTTCCTTTGTTGGAAGAAATGTTGGATTTGGGCAGTGTTTTGAATTATAAAGGCATTTCTTTATGCCCTATCCTATGAAACTTCTGGCCCAAATAAATAGGAAATAGATTTATAATCCTGACAGAGGAATGGTGTTCTAGTGAAATATTCCAACTTATTTTTATTCAGAAAAGCTTCCTAACATTTGCTAGTTCTCAAATATGAGGGTTAGGTTCTTGGAAAACCCATACTGGAGAGTTCTCAGTTGAGGGACTTGAAACCTAATAGGGAAAATATGGATAGCAAACTGTGCTGGCTATTTAATTGTGGTTTCAACTTCAATCTCTCCATTTTATACTTTGTTTTGTGAGGCTGGGGTTGGAACTCTGTAAATTATGTTTCCCAGATTCACTGGATTTCCAATTTGTTCCTGGCAGTAGGAGACACTGGTGGAGAACTGAAATGCAAGAGGGAGAGAAAGGACTTTGCTGTTCTCAGCTCCTGTCACTGTTTCTCCTAGAGTCAGCAACAGCTCTAGCCTATAGTTTCTTTTCTTTCTTTCTTCCTTCCTTCCTTCCTTCCTTTTTCTTTCTTTTTCTTTCTTTCTTTCTCTTTCTTTTTTTATTGTACTTTAAGTTCTAGGGTACGTGTGCACAACATGCAGGTTTGTTTCATAGGTGTACATGTGCCACGTTGGTTTGCTGCATCCATTAACTCGTCATTTACATTAGGTATTTCTCCTAATGCTATCCCTCCCCCTGCACCCCATCCCACAACATGCCCTGGTGAGTGATGTTCCCCGCCCTGTGTCCAAGTGTTCTTATTGTTCAGTTCCCACCTGTGAGTGAGAACATGCAGTGTTTGGTTTTCTGTCCTTGTGATAGTTTGCTGAGAATGATGGTTTCCAGCTTCATCCATGTCCCTGCAAAGGACATGAACTCATCCTTTTTTATGGCTGCATAGTATTCCATGGTGTATATCTGCCACATTTTCTTAATCCAGTCTATCATTGATGGACATTTGGGTTGGTTCCAAGTCTTTGCTATTGTGAATAGTGGTGCAGTAAACATACATGTGCATGTGTCTTTATAGTAGCATGATTTACAATCCTTTGGGTATATGCCCAGTAATTAGATCACTGGGTCAAATGGTATTTCTAGTTCTAGCTCCTTGAGGAATCACCACACTGTCTTCCACAATGGTTGAACTAATTTACACTCCCACCAACAGTGTAAAAGTCTACTTATTTCTCCACAGCCTCTCCAGCATCTGTTGTTTCCTGACATTTTAATGATCACCATTCTAACTGGCATGAGATGGTATCTCATTGTGGTTTTGATTTGCATTTCTCTGATGACCAGTGATGATGAGCATTCTTTCATGTGTCTATTGGCTGCATAATGTCTTCTTTTGAGAAGTGTCTGTTCATATCCTTTGCCCACTTTTTGATGGGGTTGTTTGTTTTTTTCTTGTAAATTTGTTTAAGTTCTTTGTAGATTCTGGATATTAGCCCTTTGTCAGATGGGTAGATTGCAAAATTTTTCTCCCATTCTGTAGGTTGCCTTTTCACTCTGATGGTAGTTTCTTTTGCTGTGCAGAAGCTCTTGAGTTTAATTAGATCCCATTTGTCCATTTTGGCTTTTGTTGCCATTGGTTTGGTGTTTTGGTCATGAAGTCTTTGCCTAGGCCTATGTCCTGAATGGTATTGCCTAGATTTTCTTCTAGGGTTTTTATGGTTTTAGGTCTAACATTTAAGTCTTGAATCCATCTTGAATTAATTTTTGTATAAGGTGTAAGGAAGGGATCCAGTTTCAGCTTTCTACATATGGCTAACCAGTTTTCCTAGCACCATTTATTAAATAGGGAATCCTTTTCCCATTGCTTATTTTTGTCATGTTTGTCAAAGATCAAATTGTTGTAGATGTGTAGTATTATTTCTGAGACCTCTGCTGTGTTCCATTGGTCTATATATCTGTTTTGGTACCACTACTATGCTGTTTTATTACTGTAACCTTGTAGTATAGTTTGAAGTCAGGTATTGTGATGCCTCCAGTTTTGTTCTTTTGCCTTAGGATTGTCTTGGCAATACGGGCCTTTTTTTGGTTCCATATGAACTTTAAAGTAGTTTTTTCCAATTCTGTGAAGAAAGTCATTGGTAGCTTGATGGGGATGGCATTGAATCTATAAATTACCTTGGGCAGTATGGCCATTTTCACGATATTGATTCTTCCTATCCATGAGCATGGAATGTTTTTCCACTTGTTTGTGTCCTCTTTTATTTCATTGAGCAGTGGTTTGTAGTTCTCCTTGAAGAGAGGTCCTTCACATCCCTTGTAAGTTGGATTCCTAGGTATTTTTTTCTCTTACTAGCGATTGTGAATGGGAGTTCACTCATGATTTGTCTAGCCTATAGTTTCTTTAGGAACTCACTGTGCCAACTTTACTATGGCCCCTAACCAAGATCTAAGTGGCAATTACACTGTGTGCCCCACCCCCCATTCCCCCAGCTCCACTTAAAGTTCTAGTACCTATCCCTCGTTTGAGCACCCAGATTCTGGTAACTCCACATCTCCCTTTGTGTTTCTTCAGCCCTAAGGTTGGTTGCTGCTTCTAGCAGTTACTAATATTGGGGTTGCCTCTGTGAGCGCTTTTTGTTTTTTTAAGTCTCTTAACACCTGTATAATCAGCTTCCTGTATTAAATTCCTTCCATTTAAAATACATAATGTGTGAGGTTTCTGCTTTCCCATTGAGTGGAACAGTTATTAAGGTTTCTGGATATGTCACCCCTCACAATTACAGTGACATGTTTGTAGTTAATTTTTCTTTCTTGCCAGGTGACAGTCATACCAAGAGGCCACTGTCTTCTCCATCTGGTCCTTTGTTCAAATGTTTAGTGATTTTTTTTTTTTCATTTTTTAATGCTCATAGCCATGACTTCATTTCATGGATCTGGCCTCTTAGAGCAGGCCTCCAGGATCCTAGTTCCTTAGTCCACAGTGGTCTTAGACATCCAGGTTATCTGGGATGTTGAGTAGTTTGGTTCAATCTATTTAATACAAGTACTTATTCCTATGTACTTTCCAATACAAAGGAGCATACACTGTATAATTTTGGCTCTACCAGTTCCTGCCTGCATGAGTGCCTGCTTTTTGAGCCTCCTTTACACACTTCCCAGTGGCCTCCATCCTCACAGACACTGCTCACCAGTTGGCACTTGCAGGACCAGCACTTACTTCCCCTCATCTTTCTTTATTTTTCCCAAGACTTCTACTACTGCTCTGTCATCTGCTTTGTTTCCCTTTTCTATTTCCAAACCCTAATTCCCTCTTTTTCTTATTATCCCCAATTGGAGTGACTGATAGTTTGTGTATATTAAAATTTGAAGCACTTGCTGAGAAGGTATGTCTGCTGAATTACTTGAATTTTACATAAGGAGAACCTCCTGCATGAGGAAACATAATTATATCAACTTATGAATCCAATGAACATTTTATAGACCAGAGGAAAATAGCTAGTGATTTAATTAATGGTACTTCCGTTCTTCAGGTTAATAAATTCGTTAAGCCTTTCTACTTTTATTAGAGGAGTTACTTTGTTTCTTTAGTAAACATTTATTGTGTTGCCATGTTTACACAGCTCTATATCAGGTAGGTGCATTGAGGGATAGCAAAGGAGTAAAATGACCCAGCTCTTGCCTGCCTTGAAAGACTTTGGTCTGTACTTGGGATATAGAAAACGTATATTAAATAGTGAAGGGACCAAAATAAGTGTGAGATGATGTGCTAGAAACTGTATTTAAGTATGTGTTGTGGGGCAGATAATAATGGTACTTCCTGTACACAGGCACTGAGCACTTTATTTATGTTGTCTTCTTTAATCCTTACGATTCTGAAATAGTTACTCTCGTTAGTTGTAATTTGTAAGTGATAAACCTGAGGCTTAAAGGTTAAATCATTTGCCCAAAGACACACATCTACAAAGTGACGGAAGTTAGGATTTAAACCTTAGGTTGGCCTGAGTCTAATGATCATAATAGATAGAAGTGAAGGTTGCATACAGCTGTGTCTTTGCTTGTTTGCATGTGTGTTTTCAAATATGCTAGACATCTTGTATTTGCTCCCCTGAATTTCTTTTCCATCCTGCTCTGTACCCTGGGTGGCTGACCTGTGTGGGTTACACCAGTGAACACTCTTGCCTTTTGGTTCTAGCCAGGTTTGACCAATGTGAAGAACTCAGGAGATCTGAGGGCAGACTGAGAATGATGTTGGGTGTATATAATTTTGGCTCTACCAGCTCCTGCCCCTAAGTACTCCTTGATTAGGTGTACTTATAGACTGTACACCTCCCATTCCCCCGGCCCCACTTAGGCTTCTAGAACCAATCCCTCCTTTGAGCACCCAGATTCTGGTAACTCCACAACCCCCTTCTGTTTCTTCAGCTCTAAGGCTAGTAGTTGCTTCTAATAGTTACTAATATTGGAATTACCTCTGTGACCCGTTTTAATTTTTTTCAGTCTATTAACAGCTATATAATCAGATTTATTATTCCCCTAGTTCTTCTCCATTAGATTCCCACCTGTTGGCTCCATCTCTCTGTGTCTCCTTCTATCCTTTCCCACTTTTCCTCCTTTCTCTGGATCCTAGGAACCACTCCTTGACCTTTCCAGCACCAAGAGGGGTAACCATTCCTTGTCATGAACACTAACCCTGACCATGACTTTAAAAGTTGTCCCTTGATCAAACTCCATTTGAATGCATCATGCCCAATTTGAGTGTTTTATGGATTTCCTGCTGAGGCATATTGGTATGCAGAAATTCTTTTATTTATTTATTTATTTATTTTTATTATACTTTAAGTTCTAGGGTACATGTGCACAATGTGCAGGTTTGTTACATATGTATACATGTGCCATGTTGGTGTGCTGCACCCATTAACTCGTCATTTACATTAGTTATATCTCCTAATGCTATCCCTCCCCCCGCCCCCCACCTGATGACAGGCCCCAGTGTGTGATGTTCCCCACCCTGTGTCCAAGTGTTGTCATTGTTCAGTTCCCATCTATGAGTGAGAACATGCGGTGTTTGGTTTTCTTTCTTTGTGATAGTTTGCTCAGAATGATAGTTTCCCGCTTCATCCATGTCCCTACAAAGGACATGAACTCATCATTTTTTATGGCTGCATAGTATTCCATGGTGTATATGTGCCACATTTTCTTAATCCAGTCTATCATTGTTGGACATTTGGGTTGGTTCCAAGTCTTTGCTATTGTGAATAGTTGGTATGCAGAAATTCTTGTAAGGCATGCCTTCCTTTCTTCTTCCCTTTCCCACTCCTGTCCTTTCTCAGTATGTTCAACATTGAGGATAAGAAATAGCTAAAGCATGGTCCCTACCATGAGGAATTTATAATAAAGGTTAAAATTTGATTAATAATAATGGAAATAAAAACTAGTAATGTACTTGAGAAGCAGAGTGACAGAAAATCTAGCAAATGAAATTAGTTGATTACTCAGTGGAAAATGCAGACAGCAATTCACAAATCAGTTGCTAATTCTTTCTACCATGTATATTAACTTTGTCCCTTGGCCAGAATTTTGAAAAGTTATTTTCTTTATTTAGCTTAATAAAACAACATCAAGGAGAGTATAAAGTCTTTTTCAATGTAAAGTGACTGAAACTTTGGTTTTTAGAACTCATCATTTCACTGAAAAATAAGTTCACCGTAAGAACTCTCCATCAGATAAAATTCCTGATGGATGTTCCAGGATTTAAGATGCATACGAAGTGTGGGAGGGCCTATCAGTTTTTAAAAAAAATTAGTAGGTGTTTTCTGGGTGGGAGGGGGCTCAACTTTCAGTTTACAGGAAAATTGAGCAGAAAGTACAGAGTTCCCATGTTACTTCTCACTCCCCATTCCAGTTTCCCCTGTTACTAATATTTTGCATGAATATGGTACATTTATTATAATTCATGAACCAAGATTGACTCACCATTATTAACTAAAGTTCATGGTTTACATTAGGGTTCACTCTGTGTTGTACCGTTCTCTGGGTTTTGACAAATGAATGACATATATTTACCATTACTGTATCACACAGTATAGTTTCACTACCCTAAAAAATTCCCTGTGCGTCACCTGTCATTCATTTCTCCTTCGCTGCCCCGAGCTCCTGCCAACCACTGATCCTTTTACTGTCTCCATAGTTTTGCCTTTTCCAGATGTTATATGGTTGAAGTCAAATAGTCTGTAGCCTTTTCAAACTGACTTCTTTCAGTTAGCAATATACACTTAAGGTTCCTCGATGTCTTTCCATGGCGTGACAGCTCATTTCATTTTATCACTGAGTAGTATTCCATTGTATGGATGTACCATAGTTTGTTTCTCCATTTACTCATTGATGTAACATAGTTTGTTTTTCCATTTACCTATCTTGATTGTTTCCAAGTTTTGGCAATTATGAATAAGGCTTCTGTAAGTATTTTGTGCAGGATTTTGTTTGGATGTTTTGTACTGGTGTCCCAGGATTTAAGATGCATGTGAAGTTCAAGATGGTCTATCGGTTTAAAAAAAAAGAAAAAACAGCCTGGAAAAATGTGGTTTCTGAAAAGGGGTTTCTTTAAACTAGTCACAGTTAAGGGCAGATACTGACTTCCTTGCCAGACATACTTAGGCTTGATTAATCACTTAATCACATACTTAAGTATGATCTGAGAATTAGAGTTGAAATACAAACTGAATATCTGACATAAATCAAGTATAAAATTGTTATCTGTTTTATAATTGCACATGAGGAATGTACTCAACCACTTTTATTTCAAATGGAGGACCTAAACACATTACAGATACATATCTAGAGTATGAACACTTCTTTGGGATGTTAATATAGCTCTTACTTCCTTTTGAGTAAGCAAAGAGCCATTCTTTCAAGACTTCCTGTGGCCACCAATAATTCTGCCGAGGGGTCCGACATCTTGGGAATTTGCCAACCTTTCATCGGAGACTTTGACTCATGCTGAAACACCCTTCATTCCTAGTGGTCTGTTTCAATCTTCTGGTTCAGTGTTGAGCCAGAACATATGAATTCCCATCTGAAAACCTAACTTCAGGAAAATCAATTGAACTTTTTTGTGTCTCACCGAGTATGAGGCCTGTCTCTGCAGCCTGGGGATGTTATAAAGGTGGATTAGCCCATGTTTTTAAAGCACTTACAGCTCCCATGGGGAAACCTTTTGCAACTTCCAGGCATAATTACCGGTGTATGCCAGCTGGAATAAGGCAAACAGTGCACTCACTTTAAAGCCAAATGCTCATCCTTTTCTTTCAGGGACTCCATTTGGCTTCCTCATATGGGGTGTATTAATATCTTGAACGTGAAAGCATTTGAGTTACAATGGGGAATGTTTCACTTATTATTCAACATTTCATCATAAATTTGGACTCATTATTATTTTGATACCTGAAACTAAATACATCATGCATGGTAGCCCAGAATCTTCCTTAACCTAAATTAGAGTGGACTGGTGCTTCTCCTTTTTTCTTTCTTCCTTCCTTCCTTCCTTCCTTTCTTTTCTTTCTTTCTTTCTTTTTTTGAGACAGAATCTTGCTCTGTTGCCCAGGCTGGAGTGCAGTGGAGCAATCTCGGCTCACTGCAACCTCTGCCTCCCAGGTTCAAGCGATTCTTCTGCCTCAGCCTCCTGAGTAGCTGGGACTACAGGCATATGCCACCACACCTGGCTAATTTTTGTATTTTTAGTAGAGATGGGGTTTCACCATATTGGCCAGGCTGGTCTTGAACTTCTGACTTTGTGATCTGCCTGCCTCGGCCTCCCAAAGTGCTGGGATTACAGGCGTGAGCCACCGTGCCCTGCCTTCTCCTTTTTTCTGAAGACTGTCTAGAGCTTCTTGATCTGGTTGTGCCCACTTAATGGAAGCATTCCAGTCTGCATTATTCTCCATGTAGTTAGAGCATCTTGTGTGACAATAAAAATGAGAAAGAACTTTATAGTTTTTTTGCAATTATTTATAAAAATCATAAACATGAAGTTTTTTTTAATAACTGAAAAACAGACACAACTAACAATAGTGGAAAAACACATTCTGTTTCATAGAAAATGACTTAGGCTAAAATATGACACATCTCACTGCCTTTTGAGATTTATGCCTCTCTCTGCTGACACCAACAAGATCATGTGGAGTGGAAGTACTTGCAGAGAAATATTTAAAAATATTTTCTAAAAAATATAATTTATAGATGAAAAATTGATGTCACAAACATTTGGTTGAATAGAAATTCCTGTTTCTCATTTATGTAACTCCTTCTCCCTTTCATTTTTCAATAATAAGAGGCTATCATAGTTTTACATTTTGGAGGTGCAAATGGTTTGGACTATTCAATAGCCCAAATGGTCAAATGGTTTTGGGCTATCGAATAGCCCAAATCATTCACTGTGATAAGGACTTTGAATACAGTTTGATTTATTTTTGTTTCCTTGCTTGAAATATATTTTGCAAATATTTTCAGTGGACATTCATCAACTTAGTTCATTCTCCATCTTTTTTTGCCTTGACAGAGCTCTCAATAGTTGATGCTAAATTTATTAAAGTAGATGTAAAAATTTAAAGCTGGATGTAAAATTTAGCATGTGATAGTTAATTTTAATATCTTTAGTTTTCTGGCACAGTGTTGGCAGAGATGTTCTAGATCTATATAAATTTATCTTTTGATATTTTTCTAGATCCGTGCTGTTGAATGTGGTAGGCACTAGACACTTAGGATTTTTAAGCATGTGAAATGTGGCTCATGGGTCTGAGGGACTGAATTTTTAATTTTAATGAATTCTAATAACCACATATGGGCTAGTGGCTACTCTGTTGGACAGCACAGCTCAAGTGAGTCATTTGGTTGCCAAAGGCTTAAACTTTATCTTAATGACCTGGCCAACTTAACAACGACAGCAAAAATAAAAATTTAATGGGCATCTGTTTACTTCATGCTAGGGATATCACAGAATATTTAATTTTTACTATATGCAACAACCCTATAAGCTCCTATTTTACCATGAGGAGACCAAGGCCCAGTGAGCATAAGTAACTTGATCAAGGTCATAGAGCTAGTCCATATCTTTGCTCCTTTTGTTTTGC
The DNA here is from genome assembly GCF_028885655.2 of Pongo abelii. Classification (NCBI taxonomy): domain Eukaryota; kingdom Metazoa; phylum Chordata; class Mammalia; order Primates; family Hominidae; genus Pongo; species Pongo abelii. Next base: position 85,669,403 of record NC_071991.2, on the reverse strand, counting down.
CATAAGATCTAATTTTGGTTCAAACTGTAGGATCAATTATTATGTTGAATGCCTCTCAATTTAGATTTGTCTGATGTTTTCTTATGATTAGGTTGAGGTTTCCCAATATTTTCATCACCGTAAAATGAAACCCTGTGCCTGCTAGCAGTCACTGCTCCCACAACCCCTGGCGATCACTTACCTACTGTCTGTCTCTAAAGATTTCTCTATTCTGGAGATTTCACCTAAATGGAATCACACACCATCTTAGTCTGTTTGGGCTAGTGTAACAAAATATCTTAGACTGGGTGACTTATAAACAACAGAAATTTATTTCTCATAGTCCTGGAGGCTGAAAATTCAAGATCAGGATGCCAGCATGGTTCTGGTGAGGGCCCTCTCCTAGGTTGCACACTTATGAAGTCTTACTGTATACTCAGATGGTAGAAGGTATACTCTGATCTTTTCAGCCCTTTATGAGGGCACTTATCTCATTTGTAAGGGCTCCACCCTCGTGATCTAATCACCTCCCCAAGGCCCACCTCGTAATACCATCATATTGGGGATTAGATTACAATATATGGATTTCGGAGGGAGGAGCATAAATGTTCAGATCTTAGCATCCACTGTGTGGTCTTTTGTCACTGTGTTCTTTCATTTAACATGTTTTCAAGGTACATCCTTGTTGTAGCGTATATCAGTGCTTTCTTTTTATGGTTTACTAATATTCCATCATATGGATAGGCCACATTTTGTTTATTCATTTGGTTGCTGGAGATATGGGTTGTTATCATTTTTTTGTTACAGTGAATAGTGCTTCTATAAACACCCATACATAGGTTTTTTTATGGAGAAATAAGGTTTCATTTTGTTTGGGTATATATCTAAGAGTGGAATTGACATGTCATATGGTAACTATAATATGTTTAGCATTTCTGAATCAGGGGTAGTTTCTTTTTGATAAATGCGATTGGTTCTTCATTCCTTCTGGTAGTTTCTGTCTAGTAGTGAATTAGAATTACAATGGAGTATAGATTCAGGATGATAATAATTAAAGAACAATAGTATGTCTGGCACTCTCCCTAAATTCTGGGTTAAACATTTGAAAAATGACTAATAGTTGTTTTTGGATTTTGGGACATAGTGTTAAAAACATTGGGGATTAAAAGAATGCATGACAGTCTTTCCTCTTACGTCTTTCTTCATACATTTGTTCTAAAAACCTATACATTGGTTGGTCTTTATATATAAAGTGGCATTCCCAGTGTAATCTAGACAATGGGAATCCACAGACTGTTGGTAGAATATTGGTTGAAATAACAGTCTGCACTTTGAGTAAGTGTTAAAGATATCAGGGGGAAAATTCATGAACCCAAAGCAAGACAATAATCCCTGTAAGTTTATAGCATTTTTGCAGGCCTCATATTGTGTTCAGACCCCAAAGGCTTAGATTATATGCTTCCTGCTGATTTGTCTGCAAGAAACAGCAGAATTTTAAGGTAGTACAGCTTCTTTTTGTTCAATAAATATACATTTCTTGCTGAAATGACAGAAATTTGAAACTACTTTTAAAAAATATACATAGTTTAATAATTCCATGAATGTTGCCAGAAATGATCTTATTAAAAATAGGGATATGATGAATTTGGCCCGCAAGAATATTACCCTGAAACAGTACCCTTGGTTAAAAAAGAAAAAAAAAATTCTGGTATAAAAGTGTCCACTCTTGATATTCTCCTGATTTCCCCTGTTTTGTCAAGCTTATACAAATAATGACATAAGGTAGAAATGAAGGAAAGTGTCCAAGAATGGTACAAAGGGCGGTGGGAAAGTTCCAAGTAATTCAGAAAGAGCTCAGCAGTCTGGGGTTTTTGGAGGGGGTGGAATCCTGGAGCCAGGGAATGCTTCTCCCTCGCTCTTTCTCTCTCTCTCTCTCTCTCTCTCTCTGTGTGTGTGTGTGTGCACGCACGTGCTCATGGGTGCAGATTTTTTGGATTGACTCCAACAGTAAAAGCACGACCTTATTAATTTGGACTCCACTAATTAGAAAATTGTTGTGAAATGGATAAGGATTGAGCTTAAATAGCATTTTCTGAGAAATTAATGGCATAGATATAAAGTAAATGTTTGACCTATTTTAGAGAAGATAATGGTTTACAGTGCTTCTGTAATGAAGGATCCATGCATAATCATTTTAGTAACAGTTATTGAACGTGTAGAATGTTGAGAAAGAGTAGTGTGATGGCTAAGAGCATAGATTGGAGGATCACACCCCCAGGGGTCAAATATTGGCTCTACCATTTGCTAATTCTACTATTTGCTAACTCAAATACTGGCTAACTCAAATATCTATTTACTAACTCAGGTATCTATTTACTAACTCAAATATTGGCTCTACCATTTACTAACCTGGGCAAGTTACTTAATTTCTCTCAGCCCCAGTTTCTTCCTCTGTAAGATGGGAATAATAATATTGCCTACCTCTTAGCTTTGCTATAAGATTGAATGTATTAATATAAAAATGCTTAGCTCTATACTTGGTACCTGATAAATGTAACATTAAGTGGTAACTATTATTAATGTGTTCCTGGCACCCTGCTAAGTGCAGTGGGAAGATAAAAGAGAATTTCTGGTATCAAAATGTGACAAACTAACAGATAAAATAATGTGTATTGATATATACATAAAATATCAGTATCATACAGTACAAATAGGTACATATTTTCCGTGTAGTTTACTGTTTATAAACTGTATTCAATTCAATGATCTTTCAGAAACCTAGTTTGAATCTCTTCAAATGGTGGAAAAGTAAGCATTTCCTATAACATGCTCTGTAGCTCTGACTTTTCCGTAAGTTCTGAATGACTTTCTCCTGGTTGGATTGGTTTAGTGAAGTGTGACTATTTGGCCCTCCTATGGAAATGCATACACTGACCACATGTCTCAGGTGAATGGACCCATCAGGAGGGAATGGTCTTGTTTCTTGAATGCCTTTTTGTGGCCCAACTGCAAAGCAGTGGCTCCTAAGTCACAGGAGGTAGAAACTGACAAAACCATGGAGTGCAGCCACTGTGTGAGTTGCCTTCAACCATGACTGCTTGGCTTTTAGAGATGGAACAGACATTTGTCATATGGTTATTTCCCAGTGATTCTGAAACCTTTTCTGCCAAAATGTTAAGGCACAGGTGAATTGAGTTCTATGTCTCTGCTGCAAGAGTCCTGTGGAAATTCTTGAGAGTCTGAAATTTGTCTAATGCTTTTTCTCAAACTGAAATTAAAAGCCAAAACAAAACATCTTTTGCAAAATATCTGTTGCTGCCCTTTTTTCTAGCTTCATTTCTATTTTAGAAGTGTGTTGAGCAGGGCTACTGAAGTGTACAACTCCGAGGGACACTATTCATAGACAGCTTACGTAAATCGCACCCTCTGGAATTTTGAGTACGTGATCTACATAGCCACACATGGAGGTCCTTGGGCCGAATTGTTTGTTTGTTATGTTCATAGAACCTATTGTTATAAGTTCTTTGGAATATATGCTAGTCTTAGTGATGAAATTGGGCAGTGACTGGGTAGGGTCTTTAAGTCTACATATTTAGATAACCCTGTATTTAACCACATGCCTTTTATGTCTGGTGGCATTAACCCAAATTCTCAGTGTTATCACCGAGATTATTATGACATGCCTTGTCACTGTAAGTCATCTGGTGACTAGTTTTTAACGGGTTTCTAATCCTTGTGTGCTGGGACCTCACTAAGCATTCTTCAGTTTTAAGCCTGGCTTGTGTTATTACAGCCACTGTTGCTAGGACTGATTCTTCTGTTGTCACTTGAAGATCTAGGAGGTTATAAATATATTGATGCTTGTGTGCAAAAGGTTGCTCTATCTCATACAGCAAGGCTGGCTGAATTCATACAGTGCCCTACCCATATAGGAAGGGTCTGGAGCAACTGTAACAACTGCCTACTGGTAGTCAAAGAACTCCCTGCATTACAAAAGGATTAAATATGCTGCTTGCTAGAGCTGTGTCTGGCAGGAGTTTCAGAGTCCTTCCAGGAAATAAAAACAATTATATTTCAACAAAGGAGTAAGAAAAATTGGCACGTCCCTCCATGAGGTCACTTCACTTTGGAAAAAGCATTTGTGTGCTTTGTTTTAAACAACTTTGTCAATACTTTGAGGAACACTTTCACATGTTTGGAACTTAGGAGAATTGGTATACAGCAAGTCCATCAGTTTAAACCACAGGCATTTAGAACTGAAAGAAATTCTGGTATCATTTATCATGAGCTCCTCATTTTACAGGTGACAGAGTCTAAGGCCCTGAGAAGCTAACTAACTTGTGGGAAGTCACAGAGCCCATGGGTGATAAGAAGTGAACCAGCACCCAGGTTATTCTGTGCCAGTGAAATACAAGTCCTGCTTTGCTCTCTTGATTTTCTCCCCTGAGGAAAGTGCCCTTGGCAAAGCCAGAGATGGGGACATTTAAATGGGGACATTTAAAGAATCTGTTGCCTTTGGGGTGATTTTCATTTGAATACTTCATTGGCATGGTAGTGGAATAATGCTCATGGAATAATTCCTCTATTAAGAGGAATAACCTTGGGCAGTTAGTTAACCTCTCCGTGCTTCACTTTCCTCCTTTGTAAAATCACATTTACTTCCTCATAGAAATGCAAGGATGCTATGAGCTCACACTTGTAAAGTACTTGTAACAGTGCTTGGCACAGGGTAGGTGCTATGCACCATGAGCTGTTAGGATTATGAGCTGGAAGTTGCCTTTTAATTTTTTATAGCCCATTTATAAGAGAGGAAATATTTGTAGAAAGGTTTCATCATCTTGCTTGTATTGGTTTTTCTTAAGAAGAACTCAAGTATGAAAAGAGCAGAGACTTTGGTGCCAGATAAACATGGGTTTGAATCTGGGCTCCTCCACTTTCTAGCTATGCAGCCTGATCACTTCATGCCCCTGTTCAGTTTACTCATCTGTAAAGTGGAGATGTGAGCATGTACTTTACTGTGAAGGCTAGGGGAAATGGATGTGAAACCTAGCTGTAGCACACAAGTGTTTTTTTTGTTGTTGTTCCTTTTGCATTGAGTGGAATGTCTACACACACTTTGGGGTGATTGGAACTAGGATGGGAACACACACACACACACACACACACACACACACACGTAGAGTTCTGTTACCTCCATGTAGGCCACCCCCTTCTTTCTTACCAACTTTGGGAAATCTCTCTCCATATAAAAAATTACACTTCACTTCCTTTGTATTGCTTTGAACTATTTAAAATTGTTTATTACATATTCACACTCTCTCTCAGAATTGAGTGGTTGGGAAAACGTTAAGATGTATTTATTTTGGATCACCCTGTCTTTCATACGGAGGGTGTCGTAGGTACTTAGTAAGGAACTGCTGTTGTTAATGGATGAGTCTATCACAGTGAGCAGGGAGAGTGGGGCTCCTGCCAGTGTGTTCACAACCTGCATTCTCCAGTTCTTCCCCTCCTTCAGTTTGTTAGTAGTTTACGCCTTTGAGCTCTGAGGAGAAACCATTGTTTTCTTGTCTCCATTTTTCTAGTGTGAGAAACTAGAAATATTCCCACGCACTGAATTGTTATTAGCAAAATTTCTGCTTAAATATTTTGGTCATACTCTTCTATTTAGTGTCTCTCTCAAAATTCATTGCAACCTTCAGTCACCTTTGGTTTTAATAAAACAAAAACAGATTTTTCTTCCTTTTAATGGTTCAAGAGCTCCTCGATAATGTTTGCATTTTAATAGTACCTTTACTTTGCAAAATAGAAATTGCTTTGCAAAAAATACTGAGTTTCCAGTGAAAATTAATTACACTATAAATCTGGAAGTAATATTTTCTAATACATTTTCTGTAACTAAATTTTACACTTTTCACGTATTTTACATTTTCCTTAAAAACTTTCCAATTTTTTTTTTTTCTGAGTGTTGCTTAAAAATCATGTTTTTGCAGTTAAACTAAAGAGCTTCTGCACAGCAAAAGAAACTACCATCAGAGTGAACAGGCAACCTACAGAATGGGAGAAAATTTTTGCAACCTGCTCATCTGACAAAGGGCTAATATCCAGAATCTACAATGAACTCAAACAAATTTACAAGAAAAAAACAACCCCATCAAAAGGTGGGCGAAGGATATGAACAGACACTTCTCAAAAGAAGACATTTATGCAGCCAAAAAACACATGAAAGAATGCTCATCATCACTGGCCATCAGAGAAATGCAAATAAAAACCACAATGAGATACCATCTCACACCAGTTAGAATGGCAATCATTAAAAAGTCAGGCAACAACAGGTGCTGGAGAGGATGTGGAGAAATAGGAACACTTTTACACTGTTGGTGGGACTGTAAGCTGTTCAACCATTGTGGAAGTCAGTGTGGTGATTCCTCAGGGATCTAGAACTAGAAATACCATTTGACCCAGCCATCCCATTACTGGGTATATACCCAAAGGATTATAAATCATGCTGCTATAAAGACGCATGCACACGTACGTTTGTTGTGGCACTATTCACAATAGCAAAGACTTGGAACCAACCTAAATGTCCAACAACGATAGACTGGATTAAGAAAACGTGGCACATATACACCATGGAATACTATGCAGCCATAAAAAATGATGAGTTCATGTCCTTTGTAGGGACATGGATGAAGATGGAAACCATCATTCTCAGCAAACTATCGCAAGGACAAAAAACAAAACACCGCATGTTCTCACTCATAGGTGGGAATTGAACAGTGAGAACACATGGACACAGGAAGGGGAACATCACACAGCGGGGCCTGTTGTGGGGTGGAGGGAGTGGAGAGGGATAGCATTAGGAGATATACCTAATGCTAAATGACGAGTTAATGGGTGCAGCACACCAACATGGCACATGTATACATATGTAACAAACCCGCACGTTGTGCACATGTACCCTAAAACTTAAAGTATGATAATAATAAAATTAAAAAAAATCATGTTTTTGCTAATAGTATTTAAAAAGCACTCATTCGGCCAGGCAAGGTGGCTCACACCTGTAATCTCAGCACTTTGGGAGGCTGAGGCGGGTGAATCACTGGGTCAGGAGTTCAAGAGCAGCCTGGCCAACATGGTGAAATCCCGTCTCTACTAAAAATAAATTAAAAAAATTAGCAGGGCATAGTGGCGGGTGCCTGTAGTCCCAGCTACTCAGGAGGCTGAGGCAGAAGAATTACTTGAACCCAGGAGGCGAAGGTTGCAGTGAGCTGAGATTGTGCCACTGTACTCCAGCCCGGCAACAGAGTGAGACTCTGTCTCATAAATAAATAAATAAATAAATAAATAAATAAATAAATAATAAAAATATAAAAAATAAAAAGCACTCATTCATTCTTTAGTTATTTTGCCCTCTATGGCAGGTACTGTGCTGGTTTCTGTGAATATAGTGGTGAATGATACACAGTTGTTTTTTGCCCTTGAGGAGTTTAGCAGAAAGCAGGAAGAAAAAAGTGCGATGGATAACAAACAAACCAATTAAAAAGCAAATCCCCAGTGAGGCTGTGAGGGTACAGTTTTTAACCTCAGTTTCAGTCCGGGTTATTAATTGAAAGTGCAATAGGAGAAATGATGATAGAGTAGCTTTTAAGTAATGAGGAGAGGTTCTTTCAGGTGGTAGCAGATCCCTGAAGCCTTCTCTCCTTTCTAGAAATTCAGGCATCAGGGAAAAAGAAGATTTTGGAAAGGAGTTTTCTAGTGTATGTAATACAGGAGAACTACACATTTAAAAATTTCTGCATTTGCAGCCCCTAATAGCAATAGTTAGAGGAGTAGTAGTATTCCATAAGTGAATTATACCTTGGCTGAAGTTTGAGTAATTACAAATGTAGACTGGGAAGTTGCTTCATTTAGCAAATCAGTTCTGATATAGACACAGGACTTATCTCGATAAAATCATCATGCTTCGGGATGGATGTACATCTATTTTGGGACACCAAAAGGAACTATAGGTGTGACCATAGCACTCTGTTTAGTCCTTCAGTGGCCTTTTCCACTGCTCTCACATCCAACTCAGTAGCCCAGCAGAGTTCCCTGCCTAGTCCCTGCCTTCTCCTGCAGCCTCATCTTCTGCCAGCCCTTGTCCTCTGATGTACTTCTATTGCCCAGTAATAGGTGGTTACTCTTGGTTTCCAAGTGCTTCATGGGACCTTTTGTGTTTGCATCCCTGTACCTGCTATTCTTGTTGCCTTGAATACAACGTTGCTTGGTTAACTTCTTGTTTTGTTTCCAGGCCCAGCTCAGATATCTTTTCTTAAGCAAAAACTTTAAGACAGTATTTCATAAACTCTGGATCAGGGTTAATGTTAAAAAATAGACAAAAATTTTATTTATATCAGGCTGTGGAAGTGATTCTGATTCTTTGCCAGGGTTGTGACCCTGCGGCTTTCCATGAAGACTTCACAAGTAGGTATGCTGTAGAAATAAGTGGATTCACACCAGTTTCCCAAATGAGACATACTATAGCCCTTTTTGGATGACCTGGTGCACATGTGGGCATATTAACAGCTTTGAGAATTAGTGTAGCAAATACTTTAACTTTGATGCAGTGCTTCTCAAATTTATTTGACCGTGGAACACTTTGGTTTGAAGGTATCTGTCAATATCTTGAGAAATGTCTGTTGTTTCACGGAACATAGTTTGGGAAAATGTTGCCTTAAAACATGGTTTTGGTTAAGAAGAGGGGGTATCTTAGGAAGGAAGGTCCTGAAAGTAATGGAAACACCAGACAGGTTTTGTTCCTCTTTGAGTGGATTCCATGACATCGTTTCAGTATTTCAATATTTACTTCATTTTCAGTGGAGAGTCATTAAAGCCATTGCTGTCCTGATTGCCACATAGTCCAAACACAAGAAATGCACATTTTGTATCACAATCTCTTTCAACAATTTTTTATTTGAAAATTTTCAAACACATGCAAATGTAGAGAGAAGAGGACAGTGAATCTGCATATGCCTATTACCCAGATTCAACCCTTAGCAAGGTTTTGCCATATTCTTTATCATCTAACTTTTTCTTGCTGAACTATTTTATTTTTATTTATTTATTTATTTACTTTTTGATTGATATATGATAGTTGCACATAATAGTTGTACATAATTTTGGGGTACATGTGATGCTGAACTGTTTTAAAGCATATCCAAGAACTCATGTCATTTCACTCTTATAGTCATCATTGTACATCTTTATAAAAGGGGACATTGCCTGGTATGACCTCAATAGTATTTTTGCTCCTACCAAATTATAGCAATTCCTTGGCTAATACCCAGCCCATATTCGAGTTAAAAAATTGAGATAGAAATAATATACCATGAAATTTATTCTTTTAATGTACAGTTGGGCTTTTAGTGTATTCACAAAGTTGTGCAGCCATCACCACTAATTCCATAACATTTTTATTATCCTAAAAGTTACCTGTACTCATTAGCAGTCACTCCCCATTTTTTTCTCCCTCCACTAACGTAGTTTCTGCATTTGGGTTTTGTCTCTTCTGGACACTATGTGGTTTTTCTTTACTGGCCTCTTTCATTTAGTTTAATGTTTTCAAAGTTCATCCATGTTGTAGCATGTATCAGTATTTTTTTTTTTTTTTTTTTGAGACGGAGTCTCGCTGTCACGCAGGCTGGAGTGCAGTGGCGCGATCTCTGCTCACTGCAAGCTCCGCCTCCCGGGTTCACACCATTCTCCTGCCTCAACCTCCTGAGTAGCTGGGACTATAAGCGCCCGCCACCACGCCCGGCTGATTTTTTGTATTTTTATTGGGGACGGGGTTTCACTGTGTTAGCCCTGATGGTCTCAATCTCCTGACCTTGTGATCCGCCCACCTCGGCCTCCCAAAGTGCTGGGATTACAGGCGTGAGCCACCGTGCCCAGCCAGTACTTTCTTTTTATAGCTTTATATTCCATGGTAGGGATAGATCACATTTTGTTTATCCATCGGGACCCATTAGTTGATGGACATTTGGGTTGTTTCCACTTTTTGGCTATTATTAATAATATTGTTAGGAAATTCATATACAAGTTTTCATGTTGATGTATGTTTTAATTTTTCTTAGTGGGTTTGGTAGGTCATATAGTAACTATAAGTATAACTTTCTGAGGAACTGCACAATCATTTTCCAAAGTGATTGCAACATGTTACATTTGTACCAGCAACTTACAAGGTTTCCAGTTTCTCCATATCCTTACCAATACCTGTTGTGTGTTTGATTTTGGCCATCTCAGTGGATGTGAAGTGACATGTCTTTGTGATTTTTATTTGCATTTTCCTACTGACTAATGATGTTAAGCACTTTTTCATTGGGGTATTAGCTATTTGCATGTCTTCTTTGGAGAAATGTCTGTTCAAATCCTTGCCTAGTTTTTAAGTAGGTTATTTGTCTTTTTACTATTGAGTTGTGAAAATTCTTTATAGATTGTGGTTGTTAGTCCCATATCAGATAAATGAGTTGCAAATATTTCTCTTTGAGTTGTCTTTTCATTTTCTTAATGTTATACTTTGAAGCACAAAGGTATTAAATTTTGATTATGTCCAATTTGTCTATTTTTTCTTTTGTATTTTTGGTGTCTAATCTAAATTGTTGTCTAATCTGAGATCAGTTAGATTTATCTCTTTATTTTCTTCTGAGAGTTTTATAGTTTTAGGTCTTACATTTAGGTCTTTATTTGAGTTAATTTTTTTATATGGTGTAAGGAAGGAGTCACATTCTTTTTTTTTTTTTTTTTTTTTTTTTTTTCAACTGGGGCCTTGTTCTGTTGCCCAGGCTGGAGTGCAATGGTGTGATCATGGCTTACTGCAGCCTTGGTCTTCTGTGCCCAAGCAATCTTCATGCCTCAGACTCCTGAGTAGCTAGGACCACAGACGCGTGCCACCGTGCCTGGCTTTTTTTTTTTTTTTTTTTTACAATTTTTATTAGAGATAAGGTCTCACTGTGTTGCCCACACCGGACTCAAATGATCCTTGCTGCTTGGCCTCCAAGGCCTCCCATGCCTAGGATTACAGGCATGAGCCACTGTGCCTGGCCTCACACACTTAAAAGTAGAATTTTAGCTTCAGTTTTCAGGGTGATCTAGAAAGATTGCTGTTTTCTCTTTGCCTGCATCCACTTGTGTACCTCATCTGCCATCCCAGCTCCTCCTCCTCCATTCTTAACTAACCATGACATAATTTATTAGAATCTGTTTGCGTAGTAGGTAGTAGTGCAATCAGAGTCTATGAAAGGACAAAGTCTCTATTACAAACATAATTACATTCAATTAAGCAAACAACCAAGTTGTAATGGACATCTGCTGTTTCTGCCTTCTGTGCCCCCTCTATTTTTCTGGAAATGGGACTTGGTTTGCTCTTTGTGAAACTCCCCACCCACCGTTTAGTCTACAGACTGACCTTGCTCAAGGAGTGGGCAAATTGCAGTGATTTGGCCAATGAGGATTGTGTCTCTGGAGCTACAGTGATTGTTTCAGAGATGTACACAGACCCAAAAAGGGTCATGAGAGAGATACCTAAAATTAGTGAGAAAGAAAACTGCTGTAGCCTGGAATATTGCTGCCTTACCACCAGAAAGTGGTGTCTATTTATAAAACCAACATGAAGAAACGTGAACCAAGAGATGGAGAGAGACAGATTCTTAACTATCAATTAAACAGCTGGATCTAGCTGTGCCTGAAGCTTAGACTATTTCCGGACCTTTCAGATACATGAGCCTGTACATTCCTTTTTAGGTTTGCAGCTGAAATAGTTGTGACTGTTATGCAGATCTAGTGGTTGGAACTGAGAACACAAGATATAAGAAGATATTTTCTGCTTTTGTGGACTTGACAACCTAAAAGTGAGACAGACAGACATGAGTAAATGAATAAATGACAAATGCGAGAATTGATATAGAATAGATTGGCAGCACAGAGGCAGGAGTGGGTAACTATTGAGGAGGGTTTAAGGAACTGGAAAAAGTCCTCAAAAAAGATACATTCTGATTTGGAGTTGAAAGATAAATTTGCATTTACTTGGTTTTTCTGTAAACAACAAAACTGATTTTTCCACGGTAGCCTGTGGGAGTTATTTTCACTATTTTATAGTAGTTGGATGTGTTGTTACACCCTACCATTGGTATGACTATACCATGGCACTTTTATACTAGTTATGCAGAGGCTGTAGGAAGTAAGTATAGCAGGTTATATAATTTGGGAAGTGGCATTAAGTTTTTTAGAACCTTATTTTATTCAGTGTATTTTCAAATGAGTTTCCAGTATGGTATTGTGCTTTAAGTTGACTTAACTCTGTAGACTTGGGATCATTTAGTTCAACTAATTTATTTCATGGAGAAGGTATTGTAGCCCAGATAGGCTAAAGAATGTGCCCAAAGTCACATAGGACTGAAACTAAAGTCTTGACTTCTTTATCCTTAGTGGAGTCTTTCTACAATTTCATACCTTCTCTTGTTTGAGGCTTTGTGTTAGACTATTCTTGCATTACTATAAAGGAATACCTGAGACTGAGTCATTTATAAAGAAAAGAGGTTTAATTGGCTCACGATTTTGCAGGCTGTATGAGCATGTTGCCAGCATCTCCTTGGCTTCTGGGGAGGCCTCAGGGAACTTTTATTCATGGCAGAAGGCAAAGTGGGAGCAGGAGCAGACACAACACTTGGCAAGAGCAGGAGCAAGAGAGAGTGATGGGAGGTGTTGCACCCTTAAACAACCAGATCCTGTGAGAACTCACTGTCATGAGGACAGCACCAAAACATAAGGAATCCACCCCACGACCCAAAGACCTCCTCCCACAGGCCCAGCCTCCAACATTGAGTCTTAAATTTCAACATGAAATTCGGGTGGGACAGATATCCAAATCATATCATTCTACCCTTGCCCTCCCCAAATCTCATATCCTTCTCACATCTCAAAATACAGTCATCCCTTCTTAGTAGTCCCCCAAAGTCTTAACTCATTCCAGCATTAACTTTCTTAAGAACAAAAGCTGGTGGGCTTTACAGTAAAATTGCTGAGGAAAAAAAATAAAGAATAGGGGAGGTTTTTATGTGGATGAGCTCTGTGTTTAGCAGGTCGCCAGCTGGATGTTTTCATCATTGTAAGTTTGGTGCCCAGGCTCTCCTGGAATGGCTAGATGGCTCCCGTTTCCCACCCAGATGGTGCACTCTGTGTCTGTTCAGTCAGGTAGGAAGTTGTGATCATCGTGCAGATTGTCAGCACACCTGTTTCCAGCGTTCAGGATTTCCACCATACTGAATTTGAGATCAAGTAATCCTTAGAAGCCATAGATTCTTCCTCTCAGGAGATGACTTTTTTTTTTTCTTTTTTTGGGTCTTCATTACTGAGCCACCATCTCCCTTCTGCAACCTTGATAAGAAGGTTATTTAGGTTCACTATAGCTTGAATAAGGTTATCAGAAGCAATTCAGAAAATGTTAAGATGTAAACAAATGAAAGAAAAAAACAAAACAAAAGAAAGAAAATTTTTTTTCCCTAAGGCAAAGCCAATGTTAGGTCCTTTGCAGTGGCACTCAAAATCTTTATATAGGACAGCACAGAAGGGAAATCTGTGTGACAGTCAAGATGGCTTGTCTTGACGTTTCATTTTGATAGCAAGCTCGTGTATTTTTATCTTATATGTTACTTGGGGTGGCTCAATAGGGGGCATTTGGTGGCATTGTGGGAGAAAGGGTAATGCCCTCCGCTTTAGCTTATATATCACCACTAGGCATTTCTTCATCTCTCTCCTGATGCTCAATGGAATTGTTTCTAATGAACTTTATGACTGTTGTGTTTATGAAACTTGCATAACAAATAAGCAGTTCCTTCAGCATATGTAAAAACAGAAACTAAATCAAGATGGTATAAGCCCACTAAAAGTTTGCTGTTTAAAACTGAGGATGCCTTAAAAAAGACAACCGTGTTTAAGCCCAGTTGCAAATTATTCTGCTCCATTTGGAGTCTAGGAGCCATTTGCCAGAACTTCAGGAATTGAGTTTCTGGCCAGTTATCTTCACGGTAGTGAATGTAATTTATTTGGGGGACGAATGAAGCAGGAAGAGTAACTTTTGGAGTTGCCTGGAGCTAATGTGGAAAGGTGACTGGACAGAGGTGAAATCTGAGTAAAGCTAAGAGAGGAGAATATAGAATATGAAGATACTGTATTCTTTTTCTTGGGTAATACCTTTATTGATATATAATTCATATGCCATCTAATTCACCCATTTTAAGTATACAATTCAGTAGTTTTTAGTATATTCACAGGGTTGTAAAACCATTACCACGGTTTTAGAACATTTTCATCATTTCAGAAATAATCCTTATGTCCTTTAGCTGTCACCCGCTTACGTGCCCTCTTTGCCTTCCAGCTGTGAGCAGCTACTAATAGCTTTTCTGTCTGGACCTTTTTAAAAAAACACATGGAGTCATACAATTACAATATGTGATTTTCATCTCTGGCTTCTTTTACTTAGCATAATATTTACAAAGTTTATTCATGGCCTATGCATCAGTGCTTCTTCTGTGTTTTTTTTTGTTTTTTTTTTTTTTAATAATTTGGTCTCACTTTCTTGCCTAGGCTGGAGTGCCATGGTGTGATCATAGCTCACTGCACCCTCAAACTCCCGGGCTCAAGTGATCTTCTTTCCTCAGCGTCCTGAGTAGCTTGGACTACAGGTGTACACCACAACATCTGGCTAATTTTTTATTTTTATTTTTGTAGAGATGGGGTCTCACTATGTTCACCAGGTTGGCCTTGAACTCCTGGGTCATCCACCCGCCTCAGCCTCCTAAAGTGCTGGGATTACAGGTCTGAGCCACCTCGCCTGGGTCATATTTTTTAAATACATTTATCTAGTTGATGGGCATTTCAGTTGTTTTTACCTTTCGGCTATTATGACTAATGTAGCTATAAACATTTGTGTATATGTTTTACTATTACAGAGGAATAGGTCAGTGGGGAAATTATTCTAAGATACTGGATACATTTTAGGTTGCCATAATTTAAATGCTGGTTGATTTTTTTTTCTTTTAACATAGAATAGTGTATTTACTAGTAAGGAGTGGAGAAAAAATGATTTCACTTCAGTTTGTGGAGCTGGAACTTTTCAACTGGTTCCATTCTAAGGAATTATTAAATTAGTTTCCTCATACACAGTCCAAGACAGTCGTTCTCACATTCTTAATAGCTTTCCATGCCTAAGAGATAGGACTCCTCCCATCAAGCTGTAGGGCTCTATGGCAGCATTTCTTAAGGTCAGGGAGGAGCAGTAGTAGAGGAAACAAACATATGGATATACTTCAGTGTGTTAGGTGCCTCTATAAGGGTACCAAAGATTGGGGAAAGAAGAGGGAGTGATGCTTTCATCCTGGAAGAGTCAGGAAAGGCATCACTTCACAGATGTGGCCACATTCAAAACTGAATGGGAACCTGCATTCCCTCCCTCCCTCCCTCCCTCCCTCTGTTGCCCAGGCTGGAGTGCAGTGGCACAATCACAGCCCACCCAGTGGCACAGTCATGGCTCACTGCAGCCTCAACCCCCTGGGCTCAAGCAGTCCTCCCACCTCAGCTTAAAATTGATTAAGTCTATTAAGCAATTTAAAATTGGTTAAGTCTATTGCCCAGAGACACAATAGATGGTGCTTGTTAACAGTATTTTTTCTAGGAGTCTTTTGACTTCAGTATGATAAATATTCCAACACACATCATTACCCTAAGAAAAGTTTGTAAGTGAATAATCACAAACCTATGGTTTTATAAATCACAAAAGTATAATTTCGTGCCTTATTTGTTGTGCAACACATCCTTACTTTGCTTTCATAGTTACTGCTGATTGTACCATTAAGATAATGGAGTACTGCAACTGATGCATTTTTAAGTATTCTCACATCCACTGACTTGTATCAAGGTTAAAACTTATTTTTCATAGATATCAAGGACCTAATAAGCTGAGTTAACAACTTGTTTATCACTCGTTATGTACACACCACTTACAGCTTTTGTAGAGTGTTCAGTTGTGCTGATTGCATTGGGATCAATGTATTATTATGGAAACACTGTTTGACGTTTGGGAGCTTAACTAAATTGTCTTGGACTCTAGTTCTATAGTGAGATAGTCTATTGTTCATAATGAAGGGGACGTCAAATTGCACAGAAATTCTGAATGAGTCTTAATGAGAGGGCTACTTTTAAGGATAAAACACTATTTTTAAGAATATGGTTATCTATAGCGAGAAAAAAAATGCAGCCTTTGAAGCACAGCCCTGTATTAATTACTGGGATAGGAGTCAACTAGAGTAGGATCATTAAGGAGAATCTGTATTGTTGAACCTCTAACTGGTGGAGGCGGCTGGGAGCCACTTGCTGGGATTGTCAGAGTTTAGATGAGAAGTTTCCGCTTCAATAAATCTTATCAGTCTCAAGAGAGGATAGCCATAGCTAAAGACAATCAGTTAGGGAAGGTGGGAACACAAATTCCCCTAGAAGAGTATTAAAAGATGAATTTCTGCAGATGTAGATATCTTCATTGTGAGAAGAGAAATGAGCTATAGACTAACCTCAGTGCTTAATTTGCTTCCGTGATTATATTTGGAAACGGGAATGTAGAAACAAAACAAACTTAGATTTTTAGATTTAGAGGTTTTAGGGAGGATTCCCTTCTCAGAGGGCTAAAAAATACCATAAAATGCATAATTATGGTTGGTGTAAGCATCTTTTTCCAAAACAGTTTGGTCTAGGCAGTTTAAAAAATGGTAAGTGGAAACCACAGTGACACCCTTGCCTCCCCCTGCAAACTGGCCACTCCAGACCTCCTGGGACAGGCCAGGACACCACCTCAGCACACCCAGTCTGGCTCAGCCTCCAAACAGGCACTTTTCTCACCTCTCCTTCCCTGCCTGGACAGGAGCACCACACCCCAAACTGAAGGTGGAGCTCAGCTCTGTCCATCTGGAATATTTTGACATATGGTGTAGAATAAGATCTAAATATTTCCCCAAATCGTCAATTTCCCCAAATCGTCAATTTCAGTAGCCCCATTTATTGAGAATAGTTTCTTTCTTAGACAGAGGGCCAGTTTGTATGGCTCAACAACCTGGATCTCATTAGTGCTGAGATGGCTTAGGGTTGGGAATGGTTTTGAGGATAAGAGAGCCTGGAATTTTGCCCACTCAACCTTTCTTTTCCATACATTTAACGTTTCCTATATAGTAGGGATTTTTTTTTCTTCCTCCAGGCATTATTTTTCATTTATCTGCATGTTTATTTTTGTGCCACAACTGCTGTTTTATTTGTTGTAGCAATATTATAACACTTTCTTATACCTGCTATAGTCTGGCCTTTATTTTGCTTTCAAACTTTTTAAAAGTATTTTCATTTGTTTGAATGCTTTGCTTTTAAGGTCTGAATATAGGATTTTTTTTCCTAAATGAATGCTGTCATAGATCATGTAGAGCTTTTTTTCTTGAAATATAAATTTGGTAATTGCTAGCAAAGTATCATCAACAGTTAACTTTGGCTATTTTAAAGTTGATAGGATGGAATGTGCTCTGTGACTTTTAAATAACCAGCCAACTCTATAAGACTTTATAAAACTTTAAAACACCACCTTCTTGAATCTCCTTTAGAAATAGAAACAATTTAATGCATCTATGTATTAATAATTTGTTCTCTTTTCTGTATATATGCAAACGGATATACAAATGGGCTGTTTTCTAAATGAGTTAAGTATTGGCCTCCTTTCCATGATCTTACAGTAATATGATTCAAGGGTAGCAGAAACATGCAAAACTGAGAGAAAACCTTTCATGGCAACTAAAATCTTGCTTCTGCTTATTGATTTGTTTACATTTTGCTTACTTTTACAAGTTATTTCAGATTGCTTATAAAAGTCCGTTTTAATAAGACCTAAAACAGTCAAGGCAGGAAAGAAGAAAACTATTATAGAAGAGGAAGGGATGGAGGCACGTTAAGAATGTTTGACTAGGCAAAGGGCCTTCAAGGTGGGGTTAGCAAACTACAGTTCATCAAGAAGGCAGTCGGGAGACCATCTTAAGAATAGTCATTATGTAGATTCATTCATTTGTTCAGTAAATATTTATTGAGCACATACTATATGCCTGTAATCTCTTAAGCAGTGAAAATGCAGTAATGAGCAAATCAGACACAAATCCCTGCTTTCATTTGTCATAGGGGTTGCATTTTAGTGGAGATAGTAAGCAAAATGTTTAGTCTAAATAGTATGTTACATAGTAATAGTTGCTAAGGAGAACACATTAAAGCAGGAAAAGGAGATAGGAGGTGTTGAGGGAGGCTTTACATTCTTGATGGAGTTGTCAGGAAGGGCCTCCCTGAGAAACTCACTTTGGAAAATGGCCAGAAGGCTGTGAGGGAGCTGTAAGGGTGTCAAGGGAAGAGTGTACCTGGCAGAAGGAATAGCAAGTGCAAAGACCCTGGTGCACTTATAGGAGGAAGTTGCTGGGGAGGGCTTGGGTGGAGTGAGGGAGGAGTGGGTAGTAGGAGGTGGGTCATGGTTGGCATCTGCAACTCCAGGACCAGTCTTAGATGTTTCATTTTTTTTTTTTTTTTTTGAGTCAGGGTCTCACTCTGTCACCTAGGCTGGAGTGCAGTGGTGTGATCTCGGCTCACTGCAGCCTCAACCTTTTGGGTTCAAGCGATCCTCCCACCTCAGCCTTGGGAGTAGCTGGGATTATAGGTGGATACCACCACACTTGGTTAGTTTTGCTCATTTTTTGGTAAAGATGGGGTCTCACTATGTTGCCCAGGCTCATCTCGGACTCCTGGGCTCAAGGGATCTTACTGCCTTGGCCTGCCAAAATGCTGGGATTACAGGCATGAGCCACTATACCCGGCTCAGTCCCAGATGTTTCAAGGCTCTTCAGAGAAGAAAGAGCAGGGCAACAGCTAAAACCAAAGAAACTAGCCTTGCCATACTTTCTACATGTTTATTCAGTTGTATATCAAGTTTTTGTGTGTGTGTTTGGAGTTTCTGATAGCTTGAAGAATGAAGGGAAGTAATGATGTATGCAAGTTTACCATGTCTGTTATAGTTAACTTTGACATAGGCCATTTTGAAATCTTAGCAGATATTTTAGGATGTTCTTCAAAATTTGATACATCACTGTTTATTTTGGAAGCAAATAAGAAAAGACTTCCCTGGATCGACTTGTCATTACAAGTGCTTAGACAAATACCCACTAACAGAGTATTGTACTATATAGACTGGTAAGTTCCATGGTTCGTAGTCTAGTTTAAGCAATCAGAGTGATAAATCCTGAAATACAATTTTCTGACATTCACCTACCTACCAATTCCCTCCTAAATTTATTGGTTCCTGTAAAACTTACTGTGAAACTTGAGCTACTTGTAATAGTTTCATACTAATTTTTACTTTTTCCAAACAAAGGTGCCTTAAAGTTATGCTGCCAAAGTCTTGTAGTAATTTTCTCACTTTCTTATTGTGTTGCAGGCTGTTAATCAGCTTATTTTAAGAAAATAGAGAGATGTTTGTAAAATCTTGGTTTCAGTTGTGTTCTTAAAATCTAACCTGATAGTGATTTTACTGAGGCCTCTTTTGTGTATTCACTAAAAGAAGAAAACACCAAATCACTTTGCCTTTTGGAGGTGATGGAGAAGAATACTTAATATGTTTTCCTGGAAGCTATTTTTTTTTTTCCCCTTGTGAATAGGAGGAGGAAAGCCTACCAGCTGTGCCCGATGCATTTATAATTAAGCGTCTCTTCTCTGAAGTTGATGTTTTAGTGCCTAAAATGACTTGATTTTTTCCATTTTAGTGACATTTACAAATCTTATCCCTTTGTTTAATGGAAAGGGGAAATGGGAGCAAGTGTTACAATTGTCAGGTCTCTGTAATTGATGCCTTAGTGCCCTGCTCTAGGGCACGTCATTTCTTTAGGCTGTCAGGAATGGGTTAGGATGATGCCCAGTGGTGCCAGCTGTGTGGCTGACAGGAGCTGGGCCACTGAGTTGCCTCTTTGGCAGAGTCAACATTTGGGCCAGAGAGACTGTGACTCAGCGATGAGTGTAAACATTTGTTTAGTTTGAATGATTAGGAGCAGAACTGGTCTTTGGTTATTAGCTGATTGTAAGAATCAAGTGGAGCAAAGCCACAGCCTTTGTTGAGGAACAGTACTGTTAGAGGCATATAACATAGGGGCTTTAAGGGAAGCCCGCTTATGCTCAGAATTTCAAATGAAGCCACAGCATTGGAGGATGGGCGGTTGGTGGGTTCTCCAAGACTAAGCAGAGGGAACAGCAGAGGGGGAGAGAGTGGAAGTGCTTTATCTGGCCCCCTTGGCTGATGCTTGGGATGAAGGCAAAGTGTTTGGTTGCTGAGACCCTTCCCAGTCACATCAGCTGGCACATGAGAGAATAAACCTGACCCAAAGCTTTAGAGGAGAAGAAACAGAGGAAAAAATTACCACCTGTATTATGATTTGTTTGTGTTCGTCTCTCCCACCAGACTGTGGATGTCCTGAGGGTGATGTCTGTGCTTATTCATTTTATATCATCAGTGTTTATTGAAATGAACTGAAAGGTGAGGTGAATTCCTCTTTTAAATGTGCCATTTTTTAGCCTCTTCAGGTTAAGGGTAACTTGTTATTCAGGTATGTTGTGAGAAGCCTCGGTACATAACCTTTTCATTTTTTTTAAAAAAATAGAAGATTTAATGAAGAAGGATTGCATAAGAGCAGAGTGTAGGGTAATCACCATGTAAACTCAGAAATCATAATTGGTTCATTGTTCATTCATTCATTCATTCATCAGCACTAGCTATTATTTGCTAGGTCCTGGGGATGCAAATCATGACATAAAAAGTTCCTTAAGAAGGTGCTCACATACTTCTGTATTTGAGATAAGAAGAACAAGAGAATAATTATCCACCTTAAATCAGTAGCCTACAAAGGAATCGTATCAGGAAGAGTTGCAAAGAGAGTTGGAAACAATTTTGTTTTATTTTCGTTTTGAGACAGGGTCTCACTCTGTTGCCTAGGCTGGAGTGTAGTAGCACAAACAAATCTCACTTCAGCCTGAGTCTCCCAGGTTCAAGCAATCCTCCCACCTCAGCCCCCCAAGTAGCTGGGACTACAGGCACATGCCACCATGCCCGGCTAATTTTTAAACATTTTTTGTAGAGATGAGGTCTTGGTATGTTGCCCACGCTGGTGTCAAATTCCTGGGCTCAAGTAATCCTCCTGCATCTGCCTCTCAAATGCTAGGATTACAGATGTTAGCTACTCTACCCAGCAGGAACAGTTCTTCAATCTAGCTCAGAGATAATATTGTGTGATTGGCTTAAACTGTATTAACTGATTGCAACTTGAATTAACAAAATAATCTGAGTTGCATATACAAACAAATACTTTAAAGCTTATTTAAGTTTTTAAATAATTTACCTGAAGTATTTCTATGTGTGTTTGAAAATATTATTAATGACTTATTAGTGTAGGTAATATACTGTCTCTTTAGTAAGCTGTAATGAAAATTATCCCTCACCAAATAAATTTATATTTTGTCAAGTTGTCTATCATATATTCCTTCCAAGAACCTCTAGATGCACCAGTCCCCAAAGCAGTTTATTTTAAAAGAGACTTACAAGTAATAGTACAGAGAAATGGAGAGCCTACTGCTATAATTTTTTTAACCTCTTAAAATATTCTGCAAATTGTCAATATGCTGGAAGTGCTCTTAGTGACTCCAGTAGTTTTATTGAATCAAAAGTAGTTTACTTTCTTAGCAAATCAATCAATTTTTGCTGGCATAGTACAGCTATGCTGTATGATTTGTTGTATAAGTCATTGAATCTGTCATTTTTAAGAATGAATTTTTAAAAATGATCTTTTGCTATATAGATTTATAGTAAACATAGGCTATTGAAGAAACTGTCTCAGAGCATGGAGGATGGATGTCTCCAACTCGAAAATGTGTTGTGGCTCCTGGAGACTATTGTCTTCATTATCTTTCTCCTGGTGCTTTAGATGTAATTAAAAATTATTATGTGTAATCAAGTATAGAGGGGTTATAATAGTATTCCATTTTTGTTTATATATAAATAGAATTTTTGTTTATATATATATTTAGTTTATATATATTTTTTGTTTGTATGTATATCCCTGTAAAACCTTTATGGTAGTTTGAGGACTAAATAAGACAATGTCTGCAGTAAGATAGGAGTGTTTTGGAGGATCTGAGTTTCTTTATATTGTGAAATATTAGCTCAGCTAATGATATTAGAAGGACATCACTTTATATCTGCCTCAGACTTACTGACAATCTCTTTGAGATGAATTTAAATTTTGTTGTATCATTAGACATAGCTTCTAGTATCTGATTTAAAGTTACTTAGTTTAGTTTAATGTTATATTGGGTCTTCAAATATTATTTGGTATAATTAAATTTTTGCATTCATAACACAATTTGAATAGAAGAGCACCAGTTTTTCATTGATTGGAGAAATAAAATATAGCATGAATAATAAATTTAAAATCATGATGTAAAAGAAGCCAGATGAGCCCTCAGGTCAGACAGAATGAGTTTCTATTTGTCTTGCTCTAAAAGACACTGTGTTGGAAAAATCTGTTGGGTGAATTAATCAGATTCCCTCTGCAGGCTCTTCGTAACTTAAGGCAGTGAATTAAGTTGCATGTCTCGTTGTCATCACGTATCAGATATGCATAATATGTAGCGATTCAGATCAGCTGCGGGAGTGTTTGGGCGCTTTTGTTCCTTTGAGTCTTTCAAAGTGGAAAAGAAGTGGCAGTGCATAAAAGTTAGCTCCAGCTATTATTATTTTATTGACATGTTCCTTCCTAATGGAAACAACATTGTGATCACAAATTAGAAAATGAAAGAACTCACTTTTAATGGTTTGAAACTTTGTAGGGCAAGCCAGATTTTGGCCATACCTGGATGTACTTTAGAACATGGCTATGTACACATTTTCCAAAAACTCTGTTGGAAAATTAAAGTATTTTTTTAATGGATTCTGTAAAGAGACAGTACATTGTGGAGTATATATGTATTTGAAAATAGGGATACTTTGATTTATTTTACAAGAGTGCATCAAGACCAGAGTTTTAATTCTCCTCTTATGTTCTGTTATTCCCTTTTGATGTGCATATTTCTGTTTTTTATGAAATACTTTAATTTAGACTTAACTACTTGGGACACACGTTTCAAACTATTATATATCGCCTGGCACCAGATGTTTTTGCTTTCCCGTATTGTTGGTCTATTGGAAAACAGGGAGGCTCTTAACTGAGGTTGCCTGTAAACTTGATCAAATGTCACTTTAATCCCTGTGTACTTTTGGCAAACTGAGAGCTGTTCAGGAAGTGCTTAGTTCACTTGTTTGAGACAAATGTTTCCATGACAGACTTGGTGGAGGTGACTCCATTTCGGTGTCTTCTAGACACTGTAACTGACCTCCATTTAACAGACTCATGGGATGAACGGGTCCTTTACATTCTGTCTGAGAGCATACTGACTGGTGGTGCTCACCTGCTCTCTGGGATGCCTATGCACTGCTACTTGCACTGTCAAGCTGAATGTTTATGCCCATTATACTTGTGTTTGTAATAATATAACAATTAACTGATAAAATATAAGTGCATAAAAAAGAATGTGGCTGTTTCTATGAAAAAATAAGGTAATTGCACTAAAAATAGGATACAGGTATGTTACTAAACTTTTTTATTGACTCAAATGTAGGAGAGACAACTCTAAAGACTGCACAGATTTAGAAGGCTTCAGCCCTAGAGTCTTGAAATCCTCCCCTTATGAAACCTGATACTGGAATTTGTAGATAATGCTTTGGTTATGGTTAATCTGGAAAAAAAAAAGCTCAATTCCTGGACCATCTTCAAAGAAAAATTCTTCACTGCACTTCAAAAGATACTTGAGTGAATGTCCATTTATAAGAATTAAGTTAACTGAAAATTTTAAGGCGTATTTTGTAATTTATTTTTATGATTCACCATTTTAAGTAACATTTTTGCTTTGTCCATTTACTAGTGGTATCCACTGTATTAATAGTGGTGGAGTATTACTTTACATCCTTTACCTGTATCTGCATTAATTACCTGTATCTGTTTATGCACTGAGGATGTATTTGAGCCTCATTACTTTGTTATTTTCAATTACCTAGTTAGAGGTCCTGAATATTAAAGTTTACCTTTTCACTATCTAGTAAGAACGTATCCAGTAAACAGTAATAACCTAGAAAAATCTTTAAGGGAAAATGTATAAATATCTAAAAAAAGACTTGACCTGTTTGTGTAGAAGTAAGCTAAGTACATTTTAAAACTTTTTCTTTGGAAATAATTTAAACTTGAAAACCTGTAAGAAGAATGCAGAGAATACTAAAATATCCTTTACCACTAGCTTTGTTATTTTTTATCAGTCAATCATCTGTCAGTCTAATGTGTGTGTACATAGATAGGTAGACATATAGTCTCTTTTTTGAACTATTTGAAAGTAAGTTGCATATAAGATAGTATATATTTCTTAGGGATAAAGATATCCACTTACATTATGCAGTGCAGTTATCACCTTCAGTATATTTATACCTATTCAGCATATCTGAAGTTATCAACCTCAGATACAATACTTATTATCTTTTATATGGTTTGTTTTCCAATTCTGTCAGTTAACCCAATACCACCTTTTGTGGCTTCTGTTCACCTCAGTGCAGAACCAAGTGTAGAATCATGCATTACATTTACTTGTCATATCTTTTTAGTCTCCTTTAATTTGGCATAGTTCTTCAGCCTTCTTCTATATTTATGAATTGACATTTAAAAATATAGGTCTTTTTAAAAAATGGAATGTCCCTCATGTTTATGTAATGTTTCCTCTTGTTTAGTTTTAGGTTATATGTTCCCAGAGGGAAAGTTACGTAACTGATATTGTGCCTTCAGGGTTTCACATCTGGAGGCACATGGCGTCCATCTGCTTCTCAGTTTTGATGCTAATTTTGGTCATCTAGTCAAGGTGTTAGTCGATTTCTTTATGCTATTTTTTCCCCTTGCTACTGTGGGCAATCTGTGGGGAGACATTTTAATTCCATACAGTTACCTTGCTCCTCATTAAAATATTTCCCCTAGAGTTAGCATTCATCGATTTGTCTTTACTGTGGTGGTTACAAAATGATGACATTTCCCTCCAAATTGACCCTTGGCCTTCTCACGTACAAGATCCCCTATATGTTCTTTCTTTCTTTATTCATTTATTTCTGGTGTGAACTTACAGATTCCCGTTTTCCTGCAATGGCTTATAATTAATTACTGTTTTTAAAGATAATTTTGGTGCTCAGATTATCTGAATGGGCAAATAGGAGCCTCTTCAAGTTGGTTCCTATGTCTTTGTGATATGCCCAACTATTTTAGCACCTTCCTACTTTGTGACATAACTAGATTTTACAGGCTTTTATTTTATGCCTTTGTGCTTCAGCATTTCCCCATGGACCCTGATTCCTCTGCATGGGGAATGCTATTAGAAACCAAATTCTGGGCTGGGCACAGTGGCTCACGCCTGTAATCCCAGCACTTTGGGAGGCCAAGGTGGGCGGATCACCTGAGGTCAGGAGTTTGAGACCAGCCTGGCCAACATGGTGAAACCCCATCTCTACTAAAAATACAAACATTAGCTGGGCATGGTGGCACATGCCTGTAATCCTGGCTACTCGGGAGGCCGAGGCAGGAGAATTGCTTGAATCTGGGAGGCAGAGGTTGCAGTGAGTCAAGATTGTGATATTGCACTCCAGCCTGGGTGACAGAGCGAGACTCTGTCTCCAAAAAAACCGCAAAAGACCAAATTCTGGGTAGATGTGTTCATTGGTACTGGGAATCTGCTTTTAGGGCCTTTGAGCAGATAGAGCTAGAAAATGTATACGTGTGTGTATATATGTGCATTCATATATACATTCACATGTATATATATGTATATATGCACATGCATGTGCACATACATATTTTTAAACTGTGTCCACTTATAACCTGAATTTGAAATCCATCCCTGTAGAGGTTTTTTATTTCTCCCATGGTAAGAACCCTAACTCGCAAAGACTTCAATATATTTACTTGTTTGCTAAAATCTATAGTATATCTAAAGTACTTTCAGAATTGTTGTGCTGTAGCACTACAAAATCAAACCTAATAAAAAGAGTTTAGAGTTATTTATAGTTCTCTTCCCATTTTGACCAAGAATGTCCTCCAATCAAGAATACTGTGTTCATAAACTTCCATAAGTTGTTCTTTTATTGTATATATTTAATGTGTACAACATGAAGTTTTTATAAACATATAGATAATGAGAAATGATTACTACGGTAAAACCAGGTAACATATCCATCACTTCACAGTTATCCTTCTTCTTCATGGCAGTGGGGCTGTATTACACATTTGAAATACAATTTGGATTTGTTTGTTTACTTTCAGTTTTATTCCTTCTTCCCCATCCTTGTGGGTTTAACTTTATTTTTTGAATGTCAATAGCAGTAACATGTTTCAAAAGGTCAAACTATTGAAAAAGATATACTCAGAGAAGTGTCACTTCCTCTAGTGTCCTGTCCAGTCTGTTCCTACCTCTCCACCCTCCATATAGGTAGACAACTTCAGCAGTTTCCTATTGCAGCCCATACTAAAGGGGAAGGGAATTAAGATCTGCCTTTTGAAGTGAGGCATATCAAAGAGTTTGGGTACGTATTTTAAAACCATCACACCATGTTTTCGGTTCTTTAAAACTTACCTGTCTGTCCGTCTATCCATCCATCCATTCATTTATCCATCTACCCACCCATGTATCTACTGCACATATATATGTTTCCTTGTTTTTAAGAGCTGATTGTATTGCTAGGGACAGTAATCTTTGCCTTTCATATATATATATTTATATTTTCATATATATAGTGAATAATGTTTTTCCAGTTTTCCATCTTTTAAGTATGTATATGTTTTTATGCATAGATTTTTTTTTTCATTTTTAGAGAATCATCCTATTATGGTTTCTGGTTTCGGGGTATGTTTATAAAAGTTTTCACCATTCTAATACGAGAAAAATATTTACCTATAGTTTCATCTTTTATATTTACATGTTTTAATTACCTGAAATTTATTTTAGTATAAGGATTGAGTAGGGAATTCATCCTTCCTTTTCCTTCACATTGCTTTCTGGTTGTCTCAGTAGCATTTATTGAATAATCCATCTTTTCCCCACTGCTTCAAAGTGTTGCCATTATCATAAATTATTCTTAATATATGCTTGGGCCTGTATCTGAATGATGATATTATATTATTTATCTTATCCTGTGTCAGTACCACCCTCTTTTATTTACTGAAGCATGATAATGTACTTATCATACAGTTAGTCTTCCAGTAAACATTAGAATTATTTGTTTCAAAATTTAAAACATTTTCTATTGAGATTTTGATTAGCACGGCATTGAATTTATTTAATTTATTATATTTCTTTAGAGATAGAGTCTTGTTCTGTCACCCAGGCTGGAGTGTTAGTGGCACTGTCATAGCTCACTGTAGCCTCAAACTCCTGGACTCAAGTGATCCTCCTGCCTCAGCCTCCCAACTAGATAGGACTACAAGTGCATGCCATCTTGCCCAGCCAATTAAATTTTTTTTCTTTTTTTTTTGTAGAGATGAGGTCTTGCTTTGTTGCCCAGTCTGCCCTTGAACTCCTGGCTTCAAGTGTGTGAGCCACAGTGCCTAGCCAGCATTGAATTTAGAAATTAGGAAGAACTGATATGTGTAAAATATTCAAGTCTTACTGTTCAAATACAAATTCTCTCTCCAATCATTTTCCTTCTGTTTCTTATTTACATTTTCTAGTTTTTCTCATATAGATACTGTGTATTTCTTATTAATATTTATTACCTGATGCTTCTTGTTTCTTTTTGTTGATATTTTGATTGTACTTTTTGTTTAACTAAATTTTCTCTTTTAGTATTGGTACATAAGAAAGCTGTTTTATTCTACATATTGAGTTTAACAAACAGCACAGCATAGTGTGTATTTTTGGACAAGTTATTTCCTTCAATATTTTCATCTTTAAGATGATATTGTAGCTACTTCATAAGAATTGTTTAATGCGATGATCTTTTACAGAGATTAATACATAGTTCTCAATTAACAAATATTAATTCTTATTATGATGATTTTTAGTTTTCTAGATGTTAGTCCACTGAATTTTCTTTTGTTTCAGTTTTTTCAGTTAACTTCTTTGGTTTCCAAATATTCAGTCATTTATCTCTAAATAAATATTTTGCCTTCTTTTTCCAATTAGGTAAGATTTTACAGTGCCTCTCAAAAGGCAGTTTAATTCAGCGAGAAGTAGTCTTGGATCATTACCATTTCAGCTGCCTTTGACATACTGATCAAAATGTCAGCCATGTTCTAATGAGAATGAATTTGGGGAATTAACTTATGAAAAATGAATTATACAATGTAGTTTTGTTGATTTCATTGAGAAGCTCCTGGAAGACATGGTCTGTGTTATTCCTGATGACCTTGTTGAAAATTGAAGGACACTATTATCTTAGTAAAAGAAAAGGACTCTGTCTTATTCCTCACTGTATCCCATTCCCTATCATGAGTACTGGCAAATGTTGTCAACTAAATGAATTAACCAGAAAGCATAATATAGAGTGCATAAGATGAAATAGGAGTATTTCTGTGATTTTCTAAAAGTAAGATTGGCGGAAGGTGGTTAAGTCCAAATTCCTACCAGTGGCCATTAATCCTGAGATAAAGATTTGTTGGGAGAATCAATGGAACTTTTTTTGTCTTTGATTAAAAGTTTTCATATGTTAAACATTCCAGTGTGCTTAAAGTGAATTTTAAGTGAGTAATGTGGTTCAATTATATTGTATGAGCAAGGGAAGGTGAAAAACTCTAACCAAGTAGTAAATTGTTTGTGAACTAAAGACCAGAGAGGAATAAAAGACTTAAAAACTCATTCATGTG
The DNA here is from genome assembly GCF_028885655.2 of Pongo abelii. Classification (NCBI taxonomy): domain Eukaryota; kingdom Metazoa; phylum Chordata; class Mammalia; order Primates; family Hominidae; genus Pongo; species Pongo abelii. Next base: position 85,640,370 of record NC_071991.2, on the reverse strand, counting down.
ACTGCCTCTAATGTGTGAATACATGATCTAGTTGTGATTGAATTTTTTTTTAAGCAGCAGCTGTGACTTATGCAACTTAGAAATGTTAACTTTCAAGTAGATCAAATCATCCACATCAGAACAGAGGGGTAATTTATTCAAAAAAAGATTTCCCTATTTTCTAACCCATGATTTGAGTGGGCTGTAAAATGTAAACATGAGAAGTAGGGAGATTTGAGGGATGTGTAGGGTAGCCAAATATGTTCTTTTTTCTTAAACCTAACATGAGTCTATTATATTAACATCCTCAACATGAGTCTATTATATTAACTGACCAGAGTTAAGGGTCTATTTAGGGCTGGTCTAAAAGTTAGGCTAAGAAGCAGGTCTGAACTTCTGGACTTTTGGGTTGAGGAAGGCTAATTAAAACAAGAACTGTGAGAAAAAGCTTCATTTAGAAGGCTACGAAGGATGAGTAGGGTTTTGGTTTGATAGAAGATGGAAAAGGAGGGCTTTTTGAACAAGGGAAAAAGATGGAAACAGTAGTACTGAAAGGAGAAATAATTAAGGGATGTGAGGATAATAATGGATCTAGATACATATTAATGACTAAATGTGTAATGAGATGGGGAAATGAGGAAGTGATATGCTAGGTTTTCAGAGGGTCTTGAAAACAAGGCAGAAAGTTTTCATCTGTGATACTTTTGGGTAAGAGTCTCCTTCTCACCCCCCAAGAAGGATTTCAGTTATTTAAAACGTAGCATTTTACCTTTAAAACCTGTTTACGTATTTTGAAAGACATTTGAAAGAGAAATACATTATATTAATCTTGGGAAACAACTTGTAGTATAAAAGCAATTTCTGAGGTACCCTGATAAATAAAATTGTGGAATAGTGGCCTCTTTCTTTTGATGATGATCTAAAGCAAATAGGAACAGTTGCTGCAGCTAAAAGTGTTGATAACTGCTGAAGGACAGAGAAGACAGCCAATAAATACTTGATTTAAACTGCAAGATTTGACAAGTGAGAAATGTGACTTAGAATTATGATTTCTTTTTTCCTCGGTGTCACCTAAATCAGTACGAATAATATTAGAATGACAAAGTATAAAGTAAAAGGCTGAGGCTCTAAGGGAAGTATTAGGAGGGAAGTTCAAGAGATCCAGGTTGGACTGTGGTTATCGTAGCAGTCAGAACACACATTCCTGTGACCTGTTCCTACATCTAATAAAATGATTGTTTCAGAGATTTCTGGTGGACACTCAATATCTGGTTTTGACGCCTGAGATCAGTCATAGACCAGTGAATACAGATTTCTAATGGCAGTCAGTATTGACACCTGAGAAATTAAATAAGAAATGGAAATATAAAAGGAAAAAGCCCATCATCTTATGATCGTATTGAAGAAACTTAACTTGATGATTTAATCTTTTTCTCTTAAGGTCATAATTAGCCTTTGCTATATGTCACTATTTTTAAATTGCAGTATTCAAAATATCTTTAATAATTTCTCTTTTTTAAAAAATTGTTTTTTATTATTTATAGGGCAAATGGAAATGACTTAAGGATGTACGTTAAAGCACCTAGGTAGTAATTAATGGGCAATGACAGTAAGAGGTATTAACAAAAAACTGCTGCTAACAGATTATTACAAAAGTAAACTAGAAAAGATATTCCATGACATATTTAAAGTTTATTATGGTAATGTAATAAAAGCTGTCATACTTAGTGACCTAGTGGGAGAATGTCCCAAAATGGGATTTCTGATATAGCAGGCACTATAATCTCCATTGGTGTTGTCAGTGCTGACTTCAGAGACAGTTTGGAACAGCGTTCATATGTAGAAACAATATTTACAATGTGATTATATTACTCTGCCCACCCACAAGCCATAAGGAATTTTCAGAGTCCCTCCCTTCCCTTTTCTCTCTCCTTTTCTCTCTCCCACCCAGCAAAATAACTGTGCTCTATGAGACTTTGTGTTCAGCATTGGGTTGGAGTGGTTAGTAAACCAGAAAGAACAGTCCCTGGCCCTCCCACAGTGCTTACCTTTGTGGAGCTTGAGCTCTGTCCTCCACCGCTCCTCTACTGTCAGTACCCTCAGTTTTCAGACAAGTCAGCAGGCAGTTAGAATACAGTATCAATACTGCAGTTGTAGTTATCTTGAGTCTGGTGCCCAAGAATAAGCAGATACGGCCGAATGTGGTTGAAGAGGTGGAAAGAGACTTGTGGAGCTCTTAAAGGGATTTGTGCTTACTTTCAGGAGCCATAGAAAGAAGATAATGGTGCTGGTTTTAATGATTAATTTAGCTTATTTATGATTTTCTTTTTATCTGGTACAGATTAGATACTATTAATACTTTTATTTTTATCTGTTATCACCAGGGTCCTTTGTTTTATGTATGGACTGAAGGGCTATTCAGGGAGGCTGGGTGTGGGTAGGGAACCTCTTTAGATTGAGCAAGAATGGCAGAAAATGGAGGAGAGGGATAAAAGAGGAAGGGCATGAATGAATGAAAATGAAAATGTTTAATTGAACTGTGTAGTCTGTGAGCCCTTGGCCTCCTTTGAGGAGAAAAAGACTGAAGGCATTTTTACAATTAGATCTTCTCATACTACCCCAGGGAAAACCATTAGCCCAGACTAGTTTAGCTGCTGACTAGAAGTTTGTTCCTTGGGGAAGGGTAAGAAATACATGACCGTTGTGAACAGACTGCTTTTTATATTTAATGTTTATAAAATGAGTTTCCATAATCCTATATCTTTCCATAATTCCAGGGAATTTTGACCTCAAAATAGCATTTGAAAAATGTATGGAACTTAAATACTTTGAAGACATAAAACACATCTAGGACTTAATAATTGTTTGCTGAATAGATGAGGAATTTGAAAGTTTGTAATAAACTGCAAATTATTTGGAAATCATTCTTTGATGATATGACAGGAAGGGAAATTATTGGGCTTTGAGAAAATTTTTATAGAATTTCAGGCTTCATGATCAGTGTAAGAGACTTACATTATGAAGTCTAACTACTATATTGATGCTCAAACGTATATTTTAGTTTTTGCTTACCTTTTTAAAAAGTAAATATTTTCTTCTGTGTACTTAAGAAACTGCATTAGAAAAATCTGATCATTTGTACCAGGCATAATTTTTGATAAAGTAGTATACCATCAAAAATTGAGGGTCCATATCTTTAGACTGTAAACCCTATAAAGCAGACCTCAATCTATTTTTAATGCTCTGAAAAGTATATTAGGTAAGTTTGCTTGATGTTTGCTGTCTTAGAAGAGGCAGGTTGTGTGACACTTAAGTGTGTGGGTTCTGGGGCCAGGCTGCCTATATTTGAATTCTAGCTTTACTAGGATTCTGTTTGGTGGCCTATCTTTTTAGTGCCCCAGGTTTCACATCTGTAAAATGGGATTAAAAATAGTACCTGCCTTCCTCAAGGGATTCTTGTACAGATTAAGTATGGCAATACCTGTAAAATACTTAGAAATACCCATTATTATGGTCAATATTTTACTGTTAACTTCTTTCACTATGTCTGTGTACTTTTTGTTTATAAAGTATTATTAAATAAAATACCACAACTTAATTTATTTCGTCTTAGCAGGAAGTTCCTTTAGAAGCACGAAAGATTGTATTTATAACAGTATTCAGTATAATAGTGTGGTTTCTCTCATATTGAGCCAGATGGCGTTCTCTAGCTACAGAATGAGGAATCCTTTAGCTGTGTGTCATTTTATGAGCCACAACCTACATTAATTTAAAATAAAATTATTATGGAATTTAAAAATTAATATATGGCAAATGTAGAGAATTTTCCCCATGGTTGTAATAAAATAATTTTTGTATCGTGATATGTAAGAGCAAAAGAAAAAGAATGAAAACAATTATACTTCTAAGCATTCATTTTGACAAAGATTACTTTAGAAAGTAAGCAAATTAAAGTAAAACAGAATAAACAATGATAAGTTTAATTAGAAATGTGACCACCATTCCCTTGGTGCTCAGTTCAGACTTAAGTCCTCTATGTATTTTGTATTGTGATTTTCTATTTTATTCTTACTCACAGTAATAATTACTTGAAAATATTTTATAAAAACGTTAACATATACTCCCTCTTTGGTCACACAATTTGGCATTTTATGGAGAGAAATAATTGTATTCACAAATATTTATTGAACATCTAGTGTGTGTTTATCTCAGTTATGGACCATGAGGGTGCAACTGTGGACAAAACAGTCCTGCCCTCCTGGAACTTAGCTGTGAAGGGAGGCAGGTAATAAAGACATAGGTAAAATTTGTTTGTATGAGGGTGGTAAGTACTGTGGAAAAAAATAAAGAGAGAGAGGGTATAGGAAAGTTTGTCATTTTAAATAGGATGGTCAGTTCCATATGAACTTTAAAGTAGTTTTTTTCCAATTCTGTGAAGAAAGTCATTGGTAGCTTGATGGGGATGGCATTGAATCTATAAATTATCTTTGGCAGTATGGCCATTTTCATGATACTGATTCTTCCTACCCATGAGCATGGAATGTTCTTCCATTTGTTTGTATCCTCTTTTATTTCATTGAGCAATGGTTTGTAGTTCTCCTTGAAGAGGTCCTTCACGTCCCTTGTAAGTTGGATTCCTAGGTATTTTATTCTCTTTGAAGCAATTGTGAATGGGAGTTCACTCATGATTTGGCTCTCTGTTTTTCTGTTATTGGTGTATAAGAATGCTTGGGATTTTTGTACATTGATTTTCCCGCATCGCCAAGTCAGTCCTAAGCCAAAAGAACAAAGCTGGAGGCATCACGCTACCTGACTTCAAACTACACTACAAGGCTACAGTAACCAAAACAGCATGGTACTGGTACCAAAACAGAGATATAGATCAATGGAACAGAACAGAGCCCTCAGAAATAACGCCGAATATCTACAACTATCTGATCTTTGACAAACCTGAGAAAAACAAGCAATGGGGAAAGGATTCCCTATTTAATAAATGGTGCTGGGAAAACTGGCTAGCCATATGTAGAAAGCTGAAACTGGATCCCTTCCTTACACCTTATACAAAAATTAATTCAAGATGGATTCAAGACTTAAATGTTAGACCTAAAACCATAAAAACCCTAGAAGAAAACCTAGGCATTACCATTCAGGACATAGGCATGGGCAAGGACTTCATGTCTAAAACACCAAAAGCAATGGCAACAAAAGCCAAAATTGACAAATGGGATCTAGTTAAACTAAAGAGCTTCTGCACAGCAAAGGAAACTACCATCAGAGTGAACAGGTAACCTACAAAATGGGAGAAAATTTTCACAACCTACTCATCTGACAAAGGGCTGATATCCAGAATCTACAATGAACTCAAACAAATTTACAAGAAAAAAGCGAACAACCCCATCAAAAAGTGGGCAAAGGACATGAACAGACACTTCTCAAAAGAAGACATTTATGCAGCCAAAAAACACATGAAAAAATGCTCATCATCACTGGCCATCAGAGAAATGCAAATCCAAACCACAGTGAGATACCGTCTCACACCAGTTAGAATGGCAATCATTAAAAAGTCAGGAAACAACAGGTGCTGGAGAGGATGTGGAGAAAGAGGAACACTTTTACACTGTTGGTGGGACTGTAAACTGGTTCAACCCTTGCAGAAGTCAGTGTGGCGATTCCTCAGGGATCTAGAACTAGAAATTCCATTTGACCCAGCCATCCCATTACTGGGTATATACCCAAAGGACTATAAATCATGCTGCTATAAAGACACATGCACACGTATGTTTATTGTGGCACTATTCACAATAGCAAAGACTTGGAAGCAACCCAAATGTCCAACAATGATAGACTGGATTAAGAAAATGTGGCACATATACATCATGGAATACTATGCAGCCATAAAAAATGATGAGTTCATGTCCTTTGTAGGGACATGGATGAAATTGGAAATCATCATTCTCAGTAAACTATCGCAAGAACAAAAAACCAAACACCGCATATTCTCACTCATAGGTGGGAATTGAACAATGAGAACACATGGACACAGGAAGGGGAACATCATACTCTGGGGACTGTTGTGGGGTGGGGGCAGTGGGGAGGGATAGCATTAGGTGATATACCTAATGCTAAATGGTGAGTTAATGGGTGCAGCACACCAGCATGGCACATGTATACATATGTAACTAACCTGCACATTGTGCACATGTACCCTAAAACTTAAAGTATAATAATAATAATAAAGCATACAACAGACACACACACACACACACACAAAATAGCATGGTCAGGGAAGACTTCACAGAAAAGATGACTTGTAGGCATAGACTTGGAGGCCATGAAGAAGTGACCCATGTGGCTGCACAGAAGAATGGTGTTTCAGGCAAGGAGAATGGCAAGGAGGCTGTTGTTGATGGAGAAGAGTAAGGGGAGAGTAGTGGGAATTTTTCAGAAACATGAGCTACATTGCACAGGGCCTTGTAGGCTGCTGTAAAATTGGCCTTTATTCTGAATGAGATGGGAAACCGTTGGAAATTTTCAGGCAGAGTGAAGTGACGTTGCTTCCATTTCAAAAAGATGACTTTCTCAGCTATTCTGGGAAGAAGGCAGTAGGGAGTAGCAGGAAACCAGTGAGAGGCACCTACAATAATCTGCAAGATGATGGTAGATCACCACCATCCAACTACGGTGGCTGCACTGGAGACATTGAGAAGTGGTGGATTTTTAATTCATTTTGAAGGTAGAGCCAGAAGCATTTGCTAACAGGTTGGATATCAAATTAGAGTTATCAAGGCATTGGGTCTGAATAATTTGGAGGATGTAATTACCGTAAGTGAGGTTTGAGAGTGCTGTGAAGGAGCTGATTTCATGATTGTTGTGGGGCAGGAGATAAACAGTTTTATTTCAGATGAGTGAGTTTGAGAGGAAAGGTGCATTTTCTACATACATAAATTGTCCTATTTCAAGTGTGTGCTATACTTAAAGGTATAAAAAATAAAGGGAAATGAAATATGGTGTGCTCCAATCTGTGAAATACGTATGTTTTGCATCTGTAATTGTTTTAAAGATACATTTGATTGCAAATATTTGACAACCAGTATTTCTGGCTTTTCTTCTGATATCGTTGGTCCATCGAATGCTTCTTTTTCTGTAAGACAAGAGCATATTTTTTGTGTGTTATATTGGTTTGGTTTTCAGACAGATATACCCAGACATTCCATTACATTTCTATATTCCAAGGACTTATTTTTCAAGTATTATCAACTTTGGATGGCTGTGCGTTTATTTCAAAATGATACCACAATTGCCCAAATATTTTTGAAATTCTGTTTTTGTGTTAATTAAAGAATTAGCTTATAAGCCACTCAGCAAAATCAGTCTTGTAGGAGTTTTTAATTTTTATATATTGACTTCTATACAACCTTTGCTTTGACATACCGTACACCGATATCCCTTAAGAGCCAAAAACCGTTTACGTGCCACGTTTGGTTTCTCAGCTGTCAGCAGACTAATGATATGGACTAAGAAGAATGCGTGAGGGCTCTGCCTGGTGGAGACTATGCTGGCGGGCCATGATGGGGTCTTCCTGTTCTCTGCTTCCTGCCCCAGGACTAGGAGAGGAATAAATCATATATATAATTTATTTATTTCCAAAGGATTCTTTTAAAGTAAATGACACATATTGTTGTATTTGCTAAAATGGGCTATTGTGGTTGGGTGTGGTGGCTCATGCCTGTAATCCCAGCACTTTGGGAGGCTGGGGCAGGTAACTTCCACTTTTTATTATATTTTGCATAGAAGTTACCGCATTGGTCTGATGAGAAAGAAAAACTGCTTTAAATCCAGGCCATTTCTTCCATCAAGTAAAAGAAAAAAAAAATTCTCCCCAGAGTAAAGCTTTTTGCCAGTAGGATTCTGTAGCTTGTGGGATGTACTAGGAAAAGGTGCACAAAAACGTGAAGCACATGAATGAAAGAATCCGTCTTTTAGCCTGTGTGTGAAAAGCCTGGTTTCTTTTTCATACTGTTATAGGAAGTACTTCAGATTTTATACACATTTGCTTTTTTCCATTTTGAGATGGTTGCTGTGTGTATTCTTCCCAAAGGTATTTAAAATGAGAATACTTCTGTGGAATGTAAATATTAAGATTGATGTCTAAAGGTCATTTTTAAAATTTAAAACATCTGCTCTCCTTCATACTTAAATATTTATTGAACAAAAGTTGTATAAGCTGATGATGAGTCTTGACCTGGAATAGACCCTAGTCTGTGATACCAACACAGATTTGAATGAAGCTTGCGAAGGTTAGCACCTACTAGGTAAGTTCTACCAGCTGGGGATAGACATCATCAGAAGTTTCCTCATTTTTCCATATCTTGTGTCTTTATAATGAATAGCTTATGCAGGCATCTTTGTTTTTGCCTTTCCCTGTAATACCACACATGCACGGCTGTGTTGTTGGGAACTTCCAGTAAAAGCTTGTTCAGGTAAGCAGACCGGGAGAGCAGAAATTGAACTAATTTGTACTACCAAGTAACTGTGCTGTGTTGCTTCTTTGTCCCTAGATCCAATTCATTGGCCTCAGTGGATTCTGTGCTCCCCACGACAGAACATCTACTTAGTCATTGATATTGGGTCTTCTGCCTTTGTTGGAAATGGTTGCTCTGTGTATTTATATTCTTTGTTCATTCATCGTAATGATCCTTTTTCTAGATCCTGTCTGATTTGGTATTAATCGTAAACTTGCTGAGCAGAAAAGTTGTTTAAGATGGCTCTAATATGACACCTTGGTCCTTGATTTATTTTGCTGCTTTTTAAAATGGACTTACAGTATAAAGAGGCTAGTGTAAGAAATATAATTGAGGAGGCACAAGTATGTTGTTGGAGTTAAGTCGTTTGGGTGAGGAGATAAAAGAAGATTTAGGTAGGTCATGTAATTAAAGGGATGTCCATGACATGTGGATGTTCAAGAGGTGGGAAGGAAGGAAGACTGGATGACTGTGATTAGAGTCTGCTTCAGGGTAGAGAGCTTACCTTTTATTATCTTTGTGCCATAGGGCTCGGCACTGTGCCTGATGTGTAGGTGTTCATTATATGATTTTGTGAAGGAGTCAAAGGTGGAATAACTATCAAATAAGATGTTAAGAGTAAACTCTAAGGTTAAGAGGGAAAAGTAATGATTACATTATAAATACTAAGGAAACAGAAGAAGCAAAGAGGAATAGAAGGCAAATAAGGATTTAAAAAAAAAACAGTTAAAAGATACCCATTTAACTTGAATTGAATGTTGTTTGATTATAAATTAAACGTAGTAAACTGATGATATGTATTTGATATTAAACTTCTTTATGCTAGTAAATATTAGGTATTGAAATCAAACCTATTTTTTAACCATAAAAATACAGGACTTTTAATATGCCCCTTGTCTAGACCAACTGAACTTTATTTTACTTTAATTTGAAGTTTGTATTGGATAAAATATTTTGTTATCTTAATAATCAGATACCAGATTTTTACTAATTAAAATAACTATAATTGAATTTTCTTTTTGAATATTTTACCATTCAATGTAGTATTAATATTTAATATTATAAGTTAACTGATAAACTGCATGCATAGGAATTTGTGTGCATTAATTAAGGACTGTCATGTAAGTGTTCTTAAACTGAAGAGTTAATTGATTAAAAATTGAAAATATTCAAATGAGAACATGCTGAGAAAATATTTCATGGGAAAATGGATCAGGTGAAGGTTTGTGAGCAAGAAACTATGAATGCCTTTTAGGTATGAATGATAAGGGATTAAATAATCATTTAAGACTTGTATGCTTATATGTCTTATCTGTGTGTGGATCTGGAACAGCTAAGCTGCTACTTCAACTAAGAACAGACATTATATGTGAGTTATATAATCTTACGTAATCAGAATAATTCTTCCCAAATGAAATTTTGATTGCTGTTTCCCTGCTTATGACACCCTGTTGCCTACAAGATGACACTCAACTCAGGCGGGCATACAGGACCCTTCATGGTTGCCTTTTGTCTTGCTTTCAGCCTTATCTACACTTCATCTTTCACCTGTGCTCCTTCCTTCTCCCCCACTTTCCCCAGATTTCTTGTAGGGAATTTTCTGTATTCCCTTAAATATGTTATAATATTTTCCACCTCATTTATTTGCTCAGGCTGCTCTTTCTGCCTAGAAATCCCCTGACATTATGAGGTCCTAAAAATATAACTTGAAAAATATTTAATGGTTTCTTTGGCATCATACCATGTGTATTAAAAGTAATAAACAACTGAAATGTATGTTCTCTACCTTGGTAACAATGGGTAAGAGTATAGAAATGATTTACTCATATATTCATCCAACAGATGTTTACTGAGCATCTACTATTTACCAGGCACAGTTCTTGGCCCTGGAGATTTGAGATTGAGCAAGATAGACAAATCTCTGCCACCAAGGAACTTTTACACAAGTGGGGATGGCAGGCAGATAATAAACAGATATGACCAGGCTGAATTTCTGAGGAATATAAACAAAAGCAAGGAAAGGGGAAAAACGGATGGGAGGTGGGTGTTGATAAATGGTCAGGGAAGGCATTTCTGAGAAGGTGACATGTGAGTGTAGATGTGAAAGAAGGGAGGGAGCAAACCATGGGAATATCTGGAGGAAGAATGTTTCAGGAGGAGGGTGCAACAGCCTTGAGTATAGAGGGCTTAGTGTTCTTAAGGAACAGGAAGGAGTTCATGGTGGCTGGAGTGGAATGAGCAAAGGGTCTGGGGGAGAAGGTCAGAGAGGTCGTACCTTGCTGGTCCTGGTTGGGCTGTAGCAATTTACTCCAAGTCAGAAGCTGTTTGAGCTTTTGAGCAGGATGGTGATAATTAAAAAAACCCTGCCTGTTGTGTAGATTGTGGACTGCGTCGGGAAGAAGAATGTGAGAATAGCAGCAGAAAGACCAGTTAGGAGGCTGTGGTCATCACCTAGGTGAGATGTGATGGTCACCTGTATTAGGATGGGAGCAGTGGAGCTGCTGAGAAGTAGTGGGATTTAAGTATGTTCTGAAAGGAGAGCCAAGGGAACTAGCTTGTTGGAGTGGATATAGGGTAGCAGAGTACAATCAAGAATTCTGAAGTTTTTCACTAGAGAAATTTGAGTGATGTAAAGGTGAGATCATATTGAGATGGGGGAATATCAGAAGGAGGAGCAGGGTTTTTGAGAGGTTATGGAATCAGGAATTTGATTTGGTTTTGTACTTCTTTTTTTTTTTTTTGAGACAGAGACTGGCTGTTGCCCAGGCTGGATTGCAGTGGCACAACCTCAGCTCACTGCAACCTCCGCCTCCCAGGTTCAAGTGATTCTTGTGCCTCAGCCTCCCGAGTAGCTGGGATTACAGGCATGCACCACCATGCCTGGTTAATTTCTGTATTTTGGCCAGGCTTCTCTCAAACTCCCGGCCTCAAGTGATCCGCCCACCTCAGCCGTTTTGTGCAGCTTAAGTTTAAGATTCCTATTATATATCCTAAAGGAGTTGTCACATAAGTATTTGGATATGTGAGTCTGAGGATAAGGGAAAGGTAGGACCTGGAAATACAAAATTGGGAACCTTCAGTTTACTGACGGTACTTAAGGAAGAGGTTAGGATAAGAGTCACCTAAAGAGGGAGTATAGGCAGAGATGGCAAGAGGCCCAAGGTCCCCATCTTGGGACACATGTCTCTATAGGTTGGGAAGGGAAGAGTGTCCAGCAAAGGATTCTGAGGAGGCAGAGCCAGTGAAGTAGGAGGAAAACTATGGGGGTGTGGTATTTGGAGTCAAAGTGAAGAAAGAGTTTCAGAAGGGAGGAGGTGATCAATTGTGTCAGATACTGCTGAGAGGTTCAGATGAGGTCTGGGAATTGCCCACTGGTATTGCCATTGAGGAGGCTTGCTGACCTTTAGTGGAGTGGAGAGGACAGAAATCCGATTAAAATGGGTTTAAGAATGAATGGACTGAGGAAGTGGAACCAGTTGGGATCGACTCCTCTTTTTGAGGAATTTTGGTATGAAGAGGAACAGAAATGGAGTAGCAGCTGAGAGCGGTTCAGAATCAAGGTAGATTTAAAGTAGGAGACAACTTTGGAAATAATGATAGTTTTATTCCCCTTTTCTTCTTTGTTAAAAAGAAGACATGACTTACCTGAGGAAATTCTTAGCTTTAATATCTACAGTCTCTATAACATGAGAAAATTGTCATTGAACGAGATAGCACTTTTTGCATTGTGGTGCTAAAAAAAATCTTTATTTTTGTAGAGATGGGGTGTCTGTGTTGGCCAGCCTGGTCTTGAACTCCTGTCCTCAAGCAGTTCTCCTGCCTTGGCCTCCCAAAGTGTTGGGATTACAGGTGTGAGCTACTGTATTTGGCCTAAAAAATCTTTTTATGAAGCATCAGATTTCAGTGCAGTTACAATGTGCTTTCTTCCTTTAGCTTTTCGTATGTTACATAGTGCCTTTGAATTATATGGAGCTGAACTGCCCCGTGTGAGATTTTCTATAAACCTAGAAGTAATTTCAGAATAAAAATTTTACACAATTATATGTCTGAAACAAAATTGGTGAAAGTTCTGTTACTCTAATTCTTTTAGAATATCTAAATAGTATTAAAAGAATCAAATAACTTTTCCAAGTAATTACTTCCGCTTAAAAAGAAGTGTTGCGGCCGGGCACGGTGGCTCACGCCTGTAATCCCAGCACTTTGGGAGGCTGAGGCAGGCGGATCACGAGGTCAGGAGATCCAGACCATCCTGGCTAACACGGTGAAATCCCGTCTCTACTAAAAATACAAAAAATCAGCTGGGCATGGTGGCAGGCGCCTGTAGTCCCAGCTACTCGGGAGGCTGAGGCAGGAGAATGGTGCGAACCCAGGAGGTGGAGCTTTCAGTGAGCTGAGGTCATGTCACTGCACTCCAGCCTGGGTGACAGAGCAAGACTCTGTCTCAAAAAAAAAAAAAAAAAGAAAGAAAAAAAGTGTTGCATGGGTACGTCAATTAAAAAAAGTACTTAAAGAAAATTAGCTGATTCATGCTACTTGATGTTTTACTTGATGTTTGTTCTGATAGATAGGACTAATTCTAGTTAAAATTATACTGTTCTGATACTACATTTTATAAGTGTTTACATGCTCATTTTAATTTCCTGCTAATTGCAATGATAGCACAATAATGAATTCTACCTATAAATTACATTGTCTACTATTAAAATACAGTTTCTTGGTTGTGACACTTTATGCTACTCCACAAAGAGGGAAAATACTTTTGTAAATGAGAGGAAGAACAGAATGGTGGTGGGTTTTTCTGACTGGTATTTAACATGTGGATAGATTCTTTATACATAGATAATATGCATCATGGGTGAGTCACCAAATTTTAATAAGAAAACCAATTATTTGTGTATATTTTGAAAGATGATGCCTCCTAATTTTATTCCTTGTTTTATCAGATAGAACATTTTGTTTAGTAAAATTTCAGAAGACAGATTCCTGCTTCCTGATTGGCATCAATTATCTTACAACACGCCCAACTTTTTTGGAAATGTGTGCCTGCCAACTCTTTATTTGAAGAGTTATTTGCTTGCTTTGGCAAAACTGACTCTTGATGAGTATTCCCCTCTTCTAGCATTTGCTACTCACTAAATTTTCCTCGTGTGTGCTGATGGTGGTAAAATCTCTTGTCATCTTTCTAATCTGTTTGGTAAACCTTATCTTTGATATTTCATTATGTAACCATGGGTTCTAAGTTCTCTCTTGACTCTTATCCTGCAGCTTTGTAGTTACAAGGGGAAATATGACAGTGAGAAAGGAAGAAAATCCACAGAGAGAGAAGAGACTGTGCACTAATCTTTTTCATTAAAACTTTTATAAACTATAAATAGCTCCTTCCACCTTTAGTCAAAGGAAATATCAAGAAGGCCTGTAGGGTAGCTCCCTATGGCTGTTTAAAAAGTGTTTGATTTTTATGGAATAGTGCAAAAGCAAATTGCAATGTCAATAGAAACAGGAATACTGGAGAAGAATTGATAGGAACTGATAAAATTAAGGAGTGACTGAGAAAATGAGTCTGACAGACCATGGCTGATACAGAAGAAAGTGCCAGGCTGATCTGAACCAAGAGAACCAAGACAAGTACAAGCCCTCCTGCAGAAGTACAGGACCCAGGATGGGAGTCTGTGGTTCCTAACAGCTTAGTGCCTGATCACACTTAAACATGCATTATGCTTATCACTGGATTGCAATAACGCTTGCTTTACTGAACACTATTCTAAGTAGTTTGTACATCATTTAGCCCCACAGCAACCCTCTTAGGTATAGGAACTATTCTAAGTATTCCCATAAGATTGGTACCTTGCCCAAGGCTTGGATCAGGAACACAGATTTGTCTGATCCTTGAGTTTACATTATTCTTAATCTAGCTGTTGCGCATCTGACTTTATGTTGAAGTTAGTGCCCCAGTGGACCTGTTTGTATGGCTTCATCTATGATGTTTTCTCTTTCCTCCTTATCAAACCCGTTTTAACCCTTAGAGTTCTGAGTTAAATAACCTTGGTGGGTGTGGCAGGAAATCTCTGAAACAAGGTGGATCCATGCTGCATTGTGATTCCTTGCATTCAGGTGGTCCTGCCAGGGCTGCAATTACTAGGTGCCCTTAGAAGGAATTAGTTATGATGGGGTCAGGCAGAAAGTACCTCTGTGTTTCATGTGAGCTGAATCTTCCCTAAATGATTAAGAGAAACAGTGGTTATTGAGGGAATCATGTGCTTCAGGGGAGGATTGATAAAACTAAGTTAATCTATTAGGCCTTTGTATTGTGATAAGTAAAACTTTACTTTCCCTAAATTAGAATAAATATTGGGGAGAGGAAGAGAGAGGTGTAAAGATGGCCTCCAAGTTCCTGGTGACCAGCTATTGTAACAGTCCCCAAAGCTATATTTTTCTTAACATAGGTGGAAAAAAAGTTTGGTTGTCTGTGTCCAGGGCAACTAGGAAAAAACACGTGTCTGTCACCAGGCTGGAGTGCAGTGGTGTGATCTTGGCTCACTGCCACCTCCGACTCCCTGGTTCAAGCGATTCTCCTGCCTTAGCCTCCTGAGTAGCTGGGATTTTAGGTATGTGCCACCATGCCCAGCTGATTTTTGTATTTTTAGTAGAGATGGGGTTTCACTATGTTGGCCAGGATGATCTCAACCTCTTGACCTCACGGTCCGGCCACTTCGGCCTCCCAAAGTGCTGGGATTACAGGCGTGAGCCACTGTGCCTGGCCCGATAAAACACATCTTTGAACCATATGTTCAAACTGTACTTGGAGTACTTAGCAGAGTACTTGGAGGCCCTGGAGTCCATCCAGATAATCTTCTACCAGAGGGGAGAAAAGAACCCTTATTCATAAAGGTTCAAATTGCAGAAATCGTTCAAATCTTCTAGGCTGTGCTCCTATGATATTACAAAAGTTCTTTTTTAAATTATCAAATTACATCCATATATAGATAATAACTCTGGTGCTAAGATTGATCATTGCCAGTCTGTGGATATACATGCATCTCCAACCCCCAGCATTTTACTTATTGAATTATCTGTGACTCTAGTATTCAGAATTTGATTACCTAAAGTGAAAATCTGCCTATTTTGCCTGATCTGTCATTCTGAGGCCTTCTCAACTTTAACTCCCGTGGTATTTTTCTCTTACCTTTTCTATGACAATTATTTTCATGTTATATTTATTTGTATAAGTATCTGTGAGAGCAGCAGTTGTGTCTCATTCATCTTTATACCTCCTATAGTGATTAATACAAAGCTCAATAAATGGCTGGTAAATAAATAGAACACAGAAAAAATCCTTTAGCCGTGAAATACAGAAAATGTAGTTTACTTTACAATGTCTTCTTAGCACTTTCTTTACATATTCCACAACTCCCTAGTGTACTTCTGTGGCTTTTTCCAAAATCCCCTCGATATTACTTCTTTAATTTTTAATAACCCTTTTTCCTTCATGGCCAGAAGCCTTTAAAGATCAGGATTGGTGCAACAAACCACTTTCAGTTTCATATTTTTTATGACATTTCTTAGCTACTTATGTGTGGCAGTATTTACCAACAATTTATAGGTGGTATCTATAAGGATAGTCAGTTTATTTCCCTTTAGGTACTGTGCCTAAAATTTGAGCATGTGTTACCACAGCAACTTGGATGTCTGGTTAAACTAATTGGTCAAAGCATTCAGGCTTCCTGCAAGTTCAGATAACTCATTAGTAGCTTATGTTTTATGGCTTTCCTCTATAAATTATAAGAATAAAAATGTTAATATAATAATACTCAATTTAGTAAAAATTTTTATATAGTTAAGTGTGTGAAGTAGCTTTGTAAAAACCTTGACTGCTATTAAACCCATCCTTTCCTACCATTGTATAAGTTAACATCTACCTTATATCTCCCTTTCCTAGAGTTTAAAACAAGACATCTATTAAGTTATTTATTCTACTTCTGGTGTTAGTGGTTCACAGTAGCTCCGTATCCTTTCTGTACATGTATCCCCATGTGTACCAGCACTCTTGATTATAAGGAGCTGAAAATCAACTTGAAGTGGCTAAAGAAAGAAATAGATTTATTGGGAGGAGAAGTATTGCAGGATAGAAACAAGAGCTGAACAACTGTGCTTTAGAAAGTCAGGCATCCAGCAGAGCTAGCACCTCAGCGGGTGCTACCTCCATGTTATCAGCGCTGTCTGTCTCTATGCTACCCTCATCTCTAATTTTACTACTTGATGGCTTTAGGATCTGAGTTGATCTTCTTTACAGGTTGAGAGACACTGCCACTGGCTGCCTCTAAGCGAATGCTTTCTCTGCTTTGCTACCATCAAGGGTGGAGGGGAGGGGTGCAACTGAGCTCTGGCTGAAAAAGTCCCAGGGAAGGATTACCTTAAGTTGGATTCCTTGTCTGTTCCTGGATAAGGTGCAGCCCTCCTTAGACTGCAGTGGATGGCGTGGGGTGGAAAAACCATTCCTCAGGAAGAGAGAAAAAATGCGCTGGCCATTCCAAACAATTCGATTCTACTTCTTTTTAAGAAGCAGGAACCTATCCTATTTTAATAACCACTCAGGGAAAGCATTCCACAAGGAATGGCAAAAAGGATTCAACTAATATTTGGGTGCTGCTGTTGTCACTATGTTACCAAATACAAAAGGGTTGCAGAGTAGGTTAAAGCATTTCAGAGTTGTTAATATCCTTGTGACTTATGCATGTTTGTAGTGAACCTGATTTCACTGTCACCCCAGTGATACTGAACTGTTAAATGATCATATGATGAATCTTCCTTAGCCAAAAGCCTTTTTTGGTTGTCTTTCTGTTGTTGAAGAGTGATGCACACATGGTTTTGGAATGATCTAAATTATATCAGTATTAGCTTGAAAAGGCAAATACTAAAACAATGCCGCAGGAAAGTCAATTAAATTGTATAGGGATACACATTTTAATTTCAGTTTTTAATGTCTTCAGTTGGTTATCCTTTATTTGTTCTAAGTATTTATTGTTGAATATCCAGCACTGTTAACCATTCTTTCCCAAGGGCCTGTTTCCTATTTTATTTCTTAGGTGTATGTAGAGTGAGACAAAAGAAGTATATTACTTAACAAATAGTTTTTATTTGAGTATTTTCAAGTATGTACTACATAAGTGGCAAAGGTTTTCTAGATTTAAAACTGTCAAATGTAGTTAAAAATTATTTCTGTATGTTTATTTGGCAGGCTCTTTTAAGAGGGTTTTCTTCCTTTTGAGATTTTCCTAATTTTTCAAACTAAGTGAAATTTTGGAAAGCTGGGACAAAGTCCCTAAAAGCAATAAAACTCACTTATAACCCCAAACTAGAAAATATGTTTTTTGTTGTTGTTGTGTTGTTGTTTTTTTTTTTCCTTTTCAGTGTTTATTCAAAAACTTGGGTAAGTTTTTACAAATGAGACTTAGCTTCTTAAGCAGTTTTTTGATAGTCATGGGATTGTAGCCTCTGTCCTCAATGGCATTTTGACACCAGGAAGAGAGAAAATCCTCACATCTTTTCTCAGTGCCGTTTGTCTTTCTTGTTGATGCTATCCCAAGGATTTTGTGTCTGCCATTGAGGTCTTATAATTTAATTCACATTTCTCGGATCATATTAGTGCTATACATTTGGAACTCTGTGATACTGTTATTTTGTGGATGTGGTCATAATAAAATCACTTTTACATCCGGATCTTCTCCATACTACACACTTGAGGCATGGCATCACATCAGAACTCCAGTTGTGTTTCTGCTTAGGGTGTAAAAATGAAAAACTGTGCCGTGCCCATGTGAATGCCCATGCATTTTAGATATCACCTGAATAAATAAGTAATAAATACATAAATGTGCATGTATATGTATGTAGAAACCATATGTATGGTTGGTATATAGAAAACCAGTATCTGTTTTAATGCAGATACAAGTCTTTTGAAACAAGTGTTTGTAATTGAGCTAATGGGGAAGCAAAAACTGAGATGCAGACAAATTATTATCCAGGGTAATTGAGGGCATACAACCAGGAAGCACAACATGTAGGGAGGAGGAAATTTATTTCATAAAAAGGAGTAGGCTGAGCCAGGAGCGGTGGTGCACACCTGTAATCCCAGCTCTTTGGGAGGCCAAGGAGGGTGGATCACTTGAGCCCAAGAGTTTGAGACCAACCTGGGCAACATGGCAAAATCCCGTCTCTACAAAAAATACAAAAATTAGCTGGGCATGGTGGCATGCACCTGTGGTTCCAGCTACTCAGCAGGCTGAGGTGCTGAGTGGGAGGATCACTTGAAACTGGGAGGTCCAGGCTGTGGTAACTCAATAATCGTGCCACTGTACTTCAGCCTGGGCAACAGTGTGAGACCCTGTCTCAAAAAGAAAGCAGTGCCCTGAAATCAGATTTTTTTGAAAGCCAGGCAAAAATAAGATTTTTTAAAAATGATAGTCTGCATCTACCAGTTTCTGTTATAGAGTCGTAATTGTCAACTTTCCACGCTGCTTCTTGACAGCCTTAACAATCTGAAGTTCCCTTGCTATAGCTCTAGCTTTGGATTTTAATTTCCAACTTAGATGAAGTTCATAACAAAACATTTTTTCACCTGGACATATTTTCTGTAGTTCATAAGGATCAGCACAGGATTTATCTTTAGCCGAGACATGTTATAGCATCCATTGTATGCAAAATTGTATCAGCAATGTAGGGAATGCAGAGATGAAGAAAATATGGCATGTATGTGTGTTTATTAGAATTGTTTTGTTTTTATTAGTGTTCTGGATGTGTAGGTTTTGAATGGTCTTCCTCAATATCATTTTCCACATAAGTCCTTTGGTTTTTAGGGTGTAATTTAACAGAATGTAAAGTTTTGCTGGGAACAGATTTATTGGGGTGTGATAGAATCACCTATGTTTATTGATAAAATTAGTTCTTTTTTTCCCCTACAGAATCAAGAAAACACTCAAAGTTGTATAATATTAGGAGGAAAATCTCAACATTGCCATGCAATGTCATGCATGACATATGGATAGGTTTGGTTTTGTGGTTAAGACATGGCTGTTAAACATTCAGTTTAACAGATTCCTCCAGAATTTCACGGTGTTTTGGGAAAGTATTTTAGATAAGTGACATTTCTTCAAATCTATGAGATTGTAAGTAATGAGTGACATCAGAAGAGAATTAAGTCATAAAGTTTTTAGGGTTCACAAAAAGGTTGGGATTTAAGCTTACTAAAACAAAATGAACATTTAAAAATCAATAACATGAAATTTTACCATAAAAATTTACAACGTAAAATAGATTACTAATATATTACTAAATATAATCTATTTTAAAAAAGAAAGAATTTGCTAGGGTTATATGGAATTATAATCATTTGAAAACCAACTTATTTTTGGAAATTTCTGTTTTCTTTATTACTTTTGAAAATAAATTTATAATTTTTTCCTTTCTTTTAGACTTAAAGTTTTAATGAAACTAATTCATAAAGTAGCTGATTATTATAGTTAGAGTCGTATATATAAAGTACTCTTTTCTTCCCTCATATTTAAAATTTTCTTAGTGTTTATTTTTCCTTGTTCTGTTAAAAAAAAGTGTTTTCCCTTCACAGGCTTTTGGTAGAAAAGGAAAAGATAAAGATAGAAGAAAAGTAATTCTCTATCCCTTTCTTCAATTCTTTTTTCCAGGTTTTAAAAAATTGTTTGTTTGGCCCCACCTGTCCTTCAGACCCTATTTATGTGAAGATCAGTCATCTGGCAGCCTCTTGTGTCTGAGATAGCTCCAGGAAGGCTGACATGAAACAAGGATTTCTGAGTACTGCAGAGCCTGTGGAGTAAGGCCTACATGTTTTCCACTCAGGAGAAAGTTCCTGGTTCTGCTTTGAACCCACCTGTTGACTTAAGCCGTTCACATACTCTTCTAATAAGCCTGATTATCTAGTTGCCCAATACGGGGATGGCTGAGGAAGCCTGTAGGAAGAAGACTGAGGAGAGTGTGGTGATATTAGAAGGAGGAGGCACATGTAGGGCCATAATAAGGCGATTTTGATGGTAAAAACAGAATGAATCATAAAAATGAAGCAGAAGAACACTTAGATGTCAGATTATTGCGATTAGGAGCCAGTTGGCCCTGTATACCCACTGTTAAACCCTGAGGGCTGCCGCTGATGTTTATAATTGGCCCCATCATCAGTTGAAGATTAGATTGTGTTTATTATAATCTGTTTTAAAAGTCAGGGAAGTGCATACTACTTTTTAGAATTTAAAAAAGTCTCATATAAAGGCAGGCATTTCAAGGGATCAATTTTTGTTTACTCACAAAAACGACCTAGTAGATGTTAGTTTTGTTTTTCTCTCTGTCCACTGAGATTGTCTTTACAAGCCTTTTTGTCTCTTCTCTTTGAAGCTGTAATTTTTATTTTAACCTCTACTGTTGTTCTTTTATGGTATAGTTTCAGACACATCTCAATGGCCTCTAATAAAGATATTCTTAACACCATAGATTGTGAATCCTGTATGACATAATGATTAATTTCCTGCAGCTTTGCCCTCTTGCTGCTCTGTTTACTTCTGCTTTATAGTCAGACTTGTTGTCTACATGCTTGTTGACGCTATTATTTTCCCCTACCCATTCCTGAAGCTCCCCATCCATTTCCACTCTACATATGTCCACAGAATTTGTTTGAACTTCTGTCATCAGCAACTCTTCTTACTATTTATTTATTCAGCAAGTACTGAGTGCTGTCCTAGGGGCTGGGGAAACAGGAGAACAAATGAGAAGTCCATGCTCTTGAGCAGTTTACATTCTAGTGGGGAAGGAAGACAAACAAAGTAAATTAATGAACAAAAACAGTGTAATGTGATAGGGGAGGGAGGAGCAACAGCAGAGGAAAGCCAGAGAAGGACTCTGAAGAGGCAATACCTGAGGTCCAACTGAGTAATGGGAACAAGTCAGCCAAGGGGTTATCTGGGAAGAACATTCTAGGCAGAGAGAACAGTAAACAGAAACATTCCTGAGGAACCAGCTTTGAGGAAAAGAAAAATTGTCCATTGTGACTGAACCATAGTTGGATGGGTGCTGTGCTCAGATCCCCTTGGTCAGTGGGTGCCTAGGGTGAACAGAAGTCCTTCCCATCCAGGTCTCAGTCAGTGACTGATCAGCCCAGGGATACAAAAGCCTGGCCCTTTTGCTTCAGAGGAGACTAATGCTGGGTGTAGTTTTTGTCTGAGGCCACATTCTTCCTTGGCTTTTCCCCTCCCTGTCCTGCCTCCTCATTTCTTTTCACTGAGAGCACGCCCCCAATAAATTATAAGATCCGGGCCCAGCTCTGTTTCTAGGAAACCCTGACCTAGGCATATAAGCAAACTTTTGATCTATCATCTGAGCTCCAGACCCTTAGACAGCTGCCTATGCAACATGTCCACTTGGATGTTCAGAGATACCTAAAACTCAATGTGTAAAAAATTGAATTTATGATAGTTTCCTCTTTTCCTCAAGCTTGTATTCTTCCTGTGTTCACTCGTTTACTTTATGAACCAGCCTTTTACCTAGATATACTAGAGAATTCAGTATAGATTTTCCCTTTCCATTAGACTTCATGTCCAGTCACTCAGCAGGTAACTCATGGTGAATGCCTCTTACCTCTGTTGTTTTTCCACCCACGTTTTCATGGCTTTAGTTCAGGGCCTTGTCTGAAACACTAGCTTAGCTTCCCAAGTGGCCTCCCCACTTCCCTTCCTTCACCTCTCCAATCCATTTCTACACCATTACCCTGTCGTAAAATGAAAAATCTCATCCAGCCACTGTTCTGCCTCTAGTCCTGTAGGGCTTTTCTATTGGATTAAATGGCAACTTCCTGTAGGATAAAATTCCCAGCTCTTTAGCATGGCTTACAGGGCCGTTTCTGCCCTGGCATTGAGCCACCTTTCTTCTGAGCCTTCACAGTGGTGACCACTGTGAGTATGGCTTGGTTATTTCCTCATACAGCTTCCAGTTTCAGGCTTCATGCTAGTCCCCAAATGTCCTTCTTCTCCTGGGTAGTACTGGAAGCTTCAGCTTTACATTACCTCCTCTGTGAAGTCTTTTTTGAGCCACCTAAGGAATATTATTTATACTGACTAGAGCATTCCCAAAATACTCATTTCAGTGTATTATAATCACTTGCTTTATTTCTAATCACTTTAAGGCATTCATTGAATGCAGAGAACATGGCTCTTCACATTGCTGGGCAAATGAGCACGTTTGCTGAATGAATAGATGAAAGATTAAAGGAGAAATGTTACTGTGTTTGTTGGTTTTTATACAAGATATCTTAGTGAACACAAACATTGTACGAATAATAGGGGAAAGGGGATTGCCTAAGAAGAACTTTTAGCCCTAAAATATGGAGTTGGGAAATTCCTTAATTTTTTTAATGTTAATTTAATATTTGCTAGATGCCTAGCATTGTATTATGTGGTATTTAAGTAAATTTTGAAAAATGCAATTGGTGTGATTTATCAAGGGCCTTAAAATGGGGAAAATGCCAACAGTACAAGAGAGTTTTATGAGGTGGCGTATGATTAAATCTTGAATGACTCAAATAAGAAGTGCTGTTGGTTCTGGAAAAGGTGTCTTTGTGGGCTGGAGGGATAACCAATCACAAAAAAACCTCAGGTTCTTGAAAGACCTGTTGAAGTCTGTTCTGCAGAAATGATGCTCATGTAATTCAGTAGTTTTCAGATATTAAGGAGATAGCTTTCTCTTTTGGCTTTGTTGAAGATGAAAGTATGTAATATTTGTATTTGAACAATAACTTTTTAAAAAGATTTTACATGAGCTTTTGTGTTGCAAGAAAACAAAGTTGAATATCTTCACAGTGTCATTCAAAATGATGAAGGTGAAGATGGTTTGCAAGTGGGAGAAAGAAGAGATGATTCATTTAAACCAATTAGGATGTGAAGGGAAAACACTTTGCCTGAGGTTTCTCATCATCATTGTATACCCTAGTTTGGGGAGCTTTGGGAATATCGACCACTTATCACTGACACAGTAGTTACCTCCTCTTGTACTTTAATTTTTAAAATAAGTGAATATTTACAAGGTTAGATTTCATGCCTTTTTTATTTCTTGCCTAAGGTATTTCTCAGTTGTATTGTTGTATCTTAATCTAATTTGTGTCCTTTCGTGATTCTGTGTACCGAGGACAGGAACTCCTTTAAAAAAGAATGGATCAACCACTCTCCTGTAGGGGTCGCTATGAGAGTAGCAGTCTCGCATCCTTCCTTTGCCGCCTAGCACCTTGTGGCATGACTTGGCACAATTTGCCTAAGGATTGTGAGATCTGGCTTGTTTTGGTATTTTATTTTTCAGAGTGGTATGAGCTCTAAGTCCACCAAAAATTCTGCAAGCTCGTAACTATGCATTCTTTTACTTTGGTTCTGTGTATGCTGCACCTGTGCATTTTTTTTTAACCATGTATTTGGTGCATGGTTATTTTAGAGTTCTCATCATGCTCCATTTGCATATGACAAATATATACACGTAGACACCATTTTAGCAGCTTTTGCAGCATGCATGATGGTGGCTGAAACTTGGCCTTCTATAGGATCCCAGATTATTATTTAATGGGGTTGTCACTCAGGACACTTACTGGCTTTCTCCAGTGCTCTTAAAAAATTGAATTGAGCATGATGAGGTGCATCCCCTTGATTAAATGTTTTTCCTCCTATGCAATCACCATTAGCTGTTTGGCTCCCGTTCTGTATTCTTTTGAAGCAGCCCTGCATTGCAAATCAATATCTTTCTGAAAAGACAGTGTGTTGTGAATTGCCTGGACAGCATATGCACGGTTACTTTGGCTGCAGTGCTGCTGCAGAGCCCGGTTACTCTGCCTTCCTGGGAACTCCACAGGCAAGTCCATCGTGTTTGCAAAAAAAAAATTAGATTTTTTGGAGAAAATAATTGAGCCGTTAAAGCTATTGATACTGAATGTTAGCATGTCCTTTGAGTTCTTCTCAACAGTTTTTGGTCTTATTCCACTGAGATTAGCTTCTCTGAGGAGATTTCTGGTTTTTTTCTTTCTTTTTTTTTTTTTTTTGCTTGCTTATGCATCCCCCTCTCTTGGTTGTAGTACGGCCGTACCATTTCAGCTTGCTAGTGCAGAAAGATGTGAATTCAGTTGCTGTATGAGCCTGGCCTGGTGCAAACACATTGCTAGAGACATGTTAAAGAGTTCCAGGTGAATCAAGTCTGAGGGAGACAACAACAAAACGGTAAGACAGAGCATGCTTAAAATTACAGCAGGGGTTTTAATTTGGAGCATCTCGGCAAGTCTGAATCCTGACTCACTCATTTACAACTTAAAAAGGATTCATTTTATGCATGTCATTTTACTCACTTCCTTCTATTTAACTGCCAGAAACATCACAGATTGATAAAGGGGGTGTTTAAATTAGGGACTGACTGGAGGTTACTCATGGGAGAGTCTTTTGAGGCTCCCAAGGCTACTGCTCGTAGTTTGTAAACACCAGTAGCAGTGATAAGATGGGGAAAAGGTTTAACGACTGCTTCTTTGCCATATCTGAGTCTTATTCCTTCTGAAACTAGTCTTTATTTATTATAGCTGAACGAGATCTTACAGATTGTTTTTGCCTGGCTGTGCTTGGCTGAATGCCCTCTGAGTCAAGCAAGTGAAGGACGAGAGACTACTTTTTCCATTTGAGTAAACTGATGTCCATGAATTTAGCTGGATTGGATCTGAGTAGAAATAAATATCTCTAATATATTAGGGACCTGGGGCTTCCTCCCTGCTCATCCTACTTCCTTCCCTTTTGGATCACAGAAATACACCTGCTTTAAGTGTGTACTGCTGAGCAGAGGTCAGTGTGCTGGTATTTTGCATCATTACACCTGTAGTGGTTATGCTTTTATGTACAGAAGTGATAATTCTTCGTGCAGTTCTGCTTGAAGTGCCGGCTCTAATAGTAGACTATTAGCATTTTGGATGCTAATGGAGAACCCCTGCATTCATGAAGGACCGTGGTAGCAGACAGCCTACTCCAATGAGGCTTACCTGCTTGTAAAGCAGATAAAATTGAGAGAGAGGAATGTAAACCTTGACGTCTTCAGAGACTGAATTTTTGTTTCCTTTGTTAATTGTCACACAGTTGACATATCTGATGTGGCGGGGGTTTGAACTTGAAGGACATGTTTTAATAGTGTTCAAAGTGAGACTAATAACATTACTTAGTCCTAGTGACTTTATATGGATCCACCTATTATTATATAGGTGCTGAATGTTAAGGATGTGAGCATTTGATTTTTTGCTTTAAAAATATTCCACTTGTGTATAGTTTAATTAACTTAGTACTTTATGTAAAATGTAAATGTGTAGATGGTGAATGTTAAGAAAATCATCAGTAACTTGCATGTTGGCTATTATACAGAACTGGCATGTAGCCAGTTCTGTATAATTTTGTGACATAAGTAAATTTAAGAAAGATCACCTGATTAGTTGATAGGCTAATTGAGAGAAATATTGGTAACTGCTGTGGTTCACTACGAGTAAATTTCTTTAATGGTGCAGTGCTTCTGTATTCACTCAACTATTTACTGTTGAGGTTGGACATTGATTATTGGGAGTGAATATTTGGATTTTCTTCCAAAGATGGATCAAATTTACCTCTCTTTTTTTTTAAACTTTTTTTTTCTGTTTAGAAGATGTTGCGCCCTGTGTTTACTGTTTCTTTTTCTGAGAATAATGTATTTTAGCTATTTATATTTTTACCTTTACTTTGTGTGAGTTGTGAGGATTTTTTTTTTCATCATGTGACAGAAGGAATTGTGATTTTTAAAAAGAGCAATAATGTGACTGATTTTACAATCATACGATATGATATTTCTCTCATTCTGCAAATATTGATTAGCCACCTACTATGTGTAAAACATTGTAAGACCTGCTATAAAGGAAGTATGGATGAAACAGTACATTTTCCTGAAGAAGCTTAGATATAGTTGTGTTGGTATTTTCCCCTGGAATATGCCCCATTATACTTTCTCATGGATAGTCAGTTTGGTGCTTTTTAATCCTCTCCTTTTAAAAAAGCATTTTTTTGTTAAACATTTATGGAGTCTGTTGTGTAATAGTGGTGAGTAAAACAAATCTGGTCCTGGTTCTTATGGAACTTATAGTCTACTACTTTTTTTTTTTTTTCAATTGAGCCGAGGATCTCACTATGTTGGCCAGGTTTGTCTTGAGCTCCTGGACTCATGTGACCCTACTGCTTTGGCCTTCCAAAGTACTGGGATTACAGGCATTAGTGACTGCACCCAGCTACAGTCTACTTTTAAAAATATTTCAAAGAGAAAATATGTGGAAAGTTTTTTTTTTTTTTTCATTTTGGTAGTTATGAAGGAGATACTGTATGCTTTGATATTTTTTATTGTGGTAAAATATATATAACACAAATCTTGACATTATTACCATTTTAAGTTTATAATTCAGTGGCATTAAATATATTCACAGTGTTTTCAACCATCACCACTATCCATTTCCAGAACTTTTTCATCAACCCAAACAGAATCCCTACCCTGCTCTCATTAAATAGTAACTCCCCATTCCCCTTCCCCCTGCCCCTGGTAATCTTATTCTACTTTCTGTGTCTGTGAGTTTGGCATTCTAGGTACCTCATAGTATATTAAATTGAATCATATGTATTTTTTCTTTTGTCTCTGCCGTGTTTTAGCATGTTTTCAAGGTTCATCCATGTTGTATCATGTATCAGAATTTCATTCCTTCTTAATGCATTCCTTGATTTTTATATGGGATCGACAGCAGTTTTTCCTCATATGGTGACATGAATCAAGTTCCTGTATGGACATCATAATAGATACTTTAGATATACTAAAATAGCCTATGGGAAAGGGCAAGGAATAAGGAATAGAAATGCACTGAGAGAAAGAGTTATGGATATATTATATTATATATTATTTTCATATATTTATCTATGGATGTATTATAATTGAGATGCTAAGATTTTCACATCAATTCTTTGCTGATAGCAGCAATCAGCTGAAATAATTGGAAGCTGGGCCATGGCTTTTGTCATTATTAACATTTGAATTTCACCCACTGTACTTGCATCTCCTTTCTCTATTTTACTCCATAAGCAAAGACTGATCATGTTGAGGTCTTCTTACAGAGTCAGAGACTCTTAGAGCTGGCAGGTACTTTAGAAATTGTGTTATTTAATTGGTTCATTATCATTCATTAGCCAACGTGAGAGGGAAACTCAGTCTCCTCCTGCCCGCTGTAGGCCTTCTTTCACTCCCCACCCCTGTTTTCAGTGGAAACAACCAGAAAACCCCGAGTATCCTCTGAGTTTGGCAGAAATAGTAGAGGGTGTAAATTTGATGCCGTATTAAGAAGTTTTCTGTTGGATGAGGTAAGCCTAGCTTCATCAATACAGCTTTCTGTTTCTCAGATTTCTTCCTGATACTGCTTCCATAAATCCAGGTGGTTTTTCTGAGGGGACCCATTTTAGAAAGCCAAGTTAAGGCCTCAATGCTGTTCATTTATTTTCTATCGACAATTTTGACAGTTCTTACACTGAGTCAGTCAGCAGTTTATATCCATGCTTTTAACTCACTATCCAGGGGACCCAACCATTTATAGAAGAGGAAGATTCAACATAGCAATATCCAATACCTGAGTCTTCCTGACTAAGCCTGCTCCTTCTTAATGGGTCTTGCTTTCTGTCCCCCTAACTGTTTTTCTGTCCCCCTAACTGTTTTTCTGTTCTGGCCTGACTCTTATTATAAGACTAATTCAGAATCAGATTAATCAAATGCATGTTAAATTTGAGTGATAGGTTTGTGGGGAGAGAGGGAAGATGGGCCAGAAAACCTTAAACCAGTGAGCAGTTATTTTGCACAGCTTTGGAAGTACTTTTTTTTTTTCTTTTCATCAGGAGAGATAAGAGAGAATGGAGAGAAATGGAGAGAATTATAGATAAAGTTGTTTTTTGTTAACTTCTCTCAGGATGTAAGTCCCAGGGGACATGTACGAAAGACAATACAGTGGTCAAGAGCTTGAGCTTTGTATTCAGAGTCCTGTAATCAATCCCATCTCCTGTGTTTATTTTCTGTGTGGCCTTGGACATGTTACTTAATTCATGTGTGCCTCAATGTAACCATCTGCAAAACTGAGATAATACCAGTCACCTTTCTTATGAGGTTGTTGTAGAGATTAATTGGGAAGCTATTTTTAAAGCATTTTTATAGTAATTTATATAATAAGAGCTCAACAAAAGTTAGCCATCATCATCATTGTCATCTCATCTAGAAATCCTTGATTTCCATCTCTTTTCTATCAGCTGCATTATATCTTGCCCAAGATCCTTCTGTAGTTTGACTATAGAGCATATGTAATTATTTCTTAGTGTTATTGAGTCTGAGTGGGTAAAAGGAGGATGTAATAGAAAGCTCCAATATCCTATTTATCATCTGGCAGACTTTGGAAGGGTAAATGTTCTTTAGACTTAACTTTTTGGCCCAGTTGATATACTTCCTCAGGTAAATGAAATCTTGCTAAAAATACAAAGTTGACAGTGAAACACTTCTGGAAGCACTGGGGTTTGTTTTCAGGTGACAGACAAACAGCAGGATGTGTGTATCCCACTGCTTTGCTCTGTTCACCTTGCATCTCTCAGGCAGGATTTGGTATTGACTTTTCTCAGCTACAGGAAAGGTTTACAGAACTGGTCTTCATGAAATCAGTTAGGAGTGTTATTAATGGATTACTGTCAAATTTATTATTGCTGAAATTTTGGCTCTTTATAATAGATGAATCAATTGTTAAAGCAACATTGAAAGATAATTCCATTTTCTCCTCAAAGGTTCATTGTTCCCAGTGTTTCTCTTCATAAGCTCTGTGTGGTTAGTGACCCATATATGATTCTCTGAAAATGTTAAGAGCTTCAAAAGTCAATTCTATATTGAGTGATGCCCTATATTTTCCTGAACTCTTTGATGGAGTTTGCATCTAGATTTATTTTATAAGAAGAAAAACATTAAACTTTTAAACTTTATAACATCACTCTTGACATCAGCCACTTAATTATTACCCAAGCACTAATAATACATTTACATTTTATTAAAAAGATGACTATTGTAGATTTGGAGATGTATGTTGTATTTATATAGCCATCTGTTTCAGAGTAAGAAGATAGTACACAATTTTATTTCTCCTTTAGGGAAGGAATTTAAAAATATTTATAATCTTTATTTTTAAATGCTGTTCATATGGTTACTGGGGGAAAGAATTCAGATCCTAAAGGATCAGTCATATCTCCAGTAGTGTTTTCTCTTCAGTTTTCATGTTTTAATGTTATTGCACCTTCTGGATGCTGTATCTTACATGAGGGACAGAATAGTGAGATACAGATATTTGAAAGGTATAGACATGAAGGAAGAACTGGCCTGGTTTAGTACAAAGAAGCCAGGGATGGTTTAGTGAAACTCAAAAGTGAAACCAAACAGAATTCAGAAGGCGCTTGAGACTGTCTTTTGCACGGCCTTTGAGACAAGTGAGCTTCTGCAGTCCCTGTGATGTTTAAAAATACCCCTCAAACATTACGCATATGTGTGTATAGGTAGAAAGCGTCCTGGACCATATTATTGATTTCAAGTCTATGAATCTGAGATCAGCCTCTTCTGTTTATTAGTGGTTAGTGCTTCTGACATGGTAGACATTTTTAGTTTTTAAATCAGTGTAGTTAACAGTCAGTCCCCTTCGCCAGCTTAGTTCATACTGCTGTATGTTGTGGAGTCCTTTGGAAATGCACTCTGTTTTCCCCTTCTCAGGTAGAACCCAAGGCAAAACCTAAAAAAGAAAAGCTATATTTAAACCTGTAAATCCTGTGGGAGAGGGAGAAAAAGTTTTTATTTGCAGGAATAGACCTTTTTTTTTTTTTCCTAGAATAAGAGCTTTAAGGGAATAGTGTCTTGATGAAGAAACTAATTAGCCATGCAGTGTGAGCCACTTTGTGTAGCTTGATTTTTCTATTTTGTAGAGAATAGGTATTCCATTTCCCCAGTGCAGCTATGGGAATTTTGTAGATTGGAAAACGCTGTGCTTTGTAGAATCTCAAAACAAAGTCACCCGCTTGCTGTGCTTGGAGCTTCTCATCTCTTGTGTCCCATTTCTGAGCCCTTTGGCTATAAATGTTTTGTTGAGGGGTGGGGGGAATATAGATATCAATTTTAATATTTCACCTCTTAACACATATCATTTGGTCATATGATATGAATTCTGCACTCCTGACTCTTTTTTCCATGATGGCATTTTAACCAGCTTGTAATTGTGGATGTCAACTGCAAGTCAGAAAATGTATATACCTTCTTCTTTCTCTTGTTGACCTTTTTGGGATATTTAATGTTTTTAGTGGAAACAGTGTCTGAAAGACATCTTATCTGGCTTTCCACATAATCAGAGTAGGATTTAACTGGAGTGGGAAATGTTCAGTTATGCCATTTGGGCTAAAGACTCCCCCTCACACCCACACCAAAGGAGGACCTGTTTTAGGATACATGGTACACTTCACAAATTTAAGTTCCTTTTCAAATTTCTTTTCTAGATCCTGAGGTGACTTCCTTCTAAGTTTTTCCTCCAAAGCTACCAAATAAACCCTAGTAAGTAGTAAGCAAAGCAAGATTCTGAGTTCAATTCTACTTAGGATAATTTTGTAGTAATTGTTTTTATAGATGTGATGGCCAGCAGCAAGACAGTGTTCCTATATTAGAGACACATACATCTACAAATTTCTATGCAGGAAGTAATGTCATATATGCTGCTATAACCGATGTATATTCTTTCTTCTCTAGTCATCATTCATTCCAATCCCATGGTTGTTTAAATTCATAAACATATTAGATGTATATTATTGCATATTTTATTTCAGAGCTGAAAATATATTGAGTTATCTGATAACTACCGTGAACTTTTGCAATAAGTTTGAGTAACATATGTTACCGAAGGAGTAGTGAAATTTTTATCACTCATTGTACACAGAGACTGAAACAAATTTTCCCTCTAAATTTGCCGTCTCTCACAATCACAATCTCTTATTGGACCATAACAGCAGAATATATCATTACATGGTTTAGTGCACCATGTCTCAAACTTCAAGGTGCACACAGATCACCCAGGGATCTTGTTAAAATTCAGGTTCTGACTTGGTAGAACTGCAGTGGGTCTGAGATCCCAGTGATTCCAGTGCTGCCAGTCTGCAAGCAACAAGGGGTTAACTTTTCCAGATGAAATTTTGGTCCACAAAGCTAACTACATTCTGAAAAACTTATACAGATAACTAACAATAGGGCTGGTAATTCTGTCCTTGCTATGAGTGCTCTTTAAAACCTTACGTTAAATTTATCATTATGATTTGGACAAAATGAAGAACCTAGAAGTCAGGAAGTATAGGCATCTACCTATATGAGCCTATAAACAAAACTGTATCTCATCTGAAATGTGTAATTATCACAGAAGAGAAAGCGACTAAATAAAATTATTTTAGCAACATATACCAAAGCTTAAGCTTCTGGAAAGACTACCTAATATTCCATAATAGGATTAGCAAAACAGTTATCAAGCCTATTAATGGCAAGCATTGAAGTCCAGTAAGGGATGTAACAAAACTACAGTCACTGAAGCAGCATAAAGGTCACTGAAGCAGCATAAAGGAATGTGGTGTCCTCAAGAGTCCTCCATTCAGCTGTGTCCACTAGCTGATGAATTCAGGATTTAAGTGAAATTGGGTCAGATGCCAAAGAAACCATGTAGTAGGAAAATAAGCATTTTAAAACTAAATCGCAATGTTAGATATTGAATTCTGATGAATGGAAACATCTGGTGAAGTGTTTTCATGACTGGAAAATATCTCAACTCAGAAGGTACCTTGTTTTTAATGTAGTTTCTCAGGACTAATTTTTTTTAATGGCCTATTTTTAGTTAAAGGGGAAAGCTTATAATTAGTAAAACAATCCATCATTGAGTAAATATTAACAGAACTATTTCATGCCCAGTCTTTTGTGCTTTGGGAACACTAAAAAAATAGAAGATACGGTTTGTTTGCTCAAGGTGTTTACACTCTGGTCATGGAAATACAAACACGTGAGAAACAGTGCTCAGCAAAGACAGAGCTCCCCCCACCCCACCAAAATAAACCAAACACTTGAAAACAAATTCTACAGTAGCTTATATAAGAATATATGATAACATATATTTCAGTAACAAATTATGAAGTACAATCTAAAAATGATGTAGTTGGTAGTGAGGGCATTTTTGGTTGTGACAGTGACAATGATATAAGGGCAGGACTAGCATTTAGTAGACAGAACCATGGTTGCCAGATGCTCTACAGTGTGTACTGCTGTGCGCAAATGCTGCACCCAAATAATTTTCAGCCAAAATGCCCAGGATGCCACCACTGAGAAACAGTGCCAGGATGTCAGAGTTAAGGAAAATCTGAAAAGACTGGAGACATTAAGAGAAGTGTATTCATGGTATGTACCTGTCTTTGTCCTTTCTAAATCCTAAAATTCTAAGGGAAAGTGGAACACAAAGGAAGCACAAAGAAGTGAATTTACGTGTGAGACTTTACTGGTTGACCTATCTAAAATTATTTACCAGCTGCAAACTGCTGCCTAGAGTTCATAGTAGAACATTAGAGCTAAAACAGATCTGTATCATTTTACAGATGAGAAGACTGAGATCTGGGGAATTTAAGTGGCTTGTCTTGAGGCACTTAGTTCTGACTTCTATGGGCAGTATGCTTGCATGTATATTAGGTAATGTTCTGAAGGTGACTTTAGGCAAGATCTTGGTTCTTATAAAACAAAGCTGTAAGTAAAAAACACATTCTTGCATATATCCTTCTATATGTATACATATCTTTGCTCTATGTAGCCACTCTTACTGCCATCTCTGTGTATACACACATACACACACATACTATTAGGGAGAAAATGGAGAAGACAGCAAGCAAAGAGAGGAAAGCATACTTTTAGATTTGACAGATTTAAGTTATAGATGAAGGCAGTTATCATTGGTTATGATTCTAGTGGCAATGATTCTGATTCTTCCTACCTCTCTCTTCTACCCAAAACTCTTGCACATCTGTCCTTAATAGCTGAAATTACTTTTATAAGGGAGGAAACTTCTTGTTCTGTAATGCTTAAAGTTCAGATAATTCTGGGAGAGGTAGTACTACGATTTAAGTGCTCAAAAACTTATAAATAACTGATGATTTTTTTATATTGGGAGCAGATTTTGAGTAGGATAAAGCCATAGGCCCTCCTGGGGTATTGGACAGAGGGAAAAAAACAAATGAAAGAGGTTGTCAAGATTTTTGCTTATTTCATAGTTTTGCATTGGACCTGTGATGGATATTCCTTTCATGAACATCAAAAGAGCATGACCTAGCTATAGCCTGATGCATGATACATATTTGCTGTGGGTTAACCTGGAGTCTTCTAAACCAATTCTTTTCCAGTGTCTGCCTTCAACTAAGAGTGTGGAGTGAAGTAGTAGAGAAGATCACACTCTGAACCCAGTAAAATGCTGATCACCAGAAAATGGGTGATTCAAAGGGACAATTTTCAGCCCGAATGAATTCACTTGAAATGAATGCCAGCCTTAACCGAATTAAGTTGTGCTCTTTCAAATCCACTGCTGTGAGTTCAGTAGACAGTTGTCTGGATTTTAGATAGCTCTAAGCTAGAATCGTAGGTCAAACTGTGACTTTTGGAGCCTCATACACTGTTTAAATTTCTAACAATTTTTACCCGGTTTTGAGTTTGCCAGCAAATGAACAAGTTCCTGTTAATAATGAGAAGACCAAATTAATTGCTTCAGATGAATATCCATATGTGTGAGTGCATCTCAAAGCAAGTTTGAAATTCTAGCTTCTATTGAATTTACTGGAAAAAAAAGGTTATTTTGGTATTTGTGATGATTTCTTCTTTTTATCTGTTTTCGAATACCAGGAGACATCCCTGCTTATGTGATTTTTGTTACTTCAGTTTCTAAATGGAACAAGTAGTATGAAAAAGTACAGTCATGGAGAAAACTATTCTTAGTTCTCATTGATATTAGAATGTCTTGTTTTCACACGATACTGACAGCATAGCTGTCTACTGGAATTTGCCTTGGGCAGAGGTGCTAAAGATATTTTCTTCTGGACCCATGATTTGAGAAAACCGTTTTTAACCTGTGGAAGTTCCTTATTTTCCACGAGTTAATGAACAAATCTTTACTGGACTCTTCAAGAGGAGATTTGAAGGGAAAAGTACTTTAGGGGGCTATAAAATGAATATAAGACAGTCCTTGCCCTGTGGAAGAGATAATCAGGTTGTTAACATTAAAGTATCACAAGAAGAATAATTACAGTCTAAGGTATGCAAAATATTGGAGCAGATTGAATTCACTGAAGTGAATTCTTAATAAAGGATTGGTCTGTGGGTGGGATTTAATCAACAAGTGCATCTAGGCAAAGGCAATTTTGGAGACAAGTCATGGCTTGGTGTGAGGAAGGTTTTCAGGCTGAGGGCAGTAAGAAAGCATGTGTGAAGGACAGTGAAGCTGATGGACAGTGTGTAGAATGTCTGAGGGTCTCCTGTATCCAGAATGTTCACAGCTCATGGCCTTTGTATTTGGCCAAGTGCCCACATCTTTAAGAATATATGTAGCGAAGAAATGTAATTTTGAAAACCAATTTGTTTCTATTTAAGCATTGATTACTGACCTAATTAAATTCCCTTAATGTCATATACTAATTTAGTGTGACTGATTATTTTGCCATATTCTAGATACTTTTAAACAAAGAAGACAAACATAAATGTAATTATTGCAAATTATTAATATATTACTATACTTATCAACAGTGTGGGTTTATGCAATCTTATTATTATTTCTCTATTCTTTTTTATACCTTTCTAGGGTTATAGATCTACTTATTTAGATTTCTTCCAGGGAGTTCAGTAATAATATTTTTTGTGTCTTTTTGGGATTTTGTAATCTTTACGGGACCACAAGTAAAAGAATTCCTTGTCAGAACAGCCACGGTTACAGGATCTGAGTTATTGACTGTTGGGGTCCTGGATGCTTTTTTCAAGTCGGAGATTCACATCTGAGTCATGGGTTGGCAGTCAAGCTGAGTTTTCTTTTTAAGGGTTAAATTTCATATGTGTTATTAAAATTTAACTTCCTTAAAAAAATGCTTTCCACACTGGTTCACATAGGTTTTCTTTTTAATCTTGTTTCTTTCCACCAGATGTGTACTTTGTAATATGTTGCTTAGGCAACATCATCTGCCCTTTAGCCTGTTGCATTACATCCACCCACCTGGTCTGCTGTCATTGAAACATGCTGTGTTGCTTTTCTTTCTACTCTCATGCTTCTTGGACCCTCCCCACAGGCCCTGATCATTCATTCCTGTCCTTGATACAGTTCCTTGGTACTTTTTTTCTAGCACTTCTTGGCTTACTCACAGTTCTGTGTCTTAAAATCAACCGTATAGTATTATATTCATACTTCTTTTATATTATAGCTGCCATTTGGCCTGTATAGTAACTTTTCTCTTTTGAAATCATAATGAACTCATGGTCTTTCAACAACTCAGCTTGTTCTATTTAACCATACTTTTATTTTTCCTTTTGATGCTCGAATAAATAATCACAGTTTGATTGGTGGGAGCTCCTTTAGGCAGATTCCTTTGTCCTTCTAGCACGATCCCTGACATTTTTGAAAGGATGCTAGTTTTCTGGTAACAGCTGGATGTTTCCTGGCTCTTTCACACTTCCTGCACTGTGAACTGGAATCTATTACTTTCCAAAGATTTCTTCCTTTCCTTAATGGAGAACTGGAACATAGGCCAAAATCTGGGCACTAGGGGTGCGCATGAAAGTTAGTAGTGGATAAAAGGGCTACTGTTTGGTGGTTGGAAGAATCTGTGTTTTTGAGGTTTGGGTTCTTAGTGATTTTTTTCCAATTTGACATTCCATGCTTTTGAGTTTTTTAATATATGAGGTTTTATCTTTTACTAAGACCTTTTACTGCACTGACCATAAGCATTTTGCTGTGGGCAGAAAGACAGATTCTATTTGGGGTGGGAAGCATTTATTCAGATTGCTGACAAGTTAATATAAGCATTCAACTGAAGACTTGTACGTGGGGGAGTAGCGCCAGTGTGTACTGTGTCCTCCAGAGCCCTCTTTCATTGCTAAGACCCAGGCTGCTTGCTTTTCTCTTCATGCACCCTGGATACTTAAATAATTTTATTCTAAGAGCTCTCCTACCGTCCCCTCTTCTCCCCTCTTACCCCTCTTCTCCCTTCTCCCCTCTTACCCTTCTTCCCCCTTTTCCATTTTCTCTTTCCCTCCCCCGCCCCCCCTTTCCCCTTTCCCTTTTCCCTTTTCCCTTTTTGAGATAGGGTCTCACTATGTTGCCCAGGCTGGAGTACATGGAGTATAGTGGCACGGACTCTGCAGCTCACTGCAGCTTTGCCCTCCCTGGCTCAAGAGATCTGCCCACCTCAGCCTCCTGAGTAGATGGGACTACAGGTGTGCACCACCACACCTGGCTAATTTTTGTATTTGTTTTGTAGAGACAGGATTTTTCCATGTTACCCAGGTTGGTCTCGAACTCCTGAGCTCAAATGATCCACCTGCCACAGCTTCCCAAAGGCTGGGACTACAGGTGTGCGTCACCATGCCCAGCTAAGTTGATTGTTTTCTACTTTTATTTGGTAATTTGCTAGTAGTTAGCAAAAATGATAAACGTGAAATGTTTAAGAATATTTATGGGAAATATTTTAAGTTGAGAACCTTGTTAAATTTTTTTTTCTCAAAAATTAGGGAAAGGCTGCCACTCTTCTGTCTTAATGATAGAATACTTTGGAGATGTTGGTTTTTCACAGGTGCATAGTTTCCACTGATTTTTATAATTATCAAGTGTGCCATAGTCAGATCCATTAAATGAGAGGCTACCTGACTCAAAGTATGTATTGTAAGGCCATTAAGGCATGAAGATGGAGAGAAAGCTGTACTTGCAGTAGATTCTGTAACAGTTTCTCTTGCTTAAATTGTATAGGCTCAGAATTTCTAATTGGAGTTCCTCTGTTTCCTGAAGGCAACAAATGACTTTTTTTGCTTTATTGTATTTTCTAGAACTTAAAATACAATGTTAAATCAAAGTGGTGAAAGTGGATATCCTTGAATTTTTCCTATTTTTAGGTGAAAAGCATGTAGTTTCTCAGCATTAAGTATGATGTTATGTGTAATTTTTTGGTAGATGCTCTCTATCAGATTGAGGAAGTTTTACTCTGTTTTTAGTTGATTGAGAGTTTTTATCGTGAATGGATGCTGAATTTATCAAATGCTTTTTCTGAGTCTATTGAGATGATCATATGATTTTTAAAAAACTGTGTATTAATTGCTTTATAACAAATTATCCCATAACTTAACATCTTAAAACAACATACATTTTAAAAAAATCTTAGTTCCTATGAGTCTCTTGCAGATGATCCTTAGGTGGGTCAGGGTCTGTTATGAGAGTCCAGTCAAACAGGAAGCTGGAACTGTGGTTGGCCCTGAAAACTTGACTCACAAGGTTGTTTCCAAGCCCTAGTCTTTCTGCACATGTGCCTCTCCACAGGGCTGCCTCATGGCATGGCAGCCGGCTTTCCCCAGGTCTGGTGATCTAAGAGGGAATACTCAAGGCAGAGAGAACACCAAAATAGAAGAAACATTGTTCTTATAATGTTTTCTCAGAAGCAGTATCCTATGATTTTTGCCATATTATATTTATGGGATACAAGTCAACAAATGCAGCCCACATTCAAGAGCTGGGTATTACATAAGAGTGTGAATACTTAGAAGTGGGTGTTACTGGGAGCCATGTTAGAGACTGCCTACCACTGTATTTTAAAATGGTGAATTACACATTTGTGAATGTTAAGCCAACCTTGCATTTGTGGGATCAGTGTGACATTGTCATGGTTTACTATCTTCTTTATATATTATTGCATTCAATTTGTTGCAGATGTACCAGTAATTTTTTGCATCTGTGTTCATGAGAGAGATTGATCTGTAGTTTCCTTACAATGTTTTTGTGTGGCTTTGGTGTTGGAACGACACTGGCCTTATAAAATGAATGGGAAGTATATCCTCTTCATCAATATTTTGAAAGGGTTTCTGTACAATTGATGTCATTTCTTCCTTTAATGTTTGGTTTAACTTTACCAGTGGTGCCATCTGGCCCTGGCATTATCTTTGTGGTAATGTTTTTGACCACAAATTCAATTTCTGTTGTAGACACAGGCCTATTCAAGTTATCTATTTTTTTTTTTTTTACTGAGTGAGCTTTGGTAGTTTTTGTCTTTCAAAGAATTGGTTTCATCTAAGTTGTGGAATTTATTGGCACAATGTTGTTTATAATATTTGTAGAAAATCTGTAGTGATATCACTGCTCCCATTCCTGATAGTAATATTGGCAATGTATATTTTCTACTTTTTTTTCCCCTTATCTGTCTGGCTAGATGTTCATCATTTAAAAAAAACTTCTGTGAAAACCAGCTTTTGGTTTTATTGATTTTTCTTTATTGTTTTCTGTTTTCTATTTTATTTATATCCACTTTCTTTTTTATTATTTCAGTCTTCTCCTTATCTTGGTTTTTATTTGCTTTATTTATTTATTTGTTTGTTTTTTTAGTATTTTAAGGTGGAAGCTGAGGTCACTGCTTTGAGACTTTTCTTCTTTTCTCTAGTCATTTAGTGTTACAAATTTTCCTACAGTTAAAGTACTACTTTAGCTGAATCTCACCATTTTCATATTTTGTGTTACCATTTTTATTTAGTCCAAGATGCTTTCTAATTGCCTTTCTCTATTATTTAGTCATCAACTATTTTCTGTCATCCTTATCTTTTACTTTCTGTTTTAAGTAATTTGATTTCAACGTGCCCTTACATCTTTTTTTCTTTCAAATTTTCTGTGTTTGCAGTTCATTGACTTCTCAGGCCCATGTATTTATAATTTAATTGCCTTAGTGATGTGGGTGGTTTCTTATTTACTGCCTTCATGTCCTTAAGAAGAGCACAAAAATCCTTTAAAATATTGCATGCTCCAACATACTTGTAATAAATTTTTACTTTTTGATCATGACTAGAGGACTCTACCTTGAGTCTTTTAAAAATATCTTCAGCTGTTTTCTCACATGCTAGAAAGTATGATAATATTCTTCTCATTTGATTTAGTTAGAATTCAGCCTGTGCTTAGTAGTTGAGACATACTCTTAGGGTTGATGTTTAACAATTAAAAACTTTTTGTTTCAAAAACTTGAAATGGCTTATTTTAATTATACATACTTTTCTACTTTAGTGGTTTTTAAAACATTACATACTTTGGCATATTTATTATAAAATTCACACAGGAGTGTACCAAAAATTGCTAATCTTACCCATTCAATTCCACATGTCTAGAGATATCTGATATTAATAGTTT
This sequence comes from Pongo abelii, assembly GCF_028885655.2. NCBI lineage: Eukaryota > Metazoa > Chordata > Mammalia > Primates > Hominidae > Pongo > Pongo abelii. The sequence continues at coordinate 85,600,323 of NC_071991.2, read as the reverse complement.
GGCGTGTTTTCCTGTATACTTTTCACCATGCTCATACACTCACAAATATCTATATCTATGCATCTGTGTCTGTATTTATATCTGTATCTGTCTATATCTATCCATATACATAGCTGCATTTATCCCCCACATGGAGTCATTCTATACATATTAGCTCTGTGTATCTGTGGGTTCTGTATTCACATACTCAACCAACCACGGATCCAAAGTGTGTATTCAAAAACTGTATTGTTACCTTAACAATGTGGGCTTTTCATAAATATCTTCTGTTTTTCTGCTTTTGATAGCATATAGGGATGTGGGAACTTTTTATAAGAAGAAAAACATTCTAAAAACAATTTTATTTAGAGTTATATTTTCTTTAGAGAGAACAATTAAATTAGCTAGCTTTACAGACAAGCCAGAGGCCATCAAATTATTTAATAAGGACAACAAAGTCTCCAGAGTATCGGGAGAATGACAGGCTTAGAACTAAAGTAAAAAGCAAGGAGCAAAAGTCACAGAGACTAAAATAAAATGACAGGGTGGGGAAGGCTGGGTGGGAAGAGAATGGGTGAAGAAGGAAGAAGAAGGGAAGGAAGTGGAGGTCTAGTGGAGTAATGTAAACCAAATTTTGAAATGAGTGCTTTTCGGTGTTTTTCTTTTACAATGTTATTTCTTTTTATCCATTAGCTTTGAAATAAAGGAAACCCCCACCATTGTCCTCAGTTCTTTAATATCTCTAACCATTAGCTCCATTCATTCCAATTTGGAGATGAAATCAAGATGGGGACAGATTTTAAGCATACATATTCATGCATAAAACTTTTAAACAACATAATGCCCTTTCCTTCTCTAGGCTAGGTTAGCTGCTTACATGATGACCCATCAGTTAGTGTCCATCTGATTTGCCTATTTTTTGTTTTTTAAATTAAGGCCAGTTACCCAACCTCTTAATGATTCAGAAATAAACCACTTCCAGTCAGATGGTAAAACATGTGACAGAGTTCAAGAATCATCTTAGGGTACTACTAGCAGCCTGGGCCTTAAGTTTCTCATTTTAGAGGTAGATTTTTTACTGTAAGCTCTAAGTGGGTATAAACAGAATGATTGCGAGGAATTTTTTATACTGTAATTTATGCTGATGTAGCTTTTAGAATGTGGGCTTTTTGGGTATTTCCTGAAACTGAAATTGGCATGCTTTCTAGAGTTATATATTGGCATGTTTAGTGATACTAAAGTTGTAGTGAAGAGTTCTGAATTTAATTTCTTCTTTTCTCAGATATGTGTCACAAAGATGTCTACACGGAACTGCCAGGGAATGGACTCAGTGATCAAACCCCTGGACACAATTCCTGAGGATAAAAAAGTCAGAGTTCAGAGGACACAGAGCACTTTTGACCCATTTGAGAAACCAGCTAATCAAGTAAAGAGGGTGCATTCTGAGAACAATGCTTGCATTAACTTTAAGACCTCCTCCACTGGCAAAGAATCACCTAAAGTTAGGCGGCACTCCAGCCCCAGCTCGGTAAGTGCAGTCTTTTTGTTTATCACTGGGTAAACAGAAGGAATAGCCCTCTTATGATAGCATGCTGTGCTGGAAGACAGCAGGAAACTTTATCAGTGCCTTATTATGCATTCTCTCCCAGGGTGGCTGAATGTTTTGGAAGAGAAAGAGCAAACTATATATGGACTCCTTATTTATAAGCACTAAGCAAGCAAGTGAATGAAATGATTCAACTTATTTTTGGAAAAATCATTTTTCCCCCTTAATTGTTTCTAGTTAGAGGAATTTATAATTAAAAGTCTTTTGTATTTCAAACCCTTGGAGAGGGTATTGAACTTTACTGTGTAGGCAGTAAGGATAGTTTTGAAATTAGCAAATTCACAAGGAATTTCATTGCAAAATAAACATCAAAATTTGTTCACTTGTGTTAATCCAGTTTTTTTTTGGGGGGGTAGTCCACCAGTCTTTCTCATGTGACTTCCGTAAAATGACAAATTGAAGTTCTTTTCCAGGACAAAGCCCTGTACTGAATGGAAAATGCTGGAGTAGAAATCTGTGTAGGGTAGATTCAATAGGACCAAAGGAAAGAGAATGTCCAGAAAGAAGTGTTAGAGGGAAACAGACTTTAGATATAACTAGTGATTTACAAGTTAGAAAGGAACACACCAAGAGAGAATATTCTCTGTTATATTTCTATTCTCAAATACATTTTTTTCCTATTTTTTGGCTTAAATTAATATACATTATTTACAATTGTATGATAATGTAAATTTTGGTCATAGGGAAACCACAAGTGTGCTATGAATAAATTTCCTTCCTTGCACAACTTCTTGATTTTCTTAGTTGTCATTGTCTACTTTTCCTTTGTTCAAATTAACATAATTTTAAACACAATTTGAGGCCTGCAACTATATGACAAAAGTGTAAAATGTCTCCAAAACAAATCAGATAATCTATCAGTTTGTCTCCCCCACTGAGATTGCCCTGGCAGTTCTTCATAGTCCTAATTTAATATAGATTGGTTAATCTCTAATCCTATAGTCATAAGGCGTCCTTTTCTGAGAATTTTTTCCTCCTTTTTTAGTGTTAAATACCCATTCTCTGGGTTACATGTCTTACTTGTTCTTGGTTTATTTCATTGTTTTAAAGTATATCCTCCAGTAGCTTCTTGAGAAAGGGTGATGGGGGGATTTGCCATATGACTATGTTTTTATCTGTGATTGATTACTTGATTAATAATCTGGCCGAGTATGTGATTCTAGTTTAGAAAATAATTTTTTCTTAGACTTTTGAATACCTTGTTTTATTGTTTTCTAGGTGCCTAGATTGTATTGAAATCCCTAGACTATTCTGGTTTCCCAATTCATCCTTTATCTGCTTTTTTGTTTGTGGAACTTTCTAGGACTTTCTTTTCATCTCTGGTGACATCCTTTTTCTTGGTATCGATGGGTGTTTTCAATTTTTGAGTTAATTTCTTTCAGTTTCAACAAGTTTTCTTATATGTTTATTTAATTTTTTTAATCTTCTCTCTCTTTTAAGATAACACTTTTATTAGTTGGATGTTGACATTATTGGATGATCTAGTTAACCTTATCTTTTCCCTATTATTTTAAATCTTTTTTTTTCCTACCTTCTGGGTTTTTTTAACTTTTAATTTTTAACCCTTCAATTGCATTTTTAATTATACTAATATTTATTTCCATGAACTCTTTCTTATTCTTTGAATGCTCTTTTAAAAAGTATCCTGTTCTATTTCAATGAATAACATATCACTTCATATGTTTCTGAGGATACAAAATGTAGCTTGGGGAATTTTTTTTCCTTTTACATATTCTCCGAATTATTTCTGGATTTCCTTTGAGTTTCTTGTTTCTGTTTATTTGTTTTGGTCTCTGCCTTACCTTTTGAGATTTTTGGTGGGTCTATGTCATGCCTCTTGGAGATAAACTGTTGGCTGTCAGTTTGTATTATGAGTAATGTACTCAGAAGTTGATTGGAAGCTCTGTGCCTGGGTGGCTTGTCAGTTGGTTGGCTTCAGCATAGAGACTCTTGGTGAAGACCTAGTCGTCTTATTTAAGTACTCTCAAATGTCGCTATCTCTTGATCTTGTTTTCATTACTGGGTGTTTCTCACAAAATGGACTTACCCAATTTATTTTTTTTAGGACATATATACCTAGCTGTCACTATTCTGAGATGATCAAGAAGGGACTGAGGACCCTTCAGTTCTCTATGCAGACTTTCTCATGATTTTTTTTTCTTTCATTCAGTATGACTCTTCAATCTGATATCCACTCTGCCTGGTATCCAAGCCCCAGTTGAATTCTCTGATTCAACCTCTTCAGAGAATAAATCTCTGGCGGGACTAGGAAGGGATGGGGGCTGGCCGAGGGAGACTAGGGGCAAAGACCTCCACCTTAAATTCACTCCAACTAATCATATCATTTGTAGCCCAAACTTGAACTTCAGCTTTCAGTTTGTGAGTATTTTTGGGATTCTGAAGTGTGAATTGACTTATTTCTTACTGGCTTATGCCTTGGATCATGTAGGTATCAAGGTTTTTTTTCCCCCCCCCCCCCCACTCATCCTAGGCAATGTGACCTCTCAACCATTTGTGTCCTGTCTTTACATTTTTATTTCTATCTCGTCTCTAGTGTTCTCTTTACTCATTTTGATAGCCCTTATGGGTTTTAATTTTACTATTGTTTTAGTATGAATTGGTAAGGGGGAGAGATAAATACATGTGTTCAAGCCATCAAGTTTTACTGGAAATTTTCACTGTTTCTCTATTGTATTTTTAAATTTCTTTAGATCCTCTTGGGCTTACTCTTTCCTGGTTCACCCTGGGATGACTTTTTTAAATATATATATAAGGTCATTTATATTACTTTGTGTGGGAACTGCTTTGCTTTCTTTTTATTTTAGGAATTTTTGCTCCAATTCAATGTGCCCTGGAAAAATGTCTTTTCTCTTACCTTATCGAACTGGAAATGGCTTCGTTTTCTCTTTTAGCAGGATGCTATAATATCCTGTTTTTTTCTGAGTCCTTTCTGTTTGCTGCCCTTTTAAAAAATATATTTTTTCTTTCTTTAAAATTATACTTTAAGTTCTGGGGTACATGTGCAGAACGTGCAGGTTTGTTACATAGGTATACACTTCCCATGGTGGATTGCTGCACTCATCAACCTGTCATCTACATTAGATATTTCTCCTAATGCTATCCCTCCCCTAGCCCTGGTGTATGATGTTCCCCTCTCTGTGTCCATGTGTTCTCATTGTTTAACTCCCACTTATGAGTGAGAACATGTGGTGTTTGGTTTTCTGTTCTTCTGTTAGTTTGCTGAGAATGATGGTTTCCAGCTTCATCCATGTCCGTGCAAAGGACATGAACTCATCCTTTTTTATGGCTGCATAGTATTCCATGGTGTATATGTGCCACATTTTCTTAATTCCGTCTATCATTGATGGGCATTTGGGTTGGTTTCAAGTCTTTGCTATTGTGAACTGTGCTGCAGTAAACATACATGTGCATGTGTCTTTATAGCAGAATGATTTACAATCCTTTGGGTATATACCCAGTAGTGGGATTGCTGGGTCAAATGGTGTTTCTAGTTCTAGATCCTTGAGGAATCGCCACACTGTCTTCCACAATGGTTGAACTAATTTACACTTCCATCAACAGTGTAAAAGCATTCCTATTTCTTCACAGCCTTTCCAGCATCTTTTGTTTCCTGATGTTTTAATGATCACCATTCTAACTGGCATGAGATGGTATCTCATTGTGGTTTTGATTTGCATTTCTGTACTGACCAGTGATGATGAGCTTTTTAAAATATGTTTGTTGGCTGCATAAATGTCTTCTTTTGAAAATTGTCTGTTCATATTCTTTGCCTACTTTTTGATGTTGTTTTCTTTTTTCTCTTGTAAATTTGTTTAAGTTCTTTGTAGATTCTGGATATTAGCCCTTTGTCAGATGGATAGATTTTAAAAATTTTCTCCCATGCTAGAGTTTGCCTGTTCACTCTGATGATAGTTTCTTTTGCTGTGCAGGAGCTCTTTAGTTTAATTAGATCCCATTTGTCAATTTTGGCTTTTGTTGCCGTTGCTTTTGGTGTTTTAGTCATGAAGTCTTTGCCCATGCCTATGTCCTGAATGGTATTGCCTAGGTTTTCTTCTAGGGTTTTTATGGTTTTAGGTCTTATGTTTAAGTCTATAATCCATCTTGAGTTAATTTTGTATAAGGTGTAAGCAAGGGATCCAGTTTTGGCTTTCTACATATGGCTAGCCAGTTTTCCCAACACTATTTATTAAATAGGGAATCCTTTTCCTATTGCTTTGTTTTTGTCAGGTTTGTCAGAGATCAGATGGTTGTAGATGTGTGGTGTTGTTTCTCAGGTCTCTGTTCTGTTCATTGGTCTATATATCTGTTTTTGTACCAGTACCATGCTGTTTTTGTTACTGTAGCCTTGTAGTATAGTTTGAAGTCAGGTAGTGTGATGCCTCCAACTTTGTTCTTTTTGTTTAGGATTGTCTTGGCTATGCAGGCTCCATATGAAATTTAAAGTAGTTTTTTTCCAGTTCTGTGAAGAAAGTCAATGGTAGCTTGATGGGGGTAGCATTGAATCTATAAATTACTTTAGGCAGTATGGCCATTTTCATGATATTGATTCTTCATATCCATGACCATGGAATGTTTTTCCATTTGTTTTTGTCCTCTAATTTCTTTCCGTAGTGGTTTGTAGTTCTCCTTGAAGAGGTCCTTCATATCCCTTGTAAGTTGGATTCCTAGGTATTTTATTCTCTTAGTAGCAATTGTGAATGGGAGTTCACTCATGATTTGGCTCTCTGTTTGTCTGTTATTGGTGTATAGGAATGCTTGTGATTTTTGCACATTGATTTTGTATCCTGAGACTTTGCTGAAGTTGCTTATCAGCTTAAGGAGATTTTGGGCTGAGATGATGGGGTTTTCTAAATATATAGTCATGTCTCTGCAAACAGAGACAATTTGACTTCCTCTTTTCCTAATTGAATACACTTTATTTCTTTCTCTTGCCTGATTGCCCTGGCCAGAACTTCCAATACTATGTTGAATAGGAATGGTGAGAGAGGGCATCCTTGTCTTGTGCCGGTTTTCAAAGGGAATGCTTCCAGTTTTTGCTTATTCAGTATGATACTGGTTGTGGGTTTGTCATAAATAGCTCTTATTATTTTGAGAAATGTCCCATCAATACCTAGTTTCTTGAGAGTTTTTAGCATGAAGGGCTGTTGAATTTTGTCAAAGGCCCTTTGTGTATCTTTTGAGACAATCATGTGGTTTTTGTCCTTGGTTCTGTTTATGTGATGGATTATGTTTATTGATTTGCTTATGTTCAACCAACCTTGCATTCCAAGGATGAAGCCGACTTGATCGTGGTGGATAAGCTTTTTGATGTGCTGCTGGATTTGGTTTGCCAGTATTTTATTGAGAATTTTTGCATCCATGTTCATCAGGGATATTGGCTTGAAATTTTCTTATTTTGTTGGGTCTCTGCCAGGTTTTGGTATCAGGATGATGCTGGCCTCATAAAATGAGTTAGGGAGGATTCCCTCTTTTTCTGTTGTTTGGAATCATTTCAGAAGGAATGGTACCAGCTCTCCTTTGTGCCTCTGGTAGAATTCGACTGTGAATCCTTCTGGTCCTGGACTTTTTTTGGTTGGTAGGCTATTAATTACTGCCTCAATTTCAGAACTTGTTATTGGTCTATTCAGGGATTCAACTTCTTCCTGGTTTAGTTTTAGGAAGGTGTATGTGTCCAGGAATTTATCCATTTCTTCTAGATTTTTTAGTTTATTTGCATAGAGGTATTTATAGTATTCTCTGATGGTAGTTTGTATTTCTGTGGGATTGGTGTTGATATCCCCTTAATCATTTTTTATTGTGTCTATTTGATTCTTCTCTGTTTTCTTCCTTATTAATCTGGCTAGAGGTCTATCTATTTTGTTGATCTTTCAAAAAACCAGCTTCTGTATTCACTGATGTTTTGAAGGGTTTTTCCTGTCTCTATATCTTTCAGTTCTGCTCTCATCTCAGTTATTTCTTGTCTTCTGCTAGCTTTTGAATGTGTTTGCTCTTGCTTCTCTAGTTCTTTTAATTTTGATGTTGGGGTGTCAATTTTAGATCTTTCCTGCTTTCTCTTGTGGGCATTTAGTGCTATAAATTTCCCTCTACACACTGCTTTAAATGTGTTCCAGAGATTCTGGTATGTTGTATCTTTGTTCTCGTTGGTTTCAAAGACCATCTTTATTTCTGCATTAATTTCGTTATTTACCCAGTAGTCATCAAGGAGCAGGTTGTTCTGTTTCCATGTACTTATGTGGTTTTGAGTGAGTTTCTTAATCCTGAGTTCTAATTTGATTGCACCATGGTCTGAGAGACTATTATGATTTCCATTCTTTTGCATTTGCTGAGGAGTGTTTTACTTCCAGTTAGGTGGTCAATTTTAGTGTAAGTGTGATGTGGTGCTGAGAAAAATGTATATTCTGTTGATTTGGGGTGGAGAGTTCTGTAGATGTCTATTAGGTCTGTTTGGTCCAGAGCTGAGTTCAAGTCCTGGATATTTTTGTTAATTTTCTGTCTAATTGATCTGTCTAATATTAAAGTTTCCTACTATTATTGTTTGGGAGTCTAAGTCTCTTTGTAGGTCTCTAAGAACTTGCTTTGTGAATCAGGGTGCTCCTGTATTGGGTGCATATATATTTAGGATAGTTAACTCTTCTTGTTGCATTGATCCCTTTACCATTAGTAATGTCCTTCTTTGTCTCTTTTTAATTGTGTTGGTTTAAAGTCTGTTTTATGGAGTGCAACCCTTGCTTTTCTTGCTTTCCGTTTGGTTGGTAAATATTCCTCCATCCGTTTATTTTGAGTTTATGTGTGTCTTTGCACATGAGATGGGTCTCCTTAATACGGCACACTGGTGGGTCTTGACTCTTTATCCAATTTGCCAGTCTGTGTCTTTTAATTGGGGCATTTGACCTATTTGCATTTAAGGTTAATATTGTTAGGTGTGAATTCGATCCTGTTATTATGATGCTAGCTGGTTATTTTGCCCGTTAGTTGATGCAGTTTCTTCATAGCGTTGATGGTCTTTACAATTTGGTATGTTTTTACAGTGGCTGGTACTGGTTGTTCCTTTCCATGTTTAGTGCTTCCTTCAGGAGCTCTTGTAAGGCAGGCCTGGTGGTGACAGTGTCTCTCAGCATTTGCTTGTCTCTAAAGGATTTTATTTCTCCTTCCCTTATGAAGCTTAGTTTAGCTGGATATGGCATTCTGGGTTGAAAACACTTTCCTTTGAGAATGTTGAATATTGGTCTCCAATCTCTTCTGGCTTGTAGGGTTTCTGCTGAGAGATCTGCTTTTAGTCTGATGGGCTTCTCTTTGTGGGTAACCTGAGCCTTCTCTCTGGCTGCTCTTAACATTTTTTCCTTCATTTCAACCTTGGTGAATCTGATGACTATGTGTCTTGGGGTTGCTCTTCTTGAGGAGTATCTTTGTGTTGGTCTCTGTATTTCCTGAATTTGAATGTTGTCCTGCCTTGCTAGGCTGGGGAAGTTCTCCTGGATGATATCCTGAAGAGTGTTTTCCAACTTGGTTCCATTCTCCCCGTCACTTTCAGGTACATCAATCAAATGTAGATTTTGTCTTTTCTCATAGTCCCGTATTTCTTGGAGGCTTTATTTGCTTCTTTTCACTCTTTTTTCTCTAATCTTATCTTCTCGTTTTATTTCATTGAGTTGATCTTCAATCTCTGATATCCTTTCTTCCCCTTGAGCGATTCAGCTATTGATACTTGTGCATGCTTCACAAAGTTCTTGTGCTATGTTTGTCAGCTCCATCAGGTCATTTATATTCTTCTCTAAACTGGTTATTCTAGTTAGCAGTTTGTCTAACCTTTTTTCAAGGTTCTTAGCTTCATTGCATTGGATTAGAACACGCTCCTTTAGCTCAGAGAAGTTTGTTATTACCCACTTCCTGAAGCCTACTTCTGTCAATTTGTCAAACTCATTCTCCGTCTGGTTTTGTTCCCTTGCTGGCGAGGAGTTGTGATCCTTTGTGGGAGAAGAGGTGTTCTGGTTTTTGTAATTTTCAGCCTTTTTGCGCTGGTTTCTCTCCATCTTCATGGATTTACCTACCTTTGGTCTTTGATGTTGGTGACCTTCGGATGGGGTCTCTGAGTGGACATCCTTTTTGTTGATGTTGATGCTATTTCTTTCTGTTTGTTAGTTTTCTTTCTAACAGTCAGGCGTCTCTGCTGCAGGTCTGCTGGAGTTTGCTGGAGGTCCAATCTAGACCCTGTTTGCCTGGGTATCACTAGCGGAGGCTGCACAACAGCAAAGATTGCTGCCTGTTCCTTCCTCTGGAAGCTTCATCCCAGAGGGTCACCCACCAAATGCCAGCCAGAGTTATCCTGTATGAGTGTCCATCGGTCCCCACTGAGAGGTGTCTCCCAGTCAGGATACATGGGGTTCAGGGACCCACTTGAGGAGGCAGTCTGTCCCTTATCAGAGCTTGAACACTGCGCTGGGAGATCCGCTGCTCTCTTTAGAGCTGTCAGGCAGGGATGTTTAAGTTCTGCTGAAGCTGCGCCCACAGCCGCCCCTTTCCCCCGTTGCTCTGTCCCAGGGAGATGGGGATTTTATCTCTAAGTCCCTGACTTGGGGCCGCTGCCTTTCTTTCAGAAATGCCCTGCCCAGAGAGGAGGAATCTAGAGAAGGAGTCTGGCCACAGCGGCCCTTGGCCTGGCCTTGCTGAGCTACAGTGGGTTCTGCCCATTTCAACCTTTCCGGCGGCTTTGTTTACACTGTGAGGGTAAAACCACCTACTCAAACCTCAGCAAAGGCAATTCTCCCACCCCCACCTAGCTTAAGCATCCCAGGTCGACTTCAGACTGCTAAGCTGGCAGCGAGAATTTCAAGCCAGTGGATCTTAGCTTACTGGGCACCGTGGAGGTGGGACCTGCCGAGCCAGACCACTTGGCTCCCTGGCTTCAGCCCCCTTGGCTCCCTGGCTTCAGCCCCCTTTCCAGGGGAGTGAATGGTTCTGTCTCCCTGGCATTCCGGGTGCCACTGGGGTATGAAAAATAAACTGCTGTAGCTAGCTCAGTGTCTGCCCAAACGGCTGCCCAGTTTTGTGCTTGAAACCCAGGGCCCTGGTGGCCTAGGCACCAACAGGAATCTCCTGGTCTTCCGGTTGCGAACACTGTGGTAAAAGCACAGTATCTGGGCCACAGTGCACCGTTCCTCCTGGTACAGTCTCTCATGGCTTCCCTTGGCTGGGGGAGGGAAATCCCTTGACCCCTTGCGCTTCCTGGGCAAGGCGATGCCCTACCCAGCTTTGGCTAGCCCTCCGTGGGCTGCACCAACTGTCCAATCGGTCCCAGTGGGATGAACCGGGTACCTCAGTTGGAAATGCAGAAATCACCTGCCTTCCGGTTGATCTCGCTGGGAGCTGCAGATGGGAGCTGTTCCTATTTGGCCATCTTCCCAGCAAATCCTGTCTGCTGCCTTTTTGTTCTCTCCCCTGTTGTGATAAGAAGGGGTACTTTATTATTATTATTTTTTTTTGGTAGAAAGGCTAATTTCCACTGGATTCTGAATTGGGCAGAAAATGGAGACATTAACACTTTTTGCATAATGCCATTTTACATCCCCTGCAGCAGGGTAAAGGTTTGATCAGTTAATACCGTGGGAGGTATGGGAAAGCAAGGGAGCCTTATAGACACGGGTGTTATTTTTAACAATGCTTAGAGGATGTAACAATGGCTGATAAGCATCAAAGGAAGACCCTGTTTCCTTAAGGGTCACCATGATTTATGTCATACTTTTATTTTATCATTCTTTCTTTTAAAATATTAGTTATCTTTTATAGGCTCCAAGAGTAGAGCTGAAAAGGAAGGAAAACGTGATAGAAGTGTGGCATCACAGCCACTGTTTTAATGAGGAAAGCATTGTTTTTTGGAAATACTGTGGTAGAAACTATTTTAAAATACCATGCCTTCCCAGCCGTATACATCTATATGCTCTTCACATACAGGCCATTATATATTAGGAGACTTGACTGAAATCAAGGAACCAAGAATGCCTTGACCTCAGTGGCCGTCATGCTAATGTAACTGGCTGATTGTTTTTTTTCTTCAGATAGTGGCACTTTAAAATTCATGCAAAATATAAAGAATGGGATTTTATTTATAGTAGTATATTTTAAGAGGGTGTTTGACAGGTTTTTAAATTTGTTTCAGACGTATATTGAGTGCCCACTTTTCCTAGGACTAGTCCTTGTGTAGTGTTTAATACTGTCACTGGTATGACAAACCTTCCCTCCCCTATTCCTGTCACCTCCTCTAACCCAGCTGTGCTCCTCAGTAGCTGCAGTTCTTGGGAGTACTATGGGAGATTTCCTGTCTTGCTGGACCAATTTAGAAGGGATTTCATTGAGTTGTGCTGTCATAAGCTGATCTTAAAGAGGGCATATTTTCAGAAACTCATATTTAGGTTAAGGTCCTCTGTACATTCCACAAATTGCTCCAAATTTACCTCTTTTCATCACCATAAAAATCTATATCCCATGATAGGCAGGCCTAATCTGGGAGATGTGGGAGGAGGGTGCAAACCTGCAAATGAGAGTTTCACTTCAGTTTTTAGATACTTTTTCTTGAGGTGTGGTTGGTGTGTCATCTTGGCGTTACTTCCTCTTCTGGAGAGTGGAAAATTCCCAGATTAGAACCAAGCCCCCTTGACAGGTTGTTACCATGTGTGGTGTTTGGATCCATACCTCTGTGCAGCACCTAGATCTGTTTTTATAACCAAGTTACCTATCAGTGATGCATTACCTTAATGTGGCTGTAATAGGGCTATCAATGCTGGGTGATAAAGCTTGTTCTGGAGATCAAAGGCAAGAAAAAAATTAGCCCAGTCAGGTTTGACTTTAAATCCTTATTTAATGGAGTCACGTGGTTCTGATTGACTCCTTCCTCTCTCACCCTCATACCCACTCTCACAATTACAGTATAATGTGCTGGAGAAGTGATTCTTCATTGTGGTTTTCCTCAATTCAGGGGGTACTCAACAATCTTAAGCAAGGGATTATGTGTGAGGGTTAAAATCAATTTTCAATGAAGTCAGTATGAAACTATGGACATTCTTACTGGATATCAGGGTATCATTACAGTGAACACTGAAGTATACTCATGAAGTTTATAAAAATTGCAGTTCAGACACCTATCCTTGCTTCTGCGAGTGGGGTTTTAATAGAAGACAGACCGAAGCATGTTTAATATTTTCTCCATGTGGGTGAGAGTTAGGACTCTGTGGGAATATTCCACCAGTGTAATAGTAACAAAGAAAATCATTCTCAATTCTGATCATCTTGGTTTGAATTCTAGTTCTGCCAGTAACTACAGGATTTTAGATGAGTTACTTTATTTTTCCAGTCTATAAATTATTCATGTTCAAATGGGGATAGTAACAGAACCAACCTCATGGTGGTATTATAGAGATTAAGTTTATGTAATACATATAAAATGATTAGCTTAAGGCCTGGTACATAATCACTTGATATTAGCTAGTTGTTGTTATTATTATTACACAGACAATGAACTAGAGCTGTCAAGGGTTAAGAACACCTTTATAGCAGGGTGACAAACATTGTTCAGCCGGAACATTATGTGCACTTTTCATTATCCATGTCAGTGTTCCCCTCCGCTGGCCCAGATAATTGACGGTTCTCTGTACTTTTATCTGGTTTTTAAAAAAAGTGTTAACATCGTCTCATTAAATTTCACATCTCTATGCAGTTAGTGTCTGTTAGAAATTGCTGATTAGCCCTCTGTATTTCCACGTCTCTAAAGTGGTATCTCAAGCCTACACTCTAAGTAGGGAAGCGATAAGCAGAGAATAGTTGTCCCATAAAGCTGTTTCTCATCCATCCACACACCTGACATCAAAAAGCCAAAGATAATGTTTAAGGTTGACTACACCTTGGTTTGATCCAGCATCTTTATTTAAATGTGATGATTTAATAAAGTTGCAAGGAAAAAAAGACAAAGGCCTTCACTTTAATTATAAACAAAAATCTCTCCTTCTGAGTTTTTCTTTATTTTTACTCATTTGATAGGAAGAATTTTATTATTGACCTCTTTAAATATTTGGCATTTGGATTCCTTATTTATGTATACGGTAATTACAGATCAGACCATTTCTGCATACTTAAAATAGGAGACTCACTTTATAAGAATCTAACTCTCAAAGCAGAGACTGTCTCTTAGATGCATCCTATTCCATAGGCCTATTCTTTGGTAGACTAGGAAAAGTTTTAGAGAGAATTACATGCCTTTGATTCTTCCTATGGAGTCAGCATGATTGATTTGTAAGTTACAGTGTATTTCCACAATGTCTACCTATCAGTTTCACAGGGCAAATAATATTGATTGTTTTACCACAAAATGTGGCAAAGTATTAATTTTCTGCTATTGTAGTGTTAACAGAATATAGAATACAACCATAGCAGTTAATGCATCCAAATCCAGTTAGTTAGATAGACTACTTTGTACCATTAGCATCTTCCTTTACTAAATCTTTCTTGTGAATGAATGGAGATTGTTTTTATTAAAAATTTTTTTGTTTTTCTAATTTCCTCAGTTCAGTTTTTTCAAGTAGTAAGTTTAATATGGTTTATGTCTTTAAAACAATTACATTAACTCTTTTATACAAAGCTATCTATGTAGAGTGAATATATCATTTTTAGAAAATTATTTGTGCCTTTCCAGAAAGAGAAAATTTTGGCTTCCTATTCTCTTGGCAAGTGGTGACTGTGTCTTATACTTACTCTAAGTACTCATTAGTAGTTTATCTCCTAATAAGAATAAAAAGGTAATTTTCCGCTGCTGTGTTTTTCTTTAACTTAGATTGCATTCATTCTTAAAGGAGCACAAAAGCAAACACACAGACCTCTCATTCTGATTTTAAATAATTTAGAGTGGAACTGTGAACACAATATTTTCCCCATTGAAGATCATTTTATACTGAAGTTTAATATAGGTTTTTAAATTTCTATTTAAAACTTGGGCTCAGGAGGGTGATGGTAAAGTGTGACATTCACAAGCTGTTTCCTGGTAATGAAAAATGCATGAGAACATAACCCACACAGGACTAGTCAGGCGACTTTGAATGTAATTTTCCATTAAATTTTACTTGATTTAACTCAACACATGGTTTGTATCTTACAAATTTCTTGAAGAAAAAAATAGGTGGTCCTAAGTGAATGTAATGCTTAAAGAGCTCATCATTGTAATCATAGTTTAAATTACATGGAACCAAGTTAAATTCCTAAAAAAAAAAAAAATCTTACACCCTCTCCTCCCTTCTCGTCCCTCCGTTCCTTTCTATATTATTTTTTGAAATATCTTTGTCCTTCATATACATATATACATATATATGTGTATGTATGTGTGTGTGTATATATATATATAGAGAGAGAGAGAGAGAGAGAGAAAGAAAGAGAAAGAGTGTGTGTGTGTTATGGGCTGAATGATGTTCCCTTAAAATTCATATGTTGAAGTCCCAGCCCCCAGTACCTCAAAATGTAACCGTGTTTGAAGGTAAGGTTTTTAAAGAGGTGACTAAATTAAAATTAGGTCTTTGGGTGTGACCCTAATATAATATGACTGGTGTCCTTGCAAGAAGTGTAGAGACACCAGGGATCCCATCAACCAGAGGGAAGGCCGTGTGAGGACACGTGAGAAGGTGGCCATCTGCAAGCCAAGGAGAGAGAACTCAGGAGAAACAAACTCTGCCAAAACCTTGATCTTGGACTTCTAGCTTCCAAAACTGTGAACAAATAAATTTTTGTTGTTGAAGCCACCAAGTATGTGATGTTTTGTTATGACACCTCTAGCAATCCATACATATGTATAAAATAAACCCTTGTTATTTGGTTCGGATTTTTTCTTTAAACACTGTTAATTTGTGTTGCTAGTTTTGTGTTCTCATATTGAGTGCTAGCAAAATTTGTGCTGCTAGTTTTGTTTTCACGTACTGAGTGCTAAATGGGAGCAGATTACTTAGAAGACTTTAAGGAAAAATATTTAATTGAAATTCAGTGTATGGTCTTGGGCAAATCGGTGTTTCTGGGAGGTTTTCATTTTTATATATTTATATTAGAGTAAATGATGCCGACAGTGTTATGTAGCTCTAGGAGCTCTGATTTTGTGAAGGCAAGAATTCTATTTTTGGTCTATATTTCATTATAAAATTAGTAATCATGGAGCTTGAGGAGGAATTGACCCCACATTGAATGCTTGGTCAGGAAATGGGTTACTATTGTGTCCAGCTGTGCAGATTGAGTACCTGACTCTGGAAGCTTTCTTGAAGCCCTTACTAATTTTCCAGCAGTTCTCTCAGCATTTGCCACAGTCATTCTTCAATTGAAGGTGCCACTGTCTAGAGATAGGCTGGATTAATAGTTGAGACTCTCAGAGATGAACTTGTTTCTTCTGTTTTTATTAGCATTAATGATGAGTAAGAGTAGTTGCCTGATAATACCTCCTCAGTCTGCACAGCTTTAGGCTACCTTGTGCTGTATACACCTGGAAAGATCTGACTTTAGATTTTGCAAAAATCTGTTTAGTTCCACACATAAATTAAGTTCTTTTTCATTACACAGAATGAGGAAACAACCTCATGGAAGTTTATGTGTAGTGGGTTGACTTCAACCATTGAGCCTTTAGGATATTTACAGGTGAATTGGGTAGTAGAAAATTTTAATAAGTGCCTGTTTTCTACAATCTCTGTGGCATTAATTTTAAGCCCCTAACATTTGGACATATTTAGAGATATATTTGTTATTGTATGGATTAACATAATAGGTTACTATTTTATGGAAGAGATTAGTATCTAAAGCACAAATCCTTGTTAATAACCGCTAAATAGTGGAAGTTAGGTGGTTTCCTGTCTTGTTCTTGCATTTAAAAGTAATGGATCAAATATTTCACCATTTAATATGAGATTTGTTACAGGTTTCTATAAAAATAATATTGAATTTGGAACCTTTCCTTTGTTACTAGATTACACAATTTTTTGATTTTATTTCAGATACACAGTATACTGAATTTTAAAAATTGTTTTTCAGGATTTTTCTCTTATGTAGTGAAATATATTAGTAATTTTTTTGAGGTTGAACCATTTTTGAATTCATGGAATAAATCTCATTTAGCCATGGTATATTATTCTTGTAGCACATTTGCAGAAATTAATTTTTAAAATATTTCTTAGAATTTTTGCTCCTATGTTTGCGATACTTGGCCTTTTGTTTAATTAGTTAATTTTGGTAATAGGGTTTTGCTAGTTAGAAGCATTTTATATTTTTATGCTATCTGCTTCATACAACTTAGTATATCTGTTTCTTAAATTTTAGTAGAAGTTGCCCTTAGAAGATTGTATTTTTAAGATTAATTCTTTAAATTTATTCTGTTTATTGTGTCTTAATTTTGTATTTTGCTTAAGTCAATTTGGGTAATTAATTTTTTCTAGAAAGTATGTACTAAATTTTGAATATTTTGGTATAAAGCTGTTCATAGTATTCGAGGTTAATTAATGAAAACAAGAACATTCGTTCTTAAACTGAGTTATGTTCTCTTTGTATTTCCAGTGTTTATTTAGTTCTCTTTTTAATGAGACTTTCCAGATAATTATCTATTTTAATGGTCTTTACAAATAGCATTTGGTTTTATTAATCATGTTTATAATACTTTTGTCTTATATTTTACAAATATCTTTTATTGTCTTTATTAATCTCTTCCTAACGTGTTCTTTGTTGCTTCTTTTCTAGCTGCCATTAAAAGTCTAAATCATACTGCTTTATTGTTTTCTATTATATGCATATATTTAAATATTCTTTTATGTATTGATTTGGCTGCATGCCATAGGTCTTAAATGGTCATGCTCTCATTGACACATATTTATGAATTTTAAGTTTTGATTTTTTTAAACTCATGTTGTTAAACTATTCAGCTTTAATTTTTTTATTTAAAAAAAACATTTATTGTATATATTTAAGATACAAAGATTGAGTATCCCCCATCTGAAATGCTTGGTACGGAGGTATTTTGGCTTTAAGATTTTTTTGGATTCTGGAATATACATGGGATATCTTAGCAAGGGGACCCCAAGTCTAAACATGAAACTCACTTATGTTTCATATATAGCTTATATGCATAGCCTGAATGTAATTTTATACAGTATTTTAAATAATTTTGTGCACCTATCACATGAGGTCAGGTGTGGAATTTTCCACTTGTGGCATCATACTGATGTTCAAAAAGTTTCAGATTTTTGAAACATTTTGGTTTTAAGGTTTTTGGATTAGGGATTCTAACCTGTGTAGCGTGGTGTTGTGGGATACATATAGTAAAATGATTACTATAGTGAAGCAAATTAACATATCTATCATCTCATATAGTTACCCATTTTTTGTTGTTGTGGCAAGAACAGCTAAAATCTACTCATTTAGCAGGAATCCCAAATACAGTACAATGTTGTTAATTATAGTCTTAATTTCTAATTTCATTGCATTGTGTTCAGAAAAAGTAACTTGAAATGTTTTTGCAGGTTTCATTATTGAGATCATCTTTGGGACCAAATCTATGATCATTTTTTGGTGAATTTTAGATGTGTGCTTGAAAGAATGTAAATATTTGAATATGTATATTAATTAAGCCACTGTTTCTAATATTTGAGCCCCATATATCCCTTAATTATTAGTTACTTGCTTGCTATGTTGATTAGTAGTGTATGCTTGTCTTTCATTATCACTTCTTTCTCACTTTATTGCTACCAATAATTGTTTGATACATTTCAAAACTATGTTATTTGGCCTTTACTAGTTTACGAGTTTATTAGACTTCTTGGTGGATTTTTAACATTCATTTTTTATGGGAGTTATTAATTTAATCTATTGTTTTGTAAATTCTGTCTTGTCTGCTATCGATACTACTATAGGTATTATTTTAAAAAATGCTTACTGGGCTTTATTTTCCCCTTACTCCTTTATTTTCAGATTTACTCTTTTTTAATCTCTTCTTAATAGCATATTGCTAGATTTTCTTTTTTTTTTAGTTTTTAATCTGAGAGCTTTTCCTTTAATAGGGGAAGTTGATTCATTTATGTTTATTGTAATCATTGATATGTTTGGATTTAACTTTATTCTTATTTTATAAGATTTTACTTTGCATCCTTTCTTATTGAATATGCCTCCTCCTCTAACCTCTCACTCCTTACCCTCTTCCTCTTTCATTGCATTTTTTTTTCCATTCCCCTCTCCCCAATTTGTTTGGGATTTGTATACCTTATTTGTATCAATTTACTGATTACCTTTTAAAGGTTAAGAAACATCCTAAAACATATGCATTTGGAGTTTCAATCTGTATCTGCAATATATTCTGATTTATTCAAGAAAGCTCAGTGTGCTTTTATTTCTCCTTTCCTGCTGTTCCTTGCCTTTTCCCCCATCACTCCAACTACATCTTATATTGAGATAATTTTATATCTAGATTTTTTTCCGTGTGTAGTAAAATTGTTGTGTTTCCATATTTCACTTGAGGGACCATTTTGAGTATAGTATTAATTATGCAAAATTATTTTTCCTTTCAGTTTTGAAAATATTGCTTAACTGTCTTTTTGCAGCTATTACAATCTATGACAATATGCTTGCTGAATACTTTTTCTATTTAGATGCAACCTCTCCCTGAAGTTTTCTGGGAGAGTTCTGTTCAGCCATTGAGCTTATTACTTTTTTAGCCTCTGGGGTTCAAGCAGTTCTGCCTCAGCCTCCCGAGTAGCTGGGACTACAGATGTGCGCCACCACGGCCCAGCTAATTTTTGTATTTTTAGTAGAGATGGGGTTTCACCATGTTGGCCAGGATGGTCTTGATCTCTTGACCTCGTGATCCACCTTCCTCTGCCTCCCAAAGTGCTGGGATTACAGGTGTGAGCCACCGTGCCCAACCTATTTAAAGTTATCCTTACCTTTGCAATGTTAACTTGTCTTCCAAGGTTTTAGCTTATCTACCCACTGAATTTTATCCTTCTGTTTCAGGATGTTGATTTTCCTAAAATGATTTGTGATTTTTGGTTGTATACTCATATTTGTACTTGAGAATCACTGTCAGCTTATTTTATTTTCTGTAAATTGTCTCTACTGATTTTTTGAAAGGGATTACAGCTTGGGGGATGGGGAGACATTGCTTTTTCTCTGGGTATTGGCTACTTGTGTCCTTGCTCTGCTCAGATACCACACTCTAAGCTGTCTCCTGTGCAGATGCCTCTGCAGCTTGCTTGGGAGGACACTGCAGTCTCAACTGTTTATGTGTTGATTAGTCTCATGTTCACCTAGAGGTTCTTGCTTCTTTTATTTAATAGTCTTCCCCTACATGGTCAGGCTTTTCTCTGAAGTTTTGATTCTGATTACCTTCTTTCAGAATTCTTCAAAATTTCTGATTAGATATTGTCACTCTTTTTTGTTTTCTGCTTCTAATTCTGATTTATTGTTTTTGAAAAATAACTTTTCAGTCATGATGGGGTATTTTGGGTGGGAAGAAAGTAAGAAACATGTATTCAACTGGCCACATAAAATCCCAGTAAATAGTGGGAGTCAGAATCATTGTCCACATGTTATGTGTTTTTTGATAAGTGGTACAGGAGTATACTCAAAAGTAGTGTTCAAGCCCAACTTGAAGAATACAAGTTCTGTACTTCTAAAGTTGGTTATTTATAAAGTACCACAAATATTAGCAACTTTTTATGAATTATATATATATTTATATTGGAATAAATCTCTTTAATATTTTTCATTCCTTATATAATTATCATTTTCTAATATGCTTTGGTATTACTCTTTTATATAATAGCAACGGTATAATAATAGATCATTTCTTATTGAAATAGAAGGTGAATGCTTCTCCACCATGGAGGACAACACTCCCCTTTTCTTGCTCCATAGTTAAAGTTGGGGTGGGAATTGAGTACAATAAGATTGATGAGGTCACTCCCTCTTAGCATTTTGTTTTGGTCCTGTTGGGATGTGACCTGTCTTAAGAGTTATTTTGTGGCAGCTATACCTTAAGGATTGATTTATGTGTATATAAGAGAGTTCCATTTTGTATTAGTGATAGCTGAGTGATGCATCTTCTGATTATCTGTTTGAATTATCACTAAAAGGTATCAGAAGAGTACCTTTATATAACTGAATATTATACCATCATGATTTACAACGGGATACAGTAAATATTTTCAGCTTTGTCAGCCATATGATCTTTATTGGAACTACAGTTCTGTCGTAGTTTGAAAACCATGAAACAATATACAAGTGAATGACCACAACTATGTTTCAGTAAAACTTTATGAACACTAAAATGTGATTTTCATATTATTTTCACATATCATGAAACTTTATTCTTGTTTTGCTTTGTTTCCTTCAACCATTAAAAAGGGTAAAAACTATTCTAAACTTATGGGATATACAAAAACAGGTGGTGGGCTGGATTTGACCCATGGGCCACAGTTTGCCAGCTCCTAATTTAGAAGATAGTATAATAACATGTTTAGTGTTCATAACTGATTGAATAAAAAAGGGAGGGGCAGGTTAAAAAACAGTAGATATAGTGCAATTTCATTTATGTAAGAAAGCAATCATCAGCTTACAGATAGCACTGGAAGAACACATATCAAAATATTAACAGTGGTTCCCTGGTTAGCTTATGGGAATAGTTTCATTCCACATTGTGTTTATTTGCTTTTTTTGAGTTTTGTACCCTGTTTATTATGTTGTTTTGAAAAATAAATATGTATGCCAGAAAAAACAGTTATTTAAAAAGTGACAGAGAATCTGTACATTCTTAGCAAAATCAGGGTATTTGTTGTTAATTAATTTGACACAATCTGTTTTGTTTACCCTGTGCTTCATTTTTAGCCAACAAGTCCCAAATTTGGAAAAGCTGACTCATATGAAAAGCTGGAAAAACTAGGGGAAGGATCTTATGCTACAGTATACAAAGGGAAAAGCAAGTAAGTTCATTATTTTTGGAATATTTCACATGTACAGTGTATCTGCCCTCTTATTACCAAAAAGCATTTTATTTAAATAATTATTATTTAATATACAATAGATTTTCCTCCCTCAGGGTATCCTTTTTTTTTTTTTTGGCACGTGTGTAAAACTCATTGGAATTGAGTACCCTGCTAGTAAACAGTTTTTCAGACTGTTCAATTTATTTTTCTGTTTAACGCCCCTCCCCACAACACTGCTTTCTCTTTCAAAGGAGTTGGAACCATCTAATGAGAATTCATTTCCAGGTGAATTATGTGATTAATTTCTCATAGAGATTTAGTGTTGGGAATAGGAGTATTGATCTGACAATGCCAAATATATTGGCCATTCTTGGGGTCTTTTTAAGTTAAGCTTTTACTCCGTCTTTCAAAAGTCTCTTAGTTAAACAAAACGGCAAACTTTTCTTTTTCTTTCTTCCTGTCTGCTTTGGCATCACGCTGCATATATTTTCATATCGAGAAACAACTCTCTCCTCCTTTTCTTCTTTCTCTCCATTGCTCTCTGGGGGTCAGGGCACAGATTTGGAATCTTGAAAATCTTGTCCTCATGTGTTTCTGATTGACCTCCTTAGTCTCCCTTATTGATTAAGGACAGAGAGTTACTGTATTTAGTGACATGTAGTTGTAGATAACTTAACGTAATCTCTGCAACAACCACAGAAGTCACAAGCTTTGTTTTACCTTTATAACTCTACCAAATGATGTTGCGAAATAATTTTCTATACCGTCCCTGTTATCTCTTTTCAAAATCTTTATAGAAGATAGGACTTTTTTTTCTGAGACAGCATTTCTCCCTGTTGCTCAGGCTGTAGTACAGTGGCCTGATAATGGCTCATTGCAGCCTCAACCTCCTGGGCTGAAACAGTCCTCTTGCCTTAGCCTCCTGAATAACTGGGACTACAAGCACATGCCATCATGTCTGGCTATTTTTTTAAAAAAACTCTTGCAGAAACGGAATTTTCCTGTGTTGCCCAGGCTGGTTTTAAACTCCTGGGCTTAAGTGATCCTCTAGCCTTGGCCACCCAAAGTGTTGGGATTACAGGTGTGAACCACTGCACCCAGCCAGATTAGGATATTGTAACTTAAGTAATTAAATAAGAAGATGTAGAAGAGAAAAATTCTCTGAAGGATCATTCCAAAGACATAGTTGGAAATTTTGATTATGTGCTAATTTAGGTAATCTTAGGATTTTCAGGAGTGTGGTCTCATACCTGTTTGTTCATGTTTCTTAAGTTTAGAAGATGAAATATTCCTTATCAAGAAAGGTATGTAAGGCAAAAATACTGTGAAGTCAAAAGTAATAGTATTAATTTTGAGAGTTGTAAAAAAAAGTTTGCAAAAATGGTGCAGGGAGCCCTCTTCATTCCACACCCGGGCAGATCTCCAGGCATTTGGAGCACCCGCTTGCTTGGTTCTACATCTTGAGCTGCCCCACTCCTTCTGTCCAGAGATCCTGGTATAGTGGAGCCCTCTTCACTCCATGCCCAGTCAGATCTCCAGGCATTCAAAGCACCTGCTCACCTCATCTGGATTGGCAGCCTCAGTTGCCCCACCCTTCCTTTACAGGAGGGGCCCTTTCTGCTTTACATCCAGGCAGATCTCCAGGCAGTTAGAGCACCTGCTCACTTCGTTCAGCATCCTGAGTCACTTACTCTTTCTGTGCAGAGACCATGGTGCAGCTGGGCCTTCTCTGCTCCACACCCAGGCAGATCTCCAGGCATTTGGAGCACCAGTTCACCTGGAATGGCAGCCTAAGCTGCCTCACCCCTTTCTACACAAAAACTCTGGTGTAGCAGGGTCCTCTCTCCTCCATGCCCCGGCAAATCTCCAGGGATCTGGAGCACTTACACTCCTGGATTAGGAGTTTAGGCTGCCTCCACTTCCTCTGCAGAGACTTGGGGCTAAGGATGTTTCCCAGCTTCATGCTTAGGCACACTCTGGGTGCTTGGTGGCTTTCCACTGGATTCTCCATCAGTGCTGGTGCTTGTGCCTGCCATCCGGGGATGACCATCTTGGCTCCTGCCCCCAGGACTGAGAAGGGAACTCAGAACACTATGGGCTCCACAGATCAGCCCATTGCCTAAGGCAACAGAGAGCATCTCCCCATAAATAAGGATCAAGTATATATCCAGACAGATTGGCTGTAGTAGGTTCTTACCAATAAGTGCCATCTACTGGCTGTAGGTCAAACCGAACAGCCCTATGTAAAAGCTGCTGATAGAAATGCATAGGGCTATAGAAGCAAAGCCAAAAGATCCTACCCAGCATTCTCTGCAGTCACAACACAGAGGCAGTGGGGAGAAGGGAAAGGGAAAGAAAAAAAAACAACAACACAACAATAATATTACAGAGAAAGAAAGAACAAGAAAAAATCCAATCTGTACAAAAATAATTACAAAAATTATAGTGCCAACATCACCAGGTGAGAAGGAACCAGCACAAGAATTTTGTTATTGTGAAAAATCTGAATGTCATGGCACCACTGAAGGATCACACTAACTGTCCAGCAATAATTCCTGACCAAAATGGAAACTCGGAAATGACAGATAAATAATTCAAAGCATGGATTACAAGGAAGCTTAGTGAGATCCAAGACATGATTCAAAATCTACACAAAGTAACTTCTAAATCAATCCAGGAAATGAAGAAAGAGATGTAACATCTTAAAAGGAAATCAGTCAGCGTTTCTAGAATTGAAAAGCTCACTTAAGGAATTTCAATACAATTGAGGCCAGACGCGGTGGCTCACGCTTGTAATCCCAGCACTTTGGAAGGCCAAGGCGAGCAGGATCATCTGAGGTCAGGAGTTTGAAACCAGCCTGGCCAACATGATGAAACCCCATCTCTACTAAAAACAGAAAAATTAGCTGGGTGTGGTGGCGCATGCCTGTAATCTCAGCTACTCCAGAGGCTGAGGCATGAGAATAGCTTGAACCTGGGAGGCGGAGGTTGCAGTGAGCCAAGATCACACCACCGCACTCCAGCCTGGGCAACAGAGCGAGACTGTCTCCAAAAAAAAGAAAAAAAAGAAGAAAACAGTTGAAAGCTTCAATATCTTAGACCAAGTGGAAGAAATAATTTCAGAGCTTGAAGACCAATCTTTTTAACCCAGACAAAAATAACATTTTTTTAAATGAACAAAATGTTTGAGAAATATGAGATAATGTAAAGTGATCAAACCTACAAATTATTGGCATTCCTAAGTGAGACAGAGAAAAGGTAAACAACCTGGAAAACATATTTGAGGGAATAATCCCAGAAAAATCCCCTAATCTTGCTAGAGAGGTGGATATCCAGATTCAAAAAATCTGGAGAACATCTGGGAAATACTGTATAAAATGAACATCACCAAGACATACTCACCAGGATGTCTAAGGTCAATGCTAAAGAAAAAATGTTACAAAGAAAAAAGCAAGATCACATATAAAGGGAACACCATTAAGCTAACAGCGGATTTCTCGGCAGAAACCTTACAAGCCAGGAGAGTTTGGGGGCCTGTTTTCATCATTCTTAAAGAAAATAAATCTCAGCCAAGAATTTCATATCCCACCAAGATAAGCCTCATAAGCAAAGGAGAAATAAAATGTTTTCCAGACAAGCAAGGGCTAAGGGAATTTTTTACCACTAGATCAGCCTTATAAGAGATCCTTAAGGGTGTTCTAAACATGGAAATGTAAGAACAATACCCGCTACCACAAAAACACACATAAGTACATGGCCCACAGATTCTGTAAAGGCACTATACAATAGAAACTATAATGCAACCAAGTAACAACTTCATGATAGGCTCAAAATGCTATATATCAATATTAACTTTGAATATAAACTGACTAAACCTCACACTTTTAAAGGGCACAGAATTGTAAGTTGGATTAAGGAAAAAGAAACAAGACCTATCTCCCTGCTGTTTTCAGGAGACCCATCTCACATGTGATTACATAAGTAGGCTCAAAGTAAAGGGTTGGAGAAAGATCTGTCACTCAAATGGAAAACAAACAAGAGCAGGGGTCACTATTTTTATATCAGATAAAACAGACTTTAAGCCAACAACAATAAAAAAGGAGAAAGAAGGGCGTTATATAATGATAAAGTTCATTCAACAAGAAGACTTAACTATCATATATATGCATGCAACATTGGAACAACCAGATTCCTGAAACAATTACTTGTAGACCTACAAAAGGACTTAGCCACACAATAATAGTGGGGGCTTCCACAACGCACTGACAGCATTAGACAGATCATCAAGGCAGAAAAGCAACAAGGAAATTCTGGACTTAAATTGACCAACTGGACCTAATAGGCATCTACAGAATATTCCACTCATCAACCACAGAATATACATTCTCATTTGCATTTAGGACAGATGACCATATGCTCAGTCATAAAGCAAGTCTCAATAAATTAAAAAAAACAAAGTCATACCATCCATACTCTTAGACCACAGTGGAATAAAAATAGGAATCAATACCAAGAGGATTTCCCCAAACTTTGCAATTACATGGAAATTAAACAACTTCCTCCTGAATAACTTTTGATTAAACAATTAAAGCAGAAGTCAAAAAATTCTTAGACATAAATGAAAACAGAGACAAATCATACCAAAATCCCTGGGATACAGGAAAAACAGTGTTAAGAGGAAAGTTTACAGCACTAAATGGCTACCTAAAAAAATTAGAAAGATGTTAAATTAAGTAACATCACACCTAGAAGAACTAGAAAAACAAGAACAACCTAACCCCAAAGCCAGAAGAAGAAAAAACATAACTAAAATCAATGCAGAACTGACTGGAATTGAGACCTAAAAATATATTAAAAATAAATGAAACCAAAAGTTGGTTCTTTGAAAGGATAAAGATCAATAGAACACTAACTAAAGGAAGAGAGAAGATCCAAATTAGCACAATCAGAAATGACAAAGGTGACATTACAGCTGATCCCATGGAAATACAAAAGATTGTCAGAGACTATTAGGAACAACTCTATGTATACAAAGTAGAAAATCTAGAGGAAATTGGTAAATTTCTGGAACACATATCCTCCCAATATTGAATCAGGAAGAAATGGAAACTCTGAACAGACCGATATCAAGTTCCACAGTTGAATTAATAATAAAAACCTACCAACCAAAAAAAGCCCAGGACTAGATTGATTCATAGCCAAGTTCTACCAGAAGTACAGAGAAGAGACGGTATCAGTTCTACTGAAACTATTGCAAAAAATCAAGGAAGATGGACACTGCCCTATCATCGAGGATGATGAAGCTAGCATCATCCTGATATGAACAACTAGGAAAGAAACAATAAAAACAGAAAACTACAAGCCAGTATGCCTGATGAACAAAAACCTAAACAAAATACCAGCAAACCAAATCCAGTAGCACATCAAAAAGATAATTCACCACAATCAAGTAGGCTTCATTCCTGGGATGCAGGGTTAGTTCAGAATTCACAAATCCATACATGTGCTTCACCACAAAACAGAATTAAGAACAAAAACCATTTGATCATCTCAGTCGATCTGTAAAAAGCCTTTGATAAAATCCAACATCCCTTCATGATAAAGACCCTCAATAAGCTAGGCATTGAAGGAACATAGTTCAAAATAATAAGAGCCACCTATGACAAACCCACAGCTAACATCATACTGAACTGACAACAGCTGGAAGCATTCCCCTACAGAACTGCAAAAAGACAAGGATACCCACTTTCGCCACTCCCATTAAAACATAGTACCAGAAGTCCTAGCCAGAGCAATCAGGCAAGAGAAAGAAATAAAAGGCATCCAAATAAGAAAACAAGTGAAATTATCCATCTTTGCTGACAATATGATTCTATACAGAGTCTAAAGACTCTGCCAAAAAGCTCCTGGAATTGATGAATGACTTCAGTACAGTTTCAGAATATAAAATCAATGTATAAAATCGAGCATTATTTCTATACACCAGCAACATTCAAGCTGAGAATTAAATCAAGAATGCGATTTCATTTACAATAGCCACAAAAAATTAAAAGGCGTAGGAAAATGTCTAACTAAGGAGATGGAAGATCTCTGCAAGGAGTACTACAAAACATTGCTGAAAGAAATCATAGATGACACAAACAAATGGAAAAACATTTCGTGCTTTTAGATTGGAAGAATCAATATTGTTAAAATGGCTATGCTGCCCAAAGCAATCTATTGATGCAGTACTATTCCTATCAAACTCCCAATGTTGTTTTTCACAGAATTAGAAAAACATATTCTAACATTCATATGGAATCAAAGAAGAGCTTGAATATCCAAAGCATTCCTAAGGGAAAAGAACCAAGACAGAGGCATCACACTACCTGAATTCAAACTATATTATAAGGCTACAGTAACCGAAACAGCATGATACTAGTACAAAAATAGACACATAGACCAAAGGAACAGAATAGAGAACCCAGAAATAAAGCCACACACCTACAGCCACCTGATCTTTGACAAAGTTAACAAAAATAAGTGATGGGGAAAGGACTGCCTATTTAACAAATGTTTCTTGTATAGATGGCTGTCCATATGCAGGAGAATGAAAGTGGATCCCTCCCTTTCACCATATATAAAAATTAAGATGGATTGAAAATTTCAACGTAAGACCTCAAAACTGTAAGAATCCTAGAAGAAAATTTAGGAAACATCGTCCAAGCATCGGCCTTTGGGAACGATTTATGACTAAGTTCACAAAAGCAATTGCAACAAAAGCCAAAATTGATAAGTGGGACCTAACTGAAGAGTTTCTGCACAGCAAAATAAATTATCAACAGAGTAAACAGAATGGGAGAAAATATTCAGAAACCGTGTATCTGACAAAGATCTGATATCTAGAATCTCTGAGGAACTTACACAATTTAACAAGCAATAACCAAATAACTCCATAAAAAGTGAGCAAAATACATGAACAGAAACAGACACTTCTCAAAAGAAGACATTCAAGCAGCCAACAAACATGAGGAAATGCTCCACATCACTAATCATCAGAAAAATACAAATCAAAACCATAATGAGATACCATCTCACATCAGTTAGAATGGCTATTATTAAAAGTCAAAAACAGGTGCTGGGAAGGCTGTGTAGAAAAGGGAACGCTTATACACTGCTGGTGAGAATGTAAATTAGTTCAGCCACTGTGGAAATCAGTTTGGAGATTTCTCAAAGAACTTAAAACAGGAACTGTCATTCATCCCAGCAGTCTCATTACTGGGTATATATCCAAAAGAAACGAAATTGTTTTACCAAAAAGACACATGCATTTTTATGTTAATTACAGCACTGTTCACAGTAGCAAAGCCATGGAGTCAACCAACATGCCCATCGTAGTGAACTGGATAAAAAAAATGTGGTACATATACACCACGGAATATTACACAGCCATTAAAAAGAATGAAATTGTGTTCTTTGCAGCATCATGGATGTAGCTGGAGGCCATTATCCTAAGTGAATTAACACAGGAACAGAAAACCAAATATTGCATGTTTTCACTTATAAGCGGGAGCTAAGCATTGGGTACACTTGGACATAAGTTGGGAACAATAGACACTGGAGACTGCTGAGTGGGGTTCCTGAGGAACGGGGAAGAGGGTTGAAAAACTTTTGGGTACTATATTTACTACCTGCATGACAGGATCATTCATATCCCATACCTCAGAATCATGCAATATACTAATATAATAAACCTGTACATGGAGCCCCGTAATCTAAAATGAAAGTTGAAATTATTTAAAAAGTATTTTTTTAAGAAAATTTGAATGAACAGTCAACATGATAAGGGATAAAAAACAAAATCCAGAGGACTGTTAATAACCATATTGCTTTAGAATTTTGGAATGTCAAAGTAATGGTCTAAATGATTGAGTTAATCTTAACAGGGGTTGTGTCCCACATTTTAATATACTTTCCTAAAGAAAAATAGCAGTACTTTACCATATAAAAATTACTTCTACTAAATTTAGTGTCAATAACATGATAACTACCCTTTATTAAGCAATTATTTTGTGGACAATATAGTACATCCCTTTGTCTCATTTACTCCTCACAATGCCATATGAGGTGGGTCCCATTATTGTCATCTTCATTTAACAGTCAGGAATCTTAGCACTTAGAGAGGTTTAGCATCTTGCCTATGTTCACACAGGTAGTTAGTGGAAAAGCTTGTTTAGCTCATTCCCATCTGGTGGCTTGAAGCTATTCTTTTCCTAATCAGTACACCATTACTGCTTCCATAGTGCAAGACCTTGGAAAGATGTGATCCTCTTTGAATATTCCAAATAGTTCTCACATATACTCTGACTTGTTTTAATTATGACTCAAATAGAAGCAAACACTATTTCTTTATAAGAAAACAAACCAAACACTTGGAAGTTCCTACCCATTGAAGATGTGCTCAGCTGATCTCCAGATGTGTTAATAACTCTATTAAATTTTTAACTTGAAGATTTATTTCAAAATCTTGGAGATAGTTGAAGAATTTTTCATTTATTATGCCTGAATAAAAGAAAGACTTTAAAAGTACCTATAATCTTTGAGAAAGATGGTTCTGGACAGTTAATAGTTTTCACTCTAGTAGGTATTAATTTATCTTGTTAGCATTTCTTGAGCAGTTTCAAGCCTCCTGGTCACATGTAGTACTTCATTTACTTCAGGTGGAGATGAAAGCCATTGCCTACTCACCTGCTTTAAGAGATGACAGGCTGCCTGGCTTTGCTTGCATTAAGGTGGCTAAGTCAGGCTGAAGAATAACAGCTACATGTCATATAGCAGGACTTGAGAGCTAAGTTTGGTGTGTCCCTATAGTGCTATATAATTTAAATAGCCAACTAATTGTTGGGATCCCTATTCCAGTACTCCTCACCATTCTCTCATAAATGTCTGCATCCCAACTGCCATCTTTAAACGTAATCTTTTGCATCCTCCCCAAGAACAGCTCTCATTATCTTGCAGTGAAGCTGTCTGGCATTTGTAGAGATACTTGTGATTTTCAGTTTGTGAGCATTTTACACATATGTGTTGGTTTACAGGTGTCATGTTTGGATTTTACCATAAGCTTCATTGTATTCATTTGCTAGGGCTTGCAATAACAATGTCCCACAATCTGGGTGGCTTAAACTACATATACTTTCTCAGTTCTAGAGGCCAGAAGTCTGAAATCAAGGTGTCTGCAGGGTAGGTTCCACCTGAGGATTGTTAGGGAGAAACTGTTCCTTGCCTCTCTCCTAGCTTCTGGTGATGTGCTGGCAATTTTGGGCATTCCTGGCTTGCAGGCGCATCACCCCTCTTGTTGCCTTCTCCACATGGCATTCTCCCAGTGTGTGTGTGTGTGTGTGTGTATGTGTGTGTGTGTGTGTGTGTGTCTGTGTCCAAGTTTTCCCTTTCTGTCAGGACATGAGTTATATTTGATTAAGGTCCACCCTAATGACCTCATTTTGATTTGATTGCCTCCATAAAGGGGTCATTTCCAAAAAAAATGCATTCTGAGGTGCTTGGGGTTAGAACTTCAACATACCTTTTTGAACAGTTCAATCCATAACACTTACTAGTGTCAAACCTCACTAACTTGGCATTGCATTCATGACAGTGTTGTTCTTTTTCTGCCTCTAATACATGTCATTCATCCGTTACCTATTTGTTCTTTTTAAAACAATACAAGCAAAGGATATTTATTTGCCCCATCAAGAGATTTGTATAATTCTTTTTTGTTTGTTTGTTTGTTTGTTTGTTTGAGACAGGGTCTCACTCTGTCGCCCAGGCTGGAGTGCGGTCGTGCATGCAGCCTTGGCTCACCGCAACCTCTGCCACCCAGGCTCAAGCGATTCTCCTGCCTCAGCACTGCGGAGTAGCTGGGACTACAGGCACGTGCCACCACACCCAGCTAATTTTTGTATTTTTTTGGTAGAGACGGGATTTTGCCATGTTGCCCAGACTGGTCTCAAACTCCTGAACTAAAGCGATCCACCCACCTCGGCTTCCCAAAATGTTGGTATTACAGACATGAGCAACCATGCCCAGTGGGTGTGTGTAATTCTTGATTGTGGAGTAGTTGCTGTTTGGCATAGTTCAGAAGCTTGAGGAGGAATAGAAAGTGTTTTTAATTATTCTTGATTCTTTCGGATCTCTTATCCATGTAGGAACACATACACTGGAGAGAAGTTAACTGAGATTCCTATACAGGTAGTCTGCTTTGTAATGAGCTTTTCTTCTAACAAATGGATGGTTGACGCTGTTCACATCAACATACAAAACTCACAAATATGCTTTTAAGAAAAAGCTTTGAACTTACCACATTCTCATATTTGAGTAGAAAGTTTTTGTTTTTTGATCAGTGTTCTCCAGATTTCTTCTCTGTCTCTCTCTCTCTGTCTTTCACTGTCTCTTTGTCTCTCTCTCTCTGTTTTTATGTTTAGATGAGGGGTGGCAGTTATCATTACTTCTGACTGCTGACTGCTGATCTCTCTTCTGGTTTGGTTTTCTGATTATGTTCTCTCTTCTAAATTCCTGTAGCATTTAATATAGGATTAAAAAATTATGCATTGTATAATACTTTGGAAAATTAAAATATATGGCATTTTAAAATGTCTTTAATTCAGCACCTTGAAATCATCTTTTTACCTCTCAGTTTACCAAGGACTTCTGTATATTCAGAGATGTGTTAATATTTTTTGAACTTATTCAACTAGTGATGAATATTCATTATATTGTTTATAATTATGCCTTTTTTATGCTGTCGGTGAAAAAGAGGTGACTCAGATGAGGATTCTGCCCTTGGGAAACTTAATCTTGAAGGGAGATGGTACAATACATAAGTAATTGTATATAAATGAAGAGGTATCAATACTATATTCTATATAAGCTAGAACATAGTGAGAAAGGCCCAGGTACACAGTGGCTTGTGCCTGCTATCCCAGCACTTTGCAAGGGCAAGGCGGGTGGATCACTTGAGGCCAGGAGTTCGAGACCAGCCTGGCCAACATGGTGAAACGCTGTTTCTACTAAAAATAGAAAAATCAGCTGGGTGCGGTGGCATGCACTTACAATCCCAGCTACTCGGAAGGCTGAGGCACGAGAGTCGCTTGAACCCGGGAGGCAGAGGTTGCAGTGAGTCGAGATTGCACCATTGCACTCCAGCCTGGGTGACAGAGCGAGACTCTGTTTAAAAAGAAAAAACCGTAAAACAAAAACATCCAGGTGAAATGGTGTGGGGTTTCAAAAGGAATGAAGAGAAGATGATGTCGACTAAAGTATTTTAAATGTTTTCTCTCCAGTGGCCACTGATTGAGTTTAGAAGCCACATCTTTGTGTGCTTTTAAATCAAGCTTCCCTCATCACTATATGTCTTTGTGGAATCCTTGGCACTGTTCCCTTTTTGGGCTTGCTCCTTCCCCGCAAGCAAATATAATGAGATTTTCACTCGTTGGTTATCAGACTCTCCACTAAATTTGTTGAACGTTGAGGGCCTTAAGCTAAAAGTAAACAGATTCACTTTGATTATTGTGGCAGTTTTGGTTAAGCAAAAGGGTTTTGTTTGAGTATTGAAGTGGAATTGGCTTTAAGCAATATGATCTGGGAGGATTGGTGGTTTGCTTTTATGCAAGGGCACTCATGAATACCTGGTTGTTGAAAATAAGAGCTACTACCTCTCACAACCTCAAGACCCAAAGTTGAGACATAGTGGGACCCATATTCTCCTCAGTGTACTTTGATCTGCTGGTAGATCACACCTGAGTCCTCCAGGTTCTGCACCCTACCTCAAGCAGTGAGTAGGTATGAGTCTTTGCTCTCCCTGGGGCAGGGTCCTCTCCTTTCTTTCCTACTGAATCTAGCGGGTATGCGAGTCTATAGCTGCTTTTGATTTTCTCAGACTTCACATGCCATTTAGAGGAAAAACAGCTTGCTCTTTGTTCTGCTTCTAGAATTGGAGTATTCAGACTAAGTTGTCCCACAGATGATCCTGATCTCTGGTCACTTTCTCTGCTTATGTTCAGTTTCTGTTGAGGTGAAGATGCCAAAGCGTTACTTCTGCAGGAGCCTGCCAAAGAAAAGCCTGCCCACACTGGTTTGTGCCAGCCATAAATTGTTATCTCACAGGTCAATGAGAACAATGAAGGAATTTGCTCACTTTATGTAACATGAGATTTATGTGATTGAAAGTACCAGTCTTCTTTTAGCATTTCGTCCTGCCAATTTGTGCTGAATAATTGAACTTGACTTAAACGACCTCATAAATTGAGAGACTATGCCAAACCAAGACTGAAATATACTAAATACATTTCAAAGAGCGCTTCAAAACCCCAGGAGAAATAGGGAGGAAGAAATGCTATTAATTAAAACAAGCAGCAGCACAAGAAGAAAGGCAGCAGCAGTTAACCACCTTTTCACAATATGTGAGATTAAAGATGCAGTTCTTGCTTGCACTGAAGGTCAACTTCATTGAAACACTATCAGGAGGAGTTTGAAGAATACTAGAAGTCAGTAATCCCCAGATGGAAAACACTGGACTCCTGGTTCATTGAAGCTGCAGTCTTAAGTGTTGACACCTAGACTGTCATGTGGACTTCAGAGTCCGGAGAGGTTACCTGCCCACAAATGGGAGCTTTCTACAAAGAGACACTAGTCTGATTACATTTTACAAGCTCTGCTGTAGGATGCTCCCAAGGCCCACTCTGTTTCTCATTAGGTCTGCTCTGACTTCTTTTAGACTTTGGGCTCTTGGACCAAAGCTTATTATTACAGCTCACTTCAAAGATCAAACCTGTAACCACACTATTTAATCAATGAAAATAACATCACAGTATAATACAATCAGTGTTAGTTTTATAATTTAATGAACAAAATACAGCATTACAATGTGTAACAGGAGAAACTGAGGGAAGAAAAGCTAACAGAGTAAATGCAGTTCACTATGTGGGATTTTCCGATCTGTGTTCCTTCAGATCTGTGTATAGGTGAAAGTTTGAAAAGTAGGGTTCCTATCCTTACCTAGTCCAAGGAGGAAAATAGCCCACCCACCAACATCTGCTAATTTTATTTTATTTTTAAACCCTAAATCCTACTCAATTGCAAATTCAGCCCTGACATCCTTTAGAGGAAGAATGCAGACATTAGAGTCTGGTTCATTGGTACAGCTGGTTTCATTTAGCTTGCAGCAGATAAACAAACAATGCTTAATCTTTTTGATGAAAGTGACAGTGAGGATATTGTTTAAGCAAGAAGATGATTTTAATTATTAGACTAAATTGTGTTGGAATAACTTTCCTATTAGACAGTGTTTAAACGTATTGGCCTCTCTTAGCCATGTTTATTATCAGGGTTCTTTGATCATTTGGACAGGAGACCCTCAATACAATCAGTGATATTTGCTGTTGTTAAAATTGTGGTCATATGTCAGCTATGCCCATCTGGTGGAAATGGAGGCATTCTTTGGGGTTTTTTTTTAAAGAGTTAGTGTAGAAATGTTCAATTACTGAAATAATTGAAAGTCATTATGTGAGGACTCCTAAAACCCCTCTCCCAAAGTGGTTTTTGAGGAGGACTTGGGGAAGGATATGATTGACTTCAGGTTAAAGCATACCCACATTCCTGAGCTGCTTTATTGTTACTGTCATCCTTTTGTTTAAACCAGGATGGTAGGGAAGGAGCATTTCTAGTCTAAACCAGTGGTTCTCAACTAGGGATAATTTTGTTTGCCAGGATATATTTGTTGGTGTCTGGAGACATTTTTGGCTTTCACAACTTGAGGAGTGGTGGTGTCACTGGCATGTAGTGGGTAGAGGCCAGAGATGCTGGGAAATATCCTATGAATGAACTGGACAGTCTCCTGCAACAAAGAATTATTCGGCCCAAAATGACATTAGTGCTAAGATTGAGAAACCCTGGTCTTAACAAGAAATGCATGGAGGCAGTGTCTATTTAAAATAGTGCATTCCTTTTGAGGTTGTGGTAACTCTCTACTGTGTTCTGTGGGCTGAGTGGGCCAGGTAATAGGTGTGTAGTGGTGAACAAAATTGACAGGGCCCCTGTTTTTATTAAGCATATTATCCAGTGGGGGAGGCAGAAATTAATCAAGTCAGCAGACAGAATCTGTAATTGTAAATTATGTAAAGGAAAAGAGAGCTGAGGAAGAATTAAGACAGAGAGTAGTGGGTTATGTGTATTTGCATAAGAGAGGGGTATAGATAGTAAATATACGTTGGATGGATGGAAATGGAAGCCTTGTTGAGGAGAGGACATTTATGCCTAGATCTGAAGGAGGAGATGTCACCAAGCAGGTAAAGAGCAGGCACAAGAGTGTTTCATGCCAGGCCCTGAGGCGAGAAAGAGCTTGGTGTGTTTTACACCAAATGAAGGAGCTAATTTCATTTTATTTTTTGAGGTGTGGTAGGACCCATAGTTTTCTCACTGTACTGGGATCTGCTGCTGGGTCACATCTGAGTCCCTCTAGGGTTTGGCACCCTCCCTCAAGTTGTAAGTAGGTGTGAATTTTTGCTCTCTCTGGGATAGGGTCCTCTCCTTTCCTTCCTACTGAATCAAGGGGGTATGTGAAAAGTGAGAGAGCACAAAAACAATGAACAGATAAGTTACAAACATGACAGATATTAATACAGGTCTATCAAAATCACTTAAAATATAATTGTTCTAAATATACCAATTAAAAGACAGAGATTGTCAGGGTGGATAAAAAAACAAGACTCAACTATATTTTATCTATGAACTATCCTTTAAATATAAAGATGCAGATTAAAAGCAAAAAGATAGAGAAATATATGCCATGTTAACGCAAATTAAAAGCTGGAAGGCCCGGTGTGGTGGCTCACCCTTATAATCCCAGCACTTTGGGAGGCTGAGGCGGGCAGATTACTTGAGATCAGGAGTTTGAGACCAGCCTGGGCAACAGGGGGAAACCCTGTCTGTAACAGAAAATACAAAAATTAGCCAGGCATGGTGGCACATGTACCTGTAGTCCCAGCTACTCAAGAGGCTGAGGCAGAAGAATCGCGTGAACTTGGAGGCAGAGGTTGCAGTGAGTACCACTGCACTCCAGCCTGGGCAACAGAGTGAGACCCTGTCTTAAAAAATTAACATAGCTGCAGTAGCTGTGTTAATTTCAGACAAAGCAAGTACTTCTGATGATTCAGAAGATCATCAAGATTAAAGAGAGGCATTACATGATGATAAAGAGCTTAGTTCTCCAAGAAGACAACCAACTTTATTGTATACACACCAAACAACAGAGTGTCAAAATATGTGAGGCAAAAATTGATAGAACTGAAAGGTGAAATGGACAAATCCACTATGGTGGTTGTGACTTCAACACCACTTTGTCAGTAATTGACAGATTAAGCAGGCAGAAATATCACTAAGGATTAGATGATCTGATCAGTACTGCCAAAATAAACAAAGTGGAAGCTGCCAATATTTCAAGGCCTGGACCGAGAACTGGCACAGCGCTCCTTTCACCTACTCTTGATCAAGTGTTCAAAGATACCAGATCCAAGAGTAGAGGCCGTAGACCACATCTCTCAATGAGGAGTGTCAATGAATTTGGGGGCCGTGTTTTAAAACCCCATATAGAGTTTGGTTTTTATTCTAGGCTGAATTAAATCTTTGCTCTCATCTTTGTACAGAGTTCTCTCAGCTATCCGTTCTGAACATGTATTTGCTGACTCCTTTTTGGGTTAATTTCATTATATTTTAGATCTCTCCTTGAGAAGAGTAAAGACACAGGGTGGGGAACATCACACACTGGGGCCTGTCGTGGAATGGGGGGTTGGGGGAGGGATAGCATTAGGAGAAATACCTAATGCAAACGATGAGTTAATTGGTGCAGCACACCAACACAGCACATGTATACATATGTAACAAACCTGCATGTTGTGCACATGTACCTTAGAACTTAAAGTATATATTAAAAAAAAAAAGATTCTGTTTAATATAAATGGCTTTGTATAGAGGGGGCCCTT
Organism: Pongo abelii; assembly: GCF_028885655.2. Lineage (NCBI taxonomy): Eukaryota > Metazoa > Chordata > Mammalia > Primates > Hominidae > Pongo > Pongo abelii. The sequence goes on along the minus strand of NC_071991.2, from coordinate 85,562,734 downwards.
CTGTCCTAGTGTACCCGGCACAGTTCTGGTTTATGCTTGTCATTTTTGTGATTATTAATAGTGCTCTTTTTACTCTGAATACTGTCCCATTTGGATGATAAATTATATGATCATATTATATAATTTTTATTTTTCTGGAAACTTGGTAAAATATTTTGCCAAAACCAAAATTTGATTAGAATATGTTATTGTGGGATCCAACTGAGTATTTAGAGCCATTAATGTCAGTGAATCTGTGGGAACATTTTTGAACAGTTTATGAGTGCTGTTGAATCTGTAATGCAGATTTGTGAATTGATTTTAAAAGTTTCGTGGGAGGTTAATGAACTTTATGTACAGTTCTTAGAAAGTTCTGGCAATTAGACATGATTTTTGTGAAATAGGAACTAATCAATCTAAAATTCAAATGACCTACTCAGGTGTCTTACTACTCGTAACATAAATATTAGGCTTAGAGTAATTCAAGATAGCTGAAATGCTGGAAATGTGAAAGAATTAACAAGCTGGGGTTTGGGTGAAATTAGGTGCTGTTAGAGCTCAAAGCTAACAGGTTGCAGTGTCAGTGAGTTTTAGTCAAATGCTCCCAGTCTATTTAACACTGGCTCATACAAAAGAAGTGTACTATACTACTAGTAGGAATTATAACAATGGAGAGATGGCAGGTACCTTAAAAATCTAGGATTGCAATTTGCATAGAGTAATTCAGTGCAAGATTGTATGGTAGACACTGTTGATGTTGGGGAGATTATCAGACAGAAAGGAAATTATTTTAAAGATTTCAGGCGTAAGACTTTTTTTAATGCTTAATGGTTGATTCTTGAGCAAATACGTTTTCCCTTCCTTCTAGAGTTCTGAGGAAACAGACATAACATTTGCCTGTATAAACACATTCTTTGAATTTTTAAAAGATAATTCTGTCTCTAGTTCAGAAGGGTCTCTTTGGGATTGCTGTGTTTTTAACTATCTCTGTTTTCAGGGATTTAAAATAATCAATGATCCTAGAGATCTGCAAGCATTGTCTGAGCTGAGGGAAAATTGTAAACATAAGGCACTTTGGTTAGTAGTTGAAAGACCTGTTGTAACCCAACAGAGAATAAGGTAGAAGTCATTCCTAATTGGCCTGATGGGTGAGACAGGAGACTGAATTCTCACGCAGCTTAGCAGTCAGCATAGGTATTGACAGACAAGCCCCTGAGGAAGCAAAAGAGGAACCAAGGGCTTTTGTTGTATGTCTGATCAAACCTCTTAGGAGAAAGAAGAGGGAAATTGAGATACTGAGAAACCAAATAAGTAGTGTTACAAATGAGGCCTATTGGGAGTCCCAAAGGAAGCCAAATTCCTAATGAGAAAGCAACAGTCTAGGTTAAACAGTGACTTTTTTATTAAAAAAAGTTATTTTTTTTTTACTTCTTGTTCTTGAGAAAGTTTCACAGCTAAGTGCTGGAGAGTTGAGGGCACCTGGAACTGTGCCCAAAGCAGAGCATAAAGGATTATTAAATTAAAAGAATGTGTATCATCTCAGTGAAACAGAAGGGATGAAATAACAGACCACCAATATTTAGAGCTGGGCAAAGAGAGAAGCAAAGAACAGAGGAGGAGAGATTGTCTAGAGAGGTGGCGAGAAAACCAGCAAAGTACCAAGGTAGGAAGAGAGTTTCAAAGAGCATGGACGATGATGTCAGATATTCAGAAAAGTCAAATCAATGAATCCTGAAAGGAATTTATTACATTTTACAACTAGGAAGGTTTTTTTTTTTTTTAGAATGTTAAGGGACTGGTGGGGATGGATACTAATTATTTTGTGTTGAAGAGAGAATGGGGGATGAAAAAATGTAGGGTAAAACACATATAAGCTACTCTGTTTAGCAGTGAGGCAGGGAAAGAAAAGAGAACTAGAAGAAAGGGGAGAAGTGTTTTGTGTTGTTTCAGTTTTAAACTAAATGGGAAATAATCGAGTATGTATATAGACTATGACAAAGGAGTCAGTAGAAAGAGAAAAAGTTATTAAGGAAACACTTGAAGTATATTCTTGATGAAGAAATCTGAGGAGCTCTATTTTCTCTGTCACTTGAATTTTATTTCATATGCTCTATGTAATTGGTCTTCCTGTTTCTTTTTCTGATAATGTGTAGATATGAAATAGCTCTTTTTATTGTCAGCTTCATCTCATTTAGGATCTAGACCTATAAGAGAATTATCCTTCTTAAATATCTTTTATTTTTATTCATGTTCTTTTGAAATTCAAATATATCATGGAACTCTCTGTGTAGCACATTTGTTTTTCTTCTTTGCTCCATTTTCTTCATTGATGCTAGTTGTGATTTTTTTTAATGACGTCTGTTTTTTTGTGAATTTTCTTCCTTGATACCACTTCTTTCTTTGTAATTTAGAGTTATGAAATAAAGCTACTATTTATTAAACACTGCATTTTTTTTACCTGTAAAATTAGGGTTAATAATAGAATTGATTTCATACACCTATGAAGAATGTATGTAAGCAAATACATTTAGTGTTTAGAACATTGTCTCACATAAATGTTCAATGAATATCAACTACTTCTTTTTCGTTTCTTATAACAATCCTGGAAGAGATTTGAGATAATACAATTTCCCTTATTTTACGGGTGAAGAAACTGAGACCCATAAAGTTTGAGTAATTTGCCTACAATCACACAGCTAAGTGCTGGGGCCAGAATTCAGATCCAGTTAGTTCAGCTCCAGAGCTGAGTTCTTAACTTTTACCATTTTTTTTAAACTTCAAAATCTGCTTTCTTGAAATCTATTCTTACCCTACCCTTCTGTCATGCCATGACTATGCCAGTTGTAAGATCCAGGGTCAGGTTTGAGCCCCAGCCGAGGTCCGAGGGGAGTGGGTAGATGGGCCGATAGCTGAAAGAACACTCGGGGGCCATAGGCAGGTGAATATGGTTTTATTCAGCAGCTCTCTCATCAACAGCTCTCTCACACTGTCCGCCTTTATCTTGGCTGTCTGCTCCAGCTCCACAGCTCCTCTCAGCAGCCAGCTCTGCCGCTCTGGCTGCTCCCACACATAGCTGCCCGGCCAGCTCTCCCTTGCCTTCAGTGTCAGCAGCTTAACTCCTTCCCTCTGGGCATGAATGTGAGCCATATCGAGCCATGCAGTACCCTGGCTCCCCTCTGTCCATCTGCAAGATGGACAACTCTGGTACTCTCTTTTTCTCTAGGTGCAATAGCCAAGCCATGCCACGCCGTACTGACCCATGCTGAACCGAGCCCCCCATGCACAGCGTCAGCAGGGCAATTATACCTTTAACAGACAATAATGGCTTAGAGCCAAGTATGAACTTACACAAACAGGTTATTTAACAAGTGGAGTATGTGCCTACGTCCTAAACTCGCTGAGTCATGCAGGTCTGGATGTCTGCCTTGGCCTATTTCTTGACCAAAGCACATCCATGTACCTTATACCTTCCTTGTTAATAATTAACTCTAGGGTACATAGCCAATTTCTTGCATAATTCTCTTATTTTCCCTCTGTATCAATGCTGTTTTTTCTCTCTAGTCATTTATTATTAATATTCTCCACTGTTCTAGGCAATTCCACAGTGAAATCTTAGCTATTTTCCCCCCTTGTTTCACCAGAGTGATTTGTGAGTTTTGATACAGTTGGTGCCTGCATGAAATAGAGCTCTCACTGCCCACCTTCCCTTTCTGTCAGATAGATTTATTTTGGACAAGGTTTTCTGTTCCTTTGCTGCCTTCTCATGTGGACTTCAGCCCAAGATTTGATGGGCTCCATTTCTCTTACTACCTTTTTATTCATTGTCATATAAGCATATGACAAACATAACTCTTGACTCGCCAGCACCTTTCAACCCTTTTATTCTTCTCACAAATAACATAGGAACTAATATTATAGTAAGAACTATACCTGAAAAAGTAAAATTTTTTCTAACAGGTTTTTGAGTAAATCAGAATCTGAGCCCTGTTGAGCCTCCACCTGAAGTATATCCCCAGCTTTTGCTGTGAATGTAGTTTTCAAAATTGAGTTGAGGAGACATTGATTCTCTCAACCTGTTGTGTCCTTTGAAACTCTTGCCAATTTTTTATTATCTTTGTTCTCATTTTTTTAGTCACTTCTTTGTACATTCGTATCTACGTAGGTGTATTTATATTGTTTACACCTATTTATTCACATAAACTGTCAGATGCAACTTTCTTAAATTGTTAATCACTTTTGTGATGGTTGATGTGACCTAGACTAACTTACCATTGACCCTCTGTTAAAAAAGGGCTCGTTTATTTAATAAGACCTGGAGGGAACCACTGTATTTAAGGTTATTTCATCCAATAAACGTGGTTTTGTAGAGGATGTTTATAGTTGTAAATGTAATTATTGTAGCTGGCACAGTGAGATCTCTATTTAGAAATAATATTAGGAGACACTTAATGATCAGCCTGTATAGTTATGTTTCTCTTTCTACTTTTCAAAAACTTTTCCTGGATTTATATATATTTGTGCACATGTGTGTGAGTGTGGGTGTGTGTATATTACAAAGAAAGTTCAGAGAGGTAGCAGAGATTATTTTTGAAAGTTGGAGAAAGCAGAGTTGGCAGGATGAATGATGGGCCTGTGTTTACGTATCTCATTGGTAACAGCTGCACTGAAAAGTTGGGCGTCTCAGTTTCTTATCTGCCACTTTCTTACTGTACTTCAGAGTTGGAGGCATTCCATTATCTGAAATGAGTGAATTGTCCTCTTTTTTTGAATATCCGGTATAATTTGTATTTTCTTTTTAGTCACTCAAAATCGGTGATTTTTATAGTATACCGATTGGATGCATATTTGACACCTAAGCAATTGTGTTCTCTCACTTTCTTAGATTCAAAATATGTGAGTTCAGGTGACTAATTAGTGGTCTGGATTTTTTAAATCATGGTAAAACGAAGACAATAAATGATATGTTTCCTTTAAAAATGTGTGTATTTGAAAACAAAGATAAAATGAAAGGTAATCCTATGTATTATAAGCAGACTAAGTTGCTTATCTACCATGGACACAGGACATTACTTTTATAGTGTCAGTTTTTGATAGTAATTTTTATATAGCTACATTCCAGGCTTTTTTGAACAAAAGAGTTAAAATTAATGTTGAGGCAAATGGTAGACAGTTACTAATCAGTGATTAAAACCTTTGTTTGCAGATATTTTACATACAAAAATTTAGACATTTATATTCAATTTACCTAATTTACAGATATGCTACTCTTAAAAAAACTTCTTTTTATAAGCTAATATATTATACAAGCCAAAATCCTATTTATTTTCTGGGCTAGCATTTGTATCTAAGGTGCTGTTATGGAAGGATGACTACTGATTTCCCATCTGTTTCAGTTGGAGAACAGTCATGCCAGTTGTATTCATTGCTCATTTTGGGTGAAAACTGAGCACATATCTAACTGCTTTTGAGTATATGTTGCCCCTGAAGCTAGGTACTTTATTCTTCTAACACTCATTTTCAATTTAAGTGGAAAGCATATCAGAATGCTTTCTGTTAGTGACTGTGAGGATTGACACACACACAAAGGAGAAACATTTAGGAAAGCTGACTTCTGTGATTTCTTTCTCTTTTCTTTCTTTCTTTTTTTTTTTTTTTTGACTAAGCCCTCATTCTGTCACCCATGCTGGAATACATTGGCACCATCTCAGCTCACTGCAACCTCCGCCTCCTGGGTTTAAGCGATTCTCCTGCCTCAGCCTCCCGAGTAGCTGGAATTACAGGCATGTGCCACCACACCTAGCTAATTTTTGTATTTTTAGTAGAGACGGGGTTTTGCGATGTTGGCCAGGCTGGTCTTGGACTCCTGACCTCAGGCGATCCATCCACCTTGGCTTCCCAAAGTGCTGGGATTACAGGCATGATCCTCTGCACCTGGCCGACTTAGGTGATTGCTTACTTATTTTATGAATGGTCGTACGAACAGAGAAAACTGATGTAATCTGTCCTTTGTAGTTGTTTGCTGTTTTAGTCCTCATTTGAGATAGTTGGACTTCATTCACTTCTGAAGTGTTTATTGAAGCCAACTTGTGTGAAAGGCATCTGTCGAAGGAAAAGCCAGATAAACATGAATTCTCGTCAAAGTGGCCAAATTCTTTTTTCTCATGTAAAAGGAAATTAGATTTTTTTATTAGATGCTAGATTTGGTAGCTGAGGTTTAACATTACTGAATCGCTTCTTGTTTAAGACCTTGCCAGTTTGCCTTACTTTGTAGCACTAAACTCAGCAAAGCAGATTGCTCTGTAGAAAAGGGATGCTGATGTCCTGTTTGATGGTGATGAACACACATGTAATTGCTTGTAAAGCCCTGGAAGTAGCTTAGATGTTTTTAACAAATTGTGTATTCAGGTTTTCAAATAATTACAATGAAGATTTGCTACCAGATTTTGTAGTATGTATGTATAACTATAGTAGTGAAGTCTTGGTCTTAGAAATTTATTAGCTTTTTAGTATATTTATCTTGTAAGTATATTAATGTTATAGTCTGTTTTGAGGTTTATATAGTGGACTTACAAACTCAGTTAATTGACCTTTATTGGGTAGGATTAAAAATGTATTTTTAACTTCTTCACGTGAACATTGTTGATTATGTTAGCTTTTACTTCACTGGTTCTTATTTATCTTCATTCAAAGCTCTACTTTAAAAAATGTAGTAATACAAATGTTGATTGATGTCCAGCAAGATCAAATATCACATTACTTAACTGGATTAATTTTGCAGCAGACCCGGCATCCACATCCCTCTGGAGTCTGCTGTCTTTCCCCATATGCCTACTGCTTCCTTTGTTTCTGCTCTCCAGGCTTTAAATGTGCTTTGCTGTCTCACTTCTGCATCTTTGTTCATGATAGACCCCTTCACGCTTAAGTGGCTTGTGTCTCCTTTTTACATGCCTACAACTGATCCCATCTTCAAGGTTTAACTCAAGCCCCATCTATACCAGGAAACTTTTCTGACTTCTGACAAGTCTATTTCCGTGACCAAACTTCGTTAGGCTCCTCCAGGCCCTCTTCTTAAGTAGGTGTCACCCTTGGCCCCCATCCTTGACAGGGCTGCACAGACCAGTTTTAGCAAGAGTCTTGCTTAGTCAGTCTAGAGAGAATCCCCTCACCCTGACGTCTGATCACCTTGCCTGCCCTCAGCTGCTATGCCCTGTTGTCAGGACATAGGAGGGTCTTCAACTGAACATTTGGATATAGTTTCTGTACCTGGGTTCATAGAGCAACATCTGCTAGCAGAATTCTCCTGGAGATGATTTGATTGGTTGTTTTCTGTCAATGTAAATAGAGCACTCAGTAAGAGTCATGTTATGTCAGCTTAGCAAGAATTCCTTCTAGCCTTGATGTCTCCTGTTAGTAATTTTCCATCCACCAATCCCCCAGCCTGCTTCTGTCTATAAGTCCTCACTTGTTCTTTGTATCCTGAGTTGACCCTAATCTTTCTTTCCCCATTTTTTCTTTAACACTTCTTGCATGATTCAGTTACTGCCTTGCTTGGTATCTCTTTTAATTCCTCATATATATAAATTTATTCTTCAGTACCTGTTGGAGTTACAGCTTCTTCTCTCCCAGAGTTTGGCGAGCAGGAGGGAGTGTTACAGCTCTTTTACCCTCACAGTTTGGTGAGTTCTGAGTTCTTGTCTCATGACCAAGAGGAATGAGGTACACAGACACTGGAGAATGAGTAAGTCAGAATATAATTTTATTGAGCAACAGAAGGAAAGCTCTCAGCAGCGAGAGGGGACCCAAAAATGGGTTGCTGGCTGCAAGCCTGAGTCCAGGGTTTTTATGGGCTTAGAATGGTCAAATTTGTGCTGATTGGTTTATGGATAGGCTTGGGAAGATCACCATTCAGAAAGAGGTATGATAGTGTAAAGAACCAATCGGGGACTGAAGTGAAGGCTTGGCCTGGGACCAGTCAGGAGCTGAAGTGAAGGCTTGGCCTGGGGCCAATCGGAGGCCGAGTGTACTGAACGAGAATGGACATTCTCACTCCGGTCACTGGACTGTATCTGGAACTGATAGTTTGGTGTTCAGACTTCAAAATGTCCTTAGCTTGAAGGTCGAGTTTCACTGGGAACCCATTCCTGTCTGTCTAGGAATTTGTCTGCCTCCTTTTGCTATCAACAGTACTGTAAATAGATGCTCAATTAATAAATGTTACCTGTGTAATGTTTTGAAACATTCCGATCAGGCTAAGGTTGATGAGACAAGACTAACAAATGGACTTTGGGATAGAGATTTGTTGTCAGGACATAGGAGGGTCTTCAACTGAACATTTGGATATAGTCTCTGTACCTGGGTTCATAGAGCAGCATCTGCTAGCAGAATTCTCCTGGAGATGATTTGATTGGTTGTTTTCTGTCAGTGTAAATAGAGCACTCCCACTGGACTGAATTCCAGCCAGGCCATCTCGGAGGTACTGTGCCCCATAGGTTCTGCCTCCATGTGCCTGCCCAGTCTCTACACTGCTTTCTCACTCAGCCTTCTGTTGCCTAGCTAGCAAGATTGCTTTCACCAATAAATCAAAATGCAGGAGTCATGAAACATTATGAAAGAAATAAGTGTTGGGGTCATTTTCCTTACAAGGAAGGTGTGAGCTTATTGGAACTTAAGGCTTCCTGGGTGATATGGTTTGGCTGTGTGTTCCCACCCAAATTTAATTTTGAATTGTAATTCCCAGTGTTTGGGGAGGCACCTTGTAGGAGGCAATTGGATCATGTGGGCAGATTTCCCCGTTGCTGTTCTCATGATAGTGAGCGAGTTCTCAGGAGATCTGGTTGTTTTGAAAGTGTGTAGCACTTCCCCCTTCGCTCTCTCTTCCTCTTGCTCCACCAAGTGAGGAACGTGCTTGCTTCCACTTCGCCCTTCTGCCATGATTGTAAGTTTCTTGAGGCCTCCCCAACCATGTTTCCTTAACAGCCTGTGGAACTGTGAGTTAATTAAACCTCTTTCTTATAAACAACCCAGTTTCAGATATGTCTTTATAGCATGCAAGAACAGACTAATACACTGGGTTTCTACTTAAGCCCATCCACTAAAAGGATATATTATTAAACCACAGCAAAATACGTGACCAATTATAAAAGTTCTGTAGAATGTTGTTTTTGGGAAAAAAATCTACGTATGAAGAAAACCTAGGAAATATACACACATGTTGAAGAATTTAACTCTGAATAGTGAGATTACTATTGGGGAAAAATTTTTCTGTACTGACCAAGTATTCTGCCATAAACATGTATCAATCAGTGTTATTCTAAAATATATTGTCATTCTAAATATATTGTCATTCTAAAATATATTGGTTTATTTTGACGTTTGTAAAGAATGATTAGTTGAAAACCTCCAAGAATAGTGACACTACTTTCAGATTAAATAATTTGATCATGAGTGTCTTGAAAGAAAAAACAGTTATAAACAGAATACTTTTGATGAACGAAGGAGTAGTATAAGAGTGTGGACTACACAACTTTCTTCTTTGGTTCATGCTTTAATTATTGCAACCCCACAGATAACTTAGGAAGTCTGACCACCTAGATCCAAATTGTGAACCTGCCTCTTCTAGTTGTGTGACTTACAACAAATTATTTAGCTACCTTGTGTCTCAGTTTCTTTATAAAGTGAAGATAATGATAGTATCTGTCACACAGAGGTATTAGCGTGATTAGATGAGACAACGTAAATAAAATCCTTGGCCCAGGTCCTGCCGCATAGTGGATACCTGAACATCAGTGCTAGTTTTGCTTTTACTTTAATTTTAGAGAGAGGGTTTCACTCTGTCACCTATTCTAGAGTGCAGTGGCAAAATTATAGCTCACTACAGCCTTGAACTCTTGGGCTCAAGCGATCCTCCTGCCTCAGCTTCCCAATTAGCTGAAATTAAAGGTGTGAGCCACCTCGCCTGGCTCTGTTTTTGAATTAAAGACTGTTATCTTGATTTTAAATTTATTGACTGTGTATAAAGCCAGTTCATTCAAAATCAGGCTGATTTGTACTCTGGCCTGCTTGGTAGGTTTTAGAAGTAATACTGGCATAGGTCTTCTCTTCTTTTCTTTCTTTCTTTTTTTTTTTTTTTTTTGAGATGGAGTCTTGCTCTGTTGCCCAGGTTGGAGTGCAATGGTGCAATCCCAGCTCACTGCTACTTCTGTCTCCTGTGTTCAAATGATTCTCCTGCCCCAGACTCCAGAGTAGCTGGAATTACAGGCGCTTGCCACCACGCCTGACTAATTTTTGTGCTTTTAGTAGAGATGGGGTTTCACCATGTTAGCCAGGCTGGTCATGAACTCCTGACCTCAAGTGATCTGCCTGCCTTGGCCTCCCAAAGTGCTGGGATTACAGGTGTGTGCCACTATGCCCGGCCAGCATAGGTCTTTCTTATACCAGTTATATATAACTCTTAGAATTTTTTTCTTTTTAAAATCTATTTAGCTCTTCAGTTATATATGAAGTAATATAAAACCTGATCTTCAACATGTGTAGGTAGTTCTTTTTCAACTTTATATTTAATTGAATAGCTTTTTAACTTGATAATGGTCTTGCCTATAAGACAGTCCATTTTAAGTGACACCCTTATTTTTAGAAGAACAGACCTTTAGATTCAGGTAATCAGTGATGTCATATAACATTGTTCTCTAATCCTTTTTTGTCATAAAAGGCTTAAAGTAAATAATATTGGCTTTTCTTGATATTATTTTTAATTTCATTTTGAATATATTCAACGGTAACATTTCCTATAAGTATGAAAGTAATACATTTTTATTGGGGAAAATAAAAATCACTAATAATCCTCTTGTCTTAATATCTCTCTATTACTTTCACCAGGCTACTGTGAAATTTTCTTTATTTGTTCTCCAAGGGCCTTTGCAGGCAACCAGAAAAAGAAAATACTAGCTTAAAATTGTGGTTATAACTTAAACTTGAGGGATGTGTATGTGTGTTTTGGTCTCTATTAGAATGGGTGGAGAAGAGTCTGAACTCTGAATACCCCTGCCTTAATGACTCTCGAGGGCTGTTTTAATTGTTTCTCCTGCTGTTCTAAGCTTCAGTTAATTTCATATAACTATTTTTGAATGCGACATGCAAAATCTCTAGTTAATACTATTTGGCAATGAGTAGTACTTGTGGACTCCTCAGAGCCTCATGGTGGTGAATCAGTGATGTGATTTTTTTGTGCATCTCATTTCACTGCTTTGGAGATGCTTTTTTCATGAGAGTGGAAACTTGACTTTTCTTTTGTGATCCTGGATGTGTATGCCTCTGTTAGAGAAAGGCGGGGCATTTATGACTCTGCTCAAGAAACAGGAACAGAATGCTTTAAACACATCTTTGGACCAGGAGGCTTGAAATGCTGTAAAGTTGAGCATCAGATTTGTCTGTTTTTCTTTAATCCTAGCTCATGCAATGATTCATTCTCGTGATGCTGTATATGGCTTTTAAAACAGAAAATTAGGAATGAATGGATTTGACTTTGATTTTTAGATACAGTATGAGATGTAGTATGTAAGAATTAGCAAGAGTGTAATAAGTAATCAAAGACTGAGGAAAAGTGATAATATCAAGAAGTATATCCATTTCTTTTCTGCTTTTCTAAAACAGTTTCTGTGGGAAAAAAAGCTACTACAGATAAAAATCTATTTGAAATGGTAACTTGACCTCAGAAGGAGAAAATTTGATTTCTCTAGAAACGTAAAATACAGGTTTTTCAAAGACCTTAGTAATGTGTTTCTCCAGACAAGTGTGCTTGAAAGTAGGACCAGAGAAAAATGAAAATACCTCCCCCTCCCCTCCCCTCCCACCCTCCTCCCCCTCCCCCTCTCTCCTCCTCCTCTTCTCCTTTTCCTTCTTCTCCTCCTCTTCCTCCTCCTCTTTCTCCCCCCACCCTCCTCCTACCTGGCTTCCTCCTTCCCCTTTTCTTCCTTCTTCTTAATTTTTGTTATTTGGTGTTTGTTTGCCTTCACAGAATTCCTTTCTTCACGGTTTTCAGTGTATGTGGGTAGTATATGGTATGTGTGGCATTATATGGTACATGTGGGTGTTATGTTTATGTATAAAAACTTATAGAACTAATTAACATAGTAGGTTTCAAATCTCAGTATGTGTGAAAAATCAATCTGAAAAACTCATAAGGAACTACATTTACTTATTTTTTATGAAACTATCCCATCTCATCAAACACGGCCCTTCTCTAGTAATTTCAAGAGTATGTGCAAACAACTACTTTTTACCTCTGTGGATGACTTGGGGATTTTTCCTGTGCTTTGCCTTCTTTTGATAAAGTGTTTGGAGTTCTTCCATTCATTCCTGGTCCTTGATAACTTTGCCTTACTTTTGTTTAGAATTTTTCCTTCTTTCATCATGCATTTTGGTTGCTTGGTACTTTCCTGTCTTCTCTGTTAGCTGGTAATCTCCTCAAGGGCTATATGCATGTTACTTCTTGCTCCACCTGGAACAATTCCTTGCATCTAGGAAGTATTTCTCTTCAAGATCCTGAGAAGTATACAACCCATAGCCCTAAAACTCCAGAAGGTTAATATATTAAAATGGATGATTAAAGTCTCTCAAAACCGAACAATCAAACATCAAAGCAGATAAGCACAAGTCATCTCAATGAGAAAAGTGGAAGAATTAGAAACCGAGTGTGAGCTCGGCTTTAAAGTTCACACACACAGGGTTCATGGGGGTAGAAAGGTCACAGAAGAAGTGCAAACACTCACCCCTGATATCATTGCTTCCAGGGAGAGTTAGTTTCAGGCATGAAAGTGCAGAACAAATGTAGATGTGAATTAAATTAACAAATGTCTTATGACATTTGATAGTACTTTGGTTCTCTTTGGAGTTCTGATTGAAGACTTGAGATGACTGTTTCACAGAATTTTAAAGAAATTTGGAGTTGAAATTGTTTCATCACTGTCCATGATCTTTGAGGATCTATGAAAAATTGGAGAGGCGTTAGCAGTCTTGAGATGTCCAGACCTTTACAGAAGACGATAAATCTATGAACCAGAACTGAAGGAAATGGTGTGACATTCCCCTTGCACACTCTTCTTGTTCCCCCTTCTCTAATGAAAATACTGTTCCAATGGTTTCTCAACAATTAGAAAGCAAAATAGTGACAAGAAGTTAGTAAAAAAAAAAAAAAAAAAAAAAAAAGTCATACTTAAATAACCTTAATTCCTTGTTTGGATCAGATTTTTAAGCTAGTAGACTTGCAGAACAGTGCAGCTATTATATATCTGCTTATTTTTAAAATGTTGCTAAATGTTCCCAGTTATGTTCTGGTAGATAAGAGGATTATAGGCAGTTGGATGATGTGCTGTTGCTGGTGGTGGATCTAAAACAGGCTATTCAGCTATACCTAAGAGTAGTAAGTTTTCCAGTAAGGTGCTGTTGCAGTATTTCTTTTACGTGGTAAGGACTTGGCTCATTTGTTTACCACTGAGCTTTCAACTATGAGGACACTCAAAATAGTTGAAAAACTTTTGAATGTTTATAGTAAAAAGGAGACTTCAGTTTTGGAGAGACCAGGCAAAGGAAGAGAGGCAGTGAGAAGCTGGTGTTGGAACCTGAAGGTTTAACACAATGATTTTCAGTCCTGGTTGCACATTAGAATCACTGCGGGTGTTTTTACAAATACAGATGCTAGGACTCTACCCCACACCAGTTAAATCAGGGGCGGAGCTAGGCATTGTTGTTTCAAATCTCCTCTGGTGATTCTGATATGTAGCCAAGGTTGAGGACCTGTACCTAGTCATCTGTGCAGCTGCAAAAGCTCAGCCCATCCCTCTCCAGGCTTTGCCTAGTGCACACAGGGGCAGCTGTGCTGAGCAGCAGCCAAAACAGTAGCCCCTTTTCCACTGCTTCCAAGAGACTGCCAGGATGGAATCCTCTCTGCCTCACATCACTGTGTCATATCCCAGGCACTACCCAAAGTAAAAACACTCCCTGATCATCCACTATGCCTCAGACTGCACCCTCATATTCTTCTTCCCTTTTGTTTTTAACCATTTGCAAGTATCATGTTTCTTAATGTGTGCCCCACACTGTCCCTTTCCTCTATCCTTTAGGCTCTTTCCATGTGTTCTAGATATAGAACATCATTCTCTGATCAGGAAATTCCTACATATTCTCTACCTCTTCTCTGAGTGTTTACTTCTGCTTTAACAGAAAACTGGCTGTCTCTTGCAGTCCCCCAAGTAACTCATAAATTTATATGTCTGGCCTAGATTTTTCTACTGAGATCCAGACTCATAAATACCAATGCTTCCTTTATGTCTCCAGTTGGATGTTCCCAGACTAAGATCTTCTTCCCAAACAGAACTCTTGATACTTTTTGTCTAAATTTTTCATCCTTTAATTTCACTCATTTCAGTAAATGATACCTCCATCCACTTAGATGCTAAAATCAGGAAGTAATGGAGTCATCCTTTATAATTTCCCTATCCCAATTCAGTTTATCCTGACAGCCTGGTTGTTCTGTCTTCAAAATACCATTTTCCTTTTTTCCCATTGCTCTTACCAGTACCCTGGTAAGAATAGCCACCAAGTTTCACCCAGAACCCCACAACAGCTTTCTGACTGCCCTTCCAGCTCCCACTGTGTGCTCCTGCAGGAATTCTCCACACCATAGTGAGTGAGCTGCAGACACAGAAGTTAATCATGCTGTTACCCTTCTTAAGATCTTTCATTGTTTTTTGTATCAGTCCTTTATGCAGCCCAGAAGGCCCTTGGTGATCTGGCTCCTGTCCTTCTCACTAGCTCTTCCACCCACACCTCACTAGCTCTATCCTTCTTCCCCCCATTTTTTCTTTCCCTTCCTCCTTCTCTTCTTCATTTTTGTTTAACACATCACGTTCCCACCCTCTGAGCTTTTGTGCAGGTTGTTCCATCTGCCTGGAATGTTCTTGGTTTATTCTTTTATCTTCCTTTTTTCAGCTTAATCCTTTCATGTAGAATGTAAAAATTGACCTCCCTTCCTTCCTTCCTTCCTTCCTTCCTTCCTTCCTTCCTTTCTCTCTCCTCTCTCTTTTCTCTCTTTCTTTTCTTTCTCTCTTCTTTTCTCTTTTTTAAGAAATGGGCAGCTGGGCGTGGTGGCTCACGTCTGTAATCCCAGCACTTTGGTAGGCCGAGGGGTGGATCACGGTGAGTTCACGTGTTCGAGACCAGCCTGGCCAACATGGTGAAACCCCGTCTCTACTACAGATACAAAAAATTAGCTGGGCGTGGTGGTGCATACCTGTAATCTCAGTTACTCGGGAGGCTGAGGCAGGAGAATTGCTTGAACCCGGGAGGCAGAGGTTGCAGTGAGCCGAGATTGCGCCATTGTACTCCAGCCTGGGCAACAGGATGAGACTCTGTCTCAAAAAAAGAAAAAAAATATAAAAAGATGTGCATGCTGTGTTGCCTAGGCTGAATTGTGTGGTACAATCATAGCTCGCTATAACCTTGAACTCTTGGGCTCTAGTGGTTCCCCCACCTCAGCATCCTAAGTAGCTGGGACTACAGGCATGGCCACCATGCTCAACTATTTTTTAAATTTTTGTAGAGAGGAGTTTTGCTGTGTTGCCCAGGCATGTCTCAAACCCCTGGTCAGAAGTGATCTTCCTGCCCCAGCCCTCCTATTTCTCTTATATAGCGTGCTGCGATTTTCCCTTATCACACTTATACCAATGCATATTGTATTCTTTAAAAAAGAACTTATTATAGAAAATAACTAGTAGAGAGTATAGTCATAAACTTCCATGAAGCCATCACCCATCTTCAAACATGGGCAACTCATGACTGATCATATTTCATCTATATTCATTCCCTGCAATTATTTTGAAAGAAACCCCAGGCCTTATATTACTTTATATTAGATTTATTTTTTGAAAGATAAGCATTGTGTTTTAAAACACACTACAATACTATATGATAACATGTAAAAAATTAAATGGTTCGTTAATATCAACTATACAGTGTTAAAATACACTTTGTTTGAATCCAGAAAAATTGAGTCTATACATTGCAATGAATTGCAGTTACATGTCAGTCTTTTAGTCCATGGGTTACCCCTACCATGGCTTTTTTCTCCTTGAAGTTGATTTGTTGAAGAAACAGATTAATTTCTCCTATAGAGCTTTAGAAGTCTGGATTTTCCTTATTGTTTCCTAATGGTGTTATTTAACTTGTTCCCTTATGCCCTTTAAATAAGTAGTTAGATTTAGACTTGGTCAGAGTCTAACTGTTGATAATCTACTAAGTGATTATGGTTAGCAAAATGGTGATATTCAAATCTGTCTTTCCGTCTTCATTTGTTACATGCAGTGCATCTATAGAGAAACTTCCTCAAAACAACTACAATATTTAATTATACTGAGGTACAGTGTATATGAAAGAGTATGAAAGGGAAGGAAAATGTTTGATATATTCTGTATTTAGAAGGTTTTAAAGTAATGAAATGATTCTGTGATACCCTCCAAAATGACCAGTTAGGTTTTTTGTTTCATTTTAAAACTTACAAATTTAAACATACTTTATATCTTTAAATTGCAGGTATTATTTTACTAATGCACAAATTGTCTAATTTGACAAATGGGAGCCTCTGGAATCTCTTTGACATGCCTCAGTCATTTTTGTACTTAGATGTTCTGTGTCTGTTTCCTTGGCTAAACTATTGGCTCCTTAAATGGGGGGACTTGTCTGTATTGTTTATCCTTTACCCCACACACAGACTCACAGTCTCTCAGTTAATATTTATTGAATAAGGGGTGGGATATTAAAATTTCATTAAGTGCAAGGCTGTCTTATAGAAGAAGACCTAGTTTAGTCTTTGTGGATTCAGATCTTGAATCAGAGAGTAAAACTCACAGGAAGCATTTTTGTCTCAACATAAGGAAGAACTAAATAATTTGAATTTTTATAGAGGAGTTGGGGTTCCATGAAAATGTTTTAGGGACTATTTTGATCCAAGCAGTGAGAGTACAAGGATAGACCATCAAGCCAGTGAGGATCTTTTTGTCTCCTTGGGAGCCTGGATGATTACTGAGGTTACTTTTAATTGTAAGATGATAAGACCCTAAAATCCTTTGTTGACAGATTTTATTTTTAGAAAGGTGCAAATTTGGGTGATTTAAAATTGCTGAAATGTACATAATTTAATTTTTTCCTATGAACATTATATGCCACTCTAATATTATGTTTCTAAGTATTATGAGTTTGTATATTTGATAAAGCATTGATAATGATTAATCATGCTTTAGTAGCAATCAGTTCTTTTTATAGGTAATAATTATTGATTGAATATGCCCTTTCCTCATTTCATTCAATCTTTTTGCATTGTTAGTCACATCCTAATAAATAGCCATTATACTATTGTTTTATTAATCTTTGGATTTTATTCAAAAAGAAATTAATGTGTCCATTTTTGCTTTGGTTGGTTGTACTTTTGAGGTTTTACTAAAGAACTATTTGCCCAACTAATGTTCTGAAGCATTTCCCAATGTTTTCTTTTAGTAGTAAGCTTCTACAAGCAAACAATCAACAAAGCGAAGACACAGCCTACAGAATGAGAGAAAATACTTGCAAACTGTTCAACAGACAAGGGATTAATAACCAGAATACATAAGGAACTCAAACAAATAGCAAAAACAAAAATCCCCCCAAACCCCTAAAGATCAATTAAAAAATGGGCAAAACATTTGAATAGACATTTCTCAAAAGAGGAGATACGCATGTTCAGCAGGTGTATGAAAAAATGCTCAACATCATTAAAAATCTGAGAAATACAAATCAAAACCATACTGAGATATCATCCCACCTCAGTTAAAATGGCTTTTATCTGAAAGACAGGCAATAACAAGTAGCGATGAGGATATGGAGAAAGGGGAACGCTTGTATGCTATTGGTGGGAATGTAAATTAGTACAGCCGCTATAGAGAACAGTGTGGAGGAGCCTCAAAAAACTAGAACTACCATATCATCCAGCAGTCCCACTCCTGGGTGTATCTATCCAAAGGAAAGGAAATCAATATGTGGAAGAGATACCTGCACCCCCATGTTTATTGCAGCACTGTTCACAATAGTCAAGGTATGGAATCAGCTTACAAGTGTCCATCAGTGGATGAGGAAAATGTGATAGATAATACACAATAGAATATTATTCAGCCATAAAAAATAATTAAATATTGTCACTGGCAACGTGGGTGGAACTGGAGGACATTAAGTTCGTAAATAAGCCAAGCACTAAGACAAATAGCACATGTTTTCACTGATATATGGGAACTAAAAAATTGTTCTCATGGAGGTAGAGTAGAATGATGGTTACTAGAGGTTGGCAAGGGTAGTGGAGAGATGGAGGATAAAGAGGGGTTGATTAATAGGCACAAAAATATAGTTACATAGAAGGAATAAGACCGTTTAGTAGCACAATAGGATGACTATAGTTAACAATAATTTATTGCATATTTCAAAATAGCTGGAGGAGTGGATTTGAAAAGTTCCCAACAGAAAGAAATGATAAATGGTTGAGGTGGTGGATGCCTCAATTATCATAATTTGATCATTACACATTGTATGTTTATATCAATATCATATGTACCCTGTAAATATGTACAACTATTATGTATCCATAAGTTTTTGAAAAAGAAACGAATTTAAGACAAACTAGTTTTAGTCTTCTTCCACTTCTCTCTGTATTACTTTGATATAGATTATGACAAGGTGTAATTACTGACAGTTTACCTTGAAATTCTAATTTATTTTTCTAGAATAAAGTATAGTAGTTAGCACTTTTAGGATATTCCTGAAGAGTAAACATTAAACAGTGTTGAGATGACTTCTTATTCACACCTGAATAAGAATTGAATTTAGATGACAGTAACAATGTCATGAATATTTAGTTAAGTTTAATTTTTGAAATATGTATGTAATACAGTATAGTGAGCATTTTAACTAACATATAAAGAGGGAATTAATAAATGAAACACTATTAGTATAACTTTAAAAATATTTTAATAACTTTGCCAAAAATCTGTAAATTCTTCCGAAAATACTGTCCTTGCCCTACTCCAGCATTCTACTGTCACTCCCTCCAAAGTATCTACATTTCCTTCTATTGCCTCTAGGCCAATACTGCAAGGAAACAAGAGCATTGTATATGTCTGTACTTGGTATTATTTTCCTTTGCAGTTTCTCTTGAGACAAAATCATGATGGAAGAGAGAAGAAGAATATATTAAATTTCCCAGAGTATATTAAATTTATTTTGGGTATATTGCTTTAATTTCCTTCATATCCTCTAGACATAATTTCTTCTAGGTGTTAGTTAGCACATGGACACTGTTTTCAAAGATGACACAGATAATATTTGCAATTTTTTTTTGTGTGCTAAGATATTCTGTTAATTTGAAGTAACTAATGGAATGGTCGACCTTTAGGCTTTCCTTTGAGAATTTTTTTCCATAAGGAAGTTCTCTTTAAGCGTCATCTTTTGAAACTGGAAAATGTACTTTGAGCTAAGTGGGGAGTTTTCCTTTATTGTTTTTGCAAAACATTAAATGGACAAATGAATAGGTGAAAAAATAAATAGGCTGTTTTATTTATTGATAACTTCTCCCAGCACTATGGGAGGCCGAGACAGGCAGATCATGAGGTCAGGAGATGGAGATCATCCTGGCTAACACGGTGAAACCCCATCTCTACTAAAAATACAAAAAAATTAGCTGGGCGTGGTGGCGGGCGCCTATAGTCCCAGCTACTCGGGAGGCTGAGGCAGGAGAATGGTGTGAACCTGGGAGGTGGAGCTTACAGTGAACCGAGATCACGCCACTGCACTCCAGCCTGGGCGACTGAGCGAGACTCCATCTCAAAAAAAAAAAAAAAAAAGAAAACTTCTAGACCTTGCTTTACTCCCACAAGAAAATTTTATATTTACAAATTTAGGGCACACAGATGTGTGGACAAAGTTTCTGAAATTGACAGATTTGGATTTGTGCTTTGTGCTTAGAAACAGTTTGAAAGTTGGATCCCCTTTCAGCCTGGCTCTACCTGGCTACCCAGTATCCCCATGTCCTGTGCATGGAGATATTCTCCCCACTCCTGCCCAGTGCAGTTCTTCCTGGTACAGCACTTTGGAGTTCGTACCGCCTGATGGGCAGACTAAAGCAATGAGTCACGGCTCCTTTGGGCTAAGCTGGGAATGACAGTTATTGGAAAAATAAGAGAATAAGCATAAAGAATCTCTGAAATAAAATGGCTCTGTGTACAGCTTAAAGCAACTACAGGCAAATTTGGCAGTAACTGCAATAGAACGTTCTGTAGTAATATTAGCACAATTTAGAGCCCTTTTTATTTACCTGAATTAACGTCTCCACTGGCAATCAAGCCCTGATTGCCTTCTATTCGTTAGCCTTTGATTTAATTAATAAGACTTGTTGAAGAGGGATCTTCAATGTTTTTCTGTAAACAGCTCTAATTTATTGATTCAATTTGAATTTTGTGATTATTTCAAGTTATTTAAATCAACGTTTGAATTATATGTTTTAAGTTTTCATAAAATAGGTTAAATCCACAAGATAATTAGAAGACACAGTATTCATTTTGTTTTTCATACAGTAATGTATCTTTTTGATATCTTTAAAAATTTCCATTTTGTAAATGAGTTAGTAACTTAGACTGTCAAATATTTCAGGTCATATTAAAGTTTAAAATAAGGCTGGGTACAGTGGTTCACACCTGTAATCCCAGCACTTTAGGAGGGTGAGGCAAGAGGATCACTTGAGCCCAGGAGTTCAAGACTATCCTGGGCAACATAGTGAGACCTTTTATCTAAAATTTTTTTTTAAAAATTAGCCTGACGTGATGGCATGGCTCTGTAGTCTCAGCTACTCTGGAGGCTGAGGTAGGAGAATCTCTTGAGCACAGGAGATGGAGGCTGGGGGCTGCAGTGAGCCGTGATCGTGCCACTGCACTTCAGCCTGGACGACAGAGTGAGACCCTGTCTCAAAAAAAAAAAAAAAAAGGTTTAAAATATACATGAACAAAAGGTAGACTATTAAAAAATTTCCTGATGTTATCTTTTCCACAGCTATCTTTTCTAAAAGTGGACCCAGTGACTTAACATTTTTACTAGGCTTTAAAACTGAGAGACTCAGTAGTTGTTGAGTGTTGAGATATGTAGATAAAAAGTAATTAAGAAAGGAGAAAGTCACAATGACTCTTAGGTTAAAGAGCAATTTGATAATCAATATGATTCTTAATGAGAAACCGATGAAGCAGTCGTAGAAAAGGGAGATGCTGATTAGTGGTCTGTGCTCAGATTATTAAAGGTTAGTGAGTGTTTTGAAACATGTCTGCTGGGTGCAAAAAGGTTAATTAACAAAGCATTCTACAAATTCTTAAGGAATATAAAAAACTTAAAGGAAATAAAACTTTTCTATATGTAGATGCAGTAAACACAAAGAGACCACACCTTTTATTTGTAAAAAGAAAATAAACATTTAAACCTAACATGAAAGAAGATGTTGAAAACTTTATAAAATGTTGGTATTTTTGAAATTTTTTGGAAATAATACTTTTAGTAATTTATTCTGGACTTATTTTGCAGGTATGATGAGGAAAATGTTAGTATACTATTATAACAGTATTAATATTCACCCAGTGAAATATTTTGAGAATCTACTCTGTGCCAAGAAGGTCCTAGATACTGGGCACATATCAGTTGATAAAACAGAAAAAGACCCCTTCATTTCTGGAACTTACAGTGTAGTATATATTTTAAGGAGATTTTAGTTTGAAATGATGTAATACATAAAATCTCAGTGTCATGAACTGTTGAGATGATCATAACTTATTAAAAACAAACACTTGGAGGTTCAATTCATGGAGAATTCAGAATATGAATTCCATGAACCTAGGTCTTGTTTTTTTATGCAGTTATCATAGAAAATATTTTCAAAGACCTTTTTCACTACGAAAATAATACAAATTAGTCAATGAAATTACTTAGGGGGAATCCATCTTTAGTTGCACTTAAAAAATGAGTGTTGATTCAATTAAAGGCTGGTGTCCTTTCAGTGTGTTACAAGGCAATCATAGTTTCATGCCTGAGAATGTGCTTTAAGTACACAACCTACAGAAGCATGCGGTTCCTATATTCCAGAACTCAGTTCACAATACGTGATACATACAAGTTAATGCTCTCAAGAGAAATGGAAAGCTCTGCGGGAAAAAGGTTGTGTGTGTTTTATGGGTGAGGGGAAAATATCTGTAAATGAGGGGGAAATTCCAAGCAGTTCCTGGAATCAGTTACTGCCTCCTCAGGGAGCCAGTGATGAGCTCAACTGGGCTGAGAAAAATTCATGCAGTTATCAGCACTAACTGCATCCCAGCCTCAAGCCCCGCCAAAGTGCTTAGTCCTAAAAGATGAAGTGAAGAATACAAGGTGCAGTCTCCAGCTGAACCCCATGTGCATAGTAATTTTTTTTGCCTGCATCTGGGTACCTAGAGCACAAACAGGATTAGAAAAATCAAGAAAATATACTCAGGAGAAGAGTTTGCAGAACAGAAAAGCAGCAGGCCTGTCCTCTCTGCTAAAGCAGAAAGAAAAAGAAACACAACTCCTAACCTTGAGGAGATGGTACGTTGTGGAGCCTTATAATCAGGTCTCCCTATCCCATTACTGTAACCAATAATAATGTATTTCCACAATCAGTTCAATGAAAAATGCCACTAGGATGGTTCAACTATGATGAATTCCTTGTTCTTTTGGGTTTTATGTCTATGGCAATTTTTTGAGCGAAAACAGACCAAATAGATTTAGGTTTAAAAAAGAGACATTCAAATTCTTTCAAACTCAGGCACTGGATTCTCTGGCCCACATAAGTTCTCCTTTGCTAGTTCTTTAACCTCTAGAGATTTTTGGTAGCCATTTAAATTGCAACAAGAGACCATTTTTGACCTATTAAATTGGCAAAATCAGACACTGAGAACATATAGTGTAGGTGAAGGAGGAGAGGCAGAGGAGCTCTATTTGGTATAGGAAAGGATACCAAATATTTATATTGGTATCCTCTATGTAGGATGCTTCTCCAATATTCATCAAAATGGAGAGCAGAAATGCACATACCTTTGACCTTGCAATGGCACTTTTAGGAATTTAACTTACAGACATATTTTTACAGGATGGAATTACACATACAAGAATATTTATTACATCATTGTAGTAGCAAAATTTGGGAACAAGCTACATAGCTATCAATAGAGGACTGGGATTAAATTTAGTATGCTATACTCATACATAAGAACACCCTGTGGTTTTCTAAAGCAAAAGGCAGTTTTCTTTGAATTTATGTCACCAAAATATGTTGTTAAGTGTAAACAATATAGAGTATACTCTGTATTGTATGCTACTATTTGTGTATTTGTGTATATGTGTATATTTATGTGTATATATATGTGATACATATACATGTAAGTCTATATATCTTGTATCTTTTACATTTTTAATACAGTTGTCTCTCCATATTTGAGGTTTCTGTATCTGGATTCAACCAACTTTGGATTGAAAATATTTGGGAAAAAAGACAGATAATATAACAATTAAAATGATATGTGTGAAAAATACAGTATAACAACAATTTACATAGTGTTTATGTTATATTAGGTATTATAAGTACTCTAGAGATGATTTAAAGTGTATGGGTGGTGGGCACAGGTTTTATGCAAACACTACAGCATTTTATGTAATAGACTTACACATCCTCAGACTTCGTATCAAAGGGGATCCTGGAACCAATCCACTGAGGATTATATATGTGCTTTTGTTTTTTCCTATTTTAATTAACAAACAAACCAAATAAAGTATGGTTCTAGGCCCAGTGTAGGTAGAAAATAGAACACTCAAGGAGGGGACTAATATAGATAGTCACGTCTTTGATTGATGACAGAATTGACTGGATAAAAAGTTAACTCCATAGCACAATCTTACTTTTAATTGGCGCCAACACATATTTAGAATGTGTCTGGAAGGACCATCTGCTTTGGATAGGTCTTGTGTAATCTTGTAATGGTAAAATATTCATAACTTTTTTGATGACATACTGTAATATAAAGCACAACTAGACCAAATATAATTTTAGGAGGTTGTAGTAAAAAAGAAAAAAAAAAAGAAAAAAATGGGAATTTTTTCCTTTTTTTTTTTTTGAGAGAGAGAAGAATATCAAGTTTCTGTCCTTGGGAATTGAATGACCTCAGCTAAAGACTGAAAATGAAGACATTTCAGCAGAAGGAACAAAGAGGGAGCTATTGGAGAAACAAAGGAACAGAGTTATTTTTGATTGCATGATTTTTAATTAATCTGAGAATAATTATCAAGTGTGGTGATTTGGTTAAATACTAGTTTCATTCTGGAAGGAACACAGTGAATCACAGAAAACTTCAGTTAAATCTTGGCCTATGCAAGTATGAATATTTAAAATGTGAATATTTATGATGATGATACAGAATTCCCAGCCAAAACTAACCTTGCTTTGGTGATATAATTGAGTCACTGACATTTTTAGCATAAAAGTGAATTTATTTAGTTATATAAATTATAAGGAAGACAATTAGAACTATAATGGGCACAAATTTTCATGGATTCACTTATCTTTCATTTCTCATAGGGTAAATGGGAAGTTGGTAGCTCTGAAGGTGATCAGGCTGCAGGAAGAAGAAGGGACACCTTTCACAGCTATCAGGGAAGGTAGGTACTTTTCCTTGTTGATATTGCTTTTGTGTTTCTGTGGTCCCCGTAGCTATTTTAATGTTATACACCTCTGAATATGCTGAGTTTTAAAATTACACGATTGTATCTTTCATTAAAATGTGTAAACTGAAATTTAAAAATCAGTATCTCTTGTAGTCATGTCAAATCACGTTAAATCAAACAAGATTATCTGCTGTGTGCTCAGATGTGGAATAAAATGCTGTGCATTAATGGTGAAGCTATCTATATAATTGAGGAATTTTGTATGTCTGCTATCATTTACAGAGTTCCTTAGATACATATTAGTTTAACATTATTCTGTATTGATGATTTTTAAGAAAAAATCTTTAAAAATGGGGATTTGTCATGCCATCTTACTAGTCATTTGACTTTCTTTTCTTCCTTTGTTTCTATCCTTTACTGTACTTTTATTGGTTTTTCTGACTGGAAGAAGATAACATAGACATTCTTTGTATATTAGGGTCATTTATGTTGTGATATTTTCCTCTAGTCTGTTATTTTCTAAAATTTCTTTTATAATATAGTTATTTGCTACATATAAGATTTTATTTTTTATTAAATTAAATAGCTCTATCTTTGCTTTGTTACCTGCATAGAAAGGCTTTTGTATTCCAAGAGAATAAAATATCTTTTTTTTAAATTAGTGGGAACTTTTCAGTTCAGTTTAATAACTTTTAGGATAAGTAGGTTTACCTCTACTACATTTTTAAAAGTGCAGATTATCTTGACATAAGACTTCAGTTTATTTTTGCATTGAAGGGATCACAGCTATTATTCTGTTCATCCATAACAAGATAAATTGGTGGTTTGCTGCAATAATTTATCAAGGTATTGATGAACTAAATGTGGTCTGTCACTGCTTTCGTTTGTTTCCCACAACTATTGATATGATTTACATGTATCATTTTTGAAAATCTTGTTTCTATTTCTACTCTCTCACCTCTTATTCTCCTTTTCATTCAATTTTAATTTTGTTTCCATCATTTATCTTTAGTGGAAACTGTTCTTATAAAGTTCATCAGTCACTTGCTTCTTGTCAAGTCAAATGTATACCTCTCTGTCTTATTTTACCCAGCCTTTTAGCAGATTGCATGGTTGAAACAGTCTCTTCTGTGACATAAGATTTTCCAAGTAGGTAGGTTTTTCTCTTAGGCTGACCCTTTCTCTGAGTTAGGGGGAGTTTCAGGACAGAAGAGGGCCTCTTTTTTTTTTTTTTCTGAGACAGAATCTTGCTCTGTCACCCAGGCTAGAGTGCAATGGCACAATCTTGGCTCACTGCAACCTCTGTCTCCCTGGTTCAAACAATTCTCCTGCCTCAACCTCCTGCATAGCTGGAGGTTTTTACAGGCGTGCGCCACTACACCTGGCTAATTTTTGTGTTTTTAGTAGAGACGGGGTTTCACTGTGTTGGCCAGGCTGGTCTCGAACTCCTGAAGTAGTGATCCACCCACCTCAGCCTCCCAAAGTGCTGGGATTACAGGCGTGAGCCACTGTGCCTGGCTTTTTTTTTTTTTTTTTTTTTTTTCTAATAAGCACTCTGTCCTAGGTGATATTATTTATTTCGTGAGTTTAAAGAGCAGCTGTAAGTTGATATCCTACACATGCATCTCTTTAGCTAAGACCTTGTCTTCATCTCTATTTCATATATCCACCTGCCTATTTGGCATCTTCTCTTGAATACAGTAGTATATAAAAAGGATAATACATCACTACCAGCTGAGATTCATTTCAGGAATACAAGGCTAGTTTAATCTTTAAAAATCAATCATTGTATGACAGTCATCTCACACTTAACACATCTGAATGGAACTCATGATCCTCCCACTATAATTGAAACCATGTTCTCCCTGTATTAGTAATAGCGGCATCCAGTGCTTCCTCTACCCAAATCTAGCCATGAACAAGCCCTGTTGATTACCTCTCTAAATGATACCTGAAATCTGTCCACGTTCTGTCTCTCCACTGCCACCCCCAGTCCAGGATACCATCGTTCTTCCTTGGACTTCCGTAATAGCTTCTTAATTATACACCTCACGTCTCTTGCCTTATTACTATCCCTTCTCTACTCTGTTAGCCGTATAATATTTTTGAAAACTAAAATCATCTTATGTCAATCCCCTTATTTAAAATTGCTTCAAGTCCTATATGACTGATTTTCTTCAAACATGCTACCGAGTTTCCTGTCTCAGGAATTTTACACATGTTCTTCCCCATGGCTGGAATGCTCTTCCCTGGCTCTTTTTAGATTTAGGGGCCAATTCAAACATCCCATTTCAGAGAGGGTTTCTTCATCCATTTATCCAAATTAGTGGCTGACCATCATTTTATGCTTCTTTACGCTCCACATCACACCCTATTTTTATTTCCATTATAATTCTTATTGGAATCTGAAATTTTCTTTCCACTCTGTAAGTATATGATCTTAGTGAGGTCAGAGACCTTGTCTGATTGTTCACTGCTGTACCCTCAACATCTAGCATGGTAATCACTCTACAATAGTAAGTGACTTAAGGAAAATCATTAAGTTAGAACCTATAAATATGACAGATTATTAGATATAGTCTGTTCCCTCAAGGAACCTGCCTTACAGGTGGGAGGTAGAACATATAAATCATAAGTTGAAGAATAATATGTGGTAGCATATTAATGCCAAATTATTTATAAAAGATTGTGAAATCTAAAAGATTGTGAAATTATTTCTAAAAGATTGTGATTTTTAAGGAAATTCTTCCATTAGTGATGGGAGGTAAAGTGTTAGCTGAGACTTGAATTAGGCATAAGATAGAAAGACAGTAAAGAGTAGATTGAGGAGAAGTGTTCCAGACAGGTATAGAAAAGGAGCTGAGACCAGAAAGCTCAATGCCTTTGCCAAGTGCAGTGAACAGGAAGAATAGTTAAGATCAGGAGTTCTCAATTGATAGGGTGGGAGGGATGGGCAATTATTGCTCCATAGAAGTGGCTTTTGTCATCACAATAATTGAACAATGCAACCGATGTTTAGTGGATAAGAGCTTGGCATTTACATGAGAAACTCTAATACAGAGGGAGGCAAACTATGGCTTGGGGCCTGCTGTCTGTTTTGGTAAATAAAGTTTTATTTGAACGCAGCACTCCCACTCATTTATGTATTATCTGTGGCTGCTTTCTTAGACAGAGTTGAGTACTTTTGACAAACTGTATGGTCTCCCAAACTTAACAGTATATGCTATTTGGCCCTTTCAATAAAAGTTTATCAATCTCTGCTCTAATACAATAAACAATTGTCTATCAGGGGAAACCAGCCCACAATATTCAACATGAATCCTTTTCTATTTTTCCTAAGTGTCAGCTGGTCTGAGAAATAAAGGGAAAGAGTACAAAAGAGAGAAATTTTAAAGCTGGGTGTCCGGGGGAGACATCACATGTCAGCAGGTTCCGTGATGTCCCCTGAGCCATAAAAGCAGCAAGTTTTTATTAGCGATTTTCAAAAGAGGAGGGAGTGTACGAATAGGATGTGGATCACAGAGATCACATGCTTCACAAGGTAATAAGATATTATAAGGCAAATGGAGGCAGGGCGAGATCGCAGGACTGGGGCGAAATTAAAATTGCTAATGAAGTTTCGGGCACGCATTGTCATTGATAACATCTTATCAGGAGACAGGGTCGGAGAGCAGACAACTGGTCTGACCAAAATTTATTAGGCGCGAATTTCCTCATTCTAATAAGCCTGGGAGTGCTACAGGAGACCAGGGCTTATTTCATCCCTTATCAACAACCGTAAAAGACAGATGTTCCCAGGCGGCCATTTTAGAGACCTCCCCTTGGGAACGCATTCTCTTTCTCAGGGATGTTCTTTCCTGAGAAAAATAATTCAGCGATATTTCTCTTATTTGCTTTTGAAAGAAGAGAAATATGGCTCTGTTCTATCCGGCTCTCAGGCAGCCAGACCTAATGGTTGTCTCCCTTGTTCCCTGAACATCGCTGTTATCCTGTTCTTTTTTCAAGGTGCCCAGAGTTAATATTGTTTAAACAATTTGTGCAGTTAACACAATCATCACAGGGTCCTGAGGTGACATTCATCCTCAGCTTATGAAGATGACAGGATTAAGAGATTAAAGACAGGCATAGGAAATCACAAGAGTATTGATTGGGGAAGTGATAAGTGTCCATGAAGTCTTCACAATTTATGTTCAGAGACTGCAGTAAAGACAGGTGTAAGAAACTATGCAAGTATTAATTTGGGGAACTAATAAATGTCCATGAAATCTTCACAATTTATGTTCTTCTGCCATGGCTTCAGCCAGTCCCTCTGTTCAGGGTCCCTGACTTCCTGCAACAATTGTCTCATGTCCCACAAGCTTTTTTTTTAATGTCCTACTGGTCATTCATGAAGGTGAAAAATCTGTTTATATTTATGAGCCCAAACCCAACTATTTTGCATATAAACAAAATATGCTGTGCACAGATTTAATATATACCAAACTATCCAGGAATACAACTACAGTGTAAATCCTGGGAAAATTGTATTGTGTTTTGTTTAAAACTTTACAACTTGTTCATATTTTGGAAAAATTCCTTAGTGGCAGTACTGCTTGTGTTATTTAATTCAATAATGCAATATCCCACAATCTGCATTTGTAGTGGTTGTGCTTATGCTGATTCTGTACATAGATGTGAGCACCACTCTTCAATGTTTTCTGGTATAGTTGTGTCTGCTTACATATTTAAAGACTTTGTTTTATTATAAATTAATTTTTATTTATTTTTTGTATTAGTTACATATAAATTAATATATTTGAAATTATATTTATATATAAATATTTGAAATTATGTGTGTGTGTCTTGTTATATATGAATTCCGTTTCGCAATAGTAAAGGCAAAAAAGTAGTAAAATATTTGTTATATAAAGAGGGTATTGGGTTTGATGGGATTGAAAATGATTGACTGAGGTAAAACAATAGGTTTTTGTTAAGCTGTGGAGGGAGATAAGGTTAAAAGTGCTACTGAATTTAATTATACAGTAGACCCTGAATATGAGAGAGGAGAGGGACAAGGATTCTGGGCCAAAAAGGAACCAGAAGAAAAATGAAACTGGCCAGCAGGCAGGATTCCTGGTATATAGGGTGTGCACTAGAATTAATCAACCTAAACTTACTGTTGGTGCTAGTCTTGGTCCAAGGTGACAAGAAAGTTCATAATGGTAATGAAGGATCCGGTGTGACAAGCAGGCCCATCAGTGGGAGGTTCAAGGGAAGAAGCAAGTAGGATCACATTGAAGTTGTTGATGATCTTCTTATTCACACTGGCTGGGTGTGAGGCAAGCTCCTGAGGCACATTAAAGGTTAGGTTCTGGGAAACACAGAGAAGCAGGGAATGCAATGAATCCTTAGCACACTAAGACCTGGCTTTGGCTGGCAACATAATTTCATTTTAAGCCTTGAGATGCGCTTAGGAACTGGCCCTCAGTTGCAGTTCTGTTGTAGAATGCAGGGCTGTGTAGGTGGGATCTTGTTCTGTGGGTTAGAGAGCCTCTGAAGACTTTTGAGTTGGGCATATTAGGGACAAAAATCTGATATACAGGTAGGATATCAATTAGAAAAAGAAGAAACTGGAAGCTGATAAGTCAGTCATTCAGTGTGTTGCAGATTTGAAATTATGGGTTTATTAGACGTTAATAACAAAAAATAGTATTCTATAGAAAGAGATGTCAGAGCTAGGTGAAGTATTGATTATAGATTGAGAGGGAGATGTCAATGGTTTTGAGTTTGATTGAATGAAAAAATGGGGCCAGAGATAGAAATAGTTTGTGATTGCGTGGAGAATTGTTTTTAAGACTTTACAGTTTAAAAGGCTGTTATCCGATGTAATCTTCATATGCTAGCCCTTTGAAAGAGTTTGAAATTTTTATTTTGTAGAATTTATATTGTTTATAGAATCTGTATTATAAATATGGAATTAAGGCTCAGAGGGGTTAGATGACTTGTCTAAGGAGCAGGATCTTCTACCTAGACCTTGTTAGATTTCAACAGGGTCATTACTGACATTTTGGAGTAATCAATTTGGGTTTTAGGGATTTTGAGCTCTTGAGACATCTGTATGAAAATGTCTTGTTGGGAATGTGGGAGTGCAGCTCACAAGAGTTTAGCATAAGTAGTATATATGTACCATGGTCGTTAAGAAGTTGAACCAAGTATAACATTTTTGTGGAAGAGAATGTTGAGTGAAAATGGAGTCAGTTACAAGGCAAGGTAGAAACTCCCATGGGAAGCTGGAGGTGATTTCTCTTATGTTGTACAGTGATGAAAAACAAAGTCAGAATCAAAACCTACTGATTTGTGTATGTTGATTTTGTATTCTGCAACTTTACTGAATCAACATACACAAATCAGTAGGTTTTGATCCTGACTTTGTTTTTCATCACTGTACAGTATAAGATAAACCACCTCAGTTAGTTTGCTAGGGCTGCTGAAACAAAGTACCACAGCCTGGGTAGCTTAAACAACAGAAACTTAATGTCTTACAGTCTCGGAAGCTGGAAGTGTGAGAGTAAGGTGTCATGGCCCTCTGAATGAGGGCAATGAGGAAGGATCTGTGCCAGCCACTCTCCTTAACTTGTAGATGGTGATCTTTTCCCTGTGTCTTCACATCATTTTTCCTATGTACCTGTCTGCATCCAAATTTTCTCTTCTTACAAGGACAATAATCACATTGGTTTAGGGCCCACCCATATGACATCATTTCACCTTAATTACCTTTTTGAAGACCCTATCTCCAAATACAGTCCTATTCTAAGGTACTAAAGGTCAGGACTTCAACATGAGTTTTTTGGGGGGACACAGTTCAGCCCATAACAGCACTTAATGGCTTTGGGCCTTAGTAACCCTACGTATTAATCCATTCTTGCACTGCTGTAAAGAAATACCTGAGACTGAGTAATTTCTAAAGAAAAGAGGTTTAATTGGCTCATGGTTCTGCAGGCTGTACCAGAAGCACAGCATCTTCTTGAGAGGCCTCAGGAAACTTTCAATCATCCTATAAGGCAAAGGGGAAGCAGGCACATCTTACATGCTGAAGCAGGAGGAATAGAGAGAGGGAGGAGGTTCTATACACTCTTAAACAACTAGATTTCATGACAACTCACGGACTCACTATTGATATGACAACACGAAGGGGGATGGTGTTAAACCATGATAAACCAACCCCAGATCCAGTCACCTCCCACCAGGCCCCACCTCCAATAATGGGGATTACAATTCAATGTGAGATTTAGGTGAGGGCACAGACTCAAACCATGTCACCCTACTTGCAAAAAATAGGAGTTGGATTATGCCGTCTCTTAAGAACTACTTTGGCATTGTGGTTTTGATTTCCCAAGGAAGCTTTAAACTCAGAATTTGGAGTGTTCTGGAGATCAGGGAATGATAGAAGAATAGTTGAGGCCTGGATCACAAAATGGCATTTTATTTTCCATTGAATAAAATATTTTAATGTCTTTCTAATAAAGTCTGACTTCTGAGTGATTCTTTTTTTTTTTGGTAGAGGTAAATGACTTTAAGGAAGAGAAATTAAAGTCTGGGTCAGTTTTTGGTATTTGTTTTTTTCTTGCCTTCTCATTCTGCCTTTCATATTCTTATTTTTCTGCTGTTTGTATCTGGAAGCAAAAGGCATCATCATTGCTTAGCCTTTCCCCATTAATACTTCTGGAAGTCCAGGCACAGTAACCCCTCTGTGTATCTGGTGGTAGAATTTGAAATATTTAGGGCGGTGTGGTAGACATTGGGATATGTTCAGTTTTACATTGATGAGGAAGCAGCATGGTGTGTTCAACTGAGACAGAACGCCTGAATTTGAATTTGCCCCTCTTCTGCTGTTTTGATCAATTTCTCATTTACAAAATATCAACAGCAGGAAGATTTCAGAATAGGAAAGCATCATGCACAGTAAAGTAGTTTGTAAGTGGCTACTTGCCACTCACAGGCTTACCTAGAAACTTGGATTTTAAGGCATAATTTACACCTCAAGTGGAAATATTTGAAGCAACTCTAATCTAACCTAGATTTGTGTCCAAAGATGTACTTTGAATTTTACTCTCATTGAGCTAGAGTGTGTAATGGATTAACTCAAGTTCAGCCGCTTCGAAACTCATTCTGTCCTCGATGGCAGCTTGGAAAAATTAAGTTGTAGTGCTCAGAGTCAGCTTTTCTATTTTAATTTAGAATCATTATATGGCATCATCTTGGTTTATGAGGAACAGATAAAGGGCTGGGAGATACAGGAGAAGTTTGAAAGAGAGTGGATAAAATGTCAGGATATTCCATCTTTCAAACAACTTTTAAGTGTTAAGTGTGTATGTTCTTACTCTCTGATATTGTATTCTAGACTTCCACATTTTTTGTTGTCTTAAGATTTTCTTAGACAGGCATGAGGTGAACGAACCAGTTTGTCTCCTTTCATAGATTCTTGAATATGTGATGGTTTTCTTAGGTGAGAACTATGCTTAAAGAGAAATCTAGATACTCTAATAGGGAACAAATTTAAATTAAAATGGTAGCAGTATCAATAGACAATATTTGGTGTGTGCTTTCACAGCCAGAGCCTAGTCTCACTTAACACTGACAAAACCCTCTAAGGTAGGTACTATCGTTATTGCTATTTTGAGGTTAGTAAAGTTAGGAATGGAGAAGTCACTCACCTAAGGTTAACGCTAGCATGTGGTAGAGCTAAAAGCTGAACCTGGCCAGGCGCGGTGGCTCACACCTGTAACCCCAGCACTTTGGGAGGCGGAGGCAGGTGGATCACCTGAGGTCAGGAGTTTGAGACCAGCCTGTTCAACGTGGCAAAACCCCGTGTCTACTAAAAATACAAAAAAATTAGCCAGGTGTGGTGGCGGGCACCTGAAATCCCAGCTACTAGGGAGGCTGAGGCAGGAGAATCACTTGAACCTGGGAGGCAGAGGTTATAGTGAGCCAAGATTGCGCCACTGCACTCCAGCCTGGGCGACAAGAGCGAAACTCCGTCTCAAAAAAAAAAAAAAAAAAAAAAAAGCTGAACCTGAGCAATCATACAGCAGAGCCTATACTTAAACATTATACTCTATAGATTTTATATAGAAATTTTGAATTTATGCTGCATTTTCATTTCATACAGAGGGTTGTATTATTGCCATTAAATCAAGGTTAGCAAAAAAGATAGGGATTTTGAGGGGGACACGGGAAGAAAATTTATTTATAAAAGTGATAACACATTTTTCAATAAAGAAAGGAAGGCAACATCCGCATAGGAGAAGAAAGGGTCTAAAAGAGGAAAGGAACAAATAGATTCAACACAATATAACTCGGACAGTAGAAACATGTAGAGGAAAAGGGGACCTCTCATGGTAAACTCTGTAGTATTGAACTTTTTGTTTGGGTACATTCTTTTTAATACATGTCTGAGTATTCCCATGTGCTTTATCAACCTTCTCTCTTTTCCTTTCTCCACCCTTCTTTATGTATTTTTTTCATTATTCATTCCATTAGAATTCTATGGAAACATTTTAGATTTTTAATACAAAATGTGATACCAGGAAGGCAGAGGTAGATATAAACTGAAAAAGAGATAAAGGAAAAAGAACAACTTCTTCTATTTCAAATATTTGGAATTAGTTAACCTGCTTGTAAAATGAATAATTTTAAGATTTAATTGTAAAATTTGTACTGTATAATTAAAATATTCTAATAGTACAATAAATGTTATATGAATTATTGATATTACTTTTACAAATTTGTTAAAGTTATAAAATGGAAAATAAGACTGATTTTAATTGAATCATTAAAATTTTGTTGTTTGACTGATATTTGATTCTCTACCTTACATTTTTCTTTTTTAATTTTATAGCCTATCTGTTTTTGTTGTTTTTCATTAACCATACCATTTTTCCTTGTAACTGTATGGTACAATTGCTTGTGAAGTTTGTATGTGTAATCGAGTTATAATTCAATTGATAATTAACCAGTCTAGATTTCATTTCTTGCATTTCATGTTTGGGGTGTTGTATTGCTTTTCTAGGGTTTCTGTGATAAATTACCACAAATTTGCTGGCTTATTCTTTTGTAGTGCTAGAGAGTAGAAGTCCAAAATCAGGATATTGGCCAGACCATACTTCTTTTAGAGGCTATATGGAAGAAATTCTTACTAGCTTTTTCCTAGCTCCTGGTGGCTTCCTACAGTCTTTGGTGTTCTTTGGTTTATCATTACATCACTTCAATCTCTGCCTCCATCTTCACATGGTCTTCTCTTTCTATGTGTCTTCTCGTCGTCTTATGGGGACATCAGTCATTGGATTTAGAGCCCATGCTAATCCAGTATGGCTTCATCTTAACTTAGCTAATTATGTCTGCAGAGGCCCCATTTGCAAATAAGGTCACCTTCTGAGGTTCTGGGCTGACATAAATTTCTGGGAGACACTATTCAACCTGCTACCAGTGCTTATTTTTCTCAATTTCACAGGGAGATTTGTAGGTCATAATGGACTGGGACCTGCATTGCACCTTTGAAAGCTTAGGATTAAAATATACTACATGGTGGTTTTGATAACACTCTTCTTTGTTTTCTTATTACTGAAGTTTGCATATAATAGACAATGAATGAATATAGATAACTTTCTCCAACGTGATTTATTTTTGTTTCTCTCCATATAGGCTCTTTTGTTGTTGTTATTCATTTATTTTTGTATTCAAGCAAAATATCATTCTCTGTGGATGATTGAATGACTTATGAACTGTGGCTTGTGTGGAGATAGATTACATCTGTCAAGTTAGTGAGTATGATTGAGACATTAGTAGTTAGTCTGGGATTGGAAGCAGGGAGAACTGATATAATGGAGACCTCCAAAGCTACTAAGTTGCTGTGAAATGATAAAGGTCTACTTCCACAATTCTATACGTTGGCCACTGGGATTTCAGACACATTTACACAAAGACAAAATGTTCCAGGCTGTTCTGCTGGAGTCTTTTTTAATCCAGATATGTCTTTTATCCAGGTATATGGACATGTTTTTTTATCCAGATACATCTTTTTTATCTTCGAGTAGATTCCTGGGCTGTCCCGTAAGAGCCTTTTTTTATCCAAATATGTAACTTTGATGATCAAATACAACCTAAATGATAAGTATATAATCATCTTTGGTTATAACTGAAATTATCTTGTCAATATCTGGATGCCTAGATACTTCTTACCCCTATGACCTTCCCAGTGGAGAGATGGCATCCGCCAAAAGAGAACTCAGGTCCTCTGTTCCCTCCGTTTTCCCTGACCTGGAGTCTCTTGCACTCAGGCTCCTGAAAGCTAAGTTGAGAGAGTGGGCACAGATGGGAAGAAGGGCTCCTGGGACATAACCTCCTTCTTTAATAGACTGGAGGGCTGTGGCAGGGAGAGGAAGAAAGGACAAATATTTGTTTCCATTTGTGTTTTGTCAGTATCGGTGTTTGGAATTGTTCATCCTCTTGTAATGATTTCTAAATTAACAAGGTGATTGTAAACGGAATTTTCAGTGCAACATTATGTTAATGCAACATCTGACCCTGTGTAGTAGGTGACAGGTTAAATTAGGTTTCTTCAAGGGTCTTAATAACTTTTTTTAAGACTCAGAAATTCTTTGCTCAGCCTAGACATTTCTGAATTCAGCTGTTTTATTGGCAACTGTTTTTAAAGACACTATTTGTAGCATCGTTGTTGGAAGTACATGAATCCTATATAAGCTAATTAGGAATCTAAATCAGATTTTAGAGATTACCTTGTCCTGGGGTTTCTCAGTTGTATCCTGGTGGTCTTCAAGCTGTGTGTTTGGTCTTACAGTAGATTTTAATAAATAGTGTTAGCGACCAGAAAGAGGTCCAGGGCCTGGTTTCTGAAGCCTGACTGCCTGGATTCCAGTTTGGACTTCATTCTCATCTAAGGGTATGATTTTGAGCAAGTCTTAAACTTGCTGTGCCTCATTTTCCATTTCTTAAAGAGGATGAAAATGTGACTCAACTTACAGGCTTCTTGGGGTATTATATCCATCAAATATGAACATGAGGCCATAAAATAGAAACAATCAAGGAAGAATGAAAATTTCTTCAAAATAAAAATACGTTAACAGGTATTAAACTTTCAGAAGAACATTTGGATTGTGAACTCAGAGAAATCTCCCAAAAGGAGATCAAGAAGAGTTATCATCTCTTATGTCTTTGAGAATAAATAATATAGTTATTTGAATTTTCTTCTATATTGTTTCTTTCATTTATTTCTGCTTGTCTGTCTGTTTGGTCTCTTTCTTATTGGAAGCATCCTTCAGCTACCTGGAGATCTTGTTGATTGTCAACTCATATTTAAAAGTCAGACTTTAATACGCTGTTTGGAAGCTCTGCATGCTTGGATAGGGAATGTTGGTTGGCAGTTTTGTGATGGGGTGAGTTAACCAGTTTTTTTTTTTTCTTGCAGTATCTAAGATGTCAGTATTTGGGGGTCGTTTCTTGGAAGGAGGCTTCAGTTTCTACAGAAAAGGATTATTTAATCTCCTGCCTGGAAGATTTCAGTTTGCTGCCCACATTGTGGGGATTGAGTAAGAGACAGAGGTTACAGGGGAGTCTCAACCTTCAACATGCAGATTTTTATTGAATTTACCTATTGTCAGTTCAGATTATGCAGTAAGTGTTAGAGAGACAAAAAGGCACCCAAATAAGTATTTAAGGCAAAAAAATAATGGGCCTCTAAAAAGGTTTTGGCAGTAGGGATAGATAGGAGATAAATACATTTGGAGAAGGGACTTAAGAGGGACACTTGGTAGGGCTTTGTGTTTGACTAGACATGGAGCTTGATAGAGGTGGGGTTAGTCAGGGCGACTTCCAGGATTCTGGATGGGGTAATTAGGTAGATAGTGGAACCAGTAATGAGTAACTGTGGTTGGGGATAGGGGAGGCAGGTGGAGTATAAGAAAGACAATGAGTTCAATTAGTGAGTTTGAAGTCTGGCATTCATGTTGCAGTTGTGTGACCTGGTGGTGCAGTTTAGATAACAGGTGTTTGTTGTATCTAAATTGAGAACTTTACAAGTCGTATCCGAGTATATGATCTAGTTTAATTTTCAATTCCTTGAGGAAGGTTGATGTTACCATCTTCATTTTACTAATCAAGAGGCTGAGGTCTAACAAGATTTTTTTTGTGCAAAGTCACACAAATAATTAAGTGGTAGGTATGGAGTTCACCTTGAATATTCTAACCAGGGCCTGGAACAGTGCCTGGCACATGATAGGCACTCAGGGTATGTTGAATGACTGAGTGAATGAATGAATAAACTCCCATGTTCTTTCTTTGTATTCTATTACATGGCCCTACTATTGGGACAGAAACCCATATGATGACCCAGATTCTTCTCAGGCTGCCCCAAAGCAAAAAAGTGAAATTGAGAAAGCTCCATAAGCGAGGAGCTGGAAGTTTTTCAGTCTTGGTGGAGACTGTGCCTCTAGCTATGTGATCATAAGCAAGTACTTAACATATTTTGTCTTTAGTTTTTTCATTTTTGAAGTGGAGACCATATTATTTTAGAGCTTTATAATTAAAATAAGATTACCAACATGAATCTTTTACTTGGAAAAAAGATCTATAATTGTATCACTATTATTCTCAATGCATACATGCAGTAATATGATGCATATTTATTGGGTTAAAATATTTTTTAAATCCTCTAATAATCACCCTTTATGTCTGTCACTGAAAAAATTAACATGAATTGCTTAAAGCGTTTTTATACTTGACAGGCAAAAATTTTGTAAATGGAAGATAAAAATCCATGAGTCTAGACTGTAATTCTAAGTATGCTTATGTAAATTGCCACAATTGTTATTCTAAGTCTGAGTAATCTGATGGGTGTCTGCCAACTGATATCAACAAAAACTTGTCAAGTGTTAAATCATGTGATTAAAAACTATGAAAGTCATATGTTTTCTTTTTTATATTAATAATTTTAAAGGATAAAGTTTGTTTTTTAAAATCAAGTAACTGAATTCTTGGCTGTTTTAAATTTGTAAAAAAATTTATATGACATTTTGTCCTATTTTGTCAACTAGACATATAAATTGAGATATGATACTTTTATATTTAAGACATTTTTAGGAGGATTACATAACCAGTTCTAATCTGAATTCATGTATAACTTCTAAAAATCCCATGGACTTTTTCAGTTCCTACTTTGCCAATCTTTAAAAAATGCTGTCTCATTTGATTTTCACCAAATCTTATGTTATATGTAGGTTTTAATATATCCAAGTTACAGATGAGGAAATTGAGGCCTAGACATAAATAAAATGTCCTGTGTTACAAAACTTGCCAGTAAATGACTATTAGGATTTACACTGGGATTTTTTAATTGAGGTGTTTGTTCAAAGATAATACATTCTTCCATTCAAAATTTCTGGGTTAATTTTAAAAAATGATGAGAATTCATAATGTACTTGTAAACTTCTTGTCATGATAGTAATTAATATAGCTACTATAAGTTGCTTTAAAAAAATGTAACCCATGGGCAAGGGGGGGTATCTAAAGTTCAGTTTGACATCTCAAAATCATTTAATGTAATACCATGTTAATAGAATAAAGTTTAAAAATCACATTATTATTCCAATAGATGTAAAAAATGTTTGTTACAAAATCTAACAACTATTCATGTTAAAGGCTTAACAAACTTTGAATAGAAAGGAATTTTCTCAACATACACACACACAGCCATATTTGTGTATACTAGCAATGAACATGTGGAAAACAAAATTTAGAATACAATACCACTTACAATCACTTTAAATACTTATAATAAAAAAGAAATACCTAGCAATAAATCTAACAAAACATATTTAGAATTTTTATACTGAAAATTACAGAATCTTGATGGAAAGAAATAAAGGAAGATTAAAATAAATGAAAAGATGTACCATGTTTATGGATTGAAGATCCCGTATTGTTAAGATGACACCTCACCCCAAATTTCTCTATTGATTTAATGTCACACCTGTCAAAATCCCAGCCAGCTTTTTGTAGAAATTGGCCATCTGAGCTACAATTATATTTCATATATTACATTATATGAAAATGTAATGAACTGGAATTGCCAGAACAGTTTTGAAAATGAACAAAGTAGGAAGACTTACACTACGTAATTTCAGAAACTTTGTATAAAGCTACAGAGATCAAGACAGTATGTTATAGTTGTGAAAAATAAACATATTGATTCACAGCATAGAATGGAAAGTTCAAAAATGAACCCTGACATTTGTGGGCAGTTGATTTTTAATAAGTTGCAAGGCAATTCAATGGAGAAATAACTTTTTCAATAAATGGTGCTATGACAATTGGATATTCAAATGCAAAAAGATATACACCCTTATGTAATAATATACACAAATGTCAACTCAAAATTGATCAAAGACCTCAGTGTAGGAGATAAAAGTTAAAACTTCTGGAAGGAAATCTGGTAGAAAATTTTGTGCCCTTGGATGACACAAATATTTCATAGATATGACAGCAAAAACATAATACATAAATGAAAATCAATAAATTGGAGCTGTCCTCTTAAAAAGACACCATTAAAGAAATGAAAAGACAAGTCACAAATTGGTAGAAAATATTTCCAAATAATATATTGGGT
Organism: Pongo abelii; assembly: GCF_028885655.2. Lineage (NCBI taxonomy): Eukaryota > Metazoa > Chordata > Mammalia > Primates > Hominidae > Pongo > Pongo abelii. The sequence goes on along the minus strand of NC_071991.2, from coordinate 85,522,320 downwards.
AAAAGATTTATATTAAAAATATATAAAGAGGTCCAAAACTCAATGATGAAAAGACCCCCACAATTTTTTAAATGGGGAATTTATTTGAATAGACATTTCAGCAAAGAAATATATGAATGGCGAAGATGGCCAAATAGGAACAGCTCCAGTCTACAGCTCCCAGTGTGAGTGACGTAGAAGATGGGTGATTTCTGCATTTCCAACTGAGGTACCAGGTTCATCTCACTGGGGAGTGTCAGAAAGTGGGTGCAGGACACTGGGTGCAGCGCACCGAGCATGAGCCAAAGCAGGGCGAGGCATCGCCTCACCCGTGAAGCGCAAGGGGTCAGGGAATTCCCTTTCCTAGTCAAAGAAAGGGGTCACAGACGGCACCTGGAAAATCAGGTCACTCCCACCCTAATACTGCACTTTTCCAACGGTCTTAGCAAATGGCACTCCAGGAGATTATATCCCGTGCCTGGCTCTGAAGGTCCTACACCCACGGAGCCTCACTCATTGCTAGCACAGCAGTCTGAGATCAAACTGTAAGGTAGCAGCAAGGCTGGGGAGGGGCGCCCGCCATTGCCGAGGCTTGAGTAGGTAAACAAAGCGGCCGGGAAACTCGAACTGGGTGGAGCCCACCGCAGCTCAAGGAGGCCTGCCTGACTCTGTAGACTCCACCTCTGGGGGAAGGGCATAGCCAAACAAAAGGCAACAGAAACCTCTGCAGACTTATATGTCCCTGTCTGACAGATTTGAAGAGAGTAGTGGTTCTCCCAGCATGCAGGTGGAGATCTGAGAATGGACAGACTGCCTCCTCAAGTGGGTCCCTGACCCCTGAGTAGCCTAAGTGGGAGGCACCCCCCAGTAGGGGCAGACTGACACCTCACACGGCCGGGTACTCCTCTGAGACAAAACTTCCAGAGGAACGATCAGGCAGCAACATTTGCTGTTCACCAATATCTGCTGTTCTGCAGCCTCCACTGCTGATACCCAGGCAAACAGGGTCTGGAGTGGACCTCCAGCAAACTCCAACAGACCTGCAGCTGAGGGTCCTGACTGTTAGAAGGAAAACTAATAAACAGAAAGGACATCCAACCAAAACTCCATCTGTACGTCACCATCATCAAAGACCAAAGGTAGATAAAACCAGAAAGATGGGGAAAAAACAGAGTAGAAAAACTGGAAACTCTAAAAATCAGAGCGCCTCTCCTCCTCCAAAGGAACGCAGCTCCTCACCAGCAACGGAACAAAGCTGGACGGAGAATGACTTTGACAAGTTGAGAGAAGAAGGCTTCAGATGATCAGACTGTTCTAACTAAAGGAGGAAGTCTGAACCCATGGCAAAGAAGTTAAAAACCTTGAAAAAACATTAGACGAATGGCTCACTAGCGTAACCAGTGCAGAGAAGTCCTTAAAGGACCTGATGGAGCTGAAAACCAAGGGGTGAGAACTACGTGATGAATGTACAAGCCTCAGTAGCCGATTCGATAACTGGAAGAAAAGGTATCAGTGATGGAAGATCAAATGAATGAAATTAAGCAAGAAGAGAAGTTTAGAGAAAAAAGGAATAAAAAGAAATGAACAAAGCCTCCAAAAAATATGGGACTATGTGAAAAGATCAAATCTACGTCTGATTGGTGTACCTGAAAGTGATGGAGAGAATGGAACCAAGTTGGAAAACACTCTGCAGGATATTATCTAGGAGAAGTTCCCCAATCTAGCAAGACAGGCCAACATTCAAATTCAGGAAATACAGAGAACACCACAAAGATACTCCTCGAGAAGAGCAACTCCAAGTCACATAATTGTCAGATTCACCAAAGTTGAAATGAAGGAAAAAATGTTAAGGGCAGCCAGAAAGAAAGTTGGGTTACCCACAAAGGGAAGCCCATCAGACTAACAGCTGATCTCTCAGCAGAAACTCTACAAGCCAGAAGAGAGTGGGGGCCAATATTCAACATTGTTAAAGAAAAGAATTTTGAATGCAGAATTTCATATCCAGCCAAACTAAGCTTCATAAGTGAAGGAGAAATAAAGTACTTTACAGAAAGGCAAATGCTGAGAGATTTTGTCACCACCAGGCCTGCCCTACAAGAGCTCCTGAAGGAAGCACTAAACATGGAAAGGAACAACCAGTACCAGCCACTGCAAAAACATGCCAAATTGTAAAGACCATCGAGGCTAGGAAGAAACTACATCAACTAACGAGCAAAATAACCAGCTAACATCATAATGACAGGATCAAATTCACACATAACAATATTAACCTTAAATGTAAATGGGCTAAATGCTCCAATTAAAAGACACAGACTGGCAAATTGGATAAAGAGTCAAGACCCATCAGTTTGCTGTATTCAGGAAACCCATCTCAAGTGCAGAGACACATATAGGCTCAAAATAAAGGGATGGAGGAAGATCTACCAAGCAAATGAAAAACAAAAAAAGGCAGGTGTTGCAATCCTAGTCTCTGATAAAACAGACTTTAAACCAACAAAGATCAAAAGAGACAAAGAAGGCCATTATATAATGAATGGTAAAGGGATCAATTTAACAAGAAGAGCTAATTATCCTAAATATATATGCACCCAATACAGGAGCACCCAGATTCATAAAGCAAGTCCTTAGAGACCTACAAAGAGACTTAGACTCCCACACAATAATAATGGGAGACTTTAACACCCCACTGTCAACATTAGACAGATCAAGGAGACAGAAAGTTAACCAGGATATCCAGGAACTGAACTCAGCTCTGCACCAAGTGGACCTAATAGACATCTACAGAGCTCTCCACCCCAAATCAACAGAATATACGTTTTTTTCAGCACCACACCACACCTATTCCAAAATTGACCACATAGTTGGAAGTAAAGCACTCCTCAGCAAATGTAAAAGAACAGAAATTATAACAAACTGTCTCTCAGACCACAGGGCAATCAAACTGGAACTCAAGATTAAGAAACTCACTCAAAACCACTGAAATACATGGAAACTGAACAACCTGCTCCTGATGACTGCTGGGTACATAACGAAATGAAGGCAGAAATAAAGATGTTCTTTGAAACCAACGAGAACAAAGACACAACATACCAGAAACTCTGGGACACATTCAAAGCAGTGTGTAGAGGGAAATTTATAGCCCTAAATCCCCACAGGAGAAAGCAGGAAAGATCTAAAATTGACACCCTAACATCACAAATAAAAGAACTAGAGAAGCAAGAGCAAACACATTCAAAAGCTAGCAGAAGGCAAGAAATAACTTAGATCAGAGCAGAACTGAAGGAAATAGAGACCCAAAAAACCCTTCAAAAAATCAACGAATCCAGGAGCTGGTTTTTTGAAAAGATCAACAAAATTGATAGACTGCTAGCAAGACTAATAAAGAAGAAAAGAGAAAAGAATCACACAGACACAATAAAAAATGATAAAGGGGGTATCACCACCAGCGCCACAGAAATACAAACTACCATGAGAGAATACTATGAACACCTGTATGCAAATAAACTAGAAAATCTAGAAGAAATGGATAAATTCCTCGACACATACACCCTCCCAAGACTAAACCAGGAAGAAGTTGAATCTCTGAATAGACCAATAACAGGCTCTGAAATTGAGGCAATAATTAATTGCTTACCAACCCAAAAACAGTCCAGGACCAGATGGATTCATAGCCGAATTCTACCAGAGGTAAAAGGAGGAGCTGATACCATTCCTTCTGAAACAATTCCAATCAATAGAAAAAGGAAATCCTCCCTAACTCATTTTATGAGGGCAGCATCATCCTGATACCAAAGCCTAGCAGAGACACAACCAAAAAAGAGAATTTTAGACCAATATCCGTGATGAACATCGATGCAAAAATCCTCAATAAAATACTGGCAAACTGAATCCAGCAACACATCAAAAAGCTTTTCCACCATGATCAAGTGGGCTTCATCCCTGGGATGCAAGGCTGGTTCAACATACGAAAATCAATAAACATAATCCAGCATATAAACAGAACCAAAGACAAAAACCACGTGATTTTCTCAATAGATGCAGAAAAGGCCTTTGACAAAATTCAACAATCCTTCATGCTAAAAACTCTCAATAAATTAGGTATTGATGGGACGTATCTCAAAATAATAAGAGCTATCTATGACAAACCCACAGCCAATACCATACTGAATGGGCAAAAGCAAAAGCTGGAAGCATTCCATTTGAAAACTGGCAAAAGACAGGGATGCCCTCTCTCACCACTCCTATTCAACACAGTGTTGGAAGTTCTGGCCAGGGCAATCAGGCAGGAGAAGGAAATAAAGGGTATTCAATTAGGAAAAGAGGAAGTCAAATTGTCCCTGTTTGCAGATGACATGATTATATATCTAGAAAACCCCATTGTCTCAGCCCAAAACTCCTTAAGCTGATAGGCAACTTCAGCAAAGTCTCAGGATACAAAATCAATGTGCAAAAATCACAAGCATTCTTATACACCAATAACAGACAAACAGAGAGCCAAATCATGAGTGAACTCCCATTCACAATTGCTTCAAAGAGAAGAAAATACCTAGGAATCCAACTTACAAGGGATGTGAAGGACCTCTTCAAGGAGAACTACAAACCACTGACCAAGGAAATAAAAGAGGATACAAACAAATGGAAGAACCTTCCATGCTCATGGGTAGGAAGAATCAATATTGTGAAAATGGCCATACTGCCCAAGGTAATTTATAGATTCAAGGCCATCCCCATCAAGCTACCAATGACTTTCTTCACAGAATTGGAAAAAACTACTTTAAAGTTCATATGGAACCAAAAAAGAGCCCGCATTGCCAAGTCAATCCTAAGCCAAAGGAACAAAGCTGGAGGCATCATGCTACCTGACTTCAAACTATGCTACAAGGCTACAGTAACCAAAACAGCATGGTACTGGTACCAAAACAGAGATGTAGACCAATGGAACAGAACAGAGCCCTCAAAAATAATGCCACATATCTACAACTATCTGATCTTTGACAAACCTGACAAAAACAAGCAATGAGGAAAGGATTCCCTATTTAATAAATGGTGCTGGGAAAACTGGCTAGCCATATGTAGAAAGCTGAAACTGGATCCCTTCCTTACACCTTATAAAAAAATTAATTCAAGATGGATTAAAGACTTAAATGTTAGACCTAAAACCATAAATACCCTAGAAGAAAACCTAGGCAATACCATTCAGGACATAGGCATGGGCAAGGACTTCATGTCGAAAACACCAAAAGCAATGGCAACAAAAGCCAAAATTGACAAATGGGATCTAATTAAACTAAAGAGCTTCTGCATAGCAAAAGAAACTACCATCTGAGTGAACAGGCAAGCTCCATAATGGGAGAAAATTTTTGCAATCTGACAAAGGGCTAATATCCAGAATCTACAATGAACTCCAACAAATTTACAAGAAAAAAACAACCCCATCAACAAGTGGGCAAAGGATATGAACAGACACTTCTCAAAAGAAGACATTTATGCAGCCAAGAGACACATGAAAAAATGCTCATCATCACGGGCCATCAGAGAAATGCAAATAAAAACCACAGTGAGATACCATCTCTTGCCAGTTAGAATGGCAATCATTAAAAAGTCAGGAAACAACAGGTGCAGGAGAGGATGTGGAGAAATAGAAACACTTTTATACTGTTGGTGGGACTGTTTTTATACTGTTGGTGGGACTGTAAACTAGTTCAACCATTGTGGAAGTCAGTGTGGCGATTCTTCAGGGATCTAGAACTAGAAATACCATTTGACCCAGCCATCCCATTACTGGGTATATAAATCATGCTGCTATAAAGACACATGCACACGTGTGTTTATTGCAGCACTATTCACAATAGCAAAGACTTGGAACCATCCCAAATGTCCAACAATGATAGACTGGATTAAGAAAAGGTAGCACATATGCACCATGGAATACTACGCGGCTATAAAAAAATGATGAGTTCGTGTCTTTTGTAGGGACATGAATGAAGCTGGAAACCATCATTCTCAGCAACTATCGCAAGGACAAAAAACCAAACACTGCAAGTTCTCACTCACAGGTGGGAATTGAACAATGAGAACACATGGACACAGGAAGGGGAATATCACACACTGGGGCCTGTTGTGAGGTTGGGGGAGGGGGGAGGGATAGCATTAGGAGATCTACCTAATAGCAAATGACGAGTTGCTGGGTGCAGCACACCAACATGGCACATGTATACATATGTTACCTGCACTTTGTGCACATGTACCCTAAAACTTAAAGTATAATAATAATAAAAAAAGAAATATATGAATGGCTAATAAGACCATGCAATGGTTTTCAAAGTTGTTAATCATAAAGGACATGAAAATTAAAAACCACAGTGAGCTATTACTGCACACCCAATATAACGGTTATAATTAAGGAGACCAACAATACCAAATGTTTCATATGGAATAATGGAACCCTTAAACATTGCTGTTGGGAATATCTGCTTATGGTTCACCGACTTTGGAAAATAGTTTGACCGTTTTTTAAAGGTTAAATATTAAATTATCATATGACCCAGTAACTTCACTCCTGGGTGTCATCTACCCAAGAGAGATGAAAACATACTTCCACATGAAGACATTTACCTAAGTGTTTCCAGTATTATTATGCGGAATAGCCAAAATCTGGAAACAGGTTAAATGTCCATCAACTGTTGAGCTGATAAATAAAATATGGTATATTTGTACAGCAGTAAAAAGGAGACTACTGGTAACATGTTTGAACCTCATAAACTCTATGCTAAGTTAAATACGCTTGATTGTATATACAAGAGCTTCCCAGAAAAAGTTGCCTGGTACGAGTTGGGAGCAAGGATTGACAGTCAACTGTTACAACTCTCTGGTGTAGGGAAAATGTGTCAGTTCTGAATTGTGCTTATAGTTGGGCAACTGTATAATAATTTACTGAAACTATTGAATTGTATGCATACAATTGGTGGGTTTTACCATGGATAAATTATACTTCAGTAAAATTGTTTAACAAAAATGACTGATCTGGCTGGGCGTGGTGGCTCATGCCTGTAATCCCAGCACTTTGGGAGGCTGAAGCGGGTGGATCACCTGAGGTCAGGTGTTTGAGACCAGCCTGGCCAACATGGCAAAACCCCGTCTCTACTAAAAATACAAAAATTAGCTGGGCACGGTGGCATGTGCCTGTAATCCCAGCTACTCGGGAGGCTGAGACAGAAGAATTGGCTTGAACCCAGGAGGCAGAGGTTGCAGTGAGCTGAGATCACGCCACTACACTCCAGCCTGAGCAACAAAGCGAGACTCTGTCTCAAAAAAAAAAAAAAATGATCTTAGTGTAATGTAATGTAAATAATAGGATCTGAAGAATGTAAAACAAACAAATCTGAGTTATGGCATTGGTTGCAGAACTCTGTATAGTTACTAAAAAGCACTGAATTTTATACTTAACGGTTGGTATATTTTATGGTTTGTAAATTATACCTCACCTACATTTTCTCCTAATTTTGTTAAAATACCTATTTATAGGTTTAGCCAAAAAAGAAGAAAATTCAAGTGTCAACATTAGTGATTTAATATCTTTATCTATTTCTCTTTCTTCCAAATTCTCTAAATATGTTACTTTTGTTATCAGAAATAAAACTTTTGTTGACTCTAACCTTCTGTAACTGATACCTCCTAGTCTGAAAGATCTTAAAATTTATTAATGAAGAAAGATGTGTAATTGGTTGAATTATAGGACTGTAATTACCAAAGTCTGTTGAAGGGAAAGAGTGAGATAGAAACCGTGGGTAAATTAAAAGAGCTTTGAAACTGATAAAAGAGGTGGCCCTTGAGTAAGTACTATTACAGTCAGTCGGAAGGAAAGTTTCAGGGGTCTCCTGTTGATGCTGTCCAGCTGTCCTGTCATTACAAAAAACATGAGCCACATTTTACATCAGAGCTTTTTTTTAAAAAAAAAATTCATTGCTGTCAATTTTTTACGAAGAATTTTAATCACAAAATACTTGTTTAGTGAGAGAAAATAACCCAATATGAGCAAAAAAACAAAAATAAAAACTACATTGTGGCCGGGCGTGGTGGCTCAATCATGTAATCCCAGCACTTTGGGAGGCTGAGGCAGGCAGATCACTGAGGTCAGGAGTTCGAGACCAACCTGGCCAACATGGTGAAACCCCATCTCTACTAAAAATACAACAATTAGCCAGGCGTGGTGGCTCACACCTGTAATCCCAGCTACTAGGGAGGCAGGAGAATTGCTTGAATTGAGGAGGTGGAGGTTGCAGTGAGCCGAGATTGTGCCACTGCACTCCAGCCTGGGCGACAGAGCAAGATTCCATCTCATAAGAAACAAACAAACAAAACATATTCAGTAACTTATGCAGCCAAGAAGCTGATTGTAAATGGCAACTGACAAGTTGAACTTTTATGATTCCATAGTGGAGAGGCAGCCAGAGGAGCTACATCTCAGAAGAAGGACTCTCTTGCCTTTTTAAAGTTTGAGTCTTCCCGTGCCTTTCTCAGCTCTGCTTTGAGCATCCTTCAAGGTCATGTTAGTGCTGCCTCTTCCCTGAAATCTTTCTGGCTTTCATAGAAACAATCTTTTTCCTTCTGTGTACTTTTTGTTAATTTTTATTGTTGTTGTTTTACTTGTGTACACTTACCTTTTAGCACTTTATGATACGGTCAATTGTGTTCAATTATAAACTATTGCCAACTTCTTAGGGCTTTATGTTCTAAGGGTTGTGGTGTGAATCAAGCACTGACTAGTCATATCCCAACTCTTTTCCTATTGCTATCATAATGGAACTAACCCAGAGTGCAGTTTGTGTTTCAATAGAATTTAAGCAGTAATGAAAAGGGCCATACCAACAAACATATGAAAAAAGCTCATCATCACTGGTCATTAGATAAATGCAAATCAAAACCACTATGAGATATCATCTCACACCAGTTAGAATAGCGATCATTAAAAAGTCAGAGAACAACAGGTGCTGGTGAGGCTGTGGAGAAATAGGAACACTTTTACACTGTTGGTGGAGTGTAAATTAGTTCAACCATTGTGGAATACAGTATGGCAATTCCTCAAGGACCTAGAACCGGAAATATCATTTGACCCAGCAGTCCCATTACTGGGTATATACCCAAAGGATTATAAATCATTTTACTATAAAGACACATACACACATATGTTTATTGTGACATTATTCACAATAGCAAAGACTTGGAACCAATCCAAATGCCCATCAACGATAGACTGGATAAAGAAAATGTGGCACATATATACCATGGAATACTATGCAGCCATAAAAAAGAATGAGTCCATGTCCTTTGCAGGGACATGGATGAAGCTGGAAGCCATCATTCTCAGCAAACTAACACAGAAACAGAAAACCAAACACTGCATGTTCTCACTTATAAGTGGGAGTTGAACAATGAGAACACATGGACACAGGGAGGGTAACTTCACACACTGGGGCCTTTCGGGGGATGGGGGGTAAGGGGAGGGAGAGAATCAGGACAAATACTTAATGCATGCGGGGCTTAAAACCTAGGTGATGGGTTGATAGGTGCAGCAAATCACCATGGCACGTGTATACCTGTGTAACAAACCTGCACGTTGTGTACATGTATCCCAGAACTTAAAATTTAAAGATAAAGGGCCATAGTGGTTTCTGAATGAAAAGAGTTAGAGATCACTGATGTGGTCATAGAAGAAATGGGATTTGGGCTGAGCCTTCAAACGTAGGTAAAATTCCTATAAACATAAATGAACAGAGAAAGACATAACTGCCAGGGCAGCTGGCTGGAGTAGGACTAGTACTACCACTCCACATCAACCAACACCACCAGCAGTTTGGCTGGCATGGAGAGAATTAAATATCTTGCTGGTAGGGTGTGTGGGTTGCTCCTGAAAGTTTTCTAATGAAAACTCTAGCTGCTCAAATGTTCACTGTTATTCTACTAAAAAGATAATCTGGGTATTGTTCTGTGCAGTGTCAGTTTCTAGGACTTATTTTCTTTATACTTGTTGTTTGTCACTATTCCTTTTGTTACTTTGGCATGAATTTAATTATTGACACTTGATCATTAATGTGGCCAGGGCATTTGGGATGATTGGTGAGGAGACCCAGGGATCTGTAAGAAAATGTCATCCTGGGAAAGAGGAGATAGAATAAGATATTGAAGATTATGTCCAGTTCAGGGATATTAGTAAATTCTGAGAAAGATTTGAGTATCTTCAGTGAGGGTGAGTTTGAGGTTGATAGGACTACGTACAGAAACAGGGAAGTCAGATGTGGCAACAGTTTTAGGGCCAAAGTTACTGAATTCATGTGATATGTACTGAAACTGAGGTAATAACCATTTATCCCAGTAAATCACTGAATCTGAGGATATAAAAGCTGAAAAGAGCGTTAGTGATGATGTAATCTGTTCCCACCATTTTACAAGAGAACAAGTGAGTCCTAGAGAGAGTAGGTAGTTTGAACTACTAAGATCAGGAGTGAAAGTCGTATGAGTCACCACTGCAGAGAAGATGGTCAGAGATCTGGCAGTGAATCACTTCTTTAAAATACAGCTCTCACCACAGATTATATCTGATCTTGGTGTGAAGTGCCAAAAAACACGTCATTCAGATCTCTCTGCATTTTATATTTTCTCCTGACATTTTGGAGTGTGGTGGAACTCTTCAAAAGACTATCAAATAATTCCTATTTTAATTTTATAAAAGGAAAATTAATGGCACGTGTGGGGAAAATGTACCATATAGTACATTGTGGGAAAAGTATAGAAGTAGAGAGTTAAGGGAAATTTTAGTATGGGTCATTTATATATTTTGGACACATGCCATTTCAGTCAAGTCCTTGAGTATACCCGTAAGAATCGAATTGATAATCATACTTTTAAAAACCCTAGCAACTTGAACAGGACCCAAGAAATAGAATTAAAGAAAATAATAAGCCAGAACTTGGCAGTGGTTCTGTTATCTGTGAGCTTGACACTCCCTCCTTTTTGTCCTAAAGTTTCAGACTGGAATAGGCAGGAATCAACAGCAGGGGTCAGTTTTAATGATGCTAACTTGGTGTAACAAAATTATTTAGGATTATAAAATTTTCTTGATAGAGACTGAGATTAGTTTTTCTGTAGGGATTTTTGTTTGTTTGTTTGTTTTAAGAATTGATCCAGTTTCTATGATGAACAGCAGATTGGTGGAGCTGGCTCATTTAGAATGACCTGTGTAATATTTTTTAAAAGTTCTAAATGCATAGTAGTCACTTAGTAAGTGGTTGTCTCTGTTGTTACTTTCTAAATGCCTTTAATTAAATTGTAAGATTGTAAGCCATTAGGAAGCAGTTCAACATTTCTGCTCTCTCAGGGACTTCCAAGGTTGATTTGGATCTGGAGTAGCTCTTCTCTTCTGCCTGTTTTATGTTAATACATTTGGATTATTCCAGATGGTTCATGGTGGGTAAGGGAACCAGTCTCCCACCATCTACCCTTTCTAACCAGCAGACTGTAAGCCCACAGAATTGATTACCAGACAGATTCACACCTAAGTCCATCTGACTCTTAAAGCACAGCTCTTAACACTAGGAAGTGCTGCTTCCCAGAGGCAGGATTATAGAAGTTAAGACTTAACCCTAAAGTGATTTGCTAGTTGATTGGCCGGGAGCTGCAGACCATTACCCCAACTCCTGCTCCAGATTTCCTTTCTTAGTCAAATGCCCACAGTCCTCTCTAGCATAACTGTGAATGTGTTAGAAAACAATCAAAACTTGTCTGGCAATGATTCACACATAACCAATTAAGTCCTGGAAAAACGGATTAACCAGATATTACACATTTTGCTGTTTCATGGGCAGTTAATATAGCAGAACTTATTTACATCACACATCATGGAAAAATTAGTGCAAAAAAATATTTTTAAGTTGTTACCTTATCAGGAGAGCTAAATCAAACTGAAAATGGGAAAACATGAAAGTTCAACTGCCAACCACACAAATTTGTTTTCAAATGCATGCTTAAATGTTTTCAGAATTGGGGAATCACTGGCTGTTTAGCTACAACTTGAATAACTATACTTCTAGATACTTCCTATATTCCCAGAAGATTTCTGCCTCACTAATAGCTTATGGAAAATACTTGGCCAATAAGCTCATGCTATTATAATTTCAGATTTACTGAAACTATTAAAAATGAAGTAAAAATATTCTGAATAAGCAACGAGTGATAGTAAATTTGGTTTATTAGGAATAATTTCCTCTCAACTTTGAAATTTATGTATGTTATGGAAAAATGTCTGGCATTGAATTTGCAGTGTGTTTAATAGGAAGTCCTGCCTTCTTTAAGTAAAACATTCATTAATCTGATATGTTTTCAGTAAAACAAAATCTTAAAACCCACAAAGAGCAAATGACCAATATTTTCTCTCTGTGTGTGTGTGTGTGTGTGTATGTATATATATGTGTGTGTGTGTGTATATATATATATATAATTTGTTACTGAAACTTTTTATTTGCTGCCATAATATTATACATATTGCTGTATTTGGAGTAAAAATATGACTAGAGAAATATATGGGCATTTTTTTAGTGATTTGATAAACCCATGTGTTGCTTTTGGGCTTCATAAAACATCTAGGCAAATTCTTTAAGTACAGTGATATATTGTTTTGATCTGTGCATGGAGTTGTTACTGGAAACTTCATGTGTCATTGGAGAGCAATATATGGCCTTTTCTATTTCAGAGATGAAGTATAATGCAAAAGCAAATTTGAGATGACAGTCAAGAACTGAGATTTTCAAACCTCTAGACTTTTTAAATGAAGAACATTTATTTTTCTTTGTTTACAAGGAAGTAACTGAAATGATTTGTTATGCATATGTGATCCAGAAGGTATCTAGCAAGTGTTCTTTAATGCTAATATTTCCAGGTTACAGTTCCTTTCTGTTTACATGCACATAAATATACACATTGACACATTTCTGCAAATGAAATGCCTATTTTAGATAACTCATGTTTACTAACTACAATTTGTGTTTTACATTTCCCTTTGGAGTTTTTTTTTTGTTAATTTCATGGAAAGAAACATGTAGAAAATTGTGTTCTTTTTAATTACTGTAGGCCCGATTGAGTTCATGGAATGACCCTAAGCAATTTGTAGTCTTTAAAGAAAAGAGAGAAGACATTACTTGAAGATTTTAAATCATGTAAAATGCATATATTAATGTAGAAAACCAGTTTTTTGATAGCTTTCAGTTTTGTGAAAAATGTTAACCTTCCTCCAGTAGGAAGAAGAGGATTTGCAATACTTAACATTTCCCTTTCTCTGGATGGGCAACAGAATTATCATCTTTTAGACAATTTTGGTAAAATAATAATTTAATCAGGACTCAAGTTAAGAAAGTACACAGTAATTCAAGCATAGGAATTAATCTTCTGTAGAATTTTTCAAATAAATACTAGAACGTTTTAAAGGTTATCAGTTACCTTTCCAAATTTTTGGTCATCCTTAACATCATTTTGTCATTTGACACCATTTGCTACTACCACTGAACAACTGTCTCTTTCCGTAGTTTCATTATGCCACACATTACTGAGGTTTTTGCGCCCCCACCCCCACTTTTTTGTATTTGAAGTTCCAAGGGTTGCCAGATTAGATTTTGTATGCCCAGTTAAATTTGAGTTTCATATAAAAAGTTAATATATTTTTTAATATGAATATGACCCTTGCAGCACTTAACTGGGCATCCTGTATTTTTGTTTGCTAAATGTGGGGCATCTTGAAGTCCTCTGTCTTCTCTAAGAAGGTTTTCCCCTCTTTCTGCTTCCTTGGGCATCCCACCAATCCATGACCTTGATTCTCTTTACCTTCTGATGAGAGTGCATTGATGTGGTTTGGCTCTGTGTCCCTACCCAAATCTCATCTCAAATTGTAATCCCCACATGTCAGAGGAGGGGCCTGATGGGAGATGATTGGATCATGGGGTGGATTTCTCCCTTGCTGTTCTTGTGATAATGAGTGACTTCTTATGAGAGCTTTTGGTTTAAAAGTGTGACATTTCCCTGCCTCGCTCTGTCTCTCCTGCCACCATGTAAGATATGCCTTGCTTCTCCTTCACCTTCCGCCATGACCGTAAGTTTCCTGAGGCCTCCCCAGCCATGTGGAACTGTGAGTCAATTAAACCTCTTCTCTTTATAAATTACCCAGTCTCAGGTAGTTCTTTATAGCAGTGTGAAAACAGACTAATACATGCGTCTAACCTTATGGAACAAGTTGTCACCTCTTTGTGCTGATTTCCAGTCCACATCTCTAACCTTGACTGATTTAGCCCCAAATTTCAGAAAACCTACTATAACTCTAGTTGCATGTGGTGCTACTATCTCCAACTAAACATGACCAAACCGAACTCTATTTTGAATGCTCCAGACCACGTATCCCAATTGCCTTCAGGGTTTACATTGTTTTCATTAACTGAAAGATATCAGTTTCTCAGGTTGTCTATGCCAGGGTCATGTTAGACCCTCCTCACAAGACATCACTCAACATGTTTGTAGAGTTTTCATCAAAATGGCTACCACTTCATCATCTGCTTTTCAGCTTCATTGCTGTTATCCTATTCAGTTATAAAGTAGTGATGGTTCTTGGAATAAGTTTCTTTTTTGGTCCCTACTGTTTATATGTCCTTTCTTTCACATTCCTCTACATTCTGCTGCTAGATTAGTCTTCTTTCAACACAGCCTCTTAGATCATGTTCCCTGGAAACCTATGTTGCATGCAGGTTTATTGGAGAATGATTCAGGAGACACAGCTATAAGGAAGTGAGGAAGGCAGGGTTGGGCAGAGAGAGTTGACCCACATGAAGTTGTACCTAAAACCTCAGGTGATCCTACAGAGTGTTCCACAGCTGGGATGAGCTTTTAGATTTGTCAAAAATTAAGGCCGAGGGCCAGGCCATTATGCCCCACCATGCTCTCCTGAGTGACCTCTGAGGTCCATTTCAGAGGCCTAATTTCTTTGGTCGTGTGGCTGTCCTTTGCTCTGTAACTGCCCTCTGAGTCTCCTCCTCTCTGCCTCCTCAAGGGCCTGGCTATGAGCAACTCACCCCATGAGAAGAGGCAGAAACTGGGGGAGGCTACCACAGCTAAGATCTCTTTCCACCAAATGATACAGCTGTGGAGTAGCTGAAGGATGAGTCTGTTGGCACCAAAGAGGGCTGTGAGATGAGCTCCACGATGTTCACCACAATCACTGTCGACATTTCACTTTCCTGCTTAGGGACCTTTGGTGTATTCCCTACACTGCTTTATCAAGGTAAATGTTACTATTAGACTTCAGGGGTCCCTTCATTATCTGACCCCACCTTGCCTGTCACTGAACCCAATTTCTCCCTATCTTCAGTGTCTCCCTCCAGTCCATTAAGAGTTACTCCTACCTGGAAAGTCTGCTCTTTAGCTTCCTTGAGACCCCTGCCCACTCATTGTCCATGCTGTACCTTCTTTCAGGCCTTAGGCCTTTGCTTCTGCTATCCTTTCTTCTGGAATGTCCCCTCTTCTCTAAGTCTTCGGTTCATCTTTAATCCCCTGTGGGTGAATCAATCCTGCTTATTATTAATACTGTGCAATTCTGTTATTCATTGTATACTAGCTCTTATTTTTTCATTAGCTCCATGTATGCTGTTTTTGTCTTCAGTATTTATTTTGGAAGGTGAGACTTTTTTTTTGGTATTTTTGGCAGTATCTAGCAGAATGCTAGGCTCATAGTAGTGAATCAATGACTGCTTTACTCCTTGGTTATATTTGTATGTGGCACGTCCAAAATATTAATACTGAGAGTTGTGAGATAAGATGGAGAGAGTTTTCTAGTAAGATTGTATCTGAGCTCAACTGGTGAACTTCCCTGAAAGAAGTTCCGAGTTACATGTGTGTATGGGTTTGGGTGGCTCCTACATGGATGATCTGAAGTAAGAGCATGAATTAACAGCTGCTGTTTCCCTCTCCTCTTATCTCACTTTAGTCTCCCACACTGTGCTGGGACCATTGCAGACTTGGAGTCTCTTCTCTGTGATTCTAGCCCACCTTTTGGAGTTCACTTCCTGTCCTGATGCCCAGTGCTGTGCTCCCCTCCACTCCTTTCCTCCTTTTGCTGCCCAGTAACTGTCTTCCCTTACCTGCAGAGCAGCCTTTGCCCTGGACATTAGCACCATGCTCTGACTCTTCCTGGCCAACTCTCCCCTTCAAAACTTAGGTGCATAAATGAATGAACTACATTTACATACAATAAAACATAATGTTGGCTGAAAAAAGGCAGATACAAAGGAGCACATAATGATTGTTGCAAAAATGGACAAAACTAATATCTGGTGTTGTAATCAGTATTGTAGTAACTCGTGGAAGGGCAGTCTTTAGAAGGGACTATGAAAAGGCTTCTAAAATGTTAGGAATCTTTAATTTCTTGACCAGGTGCAGATTTCATGGATGTATAATGCTTGCACTGTGTACTTATAATTTGTGCTTCCTTGTATGTATGTTATACTCTGACAAAAAGTTTTAAAATCATTTATCTGCTTGGTAAGCTGATCACTTTATAAACTCTTCAGTGAACAGAGGCTAGTGTGTTGCTCTTCCCAGTAGTACTAATTAGGAGATAATAGAAATAGAGGAATCATAAAGTTGGCCCTCTGTGTCCACCCTCTTTATGGTGGTTCTAGGGAGGACTTGGAGGCTGTCAAGCTCATCCAGATGCTTCTGGATATTAGCATACATTAATCAAAATTCATGTTCAAAGTCTTAAATTTTTCTTCTAATGGAGCCAAGCTACCAGATTATTTTTCTTTATGACTTATTAATTCCTTCTCCCCAAAGGAGATATCTACTCTGTCTTCAGAAATAAAGAATAGTTGATTTTGAGTTTCGTTAAGTATTCTAAATAGAATGACAATTTCTGTTTTGAAAAATAATTTCCCATTGAATCTTCAAAATAACTGGGAAAGAAAGATTGAGGTAGAGTTAACAATTCTGATTGTTATTTCTCACTACATCCTTCAATTTGGATGTATTTTCTCATGGCACAAAGGCTTCCGGCACAGAGAGAAGAAGCCCTGTTGGGTTTTTCCACTTTGACATAGGTGGTGTAAATTAATGTGATCAGATTGGAAAGGTGCAGGAACAGAAGTGCATGCAGCAAGTTGTAGTAGGAGGGAGTTGGTATTTCGAATCAACCAAACGTAGTCTCCAGGCTGGGCATCAGCACTTAGTCAGTGTGTGAACTTAGGCAGACTGTTTAACCTTTCCTCTAACAGAGTGGTAACATGCCTTCTCCCTGTGCCAGGTTCTTGTGAAGACTAGACACCCTGAGTATGAAGCTGCAGATTCAGGCCGTGATGGTTACTGCCATTGTGACATGGGACTACAACAGAGAGGACACACATTTTCACATTGTTATTTTGAATGCACAGTATTTCAATATTCTATAAAGATGGCACATAGTAGGCACTTTTCATATGTCTGGGAAATAAAAATGAATACAGGGAAACAATTCTTGCTCTCCAACCAATAACTCAAAATTTGGGGAACGAAAACAATTTTATGGCCATATGCTGGCAAGTAGTACAAAACCTTTCATAAATACAAAGGGACTCTAAAGTGAATGAAGATGCTTGTGATGTGAGCTTTCTCAGGAATGCTTATATTAACAGATGTAGGTGTGACTGAAGCTTAATTTTGGAAAATCAGTCATAATGACAATAGACAATGTTGATTCTACATGGTCTTCAAGCTGGGCACTTGACTTCCTGCTTTACATGTGTTATATCCTCTAATCCACACAACTACTCTGGGAAGAGTAGCTGCCAGCATGATCTCCATTATAGGCGAGAAAACCAAAGCTTCAGGAGAAGAATGTCACTTACCCAGAATCACACAGTTAGTGGAATGGAGCAGGTGTCTGTGTCCAAAAGCCCTTGTAGCCATCTGCATCAACCTAAGAGTGAACATGGTGTTTGTAGGGTATAGTACCAAAGTGGTTTTGGAAACAGTTGCTCTCAGGAAGCTGTGAGTCAGTTGGAGAATTAATAATTCTACCTCTGTGTTCTTAAATCTCAGCAGAAGAGTAGCTCATAAACAGTTATATCAAGGAGGGGAAATCATGTGGATGTAGAGTGAGAACTGGTTTTAAGTTGCTGCTACTCATTATGTGCTGTGCAGCCCTGGACAAGTTACTCAACAAAATTGAGCATCTGTTTCCTTAAAATATCCTTAAACAGGGTGGAGAGATAATATACTTTGCCATTTTTGCTCTATGGGGCTATTGTAATGATCTGGTGGATTTATGAAATTGTCAAGTGCTACAAAGTAAGTTATTTTTGTTAATAGTTCAAGTAATAGATGTGATGGTAATAATAATAATATGATGATGATATAGCAATTATTATAATAACTTAAAATAGTAATAAAAATAGACAATATAACTTGGAGTCAGATAGCCACAAGGATTGAATTGCCTTTTGCTGGCAATATTTCAAATATTTTCTGATTAAGTTGTTTTGGTAGATTCGTAGTTTGTGGCTTTGGCTCAGACAAGCAATTAAATTCTCCTCAGGAAATCATGAAAGGTTACCTTTGGTTGTATAGCCTACGCTGTTGAAATTTTGGCTTCAGTTCAGGATTCATGGACAAATTAACATCTGAATCACTTGAGACCTATTCATAAAGAATAGGATGTTGTATATAACTGAAGCTTGTGTGCATAGCTAAAGTGACTTGAGTTTCACAATGAAGCTGGGAGATGGAGACTGTACTCCTGTACTCTGAGTCACCTACTGCAGGGCAGCCATCTATGGGGCTGTGATGGTGTTTATATGTAAGTGAGCATCTGACTCGGTTGGAGCTTGCTGATTTAATGGAGGATGCCTCCAGTCTAGCAAGTGAGGTTTGTACAGGGCCCCATAGGACGCTCCAAGAAAAGTTATGTATAAAGAAGAGTTATGCTCATTTGAAAATCATTTCTTTAAGTAAAATGCCCATGAAAGCCAGTAATACCATAGTTTGTTTCTAAAAAGTAAACTTAAATACTTTTAGAGGACTTCAGAGCTAGAAAACATTTATATCTTACTTAGAGTGGTCATTACCCTTGCCTGCCTTGCTGTGGTAATGAAATTGTGTATACAAACTGTTATCGTGGCAGGGATTGTTATTAGATAATTTCTTTGTATAACCTTAAAAAATATGGCTTGTTATGCAAATTATACCAAATATAGTTCTTACTAACATAATTTCAGGGTAGTGTGAAGCTGAATTTTAGGGATTTGGGAAATAAATGTGAATTATTTTTATTAAGCTGTTTTGCTAAGATGACTAATTCTGACCAACAATTTCTGTATCATAGATCTACTTATTATTTAAAACTTTTATTACTCATGTTTTCGAAAAGATTCTTTGAGGATAGATTAAGTAAAAATGACCACACAGTGTAGTGTGGTAGTTATGTCTCTGTTAGTCAAAATTTCTAGCAGTTTTAGTTTTAAAGATATGATTAGTCATCTGGATAGAAATTTCAATAAATTGCTTTTGCAATTATAGCGATCTTAGAAGAATTTCTTCCAGAGAAATTGAGTAAGAATGCCAATTAATTCCAGCTGTTGGAGTGAATTGTATGTAGAATGTCTATGAGTTCAACCATCAGTAAACTAGGAGAAAGCTCTTAAATGTTATAATTTCACAATTAAAAAACTTTGCAACCATTAGTCCACTCATTAGACTGAATTATTGAATGAAGCATTAGTTTCTTCAGTAGTTATTTATTTATTTATATTTATTTATTTTTTTGAGATGGAGTCTCACTCCTGTTACCCATGCTAGAGTGCAGTGGCGTGATCTCGGCTCACTGCAATCTCCGCCTCCCAGGTTCAAGCAATTCTCCTGCCTCAGCCTTGTGAGTAGCTGGGACTACTGGCGCCCACCCCGACTCCCAGCTAATTTTTGTATTTTTAGTAGAGACAGGGTTTCACCACGTTGTCCAGGCTGGTCTTGATCTCCTGACCTCGTGTTCTGCCCACCTTGGGATCCCAAAGTGCTGGGATTACAGGCGTGAGCCACCGCATTCAGCCTCTTCAGTTTATTTTTAAAGAACTCAGTATCCCTGGCACTGTTGGCCATCTCTGTGGAGATACTAGTTCTAGCATGAAGGCAAGGTTGGGGGAGTTTTTTTTTTTAAAAAAAAGGCTTAATTTTTAATTAAAAAATTTTTTAAATTATGTTTTTTCATTACACTTGCATAGTCAGTTATGTGTGTGTGTTTTAATTGACTTTATTTTTTAGAACTGTTTTAGGTTTACAGAGAAATTGAGTGGAAAGTCCAGAGATCCCATATACTTCTTTTCCCTGGCACACAGTTCCCTTTATTATTAACATCTTGTATTATTGTGGTGCATTCATTACAATTGATGAACAAAATTTATACATTAATATTATCTAAAGTGCAGAGCTTATATTAGGGTTCACTTTGTTGTATAGTTCTTTGGGTTTTGACAAATGCATGATGTATTTATCTACCATTACAGTATCATGCAGAATACTTTGATTGCTGCCCAACACCCCCCCGACCCCTGCTGCCTGTCCCTGTCTTCCATCTACTTACACACTGCTTGTACCCATCCCAATCCCCATCAACCACTGATGTTTCTGTCTCAATAGTTTTGTCTTTTCTAGAATGTCATACAGTAGAACAATAGACTGTATAGCCTTTTCCTATTGGCTTCTTTCACTCAGCAGTTTGCATTTAAAGTTCCTGTATATCTTTTTGTGAATTGATATCTCATTTCTTTTTGTCATGGAATAATATTCTATTGTATGGATGTACCACAGTTTATTTATTTATTTGCCGGTGGAAGGACATCTTGGTTGCTCCCAAGTTTTGCCAATATGAATAAAGCAGCTATACACATTCATGTGCAGGTTTTTGCATGGACATACATTTTCAACTCATTCGAATACTTAATTTATATTTACCTAGCATTGAGAACAAGTAGACACTGAGTATATAGATGAAGGTCAAGAAAAACACACCATTCCTATGAGAATAAGAGGTAGTGGAAGACAGAACACGGAGAGTTTAAAAGTATGGGTCCTGCAGAAACGCCAACCTGTCTCCTGCCAGTGGGTAAATGGACCATGGGGAGAAACTGGAAGGACATTTTTCTTCTTGGTTACATTTCAGAATAAACTAGAGGAGTACCAATTAAGCATCCTTAATCAGTTCCAGTTTTTGACCTAGTTAATTCAATCCCCAGAAACGCTTTTAAAATGCATTTATAAATTAAATATATTTGGTTCTTTTGAAGCCTCCAAATGCCTTGATCTAACAACCAGAACTTCTCCATGTAATAGCTTAAAAGCTCTTCTTGTAAACCCAATAAAACAAAATTTGTAAATGTAGTTTCTCTTAAGCATTCTAGTATTGGTGGGAACCTAGTAAAATTATTTTACACCTTTCAATGTAAAAATCACATTTTAAAATAAAAGAAATTGATATTACATGCATAGTCTATTACTATATCAAACTGTCTTAAACATAATACTTTATCAACTAAATATTGAAACCTGTCCAAATGATTACACATTGATTCCTAAACTTAGCCTCAAAGGTTTAAGTACTGTGTGTTTGCTTTAAAATCATTATGTCTATATTTAAAACTAAATATTTCTGGAGTCCTTGTCACCCAGAGTGATTTATAGTTCTCATCTCTGGAAGTGGTGTTGTTATATAACGTGGTTTAGGTAACTTACCAGCCAGTGATCTGAGACCTGTTGGAGGTCTGCCATGTGGACCCAGCAGTATTCTTCTCTCCGAGCCATTGACAGATGCTCGACACCATTTTGTATAGTCAGTATCACAATCGGAGGATTCTAAGTCTCTACCTTGAAGTAATTATTTTTCTACCTTGAAGTAATTATTTTATTTCATTTGAATCTGCATTCTTCTGAATCTGGAGACACCTAACTTCCTTCAGCTAATCTCTTAAACTTCTCATTGAATTCTCTATTTGTTTAATATTTTTTTTTCCCTATTGGTTAGGTCACAACTCTTAAAACTTTTGAAATCTAATATTACTGAATTCTCCAGATCTCTCACACCTCTGTCTCTGTAGCTATACTGCTAAGATCTTGCTAATGACAGCTATGTCTGACTGAGTTTCCTGTGGAGATACTCATCTGCTTGTTGAATTACTCACTGACAGAGCAGTAACCATGAATCATATGTATTAAGGAAAAGTAAAGAAATTATACTTTTTTACAGTTCAGATGTTTGAGGTCTCTGTTGACATGTTATATATGAATGTATGCTGTATGTGGCAGAGTGAGTTTCAAATACAACTAAAGGTTTTTCACAAAAGTTTCATTATGAAGTACTACATTAGTCCAGTTTCATACTGCTGTGAAGAACTACTGGAGATTGGGCAATTTATAAACAAAGGAAGTTTGATTGACTCACAGATCTGCATGGCTGGGGGAGGCCTCAGGAAACTTACAATTATGGCAGAAGGGGAAGCAAGGCACATCTTACATGGCAGCAGGAGAGAGAAACAGAGAGTGAAGCAGGAAGCACCACACTTTTAAACCATCAGCTCTTGTGAGAATTCATTCACTATCATGAGCACAGCATGAGGGAAACTACCCCCATGATCCAGTCACCTCCAGTGACAATGTAGGTATTACAATTTGAGATGGGATTTGGATGGGGACACAGCCAAACCATATTGTTCTGCCCCTGGCCCCTCCCAAATCTCATGTCTTTCTCACATTTCAGAACCCATCATGCCTTCCCAGCAGTCCCCCAAAGTCTTAACTCATTCCAGTACTAACTCAAAAGTCCAGGTCCAAAGTCCCATCTGACACAAGCAAGTCCCTTCTGACTATGGGCCTGTAAAATCGAAAACAACTTGAAATCAGTGCACCCTGAAAAAGAACAGAGTAACAGCGATTTTCAGGGAACAAGGAAAGATAACCATAAGGTCTGACTGCCTGCGGGGTCAGGCACAATAGAGCCATATTTTTCTGCTTGCAGGGAGCCTATAAACAGACGTGTGAGTAGGAGAAATATTGCTGAACTATTTTCCCAGCAAGGAATATTAATAATTAATACCCTGGGAAAGGAATGCATTCCCAGGGGTAGGTCTATAGACAGCCGCTCTGGGAGTGTCTGTCTTATGCAATTGAGATAAGGGATGAAATCGCCCTGGTCTCCTGCAATGCCCTCAGGCTTACTAGGATTGGGAAATTCCAGCCTGGTAGATTCTAGTCAGACCGGTTGTCTGCTCTTGAACCCTGTTTCTTGTTAAGATGTTTATCAAGACAATGCATGCCGAGCGGGACATGGACCCTCATCAGTAATTCTGATTTTGCCCTTGCCTTGTGATCTTGCTCTGCCCTTTGCCTTGGGATCTTTTATTGCCCTTTGAAGCATGTGATCTCTGTGACCCACTCACTATTCGTACACCCCCTCCCCTTTTGAAATCCCTAATAAAAACTTACTGGTTTTGCAGCTCGGGGTCACCATCACGGTCCTACCAATATGTGATGGCACCCCTGGAGGCCCTGCTGTAAAATTTCTCTCTTTGTATTCTTTCTCTTTATTTCTCAGACCGACTGACACTTAGGGAAAATAAGAACCTACGTTGAAATATTGGGAGCTGGTTCCCCTGATAGTTGAACAAGAAAGTTTTGTAGAAAATTTGGGTGAAAGAAATGCAGAGATCTGGTTCCAAGCATTCATTTAAGAGGTGAGGAGATAAATCAAGTCTCAGTGGTTGATTGACCTGCCTAGGGATTCATAGTTAATAGTGTAGAATTGAGACTATGGCTTGGCCTCCAGGGTTCTAGCTGTGTGCCTTTTCGTACTCTGCTTATGCCCCTTGCCTGTATTCAAGTAAGTCATTAGCCATAATGAACAGTTTTGCTGTTCCAGTGTGGTGGAATCCACAGCAAGACAGCTTTCTAGTGACGAAGGTTGTATGCAGGGAAGCCCATTTGCTCACTTCCTCCCACCCCATCTGTTCTTTTCCTTAGCATACAGTGCTTTAATGATCTCTACTTGCTACAATGTGTCTCTCAAGATTTAAAAACAAATGGCAAATTTGTGCCTCAGGAGTCTTGTGAAAACAACATATTACATGTAAGAAACAAATAATTTTATTTCCTGGTTATTTTTCACACTTCTTCCAAATGGTATCATAGGATGCTATGCCTAGTTTCCCTTTCTCTAGTATAAACTATTGGTTTTAATGAAATATCATTTATTACAGATAGTAGGGTTTTATGTGTTTTTTTCATTCAGAGTCAAAGTGGAATGTGTTCCAAGTGCTTGTGCGCATAGTGAAGACTTTTTTCCTTTTTGAAATTGTTTCTTGCATTATGTTGTTGCCTCATGCCTCCATCCTGTACTGACACACAGGTTTGCTTGCTGGGATATTTACTTCAGTGCAGCCAACATGTACTGCATGCCTACTGTGTAAACATCTAGAAGGATGTAAAAAGAATGAAGGATGTGAGTTAAGCTGACTATCATTTAAACTTTGGGATGATGGGATAAGAGACTGGAAATTACTTGCTTCAGATGACAGGCTACATCTATTTTCCTTCTAAGAGGACTGCTCTATTACCTTGTCACTGTCACCAGAAGCTGTCGGACTTTCAAGCTAAGATGTTCTCTACTCTTGTCTTTTCTAGCCTGGCAACTGCCTATCTTCCTTTCAAAGCCCTGTTTAATTTTAAAGGAGAGAAAAAGATAGCGGTGGGTGCAGTTTTCCTTGTTGGAGAGATTTTCCAGAACCAAGGGCTGAGTGGAGATCAAGTCTTACTTGTTATTTGATCCATAAAGTTTGGAAAGTTCATGATCCTTAAAAAGAACTATATAAGAAGGCTTTTAGTTTGCTTTAAAGCCATAGTGATTTGCCAAAAATATATCCAAAAGAATAACCAGGACAGGACATTCTTCTATAATTAACTATAAATCCCCTCTTGATGTATTAAGATTTAGGTAAGCAGGGAGAACAAGAGTTAAAATAATTCTTTGTCTTTTAACTGTGATCTTTCCCATCCCGTCCTTTGCTAGGGTAGGACTGGTGGTTGGAGAATTGGATACATAAGGGAAGCTTGTGGCCTCAGTCCAAGATAGGACAATATAGTAGTTCTGGAAGAGATGTAGGAATTCTGAGTAATAGTCCAAGATACCTTTCTCTTTATCCTTTTTCCTGTTTTATTCACTTCCACTTTGATGCATTCCCATTCCACAATCAGTATGTTTTACCTTTACAATAGAAGGTGATGCAGACTGCTTACCATAGTTTCTCTTATACCAAAGGGCTACAACTGTTCTCCATTGAGAGGTTTAGCCAATATTGCATTAGTAGAAATGCTGAGGGATTTTCTTTTACTTTTTCATTGACATTGTGTCTGTTTAAAGTGCAAGTGAATGAAGGAAGAATACAAGAGAGTACACACTCATATGCACATACAGGTACATATATGGTGGCATATGAATAGGAAAAGAAATGGGAGGAAAGGTATCAAATTGGTTTTCTACAGCTAGAATTTTGATGGATTTTTGTGTTTTTTTTGCTTTATACCTTTAGAAATTGTTAAACATTTTTTGAGGCAAATAAATTTTACTTTCATAATCAGGGTAAAAAAAAGTTTTCCTGTTTGAAAAATAAAAGTTACAGGGAACTTTTAGAACATTGCAACTATTCTATGTCTTATTGTAATGGTGGAAATAATTCATTTGTCCAAACCCATACAATATAGAAAACAAACAGTGAACATGAACTGTGGACCTCAGTGAATAAAAAAGTGATCAATATTAGCTCATCAGCTGTAAAAAATATAGCCTCCTATGTTAATACTAGGGGAACCTGGGAAGTGGGAGAGGAGGGACTATATGGGAACCCTCTGAACTTTCTGCTTACTTTTTTTTGTAAACATAAAACAGCTCTAAAAATAAAATCTATTATTTAAAAATAAAAGTAATATACAATATTGTTAAATTTGGGTTGATAACTAAACATGTTGCTTAATTGCCTCCTTTTATGTTAGTTGCCCATAACAGAGCAGTTGCTTACGAAGCAGCACTTACCTACAGCAGCACTTTCTTATGAAGTTTCTGATAATAATGATATTTTCATAATATTTATATATATACACAGGTGTCAGCTTTCCCAGTGGAACAAAAGGAACTGGGAAGATTCTAGTGACTGTGGTTACTTGAGGGTACTTCTTATATTCTTAGTAGTTCCAGACACTTGCTTATGGAAAGGAGGAAACTAATTTTCATGGAATGCCCGCTCTGTATTGGGCACTGCGGTAGGTGTTTCGCATTTCCTCATGCAGACTTTAATACAGGTACCATCCTTACACTGAAGATGAGGAATCAGCTGAGCAAGATCACCAGCTAGCAGAGACAAAGCCTAGAATTCAAATCCTATGTATTTTTTTAAAAAATGATCATAACACCTTGGAGTGCCCTTAGCAACAGGCATATAACAAAGCAACAGAGCAATAACAGCCCCTGCAAGTTTAGTTAGAAAGATTTTGAAAAATGAGAAAAGTACTTTAATAGCTAATTGTATCTTTGGATTTATTATACTCAAAACGATGACACAGGTTAGTTTGTTTTACTAGGCAAATTTAGTACCTTATTTTATATATTTTCTTACAAGATGCTATTTTGATCCTATGAAGCCATCATTTGACATTTTGGCGGTAACATTAGGCATCTAACTTCACTTTCTTTGTTCCTGTCAAACGATCCCCACAAGTACAAAATGCCGTGTGAGACTCATGTGAAAACTTTGAAGAGTTTGAAAGAAGCCAGTTTAAAGTGGAAAATGTTCGCTTATTAGTGATTGGTGTGAAAGAAGGCAGTGAGAATGTGCACCAGAAAGTGATTTGGTACTGCAGCCTAGGAGAATAAAGGCAGAAAGGAAGGGTGTTAGGAACAAGTGGCACAGATTGGAGAAAGCAGAAGCTGCTAGAAAGACTTTTGAAACAAAAAGACGTCTTTCTCTCAGAAGAATCAGAGTGTGTCAGACACAATCTGGAAGTAAAACCCACACATCTATGTGCGTCTGTGCGTGCATACACATACACATGAATGGCAGTTTGTTGCAAAATGTCAAATGATGGCTTCATAGGATAAAAATAGCATCTTGTAAGAAAATATATAAAATAAGGTACTAAATTTGCCTAGTACATAGCAAACTAAGCTGTGTCATAGTTTTTGCACCATTGCAAAAGTTGGTACCTGGAACCCTAATTTGTAAAATTTATTAATCCTTCTGTTAGTGTCTGAGTTGAATGAGGGCCTGGATTTACAAGTGAAGAGATAAAACATTTCCTAAGTTGTTGTGTGGATCTTTCATAGGAATGTCAAACAACCTTATTGCTAATGTTGCTTTTATTGGAGAGGTTTGTACAGTGACAATATTTTTCCTGCTTGATTTTACTGAGACCAGAGCATCATTATTGTGCTTATAAGAAATGTTCTGCTATTAATTATTTACCTTGCTTGATTTAAGTAGATGAGATAAATTTTGATAGTTCCTTAAATTTACATTTTCTTCACTAAGAGTGGGAGCTAATGTTTGGCTTGAGGTTGTATGAAGTTGATACAACCAAAATTTTGCACCCAATACTGCTAGTTGTTTTCTAGCTTTAATATTTTGGTTCACTAGTTCATTAGTCTCAGTCCCTTTTTCCTTAAAAAAATTCACAATTATAGTTTAATGTAACTCATATATACTTGTCACACAAGAAATGCATATTTAAAAGTAGTGAGTTATCTTGATTTTTAAAAAAATTTGCAGCTTTAT
This sequence comes from Pongo abelii, assembly GCF_028885655.2. Taxonomy (NCBI): domain Eukaryota; kingdom Metazoa; phylum Chordata; class Mammalia; order Primates; family Hominidae; genus Pongo; species Pongo abelii. Next base: position 85,494,478 of record NC_071991.2, on the reverse strand, counting down.
TAGAAAATTGATGACTTGATTATTTTATTCATTAAAAATTAATTGATGATAATCTTAAGCACTGGGAATTAGCTGTGTCCATCTCAGTAGGTTAACCTTGTATATGTGAGATATATTAGTAAAGCTCTAAATTTTAAGGATTAATGTTTGTTAGGAAAAACAATACATCTAATCATATTCCTCAATAAAAAGCATCCTGGAAAGCAATTGATCTAGTCTCCTTAGTGCTGGGGCTGTGGCAGGGAATTCTTTGGCTTGAGACCCATGGCAAAGCTCCCTGGGGCAGAGACCTGGTTCTCTAGAAATGAAGGCACATTATCTGTGCATAGCAGAACCAGGAGCAGTGTCTTGGAAATTTTCTGAACTGGAAGTGAAAGTCCACCTGATGATTAGAGGGAGGAAAATGCTTGTAAAGGCATGCTGTAGGGAAGTTCAATAGCCTGGAAGAAATTCAGATGCTTTTTATGCTATTCCTGCCTCAGATAATGGAGTTTTTGACTATGATCTATATAATGTAGTGTAATTTTTACTGATACATATCCCATTGTCAAGCTTCCATTTGTATTGCATCTTTAAATTTTTACTAGGGAAAAGGTAAGCATTTTCACCCTATTTTCATAGAGCTGCCAAGTTATGACTTTGGTTTTGTAATTTAAAATGAAATGTATTAAAAAAATAAATTATCTTTACTCCTTGGAGTGTCCTTGGCAACAGGCATATAACAGAGAAACAGAGCAATAACATGCCCTGCAAGTTTAGCCAGAATGATTTTGAAAAATTAGAAAAGCACTTTAATAGCTAGTTGCATAGGCACATAATATTGGAGCCTGGAGGGAGGTGACCTGTGGAAGTACAGTTAGGATTGGGAATTAGGAGAGGTAAATTGTAATCTGCTTTTGATAAACGCTGACCTTTGTCAAGGAATTTAACTTCCCATCATCTCAGGTGGCTTTGATTGGGGGTGGGGTAAGGAGAAATACACTTTTTAGTCTACAAAATGTGGGGTTTGACCTAATGATATATAAGCTCCCTTTCAACTAATATTGTGTTCATCTGAAACAGATGGTAGAAAGAGCACTGGCCTTAGAGTCATGAGGTGGGACTTCTAAATTCCTATGCTGGGCTGTTGGTCTCTTCTACTCTGAAATGAAATATGAAGCTAGATTATTGTCTCAGAATTTCTAGATAGAAAATTATCTGTGTTCTGGCTGTGTTCATGTTGTATTTGCATATATTTGCAAAAAGCTGGTAGGAATGATCAGGTTTCATTTCCAAGCTCCAGATCTGCTGTTCATGTGATCTTAACCCTCTCTGCAGTCAACAAATGAAGGATAAGAAAATCTCAGTTTTTAAATCGTATTGGAAAGTTCTCTCTTAAACTTCTCATATTAGAAAGTTGTTGGCTGCAAATCACAGATAGCCTTTACTCAGATGGTTTAAACAAATATACAAACAAGAATGTATTGTCTCACACAGTAAGTCCAGAGGAAAGTTGAGGCTTCAGATGGTGAAGATAACCCTTCCCCATCTCTGTGGAGCTCTCTCCTTAGCTCTGGCTTCATTCCAAAATAGTGACCCTTAGGTTAGTCACAAGATGGCAGCTTGTGGCAAAATATCTAGCAAGAGAGAGAGAAACATTTTCTCCTTAGCACTTACCACACTCTAACAAAATACTTATTTTACACATTCCCTTTTTGTGATTGTCTCTTCCCACCAGATAAACATCAGGTGGGCAGGATTTTTACTTATTTTTTTTTTCTTTTGTTTCAGTGTTGTGTCTCCAGTACCTAGCACAGTGTCTTGCACAGAGTAGTCATCAGTAAACATTTGTTGAATGAATGGATGAGTTCTCTTAACTCATTACATAAGCAAGTATTGCATTGCATATATTCCTGAGTCTTAAAACTATGTTTTCTATATTTTTGAAGGCATTTAATGATAGACATTACATTATGTAAATCTGGTTAAATATTTTTGGACATCATTGTTTTTATTCCACTTGTTTTAAATGTTTAATTTTACTTTTCATATTCTAAAACTATTATATAGAAATATTCTGGGGGCAATTTACATCAGAAAATTGGCTAAGTCCCTTATTTGAACTTATTTGAATTACTCTTGTTTTGGTTTTCTTTATTTTTTGTTTAAGATGAAGTGGTAGTTTAAAACTAGAAGGAAAGAAAATGTCCAAGTTTACATGTATGGCATATAGGCAGGTAGAAATTGTTTTTGCTAGCTCACTTTTCTGGTGTCACTTATGTTTGAATATATTCCCAGCAAACCTTCTCATAAGACTTGTAGTACATTGTATTATTCATATCACAGGTAAAAGGCACTACTCAATGCTAACATTTTAATAGGCATGTACATTTTTATTTCAGGTAATCTAATGTCTGTATGAGGTTTTCTGAAAAAATAAAATGAGAATTTTTTTGTCTCCTTGGTGACACTATTATGTCACTAAGTTAGGATGGCAGTTTCTAGCCATTAATAGCTGTTCTCTTAAGCTCTCCTAGAATAGTGCATTCTGTTAGTTTTATGTAAAAGGACACCATCTTTTCCAACAGTAATCTATTCTGTGTATTCCTGCTGGATGAACCTTACAGAGGCTCACCTTTTATTTAACTCTCCTGTCTTTTTTGATATAAAATAATAATTAAACTCCATAAAAACCTGAAGAATTAGGACCCAAACCTTTGTCTCCAGCTTTGTCCCCATTACTTTACTTCAAACATTTTAGTTTTCAACCAAAATAAACTACATATTTTCCCATCTGTGACTCTTGTTCTTCCCCCAAACTCAAGTTCCTTGAGCTTAGCATGCTGCATCTCATTATAGCATATCCATAGGTTCTTCCAGAGCAGCTCATGTGGCACCTGTACTATAAGGTTCCACACTTGGCTCCATTGGGAGTTCTCTCTCCTATTTCTCCATTGCTCTAATATTTCAATTGTTCGGTTGTTACACTCTCATGCACTTATAAAGATCTGCTGTAATAAAGTTATTTATGGCTCTTCTCACCCACTTAAGAAGAGTAGTTTTGCTTTAAGATCCTTCTTTGAGCTGCCGCAGTCTGTGCTGTTGCTGAACATGTTCTTGACTACTTGACTAGCTTCAGGAAATGTTTGAATGGAGACAGACTCATTTTGTTAGAAGTAGCTTATCTGCACATTTCCATCACACTAAGCAGTACCCAGATTCTAAAATGGGAAAAACATATCTATTTATTTATTGAGGTAGTAAGAACAAAAGGAAAAATGTAAAAACCTGTCAGTCACCCAGTGCCCCATGACAGAGTAGGTTAGGACCAGGATCAGGGAAATGGGTAGGTGTGGCCAACCGTAGGTGTCATCAGTCACCACCTGGTTGTGGGCCCATCACTTCCCTCGGTTTTATGAGGTAATTCACTTGGAAAGAGTGAAAATCACCTGAATAACCAAAGTGGCCCCCAGCATCCTAATGTTGGGGCTTGGCCTCTGTATAGGCTGCTGCCCTCCCATCACCCCACTCTCCTTTCTCCTTTCACCCTTATCAGGAACAGTTTGCTTTCTGATTGGTCCAGTCCATTTCCCCAAAGCTCTGCTGTGTGGAGTAGAGGCAAGCAGGGCCTGATTGCTCATTATTCTCTTTCCTTTTAAGATCCCAGCAGAAGAGTTTTTGGGTGGCAAGAATACTTATTTATTTTGGTTCAACTGCTTTATCTTACTTAAGGAAGGAGGGTTTGTAATTGTATGTATCAAAACATTTCTCTAGGCAGGTGATGCCAAGCAATCTGGAGGTGTTCTTGGATATTTGTCTACTCCAGAGCTAACCTACACATAGTATGAATTTTGCTTATATTCCAGAAGGAGTCAAATCTTAAAAGTTTTTTGGCATTTGCTGTATCTTTCCATATCTTCCGAGGTTAGATAACCACAAACAGAAATAGGTGGTCAATACATATTAGCTGAATAAATCAATACGTACTTTGTTAAATAAATACCTGCCTTCGAAGGGAGTAGAAAGCAAAGGAATTAAAAATATTTTAATTAATTTTTATTAGCTACATTTATAATATAAAAGAATAGATTATCCAGATAAAAAACTAAATAATTAATATTAAATAAACAGCAAACCACCAATCTACCCATACTTTATCCCCTGAGCTCTGTGTTCTTCTACACGGGTAATTTCTTTTCATAGCTTGAGTACATCTACGACCTCTACTTTCTTTTTAAATACATACAGTTCTCAACTTGATGTTTTTTCCCCATAGACATGTTACAATATTGGTAGTTAGAGAACTATAGTATATTTTTAAATGTCTACATGATTTTATGTTATATGAATGTACCATATTTTATTTAACCAGAATAAATTTTATTTAACACAATGAATGACAGTTTAGGTTATTTCTAATATTTTACTGTTTATGAAGAACATTGACATGACCATCCTTATTAATGTGTCTTTGCTTATTTCTGCCCCTGTTTCTTAAAAGATAAATTCCCAGGAGAAATGCAGATTCAAGGGCTATGAAAAATGTAATTTTTGTTAGATGTTTACTCTAGTCTTCCTTCCCACCACAATAACTCTGACCTCAAACAGTGTCCAAGTGTATTTATTTGTTCACATCCTTGTCAGTGTTATCATTGGATTAATTTCATTCTGAGTTTCATGCATTAATTAGGGTTTATCTCTGCCTTCCTCCCATTCTGTTCGTTTTGTGTGTGTGTTGGGGGTGGGGTCTGTCAGGGCATAAGCATTTTTTTTTTTTTTCTTTGACGCAGAGTCTTAACCTGTCACCCAGGCTGGAGTGCGGTGACATGATCTCGGCTCACTGCAACCTCTGCCTCCTGGGTTGAAGTGATCCTCCCACCTCAGCCTCCCAAATAGCTGGGACTGCTATTCATGCTTCATCATGTCTGGCTAAGTTTTTTAGTAGAGACGGGGTTTCACCTTGTTGGCCAGGCTTACCTCAAGTGATTTGCCCGCCTTGGCCTCCCAAAGTGCTGGGATTACAGGTGTGAGCCACTTTGCTTAGCCTGAGCCACAGTGCCCAGCCAGTTTTCTCAGACTTTAAACTCTGCAGTGTTTCAGGTAGAAGCCTGGCAGTATGGCCTGGGAACCAGACCTGACTCTTGGCCCAGCTTGGCTGTCGGCTCTCTGTTGCTACCTTGAATAAGTGCATTTTATTTCTTTATTCCTCATTTTCCTAGGGGGTAAATGTCAGAAGTTTAATGCCTACTTGACTTTTTTTCTAAGCCTCTGAGATTGAATTGGAGCATCAGAGGGCTAGTGAGGGGAGGACACATCCCAAATTGGATGATTTTCAACATTCTGAGCCACATTATTCTTATCCGAAAAAGTGTATCAAATGGGCTAAATATCTTTCAGTGTCTGATTAAATCTGCCAGTCAATGAATCTGTATTCAAAGTGATATGAAAGAAACAAATGTCCCATGCTAATAACACTAAGAGTTTCCTATTCCATCTAGTGGGTTTCACTGGGGCTTTGAAATAAATAATTGAAAATTGATATAGTTTTATTTTTGCGTATTCTTTGGCTGAAATTACGACCATCCACAAATACCTTCTTATGTGTTCTCCTTCTTGTCCCTTTTCTTACTCTGTTTATTGATTTGTGGGACATGTAAAACCCACTTTAAATTATATACTTCTAGTTTCCTCATTGATAGAGTTTGGATGTTTGTTCTTGTCAAATCTCATGTTGAAATGTGATTCCCAATGTTGGAGGTGAGGCCTGTTGGGAGGTGTTTGGGTCATGGGGGCGGATCCCTCATGAATGGCTTGGTGCTCTTATGGGGCAATGAGTTCACTTCACATCTGGCTGTTTAAAAAGGAGCCTGATGCCTCCCCAAATCCTCTTGCTTCCCAAGCCCTTGCTTCCTCTCTCATCATGTGATATGCTGCTCACCCTTCACCTCCTGCCATGACAGAAATCTTCCTGAGGCCTCACAAGAAGCCGAGCAGATGTGAGTGCCATGCTTATATAGCCTGCAGAATTGTTAGCCACATAAACCTCTTTTCTTTTGAATTACCCAGCCTCAGTATTTCTTTATAGCAACACAAAATGGACTAATACACTTATAATTGTTATTTTATCTTATCTTGGACAAAGTCGTGTTAGGTTTTTACACATGACATTCAAACATTAATGTAGGGACCACAAACTTAGAGGTCCAGCAATAATAGGGTATAAGAGCTCTGTGCTCTTGGGGATTAGAGAGGGTGGGGAGCCATAGCAGTGATGCTTGTTGAAGGGGCCAGTTGTGTAGCTCCAGCCACATAACTTTTACCCACATCGTGAAGCACAGGATGGCAGAGGTTCTGATTTTTATAGAAAAGCCAGAGTGTTTATTTATGTGAAATTTTCTGATCTTTAAATACCTGACAAAGATTAAAAAATACTGCACAGGCTACATAAACCAAGTCTGTGGGTTGGATCTGGTTCTACTGTAAATCCATGTATGGTTAGAACATCGTCTTCCTTTTCTTATTGATACTGTCTTATTGTTAACAAACTTGTCTCATGCTGAATAAAATGTTGGGATACAATTTCAGTTTCTGACATGTGCTTTTAGAAATAAATGATACTTTCAAAGCAAATCTTTTACCATCTTTCCATAATCTGAAATGTGTGTGGAAATAAAATAATGCCTTTTTAGTTATAGCATTAATATATAACATTTCACCCACTTATGAAAGGAAAACTCCTAATGACATCCTATAGGATATTTCTTTGCTTCTTTTTAAAATTCTGTGACATCTATAGTCTCCCTGTGTTTGTCAGTTAATATGAAAATGAGAATGGATTTATTTTTGATCAGTATGTTCAGGGTGAACTAAACACATTGTAGTGAGATAACCAATCTACAGCAGAGTGGGATGCTAGATACTGTGCTCCTTGCAGTGATTTATGGAGGATCCTGTAATGATTTTATTTTTCTTGTTCATGCATGCATTATTCAATCAGCACTTAATAGGCATTTTCTCTAAACTCAGCACTGAATTGAGTGCTATGGGCACAGCAGGAGTAGGTGTAAATAATGAGTGAGTGGGGGATATAGACAGGTGGAAATAGGTCATCAGGTTATTATAATACTGTGACAGGACAACACTGCTGAGAGAAGGTTAGAAAAGGCACCTCACTTAACCTTGGGGGTCAGGGAACACTTCCAAAGAAAATGATAACTAAGTTAAGATCTGAAGAGATGGAGGAAATTGGTGAGGCCCAGAAGCTGTGAAGAGGGAGCAGAAAGGACAATGTCTCCTAATTTTGAAAGAACATGGGGGATTGAAGATCTGAGAAAAGCACCATATGGCTGGAGTTCCAAGTGTGATAGGGAGTCGGGAGCTGCGTGGAGACCTCTCCATCAGGAGCCTGTTGTGCGGGCTCTTGTAAGTCCTATTAAGCAGCTGTTGAGAGGTTTTAAGAAGAGAAGTGACTAGATCAGATAAAGGCAATTTTCAAAAGGTGATTTGAGCAGCAGTTTCCTTTTTAGCTCCCCCTTTACTTATTACTGTCTTCTTAAACCTCTTTGTCCAGGTGGTGATGCTGCAAGTGAACAGTTTTCACAACAATCAGGATATATCTGATGTCCTTTTAGTCTTCTTAGCTTCAGGTTTTTCTGCCTTCAACACCTGGAAGGATATGAAGATAAAGGGAAACCATGACCACAGCAAAAAACTAGGAATGGATGCAAGAAAACTAAGACAAAAGGAAAAGCAGAAAATATTTATTTTATTATGAAAATGGAATTGTACTGTATCAGGAATCAGGAGGCCAGAATTTGAGACCTATGACCAAATTATTTTATATTTTATTGTCCTCAATTGTCAAATAAAGGTTTGGATTGGTGTTTTTGAAGGTGACCCTGAGTTTTACAGTTCTGTGAGGGTTACTTCAGTTGTGCATGGTGAATCAGTCACCCTGTGTATCAGTCAAATTACAAATGTATTCAGTGCACTAAGATTTTATATATATGTGTGTGTATGGATGTGTGTGTGGGTAATGTACGTGAAACAAGAAGAAAACTTATTAGAAAGGGAAGCATGGGTCAGTAGAAGGTTGAATGCATTGGAGAAGATGATGGTAATGCTAATAGTGGGTGGATGTTTGCCATAGCTCTCAGGAGCTGCCTGTCTCTTAGGGAAAGGCAGGTTGTATGAGCAGGAGCTATTGTCAATACCAGTCACAAGTGTACATTGCAGAGACTGTCCCCTCAACTGTTTGTAACCCAAACTGTCCAGGAGTCAGATAGTTTCTTACCTAGAGGAATGTATGATAAGATTACCTCTTTCTCCAGTTCCTCTGTTTGACAGTGCATACAGAGATGCAAGATTTCTGGAGAATTTAAGGCCATAATAGAGAAACCTGTTTTTCTTCCCCTTTGTCATTTTCTTGAATACCTGTTTTTTTTTAAATTATTGTGACAATTTGAAGTTACCTTGCTAATTTATTTATTATTATTACTTTTAGAGACAGAGTTTCCCTCTTCTACCTAGGCCGAAGTGCAGTGGTGTGATCATAGTCATAGTGTAACCTCAAATTCTTGGGCTCAACTCTCGCTCTGTCACCCAGGCTGGAGTGTCGTGGCGTAATCACAGCTCACTGCAGCCTCAAACTCCTGGGCTCAGGTGATTCTCTTGCTTTAGCCTCCCGAGTAGCTGGGACTACAGGCATGTGCCATCATGCCCAGCTAATTTTTATTTGTTATAGATATGGAGTCTTGCTATGTTGCCCAGGCTGGCCCTGAATTCCTAAGATCAAGCTGTCCTCCCACCTCCACCTTTCAAAATGCTGGGATTACAGGTGTGAGCTGCTGTGTCTGGCAGATCTTTTAATGTTATTATTTTTTGTATTGAAGTAGTTTCCCTAGTATCAAGGAGATTTAGGATGTCTTTATTTTCAGAAAAAGTTGGAAGGAGAATATTCTCAAGCTTATTAAATAACATTTTGCTATATGTAACTTTGCATAAACCATTTTATTATCACAGATTTCTAAATGCTGAACACTTGCGATGTCACTCTACCCTTTATAGGTATGTATTCCTGTCTTGCTTTTATGTATTTCCAGATGTAGAATGGCCTCTTTCAAATGCTGCATTAGCTGGAATAATGTGAAGCAGGAAAGTTAAATAGTTAAAATGAAAGAAATGAGCCCACGCAGAGGCTGGGATTCCCCAGTCTTTGCCACCATATGGTTGGAAGGCCTTAATGCCTTTTCTTAGATTAAATATCTCATAAACACCCTGAACATTTGAGTGATGCTAGCATTGGCCAAGCACGGTTATTAGCAGCTGAGCATTACTGGATACTGACAAGGAGGACAGGTACAAGTGATAGAGAAGCAAATTGGGACTCAGTGTATTAGTGACCTTCATGTAAGTGGCAGAGCTTGCTCAGGGCTGAGGTGAACTTAGGTGCTCACAAGGCCACTGCTGAGTAGAGTCAGCCTGAGGGATTTTAAGGCTTGTCCAGGCGTAGGAGGATGACTGCCTGAAGGTGAACTGACGCTTTGGGTAACACAGGCTCTGGGACTGTGGGCCTTCCAATGAACTGTGCTGTACTTTGTAGTTTTTTTTAGCTTTGACTTTGTTTCAGTCAAATGAAGTAGTGGTATGTTTGAAATTTTAATTCAGCTCCAACCAAAATCTGTATTCATTTTTTATGGTCTTTTCTTTCTCTTTCTTCTGTGCTCATAATCTGTTTTCATTATGATCAGATCTGCTGATTCTATATGTTTATCAAAGCACTGGTTCTAAAGCAATTTACTGCAAATCTTACTCTTTCACAGATTTTAGAATTGTAGTGGGATTGGAAAGGCCATATAATTATGACCTTATCAACAGTTCATTAATAATGAAAAACTTTGTTGGCTGACATTTTTTGGGCTTTTCAACTGAACAGGAAAAAACTGCACACATCAAAATACCATCAAATTTTCAGAATAAAGAATTTCCTTTGCCTTCTAGCTCAAGACTATCACTTTCGGTAGACTCTACCTCAGTAGCTTTGTGTGTGAGAGAGAGGTAACCCAAGGAAGAAAAGACAAAGATAGACACTAGATAAATGAACTGAGGGACTGACTTAGCTGTTTCTGTTGATATGCTTGTAGAGCAGCAAGTAGGTTGAAGTGTAACTAAATACATACACACACACACACACACACACACACCATAAACATGCTACCCCTCTCCCTCTGTGAGAGCCATAGCACAGTGATTTTTAAACTTTAGGATGTGTAAATATTAAATGGACAGTTTGGTTGAAATATAGAATATAAGCTTCATGAGAACAAGAGTTTTTTGTCTGTGTTTCCTCTGTTTTATCTCCAGTGCCTTGTGATACAACTACTACACAAGGCACTGTAGTAGTTGATAACAACTACTACATAGTAGATGTTAAATAAATATGTATTGGGTGATTTGTGGGTTCCATCCTTATAAACTTATATTTGGTAGCTTTGGGATAGGACTCCATGAATCTGCATTGATATCAGGCACACCAGTTGACTTTGATGTAGCTGATTGGAGGGCCATACTTTGAGAAGCACTGCATGCTGAGCCTGGAGCTGTGGCTGTCGTGAATGGTGAATGGTCTGCTTCTCCATAAAGGGAGGTGGGTTCTAATTTGCTTAAGAATATGCTGCAGAACTACCTTGTTTTGTGGAGGAGTCTGACAGTGCTTTACCTCTTGACTACAGTCTTACAAAGTTGAGTATCTTATTTGCCTTTGGGTGCTGGGACTTGTAGCCATGGCAAAGGAGACGTTTTCTCACTTTAAACTTATCTGTAAAAGATACAGATGTGTAAATATTATATGTAAAAGCATACAACAATAGCTATTCATATACATTCATTTAAAGAGAGGTTGATTTAAGTCTATTCAGACAGCAAGGTCAGGCACAGTGGCTCATGCCTGTAATCCCAGCACTTTGGGAGGCCAAGGTGGAAGAATCACTTGAGTCCAGGAGTTCGAGACCAGCCTAAACAACATAGCAAAACCTCATCTCTACAAATAATTAAAAACAAACAAACAACAACAACAACAAAAAAAAAAACATTAGCCAGGGGTGGCAGCAGGTACCTGTGGTCCCAGCTGCTCAGGAGGATCACTTGAGCCTGGGAGGTTGAGGCTGCAATGAGCTGTGATTACACCTTGCACTCCAGCCTGGGCAATAGAGCAAGACCCTGCCTCTAAATAAATACATAAATAAAACATACGTAAATACAAATCTAGTCAAATAGTAATAGCTAATATGATATGAATGGCTATTCTTCTTAACCAGAAAACATAAGGGGCTTGGTGTGAAACCACTCATCTTTTTTTTTTTTTTTTCAATCACATACTTTGTAGTGTTCTTGTTAACTGTACATGTAACCCATGTGTAATAAAGTATAAAATAGTTAAAGTGAAGCAAACTGCCTAACGGCCTTTAAACCTAGTTTTTATGGCCAGACCAAGATTAAAAAATAAAAAACCTGTTATCAGGTCTTGCAGAAACCCTCAGTCCCTAAATTGTCTCTTTTCCTCCTGAAGACAGTACCTGAATTATAATCAACACCATTCCCATCCTTGTTGCTAAGTACATTTCCTTTCCCCAGAAGTTACTAGCAAGATGTTTGCATTTAAGAAGAGCCACATGTCTAGCATTTATGTAGTACCTGCATTTGTTTGGATCTTTCCCATCACAAATAGGACCAAGATTAACTAGAGCATGGAACAGCAGGAGAGGGTCATTTATAGGTTGAACTAGCAGTAAATGGAGACAGTAAGATTGAAAATGTTTTGCACTGAGTAAATTTTAATGCAGGAAAGTAACTATTTAGAAAAGAAACAGATTTAACATGTTAGATTAATATGTGATATGAGAGCAAGTTACAGGCTGAGACAGGGTCTGCAGTGTACCAGGATAGAAAAAGAGATCCTTAATATACATATTTCCACTAGTACCCAAGTGAGGAGGGATTAGAAGTGAAGAATATTACTGCAGTTATAATGATTCATTATTGTATTATAGTTCCATATTGTATAAACACCTGTATGCTTTTTATTTAATAGTGTTGTTTCAGTTCTTTAGCAAATTCACTTGTAATAAAAACTTTTCCAGATATCTCCTTTTTAGATAAAAGCAATATATCTTTATCATAAACAATTCAAATGATGCAGAAAGATACATGTAGGATATTAAATTATTTCTATATCTCTTCTCAGCTATAACTATAATTTGATGAATAGATTCTTCCTTTTTAAAAATGCAGTCAATTGGTGGTGATTTGGTAGCAGATTAACTGGTATGAATATTAACGGTGGTAAAAATAACAACACATTTGTGAAAAAATTTAAATGCTTTGAACCAGGTAAATTCTACTAGGTTGAACCATGTACAATTGCTGTGTTAGTAGGTAAAAAAATGTCAAATATTGGCAGTTTCATGTGGTCAAGCTATAGTATTAGAGGAATGTGTTCTTTACAGTGATTTAGTAACCAGCTGATGTGGGCATGTGAGGCTACAATGTGGAAATAGCCTGTATCTCACCGCTCTTTGCCAGTAGTCAGGTGATGGATAAATAGGTATCGATGCTAAGGAAGAGGGAAATGGTTTAGGCTGTAATTTCCAATATCACATTTCAGTTCTATGATGTTGGGGAAATTAGAGAGAAGCAGAGCAAAAGAAATATGTAGTGGGATTGAATTTTTGCCCATCTCCAAACTGAAAAACTCTTAAGAAGCAAGTGAAAACAGTACACCTTTTCATAGATATAAAACAACTTACATGATATTTTTAAAGTATTCCTAACCTGCTGTATTACCTTTCCAATTTTGGATGATATCTGGTAAATAAAAAAAGTCTCTAAATCCTGAATGTGATTTTAGCTAAATTAAGGATTACATGGCACCACATTTATTTTAACCTTATGTTTAGAGTTGGCTATGACCTCTTTCCTCCATAACCCACAGTTGACTCTTTGTACACATGCGTGTATAAAGAATAAAAAGCAAATATGGGGTCAAACATTTAATTCTATTTTTTAGCCCTATTCCTTTATTTTTTTTCATTTATTAGTTTATGGTTCTGTGTGTGGAGTGTTTATTGTATTAGATATCACTAAGGAGAAGGTCCAGATTGATCACAATCACAGTGTTTATCATTGCTCTCCCAGTGTTTAGGCCAAGCAGGCAGCATGCATTATAGAACCATGAATGCACTAACCCGGAGCTGCGTATCAGTGCTCAGCGTACGCACATGTTCCTTCTCTGCTAGACTGTGTCCTCATTATAGACAGTTAAGCAAGCAATCCTGTCTCTTTTGTGCATGCATTTTTTAAGTCCCCCCTTTATATTTCCCCTCAGAATATTTTAGCTATGAAAATATTCAGACTCCACTGACAAGTAAGGGAGATGGAACTTAGTAGTTAAAAGTAGTTTTACTATTTGTAGTAAAAGTAAATTTCAACAGCCTTAAAGCTATCAAGCTGTGGGCTTGAAAAAGAAGTTGATGTTTGTTGTGGTTGTGGCTTGAGATATAGTTGGCTCCTTAGGTTTCATGAGTAGTCATTCTGGAAAAGTCAGGCAGCAATCCCTCTACTCCACTCTGCTGAGAAAGAACACATAAGGTGAAAGGAGCCTGTGAATGTCTTTTTTCTCCCAGAGGCTAAAGGCGAAGTGATGGCGGATGAGCTGTGTGTCTTTGTAATCTCTTTTTTCCTAGTAGGACATCAAATAATGATCTAGAAAATTATCTCAAATATTAAAGGGGTTTTTTCCCCTTTATTAACATTGGTTTTGGGAAAAAAAACCACCACTACAGTGGGTATCTGATAAAATGAACTTACTCTGATTTTCTGTATTATCTCAAAATTTATTTTAATCATGATGGGACTAGAGTTTAGATGAAATTCATTTCTTCCAAGTTGGAGTGAAAAATTAAGATGTTTATTCGCAAAGTGGGATGCCAAGGTTTGAGTATGGCTGCTGAATATGAATCTGAATCCTTCTGCCAACCTAAGGGAAGGCTCCCTGCATCCCTCTATCCTACTGGGACTTTGTCAGAGCACAACTACCTCTATGAGCAAATGTTTTTCTGTTTTTGTATGGTTTTGACACCACAGTCCCCAAACTATTGTTACAATTTTCACCCTTAACTCCTAATTACAAGTCTTTTGCATCATGTGCAATTTTACCTTTTCAAATCTCACTGGTGAAATAAATTTAAAACATTGCCATATGTTTACCTAAAATTTATAATGAAACCAAGGGTGCTTGAATTACTAATGCTAATGTTACAGGATTTTTGTAGATAAACAATGACAGAATAACATGTCCTGTGTTTATGATATTATTAGGATTAAATGGAGTAAGATTTTGACAGTGTTTGTCTTGATGAGGGAGACACACTGGCTCTAGAACTTGTAGGTGTTAATCTCTGGACTGACTTGGCAGCTAGGAGACTCCCTTGCCTTGCTAACAGCAGGAACTGTAGTATCTGGCACCTCGCTGGGACCAGTGGCTGCTGCCTTTGGCAGCCTCAAAGTTAGTCATGTCTGTCACCTACCGTAATGTTGGTACATATCGTAGGCTGTTTTCTGTCCATTAATGCCATTTTTCTGCCATCAGCTTTGAAATTAGTGGCTCTGTCCTTTTCCAAGTATGAATTCATTGTGTTAATCTTAAAAGCAAGAGGGCTCGTTCAAATTCAGATGTTGGTATTTATTTAACTGACAGTGTGTTTCAAAAGTTTATATAAATATGTTTTGAAATCTAAAATCTGTCATAATTATTGAGATTTATTAGGATGTAATGTGGAGGCTTTGAGGTTTCATCTAAGTGGTCAAAAATAGAATATGAAAAATGACATGATACTTTTCTATAATATTAGTCACTTTCAGGAAAAAACATTTTCTTCTTAAGATGAATGTTGGCAGGAATTTGACTTTACTGAAATTGTGGGACAAACACAGTAGGAAATGATAGGTGTGAAGATATTATGTTGAGAAATGAGAAACAATTTAGGTGTAAGTGGTAAGAGAAGAAAGGCAGTAATTGGGGAAAAACGGTTAAAAAAAAATCCTGTGTCAAAGTGTCCTCTGGGTATGAGATTCTCACTGAAGTGGAAGCTTTAATACCTTTATGGAGTTGTTGCCAATAAGGATGGATCATCTCTGAATTTGACAACCTGAGGTATTAACTTGAAAAATGGAATTTGACAAGATTGCAAATAATGTTCAATAATATGTTTCCAAAACTTGCTTCACAAAGCCATGTGCGTTTCTTACAACATGATATTCAGGGGCCCTTAATTCATTTGATCTGAAAAGTTCCTGTGCAGGCTAGGTGTTATGTACCATACCTTGCCATCATTTAAAAATACCCTGCTGTGGTTTGAAATAATGATCTCTGAGGATGTGTGCACCTCAGAAGACTGGTGCAGAAGCAAGTATCCCTTTTAAAATGAGCCTATGTGATCCCCAGATTAATATCTGAAAGCTAGCTACCTAATAATGTTTTAATTGCTTAAGGCTACTGGGCTAGTTGAATAATTGAAAGAAAGAAGATTGTAAATTATTAGAATTAACAATACTAAACTCTATGGTAAATCTATGGTGATTGTTTCTTCAAAGTTAATGTGCTGTGATTTTACTGTGTTATTGTAATTACTTTCTCACTTGAGTGCTGGTTTATAAAGCTCAGATAAAATAAGCCTGTAGATATTTTTACAATAAGGTTTTTAGTGTGCAAAATTAAGTTTCTCTTGGCAGATATGTGTAGGGCAGAAGAGAAGTCCTCTCTACCATAGTTAGTGTCTACTTCTCTTGCCTGGGAATACACATTGTTGCTCCAGATTCAGTTCCAGAGGGAACACACTTCTTATTGCCTTCCACACTGATCGGTTATCAGACTGCCTTCTTTTGACCAATATGTGTTTATAAAAGTTTATATTTGGATTAGGGATTTAATATATTGTTATGAAATAGGTTTGCTTGGGGAAGACAATGGAAATTCATAGCAGTAACAATAATTCTGATAACACGAGCTCACATTCGTGGAGGTAATACTGGCACTTAGTGTACTACTGAGTCCTAAGTACTTTATTTTTGCCTTCTCTGATGACTGTCCAGTGCAGACTCATTTGCATGGTAATCGTGCATCTAAAATATTATTTTAGTGAAAATATTAAATAATTGAAATTTATTTTAATATGTTAAAACATGGGTAAATCTCTTAATATTATTTTTTAAAAGACTTTACATTTTAGAGCAGTTTTAGGTTCATAGCAAAGTTCATTGGAAAGTGCAGAGAGTTTCCACATATTTTCCATCCTTCACATATGCATAGCCTCCCCAGCTATCAGAATCCCCAACCAGTGTGATACATTTGTTGCAGTTAATGAACTTGGAATAACACATCATTACCCAAATTTCATCATTTACATGAAAGTTCACTCTAGGTGTTGTAAATCTCTCTTTAAAGATATGGCCTTGCTGTGTTATTATTTGCCAAGGGATCAAGGACCTGCTCAGGGCCACCAGTGTGAGCAACTAGATTCTGAATAAATACTTGATTAATAAATGAATTACTACAAGTTATTGATAGAATATAGGCAGAATGTTTTTTTGTTTTTTTCTCTTCAGATTTTATAGATTGTTAACAAAAAACCAAAATGAAGACATAGTGTTTTTAATGTAATGGTAAAGAGGAAACTTCTGTGTTTTGAATACTCTACTTGAATTGTCATTGCTGTAAAAAGAAATAATTTTGATTATTTTTTTTTTACTCAGGTATGAAGAATTTATTCTTAATACTCGTGCTTATGAGTGTATAAATGCTCATATATTAATTTAATAAAGGTTTCAGTTACTTGATAGGATGGGCTACTTGCATTGTACAATTTTTTTTAACATATTTTCCCCTGTCTTTCACAGTTCTTTTATTCTTACATGGAGTTAGAAAGATGTAAGACTAAATTGACCACCTAAATTTAATAAATAATATTTTGTAAATATATTTATATCATTTGACCCCCTAATTCTATTTTTCACAATTTATTATAAGGAGATAATCCAAAAGGAGGAAAACTAAGTGCCCAGTCATGTCTTTTGTGATATTATTTATAAACATAAATCTTAATCTAAAATTTCTTTAAGATGAGCAGTGTTAAAAAGAATCTGATTATGGGGATGTGATGTGTCTCATTCCTTTTTTTTTTTTTTTTTTTTTTTTTTGATATGCAGTCTCACTATGTTGCCAGGCTGGAGTGCAGTGATGTGATCTCAGCTCACTGCAACCTCCATCTCCCAGGTTCAAGTGATTCTCCTGCCTCAGCCTCCCAAGTAGCTGGGATTACAGGCACCCGCCACCACGCCTGGCTAATTTTTGTATTTTTAGTAGAGGCGGGGTTTCACCATGTTGATCAGGATGGTCTCAATCTCTTGACCTCGTGATCCACCTGCCTTGGCCTCCCAAAGTGCTGGGATTATAGGGATGAGCCACCACGCCTGGCCGCGTCTCATTCCTTTTTTTATTCAAAGGAAAAGAGGCTTGCATTGAGGAAGGAGTGCAGTTTAAGAGGTAAAGCCAGCTATTCTTTGTCAAGGTCTTGAAATTGCTAACATTAGCAGCTGGGCTTCTCTGGGTTTTTGGAGGAGTAGATACCCAGAGGCCCTGTGTGGAAACTGAGTTTTATCAGCCGAGGTTTGGGCATAGTGGTAGTCTCAGAGTCAAAGGAAGATTGGTCAAACTTGAGGAAGAGCTGCTAGGTGGCAGCAGGCTCTTCTTATTCAGAATATCCACCCCAACCCCTGAGGACCCCAGATGCATGACATTCAGTAAATTTGTTGAGTTCTTACTATGCTTTAGACCTTGATCCAAGAGCAAGATATATCAATGGGGGGAAAAAGAAGATTATGTTCCTATGAGAGAAGGGGTTTGGAGGACAATTAATGGTGGCTTTCTGATCTTGAATCTTCCCACTCATACTCCTCCAAAAGTCATAAATCCAACAAGGAGAACAAATAAAAATGGACAACTCATACCTTCAAGAGCATTAAGAGACAGCAACAAGCCTGTGATAGCAAAGAGTGACACAGGGGAAGCTGATAGAGGCTTAAGAAGCTGTGAAAAACAGTACAGGGGTATGGAGGACTTAATCAAATCACAAGCAACATTATTCCAGAAAGAGAAAGCTGGGATGCTGTGTAGTTCATTCACAGCACTGGATGCAAGAAAGGAAGCTGAAAGTGACTGGAATTGGCAGCTGTTGGAAAGCATTGCCTCTAGGGGAGAGTCATATATAGAGAGAAAGGGTGGTACCCGTTAAGACAGGATAGTGAAAGTAAAGAAGGAAGGAAAAGGGAGAAATTAAGGATCCTGTGGAAATGAAAAAGAAACAAGACAACCCAAACCCTTCTTCTTTTGTCTTCCAGTGCCAGCTGTAAAAACTACATAGAAGAGGGCAAAGGTGACAGAAAAAAAGACTCTCAGATTAGGAACCAGTTCATTAAATAAATAGGAATAGAATAAAGTAACCCACATCTACCCAAAACGACTCTCAAACATTGAAAATAGGGATTACTGCATTTTAGTTGCAAAAACTCTTGCAAAAAGTCAACCGTAAAATTAAAACTGTGCATAACGCTGAAATATGAATTGAATATTTGAATTCATGCTTTTTGGTATATGAAACAAACAAGCCTACCTTTAGTTAGAAGTACAAAAGCTAAGTAGAAAAATGGACAAAAAATAAAATGAAATAAAATTAGAGTTAATTGAACTTCTGGCAAGTATAGAAGAAAAGAAAAAGTCAAATCAGAAGTGAAGACTAAATTGCAAGGTACCTAAAGGAAAATCAGATTAAAATGGCAGGTGGTAACCCAACATATTAATATTTACATTGAATGTAAATGGTCTGAACATCAAAATGAAAAGTCAGAGATTGCCAAAATGCATTAAAAATATGACCAAACTATATACTGTCTACAAGAAACTTCAACTGTATGATATCAGTAGGATTGAAAAGAAAAGTATGGGTAAATACTAATCAAGAGAATGGTGGATGGCTGTACAAAGAGGACTTCAGAACAAAGAAATTTACTAGGAGTAAAGAGGACATTACATATTGATAAAACGGTCAATTCTCAAAGAAGACATAGCAATCCTAAACATGTATTCAGTAAACAACTGAGCTTCATAATACAAAAAGCAAAAACAAGCAGAACTCAAATGAGTAATTGACAGATCCACCATTACAGTTGAGGATGCCAGTATGCCTCTCTCAGTAGTTCATAGAACCACTATTCAGAAAATTAGTAAGGATATATTAATAGAAGAACTTAATGACACTATTAAATAATAGGATCAAATTGACATTTATAGAACTCTCCACCCAACATCAGCAGAATTCAGGTTCCATACCTATGGAATGTATACCAAGATAAACCATATTCTGGATAATAAACTATACAAATTTAAAGAATTGAAATCATACCAAGTATTTTCCCTGACCATAATGTAACCCAACTAGAGATTAATAACAGATGACAGGTAAAATAACTGAAAGAAGTTTTATCTAAGTGAAAACCTTGTTTTTCTGGCCAGGCACTCTGTTATACACCTGTAATTCCAGCTTGTCAGAAGGCTGAAGAACGAGGATCACTTGAACCCAGGAGTTTGAGACCAGCCTGTGCAACATAGTGAGACCCCATCTCAAAAAAAGTCTTGTTTTTCTACCCTTCATTTTGAATTGTTATTGACTTGGAACATGTGAAAATAGATATCCCTCATCTGACAGTGTGCCAAAATTATAATGGTATATATTAGTTGATTGTTATCCATGATAAATTGTTTCTCTGTCCATTTTGTTTTACAGCTTCTCTGTTAAAAGGACTAAAACATGCTAACATAGTGCTACTTCATGACATCATCCATACCAAGGAGACGCTGACACTTGTGTTTGAATACGTGGTAAGTAAAATAAGACTTTTAAATTTAGATATTTAAAATATGAATGAAATTCTTAGTGTTATCATAGAATTTTGTTTTTAGATTGCTGTACTGAAGTTAATATTTTATCTGAATACATGAGAATTGTAATTTTGTATAAAATAATGGCCCTATAAGAGATTATTGAATGATATGTATCTTAAAAGAAAAACCCAGAAAAATGTTAACTTGAATTTTTATCATGTATGTTATCTATTTATAACCTATTTGTTACTAGGATACATTGTAATTTTTAGGTTTATTACATAGGATTCAACAGCCTGATGGTGATCATTATCAAAGAAAGCTCATAGGCAATAAGAATGGTTTTTTATTTTTGGATTTGTAACTTGGTTTCTCAAAAGCATGCTTATTAAGGGGTGTGTGTGTGTGTGTGTGTGTGTGTGTGTGTGTGTGTGTGTGTGTGTGTGTGTGTGTGTGTGTGTGTGTGTGTGTGTGTGTGTGTGTGTGTGTGTGTGTGTGTGTGTGTGTGTGTGTGTGTGTGTGTGTGTAGGAAAGCCTGATACTTACAATTTAGACTTCAAAGTTTTCCCCCTCACTTGGTATTTCAGCTATTAATTAGAACTTCCAATTGCATAGCACACAATGTAATGATCTTCTTGTGTGAGAGTATTATTGCTAGAAGTCTTGGACTTGAACTCATAATTAATCCTTCTCCATTTCTCTTAAAAAACATATGGTATTTGTGTAGCACTACTTCAGCATTTAACTGTGGAATCGTGAAATGTAACCATGATAATTAACATCCCAATTTTCACAGATGGATCTAAGAACATGTAATTTATAAGACACAAATGACATCGGTGCAGACATTTATTTAGAATAGTTGGTATAGTCAGTGTATTAGGACCCCGTTTTGTAATTACCACACTACTTTTTAAAAAATTTGAAGTACTTTCCATTTTTCCTTAAAAAAAAAGATTGAATATTTGCAACATTTTTATTTTGCTTATGTCTGCCTGTGTCTGTCATTTGAAAATTGTTGTCTTATGAAGAAGCCATTTGTCTTGTCTATTTA
The DNA here is from genome assembly GCF_028885655.2 of Pongo abelii. NCBI lineage: Eukaryota > Metazoa > Chordata > Mammalia > Primates > Hominidae > Pongo > Pongo abelii. The sequence goes on along the minus strand of NC_071991.2, from coordinate 85,473,455 downwards.
CATATAAATGATAGATACATTTGAATAATATGGTAATGTGACTGCAAGGACAGCTAGAGCTGAGCAGTTGCATGTATTATGTGGTACCAAGAATGGATACAGATTCACACATCAATGCAAACATAATTTCTTTTGTTTAATCCATGATTTTGGAGTTAATAATGTATTACAGCTGATTTAGACTTGGAACTTTTGATTCATACTTTTAAATATGTCTAGTTTACATATTTCAGTTAAATCTAGATTTTCCTTACTATGCTTGACTTTTGCAATGTTTTGTAGAAAAGAGATTTCAAAAATGTACTTATTCTGTCCCTCAAATTAGATAATTAAAAGGAAGGAAAGTAGCTTGTGCACCAAAATCAGTAACATTGGTAAAGAAACTAATAAAAGTAATGTGAAAATATGTCCTCTAAATCTTAAAAAATAATGAAATATATTTATGGGGCTAAAATGTACATATTGGATCAAGTGTCATTTGACAATTTTGTATTTATGTTGTTGCCAAATAAAGGGAAATAAATTCACTACCCTGCATTATTTACTGATAAAGACTGACTTTTAAACATAATCACTTTTCTTTGTGTGAGTGACATTTTCCCTAGTCCAACTCTTATGGAGACATCCCATGTCCTTTTAAATCAACCACTTAATAATATGGGCACATGCAGTATCTACAGTAACATTTTGTTCCCAACTTGTCCATGGAGTTCGGACATCATATAGATTGCTCTTGTCTCTTTTAGAGATTGAGGCCAACTTGGGTCATTTTTGGCTTATGATTGCCCTGCCTCTGCTTCTATTGTCCTGTCTACCTGTGTCGCCTTACTTTTACACTGCTTCTTTGCCTTTTTCCTTTCTACCTTTCTTTTTCTATCTTTTCCTATTCTCATCATTTTCTATAATTTTGCTTTTTGCTGCTATATGTGAAGTTTGTTTTGTTTTTGTGCATTTTTAGTAAAAGATGTTTAGTTGAATTCCTGAAATCAGCCTTTGGTGAAAAGAACCGCTTCAGCTTGTAGAAATGTCTTAGGGATAGTCTTCTCATTTAGGGTGGGAGGGTGTAGATTTCTCAGCAGGATTAGTCTATTTGGCAATTGCCCAGTTCAAAAATAACTTCCCTGAATATTACCTAAAGTTTTTATTTCCTTAACACAAGTTTCCAATTGCTTGTTCTTTGTAAATATTTGGATATCTCAAGAAAAATTAAGGTTCTTACATACCTTAATGCATTGTTTTAATCAGATTGCTTTCCTCACAGTATCTAGCAGAAATAAACTCTACTCTTCTTGCAGGTTTTGAAGCAGTGGAAAGGCAATAATTATTATTAAACATTAAGTGCCTTGGAAATTAGAGCAGATATTAGTGAGCGGCATAAGGTAGGAAACAGGAGGGCACTGTGGGCTTGGGATGAATGAGTGAGGGCCACAGAAAGAGAGGCAAAAGAATAAGACAAATATGGCCACAACAATAAAACCCAACAGCTGAAATTAACAGAATTTTATGCTGAGCACTGTACGGAGGGCTTTACATTCATTGTCACTTTTGGTGTTCTCAACAGCCTCATGAAACTGTAAATATCACCATTTTGCAAAGGAAAAACCTAAAGGTTAGGGAGATGAAGCAGTTATTTCCAAGGTCTTGTAGTTTGTAAGATAGACCCAGGGCCATCCTAATTGGACTGTTATAGCTACTGTTTATTTTTATCAATTTTAGTTAGCCTAGGTCTTTGGTCAGAAGAGGAAAAGAAAACTTTCTTCTTTCTTTCCATAACCTTCCTTTATTCTACACTTAATATCCTGAGTGCAGATAAGTCCTAAAAACAGTGAAACTGCTTTATAGTTTGAATAAGTTTTGTAGACTGGCCAAAAACCTGTCCATTGAAACTTTTATTTCAATTACAAAATGTGTTTTTAGTTTCCATAAAGCAAACTTGTAAGTTATAGTATTGTCGCATATATGCCACTAGGGTCTTCTGAAGTGCACACACATACACACACACACACACACACAACTTTGTTAGCAAGTTCTAAAATCAGTATCAGTCTAATTTAAAATTTCTAAAACTTAATGATGATGTTGCTGTATTTCAGAATTATTAACATCAAAGCTATTTTCTAAACAATGTTGATTTTGTAATTCCGTGTAATTCATTGTACCCTTTTCTGAGGGAGGTACCATTGTAAGTTAAACAGTAGGAAAAACCAATACCCCATGCCCATTAAAACCCTGGATATGATGGGAAAGTAAAATAATTTAAGATTCATTAGGTACTATTGTATTTTTCCTTTTGATTTCACAATGAAGTTTTCAAGGGCTTTTTGAGATACCTATGTAATTCAAGTTTTACCAAGTGAAGGATTCTTATTTATGATAATATGTACATACTATAAATGTATTTCTTTTTTTGGCTTTAAAGGAGAGCTGTAAGCCTAGTTGCTTTATATTATTGCCACAAATGGCATTTTAGGTTTTATAAAAGCCTTCTGAGGGCCAGAATAATGAAATAAGTGGTAAAAATTTAGTGATGTGAAAGAATACTCAAGGAAATGACTTTTGAAGGTCATTATTAAAGTGTTTTAGTGGCTTATAGGATATTGTTGGTGTAGGCTTTCTTTTAAGTAATAGGAAAAGCTTTACAGACCTAAAGTGTTCTGTAATTTAGATTCTTATACAGTTACAAAGTCTGTAGATACTACGATCTGGAAGCTGCAAGGTTGGGAACCCCTTAGGAAATGTGCTCCTTAAGTTGCTCATGTTGCTGTTGGGTAACATGTGGGCCCCTCTGATGCATGGTTTTGAGTACAGTTATTTCCAAGGTCTTGTAGTTTGTAAGACAGACCCAGGCAGTTGGGTCTAATATGTCAAATATGAAGGAACACCTTAAACCAAGGAGTGGCTCAGTTAGCTTGAAAAGGAATCTCGTTCATAATGGTCTAAAATATTATTATAGCTTTCTTTTTTCCCTATGCAGGTTTAAGACTTGGAAGAGAAAGGTAGAAAATGTAGTTGAGAATCATTGACTCCAGAATATATTTAGTTGTGAAAGTTCTAACAAATTTTTCTTCTACTTAAACAGAAAGTTAAGCAATTTAGTTTTTATTTTCTTTGCCAAAGACAAATAAGTGCTGCATTATCCTATTTAACACCATGCTGAAAAATTTAAAACAGATCCCATAAGTGAAAATAAGAATGCTAATAGCAAACATGATTATGTAAATATGTATTGCCATTAAGCTAATAACTGTTCTATTTTAAATTACATAAGAGCAAAGCATGTATAGCAGCATTTTTCATTACATATTTAATAATTATGTGCAAGTAGAAATCAAAATAGAATTGTGATTACCAGGGAATAAGGAGGAGGGGAAAATGAGGAGTTGTTCAGTGGGTATAAAGTTTCAGGTTTTTTTTGGGGGGGTGGGGGGGATACAAGATGGATGATAAAAGTTTCAGTCGTAAGTTCCAGAGAGCTACTGCACACCATAGTGCATATGGTTTAACAATATGATATTGTGCACTTACAATTTTGGTAGTAGAATAGATTTTTATGTTAAGTATTCTTACCATCAGAAATATAAAAGCAAAGCTGGACACAGTGGCTCAATCCTGTGATCCCAGCACTTTGGAAAGCGGAGGTGGGAGGATTGCTTGAGGCCAGGAATTTGAGACCAGCCTGGGCAACATAGTGAGACCTTGTCTCTACATGAAATTAAAAAAAAAAAATTACCCAGGCTGGTGGCATGTGCCTACAGTCTTAGCTGCTCTGGAGGCTGAGGTGGAAGGATGCTTGAGTCCAAGAGTGCAAGACTGTAATGAGCTATAATTGTACCACTAGACTGGACTCTGGATGGCAGAGTAAGACCTTGTCTCTAAAAAACAAACAAACTATATATATATATATACATATATATATATGTATATATATATGCATTCACCGATAATACCATCACCACAATCAAGGCAGTTAAGGTAATAAACATATCCGTTACTCCACAAGTTTCCTTGTGTCATTTTGCCTTTATTATACATATATATTACATATATATGTATATATACACACACACTATATATATATATACACACACACACATACACATACATACACACACACTAATGGAGTAATGGATATATTTATTAACTTAATTGCCTTGATTGTGGTGATGGTATTATGGGTGCATGCATATGTCCAAACTCCTCAGATTGCATACGTTAAGTATATACAGTCATTTGCATATCAGTCATACCTCAATAAAGCTGTGAAACAAAAGCAACAAACTCAAAGCTAATCATGATATTATTAGGGATAATCATTTTGTTCCTATTGTGCTATAAACTAGTGAAATAGCCTAAACTAATGTATAACATTATATAAAACAAAAATATTGTATTTCACATGAAAACAAAACTGTATCAATAGAAATCATAAAGCCCATAAAATGTTTTTCTAGTGTTGTACATTCTACAAAGCACTCTCATAGATGTTATTTTATTAGATGCCACCCTCAGCTCTTTGAGTTGTAGGTAGCATGTTATTTTTATGAAGTACTTTATTGATGAGGAAAAATAACGCTTAGAGAATTTAAAGCAGATTGACAAATGATTTAGTCAAGTTAAAATGGTAAAGGTATGACTTTAGCTCAAGTCTTCTGTGCCTAAAGATGCCAGTTACTCCATTTTAACCTGCAACTTACCTGTGTTAGCTACCTTCCTAGAGTTTTATATGATGGTCTAAGGTATGTATGATGTTAGAAGACGGGACAGGAAGCTGAAAATTACATTCTGTCTTTTCAACTTGCTACAGAATTTACTTAATTATTTGGTTTCTCTGCCTCATACATTTTGATGTTTAAATCTGTGAAGAATGCTGTGATCTGCATGATTTTATGCCACATCTGTTCTTGAAAAACTGTAGCTCTCTATCAATATTTTGCTTTCCAGATTAAACAGTCCTTGAGCAATTGAACATTTTTCTGCTTTCCTCTGAGATAGATGTATGTGCATATGTACGCACACATGCAACTTTAGTTGAGGGTGATCAGGGAGGGCTTGCTGAGAAGTATTTAGGTAAAATCTGAAGGAGGTGAAAGAGGGAGATGCACATATTTTTAGAGGAAGAACATTCTAGGCAGAAAGCTTGTCTGAGGAACAGCAGGGCTGTGGCTTGCAGGGAGCTAGCAAGGATGACAATAGGAAGAGACAAGGTTTGAGATGCAATGGCATTCAGATTGTGTTGGCTTTGAAAGGTTTGGCTGTACTGAGTTTGGCTTTGACTCAGAATGAGATGGGAAGCCTCCAAAGGGTGTTGAGCAGAGAAATTATTTGATCTGCCTCATATTTTATTGGATCTCTGGCTGCTTTCTTAAGAATGGACCAAGGGTGGGCAAGTTAAGAATCAGAGAGACCAGTCAGGAGGCTATCGCAATAAGATCTAAGCATGAAATGATGTCTGCAGAAGAGGTGAAGAGAAATGGTTGGATTCTGGATATACATTGTGTGGCTGACACACCTGTTGGGAAGACTTTAAAAGTGGGCAGGAACAACATGAGACTGGATAGCCAGACCAGAGCCAAAATCATGCCATGACACTGTCCACTAAGCACCCTGCTGCCACCTGCAGCCCCAATGTTGGGGCTGGACATTGTCTCTTGCTTTGCTGGCCTTGCTATCTTTGCCAGTGTTGCCAAAATGGGAACATCCTACATTATCATTGCTTCTTTGGACTGTTAGCTCGTAATGCTAAGCCAGGATTGATTGTGTTTGTTGGCTGAGATGAAGTTTCAAGCCCATGTTTTGACTGCACAGGACCGTAAGAAAGTGAGTATCTAGCATTTTGGCTGTTCTAATGGCAGGTGGGTCCAGTTTCCTGTCAAGATTCATAAAATACCATTGACTGCAGAAAGACATTGTGATACATATACACTGTGGAATACTATGCAGTCATAACAAAGAAAGAGATCATGTCCTTTGCAGGAACATGGGTGGAGCTGGAGGCCATTATCCTTAGCAAACTAACACAGGAATAGAAAACCAAATACTGCATGTTCTGACTTATAAGTGGGAGCTAAATGATGAGAACACATGGACACATAGAGGGGAACAACACACACTGGGGTGTGCCAGAGGGTGGAGGCTGGGAGAAGGGAGAGGATGAGGAAAAATAACTAATGGATACTAGGCTTAACACCTAGCTGATGAAATAATTTGTATAGGAAACCCCCATTACACAAGCTTACCGGTATAACAAACTTGCACGTGTACCCCAAGCTTAAAATAAAAGTTTTAAAAAATTCATAAAATCAGAACTTTTCTCAACTTAGGGAATACATTCGGATACAGGGCATGCTTCCGTTTTTCCCTGCTTTTCCACCATGCCCTAAGGAGAAAAAGACACCTCATAAACGTCCACTAGATTCATTATCTAGTCCCAGATAAGGTAAATCTAGAATGTGAAAAGAATTGGCAGGTGGTATATTCATGGAACCATTGTTTATAATCTTTGGGAAATCATCAAGAATGCAGATGGGTAAAAGTAATGCTGGTTTTTAAAGGGTGATGGGGGACAAATCTGAATCTACAGAAATATAAGCTTAATATAGAACATTGGTGAAATTTAAAATAAATTTTTAGACATTAGGGTCTAATGATCTTCATTCTCTTTGTTATTTCCTGATTTCAACAGACTAGTGAACTAGTTTGAGATATTTATGAGATATTTAAAACAAGAATAGAAATGAAATCTAGTTGTTAGAAGATCATTATTTTTTTTCCAGTTTTATCTCTGGTTGAACCACTTTATCCAAAGCGTGTTGATCAATGAATTGACATCATCATGAGAAAAGTCTGTCGGGGTGTGCTGGAGGGCATTGTCCTTGTCCTTGTTCTATTTGATATTTTTATTAATGACTCAGATAGTGGTGGTGATATGCTGGACCTATTTGTGTCATAGCTGGGAAGTATAATTAACACTTAGGGTGATAGAATCAAGGGTCAGAAAAGAATCTAATAAAATGATGAGCCTAACCTACAAGGTGAATTATCATGGGGATAAGTAAAATGGTATATTTGATTTTAAAAAAAGAAAGCATCCCAACCTAATACAGAAAAATGGGGTGGAGGAAAGGTAACTTAAAACAGTTCATGTAAAAAAAGACTAGTGATTTCTCTGGTGTATGGGAGTATGCACAGAGGAGCTCCAATAAGATGCCAAAATTATTCAGGAGAATTAAAGACATACCAAGAGAGGAGAGAAAAAGGTAGTGTGTATATTCTAGATGGGGTAAGGAAGTCAAGTGTGAGAATTTTGGGAAGGCTGGCTTTGGCTTAATTCTTAGAAGAATGCTCAATTATGTGTTTTCTGTAAATTATGTTCAGTTCTTTGAAATGTGATGAGCACCTTATTGCTAAAAGCATTCAAGTAGAGGATGACCAAATTCACATCAGGAATATTGTAGAAAGGGTTCCTAACCTGTATTACATGCATGACATTGAGATATGTAATTTAGATTATGTGCTCCCAACTGATACCATGACATAGATGTAAGGTCCCTTCATTTTGCAGATGAGGAAATTTAGGCTAAGATGTCGGATACTTCATGCATGCCCTTTCCAGTGGCTATATCATATCATCTCCTGAGTTGAGTGTGACTCCAGGTAACTACAAGTTTCCATAGCAAATGATTGCCCAAGGTTTTACAATCGGTATATATAAGTGTGTCCCATTTGACATAATTTTGGGGAACAGAAACACAGCTCGTTATGGTCATTCACTTAATAATTTATGTATTCATTCATTCACTTTTTTCCCTCCAACATATACGGACTGTCTTCTCTGTGCCAGGGAGTATCCTTAAGTTCTAGAGATACAAATATATAGACCTTGTTTTTAAAGAGATTGAAGTCATGTGGAGAACTGTGATCTTAGACGAGGTAAACCTCCATAAGCCATTTGAGTTATAAATTGCTGTCACAGATCTATATGTGTCATGGTACTAGAACATATTTGTGTTTTAGTGTAAACAATAGGAAAACTAGATTTGTCTCATAGGCTTTTCTTTATGGAAGGGTTTTTGTTTCATATATGGAGAACTAGTTATGCTGTATAATATTGTGATTCTATATTCTGAAGGGGAGATTGTCATTCAGAACCAAATACAGAATGTGAACAGATGTAAACATTGTGGATGACTGAATGTGCAGGCAGTGTAAGATGGAGAAATTCTGAACCATAAGGAGAAATTAAAGAAATGAAAAGGAAACAAGCTAGCTTTCAGTCAGTGCTCTCTTAGGAACTTCTCATTTTCTGTAATTGGTAGGACAAAGTAAATTAACTTCTTTTCTGTCCTTTTCCCTAATGGCTTTTTCTCATCTAATAATAAGGAATGATGGTTACTTTTAGTCATTTTTAACTGTCCACTATCATGTTGGGTGCTGAGATTTCTATTTTTTTTTCCTGTTTACATCATATCTATCATCTCTATATTCTAGTTTTATTTTATGTGATTGCTGTCCTTATTAGATACTTATAATCATGATTTGGTATTTAATTAACATGGTCGAAGATAGAAGTGTTTCTGATCTCCAACTGTTGCTATGGTAAATGCCTGCCTATCCACAAAAGCACCCAGTTCTGAGTATATTCCACTATAGATCAAACTATTTTAATGAGAATACAGTATGCATCTGATTTTTATAAAATTTTAATTCTTGTTCCTCAGTTTATCTTAGAATTTCACCACTTAAACTATGATATTTAATGGTAGAGAAATCACAGAGAAGATAAAACAGTAATAAAAAGATAATTCCTTTCGAAAGAAAAGTATATATTTCTCATGTTAATTTTTTTTAAAAAAATTTTCTCACAGGAATTATGGCCATATGTCTTAAGAAAACAATACTCCTGGAAAACTGCATGATTCAGGGGGTGGGTGGAGGCACGAGAGTAATACATTAAATGTAATAAGACTGACAATAATTATCACCTTGGAGAGATTAGAGAAACCTCCAGCTAAGGTACAAAAGTTGCCGCCTGATGTAAGTACCCAAGATCAGGATGAAGATGATCAATAATTCCAGTTACTTTCACGTTAAGTTTGAATAGGTCATTAAGTAATTGAAGAAAAAATCACTAGCAACTTCAGTTGTAAGTGTGAAAGTATACATTGTTATATATCATACAAAATTGGTGGCTATAACTTCACCAATTTTTAAAGTTAGTAAATGCCTGTCATGATAATGACCACTTCTTGCATTCTATTTAGTTATTTTTAATTTTACTTTTTCTTGCATTTTATGAATACTTAGTATCATATAATGGTTTAGTTTAATGTACATTCTATACTTTGGTAAAGGAATATTAGGCCACTCTATAAATTATTCATTTTTATTGATGTGATTTTTGCTTTTATGCAAGTTATATGTGTATTTAGATTAAGTTAATTAGTTCTAGGTTTCTTATGAAAAACAGCAGTTTTCACCTTCAACTTTCCACTTTTTTAGCTGATTCTCTCATATTTCTCTTTAAATATCTAATAAAACTCATTTATTTTACTTATTGATTATTCATCTTTGGCATAATCTACTGATTCCTACAATGCAAAGCGAGAATTTAGTTTTTTTCTCATTCCTCCACTTCAAAAGAAACGTACTCACCTTTTCCTGCCACCCTCCCAGTCTCCCATCCTCCCAGTGTAGTCATAATTTTGATTAGATCAGAATTCAGAATTTGATATTTATATCAGCATGTTAATATAAATCTTTGTAGCCAAGACACATAATGTACTGTGACTACTTTTTCCTCTCTGTTTCTCCGGAATTAATATTAATTTTCTGTTTTTCATTTCTGTTATTAATTCAGGGCCTCCCAGAACCTCTGCCTGGTGTATCTTTCCTGATTTCCTGGCATGCCCTTCCCCTCTTCCCTGAGCTGGAGCTCTTTTGTCTTCATCTTATATGGTTTTGTCTTGAGGAAGACAATTTCTAATAGCTTCCTGGGAAAGGGTGTGTGCAAGATTTTTGTTGTTGTTGAGGTATTGTATTTTTGAAAATATCTTTATTCGGTACTCATGCTTGATTGACATTTTGGCTAGATGTAGAATTCTTGCTTGGAAATAATTCCATTCGAATTTCAGTAAGATTGCTCCATTTTTCAGTTCCATTGTTTCTGTTAAGCTATTTCTCTTTATTTCTAGTGTCCTGAAATTTTATGATAAAGTGAAAAAGAAACCAAGGTGCAGCTTTATGCTCATTGGGTGTACTTTTTCAATCTGGAATCTCATGTCCTTTCATCCTTTTTTGTGTGTGTGTGTAATGCAGTAGCTTTATTATGATACAGTTCATGTGACAAAGTTTGCTTTTTAAAAGTACACAATTCAGTGGTTTTGAGCCTATTCACACGTTGTGGAACCATCACTACAACCTAATTTTACAATTCATTACCCTAAAAAGAATCCCATATCCATTAGCATTCACTCTGAATTCACCACTAACCCCCTGCTCCTGAACCACCGATCTACTGTATGTCTCGATAGATTTGCCTGACATTTCATATAAATGGAATCATAATAATATGTGACCCTTTGTCATTGTCTTCTTTCACTTAGCATAATGTTTTTGAAGTTCATCCATGTTGTAGCTTTTCTCAGTACTTCGTACTTTCTTAAGACTGAGTAATATTACATACTTTGGATATACATTTTATCTATTTATTCATCAATTAATGTACATGTGGGGTTTCTTTTCACCTTTTGGCTGTTGTGAATAGTGCTGCTATGAACATTTGTGTACGTACATTTGTTTGTCTTCTTTCAATTCTTTTGTGCATATACCTAGGAGTAGTATTGCTGGTCATCTTGTAACTCTATCTTTCACCTTTTGAGGGACTGCCAAACTATTTTCCAAAGTGGACGCACCATTTTACAATCCAACCAGCAGTGTATGGGGTGCCAATTTTATTCACAGTTGGCAACGCTTGTTATTTTCTGCCTTTTTTTTATTATATTGGATGTTTAGTTGTATCTGATAGTGAGTTTGACTTGTGTTTTCCTGACTTATGATGTTGAACATCTTTAATGTATTTACTTGTATTCAAGAACTTAAATTATTTTGTTACTATTTCCTTCCTTTATTTTCTCCTTTCTCTATTTTTAGATATTTTATTATTTGAATGTTGGACCTTCTGGATTGTTGTAATTGTCTTGTCTTTTCTCTCCCGTTTTCTAATTCTTTTTTCTTTAGCTCAACACTAATGATCAAATTTCCTCAACTTTGTGTTTCACATATTCTATTGAAATTTTTAAATTTAAATGTTATTAATTTCTAAGGTACCTTTGCTCTGAATATTTCATTTATAATATATTCTTTCTTGTTTCAAGGTTGCAATATCTTTTCTTACTAATATTTTCTCACTGAAAATATCAATAATAGCCTTTGTGAAGTTTTTCTAATAGTAAAACTATGTTTCCACCACGTTGTTATTTTTTTCTTGTAGTTTGTTTTGGGCTCTCTCTTTAATATTTGAGGCTTTGGTCAGATAGCTGGTATAGAAGCAATATGATTGGGAACTCCAGGTATGTGGGTATCTGGGTCATTATAAATTTCACTGTAGGTACTGACTAAGTCATATTGTTGAGAAACCCTCAATGCCAGTATCCATCTTTCCTGTGATGCTATAAGATTCCCAGTGAAAAAACTTCCAAACTCCTGCCTGGCTGCCAATCTTCTGGAAACCGAGTGGGGTTCAGACCCCCACATAATCCCCCATTTTAGGATGGTGTCGCGGTCCCTAACTGGTTGAATTTTCTAGTTTGGACACCCTCTGTTTTTCCTTCTCTGGGTTTAAGAGGAGCAGTTATCTGTATAAGCAGAGTGAGGAAACAAATCTAAGTTAAATAGCTACTAAAAAGATTGTCAACCAATATTCCATGTTTTTGACTTCCATATGTAGACTTTCAACTCATGCCCACTTCCTGGTGCCACCAATTTCTGAGCCTTTTGATTATTCTCTGCATAAGCAATGCTGCTTCTAGGCTTTCCTCACTGCCAGTTTAGTATTCCATTTGGTTGGTTGGGTGTATTTTCTATGCAAAACTTGCTACCGTCTGTTTTGGAGCTTCAAAATTTGGTGAGTGGGAATTCAGGAGAATACAAGGTAGATCCATATGTTCTATTTGTCATCTTTACTTTGGAATATCATCCATTCTTAATAAGTTTAAATATGAACAAATGTTAAAGCATGCCATTGTGTAAACCAATGTATAATTAGATAACTTTTTCACATCAGTTGTTGTGAAGTATATATGTTTTTCTCTTTATCAATTGTCAGAGTTTATCAAATGTGACAAGGCTAGTGGGAGTGAAGGTATTTTAATTAACTGTTATTAGATTATTGTCCATTCAATAACATTTTAGGCACAAGAGCAGTGTCTGAAGGATTTTATTAGAATTTGCTATCTTAATAGAAAATAATTATGACTGTCAATTGGCTGGTTAGTTGTTGTTTTTTTTTATGATTTGTTATGATTTTGAGATGTTGACATATGTATAGATACATATTCATACATTTGACAGTATTTTAAAGCCAATGAGAACTTTTTTACAGTCTGTGTATAAAGGAGTATATAGGGGTGAAAGGTTCTGATTTTAAAATTTAATTATTCAGAAGATATACACTTCATTTTTCAGTTTCATTATGTTTTGATTGCTGTGTATTATTAAAGATGTCATTTTTAGTAAATGAACTTCAGTGTTCTGAGTTAACATTCAACTTCTAGTGAGTAATTTACTCCTTTCTCACTGGTATATTCAAGCCTGGCTATAAATCCCCAACAGATGCTCATGCCTCATTTCTATTTCATAAATTGGGAACTGAGAAACTAACTTGTGGTGGCAGCTATTTGCTAAGTAAGAATTGTCCATCTTTGGGGATTTTCCTTTCTTCTTGAATATGTTATCTTGGTTTTAAAGCTTTGGATCCCAATTATTAGTTTTTCTTTCAGCCCTTGTTAGGGACTTTTGGAGGAATGGATTGATTGATCTTTCTCCCCCTTCTATTTTATTACCCTTTTTACTTGGATAAGGAAGTTAGAACCAGTCAGGAAAGAAAAATGTTGAGTATTCTAGCTAGAATCTTAGGAAATATGTGAGGAAAGCTGTCTAAATCTAACAAGAAGATAAAAAGCCAACAATACTATGGGAAAGCAATATGGGGAGAATATGATTAGTAATAGAATATTTATTAGAGAAAAAGAAAGGACCAGGAATCTTTAAAAAAATCAGATTTCAGCTGACTAAAATTACATTGAACTGAGTGGTATCTTGTAAAGGGTTAAAAGGGCAACATGATCATTCTTGTTTGTCATTATGACACCTGTATAAGATGAATGAGCAGCCAGTCTCCATGAGAGCAGGGACTAATTTCTCATGTTACCAACTGCAGTGGGCACCCTATAAATCTTTGCCAACTTGATATGGTTATTTTCATAGAATAGATGCATTGGACACATTGTGTGGCTGTGTGTGTGTGTGTGTGTGTGTGTGTGTGTGTGTGAGAGAGAGAGAGAGAGAGAGAGAGAGAGAATTGAGAGTTATTTTTCAAGGTTTTCATTAAAACTCTCTTATAGAGTATCAGACACAGAGATATAGTGGCTGACACAGAGATATAGTGGCTGGTTTCTCCTTCAAAGGAGGACTTAACTACAGGAAGTAATATCAGCTGAATGCCTCCATCTGTCAGCTCCTCCAGCATCTGTTTCAGCTACAGTGACCCATTCTGAATGAGGTCAGGCCTTTCCTCAGGCTTCCTATATCTGGTGACTATAAAACATGAAGGTATAAAGGTGCAGCCATTTCTGCACAACGCAGGACAACTCTGGTGCTAGATTGGCCACGGATTTATTTGTCAGCATAATAGTTTGACTTCCTTTGTCCAGTCTTGCTCTCTTTTCCTACATTTCAACTAGTAAATATAATGCATTTATTTTACACAACAGACATACTGTACATCAGCCTTCATCTGGAAGATCCATCCTGTGTCCAAGACTTACAAAGATTAATTTATAAATGTAGTTAACCCTTCGGTTTAACATGGATTTGTTATCTTTCAGAGAAGTCACTGACACAATATGGGTTTTAAGTATCCAAGTATATGAGACATTATACCAGAAAATCAGACTTTCAGAGATCAGAAGGAAAAAGTTAATGTAGTATAGCAAGAATTTCTAGAAAAGTTAACTTTAGATGAGAAGTTATTTAAAAAAAAGAGAGAAGTAATTGAGTGAGTTGGTAAAATTGTAACTTTTTTTTAAGGCTACTAAATCCTTGACAAAGGGTTCTGTTAAAATTCAATAAAAATTTATACATATATGTATATATTTAATGTTCAGTAAGTATTGACAGTGAAGAAAAAAATGAGTAGTATTTGCCTAATATAGAAGACCATATTGCTATTCCCAAATATTTGTATATCAGTCTTTGTAAAAAGAATATGTCTGTCTTCCCTACCGAAGTTAGGCATGGCCAGGTGACTTGCTTTGGCCAATGAATTGAGCAAAAGTTACTTGTTATTGCAGCAATGACTTGGCCTATCCTGACTGAAGTATCTCAAATTACTTACTATCCAACCACCCCAGAGAGAGCCAATGCTACCATGTATTATACTTGAAAACGTCTTTTATGATTTATACTCACATGCATGTTATATATATGTGTGTGTTTATGTATATACTACACCATATACAACATACACTGTTTTTTTAACCTTTTATACCCATACTAGTGTTGTCATCATTCCAAATCATTAAATGCAGTTATGTATTGTTTATTCACATTTAAAAATTTACACACTCTTTGTATCATTAACATAAAAAGTCCATGCTCGTCTTTGATGTCATTTAAAATTCTGGATAGTGGGGAGAGGACAAGGTGGCCTACTAGAAGCAGCGGCGATTGGAGGCTCCCATCAGAAAAACCATAATAAGTGTGTGAATCCTTCACTGGCAGCCACGGTATCCAAGTTCTCTCATCAAAATTGACTTGAAGGTTCGTCAAAGATCAGATAGTTGTAGATGTGTGGTGTTATTTCTGAGGCCTCTATTCTGTTCCTAATGTAAATGATGAGTTGATGGGTACAGCAAACCAACATGGCACATGTATACCTACATAACAAACCTGCACATTGTGCATGTGTACCCTAGAACTTAAAGTATAATAATAATAAATAAATAAATAAAAGTCGCTGCTATTGTAAAAAAAAAAATTGACTAGAAGGCGGGCATTACCCACTGAGAGAAGGAAGAGCAGTGTGGTATGGTGGCCCACCTGAAAGCAACACGGGAAAGGGGAGCCCCCACTCCCCAGCGAAGGGAGACTGTGAGTGGTGCGCTACCCAGCTGGGGAAACTGTGCTTTTTTCACAGAACTGTGCAACACACCAATCGGAAGATCCCACTTGTGCACCCATGCCACCAGGGCCTAGTGTCCCAACCCTGAAACAAGCAGATTCTTACAGCCCCTCAGCTGGAATCTGCTTAAGACTATCAGACTCCCATGGGGAGGTGCGACCAGTATTGGCTGCAGCTGCCTGCTGTCTAAGCCATTTGAGCTCCTTGGGGGAGGGACAGCAGCTAGCACTGGGACTCACAACTGCCAAACATGCTAAGCTTCCTGGGCAAGGGAAGGGTGGCTCTCATTTCTATAGCTCCAGGCTTCCCCTGCTGGAGGCAGGGAGGCTGAACAGCTTGGTCCCAAGACTTGTCCTGACAGCTCAACCTACCACCTGTGGCAGTCTGCGGCCATAGTGCTTCTTCAGGCCCAGCCGTAACCCATCCTTCCTCAGTGGATGGGGCTTCCCTGCAGCATCTCCAGTAACTCCAGCCAGAGGCTCAGGAACAGAATTCGGATCTCCCTGGGTCTGAAACCCTAGGGGGAGGAGCGGCCGCAGTCTCTGCGGATCAGCAGACTTAGCCTTTCCTCCTGGTAGTTCTGAGGAATCCAGGCAGCCCAGATGAGTGGGTTTCCCCACAGCAAAACATACCCCCTCCACTGAGGGACAAAGTGCTTCCTTATATAGTTCCTGCTCCCATGCCACCCAACTGGGTGAGACCATCCAACAGGGGTAGTCGGACACCCTATACAGGAGTGGTCCTACTGGCATCAGTTTGGTGCCCCTCTAAGACAGAGGTCTCAGAAGAAGGAGCAGGCAACCAACTTTGCTGCTCTGCAGCCTCCTTGAGTGACATCTCCAGGGACAGGAGCGAATCAGATGAATAGGGCCTGAAGTGAACCCTAGCAAACTGTGGCAGCCCTACAGAAGAGGAATCTGACTACTGAAAGAAAAACAAGCAGAAAAGCAACAACAGCATCAACAACAGCAACAAAAAGACCTCCACAAAAACCCCATTCAAGTTTCAGCAGCCTCGAAGATGAAAACTAGACAAACTCATGAAGATGAGAAAGAATCAATGAAAAAATGCTAAAAACCCAAAAGGCCAGAGGGCCTCTTCTCCTCCAAATGATTGCAAAGTCTCTCCATCAAGGACACAGAACTGGGCGAGGGAGCAAATGGATGAATTGACAGAAGTAGGCTTCAGAAGATGGGTAATATAAAACTACGGTGAACTAAAGGAGCATATTCTAACCTAATGCAAAGAATGCTTAAGAACCTTGATAAAAGTTTAGAAGAATTGTTAACTAAAATAACCAGTTTAGAGAGGAACATAAACGACCTGATGGAGCTGAAAAACACAGCACGAGAACTTCATGAAGCATACAGAATACCAGCAGCTGAATAGACCAAGCAGAAAGAAGAAAGGATATCAGAGTTTGAAGACCACTTTACTGAAATAAGACATACAGACAAGAATAGAGAAAAAAAATGAAAAGGAATGAAACAAGCCTCTAAGAAATATGGGTCTTCATAAAAAGACCAAACCTATAATTGATTGGAGTACCAGAAGGAGATGGGGAGAATGGAAACAAGCAGGAAAACACACTTCAGGATATTATACAGAAGAACTTCCCCAACCTAGCAAGACAGGCCAGCATACAAATTCAGGAAATACAGAGAACACCATTAAGATAAAACACCACTAAGATACTCCACGAGAAGATCAACCCCAACACACATAATCATCAGATTCTCCAAGGCAGAAATGAAGGAAAAACTGTTAAGGGCAGCCAGGGAGAAAGGCCAGTTCACCTACAAAGGGAAGCCCGTAAGACTAACAGCAGAACTCTCAGCAGAAACTCTACCAGTCAGAAGAGATTGGGGGCCAATATTCAATATTCTTAAATGAAAGAATTTCCAGCCGACAATTTCATATCCAGCCAGACTAAGCTTCATAAGCAAAGAAGAAATAAAATCCTTTCCAGACAAGCAAATGCTGAGGGATTTTGTTACCACCACGCATGCCCTGCAAGAGCTCTTGAAAGAAGCACTAAATATGGAAAGGAAAAACCGGTACCAGCCAGTGCAAAAACACACCAAAATATAAAGACCAATGACACTACAAAGAAACTGCATCAACTAGTGTGCAAAATAACCAAATAGCAGCATGATGACAGGATAAATTCACACACACCAATACTAACCTTAAATGTAAGTGGGCTAAATGCCTCAATTAAAAGACACAGACTGGCAAATTGGATAAGGAATCAAGATCCATAGATACCATCTCACACCAGTTAGAATGGCAATCATTAAAAAGTCAGGAAACAACAGGTGCTGGAGAGGATGTGGAGAAATAGGAACACTTTTACACCATTGGTGGGACTGTAAACTAGTTCAACCATTGTGGAAATCAGTGTGGCGATTCCTCAGGGATCTAGAACTAGAAATACCATTTGACCCAGCCATCCCATTACTGGGTATATACCCAAAGGACTATAAATCATGCTGCTATAAAGACACATGCACACGTATGTTTATTGTGGCACTATTCACAATAGCAAAGACTTGGAACCATCCCAAATGTCCAACAATGATAGACTGGATTAAGAAAATGTGGCATATATACACCATGGAATACTATGCAGCCATAAAAAATGATGAGTTCATGTCCTTTGTAGGGACATGGATGAAATTGGAAATCATCATTCTCAGTAAACTATCACAAGGACAAAAAACCAAATGCCGCATGTTCTTACTCATAGGTGGGAATTGAACAATGAGAACACATGGACACAGGAAGGGGAACATCACACTCTGGGGACTGTTGTGGGGTGGGGGGAGGGGGGAGGGATAGCATTGGGAGATATACCTAATGCTAAATGACGAGTTAATGGGTGCAGCGCACCAGCATGGCACATGTATACATATGTAACTAACCTGCACATTGTGCACATGTACCCTAAAACTTAAAAGTCTAATAATAATAAATAAAAGGAAAAAAAATCCATCAGTGTGCTGTATTTAGGAGACCCATCTCATGTGCAAAGACACACATAGACTCAAAATAAAGGGATGGAGGAAATTTACCAAGCAAATGGAAAGCAAAAATAAAAAGCGGGGATTGCAATCCTAGTCTCTGACAAAACAGACTTTAAACCAACAAAGATCAAAAAAGACAAAGAAGAGTATTACATAATGGTAAAGGGAACAATTCAAAAAGAACAGCTAACTATTCTAAATATGTATGTACCCAACACAGGAGCACCCAGATTCATAAAACAAGTTCTTAGAGACCTACAAGGAGACTTACACTCCCACAAAATAGTAGTGGGAAACTTTAACACCCATTGTCAATATTAGACAGATCAACAAGACAGAAAATTAACAAGGATATTCAGGACTTGAATTTAGCTCTGGATCAAGCAGACCTAGTAGATATCTACAGAACTCTCTACCCCAAATCAACAGAATGTACATTCTTCTCGGTGCCACATGGCACTTAACTCTAGAATCAACCAAATTAATTGGAAGTAAATCACTCTCCAGCCAGTGCAAAAGGACTGAAATCATAACAGTCTCTCAGACCACAATGCAATCAAATTAGAACTCAGGATTAAGAAACTCACTCAAAACCATACAATTTCCTGGAAATGGAACAACTTGCTGCTGAATGACTCCTGGGTAAATAATGAAATTAAGGTAGAAATAAAGAAGTTCTTTGAAACCAGTGAGAACAAAGAAACAATGTACCAGAATCTCTGGGACACAGCTAAACCAGTCTTGAGAGGGAAATTTATAGCACTGAATGCTTGCATCAGAAAGCTAGAAAAATTTCAAATTGACACCCTAACATCACAATTAAAGGACCTAGAGAGGCAATAGCAAACAAATCGAAAAGCTAGCAGAAGACAGGAAATAACTAAGATCAGAGAAGAATTGAAGGAGATAGAGACACACACAAGAAAACCTCGAAAAAATCAATGAATCCAGGAACTGGTGTTTTGAAAAAATTAACAAAATAGATTCCTAGCTAGACTAATAAAGAAGAAGAGGGAGAAGAATCAAATAGGCACAATAAAAAATGATAAAGGGGATATCACCACTGACCCTACAGAAATACAGACCACCATCAGAGAATACTGTAAACACCTCTATGCAAATAAACTAGAAAATCTAGAAGAATTGGATAAATCCCTGGACGCATATACCCTACCAAGACTAAACCAGGAAGAAGTCTAATCCCTGAGTAGACCAATAACAAGTTCTGAAATTGAGGCAGTAAACAAACAAACAAAAGCCCCAGACCAGATGGATTCACAGCTGAATTCTACCAGAAATACAAAGAGGAGCTGGTACCATTCCTTTTGAAACTATTCCAAACAATTGAAAAAGAGGGGCTCCTTCCTAACTCATTTTATGAATCCAGCATCATCCTCATAACAAAACTGGGAAGATAAACAACAAACACAGAAAACTTCAGGCCAATATCCCTGATGAACGTCAGTGCAAAAATCCTCAATAAATTACTGGCAAACTGAATCCATCAGTACATCAAAAATCTTATCCACCACGATCAAGTCGGCTTCATCCCTGGGATGCAAGGCTGGCTTAACATATGCAAATCAATAAATGTAATCCATCACATAATCAGAACCAGTGACAAAAACCACATGATTATCTCAATAGATGCAGAAAAGTCCTTGATGAAATTCAGTGTTCTTTCAAGTTAAAACTCTCAATAGACTAGGTATTGATAGAACATATCTCAAAATAGTAAGAGCTATTTATGACAAACCCACAGCCAGTATCATATTGAATGGGGAAAAGCTGGAAGCATTCCCTTTGAAAATTGGTACAAGGCAAGGATGCCCTCTCTCCCCACTCCTATTCAACATAGTATTGGAAGTTCTGGCCAGGGCAATCAGGCAAGAGAAAGAAATAAAGGGTATTCAAATAGAGAGGAAGTCAAGTTGTCTCTGTTTGCAGATGACATGATTTTGTATTTAGAAAACCCAATCATCTCAGCCCAAAAACTTCTTGAACTGAAAGGCAACTTCAACAAAGTCTCAGGATACAAAATCAATGTCCAAAAATCAAAAGCACTCCTTTATGGCAACAATAGGCAAGCAGACAGCCAAATCATGAATGAACACTCATTCACAATTGCTAGAAAGAGAATAAAATACCTAGGAATAGAGCTAACAAGGCATTTGAAGGACCTCTTCAAGGGGAACTACAAACCACTGCTCAAGGAAATAATAAAGGGCACAAACAAATGGAAAAACATTCCATGCTCAAGGATAGGAAGAATCAATATTGTGAAAATGGCCATACTGTCCAAAGTGATTTATAGATTCAATGGTATCCCCATCAAGCTACCATTGACATTCTTCACAGTATTAGAATAAAACTATTTTAAATTTCATATGGAATCAAAGAACACCCCGTTTAGCCAGGACAATCTTAAGCAAAAAGAACAAAGCTGGAGGCATCACGCTACCTGACTTCAAACTATGCTACAGGGCTACAGTAACCAAAACAGCATGGTACAGGTACCAAAACAGACATATAGATCAATGGAGCAGAACATAGATCTCAGAAATAACACCACACATCTACAACTATCTGATCTTTGACAAACCTGACAAAAACAAGCAATGGAGAAAGGATCTCCTATTCAGTAAATGGTGCTGGAAAAACTGGCTAGCCATATGTGGAAAACTGAAACTGGAACCCTTCCTTACACGTTATACAAAAGTTAGCGCAAGATGGCTTAAAGACTTAAATGTAAAACCCAAAATCATAAAAACCCTAGATGAAAACCTAGGCCGTACTATCCAGTACATAGGCATGGGCAAAGATGTCATGACAAAAACGCCAAAAGCAATTGCAACAAAAGCCAAAATTGACAAATGGGAACTAATTAAACTTCAGAGCTTCTGCACAGCAAAAGAAAGTATCATCAGCATGAACAGGCAACCTACAGAATAGGAGAAAATTTTTGCAAGCTACGCATCTGACAAAGGTCTAATGTCCAGAATTTACAAGGAACATAGACATATTTACAATAAAAAGACAACCCTCCCAAAAAAAGTAGGCAAAGGATATGAACACTTCTCAAAGAAGACATTTACATGGCCAAGAAACATGAAAAAAACTCAACATCACTGATAATCAGAGAAAAGCAAATCAAAACCACAACGAGATACCATCTCATACCAGTCAGAATGACAATTATTAAAAAGTCGGGAAACAATAGATGGTAGCAAGGCTGTGGAGAAATAGGAATGCTTTCACTTGTTGGTAGGATTGTCAGCCTTTATGGAAGACAGTGTGGAGATTTCTCAGGGATCTAGAACCAGAAGTACCATTTGACTCAGCAATCCCATTACTGGGTATATACCCAAAGGATTATAAATCATTCTACTACAAAGACACATGTACACATATGTTTATTGCAGCACTATTTACAATAGCAAAGACAGGGAAGCAACCCAAATGCCTATCAATGATAGACTGGATAAAGAAAATGTGGCACATATACACCATGGAATGCTATGCAGCCATAAAAAGAAATGAGATCATGTCCTTTGCAGGGACATGGATGAAGCTGAAAGCCATCATTCTCAGCCATCACAGGAACAGAAAACCAAATACTGCATGTTCTCACTCATAAGTGGGAGTTGAACATTGAGAACACATGGACACAGAGAGGAACAAAACACCAGGGCCTGTTGGGGTTGGAGGGTGAGGAGAGGGAACTTAGAGGACAGGTCAATAGGTGCAGCAAACCACAATGGCATACGTATACCTATGGGACAAACCTGCACATTCTGCACATATATCTCATTTTTCTTTAGAAGAAATAAATAAAAAATAATTTTTGGATAAATTTAAAATTCTTTAAACAAATTCCATCAATGATTATTTTAACAGATTTTATTAAGCTTTTGAATCTGGCTTTTTAATATTTAAAAACCACATGTTTTCTCTATGAGGGCACTGAGTCGGCTTGCTTAACACCAACTTTTTTGTCATAATGTCAAGGGTTGAGCACAAGTATGTTGTCTTTTTTTGCCAAATAGGGTTTCTACTGTGTTTTTCTTGATAAAAATCATTTCAAGAAGCTTCATATCTTGATTATGGTAATTACATGCCAAGCCTACTAATTTGTTTTGAAGTAAATATTGAGAGATATTTTACCCAAAATTCTCAAGTATAATTTTCTCAAGTGATTTTTGGTAATTGATTCAAATTTGAGCACCAATAACTTCTTTTAACATTTTGCTAAGAGTGACTTTCAAACGATATTTTCAGCCCTTGCATCGGGAATGCATTACCTGAATTCATCCCAAACAGACTAGATGAGATTTTGTTCTTTCCCTTGAAATATTTTTAAAGTAACCTTCTAATGGCAAATGGCACTAAGTCAAGAGAATGAAGGGATATTTTTAGCTCTGATTCACTGACTACCTAACAAGATTTTGGCATAAAAGTGTAAAACATATTATGAGGAGCGATGATGTTGGTCTTTGCTGCTTGAAGTTTCAGGATTTTTATTCAAAACATCAATCATGTTTGCCAAATATATCAGGGTCCTGAGAAAGTTTTTGTTTTTGAAAGTTTGCAAGTGTCCAATGATTGAAAAAAAAGTTCTTTTTTCCAGAGTATCTTTAATTTCATACCCATGCACAGCAAGAGATTAAGTACATTTTCTTTATCCACGGATTGAGCAAAGCTAGTAGTAAAAAAGGAGAAAAAGAGTGATGAGTTGATTGTCGGCTATTTTGTCATTTGACAGACAAGTCAGGAATTTGACATTTGCTCACAGGTACTGACAAATAGTTTGAATTTCTACTCCATTTTAACTTTTGGCAGTACTCCAGATAGAAAAATTTGTGAGTTTTTCCCCTAGCTGTATCTGAGGGATTTTGTTTGTTTGCTGTTAAGAGAGCTACTTGGAACAAATTTTTTAAAATTTTATGGATTCTTAACAGTATAGTTTACTACTCTTCATTTTCTCATGTTTCAGACCATGATACTCTGTAGGTAACTTGAATTTTTAAAAATAATGTTGGTGTGATCCTTTTCTCGTTGAGTTTGAGAAACCTAATTACTTTGCCTGTTTATATACACTATATTGAAATAATTTAAAAATACAGTTTTACTTAAATCACGGAGATCTTACCTAAAGATGCTATGCTTCAGGCTAGCCGTAAGAATAGCAATATAACTTGCCTGTTTCGTCATATGTAGCAAACAGATAATTCATATACTTCATTGTTTACCATTACTTTCTCTGAATGCATTGTTATTCTACATTGTGTATAGTATACATCTAGCCAGGAAGATTTAGATATACTCTATTCGTAACATAAATTTGTTTTTCAAACTATTTCTCCCATTTGAGAGATTTTAGTTTGTCTTATCTTGGAGTCTAGCTCACAACTTTTGCCCCATAAGTAATCAGATATTCATGACCATGTTTAAGAGTTCCTCTGTATTTTGCATTGTAAAATCTTAATAACATTGCTTCTAATACATTCCTCTGAATTTTCTCTTGGAACAAGTCTCCCTAAAATTGTTACCACTGGGTCAAATTATATGAACAAAGTTATAAATACTTCATTTTTAATTAAGAAGAGAAAGATTATATATTGTCATGTATTTCATTGCCATTATTCTTTTCCTTATAGTCATAAGTAAACTCCTAAATTGTGAATACTTTTTTATTCATCTTTATACATTTTGTAATACTTCACTTATTGTAAGAGTTTGAAAATTCTGATTTTTTCATTAGCATGCCAAAAAATGGGGTAACCAAATTAACAAATTGTTTAATATTTTATTTTTGATTATGTGTTCCAGAATTACTGTTTTGAAAATTAAAAGTAGGCCGGGCGCGATGGCTCACACCTGTAATCCCAGCACTTTGGGAGGCCAAGGCGGGCGGATCATGAGGTCAAGAGATTGAGACCATCCTGGCCAGCATGGTGAACCCCCGTCTCCACTAAAACTACAAAAATTAGGTGGGCGTGGTGGCTTGTGCCCGTAGTGCCAGCTACTCGAGAGGCTGAGGCAGGAGAATTGCTTGAACCTGGAAGGCGGAGGTTGCAGTGAGCTGAGATGGCACCACTGCACTCCCGCCTGGCAACAGAGCAAGACTCCGTCTAAAAATAATAATAATAATAAAAGTAACAGGTACCTCTGAAGCTCATTACAATATGGTTCAGTTTTCTGAGTCACGCATTTAGTACCTTTTAGAACCTAGATTATTTTTAAAAAGACTCCATTATTCACCCCTGTAGTCAGCAAAAGTTATTTCAGGATGGCTGTGTTTGATTCCTCTGTCTTCCTTCCCTTTATCTGTTCTCTCTTCCGTTAGTTCTTTGTTTCTAATTCTGTTCATTCATGTTGCTTTCACCCTGTGATTTCAAGATCTTCCATATTCCTATCAGAGTGGCTCCAGAAAGTGTTTGAGAGTTAAGATATTCCTGAGTACTATTTCAGTTCCTTTTTTCTTTCTTTCTTCCCTGACTTGGACTCCAGAATATTTTGTGTTGCCCACTTTGTCAGCCTGTTTTTTTCTTCCTTTTTAAACGATTCTTGAGCATATTCAATGATCACAGCATTTCATTCTCATTCCTCTAAAAAATCAGCCTGGCTTCAAAATAGCATGAACATCCTTTTCAAGTGACTGTTTGACTCCATGAACATTTGTTATATGATTTAGGCTTGTGAATGGTTTGCCAGAGGGCATATAAATCATACTGCTTAACCCTTTCCTCCACTATTTGAAGAGAGCACATTTTACACATTCTTCTAATGCTGGAATAGCATATGGTTCTGTAGAATGGTTTACTTCTAGCAAATTTTTCTTAATTTTTTGAAACATCCGAAAAGTATACACTGAGTTTATTTAATTTACAAAAAGAAAATCATTTATGCTTCATAAGTTTTATGTGGTAAGTTATATATATATGGATATAGAAATATGTTTGGGTTTAAGAATTAACTCCTGCAAGATTGAAACCACTTCAGACACTTGAACTATTAAAGCATGAATACTTGGCATTCCTTTTATCAGAGAAGAATGGCTTGCAATAGTCTTACTGCCTGGACAGAGCTATATAATTTGTCTATCCATGATGTCATTGCCAAAAGCCAAATAGTAAGTTTTTTGTTTTAATGGAAGGGATTTTTCAGGTTGCTGGCTTACATGATGGGAATGCATTTGGAAATGCTTCCTGTTCCAGTGACCAGCCCTAGGCTGCCCATACGTTTTGGATTCAGAAATGACAGCTGAAATCATTTAGACAGAATTATGGGACATCTAAGACACGTACAGGTTTATTATGACCAAAAAGAAGAAAGAAAATACATGTTATGACTAAAAAGAAATGGCTAATTTAATTAGGCACAAACTATTGCACTGTGATTGCTATGAGAGGATTTTTATGTAGTATAAAATACTGTGTATGATAACTACTTTTACCCTCTTTAGGGACTATGTATGTGGTATACTGGTTGAATTTTAAATCTTTCCTAAATGGCTTAAAACCAGGTAAAAATAAAACAAAACGTAAATAGGCATTGTAATATGTCAAATAAGTCTGTACAGGAACAGTGGAATACTTGAGAATAACGTATCTGATTGTTTGATGATGAAATAGTTTGAAGACCATATTGTCTCTATCATCATACCATGTCTTATGATGCAACTTGAGGCATAATAATCTAGTGGTAATTATAATCTTGTCTTCAGAGTAGAGAGACAGCACTTTTTTACTGGTTCATGAATGGCTTGTTTTTGTTGTTAAAGATGATATGGAATTTTAATATAGCATTAAACCTGAATAACATTTGATAAAATGCTTGCAATGTTTTATTTGTTAATCACTGTTTTAAAAACAGACCCCTCTAGGCCAGGCATGATGGCCCAAGCCCGTCATCCTAGTGCTTTGGGAGGCCAGGGTGGAAGGATCACCTGAGACCAAGAGTTCGAGACTAGCCTGGACAACATAGTGAGAGTCCGTCTCTGTAAAAAATAAGAAAATTAGTCAGATGTAGTGGCACATGCCTGCAGTCCTAGCTACTTGGGAGGCTAAAGAGGGAGGATCCCTTGAGTCTAGGACTTTAAAGTTATGGTGAGCTATGATCACACCACTACACTCCGGCCTGGGTGACAGAGAGAGACCCTGTCTCAATAGATAGGTAGGTAGATAGGTAGGTAGGTAGGTAGATAGATAGAGCCCCTTTGATATATAATATACAGTGGGTACAGACTTCTTCTGTTAAACACCCTGAATGCCTGTGATTTCGTTTTAAAGGATAAGTTGGTTAAACTTTCCTTTCCCTTTTTTCTCATTAATGAATGATTCTCATGTATTGGAACTCACATTATAATTTTATTAATTATAATTTGGAAGTGAAGTAGATAAGTACTGTAAAGCATAACAGGGAAAAGTGCAATTTCAAAGTCAATTTAATCTTGTGGACTGCATATAAGAGCAGTTTGAACCTAACTGCTCAGTAATTTGATGTTTTAATTCTTATAGCAATGTAGGCTGAATAAAACAGAGGTTATACCTAGAGGAAAATGGCATTGATTGCTATAGAAGAAAGGAGGGTTCAACTTCTGTAAGTTTCCTTCAGTTGCCTCTAGCAGTAACAATTTCCCAATAAATTACATGACTGTAATAAGGTGCAGGTGAAGTAGATTAAAAACTATTAATGAAAGGATAGTGAGTTATTTCAAAGTTCAGAACCACCCTTAAGTGTGGTTGTAGTGAAATGTGTGTGGTGTGTGCACTGTGTCTCAGACATGAGACACTGGTAATGAAGATGACATTGGCCAGTGGGAAAATAAGCATCAAGGCATCCACCCTTGCTTCCTTGGCCACACTAATAATTACCGTCATTGCCATAAATTTTGGGACCACATGGGGTACCACAGAAAGTGGAAGTTATCGCCCTTTTTCTTCAGAAAATTGTGGACTTCTGATATTTCCTCTTACCATTGAAAGGGTGGCTTAAAGTTTTTCGTAATGGGTTCATTCACCTGGAAGAGGTTGGAGTGTCTATAATCAGATGGTATGTGTACCCAAGGGAGCTTCTTAAACAAGCAGAGATCAATCAGGGAATTTTTATGCTTCCATTTTGCACTGTATTGACTAGTTTGTAACATATCCCATTTTTAAAACAATGTGTTCACTTAAAGTTTTCATCAATTTCAAAACAAAATATAACTGAAATTTGGTGTTTACACATAAACTATGCCTACCTATTTAAGATTAAATTCAGAATTATTTTTTGTAGTCTTTCTGTATCCTTATGCCAGTGAAACTATTTTCGTTTGTGTGTATGTTATAAAATCTATACAAAGCTTGAATATATTGACTGTCCTCTCACTTTCAAATAGAAAATTAAATGAAACAGAAGTTAAGGATATAGAGTCTGTGTTTAATGTAACTTTCAAGAGAGGATTTCTGTTGGTCATCTCCATGGAATGGCTTCCTTATTTTTAGCCTAGATGCAAAAACTAGGGCTATGCTATTTTCAATGTCACATTTTGGCAGTGCTCCTGAAGAACATCGAAATTAGCTTACAAATATTATGTACACCAGGCTTGACATTGTAGGAGAATGGAAACAAATACATGTGTTCAGGAAGGGGCTTTATTTGGATTTTTGCTTGAAGGGAAAAGTCTGGTTTGAAAGCCAATGCTAATGCAAAAGCAGAATTTCTCTGAGGAACTTGATATCTCATGAATAGGAGGTCTGATCATTTGAAGAGTCAACAATTGGAAAACCTCACTTCATGAAAAGTTAGGTAAAGAGAAACATAAGCACTTACTGAAAGAGGAAGCCTATTAACAGTTCTCCTATACTTGTTTCTGCCCTGGAAACGGCAAAATTTCAAGTCCAAGAGGTGGTCTGAGTTTCAGATAGCTTTCTTACCAGTAGCTTTAGATGGAGGGATATTGCTTCTTTCCCTTGACCCAAGGTCAGATTCAAAACAGGGTAAGGGATGGAGAGAGGAAAATATGCAAAGATGAGTGTTGTTTTCTAGCTTGTTTTTTACCTTTTCTTTGATCTGGCCTCTCTGTCCTCCTCTTTTAAAAGGGGCAGTTCTCCACTCACACCTGTTTTAAAATGGTCATTATATACATAATTAATCTTTCTAGTTTTCTTCCGTGTCTTTCCTTTTGAGCCTCATGGCTGTTTTTGCAGCACATGACTAAGATGAGTCAGTATAGTTCTCAGATCTGCATATGACTGCAATTAACTGAGACTCAACTGTGAAAATGCCTATGAGTAAAACATCTTTTCAATTTTCTGTGGTCTTTCCATGTTCTGTCTTTTCACAAGGGGATATTTTTCTCTTGCTTTTTAAATTGATCCAGCCACAGAGAAATCAAATCAATATGGGAAACCCACAGTCTAAACCTCATAAACTCTTTTACAGAAAACATTTCACCTCCAGAGGATTATGATTTCAGATACCCTCCTCGGATTCCTTCCCCTGGAGATAGTCCTGCACCTATGTAAATAACCAGATAAATGCTACCTGATGGGTATTCAACAGCAGGGAAAGAGGATACTGATTTTGTTGTTGTTGTTGTTGTTGTTCTCGCTCTGTCACCCAGGCTGGGGTGCAGTGGCACGATCTTGGCTCACTACAACTTCTGCCTTCTGGGTTCAAGCAGTTCTCCTGCCTCTGCCTCCCAATTAGCTGGGACTACAGGTGTGCACCACCACACCTGGCTAATTTTTTGTATTTTTAGTAGAGATAGGTTTTCACTGTGTTAGCCAGGATGATCTCTATCTCCTGACCTCGTGATCTGCCTGCCTCTGCCTCCCAGAGGATTCTGATTTTGAAAGGAATATATGCTAGTGTGGGGCTTGAGTCTTCAGAGCCTCTTTCTGCGCTCACTCTGTCTTCTGCTTGGTTTCTGAGTCAAGCCACACTTGATAGCTTCCTTTAAAACCACCCACTTCATTTAAGGCATTCGGGTGTAACCTTGTCAGACACAAGTATATCTGGTAGCATTATCCTCAGGCATAGCAATGGTGATGGAGTAAAGGGGAAAGTGTGGGACGAAGAGGTGAGGCATAATATAGTGAAGGAAAGAGGAGATGTTAGCCCATAGCCATGGTAGGGATTGGAGGGAAGCAATCTTTTGGATATGTGTAGTTACCAGGGGTCTAGTCTATAGGTGGTCCTCTTGGTATTAGAATAAGAAATAGCCAGAGATCAAGCCAGATGCATCTGAGCTTATTAGTATGTCATCACAGGAGAGTGATCTGTTGGTCATATGCCGTAGTGATGTTCTGTTCAGAACTTTTATACCCAGCAGTGCCTTTTGGCGTCATTCTTAAGTGTAGTTCTGTATTTCTGGATAAGTGCAAATCATAAGGATCACATAATCCAATGAATAAAACTAAGGAAAGAATGTATAAAGAAAAAAGATATGTACAATATAATGAAATTTGTAATTCAGGCACATGTAATGCAGTCCCAGGCACAATACTATGTATTTAAAAAGAGAGAGGGAAAACAAACTGTTTTTAGTTTAGGTAAAATAGAAATTTGTGAAACATCAATGTTAAGGTGCAAAATGTGACATTGTACTACTTCCTGTTCCCTCTTCCATATGAGATTCTCCGTATTCTTGCCTCTAATCACTCAGAGCACTCTGAGGTTAGTGATATAATGCTGGATGTAGTTTCAGTGATTGTATATAGAGAGTGGTGGCATGGGAATGGGAATGTCTGGGCATGCACATAGGAAGAACACATATGTAAAGATTAAATGCAACTCCTAGAAGTTCCTAGGGAACTTTTGACTATATGTATCATTCCTGTTTTTATTTCAATCCCTTCCAACAATTCTTCCCTGCTTCCCTACCTCTAAACACACTACAGAAAGTCACTGTCATCATCATCATCATGAATCATCATCACCTATAGTATCCACAATATGCTGGACAATGTTCTGAAACTGTTATGGATGTTTACCTGTTAATTTTCACGATAACCATGTGAGGTTAATATGAAAATTGAACTAGGATTGTCTTCATTACAGAGATTATGTAACCTGCTCAAAGTTATGTAATACTGATTTACAGAGGTTATGTAACCTGCTCAAGGTTACACAGCTAAGGAAGCCGTGTGTGTATAGGTGATGGGTGCACATATACATACCACGTTTTCATGCCCTACATCTAAAAAAAAACCTAAAATTTTAAAGTTGTAGAAAAGTCTTACGTTTTCCCAGATCTCATTTCTGGAGATGATCTTTTTCCTGCAATTCTTGGTGCTAATGTCATTGGACTTGGAGGATCAGGAATTTTTTTTCCAGTCCTTAATGTATTTCCTTCCTCATGGTTTTGTTGTTTCATTTTAAACAAGAAGCTTGAATACTTTATTCTTAGAAAAGTTTAAGATAATTCACAAGCATATAATATACACAGAATGCTAGCTCTGTGAGTGTAGAGTTCATCTTATTTATGCAAAGTTGGCATTCTATAAATACATGCCATATATATAACACCATAAATGTTCTTTTGTACCCACCACTATTCCACTTCTTTAATTTGTTAATTTTAGAGGATCACATTAACATATGTTTTTATATTGAACTATTTCTCATTTCTAAGATTAGCCTTGTTTGGTCTTGATGTGTTAGTTTTTTAATGCCATATTGAATTTTAGCACCTACTGTTATTATTTTTAGAATATATACATCTGTGACTGTGATCATAGAGAGATTGTTTTAGTTCCCTCCATCCCTTTCTTGTCCTTGCCTAGTTTGACATTGTGTTTTAAAGAAGGAGTAGGAAGCATTCTTATCTTTTTCTGTACTCTGGAATAACTTGTATATGTTATTTGAAGATTTGGTGCATTTTTTATTAAAACTGTCTGAATTCAGTACCTTTTTAGTTATAGCTCTTCCTATGTCTTACAAATTTTGTAACTTATGTTTTATTTAGAAAAATATTTTTTTCTAGATATCAAATGTACTGGTTTAAAGTTTGTACGTACAGTGCTGTATTTTAAAATCTTCACAATTTTAATTGTCACTTTTCCCATTCTTTCTTTTCTTTTTTTTTTTTTTTTTGAGACAGAGTCTTGCTCTGTCTCCCAGGCTGGAGTGCAGTGGCTTGATCTTGGCTCACTGCAACCTCCATCTCTCGGGTTCAAGCAATTCTCCTGCCTCAGCCTCCCGAGTAGCTGGGATTGCATGCACTTGCCATTGCACTTGGCTAATTTTTTTTTTTTTTTTTTTTTTGAGATTTGTAGTAGAAATGGGGTTTTGCCAAGTTGCTCAGGCTGGTCTCAAACTTCTGACCTCAAGTGATCCGCCTGCCTCAGCCTCCCAAAGTGCTGGGATTACAGACATAAGCCACCATGCCCACCCTCGTTTTTCTCATTCTTAATGTTGATTATGTCTTGGCAAACTCCACTTAATAAAAAAAAATCAGACTTGCCAAAGGTTGGTTTGTTTTATTAGGCTTTTCATAGAAGTAGGTTTTTGTTTAATTGTTCAAACTTATTGTTTTCTAGTTTTTCTATTTAATGTCTGCTATTAACTGCATTGATCCCTTCTCTCTCTTTTTTTTCTTGTCTGTTTTGTTTTCTCTAGCTTTACTTTATTGGTTGTTTTATTCATTTTTAGTCATTTTTGTGTTAAAATAAATACATTTAAAGGTCTAAATTTTCTTGTTGATGCTCTGACCAAATTTAATTGCTTTGAAATGTAGTATGTTTATTATCATTCTTTTTTTACTGATTTAAGTATTTTTAGACTTTTTAACTTTTTGTGCATTTTTAGGAAAATAGATTTTTCTATTCATTCCCCCCTTTCTCATTCTCTCTCTTCAACTGATTTTCTTTCTTCCTTATTTTCCTCCTGCTGCCATTGAACTTAAAACACCATTGACTGGAAGAAACCTTATTGATAAAAAAGAAAAAATGCACTGAATTAAACTATGATTGAATGCCTTCTTATTCTGAATTTTTATTTTATGCTTTTTGAAAGAGCTGGAGAAGTTTTAATTCTGGCACTTAAAAAAAAATCTTACCTGAAAATTTCAATAAATGGTTTCTAGGTAACAATTAGGGCTCATCCTTCACTGTTTCTTCTTCAGATGGTCCTTAAGTTGTTTGTTGGTGACTCATGCCATTGAGTAAACTCTGCAAATTGAGCAAAATAAAAAGTTTGCTGAGACACAGGCGATAACAACTATATTGCATTCATTGCCTGGGTAATCGTAAATGAATGCTGTTGTTCCAGTATCAAAGATGAAAAGAATTGTATGTCTTAGAGTTGATGAAATATAATATACTCTGATGTTAATTTTATTCAGTTTTGAGGAAAGGATGTAATATGATTTCAGCTTTCTGGAAATTTTTGAGATTTTCTCTTTGTCTCATACATTGTCAGTTTTTGTGAGTAGGCCATTTGTGTTTAAAAAGCATGTGTAGCATGAGTTTATTGGGCATGCTATTTAACTGTTATATCCTTTATAGCTTTACTTTTTTGGCCAATTCTGTTTGTTAATTTTTGAAAGGAGTAAGCAAAACCCTTCAAGATTTTGTGAAATTTTCCATTTCTTCTTTGATGTTTGTCAATTTTTGCTTTTAATAATGTATCCTATTGTTAGGTGTGCAAACGTTGAATACATGTTTCTTGAATTATGTTAAACGTGATTTTACATTGATATATCAGATTCCTTTTTATTGATATTTGCAATATAAATAAAATATCAAAAGTATAAATAAACATTTATTTTCAGACTTTCTGGATTTTTGGTATTTATTGTTCTTAGTTTGTATTTGTGAAGCAATATGAATTTGATTTTCTTTGTTTTAAAAATTGAGATTTTACATTTTTAATAAGCCTTTCAACACATCATGGACATGTGATTTGATATGGTTGGATGTACTTTTCTTTTACCATTTTGTTTCTTGTGTGTGAAGCATTGAACAGATTAGATACGCTTTTTGTCTTTCTGGATCTTGTAGTATAATGAGCATTATTTTAAAAGAATACCTTATTTTTATTTATTATAAGTAAAAAGTGCTTATCATATACTGGCTTCAAAAACAAATGTTCTCTCGTTCTTTATTTGTCATTCTCTGAGGATGGTGTTATCCTTATTTAAGGATGGGGAAGTTAACAATATGAAGTTACAAAATGGCAGTTTGGGGTCCAGAGTCATTCCTCATTTCACTAAATGCATGAAATAAAACTTTTATATAGTTACTCAGGAAAAACTCCATTGAACCTATTTTAATCATGTTTTAGGTTTGTTTTTAGTGTGCTATCCTATATGTGAAAGTATTCCCATCTGTACTTAGTTCCTTTTTCTCTTTGTCTGACATTTTGCCTGGACCAGAGAGAGAATAATTTCCAAATTAATCATAGTTTCTACCCGCATGGAGTTTGACTTTGATTTAGAAGCTAAATCAAAGCTTGGGTTGCCCAAGATAAAGGCAATTTCATCTCAGAACATATCTAAGAGCGTTTTCTCTGACCCATTTTCTTTGCCTTTGCCCTTCAATTGGCTAACTTCTTTCATTCTCTACTCGTGTCTTACTTAGAAGTAACTTCTTCCAGAGACCTTTCTGAAATCTCTAGACCTCATTAGGTTTCCCCTGCTGTGCCCTTGAACATCATCCAGCACTATTCTTAAAATACTACACAGCAGACTTTACTGTAATCAGTGGCACGTCTGGTTTTTTTCCATTTGCATCTGTTTCATTTACTCCTGTGTTCTTAGTGACTAGTGTTGTGCCTGGAACATATGGGCTCAAAAAGTACATGATGAATGATGAAGGCTAATTTCTGCTTTGTATCCTCAGCAATTATAACCTAGCATGCAATGAAAGCTTAATAACAGAACCTGAACTGTTGTTATAAATGACTACAGCAAGGTTCTTGAATGTATTTTAAAACTTGTACTTCCTCAGTAATTCAGGCCTGATATTGGGGCACAAATGCTCATGTTCATTGGCTTTTACTGAATGATTAAATGTTTCAGTTTTATAAATCTTACAGTACACTCCAATAAAAGAATAAAAATGTGAATAGTAACTACATGCTTTTAAAAAATTATATATAGTTTATGATATAAGCAGAAAAAGCATTAAGAAGAAGATATTTACTTGTGGACAAATCGAGCTTCGCATATTTAGAAGAATAACAGCATGAAATGTTGAATATTTGTTTAAACTTATATCTGGGTATATTTATCTTAATTTTTAATTTTGAAGATATTTCTGTTAATTTATGAAGCATATTTGCTCAAATATATTCAGGAGTTCTAGAAACCTGAATATTATTTTTTCTGAATATGGACATAGAGATAAGTCCAGTGATTAATTTCGCTAGCAGAATATATTTGTGGTATTTTTATCTCATATAAAATAAATATTTTTTATTTGCATTTGCACTTGGAAAATATGGGATAATTGACATTATAATTGCATTGGTTAAATGTGTGTGGTTTTCTAAGTTAAAGTATAAGGATATATTCAATGAAGAGGAAATGAGACACTTAACAAATTATGGACATGTATTCTTTTTAATACATAGAAATATTTAACATAAAACAGAGCCAAGAGGGAAAAATAATGATTCAATTGTGTTTAAAATTAGGGGGTGGGGAGGCATGCCACTACATACACTGAAAAATCCACCCACTTGTCTTTTATTTTCTGTGTTCAGAAGGTAATGGTGACTTTGAAGTAGGAAAATATTGATTTATTATGTTATATCCAGAGGGTTATTAATACATTTTTCCTTTTCTTTTCTAGCACACTGATTTATGTCAGTACATGGACAAGCACCCTGGGGGACTGCATCCAGATAATGTGAAGGTAGGAAAAGATCTTTTTAAGCCAAAGGTTAACATTCTTGTTGTGTATTTTTTGAACTGAAGTCTAGCATCTCTACCATAACATATTTAAATTTTTAAAATTTTTTGTGTAAAGAGAAGGGATATTGAGGTGAATCATAGTCATTGCTTCAGTTGAGTTGTTGGAAACCATGTTTCAACATTAAATATTTTTACTGGGGTGTTAATATTTAGATCTCATCTTATATTTTCTTGCTGGAGAAACATTTGCTAATAATGAGTGAAAAACCACTGGAATCCTACTTTTTAACACTTCACAGTAGAGGGGAGTCTCAGTTCTAGCTTGGAACCCATACTGATGTACCAGTTGGTTTCAACATAAAGCATCATTATGATCCAAAACAATGTTATGGTGGGTTCACGATGCATGTCTTTTTATTTCTATGTACAAGCATGTTCTACTTCCTGCTACTCTTTTTCCTTTCTTTTAGTAGCAATTTTACTACCGAGTATCAAAAGAACTACGATTTCCTAAAATTTGACCTCACAATCATCTTGGGAAATTATTCCAAAATTTCAAGTTTCAAACAGGAAACTCTTTCTTCGTATATGCAATAGAATTAGAAGAGATCAAAGTTATATCTGATATGGCTTAATTATGTGCTTACATTGTGTAACTCAAATGACTACATTTCATAATCCTGAGAACCAATTGAATATTACAGATATATTTGAAGTAAACTTATTCATCTCCATTTCTTCCCATTTGTTATAAGAAACCCTATTAGTAATAAACTAAGAGGTCTTCACTTTATTCCATAATTGAATCACCTGGGAAACTTTATATGTATATGTATAAATGTGACAAGTTAATAGAGGCTTTTATATAGTGGTCAGTTACACTGTATAATTTTAAAATGTGGGAACTTATAGGAACTCTGTCAAAATATTGTTAAATAAATAATGGAATCGATATAGAAATTATAGTCTGTTGATTTTTTCCTATGTCTTCTTTTTGTGTTTTATTAGATTGCCTTTCCTTAAAGTTTTTTGACTGTTCATTTTTCTTAAAAATCTGTAACCATTAATATATAGTTTATTAGTAGTTAGAATAGGTTAGAAAATTTAATGGATGAAAACACCTGTTTTATTAATCTTGTCTATGTTCAATTCCAACTCTAAATATTAGTATTATAACATGAACATAATTTTTTTAACATTAAAATCTCAGATTGTCTCATTTATACATTCACATGTTCTCTTCTTAGGGTTTATTGGCTTTGAAATCAATAGTACAATACATCTTCATTCTTGTTTCCCATTCTATCCCTGAGAATGTGTCGATCACTCAGCTAGTGAGACCATTGGCCCCAGGGAGCTCAGAAGTCTACCAGCCACAGTGGAAATGAGCAGATCCTCTGAGCTAACTTTGATTTCCTGACTTTCACATTCAGTGATGCAATTGAGATTAAATAACTGATTGAACCTTTCCCACAGTCATGACATCACTGGGCTTTTATTATCCCTGTTTAGTTTCTCACCAATCATCTGTGTGTCATTAGTTATCAGCAACTGTTGGTGGAAAATTTTATTGATGAAAAAAAGAAAACCTCTTTCCACAAAGCATCTCTGTGTTCCCTGTCCTCAGGCCACTGACATTGATGAATTTTGTCCCATTTTTACTATACATTCTGCTTCTTCCATTACATTTTATTTTTCCTTATCTCCTAATGGTCATGGAGAGATGGGTCTCAAGGTTACTGTTTCTCAGTAACTGGGCTGTGCCTCTAGAAACTGTCTCACCAGCTCCTATTCAAGCTTTGTGTGCTTTTCTATCATCACATGGTCATTCATCATACTTCAAATACTTACTGTTTGCTCCTCATTCCAAGTCCAGGTTGCACCATGGTGATAAACAAGATTTAACACTACAGGACTTGGTGCCTCCTAGGACATGGTGAGAAACTTAGTGATGAGTGAAATGTGTAGTCAGTGTAGAAATAATGTCACGGAAATTATATGTGACACTTACAGTGAGCCTGGGTATTTATATACAGCAGGAACTTTTCCTACTTGGAAGTTGTTTAACATGGTCACAGATAGATGACTGACTACATTTTTGTTTCTAAAAAAATGTGATGTGATTTACCTATTCTTATTTTTTAAAATACCTTAAAAGCAGCAAAATGTACTCATCTATGGGGATTCCTTTCCCCATAACTAGTTAAATCTTTGATTTGTTGAGGATCTTCTGAAATGTCCTGGACAGTCTCAGTTCTTGGCATATTTGTGGATACAAGAAACCTCAGTAATAAACTAAGAGGTCTTCACTTTATTCCACAGTAGAGTCACCTGAAAAGCTTTATATGTATATATATACACACACACACACATATGTATATTCTCACCTCCCAGAATCAGGATGTCTGCATAGTGTAATACTGAGAATTTTAGCCAGAGTAATCAGCCAAGAGAAAAAAATGAAAAAAATCCAAATTGCAAAAGAAGTCCTCCGATCATCTCTCCTTGCAGACGAAGTGATCTTATGTATAGAAAAATCTAAAGACTCCACCAAAAAAAGTTACAGAACTGATAAACTAATTCAGTGAAGTTGCAGGATACAAAATCAACATATAAAAATTCGTAGTATTTCTTCCCCAATAATGAGCTAGCTGAAAAAGAAATAAAACAATTTAATTTATAATAGCTACCAAAAATTATGTAGGAATCAGTTTAACCAAGGAAGGTGAAAGATCTATATAAGAAAACTGCAAAACAGTGATAAAAGAAATTGAAGAAGATACAAATGGAAAGACATCCTATGATCATGGTTCAGAAAAATTAGTATTATTAAAATACCATTCTACCAAAAGCAATCTACGGATTCAATACAATTCCTCAAAATACCAATAACATTCTTCATGCAGTAGGTAAACAATCCTAAAATTTATATGGAACCACAAAAGAACCCAAATAGCCAAAACAATACTGAGCAAAAAGAACAAAGCTGGAGACTTCATACTACGTGACTTCAAAATACACTACAAAGCTATAGTAACCAAAACAACATGTTATGGGTATAAAAAAGAGACACCTATGTGTCTGAACAGAAAAATGCTCAGAATAGAGAACCCCCAAATTAATCTGCATACCTATAGTCAACTGATATTTGACAGAGGTGTCAAGGACATACTTTGGGGAAATAACATTCTCTTCAACAACTGGTGCTGGAAAAACTAGAAATCCATGTGCAGAAGAATGAAACAAGACCTTTATTTTTCACCATATACAAAAATCAACTTCAGATGGATTAAAGGCTTGAACATAAGACCCAAAACTATTGAACTCATGCAGGAAAACATGGGAGAAACACTTCAGGGCTTTGGTCTAGGAAAAGATTCCATGGCTAAAACCTCAAAAGCACAGGCAACAAAAATAAAAATAATAGATAAATGGGACTATATTAAACTAATAGGCTTCTGCAAAGCAAAGGAAACAGGAGCAAAGATACAGGCTGTTGAATGGAAGAAAATATTTGCAAACTCTTCATCTGACGAGGGACTAATATTTAGATTATAAAAGGAATTCAAATAACACAACAGCAAAAGAAACAAACTCATTAAAAAGTAGGCAAAGGACCTGAAAAAACCTGTCTCAGAAGAAGACATAGAAATGGTGCATAGGTAGTAAAACATGCTCAACATGACTAATTATCAGAGAAGTAAAAATCAAAACCACAATGAAATTCCATCTTACCCTAGTTAGAATGGCTATCATCAAAAAGACAAAACATAACAAATGTTAGTGAAGATGTGGAGAAAAGGGAAATCATACACTGTTTGTGGGAATATAAATTAGTACAGTTATTATGGAGAACCTATGGAGGTTTCTTAAAAAACTATAAGTTGAACTATCATATGATCCAACAGTCCTACTAATGGGTGTTTATCCAAAAGATAGGAAATTTCTGCACCTCCATGTTCATTGAAGCACTATTCACAATAGCAAAGATATGGAATCAATCTAAGTGTCCATCAACAAATTGATAGATAAAGAAAGTGCAGTACATACGTACAATGGAAGATTATTCAGCCGTAAAAATGAATGAAATCCTGTCATCTGCAGTAGTATGGATAGAACTGAAGGTTATTATGTTAAGTGAAATAAGCCCCTCGCAGAAAGACAAATAGGGTGTATTTATATTCATATATGTGAGCTAAAAAAGTTGATCTCATGGAGGTAGAAAGTAGAATGATAGTTACCAGAGGCTGGGAAGGATTTTAGGGTGGGGGATGAAGAGAGTTTGATTAATGAGTACAGACATACTGTTCGATAGAAGGAATATGTTCTAGTGTTGACAGCACAGTAGTCTAACAATAGTTAACAACAATACATTGCATATTTCAAAATAACTAAAAGAAAAGATTTGGAATGTTCCCAAGACGAAGAAATTATAAATATTTGAGGTCAGGGATATCCTAAATACCCATCATTATACATTGTATGATTGTATAAAAATACCCTGGGCTCCCCAAAATATATACAAATATTATGTATCAATAAAAATATACTTTAAAAAGTATCTTTAAGTAGGAAATGTGGGCATTTGCTCAGACACAAGGAGGAGAGGCCAAGATTTCTCCCATGATCTGCAGCATCTCCTGACTCTCCCTATGTCCCTGCATCGCTTTACTCCCCAGCCCTGGGGACATGTATACTTGCCAGCAATCCTAGCCTCTTGTTCTTCTACAGCCCTGCAGCCTGCTGGCTTCCATTGCTCCTCAGTCTGCCAGCAGGGGAGTGGGTGGTGACCCAGAATAAGGTGGGGGCTGTGTAGGTCAGGGAGAGGCAGGGGAAAGCTTGAGAGACAGGGCTTGGCATGGAGAGCTTCAGACAGCAAAAAGTCCTGCCTCAAGGAAAAGATTTTAAGAGTATTCTGTGAAGGATCTGATCATTCCAAGACAACAGACCTGAAGAATCCGAGAAACTCTCCAGTGAAGACCCTAGTTGACAAATGAGTAACTTGGAGGAAGCCAAGTTGCTTGCACTGATTGGATAGGGAAAGGTAGAGAAGGAAACTTTAAAAAATTATCATTAGTAGTCTCAGAGGGAAAAGAAGATAATTCATCCATAAAACAAGAATGTCGTATTATTTTTGAGAAGCAGAATTTAGTCAACACAAAGGAAGTCTTGGAAATTAAAAATATAACAAATTAAAAACAACAATAAAATCATGGGAGATAAAATTGAAGAAATTTGCCAGAAAATAAACCAAAAAATACAAAGATGAAAAATGGGAAAGAAAGTATCAAAAAATCAGAGGTCTAATCTAGGGGATCCCACATCTGAATAACTGAGGAAAAAAGAAAGGAGGGAATCATTAAAGTAATAACTATGAAACCATAATTCTTTCAAATGTATAGGATTGAGTTTTTAGATTAATGCCTAGATCATTTTAAAAAATAAACTGAAAATAATGTTCATTATTGCAAAATTTCAGAACACTGGGTTCAAAGAAAAATCGATAAAAAAGGAAACAGGTTTACTCCACGGGATCAAGAATTACAATGGCATCAGATTTTCAACAGTAACACTGAAAGGGGGATGGCAGTGAGACAATAGCTTGAAAATTTGGACACAGTAGTATTTTCAGCCTAGAATTCTGTGCAAACTGTCAATGAAGTATGAAGGTAAAATTACCATTTTCAGATGCACAAGGAGTTGAAAATTTTGCCTGTGTTACATTCTTTCTCAGGAAGATACTTGAGGATATACTCCACTGATACTCAAGGAATATGCCAAGGAAGTGAAGACAAAGAAACCAGGTAACAAAATCCATCACAGGAGAGAGGTGAAGGAAATTCCCAGGATAAAGAAGAAGAGAATCCTAGGATGACAATTATGCATCAGGCTGGGAAAGTAACTTGCTAAGCCAGCAGGCCAGAAGTCTCCAGGAGAGATTTCATAAAGGAGATAAAACTGTTAGTTAGAATACCAAATGTGTTTAAGTAGACTTAAAAGATGGGAAAAGAATTTGGTGTTGAATTAGTAGTGACCACAAAGAAAACTAAACAAAGGAAAACAAACTGACAAACAAAAGAACTAGATTATTACTAACACCAGGAAAAACAAATTTTTGTGCAGGGGAAAGAAAGGTATTCATAGTAAACTTTATAGCTCAGCTGTAAATAACATTTGCATGGTCATAATAATTTAAACATTGAATGTTGATGTAATTTAAAACAAAACAAAACAAAAAATACCTCTTTAAGTGATAATGCTGTAGCCAAGCTCATTCCAGGACCAGCGTCCTGGATCAATGGTTCATTCCAGCCCCCGACATTTCATAGAAAGTAAACATCAGGTTCACTGAGATGATGGAGTGTGTTAAAGGGCTTTTTGACTCTTTGTCCAATGTTCTTTTCCCTGAGCTACATGATTAATACATTAAATTACTGTAATTAGCTTGATTATTTGTGACTTTCGAAATACTAAGTCACATAGGTTCATCATCATTTTCATATTGATGATAATAGTGATACTTTCTCCAAGGGTATGGAAAGTTAAAAAATAGATGTAGCTTGTTAAAGCCTTGTGTTTTGGCATCTGAATTGCAGTGCATGGAAGCAGACAACCCTTATTACCATGTTGGTTTCTATGGGAGGCCACTCATCTAATTATGCATTGGATTTACCTCACTGTTTGCTTACAGACAGGGGTCTCCTCCAGAGTTGCTTTAGGATCTGAACTGCAGGTGAAATTATTCTCAAAAAATTCTGACTATGACATAGTGACAGATGTCTCATGGGTATTTCTGTTTGATATATAAACATTTTTTCATGTGGTGATGTTTATTGTCACTTAAATCTATGAATATAAAAATGAAGAACATAAAAATAATATTTACTAAGTTAACAGCTGTTCATAATGCTGTGCTAGATATTAATTTTTTTTAAAGTTGATCTTCCCATCATCTTAGATTGTTGGGAAAATATAGACAAAAAACCTCAGCTGAGCTAAAATAAGACATTGTAATAGTTCTTTATAAATTTATGGAGATAGGAAAACCAGGTGAGATAAGCTATTGTCTTTAAAAGAGCATGTCCTTTTAGTAACACGGAAGCTCTATGTTTGCTAAACACTTCACAGATTATTAAATGTTCAGAATGTGATGAATACTTAATTTTTATTATGGTGAACAATAGGAAAACACCGTGATCAAATCATTTTGCTTCTAAATTTAGCAATTTTGACTTTTTCATCATTCTGCAGCTGACAGTATACATAAACATTTTAAACACTTATCTAGGATTCTAAAACTGTACATAGTTGTCTTTGTTGATATTTTATATATAATTGTGTATTATAAAAATGTGGATATCCTGCACTTAAGAATTGTGGAGATTA
Organism: Pongo abelii; assembly: GCF_028885655.2. Taxonomy (NCBI): domain Eukaryota; kingdom Metazoa; phylum Chordata; class Mammalia; order Primates; family Hominidae; genus Pongo; species Pongo abelii. Next base: position 85,430,800 of record NC_071991.2, on the reverse strand, counting down.
TTCCTTAGTGAGACTTGGGTAGAATTTCAGGCATTACAATGGTAATGTATCCTGGAAGAATGAAGGGGAGAAAAAAAGAACAAATGGAACTACACATAGCTCCTGATTTCATAGTAAAACAAGATAATTTTGTACTAATTCTCAGCAAAACATCTGTGAAAGTTTTATTTTTCTTGATGCATATTTCTTGTAAGCACTGGAATAGACTCATTTTAAAAAGCCGGTGTTAACTAAATTTCTAGACTCACTTTGCTACTTTAATTGCCTACAAAATGTGTCTATTATCAATATGGCATTCTGAAATAAATATTCACTAATAACAAATGGTTTATTTCTAAGCATAATATCAATTTTTGACAAAGTAATTTTAGCAATTAATTAGAGGATGATTAAAAACCTGAATCAAAAGCCTGAGGACATTGGCCCTGTTATAAATATTTATGATGATTAAAGGCATTGCAACCAGTTTGTAGATGGTGATAATTGGTATGTGGGAAACTGGTTAGAATATTTTTGGAAAGGTAGTTTAATTCCCCACTCCCTTTAAAGACCAATCACTGTAAATTATGTTGGGTTTGAGCTATCATAGTTGAATATAGAACTTGTATTAATTCTTGATTTTATAATTCTCAGTGGTTTACAGATTGACCATTGCATTTTCACAAATGACTATAATGGTCTAAATTTCATCCTTTATTCAGTTTTTCATGTGTTCTTTAAAAATTGATAAGCATGAGAGACTGAAAATTAAGATTCATGAAAAAAAGATTAATTGATGCTGTCTCCAGCTGATATCCAGAAATGTAGATGTTTGAATCTTATTACCATGATGAGATTGAATCTTCCTGTGTTTTTATGTAATGTACTTCCATTTCTGTTATCATAATGACTTTTCTAGAAGGTTCCCTGCAAAAACACATTTGCCCTTTTTTTGTGAACAATTGAAAATGACCAAAGTAATTTTGAATTTCCTGCCTTATTCTCTGAAGTATCCGAAATCCTATAGGCATAAAGCTGATTCTTATTTTTCATTTCAATAGATATATTAATTAAAAGGATAGGAGGTTTATTTTGGTTGAAAACTTGCTATTTTTCTTTAATAGACCAGAGAACAAGCAGGTGTATAACAGACAGAATAATGCTATGCCAAATAAGATTGTATTATCCAGATGGCACGGAGAATTGATTTCTAAATGAGACTTTCTAATGTTCAGATGGAAAACCAAGTGACACCTGATTTTCTCCATATTCTTCATTAGAGCGTCTCATTTAGCTCCTAATAATTTCCTACTACACATGACTGTGAATATTATAGAGCCTTTCCTCATTCTGTATTTTAATTAAGAAATATGATTATTTCATGAGGCCATTAAAGAATATTTTAAAAATTTGACACCAAGTCTCAGTGTCTGTCCAGGCTTTTTTTTGAATGTTTTCATCCTATTTTTATTATAATAAAATAATCTTCCATATCTAGAAAGTGGAGGACTAATGATAAAAGAAAATGAAATCCCACATGTCAGCTCATATTGTGTTAGACATTCAGAGGGGATCTGAGTAGTGAATTTTCTGGTTAAGATATGGGGCCTGCATTTAGTTGTTTAGAACATGTCTTTTGCATCCTCGGGATCATCCACTGATTTGCTCGTAACAATTTGGATCCAGCAAAGGAATTAAGGCCAGCTAATTAAACAGTACACTCTTTCCTAGAGATCCTTTAAAACCCAGATTGAAAAGAAATCACCCCAAAGAATGATGAAATGCAGACAATGATTGGAAGTGTTACATGATGCTTTAATTGTAAGTTACCCAACTTGGGAGTTCCCATTAAGAATAGGGGAAACACCCTCCTGGGCTTTACACTCATCGCCTTGCCTCTCTCCAGTTTAAGATGTATCTGCACATGACCCCTTTGTTTCCATGTTTTCCAAGACAGACATGAGACCCCGGAGGGAAATAAGTTCAAGTAGTAGAGTATACACATATTGTCTTGGATAGGCACAGCATTCCTGTGTCAAGCCAGTACAGCTCATAGGTATTTTCTCATTCCTGTATAAATTTCTGTTACTTCAGACCCACCTGAGAGGATGGAGAAAGAGGTTTGTTGATCATACGTATCTAAATTCACAAGTTGTTAAATGTTACATCCTATTTGAAATTAGTTTTTCTTTGGTATAGCTTGTTTTTGTAATTTACTCCAAGGCCTTTAAACTCAAGATCTATCACCTTTGTCAATTTTTCTATCCACATCTCTCTCTTTTTAGTTATACTAGCCTTCTCAGTTGATATTAAGATAATTCATTTTGATTTAGTATCTAAGCTGTTACTTTAGTCGGAAAAACCATTTAAACTCTGAATATTGATTCATTTTCATTGTGTATAAAAAAGAATGGCCCTGTAGTTGGGAGAGAGTAGCATAAGTTCCCAAATGAAGTTGAGTAGGAAGAACTACTGACTCTCCATTTCCCAATTTGGATTTTGTGCTATTTCTGTATAGTTCAGAAAAGCACTTATCAGTCAGGTCAGCCCTATAATTCTGACAGACAGAAACTGGACAATGACAGAATAAGATTATGTTATTTGAATTTCTTAGAACAGTTGTTTCAGTTTTTCTCTTGGAAAATTATGTTAGATAGCTATTAAATCCAACAGCTTGTCTTTAACAGTTTCTGCTCACCTAGGGAATATTTCTAATACTAATTTTAGGCAGATGCCCACCTTTATTAGGAAGACCCAGCCCCCCCCCCCGCCCCCGCCGCAACATGCTTCACAGTATATACAAAGCCCAATAACTTGGAAACCTACTTACTGTACTAGATCTTCTTTTACAGAACTTGACAAAACAAAGATCAGTCACACTAGCCTCACTTGACTTATTATAAGTCTCCTAGCTCTAGATCCCATGGCTTTAAACTGCCTGCTCATTGTAGGCACCTCCATACCGGAAACACCGCCTTGCTTGGTGTCCACCATTGCCTTGAAGTAGAAAGAGAGTGTGGAATGGAAGGCCAACTTACTTGGTAAGCTAAGCAGTTATTTCCCCAGCAGCTTGCCCACGAACTTGAAATTCTCATTTTTTGAGTTATTTCTCTCCAGAAAGTTCTCATCTTTAGGAAAAGCCTATTAATGTTCAAAGATCTTAAAGAATGTAAATTAAATTGTTACATTATCTAGAAATGACAAAGCATGTTACTTACGTCAGAGCCTTAGGGATTGTAACTAAAAAAGCAGAAAGAAGAATGGAAGAACTCAAACAGGGCAAAATAGTGGCAGGACAAACTCCTCCTGCTACTCAGATTTTCCAAGAACTGGATCTGTAAAATATATATTGCAAAAAAATACATGTGAAAGGACTGATGCCTTAGCATGAATGCTTGTGTCTTATACCATCCCAGTAGCACACTTAACACTGTCAAGTATGTCCAAAGTGACACATAAATTATACTGTAATGTTGAATAGCTAGGGTTTTATTTCTGTCTTTTTTTTTTATATCTCTGTATAACCCTCTAAGTATTCTTTAAAAATTCAGTACTTTGAATTGCAATGATACTTTGTAAAATAAAACTATTTGGGTGTACATTGCATTACAAATTAGGATTTAATATTTGCATTAGCTGTTTTGAAACTCAACTAAATGGAATGAATCATGATGAATCATTTTGTGGCTTTTAAAAATTGAAGACCTAGTATTGCAGTTAAACCATTATCTGATGCATACTACAAAATATTTTGACATTGACTGCATATAATTGGGATTTTAACTAATTATTTTTAACTTCTAGGAAGTTGGATATATGGGTAGTTTAAGGTTTTGCAGTCTATGGGTTTTTAAATGATACCGTGTTAAATATGGAACATACTATTTGAAGTATTTATTATTCATGTATAACTTTCATTTATCTACCAGTGTCATATTTTGTAGCTTTAGGTTCACATAGTATATAGCTATTTTAATTAAATAGTATGCTCGCCTTTTTGGATAGCAGCCCTCTTAATTGTAGTGTCAGAGTAAGACAAAAATGGGTTCAAATATCAGCACTCTCTCTTACTTATTGTGTGTTCCTTTGGCCAATTCACTTAATTCCTCTTTTTTTAAAAAACTTTTAAGTTCAGGGGTACATGTGCAGGATGTGCAGTCTTGTTGCATAGGTAAAGGCATGTCATGGGGGTTGGTTGTACCGATTATTTCATCACTCAGTTATTAAGCCTTGTATCCATTGGTTATTTTTCCTGATCCTCTCCCTTCCCCCACCCTCCACCCTCTGGTAGGCCACAGTGTGTGTTGTTCCTCTCTATGTGCCCATGTGTTCTCATCATTTATCTCCCAAGTATAAGTGAGAAGATGTGGTATTTGTTTTTTCTTGCTGTGTTACTTTGCTGAGGCAATTCACTTAACTTATCTGAGGCTTTCTTTCTTTTTCTGTGAAATAGAAATAGTAATATCTACCTGGTAGAGGTGTTGTGAGGGTTAAATTATCGAATGTGTATAATACACTTAGCAAAATGTCTATCATAGTAAGCACTCAATAAATGGTAGTGATTCAACTCCAGTTGTTTAATTTATAAAATCCCTTCCATTTCTGTTATTCATAAAATAACAGAATGATGTAATTTAACAATGTGAAATGGTTAACAAAGATATCTAAGACTCAACCAACCACTCAACCAACCATGTTTAAGATGAGAAACCTGAGTTATAGAGTATCAAACATGACAAAAGAGTAGCATAATTATCTTTGTAAGACACTACTGCTGTGTTCTAAATGGTAGGACCCATTGCTAATGACTCCTATTAGTAGATTTCTTAATCTTCTGTAAGCCCTGAGAGACCCTGCACATTCCTTAAAAGAAGTTGACACACGCCCTGAAAAATCTACAAGATATTCACCGCGCTTCATCTCAGATTAAATTGAACCGCATATATTAAATAATCTGTGTATTTCTGACCATTCACGGAGCATGACGCCTCTAGACACTGAGAAAAAGGGCATCTGACCTCACCTATTTAGACTTCAGTGAGAGGGATTGGTTATAATGCTTCTTTCTTACTGCAAGTGTCAGTAGTTCTGAGCAATAAACATAACATTGAATCCAATAGTGTGTGCTTTATATCAACTTACTTTAAAAATTGTGATAAAATACCATTAATTAATTAATTTATTTATTTTACCTTAAATTGTGAAGAGTTTCAGAAGGGAATAGAGGAAGTGTTAAGGGATACTCCCAAGAAGTATATGCCATGGCACTGAGAATATGCTGCTTCCTGCTGGGCATGCCAAGCAAGACAACTGGCTAAAGATAGACCTGCTGCTGGCAAAAGTGTCCCTGTTCATCATTTCATTACTATTTAAGACAATTTCTCATTGGATTTTTATTACAGAAAATGAACATATTCAAACTGGAATATAAATCTTCAGTGATCCTACTGATGGATTTGGGATGAATCTCCGTTTATAAAGATGGAATAGAATATCCTGAGAAGGCAAAATATTCTTAGGAAGATCTTATGGCTACTATAGTAGAAAGATAAAGAGTTTCAAATATATTAATTTATCTAGTTCAGCATATGAAGTTGTCTTCTCTCATGTTATCTACTTCTAAGATTTTGAATGGCAAAAACAGAAATTGAAGAATCATGTGCTCATTATACTATATGCTAATTGAGGCTTTTACAAACTTTGATTCACTTAATAATAAAAGCACTTTGATTGTATTGGGTGTATAACTATTCATCCATGCATTTATTCAGCATCAACCTCATTTAAGATAATGAGGTGTGGTGGAAAATTCACAAGAGCTGTGTTATGGTTGGATGACTATGTTTCTTATGTCTTTAGAGCTTTAATTTTCTCATTTGTTTAAACAAAAGGAAAAATACAGGATGGTAGATGGAAAGGATTAAGTAATTTGTTGGGGGTTTTTTGTTTTGTTTTGTTTATTCGTTTGTTTGTTTTTGAGGCAGAGTCTCACTCAGACTGGAATGTAGAGTCGCTCAGACTGGAATGTAGTGGTGCGATCTCAATTCACTGCAATCTCCACCTCTCAGGCTCAAGCGATCTCCCCACTTCAGCCTCCCAAGTAGCTAGGACTACAGGCACATGCCACCATGCCTGGCTAATTTTTTGTATTTTTTTTTGTAGAGGCATAGTTTTGCCATGTTGTCTAGGCTGGTCTCGAACTCTTGGAGTCAAGTGATCTATCTACCTCTGCCTCCCAAAGTGTTGGGATTACAGTTATGAGCCACCGCCCCGGGCCTGATTAAGCTATTTGTATAAAATTACTTAAAATAGCCTTTAAATTAGAATAAACTTTCAGTAAGTATTAGTCTCCCTTCTTTTCTTTTTAGCGCCTGAGATTCCAATGGTGTTTACCAGGTTTTATTAGCAAAGCTGATTCTTGTGCTTTAGAAAAAGAATGTGTGTGGCCCCCTCCCTGGTGGCCCTTCTTGTTCTCACAGGGTCTTCTGGTTTTTCATAGAAGATCAAGTATAGCTTCCTGTGTGTTTTATACAACAACCAAGTGAAGTGATTTTCTAAAAAATTTAAATTAGAAAGTTAGGGACTTGCCTATTTGTCTAGAGGAAGAACTCGCTAAAGCTTGAGTTTTAAAGACATTTCAAGAGTAGTCCATGGGGCATTCCATTGAATTCAGTAGGGTGGCTGCTTCCTTAGAGCCTTCCCACCCCTATCTGCCAGTGTATATTTTGTTAAGGATGTTAAAATGTCTTTTGTAAATGTCGGGATCAAGGGAAAACTACCCCTTCACCCTCTAAAGGTTCACAGAAAAATTAACTCACAAAATGCACATTGATATGAGAAAAGGCACAAACTTATTTTAATGTGCATAGCACAAGGTCATCATAGAGGAATAGTTACCCAGTAACCCAATGTGAATAGATGTTTATATATTCTTATTAGGAGAAAGGGAGATGGGGATGTATGAATGCTTTTAGGGGTCTGGTAAATGATTTTTAAGGAAATTCAATGGGATTGAAGAATATACAAGAATATACATCTGTTGGGCCTGCAGAGCAGACAGTGGTTTGTGACAAAAGTCTGTCCAGGTGTGTTGACAGACTTCAGTCTTTCTCCCTAGGATAAGAGTTCAGTTAATGGAAACTCAGGAAAGGGGCCAGAGGTAATTGTTTTCTTCTTTGGCAGGTCCAGATTTTAGGCAGATAAGGGGACTTCAGAGAACAACTTCATCCTGTGCTTTGGGAGAGACAGGGGATTGAGAGACGGGGCAGAGACGGGGAGTGGGGCAGAAGGTCAAAGAGACCTTCAGGCTTCTTCAGTTCAGCATGTCAAAGTGCTATTTTGAGGGTATCGGTTTCTTTGAGCTCCAGCATAAAAGTTTTCTAATGGTTTTCAGAAAGTTGATCGTCCCCTTGCCACAGTTAATTTTATGAGGCTGAGTTGGTAGGTTTACAGCTTCATATACTGTCTTTCTTGGAATTTATGTTATACCTGCTTGCTTGGTCTTCTCAGTGTTTTCCTTCAGAATGTTAAGGGGTTTGTCGTAACATTTTAACTTCTGTGTCTACTGAATGCTCAACTCACTTTACTTTTGAAATTTTACGTGTAATGAATTCTGTTTTCAGAGTGGTAAGTTTCTTGTGATTCGTTCCCTTCTCTTCTTGTAACAGCCGAATCAATCTTCTACTTTTTTTAATTGTTGTTAGATCCACCCTCTTCTGTGCTTTCAGTACACTCAGTTTGCGTTGCTGTTAAAATACAGACCTCTAAGTCACAATGATCTGTTTGTGTGTCTGTCACAGAGTTAGCTGTGAGTTCCTCAAGTCTAGGGACCACATCTTATATCTTATTCCTCTTGGCATCCCTTTTGCGTAACAGCACCTAGCACATATGGTTGGCACTTAATAAACCGTAAGTGAATTTATGCTGTGGAGATTTGTTCTGACATTTGTTTGGGGCTGTATTTGTCATGTTTGGGGCTTAATTTGTCACGTATACACTTAGAATTTGAGTGTATAGTGGCATTTTTTTCTCTAGTACTGCTTTTTAAATCTCCTTCAATATGGCATCCTATTTGAATAGCTTCTACATTAGCATGAGGATTATATATTTTCACTAATTAGTAAAGGTATTAAGGAATAGTTCTTTGGAACTGCTTGATTTACCTATGTCTGCCCTTAGCTTCTTGAGAATTCCATTCCAAGGCACCTGTTATTTGTTTTTATCTGCTGCCATCCAGATGTCTCTAAATTCAGGTCAGTACTCACATTACTGGTGTAGGAGTGCCACCGATTACCCGAGTATATAAAGATAGTTAAAGCAGACAGCTTAGATAAGTATCATACTGTGATAGACATATGCAGAGGCTGCCCTGGGAGCACGGAGAAGGAGCACCTCACACAGACCTGAAGGGGTACAAGGGCTTGCAGGGGTGGTCAGGGAAGGCTCTAGGGAGGAGCGGTTCCTGAGGAAAGACCTAGGAATGCATGAAAAATAGTAGGCAAAGGGAAGAGAGGGCTTTTCTGGCCGAGGAGAGGCAAGGATAATAGCTCACGCCTGTAATCCCAGCACTTTGGGAGGCTGAGGCAGGCAGATCATGAGGTCAGGAGATCAAGACCATCCTGGCTAACATGGTGAAACCCCATCTCTACTAAAAATAATACAAAAAATTAGCTGGGCGTGATGGCGGGTGCCTGTAGTCCCTGCTACTCGGGAGGCTGAGCCAGGAGAATGGCATGAACCCGGGAGGCAGAGGTTGCAGTGAGCTGAGATCGTGCCACTGCGCTCCAAAAAGTACAGGGTTGGAAAACAGCATGCTGAGTGTTGAGGTGGGCAAGGTTTCTTGGAGCCGGGGAATATAGAGTAACAATGCCTGAGCCCGCACCCTCCAAAAAATAATGCCTGAGCCCCTCAGTTGGAATCAGTTCTCAGTTCAGTGGCCTTGGAGGCCATGTTATTAGATGCCCAGATTTTTATTCTGTTCATTGGAGGAAGCAGTTCTCTAGCAATACTTTGCCTACTGATGTTGATTTCTGGCCAAGATGATGGGTGAGATGGTTAAGAGCACAGAATTTGGAATTAGACTCTCTGGGTTTGAGTCCTGGCTCTGCCACTTAATTGCTGTGTGATCTTGAGAAACCGCACTCAGTTTCCTCATTGCTAATATGGAGGTTAATAGTAGTACCTACTTCATTAAAATTGTTAGAACGTCAAATGAAGTAATATTCTATAAACTGCATAGAATAGCAGTTGGCACGTAGTGTTATGTATTCATTAAATTAAAATGCATTGCCATGGTCACACAGTTACATTCTGATAAGACTCTGCTAGATCCCAAAGATCAGGTAGCATTTTGCAGAATGGCAAACTGTTTCCTTTCCAAATCAACTTATTTTTAAAATTAAGTTTGTTATGTGGTTTGCCTTCGTGTTTTTGTTTCGGTTTTTTAAAAGGCTTTGATAACACAAAGTAGCTTTATTTCTTCTAAACTAAAGGAGTATGAATTTTCTTAGAAGTTGTAAGCTTTAGGCTTCAGGATGCAGGGAGTATTGGAAGTGAAGAATGAGGCTGGCAGCTGCTAGTGATGGTGTGAACTCAAGTCTTCCTGTTTGTTGTACAAGAAGCGTTGAGAGGACAAATCCAGAGAGATGTTTGCATCCTGAGATTCTTGAGTTAGTCTTTCAATCTTGACCAACACAGATCAGACTTCTACTTTCTGCTGCCTAGACTCTGGAAATAATCATCTCAAGCCTTTACTGCCCCATACATATTGTCACATAGAAAGATTTTGAGATTAATTAACTTTACTGTTAGTATCCCCTGTAAAGAAATTCACTTGGCTTTCAAAGCCCCTGCTTAGTCAGAACATTCCAGAAATGCCACCTTCCAGGGCCGTCAGTAAGTTGCCAATCTTTTTGATTCAAGTATTTCAGAATCTTTCTATCATTCGTCTTTTACAACTCATTTAAAATTGCCTTGAAACTGCATTTGGTTACTAACTGGTTATATAGACTAGAATATTGGTGGCACTTAAAAGTAAGAACATTTGTGTTTGTTTTAGGAGATTGATTTTAAAAAATGTTAATTAGGGTTATTTTGGCAAGTAAATTGTTTAAAAATATTCTCTTTTTCATAAGAAGAATATTGGGAAGCCTGGTGAATCACACTTTTTTTGTTATCAAAATAGAAACATTTGGTATGATCCAATATGAAACTTCACAGAAAAGGCTATCACTTCTGAAATTATTTCTTGTAAAAGTATTACTCTCAAGTTCTTGATTTTCCTGTTTTCTGTGTTTCCTTTCCCTTTAGGATGGGTTTGCTCTGACATTAGTGAAGGTGGTACATGTCTGTCTTTAAGCAGCAGCCTAATCTCTATGACCATATGTGCAAAAGCAGTATAATTATAATGCAGTATTAATTAGACAATATGACTGTTTTTGTTTTAATTACTTCAAATCATCTTATCTTTCCATTCCTTGAAGCATGTTAATGGATGAATTTATGGGTACCATGTTCATGTTGTTTTTATGGAATTAAATATGTGCATATTGATATAAACTTGGTAAACAGTTCTTTTTTTAATCTGTATAATATTATGAATAGATTTCCTTTCCTTTCAAACATCATTTTAGTTCTGAAGACTAAATATAATAGGTTGTTAGAAATTCCTAGATTTACTTCTAAATGAATTAGGAATTTACATACTAAAATCTCACATTCTGTTGAAATAATTTGATAGAAAATTTGGTGATGGTTACCCATTTTCACTAAATATTAATACAAGTACTTAGCAGACTGTATGTAGAAACTGGCATTTATCTGTGTTCTGATTTTAACCTTTGTCTCCTTATTTTTCAGTTGTTTTTATTTCAGTTGCTGCGAGGGTTGTCTTACATCCACCAGCGTTATATTTTGCACAGAGACCTGAAACCACAGAACCTTCTGATCAGTGACACGGGGGAGTTAAAGCTGGCAGATTTCGGTAGGAAAGCAGTTAATTACCAGTCTATTTTGTCACACTGTGAGAACGCCAGGCAGATGGTGGCAGTGCATTTGTTTAGGTGCACTTCTTCTGTCATCATAGATCATGGTAATTTTTTTTTTCTGGAATGAAGGATTTTTTTCTTTTTTTTAATGATAGCATAAAATATAATGCTTTGTGGAGTTTTATAAAATTCAGACTGCTTGTTAGAGTCTTTAATAATAAACATAAATCAGATCTTAATATATATTTCTAAAGGAAAAGTCAGTAAAATTTTGAACATAAAATATATGCTCCTTGAGTGAAAATCTGTTTTTTGAAACTTTTATTATGAAAATGTCAAATATACTCAAAAGTAAAAAAATAATATAATGACCTTCAATTACTCATCACCCAGCTTCAACAATTACCAATATTTTGCCAAACTTGGAGAAACCTAAATTTAAATCTCTGGACCTTTTCAGAGGGTTGCAGGATATATACAATGATGTACATTGCCCTGAGGCTTTAATATCTAGAAATCTAGATGTAGTGTTAACCTTCCCAGAATTGACTGTTGTTTCAAGTATTTTCAATATCAGTGCAAAAATAGACACTTATTACTATTTAAAAGTTGAGGTTCTGGAGTGAGCATTATAAGTCATTCCTTCCTTAGAAGTCTTGAGATTGTCTTCTTCCAGCATAGAAGCTTTCCTCCAAACACCATGTTTGAGCATCCAAAGGGAAGCAAAACCATTGCATGCTCCTTGCTAGCTCCCCTTCTCTTGATCAAGTCTGCCATTTCTGCATTTCCCAGGCTCTCTGTCACACTAGAGATTGTGTTGAGTTGATTCTGAGCACCACGGGATGCCTGATGGCAGCATAACGTGTTGACATTGCATTGCCTCAATTATTTTTGAATACATATTCTGATTAGAAATTTGTTCCATTAAGAATGGAATGAAAATATTACCCTTGGGACATAAAGATGCCTGAGGTTGAGATGGGCTTTTGCTGAAATATGATTATCTTTTCCCTCTCCACCCCCCATTAAATAAAAGAAGGCAGGAAATGTTTATTTCTTATTTCAAGGTTAGTAGACTGTTGAATACCTTTGGAATGAATCTACTTTGTTGGGTTTTATAAATTCTTTTATTTGAAAAATGAAATAAAACAAAAGTTAGTATGACTAGTTGAGTAGTGATGTAGATTATAAAACTTTGTTATTTCCTACTTTGATAAAAATGATGAAATTCTGTGCACATTAGTTTGTGTGCATCATTTATTGCCAGATTTTAACATTAGAATTATACTAGGTGGCTGGGTATAAAATCTTTTTATAATAGGGTAGAAAATAATGGGAGAGTAGTGGGTGGAGGAGAGAAGGTTTGCAGTTTCTCAAATTCAAGATTATTGGCTTTACTGTGAATATATTTTGTAGTTGGTCAGTGTCAGGAAATGAAAAAGGATTTATAATGATTTTCTTATGGTGTGTTAATATACTGTAAGGTATATGTTGAAATGCATTATTGTATTAAGCATTAATTGTATGAACATGCATTTGTTGTATATTTATAAAAAGTATTTTTATAGATTTTGTCTGTATAACCAAGGATACAATAGGATTGTATGTTTGTGCTTACTAGGGATTCTTTTAAAATTTTATGCTGATGTTTTCATTGTAGTAGGTAAGTTTATCTTAAAAGATTCTTATGGATCTTTACTTTAAAACTGACATTTTAAAATATCAGATTCAAAAACAAATTGAAATATAATTTTTTAAAATTTAGATGATTTTTTTAGAAAATTAGAAAATTTACAAAATATAAACAACTCAGAGATGACAAATGATAACATTTTTCTCGTTTATTTTCCCAGTAGCTTTCTCCTGTTCCTTTCTCTCATTTCTTGCTTCACTTGCATATCACATAGCCTCAAAAATAGAAATATACTATTTTGTAAGCATTTTTCAAATAATATGTCATGAACATTTTCTTATGTTATTAAGATTGACAAAATCATTTGTAACAGCTTAGATTTTTTCCATTAATGGCCAAACCTAGTCTCTATTCGTCCCTTATTAATGAGCATTTTAGCTCTTTCTAATTTTTCACTATTATGCCCAGTCCTGTACTGAACATCCTTGTAGAGATAGCTATTGATACAGCAATTGCAATGTTGAGTGTTTTAAAGCATTTGATTCTTATGACCAGACTGCTTGCTGTGCAGAAGGATCGTGCCCATGCACCTCTCCTCAGAGGCATGGACTGAATCGTCCAGCTTGGAACATGCAGTTGGCATGCATCCTGTGCACAGAGTGTAGTAAGCAAGATTCATTCACCAACTGACAAGTTCCCCCAATTAATTGTGTGATTTTGTTTTGTCTTTTAATTTAAGACATGCAATGAACTGTGATTTACTGTGTTTGGGCATGTTTGTGTGTCTGAGATGAAGGAAACACACCGAAAACTGTAGAGAAATTAGACAGTCAGAATAGGATGGTTCCAGGCAGCAAAACAATTAAAAACGCAAGGTCTTAATTCAGTGTTTGATGTGTGAAGAGCTTTAAAAATGGTTTCTTTGTCTTACCTTTTTTCCTTATGTGAACAAAACCGTAAAATTTTGACTAAAAGAGACAAATACAAAGCATGATTGTAGTTCTCATATTGTAAATGATACTACTTTTATTAGAAAAATATATGAGGGAAAAGACTAAAATTTATTGAGTTTATTCTATGTGCTAGATACTTAGAAATTCTTGCTTCATTGTCTCTTCAAGCTAGGAATGTATACTAACCTGTATTTTTGAGAGAGATGAGATTCAGAGAGGGTTAGAATCTTGCCCAGGCTTGGACATACAGGTTGCTGGTTGCAAAGCTGGAATTCAGATGCTTAATTCATATCCTTCAATCTCAGATGGCCCAGGGCCTTTATATTTATACATACAGATATTTTCTCTTACAGGGCTGCCTAAGCTAGGAAATTATTGATTGTTTTTGTATGCTGTTTTCTATATATAACAAATATATGTATATGACACCCATGCTATGTAAATAGATTACACTGGTACAAAAATATGCATCACATAATTTAAAGAACACTTTGTCTTTTGACTAATTCAGTAGTAATGAGTGAGTTCAACCTTAGTAGACTTTACCTGCTGGATGAGGTAAACCAGATGATAGTGAATTTGGAGACCCTTCAGCTTTAAATAGTATACAGCTCTGAATTCCAGGTGGTCAAAATGCTGTAACTATTTTTTTTTTCTTGTAAGCAAAGTCGTATTTAAACCCTTACCTGAGCCTTATTTTCTATATGCATTTTGAATAAGTAAATTTCACTTATTCAAAGTGTAATGATTTAGAATCACTATGGCTTTCCTAATGCAGAGGTTTGCTCTGCCTGGATATAATAAAATGATAAAATTATATGGAGGCATTCAGACTCATTTCCTAAAAGATGGTTCATCTTTACATAATTTACCAGAAAAGATTTCAAATCCCTTATATAGCCTGTGTCTTCACCACCTTGTTGCTCCTTGTATACTGTGGTGCAGCCAAACCCCAAACTTCTTTCGACTAGAGGCTTTCAGTTTGCCTTTCCTTTTGCTTGGGATGCTCGTCCTTCTACCTCTCATGCGGCTGCCTTTTTCTCACCATAGAGGTTATAGTTCATGTCACCTCTTCAAAGGGGCCCCCTTTCCGAAAATAGAATCTTTCCCGTTATTATCTTCTAGTCTAATTTCTTCAATAACGCTTCTAGGGCTCTGACATTATTTTTTTCATTTGTTTATCTATTTAGTTTTTGCTTAAACTGCTTGATTGGAAGTTCCGTGAAGGCGGGAACTTGACCTGTCTTGCTCACTGTTGTTTGCACTATCTCTAGAACCATGTAAGCACATAGATGTTCGGTAAATATTGATTGAATGAATAAAAAATATACATGACTAAGTGGAGTATTAGTCTAAAGACCAAGACCCACCTGAATTTACTAATTTCTGTCTGATTAGTTTTGGCAAACTAACAGTTTATAAAATAATTCTCTTTTCCTCAGTGCTGTCCTGGCCATGCATGATGAAGAGTGTAGATGGAATTAGTTGGCTTTAGATAGGGTTAAAGCTTCGGAATTGCTCTGAGGCTCTTACACATAGACCCGACACACTCACTTGGTATTTACTATGTAATTTCAGGCTGCCAAAATAAACACCACTCAGTGAATGTAAACATATATAAGATGCATAGGATTTGAAGTTTCTACTCTGTAACCTCTAAATGATTGTCTAAATGTACTGTTCTTGAGAGCAAAGTGTGTTAACATTGAGTTAAGAGAACTTAACTCTTTCCCTAACTAGCTTGTGACTTTCAAGCCTTCATTTATCCCCCTCTGAGCCTTACACTTCTTGACTGAAAAACAAGAGCTTGAACATATACTTTCTAAGGTCGTTTTAGGGCTGGCTTTTTATGTTGTACATTTCTGAAATTGTTAACTTATTTTTTAATGACCAGATATTTGCTGGCGGGTAAAAAAAAATCTGTCCATTAAACCTGGGATCAATGCTATAACATCCCTCCCTAGAATCTAATTTTTGATTCCATCTTTTGGAAATTTAAATAGATGAGAACCTTGCTTTTATAATAAGCACTGAGAGCACATTAAAGGAAAATTATTGAAGCAAGACAAATAAATGAGTGAATAAATTCACCGAGAAATTAAGGTCATTTGCAGTATAATAGTATGAAAACTTAAAGGTATTTTTCCGTATAAATGAGATTGAAGCAAAATGGATGTGTCTGTAGAATTTCTGCAAGATAATATTGGTGTCTTCCATATTTCTCAGCCATTCTTTCACTATTTTCAAGGGTTATGGTCTAACTATACCAAAAGACAATGAGATTAAAGTTGCCCCTGAGAATGAGAGACAGCGAGAATTCTATAATATAACCATTTAAGGACTTAGCTTATTTTATTGACTGTCCTGGTGGAAAAACAAAGTTAAAAAACTCGTTGTTATAATAGAATAAAATCACAATGGTTTCTTTCCCATCAGAGGGCTAAAATTTTACCTTCCTAATGTTTATAGTTTCCTCTTCCAGGCTGGTCCTTGTCTAAATTTGAGAGAGGAAATCATTGTAAATCATGTTTTAGATTAATTTGAAAAACAGACCAGAAATGTGACTCTGTAGAGGACATGGTAAATTCATGGCTTGTCATATGCTTCTCTGAATTCACATGGGAATAGTAGTAAACAGAAAGAAATCACCTTCTTTCAGATGCAGAGTAGTGCGTCCGTTTGATAAATATAGTCTCTGGATAAAAGCCTGTTAGTCCCGAAGGTACAGACCTTTACCTGTGTTTTAAATCATTTATGCACAAAATTCACCATTGAAGTTATAGTCATAAATTTAAGGTTAGATATAACTTAGCTCATTTGTTGTGGCCTGCAGGATTCAATTTTACTGTATCTTTTAGAATATTTTTAATAGCAAAAACAACTTTATTACCCAACGAAGCATCAATTTACTTCTAAAAGATCCTTTCAACATCTTAACACCTCAGCAGTTTTAAGGCAAAGTTTAGGCAGTTGCTTCATGTAGATCTGAAAGCAAAGAATGTATTTAGAATAATTGATAATATATGAACCAAAGAAAGGGTTTTTTTTTTTCTCCCTAATTTCTCTAGGGAATGTCATTAAAACTCTGAATGCAAGTATACATATTTTAAAATCTATTGAACAGACTATTAAGATTACATGTTAGGTATAATTTTTATTTGACATGTGAACTAGACAAAGTTATTTCTCTTTGACACATTACTTTAAAGATATAGTAACTCTTTTGAAAAGGAATGTTGATATTTAAAATTGTCTTTTCCCTATCTTGAAACATCAGTTACCTTAATCATTTACATGATTTGGTAACTGATCATGTTTAATATCCTGCTCATCTCTTCAAAAGTTTTTATTTTCTATTCAAGAGGAATGATAATGACATCTAATTATATTGGATCTTTTTGTTTTGTGTTATCACAACATAACATTGTCTCAAGCATATTAAAATGATAAATATTTGAGAGCATTTTTCCTTTTAGATAAACTTTGTTTTTTAGAAGCGTCTTAGGTTCACAGCAAAATTAAGCAGAGAATACAGAGAGTTCCTATATACCCACTTCCCATATGCACAGCCTCCCCCACTATTAACATCTGGCACCAGGGTTATACATGTGTTACAATTGATAAACCTATATTAACACAGCAGTATCATCCAAATTCCAGAGTTTACATTAGGGTGACATTTGTCAGTCACTACAGTATCATTGATATAGTATCATTGAGAATAATTTCACTGCCCGAAACATCTTTTTTTTTTTTTCGAGATGGAGTCTTGCTCTGTCACCCAGGCTGGAGTGCAGTGGCGCCGATCTCGGCTGACTGCAAGCTCTGCCTCCCGGGTTCATGCCATTCTCCTGCCTCAGCCTCCTGAGTAGCTGGGACTACAGGCGCCCACCACCACTCCTGGCTAATTTTTTGTATTTTTAGTAGAGACAGGGTTTCACCGTGTTAGCCAGAATGGTCTCGATCTCCTGACCTTGTGATCGCCCATCTCGGCCTCCCCAAAGTGCTGGGATTACAGGTGTGAGCCACCATGCCTGGCCCAACATCTTTTTAAAAACTCATATAGATTAGTTTTTTTAAGCTGTGAATGGGAACAAGAAGGATGTATATGAACTGCAACTAATATGCATATACTATTCCATCTACGAGAAATCTCTCTGTTCAGCCACCATAAGCCAGATTGAAGCAATGTAGATAGGGTTTGATTGCTAAGAATGGCAGCTTCAAACTCCATGGAAATGAGGAAATTTGAAAGAGAGTTCAGTTTCAGCCAAATCATGCATGTGAGGTAACGAGACATCTTTTAAATGCAGAACAAATTGCTATGCATAGGACTGATCATCTTATTCTCCACTGTTGATGGAAACTTAGGCAGAGGGATTTCAGTATGCAAAAACATTATGTGTTTCTTATTTCCTCTACAATTTGAGGGCAGAATTGTTGGCAGTAAATCAAATAAGTCATACTGGATGTAAGTTAAAATATAGCCATGTATCCTTAGAAAATATTTGCATATGTAGAAAGACTGGAACCTTAAGTAGCAGCCATGATGACCACAGCAGAAGAATTAATAGGTGTTGTTAACAGTAGTAACACTGAAATGAATCACAGATTTATGTAATACATGTGCTATTGAAGGCAACAGTGATTACACTTGAACATTGTTAACATATAGGTAAGTGTCTTAGTCTGTTTCTTATTACTTAGAATAACTAAATCTGGGTGATTCATAAATAAAAAAAATTATTTCTTATAGAGGCTAAGTCCAAGGTTGAGGGGTTCCTTTTGTGAGGGCCTTCTTGTTAGTGGGGACTCTCTGCAGAGTCCTGAGGCGGTGCAGGGCATCACATGGCAAGGGGGTTGAGCATGCTCATGTAAAGCCACTAATGCCACTTCTGTGATAACCCATTAATACATTAACCCATGAATGGATTGATCCATTCGTGAAGGGAGAACCCTCAAGACCCAAGCACCTCTTAAAGGCCCCACCTTTCAGTACTGCCATATTTGGGATTAAGTTTCTACTTGAGTTTTGGTGGGGACAAACATTCAGTAAGTGTAAAAGTTAGCTTAGAGTTTGGCAATTGCCTAATATCCCTGCTTTATAGATCCTGGCCCATCTCTTTCTCTACCTTCTAAAACGCTCATGTTAAAATTCAGCCCAAACCAGACTCCACTACTACCTGTCAATATGCTTGGTTTATACTAAAATCTTAGATGACAGTAAATGAATTATTGCAGTCTAAAGCACATGTTTTCTAAAATCTTTACTGGAAGCAAGAAAAACTGACCAGCTACTATGGGAAATGTAAGACATGCTGTAAATTCTGGTTAGACTTTTTTTTTTTTTTAATTTGTGATTTTAAACCTTTGTTTCTCACTTTAATACCACCAGTTCAATATTAGTTTTCTTTTTTCCTTTTTTCCCAAGTTTCTTTTTTAAAAAACCTGCCATATGTTGGTTTATTTAGCTTTGAAATAGTACATATTTATGCATATTAATATTTTAAAATGTCCTTTTCACCTTGAATGATTTCTTCTGTGGTAATAGATAAACTTAGGATATTAGGACTTTTTTCATTTTAATGAAAGAAGAAAGCACTGGAAAATTAAAAATAAAAACCAACTAAGAACTAATGGTCTATGCTGCTTATTAATTTTCAATACATGTCTGAAAAACTTTTTTTTTATTTTTACCACATACTGGAAGGGAATCTTGGTGCAAATAATCAAGTTTATAGGCCTAAAATAATATAACTTTTTGCAAAAATTCAGACTTTAAAAATGGAACATCTTTTTATGAAATATCTGTCAAGTTATTTGACATTCTAGTTTTTAATCAGAAAGGATACTGATATAAAAATGCAGATTGAAGTGTTCATTCCAGTTATGGAATAGAGTTGTCAGCTGTGGAAATCTGTCCTGTGAAACAATGACCAGCTAATATTGGATGTAGAAACTGTGCTTAGATCCAGCCATAGAGTTGGGAGCAGTAGATGAAATGGGTCAGTGAGTTGGCTAAATTAAGTGCCCATATCATGCGAATGGAACAACTGAGGCATAAGCAGAGGATGGAAAATGATGGAAGATTTGAAGATCAAATGTTTAGTATGGTTTCTGAAAAGTTACCATTAAGGTCTCAACATGCTTAAAATCAATTGAGAGCATATTGTTATAAGAATCACTGATACCAGAATTACAACAACAATATAAAATAAACTGGTTATAGTGGTGTGTGCCTGTGGTTCCATCTACTTGGAAGGCTGAAGCAGTAGGATTGCTTGAGGCTGGGAGTCCAAGTCTAGCCTGAACAACATAGCAAGACCTTGTCTCTAAAAAAATAATGAAAATAAATAAATAAATAATGACATGCGAGCATTTTGCTCAAAGAATTGAAAGCAGGAGATGGTGTTACTTTTGAAATCATCCAGTTGTTGATCATATCATTGGGAACATTTTGTTATAGTTTGTTATTCAGAATAAAGGCAGAAGATCTATGTGGGAAAATTAAATCACTCATATAAGATAAAAGGAAATCCTTTTACATTGACGTTTTCAGACTTTTTAAATTGAAATTTTCTCTAGATTTTGAAGGAACCTCAGAGATTATATAATCCAGACCCCTCATCTGAAAAATATATATACTTTGGGCCAGAGCTGGAAAATAAGTTAACATTGTGCCTGTTACTTAGTAAGTGTTAAATTATTATTCCTAATATTATTGTTACCAGTATCTTTAGAGCCCCAGTGTAATACCCTGTAGAGTATTAATAACTTAGTTGGCACATGCATGGCTAGTTCCCCAAACATGTGAGAAGGTAGGAGTGCTAACTGGATGTTCAGGTCGAAGTAAGCCATGCTGGTCTGATGACCTGGGTCACCTGATCACTGGGATCCTGTCAGGAAGATGGGACCCAGAATACTAGATGTCACTCTGTTCCCAACCCCACGAGTCTTGAGGAAACTTTAAGAAATGATACAAAGAATGCTTCTCACAGTAGACTAGTAGGAAACCTTGTTGGAATAAAAGTTTGAATAGAGCTTTGGTAATTTAAGGAATCACCCTCTTTAATTATATTCCTGGGTGAATTAAAGCATTGAGAAGCCTTATGGACAGGTGAAGGCTGAACTGGCTTTAATAATGTTCCTGTTAGGGCTCCGCAGTGCTGGGCAGTAGCTCAAAAAATGCGGTGATGCCTGCCAATGGGAGTAAATTTTCTTTTCAGATTTCACCTTTTCCATGGTACTGTGCTGTTTCTTACTCATAACACTTTCAAATTAACTTTTTGGGTTATTTCTCCACACCAATAACCAATTCACCAACACCTCAGACAGACACCAACTGGGTGTCTAAAGATTCTATTTATTTCTGACACTAACTACCCAGTAGCACAGACCTCTTAGGTTAAGGGCTCAGTCCTGCAAGACTGCCTCCACTTTGAATGCCAGTTGCAAGTCCTGGACTGCCTGCATTTCTGACTGACCTGCTACAAATTGGGCATTCCCACGCCCCCTTCCTTGGGTTCCATAGTTTGCTGGAATGGCTCACAGCACTCAGGAACACATTTGCTTATATTTTCTGGTTGATTATAAAGGATACAACTGGGGAACAGCCAGATGGAAGAGATGCATAGGGCAAGGTAGGGAGGAAGGGTGATCAGAGCTTCCAGGCTTTCTCCAGGGGCACCACCTTCCCAGCACTTCAGTGTGTCCACAACATGGAAGCTCTCTGAACCCCATCATTTAGGGGTTTTATAGAGGTTCATTACCTAGATGATTGATTAAATAATTGACCAGTGGTGACTAACTCATCTTTAGCCCCTTGCCCCTCCCTGGAGGCCCATTGGTGTAGGTGCAAATTACAACCCTGTAATCGTGCCTAGGTTCTTCTGGCAACCAGTCTCCATCCTGAACCTATCTAGGGGCCCGTAGCCACCAGTCATTCTTCTTAGCATTCAGAAAATATACTCTTATCACTAAGATTCCAAGGGTCTTAGGAGCTGTGTGTCAGGAACTGAGGACTAAGACCAAATATAACAAAAGATGCTCATATCACCCCTGTTACTCAGAAAATTATAAGGATTTTAGGAACTCTGTGCCAGGATGAAGACCTGGGATGAAGACCAAATGTGTATTTCTTACTAAATCACAATGTCACACAAAGTTTGGAAATAGACAGTACACAGCTCTAGCACAAGTGGAGGTGTAACAGAAGTACTAAAGTACATATATAAATATAAATATATATAAAAAGTAAAATATACCCAAATGGGTAGGGTGCCGATTCTGGGGCCACATGCCTGAGTTTGAATCCTGGTGAATCTGACAATTATGTGTCTTGGAGTTGCTCTTCTCGAGGAGTATCTTTGTGGCATTCTCTGTATTTCCTGAATTTGAATGTTGGCCTGCCTTGCTAGGTTGGGGAAGTTCTCCTGGATAATATCCTGCAGAGTGTTTTCCAACTTGGTTCCATTCTCCCCGTCACTTTCAGGTACACCAATCAGACATAGATTTGGTCTTTTCACATAGTCCCATATTTCTTGGAGGCTTTGTTCATTTCTTTTTATTCTTTTTTCTCTAAACTTCTCTTCTCACTTCATTTTATTCATTTGATCTTCAATCACTGATACCCTTTCTTCCACTTGATCAAATAGGCTACTAAAGCTTGTGCTTGTGTCATGTAGTTCTCGTGCCATGGTTTTCAGCTCCATCAGCTCATTTAAGGACTTCTCTACACTGGTTATTCTAGTTAGCCATTCGTCTAATCTTTTTTCAAGGTTTTTAGCTTCTTTGCGTTGGGTTCGAACATCCTCCTTTAGCTCGGAGAAGTTTGTTATTACCGAACGTCTGAAGCCTTCTCTCAACTCATCAAAGTCATTTTCCGTCCAGCTTTGTTCCGTTGCTGGTGATGAGCTGCGTTCCTTTGGAGGAGAAGAGGTGCTCTGATTTTTAGAATTTTCAGCTTTTCTGCCCTGGTTTCTCTCCATCTTTGTGGTTTTATCTACCTTTGGTCTTTGATGATGGTGATGTACAGATGGGGTTTTGGTGTGGATGTCTTTTCTGTTTATTAGTTTTCCTTCTAACAGTCAGGACCCTCAGCTGCAGGTCTGTTGGAGTTTGCTGGAGGTCCACTCCAGACACTGCCTAGGTATCACCAGCGGAGGCTGCAAAACAGCAAATATTGCAGAACGGCAGATGTTGCTGCCTGATCTTTCCTCTGGAAGCTTCATCTCAGAGGGGCACCAGGCTGTATGAGGTGTCAGTTGGCCCCTACTGGGAGGTGTCTCCCAGTTAGGCTACTCAGGGGTCAGGGACCCACTTGAGGAGGCAGTCTGTCCATTCTCAGATCTCCAGCTGCATGCTGGGAGAACCACTACTCTCTTCAAAGCTGTCACACAGGGACGTTTAAGTCTGCAGAAGTTTCTGCTGGCTTTTGTTCGGCTATGTCCTGCCCCGAGAGGTGCAGTCTACAGAAGCAGGCAGGCCTCCTTGAGCTGCAGTGGGCTCCACCCAGTTCGAGCTTCCTGGCTGCTTTGTTTACCTACTCAAGCCTCAGCAATGGCGGATGCCCCTCCCTCAGCGTCGCGGCTGTCTTACAGTTAGATCTCAGACTGCTGTGCCAGCAGTGAGCAAGGCTCTGTGGGTGTGGGACCCTCTGAGCCAGGCGCAGGATGTAATCTCCTGGTGTGCCGTTTGCTAAGGTCATTGGAAAAGCACTGTATTAGGGTGGGAGTGTCTTGATTTTCCATTTTCTCGATTTTCTCTCAAGGCTTCTCTTTGCTAGGAAAGGGAATTCTCCGATCCCTTGTGCTTCCTGGGTGAGGCGATGCCCCACCCTGCTCCGTTGGCTGCACCCTGTGTCTGACAAGCCCCAATGAGATGAACATGGTACCTCAGTTGGAAATGCAGAAATCACCCGTCTTCTGCATTGCTCACGCTGGGAGCTGCAGACTGGAGCTGTTCCTATTCGGCCATCTTGAAACCTCTGGAACCTGTTTTAAATGGACTGATTTTTAAATCGTTCTCTTGCATATTTCATGGTGATGGTTATTTGACTATTTTAATTACTGGGCAAGGGACGATTTTAAAAATAGTTCTTTACATATAAATGTTAACCTTTCTGTTGTTAGTAGCTCAGATTTTAAAGTATCTCTATCACAGTGCTATTCAGTTTAGCTTTCCTGGCAAAAGAAGTGAGAATAATTTAATAAAAGGGAATCATGCTTGCAGTAAACAGTTTTTATGATAGATTTGTATTATTCATGCCATGCTTTGAGAATAGTATTATACTTCATGTTAATTCCTTTAAGAGACAGAACATTTTGTTTGCTAAGCAGGAATCCATTGGTGTACTTCTGTTCCTCATAAACAACTTAGTGTTTCTGCCAAATGTTTTCATTCACAGAGACCTGTGAGATAAGAAATTTTATGGATCACAAGAAAATTCAGTCCTGAAGAAATGCATAATTACACCTTAGTGTGTACTTTAAAGAAGAGTAAGCTCTCATCTGGAGTGAACACTACTGCTGCTGTCCAATTTCAATGTTTGTTGTCTCTTAAGGGTAGTTCTTGCTGCAAGTATTACTTTTTATATTAGCAGGTAACACAGAAATCTACATGTAAAATGGCATATTGATTTCTGGAAGTCTTTAGAGATTTGATGCTCTGTACAACAGTAAAATTAGTTTATAAGAAAACAGTGTGCAGACCATTATATTAATAGCTTGTTTTTTAGGACATTTTGGTAGTTTTTTTTTTCTTAATTAGATTGTTACCAAAGTTCATTTGACCAGTCTTTAAATCTCAAGAGTAAACATACATAAGTGGAAATATGCATAAATGAAGGAGTATTCTTGTAATTGTCAATAAAAAAATGCATAGATTGCCAAAATGTATGATTTGAAATAATGGTAGATTGTGGATTCCTTAGCAGATTGATAAATCAAGTGCTTTGTCACATGTATCCTTCATTACAATAAAAATATCAGTTCCCTACATTTTGTCAGCCTTGGCTATAGACAGCAAATGGAGTCATTTCTTAAATTTTGAAAGTTGCCTGTGTATTTGACCTTCTATGTGAATGACATGTCTGTGGTCTGCTTTGGATATGGGTGATATGGGCATCTGTACTGTGCAGTGTTACAGCACAGGCTAAGCTTTTTTTTTTGGTCAAGCTCAAGACGTAGACTTCAGTGTCTGAGGGCATTCTTATTTTTGAACACTGAATTCAACATTTGTAAGCATTCTGGTTTTTGAATCATAGAAATGTTTGATCTGCAGTACTTGACATTAGATTGCTTTTAGGAAGCGAAATTGACTCAAACTTCAGTCATTTCTAATAATAGTAAGAGCCTATTATAGTTTATGAAGTGCTTTCATAGCTCTTACTTTGTTTTATCCTTATAATCCTGTGGAGTAGAGAGTGCAGGTCTCATTACCCCCTCTTTAATGTGAGAGCATTGATTTGTGCTTGTAATATTAGCTTTACTTGGGCATTAGAATGACCAGTATTTTAATATGGGCATTTCTGTTTAGTCTTCAGACTTGAAGATAATTCATTTGAAATAATCTTATAAGATCATATCATATGACTTCTTGTACATCTTTTAAATAACATGAAGAGTTTTCAAGTAGTTCTGATTTTTATTATGATCAGTGATTTTTTAAATAGGAATATTACAGATAAGTTTTGCTATCTAGCACTGTTTCAAAGAATAGCTATAAATGAGCTCCTTGATCTCCCTCAATAATAAAAATTTAGACTAGTAATTGGAATAGTGCTATTAAAATTCAGACATAGTATCACTTTACTTTGAAATGCACCTAAGTTGAGAAATTTTGATGCAAATTTGAAATTGCCTTTGAATCACTGAGTGCCAGATTAAACATAGCACTTTTACCCACCAGTTCTAAAGGGCTATCTGTAAATTGAAAGCACAAATGTTGAAGGCAGTAAAACATTCTAGAATGTGCCAGTTGGCCCTTTCATTGCCAAAGATGTAAAGTTTCTGGAAAGCAGGAAGACATTAAAAAACAAAAACAGAACTCAACACCTTTTAAAGTGATGGATATGATGTCAAACAAGGTGCTCATTGGACTCTACTCCATTTCCTTTCCTCTGCAAGCTGCTCTGTCCGTCTGCCTCCAGCCACCTGACAGTCCCTGTCATTGCTGGTGAGAGGTGGTGTGTATGGCTGATGTGATGGGGGAAGGAAGGGATAAGAGAGGAAAACTACTGTTTTGTCTTCTTCATAGCTGTAAATTATTTTCTTGAGAAACACAATTGCAGAATTTGTTCATAAAAATATCATGCTTGGTTGATTTAGAGAAATAAAAGGTCAGGAAGAACTAAAGAAATATTTCAAGTGAAACTTTCATCTTTGGATATTTTCAGGAAGAGTCGGATAATTTCCCTCAATTCGTGGGATGGCTATTGTCCACTTTTGCACATGTTCTGCCTCCTGTCTGAGGCATTCACAGCTGGCTTTGGATTTCTGTGTCTCCTAAAGCTTCTGTGAATCTGAAAAGTCATTTCTGAAACTGTGGTCTGCGGCTGGGAGCAGTGGCTCACGCCTGTAATCCTAGCACTTTGGGAGGCTGAGACAGGCGGATTGCTTGAGCCCAGGAGTTGGAGACCAGCCTGGCCAACATAGTGAGACTATGTCTCTATTTCATAAAAACAAAGAAAAGAAAAATAAAATTATGGTCCATGGAGCATACATTAATGAAAAATAATTGTTAAAATTAGGAAAAATGTCCTTGGTCAAATCTGTTTGGGGTGAACTGCATATGTGCATCTCTCCCATCTCTCCCCAGCCAGTAGAATCTCAATGTTCATTAGCTAATGATTAAAAGCTCTTGGTCTTCTGCTGTTAAAATTAAATCTGCCATTACATCTCCCAGATTTCCTAGATTAAGAACAAATTTTGGACTCTGTGGAACATAAGTTGGGGAAATGTTGGTATATTAGCTGTCTGTTGCTGTGTAAAAAATTACTGCAAAATAAGCTGCTTAAAATAGCACTGGTTTATTATCTCAGTTTCTGTGTGGTAAGAGTCTGGGTATGGCTTAGCTGGGTGCCTCTGCCTCCAGGTCTCCCTTCAGTCTGCACAGTCAGCCAGGCCTTCTCTTGTTTCATCTGAGTGCTCCACTGGGAAAGGATCTACTTCTGAGCTCACATGGCTGTTGGCAACATTCTGTTTTTTGAATCTCTTGGACTGAGAGCCTCTCACAGACACTCAAGGGAAGAATATTCCACAACAAAGTGAATATGAGTAGGCAAGGGAGTCATGGGAACCACCTTAGCGTTTGCCAACCATTGTTGGTATCAAAAGTACTGTCCAATTATGTCGTGGTGATTAAACTATGTGATACGGTTTTCCATAAAGAATAACAGTTGGCTGGGCATGATGGCTCATGTCTGTAATCCCAGCACTTTGGGAGACTAAGGCAGGCAGATCCCTTGAGCTCAAGAGTTCAAGACCAGCCTGGGAAACATGGTGAAACCCCAACTCTACAAAAAATACAAAAAATACAAAAAATTAGCCAGGATTGCCTGAGCCCAGGAGGTCGAGACTGCAGTGAGCCATGATCTCGCTACTGCATGCCAGCCCAGGTGACAGAGTGAAACCCTGTCTCAAAAAAAAAAAAAAAAAAAAAAGTTAACTTAGCATGTAGTGCATGTCAACAGCTACCTTAGGGTGTAAAGATTTATAAACGGTATTGATAATGATGATGATTAATGATAGTACGTGGTGATGATAAGCAAGCCTTATTGGTTGTTGCTCATGTGAGACACTGGGGTAAGCACTTTGCCTGTAGTATCTTTTCAAATCTTCACATAGTCTCCTTTTCTATATAACAGGTTGAGAAGTTACGTAAACAGAGGGCTGTAGATTGTTTTCAAACAGCTCACTGAGAAAATAGACAATTTATATCACTAATTATATTGTATGACAAGTAACTTCTTTATATAGAATGGGAGACCAGAAAAGGACACTGCACTTTTTGCTTGGGGGATTTAGAGAGGAAGACCTAAAGAATTATTTTCAAGGTCCGAATGGGATTTCATGAAGTTTTAAGACAAGGACAGAGACAGGGCTCAGTATAAGTAAAGGTAGGTAAGGTTTATGTAATGGTAATATTTCATAATCCTCCACTGGTAACATTCCAGAAGACAGAGCTTTTGCTGTGTAGCCATGAGCAGAGATGTTGATGTTCATGTGGACAGCAAAGCTGGAGGGTAGATTGTCAACAAGGTGGTAGCAACAGTAACAGATGGCAATTATTTGGTTATATTTTTTATTATTTATTTCTTCCCAGCCTCTTTCCAAAATGGGTCTGAAGCAGCTGCTGATCTGACGCTCCACTCGCTTTATTCTTGTTTAGCCTGCAGGCTGTGCTAGGCAGACTTGTTTCCATCCAGCACATGCTTTCACTCCAGTTGCAGTCTCCAAGCTCCACCCTTCATCTTGTGCCCCTGGAAAGGCAGTGCCCAGGAGGCCTTGGGGCGTGAGAGCAGTGGCACAAGAGGGTTTCAGCATGTGTTTCTCTGGCCTCCTATCAGCTGGAACCTGCTGCCAGTCAGGCGGGACTTAGGCCAGGACCAGTCCCTGCCCAGATATGCCCCTGGGACTATGGCAGAGCCCTCAGCCAGGTGCCAGCAATGTACAGTTTGCCACGTACAGGGCCAGTTGACAGATCAAAGGAGGCCAGGCTGAGTGAATAAGTCCTGGTCCCAGTTACCAGTCCTCTGGGATAGAAGGAGAGTGATAGCCAAGGCTCACAGCAAAGACTGGGGCTGAAAAAATAGGAAACTTGTGTCTTTTCTGGAAGTCCTTCCATTGAGCAGAGATGGCAGCAAAAAGGCAGGCTCCTTTTGCGTGAACTTTAGTTTAAAAAGCATGGTATCAAGGAATTGGAAGTCCAGTATTTCTTCTAACTCTGTCACCAGTTAGCTTTTTTATTTTGGACAAGTCACTTAAATGGGCAGTTGTGTTTTCTGTAAATTAAAAAAATAAGAATGGATTCAGTGATCTGTTTTAGCTTTAAGTAATGGTTTTAATATTTTTCAATGCTCCTTAAAAACTATTATTTTAGGCAAGTTATTCCATTCCCTACCAGATACAGATGTAGATATATAGATACATACACCAAATTTGTGGTTGTTTGTTTAAAAATACTTTTGCTAACTTCAAAGTAAACTGCTTGGTTCATGAAAAATTGAAGAAATTCAACAAATATAGAATTATTCGGACTGCCAGCCTTATATGGAATGGAGATTTTATTGTCGTTCTTCATGTATTGTCTTGTCTATTTTGTAATGCTATCACAGGATAGTACAGACTAGGTAATTTATAAGGGATAGAAATTTATTTCCTCAATCCCCTGGAAGCTGACATGTCCAAGAGCAAGAGGCCATCATCTGGTGAAGGCCTTCTTACTGTGTCATCCAAGGGCAGCAGGTAGAAGGACAAGAGTGGGCAAGAAAGAGAGACAAAAGAGGCCCAAACTCACTTTTTTATATGGAACCCACTCCCAAGATAATGAACCAACTCCTGCCATAATGCCATTAATCCATTCATGAGGGCAGAGTTCTCATAACCTGATCAGATTTTAAATGTCTCTCTTCTTAATACTACTAAAATGACAAGTAAATTTCAACATGAATTTGAGAGGTGATAAACATTCAGACCATAACAGTCATCATTCCAGTGACTGAAACTAGGTAATTAGAGAAAGGAATGGCAAATTTTAATGCTTTCAGAAAGTGTTATTTTTAAAAGTAAATTCAAGGCAAATTTTTAAATATATCTTTACATTATACAAAAGGGGAATGCACAGTTATTTTCAAGATGTATTCATTGTTAAAACATTGGGAATAAGATATTACCAAAGAGAACTCTTGAAACATTTGCTTATTATCTTATGATTACAG
The DNA here is from genome assembly GCF_028885655.2 of Pongo abelii. Classification (NCBI taxonomy): domain Eukaryota; kingdom Metazoa; phylum Chordata; class Mammalia; order Primates; family Hominidae; genus Pongo; species Pongo abelii. The sequence goes on along the minus strand of NC_071991.2, from coordinate 85,401,313 downwards.
TAGCTATAAATTCCTTAATTGCATGTATACCTATCTTTACATAATGGGCAATTATACCAATGATAACATGCATTCTGATTTTTTTCCACTAATGTATCTATTAGTAAGATTTTTCATGTATTTGCTTTTACAATTATAAGTCATATATGTGCCTTGTTTTAAAATAGACGTCACAGCAGATAGTCATAAAGAAGAACATAGGCTGGCCGTGGTGCCTCTCAACTGTAATCCCAGTGCTTTGGGAGGCTGAGGTGGGAGGATCGCTTGACTTCAGGAGTTTAGGATCAACCTGGACAACATAGTGAGACCCTGTTTCTACAAAAATTAAAAATTAACCACATGTGGCGACATGCAGCTGAGTCCCAGCTACTCAGCAGGCTGAAGCAGGAGGATCAATAGAGGGAGGTTGAGGCTGCAGTGAGTCATGATTTTGCCACTGCACTCCAGCATGGGCGACAGAGCGAGACCCTGTCTTAAAAAAAAAAAAAAGAAGAAGAAGAAGAAAATAAACATTGCTATCTTTTTTCTCTAAAATTGGCCATGTTAACATATTTTTCACCCTTTTCTGTGTACTTACATAACAATATATTTTTCTTTTTTAAAAGAAGTTGTTTTATTTTTTTAACAATACATAAATTGCATTTTAAGGCCATGTGATTTTATTTGTTAAATTTTTCAGCAGGCAATTACCATTTTATTCATTGTCCCAAATGAAGTTCATAGAAAAGTGGAGATTTATGTGAGATACCAGAAATGCAGTAGAAAACAGACAAATGTTTTTCCATGAAATGGTCACAAATTTTATATCGAAATCTAGTAACATCGTATTCCAACATGAATCAGTCCTTTGCTTCCTTTTACCTCAAAATATTCATAAAATGTACTACTAAGATTTTTACTGCAGAGAAAACTTTTGTGTAGAAAACTGAGTGGTCTCCTATAGCTTTTTATCTCTTTTTTCCTTCGAACTCACTGTGGTTATGAGATTCTGTTAGTAGACAATGGGTTTGTTCAGCCTTGCTAAATATAATTATTTTAATTTTTGATATGTATCTAAAGCTGAATAATTCCTTAAACCTTTTGATTCTGAAACCTCAGCTTGGTGCCCTCAGGAAGAGAATACTGTCCATCACAAAATAATTAACTGCTCCCTGATCTACCACTTACTTCTTGGTACACGAATGCATATGCACGCTGTGTCTGGCATCTAAATTAAAATATTTTAGGCCAGGAATGGTGGCTCACACCTGTGTTCCTAAAACTTTGCGAAGCCAACAAAGGAGGATAACTTGAGGCCAAGAGTTTGAGACTAACCTGGGCAATGTAGTGATACTCTATCTCTACAATTTTTTTTTTAAATTAGATGGGCATGGTGGTGCACACCTGTAGTCCTAGCTATTTTGGAGGCTAAGGCAGGAGGATCACTTAAGCCCAGGATTTCAAGGCTTCAGTGAGGTATGATCGTACCACAGCACTCTAGCCTGGATGACAGAGTAAGACCTTGCCTCTTAAAAAATAAATCAAATAAATAAATAAGCAAACACATAAAGAAATAATTCAAAGTATAGGACACTGTAAATAATATTTAAGAATAAGTTCTCAAATTCTACATTGTTGTATATTGTATAATATATATGGTAAACTGTAGAAACATTCCTGTCAGGAATCACATAGCTCAAATCATTAGCTGATTTTCATTTTCTTCTTCTTTTGTTTTGATATTTTTATTATCCAACTATAAAAATGAGGTGAACTTATCTTCAAATGTTTTCATTTTTATTGCATTATATTTTACATAAAATCAAATTTCCAGTTACAATCTGATGAATTTGGTAAATGTATGTAGTGTGAAAACCACCTCCACAATCAAGTTGTAGAACACTTTCATCATCTCAGAAAGTATCCTGGTTTCCTATAGCAGTCAAGTAAACATTTTATTTCTTACTATTACTTTTTTCACACCTTAGTCAATCTGGAATAGTAGGATTTCAAATAATAAAATGCTGCATAGAAAACAAAATTTCTATCTTAGGAGATATTCTAGACCAGAGGTTGGTAAACTTTTTCTGTGAAGGGCTAGATAATAAATATTTTTGCCCATGAAGTCTCTGTTGCAACTACACAAAATCTGTTGTTTCAATGAAAAATCAGCCACAGACACCATCTCAACAAATGGATGTGGCTGGATTTGGTTCCTGGAGCATAATTTGCCAACCGCTGTTCTAGACCTTTGCAGTTCAGTTGTTCTTACTAATAACCAATGAGCTGGTAATAAAGCATTTGGTTCAGTGAGATTTTCAAAGGAAAAATAGATAATGAAATAATTTGTAATATTATAATTTGGTATATACTCATCTTTAAAGTTATTATTTCTGAAAGTATCCAATATATGATACTCTAAACACCTACAAAGCATAGCTAGAGTAAGTTCATGTTACACAATTTTTATAGTAGTTGCAAAGGGATCATGAAAGAATAGTTTGGAATTTTTATGTGTATTGCAATTTGTATTAAAGCGCAAATTGTAGATCCTAAATCATACCACTAACTGATAAAATGTTTACAAATTGTTGACTTCTGTCAGCCTGTATTTTCTTTTCATGTAATATTGCTAAATACAGATTTGTTTTTCCTGTACTAAACGGCAATCCTTTCTTAAATGAATAATCCATCTTTGTTTTGTGAGTCTTTCAAAACCATCTGAACAACTCCACTAAACCCTGTAGGTTTGAGAGCTTGTGGAATAAGAATGTCATCCATTGGGCTAATTGAGCACATGGACAGACTAGGCTTTTACATGGTGGAATGCTACCTTCTGAACACGTGGCCTTTCTCATAGGCATCTCTTCCCTCCTTAAAAGTCCAACTTGCTAATGTTATATTGTTTTTATTAAACTTTTGGGGGGTTAAAACCTAGTAATCTAGTAAAAACTCAACCCAAATTTATTACTTCACACATTGCCAGCAAATGACCTCATCATAGGAACTACATGAAATCAGTAATTTTTTTTTAAATGAGTCATTTGTGACTTTATGATAATAATAGTGCAACAATGAATGCTAATGTAAGAAAACTATTTTTAGAAAAGGTGTTCTGTTAAATGGCTTATCTTTTGACTTAAAAGTTAGTAATGTGTGAAGTTGCCAATAGTTGAAACAAAACAAGGTTTACAGAAAATAATTGATATTATAAAGGATATCTTTTAAAAATTCCATGTGTGTTTGCTTTGATTTTGAACACTAATTCCCTTGAAATTTGTTTTGAGACATGTATACTGTATTTGTTTACAACATTTGATGCATTGTCATCTTTAAAGTTATATAATAGATTGAGAGTAATTTTGTGCCCATGATTTATTGTTTCGAACTTTGGTATTTTAACATATAATCATAATTTCCAAGATTAAATCAGTCCACATGTACTAAATTTTACTTCTATACTTATATTTCAAATATGGTTTCCCCTTTCTGCTCCTTTAACAAAATATTTAATGAAGGAAACAGGAATATCAATACAAGAGTGGATAGCGAAATAGCACTATGATTCTGTAACTCAAATTTGTTTTGAAGAGGATTTCTAAATTTCAGGTGCCTTCAGCCGTACTGTAAGATTTCAAATAAAGCTTTATTGGAGAAGATAAAAGTATTAAGGAGAAGTTATTTGGACTGACAAGATGGGAATATTTAAAGTGTACATAACAGATTCTGAAAAACTAGGACATGAGCTTCAGATGTTAGATTTCTGTCTGTAATTCTTAAAGGCTAAGACATTTGTCTAGTATAGCACAAGATAAGTTTGAGTTTCATTGCTGCCAGCTCTTTAAAAACCATGGCAGTCTTCTGTGAACACTCTTGGTCCTAAAAAATGCAGCATGTGTAATGTTTACTGACAAGTGAGGATACATAGATTGTCGGGTTGCGGACACTAACTTCAAACTTATCAAAATCTATCCAACTGTATTCTTGCATTCATTTGTATTGGTTATTAGTACAGTCTTCTTGGATGTAGAAATGCAACATTCATTGCATTCATTTTATGAATTATATAATTATGTTTTAAAAGTCCTAGATGCTTGGCCAGTTTTGAAACTTTCATCATCTTGTAGAAATCTATTACAGGATTTATTCTGCAAGCAAGTTTCCCTTTAAGGAAGATTTTATTTTTTAACTTCTAAATTGTTTGATGATTCAGATTGTTCATGCAAGCCTATCCCAGGTTTTAGTAGCTAAATGAGCTATTATGCAGACAAGCCTGAGCTTTGAAAGGCAACTTGGTTGTACTAGTGAGAATATTTAAATAGTAGTTTATTTCTGCTTGTTCCACCCAGTCTTCAACTCACTCCTGCCAGCCACCAGTTTTCCTGCCATGCCATGAAAGTCTGTCATTTACAACCGATGACTATTTTAGGAACCGAACCATAATGAAATAAGGCTGGAGTCTTGGGGCATGTAGGGAGCTGAGACTGCCCAGGGCTGTATGAGGACTTATTAGATCCTTTTTCTTTCTGTCTTTAAAAACATTTTTTTTTCTATAGGTAACATGTGCACCCTGTCATAGACATTGCAAAGAGTACAAAATGGGAGTTTAGTGACAGTTAAATTTTCTTCTCTCCTGTTTGCTTGTTCCTTTCCCCACAGGCAGTTGCCTTCACCAGTTTCTTATGCATCTTTCCAGAGATCCAATATGCAAATGGAATCACATATTTTTTACACAAATAATACCTAATGTGCCCCACAAATAATACCTAATATACTGTTATTTATTTTGCCTTTTCCATTAACAATATATTATAGTTGGTTCCATATTAGTACATAGCGATTTATTGGCCTTATTGGCTGCATTTTGTATCTGTACTGTAATTCCAGTTCTTTCCTGGAGTTTGAAGTTATTTTTAGTCATTTGCTACAAACAATGTCATAATGAATCTCCATGCCCATAAGTCTTTGTATGTGTAAATATACAATAAGGCTGGGTGCAGTGGCTCATGCCTGTAATCCCAGCACTTTGGGAGGCTGAGGCAGGTGGATCACTTGAGTCCAGGAATTCTAGACTAGCCTGGACAACATGGCGAAAATCTGTCTCTACAAAAAATATAAAAATCAGCCAGGTGTGGTAGCTTGTGCCTGTAGTCTCAGCTACTTAGGGGGCTGAGGTGGGAGGGTTGCTTGAGCCTGGGAGGTTGAGGCTGCAGTGAGCTGTGATTGTGCCACGGCCCTCCAGGCTGGGTGACAGAACCAGACCTTGTCTCAAAAAAAAGTGTATATCTATCTGTATCTGTATCTATATTGATATAGATATATGTATTTCTATAAATCTATCTATCTGTCTATCTATCTATCTATCTGTCTGTCTATCTATCTATCTATCTGTGATAAACACTTAGAATAAAGTTGCCATTGGTCACTCTCTGAAACTTCTGAAAAATAACCAATGGCTTCCAAGTTCAGGTCAACCAGTTAACTCAATGAACACATTACTCACGTATTGATCCTGGGGGCTTTCAACAATCAGACATGGCCTCTGCCTTAAATAGGTTAGGGCCACTTTCATGTGATGGTGATGCTTCAAGACAAAGTGCTGGGTGACAAATCAGAGGTGCTGTTGAATCTTGAGAAAGTCCACAACAGGGAGAAATAACTTGTAACTTCAGTAATCAAGGAAAAATTAGAGGATGGGTTGAGGTTAGAATTAGATATGGGAAGTGGAAGAGAAGGGCATGTGGGGAGGGTGCCTGGAAGCATGGATGCACCAAAGTACATGAAGGACATACTGCATTCTATCACATGGACCTCCTCACCATACCTGTGACATGCCAGGCCCACCCTGTCTCAAAACGTGAGCATCTGCTATACCCACTGCCTGAATCACTTCCCCTAGATTTCTTTATGGCTTGCTCTCTTCCCAGGACATTGGGGCTCCTCAGCATGGGCCCTGGTTATTTGTTTAGTTTGTTTGTCTGTTTGTTTTTAGAGATAGGGTCCTGCAGGAGAGCAAGACAGGGTAAAGAGCAGTGGTGCAATCATAGCTCACTGCAGCCTTATATTCCTGGGTTCAAGTGATCCTCCTGCCTCTTGAGTAGCTGGATCTACAGGTGCACACCGCCAAACCCGGCTATTTTTTTTTTTAATTTTTTGTAGACATGACATCTTGCTATGTTGCCCAGGCTGGACTCAAACCCTTGGGGGCCAGCAATCTTCCTGACTTAGCCTCCCAGGTAGCTGAGAATACAGGTGCATGCCACTGCACCCAGCATGGGCCCTGCGAGTTTGCACCAGTGCATCAGGTGTTGTTCTGTTGTGTCTGAAGCAGGTGCCTCGTGTTCTTGTACCTTGCTATTCCTTTTCATGCCACCATAAAAGTGCCTGTAATGTTGACCCTTAGGGCACATCCTGGCTCCTCCCTGGTGTCTTCCACTGCAATGGCTATTCTGGCTTCCTTTGCCATCTGCACAAGGGCAAAGCTGACCCTTTTCTTAGTCAGCCATAAGGCAGCTGATATCTGGCTGTTATTTCCAACAAGATTTTATGAAGGCGGGACATTTGGGGATGGGCAGGGCAGAGCAGAGGTATCACACACTTCTCTTCAAAGTGCTCTGCTCAGAGCTTAGAGGATCAGTCTCAGTGTGGGGGAAAGGGATCCCTTATCTTTATTTCCTGTGCATCTCTCTCTGACTAGGGCCGGATTCTCTATTTCCCTAGTGATTACACCCTAGGGTTGCTATCTGGAATTCAGGCCCTACAACCCCAAGGCTTGGGAAGGAATGTTCTCTCCCTATGAGAATCTAAGGTGCCTGGGAAGTCTCATCTTAGATCTTGGAGTCCACCTTCCATCCCCCAGCCACAGGACTGGGGACTCTGCCCTCCAGCCCCAGTAGACAGTCATAGCACATAACGTTTATACAAGATAGAGCTCTGGGTGACAAATCAGAGGCACAGTTGAATCTTGAGAATTTTCACAAGAAGAAGAAATGAGTGAAATTTCACAATAAGGAGAAATGACTTGTGGCTTCAGGGGTTAAGGATCTGATCACAACCAACAGTACAATATTAGTAATCCTTGTGAGATTTAGACTTAAATGTTACTGCAGGTTGGGCTTTATTGGTCCATTCCTTTGGAGGGTGAAGAATAGCTTTCAGCACACACCCTTTCTTCAGTTCTCTGAGTTCCTGAAAACTGCTGATCAAGAATAGGGGGAAGCTTCATTGTGCAGTCTCTATGTTCCCTGAGTCAGTAAACATCTTCCTCAAAGAAGCCACAGAGCCTCAGAAACGTGGCTCTGCTAAAACATGCACCCGGCTTACATTAAACCCTTTCTTCTTTTTGAAACATCAAGATGCAGGTTAATTTCACTGCTTGCCCCAGAACAGTGGGTAGGGACTTGCTTTATATTTATGTAACAGAATTTGCCATTAAGTTGATTTTTCCAAGAATAAAGAAACAGCCTCAAATGTAAATTCAGGTCTCTTCCTTCAGTAAAGCTGAACAGCTGGAAGCTTTAAAATGAGTATTTTTATACTTCTGCCTGTCAAGGTTTTTTTTAAAAAAAAACTGTCGAGTCTGGACATACCTATTTCTATGGCTCAAGTTAACTCGTTGAGAGGCAGCTAAAGTGTCGTGCTGAATCAGAGAAGCCTGATATTTCTATGGTTGAGCTCTAAGCTGGCTTAACACATCTAAGTATAATAATTCATAGCCTGGAATCCTAGTAAGCAAAGGAAGAATTAATCCCCTTTCCAAGTGTGTTTTACACAGACTTAGTCTTGTCTAAATTGTACATTTTACAGAAGACCCAGTGCTACATAGAGATGGAGAAGAGGTGGGGAGTGGTGGTAAAAAATTGAGACAATCATAAGAAATGATCCTTGCTCTTAGGGAGTATATTTTGTATAGCTAGAGAGGTAAACAGAGATCAAAATATAAATAATAACAGATTTATATACTGTCTGCCAAGTGAACTGAATAGAGATTGAGATATAATATAAAAGTTTAGAGGAGAGATTAATTCTTGAGATTTTATCTAAAATTTAAATATCATATTAGATAAAATTTGAGAAAAATTTATTAGTCAGGAAAGTAGTTCCCTTACTTGTATTTAAGGGCTAGTAGCTTGTATATTAATAGCCTTATGGCATAAATAAGAATATTAATAGCCTTATTAATAGACTTGTATTTTTATTTACAATATTCATGTGCATCATAAACAGATTAAAGTATTTTATGTCTGTTTTGGGGTTACTTCTTACCCCCTAAAGGGGATCTTGAGCTTTAACATGATTCAACTTTACTCATATTAAGTTCTTTAACGTTTTGAAATCCAAGGATAGGTTTTCTATTGAAGTCTCAAGGTGAAAACAGAGATGTTCTGGATGAGTTGGGGTGGGTCCTGGTATAGTTTGAGTGTTTCCCCCAGAATATGTTTTGGAAATTTGGTCCCTAGTGCGGCAGTGTTGGGAGGTGGGACCTTTAAGGGGTGATTAGGTTGTTAAGAGGAATTAATGCTGCTCTTGCAGGACTGGGTTAATCCTCACAGGAGTGAGTGAGTTCTTGCTCTCAGGGAACTGGATTAGTTACCAAGAGAGTGGATTGTTATAAACTGAGTTTTTGCCCGTCATGTTTTGCCCTTTTGTACGTGCACACTTCATCCTTCCACTTCTCTACAACATAATGACACAATGCCAAACTCTATCCAGATGCCAACCAGATGCAGCTGCCTGATCTTGGACTTCCAAGCCTCCATAACCATCAGCCAAAGTAAACTTTTTTTCTTTATAAATGACTAACTTTCAAGTATTCTTTGATAGCAACAAAAAATGGACTAAGACAGGTCCATCCCTGTAGGCTGGGATGACACACAAGTGCGATCTGCCAAAGGAACCTCTGCTTCAGAGGTTCATACTAGGTGGTTGTTCTTGCTAGATATGTCAGTTTATCAGTAGACTTACTGCAGGCCAGACGTCATGCCAGGGACTGGAGATACAAAGGCAGGTGAAATGTGGCCATGGCCGGGTGCAGTGGCCCACGCCTGTAATCCCAGCACTTTGGGAAGCCGAGGTGGGAGGATCACTTGAGCCCAGGAGTTTGAGACCAACCTGTGCAACATGGCAAGATTCTGTCTCTACAAAAAATTTAAAAATTAGCTCGACATAGTGGTGCACGCCTGTAGCCCTAGCTACTTGGAGGCTGAGCTAAGAGGACCTCTTGAGCCCAGGAGTGTGAGGCTGCAGTGAGCTGTGATTGTGCCACACCACTCCAGCGTGGGTGACAGAGTAAGATCCTTTCTCAAAAAGGTTAAAAAATGTGGCCTTATTTTGGGAAAATTGGTCTGCCCCACCTGTGTGGGGCAGGTGGCAGCTGTCATGTAAATGAAAGACTTTGCTATGTTTATCTGTTAAGTGCAGTGCTGAGGTAAATCAGAGAACAGAGGAACGTTCATTACCTGGACCAGGAAGGGGAGGGCAAGTCAGGGAAGCTTCTGGAGGCCTTGGCCCTGAGTATAATTTTGAAGGATATGTAGGAGTCATCTGCTGAATAAGTATTAATAATTACAGGATATGAGACCATGTTGTGCCAATGAACTGACATAAGAAAAAAAATAATTAGTGGTAATTTGATTGGCTGCTAACAGTTGGCTAGAACATAGAAAGGGATGGGAAGAAACAAGGTAGTCACATGTTCTTTTATTCCTTGGAATTTGTACTTCAGGATAAAGCCCAGAGGATCTATTAAGATTTTTAGCAGAGAACTGGTTTAATCAGATGATGTTTTAGTTTATGGTAATAGCCAGTATGAATTAAGGGTTACTCTAGGCCAACTGTATGATTAAGCATTTTTCATGCATTATCTCATCTAATTCACACAAATACCTTTCGAGTTAGGTGTGGCTGTTGTATCAGGATTCTAGAAGGAAACAAAGGGCAACACATATGGGGCAATTGAGGGGTGTTCGACGAAGGGACTGTTTGTGAAACTCTGGGCAGGGTTAAGTATGTGGAACCCTTTCAGGCTAGCGATAGTGTGGAAAATTTCACTACTCCTCCTGGGAGAATTTAGAGAAATTGGTTCTGGAACTGCCTGAGCAAGAGCTGTAGCCTTCCAAGGAATAACTTAGGCAATACCATTTCCTTGTCCAGCTGGGAAGAAGCCAGGAGAACAAATATACTGAGCTCACTTTTCTCCTTCCTTATGATCATTTGGTCAGTTTGCTGCCCATTGGCCAAACCCAACTTGAGGCCAGGGGACAAGTACTTTGTAATTACACGCTCATTAAGAACAGCCTGTGGGGAGCAAAGAACAGGGTGAAGGAGAGTAAAGAATGCATCAGAAGAGGCAAATTCAGAATATCTAGCAGAGTTTCACTACATGTATTTCACAGACAAAGCCACTGAAGCTCAGCCCCAAATCACACATCTTGTAAGTGGCGGTCATAGCTGACCCCAAAGAGGAAGCTCTTACATACTATATGAAACCGTCTTTTCATCAGAATATGGAAGAGGAATAGGAAGGGCAAACTTTGCAGCTAGGAGACCAGTTAATAGGTTCAAGACCCAGAAGTGTTTAAGTCTGAGGGCTTGATGTGGCAGCAGCAGTAGGGAAAAAGAAGGGAATGGATTAGAAACAGTGGAGGCAGAATGGACAGAACTTTGGGCCTCAATTTATTTTCTGTTTAAAAATAAATAAGAATATTACAGAAGATACAGACTGTCTTAGATCCTTGCCTGAATGAAAGCTCTGTGATAATTCTTCTCTGTAGTGATTATGATATGTATTTATTTCATGGAATTAATGTATTTTTGAAAATGTTCCCCAAATGCTTCTTTTGGAGATTCAAAGTTGTGACGCTTATTTATTACATTAGCAATGCCCAACTCCAATTTTGAGATAACCAAGATTGTCACCAGGTGTCACAAAGTGTCTTTAAAATTATCAGAATAAAGATGTGCATGTCTTTTAATAGGCCTCTCCTCAAATAGAATGATGAGAGAAAAGAAAATACTAAAAGCATAGTGAAAATAATTCAGAAAACCTGGGCAGCAGCCATAAAATGTAAAAGTATTACATTAATTCAGTATGACCCAAAGCTTTTTTTTCTTGAATTTGCTCAATAATCGCCTCATTAATTTGCACTGATTCATAAGGGCATTTATTACTGAAGAAACATAAAAACCTCTTAGTTCATGTTTGAAAGTAGTTGCCTATTTTTATATCATGGAATGTTTTAAAAATTCACTTCAGTCCAGGCATTTCAGAAGAGCCTTTTCTTTCAGTGTTATTTATTACATGCCCTTTAGATTGGCTTTGACCACACCCCAGTTTGAGGTTTCCGAAAACAAAAAACAAAAAAAAAAAACTGTCCTCAGGATCCTGTAAGATAAATAGGCCATTCCCTTTTCATGGTCCCCCTCTCCCAGCAGTTTCCATTTCCCGCTGTTACCCTGCAAGCCATCACAGCCTTCTAGCTTACTGCTTCATTTATGTGTCTACTGCCTTCCACCCTTTCCATTTTAAAACAAAACAAACCAACAAACAAAGCAGATAAGAGTTGTTCTCATTTCAGCAACCAGACCCTAGCTTGAAGTTTCCTGAGCTTTTCTCTGCAGTATTTCCTTACCAATTTTCTCTTTTCTTCACAGGCTTTTTGTCTGATTATCTGGAGGCTCTCTAGACAGCATCAGTCATTCTCTCTAATGTACTCATGTTTTTGGAACCTTTTTCCAGAACAACCAGCCTGTGTTTTCAGTTCACTTCCCATTCCTGTCTTCGCGGCCATCCATCCCACAACCGTATCCCTTTCAGTCTCCCTCACCAGGCTAGCCAGTCACCGTTCTGGACTTTGGACCTGCTGATCTAGGCTACCATCCAATGTGAGCCCCACACTTGCCAGGCAACCTGTTCCCAAGTTCCCAGTCTTCTTGGGGAGGCAGTAGCACTACCTGCATTTTCCCAGCCACTTACTACAGTATGACCTGGGGTAAATTAGTTTCTCTAGGCATTAGTTTTCTTTCTGTTATATTGGGATACGAATAATCTTACAACACTCTAAGTTGTGTAACCATTAAATGATACAATACATTTAAAACCACTAGAGTACCTAACGGATTATAACTGCTCGATAAATTATCTTGTGCTTTGCCTCTGTATAATGAGCACTGTACATCCACTGATTTTCATGATTTTCTATTATCTATAATAAGACCAGGTAAGGATATTGCCTCCTCCTACTACTTAAAAAAGAAAGAAAGAAAGAAAAAGAACTCTAGGTGGTTTAGGAAGGAAATGGGAAGAGTTTTCTCATAAGCCTTCCATACAAACACTCATATTAATTTTTTCTTTTAAAAACTAAAGAAATTAATACACTAACAAGAGCATATGTTGTCATTTTAAATATGTATGTATAATAAATTTTATCTTTATAGATTGACTTCTTTCCTATCAAGTGCAAAGTATTTCTCTGGCATAAATCACAGTTAGTCTTACCTTACTTGACATAATTATGGTTGTAATTATTTCAATAAATATTTTCTCTTTAACACATATAGATGCATACTTGTATAATGTTTTGAGTATATATTAATATATGTTTACAAACAAATGCCTTAAAAGTTCTGAATATTATGCCTTGACTTAAAACAGATTCTTATGATGAATTAATGGGTTTTAACTTTAATTTTTGAAAATTGGTAATAAATCAGCATGGTTATGGAAATTCATCAAAATTGCTGATTTAGTCAGGTTTTGAAATTCATTTTTTATATTGTGTTGTCATCTAGCATTGGAATAATAACTACAAGTTTCATTAACTGAGAAGCAGAAACTAGAAAATGAGATGTAAACCAGTGAACTGTGAAAATGACGATATATTCACATATACTCTATTGAAAATGATTTTGCATTCTCTGCTAATGCAGATGTGATGTGATGGGATTGTTGAGGTGGAATTATTTAAGGGGCTGTTTAAGAATTTAAGCATATATGATATTCATACATTGAATAAAGAAGATTTTAGTGAAAATTATTTTCTTAGAATCACTGAGCATTAGTACTTGAATGAATTAGTACTTAAAGTTAACCTAGTCTGTCCCAGGAGTCAGCAAACTTTTTCTTACAGGGCCAGGTACTAAATATCATGGCCTATGGGTCAGATGGTTTCTGTCAACTATTCAGCTCAGCTGTTTAGTGCAAAAGCATCTATAGGCAATACATGAGTGAATGGATGTAGCTGTCCACCAAAATTTAATTACAAAGACAGATGGCTGGCACTCAGGCCATAGTTTGCTGACCCCAGATCTCAGGCCCCTCATCATACACATAGTGAAACCAACACTAGAAAGCTTAGGTCACTTAATCAAGGAGAAATAACAAAATAACAAACCTAGATAGTGCCAGAACCACTACCAGGCATTTAGTTTTGCCATTATCACAAGTCTTCCAATATGCATGCTAATGCTCTAAGAACAAAAGCATGTTTCTCATATAGTATTTAGCCAAAGAATTCTAACTAGTTGGTTTTCCACATCTATTAATTTTACTTAAAGTTGTTATTTCCCAGAAAACCATATTGTTTTTATTTTCTATGCAAAAAGAGAAAAAATAGAAAAAAAATGAAATTCCTTTACTGTATGTGAAAGTTAATTATTTGAATATTTTCTGTCTTCTTTGGAATGCTTATATTAAAATATTATTTCTGTTATTTAAAAATTATATATATGTGTGTGTGTGTATAGTTTTTTTGTTGGTTTGTTTTGTTTTGTTTTGTTTTTTTTAGATGGAGTTTCACTATTGTGGCCCAGGCTGGAGTTCAGTGGTGCGATCTCGGCTCACTGCAACTGCACCTCCGGGGTTTAAGTGATTCTCTGTCTCAGCTTCCTGAGTAGCTGGGTTTACAGGCGCCCGCCACCACACTTGGCCAATGTTTTGTATTTTTAGTAGAGATGGGGTTTCATCATGTTGGTTAGGCTGGTCTTGACTTCCTAACCTCAGGTGATCCACCTGCCACGGCCTCCTAAAGTGCTGGGATTACAGGCATGAGCCACTGCACCCGGCCAAATGAAATATATTTTAAAAAAAATCTGTGCCGTTTAGGATATATATAAATTAGGCATAATTTATTGAACTTAAAAAATTCAGGGATAATTAAATAAAATCAAATATTACCTTAACATATTTCAGTGTCTTCTGGACTTAATTCCTTTTTATTTATGTTCAAAGAATACCCTTATTCAGTAGAAAGACTACTGAATAAATCTAAACATTTTTAAGGGATTTTGGTTTCTTATAAAAAGTAGCACTGTTGAAAGTCTGGACAGAAACCAAAGATGTTACATACAAAGGAAAGAAAAGGATATTTTAATTGTAATCTTGAAACTACTTTTCCACCTTAAACAACACCATAGGATGGCAAATGTATTTAAAAAACAAACAAACAAAAAAACATAGACCTGTCCTCAGAATGCCCACTTTTCTGGAAAGGATACACTTCCTATTAAGTCAAATAAGAGGGAGGGAGTTGGTGGGTACCCACATCTCATAGTGATTATATGAGTAGATTGGGCATTTAAGTCTTTTATTGTTATTGTTACTGTTATTTGCATTGAGGAATGTTCCAATTAAACAATAAAATTAATTTTTGTTTTTATTTTTGTTTTTTGAGACGGAGTTTTGCTCTGTTGCCCAGGCGTAATCTTGGCTCACTGCAACCTCCGCCTCCTGGGTTCAAGTGATTGTCGTGCCTCAGCCTCTCGAGTACCTGGGATTACAGGTGCATGCCACCATACCCAGTTGATTTTTTATTTTCAATAGAGACGTGGTTTCACCATGTTGGCCAGGCTGGTCTTGATCTCCTGCCTTCAGGTGACCCACCTGCCTTGGCTTCCCAAAGTGCAGGAATTACAGGTGTTAACCACTGCGCCTGGCCAACAATAAAAATAATTTTAATAAAGGTAGATCATTTATTGTCTATATTTTGAAGATAATATTGTGCCATGGTCAGACTTGCTAGTGTAATAATCCAGCAAGAGATGATATGAGGACCTAAGGAGGAGGAAGAAAAGAGGGAAAATTATAAAGTAAAATCCACTGGGTTTTGTGATTTCGTTAAGTGCAGGGAGACTAAACCAAAACAAGACTTCCAGCTTTGGTGAATGGATGGATGGTGATGTGTAGCAGTCAGTTGGAGATGCTAGAGGATGTAGTACTGGTTAGAAAATTGGAGACAGGAGAAATGTTTAATTGAGATACCTGTGGACTATCATGGAAGATCTAAGTGGACATTTTTGATATAGAAACATGAAGCTTTAGGGGAAGACTGATGCTAGCTATATGTGTTTGGGATCATCAGTATATATAGATAGTAACTTAAGCCATGGGAGTAAATGGAGTCATTCAGGGAAACCTTGTCAAGTACAGAGAGAAAAGATTAAAGGCTAGAACACCATAAGAAAATATTTGTTCGTTGGTTGTTTATGGATACATTATAAAAGCAGCAATAGAGTATCTTCAAACAGTGTTACCACATCATAAGATATTTAATATAGTATAAATTCTGTAGGAGGGAGAATACTCCATTAAAAAATTATATCAAAAAAGAAATTCTTGGCCAGTGTTTGGCTGTGGAATGGGAATGAAATCCAAAAGCCTTCACCCCATGGACTGATTCATGGAATAGAGAAGGCCTCAAGTCTTTCCCTTCCCAGTGTAACTGTCTTGTGGTAAAATATTATCCAAGCATTTTATGTCTGTTTGGAGTCAAGTGATAAAGAAAGGAACCTTTCTCCTAGAAATATTGATTTTGTGATTAACTAAGAGCAAGACTTTTTTTCTGATTAATTTGGTGAGTAAGGTGTGTTGAGAGAGAGGTGTGGGAGTTGCTCTATAATATAATATGAAACCACTGACCAACACAAGGCTTTGGCCCACTTTCTGGAAAGACTCTGAAGTAATGAAAGATACGATTTCTATACCGTATTTTAGTTGACTCTGCAAATTCAGCTAGATTTGCTGTTATTAATTTCACTTAGTTAGAAAGGAGTAAGTCAGTGTTGCCAGTTCCTTCTCAATTCCTTAGTCAAAGCAAAGGAATGGGAATTATCATTTCTGAACTTTATCCTAGGTTCAGCAATTTTCTCCATAGAGTTAAAGAGATTGCTTAAATCCCTAGCCAATTTTACCAGCTACAAAAAAAATGATGCACTGGAATTTGAAGGAATAATTAAATGTACATGGAATATAAGTTCTAGTTTACATCTGTGTACAGCTAAAATAAAAGAACCTTGGCTATTTTTGGAACTTGAAACAGTTACTAGTAAAGTGCATTTGCTCCTGGACTCTTTTGGTGTATTCTTTGTATTAATTCTGGCTGGAGTTATATTGAGTGCCTGTAGGACATCTAGCACCTATGCCTAGTAAGGAATTACATAGAACCAGGTCTGAAGCCCAAAGACAAGTATAAGCTGGAGGTAAAATCGTGGGAGAAATCTTCTATGGATGACAGTTAAAAAACTCGAAATAAGGCCCAGTGACCTATAAAGTGTATATATTTGAGAAAGCACTGGTTTAAGCGTATGTATATATAACCATAGACAAAACCAGCATTTAAGGGGCAAAAAGGGGTAGGTCCCAGAAGGAGACCAAGTCATTCCTGGTTAACTATCCTATATCTGAGAAATAAAGGGAGAAAATGTAGAAGAAGGGTAGTGGTCAGCAGAGTCTAATGCAGCAGAGGCTATTATGATGAGGCCTGAAGAGTCTCCATTGTTTGGTGCTGAATGGCTGGTCTGCTTAGGGAAAATGTCGGGAGCACTGTCCCGTGATTTATTCTGTGTCCATGCCAGAGGGTAGAACCAGGCTCAGGGTAGCAGCAGATATTATCTATAAGATAACCATCTTATAGAGATGTGAGGAGGAGTTTTTTTTATTGGATAAGAGGTTAGCTATAAAGCTTCTTAACTCCTCCAGAAATCCAAGATTCTGCTATGCTAGTATCAGGATTCAAAGCTCAACTTTGAATCATTGGCAGTAGGGCTTGAATAGCAGGATTATCCCTTTTACTCTGGGGTCTTTCATTAGTTAGAAATGTCAACACCGTAAAGTTGGATACACTGAATTTTATGCAAGTCATTTTAGGTGCCCATCGGAATTGTACCCCTTCATGAGCACACACTCAGCCAAAGCAGCAACGTGCATATAACCTGCATTTTTCTGGTTAGCACTTTGCTTTTTGACTTTTAAATCAAACTAAACATTAATATAAGAAGTTTTGATAATAATCCATGAACTGCATCTTTTTTAAAAGGTAGTGTAGCTCTGTTCCTGTAGTGTAGCTCTGTTCCTGTAGTGTAACCATAGCAACTGACAAAGAACAGAGAAAGAAAGCTTTCACACATGCTGTGCTAATTAATCCTGTCCTACAGTTTTCTTTCAACTGAAGAATGCAGTTTAATAAATTTTGCATGAGTAAGCATGTTTTGATGCATGAACTGTATAAACACACAGCAATATCTTTACCAAAAATATTTGTTAAAAATGTAATTGTATATATTTATACTTCAAAGTCTCTTTCTTTCCTCTTTTGTTCATTCTTTCTCGTTCTTTGTTTCTTCTTGTCTGTCTGTTATTTTTATTTTTTGAGTCATTGTTTTAATGATTTTCTCTCTTCCTGAAAAGTTTTGAGATTTTCTTATCCTATTAACCAAACAGACATTTTTAGGGTAAAAATTTTTTGTTCATCAATATAGAGGACACTTTCTACAATAAATTGTTTTAATTGACTAACTGTATTCAAATGAGATGAGAGAATTTTTCTCAAGCAATGTAGAATAATGTATCTTAAAAATATAATAACATTCTTCACTCTGACACATTTACGTGCAAACCATTTTAAGAGACTCAGTCTTAAGCTTTGGAAAGTTAGATATTGAAAGTTATTTTTACTGTTATTTTGGGAAGTTATGTGGCTCATCTGAATAAAATTGGAGTAGCCTTTGGCCTAAACATGTGGGAAAAAAGACAGTAATGTAGATAAAGCACTTTTTTCTATTTGTAGTTTCCAAAAATATTTAACCAGTCTAGGAAACTCATATTCAGAGTGAGCATAGTTGATCTGAAATTACATGTGGTTATCTTGATGTATACTACTTCTAGGTTATTTTGAGGTCTTATTTTCCCCTTTACAACTGGGAACATCACAGTTTTTTTATAACTAGCGTGGTCTGAGCTGTCAGTGAAAATCTTCAATTTTTTTTCATTCTCTCATCCTTCTGGCTTAGCTTTCTGACAACAGGGCCTCAGGAGAACCAAGAGAATCAAGCCCAAATGTTTGTAGCATCCCATTTGACTTGACAACAGCATATGGAACAAATCAGAACCTATTTCAGGACTTGTGCCTGGCTCTTTATTCTCCATATGGAACCATAGTCATTTGAGGAACCAACCGTTTTGATGGGATTACCAAGTTCTGGAGACACTTTATCATCTTGATTGTCTTATCTATTGTTCAATTTTGCCTGAATTAATGTAGGATAAAACCTTGCAGAGGAAAGAAGGAAGAGGTTGTTATAGAAATCTATTATCAAAAATAATTACTCCATTCATATGGAGAAAAATTGGGGACCATGAATGTGCGAGTATGTCTTTGTGGTATAATCTGTACATTTTAATATGGAATACTTATAAATATCAACCAATTTATAGTAAACCATTGCATTATTATTAAAACTGACTGGTAGAAAAAAATTGGGGCACTGTAACCATAGCTGAATTAATTAGAAATTCTTTGTCTTACCAGCTGTCTTATTAACTTTAAAATTTACATATAATACTGAAAATGGAATGCTACATTTAATAAATAAGAAAAAGCCATTTCCTTACTACATAAAAATTTTTAAATAGAACATTAAAATGAATATGTTATGGTAGGTTCACTGTAAAAATGTTTTAAGTGCTATAAACATAACAGTAAATAATACTTTATACTTGTCACTAATGAATACAGCTAGATAGAAAGCTGTCACACAGGTTTTTTTCTTTTAAAAAATGACATCTATAGATTTTGTGATTTTTAAAATAATTGCACATTCATTCCACAAATCTTGGGAAAACACTCAGAAAAACTTACTAAAAAATAAAGATAATCCCATATTCCACAGGTAACCACTGAAGACGTTTAAATGTATTTTCTGCCAAACCTTTTTCTTTTTTTTTTTTAGAGGGAAAAAAACCAGACCTACTAATCTTTTTTCTGTGCATGAGTATTTATGGTTATGAGGTCAAATTGCATATACCTTTTCACTTAACATCTTCCCAGTTTAAAAAAATTATTAGAGGACATTTTAATTTATCATATATAATCTCATCAATGTATGTACCAGATTTGACTATTCCTTTATAGTTATTTATTTAGATGTTTTTTCAAAAAAGCTTCTGCAATAAGCATTTCCTAGTGAGTATTTGACAGAACACTGAAACCACAAGAAATTGTAGGACGATTCTTTGAGGAAAGTATTATACTCTCCTCTTGCAGATTCACAATACACATTAGAACAATTAAGAAAACTGAGAAGTTTCACAATTTAAGGATTCTTTAACTTTCTAAATCTATTTTTTCTCAAAGTTATTTGACCAAGGAACCGTTTCTCACACTGCTTATAAATCTGAAAAATTCAAGAGACTTCTAAGCTCCTGTGTTATAATAGTTTATGAATTATTTGTTTACTCTGCTGATATTTTATTAGATTCATGACATCAGTGCTTTATTAGGAAATAGAAATGTTTTAATGGTTATTAGCATGTGTTAAAAACAGAAACCACAATATGCTTTCCCCAGTTTTCTATTAACCTTGACACTGCACTCCTGATTCTGTATTAAAAGGTCAGGTTTGACCTTTAAAATTGTGAACATTCAAATTTAAATTCCCTTGTTTTGCTAATGCCTGTTAAACTTCTTTATGTTTCGTGTAACCCACAGGTCTTGCAAGAGCAAAATCCGTCCCTAGCCACACATACTCCAACGAAGTGGTTACCTTGTGGTACAGACCTCCAGATGTCCTTCTAGGCTCAACAGAATATTCCACCTGCCTTGACATGTGGTGAGAAATGGAAGCTTTACTCTAGCTAATCTATCTGTAGTGCTTGGTGTGGGTCAAGCCTAGACAAACATCCTAACAGTTTGAATGAAGATTAATGGTGCAGGAGTGTTTGCCTGCATGTGGCCATGCTGCTGGATGTTTTAAAACATGATTGGGAATGTTCTCTAATTAGAGTCTCCTTTGCAGATGCTGTGTGGTAATGGTTCTTGATGGACAGGGGCAGAGACATTTTTCTAACTGTCAGTATCATGATTTTTCTCTCCCTAAGAGTCTTAATTTGTGGCTGTATCTTATAACAAGGGAAGTATATATCTCCAGACGGCAACAGGATTGGAGTAGCAGGGAGTATGTTTAAATTTGCAACAAAGCTCTGATGAGTGGTCTGAAAATTTTGGTGTAACTGTTAGGCACCAGTTTGACTCACAGTATGTACTTGAAAACTTCTGACACTAGTTATCCAAAATGAAATAAAATGACTACTTTTAAAAAATATTATATGTTTAATTTTAGGTCTCACTTTCACAAATGCTTTAGCAAAGCTTAAAAATCTATTTTATGAGGTCCAGTGATTGTCAAGATTTAATTCATAATTAGCATAATGATAAACTATGCTGAGTTCCCAATTAAGTGTGATCCAAATCAAACAATCAAATAAGGGAATAATCTAATTTTTGGCATGAAGGACAGACTGTTGAACATGTCTTTTATTAATAGAATAATTTCTTTTCTAGACTCACAGTTGTTTCCAAAGTAAAACAATTTACATAGCACATGCCTATTTTATAATAGGAGTCATCTTCCCTGAATGATTATGCCCCCATATGTAGAATTCCACTGTGTATTCATATAATTTTATGACCTCAGTAAAACTGCAGTATGTGTTGTTTATCTTACTGTTGTATACTTACTTACTTCAGTGCTCTACCCCCCGTAATCTTGGCTTTTCATAAATTGGCCTGTGATGAGGCCTGGCATCTTTCCTGATGTTTTTGATCCAAAAACATTATGGTGAGAAAACAATCAAGTTTCTCAGGATCTAGGGCACAGTGGAGATTTTTTTATGTTCTAGCGGCCCTCCCTAGGAATGAGATTTGGGGATTTGTAAAGCCACTGAGGATACCTGCAACATTTTGTGTACATGAGAACATATTTATTTTTATTGAAGTGTAGCTCTAAAGCTTCCTAGTAGAGCTACAAGAAAATCAGATAATCATACAGATCTGTTGTCATAAATTTTGTAACATCTTGTAATAAATCTAATACCATTTTAATGATATTCTAAAACACTGAGACTAAAGATGATCATCTGTCATTAAGGGGCTGAGCTAATCTTTCTTTTGTCACACTTCCTGGCTTTTTTGGGGTGGATGGTTGTTTACACAGTTAGATTTTTTTTCCCCAACACAGGGATTTGAGTAAAATAGATATTTAGATAATTAGTGTAATGGCAGAAAAAGTTGAAAATAAAGGCCAATGAATGCATCAGGATATTAGTTACTTTCTCATCCCTTTCCTACTTCCTGACTTATAGTTGGCTATGCAAATATTCATTACTTAAGATTCTTGTGTTGTGGGGCTTTTTCTCTATTTTTTGAGTATGGAAATTCTAGGTTGTCTTTCAATGAGGTCAGTTAGGGACTCTGCTAATAAAACATTGGTTGGAAACGTCTGTGGCTTGGAGCCAGTTTTTGTCTTAGTTGCTTGGCAGTTCAGTTAAGACTCTACCCTCAGAACATTTTTTACATACTAGTGGCTAATTTTTCCCAAACCTTTAAAAGCACCAAGAACCAAATGGGCTGTGCCATAATATGTGTGTTTCTGAGGTGTAGCTCAGTATTTGATTTCCAGCGTGTGCCACTTTTTCTTGCACGTGTGTCACTTTTTCTTCCTCGTGTGTGTGTTCATTCTCTCAAGGAAGATAGCTTGGACACTTTCTGCCAGTTTGCTTTGAACAGAGACATAATGGAAGCACAAGAAGACTGTTATTTAAGTGGAAAGGAGGAAAACTGATAGAAAATAGTAGACCCTAAATGCCCTTTTGTCTACATGCCAAGATTATTCATTGTCAGAACCAAATAGCAAATGTGTTATGTCTGAACAGCTTCCCATGCTTACTGGCTCTTCACTTCCAAGCCTTAAAATCTATGTTATATCTATGGTACCCCTGCCTGTCTGAATCTGATTTCAAGCCATTTTCTAAAAGCTGTCTTGTTATTATCCTATAAGTCAAATAAAATGTGTTTTCCCCGTTAGGGAGAAGTTCACAGGCACTGATTTTTGCATAATCGATGACGTCGATGCTGGGTATTGAGAGAACTAGAAATGGGACTATAATTGAGTCATGGCTCAGCTGCAGCAAAGAGAAGTGCAAATATTAACCCGTGGAGAATAGCAGGGAGGCAGGTGGCAGTAGTTTCAGGCTTTCTTACAGTTCATTTGTCAGCGTGGGGCAGTAAGGTAGTAACTAAACACTAATGATCCCTATACAGAGTTACATTTTCCAGTTTTCTGTTTAAATAGCCATAGGAAATAAAAATATGAGTGAAGACACATATGCATTATCATTTATCAGCAAGTGATGGAAATCAGAGCTGGCCGTGTTACGATTTCCTCCTCCAGGTCTCCAACACTTGCAATGAACAAACAACCCTGTGTGATTTGGGAACTCATCAAGATAGATAGTTTTTGATACTTTTATGAAAATAGATAGTTTTTGATAGTTTTATCTCCCTCTGTAAGGGAAATTTTAAGCAGAGGAATCAAATTGAACATTTCCTCTGTATAACTTCTCTTAATTTTTGGATTTATAACTCTGTGAAAGTCAAGGCATAGGAAATCGTTGCTAAGCTTCTAAACCAAAAAGGCTTACTAAGTTTTGAAAGCCACATTAAGAGAAGTGCAGATGTAACAAGCAGCTTATCTATGTAGTTCTTCCCTTGCTAGGAAGCTCTGCTCAAGCTATTGAGGTCATTGTGCCAAATAAGCTTTATATTCCTCATAGAAGTTCATAAATATGTTTAGAGCTGCATTTGTTTTTTGAAAGCAGAAAAGCAGAAGGTCACTTGGGATTATTTTAAGGGCTTAATTTTTAAAATAGGGTGACTAAATCATCTGCAGCTAATAAATGATTATCTCATCAAGACCACAGTGCTTTGGGGGTGGGTAAAATATATAGTAGCACTACCCTGAGGTATCAACTACAGTACTCCCCAACACCCCAACAGTGTATGAAGAATGATAGCATGCCAGTCTCTTCCTTTCATCATCTTTTAAAAAGCGAATTAACATATTAACTATGCTTGTCAAAATGTGGGGCAAATCATTTATAAATAAGCCTGTCAAATGTAATGAGATTGCGTATTAAATCATCCGTTTCTCTATTACATCTCTGATTTAAGATTAAAATTAATTTATTTAACATTGTAGCAGCTGGGTGGTTAGAAAAAATTTCCATACCCCTCTTGATATATAGAAAAATGTCCACATCAAAATTGATTTTGCATATATTAGAAAAGAAATTGCCTGTTTATTAAGTATTAAAAGGCCATTTGGCATTGCTTTTTTATTAAATAAGCCTAATCACCATACATATTGGCAATATACAAAGTTCTGCCATCATCTTGAATGATCTTTCTTGAACCAAGGAAATGTATATAATAAAATAATGTTTCTTAGGATTTAGGTTTATTTACTAATGTTTTAAGGTAGAGAATCACAAATTAACCCTACCATAGCCCCTACTCTGAAAATAAATTTGTTCTATATGAGGTCCTGTGGTTTGATTTGAGACTTGAGTAATAATAATAGTAACAACAATAGGTACTCCTATTAAACACAAACTGTATTCTGAGCCCTGTTATGCATTTTAATTACTTACCTATTTTACCATGATACAGTGAAAGAAAACCAAACCCAGAGATACTAAATAATATGGGTAAGGTCTTGCAGTTAGTAAATAGAGCACACATTCAAACTCAAAGATAACCTACTCAAAGCCCTTTCTTTTTACAAGACACTACATAATCTCTTAAGATGATTTATTTAAAATTTGGTCTTTATTTTACCACTGGAGCAACTCCAAAACACAAATACAGCAAAACATATATTTTATAATTTAGGTTATACTCTGAGTCATGTCCTTTGCATAGCTCAAATATAGTGGGTGTCTTTCACTCTCACTCAACAGCCTGTGGACTGTTTTTCTCTCCTGACATCGTTTTAAGACATTTTACTATACATTTTTATGCAAGGAAGAGTTTTTTTAAAAAAATAAACTAAGACAGGAATCATTGGATTGAATACATTTTCACAGGACTAGTACTTATGCTGGCGTGTATTAATATTTTCCCAATTCCTAGCCATTACTCATTTATTACTTTTGCTAAAATGAATGAGTTCATTTTAAACCGAAGGATAGTAAGAATGAGAATTAGAGTTCATGAGTTATGTTGAATCATCTGTCTGTCAGCACTGTTTGTACTATTTCTAATTAATCAGGTCATAAGACCAAGGAACATATGAATTAGTTACCGTCAAATGTAACACCTCTTTAAGAGTTCTTGAGAACTGCTCAAATAATGCATGATCCAAGTGACTTGTTGGTGTAGCCACCGAAATGCAATGCAACATAACAAAAGAACTGGGGACAGTCAGAAGGGCATCCAGGAGATTGAAGCTGATCTCATGGTGGCAGCCATGGTTTCTAAGCCCACTCCCACTATGGAAGTCCCTTAAAATTAGGATGACCCTGTATTTTATCATTATACCAGGACACCATTGAGAGTTAATAATTCTGCCAGGATAATAGGTGTAAAACAGAAATAACTGGGACATGTGGTCACCTTTCTCATAATGCACTAGAGCAGTAATTTACTAAATACTACTAATCAGAAGAGTCTTAACACATTCTATTGAGTGTTTAATTCACACTAAGGACTACTGACTACAAACTCAAATTCCTTGTTACAAACTTAATGTTACATTGCCTAATAAAAATTATCTCTATAAGTACAGTTCTCTCATATTAGATTATTGTGGCATTTTAGAGTGGCTACTAAAGTGCCGAACTTAGTGATAGCTTTGGGATGCTGAAAGGAAGCACCTCTATTTTTCTGTCAAAAATCTAGTGTGGGGCTGGGCACGGTGGCTCACAACTGTAATACCAGCACGTTGGGAGGCCGAGGCGGGTGGATCACCTGAGGGCAGGAGTTCAAGACCAGCCCCACCAACATGGTGAAACTGCGTCTCTATTAAAAATACAAAATTAGCTGGGCATGGTGGCACATGCCTGTAACCCCAGCTACTTGGGAGACTGAGACAGGAGAATCTCTTGAACCCGGGAGGCAGAGGTTACAGTGAGTTGAGATCACACCATTGCACTCCAGCCTGGATGACAGAGTGAGACTCCGTCTCAAATTAAAAAAAAGTCTAGTGTGGTTATAGTTTTTATATTCCATTGTTGTTTATCGGTGTATATGTTTGTGAGAGAAAGAGTATATGTGTGTTTTCAGTGCATATGTTTGGTCATTTATTGGCAATAAATTAGCTGAATGATAATATGTAAAATGAGGCATTGTTCACTACCAAATATTTTTAAGAACAAATAAAAATTTCCCCATTTTAAATCAATGTTTGCAAAATAATTGGCTATCCAGTAACTGGTTTTTGGGTGATTTTTAAACAGCCAGTCACAGAGGCTCAGTTTCATGACATTATTATAACCCTGGTGCATTCAGCTGCCTCACTGGTTTGTGAGAATAAAAAGAGATGGTTACATGTAAAATTTTTTAAGAAATATAAAACTCCCCAAATGTTGAGAACAGTGTTCTTATCAACTCTTAGAATGTCCATCAGCCAAGCTAAATATACTGCATTTCTGTTGGGGTATAGCATCCAAGGGTGCTGTGGGATATATAAAAGCTGCTCTATTTGGTTTTAGGGAAATTAACATACGGCCTATGTCTTGAGAATCAAAAATAATTTTTGGCCCAGGATATTCTCATCTGAAGAGTGTGTGTGTGTGTGTGTGTGTGTGTGTTTTAATTTAGAAATACATAGGCAGGAGTGTTGGCTTACACCTGTAATCCCAGCACTTTGGGGGCCAAGGTGGGAGGATGGCATGAGGCTAGGCGTTTGAGACCAGCCTGGGCAACATGCTGAGATCCCATCTCAGCAAAATATAAAAATTCAGTTACCATGGTAGAGTGGGCCTGTAGTCCCACAGGAGGCTGATTTGGGAAGATAGCTTGAGCCCCGGATTCAAGGCTGCAGTGAGATATGATCACACCATTGCACTCCAGCCTGGCCCCAAGAGTGAGACCTACAAAAATAAAAAATTAAAAAAAAATAGAAATACATAAACTAGTATTCAAAGTTTAGAGAACATTGGATGTGCACTGGTGCTTTCATGTTGTAAGTTGTGTATTTATTCATATAGAAATCATTTCTCTGAACATTGTCAACCTAAATAACAAAAACGGAAAGGGAGACTCTCTAAAAGAAAATGATGTTTATTCAGAAACAGGCATTGCAATGGGAATATATGTGCCGTAATAAATTATGTGCGTATTGAGGGAGGTGAAGGAAGACAAAGGTTTTTTGTTTTTTTGTTTTGTTTTGTTTGAGATGGAGTCTTACTCAGTCACCCAGACTGTAGTGCAATGGCGCGATCTCAGCTCACTGCAACCTTCGTCTCCCGGGTTCAAGAGATTCTCCTGCCTCAGCCTCCTGAGTAGCTGGGATTACAGGTGCCCACTACCACGCCTGGCTAATTTTTGTATTTTTAGTAGAGATGGGGTTTCACCACGTTGGTCAGGCTGGTCTCGAACTCCTGACCTCGAGATCCACCCGCCTCAGCCTCCCAAAGTGCTGGGATTACAGGCGTGAGCCACCGTGCCTGGCCGACAAAGGTTTTTAAAGGAAAATGAGAAGAATTACATAATTGTTTTATGATAATTATCCTTGACTACAAAGATCAGTAACAAGGGTGATGGCAGTCTGACATTGGGCAGGCAGATGTCTTCATAGAAGTATTTTTTGTGTGTAAGGTTGCAGTGGCCTTTGTGCAAGGCTGTGTTTTTTGCAGCCTTTTGTGATAGTTTTCATGTATGAGAACCCTTCCTTCTTGGCCTTCCCCAGCTCTGTTTGTCAGGGGTTTTAACATAAGTGACTCCATTTTGATGGTGACAACTTTCACAAAATGTAACTAGCAGTGTTTTGCTTTATAAAGGAGAGTCATCGTTATAGTAGAAAACATATTGAAAATCTAGGTCAGCTTCCCTCTGCCACTTCTTAGCTGGGTGACTTTAGTTGAACAAATTCCTTAGCTACTCCTAGCTTCAGTTTCCGAACCATAAGACTGTAACAATAAAACCTATTTTAATTATAACCTATAACTAATACATACCACAGCAATAACAATAGAAAAACAGTGATCTTCTGCCTCATCCATACCCACCCTTTAATCCTATTTCCCAGAAGCAACTACTTTTAACTGTTTTTTTTTAATTTTTTTATCTGTTTTTACTTTTAACTCTTTTAGACATGGTATTTTACTTCTGTCTGTCTTAAATTGCTTATATTGCTATTCATTGATTTACTATTTTCGACACTATCTACTAAGTAGGTATTATGGTAGATGAGGATTTAACTTGCTTCTGTCAACCTTACTTCATTATCCTAATTTAGAATCTATATCACGTCTTAGAACATTAGTATATTATTCATGCTTAAAGTCAAGTAGTATTTATGATGATATATTTTCTTATATAACCTTTTGCTTTTCCTGGACTTAATAACGGTCTGTGATTCTTATTAGCTGTCTTTGCTCTTATGACTAATTATAATTGTGAAGAATTTATCAATTACCTATGAAAACGTATTTTTCAAATTCTCAAACACAACAGCAAATCTATCAGTTCCATTTACTTTTTTTACGTCTCCTTTCCTCAACCATTGTCTTGAAACTTTCCTCTCTCGGCTTTCTGATTTCTTGGCTTAGCACAAGGCAGCATTTCTTATCTCAGACTTCATTTGCTCCCCACTCATCCCCATCCGCACTTTGTCTCTGCATGGTGTTGTAGGTCCTAAGCTGTTCTCTTCCCAATCTGTTCCCCACCCTCTTCTGTCCTGCCCTGTGTCTTACTTTGCTGACCCCTAGGGAATTGCATCCTCTCAGCTGCCATCACTCACTGGTTTCCAGCTGGGTTCAGGCAAAAACAAGTGGGAGGAGAGAGTGACTGTATATTTTTCCCTAATTCTTCCGCATGTTAGACCATGTTTCTGGAAATGACTAACTACAACTTCTGTGGGGAAGCTTCTCTCCCATAGCACTAGCT
Organism: Pongo abelii; assembly: GCF_028885655.2. Classification (NCBI taxonomy): domain Eukaryota; kingdom Metazoa; phylum Chordata; class Mammalia; order Primates; family Hominidae; genus Pongo; species Pongo abelii. Next base: position 85,372,898 of record NC_071991.2, on the reverse strand, counting down.
GTCAGTAGACACTAATAACACTTAGTTTTTAGTTGGAGAGGGAGTCATGGCTTCCTGCTGTTGCTAGAATCTGAGTATTTCAGTGTGTCTTATTGGTTCCCTTATAGCTCTATTCGTAGTCACTTCTGGGTTGGATCCATTTTCCTTCTAGAGTGTCACTGACTGCAGATTCCCTTTATCTGGATTCCATGTCTTCCTCCTTTAGGTGCATTAGAAGAATGCATACATTAGAGATACAGTTTTCAAATTCTTAGTATTTTGAAAACACCTTTATTCTACTCTCACAAATGATTGATGTTTGGCTAAGTGTATATCATTAATGATAATGTATAACTTGAATATTAATTTTTTTCCTCAGAATTTTCAATACATTGTTTTATTTCCCTAGAGCTTCTGGTATTGCTGCTGAGAAGTGTGATTCCATTCTCCACTTCTCGATCATTTGTGTGCCCTCTCATACTTCTTCCCTGGAGGGAGTTGGGTTCTTCCCTCTATCCCTGGTATTCCAGAATTTCATGATGATATTGCCTTGGTAGTGTCTTTTTCTATTGGTGCTGGGTAAGTTTCCTTCAGGATAAAGAATAATGTGTTTTAGCTCTTAGAAAACTTCTTGAATTTCTTTTAAAAAAAATTATTTCTTCCATCCTCTTTGTCTTCACTTTCCAGAAAATTTGTGTTATTTTGATATTGGAACTCCTTTCTTAATCCTCTATTTTTAAAAGTATTTTATATAACTTTGTATCTTACAAACCTTCTATTTAAAAAAAAAATCAGCTTCCATATACAAAATTGTTCTTGCTTCTTTTCCTTCTGATCTCTTATTTCTTCAAACACGGGGATGGGGACATTTTTTGGCTTTTCATTTACTTTTATACATTAAGCACTGTAAATCTATACACTTAGAAGGGCCCAATTAACCGGTCAGTTCATTGTATATTGTTCATGCATAGAGCTAAACTTCTGGTTGGGAGATCCTCAGGTGTCAGTATCTGAAGGCTTTTTCTTTGTTCCTCCTCACATGCTGATTACAGGCAGCTGACATCCTCAAAGCAGAGTGGAAAGGGGAGCCGATGGTCACATAGATCAGTAAACGTGTTTTTCACTTGATTTCCCTTTTTTTCAGCTCAGTGCTCACCCTGCTCTCTTCTGCAACTTTTATCTTCAATTTGAGGCCTCCTGGGTTTAATGTCATGTACCCTGCTGGTGTGTGTTTAGGGTGAGAATGAGGGATAGTCAGAGAAGACTTATGAGGCAAAAGTTTGCTCTTCATACACATTTTCATTTCTCTCCTCTATCTCCAGCTGTCAGACTCAGCTTCACACTTTTTACATCCTGAACTTTTTCCAAGTTGCTGTAGGTAAATAATCTGACTATAACTTGAAGCTGTAACTGCTTGTGGTCTGCCTAGATTGTCATGTCTTCATCTACATCCTCTCAAAACAGGTTACCTCTCACGTACTTGTGCCTTCTTGTAGAGTTCTTTTATCCTTGTTTAAAATTTTATTTCCTAACTGACACTTTGGTCACTTTGGAGAAGACAAATGCAGCAATGTTAGTGAGTGCTGCTTGAGGGCAAGAACCAGGTATTTCTCACCTTGAACGTCTTGATATTATGTAAGATTGTCCGGAAGGGAGGAAAGGAGGGAGGGAGGTGGGAGGGGAGGTAGGGAGGTAGGGGGAGAGGAAGGGAGGGAGGGAGGGAGGGAAGGAAAGAAGGAAGGAAGGAAGGAAGGAAGGAAGGAAGGAGGGAAGGAAGGAAGGAAAGCAGGCTGGCTCATATTGTATAAGGAAGGAATTAGGTTCATATTTTATAAGGATCTTTGTGGGAAGGGAGCTGCCCTAATTCTAGAGGTGTCTAGAAAGGGAGATCTATGCACGTTTTACCACATGCCCTGCTTTTGTTGATTATTTAATATTTGTGGCTTTAACTATGAACATTGACTACTAAGGGTCTTTGTCATGTAGACATTTGTGATTTTCCTGGGGCACAAATTTAACTTGCATATGCTGATGAGTGGGAACTGATTAAATAGCATAATGCAGTTAGGAAACTCATGACTGCTGATGTCTTAGTGTGGTGGTGGTTTATAATCCCTACCATTTAACTCTTAGTGAAATAACAAATTTATGAAAACCAACCTGAAAAGAAAGCCATACACTGGTTGATGAGATAGTGATGCAAGTTAATAAAATGTGAGGTCATAATTCTTTAAAAAGATAATAATTTTACATGAGTGGGTTATAGAAAGTAGTTCTTTGGATCTATGGGCTGTATGAATCCAAGAAAAAGCTTGCTGTTAAAACCAGCAAAAGTAGTTAGTGAAGCGTTTTCAACAAGTGTTTAGGCACCAGTGAAGGTGAAAAAGTGGATCATTAACTTATATGCACAGGAAAGACATGATTGAATGGAAATGTGATTGGAGAGAAACTAGGAGCCTCTATAAATATCATTGTGTGACAATAGTTACTAAAGATGCCTACTAGAATGTTACTAGGATGTCTACTTCATATTGCTTATTGAAGGATGGAAGTGGAGAATTCTGTGCTTGTTAATGACAATTGTGAATTAATTCCTCAGTACTGCATTACCTGGAGGTTATTTTAATTAAGAATCACACTTTCATTTGCTGGTATTTTGCTGTATGAATTACTATAAGTTAAATGTTTTGGTGGCTTTCTTAATTTTAGATGCTGTATTATGTAACTGGTAAACTTAGATGTTGTGGGTTTTTTTAAAAAAATTATTCTTCAAATGTATCCTTAGATTCCTGCTGGTAGATGTCATTAGAAAAAAAGAAAAGAAATAAAACAATAGTTGAAAAAGAACTAAACTTGAACTCAACTAAAACAACCTATCAGTGTCCAGGAAACATCCTGCTAAATTTCATTAAAAATAAAACAAAACGTATTCATAGTATGTGACAGTCGCTTAGTAATTACTAATGACAGAATCTGAGTAGCTTCCTGTTTTCCTACACCCATGTGGGTTGCTCATCTTTTACTGTGGCATTTTCTATTTCTCTGTGTTTATGTGTGAAACAATAGATTCCAAGAGTGGGATATTTATATAATTGAATTTTCAGTTGAGCTTGGCAAAGCTTTTCTCATTTTTTCTGATTGATAATTTAAATGGTTCTTCCTTTATTGTTAGCTTTTACACGTTTGTTTTTGAATACTTAATATATTCATAGCCTAATGGAAACTCCAACAGATTAAAAACTTTATTATAGACATAAATAAATTTCCATCTATTTGTGACCATTTTATAACCTCTGAAATTAGAGGTGCTTGTTTTTGTTTGTTTGTTTTTTCTCACACACTGGGTGTGGTTGGTGGTAACACAAAACAAAAAAAAAAACAGCTCTAGAATCTCAGGGTAGCTCTCTTCCCACAGAAATCTCCCTTATACCTTGTGAGTCACTTCATTCATTTATTCATTCAGCAAAACATTACAGAATGTCAAGAGGTTCAAGGTGAGAAAGACCTGGTTCCTGCCCTCGAGCAGCACCCACTAGCGCTACTGCATTGTACAACCCCAAAGGCATCATTCAAGTTGTAACCTATGTGCAGTGGCCAGACTGCAAAGCTACATTCCAGGGCAAATATTTGAGAATATTCCAAGAAGCCCACAGACTTCACCAAAAAATGGACCCTGTTAATCTGTACTGGAAAGGTTTTTGCCTTTAGGTCTTGCATCTGTTATCTAAGATATTAGGTGGTTGTCAAATATTTTACTGTAAAATATCAATCATCCAGTCGTATATCTTAGTAGTGCCCATTTCAGCATTCTTACCCATAGTCCATCAAAGTCTAGCTATGCCATTTGATGACTGGAACTAAATATATCAACTTAACATAGTGTAAATTGAAGTTCAGAATTCTCCTTATAGTAGGATAATTTACATGAAGGTTTTAGCAGTGATTTCTCTTCATGATATGCCACATGAAGTTTCTTGAAAAAGATTGCTTGATGTGTCTTTTGCTTTGATTTTTGAGATAATTACCCATGAATAAATTTTTCCTAATTTCCTACATTATTGCATGAGGATTAATACATTTGCAGAGAGAAGCCTTAAAATATGACTTCCTTGTTTTGCATCAGCTGTCATATAAACAGAAATTAAAGATGTGCAAGGCTTATTAATTTGCTTTTTTCTCATTCTGCCTGGTCTATGCTTATTCCTTAGAGAAGGGCCGTCATTGGTAGAGTTTTAAATGAATTATCAAATGGAACTTCTCCTTTCATTGTTCCATAATACAAGAAATAATATTTATCTGCTATTTCTTGTAATAGCAGTGAGGGCATTTCCTATTTATATTTTTGTATTAATTGTGACTGGTTGCTGGATGTTACCAGTCCACATATTCCCTGTTATCTATGTAACCTGGAGTTATTACTTTAAGACTCCATCTCTAGAGTCTTCATTATCCATGGGATAATGGGACTCCATGGGAGTCTGTGTTGAATTTTTAAGCTTTTCTTTTTTTTTTTTTTTGAGATGGAGTCTCACTCTGTCATCCAGGCTGGAGTGCAGTGGCGCAATCTGGGCTCACTGCAACCTCCGCCTCCCAGGTTTAAGCGGTTCTCCTGCCTCAGCCTCCTGAGTAGCTGGGATTACAGATGTGCATCACCGTGCCCAGCTAATTTTTGTATTTTTAGTAGAGACAGAGCTTCACCATGTTGGCCAGGCTGGTCTTGAACTCCTGACCTCAGGTGATCCAGCCGCCTCGGCTTCCCAAAGTGCTGGGATTAAAGATGTGAGCCACTGTTACCGGCCGAATTTTTAAGCACTTTTTAAACACAGCCAACACCATATTTTCAGTGCATTAGCAATGATGGTAGACTTCAGTTTTCTAGGATAGTTTTACTGTGTTCTCTGCCAAAGCATCTAATTTTGAAGATTTGATTTTGGTTTTATCTTTATCTTTGCTGGCATTTACGTCACCTGGGAAGAAATCAAAGTTGCCATGTCTATTTCCTCTTTTTTAACCTGACCAAGCTGACCAAATAAAGACAGGTTGTTCTGACTGCGGAGGCAGCATAGCATAACAAAGAGATTGCTGACCCTGGATTCAGGAGATGCAGTTTCTGATTCTGTGACCTACACTAAGACATTTAAACATATAATACAGCTTCCTTACATGTAAAAATCAAAACATGAGGCCTTCTCAACGGTACCTCTATCTCTAAATTTTAGCATTCAAGTAAATTGTACAGTGGAGCGAAAGGTTTCCATGGAGACTGCTGGAGTTCCTTTGGAGTCTCTTAGAAATGAAGTTAGAGTTCAGATATTTTGGTGAAATTACTGAGTTGATTTTTTTTAGTGTTTAATTTCATAGGATAATATTAGCTCTAAATCAAATGCCTTTTTCTGTTGCAGTATCTTGTGTGTACTCCTCAGACTAGTTTATGCAATTCATTCATTTATTCCCTCTTTTTTATTATTATTATTATACTTTAAGTTTTAGGGTACATGTGCACAATGTGCAGGTTTGTTACATATGTATACATGTGCCATGTTGCACCCATCAACTCGTCATTTAGCATTAGGTATAACTCCTAATGCTATCCCTCCCCCCTCCCCCCATCCCACAACAGTCCCCGGTGTGTGATGTTCCCCTTCCTGTGTCCATGTGTTCTCATTGTTCAATTCCCACCTGTGAGTGAAAACATGCAGTGTTTGTTTTTTTGTCTCATTTTAAAGATATTTATTGAACACCTATTTTGTACAAGGCAGTTTGTGAGATCTTGGAGCTAAAAAGATGAGAAAGATGTATTCATGCCTTCAAGGTCACAGGGAAAGACAGTGTGATGAGCCATAACACAGGTATATGGTTAGTACAGTGGCAGCTCAGAGGTGAAGGTGATAAATTTATCCTCGGTGAATGATTAAGGGGGTCAGGGGAGGCTTCACCCAGTGGTAATTACTCTGCCTGACTTCTCAAAGCCATCTTTCCAAGCTAACAAAGCTAGGTTTGAAGGACGTGTAGATCATGCCATGGACAAAGACTAACAGGTGAAATATCTGGTGTTTTGTGGATAGAGATGGAGGATAGGATTTCAGAAGCATTCAAAAAGGATGGTAAGGAGGAAGAGAGAAAGTGGTTGGAGATCAGATTGTAGAAGTATTTAGGAATACTTAGGATGTAGACAACTTGATGACTGCATATACATAGTAAAAAAAAAAAGGCAAAAGATTTCAGATGATTCCTGGGTTTCTGGATCTGGTAACTGGACCAGACAGCAAAAATACAACTTTGCCATTTCATTAAAAAATAATAATAATAAATGTACATAGTACTTAAAGTGTATGAGCAAAAATTATCATTGGAGCATAAGGAACATTTATGCTGGTTGGTGCTTTTAAGATGGTTGGGCTTCTCAGTCTTCCCTGTTAGTTTTATTGCTGATGTAGATCCTAGTAAGAGGATTTTAATCATTTGCCTGGTGCCTCCCTCCAAGTCAGCAGCAGGCCACCCTGGGCCTTGAGTCTACTGAACTACATTAGCTTAGCTTCCTGTACTTTATTTTTTACTTTTATTTTTATTCTGATATGCTTAATTTGTAAGTACAACTTCTTAGAGATATAATTTTGTTTCATAGTTGAAAAATAAATATTATAGTTTCCCATTATATTAAAAGTTTATTGTTTTGAATCAAATATTTTCTAAGATGGGCTTTTACCCACAATCTAGGTTATATTTTCATTCCTTAAGAGCAAAATACTCCATAGAAGTATTTGACTAAGATATATTGTGCCTATCTGTGCCTAATGAAGCACTAACCACAGTAAATGATGAGTGGCAGTTTAATCAATTCGGTTCCTTCTGTAGTCACCAAGGGCATGCAGAATGTAATTTTTTAATCTTTCACTTTTCAAATACTTCAAATGCCAAAATGAAAAGGTTAAGCCAGTTATATGTAATAAATTTTCTTTTAGAATATAGAAAAAAGTCACTTTTTAATTTTCATCTTTTTGAAGCTGACCTCCTAGGGAAGAAAACTCTTCAGTCTATTTTACAAATATATACGTTCCTTCAGAGAAGAGTAAGATAAATAAATGTCTACCTTGGTGCATCAAATAGTTCTAGCTCTAATTGCATAATGGTTTATTTCAGTGAACCGTGGCTAAATAAAATTACCTATTAGGTTAATTAATATGGAAGCATTCTGAGTTTGTATTGTATCCCTGTGTGTTAAATTTAGATTATGTTTTGCATTTAATCTAACTTATTTCAGTGATCTCCTGTTTCTTTGTTGTTCCTTTGGCTGGAGCTTGAATATATGTTCAGAGAATTGATCTGAGTTATAAAACTCCATTCAAAACAGAATTACCCAAATTCCTTTACATTCTTGCCCCTCAGTACCTGATTTTGAGAACAGCAGCATCAGCATGGCTTGGAAGCTTGTTAGAAATGCAGGATCTCAGGCCTCAACCCATACCCAGTAATTAGAATCTGAATTCTAAGAAGATCCCCATGTGGTTAGCATACACATTAAAGGATGAGAAGCACTGCTTCAAGTACTTTTTTTGGAAGGATACATAGGATTTGAGGAAATTTCTGATGCCAGCATAATGTTGAAAGGCAGAGAACTAACCTGTAATGAGTTATGGTTCTGTTCATCTGCTTGCCTCCTGTCAGAATCAGAAACAGCTTGACACTCCCTTTTATAACATCCTTCTTTCCAAAGGTTTTGACAATGCAGATGGCTCTGAAGGGCTCTAAATAATTTTCTAAACTTGAGAAGAGGCCTCTTATCACTTTCAATTAGGAAATTATGTATAATAAGGGGCAGGTCTCCCCCCACCATAATAGTCTAAGTTTGATGAGTCATTGTTCCTGCTGCACATATGGCAGTGCACGGGCTGTGCTGTGTCATGATCCCTCTGGAATTGAAACTGTCACTCTGCTTAAAGCTCTTGGTCCTAAGGAATCCCAAGCCTTTGCTAACACATGGATGCAATTAAATAAAACGAAAATCTAGGCAATGTTTTCTGGCATTTTCATTGCACCATATTTTAAAATATTAGAGTCTTTATGCATTATCTACTGAGATTGAGCCAAACTTTTATTGGGGGGACCAGCCCCCAATATTTCAATGTAGGTTCTTTCTATTTTCCCTAAGTGTCAGCCAGTCTGAGAAATAAAGAGAAGGAATACAAAGAGAGAAATTTTACAGCTGGGCCTCTGGGGGTGTCATCACATATTGGTAGGACCATGATGGCGACCTCGAGCCGCAAAACCAGCAAGTTTTTATTAGGGATTTTGAAAGGGGAGGGGGTGTACTTACAGGGAGTAAGTCACAGAGATCACATGCTTCAAAGGGCAATAAAAGATCACAAGGCAAGGGCAAAATTAGAATTACTGATGAGGGTCCATGTCCCGCTGTGCACACATTGTCTTGATAAACATCTTAACAGGAAACAGGGTTTGAGAGCAGACAACTGGTCTGACTAGAATTCACCAGGCTGGAATTTCCCAGTCCTAGTAAGCCTGAGGGTACTGCAGGAGACCAGGGCGTATTTCAGTCCTTATCTCAACCTCATAAGACAGACACTCCCAGAGCGGCCGTCTATAGACCTCCCCCCAGGAATGCATTCCTTCGCTAGGGTATCAATTATTAATATTTCTTTCTGGGAAAAGAATTCAGTGATATTTCTCCTACTCACACAACCATCTATAGGCTTTCTACAAGAAGAAAAATATGGCTCTATTCTGCCTGACCCCACAGGCAGTTAGACCTTATGGTTATCTTTCCTTGTTCTCTGAAAATCGCTGTTATTCTGTTCTTTTTCAGGGTGCACTGATTTCATATTGTTCAAACACACATGTTTTACAAACAATTTGTACAGTTAACGCAATCATCACAGGGCCCTGAGGCGACATACATCCTCAGCTTATGAAGATTACAGGATTAAGGGATTAAGACAGGCATAAGAAATTATAAAAGTATTAATTTTGGGAACTAATAAATGTCCATGAAGTCTTCACAATTTATGTTCAGAGATTGCAGTAAAGACAGACGTAAGAAATAATAAAAGTATTAATTTTGGGAACTAATAAATGTCCATGAAATCTTCACAATTTATGTTCTTCTGCCGTGGCTTCAGCCAGTCCCTCTGTTCTGGGTCCCTGACTTCCTGAAACAAACTTTTGCCTTGAGAATTAGGGAAGAAGGAGAACAATGTTTTATTTTTTTGATATCTTAATCTAACCGAAATTAGATTAATGGCAACTAGAGAAATAATAACCTGTATGTCTTATTCTGCTTCCTCATGTGATATAATTATTTATTGAGTTAATTACCATTTAGTTAACAATATCTTTTTGAGAAAATTGACTGAGATAGTCCATTGAAAATATGCATCAAATGCAGATTTTTTTATTATGCATGCTGGTGGATGTAATTAATCCATATTTAGTTGAAAGATAGAAAGTTATCCTACACCATAAAATCCCAACAGGACTTTAATGAACAGATACATACATTACAAGGCATATTAGCTGGTGCCTTTTTGACCTAACCCTATTTCATTCAGGTCTGGTAATGTTGCCATATCGCCATAATCCCTAACAGTCATTTGGACTATGTTTTTAAAAGTAAAAGACCAAATCTTTGTTCTGAGAAAGGTGATGGTGGCTAATACATTTACAAGTAAATAAATAAATTGCAGTTGTAGAAAGTATCATGGAGAACACAGAGTTGGGGGACCTAACATAGCCTGAGAGATCAGAAGACCTTCGCACAGAAGTAACCCTGAACTTGTCTTTCCCTATTCTAATGGAGGAAAGTTCTTACTCCTTCCCTGTGAATTACATTTTTTTCTATGTATTACACACTCCACCCCACCCCTGCCCCAAATATAGTAGTTTAAATAAATCTTTTCACCTTGAATTCCTTTGCCATAGAATATATGTATATATATTTTTCAAATACTTTCATATTAAATTTTTAATCTAATTTTTAAAAATTGACAATAATTTACATTTTTATGGGATACATAGTGATGTTTTGATACATACAATGTATAGTGATCAGATCAGAGTAATTAGCCCATCCCTCATATAAAAACATTTATCATTTCTTTGTGTTGGAAACATTCAATATCTTCCTTCTAGCCATTTGAAACTATATAATATAGTATTATTGTTATAGTCTTAATAATATATATAGTGTATGTTACATATAATATAGTCTATTTTCTTAACTATAGTCATCCTACAATGGTATAAGACACTAGAACTTATTCCTTCCTTCTGGCTGTAATTTTGTATCTTTTAGCAAATCTCTCCCTGTACTTTCCTTCCCTACCCTTACCAGCCTCTAGTATCTTCTGTTCTACTTTTTACTTCTATGACATTGACTTTTTTTAGTTTCCATATATGAGTGAGAACATGCGGTGTTTAACTTTTTGTTCCTGGCTTATTTCACTTAACATAATGTCCTCCATTTCCATCTATGTTGTCACAAAAGACAAGATTTCATTCTTTTTTATGGCTGAATAGTATTCATTGTGCTTGTAGACCATATTTTCTTCATCCATTCATCTGTTGTTGAACACCTAGCTTCATTTCCTATCTTAGCTATTGTGAATAGTTCTGCAGTGAACATGGGGGTGCAAATGTCTCTTCAATATACTGATTTCTTTTCCTTTGGATAAATTCCCAGTAGTGGGATGGCTAGCTCATATGGTAGTTCTATTTGTAGTTTTTTGAGAAACCTCCATACTGTTCTCCATAGAACATTCCCACTAACAGTATATAAGAGTTCCCTTTTCTCCACATCCTTGCCAGCATTTGTTATTTTTTATCTTTTTCTTAATGGCCATCATAATTGGAGTGAAATGTCTTATTGTGATTTTGATGAGAATTTCCCTGATGTTTAGTGATGTTGAGCACTTTTTCGTGTTTCTTGGCCATTTGTGTGTCTTCTTTTGGAAAATGTCTGTTCAGATCATTTGTCCCCCCCCTTTTTTTTCTTTTAAAGAGACAAGGTCCTTCTCTGTTACTCAGGGTGGAGTGCAGTTGTGCAATCATAGCTCACTGCAGCTTCAATCTCCTGGATTCCAGCAGTCCTCCCACCTCAGCCTCCCCAGTAGCTGAGACTACTATAGGTGGAGTTCCACCATGCCTGGCAAAAATTTTTTTTAACTTTTTGTGGAGACAGTCTTGCTATGTTACCCAGATTGGTCTCGAACTCCCTAGCCTCAAGTAATTCTCCCACCTCAGCTTCCAAACTGCTGGGATTACAGCCATCAACCATGGCACCTGTCCTCATCGGCCCATTTTTAAATAAGATTGATTGTTTTCTCATTGTTGAGAAGTTTGAGTTCCTTATATATCCTAGATGTTAATCCACTGTCATATAAGTAGTTTGCAAATATTTACTCTCATTTTGTGGGTTGTTCTTTCACTCTGTTGATTGTTTCACTCTGTTTTCCTGCGTGTAGCTACATTCCTACCCCACTATATAAAAACTCAATTTAAGTCGGTTGGGGAGATGGATTTGAGACTTATCTCCCATCTGTACAGAAGCTTTTAGTGTAGAAGCTTTTGGTTTGATATAATCCCATTTGTTTATTTTTACTTTTGTTGCCTGTGCTTTTGATGTCTTATTCATGAAATTGTTTCCCAGATCAGTGTCCTGAAGTGTTTCTCGTATGTTTTCTTCTGGTAGTTTTATCGTTTTGGGCCTTATGTTTAAGTCTTTAATTCATTTTGAGGTGATTTTGTCTACTGTGAAGCGTGGAAGTCTAGTTTTGTTCTTCTGGATAAGAATATCCAATTTTCCCAGCAGCATTTCTTGAAGAGCTTGTCATTTTCCCCATGAGTGTTCTTGGCACTGTTACCAAACACCAGGGGTTCAGCCTAGGTCCCATTTGCCTGCTGCACAGAAAGCCAATGACTGAGACAATGAGTTTTGCCAGGGAAGAAGCCTTTATTTGGGTGCTGCAGCTGAAGAGACAAGAGAAAAGTCTCAAATCAATCTCCCCAGCTGACTAAAATTGGGGGTTTATATAGTGCGGAAGGAATGTAGCTACATGCGGGGAAACAGGAATTAGGAAGGAATAAGGAAGAGGAGTTTCAGTTCCATAATACTGTCAGAGTTCTGAGGATTGGTTTCCTGAGGAATGAACTCAGATAAGACAAATATGTTTCAAGCTTTAAGACCAGGAGATCAATTTCTATGTTTATTTTTTTTTTAAAGCCCATAAACATCAGTCTTATGGGAAATCATGACATATCACTCATGATGTTAACCTTTGTCACATGGCTGAGATAGTGTTTGCCAGTCTTCTCCAGTGTAAATTTGCATCCACACCCCCTCTCCACTCCTACTTCCATGCTGTACTCTTTGGAAACAAGTCACTAAGCTGAGCTCACACAGAGTAGCCGGGGGAAGGAGGGTCGTGTTGCTTTCGATTCATTCAGCAAATATTTTTGAGCCCTTATTATGTGCCTGACACTCTGCTATGTCCTGGGAATAAGGTGATGTCCACAACCTAGTCTCCGATCTTGTAGATGTTCCATCTAGAGGAGACACACCCCCAAAAGCCAAACACAATTTAACGTGTTTAAGTGTTATAAAGGGGACAAACTAGGAAAAGTAGGGTGAGACACTGGGGCTGGGGCTGTAAGGAGGAACTGCCTTAAAGGTGGTCGCTGGGAAAGACATTTCTAAGTGGAGCTATTTGCACTGACCTCTGAATAGCAAAAAGCAATTAACCAGGTACAGAGAGGGCAAATTGGGAACAATAATCTGTGCAGAGATCTTGGGATGAGAAAGAGTGTGGCAAGTGTTAGGAGAGGACAGTGGAACAGCATGGCTGGAGCAGAGGAAATCTAATGTGGATACAGACATGATGTAAATTTGGAGATAGAGGTCAGCCACACAGCATGTGGAGGCTTCACTGCCTCCAGCTTCTACTGTTGATTTTAAGGAAGAAAAAGGTTCAAGGGATAATTTTAAAAATTGAATTCCTCTCTTTTTGTCAATATAGGGGCACGTATGTAGGGTATGAGTAGAAAGAAAACAGGTAGAAAGAAAATCCTCTGAAATCGGGATAGAACCTGGCATAATTTTGGAAACCCCTTATGTTTATAAAATTAAATTTAATAGGTAAAATTTTCTAATGTTTATAAAATAAAAGGTAGTACTTCCAAGCATGATGTAATGCTTCCCTGTCTTCTAAATATAAAATAAAAACTTTAAGTTAGTAAAATAAACTATCCTTCTCCCTCCCATGATGCATATCAGCTCACGAAATTATCTATTTTGGGAAAAAGTTAGATAGCACCTTATTAAAAAAATCACTCCACATATTTTCTACCAATTTATTTCTCAGTTCAAAATACTTTAGAGATTAAAATATCTATCTTCAATCAAGTTTAAGATATCTACTAATAATTGACAAAATGCAGGAAACTTCTAAGGCATATTTTATTACAGGAAAACTGCTAAAGATAGTAGTGAAAATACATCATATTTAAGAGATTATTTCTATTATTTACAATATAATCATGATATATTATACTTCTCTTTATTTGTTTTTCCTTAACTGACTTCTTCTATTACTGTGTTTTTTTGCAAGTGGAGCATAACATAGGTCAAGATTTCACAAACTTTGTAAAAGGCCTGATGGTAAAAATTTAGGTTTTGCAGGACATGTCATTTCCGTAGCAGCTACTTATCTTTGTCATTTCGATGAGAAAGCAGCCATACATGATACTTAAATGAGTGAGTGTGGTTGTTTTTCATTAAAGCTTATTTATAGATATTGAAATTAGAATTTCAGGTAATGTTCATATGTCACCAAATATTCTTCTTTTGATATTTTTCAACCATTTAAAAATGTAGAAGCCATTCTTAGAATGGAATATGGACTTCTGCTCTCTTTTCAGACTTTCCTTCTATTGTCCACATAGAGCCATAACAACAGCAGTTAGCTCTCTAAAGATTCTTCAGTTTACTAGACCCTGTGTTCTCAACCTGGAATATTTCCATTCCCAGTGCCATCACTCCATAATCCAACCAGCTTCATCTTTTCTAGCCCTTTCAGGCATTAAGCATCCTTCCTAACCCTACACTCTGAGCTAAGCATGTCCTCTCATGCTCAAGGAACTGTGTAAAATGGAATACATTATAATTACTGTGTTTATACCATGTAGATCTACTATACAGAAACTTGATAGAGGTTTTCCCAAAATTAACAACAGTCCTAAAAGTTTACTGACCTTACCAACAATGAGAAGTGAAGCAGAGAAAAAAAAATTCTAAACTATTAGACATACCCCCAAACCAATGTTCATCATCATGCTAGAGGAAAGTCTAAATTATCTCTACATTCTTGTTACAGAAAATGTTACTATAGAATTGTCATAAGAAGAATTAATTGAAGATTATACAGCCAAATTATAGAAATAAATGTATTAGAGATTTGTCAGATAATGATAAATGTCAGATAGTTAATTTTGTTTTCCTGAATGTCAGATTCTTTGTTGCATTTGTTACCTTTTAAAATTTTGTGATTGCTTCTGACTGATTTGCTTATTTTAAATGCACTTCTATAGCCAATTTTTTAGTTATAATTTTATAATCTTTTTAATAACAAAAACTCCCAAATTATGTAAGTTTCAATCCTAAAAGATTGTCTGTCTCTGCTTGTACTGACAACAAATTGTCAATTCTGCTTAAAATTTTGTTTTGAATTGTGATGAAAAAAATCATTCATATACCTGAGACATAAATTAAATTGGGAAATGTTGAGTTCAAAAAAATTGAAAAATGTGTGAGCATAGGTGGGTGTTTATGTATTACCTTACTGGGTAATTAATCTTAAAATAAGAGTTTGAGCATACTGCATCCTGTGACACTTTTGATTGTAAGCTTTTGTGACCAGTTCTTATTCTTGAAAAATTTAGACTAAGTGGGTGATAATTACATGATTATTCAAATTCTCAAAAGAAGGAACAAAGGAGACATTTCCTGATAAAAGATTATATATCATAAACTATAGTGCTTAAGTAGATGAATTCTTTTTCTCAGTAAACCGTTCAGTGCAGTCAATTTAATCCATCGAGAGAGGGAGCATGGGTCTAATGGAGGGTAGAAAGAGGTAGGGGGAAAGCAGACATTAGTTCCTTCCTATTAAATTGAAGAGCTCTTATTGCTGTGTGGCAATAAGGCAGTCCAGTAATAAGGAATTCTGTTATATTCATATGTTGATATGTTTTATATACATACTTTTTTATTTTCTTGTACATTTTATCTCTTGTTGTGAGTCCTTTAAATATAATTCTCTCAGCTTCTTTAGTACATCCTCAAGCATCTTTGAAAAAGATGATGTCATAGGAAACATCCACTAGAAATGAAAATCCAAGTCTTAGCCAGCTAAGCAGATAAGAGCTTATAAAAATGCTACATCATTTCATTCCAACTGAATAGAATTGCAGCATAGAATAGATTTGTCTTTTAATCATTCTAAGTAACATATTATGGAGATGATATAGACTAAACACAAGTAGTGCTAAAATAAATTCTATAAATAGTTCTGGCAATGTAATAGTTATTTTTCTAGCCAGCCTAGCTGTGTACATAATGGGGGTGGCTATGGCTTCTGCGGAGGCTCTTCACACTCAGAACTGCAGCTTATGGTGGGAAAAATGAAGGCCAAAAAGTAGAGAGCAGAGAGGATACACTGAGTGTAAAAAAGGAAGGTGCAGGTAGCTATTTAAGATCCAAGGTATTTTATTGTGTAAACTTAAATAAGAAGAAAATAGTCTTAGAAAAGAATTCCTGACAGAAAAATTTGGAAAGCCACCATACTGAAAATTTAAGCAGACTTAACCAGACATCTGAAGCCCTAATATTTATAAGCACATCATTGCATTTTAATATCCTAATAAAATAATTCTCTTGATACCTATGTTGTCTCTCAAATCTAAAATGAAAACAACTTGTGTAAAAACCCATCTACCTAGAACACTGGTTTGAAATTAGTTCTTTACTACTTAAATAAAATTACATCCTATGATATAAAATGGCATTTGTTTGTTTTTAGTCATTATAACACTATACTATTGGTGTTTACTTTGAATAAGAATCATGTGGTACAATAGGGAATCAATTTCTGCAAATGCATTACTTTAATTCAAAACATTGTTTATATACAATGTGATAACAACTGGAGTAGCTTTAGAGAAGTAGGTCACTTGGTCTTAACTGCTAGGTTTATGAAATAAATTAAAGATACAAGTGTTTGCTTGCCCTAAATTGAGTATGGGGGTGTGGCAGTGGAAGAAGTGTCCCAATATGTTCGTGGTTTTATTAGAATACTTGCAAGAAACATCAACCCATTCAAATAGAGTTAATGTAAAAGATCTGGAGAATTTCCAGGAGGTAGAGTTCTAGAAAAAAAACAAAAACAAAACAAAACAAAAAAACACTGGATCATCTGAACATCTAAGCCTCCAGAAGTCAAGAACCAAGTCATTTCAGGGGACTTCATCTGCAGGAATGTGTAGCCATTCATGCTACTTCCCTGAGACTAATGTGACTTAGCCATCTACATATGCTAGTTTCTTACCATACTGCCCCATTCTCCAGAGTCCGGGCAGAAGTATCTAATTGGCTGTCTGTCCATACTATGGATTGGTTATTCCTGTTGGGCTAGGTGCAAGCTGCAGTGGTCTGGGAGGCAAGGTCTTTTGATTTACTGGACTAACTTGCTAGGTGGAAACTGTGAACATGGCAGGTCAAGCTGCAAAAGAATGTCGAGCATAGTAGATGGCTGATAGAGTAATCCATAAGCTCATAAGGGGAGCAATTCTGTCTGCTGAAAGATCCATGAAAGGCATCACAGAGGAGATGCATTTAAACAGGATTATAGTGGTTGAATTGGAATTTGCTATCAAGAGCAAATAGACGAAGAAGGAGGGTACTCTAGATAGTGAAGCAATTTGAGCCAAATGGTACAGGTTTATGCCTGGCACTCAGGTAGATCAGTCTGGCTCAGCAATTCTCACTGTAGCTGCCCTGAATCATCTGAGCAGCCCATGTGGATGCCTGGGCTCCAACCTAGATAAATTGAAACAGGATTTCTGGGGTTTGTGGTCAGAGATATGCAGTTTCCTAACCTTCTCCAGATCATTCTGATGCAAAGAAGATTGAGAACCGCTGAATGTCTAGAGACTACAATACTTTACAAGTTTGTGAAATATAGTTGGAAAAGGATACTTGAACATGACTTGAGGACTCTTATATATCAGGCTAAGGACTTAACTGTATTCTATAAGTAATAGCACTAGAATGTGCTATTTTATTGGTTTCCACTCCTTTCTGAGCCTAGTATAGTTGCATCTATTTAGAGTTCTTTCAGGGCAGTAGATGGGGGCAGGGGGAGTGGGTAGGTTATGGGATCTAGGTGTACATCACCTAGATAGCTCATGGTGCACATTAAAAGTACTGCTTATCAAGTAACTCCATTAAAAATGGGCAAAAGACATGAACAGGCATTTCTCAAAAGAAGACATACAAGCAGCCAACAAACATACTAAAAAATGCTCCACATCACTAATCATCAGAGAAATGCAAATCAAAACCACAATGAGATACTATCTCACACCAGTCAGAATGGTTATTATTAAAAAGTCAAAATACAACAGATGCTGGCAAGGCTACAGAGAAAAGGGAATGCTCATGCACTGTTGGTGAGAATGTATAATAAATTAGTTCAGCCACCATGGAAAGCAGTTTGGAGATTTCTCAAAGAACTTAAAACAGAACTATCATACAACCCAGCAATCTCATAAATGGGTATATATCTGAAAGAAAACAAATCATTCTAAAAAAAAGATACATATACTCACGTATTCACCACAGCACTATTCACAATAACAATGACATGGACTCAACCTAGGTGCCCATCAACAATGGACTAGAGAAAGAAAATGTGGTACATACATACCATGGAATACTATGCAGCCATAAAAAAGAATGAAATAGTATTGGCCGTGTGCAGTGGCTCATGCCTGTAGTCCCAGCACTTTGGGAGGCCGAGACGAGTGGATCACAAGGTCAGGAGATCACGACCATCCTGGCTAACACAGTGAAACCCCGTCTCTACTAAAAGTACAAAAAAATTAGCCAGGTGTGGTGGCGGGCGCCTGTAGTCCCAGCTACTCAGGAGGCTGAGACAGGAGAATGGCATGAACCCAGGAGGCGGAGCTTGCAGTGAGCAGAGATCGCACCACTGCACTCTAGCCTCGGGGACAGAGCAAGACTCCGTCTCAAAAAAAAAAAAAGCATGAAATAGCATTGTTTGCAGCAATATGGATGCAGCTGGAGGCCATTATGCTAAGTAAATTAACACAGGAACAGGAGACCAAATACTGCATGTTGTCATTCATAAGTGGGAGCTAAACATCAGGTACTCATAACACAAAAATGGCAACGATTGACACTAGAGACTACTAGAAGAAGGAGGAAGGAAGGGAGGCAAGGGTTAACAAACTATTGGGTATATGCTCAGTACCTGGGTGATGGGATCAGTCATACCTCAGACCTCAGAATCACACAATATACCCATGTAACAAACCTGCATGTGTACCCCTGAATCTAAAATAAAAGAGGGGAAAAAGAAAACAGTTTACCCACCGCTTCTCTTCTGTAGGAGTGGATATTCTAATTCCAGATTTAGTTTTCCTAAGTAGAATATGTTGAAGTTTTGTAATGATTCTTTCTTCTCTCTCTAGGGGAGTAGGTTGCATCTTTGTTGAAATGATCCAAGGAGTTGCTGCTTTTCCAGGAATGAAAGACATTCAGGATCAACTTGAACGAATATTTCTGGTAAGTCCTTTACAGAGTATTTCTAAAAAAATTGGTT
This sequence comes from Pongo abelii, assembly GCF_028885655.2. Taxonomy (NCBI): domain Eukaryota; kingdom Metazoa; phylum Chordata; class Mammalia; order Primates; family Hominidae; genus Pongo; species Pongo abelii. The sequence continues at coordinate 85,354,011 of NC_071991.2, read as the reverse complement.
TCTAATTAGTCACTTAGTGACAAATTCTATAGCAGTCTGTGGAAAAATAATTTAAAACAAAATTTGTTGTCACATTTGGTTCTAACATATTTTGGACCTTTGAAAAAGCAGGGAATCAGTTAAGAATTATGTTTTTATACTACTGTATGTGAATAACATGTCAAAGTGGTGAGAAGGAACGGGGCAGGAGAGGCAATATAGAGAAAGTAATGGGTCAAAAATGAAGGTTCTGACAGAATAATTCCAAATAATTAATGTAGATACTCCCTCCCCATCATGTAGGTGGAACTTAACTCTCCTGTCCCCCTTGACTGTGAGCTTTGATAACTTTCTTCCATAAAGCAGAGCATGGAGAGTGGGAAGATGATGACTTTACAACAGAGACACCAGTTAAACAGTACTTCCGTCAGGTTTTCAAGGCTATCATCATCAAAGATAAGTCATGTTAGTGGACTGTACCCTTGATATGATGTGTTGATAATGGCACCTCACCTCTGTGGTCTTCCTCCCCAAACCATAGCCCCAGTTAAATCATAAAAAATACATCACACAAGCCAAAACTGATGGACATTCTACAAAATACATGACTGGTAGTCTTCAAAACTGTCAAGGTCATCAAAAACAAGGAAAGTTTGAGAAACTGTCATAAATCACAGGAGACTGGGGAGACATAACATGTCAATGTAATGTGGTCTCCTGGATGAAATACTAGAAAGGAAAAACATTATTAAGTATGTTGTTAATGTCAATGTACCAATGTGAATTTCTTAGCTGTGACAGTTGTACCATATTATGTAAGATTTTAATTAGAGGGAGAAACTGGGCGAGGGGTATACATGAGCTCTCTGTATTATGTTTTGTAACTTTTCTGTAAATCTTAAACTATTCTAAAATTAAAAGCTTATTTAAACTTTTGAAAATGTGTAAAATGTAAGTGTTCTGGAGCCAGACTATCTGGGCTTATCACCCTTCTCTGTCACGCTTTAGCCATGGGACTTTAAGCAAGGGGTTTATTAGTTCTCTGAGCTTTAGTTTTCTCATGGGTGAAATGAGGGATAATAATAGCACCTTCTTCATAGGTGGCTTTGAAGAATAATTGACTAATATATAAAGTTCTTTTAGGACTCTGCTTGGCATATAGTAAATACTTTACATATATATAAATCGTTGTTATTTTAATTACATCATTTTATGCCAGATATTCAGTAGAGCTTCCAGTAGAGCTAATATTCATATAAACCTATAATTTAAAACATGAAATCAGAGTTAGACAAATTAAGTAAGTGCAACATTTAAATATAGCTATCATATTAAGAATACAATCTGCAGTAGAACGTAGTGACACAAACTGAGGCTCCATCACTATTATATTCCCTTAATGTCAGCAATAAAATGGTAAGAAAAGAAGACTGGAAACTAGGAAATTAAAGCACATGTGATTCCTCTATGCAGTAGCCTATATCCCTGTGAGTTGCTGTGAGCTAACAACAAATGGACAGTCTGCGAAGTCCCTAACATAGCAACCATCCTCAAAGTATTGTCCTGTTGGTTTTGTTCTTTCAGAAACCATCTGTATCCACTTCCTTTCAATTTTATTTTATTCAACATCTATAAATTCTCACACACAAATGTTAACATGATTATAAAAATAGTGTATCTTTATAATGGAAAATTCCTACAGTGTCAAAATGGAAAAAAAGCTGAAAAATCACCCTTTGTCCTACTACCCAGAGAAAACCACATCTAGTATTTGGACATATATCTTCTATAGAGTTTTTCTATATGTATTTGAAAAGATTGAATCATATCTTGTATATTCTTTTGGAACCAGCTATTTCCACTAAACAATTTGTAATTAACACCTTTCAATGAAAAATAAATTCAGAAACCTATCATCATTCTTAATGACTGGGGAGTGTTTCGTTGTATGGATGAGACATTATTTACTTAACCAGCCCCATATAGATAGCTTGTTTTCAGTTTTTCACTATAATAAAATGCTGTCAGAAACATTCATTGCACAATCATCCTGTTAGTTAAGAATAATTATTAGAATAAGAAGTCCTTATTTCAATAAAATTTAATTTTTATAGACGTAGACTATTTGTTCATATCCATCCCTTCATTTAAACTCATGAAACCTACTCCCAAGAAAATCTCTTATTCACTTTATTGAAATTGTACTGAGTCTATAGAAATAATACAAAATTGTACTTTCCTATCCAAGATTAAATTATTTAATTTTATGGCTGTTAGCATAAATGTACAGTTTTTATAAACATGTTTGGTTTCTTGTTCTACTCAAGACTTTACTTTTATTCATTTATTTTAAATAACTTTTTCACAATAACTTTCTTAAAAATATAAACTGTTCCATATATTTTGTATTGACAAAAATGGCCTAGAGGGAACTTTAATGGGCTGTAGTTTATATAAATTTTTATGCAAAGACATATCTCCAAATATTTAGCATTTTTATTTACATAAAGCTCATGTATAATGATAATAATAGTATCACTAAATTATATTCTGATAATAATTTTCTAAACTTTAGACTCCGCTTTTCAGTCTCTGATAGCTGTTGAACAATAATTATGTAACTTGTCAAATTACTGATTTATGGTAGAATTATTACTGTACTGTATTTGAAAGCAGAAAACTTTAAAAAGGGAATTGTACTGAAAAGAAATAGCTCAACTTATATATTACTTTAGGTTGAATTATAAAGGAAAAGAAATTGTTATATAATTGAGATATATTATACAGCAACAGAACAAAAAGGTGAGTTTCATAAAAGCGTAATTTATTGACATAGCTTAGTCAAAGCTTTCATTTGAAATCTTTGTTTAACAGAAGTAATTTCCATTGGGTAATATCTTGTTGGATTACTTCTTGTATGAAATTTTTGCTATTATTTTTTAATTTTATGGCATTAGTTTCCCAATTTTATGGGTATTCAGAGACCTTTGAGCTATGACTAGGCTTTTAATAAGTCAGATAAATAAATCATTTTAAATTTCCCATGGGATTATTGATACACTAAACTACCATTGCTCTTGTTAGAGCACAGAGACCCTCAAATGCAGATAAGCATCATGATTTATGGCAATAATTCTTTCATTTACTGTAGTTATTTTACATGTCTAATGCCTCTTACAATAAAATGTCCTTTGATAATTAGGAAATGAAGATCATCATCTATATAAAATTACTGCTGTAGAATTAAATGATGTTATGTTTTGCCCTGAAGAATTAGACAAAGGCAGATAAAATCTAAAGAATTCTTTTGACATTAAATGTTATCATCTTAAATATTTTATTTTCTCCACTGAATTGTTTAAATTTGCAAATATTAGCTATATTGTCATACAAGTAGACTCTCTCAAGACTGGTGTGATCCTTGGAGGAGGAAATTTTATAAACCCAGTATGGTTAAATCACTGAGAAAAAAAAAATGCTTTTCCTCTGTGACCTTTTATGTCTAATCTTGGGAGGAATGACTATTAAATAGTGATTAGATCCACTTTAACAGGCCTATAGTATAAACTGCCAGAGACTCTTTTCTAAAGTGGCAATTGTATATCTGGCCTCTGGTACAGCATTGCCAAGGAGATAATCAACTTTGAAAAGTCGTGAAACATGGGATTATTTGGTTTGTTTTGTGTTTTAATACAAGGATTAAGTTCATTCATTTGCCTGTGAACTGTACATAGAAAGGTGGTTAATAACTTTGAAGCACAAAATTAATAGCTTGTTACCCAAGACAGCTAATATAATTAGCTCCCACACACTGAGTCTTTATAAAATATGTGAAAGGAGATAAAGATCGGTTAGTAAAAGTCTTTTATGTTTTTCTTTCTAAGGTTCTTTTTTCCCTATTCTCTTTTTTACTTCCTTTGGTTGAAGGGAGCAGTTCACCATTTTAACAAGTTCAGTGAATTCATTTCTGGAACATAATAACCGTGTTCATATATATAAGGTGAGCTGGGATATGCTCCAATCTGAAATTTCACTGTTAAATCATTTTCCTTGACATTGTGATACTTACATGCAAGAAAGGAAGGAAGATGATGGAATTTTCATGAATTATATTCAAGACATTTTGAATTGGCAGGTAAATAGGCACCTAATTCTCCAAGCAGTAACTCTCCTGTTAGGTGGAAAGAGTATTTATTTTCACTTCTTTAGCATTACCCAGTTTTTAATGTGGCATGGTGTATTCTATTCACCTCCATTAGTTGTAAAATAAGCAGCAAATGCATTCATTCAGGTGAATATATATTCAGAGTGACAAAATCACAAGTAATAAAAAATTTGTATTCTAAACATATTATTCTGAATAGAAAAAGAAGGGTACTTGTACAACCCTGGGAATATGTGTCTCTCTCACTTCAAAACAGCTGAACAAATGGCAGGGAATGCTTGCACAGCTGTCTGAAACCTTTGGCAGATGCTTCTGGGTCTCTGTGGCTCATGGCCCATTGTGTAACAGTCATGACAAAGGAGCTGGCATGATTCTGTTTTTCAGATCTGTTCTTTTTCTCTCTGTCTTTGAATGTTGATAACCCTGACAAATCACACCTTTCCTTGTCTCCTGGGTCTCCTGGCTTACAATGAAATTTCATCCACTGGTTGTTAAACTATTGTACATTATTTGACTGGTACAATTGTTAAAATAGTCCTCTTCATGAATATATGCCATTCAGAATTTGAGTGTGTGTGTTTGTGTGTGAGTGTCTGTGTGAGTGTGTGTGTGTGTGTGTGTGTAATAAGCCACATGCAACTTTGAAAGCTGCTATAGTACTCAGTCTGGCTTTTGAGTTGGATTATTCCTTAAGCTGCTGTGCTTTGCATTAAACTGACTGTGGAGATATAGTTTGCAGATTCAGTTCCTGTCCTTGTTTCCTCCACGTGTCTCTGATTCCAGGGTCTTTAGAACTGGAACCGTAATCCTGCAGCTTCATGATTGGTTAGGGAAGCCTTGTAGAATGTAAGGGAAAGCTGATATCACCTCCTTGATGGTTATTACCATTCAAGTGGATGTATTATAACAGCCACATGGTTAGGATGGAATATTGCTACCACAGATTTGTATCATCATTACCATTACTGGATTTGCTTTAGGTCATTTCTGCCATACTACTTCAGCAGTTACTCTGTAGCAGTAGATACAATGAAGACATAAAAGAATTATGTGTCATGTTGTCAGCCTGTAGTAATGACCATGAAAATCAAGGCAGGTGGGCAAGGCATACTTTAGGAATGGAATCATGAATAATTGCTGAGCAATTGATCAGCAAATGTGAGACCCAGCAATAACAGTGGATTCTATATTAGTTAAAATACTGAACTGTAAGAGTTAAATGTTGTGCTTTAATCCAAGGTTTTTGTTTTCTACCCACCCTCACCCACTACCCCCAGCAAGCCACCTTTTCAAGTTGGACAGTAGTTTCTGCATCTGTAAAGGAGGAAGTTAAACTAAGTGATTTCAATATTGTCTTGTAGCTCTAACCATTTTTTATTGTTTTTAAATGCTTGATGTTACTGTATTATGTATAAGTTATGAGTGTTTAAAGAAAAATTGCTAAGAAAATTTTTATTAAGCACTAAAGAAAGTATAAGATTTGAAGTGAAAATAAGAGGGAAAAGGAGACATCAGGCAGTGGTATAGGAGTGGGTGGAGGGTGAGGTTGAATGTTCAAGACTGCACTTTGATAGTTTAGTATTTTTAAAACTCATTTTATCCATAATGTAATAAAACAGTATAACAGGAGGGTAATGTTAAGAGCATTTTAACAAAAGTAATACAGTACAGTGTGGCAGTATGTGCCTGTGGTCCCAGCTACTTGGAAAGTTGAGGTGGGAAGATCACTTAGCCCAGGAGTTCAAGGCTGCAGTGAGCTATGATTGTGCCACTGCACTCCAGCCTGCGTGACAGAGTGAGACCCCATTTCTAGAAAAGAAAAATACAATGTGGATAAAATGATAAGTTCAACTGTATAAAGACTGGCAGAATTAGAGAATTAAACAACCCCTGTTGGGGTGAAGAATGTTGAAAATATTAAGCTACAATTTTTAAATCAGTTTTAGAAAAACAAATAGGGACAATAGATTATAATACTCTACCCCCCACCCTGGAACGAGTACCTCTTAATTTGTACTTGTTTCCTTCACGCTTCATCTATAGGCATAGTCATAATCTTTTTCAGAGAATCAACTGTATATAAGTAAAAGAAAAGTATGAGAAAAAAATCACCACCGAGATATAACCAACATTAAACAGTTTTGTATTCCCTTTTCTAGATTTTCACAATTGAGTTCATAATAAATTTATGGTTTTATGTTTAGCTTCTCTTTAACAGGAAATAGCCATTTCCAAGCCATTAATATATAATTGAAAATGTTATTTTAATTATACTATAATATCTTACAAATGTGCCCAAATAGAGAAACTCAAACATTTCTCTATTACTAGATAATTTGCTTACAGTTTTTATGCTACGGTAAGCATTGCATATTTTTACCACATTTAATTATTCATTCATTCAGCAAGATTATTAGGCACTCTATGTGACAGTCACTGTGACTATGGTGGTAAACCAAGAAACATAGCCCCTACTTGCTTCAAAAATATGGTCAGCTGAGCTACATTTGAATAGCTTCCAGGAAACCAGGTCAGAAAGATGTTGCAAAACTATTGTTACACATCTTGGATATAAGTGATGAGGAAAAGAGTCAAAGATAACTTAAAAGTTTCAAATTTGGGGAACTAAGTGATCAGCAATGTCATTGAAAATAATGGGAACATTGAAAAGGAGTACCACTGGAGGGAGAGGAAGAAGAGAGCTCAAGGTATTGGACTTTATGTGATAGTGGGTGACCTCAGATGGACATGTCCAGTGTATAACTCATACACAACAAAATCAGGGAGATGCATGGGAATCAAGGAGCCATTCACCCAAAAGAGACGATCTTGGCTCCCACATCATATTAGTTCTTGAATCATGAGAAGGTAGAGGGAAATGCAGTGGACCACTGCCTACCCTGTAGGGGATGTTCATGTTTTGCAGGATTGGAGGGTTAGACCAGGGGAGAAATCAGTACAGTGACACAAATCAAGGGAAGGGTGACCAGAAGAGAAATGAAGGGTAAGAACAGAAAAAGAAAATCACTCCCTGGAGCAAGATAATCCTTCAGCTCAGGTCTGTTCAGCGGGTAGGGGTGGTGGGTTATGAAGCCAGATTCCCTTCCTTGCTTGTTCCCAGCATGTTCTGCACACTGCTCATGTAGTTTGTGGCACATTGTATGTGCCCAGTAAATGCTTTTAGCCCAGAGGAAAAGAAAGATTTCCTGCCCCAAAAGTGTAAGAGTCAATACAGAAAACACATGTGGGTTTATTAAGAAAGGTTAGACTTTCCATGGTTTTTCAAAGGAGACCTGTGATTCTCCTTGATATTTCAGTGATGCTGGAGTGAAGGTGGGTGTAGCCTCAGAGGGATGCACTAGGTTGTCCACTCTTGGCTCTGCTTCTATTAAGATTTTGCATGTGAAACAGATCCCACTGCTGAAAGAAAGGTTGAAAAACCCTGGACTAATAAGATCTTAAGTTCCTCCCTGGTCAATAGTTCTATGAAAAAAAAAAAAAAAAAGTCTATGTGGAAGAAAAGTGTTCAGAAGAGATCCAGTGAAAATGAAGATGTTGGAAAAATAAACATTGAGTGGTTCATGTATGGAGACATTAGATGGATGTTCTAATAAAGAAAGTTCCATGCTTCTAAGCGAATAGAAATGTTGGTAGCAAACTCCAGTAAGGTCATTTGTCTTACGTGAAAGCTAAGACAGTGGGATATCCATCTGTAGAATAGCTAATCACATTACTGCTTAAAAAGAAACTTCTATTAAAAGACAACCTGTTTGTGACCCAGAGATTTGAATTAACTCACATAGTGAAAAAACTTTTTTTACTTCAGTGTTTTTGCATTGGAGTACCACAGACTTTCTATAAAATGGAAAACGAGAACACTTTAATTAAATCATTCATTTTCTAAGTTATTCATTTATTCAACAGATATTTATTATGTGCTTACTCTGGGCTAACTAATCTTTTCATGGTTTGAGGAGACCGCAGTACACAAAATAACATTCCTGCTCTCATAGAACTGATATTCCTGTAAGGAAAGATAGTGAGAAAATAAATATATAATGTGTTTCTTAAGTGCTATTCTGAGAGATGCCATTTTACATACCATGTTCTGGGGAGTTTTCTCTCAGAGGTGATACTTGTTCACTGAAGTTTGTAAGGGCACCAGACTCACGAATAACAGGGATCAGAGCATTTGAGGCAGAGGGAGTAGCAACTTGGGTGGGTTTAATGATAATAGTATTAAATGAGAATTCTCATGCCGGCATATGTTAAATTAAGGATCATTCTCCCATGTATTGAAGTCATCCTTTATATGAAGCATTTTCTTACTTGGGAAATGCTTGCTTTGTGTGGAACATTAAGTTTCTGTATATGTTACAATTCAGGCATTAGATTGAGTGAATCCACAGAGTTTGAAGTACAACTGAATATGTATTCCAAGTAGGAATTATGCTGGGGCTAGGGATTTGGGCTTTCTGAGTCAGTTCACCATGAGAGTTAGTATAGATAGAAGAAAATGGAAATGTTTCTGTTTTGGAGAGTAGATGATAGTTCAGAAGGGAGGAAGAATGTCCAGAGGATGAAGAGACCCAGAGAGTGCTTTTTTTGAAAGTCAAAAGTAGAAGAATTTCAAGAAGGAACTATGTATCAGCTGCATCAAATACTCAGAAAGCTGAGTCAGGCCGCTGGTTGGTAACTTTTGAGTGCTGAATATGTGAAGCCAGGTTACAATGGATTTAAAGGGTGAAGGGGTAGTGAAGAATTGGGAAACACTGAGCCTGTAGACAACTTTGAGAATTGGGTCAATGAAGAGAATTGATGTCACCTTGAGGATATTTTTCAATCAATATTCATATATTTTATAATCTAAGTTATTTTTAAAATAATGAAAACCAGTATATTTGTAAGGTAAAGGACACCAAAGATCCAAGAAGGCATACTGGATGGATCGAGGTATTGGAGCAGGCAAGAGAGGACGGGTGGAGGAGATAGTGCCTTGAAATGTGGATGAAAAATTTTTCCGAAAGAAAGGAAAGAAGAAGGGGAAGGAAGGAGAGGGAGATTTCAATAAATGTTTTGGAGGAGAAAGAAGAAATTTGAAGATTTTATGATCTGCATGATTCCTACGTGAAAGGGAGTGGGGTATGGCTGGCACAGTGATGTGCATATGGAGGGCAGATGTTGAGGGAATGGATAATATTCATAATGCTGGTGAAATAATAAATGATTTGCAACTGATGATAGGAGGAAATAGTTGCTGACTAGATTTTTAATCTATTTTTTATCTGAGACATTGTTATGGAAATAGAAATGTTGTCTTCCCAATTTCTGATTTGTGATGGTTTATTTACTTTCCTATTAACATAAGAATGCTTTTATATATTTCTACCACCTGTAAATATTTCCCAGTTGTAGTAAATTTTACCAAAGACTTTTCTGGAGGCTATGGTTTACCTCTGTGATCTGTCTTAAATGTTTTGAAAAAAATTTAACCTAATGTATTGCTGTTTAATATTACTGTCTTTTTAATATACATGACTTTATTTTTAACATATATGACTACTTCCTGGTTGTTCTGGGTATGTTTTCTTATGTAACCACCTCAAAATCCCCTAGTTTAAATAAACAATAATCATTTTTTAATTTTCTTTTATGGTTTCAGGGTCAGGAATTCAGTAAGAGCTTGGGCAGTTCTGGACTTGGGTTGCAGACACATGGTAGCTGGAGCTCGACTAATCAGGGTGGGAGCAGTTGGGACTAGCCAAACATTCCTGTTTCTTTCTTCAGAGTCTTAGGGCTCTCCAAGGGTTTTTGCCATGTGGGCTGGTTTGGACTTCCTTATGTCATGGTGGTTGGGTTCCAAGAGTGGGTGGCCCAAGAGGACCAGATGGAAACTGTGTGGTTTCTCTTAATTTAGCTTCGGAAGTCACGCAGTAACTCTCTCCTGGTCAGAGCAGTCACAAACCCTCACCTAAAGTCAAGGGAAGGGGACATAGATCCCATTTGTACATAAGAATGTCCAGAGTGTTGGGGCTGTGTTTTCAAGCTGCCACACTGACCATGTAAATTTTCATTAGAGCATATCACCAAGTCGAGCTGATAAACAGCTTTGTAGGGAAAAAGCTCCAGGAAACAATTTTATCAAGTTCCTGAATTTTTTCTTTTTCCCATACTCCTTATAGCTATTATATTACTGCTTCCCATGCTAAATATAAAGCGTCAGTTGTCAAGAGTGTTACTTGGTGGGTCATGAGGTCCCTCATTTGCTCACCCTTTTTTCTTCCCTTTTTGACTATCAAGTTCACAGATGTGTCAGACTGAAAAAGATGGTGAAATACTGCCATAGTGTGACACATCTGAGGCAAGTGAGGAGGTGGTGACACTTCTTAGCAGATTCCCTGAATGTTATCCATAAAGCGTGTTTTCATAATTCACATTCTGCCTTTGAGTAAAACTTTCATCTGCAGAATACTTCCCCACGTAAATCTTATTTCTCAGAACATTACATATGTTATCTCTTGAGGTGAGCAGCATCTAAGATGGCTCCTAGTGTGCCCACCGCCTGGCGTTTATGCCCTTGTGTAATGCTGTCCCCTTGAGTGTGGGCTGGACCTCGTCACTTGCTTCTAATGGATAGAATGTGGCAAAAGTGATAGGATATCACTTCTGAGACTAGGTGACAAAATGATTGTTACTTTTTGCTCACTTTCTCTTCCTCTCTTACCGGCTCACTCTGAGGGAAGCCAGCTGCTATGTTACCGGTTGCTCTGAGGAGGGGCCCTCATATCAAGGAACTGATGTTTCCAGCCAACAGCCGGTGTAAACCTGAGGCTTGACCTAAGCCTTGTGAGTGAGCTTAGAAGTGGATGCCTCCCCAGAGGAGACCACAGCCGTGGTTAACATCTTAATTGCCTCCTTGTGAAAGACTGAGCCAAAGGCACCTAGCCAAGATTCGTTGGAATTCCTGACCAAAGAAAACTATAAGATAATAAGTGTTTGTTACTTAAACCCACTGGGTTTTGTGGTAACTTGTTCCACACCAATAATTACCTAATATAACTCTTTTATAGAGATATACTAATAGATAACTAATATATCCCATGACCAAGAAAGAGTAGATACTATTATTACTCTTATTTTATAGCAGAGAAAATTATCTTTGGAGATCATATGAACTTCCCTAAGAAGACATGTTTAGTGTGTGCCAGAACTGAGACTAAATGCCAAATCTGCTTACTCTTTCATCAGAATACTCTGTTTTGTCTTTCTGTTGGGTTGTTTTTGCTCTGATTCTTAATCAGGAGTATGTCTTAGAAGACTTAGAGTTATTTGTTGAATGCACATTCTTAGACCCCACTCAGGACCTTCTGAATCAGAGTCTCAGGGGATGGGACATCCCTCTGTAGTCAAACAGATAAGCAGTCCCTGGTTGATGAGTTCTCTTAAGAACTCTACTCTAAAAGATACATGGAATTCTTTGAAATGTTAAGCACGTTTTAAATTTCCTGGCCTTATGTGACAGCCTTAAAACCTAGATAGTGTGGACATTCTATCTGGAATGTGGAAATCATTCTTCGGTTAGACTGAGTCCTTTGTTTCTCACAGAGATACTTTTGATAGGACCTCAAGGGACCCTCCCTTATAATGAGTATATTCATGGCTTTGTGCTACTAGTATCAGGTGACTATTATTAGAATTGCATACACAAGCAAATGAAGATTTGTAATCATCATGTCCCAGCACTGTGACTTCTTATCTTGGCTGGCCACTTGATTGACATTCTGTTTTCCACTCTCATTTTGCAACTTACCTTTTCTTATGCTTCAGAAATCTTTACCCTCAAGGATAAATCTGTCTGGGATGTTAATCTTTTAGTGAGGCATGAGTTCATTTAAAACCTGACCTTGTATCATCTCCTGCCCAACCCCCTGCAAGAAAAAAGCCTCCTCGAAATATTCTATCCTAAATTGATTTCTTATGTCTCACTATTACATAACTTGATAAAAAGCTATGGCTGTTCGATTAAAATTTATCATAAAATAATCTACCCAAGTCATTGAAGCATTTCCCTTAGAGAACAGTTTTATTCTAAGTCAAGTTAACAGATTATCTGACCTTGGAGCTGAATTTGTCCTCTATCTCGTTTGTCTCTTTTGACAATGACAGTCATACATTTCCAGGTAATGTGTATGTATGGAGGCTATGGCTTTCATATTCTTACTAAAATCTCTTTGTGGGTTTAGTTGTACTGGAAGTGTTGAAAACTATATTTTAGATGTACCATTCAATTAAATTTTTCTTAATATAATACCTAATATAAATTCAGGCTTCTATTAATTTTGAATAACTCTAGACATGAAAACTGTCAGTGAATCTGAGTCTCTGTGTGAGAATATATTCTCCAGGACAAAAGCAAATGTCAGTATTGTCATATTTTACCTTTCATGTTGGTCAATCCCTGGTAAAGACGCAAGAATTGGTTTAGAGACACATATGGTGCTGTTAAACTTCTGTGCCTAAGTATCTGCCAGTTTTTCCTCTTCCTCTATCTCCAATGTCTAAATATAACCCATCATTCAAAATATATGAAATATTCCCCCTCACCAGTGAATTTTTCTCTGATTTTTCAATTGGAAATTTTCTTTCCTCCTCCTGGACCTCTTGGTCTCTTTGCCCAAACTTTCTGGTGTCTCTCTTCAGTGTCTGCCTTGCACTGCAGCTGTTTTGCTCTTATTCTCCTAATAGAGTTTAGGATTTGAGAGTAGAGGTAAGAAGATAAGGACTACTTTGTGTGGAGCAAATAGTATGTGCCCTGACGCGGTTTAGATATTGACTTGTGATGACAGAATTATTGCAGAGGCCAAGGATATTTCTTGAACTTCTCTGTGTTCCTTTTTAAATACATCTTTTGGAGAATTCTGTGGGAATGAAGTTAGAACCAAAGTTTAAAAATTAAAGTTGGTTTTCCTTCTTTCATTTGTTCATTTAAAAATAGATGCAAATTCATGCTTTTTGTTAGTTTCTCTTCTTGCAGTTCTTTGTTCTAATAATACCTAAATCACTAATGGCAGATAACATTTAACATTCAGATGCAGAGTTCTTTTTTCTTGAAGCTCAAGAGAACAAGTTACTATCAATTTGCTCTAAGTAAAATTTGGTATTAAAAATGTTTCATGTTTGCCAAGTAGAAAGTAAACAGCTGAGAGGTGTTAATAAAACCTTTTTGGGAGAATAATATTAGGTTCTTTTCTTGGCTCTCATATTATTCATAATAAAATGAAATATTGCTTATCTCTCATATAGAATAGTGACATATGCACATTTAATTTGATTATTGACTCTTGGGATGTGATTCAAGTCATTCAGCAGTTGCGAGTGTCTTTGATAAGCCTGGCAATGGGCTTCAATGAACTTCTATTTTGAAGAAGTTTGACAAAATTTTTATTGAATGTTCTTTCTACTGCTTAGTACTGGGAATGCCACTCTGAGGATATTATGAAGGTAAAATAATAAAGGAACTAAAATTGATTTTCAATTCCTTATTACTTTTCTACCTTATACGAAAAATCTTTTTTAGGCATAAATAATCAGATAGTGCATAGAGTGGCTCATCTCATTATTTTGATCTTCCTAATATACCATGATGTCAAATTAGATGTGAAATGGAAAAGGATTAACTTGAATGACATTTTAACTGCCTTTCTAGCAAAAAATATTTTAGATGAATATAATGTGTTTTTTGTTTATCTTTCCAAATGTTAAGCTAATTTTTACAAGCAATAAAATATGCTATTATATGAGAAGTCTCAGTACCTTCCACTTAATTTTGTTGTCAACCTAAAACTACTTTAAAAAATAAAATATATGATTAAAAAAAAGGATGTTGTGGATGAATAAAAGCAGAATACTGTCCACAAAATCCATTCTTTTCTTTTGAGTTAATAGTAAGATTGTCCTTTCAGGAATTTCATCTTCTGTCAGTGAGACACAGTGCAGAAGAGAATAGACACTTGGGCAATAAAAATATTTATTCCCGGACAGTATTATGGAAACTGTGGTAGGTGGGGTAGAGAGGTATCTTAGTCCATTTTCTGTTGCTGTAATAGAATACCACAGACTGGGTAACTTAAAAACAAAATACGCCGGGCGTGGTGGCTCACACCTGTAATCCCAGCACTTTGGGAGGCCCAGGTGGGCAGATCACGAGGTCAGGAGATCAAGATCGTCCTGGCTAACACAGTGAAACCCCGTCTCTATTAGGAATACAAAAAATTAGCTGGGCGTGGTCAGGCGCCTGTAGTCCCAGCTACTCGGGAGGCTGAGGCAGGAGAATGGCCTGAACCCGGGAGGCGGAGCTTGCAGTGAGCAGAGATCGCGCCACTGCACTCCAGCCTGGGCGACAGAGTGAGACTCCATCTCAAAAATAAAAAAAAAAATTAAATAAATAAATAAATACATAAATTTACTTCTTAGAGTTCTGGAGGCTGGGAAGTGCAAGGCTGAGGGGTTGCTTCTGGTGAGGGCCTTCTTATGTCGTAACGTCATGGAGAGTATCAGATGGCTTGAGGGCAAGAGCATGTCAGCTCCGGTTCTCTTTTTCTCTTCTTATGAAGCCACCAGTTCCATCATGGGGGGCCTACCCTGCTGAGTTTATCTAGTTCTAATTACCTCCCAAAGGCCCCATCTCCAAATGTCATCAACACGTGAATTTGTGGATTAGGTTTCCAAAACTCGAAGTTTGGGGGAACACATTAAAACTGTAGCAGGAGGTGGTGCCAAAATAAGAAAATGCCAGGCTATGAAGCAGAGGAATTAACAGTATAATAGGGGATCAAGGTGAAGCATTAAAAACCTGTCACCAGGGCCGGGCAGGGTGGCTCACGCCTGTAATCCCAGCACTTTAGGAGGTCGAGGTGGGCAGATCACGAGGTCAGGAGTTTGAGACCAGCCTGGCCAACATGGTGAAACCCCGCCTCTACTAAAAAAAAAAAAAAAAAAAAAATACAAAAATTAGCCAGGCATGGTGGCGTGTGCCTGTAGTCCCAGCTACTCGGGAGGCTGAAGCAGGAGAATCACTTGAACCTGGGAGGCGGAGGTTGCAGTGAGCCGAGATCATGCCACTGCACTCCAGCCTGGGTGACAGAGCGAGACTCTGTCACAAAACAAAAACCTGTCATCAGTACTCTGGGGTAGGAAAAACTGTTGAGGGACATTGCTGCTGATCTTCTCCTTCCTGTGTATTTAAGTTGGTATGCATTGGTTAAAATGGCAGCATTCACTTATTTGAGCAGAGCTGTGTCAACATTACTTCAAAAAAGGTAAGAAATACGATACCGTATTATCATTCACACAAAACTCAGCAACTTTTAATAGAAAATAATTAACCTTCTACTCTTGAGTTTTAAGAGTGGCCTATTTGTTCAAACATAGATATTTTGTGGTTTACAAAAAATTATTATTACTTAGTAGTATAACTGTTCTGTCTCAGCCACCACTTTAGCATTTCCTTAATACCAATTTGAAAAAAGTAATGACTGAGCCATATGATGAAATAGTTTCATCTTCTCTAGAGATGTATACAATTATTTGACTTCTAGTTTCTAAAGTGATGATTTTATTTATGAAAATACCACAATAAGCAAGCTGAATTTTTTTTATTGTTTCAGTAAGCCAACTGCTTGGTATTTCTTTGCTTAGAAAGTTAGTGAGCTGAAAAATACACAGTAGAATGCTCACTTCCTCTTGCTTTTTGACTTACCATCCCCTGTAGGCCTGCAGCCCGGGAATGGAGTTTGACAAATGCCAGGAATCTAGCCTATAATTTGTGTTTAGTGTTCAAAACCCTATACTTAAGTAAAAAGAACTACAAACCAGTCTTCTGTAGGCTACTTCCAATTCACTGCTCAATATTTTGCCATCTCTTTTTATGTGATCCTGTGGCTGTGGCTTACTTTTTGCCAAAAAACAGCTGTGGCTTACTTTTTGCTGATGTACACACTTATTCCAGATTGTTTCCACCGATAGCCAGGCCTGACAAGCCACACCATATGTTCATAACATTGGGATAGGATTCAAGAAAGTGATAGAAGGATATAGCCAGGTACATCACAAGATACCGAGATTCGTGTTAGTATAAGTAGTTTATTAAGGTGTTGCTACAATGACAGATAGTACTCTTTATTCCCTCCACATAACCCAGGCTGCTCTTTGAGAACTTTTCTTGCTTCAGGGCTACCTGTGACAATATGTAGGACAAGTTTTAGAAAACAGAAAAAGAAAGACAAAGATGAGAATTTGTTTTAAGAGGCTCTTTCCCAAAGTCTTAAGAAAGGAGATTATCTAAGTGAGGTCTTCACATTTAATGACATTCTCAAAACAGCAGTTTGTGAAGCAAATCATCTAGAATGTTTATGCTTTGGGAAATTCAGGGGGTCAACATAGTAACTAAGAGGATTACACATTTAAAACTCAGTGCATTTCTAAATGCCTTTATTCATATTTGTATGGTCTTCGCTGGAATAAAATTTATGGGAGCAAGCTATTCATGTCAGATTAGTTTTTGGAAATACATAACTAAATTCAGAAATAGCAACTACAGATCAGCAGGCAAAAATATTAGTTTTTTGTTATTGTTACTGGTTTTTTTGTCTTAAACTCTGAAAACTCTTAAAATTAATCTTTACCTTTATGCTCTGAAGCAGCTTTTGGTTAGAGATGCTTTCTTTTCTTTTGTTCTAGTTCATCTGTTTATGAAAAAATGTTATCCCAATGAAATAGGCTTTTAAATATTGGGGAGAAACAGTATACTGTCTAGGATGACAGATTAATTCCCTTCTTTTTCCCTTACGGGAGACTAGTAAGAATTTGAAGACATATTGGTGCTGATAGCTTACCCCTAAGGTCTGTGTGTTCTACCAAAAATAATGAAAAAAGGAAATTTAGTCCTGCTACTGACTCTCGGAATACATAGCTTTGATAATAGCAGCCTGTCGCTTCAGATGGTAAGATAAAAAAATCACTCAGAAGAGAAAGAAAAAAGCAAATGAAGAGATTTTATCCACGGTGTGTTGCGGCTTAACCTGCTGGATAAATAATATAGTGATAATGGAAATACAATATGAAGCTTCCTTCAATAGTGGCTCTGTTTTTTATTTTTTCTTTCATGGGAAAGACAATACTTTTTTCAAATATGAATATAAAGAAACTTTCTTTTTATCCTCTTACTCTCTCCTTTACTTCTATTTAGTATTTCATTAATCCCACTCAAACCCAAGAGGGAAAATTAGGATATGTTGCAGTAATTTGTGTATGTATCTCCTAGCAATGTCCCAGGAACAAAGTTGGTTGAGCCAAGCACCCTGTGCTACCTCCATTAAAATAACCAACACATAAACCTTTCATGTAACCAGAGCTGTCAGAGCTTAAACCCAGTTGTTGTCTTTAAAGCTCTTTGTCTTTGCATTACACTATGTTTAAGCCCAGTATAAGTGATACAACTTAACCATTTGTAATGAACTAATGGAATTTATGACTCAGCGAGGTGATAGTAAATATGGAAGTATGTCAAGTTTCTTTAAGGTAAATTCTGGAATGAAAGATTACCTCTGGACTGGTTGTTGGAAGACCCAACCTGTAGTCCTGTCTATTTGTAACTGGGCTTGTTTAAGGAGGGTTCGATTTATTTACCTATAGAATGAGGTTAAAGAATTCATAGTCTGCAAATAAAAAACATATTAGTGTAATTGTTCGTTGAAATGAAATTTCACCAATAATGCCAAATGTCCCCTGTGTAGTATCCCCCCAACCTCCTTAGAGTGTCTCCAAGAAAGTATAGGACTCCAAGGAACATACTATGAGAAGCACTAGACCAAATGATGTTTACAGTATCTCCAAAATTGTTTCGTTTTCTCCACAGTAGTTATATTTGCTTTATGTTATAATATCTCTTATATATTTAAAAATTAATGTCATAAATATTTCTTTATGCCTTTATGTTCTGAATGTATTACCTTCATTAAAATATTTGTCTTCTGATTTTTCTTAGCCATTTAATTATTTTGATCACTTGTGTAGTGTAAGTATTTTGATCCCACAGAAGTTTTTTCCATAACTCCTAGTATGAACTGCCTTTTACTAAAACTAAGTATTAAACTAAGTATTCATAAACCAACTCAACCAATATGTATTGAATATCTACTTTATGTCAGTTACTGTGTTAGAACCTAGGATGTAAAAGCAAACAAGACATTGTCTTCACTTTCAAGGATCTCACAGTCTGGCCAAGGAGAAAGATAGCAGGCAGATAGTCATGACACCGTGTGTTAAGTGCTGAGCCCCAGCCTCTTGAATCTAGCCTCGTGATTAATTTATCTTCTTGGATGTCTAATAAGAATATCAGATGTGGCCGGGCCCGGTGGCTCACGCCTGTAATCCCAGCACTTTGGGAGGCTGAGATGGGTGGATCACCAGATCAGGAGATCGAGACCATCCTGGCTAACACGGTGAAACCCCATCTCTACTAAAAATACAAAAAATTAGCCAGGCATGGTGGCGGGTGCCTGTAGTCCCAGTTGTTTGGGAGGCTGAGGCAGGAGAATGGCATGAACCCGGGAGGCGGAGCTTGCAGTGAGCCAAGATCGCGCCACTGCACTCCAGCCTGGGTGACAGTGCAAGACTCCGTCTCAAAAAAAAAAAAAACCAGATGCAATCTATCTAAGTCATAGCTCTTAATATATCAAACAAAATCATTCAAATTTGTTCCTCTCCAAGTTTTCCTATTTCAGTAAATGGCGGTAGCCTTCACCCAGTGGCTCAAGCCCACAATTTAAGAGTCACTCTTAATTCTTATCCTGTCCTCATCCTATGCATCAGATGTATCAGCTAGTTCTATTAATTCTAGTTGTAAAATAGATATTGATCCACAGTTTTCCACCATAGTAGTCCTAGTCATCATTATGTCTCACCTGGTCACTGTTGCAGTCTCCATATCACCTCCATTTGGCCCCCACCCCTTGACAACACTCCTGTCATCTTAAATGGCAGCCATGGTGTGTTAGCTAGCATATTGGTTTGCCTACTGAAAAAGAGGCAAAAATGACATGCCTTAGAAAAAAATAAATCGTTTGTTCCTTTCTCATGTGTAATGCAAGCTGGTGGATGGATGGGCTGTGCTGCATGAGGTCCTTCAGGTTCCTAGGTTTCTTTTAGCTGGGGTCCCTCTCTCTCCTTGGGTATTGCCATCATCTACATAGTGGAAGCTGGGTAACTACCACAGCATCAAATTCCAGAAATCCAGGAGCTTCTTCCTAAAGGTGTGACCTAGAAGTTGCACGCTTCCACCCATATAATTTTGTCCAGAACCCTGTTACATGGCCAGAACAAGATAATAAGGAGATTGGGAAATGTAACCTCTATCTGGGTCACTGGGTGTTCATATAAAATCCAAGAAAATTGATTGTTTATTGGAGAAAATAGAAAATGGTTATGGGGGCAGGCAGTAAGTAAACTCCATTGCCCAGGATGGTTATTTTAAAATGTCAGATTATGCTGGTCCCTGTCTATCACCCTTTGATAACTTGCAGTATACCTTGACTAAAAAGTCAGATTCCCCTAAACACACCATATCAAAATATGTGGAATAGAGCTAAAGCAGTGCTTAGAGGGAAATGTATAGCATTAAAATCTTATGGAAAACAAGAAAGATTTAAAATGAATGATCTATGCATTCATACTACAAAGTAGAAGTATAGAAGCAAATTAAATTGAAAGCAATCAGAAAGAACAAAATGATAAATATGAAAGAAGAGATATATGAAATTGAAAACATAAAACCAGTAGAAAACTGCCATGAAATCAATATCTGGTTTTTTGAAATGATTAGTAAGTGTGATAAACATCTAGCCTGACTTACTAAGAAAAGAAAGAAGAGATATCACTTTCCGTTCTGAAGACATTAAAAGGCTAATAAAGGAACATTGTGAATAAATATATGCTAATAAAGTTGATAACGTAAATGAAATGGACAAGTTCCTTGAAATATACAAACCTATTAAAGCTTATTTGAGGAGATACAAGTAACCAATCTACTGGGGAGTGGTATTGGTGAGGGGCATTTCCAACTATTTTAAGCTTAAAGGAATGTGAGCAAGGTCAATAGAGGGACAAAGCCAGTATTAAAATTTTGGATTTTGAAGAAGACTCCTATTTCCTTAAAGAATATCAATTGATGTCATCTTCTGGTAGTAAGTTGTTGGTAAGTTGGATGACTTGGAACCTAAAGGACACAGGGGAAGTTTTGAAGTGAACTGGTGAGTAGTGTGCAGATCTGACCGTGGGAAATTAATATTGAAATTAATGAACAGCACTGAGGCCCAATTTGAGGTTTAAAGTTGTTGCATTCACCAATGGATGGTTATCATAGAAGGTTCCTGTACTAATCAGGGTTCAGCCTGGTCAAAACCACACTATAATTTGAACAAGGATGGCCTAATATACTTGTGAACTATTTACAAGGGATTTGCTACTAAGAGGATATAAAAGAGAAATCTGAAGAATACCCTGAGGCTGAGGGAGAGAATCCAAGAAAGAAACCAACGTGGAAAGGCTCTCCCTCACCAAGTTCAGGTGCAGATCTCATTGGAGAAGGAGTGGTGTGGCCCACTGGGTGGTGGAGAGGTTCATTGTGTTACCTTGGGCCAGATCTGGCCCACAGCAGCAGGACAGAGGCTGGTGGCATGAGATTCCAGGTCAGCATTAGCTCGCTGGTGGCTTCCCTCTGGGGTGCCAGTGGGCCCAGGTTGGTGGGCAGGGCATTGTGAGCAGGAAATCCCCTCCTGGGTTCTAGCAGGCTGAGGCTGGTGAGCCAGCAGGGAACTGCTGACAAGGGCTGGAAAGCTGGAAGGTGAACACCACTTCGTGGTGGGTGCACTGCTGGGAACACAAGCCACTGGATCAAGATCCTTCCTCATTCAGGGTCCCTCCAGCACCATCTACTGACAAAACTTAGCATCTTGTCAGCTGGCAGGGGAGAAATATTCCAGTATCACAAGGAGGCAATGGAAGATACCCTTGAAGTGGAACAACATTACACGTAAGCAGAAACTTAAGGTCTACCCTGAGCACTAATTAAAAATTTCAAAGGCTTTATTTTTTTAAATCACACATGAATACATATCATTTTATTATTAACCAAAGGAGAAGTAAATCAATCTTACACTTTGTGGGTCAAAGGTTACAGCTCCTAGTCCAAGCAAGATGACAGCTGAATTCCAATTCAGTTGACTTGTGGTCAGGGCACCCTGGAACATAAGCAATTTAAACTGAGTTTTCTACACTTGGATAAAATGGCACATTTTGGCAGAATTTTAAGGTTTACAGTTTCACATTCCAAGGTGTGGCCGTTGTACCATTCTGACACAGAATTGGCATCTCTAATTAATGTTATGTAAAACAGGCCTGTGAGGCAGAGCTGGAGGAGGCCGTTCCTTGTGAGGCAAATAGTGGTATTTTTAGAACCAAACCGGATTTTTCTTTTGGGTCCACATGGCACTTAACAGATGGTGATGTGGGCGGCTGTGGTTTAGGATCTGACTCGGTTCATAAAGACACCCAGTCTTGTCCTGGTCCCACCCTATAGGCAGTGATGGCTCCAGGCTCATCCAAACAACTCTGCAACAAGATGGTGTCAGCCATCCCTGTGGGTGGACACCGCTGGACCCTGCAGACAGGCAGCACCTGGACTGCAGGGCATCTGGGAACTCAGCCTGCTTCAGCCTGCTGGCGATGTTCAGAATTAGCATAAGCATGCTTATTTTAATTTGGAAAAGAACTTGAAATTTTTCCCCTCATGGCTCTTTTTAGTTCTTAAAGAATATAAGTTACCATCGAAACTACCCTTCCCCAAAGGCTACTACCCTTCTTTGAATTGTTCTTTAATATTCCATTCTGTCTGCTATATAGGCTGCATTTATTCAGAAACCAATTCTGGTAAGTTAAGTAGAAAGAAGAGAGAAAGCCATTTAACATGTGCTCATTTTCTTTTTTCAGAAAACATTACACATAACTCCTGGATAGAAATTCCTTACTACCAACACACGTGCTACTAAATTCATTTTCTTAATTTGATCACATTTTATTTTTAAAAATAATTTGTTCCCTATATCAATATCCTGTTCCACTTATTTTAAATTTATTTGATCTTGTCTTTGTGATTTGTTGAATTAAAAAGTACTCAGAATTCCACTAGATTTTGGAAATATGTAAATTTAAAAATTAAAGTTATCTCCAACCTCACTATAATTCCCTGTCTGGTAATGTTTATTAAAACTTTCACTTGTATCTTTTCTTTTATGCCCATGCAATCATTCACATAAACAGTATGTGTTTTTGAGTGATGTGTGTTTCACCCAAAAATGATACAAACATGGTTTTCAACTTGCCTTTGTCACCTAAATCAGTCATGGATAGCTTTCTCAGCAATTTCATATAAATCTTCATTTTGCTTGAACAGTTGCATAATGATCCATTCTATGGCTGTTACATATTTATCCCACCTATTCCTGAAAATTTAGGTTGTGCCAATTTTGTTTTTGTTTTTGTTTTTACTGTCGTGGAACGACAAGCCTGCTGCATCCTTGTTCATACTCAGAGCTTTATGCACTCATATGTTATCTCGGTAGAAACGATTCCTAGAGGAGGACTGCTGGGTGCACCTTGAACATTTTTATAAATTTTGACAAATAATGCTCCAAAACTGTTGAACCAGTCTACGCTCCCATCAGCAGTGATACATGCACCCTCCCATCCCACCTTAGTGCCAGTGTTACTGACTCTCCACTAGAAGCTGCCCTGTGCCTGGACTGGTTGGCACTTGAGTTAACATTTTTGTTCAACCATGATTTGCTTTCCTAAGACACAATAAACTCAACAAAACCTGGTTTTCAATCTTAGATAGTTTGCCACAGTAGCATTATTCCCTGGAGAACAGTATCAGACCAGACTTTCCTGGGACTTACCAAAGCATACACTGTGCATAGTCAGGTGTGGGCCACACCACTAAGTTAACCAAGATCAGTTTTCCACATCCCACGGAAAGGGAGATTAAGTTATGTTAGTTATTTTCTACACCGTATACATTTCCAGACAGAACACTGCTAGACACATTTATAAAATGTATAACAATCAGATAACTGTTACCAGTAATTGGCAGCCAAACAAATCCACCCCAGCTACAAATCCACCCACCACAGGAGCAAAATAAATGTTATTTTTCCTTTTTCCCAGATGAATAGAACCCTCAGATTCATTTCAGCTGTATAGAATGAAAAAGCCTTCCAGCTAGCAGCTGTCAGTAAACTGTTCTTTTTTTCTATATAGACAATATAACATCAATAAAGATAGTTTGTGAAAACAGGAAGGAGGGAAAAAAACACAAAAATCCTGACAAGTACTTTATTTTTATTTTTACACATGTCCTTCTATTTTATGTCCATGTGTCAGTATCTTTATGCGCTTGAAATCTTTTTATGAATACATTTTTACATTATATTTTCATTATAAACACAATATTTCATTAGATACTCCATGTAAGAGTTGCAGCCTTTGTGGTCAGTGTGTGTATGGTTCAGTGAGGGGTGGTGCTGACCTCCCCAGAAAAGACTTTTGCTTCTTTAGATATTCCAGTATTGGATTGGGATTGCTCATTCTGGGTATACCAGAGCCTTACAGGGCGCCTAGAAATGGGAGCCAGTGCTGGGAGAAGGCCCATAAAAAAAACAACAACAAAAAAAAAAAAAACAGTGGATGGTGGAGGCGGCATTCATTGCAGTAATTCCACTAGGAATTTGTTGTCTGACACTTCACAAAGCTCCGCTAACTCAAGGTGAAGCCAGCTAGCAACCTGAAATTGTGAATTTATTGTGGCTGGTGGGATAACCAGAATAATCAAGGGTGAGAGAAAAACAGGCAGGTGAGGAAAATGAACAAACAGCTACCTGAACAAGCAGTGCAGCCTGTGATCTCAGTTTAGAATAAAGACCAGATGTAAACTTTCTTAAATTCAGACTGCATTTGAAGTCATTGTTTGAGGTTTCATGTGTTTTTGTTGTTTGTTGTTCATTTTGCTCCTTCCTTCCCTCCCTCCCCTCTTGTATTTGTATTATGTCCCCCAAATGCCTATTATTTGGCAGTAATTTTTTTTCTTAAAGCCTTTAATATCAGAATCTCAAAAAGACTGGAACATATCAAAGTGAATGGGGGAGAATTTGCAGTTTGAATAAGCATATTCAGTTTTTTTCTGTCAGGATACTTGATTACTTCTGAAATTTTAAATAACAGTCATGAAAGGCTTAAGGGTTTTATATTTAAAAGAGGGTACTGAATTAACTAAAGTATAGAAATGCTACTGTACAACAAGAGTACAAAGTTGTATTCCATGTTAAATTTTTACCTCTTTATGTCATTCTTTTTAAAAATTTTAATTACTTTATCAGGGTATAATTGACATACTGTAAATTGCACGTTTAAGGTGTACAGCTTAAGTTTTGACATATGTATAATCCCATGAAATCATCACCACATTCAAGATAGTGATCTATCCATCATTCCCCCCCAGTTTCTTTGAACCTCCTTGTAGTCCCCCTTTCCTTCCCTCTTTCTGCTTCCATCCCCAAGCTACTACTGATCTGCCAGCTGTCACTGTAGATTAGTTTGCATTTTCTTAAATTTTGTATAATTGGAAACATAAGGTATATACTTTTTTTTTTTTTGCCCTGGCTTTTTTTAGTGAGCATAACTATTTTGAGATCCATCCATGTTGTTGCTAGTATCAGTTGTTTATTCTTTTTTTATTGCTGAGTGGTATGCCATTGTATAGATATTTCACACATTTTTTAAACTCTTCACCTGTTGATGGACATTTTAGTTTCCAGTTTTGTTGTACCTTTCTATTACAAGTAAAACTTCTGTGAACATTCATGTAAAATTCTTTATGGGACATGTTTTCTCTTCCGTTGGATTCCTGTAAGAGTGGAAAGCTGAATCAATACGGTGGGTGTATGCTTAACTCTTTTAAAAACTGCCAGTCTATTTTCCAATGTTGCTATACCATTTACATTGCCACCAGCAGTGTATGAGTTCCAGTTAAATAGCTGGGATCCATCTTTAATTTTAGACATTTTAATAGGTATGAACTAATATTCCCTAATGGTTTTAATTTGCATTTCTCTAATGATTAATGGTGAGCATCTTTTCATGTACTTGTTTTCCATCTATATGTCTTCTTTGGTGAAGTGTTTGTTCAGATCTTTTGTTCCTTTTTTATTGGGTTACTAATTTCTGATCATTGGGTTTTGAGAGTGCTTTATTCTGGATAGAGAACTTTATCAGTTGTTTGTAAATATTTTCTCTCAGTCTCTGGTTTGCCTTCTCATTGTCTTCACAGTTTCTTTTGAAGAGCAAAAGACATAATTTTGATGAAATCCCAAGAAATCTTGATCTACCCCATGGTCACAAAGATTTTCTTCTGTTTTCCTCCAGAGGTCTTATAGTTTTAGGTTTTATATTTAGGTCTAGGATCGATTTTTAGTTAATTTTTGTTTATGGTGCCAGGGACAGATTAAAATTCCTTTTTAAATTTTATTTGTGACATATAGTTTTTTAATTGTTCCATTGCCATTTGTGGAAAAGACTATCCTTTCTCCACTGAATTGCTTTTGCAACTTTATTGAAAGTCAATTGGCCATGTGTGTATAAGTATTCATAGACTGTTTCATCTTGATGCCAGTGCCACACTGTCTTGATTACCATGGCTCTATAATAAGTTCTGAAAGTTAGGTTGTATAAGTCCTTCAACTTACACAGACTTTTCTGAAGTTGCTTGGCTATTTTAGATCCTTTGTATTCCCATGTGAATTTCATAATCTGCTGATCAGTCACTACAAAAAAAAAGCCTGCTTGGTATTTAAATGGGATTATATTGAATTTATAGATCAGTTTGGAGATAACTGGCATTTTAGTAATCTTGAGTCTTCCAATCTATGAACATAGTATATCTCTCAATGTATTTATTCTATAATATCTCAGCAGTGTTTCATGGTTTTCAATGTATAGGTCTTGCCCATCTTTTCACATTCATAACTATTAATATTTTTATGCTATTGTAAATGGTATTTTTGTTTAGAATTCTAATGTTTACTAGTATATAAAAATGCAATTGGTTTTTTTATATTCATCTTATATCCTGCAACTTTGTTAAAATCAACTTATTCTAGTTGTTTTTTTGGTAGATTACATAGATTTTCTATGTAAGTTATCATCTCTCTGTGCATAAAGGTAGTTTTTCTTTTTGTAGTCTTTATGTTTCTTTTTTCTCCTTCTTTTCCTTCCTTCTTTCCTTCCTTCTTTCCTTCCTTCTTTCTTTCCTTCTTTCTTTCCTTCCTTCCTTCCTTCCTTCCTTCCTTCCTTCCTGCCTTCCTTCCTTCCTTCCTGCCTCCCTCCCTCCATCCCTCCCTCCCTCTCTTTCTTTCTTTTTTTTTTTTTTTGCCTTATTATACTGGCTAGAACCTCCAGTATAATATTAAATGAGGTGGTGAGAATGGACATTCTTGCATTGTTCTTAAACTCAGGTGAAAAGCATTCCATCTTTAACTACTAAGAATGATGTTAGCTTTAGGTTTTTTGTTGATTCCCTTTATCAGGCTGAGGAGCCTGATACTGCTTGCAGACAATTGATACTGCTTTGCAGACAATTTTTATCAGGAATGGGTATCAGATTTGGTGAAATTTTTTTTTCTCATCTACTGAGATTATGATATCATCTTGCATCATCTTGAACAACAACAAAAAGCTGCTGTTTTCCTTATCTGTATCCTGGAATAGGTATTGTCCCTACCTGAGGCATGATAACTAGGTGAGTTACTTAATAAATAGGGGAGAGGGTTGGGAATCACAGTCCTCAGCACCTAGAGGGTTAAGTGTCCATTCTGTGCTGGCTAAATAATTGAATGAATGAAGAAACTCCTTTAAAGATATTCTCTTTATCACTGGTTTTAAGCAATTTAATTATAATGCATTTTGGTGTGCTTATTATATTTTTGTGCTTGGGGTTCAGTAAGTTTCTGGATGTTACTGTATAATTTTCAGTTTTGGAAAATTTTAGGCTATTGTTTCCTAATATATTTTGTTTCTGCCTACTATTCTTGCTCCTCTCCTTTAGGGTCTACAATTACATGTCTTTTGGGCAAGTTCATTGACTGATTATCACATGACTCACTGATTCTGTTTTCTTTTTTCTGTCTGTTTTCCCTGCTTGTTTCAGTTTGAAGCATTTCTGTTACTACATCTGCAAGTTCAGTAATCTGTTCTTCTTCAATATCTAATGTATCATTAATCTCATTCAGTGTATTTTTCATCTCATATATTGTAGGTTTTATCTCTAAAAGTTTTATAAAAATCTCTTTCATACCACTACTTAACATGTATAGTCTTTCCTCTAACTTTCTTAACATATGGAATACCTATGTAATTTTCTTTTCTACAAAGTCTGTCATCTTTGTCATTTCTGGGTCACTTTGATTGATTCAGTTGATTTTTCTTCTCATTATGGGTTGTATTTTCTTTCTACTTTGTATGCCTGGTAATTTTTTATTCAATGCCATATATCGTGAATTTTTTCTTGCCAGATTCTAGATATTTTTATATTCCTAAAAATATTCTTCAGCTTGTTCTGTGACATGCTCAAGTTACTTGAAACTGTTTCAGCCTTTTGGTCTTGCTTTTAGACTTTGATGGGCGAGATTATCAAAGCTGCTGCATTTAGCCTAGGATAAATTTTTCTGCACTACTGAAACAAAATCCTTTTTAGCACTGTAAACAATGCCTGTGAATTTTGAGATTTCTTACTCTGGCCATGGGAATAGGCACCATTGTCATCCCTGTGTGAGCTCTGTGCAGTATTCCCTCAATATTTTGGGTAGTCCTTTCCCTAACTTTGAGTAGTTTCCTCAACTTTATGCACTGACATTACTTAACTGAATCATCAAGGGGACTTTCTGCAGATCTTCATAGTTTTCTCTTGGTACAGATTTCTCCTCTGTGATCCTCTGCTTTGCATATTATAGTAGCTTTAGCCTTCCTGGACTTCCAGCTATGTGTCTTCAACTCAGGGAGTTTTTCAGACTTCCTCTGGGTTTCTCCTCTCTGCAAATTTTCTTCAGGCAGCAAATTGGAGCAATCATAGATTCAACTTGTTTGTTACCTGTCTCTGGAATCACTGTTCTTTATTACCCGATATTTAAGTTCTTGAAGGCCATTATTTTATATGTTTTCTATGGTGTTGAGTTGCTTCAGGTAGGAAGGTAAGTTCAATGTCTCTTACTTGATCTTGACTGGAAGGGGAAGTTGTGACTGATTCTTTATGTCCCCTAGCATTTAACATGATGCTAGATATATAGTAAATACTCCTCAAAGGGTAAAGATAGTCACTTACATAGATTCATATACAAATAAAGGGGTAGTGTGTAAGTGAAAGAAAAATATGTAATTTTTTGAGAGGGTGTAACATTAAGTAAGAAATGTCAGACAACACAGCATTTCTGAGCAGGCTTCCTGGGATTGCACCATGCTCTGGCCAGTCACTTAGTGCACTAGTGGGGCAGAATTTTACCTTCTTCCAGCACTGCTGAATAACAGCAATAACGTGGGCGTGAAACTACTTAATTTACTACCTAACCTGATTGATCAAAGCCAGTGGGAGAGGCAACAGGTTATCACCACTCTAGAAGTTCCCAAACACAGGCCTAGGTTTACATAGTAAACTGAACTCCAAATTTCTTTTTCCTTTGTTCTCTTCCTTTCTTCTTTGCAGCTTCCTGCCCACGGCCTCCCTTAGGGAGGTCTTACCAAGGCTTCTGATTTGTTCTTCAATAGGAGATAGACCAGCTAGTATTAAACTCATCTATTTTCACTTTCTACTTTGAGTTCTGCTTTCTGGCAGTGGATTGTTCTTTGCTTCTGTCTACTTGCTTCTACCAATTATTAAAACTTTGTATTTGACTTCATTACCTATGACTAACAATTTTATAAGCCGTGAAACTGAGTCAAGATTTTAAAGAAAGACATTCTAGAAATCATCAAAGGAAACTACCAGTTAATTTTCCACAGGGAGCTTTTTCTCCTTTCCTGTTAAAATGTCACTTTGGCACTGAGAAAATTTGAGCAATCTGGTTGAAACCTGCGTTCCTGTCCTGGCAATTACCAGTGTTTTTAAGGAAAAATCTTTCTGTGGATCACACGGTCTCATTGCCTCTGTTTTTTTTTTTTTTTTTCTCCTGCTGCTTCTCCTTGATTTACCTTGAGTAAAGAAAGAGTGGTTCTGAGTTAGGAGAATCATAGTGTCTGACAATAATAATCACAAGCTTTATATAACAGAATTAATTGAGGTAACGTAATTAAGACTCAATCTAAAGAGGTTTTTTAGCTTTGCACAGGAGGGAATGCTAGAGAGCATTTTC
This sequence comes from Pongo abelii, assembly GCF_028885655.2. NCBI lineage: Eukaryota > Metazoa > Chordata > Mammalia > Primates > Hominidae > Pongo > Pongo abelii. The sequence goes on along the minus strand of NC_071991.2, from coordinate 85,324,359 downwards.
AATCCTGCATGAGTCTGTGTGACTAGCGAAATAACTATTAAAAATAGGGAAATTGAACTGGAAAGTAGGTGACCTAATTTTTTCTTCTTTTATAGTTACATATGTGGTGAGAGTACCTTACATAAACTCTTCTGGTATTTAAGCTGAGGACGTTTTTATTAGTCGTCAAGATATTAGAACCTTAAAACATCATACTAGATGACATCTCTTGTCTGTCTACTTGTCCCATTACCAGAATTCACATTCAGTTTATCATAATCCAGTGCTGATTTTTGAAGTCACACATTAGAAAAACCAAAGTTTTAATACATACATTCCTGGTAATGAGGAGTTGGGGGTTGGGGAACAAGGGAACAGAATTTAACTGTAAAATTAAACTTTTTTGTTTATATTAAGCTGTGCACTAGTTGGCCCCCCTTGCTTTCTCACATTAGCTTATATTTCAGGGATTTTTCTCTTTTGCAACTCAACATTTTATTATAGACAAGGGAAATCTGAAACACAAAGGTAATCCAGAACAGAATTAGATATTACTTTGTGAACTTTTCGTTCCTTTCTTGGAGTCAAACATGAGATCATGTTTAGAATGATTTAGCCCATGTTCTTTTTCCAAGAGTTTTAATAAATGAGTTTAGAGTTACCAACTATAAAACATACAATGATGATGATTTTTCCCTTATTTTTTGTTAGACGACTATGTTGTGACCAAGCTAAGTGTGATGTAGAGGTAGCAGTAGTATTAAACAAGCATAGGGATTTTGAAAGCACAAAACAAGCTAATATATCAAACAGCCATACCATGGGTTCATTGTCATTAAAGTAGGTTAGCTGCCAGTAAAGGTTAGCTATGTGTATTGTTACTAATAGAAGTTTGTTCGATTTCAGATATAAATATTAAATTCCATTATGGTGCACACCCCAGCATGGGTGAGGAGCCTGAGTGTCCACCTGCCTAGCTGTATGGACCGACCATTTCTAAAGATGCCTGGTTGACTGGGGCAAGGGCCAACCGTGAAAGCCCCGTTCAGTTTTTCAAAGTCTATGATTAGTTCCTTGTTGATATGAAAATTCATATTTCTTGCTTGTAGCTAAGTCTTTGAAACCTATGTCCATTGTCACTAATTTTCCTTATTAGCATACTCAGTATTTTTCTCTTATAGGAGTCTATCTTTATGTAATAGATAATATTCTGTGTAGTGTGTCATTTGACTTTTTCTTAATCTATTTCTGTTTTTGCTAATTTTTTTCTGCTTTATATGAAGTCCAGATACTTTAATCTCTTCTTATCTGTCTCAACCTTACTTGCCCATTGTTCCTCTTTAACAAATCGGATCAGTTTTCTTACTAATCAAGGTCATTCTTATTTTTCTTTCCTTGAGCATTAACTCCTTCCTCAGGACACTCCCTGTTTTCACTCCCTTACCCAAGTTCTGTACATTCTTCACTGCTATGGGGTCTTTAGCCCCAGGATGCTCTTCCTTTTCCTAATTACTCTTCACTGGCAATTCAGATCAAACAGGTTGTACTTACCCTATATGCCATCTGCTCCCAGAATTGCTCACAATAATTGAAGATGTATCCTGTAGCATTCATCTTCCCAATGAATACATTTTTTGGGTCTCCCCACCCCAGCAGAGTATGTCTTGGGTTTTTTTTCTTTTTTTTTTTGAGATGGAGTCTCACTCTGTTGCTCAGCCTGGAGTGCAGTGGCGCGATCTCAGCTTACTGCAAGCTCCACCTCTCGGGTTGAAGCCATTCTCCTGCCTCAGCCTCCTGAGTAGCTGGGGCTGCAGGCACCCGCCACCATGCCCAGCTAATTTTTTGTATTTTTTTTTTTAGTAGAGATGGGGTTGTCCTGGTTTTTTATACCTTACTTCATGGAATATGGGTATGAATCGGTTCTGTGTTTATATACCAAAAAAAAAGGCATATAAACATTTCACAAAAATATTTGTTAGATTTTCAACAAGCATCCCAAAATGATAGTTGATGATTTACATATTAGCAGATTACTATGTTTTAATTACATTTTGGGAAGTTGATTGGGATTTTGGGGTTGACATGTTCTATGTCAAAATATTTCTCATTTAAAGTAATGGGAAATAGGTTCTCAGCATTTTCGTGGAGAACATTGGCTTTTCAGATATGGATAACTGACCTAAAGTGAGCAATGCCTGTATGAACCATCATTAAATAAATAGATCCCTGCTGCTATCACCCTGGAGGATGTTGTGTGGAGCTACATAGAGCCGCCCACAAGAAAAGCAGCCCTACAGCCAGTATCTACCTTCAGAACAATGCCTGCAGGTTAGCGCTTCTTCCATTATGAATTTTGATTTGAGAATATTTGAAAACCAATGTGTTTTCTCTGCTGACAAAACATAACACTCTAACATGTTAGTTTCTACCAATCACCCTTTACACATGCCTCTCATTTTACCATGATTTTTTATGGTCCTTCAGGAATCACAGACTGAATTTTGTATTCCTCAATTTAGACTGTCCCAAACATGCTCTCATGTATTGATGAAAAGCCATCAAGCCATTATCCTAGGTGGTACAATGAACTAGATAGATACTTACATTTAGATTATACTCTGTTTTATGGTACCATATGGCTCCAGCTAGACTATCAACCTCTTTTGGAAGTGAGTTATGCATTTTAACTACCCCTCCTCAGCCCAGCCAACCTATTCTTCAATTATTTCAGATGTTGAGGGAGTACTTCTTGAGAGCTTTGCAGTTCAGGTCTTAAGCAGAATTGTAGGGTATGTTTGAAATTTGAATAACATATTTATCTCTGGCCTTGCTGTGGCAAATCCACTGCTACTATGTATGCTAGGTAGTTTTTATATTCATCATCTATAGCAAGTTTTAAGGTTTCGGAACCTAGATTCTATTAGAGGAATAAGAGTGATATTTTTTCATAAGCCAAACTTTCAAACAAAACTAAACAAAGCATTGTCTATAGTAACTTTGCATGCACCAGTGGAGGCACAGAAGATGACCTAGAAGGGACTTTTGTGAAAGCCTCCCAAAAACTTCAGTGGGCCTATTTTTCCTATTAAGAAAAAGAAGAAAGGGAAATAAGAAACAAAATCATATTAAGGAAGAAGGCAGGCAGAATTCCTATGGGGCTCTTTTTTGACTGTTCTTGAGCCCCCAGTGGTGTTTCCTTTCTTCACTTTATCTGCTGGAATCTATTTGTAATGAGCAAAAATAGTTTAAGTACACAGGTCTGTTTTCTATGAAGTTAATACTTCTTAGTGAGATATATTTCACTTTTTAAGAGTGATTGACTTAAGACTTTATTCCCCACTGTCTTCTCCAATAGAAGAAGCTCTTTAAGATATGTAAAGGAAAAAAGCTAAGTACAAACTAGGTCTAAGTTGACATTAGAGGAAGGAAGAGAAAGTGGCTAAACAGATGGACATGATACTGTATCCAGGGCATGCAGGGAGGATTTCTAGCTGGTGGTTTCTTACAGGGCTCAGGACTGGGCCTATGCTAACAGACTCACTTTTTATTAAATACTCTCAAATATTGTTAATTGTTATTTTGTTTTTCATATGTGATATTTTCCTAATAATTTTTAAAGTTGGAGTTGAAAATGCTTCTAGAGAGATGAACTCTTAAAACAAGATATCTCCAGGTCAGCTTTCATATACACTTTAGGCTCAGCAGTAGGTGCTTGGTGGTGCTGCCTGAATGATGGACTTTTGGTCTGTGTATTGCTATTATTGATTACTTCAGATGGTTGATAGGTGTTTGTGTTTGACATAGACAGAATAAATGGGCACTGCTGTATGATGGATGAGTATCACAGCATCTGGAAGGGCTCTGCCTTCACATAACTCTTTTAGGAAGGGCTAACACCAGTGTATTCTGATATTGCTTTTGTTCTCTGAGTAGGTGAATCTGTGTACAGAGATAACAAGGCCTTTTGAATTACAGGGCCACTAGGGTACAAATGCTAGCCAGCCTTCCAGATTATTGTCATAACTAAAAATGGGCTGCAAACCAGCTTCATCCAATTTCGGGGGTTAGAGGAAACCAAATTAGATCTACTGTGCATCAGACAGAGGTTGTGCTGACAAACAGTAGACATATAAATGTGACCATGTTTCCTAAAAGAGGCATGGGGGACAGTGGTATTTCTGAGTGAATTTATAACTGATGACCATAAATGGTAAGTACATACATACTGGATAAATTTGAAATCTTCAGTACAAAGGAAGCAAAAGAAACAGGAAGGAAAGGAAGGCATCTTTGTTCCAAAGCCTGAGGAGCAGTGTGATCTTGTAGAAAGAACCTAGGCCTTTGGGTGTGAACTCCCCATTCTTCTTCTTCCTCTTCCATTTATTAGCTGTTTATCCTCATACAGTTAACTTCCCTTTCTGACCCTTGTCTGTATCATGAACATAAGAGAACTGTCTTAGTGTGTTTGAGTTGCCATAACAAAATACCATAAGCTGGGTAAATTATAAACAATGGAAACTTACTTCTCATCGTTCTGGAGGCTGGGAAGGCCCTGGCATATTTGGTATCTGATGAGGGCCCTCTTTCTCACACAAATAAATAAATAAATAAATAATGTCTTCTTGGCCGGGCGCGGTGGCTCACGCCTTTAATCCCAGCACTTTGGGAGGCCGAGATGGGCGGATCACAAGGTCAGGAGATCGAGACCATCCTGGCTAACACGGTGAAACCCCGTCTCTACTAAAAATACAAAAATTAGCCGGGCATGGTGGCAGGTGCCTGTAGTCCCAGCTACGCGGGAGGCTGAGGCAGGAGAATGGCGTGGACCTGGGAGGCGGAGCTTGCAGTGAGCCGAGATCGAGCCACTGCACTCCAACCTGGGCGACAGAGCGAAACTCCGTCTCAAAAAAAAAAAAAAAAAAGTCTTCTTGCAGAGTCTACACATGGTAGAAGGGGAAAACTCTCCTCAACTCCTTACAAGGGCATTGATATGGTTTGGCTCTGTGTCCCCACCCAAATCTCATGTCAAATTGTAATCCCCAGTGTGAGAGGAGGGGCCTGACACAAGGTGATTGGATCATGGGTGGATTTCCCCCTTGATGTTTGCGTGATAGTGAGTGAGTTCTCCCAAAATCTGGTTGTTTAAAAGTGTGCAGCACCTCACCCTTCTCTCTCTCTTCCTCCTGCTCTAGTCACGTAAAACGTGCCTGCTTCCCCTTCGTGTTCCTCCATGATTGTGAATTTTCTGAGGTCTCTCCAGCCATGTTTCCTGTACAGCCTGTGGAACAGTGAGCCAATTAAACCTCTTTATAAATTACCCAGTTTCAGGTATTTCTTTATAGCAGTGTGAGAATGGACTAATACAGGCATTAATCCCATTCCTGAGGACTCCACCTTCATGGCTTAATCGCCTCTAAAAGGCCACATCTCCTAATGCCATCTCCTAATACCTAATCACATTGGGGATTAGGTTTTAGCCTATGAATTCTGGGGGGACATAAACATTCAGACCACAGGAAGTACCTAACTTATTAGGATTATTGTGATGATTGAAGATAATACATAGAGAGTTTTTAGCAGATAGAGCCTGGCATATAGTAAACTCCAATAAATAAGAATTTGCTGTTCTTGTTGGCAGAGATGCAGCAGCCACTGTGCTTAGCTGGCTTTCTCTTCATCATCCCTGTCATCCCTGGTAGACTGGCTTGCTCCTGTGAATGGACAGCTCCATTCAACTAATGGCTTCCTGGGACTGCTTCTTTCATGTCTGTAACATTAAGCTTTAGCACTCCTACTGCATCCTTACCCAGGGAAAATTACACCAAATAGATCTAGCTTTGATCTGTTTTCAATTTTGACTGAAGTATGGACAATAATACATGATTTTAAAGTATAGCCAGAGACTCCAGGCTACAAAAATTCAAAATCTTTTTAGTCTTTTTAGATCTTGAAAGCAGATGATTAACCATTGTCAGCTATATATTGACTTGGGCTTTCTTGGCTATTGAACTTCTGGCTCCAATTCACACCTCTATTCTCCCTTTAAACCTGTATAATATATTTTTTTGTAATGCCTTAATTTCAGAAGTACATATTTATGCATTGGTGTTATTTTATCAAAATTATGATATTTGATATCATAAATCATAAAAGCTGCTTTTAGCATAGTGGTTACAAAGCATCCTATGACCAACAAACGGACTACTAAAGGATTAATTATACTTTTCTTTACTGCTTAGGGCTTTCTTCTCCCAGAATGCCAGTGCTGTGAAATACCATGCTAATAAGGCCTCTGGCAGAACAGAAATCCAAAGAACTCTTCCTATTCCATGACCATGCTACATAACAAACCACTTAAGAATTCAGCGACTTAGAGCAATTGTTTATTTTTGCTCAAGTGCTCATGGATTGATCAAGGTTGGCTGACTCAAGCTCAGCCATCAACTACAGGTTAAGTCCAGAGTTGCTCCACATATTTTTCATCCCCCTTGGACCAGCAGGCTAATCAGGGCATGCTCTTCTCTGGTCATGGTAGAAAGGTAAGAAGGGCCAATGGAAACCTGTGCTGCCTCCTAAGTCATATGCTTGTAACTGCCCCCTTTTACTTCCAGCCCCATTCCATTGGCCAATCAAGTCAAACCTCCATGGAGGGATTGCAAAGTCCTATGGCAGAGGGTTTAGTTATGGGAATGGTTAAAGAATCAAGATCAGTAATAAACTGACCACATCTAGCTTTACTATTAACCATCAAGGGACTTTGAGCAGTCTCCAAGCCTCAGATTCTCAATGATTACATTCATTCGTGCATGCAACCAATATTTTTACCACCTACTCAATGCCAGGCATTGTCCTAGGTGATGAGAATACAGCATTGAACAGAATAAAAACCCTTGCTCACATGGATCACATAGTCCAATCCAGTCAGAGAGATAGACAGTAAATAATGTGTGTATACATGCATGCATGAGTGTATAATATGTCAGAGAGTGAAAATGCAATAAGGAAAAATTAAGATAAGCAAAATAATTCACCTTTCCCTGCCCTAGAGCTTGCCACTGTTAACAGTTTGGTGCTTGTGGTTGAGGGGATGAATAGTGGAGCCTGACCACTGGGATTTGAATCCCTGTTCTTCTTTTTAATAGTTTTGCAATCTTGGACATGCCTATTATTTTTCCATGGTTGCATAATAAATTACCACAAACTTAGTGGCTTAAAGCAACATACCTTTATTTTGTCACAGTTTCTATGGGTCAGGTGCCAGGCATAGCTTAGCCAGGTCCTGGAATCAGGATCTTACAAGGCTACAGCGTGGGTGTTGGCTGGACTGCTTTCCTTTCTAGAACTTGGAATCCTCTTTCAATCTCATGCAGTTGTTGGTAGAATTCAATCTCTTGTGGCCATAGAACTGATGTCCCTAATTTCTCACTGTCAGCTACAGGCTGTTCTCAGCTCCTGGAAGTGCTATAGTTTCTTGCCACATGATTCCCTAGAAGGCTCTCTCACAGCACGGCAACTTGCTCCTTCAAAGCCAGTAAGAGATTCTCTCTCTCCAGTCTACTAAGTCTCCTATGACAGTGCCTTATATAACATAATGCAATCATGGGATTGACTCTGCCATCACCATTGCCATATACTGTCAACTAGAAGCAACATCACAGTTTCTGCCTGCATTCAGTGGGAGGGGTTTGTACAAGGGCATGACTAATGGATGCTCATCTTAGAGTTCTGTCTTCACAACATGGGACTTAACCTCTGTGTCCCAGTTTTCTCCTCAGTAAAATGGGAGTAATAATAATATCTACCTGATAGGATGGCTTTGAGGATTAAAGAATTATTAGTTAGAAGTAAAGCACTTAGGACAATGCCTGGTACATAGAAATTTCTATATATGATAGCTGTTTTTATTATCTACAAAATGTGAGGATTTTGTGAGATGATTTTTAAGATCCCTTCCAGCTCAAACATTATGGTTTTGTTGCCACACACTGTGATACAAAAATGAACAAATACAAGAAATCTACTGACTAGAGAGATAGGAAAAAGCATAATATAGAGACATGTTGAAATTAACCTAAATAGATTTTGCATTACAAAGAAGCAAGATTCATTCCTCTTTTATTTTGCCATCAGTGGACTCATTCCTCTTTTATTTTGCCATCAGTGGACCCTCCATAAGTTCTTCCTGATTTGAAATTTTGTGGAACACCTTGTCAAGGGATCCCTTTGGGGGCCTGAATTCCTCCAAGTAAATATTTCTTTGTAAGAAACTTTCATTGGTCAACATACTCTCTCCTAAATTAATTGAAGCCTGTGACTCTTAAATATACTGTTGAATGATGCCATTGGATTGTAATATAACAGTTTGAATATAGGTGCCAGTGCTATGTTTAGTATATGAAAGTGTGAGTAGATTTTAACCAAATATTTTTAAACATGAATAACTGGGACAGTTCAGCCCCTAAATGCCCTCTTAGACCCACAGAAGCCCACAAAGAGGGGGCCTGACAGTCATCTGTCCAAGATGGCTGAGGAAACAGGATGGGTCTAGTCTTGCTGTTACGGCTACCTGTGCTGAGAGCTGCTGATGAAAGCTGTTCCTCCTCCACCAGGCAGGAAACTGCCAGAGGCTGAGGGACTGTGTGTAGAATCGCTTCCATTCCCTGTCTCTTAGGGTGATATATTCTGTCTGGGGTAGTGAGGAGCCAAGAGGCAGCTTCAGTAGTTGTATAATTCATACTCTCTGTCTTTATGTTCTCTTCATAAAGGCTCATCATTTAGAGTAGGGTTTCTCAACTACTGACAATAGTTTCTCACTATTGACCTTTTGAGCTGGTCCTGTGCATTGTAGGATATTTAACAGCCGCTCTGGTTTCTATCAACTAAATGCCAGTGGCATTCTTCTCCTCCAAAAATGCCTACAGAAATTGTCAAATATCTTCAGTATATTTTACATATTTATTTACTTGCTTATTTCTCATGCATTTTTTAAGTAAGTGAAATGTGCATGATTTTAATAAATCCAAACAGTACAGTACCAAAGAGTAATAGTAAAAAATATTTATCTTATGCCATTACTCCAGCAAAATGTTCTCCCTTTTAAAGGCAAACACGTTACCATTGTTAAGGCTACAGGAGATCTCCAGAGATTGCACTGAATTTCATGTAAATGCAGTTACGGGCATATACTTATAATACATGCAGCTGTGTATTACATTTTTATTAGCAGCTTTTTTTTTTTCATTTGTGTTCAAGATGACAAGAAAATGACCAGAATGAATCTGCTTTAGTTTGTTTCCATTGCATTGTTTAAAAGCTCATGAGCTCTTTCTGAGCTGATATGCTACATGTAAGAAGAATTATTTCCTGCCCACTGGGAAGCTATGTCCTTTTAACTTATTCCCTCAGCCTCTGGAGCTTCTCACTATGGTCTCTTTAAAGACTGATGTCGTATGGCTAGAAGAAAAAACTCTTTGGGCTTCAATATTTCAAGCCTTTGAAGTATACATTTTTTTTTTTCATCTAATGAAACAACTGAATCCTTTGAAAGTACTAACAACTATTTTTTTTGTTGGGAGCATGTGAAACTTGGTGTTTCTTGATTTCCTCATGCTACTGAGAATGTCCACCATGATGATGTATTTTTCATATTACAGCACCACCTTATTCCACAGTGGAACATGATGTTCATGTCAAGACTTGTCCATTAATCAGTACACGATTTACTGTTTTTCATAATAAATGCATTACTGTTTCTGCTACTCTGTAAATCTATTTTCTGTATCCTAGTACCATAAACCCTAAGTTTGGTTTTTGTTGGTGATGGGGTGGTGGTGTTCTTGATTTTCTTGTCTTCTATGATATATTATCACTCAGGGAAGATTTTTCAAAGTGACAATTTCTACTGTTGACAAGATGAAATAAGTACTTCTCAATACTCTTAATGGGATTATAAGTTGATATAATGATTCTACAGAATAGATTACAAAGAGTTTGTAAATATCCATACCATTTGGCTCAGACACTAGACTTCTCAGAGTTGCTAAATAGTCACTAAATGTAAAGATTTCTGAGGAGTTCAATTATAGGGAATAGATAGACAAATTATTTTAATTATTACCACTACTATTGTTGTCATTAGGGTACAAAGTACTATGCTAAGCATTTTTATGCATTATTTCATGAACTTTCACAATGTTGGGAAACAGGTGTTATTATTATCCCATATTCCATTAAAGGAAAGTGGTTTTTTGTTTTTGTTTGTTTGTTTGTTTTTTGAGACAGAGTCTCACCTGTCACCCAGGCTGAAGTGCAGAGTGCAATGGCTTGATCTTGGCTCACTGCAACCTCCACCTCCTGGGTTCAAGCAATTCTCCAGCCTCAGCCTCCCAAGTAGCTGGGATTATAGGTGCATGCCAACATGTCTGGCAGATTTTTGTATTTTTAGTGGAGACGGGGTTTCACCATGTTGGCCAGGCTGGTCTTGAACTCCTGACCTCAAGTGATCTGCCCGCCTCAGCCTCCCAAAGTGCTGGGATTACAGGCGTGAGCCATCATACCCACCTGGAAAGCATATCTTAAAGAAGCTAAGCAACCCATCCAAAATGATGATGATGATGATGATTATGATGGTGATAATGATGTCAGCTAATATTTACTGAGTGCCACTATATGTTATAATGGTATTTTTAGTACTTTTCATGTGTTACCTTATTTAATCTTCTTACCAAGAATCCAGTGAGGTAGGTACTCTTTATTATCCCTGTTTTATCAAAGAGGAAACCGACGCACAGGGAAGTTAACTAACTAGAATAAAAGAGTTTAAACTACTGGGTTCAAAATATTTAAGCTGGATGCTGGGCACAGTGGCTCATGCCTGTAATCCCAGCACTTTGGAAGGCCAAGGCAGGCATATCATTGAGGCCAGGAGTTTGAGACCAGCCTGGCCAACATAGAGAAACCCCATCTCTACCAAAATATAAAACTTAGCTGGGTGTTGAGGCACACGCCTGTAGTCCCAGCTACTCAGGAGGCTGAGGCAGGAGAATCACTTGAACCTGGGAGGCAGAGGTGGCAGTGAGCCGAGATTGTGCCACTGCGCTCCAGCCTGGGTGATAGAGTGAGATTTTGTCTCAAAAATAAATAAATAAACAAGTTGGGACTTGAATGCAGATAGATTGATTTCGGCAGCTGCACTCTTATCGTAGTGCCTTTCCATGATCATGTGGCTGGTAAGTAAGTGGCAGACCTGGACCCAAACCTAGGTCTGGTAGACCTTCTCTTAATCCCTGAGCAGTATAGCTAATTAGTCCAGCTAAGTCTGTTTGATGGGTTGTCTTTAGTATGTGATATGATTATTTACCCTCTTCAGAGCTACTCCCGTGAACACTCCTTATACCCAACTAATAGTTTTCTGCTAGTGATTGATTCCCTTACTCCAAATGCGATCCAACCAGGTCTCAAATGCAAATACTGTTGAATAATTTTGAAGTAATTTAGGAATCAAGGATATAAGTCTTTAGGTGTTTTGTTTGCTCAACTGCTTTGAGACACAGGCATCAACTGAAATGAATGAGGCCTTCTTGGTAAGAGGTGGGAGGGTCGGTGTAATTTTTAAGTGTTTGTTTCTAATCTAGTAACAGAGCTTTTCATGGCATACATTAATAAAAGAATCGAATTCTGTTTTATATTATGAATGCATCATAACAAAACTGGATTGCTTTGCACTATACTGCAGTTGTACCTGGCACTTTGTTCTTCTGACCTCGTAACTCTAAAATCAGCCACAGATGAGCCTGTTAAGGTAGAGAAGGGTTTCTGCCAAGGGATTGTCCAAAAATTGTCCAAAGAAATGTACATATTAAAAGGCATCTTGGGGAAACCTAGCTATTCCATTCAAGCAGGAGGTAGTTTAAGGCCTACTCAGTGAGTAATTTAGTGAAGAACAGTGAGTTTTATGACTTAAATCTCATGAAATTACATTAATGTAAGCATGGTTCATGGAATGAGAAAGTGATGAAAATGATGTTGATTGTTCTTGGACTCAAGTGTGGTCCTTTAATGTACTATAGGTGGCCTTGATCATATGGTTGCTGCCTTCTTCTGACAAAGCTAGCAGGAGAAAGAAAGACACAAGTGGCTCTGTTTGGGCATTACAATGTAGCCTGGAAATGCTACATTATTGAGGATGATCTTTTGAAAGTAAGAATCTGAGGCAACTGCCTGTGCACTGCCTGTGCCTGTCTCTAGAGCAGTATGGGAAAAAAAGAGTAGCAGTGAAGGTTTTCTTCCTTTTTCAGTTTAATTTTGTATATTCTAAAAGAATGAGTCCCCAGGTCTCAGGCAGGAGTTGCATTGTTGCCAGTCCTAATGTTTTATCTTTCAAAAATGCCCGCTCAGTGTCAATGTCTTTTCCTCAACCTGTTGTGCTGTAAGCCTATTTTATTGATAAGAAAGAGCCAGACAAAAGTGGCTGAAAATTAAAAATCTAGGTGACATCTTTTAGAGGACTAAGTTACCTGTTTTTTTAGTGAACATAATCATTAGAAGACTTTGCACCTTGGTTGGGCTGTCCCTTTGCTCCTCTTTGTTGACAGGCAGTCTTCTAAGGCTGTCCTTTCTCCCTGTAACCTATCAGCAGAACAGAGGCACAGTGGAGAGACAATGAGGAGAGCTGCCTTCTTGAGAGATCAGAGGAAGAGTAGAACAGAGGCACAGCGGAGAGACAATGAGGAGAGCTGCCTTCTTGAGAGATCAGAGGAAGAGCAGCTGCTGACAGTTTCCACTGTGTAAGGAGGCCATGCCGTGTCTACTGTCTAGATTCCCAACTTTTGGGAAACTTTATCCTTTACTGAAAACAATAAACCATCTTAGCAATGTTTTGTGATGTGTTGATAATCCGGAGTGAAAATAACTGTTGAAGTAATCACAAGACAGGATAGTCTTATAGAAGTAAGATGGAAAATAGGAAGAGATACTCACTGTTAGCCCAACCTCTGATGTGTTAGAATATCTTTGATCTTCATTCTGTCCTTCATATGAGGGTAAAATTCTCCATCAAAGGTCAACATATGTGTTTAAATTAATTTTCTAATATAATCTTATGGGAAGATCACTAGAGTCCAGAGACCATCCTCTCTCCCCTCCCTCGCCAGTCACCATTAGCTGCGTGACCTTTGGCAAGTTATGCAATCTGTTTCACACACCATTTATATATGTCTGCGTAAATCAGTGCTTCCCACTTAGGGTTTATTGTTCATTATATCACATTTCATAGTCATATATGGTGAGGCCCCCTCCTCCTAACTCCTCTGACCATTATAAATTCCCGGCCCAACTATTATGACGATTATAAATTCTCCATCTAAACTATCATGATGCTGGATAAATTAAAACGTGTGTTTCTTGCTGGAGCTCCTCTAGAACATGTTCCCCTCTTTGTTGCCTTGGTACACTTAGGCAAAAGATCTCTTAGCCTGCCTACTGCTACCCTTTCCTACATAACTGTGGAGATAACAGTATCAGTGTTCAAAAACCACTGATTAAAGGGTGGGGAAGAATTAGATGTATATCTACTTCAGCATTAGTCTCTTAGCTGATTCATATATAACCCACAATGTGTAACTGTCATAATTTCTAGATAACTGGAAAATAATGGGCCAAATACATGACTGATGTAGAAATACATTAAAGTATAACATGTAGTTAACCAGGTAGCTTACAACAATCTAAGCTGGTGCTGAGGAAGCTAAATTAACATCAGTTTACAATTTGAACCAAAACTAACAGCAACTGAGAGTTGCAACCAACTGATTGTAATACTGACAATGACCCCATATCTCAGTGTCATCCAGAGAACTGCAGACATCCACTCTCGTCATGTGCCAGTGTTGTTAGGAGTGCCCCAGAGTTTCAGGACTTGCTTGGCAGCCATACTTCCTCGGAAGATGCCTCATTTTCAACTCTATGTAATTTACTAATTTTAGATTATGCATACCACGTTTTAGTATTGGGATTCCAAATACTGATTCTTGACCCACAAGCTTTTAGGAATAAGTAGCCCATTTGTAGGTGAAAGTCTGTACCATTGGATGTCAGTTGCCAAAAGAGCATTGCATGGGGAATGGGAGCTGATTCTTTTTTTGTTGCTGTTGTTGTTTTTCAGTAGCTTTAGGGGTACAAGTGGTTTTTGGTTACATGGATAAATTGTATAGTGGTGAAGTCTGGGCTTTTAGTGGTGAAATCTGGGCCTCTCCTCTCCTCTCCTCTCCCCTCCCCTCCCCTCCCCTCCCCTCCCCTCCCGTCTCCTCTCCTCCCCTCCCCTCCCCTCCGCTCCCTTCTCCCCTTTCCCCTCTCCCCTGTCACCTGAATAGTGTGCAGTGTATCCAATAGGTGATTTTTTTTATCCCTCACCCCCCTCTCATCCTCCCTGCTTCTGAGTCTCCACTGTCCATTATACCATTCTTATGCTTTTGCATACCTATAGCTTAGCTCCCACTTATAAATGAGAACATGTGGTATTTGATTTTCTGTTCCTGAGTTACTGCTCTTAGGATAATGGCCTCCAGTTCCATCCAAGTTGCTGCACTGCAAGACATTATTTTATTCTTTGTATGGCTCAGTATTCCACGACAGACACACATACACAAACACACATACACACACGCACACACCACATTTTCTTTTTCTGCTCATCTGTTGAGCACTTAGATTGATTCTGTATTTTTCCATATATTGCATATTGCATAGTCCTACAATAAACGTGGGAGTGCAGGTATCTTTTTTATATGATTTATTTTCCTTTGGGTAGCTACCTGCTAGTAGAATTACTGGATCGAACGGTAGATGTACTTTTAGTTCTTTAGGAAATCTCTATACTGTATTCCATAGAGATTTTACAAATTTGCATTCCCACTAACAGTGTATAAGTGTTCTCTTTTCACCACATTCATGCCAACGTTTATTTTTTGACTTTTTTAAAATGGCCATTTTCACTGGGATAAAGTGGTATATATCATTGGGTTTTAATTTGCATTTCCCTGATGATTACTTATGTTGAGCATTTTTTCATATGTTTGTTGGCCATTTGCATATCTTCTTTTGAGAAATGTCTATTCATGTTGTTTGTCCACTTTTAATGGGATTATTTGTTTTTTTGGGTTTTTTTGCTGGCTGTCTTGTTGGAGTTTCTTACAGATTCTGGATATTAGTCCTTTGTTAGATGTATAGTTTATGACTATTTTCTCCCATTCCGTAGGTTGTCCTTTTAATTCTATTGATTATTAATATTATTATTGTTGCTCTGCAGAAGATTTTTAGTTTAATTAAGTCTCATTTATTTATTTTTATTTTTGTTACATTTGCTTCTAGGGTCTTAGTCATAAATTCTTTGCCGAGGCCAATGTCCAGAAGAGTTTTTCCTAAGCTTTCTTAGAGAATTTTTATGGTTTCTGGTCTTACATTTACATTCAAGTCTTTAATTCATCTTGAATTGACTTTTGTATATGGTGATAGATAGGGGTCCAGTTTTGTTCCTCTGAATATGGCTCTAAATTTTCCACTTTTATACTTTTGGTTACTATGACCTTGTTGTATAATTTGAAGTCAGATAATGTGGTGCCTCCAGCTTTGGTCCTTTTTCTCTTAGGGTTGGTTTGACTATTTCCAGTCTTTTTTGGTTTCATATGAATTGTAGGATTATTTTTTCTAATTCTATGAAAAATGATATTGATCATTTGATAGGAATTGCATTGACTCTATGGATTGCTTTGGGCAGTGTGGTCATTTTCACAATATTGATGCTTTCAATCCATGAGCATGGAATGGTTTTCATTTGTTTGTGTCATTTCTGTTTTTTTTTTTGTTTGTTTAAATCAGTGTTTTATAGTTCTCCTTGTAGAAAATTTTCATCTCCTTGGTTAAGTATGTTCCTGAATGGGCTTCTTTCTCTCTCTTCTCCTCTCCTCTCCTTTCCTCTCCTCCACTCCCCACTCTCCTCTCCCCTCTCCCCTCTCCCCTCTCCCCTTCCCCTTCTGTTTCCTGCAGCTATTATAAATGGAAGTGAGTTCTTGATTTGATTTTCAGCTTGGTCATTATTGGGGTATAGCAGTGCTACTGATTTGTGTACATTGATTTTTGTAACCTGAGACTTTGATTTTGTAACTGAATTCATTTATCAAATCTAGGAATCTTTTCAAAAAGTCTTTAGAGTTTTCAAGGTATAAGACCATATCATTGACAAAAAAATGTAATTTGACTTCCTCTTTTCTAATTTGAATGCCCTTTATTTCTTTCTCTTGCCTTATTGCTCTGGCTAGGATTTCCAGGGGAGTCTGTTCTTAACCAGAAGTAGGCTTGTAGGGCCTTGTGGCCCCAGAGATTATGAAGAGGATCACCCTTTATCAGGACCTATATTTTTCCATACTTGTATCCTAGCTTTTCCTTGGCAAAAATAAGCTCTCAATAACTTTTGAAAATAAATGGATACATATGTAATAGTATACACATATTAAAATTTTAATTGTATATATCTAAATGCTGTATATACAGTTGCAAAAACTATAACAAAATATTGCACATGTAGTACATTTTTATAGAACTATTTTGACCCAAATTTTTAAATAGATTTCCTAACATTAAACTTACCAGAGGTTTAGTTGTAATTCACACATTCCTGCATACCTCATTCAAAGCCCTAAAAATAGCAGTGTCTTTTTTTAGAACAGGTAAATGTATGCATTTTCTTTCAGTATACAGGCTCTGACCTACATATTCCCAATATAGGACCAGTCCTTAGAGAGCAATAGTTACTGTGGGCATAGCACTCAGAGGCTCCATCCTGCTCTCCCTCCCAACCACTGCAGACACAAAAGCACAGAGGAGGTGGCACCTCCTTTCAGTATTCTCCACCTCTTCCAAGAGCCCCATATTCTGCCTCTCAAATGCCCCATCCTAAGTGCAAGTAGGTGCCCCTGTGAAAGAAGAGGTAAGACTGTGAAGGAGAGAAAGAAAATGCAAGCCTGTCACCTGGTAGAGGCACCCTGCAGCTGCCTCCTGACCCCACCTTGCTGTTGATCCCCACTGACCAGTGCTAAAAATGCAGAGGAAACTATTGACTTTTTGACTACCCCTCACTCCTTCCACTAGAGTTCTTGTCACTTCTCCTAAGTCACAGTTCCCTTTCAGTTCTTGGCCTCAGAGTCTCCCTCCCAGTATCTCCCTGGGCCTAGAAGCCTCAGGCCAGCCTGTTCCCTCCGTTGGCTGGAGTTGCTGCCTCTGGCTAAGGCTAGGTGAGACTTCAGGAAAAGAAAACAGGAGCCTTGTCCTGCTCCCTGGTCTGCTTCTATAGGAGTGCTGTGATTTCCCTGGTGGATGCATTTTCATCAGGAATGCTGTTGTACCAGAATGGTTTGGCTCTGTTGTGCTTTTTGGTTTATTATGAATTAAGTAGCCTTCTGTGCATCAGCCAGTGGACTAACCACCATGTAGAGAATTGTTTCTTTGGGGAAATATATTGTGAGTCTCAAACAGCTCTCAATCTGTTGGAACACAACTCCGTTTTAGGTGCCAATATTTTGTTTTTGCACTGTGGAATTTTATAGTGGTAAAGGGACAATAAGATGATTGCTGCTAGGCGTTACTTGCTATTTTTGCATGATGTGATTTTCCTTTCTGTATCATGAGCAGAAACCCATAAACAACGCAAATGCTCGTCAGTAGGCAAGCAGATGAATAATATTCCCTTTCGATAATAGTCATACAGGAGTTTGGATGAATCTTAGCAATGTAAAGTGAAAAACAAAATCTCAAAATATTAGATACAGCATTATATCCTGTACGTGAAATTTAAAATAATTAAAATTATTTTATAATCATTATAAGGACAACAAAGTCATATAAAAAAGAAATGTAGAGAATAATGAACGTGATTCAGGATGGAGCTTACTTTACTTGGGGGAGGTCAGGAGACTGCATGGGGCCTTAGCCAGATGATTAGATGTGGATTGTTGTTAAATGACGTAGTGAGTTCATGGGTGCTTATTAAGTTAATTAAAATAAAATTCCCTGCATCAGGTCCAAAGCAAGAAAAAAATAACAAACACGTTCTTTTCTCCTTAGTTTAAGGATAAACACTGTTACATTTTCCAGGATGAAATAAGAATAAATCACAAACTTGGTTTTCATAGGAAATATCCGTATGGGAATGTTGCTCCTTGACTTTGAAACCAAACTAAGTATGTCCAGTAGGTCAGCAGAAGCATAGCAGCACCTGCTGGGAGAAAAGGAGTCATTTAGCTAGTGAGGTCACCCAGTTGAGCACTCACCTTCAGTCTGTCAGTCTTTGCCGGTCTTGCATACATAAGCCTCTCTTTGTGAGTCAACCGAGATGAATTAACGGTCCTATTAGTAGTGTTTTACCAGACAGCAGGGGGAAGGGCACCTCATAAAGGGTCATACATCCAGGTTGCATCCTGGTTCTGTTCTTCTCTTCCAGGGCACCTAGGCAGGGTCCCCTCTTAGCTTTCATTATTATGTCCTATTTCATTGGGTTGATGCATACTCATAAAATAATAGGTGTAAAATTGCAAATAGTAAGCCAGCTTATGAGAAGTTATTATTCCTGCAAGTAGACATGTTTCCCCAGATTTTTCTGTTTACCTCATATACCTTATATGTATAAACTATATGTACAAATATCTTGTAAATGGTAGTTTTACTCTGTAGTAGGTTAAATAATGGATACCCAAAGACATTAGGTCCTTATACCTGGAACCTATAATCTGACCTTATTTGGAAAAATGGCTCTTTGCAGATGGGATTAAGTTGAGGATCGTGAAATGGGGTAATTATCATTGAGTATCCAGGTAAGCCGTAAGTTCAGTCATTGATGTTCGTATAAAAGAGAGGCAGAAGGAGATTTGACACAGAAGAGAAAGCAGTGTGAAGAGGGAGGCAGAAATTGGAGTGATGCATCCACTAGCCAAGTAATGCCAGCACCCACTAGAAGCTGGAAGAGGCAAGAAACTGCTTCTCCCCTAAACCTCCAGAGGGGACAAGGCCCTACTAACATCTTAGTTTCAGCCCATGGAAAACAATTTTGGACTTCAGGCTCCAGAACTGTGAGAGAGTAGATTTCTCGTTTTAAGCCACCAAGTTTGTGTTGTTACAGCAGTCACAGGAAATCAATACATTCATATTAACATATTTTTGAAGATAATATAATTTTCTAAAACAAATTGAGGTTGTCAAGCTTTCAGAGTGTTCTGAATCAATTCAATAACTTTGTCATATTTAATTTTGATATAACTGAAATGAATATATAAATTAAATATTTAAAGCACTATATTTTTCAGGGTAAAAGTTGACAATCAGCACACAAAGCTCAGTAAATAAACTGCTTTCGTTACAGAAAAACAAGATGGTGAGCAATTTGGGCATGCCTATGTATCATTTTGACATAGGTGTGAGGATTTTCATTGGCCTTAAGTTTGCAGCTGAAGTAGAAGCATCAGTGGATGAATTGAACATTTTTATTATGTCCTGCCAGCTTCCAGAAATGATTCAAAACCTCTTGGAGCTACCTATTCTATAAGGCTGTTAAAGGTAGAAGAGCAGGTGCCTAGGGGTGAGCTCTGACCTGCAGAGTGCCGAGCCAGTTCTCCATGCAGTCATTATCATCAGTGGTAGCTCCTGACACCACAGAACTTGAAATTGCCCTCAACCCTTCCTTTACAAGTGCTATTTTAAAGAATAATCTTACATAGGCACTCCAGATGAAGGTGGACCTGTGACCATAACTTCCTCTTCATACTCGTGCTTTTTAGGTTGAAAAGTCCAATTAGAATGCATCTTTGAAAGCAGTACTTCTGAAACTTCAGTATGCTTGTAAACCACCTGGGGTTCTTCATGAGCTGTAGATTCTGATTCAGCAGGGAGTGAGACCTGAGCTTCTGCAGGTGGTGATGATGCTGCTAGTTCATGGACCGCACTTTGAGCAGCAGGGCTGTAGCATCTAGTGCTCCCGCTTACAGGTTCCTCCCTGTTTTTCCCTATTTTGAGGCACAGTTTCAGGCAGTCAGGCTGGTTCTGCTGCATTTGCTTGGCAACATCACCTCCCTCCAGCCTCTGCAGCTTCCACCCTCGGCCCGCTGCACGTGCACGTGCATTTCCACTGCTGTGGCTCCCACAGTGCACAGTTGGAGACTGAGTCTGAAGCTGTGTCACAGTAACGTCACTCAGTCTGAAAAAAGAAAAGTTGTTGAGATGAGAGTGAAATCCAGAAGCGAATCAGGGTTTAGGGAGACAGGGAATAAAAACAGTAGGAGAACAGGGAGAGGGAAAAACATGAAAATTTAGTTGGGGAAGAACATTTGAAATGTGCTACTTTCACTGCAGAATTTTCCAGGCACTAAGCATTTTCTGGAATAATTTTAAATTTATTTATTTGTTATCCTTGAATTTCTTTCGCAGCCACCTGCTTGTTGTGTTCATTCATCCACAAATCTTTTGTGGCCTTCTGTATACAGGCTGAAAACTTTTTAAAAACATCTCTGAACTGTATAACTAAGTGCTGCAGCCTCTGAGAGATTGTCTAGTTAAATCGTGCCAGTCAGTGGTCCCAGTCAGGCTGATGTTAGAATCACTGGGGAGGTTTAGAAAATCTGCATATCTTGCTGCACCTTGGACCAGTTAAATAAGAATTTAGGGGATAGGTCCCAGTCATTCGCACTTTCTTCTTTTTCTTTTTTTTAATCAGTATTTTAAAATATTCCTTAGATGATTCCTGTGTCCAGCCAAGCACCACTAAGTGAGACAGTAACCTTCTAGCAGGTGAATTGAACTCATTTTTAAAAAACCCCTAAGAGCTGATTTGTGTGTGTGTGTGTTGCTTCCTGTATAAACCTTTGCAATGTTGAAAACTCTACATAGTATTTTGGAAACACCCTCTCCTTCAATCCGTCACCTGCAGCCAAGCAGCTGATTAAATATTGAAGCTGCTTTCTGAAGCCCTGGCAGCTTTTCATTTTCTCAGTCTAGTGGCTCCCCCTGCTGTCTTTACCAGGTAGAGCTCACTGCTCTACAGAACCTCACTACAGATTCTGCTGCTCCGCAAAACACAACCCAGAATCATAGTATTTTAAGGAAGATTTTCTAATCCCACATCAAGCCTGTATGTCACTGCCAAAAATGAACATTCAGAATACTCTAATCTCTTACACAGTGGTAGTTTAGGTAAGGCCTAGGGAATGATGGAAGAAAGGAACTATATATATGTAAATAGATAAACTCACAGCTGTATACACACACACACACACACACACACACACACTCTGATAGCTTATCCTGCTACCAGAAAATATTCTGTTAGCCATGTGATTGTGCAGGTTCCCTGCAAAATAATTAGCATCGACACTATAGAAAGTGGGGAAGGAAAGCTTTCATGACTAACTTCTCTGCCTTCCTTCATCTAATTATACCCTTCCTTATCAACCCACTTCTCCTTGTCTACCCTCTAAGCTGTAATTGCAGCCACATGAAAACAAAACTAAATATATGGGCATCTGTGTGACCTCATCTTGTCACCCAAACTCTATTGTATATTACCTCAGGATTAAACTAGTGCACTGTGTCTATGGAGGCAGAATTTGATCCTTATTTTGTCTGAATGCAAAATGAATGCAAAATGCAACTCTTGATTCTGCCTAAACCTCATAAAAGTGCTGATTCCATTTTACACAGCTTTTATCACTAGAATGCCCTTCTTTGCTGTATATTAATATCTTTACCCATTGGTCCTTGTTGTCATGTGGCCCCACATAAGTCAGTCTCCCATTCACAATGTAGCACTTAATCTATTCAAAGTGATATCCCAAACCATTTTTTTCTCAACAGCATTACCAGTCAGCCCAATGGGACATGGGGCACACCCCTCCCCCAACCCCCAACCTTGCTGAATACACTCCACAGAAGACTATTTATTTTTGTCCCTTGTCACATGTAGCATCTGGTACTGGCACAGCAATCCAGATGTGTTCTGACTTAGTATATCATATGATTAAATGATTACATCTGTATTAATTGTTTATTGCTGCATAACAACATTAACAAAAATGTAGTGACTAAGGCACATTTATCATCTCTCAGTTTCTGTGGGTTGGAATTGCTGGCATGACTTACCTAGGCCCTCTGCTTCATGGTCTTAAAAGGCTGTAATCAAGCTATCAGCTGGGGCAGCAGTCTGACCTGAGGGTCGGCTGGAGCTTATGTGGTTCTTGGCAACACTCGGTTTCTTGCAGGCTGTGGAACTAAAGACTCAGGTTCTTGCTGGCTGTTGGCTGAAGCCACCCCCAGTTCCTTGCCTTCAGGCCTTCCCAACATGGCTGCTCGCTTCCTCAAAGCCAGCAAGGGAGCAAGTCCTCTAGCACAATGGCTGTTATCATTGTACACAATATACAGTTGACCTGTGAACAACACAGCTTTGGAATTCGCAAGTCCACTTAGATGTGGATTTTTTTCAATAAAAGTTACACCAAATGTGCCTGTCTCTCCTGCCTCCCCTTCTGTCACCTCCAGGTCTTCCACATCTGTCACCCATGAGCTAGCAGGACCAAGCCCTCTTCCTCCTCCTCAACCTACTCAACATGAAGATAAAGATGAAGACCTTTATGTTTCACTGCCACTTAATAAATAGTAACTATATTTTTCTTCCTCTTAATTTTCCTACTACTGTTTTTTCTAGCTTACTTTATTGTAAGGATATAGTATATAATAAGTATAACATATATATAGTTGGTAAGACTTCTGTTCAACAGTAGGCTCTTAGTAGTTAAGTTTTGGGAGAGCCAAGAGTTATATGGGAATTTTTGACTCTGCATGGGGTTGGTACCCCAACCCCTGCATTGTTCAAGGGCCAGTTGTAATCTCAGAAGTGACATCTCATCACTTTTGCCATATTCTGTTGGTTAGAACTTGCTGCTCCCACCCACACTCAAGGAGAAGGTTGTGAACACCAGGAGGTGGGAATCACAGGGGCGAGCTTAGAGTCAACCCTCCTAATCTCTTTTGACTTCTAGTAGGTGGTCTTATAGAAGTTTTTATTCAGCTAAAAACCACAAGTCTTTTTTTATGCAGCTTGCTGCATGCCAGCTGTTCCCATCTTGAACAATCAGTTAATAGAATCTAAGTACTGGACTTTATGTTTATAGCTATCACATTTTCCTGGTGTTAGGTTCAGCCAGTTGTTCATGCCTGATTAAATATTTTTGAATCCTGGTTCAGCCATCAGAATACTACATATCCCTTCTATTTCATGTCATCTGAAAAATGTAAGACATCCCTTCTGTCTTCCTTCAAGTCACTGATAAAAATCCTGAAGATGATACCTAACATTATACAGAGTATACATGTACACCTACATCACATGTCCTATAGACATACACGTATGTATGTGTGTGTGTGTGTGTGTGTGTGTGTGCACGCGTGTGTGTTGAATGTGAGGGAGAGAGAGAATGAAAAAAACCTTGTTCTGATACTCAAAACCTCCTTCTAGGGTCTGGTCCGGTGGATATGAATTGTTTAACAACATCTGAGCCACACTTCTCAGCCAGCTTCTCCTGGAAGCAGATAGTACACCTCTTCAAAGCATGGTCTCTCTAGTCACACCAACCTGATATAGGATTCCAGCTCCCCCACTTTCTAGCTGTACAACCTTGAACAACCAGTTTGTCAGTAAACTGGTTATAAACCTGATATTGCACACATGATATCAATAAAGGATAGCTTATTTTCTTGATGCCTGGCTAAAATCGACATATGCTGGAGGAGCAAAGGTTACTGCCCAGACGCTCTTCTCTGAATTCAGGATGTTGACAAGTTTTGTTTGACCCATCTCATTTAGTTTTTGTTTTAAGTTTGAATTAAGTAATTTTTCGTAGAAATTTGAATTAGGTCATAGGATTAAGGTACTTTCACAGGAAATCCAGGTATCATCCAGTTCCCTTAGTGAAATGAAAGATACAGCAATACTTGGGGCCTGCACTGTGCATGGCAGCCTCCGGCGGAAGCTGAGCAGTCGCTGCTCTCTGTGGACAGGACCTTGTCACATTCAGTCCTGCCTTCTTTCTCCCTGGCCCTCTCCCTCAGTCACCTGCCTGACTGCTTCTAGAAGAATTTTAATTTGCATTACCATTCTGCTCCAGGAAGGTAGAGTAAGGTAGGAGGAAAAGCAGAAATCTTGAAGCTGAAGATGACTCTCTTCTACTTTTTAAAAAGGTTAGTTTAACATGACTTTTATTTAGTGAAGTCATGATAATTTGTCATTTACAAGGATCCTTCAGGTCTATATAGTTAATTAAACAAATATTTAAGGAGTGCCTACTTTATGTACTTTGATAAACAAAAGGAATATAAAGTAAACAAAAATTTTAAAAAAGACATGACCTCTTTACTTATTACACTTAGAGTCCAATGAAAGAAATAGACGTTTATCAAATTTTCACAGAAATAAATGTAAAGTTTCAACTGTGACAATTTTTACTAAGAAGGCTACAGTGCTATAATGGTATATTATGGTGATTCTGCCCCAATATGCAGGGGCTTGTCCTGAGAAAAGGATGTTTCAACTCAGAGATGAAAAATGAATCAGGAACTAATCAGGTGGAATGGGCACAGATGTCCAGGCTTTGGAAATACATGTGTAAAGGCCCTGTATCCACACCCAAATCTCATCTTGAATTGTAACTCCCACAATTCCCACGTGTCATGGGAGGAACCCAGTGGGAGGTGATTGAATTATGGGGGTGGGTCTTTCCTGAGCTTTTCTCGTAATAGTGAATGAGTCTCATGACATCTGATGGTTTAAAAAATGGGAGTTTCCCTACACAAGCTCTCTCTTTGCCGGCCACCATCCATATAAGATGTGACTTGCTCCTCCTTGCCTTCCGCCATGATTGTGAGGCCTCCCCAGCCATGTGGAACTGTAAGTCCATTAAACCTCTTTTTCTTCCCAGTCTTGGGTATGTATTTATTAGCAGCATGAAAATGGACTAATACAGGGGTGTTCCCAGAAGACAACACCAGATCACTTAGAGTTGGCACACACACATGCATACCTCTGTATCTTTACACACACTCTCTTCTGTCTGGAGTGTCCTTCTACTCATTTGCTTGACAAGCACCTAGTCACTTTTGAAGTCTCAGTTTTAAGGCTTCATTTTCTTCAAGCTGTCCCTTCGCCTCTTTTCCTGGGCCCCCACTGCACTCATTACACCCCTCATTGAGCAGCCTTGTCATGCTGACTTTCTGTTTCACATGCTTGTCTCTTTTTGTCTCTCTCTCCGGACTGAGCAACTCCAAGGCAGACACTTTTTTAAAAAATCTTTTATCTTCTACACATAGGAAAGGGGTGGTCATGTTGTCATCACTCCGTACATTTCTGTTTATTACATGGATGGGAAAACATAATTAACAGTTGAACAACATGTATATAGTATAAAATGAAAAAGATATATAAGGATGGCCAGTGAAAAGTGTGGGCCACTTCCACCTCTGATTTCCAGCCACCCATTCCCCTTTCCAGAGACCACTGCTGTTACTAGTTTTTTGGTTTTTAGGGATATCCTTTGCCTACTCTAGAAGTTATCTACACAGAGGAAATGAATATTTGATTCAAGTATGCAATTCGCATTTTTTAAGATTTCCATGCCGAAATTTGCTCTCTTTGGTCATTTCCATCTGTCCTTGGCCACTCTTATAATCTCCTCTTACTTGCATCTTTCCCCTTCCCCTTAATGTACTCCATCCTTTCAACCTCTGCTTTTTCTATCACTATGTCCTCCTCTTAAAAAATTTCCTTCTTGGCTGGGTGTGGTGGCTCACGCCTGTAGTCCTAGAACTTTGGGAGGCTGAGGCAGGTGGATCACTTGAGCCCAGGAGTACAAACCTGGGCAACACAGTGGGACCCTATCTCTACAAAAAATAAAACATTTAGTAGAATAGGGTGGAGTGTGCCTGTCATCCCAGCTACTCAAGAGGCTGAGATGGGAGGATCACTTGAGCCTGGGAGATTGAGGCTGCAGTGAGCCATGGTCACACCACTGTTCAGCCTGGACAACAGAATGAAATCCTATCTTGAAAAATAAAATAATTCCTTTTCACCATCACCCATGAGGCCACTGGATCCTGAAACCTTTCTCCTCGCCTTCCACCTGCCCTGTCTGCAGCACATTCGTTGTGCTGTCGGGGGCAGTGCAAGCTCCACGTGGCTCCTCTGCGTCTCCACCTGATCATCGTTTTTCCAGGTGGAGAGTCCACAGTCAGGATCAGAATTAGGAGGTTCTGCTTTCTCTCTCTGGCTCTTCTGGGAACTTCATACCATCTGTTCCAGAGCAGGGTGTATAATATTGCAGCTGAGTTCTGCTGAGCCACTTCACAGGTTTCTTTTAGGACTTCTCACTAAGGAGCTAGAAAAAAATCTTCCAGATCCAAAAGTAGTACAGCTGTGAAGCAATCATTATTTTAGAGATGTTATATGTGTGGACTTTCAGAGTTGCAGCTTAAAAATCTTCAGTTATTAGGTTGTTCTCCAGTCCCTTAGAATCCACAGCTGAGTCCATTTAAAATCCTCATCGCCACTGTAGTACTGCCCCTAAAACTTAAAGTCTTGAAGTGGGAATCTGGTGCTTTCCATATCACTTCATTAGGACACACTTGTGTGAGCTGGTTTTATTTGTGTCCCATAGGCCAGAATTCCTCTGCGCTGTAGTCTCTGTTAGAGACCTCTCGGTCCCCTTGACCCAGGAAGAACCGTTAGCAGGTCTTGTTCTACTTAAATCACAGGTGTTCAGGGAAAAGCCCACGGACTCCTGTTTAGCAGCTCTGAGGCCTGTGCAAAAGCAAAGACTAGAAAGTGAGAGAATTGGTGGAACTAGTGATAGTTTAGAAAGATAAGTAAATATTCCTGACAAACACTAGTTTGTCAGAGTTACTCTGAGCTCTAGAAGTTTAGAATTTGCTTTTCTCCTATTATTTGGAGTAGATATTTTCACGAGGCCCTCTTTTTCTCAGTATCTTCTCTGCCTGACAGAGGCTGACATAACGGGCAGAACCTGGGCCACACCTGCCAGGGCAGAGGCACACCTGGAGGAGTGAGTATGGGGCCATCATGATCTCTTAGTTCCTCCAGGTCAGAGGTGTAGACCTTCACTGATAAGATGAGCTTGTCCTTTATTATTATTTTTTTTTAACAGATGTTAAATAGTCTAAGAAATCACAGAAAAGACTTCTGGCAACTGTATATTTCTGAACAGAGGGACGTGAGACCATTTTGTAGCTTGCATTTTGGCATTTGCTGTTTGTTACCATATGTGTGCTGAAGAGTTCCAAATGTTTTTCTCCCTCTGAAATTCCTCTCCCAAGATTCAGACCTGTATTTCCAACTGCCCAATCTTGACCTGCAGGCATTTCTAACGTTTAATAGATCCAGAACGAAACTCATTGCCCTCAGCCCCCAAACTTGCTTTATCTCTGGCATTCTTGATTTCAGCTAATAACTTCTTCCCTGTATAAGTGGATTTTAAACAGCAGAATATTTTCATGCGCGTCCGTGTGAAGAGACCACCAAACAGGCTTTGTGTGAGCAACATGGCTGTTTATTTCACCTGGGTGCAGGCGGGCTGAGTCCGAAAAGAGAGTCAGCGAAGGGAGATAAGGGTGGGGCCGTTTTATAGGATTTGGGTAGGTAAAGGAAAATTACAGTCAAAGGGGGTTTGTTCTCTGGCGGGCAGGAGTGGGAGTCACAAGGTGCTCAGTGGGGGAGCTTTTTGAGCCAGGATGAGCCAGGAAAAGGACTTTCACAAGGTAATGTCATCAGTTAAGGCAAGGACCGGCCATTTACACTTCTTTTGTGGTGGAATGTCATCAGTTAAGGTGGGGCAGGGCATATTCACTTCTTTTGTGATTCTTCAGTTACTTCAGGCCATCTGGGCATATACGTGCAAGTCACAGGGGATGCAATGGCTTGGCTTGGGCTCAGAGGCCTGACATTCCTGCCTTCTTATATTAATAAGAAAAATAAAACAAAATAGCGTTGAAGTGTTGGGGCGGCGAAAATTTTTGGGGGGTGGTATGGAGAGAGAATGGGCTATGTTTCTCAGGGCTGCTTCAAGCGGGATTGGGGCGGCATAGGAACCTAGAGTGAGAGAGATTAAGCTGAAGGGAGGTCTTGTGGTAAGGGGTGATATTGTGGGGATGTTAGAAGAAATATTTGTCGTATAGAATGATTGGTGATGGCCTGGATACGGTTTTGGATGAATTGAGAAACTAAATGGAATAACAGAAGGAGAAAAACAGGTATAAAAGGTCTAAGAATTGGGACGACTCAGGATATCTGATTAGAGAATGCCTAAGGAGATTCAGCATAGTCCCGCCAGCAAAGATTATTTATTTACTTCAAGAGTTAAGAGTGGCAGTTTGGGGATAGCACCAGGAGATATCAGCTGTGATGGCTTGGAAAAACGGTGTAAACCGGCAGTGTAAACAAGAGCAGGGCATGTATGAGTAGTTGAGAACGGTGAATAGGAGTATGACTAGACAGAAGATAGTAGGGATGACAAGTTTTTTTGGGGGGCACAGTCTAAGTTGGTCTGGTGTCTGGAATGAGACTGGGGCCTAATAAAAAGGAGCGTCTATACAGGAGCTTAAATGGGCTGTACCCTGTGGCATTCCGAGGACAGGCCTGAATTCTGAGAAGGGAAAGTGGTAAAAGTATTGTCCAGTCCTTTTTAAGTTGGTGGCTGAGCTTGGTGAGGTGTGTTTTTGAAAGACCTTTAGTCCATTCTACTTTTCTTGAAGACGGAAGACCGTAAGGGATATAAAGGTTTCACTGAATACTAACAGCCTGAAAAACTGCTTGGCCGATTTGACTAATAAAGGCTGGTCTGTTATCAGACTGTATAGAGGTGGGAAGGCTAAACTTGAGGAATTATGTCTGACAGGAGGGAAGAAATGACTGCGGCGGCCTTCTCAGACCCTGTAGGAAAGGCCTCTACCTATCCAGTGAAAGTATCTACCTAGACTAAGAGGTATTTTAGTTATCTGACTCAGGGCATGTTGAGTAAAGCTAATTTGCCAGTCCTGGGTGGGGCAAATTCTCGAGCTTGAAGTGTAGGGAAGGGAGGGGGCCTGAATAATCCCTGAGGAGTAGTAGAATAGCAGATGGAACACTGAGAAGTTATTTCCTTGAGGATAGATTTCCACGATGGAAAGGAAATGAGAGGTTCTAAGAGGCGGGCTAGTGGCTTGTACTATAGCATAACCTGCCTTTGCTGGTGTGTGGCAATTAGGCCTGGTGGAACTGCCATCAATAAATCAAGCGTGATCAGGGTGAGGAACAGGAAAGAAGGAAATCTGGGGAAATGGGGTAAATGTCAGGTGGATCAGAGAGATACAGTCCTGGGGGTCAGGTGTGGTATCAGAAATAATGTGGGAGGCCGGATTGAAGTCTGGGCCAGGAACAACGGTAATTGTGGGAGATTCAACAAAGAGTGAGTATAGCTGAAGGAGCCGGGGAGCAGAAAGTATATGTGTCAGGTTGAGGAAGAAAATAGATTTTGGAAATTATGAGAGCTGTAGAGAGTGAGTTGAGCATAGTTTGTGATTTTGAGGGCCTCTAAAAGTATTAGGGCAGCAGCAGTGGCTGCACAGAGACATGATGGCCAGCCTAAAACAGTAAGGTCAAGTTGTTTGGACAGAAAGGCTACAGGGTGCGGTCCTGGCTCTGGTGTAAGAATTCTGACCACACTAACCATGCCTAGGAAGGAAAGGAGTTGTTGTTTTGTAAGGGATTGAGGTTTGGGAGATTAATCGGACATGATCAGCAGGGAGAGCACGTGTGTTTTTATGAGAATTATGCTGAGATAGGTAACAGATGAGGATGAAATTTGGGCTTGACTGAAGTAATGGGGGCTGTCTGTGAAGCCTTGCGGCAGTACAGCCCAGGTAATTTGCTGAGCCTGATGGGTGTCAGGGTCAGTCCAAGTGAAAGCGAAGAGAGGCTGGGATGATGGGTGCAAAGGAATAGTAAAGAAAGCATGTTTGAGATCTAGAACAGAATAATGGATTGTGGAGGGAGGTATTGAGGATAGGAGAGTATATGGGTTTGGCACCATAGGGTGAATAGGCAAAACAATTTGGTTGATAAGGCATAGATCCTGAACTAACTTGTAAGGCTTGTCTGGTTTTAGGACAGGTAAAATGGGGGAATTGTAAGGAGAGTTTATAGACTTTAAAAGGCCATGCTGTAGCAGGCGAGTGATAACAGGCTTTAATCTTTTTAAAGCGTGCTGCGGGATGGGATATTGGCGTTGAGTGGGGTAAGGGTGATTAGGTTTTAATGAGATGGTAAGGGGTGCATGATCGGTCGCCAAGGAGGGAGTAGAGGTATCTTATACTTGTGGGTTAAGGTGGGGGGATACAAAAGGAGGACGCAAAGGAGGCTTTGGATTGGGAAGAAGGGCGGCAATGAGATACAGCTGTAGTCCAGGAATAGTCAGGGAAGCAGATAATTTAGTTAAGGTGTCTCAGCCTAATAAGGGAACTGGGCAGGTGGGGATAACTAAAAAGGAGTGCTTAAAAGAGTATTGTCTAAGTTGGCACCAGAGTTGGGGAGTTTTAAGAGGTTTAGAAGCCTGGCTGTCAATACCCACAACAGTTATGGAGGCAAGGGAAACAGGCCCTTGAAAAGAAGGTGATGTGGAGTGGGTAGCCTCCGTATTGATTAAGAAGGGGACGGGCTTACCTTCCACTGTGAGAGTTACCCGAAGCTCGGCATCCGTGATGGTCTAGGGGGCTTCTGAGGCGATCAGGCAGTGTCAGTCTTCAGCCGCTAAGCCAAGAAGATCTGGGAAGGAGTCAGTCAGAGAGCCTTGGGCCAGAGTTCCAGGGGCTCTGGGAGTGGCTGCCAGGTGAGTTGAACAGTCCGATTTTCAGTGGGGTCTCACACAGATGGGACACGGCTTAGGAGGAATCCTGGGCTGCGGGCATTCCTTGGCCCAGTGGCCAGATTTCCGGCACGTGTAGCAAGCTCCTGTGGGAGGAGGTTCTGGAGGAATGCCTAGCTGCTGCTGTTCAGGCGTTTGGAAGTTCTTGTGTGCTGGAGATGTGGCTGGAGTTTGTCTCACAGTGGAGGCAAGGAATTGCAACTTTTTCTGTTATTGTACACCTTGAAGGCGAGGTTAATTAAATCCTGTTGTGGGGTTTGAGGGCCGGAATTTAATTTTTGGAGTTTTATTTAATGTTGGGAGCAGATTGGGTCATAAAATGTATTTTGAGAATAAGACGGCCTTTTGACCTTTTAGGGTCTAGGGCTATAAAGTGTCTCAGGGTTGCTGCCAAACGAGTCATGAACTGGGCTGGATTTTTATATTTGATGAAAAAGCCTAAACGCTATCTGATTTGGGATAAAGAAAAAGGAGCATTAACCTTGACTATGCCTTTAGCTCCAGCCACCTTTTTAAGAGTAAATTGCTGGGCAGGAGGGGGAGGGCTAGTCACGGAACGAAACTGTAAGCCGGACCAGGTGTGAGGAGGGGAGGTGATAAAAAGATTATAGGGTGGAGGAGCAGAGGCTGAGGAAGAATTGGGACCTAGCTCGGCCTGGCGAGGAGCAGCCTGGGAGGAAGGGAGAGGTCAGATGGGTCTGTAGAAAAGGAAGATTAGAAAGACTCAGTGACGCTTGGGATTGGTACTGAGGGGACAGGCAGGAGGGAAAGAAGGAAGATTTGGGACGAGTTGCACTGGGCACAGAGACTAGGAAGGGACTGATGTGTGAAAGAATGCCTGGACGTCAGGCACCTCAGACCCTTTGCCTATTTTACGACAAGAATTATTTAGATCTTGCAGGATGGAAAAATTCAAAGTGCCATTTTCTGGCTATTTGGAACTACTGTCGAGTTCGTATTGGGGTCAAGTGGCATTGCAGAAGAAAATAAGGCATTTAGGTTTTAGGTCGGGTGTCAGTTGAAGAGGTTTGAAGTTTTTGAGAACACAGGTCAAGGGAGTAGAAGGGGGAATGGAGGGTGGAAGGTTGCCCATAGTGAAGGAAGCAAGCCTAGAGAAAAGAGAGAGTAGAGACACGGAGGGAAGGGGTTCGGGGGTTCTTACCTTCCAGAAAAGTGGGAAAAGGGGTTGGGGTGCAGAGATAAGAGGTCAGGGTGTGGAAATAAGGGATAGGGCACAGAAATAAGGGGTCGGGGCATGGAAATAAGGGGTTGGGGCATGGAAATAAGGGGTTGGGGCACAGAGATATAAGAGGTTGGGGCACGGAAATAAGGGATTGGGGCACAGAGATACGAGGTTGGGGCATGGAAATAAGGGATTGGGGCGCAGAGATAAGAGGTTGGGGCATAGAGATAAGAGGTTGGGGCACAGAAATAAGGGATTGGGGGTTCTTGTCCCCTAGAAAAGTGGGACTTGCCGCTAAGGGTGAAGGAGAAGGGGTTGAGGGGTACGTGCCCCTCCCCCAGAAAAGCAGAGAAGGGGTAGAGACAAGGAGAGAAGGGGTTGGGGTACTTGCCCCTTCCCCAGAAAAGTGGGACTTGCCACTAAGGGTGAAGGACCAAGGCAGGCGTCCCTGCGTGGT
Source organism: Pongo abelii (assembly GCF_028885655.2). Lineage (NCBI taxonomy): Eukaryota > Metazoa > Chordata > Mammalia > Primates > Hominidae > Pongo > Pongo abelii. The sequence goes on along the minus strand of NC_071991.2, from coordinate 85,291,748 downwards.
CTGACACCCTTGAAATGTGGGTGTATAATCAGAGAGGCATCCCTGCAATGATCAAACACCAAGGGAAGGCTGCCTTCCCAGTCCATGACCGGTGCCGGAGTTTTGGGTCCACAGATAAAACGTCTCTCCTTTGTCTCTACCAGAAAATGAAAGGAATTGAAATTAAGAGAAGGGAGAGATTGAAGTGTGGCACCAAGATTGAAAGGAGAAAGAGGTTGAGGGATAGTGAGGGAGGTTGGAGAAGAGAGTAAAAAGAGGCCGCTTACTGGATTTGAAATTGGTGAGATGTTTCTTGGGCTGGTCGGTCTGAGGACCTGAGGTCATAGGTGGATCTTTCTCACGGAGCAAAGAGCAGGAGGACAGGGGATCTCCCAAGGGAGGTCCCCCGATCCGAGTCACTGCACCAAATTTCACTTGCGTCCATGTGAAGAGACCACCAAACAGGCTTTGTGTCAGCAACATGGCCGTTTATTTCACCTGGGTGCAGGCAGGCTGAGTCTGAAAAGAGAGTCAGCAAAGGGAGATAAGGGTGGGGCCGTTTAATAGGATTTGGGTAGGTAATGGAAAATTACAGTCAAAGGGGGTTGTTCTCTGGTGGGCAGGGGTGGATCTCACAAAGTACATTCTCAAGGGTGGGGAGAATTACAAAGAACCTTCTTAAGGTTGGGGGAGACTACAAAGTACCTTCTTAAGGGTGGGGGAGATTACAAAGTACATTGATCAGTTAGGGTGGGGCAAGAACAAATCACAATGGTGGAATGTCATCAGTTAAGGCTGTTTTTACTTCTTTTGTGGATCTTCAGTTACTTTAGGCCATCTGGATGTATACGTGCAAGTCACAGGGGATGCGATGGCCTGGCCTGGACTCGGAGGCCTGACAATTTTTTCCAAAACGGCTTTTACAGGAAGCAAAATTAATTTTTAATTATTCTTTTCCTTTGCCCACTTTGCCTTTTCTGTGTAAATGGTTCAGGGATGTAAACAGGACAGTTTGAGGTCTGGAATCTCAGTAGTTAAGCCTATAATTGAAAAAGAAAAGTCTAATGTATTTGTTTCTTTCCTGGTAATTTTTATGATATGACCATAATATTTCATAATCACTTTGAAACAGAACACTGGATATGGATGAAGATAATGCCTACAAAAAAGTTTTGCTAACGCAAGCATTGTAGAAACAGAGGCAGCCAGGAAAACAATTGTACTTTATTAGGAGCAAGAGAACAGGGCTCAGATTCTGGCTGGACTTTTCATTGTTTATAAAACTTCCATAGGGTCTGTTTTCACATGTGACAGATTGGCTGTGTTCAAATTGTGCTTTTGAGCTGACATTTTCTCCCTTTTGTTGCTAAAGTTTAGTACTGTTGAACTCCTTTGTCCTTGATGCAAATTTTAGTGAGAACAAAGTGGAGCATTTCCAGATTAGCTGTATGTGCTGCCTGCAAACTTGTCTCCTCTTGAAATAATGGTTGGAATTATTGAAAAGAAAGGGAGAAATGCCTTTTGCAGACACTTATCATAATCGTTTATGTCAGACAATGCTTTTGTCTCTTTTCTCATGTTACAACTCTTCCAGCCCTCTTGCCTGCCTCTTTCCCCCTCGTCATCCAGCCCATCAGTAATGTGACCTAGTTTGTGTAGATCTATCTATTGATGTTAGTATTAATTAGTGCTGGAAAAAGTAACCAAGTATGAGTCTTAAAAGAATTTTTATTTTCTCATTTGTTGATGCTGGATTCATGTTTCAGCCAGGAACATAAATACATGTATTTAATCCTGATTCACCAGAGTAGGAAGCAGGGAGTTTGGCACTTACTGTGTATGTGCCACTCTTTGACATCACTGCCATGTCACCCACTAGTAAATAAATGCGTGAACAATTTGAGCCTTGTATTACCTTATTGCCTAGTAGTGCCTACAAATCCTCAGATAAAGTGAATATGCTTCATTTCCTCTGTTGACAGAGTCAAACTCTGTAAAATATTTGAAGAGATTTATTCTGAGCCAAATATGAGTGACCAATGGCCCATGACACAGCCCTCAGGAGATCTTGAGAACATGTGCCCAAGGTTGTCAGGCTGCAGCTGGGTTTTATGCATTTTAGCGAGACATAGGACATCAATCAATACATGTAAGATGTATATTGGTTCAGTCCAGAAAGGCAGGACAACTGGACGTGGGAGCTTCTAGGTCATAGGTGGATTCAAGGATTTTCTGATTGGCAATTGCTTGAAAAAGTTATTACCTAAAGACCTGGAATCAATAGAAAGGAATGTCTGAGTTACCAAAAGGGGTTGCTAAAAGGGTGGAGACCAAGGCTTTATCATGCAGATGAAGCCTCCAGGTAGCAGGCTTCAGAGACAATAGAATGTAAATGTTTCTTACATTTACAGACTTACAAAGTCTGTCCTGTCAGTCTTAAGGCCTGTGTTGATGTTTCTGCTGGTCAGCTGTGCCTGAATTCCAAAAAGGAGGCGGATATAATGAGGCATGTCCAGCTCCCCTTCCCCATCATGGCCTGAACTGGTTTTTCAGGTTAACTTGAGAATGCCTTTCGCTGAGAGGAGGGGTCCATTCAGATGGTTGAAGGGCTTATAATTTTATTTTTGGTTTACACCTCTCATAATATCTAGTGGTCCTTCTCCTCTGCTGTTTTCCAGCTTTATCTCTTGCCCTTTCTAACCTGTTTGTCTATCCATTTATCCAATATAATTGGAATGACACCATCTGGCACTCCCTTGAACATAGAGTCCCTGTGGAAAAAGTGGGCAGTCTAAATTTTCCCACATGGCTGGAGCCTCCCTGATCTGAACAGACCCAGTTTTCTGTGGGTTCTTTGAGTAATATCTAATACTGACATAGTGCTATGTGCCAGGTAGCGTTCTCCACACAATTGAGGTAGATGCCGTTAACACCCTCCAGTTTACAGATGAGGAAATTGGAGCTCAGTGGGGTTATTTCTCGGCCCAAGCTTACATGGCTGGTAAACAGGGGAGCAAGGATTTGAACTCAAGGTGTCTTCAGAGCCTGGCCTCTTAACCCTGAATCTCCCCTTTCTAGGTTCTTAACCCTGAAACTCTGCTCTCAGTCAGTGATTTGCTGTGATCATTGAGTGTAAGAGCCATGGATCATGCAACAGAATATTCCAATTGAATGTGCCCAGTTACATGTGAGCTGGAATTGCCCATGAATTCCTTTCCCCAGATCAAACATTGTAGTGATAGAAAAATCAGATGGAGAAAGAAGGTAGACATATGGATAGAAAAAGGAAAACATGTAGAAGGAACAGTACTTTGGCAAAAGGAAACTATAAATCATGTAATTACAGATTTTAACTGTAATGAGAGAATTTGAGCATTCTAAGCTGTCGACCCTGCCTCTTTGAAACATTATGATGCTCAGACAGAGGATGTGGAGTAGAAATGGAAGAATTGTTGGAACTGTTAAATGATGAGACGTGTGATACTGGAGTGAAAGACAAAAGCTCATGAAAGAATCATGAGGGACACATACAAACTTCATTCAGCAGCATGAAGATGACAGCTCATTGTTTGATTCCTTAGCCTACTTATTAAGTTTGGACTTGATAAAATATAGCAGATTTAACTTGTCTTACCACATTCAGCTGTATTTGTTATAACACAGAGGTTCATCTTGGGTGGCTCTTTAGCTGGGTTTGTTTTTACTGAAATAAAATTTCTGGCACACGATAATGGAAAAAAAAATACCAGAGTTTCATAATATGTAGTGTACTATTTTTCTACATTTGAGAATTTTGAGTGCTTTGGAAATAATAAGGCTGTTTCCACAATTTCCTGCTCTCCACTAGGTTCTTGGAACGCCAAATGAGGACACATGGCCTGGAGTTCATTCTTTACCACATTTTAAGCCAGGTATGTTTCATTAATTACAGATGACTAGGTGCTTCCTGTATGCAAAAGGTGAGTATATAAATGTTCCCTCTCAAGCAATATACCATCTTGAAAAATTCTGGTTACTTTTGCCATTGTGTACTTTGTCTATTAATGGAATTGTCCTTTTGTTTTCACAAATTATTTGTCTGTGAAGACAGAGTTAAAGACATCCCTGATGATTTTCACCATATATACTTTATTTTATTTGACTAGTTGATCTTGCAGTAACCATTAATTTCATCGTCAGTTAGACTAGCATCCATGTCTGTAAAAACAAAATTTAAATTGGGGTGCTGTAATCCATCTGTGTCACTTCTTGTAGTAAGTGACCAGGAAAAGTATTAAGTTGTAAAAAGGAAAAATCGTATTTTTATTTTTTTACAAAACTAGTAAATATATGGTCTATAATTTGAGTTTAAACATGTAAGATGTTCTGAATGTTCTATTGTACAGCATTCATTATGTTTTCATGTAAAATATTTAAACCTAAACACTGAAAAATCTGAAAGAAATATGAACTTTTAAAATAAGTTGTCCTTTTTTTTCACCAATAGGTGGCAGGCGTGAAACTTTGTTTTAATAATTACACTTAACAGATGAATCTCAAACATGGTCTGATTTTTATAAGAGAAGGGAAAGGTGTGGAATTAAAAATTTAATAAAATCAGTGGAATGAATTATTGTAAAATGATTCTCTTGTTGGTTGTTGTGTTTTTTTTTCTTTTCTCAGTTATAAAACATGGCTTACAAAATGCAGACCCACCATTAAATTACTGAAAGGGATTTTATAGAAGCTCTAATAGTCTATTATCCTGTGAGGGAAAAAAGCTATGAATAATATCTGTTAGAGGAGCCAAGTATATTATTTTGCTTCTCTTCCCCTCTTTTGGGGAACCATCAGGAATAAATTATCAGTTCCAAAGAATGACTGAGTTGGGAAACTATTTTTACACTTAATATTTTTCTTCTGAAAGTGTGCAGTGTGTTCAGAATTCTTTTATCTTCTTCAACTGCCCTAAAGACTCTTTGTACTTTTACTGGAAATTCTAAATGACTTCTATGTTCTGAAAGACTATAGAAACCTAACAATTTTAGATGGACTGACTTTCTTTTTTAAGCAACTAAGAGGCGTCCTCCAACTGATCCACGTGTTCTTAATGGAGTGAAGAACACAGTTCTTTATAAACGATCCAATTGTGGGCTCTTAAAGAAGGTTAACTTCCGTGTGTTAGGACCTAAAATTTTAAGTCCTAGGCAAATGAAACAAGAGACTTTAAAAAGATTTGAAATGAATAAAGTTAGATGAAAAAAGGAACAATTAAGATGAAATCATTTGGCCTGCGTAGTTTCTGGATTAGAAAACATGGAGTAATTTTTGTGTTTTGGTGGGAATAGAATTTATCTTCATCAACAACATACAAAAGCATTTATTAGTTGTATTTTGGAAAGTACTAGGATGTGGTACCCATTAAGCTAACAGATTTTGAACTTCATGACACCAGGGACTGTTCATTGTACGTATGTGGTGTTCAATAAATGTTTGTTGCACTTGATCGTATTGAATGTTAAAACAGACATTATGTATATGACTCCTCTGATGGGCATATACAAACTAGAATATTTATGTTTAAGTTATTAACATTATGTGTAAGCCCCACAACAGACACATAATGCATAGAAGGTAATGGGGAAACAGAAAAATAACATATGAAGATGGTGGAAAGCATGGGTGGTGATGAGCAAGAAGGTTATTCCAGGCAAAGCTCAGGGCTGTGAACCATAGCACATAAGTGTTTCCTGAGTTTGCTTGAGAGGAGTCAAGAGGAGACACAACAATAGACTGAGTCAAAGGAAACAAATTTCCAAGTCCTTCCAAGCAGCACTTAACCAGACCATCCAGGGGAGCCCCAGTCCCTGACCTCATAGATCTCATAGTCCTGGGGAAGAAAATATACAAGCCCAAAAAGGAAAATATCGGTGCTAGGGTCCATCTGTCCCAACTCCACTCTCCAGCTCCTTGATTTACCCCGAAGTGTGCCCTAGAGAGTCTGGAAAAGGTAATCTGAGACATAAGGACAAACTTTGCTTAATTTTCTAGTAGATAATAAATTTAAGCAATTAAAAATATCAAGCAATAGGAAGAAGGAGCGTAGTGTAGAGCCGCCTCCCCTCTGCCAACTTACCCTGAACCACTGACCCCACCACAGGCCCCCAGTATATTCTTATGTTTCTTTCCTTTATGTAAATGTAAGAAATTAATATTAATTTTTACTTTTCTCATATTAAACACAATTCCTCGTCCTATTTTTCTCATTAATGCATCTCATTGATCTTCTCATGTCACTGCAAGGAGGAGGCCAATGTGGTGTCCCTCTTGTCTCATAGAGCACCATTGTTTTCTGGATTTAACCCATTCCCTAATTAGGGACAGTTGGGTTGTTTCCAGTGCTTTGCTATTATAAATATTAATGCATTGAGTAACCTTGTGCCTATACATACACATTGCATATATGCAAATATATCTGAAGGATAAATTAGGAGAAATAAGGATAAAGAGCCAACAAGTATAGACAATTGTAATTTTGACCACTTTCATCAAACTGTTGTCCAAAGGGGTAGTATCTGTTGTCTCTGTTGCCAGAATGCAGGAGAATACTTCTTCCCACAGCTGCTTCTCCTCTCTATGCTATGTGACCAAACTTTTGGATTTTGCCAGTTAGATGACAAAAGGAATTTCAGTAAAGTTTTAATTTGCATGTGTCTTGTGATGAAGTTGAGCATCTTTTGATATGTTTCAAGATCATTTGTATTTCCTTTTCTCTGAATTCTTTTTATCTTTTGGCCAATTTACAGTTGAGTTGTATTTTTTTAAACCTATTTCTAGAAGTTCTTTATATTTTATTTTATTATTTTATTTTTAGCGATGCTGCCCAGGTGAGACTACAGTGGTACGATTACAACTCACTGCAGCCTCAACCTTCCAGGTTCAAGCGATCCTCCCTGCTCAGCCTCTCAGGTAGCTGGGACTAACTATAGGTGATGTCACTAATGTCTGGCTTTTTTTTAAAAATATTTTGTAGAGATAGGGGTCTTGCTATGTTGCCAGGGATGGTCTTGAACTCTGGGCTCAAGCAATCCTCCCACCTCTGCCTCCCAAAGTGCTGGGATTACAGACGTGAGCTGCCATGCCTGGCTGAGTTATTTATATTTAAGAGAAATTATCCCTTTGTCCATGAAAAACTTTTGCTTCTTTGAGATTTGAAAAATGATCCTTTCTAATTTTTAAGCAATTTTGAAAATAATCCTTGTCTTATGCTCTCTTGTCTTCCTTGACTTGCCTAACTGAATAAGTTTTGCCTTGAGAAGAAAAGCCCATGGTGTTTTTAGAATAGTGGAGTTATGATTTAAAAACAAAAATAGAGACAAAGTCTTGTTATTTTGGCCAGGCCAGTCTTGAACTCTTGGTCTCAAGTGATTCTCCCACCTCAGCCTCCTAAAGTGCTGGGATTACAGGTATGAACCACTGTGCCTGACCACAATTTTTTTAAAGACCAATTTCTGTTATAGGTGTATGTACAAATTCATATATGTGTATCTGTGTAAGAAAAACTAGTTTGAGTTTTCAAGTGTATTGCTTTATGGCTATGATCTAGGCCATGAATAAATCTCTTGGTTTTAACATATGCTAACCTAATTTCCTAGTAGTTATTTTTTAAATAACTTACTTTTTTAGTTAATGTCTATGAAATAAGTTAAATACACTTATTATTTCAGCAATATTTCCTGAGCACCACTTGTATGTCTAGGGACTGGAGATGTTGCATTGAACCAAAAGCAAATGATCCTTACAGGGAGAAACATATAGTAAGTGAAATATATCGTATATTGAGTGGTGATAAGTACTATGGAAGAAAATAGAGCAAGAAACTGGTTCAGGAAGTTCTGGGAAAGGGGGTGATTTACAGTTTAAATAGGGTGATCAAGGAAGGCCTCTCTGAAAAGAAGACATTTGACTGAAGAATATGAGAGACAGAGCCAAGAAGATATTTGAGGGAAGAACTCTTCAGGCAGAGACAAAAGCAAGCACCAATGCCCTGAATGGGGAGGAGTGGAGGGCTGATAATGAAGTCACAGATCACGTGGGGCCTTGAGGGATACCCTGAGTCCTTTACCATTGATCTGAGTGAGATAGAAAGCTCTAGAAGATTTTGAACAAGGCAGTAAGGAGCTGGTTTATGTTTTAGTAAGACCACCCCAGCTATTATACTGAGAATTGGGGGCCAGAGAAGAAGCAGGGGGACCCCTTAGGAGGCTATAACAGGAATCCAGGGGAGAGGCAATGAAATGTACTGTGAATAAAATGACCTCCCCTTTTCAACTCCTATGATTAGCCCAGAACTCAACATGGTTTTCCCTTGGAAAAAAAAATATGTAACAAAAATGGAGAAACATTTTTTTTTTTTTTTTTTTTTTTTGAGATGGAGTCTCGCTGTGTCACCCAGGTTGGAGTGCAATGGCTCAATCTCAGCTCACTGCAAGCTCCGCCTCCCAGGTTCACGCCATTCTCCTGCCTCAGCCTCCCGAATAGCTGGGACTACAGGCACCCACCACCATGCCCGGCTAATTTTTTGTATTTTTAGTAGAGACGGGGTTTCACTGTGTTAGCCAGGATGGTCTCAATCTCCTGACCTCGTGAGCCACCCGCCTCGGCCTCCCAAAGTGCTGGGATTACAGGCGTGAGCCACTGCACCCGGCGAGAAACATTTTTTAAATAATTATTGAAATAGTGAAAGAACAATTAGTTAAAAACTGAACTTTATTCTTTACTATATAACCTGTATACCTTCTTCTGTGCTTACACAAAACTTCTTAAGCTCAGCATATTCCCATAGCAACCAGGCAACTACAACAGGTCACAATGGTATTATATATTATAAAGTATGTGTATGTTACATACAGTAAGGAGTCTGTGTAAGTCTCATTTGTGTTGCTATACAGGAATTCATGAGACTGGGTAATTTACAAAGAAAAGAGATTCAGTTGGCTCCAGGATCTGCAGGCTGTACAAGAAGCATGACACCAGCATGTGCTTCTGGTGGGGGCCTCAAGAAGCTTCCAATCAGGAGAAGGTGAAGGGGGAGCATGCATGTCACATGGTAGAAGAGGGAGCGAAAGAGAAGAGAGGACTTCCCTAAAGTTAGTGTCAGAGGTAAAAGTAGATCCCAGGTCTCCGTGGGTCTTAGTCGAGCGTGCTTTTGCTTTTGTTTTTGTTTTCCAGCCTCCATTATGAAATAGCATTCTACTGAATGTGCATCACAATTTCTCATTGTCCTTCTAAAGAACAGTTTACTGACAATTAGACTATTTTAAAAAGCAGAAAAGTAGAGAAGATCTGATCTCTGGGAAAATATGTACACCAATACACACCAATATTACAATATTACACCAGTACAAGACTCTTTTTAACAACCAGATCTCTCACCTGAATTAATAGAGCAAGAACTCACTCATTATCCTGGAGAAGACACTGAGTTATTCATGAGAGATCCGCCCCCTTGACCCAAACCCTTCCCACCAGGCCTCACCTCCAACATTGGGGATCACATTTCAACATGAGATTTGGAGGGGACAGACATCCAAACTATATCAGAGTCTAACCTTGGAAGCTGCTGTTTTTCCGTCATTTACTTCTATTTAAATTTCTCTTAAAAGAAATGGAAAATGGGCTTGTTTCTTTTTTGAACCCGATTACCTTCCTGTTTCTTTTCCCTTACCCTCACGGTTCCGTGGTCTTTTAAAAGTAGGTCTCCTTGTCTCTCCCTCGCTGTCTCATTCCAGAGTGTCTCCTTTTGTTACTGTGTTCAGGGTGCTTGCTGTGGGAAAGTCTTGAGGTGAGAGGTTGTGCTGTGGTGTTCTCAGTACTTCAGTAATTCCATAACTTGGGGTAAGATTCATCACAGGCAAACCCATGCTCTAACACAAAGTGAGAGTCTACTGTAAAAATAAGTCATATTCCTTTTCACGGGTTCATAGTTATTCACTAACAGGAGGCCTTTGCATAAGGCTCTCTGCTATAAATTCCTCCTGGGATAATGAGAGGCTCCCCTGTGTGAATCCCAGGATCACTTTCTCCTACCAGGTTTACCCCCTGCTACATCCCATCGACAGGTGCTGTGGTTCATATGTCTCCACTAAAGTCACAGTGCCATTTTTTTGTTGTTATAAGACAGACTTATCATTTTTAAAAGATGCATCTTGCATGCATGTTTGAGGGGTTGTTTAAGCTTCATAGAATTGTGGTAACCCCAGATCAGGGCAGAATATACGTAGACATTTGTGGTTCTCCAGACCACTAGAATCAGAGTAATGGATGAAGAGTTCTGTCAAGGCTTTGTAATTTCTAGCCGTCAAAGAGTACCCTGGGGCTGCATGAGCTGAGAGTGTGAGTGGTGTTTGATTGTGCCTTAAGCAAAGTGAATGTTTGAGCTAGAGGAAGCCCCAGAGAGCATCTAGTCTGGCTTTCTTCTTGTGAAGTTAGGAACCTGAGGTCCAGAGATGTTAAAGCACTTCCCTAACGTTAGTGTCAGAGGTGGAAGTAGATTCCAGGTCTCCCTGGGTCTCACTCCCTGAGTGTGTTTGTGTTTTTGTTTTCCAGTTTTCATTATGAAATAGCGTTCTACTGAATGTGTATTACAATTTCTCATTGCCCTTCTAAAGAACAGTTTACTGACAATTAGACTATTTTAAAAAGCAGAGAAGTAGAGAGGATCTGATCTCTGTATTTGGTAAAATATCTACACAAAACCACCAATAACACTTTGTATAAAATGGTTTAGCACTGAAATAACATGTAGATTCCATGTATGATACTTTCATCTCTTAAATGCTTCCAACAAAAGGGACATTCAAAAACTATTTAATGGCAGATTATTCAGGAGCTCAAAAAGGAATACACTATGAAGTTCAGTGAGGAAAAAAATGCTGCTAGACCAGAAGCAATTAAAAGTAATGAAATTTAGAATAAAATAATTGTATTTTCCAAAATCAAGCAAGAGAATAGAGCATTTCTAAAGTGGTTATATTATTTCTGAAGTGGTTATATTATTTCTAAAGGAAAGTTAGCCAATGGAAAAGACCATTTGATTCAGGAAACTTTGAAGAAAATGGACTGTCTCCCAACGAATGAAATAATGTAAGGAATTTGCCATGGAGGCAATTTGGGAATGGTGATATTTTAAACACACTCTGCTGAAAACTAATCCTACAGACACATTGACCTTAAAGGGAACGTTTACATATGGACTTAGCTGTATCAAGGCTTTGTAATGAGGCAAAAAAAAAAAAAAAACAAAAAAAAACCCTTCTCTTTAAGTCCTTTCTCTTCTCTGGCCTGACCGGGACCCCAAAACCAAACATCCACACTTTTTTGTTCCAGAGGGAGGAAGTAAATCATTTCAGAAATAAAATACCATGGTGATAACACCTTACATTTTATGCTATATTTTATTATTTACAAAGCATTTTAATATATTATCTCATTTGATAGTTAGAATAACTGCATTATAATAATGCTTTTTTCCTAATATTGTTATCCCATTTATAGACAAAGAAACTGGGAAACTGAGGCTCAGAGAGATAGTGTCGCTTGCCCAGAGATCTCATCCCTCCAGGCTGTAGCAGAGCCAAAACTCAAACCTAGGTCTTTCAACTCTAAGCCATTTTCAGTGATGCCTCCTGCTCTCTTTAAGAGAGCTTCCCTGCCCACAGACCTAGACCTACGAAGGAGAATTGTCAGGCTCTTCCCAACTCTGTCTTGTGGCATCTTGGAAAAGACCTCTGTCTTCTTATACATACCCGATCCACCCTCCACTTGCTAGGTATGGGCATATTCTTCTGCCCTTTAAACCTATGCCTCCAATAAATCTTCAGCTCCAAAATGTCCTCTGCAGATGTTTAGTCTCAGATGTGTAGTCCTTAATACATACTATTGGAACTGCCCACTTTCCTCATGTGCAGATGTGAGGATGTTTGAACCCTTAGCCTTTATTGACATTTTTGGCCTTTCCTGAGTCTTTAAGAAGGTGATAGGAAAGCTGTGGATGCAGCAGAAATTGTTTTCGGGGTGGGATATTCCATGCAGGAAGACTGGTGTGGGGACCTCTTTGTGCCATGATGTTGCCTTGCACAGACCACACCTGCAGTGAGGGGAGGCCTGTGAAGTGCTGAGATACCTTCCTTACTCTTCTAGAAAAATCATGTCTGCTCCATCCAGCCTACAGACTTCCTATGTAAATTAAATGAGATAAACTATTTTTACATTCCCTTCAATATTTGTTATTTATACTCTACCTATTTTAAAGAAGATTTGAGCTAGCTGACATAATTGATATCAAAGTACTTTTAAATTGTTAGGGGCATGTAACTGCAAAATAATATTTTTTTTTTTTACCATTTATACCGTGTCCTCTGCCTGCTATCTCCTTTCCCACTTACTCTTTACACTTTACCTCAGGAATTTTAAATTATTTTTATGATTGATAGCAACTATAATGATTATGGGTTAGGTCTAGGTGTATGGGCTGTAACTATGTGATGGTTATTAAAATGGACTTTAAAAATTATTACATAAATATCTGCTTTTTATCTCAGATTTTATTGCTAAAAGCCTTGTGGGTCTGCTTGACACAAGCCTTAGGGTATTTAGAGCTCTCTCCACCCACCATCAGCTATCACCTTTGTGAACTTTGCTGTCCCTCCTCCCACAAATAAATGCTGCTTTAATCACATAGTGAAAAAGCCAGTTAATTACTAAATGTATGAACTATGTGAAGTTTATAAAGCTAAGGAAGTAAAATATGTAAACATGACAGGAAGGGCAGACTGCACTTTCTGATTGAGCCAGCCATACTGGGAGGTCGCTGGTGGTTGCTGGAGAGCAGATAGATGCTAAAGTTGAGAGTCGGTGTTTCCATCAGCAGTAACTGCTTTACATCTGCTTATGAGCTTGGATTCCTACTGAGTGCTTGCTAGGTGCCAGGCAGTATTGTGGGTGCTAAAGATGCAGTCGTCAACAAAGCAGATGAATCCTTTTTCTTGCAGAGCTCACATGCTGGAGAGGGGACTAATAATAGACAAATCACAACTTCCTATGCCTGTGAGCACAGGGAGAGCAGCAAGAGACAATTCAGGGGGACAGGTCCTTGGAAAGCCAAGGTGAAGAGTCAGGATTTTACTTGAAGTGTGAGTGGAATCATCAGAGGGTTTTGAAGAGAGGAAGAAATCAATGCTTTATGTTTTCAGAAAGACCTACAGGCTACAAAAAGTCACAGACTCATTTCAGAGCTGGAAAGAGGTTTCATCTGAAGTGTGAAATCCTCTTGATTGGTCATTTCTGCCTGCAGCCCTGGGTCAAGAAGGGTCTATAAAAGCAAGTACTAACTCACAGGGAAATTATTCTCCTACCGGTTAGCAGTGATGCCACAGACACGAAGGATATTTTTCCTCATAGGTCCATAGCTGACCAAGGATTTGATATAAAATAAGTCATAGATATGGCCAACGATATGAAATAAAAATAAAAAAGAAACAACCAAAAACCTTGATAATCACTGAAAAATGTAAAATTAGCAATTCATTTCCCCTACAATAGGTAGATTAAGGAGGGAAATCCCTGTAGGAATGTTGTAAACCCATTTCAGTGCAAGGGAGGGACGATCTGTACTTTGTCTGGATGTACTTGAAGAATTTCACATTTATTTTCACGGGAGGGCATCAGTAATGATGGAGACTAGCAGAATGTCTAGAAAATGCCAGAAAAAAAGGTAATAAGATTAGATTTTCAAGGGAAAATGAAGTTCTACTGATAGCAGACTTATTTTTTAAAATCCCAAATAAACTGGTTTTATTAGTTCTACTCCCTGGAATTTTGTAAAATTCATTTTGGGAGTTATTCATACCTCATATCGCTAAAGTTGATATAGAGGGCCCATCACCATATAAAGACTTCTTTACCTCTTCAGTAATTCCAACCCATCTAAGAGTATTAAAAGTCTTGTATACTGTCCAATTTGTATGATTTGGTTAAAGTCATATTGAAGAAAAGAATGAAACTTTTAGCCTAAGAATTTATAGCAGAATTAAATGAAGACAGGAACAATTTACTTGATACTGAAAGAGCTGTCATCTCTTTTAAAATAAAACATTTGGTTGAGTTGTTAGATACCAGTGGCATTTCCATAAACTGGCCGTACACTTTTAATTGCCTTCCTAAGTTTTTAACCTAATGTTTTATGATTATCCTTCCCACAAATTAATGCCGGCAAGTATATAACTAGGAATCTATGCATTGTATAAAGTCCTCTGTAACTCCTGACCCTGAACTTTTAGGTCCCTTTCCAAACACTTTTTAAAAGTCAAGATCTTAGGAAGGGAGATGAGGGGATTGGAAGTTTGGATGTAAAACAAGAAAACGTTATCCCTTGTCTTCAAGTTGGGTGTTGACCACAGTACCTTGAATAAGACACTGTATCTTTAGGGAAGAAGTGGGACTTCACCAAGCCAAAAGCTTGCACAGCTATCCAATTTGAGCAGTGATTCCACACCACTATGAGAGATTCGTGACTAAGTGGTTGAAACAAGGGTAGGATGAAGATTTTCTCTGTTAGGTGCCTGGAAGTATTGGAAGCACCGAGAACAACATGGTGTTCGGTAATCTGAATATTCATATAAATTTTTCAGCATTTGAAAATTCTTAGAAACACAGAATAATGGCAAAAATTGTAAGCTATGCAATGCTAGTTTGCATTGCATAGCTCTTTCCTGTGTATCAAGTGCTTTCATGGATGCTATCTCAGGAGGTCCTCCTACTAGGGAAGGTAGACAGGGCAGATGGACAAAGCCGAAGCTCAGTGAGGGAAACACTGTTTTGTGACACAAAAACAAACCACCCCAAAGGTGTACTATACCCCACCAAGTATCTGGCAATTACTACACCTGTGTGGTGAGCTGGGTTTCAGCTGGTGTTGGCTGGGCCCTGCATTTCTGGGCTTCTAGCTGCAGGTTGGGTTCAGGTATGTTCCACACCCCTCTAATCCTCTTTGCAGTGGCAACTATGGAAGGACGTCCTTCTTACAGTGAAAGGCAGGGCCCAAAAGAGCAGACCTAATGCCACAGTCACATTTCAAATCTCTGTTTGTGTCATTACCACTGTTCACGCAAACTGTCAGTGGGGCAGAGAAGTATCATCCACTCATGAAAGTTGGAAGAGAGGAGGGAGTGATTATTTGCTGAATAATAATCTCATCTCCCATAGTAGGTTCTGACTCCTAGGCTTGTCAGCTACTCCTAGCTAAAACAAGTGAGTTCATTTTTTGCTGTTTAAAAAATCCTTTTAGGCCATTATCACATGGCTCCTTCAAGACAAATGCATGACTATGGAATAATAACTCTTATTCTAATATATAGGAGAATGAAAAAAAACCTTCGTTTCCAATACTTAAGATGCAAGCACTATTGTACCCCCAAAATGTTAAAGTCAGACCAACAGGATGTTAAACTGACTAAATTATTCGCTCCGGCGTAAGATCTGATAAGATTTCCTTCACGTGCGCTGTCCTTCATGCAGCACTGGCAGAGAGCACCTTTGTAGCTAACAGACAATAATACTCCCAATGGAGATTGTTTAAAAAGGACATAAGTATGTATGTAAACAGATGCTCATGCCTTTAGAGCCAGCTTTGTAAATCCAATTAATAATCTCTCAACTGTAAAAAAGGAGGACAATTGACATCCTCGCAGAATGCCAGTCCTCACTCTCCACTAGTATATTAGAATCACAGGATTATATATCAGGAGTTAGAAGAGCATCAACATATTTGTGATTTTTATTCGTTTAACTGTTGCCTCAAAAGTAATGTAGGATAGATGAAGCATTTGCCCTCCCTGGAGTAATACTGCTTTCTGTATACCATATGTCTCCTTCTGAAGTATATAACTGTACAAGAGGGTCAGTTTTTCAAGTATATTATTATTAATAGTTGCAGTGGCAATATTAATAGCTAACAGATATTGAGTGTTTTTTTATGTGTCAGGAACTTATCAGCTCTTGAGATACATTTTCTTATTGAACATTCCTAGTAACTATGAAGTAGGTACTGCTATTATCCCAATTTGAGATATGGGGAAACTGAGGCACGGAATGACTAAGTAATCTGTTCAAGGTTTCTAGAATTTGAAAGACATGTGTTTATCATTCCCTGTAAACAAAAGACAGATTTATTCTCCTAGACTTAAAAAGGTAAGGCACTCTGACAGCAGGTGGAGAGAGAGTTGGGAGTGAGGAATGTTGAGAATCTTGTTTGTGTGCATGTTCTTATGCATGTTTTTCGTTGCTGGTCAAGGAGTTTTGATCTGTTTGTTCTGCTACTAGCTTTGTGCATTATCTGGATAGCACTTCAAGTCTCTACCATTTAAGACCCAGAGGGGTGTCATGGTATAGTGACTAGGAGCATAGACTCCAGATCTACACTGTCTAAGTTCACATCTCTGCTCTGTCACTTATGAGCTGTGTAACGTGGACAAATTGGTCATTGTCTCTGTACCATTTCACCATGTAAAACATGGAGACAATCATAGCCCTACCCGTAGCATTATTACGTGGATCACAGTGAGTTCATATTTGCAAACCACAGAGGATACAAGAAACATCTGTTAAATATCAAATAGGAGTCGTGGGTATCCTAGCTCTTTGGTAATAGTAGACTGGATGGAGTAGAGTCCTGGTTCAGTCTCTGTCACTATAGCCTGCATCACAGCCTCAGGCAACTCAAACTTTCTAGCGTCAGTTTACCCATTTGTAAATTAAGTGGTTTGGCCACTTGGTTGCTTGGGTCCCAGCTAGCACTCAGATCCTCTGGAGCTGCTCTATCTTCCCCTTTAGAGAGTTTGGATGGGGGATTTAGAAGGGGAAGGGGATGCACAGAGAGTGAGACACAACGTTACAACATTTTTCTCCTGCTTTCTTTTCTGGGAACTGTAAATTTGTTCTTGTTTATGAATAGTATGCTTTAGACTTTAATAAATGCCTAACTTAGTTCTCTAGAGAAAAATGTCTTGTGGAAAGAGAAGTAGTCTATGACTTTTAGGTAGAGAAAGGTGTAGCTGGTTTGGTGACCTCATCTGGGAATATGCATTGACTAACCCCACAATGTTATTTCTATGTTAGAAACACAAATGTCATCACAAGCAATAATGTTTAATGAATACAGTAGAACATTTGTTTCCAGAAGTTGCTCAAAGATTACTCATTTAGAAAAGCATGCTGTTAGTAATTGAAGGGTGATTTCCTATAGCCAGGGCAAGTTAGGATGCTTTAGCCTCACAGGTAAAGGACTGAAGAGGCTGCTCAGCATTTTAAGGTAGCTCTACTGGGTGGCAGTGACAGGGCAGTGCAATTCTGCTCAGCATTCATGTATTACATCAAAACCTCTCACTGATAATGCTGGGGCTGTGGCAAATCTGAGCCATTAAATATCTTAGGAATATCAAGTGTTTTAAAGGTGTGGATTGCAGTTTAGAGTAACATACATATTATTCTAAAATGCCTGTTGGAATCACCATGCCCTTTGGGAGTTAAGATATATAAAATCCTAAGATTTTGGGAAAAGTCTGGCCCTCTTTATTTGAGGTCAACTCTTTTCTGCTGTACACAAATACTGCTTTACTTCTGTTCCAAGGACTATAGATTCAGCTTTTAAAATATCTTGATCAGAATGTTGACTGAAGTGTTCACTGATGGCTTGGTTTTCCTAACAGATATAAGAAAGTAAAGTGTGCATAAAAATTCTTGTGAATACTTGTGAGTGTAGCTTTCTTCTATTGAAGGTCTCTCAGTATTGGTTCGCATGATTTGTTGGAGGCTACTTGTGACCTTGTATGTTTGCTGCCCCACTGTATTCACAGTCCCTAGCAAGTAGCAGACACACAATAAGTAC
Source organism: Pongo abelii (assembly GCF_028885655.2). Lineage (NCBI taxonomy): Eukaryota > Metazoa > Chordata > Mammalia > Primates > Hominidae > Pongo > Pongo abelii. Next base: position 85,273,846 of record NC_071991.2, on the reverse strand, counting down.
TTGTAGAATGAATGAATAAAATACTGTGCCTTCTAGCCAAAAGGATTTGAGTGTGTTATTTGTAACATAAACAAATAATTTGGGTAACTGTTTGAAATGTAACCAGAGTGATTTATGACAGTGTAAATTGTTCATCCTTGTAAGGGACTGGAGCCTTTTGCCTTCATGGAAGCAACCCCCAGAAAGGCACTGGGCTCAGCATCTCTACCAGATGATGAAGTGCCCTTCAGTGTGGCCACGGCTTTTTGCTTAAATCATTACTACTTTTTTACCAGCTCAGTAGGAGTAAATGCATGTGTTACAATGAAAAATAATCCTAAATTGAAATTGTGAGTAACTGAATATATGATTTAGAAGAGTTAATTATGAAGAACAGCTAGAATTTCATATGGCATTTAGACGTACTCATTTTTATATTGATTTATAAACTAATGCTTGTTCCATGGTATTGTTTATACTATATGATGTCAAAGCCATTTGCAAAAGATCTACTGAAGTTTGAGCCTTTTTATGATCCTTCTGTGGACCCCCCTCCTTGTCTGCTCACTCCCACTCCTCCCCAAAAAAGAAAGAAAAGTGTTAGCTACAAATCTAGTTTCAGCCTTTCAAGTCCTTTGAACATACTTCAAGTTTTTTATTGGTTGTTTGAACTTTTTATTCATGTCTTTCTGTCATTGAAGTTAAAAAGACAGCAGTATAAGATACAAAAACATAGGTGAGAAGAGAATAAGGAAAATTAAAATTAATCTCCTGAAGTGTACACTGCATGCTTATATGCAAATGAGTAAAATCCAATTTGGGTTTTATCTTCCTGTGGGTTAAAGTTTGCTTTGTAGTGCCTCAAGACATTTCAGGTGTAGCTTTTTTAAGCCAAGGGACTTTACAATATGCAGCATTGTTCTCCAGTTGTTTTCCTGTGGAATGTCAACGAATTGCAGTGCTTACGTGCATGGCGGTTTGAGAGAAAACCTTTCCAATCTTCTGTTCCCTGCCCTGTCACTTAGCAAGTGATTTCTTCTCGGCAAGCTCTCCTACCTGATCTCCTGCTGTGTTGGGATCAATCCTCTGCAATGTCCCTGCACTAAGAGGAGAAGGTGAAAATCAGCCTGCAGGTTCAAATTAATTGCACTTCTCAGTTATGCTGTGAGTTAGCCAGTGCTTTAAATAATGACATTCTAAACTTCTAGTTTAAACATAATTGGAAAGAGAAAGTTGACATTAAAGTAATAAGTGAGAGTAAACTTAAGTGAAGGAGAACAGTGTAAAACATTCATATGCAAATACTCAAATACTCTTGATAAAGTTATTCATAAGCAGTTGACTATTTTATTAAATATGCTTGTGATCAACTTGGGGCACCAATTTTAACACCTTTTTGTTTTCAAAACTTACATGGCTAATTATGTTGTTTTCATCTAATGGAACATTACTTTTATTTATGACGGAAGTAGTTTGTAAAATAAAAATTTTATTCTAATTATAAATGTCATGTTCGTGGCAGAAAACATTAGAAATGGCTCCATTTGAAATCGTGTACTTTGGCAGTTATGATCTGAAAGCTGTTGGATATAAACGATGAGGCTCTGTGTGTTCCTGGAGCTAGCTTCCAGTGTTTGAGTTTGTCCTGTCTTCATTTGGAAAAGAAACAGACGCAGTTAGTGGCTCTAGCTGTAGTCTCTGGTGGGGACTCTGTCTGTATCCATACTGTAGCATTTTTCATTCTGTATCTGTAATTCTATATTTAGTTTTCGATGCCACTGAACTGTAACCAGGACTTAGTTATTTTTGTGTGCCCATTGCCCAGTGTAGCACCTGGCACACAGGCATGTGCCCAGGCAATATTTGCTAAAATAATTAAGGTTTTATGTGAATATTGATGGAAGGTAAACCTGAGAATGAGGCTTCATTTTTTTTTTTTTTTTTTTACTCTCATATGGCATGTTTCACTATCAATCTAGTCTCTTTTTTACACAGCTAAAATTAACATTGTATTTCTGGAAAAAATTATATTAGCATATCCTGTCAAGCTCTAAAAGAGGTAATTCTTAGAACTAATATTTATGTGCAAGTAATTGCTAAGAATAATAATTTACTTATAAATGCAAGATTGTATTAGTTTTATCTGTAATAGAATTCCTATTCATCCTGAAATCATAGCAAATTATTAAATTTGCTTTGTGGATAGTACAAAGTTAAGGAAATCAAATTTGTTTTATGAGGGCATTTGACTTAATTAATTTTTAAAATGTCTCTTGCTTTCTTAATACCAAACTTTAGATAATTTTTAAAAAAAGAACTTCATACAAAGAACTGTTCTTCCTGTTTCTTCTTTGTCAGTTAATCCTCAAACCTAGACTATGCCCTTAAATTCCTATTCTACACCAACTGGCTGAATTACGTTGCATCTTGTATAATGCAGCCTAGTAGAGAATAAACTCAGAAATTAGACATTCCTTTGAAACAAATAAATACACATTTGTTGGTAAGCCCTTTTGCCTGTGTCTTTAGAACAATGGATGTTTGTAATCGGGGCTGATCTTCAGCTAGTGCACACCTTTATTGCATAATGGCTAGTTTCTGTTCTGATTGGTCAATGCCTGTGCTTAACAGGTTATTAAATATTTTGTCAATTACCCCTGTTTGATTGATAACTCCAAAACTCCAGGAGAACTCCTCTTTATATACCTTCTGAATTACCACAGAAAGATTAATTTCTTCTCCAAATAGTAATTGAGTTGTGTGTGAAATTCCACATCTTTGTAAACTGGAAATTGGAGATCAGTCAGTGCTCTGTGAATCATCCTTGACTCCTCCATTTCTGTCGCACTTCATTTCTAACTCACCAGTAGATCTCACTTGTTCATCCTCCAAAGCATTTTCCGACTCTGATCCCCTTCTCACTGCATTCACTGGGTTCCCATAGCCCAAGTCATATTGTCTCTCTCCTGGACAGTAATAACCTTTAGTTGGGCCCCCTGCTTCCAACCTTGCCTTCTGTAGTGTACTTTCCAAATAGAAGCCAGAGTAATACCTTTATATTAAAAAAAAAAAAAAAAAAAAAAAAAGCCCATACCAGGTCATATCTTAAAGGCCACAAACCCTTTTGCCTGTCTCTGTCTCAGCCTCCACCTCTCTCTCCTGGGTTCTATGTCAGCTGCAGCTATCCTGGCCTCCAGCACATTCCAGCCTAGCATACTCATTATGGGAATGCAAGCCCCCTGCAAATAGAAAGGTTTTTTGGTTTGTTTCTCTCCTGTGTCTTCAGCCCCAAGAATTATATACCTGACACACAGTAGTTGCTCAATACATAGTAGTTGAAATGAATGAATAAATCATTGCATAGTGTTTAAGGATAGGAAACTGAGTGTGTGTTTTTCTTTTTGTTCTTCTTATCCAATGGTATTCTTGTACATGAAACATACCATAACAAAAGCAATATAAGTCATTTTTATTTTCTCCTTTAGAAACTTATAATTAAAAGCAGACAAGAAGTCAGGAACAGTGGCTCGTGCTTGTAATCTCAGCTACTCAGGAGGCTGAGGCGGGAGGATCGCTTGAGGCCAGGAGTTTGTGACCAGCCTGAGCAACACAGTGAGATGCCATCTCTAAAAATAAATAAATACATAATTAGTCAGGTATGGTGGTGAGTGCCTGTAGTTTCAGGTACTTGGGAGGCTGAGGTGGAAGGATCCCTTGAGCCCAAGAATTCAAGGCTACAATGAGCTATGATTGTGCCACTGCACTCCATCCAGAGTGAGACACCATCTCTAAAAAAATTTAAATTTAAATTTTAAAAAAGCAGACAACACTGAAAAAGGACACCAACCATTATTAAGCAGAATTAAGCCTAATAAGTATTAAATCATTAAAAAGAAATACGATCAATACTTTAAAAAACTAATGTTACTGAAGGATGTATATGTGAATGCTGTCTAAATAGAAAGACACAAACCTTTTACATCATCCTTTTCAGGTTAATATATATTTTAATAGAATGCAATCAGATTTCCAATGGAAACATTTTTTGTAATTTTTTGTTTGTTGTTTGTTAACACAGGGTCTTTCTCTGTCACTCAGGCTGGAGTACAGTGGCACGATCATGGCTTAGTGCAGCCTCTACCTTCCAAACACAAGGGATCCTCCCCATTAGCCTCCTGAGTAGCTAGAACTACAGGTACACACCACCACGCCTAGCTGATTTTTCAATTTTTTTGTAGAGATGGGTCTCCCTGTGTTGGCCAAGCTGGTTGCAAACTCCAAGGCCCAAGCAATCCTCCCGCCTCGGCCTCCCAAAATGCTGGGATTATAGCCATGAGCCACCACACCCAGCCTGTGTATTGTGTTGACTGAGTGTTTTATTTTAAACTGGTCTGCCCTCATCAGAAGAACCTAAAGTGTTCTCACACTGGTCTACATCAGATCTCTTCGTTTGCTTTGCTAGAACACTTACCACTTTCTAAAATTAACTCATTCATTTTGTTGTTGTTGCTGGTGGTGGTGGTGGTGGTGGTGGTAGTGATGGTGATGGTGATGTTTATGTTTTTATTGTCTGTCTCATGTTTCTAGAATAAGAGCTCCATGAAGAAAGAGACTTGTTCTGTTTTGTTCATGCCTATATTCTCAGCATGAGAAGAATCCTTAGCACATATTAGGAACCATTAACTATGTGTGGAATTAATGAAAAAGGAAATGTTCAGGCTGGGCTTGGTGGCTCATGCCTATAATTCCAGCCCTTTGGGAGTCCAAGGCAGGAGGATTGCTTGAGCCCAGGAATTTGAGACCAGCATGGGCAACATAGTGAAACTTCACCTCTACAAAAAAATTTTAAGTTAGCCAGGCATGGCGGCATGCTCCTGTAGTCCCAGCTACTTGGGAGGCTGAGGTAAGAGGATCAATTGAGCTTGGGAGGTCAAGGCTGCAGTGAGCATGATTATGCCATTGCACTCCAGCCTGGGTGACAGAGCAAGACCTTGTCTTTAAAAATAAAAAAGGAAATGTTAAAAAAAAAAAGAGAAAGAAATGTTCAAAACTTGCCCCAATAATTTTTACCAAAAAAAAAGAATAGTAGTAAGAAAAGACATTTCCTAGATAAGAAGAGACACTCTAATTAAAACACTATGATACTGACATAAATAGATAAGTATTAAAGAGTCCAGGCTCTTATATATTTTGGAAAGTAATATAGGATAAAGGTGTCACTTCAAATTATCAGAGAAAGAGTGATCCATAATGATTGATTTTTACCGAATCCTGGCATAATTGTCTGTCCTCCTTGAACAAAGAAAATGTCATATCATATTTACAAAATAAATTCCAGATAGTAAAGCCAAGAAGTAACAATATGTTAAAAAAAATAATAATAAGTAGGAGAAAAATGAAGTTATTGTTTGTATAAAATCAAGATCAGGGTCTTTTTCTTTAAGCAAGACAAGAAAGCCAAAAGAAAAAGAATAATTTGGGGCGGGGCCAAGATGGCCGACTAGAAGCAGTGGTGATCTGAGGCTCCCATCAAAAAGAACTAAAACAGCTTGCGAATCCTGCACTGGCAACCAAGGTATCCAGGTTCTGTTATGGGGACAGACTAGGCAGCTGGCATGATCCACGGAGAGGAAGGAAGAGCAGTGTAGTGCGGCGGCCCACCTGAGAGCCACATGGGGCAGGGGACCCCTCACTCCCCCAGCCAAGGGAGGCAGTGAGTGAGCGTGCTACCCAGCCTGGGAAACTGCTTTTTCCACGGAACTGTGCAACCCACGGATCGGAAGATGCCACTCATGAGCCCACGCCACCGGGGCCTAGGGTCCCAACCATGGAGCTGCTCAGATTCTCAACAGCCACTAAGCTAGAATCTGCTTAAGCCTGCCAAGCTCCTGGTGGGAGGGCTGGGCATCACCACAGCTGCGGCTGCCTGCTGTCTAAGCCCTCTGAGCTCCTTCAGGGAGAGGCAGCAGCCAACACCGGGACAGCTAGCTGCCTAACACACTAAGCTCCCAGGGCGGGGTAAGGGCAGCAGCCATCTGTATAGCTCTAGGCCATGCTCTTCCCCTGTTGAAGCCAGGGAGGCTGGATGGCTTGGTCCCAAGAGGGATTCCCCACAACCCAACACACTGGCTGTGGCAGATTGTGGCCAGAGTACCTCTTCAGACCTGACCCTGACTCATCTTCAGACCTGACCCTGACAGCTACTGAACTCTCCACCCCAAATCCACAGAATATACATTCTTCTCAGTCCCACTTGGCACTTTTTCAGAAGACAACTAAATGATTAGAAGTAAAATCACTCCTCAGCAAATGCAAAAGAACTGAAATCATAACAAAACATTCTCTCAGACCACAGTACAATCAAATTAGATCTCAGGATTAAGAAACTCACTCAAAACCACACGATTACATGGAAATTGAATAGCCTGCCCCTGAATGACTCCTGGGTAAATAATGAAATTAAGGCAGAAATCAAGAAGTTCTTTGAAACCAATGAAAACAAAGAGACAATGTATCAGAATCTCTGCGATGCAGCTAAAGAAGTGTTAAGAGGGAAACATCGCACCTAAATGCTCACATCAGAAAGTTAGAAAGAGCTCAAATTGACACCCAAGTATCACAATTAAAGGAACTAGAGAAGCAAGAACAAACAAATCCTAAAGCTAGCAGAAGACAAGAAATAACTAAGATCAGAGGAGAACCGAAGGATATGGAGACACAAAAAAACCCTTCAAAATATGAATGTATCCAGGAGCTGGTTTTTTTTTTTTGAAAAAATTAACAAAATAGAGCACTAGATAGACTAATGAAAAGAGAGAAGAATCAAATAGACACAATAACAAATGATAAATGGGATATCACCACTGACCCCAGAGAAGTACAAACTACCTTCAGAGAATACTGTAAACGCCTCTACACAAATAAACTAGAAAATCTAGAAGAAATGGATAAACTCATAACACATACACCCTCTCAAGATTAAACCAGGAAGAAGTCGAATCTCTGAATAGACCAATAATAAGTTCTGAAATTGGGGCAGTAATTAGTAGCCTACAAACCAAAAAAAGCCCAGGACCAGATGGATTCACAGCTGAATTCTACCAGAGATACAAAGAGGAGCTGGTACTATTCCTTTTGAAACTATTCCAAACAATTGAAAAGGAGGGACTCCTTCCTAACACATTTTATGAGGCCAGCATCATCCTGATACCAAAACCAGGTGGAAACACACACAAAAAAGAAAACTTCAGGCCAATATCCTTGATGAACATTGAAACAAAAATCCTCAATAAAATACTGACAAACCAAATCCAGCAGCACATCAAAAAGCTTCATCCCCAGGATGAAAGGCTGCTTCAACATACGCAAATCAATAAGTGTAATCCATCATATAAGCAGAACCAATGAAAAAAACCACGATTAACTCAATAGATACAGAAAAGGCCTTCGATAAAATTCAACATCGCTTTGTGTTAAAAACTCTCAATAAACTAGGTATTGATGGAACTATCTCCAAATAATAAGAGCTATTTATGACAAACGCATAGCCAATATCATACTGAATGGGCAAAAGCTGGAAGCATTCCCTCTGAAAACCGTCACAAGACAAGGATGCCCTCTCTCAACACTCCTATTCAACATAGTATTGGAAGTCCTGGCCAGGGCAATCAGGCAAGAGAAAGAAATAAAGGGTATTCAAATAGGAAGAGAGGAAGTCAAATTGCCTCTGTTTGCAGATGTCATGATTCTGTATTTAGAAAACCCTATTGTATCAGCCCAAAAACTTCTTAAGCTGACAAGGAACTTCAGCAAAGTCTCAGCATACAAAATCAATGTACAGAAATTACAAGCATTCCTACGTACCAACAGTAGACAAACAGAGAAATGATGAATGAACTCTTATTCACAGTTGCCATAAAGAGGATAAAATACCTAGGAATACAGCTAACAAGGGATGTGAAGGGCCTCTTCAAGGAGAACTACAAACCACTGCTCAAGAAAATAAGAGAGGACACAAACAAATGGAAAAACATTCCATGCTCATGGATAGGAAGAATCAATATCATGAAAATGGCCATACTCCCCAAAGTAATTTATAGATTCAAAGCTATCCCCATCAAGCTATCATTGACATTCCTCACAGAATTAGAAAAAAAAACTACTTTAAATTTTATATAAAACCAAAAAAGAGCCCGTATAGCCAAGACAATCCTGAGCAAAAAGAACAAAGCTGGAGGCATCATGCTACCTGACTTCAAACTATACTACAGTGCTACAGTAATCAAAAAAAAAAAAAAAAAAAAAAAAAAAAAGCATGGTACTGGTACCAAAACAGACATACAGACCAATGGAATGGAACAGAGACCTCAGAAACAATGCCACACATCTATAACCATCTGATCTTTGACAAACCTGACAAAAACAAGCTATGGGAAAAGGATTCCCTGTTTAATAAATGATGCTGGGAAAACTGGCTAGCCATATGCAGAAAACTGAAACTGGACCCCTTCCTTACACCTTATATAAAAGTTAACTCAAAATGAATTAAAGACCTAAATATAAAGCCCCAAATCATAAAAACCCTAGAAAAAATCCCAGGTAATACCATTCAGGACTTAGGCATGGGCAAAGATTTCATGACAGAAATGCCAAAAGCAATTGCAACAAAAGCTAAAATTGACAAATGGGATCTAATTAAACTGAAGAGCTTTTGCACAGCAAAAGAATGAATAGAGTGAACAGAATGAACAGGCAACAGAATGGGAGAACATTTTTGCAATCTACCCATCTGACAAAGGTCTAATATGTGGAATCTACAAGGAACTTAAACAGATTTACAAGGAAAAAACAACCCCATCAAAAAGTGGGCAAAGGATATGAACAGAAATTTCTCAAAAGAAGACATTTGTACAGCCAACAAACATATGAAAAAAAGTTCAACATCACTGATCATTAGAGAATTGCAAATCAAAACTATAATGAGACCATCTCATGCCAGTCAGAATGGCGATTATTAAAAAGTCAAGAAACAATAGATACTGGTGAGGCTGAGGAGAAATAGGAACACTTTTACACTGTTAGTGGGAATGTGAATTAGTTCAATCATTGTGGAAGACAGTGTGGTGATTCCTCAAGGATCTAGAACCAGAAATACCATTTGACCCAGCAATCCCATTACTGGGTATATACCCAAAGGAATATAAATCTTTCTGCTATAAAGACACATGCACATGTATGTTTGTTGCAGTACTATTTACAATAGCAAAGACATGGAACCAACCCAAAAGCCCATCAATGACAGACTGGATAAAGAAAATGTGGTACATATTAACCATGGAATACTATGTAGCCGTAAAAAGGAATGAGATCATGTCCTTTGCAGGGACATTGATGAAGCTGGAACCCATCATCCTCATCAAACTAACACATAAACAGAAAACCAAGCATGTTCTGACTCGTAAGTGGGAATTTAACAATGTGAACATATGGACACAGCGAGGGAAATATCACACACAGGAGCCTGTTGGGGAGTCAGGGGCGAGGGGAGGGAGAGAGAGCATCAGGACAAATAGCTAATGCATGCAGGGCTTAAAACCTAGATGACGGGTAGATAGGTGCAGCAAACCACCGTGGCACAAGTATACCTACATAACAAACCTGCATGTCTTGCACATGTATCCTGGAACGTAAAGTAAAATAAAAAAGAAAAAGAATAATTTATTTTACTAAATAAAAATTTAAATTTTTATGTGGAAAAATGTGTATACATATTTTACTTTTATACACACACACACACACACACACGGGTAAACTTGATCATATACAAAAAAACTTCTATAAACTGATTGATAAAAAACCAAGAATCCAATATTAAAATTGGTACCTTGATAAAAAACCAAGAATCCAATATTAAAATTGGTACCAGCTATGAAAAGTGAAATTTGAAACAGTAGAAGAAATGTAAATTGCCAGAAAGCGTATGAAAAGAAGCCCAAGAATGTTTTATCAAGTGTAGCTTTGGCAACATGTAAAAAACTGATAACCAATGCCAGAAGACATATGGAGAAAGTGACATTCTTTTTCATCACTGGTGGGAAAATGAAAAGTACTCTGTCGGCATTTATTAAAATGTAAAATATGCATACCGTTTGCCAAGCGATTCTATATTGGGGAATCTATCCAACAGAAATGAAAGCATCTGTAGGTAGAGAGACATGTACAAGGATATTTGCTGAAGTATTGTTTGTAAGGGAAAAGAAATTGGAAACTACTTAAAGGTTCATCAATGGGAGAACAGTTAGATAAATTATGGTACTTCTATTTTATGGAATGTTATACGATTTTAAAACAATTGTTACAGGCCAGGCGCAGTGGCTCACTAGTGTAATCCCAGCACTTTGGGAGGCCAAGGCAGGTGGATCACCTGAGGTCAGGAATTCGAGACCAGCCTGGCCAACATGATGACACCCTGTCTCTACTAAAAATACAAAAATTAGCTGGGTGTGGCGGCACATGCCTGTAATTCCAGTTACTCTGGAGGCTGAGGCAGGAGAATCTCTTGAATCCGGGAGGTGGAGGTTGTAGTGAGCTGAGATTGGGCCATTGCACTACAGCGTGGGCAACAGAGCAAGGCTCTGTCTCAGAAAAAAAATTGTTACATGTATTTCTTGATTTGAAGGACTATCTAGTATATATTGTTAAGTGCCAAAAGAGTTTCAAGGGTAATCTTTATTGTAAAATCCATTCAAAAAATCAATGGTATATATGTTCGTACATAAGGATGGGTGTATTTCAGAAACAAAAAATATGTGAAAAGGGACATATCAAATCATTAACAATTGCTATATCATCAGAAGTGAAAGAATTTGCAGCTGAAGAGATATAATGTCTATTCTGTATCACTTTATTGTTTAATTTGGTAAAACAAACATGTTCCTTTTTAAACTAAAACAAATCTAAAGATTGTTCACTGATAAATGTAAATATATGGTATAGGACCCTTGTAGTTTGGCTTTGAGCATGTATAAATACCATACAATATAGGAAAGGAGATCCAACATTATTGTATTTGGTCAGAGAAATCATCATAGGAAAAAAACAGCAAGTCTCACTTGATGAAATGTGTTTATATGCTTCTGTAAATCTACTTACAGGTTGGAGGTTTGGAATTTGCATTTCTTTTTTCAACTCAATTAAAACTTAGTTATTCTAAGAAATAGTTATTAGGAAGCTAAATTATGAAATAAACCATCTTAGACAAAAGAAAACAATGCTTCATTGTTTAATGTGTTGTTATCTTCCTGTTTTACTCTTTATAACTGCCCAGTATAAAAGTGAAGACCTTACTATCCTGGCCTAACTGACTGAATAGCCCACTGTCTTTTTTTAAAGTTGAAGTTTTTTCAACATACTTGTAATGTATACATTTGATACAAAGATTGTTTATCATTTTTCTTTTTTATTTCAGAACGCTTTACCCTGTACAGCTCTAAAAACCTTAGACAAGCGTGGAATAAGTAAGTCTTTATACAGATTGTGCTCATTTTCTTTCTCTTTTAATATTTACAACTCTTCTTATACATTTTTCATGGCATTGTTGATTCATCCTGCTGTGTACTTATTCATTCATTTAACCATTAAACTGCTGTTAAACCTTAACTGTGTGCTAGCTACCATGTTCAGCCTGAGCCAACACTGTATGAATTTGAGTTCCTAGAGCGATGTGGCATTGCTTCAGAACTGTAAATCCTAAAATTCCTTGTGGTCAGCCTTCTTGCAGCTAAATTCCAAGAAATATTTTTGTATCAGCAAAATAGCATTTAGAAAATATAATATAATGACTGACTTTCTAATATAAATGATGTTGGTGACAACTTTTGAGCTAAAGTTGATCTTTCAGATTTTTTCACTTTGCATATTTTTCCCTTACGCCTTATTGGGAAGCTAAATGCATTTATGACTTGAAGTGTGTGTTCTCCATTTATTTCATGTCTGTTCTCTCATCTGACCTTACTTCGTTTTATTTGTTATTTTTGAAATTTCATAAAATCTGAAGATCTGGATTTTGTAGTTAGGAGACTTTTATTGCAAGCCAATGTGTTAGAAAATCATTGGAAGTTGGAAACAGTAATTTAGTCATTCCCGTTTACTTGTGAGTGTCACATTTCAAGGTTTATGCTGGAGAAAAGATAACTGGAACTGGTTTGATTAAATAAATTGTAATTTGTCATATAATTTTGTCTACTTGGAATTTAGTGTTCTACTCACATTTTCACTGTTATCACATGTTTAATTTTGGATACTCCCAGTTATGAAAAAAAAACAAGAAAAAACATTTTCATATTAAAATGCTGCTAATCCGTGCTCTCAGTGGATACAGTGGACAGCTAATGGCAAGGAACTCATGAAATGAATACATTAAATTCTGCGGTAGTTTCGGGATTTGGCCATTTATTTTTATTAAATTTGTACCTCGAAGAACACATAGGTATAATCATTTTTGTCTAACCTGGGGCTTTGCATGTGCCATTTGAAGAGCCAGTTCTTACCCTCAAGGCTCCCCTGGGAAGCATTCCCTCTCCTGGGAGCTTCCTGTGCATGCTTCTCTTCTCTACCTCCCCATTTCCTGATAACTGGTCTAACATATTTTAATTAAGTGCTTTTATACACCAGATAATATATACAGCATACAGTTCCTACCTTAATTAAATGATCAAACACATTCCTCTCATAGGAATAAGACATCATTCCTTCCAACCAGCTAACCACTTTATGAAACAATTCTTGATAAAGCCATTGAATCTCTAAATCTATATTTAAAGTAACAGGAAAATCTGAAACTATCATACCGTAGCATAGCAGCATTTCTGAAGAATAGGTAATTAGAATTACAGAATTACAGAATTTAGAATTAATTCAAAGGCATTTAATAAACTGAGTCCCACCATTAGTCCCACTTTTTAAATATTTTAAGGAAAATGATAAAAGCTGAGCTTGAGGTAAGATTTTAAAATTATGAACATGGCTTGTTTAGAACGATGCTATTTTTAAGTCCTTGTAAGTCTTGCCTTAAGGGTTTATTTCAGAAACACTAAGTAATAAAATCATTACTAAAAATATTAAAATGCTACTTTCTGGTATTCCAGTATTAAGTGCTGAATCTTTAGAGCTAAGCTGTAGCCTCTAGCCAATTCAAACCAAGGCAATTTAAAGAGAACTAAGATGCAGAGATGTTAATTATATTATTGATTCTTCCTCCAAATGGTCCTTGCAACCATCATCAGCATTTCAGCATCTTTCACTTAAGGAGTGAGATCAGAATTCGAAAGAACTACATTAAAAGACTATTAAACGAGTGACAGTGACGGTTTTCTCCATTTCCAACTAATTTGCTTGTCTATAGCACAATTACTAAACTGAAGCAACTATTAAATTCTCTTGTACAGTGGTAATAGGTTTAAAATAAATTGAACTAATTTGCAAGAACTAATTTGAATTCAGTTTAGATGGGTTAATATAAGATAGGTGGGTTAATATAAAAAAGTAGGTCACTGTTCAAAATTAAGTAACAATGCTTTTAAAAATATGTATTAACCTAGGTATTGAAGCTAGTGGACATGTTAACCTGCCTAAGAGAGTAGGAATTTCTTGAGAAATGAATCCTTAAGTTTATTTGAATAGCTATAACAAAAGACCCAGTTTATTTTGGGGCCAACTCTGCCCTAAGTAACACCTAGGCAATTCCCTGCTGACTTCATTTATGTCAGCAACCATGGGCATAATTTCATCCTTTGAAAGATATTTTTATTGTTCTGGGAAAACAAAGCAGTGATGGGGGAAAATATCATAAGATCCAACAGATATCCAAATTCAAAAGAATAATAGAAAGAAGAAATCTTAATTATGAAATTGAGAATGATAAATATATATTAAAAAGAAAAGACAGTCCTTTTATTCCCTCATGCTGGAAGTGCATAATCCATGTGGGCTCTTCCTCCATAAAGGGGATTGTGGATTAAAGGGAGACAAATCTTAATTTTATAAAAACATGTACTGTTTTCTGACTGCCTTCAAAACATTCTATTTTATTTCGTTGCAGCTATACTCTCCCTATTTCTCTTCCAAATCTCTCTATTTATAGTTGTCTGACATCGGCATGTATGTGCAATCAACCAAGAATTTTAGCCACTTAAAAGATCTTTTATTATTTTGGCTGGAGAAGAAGCTGTAGTGTATGCTCTCCAGCAAAGTTAAGGGGAAGATTCCAGGAACACATTTGCTTGTTTTGGAACTTTTAAACAGCTGAACGATTTCGGAGGTTTGAAAGTATCAAAAAGAGAACTAAGGATAAACCGCTAAGTCACAGAAGACAGATCTGGAAAAGACCACTTGTGGCTGGTAACAAGAAGCACAGACTTGAATAGGCACAGGTTAACCTTTTCCTGCTTGTTCCCACACATGTTATGGTTCTGCTTATCCTCTCTTAGTTAAGTAAAACTGGATTTCTCCTAAGAACTTGTAAAAATTGGCAATTTAAATTGTGTAGTAAATACAGAGACATTTAAACAAAGGTACCTTTCTGGAAACACAAAAATAGAGAAGAAAAATCTTACCTGCTACAGTTGAATGTACCAGCAGAGTCTCCGACCTGAATTTAAAAGATTTAGAAATGTTTCCTAACTTTGTGTTCTTGAACTTTCCTTGAGTATTTTATCTGAATTGATGTTTAACTTCCAAGACATATTTTAAAGGTAACTTGCTAGATAGTTGAGTTACATATGCATAAAACATAATGTATTTAAAATAATATTCAGAGGAATAACATAACTTTCACTCTGTATTTATGTTGGTGGTGCTCTATTGTATTTTTCTTGTCATTATAGCTGATGTGTCCCATTAAGATTTAAGTCAGAGAATTCACAAGAAACTGAAAGACCCTGTTTTCCATTCTCCCTAATGTTTTAAGTTGATCTAAAATTTTCTAACATAATAATATATTGCAAAGTAAGCTAGAGTTGTAAATGTCTTTCCCTGTTTAGAAATGTGAGAGGAAGGTAAGAACACTGTTATTGCACTAGGAGGAGCAGTTGAGTTGAGTGAGATCTTAAATCATCTTTCTCCTCTTTCACATTTTTTTCATTGTTGATCATTTTTGTTATAATTCTATTTACTTCAAAGTAACAATTTTAATTTATTTAGTGCCTGGAGACTTCTTCTTGTAATATTTTCAAAGAAATTATTCTATACATCACCAATTCAATGTTTGGGGGATGGGTTTATTGGATGGATAAACTCTAAAGCAGACACTAAAGCAGACCTTTTGGAATTCCAGTCTTTTAACTCAAAGGGTGAGCTGCAGCTGTCCACTGCCCAGCTCTATGGATTTGAGTTCAGCATTAGAACACTGCATGAGATGTAGTTCTTCACCACATGCCATACCCTTGAAAACGTACTGTTTTCAATATGCGGACAGTCCAATCCAAGCAGGTCTCTTGTCCTGATCCTGCGCTGCCATACGTAGTATTGTTTGCAGGCCCCAAAGGCTCACCTGCTTGCTTGGAAGTTGTAGTTCATAGCAATTTCTGGAGACATTTGTTTTCATAAGAATGAATCATTAGTTCAGTTACTAAAAGCATTATGTGGATATGATGTTTATCAAAACCCCCTAAACCCCTTGCCATCTAACAGAAAGCAGCTCTTCTAGAAAATTGCAGATAGGATTCTTGAAAGGAAAAAGAGGAGGACCTAAAATAGGAGATGCTTCCCAGGCCCTGGTGGGAGTCCTAGAGAGCCTTGGAAAAGACAATAAAGACCTGTTCAAAGATTCAGGTTGCAAGCAGGTGCCAGGAGGACAAAGAGAAAACTATCTGAGTGGAAGATGGTAAATTTGCCAAAGGCCTAGCCCTGATCACTAGCGGTGGCAACAGCATAAATGTGAAAGCATATGAAACGGACATAGTCAAAGGCCTGACATGCAACTCATCTCCGCAGATATAGTTGTGATGGAACTAACAGCCTTTTGCAATGTATATTGTCATATCCCCACATATGCTTATGGCAGTCTTTTGAGGTAGGGCAGATATTATCATCTTGATTTTATAGCCTAAAACTAAAAACAGGCTTATGAGATCAAATGATCAGCACAGTTGAAATAACAACTAGGAATGTATGTACTCCAGTGAATCTTATGAAGGGAATATTATCCATTTTAAAACCCCATATTCATGGGAGCTTATCAATATCTAATTTTACTTTGTTCTCACTGCAGCCATGGGTGGGGATATCTCTTCTGGGACCTGATGTCATTCCCAATCTAGATTTCATGCAGCCAGGAGAGCTGGGACAGAACAGAAGCCTGACTTCCTCTGTCCTGGGGAAAACAGTGTTTGCAGCTGGCTGACTGCCCGCACCACCAACTTGGGCCTCTCCTGCCCACTGCTGGGTAATGCACCATGGGAAAAAGGCTGGCTTTGTGACAATCTAAGTGCCAGAGATGACAGGCCTGCCTGCTACCCGCTCACACCCTACCAGTGAGGTTTGTCACCTCTTCCACACAGCTCCCACTGCCCCCAGGAGGTTAACCCCTGCCATTTTGTGTCATTGCCAGATTTCTTATCCATGTCTCTTTTTTTGTAGCAAAGAATTTAGTGTCATTAATAACCCCTGGTGATGGCCAAGGGCAGGCCCCATGCTGTTTGTTATCTGTTGGACACACGTTTTTTGATCCCCTTCTGATAGACAGAAAATACCCATCTTCTCTCTTACTAATTGGCAGTATGTGCCAGGCTTGGAAGTTGGCAACAGCCATTGCTTTTCATCCTTTCAGATTATGTGTTGGACTCCTCATCCAAAAGTATATGCTTACAGTGCGGCTAATACCTTCCTCCCGCCATCCAGCTCATTAAGGAATAAAACCCAACCCTACTTCTGAAGTGGCACAGAGCTTCTAGAGGCAGCTGGGCAGCTCATTTCCCTGAAAGCAGGAGATGGAATTAGGCTTTCTTGAACTCTTCTCCAAACAGATTCTAGAAGCATAAACTGTAGGAGTTCCTCTGTTCTCCCAGATATACCATGGGTGTTTGTATTCTGTGACTGCCGTAACAAATTACCACACATTTATTGGTGTAGAATA
Source organism: Pongo abelii (assembly GCF_028885655.2). Taxonomy (NCBI): domain Eukaryota; kingdom Metazoa; phylum Chordata; class Mammalia; order Primates; family Hominidae; genus Pongo; species Pongo abelii. The sequence continues at coordinate 85,256,736 of NC_071991.2, read as the reverse complement.
GTACAAACATGTTACCTTACAGTTCTGTCAAGCAGAAGTCTGGATGAGCTGAGCTGATTTCTTTTCCCTGGGTCTCACAAGGCCAAAATCAAGATGTTGACCAACTTGGGCTTTTATCTAGAGGCTTTCGGGGAGAATTTACTCCCATGCTCACGCAGGTTGTTGGCAGAATTCAGTTCCTTGTGGGGTACGGCTGAGGTCTCACTTCCTTGCTCGCTGTCTCCACCCGCTCAATGCCTCCTGCATGTCTCATCACAAAGCCACCTTCTCCATCAAACAAGCTTCTGATCTCTCTGACTTCCTGTCTGCTCCATCTCCTCTGCCTCCAGCAGGAGAAAGTTCTCTGCTTCTGTAGGTTCATGTAATTAGATTGGGCCCACCTGGTTAATCCAGGTTACTCTCTCTGCACAGTCCCTTTTGCTATGAAAAGTTACCTGTTCACCAGCTTCAGGGGTTAACAGGTGGACATCTTTGGGGGCCATTTTGCTTATCACAAGTGGGTACTAGAGTTTCCCGTTCAATGCCGAGTCATGGAATGAAGCAGAGCACAGGGGAGCAAATCCAGTCCTAGCCAGGTCAGACACCGTCTATTTTGCCTGGTCTCTGACCCATCAGGTAACAGGCATAGGCTTCTGACTTCAAGTTGCCTGGTTCACAACCGGTATCTTCAAAATTATATATAAGGAAGAAATCAGCTTTTATCTCTAGCACAGAGAAAAAAGAGATTGTGCTCAAGAAGGCTGCTGGCCTCTGAGGTAACTGAAAGTTTGGCCCGACATTTCTGTCTGTGCTGACAAATGCAGTAGCCATTAGGCCTCTGTGATTCCAGTACACTTAAAATGTGACTACTGTGATTTAGGAACTGAATTTTTTATTATATTTAAATGTAATTAATAAGAGTTAAGGGCCACATGTGGTTGGTGGCTGCCATATTGGGTAATACAATTCTAGATCAATATGTGCAATATTCATTTATTTTAAATGCTTGTCAGTGTAATACAAATGTGGATGTCTGCTGCTTTGGAAACACTACACTAAAGAGTCATTGCATTTTGCACTCAAGTGTCCAGAGATCTTGCTTTTTATTTTTGCTTCTCACCCCTATCTTTTATTTGTAAACACCCTGAGAATAATAGCTCTGGAGTACCTAATAAGCATAATACATCTGCATGGGGAATAGTGGAAATATCAAAGAACATCAAGCAGACATTCCTTTCCCCGCCTCCTCCCCTCCAGAAGCCACGCTGTTCCCTCCTGAGGGGCGCAGCCTGTTGCAAGTGTCTCTATTCCTTTCTCCTTCTTGTGTTCTCTCTCTCTCTTTTCTGTTGGGAACTGTTAGGGGTTAGACACACAGCTCTCTACCCTTTTTGAACTCCCTTAAGAATTCACCTCTCTGCTGTTGTTCCCGATCTCCTTGATCTCCCCTAACTCTACTCAGAAAACACCGTAAAGGCTCAGCTTCCTGTTCATCACATATGAGATGCTATTGAGAGGGGCTCCATTTTCTAAATAAGCCTTCCAAATCAAGAGCTGAGCCAGGTCTTCCTCACTGGGCCCCTGTGGGTGTATGTATATATATATCTTAATTCTTAAGTTTTAGGACATTGAAAACTGCCACATTTTACAAAGTGAAGCATGAACAGAAATGCAATCATTTCTACCTCTCCTTATGTAAAAGAAACACATGATATATGATACCTTTCCTCAAACTTACTGATATCATTTTCATTTGATTAAGAAAATATTTACAAATTTAGTGAATGTTCAGCCTCAAAGTAAAGATGAATATAAAAAGTCACTGGAGAAAGACGCTATTTGTTTTTAGAGTTTTTGTTTTTGTTTTTTTGCAGCTTTATTGCCCAGGCTGCAGTGGCATGATCATGGCTCACTACAGCCTTGACCTCCAGGGCTCAAGCAATCCTCCCACCTCAGCCTCCCAAGTAGCTGAGACTATAAGTACCTACCACCATCCCTAGCTAAGAAAGAGATGATTTTAACAACAATGTCATCCCTAGTATCCACTGTTACCCATTCCACCCTCTACTTGTTTGATTTTCATGAAACAATATATCCCTCTCATCATTTGGGGAGACTTTATAAAACTGGGGCTCAATTTCTGTTGATTGTGAGGATAGAGCTCCTAGAGTATTCTTATTAGCACCTGCATCTAACATGTTGTGTTCATAGTGGTCTTACTGACCTAAGAATATACCATCAATAAATAGTATTGACATGAGCAAAGAAAAAACAGAAGAGAGGAAGGAAGGTTGCACAAGCTAATTATTGACACAAATAGCAATTAAATGGCTTGGAGCCAGCATCATCTTTGGTAGCATAGGAACCAGGTTCATCCCTAGTTCCACTACTGAACTGTGTAATATTCAGGAAGCTCACTAACCTCTCTGAGCCTCAGCTTTTCAATTTGTATAACCTCTTGGCGGGATTATTGTTTAATCTTTAAGGAAGGTAAGGGTGTAAATTACTGGGTACCTTACTAAACACAGTCCTTTAGCAAATATTAGTTTACCTCCCTTCTCTTTTTCAGTGCTCCCTGTCCTACCTCCCAGTGAGAGCATTTCATTCAGCTCCAAATAAGCAACTACTCTTGAACATGGATACCACTCCTACATAGAGTCCCCAGACATCTTCTGGAATATTCTTTCTACCTTCTTAGGGGCACATGCTGAACTGCTTGGTCACCAAAACTTTTTTTTTTTTTAATGCTTGCTGTGTAAAAACAAGATTTCCCCTTCCTCAACAGTTTCTTCCTAAGAGTGGTATGTTAACAAATAGCATTGTACATAATTAATGCAATACTGTGATTTATTCTTAGTCTTGAAACACATTTTATTAGACAGTTTTCCAAATTAGATTGAAAGAAACCCATAGACAGATCACTGTTACCAAGTTCAAATGTCTGTTAGACCTTTTCTTGTAATATAACGTGTACACAAACTGATGGATAACCCTAAGCCAGATGTGTGGGATCTGGGCATCCATTTGGCCCAGTCATTTCACAGGTGAGACTAAAAGTAATTATCCTTGCTGTTTACAGCATTTAAAGGGGGAAGGTAGATGAATTATCTCTCAAAACACAATGAATAAAGGCTGGGAGTATGGCCATGCCATATCTGTTGTGGTGAGGAAAATGGGAAGGGGATTCTGAAGGTAACTGGCCTTTTTCTTTTAGACACTGAGCTACGTCTGTACCCTAAGGCACAGATCCCATGTTAAACAGTTATTTCCATCATGGCAGTGACATTGACTTTAACAATAGATTTCATTATGTCTTTAACAATGACAAAAATGCACTGAAAAGCTTTAAACACACACATACACAACTCCCAACACAATTATTTTTCTGTCTTCTCTGAAAGAATATTTTAAAATCATTTCAACATCTTTGGGACTTCAGAAAAATCTAGTATTGGTTTACAATGGAAGTCTCATAGAGTTTTTATATGTGTGTGTGTGTGGTTATTATTACTCAGACTATAAATGAGACAAATGAATAGAAATATTAAAGGGATCAATATTCTGGCTCTCATTACATTGTTATACAGCATATCTTTGTGTATCTCTATGTGAATTCTCTGCTAGTCCTCAGCTGTATTTAATCCCTCAAGACTTGATATACAAACATAATGCCAAACAGAGAACTTCCCTTAAATTATTCAAATCTCCCCATAAGTGATTTCCCACTCATCCTGCAATAGAAAACATTTGATCATAAATTCAATTAAATCAGCCATCATCTTTGTGATGTTTGTCCAGCTAAATCCTTTAGTGACTAAACCAATAAACATACCAGCTGTGAGTGTGCGTGTGTGTGTGTGTGAGTGTGTGTTTATGGCACAACTATTGCAAAAGAATCGATTTGAAGTAAAGATGAAGGGTAGTTCTCACTTCTTAGGCCAAATTTTAACTATTTCACTGAAGCCAGGGCTTAAGAGATTAAACTCTTAGGGATAAAATCGTGTACTTCTTTCAATGCTTTGGCTTTTATTTGCTAATTTAGAGCTGAGTTTTAATATATTAAGTTTTAGATCAAAACTGATGTATTTTGGAGATGTTAGGAAAAGGCATCAAACCACGTCAACCATTCTTCCTTGTCTTTCTTCCCCAGCCTCTCCTCCCTAGTTAAAACAAAGGAAAAATGACTGTTGACATACTTTTAAGTTTCTCAGGGAAAACGGCATGATAGGAGGACTATATTACTATTTATAATTTCTTATATGTCTGTCGGCTGAAGAGGTAAAGTTTATTAGAGGTTTATAAATGTTGATTGCTTCTCATCTTGATTCTAAAGCCTTTTAGACACACAGATATACCCAACCTCCTCCCCTCTTTTTCGTCTTACCTTTACTAATGATCCTATTTGGATATAACTGAACCTTATTTATGCATCTTCACATATGTGTATATCCATGTAGCCTGTAGAGGGCAGCATGCTCTGAGGGAAAAAAAAACAAAAAACAGGCAACTGTTTATCTCCGTAAAATATGAGATAAGCAGCTATATATATATTTTCCGATAGCAAAACAAGTAAAATGTCTCTGTTAGAGAAGCCAGAGCTGCCCCATGCTTTGTTTGTCCCTGTCTGCCACATTAGGCGTCTGTTTGGATGATGAATATTTTTTATGAATTGGCTCAGCCTACCTTGGAGGCTACTTAGGGATTATACCAGGTTCCACGCCTTTGCCACCAAATGGGACTAAGCACATCATTATATTTATAAAGATAAATACAAATGGAATTTTTTTCATTTGGCTCTGATTTCTTGTCACCCTTGACTGAGGTGTGGAATTTGAGTCAAACTGTACCTGTAGTTCTAATTTTATTTGGTAGTCAAGTGAGACTTTACCTTCCTATCTTAGAATTCTGCTATCTCACATCCTTTGCTTTTAGCTTGTGACTGCCAAAAAATTCTAGTGCCTTTTATTTTTCCCAAGAAAATGAAAAACATTTCCACAGGGACATTTTCTGTTCAGAGCAGACGTTGGGCTTGAAGCTGGGCTCCTTCCTTTGCCTGCCTCGTACTTCTTTGGGGTGAGTCCCTGATCAGGACCCCTTCTCTATTGCCACATTCATTGATTTTCTCAATCCAGTCTCTACTGTTCATCTAAAGAGGCAAATCCTCCCATTGTGTGAACTACACTATTCCTTTATGAGAATTTAGAAATTTCTAGAAGCTGCGTTACATATTTTAAGGATGTAGAGCAGTACTGTCCAATAGATCTTTATGCATTGACAAGAATGTTCGCTATCTTCACTTTCCAGTATGGTAACCACTAGCCACGTGTGGCTATTGAGTAATTTAAAATGTGGCTAGTGCATTTGAGGAACTGAATTTTTAATTTCATTTAATTTTTATTAGTTTAAATTTAAATAACCACATGTGGCTAGCGACTACCAAACTGCATGGTGCAAAATAGAACATAACTTCTGATCAGCTTAAAGCAAGTGTTTTACCAGAATATGTTGTGAGGTGAATTAGGATTTTCAGCTAAAAACCTCCAGCCCAGGTTTTTATTTTTGCACTTATTTCTTTATTATATAGCTATAGGCTTAAATCCAAATCCTATGACTCTGTCCCAGGATTTGCTTTCTCTCAGAACATCTGAGAGATTTTCCATTTTCAAATTCTTCGATTTTGTTGAATATTGAATGTATCTCTCTTGGGTATCCAGAATGGAGTTTCAAAGCATGGCATTTCGGCAGCACTGATTCTGTAGGCGCTGGCCATTTCACAGTCTAAGCTCTGTCATTCATCACCTGTTTGTAACTAGTGTTCCTAAATATAGAAACACAACTTAGTAAATGTGCTAAAATGTGTCAGGCTACATAGAAGCTTGATACACAGCTCATTAACTAAGTTGGTTTTGTTTGTGTGTGTGTGTATGAGCAGCTGTTTACATTGAGTACAAATAAAGCTTAGGTTTGTATCATCCTTTTTGAAATGACCTCAATATTATTTTGAAAATGTTCTTGTGGCCAGGTGTGGTGGCTCAAGCCTGTAATCCCAGCACTTTGAGAGGCCAAAGTGGACAGATCACTTGAGTCCAGGAGTTTGAGATGAGACTGGGTGACATGACAAGACCCCATCTGTAAAAAAAAAAAAAAAAAAAAAATTATATATATTTTTATTTATATAAATATATGTATATATATTTTTATTTATATAAATATATATGTATATATATTTTTATTTATATAAATATATATGTATATATATTTTTATTTATATAAATATATATGTATATATATTTTTATTTATATAAATATATATGTATATATATTTTTATTTATATAAATATATATGTATATATATTTTTATTTATATAAATATATATGTATATATATTTTTATTTATATAAATATATGTATATATTTTTATTTATATAAATATATGTATATATTTTTATTTATATAAATATGTGTATATATTTTTATTTATATAAATATGTGTATATATTTTTATTTATATAAATATATGTGTATATATTTTTATTTATATAAATATATGTGTATTTTTATTTATATAAATATATGTGTATATATTTTTATTTATATAAATATATGTGTATATATTTTTATTTATATAAATATATATGTATGTATATTTTTATTTATATAAATATATATGTATGTATATTTATATAAATATATGTATATATATTTTTATTTATATAAATATATGTATATATATTTTTATATAAATATATGTATATATATTTTTATTTATATAAATATATATATATTTTTATTTATATAAATGTATATATATGTTTATATAAATGTATATATATGTTTATATAAATGTATATATATTTTTATTTATATAAATGTATATATATTTTTATATATATAAGTGTATATATATTTTTATATATAAATATATGTATATATTTATATATGTAGATATATTTATATTTATATATGTAGATATATTTATATTTATATATGTAGATATATTTTTATTTATATATGTAGATATATTTTTATTTATGTAAATATATGTAGATATATTTTTATTTATGGAAATATATGCATATATGTTTTTATTTATTTGTGTAAATATATGTGTATATAATTTGTATATGTATATATAATATATAAATTATATACACATATGTATATATAATACACATATATGTATATATGTGTATATAATTTATATATACATATATATGATTTATATATATGTATATATAATTTATATATAATTTATATATACATATATATGATTTATATATATGTATATATAATTTATATATAATTTATATACACATGATTTATATATGTATATATAATTTATATATAATTTACATATTATATAATGAATATATATTTTATATATATATAAATATATATATAAATAAACTAACCAGGCATGGTGGCATATGCCTGTAGTCCCAGCTACTTGGGAGGCTGAGGCAGGGGGATCATTTGAGCCCGGAATGCAGAGGGTGCAGTGAACCAAGATCACACCATTGCACTCTAGCCTGGGCGACAGAGCAAAACCCTGTCAAAGAAAAAGAGAAAGGGAGAAGGAAGGAAGGAGGGAGGGAGGAAGGAGGGAGGGAGGGAGGGAGGGAAGGAAGGAAGGAAGGAAGTTATTTTAAGTTCCCAAGTAATCAGTTGAGTTTTTTTTCTCTCTTTCGTTTCTTTAAACACTTCCATATCTTTACATATGATCTGCAAATGCCTGTCTTCAGTTTCCTACATTATACCGATATTGTTAGTTTTAAGACATCAGTAGACTGGTTTTTTTTGCCACCAGCTTCTGATTCATATTAGAGATATACCCGAAAATGTCCTTACCTACATATACCTGGAAGTTATAAGTAGTTGGACGCCAGATGATACTAAATGTGCAGCTTTTTAATCCTATTCATTTGTCTTTCTTTTATTTCAGTTATAAAGGTGAAAATGCTTATCAAAAAGATAAAAAGCTTTAGCAATCATGCCAATTTGGGTTTTCTTAAAGCCACAGATGTGAAACGGCACCTTTCCATTATAAATCATTTTATATAAAGAGCCAGATGTAGAGTTAAAGTCAGGAATAAAGGACTGTGAAACAAAGGTTGTGCTCAGTTGCAGTCAAAGATAGCCTCAGCCTATTTTATGCTCACCATCAAACCACACTTTGGAGCATTTGTGCCCCCAGATCTACAACCTCCTCCACATGAGAGAGGAATGTAGGGTCTGCTGGGAGTCATACTATAACAATAATTTGACCAGCCTCTTGGAAAAGCCTAGGCATCCTCTTACGACAGGGCATGACAGAGTAAAATAGAGGCCCTGAAGCTTTTAGCAGTGTTTTTTAGTAATGAACTTTAAGACTGGGCTCCCATGCACAAAGCAAGTTCCCTGCCATTGTAAGATTGGTAGCCTTTCCGTTGATGAACATGCGAATTATCGCAGAAAAATCGTTTCACTAAAGTTTCTACAATGTAGCAACTGTTTCTGTGTTGGGAACAGCCAATTGCAAACTCCAGAAGTACTTTAGGCTGTTTGATAATAGCATTTCAGTCAAATGGAGAGTCAGATAAGCATAGAGAGAGAAAATGAAAAGTCAAAGGCAAGGACTTGGAACTAGAAGGAGAACACGAGGTACCATTACTTAACTCTTCCTCATAACATAGAGTTGAAATACATCCTGCAGATTTGTTGTTAAAAGTCACTCCTTAAATTACACATTCACATTCTAATGTAGAAGGAAACGATCTTTTTGAAAGAAGATCTGTTGAAAGAAATACATGAATTTTTGTTCTAATTATTTGAAAATCCCTCCTCCAATATGTTCTCATATTTGTTGCATACATCACGGAGTAAATAAATTATTTGCCAGGACTTGAACTGCAGAACAAAAATGACAAACAAAAATTTTATGCATACTAACTTTAGCACCTGCCATGTAAGACTCTGCAGTATTTTCTCCCTAAACAAACATCACAGTTACTCAGAATTCTAGCAGATGTCAGTTTGATACTCTGCAGCTCTGAGGGCTGGTTCAGATGTGTGCATGTCACTCTATTTGGAAGTATTTGAGCATAAGGATTGGGAACGGGAAAAGAAGAATGAGGATGGCCAAGTAGAAAGCATGCTTTTGCACTGTTGCGTTGATCAATCTGGACTTGAGGCCAGCACCCTGGTGCCCACTAGGCAGGAGGAAATCAAGACGTATAAAACTAAGATAGGCCAGAGAAACAGGAACCAATCATGGTGGACCATAAAATGAGGAAGTCACTGGACATTTAGAAAAAGGACAAACAGAGTGGGCCTGAAGGGGAGATTGGCAAAGAGAGTAGTATACTTTAGTGTGTAACATAGCAAAACACAGTTACAAAATCTTCTTAAAATTTGGAGACAGATTCTGAAGCATATCTATCAAGAGAATGTTTCTATCTCAAGGTATTTAAAAGAATATTGAAAATATTTGTTCTTAAAGTACCTCACCATTATCTTATTTTAGTAAGCATTTAAAAACAGAACTACCATTTGACTCAGCAATTCCATTAATGTTTATATTTCGAAAAAGAAAATAAATCATATTACCAAAATGGCATATGCACTCACATGTTCATCATAGCACTGTTCACAATAGCAAATACATGGAATCAACCTAGGTGCCCATCAGTGTTGAACTGGATAAAGAAAATGTGGCGCATATTCACCATGGAATACTATGCAGCCATAAAAGGAATGAAATCACATCCTTTGCAGCAACATGGATGCAGCTGGAGGCCATTAATGTAAGTATATTAACATAGGAACAGAAAACCAAATATTGAATGTTCTCACTTGTAACTGGGAGACAAACATTGAGTATTCATGGACACAAAGATGGCAGCAATAGACACTGGGGACTCTTGGGAGGAGGGGGAGGGGTAAAAGGGTTGAACAAGCACCTGTTGGTTACTATGCTAACTACTTGGGTAATGGGATCATTTGTACTCCAAACCTCAGCAACATGCAATTTACCCATGTAACAAACCTGCATGTGTACCCCCTGCACCTAAAATAAATCTACAAAAAAGTAAAAATAAATAAAAATTATGAGACCTTTTTCGTATAAGTTCATTCATGATCTCAATCCTCTTTACTTCATGTTTTTTTCCATTAATGGTAAATTCTCCAATGAGGTTTCTCCTACCAAAATATTTTCAGGGATGTACTCTAATTTGGGAAAGAATATTGCAGTCCTAAGGGACTCTTTTAACTCCACTTAGTAAGGTCAGTTTAATTTTTACAAGTGTAGCGGTAGGGGGAGAAGTGGTAATAGTGCAGTATGAAGTATCACTGGCTACACTTGTTCACAGCACATGTCTGTGCCTCACAGCATGCCAGAACGCTTTGTCTGTATCATCTCATTTAATCCCGAAACCAACTCTCAATTTGTTTTCTTGGTAGGAACATCTAAGTTTATTTTACAAATTTTATTTTCCTGTCTTCAGTTATTTTGTAGTCTCAAGAGCAGATCTAGAAATACCTGTCTCATTTGCCGTTTTTATACCAAACAGGGCTGAGACTAGAGTGAGGCATGTAAGGTGCTCATCTTGGGTTCAGAATTTAGGTGGTGTGAAGAAAAATCTCAGCGATCAAGATAAATAACACTTTAATGCAATATTTCAAAAACTCAAAAGATAGCTTCAGTATCTTGTATGCTCTCCATCAAACTACCCTTCATCAGCACCCAACCCCACATCCACAACCCACTTCTTCATAAACACCAATACTGGTGAGGTTATAGAAAAATGAGCCCATTCATTTACTGTGGATGTCCCTGTAAACTGGTAAATGTGAAAAACAATATGGAAACATATGTTAGCGGCCATAAAGAGATCGTGGAACATTCAAGAAATTTAATTTAGTATCTTGATGCTCTGGATGTTTGGGAATGCTAAGTTTCCACTCTTATAGAACTTACCTTCTAGAGTAGCGAGGACAGTAAACAAAAAATAGTATAATCTCAAAGAGAGCTAAGTACATGAAGACAATAAAACAGAGCAATGTGATGAAAAAGAGCACTGGCAGACTGTAAGCATATGAAAGCTGGGATTTTCACTTTTTGCTTAATCCATGTCCTTAGCGCCTACAACAGAGCCTGTCCCATAGAAGGCACTCAGTTCATATTTGTTGAAGAATGAAAGTGCTTGGTGGTGAGAGTATAGTGAATGTGGGGAGAGTGAGAGAAGAGGAGACTGGCGAGTGAAAGCAGAGGCCAGCCAAGGAATGGCCCTGCAGGCCAGAGTTTAGGATTTTCCTTTACTTCCAACAGGAAACCTGAGGAATTATGTTTTGAACCTACCAATTTCACTTGTTAGTATTTCTCCCAAGGAAATAGATCAACCAAGTAAAAAGTGAGTTGCCCCAAAATTCTCATTATTGTATTGTAGTTTAAAATTTTTAAAAAGACTTGGTATCAACTTAACCAAGATTAAAGGAATGGGGAAAGGTTTAACAAATCATGATTCAGGAACTCAGTGGAATATTACACAACAATGTTAGGATATTATGTATGGAGATTTTAAAAACATAGGAAATTCTCCCTATGTTTCCTGAAAAAAGATTAATAAAAAATATATATACTATCATATTACTATAAAAAGTCTGTGGACTAGCTGTTACTGAATTGTAATATACAAGATGAAAATGGTTGTGATACAGTAGTAGAATTTTGGGTGGTTATTTTTCTACTTTCCCAAAATTATCTTTAACATTGTCACGTTATTTTAATAACAAAAATGTTGCTTAATTTGTGTAGAGTTTCTGTTTAAGGTGATGACAGGGTTTTGGAAATACTGTGATGGTTGCACAATATTACGAATGTAATTAATGCCACTGAATTGTACACTTAAAACGATTAAAATGGCAAATTTTCAGTTATTTATCTATATTACCACAATTTACCAAAAACAAAACAAAACAAAACAAAAAAAATAGTTATCTTCTATAATCATCAGTGTGGCCAGCAGCCCCAAAGGTGGCTCCCAGCGATCCCACCTTCTGGTCTTCACACCGTTCTCTCTTCATCCCAGGATTGGTCTTGGTGACCAATAGGATGTGACAGAAGTTATTGCACATTACTTCCAAGGTTAGGTTATAAAAGATTGCATCTCCTGTCTTGGGCTCTGGCTCCTTCTATCTCTGATCACTGGCTCTGGCAAAGCCAACCAACATGTCATGTGCCCAGCCCTAGAGATAGGCTCACATGGTGAGGAACTAAGACCTTTTTTGCCAACAGCCATGTGAATGAATTACCTTGGAAGTGGATCCATCAGACCCAAACTTCAAATAAGTACAACCCTGGCTATCAATTTGACTGCAACTTTGTCCCTGAATCAGAACTATCCAGTTAAGCTTCTCCCAGATTCCTGATCCTTGGAAACTATGAGATAATAAATATTTGTTGTTTAAAAAAAAAAAGAAGACAATATAACTTTTTTTATCTTGCTTTCACTACAGCTATCCTCATGGGTATGCAATAGACGCCAGCTGTTTTTTCCCTAACTTTGAAGTCTTGTTTTCTCCTCTTTTAATGGAAGTCCTGGGTGCAGCAGACTTTATTAATTAACATTAAAAGGAGTGCTGTGCAGTAAAGTAAAATTTATTTATTTCCATCATGACACCTCACAGTATCATGGTCGCAAAGTCGAGTGCATCACTAGGCCTTGGCCTGACATGAGATGCCTATAACCATGTTTTTGCATATGGAGGAGATTCGTAAAACTAGCTACATTACTAAGAGAATATTAAGTGGCAAAGTGAGAATCAAAGTAAACAGCCCAAGTAAAAGAAAAGTCTACACCCTCAACGGGATACAGCATTTATGGATGTCAAAAATTTTTTCTCTTCACAAAAGGGAAAATGAAAAGCTAATATAACCTCAAAATGGACTTGAGTAAAATTCAGGTATTGAAAGGAAATTTTATTATATAAAAACATATTCAGGCCGGGCACAGTGGCTCACACCTGTAATCCCAGCACTTTGGGAGGTCAAGGCAGGTGGATCACCTGAAGTCAGGAGTTCGAGACCAGCCTGGCCAACATGGTGAAACCCTGTGTCTACTAAAAATACAAAAATTAGCTGGGTGTGATGGCAGTCGCTTGTAATCCCAGCTGCTTGGAAGGCTGAGGCAGGACAGTTGCTTGAACCCAGGAGGTGGAGATTGTAGTGAGCCGAAATCGCACCATTGCACTCCAGCCTGGGCGACAAGAGCGAAACTCTCCAGGAAAAAAAAAAAAAAAAAGAAATACAAAAAAAATTTTCAGTGGTTAAAAAATACAAAGAACTAAATTTAAAAATTTTCTTGGAGCTCTATACATGGAGTTAATATATCTAGTTGATTAAAAAAAATTAGATTACACACTAATGTTTTTTATTTTTTTGTATACATTCCAGGATTTTCTGAGTGCTCTAGAATCATCATATCTTACTTTCCTAATGAGAAAAAAAAAACAAGCTATAAATATAGCCTATAGATGGAATGATACAGGGAAGAGAGCACCAACATTTGAGGCGTGTAATGGGCTCTGCCTCACTTGCTGTGTGACTGAGGCTACGTTGCTCCTCCTATCTGAACCTCAGCTCCTTCATCTGCAAGGTGGGATGATGATGATCACCTCATAGGCTGGGTGTGTAGTATAAGGGAGATCACATGTGAAAAACATCGCTAGCACATAGTAAACCATATGTTTTCTTCCCCTTTGTATATCTTCCCCCAGTATTTAGAACAAGGGTTCCATCTCCTGGCTGGCCATGTCTTCTGTGTAATGGGAAGAGATGAGATCATTCACCAGGTAGTTGGTTCAGTGTGCAGTTGGGAAGCCACTGTGGGTTAGAGAAGACAGATAGGAAACTCCTCGTAGGAGTGGAAAGCATTGAGAGGGATTCTGACATTTCTTTCTTAGAGAACAGAGCCCGTGTAAAGGATGCTCAACTATTCAGCAGTCTTAATCCAATTCTTGCTTTAGACATAAGCCATTTCTCTTTCTTTCATAATGAAAGCATATATTTTCAAATTCCAGATGCAATATCATAAAATAAAGAAGCTGAAATTAGAGTGCCCAGCAAATAGATTTTTCATTTGCTTTGAAGTAAACTTTAATAACCCATGACCTCTGACCTAACTGAATATTCTTTCATTTTGATATAAATGGGAGCACTATTTTTGGTGATTTTCTGCAGTCCTAACCATTTAATATGTTTAATCTACAAGATAATTTTTTAGGGATAGCATTAGGAGATATACCTAATGTAAATGACGAGTTAAGGGGTGCAGCACACCAACATGGCACATGTATACATATGTAACAAACCTGCATGTTGTGCACATGTACCCTGGAACTTAAAGTATAAAAAGAAAGAAAAAGAAAGAAAGAGAAAAAAAAAGAAAGAGAAAAAGAGATGAGGAAACATCTCTTCTATATCAACATGGAGTGCTAAACTATATATTGCCTTTAAGAAAAGTTCTTTTTTACACTTTTCTTATTATCTTGGATCATGTCCAGTCTGTAAGGAAATAAACATGTGAAGAAAGAGTTCTGTGGAATGTTAACTGCTCTGCTATTTTTCTTCTTTTTATCATGGCCCAAGATTCACCAAAGTTGAGATAAATTCACCATGCCTTCTTTAAAAAGCGTAACAGCAAGGCATTCTTCCTGTAGGAGTCAGACTGTAAAAGGTGATTTCCTTTTACTCCATTTGGTTTAAGCCTGTAAAAAGCATTAAGTGAAAAATCTGATATATTTGTTAGGGCATTTACTGCATTACTAAGTTATACTTTCAGTTCTCAGTGAAAGGTTTATTGAGAACATAAACTTTGAAGAGGTTTGTTCAGGATTAAAGATATATTTTTTCTTCTCTTTTCGCGAAATAATATTATACAAAATTATGCCTTTCAAGAGCTATTTTTAGCGCTACTTATAGTAGAAGGACATACTGTTCCAAAACCTTCCTCTGATGATGAGATTTGTAACTTCTCTAGGGTTTCAGAAGAATGAAAGGCTAGGAAGCTACCATTTCTGTTAACTCCATTTACCATAATGCAGATGTACCAATAAGTTAAACTTTTTACCAGAGCCTTTGATGGTGAAAATGTTTTTCATACTGCTTGGATGATTTCGACTAAATATTTATAACCAATCTCTCTGAAACATAAGCCATTCCTAAATTTTTACATAGATTGAATTTTTGGGTAAATGAAGATTTGGGTTTAAACTCCCATTCTATCTTTTATCATAAAAAATGAGAGTTGTCTGTTTCAGTTGAAACAGTGCTTTAATCAACCACTTTGAAATCAGGAAAATTGGATAATCTTTATTCTCCAAATAGTATAAATATTAAAAGCGTCACAGGAGTGTAACATTCACTAATAATTTACTTTGCTTCACTCTTGGTTTCCTAAAAACATTTTAAAACCTGTGAAATCAGTGAAATAATAAGATGCCTATAATCGATTTAGGCAAGTTATGGTAAGAAAAGGTCAATCTTCACAGCAGTCCTGTGAAGTAGGAGAGGGCTATTAACTTTATCCTAATCTGTGTCCAGAAGTTGGAAAGGTCTTGAGTTACCTAATGTCTTTCAGGTAACAATGGGATTTCGGGTTTGTGTGGTTATGAAGGTCTAGTGCTTATGATAGATAGGCTATAACTAAATAAAATAACTGGGAAGCTGGAAATCAATTCTGTTGAATATACATCTTTGGGTTTGGGGATATTCTATGCTGACTTGTGAGGTTAGACTTTTAAGTATTCTGCAAACCTTATTCTTCTGATTATAAAGGTCAATTATTGTAAATGTATTTTTCTTCTATCAAGTCTTCTAGTCAGAGGGTTGAAAAGTAATTATTGGTGCCTCTTTTGCTGTTTACTGCTTTGTTGAAGTAAAATACTTAACAAAAATTATAAAATCATATAATCACTGGTTCACTAAATCTAGGGATCTTTTCTAAAATATAACTGAGATACGAGTATAATGACTGACAGGTTTGTACTATCCCATATATGAAAAATACTATTAATGTTTGGTGATCTCTGATAAATCATAGGAGAAGTTTTTAATTATGCTATTTATGCATGTAGAATTATAGTTTAAGTGCACATGGATTATAGTGTTCTGTATAAATTATTAAAAATAAAACTTCACCACTGAAAATAGTCACTGCCAGTAGGCACTGGAGAAGATTGCAAAAGGAATTAAAGTGGAAGCTCTGCAAAAGCAATGTAGCGAAGCAGTTACCTTATTCTCTTCTGTAGACAGTAGGATGGAAACATGATCTACTTTTGTAGGAGTTAAATGAAAATAAGTTTAAATAAACGAGGCTCTTGTTGAAAAGAATATAACAAGTTCATGTATATTAGTCTATGAATATTTTATGATAATGTCTGTATCAATGGATTTATGAAAGGTAAATATGAAAATAGCATCATATTAGTACACAGGAAAGGCTGCTATAATTACATCATAAGTTAACAGATTTTTAAAAAGCAGATCACCCTTTCTTTGGTTTTGGAATGATCTTAAACATTTGAAGACATCTCTTTTTCCAGGAAGGGTAGAAAATAGTAATAAATAAAATCAAGGCTGGGGAATTACTACCAAGCTAAGCTCTGAAATCCAAAGCAAGAATTTAATATTTTCATTTTTCTGGCCCACTTTTGGCAGTTTAGAATAGCCTTAGAATGTCAGTGCTAACGTTTTCAAACTCTTGATTCATTTCAGATCCTGCTGAGGGCTCTTCAGCACTTTCTGTACTTTTTCATCAGGTAGAGTTGACTGCAAGGGCAACTGTGTATTGAGTAAGGGTTAGATCTGATGGGGAGACCTAGCAGTGTAGATTCGTATGATTATTCATCTTGTTCATGTTAAGGCTGGACTCTCCCCATTGTCCTTATTTAGCATAGGACAGTGGAGGTGTTAACAAGAATATAGAAAGAATAGTCTCTATAGCAATAAAGTTCAAAATTAAAGGAAAGGAGAGAAATATGGAAAAATGTAATGTGTTCTTAAGGAAAACTTTAGGGATAATCTAATAACCCCTTTACCAACTGAGTAATGTACAGCTAGCAATAACTCTTTGGCATGGCATGTAATGGACACTAAGATGTAAGTATCAGAAGTCTGAATACTCCCCATTTTGTAAGCATGACCCTTTGATCATCTGGATCAAATAAAATAATGTATGGGAAAGCATTTTGTGAACTGTGGAGCTGCCTACAAATAGCATTATTCTAATATAGCATTGGCTGTCAAGTGAGCTGACCATTATGGGAATGAGTGTCTGCCAGGGAGATTGTGGCATTAAACAATTTCATTAGAATAAATGAATAAGAATTGAGTATTTTTATGTACTAAAACTACAGCCTATTTACAGAAACTAGTATAAAAATGTTATCAGTTTGTTTTGAGGGGAGGAATCTCATTAATTTTTTTTACATTGAGTACAGTGAGAAAGGAAGTCCCAGTGTTAAACAACTCTGTGTCTTTATTATTAATGTAACTACGAGTCTTGCCTCTCATTTCATTGCACAGCCCAGCACCTGGGGTTGAGAAGTACACTGCACAGGGCTGAATCTTTTCTTCTGTTAGTCTTTATTTTCCCCAAGAGTTTATTCCAATGTCAGATTCAGTCATGTTCTGCTTGACCAATTTCTGACGCCTCCTTGCAAAATGAATAAATTTAAGCCTATTTGCTAAAAGTAAGTCATTTTTTGAAAAACAAAAGCAGTGTTATGACCATAGTACTCCCTCTAAGACAAAAAGCTTTGATAAGAGGGGGTTACATGAGCATTTGAGCATTTTGCTTTTGATGTGTAGACAAGAAGACTGCTGCATCTGACAGTTCCGTTCAGTAGTTAAGGAAAACAGACAGACTTGTTTTTATTGGTGGGTGGACTTCTTCACAAATCATTTTCAAGCGATCAGATGTTGATTAATTCAGTGGCCAGCACCCGCATTGGTATCCTTGCCACAGAGACATGCACTGTCAAATGAGGGGATCCAGGCTCTGTGGCTTTGCTCTGTGAAGAGTGTGACAGTGCATAAAGTATGAGTATAGACCCTCTGCATCACTCACTCCAGGTTGGTTGTTGTACTTCCAACTCTGTAAAAGAAAGCACACTATTATGCTTCAGACATAGGCCCATAGTGAGTTTAATAGTATCCCGTCACCATATAAAATGCAAGTGAGGAACATTCTAGAACTTTTTCTTCCCATTTAAGCTTTTTATATGGGATTTTGTATCTCCATTGAATGGCCTAATATGTAAATTACACCTACCACACCTTTACTCTTTATATCCAGTTTTCATGAGCTAAAACATTAATAAATTCCAGTGGAGAGTTTTATAGAGATTTAGAAGCCACCCTTGGGAACAAAATGTAGCTTGCCTTAGTTGTTATACAAGCAGGTGTATCATCAGTTTTAGAGGGAGTCTTTTAGAACTATAGTGTAAAAAAAACCCGAAATCAAAACAAACATCCATGCAGTCCTAGTTTATAAGTTAACCTTAAAAAGGCAAGGATCAACTTCCTTCCCACTTCAAAAACCAAACCAAATCAGAAAAAGAAAAAAAAAAGAAAAAGAAAATGACATCTTCTGGGGGATATATAGTTTGAAGAGGTTCTTTAAGGACCAGGACTTGAACATAAGATGTTTTTGCTCAAAAATGACTGTCTACTTCTTCAATTTTTATTTCTCAGGTAATGTGAAACCTCTATAGATATAACCATTGATATACTCATTACTCAAGCAAACATTCAGTCATTTAGCAGACGTTGTGTCTCCACATTGTATTTGAAATGCTGCCTTCTGGCCGAGTGCGATAGTTCACACCTATAATCCCAGCACTTCGGGAGGCTGAGGCGGGCGGATCAACTGAGTTCAGAGTTCAAGACCAGTCTGGCCAACATGGTGAACCCGATCTCTACTAAAACTATAAGAATTAGCCGGGCGTGGTGGTGTGCACCTGTAATCCCAGCTACCCAGGAGGCTGAGGCAAGAGAATCGCTGGAACCCAGTAGGCAGAGGCTGCAGCGAGCCGAGATTATGCCACTGCACTCCAGCCTGGGCAACAGAGCAAGACTCTGTCAAAAAAAAAGAGAAATGCTGTCTTCCAGGAAGTAGCCCTCTTCGTCTTGCCACAACCAGTGGACCTCCTCTTTTTCTTTTTTGCACCACCATTTTTGTCCTCCACTTTCCATTCCATCTTTTCAACTTTGATGGTACTCTCTAGTCTGGCAGAGGACTCCAGGTTTACTTTGCTCTTCATCTGTTTTCAGGAAGTCTTAGAAACTTAGGTTAGATTTTGAAGAAGCGTTAGTTGCAAGGTTGAGTGGAGAGAAGTGAGAGGCACTGTTTGTTCCTTTCATTGGTGGCAGAGCAGGAAATTCTGGTAGGTCAGCCCTGGCAGGCCAGTACAGCTGTGCTAACTCTCCCTGCCTCTGGTTCACAATCCGGTTCTTCCCAGATTGGAGGATATGTAGCATTAGAGCTAGGACGACTCTTAAAGACAATCTATTCCATCTTCCTCATTCCTGAGGTATAAAAACTAACCTGTACAGGGAATAAGGAGAATATCCTGCTGTATATTCATGGTCTAAGACTGTTTTTCACTATTCATGTTATCTTCTTTCATACATTTTTTTTAAAAACTGCAAGGAGACCGAGAGAGAGAGAGGGAGAGTGTGTGTATTGCATGAATAAGGACTAGAAAAATGCAGAAAATTCTTTATAATTAGAAGAGCAGCATACTGTTATTTTCAACTGTATTAAAAGCACTTGTTTCATAGTTATTTGCAATATAAGATTCTCATACCACACATACTCTGAATTCAGTAGGGATAGTTTATGTCTTGTCATCCAGGTTTATAATTTTAAAATTCCTTATTATTTTTTTTTTTTAAAGAGTTTCCATGAACAACAAACATCTTTTTACAAAATGAATGTGGAATGAACGTAACAATCTCTTGTCCCACATACCCTTCCAGGTTTTTCTGACCCCTTGTGAACATAGAGGCTCATTGAGTACACCCCCACCAACCTGATGGGCCCAGTTCCATCAGCCTGAGGCAGATTCTCACTCAGTGACCTGGGATAGAACACTGAAATCTATAGGAGGGCCTCAGCAGCATCTCTGGGTAGGCTGGAGCATCCCTTGAGGCATCATTGGGAATCCCCTCAAGACAAGGAAGTTCTAATTTCAGCCACTCACAGGAGGGCAGCTCTCCATCCTTCATTCCTGAATGTTCTTTGTGAAAAATCTGCAGTCTTCCATCTCTCTAAATGGCTCCATCTTCTGAATTTTTATTATAGTCCCCCTGACCTGGCCCTCTCACATGGCCCGATGTTCATCCTTCTTGATAAAAATGTGGAATCATCCAAAAAGATTGTCCAGTTCCCTTTTGCTAACCTCTCTCACCCTCCCTCCAGCCTATGTCAAACATTGATCAGTTTTCTGTTTATATAATTTTGGCTTTTCCAGAAAGTTGTGTAAATGGAATTATATATCTATAAGAGGCCTCTTGCCTCTTCACTTTGGGTAATGCATTTGAGATTCATCTAGACGTTGTGTGGTGAAAAAATGTCAGCCTGAATCAACTTCAGATAATTAGTTTCTGAGACTAAATAGAGGTGACTTAACAGAATTAGTTTTAAAAGAGAGGGATGGGGCAATGAAAGAACACCAGGGAGAAAAACCTAAAAATTATAAGTGTAGGTGATTATTTTGTGATTATTCCAGGGAGAAAGACTTAAAAATTATAAGTATAGATGATTTTATAGTAACTAATTAGATTACAGGGATTATAAATATATGCCTATAGGGGGAAAAAAAATCTCTTCTACTACTCCTAGTACTAAAAGTCACCTAAAATGCTGGATACAATACACCAAGCACGTGATTTCAGGTGCACAGCTGAACCAAGAAGAAAATAAGTAAAATCTCCAGAAAGGCCAAGAATGAAGAAAGACAGGAAACCAGAAGAATAATCAAATGCTGAAGTTGCAGCTGCCCTGAAGTTCTCTAAAATAGAAACATGAAACCACTTGGGGATCAGGAAACAAGGCCTTTGGCCTGAAAAAGGTAGGGAATAGGAATTGAAATTCTCCACATAGAGTGGGGACCCTCAAAGCACATTAATGGGCTTCAGTAATGTAATTCGGCCCCAGTAATGGACTCAGGAATAACTGCTTCCAACAAAGAAAGACCACAAGGACAATTGTTGGTGCCAGCCTTCACTGTGGATAGGGATGTAAAAGTCTGATATGAGAATTTCTACGTATTTAGGCTTAAATTTACACAGCTTGCATGCTCTTGGAAACCAACAGCAAGAACTTGGAGTACCCATGTATTGGGAGAGCCTCAGGCCTTTTGACAGAAGCGAAAGAAAATCCTTATGGAGAAACACATTCTCAATCCAGGCCTCTCAGGTTTCCCATAGATTAACATTAGACAACCATGGGCTCACAAACCAAAAATTATAAAGCATATGAGGAAAAAGTTATTGCAAGTGAGGATCAGTAGCAAAAGCAACAAAATTGAACTCTCCTGTCACCCAGCATTTTAGGTATTGGGAGTTATCAGACATACAACTGTATTTAAAATGTTGTAAAGAAATAAGATCATATAAAAAACTTAAGAGACTATCAAAACTGAATAGGCAAATTTGTCAAAGAATTGAAAAGACCTTATAAAATCAAAATGAACAGAGAAAATAGCATATTAGATGCAATTGATTAAATAATTCACTGAACTGAGCGATGGCTCTGAAGTAATTGCCCAGAATGGAAAACAGAGGGACAAACAGATGGAAAACATGAAAGAGTAAAGACATGGACAATTTAATGAGATCGCATTGCATCCAAATTACAAAATGAGGGAAGAGATAGAATTGGGGAAAGATAATATTTGAGGGGTAATGGCTGGGATTTTTTGTTGAATCGATGAAGAACATGAAACCTCAAATTCAGGAAACACAGTGAGTACCAAGCAGGTTAAATAAAAAGAAGACCTAACATTGCAATTGCAGAACTCTGAAGAGGAGGAGAAGAGCATTAAGAGGCAGAAACAACAGAAGCCTATGGAATAATGTCTTCAGAGGGTTAAGGGAAAATGCCTTGAGCCTGCATATCAATTATTAAATATATACCCAGCCAACCCATTATCCTGTATGAAAACAAAACAGAATTTACCACCAAATGATGCTCATTGAAATAACTGCTATCATTTATATTTCTGGCACAAAAAAAATAATCTGGGAGGGAATGTCTGAAACATGAGAAGAAAGGTGATTAAATAAATTAGTAAACATGGGTAAATAAAATAACAACTATAACAGTAATAATAATAATGTCTAATATGTGTCCTTAAAAAGCATAGAAAATAGAAATAAAATATTAGACAATAATATGATAGATGAGACTGTGTCATTAGAATTAAAGTATTCCAATATTTTTGTACACGAGAGTAAAAATAAAATTGAACTCTAAATTTTAAGTTAAATGGAGTTAAATATTAAAAACTTAAGGAGCCATCCACTTGGAGAACTGAGGGTGAAGATGTAAAGTATGGAAATTTATTTTTATATCCTCGATGGTAAAAGACACTAAGCCAACCTATACCAAGAGAGGTCACTGCTAGCTGCAGGTTGGGCAGTTCTGTAGTGTTCTTGGTCATGCATTTGCAAAGTTTCTGAGGGGCAGTGGAGATTATTATCAAGCATACAGCATGACTTCTGTGCAAACAGGTGAACTATAGAAAGTCATTACTATTCTACCAAGCAGCTCCATGACAGGGGTTAACTAGGACACAGAAGAATCAAATTAAAATCAGGAAAGCAGGAGGAGGAGCCAAGATGGTCAAATAGGAACAGCTCTGGTCTACAGCTCCCAGCATGAGCGACGCAGAAGACGGGTGATTTCTGCATTTCCATCTGAGGTACCGGGTTCATCTCACTAGGGAGTGCCAGACAGTGGGCGCAGGTCAGTGGGTGCGTGCACCGTGCGCGAGCTGAAGAAGGGCGAGGCATTGCCTCACTCGGGAAGCACAAGGGGTCAGGGAGTTCCCTTTCCTAGTCAAAGAAAGGGGTGACAGACGGCACCTGGAAAATCGGGTCACTCCCACCCAAATACTGCGCTTTTCTGATGGGCTTAAAAAACGGCGCACCAGGAGATTATATCCCGCACCTGGCTCAGAGGGTCCTATGCCCACGGAGTCTCACTGATTGCTAGCACAACAGTCTGAGATCAAACTGCAAGGCGGCAGCGAGGCTGGGGGAGGGGCGCCCGCCATTGCACAGGCTCGCTTAGGTAAACAAAGCAGCCTGGAAGCTTGAACTGGGTGGAGCCCACCACAGCTCAAGGAGGCCTGCCTGCCTCTGTAGGCTCCACCTCTGGGGGCAGGGCACAGACAAAAAGAGCAGTAACCTCTGCAGACTTAAATGTCCCTGTCTGACAGCTTTGAAGAGAGCAGTGGTTCTCCCAGCACGCAGCTGGAGATCTGAAAACGGGCAGACTGCCTCCTCAAGTGGGTCCCTGACCCCTGACCCCCGAGCAGCCTAACTGGGAGGCACCTCCCAGCAGGGGCAGACTGACACCTCACAGGAGCCAGCCGGGTACTCCAACAGACCTGCAGGTGAGGGTCCTGTCTGTTAGAAGGAAAACTAACAAACAGAAAGGACGTCCACACCAAAAACCCATCTGTACATCACCATCATCAAAGACCAAAAGTAGATAAAACCACAAAGATGGGGAAAAAACAGAGCAGAAAAACTGGAAACTCTAAAAAGCAGAATGCCTCTCCTCCTCCAAAGGAACACAGTTCCTCACCAGCAACGGAACAAAGCTGGATGGAGAATGACTTTGACGAGCTGAGAGAAGAAGGCTTCAGATGATCAAATTACTCCGAGCTACGGGAGGATATTCAAACCAAAGGCAAAGAAGTTGAAAACTTTGAAAAAAATTTAGAAGAATGTATAACTAGAATAACCAATACAGAGAAGTGCTTAAAGGAGCTGATGGAGCTGAAAACCAAGGCTCGAGAACTACATGAAGAATGCAGAAGCCTCAGGAGCCGATGCGATCAACTGGAAGAAAGGGTATCAGCGATGGAAAATGAAATGAATGAAATGAAGCGAGAAGGGAAGTTTAGAGAAAAAAGAATAAAAAGAAATGAGCAAAGCCTCCAAGAAATATGGGACTATGTGAAAAGATCAAATCTACGTCTGATTGGTGTACCTGAAAGTGACGGGGAGAATGGAACCAAGTTGGAAAACACTCTGCAGGATATTATCCAGGAGAACTTCCCCAATCTAGCAAGGCAGGCCAACATTCAGATTCAGGAAATACAGAGAACGCCACAAAGATACTCCTCGAGAAGAGCAACTCCAAGACACATAATTGTCAGATTTACCAAAGTTGAAATGAAGGAAAACTATCACAGTAAACTATCACAAGAACAAAAAACCAAACACCGCATATTCTCACTCATAGGTGGGAATTGAACAATGAGAACACATGGACACAGGAAGGGGAACATCACACTCTGGGGACTGTTGTGGGGTGTGGGGACGGGGGAGGGATAGCATTGGGAGATACACCTAATGCTAGATGACGAGTTAGTGGGTGCAGCACACCAGCATGGCACATGTATACATATGTAACTAACCTGCACATTGCACACATGTACCCTAAAACCTAAAGTATAATAATAATAAAGAAAGAAAGAAAGGAAGGAAGAAAATAAATAAATAAAATCAGGAAAGCATTTTACAAGAGTTCTGACCTAGATGGGTAAACCTAGGGGAACTTCCTTTCTGTTGCCTCATTACTGGATTAAAGAATTGGTCTTGCTTTTCAGGAGGTTCATTTCACGTCCTGTTACTCCCATCTTCATACTACAAAGCACTGAGGATTTCAAGTGTAGTATAAAGTGTGGTACATTGAAGTAGACTTCAGTTATTTTTACATTATTTTTTACATCATTTCTGTATGCTTTATTCAAAAAATGTTTTCATTTTTAAATAACCCTATTGAGTGCTTTTTAACTAACATAACTCAAATGAATAGGTCAGGTCATGTGAAGTCACACACAGGACATTCCAGTCAGTATGACCTTAAATGAATGTTAAAGGAACTTTAAAAGTATGGTCTTACCCAGTAGTGAGAATATGTGAAGCAACTTACAATACTGCTCTTGTGAGAAAGAAGGCATCCAGTTTCTGAATAATGGTACACTACCATTTATCCAAGCCTGTTGATGACTGGTTATGTTTTGTAAAATGAAGTTTCTTGGAGAGGCTAGTTGTTGTATTAAATATTACTGTCATCATGTTGCTGGTTTTGGGAGAGCTCTAGTGTTCAATGTCCAAGCATTAAAGTGGAATGAAATATGAAGATGCAGTAAAGTTCATAAGACAAAAGTGAAATGGAAATGTTAGAAGCAAGCAGTTTTTCTCTTTGAAGCAGTATTGTCTTACAATGCAGCTGCACTTCCTAGACACCAGCAGTCAGAGAAACAACTCTTGCAGTAAATAAAACCGGGCTACCTGATGCAATTGCTTTGGAAATGGAACTTTTAAGACAGGACCCAGTTTATCAAACATATTAGCCAACGTGTAAGCTTAGTGAATGATAAGTCTAATGAAGCTTCTGCAGGAGTATTGATGAGCATTTTTGCCAGGCCTCAAGAGCTTGACAGAATTGAAACCTCTGTATTTGGATTATGATCAGCTTGTTTGAACACTCAGCAAAAGATGCTTGTTTGTCCAGGCGCAGTGGCTCACGCCTGTAATCCCAGTACTTTAGGAGGCTGAAGCGGGCGGATCAGTTGAGGTCAGGAGTTCAAGACCAGCCTTGCCAACATGGTGAAACCCTGTCTCTACTAAAAATACAAAAATTAGCTAGGCATGGTGGCGCATGCCTGTACTCTCAACCACTCTCAGGCTGAGGCGTGAGAATCGCTTGAACCTGGGAGACAGAGGTTGCAGTGAGCCAAGGTCATACCACTGCACTCCAGCCTGGGCAACAGAGTGAGACTCTGTCTCAAAAAAGAAAAAAGAGAAGCTTGTTGTTCAACACTTAAACCATGTTTACCATTCGTTTGAGTTGACCTTTCCTGAAATCCTGCAGTATTGAGTTATGTGTTCTTGAAGTCTATTCACATTCTTGAATCTTATCAATATATAAGGAATATAGAGATATTGGGTGCCAAAATACCCAGCATAATACTTGTATGTTTTTAATGTCCTACAGAATTAAAAACCTAAGAACTGTGAACAGTCTACGCCTTCTGTGATTTATTCCTTCAGTCATTTCAAACATTAATAGTGGTGCCTGTATGGCTATTTGCCTGCTACTATATGTTTATAACTGCCATATTTAAAACAGTGTACGTCAGATTTGTGTACCCATTGATTTTGTTGGCTCTCATCCAAGTTTAATGATGATTTCTTAATGTCTTTTTATAAATCTCATTTTGTGCTATTATGAAAACCTCCATTTTGAAAATCACAAACCTCTGGTTGAAAAGTTCATGCAAAGTCCACATTGCACAGAAGCACATATTTTTAATGTCTGTCTCCAGACCAAAAAAGTCTTAAAGTTAATTTAATATCTGCATTTGAGGTGCAACTTAAAAGAGAAGATCTGAAGGAAGAGTGGGAGAGCTATTAAGTAGTTTTAGCAAAATGTGTTTGTGTTGTTTAGGACATATGCTCTTTAGTAAATATTTTTTAAGGTAGACATGCCTTATGATTGTAGCTGAAATAATTGTTAATAATAAAATTTTTGAAAATCTTGTAATTTTTTTCCATATCTATTGGAAGTTGTTTACCAGCTGTTATTGTTTGAAATGTGATTGTTGTCTATCTCTTCCCAACCTCTCTTGCAAAAAGAGAAGTTAACTTCTGGTAGTGAATTGAGCAGAAATGTAATATTTTTTTAAGCCTGTTGCTCTGTGTAACTTAATATTTGCATACTTAATTGTTTTATTATACAGTCAATGAAATGGTAATGTATATTGATGTCCGTTCAACCATATACTGTCTGGATTGTGTGTTTCCAGTTTTGTGGGAGAAATAATTTGTCAGCGTTCACCAGCTTCCAAAAACTTGTGAAAGCTTAAACACCTAAATTGATGATGAATGCAAAAAAGAAGAAGAAAAATTAAGAGGAATTACTAATTACATGGAAATAGAATTCATAACTTCTAGAAGTTATACTTCTAAAATAGTTCTATCTAAAATAAACTCAATCCAAAAGAAGACAGGTAAAGAGAAAAAAGGTAAAGGAGGACAAAATAGGCTGCAAAATTAATCTGGTAGCAGTAATTCCAAATATATCAATAAGCACAAAATGTAAATGGACTAAACTTTCTCCTTGAGAGACGAGGATTATTTAATTGGATAAAAATTAAACTTAGCTGAATAATATTTATGAAAGAGACACCCTAATATTACATGTATGAAACATTAAAAATAAGCAGGTAACAAAAAGTATGGCAGGCAAATACTAAACAAAAGAAGCTGAGGTCATTCTGTTGTATTAATGTGAGAATAAAATGAACTTTCGCCTAGAAAGCTTTATGAAAGATAAAGAGTGTCATGACATAAGGATTAAAGACTGAATTTACCAAGAAGAGATAATAGTGCTAGACTGCTATGCATTTAATTACCCAGCCTTATAATATAAAACAAAAATTGATGGAATTCCAAGGGAAGATTTAAAAAAATATGCCATCACAATGGGAGATTGAGAACCACCACCACCATTCTAACAATCTGATAATGTACACGTATGACTTCAGATAAAACTTCCAATTAAGATATCATACATGGATTCCTGAAAGTAGCATGTCTTAACAACTTAGGTAGACTGAAAAAAGAGGTTCTAGTGATGACAAAGGCTCTGATGTTGAAAATGCATGTGGAGACTTAAAGTGAAATTTCTAAACTAAAATTTTAAATAACAATTAAATATGTATTAACTAAATATCACAAATGAAAATTTGATTATTGGCATATTAAAGTATAGTCAATTTAGGGGGGAATGGGACTATCTTATATTGATGAATTCCTTATATGAGGCATATACTATATTTAAATATAGTCAACAATGTACTGCAGAAACAGAGATACAACTATAAGTGTTTATAATTCTTCAAGATAATGAAACCATGCTTCACATGTGATTCATGGCTTTTTGGAACTGGAGGGACTGCAGACATAATGTGGTTCATCACTATTTTTCAATAGATGAGAAAACCAAGGTCAAAAATAGTATGTCTTGCTTTGTATTTCATGTGTTTTATACTCTTGACTTCTGAGTTAAGTACTTGTACACCAAGTATCGCAATCACCTCTCTCTTCTTGTATTTACATGCAGTGTAACAACATACAGTTTGGGCGATTAATAATATTCCCTTTTTCTTTTAATAATAGGTATTTGTCTGAATTTAGGAAAATGATAACAGTATTAAGCCTGAAACTCAGATCTAGTCCTATTCTGGTTGTTCTATTTTATCAAAACTATATAAAATTGATATGAACATACTGTTCACCATAATTAACTATGAACTGTACATTCAATATAACTTTTAACCATGAAGCCTATCTCAAACTTTGCAACTGATTTTTTAAAAATATGAATGAAAAGTTGTACTAGTGATAAAGTCTTGGGAGGAGGAAGGAATAATATGAATGGCCCTGTGCCCACTTGTAGGGGGAAAACTGTGAAGAATTTTGAGAATGCTTTCTTTCCCTGTGGACAAATTTCTCTCTTCCAGGGAGAGACAGTTAAAACCAATCCATTGATCCATTTTTTTTTGTGAACAGCCATTGCAGCAGCCACACATTGAACCCATTTGTGAGGCCTTCACATACGAAGATTTAGAGAGAAAGTCTCTTAGTTTGGATCTTTGTGGTAATATTTTTCTTTGCTTTTCCCCTTTTTCTTTCTCTACCCAAATCCATTACCTCATCTTCTCTTCCTACCCCCATCCCCAACAATTTGAAATAAATACTAAAGAATTGGTTGAGGAGGGGAAGGAGGAGATTGTTGGTCATTGAGGAAATGTGTTTGTTGGCTAATTGTGTCTTAAGTAGCTTCAAGGATTTTTAAAGAAATACCTACTGGAAGGTGCAGCTCTCCCTCACCCACTTCTGGCTGCCTCTGAGAGTCACTGTACATATTGCACCGGGTTTCAGAAACTGGAGAATCCATTGGGAAATGCCTTTAAAATAACCTGTGAGAGAAAGAGAGCATGGCATATGCAAACCACTTTAGAGTCAAGGAGTTCTGGATGGATTTGAATCTCCTCTCAACCTGCTACCCAAGTGATCCACTGCCATCTCTGACTCCTACTTGGCTTCCATCACTACAAAATAGCAATTGTTACCTTCTCAGACTATAATAAATACGAGTGTTAAAAGTGCCTAGGAAAGTGCCTGACGCATGTTCAACTATCCAGAAATGGTAGCCATTATTAGGAATACTTTTATTATCGTTATTATATTAATTATCCAGGTTGATTGCTCTGAGTAGAGAAATAGAGGTTCCATGAAAAGCAAGGCTGGGCTGGACTGAGAAGTGCTGCTACCCATTTGAAAGCTTATACCACATGAAAGACTTTATTGTTATGTTTTTTTCTGTAATCTTGAGACACATATTTTCTATCTACTGTTGTTTTAAAGGTCATCTTGAATTGATTCAGCTCCGTATCATCTAAGCACATCCCCTTTGCTAACCTGTATATTAATATTATGATAGTTGATATTTGACAGGGCAGTGTTTCAATAATGTTAATTTATATTCAGTGCAATAAAATGTAAATTCTTAGAGGAAAAGAAACTTTAGTAACTGGAGAGTTTAATAGCAGTTTTAATTCTTTAGGTATTTGTTATTAATTTTCTATAAATATATCCAGATGTGGGTGTAGTACATAGATTCTATTAACAAATTCTAATAATTATTTGATACGTTGTCTTCTGAAATTTTCTACCTCTGGACCTAGTTTTATCTTTTCTGAAAGTATCAACCCTTTGCCTATAGTAGAAATATTTTAAATCAATTATACTGTTATACCTAGAGTAAAAGTAAGTTTGAAGTAACAAATACTCTAAGAACCAACATGCATTTTGCTTCTGTTTATTTTCAGCAGGTAATTTGTTTTTCTAGCCAGGAATAAATTGAAATCCAGAAAAATTAGGTAAGCTTTATGTCTTATTTAGTGGATTTTCTTGTTTGGTCTGACCTCTCTTTTTTGCTCATGTTTTTAGGCTCGGCTATGTGAACCATGCAGAGGACCTGGCCTCCAAGCTCCTACAATGTTCCCCAAAGAACAGACTGTCTGCACAGGCTGCCTTGAGCCACGAGTATTTTAGTGACCTGCCCCCACGGCTATGGGAACTCACCGATAGTGAGTATGACAAATTCACAATATCCAGTCCAAGCAGAGACATCATTTTATTTTAGCATCTGTATGTAACATGTATACAGAGATTCACATATTTGTGTGTCCACAAACATAAAACAATGTATGTATGTGCATTACAGGTGTGTGTGTGTGTGTGTGTGTGTGTATGTGTGTGTGTATGTGTGTGTAGAGAGAGAGAGAGAGAACAGGGGAAGGGAGGCCATGTGTATACATATTTGGTGGAATCCTGCCATTCATTTGCTAGCTTACCAGACACAGGAAGAAAATGGATTCCTTTTTTGCTATCTCTGCTCTGCAGTCTGCAGCTGTGCATCTTTGTATTTGATTATGTGTGTGTCCAAAAAAATGATCTGAACAGTCATAAAGGAAAAGGAAAATATGATTTACATATTTAGTGCTTTATGCATGCAGTACTTTTTAACTAGCTGCAGTACACAGAGGAGACGATGATTCATTTCTGTTTGATTCTCAGAGACCATCTTGGTTGTAACAATAACCTTAAAAAGGGCTGCTATGCAGTGAGCTGAGAAACAGAGTTGGCAATTGGCTAATGCACTGAATTGACATGTACAGACTGAAGACATGTAATTCATTTTAACTGCAAATGCTCTTGGTATTTGTACAGACAGCTCTTCTCTGAATCTTTTAAAACAAAACACATTCCTGGGTGGGTTTTGTTTTGTTTTTATAAAAGTCTTCATATTTATACAGCCTTTTGAAATTACATTTTAAATATTTGGTGGAGGATTTATGGCTGGGAGGATCTCAGATTTCTTCCAAAGTGTGAAACAGAATTCTTGTAAAATTTTGTAAAAACTATTGCCATCAGAATATTTTTGTTCAATGGTGATATGTTCTTTCCAAAGAAGAATTAGAGATATTTCTTCTATACTCTTTTCTGATTGCCTTAAAAATGAACATACTGCATACATACATTAATATTTATAGTGTGTTTATTAATCCTTGGTATACATCGCTTACAGTAGACCTATGATTATTTCTTCATTCTCTTGGATTTTAGACTTCTTTCACCCATCGTAATATTGGATTCTCCTTGATGGCAATAACCCTTTATTTTGGAACTAAGTTCTAAGTACAACTCCTCTTGGGTATTTCTATCCTAAATCTTTTTTTTGATATCCCACATTTATTTCTCATTACTTTTTTTTAACCCTAAAGTGATTATAGATATATTAATCTACTACTCCCCTTAATGCTTAGCAAATCCTCCTTAACATTTCACGTATTTCCAGCCCATATTTACTCAACACTCTGCCCTTTCTAAAGTCTACTCACTGACTATTACAACAGCTATCCTCAATTTTTTTTTTAATTAAAAATTAAATCCCTATGGGAAAATAATTTTTCTATACTGAAAACAGAAATGATGTAAATAGGCTCACTAGTTTACAGCGCATCACACTCAAACATATGGTTTGTTTTCCCATTTAGTGTAACTTGTAACTTGATATCACTCCTCCTTGGTGACATCTCAATCCCATCTGACTTGATGATTGAGTTTAAGCCAGGATTTTGATGGTCTATGAATTCTGAATTCTGTAGTAGTACTTTTTTGTTAATATGGACTTATTACCCACTTGCCACTTAGTTTATCAGCCAGTGGTTAAATCCATTTCTATCAGTGAGTAAATGCCTACACATTATCACTCGGCAGCAGACTGCCAAGGGAGACAGCCTTGTCCCCGTCATTAACAAGCACAAAGTATGCAGAACACCAGAGGGGAATTAAAACCACAAAAAATACCTCAGGGTGGTATTTTTAATATGAGAATTTAATTTGTAATTTCACAGATTAAGAATTTTGGCTGCATTAATCCCTTTATCAGCTCACAGCAGGCTATTTGCAGAAGCATAACCATAAGGCGATATTCATTGGCAGAAACACGTCTTTGCATAACGTTAAACATCAGGAGCAGTGAAACCTTTTGAAGGGGGGAGAATAAAGATGAAAAATCATTATATTTTTAAACCAAGATTCTACTAAATGCCTCCGGTAACAGTTTTGAGTTACAGAAATGCTATTTCTGTGTCTAGAAGATAGTCATTATGAGGCATAAATCCAGTTGCAAGAAAGGACAATCCTAGTATTAAATACTATAGTCATTTCCATTTAGAACAATGTGGCAACGTGGCTGAACTTGTAAACATGTTTACAAAACCAAGAATTCCCAGACTTTGGAGACTTTGGGAATTAGTTTCTTTAAGTGAAATGACTGGTTTGGGTGACTTATTGTCTAGGTTAGTATTCTGCAGACTTTATTTAGAAGTTTTTTAAATTTTTATAATTAAATTTCATATTAGCATAGAGTCTTGTAAAAGTTCACCATCTGGCAAAGGCAGCAATGGTGGTGGCAGCAGTAGCAGCAGCACCTGTAATACTCTTTTTTTTTTTTTTCCAGGCCTTTTCATTTATTAGTCATTTTACCTTTTAGACAATTTTATGTAATTATTTTTCACGTGGCAAATTTCATTGTACACTACACAGCACCTGTAATACTCTTAACGGGCTTCTTTTTTAAGGAGATTTGGAAGGAGATCCACCTGGAAATAAGTGTTACAGAACCAATAAATGGATTGTCTTGGCAACCAAGCTGTAGTTTAGGAACCTCTCTGTCTTAGTTTGGTCACACTGCAATAACAAAGTACCATAGATTGGATGGCTTAAACAGCAGACATTTATTTCTGTTGGGGATGGGAGGTCCAAGATAAAGGTGCCAGCAGATTCGGTTCCTGGTAAGGTCTTTCTTCTCAGTTTGTGAAGGGCACCTTGCTGTGTCTTCACAGGGTGGAGAGAGCAATCTCTTCCTCTTCTCACAAAGCCATTAATCTCAACATGAGGGCCCCACCCTTATGACTTCATCTAACCCTAATTACCCTGCTAAGGCCCCATCTGCAAATGCCATCACATTAGGGGTTAGGGCTTCAACAGATGAATTTGAGGATGGACACAATTCAATCCATAGCACTCTCATTCTTAAAGATGGCTCATAGCACTTTCTAAAGAATTTCCACAAGAGTAAAACACTTACGCAAGCAGGAAGCAAAGTCAGGTTAAAAGGAGAAGATGGGAACAAAAATAAGTTACAAGTAGACTTGAGCCTTCTTGGCCTAGTGTAATATGTCAGACCCCATGAGAAGGGCATCAAGTGTGGTTGGAGCCTGAGTAACACAGAGCCCTGCAGTCATTTCATAGATCCGTATAAAAATGAAATTATGGGCTTATGTCAGACACTTGCTTTGGAAGAATACATAATAATGTAATATCTTTCTTTAGTATACTATTCCTTAAAACCTCATCAGGTTACATAGTACCAAAATTTAGAGGTAATGTATCAGTTGGCACTGAAGCAGGCATTATAAAAGCAGAAAGCAAGAATAATGGTACAGTTATCTGGGGATCTGGCTGTTAAAGCCGGGTAATTCTGGTGGCACCCTGTCATTCTCCCTCTGTCCTGAAACCCCAACAGCTTTGTCCCACTTCTTCTCAAAGATTTAATTGCAGGGAAGTAAATGGAGGGCCGATTTAGAAGAAATTCATTACTTTTTCCAAATACACCACAGGGCATTCTCCTGCATATACTATCAAGTTACATAAATAATTGAAGCTGAACTACCCTTGTCAAAGTAAATGAACAAAATACACTTCATAGCACAGAGTCCTTGATTTTATTACACTCATTTGCTAATTCACAAAACTCAAATTCAGTGAAAGCAGGCCAACAAATCGGTACAGTGTGAAGAGCACTGAACTGGGAATCAGACCACCTGGATTGCAGCTTCAGCTCCACTGTTAACTAGCCAGGGAACTTTGGACAAGTGCCTTAGTCTCTCTGGGCTTCCCATTTCTCACTTAAGGAGCAAGTGAGGTGGACACAGTAGTCTCCAGGGACCTTTCTAGCTCTAGAGTTTGTCGATTTTCCCACATATTCCTGTATATGTTCTGTATATCGTCCTAGAACAGCATAATGCTCTTAATGTAGCTCTATGCCATCGGTTTAAAAATAAAACAGGTGCACCCATTTCAGATTTGAGATTTGCTGCCTTCAGTTCCTAGACTTTCATGCTGTCTTGAATCCTTTCCAACCAGACTTTTGTGTCCACAACGCCTGGCTTTCGAAGTCTCTATCCATTGGTCTTTTCCCAGCCTATCGAAGATTCAACACAATTGACAACCATCTCCTCCTACTAATACTTCTTTCGCTTGGTTTCCAGGACAGTATTCTCTCATTGTTTTCCTTTAGTTTAGAAAACTAAAGTCTCCTCTTCACACTCCTTTGCTGATTTCTCCTCATCTGCCAGACCTTTCACATTAGAGTGTCCTGGGGCTGAATCCTCAGATCTATCTGCATGGACTCCCTGGAACCTAGATGATCTCATCCCATCTCATGATTTAAGTATCACCTATACACTGACAGTTTTCAAATATCCATCTCCAGTCCTGTCTTCCCTGACTCAACTCGCATATCCAACTGACACTCAACATTTCCATTTGACCATCTAGTAGGCCCCTCACACTTAATCTTACCAACACTGAACTCATCTTTCCCCTCAAACTTGCGCCTTCTCTGGTCTTACCCTTGTCAATAAATAGCAGCATCATTCTTCCAGTTGATGGAAGCTATCCCTAACTCATCCTTTTTTGGTTCCACTCCACATTCAGTTCTTCCACAGACCCTGTTGTTGCTACCTTCACAGTATATCCAGGATCATGCACGCCACTCCTCACTTCACTGCTATCACCCTGCCCTCAGTCACTCACTATGTTTCACCCACATTTTTACAGTTGTCTCCTACCTGGTTTGCCTCCTTCTCTTCTTGCCTCCTTAAAATCAGCTCTGTTTCCTCCTCTTATATTTTGTGCTTGCTCTCCCTCTAGACACATGCATGGTTTGCCCTCTTACCTCATTTGATTCTCTCCACCAATGTCCCTTCTCAGGAGAGACTTCACTGACCTCCTTCCACCCTAAAACTTCCAGTTTCTCTTCTCTGCTTTATTTTTCTTCATAACATTTACCACTATTTAATATATTATATCTGTTTGGTTGCTTATTGCCTGTCTCCCCCAACTGGACTCTATAACAACAGGGATTTCCTTTCATTCTGATTTATTTAGTACAGGATTCTGAAATTCCCAGAACAGTGTGAGGCTCAATAAATATTTTTCCAATGAATGAAAGAATGGCACAAAGGAAGGGCAAAATATGTTGTTTCCCAATCTAAGTTCATTGTTCTAGATCAGAGAAATGTGGGAGATAGTCTGAGCTGTGGTTCTGAGGGAAAGACAGACCGTCCTGTCATATGTTTGCAAATGTGTGTGTGCCTGCGACCACCTGGCATTTCAAAGATCAAAACATACTATGATGTTCAGTGTGCTGGGCATCCAAACTTGCATCTCAGTCTCCATTTTTTTTAAAAAAACAGATGATTATAAATGTCTGTAACTCTATAAATGAAAACTTCATATCCTGTCCACAGTGTCTTCTATTTTTACTGTCCCAAATGTGAGATTGCAACCAGAAGCTGGAGAAAGCATGCGGGCCTTTGGGAAAAACAATAGTTATGGCAAAAGTCTATCAAACAGCAAGCACTGACAAGCAGCACATTCTCAAGAGCACACAGGTAAGATGACCAGCTTTACCTGGAAAGTAATATTTAATGGATATTGAACAGATTCTTTAAGTGAAATATTTCAGACTCGTTTTTTCACCAGCTATCCTATGAGTCTCTTGTGTGCATTATGGCATTCATCAGACCTTCTATTGAGATAGAATGCACTCAGTTATTTCCAAATTTTCAGGCACCTACTAGATTCTAACTAAAATTATACTTTATCTTATGCTTTTATTTATGTAGTCATAGGCAAACCATTTTAGTTATAAGCAAGTCATTTTTAACTACTCACATTCCTCATGGAGATTAGAAAAAGGTTCACTTTGGGCTATATCTAAGCCACAGACCTACTTTGTTTTGCCCATGCAATTTTTCTAATTAGTTGTTCTTATTTTAAAATGGGGAGATTATACACAAAAGTCTAGATTTCTGATTTTCCTTGAAAAACAAGCAACTCTAGCAATATTGCCTTCACATTCCTACCAGAAGTGTTTGCGTGTAACTGAATCATTGCTGCCTCCTTTGGAGGGCATGTAGACTCCCCAGTTTAGTTTAGCTCCCATCTGGGCCACTTCACCTATTTCTGATTCCTGTCTGGCTCCTGGTACGGACCTTATCATGATGAAGCTTTTCTCTTTTACTATCAAATTCTTTGTCCTCTACTATTCTGCAGATAGGAAGCATAATCTAAACTTGGCAACCTCTAGCCATGTCAGCCTGGCCCAGTCATCACATCACGTGTGCTACGTAGTGACCAGCCTGGGATGGCAACTTCTGAAAAGGCCATCTTCCTTGATTGCCAGATGGAAATGCCTAGTATTTTTGGAAAATTTTTAGTATATGTATATATATAATTTATATACATATACATACTTAATGTAACACAAGTCTCTGAAACAAATAGAGAACAAATGTTACTGTGGAGAAGGCTTTTTATGTGCTGATATGTAGAGAAAAGTATGTATTTGTTATGATATTCAGTAATTAAGTGTTCAGGCCAGGCATGGTGGCACATATCTGTAATCCCAGCACTTTGGGAGGCCGAGGCAGGCAGATTGCTTGAGCTCAGGAGTTCGAGAGCAGCCTGGACAACATGGTAAAAGCCTCTCTCTACAAAAAATACAAAAATTACCTGGGCATGGTGGTGGCATGTGCCTATAGTCCCAGCTATTTGGGAGGCTGAGGTGGGAGGATGGCTTGAGCCTGGGAGGCTGAGGTTGCAGTGAGCTGAGATTGCACCACTGCACTCCAGCCTGAGTGACAGAGCCAGACCCTGTCTCAAAGAGTAAATAAATAAAATAAAAAGTGTTCAAGTAACTCAAAGGATATATGCAGCATTGCAGTAGTTCCTCTTCCTTCCTCCCTCTCTTAGTTTGAAATATGTTAACAGGCTAAATTGATAGAATGGTAAAAAGAGCAAATTTTAAACTGTACACATTGTCTTGTGGGTAATCTGCCAGTATCTTGAGCTACTTCTGGACTTAGCTTTTGAATACCCTCAACATAGGGGTCAATTTTGGCCTATCAGGGGCATGGTGGCAATTTATGAATGATTTGGAGATAAAAGATCTCCAGATAAAGTATGATGTATAAATCACAGTCAGAAGATGTTACTGTTAAACTTGCCACTCCATAGGTAAGTCTTCATTCTTCATGTTATTTCTCCATGTTGAATAAAAAACACAACTCTCGGTTGCATTTGTACTCCACTCTGAATTTCAATCGGTCAGACAAAGAATGGGGCTAGGTTTTTGACAAGCTACCTCCTGGTTTTGAGAATGGTTTTGATTCATGAGGGTTACAGCATATGCTTTTTCAAAGTATTTAACCTGCATTATCATAATGAGGGCCCTGGCTTTATAAATCCCTTCGCCAATTCCGTGGAACAAAACAAAAAGTGGACTTTATTTGTGCTGCTGCCTCATACACACATGCACACAAGCAAGCCTGAATTTCAATTGCAAGGCTGTGTTCCTTCTTCTTGGCTCTTTTGAGATCCCCTGACCTGAGCCCAGCCAGTCAAAGCTGCTAGAACGTGTTTCAGCTCAGCTCCTCCTTGGGAAATCAAATCAAGCTCACAGGACAGAAGCATTGCTCAGAAAGTCTCAAAGGTTGCTAATTGAAAAGAGATTTTTTTTAAAAGGTGCTCAGAACTACAGTCATCAGTATATAAAAGCCTTTACAAAAATGTAAAAATGTATTTTCTTCACATATAATTTTTAAACTAGATGTCAGGTTATAACACAGTGGAAGCTTTTCCTCTAGAATTATTTGATAGCAATACAAAGATTTTTTCTATGAGTTTTGCCTTTTTCGCATCAACTTGTGAAGCTTTTTTTTTTGAGACGGAGTTTCACTCTTTTGCCCAGGCTAGAGTGAGGTG
The DNA here is from genome assembly GCF_028885655.2 of Pongo abelii. NCBI lineage: Eukaryota > Metazoa > Chordata > Mammalia > Primates > Hominidae > Pongo > Pongo abelii. Next base: position 85,218,284 of record NC_071991.2, on the reverse strand, counting down.
GTTTACTGCAACCTCTGCCCCCACCTGGGTTCAAGCAATTCTCCTGCCTCAGCCTCCCGAGTAGCTGGGATTACAGGCACATACCACCACGCCTGGCTAGTTTTTGTATTTTTAGTAGAGACGGGGTTTTGCCATGTTGGCAAGGCTGGTCTCGAACTCCTGACCTCAGTTGATCCACCCACCTTGGCCTCCCAAAGTGCTAGGATTACAGGCATGAGTCACTGCACCTGGACCAATAAAGCTTTAATATTATTGTTGGCGTAGTTTTCTTCCAATCCAAGTGCCTCAGCCTGATGCAACATAATGCTGAGGAAACAACTCAGTTTCTCAGAAAAGCTGCAGGGAAGATGGATTCTAAGAGTTTTCTGTCAGTCAGCAGAAAAAGAAATTATTTTAATGTCTCACCTTTGTGGAGTTTTTAAATAAATGGAACCATCTTCGAGATCAAATAATATAGCCTATTTATTGGCCTATTATATCTTGTGGAATGGCCTTACTCTGACCAATACTGAATATCATATAGACATTATAGAGCAAAATGTCTACATAGATAAGGTATCCTTAGAGAAAAATCTGTGATTTCTTAGACTTTGATTTTGCTGTTGCTGTTGAATTCATTGACTGTTTAGAGAAGGCTTTGGCATCTTAAATTTCCTCAAATGTCTCAATTCTTTGTAATGCCTAGAGAGATTGGGAAGGAGAGGGAGGCCAAGGGGGTTGGGGGGGCTGAAGGGGACTAAGACTGTGGGCCGGCATTTTAACCACCTCTCTTTGGGGAGTTACAAGGAGGTAAGTGTGGAAAATGCATTATATTACTTCTGTCTTTGAAATGATAGAGGACAGAGTAGACAAGAATGTTTCAAGTCCTAATTTTTCTTCCAAACTTCAATGCCAAATTATTTCTTTCCTTGCATACCAAGGTCACTTCAATTATTTAGTTAATAATGCCAGATTTGCGTAAATTGGTCTTAGTGGAAAATCTAATGAGATGCATTTGGCTTTGCAGCAGAAAGCAATTTTGGTTTCAGAGTCTTGTAACCAAATTAAATAAGAAGAAAACCATAAACACCTAAGTTAAAAATGGGGTAGGTGCCACTGGATTATCAAAATACTGTGCTTCTTACATTTTGTTATCCGCTAAAGATATTAGTAAAGATTTCTTAGATTCTTCTAACTCATTTTATCAGCACTGATGGGTAAGACCCTTCTAAAGTCTGAGAGAGCCTTAAATATACATAGAAATTTTCCCCAAGGAAAAGACTGGAAGCTGCATTGAATACCACATCCATTAGTGACTTATTTTTGCCTACAGTGATACCAAACACATCCCTCTGGTGAGCTTAATTTTCCACTTACTCTAAACTGGCATAGAAAGTGTGTGGTCACTCTACTTCTCCTTTAGCTAAATATAAGGGATAAGAAAGGTCTCTACTCTTTTAGATATGTTTTGTAATTTTTCTGAAATAGTATGTGCTCATTATGGAATATCTCTTTTCAATGAATCAGTTGGTTCACAGACCCCATTCCTAATAAATTTACAAATATTTGTCTAGTGCATGAAAGAATTTTATTTGGTTCAATTGCAAGAAGTTAACTGCATGCATATTTTGATGACCCTCTCCTTACCTTTTAGCCTCTTATTTCTGCAAATCCACATTATGTAGGAATTACATGATAATGAAAAAAAAATGTGTCGGACTCTCTACTTGGTCATTAAGCAGTAATTTCCTATAAGTAGGCTGTTAGGTAAGCAGAGTAGAATGCTCAAGGAAATTTAATTAAATGAGATAAAGATTTTTTTAGAAACCTGCTTTTAGACAGAACACAATGCACTGGTGCTTAAGACTGTGGCAGCACTGTCTGAATGTTAGTAGAATGGTGGTTCTTACTCGGTAGGCCACCTAGAGCTGTTTGCCATCTCAACCGCCATCTCAACTCTGGAAACTGCTCCTAAAGAACAGCCACCTATTGCTCTCCTCCATGCTGTGACATTATGGCGGCTCACTTTTTCTGTCTTTGCATCAACTAACACAGCTTTCATGTTCTCTTCACTTCAGGGCTTCTGCTGACTTGTTTCTGCTTATTCATGGATCCTGCTTATTATCATTTCTCTTTGTCCCTCTACTTCTGGGGCAGTCTATTGCTGACCTCTTTTTGCCTCAGATTCAAACCCTCCCAGAGAGTGGCTCTGATTGATGTAGCCATCACCATGAAGTAGAGAGCGAAGCTGTTGTGTCAGTCACCCCCGTAGAAACTGCTGACTGACTGTAGGCTGCCTTGAGGTCAGGCTCTGAGCCCTGATCCAGTCAGCTGGGCCCAGAACTGGGTGGCCAACCTGTTTTTAAGGAAGCATTTGGAAGAGGCCGCTGGGCTTAGCCCTTCAGAAACTTGGAGAAGCTTTTGGAAAGCAAGCAGTATAGCTGGAAAGTGCCTTGCCTGGTCTGTATACTACCGAGTGAAAAATCAGGCAAGTACGGAGACAAACTCCAGTTCTGATGGTGTGATATCTTCATTGTGTGATATTTTTGACTATTGACTAAAGGTCCTTTTAAGGTGTGTTGCATTTTCTCAACTATAGACACAAACGGAGATAATATCCATCAGCACTTTTCAATATATAAGAAACACAAGTGTTAGATCTAGGTTTCTTTCAGTACTAGGAAGATTTCTGGGGTTTTTCCTGCAAAAACTGCCATTTTCTGCCATTTAATTTTTTTCCTATTAAACATCTGCAGTTTTATTATTTCTGTTACCTCATGTAATTGACAACAATTGTTGAAATGACACTCAGAGGGGAAACACACCTTAGCGTTCTTTGCAGGTTTCATCTGGAAGATTCCCTAGTTGTTACCATTACCCCCACATGACTGCCAATTAAAAAATACATCTTATTTGGGAAATTGACAGCACTTTGAACCTCAAATGCATGATGCATATTATGAATATCCAAATGAGAAGAGGCTGGAATGCTATTAGTTTCCCCACCTCACCTCACCTCCACCCCACCTTACCTTAGCCTCCTCTCCACCCTGGGGAGTCTGTTCTGTCCTTTAAACGCTAATGCAAGTTTGTTTCTCCTCCTTGTCCCTTCTCTGCCTCTCCAGCCCTTCTTTTCTTTGGGTCAACTCTGATCTGTACTCTGCACCACTACCACCCTAACCCCATGCAAGTGTAGGCAGAGGACTCACAGGCTCTCACCACCTACTGGGATTGTCACAAAGCAGAATGAAAATAAAGTTGTATCATGCTTCCTTCAGAATGCATTCTTAAAGCATTTGTGTTTTGTTTTATTTTGTTATTTGTTTTTTTTTTAAGAGACAGGGTCTCACTCTGTTGCTCAGACTGAACTTCCTGTGTTCAGGCTATCCTCCCACCTCAGCTTCCTGAGTAGCTAGGACTACAGGTGCGCACCACCACACCTGGATCATTTTTAAATTTTTTGTAAAAATGGAGTCTCGCTGTGTTGTCTCGGCTGGTCTCAAACTCCTGGCCTTAAGCGATCATCCTGCTTGGGCCTCACAAAGTGTTGGGATTACAGGCATGAGCAACTATGCCCAGCCTTCAAGCATTTTTTTTATATTGACATAATTTCATGTCTACAGAAAAGATGCAAGAATAGCACAAGAATTCCTGATACCCTTCACTCACTCTCCCCAAAGTGTTAACATTATACTACATTAGCTACATTTGCTTTATCATATTAATTCTCTCTGCCATCACATACAAATTTGTGCACACATACATTGTTTCACTAAACCATGTATGTTACTCAAATGAAGCTCCATTATCTTTAAATATTTAACTGTGTTTTTCTTAAAGACAAACAATTTAGAGTGATTTTTTAAATAAAAATAATAAATTTTTGCCCTTTTTTTCCTTTTTTTTTTTTTCTCTGATTAAGGTTTTAAAAAGCAAAGTGGCTAAAAGAGAGGAAACTGGTTGATGCTTCACAAATTGGTTCATCAGCCTATGGATCCTTGAAAATTGACTATATTTTTGTGATTCAGCATTTCCAGGTCAAATGAGCTTTCAAAATGGTGAGGGGCGGGGGGAATAGCACGTGCATCTTCTGACTTCTTAAAACCCAAATTAATTTCTTAGGGACTATTTAGCCAGCAGCATAATATGAGTGAAGCTTTCTTATAAATAGTGGGCCCAAGCTGTGATGTGGCTAGTAACCACAATATTTATTACAAGGAAGTTAGCAGTCACATATAGAAAGTAGTTAGAATCAGTTCAGGTGCTGTATTTTTCCTTTTCATTTAATGTTGATTCTTATGAATTTGGGATACAGAAGGAATTATCTATGCCCTAAGTGCACTGTATTGTATTATTAATACCAGTATAGCAGCTGAGTCCCACTAGACAGTCTTTGTGGTCTGCTGATACTCTAAGAAGTGTCTAAGCATAAAAGGAGGCTGTTTGAGTTGAAGTGGGCTGATGGTCTGGGATGACATTTGAATGCACAGAGGACAATGTCTAAATGACAATGTCGGGAAGGAAAGGCAAAAAGAAGCTGGAAACTATTCCTGCTGTCCCACGGATGCTCATCACTCCTCCTGCGATATTCTTCATGTGGGAGCTTTGTCTGGGTAGAAATAGGGAGTGGGATCAGGGAGGGCTAGACACTGGGGCCTGGGGACAAGAGCCAGGGTTTCATGTCCTTAAACACATTAAAATTCTAGACAGACAGCAAATCAATGAAAATTTCAACCCGAATGTGTTCTGATAGACAAAGTTAAACACTTTAGCTAAAGTATTACAAGTATAATTAACAAAAAGTTTGCAATACTCTGAATTGCTTATATGAATAAAGCTTTTGAGAGCATCAAATTGGTTGTGCAAATGAATGGTTTACTGAGCATCTTTTGGAATTTAGGATAGCTGCTTTCTCTGCTAACCAACGCATGCACACACACACACACACACACAAACACACACCATTCATACAGCCAAAAAGAATAATTTTTCAGCAGTCCTTGAGTTGTGAAGATAACATCATAGATTAATCAAAGGTTACTTTTCCATTTAGGGAAATAATGTACACAATCTAGAAAAAAAACAATACAAAAGTTAGAGTCATTGGTGGAAATTTATCTCATTATAAAAATAACCCTGTATGCTAAGCATGGAATCAAATACTGAATTGTTAACTTCAATATTTGGGTGAATTTTTTCCCTTTAAATTATCACCATTCTCTTAATGTAGTTTGCATTACATATAGTGCCCTTGGATTTTTAATTGCTCTGGATTATCATTTTCAATGCGATTAGTAAAATGCCCTCAATTACATATAATAATTACTGTAAATGGGGCTATTGGCCTAATTACTATAAATGGGGAAAGATGTGTGATTATAATGTGCAATTAAATCATGTACAGTATTTATTTTACATTATTACGTACAATGGTATAATGATAACACATAATTATATTGTATCTTTCCTTGGTCAACAAATCTACTCCATATTAAGATACCTAGAGCTGTGATACATTGCCAAATTAACCATCTCCTGGATCATTCTTCCTAAAATAATAGGGTTATTCTGTGGGCCAAGGCCCCACTAAGTTTAAATGTAATTAAATAAACTGATTCTGCACAGGCAGGAAAAATCTGGAAGGAAAAAAATTATTTCACCTCTATTAGTTAAGAATGCCCAGATTATCCTTTTTGTCGGTGTCAAGAATTTAATCCTTCCTGGTGCCATACCACCCTCCACCACTTTTTATGTGAATATGTAAAAATTAACACCCCTAAATGTTGGTAACATTTAAAATATGCCTGAGAAAAAAAGAGGTTCTTTTTTCACTGTGGCAGATATTATAATCATCCCTAGTTTACAAATGCACACTTAACGAGCTTATAGCACATAATTAATTCTGCAAAGGATGCTGTTTGACTGAGTGGGATTATGAGAATTGCATATTGATAGTGGCAGGAGAAATACATCTATTTTCTCTACGTAAGGTGGGATATATCTTGTGTTCTTTAGAAACTGGCACATCTCAGAGGTGTTGCTCTCAAAATGATCTCAGGATGGAAAGAAATCAGTAATTACAGAGCCAGGCATTCAGTTGTGTCCTAATTTTCCCACCAGTTTTTCAGTGTTTCAGCTGCCTCAGAGACTTAAAGTATTCTCATTAGGTAGCTGCAGAGGCAGCCGCTTGCCTACTCCCTCATTCTCTCACTCGCTTTTCCTTTTTTATTTTTTTTTCCTTCCATTCCTGCCTTGGGAGTGACTGTGAAGATCATTTGCTGGAATGATTGGCAGGTTAGAGGATTCGATCAGATGAGTTCCTCTTAGTGCAGGTCAAAAAGGCTAGTTAGCAGGAGCTGTCGAAAAATGCCAGCAGCATTCGAAATGGGAAATGTCATGACTTCGAGGCAGGGGGTGCCACCTGGAACAGAAAGCTCTCAGCTCATTAGCAAGTTACAGGATGCGGGCTTAACTGGAGGGAGCAGGGAAGGAAAGATAATACCCAATAGGGAAAATGATTGTGAAGTGGAATTGATTTCATGTATAATTTGTTTATCACTAGAGGGGACAAATGCTGTCCTTCTGACATGAGCAGAGGAGTGTGGACTATGAATGAAGCAACTTAGCATAATCTCCAGGTTGAGCTTTGGATTTAAAGAAAGCAAACTTCTTTATTCTTAACTGTGGAAATGATCAGGTCATGTTACATTAATTAAAGCTGACATACTCTCAAATGTTTTATCTGGGCAATTGTGGCAATTGTGGCAATTCTACAGAAGCGGATAGAGATGGGCAACTTTAGAAAATAAGAGGGATTTTTTCCCCCCTCTGCTAGTGTGGAAGACTAGCTCAGTTGCATACTGAATTATAACAGGGTTGGTGTTTATACTCAGTGGTTAGCTAGGCTGCACAAATCAAACCAGGGTTCTGGATTCACGTGCAGTCTCATTGATAGAAGAGACCACATGCCCTTTGGGAGATTTGTATCTAATCCATGTGAAAAAATATATGTACATTTTAGAATATGACTGTATTCTATTTTGGTACAATGTTAAAATTTTAACTTCTTTTTTTTTAAAGGAGAAGTTCTCCAATTTCATTGCTGCCTACATGTCAATTCATCTGGAATTTAATATTCTACTGTAAAGTTAACAATTTACAGTAACCTTATTTACAAACAAAACTAAACTAAAAAGTTGCTGTTATAGAGGAAATTAATCTGCAGTTTATAAAAAGAGAACACAGTGGCAAAACAGAAAATAGTATTGCCTCACATGTATTCATACTAAACTCCAAATTAAAAGCTTCCAGTATTTTTACAATGTATCAAATGAGCTTTTGTGTAAAGCCTTTTTTTAAACATAAATTCCATCTGAAAACGTATTTTGTTTTGATAAGAAACTTTTATGATATCATTTATCTTTTGGCATGGAGATCTTCATCTTGTTAAGTCACAAATGCCACAGCTGCAAGTCTTTCTGGCTGAACACTAAAGGATGTTTACTTAGCATCCAGATTCTGGTTAAAATGTATATTTTCAAAATGTCTTTGCCTTGGGTTTCTCTTAAATATTGAGACATTTTATGAGGCAGTTATTAAATAGCCAAGGCTTGTTTTATCAAGCAGCCTCAGACTGCTGTGTAATGTGAATAGGAATCTTAAAACCTCCTAGTCCAAAACACTGGTGCAAAATTCATTCCATTCTGTATTCAGCATAAAACGCTTAGCATTAAGCTACTGTATATAGCTGTCAAGATATACTGCATTAGTTCTGTCAAATATAAAAATTTAAACATCAGTGTGAATCCACTCATCGCCTCATTTGGGAATTGTATTGTGTGGTCCAGAAGCTGGCCTTGAAAACAAAATTTTTATAGAATACTGTCTGAAATGGTTCACCTAACGTTAAGATTTTTTTTCTTTCACAGAAACCCAATTTGTTAATAACTGACAGATTTATTATATTAATAAATAAGCAAACGACTTTGAGGGAAAACATTGTCAAAATGTTATAATTATAATAAATTTTAATTATAATAAAATATTTAATTATAATAAAATTATAATAAAATAATTATTTAATTATAATAAATTATAATTAAATAATTATTTAATTATAATAAAATTATAATAAAATAATTGGGTATCGTTGTCTACAAGTAGGTTTCCCAGTCTGTACCTTTAAGTAAGAAGCCCTTACCACTCAAGACAGGCAAGTTGAAGGCTCCTGGCCCTGCAGACTGCAGGGGTGAATTGATGGTGTTTGTGCATGCCTGGTCTCATTGCCTACCCTTTTCTCCAGCCCCTCCTCTCAATTCTGCATTGCAAAGTCAGCTCTGCACTCACTGATTTCCTAGACTCTCCACTATTTTACATTCTTCTCAGTCCATCTCCTCTCCATTAACTAATTGCTGGTACATATTGACATTCTTATATTATCTCTTTGTTGAACCTTTCCACAACTCTGTGGATTGAGGAACCATGTGTTAAAAGTCTTACTTTCAGTTGTGTGGGTTCTCCTCAGAGAAGGTCCCTGGATACTAAAGAAAAGAAATGATAGTTTTATCATCATCTTTTATGTCAGCAGATCTCAAAGTGTGGTGCATATACCCTGTGGATCCCCAGGGGCTTCATGCCCAGGGGCTTCATGGGGTCAAAACTGTTTTCATAATAACACTAAGATGTTCTTTGCCATTTACACTGTGTTGACATTTGCACTAGTGGTGCAGAAGCAATGGAGGGTAAAACTGCTGGCTCCTTAGCATGAATCAAAGCAGTGACACTCTAAACTGTATTCCTGGGCACTGTGTCTTCACAACCACACAGTTCAATTTTGGAGGGGGCGGAAAAAGCTTCACTTAATAATATTCTTGATGAGGAAGTTAAAAGTATTGATTTTATTAAACCTCTACTTTTAGGTAAATGTCTTCTTAATATACTGTGTGACTAAATGGGAAGTTTGCCTAAGTCATTTCCACTGGATACCTAGTTACCATGGTTGTCTCAAGGGAAAGCTCTTGTACAGTTGTTTGAGTTGCAAGCTGAACTAACTGCTTTTTTCCAGGCATATGGTTTTTACTTGAAAGAATGACTGACAGGAAAAACTATAGTTATTCAAACTTGGGTATTTGGCAGACATTTTCTCAAAAAGGAACCAAAAATGAGTTCGTCACCAAAGCAAAAAACCAATAGTAATTTGTTGATAAAATTAGAGCTTTCAATAGAAAATTTGAATTTGAGAACACTATGGATAGCTTTTATTTGCCACTGTGAACTGAACAGTGATAATGAGGTTGGTGGTAATATAAACAAATGTGATTTTTTTGATATTATGTAGTGAAATGTGTCAACCTTTGAAATACCTGCATAACTCACTAAATCAATGTTTTCCAAATGATCAATGCATGTTAGCAAAATAATGCATGGATAAAATATTCACTGAAAGTTTAAAATAAACCAGTAGATATTAAGGTAACAGAATACGAAGAGTTCATTGATACAGTTTCAGATTCCCTGGTACAATTAACCCTTAAGAAACTACCACTTGTTGAGTTTTGTTGTACTGTAAAAGAAGAATATATCTGAAAGGGCTATTAAAATACTTCTTTCTTTTCCAACTACTTATCTGTTTTAGTCCCATATTTTTGTCATTTGCTTCAACCAAAACAATGTATCATAATAGATTGAATGTAGAAACATATTTGTGAACCCAACTCTCTTCTATCCAGCCACTCATTAAAAAGATTTGCACAACTGTAGAGCACTGCCACTTCTCCCACTAATTCTCTTTGGAAAATATAGTTATTTTTATTTAAATTATGTTTTCATGTTAACATGTAATGAGTTCTTATGTAAATATTTTTAATTAACAGTTTTAATTTTGAATATGGTAAATATCAGCAGGTACAAACCATAGAAGCAAAAGTTCTTAGGGGGTTCCTTTTAACTTTTAAGAGTCTTAAGCGGTCCTAAGATAAAAAAAGTATGAGAAATACTGCTGTATTTCACAAGTGTAATGCGTTAACTCTAACATACAAGTTATGTTGGTAACATTTTCCTTCTTGAGGAAATTACTATTCAGCACAAATTTTTTTTTTGCTATATGAAATGATTCCAGATCTCTCGATTTAATATCTCAATTTTTCTAGTGTGCAATAGATAAAAATCCCTATTCTTGTGTTCACACAGGTATCATCTGAAAATTACAATAGAGCATCATTTACTATCCTCTTGATGACTAGTAGACCAAATCTTGAAAGATTTTTACTGTATATTAATCTTAGGGGCTGTGACTTTCCTTTTTTATATGCATCAAGTTTGACCTCGCATGGAGAGCCTCTGGCCATATGATACTAAATCATCAGGCCATTTTACATAGCTTGCTTGTAGGACTCAGGCTTTCAGATAGCTCCTATTAGACACAGCATAAATTCAACTTGATGTCAGAAAACGGGACTTGGGTCTTTTCCTACCCAGCTCCCATGAAGTAACTCATGGAAATCTGGGTGCATTTGGGGTTTCAGAATCCAGAATATCTACTCAACCTGAGTAGCAGTCAGTCAGATTAGGGCTGTGTTCTTTAGTTTTTTATTTTTTTTGTTTTTGTTTTTTGAACTCTATTTTGAAGTACTTTTAGATTTTTTCGAACAGTTGTAAAGCCAGTACAGAGGATTATGTCCTTAACCCAATTTCTCCTAATATTAACTTTATTTTTTATGACCTGGATGCTTTTGAAGAATACTGTTCAGGTATTTTGCAGAATGTCCCACATGATGCTTTCTTATGATTAGATGGGGGTCATGGGTTTTGGAGAAGAATACCACTAGGATGAGATGCCCTTTCACCACTTCATGTCAAGAAGTACATGATATCCACATAACTTATCACTGGAGATGTTGACCTTGATCACTACATTAACACAGATAAGGTTTTAAAGCCAATGTGATATCCAGGATGTAAAGTCAGAGAAGCTGGAGATCTGGGACAGGTTCTCAACCAAATGGAAGGAACTCTAAATGGTTACTGAACTGACAACAAGGCTGCCTAATGTCAGAATCTGAAGAGAGAAATTACTTTCAAGGCTTCAACTTTCTAAATGAAAATGGGTAGAAATGGAGAAAGAGTCACCAACAAAGCAGGGAATGTCTGAATTAAGAACCTGAGATGTTCCAGCCTTTGACTCAGGATCAGTGATAGAATTTATCAGGGCATCTGACAGCATGTGGAATATATTTTGTAAACATGAATAAAATGTGGCTACTTTACAGATGCTGGAAACAAAGCAAGTGTTAGCCCTTCAGTATTGAAGTCACCTGTTCATCTGTCTGTCTTCCCCACTGGAATCTAAATACCAGAATACGGGAACTCATTTACAGTTTTATCCTCATTTTACCATTATATTTCCCATCTCCTCGCATGGCACATAATCTATGCCCATTAAATATTTTTGAAATATTGATTGACTTAGTGAATATCCAACCAACTCACCATACACCAATCTCCTGTTCTTTCTGGAAGTTTTTTTGTTTGTTTTTTAGCAACCACTATATTGGTGCTCTACTAGACAATAGTAAGAAGACAGTTCTAGCTTCAAGACACTCACAATTTAGGGACACAAATGCAGTCTTTTAAATTTCAGGATGATGAAGGATACAGCAGAACTCTGCATGAAGCTATACAGGAGGGCAAATAAGGGAAATATTAATTTTGCTCAAGGAGGTAGCAGAAGTTTTTCCAAAGGAAGAGATTTTGAACAAAAGAAGGCATTGAATTTTGCATGGGCATACAGGAGGAGAAGGATGTTTTCAAAAAGAGGAAACAAACACCAAGAGCAAAGCTGTGTCACAAAATGCAGCATCTCTAGGGACTGATCTGATAGAGCTAAGGGGCTGGGAGATACGGAGTGAGAAGACATGGACAGAGAAAGTCATTTGAAGCCCGATTCTGAGGGTCTTGAATGACATGCTAAAGAGTTTGAATTTTCATGTTGTTGCCCGTGGAAAATATGTATGACTTCCTGGTCAGAGATAGAAGAACCAAAACATCTTCAAGCTGAGAGATCCTTTAGGAATCATTTAACAATGCTAAAGGAAGATGTATTCTTTTTCTTCTTTGAACTTATTATGTTAGATCATGTCTTGAAATTAAGTAAAGAAAATAAACAAGATTCCATTCACATTTATGCCTAATTTGATGTTAGCAATTTTACCAACACTTACTCTTCTCTTTCTATTCATCCTCTGCCATGACATTTTAAATTTCAGGATGATAAGGGGTACAGCAGAACTTTGCGTGAAGCTATATGGGAGGGCAAATGAGGGAAAAATTAATTTTGCTGGAGGAGATTGCAAAAGTGACTGCAACTCTGTTGTGACTCTGTCATAGACATAGTTTCTTGATTATACATTTATCAGCATATTACAATGTGTTTCTTAAAAGTAATATGTAAATTATTTTAAGTTAGAGAATATGCCTTTTCTATTCACATATCTTTTGTAAAATGAATAACAATCCCCTTAATTTAAATTTTGTGGATATATAAAATTTCATATATTAAGATACATTGGCATCATTTGGGAGAAATGCAAAAAATGGAAAAGTGAGTTTCTAGGGATAAAAATTTAAGACAATTTTCAAAGTTAAAATAAATGTTTAAGAATTCAGTATCTTCATGGTCTTGTATACTCAGCAGTCAATTGGTATGTAAAAGTGTTTTTATGAATAAATTCATACTCCCGTCTATGTACTTTAAGTCCCTGTAAGGGTTAACTGTAGTTTCAGGCCCAGTTTTGCCTAAACTCAAATACACTGTGAAGTATTTGACAATATTAAAGTCTGTCTAACCAAATTCCTTAAACCACCTTAATGGTTACATGTAACTAAAATTTTCAGTGGTAATTATGATAACAATGAAAAAAATGTTGAAACAACTAATATAAAACAGATTAAACAAATTATTAAGAACAGAGTAGACCATTTAAATATTTTAAAAATAAATAAGTAAATTAAAGTTTACCAAAGCAGATGAAATATGATACAGTCTTGAAAATTGCAGTTATTAAGCCAAGTGACATGGAGAAATACATGGGATAAAGTGAAAGTAGAATATTTTGCTTGTACATATAAAATTTGTACATAAGAAATATGAGTGAAAGGAAGTACATTGAACTGCTGTGTCCTTACTTTAACAGAGAAAGTGGTTTTACCGATTTTATTGTATAATTAAGAAAGTTAGTTAATTTACATTTTTATATCCATATTAAGCTCTCACTATATTCCAACCTCAGCATCCCCTTGGATGGGTCCAAGTTCTTTGGTGCTATCTCATTACCAGATTCTCCTCTGTAGATCTATGTTGAAGAGTCAGATACTACGCAAGCTAAGCTCATTTTACAACCACAGGGCATTCCATGAGTTAACGTTTAAAGTACTTTCTATTACCCCTAAGAAATGCTAATAAATTAATACTAGAAATGGCAGTATCCAGATGATTAAGAGAGAGCATGGAAACATAATTTAGCCAAAAGCGAAAAGAGGAGCTAAAGGAGTCCTATGGGCATAAGAATTTGGGACTCCAGATTCTCCACCTGCTGCTAATCTCAATGGGCTTTTCAAAAGGCGAGAGTTTTTTGTGGGGGGAGGGCATTGAGTCTTTTTAATGAAACAATATGTACTTTCCTATGCCAAGACTAATTCTACAACATTGCTTTGTGGGTTGAGAGGATGGAGATGTTGCAAACAGCCATGACTATTTTCCAGTTTGATCCACTTGACTATAGCTCAACAGCTTGTAGCTAATGGAAAGTCTTTGAAGTAAATAATTTTTTTATCACTTCACCTCATCCCCTAAATATCTCCTGATCATGGCATTGTTGATCTGCCTGCAAGAACATACTACAGTCCTCAGAGGTCCACTGCCCACTTGCCCAGACTTGAACTATTTGCAAAAGGTCAGAAATTAAGATTCTTGACCTTATTTATTTCTTATCTGCAGCTAAGGGGTAGAAAGACTGGGAAGGCAAAATCAGTATCTTTTGTTTGTACTCTTTGTAGTGCAGAGTGCAAATAAATTTTGAGAAGAAAATTTCTATTAAGAAAATGAATTTAGGCTGGGCACAGTGGTTCACACCTGTAATCCCAGCAATTTGGGAGGCCGAGACAGGTGGATCAGTTGAGGTCAGGAGTTTGAGACCAGCATAGCCAACATGGTGAAACCTTGTCTTTACTAAAAATATAAACATTAGCTGGGCAGTAGTGGCACGTGCCTGTAATCCCAGTGACTCGGGAGGCTGAGGCAGGAGAATCACTTGAGCCTAGGAGGCAGAGGTTACAGTGAGCCGAGATCGCGCCACTGCACTATAGTCTGGGCAACAGAGGGAGACCCTGTCTCAAAAAAAAATAATAATTTATAGAATTTTTTGTTGTGTGTATATACAAACATATCTTGAGACCCTGAACCAGCTTATTAAATTGGCCATTTTATGTAATATTCAAATATGTATGTATTTACATATTTGTATACATATATATTTCTGTCAACAAAAGCAATGTGTTTCATTTTAAATTTTCTTTCACTTGTAATTTTCCATGCAATGCTTCATCATTCAGTAAGCTCTGCCTTTTGAACTGTTTATTTTCCTGTACTTTTCAATTTCCACCTTCACTTCATCTCTTTGCTTGATATGTTACCAGGGAGGAACAAAAAAAAGAAAACTGGGGGACAGAGGGTTGGGGGTGAAAAGGAGGCAGAGGTAGTAAGACTGCTGAGGGAAAAAAAAAAGATTTAAATGAGAACTAGAATGAATGCCTCACTTGTTGGCTTTTAGCACAATTACCATACCTTAGGAAATATGCAGGGAATAGTTAATTACAACTAAATGAGCCCCTTTTAGAGGCAGTGGCAGGCCCAGGGATCTGACTGTCAGAGCTGTGAAAGATATTGAATTGGAAGGTTGGTCTCAGTGTCAGGAATAGATGGTCTGCAGGGGTGAGCCAGACAGAGAAAAGATAGCCGGGTAAGAGTAGCCTCAGACAAGGGAGCCACGTATAGCATTTGCATACTTTTCCTGCAAAGAGGGTTTAATCCAAAGAGGGAGATTTCAGTATTGTCAGTCAGGCTTTGTTCAGGGTGAAGAGCAGAAGGAAATCAGCTGAAGGGGCCTTTCTCAAAGCCTTGGTCTCAGCCTTGAGGTTGTCCTAACAAAGTTACGTTCTTGAGGGTTGTTTGCACACTATTGTCTGTTTGAAGATCTTCTAAACCCAAAGGGCTCAAAGCATCCCCCTTTGCCAGCACAAAAGAAGGGAATTTGTGTGGTAAAAATGACTTGTGTTGCAAACTGAACCCAAGCACCCTTTGTTCTTAAACAAAATACTCTGAAGTTCCAAGGATGTCTTTTAGAGCCGGACTCAGTGAGTCATACCATCAAAGTGCTCGCAGGCTAGAAAACCAGGTAAAACCAACCTACACTTGTGTCTTTCTTTGCCAGCTCAAAAGAGACCTTTGTGTACTTCCTAAAGAAAATGGCTGAAAAAAATGAGGCAGATAAAAAATAATTTTTGTTGGCATGGATCATTTTTGCCCCATTTCCTTATAGCATTTTCTGATACACAAGTGTTTATGTCTAAAGTGGAGGCAAATTATTTTGGCAGTTCAAGTTGTCTTAGCACCCGACCAGCCTTATCTTTTATCTAGCAACGTGAGTTTCTGACTTTGATCTGTGTCTAGTTTTCAAAACTATGCCTTCTTTTCTAAAATATGATGTTCTATGTAATATACCATGTTCTACTCTTCACCGTAAGTTTTTCTAATAATCTACACATTTACAAAGAGGAATGTTTAATCATCCAGATATTTATGGGTCAGAAGTCAGGGCTTGTTTCAACTTCACTAGTTGATTTGAGCGTTACTGCCCGTAATCTCTACAGTTCAGGAAAGTATGTACTAAAAACATAGACTCTGAATTTAAAAAACAGCAATGTACTTGTTTATAAGGGTAACATGGGTGTCTGTGAGTGCCTTTTAAATTTATAATGTTCCACATGAAGCTTAATGCTTTAAAAATGTGATATCTTAACACATTATATATATAATTATAAACATACAGACCAAACATTCCTTGTAATGGATCCTGTAGGATATACAATAAAACTTGACATTGGAGTTTTGAAAAATATGTACGTATTTACATACAGCAACTAATTCAGCTTGAGGTTTTCTAAATTAAGGATATTCCTTTATCACTGTTTTAATTGTTTTTTTATTCTTTTGCTGGATTTTTGTCTCATTTTGAAACTTTCTTAAAAAGACTCTATACAAATGCAAAATAAAAGGTAATGAAAAATCTGTTTAAGGGTCTAAAAGACAAGGAAATGTCCATCTGGGTTTCAAAATAAAGGCAAAACTTGCAGCATATAAAAAGAAAGATAAAGCACACTTTGAAATTCGCATGAGCCATCTTCTAAGAGAAAAGTTATGCCCTCTTCATTGATAATTAGGAAATCTTTTATCAGGATAATCATATTTTGGGATTTCCACTGATGTTATAATGCTAGTGGGTGTGGATCACGGGTGAAGTTGGAAGCTAAGACATTGACAATGCCCAAATTAGAGCTTTCTAAATTTATGACTGTGGATAAAATTGTGCTTGCTGCTTTCCTAAATATGTTATTTTTTGTTATGGTTGAAATGCTTGTCTCTGATCTAAGTAAACTCTGCTTTGCTGGAAGTGGTACATTTCTTTCTCCAGCTTTGCATTTTCCCCTGTGAGAAGCGTGTCTGAATTGGGGGGACCTGAGTATCCCTCTTTGTTGCTGAGCTTGTCAAGCACAGTGCTGTGTTCTCTTTCCCACCAGGAAGGTCACACCACTGGGGGCCAATCTGTTTTCTGAAATGAACCCTACTGTCTGTCCCTGGTGTCTGACAGATTGAAACAGTTATCTGCATTACTGTGCTTTCAATGCTATTTAAATGCCTTGCTTTCTGGGAAAAAAAAAGTAATATGTAGGCTACATTGAAAAAATAAAAAATTTTTAAAGGACTGTGCTTTGGATGTTAATATTTATCTAAAAGGCAGATTTAATTAACTTTCTAAGAACATATTTACAGATTCAGGAAGTTAACTACATGCACTGTGCACACACACACGCACACACACATTCACACCAAGATAAGCCCTCACTTATGAGCTCTACTTCTAAAGACTTGTGGGGGGGGGGGGTGTGTGTGTTTAATTGGAGTAATAAAATTATGAAGTATGGAACTGTTTCAATTGTGGAGTTTTAGAGTAAGAGTCTTTTGTTCACTTAGATTTCAGTTTCATGTATTTTGATGAGAGGTATGTATAAAGCCTGAAGAAATTTATACTGTGCTGAGCCTCACTTCAATACTCTCCAGATAATTGAGCTAATTAAATCTTTACCAACATTAACACAACTCTGGCATTCCTTGGACAGTGGATAATTATTGCATGAACATGGCAAGCTTAAACTAAACAGATGAAAATAGAGTTCTGTGGAATGGGTATTGAGTTTATTCTTTATTCATCTTTTGATAAGGTTTAATTAAAACTGTCTCTCCATTGTGGTGAGAATGAATGTGCTTGTTTTCTTAGTGAAAAGCAAATTATTCACTTCAGCCATGGTTCAATAATCAAAGTCTTTGCAAAGTTTTGGGTTATAGTGTAGCTGTGGGGATATAATTGCTGCAATTCTGTATGAAGGCTTTATCTTTTTTATTACTTTCTCTTATTTATTTTTGTAGAAAGAAATTTATAAAAGCCTATTTTGTGATTTCGTGTGGAAGTGCATATGTTTGAAGCCTTGTTATAGGCTTGCTGTGGCTAGAGTTTTTAAAGGTGTATTTCTTAGAGCCTCTTGCTAAAATAAAAAGGTGAAAAGGGACACACACTTAAATAGATGGCATTTGAGATGGATTTTTTAAGTTAGTGAAGAAAGTTTAATAAAACCTTTAAATCCTGTGGTTGCCACTGTATTGACATAGTGCATTGACAGTCTTAAGGGTGAAAAAGCAATAGACCTGGGAATTCTTTCTGCAAATATATATTTGCATTCTCTTTCACTTTCTTAAAATCTACCAGAAATATTTTTATTATTGTTCTTATAAGTGGGGTAGAATTTTTTTATGTTGGTGATAATTTTGTAGCATGAATAGATTTTATATATATTAATGACAGCTGATTGTTAAATGTATTGTCATGACTATCCTGTGATTTCTATTTCTTTCTTTCTCTCTTTTTTTCCTCATTTTTATAAAATGGGAGATTATAAGGATATGTAGGATATTTTATGGAACCAAGGACAAAAATAAAACTGGGCCCTGGGCGTAAATTAGAAACAGGGACTCCAGCAGAGATACGATCTCTTTCTTTCTCCATCTTTTTGTTGCCTCGATTCTGGCTTTCCCTGCTTCTCTGGTCCATGTGATGGAAGTCAGGTTGACTTGTCCTATGATTTGCAATAACAAGCAGACATCATTCGAGGTCAGTGTTCCCAACTCCTTGCGAAGAGAATCTGTCCTTCTTAGACAAGTGAATCAGCCCTACATCCAAATTCGAGTGCCTCCACTTACCACTTCTTACTGCATGTTTTCTTCATCAGTGTTCCCTCAAGAGGGTGGAAATGCAGACAGGAGCAAGTATTTCTTAATCTATAGAATTATTTTAAGGATTAAGTTACTGAATGCAGTGTTTTTTAACTCCTTATTGGATAGTGATATCAATCTAGTAGACTGGAAAAAGTACTTCACAAGTGGAGTAGACTAAATGGGAAAGGAAAATGAGATGATCACATGTAGTAAAAATAATAAGTATCATTTCATGAAATTTTTATTTCAACTGTATGTGTGCTTGTGCATTTGTATCTATACTGAGTCACTTAATAAAATTCATTTTTTCCAGTGAGTTGTGGCCAAAACAAATTTCAAAGCAGTCTCTGCTCCTCAGATCCCCTTGAAGGTATCTCTTGGGAGGCAGTGGAAAGGGAGAGGAACACTGGGCAGGGCTTCAACCCCATCACTCTCCGCATCAAAGTAGCTCCACTTTAATCTGTTTTACACTTTATATTTCCACCTAAGATATTTTTCAACAAAGGATGCAGTGGCCAAAAGTTTGAATGAATGATTTCCCATGTTCCTTGGTATTTTTAGAGCTAAGTACAGTAGCCTCCAGGACCAGAGCAAGCATTATTTTGGTTTTCTTTACTAGGAGAGATCAGGAAACAGTTCAGAACATTTCTTTCTTTCTTTCTTTCTTTCTTTCTTTCTTTCTCTTTCTTTCTTTCTTTCTTTCTCTTTCTTTCTTTCTTTCTTTCTTTCTTTCTTTCTTTCTTCTTTCTTGCTCTTCCTTTCTTCCTTTCTTTTTTCTCTTTATTTTCCCTCTTTCTCTCCCTCTCTCTTTCTCTGTCACCTTTCATTTTTTTCCCTTCCTTTCTTTCTTTCAAGATGAAGTACAGTTTCCCTACTTAATCCCATTGAAAAAAACTCTGAGACTTAGCACACAACCAGGACAACACTGAATCAGATTGAACTTTAAACAGCCTTACAATTTTAAAAAGAGAAAAGCAGTGAATCCCTCTCCCTGCACTTTTTTCTGTTTTGTTCTTTAGGACGGGATGAAAGGCAAAAGTGAGCAATGGTGACACGAGTGAGAAGGATTTGGGCAGCCTCCTCACATGCTCAAATAAGGTCCTTTTAAAACCGACGATCATGGAGAGAGGCAATCTCTTTAATAGTAATAAATAGCAAGAGAACAAAGACTCAATAAGAAAACAAACTGACTTCCCTAAAAGTGCATGTTATATGACTTCCTTTGGAAAGTCGAAATAAATTTAACACGTGCTTTTTCTGCCCTTGACATTGTATGAGGGGATCTGTGTGACACAGACTGTCCTGAAGCCTGAAACTTATGTCGAACTCTTTTGTTGAATCCTGAGTTCTGTTGTGTCTGTTTGAGAAAAGATGCGAAGTGGTCATGGGCTTCCTTTGCTTTGACCTTATGTTATGAGTCCTTTGTTAATCATTCATTGCACTAACATCAGTTTTGTTGGTGGTAGACTTGACTCAGTACAGGCAGCTCTAACTTGGGAAGCAATATAGAATAGGGATTAATATATTTGGTTAATACCAGCAACCTGGGCTTTCAGACTGTGCTATGCTACTTACCAGCTCTGTGGCCTGGGCTGAGACTTAACCTTTCTCAGCCTCAGTTTTTCCATCTATAAATCAGGAGTAGGAATGGTTCCTTTCTTATCAGCTTGTTGTGAAGATCTAAATAGTAGGATAAAGTATTTAGCACAATACTTGCTTGCTCCATAACAAGTACTCAGTGACTGTTATGAATTCCAAATTTCATGAAGTCTGTATAAATAAAAGACAGACTTATTTGAGATCTTTTATGATAACCATTTTTTTGGTGTTTTTTTCCATTTCTTTTACCTAAAATGAAAAAAAAAAAAATGTAGACCATCTTACAATGTAGTGTATTGCTTGGTAAAAGTTGTACATAACCATGACAGAAGGAAGAGCAAACCAGGGCTTGGTTTGGCATGAGGACATGAAGAAAAGGGATTTGTGGAAATTGGGAAAAGAGATGCAAGAG
The DNA here is from genome assembly GCF_028885655.2 of Pongo abelii. Taxonomy (NCBI): domain Eukaryota; kingdom Metazoa; phylum Chordata; class Mammalia; order Primates; family Hominidae; genus Pongo; species Pongo abelii. The sequence continues at coordinate 85,197,693 of NC_071991.2, read as the reverse complement.
ATTTTTGTACATCAGCAAAAAGCACAAAAGTTGCACTGAGTGTGTCACATGCAGGGAATGGCAAGAATTTCCACTTGAGTGAAGCAAAGGAGGCAAGAAAGTGGAAGCAGTCTTTAAGAAAGTGTAAGTTTCATGACCCTCAGCAGGGGGCCATTCCAGAAAATTGTCAGTGTGATGTAGTCATGTAGTTAGAGTGGTGGGAGATGGACAGAGAAGAATTAAAATTGTCTCCACTTTCTCAGATGAACTAATTGGCCAGATGGCACCTTCACTGGCGACCTCAAAGAACTCAGAAGGGGCAAGCATTAGGTGAGGATAATTAGGCCAAGTCTGGTGGTATAAAGTAGAGGTGTCCTTTCATTTAAGTTGATGTAGCAACAAAGAGAGAGAGAGAGAAATTAAAAGCAGAACTGAAGATTTGGGAGCCTCTGGCATAATAGGGCTTGATGGGATAAACAAAGATTCAAAAGCTGGGTCATTGTTACTGAGCTGTAAATAGAGGTCAGCACAGACAACAGAGAAAGTAAGGTCAGAAAAAAAAAGAGAGAAATAAGTTACAGGTGCATCTCCGCTACCAGCTTCTCCATGATGCCGAGCCAGGGCATTCCAACCTACAGTTATAGTGTCTTTCTCTTATTTTTCCAAAACACTTGTGGAGGTTGTAACCTGGAAGCCTTTAACAGATAATGCCCGTATACCTAGCATTTGCCTAAAACAGTGGGTTCTGTTGTTGTTGTTGTTGTTGTTCTTTTTTTTGAGATGGAGTGTCACTCTGTCACCCAGGCTGGAGTGCAGTGGCGCGATCTCCGCTCACTGCAAGTTCCACCTCCTGGGTTCACGCCATTCTCCTGCCTCAGCCTCCCAAGTAGCTGGGACTATAGGTGCCCACCATCACGCCTGGCTAAATTTTTGTATTTTTAGTAGAGACGAGGTTTCACCATGTTAGCCAGGACGGTCTCGATCTCCCGACCTCGTGATCTGCCCACCTGGGCCTCCCGTAGTGCTGGGGTTACAGGCATGAACGACCATGCCCGGCCAACAGTGTTTTTAAATATGTAAGATAATAGTCAACTTTTAAAACTATGTAGATTTTACATGAAAATACATTTTTTATGCATCTCATTTTTTTTGTTGTTGTTGTTAGAAAAAGGAAGATTAGACCACTTTGGGCATTCTCTAACAGCAGTGATCAATAGGGCTGAGTAGTGGCTGCCTTCTTTAGCAAATGCTGTGACCTGAAGTTTGCCACAGTCCCTGCCACTCCTTCTTGTCCCCCTGCCACTCAGACTGAGAAGCAATTGCTATTTACCTTCACCTTCTGTGTTGTTTAACTTTCAGTGGAGGAAAAGAAAAGTGAAATATTTCTTGTAGCCATGTCTCTGTTGTCAATGTCAAATGTAAAAATAGCCCAGAGGAGCCTTTTGTTGTTAGAAGAATCGACAAGAGCCTATTTCCTTGTATAAATAATCTAGGCCACCTCACTCAAGTTGCCTTCTTGGCCCTTATTGAGCTGCTGTCTGAGAATTCATAATAATTGTATGGCATTTAATCAGTTTATTATTATATGTGTTTAGCTTCCATTTCCAAGGGAATCATAAAGCTTCGTCAGGTAAAGTTGGTTTATTCCATAGCATATAACACAATGTTGTACACAAAGTGAAATATGTGCATATAGTTTCAGGGGAACCAGGAACAAAAGGAAAAGACTGTAACAAGTTTCTAAAGAAGAAAGATCTCCTTGAAAATAAGTGACCCAACTGATTGAGAATGAAATGACAAATTAGCAAACATTTACTAAATGCTAACAGATCTCAGATGGATTTTGTAAGAGATCCAAAGATGTACAAGACATGGTCCCTATTGTCAAGCAGTTTACAGTACAGTAGATGACATAAGATACAGATGATTCACTCAAGGTAAAATGTGAAAATTACTGTTATACAAATATAAATAAAATGCAATGAAAATAGAGCAGGGACAGACCTCATAAAGTTCAGGGAATGCTTCATGGAAAAGATAGCATCTGAGCTAAAACTTGAAGACTAGGTGGGATATTTATAGTCAGGGATGGGCTTCCAGGAAGGGGCACCTAAAACCACAGAACAGCTGAAAAGTCCAGGATATGTTTGAAGCTGGACAAGAAATGTAATCGCCTCAAAAACAGAGTAGGTGAGTGGGTACGTGTGTCCTGCTTAAAGGTAGGAAAGAGAATGTAATAAAGACCATTCACTATAGTGTCAGAACAAGTACAAGCTACTTTTTTCCTTAACCTTTTCTCTTTGCCTCTTATTTCTAGAGATGGCTGTCATGCCATAAAGCACAATCGTAAGGTTAATAATAATAATAGTGGATGGGTACAGTGGTTCATGCTTGTAATCAATCCCAGCTCTTTGGGAGGCTGAGGGGGGAGGATCACTTGAGCCCAGGAGTTCGAGTCCAGCCTAGGCAACATAGCGAGACCCTGACTCTACAAAAAATAAAACATTAGCCAGGCGTGGTAGTGCTCACCTGTAGTCCCAGCTACTTGGGAGGCTGAGGTGGGAGGATCACTTGATCCCAGGAATGCAGTGAGCCAAGATCATGCCACTGTGCTCCAGCCTGTGTGACAGAGTGAGACCCTGTCTCTAAAATAATAATAATAGTAATAGTGAGAACATCTCACTTAATGAGTGCTTACTGCATGCTAGACATCATGTTGAGCACTTTACATGAGTAATTTCATTTAATCCTCATAACAACCCACTAAGGTAGGTGTTTTTATCCCCATTTTGCAGAGGAGACTGAGACCTGAGCTGTTCCTTCGTGTCCTCAATGTCTTACAGCTATGAAGTGGTAGAGCTACATTTGTAAGCTAGAAAGATGTCATGTTGCACTTATCAACTGGTCTTTTTATTCTATCTTCTGACAAGCCTGCATTATTTTAGATGTTTCAATCATAATCTAAGCCTATGCAGTTATTTAGTTGCTAATGTCTAGAGAAGCTTTGGCTACCTCTAAAGATAAAATTAGAGGTTCAAGAACTACAGTGCCCCCAAAACCCTGACCAGATCAAGTTAATTAATCTGTAACTTGAACACCCTAAAAGCCCCATTTAAATACAATTTCACTGTTAGTGAGAAGCTCCAGAACCTTTATTAAAACTGAATGCAGTAAGAAATAAAAAGTATAAATCTGTCTTTAGAATCATGTTGGTTTTTCAAATACATATCACAGTTATTAATAAAATGATAATGTTCTCTATAAATTTCATGAAGGTACAATTGGTCTGAAAACATTTGCAATTTCTACATAAGCATTTGTTTTTAAAAAATATATGCTTGAGATTCTATTATTATGGGCCATATTTGGATGGTATTGGCATTTCATAAATCTTTCTTTCAGGATCAAAAATGCAGTAGGTGCAGTAGAATTCAACTGCAGCTTTAGACTCTGACCATTTTTAATAGATTGAGACAGCTTTCCCTTATGTATGTTGACACAAGGGAGAAGCAACACAGATAACAGAAGTCATTGAGTTTGAGGATGCAGTGTTTGGGCCACACTGTATCATCATAGTAATTTTTGATAGTATAGTAAAAGTAGTTTGGTGCCTTAAAATACCAACAATTTTGGAGCAGGATTTCTAAAGTGCCTGGAGCAAGTCTCCAAAAAGGGGTGTAATCCACTGGTAGATATTTGCAGGCTTGAAAAAATTGTTAAAAACAATGTGAAGAATCAAAGGTAAAAGACGCCAAGAGAGAGATGATTAAAAAGAAAAACATAAGCAACTTCTAGCATTTTGTTGCTACTATGAGACTTTTGGGTTATATTCTTAGAATTAGATAGGTATTAGGGACATAAGGGCAGAGAAAAGAGAAATAAGGGAGACTGTTCCTTCCTAAAGATTTGAACACTGAGATGGATCGCACTACTTTCCTTTCATTTTCACCTTTTTATTCTTACTTAACTAATTGCTGAAACTTATGTGAGTTAAGCCATGAGTGTTTCAGGTATCAACTACTCTTAAAAACAAAAAGAATTGGTAGTCAGGGTTCCTAAGAAAAATACTAACTGGATAAGACAGAGGGAGGGATGACCTATTCTCTTCAGTGTTTTAAGATTTCCTATTGATGTTGATAACCAATGTATGTGAAGACCTGTTCCAGTTGAGCGATCTCACTGCGATCCATATAGTGCCTTATTTCTTTAGACATACCTTTTTTTTAGAGGGCTGAAATTTAAATTAATAAACCATCCAGGGCTGCATGCCGACATGACTTGAAAGTTAACTGGAATGTATTGATCTGCAGCCTACAAGCTGTTCTATGCCGCACTGCACATAAGAAAGCCAGTCTTTAAAAGTCGCAAAAAAATTTTAATTACCTCAGAAAAGACATTTTACATTTCTAGACAGTAACTGTTGTTTGACTGGACCCTTCTCCCCTCCACCCCTTCTCCCTCAAATTGGGTCATTAGTGACTAGTGTTGACAACAATGATAGCTAATGCAACGTTCACAATCCATGCTCAATTTTCTGTGTTAATGGAGGAAATGGAAGAAATGGCTTGCCAGGCTGGCCACTCTTCAGCTCCTGTCCCTAAGGAAATTCAGTGAGCAGGCATAACTGTCTTGATGATAATTTCAAAAGATGGGGATGCACTTAGAAGCTGCTCATCTTCCTTATTAACTTGTTATGTATCTGGCCTCTCTGAATTTCCCAAACTCCTTAAGTCTATTTAAATTTGTCACTAGATGCTTTCCCTTGAAGAGCTACCTGTTGGGTAAATCTAAGTCTTTCCTATCCTGTGTCCTAAATGAGCCCTTTAAACTTCAAAGGGATTAACCTGGCTTTATTTATTTATTTATTTATTTATTTATTTATTTATTTATTTATTATGTCAAGGCACCACAGATTAAATATCCTTTTATTTGACTCAAACTGAACAATAACATTTAAAACACACAATGGGAAGCAGTGCAGTTATCTCTCAAAATAGACAATGATGGTTTAATTAAGAGGTTGATAAAGCATATGTAGAAAAATCAGAATGTCAAAATAAGTACCAAGGAGAACATATACTTTGAAAAGGGGGCTAAAACATGTAGCTATACAATCTGGGGTTCTTATTGATTGATGGATTGATTGATTGATTGAGACAGAGTCTTGCTCTGTTGCCCAGGCTGGAGTGCAATAGCGCGATATTGGCTCACTGCAACCTCCAACTCCCAGGTTCAAGTGATTATCCTGCCTCAGCCTCCTGAGTAGTTGGGATTACAGGTGCCCACCACCATGCCTGGCTAATTTTTGTATTTTTAGTAGAGTCAGGGTTTCGCCATGCCGGCCCTGCTGGTCTTGAACTCATGACCTCAGGTGATCTGCCTGCCTCAGCCTCCCAAAGTGCTAGGATCACAGGTGTGAGCCACCGTGCCCAGTGCTGGGGTTCTAATTCAACAATTTTTCTTGGTAGTCGTGCCAACAGTAATTGGAGAAACATGTTCCTAATTGTTGATGGGGAGAGGATTACAGGTAAGCATACATATTTTAATACATATTCAGTGTCTGAATTTGAAGAATAAAAATGCATTGCTTTTATCACTTAAACAGAGCTAAAATCAGATCCAGTTATTTGACACAGCAAAGACATACAAATGTACATGGCAATAGCAAGTTATATTGTTCAGGCAGTGAGTATGATGATACCCCACTTTTGTCCTTTGCCATTCTACAAATTTTTCCAGTCATTCCTCTCAACTTCCATTTTTCCATGCTGAACAACCCCCATTTTCTATCTTCTTCCATCTGCCTCCTTTTTTCTTTGATTATACACATACCTGTCAATGAAATTATTTCCCTCCACTTTTAAACATAATATTTAGAATATTTTATTTCTCCAATTTTACGGGACTTTTCTAATCATGTGTCTTGCAGGACATAGTAATCAAACTCACACAAATTGGGTGGGTGTAGACAAGTCAGTTTGGTAAAAGGATAAGTAAGGAGCATCATTTGCTCATTTGCTTCATCAGCATCATCTGATGATCACCTGTGTCATCACTTTCAGGGTTCCAATAGCCCCACCTCCACTAGCACCTCTCTCTCTCTCTCTCTCACAGACACACACACACACACACTTCTTCCCATGGTTTTAGGTATTTTATCACTTGGAAGAGGCAGATGTGTCCTGCAAGATTTGCCTTTTTTTTCTTTTTTGAGTGTACTCTCTCTCTTACTCCGAGATAATTTTCAATATTAGAAAGAAAATCCAACTAATGCTGGCTGCTAGTTACTTTTAACACTTCTCTGATGGAAAATGTTAGTTTGACTCATTATTTCCCCTCTTTAATCAAAGTTTTCTTTCCCGGAGAAAACATTCTCCCCAGCCCCATGTTAACTCTATTTTTCTAAACTGTCTTTGATGAAGAACCTTGTTAAGGGCTGTCTGAAAGTTTATAAATTATATCCTCTGTTTATTTACTGTCTCAGATAACTCAAAATGATTGGCGAGACATGCCTTCTCTCCATATAAACCATGTTGCCTTTCTCCTAACAGATTATGTTTGCATATATGACAATTATATTGCACTTTATTGTAGATACTGTCTACTTGCTATATTTGAAGTGGAGCTGTGAGTCCCAGGATTCAAACCAAACTCTTTCCCCCCTCCCCCCCATTAAAGCCTGGATGGGTACATGAAAAATTCAGGATAATGACCAACTCTGAAATTGTTCAACCCTTTGGTATGATAATACTTGACAACTTTTATTCTTCTCTTTGTTTCTAATTATGTTTTACTTTATAATTAGCATGTTTAACATTAAAATCATCATCAGGGAATCAGTCAAGTAGTAAAAAGAGACCTTGGGTTAAATGCTTACATGTCTATCCACACACATACTTACATGTATAAACACATATGCATATACAATCAATAGCTATCTCTGGATTCTGAGTATGTTTGAATAAAATTAAGCTGTATAGTCTGAAATAAAAATGGATTTTTAAAGGGAATTTGCAGGCCAGTTGTGGTGATTCACGCCTGTAATCTCAGCACTTTGAGAGGATAAGGCAGGAGGATCACTTGAGCCCAGCAGTTCCACACCAGCTTGGGCAAGTTAGAGAGACCCTGTCTCTACAAAAAAATTTTAAAAATTAGCCATGTCCAGTGTGGTGGCATGTACCTGTGGTCCCAGCTGAGTTGGGGAAATCACTTGGGCTGTGGAGGTCAAGGCTGCAGTGAACTATGATCATGCCACTGCACTCCACCCTGGGTGATCAGCGAGACCCTGTCTCCAAAAAAAAGGAATTTGCAAGTAGATAATGATGTGCATATAACTACATTTTACCCACATAGGAATCTTCCATTTCCGTTTCCTCTAATAAGACATGACGGTAGCTTCCTGAGTGGGTATGAAGTTTGTGAGGTAATAGTTAGCATTGGTGCCTTAGGGTAAAAAGTGGAGTGCCCCTCTAAGTACAGCCTGACCTAGATGTTTAGGCTACAATGTCAGGTGAGCCATAATGTCCACTCTTAAGGACATTGCATTCTTTGGGGAGAGATAGACAACAATCAGTGAGTCTGGTCAGAGGAACGAGGACCATGGTCAGGCACACCCAGGAGTCCCTGGGGAATCCTGAGAGGGGTGTATAAATAGGCTGCTGGTGGGATGTCTTCCTTTGCAGTATTATTATTTTTTTTCATTTCCTTCATATTAGTACAAGCCAACAAATGTTTATTCGGTTCTTGCTATTTACCAGGCACTATGGGAGATATACCTACTGCCTGTAAGGGGCTGCAGACCAACAGCATCAGTTATTGAAATTTTATATAAAAACATGAGACGCCGTATGTGAAAACCTGTGATCAGGGAGACTGTCCCTGGAGTGGAGACCTAATGATTTTAGAGTACTTTGCATGGACCAGTAGTCTTGGCTTACTGTTAATAATGACATTTAGTTAACACCTTGACTTTTGCTATGAAACAATTTTGCCCTGTTGAGAAAGGAATCATTGCAATATATAAGCAAAAGGTCCATATCAAGATACTGAGTACATAGCCCTTGAAGAAGGGAAGTAGTAATAGATATGAGATGTTATTTAGGTGGGAAGAAACATTGAAAATGGCTTTATTTCAATATTTCAAAACATTTCTTCCCTCTTCTGAAACCATTTTCCGAACATGCCATTCACTTTGGGAGCTTCAAAAAAAAAAAAAAAAAAGGCACCACTTTCAGCACATTACAGCCTAATTCTTCATGCTCTTTCCTTTTTGACTTTCCTTCTCTTCCCTTCGTGCCACCTTACTTGAGTACCCCATCCTCCCATGCAGGCACACACGGAATTCCAAGTGTGGAAGCAAATTGCTGATGGACTGCAAATGATATTCTAATAGTTTTTAGCAGTTCAAGCTCTCTCTCTGTTAACATGTAGCTAATGCATAAAATGTTAATACTCCTTAAAAAGAACATATGTTACAATCTTAGTGCCTTGTCAGACACACTCTAATCTGTTAGCAATTTTAGGCTGACAAAAGCTTGTTCTTGGCCCCATATCTGTCTCTACAGTTCTCTCCACTATATATCCTGTGCAAGTTCAAAGCATGATGATGACATTAGATAGCACACATGTTGGTTTCATTAGCTAGCTCTAAACTGTTTTATGTGAATGCACTAATTTCACTGTACAGAATTAACTAGGCCATATGGGTGTGTTCTGGTTGCCCTGATACATTCATTTTCTTCCACTCCATTTTCCCCCTCTCTTTTACTGACCCTGTGCATCTAAATCTGTAGTGGTGGGGGGAAATTGATTGACTCAGAAAGTAGGGGATTGCAATGTAGTGATTTCACGCTCAGTTGTTGGCTAACAAGGCACCATAGTTTTTATTTAGTGAGGCCTAGTGGCAGGAGATGAAGAATTGTGTAGGGCCCAGCTGCCACGGTTACAGAGCAAGCAGCTTAAAGGGCTTCAGGGTTCCAAGTGTGAGGGGGAATTGTCTCTTCTCAGCAGGTAAGGGATAGATCTAGGCAGAGTCTGTTGTGTTCAAGATGCTGACTGGCCTGGCCAATTCATAAATCCAAAAAATTACAACATCTTCTGGTCAGGAGGAAGTGGAAGGGACATTCAATGGTGCACTTAACCCTTTTAATGCCAGGATATAATACCTCCTGCTTGCTGGCTGTTTACAAGGGGACATTTCGTGTTTAAAATATGTCTTTAAAATGTAATTTTCATTTCCAAGTCTCCTTTTAAATTAAAATAGATTAACCAATTAATTATCTATTTAGTGAAAGCTAGTTAGTCAATCCATTTACATTTGCTGCTCTCATATATTTACATATGTTTCAGACAATTGTGATTTTTTTTTTCCAGATTGGTCTAAAAGGACTAGAAAGCCCTAAGGTTTATGTTCTCATTGTGTATGTGTGTGTTTCTACATGTGTTCACACACACCCAAACATATATAGGATCACACTAAATTTATACAACTTTTTAAACACTTAAACTTTATTTAGTATATAATCATTTTTAGTAAGAATTTGGCCTTTACTCCATCTATGAAAAATAGTTGCTAAGTCAACAATGGTTCTGAAGAGAAACACAAAGGATAGGATTTGTCCTATTAGGAAAACTGTTTTCAAGCATGTTAGAATTACTGTTAATATTCTGAGTCCAAGTGAGCCCAGGAAGGACCTCTAGTTGATGAAGTTAGCCTTCTTCCAGTTTCTATATATATTTAGGGATAATACAATTTTATCTCTTTAAAGAACATTAAAATTTAAATTTTGATTCAGATCTTTCAGGCCTTTTAGCCTGAAAGATAGATCTGAATCAAAATGAATTAGGTATTACTATAATAAATACAAGATTCCTATTTCTTATTTGCCTCATTAATGCCTAAAGTATTTTTATTGTGTTTATGCAAAGAACTCTGCTGAAGGACACAGATGTCATTATTAATATTTTCTATTTAATGCCTGCAGTGTCATGAGGATTGTATATCCCATGAAGCAGACATAATTTATTCTTAAAACTGGAGTTCCCTTGGTGGGAATACTCCCTGTGTTTCTGCTTTAGTATTCAGCCTCTTGCTCTTACCCTTCTCATTCCCACACCGCAGTCTTTAGGCTGTCTCATAATTTTGGACTGAGAACTCAAAAGTCCCAGTTTCAAAGTGAGTCTGATTTGCTAACAAGTACAAGTCCAGTGGGAGCATCCTCATCACAGAATCCACTCATTTCAGATCACATCCGTGATACAGAATAGACCTATTAAAAGTGGCTTGTTGCTATTCAAATCCAGACAACTATGAATTTAATCATGCTCTCATTCATGCAAAACATAATTTCACCTGTTAAAAGCCTGAGAAAATGTAGTTAGCCTATAAAGTCGGAGGCTGGACCTGAGTTTCTCTAACTCCGGAGTTACGATGGGGTTTCATTTAAAACCATACCTTTTTTATTTCCTGACTTTTGTTTCTCTGGTTGATTTCTTAACAATGCTATTTTAAATAATATTTGCCATGCTTTTACAACAATCTAAATAGAAGCTGGTTTGGAATGACATCCCTCTTGGCGGTCCACATTTGGTTCTAAAAGGTCACTTGTGTTCATTATATCATGGATGCAGAAAAGAAAAAATGCTTCCCTTTTCTCCGCATCTTCTGCCTTTGATCCATAGTCATGCCTAGATGGGTGACAGAATTCACTGGTAGCTTAATGCCTACATTTCATGGTCACTAAGATGGAGAAAGGAGTCTCAGTTTTGCCCACCTATGATGTAATGTTATAGCCCATCAAGTCCAAAACAGAAAAGTGAGGTAGTCTAAAGCAATGGAAATTAAGGCCAACATGAGATGGAACAGTCCTTGCAGTATGCAGACTCAGTTGGAGTTATACCCATGCATTACATAAAACCAAACTTGTGTGTTTGGGATTATGGTGTTCTTAAATGCTACCAATGGGCTTGGTTGGCTTTATGAACCAGTCATACTTTCCTCATGTGGTTACAACTTCTCCAAAGCCTCACAGAAAAATTATAGCTCCCCACATAGACCGCTTATTCATAGTGTTGTGTCTTGTGAATCGTGGTATGATCTTTTGGTCTCCATAGATACATAGCAACTTAAGAGTAATTTAGAATATAGTGGGGAAGCATACCAACTAGAATTACCACTTGGGAATCACAATCAGTCAAAATTCTTTTTTGTCTCCTTCACTTATTTCATTACTAAATCGTATCTTGTAATATCAGAGATTACTATGATGGGTAAGAATTTCATTATATTACATTTTTGGGTTTACTTCTATGCATCTCTTAGCTATCTAGCAAAGCTAAGTGGATATAGAACATATTCTTTAGCTTTAATATTTATCTAATTTCATTCATCGAATTATTTCTGGTGCTTATGTTGTGTTGCAGTCATAAGTCATGTGAAAGTTGCTTCCAGAATTTTCTTCAAACAACCTGTACTTATTTTACATAAAGATTCACCTATTTCCTGTAATCTGTCATTTGTTCAATAAATCTTTATTGAATACTATGTGCTATGTGCTGGGGCTATAAAGCTTAGAAATAATTAGATATTATCACAGTACTTAAGGAACTGACAAATGAGCAAGAGAGACATACATGTAAAGTTGATATAGGTGGGAAGTGCTGTAGCCCAAGTGTGAAAAAATATGATGTAGGAGACAGAGAAGAGTAACTCAGGTTAGCATGTCAGCATTAAAACTCTAGCACATAAATGTGGGAAGCACTAGTAACACCATTTTCCTGATTTGCCTATGGTAAGAATGATCTTATATAATAACTATATGCCCCACAGGTTGAGTACCATTTTCCATGTATGTCAAGAACAGAAAGAAGCCCCAAATAGTTTATAGTATAAATAAGTCAAAGCTATGCTCTGAAGAATTCAAGGGAGAGATTGATACATCTGTTTCAGTGAGGGGTTAGAGATGGAGTGGAGCTGTGGCCAGCTGTAGGGCTGGTGGGAATGGATCAGGGCAGCATAGCTAGGAGACTGGCGTGGCAGGGCTAACAAGAAGCCCTAGACTCAGGAACTTGAATTCTAGGCAGAGAGACTTTCAACTTGATGCAGCAGACAATAAGTATTTATAATAACAGATGCTGGTGAGGTTATGGAAAAGAAGGAATGCTTGTACAGTGTTGGTGTGAGTGTAAATTAGTTCCACCACTGTAGATGACAGTGTGGTGATTCCTCAAGGAACTAAAAGCAGAACTGTCATTTGACCCAGCAATCCCATTATGCTCAAAGGAATATAAATCATTCTTTTATAAAGACACATGCACACATATGTTCATTGCAGCATTATTCACATTAGCAAAGACATGGAATCAACCTAAATGCCCACCAATGATAGACTAAATAAAGAAAATATGGCACATATACACCATGGAATACTATGCAGCCATAAAAAAGAATGAGATCATGTCCTTTGCAGGGACATGGATGGAGCTGGAGGCCATTTTCTCTGGCAAACTAATGCAGAAACAGAAAATCAAATACTGGATGTTCTCACAAGTCGGAAGTAAGTGATGAGAACACATGGACACATAGAGGGAAACAACACATACTGGGGCCTATCAGAGGATGGAAGATGGGATGAGGGAGAGGATCAAGAAAAATAACTAATGGGTACTAACTAGGCTTACTACCTGGGTAATGAAATAATCTGTCCAACAAACTCCCATGACACAAGCTTACCTATGTAACAAACCTGCATATGTACCCCTGAACTTAAAAGTTTTTAAAAAAAGAAAATTAAGTTGACAAAAAAACAAAAGTATTTATAGTTGTGTCTTTGAGCAGGGAAATTACACTATGGAAGTAGTGGGATTTGAATAATGTTTACTATGAGAGGGAGATCTGACTGCAATGTGTAAATATGTTCATTGAAAAATTTTGCAAAAGCATGAAAAAAAACTCTTAAAGTCACCAAACCTCAGAAACAATTTTGATTAACATTTTTCCATCTTAACATTTTAATATATTTCCAGGTTTTAGGGATTTTATTATTTGTCTTTGCTTTTTTTTTTTTAAACAGAATTGGGGTTATACTTTACTTAACTTTTATAATCTCTTTTTTTTTTTCCACTTAGTAAATCTTGAATATTTCCCCATGTCATCAAATCCTCTTCTGCTTGGTGTATTTTCCTTAATATGAATGTGCCACAGTTATATTTAGCCAACCATTGAACATTAAAGTTGTTTCCAAGTTCTAACTATATGATTCATGTTGCCATGAAGATCTCTGTATATAAATCTTTCCGTACATTGCTAGTTATATCCTTAAGATACACTTTCAGAAATTTTAAGTCAAAATAAATTTCAAGCCAACAAATATGGATAATTAAGGTTGCCGGTACATACTGCCACCTTTAAAACACTATTTTAGAAAAATTAAGTGGATATAGTATGCAGCACGTCTTGGAAGAGAAATTCTGTGAGAAGCAATTCCATCTCAGATGGCTGGGTTCAAATCCTGGCTCCTCTTACTGTGTCACCTCGGTCAAATAACTTAATCTTTTTCTTCCTGTGTAATGAGATAATTCATTTGAAGCAATTAGAGCACTGCTTGGCACATTCTAGCTGACATTATTGAGTTGTTGTTAGTATTATTATGGCAGTAATTTAGCTTTGAAATGATGAGAGCCTAGGTCAAATTAATGAGAAGAAAGGTACAGTGAGAAATCTTTGACAAATCAGTCGTATTTGGTGACTAATTGGCTATATAGGCCAAAGAAGGGAGATAAGTGAAAAAATGGGCCAAACTTTTTAAGCCTAGGGAAGTGGATGTTTCAGTGATGGAAGTGGCCTCTGGCTTAGGGCATACTGAAGTGGACACACTGGGAGATGGACACAGGCTAGTGACTATAGATTTCAGAGTAAAGAACGAGGAAGGGCATGTTGATTTGGGAATGATCAGAAGTGAACTATTGACTTGAAAATGGGTGGACTCCCAGGAAAAGTGAGGATTGAGAGAACAGGGCTTAGGATCCTAGACTGCTGGAGGAAAGTAGAGAGAAGGAACAGCAGGAAAGAAGACCAGCTAGCCAAGGATACTGAGAAGCTGCCATTGCAGAGGTGAACAGAGAATCATAGTTGTGGGAACCATACAAGGATAAATGTCACAAAGGAGAGGGTAGTCAGCAATGCCAAATAGCAAAACGTCCAAAGGTGATGGGAAGTAAAGACAATTACTAATTCTAGTTAATAAATTAAAGGTAAAAGAGTTTGCATTTTCTTTGTGTATTTCATGATGGTTCTTTTGTCCATTTTTTTCCTAGCTTCTCAAAACTTTCTTTGTGAATTTTAGTCACTATGTTTTATTGGTTGTTTTCAAACACAACTTAGAATTCTTTTTATTCCATTAGCCACATTTTAAGAAAACTTGTGAAGCAGTTAGTTCTCCAACTCACAGTGTAACAGATCTTTGTTTCTTATTCACTATCATCTTTGACACAGTTGCCTAAGCATTTGGTTCATGTAACCATTAAAAACACATGAACAAAAATGCTAGAAAATAAACAAGATTGCAATGTTTTATGCAATAATAACTTGCAAAGTCTCCCCTTTGAAACTGAAGCCATTTTTGTGTCATTGAAGTATAGCAGAATGACCCATTAACAAGATTTCTGTTGGGTTTATATATTAAAACAGATGAAATCATTTTAAACAAAATGTTAAAAGCATTTACTTCCTAGCTCAGGCTAAGCTTGATCCAAAAATTATTTAACATTTGTCCAAAATTTAAAAACAAAATAAAACTAAGTTTTGACCCCTAATTCACTTGCTGGGTAAACCTGGAAAGACATTTTGAGATATAAAAACTCTATCACTAATTTAAAATCATTTTTAATTTCATTCCACTTTGTACCAGTTGATTTCCCATAATTAGTTCGCTGTTCTTACATTTTAAGGCCTAGCTTGTTGGCACTCATTTATCACCTTGTAACTTTCTAAGTAACTTTTGCTGGAATAGGCCGCCAGACCTCTCATTAACTAGTTGCCCACTCCTGGTGTTTCCCATCACCTTTAAAGTACAATTTGTTGTTTGTTTTTTAATTTAATTTGAAATATAATTTCCCTATAGACCTGGTCTACCTTACTTTGAATTAAATCATTCCAAGGTTGATTTTTCCCCAAAATATGTGGTTGGATAATTTTTAAACTCTTCATTAAATTTGGCTTAAACTGTTCTTTGTCCTGTTTTCTATTACTTCTTGGGTGCCCAGCACAGCAGTGAGCCCCAATGGATTCTTTAGAACGGCTATTTGACAACTATTTAAGGAGGGAGTGAGGAGATCCTTTTCTTTTTTTTTTTCTTCTCGCTCTCTCTTGCCTACAGCTGCTCTCAATATGGCTCACCATGACTGAAAGGAAATGAATAAAGATGAGTTATTGGAACTGAAAATCAGCCACAGAGCAGAAGCAATTCGTACTCCCCAACCCATCCCCAAATCCAGTGGGGAAAAGGAAGTCATTGCCATCGTTTATTTATTCATATATTTTTAATGGTGGGAGGATTAATTTTTAAATCTTGCACCTATAAGTGGTGGCCATTTGGAGCATTTATGAAAAGCCATATGGTTTCAAATGAGATTCCCATCACATTCTCTGCATTTGAAACCATTTTTTGCTGAGCCTCTTGGCAGGGTCCACACTTGGAGCATGAGCATCCCCATAAAACACTGTAGACAAAACTGAAGAACATGTAAATAGCACATGTTTACATGTGCTTATTTACATGAAGAACATGTAAATAAGGAGATGTTGGGGGTTTGAAATGCCATTTTTGGATGGGCCTTCATTTGGATGATACAACTATATTTTATTTTAAGCAGCTATCATTTCCATATTTTGTGCATTACATGTCTCTAGGAATTAAATTCCATCCTTGTGACTTAGGTATCTTAAGTGCTGAAAGAGATTTCAAACAGGGAAACGTGGAAAAAGAGTTTGGAATTTGGGTCTGAATTAGGATGCAAAATAAAGTTCATCAGAGAGGTTGCTGAATCACACGTTTCATATTTTCTCTTTCTCTATGAGAAGAAAGAATGTGTGTATGAAAAGCAATTTCTTGCTAAAATTATGTCATGTCTCCTTAGATTTTGGAATATGAGCACCTAAACTCTGGCCGCAATCAGCTTATCCATGAAGAGCAAGAGGCTCACTGTGGCTTGATCCTCAAAGGCCCCATAGTGCTTCTAGTCATACTTCAGATTCATGTAGACCTGGGTTCAAATCCCAGCAACATCACTTCTTGCTAACTGTGTGTCCATGGACAAGTGACTGAATCTCTCCAAGGCTCATTTTCTTCATTTACGAGTATGGATGATACTGCTAACCTTACAAAGCTGATGCTGTGAGTTAAAGGAGAGAGGACAGATGTCAAATGCCTCCTATTACCTGAGAGGCATTGGGTCATTGTAGCATGGCCATTAGGAGTTCCAGTTCTGGAGTTAACTGTCCTGGTTTGAAAGCTTCTCTGACAGGTATTAACTTTGTGGCCTTGGGAAAGAAGCCCCCATTTCCCATCTAGAGAATGACAGCAATCATACTCATATCCCACAGATGTATGATGAGAAGTGACTGTAATGATACATGTAAAGCTCTTAGACTAGCTCCTGCATGGCACATGAAAAGTTCTCCACACTCCACACTCCACGCTTGCAGGATGGTTGGGCAAGTGGGCATTAGTATCTGTAATTCCTAGCATATAATGAATAAGCAGTATGTGGTAGCTGCTACCCCTGTCATCCAGTGCAGAGTCCCACTTTACAGTGAGTATTCTTGGTCAGATACCCTGGTCTATCATGGCCACAGGAGCTTCTGGTCTGGCATGTGCCATCTGTGATGCCACTGTATTTCTCAAAGCCATGATGAGCTTCATAACTCCCAAGAAACTTTTTTCTCAATATCCATTTGCCAAACATTATATATATAATATATTATATTATATACATTAATTATATACATTAAATGTATATAAATATATATAAACATTATACATTATATACATTATATATTATACATAAATATACATGAAATACATTATACATTAAATATACATAAATATATATAATATATTATATGCTTGGCAAATATATATTATATATATATAAGCTCCCATTCTGCAGCCTAGGCTGGAGTGCAGTGGTGCAATCTTGACTCACTGCAGTCTCGACCTCCCGCGCTCAAGCATTCTGCCCACCTCAGCCTGCCGAGTAGCTAGAACTACAGGCACATGCCATCATGCCCAGCTAATTTTTCTTTTTATTTTTTATAGGCACAGGGTTTTGCCGTGTTTCTCAAGCTAGTCTCAAACTCCGCAGCTCAAGTGATCTGCCTGCCTTGACCTCCCAAAGTGCTGAGATTACAGGCCAAACATAGAAGTTTTTGACATCCATTAGGTTGTTGCACTTCCAGACTCATTACAATGGAGATGTAGAATTTGTCACAATTTACATATTAATGGAATATGAAATATTCTCTAGTTTCGGAGAAGTTTTTCTGTGAAGTAATGTGTGCTTTCCAAGATAAGTTATATTATAATGAAAATTGCCATAGAAAAAGAAGACTGTGAGAGGTTGTTCTAAGGCAGGAATGTAAGTGGTCCCTCTACCCTGTCAGAGGTAAGGAATTGATGGGCAAAGGGTTGACATCTTTGTCCAGCTTAGATACAGTCAGGTCACAGGTGGTATTTAATGCCCTGGCTGTCTAGAGACAACCCCTCAAAAAGTTAGGTTCTTGAACTTTAGGGCTTGAAAAGAAAATGGGAATTATGTTGTATTTCAACAATGTGCTTTTACCAGAAGGAAAAACAACTTTTAATATCTGTGAACACTTTATTTAATAGCCAACAAATGTGATATGTTGCTGATAGAAAAAATGTCTATTTCAATGTTGTGCTTCATGGTAATGGAACAAAGTAGAGTTGATATTGTAGTAACCAGGCTCCAAAAGTGTCATTCTAATGAAAAACAGCACTGTTTGGGCAAATATTTTCTGGCATCTTTATATTTCTTTTAACTGGAAACAGAGAACATGCTGGCTTGGTATCATGACTATGGGATACTGTGTTTTCTAACAAAAAACAAATTGTGGAAACAATTTTGCCAAGAAAAATGAAGGTGCTTAAAAGGTATGGAACCCAGTACTTCTGGCTGCTTACATCTAACAACTTCATGGCCACAGATTGGCCTATTAACTAAGAGACTCAGCATGGTCATGCTGTTGCTTGCTCTTATTTTCTAAGATAATACTTAATCATCCTCTGTCTGCCTACTGCCTCAGTGGTGAAAATAAGCATTCTGTAGATATGAATAACTTAGCATCATGAGAATTATAAACACTTGGACATTTGGAAATTATATCTGAAATCTAAAATAGATCTAATTATCAATTACCCATAGCCAAGTATTCAAAGTCCATATTATCTAAAGTGTTGTCCCAAGCTTGCTGTCTGGACCGATGGGAGCAGAGGATGTGCCCAGCAGCAAGGCAAAGTGGAGCTGGCCAATGGGCTCCAGACCACAGTAATCTCAATGATCCGGGGAAGGAAACAACAATGGACAGAAAGCAGCTGTCTGAGTTGTGCATGACAACCAAGAGTCTGCCAGAAGTTAGGCGATGGGACCAAAACTGAGGTTACCAGCCCAGGACAGGAGGTTCCCAATGCAACTTGATGGTGGGTTCTGGTGTATGGCCATGGTGGTGTTTATAGGACACCTGCACCCTCAGTCATGGATGGTAAGGGAGCTGTAGTGGCACGGCAGTAAAGCTGCTGAGCTCTGGTGAGCTCGGTTTTCCTCTTGTTTTCAGTGTCTTAACAATATACTACCTTTTCAATGCATGAGTGTGATGGGAAGTCATTTTTACTGGTTAACAGCTAGGATTTGAATTTGTCTCAAGAAGCATACTACTTTTGTCTGAAGAAATATTGATTAGAGATTATACTTAGGAATGTGATCCACTAAGGTTGGGAAAATGAGATGATGCAATGATTTCCTTTAGAAAATCCGAATTACTTTGTTCAGGAGGGAGAAAATGAAGATGAAAGAAAATGAAAAATAATAGGGAGAAAGGAATCATCTGGGTGTCAAAAGACCATGTGCCCTCGGCTCTGCCTTCCCCATCATCAGCAAATTGCACTGGAAGCATCTAATGTGAGCTACAATTTATTGTGCATGGCCCATTCCAGCCCAGGACCCTGAGAGCATAAGTACCACCTCCACCCTGGAATTTATAGATGCCTTGGGGACTGTGGACTTCCATGGGCTGTGGAATTGGCAGGGTCCCTACCAGTTTTACCCAGACTTAAAGAGCAGGAAAGTCCCCAATCACCATCTGGATAATATATGCATAAAGATTATGTTATGATAGGGAGGGGATATAAATTCATATACATAGCCTGCAGTCTATAAATACTTGTACTGAAATGTTCTGTTCAACAGATGATTGAAACCTATAGCCAAAATTTGGTGTGTAGTTATCTATTGATTTTACTTGTCCAGGTTTACAGGTAATCAAATATTTATACTATATATATTTTTAAAGATTTTCTTTCTCTGTTTCAAACTCCTTTTACTATATTCCATGCTTGCTATTTCCTTTTTATTTACTTTATTATAATATATTTAACAAGCCTATTTATGTACATGGATGTTATGGGTTTTTCAGAATATAAGGGGTCACTACAAAATAATACAATTACTCTTACAGGCCCATACATTTAAAAATCCTCATTTCTTTATTCTATAATTGCATTATAAGCATTATATATTTATACAATTGTTTATCATGAGGCTGGAGGCAGCTCACAAATTTATATACGATACAAAATATAAAATAAATTATTGACTCTCTCCTGAGTCACTGATCTCTGGGAGCTCAGAGTTTAGTTGGGAAGAGAAATGTGGAGACGCACATGCACCTTGGAAAGGCATATCAGCAGAGAAGCAATGTGAAAGAGATATGGGCAATTGGTGTCAAAATTCTGAACAGAGGGACACTGCCTCTGACTTGGAAGACTCATGGTGGAAGTGCATTTGATCTGGGGCTGGACGGGTCGATAGGATTATGGATATTGTGGTGTAGAGGTAGGGAGTAGACGGAGAGGATTCAGGCAGGAGCCGCCCTAGGTGCAGAATCAGTGGTGGGACAGCCAGGACATGCTATGATGGCAACACGGGCCAGAGAGTGGGTTTCTTAGAGTGGGATGTAAAGCCGAAAAACTGAATTTACTTCTTTTGGAAAGCAAAACATTTTCTGTATAATTCACAGTATATCCTGAGAAAAATCTGAGTGGTGAGGTTACTAAAATGCAAGGTTTATTGTTTAGAGCGGTGTGTTTTTCTACACTACCAGAGCAGAGTGAGAAATAATGTAATATTTTGATTACAAGTAACAGCACAAGTTGTTTTCATGATAGGCTAATTTTTAAAATGGCTGCGGAGTGAAGGTAAAAAATCATGCTTTTACAGTGAAGTCATCAATCTCTTCACTATTTCAGTTACATTCCCTTTTTAACAAATCCTTTCCTTTACTGTTTCAAAACATTTGAGGCAGACAACTTCTAATAATAAATGAATTCAGATACACCTAAAATGACTTAAAATCTAAGAAATGATTGCAAAATAAATAGTTAAACTGAATATTAAAACAACAAAGCTATGAGATACTGCTAAATCCTTCTTGACATTCGGCACATAGCTAGAACATAATAAATAAAATATTAGTCTTAGATTTCCCCTCAATTTGTGAATCAATAATTTCTAATAAAGTTCATAAAATGGCATGTCAACATGAAATTTAAGTACATTTTTAATATAACACTGAAGTAATAAAACCTCCACAGAAGTCAAGAAAGTAGATTAGCTATTCTGCCCTCTCCAAGCTTGACACTTAGGCAAGAGTAACTTTTCTCTTGATATCTTAAATGTTTGTTATTTTTTAAAAACTAAGAAAGAGAGGCACATAAAAGTGTACACTCACTGCCTTCTCTCACAGGCCAGTGGGATTAGCATGGACAGACTTTTGGAAAAGCCTCAGTGGGGGACTTTATAACACATGGAAACATTAGATTACATGAGGGTTCTGACAATTTTCCCTTTTATGTATTAAATATTTATTTTTCAGGTATTCTTAGTAATCATTTAAGCCTTGTATGGAAAGGAAGTGATTTTTGTGTTTCTCTGCTATGTTTAAATTTCTTTCACTCTCCCAGAAGCCTTCATGGCACAGGTGGAAAGAATGTTTTTGGGAATGAGGAAGGTGGGAGGTAGAAGACTCACTGGGAAGCTCACGCCTGGAGAGCAGTCAGTTCCGTGAAGGTGCCAGTGGAGGAACAAATGGGAGGAAGTCACGTTGAACTGGGCAGGAAACCGGGAAGGTTAGGGGAGGGAGAGGAGCCAGGCCCCGCGGCCAGCTGTTGGCCTATAGAGCATCTGTAGTGACGAAGAGCAAAGGCCCCAAGGTCAGACTACCAGAGTCAAGTCCCAGGCCTAGTACTTACTGACTCTGTAACTTAGGGAAGTCACCTACCCTCTCTACACTTCTGGTTCCTCATTTACCATATGAAGAAAATAATAGTCATATCTACCTCATAGTATTGTTGTGAGGCTTACATTAAATACATTGAATTAATACATATAAAGTACGTAGAATGGAGACAGACACAAGGCACATAGTAAGCGATCCATAAACTTTAACCATAATTATTAGAGTTATAGGTGCTCTTAGGGAAGGGGCAGGTAGTTGGAGAGGGCAGCCTCAGCTTGGATGTGTGGTGTCACCAGTGCCATCCCAACTCCTTTCTCTGGGAAATGTTGGGGCCCCTAAGTGCACAGTAATATCAGTTGTGCAGGCAGCACACTTATATAGTTGTTCCTCAGTTACCATCCCTATCTTCAGAACACCAAATGTATCTGTATGTTCCTAAAACTAGCACTTGTGTATAATTGTTCACGCCACTCCCAATAGTGATGATGGGAGTTTCTCCCTGACCCACAAGGTATTAGTCAGATTGTATTAAATGTGTTGTACAAGCTTGTAGTAAGTGAAAGCAGCAAAGAAGATCTTCTTGCTGGATCATAGTTATATTATCCCCTCCAGCCCCAGAAATTGCTCTTCATGTCCATCCTGTGTCTTGCTGGTCCAGGCAGTTGGGAATAAATGGATGCAAGGAAGTGACTAGGTCCTTTAGAATCCAGCGCAAGGTTTGACAAAGCTGCTGACGGTGTTGCAATGTAAGCATTCCTAACAACAGGTCAGAGATTTTAAATTGAGGAGTTTGGGCTCAAGGGGAAAATATCACTGCAGTTACTCTGAATTCCTTTTTGAGTATTTTTAATTGACAAATTATAATTGTATAGATGTATGGGGTATAAGGTGATGATTTGATACATGCATACAATGTGGAATGATTAAATCAAGCTAATTGATAATATCCATCACCTCACTTACTTACCACTTTTTGCATTGGAAATTTGAACTTTACTCTTACTTTGAAATATATAATACAGTATTATTGACTGTAGTCACCCTACTTGGGCAGTAGATCTCAAAACTTATTTCTCTTGTCCAACTGAAACTTTGTACCCTTTGACCAACAACTTCCTTTCCTCCCTCACCCTACCCCACTCCCAGCCGCTGGTAATATTCAGAATTATTAAGGAATAAGATGATCCATATGAGAAAAATTCTGGAAAAATGGAGTTTGTAACATTAGGTGCACAAATTAATTGTTATTATAACCATTTAGGATAAGAAGATAGGTAGGCAATTGATTAAGGCTTCAGGGTCCAAGGCATGGGCTCAAGTTTTGGATTTAACACCTACTAGTTGTATGGTCATATTGGGTTCATATTGCCTAAGACATAGTGGCCTCATTTTGAAATTATGAGTTGGATTTAAAACATCCACCCCATAAGGAAACTATAAGGATAGATGCTTGACAGGGCACGTAGCATACAATATTACTTACATAGCAGAACATTGGCAACACACTAAATGTCCAATAATAAGTGAATGGTTGAATAAATTACAGTATAGCTATATGATGTTCATTAGTTAACAAACCATTCTACCACTGATGAACAAGTGATTACAATCAGCTGAGATCCAAAACTATGAGGAAGTCTTAATTTTGTTGAGTGGAAATAATAATTATAACGATTAATATTTATATAGTGCCTATATGCCAAGCCCTATTAAAGTCCTGTACATGTTACTCATTAAATCCTTACAACAACCCAAAGAGAGAGCTACTATTGTCAGCCCCATTTACCACATGAGGCTACCATGGCAAAGTAAAGATTAAGAAACATGTCCAGCTAGCAAGTGATCAGGCCAGAATCAGGGTAAAGGAATTGGGGGATTTGTGTGTAGTTAGGAAGTAAGGAGGATGAAAGATGGCTCCTCCAGGTCTCATCAAGCTTTGTGATTTCCTAGACAAATGCAGGAAGACTTGGCTATGTTGCAGATGAATAAAACACACCATTATTACATTGTTGGCATAATAGCAGCTGGCCCGAAATACAAATGGAAACTGTCATACTCAGAGTGGAAAGCCCTTCCGGTGTCCAGATTGGCAGCAGATGATTCTGCACACCCAATATCCAGTTGCACACTGTTTTCTGCCTGCCTGCTCTACACTGCCTGCCTTTATTGAACACAAACTGTGACGTACTGAAGGAATCCAAGATAAATTTGTAAAACATCATGTCAGGCCCTTTCTAGTCCCAGTATCCCCTGGTGATCCAAGGTTGGGGTCTAAAAAATAGAACAGAAAAGAGAAGAGGAAACAGACACTAACTTGCCACAGATACACATAGAGTGAAGGAGATATTTTTTTTTAAAAGACAGACAGCTGAGAAACAGTTATTTGATCCCTGCTGCTTGAGGGACAGTAGGGAAAGAAAGGTATTTTTGTGATCGCTCTTCAGCGTTCCCTATGCGGCTTGGTTCATACAGTCACAACAAAAACCCATGCTCTAATAATACATTGCAACCAACCACAGATATGTTGCAAGCATTATGCACAGTAGTAACTAACATTCAGTTTCCTTTTGATTACTTCCAGGCCTGTGACATTTAGATTGTTGCACATTTCTTCCAACCTCAGAGCATTCAGAGTCAACAGCATACATCTAATAATCATGTGCTGACATAGAAACTGTAAGGAGTTTGTGCCATTTATCTGTCTTTCATCACACTAAGGGTAACAGAGCAAATGAGCACCGTATTAGGAGTCCAAATACATGAGTTTTGGACTAAACCTTATCGCCAACTAGCTGTGGCCTTGAGCATGCCACTTAATCTCCACGGGGCCTCTGGTTCCCTTTTGTGAAATGAGGAGAGAGTTTTGGGTCTCCAGGACTCCTTTCAACTCCAATGTTCTGTACTGAGTCATCAGTGAGTTCTGGCTAGTAATAGTTTCAAAAGGTAATAGTGCTCATCACATTCCACTGAGTAAAATCATAGAGCAGAAAGACCAAGAAAGTGGACATCCCAGCTGCTTTTAACATTTACTCATCAACAGGGCTTGGCTCAAATAGTTCTGAAAGTAATCCATGCATAACATTTCTGAAAGGGGAACTAAGAATGTCATCTTGCATTTGAACATTTTAAGTGTCAAATCCTCTGCATTGTTAGTATTTATAAAGTTATCTCTATGGCATTATCACTATCAAAGTAATCAATCATAGATTTATTGAGAAATATAAACGTCAATGTTTTTTATCTCACCTAAGTATTTTCTGTACTAAATTTTACTCTGTTGCAGCATACTTGACAATTAGTGATTTGTAGGCTTGGTTAGCACATGCATACTTTTTAAGCAAACTAATGTAATGTGAGAGAACAGTTTTCAGTATTTCCCTCTATTGGTATTTGTGGGTGCCCTTCAAACTACTGCACCGAGCTACACAAACCAACTATCACAAATGGACTGTTTGCCAAATGCCTGCTTCCCTAATAAGGAGGCAACGTGTTACTGACACCCTTATGTGTAGAAGGTCTTATGTAGAGAGACTTATGAAATGCATATCTGGATTCCTATATTTTTTTCACTAAGGTCTAACAAATGCATGTAGTCAAATCTTAGGAAAGGAAGTGTGTTTGGTAGTTTGAGCCTGCTGTCTATACAGGCTCAGTGTGTCTTCTGTGAAAGACCAAATATCATCCCAGTGGACCTGACCTAGTTGAACATAAATACACCATTGAGGAGCTACTGGCTTCAGAATTAATAAAATGTATAAATAAATAGGATGGCCTTGTGAAGAGGCTAAACTTGAAGTGCCTATTAATTTTTTTAAAAGCAAAACAGCAGCTTATAGCTACTCTACTGATACATTAATCTATGAAATGAAATTGTTTCATAGAAAGCATTCAGATTATTTATATTATTTGTATTTTACAAGATTTTTAAATGTGTTTAACCTAGAAGGGATCATAATGCAGAGCCTTATGTTTTTCATAAGATACTGATCGAGCCTAGAGGCATCCGAGTAATTTGGCATTTTCACTTTTTATTCATAAGGCCCCTGAGTATGTGTGAATGTGTTTGTAAATATATCTCAGTTTCAGTTTTTGTTATGCAGAGAATATACATCAGTTCTTCTGACTAGTCCCAACAGCACAACCCAATGTGTGTCTGAATTGATCACTATTTTAAAATCTAGATTGCTGGGCAGTCTCTGTGCTCTTGGGCCTGCAGGTGAAGCTCATTAAAGAATCAATCACCAGTGAGGGCAACCGCCCAGGCCCTCACTTCATTTGATAATATTATCCAGAAAAGAGGAATATTTTTCAGTTCTTTCTCACCTAGGCAGAATTTTGAGAAGTAACCATGAAAGATGAGACTGAGAGTTATAATTGGGTCTTTAGTATAGACAAATTGTACTGTGTCTTTTTAGTTTTTATTTTAAATCCCCCTAAAAGATCACTGGATACAAAGACAATCTCTGAGTTTATTGAAGGGAAAGCCACAAAGCTGTTATATGCAGCTCTATCTATGCCTGTTTGTATTTCACAGTCTTTTGTCACCCAACAACACACAGACAAAATGGAATTCAATCTCAGAATTTCTTTACTGTCTTTTAAAGATTTTCTTCATGGACTTGTTTCCAACCAATGTTGAAAAATAGTTTAATTTTTTAAAAAAGAAGAAACAAAGGGCTCTCCACATTTGCCTTATTATATGACGTCTTTTCTGCACTCACAGTAGCAAATGTTAGAAGTACATTTCAAGTTGCAATTCACCTGGGTAAATGTCAACATGAGGCCATAAGGTAGCTTTTCAGCTTCCTCTCCTGGAAAATGCTTTGGACATGGCAGCCATTGCTGCATTCACACTGAAACAGCTAACTGCCCAGCTGATTGTTCTTGTATAATGTGAATAGGGTCATGGCTCCAGCGTGAGCCAGTCTCAGTGCGCATGTTGGAGTTATTTTCTGGGTGACTAATTAGCTCTCAACCTGATATCTTCATTTTGGATCCCAAATGATCCAAGTGGACACCATGATGTTGCCCCCAAATAATAGAATGGCTTCAGGCCCTCTGATGCAAAGAGGCCGTACAGCCAGCTGCCTACATGTGAATGCTAGGTTTGCCATTTTGTTGCTGTGCAAATCACTTGACCTCTTAGGAAATAATATTTTCATCTAAAAAAAATGGGAAAAGAATAGTGTCTACCACATAGGGTAAAAAATGAAATTGTTGTGTAGAAGGTAGTTGGCTGTTCACATTTTACAAGATTAGAAAATGTATTTAACCCAAAGTGAGATTATAATGCAGAGCCTTATATTTTGGAAGAGGGTGCTATAACCTAAAAACTGATAATTGGGGCTGGGCATGGTGGCTCATGCCTGTAATCCCAGCACTTTGGGAGGCCGAGGTGGCCGGATCAAAAGGTCAGGAGATCGAGACCACCCTGGCCAACATGGTAAAACCCTGTCTCTACTAAAAATACAAAAATTAGCTGGGCATGGTGGTGCATGTCTGTAATCCCAGCTACTCGGGATGCTGAGGCAGAATCGCTTGAACCCGGGAGGCGGAGGTTGCAGTGAGCCGAGATCATGCCACTGCATTCCAGCCTGGCAACAGAGCGAGACTCTGTCTCAAAAAAAAAAAAAAAAAAAAGATAATTGCGCCACTTTACATATGGTTATGTGAATTAAATAAATTAACTTTTGTAATGTAGTTAGAACAGTGCCTGGCACATAGAAAACATTTTGTTAGTATTAGTTATCATTAACATAAATTCAGGTATATATTTATTACGGTCAAGAAACCTCTTACAGAAGTTATAACTGAGAAATTAAAATATAACACAAATTTTTAAAGCTGTTTAAAGTTTCACCTTACTTGCCAGGCATGATGCTATTCACCTTTTATCCATTATCTTTTTAAAGATTATATGATGCATTGGGGAACATGAATTTTTCTCTCTTAAAAAGAAATTAAACAATAGGTAATAAAGGAGCGGATGTTTCCTATTTTACATGTAGACCAAACATCCACTAACACGAGTTACATTTTATTTCTTAATTAAGTATCACACTTTATACCATCATGCTTCATACCTTTCAACATTTTAAAAGTCTTTTCTCATTTAGGAATTCTTTTATTTACGGGTTTTGAGATGTAGATAAGACAAGGGAGATTATTATTTTCAGTTCACAAATGAGGACATTAAAGTTTTGTGAAACTGAAGGGAAGTGACCATCCAGAGTCATAAAACAAGTTCATGGTCCAGGATCACAGCCATGATCCGGCCCCCTCCCCCTCCACTGTGCTGGGCCGTGGACTCATCTGCTTCGTACACATCTGCTGAACAGTTATTTCCAAGCACTGAATAGAAACCATCAGCCTCGCATGTTTTCCGTAGCTATTGATTGTGCCCCTACTCTTCGTTCATCTTGTGGATAATAAATACATCCATTTAAAGACAAGAAGAATTCAGTGTTCAGCTATGGTCTGCTACACACATGTCCACTTTCCTTACATTTTCTTTGAACAGAACATAGTAAAATCTATTGTACAGCTCACCGGCGTGATACCGCTTTGATAGACACTGAGTGACCTAATATACACACTCCAGTGTACTCTAATCTGTGGTCTCCCAGCTCCCACTCGGCAGGAATTCTGAGATGTTGATGGAACCCCATGATTTAACAGAGCAGCCGGGCTGCCCTTTCACCCCTCACACTGGTTCTGACAGCTGCCTGCCATGTGTAGAGAAAACCTCACAGGCTGAAACCCTGTCACAGAGTAAAGGTCCTTGAATAAACATACAAGCATGATCATGCTACTACTCTAAAATTAAATTGTTTTTTTAAACTGAATTTGCAGTAGGGACATTTTACAGCTGAAGATCTAAAGCACCCCAAAGCGGGCCAAGTACCCTCTCCCTTTAAAAATAAAACAAAATAATACACACAGTAAGCCTGGTCTTGTTCACACTTATTTGAGTTACCAGTTTTTCCTCAAGTGGATTAAGCCAATTTACCAATGCCCAGGTTTTTCTACTCTGAAACAGTAACAAGCCTGCCAGAAATGATGTGCAGCATTTTCCTGGCTTAGTTAGGAAACTCGATTTGTGTTTAAGCTGTCAATTTAATCCACACTGCCTTTTACTTTTATTAGGATATTCTTCAGGTAGAAAAGAATGGAAGGAGGCTTTAGGCATGACTACCGTCCTAAATATAAAGTTGGTTAAAAAAACAAAAATCCCTACTCGGCCCAAATAGCATTGTGCTTTATAATTCATTCTTTTCACATACAGTACCCTGCGTTATCATGGCTAATGTTTTCCTGCTGAGCTGCCATCATCTTTTGTCAAGCTGTCAGAGTATTAAATTGATGTACCTTCCACATTTGGATAGAGGTCATTATCCTGTTGCCTGGTTGCATTGCCTCTGCTGAGCAGGTTAACTGCTTGAGGTCTTTTATCTAGATAAATGTTTCGCCAGCACTTTTGCTCTGTGATGACATGAGCTGTTCCTTAGAGGTCAAATAGTGATGCTATGATAAGTTGTTCCCTGTGTGTTCACAGATATGGAAAGGACTGGAGTCCAAACTTCATTAATAGTCCTAAAAATAATCATAAATGCTCATTTTAGCATATTTCTCCACAAGATACTGGATTTTGGGGCTCTTTTAAAATTGCCTACATGCTAATTTTATATACCGGGAAAAATAATGCCTTTTAACTATTTTATTGTTTCAGTATCATGAATGACTCCACCAAGTGTGTCCGAATCTACTGCTTAGTTCTGATGATGGCAGAAATAAATCAGTGTGGGGGTGTGTAATAGATAATAAATAATGTGTATTGTTATTTGCATGGGTTACCAATATTAAAATAATATTTAGAGTGAAGACCATGATATTTGACACCTTGGTACTCCTGTCCACATAGAAAGATTATTTTTAAAGTGGAGAGATAGAAATAAATCATTTCCCTTCAGTGAAAATTGATTTGTTAATTAAAAATAATTTTGATTAGCTTGTATTCAATTATTTACAATGAAGAATACCAAATAAAAAGGAAAATAATTTTAAATGATTTTGTCATAACCAATTAACTTTTATGAAAAACTTGTTTGTAAATTCTGTTTTCAATCATTTTTTTTTCTTTTTTTTTTTTTTTTGAGACACAGTCTCACTCTGTCACCCAGGCTGGAGTTCAGTGGCATGATCTCAGCTCACTGCAACCTCCACCTCCCGGGTTCAAGTGATTCTCCTGCCTCAGCCTCCTAAGTAGCTGGGACTACAGGTGTGCACCACCCACCATGCCCCGCTAATTTTTGTATTTTTTAGTAGAGACAGGGTTTCACCACGTCGGCCAGGCTGGTCTCAAACTCCTGAACTCAGATGATTTGGTGATCCACCCACCTCAGCCTCCCATCAATCCAATTTTTAAAACTGACTTTTCCGGGCTGGGTGTGGTGGCTCACGCCTGTAATCCCAGCACTGTGGGAGGCCGAGGCGGGCAGATCACAAGGTCAGGAGATCGAGACCATCCTGGCTAACACAGTGAAACCCCATCTCTACTAAAAATACAAAAAAATTAGCCGGGTGTGGTGGCAGGCACCTGTAGTCCCAGCTACTCGGGAGGCTGAGGCAGGAGAATGGCGTGAACCCGGGAGGTGGAGCTTGCAGTGAGCCGAGATCGTGCCACTGCACTCCAGCCTGGGCAACAGAGCGAGACTCCATCTAAAAAAAATTAAAAAATAAAAAAAAACCTGACTTTTCCAATTGAAGCAGACTTCATCTCCATATTTGCTATGACTAGTGTTGTTATATGAACTAAAAGATGCTTTTATTAGTAAGTAGAATAATTTTATTTAATATTGGAGAAAATACCACTTGAAACTATGGTCTCTTAAAATGTAAGCACATAAAAACACATGGAAATAACTTTCTTGACACTATATAATTTGAGGCCAAGCTGCTTAAATTTAATCTTTGACTAACTCATTTTCTAATGGATGGTATATTTAGTGTTGTCTTTTGTTTTTTGTTTTTTTGAGATGGAGTCTCACTCTGTCACCGAGGCTGGAGTGCAGTGGCGTGATCTCAGCTCACTGCAACCTCCACCTCCTGGATTCAAGCGATTCTCCTGCCTCAGCCTCCCAAGTAGCTGGGACCACAGGGATGCACCACCACACCCAGCTAATTTTTGTATTTTTAGCAGAGACCTGGTTTCACCATGTTGGTTAGGCTGGTCTCAAACTCCTGATCTCAAATGATCCACCCACCTCGACCTCCCAAAGTACTGGGATTACAGGTGTGAGCCACTGCACCCGGCCTATATTTAGTGCTGTCTTTTAAAAATGTGTACTGTTATTTTCTACAATTGATTAAATTTTTAAATTGTTGTTTTATGATAGAGGGTCAGTTGTGTGCAGTTCACAAATTTTATCATAAAACAAAATTTAAATCCTGCCTAGAGGTAGCATCTTATTATTGTGCTTGGGTTTATGAGGTTAAATGCGTGACAAATTTATTCACTTACCCAGTAAGATCTGTTAAGAGGTATAGAGACAAACATGAATGAGACAGAGTCCCACCTTCACTGGAAGATTCTGTATTCTCTTTCATATCCATTACTTATTATTAGCGTAGTTGCCCAAGCTAGAAAGCTCAGTATCTTCCATGACTTGCCCCATCTTTTAACCAGACATTAAGTGAGCCACCAGGACCTGTTCATTTGCCTCCTAAATATTATCTTAAAATCCATTTTCTCTCCTCCACTCCCCATTGTCTTGTCGCCTTAGCTGAGGCCCTCTTTATCCTTCATCTGCTTCCTAAATGGACTTCCTCCCTCTGGTTATTCCTACTCCTTACCACTGCCCATTTTCCTCACTGCTAGAAGAGATTTATTTCCAAAACTCCAAATCTAAGCAGTCACTTCCTGATTAGAAATGTTCCAGTGGGACCCATAGGCTAGATGGTGAAGTAAATAATTCAGAGGACTGCATGATCTGTCCCTGATTGCTCTTTCCACCTAATCCCTAAAATCCACTCAGTGTTCCCCACACAGAGTTGCTTGGGGTACAGAACATGCCTTACTCTCCCGTTCCGCCAGACTGAGCTCCCTACTGTGGAAATGCCCTCCTTCCTTATTCTCTTAGACTTATTTCTCTAAGAAGCCTTTTTTTCACTTCTCCAGGAAGAGGTAATTGTTCTTCCTCTTTGACCTTGTATCTTACTCTTTCACTCACATCAGATTTTATTTTTATTAATTATATGTCTCCCTCATGAAATTATGAATTCCTATTAGGTATGTTTCACATCCTATTCCTGTAGTTTTTGAACGAGGATGAATGTACCCCTCATGCCCAAACTTTCTGAATTTTCCCATGTTGTTCTAAAATTCATCTGCTTGAGAACACCTGCTGCTCCTTCTTTTCTAATGGCCTTTCTTCTCTTTTACCAAAGAAAATGTCATCTGTCCCCATCTTACTGGGTAGAATTGTCTTGAGCTGTGCAAACTTCCATATAACAAACAAAAGGTTACATTCACTTACTGGTGTCAGAAAAGCCTCCTGTAATCAAAGCCTCCTGTAATCAAACCAGGTTCATTCTAGCAATTAGTACTTATTCGGTTCTTCCGAATAAGCATCAACTAAGTTGGGGAGAAGAGAAGTCATCCTCGTTCACCTCATTAAGAGGTGCATTCTCAATTAAAGTCCAGTTTTGGGGTGCGATGGCACACTCCTGTCATCCCAGCTTCTAGGGAGGTTGGAGCAATGGGATCACTTGAGCCCAGGAATTCAAGACCAGCCTGGGCAAAAGAGTAAGACTGCATCTCTTAAAGAAAAAAAAAAAAATGTGGCCGTGCGCGGTGACTCATGCCTGTAATCCCAGCACTATGGGAGGCCAAGGCGGGCGGATCACGAGGTCAGGAGATCGAGACCATCCTGGCTAACACGGTGAAACCCCGTCTCTACTAAAAATACAAAAAAATTAGCCGGGCGTGGTGGCGGGTGCCTGTAGTCCCAGCTACTCGGGAGGCTGAGGCAGGAGAATGGCATGAACCCAGGAGGCAGAGGTTGCAGTGAGTGGAGATTGCACCACTGCACTCCAGCCTGAGTGACAGAGCGAGACTCCGTCTCAAAAAAAAAAAAGTTTACTTTTATTTTTAACAATTATTTTCGAATTTGTACTATTTTGTTAATTTGATCATTTATGTACCAATATAATTTTAATAATGATTCAATCCAGAAGAAAATCTTAAATGTTTTTAATCTTATTAGGAATTTTTTAAAAATTAGATTCAAACTTATGTACATATTTATGCTATGGAGTATTATAGAGTAATAAATCAAGACATTCCAGAAAAATAACATATTACATTAGAATAAAATTCTATAAGGGAAGTGCACTGGAAGTACTAAGGGAGAAAAAAGGATCCTTTGGAATGGATTCAGTCTTCAGATTCCCCTTGTCAGCTGAGGTGCAGAAGCACAACCACATGATTAACGCAATCAGAGATCCCTACCTTAAGTAAGCATGATCATTAATGCTTATCATGAAAGATGCTTTGCTAGGGATACAAAATGCATCACAAATTCACATCCCTTCTGCCTTCAAGGAGTTTACCCTTCCTAGTTTTGGAGAAAAGTTTTAATAATAATACAATGTGTGCTGGGTCTATTAAATAGTCATTAAGGTAATATTTAATGATCATGCTGAAATATGCTCTATGCCGATCATTAACTCAAAAAAGCAGGTTGCAAAACAGCTATGTATAGTACAACCCCATCTCTGTAACGCAAGTATACACATATATGCATAGAAAGAAGACTGAAAAATATCAGCAGAATGTTGACATTAGTTCTCTCTTGATTGAGTAGGATTACGGGCGAGTAGAATTATGTTTTTGCTCATTTGTGAATTCTACAATAAAGATCAGGAAAAAGCTGTTGTTGTTATTTTTAATTAAAATAAAACAGCCTATGTATGTCAGATAAGTAATGGAGTAGATGAGGGTCTCTCCACGAGGTCAGGGAGGAGAACCCATGCCAGGAGTGTTTTGGTCAGAAATGCCTTAAAAGCCAAAGTGGAACTTGCCTGGGATTTAGAGGAGGAGAAAGGAAGAGATGAATATTCAAGGAGGCCAAAGGGGCAGACATAGTGTTTTTACATTTTTTTATTATGGAAAATTTTAAACATATGCAAAAGTGGACAGAATGAACTGCCATGTACAGAGCTTCAACAATTGCCAACTTTCAGTTGTTCTTTTTTCCTCTGATCTACACCCACTCTCCCCTTCCTACCCAAATTACTTCACAACGAATCCAAGACAACATTGTTTCCTCTTAAATATTTCAGAATGTAGTTCTATAAATACTATCCTTTTTAAACCTAATCACAACACCATGGTCACACTCTCCTGGCCAAAACCAATTTCAGCACTTCCTTAATACTATTAAATATTCAGCTAATGTTTACATTTCTCTGATTGTTCTATCAACAATGTTTTTAAATTTATTTGAGTCTGAATTTCTTCCCTCCCTCCATCTCCCTTTTTCTCTCCCTTTCCCTCTATTCACCTTTCTTTCTTCATAAAATTTTGTGGAAGAAGCCAAATGACTTGTCCTTTAGAGTTTCCCACAGTCAGTTTTGCTGATTGCATTCCTGTGGTGTCCTTTAACATGTTTCTCTCTCTCCCATATTTTCTACAAATTGGTATGTAGATCAAGAATTTTGATCAGATTTAGGTTTAATTTTTTTTAAGGTAAAAATATTTTGTGATGGTGATATATATTTCCATAGCTGTTAGTGATCATTACCTAGATCCACTAATCCATTGAGGATTACAAAATGATTATATTCTGTCTAATTCTATCAGTTCTTTATAGTGTACTAGCTGGAACATTTCTAAACAGAAAATCTTCCCCTTATTATGTTATTTTGTTGCCCTGAGGAATCTTTTATATAGAAAAGACAAGATGAAGGCTTGGTTCTTTCTCTTTTCAAAATAATGAGTAGTTTCCTAATATCCTCCAAAGGTGATGGATGTGTTTTGATTTATTGCAGTTATTTTTTTGACCAATGGGAGACTCTTCAGGTTTTCTTCTGACCCCTTTTGACCAGACCCTAAGAATTTCTAATAGCTTCCTTTCTTTCTGGTATGACAAGATGTTCCAGACTCATCTAATGTTTTTCCTGCTCCAGACATGGAATCAGCCTTTTCTATCATTGTCTACAAATTGTGAGGTCACAATTTGAGTGCTAAGGGTATACATTGCTTATATAGGTTGATCATTGTTCCTATACCTTTTTAATAGATTATGATATGTATGTTTCTTTTTAAGATGAAACACATTACAAATTTATATTCATAGTTATAATTCAAATTCAAGATTATGGAGTTTTCACTTAACCTTTCTGATCTTAAAATGATATCTCTTTCTACACACTGGAAATTATGGCTAACGGATTACTCATCTGCTTTATCCCACACTGCACACACACTAGCCTCAGAATGGCAATATGATTAATGAAAATGGGTTGGGATTTTTTCTTCCTTTTTTCTCTTTTTGCAGTTCTTTGTTTTTACTAGGGTATTCCAATGAGAAATATACTGTATAATCTAATTATTGTATAGTACCATAGTCAAATTGCTATGTTTTAAAATCACTTGCTGTAATTATTCTCATATACCACCAACTAGATAGATAGGTTTTTTTTTCTTTTTAGGATTGCCTTTTACATTTTTTTATTAATAATATTGTAAAATATATAGTTCCAAAGTCAGATTGATAAAATAAGGTTTATTCAAAGAAGTCTACCTCCACCTCTGTCTCTCCTTCTCCTTATGCAATTTTTTTTAATTTTATAGCTTAATGGAAAGTAAAACATAAAATAAAAAAAGTGTATATATATAGAGAGAGAGAGAGAGAAAAGAGGGACAGTGATAGAAGGTAGACTTTATAATATAAGCAAGTACGTATCTATATTTATGAACTCCCCTCTCTTAGGTAAATGGTGATGTGCTTCTCTTTATACCACTATATGCACCTACCACCTACCATGCTTCCTTTAAGGACAGCTGGAGAGAACAAAAGGAAAAAATATGAATGGAAAGCACTTTTTCTTAAAGGAAAAGCCTACACAAATATAAGAGATTCATATTAGAAAACCTAATTTTCCAACGTGAGATTATTCAGAGACTCAGTTTTTAATTAACATTTTAACCAGATCCTATTCCTTTAAATGTTGAGGAATAAATTTTTCACCAGAGAGGGAAAGCCTGTGCTCATTACACTAGCTGAAGCAGAGCTTTCCAAGGCATATCCATTTATATGCAACAAGTAAACACCAGCTCTGAGAGTCACGTTGCAAACTTCTAATGTTTAGTTGACTTCTAAGGGATTTAATCAACCTTCAGGATATATGATTCAAATCTCCTAAAAAAAGTAATTAAGAAAAATCCTTTCTATGGCAAGGAAAAAGCAGATTGTTTCCATTAATTTTATAAGCAGATTGTTTCCAGTAATTTTGTTTTTGTTGGCTGAAAACTAAACCCAGGCTGGGGTGGTGCACAGTGGGAGGAAGGACTTATTAAAACAGCACAGAGTTTGTGTGTGTCACAGACATACCTTACTACACAGTCATATAAGCACATGTGTGCACATAGACCAGCCACTGTAGCTCAGTGTATTCAAAGCTGGTCTCTTCTCCCCTTACAAGTCAGTTTCTCCTCTCACCTTTTCTACCCTTACTTATTCATGGTCCCATTCTGCACCCAGTCACTCTAGCTCTCCTTTCATCTGCATTTCCTATCAGCTTCCAAGACTGGCAGGTCTTGCTTTTAACAGTCTCTTGATTTCCCGCCCTTTTCTTTATTCTCTCATCTCATGCCAATATATTTCTGTAAGAGTTTCTCCAGGCTCAACCAGTCAAACAACAAACATTTACTGAATGCTTGCTATGACTACAGGCTCTCCCTCATTCCCTTCCCTTCTACATTGAATGGTGACACATAACATGTCATTCCCTTCTCTGAGATCTGAAATGACACCTTAGTTCTTTCCACCTCAAGTCTAAGCGCCTCTGTTTTAATTTCAATACCTGTTACAATCTGATTCCATCCTACTAGAATCTACCCCAAAAGTCTCAGTTTCTCTGTTCACACCAGATTCTGTCTCCATGCTTTATTTATTCATTGTCTCTATACAAATTTATTGAACACCTGGCCTATGCCAAGCACAGTGCTAAGTGCCTAAAAATAAGAAATGGTTCTTGGCCCAGTGTGTTGGCTCACACCAGTAATCGCAGCACTTTGGGAGGCCAAGGCAGGAGGATCACTTGAGGCCAGGAGTTCAAGACTAGCCTGAGCAACATAGTGAGACCTGTCTCTACTAAAAAATTTTTAAGCCAGGTGCTTAAAATTACATTTTTTAATAGACGTAATCCCAGCTACTTGGAAGACTGAGGCAGGAGAATTGCTTGAACCCAGGTGGCAGAGGTTGCAGTGAGCCGAGATTGCACCACTGCACTCCAGCCTGGGCGACAGAGTGAGGCTCCGTCTTAAAAAAAAAAAAAAAAAATTTAAATTAGCTGATTGTGCCATCGCACTTCCAGCCTGGGTGACAAAGTGAGATCCTTTCTCAAAAAAAAAAAAAAAAGAACTCCTTAAGAAGCTTCCACAGTCTTAAGGTAGAAATATGTAAGAAAATGACATAATATAATATGATCAAGGTTTTATTTATAAAGGTTTTACAATATGCTGGGTAAGTTTGGAGAAAGAGTGCTTGTTGATTCCACCTGAGGAGGACTAAGGAGGCAGGCTGCCTGTTTCCTTTAAAGTCCAGGAAAATTGTCCAAAGGGGACCAAGGCCAAAATGAAGAGAAAGCTGAGAGTCAAAAGCTAGTATATCTTCTTAATCAAAGACAGGAAGAAAGAGAGTCTGAGTGGGAGCATGTGAGGACAAGAGGGAGCTTCTAGAGAGTCGCTGAGAACAATATTAGAATGGGGATGGCTCCTCTTTATTAAATGGTAGGTGTTTGGTGTAAAGTTGCTGAATTGGTGGGATGAAGGCAGTAGTGGGAACTCACACATTGAAGCTGAGGACTACTGTAGCATAAGCACGGAATCAATGTTGAAAATGGTTATGATGGAGCAGGACAGTTGGGGTCAGATTGAGAAGGGCTTTGATTGCCAGCCCTGTATGCAGTAGGGGGGAGGGGCTTCAGAAGGAAGACTGGCCAGGCAGCAGGGTTGGGGTCGGTCATGGGTGAGGTGAACTCCAGATTGATTCTCCTAGCCACAGATCCTAGAGAGGAAGGGCATCAACCTAGGAGAATGGGACACCTTTTTCTAATTTGCATAAAGGCGTGCATACGTTGTGAGTGGTAGCCCCAGCTGTCACCGGTATTTTAGGAAATGGATTCTGGCAATAAGTGTTTGTTCATGTATTCAATTACTGTTTATTGAGTATCTCCTATGTCCCAGACATAATTCTAGACCCAGGGGACTCAGTGGTGAATAAGACACACACATTTCAACCCTGAGTTCAGAGAGAGTAAACAATGATATAGAAATAAAAGAACTATTTTAAAAACTGTTGCCCTTCCCTTGGCCTTTCTCTATCCAATTCTACTAATCCTACAGAACCCAGCTCAGTTCTAACCATCATCCCCTGCTTGGTCGATAGCCCCTATGAATCTCCTTTTCCAAAACTTCTATTTTTAAAACTTTGTTTAAAACTATACTTTTTTCCTGATTACAGAAGTAACACATGTTCAATATATAAATGCAAAAACAATAGAACTACACAATATAAAGAGGACATACCTCATAATCTCACTTACCATATAGAACTACTTTCCATTAGTACATATTCCTATAATGATTTATCTATATAGCCACCAGTATATTATTGTCATTGCCATCATTATTATGTTCATGAGCATCATTATAAAATGGGCAAATTACTCCCAAAACTATGGGAGCCTTTTTACCTAGAGAGAGCATAGAATTATTTTATTTTTACAACTTTGTTGAGATATTACCACATCCTAAAATCTACCCTTTAAATATGCTTTAAATAAATATACTTGAATATTTAAATAAATTAAAATATTTTAATTTAAATACTTTAAATTTAAAGCAGTTCAGGGGTTTTTAGTGTATTCACAGAGTTGTGCAAACATCACCACAATCTAATTCCAAAACATTTTCATCTACTCTAAAGAGAAACTGCGTATCCATTGGCTGTCACTCTCTATTCCCACTTCCCCCAAACCCCCACAGCCTCAGGCAACTACTCATCTACATTCTGTTTATGTGGATTTACCAATTCTGGACACTTCATATAAATGGAATCATGCATATGTGGCCTTTTGTGACTGGCTTCTTTTAGTTAGCGTAATGGTTTCAAGGTTCATCCATCTTATGGCATGTGTCAGCACTGTCTGCCTGCCTGTCTTCCTTCTCCCCTCCCCTCCCCTCTCCTCTCCTCCCCTCCCCTTCGATTCCCTTCCCTAATAATATTCCATTTTATGGATATACCGCATTTTATTTATCTGTTCTCCAGTTGATAGACCTCTGGTCATTTCCAATTTGGGGCTATTATGAATAATGCTGCTATGAACATTAAAGTGGCTGCATAGTTTTACATCCCCACCAGCAACATACAAGGATCCCAACTTCTCCCCATTATCATTGATCTTAGATAGGCCAATTGGCTCCTAATGGTTCACTTATTGTTTATGTACAAATTACAAAAGCTTTGTCTTCCAAGTTTATGGTAAAGTCTGAAAAGCTACTTTTGAGTGAACCCTTCTCTTTGGAGAAAAATATTTATTCAGGTTAATTTTCTTCACCAGCGGGACACAGTACACTCTAGTCTTTCTCTTTCAGCGATCACATGGATCCACAATGTAGGGTTTTTTGTTCGGTTTTGTTTTTTTGTTTCATTTTTTCTTTAAATTCTGAGACAAGGAAAAAGCCTGAACTTAACATCAAGTACTGGGCTATTGCTGACCCTATAAAATCTGTGACAATTAAAATATTCTCTGCATGTTAGTTATACCTTTTAAGAGGAGAATATGGACGTGAAATGTTATACTTGGTAACAGAGCTACAATAAATCTGCAGCAAGAAATACCACCAAAATCAGATTAAAGGGGACCTATTAGCTCAATTAAAGCACAAGAACAGGATTAAATAAAGCAGTGGTTGAGAATAAATTTTTAAAAACAGTACATAATTATGTGCATATCATCACATTTCTTTTAAAATATTGCTTTAATTCATTTAAACATGATAATTACTCTTTGTGCTTGTAATAAGGTATTGTTTTATTTTAAAATACGGTTAAGTACGGATGAATACTCATCTCGTAGTTCTTTGTCATGTGCCACAATCCAAACATTGCTCTCTTTTCGTATTGCAGTCAAGACCCATGGGAATCAGTAGACAGCTGCTACAATGTCAGCTTTAAACCAAAATTTAAAGTGAGGGCATATATCATGGGGACTATGTGGGAATTTCTTAAGAAAGATGGTCAGCAACGTCTTCCAAACATTTCTGAACAGAGTGTTCTTTTCACCATTAATCCCATAATTATCTTCCTTTTTATTATGAAGTATCACTTTTATTTGTTAAGAATTGTAGTAATTTTCAGATCAGGAAGAGTAAAGGAAACAATATTTATGAAGTGATCCCTGAATGCTAAGATAATGCTGAAGTGGCATCATTGTCTAGGGTAAATACCCAGGGTCTGTAGTCTAGTGCCAAGAAGATTAAGGACACAGACACACACGAGGAGTGAGTTTAGGAGTGGAGGTTTAATAGGCAAAAGAAAGAGAAAGGAGAACAGCTCTCCCGCTTGCCAGAGACAGACGGGCTCCTGAAAGGGAAAAACTGGCCATACTGCACCGTATTTTATAGGCAGGCTTGAGGAGGCGGTGTCTGATATATGTAGGGTCCACAGATTGGTTCGACCAGGTGTGACATCTACATAGCGCATGGGGAAGACTGGTCACCCCACCATAATCTTATTGTGCAAATGGAGTCTTTGCCTGGCCAGCGCCATACTGTCTTCTCCTTACAGTACACACGGTTTAGCAAAGAGAAGGGAAGATGGAGCCGCCATTTTGAACATGCCTAGTCCCGGGTAGCCTTTTCCTATTGGCACAACTGCCGGCATTCATCCGTGCAAGCTTCCAGCTTGCTTGTCTATGGCTGCAGCTTGATTTTACAGGCTGTTCTTTATTAGAACAGAAGATGATTTGGGGGCTGCTTTTCATTAAAAGGAAAACCTTACCAAGGACTTCTGTACCATCGCTATCTGCCTAAGTAATTTCTTCTTCTACATGGTTACTGCGTGATTCATTTTTTTTTTTTAAAGAACTTTGATTTCTTGTGATTTCCAGTAATTAAATGAAGATTTTTAGGAGTATCATTTAAACATTCCTCAGATATGTTAACTCATACCCTTTATAACTGATAATGAACATTGTAATGAAATGCAAGTGTTTATAACCTCTCAGTGGAATTGAGGAAAGAAGTAATAGAATCTGGTGCTTATCTCCTCCCAAACTAAGCAATTGAAAGCGATATCCAGGCAAAACAGAGCCCTCAATATCAGTGGAATTCCAGAGTTGGACCGAGTTGTCAACTTTTTCCCCTGGATTCTGAGTCTACCAGTTAAGAGCTAGAAACTCAGGGCCAAAGTGTAGTATATGTGTGGATGGATGGATGGATGGATGGATAGATACATACATACATAACTATTTTTAAAATGTCACTACTGTATTATGTTTAGAGTAAGAATTTCAGAATCTCTAAAGTTTTAAATAATTGCCAAGCCCAAATCTTCTGTCTTGGTGCTCATTATAGAATATGGTTATAGAGAAACTAGTCATTGTATTAAGAGAATAATTCCATTGCCTTATTACCAATGTTATACCTCAAAATAAGGTGTGACTGTAGAGCAACAGTGTATCACTACTTTGTGTAATTGTTGATGAGTTTAGAAATAAGAAACTCAAACCTAGTTTCTTTTTTGTAAAGAAGAGGATAAAATAAAATCTTTTTAGATTTGAAGTGTTCCTCTTTAGTAACAATTAAGTGCCCAAAAGCGTGTTGTTATTTTATTTTCTTTCTTCAGACATGTGTCTTATGTGTTTGTAATTAACAAGATTAAGCAACATTTGACATTCATGATTATTTTCAACTTAGCATATTATCTTTTTCCTCTTCGTCATTTCACTTCATCATTAATGCTTTGAATAAATATCATTACAAAAAAATCAACAAAATAATTTAATTTGGATGTACAGTGTGAAGCATGAAGCTTATTTTACTTCTTCTTTCCTTTATGAATAATTTTATCTTAAACATAAGAATATCAAAGCATTAAATAATGCTCATCAACTAAGCCAAGTGCCCAATAAGTCTAGCTTTTCATTACAAGTACCAAATATTATATCTCACAAGTCCACAATTAAGGGGTCAGCAGTTCTTCATCACATTTAGTGTGTGTGTTCATTAGACAAATAATAAATGCATTCATATTGTAAAGTATGCAGATAATATATAAGAATATCTAGTAAAAGTTAAAGTTCTCACCCTGCAGAAAATCTTGATCTCTTCACTATTGATAGTTTATGTGTATCTTTTCAGATCATTTTTGATATGCATGACAATTCACACTTAAAATTTCAAAGAATGTTATTACTTGAATTTTACCCAGATTCTAATTATATGAAATTCGGTTCACCCTATCTGAAAGTGATATTCATATGAGAATCCCAATTTTTTTTTCACCAGATATTTGGAAACTTTCCTATTGCTAGAAGAAATAAACACAAAAGTAGAATGCTGTAGAGAGTGTCAGATGTATCCAGTACTACTATTGATTTTTCAACATGAAAGCATGAATTTTCTTGTATGGCTTGTGGTATTTTTCTCACTACCTTATCAAAAATGTTCTACTGTGTTTCAAAAACAAACCTGTCCTTCTGCCTACATAGCATAAGAGTTAACTGCCATCACAATACCATAGAAAGAGTATGGGTTTTGGAGTAATAAAACCTGAGTGTTAGTTTCAACTTCACCCTTTAATAGCTGTGAGTCGTTAGGTAAATTATGTGTATTCTCCACCCCTCATTTTCCTCGTCACTGAATAAGGAATAGCAAAACTAGCCATCTCCTTAGGATTGTTTTCAAGAACAGATACATTGCAGTTTTTGTCCAAGGACTTATGATCCAAAATAGACATGACAGACATTGTATCATTCAGGATTGACTAGGTTTTGTGCTTGCTTGATATTACAAGCCTTTATTTCTTACACCATATGTCCAAATGTAGACATGGAGGGGGTTCTGTTCATTGTTCACTCAGAGACACAGGCTGAGGGCTCATCTTCACAAGGTGCTTCCTCAGTCACCTTGGAAAGGGGAGGAAATGAACCAAGATAAATAGTGGCCCTTAAAGCAGCCACATGGATGCACACATTTCATTGGTCAGGACAGGTCAAATGGCTCAGGGAAGCTGGGAAAGACATTACATTGAGGTAGAGAGCTGAAAATTAGTGAATAAAACTAATGACCACCACAGAAGTGTTAGCAAACGTTAGAAATAATATAAAGTAGGAAAGGATGAAAAGTCATTCTTTATTATTTTGTTTCTTGTTTTTGTCTGTTTTGTTTTTGTTTTTAAGTCGGAGTCTCACTCTATCACCCAGGCTGGGGTGCAGTGGCATGATCTCAGCTCACTGCAATCTCTGTGTCTCGGGTTCAAGCGATTCTCATGCCTCAGCTTCCTGAGTAGCTGGGACTACAGGCACGCACCACCATGCCTGGCTAATTTTTGTATTTTTAGTAGAGACAGGGTTTCGCCATGCTGGACAGGCTGGTCTCAAACTCCTGACCTAAAGTGATCCACCCACCTCGGCCTCCCAAAGTGCTAGGAATACAGGCGTGAGCCACCCCGCCCAGCCTATTCTTTTCTTTGATCCCAGAGAGATCAAAAAAGACTTCCAAGGGAAGATAACAAGTCTGGGGACACAAATGGGAGACTTGGGTGGTATCAGGCATGGAGAGGAACATAGCTTGAAAACTTCAGTAAGAAGAGAAAGTGAGGGAGGGATGGCATCAAAGTGAAATGATTTGGGTCTCATACGTGTCTGACCAGAGATCAACCCCACACTTTTAGATCTGAGGAGGGTTGCAAACTTCAGCCTAAGTTTACTCATCCTCAGTGGCCCCTGTCATCAGATGGGGATATCTGTCCCACAAAATGACCTCAAGGCCACACGATCCCACTTTGCTGCTCAGTTCTTGATATGGCTTCTGGTGTCTGGTCTCACTGTAGCATTGTGGTGTTACTTTTGGCCTTTCTACAGCTCCTGGTGCTTCTTTATCATGAAAGATCACTTACCAAACCAGAGTTAGCAACACCACAGCTTCATACACCACTGAAACAATCACAGCCAAATTTTCTATCCCCTCAGAACCTCTAAAGAGCACTCTATTTTCTTGGTGCTTGAAAATAAAGGGAGTGAGTCTCCTTTATTATTTACAAGGAAGACATGTCAAATGAAAAAAGTTTAAATTTCATTATGCCAAGTCCAGTTTTTTTCTTAAACTTCCTTAGCTTAATTGTAGAAAGGTTACAAGTCTAAAAGATGCTTAGGGTTCCATATATATATTCATATATTATATATTCATATATATTCATATATAATATATATGAAAATAAGTTATGTATATATATTCATACATATATATACATAACTTATTTTCAGAGTATTTCTTCAAACATACCACAAACTGTGTTCAGATGAGGGGGTGGGATATGTTTATGTTTGGGTATA
Organism: Pongo abelii; assembly: GCF_028885655.2. Taxonomy (NCBI): domain Eukaryota; kingdom Metazoa; phylum Chordata; class Mammalia; order Primates; family Hominidae; genus Pongo; species Pongo abelii. Next base: position 85,153,340 of record NC_071991.2, on the reverse strand, counting down.
TGTGAGTACACTGAGGGAAGGAAGAATAAGGAAAGGGGAAATGTGAGGCTTCAAGAAGGGGAAATGAGGAATGGTCTTCTTGCATTTGATCAGGTGGAGAACTGTGGTCAGAAAATGTATGTATGCTTTGATTTTAAACTCTTAATGCCTTCTTTATTTGATGCTCAAGGGAAGCAATGGTACAAAATTAAGTGGTATAAAATTAAAATTGTGTGGATCAGAGAACTGGAGCAATTCTGTGCAAATTACCTTGAACACCCAAGCCAGCAAGCAGATCAGCTGTAGGAGCAAAAACAGGCGTGGTTGCTATGGCAACCTTATTCTGATTGAGGAATTGTGATTCATACCTGACCCCACATTTTCCTTTTCCCTTCTTAATTGGGTCCTGAAGATTTATAGTGCTACCAAACCCTCTCACAGAGAGATGCCACATAACCAAAGATAGTTATCTCCTAGCAAGGAAGGCACAAGTAACTTGGGATGAACAAGGTTCAAGGTAGATAAGGCTTAGCCAGGGAGATAAAAGTGAGCAAGAATCATCAGAATGCCAAGCCTCCAGGCCATGTCCTGCTATACCACAGCCCTGAAATGACAGAACCAAAGTAAGACCATAGAAGACGGGTCAGTCTGTGAACAGCAGATAGAAAACCATGAGTTGCTCTTCTAATGATCAGAAAAACACTCATGGATAAGGGAAACCAATCTTTGTCCAGAAAGTAGGAGTGGGAAGTACATCTCCAGCTTGCATTTCTGAGTTTCAGCTTTCTCAACTCTAGGACAGACTAAAAATATATACCTTGAAAGGTTGCTGTAAGGCCCAGAGACACAATAAATTCTCTTCAACTACTCAGATTAGTTGTCTGCAATCCCTTCTAAGAGGGAACTTATGGGTGGCCACACTAAGAATAATTGCAAGTTCTTGGCTGATGTTTTTACCTTAAAAGGGAAAATCAAAGTTCAGGGTCATTGGCAAAGCCGTGAGAAGCTCTCACAATAATTTTTATTTTCACGTACTAAATAAAGTGATTATCAATGGTATTTAATATCAGTAGTAAGAATGGGTACTATAGAATTAATTTCCATTTATCTTTAATCCTGTATTAATATTAGTACATCGCTGATGGCATTAATAGAGAAGAAAAAGAATGGAAAGTGAGGGATTGTATTTAGGAAAGAGAATCTTCTACTCAGCTCCCCAAACTCTCGGGATCATCTAAATAGGGACCCCACACTGCCAACATATGCTTCTCCTGTTGGCTGTCACATTCATCAGATAGTCTGATCCGGGTTTCTCCTCTCTTGAAGGAAATACGATGCATAGACTGAGATATTTTGTTTATTTTGGTTTTGTTTGCTTGATTATATTTTTCTCATATGGGGGAGTGTAGGAAATCATGTAAGCCTTATTACCCCTCAACAAGGTGTCTCTAGACCGTGCCCCTTGTTCAAAAGGAATTTCCTTCAAGCATTTAACTTTCCTGGAAGGTATTTCCTCTGCAATATGTTCTAAAATTATGGCTAGATGGTAGAAATGCTGCTTTATGCTTCAGCATTCTGACATCGTAATCCTGAGGTTCTTGACCTGGGATCTATGGATCTATTAATGGAAATCAGAAGGCCTATGAACCATCTGAAATTGTATGAAAAAAATCTGCATCTAGTTAAATATATGCAGTTTTCTGGAGCAAATTCTCTTGGCATTCATCTGGTTCTTAAGTTTGGCAGTGACTCAGAAGGTTAAGAATTATCACAGTCTGAGTTCTTTGTGTCTGTTCTCTTCTTGGCACTAGTGTTTATCAGTGGATTGTCCACTGAGGGTTTGGTGAGAGTAGGAAAGAGGGGCAACATTAAAGACATTTTTACTGTCTTGGAAAAATATGTGATTATAACATTTAGAGTCCATAAACTGTGTATGGCATAGCAGATTAAAGGAAGTGAATGGAAGTTGGTTTCAAATTACGTATTTATCGAGTCAATTTGGAGGCATTTTTAAGTACATAAAAGTAAATCAACATATGTTTGAATTTCAACTGCAAAGAATTTATGGTCAAGAGAGATTACAGTTATATATATATATAACTATATATACTTTATACAGTATATACAGTACTATATAAATAATATATAGTATTTTGTGTATATGAATATATAGTACTGATCAAGATAGCCCTCCTGTGACCATGATTGTATACTATATTTTGTCAGATTTGTTACTCACAGTTTTATGTGGAGGTTCTTCAAACATAAAGCTCTTCTTGCCATTAATTGTTTTCTAAGCCTCTAAATATTTATTTACTTGATTACACACACCATTAATCTGAGCAATTTCCCCTACTCTATCTGGTTCAGATATGTCTTATTTGAATCGCCAGTCTCTAGTATGGAGACAGTCCTATCCATACCACATCCCAGAGAGCTAAAGAAGGAGTGGCTTTGTTCTCCTGTACATTTTACCAGACATACATCAGTCCCTACAAATCAACCTGGTAGAATTTCTTTTAATAAGGAAGTACTGAGAGAGACAAGATTTAGCTATATCATGTAAATCCAAGCATGAGTATTTTATATCGTGTTTGGACCCAAGTACTCAATAATTGATTATGAAAATTATATGAATTCTAGCACTAAAACTCAAGAGGTTAGTAATTAAAAAACAAAAGAGCTTTTTTGTTTTAGCATTTCAGGCTCATGCTCATCATGCGTGACGTCTCACACAGAACAACTGAATCTAATAATTACAAAAAGAATAAAACTAAAACAGCTTATTGGAGCTGATTGGGCTGATTTTTTTTTCAATTTGTATACTTTGCACAATATATGTTCTATTAAATTATTCTAAAATGGGCTGTGGGGGGTTTTCCCCCCAGGATAACATGAAACAACTAAATCACCAGATTTTTTTTTTAATTCCAAATGACACCAGTGTTGCAAAGTCAGAACTTTTGAAAAGGACTTAACAGAGGTCCATGAGACATGATAGATGCTTAGGGTGCGATTTTAATACCAACAGACTGGAAAACAAACAGCATAACCCAGACAAGACGTGACATTGTTCTTTAGCATCTATGTGAAGAGGAAATAAGATCTTTCTGGGATGTGGTCCCCCGTCACAGGTGTGGAAGAGAAATACGTTGCATTCTTGATTTACTGCCCTGTGTGGGAGATTCTGGTTTGGGGCAAGGAAAGGGAGCATTTCATTGCTTCCTACAGTAAAACTTCAGCTCACTTAACTCAGCTGGTACTTTTGTTTCAGTCTGCCACAAGTGAACAGTAAAAAAACATGAAGCATCCCTTAATCCTATGAGCCTGGGGTGTGCTGGCTCCTCTCACTGCATTCTCCAGCTCTGTTGCCAATGGAAGTGAGAGATTGACCCCAGGCCTGCAACCACTGTTCTTTGCTCTGCCACTAAACCACTGAGCTGTTGACACTTTAATTGTTTTATACCAGGAGGAAACCAATTGTGTTGATGTGAATATCTTATTCATCAGACATTACAGGCTTCACATTTTTAATGAGCTGACACTCCTAGTCCAATACATGCAACCACAGTGAATCAAGACAAGAGTATAGTAACAAAGTTTTCTAAATTATTGCAGTTGCTCTTTAAAAGATTTGATGGTATTTCGGAACTCCCAACGCTACAATTAGAAAGTCTGAGTTGTGTATTAATCAAACATGTTTGAGTTATAAAGGACGGCAGCGTAGTAAAGGTAGGAGTTAATAATGTATATTTTTTCCTTTTCCTTTTACATGCATAGACAAAAATAGAGACATGAGTGAACAAACTATTTATAAAGTACCTAAGGCATCTTTCTGATGTATGAAAATGTCCAAATTATCCCCATGGGCTATGTTTTGAAAACTGCAATATTTGGGAAGAAGCTTAGTTTCTATGTCATCATTTGTCCAGAACATTGAATATTTCTCATGGGTGGAATAAAACATTTCAATACTAAATGTTGCAAGCCTGGTATTTTGTGAGCAGTCGCAGCAGTCATTTGAAGAACCAGCTGCATTATCTGATTTGATGGCATCCTAAAGAAGACAATTATTTACCCACAGACTTTACAGTGGCAGCTCAAGACTTCATGTATATGAAAACTGTATGACTGCCCTTGGGTTGGAACCTGGGACTCTCCACCCAAAGCCTCCAACACCTCCTCTCTGCATATAGAAGAAAGCCAGACCCCTAAGCAGGACATTTCAGGCCGTTTACTCCACCACCCTCACCTACCTTTCAGCTTTTCCTGTGTCTCTATCTGCATCTGTATCCTAACAGGCAAACATGTGCCTGTCCCATTGGCCAGTCTGTGTTTCCCAGAGTCCTTGCCTGTGCAAGAATGCCCTTCTTCCTCCCTTTGTAGGCATTAAATTGTTACGTACTTTTCAGTTATTCCTCACTGCAGTGGCACCTCTAGGATAGCACCTGTATTTTCCATGTTGCCTTATAGTTAGCTGTTGTCCTAGCCACCTCCCCTTCCCAATCTTGAGCTCCTTAAAGACAGCAGTGGCATGGTGGTAAATATTTAACAGTTGGCTCTCCAGAAAGAGAGTAGAATAGTCCTGATTGGTCACATTTGTCTATATCCTGTCGTGTAGATACTCCCATGATGGATGATTTCAAGAGTGGCTGTGTTTAACAACTGGCAAAAAATTCCTGAAAAGTTTCACATTCACATCTCTTGAGGCAAGTCAAGCCAGTTCCAGAACACCACTGGAATCCATTTTTAATAGTCCGTGTAGTACTCTCCTCTTTCACCCTAAACACTCTTCTTTGCTTAAAAATAGATGTTCAGCAAATGTTTCCTGAATTGATTTAGGCAAGTCAATTGATGCTGTTGCTCCTTCACCACCGATCTTATAGCAGGGGTTATTTCTGGCAGTGATTCAGGCAACACTTGTACTTCTTTTCATTTCAGAGTGGTGGCCTTAGCCATCTCCTCCATGCCACACTGCACAGGCATGTGTGAATTTAAATAGATGGATTTTTTCTGAATTCTGGTGGGGAACAAGTTGATGGTCTTAAGTTCAACAACCTCATTAGAGCAGAATGTGATTGACTGTGATTTCAACAAAAAACAGAGAAAAAAGCCTAAATCACAGAGTCAAGTTTGTGTCTCTTCCAAGGAGATAAGTGGAAAATCCCTGTACAGTCTGGAGGGTTGAGAAGAGAGAAGGCTGCTGGCTCAGTTCCCATTTTATTTTCACCTTTTACCATTCTCAGTGTCTCACATTTGTAAAACTTTTGTGACTCACACTTTCAGATTGGAGTGTCAGCATACTTTTCATTTGAGTTCATGTAATAAAGTGCCAAACCTTGTTACCTCCGTTTTTATAATAAACTTGGAAGTCACTACTGTGCATATTAATCCTGTTGTTCCTGTGGTGACCAGCTTGTTCCATTTTGCACCCCCCCCCCCATTTTAGAACCAAAAGTCCCAAATCCTAGGCCGGGAGTGGTGGCTCACTCCTGTAATCCCAGCACTTTGGGAGGCCAAGGTGGGTAGATCATTTGAGGCCAGGAGTTCAAGACCAGCCTGGCCAACATGGTGAAAACCTGTCTCTACTGAAAACACAAAAATTAGCTGGGCATGGTGGCATGTGCCTGTAGTCCCAGCTACTCTGGAGGCTGGGGCAGGAGAATCATGTGAACCCAGGAGGCAGAGGTTGCAGTGAGCCGAGATCGCACCACTGAACTCTGGCTTGGGCAACCAAGTGAGAGACTCTGTCTCAAAAAAAAAAAAAAAAGTCCCAAATCCTGGAAATCTCCTCAGTTCAGACAGAGACAGCTGGTCACCCTAGTTCCTGTAAAAGTTGTGGGGTCTATCATGACTGCTCTGGTATTTAAATCTGCAATGTACCTCCTATTGCAGATATTTCAGAAGACACTGAATCAGTGACCAAAAGGATTAGAACTTCTTAAAAATTTGAGTTCACAAAATCTATTATCTTCCAAACAGAACCTTTCTTCAAAGGTCCTATCTTTCAGGCACTTTTATTAAATGGAAGAATACATGGGAAAGTACTTTGGATGGGAGAAAATTCCACATGAGCACAAAATGCTGGTATTTATTTCTCATAGTGGTACACATTCCGTTAATTATGTCTTTCACAACTCATCTTGGATTCTATAGAAATATAGCAACATGCTATGGTGGGATAACTAGTATCAAAATACTTTAACCAATTATAATTTTGTATGGAGTGCGTATTGGAGGGCTTTACGTGTAGTACACGGAGCTTCGTTTCCATGGATGAATTCAGTGATTTGTCCTTGGTCGCGCAGTTGTTCGTTGGCACTGTTGTGAAGCAGCTTCGTGTTGTGAAGCAGCTACATGGGAGGGAGTTGGCAGGGGGCTTAGCGAGCTGTCCAGCACCCGCCACCCTTAGCTTGGAGTTGTTGGACCCTCCTCACTGTCTGCAGACATTTCCTGGTGGAAACGATGTGCTATAGTGGTGTGCACAATGTGTCACTTCATGTCACTGTCAGGATGTGTCCTCACAAAAATAGATATTTCTGCTGTAATGTGACATCTGTGTTCCTACCTGTGTTCAGCAGAATACTACAGTAAAAGTTGCAGGGCTTTTGTGGGGGGTGGGGAGGAAATAAGGTAAAGGGTAGTCCACTTCAAATATATTGAACTTGGTAAGCACAGCACTCAGAAAAGCAGTAAAAATAAAAATGCTAGCAGAGTTTACAGGTGAAATAAACTTGATGTAAGGGTTGAGGCTGCCCAATTTTGGATGCAAGGGCAAAATGCTCAAGGATCCAGGAAGATTGTACAATAAACAGTTAATTCCAAGACAGAACATGTAGCCAAACCAAACGAAGAGGAAGCATGTGGAATGCAGTACTGCAGGCCTCTTGGGCTTGCATGCACTGTATTTATGTATCTTGCTCATGGCTGCTGTTACTTGGTGACTCAAAATAACATTGGAAAGAAATCTCCCATGAACCAACATGACTTCTGGTTCATGCTGACATCATTCTGCATTAACCAAAATTATATGTGATCTGATTTATGCTACAGAAATGAATATTTTGTTTTGCAAGTTTCCTCTAAATAAGATGGTTCACAAAACAGGTTCAAAGTCGTAGGTGACTGTATGTTTGGAATTCGAAACCCTAAGCATGAAAAACTGCTGCAATACATTGGATAATAATACCAGACAAGTTTTAATTTGGAAAAAAGAAATCCACCCAAAGTGGAGTCACATCTCCTCTAAAATCTTTTAATTAAAATCAGACATGAACCCTTGTGTTTCTCTAACTATTAAATACTTGGTTTTTAGTCATTTTATGAGATTTGTGTATATGCGTTTTAAGTTGAGAAAAAAATGCACACGCTGGGGAGTGACTTTGTATTTGGTTTGTTTAAATATAGTTTAGTAGGACTGTAATATATAAGGAGGGTTAAGGGTCAGAATCCTATTTAATTAACTTATAACCACTTGGGAGTCAGTCACTTGTAAAGGTATGCTGAGCAAATAAGCCTTCAAATAACATGAAATCTTTGAAAAGAATATGCCACCTTTGGTGAAGGCTTTTCTATTAACCTTGTCATTAAAACTGTTTCAGTGAACTATTTCAAACCTCCCAGTTTTTATTTATTTATATGATATGTTTAATCTTTTTTAAAAATGATATATGTATGCAATATTATATGATTTTTTTATAAAAAAACAGATTAAACGTGCCTTGGTGTATCTAAGAAGACCTAAATCAGTACTTTTCCCTGTGTTTGTTTTCCCATTGACTGAGACAGGAAGAAATCCCAGAATTGCCATTCTTTTTGTCCATGTGTGTCTAAAATATGACCAGTGTTTTCCATTTGCATAAATCTGATTTAATAAACAGTCACACCATTAAAATAGAACATTCTTTTCAATCAAGGCTAATTACACATCATATAATGCCTGGTCTTTAATGAGGATTTCAATAAATGTTTGTTGATAATGGTGATTATTAAAATGATATGTTAAGTCAGTCTTCTCATGTGAGAAATGCTTTGTTTTGAAATGTTAGACTTACAGCTTTGCCTAAAATTTTTTAATTAAAATCACCACTTTGGCATGAAGCTTAAAATGTGCAAAGTTGCTGCAATTAGTGCATTGTGCATCCATATGGATGTTACCAAACAGCTTTCAACTTAAAGGATTTGGGCTATTTTGAATGATGGGCCTTCTGTTAAGCTTAAAACAAAGCTCGACTATCTCTGCATTCATTTTAATTAATATTCTCTTGCTGGTCTCAAAGATGTGTTATCTTCTAGGGGGAAGAAGCATGATTATCATAAATCAGAAATAAGTTACAGAAGTAGGTTTGACTAATTTTCTACTTCCTTCTGTTTCATACCATTTCCTCCGACTCCTACCCCCTTCTCAAGGAGCCTCAATGCAGTGTCAGAGAAACTGGAAAACACTGATTTCAGATATTCTAAAAGAAAACCTGTATTTCTAGCCAAATTATAACACATTAAATTCACTCAAAGAATAAGGAAATTAAGCTGTCCCAGATTTTCTGAATTCAGTATGAAGTTTAAAACTTAACACTTTGAGTCCAGCATCCATATAAAATCTACAGTATAAAATTTGACTATGTGTTATATATACAAATACGCATGTGTATATGTATTTCATATTTTTACTTTGGAGAGATTTGTGTTTGCCTAGGTGCTTAGGGTTTAACAACCTTACGTGTGGACTTAATTCTCTATAATAGGAAACGCTACTTGAAGATGAATTAGGTACAACAATTTGTTTGTTTTTCTTGGTATTTTAAGCAAAACCAAACTCAAAGTGGCACCGTCTTGTAAGTTTGTTTTTTTCTTTTTCCGGGACATTGTTCATGTGAAACCTTATTGACATGGTACTTGGGGAGGGGAAGCTTTCTGGACTTTGTTCTCGACAAAATCAGAATAAATTCTTTAAACAGTTACGCACTTTAGTTAAGGCCCTGGTTTTCTGACTGTGTTCAAACATCTCCCCTACAACCACTCTCCATATTCCTTCAGAAGGATGTCTACTCCAGTGGTCACTGGGATCTTCTGACTGTCTGGGTGCCCAAGTAAGGCCCATTTTGAATGCTAGTTTAAAAGGCATACAGCTAAAATGATTTTTTTAAATTTTCATTAAACTCTTAAGAATAGGCTAAATGTGAAAAATTACAAAGCAGAATTGTAATTTACCAGAACATGTGGGTAGAATAATTCATCCAACATGTGACTGGAAAGGCACAAAATCAGTAAGTCCACTATAGAACACCACCATGGTCCTGTTTTTCTCTTTCATTCTAGCATTATGGAAACCCATTATACATCCACTAAATTTGGCACAAAGATATCCTAATTTTTTCATTATTACCTGGATTATTTATTTTTATTTCCTTTTTGAAAGCATGTAATTAATTGCATGCCTATCTTTAAATGCCTCCTTATGTATCAATATTTTGAATTCTACATTTGAGAAGGAGGTTGGAAGTAGTTTTATTCTAAAGCTAATATATAAAGCTAAATTTGGTCAAATTATAGTTATTTTTTTCTTGAAGAGAACCTAAATATATTATAGCTTTATACTGTCTTTACTGTTATGAGGTAGCTTTCTTTCTGTCAAATGTTAGTATTTTTTTCTTCTCTGTTAGGCATATTTACAAAGAAGTCTCCTAAATAGAAATGAGTGGATTACCTCACAGCTTCACATACATCCTGGAGAATATCCTGTTCACAATTTAGGCGATGAAAGGAAAACCTGCAGTTGTTTTAATTTGGAACCAAAATAATCACTTCTCTCCAGTGAGGCTTAGAGGGGGAAAAAATGTGCCAGAGTTGTCTTGTAGAAAAAAGAGTACTTTGAGGAAGGGCAATGCAGCAGGGAAAAAAAACACAGTCAAACAAACGCAGAACCTTAGAGTGCATAAATAGGCCAGTGAAACGCAGACCACCTGATCACATCGAAGCACCCTGAGCAGGGGTCCTCAGCGATGTTGTCCCTCCGGCGTGTAAACTGCATGCATGTGTGTAGGGGTGTGTGTGTGTATGTACACACAGAGATTTAACAGGAGCACAGGGGGAATTAGAAAGAGCCTGGCTCGTTTTTAATTTGGGTCTGTTTGCTTGCATTTAGCACTTAAGGGCTTCTACATTCAGTTTGCTCAAAAGAGTGATGAAGCACTCCTTGCTTATGCCTCAAATCAGAAATGCATGAAGTGCAGCTGCAGAGATAATACATTTTCCCCAAAGGCTTTGGCTGAGCAAATTAGGTGTCAATGGGGTGCCTGCGCAGGCAGTACTCTCTCTAATTAGTCTCTTGAGCCTAGTTGGTGGCGGGTATGAGATGATCTAATCAATTGGTCTGTGTCTGATGGTTCGTGTAAAAATCCTACCAGGCAGACTCTCTCCCACAGGTCACCCACCTGCACAGCGGGACTGCTCATTTTCATTTTTCATCTCCTCTATCACATGATGCTGACAGTTGGTTTTAAGAAAATTGAATCCAAAAAATATCTAGTTCATAGGGCACATGGGTCAGAACAAAGTTGCATTATGGGTACCAGCGATCCAATTAATTAATATTTATAGCCAAGAAGCTCTATGTAGATATTTCTGAATAAGGATTTTATCAATCAAATCCAATTTCTTGTTTGAAACATTCATTTCTAGAGAGAAAGAACATTGTAAAAGCTGAAAGCAAGGTAAAAATGGCATCCATTAATCTTATGATTTATATACCTATGAGTGGCTATGCACATAGTTGAGCTTATAATTCATATACACTGTTCATTTGTATTGTGCATGCAACATGTTTTAATAATAAAGATAAGGGAAAGAATTACATTGATATTATATTTTGCTTCCCTGTGATTGTAGTATACCCTCTCTCCTTCCATCTAAATCCCCATTCATCGAATGTATGATTGCATTTAGATTTTCTTAAAAACTTTCCAGGAAATCTGACCTACCTTTTATGCACTCATTGAAAATTGAAGCTGATGCTGCTCAAGGAGGGAGAAGGGACATCCCGTGCTGCTGGCTAACAGCACCAAGCAGGGTAGCCGGCACAATTTGGGCCATTCAGAGCCATCTCACAGAGATGGGAAAGAGTCTGCCTCTCATTGGCACCTCGGTTCTGTTCTCATTATTGGCTTCTTCCATTAAATGTCTAAGCCCAAACCTAAGTAATGGATTTATCATAATCACTGTGTTCACCATTTATTATCCAATTACTATTATTACATATTATCCTTTATTATGCAATTCTGTTTATGCCCTAGGTTAGGTACATGTGATTCTCCTAGAGATTACACTCAAAAGAATCAGAACAAGGCAAGAACAAACATCATCGATGTCTAAAAAACATCTTAACCCAACAGGATAGTGAACATGCCATTGACTATGGTGACAACATAGTTTATTGTTACATGAAATTAGATGTACTGGAAATCAAATCATTCCTTTCAAATATAATGTCATGGAGTTAAAAAAAAAATGTAAGTTTTGCCTACAGGAAGGTGTTAATCCTACCAACCATCCTCAGGCTGGTGGTGTATCTGTGGATGGCCTGCAGTGTGTGCAGTACTGTGCCATTTCACAGGCATCACATTTGCCTTCAGTGAATGTGCCATAGGGAACTGAGAACATATTTCACCACCAAGTCTTCTGATTCTACAATTTCCCCTTTATTCATTCAACAACTGTATATTGAGTGCCTGAGCCAGGCCTGGGCTGTGCTTTGGGGACACAGTAGTCTACAAAATCAAGCTTAATCAAGAACATACTGATGCCACCTGTCCCCTGATTTGTTCCTTCACAGGAAGTGTCTTCATACCTCTGGAGGGACTAAATGAAGTCTCTGGTTCAGGAGGTCATTGTGGGTACCAGGTCTCCATTCTGTTGATTGAAGTGGTAAAAGAGGGGAGAGCCAGGAAAGACTACATCATTTGAATATAGTTGTAGGAACTCCACGCCTGGGCAAGCAGATATCAGGACAGACCTAAAGCTCCCATTTAGCTGGAGTGGGCAGGCTTCCAGGAAGAGCTGGAATCTCAACTGCTGTTTAAAGTACATGGAAGAAAAAGGACAATTTTGTCATCTGCTTAATAAAAAAGTCAAGGCTGATAGTGGGGTTGAGGATTGGCTGAGGATGCCTGTGGACAAATGTGCTTGAAGTACTGTGAGGATGAGTGCTCTCTCTTCTTGATGTCATGGTCCTCAAAAAAGATGCCAGTGCCTAGATCAGAATGCATAGTTACATGGAGCAGCATGTAGAGCATGTTCTTTCTTCATTTCCCTGAAAGAACAAGGGTAGGCTGGGGACAAAGGAGTTTGTTCCCATGTAATTATTTTTGCTAGGGTGGTGACTTCTTTAAGAAGAGGTTTGATAAAGGCATATCTGCACAATCAAGCAAGGATGAGGAGTGGTCAAGTGAGCCTTATGGAGAACCGCCCACAAGCAGCAAGGATTTGAGATAATAACTGTTGGGATGTAGAGGTAGCAAAGGGCCTATGTGTGGTATCCATTTACCCCCAGGCCTCTCCTAAAAACTTAAGTCTTTTGTTTTTGAGGACAGAGAACTCTCAAGAATAGAAGGTTACCCCTACCTCATACCATATACAAAACTTCACTCAAAATGGACCAGAGATCTAAATGCAAGGGCTAAAACTATAAGACTCTTAGAAGAAAATATAGGGGTAAATCTTCATAACCTTAGATTTCACAATGGATTTTTAGATGTAGCACCAAAAGTATAAGCAACAAAAGAAAAAAAAAGATAAATTGCACTTTGCCAAAATTAAAAACTTTTGTACGTCAAAGGACACAGTTAACAGAGTGAAAAGGCAAACTATGGAATTGGAGAAAAATCATACTATAAAGGATTAACCAGAATGTATAAAGAACTCTTACAACTCAACAACAAAAAGACAACCCAATTTAAAAATGAGCAAAGGACTTGAATAGATATTTCTCCAAAGAAGATATTGATATGGCCAACAGCCACATGAAAGAGTCCCCAACAGCTTGAGCATGGTGGCTCTTGCCTGTAATCCCAGCACTTTGGGAGGCCAAGGCAGGCAGATGGCTTGAGCCCAGGAGTTCAAGACCAGCCTGGACAACATGGTGAACCCCTCTCTCTACAAATATAAAAAATTAGCCAGGCATGGCGATGTGTGCCTGTAGTCCCAGCTACTTGGGAGGCTGTGGTAGGAGGATCAGCTGAGCCCAGGAAGGTCAAGGCTGCAGTGAGCTAGGATTACATCACTGCACTCCAGCTTGGGTGACAGAGCAAGACCCTGTCAAAAAAAAAAAAAAAAAAAAAAAGATGCCCAACATCATCGATCATTAGGGAAATGCAAGTGCAAATCAGTTCATACCCACTAGGATGGCTATAGTTTTTTTTAAACAAACAAATGTTTTGGCAAAATTGGAACCCTTGTGCATTCGTGGTGGAAATGTGAAATGGTACAGCCATGATGGAAAACAGTTTGGCAGTTCCTCAAAAAGTTAAACATAGAATTTCCATATGACCTAGCAGTTCCACTCCTAGATATATACCCAAAAGAATGGAAAACAGTGTTTAAACAAATACTTATACATCAATATTCAGAGCAGCACTATTCACTATTAGCCAAAAGATGAAACAACACAAATGTAAATCAACCAATGAATGGATAAACAAACTGTGGTATATTCATACAATAGAATATTATTCAACCCTAAAAAATAATGAAGTACTGATTCATGCTACAACATGGATGAACTTCAAAAACATCATGCTAAGTGAAAAAAGCTAGACAAAATGGGTGTAACATATTATATGATTCCATTTGTATAAAATATCTAGAATAGGTAAATCCATAGAGACAGAAACATTAGTATTAATAGTTGTCAGGGGCTGGGACAAGGAGAGAATGGGGAGTGACTGCTTAAAGGATATAGGATCTCCTTTGGGGTGATGAAAATGTTTTGGAACTAAATAGAGATGATAGTTGCACAACATTGCGAATGCACTGAATGCCACTAAATTATATTCTTTTAAATGATTACTTTTTATATAAATTTTGCTTTGATTTTTAAAAAGAATGGAAAGTTAACACGCCACAAACTCACCATAGTAAGTGGAGGAAATGAGCAGATGGTAGAGAGGATGCTCTTTCTTTTTCTTTTTCTTTTTTTTATTTTTTTGAGAGGGAGTCTTGCTCTATTGCCCAGGCTGAGGTGCCGTGGCACAATCTCGGCTCACTGCAACCTCTGCCTCCTGGGTTCACGCCATTCTCCTGCCTCAGCCTCCTGAGCAGCTGGGACTACAGGCACACACCACCACGCCTGGCTAGTTTTTGTATTTTCAGTAGAGACAGGGTTTCACCATGTTGGCTAGGATGGTCTCCATCTCCTGACCTTGTGATCCGCCTGTCTCGGCCTCCCAAAGTGCTGGGATTACAGGCATGAGCCACTGTGCCTGGCCACTATTTCAATGGTTCCTGAGCATAAGAGTGGAATTTCTGCTATCTGGACAAGGCATTGCTGGGTTGCTGCTATGCAGGGGTGATGTCCTTGATGCCACAGCCTATGTGTGCAGCAGCACTGTGAAGTCTCAAAAACAGGACAAAACCTTTGGGATCAGGCACCACCCAGGGTTCCCCCTGCATCTGGGAAGATGACTCTATGGCTCTGTAGCTGGAGACATGAAGGCCTCACCAGGCCTTAGTGACCAGCAGCTTCTAAACTTAGCTAAGGAACTGGTTCTGGGACTCTAGTGCAGCTAATGAACTGATCCCTCAGCTATGTGCCTTGAACCTGAGAGTGTTTCCACCCATCCTGGCAAGGCATTCTTTTCCCATCTTGGAGACTCAATGAAAATGCTTAAGGGCCAACAGGAAGTATGGCAAGGGGCAGAGTGAAGCTTCCTTCTTTTTGCTTGAACCATTCACCCACAAGTTGTTATTGTTTTAAGCAGGCATTATTAGAAACACGTAGTCCTATACAGGATGTTGGGAAGAGGCTGCTAATTCAGGTCACACCGCCAATTTTCATTCTGCTGAAACTGAAATAATGATAATAGGCAACTAAGGAACTATATACAGCTGAATTTTTTTAAAAGCATGTATGTGATCCATTTTTCTATTTCATGTTCATAAAAATGAACATAATGATATGTCCTTTTAATGGTCTGTATGATGCTACAGGCACTTAATTAAGACCAGTATTGCTACTAATGATTTAGGGAAGGAAATTTGCTGAATTTCTTTTTCTCTAAATATCCAAGAGGAAGATAGACCAATTCAATTGGTGGAGTTAAATGATTTTAAGAGAGGAAAGTGTAGTCAGAACATTTGTTTATCATATTAGAAGGATTTTTTTTTGGTTAAGGAGGCTATTCTGCTTCTTATTTATGTGTTTGGAGTGGCTGTGGGGAACATCAGTGGGCTCACTTTGGACTGACCAATTTTGATGTTTCATGTAATTTAGGAAAAATGAATGGTGTAGTTTTTTACATAACAATTTTCTATTCTCCTCCTTCCAGGATTAAGTTGTCATCATCCTGGGAAGAAAAAAAAAAACATTAATGAAGAGGCCAATAATATGAAGGGAATCATGGATCAGTTTTCTTTCGCTCCCTGTGGTGGATTTCACTTACAAGAAAATTGAAGCTGGCAAGACCCTGTTTTCTCTGCAATTTATTTAAAACCTTGCACGCATTTGGATACCTTGTGATTTCCAAGAACTACGTGAAGATTAAGCTTTGCTTACTGATACATGGCATGTATTCTTTTCAGTCTTTTGTGTTTGATTTTGTTTGATTTCCCTCTGCAGCACAGCGTCTCTGTAAAGGTTTTTATGCTTTCACCAGCCATGTCTTAAATACATTAAGACAACACATTTGGTGTTCACACTTCTTCAGTAATGTCTGTACTTGAAAGCCACTGAGTGGCATGAAACAATGTGTGTTTTCTTTGAGAGCAGTGCACATTTTGCAACCACTAGGAAGGAAATTTTCTGCTAAAGCAAACCCCTGTTCTCTGACTTGACAACTTGGCCCCGGACTGTGGGGCCCCACCTGTTGCTTACCTTTTGAGGTAATTTTGCAAATGTGGTTTTTTTACTTGGAAATAACTGCACATTTATATATAGGATATTGGACTCTGCTTAGCATTTTCAAGCCACATAGCATGACTGTTTTTTGAATAGGTTGGAATTGAAAAAACAATTATCAAACATTAAGAACAAAGACAGGGATAAATTGCTTACATTTCAACCTCTGGAGATTGAGGTAACTTTTTGTGTCTGGATCTTGTCAACATCTTATTTTTTTCCATCCATTCTGTTACACTTTGTATTTTCTAACTGGAGAAAAGAGTGAGGAGCAGAATGTTTTAAATCTGGTGCAAAAGAACTATATCTGCTGGATGATCCTTGAAAGCAATCTTGGCCTGTTAAGGCTTACAAAGTAAATTACAAAGTGATCCAGTTCAAAGTTTGCTTAGTTACAACAAAGCACCTTTAAAAAAAAATTACATTTTAAAAAAACATTCCAAGCCAATTGGAAGACATCATTGGGTTCCTTACTTTAAGACATCTCCTGGAATAACTGTTCAAATGCAGGTTTTAGAAACAATGCAGGAATCTTGCTTTAAAGATGGAAAAGGGAATGGTCCAGCTTCCCTTACTCAAGGAGTTGAGGGACCTTGGAGGATGAAGGCGAGTGTGTGACACTGGGGAAAAGTGGACCAGGCATGTCTTTTGCTTTGATCTGGAGGGAGGGCTGCATGATGCAGGCCGGCTCCCAGTGGGGCAGGCCTCACTGCAGAATGCCCAGTAGTACTGCGGCCAAGGGGACAGTTAGGAGACTTCATCTAAATCATGAAACCTAGCTCCTCTGCACACAAATTCCTATGGAAATACCTTTGTGTATAGTGTCTTACATTTTCCTATTAGTCAGAAAGAAGGAGAGAATGAGTGAGTGCTTGAAATGTGTCACACTGTTTTAGGATCAAGACTAGGAATTAGGAGCCAGGTTGACAAGGACTTTTTCTGAGAGTTTGGTGAGGGTAAAGCTTTTCTGTAATCAAGCTCAATACACCAAGGAAACTGGACCCAGAATTCCTAAACTTTAAAATGGTACTGTCTGCGGAGTGGAGTATGGATGGTTATGTCAAAGTCATAGTTCATCCTATCCAGATGTAGCATTCATTGTAAACTTTTAAGTGCTAAGCAAGGAATTATATGCTGATTGGTTTTAAAGAGAGCAGAAAACACCCAAGTGTAGAATGTCTACTGTTTGCTACCTAGAAATCTTTTCCATTCCTCTTTCATACATTCCAACCCACTGGAAGTCTTTAGAGGTATTTTGATTTAAAGTATACTTAAATTAGGATTTCTTAAAGAAAATATAGGGAGAAAACTTTACATCAATTAAAAATGGCCTTTCCTGTGACTTGTTTTGAATCATTCATTTGGAGAAGAGGCATGACTTTTGTATTTCACTAAGTTTAAAGCAAGAGCAACAGATAATTAAATGTTGCTTTTTAATAAGGTTTTTAACTTGAAAATTTGAAAATATTTAATGTTGAAAGACTTCAATTAGGGCTATTAGAGTTATATCTCCCTGTCGTAGGCAGCTTCTTCAGAGAAGTGAAATATAACATTACTCAGTGGAGGGAGAAATCTGTTTTGTTACAGAGACATACCTCTCAGAAGGTCAGGAGGTTTTGAGTACCCTATCCTTGCCACCCATACAGGAAATCCAAAGTTTGGTGTCTCTCTCTCTCTGTCTGTCTCTCTCTTTTCTCTCTCTCTCTCTCTCTTTCTCCCCGCAAACCCCTCTCACTCCCTCCCTCCCTCTCTCCTTCCCCTATTTGCAATCATGTTCTCCCTCTGCTTCTTTTCTCTTCTGCCCTCCTTGTGGACAGTCATGAAAATCAATTCAGACTGTGTTCATTAGCAGATTTATTATTCTATTGAGAAAGCACTGGAATGTTTTGTGAGATTATTTTTATATGAAGGAATAGCCTGAACTCAAACAGATGGTAAGAATAGTACAAACACCTTAGCACATCACTGCACACACAGTATTCTGAAAGGAGATTTGACACTTAATTCCCATTTTCTTAAAAGAACAGTTTTGTTGACTTAAAAATATGAGATACATAGGATGTGAAAAAAAAAATGTTTGCAGTACTCAGCAAAAAATAGGGTACATAAAGCAGGGTGGCTGTCCATCCACTGATTCTGGGGTGAGAAGCGATTTCTACCTCGCAAGAGTGATTAAAAAGTTTCCAGGAGCACCTCCAGGCTTGCAAAGAAAGTGAGGCCTCTTGGTATCCTTTCCTCAGTGTGTATATGACAGCCAAGTATAATCAATACCCTAGGTTGTGCGTCTATATGATACTCATCTGTGAATATTATTGGTTTTGTAATCTTTGTTATATAAGAGGATGTTTAGGCTGTATATACTGGGGTAGATTATTGCCTGCCCCCTATACATAGGAATATGCTGCATAATTGCGCATAACTTCCATCTCCCTTACTGGCTTGTAGGCAGAGGAAACTGTATATGTTACTGCCTTGTACTTTTCTCATACACCAAAAACACAAAAAAATGAATAAAATAAGCAATCTTCTATTCTCATTCCTTTTCCCACAGCAGCATATTTTAGAGGCACATACAAAACCTACATTCTCTAGTTGGGAGTGGATTTTTTAAATTTTCCTTTTATCTTTTATTTTTTTTTTGTATGATGCACTGAGATGTGTACTTTCTAACAGGGGATTGGTACCTAAGAAATGTGGTAGCATTATTCAGAAAACTATTATACTTTCAAATGACACATAGTAAGGAGAATGGAATAATACATGTTGCATATTTGTTACCAGTTGTAATTTGTCTGTATTATGAAAGATGTAATGGTTTGTCAGCTGTCACTGTTGTTTTCTTGTAACATGATATGGAATAAAGTATAGCAGAATCTCCGTACATGTTCTAGGTACATCTTCTTGGTGGATGCCCAGTAAGAGCATATACCGTATCAAAGAAACATTGACTTAAAAACCTCTTGAACACAACCATTCTTACACAGTGAAATAAGAGAACAAATACACAATATGTGGGAAGGAGTGAGTTATCTGGAATGGTCCAGGAGTCTGTTAAGCCCTCCCCTTTCCTTGATTTGCTGTGCCAAATTTATGTAAAGGAGTAGAGGCTATGCGAAACAGATCCGCAAGCTGCAGGATCTTCACAGTTCCCCCAGCCCCTTCCTGATGTTCACACATGTCACATGTTCTGCCCATCTCAGATGCATCTGGAGCCTTTCTGGTTCTGTTTAATGGCAGCCCTATTTATCTTTTATTGTCTCCTCTATTTTTTGCACATATTCAAAGACGGGGTGAGTAGGTTACCCTCCACTGAATACAAATCAAAGCTTCAGTGTACTGGTGTTCTGCAAGAAGCATGACTGTTCTTTCTGAACTGAGCTTACTTCCCTGAACACCACGTAGGGGGCATCTGCACCTGAAACTGCAGGGCATTCTTGGGGATCCCACGTCTGGATTGACAGTGCCAACCTGGGAGGCCAGTCCCTTTTCCATCATCACCTTTTCCTTCTTGTCAGATATGTCATAACCCCAAACAGGCCCCCATGATTTGATAAATTGCTAATAATGTTCATGGCAGGTATTTGGTGACTTAAAAGTGTTCACAGGCCAGGCGCAGTGGCTCACGCCTATAATCCCAGCAATTTGGGAGGCTGAGACGGGTGGATCATCTGAGGCCAGGAGTATGAGACCAGCCTGACCAACAAGGCAAAACCCCATCTCTACTAAAAATACAAAAATTAGCCGGGCATGGTGGCGGGCGCCTGTAATTCAGCTACTCGGGAGGCAGAGGCAGAGGTTGCAGTGAGCCGAGATAGCACCACTGCACTCCAGCCTGGGCAACAGAGAGACTCTGTCAAAAAAAAAAAAAAAAGTGTTTCACAAGTTCACGTTCCACGTTAAGAGGACCCCCAGGACTCCCAGCTTTCTTCTGGGCAGACCCTTAGCCACCAGGAGTAGCTACCTGATGTTTTCCTTCCCCTCCTCTTCTCCTGTAACCTCTGTGAATTCAGTTTGTAAACCCTTCGCACAAAACCAAACATAGGTGTCCTCAGCCGATGCATATTTCTCTCCAGAAAAGCTCATGAGAGTGACCGCATCTTCATCCCCCAAGTGCTGCTTCTATTTCTCCTGAAGCAGTAAATCGTCTATACACAGGCAAATGCATTTCCAGACAGTTGCTGCCTCCACTACTGGATTCTGTAACGGGAGAGTGCATGGAGGCAGACATCACAGTACCCAAGGCAGAGATAATAGGCACATTTCTTAGTTAAATGGGAGCCATAAATCACCCTTGAAACTGATTAGAATTAATAGAAGTGTGAAAATAGTAACTTGTTCCAGGGAGTTGTTTCAAGGGAGCAAAATGTATGGCACTGTTTCACCTCCTAACAGCTACAGTAGCCTGTAGGCTCATTGTTGAGGTCACTCCCAGCAGCCTTGCAGCAAGCTCACATTTTAGAGATGTAATCACATCAGCTCTTAATAGAAGAAAGAAGGGGATGGAGGGTAGGTATCTACAAGAGGCCAAAGAAACAGCTTTGAGAAATATTTTTAACTTTTTTAATGTGGCAGTAGAAATGTCAAGCATCATCTCAGTTCCATAATTGCCCAATGTTCCTGTCTTTCAGCAGGGCCTATTCCAGCTCTGCCAGGTTGGAGGATGTGATGTGTGCTCACTGAGGCAAGCAGTTCGAGTCAGGAGGGCGGCACTCCTATAGTCGCTGTTGGCCTCCAGAGTAAAGAGAAACCAGAGGGGAAGGTGTTGGAGCAACCTTGTGCCACTGGGTTAACACGTACAGTTGCTGAATAATGGCGGGCATTGTAAATCTCTGCAATGAGAACCCCACAGTGGCCCAGCAGCCTGCTGCTACCAGTGGGTGGTGGCGTTATGGGCATTAGCTTTGAGAAGCTTATATAGCAGAGGGGGCTAGGATAAAGGACACAAATCAGGGAAAACTGACAAGATTAAAAAAAATCCAAGGCCTCGTATTTACTGTTCATCCCCCATGCTCTCGGTGTGCTATATTGTCTGCGTTGAGTCATGCTGAGAGAGAGCCAGGCACAATAATAGCTCAGAGCAGCCTTGCAGCCCCAGAGCCATCCTCTGCCAATGGTGCTGACTGTGCTAGTGGAGAATGGGATTCTGATAGAGCTGTCTTTTTTTCTCCTTCCCTGTGAGACCACCAATAATTATGGAGGGCACGCTGCACAGATGGCGTAAGGGTTCCCCGTTGGGGTGTATCCTGAGAAGTGACCCAGCAGGGGTCCCTGCAAAGGTATGTGCTGCGTAGCCCCAGGTGTGCCTGCCTGAGAGATGCAGACAATGCCAGGGATACATGTTTGAAACAATGGTTCAAGGGTTTAGAGGTTAAAATGGAACTTAGCTTATAAATCATACTACAGTGAGAAACAATTAGTCTTTTGCCCCCTCTCCATCTTCAACCAAATCTCATTACTGGGTACCTTTCTTCCTCAAGAAAGGCTGTAATCCAATAAGAGTCCCTGGGAAAAGCAGGCCAGTCCTGCAACCATCTTGCTTAACATTTGGGAAATTCAGACCTTCGTGTATTTATTCCCTTAGCCCAGTGGTTCTTAGTCCTGACTCTCATTTGAATCACCAGAAAGTTTTAAAAAAACACCCCCACCCCAAACCATTCAAGAAATATTATGGGTAGGGGGTCTGCTTGGAGAAATCAACAGGTGATTCTGTTGTGCAGCCAGCGTGAGAACTGCTAGACTTTTCCTTTCCTCCTGCCTGTCTGCTACTCTAGGGTGAGGGTCAGGAAACTGTTTCTATAAGGGCCAGATAGTGAATACTCTAGATTTTCCAGGCCACGCAGTCTCTTTCCCAGCTACTCACTTTGCTGCTGTAGTGTGAAAACAGCCATGCACAATACATACATGAATGAGCATGGATGTGTTCCAATACAGCTATTTGTGGACACTGAAATTTGGGTTTCATATAATTTTTACATGCCACAAAATATTGCTTTTCTTTTGATTTTTTTTCTTTTTTTTATTATACTTTAAGTTTTAGGGTACATGTGCACAACGTGCAGTTTTGTTACATATGTATACATGTGCCATGTTGGTGTGCTGCACCCATTAACTCATCATTTACATTAGGTATATCTCCTAATGCTATCCCTCCCCCCTCCCCCCACCCCACAACAGGCCCCAGTGTGTGATGTTCCCCTTCCTGTGTCTATGTGTTCTCATTGTTCAATTCCCACCTATGAGTGAGAACATGTGGTGTTTGGTTTTTTGCCCTTGCGATAGTTTGCTGAGAATAATGGTTTCCAACTTCATCCATGTCCCTACAAAGGACATGAACTCATCATTTTTTATGGCTGCATAGTATTCCATGGTGTATATATGCCGCATTTTCTTAATCCAGTCTATCATTGTTGGACATTTGGGTTGGTTCCAAGTCTTTGCTATTGTGAATAGTGCTGCAATAAACATACATGTGCATGTGTCTTTATAGCAGCATGATTTATACTCCTTTGGGTATATACCCAGTAATGGGATGGCTAGGTCAAATGGGTAAGAGCTATTTAAAAATGTAAAAACTATTCTAAGCTCACATACCTCATTAAAAAAATGCAGTGGGCAGTAATTTGCCTGGGGGCTATAGTTTGCTTACCTTAGTTTATAATACAGCCTTAGTAATGGGGTAGACAAGAACCACCCCTAACATTTGCAGGACCCAGGGTAAAAGCAAAAATGAAGGCCCACATACCATATATCTAAATATTTAAAGATATACACCCAACTAACAAAAAAACTAAATCTATTCTATTCTCTTACTTTGACAAATATGCCTTTATTATGAACCTGAAGGCCAGATTCACGGTTAGATTCTTGGACTCCTCCAAGTTCCTCACCAAAATGTGGCAGTACAGAGGGAGCCAGTTCAGCTTGAGACTGACCCACTTCTTTTCACTTCCCATCCCCAGTTCCATCCACGATGTAAGGGGCCGCAAATGCGTGTGTGTGGGCATCCCAGCCCGCACATCCCCATTATCCATACCTTCAGCAAACAGCGCCTCCTTGGGCAGCCCTTGGGGATGAGGTACATGCTCTCAGGAGGGAGGTCTCAGGGAAGACTCCATTTGCAGAAAGTATTCCAGGGTCATGGACATCTGGAATATATGGAGAAGTGGGGGAGATAAGTTTCTGTTGGGCATGGCACTATGGATTCCTCATTCTGTAGAGAAGGGCTATGTCTACAGAAGGCTGTTTGATTATAGAAACCAAAACGGGGGACCCTCTTGCCTGGGTCTAAGTGCACTACTGGTGAGTGGTAGGAGCCTAAGAAATAGCTCCAGTGAGTTTTCAGGTCCCTTGTGGGTTTCTTTGTCTTACTCTACTCTAAACTCATTAAAACAAGCCTCATCATAATGTGAGGCACAGCCAAGGCAAGGGAACACAAATTTTTTCAGAACATCTTTTGAAATTAAAGGATCTGGCCTCCTGTCAGTCATGTACTGGAAGCAGCTGCTACCAGTTCACAAAAACCAGTTCTAAAATATTTAGGAATTTTGTAAGCCAGTCCTTAAATCATTGACAGCTTGGAATCAGATGGAAATATTTACACCACAGAAATTGGCAAACTGCAAATCATGTTTGGATTTTTTTGTTGTTGTTTTGAGAATAAGTTTCCAGCACACCACTACCTCTCAACCCCTCTCTTTCCAGCCTCATCTCCTGTGCCTCCATGTGCACATCCTCTGCCCTCACCATGCCGAAGTTCCCACAGATCCCTGGATGTTCCAGGCCTTCTCATGCTGCTGTTCGTTTGCACACACTGTTCTCTCTGATTGGAAAACCCTTTCCTGTTTTTTGATTAAATTCCTATTGATCCTTTTAAGACCTTTTTCAAAAATTATCTCTGCTGTAAAACATTCCAGAACTCCTCTGAAACAGTTTCTCCCTCTTCCGTGTCCCCACATCACTTTCAAAATAGTACCATACAGGTCTTATTTTCAATCTCTGTATCCTCAAGCCTAAAAATGGTGACCAAGGTGTAGTAGATGTTTAGCCATTTTAAAACAAATTAATCAATTATTAAAAGATAATGCAGATTAAATAAGAGTGAAACGGAAACTTTTTTCTTTCTTTCTAAGAAAGAACCCTTTCTTAGAAAGGGTTTAGTTGAAAGACTTCAAACAATGTGAGTATACTATATGTATACCACATGTAATGATATGGGATTATATGCAAGGCAGGGCCTGGCTCTATGGGAGAAACCAAAGAGGAAAGATGTCTGCATATCCTCGCAGGAGCTCATGATGCACAGAGGCAGTGATTCCTACACCTGGTTGACTATCAGAATGGCCTGGGGAGCTTTCTAAACATTCCTGCTGAATCGCAGTGGCTAAGGCTGCAGCCCAAGTGTATATACACTTCAGATTTTCCTCAAGTGATCTTCTGTAGGGACCCCATATGGAAGTTTAAATACATAACCTCCTAAGTGGTCTGTTTGCCTCCATCTCTGTCCTCCCTCTGTCCTCTCCACCTGAAGACTATTCCAATTGCAAATCACTTGTGCTGCATTCCTGCTTCAAACTTTCAGTGGCTCCTTCTATCCCCTATAGTGAGTTCCAAGCTCTGTGTAATGGCATTAAGCCCTCCACCTCACTCTTACCATCTCCCCTTCCTTTCTCTCCATTTTCATGTCCTCTCCCTGCCTCTCTGTCTTCTAGCCTCAGGGAATGCTGGGTAGTTTCCACTCTTTTGCTTAGCTTATACTTACCTTCTAGCCAGGATTCCTTCTCCTCCCTCCTCAGGTGGTCACATCCCACTGCTGCTTTAAGACTCATCTTTTGCATCACCTCCTCCACGAAGCCTTTGCTGACAAGGCCCCTTCCACTGAGTAGCTGACCTTTTTCTCCATTTTTCCCTCCATCATTCATAGAATTTAACAGAGCCTACCTAAGTTTTTTTCTCCTGGACTAGACCAGCTAGACCACACTGCACAGCCCCCCTTACAGGTGGATGTGGCCAGGTGGCTGAGTTCTGATGCATGGAATATGAACAGAAGTGAGTGCAGCATTCCAGGCCTGGCCTATGAAGCATTCGTCACATAATTCCCATACTCTTTTCCTTTCGCACCAACTCCACGCAGGTGAACATGGAAGTCACATGTCTAAGAAGACGGAGCCACAGTATGGAAGAATTACCGTTTGGAATTCAGCCACATTATAATCTTGAAGGGAATTCATATTAGCAGGACGTAAACTTCCATTGTAGATTAACTGTCAAAAAAACTTTAAAAGTTATTCTACACTAATGTATTCAACAAATGATTATTGAGTACCTACCACATGTCTGGGGTGTTCTGGGTGCTGGAGATATGATGGTGAACAACTCACAGTGGAAAAGAGAATTTTTAAAAAATACAATGCATAATTTCAAGTCGTAAGAGCTGTAAAAAAATGGAGTATTTCTACCATTCACTTTTTTTTTTTTTTTTGAGACAGGGTCTCACTCTCACCCAGGCTGGAGTACAGTAGCAGGATAATGGCTCACCACACCCTCCACCTCCCGGGCTCAAGCGATTCTCCCACTTCAGCCTCCCGAGTAGCTGGAACTAGAGGCACTCACCACTATGCCCAGCTAATTTATGTACTTTTTGTAGAGACTGGGTTTTGCCGGTTGCCCAGGCTGGTCTCAAACTCCTGGGCTCAAGCAATCCACCCACGTCGGCCTCCCAAAGTGCTGGGATTACAGAGGTTAGCCATCACGCCTAACCAACACTTTTAAAATTTGATTATAGCTACCTTTTATGTGCCTGCACACTAGAATCTGAGATTTTGAGGGAGAGTAGTGGATATTTTCATCTTTGTAACTATAGTTCAATAAATGTTGATTAAATGAATGAAGTTACAAGGTGTAATGTGGCAGGGACAGTGAAACATAGTGCAAAGGGAGAAGAAAAAAAGAGGATATTCCTTCTAGCTGAAACTAACTAGGAAGGCTTCATGGAGGATAATGGCATCTAAGCTGAGCTTTGGAAACTGATTACCATTTTAACACATACCTTACTGAAGTAGGGGAGAACATTACACTAGGATAAAGGAAGAACACAAAAAAGACATAAATATGAGAAATGCAGGGTGTTTGGGGACATCGAGGCACCGTGCTTCGGCTGGTGCATAAGGTGTGTGAGAGGGACCAGTGAGGAATAAAACTGGGCCATGGAGACCCTAGGATCTAGACTCTAAAATGTTTGAATTTCACCCTGGATCGTCAAACAAAGAAATGATGTAATCTAGCCTCTGCTTTGGGACAAATCACTTTGGCCTAGGTTGCTTACCATTTTTCACTTCACCAAGCATCTGTTAAGTGCCTTCAATGTGTTAGACATTGAGCTAGGCACTACAGGTCATAAACTGGTGAGACACTGCCCTTCCCTCACAGTCTAGTTGGGGAAGACAACTATGTAGACACAATTTCAGTGCAACAAATATGCAAATACAATTTACAGAAGTAGTGCAGAAAAAGGTATGATATTTTGCTTTGGTTCTGGGGCAGAGGTGGGAGTGGGGAGAGTGTCTTGGAAGGACACATGTGAGTTTTCCAGAGAACATGGGCAGGCTTTCCAGACAGAGGAGTAAATGCAAGCACACAGGGGGAGGAGACACCATGTATGCCCATCATGTTAATTTGACCCTGATTCCAAGATTGCACAGTAAAAACATCAGTGTTCCAAATTTTCTCTATCAAATCTATTAATAAATAGTATAATTCAAGTTATCACTCAACTTTGAAATAACAAACACCTCCAAGGGAATTCTGCACACTCCTTCTTCAGAGCTTGACCTCCTCCCCATCATTTCCCCAGAGCAGGGCTTTTCTGATCCCCTTCACGACCCGGAGCTCCCTAAGGAAGTAAGACACCTAGTCTTGCTCATCTCATTTCTGCAGCTTGTATGGCCCAGTTCAAGGGTTCACTAGATATTTGAGGTACGAAGAGATCCACTTTATGCACACAAAAAGCACATAAAGAGGAACCTATTGACAAGTGAGTTTTCCATGTGTTCACAGAGCAAAATAAAATATGAAATTCCCAAGTCTTTCCCATTTTCTGTGAAGTAGTGGAAGATGTATTGAATGAATGCACCTCTGATATGAATGCCACAATGACAATATGTGTTCTGATATGTTTTAATAAGGCCCCAAAGGAAAGCCACACCTTGGGAGAGGTAGGCTGAATTAACCTTCAGTGTCTATGTCTATTTTCTGCTAAGTGTACTAGATAATTCACAGTAGGTTGAAGAAAGCTTTATTTTTTTTCCTGATGTTGGTCATTAATTTTAGATGAGGTTGCATGCTTTCAATTGTTGCCAAAATTGAGAGTCCAATACAAAAGTCATTTAAGGATCCTCATACTGCTCATTCTATATTATTTAAGATTAAAGTTTTATTCATAACTTTATTATTGCAGTCATATTTTTGGTCATCTCATTCTGTGAGCGAGTTAACAGACCCTGAGAGTTAACTGAAATGTTGTCGCCTTTCCACAGAGGTCATCAGCTGCGTCTGAGGTCCTGACTGTCGTTAGCTGATTGGTTGGGAGGGAGGGTTCACTGGGAAGCCTGGAGCTTGTGCTACCATCTAAGCCTACATTTAGGTCTGAAAGATGAAGTAACATTTCCAAGATCACAATATTATAAGTGATAAAGTTGAGGCCTGAGTCCAATCATTTTTGCGGTTAGGCTGAACCCTAGAAGTGCAATGCAAATGCTGCTACTCCAGTTGCAAAGTAAATCTTTGAGCTAATGTCTTCCCTGTTTTTGATGACCTCAGCCTGATATTTAAACTCTGTGACAGACTATGAATGGGCACGCTTGTGCTGGTGGCTCTAACTCAGGAAATTATCTGTCCTTAATGGGATCACTTCAAGCCTCCAGATCTTATTAGAACTGTAATTTTTTTCAGCAAGGACTCCACATTTAACAACAACAACAAAAAGTTCCAAGCAGCAATTTCTGGAAGTCATAACAATGACTTAGGCTGGTGCATAAGGTGTGTGAGAGGGACCAGTGAAGAATAAAACTGGGCCATGGAGACCCTAGGACCTAGACTCTAAAATGTGTGAATTTCACCCTGTATCATCAAAGAAATGACATAATCTAGCCTCTGCTTTGGGACCAATCACTTAGTTCTCCATCACACTGAAAGCAACTCTCTGCCTGGTGCAGTGACTCATGCCTGTAATCCCAGAACTTTAGGAGGCCAAGGTGGGAGGATTGCTTGAGGTCAGGAGTTCAAGACCAGCCTGGCCAGTATAGTGAAACCTGGCCAACATAGCGAAACCTGTCTCTACCAAAAATACAAAAATTACCCAGGTGTGGTGGTGCACACCTGTAATCCTAGCTACTCAGGAGGCTGAGGCAGAAGAATTGCTTGAACCTGGGAGGCGGAGGTTGCAGTGAGCTGAGATTGCACCACTGCACTCCAGTCTGGGCAAAAGAGGGAAACTCTGTCTCAAAAAAGAAAGAAAAGAAAAGAAAAAAAGCAAGTTTCTGCCCATCCTTCTTGCTGGTGAGGACAGGGGATGGCTCTAGCTGAGCAGTCTTGCTGAATCCTAGGGAGGAGCAGCAGAGAGCACTAGACATGTAACTTCCCCACAGTCTCAGGACTCAGGGGTTGGGTAGCACTGCCTTTAATGCAGGGCAGTTAGTGGCCCTGCCCAGGCCCTGTGCTTAGAGAGCCCTGATCTAGCCCTCCTCTGCCTGTCCCTCCGCATGGTGTGAGGAGTCTGAAGGGCAAGGGTATGGGCCCTCTACAAACTGCAGATAGGGTCTGTATGGGCCTCTTCCCTGTTCTCCTGAAGGTAGACCATGACTGCCTCTATGAGCACCTCTACGCCTGAGGAGTGGATGAGGCGCACCTGTTTGCATAGGCTGAAAACAGAGCTTGGATGCGTGAACTGGGGCATCCTGCAGGTCCCCCACAGTTCAGGGAGGATCTGGGGATGGGATGAGGAGGGGCCTCCACATGTGGTCTTGGGAGGTACAAATGTGCTAGAGTGGACATTGGGGGTTATTGAGAGGAAATCCCAGGGTGAACTAGACTAGAGTACCCAAAAGAGATTAGCAGAGCTGAAAAGGTTATTAGGGACTAGCCTTGAGGTTTGGTGTCAACAATTTCATGTGATGATGTTTCATGTGAAAACAGAAGTAGAAAACCAGGGAAGAGGAGAGAAAAAGTGAGAAACAGAGTAGTCCAGATGAAGTCTGCAGATGTCAACCAACACTTACAACTGGTGAATTTGCACAGCAACCTGTGATACCATCTTACTAAAGAACTCTGAGAATCGCCATTCACACAGAACAAAATGTGAGTGGTGCTTCCTTGTTCTAAATATTGTGGAATAATATTTGCTATTATTACTGCTATTGCTATATAATAAATTGCTATATTTATTGCAATATAATAAATTCTCCCAACGTTTAATGTCTTGCAATGACAACCATTTTATGATCTCTCACACTTCCTATAGCTCGAGAGTTCAGGAGCAGTTCAGCTGGTGGTTGTAGGTTACAGTTGCTCAGTGTAGCTGCAATCAGATGGTGGCTGGGATTGGGTCATCTTTAAGGCTTTGTTATTGGCATATCTGGTACCAGAGTTGGGAAGACTCAAAGAATTGAGAGCTGAAACACCTGGAGTGGAACACTTCTAAATTAATATGGTCTTTCCACGAGGTCTCTTAAGCATCATGGTTTCAAGTTAGCTGGACACCTTACATGCACCAAGAGAACAAGACAGCCAGGTGGAAGCTGTACTTCAGGGGTCCCCAACCCCCAGAGCTGTGGACCTATAATGGTCCGTGGCCTGTTAGGAACCGGGCTGCACAGCAGGAGGTGAGCGGTTGGCAAGTGAGTCTTACCACCTGAGCATCACCACCTATCAGATCAGCAGCAGTATTAGATTCTCATAGGAGCACGAACCCCATTGTGAACTGCACATGTGAGGGATCTAGGTTGCACACTTCTTATGAGAATCTAATGCCTGATGATCTGAGGTGGGACAGTTTCATCCTGAAACCACCCCCTGGCCCTTATCCATGGAAATATTGTCTTCCATGAAACTGGTCCCTTGTATCAAAAAGCTTGGGGACCGCTGCTGTATTAACCTGGCATTCCATTTGGTAGAAATGCATCACTAAGGCCAGCCTATATTTAATGAAAGAGAATTGGACTCCACATTTTGATAGAAGGAGTCTCAAAGAACTGTGGACACATTCTAAAATCATAACAATCTGCCCTCTGATGCAAGTTATTTATGTTGATTCCATATGCAAAATACACTCACCGACCCCCCTCCTAAGAGCCATAGATATCTCAGCTGTTACAGCCCCAGTCTCAGGGTCAAGGGCCAGTAGCTCATCATCTGAATCAGGTTCAGGTGCTGCAGCTGACACTCTTCAGCTTCAGATCCTCATTTACAGCTTCTTGAGGACTGCTTCTGATCTCAAGATCTGTGAACTAAAGTGACAAGTTGTTTGCCTTCCACAAACCCAGCATATTTTGGTGGGCTAGACATAGGACAGTCACTATAGACATTTCAAAAACAGAACACGTATGGTAATCAGTAGTCCACAGCAGCTCTGAAATCCAGCCAGGAACAGGTTGCCAGTTCCTTGATTACAGCTCAGTAATCTCTCTAGGAATGATTATCCCCGGCTCTTGGCTCCATTCTCTAGGCTATTGGTTTCTCCCTCTGAATTATCGTTCCTGTCCTATTAAATGTTCCCCATCTTTATGGCTGAGTGGTTTTCTCAGTCCGCTTCTTTCCCGTAGAATTTCAGAGGTCCAAAAGCCTCTTTTCATTTTGTACTACCTCTGCCTCTTTTAGTATAAATTGGCAATATTTTCATTAGTACACATCTCTTTAAAACTCTGTGTGTTTCTTATAAATCTAACTGGGATTCACTTGTAACCTCAATGAGATAAACTTTTTTCTACTTTATGCTTTTCTCTGGCTATTGTGGTACTTTGCCCTTAAGATTCTTGGAAGCATTTTTGTTTAGTAGAGATGGCTGAGGAGGGATGCCCTTACAATCTTTAAGGGGATCTTTGACTGTTTGAAAAAAAGCCCATGAAGTACTTCCTTAAATCTCTCTGAGTCTTAACAAAGGATTCTAGAGTTACACTGTTGCCTTCATCTTTAAATGAAAATTATGCATTATAACGTTAGCCTCATTTGCCATATGGAAAGGATAAGACTAAGAAATAGTTGTATTCTTTGGAAACCCACAGTCCTGGCTCTTTTATATTTAACAATTTTCTTCCTTACTTCATCCCTCTGCTCTCATATTTTACTATGGGCAGCTAGAAGAACCAGGCAGCACCTTCAACATTCTGCCTAGAAATGTCCTTACTAGATTGTGGTATACTTACTAGATCCTTAGGTATATTTTCTGTTTTCTGTGCTACCACAGTATCTAGAGGATATTGCCAGGCATTCTACCACCTCATAACCAGGGCCCCCTTTCCTCTAGCTGCTGATACATTTTGCTCACTTTTCTTTCATCTTTTACTGACAGCCTCTTCAAACCTCTTTCCATTTCCACCCTCCACTCAGGCCCCAAACCACTGTCACATGTTTTAAGTTTTGTTATACCAATACCTCACATCTATCTATTGTTGTGAAACAAATCACCCTCAAAATCGGTGACTGACCTAAAAATAAACAACTTTAAAAAATGTTTCATGGTTCCTGCAAATACAGTATTCTGGATCAGCTTGTCTGGGAGGGTCTGGCATAAGAACTCTTGACATCAGATGATTCTGGGATTGAGATCCACTCAAAGGCTTCTTCACTCCCATATCTGGCACTTGCATGGGGAAGGCTTGAATAGCTGGGGCTATTCAACTACTGGATCTCTTTCGGCATCTTTCTGATTGTCTATATGGTCTCTCTCTCTCTCTCTATCTCTGTTGGCTCTAGCACATGGTTTCCATGTGCCAAAGGAGTATACCTCAAGGGAGAGAGCACCAGGCAGAAGCTTATCTTTTGTGAACTAGCTTTGAAAGCCACACAGAGTCACTTCTGCTACCTTTGCAAAATGAGAAGCAAATTGCTAAGGCCAGCCCAATATTTAAAGGGAGGGCAACTAGACTCCACCTCTTGATGGGAAGTGTTTCCAAGAATTTTCAGACATGTGTTAAAATCATCACACCTCTGGCGTTGAATGACACAGAGACCCCATCCTAATACATGTGTGCCTGCCAATCAGGAAGAGTTTGGTAGAAAATCCCAGACTGGGATATTCTTGGAATTCTGGGAGTTAGGTCTCCTGATTTTAAAATTACCTGCAACTGAATGTTATCCCTTGTAATCACTTGGGAAACCTTTGTCTACCCTACTGCTTTTGAATCCGGAGGTGATAACTGCCCAGAGTCCCATTTGCCTCACAGGAAACCACGTGTTACGTAGAGGAGTGATGCTGTCTGTCACTCATTAGCTTCCTGCTTCCCAAAGCCGGGCAGCAACTGTCCCAAAGGAAAAATAATCTGCATCAAGTAGCCAACAAGCACTCTCTCCATCTCTAGTCTCACTAAGACTTGCTAATGCTTGGATTTGACTTAGCCTAGGTAAGTAGCTTTTTAATACTAATTTTTAAAAACCCTGCTGTGCCAAAGAATTAAATAAGCAGTCATCTAGTTTTAAATGTTTCACAAGGAACTAAAATAATACCTTTTGGGACAGGCAATCAAGTTTTCCACCCTACCTCATCCAAGGCAAAAAGAACTCTCTTGTCTACAAGGTTTTGATTGTGTAGAATGTAAGTTTTGTGGCCATAGCTAGGACAGTATACAGTCAATTTTCTAAATGTAAAGAAATGCTTGGGGAACAGGGATTTTTATTCACAGGCTAACATGAAAATGTGTATGTGGGTATGGGAGCTGGTGCAAGGAAGTGAGATATTCAACCCTTGGAGATGACAGGAGTCCCCTTTTCTGTATTTAGACTACGTCTCCGCAGTTCATGAAAATACATGGCTTGTTCTTTTCCCCTTTAAACTATTCTCTCTCTGACCTTCCTTTCCCCCAGCTTTATTAGTTTATTTTTTAAAATAACTGAGTCACATGTGATTCATTTCTAAAGCTTAAGACTTATGCTCAAACACAAATCCCATTGTTCACCTCCTTAGGGAGAGTGAGCTACTCCAGAAGAAAAAAGTAGAGATTTTGTATATGTTTTTGATTCTGTGAATTTATATTAAAATAAATTGTGCAGAAAATGTGACAGACCTTTGAGTAATCTGAAGGTACTGTATTATGGACCAGAAGGGAAATGACTGAAATACACAAAGCTTTGGAGGGACCTGGAGGAGAGATTTACAAAGTTTTTTGCCTAATGTTCTTGTCGTTTTGAATGCTGAGAATGCATCTATTGTTCCAGGGGACTCCTGCAACGCCACCTTGTTCACTTTCTCTTCCCCATTGTTAATGAGTTTTGTTTGGAGCCTATGTGGTTTTAATAGAGACTCAGCTAAGGTAAGCTTCGGAGATCATTTGTTTGGTATAGAGTAAGATGAGTGGGGAAAAGTCAGCAGGAGGGAGGGGTTGGAAGGACAGTAGGCTCTGATGACAAAATATCACATGGAATCAGATCAACTTCCAGCTTTTAGCCTCTTAGTTTTAATCACATCTTTCCTTCCTGTGTATCAACAATATTGCTGCCAAAACCCTACAGCTAAGAGTGACATAAACATTCAAATCTCCCAGAGACAGATGGTAACATAAATCTCCATTGTTGCTTTCTTAGAGGATTCCTAGCCTATTGCCATGTGTGGTGAATGGGACATTAGAGGTAGCTATTTCCCACAAGAGCGCTTTTTAGATTCACCTTCAGCAAGTAAAGATGCTTCATTGTTTCGGGGGAATTTTGCTGGCTAAAATCCTAGGGATTACAACAGCAAGAGAAAGCTAATGCTTGAATGAAAGTCATCAGTTAGCAACTCCACAACTTCCTTTCTGTTTGGGCTCCCAGAATAACAGATGAGGTTGTTACAAACACTGGCCACCCTCTACCCAAAAAGTCTGTCATGATTATACAGACTGGTCAGGCTAACAGGTTGCTTTAATCATAGTGAGGGAAAAATGAATGGCCAAGCCCTGTTTTGTTTTGTTTGAAATAGAGTCTCACTCTGTCACCCAAGCTGGAGTGCATTGGCACAATTATAGCTCACTGCAGCCTCGAACTCTGGGGTCAAAGCAATCCTCCCACCTCAGCCTCTCAAGTAGCTGGGACCACAGGTGCATGCCACAACATATGACTATTTTTTTAATTTTTTGTAGAGATGAGGGTCTCCCTATATTGCCCAGGCTGATCTCAAACTCCTGGGCTGTACTAATCCACCTGCCTGGGCCTCCCAAAGTGCTAGGATTTCAGGTGTGAGCCAACACACTTGAACTAAGCGCTGTTTTTGATCAGAAAATCTCAAACATATTTGAATCTGCAATCATGCACTTAACCAGAATATGGCCTTTTGCTGAATTTGCCTTATTTTAAAGTCTCATTTGTTCTGGTCTATGACAACCTTAGTCAAGGCTGACTGATCTTCACTAAATACATTGCAGCCTTAACACATTTTTGGATATACTTAGATATGAGTCCCCTCTATCTGCAAATATGCCTTTGTTTGATTTTAGAAATCCAAATTTGCATATCTTCAGGTATTAATTATGGCTTTCATGGCAATCTGCATGACAGGAGGGGTCACTGAGTGTGTCATTACTCTGAAGGGGATACCTGGTCCCTGGGATGTTCACATCTGTCTTGAGTGCCAGGGCAGAGCAAAATGAGCCCACATCAGTCTTAGGAGAGAGAACAGAGGAAATGTGAAACAGCCAATTTAAGAATCATACTGAAAACAGTAAGACAGAATAGAGACTTGACATTTCATGAGACACATGGTACTGAGAAACAAAGATCTAGCTTCAGAAGACGAGATGGAGTCCATAATCTCTGGTTAAAATCTCTTCCTCCATGAACATAAATGTTAAAACAAGCAACTTCTCACTGCCAAGGAACTCCAGCGGAATTTAAACACATCCAAAGAAGGATGTATTTAAGGAAGTACCCTAGCACAAAGATGTACCTAGCATGCAGAATCCTTTGTTTAGAAAGATAATTGAAGCTTTCTACAGATTAAACCAATTAAAACAAAGCACCTGTGTCTCACAGAATACCTCGAGTACTGTAATGGGTAATTCTCAGGGTTTACTCAGCTCCGAACTTGATTGAACATGAGCGTCAGTATTTCCACTGCCTCTGTGAAACCCAGGCCCTCAACATTTCCACCTGAACAGCTCAAGTTGTTCTTCCTGCCACTCACTCATCACCCTCCTAATCTTGCTCCATGATGAAGCTGAGGGAATCCGCAGAAGCCCTCACCTGCTGTACACGCTCCACTGGTTTCTCCTGCATTGGGGATCAGTCCATACCAGGCACCAGGGCCCTTCCTGACAGCACGCACCTCCTCTCTCTTGCTCCCCAGCTTGGAATTCAGTGCTTCCACCAGCCTGAGCACTGGCCTATTCTTTCTCTTACCTAGAGGCCTTTGTTGGGTACCCTCAACACTTCACTACACCACAATTCATACTCCATCTTGTAACTGTCTCCTCTGCACAATTCGAAGCTCTGCTTGCTCTACAGCAACATAGGGTCTGGAAATGACAAAGATGTGTCTCTCAGCTACATCCTGAGTTGTGGGGTTTTTTGTTTTGTTTTACTAGCTATTGCTTGTTTTTAAACTATATTTTCACAAGATTTGTGACACACATACAGAAATGGGTTTTTTAATATTACTGTTTATATAAAGGATAATCATGTAAACAAACCAGAGACTGAGAGGTGATTTTTCCCATTTCACCCTTCATTCCTTCTTTGTTCATTCCACAAGCCTTCTATGTGCAAGGCACTGTGTACATAAGGAATGTTTGGGAGAGAAACAACCACCTGCAGCCACACTGTTTTATGGCCCTCTGCTTCAGGATTTTGTTTCTCCTACCTTCTAACTTATGTCCTTGTGCACATTTATTCGTTTACTTAAGAAACGTTTGTCAAGAACCAACTCTGAACTAGGACCTACGATGGGCATTGAGAACTCAGTGATAAACAGAAGTTGTCTCAGCCTCTGTTTCCATGAAATTTGAAGTCCAATGGCGAGGAAAGGCAGTATCAAACTGTCCCATAACTATACAATCAAACTGCAATTACTGCAACAAAGGAAAAAAGAGGGTACAATGAGAAGATACAGCAGGGGGGCTGACCTGGGGACTTAGGAAATGTTTCCTTCAAGAAGTAACTTTTTCACCGAGATCTGAGGTTAGAGGAAGAGAAGGAGCAGGTGAATTGGAAGAAGCCAGTTTTGGAAGTGGAATGGGCTGGGGATCTGTGCTGGTGAAGCGGAGAGTTGGGCAGGGACCAGGGAAATTCAGGTCATATTAAGACTTTTAAAGAATGTGAAGAATGGATGTGATCTGCTCAGATTGAGATTTCTTAGTTACCATCCACTAGATTGTAGGTTCTTCATGTCCTGAGGCTGCATCAAACTCCAGCAGAGGGTTTTGAATGCAGTTGGTGCTAAACTGATACTGCTTGAGCAAGGGGAAAGGATGTCAGTGCTGTGACCATGCACTGGGATGTTAATGGTGACCTGTCTACTTCAGTGGATACTTGTACCTCCAAACCAGGAGATGCTGCCAGAATCCACAGTGTTTTCCCCTAGGCCATGCAGATCAGAAGTGAAGGTGCCAGGACACTTTCTTTTTTGTTTTTCTTTTTGAGACAGGGTCTCGCTGTCACCCAGGCAGCATGCAGTGGTATAATCTCAGTTTACAGCAACCTCCACTTCCTGGGACTTAAGCAATCCTCCAGCCTCAGCCTCCCGAGTAGCTGGGACCACAGGTGCGAGCCGCCACACCCAGCTAATTTATTTTATTTTATTTTTTTACTTTTTGTAAAAACAATGTTTCACCATGTAGCCCAGGCTGGTCTCAAACTCCTGAGCTCAAAGCAATCCACCTGCCTCAGCCTCCCAAAGTGCTGGGATTACAGGCGTGAGCCATGGCACCCGGCCCACTCTATTTTTCAGTTAAGAAATGTTTGAGTTTAGATAATTTCTCTAGAACAGAAAGAGGTCTGAGCTATCCCCTGTCTGGATGCTCATTAGGAGGGTCATTATTTGGCCACTATCTCATCTGCAAAACATGTTGTGCATTATTCTAATGACAGTGGGGCGAGTGGGGTGGGAAGTGGATTCTCTTTCTCTGGTCCTTCCAGCTCTTCTCTTTCACTCAGAGAGTCTGTGATAAGCGGCATATGGTTCCATATTCCCTGACTTTGCTCTTTCATATTCTGAAGGCTTTCGACACCCGTTAATTCATCACCACCCACAGGCTGGCCAGTGGGAATTTGGGTGTCCTAGTGGGATTCTGACTTCTGTGGGATTGACTTCTTTTATATCTTGGAATTGATGCTCAGCAAATATGGCAAATGCTCCCATTCTCTGCAAGAGAAAATGTCACCTTTGAGGTCATTAACAATACATTTGCCATCACCACCTTTAGATAGTAAGGGAAAGGCTTTTTGGAACAGAGAGAACAGGTAGAGATAAATTTCAGAAGCCCTTTTCATGCAATAATGATTTTCTCAAAATGGAACCAGATTTCAAGGATCTTTGTCCCCTCCGGAGAAGCTTTTCTTCCCTGTGTGTGCACAGTATGTGAATATGATTATATAAATGCAGTGGGAAGACAAGCTCCTGATCACTCTTTAAATCACTTGATGCTATGATCTCATTTTTAAAGCCACTAGAAACCATAGTTGATGGCTAAATTACTGACATATTTTTAAACAGCTTCTGTATTTAGCTGTTTGGCTGTTTTCATCCCTTCTTCTCCCTCATGCCATTCTGTGATGCCGCCTCAGCCTCAGAGATTCAGCCTCAGAGATTCAACGTGGCCGTCTGCTGAGCACATGAATACTAAAGAATTGGTTTCCTTAGTAACAATAACCATGAGGCAGCTTGCAGAACTTCCTGCCTTCTGTCTGTCCGAATTTGTTTTCTGTTGGTCACGTGGAAAAGACACCCAAACCGCGCCTGCCTATATAGGATGCACATAAATGTTGTGACCCATGGGCAGAAGGGAAACTTGTCTCTGCTGATTTCCTATTTCTTTTCTCCACATGTTGCCCTGTTCTGTGTGGATAGGGCTAAGCCAGGGCACCTGTGAACGGCCATGGGCCATGTCGGAGCTCATCTTCTTTCTTCTAATAAAAATCTGGAACCACAAAACCATAATGCAAGACACATAAACGAGATGACCCTTGGTCTGTGGGTCACTAGTGTGGAACTTTACAAAATGGAATACATCCCATTCACGATATTTTAAGTGCTAAAAAGAAAATGTTAATTGCGTAGAGAAAGCTTTGCTGGTTTTCCAGGTTTGTTTTTCAAGCATCTTTCTGTTGTAAGAAATTGCTAGAACCAGTCCTGTGAGGCATATCATCCCACTTCACAAACTGAGACTTAAGGAGGCAAAGTGACTCCCGCACGGTGACAACGCTAGGCAGCTGCAGAGCCAGTAGTCAGACCCAGAGCTGTCTGAAGGCAAAGTCCAGGGTCTTAAGCACAGGCAGAGGGAAAGTGGTTGTCCAAAGTGCTCTGGTGTGATGGGCACACTGGCAGTTCGCTTTTGCCAGGGCATGAGATGTAGGGTGAAGTGCCGAAAGAGGCAGGCAGGCTAGCTCAGGGAGGCCTTGCTGATGAGCGTTCCTGTGAAGGGACCCTACAGAAGGGTTTTAAGCAATGTTGGCAAATGATCTGATTTGCATTTTGGGAAGATCGTTCTTGGGAATTTTGAGAAGGATGGATTTGAGGGGCTAGAACTGGGGGCAAGGAGATCTGTTAGCCCCTTACAGTCAGTAGGCCTGGTAAAGAGTGATGTTGGCCTGAATCTGGGCAATAGGGATGAAAAGGAAGGGACTTCCCAAAACTTTCCCCACGTGGATCCTTCTGCAGATGCCTTCTCCGTCATCGCACCTGCAGCTGAGGCTTCAGGGTCATGGGGCTCTCTCTGAGACTCATATGCTCACAAGCAAGGGCTGCTCTTGATTTTGTATTTTCAAATCTTTCTGATTTTACCCTACCCTTCCAGACCCCCCAGGGCACCTCATTTTCTTTTCAACTCCCAGAGTCTAGTACAGCGGGAGGCACTCAGCAAAAGCATGTTGAATGAAAGGACAAATGAATTGGAACAGCTTCCAATTTCCCTCCGTTAATAAAACCTGTGGTCCTGACCATGGCAGTCCTATTGCTGCCCTCATTCATAGGTGCTCCAGGAAGCTGGATGGATGCTCCCATCCAGCATGAGATATGAGCAACCTGGTTGTCACAATGCAAGCACTCACTGATAGATATATTGTATCATTTCCTCTCTTGGATTTGAAACTAAGTGACAGATGTCAAACTTCATTTAGACCCTGTGGCTAGAAAAAAACAGAACTCCAACAAACCATGATGGCACACGTTTACCTATGTAACAAACCTGCACATCCTGCACCTGTACCCCAGAACTAAAAATAAAAATTAAAGAATAAAAGAATTCAAAATGTTATCTGTGTAGTTTCATATTTCTTAGATAAAGAGGCAAGAATGGGCCCTCTCTCCACAATATCCTACCAAAGGAAAATAAGGCCAAAGTCTAATGGGATGGGAACCGTTTGAATTGGACACCCACACAAAGAGACAGCAGAGATGTTCCAATCATTTGAGGACCTGCTGTGTAGCATTTTGAGGGCAGGCCAGTTCATAGCTAATAATTTTAATGGCTTCTTCCATCTGGTGGTATTAATTTGTCCTTGTCCTAAAATAAGTAAACATTTTAAAAACAAGACATAAAACCAGAACAAACAACTGTGAGGTAAACTCAGTGACATCAGCTGCAATGGAATGAAGCACACTTACTATTCTGTGGCCCAGTACTTTAGCAAATAAACCAAGCCTTCCTACTTTTTGTACTTGTTAACAAAAAATAGGTAAACCCCTCATCCACCTTTTTAAACAGCTTTACTGTTCTTCTGTGTTAAGTGTACAACTCAGTGATTTTTTTTTTTTTTTTTTTTTGAGACAGAGTCTGGCTCTGTCACCCCAGCTGGAGTACAGTGGCGCAATCTCCGTTCACTGCAACCTCTGCCTCCCAGGTTCAAGCAATTCTCCTGCCTAAGCACCCCAAGTAGCTGGGACTAAGGTGTGCACCACCACACCTGGCCAATTTTTTGTATTTTTAGTAGATATGGGGTTTCACCATGTTGGCCAGGCTGGTCTCAAACTCCTGACCTCAAATGGGCTGCCCACCTCAGCCTCCCAAAGTGCTGAGCCCCAGGCATGAGCCACCACGCCCAGACCAATTCAATGATTTTTGGTAAATGTACAGGGTTGTGCCACCATTACCAGGATCCGGTTTTAAAACATTTCCATCACCCCAAGAAGATCCCTTATGATCATTTCTCCTGCACATTTTAAAGTTTTGTAAAATTTTCCATCTAAATTTAAACAAGATTAATTTTTGTCAATAGGAGGTGGACAAATATTAAACTTCTAATATGATGTGATAGATTGAAATTGGAATAACTATTTAATGGCATGATTTGATGAAATAGACTTTCTCCTGTTAAATAATATACCCAAATCTGATAGAAATCATGTAAAATTGTATTTAAGATTTAGGATTGTGTCACTTGAAATCTGGTTCATAATAACAATGATAAGAAAATAAATAAATGAATATAAATTGAATACTCTCCAGTGCCAGGGGCTGTACCAGCCCCTGCATTCATCTTGTCATTGAATCTTCACAACAAACTCTAGACACTATTAATAGCCACATTTTACAGATGAGGAAATTGGGATTTAGCGAGATTAAATAACTTGCTGAAAGTTACATAGTCAATAAGTGGTGGAGGCACATTCAAACTCAGGCAGTCTGACCCCAGAGCAGGAGCTCTTGGCAAATTTTGTGTTTTCAAATACAAAATTTGAAATTTGATTTGCTGTCTGACCATCAAAGGCAGCACTGCAAGTGAGTTGGGGGAAGGAGTTGCTGAGGGATGAGAGTTCAGGCTGATGACCTTGCTATAACCCCTCCTTTCCCATTGGTCCCCTTTCCTGCACCTAAATCTACCACACAGCCTCTAGATCTACCACTGAGCCCTAGGTTTGGAATGTCTAAAGACAGCTGTGCTCTCCCAAGGACTCCAGCTTGTGAGAACCAAACACCATCCTTTAACCCAATGCTCCTTGGCATTTGCTGCACATTGGGTAGCCAGAAGCCCAACTCAGTACCCAGCATCCAGAAGAGCAGGAGTGAAATGGGCAAAAGATTCAGGGATTAAACACGTGTGGAACCCTATCCACCTTTTCTATGACAAGATGTGTTCCTGTTAAAGAAACAAAAATCTGCAAATAAATGCAAAGGCAGAGAATGACTGTAGCTTTCATATTCTCTGATGAGGAGGAGGCTTATGGCCTCTAAATCACTGACCAAAGGCAACAGATCACCACGAGGTCTCAGAAAAATACTGGAAAACACAACTAGTTCTTCAAAAAGCACACAATTGCCATATTTTAGCATATGGATCCACACTGAATTATTTCACAGTTATAATTAGGTTGTTAATGCAGTGCAGAATTGGACCATATAATTTGGTATATACTTTATCTAATCTGATGGAAATGCAACATTTAGAGGGCCTGGCTTTTTTTTCCCCCAGAAACAATTAAAAAGGTCTTTTTCAACTTAAGAACTTTATATCACATATCACATTCTTCCTTTTTTAATTGTGTTGGGATTTGGGGTGTGTGTATATGTGAGAGAGAGAAACAGAGAGACAGAGAGACACAGAGAAAGAGAGAGAGATTCCACCCAAATTATGGGCTGAAGCCATACACTTTTGTCTCTGATTTGTTTCCAGCAATCATTTACGATTCTTTTTTTTTCTTGTTTGCTTTTTTCCCCCCTTTTCTTTTTTGCCATTGGTGAACTGAAACTAGATTTTTTTCTCCAGGACAATTCTCTGTTCCAGTCATAGTAAATACCAATTTCATTTCCATCTTATTATTTTTCTAATTAAACATTTGTCATGCAGAAGAAGATCTGAGGTGCCTGTGCTTTCCATTATGTAAAATATTCAGTTATGATAATCGCTCTGGAATGGTATTTTGAAGGTGTTATGGAAAGAAATCAAGGAAAATAAAATAAAATAAACTGTATTTTACCTTGGGCTTTTGCCTGTTTATTTTTTCCCTAATTTGCCACAGTTGCTAATATTGACTGTCTCCTGTCATGAAGGATACCAACCTGCTTAGTATCCTTCAATGAGGAGAAGTCTGTAAAATCTGTATCTAAAAATTTTTAAAGGTTTAAAATCTAACCCTATTTCATACAACATTAGACTCTTTTCCCATTTTTTCTTTTCTATCCACACGTAGCAAAATGTATACTTCTATACCTGAGGAAATGCACTAGAGTTCAAATTATTTCAGAACGAAATAGGAATATGCCAGACGTACAACCTGATATTTCTCGGACATTTTTTTTTCTTCTTATGACAAAGCCCAAGGGGGTAGGCTCTGTGAAAGGAGAGTTTATTTTCTAAATTCTTTTTTTTTTTTTTTCTTTGAGATGGCGTCTAGCTCTGTCGCCCAGGCTGGAGTGCAGTGGCGTAATCTCGGCTCACTGCAAGCTCTGCCTCCCGGGTTCACACCATTATCCTACCTCAGCCTCCCGAGTAGCTGGGACTACAGGCGCCCGCCACCACGCCCGGCTAATTTTTTGTATTTTTAGTAGAGACGGGGTTTCACCGTGTTAGCCAGGATGGTCTCTATCTCCTGACCTCGTGATCCACCCAGCTCGGCCTCCCAAAGTGCTGGGATTACAGGCGTGAGCCACCACGCCTGGCTATTTTCTAAACTCTTTAACCACAAAGCTTTTCCATTTTCTGGGGCAAGAGATTTTTCCCAAACATTAACAATCACATCTTACATCTATGTTTACATCCATACATTTATATATATATATATATGTTCCATATATGTGTGTATGTATATTATGTGTATCTATATGTATACTTTTATCTATTACTCTATAAATTCTTAGACTTTAATTTTTTTTTTTTTTTTTTTAATAACAGAGTCTCGCTCTGTCACCCAGGCTGGAGTGCAGTGGCACCGTCTCGGCTCACTGCAACTTCCATCTCCTGGGTTCAAGCAATTCTCCTGCGTCAGCCTCCTGGGTAACTGGAACTACAGGTGCCTGCCACCACACCCAACTAATTTTTGTAGTTTTAGTAGAGACTGGGTTTTGCCATGTTGGCCAGGCTGATCTCAAACTCCTGACCTCAGCTGATCCGCCTGCCTCAGACTCCCAAAGTGCTGGCATTACAGGCGTGAGCCACCATGCCCGACCTAGACTTTAATTTTTAATTATTTTCAGCGTTTGCACAGAATTAGCTGTGACATTCAGTTTTATAAAGGTGGGACCATTTCCTCGCAAATTCTCACAATGTATCCTGAGACTTTGCTGTTGTGGGAAGAAAAGCTTGTGTATTTTCTGCAATTGCCACCTCCTGAAACGCAGTATGTACGGTGTGTGTATGTATGTGTGTGCACTACGCTGCAATAGAGAGTGCTGTTATTTGGATCTCACTGTGAGTAGCTGTGTGTGTGCTTTAGGAAAATGGAAGATGCTGCTGTGGTGGCCCCTCCTAGATCCCATTTACTCAGCTAGTGACTCTGCTGCAGCTGCTTTGGGTGTTGGCTCCTGAAGGCCGGCAAATACCTCTACTTCTGAGGAAATTGCCCTGTGCTAATAGGGGAGCCACCTCACCCAGGAAGTTAGTGCGAGAAGGCCACAGCCAGTGACTGGTGGATAAGAGCAGAGAAGACCAGCACCTTGGCCTCAAGAGGAAGCAATTCTGTGGTGTGGTCAATGTTCCAGAGCCCTCCCCCATGATCCAGGCCAAGAATGGAATTTCCATGAGACCACATCCTTCCCCTTCCCTCTCTGGCTTCACTCTCTCCTTGCCAGAATTTTCCTGTGGAGCACTTTCTCAATAAGTCACACACACCCAATCCCTGTCTCAGGCTCTGCTCCAAGCAACTTCTTTCAGTTTTGGATATCCAATATCCTAATCGGTAAAACACGGATAATAATTTTTGCTTAGTCTATTTTTCAAAGTTTTGGTACAAATGGCAAATAATGTGCAAGAATTTTGTTAACAGCCAAAGGTGTAAAAATATTTCTTAGGCAACATGATAAATATTATTTGTGTTAATGTTTAACTTTAGCTTCCATGAAACTATAGCTGAGTTCCCCCAGCTTGGGTTTTCACACTTTAGGCTAATGTCCACTGTGTTCATTTTATTCCCTAGGAAGAGCTGGTTTGTAAGAGTTGCTGCCCTGTCTGCTTTACTTTCTGCACCTGGGCTCTGCAGGGTAAGTGAGTGAAGGAGATGTGAGTCCAGTGAAGGGCCATGTCAGACTAGAGAGCACACAGCTCCAGCCAAAGGCTAAATAAACAGGAATTCAGACCTGGTCTTGCCTGATATTTAGAGGGTTTTAAGTGAAGCTAGGCACCAGATTTTTAAACAAAATCTCCAGATT
Source organism: Pongo abelii (assembly GCF_028885655.2). NCBI lineage: Eukaryota > Metazoa > Chordata > Mammalia > Primates > Hominidae > Pongo > Pongo abelii. Next base: position 85,108,562 of record NC_071991.2, on the reverse strand, counting down.
CTTGAATATTAACATTTTTTTTTGAGAACTCCACCCAGGCTGGAGTTCAGTGGCACAATCATAGCTCACTACAGCTTCAAACTCCTGAGCTCAATCGATCCACCTCAGCCTCCTGAGTAGGTAGAGCTACACGTGCGTACAACCACACCCAGCTCATTTTTTATTTTATTTTTTGTGGACACAGGGTCTTGCTATGTTGCCCAGACTGTCTTAAACTCCTGGGTTCAAGCAATCCTCCTGGCCTGGCCTCCCAAAATGCTGGGACCACAGGCATGAGCCACTGTGCCTAGCTTCTAACAATAGATTTTTAAACAATTTTAACACCCTACTATTCAAGCAACACATGACTGGGGGCCTAACTGAGCTAGCAGTGTGTTACTTCTGTCCAGATTTTGGCTCTTGAAAGAACAGACCAGATGATCCCCACTGAGGCCTCAATATTCAGCACAACACTCAGCATAAGGCAGATGAAAGGCTCTGGATAAACGGGACCACCATTAGAAATGTGGGTTTCCAAGGAGTTAAATAAAGGACTGCTGGTTTCAGTAAATAGCTCTCTACTTTGTAAAAATCACTAAGCATATGATTCTTTTCCCTAAACAGTATTACAACATATGCAAAGTTTTATTCAGTTGCCAGCTTGCTATTGCGCAACTTTTCAAGGACACTGAGTCTGTTTCCCTGTGTATTAAACGGAAACAATTATGTCTGACCTGAAAATAAGTGAAAGCATGTAAAAGTGCTTTACAAACAGTGGTGATCAATCCAGATGGAAGAAATCATTGTTGTCTAAATTCTGCCTTGGGAGCTAAATCCCACACTCAGAAATTTTAAAACAAGGAATGGAGGCTTTCATCTTTCTTCTAACATAATATTTCCTTAACTTTAGTTGAGATTTTTGCTTTAAAAATGTCATTATTTTCTATTACTATTAATTTCTTTTTATTTAAGTCAAATACATTATTTTCCTCACTATCAGTCATCTTTTTCAACTACCAATTTTGTCTTTTGGTTGTTACTGTTTTTTTGTTTGCTTGTTTGTTTGTTTTTTGAGGCAGAGTCTTACTTGCCCAGGCTGGAGTGCAGTGGTGCAATCTCAGCTCACTGCAACCTCTGCTTCCTGGGTTCAAGTGATTCTCCTGCCTCAGCCACCCAAGTAGCTGGGATTACAGGTGGATGCCACCATGTCCGGCTAATTTTTTAATTTTTAGTAGAGACGGGGTTTCGTCATGTTGGCCAGGCTGGTCTCAAACTCCTGACCTCGGGTGATACTAACACTTTTTTTTTTTGAGGCCTCCTCATCCTCCCAAAGTGCTGGGATTATGGGCATGAGCCACTGCACCCAGCCTCAACTAAGAATTTTTTTTTTTTTTGGTCTAATTGAGACAGTCTTGTTCTGTTGCCCAGGCTGGAGCACAGTGGCATGATCTCAGCTCACTGCAACCCGCCTCCCGGGCTCAAGCAATTGTCCTGCCTCAGCCTCCCAATTAGCTGGGATTACGGTATGCGCCACAACACCCGGCTATTTTTTTTGTATTTTTAGTAGAGATGGGGTTTCACCATATTGGCCAGGCTGGTCTTTAACTCTAGATCTCAAGTGTTCCGCCTTCCTTGGACTCCCAAAGTGCTGGGATTACAGGCGTGAGTCACTGCTCCTGGCCCTCAACTACCAATTTTATCTTTGTCCTAAGCAATAATATCCATAAATCCACAGGTTTCATGTCCTATATTTAACTTTTATACACTTACACACACACATACATACACACATACATACACACATGTGTGTGTGTAAATACATATATATGTGTGTAAATACATACATATATGTGTGTGTGTGAATGTGTGTGTATAGAATACGCATCTGTATGCCACCTAAAATCACCTTGCTTATCACCAATTTTTTGATTCTCCCCTTTTGGTATATTATGCCCCACTAGAAATAGTAAAACTTCATGGAAAAATTTTCCATGATAATAATAATAAATTGAAGTTTTTCAATTTATTAATTTACTTATTGAACATTTGTCAGCTACTGTCTATCCCATGTAAACCTAGAGCAGGCAGGAGAGAATTAAAGTCACGGAGTTCCCCAACATTTTAAACTCCTCTAAAGAGCTTTGAAAGTCAATGCAGCTAATGAACTTCAAGTAGGAAACGCTCCAGATCTTCCTGCTCCAGATTTCTACGGACTTGGTAATGCTAGTGAGTCACAGAGGGTAAGCGTTAGAGAGCCATATTTGCAAAGTGCCTAAGATCTCTCAGACTCTACCCCAGGGGACTCTAGGTAGTGTCACAAGTGAGTTTTAACAGCAGAGTCTGGTGGTGCCTTCTCAACTGCTTTTATGCAGGACGCTGTCTGCCACTATGTTCCTAACTATCCAAGCCCCCCAACATTGTAATTTCTAAGATTGGCTTTAGTCATTTTATAAGATAATGGCATTCAAACCGGTCTCCAGTAGGATATGAGACAATGTTAATAATTACAATCTGCATTTAGGCGGCGCCTCTCCTGGCAAGCACCAGAGTTTTACAAACGTTATCTCATTTTCATCTTCATGACACCCTTGTGAAGCAAGCTTTTTTTATTGCATTTCTACAGAGAGAGCAGCTGAGGTGTGAAGAGGTTAAATGGATTACCGGATCTGAAATCAGAGACCTCAAACCTGGTTTGATGTTGTCTAAAGAAAGTATTTGTAATGTGTTTGTGGGGGAGTTTAATGCTAAATGCAGAAAATGTCTCTGAAAATACTTACATTTAGGCCTGTAAACTCATAGACTCTTTAAATCTTGTATTCAATGTGGCATCAATGGCATGCACCTTCTCTAATTAGCAAACAAACATTGAGGCTTAATTCCAGAGTCTGACATACTAAATACTATCTGCCAGATAACATAATAAATCTTTATGTAGCACTTGCATGCACCAGGCACTGTTCAAAGAGCTCTCTAAATATTAACCTATTTAATCCTCATAATGACTCTACGAAGGAGGTACCATTATACTACTTATTGTACAGGTAAGGAAACAAGCACAGAGAAGTTAGTAACTTGCCTAAAATCCCTCAGCTGGCAAGTGGCAGAGCCAGGATTTGAATCCACACAGTCTGATTCTTTTGATGAGAGCATTCCGCAGTCATTAGGCTTATAATAGTTATTTGTTGCAAATGTTCTGTTTCTCATTTACTCAAGCCAAAGTTTTTTTTTCCTATGTCAGTGGTTAGCCTCTTAACCCTATTTCAGGCAGAATCCTCCTATATAGGCCAATGATCCTTACCCCTCTGATTGTGTTTGTAATGTAGGTGATGGCTAGCTGGTATACTAGCAGAGTGAGTGGAAAAGGTGTCGGAAAAGGGTATCAGAGGCTCAGCGACTCAACCCATCTCGTTAGAGTCAACAAGGCACCTCTTAAAAGTATAGAAGAATGGAAATCCTTTCTTCATTTGTGCTTTGGAAAAAGAAAAAGAGTAAAATTCTCCCACCAGTTTGCTCCAGAATTGGGATGAGTTGTTATAGTAAGCAAAGATGTTTTTCACAAGTGATTTATGCAATATACATTATGTTTGCTTTCAAAGTGCTGTACACATTTATTATCTCATTTGATCCTTACGCAACACCCCAGTGAGGTAATCAGGAAAGCTATTTTTATAATAGCCATTCTACAGATGAGAAAACTGAGGCTTGGCGTCATTGAATAAACTTGTCCAAAGTCATCCAGCTAATGAGCTGCAGGAGCAGAGTATGGGCAGTGTCACATGTATTAATAAGCTCTGTAAATTATCTCACCTCATATTAAGCTTAATAGCTTCTGGTGATATCATTACTAAAATCAGACGTTTAAACAAATAAGTCAGAGCAATTCGTCCTCAGGGTTGCAGACATTCAGGACACTTGAGAACATTTAATGATTTCCAGCTTCAGCTCCCTTCCTCAGTGAGAGAACATAAAACGACTTTTCAGGGTCATGGAAAGGAGAAGGGCTTCCAGATGGCCACTTCTACCAAACCTGGGACGTGTACTTCCTTGTTTGCCCAGACACTGCCCACTGCCTGAATGAAGGGGAGCTCTAGTCCTGAGAAGAGCCATCTCCCTTGTTACAGAAATGTGTCCCTCCATTGCAGACACTGTGCTGAAGAATTCATTCCACCAAAGAAGGAATGAACAGGCAATTCACTGGGATGAGTAATGTATGGGCTAGGAGTTGAACCCAGGAGGTCAAATCTGCTTTTACTTTCTCTATTACATGTTTTCTATAGAAAATTTGTTATTTTTCTCTTCCAGTCACTGGAACAATTGCAATGAATTACGGTTTGTGATTTAAGATATTTTGATACTTAGTCTGCCTATTTTTTTACACATGCAATTCAATATTTCACTAATGGGTAATGGGTCAGTATTCCAAGCATTAACTTTGCCCTTCCTCTGCATAAGATCTTTAGCTCCAGTTGACAGGGACCCAATTGTCTGATATGAGTCCCTTTGTCTTTTCCTCCCTGCTGCCTCAGGATCTCCTGGACTGTCTCCCCCAGACCCTCTTTCATAGGAGAGGTGGCCTCCTCCCTTCTCCTCAGCATTCTCTCTGTTGTCTAGAATTTCTCATTTGGTGATTTACCCACTCACACTATTATTACTTTTGTGTCTGACAGAATGTTTCCTGTCAAGTATCCTTTAAAACCACTGACCAATTTCATTTATAAATTAAAATGCAGGCCAAGTGTGGTGGCTCATGCCTGTAATCCCAGCACTTTGGGAGGCCAAAGTGGGCAGATCACTTAAGGCCAGGAGTTTGAAACCAGCCTGGCCAACATGGTGAAACCCCATCTCTACAAAAAATACAAAAATTAGCCATGCATGTTGGCACATGCCTGTAGTCCCAGACACTTGGGAGGCTGAGGCATGAGAATCACTTGAACCCAGGAGGCGAGGTTGTAGTGGGCCGAGATCACACCATTACACTCCAGCCTGGGTGACAGAGAGAGACTCTGTCTCGATAGATAGATAGAGAGATAGATGATAGAGAGATAAAGAGATAGATGATTGATAGATAGATAGATAGATAGATAGATAGATAGATAGATAGATAGATAGATAGATCGATCCTAAATAAAAATTGGAGCAACAAGGAACCAGAAAAATATCAAGATTAATATACCATGACCAAGTATACAAGGATTACTCTAAGATTGTAAGTATACTCCAGCATCAGGAAACCTATTAATGTAATTCACCATATTCATGGATTGAAAGAGACAAAACTCATATGACTATTCCACAGATGTTGAAATTTGATAAAATGTAACATCCTTTCTTGATAACAGCTCTCAAAGATTGGAATAGATGGACACTGTTTCTTTAAAATGATAAAATGAATATCTCATCTCAAATGTCAGCTTTATTCTTTTTCTCAGGTTTATTCTTAATGGGAAAACAGTAGAAGTGCTCTCATTCAAGGAAGAATAGGACAGTTGGCCAGGTGCAGTGGCTCATGCCTGTAATCTATTTCCAACACTCTGGGAGATCGTGGCAGGAGGATGGCTTGAGCCCAGGAGTTCAAGACCAGCCTGGGCAACATGGCGAGGCCCCACATCTACCAAAAGAAAAAAATTAGCCAGAAATGGTAGCACATGCCTATAGTCCCAGCTACTCAAGAGGCTGAGGTGGGAGAATTGCTTGACCCTGGGAGTTCAGGCTGCAGTGAGCCATGATAGTTCCACTGTATTCCAGCCTGGGTGACAGCGCAAGACCTTGTCTCAAAAAACAAAACAAAACAAAAAAAGAATAGGACAGTTCCAGTATTATTTAATATTATTCTGAAAGTATAAGCCACTATAATTAGACAAGAGAAAGAAATAAAATACAAAACAGCAAAAGAAAAGAGGTAAAATTATAATTATTGGAAAATCTTAGCTAATCAACCATAGAACTATAACAAACAATAGACTAATTTGATCTAGATGCGTTATTCAATGTGTAGAGATATGGACATTCTCACCTCTTGCTGGTAAGAGTATAATTTGATACCACTTATATGGAGGTTAATTTGGTATCAACTATCAAATATAAAATGTATATACCTTTTGGCTTAACAATTTCATTTCTACGAATATATGCATGTATATGCACATATGCAAAATGATATAGTTACAGGATATTTATTGCAGCTTTATTTTTAATAAATGATTAGAAGCAAATGCCAATGAATAGGAGACTGGTTAGATAAATTATATCATGTAATAGAATATTATGTAATCATTAAAAAATGAGGTGGCTTTCAGAGTGTTGAGTATTGGTGTTAGCTATTTCCACAATACGTTGGTAAATGATGAGAGGGAGGTATAAAACCACATGTAAAGTAACTTTCCATCTGGACATAAAAAGAAAGGAATGAAAAAAAGACAATACGTATGTTTGTGTTTTTACGTAAATACCTAAGAAACTACCAAAAGTGGATGCATCTGGGAGTGAAACTGGGTGACTGAAAAGTAAGAAAGATTTATTATTTTGCTATTGGTTTTTGGTATAAATTGTTAGTAAAACAGTTTTTAAAGTATTAGTAAAACAAAAATACTAAGAACCAAAATAAACAAATAAGCAAAAGACCAAGAAATCCACTTTCTCCTAAAGAAATGGAAAAGAAATCTACATGGAACCTGCTTCAGTATCTATTGCTGTGTAACAAACCATCCCAAAACTGAATAGCTTAAAACAACAAAAATGTATTATGTCTTACAATTCTGTGAGTTGACTTGGCTCAGCTGGGCAGTTCTGCTCCACAACTGAACTCAGTGGGGAGCTTGGCTGGCGCTGGTACTCACAAGATGGTGCTTCAACCTCCAGAACCTTTCCATGCCTTCTCATGGTTCAGTAGTCTACTGAAGCTGCTCAATAGCATGGCAGCTGGCAGAGCACAAACATGGCAGTTTGAAGTCTTAGGCCTGGAGCCAGCAAGGTATCACTCTTTCCTCATTCTACTAGTACTCAAAGACCAACTCAGATGCAAGGGATGGGGAAATAAACCCCGTATCTTGTTGAGAGGAATGGCAAGGAATTTGCAGCCGTCTTTAATCCACCACAGACCTCCACATTTGCTCAGCTCAAATCACTACAAGTTATCACAATATTATTTGGAATTATTTCATAAAGTGTTAATAAATCTGGGTCAAAATCTCATCTTGTGCTGCTTTTAATAGTTACTGTTTCTTCAAAAGAACAAAAAGGCTCAATTTCTGGCCTTAGGTTAATAGAAAAAATAATTTATAGAATCTTAAAATTCAAGAACTGCTTTAAAAACTATTTAAAATTCAGTTAGAATTTATATAGGTCTGTTTTATAGATACAAAGATCAGGTGGCATATCTATGAAATCTAGAGAAAGTGGGTGAAATGAATTTTAATCAACTTTTTTCTTTTCAAAAAGAAAAACCAATATGTTTCTGCAAAAAAGATGAGTATTTCTGGAAGGCAAAAACAACCATAAATCAGAGGTGTCAACTAGCATTATTACTAACTCTAGAGAAGAGCCTGCTCTGGATGCCCTGCCCAGAAACTCCTTGTTGGCCACCAGGAGTCCCACTAACTTCCCAAGAAAGCTGATAAAAAGGATGTAGGGCTTGAGATAAGGCCTCCAATCCACCAGAGTGAAAATGTCCTGTCAGCTATAATCCAGCCTTCTCACCAGTCCTCAAATATGTCTTATTTCTTCTTGCCTCTGAGTTTTTGCAGATGCCATTTCTCTGTATCATGATGTCCCACACTCTCCTTCCCACGTTTTTGTTTCTCATTTTGACTTAGCTAACTCCTTCATCCTTCAGGTAATGGGATTATATTTCTCATCCACAGTGAAACTTTCTTTGATCCATCCCCTTCCCAAAACTAAGTCAGATGCTCTTGGGACAATTACCATCTCTGTTATATAGAAAATTTTGCAGAAACTGCCTGACCTCTTTTCTGTGGCCTTCACCTGCTGCTCAGGGGTGGCCCTCAACAGCTATGTCTGTCCTCCAACACCAACATCCCTAGCTCAGTCCAGTTAGTCCAAAAGCAGACACTAAATGCAGGGTGGACCAATGACATTCCCTTTTTAACTGAAATGATTACAGTTGTTGATAACTAAGTCACACTAATGAAACATAATAGAAGGAAGATTCACAAACTGTTGCCAAAGAGGTAGAGCTAATTTTGTTCCTGCACTTGTTTATCTCTTCCTTGGATCCTGTTAGACTTCTCCAGTCTCTCCCATGAATTCAGTTCTTTCATGAAGTTTTCCAGAGTTGTCTATAACTCCTGACCAAAAGACTTCACACAATTTATACCAACTGGCATGAACTCACACTTGCATGCGTGATTGAATGGTTTAAGTATTTGCCCTGTGTCCTTTCTTGGAGCTAGAATGTAAGTTCTGTGAGGACAGGGAAGGTGTCTGCCTCGTTTGGTGTTGCATCTTGAGTACCAAGCAGAGTGCCTGGCACACAGTCAGCACTTAACAAATATTTGTTGAATGAACGAATTGATGGAAATAAAAGACTGATGCAACTCTTTGGGAAGTGCCTGGGAAAGAATGACTTCACTTTGGCTGCATGGGAGGTTTAAGGGACCATTGTGGATTTGGATTTCATGTTAGTGAGAAATGCTTTGAATTGAAACCTTTGATTAAATTGCTCAGGTAGTCTCTTAGCTCAACTTTTGGAAAATGATGTCTCACAATCCTATCTTATTTTGTGGGAGGAGGAGTAAGGTACAAACACCTTGTCTACATTTGAATGCCAAGATTGGCTGAAGGAGCTTTCTCACCATGGACAGGAAAATCTCTCAAAATTGGGCCTGGGCAGGAGGGGAAGATGCTCTGGGAAGCATAGGACATTGCAGGACTGTGTGGCCCATTATAGACCCATTCCTGAGAGGGCAGCTGTGCAGCAGGAACAACCCTGATGTAGCCTCTGGTGGTTACTGTGTAAGGACAGAGCAGCCATGACAGCCATTTTCAGCTGGGAGAGCTGCTGGTGGGTGGATGGGAGTGAGAAGATAGGGGAAATCCCATTTCCTGTCTTCACCAGTCCGCACGTATAAGGCAAACTGGAAACAGGGCTGGCAGGGATGACATTTCAGTATCCAAATTGATTCTAAAGCCACAGAGCTCTGGGGTTGGCCCCTCCTCTCCAAGCCGTTAACACTTCATGGCTAGTATCCCAAGAGTTATACTCTCAGCTGCATGCTGAGGTATTTTAGTAAAAAGCAGGGCTCCTGCAGGACACAGGTTTTTAATTCATCACAGAAGTGCATCTCTTTGTAGTTTTATATTTTTTGTAGCACATGAGCCCACCAGATAACTTGGTCTGATGTGTGAAAATTGACTTCAGGAAATGAGAACTTTGTATTTTTATGTTTTAGCTATCTACTTTTTAATTGTCCTGAAAGGTGAAACAACTTTACATTAGAATATGTCTTGGTAACAGCCAAACTGTGGATGAAAAAACATTTCTAAACTATGGAACGATATCCAACTAAGAGTCAAGGACAGGCTGGGGCAGGCACAGTGGCTCACATCTGTAATCCCAGCACTTCAGGAGGCCGGGTCAGGATGACCTCTTGGGGTCAAGATTTCAAGACCAGCCTGGGCAACACAGCAAGATCCTGTCTCTACAAAATTTTATAAAAGTTAGCCAGATGTGGTGGTGTGTGCTTGTAGTCCTAGCTACTCTCTGGCCAAAGCCAGAGGATTGCTTGAGCCCAGCAGTTGGAGGCTGCAGTGGGCTATGATCACACCACTGCACTCCAGGCTGGGTGACAGAGTGAGACTGTGAGACCCTGTCTCTCTTAAAGAAAAAAAAAAGGGAAGAGAGCCAAGGATTAATGTCTGATTTCCCAACAGTCACAATCCAGTAACCCTCAGGCCTAGTGACTCACCTCATTCTTCGTGGGGAGGGTTCCAGCTCTGCCAGTTCAAGCTTGCCCAATCCTGTTAGGAAAATACTCTGCCAATGTACAGGTGTCTATGTAGAGGTAAGACATTTTTGTCAATTACAATGGGTTCAAGACCACCAAATCAATTTTAGTAACAATTTTATTCAAAACATTTCTTAATATTTGGTGAGTGCCTATAGCTTTAAAATGTTTAACAGTTCTTAAAAGGCCTTACTCTAGTTAGCTGAGGGGGAATTCTATAGGCCAGTGGCTAAGCTCCTACATGCTGTAGTCAGACAGCCTTGGTTCAAATCTCCATTCTCATGTTCATTAGGATGTGACCAGTTCCTTAACCTCTCTACACCTCATTTTCCTCTTCAGTGAGATGGAGATAATAATAGGACATCCCTCATAAAATTGATAAACTAGCACATAGTAGGTGCTTAATAAATGTTATTACTCCAGCTATCTTTAACCCTGATAATAGAAAATTATTGTATAAATTCAGCTTTCTTTGTGCGGCAGTTTTTAAAAACTGCTACAAATTCTCTGACACTGTTCCCCTTGAGGCAGTGTCTGTGCCCTCCACTTGCATCTGAGCAGGATTGTGACTGCTTTGATTATTAGAATCTATCGGAAGTGGCACTATGTAATGTCCAAGGTTCAGTCATAAAAGAACATGCAGCTTGTGCCTTGTTTGCTGAAACAGAACCACCAGGTAAAGAGCCCTCGACTACCCTAAGGCTTCCATGCTGGAGAGGCCACTAGTAAGCACTCTGGCTAACAGTCCCATCAGAGTCCAGCCATCCGGAAGTGGATCTTCCAGCCCCAGCTGTTTCAGCCCTCAATTGCTCTAGTTACCCCTGCTCCCCATCAGCAGTCGGAGTCCTCCTAGCTGAGTTCTCAGACTATGGAGTACAGACAAGTCATTCCCACTGACCCTGGACGCATACCTGGCCCCATGAATCATAAGCGTAATAGAATGGTTATAATTTTATGCTACTAAATTTGGGGTGGTTTGATACACAACAATAGGAATATGGAACATTTCAGAAATAATGGATATAGCAGTAACAATGGGATAAAAGGGAAAATTTAACCATATCGAAATCATCAGATCCAATCTTGATCTATGTGCACATTTTTCAAATACATATATGTTGTCTAATGATTGCAAAGTTCACTTTCGAAGCTAAACATTCTATGTTAATCTGCAGAACCTGCAGCAAACAGAATGCCATATGAACTCCACAGTCTGAAACGGCCCAAGGGGAAGCACAGTAGCCCATGTAGACAGAGATTCCCGTTGCTTCTGTTCTTGAGAGAACTGAGGGGAAATGAAAGCTGAAAATAAAAGCCCTTGGTTTAAACAGATCCCGATTGCATTTCATCCTATCAGATCAATAATGCAGAGATTCCTAAAATCAATGTGCTGGGGCAGTTTTAACAAATGCACTTGCCTGTTCATTAATATTCTGACTTTTAAATATAAACACACATACCTCTTTGTTGTGATAAGAATTACAGTATATTAAAGACAGCAAGATAAACACTACCCATTAGGTTATCAGTTTAATTTTATAAATAAGGAAACTGAGGTTCAGTAAAGCAAGAAAAACTTGCCATGATAAAAGACACAACAATGCCTTTTACCCAGCACCAAAGAATATGCCAATATCCAGGCCTTTCTTTGGATGCAGAAATAAATATGAAAATGCTGAGTACATCCCCTAAATTTCTACCCCTGGTTCAACTCAAATCATAGGAAAGCTACATACTGAATTTATGGTTTTACCTCCCTACGTGAACACCTTCCCTGATCTAAGATGAATTCACCATTGCAGCCTAGTTTTCATCGTGGTTAGGTGTAAGAAATGGCCTTCTGTCATTGCCTGTATGGGGTTTGATATCTTTCACACTAAAAGATCCAAATGGCTGTCTTAGAGCTAGGTTCATAGAAGAATTTTGTATTTCCTAATGACCTTGATTTAATTAGATTACAAAAGCTCTGGAACGGATCTTGTTTCCCTTGGCATGCGGCTGCGTTAATACATGTGGTAACCGCATGTGAATCCTCTTTCATCCATTGACAGGCTGTGTGAGCAAGTCACCTTCCTAAGACTCCATTTTTGTATCCTGAATGAGGGTGACTATTCTACAACCTGCACCAGAGTTGTTGTGAAGATTAAACCAGGTACTCTGACATGATGGCAACTTCCACACAGGAAAATGCTTTTTTTTGGCTTTTTTCTTCAGCTTTTTTCTTCTTTTTAAAAAAGCGTTATCTTCAGACCTGAAACTGATTCAGAGACCATGGGGCCCACAAACCTAATCAGAGTAACATGTTCATTGAGTACACATGCAGACATGAGAATCTCCACTTTCCCCTTTTTTCTCTTGGTAAAATGTTCACAAATGTGCAGGTAACACCTGCTGCTACTCCAGCCATTTGGGCCCTAAATCTGCAGCTCTACATTTTGTATCCAGGTCTTGAGATTTGGGAAATAGAAAATGTTTATCTAAAAATGCAAGTCTTTTTGGTTATCAAACTCAGACATTGAAATGAAAGTGCAGTTATGTCATTCTCCCATTTAAATTATGTATTCATCTCTTGAAACTGTTCACTATTGCCACAAGTAGATATATATTAAACTAATAATACCACATTGGACACTGTATCTCATACCCTAAACCATAATGATATATGTCTAATCAATAACCAATGTTACTTTAAATAAATAAAAATTTCTGACAACTAAAAAAAAAAAAAAAAGCGTGATGATCTTTTCAGCTAGATTTCTAATAAAGTACAAACAGCTGAGTGCTTTTCTTTATCCTGGCCAAAAAATTATTGTCATATGTGAAGCAAAAATACCTGGGTACATGCCCCATTTGTTGTTTTTTGAGGCAGGGTCTCGCTTTGTCACCCAGGCTGGAGTGCAGTGGTGCGATCACAGCTCACTGCAGCCTCAAACTTCTGAGTTCAAGCAAAGCTTCAGCCTCAGCCTACCAAGTATCTGGAATTATAGGCATGCGCCACCATGTCCAACTAATTTTTAATTTCTTTTTTTAGAGACAGGGTCTCTCTATATTGCCCAGGCTAGCCTTGACCTCCTGGCTTCAAGTGATTCTCCCACCTTGCCCTCCCAAAGTGCTGGGATCCAGGCATGAGTAATAGCACCCAGCTCATTTGTTCATAATTATAATTCCAAAGATATTTTTTATTATTACTATACCCTAAGTTCTGGAATACATGTGCAGAATGTGCAGGTTTGTTATATAAGTATACACGTGCCATGGTGGTTTGCTGCACCCATCAACCTGTCATCTACATTAGGTATTTCTCCTAATGCTATCCCTCCCCTAGGTCCCCACCCCCCAACAGGCGCTGGTGTGTGATGTTCCCCTCCCTGTGTCCATGTGTTCTCATTGTTCAACTCCCACTTATGAATGAGAACATGTGGTGTTTGGTTTCCTGTTCCCGTGTTAGTTTGCTGAGAATGATGGTTGCCCGCTTCATTCATGTCCCTGCAAAGGACATGAACTCATCCTTTTTTATGGCTGCACAGTATTCCATGGTGTATATGTGCCACAATTTCTTTATCCAGTCTATCATTGCTAGGCATTTGGGTTGGTTTCAAGTCTTTGCTATTGTGAACAATGCTGCAATAAACATATGTGTGCATGTGTCTTTATAATAGAATTATTTATAAATCTTTGGGTATGTACCCAGTAATGGGATTGCTGAGTCAAATGGTATTTCTGGTTCTAGATCTTTGAGGAATTGCCACACTGTCTTCCACAATGGTTGAACTAATTTACCCTCCTACCAATAGTGTAAAAGCCCTCCTATTTCTCCACATCCTCTCCAGCATCTGTTGCTTCCTGACTTTTTAATGATCGCCATTCCAACTGGCGTGAGATGGTATCTCATTGTGGTTTTGATTTGCATTTCTCTAATGACCAGTGATGATGAGCTTTTTTTCATGTTTGTTGGCTGCATAAATGTCTTCTTTTGAGAAATGTCTGTTCACATCCTTCGTCCAATTTTTGATGATGTTGTTTGTTTTTCTCTTGTAAATTTGTTTAAGTTCTTTGTAGATTCTGGATATTAGCCCTTTGTCAGATGGATAGATTGCAAAAATTTTCTCCCATTCTGTAGGTTTCCTGTTCACTCTGATGATAGTTTCTTTTGCTGTGCAGAAGCTCTTTAGTTTAATTAGATCCCATTTGTCAATTTTGACTTTTGTTGCCATTGATTCTGGTGTTTTAGTCATGAAGTGATTGCCCATGCGTATGTCCTGAATGTTATTGCCTAGATTTTCTTCTAGGGTTTTTATAGTTTTAAGCCTTTAATCCATCTTAAGTTAATTTTTGTAAAAGGTCTAAGGAAGGGTCCAGTTTCAGTTTTCTGAATATGGTTAGCTAGTTTTCCCAACACCACTTATGAAATAAGGACTCCTTTCCCCATTGCCTGTTTTTGTCAGGTTTGTCAAAGATCAGATGGTTGTAGATGTGTGACATTATTTCTGAGGCCTCTGTTCTGTTCCATTGGTCTATGTATCTGTTTTGGTACCAGTACCAAGCTGTTTTAGTTACTGTAGCCTTGTAGTATAGTTTGAAGTCAGGTAGCATGATCTCTAGCTTCGTTATTTTGCTTAGGATTGTCTTGGCTACACAGGCTCTTTTTTTGTTCCGTATGAAATTTAAAGTAGTTTTTCTAATTTTATGAAGAAAGTCAATGGTAGCTTGATGGGGATAGCATTGAATCTATAAATTACTTTGGGCAGTATGGCCATTTTCACTATATTGATTCTTCTATCCATGAGCATGGAGTGTTTTTCCATTTGTTTGTGTCCTCTCTTATTTCCTTAAGTAGTGGTTTGTAGTTCTCCTTGAAGAGGTCCTTTACATCCCTTGTAAGTTGTATTCCTAGGTATTTTACTCTCTTTGTAGCAATTATGAATGGGAGTTCTCTCATGATTTGGCTCTCTGTTTGCCTATTATTGGTGTATAGGAATGCTTGTGATTATTGCATATTGATTTTGTATCTTGAGACTTTGCTGAAGTTGCTTATTAGCTTAAGGAAATTTCGGGCTGAGACGATGGGGTTTTCTAAATACACAATTATGTCATCTGCAAACAGAGACAATTTAACTTCCTCTCTTCCTATTTAAATACGCTATATTTCCTTCTCTTGCCTGATTTCCCTGGCCAGAACTTCCAATACTATGTTGAATAGGAGTGGTGAGAGAGGGCATCCTTGTCTTGTGCTGGTTTTCAAAGGGAATCCTTCCAGCTTTTGCCCATTCAGTATGATATTGGCTGTGGGTTTTTCATAAATAGCTCTTATTTTGAGATATGTTCTATCGATACCTGGTTTATTGAGGTTTTTAGCATGAAGGGGTGTTGAATTTTACCGAAGGCCTTTTCTGTGTCTAATGAGATAATCATGTGGTTTTTGTCATTGGTTCTGTTTGTGTGATGGATTATGTTTATTGATTTGCATATGTTGAACCAGCCTTGCATCCCAGGGATGAAGCCGACTTGATCATGGTGGGTAACCTTTTTGATGTGCCACTGAATTTGCTTTGACAATATTTTATTGAGGATTTTCGTGTTGATGTTTATCAGGGATATTGGCCTGAAATTTTTTTTTTGTTGTGTCTCTGCTAGGTTTTGGTATCAGGATGATGCTGGCCTCATAAAATGAGTTAGGGAGGAGTCCCTCTTTTTCTATTGTTTGGAATATTTTCAGAAGGAATGGTACCAGCTCCTCTTTGTACTCTGGTAGAATTCGGCTGTGAATCTGCCTGGTCCTGGGCTTTTTTTGGTTGATAGGCTATTAATTACTGCCTCAGCTTCAAAACTTTTTACTGGCCTATTCAGGGATTCAACTACCTCCTGGTTTAGTCTTGGGAGGGTGTATGTGTCCAGGAATTTATCCATTTCTTCTAGATTTTCTAGATTATTTGTGTAGAGGTGTTTATAGTATTCTCTAAAGGTAGTTTGTATTTCTCTGGGGCCAGTGGTGATATCTCCTTTATCAGTTTTTATTTTGTCTATTTGACTCTTCTCTCTTTCTTATTAGTCTGGCTAGTGGTCTATCTATTTTGTTAATCTTTTCAAAAAACCAGCTCCTGGATTCATGGATTTTTTGAAGGGTTTTTCGTGTCTCTATCTCCTTCAGTACTGCTCTGATTTTAGTTATTTCTTGTCTTCTGCTAGCTTTTGAATGTGTTTGCTCTTGCTTCTCTAGTTCTTTTAATTGTGATGTTAGGGTGTCAATTTTAGATCTTTCCTGCTTTCTCCTGTGGGCATTTAGTGCTATGAATTTCCCTCTAAACACTGCTTTAGCTGTGTCCCAGAGATTCTGGTACATTGTGTCTTTGTTCTCATTGGTTTCAAAGAACTTATTTATTTCTGCCTTAATTTTGTTATTTACCAGTAGTCATTCAGGAGCAGGTTATTCAGTTTTTATGTAGTTGTGTGGTTTTGAGTGAATTTCTTCATCCTGAGTTCTAATTTGATTGCACTGTGGTCTGAGAGACTGTTTGTTATGATTTGCATTATTTTGCATTTGCTGAGGAGTGTGTTACTTCCAGTTACGTGGTCAATTTTAGACTAAGTGTGATGTGGTGCTGAGAAGAATGTATATTCCATTGATTTGGGGTGGAAAGTTCTCTAAATGTCTATTAGATCCACTTGGTCCAGAGCTGAGTTCATGTCCTGAATATCCTTGCTAATTTTCTGTCTCATTAATCTAATATTGACAGTGGGATGTTAAAGTCTCCCACTATTATTATGTGGGAGTCTAAGTCTCTTTGTAGGTCTCTAAGAACTTTCTTTATGAATCTGGATGCTCTGGCATTGGGTGCATACATATTTAGGATAGTTAGCACTTCTTGTTGCATTGATCCCTTTACCATTATGTAATGCTCTTCTTTGTCTTTTTTGATCTTTGTTGGTTTAAAGTCTGTTTTATCAGAGACTAGGATTGCAACTCTTGCTATTTTTTTGCTTTCCATATGCTTGGTAAATATTCTTCCATCCCTTTATTTTGAGCCTATATGTGTCTTTGCAGTAAGATGGGTCTCCTGAAAACAGCACACTCATGGGTCTTGACTCTATCCAATTTGCCAGTCTGTGTCTTTTAATTGGAGCATTTAGCCCATTTACATTTAAGGTTAATATTGCTATGTGTGAATTTGATCCTGTCATTATGTTAGCTGGTTATTTTTCCCATTAGTTGGTGCAGTTTCTTCATAATGTTGATGGTCTTTACAATTTGGTATATTTTTACAGTGGCTGGTACCCGTTGTTCCTTTCCATGTTTAGTGCTTCCTTCAGGAGCTCTTGTAAGGTAGGCCTGGTGGTGACAAAGTCTCTCAGCATTTGCTTGTCTGTAAATAATTTTATTTCTCCTTCGCTTATGAAGCTTAGCTTGGCTGGATATGAAATTCTGGGTTGAAAGGTTTCTGCCAAAAGATCTGCTGTTAGTCTGATGGGCTTCCCTTTGTGGGTAACCTGACCTTTCTCTCTGGCTGCCTTAACATTTTTTCCTTCATTTCAACCTTGGCGAATCCGATGATTTTGTGTCTTGGGGTTGCTCTTCTCAAGGAATATCTTTGTGGTGTTCTCTGTATTTCCTGAGTTTGAATGTTGGCCTGCCTTGCTAGGTTGGTGAAATTCTTCTGGATTATATCTTGAAGATTGTTTTCCAACTTGGTTCCATTCTCCCCATCACTTTCAGGTACACCAATCAAACATAGATTTGGTCTTTTCATGTAGTTCTGTATTTCTTGGAGCCTTTGTCCATTTCTTTTCACTCTTTTTCCTCTAATCTTGTCTTCTCACTTTATTTCATTGGGTTGATCTTCAATCTCTGTTATCCTTTCTTCTTCTTGATCGATTCAGCTATTGATACTTGTATATGCTTCATGAAGTTCTTGTGCTGTGTTTTTCAGCTCCATCACATCATTTCTGTTCTTCTCTAAACTGGTTATTCTAGTTAGCAATTCATCTAACCTTTTTTCAAGGTTCTTAGCTTCCTTGCATTGGGTTGGAACATGTTCCTTTAGCTCGGAGGAGTTTGTTGGGCTCCACCAAGTTTGAACTTCCAGGCAGCTTTGTTTACACTGTGAGGGAAAAACTGCCTACTCAAGCCTCAGTAATGGCTGACACCCCTCCCTCCTCCCAAGCTCAAGCATCCCAGGTCAACTTCAGACTGCTGTGCTGGCAGCAAGAATTTCAAGCCAGTGGATCTTAGCTTGCCGAGCTCCATGGGGGTGAAATCCACTGAGTTAGACTACTTGGCTTCCTGGCTTCAGCCCCCTTTCTAGGGGAGTGAACAGTTCTATCTTGCTGGCGTTCTAGGTGCCACTGGAGTATGAAAAAAAACTGCAGCTAGCTCAGTGTCTGCCCAAACAGCCACCCAGTTTTGTGCTTGAATCCCAGGCCCCTGGTGGAGTAGGCACCCAAGGGAATCTCCTGGTATGTGGGTTGTGAAGACCGTAAGAAAAGTGCAATATCTGGGCCGGAGTGCACCGTTCCTCATGGCACAGTCCCTCACGGCTTCCCTTGGCTAGGGGAGGGAGTTCCCTGATCCCTTGTGCTTCCCGGGTGAGGCAATGCCCCACTCTGCTTCGGCTCGCCCTCTGTGGTCTGTACCTCCTGTTTAACCATTCCCAATGAGATGAGTCAGGTACCTCAGTTGGAAATGCAGAAATCACCCACCTTCTGTGTTGATCTCGCTGGGAGCTGCAGAGCAGAGCTGTTCCTATTTGTTCATCTTGCCAGCCCCCCACCCCAAAGATGTTATTTTAAGAAGTATTTGTACCCACACTTTAGAAACCATAAATTGACTTCCCTGTTACCTTCGGCCAGGAGATTTCAGGTTAAAGCAAGAAACAAAAAAGAAGAAAACGATTTGATCAGACTGTAATTTTAACAGATGCATAACATTATTTCCCTCATACACAAACAAATCATCTAGAAGGGAGAACAGAAATGTTGACTTACAGAAGCACAAGTTTTACTTATTCTCCTAAAATTTCTGCACCAAAATGATTGCAAACTCAGCACCCCACATCTTAGCCAATCAGAGAGGCCTCTTTAAACACATGAGGCATAAGGTTTTAATTTACAAGGACTCATCTCTATTTCTTTCCCAGGGCCTCGAAGAAGGACTACATTCTAAATCTAATACAAATGCCTGTATGTTCTACAAAAATTTTCCCAAATAGTATACACCATTTCCAGTTGCACAATGACAATGACAACAGAACTAATTAAAGCAGAGCCATGAGATACTCTTTATATGCACTTTTTTTGCAAAACTGATGTTTAAGTAATGTATTTAGCAAAATCTCCTATTATAGTTTAATCTTTTAATTACAAGAAAATTTGGGTTAATTATTATCCTACCTTGATGAAAATTCAGTGATGGTGATTTTTTCCCCTTTCATACTTCTTATCTTTTTTTTAAAATAAAAAATGTGTTTTGTGAGACTTGTGTACAAGTAATCCATGATTCATATTTAGAACTACTGAGCCACCCCTTTATATTAAATTTTTGAGTCTTGCCATGTTTAAAATGTAAATTATAACAAATTATGGCTGACTCTCAAATAATAAGTTAGTTCAGGATCTTAATATCAATCAGGATCTTAATATCAATCAGCTGTAAGTACTCTATAAGATAAAAGTCAAGGTAATCACACTGAAAATCTCTTTTGATAAGTGGTTTCAGGGAAAGATAGATAAATAAATATATGTGTGTATATATATATATATATATATATATATATATATATATATGAAGAGAGTCTACAAATTGAGCCTCTGTGTGTGAATGAATTCAATAACTATTTTACCAATGTCGAGAGCAGATTTGTATGAGAAAGAAAGAAAAGACATTCATTTTTAGAATTGTTGCAGAAGAATACAGATGTTATGGAAGATAAGAAATAGCTTATATAGTAATTTCTGGGTTGGAAATTCAAGAAGAAATGAAATAGAGAACTATGCTGAAAGCTTTAGTAGAGTTATACCTAATGTGTCTCTACAAAGACAATATAATAGACTCCTAGGTGGTGCCACCCAGAAAGAAGGGAATAGTATGGTCTGAGTTTTCTCTACCACCATCAGCTCCCTAAGCAATCAACTTCTCTTCACTAGGAATTCAAGAAGAGTCAGGAACTCAAAGCATAGCAGGCGAAGTTCTCACTTTCTACAACTGACATTCAAAAGTAATACAGGGGTGAGAGTCCAACCTTATAAAATAAAAATTCAAAATATAGTAGGTCTAATTCAGCATTTTTCAAGTTGAATCTCACAGAGCATTGATGTCAAGCAAAATATTGATGCAGTGTAATATATATGTGTGTCTATGTATGTGTGTATGTATATACATGTGTGTATTCCAAGTGTGTGTATGTATATGTATATTCCAAATGTGGGAAATACTAAATAAGTAAAAAGTTTAAAAGGGTTCTTAAGCTCAGCAATTCTCAGAGATTATATTAGGCTAATGTGAATCTCTAATAAGGACATAGAATATGGCCTTTTTCCAAACTTATTTGAACAAACTTATTTCACAGAATGCCTTTGGAGAAGATATTGTATTTCACAGAACACAGTTTGGAAAATGCTGGTCTAACTCATTAGTGAATCCCAGCATTTAAGCCCCTAGCATATATATCCTGGTATAGAAAACTATATTAAATACTGAGCAATCATCTGATTTGCTCCCAGAAACCACATTTTCTTCTATAATTTTTTCAGTGGACATGATCACATAGTGTTACTAACTGGAAGTCCATGGACCTTGGTCAGACACAAGCCCCACTCTGGCACTTACTGGCTATGGGATGTTGTACAAATTACTTAATTGTTCTGAGCCTTCAATTCTCCATCTATCAAAAGGAGATAACACAGGGAGGCTGAGTGGGAGGACAGCCTGAGCCCAGGAGTTTGAGACCAGCCTGGGCAACACAGCAAAACCTGTCTCCACAAAAAATTAAAAAATTAGATGGGCATGATGGTGCATACCTGTAGTCCCAGCTACTAGTGAAGCTAAAGTGGGAGGACTGCTCAAGCCCAGGAGTTTGAGGCTACAGTGAACTATGATCCTATGATCGTGCCAGCTTGGGAGACAGAATGGGACCCTGTCTCTAAAAAAAAAGAAAAAGAAAATAAAAGGGATAAGATAATTAGTACCTTCCTCAAAGTTTAAGCAACACAACGTATGGATACCTTGTGCAAAATAACACCAAGTATGCATAGTAGGTGTTCAAAAATATAGTCTTAACCTGTGTTCATCTCTATGCTTCAACAAAGACAATTCAAGTCAGCCACCCACAAGCCAGCAAAAAAGCAACTCACCTAAAAGCTTAAGATCCTTCAGGTTGGGTTGCACATGGAGCGTTCACCTAACTGCCTGTGTGTCTGTGTACACTCAACTATATGTAATTGGAACTGGATCTCCATCCCTGCTAATTA
Organism: Pongo abelii; assembly: GCF_028885655.2. Taxonomy (NCBI): domain Eukaryota; kingdom Metazoa; phylum Chordata; class Mammalia; order Primates; family Hominidae; genus Pongo; species Pongo abelii. The sequence goes on along the minus strand of NC_071991.2, from coordinate 85,087,161 downwards.
TCCACATTCAACCTGACATAAGCAGTCTGGAGAAACTTCAGAAGATTTGGGAAAGGCCTGATAAAACAAGATCTTTGATATAAGAAAACTTGACTGAGTCTGATGCTTGACAAAGCTGTATCAAGGAAGAATTGGGTTATGTTTATAGTTTTGACCTAACTGAAATATTTTTATTACCAAGTTCATAATAGTTCATACTTACTTAGTAATTTTTATCTGTGGATCTCAAACTTTTCCACATCTTGAGAAAATATTACATTTTATACTCTGTTAAAATACACTGCTCCTATTTCTCTTCTAATATTTTGTTACCCATTGCCTTCATTACCTCCCCCAAAAGACCTCCTTTCATGACCCTGGTTATTACTGACTAAAACTCGGAATTGTTTCTGATTTTAGTACCTTCCTCTGTATTACACAGTTTTGATAAATTAAATATTGTATTTGTATAATAAATGAAGATCAAGTTTGTTGGGTTTTTTTAACTTTGGAATACAACTCTCAGAAAATGATTTTTTAAAAATGTTATAAGGTCTTTTATTTACACATTCTATTGAGGGAGAACTTCCACAGAAAACTAACTTTTAAAAAAAGATAAAAAGAACTATAGCTACTTAAAATAACATAGAAGGATTAAAATAAGCTTCTAATGAAATTCAAGCCAAATAGGGCCATTTAACGTGAGGCACATCCCTTAATATTTCTGGGTCCAATATTCTTAATTGTAGATTGCAGAAAATTAACTCATTTCTAGATGACATCTTTGGTTGCTTCCAGTTTCATAATCTGGTTAAGAATGACTTTTTTTTTTCTGTCTCTCTCTTTTTAACTCTAGCTGTACTTCTGAGCCTCCTCGTAGTAAACTTCACTGTCAGGTGAAACATAAAACAAGTTCAAGAATTTCAGTAGAACAACTTTTAAAGCAAGAGAGTGTCTTCTACTCTGAGAAACAGAACTGAGTGCTCTGCCATATCTCTGTGCCCCAACCCCTTAGGGGAGAAGGGGAAGGATTTGGAGTGATGGTAGGGATGGATGGATGCTTAACACATGTGATGCTTCTTGGTAATTAACACATCAGAATAAATTCACTTTTCACTCAGCCTAGTCAGCTCGAATGACTTGAGAGAATAGAACACAAGACAGGTTAAATCTTTCCAAGACAGGAGTGATAGGAGAGAGATGGCTTGATAAAGTTCCTAAACATGGGATACTATCAGCAGAGGAATGGGCATCAGAGTGGAAAGGCTAGAGAAAAAGTGTCCCTGGGAGCCTGGGGGCCAGGATGCTACAGTGAAAATGAACACTTATTGAACGGTTCGAAGGACTTCAGAGAGCTGTGCTTCCCAACCTCCTTTTCAGTATCAAAATGTGTCATAAATTACAGTCAACACACATATACATGCTCATATAATTGTGCATTTAGTACCTGTTGCTTTAAAAAAATGCCAGCAATCAGAAATACTTTAAAGCAAATATGCATTTTATGAATGTACTGCTTATATAAACATTTGAAAAACAATAACATATGTATCTGAGACAAATAGATGTCATTTTGCTTTAGCAGGTAAAGATATGACTGCACCTTCTTTATAGACACCAACATGCTGGGTAGTGAAATTCTCAGAGACTTGTTAGTATGTAGTACAAGTAACACCCATCTAAGTAGTAACCTTTATGTGTAGATGAATGTTAAAGCTTCCTAATGACAGCCTGCCTCAGGTGCCCTCTTTCAGTCACCCTGAAATCACTCCCTGCTTATGTGGGGAAAGTGACCTTCAATAGTTTTCTATTTTCTGTATAATTTGGCCCAAACGTTTTAGTCTGGATTAAAACCTTTTCTCCTGCCTCCCCTCAAAGTGCCTTAGCTACACTCACCTCTCTGGCCCCCTTCAGCAATTCAAGTGAATTTGAGCTTTAATCTTTTCCACCTTGCACCTACCTCTCCGTCAGAACCCCATTTCATCTGAGCTGGTTGCTTTCTATGTGCCTTTTTGGCTTTGGGATGGACACTGTAACAAGTGATTTGCATTTCTGTGCCTCACTGTACTATGCCCTTCTCTAAGGCTGGCACAGGTCTCCTTCATTTTATACTTTACGACCTAAGAGTGCGTATAGCACAATGGGTGGTTGGTATCTATTAAACAAATGAATTTGTAAATGAATGATAGAAAGTAATTGGCGAAAAGTACGCTGAGATAGAGTCTGATCACAGGCAAAAAAAAAAAAAAAAAAAAAAAAATCGAAGAATTAACACTCCAATGGCACTTTTCTTATAAAACTGAATTACATAGTCAAATCATGATTTAAAATAATCTTACAAGGAAAACAACATTAATGTGCGTCTGTTGAGACGGATTATGTTGTTTTGGAATTAGGAGGAGAATGTGCAGTTCGCTGTTTGCTTTCAGACTGTTTGTTTGTTTTGTTTATTAAACTGGCGTCTCCAGCTCTGCAGCCCAGCCTGTGGAACCTAAATGGCCCAGGTCCTAGGAGTTCCCATCGGAGCCGTGGGCGTCCCCAGGGTTTAGAAAGGCTCCCCAAGGGCCCAGGCTGCCGGCGAGTGCAGCTCCCGCCGGCGCCACCTCTGCGGTCTGGAGCGGCGAGGACGATCCCAGAGAGGCGCCCCCACCGCCTCGGTCGTCGGGTTCTTAAGTTTTTCTCTCCAAAAATTTAATGGATAGTTTTCTTTTGCTTCTGTTTCTGACTTGATTAAAGAGGCGGAAAAAAAGGAGTTTGACTCCAAGAAGAATGATAGCAGCAGAAGGCGCATCTGGCTTTACTTTCCAAATTCCATCAAAGTTTGTGTTTTGTTTCATTTGACAGCGATCCCGTGAATGTCTCCTCTGGGGAAATGGCGCGACCAAAGCCCGCCAAGCCCAGCCTGCGAACTGGAGGATTTATTAATGTAATATTTTAAACAAAACCTCGACAGACACAAACTCAAAGGAAACCGTGCGCTCCTTAAGTCAAAGGCATCTGTTCTGGAAGCAGAACCCGGTTTGCTGTTGGTAACCAGCGTTAAGAGCAGGATTTTTAAACATGATAATGGATAAAAGAAAAGAAAAGCGAAGTCCCGCGGTCCTCTGACTCCTATTCATTATCTCCAGCAGCATATGGGACCATTCTCCTACTTATCCTCGCCTTTTTCTTCTGAAAAAGCAAAAGCAACCAAGCCTGTCCCGCTTCAGAGCAATCCTACTCTTTGTGCCTGAGTAGTGCCACCACCACTACTTCCTCCTCCTCCCGCCTCCTCCTACCCCGCCCGCCTGCCGCTGGCTTTTGCTCTGGCGAGTAGGCGGCCGGCTCCCTTTGCGCCGGGAAGCCGGAGCCGCGATTGGGCGACGGTCCCTGAGCCTCCAGTTCTGCGTCGGTTTCAAGGCTCCTCCCTCCTGGTGAAAGACAGACTGCGGGGCGCCTGGAAACCGGTCCGAGGGCGCGCGAGGCAGAGGAGAGGGAGCGAGTTGAGGGATTGACACAAATGGTCAGGCGGCGGCGGCGGAGAAGGAGGCGGAGGCGCAGGGGGGAGCCGAGCCCGCTGGGCTGCGGAGAGTTGCGCTCTCTACGGGGCCGCGGCCACTAGCGCGGCGCCGCCAGCCGGGAGCCAGCGAGCCGAGGGCCAGGAAGGCGGGACACGACCCCGGCGCGCCCGAGCCACCCGGGTTCTCCGAGCCACCCGGGTTCTCCGAGCCACCCGGGTTCTCCCCGCCGCCCGCGCTTCATGAATCGCAAGTTTCCGCGGCGGCGACGGCTGCGGTACGCAGAGCAGGAGCCGGGGGAGCGGGCCGAAAGCGGCTTGGGCTCGACGGAGGGCACCGGCGCAGAGGACTCCCTGGCCGCAGGGGGAGCCGCCGCCGGCCGTGCCCCTGGCAGCCCCAGCGGAGCGGCGCCAAGAGAGGAGCCGAGAAAGTATGGCTGAGGAGGAGGCGCCTAAGAAGTCCCGGGCCGCCGGCGGTGGCGCGAGCTGGGAACTTTGTGCCGGGGCGCTCTCGGCCCGGCTGGCGGAGGAGGGCAGCGGGGACGCCGGTGGCCGCCGCCGCCCCCCAGTTGACCCCCGGCGATTGGCGCGCCAGCTGCTGCTGCTGCTTTGGCTGCTGGAGGCTCCGTTGTTGCTGGGGGTCCGGGCCCAGGCGGCGGGCCAGGGGCCAGGCCAGGGGCCCGGGCCGGGGCAGCAACCGCCGCCGCCGCCGCCGCCGCCTCAGCAGCAACAGAGCGGGCAGCAGTACAACGGCGAGCGGGGCATCTCCATCCCGGACCACGGCTATTGCCAGCCCATCTCCATCCCGCTGTGCACGGACATCGCGTACAACCAGACCATCATGCCCAACCTGCTGGGCCACACGAACCAGGAGGACGCGGGCCTGGAGGTGCACCAGTTCTACCCTCTAGTGAAAGTGCAGTGTTCCGCTGAGCTCAAGTTCTTCCTGTGCTCCATGTACGCGCCCGTGTGCACCGTGCTAGAGCAGGCGCTGCCGCCCTGCCGCTCCCTGTGCGAGCGCGCGCGCCAGGGCTGCGAGGCGCTCATGAACAAGTTCGGCTTCCAGTGGCCAGACACGCTCAAGTGCGAGAAGTTCCCAGTGCACGGCGCCGGCGAGCTGTGCGTGGGCCAGAACACGTCCGACAAGGGCACCCCGACGCCCTCGCTGCTTCCAGAGTTCTGGACCAGCAACCCTCAGCACGGCGGCGGAGGGCACCGTGGCGGCTTCCCGGGGGGCGCCGGCGCGTCGGAGCGAGGCAAGTTCTCCTGCCCGCGCGCCCTCAAGGTGCCCTCCTACCTCAACTACCACTTCCTGGGGGAGAAGGACTGCGGCGCACCCTGTGAGCCGACCAAGGTGTATGGGCTCATGTACTTCGGGCCCGAGGAGCTGCGCTTCTCGCGCACCTGGATTGGCATTTGGTCAGTGCTGTGCTGCGCCTCCACGCTCTTCACGGTGCTTACGTACCTGGTGGACATGCGGCGCTTCAGCTACCCGGAGCGGCCCATCATCTTCTTGTCCGGCTGTTACACGGCCGTGGCCGTGGCCTACATCGCCGGCTTCCTCCTGGAAGACCGAGTGGTGTGTAACGACAAGTTCGCCGAGGACGGGGCACGCACTGTGGCGCAGGGCACCAAGAAGGAGGGCTGCACCATTCTCTTCATGATGCTCTACTTCTTCAGCATGGCCAGCTCCATCTGGTGGGTGATCCTGTCGCTCACCTGGTTCCTGGCGGCTGGCATGAAGTGGGGCCACGAGGCCATCGAAGCCAACTCACAGTATTTTCACCTGGCCGCCTGGGCTGTGCCGGCCATCAAGACCATCACCATCCTGGCGCTGGGCCAGGTGGACGGCGATGTGCTGAGCGGAGTGTGCTTCGTGGGGCTTAACAACGTGGATGCGCTGCGTGGCTTCGTGCTGGCGCCCCTCTTCGTGTACCTGTTTATCGGCACGTCCTTTCTGCTGGCCGGCTTTGTGTCGCTCTTCCGCATCCGCACCATCATGAAGCATGATGGCACCAAGACCGAGAAGCTGGAGAAGCTCATGGTGCGCATTGGCGTCTTCAGCGTGCTGTACACTGTGCCAGCCACCATCGTCATCGCCTGCTACTTCTACGAGCAGGCCTTCCGGGACCAGTGGGAACGCAGCTGGGTGGCCCAGAGCTGCAAGAGCTACGCTATCCCCTGCCCTCACCTCCAGGCGGGCGGAGGCGCCCCGCCGCACCCGCCCATGAGCCCGGACTTCACGGTCTTCATGATCAAGTACCTTATGACGCTGATCGTGGGCATCACGTCGGGCTTCTGGATCTGGTCCGGCAAGACCCTCAACTCCTGGAGGAAGTTCTACACGAGGCTCACCAACAGCAAACAAGGGGAGACTACCGTCTGAGACCCGGGGCTCAGCCCATGCCCAGGCCTCGGCCGGGGCGCAGCCATCCCCCAAAGCCAGCCCCGTGGAGTTAGTGCCAATCCTGACATCTCGAGGCTTCCTCACTAGACAACTCTCTTTCGCAGGCTCCTTTGAACAACTCAGCTCCTGCAAAAGCTTCCGTCCCTGAGGCGAAAGGACACGAGGTCCCGACTGCCAGAGGGCGGATGGACAGACCTCTTGCCCTCACACTCTGGTACCAGGACTGTTCGCTTTTATGATTGTAAATAGCCTGTGTAAGATTTTTGTAAGTATATTTGTATTTAAATGACCGATCACGCGTTTTTCTTTTTCAAAAGTTTTTAATTATTTAGGGCGGTTTAACCATTTGAGGCTTTTCCTTCTTGCCCTTTTCGGAGTATTGCAAAGGAGCTAAAACTGGAGTGCAACCGCACAGCGCTCCTGCTCGTCCTCGCGCGCCTCTGCCTACCGCGGGTGCTCGGGACGGCTGGGCGCCAGCTCCGGGGCGAGTTCAGCACTGCGGGGTGCGACTAGGGCTGCGCTGCCAGGGTCACTTCCCGCCTCCTCCTTCTGCCCCCTCCCCCTCCTTCTGTCCCCTCCCCCTCCTTCTGTCCCCTCCCTTTCTTTCCTGGCTTGAGGTAGGGGCTCTTAAGGTACAGAACTCCACAAAGCTTCCAAATCTGGAGGTGGGCCCCCATACATTACAATTCCTCCCTTGCTCAGCGGTGGATTGCGAAGGCCCGTCCCTTCGACTTCCTGAAGCTGGATTTTTAACTGTCCAGAACTTTCCTCCAACTTCATGGGAGCCCACGGGTGTGGGCGCTGGCAGTCTCAGCCTCCCTCCATTGTCACCTTCAACGCCCAGACACTCCCTTCTCCCACCTTAGTTGGTTACAGGGTGAGTGAGATAACCAATGCCAAACTTTTTGAAGTCTAATTTTTGAGGGGTGAGCTCATTTCATTCTCTAGTGTCTAAAACCTGGTATGGGTTTGGCCAGCGTCATGGAAAGATGTGGTTACTGAGATTTGGGAAGAAGCATGGAGCTTTGTGTGGGTTGGAAGAGACTGAAGATATGGGTTATAAAATGTTAATTCTAATTGCATACGGATGCCTGGCAACCTGCCTTTAAGAATGAGACAGCCTGCGCTTAGATTTTACCAGTCTGTAAAATGGAAATGTTGAGGTCACCTGGAAAGCTTTGTTAAGGAGTTGATATTTGCTTTCCTTAACAAGACAGCAAAACGTAAACAGAAATTGAAAACTTGAAGGATATTTCAGTGTCATGGACTTCCTCAGAATGAAGTGCTATTTTCTTATTTTTAATCAAATAACTAGACATATATCAGAAACTTTAAAATATAAAAGTTGTACACTTTCAACATTTTATTACGATTATTATTCAGCAACACATTCTGAGGGAGGAAAAATCCACACCACCAATAATAACCTGGTAAGATTTCAGGAGGTAAAGAAGGTGGAATAATTGACGGGGAGATAGCACCTGAAATAAACAAAATATGGGCATGCATGCTAAAGGGAAAATGTGTGCAGGTCTACTGCATTAAATCCTGTGTGCTCCTCTTTTGGATTTACAGAAATGTGTCAAATGTAAATCTTTCAAAGCCATTTTAAAATATTCACTTTAGTTCTCTGTGAAGAAGAGGAGAAAAGCAATCCTCCTGATTGTATTGTTTTAAACTTTAAGAATTTATCAAAATGCCGGTACTTAGGACCTAAATTTATGTATGTCTGTCATACGCTAAAATGATATTGGTCTTTGAATTTGGTATACATTTATTCTGTTCACTATCACAAAATCATCTATATTTATAGAGGAATAGAAGTTTATATATATATAATACCATATTTTTAATTTCGCAAATAAAAAATTCAAAGTTTTGTACAAAATTATATGGATTTTGTGCCTGAAAATAATAGAGCTTGAGCTGTCTGAACTCTTTTACATTTTATGGTGTCTCATAGACAATCCCACAGTGTAAAAATTCAGGAATTCAATGAAAAAAGTCTACCCTTAAACCCTCAGATCAGTCTTTCCAAAGAATTACTCTGTTTGCATTGTTGTGATTGACATTTGTGAAGTCCCAAGAAAGGATCTGTTTTCATGACAGTAGAAAATAGAAGTCTGCAAATTATTTCTTTACTCAAAGAGGATTAAAAGAGAACTCTAATTTTAATATTAAAGCTTTCTTTTCTTTCAGGGAATAAATTTACATGACTTTTTATATTATGGAGGTTTATTTTTAAATCATCACCTTTCACATATTTTTTAGAGGTATTGTCTTATCTCTTCCATAATCTTGGATATTACAAAACCATAAATAGGCAATCAATAAATGGTTAACTGGCTATATGTTCATAAACATTTTAAACAGCAATTGGATTTGTAAGGCTGTTTTGTTGTTTGCTTCTGAAGACCCCTTTTTTTAGTTGTTCAAGGAACCGTCTCCAGATAAATTATCTAGTTGGTCTACTCTTAGAATTTATGCATGGGTGTATATATGTGTATATATAGATAAGTATACACATAAGTATATATGCATTAATTTTTATAAAATAGAGATGTAAAGTTTACTTACATTTCATAATATGGAAATATGGTTATGAGAAATGGAAAATGCTAGATGGAAAACCTCAAATACCTTTACAGGTTAAAAATATCTTTACTAAATTTTCCCATGAAAACATTTTGTGATAAAATGACAAGAGACTAAAATGAAGATCATTGATACAATAGAGTTACTTTCCTTGTTATAATGCAATTGTCTTACAAGTCATTATTCATTTTAAGGAAAATCAAAAAAATTAAATCTTACTAAAAATGTAGCATTTGATTTTAAATAGCAAGATGCAATTTTGTATTCCCTTTTTCTTTGTTATATTAACATAATATAGTAGATAGAAGGTTTATTGTACAGACACACACAAAAAAAATGGTATTCTTAGGCCAAATTCACACGTATCTCCTCACTAAGTAGTTCAATTAGATAATTTCTGGAAAAACATGTTTTTGACATTAATTGCTATCCAAAAATATATTTTAAAGCAGTCTTATTGGAGGTGTCCTTAACATGATGTAACTATAAATTTGATGCAGAAAGGTTTTACATGCTGTGGTTAAATAGCTTTAGAAGACATTTTTAAGTCACCACCAGTCTTTATTTTTGGAAAACAATTTATTTTAAATGATGTAGCATATAGAAAACCAGTGTATTCTTTTGTTTCTTTTAATACTGGTGGCAAAATAGGACGTGTCTGGAAAACCATAAGGCTACTTGGGATACTGTCCCATTAGCATGCTGTTTCCATGACAAACCCTATTTTCAGATGGTTTGATTTGCCTTTTTTTTTTTTAAACCAGCTATAAATTGGGGTCAATTTCCCCCCTCACAGTGTACTTAATTTAGCTTTTGGAGTAAATATATAAGTAGTATGAAAGACTTCTGAAGCTCTTCTTTCTAAAAAAGCAGTTTTTCACTTAAGCTTTGTGGGGACAGAGAGTCATATTTTTAATTTCAGAGCCAGCCAGTGTCAAACATATGCAAAAGAGCCGGGCCGGATTTTTTCAGCTTGTCCTATGGTAGTCACTTGTCAGCCTGAGTTTACTGGCCTGGTCCTTTTGTCTCTACTGTAAGTACTGAAGCCTTCTGGTGTAGTTGTATCACTCTTAATGTCCAGCATTTAACTAGGAAAGGAGACTACAATGAAGAGTTGGTGGCCAATTAAGAAAAATAATAGACTACATCATAAATCATTTCAGGACTTCAGTGGCCACAGATCACTTTCCCTGATAGCATGTTTCAACCTTGGTATACATTTTTTTTTAAGATGCATCTTTACTGTGTGTGCTTTTGCTTTCTAATCCATCTATTGACTATTGGCCACAGTTTATATAATGCACATGCAATTAATTGAAACCAGTTCATGGCATTGGATATCTCTGATACATTTCTTATTATAATAGTCTGTGTAACTGGGGCCTGAGAGATTAGAAGCAAAATGTAGTCGTACGTATGTCTAGAGGTGGACGCTGGTGATGTTGTCATTGAATACTTTGCAGAATACACTAATGTCAAAGGCTTGCAGGATTAATGTGTAGGAACCAACATAAGACATGGAATATATATAAGAATTCTCTAGATACATGACTAAAAAGGAATTGCAATACTGTCTTAAATTGAAGGCTTTTATTTCAATGTCCTTACATTTGAAATGGGATCTTACAAGGGAAGTACCAAAAAAGTAAAGTTTATTTTGATGACTCTCAGGATATATATCTTTGTTTTGAATGTTGGCAGATGCCAATAGCCCTTAACATTTGAAAAATGGTACTCGAACGTCAATTATGTCTCAGAGTTCCCTTAAACTTTTTGGGCTTAAATACTTTTATTCACTTTGGTCATACCTTTGACAATGGATATGTTAAACTTTAACAATTATAGTGACAAAACAGCTTGCTTACAACCTGGAAATTAAAACACAATTTCTAGAGTAGTTTTTCTAAGTTGTATCATGTTTTGTGGTGACAAACATCTCTACTGCATTACAGAATCAAGTTGCTATTCAAATACTTCTCTGGGGATCTTTGTTTATAGGTTGGTTTGGGACCCTAATAACAGGTCAAACAAAAGAGTTTCTCAAAGAAATTTTTCTAACATAATATATAAGTTCAAATACAATTTATAAGTACATGACTTATACATGTATACAATGAACATACAATAAGTATTCTGTGGGTCATCGTCAGTTTTATGAGTCAAGCAGATCCTTAAATTGCTTGAAAGAATAACATACAATTTTCCAAAAGAGATTACTTTAAGTAAATTATTTCATTGATATTCTAAAGAGGTGTATTTTTGAATGATAAAATTGAAATAACACTGCATTTTCTTGAGGTATTATTAATACACTAGTTGAATGGCATATTCGTATGACTAATAATTCTAAAAGCAAAGTATTAAAATAGCACTGATTTGTACATTTTACACACACATTTTTTAAAAGATGAAGCTGACTTACCTGAAAACAATAGTTTTTGTTTTAAAATTTAGATGTGTATTTTATAAAAAAGATCTCAAGACATTTCATTCATAGTATAGACTTTCAAAACATGTTCAGAGCAATACAGTGATTAACGTGAAAAGGAATCACTATTGCTGCTTTGATATAGTTCTATGTGGCCTGGATTTTCTTTCCTTTTTAAAAACCAAGTATCCTCTAATTTGTGGATATCTCCATGTTTCAGATCTCAGTACCTGTTTGAATTAAATTTGCAGGGGAATAACTGCAGGATCCCCCCATAGACAAAGTGTGGCCTTTATTTCCTTTCAAGTTGGCAGCATGTCCTTGCTTAAATGAAGCACTCTGAGACAGACTGTTCTCTTGCCCTTGGAAATGCTTGTCTTTACAATTGCAGTAGCAAATACCTGGAAGTCATACAGGCTAGTTAGATACATATTCTAAATGTCACATGCTGCTTGATCATTATAAGGATTTTTTTTCTTAAAAAGTAGATTTGGGGACTATTCTTGACCTTATCTTTCCAACTCTTGGAAATATTTTAAAAAGTTAACTTCACCAAATATTCTGTCAAATACTGTAGGCCCCTCAGATAGAATGACCAACTGTCCAGGTTTGCCCAGGGCTGGGTGTTTTCTTGGCATGTGGGAATTTTAAGTAGTAAAACCAGGAAAGTCCTGGGCAAACTGGGATGATTGGAAACCCTATTCCATGGATTAAATTGTGCTCTCACAAAATAGAGCAAAAGCTTACATGTTGGTCTCTGGTCCAGCATTGAAAGTACTCCACAGTGGCTGTAGCCTTCTTAATTACCAGATTAAAAGTCAACGAACACAGCCCTTTGTAACTGGTCTTCATAGTACCAATCAACAGAAGCTGAGTGGACCATGAAGATAAAATGGAACAAACTACCTTGATTATCTTGGCCATTCCACCTTTAGCCTTTGCCTCCCGAAGAAATGGGACATAGGTCTAGGCTTCTAACTAGCCACTGAACCCTGTTCATGAAATCAGGTTAAATAGGTGCTTTTAGAAAAGTCTCTCAAAAAGTATTCCCTTGGAATAAATCATTGTTTTGTAAAAAATTGATGTTAAAGTTTACCAGATTGTAAGTAACTCTCAGGCTGCTGCATGTGTTTTTATATATATATATGTGTGTGTATATATATATATACACATATATAAATAATTATATATGTACATATATAATTGTATATGTACATATATATTTGTATAATAAAGCAATACATTAGGATGAGATTATAAACTCAAGCAGAGATTTCCCCAAATGGCTGTACATCAACAGTTTATATAATTATTATACTTTTTTTCAAGGTAAGTAGGGTTAACACCCATATCTTTCCTCAAATTAAAAGTTGTATCTACAAAAAGGAAAAAGTAAACTAAGTCTTAAAATTTATACTGTGATTATTGAAAATTGTAGAATACACGGTGTGGACCGTGCAATCCTTCACAATGGATTTCATGATGGGTTTCCCTGGAAATGTGAATGTAGACCTTCACGCTTCTACATGAAACTCTTCCATCAGAATTGGTCCACTTCTTTTTTGAGCTTACTGTCATCCTTCTGGTAAATGCACATGCAGTTTCACTGCCTTTATTGTTGAAACCACAATACTATTCTTGCTATCTCTTAATTAAACTCAATGTAGATGAATTTTAAAAGACACATAGGTAATGTAATTATTGCAAGAGGTACCTACACATTAGACTCTAGAGCTAATTCTCAGCATGGGACAATTTTGTTCCCTAGGAGACATTTGGCAATATTGGGACACATATTTGACTGTCATAACTGAGCACTGAAGGGTGCTGTTTTAGTCTGCTTTGCATGGCTATAAAGAGATGCCTGAGACCAGGTAATTTATAAAGAAAAGAGGTTTATTTGGCTCACGTTTCTGCAGGCTGCATAACAAGCATGGCACCAACATCTACTTCTAGTCCACACCTCAGGAAGACTTTACTCATGGTGGAAGGCAAAGGGGGTGTAGGCCTGTCACCTGGCAAGAGAGGGAGCAAGAGAGGGAGGTGCCAGACTCTTTTAAACAGCCAGATCTCCTGGTAACTAACAGAGTGAGCACTGGCTTATTACCAGAGAAGGACACCAAGACATTCATGAAGGATCCACCCCCAAGACCCTAACACCACCCACCAGGCCCCACCTCTAACACTGGGGATCACATTTCAACGTAATATTTGGGGGGGACAATCACCCAAACTATATCAGGTGCTATGGGCCTTTAATGCGTAGAGGCCAAGAGTGCTGCTAAACATTCTAGAATGCACACGACAGCCCATGGCAATGAATTATCTTATCCAAAGTGCCAAAGTTGAGAGACCTTGCTTTGGAGGAGTGATTAAAATTGCAAATATACTTTTTAAAATAGTGAAATACATTGAATTTATAAAATACAATTGAGAAAAATATGGATTTATTGTGTATACAACATGGGCTTTATTTTTATCTTTATTTTTTTGAGACAAGGTCTCTCTCTGTCCCTCAGGCTGGAGTGCAACGGTGCGATCACAACTCACTGCAACCTGCCTCCCGGGCTCAAGTGATCCTCTCACCTCAGCCTTCTAAGTAGCTGGGTCTACAAGCATGCACCACCACACTTAGCTAGTTTTTTAAACTTTTTGTAGAGATGAGGTCTCACTGTATTGCCTAGGCTGGTCTTGAACTCGTGGTCTCAAGTGATCCTCCTGCCTTGGCCTCATAATGCTGATATTATAGGATTGAGCCACCTCGCCTGGTGGGCTTTATTTTTGACTTGCAAATTTTCTTTTAGATTGATGAATAGCCTGATAATATTGCATGGTGTCCAAAGTCTTTTGGCCTGTTGTGACAAAATACTGTAGACTTGGTGGCTTAAACAACTGACAATTTTCACAGTCTTGAAGGCTGAGAAGTTCAAGATCAAGATGCCAACAGATTCAGTTCCTGGCGAGGGCCTGCTTCCTGGCTTGCAGACAGCTCTTGTGGCTTTGTGTTCCCATGGCCTTTCCTCAGTGCACGCAGGTGGAGAGAGAAGACCATTGTCTTCCTTTCCTTTTAAGGACACTAATCCCATCATGAGAGTTCCACCCTCATGACCTCATCTCAGCCTAATTACCTTCCAAAGGCTCCATCTCCAAGCACTATTATATTGAGGGTTAGGGCTTTAACATGCATTTGGGGGGACATAAATATTCAACTCATAGCAGGCAATAAAATAAAACTTTTATTATTCAAATCTAGACAGGGACATACGGCATCATAATTTCAGTGGGAAAACTCTGTAAATAACATTAAGCAAGTTTAAAAAAAATCTCTGAAAGGCATTTAGTAGTATTATGCTGTTATACTTCATATTCCACACTTCCATTTTCTTTTACACATTTCCCTGCATCATCACAGGTGTTATGGTATGGGGAAAAACTGGCCTAAGAGACAGAAAACCTGGATTCTAGTCTTGATTTATTTGGTTGAGGGACCTTGCGTGAGTCTGACCCACAGGACCTAATGAATCAAATAGAGACAATAATGAAGTCATAGATATAAAATCCCCATTATAAATGGTGAAGCTCTGTAAAAATGTGAGAATTATCATTCACGTTAAGCTAATTAAGGAGGAAGTTGAGGATCTGAAGGCTTCTGCTCAGCATTGACCGGCTCCCCTTTAGAAAATGATGTTCCAGTCACTGAAGGTCCCCAGGATGACTGGAGACCTTTCTGTTATCTTCCTAGTCACCTTTTCTCTGATTTCATCACCACACTTGAGTTCTCCTGTGTACGCCTAGGATATTTTCTGTTTAAATTTTTTCCAGCCCTGGTAAATTTCATATGAATTAGTCTGCAGTACAGCTACTATGACATTGGAGAGGGGGCTAAGTCCTAGTTAGAAGAAAGAAGGCCCTCTTCTGAAAGGGCTGGAATGGAGCGGGAATTATTACAGGAGTGTTCTGAGGTCAGAGGAGAGCGGGGCTTAAGAGTATGTATGTTCCAGGTCCAAATGTGGCAAATTCACAGACAGACCTTCTGGGTTGAGAGTCCTCACAGAGTGGGACAGTGCCCAGGACACAGAGTGGGACAGTGCTTCATTTGTTCATTGACAAGTTGGGGTAGATGTGAGCATCTTGCCGGGAGAGGTGAGGCTCATGTCCTACGGGTAGACAAGTTGGGGTCATTTTGCTTTGGAAGGGAGAAAAAGGGAAGGGATATAATGAAAACCAAAGTCAACTACTCTTTCCTGGGGCTAGCCCAGGTGGGAGTGAGTAGAGGAATTGAATGGAAACATCTCTCAAATAGAGACATAACCCTGGATTTTAAATATGACCTTTCCTCCTCCTCCTCTAAAAAGGAAATAAATTTCAAGATAATAGAGAATTAGACAGAGAAGTCGAATGTCATCTTGGAAAGAATCTTGGACTTGCAAGAACTGGCTTGAATCCCAACCAGCTCTTAGCCTCAAATTCATTTACCTAAAATAGTAATAATAATAATTTTTCACTAATTCACATCTGTTGGGGGAATCAAAGAAATGAAGTATAAAATGATATTTTTAGCACTAGAGTCAGCTACACATCTTAGTCTTCTTCACCCTGCATATTTCTTTTCTCTCTTCCTCTTCTCCCTATTCTTCTCCCCTCTTCCTCCTTTCTGTCTCTTCTTTCCTCCACCTCCCTCTCTCACTCCTCCTGCTTCTATCACTCACCCTTACTGCTGATGTGAATTGAAAAGGCATAAAGCAAACTAATGCCATATATTTCCTGCATCTCTTTTCAGGCTAAGCATGTTTTACAAGACTTATTTACACAAAAGATTAAGATAATGGGCAACCTTAAGGTTAAATGACACAAATGTACTTTATTAATCAACCGGTGATGTTGCTCTTAAAGCATAAGTGCATCTCTATGCATTAATGTAGGCTTTGGGATATGCTGTAGTCACACGCTACATCGTGATTTTTCAGTCAATGACAGACCACATATATTATAGTGGGCCCATAAGATTATAATACAGTATTTTTGCTGTTCCTTTTCTACTTTAAGATATACAAATACTTACCATTGTGTTATGGTATTCAGTACAGTACAGTAACATGCTGTACAGGCTTGTAGCCTAGGAGAAATAGGCTATACCATATAGCCTAGGCGTGTAAGGAGGCTATGCCATCTAGGTTGAAGTAAGTACACTCTATGGTGTTCTCACTTTGTTGAAATTGCTCATGCATTTCACAGCACATATCCCCATCATTAAGAGATGCGTGACCGTATAGTAGTTCCCTCTTTATCTGTGGTTTTGCTTTCTGAGGTTTCAGTTACCCAAAATCAACCACAGTCTTAAAATAGGTAAGTACTATACAATACACTAAGATATTTTGTGAAAGAGAGACCACATTCATATACCTTGATAGTATATTGTCATAATTGTTCTATTTTATTATTAGTCATTGTTGTTGATCTCTTTGTGTGCCTAATTTATAAATTAAACTTTATTCATCATAGATACATATAGAAAAGAACATAATATATATGGAGTTCAGTACTATACCATTTCAAGTATCCACTGGGAGCCTTGGAATGTATCCCCTACGGATAAGGGGGAACTACTAATTAAATTTCAATTTAATTTCTTTACAGCCCCTAACAAATTGACCTAATTGGTAGGTTTTATACTTGGGTAACATGGAAACAGCTCTTTGAGGCCACTCTAATTCATGACCAGGAAGAGATTCATAATTTCCCTTCAGAAATATACTCCTCCTGGATTGATAACAAATTGAACAATTATAAGAATCCTTTGTTTGTCCTTGTTGACTATATTGCTAAAGGGAACTTACTACACAGCAATTATGAAAATGTTCCTTTGATACAACTGATATGGACTGAACATATTTTGATGCATGAAGTTGAGCAGGATTGAGGGCTTATATCAAAGAGATTGATTAGCAATTGTATTATTTCCTCATATAAGAGTAGCTAGCCATTTTGGTGTCTTGGTCACCTCTGTTATCTAGTGTATCAATTTTCTATTGCTGCTGCAACAAATTACTAAAAACTTGAAAAATACAAATTTAGCATCTTACAGTTCTGTAGGTGAGAAGCCTAGCACCTGTCTCATTGGGCTAGAATCAAGGTGTTGCATTGTTATGTTTCTTTCTGGGGGCTCTAAGGGAGACTCTATTCTGTACTTTTTCCAGCTTTATTTCCTCTATTCTGGAGGCTTATTCCATAGCTCATGGCACAGTTTTCCTATCTTCAAAGCCAGCAACATTAGGTCGAGTTCTTTCTGTCTGATTCTCTCCATTTGGAAATGTTGCCTGCTTTTAAAGACTCATGATTAGATCAATACAGGATAATTCCCCATCTCAAGGTTCCTAGCCTTAATGACATCTGCAAAGTACCTCTTGCCATGTAAGGTAACGTATTCTCAGGTTCCAAGGATGAGGGCATACACATTACTGGGGGCCATTATTCTACCTGCCACATCTATGTTTAGCTGTTGGAGCTAGAAAATTTTTCTTTTAGAAGTATTCCTTCCACATTCTCATTCTTCTTGATTTCTTTTTTTTTTTTAAAGTGGATTCCTGAATTTCTTCAGTTTCCCATTTCATTCTTTCAAAGTATGTTTCTGTCAGTGGTCAATTCCCCATTGATTTCCCCTCTCCTTTTACCCCATTTTCTGTTAAGAGGTCTGCAGATCAGTCCTCATGCTCTAACTCTACCTGATTTCTTTGTATTTCAGATGTCATATTTCTTCCTTGTCTTTGCACATATTCTCTGGATTGCTACCCTTTTTGTTACTCTATATGTCTTTTCAATACACATTTCTCTGAATTCATATTTTGTGTCTGTCCCAGAAATAGATCAGAAAAAGATGGAGATTGACTAATGTCAACCCTTTTCTCCCAAGTGAACACATATAACCCCACTTTTTTTTTAAGCTATAGATGATATAATTGTATGGCTTTCATCAGAAACACATCTGTCAAGTGATTACATTTTTGCTCTTTAGTGAGGGGCTGGATGGGAGTGAGAGTCGATATAGTTCATCTCATCTCCGATTAATCTAGTATGTATCTCTAGCTGTGATTATAGATTTTAATTCTTCATGAAGTTACCATCATATTTATAGAGACAATCTTTTTCTCATTATCTTTAATTTAAACATTTTGTCAAAAAAGAAAAGAAATCTCGATTGCCTGGGTTGCATTTTATACAAATTCAGATAATGAATACACCTGCCCTAGTTTAAAATGTTATGTTGACATTTTCGGAGAATAAATTTTCCTGGCGTTACAAATGCATCCTTAAAAATGTTCTCTAAAATGTAATTTTTAATCCATACTAAAAACCAACTGCAAGATTTTTTTCTTCTATCTATACTGTTATGGCTAGAAGTGTATATTTTCCTCCATATATATAAATCTATATTTGTGTATATATAAAAATCTTTCTGAAAATATATGCCTTTTAAAGCAATTATTTAAGAAGAAGATTCCAAATGTTCATAGTTCTCCCTGAATATACATTATTTTTAAGAATGTGAATTTGGAGAAATTATATAGAAATATATCAAAATTTCTATAAATCAATAATAATTTAGCATATGCAGTTATTTCTAATACCACCATCCTTTATATTCTTCTAAAATTTTACATCATTCATCTTCTTTATAGCTTTTTTCCCAAGGAGGCATAATTCAGGAATAGACCAGAGGTCGCTTGAATGTAGTAATGGCTCTATAATAAAGAATATGTATTTTAATAATATACAGCTTCATTAGAGACAAACTGAATTAATGTAGAGTTGTAGGGTGTGTTTGAAGACCTCAGATAAGACTGGTTATGATGGCGATGCTTTTTTTTTTTTGAGACGGAGTCTCGCTCTTCTTTCGCCCAGGCCGGAGTGCAGTGGCCCTATCTCGGCTCACTGCAAGCTCCGTCTCCCGGGTTCACGCCATTCTCCTGCCTCAGCCTCCCGAGTAGCTGGGACTACAGGCACCCGCCACCGTGCCCGGCTAATTTTGTTTGTATTTTTAGTAGAGACGGAGTTTCACCGTGTTAGCCAGGATGGTCTCAATCTCCTGACCTCGTGATCCGTCCGCCTCGGCCTCCCAAAGTGCTGGGATTACAGGCGTGAGCCACCGCGCCCGGCCGATGGGGATACTTATTCAATGCTAACTAAAATAAAATCAGATGATCCTCAAAATATATGTTATTTATCAGAGGTGACAATGGGTTACTAGGAATTCTTAAAATTGAATGTGCATAAAAATCACTCAGAGAGCGTGTTAACAATGAGGATTTTTGGCCTCATTTTCAGAGGTACTGATTTTGTGGGCCAGGGAAAAGGTTTGGGAACTTCCATTCTGGTGATTCTGATGCTGGATGTTCTTGAATTCTCTTTGAAACACTGGATTAAAACACAACTTCAAGATAAACCCCTAGCGATTCATCTCACCAGCAAACTCCCTCTTATAAACATGTTGTGGAACTTCATCTGTGAAGTGAAGCTATGAGAACCAGCTTTACAGAATCCTCAGTAGGGAGCAGACCTGTTCTGTCCACATGGTCTTTGTCCCTAAAGGTCTAAATCAGGAACAGTCAAGTGGCCAAGGCCACTGAGTGGTTTACTCAGGTCTAAAATTCTTTTAAAATTATTAGCTTTTTTTTTTTTTTTTAAAGGGAGGAGGTTGAATTCCACAACTAGAGATTAACTTAGAGTTATCCCTTTAGTAAGAAGACTTTCAGAGTAGTATCAGTTAACTGACCTCTAAACAGTGAAGGAGAAGGATACAGATTCTCTCTTGCTTAGATAGGGCTCTGACAACAGCCACAGAGAGGGAGATAGAGCAGCAGGTGGCAGCTTGATGGGCAGGCAGAAGAGGGACTTAAAAGGCTCCTGGTATTCTCCAGGGTGGGCCTCTTTGCTTTCAGTGGGGCTGCCATTTGCAGAAGAAGCTGTGCACGGAGACTTCTCAGGCAGCTCAGCTTCCCAACCTTTCTGAGTATTTTGTTTGTTTAGGTTTTTAATACATCTGACTTCTTAAAAGGCCCTTCCTTCCCAGGGAATTCACTAATCAAGGTATTACTCTATTTAGTTCCATAAACAAATCCTTATGAAAGAACAATTCATTCATTAATCAAGAAATGTGATCATTTCCACTGTTGTACCCGAGAGCTTCAAAGCACCATTGTTGTTCACATCAATTAATCCAGGTAACTGGGAAATGTGAGTAAGACAGGACTAAAATATATCCCAACTGATTTTACAAGATTAAAAAAAAATCTAAGATATCTAAACTCATGTTGTCTTAAGCATGTAGAGAATGTAAAGAATGTTAATTCTTCATAGGAAAGAATCACAGCACAGAGGAAAAGACTGCCAAATCTTTTTAGAATAAAATAATTTTATTCTAGAACTTATTGTAGCTTGGAAAGTTTCAAGCAGCCCCTTCCTTTGTACTGTGTAATATACTGTAAAGATACACCTCCTCCAGGTATGTAGGATGCCATGTTAGAGTCTAGCTAGGGACTCTAGCTAGGGAGTATGGAAAACAATTTTTGATTTTTTTAAATTAAAATGTTTATGTGAATAAACATTTTGCATAGTATTTATATAAACATTTTAATAATGTGAAAATTAGTCTATGAAAGATGGATGTTGAATTTCAAAGATAAATATTTATTTGATGTAATTAATTACTTATACATAGTATTAATACTTAATTCAGAGGGCAGTTCATGACTAATAAAAAAAAGAGTTGGCTATTAGATGGTCATTTAGTAGCAATTCCTTCCAAATAGCAAATTATGCTAATTTCAAGGCTAAGACACATGCATTTTTAAATGAGATTTTTAAAGAAAGTTAAAACAGCAGTTGAATTAAGTAGAGGTGGTTGAAGTGATAATCAAGTAAAACCTTTTTCAAGAAAATAAAATTGACCCATCCCCCACACATTCCACCTACCCAACTAATTTTTAAATTTTTTTTTTACTGAGATACAATTCATATACCATAAAATCTAAAAATAAGATTTTGTAGTTTTTAGTATTCCAAAAAGTTGTACAATACTGACAACTACCTAACTCCAGAATATTTTATCACACTAAAAAGAAACCCTGACCCATTAGGAAGCACTCCTCATTTCTCCCTCCCCCAGCCTCTGGCAACTACTGATCTAGTTCTTGTCAGTGTGGATGTGTCTATTCTGGATATATCACATAAAGAGAGTCATACATGTGGTTTTTGTGCCTGACTTCTTTCGCTTATCAGAATGTTTTCCAGACTTGCACAGGTTTTAGCATGTGTCAGTACTTCATTCCTTTTTATGGCTAAATAATACTCCATTGTATAAATATAGCACATTGCTTACCTACTTATTCCTACTTATTCATTAATAGATACTTGGGTTGTTGCCATTTTGAGCTATTATGAATAGTGCTGCCATGAACATTGTGTACAAGCTTTTGTGTGAATATATTATTTTAATTCTCTTGCATATACACTTAGGAGTGGTACTGGGTCGTATGGTAACTTTATGTTTAATTTTTTGAGGGAACTGCTAAACTGTTTTAACAAAGTGGCTTCAATTATTTTGTATTTCCTTCAACAATGTGTGAGGGTTCCAGTTTCTCCCCATCCTTGCCAGTGCTTGTTATTGTCTGTCTTTTTGATTATAGCTATTTTAATGAGCACGAAATGGTATCTCACTGTGGTTTTGCTTTGCAGTTTGCTTCTTGTCAATATTCTGAAATTGATTCCATGGTAGAAGGGAGGGAAGTTCATGATGGTTTTTATACCTCTGAATAAACTGAAAAAGGGGTGATTCTAGAATTAGTTAGATTCATTTCTTACCTATATATTTATATACCACTCCATTAAAAAAGGCTTCATATGGTTCATCATAATGCATTGTATAACGTAAATGTAAAAATATATTAGAGTATTAGCTGAGTAGAAAATATAGATAAGGTAACTTGTAATATGCTATGGGCATATTATAAGGTTTTGTATACTAGCCAGAGGTGGGCTAAAATTTTGTTTCTGAAATTCCTAGGAGCCAAACTGAAATGATAAATTGAAAACTCCATAGTGCTCATAAGATTAAAAACAAGTTAGAATCCATTGCTGACTATTGTGGAGTCATTATGTATTCTCTGCGTGATCCCACCAATATCAAAGGGACCCTGAATCTTGACACATTCCTTCCCATTGCTGACTATTCTGATTGATAGAAGGGTTAAAATCAGCCTGTCACATCCATCTATTAGTAGCATGTCTGCTCGTTGGAACCTTTCTCAACAGATATGTTACCCTACTTTCTATCAGCAGCAGTGCAGTTATTTGAAGGTATAAAGCACCTGTAAAACCTTGACTGTTCCTTCTCCAAGCTGAACACTCCCTCTTCTTATGAGAAGCATCAGATGGCTCCCCATTTTCTAAAGATTTAGGTCCAAACTTGCTGGCCCCTGTTGGGTCCTTTAGCCCCATTACCCCTCAGCCCCTCATGAAATCCAGGCACATTGGACTCACTCTTCATTTTGCCTGGCAGGTCCTTGTCTCCTCCATTCCCTGTTCCCTTACCACGGAGGAAATTTGAACACCACTCTTCAAGGGCCAAATTCAGATGTTATCTTTTCCTCGTAGGTTCTTAATACCCCCAGGCAGAATTAATTTTCTTTTCTCTGTGTTCCCATAGCACGTTTAAAGCAGCAATTGTATGAATACATCATAGTGATTTGTTCATGTGTCCATCTTCCCCAGTAGACCGTGATCAGTTTCACAGGAGGAAACTGTCTTTTTTATGTCCTCAGTGCCCAGCACAAAGCAAATACTCAACAAAGGGTAGTTGCATCAAATTGACTTAATAAATCATTCCTGACTTCTCACTCTCCTGTAAACACGTGGGTTTGTCACTGTCTCTCTTTAAAAGTGACCCCCAGAAGGAAAAATCTTCTTTCAGATGTTAGCCCATCAATGTGCTAAACACCCATCTGCTCTGGAAATTATATATTTCTATTAATGTCATCTCAGGCTGCATGGGTTTTGTTCATAGACACATTCACTATAGCATCCCAGAAAACTTTGCTGAATATTGTGATGTTTTCCCCCCTGGGCAAACCACTAACAGACCAGATTTTCCTTTGCTTCTACTTTCTCATCTAAATGTAAGTCCTTATATGTATCCTTGATACATTTAATATTGTTTCCCACTAAAAAAGATAACTTCATCCTTTTGAATTAAAACAGTACATTTCAGTTTTAATTCTATCATCTGTTATATCCACTCTCTCTTCCAGTTTGATGTCACCTGTGTATGGAAAGATAATGTGAAATATGTGCATTTGCCTTCTTAATGTAATTATTAAGTGTTTAGTAAACAAAGAAAAAATATGCAGTGCATCTATTTATTGGGAAATTTTTGTTGTACTTCTAGAATCCAAGATTCTAAAATATCGTATTTGTCCTCCTGACCACCATCAAACCTTCCAAAGATGCATGGAGATATTCTTTAGATAGCTTTGGGGAAAACATATTATCATTAAATATATGTGTCTCTGTCTGATATGTTTCTAACCCCCACAGAGCCTCTTATGTACCCCTGCTATGCACTCATGTAGTATCCTGTACCTTCATTATCATAAAACTTGTCACAGTTTATGTAACAGCTTATATAATTTTCTCTCCTCCTTTCTAGTCTACTAATTTCTGTTTTACTCAATATCCCAAAAGCTTAGTACATTACCTGGTTAAAATTTTATTTGAGTCAAATCTACTTTAGATCAATAATGTAATATGTATAAATACTATATTATTTTGTGTGGTTCAACACTGAATCAGTAACTAAAAAGAGGGTTCCTGATATTTCAAAGTAGCCAGAGACATTATTTCAGGGACAGCTGAGGCAGTCAGCAGATTAAATTATCTATCTGATAGTACCATTTCAAGTTTACCATAAACTAATTGCCTTAGTCCACTTTGTGTTGCTATAGCAGAATGCCTGAGGCTGATTAATTCATAAAGAAAAGGGGTTTATTTAGTTCATGGTCTGCAGCCTGGGAAGTTCAAGAAGCATGGCACCTGCATCTGCTCAGCTTCTGGTGAGGGCTTTTCATGCTGTAGGACAATATGGCAGAAAGTTAAAGAGGAAATGGACACATACAAAGAGGCAAAACCCTAGGGGCATCCTGGCTTTATAACAACCCACTTTCTCAGGAAGTAATCCATTCCTGTTAGAAATAATTCAGTCTCAAAAAAAGTGAGAACTCACCCCAAGAACAGCACCAAGCTATTCATGAGGGATCTGCCCCCATGACCCAAACTCCTCCCATCAGCCCCACCTCCTGACATCACTACATTGGACACCAAATTTCAACATGAGTTTTGGTGGGAACCAACCACATCCAAACCATAGTGCTAATCAAATAATGACTTACATTTAGCAAAATTTAAAATCTCCCAAAATATAGACTGTAATACTTTATCAATAAACAGTATTAATTTAATCATTCCAAGGTTTATTAGTATTTGTTGCCCTGAAACTTCTATAGAACTCTAGGCTGCAATGCTGAATCAACTAGGAGATCTTAGGCACTATTCAAGAGGTTTCATCCCTGAAGCACTGAGAAGATCTTATTAGAAGCCACTCACACCGTGAAGAAGGTCCCACAGCAGGAAGTCTAAGGAGAGTGTTATGGTGAGATTTCAGTATAATTTGGTTTTTAAAAATTCCACTCTGCAATACATCCCCATGATATAAATATTCCTAATTACCAGAGAATTTCAGTTCCTTCATACAAAATGCTGCAGTGCAATTTAGGGCTGCTTAAAATTATCTTAACTTGTCCCATTTGGCAAACTAAGCCAGGGTCTTAGGAAATGTGGAGCTTATAGTATGCAGCAATGTGGGCAGCTTTGAGAGCTCCCTCCTTCCAGATTTGAAAGAGCCTTTTTGTTGACCCTACACTGAATTCTTATGTTTGAATGTATCACCAGGATGCAACAGTCAGCTACTGGGCTAAATGGCAAGAGAAACTTCTGGAACACCAAGACAGAAAAATGTAAGAAGTGAAAATTATCCAAACTAAAGTTTTTCTGATATGGTTTGCTGTTTAATGTACATTCACTTAAGCAGCTCCAATGAAAAGTAGGTTTTTTGTTAGCAAATGCTGAAGAGACAAAAATACCATTCCTGTCTGCTTTCTTTCCTGTTGGTTAGCTATTGGATGCCATGAAAAATAAAATATGTCTCTATTTCCTGAGCCCACCCAATATTTTAAATATCTTGACATCTATATTTATGTTCTGTCGAAAAGATAATAGTACGAAGGATTTATTATAAGTCCTGAGCTTTCTTCTTCGAATCACAGCAGCAATTATTAAGGATTCACATGCACATGGCATTGAGTCTGTGCTATGACATAGTCTTGTTTGCCAGAAATTGACAGTTGAAAAGTGGCACCATTAGGCAAGAAAGATTTTTCCTCCTTCTCCTACCACCATAACAGATAAAGTACAAGAAGTAAGAAAATGAATAAACATTACACTAATAAAACACCACAGAGACTGGAAAACTGTGAAGAAAATGTGGAAGAGGGAGGGGAAAAGATAAAGAAGAAGCGGATCATTAATATAAATAGATTTTAAAAATGATTGCATGTGGCAAATGAGATCACGCTATGAGTCAAACCTGCCTTTGTATCTAGAACACTGCCAGAATTCTCTTTTAATGAGGACCAAGGCATCTCCTGGGGAATAACTTACCTTAGGCCAGAATCAAATCCCTCCAGCTTGGTGGAAGATCAGTGCTCAACTTTCAGGAGTGGGATGTACACCAATAGTACCCGTGGATCTACCCTTAAAGCCAACTAAGAAGGCAGCCTGAGAATGAACACTAAAAGGGCTGTTTTCATAAAAAAAATCTGTAAGAGATTTTTCTTTTTTCTTTTCCTTTTTATTTTAATGAAAATCTTTGGCATGCTGTGCCACTACATTGATAAAATACACCATGAAAAGTGCCCTACTTCATTGGAGAATTCATTATGACTTCGTGGAGCAGAAAGAGTTGGCTCATTGGCAGCAATTTGAGTAGATTTGGTTCACTGGAGCTATCATGTTACTGCATCATCAGTGCAGGTGGGGCTGACTGGCTTTGACAGTAAAAGGAGGTGGCCCAGTGCCAACAGGAGCAGCAGAGGGGCTGCAGGAGTGCCTTCATAGATGCCGCACAGATGCTGCACACTGCCAAAGCAAATCTCAGGGAAGGCAAGATGGGGCATCATACACTAATTGTGAAGATTATGCTCTTGAGCACATGTGAAACACCTTTCAGAGCTCCTGAATTTAGTAGGCAATGGTGAATTTTGAGAATAGACTGAAAGAGTTAACCATAGTTAAGCCTGGGGTGTAGGTTATGAATAGAGTAACATGTAATTTATTGTACAAACAGAGATGCCTTTGAAAATGAAGGATTTGCTACGAATAATTACACCAAGACAACAGATATAAACCATGACTGCCCTGGACAAACTGGAACGCATTGTCACACTGTGAGGGACTGTCACCTTCGATTGTTAGTTTTGCCATGCTTGCAGTTTTATTCTAACCATGTGCTGTTTTAAAATCAGAAAAATATAAGATACTGTAATTTACCGGAAGAAATAAGAATCAAGTATGAGGGCAAAGATAGCAGCATAATGTTTACATTGTTAGGGTGACCCTAGTCCCCCCCACCATCAGCCCCCTCCTGACCCCAGTCACAGTTTAGAAAATTACATCTGCAAATTATTCAACATCCACTGGCGACCCCAGAGTAGCCTACCTTCCTTAGCAAGCCCATGCTGTCCTAGCAGTTCTGATGTGCCCTCACTTTAGTTATTTGATTTTCTGCTTTTTCTGTCTGAGATAGTAGCCTTCCAAGGTTCAAAGGGACATTTGAATGTTAAAAGCCTGGAGGTAAAGTTTACAAACACAATGCTTCCTCATCACAGCTGGCCACATCAGTCCTGTCAAAATGCTAATGGTAGAATGTTTCTTTATAAATACAGTACCCATGAGATCAAGATCTTAATTTACTTTGTTCCTAATTCACAAAGGGAAGTTGCCTTCTCTTTTAAAACTAAGTTGAGGTTCTGTCTTTAGTAAATTCTTACATGTAGCTGGAAATTTCCATTGCAAAGTGTACTTGTTTTGTTTTAAGCTCTTTCCAAGTGACTTTATAACTTTTTTAATGTTTCGGCATCGGCACTCTTCCTCTGTCCACAGAGCTGGTAAAGACAGAATTATGAACTCTTCTGGCATTGTCCCAGCCCACTTCTTGGAGCCTTTATGAGAGAAGAAGTTTGGCAACTCAGCTCCCAGTGCCCACAGGGGTGCAAATGCAGCTGGAGCTGAAGCCATCTATAAGAGCAGATGGACTGCCAGTCCAGTGACTATAACTCTGATAGCTCCATACAAGTTGAGAAGCAGCTTTTCAGCTGTGACAGGCAAGGCCCAGCAGGTGAAGTAGCTCACTGTCTGGTCTGATTTAAGATCACTGCCAAAAAATTTTCTTCCTTAACTTCACAGTTATCTAAGCTCTATGATGGCAGGGGATTTTGTGTTTTGCTTATAGGAGTATGCTCAGGGTCTAGAACAGTGCCTGGGTTATAGTAGGAGCTCAAAAATATTTGTTGAATACAAGAATATTTCTTCACCTTCAAAATGTCAAGATGGGATATTAGTAAAACCTCTATCCAGGATTGATATTCAGCTGATTTCCATTCTGATATGTCATTTCAGTGTCACAGGATTGTTGTGATGATTGCATGAATTAAAACATGAATTAAAGCACTTACAATAAAACCTGACACATATCAAGTGGTTAATAAATGTCAGCTGCCATCAATTTCAAGGCACAGAGGTTGACACCGAGGAAGACTGGGGAACACTGCAGGATCCCAGCAGGGGGCACTCCTGAGTTCAAGAAGCAATAACTGGTTCCTGCTGAGTCCTACTTGACTATGGGGAAGGACAGTTGCCAATGATGCTGTAGTCCTTGCTTCATGGGCCCAGGCTTACACCTGGCCAGAGGTCATACATTAACCTGTCATCAATAAATGGCATTTATGCCATCTGCACATGGATACTGTTCTCTTAGTGAGGAGATGGCAAAGTTCTGAAAGAATGGATCACAGGGCAGATAAGTTTTATCAGAGCATGGGACAGTGCCCAAGAAGGGATAGCCCAATCCTGCCAGGGTGGGGCACTTTGGAGGAGAGTGGCTAAGAGTGAGTGGCGCGGGGAGCAGGGTGTAAGCAGAATAGG
This sequence comes from Pongo abelii, assembly GCF_028885655.2. NCBI lineage: Eukaryota > Metazoa > Chordata > Mammalia > Primates > Hominidae > Pongo > Pongo abelii. The sequence goes on along the minus strand of NC_071991.2, from coordinate 85,058,949 downwards.
TAGGGGGGTTCTGCCACTAAAATATCTATTGTCTACCCGGGAATAAAATGTGTTACAAAGATGAGAAGCTCAACAGTATTCTCAGAAGGCTTTTCAACTTAATTGCCCTGTTCCTTTTCCTAATTAGAAACTTGATCAATTTAGGATACAGTATATGGTACTCTTTGGTTAGGTTTAGGTGTATGTAAGAATCAGGTCAGTTGTAGAAGGTTAAACTGGATTAGAATGTATACTATTTGTGCATTTGGTAACAATAATTCTTATACTTCCCATTTGTATAATGTATATGTTATATACAGATAATAATCTATATTATATACAGGTTATATTATATATAGATTTCTATATATAATCTACTTTGTTACTATATATAATCTATATACATTACGTATAAAATCTATTTTGTTACAATAACTCTGTGAGGTTTATAGGGCATGTAGTATTAACTTTATTTAACATGTAAAGAAAATAAGGCACGAAGAATTAAGAGGCAAGATAGTGGTAGAAGTCCCTGGGGGTGGGAAATGGCGTTGTCGTTAGTGTTCTACTAATCGTCAGAGCAGGTTTTTCTGACTTCAGATTCAAAAAAGATTTTTCTTTTCAAGCATACTCGTCGACCCCTCACCCACAGAATAATTGAAAAAGCTTCTGGGCTTCACCAGTTTTGCTCCCTATTAAATATACTAATTGAAGAGCAAACTAATTCTGTCTCTAAACCAGTCATTCTAGAGGATATGCAAGATGACCCACTGAAGTGTTGGAAGAAAGTGCTAGGATTTACGGTTTTATATTTTTTGGATGTGTTAAAATGAACATAATTCATTACTACAGTATACCTTAATACATATATATGCACATATAGCAATACATGTGTAGAATTTATAAGTAAGTGTAATTACAAATATTGAGATGCATACTGTTTTTTTGGCACAGAACTGCAGTTTCAAGAAAGATTGGCAACCATTGTTCTAAACTGGTAACTACTCTACCTAAAATGTCTGCATTGTTTTTAGCTAAGCACACTTCTCCTTTTGTTTTACATTATATTTTGTGCAACAGAGTGTGGCAACGAGCTGCTGTACCCAGAATAACAGAAGCTTTGAGTGAGAAAGGCCTGGAGGGATCAATTCGCCTAACCCCTTCATTTGACAGGGGAAGAAACTGAGGCTTACAGGGGTTAAGGGATTTGCCCAAGCTGAAAAGTTGAGGTTGAGCTCAACAATATGGGAAACGGATGGAAAATCCAGTTAATGCTTAGCTAGCCATGGTAATGTGTCATGGAGTTGGCTTGCAGAAATTAAATCCGTTAATAATCCCCAAACCTTATTTTAGCCAGAACTTTTAAATGCCTCACCTATAAACCCTTTTTAAAAAAATGATAATGTAATGGTTTTGTTTCTCTGGGCACCCATGAATACTGCATTAAGCAAAACTGTCACACATATAGTGTGCACTGGGTATCTGGTTATAAATACAAATGTGGAGACTAGTTATAGCTATGTAATTATATATATCAATTAGAAAAAACAATTGCATTGAAACAAATATACTACCCATCCTGGCCTGTTGTAAAGAATGGAACAAAATTATAATGTTCTCCAATAGGCAAATTATTGCTCACTCAAAATCCACTGAATCTTGAAACACTACCAGTTTTCTTCTAAAGGGAATTTTGTCTCAGAATTTAAGACCAGACCAATGCTGCACTATTTATCACATGCTAAATTCTAGTAAGTATTTGATTCTATTTCTGGACTCCCCATTCTCTTCATTAATTTAGTCATGTACTTAATTACCAGTGCCTAAGGGTTTTATTTACTGAAATATTATGACCAATAAGATTAGTATCCCTTCATCACTCTTAAATCTTATAAAGTTTAAACCCCACCACTAGGAAAAATCATTTTGCCTATTCAAAAGCAAAGCAAAACAAAAATGCCCAAAACTACCATCACGAACAAACAGCATACTGGTATTATTGGAAAACTCATGAAATTTATAGATTGATTTAGGGAGAATTGACTTTTTAATATTGAGTCAGTTTTTCGCTAAAATAGGATATTTAAATCTTTTTAAATTAGGATATACCTTTCCATTTATTCAATCATTTATGTTTCCTTGGCAAATGAGATTTTTCATTCATATATATATATAATATATATAAAAAAAAGTTTTTTTTTTGAGATGGAGTCTCACTCTGTCACCCAGGGTGGAGTGCAGTGGCGTGATCTCAGCTCACTGCAACCTCTGCCTCCCAGGTTCAAGAGATTCCCCTGCCTCAGCCTCCCGAGTAGCTGGGACTACAAGCATGTGCCACCATGCCCGGCTAATATTTTTGTGTTTTTAGTAGAGACGTGGTTTCACTGTGTTAGCCAGGATGGTCTCCATCTCCTGACCTCTTGATCCACCTGCCTCGGCCTCCGAAAGTGCTGCAATTACAGGCATGAGCCACCACACTCGTCCGAAAACTGTTGACATTTTTTACCAATAATTCAATCTGTCAATTTATTGAATTTTTCTATCGTTTATAACCATTTTTTAGTTGATTCTCTTGGGGTTTCCACAGGTACACCCATCTCACTTGTGAATAATGACTATTTTGCCTCTTCCTTTCCAATTTTTATGCTTTTTACTTTGTTATCTTATGTCTCTGCATTACTACTTCTAGAGCAATTATTTAATCGCTTCAATTATTGATGACGTGGAATTTTTTCCATTCTAATGATGTTGCAGTGAACATTTCAAAATGTTCACTGCAACATCATTAGAATGGAAAACAGCAGTTTGGTCATTTTGTTAAGATAGATTTCTACAGGTGTAATTTATTGGGTCAGAAAGAATAATTTAAAAAAGCTTTTAGGGCCGGGCGTGGTGGCTCACGCCTGTAATCTCAACACTTTGCCTGTAGTCCCAGCTACTGGGGAAGCTGAGGCAGGAGAATCACTTGAATCTGGGAGGCGGAGGTTGCAGTGAGCCGAGACTGCACCACTGCACTCCAGCCTGGGCAGCAGAGCGAGACTGTGTCTCAAAAATAAAATAATAAAATAAATAAATCTTTTAGAACATGGTATATTAGTTTTTCATAAGGTTCTCCTGGTGACCATCATCACCTTACTTCCACTGTCCACAATCTGAAGGCTCCCATCACAGTTGCCCTCTTTCCTCTCCTTCATCCAGGCACTTTCTCTTTGCTGTCCACTAAGGGAGGGGTCCCTAAGCCCTGGGCCACAGACCAGTAGTGGTCCGTGGCCTGTTAGGAACCGGGCTGAACAGCAGGAGGCGAACAGCGGGCAAACGAGCAAAGTTTCATCTGTGTTTACAGCTGCTCCCCATTGCTCACATTACCACCTGAGCTCCACCTCTTGTGAGATCAGCAGTGGCATTAGATTCTCAGAGAAGCGTGAACCTTATTTGCACTGCACCTATGAGGGATCTAGGTTGCATGCTTCTTAGGAGAATCTAATGCCTGATGAGCTGTCACTGTCTCCCATCACTCCCAGGTGGGACCATCTAGTTGCAGGAAAACAAGTTCAGGGCTCCCACTGATTCTACATTATGGTGAGTTGTATATTTCATTGTGTATTACTATGTAATAATAATAGAAATAAAGTGCACAATAAATATAATGCACTTGAATCTTCCTGAAACCATCCTCCCTACCCCAATCTGTGGAAAAATTATCTTCCACAAAACCAATCCCTGTTGCCAAAAAGGTTAGGGACTGCTACATGAAGGGGATACCTGGAAATTCCAAATGAAGCCTCCCCAAATCAAACCAAAGTCAAATACAGAAACAAATTTCCTTCTCAAGTAACACAATAATAATTTGGAGATGAAATTCGATGATTTGGACAGTATTTGCTCTTTGCTCACTCTACTTGTGAATCATCCCAGGTTCCCTTTTGCCCTCATTCTTCACATTGTAAAAGATACTAAGTCCAGTAGATTATACCACCTTAACTTCTCTCCTATTCATCCTGTAGTTTCTATCCCCACTGTCACTGCCCTAGTTCAGGAACTCATCCTCTCACACCTGGACCACTATAATACTAACTGATTTGATCACTTCTGCTCAATCCTTTCTTTACTTCTATTCAGGACCCTTTAATGGCAGGAAAACTTAGGATGACCACCTTCTATCCATCTAGCTTATTTTTCTCTCCCCACTTACCTGCTACCCTCTAGCTTTACCCCACTATTTGCAGTTCCCTGACAACTTGCAATTTCAAAGTCTCTGTGCTTTGAAGTGTGCCATCCAGATGTAGGAATCTCCTCCTTAGCACCCTGAACCTCCAACAAAATCCTTTTCTACCTTATAAGAGCCAATTGAAGGGCCACCTCCCTGGTGAAACATTTCCCATTCTACCCTTCAACCCCACTCCAAACCTATTATTGGAGGGCTATCCATTGATAGAGTATGATGATATTTCTTGAGGTTGTTTTTGCGCCCAGTTGCCAGGGCTCTTACTGATGAAAATCGGCAGGGACTGGCTCTTCCTTTTTGGTGAATTGTATTTGTTTAACATGACTTTGGGGTTATTCCATACATATCTATTTCCACCATCAGTATAAACACAGAATTGGCATTGCAGAAGGGGTCTCTAACAAGAGCTGGGGGAGGGATGCTTAAAAGGTAAGAGTTGACTCTGCGGTCTCCCTGCTCTCATATGCCTCGGGGAACTTGCCTTGCTGACTGTTAATGATCACCTTAGGCCCTCAAGCACTATGATGAGAGACCCCCAGTGACTGTTGCAACTTCAGACAAAGCTCTGGTTCTCCTCTCCCTTTTTTTTTTTTTTTTTTTTGGTGGGAGAGAGATTCAGAATTTTCGTATGCTAATAAGGTAAAAGAGAGCTGGAAAAGAGGGGATGGTCTTACATGTCATCTAATCAAGCTCTTTGCTTCCAGAAAGACCTGAGGAACTAACCAGTACCTCCTGTTTCTAAAGGTCTATGGGAATAAAAACTCTTTGTTCATCCAAGCCAGCACTTGTCAGCCCTCATCGGCAAGGAGTTCCTAGGTCTCACTTCCTATCCCTGCCTGGTGCTCACCTCCTCATCTCCTCTGTCTCTGTTTCCTACGAACAAGAAGAATAGCTAGTCAGTTGCCTCTAGGGTGACTGGTTTAATATCTCTGGTTTGCTGGGAATGATAGTGAGCAAGAGTTTTCCCTGAGTGAAGCGTGTTGCCTGCTAACTAATACCAGAAGAGCCTCCCTCTGATTCATGTTCTGCAAAAGTGGGTGAGGTGAGGGGAGTGGAGAGAGTCTTGAATGTAAGTGCAGCACACCCAGTTCCTTGAGGAAATGGGAGAGGTGTTTCCATCACACACCTGGGCAATGAATTTTGCTTCCTATAGCACAGCTGCCCTCTGCAAACCATTCCAAATCAACCAGTTTATTCCAAATTCCACTGCAATATCTGTTAATGTCTAGTGAGATGTTCAAAGTAAGTTAACCATCTACTAGTTATGGGGGTGCTGTTTTTTTATTTCATCGAGAAACACAGACAAAACTGCTAACATATGTTTCCGTTGCTAGACCTTAGTCTTATCACAGTTTGAAACTGTAGAAAATCAATTATGTGCTTTGAATTACTCCTCTTCTTGGCCCAAAAGCATTTCTTCATTCTTTCGGGATAGTGAACACTTTGCAACATCTACCACTAACAGCCTGGTAGGATTCTCTGCTAAATTAATGTAGTACAGATAAAGCAAACAGAAGGCTGGTAGAATGCTAAACATCTCCTCTTTCCTCTGTTGCAGCCTCCTTGCAGCTTGGGACCATTCTGCCTTGCTGCTACAACATCTGGACAGCATTCGAGGTTGTTTCTCAAGGACACAAGCTTGCACCTCCGGTGAATTTCAACTTTCAACATCTCTCTGGCTCTAATCTATATTTAATGTTTCATGACTGGTAGTCAAAGAAGCTTCAGCTAAATATCAGGTTGGAATGAAAATGATCCTTGGGAGAACATTCGCTTCCAGCGTGCGCCAGCAAAGTGTCTGTGACAGAGGCTTTCCCCAGAGATTTGTTGCCCATTCTCTTGCAGTAATAATAATTATGCCTTATGATTGCTGTGCCCACATAATCAAAGATCGCTTCATCAAATGTGATCCCCAGGGGAAGCTGCCTCTACTCCTAACTGGATGTCAGTCACAGAGAGCAGCACCCTTAGGGATCCCCAGTCTTTTGCTTGCCCTTTTCAGTACTGTGTTGTTAGCATTGTGTTTCTTCATATTCTTCTCAATGCAAATGATGTGTAAATCATGCCCTCCAGAAGGCACATGTGGTGAGGGGGAGAGGGTGGGGGGAGAGGTGGGGGCTGGTGTATTCTTCTCCTCCAGCCCCCTCCTTAACCTACTACAGGGATTTCTCACATGGAGCATAATTACATCTGTGCCATATGGGCTCATTTATATTCTATAACAGGTTAAGCTAATACGACTCAGAAATATGCTAAAAATACCTCAAAGTATTCTAGAGCTGTCAAAATACTTGTCATTTCTTGCTCACCCATTTGATTGCTAGTGTTTTTATTTTTGTTGGGAGATTTGAAGAGCTAAGAAAGCATGCTGGTGTGCTGGTGTCCAGTCTATAAATACAGTTTAATTTCCTGTACTATTATAATCCTTGGGTTTGCAAAAAAAAAATCTTTCTTTATAATCCTGGAATGGCCCCAAGACATGGGCACTGAAGGACCTATACTTGTAGATTTTAATTTCCCAAGAGGTAGAAAATACAGATTTCAGATGTGTGGTTTTGTCAGCTTTAGAATATTTCTTGTCTTTGTTTGATGTAATTATTCATTGTGATAGAGAAACACCTGCAGCGGGCTGACATACCATAGAAACATGCTGCTTGAGTTAGTTACAAGAGTTTGTTTGGATGTCAGACAAATCTTGTCAAGATTTTACATGTGGCATGATAATGAGAAGTACAATCTGTAATGAGTAATGAGTTCGACAATGATTTACAAGGGCATGTTGGGTTATTTTTATGCAGTGGTTAAAGTCCATCAACATACTAATTTCTACCATCAGTTTGGAAAATTGGTAGGTCATGCTTGTAAAGGCTCTTAACCTAATGGCCTGTTTATGTAATTAATTTTTTCATTATTATTACCTTAACATATTATGGAATTTTAAAAATTAGTCTTGGGCACAGAATAGCAAGCACAGATATTTTACTTTTCCATGCTTGACAAGCAACATTTCCAAGGTTTATAAGGTGCTAATCACATCAGCCATCAGTGAAACACACCATTCAACTGAAAACTAAACTCACACAAAGCCATACTTTTCTTATTTGCTAATAACTGTTCTATGTGATCTGGTTGATAGAGTGGTTAAGACTACCTGGGCTCCAATCTCAATTCTGCCATTTGCTAGCTTATTATCTCGGCAAATGCCATAATTTTTCTAGTGCTCAGTTCCCCCAACTGTAAAATGAGCCTAATAACCATAGCTATCCCCAAGGGATTGTGGAAAGTATAAAACAAGATAATATAGTAAATTATTAGGCACAATGTCTAACACTTAATAATAACTTCGTAAGTATTAGTTATTATCACTGGTATTGATTTTGGTTTTAACGTAAACGGCTTTTAATATAATTATATGACTCTTTTAATTAAAAAATACATTTTACCAAAATCATGTTAGTTGCACAAACTTCCATTTATCTTAGATCATGCAGGCCAGAGGTTCTTGACATTTTTGAATCACATAACCAAGTTCTTACTTCATTTAGAATTAGTAGGTATTTCGTGGCTGGCTTAGGAAGAAATGGAAAAATTCAGTGTTAATGTACCAAAGACAAGTTTTTCTATTTAAAGTATTATTGTGAAATATTTGTACCTTAAGATTATTCAGGACACAATGTATTTGAACTTCTGCAATTGAAATGTTACATTTAAATAAGAAGGAATTCTAGTTTATAGTAAGCAAATGATTGAGCCAGTAACTATAGCCAAGTTTTGAAAACTTGCTTCTTTAAATCCTTAGTAAAGAGCGATTTGAATACTGTGAAGGTAGATATGTGTGTAACACTCTACTGTAGATACATGTACACAAGAGAATCTAATTTTGAAGTCTTCATTTAAGTGTTTCTATTCAGCCTCTTGACCTTGGGGAGAGTCATGTGCCTTCCTAGTTACAAGACTGGGCTCTAGATCAGGGGTCCCCAAACACCAGGGCCACACAACAGCAGGGGAGTCGGGGTGGGGGGTAAGGGAGAGAAGGCTCATCTGTTCTTACAGCCACTCCCCATTGCTCACATTACTGTTTGAGCTCCACCTCTTATCAGATCAGCAGTGGCATTAGATTAGATTCTCATAGGAGTGTGAACCCTGTTGTAAATTGTGCATATGAGGGATCTAGGCTGCATGCCCCTTATGAGAATCTAATGCCTGATGATCTGTCACCGTCTTCCATCACTCCCATATGGAACTGTCTAATTGCAGGAAAACAAGCTCAGGGCTCCCACTAATTCTACATTATGGAGAGTTGTATAATTATTTCATTATATATTACAATGTAATAATAGTAGGCACAAAGTGCACAATAAATGGAATGTGCTTGAATTATCCCAAAACCATCTTCCCACTCCACCCCTGCCCTCCTCCCCTGCTCTCCAGTCCATGGAAAAATTGTCTTCCATGATACCAGTCCCTGGTGTCAAAAATGTTAACCACTGCTCTAGATGACCTCTCAGGCCTTTCCCTCATCTTCAGGCTAGTTATACTACCATAAAAGTGGAATAAAGTTCCTTATAATAAGAAGGGCTGTAAGTTGCCTAGTCACTGCACACTTTATATGTTTGAATTGAAGGTCTAATGTAAATCTGATGTAAATATAGGGGTCTTCTTTTTCACTCATCTTGGCTTTGTGGTTAGGGATGGGGCGATGGCAAAGTGAGATACAGGCAGCCTTTTACAAATGAGCATCCCCACCCCGTGTTCTGGCCAGGCTGTAGGCAGTAGGTTTTCAGACAAGGGTGGCAAGGATTTGAAGTTAGTAGCCAGGGAAATAGCAGTGTGATTTCAGATTCTCATGACTTAGGAAATTTCATGCTTAAAAGTGATATTTTTTCAGGTTTTAGACAATGTTTTCTTTCCTCTCAAAATTACTCCAGACTTTTCTGCAGAGATTAGAACATGAACTTTCAATGGTTAAAATTCAACCACATTTTCTTTTCAGTTTTCTTGTGTCAATTGTATTGCAAATTGGTTTAAATTAAGAATAAAAAAATTTCCAAAATGATAAATGGGATTTTTCCTCAGACCGAGTCAGCATGAGATTAATGCTTTCACAATTTTGTACAATTTCAAATCAAATGTCATACGATTCAATCCTAAATCTTTTCTAATATTGTCTTCCCTAAACTATTTCTTTATTTTCAACATGAGACTACAGAGGGTGTTAGAGATAAGGACATGTAGAAATCTACTTGATTGAGAGTCAAGAGGGGGGTCTTTTTCTCTGTGGAGTTTCTCTTAATAGGTCGGGGATAAAAACCTTTAGGAAAAGCTGAAACTAAAAGTGAAACATAAGACGACCACTAGGTTCACAAATACAAACATGTATTTTGTTCCCGGAGTGGAGAGAAGGGTGCGTTTGTGTGTGTTTACTTTTACTTTGAACCAGACTTAATTACAAATTTAAAATTAACTGACATTCTCTTTAAATATGCTTACTTCGGTGTACCTTACCAAAGGACAAAGACCCCACGGTTGAAGCCTATTTGCTCAACTTATCCCTGAATGGGAGAAGCATCTACTAAAGCAATCTAAGTTATAACCATTCTAGTTTTCCATGCCAGATTTGGATGCTTAAGCTTTAGAAACATAGCTACTGTTTTCCCATATTTTCTGTAAAGGACATGTGTCCTCTCTAGAAGGAAAGCTTACTTCAAATTTGAACATCTCCATTTGGAGAACTTTTGGACAGAAACACAACTTTCTAGAGTTTCAATTGACTGAAAAGAAAACTCTTATATGGAAAAAATACTGTCTGAAGATGAAAGAAAATTCAGAAATTGGCTGTAAAACTGTGTCACATCTCACATTACCTAAGTGAACTAACACACAGAAGACAGTGGGAAATCTGGGAGCTGTGACTAAATTATTTATTTTTAAAAATGCTCTTACAAAATTTAATGCACCAGAGATAATATGTTTACTCTCTTTTGTTGTTTTTTGTTAATGATTTTTTCCCCATTTTTTTTGTAGGAAATTTAGAAAATAATAAAGATACATAGAAAACAATAAATTTCACCCAGAGATAAACACCACTGACATTTTATTTCCTCAAGTCTTTTCTCCATGCACAAAGATATATTTAAGAAAATGGAATTGTACTACATATAAAATTAAATATCTTGGATTCCCTACTCCCTTAGCATTTTTTTATCATTTCTTCATGTCTTTAAATATTTTTTCCAAAATTCTATTTTTAATGACTGTATAATATTTCATTGCACAGTTGTACCACAACTTTGTTTTCCTTAATTTACCTTTTGGAGTTTTAACTTCTTGGTGATCTCAATATGCATGAATCATCTTTCTAGTGTCTTGTGATCTTAGATCCCCGACCTCTTTTTCCCTCATTGTGTGTCCTCCCCTCTGCAGTCCCCACTCCCATGGGCAGGCCTTGCTAGACCATGCTATTTCGTTCTCTCAATGTCATGTATTACATGTGATCAACATTGCCTGACTTTCTCTTTAATACTCTAACCTGACTGGGACCTCCAATTCTTCTACCACCCTTTCACTGTCCATCGCCACTTCACGTCCTTACTCCCCTCCATACCCAGCTGAATTCCATCCTCAATAATCACTCTCAATTGTACACACCTTCAAGGAAAAAAAAATTCCTTGTTGCTTTTCAACTTTTTTTTTACGCTTGTTTGAAAAAAAACACAATGTTTTTTAAATTAAACTCCCTGCATTCTCTGTATCTGCACCTGGGTAACTTACTGGAGCTGCAGAAGAAAAGAACACAACCATGCTGATTGATCTCACTTTAAATTCATAAGCATAAACTCAAGTGAACCCTTCCTGATTCCATTAATCACCCTATGCCTCTTTAGTCCATTTGTTCACCCGTTTACTGACTATTTGATACTCTCTTTTTTCTCCTCAAATGTCTGACATTTCCTCCTCCCATCTATATTGTCTTAGCTGATGATATTGCATTCTACTTCACTGAGAAAACTGAAGCAATTAGAAGAGAACTTCCCCAACCCTTACAATCACGTGTCCACACTCATTCCATCTGCCTCTCATCTGCTTACATTCCCACCTGCTATCATAGATAAGGTCTCCATTTTGCTAACTAAAGCCAGTCCCTCCAGCCATGACTAGTTCCCATCAGGGACACTGCCTTAGCAATTATCTTTTCTGACTCCTATATTATCACAATGTTTCTTCTCTACTGGATCATTCCCAGTAGCTTACAGACATGCTGTTATTCTTCCATCTTTCCCTACAAGCTATCACCTCATTTCTTTGGATTGCTTGCCTCAAAACTTGTTGAAAGGGATGTCTCTAGTTGCCATTTCTGATTCCTCTCCTTTTATTATCTTCTGAATCCTACCCAGTCAGGCTTTTGCTTCCCTCTACTCCTTCACTGAAACTGCTCTTGTCAAGATCACTAGTGACTTCCATGTTGCTAACTGCAATGGCCAATTCTCACTTATTTTACTTGACCCGTCTTCATTTGGCTCTGGGACAACACACTGTCTTGAATTCCCTCCTATCTTCCTAGTTGCTTCTTCTTTGTCTCATTTGCTGACTTCTCCTTTTCTACCTGCCCTCTGAATGTTGATCTCCAGTGCTCAGTTCTTGATTCTCTTTTCTTCTCTATCTTAACTTCCTTTTTTTGGCGATTTCATCTAATCTCATGGCTTTAAATAACACTTAAATGCCTAAGACTCCTAAATTTACCTCTTCATCCCACACCTCTCTCCTGACTCCAGGCTCACATACAGTTATCTACTGACATCTTCATTTGGTTGTCTCAATTGAATATGTCAAAAACAGAACTCCCGATATGGCCCCCTCACTTGTACTTCTGGCGGCCACTCCCATCTCAACTGATGGAAACACCATCTTCCCAGGGCTCAGGTCACAACCTTGAGATCATTCTTGACTCATAGTTTTCTCATGCTCCATATCCAATTCATCAGAAAATCTCTTGCTCTACCTTCATCCTACATCCACAACATGACTATTTCTCAGTGCTACCTCTGCTGCCACCTTGGTCTACACCACCATCATCAGCTTCCTAACCTTTCTGTTTCTATCTTTGTTCTACCCACCATCTAGTCTCAGCACAGAAGCCAGAGTGACCCTTTTAAACCTAAATATGGACCCAGTGGGGTGGCTTGCTGGCTTGCGCCTGTAATCTCAATACTTTTGGAGGCTGAGGCAGGAGGATGGATTGCTTGAAGCCAGGAGTTTGAGATCAGCCAGGGTAACATAGGGAGACCCTGTCTCTACAAACAAAATTAAAAATTAGCCAGACATGGTAGTGTACACCTGTAGTCCCAGCAACTTAGGTGGCTGCGGTAGGAGGATCACTTGTGCCCAGGAATTCCAGACTGCAGTGAGCTAGAATTATGTCACTATACTCCAGCCTGGGCAACAGAGTGAGACCCTGTCTCAAACAAACAAACAAAAAACCAAAAATACCCTACTTCTCTGCTCAGAATTTTGTAACGGCTCCCAGTTTACTCAGAGTAAAAGCCAAAGTCCTTACAATGGTCTACTAGGCCCTAAGTGTTCAGATCCCAGTTACCTGTCTGATCCTTTTTCTCTTTGCCCAATTTGCCCTGCTCTAGCCACATTGGCCTCCTTGTTGTTCCTCAAACATGCCAGACAAACTCCCCTCTCAGGCCCTTTGCACTGGCTGTTACTTTAGCCTGAAAAGCTCTTCAGCCTTTATGCTAATACCACCTTCTCAATAAGCCTGCTCTGTCACTCTATGCTATATTGTGCCCCAACACCTCCTGCTCTCCTATTACAGTACCTTCTTTCTTCTTTTCCTCCCCATATTATATGGAAACACTTCTTGTATTGTATAGGAAGCTTCTAACAAGCTACATAATTTATTTATTTGTTATGCTTGTGTCTATTATCAGCATTCCTATCTCAAACTTAAGCTTTCACAGTGTCAGGGTCTTCATTTTTTGTTCACTGAGATATTCTAAACACTGAGAACAATGTCTGACACATAGTAAGTATTCAACAAATATTTGTTCAAAAACCTTTAATAAATAATAAGCCTATTTATATAGAAAAGGCAAACATTTAAAGGCATGTTAACCTTCTTACTTCAGTCTATATTTGTTTTGAAAAACCTGCCTTCTGAAGTGAACCATAATTCCTAACTTTGGCTTGAATCACCTCACATGAAGCTTCATATTTCTATTCTTTAGAGAAAATAACTTTCAAAAATGTTTTGAGGATGAATAAAATGAGATAGAATAACCAAGCACACCAAATAGCTAAGTGAAAAATTAGGACAACCATCTGGATATTTCAGTTACAAGAATTTCAGTGGTGAACTCCTGTTGAGCAGTGGAATATATAACTCCCAGCAGAAATACTTTAATTTGTGGATTGGAGGATAAAGAGTGGTGGGTTGGAATGGGTATACTGGGGTGGGGGTGGGGATTAGGAGTGAAAAGGAAGTGGAAAGTAAAATGGTAGGAAGATGGCTGTTCTAGAAAAGGCATCAAATACCTAACTCGCATAAATGACCATGCCTATATGTTACAGGTTGGAAATACCTACGTTTTTTAAACAGATAAATTGCACACATTTACTGTACAGCATAGAAAGGATGACATTTATCTTTTCCCTGGGGACTGAAATGTATTTCTATCACTTGGCTGGTTTGTTTTTAACTCATACTGAAAACCGAACTGTAAAAAGTTTGCTTAAACTTCTCCCCCACCCCATGTTATAGAGCCTTAGCTCATGCTATTACTCCAAATACACTAATCTGTTGGGAAAAATCAGGGTGATTTTAAAGAGATCATTTTCAAGTATGAAAGCATTTGAATCCAGTCGGGAAGACAGGAGGGGCAACAGCTAAACAAATACCTGCATTAGTCAAGGAGCACTCAGAAACAGGGCTCGACCTGCCTGGGAGAGGATTTTGCTAAGGAAAGCCTGTTCTCACAGAAGGAAGCAAAACGGCCTCATAGGAAACCAGTCGTGTGTGTACACTGTCTGCAGCCATTTTCAGTCACTTTGGTTTGAATCACCTCATATGAAGCTTCATGTTTCTATTCTTTAGAGAAAATAACTTGATTTAGAGAAAAAAACCTGATCAGTTTTAATCAGCGTTTCCTATTTGTATGTTTTTCCAGTTTACTTCTAGTGTTGATAAAAATTATTATTTAATGGCGAGGATAGGGTAGGATGGGGCAGGCATAGGGGATGGGGGAACTCTTGCAAAGTAGTCACTCTCCTTCCTTAATATTGCCATGTTTTACTTATTTAGGAGAAATAAAAAGAAAGTAAAAGAAGACATTATAAGGCCCCAACAATGATATTCAAGTCTCAGAAGGGCAGCAGGTAGCCAGGGGAGCAGAGTGCTGGTTTCTCAGGAGAACAGAGAAAACTGGCCAGTAGCAGAAGAGAGACAGGAATGCTAGGATGGGTGGATGTTGGAGACGCTGACATTTACAACAGAACAGTGATACAATGCTTTACTGAGAAGGGAACACTTGAGCCAAGACCTAAAGGGAGTGGGGCTATAAGTGATGGGTAGCAAAGACTCTGGAATGGGGACTTACATGATGGGTTTGAATAATTTCAAGGATGCTATGTGGTTGGAGTTGAGTGACCCTGCTTTATTTCTCCCTGTAACATTCAGCACCGTCTGACGTGTGATATATTTTCTTATTCTTTTGTTCTTTTTCTATATCCCCAGCACTTAGAATGGTGCCTAGCACATAGTAGCTGCTGTAAGGGTGCAGTGCTTTGCAAACAAGATCTTCTTCAAAATGAAGACTCCTGTGAGTGCTGCCAAAAGATAGTTCTCACCTATCAGCCCTCTTGCCTATGGCCAAAATTACACAAGACCTGATCAAGCAAAGGTATTGTGAAGATTGACTGAGCAGAGATATAAAAGCCTGGATACCATGCCCCAACTTGGGACAACTCTGAAGGGCCATAAGTTCCAACACTTCCCATGGAGTCGCCTGAACCCTTTATTGAGACCACATCAAAGCTCAACTTTTCCCTTTGCCCAGTTTTGCTTCCTTTCACTCCTTTTCACAGGTATTGATTTCAAGAGCCCTCCCTGTTTAATGTGCTCTGTCTCATAGCCTGCTGCTCAGAGAACCCTCAAATCTCTTCTTTCTCTGGTCCACTGAGAATAACTGCAAACCCCAAATCCTTCCCTCAGTTTCAAACACATTTCAATCAATATCTTTATGGGGTCTGAGAGGTTGAATTATTTTATCTGACTAACATTTCCTGTGTCTACATTCTTTGCCTTGTAGTTTTGCATTTTCTGCTACTAAAGATGGAATGTCCTTCCCAGTCTCTTAATTTTGGGCTGGACTATGTGTTTTGCTTTGGCTAATAGAATGTTAGCAGATGTGATGCAAAAAGCAGTTTGACAATTGCTTGTGTGGTTGGGCTTGCCATTTGGTGTGCCTCTGCCATCACCGTGAGAAGAATGTGCCCTGAATAGCTCAATGGGACCAAAAAGGATGAAAGACATGTGAGAAAGACCCAGACCTGCAGACCTGCAATGTGAAGCAAAACCTGCCCAGCTGACTCAAACATCTGGAGAAATAAAATAATTTTTTTCAGTCACTGAATGTTGAAGTTGTTTGTAATACACCATTGTGGCGAAGGCTAATTGCTGCAAGATGTAATTCTTACCACAGTAAAGTCAAATGTTTACATCTTTATGCAAAGTCGTTTAGCTACTTGCCCCAATTGTCTCCATTCCACAGTAGCATTTTAGCTTTAACTTTGCATAATGAAAATGCATGTTAGAATTATTTCTCATAATAAAAAGAGAAGTCTTCTTATAAAGGTGAATTTTTTCTCTGTCTATGGAGATAGAAAACCTATAACTACTTCTAAAGGGCAACTTTCTTATTTCTGAAAAAATATGTGAAAGCCTAGCTATGCATTGTGCTTCAGATGAAAATCCAGATTTACCAAGACAAATTAGTGAGTGATTGGTTTTCTTTCTGATTTTCTGATGCAGCATTTATCCATAAATATGCCCTTTATTTATAAAAATATTTTTTGGAATAATGATTCTCTTAGTATGTCTGTCTCCTGCCACTGGATTCTATATCCCCTAAGAATGGACAGGGAGAGCATCCTGTTCATCTTATGTCTCCAGTAGCCATTCCAGGGCCTGGCTCATTGTAATTGGTCAGCAGTTGCTTGTTGACTTTCTTTATAATTAAATGCAGATCCTGTAGTAATTCACAAGAGTAGGACAATGATGAGGACTGGGATGACCTTAGAGGAGGTTCAGAGAATAAGTGTTGTTGGTAGTGACCCAGAAAGATTGGATAGAATTTGAGTTGACAGAGAAGAAAGGGAAAGTAATTTAAGCAGGGAGTAAAATGAGCAAAATGCAATGACTGGAAAGCACAAAGCTCATTTCAAATGTGATTTACTCTACAAATATTTTTACATATACAGTCATCCCTCAGTATCCATGGAGGATTGGTTACAGGACCCCCTGCAGATACCCAAATCTATGGATGCTCAAACCTCTGAAATAAAGTGGGTAGTATTTACATACAATCTATGCACACCCTCCTGTACACCTTTAATCATTTCTATGTTATTTATAATACCTAATACCTTGTAAATGCAATGTAAATCGTTGTTATGCTGTATTTCTTAGAAATAAGGACGAGAAAAAATCTATACATATTCAGGTAAGACACAACCATTTATTTTCCTTCTCAAGTATATTCAATCTATGGTCGATTGAATCCACAGATGCAGAACCCATGGATAAGGAGGGCTGACTGTAATATCAAAGAAATGTCTGTTATAAAAAATGAAGATAATCTATGCTGAACAAACCAATACCGATAATATTTTTCCAAGACATTGATGAAAGTACAAGCACAATGGAGCTTTGGACAAACAAAACATACAAACAAAAAAGCCCAAATATTTTATTTTCATTAATATGTTGAAAACTGGTAAGCAGACATATTCCAACTCCAATTCCATTTCTACCTTAATCCCATTGCCCCCAATTTCCCTAAACATTTCTCTGAAATTTATTTTGATCTGCATTGCATTCTGTATGCCATTATTCCTCATTTCTCAGACTTTACTTGAAGCACATTTGAATCAAATGAGCTCAACATATTTCCATTTACCATTTGTCTTCAGGCCCTAATACATTGATTTGTGTGTAGCAAGTACTCAAAATAGTTGCTGTTATTATTATTTTTATTTATAGTTGTATTATTAGCAATAGTTACATTAGTAATAGCTAATCAGACTGACTCATTATCTCAATTGCTCTTTAAAGTTGGTACCAAATTTAAGTGTACTTTTCAGTTGAGGAAGCTGAGGCTTAGAGAGATTAAATGATTAAGAGATTAAGTACCAAGTCACACTAGTAGCAGCACCATGACTCAAGTTCAGATCTGCCTAACAACAATGCCAGGCTCTTTTTAACTAAACTGACACACATGTTTAAAAATATATTCTGATAAAGGGGTGATTAAAAAATAAAAAATAGGAAGATCATATGGAAATGACTATATTTCAGCCATACTTCCTATTCCAGTCCATGGTCAAATAAATCATTGCAATGCAAAGTGATACATTACACATTACATAAATGTGTGTGTGTGTGAATGTGTATATAAAGGATAGTTTACCTTTCTCACTTCTTGATGATAAAACTTAAAGAATAATTGTTTCTGTGACACACAAACTGTGCACATATTTTTTTTCAGTTTGCACACCCTGTAATGCTCATTTACCTCTCTTCAGCTTGGGAGTTTCAATGTGCTCATAGCCAGCAAGAGTGAGCTTACTGCTGCTGCCTTAAAGTCAGTGCTTAAACAATCTCATAAAAAATTGAAATTTCCACCTGTATTCAAGCTTGTCAGGAAATCTCCCCATAGCCCTCTGTATCTGAAAATACATTATAACTTCTTTAAAGCACTGTGGGAAAGAGTTTTACATTTTTTCAGTTGCACATAAAATCACCTTATGAGCTGCCAGAATGAAACTGGTAAAACTCAGTGAATGGGGGTGCCTGCTTCAAAATTTCCTTTGTGAAATGGAGCTGCCATATTCCTTGCTTAAATAGTTAGCCTGGTTGTTTTACCTCTTCATTTAACTGCTAAATAGAAATTAGGAATTCTTCAAGACATGCTCATTAATTAAACTGAGATATAACCACTGCTTACTAGTAGAACTGACACAATGAATATATCCCAAATATTGCTCTCACATGGGAAGGGTTCAGAGTTGATATGTAATGGTATTGGAGCAGTTTTTATATAGTATTAAAATTAACTTGGTATTAATCCAAATTAGAATATTTTAAACTAAGATGTTAATTCTAATCTTCAGGGCAACCACTAAGAAAATTTAACTCTAAAAAATGATGTAAAATAAACAACAAGGGGATTAAAATGATACACTAGAAAATATCTATTCAGCACAAGGAAAGGCAGTAATGGAGGCATCAAGGAATAAAAAAGACATGACATATAGAAAAACAAATAAAATACGACAGCTGTAAATCCTACTTTATCAGTAGTAGTATTAAATATAAATGGATTAAACACTCCAATTAAAAGCCAGAGGACTGGCAGGATAGACATTTAAAAATGATTCAACTACTTACTATCTACAAAAGACACATTTTATACTCAAGGATACAAATAGGTTGAAATTAAAAGGATGGGAAAAATGTCATGCAAGTAATAACTAAGAGAGCTGGATTTGCCATACTAATATCAGAAAAAAATAGACTTTAAGCCAAAAATTGTTACTATAGACAGATCATTTGATAATGATAAAAGGATCAGTCTATCAAGATGACATAGAAATTATACACATATATGCACCTGACAATAGAACCCCAACATGTGAAACAAAAACTGACAGAATTAAAGAGAGAAATAGGCAATTTGACAGTATTCAATATTCTACTTTCAATAAAAGAATAGGCAAAAGATAGACATGGAAATAGAAAACTTGACCAATACTATAAGCCAACTAGACCTAACAGACATTTGTTGAATAATCAACAGCAACAAAATATACATTCTTCTCAAATTTATATGGAACTGTCTCCAGGATAGACCAGTATGTTAGCCATAAAACAAGTCCTGAGGCTTTTAAGAAGACTGAAATCATGTAGAGCATATTCTCTGACCACAAGAAAATTAATTTAAAATAACAGAAAGAAATTTGGAAATTCACAAATATGGGGAAATTTTTAAAAGTATACTACTGAATAACCAATGCATCAAACACAAAATCACAAAGGAAGTTAGAAAGTCATTCTCAGCAAATTAACACAAGAACTGGAAACCAAACACCACATGTTCTCACTCATAAGAGGGAGTTGAACAATGAGAACATTTGGACACAGGGAGGGGAACATCACATACTGGGGCCTGTCAGGGGGTGGGGGGCCTAGAGGAGGGAAAGCATTAGGAGAAATACCTAATGTAGATGACAGGTTGATGGGTGCAGCAAACCACCATGACCATGTGTATAACTATGTAACAAACCTGCATGTTCTGCACATATATCCCAGAACTTAAAATATGATTAAAAAAAGGAGAAGAAAATTCAAAAAAAAGAAAGTACTTTCAGAAAGTGCACATTTTATAAAAACAATTATGGGATACAACAAAGTCACTACTTAAAATTTATAGCTCTAAAACCTATATTTAAAGAGAAAAAAGATCTCAAATCAATAACTTACCTTCCACCCTAAGAAACTAGAAAAAGAAGAGTAAACTAAACCCAAAACAAAAAGGAAGAGTTAAAAATAGATAATTCTCCAAAGGTTAGGAAAATTAATAATTTTTCTATAAACACAGTGAAAATTTTCATTTGAAAAGCTTATTATAATTTATAAGTACAGAGACCAATTTGAATTTGATTTTATGATTAAAAAAGTAATACTAGTTCACTGTGTGAAGATTTGAAATTGCCAAAAAGCATTTTAAATATCACAAGCTGGAGTTATCCATCTTTAACATTTTGGTACATTCCCTTCCAATCTTTATTCTAGGCCCATGTACATAAAACCTATACCAGAGAACAGGAAATATATACATATTTCTATATATTTTGTCACTCAATATTTGATTATAAATTTTCCTGTGTTATTAACACTTCTTTGAAATATTATCAATGACTGTATAATAATGCTGCCTGCAAATAAAGCTTAATTTATTGAACGATTTCCCTGATTTTGGACATTTAGAGTGTTTCTGTGTTTTTTCTTTTTTTTCCCGAGACGGAGTCTGCTCTGTCGCCCAGGCTGGAGTGCCGTGGTGCGATCTCGGCTCACTGCAAGCTCTGCCTCCCGGGTTCACGTCATTCTCCTGCTTCAGCCTCCCGAATAGCTGGGACTACAGGTGCCCACCACCACGCCAGGCTAATTTTTTGTATTTTTAGTAGAGAGGGGGTTTCGCCGTGTTAGCCAGGATGGTCTCCATCTCCTGACCTCGTCATCCACCCGCCTCGGCCTCCCAAAGTGCTGGGATTACAGGCATGAGCCACCCTTCCCGGCCTCTGTGTTTTTTCTTAGAATAAAAGTTCTAGATGTGGGATTACTAGGTCAATGACTAAACTGCTTTAAAAAACTTTCTCCTGTTGTGATTTGCTTTTCAGAAAGGTTGTACCAATTTGCATTAACACCAGCAGTGTATTAGAATACCTGTAGAGATCCAAATTGAGTCATACAATATGGCAAGTACTAATATATTACAGAATCAAAAATTAAAATATTTTAATGTCAAGACCATTCCAGAAAATTTAGGATGTGATTTTAAAAATCAATAAAGAAATTACTATTTTCCTTTTAATACATCACCAAAATATTACTAGAGTGAGTTTAAATTTTTTTGCTGCATCTATTCATAAAATCTGGAGTTGAAATGAAATTTAGAATCCCTGTGTCTAACTTCTTATTTTATAGACTATTTAACTAAAGCCCAGAAGGATAAAGTGAGTAGCCCAAGTCACACAGCTGTGCCCATGACTTACAGTCTGGTACACTTTATTTTTTAAACAACTTAATATTTAAAAATACAAGTAACATGTGAATATACCTCTGTAAAAATTCAAATATTACAGATATATAAATATAAACATATAAATGTACCAATAATATATAATGTGTATAATATACAAATAATATATAAATATATTTAATATATAAACATAATATGTAGAAAATGTTATGTTATATATATTACGTATAAATATACAGATGACCTAGTATATATTTATAATATATTATATATAAAAATATAAATTGTATTATGTATAGATAACTGTATTCATGTATATATATTCACACATACACACGTTCCCTCCATCCCTCATCCTCAATTCCATTCTAATTCTCAGAGCCCTCCAATGGTGGAGATCTTTCCAGACATTTTCTAAATTCTTAATCTATAAATTTAAATTTGTATTACAGTTTATCTTCAACTTATTTTTTTCTTTTCTTTTTTTCACTTAACAATATGTCGTGCACTGAGGTCTTTAAGAGGCTGGAGGGTGGGAGGAGGGAGAGAATCAGGAAAAATAACTGATGGCTACTAGGCTTAATACCTGGGTGATAGAATCATCTGTACAACAAACCCCCATGACACAAGTTTACCTATGTACTTGTACTCCTGCACTTGTATCCACGAACTTAAAAGTTAAAATAAAACTTAAATATTTTTTTAAAAATGCGTTGTGGAGGTCTTTGCATATGTGCTCATAGAGATCTACCTGTATTTTTAACTGCTACCTTGTAACATAATATGGTCATATCATAACTTTTTTAACCATTCTTTTTCGAAGAATATTTGATTTGTTTTAATCTCTTGCTTTCACAAGTCATGCTGCAATGAACATTTTGAATGTACATTTTTATGCACATGTGCAAGTGTTTCTGTGGGATAGATACTCAGGTGTCAAATTGCTGGGTCAGTGATAATGCGTATACTGCCAAACTGTCCTACAAACAGGCCATCCTCTCACCGTTAGTGTGACAGTCAGAATAAAGCCTCCTCCCAGACTATCCATGTCCTAATCTTGAGAGCCTGTGAATATGTTACCTTACACAGCCACAGAGAATTTGCAGATGTGATTAAAGTTAAGGACCTTCAGATGGGGGAATTATCCTGGAGTATCTAGTTGGGCCCAATCTAATCACATGACTCATTAAAAGCAAAGAATCTGTCCCAGCTGTGGTCAGAAAGGGAGCGGTGACTACGGGAGAATGATCAGAGGGTTGCAACATTGCTGGCTTTAAAGATGCATGATGGAGGCCAGGAATGCTGGTGTCCTCTAGAAGGCAAAAAACTGGGAAAGGCAAGTAAATGGAAAAGGCAAGGAAGTGGAAAAGGCAAGGAAATAGATTCCCTCTAGAGCCTCCAGAAAGGTATACAGACTCTGTGGGACTTCTGATCTACTAAACTATAGGATAGTAAATTTGTGTTGTTTTAAGCCACTAAATCTGTGTCAATTTGGTACTGCAGTAATAGAAAATGAATAAAATTGATGTTAAAGAATACTCATTTAAAAATCTTAGCATTAGATGTTATCAGTCTGTTTAACTTTTTCAAATCTCATAGTCAAAATTCGTGAGCCACTGTTGCTTTCATTTGAATTTCCCAGATTACTGATGACGCTCAGCTTTTTTTCATAAGTTTTTGACCTTTCGAATTTCTTTTGTAACTTGGCAGAGAAGAATCTGGGCTTATTCTTCGGTTGGATTGTTTGACATTTCTGATTAACTTGTAGTCTCTTTTAAATGTTTGCATTCTTACAGTAGAATTTTGTAGCCTTTGCTTGTTAGATGTGTGCCAAATATTTTTCCCCAGTTTGTCACTTGTTTTATTTTCTCCACACTCATTCTACTTTACCAAGTTGCTTGGTCTGCCTCTTTATTTCCTAGCTCATCCCTTAGTGTGGTTTGTGGGTAAGCACTGACTGCATGTCACATGCACAAGAATGTTGTTGAAATGGGAACAATCTGTGTTGGTGGACTCTGCCAAGGTTGAATAGATCAAAATGCCACCTAACTCTAGGGAGGAGAGGTGGAGAGTTTTTTAGTTTTTGGTTTTTAAATATAGGAATGGTACGACATGGTAAGTAAGGTTGCTTTCTTTAAAGAAAATAATCCACAGATCCTGTAAAATCAATGAACTGAAGTTGACAGATTGATTCAGAATGATGAGTTTTTTTCCTCAGAGTTAACATAACCTGCTGTACTGAACAAAGTGGTGTTTTGTCAAGCACTTGGCCAGCATGTGTGTTAGGGCTAGCTCCATTCGGTTCTTACCCTATTCTGTTCTCACTAAACGAAAATTTTTTTCAAAAATCTCTAGGTTCTTAGGAGAGTTGGACACATTTAAAACACAATATGTGATTAAGAAGATTAAAGATTAATACTTATTGATGGATTACTGTGTGCCAAACTTCCAACCGAATCCTGACAAATCCATAAGGTGAGTATTTGTTGTCCCATTATAAAAATGAGAAAACAGGCTCAGAGAGTGAGCAGCTTACCCAAGATACCATTAAATGATAGAACCTGAATTTGAACCTCAGAAACCAATGCTCTTAAGCACTATAACGTCTGAAAACTAATTTTAGCCATCCTACAATAAAAACTCTCCAGTAAACTGAATTAGTAAAGCATTCTCAATTATACCATTTTTAGATGCTTTTCAGAATATTTATAGTAACTAGGAACTAGGCTACAAAGTGTCCAATGGAAGAGTTGTTTTTTTTTAAAAAAAAACTTGATTGAATAGATAGCAGTGCTTTACAATTAGTAATCAGTTTATCAGATAATTACCTGCTGATGGATGCTTCTGAACTAGTGCATGGTACTTAAAAAGTAGCTTTCCCCATTTCTCTGCAATCTTATTTACCCTATAATTAGCAAAATAAATCTTTTATTTAGAGATAACAGAAACTTTTTTATAGCTCCTATATGATTTATCTCAAATTCTAGATTTGTGGAATCCAAATTAAGGAGTTTAACTGTCAGGTCTTGCATTTCTGGTTTCTCTTTGACATGCCTATATGAGGAAAAGAAGGCAATCAGCTTCCAATGTGGCAGAGAGTGTACTAACTGCTTTCTGGAGAGAAAAATATATTCTGGGGACATTTATAGCCTGTTCAGCAGCTGTCAGAAGGTCCTAGGGCTACAGCAGAGCCATGAGGCTGGCCCTGCCCTGGAGTCCTCTTGCCCCTGGGGCTGGGGAATGATCCAGAACAAGCCCATGCAGAGCCATGGCAGCATTCAGCCAAGGCTGGCATTCCCCCACTTATCTCATAGAATCAGGGTCTCTGCTCACAGAAAAAGCCCAATCAGCCTCTTTAATAAAATTCCTTTCCCAGTATCTTTCCAGAAGAAATTAACCACTTTATTGTCCAGAAATACACAGGCTGCATTTTGATCAAATAATGGAAAAGGTGTGTGTGTATGTATGTGTGTGTGTGTGTGTGTGTATGAGAAGGAGAGATTTGGTAGGAGTTTGGTTTTTTGAAAAATCCCATTTCCCACAGTCCCCATGTTTTCTTATTTATTTATTTATTATTTTTGAGGCAGAGTCTGCCTCTGTTGTCCAGGTTGAGTGCAGTGGCCTGATCTCGGCTCACTGCAACCTCCGCCTCCCAGGTTCAAGCAATTTTCGTTCCTCAGCCTCAAGAGTAGCTGGGATTACAGGTGTGCGCCACCACACCAGCTAATTTTTGTATTTTTAGTAGAGATGGGGTTTCACCACGTTAGCCAGGCTCATCTCGAACTCCTGACCTCAGGCAATCCACCCACCTCAGCCTCCCAAAGTGCTGGGATTACAGGCGTGAGCCACTGTGCCTGGCCCATATTTGCCTATTTAAATTACAGTATCAATGTAGTGGACATACATTGTTTCCCAGAATCCATTCTGCCTTTGGGGAACCACAACTCCCTACTCTGTGCCCCCACTGCTTCTCAGGATCGAAGCAGGAGCTTTGCTGGCCAATGAGAATGAGCCCTGGCCCTGGCCCCACTTACTCCCTCAGGGAAGGGTTTGGGGACCAAACTGGCAGAGTTCTCCCTGAGGTTCCTGCTAGAGCTAGTAGGAAATTCTATGTCTTGCTTTTGCAGATCATTTTGTCAGGTCTGAAGTTAGCTTATGAATGGCTGAAGTTTTTTAGTTACATGAGGGAGGTGGCTGTCTGGAATGAAAAGAATGAGGGCAAAACACAGAGAGAAGAAGAGTTGGTCCAGAGACAACTCTGAAGACATCACCTGAACCCCCAGATCCAGCTGCCCCTAGGGCCATCTCCATCCATGGTTTCCCAGTGACATGAGCCAAACCATCCCTTTTGGCCTAAGCTAGATTCTGCTCAATTCTGTTGTTTTCAGTTAAGGTCTCTGAGTAAGACATTTTTCCATGTATATTCAAACACCTATACTTTCTTTCCCCTTTTACAAAATAGGGTCATCCTATACATATTGCTTTACAACTTGCTTTTCAACTTGATGTGTCACTGGCGCTTTTCCAGATAGAACATTTAGAGCAACCTTGTTTTCGTTTTGTTGTTTGTTTTAAACAGTAGAACATGCCGTATGAACACATCGTTCCTCTATTTATTTCTACTTATCAATGAGTGGACATTTTGTTGACTTCCTAGTTTTTTTATATTACAACTCAGTCTGCAATATACATCTTTAAAAATTAGGCATTTGAGCAAGTACTCTTATAAGATAAATTCATGGCAATGGCATTTCTGAGTCAACAATTTTATAAAATTTTTCATAGAAATTTTATAGAAATTGCCAAATTGCCCTCCAGGAAAGTTATGTCAATACTAGGCATATATTTTTAAAAACTTCCTTTCCTATATGCTAACCAAGGTGCGAGATATTATTACTCTTTTTTATCTTTGGTAATCTGAGAGGTAAATATATCTCTCATTGTTTTTAGATGTGATTCTTTAAATTTTACTAGACTCTTTTCTTCTGTTTAATGGTTATATATATTTCTTTATCTGGGACATGCTTGTATATATCCCTTGCCCATTTTCTCCTGGGGTGTTCATATTTTTCCCGGTGATTCATAATAGCTTGTTATGTACCAGTACACTGCCTGTCATATAGAGTGTCATTTTTTCCCAATTTGCTTCATTTTTAAAATTTTGTGTTTGTGATGTCTTTTACCAGGCTGAAATTTTAATTTTCACATAGTATATAAATATTTTCTTCTTTTGTTCATTTAAAAAATTCAGTAAGGTTATGAATCTACTTCTAACATTTACTCTCAAGTATTTTAATAGCCTCCAGTAAAGAATTTAGGTTTGTTGGCTAGAAGATTGTGTGCTAATACTTTTAGGCTACTAGATGTAATTGGTAAAAATTTTGTGAGGAAATCATTGCATGTCTCTTTTTAAGTGTTCTATTCCCATCTATGACATAATTTTGACTCTGAACAAGAGTTTGTAGCCCATTTTTCTATTAAGTAATGATTGGCAGTTGAGATGGGGGATGGTCAAGGTTTCTAGCTCATCTCTGCACCATCTTGGTGAATGATCTTGAGTGAACCAAGTAAGCTTTCTAGTTTCATCTTCTCCATTTTGAAAGGAGTGGGTTGGATGAGATAAGCTCAGAACTGTTCTAGCACCAAACTTTCAAGAGTCTATGAATTCTTTGCTGGTATTTTTTAAAATGTAAATCTTATACTAAGTGATATACCATTTTCTAATACACAGTAAATAGTACTTCATAGTTTCTTTTTAGAGTGTGTTTTTGTGGGGAAAGAATGAAGGAAGAAGATTACATTTATTAAGTGCCTACCAGGTTCCAGGTACTATACATATATTGGTTTATTTAGTCTCCACAACAAACTTTTGAGATGGAAAATGTAACTCTATTTTATAGATGTGGAAACCACAGTTCACTGAGGTTGACATTTCCGGGTTCATACAACAAGGATGGGGTAAGCTGTGATATCATCTGATCTTCATGTTTTTTTATATAGGTATTATAGATATTATCTTCTTTAGCTATTTTTGTTGATAAACTAAACTTATTACTGGTTTCTTTAATTTTTTTGAGTAGGTAAATTATTTCAATGAATATATTTGGGCACATGTGAAATTATATATAGAGAGAGTATATATAAAAATTTTATATATATACATAATTGTGTATATATACATAATTGTATAGATACATAATTGTATATATAAATGTATATATAAATGTATATATAATTATATGTATAAATGTGTATATATACATATATACATATATAATTATATATATAAGTGTATATATACAAGTTATATATATAATTGTATATATAAATGTATATATGTACAAATTATACATATAATTGTATATACACACACACTTTTTTTATGCCAACATTGTTTTTTAAAATAAATTTCTTCCATTCTTACCTTGTCAGTCCCCAAACCCAAGTATCTCCCACTGTCTGCTTTTGTTTTCTGATCATTACTAAAGTAATTCCCCAAACAGCTTCACTGATTGCCCCACAAATTCACACTAGGTCCTTGGTGCTGCTCAGGAATGCGTTTTATTATTCACCATTGACTTCCTATTGAATTTCCCAAAGCAGAATTTCCGAGACTTTAGTTTCTTTCTCTATATTTGAACCTAGCACTTGCTTCCTTAATCTCAATAGGTGGCACTAACAAAGCTGACTTGGAATCCTCTGATGGATATTCTTTCCATTTCTCTCTTGTTCAAAATGTTACTTTTTCCTTCACATTGTTTTCCACCTGAGTTTCTGAGGAAATATGTATTCTCCTTTGAGCAGTGCTCACCCTAATTAATCTTACTACATACAAAAATAAAAATAAAAAAACCTAAGACAGACACTTTCAATTGCCCACAAAATACCAATGCTGTCCTTTTCCCTCAAATTAACACAACCCTGATTTTTAGCTGAGTTCATCAATGTCTAGTTAAAAGTTCTATACCTATGTAACAAAACTGCACGTTCTGCACATGTACCCCAGAACTTAAAAAATACATGTATAAATACAAAAGTTTTTTACAAAAATACAAAAGCTTCTCTACAAGCTAGGCAGGGCTACATGATTGAGTTCTGACCAATGAAACGTAAGAAGTACAATTTGGCAATTTCTGGAATATTTCTTTTTAAAAGAGGTTGTGTATCCCCTGTCATCTACCCATCCTGCTGCCTGGAATGCTGGGATTACACACATGTAACCATGTGGCTAGTCACAGTTCTTAGAATGTGTTTTGGTTATTTATTGCCATGTGGTTCAAAGCAATGATTTCATTATTTCTTATGATTCTGTGGGTTGACTGGACTCAGCTGGGTAGTTGTTCTTCTCTGTGTGATATCATTTGGGGCTGTATTCTTCTGGGGCTAGACAGGAACATCCAAGGTGGGCCAAACACATAACTGACAGTTGGGGCTGACTTGCAGTTGGGACTGTCAACCAGAGTGCCTCAGTTTTTCTCCACATGGCTCCTCACATGGTGAGAGAGTTCCAAAGGGCAAGAAGTAATGCTGTTAATTCTTTTAAGGCCTGACCTTGGAAGCCTTATAATATCGTTTTCACTATATTCTAATGGTCAAAACAGTCCCCATAATTAAGAAGTTGGGGGAGCTTATGCATATAGTACAGAAAGGAATTGTCAGGGCCAACTTTGGAGACAAGCACCACAGATCATGATAATAAGAGTCACACCCAAGGAATGACAGGGCTTAGAACTCAAAGGATTCCATAGTTGCCATTTAGTGCCCTGAAATTTCTTATGAGAGAGCCAAATAAGTTTCTATTTTAGCAACTTCTATTTTTGGTCGCCTCTCACATAAAGGTGAACCCAATCCTACTGAATACATCAACTAAACAGCAACTTACCCGACTACACTCCTTGACTTTGCAACCCCATCCAGTTGCTACCGACTTTACTTTTTCTCTCTCGCCATTTATCCCCTTATTTCAGGGTTATTTTTCATGAGAATTCCTCAAGCAAAGGTAATCACTGAAAAGAGAGAGAGGGAGGGAGAACAGAGAGAACAGGGAAGGTGGGCTATCTGGAGAGATGGCACGGGGTCACTGTAAAAGACTTATCTTTGTGTTAGTAAGGCATAAGTGATTCAATTTGGGGACAATCAAGTCATTTCTCTATCAGTCAACAAGATAAAAAAATAAAAATGCTTAATATCTGTTTAAATGAGAAGATCATGACATAGGTCAGTTATATAAATATGGTCATTGGAACTCTCCCACACTCCTAGTGGGAATGGAAAATGGCACAACTGCTTTGGAAAACAATTTGGCAATTTCTTAAGAAGTTAAAAACACACTCACCCATGACCTAAGAGGAAAGAAAGTGCATGTTTATGCAAAGATTTGTACATAAATGTTCCCAGAAGCTTTATTCATAATAATC
Organism: Pongo abelii; assembly: GCF_028885655.2. Taxonomy (NCBI): domain Eukaryota; kingdom Metazoa; phylum Chordata; class Mammalia; order Primates; family Hominidae; genus Pongo; species Pongo abelii. Next base: position 85,029,286 of record NC_071991.2, on the reverse strand, counting down.
AAAAACTGGAACATCCCAAATGGCCATCAACAGGTAAATGGATAAACAAACTCTGGCACATCTATATGATGAAATAAGATGGAATAAATAGGAATATCTGGAATACTAGGAATAAGTAGAATTATCTGTAATAAAGAATAAAGGACGATAACACACAACATGGGTGATTCTCAAAATAATTATGCCTAGTGAAAGAAGCCAGGCCAAAGAGAGTATAGTATATTGCATGATTCTATTTACATAAAATTCTGTATTAACAGAATTCATAGTGATAGAAAGGCAATCAGTGGTTGTCTGGGAAAGGAGGGATTCATGGGGGGGAAAGGATTATGAAGAGGCATGAAGAAACTTTGGAAGGTGATGGATGTGTTCACTATTCTGATTGCAGTAATGGCTTCATGGATGTTTACATAAGGCAAAACTTATTAAATTGTACATTTAAATATATGCAGCTTATTTAGGGTCCATTAAACCCATAATAAGTTGTAAAATTAAAAATGGATATATTCAGACAGAATTTCTTTAGATTTAACTGAATAGACAAATGTACTAATCATGAAGACAACTAAGAGTCAACTTCTTTTAAAACAAAGACTTTATCAAGTTTCCAGGAGTTTTTTTTTTTTTAGTTTTTAATGGACAACTCATTGCTTATGTCTAAAGAAAGCACTCATACTTAATTGTAGCATGCACATACATTTTCCTATATCATATGTCTCTTGCATTAAAATTTTTGATTAACCTCATAATGACTTCACTGACATTACCTAAAGTGGTGAGAAATTAATCTCTTAGGCATACAGAGGAATGTTGGATGTGTGGAATTCTTTTTAATCCAAAAAATGAAAAGCACTTAAGATTCTCTGCCTAAGATGTGCTCTTAGAATATTTTTACTCTGATATCGGTTGCAAAAAAAGCATTTTTATTTTTTTTAAGAAATAATTCTTCTCAGCTTTGACTGACAGATATTTTAAACATGACCTCTCCCATTCTGTTTTGAACTGATGATTTGTAAGTAAATATCTCCTACTCTTTAAGTTCAAATGATAGCCGCCTCTGAGGCAGCCATGCATGAGGACACGTGCGTTGTGTATTCTGCTGGCACTACCCTTTCTCTACACATTTTCAAAATTTCTCTTTGGTAGAGTCATCGCAGAGCCAGAAGGAAAATGGGTCTCTTCATTATAGTTACAAATCCCCCAAAATGTTATTATCAAGTTTGATGGTCTACTTTATCTACCAGACCTCATTTCACATCATTTCAGACTATTTCTAAAAATCCCAAAAATTAATCCCTCCCTCCAAATAAAAATTTGTAACAATATTTTGAAAAAAAAAATTCTCCCCTTATTTAACTAGTAGGTTACTTGACGAGTACCCTGCTACAGAGGTGTCTTTTTAAGTTTTCACCAGTAAAGAAATAAAACATTTTCTTACATTCAAAATTGTCACTAATACATTGGTTCTTTGTGGAGGAATCAAAACACACACACACACACACTACACTACAATATAGTGTCAATAAAAATAGAAATCAACCACATATTTCACTAAGATCATGATCCTAAAAATGATTATCTCTAGAGAACAGTATTTAAGAGGACACTGTCATTTTCAGACATGTTTTAAAAATCAAACTCATTTTGTAGCAGAATTACAGAATAATGTTTTAATTAAATTTGTTTCTTAAAAACTATCAGATTTTTATTTCTTTTGGGGGATACTTTGACCAGTTTGTTGTTCAGTTCTACAAGTTAAACTTTATTTGTTGCTATTAATAATATTAGACATATTAAGAATATTAGAGAGATTGCATTAATTGCTTTTTCATCTCAGAAAGGCATGGGAAATTTTGCTAAACAGTCATCTTCAAAGGCATGCAATAATGACATCCCCATAAACATCCTAAGGAAGACACTCAAAGTACCAATAATGTAATCAACAGGCATATCTTGCCCCTTCTTGAAGAGCTGAGTAAGTTAAAACTGATGTTAAAGAACACGTAATACATTAAAGTTGCTATATAGAAGGGTTCAATATGTCCAAGGCCCTGTTTAAATAATTAATCTGTGTGCTTACACATGCTGTGAGGCTTAGCAGCAGAAACCAGGCCAAGGGATGTCTCAGCTGAGGCTTTCCAGCAGAAAGTTCTTTAAAACAATGCTCAGGCCTTTAACATAGCAGACTGAAAACCCTCTGCTTACAGAGCAGATGGTTATGTAAAAACAATGCTCAGTTTGTGATGAAGTCCTAAAACCAAGATTAAATCAAGACTGCAATGGCCACAAGTTTTACAAAAACCATAAAATGTGGATCACCTAGCATGCAAGACATTTTACATAAGGTCTCTATGTCCTCTCCTTTTGAAGGATGAATGACTGTAACTGCAGACCTTTACAAGGACAATGAGAGCTCCTAATGGAGACACTAAGGCAGCTGGCCCAGAGGCAGTAAAGTTGGCAACCTCATTGGCTCCCCTTGAGAGTCCGGCCCACCACAACCATTCTTTTAGATATGCGTGGTCACTTAGATCTGCTTTCACGGTTCCTATCCTGATAAGACACCTTGTTTTTATTTATTTCAAAGTGTACTTCTCCCCACTAAAAATGCTGGAGCTCAGAGACAATACCACACCAATATAAAAGTCATTTATTCCATGCCTTTGGATATAACATTTGTTACTAAAGAACTGTCCATGAATAACACTGATCACAGAAAAAGAGAAACTGTTATATTAGAAGTAATGTGATTCAGTCTTCAAATCTCAGACTTCCCCATATAGATTTCATGGGCTACTATAGCCTCCACCCCCCATTCCCCTGCCTTCATCTACATCCAGCGGGAAGTAAGCACAGTGTGGGCTGCACCTGGACTCCTCTCTGTGGGGTGTTCCAAATTGCACCTACTCAGGATGATCCCTGGCTGCCTTTGCTGCCTCATCTCATCTTAGCAGTGGCAACTTGCCCTGGACCTTGTAATAATAGATGTCAGTGAATATATATTCATGACTGAATGAATATGCCATTGACCATAATGCTCATTTTAAAAGAAGGAGGTTCCCATCAAGCATGTAGCTTCCCAGAGTGATTACTTAAAAGATGGTCTGAACTTGTATGTGTGCGTGTATAATTCAGTGGGCCCAGTGAAATCTGATTTTAGTATGTTTAGGCCATAAAATCCCAACCCAGGAGGCCATAAAGAGAGAGTTATCATAGAATGCCACCTTCGTCAAGACACTAACCTTTCAGAGTTGTTACTGTCCAATTGTGAGTATAAGGAAACAGAAGCTGTCAGTCATTTTCCCTGAATGTCAATGCTCTGAACAATGACTAGGAACATTTGTCTTTTCCATCTTCCCTCTCTAACTTCTTCTGGTAATACCTAGTACCACCACATAGAAGAGCGAAAACAAAAAAACCTCGATGAGATGTTCTTCTGCCCAGAAACAGTTCCAAGCAGAATTTAAAAGAGATCAAAGACTAAAAACTTTCATTTCTTTCTGGTTCTTTTTTCAGTGGCTTGTCTCCTATTTTCTTGTGGTCAGCACAAGTCCTCTGTATGCTTCATGGAGCCTCATTGTGTGTCTCCCAGCCTGAAGGGACCATGTCCTTGAATGATGAGATAGCTCTGTGTCCACACTGTTGGACCTCTGGCCTCTTCCTGTCAGGGAGGTGGGCAGGGAAAAGCTGCAGGTCGTGTACTGACACAGAAAATGGAGGTACCTTTTGCTGGCATTGCTCTCTTGTAGTTTGTAATTGCAAAATGAAACTCGCTGTGTTACTAATCCAGAAAGGCAGCTGGAATTTTCATGTCTGCTATAAAATGCCCTGCTAAGGTCATATTGGATTATATTATAATCATGGGATAAATCCTTCAATGAGTTATCTCAGCCACACTGCAGATGGTAGAGTAAAGCAAAGTGGGCTAGGAGCTAACAACTCGGAGAAAAGCGAGGGCACTGAATTAATGAACCATGTTCAGTTGAAGAACTGCATTTGGTTTGCTGTCTGCTTCACCATGTAGTCTCTACCAAAGGACCATGTGACACATGAACCAAGCTTATTGCACCCATTTGGATTGACTTTGTTAGTATTTTCCATGTCAAATGTACCTATAAGGAAATAGCCCTCATTGTTTGCTATCACTGAGAGGATCTGTCCCCATAATTATTATTCTCTCCGGTGTCATTCTCAGGGATGGGTTGGGGTAGAAGGCAGTATTTTCCTTTTACTTCATCTCTTCTGAAGAACCTAACAGAGCGACTCAAACATACTAGCTGTTCATGTAATATGACCTGTGGTTTTTTTACTCTTTATTTAAAAGTGCTAACCTGGGTCATCACTCTCAGGAAGGATTGGTGAGATAGAAACACTATTGAGCTTTTGGATGGAAATCCTGGGTGCAAATTCAGCCTCTGAATTCACCAACTTTATAAACTCTCTCGGCTTCACTTCCACATTTGTAACCTGCAGGGTATGTTACCCCCCTCAAAGAGTAACAATCAAGTGAGATAATGGATATGAAAATACTTTATATGTAGGAAAAGAGGTGTAAAAACAAGGCTTTATTATTACCCTCTAGACCGATGATTCCCGATTTAGCTGATAATTAGAGATGTCTGGGAAGCTTATTAAAAATATAGAATTCTGAGCCCTTATGTAGACCTATTGAATTAGCATCTCTGGAGATGAGTCTTGGAAATTTGTACTTTTACAGTTTTGTGAGCAGTTCTGAAGATCACTCAGGCTTGGGAATCACAGCACTAGGGTTTGAATTTCTTGAAGATGGCTACCATGTATCTGGACATTTTGAAACCTCTGTACTTAGAACATGGTACTTATATAACCAAATACAAATATTTACTAGGGCCTACTGGGTGGGTACCAGGAAGACATACAGCTGTATACTCTTAATTCTTTTAGTGTGGGAGTTGCAAGGAAAATACAATAGTTTCGATACAATGTGCTGAGTACGGTCAGAGAGGTGGAGCATTGAAGAGTTTTAAGCAGTCCTTTGTGATATGATCTGTTGTTGAACCTATCAATCCTGCCTTTATGTTTGATGTCTGAGAATATTCCATTTTCAATGCTTTGTTACAGGCAATATTTCCTGCAGAAAATAGTAAGAAGCTTTAATGAAAAAACTTTGTGCATTTTCACATTGGTCAGGTTTCTTGTTTCTTCCTACTCAGTTTCCTTGGACACATGCAGTATGTTCATTTTTCCACAAACAATGTATTGGAGACAAATGCTAGTGGAGATACAAAGTCTAAACACCACAGGTGCAGAACATGAGATGCCAAAGGACATGCCAGGAGTGGGAAGAGTGAGAAAATAGATCCTCTGGGAAGTATCACTCCACGGTGTAATGAGCTATTAAAACATAAAGAAACTGCAAGAAGGAAAGTTAAAATTCCAATATCTGTCTTGGGATGTGAAGTACAGAAATGTTCTTGCTTCAACCCAAACATGGCCGGCTGACCCCAGTGTCTGGCTTACCCTAGCATAGCTGGCTGACCCAACTTTTGCCCATCCCTTGAACTAAACTTGAACCTTATGTAAGCTCTGAAGTCATTTAAAAGATCATTTGAAAATATTTTCCCCTCTTTGTCTCCTGGTTTGCTCTGGGACTGCTCTGGGGAGAGCTGTGCGGAGCTGAGGGGTGAGAGCTCAATTTTTTAATATTTGTAAGTGCTTTTATAGCCGTTTCCCTGTAAGTGTTGGCCAAAGAAGGATCAGTGAGCATTAAGAGACTCTTTGGTTTGTTCTTGGTGGTATGAACGCATGCAGCTTCCCACTGAGGCCATGTGGTAGGAGAGGATGCCCGGGACACAGACTTAGAAGTCGTTGTTGAAGTGTCTTGATCTAAGAAGCCATTCTAAACATGTGCTGAATGAGCGAAGGAGTGAACAAATGAGGGTGTTCAAAGCAAAACTCAAGACAAATTAAATTTAACAGAGTTCGATTGAGCAAAGAGTGATTTGCAAATTAGGCAGCCCCCTGAACCAGAATAGGTTCAGATAGACTCCACACTGCTATGTGATTGGAGAGGATTTATGCACAGAAAAAGGAAAGTGAGGTACAGAAGCAGCCAGATTTTGGTTACAGCTTGGCGTTTGTCTTATGTGAACACAGTTTGAACACGGTTTGGCCTTTGAATGGCCAAAACTCAGTGATTGGTGCAAAAGTAAATTACAGTCTGTTTACACATCCAGTTAGGTTCACTATGTATGGAGATACCTTCAGTTTGGACTTCAAATATGTAAGGAGGTGCTTTAGGCTAAATTTAATTTAACAAAAAAGAATGCTAGCTAGGTCTGATTAAGACACTTTACTAAACATGAGACTAAATGCAGTAATAACAGAAACCAAGAATCAGGGGGTTACCACTTGGGGTTGTAAATGTATCCCAGATGCTGGGCAGGAAGCAAAGACTTAAGATGTAGCCGGTTCACAATCTGAGAACCATTGAGTGATAAACTCCAAACCCCACAGGCATGTGCAGAAGGAAAGATCTTCTGTATTGGATTCTGCATGAAGCAGGAATCAGGACCAGAGCTGAGCCTTTAAGGGTGAAAAGAGTTTGGACAGGCAGAAGAGAAGGGTAGAATGCATCTTAACTAACAGGCTGAGAAAAAGCACAGATGGGGTTTAAGTCATGATGATAACGTTTGTGAAACAGTTAGCTGACCAAGATGATTGACGGAAGTGATGGGGAGTGGTAGGAGAGCAGGCTTGGGAGTGGGCAAAGGAGTAAGAACTTGCTGTAGGAGGCTACAAGGAATCACTACAGGCTCTTGAGTTGAAGAACGATGTTCTTGGTGAATGATTGGTCTGGCAGAGTGGATCTCTCTCCATCCGTCTCCTGGCCAACTCGTGTTCTTTGTATAGCAGCTAAGGTTGGTTGGAAATACAGCTAACATTTCTGGAGCTTCCCAGGTGAACAGATCTGCAGATGTGTGGGGCAAGACCCCTCATTCACTCCCTTGTCCGAAAATTAACTAGCATGATGGAGACTAGATCACACACTTTCAAAAATAAACCAAGGCCCTCTTCCCTCTAATATGATTTGCCAGATGACAGATGATCCCAATCCCTGTAATTAGTTAGATACTTTAATTGACTTTCAGTGGCAGTAATAAGTAACTGGAGTCCTGGCTTGTAGAATTTCCTTTCTAATTGTCACTGTTGAACTACTCATTATAGGGATAAATAGCATACCACTTTATTTAAACAATTTCCTTCATACATGTAAATTCCAGCGGAAGTTCCCAGTATTTGCAGGCCCTTGGGAGAGCTGTTTGGGGTCTAGCAGCAAGGTGATGCATTTTTGAGGGAGCTGCTTAAGCTGGTTGGCTGTTTCGTTTGAATAAGCAAGCCGCAAGTTTCCAACACTGACGCACTTCCTACTGCTTTGTTTTTAAAAGGCTGTAGAGAGGATAATTGACCACAGCTTGTCAGCAACAGAGATTTATTCTCATTAGTGCAAACGCAGATGAATTACTTTAATATCATGGAATATAAAAAATGGCCAGATAGTTTCCTTTCTCAGTAAGAGTACTTAAACAGCTTTTCACACTTCACTTCTGCATTTAGGTGTAAAAGAGGGAGGAAATCATAAAGACCCATGAGTGCGAGTGGAAGGAGGAGTTGGGATTAACTTAGCAGAGGTAGGAAAAGGCAGATCTCAAATTCTCAAATCAAATCCAAGTGAACAGACCGGGGTTGCTTGTTTTAGGGTGGTATAAAAGCTAAACAAGCATTCATTTTTTAAAAGTTCCCACTTTTGATTTCTATTTTCCAGTATAGTACTCATTTGGAACATTCTTTTACAACTTCGGTTCTTTGTGTTTTGACTGAATTGTAGAAAGAATTAGAAATATTGCAAGGCATATTTTAAATCCTTTATTAAACCATAGACACCAGCTTGGGAGATCTGAATTTTTTACTCGGGGCCATGCGAAAATTGCCTCTTGATGTGTTCTCTTTTGTTTTGTCTTGCTTTTGAACCATCCATCTTTCTGAAAATTGTGTATAAGCCAGCCAGGGCCCAAGCACAGAGAATGCCTAGAACCTGGAGCAATGTATTTTCCATGCTTCCCCATGGTTCTTGTTGCAAACATATTCGCCTCCTAACTCTTAGAACCCAGTGTAAGCTGCCACTGGCAATTATTTCATTCTGATTTTCGGAAGCAGGGCTGCATCCTGTCTGATCATTGAATCTAGACTTGCTTTATAATCTGTTCTTTGCTTCCACTAAGATACAAACATGCGGGCCTGGTACCTGTTGTTATTGTAACTGAAATGGAACTAATCTCACTCGTTTCTGTGTGGCTCAGCACTGCGGGTTAATATCTGTGGATGTTGTTGCCAATTGCTATTGCTCTATTAATTCATGGTATGTGCTATTTGTTCTTTTGAGAGTTATTTTCTCTTTTTTATTTCTCAAACTCTTTGTGACATACCTGAGAAGTGAAAGTAATAGAAATTTCCTTCTGAAAGGAGGGGAGAAAGTCTGTAGACTCCAACTGCATGTGTAGTTACTGTGTATTTGGGTGTTTCCCCTTTGCCACTGAGTGTTATGGCAATAACATAGAAGGAAATGAGTATTTCATAACATAATCTCACTAATAGCTATGCTGTTTAAAACATATAAACAAGAGCATAAACAACCTAACGGCACCACAAGCAATGGTCTCTCCTTGCACCAGCCATCTTGTCTCATGGTTGAAGGTGTGGGGGCTGGACTTTTTGGGATCCGTGAGTGGTGGCAATTCCAGAGACTTGGGGGTCTCTAACATTTCAGGTTAGTTGTTGCTTTACCTACATCCCATTAGTCTAGTGAGGCCTTGTCTCCAAATTGCTTTGAAAGTGTCATATTTTGAGTTTACTAATTCCATTTTCAAAATTCAAATGGAATAGAACTCCCAACCCTCTGGCTATTTGTCCAGACTTTGTATGTTTGTGTATCACAGAGAAAGACATCATATTTATACATAAAGAAAAAAGACATATAGAGAATACAGTTAGAAAGAGATTTGAGGAAGTAAATTCAAACTTGTTGAAACACAGTTATAAAGTGCTTTTTCTTCCCCATTCCTACAAGATAGGCAGTAATGGAACTACCCTTATCATTGCAAAATATGTGTGAAATGATGACAACCTTCACAGGATAAAAAAGAAAATGGCAAAGAAATAGCAATGTACCTGACTAGGTTATATTAGCGTATGATGATTCGTTGTTGTAGTCAGAAGTTCTTTCATGTTCTCCAACACGGATTGGATCCAGGCCTGACCAGGATGACAACATTTCATCTTGAATGGATAGTCATGTGTCCTTTTAAATAAAATCTACATGTCCTAGCTCTGCTTGTTACGAAGCTTAACTGGCCCGTCATATGTCTGGTGGAGTGTCTGAGTCTAAGGCAGTTTGGAAATAATGCAGCACCTCAGATGGGAGATGCTTGCAGAAATGTTGGGAAGCACAGACAGAATGCTGATCACCCCTGTAGCCAAGAGTGTGCAAAGCAAACTTACTCCATTTCCAGGACCAGAATGCAGAGGAAATAAGGCAACTTTTAAATTTAAATATGTCAGCTTGCCACTTTCTCCAGGGGTGGTTTGGCCATATGACAGGTTATAAGGAATTTGAAATCTGAAGAAAGGAAGAAAGAGAGAGAGAGACAAGGAAAGAGAGAAAGAAGGAAGGAAAGCAGGGATCAAAGTAAGAGAGAAAGAATAAAGCATTAGATTTAGTTTCTGTGCCTGTTTCATATTTTTGCAATGAAATGCTAAATGAGCTGCATTGAATGTTTCACTTGGTTGACGAGTAAATCCAATTCTGGATATAGTGGGCATGTGGTACATGGGCACACTCTCCTGGATTTCATCTGCCTTGAGGGACACACCACTTGTCACTTTCACCCCTACTCTCCTGACAACTCAGATCCTCTTACCGACATTAGACAGACCATCAATCCCCAGTGACCTGCGCATGTGTATTGGGGAGGGTTGACTTTTAATATATTCCAATTTGGCATTAATATGTGTGTGCCCACTATTGTTGTGTGTTTCCCCCCAAATTTAAATAATTTTATACAGTACAAAGAGGTATAAAGATGTAAGTGAAAATAACTTTTAATCTTACCAACAAGTGATAACCCATTTAATACTTTGCTAAATATCTTCCTACATATTTTTGCTATGCATGTATGCACATAAACACACATAAGCATAAACATACATATATTCTTTCAAAAACCCTCCTTTTTTATTTGGAAACATCCAAATTCCCACGCCCATAACTGTGTTCTACATTATTCTCTCAAATGGTTTCTTAGTATTTATTATAGGGTGGTTGTTTTCTTCATTATTAAAAAGTACTCTGCAACTTACATACTTGGGAATACACCTGTGTACATTTTTATGACATCTTTAGGATAAATGTCTAAAAGTAGACTTGTTGATTTGAAGATAATGCGCATCTGAAACTTTGATGTGTGGTGTTCCTTTGTTGCCTTTTAGAAAAAGATATCAATGATATTCATCATGAATGCATCCATGGGAGAGGGTTTTTAAATATATAAGATAATGATGCTTTTATGTTTATTTCCTTCCTTTCCATGGTACAGAAAAATAATTACTATGTAAGATTCTTCTTGAAGGAAAAGTCATGCAATATTCAGATGATTATTTTGTAAGTTAATTGTCTTTTATGGTTCCTGGATTTTCATTATTATTTGCTGTTAAAAAGTAGAATTGTTGATTATTATTTTTCTTTTTATGAGACAGAGTCCTGCTCTGTCACCAGGGCTGGAGTGCAGTGGTGCAATCTCGGCTCACTGCAACCTCCACCTCCTGGGTTCAAGTGATTCTCCTGCCTCAGACTCCCGAGTAGGTGGGATTACAGGTGCGCACCACCACTCCCATCTAATTTTTGTAGTTTTAGTAGAGACAGGGTTTTGCCATGTTGGCCAGGCTGGTCTTGAACTCCTGGCCTCAGGTGATCTGCCCACCTCAGCCTCCCAAAGTGCTGGGATTACAGTGTAAGCCACCATGCCTGGCCATTTCTTTAAGTTTATTTGTGATTTTCAGTTATAATGCTGTGGTTTTGAACTATTTTGTGTGGGCACAGTGACTTTTGGGGAGTTTACAGGCAGGCATACATGCTGGATTTGCTTTGGAGTTTATATTACAAAACAGCTACATGATTCCTAGGGACCATGTAATGTGAATGCAAGTCAAAGATATGAGGTGGTTCATCTCCATTCAGCCTGGAAATGAGACCCCACCCCTTGCCCAGCAGCAGGCAGTGAATATATCCAGTCCTATGTACATGTGAAAGTGTGTGCCAGGAAGACACATGCATATATAGAGTTAAAAGTTCTTAGCCCATTGCTAATAGAACATGTACACAGTCTTGTGAATAAATAGGACAGGCAAACTGAGAGTGTCATGTATGAGTGTGGGGAGAGGTGAAGCAGGAGTTACTGTGGCTGGAAAATACGAGAAACTCTGGGGAAAAACTGGGGATAATAGCTGCTTTTCTGAGACACCAACATATCTAGACATATCAGCAAAATAAATTAAGGCAAAACATGTAGTCTCTGTGGCAAAACTGAATCTTCAACACAAACTAAACACTTGTTTAAATTCAGTTTTTACTGATTTCAGTTTGTGTGTATATGTGTATGACTGTGAGTTTGCATAGATCTCATTGTTAGGAGTAGGAAGACATACATCACACTGCCTGATATATTTTCTAGTGAAGTTTAGTCCTTTATTTTCTAGTGAAGTTCAGCCTATGAAATCATAGCCAACCCCTCTGGGTGAAAACATAAGGCATGAGAACGAGTCCAGCACCACCACCATTATTATCTGTTATCTGGGCCCTTCATTAATATTTATGGAGCCCATAGACTAAGCATAGACCCCACTATCACTCAGTGAGCCAACACTGTACTCTGAAAATAGTTTAATCTTGGATTTTAATGTAAAAGCAACAGTTTTTAAATGTTTGCCAGAAAAAGAAAGTTTCCCAAAAAAATGTTTCTCAAGATAGGCTACGTGGCTTTACAAAGTTCATTTTTCTTGAATTGAGAGCCCATATCCTGTTCTAAAATAACCCTCTAAACTATTTTGGCTCCTCTCCCTATCTAAATGGTCATTTTTTGAATTGCATCCCAGAGGGATAATTTTCTCCATCTCTCATTCTGTCTTCTTTTCTTCTGCAAAAGGGAGAAAGGGGTAAAAAAAAAAAAAAAAATCCTACAATTTGCTAAGCATCTCATATATGTCAGGCACTGTGCTAAGAATGTCAAATCATTCAGTGCCACAGTTTTACAAGGTAAGTCATGTCACCCAGCTGCAGAGATGCTAAACATCTGAGGTTGTACATCTATTAATACTTGGTGGAGAGGGATTCAAACTTAGGTTATCATAACAACAAAGCTACATGCTTTTTCTCCCAGCAGCCTGAGCAAGCACCAGAGTTCTCAGGATTCTTCATTTGTCTTTGGTATCCATTCTGTGCTCTGCATCATGGGGGGTGCAAAAGAAGTAAGATGTCTTGGTCTTTGCCTGAGGAGAGGTCATAGAGCCTCTAGTCCATATGACATCAATTGGCTACCCCCAAAGAGAGCACTGGGCAATATTCATTCACAGCCAGACCAGCTGAGATGACTCAAAAGGGAGAAGCCTGTAAACATCAGCTGCCTTCTTACACGACAATAACAAGCAGATTTAGGACACTAGTTGTTCTTCACAGTAGCCACAGTTTTGTGAATAGTGCCCTCAAAATGTGAAATCGTCTGAATATATTTTCAATTCTCAACATATTTCAAGAGAAATCTTACACTCTTAGTAACTAAAAGAAAAGATTGGGGGTATTTTCCTAGTTGAAACTGTTCTCTTTGCAAGTTACTTGACCTAATTTGAGTTTTAAGCCAGTCATAGTAATGTTGATGATAACAATGGTGATGATGGCTAAAATTTTTCGACCACTACTCCTTGCTAAATTTTGTGCTAAGCAATTTTCTTGTATTATCACATTTAGTCTTCATGGCAATCCCATGATGTGTGTACCTGTCTTACAGATGAGGAAACTAAGACCTGGAAAATTAAATGATTCACTCAAGATTTCATAGTGAGAAAGCTGAGCCTTGACTCAAACAAGTAGGCCTATAGGCTCCATATATACTCTTCTTTAAGCAGAAGCAGCAAATTGTGCTCTCTACAAATAATTGATCTTCATGTTTGCTTAGTAATGGAACCAGCTCTGCATGTAGGTTGTATGTAATGTGAGGGTCCCTGCTAAGTTGTGTCTATCTGTGCACATTGGGCCCACCTCCCCTCCCTCCACCAGCCTGCTTCCTATTTTATCTATAAATCTCAACATCTGTGTTCTTCCTCAGTTCGTCTGGCTGCGAATGTTCATTGCCTAGTCCTATACTGGGCACAGGCAGTAAAAATGTCAGGGGATTAATTCCGGAAAGCTGCTACAGTATTGAAAAGTATAACCTGAAAGGGAACAAAAAGTCCTGGGAAATGACCAGGGTGGAGGATGAATTTTCTTTAGCATTCTCCCATCTATGTCTTATCCTCATTGACTCATGATATCTTTGGGAACCATTTAGCAGTTGAACCTCAAGTGACTGGACACAGGGTAGGTGAGCTGCCTAACTTAGGAAACCATCCCTGAATGCTCATCATAGGTTAAGAGGAGAAAGTACAGGAGAGGTTGTTAGACTGCAGAAGGCAGGACTTTGTTGATGAACACCTACTTGTAAGTGCATGAGATGGGTGCTTTCCTATGTGCAGAGAGATTTGCAGTGTCTATATGAATGATAGACATACCAGTCCCTGACTCATATGAAACATAAAGAAAATAATAAATTCTACCACAAATCAACCAATATTAGTTCATTTTAACACAAATCAACCAATACCAAAGTAGAGCCAAGGAGTTGGAGCGGATGAAGCAAAGAAGACAAAGTGCAATCAAATGCATGCCCTAATTCCTTCTTATTACATCATTTTGACTAACTCTTTCTAACACTTTTGCATTCACATGAACACTCATTGAACACCTACTTTGAGTTTGGCACCATGACAAGAAAACAAACAAGTTATGGACTTAGAAGATATAGACTTATGGTGGAGACAGAGAAATGGAATAATAGCCCAAAGTAGCTGATCTTCTTAGAGGCAGGATTAAAGGATGGAGGTCCTTATAGAGGTGGTGACTTTAGTATGGATCTTGTGGCTGGGGGCATTTCACATTATGAGAGGGGCAAAAACAAGCAGCCAACAACTTGTTTGAAAAAAGCAGGAATTCCAGTATGAGGTGAATATAAGCATGGGTTTAGAGTTAGGGCTGGGAACAGTAAGAGGGATAAAGTTCTGGAGTAGCCTGGAGGCTGTGCTTGGAATTTTGGATTATCCTAAAAGTTGCTGAAATCCCATGGAGATATTTCAGCCAAGAAGCAACATGGTCTGTTTTTATCAGAGCTCATCTGCCTTCCATGTGATGGACTGACTGGATATGGAAGATATTTGGGTGGCCTCTTCCCAGGTGTATCATCTCATTTAACCTGCAAACCCATGGAGCTCTATTCTCACTCATAAAAGGCCACTAGATCTGGACTGTTCCTAGTCAGCTCTGGTCCTTTCAGCATTAGTCTGAATTATCTTTTCCCAAAGTTAGCTTGCCATCTGTTGTTCTTTCCTGAGAAAGCTTCTGGATCAAAACATTTATCTGGAATAGGCGTTTGGGGCTCATCTCCAGGTCTTCTAAACTGGTGGGGACAGAGAGGGACAAGAGGTGGTGGGGAAAGGGAAATAGGCCCTCTTGGTGGCTTCTATGCCTCTGATAAAACCTTTCCAAGAAGAAAACATTTAAGAACCAGACACGCTTTTAAAAATGCAGAGCCCATAAAAGTCATGGAATTTTGGAGCTAAAAGAGGCCTCAGAGAGTTGGTGTCTGCTTTTCAGGATTAGGATACTAGAAAGAGTACAGGAATTGAAATAGAGATCCTGGTGTATCTAGGACTGCTTATGCGACTTTAGGCAAATGACTTAACTTCTCTAAACTGCCACTTCACCTGTTAATTAAGGATAATAATACCCACTTCTCAAGGTGTTATGAGGAGTAAATTAAATGCTTAATGTGAAGTAGGTGAAACCATGTACAACACGGTTGTGACTTCAGTTAAAGAAATGGACACACAGGGAGTTTAAATGGGCATATGGAAAAGTGGTCATTTAACTACTGTGAGTAGATTTCTTCACAACCCTCACCTATGAAACTCCACCGTGGCTTTTCCAAGTCTGTAAGCATTACAAAGCTGATGTGATGCTTTTAATAAAAATGACAAAACCTTTCTACATGCACTGTGTTCTCACGTTCCCTGAATTTTTTATGTTTCTTGTTCTAAATCAGCTGATGCCATCAAACCCTGATCATCTGTCAATCTTAGTTTTAGTGGTGAAGGCTCATGGTGGATTTTGCCTAGCAGTTCATAATTTGTCTCAAGGGTGCCTGAATGTATCAGCATCTCCAGAAAGCCCTTCATGGTTGTTTCTGGAATGAGTCCCAGTGCTCACCTCACACAGGTGTGTAAGTGCTCCAGCCTCCCTGACTTATCCACCAGCCTCCACCACTCGATCATCAGTTAAAGATGGCTGCCTACTTGTTGATTCATCTTCTGCCAGCAATTGGGCAACAAAATATGATGATTCCCTTGTTTTATCCCTTCACACACCAGCCTGGTCTCCTTTTCTTGTTCCTATGCAGGCCTATTCTTCCTCTTCCTCCAGCCATTGACTGTTTGACATGAGATATGTCCTTTGATAAGTCAGTAGCGGATTACCTCAAGGCAGGAGACAACTAAGGCTCCAATAGAAAGGATGAATTGCAAGAATGGGACAGAGATCATATTCTCAAAAGGACTTTTTAATAAAAACTCACCGAAAGCAATTAATTTTTCTTGATTGTTTAATTTTCTGCCTGGACAAAGCTGATGTTTTAACTGTGTTTACAAAGCTTCTACTGCTGGCCATGGCTTCTAGAATTGGTCTCTGATGGCTGGATCTTTCACACTGGAGCCCTGGTTTTGATTATCCAAGAGGTGAAAGAATCACTCCCTAAACCTTCTGTTGTCCACTACAGAGCTTCTCTTCCACCCCACCATGCTGCCTTTCCTGTCAGGGCGACAACAGCAAAGACAGCAATAATAAAAGCTAATGCTTACATTAGTGCTTGTTATGAACCCAAGGCTTCCATAAGCATTACATCTATATTAACTCATTAATGCCTACTCACAACCTCCTTTATAACACCAAGGAAGCTGGGAATAGTAACTGCTGGTCAGAGCTGTGACAGAGGCCATTGTCAGACTGTAGAGATTTTTGGTGCCAAACAATTGTTCTCAATAGGGGGCGATTTGGCCAATGTTTCGAAACATTTTTGATTGTCTCAACTGGGGGGATGCTACTAGCATCCAGTGCATAGAGGCAAAAGATGCCACACAACATCTGGTAACCCTCCACAACAGTTATCCAGCCCAAAATGTCATCAGTACAGAGGTTGAGAAACCCTAGTGCCACATGATTTAAGTGCTCTTGCCCAAATTGCCTAAATTCAAATCCTGCTTCTGCAGCTTACTAGCTGTGGATCCTGGGCAAGTTGCTTAAGCTCTTTGTGTGTCCATTTTCCCATCTTTAAAATGGGAATGAAAATAGTAATATTACGTCATGGGGCTGATGCATGATTAAATGTATTAATGTAAGTAAAATGTTTAGCTCAGTGTTTGGCATGTGGTAAGGGCTCCATATTTTAGCTTTTATTTTTATTATGTAAAGCCTTTCTGGCCTTAGGGAGACAAATTTAGGCTTCTTTTTAGTCTTGATAGAAGTCTTGAGAGGACATTTTCAGTCCATGCCATCCCAGGGAATAGTTTTTGTCTGTCTAAATCCTGAAGAGAATACTCTATCTTAGCCCACTAGGAAGTTTAGGAAAAGTTATCCTTGATGTGTTTTAATGCAATGTCTCTTTGTCATCTTTTCTTCTGCACCCTGTTTTACAATAAAAAATCAGTGTTTCTGTCTTGCACTTGCATTTTATTGCTTTGCTGTTTTCATGCCTACCTTCAGAGGCCTAGACTGTTCCACCTGTTCCCCCTGCATCATCACACCATGGGGTGTGCTTAGTGAGAAGGGAGCCTGCCATGGTTTCATCCAAGTCCACATCTCTCTTTAGGATTGGTGCATTCTCAGCATGTAGGAAGAAAACCATGGCTGATTGTCAGGCAGAATCATGGGCTAAACTTACTGGGATCATCTAAAAACTGAGACCAGGAGAGTGTCACTAACCTGCTTAAGTTACCCGACAAGTGAGTGAGTGAGTTAGGAATATATCTAGCCTCTAGTCTCCCCCTTCCATGTTCTTTGCAATCCTCACTAGGGAAATGTCAGTGAACTGTTTATGCATACATCTCAGGTCTTCAGTGTGTCATGCAATTATTTACTATGTTTCATGGTGGGAAACCCTCTTTGAACCTGAGTTGGGTTCAAATTACTGAGTTGGGTTCAAGTACAGGATTATGATTCAGACTGGCTGGACATTTCGGAGAAAACCTGCTAAAAAATTACCAGAAGAGGAAGCTTGAAAAGCCTGACCTTATAAAGCTATGGTAAATCATACAAGCTTGATAAGTGTGACCTTCTAAAGCCATGATAAGTTATGGTGGTCAGGAGTAAGGAGTAGACCTGAGTACAGAATGATGTCCATCACTCAGTTTCCATGAAGATGAGTCCTCTCTGAGCCCAATGGGTTTATAGGAATCCTGTGGTAAACAGGGGTGCAATAAGTAAATTTAAAAGATTTGTTTCAGGAAAACATAGTGCCCATGAAACACAGCTATGTGTCTACCTAACAGAGTGTGAAACGAATCAGAACACTCAGAAGTTTGGCATGTGGAAGGTTCTGGTGCCCAGCTGATGGGAAAATGTATGTTCCATGTGGTCACAGCAGTACCCATCAATTGCTTGGGAGAAGAAAATGGTAAAGGAAGTGGGGCTCTGGCTAGAGTTGACAAGAAACCCTCATTGAGGACCCAATAGAAATTCCTTGGAAGTGTTTCTGCAGGCAAGAGCCTGTGAATTTTGGCATGTAATGTTACCACAATGAGGAAATGGATAGCATTTGAAATGTCACATAGACTTTGGCACCTCAAAATGCTAATAAATGTGGCAATGTTTTACACTTTCCTTTTAATACTTCAAATTGGCATTTTCTTCTGGCATGCATTGTAGATTATTACTTTCAAAAACCTGCAACACATTGCTAGAAACAAAATACAGAACAGCTGAAATTCTGGAGGAATGGTCTCATCATGTCATTTTTTAAATTACCTTAGTATCAGACAAGGCCTTCACAGCAATCAAAACACACTAATTTTAAGTGACATTCTGTATTTTAGACTACAACTACTATATCCATATTGAGGTACTTTAAATATAAATGAGGTCTATAGAAATGTCAGGCAAAGTACAACTGCCAAAATTATAAGATAATTGGCAAATGCTTGAATGGAAGCCCAGGGCTGGGCCTCAAAATGTTAGAAAGGAGCTTCCCCAGAGAACTTCAAACTGTGCAAGCAAAGATATATTTTGGAATTCCATCCACTTGAAATTTGTGTATACAATATGTTGACTACCTATGTCTACTTGGCTCCAGACTAGGTAATGAAAGTGATGGGGCTGCTAGGAAACTGACACGAGGAGACTGGTGAAGAGAATTAGTGTCTCAGTTATCTATTACTGCCAAACAAACCATCCCAAAACATGGGAACTTAAAACAGCCATTTTATTATTCCTTATAATTTTGTGGGTTGGCTGAGCTCAGTTGGATGATTCTTCTGATGCTCTCACTCACAGTCTATTATGTAGTAAAATATGGTGGATTGAAGTGGATTATCCAAGATGTCTGTCTCCACTCACTTGTCTCAAGTGTTGACAGGGTTGACTGGAAGGCTGAAACATCCATCTCTTTTTCTCTCTCCATATGGTCTGACTATGGGTCTAGCTTGGTCTATTAAAATAGGCTTCTTAAATTTGAATCTCATGAGCACAAAAACAGAAGCTTCCAGGTTTTCTGAAGGCATAGACCCAGAACTGGCACAGTGTCACTACCATCCTATCTTATTGGGAAAAATGAGGCAGAGGACCAGCCACAAGTCCACAAATACTGGGAGGTGTGGCCCACTGGGGCCATCTTTGGAGACTGGCTGTCATAGACAGCCAAGATAAAAGCTATAGAATGAAGATAGGGAAAGTGAGCTCTGAGCTTGGGCAGATGAAAACAGCTAATTCAAAAATAGATTAAGCATGTTAACTAGTATGTAAGGATACTCCCAAAGTACAGAAAGTTGTACCCCCTGCATGAATATTTATTTATTTAAATCCTGAAAGACATATTGGATGACAAAAAATTGGATGAGAATAACCTTGGGTTTCTCATCCTGAAAATGTACTTCTGGTAAGGATGACATTATGTTATTATATGAAAAGAGAAACATGACTTTATCCATTTGCAAGATAAGAGATAGAAGCCAGATAAGAGGGATATGTTTTAAAGTAAAGAAAAGCTTGAAGGGAGAGAGGCTAAGAAACTTCTTACTGAATCCCCTTCATTTTCTTGGGCGCTAGAAGAATAATTATTTACTGATGGTTCAGAAGGGCAGGGTTGCATTTAGCATATTCTGTGGACAATGGGAAATGCTTCCAAATAAAGGGACATAAAATGCTGAGAATCACCAGCCCCAGGTGATGTGGGACTCATAAACATGCAGGGTGGCCCATAGCCACACTGTTTGCTCTACAGGTTTCTTCTACAGCACATTGGCAGGCTGGGACACAATCAGAAATCACAGTTACATCCCCAAAAAGAATGCATTGTGAGTACTGGTGGTGTGTTCCTCCTTCTTTCCTTTGGGAAGACTAATGGAGACAGCTTAAGGATCTTGGAGGACCCTCCATACATTAGCTGTCTTTGAAGAAGCATTCAGCTTCTTCCCACAGGTGACTTCTTCCAAAAAACTCTGCATGGAAAACAAGGCTTACAGGATTCTTTCTAGTTGACTTCAAGATGGAAAGCTTTTTCAGGATTCCAATTTTTTCCTTATGTGTTTACAAATTTGCTATAAGCAAGTGTAGGGCAGTGTCTTACACTCAGGATTAGTAACATAATTTTGGGACCTCAATGCAAAACTATAACATAGGACCTTCATTCAAATACAAAGAATTTCAAGATGGTAATACAAGAGCAGTAAACCAATCCTGAGGTCCTTCTAAGTGAGGGCCTTGTGCACTTGCACAGGTTGCAGACTCACGAAGTTGGCTCTACTTATGCCCTCATCTCAAGCATAAGTAATTTACTGGCTATAGAACTTTCTTCTTCCTTCCCTTCTCTTACCCTCAGGGGCAGCTTTGCGGGGCTACCAGAATGTTTGTAGCTTCAGACATGGCTAAGGCCAGTCCAAGGGACCATTGTCCTCAGGTTTCATCCCTGACAAAATAGGCGGTTTGTTTACAGATATTTTCCATTTTCTTCTTTAGGTGCCTGCTGCCCTCCCTTAGGCCTCACTGTTAAGGAAGCTAGACCCTCTTATAATTCCCTGAGGGCTGGGGTTCCCCCCACAGTACTCTCCTGGCCGTCTCAGAGGACAGAGCATTAAACCACAGGAGTTATTCTTGAGCCTTGAAACGTAATGGAATTTGTCCTGCTGGATTGCAGGCTTGTTTGGGACCTATGACTTCTTTTTCCATTCCAATTTCTACCTTTTGGAACAGAAGTATCTCTTCTATGCCTATTCCACGTATGTACGTATTTTAGAAGCAGTTAACTTGTTTTGTAGGCTTCACAGATACACAGATGGAATTTTACTCCAGTATGGACTGAGCCCAGAATCTTGCCTATTCTTGATTTAGATGATTTAGCAGCTGAGATTTGGGACTTTTTGAGTTGATATATTTAGATGAGACTTTGGACTTAGGGTTGATTCTTTTAAGGATTTGGGAAGAGGGTGGATGTATTTTGCACATGGGACAGATGTGAATTTGGAGGAGGCCATAGAGTGTTCTGTACTGGATTGAATTGTGTCCCCTCAAAAGACGTGTTCAAACTTTAACCCCTAGAACCTGTGAATGAGACCGTATTTGGAAATAGAGTCTTTGAAGATGTCATCAAATTAACATAGGGTCATACTGGCTTAACCCAATGACCCATATCCGTATAAGATAAGAAAAATCTGGACACAGAGACACACAGGAAAAAGTCCATGGGATGATGGAGGCAAAGACTGGAGTGGTACAGCTGCAAGCTAAGAACACTAAGGATTTCTGACACCCACCAGAATCTAAGAGAGGAGCATGGAACAGATTCTGCCTTGAAGTTTCCAGAAGGAAGCAAACCTACCAACACCTTGCTTTCAGAATCTAGACCTCAGAACAATGAGAAAATGAATTTGGAAGGTTTTAAGCAGATACAGACACAGTTTCACTTATGATCATTTGAAAATGATCACTATAGCTAAGCATGGAGAATGGATTTTAGGGGAGCAAGAATATCAGTAGAGAGACAAGTCAGGAGGCTTCTGCACTGGTCCAAGCATGAGATGATGGTGGCTCAGATTAGGGTGGTAGTAACAGAAATACGGACAAGTAGTTGGGCCCATATACATTAAGAAGATTGAGCTGATAGGACGAGCTGGTGGCTTGGAGCAGGAAGGGGAAGGAAAGTAGAGGAATCCAGGATGACTCCAAGGTTCTTGATGGATCCCTGGGTGGAGGCTAGTTATCACATGCTCAGTGGGAAGGCTCAAAATGAGCAGGTCTGGGGAAGCTCAGGAGTTCTCATGCTTGAGCTCCTCATGAAATTTCCCATGGAAATATCTAGCAATAGAGTCCTTTCAAGTCTGATTCCTCAGCTAGTCTAGAGGGCAGTTAAGTGTCCAAAATCCTCAGCAGACTCCCAATGGGAGGCATCATGTGAAACAGTCTACCTGAAAATGAAATCTGTAGAGGACAGAGAAGAATCTGATGACATTCTTGGAACGCTTGGATTCAGCCCATTCCTAACGTCTAGCCCACCTCTTTAAGTTTTCGTTAAGTCAACAACTTCTCTCCTTTCATATTGCTTAATTTAAGTTGGGTTTCTGTCATTTGCCTCCAAAAGAGGCCTGCGTACAATTGAAATACAATTCAGTAAATGGTAAAAGAGAACTGATGACCTAGTAAGGTGCTTTATACATTGATTGAGAAAGTTTTTTTAAAAACAAAGTTTATAGTCTATTTCTACCTGTTTCCAAAGTGGGGAAATGATTTGAGATCTCTATAAGAGGGATATGATATTAAAATATTATTTTCTTAAGCAAAAATTTTTTAAAATCCCAGTTACTTCTTTATAAAAAATGAGACCAAGATGAGTTGCTCCCTGTTCTGACTCTTCACCCTGGGACACTGCTTAGCTGCCTCCCCTCATGGGGTACCGTAGAAGCAGTGGATGTCTGGGAGTAACTGCCTATCTTTAAAGCCAACTCTCTCATCAGCTGCAATTCTCCCAGGCTTTAGATATAGGTCTCATCTGCCAACAGCTGGTTCATGCCTCAGACCCCAGATCCTGCCAGGCAAGTCCTTGAGGCTCACAACCCTTCTCCGCACAGGAAGAGCGGTGTGGCACTTGTTTCTGAGGTGCTGCAGGAAAGGAAGAGCGGGACCAGGTTGGGAGTATTGTTAGCTTAGCCTTATTAATAAAATAGGGTTAATGATTTATTCATGGCTGGGACAATGCGGCTCCGCTCTGGAGTACAGCACAGAACGGTTTCATTAGAGATGAGCAGCTGCTGTGGAAGAGATGTGAACCTTCCGAGAAACAGTCTCGGGCTGCTTCTATGTATGAGGCAGTGAGCAGATTTATCTGACCAAGTCAGAGCTCGGAGGCAATTATTTGTATACTGTGGATGTTGTAGGATAAATGCTGGCAATGGAGGTCCCTGGAAAGATGCCCCTTGCTTTCCCATTTCTCATCTAATGAGTGTTTTTTCACCTTCTTGCTTTATCCTCTCTTCCTCAGTACCTGGAAGATGCCCGAGTTTGTAATTCAAGATGTGTTATCTGGGGAATATCAGTATAATACACATCTGAACGTGATTCCCATCAAAGGGAGATCATCCCCGGAAGCAGAAGAGAGAAATAGTATTTGGGCTTTTCTGGTGGTAGGCTAAGCGTACACTATTTTCAAGATTAAATCATTTAAAATCATATATCTTCCTTCCCAAATGAACTGTGGAATTTTTATAAATAGAAAGGGATTTAATACACTGTAGAATGCTGATAAATAACTGGGTGAGATAATGTTTCTTAAAAAATGCCAATTACTGTCACTCTTGTTAAGGACAGGCTAGATGTCTGTTAGTTCATCTGCTTGGTGGATGATTAGTTGGTTGATGTGGTTCACAGGGCAAACTGAACCAGGATTTGACAATCTGCAGAAAAACAAGGGTAAGAGAAATCACTTCCCAGCAAACAAAATCAGCCTTGGCTGAAATGGACAAAAATCAGATTTGTTTTCTGCCATTTGCTGTTCTTGCTCTATTGCCCCCATCTGAGCTTGCCCAGCCTCCCCTATGACTTCAGGAGATTTAGATCAAATGTCAGAGAGGAGTGCTGGGCTTTTCCCATTTGGTGCCTGACTAGAGGGGAGAATTCAAGGCCACAGGAGGCATTGAAGAAAATCTCATTGTTGGTGTATATGCTTCCACACAGCAAGCCTTCCTGAGGGACTCCCCTCCCCTCTGCTCAGCTTCCTCGAGAAGAGATCAAATGTTTCAAAGCACTTCCACCTTTACTAATTTTTAATGCTTCTGCCAGACTTAGACTTGCCCACTGGAAAAAAAAAAAATCTACGCTTGTTGAAACAGCCAAAAATAAAAGTGATCCTTTAACAGTAGCACACTTAACTTCCTCTACAACTATCAGCAGGAGCCAAGAAGTATAGCATTTGCCCAATATATTAAGCATTAAAAATGTCTTGGGGAAATGATCACACTGGAAATCAGAATATGTTTAAATGCAGTTCTCAAAATTCAGAGTCTCCTTACGAAAGAATCAAAGAGGCGATCACCCTGATCCTTACCTGCAACTTCTCCAGCTTCTGGCTCCACCCTGCCCATTCCTTTCCTTTGCTCCTTTGCCCAGTTTCCCCCCAAAACCACCCACCAAGGTCTATGTGGGAACCAGGAATGTAACCCTAGGGTTTGGTTTCCCAGGCCATCAGGAGATAACATTGCCTATCAGCCAAAAAAATAAAGCTTCCTGACTGCAGTTGCAGAAATTATAGCTAATTATACGCTCCATGCTTCCTGCAAAATATATATATTTTAAGCTGCTGGGCTGACTTTCTCCCTTGGCTGTATTTAAAGGTTAGTTTCTGACCTGCTTCCTGGTTTAATGGAAGAGTTTAAATATTACAAATCATTACTTGATTCTAATGAATTATATCTCCCCTGGCACCTCACAAACTCCTTATCGTGCCAGAGGAAATAGTTGGAAAGAACAGGGAGTCTCCAAGATAATAAACAGAATAACGTGCCATAGGGTTGTAGGTTTCAGGATCCCCAGCTTCTTGGGTGGTTGAAAGCTTTTGGCCCTCGGCCTCACACTCAGCCGAGCACCTGAGGCATGTGGCTAAGCAGCATGAACTCCCACTCCCCCGCCTTGCACGATTGTTCACTCAGCTTAATTGTCAGCTCCTGCTAAGAACATGTAACATCTCATTTTCCCAGAGATTGTGGAAGTGTTGAGCTTTGCTTGTGGCCAAGTTGGGTAGCTGAATACACATCGTTTCCTTCCTTGATGCACAAAGGCAGGGACTGTCTAAATCTATCTCTGTACATAGAGGCCTTTTATTGAATGCCAGTTTCCAATTCTAGTGATGATCTGGACCCAAACGGTTTCCCTTTGTGTGTAATTGTGTGGGTAGATATTCTCATCCAACTCTGCCTATTTACATACATTGCCAATCTTATTAAATTGAAAGAAGTAACCAAAACACATGTACACAACGACAAAAGTGATATTCAAGGCATGGAAGAAAGGAACACATGAAAGTCCCTTCTCTCTCCTCAGGGACTAGAGGGAAGAAATTAGTCTCTTGATTTGAGCTAAGCAGAGTACAGCAAGGTAAGACTGTGGAGAGCTCGATTAGCCTTGGTAACTGAATTGTGAACTTCCCTGTCTTTAATTGTTTGACTAAAACACCCATGTGGAAAGTGAAGAATCCAACCAAGCGTACAGATGATTTGTCTGTGTTGTACTAAGTGCTCTACTTTTCCTCTTGGTGGCAAGCAGATTTGAAAGGGAGATGAGTAACCATCGAAGTATCAATGATGCATCTCATTTCTCATGACACTGAATTCTCTTGCAATCTACCTGAACTATAAATAATAAAACTTCTGAAATCTAGCATTATTTTTAGAAAGGATAAGCCTTGTGAGTGTATGGGTTTAGGCTGCTGAGGTGATATGACTGAAAGGTCTACCTTATTCCACAACCTATTCAAATATCTTACACTGTTTTGTGCAAGTAATTCCACCATTAGAAGCTAATTTATTCATTTTTTCCTCAGGAGATTCTTTATTAAAACTCAAAAGCCCCTGGAAGAGGTAATTCACCTTGGGAAGATAAATTTATCTGAAATGTTTCTAAGATGATGAGTAAGGCAAGGGCCTCAGTAAACTATCTATGCCCTGCAGAGGAGACTGTAAAATTGGAAATGCCCAGCAGGTGCTGAAAGAATCTGAAAACAAGACTGGCCCTCTCTGCAGTATGCAAAGTGTCAGGAGCAGTTCCCTTGTAGACTATTAGCAAAAAGGAGAAATGGCCTCCCCTGGGATAGTCGCTGACCACTCCCAAACAGAGAGGAAGGTACCCAAATAGAAAATTTAAGTTTTTCATTTGTTTGTTTTATAGAATGCTACACTAATAAAATTAAGTTTGGAGCCTTTTATTTTATTTTTTTAGATGGAGTCTCACTCTGTCACCCAGGCTAGAGTGCAGTGGTACAATCTAGGCTCACTGCAACCTCTACCTCCCAAGTTCAAGTGATTCTCCTGCCTCAGCTTCCCAAGTATCTGGGATTACAAGCATGTGCCACCATACCCAGCTAATTTTTGTATTTTTGGTAGACATGGGTTTCACCTTGTTGGTCAGCCTAGTTTGGTCTCGAACTCCTGACTTCAAGTGATCCACTGCCTCGACCTCCCAACGTGCTGTGATTACAGGCATGAGCCACCGTGCCCATCCTGAAGCCTTTTACTTTTAAGGTTTCCATTTCTGAGAGAGAGAGAGAGAACCCAAATGGGAGGGAAAATTGTCAATAGGGCCTGTGGAGACACTTTCTCTGAGAAAAGTTACGTAAAACCAAAACTCTAGTAAGGATAGGGTTGAGGGTAGATACAATGAAAGCAAAAGCCAATTTAAAAGGAGGATCACATGTAAAAGGGTGCATGTCTGTTTTTTTGTTTTGTTTTGTTTTGCTTTGTTTTGTCCAGAGCATAGGAGACTACAGGGAAGCAGGGACCCTTCAGTTGATTTTGCAATGAAGAAAAACAGTCTTGTGAGATTCTTAAAATTTGCCTGAAAACGAAACTCATCTGATGTGTGTTTCAGCATCTTCAAAGATACTGCAGAAGGAAGGTTTTAACTTAATATCTCTGTCAGCAAGATGGTTTATCACACTCAACGGGAATGACAGTAGAAGGAAAAAAAAGATGGGAAACCATTCCGGGGTGAGCAAAGGGTGACAACAGGATGGGAAAATCCAGCTTCACCAAATATTTATTCATGCTTATATAAACCTCAATTAGCTATCTTAAAATGCTAAGTCTCTGTTGAAGAAAAGGAGTGCTTGGAAATGTGACTTGGAAGTTGGTTGGTGTCAGTTATTTTGCTGCATTGTTGATTAATGTAATTGAAGTATATATTACAGAAACAGAAAAGGAAATGTGACTTCTTCAGGGACCCATTAATTTCTTAAGCATAAAGTGTTTGAAGGTTCAAAGGCTTTGTTGAAGCTTATTTTAAATTTAAAATTTCCATTGCCAAGGGATTGATTACCATTCTTATATTAGCTTTGTCAAACACCAAGTTGATCTTAGTTCTTTCAAAGTTTTGTGGCACTTGACTGTTTTTAGAGCATTTTTTTAAAGAGAAGGCTGTCTTACAAGTTTTCTCAAGGACAGACTTGCTTTCTCTTTATAAGAACAGCAAGAGGAAAATTTCTAGACTTGCTTTCTCTTTATAAGAACAGCAAGAGGAAAATTTCTAAAACCTTAAAAAGAGCAATTCCCACTGTCCCCAACTTTGGTATCTTGAAAGTCATTCCTGCAAGTCAGGTACCATTACCTCCTCATTCAAACACTTTCCCGTATTTGTTTGTATTTGGTTTTCCTTTGACTTTAAAACATCAACCAATTTAGGCATCTTTGTGTATTGGAAGCTTTAGTTATGTTGTTTAGGGACTCCCCAAATTATTTAAGCTTTTCCCATCTCTCCACCCCAAATGACTACACATAATTCTTCTTATAGCTCTCTGCTGTCTTCCTCTGATCATTGTTTAAGGCACTCTCAGAAACAACACTCTCTGAAAGTGAGCCAAGATCTCCCAAGCACCAGTCTTTGTTTGTGCTGTCCCAATAGTGAACTCATTAGTTCAAGAAGTCAGACAGCAGGATTTCCGGCTCCTTGGAAACCAAGCCAAAAAGAGAACTGTCATTTCACACAAGGGCAATAAGAAGAAATATGCCATTAGGAAATCAGGGTTAAGATGGCACTGCCATCCACCCAGATGAAGGTGTGGTAAGAGGATCGTGAGGCTGCATTAGAAACAAAAACATTGCGACCCAAGGCTTTGCCCCAGGAAATCAATAATGAGATTGTGGACACTCTAAGAGCAGTTCAACAGAAAATCTATTTTCTTACCAGAAGAAAGTTATTTTCTCTTTCTCAATTTTGCTCTTCCCTACCTTTCCAGTCCTGATGCTACTGCATGTTTTTGGGAGCATGAGGTCAAGCCAGCAGGGGCTCCCTGTTGGCCTGCACCTCCTTCAGGGATGTCTCCAAGTACACTGGGCAGTGTGGATGGGAAGCTGTGACCAGAGCTCAAGAACTGTCCCTCTAAAGCTGCACCCACGCCTTGGTTTCACGCAGCCCTGAGAACTGTTTGGCCTTGGCTAACGGGGACATACATTCTCGCATCTGGTATGGAAGATTTTTGCCTCAAGAAATGCTGTCACCCACATTGACTTTATTTTCAATGTTGTTTCTATTTGTGCTGAATTTTAGGAATGATAATCTTGATCCTATTGCAAATAATCTCAAAGGCAGAGGCAGGCTGGGTCTGGAGGAAGGTAGCGTGACTTTAAAGACACTCCCTTCCCCACATCTTCTCATAATGGTGTATTTTAGGCTTGCTTCTTATTCCAGATCTTTGTCTCAGCCTTCCTTCTTACAAGCCACCCTCCAGAAACAAATGTATTCCAAGGGCCTGCTTCTGACTCCACCATCCCTAAAGAATTGGCAGGAGAATCTGGACTAAAAATGGCTTTAATGTGCTCTCAATCTCTAGTTAAACATTTGTATATTAACCAGCTGAAAATAGTGAACTGTGAGACTGGGGTGTGTGTGTGTGTGTGTCTGTGTGTGTGTGTGTGTTGATAGGGAGGGGACATCGGGAACTAGGTAAGACCATATTGGGTCTTATGTGTGGGGAGCGATTTCCTATCTGTTGGAGATGAAGTGGTGCCTATCCACTGTCATGCGCAGACAGTCAAATGCCCAGCAAATGGGCCGTTAATAAAGGCAATGAATGATGACGATGTGGACTGGGGAGGAAGGGAAAATGTGAAGTAGAAACACAAAACCAGAGGCTACAGTTTCATTAATGCAAAACAAACAAACAAACAAACAAAAACAAAAAAACTTCAGTGGCTGGCTGCTGGACAGCATGGAGAAACACTTAAGGGGGCTGGACCTTGCTGTTATGGTCAAGCAAAAAGCCACTCCTGGGTATCACATTCCAATCTGGTAAGCACCAGAGAGGAAGCTGAGCAGGCTTTCCTCTGGGGAATTCAGAGGTGCTGAGTTTTTGCATCATTTTTCAAACTTTGCAGGCCAGTTTCCTCTGCACCTAAGAGCATGGAGACATGCTTGGCATTCTTCACTCTTAAAGAGACTTCTTCTGTGGGGAGCTGCAGGGCTTTCACAGCAAGAGAGCTGGTGAGTGGCCTCAGTTCTGGGTTTTGATTTATCCAAAAGGAGTTGTTTGTTAACAGTAAGAGGGTAGATGCCTCTGCAGGAATCTATACCCTTGCCTCTGCCCCCACCATTTCTTTAGTATTCAACAAGCATGAAATTATGTCCTCACCCTAGCTAAGGTCAGGCACTGCCCAAGGCATTCAGGACACACAGGAGTAAGTGTCCCCTGCCAGGAGCACGGAGGTACATAGTATTACCACCATTTGAGAGATGACAAAACAGGGTTGGAGAGGTTAAGTGGCTCAGAATCAGAGTATTCTGAATGGTGGTTTCATTAGATATCAAATTTGAGAATGTAAAAGCTGGAAGAGACCTTCCTGGTTTTCATAGACATTTCTCCATCAGAGGAAGCAACACACAAGCAAACCTGTGATACTCCTTTCCCCTGCCATTATCTCCACTGAATGAATGGACAACCTGAACTGGAGGGGTAATGACCATCTGGGTCTTACTCTGCTACCCGGGCTGCCTTATGCTGGGTCTCTATCAGCTCAACCCCAATCACCTTCTCAGATAGCCTGGCTTTACCTTACAGTTGCATCCTAGGCCACTGAATGATAAAGATGAAGAAGAGCATGACGGAAGCAATAATTACTGCTATTTCTACTACTACTTGAGTTTATTCTAGATGTCAATTTCACTACAAAGGGTTATACAAATATCAACCCTGCAGGTATCATGTTCACCCCTGTAGCGTAGTAATTGAAAGCATAAGCTTTTGAGTCAAACAGATCTGGGTTTGAATAATTACAGGTGAAGACACTGAGGCTCATAGTTTGTTACTTGCAGGAAATCAAAAAATTTGTAAGTAGAAAAACCATGCCAAGATTTGACCTGTTCCTGTCTTGCTCCAGAACTTATATTGTTTCACTATGGGATACTATCTACCCACTTTGATCCCAGCATTTATGGATAAGAGCAAACATTTGTTAGGCACTTACCATATGTCAGGAACTGTGCAAAACACTTTGTATACATTGTCTCATTAAATTATCTTCAATGATTATTTATAATTGCCCTGATTATACAGAGGAGGGAAGAAGATCTAAAGAGATTTAATAACCTGCCCAATATCTTACAGCTAGAAAGTAGTAGAATTCAAACTCAGTTCTAGGACTGTCTGGCCCTGAACATTCTCTTGACCACTATGTATGCTGTTTAGACAAGGTAGCTGAGAAGGACTGATGTATTGGTGTCATATTCAAAATTTCCTTTCATCACTGTGTAGGTGTTTTCATCAGTGCTTTTTTTGGATACATAAAAACCGAGTGCCAGTTTAGAAAGCCAGGTTAGCAGCACAGGTGGAACAAATAAACACAAACACAGACCCTCCTATCATTAAGCCTTTAGTTAAAAGAGACTTTCAAGGTCATGTAGCTCATCTTATTCTTTAGTTCAGAAAGTTGATATTTCCATATCCCTGTCAGATGGAGGAGATCTCATACCTGAAAAAAAAAGGTTCCAGCCTGGATTACCTAAAATGCACTTTTTCCCCCTGAAATTTAATTTGTTTGAAATGGGCACAATACCCAATATTAGATTTGGATTGTTACCACCAATAAATGTGGTGCTATTTTTAATTAGCCTGACTTCTGAACCATGGGTTCCCTGGTGCTACTATCTTCATTAATGATGGGAGACTCTCCAAATGCTCATGGTCAGGAGAGCTTGCAACATTTTATGTAAGCCATAAATGCACAAAATTAGGGATCATTGGCCTGGACATAAAAGTAGAAAGGAAGTTCTCAGAAGTGGTCTTTTGTTTGTTTTTAAAACTTCTCCTTAAATAGTAGTGTCTTGTTGGATTTAGTGTGTGTGACAAGGCCATCTTGGTTTCAGCTTATGGCCACTGCTCCCAAGACCAGGAAGGCTTGGGAATGTACCCTCTTCTCTCAGAAACTCTGTTCTCAGGGGTGTCTGGGGCCAGTGGGGACAGGGGACACTTGCTATGGAATTCCTCTCAAATGACATACCAGTTCTACAGTGCTATAGGAGATTTAGCTCTTACCAATTTGTAGTGAGAGGAACTGTTTAATTCTCATTGGTTTATTTATCAATAAGATTAGACTTTTCTTAAACTTTGTGCTTTAGTTTAAAAATAATAAAGCAGCTACCATTCATTAATGCTAAATGCTTTATGTGTAATAGGTATTATTTATTCTTTCAATAACCTTATGAAGTAAGTGCAATCATCTCCACTTTATAGATGAAGAAACTGAGGCACACAGAGATTACATAATGTGTCCCAGGTCACACAGCCATTAAATGTTCATCCTGTGTTTCAAACCCAGATCAGTGTGACTCTGAAGACTGTGCTATTAATAATTTTAAAATAAGGTGATAATAAGAATGAAGTTTTCATTTGCCTTTCATGTCCTATTTATACCCTATGACAACTGCAAGATGAAAGTAGGTGGTATTATTCATGAGAAACTACAGTTCAGACAGGTTGTGACTCATTCAGTCATTTATTTATTTAACAGGCATTTTTGAGTGCTTATGGTGTCCCTGGCACAGTAGCAGCCCTGATAATAGGCTTGTATCCAAGCAGAAGACAGTGCAGGTTTAGAAGCATGAGCACAGGAGTCAGACACACCTGTATTTGAATCTTGCTTCCATAACTTAACTTATTTATTCATTCATTTATTCAACCCACGTATATCGGGTGCTGTTATGTTCCAAACACTATGTGCAGGTCCAACTGCAGCTGGTATTTTGGGTAAGTTATTTAACCTCTCCATGCTTCAAGCCCTCAGTTGTGGAATGAAGATAAAGATACTTACCCCACGCTTAGGGTGAGGTTAAATGTGGTAAGGGAAGTAAAACTCTTGATAAATAGTAGCTATCAAGGCAGACACTGCCCCTACCTGCACACAGCTGGCAGGCTAACAGAAAAGACAAAAAACTAAATAAGTGATTAAAATAAGAAATGTAAGTGCTCTGAAAATATGAGAAGGGCACATATTATTAGGTCTATTAGTCTGCTCAGGCTAGCATAGCAAAATACCGTACAATGGGTGGTTTAAACAAAAGAAATGTATTTCCTCACAGTTCTGAAGGCTGGAAGTCCAAGATCAAGGTGTCCACAGATTTGGTTTCTCCTGATGTCCCTCTCCTTGGCTCACACATGGCTGCCCCTCCTGGCTGTGTCCTCACATGGCCTTTTCTCTGTGCCTGCACATCCCTGGTTGTCTTCCTTGGCGTGTTCTAATTTCCTTTTATTATTATAAGAACACCATTCAGATTGGATTAGGGCCCACCCTAATGGCCTCATTTTAACTTAATTACTTCTTTAAAGGCCATGTCTTCAAATACAGACACATTCTGAGGTGGTGGGGGGTAGGGCTTCAACAGAATAATTTGAGGGGAGGATAAAATTCCATCTATAACATTAGGGACTCTTTTGTTTTAATTTTTTTTTCTCTAGCTTTATGTCACCATAAACATCTTTATTTACATCAACATTAATATTAGTATTGTTAGCAAGTTAGAAGATGTTTAAATTGTCCTGTGTAAGTAATATTCATAAGGTCATGCTTTTGAAAAATATTAAGAAAAAACATATTACCATTGAAGATAGACAATTTAAATGTTTTTGAGATTCTAAAATTTTACTCGTGGTAAACATAATAATAATATAAATATATAGAAAAATAATTGTATATTGAGTCATAAGACTACTAAAAATAAGAATAAAAAATTTTTAAAAACAGTTTTCCAAACATTTGTTAGCTCATGAATGATGTTTTAAAATGTAATCATTATCAAGAATGCAAAAAGATTAACTATGGGTGATAGAATTATTGAATTTTGTTTACTGTGCTTTTCTGTGTTTTCTAAGTTTTCTGTGCTTTCTGCTATATAATCTCCTCAGAATTAGGGGAAAAAAGTTTTTTTTTGTTTGTTTGGGTTTTTTGTTTTTGAGATGGAGTCTCGCTCCGTCACCCAGGCTGGAGTGCAGTGGCACGATCTCGGCTCACTGCAACCTCCGCCTCCCGGGTTCAAGCAATTCTCCTGCCTCAGCCTCCTGAGTAGCTGAGACTACAGTCGCCTGCCACCACGCCCGGCTAATTTTTGTAATTTTAGTAGAGACAGGGTTTCACCACGTTGGCCAGGCTGGTCTTGATCTCCTGACCTAGTGATCCACCCCCGTTGGCCTCCCAAAGTGCTAGGATTACAGGAATAAGCCACATGCCCAGCTCAAAAATGTTATTTTTAAAGAGAACTCGGTGAATGAGATTTTATTGGTATTAAATAGTAATGTGGAAACACCATAGGCTCCAGAGATAGAAAAACTTCAATATTGAATCTCGCTGTTCTCTGTGTGGTTTGTAAGGCATTGGCCACTTTTTAACTTCTTAGAATTTCAGTTCCATCTGTCAATAAATATTGCCACCTGCCTTCCAAGATTGTGCGAAGATTAAATGAGATATTGATGTAAATCACTTGTTAATTCTCTTCTCTTTCCTTCCCTTCCTTTCTCTATTTTTTTTTTTTTTCACCAGTTAGAAATATGACTTGGGGTAGGAGGGTAGGGAGTGGCGGCTGGGTGGAGGAGGTGGAGGGGGCAGAATGATATGTTGAAGTTTCTAAAAGCGTTTGGCAAATGACAAATGACAAAGTCCTTAAGCATCTTCCTACAGTGTCATGACGATAGCAGCTAATGAACTCATAAACATAAAACAAGTAAAGAGAAAATTAGGCAAGAAAAGGACAGAGGTAGCTAAAATCCAGTAAGAAAACATTTCAAGAGTCTATATATAGCATTGTAATTTAAGTTCTCATCTGCATCTCATTATCTTAATAGTCCAAACAATAGTTCTTCGATGCCTTGCACAGGAGGATGGGAAATAATTTCCTTGGACAGGGTACCCAGACTCTCTATCACATTAGATATTATTTCCAAATGTTGAGTGTCAAGGGAGTGTTACGCATACTCCTAACCATTAAACAGATAATCTCCCTTCAGGGAAGCATGAGTTTGGCAACCCACAGAGCAGCCATGTGGAAGAGACCTCTGGAATTCCAAAGCTCCAACAGAGATCCAGTGCAGCATGGGGAGCCTCCAGAAGCATTGCTTTATCCAAATCTGCATCCCGCTTCTGGAGTCTTTACAGACAAAACTCATTTTTGTCTGTAAAGACTCCAAAAGCCATGCAGAATTCATTTCACTTTTTTCTCCTGGAAAATGTAATGTTTTTTAAAAAAGGATTTTATTTTGAAATATTTCAAACTTACAAAGAAGTTGCAATAATAGTACAAAGGATCCTATGTATCCTTCACTCAGATTCTTCAAATGTTAATAGGTTAGCAGTTTTGCCTTCTCATTCTCTCTCTCTAATTATATGTAATTGTCATCATTACTATTGTCTAATCTTTTGAGAACAGGTTGCAGATATCATATCTCTTTACCCCTAAATACGTCAGTGTATATGTCCTAAAAAAACAAGGGTGCTTTTCTTACATAAACACAGTACAATTATTACAATTAAGGAGTTAACACTGCTACACTGTTATCTAATCTTTAGACCTTATTCAAATCACTACTGTCCCAGCAATAGACATTATGGCAAAAGGATCAAGGATCCAATCTAGGATCAGGCATTGCCTTGGATCTCTTTAGTCTCTTTTATTCTTGAACTCTTCCTTTTTTTTTTTTATTTTGTCCTTTAGGACCTTAACATGTTTGAAGAATATAAACCAGCTGTTTTATAGGATGTCCCTTAATTTGGGTTTGCCTAATGCTTCTTCATAACTATTTTCAGGTTACACATATTTGGCAGGAATATCACAGAAGATATGTTGGCTCTTTCTCAGTGTATTATCACACTTGATGTCAATTTATCATGTTAGATTTGTTTTGTTTTGTTTTGTGTTTTTGAGACGGGGTCATGCTCTGTCACCCAGGCTGGAGTGCATTGGCATAATCATAGTTCACTGCAGTCTTGAATTCCTGGCCTCAAGCAATCCTCCTGCCTCAGCATCCCCAAGTAGCTGGGACTATAGGCATGCACCACCACACCTGGCTAATTTTTTATTTTTTGTAGAGATAGTCATCTTATATTGCCCTGGCTGGTCTCGAACTCCTAGCCTCAAGTGATCCTCCCACTTCAGCCTCCCAAAGTGCTGGGATTATAGGCATGAGCCATGGCACCCAGCCTAGTTTTTCCTATTCTTGATGTTATTGTTCTCTTTGTAATTAATAAAAATCTTGTGGAGAGATACTTTGGGACCATGTAAACATTGTGTTTCTCCTCAAACTTGTACCCACTAGTTTTATTTTTTAAGACATTTTAGAATTTGACCCTTTTGTGACGTTTGGCTAAACACAACAAAGATATACTATTAATTAAAGCTCATCTTCCCAGAAAGCCACATATAAGAAGGGTGTACTTTGTGGCACACGAGGCAACCCCCCATGACAGGGCCCTGATACCCTGAGACCAGGCTTGCTCTCTGTGGGTGTCTTAGGAGCTCACTATGTCTTTAAAGATTCCTTCCACTCTCACTGGGAAAGAAATGTTTCAAATAGTCCTCCAATTTGGAAGTTGGGACAAACTGGGCCCCTGGTAGCCTCCAGAGAATCTAGTCTTATGCCCTGAGAATGGGGTCTGGTGCTTTGTTTGGGGGGCTTTACCTGCAGAGCTTTTGTTTTTTTCATGTCTGTGGATCTCTTTTTGATGGTTTCTCATTGTTTACATTGGAAGTCACTAACTTTCACCTCCGGCAGAAGCCAAAGCTCTGAGCCCCTGTCTGAATGGGAGACTAGAGTGAGTATTGGAATGACCCCCTGCTACCACACAAGAGCCCAGTCTCTTTATCCTTCAAAAGACCCTATGGAAATGCAAACAGCTTGGGAGAGGTTGTACCATAAACACGACAGACAGACAGACGTCTCTCCTCAAGAGGAACTCCTGTCCCATTTGGGAGGCTGCCCACCACCACAGTCCCCTGGGTGCTGGCCCCTGCTCTTTCCATCCGACTGCCACCTGACGTAATGAGCAGGACACACACCCGTGGGGTCAGCCTTTTCCTTTCAAACCCTGCTCTCATTTATAAACAAATGAGAAAAAAAGAAAAAAAGAAGAAGTTGACATTCTTTTCTGTGTGCTCATGGTCCGGTGGGGACTTTAGGCTGCCAGGCTCTGCAGTACCTGCCATCATCACCTAGAAGGCCAGAGCAGGAGCTGCTGAGCTCAGCCTGGGTGCCAGCAGCCTCACCACTCCAGAAGAGGCCAAATGCATTCTCTTTTCATGTGTTTCTTAAAAAAGAAACCTGTGATATGAATTGAAGTTCGAGGGGTAGGATTTAAAAAAAATAGCTTTATTGAGATATAGCTCACATACCATACTATTCATTCATTTGAAGTGTACAATTTGATGGAATTAGTATATTCACAGAGTTGTGTAGTCGTGACCACAATCAATTTTAGAACACTTTCATCACTCTAAAAAGAAGCCCATACCCATTAGCAGTGACTCCCAAGGGGTAACTTTAAAAATGGCAGACCCTCTGTTTCTTGAACAATAGTTGCCCATCTTTTGTTCCCTTCCTAGATTTAACTGTTCAGTTGCTATCTTCCAGCTGAGCTGTGCCTGCACTGGGCTCTTGTGAAGATTTAATTAATTGATGGCGGCTGTGCAGTTGAGTTTTCTTCCCTAAGATACACTAATTTGAACTTGTGTTTAGTATATTTAATTTTCAACTTCTGACTTTTTCCCTAGGGAATCACAAATAGGTCATCCTTAGACAAATTACAGGATTACGGGAATCATCTTTTCTAAAATTTACAGTTTAAGTCGCACTTTCACACAGAAAATGTTATTTTATTTTCCCAAACAACAGATGTAAAAATAACAATAGGAATCATTTATAAAGTGCTTATTCTGTGCCAGGCAGCTCTTAGAGTTCCCATATGTGTTCCCATAATTCATCTAATCCTGTTATGGTCTGAATGTGTCCCCCAGAATTCATATGTTGAAACTTCATTGCCAATGGGCATAGTATAAAGAGGTGGGGCTCTGGGAGGTGATTAAGTCATAAAACAACACCCTCATGGATGGAATTAATGCCTTATAAAAGGGTTTAATTACCATGGCACATGTATACCTCTGTAACAAACCTGCACATTCTGCACACGTATCCCAGAACTTAAAGTACAATTTTAAAAAAAAAGGGTTTGAAAGGGCCAGTTCATTCCTTCCATCTCTTCTCTCATGTAGGGATGCAGCAAGAAGGCCCTTGCCAGACACCCAATGCTTGCACCTTGATCTTAGACTTCTCAGCCTCCATAATTGTAAGAAATAAACCTCTGTTGTCTGTAAATTATTCAGTCTCAGTATTTTGTTATTGTAGCACAACTGAACAAGATGAATCCTCAACCACTAGATGAGTCAGATATTGTTAAAATTAGCCAGAGGTGCAGCAAGGTTAAGTGACAGCAAGCTTGAGGTCATACAGCTAGTAAGAGCAGAGCTGAGATGTGAGCATATGCAGTTTGATTCTAATCTGAACTCTAAGCTCCACTCTAATTGCTTCCAGTGTTCCCATTTGAGAAGCAAGAACTGAGCCTTTGAGAGGTTATACATTATGAGAGGGACCTAGTTAGGACTTAAATACTGTACAAGTATTCAGACCCCAATCCCAGTGCCTCCATCAATGACTTACCTCAGTATCTTGCCAGATATAAAGCATTGAGTTTTTCCTCTAAGTCAAAAGAAAAAGGAATACAAAATATTCCCTACTGAAGCTTTATGTCATCAACTATATTGTTATGATGACGTTAGCAACGTGCAGAAAAGCTACCAAAATGTTATAAAGTTGGCTACACTTTTGGTGGGCCAGAAGTACTTTTCAAACAAATCTCCAAGGTCAATTTTCCCTTCTTTGCTTTTGCCTCTGCCTTTGTAACCTCTCTTGATTTCTCTTTCTTAATGTCTCCTATTCACAAATAAGGAATGAAGCACATGGATTTAATAACCAAGGCAGTGATTCATGTGTACTTTCATCTAATCAGAAAGCATAGTGGCAGGCCCAAGAACTCATTTTGGTTGTATATCATTTTAACAGAGTTGACACACATCTCCTTTAGAGGGAAAATAATAAAAATTTAAAAAGCAAAAGCCAGCACAGACCTGCCAGCTGCAATGATTGGTTACACAGAAGAGATCCATGGAATTCTGAAGCCATTTGGGTTTTGTTAAGTTTGCTGAAATAGCACCAACTCTGATCTCTACCACTTTAAATGGTTTAATGACTTTTGGATAAGTCTTCAGAATTAAATGGTTAAATCACCAAACGCTTCATAAAATCATTATGCAAACAATTTTCTGGCTAATTATCTAACATGAACAGAAGCACACAGCTGCTAAGATATATAATTGCTGTTTCATCAGTGCTGCCTATTGTATTTACATAATTCCTTTACTGATCTTGGTGTGGTTTGGTGGGAGGACACTAACATAACATCTCATGACATGAACAAGTTAAAGGCATAGCTCCTGCCCCAGCTGGTAGATAACAATAGCGACTTTGATTTTTTTGAGGGAATGAATAAGGGCCTTCAAATCAATGTACATTTGTGTGGTATATATAAGACTTAAACAGGTATATTTAAATTAAGTTTGGGCAGAGATAAATATTTTCCCTATTAGGTACATAATATGCATATAAAGAAGTAAATATATCATCATTGCACAGTCCGCAGACTGAGCACCCTGATATAAGCAGCACCCAGAGCAAGAAACAGAATATTACCAGGACCCCAAAAGCCTCCATTATCCCTTCTTTTTGTTTTTGTTCCCTCCAAGGGTAGTTACTGTCCTAACCTCTATCAGTAGAGACTAATTTTATCAGTTTTGTGCTAAATTTTAATGAAATCATACAGTGTGTGCTCTTTTGTGTAGCTGATTTTGTTCACCGTGTTTGTAAGATTCATCTATACTGTAATTTGCTTATTCTCATTGTTGTATAGCATCCCATTGAGTAAATATACTACCCCAATTTATCTATCATTTTACTATTGATGATGTTTGGATAGTTTCCAGTTTGGTGATATTATGAATAAAGCTGCTGTGAATGGTGTTGTCCATATCTCTTGGTGAACATATGAGCACATTTCAGTCAGGTCTCTAGGAAGGGGATTGCTGTGTTGTGGGGTGTGCATATCTTCAGCTGTGTTAGATACTACCAAACACTTTTCCTGAAAGATTGTACCAACTTGCACCCTACCAGTGCTAGAGGAAAGCTGGGATAAATGGTTTGAAGAATTCTAACTGATGCAGGCTAAATTTTAAAGGGCAGTGTAGAGTAAGGAGAAGAGTGGACAGTAGGTCTAATGGAAAGGACCCCAACAATATGACTTAGTGAATAAAGGATAGGATCAGAGACACAGCCTAATGGAGGGAGCAGTCATAATTCGAGATCATTTAGTGGGTAGGAGAAGCCTCCTTGGATGTTTATCGCCCACTCTGTGTTCCTCTCCAGCTCTGATGCATGCACCCACAGCATGCATCCCAGAGAATCACCCCAGGTGGATTCTTTCTTTTTTCTTTAGTCCAAGTGGAGCATGCTCAAGCGCTGCCCTGGTCTGAGGTAGCACTTTGGAGCCCTGGGGATGCCCTGCTTCTTAATATATGGCTGCCCTTGCTGGGGCATAAAAATTCTTATAGCCTCTTACTGGTGTCTAG
The DNA here is from genome assembly GCF_028885655.2 of Pongo abelii. Lineage (NCBI taxonomy): Eukaryota > Metazoa > Chordata > Mammalia > Primates > Hominidae > Pongo > Pongo abelii. The sequence goes on along the minus strand of NC_071991.2, from coordinate 84,989,223 downwards.
CAGCTGTGAGGCAAGGGTACCATAGACTAAATATTTGTGTCCCCCAAAATTCACACATTGAAATCCTAAGCCTACCATGTGATGGTATAAGGAGGTAAGGCCTTTGGTAGATAATTGGGTCATGAGGGTGGAGTCCTCATGAATGGGATTAGTGCCCTTATACAAGAGACCCCAGAGAGCTCTCTATCTCCTCCACTGCATGAGGACACAGTAAGGAGACGGCCATCTACAGATCAGGAAATAGGCCCTCACCAGAACTTGACCGCACTAGAATCTGAGATTAGAATTCCAGCCTCCAGACTGTGAGAAATAAATTTCTGTTGCTTAAAAGCCACCCAGCCTATGGTACTTTGTTATAGGAGCCCAAAATGACTAAGTTGCAGGGGAATGGAGAATGTAAGAAGAGCAGGCAAAGAGAAATTAGAGAGAATAAAATGAAAACCTGCATTGAATCCAGCTAGCTGGTTATAAAATTTTAAGTAAATCACTAAAATTTTCTCCACGGTTTTGGCTTTCTCAGTTGCAAAAAATGAAGACAAAAATATTTAACTCACTAGGTTTACTTGATAATCAAATGAATTCAAAGAATGTATATGGAAATGCTCTGCAAACTTTAAAAAGCAAACACTGTTTATCTTTTCAGCAGGGTATTTTTATTAATAGTCAAATTGTCACCTTGAAGTATAAATATATCTCTAAGAAGTGATATTCATTTCATTTTTGTATTCAAATTATAGCATCTGCATTAATCGATTAAGAAATAGCCGTCAGTAATGTTAACAGGAGTAACAGGTAGGATGTCTGAAATCATGACTTTTCCCTAGGATTATCCAGGATTCATTTATTCACCCATCCAGATCTCCATCCAGACCCTATGACCATTAATTAATTAACTTAGCAAATATATTTTTTGAATACTTTTTGTTTGTTTTAGAGCAATTCTCGGCAGAAGTTCTTAAGAGGATTCAAAGATAGACTTCAAGTGATCTCTGAACCTCCTGATCTTGTATGGAGGGGAATGTGTGGGTGACTTTAGCTATCAGATTCTCACAGGACTCTGCAAAACCCCTTCTTTAAAAAAAAGGTTAAGAGGCACTGCTTAGGAATGTGTGGAATAAAAGAATATAAAAAGTTTATAAAATAATTTGGGATTGTCCATGTAGAAAACTGCAAATTAAACTGACAGCAGACTCCATATTAGCAATGACAGATGCCACGAGATGACAAAATATTATCTTCAAAATGCTTAGGGAAAATAGGTATTGACTAAGAATAATATACCACACTAGATTACTCTTCGAAGGTGGGGTGAAATAAAGAGGCATTTTTAGAGAAACAAAGGTTGAGAGAATTTATCAACTTGAGGACCTCACCAAAGAACTCATAATATATATACTTCTGGAAAAAGGAAATTTAATCCCAAAATACAAAGTGGGGTGCAAGAAGGAATAATGATGAACAAAGAAATTTGTAAACATGTTTGTAACTCTAAGAAGCACCATTTGTTTGTTTTAAAGAGGTTCAGTTAAGGGCTTATGTAAATAGCAAGTAACTGAAATGCTAGATGACAACAACAGGAACAAAGGGATTAAGAGAGACTAAAATTACAAAGTCCAAGTTCATTTAATTATTTAGGAGGAAGATAGACTTAGGTTTACTTTAGACTTTAAGCAAGTATACTTTCCAAAATTTAAGAGTAACTCTCAAAGAATAGGGGGAAATGTAAGATTTCTTTTACATGAGAAAAAAAGATTAAAGAACACTAGATTGTTTTACTTCTTCACAGCAAAAGAAAATATCAACAGAGTAAACAGACAACCTACAGAATGGGAGCAAATATTTGCTAACTATGCAGCTGATGAAGATCTAATATCCAGCATCTATAAGGAACTTAAATTTACAAGAAAAAAACACACAACCCCATTAAAAAGTGGGCAAAGAACATGAACAGACACTTTTCAAAAAAAGACATACATGTGGCCAACAAGAAGAAATGAAACGAAATATGAAGAAAAAAGCTTAATATCATTGATCATTAGAGAAATGCACATCGAAACCATAATGAGATACCATCTTACACCAGTCAGAATGGCTATTATTAAAAGTCAAAAAATAACAGATGCTGTCAAGGTTGTGGAGAAAAAAGAACACTTATATGCTGTTGTTGGAAGTGTAAATTAGTTCAACCATTGTGGAAAGCAGTATGGTGAATCCTAAAAGAGCTAAACACAGAACTACCATTCGACCCAGCAATCCCATCGCTAAGCAAAATCCCAAAGGAATATAATTGTTCTATCATAAAGACACATGCACGCAAATGTTCACTGCAGCACTATTCACAATAGCAAAGACATGGAATCAACCTAAGTGTCCATTAATGGCAGATTGGATAAAGAAAATGTGGCACATATATACTATGGAATATTGTGCAGTCATAAAAGAGAATAAGATCATGTCCTTTGCAGGAACATGGATGGAGCTGGAGGTCATTATCCTTAGCAAACCAACGCAGAAACAGAAAACCAAACACTGCATGTTCTCATTTATAAGTGGAGCTGAATGATGAGAACACATGGACACATTAGCGGGAGCAACACACACTGAGGCCTGTTGGGGGCAGGGTGGGGGGAAGGAGAGGATCAGAAAAAATAACTATTGGGTACTAGGCTTAGTACCAGGATGATGAAATAATCTGTACAAAAAACCCTGGTGACATGAGTGGGCCTATATAACAAACCTGCACATGTGCCCCTGAACCTAAAATAAAAGTTTTTAAAAAAGAAAGAACACTAGATTGCTCTAATAAGGAGCAGGAAAGAGAAAAAATAAGCTAAGAAAAGGCATAATAAACAGAAAAAATATATAGTAGAAAAAGTATAGATATATCAGTAATCTCAGTAAATGTAAACAGATTAAACTGTGTTCAAAAATGGAGAGCCTCAGATTATTTTTAGAAAATAAAATTCATCTATGTGCAGTTTTTAAGAGGAATACCTAAAACATGATAATGCTTAATGGTTGAAAGATATGGAAAAAGACAAAATAGATGAAGACTGACATTGCAAGGAAAGCAATATTAAGGCATAAAAGCTTAATTTGGAATAAAGAATGTCATGATTCAATGACTAAAGATTAATTCACAGGGAATCAATAGCAATGCTGAGTCTATGTTCCTAACAAAATAGACTCCTAGCTTATCAAATACATTGGACAAATCTACCTTAATAGAAGATATTTTTGAATGCCTCTTTCAGAACCTGATCAAATATTGATAAGGGTATAGAAATTTTAAACACCATAATTAACATAATTAACAAGCCAGATTAAAGGAGACCTATATGGAAATATGTATTCCTGAAACAGAGAATTTACATTACTTTCCAGCACACATAGAAAACACTGACCACATATCAGACCACAAAAGAAGTCCCAAGAAATTCTAAAGAATCAATAACACAACCACATTGTCTTTCTACAATGCAATAATACTAGACATCACAGACAAACTACTGAAAACCAGTGACAAAGAAAAAAGAATCAACACAGACAGAGAAAAAAGACATATTAAATACAGGGACAATAATTAGAATAAAAAGCAATGAAAGCCAGGAGACAATGGAATGACAGCTTTTAAAAGCTCATCATCTAGACCAGATGCGGTGGCTCACGCCTGTAATCCCAGCACTTTGGAAGGCCAAGGTGGGTGGATCACTTGAGGTCAGGAGTTTGAGACCAGCCTGGTTAACATGGTGAAACCCTGTCTCTACTAAAAATACAAAAAAATTATCCAGGCGTGGTGGCATGTGCCTGTAGTCCCAGCTACTCAGGAGGCTGAGGCAAGGGAATGTCTTGAACCCGGGAGACAGAGGCTGTAGTGAGCCGAGATTGTGCCACTGCACTCCAGACTAGGCAACAGAGTAAGACTCTGTCTCAAAAAACAAACAAACAAACAAAAATCTCATCATTTAGAATGTTATACCCAGTGAAATATTCGTAAATATTAAAGCAAAATAAAGACATTCTCAAGCAGATAAAAGCTGAGAAGATTTGCACCAGGAGAACTGACTATAAAAAAATGCTAAAGATTTTACATTTTAAAAAGGTTTAAATCTAAAAATGCTAAAAGTTCTTCAAAGGGGAAATGATATCAACTGGAAATTCAGATTTATGGGAAAGGAGGAGGAGCACTGGAAATGGTAAATATGTAGGTAATTATAAAATACTATTTTTTCTAAGTTTGTTAGTTAAAACAAAAGATATGTTATGGAGGGTTATAACATAAGTAGTAGTAAAATATGTGACAACAATAGCACAAAAAAAGGGCCAAGGTATAAATAGAATTGTACTGTGTTGCAAGGTACTTACATTATCCATGAAGTAGTGCAATATTAATTCAACATAGACTGTGATAGGCTAATATTAATTCCTAGGAAAAGATATAAATAGGTATAGATAAGAAGCCAACAAAGAAAAGAGAATGAATACTAAAAATTATTTGATACACACATACACACAAACACACACACACACACACACACAAGACAAAGGAACAAAGAGGACCAATAAAAAACAGACAGAAAGATGATAGACTTAAACCCAGTCATATTGATAATTAGATGAAATGTGAATGAATTAACTATTCCAATTAATAGGCAGAGATTGTCAGACTGGAAAAAAAAGCAATAACAACAACTAAAACCCAACTATATGCTATTTACAGGAGAGATACTTTAAGTATAAAGACAGAAGTTGAAACTTAAAGGCTTGAAAAATACGTACCATGCATGCACTAAATATAAGAAAGCCAGTAAAACCAAATTAATATCAGACAAAATTGACTTCAAGACAAAGAGTATTACGAGAGATAAGGAAGTCCAATTCATAATGATAGAAAGAACCAATTCATCCACAGACCTAACAATCTTAGATATGCATGCATTTGCTATTTACAGTGTATATAATACACTTTAATACACTTTTGAGTTAATTGGCAAAGTTGTTCCCTGCTTTTTTTTGTGGAAGAGCTCCTATCCTTCCTGCTGCTGTTATATACTCAGGAATGCTGTGATGATGGAGATGGTTTAAATGATGTTTATAAGGTATTTAATTGTATATGCAATGTAGCTAAATGGTATGTTTCTTCCTGCCATGAGTCTATATTTGGATTTCAGGTGATAATTGTTTGTTTCTTTTTAAATTTGAAAATTAAAATGTTACTGTTTTTATGACTGTAATCCCTAGTTCATGGACCGTATTTAGAGATCTCCTTTGCAGGTTTCTCTAGCCAAGAGTTGTTGTCAGAGGCGTGTGAACCAGAGCAACTTTATCTTAAATAGGAGCTGGGTAAAATGAGGCTGAAACCTACTGGGCTGCATTCCCAGACGGTTAAGGCATTCTAAGTCATAGGATGAGATAGGAGGTCAGCAAAAAATACAGGTCATAAAGACCTTGCCAATAAAACAGGTTGCAGTAAAGGTGCCGGTCAAAACCCACCAAAACCAAAATGGCGACGAGAGTGACCTCTGGTTGTCCTCACTGCTACATTCCCACCAACGCCATGACAGTTTACAAATGCCATGGCAACGTCAGGAAGTTACCCTATATGGTCTGAAGAGGGGAGGCATGAATAATCCACTCCTTGTTTAGCATATCATCAAGAAGTAACCATAAAAATGGGCAACCAGCAGCCCTCAGGACTGCTCTATGGAGTAGCCATTCTTTTATTTGTTTACTTTCTTAATAAACTTGCCCTGAATTCTTTCTTGCACGAGATCCAAGAACCCTCTCTTGGGTCTGGATCAGGACCCCTTTCCTGTAACATTGTGACTTTAAAAAAAGGCTGGGTCAACAACCCAGTACAGTCTATGTCGTGGCCATAATGTACCCTGTGGTGGGGCTATCACTTTGATGTTTCTTTCTACACATTAGACTACAGTTGGTCCATGCGTTGCTGAAATCCTGACATTAAAGCAAAGAAAGCAATTAGTAAGCAATTTTGATGCTCTACCATGGTAACAATCACACCTGAAAACACATTGAGTCATCCATTATTAAACATTTCCCAAAGTTCATGCTATGAAGTTTAATTTGCCATGGAGTTGTTTGGAACAAAGAATTAAATGCAAACTATAGAAAGACTGTCATATTTACCCAACAAAATGAATTAAAGGAGACCTTTAGGAAAGGAAAAGGAGAATTAGAGATTCTTTGAATTCAAAAGAATCCCTGTCAGTCATCTCAACCAGCAATTTCCAAATTTAATGAATACACAACTCATCTGCAAAGGTTTTTAAAGTGCAGATACCTGGGTCCCATTCCCAGAGATTAAAATTAATGGTTCATGTTATGACCCAGGAATCTAAATTTTAAACAACCTCTCTAAGATTATGTTGCAAATAGACCTCAGACTACACTTTTAGAAACAGTAATCTAGTTTCAACATATCATACATGACAGGTGGCTTCCAGAAAGTTTGTCCTCATTCTGAGCCAAGTCTGTCTTTGCCTTCTGTATGTTCAGGCTCTTCCTTCAGAAGCTACACAGAATGGCTCAAATATCTCTCGTATTATAACAGCCCTTCATATTATTTGAGATAGTAATCTGGCCTCCTTAACAAACCCCTCCTTTTCTCCCCAGGCTAAATACTCCCAGTTACTTTGACATTTTCTCAAATAGTATGATATTTATAAACATCACTCACCGTTTGCTGTGTGTGTCTAAAAATGCAATATGAGAGCTGAAAAACATATTTCAATTTATCTTCACCATCAAAAAATACAGTGAGGGCCATTCCCTCTCCTTGTTCGCCTTTATGCTTTTAAACAGGTAGTGTATATCCTCTAACTTTGTCTTTTCTTTAAAGATGTTTTGGCTATTCTAGGCCCTTCACATTTCCATAAAAATGTATGAGCAATTTCAAGTTGTCCAAAAGAGTCTGCTTGGATTTCGGTTGTATTGCCGTGAATCTGTACATCAATTTAGATAAAATTAGTATTTCAATAATATTTATTCCTATAGTTCATGAAAAGAGTATATCTCTCAATTTATTTGGATCTTCCTTAATATTTTTCTGCCATGTTCCATGGGGTTTATCCCCCAGTGGTTCATGTCTTGATGTTGTTGCAAATTTTAAAAGGAAAGTTTAATTGTTCGTTGCCAGTATTTTGAAATATAATTAATTTTTATATGTTGTATCTTTTAACTATGCTAAACTCGCTTATGGTTCTATTAGCTTTTTAGCAGATTCCATAGGATTTTCTATTTAGATTATAATGTCATCTGCAAATAAAGACGGTGTTACTTCTTTTCCAATATGGATGCCATTTATTGTTTTCTTGTCTTATTTCACTGACAAGAACTTTTGATACAATGCTGAATAGAGTAGGGAGAGTGGACATCCATGCCACGTTTTCCTAGTCTTAGAGGGAAAACATTCAGACTTTCACCATTAGGTGTGACGTTAGTGTTAGTTGTAGTTTTTTGTAGATCCACTTTATAAAGTTGAAAAAGTTCCCATCGATTCCTTCTTGGCTGAGAGAATTGCTTGTTTTTCTTTTTATTTATTTGTTTTTAAAATTGGGAACAGAGTAGGGATTGGCACACTTTTTCTATAAACGGACAAACAGTACACATTTTTGGCTTTCTGGGACATACATTATCTCTGCCATTTCCTCCTCCTCCTCTTCTTCTTCTCCTCCTCCTCCTTCTTCTTCCTCTCCTTTTTCTTCTTTCTTCTTCTTCCTCCTCCTCCTCCTTCTTTTTCTTTTTTCTTTTTCATACAACTGTTTAAAAATATAGAAAGACATTCTTAGCTTGTGGGCCACAGAACTGTAGTTTGCTAACTCCTGACCTAGATGTTTGTTATACCTACAATTTCACAGTTAACACTAAGGACAGTAGTATCAAATTGCTAAGCCTCCACCTCCTCAGTTTTGGGATACCAAAGGAATAGAATGAACTGACAACCTAATTTTAGTCCTTAAATATATTACTTTTTGTTATTCACATGAAATGATCATAATCTTATCTATATTGACTCGTTAACATTGACAGATAAGACTAATGGAAGAGGATATAGGCATTATAAACAGTAATTGATAATTAGAATGCCTTTTGCTCATCTACAAAATTTCTAGTCATTAGAGTAACACATTCTATCTCCTGTTAGTCTGGATGGACCAGCCAGGAACACTCTCAGTTCTTTCAGTTCCTTTACCCCCTGCAAATCTGGGTGTTAAAACACTCATCTGTACTCACAAACCAACTAAAGGAGACTTGCTTTTCTACATCAATTTACTTGCATAATTAGAATAGAAAAATCCAAAAGAACAAAATACTTACATTTTTTAAGTATTTTGAAAATACTGAAAACGTCTTTACCAGAACAGGGAAGTTTTGAAAATAGTTTCCACCATCACTTGCTTGTTTGTTTGTTTGTTTTGTGCTTTTGTTCCTTTTGGTATGCAGCCCTGTGAATTTCAAAACATGTAGATATATGTAATTACCACCATAAAAAGCACACATGTGTCACACCCCAAAATCTCCTCCATGCTGTCATTCTACAGTCACAACTTCCCCCTCCTCCAACCCCTGGCAACCACTGATCTGTTCTCCATTACTATAGTTTTGTCTTTTCAAGAATGTCATGTAAATGGGATTATAGAATAAATAACCTTTTGAGATGGCTTCTTTTACTCAGCATAGTGTCTTTGAGATTCACCCAACTTGTTGAACGTATCAACAGTCTATTCCTTCTTATTGCTGAGTAGTATTTCATTGTAGGAATGTACCACAATTTGTTTAACCATTCACCTGTTAAGCAACAGAACATTTAGATGGTTTTACTGGTAAAGCTACTACGAACTTTCATATTCAGCTTTTTGTGGGAACATAAGTTTTTATTTCTCTGGGATGAACATTCAGGAGTGGGAGAGCTGGATTGCTAGTAAGCACATGTTAACTTTATAGGAAACTGCCAAACCACTTTCCAAAGTAGTTATATCACTTTGCATTTATGCCAGCAATGTATGGGAATTTTAGTTGCTCTATATCCTGGTCAGCACTTGGTATTATTAGTATTTTTATCTTAGTTATTCTAGTAGGTATGTAGCAGTATTGAATCATGGTTTTAATTTGCATTTCCCTAATAGCTAATAATGTTGAATATCTTTTCATGTGCTTATTTGCCATACTTATATCCTCTTTGGTGAAGTGTCTGTTCAAGCCCTTTGCCCATTTGTAAATGTTGTTGTTGTCATCTTTTTATTGAGTTTTGAGAGTTCTTTATATATACCGATACAAGACCTTTGTAAGATATGTAATTTGCCATATTTCCTCTTAGTCTGTGGCTTATTTTTTCATTCTTTTGACCATGTCCTTAACAGAGCAAAAATTTTTAATTTTGATGAAGACTAATATATCCAGTTTTTATTTTATGGATGGTATTTTTGGTGTCATTTGGGCTCATCATCTAACCCCAGGTCATAAAGATTTTCTCTTATGTTTTCTTCTTACAGTTTTGTAGTTTCACGTTTTATATTTAGAGCTAGGCTCCCATTTTGAGTTAATCTTTGCATAAAGTGTGAAATTTAGGTCAAATTCATGTTTTTACATAAAAAGATAAATTGTTCCAAAACCATTGATTGAAAAGACTATTCTTTCTTCATTGAATGGTTTTTGTCAACTGCCTTTGTCAGAGATCAAATGGCCATGTTTGTATAAATCTATTTATGGACTCTATTTTGTTCTGATCCACTTGTTATCTCTTCACCAATTCCATTCCACTGTTTTGATTACTGTAACTTTATAGTAAGTCCTAAAAATTTTACTTATACTTAAAGAACTCCAACATTATTCTTTTTTTCAAAATTATTTTAGTTTTTCTAATTTCTTTTCTCCCATATAAATTTTAGCGCCAACTTGTTTATATCTACAGAAAAAAAATTGCTGGGATTTTGATTGGTATTGCTTAAAACCATAGCTCACTTTGGGAGAATTGGCATCTTTATTATGTTAAGTCTTCCAAACAATGAACACTGTATGTCTCTCCATTTATTTAGATCTTTGATTTCTTTCATTAGCATTTTGTAATTGAACATGTAGCAAATATAGCATGTTAGTTATGGTTATTATACAGTTACAGTTGCTAGATTTATAACCATTTTTAGAACTATTTTAAACGGTATATATTTTTAAATTTTAGTTTCCAATTTTCATTGCTTCTATATATAGAAATATATTGATACATGTATATTGATCTTTTACTCCCACTCTCTTTACAGAACCCATTAGCAAATACTGAATAGTTTCTCATGTTACTCACTCTCACCAGAGAAAGCAGAGTATTAGACCCCTGAGGCTAGGACATAGCATAGAAACAGGACAGGAAGGAAGAATGGTGCATGTGGAACAACCTAGGCTTTAGGTAAAATCAGACAGCTCTAGGACCCTAGCTTGTCTTCTCAAATGTGTGACTTGGGGCAATCCTTTTGTGTAGGACTGGCATACTGTAAGTTCTCAGCAAGCAGTAGCTTTCCTTGATGAAGAGAAGACGGAAAAGCCTAGAGCTGTCATTTTCAGATTTTTTTTTTTCCTTTTTAAGCATTGGAGCTTCTCGATTTTTTTTTTTTTTTTTTTTTTTTTTTTGAGACGGAGTTTCGCTCTTGTTGCTCAGGCTGGAGTGCAATGGCACAATCTCGGCTCACTGCAACCTCCGCCTCCTGGATTCAAGAGATTCTCTTGCCTCAGCCTCCTGAGTAGCTCGGATTACAGGCATACACCACCATGCCCAGATAATTTTGTATTTTTAGTAGAGACGGGGTTTCTCCATGTTGGTCAGCCTATATGTCAAACCCATAAAAATGGAACTGCTCTAGCAGAGTGGTAGTATCCTGGCTGTATTGGTGTGAGTCTACTTCCGGACCTTACCCTATCTCTTTAGCAATTCCCACTGTTCCCTAGAATATCAGGGAGCACTGTTTGAGAAAAAAATTGTTTGCAGTATTGATATAGGAAACCCTGTAAAGGTGGCCAGACTCCACAGGGTCAGAGCAGAGCAGTATGTGTAGCCTTGCTACTCAAAGTATAGTTCCTGAACCATCAGCATCACCTGCATCCCAGGCTCATCTCAGACATACTGAATGAGAATCTGCATTCCTGTTGTAATTGTCTAGCCGATCTGTGATCTGTGCACACCTTAGGGTTTCAGAAGCTCTGGTACAATGTGAGGAGTAGAGAGAAAGCACACGATAGAGTCATCACAAAATGTGAGGCATACCAAGAGAGTGCAACTAAATTTTGCCAAGGCTGCACTCCATTAATCATCTTTAGAAATTTAATAATTTGTATGCTATTATTAGCATTTCTCAGATGTCTTCAGGGAGTATGAGTTTATTAAAAGGAAAATACATTTTACTTATCTTTTCACTTTGACCCTTCAGACCCATTTTTGGATTTCTAAATTATCTTTTTATTATGTCAACAACATCTACCCTCATGAGGATTCATGGCTTGTAATTATTTTGGTTAAGAAAGACAAACTTTCCTGTCACAAACAGAAAATCCATAATAATCTGACTCTATAATGTGAGTTGTTAATGAAATATTGGCTATTTGAGTAAAATGCTACTACACAGCAATTATGAAACAAGAGAGAGAACACCCAGGCAAGAATCTGTACTTCTTTTCCCCAGAAGTGGCTCTGCAGCTTTTCATCTAACACTGGTGTTCTTTTTGTAAATGATTGATTTTTCCACATCTGAATACTGATAAATCTATAATCAAGCTCTGATGTTAATATTGTGCCAGGATGAAAAACAGAATAATAATGACACAGCAGGGTTACAACATTGAAAGAGAAATTGGGAATTCAGCATATTGAAAAGGGGATTTATTATCTATTTCTTTTGTGATCTGACCTGAAGTCCAGAAATTGCAGTATCCTTCCAGTCCCTTCATCTATAAAGTTTGGATGAGTTACGATTTTCAAACTATTCTATAGCTATGGAACCCTTTGTGCAAAGGAAATCGTACATGGCAGCTCTATGTGTGAAAGAAATGAAAAAGGGACAGCAAGCTGATGTGGTGAGCCAGGTTTGAAGCGCATGGGCAAGTTGCTCAGGTGTTGTTGAGCTCTGAAAATGGGGCAGTGCTTGGAAATCAGTGGATTGAAGACAGCTGGTATTTACCTAAATGATTTTACATTTATTCTTGATTTAAAAAAAAATACCAATTACAAAGATGAGGGGAATCTGTGTTAAAGCAAGTGGGCCTGGCTGTCACTAGGTTAACATCAAGTATATCAAATGCCATCGTTCTTTCTGAGCAAGACATTTGCCATTCTTCCTCTCCTTGCAGTTCTCACAGCCACCGTCCCACTGTCCTAGCTCAGGCAAATAACAACTTCTGCTGGAAAATTAGAACAGCTCCCCAGATCGCCTCCCCCTCCACCTCCAGTTCTTTGGAAGACAAAGCCAAGGTTCATACATACCAAACAGGTAGGACACCCTGCAGTTCGCTCATGGCTTTGTTATAAAGGCCCACTACCATGGAGAACAGCATTCAAAATCCCTTGCCTGCCATGAAGAGCTCTCCGCTATTTCGTCTCTAATCAGCTTTCTCTTTATCATTGCTCCCTTTGGCAAGCACTGTAATCTAGTCAATGGTAGCCATTCTCTCTTTCTAATCTGCAACCTACCCAGTGTCTTTCTCTCACTACTCCCTGTGTCTATTACATCTTATCTTTCCTCTATATTGTCTAAATAATACCCACCTTTCAAAGACTCAGTTAAAAATGCCACCTCCTCCCTGAAGTCCTTCCTGAGTTTCTCTCTCCTTTCAAAGTTCTCCCCATCCCTGCTCCTCAAACTAGTAATCGCTCTATTACTATATATATAGATCCCACTCTGAGCACGTATTCAGTTCCAGTTTGATTATAACTCTATACATCTAGCTCATTTTATATTATTATTGTTTCCATTGCCTCTCGTAGTGGCTCCTTAGAAGATGCATCATATCTTATTCAATTCTGGATATCTCATGTTGTGTAGCATATGCCAGATACTTAGCAGATATTTGGACAAAAATTATAGTCTGTGTTTTACAATATGATAATTGCCTCCTTGAGAAAATCTGTTAAAAAACAATTGTTTCAATAGGAAAAAAGGGTTATAGCTATTAAATTTAAGTCCATAACAAAATTATTTTTAACATGAATTTCAAGAATCAGGTTTTGAAATAACTCTACATATATGTTACTGTAAGCAGATATGTAATGAGTAAGCATAACTCTCTCAAACAACTTGTTGAAATGCATTCTTCTCTTGCTTTTAACTCATTCATCAGGAGCTTCTTGATCTCCTTTATTACCCTTGATTCTGAATTTGGGCTTTTGCTGAAAACACAGTTCCTAACTACTCACAGTGAACCAAATATAGGGAGGGGAACTGAAAGACCAGGATGGAAAAGAGAAGTCAGTTACCCAAAATAATTATGAGTTTCTTTGCTTTACACAGGAAATTTAAATTATGATATCATCATCCCCAACAGGAAGTATTGAGAAAGAGAGAAATTTATCCTCCCCCAACCCCATTTCCATTGGCATTCTGACCTCTCTTCCCTTGGGTATTGTTGGGGGCCTCTCTGTTTACTCATCTAATTCCCTCCTCCCAGTTGGAGAAAGAGTGGGCTGACTAGTCAAGGCTTATATAGTCCATGGGTTCTGGTTTTAGCTGTGAGCCATCTGGGTACCACAGCTCTTGAGCTCCTTTCCACTCCCAGGCCCACAGCTAATTGGGTAAATGGATTTGAAGCCTGTTTCTCAGATGGAGTCAACCTGTAAGGGAAATACTATGGCTTGGGTTCAGGAGTGTACTAGAAAGATTTCATGTTGGCCTCAGTTCCAAGCTGTGTTCTCTAATCCAGATGTTAGTAGACTCTGCATTTTAAGGGATGTGGGTATTTTCTCTACCCATAACAAAGTCTATACTTGTTCCCTTTGGCCTGTTATCTTTATAACTATTCTCTATCAGTCAGAACACGGAAGGGAGGAGAGGTGAATCTTAGGCCCTCCAGCCTCTGACACAAATACTCCCTTGCATTTGTGAAACATTTCATAATTTATAAAGCATGTTTACTTCTAGTAGCTCACTTGATTTTCACAACCCTGAGAACTACCTGAAGATCTTCCTAGCCTTGCCCATGACATTTTCAGTGGCAGAAGATCCAAGTCACTGACACCAGGAAAATGTTCTCTTTATCCATCCTGAAATCGGGCCTTGGCAGTGACTTGAAAATTCCTTCTCTCCTGTTTCCTGTGAGCTACGGCTGGGAATTTTCTTTAGCAACACCCTCAAGCAGAGCTTCCCTATACATTGGGGGACAAAGCCCCCACATAAATAGAGTAAGATGCCCACAAAATGCATGTGAGATGAAGTGACAGGAAAAAGAAGTGTAACTTGTAGGTGATTAGCTTGGAAATCCAGCAGCTAGGGCAGAAATGCTGGAAAAGAAAGAGGATTTGAAAAAGCAAGTCCTCGTTCCCTGGTTCCTCTGACTTCCTGGTGATCAGGAGAATCTAATTTTAAAATCTGTAATAAAGTATAGTATACACTGGTAGTAAGGAAGAGTTGAGGCTTTTGGAGAAGTGGAACTCTGTTTGAAGAAGCTGATGATACCTACTGATACGGACACTGGAAAGCAGTTAAATATTAATGAACCTTAACCCATGTATGCCTAGTGTTCCATTATTGGAATGCTAAGCTTGTGGGAGTTATTTATATCCTACTGCTCAAGGTCATTGCCAAGGTCTGATTTTTCACACAAAAAAATTTGCAACCCCCGGCATAAATGGGTTAATTCAAATAGGAATAAAACTATCTCCTATTTTCTTACTCCTCTCCCAAGCTAATGCATACTGCTGAGGCTACCCAAGACAGATAGATATAAAGGCAGCTTGAGCCAGTTTCCCATTTATTTTCTAAAGGCAAGGAGGCCCTTCTGAAATTGTTGCTTGGCAACCTTGAATTCAAATCTTCACCACTGGAGGCCACTCATGTAATCCGTAGACAAGACTCCAAAGTCTTGACTCACATGATCAGTAGGTATCATCATCTTCTTCAAATAGTCTTCCAGTTCTCCAGGTGCCTCAACTCTTCCTTACTACCAGAGTATACTACAGTTTATTACAGATTTTAAAGCACATCAGTGAACACATGCCTTTTAAAGCTGGGCTCTTGAGCTCTGACTGCTGTCCTTCTGGTGGGCTCTACTTCGCATGTTTTCCCTCTGTCTTTCCAGGCTAGCATTTACCTGCATGGTTTTCTTGCATTGCTCCCATGTGGATTTCTCATACAACATCTTAAGGAAGAAGAAAAGAGAATGAACACTTATTGAGCATATATAATTTTTCGGGTAGGATGCCAAGTAATTTACAAAAGTTATCACATTTATCCTTACCACCTACAGTAAGTCAAGGAAGTCAAGGCATTACACGGCATCTCACATTTATAAAATGGTCTTTCTTTATAATTCATATAAATTATTACTTCATTTCATCTTCACAGTTGTTCTGTTGTGAGAAGGGCATGATTCACATTTCAGATCATGTGAAAAAACTGAGATCCAAAGAGGCTGATCAATACAAAGAGAGTTTTGAAAGAGCTAACACTTGCGCCCAGATTAGTATCCATTCTAGGAAGCTCTGAAAGGCCTACTTCCATGTAAGACTCACTCTGAAGGCATGCGAAGAATGTAGGCTTCAGAATCATCCAGATGTGGCAATTCAAGTCCTGGCTCTGCCATGTCCTAGCTCTGTGGCCTTGGTCAAGTCTTTTAACCTCATACTACTCTGGTTACTTTATCTTAACTGGTTACTTAAATAATGCCTATCTCATAAAATTGCTGCATGATTTAAATGAGATACATTTTCCCATGTGCCTGGAGCTTAATCGTTTTTAAAAAACAAATGCTCATTTCCTTTTCTATTCATCTTCTAGAGTAGGTAATCATAAATGGAGGCATAGATAGGTGAAAGGTCCTGGATCAGAATCTGGGATTATATAGTCAGCAATGTGAGTACATGTTTATCAAAAGGGGGAATACCCATTAAAAGTTGCAAGATGCTCTTCCAGGATGTATGAATCTCAAAATGTGTAACTAACCATTATATTGAGCATTTTCCTCATGTGAGGCACCATGTTGGGTGCTGAAGGGGATATAAAAACATGGTCCTACCTTCAGAGAGTGATCTTTGGTCTGCCATGAATGTCTATTCTTTTTCCAAAGACAACTGTAGAAGGAAGTACAGATTCTTAGATTCTAGGCTACTCTCATGTCTCTAAGCAAGTATTCCATTCTTGTGTGGTTTCTCAAGGAGTTTTACTGCAACAACAGGGTCAAAGCAATAAAAGATAAAGTTTAAAAGTTAAAAGAGACCTTTATAATCTTCCATTAATAGTACCCCTGGCAATCTCTCAGAAGCAGGGTTTGCTGGGTCTCTCTCAGCTCTTGTCTTCTAGTCTAGAGGTCAGCCAGGCCTGCTTGTTCTAACATAGTTTTTTAAATTAGTGGGTCATGAAGTCAATTTAGTAGGTCTTGGCCAGCATTTTTTAAATAAAAAAGACCAGAACAAATTGGAAAAAAAATCAAAATGCCTTGTATTTTATCCTCAGTAAATGTGATTTTTTTTTCCATGAAACAGCCTGTATAGGATACTTTTTACTGCAGGCAACCAAAAATGTTTGAAAAACATGTTCTAAAAAACAAAGTCTTATAAATTATAACTGCCAGGAGTGTTTGTGGAATAAGTGGCAGGTTTCAGTCTTTAGGTTTAAATCTAGCACTTTGGAAGCTGTTTCATTCTAGGCATTGCTAGTAAAATTTATGTAGCTGACATTAGATAAATGGTCTTCCTTTCTGTTGGCTTAATGAACCAATCAGGTAGATTTCCCCCTGATGTCATATTCATCTCTACCACCACCACAACCACCACGGTCTCCTCCTACTTCCACAGGAGAATCTCTCTGGCAGGGCCCCTTGATCTAGTCCCTTACAGGCTGATGGATCCTTGCTCTTATTCTCTGCATCTCCTGCAAATGGATACATGATCAGTCCATCACCAGAAATAACTTAATCTAACTCATAACTGCTCAGAAATCCATATAGAGTTCAAAAGATAGGGCAGATTTTGTTGCCATTCTCATTCTCCACAAGCCACCTTCTGCTGTGTTTCTATGTTTCTGCCTTGTATGGATGCCTGGGAACACCTTCTTTCCTGGGATTCCCTCCTCTTCTTGGACAATTCAGTTTCATTTTGCCACTATGCCTTATACTGTAACCAGCCAACCCCACAAGCTGTCACCATTCAGATCCAAATCAACAGTTTTTTTGTTTTTTTTTTCACTTGGATCTTCTCATGCTTCAGAGTGGAATTGTCTTAAAACTAAGACCTTTCTCTGGCTGATCCTGCTCACTCCTCTAGACATAACTCTAATACATTGTTATTTTTAAAAGGGACAAAAGACATGAAGTAGACAGAGCACACTTGTCTTATCTCATTAGACTAGGGATGTGTTCTCTGCATCACAGGAGGTCCCCACATTGGAAAGTCTGTGAGCTGACATTGAAATTTCAAAAGAACCCATGCTTTTATCCTACTGAATAATGTTTGAACCAAAAGATTCTTAAAACATAGATACATATTAATTCCCTCCCAGTGTCCTATAGTTCTATAGTTGCTCAGATAAGGAACTGTTGGTGATGACTAGAATGACAACAGAAGGCTTTGTGGAGTAGATTAGAACTGAACCTGAATAGGTGGGCAGAAGCAATGTAAATAGGACTTTGTATGCAATTAGGACAAATAAAGAAAGCAGAAAGGAATCAGGAAGCCCTGCATGAATGAATGGACCAGCCTGGTGGGATGGAGAGATGGATTGGAACTCGGTAGTGAGGTAGCACAGAAATGCAGAGTAAGACCACATCCTCAAGGAAATACTTAAGTGCCAGGAAAAGAAGGGAAGCCCTGGTTTTTTAGCAAATGAAAGTCTTGATTTTGAGCCAAGCTTTCTGAGCAAACCAAGGCAAATGAAGCCTTGGTTTTTGAGCCTTGGATTTAGAGAGATTAACATTCTAGTTTGAGGAGCAGGATTTGGTACAAAGAGACATCCAGCAAAGACAGACCATAGGAAGAGCCACTACAGTAATCCAGAGTTGAGGTAAACCAGGGCACCAACCAGAGTGATGCAGTGGGAACTGAAAGGGAAAAATAAATATGAAGGCTTTTACGAGACAGCGCACCATCAACTAGGGGCAATCTGATCAGCCACATTGTATTTATGTGCTCTGTCTTGAACCAGTTAATATGCCCTTCAGATGTATCTTTCCTGAATATGCAAATTCTCATTAAGATACATGCCATATGCCTGCTTTGAAGCTAAGTCAGACCCCACCTAACGCTGGCCTTTACCTCTTTTTTCTCATTGGGTAATCAGCTCACTGAAGCAGATGTTACTTCCCGACTCCAGAGATGCCAACAGCCTCAGAAAGAAATGGATTATAGAACTGGGGTCTGCACACAGCATGATCCAAATATGGAAATCAAACTGAGGCCTTCTTAGGCTCTGTGCTTGGCAATAAGAATGAAAAAGGGCTTAATGTTGGGCCTCAAAAGACACTGTGGTTACCAGGGCTTAGTGGGCACATTTACTTGCCCACAGAAGGTCTTGCCAATTAACACTAATGGTGTGCTTTCAATTTACCTTCACGGATTAATTTGACAAATATTTATTGGCTGCGTACCAGGCATCAAACAAGGCAGTGGGGATAAAAAGATGCAAAGGGCACAGTTCTTGCCTTTGATAGAGTTTCCTGCTGAGTAGGGGAAGACAGACCTATAAACAAGTAAATAATATTACACTGGAGTGCTCTGCCCTCTGCTTGTCCTCTGAGCACCCAAAATTGTAATAATCTGATGCTGTAGAGAGAGAGAGTTTGGGATTAAGGTCTTCACGCTGCATACTTTTCAATAATCACTTAGAAGGTCAAGAAGCCACATATAAATAAATACCTTACACTAAATCTTTTTTTGAATAGAAGCAAAAATGAAAACTGGCCAGGTGCAGTGGTTCATGCCTTTGCATGAACCCAGCACTTTGGGAGGCTGAGGCAGGTGGATCACCTGAGGTCAGGAGGTTGAGACCAGCCTGGCCAACATGGTGAAACCCCATCTTTACTAAAAATACAAAAATTAGCCAGCCGTGGTGGTGTGCACCTGTAGTCCCAGCTACTCGGGAGGCTGAGGTAGGCGAATCCATTGAACCCAGGGGGCAGAGGTTGCAGTGAGCCGAGATCGAGCCACTGCACTCCAGCATGGGCAACAGAGCAAGACTGTCTCAGAAAAAAAAAAGAGAAAGAAAGAAAGAAAATAAAGAAAGAAAACGTGAAATCAGCAAGTCCTCACTAAAATCTGGAATGTTCCCCCAGCATGATTTTGCCTTGGGTCTTTATTTAACTGGTGTGGTTACACTGTCTAATGTTCCTTATTTTTCAGAAGCATTGAACTTCATGATGTGGAGGCCCCTATTCTCAGACCCTAGAGTGAGTCAGACTGCCCATGCTTAGTGGTGGAGAACTCCAACAGTCAGCAATAGGTATAGTGGGAACTGGAAACAAGATAGCCTGAACTGTTAGTGGAATCCTTATGCAGGAGTTGTGAAAGTATAGTCTAGTGGGGTTTTGGCTGGGAAGTTTAGAAGAAATGAATAGCTTGTTTGTGAACATTTAATCTGCTCTGTGAATTATAATCATTTCTTTACAGTCAGAATCCTGTCCCTTAATAGGTATTTCTTCCCAGGGACCACAACAGAAGCACATCTTAGGAAAAGGTCAACCCAGGATCACCAAGTAAAGCACAGATTTTGTTGTTAGTCATTTAATTTATGCTCATCTGTAACGAACTGTTTGTCTTTGCTAAGAATTAAAGCCATATATCATTACGAGTCTTTGCTTTTGTTTTACAGTTTTTTTATTTTTTCAGTTAAAATGAGGTGGTTTCCAGTGGTGAAGGATATGCAAGGTTGAGATTGGAGAGGGCTAACAAAATGGATGTGGGCTGGAAGTAAATGCTGTAATTATATTGGCTTTAAGGATTATTTTAAACCTTAGGAGGAAAGGAATGTATTGAGAAATTTTTTGTTTGTTTGTTTGTTTGTTTTAATAGAAACTGTGGATAGCATGTTTCTAAATAGTTTCAAGCTAGTTTCCTTGAAAAGTATACTGCCTCCTTTCCTTCCTCATATCCTTGTTAGGTTTTGCTTAATAATAATGTGAGGGGCCAAAAAAGCTTTTAAAGCTGATTTCCTTCACTTTGTAATTCCTTGCCAAGAACTAGAGTTCTGATTGTCCATGCCCTCTTCAGTCTCCTGGCTATTTATGAAAATATAAAATAAAACAAAGTGCACATGCCCCCTCCCCCCAACACGCATACACACACACACACACACACACACAGAGCATGCGAGAGCCTAGTGCAAGAGAGCACCACAGAAAAATATGTTCACATTAATTTAATTGCACTAAAACTGGAAGTATTCAGAGGAATAATAAATCCTATTAGATTATTTTCTTGTCCTCAAAGAGAGGTGCCTGCCAATCAACAGCCCTTTACAGAGAGTTAAGTCATACCTCGCAATTGGGCCTGCTAGAGACAGGATCTGGATCTCAAGCACCAGCCAAAATCTGTCCATGGAGGCTGGAAATGCTGAGGTGAAATCACAGGACTTTTGTGTTCTGTGGTTTTCAAGTGAACGTAAATAATTCAAACATAAATAATTCAACAGCTGTGTTTCACTCCAGTGGAGTCCTCCAAATATTCACCCACTCCACAACTCATTTAAAGGAGTACACACCCAAGTAATTAGTGAATTACCCATTTCAGCTTGTGTAGCCAGGTGCCAAGAGGTGGTCTTATGCAGATGTTAGGTGATTACTTAACATGTTGAGTTGAGGCAAATCTACAGTTTCTCTTCTTGCTGATCTTATGACTTTTTCTCTGTTAATCAAAAGATCCCAGAAAGTTGTATGAATCATCAAGGCACTGGAAAACATCAGTACAACACATGTTGAGTCCAAGGTGCCCAAGGTCTAAATTATTTTCTAGTAATGGTGTTTCCACCTAGTTTAACATATTAAAGCATAACTTACCAGCCCCCCAATAAGTCTAATCTGGCTCTTCCTGGGAGGATGAGAGAGAGAGAGCAGGAGAGAGCAAGAGAGAGCGAGGTCAAGAGAAAGAGAGAGAGAACCATTCTCTTTGTTCAAATCCAAACGGCTTCATTTGCCATCTATTAGAAGGAGAATTGACTTTCATATTCCTTGGAGTTCTACTCAAGTCAACTAGAGGGACGGTTAAAGACTCACTCATTTAGGCTGGGTACAGTGGCTCACACCTGTAACCCCAGCACTTTGGGAGGCTGAGGCAGGAGAATTGCTTAAGGCCAGGAGTTCAAGACCAGCCTGGCCAACATGGTGAAACCCCGTCTCTACTAAAATACAAAAATTAGTTGGATGTGGTGGTGCACACCTGTAGTTCCAGCTACTCTGGAGCCTGAGGCATGAGAATTGCTTCAACCCAGGAGGCTGAGGTTGCAGTGAGCCAAGATCACACCACCGCACTAGAGCCTGGGTGACGGAGCGAGACTCTGTCTCAAAAAAACAAACAAATGAAAACAACTCATTCAATAAATATTGTGGGGGTACCTACAACATTTCAGCCCTTACAAGTTGCTAGTGGAAAAAGACAAATACAGCACTTGGCTTCATAGTCTAGACTTCCACAAATCTGCAATGTTTGCCCAGTAGAAGGGCTAGATTCAAATTATGCACAAGGAATTGCAACAAAATGAGGTATGCACTAAAAAGGTGACCAGGGAAGTAAAGGGTCTGGGGATGCCATATGAAGAACATTTGAAGGAAATTGGGAAGTTTAGGAATATTGTAGATATTATTCTCTGTGGTTCAAGAGGGTATATCCAAGACATAAAGGTGGTGGATGTCAGTTCAATATAGAAATGGTATGACATCTAGAGCCGTCCCAGAACAGAATAAGCTGCTTTGAAAGGTAGCAAGAGCTCCATTCCTGTGTTCAGGTAGCCACCATTTCAGACATCACTACTCAGTGGTCTTGTGGAGAGATTTTTATTTTTCAGGTCTCACTCTCTCACCTAGGCTAGAGTGCAGTGGCACAATCATAGCTCAGTGTAACCTTGAACTCCTGGGCTCAAGCCGTCTTCCCATCTTGGCCTCCCAAAGGGCTGGGATTATATGTACGAGCCACTGCAACCAGTCAATGTGGAGACATTTTTTCATTAGGCAAATGTTTTTGTATCAGATGACGTCTAGTGAACCTTCCAATTCTGTAATTCTACAGTTCTATACACCTGATGGCTAGTGACCACAGAAGCTACCAACTCCATTAAGCAATTAATTCTTCAGCCTGAACATCCTAAATCCAGTCAAGCAGAGGACTAGAGAGACTCTATTCCAGGTAGAACAACGCAATATAGCAGTAGAAACTGCTCTCTCTTCTTACCTTCCTCTTACCACAGATTCACTCTTAAAGATCTTCTCTCTGGAGAGATGGTCACTGACCAACAGTTTTATGGAAGGGGTTTTCAAAGTTGAATAGTAATTTGTTCAAAGATACATAGCTTTTGGTGGCAGAGCCCAAACAATAAGTTCCTCTGTTTGAGTTCAGTTCCTTGTCTGTGACAGACAGAACGTAAATGGTAGACTTTGAATCATGTTCTGAAGAGCAAAACGATGGGAATATTTTACTGGGTCTGAGTCACATGCTGAGCCTTCGACATGGATTCATTTAGTCCAACTTCCAGTACCCATTTAATTCTAGAATGTTCCAGCTGCAGTTTTTGGAGTTGCCTAGCTAAAAGATTCTGAACAGAAAAATCCTAGACTTCTTTCCCTACATGTGCAACTCTTCTTTTTCCTCCTTTCTTCCAACTCAAACTTTGAGGTTCCATAACTATTTACATAATGACACTTTGTTTCAGAAACAGTACAACTAATGTCTTTATGAAGAAATACCTTGCAAATGCTCAAAACCTCAAAACATTGTTCAAATCTCTATTCGCACTCTCTCTCTTTTTAATGAAAAGAACAATTAAAGAGATTTTAGGGGGAGGATCTGGCACACAACGCCCTTAACCACCTTTCAGGGTGTTTTCTTTGGAGAATATGATTACAGCTGTTCAAACTTTAAATTATTTACATTGAGCAAAAGCTTTGATTTTTAAAAGTCATATGACTTTATATAAACTAAAAAAATGGCAAAGAATCAAAACTTGGCATTTTTCACGGTCACATATTGCCCATGGGCTGTAGCCCCTGAAGGGTGCTTGCTGGGGCCTTGGGTTGGTGGGAAATGATAAACGAAAACTGAAGAATGAGAATTTTGCCTAGTGAGTCATATTGGGTTGCAGCTGAGTTTGAAAACAGCAGGTCGTCATCAGAAAGGTTTATGTGAAATCTAATGAATCAGATAGAGAAAGCGAGGGGAAATGGTTTCTTTTCATACAGGGCCAGATTCTCATCTGATGTAAGTCTTGGAGAATTAGCCGACATATGGAAATTATCCCCATGTTGTCATATGGGATAGTAGTATGAGGAATCGTTAAAAGAACAGGAATATTTAGCTTTGCAAAGAGAAGATCTGGAAAGAGGGACAGATCCCTCTTTTCAAATATTTGGAAGGTTAGCATGTGGAGAAGGGCAACACAGGGTCAATGGATAGACATTGGAAAGACAGGCTGTGGTTTAATATTCTCTTGTCTCCCAGTAGGGCCTCAGAACATGGCTGTCTCCTCACAGCAAGATAGGCTTCTGTGGCAGGACAGGAAACTGTTTGTGGAGCCTCCCCCTGGCAACTGGGATGGGAGTTGAGGAGACTGACCTAGCTCTTGGACTGACAGTAGAGTTTCAGCCTACCAGGCATGGCTTGACTCCAAAGGCAACGTCCATATGCAGTTTAGGCAAACAGACAGCAAGGAGGAATGGAAGGCACCCAGGATTTAGAGTTAGGAAGGTCTAAGTTGAAACCCTGGCCTTGTCATTTATTGTCTGTGTAAACTTGGGAGAGTTGCTTGGCTTCTTTGAGCTGCAGTTTCCTGATCTCTACAATGGGGATAACCTCACCTGTCTTAATGACAACATCTGTTGTTTCTGTCTACTCAGCATTTCCTCTTCCTGCTTTAGTAGAAACATCTTGAATTCTCCCAAGTCAAATAGAGCCTCAGTGTCAATCAAGATGACTTATCTACCATGGACAGTCAAGCTTTGCCTCCCTGGAATTTTAATCTTGAGCAGAGTGACCCAAGGATGAAAAGTAGTTGAAGTTTATTTCTTCTGAGGATGGCATTATAAAGAGGTGTCCATCAATTTCACCAGTTCCTGTGGCCTGAATTTCCTGAGTTACCAAGTTGCTGCCTCCTTCTTAGGGCCTAGTTGTTCAGCTTCTTTTATTCTATGAGCTTCCTCATTTTCTTCTGATAGATTGTGTTTTTGCTTAAGCTAGCTGAATCAATTTCTGTGGTTTGCAAAAACAAAATAAGTGTATCTATACTCCTACTTTAATAGGGTCACTGGGAGGATTAAATTAGAAAACATACATAAGCTTCTGATATAGCCCCAATGTCTGGCACATAATGTGTGCTCTTTAATGGTAGCTTTTTTGACTATTGGGTACTGTGGGCCCAAGATGAGGGGAGAACAGTTCTAACAGGTGGATACATCATCTGGGATATCTATTCTCAAATATTAGGCCCCAGCAACTGTCTGGTGTAAAGAACTTGTTAACCACTAAAGTTGGCCTGACCATGAAATTGGGTGGGACTTCCTAGCTCTGGAAGTAATCAAGCTTAGATTCAAGGCCCTCATCAGAAGGCCACAGAGAGGCTCTCATATTGGGACTGAGGCCTTTATGGTCTCTT
Source organism: Pongo abelii (assembly GCF_028885655.2). Taxonomy (NCBI): domain Eukaryota; kingdom Metazoa; phylum Chordata; class Mammalia; order Primates; family Hominidae; genus Pongo; species Pongo abelii. The sequence continues at coordinate 84,964,225 of NC_071991.2, read as the reverse complement.
CCAACTCTGTGTGATTCCAGGTAATGGATACTCCAACTGCAGTAAGCTAGTGTGCAGGGATGGGAGCCTCAGGTCACCCTAGCAACCAGAAAACACTTTTAAATCCTGATTTTACTTGATCCCTTGTCATTTGGCATTGTTAATCATCTCTCCTTTCTAGCTTTCCTGTGCTACTCCTTGCTGATTTTCCTCCTATCTCGTTGACAGTGCCTTTTCATGTGATATTCCCTCTGCTCTTAATGCCTTTCTTTACTTCAACCATCAGGCTAACTCCTATTTGTCTTTCAAGATTGAGCTTAAGGCCTCAGTCTATCCTGAAGCCTTCCATCTCACCCTCGTCACACCAGCCTCCATTCCTCCTCCTCTCCCCAGTGTGCTTCAGTACCCTCTGTTCTAGTAGTTAGCACACCAGGTCTTCATAGCTAATTCCGTGCCCCCCACCCATCTTACCTGTAGGAAAAAGACCTTACACCATACTTTTGGGTCTTATTTGGTGTGTGTTTGTGTGTGTGTATGTGTGTGTGTTGGATGTCTTTTTTTCCTTTTGAAACAGGCTCTCATTTTGTTACCTAGGCTGGAGTGCAGTGGCATGATCTTGGCTCACTATAGCCTTGACCTCCCAGGCTCAAGCAATCTGCCCACTTCAGCCTCTCAAGTAGCTGGGACTACAGGCACACACCTCCACACCCACTAATTTTTTTTTTTTGGAGAGATGTGCTTTCGTCATGTTGCCCAGTCTGGTCTTAAACTCCTGACCTCAAGTGATACACCCTCCTTGGCCTCCCAAAGTGCTGGGATTACAGGTGTGTGCCACCATGCCCAGCACCAGTTATTCTCATAGTTGGAAACCTAATTAATGCAAATGTACCCAAATGGGGCAGGTTGAAAACTTTTTAACTATTCCAACTTACCTGACTTTACTGCCAAGGAACACAGTCAGGACCTAGATAGTGATTCAACCTGAGAGGCTAGTGAGAAGACAGATGAACCAGATTGACTGAATATTTCAGGCTGGCAGCTTAGTTTCCTGCCCTAGGTATCTCCATCTTTAGATAGTTTTCAACATGTTTTCCCCAGAATCAGAGATTACAGGATAGTTCATGTAAAGTACATTTGAATGTGCATATCCTGGTCTTACACAAACTGTCCCAACTCAAAACTTTCACCACTTGAGCCCAAGGAGAACAGAACATATTACGTAATTATTTTACCTTCATTAGTTAAGGGATTTGTAACATGATTAGTTATTTTCATCTCTGTAGTCCATAATTTTATGCCTAACTTTAAAACAAAGCCAAAAGCAAAACTCCCACTAGCATGGCTTTATGCAGTCCTGGTTTGTTTTCTTGGTCATTTGTGACCCTCCCTGCTGATGAAGAATGTAGTAGTTTCTCACCATAATGTGTACCAAAACCAGAAACATTTAGAAAACTTGTAATTACTCTTACTAGTTAAATTAATCTTAGTTCTTACATTAGAGAAAAATGTGCTTCTCCTTATCCTCTGAATTATGAGCTCCCAGGGTAAGGGCTGTGGTATAGAGAGAGGCTGGAACATTAGTGTCTCTATCCTGTCATCCCAAGCTTCAGTCTTACCCACGTCTCAGAGAAGGAGCAGGGTGAAGCAGGCACTGGCCTGTCCACCAGGGCACATTCAGATGGTGGGAAGGAAGGTTTTCCTGCCTGAGCACACACCCTGAGTGCCCACCCTCAGCAATAGTACTGGGCATGGGCCCATCAAGGAAAAAGTGGAGGAGTGTTCATATTTCTTCCATAAAACAGGCCTGCTCTGGGTTTCTGGGAATTGCAGGATTTCATCTCTGTCCCACAAGTCATGACACCTGCAGCAGCCAAGCAGCTGTTTGCCAGAAGGAAGCCAGGCTGTTTTGCTAGGATGAAAGAAGACTTGGAGATAGCTTATAAAATGGAAAGACACATGAGAGTTGTCTTCAAAAGAGATTAGGCTATTTCTCCATGGTCACATGAGGCAGAACTCCATGGTAGAACTATTTCCACTCAATGTGGTGGATATCTTTCTATCCAACAGAGCTGTTCAAAGAGGAAAAGGGCTGTCTCAGAAGGGACTGTGCTCTCTCTCCCTGAAGAGCTTCAACCAGACACTGGGAGTCCACCTCATGGTGAAGTAGAAGGGAGACCGTAGAAACCTGGGAGGTGACTGGGCTACAAGACCATGGAGAGTCCTTTCTTCCTCAAAAATATAAGAAACCACAGTCTTGGAGCCTGCCAGAGAAGAAGGATAAATTATCTTTTGCTTAAAATATGTTTGTGAGATCTTCATGAGCGTGTTAGGGAACATCAGAGTGATTTTGATCATTAACCAAAGAAAGCCCACTAAAAGAAAAACATACACATTGCCATAGTAAGCTGGCAGAAGTCTGAGATACAATCCCAGATTCACAGTGCATTCGACACACACTAGACAGCATCTAGAACTATTTTTATTAGGTATTCTGATTTGCCTGCTATGCACACAGCACTATTGTAGGTATTGGAAGAGTTACAAGATGTTTATGGCCCAAAGAAAGTGTAATGTATATGGAGAAAGACATTTTTACTAACCCAAAACTTAAAATCAACATTGAGAAAATTGTGAACATATCCAAATATGAAATAAAAGGGAGCAATCAAAGAGGATCTCAGCTGTAACTTAAAAGGTTAGGCTTCCCTGGGCCCCTTTCATACCTGCATTTAAGTGTCCTACGGATGTGGGCCTATAATGTGACAACCCACATCCCCTTCTTGTTCCTCCCCTGGACTCGATCAGGGTTTGAGGTAGGGTGAAATGAGGAAGAACTCTCTTCTTGGTGGAGGATTTTGCTTTCACACAACAATATTTTAGTTGGTTATAGTAGCTCATGAAAATACTTGGCTTCACTCCACTGATCTTTTTCTTCTTGTGCCCATGCTGCTTTATTAATACTTGGCCTCCACTTCCCCACAGACTGGCACAGAGGGCAATCATGGGACAGGCAGCAAAAGTGACTGGAGGAAGACAGAAAAGAGTTTCTACTCCCCACACCCATAGGATGTGCCTCTACTTCCCACTGTCCAGGTGATGTTAAGCCTCACCATGCCAAATGAAGCCAGGGAAAGTGTCCAGGCTCAGTGGGCTTCTATCTGACTGTGCTAAACACATGGACATGCACATTATGAGTGTACACACACACACGCACACACACACATTTTACATTAATGTTTGAGAAAAATAATGCTTTGTTAAATCCAGTCACATTTCAACAAAATACCAGAGGACACATTTCCAAAGCAAAAATTGCTGCTTAATTTTGTAGACTTTTAGATCAGATGTAGAAAAACACCAAGACTACAGGGCTTATATTCCAGAGAGGAGCATGAGAAGGAAGGAAGGTGTAAGCCAGGAAGAATGCTTGACAAACAATTTTAATGGAGCTTTGTATTTTCAAAGCAGTTTTAAATCATGAAGCAGCCCATCCAGCTATCCTGAAAAAATAGGTCAGCACAATATTTTCACAGGTGAGGAAACTGAGATACAGTGTTCAGTGGCTCACCCAACATGTATGAGTAGGGTAGAAACACAATTTATGAATTTCCATCTGGAGACTCAGTCAGCTAGGCTGCCTTATTACCAGAAAGAGAAAATACAAGAATTTAGCAACTTTTATTTTATATTTTTATATGCTAACTATGCTAAAGCACCACTGCTGTAGACCAAGAAATCTCAAGGTGATAGCACACCAAAGGGTAGGGTTTGAAGCTCATGATTCTTCTCCAACCTCGTTTCCTGTTCAAATGCTCTTTTCTTGGGACATAGTGGCCAAAGCTGTTGCTGGAGAATCAGGAGGCCTGGATTCTAGGACTAAGCTGTATGACTTTTCTTTTTTTTTTCTTTGAGATGGAATCTCGCTCTGTCGGCCAGACTGGAGTGCAGTGGTGCAATCTTGGCTCACTGCAAGCTCCGCTTCCCTGGTTCACGCCATTCTCCTGCCTCAGCCTCCCGAGTAGCTGGGACTACAGGTGCCCACCACCATGCCTGGCTAATTTTATTTTTGTATTTTTAGTAGAGACAGGGAAGCTGTATGGCTTTTCAAGAGTCATTTAAAATTTCTTAGACTTGCTTTTTCATCCTCAAAAGGAAGATAATACTTTTGAAAGTTGTTTATTTGAAAAATGCAAAAAATAAAAATGAAAAAGTTAAATTGTCCATCATTCCGCTGCACTTTTTGAAGCATATATGTATACATAAAAAGAAGTGGCACTGGGGCAGGCGCAGTGGCTCACACCTGTAATCCTAGCACTTTGGAAGGCTGTGGCAGGAGGATCGCTTGAGGCCAGGAGTTTGAGATCATCCTGGCCAACATGGTGAAACCCCATCTCTGCTAAAAATAAAAAAAATTAGCCAGGTATGGTGGCTCACATTTGTAGTCCCAGCTACTTGGGAGACCGAGGCACAAGAATTGCTTGAACCTGGGAGGCGGAGGTTGCAGTGAGTCAAGATTGCGCCATGGTACTCCAGCCTGGGCGACAGAGAGAGGTTCTGACTCAAATAAATAAATTAATTAAATTAAATAAAAATAAGAAGTAGTACTGCCCCTTTTCTAGCACAACAATACCATCCCAAAGCTTGATTCATATCTTTCTAGGCTCATATAAATTCACAATTATATAAATATGCAAAATTTCTATTTTTGTGATTTTAAAAAAAAATGGAATCACACTGTACATGTTGTTCTGAAACTGCTTTTTAAAAAAAAAAAATTTAACAATATGGAATTATTCCTCTTCACCCTGATCCTGTTTTGGTGGTTGCAAAATATTCCATTGCATGGATGATACCTAATTTGCCTAGCAATCTTTTTTGATGGTCTTTTGTAAGGTCCAAAGAAGATAGTACATGACAAAGTGCTTTGTAAAACCACAAGTCATAGTTTGAATATAGTGCATTATTTTGACTATCAAACAAAAATTTATAACATAACTACACTGGTTTTAGCTTCTAAGCTCTAAATGTAAACACTCTTGATGTACAAAGGGAGAGGTAATAAGCTGCCTGCAATGCAGAATCACCATCGCCATCTGGAAATCTGATTTATTGCAGGGGTTTAAAAAGAACTATTGATAATCGAATGTACAATGAAACATCTAATAGGTCCTTGCTGGGAAGTAAATCCATTTTTATTCAATGGGTAGCCTCTATTTATTCAGCTACTTTATATTCTAAAATAAATTTTTAAATTCCTACACTTTGCCCTTGTAAGTACAAATGAATTGAAGGCTAAAACTATAAAGTGAAGTGTGTGGAAAAAAAAGGTGTACTGATGTCATCTGATACAAAGAGTAAAATGAGCTTTTTTGTTTTGTTTGTTTTGTATGTATGTCTCTATTATGTTTGTTTTATTTTATTTTAAATTGTCCCTGAACTAGAAGTGGAGCATTAGCAGGTATTTTGTCAAGAGACAGAAATTGTAATTTTTATTAAGAAAACAGAAATGGAATTTTCTATCCTGATATGCTATTTACAAATTAAAATAAAATTTTCATCAATAAGCCTGCTTATAAGGGGAATATTCGGGTCTTAATTTTCCAAGTACACTAAGAATGATTAATTGGACAATTCTCTTCATTGTGTCTATGTAAACATAAGAGGTGGTGAACAACAGAATTTGCCTTACTACAGTGACTTAGGGAAAGTGGTGACAGCTAATGGAACCTTCTCCTAAAGACAGGGTTGAGATATACAGTTTATAATCTGCCTAATAAACAATGTAGTCCTCTTTCTTATCTAAGGACTGAAGGACAGAGGGTAGACAACCTCTGCTACTACCCACCACTCTGTAAAAGTTCCAAATTGTAGGCTGTGGGTTAGATCTCTGGGAACATGCCCTTCAGTGGAAGGAGAATCACAACTGCTGCAGCAGAGTTTAGACCACTGCCAGCCAACCTATGGACACATGGCAGCCATCCATTGATGGTGATTGTGGTTCTCAGCCTTCATTCCTCCATATTACACATGATAGATGTTTTTCACAAGCTCAGCTTGTGAATACAGACATACACAGGCTGTAGGTGCTATCCCTGGCACATTCTCTTTGTCTACTAGTCAAGAAAACATGTCAGAATGCAATGGAAAGGAAGGTTACATTAATATAGCGATAGTTTGTAATCTCTTCTGATGTGCAAAAACTTTGGCACTTTGTGCACAACCAATCATGACCCACCAATGTGTCCCAGTGCAATAACTCAGGACCACTGGACAAGGTAACTGTTTAGATCTCTGGACATATGACATCTCTGACTCTATGAAAGATACACAGATCCTACCCACAACTAGGAAGTAATTCCTCATAGACTTTTGATTAACCAGAGTGATTTTGTACAGAAACATCCAGAAGGCTGGCTCAGAACTGGGCCTTCTCTCCCACACATGAAACACATTTCCTAACAGGTGGCCTAGAGAAAACTTCCCTCTGCTTCCCCACCCTGTCCACAAACTCCAAAAGACTTATTTGCTTCTGGCTGAAACTGCATTTATGTAAGACAGTTACAGAAAATAGGTGGAAACTCAGTTCTGCAGCATGCAAAAGTGCATCCGTGGAAAAGTCGACAGAGGAGAGGATCCAAAGAGCCAACAAGACCAAGCATCAAATAACTGAATATCAACTGCCCCTTTCATGGTCATTCTCATTTTCTTTGGTTCTAGGTCACTGAATAAAAGTTTTTCATGATAGTCTCTTCTCTCTAATTAAACTTATCCAGAGACACTGCTGAAAATGTGCCTCTGGAAAGCACATTTATGGTGTTATCCTCAACCTGGGAGAAGGGAAGAATGGAGTTCTTTGCATTGAACTCTCTCCTGACCCCACAAATATCTTTTCAAAATTGGTGAACATTTATACCCCTCTTGTTGACTTTTGTCTCTGTTGTCCTGTTGAATGCTGATCTCATTGCACTTAAACGTTCACCCATGCAAGGGAAATGTCACTAAATGCTGCTGCTTGCTGAGCTGTTGATTTTGCATGGATAGAGCACTGTGATAATGGCCCACTGAGCTAATCTTCACAGGAAAGAAAGTTACACTCATGTTGTTACTGTCCCTCTGTAAAGCAGATCTGTATTTAGTCTTCTGTTTCTGAAACATGAAGGCACATGTCATAAAAATGTTCTGCATATAAATGAAATAATGTAAAGCAATTATGATGCTTGTTAAGAATGCAATGATATGATTGTGAAATGTGGAGTGTTAATGAATAAAATATATTTTAACTTGTTCAAAATTCTTTGCCTCTTCTCTGAGTTCAATATATGCAACTAAAATAAGGAAAGATGCCATATTGAAGTAGTGTGTAAAGGCCAGAAACCTTAACACAACAGAGTCGAAAGCCAAAACCCAAAAAGTCAAGTTCACTGTGTTATCTATTCATATTGGCTGTCAATAAGGTTCAAATTATTGGGTTAATTGACAGATCTCCACTTTACTTCAGGCTGTATAGATGGAGCTTTGTCAAAATTAGATGCTTCATAAATGGCTCTTTTGATGTTATCTTTGAATTCATCTCCTTACCAAAGAAGGGCTATTAAAGCAGCTTCTACAGTGTCAACAATCTTTCCAACCAAAGTAAAATAGCTAAATGCTTAATGGGCCCAATTCTCTGCAGAAGCATCTGTTCACCAACCCCCTGAGGCAAAGCTGCTGAGAATAAGGATGTAGCAACCTCTAGCACTACAGGAGTCACAGATAGGTGTGGGGTAGAGAAAGGAGGCAAGGGAGTAGATGGAGCTTTTTCCCATCTACCTTCAGGGCACTCTGCAGTGACAGTGGAACTATGAATAATCAACTTCATTCATGACCTTAGAGCACTCAACCTGTCAGGGCAACGCATGCTCTTCCTCCTTTACACCTCCATTCTCTCCAGCCTCCAACCCACCTCTCCCATTTAGCCCCTGTCTTTGCAATCTACTGGCAAAGAACATTGACATATCACCCAGGAATCCTTCCTCTTCTGGCCGCCATGCTTACAAACCGTTGTCCATCTACAGGCATCTTCCTTCTGCTAGCTAAGGTAAGCCCCTCCATCTGGACTTTGCAGCCCATCCCTTTATGACTTCTCAGGGGCTTTATACCACTGTCAAATGCAACCTCCCTTTTCTCTTCTATATTCAACTGAGTCCTATAAATTGTAGTCTTCTCTCTGACATTAAATACTGAAAATATCATTCCAACAGAGTAGGCTTGTTTTAGTATATGTATGTCCCAAACATTGCATGGGATATATTTATACTGAAAAAGTATTTGCTGTTTATCTGAAATTCAAATTAAACTGGGCATCCTGTATCTTTATTTGCTAAATATGGCAACCACACACTAGAGAGATCTTTCTTGACAACCCACTACAGAAAATAGTACTATTTTCTGCAGACAGTTTCTATCACCTTTATTTGTCTTCATACATGATCACCACTGGGCATAGCATACGTTTATATGTTTGCATACTGTCTGTGTCTCTCCACCTCCCACTATAATGTAGGGCCCATGGGAGCAGGAGCTTTCAAAATTCTCTGTCACATCTCCACTGCCTAAAACAGGGTGTAGCATGACATTAAGGTTTAATTAATATTTTTGAATAAATAAATGCCTGAGTTTCTCTTATTTTAAAATAATTGTCACTCAACACCACAACCTCTCTAGCTCTACTCCTTCATTTCTCTCTCCCACTTCAGAATCAGATTTTTTTAAAAGAGTTCTTACCATTCACTATCACTATGGCTTCATCTCTCAATTCCATCTCTCCCTACTCCATTCTGGCTCTGCTTTTATCATTCCACCAAAGCAGCTCTGGATAAGGTCACCAATTACCTCCTTTTGTTAAATCACTTAGACTTTTTTTTAACCCCCATCTAATCTCTCAAGATGTGATGCTATAAACCACTTCCCACTTCATGAAATAAACCCCCTGTTTCACTGGCAATGCACTCTCCTGGTTTTCCTCTTACCTCTATAATCACTCCCTTGTTCATTTGTCCTTCTCTACCTGGCCATTAACATTTGGAGTTAGGCCAGTCGTGGTGGCTTACATCTGTAATACCAGTACCAGGAGTCTGAGATCAGCCTGGGTAACATAGTGAGACCCCTATATCCACAAAAAAATTCTTAAAAATAGCCAGGTATGGTGGCATGCACCTGTAGTCCTAGCTATACCAGAGGCTAAATCAGGAGGATTGCTCAAGCCCAGGAGTTTGAGGCTACAGTGAGCTATGATCGTATCACTGCACTCCAGTCTGGGTGACAGAGAAAGACCATATCTTTAAAAAAAAGAAACAAAAACAAAACTTGGAGTTAGTCGAGGCCTATTCTCTCTTCATTCTATGTTCTCTCCCTTGGGTAATATCATCTATGCCCATGGCTTCAATGACCATTTGTTTGCTGATGATTCCCAAAATTTGTATATCCAGCCCAAAGATTTTGGAGTCATCAGCAAATAAACTCAATTGTCTAAGACTGAATTTAAGACATCCTCTGCTCACCCTAACCCCAGTTGTCTTCTGTTGTTTCACATCTCATTGAATGACACCTTCATGCATCTAAAGCCACAAACCAGAAAACTAACAGTCATCCTGGGCACCTGTAAATCTCATTTCCCAAATAGTTCTTGAATCTATTCATTTCTCTGTATCTCCATAGTCACCTAGTACAAAAAAGTGTTACCTCTCGCTAGGCCACTACAATAGCTTCCTAACTAAAAGAGCTATATTCATTGACTCAGATCTCCTTCCAGTCTGTTCTCTATATTTAGAGGTAATGTGATTTTTTTCCCCTGCTGAAAATTCTTCATTGGTTTCTTAGGGGCCCCCAATCTCTCTTTTCAGTTTTACCCCTGCTACTCTCTTGTTCTCTCAGCTGCAGCAACACTGGCCAGGAATTGGTTTCTTAAATGCAACTATACAATTATATTGAGAGGGCTAGATGAGAAACTAATTATGAAATAATGAGGCTCAAATAGTGAGGTAGTGAGAAATAACACTGCATATGAAAATCAGCCATCTGGCCAGGCATGGTGGCTCACGCCTGTAATCCCAGCACTTTGGGAGTCTGAGGCAGGTGGATCACGAGGTCAAGAGATGGAGACCATCCTGGCCAACATGGTGAAATCCTGTCTCTACTAAAAATACAAAAATTACCCAGGCATGATGGCGGGTGCCTGTAGTCCCAGCTACTCGGGAGGCTGAGACAGGAGAATCACTTGAACCTGGGAGGTGGAGGCTGCAGTGAGCTGAGAGACTCTGTCTTGAAAAAAAAGGAGAGAAAGAAAGAAAGAAAGAAGAAAGAAAGAAAAAGAAAATCAGCCAAGAAAGAAAGAAAGAAAGAAAGAACATCAGCCAAGAAAGAAAGAAAGAAAATCAGCCAAGAAAGAAAGAAAGAAAGAAAAGAAAGAAGGAAAGAAAGAAAGAAAGAAAGAAAGAAAGAGAAAATTAGCCATCTGTCATCTGCCAAAACCATCATATAAAATTTAGAGTCAAACGGTCCTTCACATATCATCTCGTCTAATTCTTTCACCACAGATAAGAAAATGAGGGTCCAGAGAGAAGAGACTGACCAAAGTCACACAGCTATTTAGTGGCAGAGCTAGGAATAAGCCTTCAAACTCAATAATCAATAACTATGTCAATGAAAAAATTTTTAAAATTGTATTTCAATACTTTTGGAGGAACATGGAAAAGTGGTTGCATGGAAAAGTTCTTACATGGTGATTTCTGAGATTTTGGTGCATCCATCACCCCAGCAGCATACACTGTATGCAATGTGTAGTTTTTATCCCTCACCCCCCTCCAAGCCTTCCCCCAGGGTCCCCAAAGTCCATTATATCATTCTTATGCCTTTGTGTCCTCATAGCTTAGCTCCTGCTTACAGGTGAGTACATATGATGTTTGTTTTTTTCCATTCCTGAGTTACTTCACCTAGAATAATGGTCTCCAACTCCCATCTGGGTTGCTGCAAATGCCATTATTTCATTCCTTTTTACGGCTGAGTAGTATTCTATGGTATACATACCACATTTTCTTTACTTGTTGGTTGGTGGGCATTTAGACTGGTTCCATATTTTTGCAATTGTGAATTTTGCTGCTATAAACATGCGTGTGCAAGTGTCCTTTTTCACATAATGACTTCTTGTCTCTGGGTAGATATCCAATAGTGGGATTTCTGGATCAAACAGTAGTTCACTTTGAGTTCTTTAAAAAATATCCACACTGTTTTCCACAGTGGTTGTACTAGTTTACATTCCCACCAGCAGTGTAAAAGTGTTGCCTTTGCACCACATCCATGTCAACATCTGTTTTTATTTTATTTTTTTTATTATGGCCATTCTTGCAGAAGTAAGATGGTATCACATTGTGGTTTTTATATGCATTTCCCTGATAGTGATGTTGAGCATCTTTTCATGTTTGTTGGCCATTTGTATATCTTCTTTTAAGAATTGTCTATTGGGGGGGAGGAGCCAAGATGGCCAAATAGGAACAGCTCCAGTCTACAGCTCCCAGCATGAGCCATGCAGAAGATGGGTGATTTCTGCATTTCCATCTGAGGTACCAGGTTCATCTCACTAGGGAGTGCCAGATAGTGGGCGCAGGTCAGTGGGTGTGCGCACTGTGCACCAGCCGAAGAAGGGAGAGGCATTGCCTCACTCAGGAAGTGCAAGGGGTCAGGGAGTTCCCTTTCCTGGTCAAAGAAAGGGGTGACAGACGGCACCTGGAAAATCGGGTCACTCCCACCCAAATACTGTGCTTTTCCGACAGGCTTAAAAAACGGTGCACCAGGAGATTATATCCCGCACCTGGCTCAGAGGGTCCTATGCCCACGGAGTCTCAATGATTGCTAGCACAGCAGTCTGAGATCAAACTGCAAGGCGGCAGCAAGGCTGGGGGAGGGGCGCCCGCCATTGCCCAGGCTTGCTTAGGTAAACAAAGCAGCCGGGAAGCTCAAACAGGGTGGAGCCCACCACAGCTCAAGGAGGCCTGCCTGCCTCTGTAGGCTCCACTCTGGGGGCAGGGCACAGACAAACAAAAAGACAGCAGTAACCTCTGCAGACTTAAATGTCCCTGTCTGACAGCTTTGAAGAGAGCAGTGGTTCTCCCAGCACACAGCTGGAGATCTGAGAACGGGCAGACTGCCTCCTCAAGTGGATCCCTGACCCCTGAACCCCGAGCAGCCTAACTGGGAGGCACCCCCCAGCAGGGGCAGACTGACACCTCACACGGCTGGCCGGGTACTCCAACAGACCTGCAGCTGAGGGTCCTGTCTGTTAGAAGGAAAACTAACAAACAGAAAGGACATCCACACCAAAAACCCATCTGTACATCACCATCATCAAAGACCAAAAGTAGATAAAACCACAAAGATGGGGAAAAAACAGAGCATAAAAACTGGAAACTCTAAAAAGCAGAGCGCCTCTCCTCTTCCAAAGGAACGCAGTTCCTGACCAGCAATGGAACAAAGCTGGACGGAGAATGACTTTGACGAGCTGAGAGAAGAAGGCTTCAGACGATCAAATTACTCTGAGCTACGGGAGGATATTCAAACCAAAGGCAAAGAAGTTGAAAACTTTGAAAAAAATTAAGAAGAATGTATAACAAGAATAACCAATACAGAGAAGTGCTTAAAGGAGCTGATGGAGCTGAAAACCAAGGCTCGAGAACTACATGAAGAATGCAGGAGCCTCAGAAGCTGATGCGATCAAATAGAAGAAAGGGTATCAGCAATGGAAGATGAAATGAATGAAATGAAGCAAGAAGGGAAGTTTAGAGAAAAAAGAATAAAAAGAAATGAGCAAAGCCTCCAAGAAATATGGGACTATGTGAAAAGACCAAATCTACATCTGATTGGTGTACCTGAAAGTGACGGGGAGAATGGAACCAAGTTGGAAAACACTCTGCAGGATATTATCAAGAAGAACTTCCCCAATCTAGCAAGGCAGGCCAACATTCAGATTCAGGAAATACAGAGAATGCCACAAAGATACTCCTCGAGAAGAGCAACTCCAAGACACATAATTGTCAGATTCACCAAAGTTGAAATCAAGGAAAAAATGTTAAGGGCAGCCAGAGAGAAAGGTTGGGTTACCCTCAAGGGGAAGCCCATCAGACTAACAGCAGATCTCTTGGCAGAAACTCTACAAGCCAGAAGAGAGTGGGGGCCAATATTCAACATTCTTAAAGAAAAGAATTTTCAACCCAGAATTTCATATCCAGCCAAACTAAGTTTCATAAGTGAAGGAGAAATAAAATACTTTACAGACAAGCAAATGCTGAGACATTTTGTCACCACCAGGCCTGCCCTAAAAGAGCTCCTGAAGGAAGCACTAAACATAGAAAGGCACAACCGGTACCAGCCGCTGCAAAATCATGCCAAAATGTAAATACCATTGAGACTAGGAAAAGACTGCATCAACTAACGAGCAAAATAACCAGCTCACATCATAATGACAGGATCAAATTCACACATAACAATATTAACTTTAAATGTAAATTGAATAAATGCTCCAATTAAAAGACACAGACTGGCAACTTAGATAAAGACTCAAGACCCATCATTGTGCTGTATTCAGGAAACCCATCTCACGTGCAGAGACACATATAGGCTCAAAATAAAGGGATGGAGGAAGATCTACCAAGCAAATGGAAAGCAAAAAGAGGCAGGGGTTGCAATCCTAGTCTCTGATAAAATAGACTTTAAACCAACAAAGATCAAAAGAGACAAAGAAGGCCATTACGTAATGGTAAAGGGATCAATTCAACAAGAAGAGCTAACTATCCTAAATATATATGCACCCAACACAGGAGCACCCAGATTCATAAAGCAAGTCCTGAGTGACCTACACAGAGACTTAGACTCCCACACATTAATAATGGGAGACTTTAACACCACACTGTCAACATTAGACAGATCAACGAGACAGAAAGTCAACAAAGATACCCAGGAATTGAACTCAGCTCTGCACCAAGCAGACCTAATAGACATCTACAGAACTCTCCACCCCAAATCAACAGAATATACATTTTTTTCAGCACCACACCACACCTATTCCAAAATTGACCACATACTTGGAAGTAAAGCTTTCCTCAGCAAATGTAAAAGAACAGAAATTATAACAAACTATCCCTCAGATCACAGTGCAATCAAGCTAGAACTCAGGATTAAGAATCTCACTCCAAACCACTCAACTACATGGAAACTGAACAACCTGCTCCTGAATGGCTACTGGGTACATCACGAAATGAAGGCACAAATAAAGATGTTCTTTGAAACCAACGAGAACCAAGACACAACATACCAGAATCTCTGGGATGCATTCAAAGCAGTGTGTAGAGGGAAATTTATAGCACTAAATGCCCACAAGAGAAAGCAGCAAAGATCCAAAATTGACACCCTAACATCACAATTAAAAGAACTAGAAAAGCAAGAGCAAACACATTCAAAAGCTAGTAGAAGGCAAGAAATAACTAAAATCAGAGCAGAACTGAAGGAAATAGAGACACAAAAAACCCTTCAAAAAATTAATGAATCCAGGAGATAGTTTTTTGAAAGGATCAACAAAATTGATAGACCGCTAGCAAGAATAATAAAGAAAAAAAGAGATAAGAATCAAATAGCTGCAATAAAAAATGATAAAGGGGATATCACCACCGATCCCACAGAAATACAAACTACCATCAGAGAATATACAAACACCTCTATGCAAATAAACTAGAAAATCTAGAAGAAATGGATAAATTCCTCAACACATACACTCTCCCAAGACTAAACCAGGAAGAAGTTGAATCTCTGAATAGACCAACAACAGGAGCTGAAATTGTGGCAATAATCAATAGCTTACCAACCAAAAAGAGTCCAGGACCAGATGGATTCACAGCCGAATTCTACCAGAGGTACAAGAAGGAACTGGTACCTTTCCTTCTGAAACTATTCCAATCAATAGAAAAAGAGGGAATCCTCCCTAACTCATTTTATGAGGCCAGCATCATCCTGATACCAAAGCCAGGCAGAGACACAACCAAAAAAGAGAATTTTAGACCAATATCCTTGATGAACATTGATGCAAAAATCCTCAATAAAATACTGGCAAACCGAATCCAGCACCATGTCAAAAAGCTTATCGACCATGATCAAGTGGGCTTCATCTCTGGGATGCAAAGCTGGTTCAATATACACAAATCAGTAAACGTAATCCAGCATATAAACAGAACCAAAGACAAAAACCACATGATTATCTCAATAGATGCAGAAAAGGCCTTTGACAAAATTCAACAACCCTTCATGCTAAAAACTCAATAAATTAGGTATTGATGGGACATATCTCAAAATAATAAGAGCTATCTATAACAAACCCACAGCCAATATCATACTGAATGGACAAAAACTGGAAGCATTCCCTTTGAAAACTGGCACAAGACAAGGATACCCTCTCTCACCACTCCTATTCAACATAGTGTTGGAAGTTCTGGCCAGGCCAATTAGGCAGGAGAAGGAAATAATGCATATTCAATTAGGACAAGAGGAAGTCAAATTGTCCCTGTTTGCAGATGACACGATTGTATATCTTGAAAACCCCATTGTCTCAGCCCAAAATCTCCTTAAGCTGATAAGCAACTTCAGCAAAGCCTCAGGATACAAAATCAATGTACAAAAATCACAAGCATTCTTATACACCAACAACAGACAAACAGAGAGCCAAATCATGAGTGAACTCCCATTCACAATTGCTTCAAAGAGAATAAAATACCTAGGAATCCAACTTACAAGGGATGGGAAGGACCTCTTCAAGGAGAACTACAAGCCACTGCTCAATGAAATAAAAGAGGATACAAACAAATGGAAGAACATTCCATGCTCATGGGTAGGAAGAATCAATACCTGAAAATGGCCATACTGCCCAAGGTAATTTATAGATTCAATGCCATCCCCATCAAGCTACCAATGACTTTCTTCACAGAATTGGAAAAAACTACCTTAAAGTTCATATGGAACCAAAAAAGAGCCCGCATCACCAAGTCAGTCCTAAGCCAAAAGAACAAAGCTGGAGGCATCACACTACCTGACTTCAAACTATACTACAAGGCTACAGTAACTAAAACAGCATGGTACTGGTACCAAAACAGACATATAGATCAATGGAACAGAACAGAGCCCTCAGAAATAACGCTCCATATCTACAACTATCTGATCTTTGACAAACCTGAGAAAAACAAGCAATGGGGAAAGATTCCCTATTTAATAAGTGGTGCTGGGAAAACTGGCTAGCCATATGTAGAAAGCTGAAACTGGATCCCTTCCTTACACCTTATACAAAAATCAATTCAAGATGGATTAAAGACTTAAACGTTAGACCTAAAACCATAAAAACCCTAGAAGAAAACCTAGGCATTACCATTCAGGACATAGGCATGGGCAAGGACTTCATGTCTAAAACACCAAAAGCAATGGCAAGAAAAGCCAAAATTGACAAATGGGATCTAATTAAACTCAAGAGCTTCTGCATAGCAAAAGAAACTACCATCAGAGTGAACAGGCAACCTACAAAATGGGAGAAAATTTTCGCAACCTACTCATCTGACAAAGGGCTAATATCCAGAATCTACAATGAACTCCAACAAATTTATAAGAAAAAAACCAACAACCCCATCAAAAAGTGGGCGAAGGATATGAACAAACACTTCTCCAAAGAAGACATTTATGCAGCCAAAAAACACATGAAAAAATGCTCACCATCACTGTCCATCAGAGAAATGCAAATCAAAACCACAATGAGATACCATCTCACACCTGTTAGAATGGCAATCATTAAAAAAATCAGGAAACAACAGGTGCTGGAGAGGATATGGAGAAATAGGAACACTTTTACACTGTAGGTGAGACTGTAAACTAGTTCAACCATTGTAGAAGTCAGTGTGGCGATTCCTCAGGGATCTAGAACTAGAAATACCATTTGACCCAGCCATCCCATTACTGGGTATATACCCAAAGGACTGTAAATCATTCTGCTATAAAGACACATGCACACGTATGTTTATTGCGGCATTATTCACAGTAGCAAAGACTTGGAACCAACCCAAATGTCCAACAATGATAGACTGGATTAAGAAAATGTGGCACATATACACCATGGAATACTATGCAGCCATAAAAAATGATGAGTTCATGTCCTTTGTAGGGACATGGATGAAATTGGAAATCATCATTCTCAGTAAACTATCGCAAGAACAAAAAACCAAACACCACATATTCTCACTCATAGGTGGGAAGTGAACAATGAGAACATATGGACACAGGAAGGGGAACATCACACTCTGGGGACTGTTGTGTGGTGGGGGGGAAGGGGGAGGATAGCATTGGGAGATATACCTAAAGTATAATAATAATAATAATAATAAAAGAATTGTCTATTGATGTTGTTTGCACACTTTTTGATGGGATTATTTGTTTTTTCCTTGCTAACTTGCTTCAGTTCCTTGTAGATTCTGGATATTAGTCCTTTGTCAAATGCATAATTTGTGAAATTTTCTCCTACCCTGTGGGTTGTCTGTTTACTCTGCTGATTATTTCTTTTGCTGTGCATAAGCTTTATAGTTTAGTTAAGTCCCATCTATTGATATTTGTTTTTGTGGCATTTGCTTTTGGGTTTTCTTCTAATGAACTCTTTGCCTAAGCCAATTCAACAAGAGTTTTACTGATGTTGTCTTCTAAAATTTTTATGGTTTTAGGTCTTAGACTTAAGGCTTTTATTTATCTTGAGTTGATTTTTGTATAAGGTGAGAAATGAGGAGCCAGCTTCATTCTTCTACATGTGGCTTGCCACTTATTCCAGCACTATTTATTGAATAGGGTGTCCTTTCCCCCACTTTATGTTTTTGTTTGCTTTGTTGAAGATCAGTTGGCTATAAGTATGTGGCTGTATTTCTGTGTTCTTTATTCTGTTCCATTGGTCTAGATGCCTATTTTTGTACCAGTATCATGCTGTTTTGTTAACTGTAGCCTTGTGGTGTAGTTTGAAGTCAGGTAATGTGATGCCCACAGAGATTGTTTTGTTTTGTTTTTTTGCTTAGTCTTGCTTTGGCTATACAGACTCTTTTTTTGGTTCCATATGAATTTTAGGATTTTTTTTCTAGTTCTATGAAGAATGATGATGGTACTTTGATGGGAATTGCATTAAATTTGTAGATTGATTTTGGTAGTATGGTCATTTTCACAATATTAATTCTACCCATCCATAAGCATGGGATATGTTTCCGTTTGTTTATGTCATCCATAATTTCTTTCAGCAGTGTTTTGTAGTTTTCTTTGTAGAGATCTTTCACCTTCTGTTTAGGTACATTCTTAAGTCTTTTTTATTTTTTCCGGTTACAAAAGGAATTTAGTTCTTTATTTGATTCTCAGCTTAGTCATTGTTGGTGTATAGCAGTGCTACTAATTTGTGTACATTGATTTTGTATCCTGAAACTTTACTGAATTCATTTATCAGTTCTAGGAGCTTTTTAGATGAGTCTTTAGGGTTTACTAGGTATACGATCATATCATCAATGAACAGTGACAGTTTGACTTCCTGTTTACCTATATGGATGCCCTTTATTTCTTTCTCTTGTCTAATTGCTCTGGCTAGGACTTCCAGTACTAGGTTGAATAGAAGTGGTGAAAGTGGGCATCCTTGTCTTGCTCCAGTTTTCAAGGGGAATGATTTCAACTTTTGACCAGGTTGAAAAAGCCTACTATAGACAGGTGCCAGCATGTGGATGGGGCCAGTATTGGGGCCTTGGTGGGGCAATTGATCAGTATATAAGCAAACAACAGGGTTTAGAACAAACCAAATAAAAGTCCACCTTCTGAGTCTGACATATAAGCTACCTGGGATTTTCGCAAGGACCTTCTTCCTTCTTCCATGAGTACTAAAAATAATCAACTGGGTGTCCACTGAAAGTTACAAAATGAGGGAAATAGACTTAAGTAGTACTATTTCCTCACAATTAGGCAAAAGTATCATCAGAAAGATCCTAGTCCATTTCCTTTCAAAGGAAATCCCAAACTACAGAGCACAATTCATACTTTGAAACCAAAGTTGTCATTCAACAACCAGGGGAAGCTTCTGGAGGACTCTTCTATTGAGATCAAGGGAGGCTGAGTAAATACCCTGTGTATGCTTATCACTATGGGCACTGAAGTGTAAATGAGTATGAAAGTTGCCTTTTGGTGTCAAAAGACCTTACAAGATTCTTTTCCAAATGGGATTGGAATTATTAGTAAATTTGTTGAACTGAAAGGCACTGTTTATCAGCTGTAAGTATTTTTAATTGGTTTCCAGGGAACACCTGTGTTAGGGTTATAAGCATCAAAGGTGATAAACAACTTAATTATCCTCCCAGAACCATTAGGAAAAAGTATCAGTGTTGGTGAGCTTTCTTTGATGCCTTCTTTTGAAATGCCATCCTGCTACTATTGTGGGGCTATTTGTAGTTTATTTCCTGGAGCTTTCATGCTCCCTTCATACATAGAAAAGGCTGTTAGAAGTAGATTAATGAAATTAATAACATTTGCACCACTAGTCAAGTGTATCTTAAGCTACCATCGGACATAGCACCTCCTTGGAGAAGTAGCAAGTTAGAGATAATCAGAAAACCACAGGAGAATTTTAAGAGATAGGGGCAAAAAACATATGAGAAGGTATAAAGGCCTTGGTACAACACCCATTTCTTTATCATGGTGGTTTCTGGATCCAGGAGGCTGTTTCAGGGAGAGAGGAGAGAATTTTGGATTCTGGATTCTGTTTATTTTCAATAATTTTCTTTAAAAATTATTTTTTCATGAAGATAATTTGGCACATGAAGGTAGACTATGGTAGCAGTGTTAACAGACCAGACTGTACCCCAAATACCTTTCTTATGATTGCACCTTTTGAGAATGATTTTTTTTTTTTTTTTTTGCTTTCTAGAATCGTTTATTCCAATACAGTGTCCATGGGAGGGTTTTAAAAAGTCACTGCTATAACAGAGAACAATAACCTTTCTACAGAAGACAAGGAACAATCAGGATACAAGATTTGAGTAGAGGCCAGAGATGGACTTTTCCTAATTCAGTTTAGCTCAGGACTAATACTGAGTTACTTAGAATTTTGATCTTACCACCCTCTCTTATTCTCTATCATATGGAATAATTTTCTGGCTCACACTTTCACTAGTTGAAATGTCTTTTTACCTGGCAGAAATGAATTAAAAATTATGTTTTGAACTCCTCAAGAAGAGGTGCTATAGAGATTCAGGGGAATTCACTATAATCATTTTTAAATACTTTATGTTTTAAAAACTGCTGACTGTGATGAAAATCACAGAGTTGGAAAAGGACCACAGGGAAGACATTCCTGTCTCACTTCATGAATGAGGAAACTGAGGCCCATCTGTGACATGAAGCGATGAGCTCAGGGCTCTTGCAAAACTACCCCATAGCCTTCTCACTTGATTCTGCTGAGGGAAATCATGCACCATGGTTAAGACTAGGATCATGTTAAATCACTGTCTCCACATGATATCTTTGGTATTGGATAGAATTAAAGGGAAGCACAGTGGCCACCATCCTTTCAGACCTGCCTCAAATTGGCAATCTACCAACTAGGCCAAACATTAATTTCCCCAAACCATTGTGAAGCATGAAATGTGATATCACAATAAAAATGTCAGTTAGACATTAAAATCAGAACTTAAAAAAAGTACCTAACTTAATTACTTTGGATTTAAACAGATAATAGAGCAACTGAATACTCCATTGGCATGACTTGATCCACAAGGGGTAGGACCTTGTTTTAGCACCAGTGGGTCTGTTAGCATGGGGCTCCGAGCTTATGTCAGGGCTTGTCTCCCTTCACATTTATCTATACCATCATCAGTTACCTCTTCTCCTTCTCCCTTGTCCAACTGGTCAGCTTTAAGTTCTTTCTGAATGTTGGTGGGAATTTTTTATTGAAAAACAAATGCTCCAGCAATATCTTTTTATATAACACAAGCTTTAAAAAAGGAGAGTGTATATATGTTTCAATCTTATAATTTCATATTCGATTTGTGGTGTCTTTTGGCTCCAGGAAGGCATTTTAAGAATCCTAGTTATCCAGTAAGAGGCTCTGAAATTGAGGCAATAATTAATAGCCTACCAGCCAAAAAAAGTCCATGACCAGACAGATTCACAGCCAAATTCTACCAGAGGTACAAGGAGTAGCTGGTACCATTCCTTCTGAAACTATTCCAATCAATAGAAAAAGCTTCATCCATGTCCCTACAAAGGACATGAACTCATCCTTTTTATGGCTGCGTATTCCAATCAATAGAAAAAAAGGGAATCCTCCCTAACTCATTTTTTGAGGCCAGCATCATCCTGATACCAAAGCCCGGCAGAGACACAATAAAAAAAGAGAATTTTAGACCAATATCCCTGATGAACATTGATGCAAAAATCCTCAATAAAACACTGGCAAACCAAATCCAGCAGCACATCAAAAAGCTTATCCACCACGATCATGATAGATTTACTGTCTGGTAAATTCTGTCTGTCAGTGTTCATGATGGTTGTTTTGAAACTCACAGGATTATGGTAGCTTGATACAACCACCTTGAGAAGAATAAATAATGGTTTTTTAGTGAGTAAATCTCATATTTAAGAATTCTGCATCTCCAAAATACTACCCCCAAGTTTTCCTCAAGCCTTTTTTCTACCCTAAATACAACAAAGAGATAGAACACAAGTTCACCAGTAACTGTGGCTCTCTGTGACAATGACTTTGCAGATTCCCTTAAGGGAGCACTTTCATTCCTAGAATATTTGCCCTGACTTATTTATGTAGTTGTTTTATAAAATAATTATACCCATGATTATTAAAATGACTAAAATTAATAGAAGGATTTTTATCCCAGCATCTTTCTTCCCAGCCAGTCCAGGGTTATGGATTCGGGTTCAGATCAAACCTCAATACTTGTAGAAGGCAAAGCTGCAATCCAAGTAATTTCTGTCTCAGAAGATTTTCTTTCTTTTTTGTGGGGAAGATTTTTCATCTTCACTTCTTACTTCTCAGCTACCCCCTAATCATTTTATGTCCCAGATTAGCCCAGAGCAACCTCATTGTATAATAGCATCTGACCAGTGTCTGACCTCCCTAAGGAGTTTGTCTCACTAATGTCATCCTACCTCCTTTACTGAAACTATAACTTGCCAGATCATCAACATTCTTAGCCAAACTTTGTATCCCATATCCATTTCCTTAAGATCTTGTAGATAATCAGTAAGAGACTTAATAAACCAATACACAGTAAGGTTACAGGGGCAATATCTTATATCTCTTAAGAGTATGTAATTTAAAGTCAAACTGTAGTAACTGGAACTTTGTAAGGGCTCAATAAAGCAGAGCTATTATTATTGGATTGTTATTGTTATCAATAACAACAGCAGCAGCAGCTACACTGCTGGTATACTGACCATCTTCTCCAGGTAGTATTGTTTTTCTAGAGGCTTTCAATTATTTTTCCCTTTAAAGGGAGGATTGTGAAGTTTCAGTTTCTAGCTTCCCATTAAGGGTATGGTCTTGTTGAGATTTTTTTTAATCCTTCTAATACCTCCCCTGTCCTGTACGGAAGGCTAGGCCAGCTCATGGTTATTGGGGTCTCCAGCCTGGATCAGTTACAAGCCGCAGGAAGGGCTGGAACATCATATGGCAGATATAGACCTGGCTAGGCCGGGTAGCCTAGAGTGTGGCCACTTCAAGTCTCCTTACTTCCTCTTTTCTCAAGAGCCCTAAGCTCCAAAGCTGAGATTCATTAGGCATCCTTAAGCTCCATGAAGGATGAGCAGACAAGAAAAGTAAGGAGTTTCCTTTCTCTAACCCCAGGAATTTTGATATTCCACATGACAGAGTTTTCAAAAAAAGAAGAATCCTTTCTAATGTGTGTGTGTGTGTCTGTGTATGTGTGTGCAAGTATTGGACAATTGTACACCCACCCCCCACTTAATCCACAAGAGCTAGCACAGGAATTAGCATCTGAGCCCCTTACAAGTGGAACTAGCCTAGTGGTGATAAAATTCCAGAGGGAGCCATTGTGCTCCACTGGTTAAGATTGATTGTGGTCCTTTCCCATTTCTGGTGTAGTAACTAGAGCGTCCTCATCTACAAGGATGCTAACACTAAGCCATGTTCCAGAACTAATGCTTTGCTGACTTTGGCTACTACATTGTACTGGCTCTAAAATAGAACATATTTCTCAAGTGAGCTAATGTCTATTTACCACTTTGTTGTAATGTGTAATTATCATAAATGACAATTAATTGTTTAATTACTAGACCAAAGAGTGGATAAGAACTTGCTGCAAGGAAGCTATAAGACCAAGCCTCTCTCTATATAAAAAGGTATATATATTGTATATACATATGTACCATACATGTTCATACATATCTAGAAGTATTTTTGTATGAGTGTTTATGTGTAAATCCATACTTGCACATATTTTCAACATCCCAGATTGTCATGGGTTTGATTCAGTGGTCATACAAATGGACTGAAGGAGAGATGCAGCCAAAATAAAGAAATGGTTTGGTTGGCTCAAAATGCAAACTCCCTTTAAACAAGGCTGCTTTAGTAACAGTGTTACTATAGCCTGTTACTAAAGACCACTCTGTTGAGCAACATTGATCTTGTCCTCTTGTTGCTCTCCTCTTTGAGAAAGTAATTCGCAATGTGGGGAGAACCTAAAGTGATTGGATTGCACATAGTGCCAATTCCATGTGGAGAGAGGGTGGGCTAACTGGAATAAAGTTTCTTAGCTAGAGTCTAGTACTTACCCAAAAGACAGGCTGATCCTTTGAGGAAACTTAAATCCCCTCTGTGACTTGTGACACATAGTTCCTGCAGGTCTTAAAGGAACGCTGACCTCCCTTTTCACATGAAGAAAAGATATATAAGACCTGAAAATTTCAAAGCAATTCCAGGAATGTGCTATTCTCATAACCAAATCACAACAAACACTGTTCCTTGTGGACCCTTTCCCAAATACAGTCACTGTAGGCTTTGAGCAGTCATTCCAGCTTACAGTGGCTAATAGTAACAGCTCCTTTTGATTAAGCACTTACTACATTCCAGGTGTTAGGCTAAGTGTTTTACCTGTATGCATTCTACTTATTTCTCGCAGTTACATGCTACTCTTATCTGCATTTTACAGGCTTGGAGAGGGTAAGTCACAAGGTCATTGTCACACAAGTAGTAAATGGCAGAAGCAGAATTTGGACCCAGGCAGTCAGACTCCTGATCCCATCACTTTAACCACCAACCTATACCAGTACACCTTGCATTGGTTTGGAACTCTTAGTAAAGGTTTCAAAAACTCAGAATAGATTAGGGAAGATACGAGTTTCCATGAATGTTGGGTGTTCTCAGTGGCTGAAGAAAAATATCTACCAAGAAAGTGAAAACAGCAACAGAGGTTCTGGTGAAACCAGTGGCTCATTGTGACCTAATCCTTAGGAACAAGCCAAGACTCCTGTTTCCCCCTGCCTGGTGCTGACTGCTGCAGTAGAAGCAGCGGCGCAGTGCAGGTTAATTGTTGGGTAAGTGTGTTTAGCAGCTTCCACTCCTGGGGCTCATTAACCACAAAGGCGACAAACATCACAGAAATGGTATAAGTCACCCAGAGAAGAACTGGCTAATGACACCAGGCTCACGCTCCCAAGCCCAGAGGTACATTACATGTTTTCTTCAGAGGAATCTTTTAGTGTTATCACAAAACTATCAGAGCTGTTAGAAACAAAAGACAGTTGAATCTTTATATTTCCTTAGCTGCCTGGTACCATCATATGTGTACTACATATTTTGAAAAGAGGCTTGAGATGTCATGAAACCTACAAAGCATTTTATAATTATTCTTTTGTATAAAGTCCTCCCTAATTGTCCTCCTAATGTCTGAGATGACTCTACTTGTTTGAAAATTGCTTAATTTGCCAAAGGACATTTTATAAGACATAGGCCTGCAAAGCTAGTCTTACCCCTGAGGAAAGAGAGAAGAATGCACTCTTACATGTTTTGAGGAAAGCAGATTTTTTTGTGTATTCCTTCAACAAAGTTATTTGGAGCAGCTGTTGTGTCTAAGTAACTACTGGGAGGCTAAGGAAAATAGAGGAATAGATGGTATGGTCCTTTTCTTGAAGAAGGCCAGAGTCATATCTGCAATAATCAGAACAGGACTGGCTGCCATATAGACATGTTTGATGCACGTCACCATCTTGTCTGGGCCATCCTCAATCGTTACCCCCACTGAAGTCCCTCCTGCCCTCAAAAGAAACAAGCAAACACAAACAAATAGTTTGAGGAGGAAAAAAATCAAAGACAGAATACCACAGAAAACATTTAAAGTTCAACTTATTTTAGAGCCCAAGCTTCCAGACTCATTTTGATGTATGGATCATCTTATGGTAGCTTGTTGATGAAAGTGAAAATCATGAAAATCAGAATTTCTAGGAGAGAAAAGATAAATTAGCTGCATGGTGCATACTTTTTGAGTAAATCTATTAGATTATATCTCCAGATCTGCTGCTTACCTGCTATAGTAACTATATTTTGCAGCCACTGTGAGTTTTCGTTTTCTTCATATGGGTCTAACAGTACCTGCTCTGCCTGCCTGGGAAGGTTGATATGAAAATAAAATGAAATATAAAATATAACATACTCCATAACTGGATTCTTTTTGGAGGGAATACTGGGTGAGAGGATGAGTCTTTAGCTTTCAGTTAATTTTTCTTTAGCAGTTCATTTGTTTGTTTAGGTAATATAGAAATAGAGAGTAATGCCAAGTGATTTCTTACCTCAGGAAGCTGGAAAGATCTTTATCAAACCCCTGATATGCATCACTTAGGATCCTTTCTGTACTACCTGCTTCTAACTCCAGCCACTGCTGTGGTGACAGTTGTGCACAGGTTCTGATAAAATTCACCCTGACAGTGATATACTAAATGCCCTGACTTTGCATCTTACTCCAAAAACTTCTATGGTAATACAGAAGTTTAGAGCACCACAGGACTCTGTTAGGTAACCATGCAAATACCTGAACGTGCAAGGGAGTTAGCATCCCCATGAGATGAAAATTTGACCCATGGGAGGCAGGAGCCCGTGGATTAATTTATTTTCCCTTTCTCCCGCTAGAGAGACTGCCCTGAGAAGCAGTTATAGGTCTTCTCAGAGGATGGTCTTGCAACATCAAGCAGTAAGTTGAGCTTAGCAACAACTAGCTTGATCAGCATTCCTGCATTTTCTTTCACTCTTTGCCACTTTTGTAATCCATATTCCTCATTCTGGGTTATATGCCCTAGTAAGGTAGTACAATGTAAATCTTTGGTTCAGGCTCTGCTTTCTGGGGAGCCAAGACTAAGACAATTAATGCCGAATGACTTCAGAAAGCAGCTCCTCAGGAAGGTATTTTGTATTTGGGTTATAAAGGTCCCATTGCTGGCAGAAGGTGTAGTACGGATAATACTAGCATGTAGTAGCATTATAACTAAGACTTTCACCTGTGGTTAATTGGGTTGAGGTGCAGGTGGCAAATGGAGGGGCCATCATGGTTAAAAGTATGGATAAAATGATAATTATAGAAATTGTAGAAAGGAGATGACTGCTGTTAACTACACTGGAAGTCCCGGAAAAATTTTTTAAAAAGACCCAGAGAAGTCAACAGTCAAGTCAAGTAATGCTATGAAAGTCAGAGATCCTCTATGGCAGCTGCAATGGAAACTGCCATCTCATTGGAAGCTGATCAAAATCCAGAAAGACACAATCCTAAATGCCATAATCCTGAACATTGAAATCCTGTAAGAGCAAAATCTCAATTAACATAATTCTGGAAAAAATAATTAAAAATTCTTTAAAAGATATGTATTTGCATTGTTGAAAGGAGATTTATTTGAGAAACATATAAAAACATTACAGAACATTTCATAGATTATTTCACACGACAGAATAGAATAGAATAGGTAAAAATAACAAATATTTTTGTAAGCATAAACACTCAGCTATACTAATGTTACATAGGTAACAGTTATAAGCAGATGAACCATATTCATTAAGAAATAGGTCAAAAAGGGAAATGTATTAACACATATCACTATGACCAGTAATTGTGTGCAACCAGATTTATATCTGCAGTCATCTGAAATACTGTGACAGATAATCTAAATCTTTTGATGAGATCAATCAAAAACCACAGTGGGTCACCCACTGCATATGCAGTTACCCGAAGAGCTGAGATCTTGAGAAATTTTATTTTTCATAAGCATAGATATGCTAAAAGTGTATCTCTTCATTTATTGAGGAAGTTTCAATGTTTTTATGTACACTCACAATGCTTTTACACAAAGTCAGCATTGTGATAATGCACTTTCATTTTTTATGTCAAAAGTGCATAAAATGAATTAGAACTCTAAAGTCTCTACACAATTTATATCTCCAGTATTAAAAATGATGAGAAAATGAAATATGTAGCATAGAGAATGGTAAAAAAAAAAATGCTGATTGTACAAAATTGCTGACAATTTAAACTAGTTTAAAAAAACTAAAAAGAAAAGAAAAGAAAAAAAGACTCCCCCTAAACCAGAAAATTCTGATATATAAAAAAGTGCATTACAGGGATAGATTATGGGCAATTGCACAGAGATAGTCCATAAGAGCTGACCAACTTTTATGATCATGAACTATATTTTGAAGTCTTGCATCATGATGAATAGCTGCTTTTTTTTCCCTTTTTTTTTTTTAGGGCAGTATTATCCTTGGAGAAATGTTCACATTCTTTTTCTACATGGACCTGCTATTTTTGAAATTCTTCTATATGATTAGCTGTACATCAACATGAACATTCCCTGTTAAATTTTCCCATCTTCTGTGCCATTATTCTATGCTGTTTTGGGTACTCAAAATTCCATTCTGAATACACTCATATTCAGATCACAAATTCGGTGAAAATACTGGTGATCAAACAGCAACACTGTTGCATAAGTGTCTTCTTAGCCTACCATGCACATAATTATTTTTGAACCAGTTAGTATCTTCCCTAGCTTCCTCAGGCAAATGTGACTTTTATTAAAAGCTCCTGGAAAGTCATAGATGAAAGGAATGTCAATGCAGGAAAGTGACACACTTTTGAACTGAAGTTTTTGATGTGGCCAATCACTTGTGTGAATTTTTCCCCAAATGCAAATAAAGACACAAAAGGTAATAGTTCTGCCTAACATGATGCAATTAACATGATGTAACTATCCTGCATACAACCAAAAATGATCTAATCCCTTCCCTAGAATCTGGCTTTCAGGACTTCAACATTCAGAATTTTAATGTTTTGGGATTGTAATTTTTAAGATTTTAGATGTTAGGGATTTTGATCTTTAGGGATTTCAAAATTTGAGATTATGACATTTATTTCGGGATTGTGTCTTTTGGGATTATGATCCCAATCCATTTCATGGAACCACGGAGAAGACCATGCTAAAAATCAAGCCCAGGATTTAACTGTGAAAGTACAGAAGCACAAAGGCGAGTGAATGCACAGGTTCAACAGATCTCCTATATCAAAGTCAGGACCTCAATAGGAAAAGAGTGGATGGGAATATTTGGGTGAACCAGCTGGTAATCTTGAACTACCAGATTCCAGTAAACCCTCCTCCTAGGACCCTTCTTGGAGGAGAGCAGTGGCTGCCTGTCTGGAGACTGTTCAAGGACTCCCCTCTAAAGCAGGTGCCTCATAAGATAATTGTCTCTTTGAGATCTGCCTCCAGTATTCCTCATTCCCTCTAGACTGTTGACCAAGGAGAAATCTCAGCCCAGCCTAAGAACCATTTCTGGAGGAAATAGCTTGCCTGCCAAAAGAACTACAGAAACTAGTTCAAATTATCTGGTAAGAGTAGAGGGCTTTATACGTGGAACTGGAGCTGGAGGGTCTTGGACTGTGGTGAGGAAATCAGAATATGAGGCTGGACAGAGGAAAGTTTACTAACATGGAGGCACCTAGCCATGATCAGAATTTGATGCCCTATAAAGAACCCCTGGAGCTCATCCTAATGGTCTGTTGAGATGTGTCTTAAGACTTGGTAAAGAGAATGTTTACATCAACTACTATGGTAGAAAATCACCTTTCCATCACCCTTTTTCCAGATCTAAATCAGCTCATAGATCCAGATTTCAGTGATTGATGTGGAAGCCAGGATCCCTTGAGGAAGGACTGTTCCATGCCACCACCAGTATATATAGTACATCTTCCTTTGATTCTTTCCCCAAATGTACTTGCAGCAGGGTAACTTTGCACTGTTGGAAGGGGAAAACCCAGACTTTTCAAAGGCCGTTAGGTAAGGAGTTGGGGCTGAATGATACCAAATGAACTGAAATACTAACAAAGATCTCTGGTTAGAGTGGGAGCCCATCTGGACACAATGAGAACGGAATTTTGGGCCAAGTTTGCTTCACAGTGGGTTAGTGTTCACAGATACGTCCTGAGGTTATTGCCCACATCCTGAGTGTGTGTAACTGAGTTAAATATATTTATCAGGTGATAGAGCCCTTACACTCATTCCCAGATTTGTAGTATAAGGGATATTATGAGGGAAGGGCCAAGTAGAAGTCCCTGAAACTGCCTCTATCCCCATCTAAGACCATAAATCAGAAGCAACACTGCATGCCAGGAGGAATTGCAGAGATTAGTGACACAATCAAACACTTGACGAATACAAGGGTGATGGTTTCCATCATATCCCTGGTTCAATTTTTTCTGCATGCTCATTTCTGGGTATACCTAGCCCTGGAAAATCCTGAGAGCTCATGGTGGATTATGGTGAATTATCATAAACATAACTAGATGTTAACGCCAATGGTATCTGCTGTGCCAGATGTGTTATCTTTACTGCAAGTGGATTAGCAGGCCTCTGGTACTAGGTATATGATGATCTGGCAGATGTGTCTTTCTCAATGCTCATAAGGAGGAAGGATAAAAACAGCTTACCCTCACATTGTAGAAACAACAACTCATTTGCAAAATTTGTGCTTTCTGTCCCCACACTCTAAGGTCCTGGTTTCCACTGCAGGGCTGAGAAGGGGAAGAGTCTCTTCCAAAACCAGGTGCACAGAAAGGGCTCCACCAAATTTGAAGCTTCAACTACCACATTTAGGCTCCTTGCGCTAGTGGACCAGAAGGCAAAGAAATGAATTACTATATTGGCAATGGTAATCAACCCTGACTAATATGGGGAGCTAGAGCTGCTGCTATACAATGCAGACAGGCAGGAGTATGTCCCGTATCAATGAGATGCACTTAATGGCAGCTCTTTTGATTACACATACTCATATCGGCTCCTCCTCCTTCCCTGCTTCATTCTCGTTGTCCCTCTCTGCATCTCCCTGAAATTGCACCCCCTAACAAAATAGTTATACAAAATCCTTTGCCTTGGGCTCCACTTTCAGGAAAACCCAGGCTCAGGCTGCTGTAACACTCATAGGTTCAAATGTACCTGTTGCACTTAGAGAACACATATACCAGACATTTTACATATTTCATTTAACCTTCACATCAATCTTGAGAGGTAGAATGATTATTTCTGTTTTACAGCTAAGGAGACAGGATCAGCTAAGTCCAAGGACTTTCCAGAGGACCACCAGTTTATGTGTAGTACAGCCAGGTTTTGAATCAGGAAATGTCCAACTCCAAAGCTCAGTCTCTGTCCTCTATATCTCATGGCTTAGGTCAGCAATAATAAAAATGAATGCTCAGAAAGAAGACAATTCCTCCTCTTACGTCACTCTGACATAATCCCCTTTGCATTAGTAGTGGTTGGTTTTCACTTCAAGATTTTGTTTTTCTTTTTAATATGTAATTTAGTACATTGTTTAACAGGTAAGTACCGTAGGAAAGTTGAAGGGAACAATAGATTATTTTCCAGGAACCTGCTTAGGGTTCTATCATTCTGAAATGGGTGATAGAGGAAATTGGAGTATCCTCCTTTTTAAAAATCAGGATTTAAGAAGTAAATACAAAGATAAAGTACAGAGCCAACTTATTAAAATATTTTCTCTTTCAGAAAATTATTTGTTTTAAAATAAATTCAACACAATAAGTGGCATGAAAGAAGAAAAATGCAAAACCTTATTATATAATTTCAAGTTTGATTATGTCACCAAATAAACTAAGTGGCAATAGAGTAGAAAGAAATATAATCCAGAAAGGAAGTGAGAAAGGTTAAAGAAGTCAACAGTAATTAAATGGTGACTGAAGCCAAATGGAAATAGATCTGTATTAGCTGAAGGCCATTCCTGTCTTTTAGAATGTTATGCATCAGTGAAGAGAGAAAAGAAAGGTTTCTGCTATTTTGACATAAAAATATGTCATTTCTGAGTCAAGGTTGCTAATTCAAGAAAGCAGTAAATTCTCAGTACACACATTTTAATAATCCACACCTGCTGGCAGGTATTGAAATAGATAAGATCCTGTAATAAGTCTCTGTGGGGCTATAAGTCATAAGAACTTCATTTGTTACTGGCTGTTTACCCTTGTGAAAGCTTAAGGCAGATTGACTCAATCCAATGCAAATAGAGGTGAAAGTGACAGCTCTAGCTATCAGCTGATATAGCCTCTGATGGATGGTCATCTGTCCCCAGGGATGTATCTGCTCAATAGGGACTCAGCTGACAGCAGGAGGCTGAAAAAACTTATGCTCTACTTACAATTCTGTCATGGTGTTGCTTCTGGATATTAGGGCTTTCTGATTTAATGTATCTAATAGGAAACAAAGCTGAGTGATGTTTATAATTTGTATTATGAATGCTAACATTACAATCAATCATTATTATAAATTATGAAGACAGTGACTACCATTAATTCAGTGCCTACTTTATTCTGGGTCTTTAAAATTGCCGTACTTACAACACTGCAAGGTAAGTGTTATTATTCTCACTTTCTACATAAGGAAAGCTCAGAAGAAATAAGCAACTTGCCTAAGACAAATGCTGAGATAATTAAGTTAACCTACATTCCTCTCTGTTTTGTCCATTATACAACGTGGCTGCTGATTCTCTTCCAGGAGTCTAGATAAGCATTGGCAGACTTCAGTAAAAATCTTACATGTTATGGAAGACATATTACCGAGTGGAGTTAATAGGCATGCTTGGAGTGGTGAATAAACAATATTTAGGCCATTGCCATAGAGCATGGCTGAATCAACAATAATGGCAACAAAAATAAGAGTTGATTCACTGTGATGTGTGGGCCACAATCTTTATGAATTGATGGAAAAAATGCACGGTCAATCCTAGAAGGCCACTCATTCATTGAACATACATTTGTTGGGTATGTTCTAGGTCCTAGAGTTGTGCCAGGTGCTGGAGTTGAGGAAAGTAAGAAAAAGTTAATACAGGTCTCAATGACATAGCTAGAAGGAGTTCTGATATTAGTAGTACTCATCAAATCAGAATGTTGTTGTGCTTATGGTAACTCTTCTAATTTTTAGCAGTCAGTCCAATACAAATGGTGGGATAGGGCAAGTATTTTAACCTGAATAAAGTTTCTAGATCTACATTTTGATTCGCAAGGTAATTCTTGGCTGAAAGCACGTGGAAGTCTAGGTTCTCTTTATAGACTGTCATAGAACAAACACCATGGCAGAAACTGCCAGTTTATCACCAAGCCTATTTCCTCTTCTTTCTGGGCACGTGATTAGAACACATTTCCGAGCCTCCCTTACGGTTGGATGTGGACAGATGACTGAGTTTTTGCCAGTAGGAAGTCAGTGAACATAATGGGCACCATGTCTTCCTCTGGTCCATGGACATTCTCCATGGAGCTTATCTCCATGTTTCTTCCCTGGTCTCCATCTTAATGCAGATGAGCCTAGTGACCCTAAAACCACATGTTAAAGGTATCAGAGCCATACATAGAAAGAACCTGTGATGCTGAGTGGCGACTTGAAAGGCCACCGTTCTTGGAATCCCACACTGAACAATTATATGAGGAAGAAATCAAGTTAAGACACTGAAATTTTGGGAGTTACTACAGCAGTTAGCATTACTTTAATACAAATACTAACATATGTATTTGACAATATTTATTTGGGCACTATTACATATTTAATTTCCTCTTACTTAATTCTAAATCAACAAGCAGATAATATGATTCTATTATTACATATAGGTCCCCTAATTTCAATAGTCAGTAATGCATGAGATATTTCAAATCACATTTCTGAGATTTTCTCTCTCTCTCTTTTTTTTTTTTTTTTAGGGGATCAGTAAAGATCTTTTTTTTTTATACTTTAAGTTCTAGGGTACATGTGCACAACGTGCAGGTTTGTTACATATGTATACATGTGCCATGTTGGTGTGCTGCACCCATTAACTCGTCATTTAACATTAGGTATATCTCCTAATGCTATCCCTCCCCCCTCCCCCTGCCCCACAACAGGCTCCGGTGTGTGATGTTCCCCTTCCTGTGTCCATGTGTTCTCATTGTTCAATTCCCACCTATGAGTGAGAACATGCAGTTTGGTTTTTTGTCCTTGCGATAGTTCGCTGAGAATGATGGTTTCCAGCTTCATCCATGTCCCTACAAAGGACTCTTACTGCTGATTTCTTGTTTGTTTGGACATTTATGTTGTTCTCCACTAGGATTAGATGGCGAGCAAGTAAGTTAATCAACATTTGGGTATTTTAAAACATGACAGAAAAATATTAGGTTGACAACTTAAAGTTGATGGCTAATAAAAGAGAAATTCTGTGGCCTGGGAAAAGACTTTCAAGTATTTTGTTTTGACTGCCTCAAACTAATGAAAGGAAAGAACACCAGTATCCTGGAGAAACACGGTAGGGACTGGCCTGCAGGAGCAGAATGTGAGATCCCTTGACTGAATTCTGAGCATCTCAAAGGAAATGACGCTGTTTCCTCAATTCGTTTAAAGATTTGACACAAAGAAAGCTAAGCCAAGTTGCCAGGTAAGCCAAGTCACCAAGTGAAGAGCAAGACCTTCTGGCCCCTTCCAAATTGAAGGCAGCCAGGTGTGGCAAAAAGAGCATGGACTTTGGCATCAAACCCTTCTTTGAATTTTCACTCTTCCACTTGCTGCAGTTTCTTTTAACCACCTTGAATTTCAGTTTTCTCACCAGTAAACAGGGAGTGATAATATCCACCTCTCGAAAACACTGTGAGGATTAGAGACAAACTTTTCGAAGTGCTAATGAGTAAACTATCTCTAAGTATGGTAATTAGTATGAGATTTATTATTAATTCCTTGTCCTATGTTTGTAAAAAGCACACAAAGAAAGCTTGAACCATTTGCACCAAGGTACAATATAAAACAACTAAACATTTAGAATACTGGTTTTACAGTTTCCTTTTCTCATTTATGCCATAGCAAAATTTAGTTCATTTTATCCTGTGTCATTCAATAATTATGGCAAAATCATGGCAACCATTGCTAATAATCTCTTAGAAACGCTATTCAACAAATAGTTCTCAAGTGGCTTCAAGACTCAACACTTTGTGCTGATTTCTAAAGATGTTGAATCCTGCATTTTATTTGGTTCTCCAGGATTATTTGTAACCCTCTATTGTCAGCAAGATAAGAATTACCCTCTCTCAGGAGAACAGAGACTTTTTCTTTTTAACCTTTCAAAGAACTACTTCAAGGACCATTGAGAGATAAAGACATTTGTTGCTATACCGCTATAACCTTACTCAACTCTCAGTATCCCAGAGTGATGGATAGCACACAGAGTAAATAAGCATCTTGTAAAATACTTAGAAGCAATAAGTGGAAGTTAATTTGTGTAATGTATATTTAATTATTTGAAATTTTAGAATAACACTAAACTAATTATTGTAAGAAGTAGCAAAGAATAAAGAAGGGGCAAATTAATGAAGGAAGGGGCAAAGAATTAACTTTATTTTTGCATGTCATGAAGTGAATATATTCTAATATTCCCATGACCTGCAGCTTACCACAGACAGTATGTTTGGTTTGGGCATAGTGTAATTTTAGAATGTAAGATGTCTTATATTGTGGTAATTTTAGAATGCAAGCTTTTTCAAGTCTGGGACTATCCAGTCTTGCAGATGCTTTAAGCTCTCATTAATCAAGGCTTATTCTTTGATTATCTCAATACTTGTGCCATACCGACCTTGTGGTGGACTATCACCACGGTTATCATTAATCCTTATTACTAAAAGGATCAGGTCAGACATCCTTTTCGTACCCCATCTGCCTGAATTCCATCCTTGACCTGCTGAAGAAGAACAGTGACGATAGGAAGCTCTAGTAGGCAAGTTTGTAATACCCAGGCAATATATCATATTAGCAGTAATAGAAACTCCTGTCTTGCCTCTCCCACAAACTACTTGGAAAGGCATTTCTGCTGTACATCTCTTTGGAGAGCAGTGGTGATCTGAAAAAATGCTTCCTCTTGAAAGAACCCTTTTTATTCACAGTGGAATACTCTTGAATTTTGCAGATCGTCAAACATACAAAAAAAGGTTTTTTTTTTAATAGTTGAGGAAATAAGCCTAAAGAAAATGTGTACCTAATCCTATTAGCTGACTTAATATAGAATTATTAAAAGCCTTGATATACAGGATTTAACACAATCTTTCTAGCAGGGTGTGATGTAATCTGTTTTTGTTCCTCAGCTAGCAGATGGCTTACCTTTAAGTAATTTCCAATATGTTAAGAGATCAAAAGCCATCCTCTTGCCACCGAGGCAGTAATCGTTCTTCTCTGCTGGGGGTTGCTTGGTCCTGTGGTAAGGATATGCAAAGGCTCCTGGCATTTCCAAAGATAGAAGGGCGACATTTCTTCAGACTTTGAAGTTAATAATCCTTCAGAAGTTGAAAACTGAGGGATTTTTCAAAACTCTTTTAATGTTCTATATGCCATGTGTGAAAGTAAATATCTGTAAGAAATCACTGAGGGTTGGTGCGATGCTTGGAGGAGCGCTCTGCAACCTCGCGTGTCACGGACTGGCGTGATCTCTTATTGCTCAAGTGTGGAGAGATTATGCTTCCATCGAGTAATGTTTTTTGGAGGACGTGATTTTCGCATTGACTGTTTGAGAAGGGGGCTGGAAATTCATTGAATTTTACATTTCAATGGGCCATTGCTGAGCTCACACTACTGTATTACCGACAGGCCTAGCCTTGCAATCAAGACATGACTCTTTGTAAGCTTGGAAGCTTTCATCTGCATCCTCCAGCATTTGTCTAGTTGTTGGAAATGATCTATTGGTGAAGAATGTGGTAAATTTGCATTGGGGATTCTATTTGATCTTCTCCATGGGAGAAAAAAAAAAGTTTCGTATTTTAACAGTTTAATATGCTCCTGATAGATCCAGAGCACAGAGCATTTTTCAAAAATCAAATTCAGATTTTCATGACATGCTGAGTCACAGAACCCTGCTGAATTTTGAGTTCAGACAAGCCTAAGTGTCTCAGGGTTTGTTACCACCTTTGCTCAAGGCTCTTGCTTTTTATACAGAGAGGTTTCATTTTATTTCCTGGACCAGTTATTTTCAGACTACTTAAAATAAGAGAAAAGTCTCAGTGGGAGAAGATATTCCTAGGCATACAGGAGGCCTAAGTTTGGCTCTTCCCTTTAGAGATAAAACAGACTGTTTAAACTTATGTAGTAGGCTGCTCTACTATTACCCCCTCTTCCTTCTTACTGTTTTGGTTTATGCATTTGATAGTTGGGAAGTTGCCAGGCAACATCTAGTAGTAAATGAACATCTAGTAGTCATCAAAAGAGATACAAGGAGAAAATATGAAATAACTCCAGAGATGCGAAAAAGCCTGCAGGCACCAGGTTTCATTTGGAAAGGAGATATGGGTAAATGGCCTGCGGATAATCAAAAGGATGAAATGCAAACTTGAAATACCATAATATCATTTTACCCCTACACAGAAAACCATGCACGAATGGAGAGAACATATCTTCCCAAAATAGACTCACTGAACTGTTTGGAGTTAGAAGTAATATTTGCTCTTTGTTCTAACCTGCAGCCTAAAAGGAACAATAATATTCCTTTACAATCTCAGAAGATTCCACCTCTACTGTTCTGCAATGTATTTTCCTGTTTACACTTTTCTATTACTTTTGGTCTCCTGAAATAATTGATCTAAGCAATAAAATAAAAACACTTCATATCAAAAGCAAGGGCTAGTAAGAGTTGGGGCTAGTAAGAGTTGGGTATATGATTTA
The DNA here is from genome assembly GCF_028885655.2 of Pongo abelii. Taxonomy (NCBI): domain Eukaryota; kingdom Metazoa; phylum Chordata; class Mammalia; order Primates; family Hominidae; genus Pongo; species Pongo abelii. The sequence continues at coordinate 84,926,962 of NC_071991.2, read as the reverse complement.
TAAAGATTCTTACACAAATCCCCCAGTTGTACATTGAACTTATTCCCTTTTTTCCAGACTGATCTCGACCCAACTCCTCCCCATTCTGTCTGGGATCTCTTTTCCTGTGCTTAAAAACCATGGTTATGTCTCTGTTTTCTTCTCTTCAGGATGAATGGATCCGTAATTTCTTTAACTTACTAATTTTTGAGACAGGGCCTCACTCTGTCACCCAGGCTGGAGTGTAGGGATGTGATCATAGCTCACTGCAACCTCAAACTCTTGGGCTCAAGCAATCCTGCCTCAGCCTCCTGATTTTAGCTAGGACTACAGGCACAAGCCACCATGCCCAGATAATATTTTTATATTCTTAGCAGGGTCTCGCTATGTTGCCCAAGCTGGTTTCAAACTCCTAGCCTCAAATGATCCTCCATCTCAGCCTCCCAAAGTATCTTTAATTTATTGTTATTTAATGCCTCTTCTTTACTCATGGGTCATCTCTAGGTTCATTATATTCCAGGCTGTGAATGAGAATGTAGAATGTGGTAATTCAAGTAGAAGACTGAGACTATGGCAGGCCATGGGTTTGTTCTTTTTTAAGTCGTGTATATAAAAGATAGTTTGACTTTGAATGAAATGTCTAAAACCTAATTATAAATGCCCAAAGAGCCTAAGAAATTGGTAATTTTAGGAAGTCAGTGATTCAATTTGAATGTTGGCCTGTTAGCTTGGACAATAATTGCCCCATCTTCTGAGACTAAGGTAACATAGTCAATTGTCATTGAACTAGGTAAGTGAGATTAGGGGATGGGGTGGGAGGGCAGTAGTCATGGAAAATAAAAATCAAGGATACAAATGGAACTGGAGTTACTGCTCAACTGCTCAGCATTGACATAGTGTGGTTACAAAGTGTCAGGATCTGTAAAGTGCTCGTCCCTGAATATGGCTGAACACTTAGCAAATAGTTGCTTAGTTCTTCTACACCCAAAAGAGAGGATTCAAGGCTTGAAGTTCCTGGGCTTCCTGTTGGGAGAACTGAGGATCAGGCTAAGTGGGAGGGTTCTGTCCCCTTTGCTTCCATGGCCTCCTTGCAACCAGAGCAGCTCTGCACACCCCCTCTGTTCATCTTCCATGGAAGTTACAATGAACAATAATTAGCCACTGCCTAATTATTCAGCTCCTCTCTTCCATGGGGGTGTGTCTCACATCCTAGTTGCACCTGAACCACAGTTAATCCATAAATCAGCTAATTTGACACTGGATAATGTCAAATTGATTGTATAAAATATTTGTTGGATAATTGGGCATCTAATTTTTAAACATGAGAGAATTTTAGATCATGTACCAATATGACACACAGCCCACAAAAAAACTGTGATGATTATTAGGGAGTTCTGGGTTCCTTGAAAGGAAAATACTGCATAAATCACAAGAACAGGTCTTTTCTCCTGGCTCCTTGGGACATAACAATATACCCTCTCAAGCAGGGTGAAAAGATATAGCCTCTCTAAGTGAGATTACCCTGCAGAGTGCTGACAATCACCTGTCTCCTACCTCCACCTTCTCATATCACAGGCCAGGGAGTGGGTTAATTTTCTGCACCCTGAACTTAAGACTTTGAATTCCTATTCTCATCCCTTTGTTAACATTGCAGGGAAAAATCCCTACCTGTAGTGAATGCAGAACCACAGTGCCAAGAAGGATTTTTGGAGCTCAATAAATTCATCTCTCTGCCTTTCTGCAGGACTGTGCCCCTTGCCACCAGATCTAGAGCTCCTGGGATTTTGAGGCAGTGTAGAATGAATACAGGATATCTATGCCTACAGCACACAGTCAAAAACTCAGCCCAGCAGTGAATGCACAGCACTTTCTGTATTCCTACTGTGCCCTGAGTAAAGACTTTTCACTTCATACATCATTCACAACTTGCTACAGGGATTTCACAAAGCCAGTACATACCCTTTACACAAAGAAAAGAAGAAAAAGAACAGACCTGGGAAAGAAAAGAAAAAAGGTGGGTCTGCCGAGCGTAGCATTATCAACAGGGAAATTAACAAGGCACAATGTAGTTGGGGATGTTAATCAAATAAACAAATGGAGTTTCTCATTCTGTTCACACATTTGAAGAAGAAGCCTAAAATATTTCAGAGTCAAACATGGTTAGACAGTTTCATTTCCTCCCTGGGCTCTGGTGCCATGAGGAGCAAGGCAAAAGATGAGGGAAATTGGAAGCTACTTTTCCCCTAGAGAGATCTGGTAAACAGATGCTGAGGTAGTCCCACCATCTGGCTTACAGAATCCTGGGGTCCCAGAGGAGGGTGCCACCTGGAGGTGCTGGAATACTGTTAGTGCTGGGTAGCAGCCCCTGTTGATTGAAGAGGGAGATCCTAAGCACACAGAGGAAGGAATGCCTTCAGTTGAGTCCTCGAATGTCCCAAGCCAGGATTTTTTTCCACAACAAGGTGCAGGGACAGCTTATTTCTTGCTAATCCTTGAGGGATTTACCTTTTTTCCAGAAATGATTCCTTCTGAGCCTTATCATTATTTTCTGAGTAATAAGCACTTCTACTAAACAGTAACTGTAATCTTCCTCCTCCTTCCACAATTCTGTATTATATTATATTATAGTTGGATTTCACAGTAGCTTGACGGGCAGATTTGCATAGAAGAAATTAAGCCATAGAGAATTAGTCAGAAGAATTAATCAGAGATAGAGTCATTAGTTTCCAAGAAGTGAATTAATTTAGGAAAACCACTGGATATGTCACTTTCATTATCTTTTCCTCTTGAGAAATAAAAAATGTTTATTTTTGAAGATTGGCAGAAAAGATCTAGGATTGTAAGCCTGTCTTTGATACTACTGAGTCACCTTAGACACCAATAGCTCACTCCATTCTCCTCTCCCCTCACACTCACCCCATCACATTTATGAAGAAATGAAGGGCAAGTTGTTTTCTTTGTCTTGTCTAGAAGCCCAAGAAGCCCATGTTCACTGATCCAGGATTGTTGTTCAAGTTCTAAAAACCAGGTGCTGAGTGTGCAGGGTTCTAGGACAGGTCACTTATTCTTAGCCTACCAGGCCCAGGAGCCGCTCCCATATGGCAATGCAACAGGCTTACAAAGAGCCTCGGATGACAGCTGATCTGGGTAACGTACATGGCCTGTATTTACTGGCCAAGTTCTGCCCCTTTCTTGACTATAGTTCCCCGATCCCTGTCTTTTCTGGCTCTTTTCCCTGGTCTCCCACATCCTCTCCTGATCCCGAGCTTTGGGTTACCTACTGAGGTCCCTCTTTCTGGATCAATAAATGTAACCCACAGCCTCCCCAATCCCAACTCTGAGCTTGACGCACTTCCCTGACTTCTCACACCCCACAGTTCTGAGCAGAATCCCTCCATTAGACCAGCCTTGGGGGATCCTGTCAGTTCTGATTCCATTTATCCAGAAAAGAAATTAGGTGTTTTTAGGTTTGCACTGAACAGCTGGGGGTTGAGTATAAACCTCTCATAGAACTCTGAGTCCAGCTTCTTTTCTCCACACAAGGGGTCAGTTGGTCCTGCAAAAGCAAACTGAGGACTAGAAGATCTTTGGGGAGAACTGAGTTCATTTATTCACTTCTTTATTTAGTCACTCATTAATTCAATAAATATTTGTTAAATTTCCACTATGTGCCAAGCATTATGTTGGACTTTAAATGCCGGTCCTCCCCATATTTGTGCTTCTAGGGAGGATGTGGCTAATGCCTTGCTCATATAAATAACTTTGGAATAAAATCACCATGAAGTATTGCAGTTTTATTTGGCCAGCCTGGAATCAAGATGTCTGTTGCCATGACCCAGATGCCAACAACATGTTGCTCCAAAGATCACCATGGCAGCCTGCTTATAGAAAATGTTATGTATAATCCTGGGTCAGAATTTATGGTTTCAGGATAGTATCCAATTCCATTATCTCTCCCTTGTGGTTCTCCTAATGATTTTTCTGGGATCTGCCTGCTTCATGAGACCAACAGGACTGACTCATCCCTTTATCATTATTCAGCTTGTGGATTCTAATAGTCACCATGTGTTTGATTGGCTTATCTGCCTCTTGCCTAGAAACTTAGTCAAGAGGAAACCCGTGATCACAAGATGACAGAAAAGACATTTAAATTATTTACTACAAGTTGCTGGTTTTGGTTTTCTTCATTTTATGAAAAAAAATCAAGACATATTTATGCCACTGGTAGTCTACAATAGGGCTCTATGCACATTAGGGCTCTATGCGCTGTTTCCCTAAGAAGAAACAGAAGCATCACAATAAGGAATAAAAATCTGTGAGAAGAGGAGAGTAATAGAGTTTATGCACATAAAAACGAGTTTTGACTATCTCTGGTAGCTTGGGAAAGTAACAAACAGTGTAAGGTTTAGACATGAATAGGATTCTAATGGTTTCACCATGGAAACTGTACAATGGACTATTTTCAATGGTACTGCAGGTAGAAACCGATTTAATGACATTTGCTCATAATGGCAATGTAGATTGCATAGTTTGAAAATTGAAGAGAGAAATATTTCAAATTAAAAAGAATTTATAGGGTTTTTATGGGTTGCTTCATTTGATCAGCCATCATTTGCTCAGAAGTCTTTAATAACTCTGTGGTATCTTCAATGAAAAGCTTTCCTCAACAAAGGTAGAGTTACTTTAAAAAGACAACTTTTTAATACTGCCCTGAATGATAAAGAGAACCTATTGAAAATAATTGAAGAACCATAGGCATGTTGCCTTCCTGTCATTGCTAGAGATTTGGAAGAATTTCTGCCCAAATTGGGCTGGATTTGTAAAGATGTCCATAATAGTGTTTGGATTCAGACCAGCTTTTGTTCAAAGCACTGAAACAGCATAAGGGGGGTGTGCAATAGAAGGGCATGATTAGGACGGTAGCTTTTTAACTTTGACAGCAGAGTGGTTCCCCAGAGTCACTGACTACATTTTCCCCACATATGTCAGTGGGGAAAATGCTGGATCATTGGAAAGCAAGCAGATGGCTGCCCAACTTTTTGTGAAATGAGAGGAGGGAAGTGCCACAAAAGCCCAGCAGTCTTCCATCAGTGTTCCTACCAGTGCTACCAATCTAGGTAGATTAACAGGCACATGTGTTTGAAATGTGGGCCATGTTTCATCATTTGTCTTAAAGAAATAGGGCTCTATTTGCCCTGTTTAGAATTGAGTTCACAATTACAGGGAGCCCATCTGTTGCTCTGTGTGTCTTCTAAAACTTGCTTTCCCAACTGAAATTGAATCACACTAATACTCATAAATTGTTAAATCTTCTTTAAGACAACACTAAAATATTCAGAGGCTGGCAAGGTGATTTTCCTCAGAGACAAATCAGAATAAGTTTAATATAAGAATATAGCCTCTGGAACCAGACTGCTCAACTTCAAACCCTGGCTCCACCTCTTATTAGCTGTGGAAATTTAGATATTTACTAATAATAAATTAGAATTTATTAAACCACTCTAAACCTTAGTTTCCTCATCAGTAAAAGAGGTTAATGATGTGTTTACCTTATAGTTTTGTCATGAGGATTAAATGGAATAATGTACATTAAGTGCTTAACAGAATATCTGACCTATAGTGAAAGCTTAGTAAATATTAGCTATAACTATTATTACCAATCATGTGTATCTAATAGCATTGACACAAAAATAAACATTATCCAAACATATCCTGTAACTGCAGAAAGAGGAGAGAAAACATAAGGTGGCTGGATACCCCCAACTTCCCACCACCTTACACAAACAAAGGAAAGTTCTTGACTTATGAACTTAAAAAATAGGTAAATGAACTAAAAGAGGGCCAAAAATTTTTTCTAGTTATTAAAGAAAAGCTGAAGAATCTAACTCAAGAAGGTAGAAAATGGATCAGCAAAGGAAACTCAAAGAAATGGAAGGAAAGAAAAAAATAAAGATAAAAGCAGAAGTCAATGAAATAGAAAGCAGCATGTAACAGAGAGAATAAACCAAGCAAATCATTGGTTCTTAGAAAAGACTAACCAAATTGATTAAACCTCTGGTAAGACAAATCAAGAAAAAAAGAGAACGAGAGAAGAAACAAATGACCAGTATAAGGAATGAAAAAAAGAATATTATATCACATCCTGAAGACACTAAATATAAAATGGGAAGATGTGATTAAAATTTTGCTTGTATTTGAAACTTTAGATGACGTGAATAAATTTCACAAAAAGATAAAATTCAATATTCGTTATTTTAAAAACTCAGAAAACCAGAAATAGAAATAAAAACTTTGATAAAAATAGATGATATAGGTATTATAAAAACCATAGCAAATCATTATAATTACTGGTACAACATTGTAGCTTTTCCTTTGCAATCAGAAACAGATAATGGTAACTGTCCCTTTTTAACTAATTCTATTCAACATTGTGGTGAAGTCCTAGCCAGAGTAGTAAAGAATAAAAAAGTACTTTGCACTGTCTATAATAATATTATTAAGTTATTAAACACTGGAAAGGTTATAAAATATAGAAGCATCATCCAAAAATCAATCGTGTATGTGTATACACACACACATACACACACACACACACACACACCCCAGCCACATAGTATAAACAATTTTAAAGATACTGTTTAAAATACCATCAAGCCAGGTTCAGTGGTTTATGCCTGTAATCTTAGCGACTCAAGAGGCTGAGGCGGGAGGATTGCTTAGGCCCAGGAGTTTGAGGCTTCAGTGAGCTATGATCATGCTACTGCACTCCAGCCTAGGTGACAGAGCAAGACCCCATCTCTCTTTTTTTAAAAAATTAAGAATATCAAGCACCTGGAACAAATCTAACAAAAGATATGCTCAATGGAAAAATTTATGAAATTTTATTAACAGGCGTTAAAGAATACCTAAATAGTTATATCACATTAATGGATTCGGATCAATATTGTAAAGAGTCATCATCTCAATCAAAATTTTACTCTGGGTGTATATATGCATTTGTATGTGTGTATATGTAACTTGGCAAGTTTATTCTAAAATATGCATGGAAATGTGATGAGTCAAGAGTAGCCTCCTGAAGAAGCACAACATGAATAGATATAATTAACAGCAAAGAATGCAGTAATTAATACAGTGATATTGACAAAAATAGACAAATAGGCCAATGGGAAAAAAATGGAGAGCCTAGAATCAGAACCATGAATCAGCAGACACTTTATTTAAAATGTCACAAATTCTCTTTTGTGGTAAATGCACAAAAGAGAAAGATGGCATGAAGAATAATGAGGAAGGACAGTTTATTAGTTGTGCTGGGCAGTTGGGTAACCACAGATATGAAATTGAACTCCTAACCTATGTCAAACAGAGAAATCAATTTCAGGTGGATTATAAATCCAAATGTAAAAGGCAAAACAATATAGAATTTTAAAATTACAATAAGTAAATATCTTTGTGACTTTAAGGTAGAGGAGGAGTTACTAAATACTGCCAAAAATGTATAGTCATAAAGGAAAATATTGATGAATTTTACTCAAAAGGTTAAAAATAAAAAAAACTTATGTCAGAAAATACTATACAGAATGAAAAGAGAAGTGACGGAGTGGGAGAAGATATTTGAAACACATTTTATGATCAACAAAGAATACTCTTCAAGAATTTAAACACACATGAACACACAAGTACAAACTCCTACAAAATAATAAGACAGATACTTAGAAATATGGACAAGAGACTTGACCTGGAATTTTATAAAAGTGGAAATCCAAATGGCCAAGAAATGGATGAAAAGAGGCTCACACTTATTAGTAATCAGAGAAATTCAAATTATAATTACTGTGTGATTCTACTACATACCCACCAGAATGGATAAAAGACCAAGTTTTGGCAAGAATTTGGAGCAACTAAAAAAAATCACATACACTGCTGGTGAGAATATAGATTGGTTCCACCACTTTAAAAATCTGGCAGTATCTACTAACACTTAACAAAAGTATGCCTAATTACACAGATATTCCATCGCTAGGTATATGCCCAACAGAAAATGCATACATATATTCACATACAAGAAGGTTCACAGCACTATTTGATACAGCCTCACACTGGAAACTATCCAAATACCCATCAAAAGTAAAATGGACAAATTATGTAAATTCACAAAAGAGAATACTATATAGCTTCGAGCATTACAACTACTTGCAACAATATAAATAAATCTTATGAACACCATATTGAATGTCAGAATCCAGACACAACAGAGTTCTTATTGAACGAGCCAATTTATTTAAATTCAAAACAGGCAAAATTATTCTGTGGTGTTGAAAGTCAAGCTAGTTGTTACTCTTAGGGAGCATGACAACACAAGGGAACCCTCTCTTTCTGGATCTGGGTGCTGATTAAAGGGATAAGTTGAGCTTATGAAAATTTACTGAACCATACATGTGTATTTTATGCAGTTTTCTATACATATATTTTTCTTCAACTAACTTCCTCCTATAAGATTCATGTAATAAAGATCAATAACTTTCCAATACAGCAGAAATAATGAATTTGAATGTGTAATAGAAGAGAGGACTTGTTTACAATATCAGAAAAAGTACAAAACACCTAGGAATATACCTATAAAAATTTTTAAAATATCTCTAGAAGCAAAATGTTTTCTGAATTTTTTTTCTTTGAGATTAATATTTTTTCTTTTTCTTTTTAGTTGACACGTAATACTTGTACATATTTATGGGGTACAGAGTGTTAATACACATATACAATGTGTAATAATCAAATCAGGTTAATTAGTGTTTCCTCACCTTAACATATATAATTTCTCTGTGTTGGGAACATTCAAAATGCTCTCTTCTAGCTTTTTTAACATGTACAATAAATTATTGTTAACTATGTACCCTACAGCGCTATAGAGCAACAGAACTTATTCCTCCTCTCTAGCTGTAATTTTGCATTTGTGAACCTACCTATCCCTTTCTTCCATTCCCCTAACCTTCCCACACTCTAATAACTATAATTCCACTCTCTACTTCTAAGAGCTCTTTTTCTTAGTTCCCATATATGAGAATGTGCAGTATTTATCTTTCCATGCCTGACTTATTTCACTTAACATAATGTCCCCCAGGGTCATGCATGTTGCTGTGAATGACAGGATTTCATTCTTTTTTATGAGTGAATAGTATTCCACTGTGTATAATATACCAAATATTAATGAACATTTAGATTTATTCCATATCTTGGCTATTGTGAATAGTGCTGCAAAAAACATGGATGTACTAATATATCTTTGATATACTGATTTCCTGACCTTTGGACCAATATCCAGTTAATAGGATGCTATATCATATGGTAGTCCTAGTTTTAGATTTTTTTGAGAAAGCTTCATACTGTTTTCCATAATAGTTGTATTGATTTGCATTCCCATCAAAAGAGTGCAAGAGTTCCCATTTCTTCTTCCTGGTATTTATTTTTAAAATCTTTTTAATAATAGCCATTCTATTGGGGTGAACAGCCAACAGTGGTACAATATCTTATTGTGGTTTTGACTTGCATTTTCATGATGATTAATAATGCTGAGCATTTTTTCGTATACTTGTTGGCTATTTGTATGTCTTTTTTTGAGAAATATCTATTCAGAGCTTTGCCCATTTTTAAATCGTATAATTTGTGTGTGGTATTTTTTTGCCGTTGAGTTATTTGAGTCCCTTGTGTATTTTTGATACTAGTCTTTTGTCAAATTTATAATTTGCAAATATTTTCTCCCATTCAGCAGGTTGTCTCTTCACTTTGTGGATTGTTTGCTGTGCAGAAGCTTTTTAGTTGGATAGAGTCCCATTTGTCTATTTTTGTTGTTGCCCGTGCTTTTGTAGTCTTACCATAAAATCTTTGCCTTGATCAATGTCCTGAAGCATTTCTCCTACGCTTTCTTCTAGCAGTTTTTGAGTTTTAGGTCTTACATTTAAGTATTTAATCCCTTTTGAGTTGACTTTTGCATATCATGAAAGATAGGGGTCTAGCTTTATTCTTCTGCGTATGGACATCTAGTTTTCCCAGCACCAATTATTGAACAGTCCTTGGGTTCCCAGGCAGTGTGGGTGGAGGGGTCAAGGTCACTGTTGGTGGTAGTGGTGGCTGGGGCATGGAGCTCTCAGGATATGGGGGGATGTTAGCAGGACCCCAGGGATGTGGAGATGCAGCGACTATTGAGTCCCAAGGCAGGATGTAGTCTGGTGGTAACTGTTCTCAAAATGGCCCCGTGCTATAGCACCCTGGGTCCTGGGACAGAGGAACACAACGTGGACTGACTGACTTCCTTCCTTCCTTTCTTCCTTCCTTCCTTCTTTCCCTCCCTCCCTCCCTCCCTCCTTCCTTCCTTTCTTTCTTTCTCTTTCTTTCTTGAGACAGTCTCGCTCTGTCGCCCAGGCTGGAGTGCAGTGGCGCGATCTCAGCTCACTGCAAGCTCCGCCTCCCACGTTCACGCCGTTCTCCTGCTTCAGCCTCCAGAGTAGCTGGGACTACAGGCGCCTGCCACCACGCCCAGCTACTTTTTTGTATTTTTAGTAGAGACGGGGTTTCACCGTGTTAGCCAGGATGGTCTCGATCTCCTGACCTCGTGATCCACCCGCCTCGGCCTCCCAAAGTGCTGGGATTACAGGCGTGAGCCACCACGCTCAGCCACAAGGTGGATTTTCTATCTAGAAAAACACAGCCGTGTGGACTCCAGGTAACTCCCCGGAGCTCAGGGAGTGTGAAGGCTGAAGGGCTCTCCTCTAGCTAAGATTGCAGGCATCTGTGGTGGGAATGTGGCCTGCTGGGGCTTTCTCACTCCCTTTTCCCCTACAATGAAGAGTCCCTCTTGGCTCTTAATTGATTCTGGCTGGCTGTTTCACTTTTCACTCTATGCTGCCATCTTGAGTTTCCATGTCTCAGAGGGTCTTTATCACTTCATTGCTGAATTTCAGTGTTCTCCCTTAGATGCTCTATTAAAGGTGTGATTATCTACTCACTGTTTTGGTCCTTCCTCGTGGGGGAAGTGAGTGGGCACTTCTAGTCAGTCGTCTTGATAACGTCTCTCCAAAAATTGAGTAGATGAGGATATATACAATGTTAATGAATGAGAAAAACTCCTCGTAGTTCAAGAGCCCAGTCATGGGCCTGCAGAAACTTGGCTGCAGGTGTGTTATGTGGTCCATCACATCATGAGAGAATAATGCCAGCTCTAGGGCTCAGACTAGGTCATACTCAGAAAATCCTCATATTCAGCAAAGTGTTGGAGGCCATGCTGGTAAAATATGGGTATTACCTGCATTCTGCTTGGTAAGTACAAAGGGAAAGTGAAATTCTCTGATCAACATCTGTGTCTTAAGGCTGTATAATTTCTACCTCACTATGTTTTTAAAAAGAATCAAAGTGCATTATTGTCCAGAAATAGCTATCATTTTTGCAGAACCTAAGACAAGGTTATGCCCTGTTAGATATCAAGACAGATATAATGATAATTCCATACCGTTTTAACTCTTTAGTGGTTGAAACGGTATGGAATTATCACAGGAACAGACAGATCAACAGAAAACAATGAAGAGTTAGGAACAAATCCACATAAATGATGAGATAGCATATAACACTTCTCTTGGCAGGCCATTCATTAATTTATTTCATAATCGATTTAACTATACTTACTAATATAGGCACAAATTATAAGGTATCAGGCATACTGTTTCCATTCTTGCTTTATCCCCAAATTATAGGGCTGAAATAATGAGTTCAGTTGAAAGAAATACACTGATTGCCACACTGCCTTATTTAACGTGATATTCACTCTGATGTCAATAAAATATCTATCTTTTCTCTGTATCCTAATTTTTCCATTGGCTTGTTCTATTTATAAAAATTAAATTCAACTATTATTACATAGGATTCCTAAGAAAGAAAATAGAAGTTCATCTTGTAACAATTTTGTAACAAAATTGGCAAAACCCAAAAGTCTGACAATAGCAAATGTAGGTGATGATGTGAAGCAATGACAACCTTCATACAATCCATGTGGGAGTAAAAATCAGGGCAATTACTTTGACATTACCTAGTTACATTAAATTTGTGTATAACCCATGGTCCAGCAATACCACTCCTAAGTATGTAGTCTCTTGCATGGGTGCCACAGGAAATATGTATAAGAATGTCTATAGCAAAATTATTTCCAAAATGTGGACACTATTTACATTGCTATCAAGATCAGAAGGGATAAATAAGTTGTGGGACATTATATAATGGAATATCACACAGCTATGAAAATAAAGGAACCTCAGCTACATGCAACTACATGATATCAAGTGATAGAAGCCAGACACACAAAAATATATACAGTGTTATTTAATTTATATAAAATTCAAAATTAAGCATAACTACATTCTAGTGTTTAGAAATACATAATTAGGTGATCACAGTATAAGAAAAGGTAAGGGGTGATAACCATAAAAGGCAAGAGGTAACCTTTGAGGGAGAAAGGGGGATTGGGACCAGAAGGAACACATGGAAGCTTCTGGGGTGTTGATAATTGGTTTCTTGATCTGGTTCATAATCACACAGATGACACTTCACTTATTAAATACATCTTTAGATTTTTATCACTTTTTCCATATGTGTGTTATATTTCACAATTCTTTAAACAGTTAAAAAAAGAAGTCAAGCATTTTGGATATTTTTTCTTGGGAAGCTGAGGGCATGTGTCTCTGGACCACGATTTCTCTTTCTTTGTGGTTGAGCTTCCCCTGAGACCCAGAATTCCCGGTAATTCAGGCTCACTGCACGTACCACTCTATGTTAGGAAATAAGCGACTCATAGTCGTGAAATGCTTCACATTTCGCATGAAGCTGAGGTAGCTCAGCATTCTCTACTTTAGAAATCTGGATGTATTTTTTCCTCATGGGTCTGTAATTGAGTCTGTAATTGACATTTTTACAGTTTTAAAATAAATCTAGCCTGTCTTCAAGTACATTTTAGATCTAGTGAAATACAGAGTACTGTAGATTAGATATCTGAATATCATCTGTTTGTTATTTAGTAATGTGATATGCCTTGTGTACCCACTTTTGTGTTTACCATTATTGCAAAATCAATCAAATGTGAGCAAAAGCAAAGGCAATTTGAATGACCCAAAATTGAAATTTGAGCTGCCAAAACAAGCAGTAAAACAATTTTTAGTAGCTCTATTGATTGTTAGAAAGATAAGTTATAAACTTTATTTCAAGTAAATTTCTAAAAGATCTGGGAATGTGATTATTCCAAGGCAGATGGCGAAGACCTTTATTTCCACTGATTATTCACAGATGCAAATTATTGTGCAACTGAAGCATACTAAGATATTGCAAAGATGTTCTGACATTAGTCATCTGCTGCCTTTGTTACTTTGGTATCAATTTTCTCATTCTTTCCAAAGGAAAATCCTTACAGTTTGTATTCTTTCACAGATGGGAAATGATCAGGTGAGAATTATTCAAACACACCAACCTGTTAACCATACTCTTCCCAGATAATGCAATATTTTGCAGGGTGACAGGCAAAAAGTGGTCATTTTTTACTTCATATATTTTAGGGTTATTTGATTTTGATTGAGTATTTTATTACTGAACTATTTAAATTTTATATAAGATACTTCATATTAAAATTCATATTTACTTCATATTTAAATTTTATAGTAAAAAACAAAATAAAAATAAAATTCAAGTCAGGTGCAGTGGTGCATGCCTGTAGTCCCAGGTACTTGGGAGACTGAGGTGGGAGGATCCCTTAAGCCCAGGATTCAAGGCCAGTCTGGGCAACATAGCAAGACTCTGTCTCTTTAAAAAAAATTGAATTCATCAGTATAGTGTGCTGTCCCCACCTCATTCCCTTCTTTGCATAGCTGGCTCCATTTTACTCTTCACACATGAGATTAACAGTCATTTCTCTTTTTCTGAAGTAGGTTCTTCTTGTTATTCTCTCATGGTACCTTATTCTTCTACATTGTAGCATTTATCACACTTTATAATTACATGTTTATTTGTTTATTTTATTGTCTGCCTCATTAGATTCAATTCTCCATCAGGGTAAGTGCAGTGTCTTTTTTATTCACCAATCTATAGCCCATGTCTAGCATACTACTAGGCATGTGGTAGTCACTCAAATATTTGGAAAAAGAAAGAAAAAGAAAGAAAGAGAGAAGAGAAGAAAAAAGAAAAGAAAAGAAATTACCAGATTGAAGCTATCAGATGAAAACTATGATGTTGTAATTCCAGGTACAAACCCATCCTTGCATTGTTTTTGCAAGACACTTGCTTATAATACTAAACGGGGCTCAACACTGAAAGTTTAGCATGATGGAATCCATCTGGCTGTCGAACAAACCCACTGAGTTAAAGCAGGTTTCACCTTAGGTCAGAGATGCTTTTCTCATCTCCTAACTCCATCATCTCATATACTAACACTCACCCCCTCCTCCCTCCTCCTAAAGGCAATGTAATGAAGATAAATAGGCATTTTACAGACAGGTAATCTCATGATAACAGATCCCTGTTATTTACACCAGCAAAGCCATTTCCACTCTGTTGGGACTTGCCTGAGCCCACCAGGGTCGGGTGGGGTTCTGCCAGTCCGTGATCTGTAAAGGTGTAGGGTTCATTAGTACTCTGAGAACAGCTGTCCATGTTTGCTGGGGATCAGATTACAGGATCTCATTAACTCACTCTTCTTGCCTGCTTCAAACATTTTGTAAGGACCAAGACCTATTATTTCAACTTGCCTCATATCAAGAGGGTTAAAGACTGAGGGTTTTGTTTTACTTGTTTCTGTTAAGTATCATTTGAGTGTATGCTAAGGAAAAGCAATAACAATACCATTTATTGTAAATGTCACTATAAAATATAAAATTGTTTTATGTCTGTGAGCAACTAGTTCTTGTTTGAAACTTCCTAGTTATTTAGTGAAGAATGATACAGTTTAAATTTTGGTTAATTTGCAATAGGCTATTAAATATGGAGAAATTAATACAGCTCCTAGGAAGTTTTGTTATTTTATGTTGCTTTATTTTTTAAGTTTGACTTGGTAACTTAAGTCAAATTAAAAAAAAAAAAACTTAAAAAGGAAAGTGGCTTGAGCTGTTAAAGACATGAATGTTTACTTGGGGTTCACTCAGCACAGTGGGCTTAGGTCACAGAGTGGGTTAGAATTTCAATTTTTCAAAGAATGAATTTCAAGACCCTTCTGTAAGGGTCTGCTGTGGACAAGTGAAGGGTTATTGGAGAATATTCCAAGAATGACAGTGGGAAAACATGTGTCAAGGTCTTATGAAGATAAAACATGGAAGGATCTAGAAATTAGAAGAATGCAATGTGAGAAAGAATAAAGTACAGAGGGAAGAGTAAAGGTAGAAGAGGGACAAAATAAGTAGAAGCCTGATTATGCATTGCTTTGCAGAGTGTGTTAAGGATACTGCTCTTTAACCCAAAAGTAAAGGAAGAGCCTTTGAATGGCTTTAACTATGCATGCAAGTGGAAAGTCAGGAATGTGGTCAGATTTGTTTTTTGAAAAGACAGATAGATTGGATGTGGAGACTTGTAAAGGTGAGGTTGGATCAATGCTATTGCAGTGATCCCTGGTGAGAAATCATGGTATTTTGGATTAGGATGTTGGCTGTGTAGATAAAAGAGAATAAAATGGAAAGAATTTAGACATATTTAAGACATAAAAAATCTATACTAATTATTAATGAATTGGGCATGTAGTGCAAGGGAGGAGGAAAGGTCAAGAATGACTTTCATATATCTCTTCAGTAACTGAGTATATGGTAATAGCACTTACTGAGAGTGACCACACTGGAGAAAACTACACATGAAAGAAAGGTTATGAATTCAGGCTTACACATATTTAGTTTGAGGTTCTTATAGCCAAGACAAGGTGTTGTAAATATGTAGGTCTAGAGCTGAGAGGAGATGTCTGTCATCAACATTGATAATTCAGGTTATGGCCATGGATGAGATGGCCTGGCAAGAGAGTACAAAGTGAGAAGAGGGGGCCTGGAACCTAGCACTAACAAACTCTGACATTTAGTGATGGGAGGAGGAGAACTGGCAGAGACTGAATAAGAGCAGCTAGAGAGGTAGAAGGAAAACATGAAGAATGGGAAATGAAAGGGAGAGGGAAACCAAGAGAAAAGAGTCTTTCAAGATGGAGGGAGTGATCAATGGAGAAGGGGCAGGGGTGAACACTCCAAGCATCAAATAGACAAGAACTGGAAATTCTTTGCTGGATTTAGAAACATCATGGTCACATGTAACTCTAGAAAGAGCCATTTTGTTAGAGTGAAGGAATGAAGTCCAAAGTGAAATGGGTCTTTAGAGGAGTTAGTTAAATATGAGGAAATGGAGAAAGCAAATATAGAGTTTGATAAATTTTATTGTGAAGAGAAAAGAGAGGCTAATGGATGAAAGGGAAGCAACATTAAATGGTGCTTCTTTCTTTATTAAACAAGAGAAACTAAAGGATATTTAAATATTGATGAGAATGATACAGCTGAGAGGGACACATTGAATAAAGAGGAAAGAAAAGGGTTCAATGGCTAGATTGGTGAAAGAGTCTGCTGCTGGTATCATCCTGTGTTAATTGCAGGCTCAGACACCCCACATCACACCCCACAACACACACATGCACTCTTCTTCCTGGCTATCATAAGACATCATGGGAAAGGGTCCCTCTGCTGCCAAGAATTGCCTCCAAGTTAGGCCTTCTGAACCAGAAGCACCCACTTTGGCCAAGCCTCTTTCTGATCCTTCAAATTTTGGTGGTCTCTTGCTCCCTGAAAGCAGTCCAGTCCAGCCCTCCAGATTTGCTTCACATTTGCCCCAAGACCACAGCCACAACAAATGCCTAGCCATGGACCTTGGGTGCCTTACTCTAGATAAAATCCACAGGCTCTTCACTTGAACAGGATGGGAAGTGACAGAAATACGTACTCACAAAAGATCAGTACTATTCAATAGCCAGAAATATTTTTGTCATAGGAAGGGCTGATGACCAATCTCTTACTCCATCTTAAAGAACTCCCAACTTCAAGGACAACCTGCAATTGTAAGCCAGACGTGTAATCTTGATATTTCATCCCACATCAGGGCCCTCCCTGTATTTGCTTCATGAGTTTTTCTATTAAGATTCTCTCTGGCTAGTTTTCCTTTAAATTCAATATAGCTGTCACCTCCTACAAAAATTGAGGTCCATCTGTTTTATGTTTCTTTCTGGGCCTTTTAACCTAACTTACTTCTTTGGAGAAAAATTTGAAAGCTGAAAGTAGTAGATAAAGATTTGTTTGCAGGAAACAAGCTGTCAGCACAGATGTATGGTATAATTTTTACCAAAAGTTCAATATTACTTTAATGTGTATTCAGGGGAAAAGCTATAAATATGTTGTTCACTCTAAATGGGGTCATAAAACAGTAGAGTATTTTCATAGTTTTTTCATGCAGACATTGGTTTGAGGTAGTTTTACACTCTATGATTTCTGATTCTCATGTGATTACCATTGGGGTTTCATAATAAAAGGAAGAAAGGAAGGAAGACAGGGTGGGCAGCTGGGAGAGAGGGAGGAAAAAAGAAGAAAAGAGAAAGAAAGAAAGAGAAAAAGAAGAAAGAAGCAAAGTAAGAAAGGAAGAAAGAGAGAAAAAGAAAGAAAAAGGAAAAGAAGTAAGGAAGAAAGGAAGAAAGAGAGAAAAAGAAAGAAAAAGGGAAGGGAGGGAGGGAGGGACATGGTTTGGCTGAGTCCCCACCCAAAATCTCATCTTGAGTTGTAATCCCCATAATCCACACATGTAAAGGGCAGGACTAGGTGGAGATAATTGGATTATGGGGAAGGATTCCCCCATGCTGTCCTCGTGATATTGAGTGAGTCTCACAAGATCTGATGGTTTTATAAATGTCTGGCATTTCCCCTGCTTGCACTTACTCCATCCTGCTGCCCTGTGAAGAAGGTGCCTACTTCTCCTTTGCCTTCTGCCATGATTGTAAGTTTCCTGAGGGCTCCCCAGCAATGCAGAACTGTGAGTCAATTAAACCTCTATCCTTTATAAATTACCCAGTCTCGGGCATTTCTTCATAGCAGTGTGAGAATGGACTAATACAGTAAATTGATACCAGGAGTGAGGTGCTGCTCTAAGGATACCCAAAAATGTGGAAGTGACTTTGGAACTGGGTAACAGGCAGAAGTTGAAACAGTTTGGAGAGCTCAGAAGAAGACAGGAAAATGTGGAAAAGTTTGGAACATCCTAGAGACTTGTTGAATGGCTTTGACCAAAATGCTGATAGTGATATGGACAATGAAGTCCAGACTGAGGTGGTCTCAGATAGAGATGAGAAAACTGTTGGGAACTGGAGCAAAGATGACTCTTGCTATGTTTTAGCGAAGACACTAGTGGCATTTTGCCCCTGCTGTAGAGATCTGTGGAACTTTGAACTTGAGAGAGTTTATTTAGGGCATCTGGTAAAGAAATTTCTAAGCAGCAAAGCATTAAGAGGAAGCAAAGCATAAAAGTTTGGAAAATTTGCAGCCTGACAGTATGATAGAAAAGAGAAACCTATTTTCTTGGGGAGAAATTCAAGCCTGTGCAGAAATTTGCATAAGTAACAAGGAAAAGAATATTAATCACCAAGGCAATGGGAAAAATGTCTCCAGGCCATGTCAGAGACCTTCATGGCAGCCCCTCCCATCACAGGCCTAGAGGTTTGGGAGGGAAAAATGATTTAGTGGGCCAGGTCCAGGGCCCCTCTGCTGTGTGCAGCCTCAGGACATGGTGCCCTGTGTCCCAGCTAGTTCAGCTTTAGCTGTGGCTAAAAGGGGCCATGGCACAGCTCAAGCCATTGCTTCAGAGGGTGCAAGCCCCAAGCCTTGGTGACTTCCACATGGTATTCAGCCTGTGGGTTCACAGAAGTCAAGAATTGAGGTTTGGGAACCTCTGCCTAGATTTCAGAGGATGTATGGAAATGCCTGGATGTCCAGGCAGGAGTTTGCTGCAGGGGCATAGCCCTCATGGAGAACCTCTGCTAGGGCAGTGCAGTAAGGAAATGTGGGGTTGGAGCCCCCACACAGAGTCCCCTCTGGGGCACTACCTAGTGGAGCTGTAAGAAGAGGGTCACCATCCTCCAGACCCCAGAATGGTAGATCCACCGACAGCTTGTACCATGTGCATGGAAAAGCTGCAGACATTCAATGCCAGCCCATGAAAGCAGCTGGGAGGGGAGGTGCACCCTGCAAAGCCACAGGAGAGGAGCTTCCCAAGGCCATGGGAGCCTACCTCTTGCATCAGCGTGCCCTGGATGTGAGACGTGGAGTCAAAGGAGATCATTTTGGAACTTTAAGGTTTAATGACTGCCCTCATGGATTTTGGACTTGCATAGGGCCTGTAGCCCCCTTTTTGGCCAATTTCTCCCATTTGGAATGGACGTATTTACCCAATGCCTTTACCCGCATTGTATCTAGGAAGTAACTAACTTGCTTTTGATTTTACAGGCTCATAGTCAGAAGGGACTTGCCTTGTCTCAGATAGGACTTTGGACTTGGACTTTTGGGTTAATGGTGGAATGAGCTAAGACTTTGCGGGACTGTTGGAAAGGTATGATTGTATTTTGAAATGTGAGAACATGAGATTTGGGAGGGGCAGGGGTGGAATGATATGGTATGGCTGTGTCCCTACCCAGAATCTCATCTTAAATTGGAATCCCCATAATTACCATAATCCCAACAATCACCATAATCCCCACATGTCAAGGGCAGGACAAGGTGAAGGCAATTGGATCATGGGGGCAGGTTCTCCCATGCTATCCTCTTGATAGTGAGTGAGTCTTACAAGATCTGATGGTTTTATAAGCAGCTGGCATTTCACCCACTTGCACTGACTCCATCCCGCCACCTTGTGAAGAAGGTGCCTGCTTCTCCTTTGCCTTCCGCCATGATTGAAAGTTTCCTGAGGCCTCCCCAGCAATGCAGAACTGTGAGTTGATTACCTCTTTCCTTTATAAATTACCCAGTCTTGGGCACTTCTTTACAGCAGCATGAGAATGGACTCATACAGGAACGAAAGAAGGAAGGAAAGAAGGAAGGAGAAAAAAGAAAGAAAGAAGAGAGAAGGAAAGGAAGAAGAAAGGAAGGAAGGAAAGAAAGATTGTAGAAAGAAAGAAAGAGAAAGAAAGAAAGAAAGAAAAAAGAAAGAGAAAGAAAGAGAAATCCTGTTCTATGATTTCTGATTCTTATGTGATTGCTATTGGAGTTTCATAACGGAAGAATGGAAGGAAAGAAGGAAGGAAGGAGAGAGGAAGAAAGGAAAGAAAGAGAAAAAAAGGAAGGAAGGAAGGAGAGAGGAATAAAGGAAAGAAAGAGAAAGAAAGAAAAGAGAGAGGAAGAAAGGAAAGAAAGAGAAAAAAGAAAGAAAAAGAAAGAAAGAAACGAAGGAAGGAAGGAGAGAGGAAGAAAGGAAAGAAAGAGAAAAAAGAAAGAAAAGAGAAAGAAAGAAAGGAAGGAAGATCTTGTTTTAGTTTTTTTCCTTAATAAGTTAACAAGCACATGGGTATTTGGTTCAAAAGTCCAGAATCTTGTGATATTTCCTTTGGTTCCATCTCTGCCCATCTCATGATAAGAGGTAGCACAATATAGTGATAAGATCCTGGGATTTAAAGACAGATAGATATGAGCTCAAATACCAGTTCCATTGTTGGCTATCTACGAGATCCTGGGAAATTTTCAAACTCTTTGAGCCTCTGTTTCCTCATCCATAAAATGCTTAATAATGTAGACCTTGCTGGGTCATTGTAAGGATTACATAGAATTATATTTGCAAAGTTAATTATGAGTTAATAATTGAAGCCATTGATGCAAAATGGACTGAGATCCAACACACATATGCTGGTCTATCTCCTTCATGAGAGAAAAATCTAATTGGAATTAGAGCCATCTGTTGGAGTTGGAGCTTTTCATACTAAATGGACTCATTCATACTCAAGTTGTGACTCTCATAATGAAGGGGAACAAATGCTTTATAACCTGATAATGTCAGTGTTATTATTTCCCATGAAATATGCTTTCTCCAAATGAGACTAGACTGTGAGGTCTTCAGGGTGGGTCAGGAGGGGGTGTGTGTGATCAGCATGTAATGAATGCTTGCTTTGATGAATACACTTGCTTCTTTAAGGGCCAGAGGAAATTGGCCACAAGGCTTGCTGATGGGGAAATGAATCAAGGCATTTTCTATCTCTTCAACTCATAAATCCAGAGCATGCTTTTCCCCTTTGGGGTCTGCAAAGCCTGAGAAGCTTGAGTTCATGACATCAGAAATAACATAGGGTAGACAACCCCAGTGAGGAGCAGATTCCTGAACGGTGAGTTTGGGTACTGGATTGGGAAGTGGGGGAGAGGGTCTAGAGGAAGGATCTATTAGATGACAAGAGAGGACATTGAGGAGAGTAAAAGAGATTTGGTAAAAAGGAAAAATTCTTCCTTTTGAAGGTCTAAGTCTGTAAACTGCCTCCATGCCTCTCCATGGTGGAAGGAGACAAAAAATCTCATGTTCCCAGGTCATGTTGCTCAGTGAGGCCCTCCTTTTCTAAAAGGAATATGTGCACCTTCTTTGAATTCTGGTATTTATGTTTGCTCAGGGGAAGACTTGCAAGGCAAGAGTGCTTGGGAAAGAAAAGGGTATGATTTCTCACCCTGTAGGGAGTTCTCTGGCCATCCTACTGACCACTCATCCTCACACATTCTTGGTCACCACAGGAGGAACATGAGCCAGCTCTGGCTGAGAGTACTCCACCAAGTAAGATGAAATTCCAAGATTTCTTTCCACAACTCCTTGGGAGAGAGAAAAAGATGGGGCACTAGTTCAAGAGTACCTAGCTTTAGAGGGGTTTTTTTTGATGTGCCTTGTGAAACTTTCTACCAACAAAGCCTAACATTTCAACTATGCTGTTTGGCATGACCATCATCCCCTGCCAAATTTCACTACCCATTCCCAGCCTGCACAAGATTCATACTTTCTTCACCTATCATAAGCTAGTTATCTGATCTGCATTCAGTTCAACTAAATTCACTTCAGTTAAACACACACATACCTAATATACATCTACTTTCCCCCATCCTTCCACTGGGGAAGAGATTTGAGTATCAGTAATAATTCATCGTGTGTGTGTTTATCTTGGTATATACATCATCTTGGTAGAAACAGAGACCAGTAGCAGGGAGTAGACTGCATCAGTGGGTATTGAGAGAGAAATTATGTGGGAGGGAGAGAGGGAAGAGACTTTTGGGCAGTTGGCATGTTGATGTAGAGGCTTTGGAGTGATGAGTGGGTGAAAATGAATGTTAAGGTATTTTGCTTTGTGACGCATTGTTTAAACCTCATGCCTCTCATTTAAGAATGCTGTCAGAAGTCATCCATAAAACTCTTCTAAGTCTCCTAGAATTGTATTTGGATTTTTATTTGGTTGTGTTGATAGCAGAATTAGACTTCAACAGGGTTCTTCCATATCCAGGTTAAAGTCAAAACCCAGGATAGCTGAGTCAAGTCAAAGTAATTCGAGGCCAAAGAATAGAGGTCAAAATAACTCAGGACCATAGTCTAGAGAAGAGTGATTTAGTGGGTTGGTTCTGGGGGGTAGTGGTGGCACATGGAACTCTCAGATAGCCATGCCACATATGGGTTAGAAACCCTGACTATTAAATGAGGAAAAGTGTGGGGCCTGAGAACCCCCCTAGAGCTATGGCTTGCTATAAATTCCTCAAATTTTTAGCATCAATCCTGGATTTATTTTAACAATAATCTTCCGGGTCAGAGACTTCACCAGAACTGATTTTAAAGTATAATCATGAGTGAGCCCAGCATTTTCAGCTTTTCTGTAGACATCCCTTCTGGTGGCCTTTTTTAGATTCAGTATGTCCAGAACTGAACCCAGTCCCTTCACCCTGTCCCATTCCCTGTAGCTTTGTTGAGGTTACCAACCACCCAGGTAACCAGGAAAGAAACACTGATTCTTCCTCTCCCTCACTCTCTGTATCCAATTAGACAATCAATTCAGTTGTTTCTACTTCCTAAAGCTCATTATATATCATCCTTTCCTTTTGAACATATTGTCTTTTTGTCAAATCCTCACCACTAGCTTCCAAACTAGTGTCCCAACTCCAATCCCTTTCATCATCTATTTCACCACCTACATTGTCAGCAGAATGATCTTTCTGAAATATTTTGATGGCCCTCCTTTGTCCACAGAATCCAGTCTAAACCCCTTAGCAAGTTTCATAATTTATTTTGTAGTCTGCCTTGACCTTCCCTTCTGGCCTCATGTCCTACTACCTTTCCTCAGTGATCCTATGGGATAAGATTGTCCCTCATACTCCACGTTTTTTCACATCTTCAAGCTGTGACTTCTACCCAGAATATCCTTTGCTCATTTTGTGTACCTGCAAAGTTTGGCTCAAATATTACTTTCTCTGAATCCTTTATATCCTACTGTCTCTGTTTAGTGTAGAGTTCTTTTGGTATAATATATATTATCTATAATATATTTTTGGAAAAAATATATTGTGTGTAAAGTACACTAATCTGTCATGTATAGCTAAATGTAATTTTGCATAGGTTATTCTTTCTTTTGTCTTGCCCTATGACACTGGTGGTACCTCCAGTAAGTGCTGGAGAGACCTGGTGATAGTGTACATCTTTGTCTCATTCTTGACCTCAGAGGAAATGCATTCAATATTTCACATTAGGTGCAGGTTAGTATAGATTTTTTTTAGTTTTTTGTCTATTAGATTAAGAAATCATCCTTCTATTCCTATATTGCTCTTTGCTTAGTTTTAAATTACCCTAATTTATCAGTTATCATGTAGGAATAAGCATATGGTGTTTCAATATAGTTTAAATTTAGTCACCCAAGAAATACTAAAGTATTTGTGGGAGATACTATTTTAGACACTAGATGTCAAAGAAAAATGACACGGTCCCTGTCCTATACCACTTTACAACCTACTAGTACATACAAACATGAAAGAACTATATTAATATGATGATAGAGTTATGTACAAAATACTATGGGATTATTGAGTAGGAAGAAACTGACTTTAATAAAGATAGATCAAGGAATGATTCAGAGATATAAAGTTATCTTCAAATATTAACTTAATTATTCTCTTTAAACTGGGCTTGTATCTATAGTCTAATACCCATTTTGGCAAATACATGTTTTTACTGCCTACTTTCAGGATTGCTCACCATAGCCTCCAGTCTAGTATGTGACGGAGTACCATGAAGGGGGTAGCTGGGCTGATTCTTCACAGAGAGAGCTTATTCAACATGCGACTGGTATAAAAGCTGCTCCCAACCATGCCTGCCAAGGTTTAGGGATAATATGTCAAGGAAGCCCTATCACTGTCATTGGTCTTATCCGAGCTTTAGCAAAAATTGCAAGGGGGTAACTAGGTAAACATTTACCTGTTTAGTATTTCTAAAGTAAATCCTGTAGATTATTATCATCAGAATCACCTGAAACTTTGGAGTTGGGCTTTAGATATAATTCACATGCCATACATTTCCCCCCTTTAAAATGTGCAATCCAGTGGTTTTTCATATATTCACAATGTTGTGAAATCATCACCACTATCTAATCCCAGAACATTTCATCACCTCAAAAAGAAACTGTACTCATTAGCAGTCACTTCCCATTTCCCACCTCCCTCAGCACCTGAAAACCACTCATCTACTTTGTGTCTATGAAGTTGCCTATTCTAACCATCTCATATAAGTGAAATCATACAATATGTGATCCTTTGTAAAAGACAACACATTTAAAAGCAAAATTAGTAACACTGTCAGGTGGAGTATATAACAGATATAAAAGTAAAAGGAGGCTGGGTGCAGTGGCTCATGCCTGTAATCCCAGCACTTTGGGAGGCCAAGGTGGGCAGATCACGAGGTCAGGAGATCAAGACCATCTTGGCCATCATGGTGAAACCATGTCTCTACTAAAATACAAAAAATTAGCTGGGCATGGTGGCTCATGCCTGTAATCCCAGCTACTTGGGAGGCTGAGGCAGGGGAGTTACTTGAATCCAGGAGGCAGAGGTTGCAGTGAGCTGAGATCGCACTGTGTCCAGAATTGGTTCAATCTCCCCTCTAAACAGGACTCCCCAACTGCTTTTGGGAATTGGACAATGACCGCTCTAGCTACTTCCTGCCAGAGAGGGGCAAAGAAGGGGTGCTGCAGTTGTGGTGTCCTCCAGAGGGGAACTCTTTAGACCAGTGAAAGGGCCAGTGGGTCGGTCCGGGAGTCCTCGGTAGAAGTTGTTAGTTGGGCTCATTTGGGGTTCCATTTGTAAGACCATCTGTAGGTTGATGGCCTTGATTCTAGAGGAAACAAATTTGACAAGGAGGTTAAAAATACAGGGCCTGAAGGTGAGTAATAGCAAGATGGCTGCCAAGAGACCTAGAAAGGAGAGAAGCCATGTTGCCCAACTCCAGAGGTTGGTATAAGAGTTTGAAAGGTGTTGTCTGATTTCAGAAGCCTTTTCCTGTAAATGCTGGGCGGCACCTTGTACTATCCCTGACTGGTTAATGTAAAAACAACACTCTTCCCCTAAGAAGGTGCTGAGTCCTCCTTTCTCAGCAGTGAGGGGGTCTAGGCCTTGGCAGTTTTGGAGAGTCACTGCTGCCAAAGGGTCTATTTGGGATTGTAGAGTAAGGATAGATTTCGTTATTTCATGCAAACTGTCTGAGAAATCCTTTGAGAGTGTGTGGTAGTAGGATAATGAAGTAGATAAATTGGCTATTCTGGTTCCTGTAGCAGTAGCCATTCCTAACCCTATAAGTAGGGGTATCAGTTGTATGGCTCTGCGCTGACAGACTTGAGCTTTGAGGGGTACTGATAGGGTCTGATTTCCTGGGGCAATGTTAATGTTGGGACTTAGAAAGACTAAGGTGCAGGTGCCTGTCCAGTTAGTGGGGAGGCAGATACAGGTCAACGTTCCACATAAGAAGAATATACCTTGGCTGGGTAGACAGAACTGGTTGTGTATGTTAAGAACGTGTGTGAGTTTGTTGTTTTCATTTTCCCATACTCCTAGAGTACTTGCCAAGGTAGCTCCGGTGAGCAGCTGGAAAGGGGTGTTGGGAGGAAACTGAGTGGCTACCTGTGTTCTATTTTCCAATTGAAGAAAAAAATCATTTTGTATCTACTAGGAACCATTCGAGAGAGTGATTGAAATAGGGGATGAGAAGGCATTCACTAGTGGTGGGGGTGCTGCTGGAGGGAGTCCGGGGTGAATGGTCATGCAGGGAGTATGTTTGCCATTACAAAACCTGGACTGTTTGTTAAGCAGGAAGGAGGTGATGATTTCTGGGGGCCCTGAGAAGCAGACAAGCCATCTGAATGGAGCTGTTTGGGTGACTCGGAAGTTACTATGATCAGTTGGGGCTTGAAGTTGTAGGGTGTAATTACACTGATGGGGTAGTAGGTACCCCAGGGGCAGGCCTTATAACAGGTTGCATTGGATGCATAAAGGGGCTTGGAAAGTTAAGATGGTATTTGTAGTTACAGGGCCATGTATGGGCTTTTCATTGCTTGTGTAATAGGTGAGGTTGGAAATGTAAGAACGTAAAAGTTGGATTGCACGTCCTGTTAGGGTATTCTTCGTCCTATCAGAGATGGGGAAGTGGGCTAATGATTGCATACTTAGAAGTCAGAAAAGCTCTTTTCCTTCACAATGAGGGTGGTAAGTTAAGTTGGTAAAGACCCAGTTTTTTGCGGGAATGGGAGTGACAATGTAAGCAGAAGTTGACAGAGAGATACAAAGCCAACAGTCATTCGCCAGGGAAGGACTGGACTGGTTTAACAGAGAGTAGGTTAAGTTGAGAGTCTTGTAGAGGTAATTAGGAGCTAGTGGAAGGGGAGGGGTGATTGTATGAGGTATCCAAGGAAGCAGGAGGGATAGATAGGCAAAGAGCAAATAGGAAGATAAAGAGGGTGCTCTGGAAGATGAGATCATCTTAACCAGTCTGAGTTAAAGGTAGGAGTAAATTGCTGTCAGAAGGGAGGAAGATAGAAAGAACGTTGATGTGATTAGGATTTTCATCCCGGCAGGAGCTACAGTATATAGTCTTATCACAAAGAGTATGGTTAGTATGCTGCTTAATAATATGATGAAATAGTAAAAGGATTCCATTAAAGGGGCAAGGAGAGGTGTTAAAGATTATGTAGGTTTTCACTTATCTTTTTTAAGAAGGAAGGGGTTTTTCTTCAGGATCAGTGGTAGGAGCCTTTTTAGTCTGGGATGTTTCCTTTCTAAATAGGAAGATGCAAGTCCTCCAATGGTTCACAGGTATATCGAGGCTGGTCTGGCTGATCTTGGGACTCGTGAGCTGACAGTCCCACAGGTTCATCAAGTGGTGTCCAAAATTTAACTCGGATGTGGTGAATCCAAGATTCCACTCCTGCCACCTTAACTGCAGTGGGGGTAGAGAGGATTACTGAGTACGGTCCTTCTCACAGAGTCCATAGATGGGGAGGTAGAGGGGAGAGATTTGACCAACACTAGATCTCCTGGTTGAAACAACTCTGTTCCCTTTTCTCTGTGACATCTTCAGGTAGGTTTTTAAAGTTTTGTTGATATTTTTGCCAAAGAAGTCATATCTTTGACCCAGTTGGCCATTTCCTGATCAAGTAGGAGGTCATTTGTGAGAAAAAGGTTGTCCATATAGCATTTCATATGGACTGAGCCCCATTTTGTGAGGAGAACTTCAGATTCTCAACAAGGCCATGGGCAAAAGAGTAGGCCATAGGAGATGAGTTTCTTGTGTTAGTTTCTTTAAGTGCCTCTTGAGTGTTTCATGTGCCTTCTTGACCTTCCCTGAGGATTGCGGCCTCCAGGCACAGTGAAGGTGATATTGTATTCCTAGTGCTCTGAAAATTCCCTGAGTTATCATGGCTTTAAAAGCCAGACCATTGTCACTCTGTAAGCTTTGGGGAAGCCCAAATCTAGGAATTATTTCATGAATTAGGACTTAAATCACTTCCTGGGCCTTCTCTGTCTTGCAGGGGAAAGTTTCTATCCAAGGTGTCAACACAGACCAACAAGTATTGAAATCCCTTTGATTTAGGCATATGGGTGAAGTCTAACTGCCAGTCCCCTCCAGGATAGTGACCTATTCTTTGTTCCCCCAAAGGGGCCTTATGATGGACCAAGGGATTATTCTTTTGGCACACCTCACAGGCTTTGATTACCTGTTTGATGGTCCAGAGGAGATTTGGCCCTGTAAATAGGGATTTGGCCATTTGATGAGTGTTTTCAATACACATATGAAAAGTTTGGTGGAGGGTTTTAAGTATTTTCCACTGGCTGGCTCCAGTTATAAGTACCTTTCCTTCCTCTGTTGTTAACCACCCCGAGGGGAGAAAACTATGCCCCCGTGAAAGTCCCCATTCTGTTTCAGTTGGGGAATACTGGGGCTTAATCTCTTGGAGGTGGTTGTTCCATACCAAGTGTCTTTCCATAGTTATTTCTAATGGGAGGTTCTGCCTGGCAGGAATTTTGGCCTCAGCATCTGCCTGACGGTTTCCTCCTTCATCTTTCTGATGGCTTTGGCAGTATAAGACTGCCATCTCCTTGGGTTTTTGCACTGCGTGCAATAACTCCATAATTTCCTTGTGGTACTTAATGGGGGTTCCCCCAGAGGTTAGGAACTCCCTTTCTTTCCATATTGCAGCATGGGCATGTAGGAGTAGATAAGCATACTTGCTATTTGTATACACATTTATTCTTTTTCCCCTTCCCAGTTCTAAGGCTCGGGTAAGTGCCACTAGTTCTGCTAACTGGGCACTGGTCCCTGGGGGAAGAGGCTTACTTTCAAGTGCAGTTACATCACTAGCCATGGCATAACCTGCCCTTTGTATCCCATTCTCCACAAATGAACTTCCATTGGTATATAGGTTAAGGTCAGGATTAGCTAAGGGGACTTCTAAGAGATCATCTCGGGCAGCATAAGTCTGGACTATAATTTGTTGGCAGTCATACTCGATTGGTTCCCCATCCTCTGGGAGAAAAATGGCAGGGTTGAGGGCCATGCATGTACATATTTGAAGCACCGGTCCCTCAAGAAGTAGTGCCTGGCATCTAAGTAGGCAGTTGTCTGATAGCCATAAACTTCCTTTGGCACCTAGTATGGCATTTATGTCATGAGTAGTCCAGATAGTGAGATCCTTTCCTTGTATTATTTTGATAGCCTCTGACACTAAGACAGCCACCACCACAACTACCCTTAAACAGTGGGGCCAGCCTTTTGCTACTACATCAATTTCCTTACTTAGGTATGCTACTGGTTGTGGGGTTGTCCCACAAGTCTGAGTAAGGACTCCAAGAGCTATCCCTGCTCTCTCTCTGATGTATAAAGAAAAGTTTTGTCCTGTGGGAAGGCTTAAAGCTGGAGCTTGTACTAGGGCCTGCTTTAAGGTTTTGAAGGCTGTTTCTGCCCCTGGTTCTCATTCTGCTAGATGAGTATTTGCCCTCTGGATCTCCTTGATTAGAGTATAGCATGGTCTGGCCATCTTGCTGTATCCAGGGATCCATAGTTGGCAAAAGCTGGTGATTCCAAGGAACCCCCATAACTGTTTTAATGTCTTAGGGTGAGGATAAGCCAGTATAGGCTGTGTTCATTCCTTGCTGAGGGCCCTAGTCCCTCTGGCTAAGATTAGGCCTAGATATTTGACCTACTGTAGGCAAAGCTGGGCCTTCGACCTAGACGCCTTGTACCCTTGATTGGCTAGAAAGTTCAAGAGTTCTAGAGTAGCCTGCTGGCATGAGGCTTCTGAACTGGTAGCCAAAAGTAAATCATCCACATACGGAAGGGCCAGGGTGTCTGACTTGAGAAGTGACCTAGATCTTAGGCCAGTGCCTGACCAAACAGATGAGGGTTATCCCTAAACCCTTGGGGCAAGACCGTCCACGTAAGTTGGGATGTGTGGTCTGTGGGATCATCAAAGGCAAAGAGAAACTGGGAGTCAGAGTGCAGGGGAATACAGAAGAAGGCATCCTTGAAGTCCAGAACAGTGAACCATTCTGCTTCCTCTGGTATTTGAGAGAGCAAGGTATAGGGGTTGGGTACAATTGGATATAGAGGAATTACTGTCTCATTGATGAGTCTAAGATCTTACACTATTCTCCACTGACCGTTTGGTTTTTGTACGCTAGAATTGTGGCGTTGCAGGGACTGCTGCATTTCCTTACTAAGCCTTGAGCTTTTACATGTTTAACAATATCCTGTAATCCTTTACTAGCTTCACGCCTTAAGGGATATTGCCTTTGATAAGGAAAAGTGGTGGGGTCTTTTAGCCTGGTTTGGACTGGGCAGGCATTTTTTGCCCTTCCAAATTGTCCTTCCAATGCCCAGACTTCAGGGTTGATTCCCTCCTCAAGTAGGGGACAACAAGTGGGTAACTTGTTCCCCATATTCATGTAGATAATAGCTCCAACTTTGGCTAATATATCCCTCCTTAATAAGGGTGTGGGACTTTCAGGCATAACAAGAAAGGCATGTGAAAAAAGCAGTCTCCCAGTTACAACTGAGGAGGTGGGAGAAACACATGGTTACAGGCTGTTCCAGGATTCCTTGGATGGTAATGGACCTTGAGGACAGTCATCTGGGACAGGAGATTAACACTGAGAAAGCCACGCCAGTGTCCAGCAGGAAGTCAATTTCCTGGCCCTCAATGGTTAAACATACCTGGGGCTCAGTGAGGGTGATGACATGAGCTGGTACTTGCCCTGGGCACCCTCAGTCCTGTTGTTGGATCATCTGGTTGGGGTCTTCTGGCCCAGAGAACCATTGCACTCTGGGGCAGTGTGCCTTCCAATGATTGCCTCACCATGCCGGACATGGACGAGGGGGCGGCTTGTTTCTCATTGGACAAACTTTTTTAAAGGGTCCTTGTAAACCACACTGATAACAAGCCCTACTGGGTGATTGGCCTGCTCCATTTTCTGTCCTCTCTGAACCACCAAGGTTTGTTTGTCTGAGGGCCATAACTAAGGCTGCAGCCTTTCTCTGATCTTGCTTTTCCTTTTGGGCCTGTTCCTCTTGGTCCCTATTATAGAACACCGAGGTTGCCAGGTTTAATAATGCCTCCAGATTTTGTTCAGGGCCCAGGGTTCACTTTTGGAGCTTTCTCCTGATATCTGTGGCTAATTGGGCAATAAACTTATTTTTTAGAATCAACTGACTCTCGAGTGACTCAGGTGACAGGGGAATATATTTTCTTAAGGCCTCCCGTAGTCGCTCAAGGAAGGCAGAAGGATTTTCTTCCTTTCCCTGAGTTATGATAGATATCATTGAATAATTCATGGCCTTTTTCCTAATTCTCCTTAGTCCTTCTAGAACACAGGTCAACAGATGTTTACGACTGCAGTCCCCATGATCTGAATTGAGGTCCCAGTGGGGATCCATACTGGGGACGGCTGGCTGACCAGTAGGGAATTTGTCTCTTTCTTCGGCTGTCATTCTATCATTTACTTGACTAAGATACCAGGTATCTCCAAACTCTCGGGCTGCAGCTAAAGCCACATTCTTTTCATTAAAGGCCAGGGTTTGATCTAACAATAGCATGACATCTCTCCAAGTGAGATCGAAAGTTTGCCCTAGACCCTGTAGACATCTATGTACCTATCAGGATCATCTGAAAACTTCCCCAGGTCTGCCTTGATCTGCTTTAAATCAGAGAGGGAGAAAGGGACATCTGCCCAGGTTGGGCCAAATTTCCCTCCCCCTACAGCTTGAAGGGAACATAACCAATAGCCCGGGGGTTTCTGTGGTCCTTTGAAGATTTCTTTGCTTATTTCCTTCTGGGTGGGGGAGATTAGAGGAGGCTTATCATTAATAGGAAGGGGAGCTATAGGGAGGCTAGGATATGGGGGTAAGCTGAGAGTTCCTCCTGTGGGATGTAAATTGCGAGCTTTGCATAGTGATGTATTCTCCTTCAATGAAAAGAAAGCTTGAACATAAGGTATTTCACTCCATTTGCCTTCCCTCTTACAGAAAAGGTCAATCTGCAGGATAGTATTGTAATTTATACTTCCCTCAGGTGGCCATTTTTCCCCATCAG
Organism: Pongo abelii; assembly: GCF_028885655.2. Lineage (NCBI taxonomy): Eukaryota > Metazoa > Chordata > Mammalia > Primates > Hominidae > Pongo > Pongo abelii. The sequence goes on along the minus strand of NC_071991.2, from coordinate 84,894,843 downwards.
AGAGAGAATATTGGGGCCAGGCCATAGTGCAGAAAAAACTGAGCCGTCTCTTTTTCAGAGTTTGTGGGTCAAATTGGTCCCAATGGCTTAGGATGCATTTCAAGGGTGAGCCTGTTGATGCCTGAGTGTTTCCCATCTGAAAGACAAAACCACCCATGGTTTTGGTTTGTTTGTTTCTCACCCTGCCCAAGAACCCGCAATGGTCCCTGGACCCTGCTGATCAGAATGGTTGCACTCACCAATGCAGCAGCAGAAACACCTCTTGCCCAAGAACCCACAACGGTCTCTGGACCCTGCTGATCAGAATAGTTGCGCTCACCAATGCAGCAGCAGAAACACTAGTTTTCCTCCTAGACCACAAGGGAGGACTGAGGAATGTCAGACTTAGTGGCCCTTACCGATGCATTCTCAAAAACCTGCACCTTTGCCTGTCCTCCTAGACCACAAAGAGGACAGAAAAATCGGATTTAGTGGACATTACCAACACATTCTCAAAAACTTGCACCCTTGCCTATCCTCCTAGACCACAAAGAGGACCAAGAAAAATCATATTTAGTGGCCCTTACTGATGCATTCTTGAAAACCTGCTAGAGTCCTAAGCATTCTCCTGTTAGTATTGGGCCTTTACTCATGTCCCATAAAGATGTTGTGCCCCAAAAATGAAGTGGAGGGCCATACCCCAAGGGAGGGAAGGGATCTCCAGAGTTGGAAGAGTGATGCTTTTTGTCCTCACTTATATGAATAGGAAGGAAACAATTTTCTGAGGCTCCCCATATCCTAGCTTCAGGAATAGCTTTTGTTAGGCCTGCTTGTCTGAGGGGGGATCGTAAAATTCCAGATATTACCCGCTACAATGGGGCTTTGGGCAAAAATTATGTCTTTCTGATTGGTGAGCCCGGGTGCCTAAAGAAGGGAATAGAGTCCTGGAGTTTATACTAGAAATCATTCTTATAGAAGAAACTAGAAAAGCACCAGAGACAGGGAGGGGTTTTTAGAAGGGAGACTAGCCTCGGAGAAGACAGGCAAGAGGAAGTTTGTCTGACAGGCATTAGGACCCAGGAGGCAAGGGTCAGGATAGACAGGATAGATGGTCAAGTCTCGCTTGGGCAATGTGACTTTGAGAGTTCCGCTTATGGCTGCAGGGTCAACCAATTTGTTGTTGGGACCCCGGAGCTGAATGGCTTTCCTGTCTGTCAATCCTCGGCTCAGCCCAGAAGTACAGGAAAAGCGGAAGCTGGTTCCAGACAAACCAACCTTCCCAACTCCAAAGAGTCAGGGGTTGTTACAGAGACTTTTCTCAGAAAGCCTGACACCTGTGTCTCTAGTCTGGCATCCATGCTAGTCACTTTTAACTGGCTGATAGGTGCCCGGTATTTAGTCCCCGAATTCTAAGGAAAAATAGGACAGAATAGTAAGCAAAAGGGTTCTGATGGTACTCACCACTTGGCGATAGGCAATAGTCCCATCTGAGTCAACAAAATGTGTCTGGAATTGGTTCCTTCCAGTGGGTTCTTGGTCTCACTGACTTCAAGAATGAAGCCGCGGACCCTCGCAGTGAGTGTTACAGTTCTTTTTTTTGTTTGTTTAAGACAGAGTCTTGCTCTTTCACCCAGGCCAGAGTGCAGTGGCGCAATCTCGGCTCACTGCAAGCTCCACCCCCTGGGTTCACACCATTCTCCTGCCTCAGCCTCCCGAGTAGCTGGGACTACAGGCACCCGCCACCACGCCTGGCTAATTTTTTGTATTTTTTTTGGTGGTAGAGACGTTTCATCGTGTTAACAAGGATGGTCTCAATCTCCTGACCTCCTGATCTGCCCACGTCAGCCTCCCAAAGTGCTGGGATTACAGGCATGAGCCACAATGCCAGGCCGTTACAGTTCTTAAAGATGGTGTGTCCAGAGTTTGTTCCTTCAGATGTTCAGATGTGTCCAGAGTTTCTTCCTTCCGGTGGGTTCATGGTCTCACTTGACTTCAGGAGTGAAGCCGCAGACCTTCGCAGTGAGTGTTACAGTTCATAAAGGTAGTGCAGACCCAAAGAGTGAGCAGCAGCAAGATTTATTGTGAAGAGTGAAAGAACAAACCCTCCACAGCGTGGAAGGGGACCTGAGTGGGTTGCTGCTGCTGGCTGGGATGGCCAGCTTTTATTCCCTTATTTGGCCCCACCCATGTCCTGCTGATTGGTCCATTCTACAGAGTGCTGATTGGTCTGTTTTTACAGAGTGCTGATTGGGGCATTTACAACCCTTTAGCTAGACACAGAGCTCTGATTGGTGCATTTTTACAGAGTGCTGATTGGTGTGTTTACAATCCTTTAGCTAGACAGAAAACTTCTCCAAGTCCCCACCCAACCCAGAAGCCCAGCCAGCTTCACCTCTCAGAACCACTGCACTCCAGCCTGGCAACAGAGCAAGACTCCATCTCAAAAAAAAAAAAAAAAAGAAAAGAAAAGGAAAAAAGTAAAAGGAATAACAATAACACCATAAGTATTTAGAGTGAGGAGGGGAGGGTGCTAGGCAGAATATGATCCCACAAAGATGTCCACATTCTAATCTCTGGGACCTGTGAATATGTTACACTTCATGACAAAGGGGAATTCAGGTTGCAGATGGAAGACTGAGAATCAGCTGACTTTGAAACAGGAAGGTTATCCTGGATGGGCTCAATCTAATCATATGAGCTCTTATAAGTGAAAGAGTAAAGCAGAAGAATGGGTCAGAAATGTGTTGTGAAAAGAACTTAACTCACCAGTGGTTGCTGGCTTTGAATATGAACGAAGGTGGCTACAAGCCAAGAAATGTAGTGGCCTCTAGAAACTAAGAATGATCCTCGGTTTACAGCCAGCAAGAAAATGAGAGTCTTGGTCCCAAAATCTCAAGTAACTGAATTCTGCCAACAACCTGAATGAGAGGGAAATGAATTCTCCCCTAGAGTCTCCAGAAAGGAACACAGTGCTGCCAACACTTTGTTTTTAGCCTAGTGAGATCTATGTCAGAATTCTGGCTTACAGAACTGTAAGATAATATATTTGTATTGTTTTAGCCTCTAAATTTATCCTAAATTATTATGACAGCAATAGAAAACTAACACAGCAGGTACATGGAGTTATGTACTGTTACAACAGTAACAGTATGTTACTTGTAATATTGTTTTACAATATTATAACTTGTGAAGTAAGAAGTAGAAAGTTTCAGATGTGAACTAGAAAGTATAAAATAGTCTATTATTGGATATAAATGTGCTTTGATAAGTTAAGAATATACTTTGTTAGTCTTAGAGCAACTGTGTAAAAACAGAATAATAAAAAGATGTTTAGCCAAGACACAAATAGAAGATGGGGCACTAAAAATATTTGATTAACCCAAAAGAAGGCAAGAAATGAACCATGGAAGACTAAAAAAAACCCAAGAGACAAATGGAAAACCAACAACAAAAGGGTAGACTTAAACCCAACCACATAAAAATTACATTAAATGTAAATGGACTGAACCACTCAATTAAAAGGAAGGGATTATTCGGCTGGATAAAAACAGCAAGACCAAACAAGATGCAGCCTATAAGAGATGCATACAGCTATATAAAAATTTTAAAGTAAAACAATGGTAAAAATGTGTATTATGCAAATAGTAATCATAAGGAAATTCATATGAAATAGTAATTTAAGACTTTAAGAGAAAAGATATTAGAGTATTACAAGAGATAAAGAAGGGCATTTTATAATGATATGACTTCCCATGCCCCTAAATATTCTTCCACTGAATGAGAGCTTCAAAATTTATAAAACAAAAACAGACAGAATCAAGGGAGAGAAATAAGCACATTTGCAATCATAATTAGAGATTTTAACACAAATCTCTTGGTAATTGGAGAGACGAGTAGGCAAAAAATTTAAGACATGAAAGACCTGAACAAACTATTAAGCAAATTTACCTAATTAACTTTTATAGAACACTATATCCAATAACTGAAAAAATATATTAATTTCTAGTGCACATGAAATATTCACCAAGATATACTGGGCCATAAAATAAATCTCAATACATTTCAACAAAGCATGTTCTCTGACTAGATAGAAATTACGTTAATAACCATAAATAAGTTGTCGCAAAAATGGAAATAAAATTACACACTTTTCAGTAACCCGTGGGTTAAAGAAGTAATGAAAATGGAAATTAGAAAATAAAAGTGAAAGATAATGAAAACACAAAATATCAAAATCTGTGAGATATTTAAAGCAGTGCTGATAAATTTATTGCTTTTGTGCTTATTCTAAAAAATAAAGTTTTAAAAATCTATTTCAACTTTTAAAAACTAGAAAAAGGAGAGCAATGTAAATAAGAAAAAGGACATAATAATGACAAGGGAAAAAATAAGGAAATAAAAAAACAGACTGTACCCGAGAGAGAGAAGGAACATAGATTTTCAATATCAGAAATGAAAGAGAAGTATACTACAGATGCTAATGAAAACTAATAGGAAAATATCACCAACACAAAATAGTGAAGTATCTTGAAAAATACATCTCACCCAATCTGACTCAAAAAATAAAAAATGTAAATAGCCCTATATCTATCAAGAAATTAAATTCATAATTAAAATTATAAGCATATATTAAAATTCACAATTTAAAACTTTATTTTCAAACATTGGTATTTTAATAATACTATTTCTATCAATAACACCAACTTTACATCATCTCTTTCAGAATACCAATAAGCATACAAAATGTTGCTCAATATTGTTAGCCATTCCTCTAAGTGTAAATTACAACCAAAAATCATACCAGTTCCTACCCATTATAATAGCTAAAATTAAAAAGACTGACAATTCTAAGTGTTAGTAACAATGTGTAGCAAGTGGACGTCTCCTAGATTCTGTTGGGAGTGTGTAAAACCACTTTTGAAAATAGTTGACAATTTTTTATATACAGTTATATGTCACTTAAAAATGGGAATACATTCTGAGAACTATATCATTAGGTGATTTCCTTATTGTGAGAACATCATAGAGTATATGTATGTACACGCCTAGATGATATAACCTACTACACACCTAGGCTAAATGGTACATCTAAACATAGAAAAAGTACAGTAAAACTGTATAAAGTTTTAAAGACGGTATACCTGTATAGGGCACTTACCATGAACACAGCTTGCAGGACTGGCAGTTGCTCTGGGTGAGTCAGTGAGTGACTGGTGAATGAATGTGAAGGCCTAGGACTCACTGTACACTAAAGAGACTTTATAAATACTATACACTTAGCCTACATTAAATCTATTTTTTAAAAATTTCAGGCCCAGCATCTTGGCTCAGCACTTTGGGAGGCCAAAGCAGGAGGGTTGCTTGAGGCCAGGAGTTTGAGACCAGCCTGGACAACATAATGAAACCTCATGTCTACTAAAAATAAAAGAATGAGACAGGCTGGTTGGCGCTTGCCTGTAGTGCCAGATACTGGAGGGACTGAACTGAAAAGATCCTGTAAGTCCAGGAGTTTGAGCTTGCAGTGAGCTATGATCATGACACTGCACTCCAGCCTGGGTGACAGAGCAAGACCCTGTCTCCAAACAAACAAACAAACAGCAACAACAAAAAGAAGTTCTTTCTTCAATAACATATTAACTTTAGCTGACTGTAACATTTTTACTTTATAAATTTTTAATTTTTTTAGCTTTTAGACTCTTTTGCAATAACACTTAGCTTAAAACACAAACATATTGTACAGCTGTACAAAAATATTTTCTTTCTTTATATCCTTATCCTATTTTTAAAATGTTTCTTTTTCACCTTTAAAACTTTTTTGTTAAAAACTAAGACAAAAACACACATATTAACCTAGCCCTACACAGGGTCAGGATCATCAAGTCATCATGGGGCAATAGGAAATTTTCAGCTCCCATGTAATCTTATGTGACCACCATCCTATATGCAGTTCATTATTGACAAAAACATCATGGTGTGGCCTATGACTGTAGTCAAATATGAATTTCCCACGTAACTGAGCAACTCTACTCTTCATCATTTACCCAGGAAAGAAAACATTTTGCCAAAGTATTAGATGAAGAGTCATTTTCTATGAAGAATAAGTATTCAATAACCAGTTCCAGCGTTCCCCACTATTATCCTGGACTAGATGGATATAAAAGATATATTATCTGCCTTATAGAAACTGCCTTCTAAGATTAAAAAATAATCAAAATATACTTGAATTTCAAAAATTTTAAATCCATTTTGAATTGTACTTGCACAAATTTTCATTTTTACATAATAGATCTAACTAGTTAGGGAGCTGTTTCTTTCTTGATGGCCTATCCAAGAAATAATTTTCTTTAATTTCTAGCTCTTGAAATGATTGATGAATCTATAGAAGAGCTTTCTGTGATAGTTCTCAGTGAATCACAAGGAAGACTCATGAGTTTCTTTTAACATTTCAAAGCTATTCAAAAGTGCAGTCCAATTTGGTAATTGAAAGAGTGATTATTCTCTTTGTGAATTATATAGCTTCTCTGTTTCTCTTATTCTTTGGTTATTTTACCCCCACTTGTCTATTTCTGCATTGGAAAAGAGGCTTGGACACTAGAGGAAAGCCAGGTCATAGTTAAGTAAATATGTTTACTTGGCAAATACCTCAATTTGTGGGGAGAAATGAACACTGTAGTTTAAATAATGGTTTTAGAATTATCTTAAAATTTTTTTATGACAAGCTTCATATCTTGACACTATTGATGTAGGGTGTGTGTATGTTGGGGTTGGGGAGATGGTTATGATGAACAGTAGACTCAATAGTTCGAACATAAAACATAAAACTAGTTTTATTTTTAAAAACTGTTACTTGTCAAAGTAGACTTTTTTTCTCCTGTTTAACATGCTACCTCTTAGTCATGGAGTAGCTATGAGCACAACCAATGTCATTCTTTAAAAAATTATTCCAATGGGGGCAATACTGGTCTTGGGAAGGAAAGCCTACACTTGGTGCAATAATATATGGTTAACAAATTCACAATTGAGTGACTTTTCTTGCAGCTGTGGTTCAAATTATAGGCATTTCAGATGTTTAATGGTGACTTTAATTTACTGCGAGGAAGTGTATGATAAGCATCTGGAAGGACATGATTTTACTTTAATCATTTTGATTTAGGTGACAGTAATTACAAGTATCATCATGGTCTGTAGAGAAAACATTGGTTTTACTGTTACCTGCCAGGACTTGTTTCCATCCTTTACCAGGGCATTTTTTTCTTGGACCAGGAGGAGTTAAATCATCATTCTGAAATTTCCTTTGCTACTTAAGTGCCTGGCATGATCATGGATTCATAATAATGGAACAAATTGATGAGTTTACTTAGCCAAAATGACTACGGTTTAAAAGATTAGGAATAATGGTGTTTAAGTTAACTGGGAAAAGCAATGTTAATCTGCCCCAGAAACTTTATAGCTAAGTAGATGCAGCAATTTGAAAGACCTTGAAGTAACATAAACTGCTTCTGACTGTGCAGGTAGTTTTAGGAAAAGTTTCACTAAGTGCTTAGCCAAGAAGGCTTTAAGTATGGAATGGGGCAAAAGCCTTTCTCTTAGCTCTTCAGTCATTCTATTTCCTGTTTTAACAAATACAAAAAAGAGACTTAAACTCAACAACAAAATATCTCAGCTAACTAAGAGGTTTTTCAACCTAGAGGGACTATTCAGAAGATAGGAATAAACATACTTCAATATGGAGACATCATTAAGCATATGTAGCACATGGCAGGTATCAATAATATTTATTGAATTAATACATGAAAATACCACCAATCAAAACTTTATTAGAAGTCAGTTGTTGAACAGCTACTAGACTGTAAATTTATCTTACAAATATGAGAATCATGGTTTAAAAAATATGTGGAATCCTCTAAAGACTACTTCTCCATTGAAAAGATCCAATTCTGTTCTTGGCTCAGCTAATATCGTTCTTCTGGGCTCTCTGCCTCTTATATTTTTTTACCTGTAATATGGGGGCCACAGCATATTTTCTTTCTACATCACTAAGTTGTGGTGAAGATCACTTGAGCAAATAGCAATGTGTCAGAAACTGAAGAGAGTTGAAAGATGTAGTGTTTTCTATACTATTCTATTTATGTTTTCCTAGGTACTCCCTTTTCTCTTGTTCCTCTCCCACATAAATACTGCTGATAGGGGCAGGAGGCAGACATATCCCTAGGCAGATGAGGCGGGTTTCTGTTGAAACCCCACCTTCAAACCAAAGACACTTTAAAGCCTGAAAGCCAAGCTACAAGTCTTGATAAATCCATGGACCAGATTCAGAATCTCTCTTCCCGTGTGGCGCACTTTCCTCTGATAGATCTCTGCCCTACTCCTATTTTACATATACCTACCCTTCCCTAGCTGGGGTTTTACACTGTCATACCCATCTTTGAGTGTTGTCTTTGTTTTAGCCCTTTTTGCATACTCACAAATCAATCAGCATGCACTCCCTTATTCTGAGCCCCTAAAAACCCCGGATTCATCCACACTTTGGGACTGCCCGCCTTTAGGTGGGAAGAGACCACCCAACTTCGGAGAGGGGGCTGCCCTCTGGGGTCCCCTCTCTGCTGAGACCTGTTGCTCAGTAAAACTCTCCTCACCTTCGGGTGTCAGTGTAACCTCATTATTCTTGGAAGTGAAACAAGAACTCGGGACCTGCCAAAATTGAGTACCAGAAAGGCTGTAACACTGTAGCCCTCCACCCTCTGCCAGAGGTGGGAAGCCATCCCACATTACAGGAAGCCACCCCACATCATGGGAAGCCGTGGCAGGGCTAGGTCAGCCCCAGAGCCGTGGGCAAGAACAGGGCAACGGGACTAAAAGAGCTGTTAGCACACTGTAAAACACCCCCCTGGGCTTCAGGGTTGCTGGCATCCCTGTTCGGGTGACACAGCATTCCCCTCCTCTAGACGCCACGCCCAAGACAGAATCAGGTTGTGGCATACCCAGCCCAGCTGCGGGCTGAGGGCAGATCCTGTGGCAAGTGTGGGATCTGGGCAGGAGCGCAAGCCAAGCGCAGGTCACTGGGCTGGGTGGAGAGGGTACCTCCTGTGATGGGTCCGGGGCTGAGCCAGGCACAGGCAGGGGCATCACTGGCCACGGAGGTCTCCAGCTGGTGAAGTGGCTCTGAGAAAAATCCTGCACAACTGCTAAAGGTATTTGAGATCCAGGCAGTGTGTTTTTTTCTGGACTGTATAAATAAGCCATGCTTTTGGTCCTGAGGTCACTCAGAGAGGTTGTACTCAATTATTCCAGAGTCAATTAGGCCCAGTCCTGTTTAGCTAGGTTTGCTCTCTCTTGGGCTGTTTTTCTTGAAGCAATTTTTCTCCATATTAGCACCTCTTTCTAAGGATACATAGCAGAAATTCAAGAACACCAACATCATATTTTCTTAGAGTTTAAAAAAAGGCATTAGGGACCTCAGCACAGACCGTCCTGTTACCTAAGCATAAGGTCACACAGAGAAAAGTTCCTTGGTCATGAGAGACCACATCTGCATATAGCAAAGCTGAGTATTCCCCAGCTCTCTATCCAGTCCCTTTTTATGACTCCAGTCTAATTAATTTGACTGGTAAAGATGCTTTTGGCATAGAGGAGTTGAAGGTCTTAGTTGAAGTGGGGGTAATCATTTTGCCCTGTCTTTTCTACCGTCTTTGCCTGGGTATTTGATAGGTGACTTTGAATGTGGAGTCTCAGAACCTGTAGTGAAGATTTTTAAAACTATGAACTCTGTAGTTCCCGGTTTTGTCCTTTAGTTCATTATTTGAAATCCATAAAACACAGATTCTATGAAGAGAAACTCCTAATGCCAGATGCTTTTAGTGGTTAGGTTATTATTATTTTTTAAAGTAGCAACTTCCAGACTCTACTCAAAGTATACCCTGGACTTATAAATTATGGAATTTGTACTTAAGTACAAATTTATTTTGTACTTTTTTGTTTATTTTATGGAAATTTGAACTAAATATTCAAATTTAGGTATCATGATGGATGGAGGTCTCCCAACATAATTTCCTCCTTATCCAATCAGTCTACCAATCCTGCTAATCCTGTTCACCCTGCCAGTGCCTGGTTTAGGAAAAGCATGTGATCTGATTGTAACCAATGATCCATTAAGGAAGGTCTGCTAGGTGGGGTTGGGAATTATGGGAAAGATTTCCTTGTTCCTAAAAAGTTAACAAGGAAGACATGGCCCCTTTTCTTTCTCTAGACACAGTTATATCTGGATGTGATGCCCAGAACTGCTACAGCCATCCTGATGTCTGCCTGAGAATGAACCCGACCAGAAAGCATTGTAGACCCAAAGTGGGTGTCAGAGAGGTAGAGACAGAGCCCTGAGAAACTGTGTCTTTGGGAAATAATTAATTAATTTAACCTGTTTAATAGAGGTTTTCTGTTAACTGCAGCTGAAAGCATCCTAATTGAAAATGTGGGTGACAGAAATTCTAACTTTATCCTTGATAACCCACCCTCACACCCTCATCTCTGAAAATGCTTTGAAAAATGTAGTTTGCTGATACATGGCCATTCTATGTGAATTTCTCTCTAAGGAAATGTGGCTCTCAGAACACAGAAATAAAAATTATTTATAAAGACCCTTCCTGGATAATCTACTCTGCTTCAGGTGGGTTGGATAAAGGATAGAATTAGTTCAGGTATTAGAGAGAAAAGTCAACCAACAAGTCTATTAAGTGTCTACTTGTGCCCAGTATTTTACCCAAAACTTAATCCAGTAGATAAATTATTTGTATTTTTTCATGAGAAAGATACTTGATTATTAGTTTCTAAAGGAAGTATTCTTAATTCCAAGCCTAGTAGCTCTTATGTCATTAGTTTCTAGTGCAGAGAAATTTGCTTGATGAATTTGTGTTGACTTTTTTTTTGCTAGCCAATATGAAGGTTGCCAGTCCCTGCCAAAATCAGCACTAAAACTATTTTTCATGAGTAATAACAATAATATTCTTTTTTAAATAGCACCTTTAATCTAAGAATCTTAAGCCTATATAAACATTCACTCAACAATACACTCAAAATTTCAGTATTTGGTTGATGGGGAAATTCACCTAGATGCAAGAACACGGAAATAAAAATAGAGCCTAGAATATTGACTCACAATAGTCTTTCAGTCTATTGTCCCCACCTAACTATTCAAGAAAAATAAAAAGTACAGCGGCTTCAGCCGTATAAACAACTAAGCTTTTCCATCCCCAGCTGATGATTCATTATTTCCCTTTTCCTGCTGTTTAAAATTATTTTTTATTTTTATTATATTTTGTTTTTGACAGTGAGAGATCTAAATGTCAAAGGGTAAGGAAATTGAGCTGGTTAAAACTATCTAAATTTCTTGCATCTGCAAAAAACGACTTGGCAATATTTGAGGAGTGAGGTTTCTTTAGATACTTACAGAGCTTCCTGTTGGGCTAAAGTATTGTCAAAACAATTTTTTTCTTGGTTCTTAAGTAATTCTCTTTATAAATTGAAAGGGAAGAGAAAATGGAATCAAATTTTGTAAGAATAAGAAATAATAATGCATTAACTTTCCAATATTCTGAAGTTCACCAGATTATAAGGAAAGCTTTGAACTCCACTATTTGGGACTTAGGATAAGCAGAAGCTAGGTAGAAGTCCATCTTTGACCAACAATATAAGTTTTTAAGAAAATTTAGTGACCAGGGGCAGTGGCTCATGCCTGCAATCCCAGCACTTTGGGAGCATGAGGTGGGTGGATTGCTTAGGAGTTGGAGACAAGTCTGGGTAATATGGTGAAACCCCGTTTCTACCAAAAATATTAAAATTAGCTGGGCATGGTGGCACACATCTGTAGTCCCAGCTACTTGGGAGGCTGAGGTAGGAGGATTGCTTGAGCCTAGAAGGTCAAGACTGCAGTGAGCTGTGATTATGCCATTCATTGCACTCCAGCCTGGGTGACAGAATGAGACCCTGCGATATAGTTTGGCTGTGTCCTCACCCAAATCTCACGTTGAACTGTAATAATCTCCACCTGTTAAGGGCAGGGCCAGGTGGAGATAATTGAATCACGGAGGTGGTTTCTCCCATACTGTTCTTGTGGTAGTGAATTATTCTCACGAGATCTGATGGTTTTATAAATGAGAGTTTCCCTGCAAAAGCCTTCTTGCCTGTCCACCATGTAAGACTTGACTTTGCTCCTCCTTTGCCTTCCAGCATGATTGTGAGGCCTCCTCACCCACATGGAACTGTGAGTCAATTAAACCTCTTTATAAATTACCCAGTCTTGGGTATGTCTTTATTAGCAGTGTGAGAACAAACTAATACACCCTGTACCCCAAAAATTTTTTAAAAAGGAAAAAAAAGAAAATTCATAGTAAAACTAAGATTTTATGATATTTTATTTGACAGATGGCAAACTTTTTGAATACAAACAAATGAAAATTAATAAGCTAATTATAAATTAGCAATTTTCCTTATTAAAGTAAACTCATTAGGGTCTTCATGTGACAATATTTAGATGAATCCATTGTTGGAGATTGATGATTACTCTAAATTCCTAAAGGCTTGGAATTGAAAGATCCTCATAGAAATTAATAAGAATGCATTTTTTAAAGGTAATTTTACTTATTCAGTTTTAGTGCTCTTCCATTTAGGTCTATGTTAGCCAGGGGTCTGAGTCAGTCTATAAAGCATCATGTAAACATGGCCGCTCAGCTCTCAGAAGGCAGTTTCACAGTGAAGATCTTACTAAAATATCCCCATCACATTTTCCTCCTGCTGAGTTCACAAAGAGAGTACAGAGGAAAATGTGGGTTTTCCTTTAGTTTACATTTTCAGCCTTCCATCAATAACTCCCAGCCATCCTTGTCAGGGACCTACACTGAAGCTGTGATTTCATAAATTGCATAAAAGGATTCATTAATGCTGAAGTTTAATATGAAAATCAAGATATCACAGGAAACATTCTAGATTTAGTAGGTGGGGCCACTTACATTTTAATGGAATGCCAAATCATATGTTTTATTGGAGATATACTTTACTTCTTTTTTATATTAGGCAAGATCTGTCCATCTGTTATTCTGGTTGTTAAACTTGCTCTGAAATAATAACTGACGGGTAATTTCTAATTTTCAAGGAACTTTATTATTACATCGAATGCTCACAACTGCCCTATGAAATAACTTGGAAAAACATTATTATCCCCACCATTGTCACTTGCCTTTGGTGGCTCAGCTGTTTAGCTGGCATTAGAATCCAGTCTCCTGATTTTTTATCCATTGATCTTTTTTTCTCCATCATTGTAACTTTCTTACAATCCTGAAATATGTGTGGATTATCCCTCACCTAACTCATTTATGTTAAAATATTGTCACTATCATCTTTATTTTCCTGTACTGTCTCTGTAAGAACTGAATCACCACATAAATCCCCATTTCTAGGCGTAATATCTCTTTAGTGTTGCTATAAATTATTCAACAGATTTATCCTACTTCCCAAAGTCTGATGAGCTTCACCGTGGAGATCATCTCTCCACTGCAGGTTATTATTGTTATCCTATTGGAACAAGTCTGCATGAAAAATCCCTTATAAAATCTTTATAATCTGAAATTTCTATAAATTACCCCCATTCAGGAAGGAGAAAATAATAAAACGTATCCACACCATACCCAGATTTTTGAAATGGTTGAGCCAATTTTACTACTCTACCATGGAAGAAATCCAAAGATCAACAAACCCAGGCCCTCTGTCAGTCTCTTCATTATTATGTCTCTGCTATCACAAAGTACTTTATCTGGCATCAAAATTACATTAATACTCTATTCACATTGCTCTTGCAAGAAACAAATACTTCTTTGTGTCTGAGTTTTCCACATGGTTGCCCTGATGAAACATATGCCATTGGAGGACAAATATATTGATGCAAGTGAAAAAGAGCAAATTAATTCCAGAATCTAGTTAGAGATAAAAGATGCCATCTCCTTATTTCCTGAAATGCAGCTTATATAAAATGCCACACTGGGCTTAATTTGTGGAGAAAAAGCATGCTGCAACTTCATAACTGACAATTTTTCTAACTTGACATTTTGTTCATTCCAAAAATGCTGAACCAAATTGTGGGCAACTTCTTCCCACCACTTCGGGCAAACCCATTCAGTAACTATTAATGTTATTATTGAAGATGAATGAGCCACCCAAGGTTTTAGAAACTCAATTCCAAAAAGTCTCTGTAAGATTTTGGTACAAATGCAGAGCCAAATTTTGAAATTTCCTGGATCTGCAAAAATATTTTTTCCTGGGAGGACTTGTAGTGCTTCCTTTCTGCTTAAGCTGTGATTCTACAAACCTTCCTTGAAAACTGTGGTACTCCTGACAGAAATCAAAGAATAAAAGGAAGAAACTGTAAACCCTTAAAAATAGTTATCTAGAATAATTATCAGTAAGTACACATTTCATTGAGTAATTACTTGCTGGAATAACACTTGATCTAATAGGAAAGATTTTTGCAAAGGAATAAGATTATTTCATTCTCAATCAGCACATCTAAGCCACTCAGCTTCCACATTTCAGACTGAAGCTGAGGTAACTCTTTCCCAAATACTTGATGAAAAGTGAAAAACTAAAACAAGTTTCAACAGTTATGCAGGGCACAATCTGAATGAGTTCAGAAGATTTGTGTCTTATTATTTTCATTGAATTTACTTGTAACAGTATACAAGTTTAGACATAGACTTGGATATTTCCACGGTGTCTGGAAGAAACAGCATACTGGCCCTGAAATGCTGATATGACATTCATTCTCTGAAAATATCACACACCTCTTCCATCATCATGCAGCCCAGTTCCCGATGTATATAGGGCAATTCATAAACAATGAATGGATGAATAAATAGGAATAGAGTGTTTGCTGTTTGGTAAATTGTGCCTTCCTTCTCTTGGAAGACATAACCATTCATTTTCATACAGAGAGCCCTTGAAAAAAATAATTTGAGCTTGATGCTAATGGTCAAATGAGAGTTAGGAGAAGTGAAGCAAAGGATGCAAACAGTGCTGGTCATACCTTAACTAACTGGTAGTCATTTCCTATTCCTACTTTGGAATTTGTCTCCACATTAGTTCTCTTTAAGGAAAAATAACAGGAAATTCATGCTTTAACTGCCACTTAAAAACTAAAATGAAATGAACCAAAAGAAACAACAACAACAACAACACCAAAACAATCCTAGACCTTAACCCTTTTCTGGAATTTGAAAGTTGGTCTTGAAATACTTTGGTTCACAGCATTTTGAAGTTGAACAGAAGCACACTACATCCTGGGTTAAAAGGACTTTTGCGGGTTTGCAGAAGGTTTTTATATATCCAGCAGATAAAAGTCTCTCTTTGGTAATATTTGCCAGCCATCTGATCTCTCCCCATGTGCAGAATTCCCATTGGCTTTAAAGGGATTTTGACTAGAAGTAAGATGTAAAATCCCAGATCCCACCAAACACTTAGAAGAAAGGAATACATTTTTATTCTACTTTGACTTCCTAGTTATAAATATTTTCTAACTTGTTAGAATCAATTAAGAGGTAAATTATATCATGTTAAAAGAAGAAAATGGAAGAATCTAATGGATCTTAAGTGTCACAATTCAAGCACATCGGAATGAGTCTTCTGATCCAAATTGGGTTTGTGGCTGGTCAAGCAACAACAAAGAGGGAGGAGTAAAATATAGATAGCTCTGTATAATAAAAAGAGATAGATTACTGTATGACCAGAGTTACTAATTGTAGGATAATATGTGACTGACAACAATGGTTTTGCTTTATAGACAGAATTAGGTATGAGGCTTATGTCATTGCTAGTAGTAATTGAGGTTGGAGAGACTCAGGGAAGGGCTGCAAGGAGAGAAAAAGGAATTTGCCAAATCTATTGAATACCTATTACAGGTCTACTATAGTCACTGTATTAATAGTTCAAGAACAAATTATACAGAGATGTAATTGTTTATAAACACAGTTTCATCCTATGCTTTGTCTCATTTTAATTTTTTAAAACTTTTTAAAAATTTCAGTAGTTTTGGGGGAACAGGTGGGGTTTCATTACATGGATAAGTTCTTTAGTGGTAATTTCTGAAATTTTGGTGAACCCATCACCCAAGCAGTGTACACTGTACCCAATGTCTAGTCTTTTATCCCTCATCCCCCTCCCATCCTTCCCCCTGAGTCCCCAAAGTTCATAATTCTTATGCCTGTGAATCCTCATAGCTTAGTTCCCACTTACAAGCGAGAACATATGCTGTTTGGTTTTCCATTCCTGAGTTACTTCAGTTAAAATAATGGTCTCCAATTCCATCCAGGTTGCTGAGAATGCCATTATTTAATTCCTTTTTATGGCTGAGTAGTATTCCATAGTATATACATACCACATTTTCTTTATGCACTCATTGATTGATGGGCATTTGGGCTGGTTCCATATTTTTGGAATTGAAAATGACACTGCTATAAACATGCATGTGCAAGTGTCTTTTTCTTACAATGACTTCTTTTCCTCTGGGTAGATGCCTAGTAATGGGATTGCTGGATCAAATGCTAGATCTACTTTGAGTTATTTGAGAAATCTCTATACTGTTTTTCATCATGGTTGTACTAGTTGACATTCCTACCAGCAGTGTAAAAGTGTTCTCTTTGCACCACATCCATGCCAACATCTGTTATATTTTTATTTTTTAATTATGGCCATTCTTGGAGGAGCAAGGTGGTATCGCATTGTGGTTTTGGTTTGCATTTCCCTAGTAATTAGTGATGTTGAGCATTTTTTCATATGTTTGTTAGTCATTTGTATATCTTCTTTTGAGAATTGTCCATTCATGTTCTTTGACCACTTTTTAATGGAATTATTTCTTTTTTCTTGCATATTTGTTTGAGTTCCTTGCAGATTATGGATATTAGTCATGTATTGGATGCATAATTTGCAAAAATTTTCTCCTACTCTGTGGGTTTTCTGTTTACTCTGTTGCTTATTTCTTTTGCTGTGCAGAAGCTTTTTAGTTTAATTAAGTCCCATCTGTTTATGTTTGTTTTTATTGCATTTGCTTTGGGTTCTTGGTCATGAACTCTTTGCCTAAGCCAATTTCTAGAAGAGTTTTTCCCATGTTACCGTCTAGAATTTTTATGGTTCTGGTCTTAGATTTAAGTCTTTGATCCATCCTGAGTTGATTTGTGCGTACAGTGAGAGATGAAGATCCAGTTTCATTCTTCTACATGTGGCTTGCCAATTATCCCAGCACCATTTGTTAAATAGGCTGTCCTTTCACCACTTTATGCTTAGAAATAGGCACACAGACCAATGGAACTAATGGACAGAGCCCCCCCCCCACCCCCAAGTCAAAAGAATTGAGGTTTATTGCCTGTCTTGTCTTTAATGCACTGGGGGCCTTTGGTGATTAGTGGACAACTTCAGCCTACATATCAATTGGAGCACTAAAGGGCTTACTCATGTACACTAACTCAAGTTCAAAACTGGCTATTTTTGAGGAAGAGCCAAACAAGTTGCAATTGAATTAACACTTTTAATGCATTCAAGTGGCTCATTATAAAGCCCAAATAGTTGTAAGATTTAACTCTTGATATACTAGTTATCATGGTCGTGCGATATTTTTTCCTGTCTGCTAAAGTTAATTGTCATCTATAAAACTCTAAACTTACATCCTTTTATTCTTTGTCTAGAAATTATCTCAGGAAATTAACCTATATAAATTCTGGCTATAAAAGATGTTCACCATAATGTTATTTATAATGGCTCCCAAATTTAAAGGACCATAAATGTCCACGAATGTGATATTTGTTAAATAAAGTTGAAATAAGATATAATGGGAGATGACATTTTATTATTATTAATTTTTACTTTTTAAATTTTAAATTGAAAAATTATAGGTGTATATTTATTGACTACAAAGTAATGTTATGATTTATGAATAAATGTGGAATAACTAAATAAAACTAATTAACATATCTATCACATGAAATGTTTATTTTTTTGCAGTGACAACATTTAAAATTTACTCTCTTAGTGATTTTGGAATGTATAATACATCATGTTTTATGATATTCACCATGCTGTGCAATATATCTCAAAGGAAAAAAATCCTTATGAGTCCTATTTGAGGCTTTCTACCCTTTCACCATCATCTTCCTTTCTCTCCCACCCTCCCAGCCTCTGGTAGCCACCATCCTACTCTCTGCTTATTTGAGTCTGATTGTCTTAGATTCCATGTTTAAGTGAGCACATGTGCTATTTGTCTTTCTGTGCCTAGCTTATGTGGAAGATGATTTTTTTTTAAATGAAAAGAATGCCAGCAAAAATGGTAGTAGGAAACTCGAAGGGCCCATCCCTCAATAGAAACCCCAAAAACACTAGAAAACACTGTCAGAATCAACTTTGTCAGAACTCTGAAAAATTATCAGACTTAAAGCAGCCAAGTAAATGCTTAGCCAAAAAAGGAGTAACTAAAACCTGGTAAGAGAGCTTTGTGGCATTTTAACTTACCTTTGTTTCCACCCCCTCTAGTGCAATGGCATTGAAGATAGCAATCCAATTCCTGATGTGTGTTCCTCGTGATGGTGGGGGCAAAGTGAATTTTGTTTTCAAATAACTGTCATTGTCAGTTTTGACCTATCAAGTGGCTCCCTAAAACACTAACACAGAAAGCATGCCTCTATTTTGCTTAACTTGGAACTCTCTCAGGGTTGAGAAATGGCTATGAAACTGAACAGCTACTGTCACTTAGGGCAAAGGAGATCAGCTGGGGTAAACAATAGACACACTGAAAAGCCTGGAAAGAAAAGCTGGGTAGTAAGATGTTTTGGAGTATAAAGGCTTCAAAAAGGTTTTTAAAATTATGGAAATTTAGTCATACACATTCCCAGGATGGGCACATACTTCTAATATATCTGAGAACATCCTAAGCTTTTACCTCTGGCTGACCTTCAAGTTCCACATAGGCAGGAAATTAAGGCAAAGGCAGAGTTGTAAACTTTCCAGCTGAATAGTTAAAGTGTGCACTAACATAAACACAAATACACACAGAGCTCAGTTGCAAAAGACTAGAAGGCTTCATTTGTTTGTTTGTTTTGTCTTCGTGGGTGTGATTCCAAGTGTTTAAGGAAATCTCTGTCAAATCACTAGCTAACCACTAAGTTAATAGAATAGAGATTTTAGAGACCACACATGACAAAGAATATAGTCTTTACAAAAATAGTTTAGAAAATTGACTAAACAAATAACTATAACCCATCACAAGTAGCAACAAGAAACCCTGGGAAAGGGGGAGAGTCTGATTTCTAGATGTCCCATATTATAATATTCAAAATGCCCTTTTTTTTTGTTTGTTTGAAATTATGAGGCATGCAAAGAAACAAGAAAGTATGGCCCATTCACAGGAACAAAAGAAATTAACAGAAACTATCCCTGAGGAAGCCCAGCCGTTGGACTTAATACACAAAGCTTTTAAAGCAATTGTCTTAAATATGCCCAAAGAGTTAAAGAATGCCATGGACTAAGAACTAACAAAAATTGAGATTAATTCTCAATAAACATAGAATATCAGTAAGGAGATATAACTTACAAAAAGGAACCAAATGGAAATTCTGGAGATGAAAAGTATAGTAACTGAAATGAAAAATTCACTAGAGGGACTCAGTAGTAGATCTGAGCAAGCAAAAGAAAAAGTAAATTTGAAAGTAAGTTAATGGAAAGCATTCAGTTGGTGAGCAAAGGAAAAAAAGGAACAAGGAAAAATGAACAGCACCTCAGAGTGCCATGTGACACTATCAAGCTTACCAACATAAGTATAATAATGGACCAGGGGTAAGGGGAGAAATGAATAAAAATAATATTTTCAAAAATAATGGTTAAAAATGTCCCAAATTTGATGAAAGACCTAGATCTATGCCTCCGAGTAGCTGAACAAACTCTAAATAGAATAAACTCAAGGGGTTTCACAGTCAGATACATTATAATCAAACTGTTCAAAGACAAAGAGTGTTTTTTAAAGCATTAAGAGGCAAGCAATTTGTTATGTACCAGGTTTCCTCAATAGGATCAACAACTGGTATCTCATCAGAAACCATGGAGGCCAGAAGGCAGTGGAATGAGATATTTAAAGTGCTGAAAGAAAAAAAAGAACTATCAGCTAAGAGGGCCATATCTGGAAAAACCATCCTTCAAAAGTGAAGGATATATTAGGGCATTTCCAGATAAAAGCTGAGGGAATTCATCACTCTGCTTATAGACCTGCCCTACAAGATAGTCTAAAATGAGTCCTTCAGGCTGAAATGAAGGGCACTAGATAGTAACTTGAAGCCATACAAATATATAAAGAACACTAGTAAAAATAATTAAATATGTAAATATAAGAGCCAGTATTATTGTATTTTTGGTTTGTAACTCCTTTTTATATGACTTAAAAATGCATAAAACAATAATTATAAATCTATGTTCATAGACACACTATGTATAAAGATGTAATCTGTGATGATAACAAGACAAAGGGTAAGGGACAGAAGTATATAGGAGAGTTCTTTATCCGATTGAAGCTCAGTTGATATTAATTAAAACTATGTTGTTATGCATATAAGATATATAATTGTAATCCCTAGGGGAACCACTAAGAAAATACTTGTTTAAAGATAAAGAAAAGCAAAAGTAAAATCAAAACAGTGCACTAGAAAAAAATCAGCTAAACACAAATGTAGGCAGTCATAGAGGAATTGAGGAACAAAAAAGATATAAGACATGTAGAAGACAAGTAGCAAAATGGCAGAAGTAGATCCTTCCTTATCATCAATTATTTTAAATGTAAATTGATTAAACTCTCCAATTAAGAGACAGAGATTGGCAGAAGGGATTTAAAAAAACTGACCCAACTTGTACTGTCCACAAAATACTCACATTAGATTCAAAGAAACAAATAGGTTGAAAGTGAAAGTATGGAAGAAATATATTCCTTGCAAACAGTAGCCAAAAGACAGTGGGACTTCTTAAATTAATGTCAGATAAATTGATTTTAGGTCAAAATTGTTACAAGAGACAAAGAAGGATATTATATACAGACAATGTCAATATATCAAGAAGATATAATAATTATAAATTTATACCCACCTAACTACAGAGCCCCAAGATATATTAAGCAAAAATTGACATAATTGGAGGGAGAAATAGGAAATATTACTAATAATTGGAGACTTCAATTCCCCACTTTCAACAGTGGGTGAAACAACTAGCCAGAAGATTAATAGGGATATAAAGGATTGGAAGAACACTATAAACCAACTAGACCTAATAGACATATACAGAACATTCCACACAACAACACATATGCACATACAACATTCTCCAGGATAGACCATATGTTAGGCTGCAAAATGCATATTAACAGATTTTAAAAGATTGAAATTATAGGCTGGGTGCGGTGGCTCACACCTGTAATCCCAGCACTTTGGGAGGCTGAGGCAGGTGGACCACTTGAGGTCAGGAGTTCAAGACCAGCCTGGCCAACATGGTGAAAACCTGTCTCTACTAAAAATATGAAAATTAGCCAGGTGTGGTGGTGCACACCTGTAATTCCGGCTGCTTGGGAGGCTGAGGTGGAGGATCACTTGAACCCAAGAGGCGGAGTTTGCAGTGAGCTGAGATTGCACCACTGCACTCCAGCCTGGGTGACAGAGCAAGACTCCATGTTTAAAAAAAAAAAAAAAGGAAATTATACAAATTATCTTCTGTGACCACAATGGAATAAAATTAGAAATCAATAATAGAAGGAAATGAGAGTTCACAAGTATATGGAAATTAACACAGTCTTAAGCAACTACAATTACAATGGGAAATTAGAAAATACTTTGATATGAATGAGAATGAAAACATGATCCAAGGACTCTAATGGATTAAATATAACCACTAAAACTTATATGCAAGTATATGCATTGATACGGAAAAATGTTGGCCCAGTGCAGTGGCTCATGCCTATAATCCCAGCACTTTGGCAGGCTGAGGTGGGCAGATTGCTTGAGCATGGGATTTTAAGACCAGCCTAGGCAACATAGCAAGACCCTGTCTCTAAAATAAATAAATAAATAATAAACTGAAAATATATGTAATTTTTTTAATGTTGACATTACGTCAAGTTTAAAAAGAAAAGGGCCAGCTGCAAAATATAGGTGTGTACAGAAGGATTTCTTTAAAATGCCTCAGACACATGTATTCACACAAACAGAAGAGCATCTAAACAGTTACACAGCAGAAGTCCATTTTGGTTATCTTTAATTGATCATTTCAGATATTGTACTTACTTTTTTCTTCCTGTTTTTCTGTATTTTCTAATTTTCCCCAATGGATATGTATTACTTAAGTACATTTTAAATGAAATTTTAAAAAATAAAATGTAATGAAAAATAAATAGGTGCTGTTATGAGAAAATAATTGGACATGTGGATTTTGATAGGATTCTGTTGTAACTTTTTAAAACATAAACTCATTGAAACAAGCACATGAAAAAAATGAAATAGAGATTACTTAAAACCAGGAAATTTCAACAAAATTATTATATAATGTAAGCTTTTGAAGAATTTTTCAATCAGAATATTTAGCTACTGCCCTAATATCTCTTTGATGTGATTTACAGTTGGATAACAGGCTTCAAGGAGAAAGTAAACATACCCTAGCATTAAGAAGCAATATTTCAGGTGAATGATTATTTCACTACCAGTCTTTGGAGCAGCCATTTCAGGATGATTGATCCTCTGGGAAAAAGAAAGAAATTTCCCCTCTTTGGCAACCTGGAGCTCTTTAGGGCTCTCAGCAGTGCTTGCTTTCTTTTTACATTGTTGGAAATCCAGTTGTATTAGATTAGCTGCAAGGATTAAAGTGTTATGGGAATGAAATATCCAAATATATTTTGTCTCTGAAGCCTTGTCTTTATTCTGATATAAGGAAAGTTTTATCATCTCAAAGTCCCTGTAAATTTAGTAAGGGAAAAACTCAAGTCATAAAATGTAAATCAAATCATAAAGTATGGACTTAAATGGCAATGGAAAAGCAAGAGGAGGCCTCTTTCTTTTTTTTTTTTTATTTCTGACATTATTACCAAATATGGATCCTCTTTATGAAAGAATTAAGCTTGAGAACAGAGCCGAGAACAGGGACACTGACAGCACTCTTTCTGTTATTTTCTGTAATATAAGATGCTACTCTATAGGCAAGTTTAAAAAAATCCAATTTAAAACACACACACAAGAATAATATGAGGATTAGTCTATGTTTGCAAAACACCTTAAATTTCTGAGAAGAAATTCAGTTCTGCATGATCCCTGACATTTCTGAACCCTGCATCCTGTTTCTCACTAGCTTTGTTCTCAGAGAATAGGACCTCAGCTACCACTGTGCTGCGTTTTCTAGTTTTCCTTGTATTTAGCTAAGGGATGAGCCTTCCCCATTTTTGTATGTAAATTATTCCTGCTTCTTTGACCACAAGAAGGAACTATTTTAATTTTTATTTTAAGTTCAGGGGTACAAGTGCAGGTTTGTTACATAGGTAAACATGTGTCATGGGGTTTGTTGTACAGATTATTTCATCACCCAGGTATTAAGCCTAGTACCCATTAGTTATTTTTCCTGATCCTCTCCCTCCTCCCCCCCTCCACCCTCCACCCTCCAAAAGGCCCCAGTGTGTGTTGTTCCCCTCTGTGTGTCCATGTGTTCCTATCATTTAGCTCCCAATTATAAGTGAGAACATGTGGTACTTGGTTTTCAGTTCCTGCGTTAGTTTGCTAAGGATAAAGAAAGAACCATTTAAGTGTGTTGACTATAATTTAGATCTGTTTTATGACAAACAGTAACATGACATTGCATATCAAATTCAGGAATGAAAAACATGACAATTTGCAATGTCCTAGAACTACCTAGAGAGAAATTTCAGATTTCCTTCCACAGGTGGGGCCCTGAAAAATCTCAGGAAAAATGATCTGGCTTTCTCAGAATTCCAAAGGATACTTCTGACTTGCACTGTTGTAAGAAGAGCTACCCGACTACAATCTTTTGTTTGTTTCTAACCTCTTTCATTAGACTGTGGACATTCTCACAGTTAGTAACATCTTCTAACATATCCCATTGCCTTACATGTATTAGACTCAATGAATTTTGTGAATTTATGTTTCTAATGATTCCCTGCAGAGCAGGAAATCCAAATAGACAATAGTAGCAGAATCTAGTGATTAGGCCAAAGTGTAGGCCCTTCTTTGAATGGCTGTGTGGTGTCAGCTGACAAGACCAGTAGCAAAATCACAGAAGCTTCTTCATGAGGTGACACTGTCATTTCATCACCTTCAGACTAATAGCTCTTTAGTGCTTCACCCGTTAGTATTCACTCATCTCAGTTTCTACCATAAATACAGCTTTTGTAACAAGATTAACTTCCATTATCTTTTTAAGAAACCATATGTGATATTAGGTTTTTTTTAAGTAACACAGACCAATAGAAAAAATATTTGTTGCCCCCAAACACTGGAATATAGTTTTGGGGTACAATAAATATTTTATTCAAAATAGTTTTGGAGGACAATGAATATTTTGTTCAATATAAGTTGAATATTTATGAGGGAGTGTAGTATTGAGTATATTTTTCCTTCTGTTGAACCCTATTATTCTAATTCCAGAAATCAGAGAGTAAGTGTAGAAAGAGTGTGCATGACACATAATAATGTTGTACCTTATTTAGTCAATAATATTGAATTTATGAAAAATTAATATGTAAATAATTCTACCAGCATAAGTTTGGGGGCTATTATGTGGGTCTGTTTCTTAATTCTCTATTTCATTCCATTGGTTAATTGATCAATTCCTGTGATGATTCCACACTGTTTTAACTGCCAGAGTTTTATATTCTGTCTTGATATCTAGCAGGGCATAGTCTTATATTTGGGTAGATGCCAAAATTAGAGCTGTTCCTTTTTTCTGAACTACATGTACTTTGATTCCTTTTAATAAATGCAGTAAAATGGAAATTACACATCAGAACACAGACATTAGTCAGAGAGTTTCAATTTCCCTCTATTTCTTATCAAGTAGAATTCCAGGCAATACCCATATATTTCCTGTTCTTCTTGCAATTCTCCAATAAATGTGAGATTCTTCAACAATCTGAGCTGTTCAGACCCTCAGGGATGGCATTAATCTCTTGTTAGTCTCCAAACTGTCCATGCTGGAGGGAACAACTGAAGGGTTACCCACACTTGCAGCCAAGTTTCTGCAGGCATGGCTGGGCTGTAAATTACAGAGATTTTTCTCATTCATGAACATTCCATACAGGTTGAGTACTTCTTATCTGAAATGCATGGGACCAGAAGTGTTTCAGATTTTAGATTTTTTCAGATTTTGGAATATTTGCATATGTGAGATATCTTGGCAGTGGGACTCAAGTCTAAACACAAAATTCATTTTTGTTTCATATACACTGTATACACATAGCTGAAGGTAATTTTATTCAATATTTTAATGATTTTGTGCATAAAACAAAGTATGAATATTTAATAATCAGAAAGCAAAGGTGTCATTATCTTAGCCACCCATGTGGACAATCTGCAGGTCTTTGGCATCGCCATCAACCCTGACTCCAAATTTTATATGCTACTGATAAGCAATCATTTTTTTATACTTATTTACACATAAGTACGCAATAGTAAAAAAAATGACATACCATTAATACCGTGAAAAAATAAAGTGTTCAGAGTAACTAAGCAGCACAGTAGCATCACCTGAATACCCGTGTCAGCTGTTAAACAAGAGCAACAACAAACAATGGCAGGCTTTCACTCTCCACCTACAATGCTGTGTTTTGATTAAAAGGTTACTGTACACTGTATTTTATTTTTTAGATGAGAAGAAACATCAGAAGCAGTTGAGGGACCAGGAAGTGGGTCCTCTAGGGATGAGGAGGGATTCTGCTGGATGGCTTTTAAAAATGTTTCCTCCAGAGTCATCTGCCTCATTAACAACGGTTTTTATCTTAGAAGTCTCTCTTTGATTTTATAAACTGACATGATTTCTTGTTCTATTATGAATGCACACTGCTCTAGTCCTTCAATATGCTCATCGCACTTTTCACCATGTTATCTATAGGCACTTTTTCCTACAGTGTTAACATCACCTTCATCATTACTGTTATCATGATCACCTTGATTCAGAACCATTTCAGCCATTTCACCAGCAGTCAATGAATGAACAACTAAAGCCTCATTATCAAGGCTAAAAACTGCTTTGATATCCACTTCCTCCAACTTATTGATGGACTCTGAAGGTATATTTTTTTGCATATGTAAGGAGGTTAGACATCATTTTTTCTCACTTGATGTATGAAATCTTTCAAAGTTACCTTCTTATTCATCATTATCACTGAGCCTAATTGCAAGCAAGAGGTTGTGCCAGGCATGCACAGCTGTGTCTTTAGCCATTGTGTTCCAAGAATTGGCCACAATGTATACAACATCCTTCATGCCAAACTCCTTTCACAATCCTTCCACACCAACGTTCACTGTTGCTAGCATGCTGTTAAAGAAGGTGTTTTACTATTTACTCTTCATTGATGTAAGGATACCCAGTCACATGGCTGAACTAATGAGTCACATTTTGGAGAAAGTGCATGGTATAAACATTGTTTTTAATGAGATTTTGGCTGAAGGATGAGCAGAACAGTTGTCAAGGAATAACAAAATCTTGCAGTTGACATGCAGTCCAGCTTCCCTACAGTGAGCATGAGCTGCTAGTACAAAATGTTTGTGAAACCAATCAGAAAGATGTCCCTGGTGATCCATGCTTTTTGTTAGCATAACATGGACTGATAAGAAATTCACTCCTTGAAAACAGGATGCAAGCTTTTGCCTACAACGAGTTTACACTTATGGGTGCCTGCTGCATTAGCACATCCCAGCACAGTTATTCTGTCCTTGACATTCTTAATCCCTGTAGCTGTCTCATCAGTTTTATTGAGTGGATTTATGGGGCAATAACACCAAAACAGTGATGTTTCATTAGTATCATGGACTTGGTCTGGCGTGATATTTTCTTCAGCGATGACTTTGGCAAACTCATCAATAAATTTGCTACTTTGTGATCAGCAGATGCCTTATCACCACAAATCTTTAAAAACCTAATGTCATATCTTTCCTTAAATTTCTGCAGCCTATTGAGTATTCACAGTTCCCTTTAATTTTCAGTTCATTGTGATAGAGCTTTGCTTGTTTTATGATCAGTATCCCATTAAGTAGCATGTGTTCAATATGATACTGTGGATTCATTCTTTCAATACACAATTGAGATCTTCCTTTTTAGCTTTATGCAGTGTTTTTCCATTTTTCATTATATCCTGTTTATCACTTTCAGCGTAGAACTTCAACAGTTTATCCATCTGTTTCTTCAGGTTATATATAGTGGTCATTCCAACACCATACTTTTACCCTTATACCACAGAGCAGAGCAGAGAATAAGCAAAAGAACCCACAGTGACTAATCCACATAGGTCTTGGACCCATCTGGTCACCATGGGGAACCTACCATTGATATGTCTGGACTGCACATGAGCCATTTTATCAGCTTTTGTAGGTGTGCTTACATGGGGGGAGTCTGGGCCTGTGCATAAAAAGCTGTATCACAGCTGAAGAGGGCTGGGAAGGTCTTTTTTCTTTTTTTTTTTTCTTTTATTTATTTATTTATTTATTTATTATTATTATTATACTTTAGGTTTTAGGGTACATGTGCACAATGTGCAGGTTAGTTACATACGTATACATGTGCCATGCTGGTGCGCTGCACCCACTAACTCATCATCTAGCATGGGAAGGTCTTTTTTCCCTTGGGGACAAGAAACCAACTATGTGTTGACTGCCACCCATCACATGAGTTCAGGTGCGAAATGTTCTACTTGTAGCATCATGTTGGTGCTCAAAAAGTTTTGAATTTTGGAGCATTTTGGATTTCAGATTTTCAGATGAGGAATGTCAGCCTGTATACCTTTATTTACTAAAAATGTCTTTATTATTTCCAAAGTTGTCTATAAAATTTTTTGTTCCTAGGTACATTGTACTATTTATTGCTATTTTGAGTGGAATATTTTCTTCTAATATTTTTACCAGCTGGTTATTGATCATGCATAAGAAAATTCTTGATTTTTTAGTCTTTTGGAAGATAATCTTACTGAAGAAAAAGTTTATCTGCAGAAAACTTTGTAGCTCAATAAAGTCTCACAAGCTCAATTCATACCTGTAACTAGCAACCAGGTGAAGAAAAGATGCCTCCCTCATATTCTCTTCCCACCACTGCCTTCATCCCAAGGGTAACTACTTTCTTAACTTCCAGCACCATGCAATAATTTCACCTGCTTTAAATTTCATATAAATAAACTCATACACTACAAAATCTTTAGTGTCTGGCTTCTTTCATCCCACATTCTGTTTTCAAGATTCATCCTTATTGTATAAAGTTGGCATTTATGTATTCTTAATGCTGAATTGTATTTTATTTTGCTAATATACCACAATTTAGTTATCTATGCTATTTTATGGGGATTGGATGGTACTTGCATGAACATTATTGAACATGTCTTGTACATTTAAACTTATTTATGCATTTTTGTTGGTTTACATATCCAGGATAGAATAGCTTATTAGTAGATTTCATATATACTGCCAGATATCTACAGGGGATGAACGAATTTATAGTACCACCAGGAGTGTATGAGAATTAGTACTTAACCCACAGTGTTCCAGTTCTGCACTCTTGCCAACATGTGGTACTGAGTACATTTTTCGTCTTCATTTTAGTCATTTAATGTAATAGCAGCCTTTGCTTTAATTTTGCATTTCCCTGAAAACTAGTGAAGTCAGGTACATTTTCAAATGTGTACCAACCATTTGAAAATCACTTGTGGAGTGCCTGCTCAAGCTTTCCATTCATTTTTCTTTTGTGTCTATCTTTCTATTGCTTTGCAAGAATTCTTTTTATATCTTAGATATGAGTTGTTTGTCAGTTGTATGCATTGCGAATATATTCTCCCTTTGAGGATAGACTTTATCCACCTTAACAGTGTCTTTTGCTATAGTCTAATTTATCATTTTCATCTTTATTGTTATTGCTTTTTGTGATTGGCTTAAAAAATCTTGTCTCTGCGCATGTACCCCAGAACTTAAAGTATAATAAAAAAAAAATCTTGTGTATTCTAAGTTTATGATAACATTCAAGCTATTGATTTTTATATGCCATTCCTATATCTGGCCACCTTATTAAACTTTCTTATTGGTTCCAATAGTTCATAAGATGAGATTCTTGTTTTGTTTTTTACTTTTTAGGTAGATAATCATATCATCTAAAAATCATTGACTATTTTGGTCTTGCTTTTCATATTTATTACAAAGTAACTGAAACACAGTTCTAAAATCAGCTTATATAACACAAGAATATATTATTTTACATACCAGGAAATTTCAAGACAGAGTTACTTCAGGTAGAGCATGTCAAGCCCCAGCTCTGCTTTTATGAAAGTCCCCTTGCTTTGCTATCCTCCTGTATTGATTTTATCCTCAGGCTTTTGGCCAAGTGTTGCTTAATCCTCAGGCTTAAGTCCAGGTTTGCTAAGAAATTTGTAGAAATTTCATCATGATTGAATGTTAAATATGATTAAATGCATTTTCTACAGCTATTGAGGTAATACTGTTCTATTTTTTAAAGTGCTATTTAACATACTACTATGGTCTGAGTATTGTGTCTCCCCAAAATTCCTCTGTTGAAACCTAATCACTAATGTGATGGCATTAGGAGGTATTGTCGTTGGGGGGTGATTAGATAATGAGAATGGAGCTCTCATAATTGAGATTAGTGCCCTTATGTTAAAAGACCCCAAAGAGTTGACTTGCTCCTTCCACCATGTCAGGACATAGTCAGAAAATGCCATCTGTGAACCAGAAAGCAGGTCCTCACCAGACACTGAATCTGCTGGCGCCCTGATCTTCGACTTTCCAGCCTCCAGACTATGAGAAATAAATTCCTGTTGTACATAAGCTATCCAGTCTGCGGTATTTTGTTATAGCAGTCTGAACAAAGACACATACCAGTATATTTTCTAGTTTTGAACTATCCTTGAATTCCTCAGATATACATATTCCTAATATTTTGTTCTTTTCATCTCCCACTGGATTTAGTTTGCCAATATGTGACATAATATTTTGGATTCCTTGTTAATATGGAATAGGCTTATAATTTTCTTTCCTTGTGTGGTCCTTAGCTTAATTTAAAGTGGCATAATTCCTCACATTTTCCTATGTCTTGGAGCAAATAGATAAATTATCAATTATAATCAATCTTTATTATTCATAGACTCCATGTTTGTAATTTTGCCTACCAGCTAAAATTGATCCATAACCCCAAAATCAATATTTGTAGCACTTTGATGGTAATCTGTGAACATAAGCAGAGTGGCCAAAAATTTGTCATTCTATGTTCATGTTCCCAGCTAAGGTCAAACAAGGTAACGCTCTGCCTTCTTGTCTCAGATCCCATACTATAAATAAGTATCTTTTTCGTGGTATACTTAGTGCTATGTTTTTTGCATTTTCGTTGGTGATGTCACAGTTTAAAATGGCCCTCAAGTATAATGCTGAAGTGCTGTCTACTGTTCTTAAGCAAGACAACTGGCTGTGATATGCCTAATGGAGGAAATATGCGTGTTAAATTACCTTTACTCAGGCATAACTTTTAGTGCTATTGGACATGAGCTCAATGTTAATGAATCAGCAATATGTATTACAGGGCCTTTAAACAGAAACACACAGAAAATAAAGTTATGCATTGATCAGTTAGTGAAAATGTTGTGGCTAGAGGCTCACAAAAACCTAACTCTATATTTCCCCTAGGAACGATGGTTCAGGATTCACTAATTCAGTATTAGCAGCAACTTTATGGAACAAAACTATTGTGGATAATGAGAATTCACTGTGCCCGTTGTTTAAACAGTTCACAGCAGTCACTTTAGTGCCTTTTGTAGAGACAGAGCAATAGGTACCATTTTTATTTCTTTTATGGTTTTAGTCTATTTAAGTAACCCTACTGGGCCAATTTTAGCGACTCGTGTTTTCCTGGAAAGTGTCCATTTCATCGGGATATTCACATTCACTGGTGTTTCTTTTTATATTTTATTCCTCTGTGTATGATTCATTTTTGTTCCTTATTTTGTTATTTGGGTGTGTCTTTTCCTTGATACTTGTCAACGTCTATCTTTGTATTTTCCTATGAGTATTTTCAAATAATGAGATTTTATTTTGTGATTATCTTTGCTGTTTTTATTTGCTTTCTGTTTTCTTAATATCTTCTCTTATCTTTATTGGCTCCTTTTTCTTTTTTAACTTTAAAGCTTAATCAATTTCAGTTCATTATTTCTTATTTTCTAAAATACTATATTTAAGACTAAATTTTCCCTTGAGTCTTTCTTTGGATGCATCTCATAAGATTTGATATGCATACCATGTTTTTGCTGCTGTTTAGTCCTAAATATTTTGCAGCTTATTTTGTTTCTTGAACCCAAGAGTTATTTGGAAATTTTTTTCCAGGGTACAGATACTTTCTAAAATATTAATTTGTAGCTAATGCAGTAAATTTTACAATTTTACTGTATTGTGGTCAGTGAATGTCACATATATGGAAAGCTATTGACAACTGTGGATATTTCTTATTTATGCTAATACATGGTTAATCATTGTGAATGAATCTGTATGTATTTGAAAAAATATACATTCTCTATTGTGAGGGGCACAAAGTTAAACAGAAATCTATCAGGTCAATCTTGTTGATTATGTGATTGCAATCCTCCTCATTCTTACCTATCATTTGTCTTCCTAACTAGTCAATTTCTAAGGAAAGTGAAATAGAATTTCCTTTTACAATTGTGGATTTGTCAGTTTATCCTTACAGTTCTATAATTTATTTATTGCCATGGATCAATAATTCTCAAAATATATAATTAATCCTTTTATAGTACACAATTCAGAGACTTTCAGGATATTTAAGTAGATATGCAATTCTAATTTCAGAATATTTCTACCTCAAATAAACCCCATTATCCATTAGTAGTCATTATCCTTTCTCTCCCCTCTCTGCGGACCCTGGCAACCAGTGATCCACTTCCTGTCTCTATAAACTTGCTTATTCTGGACATTTCATATAAATGGAGCAATACAATATGTGGATGCTGTCTGGCTTCTTTCACTTTGCATGAGGTTTTCAAAGTCCATCCATGTTGTAGCATGTTTCAGTATTTCATTCTTTTTTTTACATTTTAGGGTAGTGGAATAGTTGAATGGAAAAAGATAAGATTGATTTCTTTTTAACAAGAGTTTTTATTTTATTTTTAATTAAATTTTTAATTGACAAGTAAAAATTGTGTTTATGGTGTACAACATGATGTTTTGATACATGTATACATTGTAGAATGGCCAAATCTCAAGCTATTTAACATATATGCATGACTTCCTATCCTTATTTTTTTATGAGAAAATTTAAAATCTACTGTTTTAGCAATTTTCAAGCATACAATACATTGCTATTAACAGTAATCAAGATGATATATGATAGGTCTCTTGAACTTATTACTCCTGTCTAATTGAAATTTTGTGTCCTTTGACCAACATTTCCCTAATCTCTCTACCCTCAACCTCTGGTAATCACCACTTTACTCTCTGTTTCCATGAGTTTGACTTTTTTAGATTCCACACATAAGTGAGATCATGCAATATTTGTCTTTCAATGACTGGCTTATTTCACTTAACATAATGTCCTCCAGGTTCATCCATATTTTTGCAAATGACAGAATTTTGTTTTTTTAAAGGGTATGTAGTATTCCATTTTATACATATATGCCCCATTTTCTTTATCTATTTGCTCATTTATAGACATAGTTTCCATATCCCAGCTATTGTGAATAATACTGCAATAAACATGAGAGTGCAGATGTCTGACTACTGATTTCATATCCTTTGGATATATACTCAGTAGTAGGATTGCTAGATCTTATGGTAGTTCTATTTTTGATTCCTTGAGGAGCCTCCATACTTTGTTTCATAATAGCTGTACTCATTTACATTCCCACCAGCAATGTAAAAGTGTTCCTTTTTCTCTACATCTTCACTAACACATTATCTTTTGTCTTTCTAATAATAACCATTATAATAGGTATGAGGTGATATCTCATTGTGATTTCTGATTTTAATTTGTATTTCCCTGATGATCAGGGATGTTGAGCATTGTTTATATCCCTATTGGCCTGTTCTTTTTCTTCTTTTGAGAACTTTATTCTTTTGAATTGATGAATAATATCCCATTGTATAGATATACCACATTCATATTAGACATATATATACACAACATATATATACAACATATATATGTTATACAACATATGTACATGACATACAATATATATACAAACATAAAAACACTGTACATATATACCTAAAGTATATGTATATTTGCATTTGTATATACACATATACATACACACACACACAGAAACACATATTTTTACATTGTTTGCTTTAAATACTGATAATTTTTGTCAGTGAGATCTGCTGGACATAACCTTCTTTTATTTCAAAATTACATTCACAAATTCGTGTGATCATAATTAAATGTGATATATGCTAAAATCAAATGGTGCAATCACTTCAATATGTGTCAGATAAAAACTTGGGTAATTCTGGCGCCTGTGCTTATTACTGCTAGTAAATAAAACTGCAGACAAAGTTTCCTACTAATTACATCTCATTGACTATAAAGTCTGATGTGGTTTGGCTCTGTGTCTCTACCCAAATCTCATGTTGAATTGTGATCCCTGGTGTTGAAGGTGGGGCCTGGTGGGAGGTAATTGAATCATAGGGGTGGTTTCTAATGGTTTAGCACTACCCCGGAGTGCTGTCTCATGATAAGAGTTTTCATGAGATCCACTTCCCTTTTTACTCTCTCTCTCCTGCCAGCTATGTGAAGATTGTGCCTGCTTCCCCTTTGCCTTCCACCATGATTGCAAGTTTCCTGAGACCTTCCCAGCAGCAGAAGCCTATACAGCCTGCAGAACTGTGAGCAGATTAAACCTCTTTTCTTAATAAATTACCCAGTCTCAGGTATGTTTCTATAGCAGTGGGAGAACAAACTAATACAGAAAACACAATAAAGAAAGACTACGTATTAAATCATGTGATTATTCAACTATTTTTAATATGGAAAAGCCCAAAACTAAAATTTTTTTTCTAGGTGAAAATTATTTTATTTTTCCTTACGTAATTGGGGTACAGGTGGTATTTGGTTACATGAGTAAGTTCTTTAGTGGTGATTTGTGAGATTTTGGTGCACCCATCACCCTAGCAGTGTACACTGCACCCTATTTGTAGTTTTTTATCCCTTGCCCCCTCCCAACCTTCCCCCCATGTCCCCAAAGTCCATTGTATCATTCTTATGCCTTTACATACTTTTCTATTCCTGAATTACATCACTTAGAATAATAGTCTTCAATCTCATCCAGGTTGCTGCAAATGCTGTAAATTTATTCATTCCTTTTTATGACTGAGCAGTATTCCATCATATATATATATTCATATATATATTCATACATATATTCATACATATATTCATATATATTCATACATATATTCATATATATATTCATATACATTCATACATATATTCATATACATATATTCATATATATTCATACATATATTCACATATATTCATATATTCATATATATTCACATATATTCATATATTCACATATATTCACATATATTCACATATATTCACATATATTCATATATATTCACATATATTCACATATATTCACATATATTCACATATATTCATATATATTCACATATATTCACATATATTCATATATATTCATATATATTCACATATATTCATATATATTCATATATATTCACATATATTCACATATATATTCATATATGAATATATATTCACATATATATTCATATATATTCATGTATGAATACATATTCACATATATATTCATGTATGAATACATATTCACATATATATTCATATATATATTCATATATGAATACATATTCACATATATTCATATGTGAATATATATTCACATATATTCACATATATTCATATATGAATATATATTCACATATATTCATATATGAATATATATTCACATATATTCATATATGAATATATATTCACATATATTCATATATGAATATATATTCACATATATTCATATATGAATATATATTCACATATATATTCACATATATGAATATATATTCACATATACTCATATATTCATATATGAATATATATTCACATATATTCATATATGAATATATATTCACATATATTCATATATATATTCCTATATCTATTCCTATATATATTCCTATATATATATTCTTATATATCTATTCCTATATATATATTCCTATATATATATTCCTATATATATTCCTATATATATTCCTGTATATATTCATATATATATATATATATGCCACAGTTTCTTTTTTTATTAAACTTTAACTTCTGGGATACATGTGCAGAATGTACAAGTTTGTTACACAGGTATACATGTGCCATGGTGGTTTGCTGAACCCATCAACCCGTCATCTACATTAGATATTTCTTCTAATGCTATCCCTCCCCTTGCCCCCAACCCCACAACAGGCTCCAGTGTGTGACGTTCCCCTACCTGTGCCCGTATATTCTCATTGTTAATCTCCCACTTATGAATGAGAACATGCGGTGTTTGGTCTTCTGTGCCTGTGTTAGTTTACTGAGAATGATGGTTTCCAGCTTCATCCATGTCCCTGCAAGGGACATGAGCTCATCCTTTTTTATGGCTGCATAGTATTCCATGGTGTATATGTGCCACATTTTCTTTATCCAGTCTGTCAATGATGGGCATTTGGGTTGGTTCCAAGCCTTTGCTATTGTGAATAGTGCTGCAATAAACATATGCGTGCATGTGTCTTTATAGAAGAATGATTTATAATCCTTTGGGTATATACCCAATAATGGGATTGCTGGGTCAAATGGTATTTCTAGTTCTAGATCCTTGAGGAATTGCCACACTGTCTTCCACAATGGTTGAACTAATTTACACTCCTACCAACAGCGTAAAAGTGTTCCTATTTCTCCACATCTTCTCCAGCATCTGTTGTTTCCTGACTTTTTAATGATGGCCATTCTAACTGGCGTGAGATGGTATCTCATTGTAGTTTTGATTTGCATTTCTCTAATGACCAGTGATGAGCTTTTTTTCATATGTTTGCTGGCTGCATAAATGTTTTCTTTTAAAAAGTGTCTGTTCATATCCTTTGCCCACTTTTTGATGGGGTTGTTTGTTTTTTTTTTTCTTGTAAATTTGTTTAAGTTCATTGTAGATTCTGGATGTTAGCCTTTTGTCAGATGGAGAGATTGCAAAAATTTTCTCCCATTCTGTAAGTTACCTGTTGATGGTGATGATAGTTTCTTTTGCTGTGCAGAAGCTTTTTAGGTTAATTAGATCCCATTTGTCAATCATGGCTTTTATTGCAATTGCTTTTGGTGTTTTAATCATGAAGTCTTTGCTTATGCCTATGTCCTGAATGGTATTGCCTAGGTTTTCTTCTAGGGTTTTTATGGTTTTGGGTCCTACGTTTAAATCTTTAATCCATCTTGAGTTAATTTTTGTATAATGTGTAAGGAAGGGGTCCAGTTTCAGTTTTCTGCATATGGCTAGCTAGTTTTCCCAGTACCATTTATTAAATAGGGAATCCTTTCCCCATTGCTTGAGTTTGTCAGTCTTGTCAAAGATCAGATGGTTGTAGATGTGTGGTGTTATTTCTGAGGCCTCTGTTCTGTTCCATTGGTCTATATATCTGTTTTGATACCAGTACCATGCTGTTTGGGTTACTGTAGCCTTGTAGTATAGTCTGAAGTCAGGTAGCGTGATGCTTCCAGCCTTGTTCTTTTCGCTTAGAATTGTCTTGTCTATATGAGCTCTTTTTTGGTTCTATATGAAATTTAAAGTAGTTTTTTGTAATTCTGTGAAGAAAGTCAGTGGTAACTTGATGAGAATACCATTGAATCTATAAATTATTTTGGGCAGCATGGCCATTTTCATATTGATTCTTCCTATCCATGAGCATGGAATGTTTTTCCATTTGTTTGTATCCTCTCCTATTTCCTTCAGCAGTGGCTTGTAGTTCTCCTTGAAGAGGTCATTCATATATTTTATAAGTCATAGTCCTAGATATTTTATTCTCTTTGTAACAATTGTGAATGGGAGTTTGCTCATGATAGACAAACTCTCTGTTTGTCTATTATTGGTGTATAGGAATGCTTGTGATTTTTGCACACTGATTTTGTGTCCTGAGACTTTGCTGAAGTTGCTTAAGGAGTTTTGGGGCTGATACAATGGGGTTTTCTAAATATACAATCATATCATCTGCAAACAGAGATAATTTGATGTCATCTCTTCCTATTTGAATACCTTTATTTCATTCTCTTGCCTGATTGCCCTGGCCAGAACTTCCAATACTATGTTGAATAGGAGTGGTGAGAGAGGGCATCCTTGTCTTGTGCCAGTTTTCAAAGGGAATGCTTCCAGCTTTTGCCCATTCAGTATGATATTAGCTGTGGGTTTGTCATAAATAGCTCTTATTATTTTGAGATATGTTCCATCAATACCTAGTTTATTGAGTGTTTCTAGCATGAAGGGGTGTTGAATTTTATCAAAGGCCTTTTCTGCATCTATTGAGAAAATCATCTGGTTTTTGTCATTGGTTCTGTTTATGTGATGGATTACGTTTATTGATTTGCATATGTTGAACCAGCCTTGCATCCCTGGGATGAAGCCGAATTGATCGTGGTGGATAAGCTTTTTGATGTGCTGCTGAATTCAGTTTCCCAGTATTTTATTGAGGATTTTCACATTGATGTTCATCAGGAATATTGGCCTGAAATTTTCTTTTTTTGTTGTGTCTCTGCCAGATGTTGGTGTCAGGATGATGCTGGCCTCATAAAATGAGTTAGGGAGGATTCCATCTTTTTCTATTGTTTGGAATAGTTTCAGAATGAATGGTACCAGCTCCTCTTTGTATCTCTGGTAGAATTCAGCTGTGAATCCATCTGGTCCTGGGCTTTTTTTTGGTTGGTAGGCTATTAATTACTGCCTTAATTTCAGAAC
Source organism: Pongo abelii (assembly GCF_028885655.2). Lineage (NCBI taxonomy): Eukaryota > Metazoa > Chordata > Mammalia > Primates > Hominidae > Pongo > Pongo abelii. The sequence goes on along the minus strand of NC_071991.2, from coordinate 84,856,595 downwards.
TTTTTGTTGGTCTATTCAGGAATTCGACTTCTTCCTGGCTTAGTCTTGGGAGGGTGGATGTGTCAAGGAATGTATCCATTTCTTCTAAATTTTCTAGTTTATTTGTGTAGAAGTGTTTATAGTATTCTCAGATGATAGTTTGTATTTCTGTATGCCACAGTTTCTTTATCCATTCATTGACTGATGAGCATTTGGGTTGGTTCCACAATTTTGCAATTGCAAATTGTGCTGCTATAAACATGCATGTGCAAGTATCTTTTTCATATAATGACTTCTTTTCCTCTGGGCAGATGCCTAGTAGTGAGATTGCTATACCAAATGGTAGTTTTACTTTTAGTTTTTTAAGGAATCTCCACACTGTTTTTCATAGTAGATGTACTAGTTTACATTTCCACCAGCAGTGTAGAAATGTTCCCTGACTACCCCATCCACACCAACATCTACTGTGTTTTGATTTTTTGATTATGGCCATTCTTGCAGGAGCAAGATGATATTGCATTGTGGTTTTGATTTGCATTTTCCTGATCATTAGTGATGTTGAGCATTTTTTCATATGTTTGTTGGTCATTTGTGTATCTTCTTTTGAGAATTGTCTATTCATGTCCTTAGCCCATTTTTTGATGGGATTGTTTGTTTTTTACTTGCTGATTTGTCTGAGTTCATTGTAGATTCTGGATATTAGTCCTTTGTCAGATGTATAGATTATAAAGATTTTCCCCAACTCTGTGGGTTTTCTATTTACTCTGCTGACTGTTCCTTTTGCCATGCAAAAGCTCTTTAGTTTAATTAACTCAATTAAATCCCAGCTGTTTATTTTTGTTTTTATTGCATTTGCTTTGGGTTCTTAGTCATATACTCCTTCCCTAAGCCAATGTCTAGAAGGGTTTTTACAATGTTATCTTCTAGAATTTTTATAGTTTCAGGTCTTAGATTTAAGTCCTTAATTCATCTGGAGTTGATTTTTACATAAGGTGAGAGATGCGGATCCAGTTTATTCTCCTACATGTGGCTAGCCAATTATCCCAGCACCATTTGTTGAAAAGGGTGTCCTTTCCCCACTTTATGTTTTTGTTTGTTTTGTTGAAGGTCAGTTGGCTATAAGTATTTAGGTTTATTTCTGGGTTCTCTACTCTGTTCCATTGGTCTATGTGCCTATTTTTATACCAGTACCATGCTGTTTTGGTGACTATCACCTTATAGTATAGTTTGAAATCAGGTAGTGTGATGCCTCCAGATTTGTTCTTTTTGCTTTGTCTTGCTTTGGCTATGCAGGCTCTTTTGTGGTTCCATATACATTTTAGAATTTTTTTTAATTCTGTGAAGAATGATGGTGGCATTTTGATGAGAATAGTGTTGAATTTGTAGATTACATTTGTCAGTGTGGTCATTTTCACAATATTGATTCTACTCATCCATGAACATGGGATGTGTTTCCATTTTTTTGTGTCATCTATGATTTCTTTCAGCAGTGTTTTGTAATTTTCCTTATAGAGGTCTTTCACAAACTTGGCTAGGTATATTCCTGACTATTTTATTTTATTTTTTGGCAGCTATTGTAAAAGGGGTTGGGTTCTTGATTTGATTCTCTGTTTGGTCGTTGTTGGTGTATAGAAGAGCTACTGATTTGTGCACATAAATTTTGTATCCTGAAACTTCTGAAATCTTTTATCAGTTCTAGGAGCTTTCTGGAGAAGTCTTTAGGGTTTTTGAGGTAAACGATCATATCATCAGCAAACAGTGACAGATTGACTTCCTTCTTATCTGACTAGATGTTCTTTATTTCCTTCTCTTGTCTGATTGCTCTGGCTAGGACTTCCAGTTCTAGGTTGAAGAGAAGTGATGACAGTGGGCATCCTTGTCTTGTTCCAGTTCTCAGAGGGAATGCTTTCATCTTTTCCCCATTCAGTATTTTGTTGGCTATGGGTTTGTCACAGATGGCCTTGAAGGTTCTCCAAAAATGAAGAAACTCTGTCCCAAGACTGCAGCATTAGCTCTTACCTAACAGTTTGCAGCCTTCCATTATGCCCTATAGATTTTGGACTTGCCAGTCTCCAAAATTACATGTCAATTCCTTGAAATAAACCTCTAATTACACACACATGTGAGTTATACATATATGAGTATCTCCTACTGATTTTGTTCCTCTGGGAAACCCTGACCAACATACTAACCTACTTCCTGACACAAGTTGCTCTAGCACCAAACTGAACATGAAGCATCTCAAAAGGTCTTGAAATGGTGCTGTTCTCAACCAGAAGATAGGCTTCACTATGAAAATTTCCCTGTCCATCTGGTGATTTTATCCTTACCCCTTTACATAAGGGGTTGCCAAGCCCTACCTGTATGATGCTTTGCCCTTCATTAGGTTCCTCCCACCTCTAAAACCCAGAGGTGGTCACTTCCTCTGAGGCAATTAATAACTTACTTTTTGTTTTATCATAGCTCTATCTATGTTTTACAGTAAAATTTGAAATTCAGTTTCCTATGCTCTGTTTTTATTTATTTATTTATTTATTTATTTATTTGTTTATTTATTTATTTATTTTTGAGACAGTCTCGCTCTGTTGCCCAGGCTGGAGTGTGGTGGCACAATCTCTGCTTACTGCAACCTCCACCTCCCAGGTTCAAGTGGTTCTCTTGCCTCAGCCTCCTGAGTAGCTGGGGATTACAAGGGTCTGCCACCATGCCCAGCTAATTTTTTAAATTTTTGATAGAGACAGGGTTTCACCATGTTGGCCAGGATGGTCTTGAACTCCTGACCTCAAGTGATCCATCTGCTTTGGCCTCCCAAAGTGCTGGGATCACAGGTGTGAGCCACCACACCCAGCCCCTATGCTGTTTTTGATAGTAAAAGGGAATTTTGGAATTTAGAAACCCATTTTCTCTCCCACAAAAGCCTGACCATGTAGTATTTTCTTACTAGAAATTCAGAAATCATAATTTGAGACTAGCAGTGACTTTATTCTTCTAGAAGACATATTTTCTAGTCCTGAAGCGCAGTTCTTCTAGAAGACATATTTTCTAGTCCTGAAGCGCAGAAGCTTATTGATCCAATAGAAGGGAAATCACATGGCATAACAATTTTAAAAGTGAATTAAAAAATCTTGACATTAAAAAATACCAAATTGATTCTGATAGATTGAATTTCCTTATGATCCAGTTGGCCTAACTTCATTCAGTGGCTTATAGTCACCAGTTATGGTAAATTATATTATTTGTTCACCATTCTTTCTTCTCTCTTCAGCCCAGACATATATTTTAGCAGGGACACTTTCCAATGTCACTGGCTTAGTTTGACCAGGTGACTTGCTTTGGTTAATGGAATTTTAAAGAACATAATGTGAACCACATTCAATCAGAGGCTTTAAATGTTCACGTATGGTTTGGTTTGCCCTCTTGCATTCTGTCCCGAAGAGATATTGTTCCAGGGAACCACAGCCTCTTCAATTCAAGTCCCAGAATGAGGAGACATATGAAACAGACCTAAATCCAGTCTGTATCCTGGTGCCAAGTCTAGCCAAATCTAGCCCAGCCAAGTCCAGCTGTGCCATACCCAATTCATGGGCCTGAGAGCAAACAAATAAGTGTTCGTTTGTATAAGTCAACTGAGATTTGGGAGGTGGTTTTTTTTACACAGCATTATTGAAGCAAACAGCTGACTAATACAGCAGTTTTATAGTAAATTAGTCTTGCATGCTCTATATTTTACATGGTTCACAGCAGTTTTAATTCAAATTATATATCTGATTGTGCAGTTCAACCAAGTATCTGTATGAATTAACAACATAAAATAATTTGTAGTATGTAGTTTTTTCAACCACACTTGGATGAATGCAGTGGAAATATATCTGTGTCTTAGTCTATTTCTGCTGTTATAACAAAACACCACAGACTGGGTAATTTATAAACAATAAAAACTTATTTTTTCACAGTTCTGGAGACTGGCAAGTCCAAGATCAAGGTCCTGATTGATTTAGTGTCGGGTGAAGACACTCTCTGCTTCAAGATGGCACCTCTTACTGCATCTTCACATGGTAGAAGAGGCAATTAAGGGGAACAGCACTGTGTCCTCACATGGCAAAAGATAAGGAAGGGTCAGGAAGCTCTCCAAAACTTTTTTTAGCCCTCATGATTTCATCACTTTTTCAAAGGCCTCACCTCTTCACATTATGACCTTGGAGTTTAAGTTTCAGCATTTAAAAGCAATCTGCATCTTTCCATTAGGTCAGAAATATTACAATTGTTTTCCACCAGCAGGCCAGGAAACTAGCAAGGTCTTCATACATGCAAGGCCTTCTACTTCACCCTGGAGTATAGCCATTCTTGACAGGCTTTATGTTGGCCAAAAATAACATACTATCCAGTGGGAAGATAAGTACAACAACTTCCTCATGACCAGCTGTTCACTTATGCAATTGCAGCGCAAGCGCAGCCTCCTATCAATGTGATAAAAGAATAAACTAGGGACAAATTTTGGTATTCACATATTACCACAGATGTCTATCTCCTCTATCTTATGTTGACATCCGTGATGGCCTTTCTGAATAACTCAGGGCATCAGAGGGTTGCTCTCTCCCGCAAGCCAAGATAACGTTGGCAAACACATCTGTATAATGTGTGCACTGGGCACATTTCCTTGTTGAATTATTCAATTAAATCTGATAATGAGAGCACATTGACATAGTTAAACACTCAGGTGAATAAAAGATTCACTTTGAAGTGCAGAAATTTCTGGAGTCATCTGTATGTTAACAAGTGATGATACTCGCTACCACCATCCAGGGAGGGAGAAACTTTAGAAAAGGTAAGCTAGAGTTGAGCATGCTGGAGGCTTTTTCTGGCATGATTTCAAGGAGATGAAAGGTGGAGGCAGTTTCCAGTGTTCATTTGAGCCATCAATCTTTTTAGAATAAATGAATTGAATTTTAAGAGACAGAAAAATAAGACTCAGTTCATAAGTGAATCTTATTCCCCTGAACTCTAATGGGACATAGAAAGATGAACACTAGCATAGATATCAACACATCTGATATCTATCTTCCTTCTGCAAAGCCCTTCAAGCACGAACTTACAAAAACATCAGATTTTCTTATCTCGATTCTCACCCCGTAAAATGGGAGAGTTTGGCTGGTCCCACATAATTACCATGGTACCTATTACAAAGTCCCCATAGAACTTTTTGCAAATAAAAGGGCCCCATCCATAAATGCAAATTTGGGCAGTAGCTGTTATTTAACTATGATGTTTACATTGTGAAACATCTGCCTGTCTTTAAAGCAGGGCACCATCACTAACAGTGGTTTGGGACTTGCAAATGCTAGCTTGTATTTTTATTAGCTTGCCTCATCTCTCCAACTACTCTGTATGCTTCTTACAAATAAAAAACATCAAAAAACATCTCTTAGTTCTTTTTTAACCTTCATTACTTAGCATAATACAGAAAGCACAAAGCTCACCAATAATTATAAAATGAAAGTAGTTAATAGCTGACATTTATTGATCCTCTTCCATGTTCCAGACCCTGCATCAGTCATGTTATATACACTGTCTCTAACTAATACAATTGTACAATAACCCCAAAAGAAAATATTATCCCAATTTAACAGATCAAGAAATGGAGGGTTCTAGCTGATGCTATAAGGCAAGAAAATAAAACCAAAAGGGGTAAAAATTAAAAAGGAAGAGCCAAAATTACCAGTATTTCTAGATATTTGGTTTTATACATTAAAAAATCTAAATAATCTACAGTTACATTATTAGAATTAAAAAGATAGCTGGGCAGGTTTTCAGGATAAAAAAAGGAATATACAAAAATCAGTTTTATTTCTGAATGACAAAATATAAAGAGCAAAAGTTAAATAAAGAGAGAATTTATAATATTTAAAAATATCAAGTACCAAGGAAAAGATCTGCCAAAAGACATGCCAGACTTCTACAAAGATAATTATAAAACTTTATGAGAAAAAGACAAAGACCTCAATAAATAAATTGATATTCTGTGTTTGTGATTAGAAGACCCAATATTATAAAGAAGTACATTCTCTTCACATTGATCTGTAAGTTTAAGGCAATCCTAATCAAAGTCCCAGCAGGATTTTTGTTAGAACTTAAAAATCTCTTTCTAAAATTTAAATGGAATGACAAAGGGCAGAGAAGACCTACACCACCAATCTTGAAGAACAAGCTGGGAGAATTGCTATATTGGATGTCAAGATTCCTATACTGTATTTCCTGACCTATGCAATGACTGCTCAGGTATTTAAAATATACATTAAGATATATGTCTATGTTTCTCCATTTTTTTGGAATAGACAATTTTTGTCATGTTACATTTTCACAATGAAAGGGATATTTGAAAAAGAAAAAAAAAAAAGGAAAGAAAATGAGGGTCAGAGAGGCTATGGCTATGAGACTAAGCCGAGACCATACTGCTGGTTAAATAAGCATGATCATACATTTAATGAATAATATATGTTTTAAATACTTATATGTTCATGATTAACAGTTTAGAAAAGCAAGAACCAAAATAAAGTATCACTAGTAATTGTTAATTGTTGACATATTTTACTGTCCTCATCACTATTTATTCACTGTTCATGGAACACAGAAATCGGTTCAATCACATAAGATGCTTGTCTGCCCTAAATCTTTCTTTCCAAATCCTTATATATCAGACTTATTAAGGGGAAAATTTTTTGTCAAAGTCTTATGCTTACTTGCCATTGAAATAATGTCTACTCAATCATACCTCTATTTTATACACTATTTCCCCTATTCACTCAAGAAAAATGTAAAAACAAAACTAGGGAGAAAATGTGGAGCAAATGAGAAAACATGCCTTTTTGAAACACTAGACCCATCTAAAAGTAGTAAATAAGTGTTTACTTATTCCATTAAGAGGTTAGAAAATGAATCATTTTTTGCTTCAAATTGTGAAACGATGTTACCTCTAAATTTGTATGTTGGGTATTATTTCTCCACTGACCTCCTCATGATTTCAACCTGATAATGTGGATGAGTCATTGAGATGAGTTTCCTCCTCGTATTATCTCATTCCAGATCAGGAAGGACTATTTAGCTAACCACTTTTTTTTTGCCTCAGGAAATTGGAGCCCAGACAGATGAAGTGACCAGATTGCGGTTGGTCAGCTGGCCGGTGTCAGAGCAACAATTAGAGACCAGGCTTTCTCTCCATTATCCCAACTCCAGATTTCCAAATTGTACTTTTAAAAATCCAGTATCTTTTCCTAATGTAATAATTAAGAAATATCACATAAGCATAAGGAATACGTATTTTTCTTTAGTTATTAATTAGCCAGTGACTTGAAGAGCAAGCCTCTAAAAATATGTAGTAAGTCTATTAAAAAAAAACAAAACAAAAAACTAACTACTCTGCTTATTCACAGCACCAGGAGCACCAGGAGCTGGTTTATTTAAAAAAAAAAAAAAAAAAAAGGCTCACGTTTAGTGTTTTATTTAGTTCTCACTGCAATCTTGTCAGCTGTTGTTATGAACTTGACTTTATAGATGAGGAAACTTGATCAAAAAGACTAAATTATCCAGCTGTTAGATGGCAGAGTCAGAACTCAAAAATGGCTTTATAAACTTGACTTTATTGCTTCCCCCATTTCAACACATTTCCTAATTCTTTTCATGACAGAGTTACCCAGCTATCCCCCAATGGGTTCGAGATTCCCATTTCAAGAGTGTAGAGTTCTACCCAGAAGGTGGCTGCGTGGACAGTGACTACATTCTCAGCTCCATGCCTATTTGGGTGAGGCCCTGTGATGAACGGTCATCAGTGGAATATGAGCAGAAGTGTTATGTGTCAGAAGAAGATATGCCTTCTCCATCCTTTCTTTTCCCCTACCCTCTGGTTTGTGTTGGTTTCCAGTGTGTCCTTGGGAGGGGTTTGGGCCATAATTTCAAAAGACACAGTCCTGAATACCGCAACCCCAAATGTTGAAATCTGGAAAGATCAAAACCTCTAAAGGAAGGCACACATTGAAGATGGCAAAGCCACTGTGCCTTTGTCCCTAAATAAGAGTGGGGCAACTGTGCCTTTCACCACTATGCTGTTAACCAGTTATATACACAATGAACTGTTACGTTAGCAAAAACAAATATTTCTTGTAAAGGCCACTGAAATTGTGGAGTTTGTCTGTTACAGTAACTAGCAGTACTCTAACTAAAATGAGTATCTTTCATAATGGAGATGAGAATTCAGATTTCTACTATTCTCTGACAAATCTCCATAACACTTATTTATCAAACCACTGATTTTAATTATGCTAAATGGAAATGATCGTGGAGAGTCACTTTTCCAATGACCTCTCTGTCCCTTGGTTTTCCATTGTTAAGGTGAATGATAATTTCTATCTTTTATTTCTATTTGTGGTATCCAAACAAAATCATCATAAAAACTCCATTATGGCATAGTTAATTGTAAAATAAATATATATGACCAAAAAAATTAAAAAGACTTCTCTCTTTTAAACTTTTCCAAGCAATTCCCATCTTCAAAGGTAATTTTGAGGAACATGTACATCTCTGACTGGGAAGGGGGTGGTGATCTGAATTAATCAGTGAGGATTTATTGAGTTTCCTAAGTGTATGACTTATGCATGGGTTTCCCTGCTCGTTGGCAACCCTCAAAGCCTTAACCCTGAGGATGCTCCCTCAAGAAAACATAACGCCTGTTTTCTGGGCACTGGTTCCAAAACATGGCCTGAAACACTATGCCAAGAGCTCAAATCTCTTGTATTTCCCACCACACAGATGGTCTGAGGCCTTCACTCCTCATACTTCCTGGATGTGGTTGCGCCAGAGGTGAGTAGGAGAAAGAATGCTTTTGAGAAAGGTACCTTGAGAATTTATTTTGACAACTCCTCGTCATCCTAGGCTTTGCACTTTCTCTGTCCCTGAAACTTCAAGGTGTTGTTCCTCTTAATATTTCAAGTCTAAACCCTGAATCCAAGATCTGAAAGGAAAGAAAGTTTTGCCCACAAAGCAGCTCCCACAGCAAATGATGAATGCTCCAAGCGCTTTCTGGGGGGAAAAAAAAACGCTGAAACAGAGTTTAGTCACTAGAGTAAATCCCCATAGAAAAAGAAATAAATCTCTGTGACATCTGCTAATGTCTGCCACTTCCTTAAACACCTCTACCTGTCCAGTTGCCATACCTCTTTTCCCCTTTCCCCAATGCTTCTTTTGTTCTGTTTTTGGCCTTCAGGGGATGATTTAGTGAGCAGATGGTACCAAGAAAACCAAGGGTATTGCATCCAGCTGTGTGTACACAGATTGGTGAATTCAAGCCTCTGATCTAGGATCTGAAATAAAAATCAGAATAAGTGAAAAGATGGTTGCTTTTTTTCATGCCTTATTTATTCATTTGCTCAAGAAGCATTTGCTATTTGCCTATGGTGTTAGTATTGTTTAAGACAATAGAGAAATACAGATAAAAAGACACCACCTCTGTTTTTCAGGTGCAAGTTATGTACTTAAGGACCCCAAAACTATAAAACCAAACCATGAAGAATGAGAGATTTAGCACTAATAAAATGGAAAACATTCACATGTTAGAACACATGATACATTTGAGTCAGGAAAAGTGTGCTCTTGTTTTATTTATTTGCTTATTTGTGGGAGGATTTCCCTGGGATGAATTATGAGAAATATGACATTGGCCTAAAACACCTGGCAAAAGATCCTTGGGCTGCAGGTATTTTGAGTCAGACTCTAAGTATAACCCAGGGTTCAGATTTGTTCCTCTCAGATGAAGAGGTGAATGAGGAATATAGGAGAATGCAGTGGAGATTCACAAAGGTGACAAAGGCCTGGAAAAGAAGGCTCTGACGGAGCCGATGGAAGCAATAAAAGCTCCCGTTATAGCTGAATTTATAATCAGCTCTACCATGGATCAAACCTCAAATAGTCCCAAAGGGACTGTGCAGACTAAACTTCAGCGCAGAACTTCCACTCTTTGGTGGCTATTTTGATGTCAGACTGGGCCTATCCAAAGCTGCCACATGAGTCACCTTGAACTCTGCCTGCTTCGCATTATTGCCTTTGGATTCTCTTCCCTGGAGGTTCTTCAGGCAGCTGGACTGCATTGTGCCATGACATGCTCCTCATTTTCCCCACAAACGTCTCTGATTGAAGGCAGATGACACACGACCTTTAGCTAACCCTTAGGAATCTGTGCTAAGCCCGGTTTAGCATAGCTAGGTTGTAGCATGGATGTTATTCCTAGCTTCCAACCTTATGGGTCATGGGTTATATAGAACTCCATCTGTTGTGCATTGCCAGGAAGACCAGAACCAGACTGAAATGGTGTTTAAGTTAAACATCCAGATAATTAGACCCTGAACCCAACTATTGAGAAAAACCACACCTTTAGAAGTCTTTAAGAACACTACAGATACTCACCTGTCTTAGATGCTCAAATACAATTCCCCATAAAAGAGGATTTCTTGATATTCCCTCCAACACTGTAACTGAATAGCCCAAAAACACAGGTGCTGGCTTTTCTCCTAGTTTTACTTTCTACTTCGCCCATATGTTTAGAGAGTGTAGGAATAGATGGGATGTAATTAATCTGCAAATAAACCATAGCTATCATATAGCTCTTTCATGGGCCTGGAAAATGTCCCAGTAATTTTTAAATCTGGTTATCTCTTGCTCCATTTAAATTCATTTAATCAGCTTGATTCTTGTGGCATCCTCTTCAGTGTCTTCCATCATCTTCATCACCATTCCCATAATCATCACTAAACTATATTGAGTTCTCACTCTATGACAGATTCCATGCCAAAGGCTTTACATATATCATCTCTTATAAACCTCTCAATAACTCTATTAAGTACATACTACTATTGTCTCCATTTCGCATGTGAGGAAATAGACTGGAGGAGGTTATGTGACTTACGCACTGGTAATGATTACATCTATTTTGGGGACTACCCTAAGTCATCCAATAAGTAACTATTCTTTTGACCTGGGGCCTCATATTTATGGAGTGATTTCTGCATTTCTTAAATTAATTTCAAGTGAATGAAATATGCTGAGCTCTTTACTCTCAAAGTCTCTATGCTACTCATTCCTCTCTGCTGTTGGTCTACTAGTTTAAATATTTCAGTATCTTAATATAGATATAATTTATGTTATTGCCACCTACGCTTCTCCTCTCTTGTCCTTGCTCTCATCTCTCAGTCTCACCTTTATTCTCACCACCCTCATGTATGAGACTTCTAGGCACCTCTCCTTCCACCTTTCTGCTCCCTCCTACTTACACAAGGTACAAAGCACATGACAAGGGTGCAGAGGAGCCCTGTCTCATACAGGCCTGTATTACAGGGGCTTTATTTGCAAGAAGTCTCTTTATGACAAAGAGAGAAACTTTCCTGCTCTCAAAAACTACTGGGCAAGTTTCCAAACTCCCAATGAAGTAATTTATTCCACACACACAAAAAAGAAAAGAAACACAACTAACTGTCTCTAGCATTTTATGCACCTGACACCATCACATTAGTGGCATCAGATTACATATTCAGTAAGGACTTCTACCGCATGCTGTTGTAATCAACCACATGGAAATGTGTAGGCCAGGACCCCTCAGTTACACAGTACAACACAGACAGCAGTGAGAAGTAAAAAATGCCCTTGGAACAGAATGTTACATCTCATTAGGAAATGAAATTGTGACTGTCCTGGGAGTGACAGCTCTGGCAGGAAGGAATGGAGGTCTGGATTTCTAGTTATCACCAGTATCACTACTCTTTAATCCTCCAGATCTCTGTCAGGTCTTTGATAAAAAATCTCTAAGAAAACGTTGAGATGGTTTCACTGAGGCATGACCTAGGGCAGTACCTATAGATTTTTAATGCCTGATCAACCATGAGCACCCACTTGGGAGCCCAGTATAGGGAATTCACTAGCTCTTAACCCATACATTGCATTGAGACCAAGGGAGGTCAGTCCAGTGATGCCTGTGGTACTTGACCCAAGGCAGCTAAAATAACACCTAGGAATTCTGCTGAAACTATTCCTCCTGCTTTCAACTTTTCTGAGGACCCTGGCACCCTCAAGCTCTCTGCATGCTGCCAAGGGCTCCCAGCCCTGTCTTCCTTCCCTGCTCAGATTTAGAGATCTGGACCTGCTTCCCTCTCTCTGCCCCTACCACCTCCACCTGTTGAGAGCCTCATTCCTAACAGGTGCTTCTGATTTAGTTTTGGAATTGTTACTATCTGACTAGGAAAGTAGGAGGTTAAGAGGCATTATTTTCTAACATTTTTGCTGTCTTCAAGTTTAATTACAATGGGATATATTAACCAATAACTCTGCTGATTGTTATAATATAAGAAAGTGAAGGGACAAAACAACAATTGAGAAGCCTTATCATGGAATCTTGTGTTCTGACTCCCAGTCAGCTGAAGGCTGCAGAGCCCTCAAAATATGTATAATTTTAGTACTGCAGCAAATACCTGTTCTGTGGGAGCATGTATACAATCAATGCCAATTGTTAAATTGGTCATGAAGGTGGTATAGAGATGAATGGGCCACTGTCTACAAGTAACACACCCAGCAGCAGAACCAACACCACTTGGGAAGATTAGCATGGAACATACTTTTTCCCACTTGTCAGTAAATATTTAAGTATCTGAATATAGATAGAATTTATGTTATTGCCACCTACTATTATATACTGTGGCAGAGACAGTGCTCTGTGCTCATGAATCCTTATTTCTTTTTCTTCTAGGCAAAACTAGACCACATTTTGCAGCTTCCCCTGAAGTTAGTGGAAGCCAAGCCATATCAATGAGTTCTGGCCAACAGAATGTAGGCAGAAGTGATGCTAAGGCACTTCTTGACCTAGTCCCTAAACCAACCTCCTGTGTGGTCCTCCATGAGTTCTCTCTTTCTCCATTTACCAGCCTAATGCAGCAAAGGACAAACACTAAACGATAGCAGAGTCATGCTATAAATGGCACCCGAGGCCCTGAATAACTGTGTAGAGAAGAACACACACAACTGCCATTCCTTCCCCTCCTTACCCTTATTGGACTGTACTGTGAGCAAGAAAGCAACTCTCCTTGTCTCAAACATACCCCAAATATCAGTGGCTTGTTACAACCATTTTCCTGATTAACAATATGGACTTCCCTTGTGTTCAGGAAGATTCACTGGGTACCAGTGGGATAATTAGTGCAGTGAGTGCCAGGACACAAATTAAAAAATAAATTACCATAGCGTATGGCTTCTAAGTAGATGCCAATTATATCTTCCTTCTGAAGTAGGAAAATTTGAGCTTATTGTTGTTGAGAAATATTTATTTTTCTCCCCATCTTCCTGTGTTCCTTCCTGAATAATAACACCGACATTCCTTGCAAGGCAGGGCTCTTTCTACCCACCTTTGTGGCCTGATGAGACCCTGTGGCTGTGTGCAGGGCATTCTACAACCACTCAGTGGTTTTTGGCTGAGTGAATTCAAACAAAAGGAATGTGGTGATGCAGGCAGTAATCTCAGCCCCTTGGGTTCCTTGGCCTTTCACAGAGAGCTTATGTCCACAGCCAAAGCACTTAGGATTCAAAACCCCTATGAGTGTACAGTGTACGGGAGGGAGGAAATGACTTAAAACAGATGAGGGTTTTAAGTTCAGCCTGTGCTCAACAGTTAAATTCAAAGACTTCCCAAAACCTTTCTGAAATTACAAAAGGGCCATGAGAAATCAGTTTCTTTCTTTTGTGGTTGCAGATTTAATTCTGCAGTTCATGAAGTTATGTCAAAGTGCTTGCATAACACTGCAAGCTGTCGCTGATGGAAATTAGGATGATTTCTTCTTTTTGTTAAATAACTAGAGTTATCCCACAAACATTCAGTCCCCACTATTGTGTTAGATGTATGACCATGATTCCTGCCCCCAGAGAATTCTAAACGTGGTGAAACATCCATTGAAAATGCTTTAGAAAGGAAAATGCTAATGGTAGAACTGCTGCCTCAGAGGTTAAACTTGAAAAGCCCATCCCTGGAAGGAAAGGCTTGAAAGTCTGAAGAAAATATTTGGGTAAAGTTACAGAACTGAGAGGGCTGCTGGTGACTGGAGACACCTTCTCTGATCACATTCCCTGCCTCTGCATGGTCAGCACCACAGAAAATCTGCCTGCTCCTAAATTGTTCCTCACAACCCAAATGAAGGTTTAGGATTACAACCTGGGAGACAGCCAGCTCTAGCATCCTGAACCCCTTTATCCCTACTTGGTGTGCTGTACTATTTTTTCTTTAATACCAAAGGGTCTAAGCTTAGATGTGAGAAATATGGTTGCCATCCCATAAGTCATTAGTAATATGACCTTGAGCAAGTCCCTTCTCTAATTCGTATTCTGTGAACTGAAGGGTCTGTTACATGAAGGCACATAATAAATGTGTTAATTTGAAATCCCCTAACTGCTCCATAATTTGTAACATCATTTAAAATGGAAAAGCTCTGTTAGAATACTGCTCCCTAACCTGGGAGTATATGAAAATCGCTGAAAAAGAGATTTTCTTAGTTGTGATAGGGACAGGAGGCAGGGGAATTCTGGGAAGAAGAGGGTGGGTCCCCAGTGAGAGCTCCACTCTCAAGCCTGGAACTGCAGCTCAAAATGAGAACACGCATTCCTGTTTTCCCACTCAAATGTTGCCTTTTCCAAAACCACCCATGGGCCACCTGGCCCCAGATCCTGTGCCCATAAAAATCCCAGGCTCCACCAACAGAGAGCAGAAAAGAGAAGCAGCAGCTGGACGTCTGTGACTACAGTTGGATGTCAGAGAGAGGCAGCTTAATTTCAGAGGGTTGGCTCGATGGTGTTGCTTCAGAGAGGAGTCTGGTGGGAGACAGCCAGACTCTGAGGGAAGATCACTTTCCCACTCCATCCCCTTTCAGCTCCCCTTCCTATTGACAGTCACTTTCGTTGGCAATAAAATCCTCCCTATTCACCACTCTTCAATTCATTTGTGCAAGCTGATTTTTCCTGGATGCCGAATAAGAGCTCAGGTGCCACAGGTGTGGATGCTAAAGGCTGTCACGCAGAACCTTTGCCCATGCTGGTGGAGAGCAACTACCTCACACAAAAAGGCAAAGGGCCCACTAAGCTGTTTAACATTTAAGCCACTTGTGGACAGCAAAATTAAAAGAGCACAGTAACATACACCCTCTGGGGCTTCAGGGTTGCAGGCACCCACTAGATGCTGCCATGG
This sequence comes from Pongo abelii, assembly GCF_028885655.2. Taxonomy (NCBI): domain Eukaryota; kingdom Metazoa; phylum Chordata; class Mammalia; order Primates; family Hominidae; genus Pongo; species Pongo abelii. Next base: position 84,841,360 of record NC_071991.2, on the reverse strand, counting down.
GGCCCCATGTGGAGTTTGCACCAGCCGGCACCCAAAACCCACTCACTGCAGCTCCTGCACCCACTCACCTGGGCACTCCCTCCCACAAGGGGTGAAGCACAATGGGTCCAAGTGAGGGGAGTTTGCCCCTGCCAACGCCAAAGCAGCCAGCTAAATCCAGCACCAGTCCACTCCAGTTCCCATGAAGGGGTCAGGGAAATTTCTTGCTTCAGTTGTCTTTTTGTTTGTTTGTTAAGATATAACTAACACACAATAAAAAGCACAATTCTTTTCTTTTTTTTTTTTTTTTTTTTTTTGCTGGAGTGCAGTGGCATGATCTTGGCTCACTGCAAACTCCGCCTCCCAGGTTCAAGCCATTCTCCTGCCTTAGCCTCCCGAGTAGCTGGGACTACAGGTGCCTGCCACCATGCCCAGCTAATTTTTTGTACTTTTAGTACAGACAGGGTTTCACCGTGTTAGCCAGGATGGTCTCTATCTCCTGACCTCATGATCCACCCATCTCAGCCTCCCAAAGTGCTGGGATTACAGGCGTGAGCCACTACGCCCAGCCTAAAATGCAGCCTAAAATGCACAATTCTTAAGTGGAGTCAATGTGTTTTGACAAATGTATACACCTGTGGAACTATCACCTCACTCCAAATAAAGCATTGCTAAAGAAGTTTCCCTTGTGCACCTTCCTAGTTAATCCCTTCTGACCCACAGTCAAACACCCTTTGACTTCTGTCACTATTTAAGTGGAATTAAAAGTCTGTATTCCTTAGTATCTGGCTTCTTTCACTCATAGTATCTATGAAATTCAGTCATTCATTTCTTTTTATTGCTTAGTAGCATTCCGTTGGATGAATATCTTGCTATAGACAGAATGGTGTTCCCCAAATTTCATATGTTGAAGTCCTATTCCCAATGTGATTGAATTTGGAGATAGGGATTTTAGAAGTTAATTAAGATTTGATGAGGTCACAAAGGTAGGGTCCTAATCCAATATAATTTGTGGCCTTGTAAGAAGAGGAAGAGATTCTCTCTCTCTCCTCTCCCATCATGTATGCACCAAGGAAAGGCCATGTGAGGACGTAACAAGAGAGTGGCCATCTACAAGCCAAGAAGAAAGCCCTCCCCAGGAACTGAATTAACTAACACCTCGATCTTGGACTTCACAGCCTCCAGAATTGTGAGAAATAAATTTTTGTTGTTTAGGCCACTCAGTCTATGGTATTTAATTATGCCCAAGCTGACTAAGACAATACCACGATCTGTTTATCCATTCATTTGTTGATAGACATTTCAATTGTTTCTAGTTTTGCCTATGACTAATACAGCTATTAAGAATATTTGCATATAGGTTATTGTATAATCATGTTTTCATTTCTCTTAGATAAATACCTAAGAGTAGAATTGTTGTGTCATGTAGTAAGTATATATGTAACCTTATTTTAAAAGCTGCTAATTTTTTAAAGTAGCTGTACCATTTTACATTCCAACCAGAAACGTTTGAGAGTCCTAGTTGCTCCACATCCTCATCAACATTTAGCATATTACAATATTTTGTTTCAGCTATTCTTATGGGTGTGAAGCATTATTGCATGATGGTTTTAATTTGCATTTTTCTCTGAGGACCTATTGGTGATGAGCACTTTTTCATATGCATATTGGTCATTTGTATATCATTTCTTGTGAATTGTCTGTTCAAGTCTTTTGCCTATTTCTCTATTGGGTTCATTGTCTTTTTATTGTAGAATGATATGCATTCTGTATATATTCTGAATACCAGTGCTTTTTTAGGTATACGTATTACAAATATTTCCTTCCAGCCAATGGCCTGTATATTCATTCCCTTGACTGTGTCTTCTGATAAGCAGTAATTTTGATGAATTTTGATGAAATTTTGATATAAGTCCAATCTATCAGTGTTTTCATTCATGGTTATTCTTTCAGCATACAGTCTAAGAAATCTTTACCAACTTCATAGTCACTAAGATATTCTCTTTTGTTTTTTTCTAATAACTTCATAGTTTAGCTTCTATTCTTAAGTCTATGATTCATCTCTAATTTTATGATGATGGGATGCAGAAGATCCATTTTTTCCATGTAATTATCAAAAATTACCATGTAAGGGTCTTTTTTTTCATATAATTATCCAGTTGTTCTAGCACCTTTTATTGAAAAGGCTTTGCTTTCCCCCATTAAATTGCCTTACTTTGTTATAAATCTATTAAATGTGTGAGTGTAGGTTGATTATTGTACTCTCTATTCTGCCCATTTATCTATTTGGCTGTCCTTACACCAATAACACACTATCCTAATAATAGTAGCTTTGTATAAATCTTAAAATTTGATTCTGTAAGTCCTCCAACTTTGTTCTTTTATAAAAGTTATTTTGGCTATTGCAAGTCCTTTGAATTATCTCATAAATTTTAAAATTAGCTTGTCAATTTCTACAAAAAAAAGCCCACTGGGATTTCAAAATGACATCCTAATAATGATGCATCTTTCAACTCAATGTATCTTTCTTTTTATTTGGAGAGCCTTGTTAAGTCCTCTCAACACTGTTTATTTTGATTACATATATCTTGTATAATTTTTATTAAATTCAATCCTAAATATTTTCTGCTATGATGTTATTATAATTGGCACAGTTTTTAATTTTATTTTCCAGTTGTTCATTGCCAATTCATAGAAATAAAATTCACTTTTATAGATTGACTGCAATCTTGCTAAATCACATATTAGTTCTAGTAGGTTTTTTTGTTTTTTTTTGTTTTTAATAGACTTTATTTTTAGAGCAGTTTTAGGTTCACAGCAAAACTGATGGAAGATACAGAGATGTACCATATACTGCCTGCCCCAAAACATGCATAGTCTCCCCCATTATCAGCATTTCCCTCCAGAGTGGTACATTTGTTACAATATCAATGAACCTACATTCATACATTATCACTCAGAACCCATAGATTATATTAGGGCTCACTCCTGGTGATGTATCCATTCTTGGTAGGTTTGAAACCAATCTATAATGGCATGTATCTACCATTATAGTATCATACAGAGTAGTTTTATGTCCCTAAGATTCCTCTGTGCACCACATCATCCTTCTCTCCGTATGTCTTACCACCTAGCAATCACTGTTATTTTTACGGTCTCTATATAGTTTTGCCTTTTCCAGAATGTCATATAGTTAGATTCACACAGCATGTAGCCTTTTCAAATTGGCTTTTTTCATTTGGTAATATGCATTTAAGTTTCTTTCACATCTTTTCATGGTTTTATTGCTTATTTCTTTTTAGGACTGAATAATATTTCATTGTCTGTATGTAACACAGAATTTATCCATTCATCTACTTAAGGATTCAACTCAAAATGAATTAAAGACTTAAATCTAGGCCTGAAACCATAAAATTCTTAGGGAAAAAATAGGAAAAAGTCTTCTTAACCTTGGCCTTGGCAATAAATTTTCCTAATACGACATCATAAGCACAGGCATCAAAAGCAAGTTAAACAAGTGGGACTACATCAAGCTAAACAGCTTCTGCACAACAAAGGAAACAATCAACAAATGAAAAGGCAACCTATGGCACACTAGAAAATATTTGTAAACCATATATCTAGTAAAGGTTAATATTCAAAATATATAAGGAATTCACACAACTCAATAGCAAAAATACAAATAACCCAATTTAAAAATGGGCAAAGGACCCGAATAGGCATTTTTCCCAATAAGACATCCAAATGACCAACAGGTATATGAAAAGGTGTTCAATATCACTAATCATCAGAGAAATGCAAATCAAAAGCACAGGAAGCTATCACCTCATGCTTGTTAGAATAGCTATTATAAAAAAGACAGGAGATAACAAGTGTTAGAGATGATGTGACACAAAGGTAATCCTTGTATAATATTGGTTGGAATGTAAATTGGTACAGCTATTATGTAAGACAGTATGGTCGTTCCTCAAAACATCCAAAATAAAACTGCCATATGATATAGCAATCCCACTTTGGGGTATATATCCAAAGGAAATTATGAGAGTATCTAAAAGAGATAACTGCATCCCACATTCATTGCAGCACTGTTCACAATACCCAAGGTATGGAAACAACCTAAGTGTTCATCAATAGATAAATGGACAAAAAAATTATGGCATATGTATATATACATATATACACATAAACATAATGAAATACCGTTCAGCCATAAAAAAAGAAGAAAATCTTGCCATTTGTGACAACATGAATGAACCTGGAGGACATTATGCTAAGTGAAATAAGCCAGACATAGAAAGACAAGTACTGCATGATCTCACTTATATGTGGAATCTAAAAAAGTCAAACTCTGAGAAGCAGAGAGTAGAATGGTGATTACCATGTGCTGGGGTGTGGGGGAAATGTTGGTCAAAGGGTACAAAGTTTCAGTTACTCAAGATGAATATTTTCTGGAGATCAAATGTATAGGATAACGACTATGGTTAAGAATACTGTATTGTACTGGCAAACCGAATCCAGCAGCACATCAAAAAGCTTATCCACCATGATCAAGTGGGCTTCATCCCTGGGATGCAAGGCTGGTTCAATATACGCAAATCAATAAATGTAATCCAGCATATAAACAGAACCAAAGACAAAAACCACGTGATTATCTCAATAGATGCAGAAAAGGCCTTTGACAAAATTCAACAACCCTTCATGCTAAAAACTCTCAATAAATTAGGTATTGATGGGACATATCTCAAAATAATAAGAGCTATCTATAACAAACCCACAGCCAATATCATACTGAATGGGCAAAAACTGGAAGCATTCCCTTTGAAAACTGGCACAAGAAAGGGATGCCCTCTCTCACCACTTCTATTCAACATAGTGTTAGAAGTTCTAGCCAGGGCAATTAGGCAGGAGAAGGAAATAAAGGGTATCCAATTAGGAAAAGAGGAAGTCAAATTGTCCCTGTTTGCAGATGACATGATTGTATATCTAGAAAACCCCATTGTCTCAGCCCAAAATCTCCTTAAGCTGATAAGCAACTTCAGCAAAGTCTCAGGATACAAAATCAATGTACAAAAATCACAAGCATTCTTATACATCAATAACAGACAAACAGAGAGCCAAATCATGAGTGAACTCCCATTCACAATTGCTTCAAAGAGAAGAAAATATCTAGGAATCCAACTTACAAGGGATGTGAAGGACCTCTTCAAGGAGAACTACAAACCACTGCTCAAGGAAATAAAAGAGGATACAAACAAATGGAAGAACATTCCATGCTCATGAGTAGGAAGAATCAATATCGTGAAAATGGCCATCCTTCCCAAGGTAATTTACAGATTCAATGCCATCCCCATCAAACTATCAATGACTTTCTTCACAGAATTGGAAAAAACTACTTTAAAGTTCATATGGAACCAAAAAAGAGCCCGCATCGCCAAGTCAATCCTAAGCCAAAAGAACAAAGCTGGAGGCATCACACTACCTGACTTCAAACTATACTACAAGGCTATAGTAACCAAAACAGCATGGTACTGGTACCAAAACAGAGATATAGATCAATGGAACACAACAGAGCCGTCAGAAATAATGCCACATATCTACAACTATCTGATCTTTGACAAACCTGACAAAAACAAGAAATGGGGAAAGGATTCCCTATTTAATAAATGGTGCTGGGAAAACTGGCTAGCCATATGTAGAAAGCTGAAACTGGATCCCTTCCTTACACCTTATACAAAATCAATTCAAGATGGATTAAAGACTTAAATGTTAGACCTAAAACCATAAAAACCCTAGAAGAAAACCTAGGCATTACCATTCAGGACATAGGCATGGGCAAGGACTTCATGTCTAAAACACCAAAAGCAATGGCAAGAAAAGCCAAAATTGACAAATGGGATCTAATTAAACTAAAGAGCTTTTGCACAGCAAAAGAAACTACCATCAGAGTGAACAGGCAACCTACAAAATGGGAGAAAATTTTCACAACCTACTCATCTGACAAAGGGCTAATATCCAGAATCTACAATGAACTCCAACAAATTTACAAGAAAAAACAAACAACCCCATCAAAAAGTGGGCAAAGGACATGAACAGACACTTCTCAAAAGAAGACATTTATGCAGCCAAAAAACACATGAAAAAATGCTCACCATCACTGGCCATCAGAGAAATGCAAATCAAAACCACAATGAGATACCATCTCACACCAGTTAGAATGGCAATCATTAAAAAGTCAGGAAACAACAGGTGCTGGAGAGGATGTGGAGAAATAGGAACACTTTTACACTGTTGGTGGGACTGTAAACTAGTTCAGCCCTTGTGGAAGTCAGTGTGGCGATTCCTCAGGGATCTAGAACTAGAAATTCCATTCGACCCAGCCATCCCATTACTGGGTATATACCCAAAGGACTATAAATCATGCTGCTATAAAGACACATGCACACGTATGTTTATTGCGGCATTATTCACAATAGCAAAGACTTGGAACCAATCCAAATGTCCAACAATGATAGACTGGATTAAGAAAATGTGGCACATATACGCCATGGAATACTATGCAGCCATAAAAAATGATGAGTTCATGTCCTTTGTAGGGACATGGATGAAATTGGAAATCATCATTCTCAGTAAACTATCACAAGAACAAAAAAACAAACACCGTATATTCTCATTCATAGGTGGGAATTGAACAGTGAGAACACATGGACACAGGAAGGGGAACATCACACTTTGGGGACTGTTGTGGGGTGGGGGGAGGGGGGAGGGATAGCACTGGGAGATATACCTAATGCTAGATGACGAGTTAGTGGGTGCAGCGCACCAGCATGGCACATGTATACATATGTAACTTACCTGCACATTGTGCACATGTACCATAAAACCTAAAGTATAATAATAATAAAAAAAAGAATACTGTATTGTATACTAGACATTTTCTGGAAGAACAGATCTTGATTGTTCTTACAAAAAAAAAAAAAGGTAACTTTGTAAGGTGATTGATATGTTAATTAGTTTGGTTGTGGTCATCATTTCACAATATATATGTATAACAAAACACCACATTGTATACCTTAAATATACACAATTTTTATCTGTCAATTATACCTCAATGAAGCAATGGTAGGGGAAAGAATTTACACTTGGTTCTTTTGTAGCAGTTTTCATTTCTTTCCTAAAATACCCCACCTATCAACTTTGATATCTATACTCTATAAATTCTTTTATACATTTATAATATTTGTTTAAAGTCCTTGTTGATTAATTCTTAAAAACAAGTCATCTGTCTGCTTTCATTTATTATGTTCTCTCTTGATTATAGGCCACACTTTCCTGCTTCTTCACGTCTTATAATTACTATTATATTCCGAACATTGTGTAAAATAAAACTTTGGAGACCAAGTATATTGTTTTATTTTGTTTATTTTCCTTTCTTCTGTATGGTGGTCATAGTAAGATACTGATAATTCAAATATCTTCTAGAGTTACCTTTAGATGGGATTGGGTCATAGCTTTAATCAGATTGATTTCATCTTTGATTAGCATAACCCCTCAAATTGATTTAACACTATAATTTCCATATGGCTATTTGTGTATTACAATTTCATTGAGAGACACATGATAACTTGCTCTACAGTCTTGAAAAGCAAATAGTTCCAAGAATTCTTCTGATCACAGCTTTTGGTCAGAACAAGAGCATCAACCACAATGTGAATATGTTGAACATCTACTATGTTATGGCATGAAATTATGTGGTGGGGATATGGACATTCCCTGCCTTCAAGGGCCATTAAAATCTAGCTGGGGAGACAGGGAAGATACCTAAAAATGTAAATAATGTGGTAAAGAAGAATTTTAAAAATATGCCAAATAGGTGGGACCAGCAATAAATGTAGCTCTCTAAAAAAGCAGTCACAGAAGGCTCTGGTGAGTAGAAAAGATTTCATGTGGGAGATGAGACTTAAGAAAATGTAAGACAAATTAGACAGGTTCAGGGAGGCCTTTTTGAAACAGGGAATGTCATGAACATAACATGGTGCATATTTGAGAGGAGAAGGCTAGAATATTACAAAGATTAGGAGATGTTATATTTTGGAGGGCCTAGGAATTTGGCTTTGCATGGGCATTAATGCAAATCCAAAGTCCTAGTATCACTGTAGTAGCCATGGAATCAGAGACAGACTATGAAAACATTGATTTTACAGTAATCTGTGAATAGTGACCATGCTTATTTGCCCTCAGACCCATTTTTTTTTTTTTGCCCTCCCCCGTTCTGTATCATAGTGGGGCTAACCACACTGGATCTACCTTTTTGCCCTCCTCCTGTTCTGTATGATGGTGGGGCTAACCCCACTGGATCTACATAGCTACTGGATCTATTTGACCTGTAGAATTGAGGAGTGGGAATGAGGATTAAGATGGCAGACAGCAGGCAGGACTAGCTTGCAGCTCCCACTTGGATGGACAAAGCAGTGTGTGGAGACTCGCATCGTGAATTTTTGCTCCAAGAACTACCATAGGAACATATCAGGAAACCCGAGAGAACCCAGAGACCCTTTGAAGGAACTGTGATAACCACTGCAGGCTCCCTGAGATGCCGAAAAACTGTGAATCTGCTTGCTTTCTCAATGAAGAGGCTTGTGGTTTGGGGCAAGTTTTCAGCCCTGGTCACCAGCTGCCTGGAAATAGACTTGGTGTTATTGGGGGGGACAGCGGGAGTGAGGCCGAACTTTAGGACTGTGGGCTACATGGGAGTGGGGTGAGCCTGTGACTGACAGCTTTCCCTCACTTCTTTGGTGACCTGTGTGACTCAGCAGAGACAGCTATAATCTCCCTGGGACTATCATTCCATTGGACTGGGAACCACACCACCATCCCCCACAGCAGCTGCAGCAAGCCCTGCCCAAGAAGAGGCTGAGCTCAGACATGCCTATCCCTGCCCCAACCTGGTGGTCTTTCTCTACCCACCCTGGTAGCCAAAGGAAAAGGTCATAATCTCTTCAGAGCTCTGTGGCCCTACCCACTGCCTGCAAAACCTGAATACTTAACCAAGTGTCCCTAGGGCAAGTTTGAATCCTCCCTATAGGACTGGAGCTGATGCACTCTTGAAAATGCCACCCCCTGGCTGGAGGGCAATCAACCTTAAAACCAGTGCACTAAACAAAAACACAACCAAGGACCCTCACCAGAGTCCACTTCACTCCCCTGTTATCTCCACTGGAGCAGGTGCTGGTATCCACAGTTGCAAGACCTGAAGACAGATTACATCACAGGACCCTTTGCAGACACTCCCCAGTACCAGCTCGGAGCCCAGTAGCTCCTCTGGGTGGCTAAACCCAGAAGAGAAAAAACAATCACGACAATATGGCTCACAGGAAGCCCCATTTGTAAGTGAAAAGGGAGAACACCACATCAAGGGAGCACCCTGTGTGACAAAAGAATCTGATCAGCAGCCCTTGAATCCCAGATTGCCCCTCTGACAGAGTCTACCCAAATGAGAAGGAACCAGGAAAACAATTCTGGTAATATGATAAAACAAGGTTCTTTAACACCCCCAAAAGATCATACCAGCCAACCAGCAATGGATCCAAACCTAGAAGAAATCTCTGAATTGCCAGAAAAAGAATTCAGAAGGGTGATTGTTAAGCTAATCAAGGAGGCACCAGAGAAATATGAAGTCCAACTTAAAGAAATCAAAAACATGCTACAGGATATGAAAGGAAAATTCTTCAGTGAAATAGATAGCATAAATAAAAAACAATCACAACTTCTGGAAATCAAGGACACACTTAGAGAAATGCAAAATGCACTGGAAACCCTCAGCAACAGAATTGGGCAAGCAGAAGAAATAACTTCAGAGCTCAAATGCAAGGCTTTTGAATTAACCCAATCTGCCCAAGACAAAGAAAAAAGAATTTTAAAAAATGAACATTGGGAGGCTGAGGCAGGTGGATCACGAGGTCAGGAGATCTAGACCATCCTGGCTAACATGGTGAAACCCCATCTCTACTAAAAATACAAAAAAATTAGCTGGGCATGGTGGCGGGCGCCTGTAGTCCCAGCTACTTGGGAGGCTGAGGCAGGAGAATGGCATGAACCCAGGAGGCAGAGCTTGCAGTGAGCCAAGATCTCGCCACTGTACTCCAGCCTGGGCAAAAAAAAAAAAAGAAAAAAAAAGAAAAAAGCCTCCCAGAAGTTTGAGACTATGTTATACGTGCAAACCCGAAGAAGAGAAATCTAAAAGTTTGGAAAATATATTTGAGGGAATGGTCTAGGAAAACTTCCCAGCCATGCTAGATATCTGGACATCCAAATACAAGAACCTGAAAGAACACCTGGGAAATTCATCACAAAAGGATCATCACCTAGGCAAATAGTAATCAGGTTATCTAAAGCCAAGACAAATGGAAGAATCTTAAGAGCTGTGAGGCAAAAGCATCAGGTAACCTATAAAGGAAAACCTATCAGATTAACAGCAGATTTCTAAGCAGAAACCCTACAAGCTAGAAGGGACTGGGGTCCTATTTTTAGCCTCCTTAACCAAAACACTTATCAGCTGAGAATTTTGTAGCCAGTGAAACTAAGTCTCATAAATGAGGAAAGATACAGTCTTTTCCAGACAAACAAATGCTGAGAGAATTCACCATTACCAAACTAGGAATACAAGAACTGCTAAAAGGAGCTCTAAATCTTGAAACAAATCCTGAAAATACAACAAAATAGAACCTCCTTAAAACATAAATCTTACAGGACCTATATAACAATAACACAATGAAAACAACACACAAGATATTCAGGCAACAAATAGCATGATGCATAGAATAATACCTCGCATCTCAATACTAATATTGAATGTAAATGGCCTAAATGCTCCACCCAAAAGATTCAAAATGGCAGAATGGATAAGAGTTTACCTACCAGGTTTCTGCTATCTTCAGGAGACTTACCTAACAAATAAGGACTCATATAAATTTAAGGTAAAGTGGTGGAAAAAGATATTCCATGGAAATGGACACCAAAAGTGAGCAGCAGTAGCTATGTTTATATCAGACAAAACAAACTTTAAAGCAACAGCAGTTAAAAAAGACAGAGGGAGACATTATGTAACGATAAAAGGACTAGTCCAACAGGAAAACACTACAATTCTAAATATATATGCACCTAACACTGGAGCTTCCAAATTTATAAAACAATTACTACTAGACCTAAGAAATGACATAGACAGCAACACAATAATAGTGGGGGACTTCAATACTCCACTGACAGCACTAGATGGGTCATCAAGACAGAAAGTCAACAAAGAAACAATGGATTTAAACTATACCCTACAACAAATGGGCTTAACAGATATTTACAGAACATTCTACCCATCATCTGCAGAATAGACATTCTATTCATCAGCACATGGAATGTTCTCCAAGAGAGACCATATGATAGGCCACAAAATAAGTCTCAGTAATTTTAAGAAAATCAAAATTATATCAAGTCCTCTCTCAGACCACAGTGGAATAAAATTGGAAATCAACTCCAAAAGGAACCCTCAAAACCATGCAAATACATGGAAATTAAATAACCTGCTCCCAAATGATCACTGGGTCAACAATGAAATCAAGATGGAAATTTAAAAATTCTTTGAACTGAACAATAATAGTGACACAACCTATCAAGACCTCTGGGATACAGCAAAAGTGGTGCTAAGAGGAAAGTTAAATATGATTAAACACCTACATCAAAAAGTTTGAAAGAGAACAAACAGACAGTCTAAGGTTACACCTCATGGAACTGGTGAAACAAGAACAATCCAAACCCAAACCCAGCAGAAAAAAAGAAACAATGAAGATCAAAGCAGAACAAAATGAAATGAAATTTAAACAAAAAAATACAAAAGACAAATGACACAAAAAGTTGGTTCTTTGAAAAGATAAATAAAATTGATAGACCATTAACAAGATTAATCAAGCAAAGAGAGAAGATCTAATAAACTCAATTACAAATGACACAGGAGATACTACAACGAATACCACAGAAATACAAAAGATCACTCAAAGCTACTATGAACACCTTCATGTGCATAAACTAGGAAAACCTAGAGGAGATGGATAAATTCCTGGAAATATACTACTCTCCTAGATTAAACCAAGAAGATTAGAATCTCCGAACAGACCAATAACAAGCAGCAATATTGAAATGGTAATTTAAAAATTGCCAAGAAAAAAGTCTAGAACCAGACAGATTCAGAGCTGAATGCTTTCAGACATTCAAAGAATTTGTATCAATCTTATTGACACTATTCCAAAAGATAGAGAAAGAGGGAATCCTCCCTAAATCATTCTATGAAGCCAGCATCACCCTAATACCAAAACCAGGGAAGGACATAACAAGAACAACAATAAAACTACATACCAATATCCCTAATGAACATAGATGCAAAAATCTTCAAAAAAATACTAGCAAATAGTGTATCAAAAAGATAATCCACCATGATCAAGTGGGTTTCATACCAGGGATGCAGGGAGGGTTTAGCATCTGCAAATCAATAAATGTGATACACCACATAAACAGAATTAAAAACAAAAATCACACAATCATCTCAATAGATGCAGAAAAGACATTTGACAAAATCCAGCATTCCTTTTTTGTTAAAATCCTCAGCTAAATTGGCATAGAAGGGACATATCTTAAGGTAATAAAAGCCATCTATGACAAACACAGAGCCAACATTATACTGAATGGGAAAAAGTTGAAAGCGTTCCCCCTGAGAACTGGAACAAAACAAGGATGTCCACTTTGACCACTTCTATTTAACATAGTACCAGAAGTCCTAGCCAGAGCAATCAAGCAAGAGAAAGAAATAAAGGGCATCCAGATCGGTAAAGAGGAAGTCAAACTGTCGCTGTTTGCTGAGGGTTTGATCATATACCTAGAAAACCCTAAAGACTCATCCAAAAAGCTCCTAGAACTGGTAAATGAATTCAGCAAAGTTTCAAGATACAAAATTGATGTATACCAAACAGTAGCACTGCTATACACCAACAGTGACCAAGCTGAGAATCAAATCCAGAACTCAACCCATTTCACAATAGCTCCAAGAAAATAAAATACTTAGAAATATACCTAACCAAGGATGTGAAAGACCTCTCTAAGGAAAACTATAAAACTCTGCTAAAAGAAATCATAGACAACACAAACAAATGGAAACATATCTCATGCCTATGGATGGGTAGAATCAATATTGTGAAAATGACCATAACTTCAAAAGCAACCTTGCAATTTTCATCAAAGTAGCACCATCATTCTTCACAGAACTAGAAAGAACAATCCCAAAATTCATATGGAACCAAAAAAGAGCCCATGTAGCCAAAGCAAGACTAAGTAAAAAGAACAAATCTGGAGGCATCACATTATCCAACTTCAAGCTATATTCTAAGGCCCTAGTCACCCAAACAGCATGGCACTGGCATAAAAACAGGCACACAGACCAGTGGAACAAAATAGAGGACCCAGAAATAAAGCCAAATACTTACAGCCAACTGATCTTTGACAAAGCCAACAAAAACATAAAGTGGGGAAAGGACACCCTACTTAACAAATGATGCTGGGGTAATTGACAAACCATATGTAGAAGGATGAAACTGGATCCTCATCTCTTGCCTTATATAAAAATCAACTCAAGATGGATCAAAGACTTAAATCTAAGAACTGAAGCCATAAAGATTCTAGAAGATAACAATGGAGAAACCCTTCTAGACATTGGCTTAGACAAAGACTTCATGACCAAGAACTCGAAAGCAAATGCAACAAAAACAAAGATAAATAAATGGGACTTAATTAAACTAAAATGCTTCTGTACAGCAAAAAAAATAATCAGCAAACAGACAATTCGAAGAGTTGGAGAAAATCTTTATCATCTATACATCTGACAAAAGATTAATATCCAGAATCTACAAAGAACTCAAACAAATCAGAATGAAAAAAACAATCCTAATCAAAAAGTGGGCAGAGGTGAGGAGCCAAGATGGCCAAATAGGAACAGCTCTGGTCTATAACTCCCAGTGTGAGCGACGCAGAAGACTGGTGATTTCTGCATTTCCATCTGAGGTACCAGGTTCATCTCACTAGGGAGTGCCAGAGAGTGGGCGCAGGTCAGTGGGTGTGTGCACCGTGCGTGAGCCAAAGAAGGGTGAGGCATTGCCTCACTCGGGAAGCGCAAGGGGTCAGGGAGTTCCCTTTCCTAGTCAAAGAAAGGGGTGACAGACGGCACCTGGAAAATCAGGTCACTCCCACCTGGATACCGCGCTTTTCCGACGGGCTTAAAAAACGGCGCACCAGGAGATTATCTCCCGCACCTGGCTCAGAGGGCCATAGGCCCACAGAGTCTCACTGATTGCTAGCACAGCAGTCTGAGATCAAACTGCAAGGCGGCAGCAAGGCTGGGGGAGGGGCGCCCGCCATTGCCCAGGCTTGCTTAGGCAAACAAAGCAGCTGGGAAGCTCAAACTGGGTGGAGCCCACTACAGCTCAAGGAGGCCTGCCTGCCTCTGTAGGCTCCACTCTGGGGGCAGGGCACAGACAAACAAAAAGACAGCAGTAACCTCTGCAGACTTAAATGTCCCTGTCTGACAGCTTTGAAGAGAGCAGTGGTTCTCCCAGCACACAGCTGGAGATCTGAGAACGGGCAGACTGCCTCCTCAAGTGGGTCCCTGACCCCTGACCCCTGACCCCTGAGCAGCCTAACTGGGAGGCACCCCCCAGCAGGGGCAGACTGACACCTCACATGGCTGGCCGGGTACTCCAACAGACCTGCAGCTGAGGGTCCTGTCTGTTAGAAGGAAAACTAACAAACAGAAAGGACATCCACACCAAAAACCCATCTGTACATCACCATCATCAAAGACCAAAAGTAGATAAAACCACAAAGATGGGGAAAAAACAGAGCAGAAAAACTGGAAACTCTAAAAAGCAAAGCGCCTCTCCTCTTCCAAAAGAACGCAGTTCCTCACCAGCAACGGAACAAAGCTGGATGGAGAATGACTTTGACGAGCTGAGAGAAGAAGGCTTCAGACGATCAAATTACTCCGAGCTACAGGAGGATATTCAAACCAAAGGCAAAGAAGTTGAAAACTTTGAAAAAAATTTAGAAGAATGTATAACTAGAATAACCAATACAGAGAAGTGCTTAAAGGAGCTGATGGAGCTGAAAACCAAGGCTCGAGAACTACGTGAAGAATGCAGAAGCCTCAGGAGCTGATGCGATCAACTGGAAGAAAGGGTATCAGCGATGGAAGATGAAATGAATGAAATGAAGCGAGAAGGGAAGTTTAGAGAAAAAAGAATAAAAAGAAACGAGCAAAGCCTCCAAGAAATATGGGACTATGTGAAAAGACCAAATCTACGTCTCATTGGTGTACCTGAAAGTGACGGGGAGAATGGAACCAAGTTGGAAAACACTCTGCAGGATATTATCCAGGAAAACTTCCCCAATCTAGCAAGGCAGGCCAACATTCAGATTCAGGAAATACAGAGAATGCCACAAAGATACTCCTCGAGAAGAGCAACTCCAAGACACATAATTGTCAGATTCACCAAAGTTGAAATGAAGGAAAAAATATTAAGGGCAGCCAGACAGAAAGGTCAGGTTACCCTCAAAGGGAAGCCCATCAGACTAACAGCGGATCTCTCGGCAGAAACTCTACAAGCCAGAAGAGAGTGGGGGCCAATATTCAACATTCTTAAAGAAAAGAATTTTCAACCCAGAATTTCGTATCCAGCCAAACTAAGCTTCATAAGTGAAGGAGAAATAAAATACTTCACAGACAAGCAAATGCTGAGAGATTTTGTCACCACCAGGCCTGCCCTAAAAGAGCTCCTGAAGGAAGCACTAAACATGGAAAGGAACGACCGCTACCAGCCACTGCAAAATCATGCCAAAATGTAAAGACCATCGAGACTAGGAAGAGACTGCATCAACTAATGAGCAAAATAACCAGCTAACATCATAATGACAGGATCAAATTCACACATAACAATATTAACTTTAAATGTAAATGGACTAAATGCTCCAATTAAAAGACATAGACTGTCAAATTGGATAAAGAGTCAAGACCCATCAATGTGCTGTATTCAGGAAACCCATCTCACGTGCAGAGACACACATAGGCTCAAAATAAAAGGATGGAGGAAGATCTACCAAGCAAATGGAAAGCAAAAAAAGGCAAGGTTGCAATCCTAGTCTCTGATAAAACAGACTTTAAACCAACAAAGATCAAAAGAGACAAAGAAGGCCATTACATAATGGTAAAGGCATCAATTCAACAAGAAGAGCTAACTATCCTAAACATATATGCACCCAATACAGGAGCACCCAGATTCATAAAGCAAGTCCTGCATAACCTACAAAGAGACTTAGACTCCCACACAATAATAATGGGGAGACTTTAACACCCCACTGTCAACATTAGACAGATCAACGAGACAGAAAGTCAACGAGGATACCCAGGAATTGAACTCAGCTCTGCACCAAGCGGACCTAATAGACATCTATAGAACTCTCCATCCCGAATCAACAGAATATACATTTTTTCCAGCACCACACCATACCTATTCCAAAATTGACCACATACTTGGAAGTAAAGCTCTCCTCAGCAAATGTAAAAGAACAGAAATTATAACAAACTATCTCTCAGATCACAGTGCAATCAAGCTAGAACTCAGGATTAAGAATCTCACTCAAAACCGCTCAACTACATGGAAACTGAACAACCTGCTCCTGAATGACTACTGGGTACATCACGAAATGAAGGCACAAATAAAGATGTTCTTTGAAACCAACGAGAACCAAGACACAACATACCAGAATCTCTGGGATGCATTCAAAGCAGTATGTAGAGGGAAATTTATAGCACTAAATGCCCACAAGGGAAAGCAGGAAAGATCCAAAATTGACACTCTAACATCACAATTAAAAGAACTAGAAAAGCAAGAGCAAACACATTCAAAAGCTAGCAGAAGGCAAGAAATAACTAAATCAGAGCAGAACTGAAGGAAATAGAGACACAAAAAACCCTTCAAAAAATTAATGAATCCAGGGGCTGGTTTTTTGAAAGGATCAACAAAATTGATAGACTGCCAGCAAGACTAATAAAGAAAAAAAGAGAGACGAATCAAATAGATGCAATAAAAAACGATAAAGGGGATACCACCACCGATCCCACAGAAATACAAACTACCATCAGAGAATACTACAAACACCTCTACGCAAATAAACTAGAAAATCTAGAAGAAATGGATAAATTCCTCGACACATACACCCTCCCAAGACTGAACCAGGAAGAAGTTGAATCTCTGAATAGACCAAGAACAGGAGCTGAAATTGTGGCAATAATCAATAGCTTACCAACCAAAAAGAGTCCAGGACCAGATGGATTCACAGCCGAATTCTACCAGAGGTACAAGGAGGAACTGGTACCATTCCTTCTGAAACTATTCCAATCAATAGAAAAAGAGGGAATCCTCCCTAACTCATTTTATGAGGCCAGCATCATCCTGATACCAAAGCCGGGCAGAGACACAACCAAAAAAGAGAATTTTAGACCAATATCCTTGATGAACATTGATGCAAAAATCCTCAATAAAATACTGGCAAACCAAATCCAGCAGCACATCAAAAAGCTTATCCACCATGATCAAGTGGGCTTCATCCCTGGGATGCAAGGCTGGTTCAATATATGCAAATCAATAAATGTAATCCAGCATATAAACAGAACCAAAGACAAAAACCACATGATTATCTCAATAGATGCAGAAAAGGCCTTTGACAAAATTCAACAACCCTTCATGCTAAAAACTCTCAATAAATTAGGTATTGATGGGATGTATCTCAAAATAATAAGAGCTATCTATAACAAACCCACAGCCAATATCATACTGAATGGACAAAAACTGGAAGCATTCCCTTTGAAAACTGGCACAAGACAGGGATGCCCTCTCTCACCACTCCTATTCAACATAGTGTTGGAAGTTCTGGCCAGGGCAATTAGGCAGGGGAAGGAAATAATGCATATTCAATTAGGAAAAGAGGAAGTCAAATTGTCCCTGTTTGCAGATGACACGATTGTATATCTAGAAAACCCCATTGTCTCAGCCCAAAATCTCCTTAAGCTGATAAGCAACTTCAGCAAAGTCTCAGGATACAAAATCAATGTACAAAAATCACAAGCATTCTTATACACCAACAACAGACAAACAGAGAGCCAAATCATGAGTGAACTCCCATTCACAATTGCTTCAAAGAGAATAAAATACCTAGGAATCCAACTTACAAGGGATGTGAAGGACCTCTTCAAGGAGAACTACAAACCACTGCTCAAGGAAATAAAAGAGGATACAAACAAATGGAAGAACATTCCATGCTCATGAGTAGGAAGAATCAATATCGTGAAAATGGCCATACTGCCCAAGGTAATTTACAGATTCAATGCCATCCCCATCAAGCTACCAATGACTTTCTTCACAGAACTGGAAAAAACTACTTTAAAGTTCATATGGAACCAAAAAAGAGCCTGCATCACCAAGTCAATACTAAGCCAAAAGAACAAAGCTGGAGGCATCACACTACCTGACTTCAAACTACACTACAAGGCTACAGTAACCAAAACAGCATGGTACTGGTACCAAAACAGAGATATAGATCAATGGAACAGAACAGAGCCCTCAGACATAACGCCGCATATCTACAACTATCTGATCTTTGACAAACCTGAGAAAAACAAGAAATGGGGAAAGGATTCCCTATTTAATAAATGGTGCTGGGAAAACTGGCTAGCCATATGGAGAAAGCCGAAACTGGATCCCTTCCTTACACCTTATACAAAAATTAATTCAAGATGGATTAAAGACTTAAACGTTAGACCTAAAACCATAAAAACCCTAGAAGAAAACCTAGGCATTACCATTCAGGACATAGGCATGGGCAAGGACTTCATGTCTAAAACACCAAAAGCAATGGCAACAAAAGCCAAAATTGACAAATGGGATCTAATTTAACTGAAGAGCTTCTGCACAGCAAAAGAAACTACCATCAGAGTGAACAGGCAACCTACAAAATGGGAGAAAATTTTCACAACCTACTCATCTGACAAAGGGCTAATATCCAGAATCTACAATGAACTCCAACAAATTTACAAGAAAAAAACAACCCCATCAAAAAGTGGGCAAAGGACATGAACAGACACTTCTCAAAAGAAGACATTTATGCAGCCAAAAAACACATGAAAAAATGCTCACCATCACTGGCCATCAGAGAAATGCAAATCAAAACCACAATGAGATACCATCTCACACCAGTTAGAATGGCAATCATTAAAAAGTCAGGAAACAACAGGTGCTGGAGAGCATGTGGAGAAATAGGAACACTTTTACACTGTTGGTGGGACTGTAAACTAGTTCAACCCTTGTGGAAGTCAGTGTGGCGATTCCTCAGGGATCTAGAACTAGAAATACCATTTGACCCAGCCATCCCATTACTGGGTATATACCCAAAGGACTGTAAATCATGCTGCTATAAAGACACATGCACACGTATGTTTATTGTGGCATTATTCACAATAGCAAAGACTTGGAACCAACCCAAATGTCCAACAATGATAGACTGGATTAAGAAAATGTGGCACATATACACCATGGAATACTATGCAGCCATAAAAAATGATGAGTTCATGTCCTTTGTAGGGACATGGATAAAATTGGAAATCATCATTCTCAGTAAACTATCACAAGAACAAAAAGCCAAACACCGCATATTCTCACTCATAGGTGGGAATTGAACAATGAGAGCACATGGACACAGGAAGGGGAACATCACACTCTGGGGACTGTTGTGGGGTGGGGGGAGGGGGGAGGGATAGCATTGGGAGATATACCTAATGCTAGATGACGAGTTAGTGGGTGCAGCGCACCAGCATGGCACATGTATACATATGTAACTAACCTGCACATTGCACACATGTACCCTAAAACCTAAAGTATAATAAGAATAATAAATAAATAAATAAATAAATAAAAGTGGGCTAAGGACATGAATAGACAATTCTCAAAAGTAGATATACAAATGGCCAACAAACATATCTAAAAATGTTCAACATCACTATGATCAGGGAAATGCAAATCAAAACCACAATGCGAAACCACCTTGCTTCTGCAAGAATGGCCATAATTAAAACATCAAAAAATAATAGATGTTAGTGGGGAACACTTTTACACTGTTGGTGGGAATGTAAACTAGTACAACACTATGGAAAACAGTGTGGAGATTCCTTAAAGAACTAAAAGTAGATCTACCATTTGATCCAGCAATCTCCCTACCCAGAGGAAAAGAAGTTATTATATGAAAAAGATACTTGCACACACGTTTATAGCAGAACAATTCACAATTGCAAAAATACGGAACCAGCCCAAATGCCCATCAATCAGAGTGGAGAAAGAAAGAAGAAAGAAAAGAAAAGAGAAAAAAAAGAAAGGAAAGGAAAAGATAGGGGGAGAGAGGAAGGAAAGAAGGAAGGAAGGAAAGAAGGAGGGAAGGAAGGAAGGAAAAGAAAGAAAATGTGGTGTATAAAAAGCCATAAAAAGGAATGAAGTAATGGCATTTGCAGCAAACTGGATGGAATTTGGAGACTATTATTCTTTTTTTTTTTTTTTTTTTTGAGACGGAGTCTCACTTTGTCACCCAGGCTGGAGTGCAATGGCGTGATTGATCTCAACTCACTGCAACCTCCGCCTCCCGTGTTCCAGTGGGACCTTAGCCTCCTGAGTAGCTGGGATTACAGGTGTGTGTCACCACGCCCAGCTAATTTTTGTATTTTTAGTAGAGACGGGGTTTCACCATGTTGATCAGTCTGGTCTCGAACTCTTGATCTTGTGATCTGCCCGCCTCGGCCTCCCAAAGTGCTGGGATTACAGGCGTGAGCCACCATGCCTGGCCTGGAGACTACTATTCTAAGTAAAGTAACTCAGTAATGGAAAACCAAACATCGTATGTTCTCACTGATATGTGGGAGCTAAGCTATGAGGATGCACAGGCATAAGAATGATACATTGGACTTTGGGGACTTGGGGGAAAGGGTGGGGGCTGGCAAGCTATAAAAGACTACACATTGGGTACAGTGTACACTGCTTAGGTGATGAGTGCACCAAAATCTTAGAAATCACCACTAAAGAACTTATTCATGTGACCAAACACCACCTGTTCCTCAAAAACCTGTGAAAATAAACAAATTAAGAAAAAAAAAGATTGAGGAGTGAGTGGAAAGAAGCCAGGGTATATCTCCCCCTCCTTGTTTGCCTTGGATTTCTCCAGCAACAGCTAAATCGCTTTCTTGGCATGTCTTCCTAGCTACTCCTTGGTGGCCCTGGCCCCTGAGTTCGGGTAACACTGCCCTTCCCTTCTTCCCTCGGTTAAGGAGCTTAGCAGCTTCTTGGTATTACTAATCACTGGGTTACCTCATCAAGCCCTGGTAAACTCCTCATCCTCTTCCATGGCTGCTGTAATGAAGCACCTGCATTAAGTTCTTTCTGCTTTAAATAGCCACAGTGGTTTCTAGCATTCTAATTGGATCTGGTTATATCTGGGGTTATGATTATAAGTGATTTCCACTTTTATCTATCAACATTTTAGTTTTGTATTTTGAAAATGTTATGACAGATATTAATTTTGCAATCATAATAAAACCAATTTTTAAATAAAAATTAACATGAATGAGGTGTATTGGGTGGATTAAATTTAGGAGATATTTGATGCAAATTATGTGAGGCCTGAGTATGGGTAGTTCTGCGAATTGCAGTAATAGAAATCAAAGGGAAAGAAAATACTGACTCAATAAACCAAGAATAGAGGCAGCCACTAAAGCAGTGATTCCAAATCAAGGGAGAATATCAGAATCACCTGGGGAGCTTTATAAACATATATCTGTTTGGGTCTCACCCCAGGCCAACTGAATCAAAATATTAGATGATGGGTTCAGGCATGACTATTTGGAAATGACTTCCTGAGTGATTTGCATAAACTCCATCCTTATCCCTCACCCTCCCATCACCACTGAGAACCTTTAGCTGTGAGGGAGCCACAAGGGAAAAGAACAGGCTCACTAGGAGAGAGGCAGAGGAAGAAGCAGAAGTAAAAGGATGAGGAGTGAGAGAAAAAAAAAAAAAAAAAAAAAAAAAACCTTTACAAAGGAAAATAACATCCTATAAATTTATGTCTAGAAATTAACATTGAATAGAAAGATTTTATAAAAATATTTCATGTTTGTCTAAAATATTAGCTCTAAAAAGCACATTTCTCAAATATATTAAGATAGGGGAGGCTTTGGTGGAAGGTAGTTTTAAAGACAAAGATTTTGCTGCTTAAAAATACCAAATAAAAGAAAGGGACCCCATTTGGAGCAATGCGATTTTTCTTTTCCTTTTTTTTTTTTTTTAATTTTACTTTAAGTTCTGGGATACATGGGCCGAACATGCAGGTTTGTCACATAGGTATACATGTGCCATGGTGGTTGGAGAAATGTGATTTTTCTAAACCCCGAAACTATAAAGAAGATGCAATAAACAACAGCATTTTAAATGCCAAATTTGAATGAATAAATAAATGACCTTCCCACGGGAAAACAGGCTCCCTTGATATTTTAGCAAATAGTGTTGTAACTAACAGATTCCCTTATTCATGGAAAATGAAGCTTCATTAATATTGAACTTGTCAGTTATCTACATGAGTAATGTAGATTTTTGTGAAAGGGGAGATGCACTTATTAGTATTTACCTCTTTGTATGGTACCCGTACCTGATAAATTAGCATAACCATACCCTGAGAATGACCCTGTATGGCAGATACACCTGAATGTGTGTTCGGAGTGCCAAACTAAGGAATCTGGGAGTAGCCAACCTGGAGATTCATTCCTTACCTATGAGAAACACCTGAACACCCAGTTTATCCCATGGAATGCGGGCCTATAGGAGATCGAGGCCGTCTTGTTTGGGTTAAATGAAAGTTGCCAGGTGGAGGTTTCTAGGGGGAGGGTGCTAAGTGAAATGCTATATAAACTGCATGCTTTTCACAAGCGGTTGTGGTGTTCCTGCCCAGCCTGCTGCCACTGGTCTGTACAGTTCTCCTATCCAGCCCACTGCCACTGGACCATCCCTGTATGTAAGTTTCCCTCAATAAACCCCATGTCTTGTTTACTGGCTCTGGGTCTCTTCTTTGGCCTCTTGAACGTGGCACTTTCCCTATTGAAGTTAATAGGGGTCTGGCATGACACTCCATTAAAACATATGAATAGCAAGAAAAAAATCAACTTAGTCTTGAATTCTACAAACCTAAAAATTATCTTCTATTATTAGAACACCTGAGAAGTTTAATAAGCATTTTATAAAAAGCATTTAACAAGCATGCCCAAGGTTTAATTGATGAGAAAATGTTATTATATTTAATAATATACTCCCATCTCCATCTACAGACCTAACTTAAAAAACATGAGAATCTCTAAGCCAGACAAAGAACCAATCTAATGAGTAGATATTCTCCACAGAGACTGATGCAAGGTTGAGCAAACTTTTAAGAAATACACACTATAGCTCTCAAGATCTGGGCTTCCACTCCACCAGGGTTATTGAGAGGAATGGCTCCTCTCCCCAGTTAAACATGCATGCAGATTCTGGCCCTCTAGTCTCTATATACAACAGATACCCTATGCACGTGCCATGCCAGTGTGGGTTACGAGGACACTCCTATTGTGAAAGCCTAGAAATTGAGCTGGCAGGTGACAAAACAGTAGTGGGAGAGACAGACTGGGGCCCATATGGCTCTGCAGTGCCTGGGAAAGGTAAGAACGAAAAAAAACAAAGGACACTTAAGTTAATCTAAGGCAGTGGCTCCCAAACTTTTTCAGGTGCCAAAAATGCCTATTGGTCTGTTATATTCTAACGCACAAATTAGCATCTGTTTTAGTAGCAGAAAATATGACTTACATAGATATACATTTTGTGTGCATATAAATATACCTGTGTATAAGTACATATACACAATGCAAAATTATTGCCACATGTCGACCAAAACAAGCTGCAAGCTAAACGCAAGGAGCTGCTCCTCAGTTTTCCTATTAACATTTCTCAGCTTGTTCATTTTGTCATCTGCTAGTATTCACAACCAGGCAAGTGGTTACAATTTCCAATGGCTTGAGAAATAATTTATGGGAGAAAAACATAAAATCAAGATCATTCATTAACTTACATTTTCCTGAAAGTTGGAAAAAGACTATAATTGTATTTTAGAGGAAATTAGCTTGGTCCATCCTAAGAAACACTCATAATTGTTAAGACTCTTAGACTGTAAATAACTCAACTGGAGAGATTTTTGCTGTTTAAAAATATCAAATGAAAGAGAGGCTTCATTTGGAGCAATGTGATTTCCTAAATCACAAAAACTATGAGGAAGTTGCAATAAACAACAGCAGTTTTAGCTAACACATAGCTAAAACAAAAAAGGAAGAAATTTTAACATAAGAGTATCTCTTAGCATACGAAGGCAGAGATGAAATAAAGATTCACAAAGTACTTGGAACAAAAAACTGTAAGGCCAAAAGTACTCTTTCTCTTATGTTTTCCTCTGCATGTCTGATACCCACCCCCACTTCTTCTCCCTCTCCCTCTCCCTCCCCTTCGCTAAACTAGTTATTTCTGCTTCTCTGTCTATAAAGCAGTTATATGTGGTTAAATTTACATTTCTCAGGGTTACCAGATAGATTCTATTGTTTGCTACAAGAGAAATATATGCCTAGTTCACTACATTCAAACTGTAATCACTTCTGAACTCTTTGGGGCTGCTTTCCATTGCATCCTTAAGAAACAATAGAGAGTGAACATTATCTACTTAATGATGATCAAATCCGTAATCCTTTGTGCAAAGGACTTTTACTTAAAAATGCTTCAGCTATGTGTCTTTTAGCTTATGAAAGTGGCAGCAGGAACAGGCTGAGGTCCTGTTCTTATGCATCTGTTAGAAAGTTACTGCTCAGATGCAGAATTCAGATCTGCAAGCAACTAGAATTCCAGATTGCCTTACAGGGTACCTGAGGGAAACTGCTGCCCTCCCCACGGCGATGGTAAATACACAGAACAGCAGCTCATAGCTCCCAGCATGCCCTAATACAGGGCTCCACACACTTGGACTTTCCTATCAACAGGCAAAGAGCTATTATGTCCTCAGGACAGGACTAAGAAGTGAGGGTGAGTGATGTCTAATGCCTGGAGAAGGAAACCAGGCAGCTTCAGAGCTGGCTCAGCCTGTGCAGCCCGGCACAGAGGATTACACTGCTTCTGGGGCTTCAGAATTGTTCATATTTACAAAGAATTTGAAGTGAAAGAGTAACCTGATGTTGAACACTATAATCCATGCAGTTGGCACTGTTATATCTAACTTAACCTGTGCGTGCTGAGCTGCCTAAGCAGATTAGGCAGCCGTCATGTACCACAGATGAGCAAGTCTAGCCATCTGTGAGACACATGATTTTTCATTGCTTCTAAAGGGGATCACCATGATTTGCTGGAGGTTTATTTTGGCTGGAGGAGAAGGTGGTAAAAAGATGATTGCAGTGTGACAATTAACAAATGGCAATTTTGAGCAGAGGAGAAATAACTCAATTTATACTTAAGGCATATGTCAGGTGACTCCTGACTAGATTAGGTGGTCAAAGGAGCAGATACCTTCAGGTAGAAGTGAACAATTCTAGATATTCTTGCTCCCATGTCTACATGCCCCATGATACAGATGTGTTAAACAGAGACACTTCACTTGTGTCACACAGCCCCATAGCTCTTGTCATGCACCTTGAATGCCCCATGTTACATGGACCATTTTGAGTTTTCCCTCTTGGATGCCAGTGAGTCAGGATCCAGATTACATTTCTGACTGAAGAACCTCTGCACATTAGCCTTATACCCATGCACAGAGAGGTATGATGTAACAGGCAAGAGAATCCCACCTAAGAACATTTTCACATTAGCGTGCCATATGCCTGGAGTTACTGCATATCTCTCTTCCTTTGCAGTAATACCTCTTAAACTACCTGTCCTTTCCATTCCCACCGCCATCACCCCCATCCCCATTTGCCTTGGCTTTTGCAACCGCTTCTCAACTGAAGTCTCTGCCTCTAGTCTTCCCCTCATAAGGAATCCATCCCAAGACATGCTCCCAGAGGTGCCTCTCCAAACACATTTCTGACATGTAACACCCCTACTCAAGAACCATCACCTCCCTGTGGCCTGTGAAGTGCCAAGGCTGAGCTCAAAATCCTCTGCCTAGTATTTGAGGCCACTGTCAATGTGAAAATAATTTAAACTTACAATATTTTCTCTCATTGCTCCCCTGTGCTTACATGTACATTCCAAACAAAGTGTACTATTCTGTTTCTGGGATACATTCTACACGATTTATTCTGCATATCTTTGTTTCTGTTGTTTCTGAGGCCTGGAATTCTATTCTTCCAAACTTCTCCTCACCCCTTCTTACCCTCAAACTTTTCTGCCTGTTAAACACCCATTTATTATTTAAGGCCAATCTCAAATGCCACTTCCCGAGGGCCAGTAATATGATGACATATGTTGTGTCCTTTGTAAACTATTAAAAATGTGACAGATACAAGGATGCAAAAAGTTATTTGCAAACACTTTAGTCTGGGAAGTTGTATTAGTTTGCTGAGGCTGACTTAACAAAGTACTAAAAGTGAGGGGCTAAGATAACAAATACGTATTGTCTCACAGTTCTGGAGGCTAGAAGTCTGAGATCAAGGTGTTGGCAGGGCCGTACTGCCTCTGAAGCAGCTAAGGAAGATCTGTTCTAGGCCTATTGCCTGGCTTCTGGTAAGTCCCTGACTTGTGAACAGCATAACTCCAATCTTCACATGGCATTCTTTCTGTGTGTATGTCTGTCTATGTCCAAATTTTCTCCTGTTTTAAAAGACACTAGTCATATTGGATTAGGGCCCTCCCTAATTGACCCCATATTTTAAATACGGCAGCTTTTACAATAGTACCTATCTATGGCTATGAGTGAAAAATGGGATTTGTACTCTAAGTCTGTTTGATTACCTCTCTAATGATGCTATCCCCAAGTAAGGTCACATTTGGAGTTACTTGGGCCTAGAATTCCAATATATTTTTGTGGGGAGACACAATTAAACATGTAACAAAACTTAATGAATGATGCAACTTTATTATTTTGGCTGAAAGAAAGATCCTTGGTAGTAGAAGACCATCCTTTCACCACCAAAACCAAAGAGCTATAAAATACAGGTAGAAGTCTCTATTGACCCAACAGTCAGAAGTACTAGGAACTTCCTGCTTCATAGCACCTGCAGCTCAATCGATATGCTTGCCATGTCTAGAGATACAAAGGGTTACTTTTCTTGTCCACTTGCAGATTCAAGAAGACAAATTCAGTATTCTGTGATAGAAGAGAACACCATAAGAGAATAAACCATTGAAAAGCTATTATAAGGAAGACCAAGAAAGTCTATAGCATCTTCTGACACCGGACTTTGATTAAACTTAATGACACTCAAAAAATAGTATCACATTCAGGTGGCCCAGGGTGATAGGTCTCAACCTGGTTGAACATTAGAATCAAATCCAGGTGGTTTTCCCTCTACCTGCCCCAAATGTTGATTTAATTAGTCTGGGATGGAGCCAAATTCTGGATGAAGTCATGGAAGAGAACCACTGATCTAAGCCCCAGATGCTATAGTAAGACAGTTCTGAATACCACAGTATTTACAACAGTACCTATCTATGACTATGAGTGGAAAATGGAATTTGTACTCTAAGTCTGTACTATTATACAGAATACCTGAGACTGGGTAATTTATAATAAACATAAATTTATTTCTCAAAGTTCTGGAGGCTAGGAACATCATGATCAAGGCACCAGCAGGTTTATTACATGGTGAGGTTCTAGTCTCTGCTTCCGAGATTGTACCTTGATCATTCATCCTCCATAGGGGAGGAATGCTGTGTCTTCATGTGGCAGAAAGTAGAAGGGCAAAAAGGGATAAACTCCCTCCATCAAGTCTTTTTATAATACCATCTAATCCCATTCATGAAGGCAGAGCCCTCATGAGTCAGTCACCTCCCAAAGGCGATACCTCCCAACACTGTTGCATTAGGGATTAAGTTTCAACATGAATTTTGGAGAGGATGAGAACATTTAATTCATATCACTGTATCACTCACTGCCTAAAATTTATGTCCTCACCTACAAAATACATTCATTCCATCCCACTAGCCTCCAAAAGTCTTATCCCAGCATCAACTTTAAAGTCTAAATCCAAAGTCTTATTCAAATATATGGGTGAGACTCAAGATACAATTCATCCTGGGGCAAATTCCCCTCCAGCTGTGAGTCTGTGAAATCAAACAAGTTGTGTGCTTCCAAAATACAGTGAGACAGACATTAGATAGACATTCCCATTCCAAAAAGGAGAAAGAAGAAAGAAGTAACAGGTCTCAATTCTAAAACTGAACAGGACAAACAGCATTATATCTTAGGTCTGGAGAACAATCTTCTTTGATTTCATATCCTGCCTTCTGGACACACCAGATTGGATTGGGCCTCCAAGACTCCAGGTAACCCTGTGCCCATGGCTTTGCAGGGCACAGGCCATGATGCAGCTCTCATGAGTTAGAGTCAAGTGTCTATTTGAGTCAAGAGTCAAGTTAGTGTTGACTCTTTCCCAAGCTAGTGTTGCATGCTATGGCTCTACAGGTCTGGAGTCTTGAGGGACAGCCCTATCTTCATAGCTCCACTAAGCATTGACCTAATGGGGGCTCTCAGTAGTGGCTCCACCTCTGTGGCAACCACAAAGCTATCCAATACATCCTTTAAAATATAGATGGAGGTGGCCATGTTTCCACTACTCTTGCATTCTGCATGTCTGCAGGGTCAGCTCCACGTGGATCCTACCAAGGCTCATCCCTTATGTTCTCTGGAGTGGCGGTCTGAGTTGAACCTGGGCCCACCTGAGCCTGGGTTGTTGAAGAGTGCATTGGCAGAATGTGGCACACAGAGACTTAAGGCGTCCCTGGGCTGTAAGCCCTGAGCTCCCGAAGACTCCCTGAGTCCCTCCATTGAAACTGTTCTGCTCTCAATTCCCTGGCATTATGGACCTGTTATGAACATGGCAACCTTGAAGATCTCTGAGGTGCCTTCAGGGTCATTCTCCCATTGTCTTGATGAACAGCACCTGGTTTTCTCTACTAAACACATTTTTTATTCTTTACATAGCCAAGCTGAGAATTTTCTAAATATTCACATTCTGCTTCCCTTTTGATTATAAATTCAGTCTTTGAATTGATTCTATCTTCTCATATTCTACTATAAGCAGTTAAGAGAAGCCACACAGCCCCCTCAATACTTTGTCCTGAGAGATTTATTCTGCCAAATATCCTAGTCCATAACTCTTAAATTCTGTCTTCTACAAAGTCCTAGGACGCAGACACAATTAAGCCAAGTTCTAGCCCCAAGTTCAGCCAGGATCAGCTCTCCCCTCATGACTCAGTCATCTCCCAAAAGCCACACATCCCAATACTGTTGCACTAGAGATTAAGTTTCAACATGAATTTTAGCAGGAACAAAAACATTCAAACCATAGCATACTCATTTTGTGATATTTGGATAATGCAGTCAAGAGGAAGCATCTATATCAATTTTTCTCACAGCATTTTGTCCAAGTTTTTGAGGCTGTGCTACATTTTTTAGGATTCCAGAGATAATAATGAAGTCCTGTTTCTGAGAAAATAGTGAAGATAGTAGTGAAACACTCACAATCAATTATGAGACTAAACTTACTGGTCAAGCTTTTTGTTCAACATGCTACAATGTCTCTTTTGCTTCTTGGGGACAAACTGAGTGAAACAAATAGAAATCAGTGCTCCAAGCATTCTTGTCTTAGTAAAATCCCCAGATTGTCCGTTGTATACACTGAGGAATTAAATGCTTACAAGTGGGAAATATATCAAATCACTCTAAAACGGAAAGGGTTTATTTTGCACTATGAAAGGGAATGAAGGAATTCTAGAATATCTAACAAAATAAATGATTTCAAAATGAGTAACCTATACCAGAGAAGTTATTGGTAAGATAAGGCATTGTAAAGTTTATAAACTCAATCTAAAGTCATGATGATTAACCACATTCAGTTGAATCACATTAAATTCTGGAATCCATCTAAAGTACAAATGAACCACATTCAATTCAGGAACTCATCTAAAACACAAATGAGCAGGCCCTATCTTTCTTGTTCCCAACATTTAGGTATTGATCCCTGTCGAAAGACTGCAAGCTCCTTAAGATCAAGGACCACGCTTTATCCTTTTCTTACCCAAAGTAAATAAGAAAATGCTGAGGATATAAAAGTTGCTTGGAAAGTGATTTATGAATGGAGGCAGTCACTCTAATCCTTTGTGTTCTTGCTAAAATGAAGAAGGGTTTGGGGGAAAGGGAGTGAGTACGCATTTGATACTCTAGGCCTGTGTCCTCAAAACTGAAAATGTAGAGAATCAAGAGTGGTGTTGCCAGATCAATCAATCACAGATATCTGGACAGCGAAAAAACAGAGAAACAATAGTACAACCACTATGGGGAACAGTTTGGAGGTTCCTCAAAAAACTAAAAATAGAACTCCTGTATGATCCAGCAATCCCATACCTAGGTATATACCCAAAGGAACTGGAATCAAGATATTGAAGAGATATCTGCACTCCCATGTTTATTGAAGCACTATTCACAAAAGCCAAGATTTGGAAGCAATCTAAGTGGCCATCAACAGATGAATGGATAAAGAAAATGTGATACATATATACAAAAAAGTACTATTCAGCCATAAAAAAGAATCAGATTCTGTCATTTGCAACAACATGGATGGAACTGGAAGTCATTATGTCAAGTGAAATAAGCCAGGCACAAAAAGACAAACTTTGCATTTTCTCACTTATTTATGGCAGCTAAAAATCAAAATAATTGAACTTATGGAGATAGAGAACAGAATGATTGTTACCAGAGGCTAGGAAGGGTAGTTGGGGGGCAGTGGAGGACTAGGGATGGTTAATGGGTACATAAAAATAGAAAGAATGAATAAGACATAGTATTTGACAGCACAACAGGGTGATTATAGTCAATAATAACTTAATTGTACATTTAAAAATAACTAAAAGAGTATAATTGGATTGTTTGTAACACAAAGGATAAATGCTTAAGGGGGTGGATATGGATACCCCATTCTGATGTGATTATTACACATTGCATGCCTATATCAAAGTATCTAATATACCCCGTAAATATACACACTACTATGTACCCACAAAAACTGAAAGTAAAATAATAAACTTGAAAAAACAGAGAAACACCTCCTCTAGAGAAACCTAGCAAGCTAGCACAATTTTAATTATTTTATGTATGTATATATGTATTGGTGTTCTTGTTATAAGAAGATTTGGATTACTCACAAGGGACAAAAACTGAAAAAGCCAATACTCTTTTCTGGCCATAGCAACTGATAACCTAGACTGTTACCATAAATATGACATTGGAATCTCACAAAGAAATGCTCCTTGCACATTCAAATATTAGGTTACTAAGGGTGTAGACAGCTGAGCAAGTATTTTATATGCCTGGAGTACTATGCAGAAATCCCAGTATTTTGGGTCCTTTCAGTTCCTCTAGAGACATTTTGCAGTGACTATAAGATAGAGATAGGTTTTACAACAATTAAATGCAGTCTTATTGACAACTCAACAACAATCTATGATTTTAAAAAATTATAAATTGAATTCATGAGATAACTGAGATTTTTCTAGAATATTATACAAACTATAAAGAATGTCTACATTATATAAACTGTGAAGAAAGCTTTTAAGGATTTGAACCTATTAATTGCTTACAAATTGCTGTCACTACTTATAAATTAAAATTAAGAAATAATTTAAAAAGCAAAACACCAAAATTCCCTTCAATGGTTTCTACCCAGAAACTATTTTGGAGGAGTTAAGATACTGTATATACTTAAAAATTATTTCAAAAGAATTTAAGGTTCAAATTGTTTACTAAATTTAATTGCCCCTTTCCTTTTCCTACATCCATCCCTATTCATCTGAATCTATAAATTTCTGCTGTAATTTAATTTTCCATGATAATTTTTGAAGTTGTTAGTATATAATGGTCGGCCATTCTGCTTGCATACAGAATAAATGGAATCATTGAGAAATTCTCCACTGTTTTCAAATACTAAATGCATTTTAAAATTGAAAAATATTTTATTGATATCTGAGTTTAAAGATAGTTCACTCATTAAGAGCCTAAGAGCTCTTCAATAAGTTGTAATCATGTGGTATAAAAGCTTCATTCTGATTACTCAATCATGACTAAAATAACACTTAAGACACCTGATTCCTGCATTTCAGCAGCAACTTGCGGAATTATCTTTTCATAATTAATAATATGCTAAAGAGATATTATTGAGCCAAGAATTGATGCTGTTGCCTGACAAAAACAGTGTAAATAGTTTCAGAAAAAGGTAATACCAAAACATAAATACTGTTTTATATTAAAATTTTTAAAATATAATGTTGTTTTGGTAGCCATGAAACTTGTCAATTTTTTACCACCCCAAACATAACCATCACCGAAATTAGATTTTGCTATTTCAGGTTACTTCCTGAAATATATAATATTTATTTAGGGATTAGCAGAAACCCATACTCAACTTCATTTCTTCATGCTTCTCCTGAGAGAACAGACTGCTGCAACCCATGGACAAGAGGGACCTCAGGCTTGGTGGGAATCTTGATGGAGAGAATTTTCACTGTGGGTGACATGGAATGACTGAAGATAAGCAGATGTTCTCTTGACTTCCACAAAGTAGTTTCTGGGAAGAGCTTGGCTCAGAAACATACCTGCAGCCCAGAGAGGAAGATGAAACATGGTCTTCTGTAAATGTGTGGATCTTCCTCTCTGTAAGACAACAAGAAGAGCTGACTAGGTAGGCTGTGGCTTTTCTAAGCCAAGCTAGGAATAAAAAGAGACTAGGCTGCCAGGAGGCTTTAACCTAGTTGGGGGAAACAAAGTCATCTTCCCTGCTTAAGGAACTAATGTGCTTAAGATACTGGATCTGAGTCTGAAGTAAAAAAAAAAAAAAAAAAAAAAAAAATTTAAAGAGAAACCTACTTAAGAGAAAGATCAATTGGAACAAAAAGAACATGTTACCAGAAAAGAGAGATGGAAGTAAAGAGATTAAAAAAAGAGCATGTGTGCAGAGAAATAGGGCTGCTGAATGACAGACAACAACTGAATTTTTAAAAAGAGGAAAAGAAAAAAAATTAAGGAAGAAGAAATTTTCAACAAGGATGCCAAGGCAATTCAATGGTGGAAAGAATGGTCTTTTTAACAAATGGTGCTGAAGAAGACAGCCACATGGAAAATAATGAATTTGGACCTCTACTTTATACCACACACCAAAATTACCTCCAAGTAAAGTAGATTACGGACATAAATATGAAAGCTAAATATATAAAAATCTTAGAAGAAAACATACAAGGAAATATTTATAACTTTGGGTTAGACAATGGTTTCTTATATACAACACCAAAAGCACAGCAAAAAAAAAAAAAAAGGGAAAAAAGGATAAATTGGACTTCATTAAAATTTAAAACTTTTGTGCTTCAAAGGACACCATAATGAAAGTGAAAAGACAATCAACAGAATGGAAGAAAATATTTGCAAATTATATATCTAACAAGGGACTTGTATCTAGAATATATACAGCACTCTTACAACTCAACAATAAAAACAAAGCCCAATTTAAAAATGAACAAAGTACTTGCATGGACAGAACACCAAAGAAGATATGCAAATGGGTAATAAAGACATGAAAAGATGTTCAATGTCATTAGTCATTAGGGAAATGTAAATTGAAATAATAATTAGATACCACTTCACACCCACTAGGATAGTTATAATGAAAAGGACAGAAAATAATGAATATAAAACACACAGGATATAAAATAAAACAAACAAAAGCTTCTGAATGGAATAAGGTGTCTGAGATTCCAACTGAGGAACAAGCCCAGTAAGTCCTCTCAATTGGACAAAAATGTTAAGGGAAAGAAGACTACTAGTGTGGCTCTCCCTTTGAATCCTGATAAATCCAAGGAACCCACAATCAAGTACAGAAACAATGAGAGGATATGGAGGGGAGAAAGCAAAGAAATACAGCATAACTAGGAACCATGTCTAAAAAAAGTTGTGAGTGCTCTTGGAATATGAGGCTGACTAGAATCAAATACCTAAGAAGATGGCCAAGTTTTGGAGAAAGTTGTACCACCAATAGAACTACCAGACTAATTAAAACAGGTTGTGATTGTGGTTTAAAAGGACCCTTGTGCTAGCAACATGAGAGGCACGAAGCAGGCTGAGGAAGCTGCTAATGCTCACATAAGACATAATCTCCAAGACTCACTTCAGATGTGACCAAGGAGATAATGGAGAAGGGCAAGCCTCTCAGAGGGAAGAGCGAAGGGCAGAATCAGGTCTAATGAAGGAATATTCTTTGCCCCTCAGGGATGGAGGCTCCTGCCACCTCTGCCCAGAGGGACTTTAGAATTCCTAGGTGTATCCCATTCTTCCTCTTTCTGAATGTTAATATTTATTGAGTTTTTTCTATTCCTGTTCCACCATTATATATCAGCTGTATAGAGGGAACAAAACACATCTTTTAATTCACAGATCTCTGGCTTAAGAAGAACTACATCCAGACCTGATATAGCGACTACTGAATGTCCCTCAGAGATCCTGAGCTCTGAGCTTGATGCTCTCAATAGGTGGGACTTTTGGGTTTTTCTCCCTTGGGCACAAGGAGTGAACAAAACATATAGTAACCAGAGGGTTCACTGTGGTAGTCATAAGACCTCTCACAAACATTCCCAGCTCTTCTCCTTCCAGGCACATGGTAGACTTGCACTTCCCCCACCCTTTGAAGTTTGATATGGCCATGCTACTTTCCTTAGACAGTAAAATATGAGAGAAGGTATGTGTGGTGCTATGAGCCAGTTCATGCTTTCCATATTCTCTTACCCCTAGTATAATGATCGTGAAAGTGTGTGTCAGGATGGAGCCTCCATCAGCCTCAATCTCCAAGTATCTATGATGAGCAGAAGCCTCTATATTGAACCACAAGAAAAATGTATGAGATAGACTTTTCTTGGGTTAAGAAAAAGATTTAGGGGTTGTTTGTTACCATGACAAAATCCACTATATACTGACTAATGCACATGTCAAATTAAATTAGAACCAGCCCTTGCTCGTATAGGCATTGAAAACACTTGAAAAATAAGACCCTCATATCAAAAATGACTATACTTCACAATGTTTGAAAATTTTTAAAGTTATATTCATGTTTCTAAATTCTTAATGATACCTTAGAAGAATCAAGAGAAAGTGTGTGTGAGGATCATAGTTTATCCTGCGGTCATAGTAGAAAGTAAATTCTTAAACACCTCTTTGAAGTCCTTATTGAAATGGATGCACTCACTCATACAGCCTCATCTTCCAGTTTGAGGAGTATCACAGATGGTTTTCCGCATACCCTCTGAGGTGCACTAAATGCTCTCCCAGTGAGCTGAAGGGGGGCAATCTACCCCAAATCCTTGTTTCTCTTTTGGGACCCTCCTTTGCAGGATGATGTTTTTCTGGTCAAGAGTGAGAATGAAGAATGAGATCTGTAATGCCCAACCCTTTACATATTTCCAAACTAGTGGTGAAAGTGAATCTCTTCCCCTGTGAAATTTAGTAAACACTACAAAGACAGAAATAAAGGAATTATTGTAAAACATAATGTTGGAGAGATAAGTGTATCACATCATAGCCACTGAAATATTTATTTCATTATTTACTGAAAAAGGGAAAACTCATAATGGACTGATTCTCTTCCCATGCAAAAGGGAGATGTGACGTGCCAATGTCTTATAGAAGAGTGTTGTCTGAAGTCCTAACTCTTCTCTGCATATGTTAAGGATCTTGACCCACCTGAGCTAAATAGTTTATCCCCGTAAGAGCATATGTTCCATAAATGTTTGTTTTCTCACTCATCGAATCACAGAACCAGAATAGTAACAACAATATGTGTGGAGTCACCAGGTCAGGTTACTTTCCTTAGCAGTACTTCATTAAAGAGTCCTTTAGCTCAGTACTCTATGAGGGCAAAAACATTTTATTTAAATAAGAACTAAGCCACCTTTTTGGATAAACTACATACTGTTTTCTAATGGCTAGCATACGTATATTTATGGTGCGTGTGTGTGTGTGTGTAATACATGACTGTGTGTGTATGTGTGCGTGTATGTATATATACACACATCAGGCAATTACAGACAAGATTTAGGCATAACTGCTGATTGCCCTAACATTAATCCTTAACTCCACCATATATATGGAATGGTGAAGCCCTTAGCTCCAGGAGTTCTTAACAGTCCCCTTAAGAATTATGTAGGGAGAATTTAGGGGGTCCATATACTTAGATGAGGAAAAAAATTACACCTTTGTTTTCATTAACCTCTAATGAAATTTAGCATTTCCTTCAAGTATTGCAATAGACAACAAGCTACTGTTAACAATAGAAATCACACATATTTTCTCATCACATTATAGCTGTTGCAAAATCTCAAAATATAATTTACTCTCATTACCTTAAAATCATGTTAGTTATTAGATCAGTCTAGATCTTGTTATTGTCTACCTTAAGAGGCACATATATTGATGTATCATAAATTTTTAAATATCTTGATAACTGTGTTTCTATAAATTGATATAAGTTGAAAATTGAATCAAAACTGTAGTTTCATACATTTAAAAATACTATTAGAAGGGGTCCACAGGCTTCACCAGGCTGCCAGAGGGTCCACTGCACATAAAAAATGTTCAGAACCTCTGCTAGAAGTGGCCATGATTTGTTGTTTGTATTTGGCAAAGTGAGCTATTTTATTTCCAACACATTTTGTTCTTTCTGTGACCCAAACATTTATTCAACAAACATTTATTGACCCTTTATGTGTGCCAAGTACTAGATGCTGGATATTCAGAAGTTAGTAATATAAATAACATCTTTACCTTCAAGGAGCATAATTCTAGTAGGAAGACGTGGGCAATAGACAAGTAAATAAACAGTAGTTTTAAATTTAAAAAAAAGGTGCTGTGAAGGAAATAAACAGAATGCTAAGTAAATGGGTAAAGTGAGGGAGTCAGGTAACCCTCTCTGGAGAGTTGAGGTCTGAAGGATGGGCATATGCCAAGCATGGGAAATGCTGGGAAATACGTATTCCAGACAGAGGAAAAAGGAAATGCAAATACAGCAATAATGCAAAAATCCTATGTTGGCCCATGGACAACTCGCTACATTCTGGTTAGAGTGCTGATAAACTAAGTTCAGATGGTTTTCTCCCTTGGTTTGCAAGTGCTCAACTTCAGCCTCTGTGCTCAGAGTTCATCAACTACATTTATGTTGCTCTTACTACTTTTCCATTGCACTTGCACACATCCATGTAAGACAAGAACCATGGGATTTGTAACTCACTTATACAACTCTCAAATGCCTTTTAAAGGTTGACCTCATCATCTTCCAGCCTAAGTCCTACCTGAAGAATCCTGCTATGGTTTGAATGTTTGCCCCCTTAAACATCAGGTTGGAATTTGATCCCCAGTGTTGGAGGTATGGCCTCATGAGAAGTGTTGGGTCATAGGGGTGGATCCCTCATGAATAGATTAATGCCTCCCTTGGGATGGGAGTGGATGGGGAGTGAGTGAGTTCTCACTCTGTTAGGTTCTAAGAGAGCTGATTGGTAAAAGGAGCCTGGCACTACCTCCCCCTAGCCCCTGCTGCTTCCTCTCTCTCACCATGGGATCTCTGCCCACCCTGATTCCCCTTCATCTTCCATTATAAGTAGAAGTAGGCTGAGGCCTCACCCATTCAGATGCCCAATTGCTTTTTTTTCTTTATAAATTCTTGCCCAGCCTCAGGTATTCCTTCATAGCAATACAAAATGGACTAAGGCAAATCCCCTAATCTAGCTCTCATTATTTTTCTCAGTACAAATATTTCAGCTCAAGACAGAAAAGGTAAGAGCTGATAAAGAAGCACGTTGCTACACTTTCAGTGTAATAGACCTCTGCACCCAGTTGAAAACTTCTGGAAACACTTTAGGTCTTTCATTACAATTAAATGTCACGGTCTTTGGCTAATACTTCTCTGAAGTATGTACAAGTACAAAATGACACATGGATGTCTCTAAAACGGAAGATTAATAATCATCCTTTGGGCTACTGTTTATTGTTAATGCTATTTAGAATTTTTGTATTAGCATATTTTTTCCTTTATTGCTCCTATTAATGACTATGCTATGTATAGTAAAAACTAGGTTTTGGCCTCTGGCATCCATTCACCCTACTTCCTTTACTAATTCTCCTTTCTATTTTGAGTATCCTCTTTCCCGATGCTCCATTTACAGCAGGAATGGCAAAAAATGACTCCACACTCAACTCCATAGATGTCATGTGACCTAAGCCCAACCGAACAGAACTTCAGGATCTTCTGGCCACAGTGATTTGTTTGGAGAAAGACATCAGAGATGATGGGATGTCATTAAACTCAACGAAACTTTTGGATCTTAATTTAAACATAATGAGAGTAAATAATTGCTAAAGAATTAACCCAACATATAACAGAGAGCAGAGCCAAACCAACAGGGTCCCAGTATCCCTGCTAAGTAAAGCCTTTCCTGAAACCAGATATGCTTGGAATGTTTAGTTCCATTAGTGAATAAATTCCCTTTTGACTTAAACCAACTTGGGCTAGGTTTTCTGTCACAACAGAAATTGTCCTGATACCTGATAATTATTGAAGACAAATTCATTCACCAACTTGTCCAGCGGTTCTGCCACACTATATTATTATCTGCTGCTCAGCCTTTAGCCATATTGTATTCATCCTTAAATTGACTTATCATTGCCTTACATTAGAGTAGAATTAATTTCCCTTCCCATTTTTACTCCTCATTCTATTTGTTCACAGTATTCTTCTCGATTTAAGATCAAATAACCAAGCTTAGTCTACATTAACTTGCTGTTTTGCATGTTTGAAGATAATTCTTAAACACAATCTCTACAACCCCTTACTATGATTCACAGCATTAAACCATTAAACTAAAAGACCAATACAGATTTATAAATGCCAGGCAGGAAATAACTAGTAGCTGACTTCATGAGTCCAGTGTGGAGAAACAAGTTTCAAATAACACCTTGTATTTAAACTGTGTGGTGTTTATATTCCAAAGGGCAATCAGCAAAAGTCTGATATTATTACCTCACACACAAATGTACATGAAATGGTTTATATGAAAGTTTAATGAACTTTACTCCATTCCAAAATCTTGCAGCTCAGCAGCCCACTTTGGGCTACATAATTTATCCATCTAGCTGATAACATCTCTAAATTGAAAATGTGTTTCTCTCTTTTACTAAAAATATTTGGGTTGCCTCTGTGCAAAGTGAATTTGCCATTTTCCACTTAATCAGAGTTAGACTACTGTTAGACTATGAGGAAAACTCCAGATCAGGCAGCTGGGATTGCCTTCAAAATCTGTCTCCATTTGCTCATCAAGAGACCTGTAGAAACCTGTTTCTCTTGAGATTTGACTTCTCTACTGGGAGCTCAGAGACGATAGGAACCCAAACTACCAACCTCCTAGGGTCAGTGTAAGAATTAAAGGTGACGTTGGTCAACTAATGAAGCAATTTTAAATAATTATGAAAAGAGGGAAAGGTGTACTCTTCAACTTCTGATTTATTTTTATAGATTTTTAAATCCTCCAAAGTGTTTCAAATCAGTAATTTGGCTTAAGAAACAGCATTTTCTCATCAGTGAGATAGCTACATGATTGTCTTTTCTTCCTCTCTGCTCCTGACAGAGTTTGGAGACCCCAGAGCTAGAGTTTCTGGCAGAAATGAGACATTCCAAGCCTTCTGGGGACACAGTATACGTACCCTCATCTTATGCAGAGAGTACATTACTGAAAAGTGCGTGCTATGGGTGGGAAACAAAAACAACAGGCCCCAAATAGCCTCAAGCTGAATTCATTACCTGTGGATTCTGTGCTAATGATTTGGGGAATGCACTGATGCTTAATATTTTATCTGTTTAGCACCACTGTAAGAGCTGGGCTCTAAAGCAAGCCCCGCACTGAGAATCTAATGTCTGAAATTTGTTCTAGAAGACACTGAACTGGGCAGGAGTGAGGCACATTGGAAAAGAATCATTTTTCTCTTTGGCTCCTGCTGCTTCAAAAGCAAAGCCCAAGCCTTCAGGAACTGGGGCTGTCTCCCAGGGCATAGCTAGTCTGGGGTCTGGGAGGGGCCTCTGAGGAGAGAATTCAGGCTGCCATTCAGAGGCAGGTTCCCTGTCTGATGCCCATGGTCCTTTGTTCACCTGCTGCTGGGAGAGTGGCAGAATAGCAAGAATTTGAGGTTTAAACTATGGGTGTGACTTTTGTCTTAGATCCCACTGACATCTTGAAGTCAGGAGAGACATTTAGGCAAACTCTGTACACAATAGGCTGGGATAGGAAGGGCTCCAGGAGTGGCAACTGAGTATTGGGTTATTATTGATATTATTCCTAATATTCACTTAAGCCCCAGCTGGCTTCAGTGGCCTTACCACTGAGCTTAATGTTTAAGAAAGAAATAGGGAGACTCTCTGTTCACGTGAAGTAGAGAAACTGCCGTAATCATCCAAAACAATTCAGGCAAAACAGCATTTTTACATAAAAAATCCAGATAAACGAAGTAAAAAATAGCATGTTGGTTGGGCTTAAACAGATAGTCACCTTGATTCTCCATTTAAATTTTCACATTTTAGAATTGTGTGTTTCCCATCTCTTCCCAAGATAATTTGAGGTAACTGACTAAAACCTGCAGAGTAAAATACGATTTTTAAAGAGACCAATCAGGCTAATAAGAATAGTAGCTAACGTTTATATAGAGCTTACTCTGTTTCAGGCATCATCTCAAACACTTTACATTTTTAAACCCCTCACCAGGACTCTAAGAAACAGTTACAATTATTGTCTCTATTTTAGAGATGAGAAAACTGAAGCACAGAGTAGTGAAGAAACTTGTTGAAAGTCATACACCCTAGAGAAAGCGATGGAGCAGAATTCAAACTCAGGCTGTCTGGCTCCGGAGCCTGTGTTCTTAACAGCGATGCTGTACTTCCTGTGAGAAGAGCAAGATGAAACTAGATGGAGGAAACACCAGAGACAGCCACAGGCAGTTACCAGAGGTGGGCCACAGGGGTGTCTGTGAGTCTTCAGGACCAAAACCAAAAGGGACCCTGGATAAGCTACAGTACTGACAAAAGGAGAACATATCAGATGCTCAGGACACACACACACACACACACACACACACACACACACACACACTTACACTCAGCCCAGCTGGGATGACTGAGCTCTCCTTCTTCTAAAGTAGATGTTTGGGTGGGACAGAGGAGAGGGGTAGGCGACAATGCCTTTCACCACAGCCAGGCTGACAGCAGCAAATTACACAGGGCTATTTGTTTAACATGCCTTCAAAGCAGACCAAAGGTATAACATCAAAGCACCAAATTTGATTTTACAAATTCAGTAAAACCGATTCTTCAAGAGGAGGGAAAACCAGTAAGATGCAAATAGTCATTTCTCTGATGGTGTGGTTTGATACAGAGATAAAAATCTAGCATATCTAGTGGAATAAAATAACAGCATATCTTCCAGGCAATCCTCTATGAATATTATTTCTCATAAGAAAGCTTTAGGCAAATGTTGAACACAGACAAAAGAGGTAGAAACATTGTATTGCTAATTAAATCTATATGCTTTTGAAAAATCAGCTAAGGAGAAAGTAAAAAGGAAGTTCCCCTTAAGACACTAGGGGGATATGTCCCAGAGACTTACTGGTAAGGTCACTCAACTGCCCTTATGGGTCAGCATATCTGCATCGCATCCTATATTTTATTTTTTTAAATGGAATCAATCTAAAAAAACAAGTTCTTATTTTAGAAGCCAACTAAAGTCATTTTTTAAAGTGTGAGATAGTATATTTGTATTCTTTAAAAACAAAATGTAAAAGCTGGTACTGAGGTTATGCATGAGTGCAAAACATAACAGACAAGGAATATAAAATGTGGGCCACTGCTTTACTGCTGTTTGTTTTTAACTTTAATATTGCCTGTACTGCAACTTCTCCCATGGTGCTAATAACCCAAACTAAGGCCCTGGAGTTGTATAAAATGGGTGATTTCACTTTTTTAAAAACCCAGGATAATCCCATGTCTGGCACCTTATAATTCAGTGTGAGATTTTTCTGAAAAATGAGATTTACAGATTAATAACTTTTCTGTCTCAATTATCCACCCCCCCATCCCCCACCACCACTTCCTCACCCTCCCTCCACATCAACGAAATTGTGACTTACTGGCCAAATATTAGTACAGTATCCCAATCACCTTACATGCTAGGGTTCTCACCAACTTTGTTTCCTTAAGATCCATAGGCTTGCCCCAGGAAACAGATTGCATAATTTTGCTGAATGCCTCACGCTGTTCTTAAGGAGACCATGTTTTTGCTCTCACTGCAAATGGCTGTAAATCCAGCCCAGCCTCATCCCGTCTTCAGGTGGACCTCATCAGTTGTAGGCATCTTATCAGCACGAAACAGCCTCTCCTAATGGCTTGATAAATATTCCTGCCTCCCCAGAATCAGTTATCGAGAGATTCAAATCATGGTCAGTACTTATAACAGCTATTACTACAGACTTAATGCCAGTTACCCTTTTGTACTTATCTCTGTAACCAGAGAGGCTGAAAAGCTCTTTTTATGTCTCCACTCCTGGTCACTAAAAGCAGAGTTTGTTCAAATTTTCCTCCTGCCTAGGAAGCTCGCAGGCCTGTTACAAAAATTGAAGAAGACATTTGTATGAATATAAAATAAAACGTATGTTTCCCTGGCATCCACTTTCTCCCCACAACCCTGCCCTAAATTCGGCACCAGGGCGAAGGAATGTTAAGTCTTAAATGGTGCGGCAGAATGAAGATAGAAACAAACCTCACCCTCTTTGGGTTAGTTCCACATAAGAGAAATCGCTTTCAGGGGGATATGGTCTTTTCCCCTTCTGTCTCTTTGTTTTAATGAAATTGACCTACAGAGTCTGAAATCCAAAGAATGTAGGATTCTGGATTTATGAAATTTTACTAGCTGTCTATGGAAAACAAGTACTTTCTCCCGAACGGACCTAACAACATACATTTTATGAAAGTAATTATAAAACCTCAATTGTCAGGAAGATTCAGAGGAGCCGTAAGGTAAAACCTTCACTCCTCTTCATGGGAAATGGACACCGTGTGATACATAAAGAAGGTCTGGGAACTCTTTTTTTTTTTTTTTTTTTTCAAGATGGAGTTTTGCTCGTCACCCAGGCTGGAGTGCAATGTCGTGATCTCAGCTCACAGCAACTTCCACTTTCCAGGTACAAGCGATTCTCCTGCCTCAGCCTCCTGAGTAGCTGGTATTGCAGGTGCACGCCACCATGCCTGGCTAATTTTTGTATTTTTTTTTTTTTTTAGTAGAGACAGGGTTTCACCACATCGGCCAGACTGGTCTCGAACTCCTGAACTCAGGTCATCTCCCCGCCGCGGCCTCCCAAAGTGCTGGGGTTACAGGTGTGAGCCACTGCACCTGGAACTCTTTTATAAGGAAAAATGGCAGTATATAGAGACAAGCGGTACCTCCTCAAGAAAGCTAAAAGGAATCTAAGGCTTATGAGGCCACCCTTCAAAAAAGTAAAACTGCACACACTTTCAACAGTTCTTTAAAGTGTTATCACTTATCACTCTACATTTTACAGAGAAACAACGTTCTACAGAACACCAAGCTTATAGCTTGATTTTTCTAGAATTCACACTTGTATACAGCAGTTTTTGTGGTCAAAATTTTTCTTTTTGTGTCCTCTTGTTGACTCTCACAACAGCCCTTGGCACAAGGAAAATAGAAACATCCCCATTTCATTGATAATATCATTGAGGCTCAGGCAAAGTTAAGCAGTTTGTCCAAAGCCACACAATCACGTAGTAACGCAGCATATATTTTGGTTATATGCACAGCTTACAGGGCTCTGCCACACTGCTACCAAGGGTAACAGAGCTGGGAGCTGATGGATGTGAGAAGAGGACTAGCCACGAACCAGAGTGTAGATTGACCTGCCAGTGGCC
Source organism: Pongo abelii (assembly GCF_028885655.2). NCBI lineage: Eukaryota > Metazoa > Chordata > Mammalia > Primates > Hominidae > Pongo > Pongo abelii. Next base: position 84,797,004 of record NC_071991.2, on the reverse strand, counting down.
GTTTCTGAAGCACATACTTCTAATCCAGCCCAAACTTTGATTCATATCCCTAGTTGTCATTTTTGCACAAAAAGAAATGAACCCAAAAAGTATCTCCTTTTATATTGCTTATAAAAATGTCCCTTTTACAGGCCTTCATTTCCTTTCTTCATAGGGTCATGCTCTTTCCATAGTAAGCAGCTGCAGTCCCTTGGTGTCTTGTCAGTATCTGAGGCTGACCTTCCCCAGGAAAGTTTCAGGATCTGTCAGCCTTTGTCTAAACTCCAACGGTGTGTCAAGGTGAGAGGAGGGGGCAAGTACTGAAGCAGAGATCTGTGTTCTGCTCTGGGTTGTGGAACTCCAGGCTCATTTTCCTCTCCCAGGCCCAGAGGCAAGCCCCTCTGACTCAGTTTATCTGCTGTGAAGCAGTGCAAAGAACTACGTCCTACCTGAGATCACCTGTGAGAACAGTCGGCAGAGATTGTTCTGCCACCTGTGGACAGCAAGTGAGCTCAAGATTGGAAACTGGCCCCAGCATGCCTAAGGCCATGAAAACGTCTTTGCTTAAGCTCTTGAAGAAAAAAGGTTAAATTCCTCCAGCCACTTTTTTTCCTGTAAGTGGAAAAACTTGCTAAATCTGTGAGCCCGTGGTTGACAATTGTATAATTGTGGAACTGCATAGATGGCAGTAGATGTTCCTCTGGTTTTCAACACCTTTCAGTGCCATACTCAGGAGAGGAAAGTGCCATTCACTATTATCTTTCAACCCCTCCTGCCTCTTGCCCAGAATGGGGGAAGAAAATTCATGCTGGATTCTTCTTTCACACAGAGATGAAATGGTCTGATAGTATAGACAGGGCTGCATTCCAAGTCCTTCTGAGGCCATTTAGACGCATTTCATCATTACGACTGTTGTTTTAGGTCTCATTTGCTCACATCTCAGCCCCACCAACAAGCCTAGGCCTGCCCCATTTCTTTCCCTCTGAAGTTTTTTCCTCACAACAAGCCAGGGAACTCCTCACCTCCCCTTACACACTAAGGAACTAATGAAAGAACATGTCCTAACTCAGTAAGCAGCAGGCTTGGTGTTTTTCTTTTTTCCTTGGCATTCATGCTGTCATCCCCAAATAAGATTTATCCATAAATATTTTATTTCTTCCTAACTCCACTGGAATATTTAGTTCATTTTTATTATTATATCTCATTTCCTATCTGGTACAAATTTTTTCTTATTGGTACATATCCCTTTTATGTGGTCCTTGCATCTATTTTTCAAAGTTGCCCTCCCTCCCCACCCCCCCCAAAAAGAAACAATGTTTCTGTTAAACATTGTTTAACAGAAATTTCTGGGGCAGTATGTCAGCTGGCTTTTAGTTTTTGTTGCTTACTGTCTTCTCTAGATCATCCCAAGTGCACCTTCACAATGACTCTGACTCTCAGAAGACCTGGCTGAAACGTCAACTTCTAAATGAAATTAGTTCTTCTAAATGGTAATACATTCTCCAGCTCGCCCTGTGAGAGGCTTCCTTGGCAGGATCCCACGCAGGAGAGAACACCAATGAAGACAAGTCAGCACCATGACGACCTCCACAAAGACAATGGCTCTCTGATTCACGCCTGAAATATTTGTTGTTGATGGTGCAAACAAATGGTAAGGCTTCTGAAAATGACTTTTCAGAAGATTGACTCATAAGTAGCTGAGTCAATCACCTGGGTAACTGGGCAAACAGACAGTCAAGGAAAAAAAGAAATTTCAACGTAAACCACTGCCACCCTCATGCCAATGGGTGGCAAAGAGCCTGAAGCAGTCGTAAAACAAAAATGTTGAATGGCTTTAAGAGAAAAAAAACAACATGCAAGGAGGGAACCATAACCTTAGGGCTTGGAGAAGAAGTTCCTTTAGCCTGTCCTGCTCTGATCCCGAATGTCTGGAAGTGATTCCTGAGCTCTTATTCAGATTATTTTTAATGTACCAGTTCAAACAAGGTGGGAACCAACCCAATCCATCTCACAAACCCACATCACCCTTAGTCGTTCATGAGTTGTGGATTGTGCTAGTTCACTGTCCCAGAGGAAGAGAGCTGGAGGCAAATGAATCCAGGATACTCTTCTTTTCGTCTTAAAGTCTCTCAAGCTTCAAGACAATTAAAATCCAACTTGGGGAAGCTTATTAAGGAGATGATGTTCTTGTACATTTCTAATCCCTACCACTCTACCATATATTCTGCTTGTGGCTAAATATTTTGTGATATTAATTACTTTTTTTTCCTCCACTTTTTTTCTGACTACCCCCTGCCCCATTTAAGTAGACTCCGCATTGCTTTGCCCCAGGGGAAGTTCATTTCATAATCAGAAAGTAGAAAGTCTCAGGGCTTCCTGGCTTTGCTTTCCAAAAGCCTAAACTTTTAGAACACAGTGAGTTCACTGGAGAGGGTAGAAGGAAGAGAAAGAAGTTTATAGGCAGAAGCAGAGTAGCTTTGGAGAAGCCTAGGAAGATACCAGAATAAAACTGATTTTTCCATGTCTAGAGGTAAGAAACCAGGGAACAGAGCAGTTGTCTGATTCCAGGGGGACGAAAACTTGGATCAGCCCTCAGGCAGCACCACAGGGAGGGGTGCAGAGAGGCGTGATCATGAGATGGATCTAAGAGTAGGCACAGTGGCTGATGTTCCTTACCCATCTCTGCTCATGGACTGAATTTCAAATCTTCTCTTCCTGTGGTGACCTCATTAGACTTGCTAAGAGTTTTCACACAGCACAGGTGCTATGTGGATAGATTTCAATGGCAAAATTGAGATCAGCAAAGAAAAAAACCCTTTGAGGTTGACTTTTTGTTTTTTTGGTTTTTTTCCTAGGTGGTAGGCTAGTTGTTCTATTGGTTTCAACCATTTGTTGACCCACACAAATGGCAATTTCATAAGGTTCACAAATTAATGAAAAGGTAGTCTATCCACCTGGCAGGTGCTGACCTTGCTGGATCAACGGGAGAGCTCTGCCCGTTAAAGGGTTTCCCTGAGCAAAGGTCCTCCACATAAACTCCTGCTGTTCTCCTGACATACATGGAACACCCACTGATGAGGCATTGCTGTGAGTCCTGGCAGAGGAAAAGTGAGATCGGGTGTGAAGGAGAGTTAGGTGGCTACAAGCTGGGAGCGAGAAGGATCACAAGTTAAAACACAAATCTACTTGGCAGCCTTTTGTTTTCTCTTGGGGAGGCTTGGCTTTCCTAAATAGGTGCATTTTTCCATCTTTTTGTTTCCCATCTTCAAATGTATGCTTGTGTTTTTAAGTATATCTCTGAGCAACAATGTGGAATAAACTAACAATAGTCCCTTAGCTGCAGTGAAAGCAATAAAATAAAACCCTTTCATTGATATCAAGAGAATAAAAGGCTCAGGCTTGGGATGTTTTCAGAGTAAACCACTTTTAAAATATTAAGAAGTTAGAGTTGAATATATACCCATGAGATTCCAAGGAATAGTGGAAGAAAAGACATATCTCCAAACCTGATCTCAGATCTCTGCTGACAAGCAAAGCAGAGTTCCACAGAACCCATTTTATTTGGGCGTATTTTACTTTGTAACTGTCAGTCAGCTCCAAAGCCACCTCTCCCAGGAAGCCTTCCCTTATTTCTCCAGCTACAATGGATTTCTGCCTTCTCTGCTTTTCCATGAAACTTTATGTTATATAATGAGATTCTTCCTTGGGTTGTTCAAACACCACTCATCTATGAGCACCCATTATATTCAAGGCATGCCATATAAAGATGTAGAAAACACAGCCCTGCCCTTAAGATGCGTAAAGTCTAGAAGGTAGTTGTTTCATGGGCATTTATTTTGGCCTGTGCTAAAGGTCTTGGCATATCTTAGGTCTTCTATTAGACTGCAAGTTTCTTAAGGACAGGATTTGTGCCCATTTCTCTCTATCATGAAGTAGTGCCTAGCACTGTGCTCAGCACATACCAATACAGGGTTCCATAATGTTTGAATGGAATCCCCAGATTTGGGGGTGAACTTTAAAACTGGATGGACGGATTAAAAAGTACCTGCTCCACACTATGTCTCCCCCACACCCATTTGCTTCTCTTTTTGGCCAGCCTCCAGCAAGCTTCTGCAGTGAGGTTCAAAGCATTGAGCCCCTGCTCCTTCACTCACTCAGTCCTCCTAACCTCACAACCTAACCTCACACTAAATCTGAAGGCCATTGTCTATTGCATAGATGTTACCAAGCACAGTCATTCCCTTTTCTCCTCTCTCCCCCTACCCTGCCTACTGCCAGGACATATGGTTTGCTTTGCCTTTAAGTACATTTTCTTTAAGACAGTTGTAGAAAACTTTTCTCATTGTAAATTCTCTGGGTAACCATTTTGCTTCTACCCTCCTTATGGTGTGATTTTTTTTCTTTTGTTAATGTTACCTGACTAATGAAATACTACCTTCATTCATGAAGAATTTTATGTGCCAAAAATTCTACTTAATGCTCTAAATCTTGGGGGGTATATCAAGCCATGAGTTAGAATCATAGTGAGGAAGCCCAGTGTCTTAATTTGGATTCCTCAAATGCAGACTCTGAGACAAGGAATAGAATGCCAGGATTTGGAAGTTGATCCTAGGAGGCATAAGGAAGGAATGGGAAAGTGTCTTCATTTGTTCATTCTGCTATAACAAAACACCATAGACTGGGTCGCTTATAAACAACAGAAATTTATTTCTCACAGTTCTGAAGTCTGGAAGTCTGAGATCAGGGTGTCAGCATGGTCACGTGCTGATGCGGGTGCCCCTCCAGGTTGCAGACTTCTCAAGTGGTTAAAAAAAAAAGTGCAAGAGAACCCTCTCCCTTTTTATAAGGACACTAATCTCATTCATCAGGGCTCTGTCCTCATGACCTAACTGCCTTCCAAAGGCCCACTTCCTAATACCATCCCACTGGGGGTTAGAATTTCAACATATAAATTTGGGGGGATACAAACATTTGGTTCATAACAGAAAGTGAAAAAAGGAAGGGAAGGAAATCAACAAAGGATGTGTGAATGCTGAGGACCCTATAGGATATTGTGCAGACATGCCTCGGAATTGACTCACCTAGTGGCATGGAGGCTGGAGGATTTATCCACCAACTCCACTCCACCACTCTGGTTGAGGACTGCTTATGGGCATTAATACCCCTGCCTTGTCCAGCATGCTCCTGAAGCCAGGAAAAGACCAGGCAGAGAGAAACAGGAGCTTGAGGTAAGAAATCTTGATATATACAGAAAGCTGAATATTGCAGATTCAGGTAACCTCTGGAACGGCTGAAGGGATATGGCCAGGCAGCAACAGCATCTGCTACCCTCGCTGATATAAAATGGAACTCAGCAGGTCCCACCACCTAGTGATGGAGATAATATTGCACCTGGGACTGCACATCCAGCTGAGGGTGAGAGTGGAACTGAAATCCCGCCCATATTCTGTTTACCAAACTGTTTGCCCTGGCATGGGCCTGTGGTCCACCTGGAGAGAGGAAAGCTGTTTTTCAAATTTGCACAAGAATAGCAAATAGGTTAGCAGTGGCCCTGATTACGCTACCCCAATATTACAACAGATGCCAAAAAAATACAAGCATTATAGGATCTGAGTTTACACACCACAGTTATTTTTTGATGTAGAAAAGAAAGCACACCAGAAAAATAAGGCAATATAGAGCAGCCAGATTTTGCAGTAGATAATAATCCATTTTGGGAGAGGGAGGTGATTCTTAATGCAAATATAGTTTTTGCCAATCCATTCAAAGCAATTTTCCAAGATCTTCTGCAGCAATAATGAGTGTGTGCTTTATGATGAGTTTTTCTTCTATTTTCAGAGGAGAGTTCATCTTTTTGCCTAACAGAGATGTGGCCTTTTCTAATTGTGCCTTTTGCTATCTTTGCTTATTGCTGGTGTTATCACTGGCTAATTGCTTTGCTTATCACTGGCTGTGCCTGACTCAGAGAGCATTTTTACTTGACCAGAATCTTCTGTTTCAAACCCAGCTCTGTGTGAGTGAATCTCATAGACTCCTCAGTGCTCCCCACTGGAAGGATTGACCTGGGTGTGATGTATCCGGTTATTGCAGTTTGGAATTTCAATTGGTGTTGAGGCTCCTGCTTCCCACATTTACAATGGACACGCAGACTTTGCTGAATATGTTTCCTGCACTTGCTTGTGCTTCTGCCCAAGGGTTTTTATGTTCTTTTCTCTTCCACAAACTGTGGTTTGCATGTTTTCCATCTGACTGCTTAATAGCAGGATGCCTTTCTCCACCTCATGAACAAATTGAATTTTCTGATCATAGGTTATTTACTAAGTCTTTGAAATCCTATAACTTGCCCTATAACTTGCAGCATGAAAGAGCTGTAGTCTTGCATAACTGAACTTCAATCAAGAACCCTTTTAGTTCTAACAGCTACAAGGCATTATGAAAACACCTTTAGAGGTTTTTCTTTCTTAACAATTGTTAACCTCCCAAAAATCACAGAAAGTTAAGGCTGGACAAGGCCTTAAAGCTCATCCCAAAGTAGCACCTCATGTCTGTAGCTTGCAGACTACAATATCTTGCCATGATGTGATGGGGCAAAATTATTTTAAGGAGGACCTCGAACATGTCCACTCTCTCATCACAGCTTTCCTTGAAATGGGAGGAGGCATATGGATGGTGAAGAGCAGTGATGCCTTGATGAATATCCTGGCATGTATTTGAGATTTTCTTTTGTTACCTTTTTCCTAATTTTTAATAGCTATTTTCCTGGCCTTAACTCTAACCTTGGGTGCCCTGCAGATACAGTTGGTAAGAGATGGCAATTCGTGCAAAAACACACTTTGAACTCAACAAAATGTGGTGAGAATCTCATGCACCAGATGGATTCTCCTATTTTCTACAGACAAGGAATGGGGATGACAGTTTCACATTCTGACAATAGACACAAAGCACTACTGTGTGGGCAAATGAGTAGATCATCAAGGAGCCCTTCCGTTCCAGGTGGCTGCTTTTATATTTATTTAAGTTGAGGATTAAAATAGATGGACAAGCCCATTTGGCTTTCTGCAGATGAGAAACAATTTTGTTCACTGTTATAAAGTTTCTCTTGACAACATGTAACTTGTTACCACATTGCCGTTCATGTTCCTAACTTCAAATTTAATCCTTCAACTTATATAACGACTTCTTGAATTTTAATGATTTAGTCACAGAGATTTTTATAATTGGAACCATTTGAAATAACTGAATACTGGTTTTGGGGGTCAGACAAACCTAGGTTTAAATCCCACTGACTAGCTCTGTGACCTCAATCAAGTTATTTCATGATTTAAACTTCAATGTGCCCCCATCCGAAAAGAGTTGGGCTGATAATACCTCATAGAAGTGTTGAAAGGGATAAATAAGATAGATAAATGTACAAAAAAACTAATATAGTGTCTGATACATAATGAATCTAGATCCTTCCAAACATTTCTCTCTTTCTCTTGACTTTCTTATATAGCAAGAACTCTAGTATAACATTCAATATTTTTTCAAGTTAAAAAAGTTGTCCATGAAGATCGCTACTATTTTGCATATTTTCTCCAGGGCAGTACTTTTGTTCCTTGTGAGCCAAATACTGAGGTTCATATTTTGGAGTGTTGTGAGTAGGCCTGTTTCTCTCAGCACCCCTCCCAGTGCTAGATTCTGCATTGGTACAAGGAGAGTTCAGCAGGATTTCAGGTTCTAATCAATCAAAGGAATCATTGCTTCCAAATCTGAACTCCTCCTACCCTCTATCATGAGGACAACTAGAAATACAGGAACTTTCTAACTCACCACTCTGACATCTGTGGGTGTCAGTTCTTTTAGCTGATGCCTTGATTTCAGAGATGTCATCCCATATTGTCTTGTATTATTTGATTCTCTCCCCATCGCTTTTATAGCTGTTCTCTGTCCTTCCACTTGGTGTAGAAACTGGCAAAACAGTTCATCATCAGCCTTTTTCCACCTTATTGATTGTGATTCAATGGCAAACACTCCTGGCCAGTATCTGGAGACATGGGAGGTGTTGGAGGGATTTATTTTATTTTATTTTTAATGTAATCATTTTGGAGCTCTGCTGAAAATTGTTGAAGAGAAAATACAAATGTTCATCTTGGCAAATGCTAACATTTGTTGAGCATATCTAAGGAGTAGATAAGTAAAATTTCTTTGTTAAATCCTCAGTGTTGTGTCTGGAGACATATGTTTGCCTTTCCCTTCTCTCCCCCATGTGTGGAGACCTCTGTGTGGAGGGTCCAGTGTGTCACGACTGCTTTTGAGTCTGGATTCTCTTTTCTGTCTGGAGAATGCTGTGTGTGCCATGGAACCTTCTGGTAATGTAGCCATGTGCTCTGTGGACCCGTTCTCAGAATCATCTTTTTTAACAAGAATAAAATACAGTACATAATATGATGTCAAGGGAAACCAATTACATGAAAATACAGTTATCAAAGTATTTTATTATGATAATTTCCTCTTCATTAATGCATAAAATAATAAGATCTTATAGCAGGTCTAATAATTACTATAATTCCAAAACTGTGAGGAATAGAAATAATAATTTGAAGACATCTGAAACAGCAAAATAGCATTAAAATATCTGTAATTTTTACTAGCGACAAAGTCATAAGTATTACTAACATGACTATAGTTTGTTTCCTACATTTGTGATAGAAGGAATGCTAAATTTCAGAGATTATCAAAAATAAAGATTAAAGATGTCTCTTTTTTTCATCCACCTTCATGGAGCTCCCTGAATTCTATCTCCATGCTTCCTTAGATGTTCATGGCCGGCAGCTTAAGAATCCTAAGACCTCAACTCTCAGCATGTGAACCAAACTCTCCAGTTAGAGATTCCCACCCTCTGACCTCTCTTGTTGCCAAAGATGCAAGGATTCCAGAGTCAATTCCCTGCCAATGGCAAGAGGCAAAATCTGAACACTCAAAACCAAAGCTGTACTTAAGAGAAGGGCCTTTGTCTTTGCTGACAATGGAAGGGATTCATTGAAAAGATCATTATGTACCTTTAATGTTTGGTTAATGTGCCTTTGAAGGTTCTGGAGCACACCACTAGAGGAATTCATCCCCCACTGCACAGCAAATATTGAAAGAAAAAAGGCAGATCAATGTATTTATTTCATGGAGATAAACACTTTCCCAGTCTATGTCTCGGCAGCAGTGAAGGCCCTCATGCCAGATCATGCTGTAGGCGGCCTGGAGGGAGAGAGGGAGGACTTGGGATTTTCATGCAGGACACAGTCTGGCTGTTCCCAGCACTACCTTCTGTCTGTTTGTTCTCTGGTGTTGTTTTTCTATCCCCATCCCTCCTCCTTCTCAGTCTGGCTCCGCTTCAGCTCTGAACTGGAGCACCAAACGGCTGAGACTGACTTCTTCTATGAAACCCTCCTGAAGCCACCCTAGGCTCTGCCAGGAGGAGACAGGAGTCACACCGCTGGGCATAGTCACCGCCACCTTTCTCCTTCCACTTTCCTCATACACCGAAGGCTCCCACCTCAGCTCCTGCCAAGCCCTGACAGCTCTGGAAAAGCAAAGAGGCTTCCTTTGACTCCCTCGCAGGTCTCCATGCTGTGCGCGGCTGCCAAGCCACAGGGCCAGCTCTAGGAATGTGTTTTTAATATTCATTGTTCACTCTGTCTGTTCCCGATGTGTGCACTGCAATTATTGTAATTCTTTGCACATGTGTTGTTATGAAATGGGTGCCTTTTAAGCTATGCCAGGTTATTTTTTTTTTCTGAAACCCAAATATATTATTTCTACCTATGTTTCAGTTAGTTTGCCATGCTTCTTTATTTTATTTCAAAGATCAGTCTGGGCGGCAAAGAAAGAGTGCAGTGTGCACAAAGCAATGTTCGCCTGCTTTCCTCATGGTAGAACAGTTGCTTTTGATTTAGGTTTGTGTGGTTTCCACCTCACTCTCTTGTTTTCTTCTTTCCATGTGCACAACCAAGCTGACTTTCAGACATACACAGCCCACATGTGCTGCTCCTGGAGTAGCCATCTGCACCCAGGAGAAAGGCACACATGCAGCGTGCAGAACACAGACATGCACACATGTGCATGCAGACAGCATTTGGGTGGAAGATTTCTTAATATTCATCTCGTATCCCTCTTAGTGGTGAGGAGGGAAAAGAAGTCTAGAAAAACTCCTTTCTTTTCTTTCTTCTTTTTTCTTTCTTTCTTGCTTGCTTTCTTCTAATTGAGGCTTTTCTGACACAATGTAGAAACTTCAGTCACCAGGGCACAAAAAGCATTATGTTTCTTCATTAATTCAGACTGAGGTGTTTTGGTTTTTTTTGTCTTTTTTTTTTATCAAAGAAAAATAACAGATGTAAATCTGAAAGGCCAGATTTTAACATCCACTAACACATTTTAAGTTTCTTATGACAAGACAAAAACTTAGTAAATGAAGAATGACTATTGTATCACCTTTGAGAAGTTAGTCTTGAGATTCACAGAAGCTAAATTAAGAATAAAACAGCAGAGGAGTCCACCTGGCAAACACCACCAACTATCCCCATATACACATTCCTTTCTTTAGAGATTCTCGGGCCACTGTCTGTTTTCGCCAGCAGAGAAATCTGACACAGTCACACCCCTGCCTGCTAAGCATTTTACTTTCATTGTTAACCATATCCATTTGTCACCATGAAACATTATTATTTTAAGGTAGCAGGGAGGCAGGACTGCTTGTTGCATAATGGTGCTCTAGCTCTCATTGCCAAGAAGGAATCAAAGAAATGGACGGTGGTTAATGTGGGAAATCACACCAGAGAGAAAGAAACACGCAGAGAGAGACAGAGACAGGGTGTTGGTGGGAGGGAGGAAAGGGTAAAGAGAAATAGATAGACACAGACAGGCAGGGAGAAAGATACTGAGAGACAAAAAACAGAGAAGAGACCTGCACAGAAAGGCTAGAATTTCCATGAAAAGATTTATAAAAGGATGATCTAGCTGTTGCTAGGGAGCTGGGAGAAGAGCAGACACACCCTCCACCTGATTTTCTGTATCGACCTGCATGTCTCTGTTTGCATCGACTCTCCAGTGAGGGGGCTGGAGAAAGAGGAAAAGACATTTGACAAAACGGCCTTCTTAGAAACAGACTGCTCTACAGCACACTTTGTGCAGAGTGAATTTGAGCTGCTGTGTTGGGAGCATGTCTGAGGTCAAAGGGCACGGTCCCACACCCAAAAGTTGCAAGGCCAAGGCTGTACTCATCAAGCTATGGGGAACAACCCACTTTCCTATATGACAGCTCTTGGATGTGTGACCCAGACCAGGTGGGTCCTACCTTCCCCTGACTAAAGGACTGTATTGTGGTGACCTATTTGTGTAAACAGGGAGCTTGGTCTTATTGTTGCACAGGCCTGGAGTTGGGAAGAGGAATCTATGCCGCCAGAAACCAGCAATGGCTCTGGATGAGATGGGTGGGAAATAGGATGGAAGTCATTGCCACTCCAGGATCACCTGCATGGCAGCCTGCATGGGTCAGAGTTCTCTAGAGAAACAAAACAGAGACAGCAAGAGGGAAAGCAAGAGAAAGAGATTTTAAGTAATTGACTAACAATTTAAGGAGCTGGCTAGCAAGGGCAGGCTAGCACCCTGGAAAATTTCAGGAGGCACTGATTGCGGTCTTGAATTCAAGGGCAGCTGACAGGCAGAATTCCTTCCCCTTCCAGCAAACTGTCTTTTCTCTTAAGGCTTTCAACTGATTGGTTAAGGCCCACCCACACTGCGGAAAGTGATCAGCTTTATCTAAAGTCTACTGACTTTAATTTTAATCACCTCTAAGAAAATACTTTCACAGCAATATCTAGACTGGTGTTAAACCAAACAACTGAATACCATAGTCTACCTAACTTGACACAAAAAATTAACTACCACATAGCTCCATGACTGTGGGTGGATAATGTTCATCTATTTACTGAGCTAACATGTCAGAGTTCCAAAGGTCTGAAGTAGGCAGATCTGTACATTGGAGCCAGTGTGATAGAAGCTGGAAACTTCATCTAGCATAGCCATTGCTTTGTTCTGTCACAAGAAAATTCCTTCCAGAATTAGGTCTTTGAAAGGCAGCTCCTCTAAGGAATTTATCTCCACCCTGGATTCACTTTTCCTGTTTAGTCCAGACCCTCTTTAAAGTCTCAGCTAGATGATCAGACCACCACCATTGGAAACTTCACCCTGTCACACCCCTGGGTCCATCCTTTGTCCACACTCCAGAAAAGTGCCTCATACCCAGGCCTGATGTTCACTGAACTATCCTCCACTCAGCTGTGGGCTCCAGAAACCCTGGGCGTGTCAACTCTACTCTTACGTGGTAAAGCAAATACAGGTGTCCTAATTTGTGCTCAGTCTCCCTAAAAGCGAGAGCTATGGCTGCTTACCCCAGCACAGTAAGGTTGTCAGATTTAGAGAAAAATAAAAAGCCCAACTAAACTTGAACAATAGATAATTTTTATTATAAATATATTCCATACTTGGGAAATATTTGCACTAAAAATTTATTCACTGTTGATCTGAAATTTATTCTGTTAAATTTGAATTCCAGATCAACCACAAATAATTTTTAGTATAAATATCTCTCATTCAATATTTGGGACATACTTATAAAAAAATTCCTTGTTAATCTGAAATTCAAACTTATCTGGGCATTTTGTATTTCATCTGGCAATCCTCCAAGGTGACCCAAATTACAAGGACACCCCTCCAACTCATGCAATATTTTTGTCTCAGAGATGACATAGCCTGATTTTCTGTCTAGTAACAGATATGTTTCCATAGGCAAGGCTTTGGGTCTTGCTCCCTCTGTAACAAAAGCTTCTGACCACCTCCCCTCCCAACACTAGCTGCCCTGGAGGGATGGAGAAACTCCAGCTTTATCCCTTCTCCTAATTGGGGTAGGGTGGGAGGAGTACCCAATTCATCCTGTTCAGATGGGTGGATGTTCAGAGAAGGGGTCATTGACATCCCCAGTCATTCGGGCTCAAGACTCCAGAGCCATCCTCAATTCTCTCTTTCCTTTGGTCTTCCCTTACAGTGCTTTTTCACAATGTCTTTTGTGTCTTCTCTCTTTCATCACAGCTATGGTTCTAATCCAGATTCATTATTTTTCACTTAGGTGACAACATGAACTTCTGAATTTTTTCTTCCTGCCTGTAGCATCTCTCTTCCACAGTCCATCTACCACACTCACTGTCTTGAAGTTCAGAATCATCATATCATCCAAACACTCCCAGCACTCAGAGGCACTTTGTCTCCAGAATGCCTGCCAAATGAAGTCATACACTTTGGCCTACATCAAGTCCAAACAGCAAGGCCATATATCATTCCCTTAAGCAACTGACTTTAAACAGGGGTCACAAACTTTTTCTCTAAAGTGCCAGATAGTAAATTTTTTAGACTTTGAGGGCCATACAAGCCTCTGTCACAATTACTCAACTCTGTTGTTGTGTGAAAGCAGTTATAGACAATACATTAATGAATGGGCATGGCTGTGTTCTAAATCAATTTTATTTATCAAAACAAGTGGAGGGGACAGTTGGCCCACTGTAGTTTACAATTCCCTTCTCTAGCTGCCAAATCAAACCTGTTCTCCAAGTGTCAGCTCAAGTACCTCTCTCTCTGTAAAGCTCCCTCTGATTCATCCAGTTTGAAGTGACTCCTTCCTCACTCCATGCACTTTATGCCTCTTTTATGGCAATGCGCATATTCTGCCTTGCACAGAGTCCCTGCCTCCTCTCTGTGTTGACAAGTTTGGCATTCCTTGCAGAGGCTGCCACAATCCTTTACTCAAGGTAGATATTTAATAATAAAGTATTGGTAGGAAGAATGATTGAAAGTCACCAGAGAGTAGGTCCACAGAAAGGGCAGAGGCTTGATCAACTACAGCTTCCTGCATCTCCTCCGGGAAAAGCGTGAGTTCCCTTGAAAGCCATTGAGCAACACCCAATGCCTTCTAGAGGAGTCCAAATTCCAGGCCGGTCAGCTATCATTTAAAACACACAGAAGCCTACCCATCAAAAATAAATTAGCTGAACATTCAATTGCCCAACCAGGAAGGTTGGTATTGCAAATGGATTTGTGCTGAAACCATTTTCCTTTTTGAAATGAACCCAAGTTTTAAAATAAATGGCTTCATCTGATCTGAACTGCCAACACATTCCTCCAAATCCATTCCTTGAGAGAACCTTGTTAGCTGCTTCAGTTCAAATCCACATGACTCCAGTACATCTTAGCTTCTCATAGCAAGGCTAGAAACAGCCAGGCCCTGCGTGCCTCAGAGAAAGGTTTTCAGGGCTGGGAAGAATGAACTGAGGGACAGAGCAATCACACAAATATTTCTCCAGCAAAATAACTAGGAAAGCCTAAAAAAGGGGTTTTAGGTTAGTTATTATTGAAAATTGCAAGCAAACGTATTTCTGTAGTTCTTTCGCATTATTTTCTTTCTTTCTTTTCTCTCTCTTTTTTTTTTTTTTTTTTGTCTTAGGGATGGTTTGATTACATTATCACATGCTTGATTTTGGCTTTCTAATCATTTTAAGTGCACGTCATGTCTCCTGTATTAATCTATAGGCTTCTCAAGAGAAGGATACACATTTTCTGTTTCTTGCATACCTCCTGGCATTATAATACCAGGGCCACAGTAAATAGTAAACACACAGGAAATATGTGAATAAATGGGGTATATTAACCTGCTAGAGTCCTTGATAGGGAAATTAAGTTACTCAAGTTAATTTTTTTAAAAAAGAATTCTTCTCTCTTTAAAATCGTGATTCCACCTCCTCTTCACCACCAACTAGTACCTCTAAATCCTTTGCAATTTCCACAACAATGAAGGGAAAAACCAAAATTTTGCTGCTTGCAGCTAAATTTTATAAGAAAGTTATTCTGATGGTGAGGCACAATGCGCCAACACTCTCAAATAGACGAATAACAAAACTTTTTTCTGCTTCCAGCTGCAAATAAAAGAACAGAATGATGCCACCCAGGGCCACACAGGGACTGCACCTGAGGCAAGGCAACAGCAAGCTTGAGCTATAGCAGGCAGTTTGTGCATGGCAAGTTGGGTGGGGTTAGCTAGGTTTCTTGAGCTCCCTGTGAACTGACTTATTTGAATAATTTCTCTGGCTCACAGGGGCTGTTCTTAGTTGTCTGGTACCAGGCCGTGAGGCATTTAGAGATGTTGCATAGAGTTCCAGAATGTGAGAGCCTGATAAGGGAAGTCCTTGGGGGTATGGACTTAATCAGCAGCTCAGAGAGGGAAGCTGACCAGCCTCCAGCCAGTGCCTCAAAACTGGGTGAAGACAGCATTCCTTTTTAAAAAAACTATATTTTAAACTATAACAGCAGTCACTGACAAAACTCTCAGCTAGTAGAATATTTGTTTCATAAAAACAGGTTCCTGCCTAGATTGTTCTCCTTGTCACTCTATCCCAATGCTAGTATGTTGAAGGCACCCCCGACATTTTCTTGAACAAATTGAATCAATCCATACTTTCAACCCTACAGCAGGGCAGAAAGGTGGCCCTGTTGGGCCAAACCACTGGCCCGGGCCAGGGCAGAAACCACAGGCCTGAGTTCTACAACACTTTCAGCAGATATTGAGGGCTCCACCGCAGGGGGAAAGACTGTAGTAAATCTATCCAGAAAAAAAAAAAAAAATGGAAGTCAGGTCAATATTGGTCTGTCAAGAGATTATATCCATAATCTGGAATGTTTTCATTTTATTGAAATGACAGATATCATACTGATCGAATCTTGAGAGCAAAGTAACAATTGGGAGTAAGAGAAATGGGAATGAGAAAAACAGAACCTGGCCAAATGCCAGCTATGTTGCAATGGTTCTACTGTAGAGTAGAAGACAATGAAGCTTCAAAAATCAAAAATAAAGGGAAAGAAAAACATGAGACTGGTTAACAGAAGCTCAAGGGCTTTGGGAAGAGTGAGAGTCACTGATTTTAAAAGATCATGTGGCACTAAGCATTTGGAGGGACTATCATAGCTTGATAGCAGAAAATAACTGAAAGAAAATATATCTAGATAAAATAAATAGGAAATAATGTCTTGGATTATAGGAAGTAAATCATTAGTCTAATTAATGCAAGAAAACAGACTTTAAAAATTATATTATAACCAGTATAGTGTTTCTATGGGAAGTACCACAGGATGAGAGTTTCATGATAAATAGCTTTAGAAAATTCCAGGTTAAGCAATTCTAAATGATTTATTCATCACAGGACCAATCAGATTCTTTACTATGTTAACATGTGTTGGGAACCACAAAGAGGAAGGTGTGATGTGATGGTCTTGGCCAGAGAACCCTTCTTTCTTGGAGCAGCTTATATAATTCATTTTCCATGGCACACTCTTTAATAAAGCCTATGATAACATAATTTTTTTCTCCACCCCTGTTATTTTTGTAGTAACAAAAGTTATTTTATTCTGTCAGAGAATCTAGACAACTATGTTCCAAAATATGTAACACCTACCTCTTAGGAAATAACTAGAAAATTCTTAAGTATACTACAGGCATCTATGTCTTTTGAGAGAATGCATCTATCTGGCCTCTCTGTGACATTCTTGGGGCAGACCAAATATATATGATGTTATCAGCTTTCCTCAGTGCTGAAAAAATGAACTCAAAAGTAAAAATAAAACAGATTTGAAGCAGGCTGTGGTGAATGATGAGAAAACAATACTCCAAACTTAATGTTGACCCCTGTCCCATCCCACTCTCATCATCTACTTAATTAAAAGCCTACAAAAGAATTAACTTAAAGTCTGGAACCAAAGCAGCAAGTGAAGGATAACATTAACTAGAACTTCAATTTCTGCAAGTCTTTGCAAAATTTGGCAGTGACTTTTATTGAATGAGCATCTGATTATGACATCAAATAATATCAAATATCAGCATTTAGTTACTTAGCTTGATATGTCAAGCAGAAGCAAAATCTGCAGTCAACATTTCAGGAACAGAAAACTGTGATAGGCAGGTCTTCACTTAGTGATTCACTCAGCGATTCTGTGACAAGTAATCAGTCTCTCTCTTTTTTTTTGTTTTTGCTGTAAACCTTCTTGCAAGGATCTTGTGACTCTGATGCCCTAATGCAGAAGTTATTCATTGATATTTTGAATGTTGTGAGGTCATTTTATAGGACCTTCAAGGAACTACTGACATTACTTTTTGATTATTTAAACTTCCTTTAAATAGCTATTGAGTCATAAACACATAGCCATGAAAGCTGCTATGAGATCACTGATGTTACAAGGAAAACAGCCTAGAAGTTGGTGACTTTCAGTAACAGTTCCAACAATGGCTTTTTTAATCGAAGTATTTATTGAGTACATACCATGTGCCAGCTCTTTAGTCCCCTGGACTGCTTAGCTCTACTTTGTAACTAAATGACCAAGATG
The DNA here is from genome assembly GCF_028885655.2 of Pongo abelii. Taxonomy (NCBI): domain Eukaryota; kingdom Metazoa; phylum Chordata; class Mammalia; order Primates; family Hominidae; genus Pongo; species Pongo abelii. The sequence goes on along the minus strand of NC_071991.2, from coordinate 84,779,574 downwards.
GCCTAGTCAACCAGGCAGTCTTTAAACTACTTTCAATGGCAAAAGGAATAGACTGAAGGTCATATAGTCACAAATAGCAAGCAGACATCCTGGGCTCATGTATTGCCATTGGCTAAAATGAACTCAAATCTAGGAAACTGTGCCTTTGGAAAACTCAGGTGCACTTGTATACCAGGTAGCAAAACTATGAATACCATTTCCAAAAGAGCAAAGAAAGTGAAGCTTCTTTATTGTTCTATAACTATGGTGACCAAAAGGGGGGTCATCCTAGCTTATACCTATTGTCCCAGTATCCCAATTGATCTAGCATTTGTCCCAGATTTTAAAATTTTAATGAATAATAATTGCTAATAGTTGCATTGGTAGATCTCTACTTTGTGTATTCAGCTTCTGACATGATCTTGTATAACGGGAGATCAATGTGCAATGAACAAATTTTTTACTTCAATGTGTGATTGAAACTAAAAGATGTACATCAATAACCCATCTCCCTTTCCACTGTTTTGTCCAGGCTCACCATAACAAGCACTTCCCTTTCTTTTTTTTTTTCCATAAGTTATTGGGGTATAGGTGGTATTTGGTTACATGAGTAAGTTCTTTAGTGGTGATTGGTGAGATTTCGGTGCACCCATCACCCAAGCAGTGTACACTGTACCCTATTTGTAGTCTTTTATCCCTCACCCCTCTCCCACCATTCCCCAAGTCCTCAAAGTCCATTGTATCATTCTTATGCCTTTGCATCCTCATAGCTTAGCTCCCACATATCAGTGAGAACATACGATGTTTGGTTTTCTATTCCTGAGTTGCTTCATTTAGAATGATAGTCTCCAATCTCATCTAGGTCGCTGCAAACGCCATTAATTCATTCCTTTTTATGGCTGAGTAGTATTCTATCATATATTTATATGATATATCATATATTTATATGTGATATTATATATTTATATGTGATATTATAAATATCATATATTTATATGATATTTAAGAATATATATATATATATATATATATATATATATATATATATCACGGTTTCTTTATCCACTCATTGATTGATGGGCATTTGGTTGGTTCCATGATTTTGCAATTGTGAATTGTGCTGCTATAAATATGCATGTCCAAGTATCTTTTTCATATAATGACTTATTTTCCTCTGGGTAGATACCCAGTAGTGGGATTGCTGGATCAGATGGTAGTTCTACTTTCAGTTCTTTAAGGAATCGCCACACTGTTTTCCATAGTGTACTAGTTTACATTCCCACCAACAGTGTAGAAGTGTTCCCTGATCACCGCATCCATGCCAGCATCTACTGTTTTTTTATTTTTTTGATTATGGCCATTCTTGCAGGAGCAAGGTGGTATTGCATTGTGGTTTTGAGTTGCATTTCTCTGATCATTAGTGACGTTGAGCATTTTTTCATATGTTTGTTTTCCATTTGTACATCTTCTTTTGAGAATTGTCTATTCATGTCCTTAGCCCACTTTTTGATGGGATTGTTTGCTTTTTTCTTACTGATTTGTTTGAGTTTGTTGTAGATTCTGGATAATAGTCCTTTGTCAGATGTATAGATTGTGAAGATTTTCTCCCACTCTGTGGGTTGTCTGTTTACTCTGCTGACTGTTCCTTTTGCCATGCAAAAGCTCTTTAGTTTAATGAAGTCCCAATTATTTATCTTTGTTTTTATTGCATTTGCTTTTGGGTTCTTAGTCATGAAATCCTTGCCTAAGCCAATGTCTAGAAGGTTTATTTCCAATGTTACCTTCTAGAACTTTTATAGTTTCAGGTCTTAGATTTAAGTCCTTAATTCATCTTGAGTTGATTTTTGTATAAGGTAAGAAATGAGGATCTAGTTTCATTCTCCTATATGTGGCTAGCCAATTATCCCAGCACCATTTGTTGAAAAGGGTGTCCTTTCCCCACTTTATGTTTGTGTTTGCTTTCTCAAAGATCAGTTGGCTGTAAGTATTTGGGTTCATTTCTGGGTTATCTATTCTGTTCCATTGGTCTATGTGCCTATTTTTATACGAATACCATGCTGTTTTGGTGACTATGGCCTTATGGTATTTTTTGAAATCAGGCAGTGTGATGCCTCCAGACATGTTCTTTTTGCTTAGTCTTGCTTTGGCTATGCAGGCTCTTTTTTAGTTCCATATAAATTTTAGAATTGTTTTTTTCTAATTCTGTGAAGAATGATGGTGGTATTTTGATGGGGATTGCGTTGAATTGGTAGATTGCTTTTGGCAGGATGGTCATTTTCACAATATTGATTCTACCGATCCATGAACATGGGATGCATTTCCATTTGTTTGTGTCATTTATGATTTATTTCAGCAGTGTTTTGTAGTTTTCCTTGTAGAGGTCTTTCACCTCCTTGGTTAGATATATTCCTAATTGTTTTATTTATTTATTTATTTGTTTATTTATTTACTTATTTTTGCCCCTATTGTAAAAGGGGTTGAGTTCTTGATTTGATTCTCTGTTTGGTTGCTGTTTGTGTATAGAAGAGCTACTGATTTTTGTGCATGAATCTTGTATCCGGAAACTTTGCTGAATTCTTTCATCAGTTCTAGAAACTTTCCAGGGGAGTCTTTGGGGCTTTTGAGGTAAACGATCATATCTTCAGCAAACAGTGACAATTTGACTTCCTCTTCACTGATGATGCCCTTTATTTCTCTTTCTTGTCTGATTGCTCTGACTAGGACTTCCAGTACTATGTTGAAGAGGAGTGATGAGAGTGGGCATCCTTGTCTTGTTCCAGTTCTCAGAGGGAATGCTTTCAACTTTTCCCCATTCAGTATTATGCTGGCTGTGGGTTTGTCATAGATGGCTTTTATTACATTGAGGTATGTCCCTTGTATGCCGATTTTGCTGAGAGTTTTAATCATAAAGAGATGCTGGATTTTGTCAAATGCTCTTTCTGCATCTGTTGAGATGATCATGTGATTTTTGTTTTAAATTTTTTTTATGTAGCATATTGCATTTATTGACTTGCGTATATTAAACTATCCCTGCATCCCTAAGCACTTCTCTTTCAAAGACAGCATGCATGGCACTTTCTGATAAATGCAATGCAGTCAAACAAGAGAGAGCTCTTGAAGCTAATTTACCAAAGTTTGAGTGGTCTTGAGAGGACTCAAAACCATTGCCTCTGCTGGCCATTGTTGGGCCAGTCAATTGTGCTGTGGCCTATGCCACACCCTTCAAAATGCATGAAACCACTGAGCCATCAGTTGGCAGAGTCAGTAGAAATGTGGGACTTCATCATTTAGTTGGGAAATATGAATGAGAACTAGAGGCTGAGCTATCTTGCCATAGAACTTAGAGAAAGTAGCCTTAATATCCTCATTACATGTGTAATTTACTGTATGGTTTAATATGCATATCTCTATTAGTATTAAGTTATGCTGTTTTGTTTTGCAAAAAAATCTTTCAGCAGCAATCAAAAAAGCAAAAGTATGTATTTAGTGAAAAACCAAGCTCGAAATTTTGATTTCACAATGAAGTTGATGAATGTGGAACTTATAAAGAATATTTATAAACACAGTTTAACGTCAGCCATGAAGGTTGAGTGACACACTGACCACATGAAAACCAGAAGACACAAATCTTCTGAAAAAGCACCAGCATCTATTGAAAAGTTACAAGTTACTTTAAGACTGTGTCCAATAACTAGACTGTTGAACATGTGTGCATACAGAAGGTGTGTTTATATTACTCAGTGGAGCACAACTTCCCATTTACCTAAAATGATTGTTCTTCTACATTACTGTCATCCACTTTGAATTCCAAGTTTCCTTTTGGATCTATAAAAAGTAAAGTGATTACTGTTCATGTGTTGGCTTCATTAGCAGAAGAAGAACTGCACAAACAGTTAAATAAGGCCAGTTTTTACCAGTGCCCTAGATACTTCAAAGAGAAAATCAGTTGCAATAAAGGTTTGTTTTTATTTATTAAATTCATGAAATCGAAATACATCTTTTGAATATTCATTCTGTTAAAATAAAATATTTGACATTATTGTGAATGTGATTACAGGCTCATGTAAAAAGTTCAATATTAAAGATAAAATTATTTGTTGTGTGGTATATCAACACAAATTTTGGCAGAGTGGAGTGTTGTGGTAGAAACTGAATATTCTTACTAAATTAAGAAATTTTTGGAGCAGAACGGTATTTGAAATTGGCTATAGTACATATATAATTAATAATTACATCTTTAAAAGCTGTTATTTTCCACTGATCAAAATAGAAATTGTGCTTGTCAAAATGTATATAAATATTATACACATACGAGCTCATGTACATGCAAAATCAGAGTAACCAAACTACAAAACTTTCTGTGGGGAAGATGGTACACAACATCATGATAAAATATATACTTTCTTTGCTGTCCACCATCCAGGTCAGCCCCTAATGTTTGCAGAACCCATCGCAAGAATATAAAAGAAAGCCCACATATTGTGAGTCAAAGGATTTATAAGTTATAAATCAAGCCAGCAAACTGTTTAATAAAATATACTTGATTCTACCATAACAAATATACTTTCCTAATGGCCTGAAAAGCCAGGTTATAATTTAGACTTTTCAGAGTCCTTCGAATCCCTGTGTGGGGAAAACACCCCCTTCCAGCCCCTCCCTAGCTCATCCTCCCTCCAGCTTCATCTGGCACAGCAGGGGGCCTCCTCCAAACACATCAGGATATCCCAGACAAGCCCACATGTCCAAGCTCTGTCATGATGACTGCTCTCTCCACTCCCAAACAGCTGTTTCTTGGCCTACTCTTAGGCCCCAGGGTGGCCATGCTAGTAGTGAGACCTACCCTTGGAAGACAGAATCCAGGAAAGATACCTGCCTATCCCTGGAGCAGATCAGGGCAATCTGGGCAAGGAATTCTGGGGTCTAGGCCACCTGAGCATATGTCTGGGTAGGCATGCCTCCTTGCCTGCTAAGATTCAAGTTGAGCTGGAAAGAAGCCAAAGCAAAGCCCTCTAAAGTACAGGGCCTTGGGCAGTGGTCTCTCTTGCTCAGATTTATACCTAAAGGTGACAATGACAGGATCAGTTGGATTTTAGAAATGTTTGAGTTTTTAAAGAGTCATTTTGAAAATCAACTTAAGTGCTTAAAAATAGTGCACACACACACAATTACCACATCCCTGAAGCTTTGAAAATGGAAGAAGAAACATTATTAAGCTAGAAAATGAGAGTAGTGTGAAATTTCAGAGACCCCTAAGCAGGGCCAGCTTCATGGGTGTGTGATCTATGCAGTCACACAGGGTCCCCAGGCTCAGAAGGGCCCTACATTGGGTTTCATGCTTGCCTGTCTCCTTGACTCTTCTAATAATTTGAACAAGAAACTCCATGTTTTCATTTTGCACTGGCCTCTGCAAATCATGTAGCCAGTCCTGTTCTTAAGGGCTTTTACTCAGCAAGAGGATTTCCCATGAAATTTGTAGCTCGCATCCCTTTGAGAAAAAGTCAATAGAGCCAGCATCTCACCCTCGATTATTTCATTTTCACCTCTAAGCCTGGACAAAAACATAAGGGTAGAGGAGAAAATGATTTTTAAAGGGCACTAGAGTATTTGAAAACCTTGACAAAGGTTCCATTAGATGGTTCGGGTTGGTTCTTGTCATCTGGAATTGCCTCACCCACTTCGTGCCTAATCCCCGATTAAATGCCACCATTTCCAGCCTGATGTCTTCTTGCCATTTCTTCTGCCTCTAACCCTATCTCTTTCGATTGTGGAGGTTTGCTTTTTCCTTTGTGAATTATTTTTAATTCCCCTCTACTTTTTAGATTAAAGGTTAAGGGTAATATTATTATGAAAGCATAATTCCAGGCAGAGATAAGAAGCTCTCCAACACATCGTTATTAATCCAAGGCAAGTCCATTTTTAAAGAAAGAAAGAGAAAGGAGATTTGTAAAGGGCAAGGGCTAGACTTGCAGATCCTCACAGCAGGGACAGAGCCTGATGCTCTGCAGAGGTGTCTGCAAGGAAACACAGAGCAAAACTGCCCTCAGCATAAAATCCCCCAATGCCAAAATTTCCCTTAGCTGCCTCCTCCCACTAGACTCAGCTCTTTGGCCCATGAACTCAAGTTTTGAGGTTTTTTTTGTTTTTGTTTTTGTTTTTGTTTTTTTTTGAGATGGAGTCTTGCTCTGTTGCCCAGGCTGGAGTGCAGTGGTGCGATCTCGGCTCACTCCGCCTCCCGGGTTCACGCCATTCTCCTGCCTCAGCCTCCTGAGTAGCTGGGACTACAGGCGCCCGCCACCGCGCCCGCCACCACGCCCGGCTATTTTTTTGTATTTTTAGTAAAGACAGGGTTTCACCATGTTAGCCAGGATGGTCTCGATTTCCTGACCTCGTTATCTGCCCACTCAGCCTCCCAAAGTGCTGGGATTACGGGCGTGAGCCACCGCGCCCGGTGTTTTGAGTTTCTTAATTCACTGTTGTCCTAGTCTGTTCAGTCTGCTGAAACAAAATGTCACTGCCTGGGTAGCTTATGTTCATAAGCTGCCAGGCTACCTCTTTCAGGTAAATATGAAGGTCCAGGCTGATGGACTTGAAACCTGGAAGCCTGGGAAGAAGTTGACCTTCTGTCTCACCACCTAAAACAGAGTTCATATATCTCTCTGTTGAGTTGTTTTAAAAGAACCACAGATATTTGGGGTTCAGGTTTGAGGTACAATAAAAGCTGTTTCTGAAGCTCAGAAACAAGGCTAGGCTTTCTGGACTACGTGGACAGGAAATCCCACCCCTCCATGCATTCACTCTAAAGCTCCCTCTGAAGCTCATTCTTCCAAGAAAGCCAGCCACAGGACAGAGACACAGAAATAATGAAAATGTTCTGCAATGCTCAAAATGCCCCGGTCATCCTCCTTCCTGGACTTCTGTAAGTTTGCACATAGCTTATTCTGTACTTTTCTGAGACGTAATTCTCCAGTTCCTCTACTGAGCTTGTATGTAGGAGTGATATTATGAAAATTAATAACTGATAAGTTATGGGCACTGACCCAGCAGAACAGGCCCTCTCTTTGGAGCTGGGAGGAAGGGAGTGGGTGGACGAGACATATACAAAAGACATGAGGTAGCAGCCATTTACCAATGGAAAAGACTAATACTTTAACAGTGGGACCTATCATCTGGGCTCTATTAATAATCTTCTTTGACTCAGATAAATATGGAATCAAACATATCCAGGTTGGAATCCTCAATCTGTCACTACCAGATATGGCAGTCGCCTTAGATAAGTTATTTAACTTCTAAACCCTCAGCTTCCTCATCTGTAAAACTGGAATGACTTACGTTAGTTCTCTTGTAACATTTACACGAAATAACATATGTAAAGCACCCCTCACCACCCCGCAACTTCTTCTCAATTCAAAATTCTGCTCATAGAGAATTCAAGAGCACATTCCTGGAGAGTGTGGATTTGGAAAAGAACAATAGGCATGATTACAGTTTAATTGAGCAGCCAGTGTGTGGGGAGCCCTGTGCTGGTGCTGTAGGCCTCTTAGCTGAGGAATTCCACAGTAACCCTATAAAGTAGGAATTTCCATCTCATTAATGTCCTTTTTTGTGGCAAATAATAACAAAAGCTAATATTTATTAAGAGCTAACCAAAATCCTATAAGGAGTTGTATTAGTCAGTGATCTTCAGAGTAACAGAACTCATAGGAATATATATAGAAAGAGATCTGTTAGGAGGTATTGGCTCATGTGATTATGGAGGCTGAAAATCTCATGATCTGCATCTGTAAGCTGCAGATCCAGGAAAGCTGGGGGGATCGTTCAAAGGCCTGAGGGCTGGAGAGCAATGGTGTATACCCCTATCTGAGTATGAAGGCCTAAAAACCAGGAGCACAGAGGACAAGAGAAGATCTAAGTCCTCGTTCAAGCAATCAGGCAGAGAGAAACCAAATCTAATCACCCTCCTTCTTTTTGTTCTTTTCAGGCCCTTGACTGATTGGATGATGCCCACCTTCCCTGAGGTAAGCTATGGGCTTTACTCAGTCCACCAATTCAAATGCTAATAAATACCCTTAGAGACACACCCAGAAATAATGTTTAATCAAATAGCTGGGCATTCTATGGCCCAGTTAGATTAACACATGAAATTAACCATCACAGAAATTTTTGTGCTGACTCCATCTACAAATCGGGAAACTAATTCAGAAAGAGTAAACAGTGATATATAGTGCACAAGCTGTGAATATTGCCATGGGAATCAGAGACCTTGGCTTAAATCCCAGCTGTGGAGAAGTTACCAAACCTCTCTAGGCCTCAGTTTCCTCATGCATAAATGAGAATTAAAAGGGTATTGAACTACCTACCCCTGCATCCACAGGTTCTGCATTCGTGTATTTGACCAATCACAGATTGAAAATATTCCTAAAAATAATTTCAGAAAGTTGCATCTGTACTGAACATGTACAGACTTTTTCCTTGGCATTATTCCCTAACAATAAAGTATAACAAATATTTACACAGCATTTACATTGTATTAGGTATTATAAGTAATCTAGAGATTATTTAACGTATATAGAAGGATGATGTGCATACATTATATATAAATACTATACCATTTTATATAAGGAACTTGAGCATCCATGGATTTGGGTATCTGCAGGGGTCCTGGAACCAGTCCCCAATAGATACTGAGGGTCCTGGCAGGAAAGAGATGGCACACTCCAACAGAAAAATTGAGGATGATTTACAGAGCTATGGGCAGGATTAAGAGAAAACTACATAAAATGGTAAAGTACATGGAGGCAGGGATGAGAAGGGAAGGACTAGCAGCAGTGGAGAGCCCCTCCCATCCTAGGCCTGAAGAGCAAAGGAGGGGAGCGGCCACAGGAACTCAATGAGTACTGAGACTTTAGCTGCTGCTGTAGGAGAGGCCACTGAGCCGGAGCTCCAGCCTCAGGTAAAGGAACACAGCCACTGCCATCCTGCAGCCTGGTTAGCAGAGAGCCAAGAGAATCAACATCCTAATCTCACTCTCCTCCTGACTTCTGATCTCCTGCCACTAACTCTCTTTGGCCTAACCCACCCAGAAGCACAGAGCAATGAAGCAGATGAAGCAAATTGATGCACGTTTTAACAGTCACAGACAGGGCAGAAGGAAGTAGAGGAAAGATCTGGAGGGGCAAACAATACTCAGTATCGGTCATGGGTGTTGTATTAGTCAGGTTCTTCAGAGAAACAGAACCTACTGAAATATATATACACACGCAAAGAGAGAGATAGAGAGACTTACTTTAAGAAATTGTCATGTGATCTTGAAGCTGTCAAGTCCCAAACTTGCAGGGTAGGCTGAGCTACTTGGCTGGGAATTCAGGAAAGAGTTGATTTTGCAGTCTTGAGTCCAAATTCCAGAGCATCAGGCTGGAAACTCAGGCAGGGTTTTTACATTGCAGTCTTCAGGAGAATTCCTTCTTCTTTAGGAAATTTCAGTCTTTGCTTTTAGGGCCTTCAACTGATTGGATGAGGCCCACCCACATTATGGAGGGTAATATGCTTTATTCAAAGTCTACCGATTTAAAAGTTAATTTCATCTTTAAAAAAATACTTTGTTATCTGGGTGTGGTGATGCACACCTGTAGTCCCAGCTACTTGGGAGTCCAAGGTGGGAGAACAGGTTGTACCCTGGAGGTCAAGGCCGCAGTGAGCTGTGATTGCACCACTGCACTCCAGCCTGGGTGACAGAACAAGACCCTGTCTAAAAATAAGAATACTTTCATAACAACCTCTAGACTGGTGCTTAACCAAATAACTGGGCACCATAACTTAACCAAGTTGTCACACAATATGAGCCACCACAGGTGTTTACTTCATATATCTGCATTGGTATCTACTCTATAATTTGTGTGAAGGTAAAATAATATAACACACCCCTGGAAAAGTAAATATGCAGTAAATGTTAACTGTTATCATTATTGCTTGTACTTAACTCTTGACTGGGCTACTTCAAGCTCCTGTTACTTTATAACAATGATTTAACCTTGATGGACCTCTCTTTTCTTGTTTACATCTGAAATAGGCTGTGTGAGCTCGCTTTTAGTTCCTAAATACCATGGCAACCTAATGATTCATTGCTCATCACTTCCAAAAGGAGTGCAGGGAGGAAGTCAGTGCTAGGCTGTTAGATCCCTACACCCAAGACTGGGGAGGTGTGGCCAATTCTTCTCAAGTTTTTGGGGCACCATTTCTCAAATGAGTGTTAAGGGAAATTGTTTCAGGATGTTTACACATGGATCAGAAAAAAAAATCTGCACAAATGCAGTTGTTTATTCAAGCATTAAGCACAATTAAATAGGTATCTTATTTACTGAAGAGACTTCCCAGGAGCTTTATTGCACTTATACGGCCTTTAAATCTGCAGATGGGGTTTTAGGATACCATTTCCCGAGTTTTTGCGTCTGCTGATCCCTTTACTCTTCAAGAACGCATAAATGTCTTGGGTAGCTAGGATAGTAGGGAATGAGGTTTGGAAATGTAGACCCAGGGCCACCCTGACAGTTGTTCTAAAGATACTGTTGGCCTGCTCTCTTCTTTCCGGCCCTGCTCTTCCAGTGAGGGAGAATCCTAAGGGAATGAGGATAAGCTAGTTTTGGGGAGACCCAGGTCTAGGACCAGCTACATAATTTGCAGGGCCCTGTGCAAAATGAAAATTAAAATGTAGCCTCTTTCTTTTTTTCCATTAAATGCCTGCTGTCCTGGAAAATCTTCTGGATCTATACACTTAAACCCTCTGCAGCACTCCCATTAGGACCCCAAGATCATCAAATCCTGACCCCAGCCCTTTAACCCTTTCCTGTTCTTACAGCCACACAGAAACTGAAAAGCAAAGGGAAGGGTGGCACCTTTTGAGGCCTCAGGAAGACTCTGGGCTATAGGCAGCACTCTGTCTGCTCATGGATAGCCATGGCTATCCTGGCTCTCTCATTCTGCCTGTGTGCCAGGATGAGCCTAAGCAAGACTGCCTACACCCAGAGTTATAGGTGGGGCTAACACGACACAGTGCCTCTTCTCTTAGAGGAAACTTTAATATAATTAGTACTCTGTCACTGGGCAGGACAAGTTTCTTCTACTTTAACATCTTCAACTCTCACCATGTCTTTAAACCCTGCCCTCCCAGGCTCACCCTGACCTGCTGTTAAAGAATATCACTTCTCTCTAAACATCTCCCTCTTCTCTCTTTCCAGCTTAAAGTTTCTTTGGCTGTTTGTTCTGGTTTGCGTTTTGTTTGTTTGTGTTTTATGTCTTGGGATGGGGTGTGAAATTAGTTCAGCCTCATTGTATCCGTTGTCAAATCTTTTCTGTCTTGTACCTGGATCAGACTTGCTGAACTTGAAGCTAAGAACTCTAAGAATTTGTATCATTGATCCATTGGTGTTGTAGAGCCAGGTCATATTAGCTCATGAGAGACAATTGTTAGCATCTCTTCCTAACTCCAAATTCACTGGTGCCTCATTGAGAGCTTGAAGAGGCATTTACCCTGCAGAAACCAGCAAAGACCACAAATCAGGGCTCTTTTTCTGGAAATTCATTTGTCAAACATTTACCAATGCACCATCACTTTGATTCCAGGATATGAACTGACACATTTCTCCTGGTTTCAATGGCAGACTCACCTCATGGTCATAAAGGATATAGTATTGGGAGAAGTGAGGAAGAAGAGAAAAACACAGGACCAGTTCATACTTCAAGTTATTATTATTCAAAGGGTACCCCACACAGGAGCAATTGTCCTGTGTTCCCTGACTCTGCTCCATTCCAGTCCCCTACCTCCCTGTAATTGCAATCTAAGGCACATTTTCCTTTTTAAGAGAAAATTTAATACCAAAAATATCATTAAAGAGTCTAGCACCTGAGAATTCTCATCTGAGGCAATGTGAATTTTTTTCTTTTTAAAATCAGGAATACTGATGAGTTTCCTTATTGGAGTATCACAGGGGATTCTGATTCTGTTGGAATCCTGGCCAAGAGCTTCATGTGCAGAGGGTGGTTAATTGATGGAGCAGACACTGTAGGAAAGTTAAATAGATAAGTTCCAGGACTACCCAGTGCAATTAGGATATAAATCATTTAGTGATGTACAAATTAAACAAATAATGTACACAATGTTTTAAAAATTGATCTTGATTATATTCTATTACAACAAATAGCATACAATTAGTTCTTGTCCCTAAAGAAGTTTTGAGCCCCAGATTATAACTCATTTATTTGAACAGTATTTGATACCAAAAAATCCAGTCAAGCAGAATAATTATGATGGTCCTTTTATCACAACATCAGGCTCCATTCTGAAATTTCCACTTGTTCATTCAATAAGCACTTATTGAGCATCTCTAGGAACCAGGCATGGTTCTCCATGATGGAGATACAGAGGTGAATAACACAGGCACAATGTTTGCTGTCATGGGGCTTATATCCTGGCTACAGTGAAATGACACACACATCTAAACATGTGTAATACAGACAATTAAAATGGGCAGATACAGTAGAGCATGACAAGCTGGATCCAAGTTAGAATGTGTAATTTACATTTAGGCTGAGTTCTGAATCACAAGAAACAGGCAGCTATTATAAATCCAGGCAAGAGCTTTGTGGCCAGAATAGCCAGCCAGACAGCTGGTGCAGAAGCCCCAAGGCAAGAATGAGTTTGGCATTTTCAAGGACCAAAAAGTTGGCTACCATGGCGAAAACATAGCAGGCAGAATGGAGGTTGTTTGAAATGAGGTCAAAGAGATAATCAGGAGCCAGACCATGGGGACTTCACAGCTAGAGTAAGGAATCTGGAATTCATTCCAAGTATGATTGGAAGTCATTGGATGGTTTCAATAAGGGAAGCGATGTAACCTAATTTACATGTTTACATGATACTTCTGGCTGCTTTTCTGAGAGTGGAGTCAGTTGGGAGGAAGGGATGGTGGAGAAAAAGCCAGAACACCTGTGAGGAGGCTAAGTCAGATATTCAGAAAAAAGGTATGAATGTGGCCACAGGAGCTGGCATAGGCTTCTTGCGCATCACTTCATGCTTTTTTTAACAGATGTAAATCTGGTGATTTGGACTAAGGTGGTGATAGTGGAGAAAACAAGGAGATGGCTTTAGGATATGAGTTAGACGCATAATCAAAAGGGCTTTCTACTGGATTGATTACAGAAGGTGAGAATCAAGAAATCAAGGCTGACACCTAGATTTTCAGCTTAGGCACATGCCTGGATGGTGATGTTGATGGCATAATTTAATGAGATGGAAATTCCTGAGGAGAACATCTTTAAGAAGGAAATAGGAGTTCTGTTTCAGCCACACCAAGTAAAGAATGCCTATTTGACATTGTTATAATGTCTGTAACATTGCTATAATGTCTGTAAAATATTTCTGCATTGAGAGTATAAGGGGTGTGTGTGTGTGTGTGTATATATGTGTGTTTTCTGTTAATTTAGGCAATACCCTAGGGACAGCTAATTGTCCTAATTCAGAAGTCCACCTTCAAAGGTGGTTGGATAACATTATATCAGAAAATCTGCCCTCCACATGTCACTACTACAGGTGCTTTGGCTATGGTTATTTTTAACCAACCCTAAATCTCTGCTAATTAGCATAATGAATGTTACAAATGGGTTTTCATTGGTGAAACTAGTGGAAGTAGATTAAGTTGATGAAAATAAAGATATATGTATTGGTTCAAATACTTTAGAGACACTACCCTTTCATGAACAGTATATAATAATTTAGCATCTATTGTAGCCTATGGTTTGTGACTAGGGCCTGAGTCTTAATCCCTTAATGGTGCTGTGTCCAACCATTGGTTCTGAGCATTCTGGTCATCAATGCCAGCTATAAGAGTAAGGCTCCTTTGTCTAGAATATTGTTGCATCTGACTGAAATGAGCACTTCATCAAGGTGTGGTTGGGTCACCTGAGGGGACACAGAGCTGGGACTTCATCAAGCTTAAAGAATGCCTTAGATCCAGAACAAGATAAGAATGTCTGTTCTCACTTTTTTTCAACATTGTACCAAAGGTTCTAGCCAGGGCATTTGGGCAAGTAAATGAAATAAAGGGCAACCAGATTGAAAAGAAGTAAAAGTATCTCTATTTGCAGATGACATGATCTTACATAGAGAGAAAATCCTAAGGAATCCACTAAAAATACTATTAGAACTAATAAGTGAGTTCATCAAGGTTTCAGAATACAAGATTAACATACGAAAATCAGTTCCATTTTTGTTTACTTGCAATGAAAAATCTAAAAATAAAATTAAGAAAGTAATTTAATTTATAGTAATGTCACAAAGAATAAAATATTTAGGAATAAATTCAGAAAAAGAAGTACAAAATTTACACTCTGAGAACTCTAAAACGCTGCTAAAAGGAATGAAGGAAAACTAAATAAATGGAAAAACATCACATGTTCACAAAATAGAAGACTTAATATTGTTAAAATGGCAATACTCCCCAAACTAATCTACAGATTTAATGTAATCTCTATCAAAATTTCATTATTTGGCATTTGATCCTAAAACTGTTATTGAAATGTAAACGTCCCAGAAGAGAATGAATATGACTACAGTAGCTGATTAGCATATAGGCCACAGGCAAATAGTCATCTTTCCCTTATCTACTAAAATCTACTAAATCTTGTCCCTATGGTTTTTTTTGTTTGTTTTTTGTCTATGTCAGGAAAAAAAACTATCCATGTCACTCACCAGTCGGTCTGTATGCGATGGTGTCACCAAACAGAATTCTTCTCTCTCCCTTGCCTTTCATTCTCTACCTTGTTCCATTCTCAGGTAGGATTTCTATGGATGTAATACCTTCTGATCCCCACATACAGCATCTTGCCCAGTGCTGCTATTAGATCTGGTTCTTTTTAACAGAGCATACCCTTTCACTGCCATATGTCAAATATGAGTCTTGTCCAAGCCTTACTGACCCCTCCAAGAAGCCATCTCAATCTCTGTGTTTAAAACATTGCAAACAAATGGACAGGCCTTAAAATTTAGACAATAAAAGAAAACCAAGAATTCCTTTAAATCTGCAGCTACATTCAAACTCAACCACACCCATGCTTCACTTAGAGTTTGGGAAATTCTCTAGCTTATTTCTTTCAACTTTGCTTTGGCTTCTTTGCCTTTTTCTTTTCTTTCTTTTTTTTCCTTTTCTTTCTTTTTTTTCCTTTTTTTTTTTTTTTCTTTAGAAGGAGTCTCGCTCTGTCGCCCAGGCTGAAGTGCAGTGGCACAATCTAGGCTCACTGCAACCTCCGCCTCTGGGGTTCAAGTGATTCTCCTGCCTCAGCCTCCTGAGTAACTGGGATTACAGGTGCACTCCACCACCCCCAGCTGCTAGTTTTTGTACTTTTAGTAGAGACAGGGTTTCACCATGTTGGTCAGCCTGGTCTCGAACTCCTGACCAATCTGCCTGCCTCAGCTTTCCAAAGTGCTGGGATTACAAGCATGAGCCACTGCACCCAGCTTTCTTTGTCTTTTTCTAATGTTCAGAAGCTTTTAAAAAATACCAGTTCCTTCACTAAGCACTGAATTTGTGGTGGGTCATCCTGCATTTTAATATCAATTTCCTCATCAGTTTAACTGTGGTGAGCATTACTACTGCTCTGTTTACTTCATCAGTTTTTGAGGATCAAAAGAAATAATATGTGAATGTGGGGTTTATTCACTGTAAAGCTCTACATAAACATAAAATCTTATTTCATACTCAAATAAGGCGTACATTTTCATTCATAAGTTTTTTAAAAGATAATTTGTAGTACAGCATGTTCACGCTTACACAAAGGCAGATTAATATTTATTTAGGGACTTTTATATCAGACCTGTTCAATAAATAACTACAGAATTGCAGCTATTCTTCAATGACCAACATTTCTTTAATAGGGTACCGTGTTTAGGGACAAAGCTTAAAATCTAAGTAGCCCCTGAAGATATAAAACATTGAGTTAAATTCATACCAAGAGTTAGTGATCCATTGCTAAACCAGATATCGTTAGGCAGAACAATTATTAGATTTCAGGCTTGGAGTGATGCACTGTAGGATGGGAGTGCATCATTCTTACCAAGACGGTAATCTTTCCAAAGCTGACTCTTCTACAGTGACATAATTGAATTATAAATTCTTATCAAAAAATAGTTATCAACTTGTATACATCCCAAAACATCATAAGAAAAATTTTTAAGTAAATAAAGTAGGAAAAAATATATTCTACACTTCTGAAACACAAAGAGTTTACACTATAAGGAAAAGAAAAATACCCTAACTGAAAAACAAATGTAGAACATGATCAGGCAGTTCTCTCAAGAAATATAAGTGACCAGTAACAATGAACGAAATATTAAATATCTTTGGAAGTTATTTCAAAGAAATGCAAATTAACTTAAGACATATTGTCACCTATCAGATTAGCAACAATTATAACATATTCAATATTGGTAAGAATTTATGGACTGGAAACTGCGGTCAAAAAATGTAAAATTGATATATCCTTCCCAAAGGATAGTTGAACAATATGTATGAAATGCCTTGTAAACATTTATTTTTTAATCCAACGACCCCAACTCTAGCACTCCTAAGGAAGTACAGATGGTCCCTACCTTATGGTTCTACTTATTTCAACTTTATCATGATGTGAAAGCAATATACATTCAGTAGAAACTGTACCTAGAGAGTACCCATATAATCATTCTGTTTTTCACTTTCAGCACAATATTCAATAAAGTTCTTGAGATATCCAACACTTTTTTATATAATAGGCTTTGCATTAGACGATTTTGCCCAACTGTTAATGTAAGTGTTCTGAGCATGTTTAAGGTAGGCAAGGCTAAGCTAGGATGTTCAGTAGGTTAGGTCTATTAAATGCATTTTTGACTTACAATATTTTCAACCTGCAATGGGTTTATTGGGATGTAAACCCATCGTAAGTCAAAGAGGATCTGTATTCAAAAGGTGCATGTGGAGTTTTGGTCAAGGAGGATCATTGAAGGATTATTTTGGTCATAAATTGAAAAGCTAAAATAGAAAAACAATAAAGCTAATTATGGAATGAAATGTTCTGTAGCCCTTGAACATCATTTTATTGAAGAATATTAACAAGGGAAAGTGCTCGTGGTACATTGCTAATTTTAAAAAGCGTATTACAAAATCAAATATACAATATATTTCCATTTATATAAAAAGTCTGAAAGGATATAAACAATGTTGTGGTAATATCTGGCTGACGGAATTACAGGTAATTTTTAAATCTCCCTTGTGCTCTTTTATAGTTTATTTTCAAAATTTCAATAGCAAACATGTATTGCTTTTGTAAGAAGTAGCAAGAAATTTTCCAGAAAACAAAAACACATTTTTTTCACATATACACAAAAATGACTAGCTTCAACCTTGCAGTTTTTTTGAGCAGTTTGTTCCGAGTGTTATTTGGTTCCAAACCCAATACTATTTTCAACTGCTTATTAGTTTACAAGTGCTGCAATGGAGGGCTCACCTTTTATTTGCCAAGGACACCAAGTGAGGCCAGATGGCTTGTCTGCTGGGACAATGGTTCTCAACCTGGCTGCCTATCAGAATTGCCTTGGTGCTTTAAAAATACGCATGCTCAGGCTTTACCACCTGGAGATCCTTTTTCTGCAGCTTTAGAGTAAATAGAACTTGATAATCTGATGTCTGTGTGTGTATGGGTGTGATATTTTTCTAAAATTCATTGTCGTTTGAGATTTTCCTAAAATTTGTGTTGTACCATAGGCCTTAGATTTTAATTTTTTAAACAGTTTTATGTTGTTTTAATTGAGTTACTCTATTTGTACAGAATTGGCCCAACCAGATTGTAACTCCAGCTACAAAGACCAGGTAAAACTGCTTTAAAAATGCAAACAACGTATTTTACTATCTTAAATTAGGAATGGATTTAGCAGAGTACTGACTTCTGTAGGTAATTATCACCAGAAAATAGGATTGCAGACATATTCATTATTCTGAAATATAATTATTCTTCTTTGAAGATTTTTTCTTCTGTTTCATAAATAACTATACCATACAACCCATCTATACATTTAGTTATCTAGCCATACAATGTATTTGGGAGGATAAATACAGAATTAGCATTGCTCATTGTGAACCTTTCATTTTATATGTACACTTAACTAAGAGTTTACAGGAGTTTGGCCAAGGTGAGCATGTTTATAACTGCCTTAGAACATTTTAAACCAAAGCTATTTTTATGATGTTACATGATTGAAACAGTAGTACCTTGACTGTAAATTTACTGATACCCTGAATAAGATCCAGAACTCTTTTCTGCAGAAAAGCTCAGCCTTGCTAAGGAGTCCTTATTTAAGAGAGGAGGTAGGATGGCCTTCTACCTAGCCGTGTTCTCCTGAGAGTAATAGTCCTTAGCTTCAACAAAAGAATATTAATCCTATCCTTAGGATTGATAACTAAGACATAAGGCTTCATAGACAACCAACTATATAAACAGACTTCAAAAAGTTCATGGAAAAATGGAATTAAAAGATAAAGATAAAAATATAAATTTTATTTCTCAAAATAAGCTCCATGAAGGTCAAGATACTTTTGTAAGCAATGATAGCAACCAGTTAGTCCACCCTTAGAGAACTAAGGATCCTTGGAATTTAAACACATCAATGCAGTCTTTTTTATATTATTAGCTGAAACAAAAATGGGTGCCCTTAAAAGATTTTTTAAGATGAGAAAACAAAAAGAAGTAAGAAGGAGCCAAATTAGTACCATAAGGTGGATGCCTATTAATCTCCCACGGAAATGCTCACAAAATTGCCTTTGTTTGATGAGGGGAATGCGTAGGAGCATTTTTGTGGTAGAGAAGCACTCCGGTGAAGCTTTCCTGGGTGTTTTTCTGCTAAAGCTTTGGCTAACTTTCTCCAAACACTCTCATAATAAGCAGATGTTATCATTATTTGACCCTCCAGAAAGTAAACTAGAAAATGCCTTGAGCATCCCAAAAAACTTTACATGACGTTTGCTCTTGACCAGTCTGCTTTTACTTTGGACCATTTCCCTCTCTGGGTAGCCATTGCTTTGATTGTACTTTGTCTTCAAGATCATCCTGGTAAAGCCATGCTTCATCTTCTGTTACAGTCCTTTAAATAAATACTTCAGGATCTTGATTCCACTTGTTTAAAATTTCCTTTGAAAGCTCCGCTCTTGTCTTCAGGTTATCTAGGCACAATAGTTTCGACACCTATCAAATGGAAAGTTTGCTCAATTTTAATTTTTTAGTCAGAATTGTGGAAACAGAACCAATTGAGATGTCTGTGGTGTTGGCTATTGTTTCTGCCATTAACCATTGTTTTCAATTAGGGTACGGAAAAGATTAATTTTTTCCTCACAAATTGATATGTTTTGCCACTGCAGACTTCATCTTCAACGTTGTCTCATCCCTTCTTAAAATGAGTTATTCGTTTGTAAACTACTGATTTCTCTGGGATATTGTACCTATAAACTTTTTGTTAAGCATCAGTGATTTACTATTCTTCCACCCAAGCTTCACCATAAATTTGATGTTTGTTCTTGCTTCAATTTTAGCAGAATTCATGTTGTTCTGATGGGGTTCTTTTCAAACTGATGTCTTATACGTCTTAATCCTTCAAACTAGATCCTGTTCAGACATGTTATAACAAGTTAGTACATGTTTATTTTGGTGCAAAAAAGTTTGAAATCCACACATCGTTTTTTTAATAATATGCATTTTCCATAAACTTTTTAAAGATCCCTCCTATATAGACTGAGATGCACTGCAGGGAGCTGTCACGAAATATAATCTCAAGTTCACTACAATTCAATATTTTATCCAAAAGTTCAGTTAGAGAAACAATATTGGATGAAATGGCTTAAATGTTCACACATCTAGACAGCCAAAAATAGATCCCTGGATCAAGACAGACATCTAGAGACATAAATCTTCTCAGAATTCTTTGTGTTAAATCATGACTTAAGGGAATACCAATAGTTTGTTGAGGATTTCTAGAAGGAACAACCTTGAAAATGTGTTTCTGTGCCTATTATATGGACATTGCTTATCAAATCAGCAAGACAGTTTTCCTCAAAATACTTTTAATAGTATAATCTAGTAATAAAAACAACACATGCTCATTGAGTAAAATTCAAACAATATAAACTATAAAAATAAAATAAAAACACACCTAAATCCCCCCTTCAAAAAAACAAGACTACTAGTACTGCTGCTACAATTACCACTTAGAGATAATTATTGTTAATATTTGGACAAAAATCCTGAGACATAAATGTGATCTTTATTTCACATGTTATTTTCAGTCTGATTTTTTTCACTTAAAATATCTTAATGAATATTTTGCACATTAACCTCCTCAGTGACTATGCATTACTCTATTGTATGAATGTGCCAACATTTATTTTTAACTTTATTGAGGTATAATTGACAAACAAAAATTGTACATAGGGTACAATATGGTGTTTTGATATACGTATACACTGTCAAATGATTACCACAGTCAAGCTAATGAATATATCCATCACCTCATATAGTCATGAGCTCTACTATGTGCTCTACTATTTGTACCAAAATTTATTAAGCAAATATCCTATCAATGTACTACTAGTTGGTTATAATTTTTCACATTAATATAAATGGTGCTATGTTAAACACATTTGCACGAACATCTTTGTACAATTATATGATTATATCCTTATCACAAATTTCTAAAAGTAGCATTCCTGAACCAAAGAATATATACCTATCGATACATATGGCTAAACTGACTCAAAAACATTATCCCAATGTACCCTTTTCTACTAAAAGTCCTGAGAGTGACCATTCTCTCTACCTACTCCCACCAGTTAGTCAAGTTTTTTTCACCTCTTTCATACTAATAAGTGAATAAATTTTCAAATGTAGACTGGCCTTTCACATTTCTTCTTATATTAATTGCCTTTTCATGTCCTTAGTCCATTTTTCTACAGAGAAATTCATCCTTCTCTTAATTATTTATAAAACTATCTACATAGTAGAGCTCATAACACTTTGAGTGCCACAAAAATGGCAAGGGTTTTTGTTATCCTTGTTGTTGTTGCTGTTGTTTGTTGTATTTAATAGCTTGTTATTTGCTGATTGGAAAAGAAGATGGAAAGCATAATGTGCCACTTACTCTGTAAATTTCCACCTTATCTCTCAAGACCCAACTTCAATCCGACATCTTTTCCTAAAGCCTTACCTCCTTTGCCATCTTAATGTGATTTCTCCCTCTACCTACCTTTCAACTCATTGTACAATTTATTTGGCAATTTATCCCATAGTGCCTGATGACATACCTAAGAATCGTCAGTTACACGCAAGTCCCATCTGTCCACACCAGCAACCAACTCCTTAACAGGAGTGTACCTTTAACTTTTGTATTCACTCCATTCCTTCAAATAGGTGTTCAATAAACAATAAATAAAGGCTTATTTTTAAAATGAATAGAAGGGAAGGTAAGTGACAAAGTTCACCTTTTTTCCAGGCTGGAAATATGCTTGGCAGAAGCATTCGGCCAGGCAGGTCCTGGAATTCCATTTTACTGCCTGCCTCAGCATTCTGATCCTAGATAAAACTTATTCCAATGATGTCAAGTCTATTTTGTTTATCAAAAGGGCATCCATATATTCCAGTTTACTCAAAGCAGGCTCAGTTTAAGCTTGCCATAATAATTAGCATAACTGTGTAATTATTAAAAGTGCCCCCTTTCACTCTCAAAAGTTTCAGAGATAAATTATATTCTCATCCTATTTACTGCTGGCTCTGGTTCCTTATTTATTTCCTAGGCCTAAAATTTACCACAGAATTTAACAGACTTGGTAGATGAAGATCAAACTTTCTAAGTATGATATGAGTTTGGGGTTGTTAATTATGCATTGTTAATTAAACTTCTTTTCTTGGTTTGATTAATTAAATTTTTATGATAGCCTAACCTCAAAGAATTAAGGGAGACATTCAATACACAGATAAAGACATTTGCCATTTATGTGATTTTTTAGAAGTAGGTCATGAAGTTTATTGTTATTGTATACATTTTCTTCAACTAGATTGAGAACTTTTTGCAGTACCATTAGTCTTACTTTTGTATCCCTTCCTCGTCTCACTTACAACAGTACTCTGTACTCAGTGAGCATACCACAAATTCTGCTGTGAAACCACTGGGGGCATGGAGATTTTAATTTGCTTTTTGATTAAGGGTGTCCTTCCCCTTGACTCCTACCATGTCATCACAGACATGTGAGGGGATAATATCGATTAGAGTGCTAAATGGGAAGTGGTATCATGAAAACCCAGTTGAATTTTAAGATTCACTTTCATGTCTTTGGCTCAATTGTCCATGGATACAGCTTATCTGAATTAGATGTGTCTGAAAATTCAATTATCCCAATGGAAACATCTGGATCCTTTTTTCTTCCTTTAATCCTTTGTCCTAGTGACTCTGCCAGACAGTCCATATCCCTTGTTGGTTTGGCAGAAAACATATAAGAGCATAGTTAGAAGTGGGAGTTGCTGGTGGAAATGTTGCCTTGTCTATTTTTTCAGTAGATTTGGTCACTTTCCTTCTCTATATATTAGAATCACAGATTTTTATCAAAATATAGACCTTAGAAGAAAAGTTACTGTAACTTCATATTTTATAGAGGGAGTAATTCGGAGCCCATCAAAATGAAATGAGCTGTTCACAGACACATATGTGATGATGGCAGGGCTGCACTACAACCCTTTTCTCCTGATCCCCAATCTGGAGCACTTTTCAGTATAACAGATTCTAGATACCGTTTGAATGTTAGCTATTGCCCCATTTCAATTTGTAATACTGGTGCTTAGCTGATTTTATCAATAAAAATCTGTTCTTTTAAATAAATTTCAATGTTATGAGAAACGAGAAAGTTTTTTTGTAAAGTATGATATTTTTAGTAGATACCAAAGGATAAAATTAACTTCCTTTTTGAATAAAATATTCCAGCCAAACTCAGACAGACATGTTTATGTGTGTTTATAAACTAGGAGAGGATCAGAGAAAATAGAATCTCATAGGGGACCCATCATGTGCATCACATCTCTGCCCCAGAATCCTTTTCACAGAAAAAGAAAAGCTCTGGGAACAAAGAATAAAGGAGAAATAGACATATATTTGACCTGTGATTTTAGTTTTAACTTAGGAAAAGCAGAGAATGAAATCTTATTATAATTATATCTGTAGGGGACAGAGACAGCCCATTTAGATAAGGCTGAATACGTAGTTTTCTAAACTGAAAAGAAAGGTTTTGATTCTTTGGGCAAGCTGTGACTTCATGTGGTGGAGAGGCTACAAAATACTACTGACCAAGAGGAGCAATTTTTATGTAAGCTACCGCATGTCTGAGAATACTGAAGAGATATTTAAAAGTCTGTTTAATCCTATTTTGGACATAATTCTTATCTTTTCTTCTCTCAAAAAATGTTCAAAATGGCCCTTTCTGTTTCTAGAACACTTTAGAAAATTATATGAAATACATCTGGTTCATGTACAATATTTTTAAGTCTTTACTGATATAACTACTCTTAGGAGTAGGTTGATCTTCTTCCCATCTGCATCTGCCTTAAGGCTCAGATATCATCTTGAGATTGTGAAGGAGGAACATATGATATAAAGAACATAAAACTAGAGTGAAAAGGTGCATGAAACAAAAGTCCCATCCATCCAGTCAGAGGGAGAGGGCAGGGAGAGTGACTGGCGGCAAGGGCAGTTAGGAGGAGAAAGTCAGGAGAGGAAAAAGGAGGCGGGACACATGAGTCCTAGTGTCCTTTCTCCAGCATTTGATCTAGAGGATGGTAGAGAGGGAATATTAGATGAGTGGGTGGGAAGGCTGAAAGCAGAGGTGCACCTGCTCTGCTTGCTGTTTGGTTCCCTGGGAGGAATCCACTGAGCAGGGTGCTCTATGACAACATGGGGCAGGCCTAGCTGTGTAAAGAGGCCACACAAGTCTGGCCAAAGGAGAGAGCCACCTCTCTGGCTCTCGGATGGGCAACCCAGAGAAGATTCCACATTCTCCTATGGAGGGAGGGGTGGGGAGGAGGGCAAATGGATGAGCTGAGATCCAGAAAGGCTGCCATAGGGCCTTACCATGGTAAGAGGTGAGGGGACCCAGCAAAGAGCTTGCAGGGCAAACTACCAAGGCCCAGGAACTAGACAGAGGATATGGACACTCAGTAGTCTTCACAAAGAACAAAAGTGGGGACAAGGCAGCAGAGAACAGCCATTTGACCCTGCCCAAGCTGGGAAATAAGAAGAAAGGAGCATGTGTGTGTTCATAAGACACAGATTTCCTAGTGGACACATGAAAAACCCTCATGATATTTGCATCTGAGAGCAGAGTAAGTTTAATTTTATAATCACTCAACATATAGTTATTCAGTATTTGGCAGCATAAAATTTACCATCTTAAAAAGATGAAGCTAGTCTAAAAGTCCTACCTGTGGAAAAGTTGCAAGGCCATCATCTACTGGTAATTTGCTCAAATTTCAATGAATATGATTCTTAAAGTCTGCTGACAATTTACGAAGAAAGCATCAAACACAATTCATACACTGTGACAAATACTATTACAACTTCTCAATATTTACTTGAAATTCCTGTTGGTGTTCAGCTGTAAATTGAGAGTTTCCTAGGAAGTATACAGAAATATAAAACAAAGATTTTACTTCTATTTTTTTGTGTGTTGTGCAAATTTCTTCATCTTGGAGATCAGTGAGGTCAGTGGTTGTGAAAACACATGTATAGGGAAGGTTATACAAATATTTTGAGATTAAAAACTGCAAAGACTTTTTAACAGCTATGAATTTTAAGGAAAAATATAACTAAAGAAGTCATATAGTCCAACCTAACATATCCAATAGAAATATAATACAAGTTACATATGTAATTCAAAATTTTCTAGTGTCTACATGTAAAAAGTAAAAGAGGTGAAATTTATTTTCATAATATATTTTATTTAACACCATATATTCAAAATATTTATATTCCAAAATGTAATTGGTATAAAAATTATTTTCTCATACCAAGTCTTCAAAATCCATGTGTGTTTTACATTTATAGTATATCTCAATGTGTATGCTAAATTTTCAATGGTCATAGTAAAATGTAGTCCTACCAAAACGATAAATTTGTCTTAATAGAAAAATGTTACACTACTTCTGTTTCTAAATTTAAAACAATTAGAATTTCAGTTCTTTAGTCATATTAGCCACACTTGAAGTCCGCAGTTGCCACATGTGGCCAGTGGCTAGACAGCATAGGTCCCACCTGATACGTAGCAAGGTGCCCAATTAATGTTTATTGAAATGAATGATTGCATAATTTGCCCAAATTCCACAGATTACTGGCTGCCACTTTCATACTTTTCCTTAAATAATTACTTGAGAGGAATTGAATATGGGAGAGGAAAATGAAAAGAGGAGCCAAAGGGTTTGAGAGAATTAAGGCACCCTTGATAGAATCAGTGACACTGGAAAAAAAAAAAAAAAAAAAAAACTTGGTTCAGGAGGAAGATAACATCAGAGCTCCTCTGAAAGTTCCCTCCCTTGAGGAACAAAGCTCCCTGTGATAATTAATAGCACCTACAGAATTTTCCATCAGAACAGCTTGTATCTTTTGGCCCATACCATTCGATGGCTGCCCATAAACCTGTCCTATCCTGTTCAAAAATCAGAGTCAAACCTCAGCTGTGCTGTGCTGTGCTGTGGTTCTGTATGCCTGAGCTGTGAATCTTAAGATGTTGGTCTGAACTTTACACACACCTGTTCTCTCATAGCTTCTCTGAACCCTAAGTTTTAACTTGTGTGCACTCTACTTTTACTAGTGCCCTCCTGCCACCCTTGGCCGTGAGCTCTGTCTCTGACCCTGCTCCAGTGTATGCCTCGGAGCCTTGTAATATCCAGCCTAGTCCATCTACTTGGACTTCAAATGACACCTGTATCACTAGTTCTCCTGGATACCTTAGCATCTGAGGTAGGCAGCCTCTAAGATGGCCCCAGTGAACTGCCTCCTAGGATCTATACCCTGTGTAATCCTTCCCCTTGAGTGTCAGCTGGAACCTAGCAGCTCACTTCTAACCAACTGAATACAGCAAACATGATAGGACTTAATTGCTGATGTTAGATTACTAAGTGCTGTGGCTTTTATCTTGGGCACCTTTTCTCACTTTCTCACTCACGTATTTTGAGGGAGGCTAGCTGAAATGTTGCTGTCTACCCTATGGAGATGCTCACATGGCAAAAAACTGAGGGAAGTCTCAGCCCAACAATCCCCGAGGATCTGAGTTCTGCCAACAACCACGTGAGTGAATATGGAAGCAATCATGTGTTCTCCTCCAGTCAAGCCTTCAGATGAGACTTCAGCTCTGCTCAACACATTGATTTCAGCCTTGTGAGTGAACTCCCTTGAGGAAGAGGCATCTACATAAGCTGCATCCAGATTCCAAACTGACAGGAGCTGAGTGTTTTAAGCTACTAAGTTTGGGGGGTAAATTTTTCAGCTGCAATAAATAAAACTAATACAGCACGAGACATTAATTTTCTTCTAGAAAACTCATGTAAATGATCCTATGAATGCTGAATTGAATTTTGGACATTTAAAAATTATTACAAGATATTCAAAACAGAATGTCCACATGATATTTAGTAATAGCAGACCTGGAACCTAGGGAAGAGAGAATGATAAATCCTCAGCATCAAGGTTATAAAGACAGTCATGACAATATGTCAACTATCTTGAAAGACTTTGAATGTAAATAAGAAGCATTTGTCAAGTAGATGAAGGGAATAATTTATTTCTTCCCTCTTAAGTCTCACCTGGTGAAGAGCGGGGAGCTCACATGAAACACTTGACCTGTGGCTTAACCTTCCCCCCTTTAGCCCACACTGTGATTTGCCTGTGTAATACTTTGCCCTTTTTTCTATTGGAAATTTTTTCTTTTTTGTTGTTGTTTTTTGTTTTAATCTCTTTGCTATATTATGGGTATTAACCCCTTTTATAAATATATTTTCTGGCTTATCTCTTGACTTTCATCTTTATTTATGGCCTCTTTTTCCATTCATATGTTTTTAATAAGTCATTCCTTTTATATATTCAGGCCTTGGCAACATGCTAAGGAAAATGATCCTTGCTTCAAGATTGTAAAAATGTTCTCTCTTTTTCCTCCTGCAATTTACATGATATGTATGTCTAAATCCTTAAACTACTTAGAATTTATTTTTTACTACAGTGGTAGTTACCTAACCTATTTTTCCCTAAACTGTTATCCAATTGTAATGGTGATATTTGTTATTTAAACTTCTTGTTAATTTCATATGCCATCTGTTATATTATATGCCCCTATATATGTGTAGTTTCTAGGTCTTTTATTCCACTCATTGATCTATTTGTCTATTTCTAGGCAATACTATAATTTTAATTACAGTATATTTAGGGTATGTGCTTATGATTTTTAATGCAATTCCCCTATTATTCTTTTTTCCTCTATTGTTTTTGGGCATTCTTTTACATTTATTTTTCAAGATAAACAATTTGATCAGATTTTCAAGATAAAAAACAACTGAGGAAGAATCAATATCGTGAAAATGGCCATCCTTCCCAAGGTAATTTATAGATTCAATGCCATCCCCATCAAGCTACCAATGACTTTCTTCACAGAATTGGAAAAAACTACTTTAAAGTTCATATGGAACCAAAAAAGAGCCCGCATCGCCAAGTCAATCCTAAGCCAAAAGAACAAAGCTGGAGGCATCACACTACCTGACTTCAAACTATACTACAAGGCTACAGTAACCAAAACAGCATGGTACTGGTACCAAAACAGAGATATAGATCAATGGAACAGAACAGAGCCGTCAGAAATAATGCCACATATCTACAACTATCTGATCTTTGACAATCCTGACAAAAACAAGAAATGGGGAAAGGATTCCCTATTTAATAAATGGTGCTGGGAAAACTGGCTAGCCATATGTAGAAAGCTGAAACTGGATCCCTTCCTTACACCTTATACAAAAATCAATTCAAGATGGATTAAAGACTTAAATGTTAGACCTAAAACCATAAAAACCCTAGAAGAAAACCTAGGCATTACCATTCAGGACATAGGCATGGGCAAGGACTTCATGTCTAAAACACCAAAAGCAATGGCAACAAAAGCCAAAATTGACAAATGGGATCTAATTAAACTAAAGAGCTTCTGCACAGCAAAGGAAACTACCATCAGAGTGAACAGGCAACCTACAAAATGGGAGAAAATTTTCGCAACCTACTCATCTGACAAAGGGCTAATATCCAGAGTCTACAATGAACTCCAACAAATTTACAAGAAAAAAACAAACAACCCCATCAAAAAGTGGGCGAAGGACATGAACAGACACTTCTCAAAAGAAGACATTTATGCAGCCAAAAAACACAGGAAAAAATGCTCACCATCACTGGCCATCAGAGAAATGCAAATCAAAACCACAATGAGATACCATCTCACACCAGTTAGAATGGCAATCATTAAAAAGTCAGGAAACAACAGGTGCTGGAGAGGATGTGGAGAAATAGGAACACTTTTACACTGTTGGTGGGACTGTAAACTAGTTCAACCCTTGTGGAAGTCAGTGTGGCGATTCCTCAGGGATCTAGAACTAGAAATTCCATTTGACCCAGCCATCCCATTACTGGGTATATACCCAAAGGACTATAAATCATGCTGCTATAAAGACACATGCACACGTATGTTTATTGCGGCATTATTCACAATAGCAAAGACTTGGAACCAACCCAAATGTCCAACAATGATAGACTGGATTAAGAAAATGTGGCACATATACACCATGGAATACTATGCAGCCATAAAAAATGATGAGTTCATGTCCTTTGTAGGGACATGGATGAAATTGGAAATCATCATTCTCAGTAAACTATTGCAAGAACAAAAAACCAAACACCGCATATTCTCACTTATAGGTGGGAATTGAACAATGAGAACACATAGACACAGGAAGGGGAACATCACACTTCGGGGACTGTTGTGGGGTGGGGGGAGGGGGGAGGGATAGCACTGGGAGATATACCTAATGCTAGATGACGAGTTAGTGGGTGCAGCGCACCAGCATGGCACATGTATACATATGTAACTTACCTGCACATTGCGCACATGTACCATAAAACCTAAAGTATAATAATAATAATAATAAATAAATAAACAAATAAATAAATAAAAGAGACTAAAAAAATAAAAAATAAAAATAAAAAATTAAGTGGTAAAAAAAAAAAAAACAACTGGTTGGGAACATTGTTAAAATTTTATTAAACTTACGGTTTTACTTGGAGAGAATCTTTATAACTCTGCATCTTCCTATTCAGGAACATATCATTAGAAAACAAGATGAGATATTGGTGGAAAAAAATTGAATTCTGCCTTGGCAGAATCAATCCTTTTTTCCCAAAGAAGGCAAAGTAAGGAAAAATAATACTTTATTATTAGCTGACACTTTGGCCCTGCACCATATTCCGACTTCTGGTAAGCTCATCTGGGCAAAGTGGGGATATCCTCTTTAAAGCTACATCAGTGTGAACGGCCTAGCATCAAAGAAGAATCTGCTCTGCTCATGCCACATGTCACCAGTCCTCTTGCTCTTTGTTGCACCACCCTTCCCAGCTCCCACCACCAACTGATAATAAACCCCAAATATTAATACCAAACCTTGCTATGCCAGTGGGATGATATGTCACTCCCATCAGCACTACAGAAAGAGGATCTGGAGAGATACATGGAAAGAGAAAACACATTTTCCAGTCGTTAAAAGTAATATCTGAAGTAAAACCAGCTAAGATAGAAGAGAGACACCCAGTGAAAGAAAGAGAAGCAGCCAAGCTTGATGGAAAAAAAGAGAATTGGGGCCACTTTATGTTCTCATTGCACGTGCAGACAAATATAAAATTTCCAGTTCTTTCAAAGCTCCACCCTCAGAAAAAGTGACCTAATCAGTTATGTGAGTCGCACCAACTGAATCAGCATTCCTCTCCATTAGGTTTGAGGCACAGATGTAATGAAGGGGTTCAGAGAGGACTCCTATTAGAAGTTGACAAGTATTTTTTTACGTACATTCAGAACTTTAAACCCTTTAGTGAACCCTTACAGTGTTTTTCATATAAATGTCACACATCCTTTGTCAGGTTTATTCCTGAGAATATTAATGATTTCATTGTTATCAGGGATTAAATTTTTTAAAGGTATTTTCTAAACAGGTTATTTATTAGTAAATAAAAGTAATTATGTTTTGCATGTTTATTTTTATCCAACCCCATTGAACTCACAGTATTTTAATTCTCTGGAATCTTCTAAGAATACAATCACTCTCTAGAAAATAAAATAGTAACTTGATCACTTTCTTTCATTTATTCCAAAATACATTATACCCACACAAAAGCACATTATAACACACCTGTACATTTTAAATAATAATAATTTAAAAATAAAATAAATTCCTATGTACTCCCCAAGCAAATAGCACACCACCAATTCATTTGTAGCTCTTGTGTGTCCCTTCCAGAAGTAACTACTGCCTTGAATTTTGTAGTAATACTAATACCCTTGCATTTTAATGCATGTGTGTGTGTAATTTTGTTTTGTCTGGTTTTCAACTTTATGTAAATTGAATCATACTGTATATATTGTATGTCTTGCTTTTTAAAACATTTTTAAATAACATAATTGTGTATGTTTATAGGGTACAATGTAATGTTTTAATCTATATATTCATTAAGGAAAGATTCAATCAGGCTAATTAACATATCTACCACCTCACCAATGTATCATTTTTTGTAATGAGAACATGAAAAATCTATTGTAGCAATTTTGAAATATACATTCTTATTAACTGTAGTCATCATGCAGTTCAATAGATCACTAAAACTTATTCCTCCAGTCTAACTGAAACTCTGTACCCTTTAATCAACATCTTCCCATTCCTTATCCTTTCCCCTCCCCCCAGCTTCTAGTAACCACCTTTCTACTCTCTGTTTCTATGAGATTGACTTTAGATTCCACATGTCTTTCTGTGCCTGGCTTATTTCAGTTAACATAATGCCCGCCAGTTCCATCCATGTTGTTGCAAATGACAGATTGTCCTTCTTTTTTAAGGCTGTATCATAATCCATTGTGTGTATATACTACATTTTCTTTATACATTCATGCATTGATAAGCACTTAGGTTGCTTCCATATCTTGGCTACTGTGAATTAAGCTGAAATAAACATGGGAATGCAGATACCTGTTTGGCAATGAGCAAAAGATATGAACAGATATTTCTCAAAAGAAAATATATCAATGGCCAACAGATATATGAAAAAAAGGTCAACATCTCTAATCATCAGAGAAATGCAAATTAAAACCACAATGAGATATCACCTTGTGCCTGTTAGAATGGTTATTATCAAAAAGACAAATGACAAATATTAGTGAGGATGTGGAGAAAAGGGAACCCTTGTACATTGTTGGTGGGAATGTAAATTAGTACAGCCATTTTGGAAAATAGTATGGAGGTTACTCAAAAAACTAAAAATAGAACTACTATATGTCAGCAATCCTACTTCTGTGTATATATCCAAAGGAATGGAAATCAGTATGTGACGTGCTTATTTATTCCCATCACTATACTTTTGAGATTTACCCATTTTGTAGGAAGTAGTTGTATTTTGGCCATTTTCTCCACTGTACTATATTCTTTTGTAACGATACATTACAATTTATGTATTCAATATACTCTTTGTAGATATCTAGATTTATTTTCTTTTTGTTTTTGTTTTCCTGTTACAAATAAGGCTACCTTGAACATTCTTGTGTACATATCCAGATAAACATGTTCAGGAGTTCTTCTGGAACACATACACATGAGAGTGGAATTGCTATAAGTAGGGTATATGCACTTGTTCAACTTGTCCAGGTAGAATCAAATGTTTTCCAAAGTGATTTTGCTAAAGCACACAACCACCAGAAATGTGTTTATGTTCCCATTGCTGCACATTCTTGCCAAAATGTAATACTGCCCAATGTTTTCCTTTCTTAAATTTTAAAATATTTAATTAACAAATAAAGATTATATACATTGAAGATCTAGAACATGAAAATTTAAATATGTATACATTGTGTAATAATATCACAATCAGATTATTTTTTAATGTTTGCCATCTGACGCTGTAAAATGATGTCTCTAATTGGCATTTTCCTGATCATTAATGATGTTTAGCATATCTTCACAATTATTGGCCTTGTGTGCTTTCTCTTTTAAAAAATTGCCTCTTTCTGTCTTTTGCATTTTTCTTTTTTGTTGTCTTTTATCATTGAAATCTTTCTGATTTGTAGAAATTTTTCATATATTCTGAATAGTAATGCTTTTTGATTATGTCTTACAAAAACATCTCTCAGTTTACAGCTGTCTTTTCATTTTTTTTGGAGTGTTTTTTGAGAAAAAAGAAGTATGTCATTTTAAGGTGGTCAAATTTATATATCTTCTCCAAAAAATGGGTTACATTCTGAGTCTTATTTAGGAAATTCTTCCCTATTCTGAGGTCATGAAATTTTTTCCTTGTATTTTAAGTTTTTGCCTTTTCCATTTAAGACCTTAATTCATTTAAAATTTATTTATGTATAGAAAATGAGGTAGGAGTCCATTTTTACTTTGGTCCATGTGAATAACATATTGGCTTGATACTAGAGTTGCCAGACTTAGCAAATAAAAACACAGGACACCCAGTTTAATTTGAATTTCAGATAAAAATGAATATTTTAGTATAAGTCCTTTGCAAATTTTTTTTTTTTTTTTTGAGACAGAGTCTCGCTCTGTCGCCCAGGCTAGAGTGCAGTGGCACAATCTCGGCTCACTGCAAGCTCCGACTCCTGGATTCACGCCATTCTCCTGCCTCAGCCTCCCGAGTAACTGGGACTACAGGGCTCTCCACCACGCCCGGCTAATTTTTTTTTTATTTTTAGTAGTGACGGGGTTTCACCGTGTTAGCCAGGATGGTCTCCATTTCCTGACGTTGTGATCCGCCCGCCTCGGCCTCCCAAAGTGCTGGGATTACAGGCGTGAGCCACCGCACCCAGCCACCTTTGCAATATTTTGAACACACTTATGCCAAAAAATTATTTGTTGTTTATCTGCAAATCAAATTTAACTGACATCCTGCATTTTGTCTGGCAACCAGACCAGGTACCATTTATTAGATAATCCATTCTTTGTTGATCTGTAATGTGACTTTTGTCATTTTTCAGATTTCCATGTATCTGTGGATGCTTCTGTATTCTCTATTCTGTTCCAATGTCTATATCTTTCCTAATTATAATAGCTTTATATAGGACTTGCCATCAGGCTGCTCAAGTCCCCCAACCTGATTTTTCATATTTGTTTATTGATACCTCCTGTCCTATGTTAGATACTAATAGTAAAACTGGACATTTCCAACTTGTTCATCACTTTATTGCGACTGCTTCTAGTTCTCCTTCATTAGTCATATGGCAGGTTTGTTGGTTGAGATATATAAATATATACCATAATAGGGAAATATCCATCTATCTAGTCCTATTTAAGAGGTTTTTAAAATAAAAAAATATTAAAATTATTGCATTCACTTTCAGCATCTTTGGAGATTATTACAAGAGTACAAAAAATTATACTATATTAATAAATTATAATTAGGTAATTTTTTAAATTTTTATATTTAAATTGATCATAGTATATTAGTCTTTAAATATGCTCCTGGGTTTTGTTTGTTAATTTATTTAGGATTTTTAAAAATGCTATTTATAACAGTTTGGTTTTAATTTTTCCTTTTGAGTGTATATGTATGTTTATGTGAACTCAAGTGAAAGAGTGGAAAGGGGGGAAGAATGGATACAAAAGGATAATTTAGCATGTATAACTTTGAAAAAATTAAGTATTGCATACAAATACAGTACAGCAGAAATCAGCCTTCTCTCTGTCTCATATACACACACACACACACACACACACACACACACACGCACACATATGCCATGCCCCCTCCCAGAAACCCCTAAGAAAGAGCTTCAGAGCAGATGGAAAACATTTGATTTTATTCCAAATCCTCGTTTTGCAAACAAAGAAGCTGAGTCTTAGAAAGATTAAGTGTTTGTCCAAGTTCACTTACCTGGTCTTTCTGAACAGCGTCTAAAAATTGAAAGGGAATAGGTCCTTGAGGGAAAGCTAGTGGAACTTTTAAGTTAGAGAAAAGGGGCTGACTGGACATTTCATTACTGTCTTCAAAATGATGAAGGGGGTTTAAACAAGTAATGACAAGCTGTCCTTTTCAATGCTTGTTCTGGGCAAGAGAAGTAAAATGGCTTTAATTAATTCAAGAGGGATTTAGGTCAATACTAAGAACTCCCTGAATGAATGAATTCCAAGACAATAGAAGGGGCTGCCAAAGGAAGTTGTGGAAGAGCTTTTCCTGAAGCTGGTAAGAAAATTATAGACTGTTGCTTTTCTGCAATTATTTCAGTACTGTTAGGTTGAACCAGATGAAATTCTTGTTTTTACCCAGTTCAAATAGGTTATCTCTCTCCCTCATTTTTGGGTCAGACCCCATCAGAAGAGTAGTTATACAGAAACTTTTCCCATGGTCAGTGGCTTTGGGCCAGAATTTATATAAATTATTACTAAGCTTTGACATCACTATATGAACTTTTCTAGCCCAGGGAACTGCATTGCTTAACTCTATGGGGATTTTTCTATGTAACCATCCTCTTATCACTTTCCATTTCCAAGAAATGTTCAATTCCTGAAAACAATGGAAACCGTTAAAACAATCAGTCTAGTCATACTAAAGAAATGGGATTTTCTTTCAAATGAAATGGCACAATTAAGCATTTGCCAAGAACATGTGCAAGTAAAAAGAACCAAGCATAAATCCTCTGGTTTTGTTTACTCATCTTGATGGGATATAACACATCTGAAAGGGGTTAAACACTATACAGCCCTGATACATAATCCAGAGACTCCATCTTTGCCTTTTGCAATATCCCTGAGGTTCTCAGCATGGTACCATACATCCTATCAGACTTCCCAAATACTGCCATCCACTCTGTTTTTACCCTTCTGGGAGTCTTCACCATCTATTGTTATAACCATATAGCTTAGCATTTAGTCCTATTAGGTCATATGTTTGTGTGTGCATCTTAACCTCTCCCACACCATAAACTCCTTCTAAGTTGAGTGACCTTCACTTCTACAACTTTACGAGTATAGGGATCTTTGTCATAGAAAGTCTAAGTCTCTGTGCACCTCATTGCTTCATCTGTAAATGAGATTTGAAATTCCTATTCATATTGTTGTCAGGAGAACTAAATAAGTAAGGTGTTTGAAAAAGTACCTTGAATAGATTAGATTCTTAATGATTGGTTGCTTTCCTGACCTTTTATATCAAATACGGTTTCTAGCACTGTGCTGGGCACATCAATGCTAAAGTCATCATCCTCCCCTCTACCCCCCCAACACTCCTGACCAGTGTTCTCCATCCAGCCACTCAAGCTAGAAACCTCACTGCAACCTTGGTTTCTTTTTCTTCCTTGCCTGTCACATATGGCAGTCACTGAAGTCTGCCAATTTTACCTTTTACTTTTACATTTCTTGAGTGTATCTGCTCCTGGCCACCTTTAGTATCATTACCCCAGTTAAAGGTGGGTATACTGCAATCTCCTTCAAGATGGCTACAATTCGCTCTGTTAATTACAAATTGGACAAGGTCACTCTCCTGCTTAAAACCATGCAGTGCCTTCCCACAGCATGCAAGCTCCTGATGTGTCCCACCAAGACCCACGGAGACCTGTCTGTGGCCCACCCTCCAACTCATTTCCCACCACTCCCTGTGTCACAGGCTATAATTCAACAAAACCTCTCTCTCTCTCACACACACACACACACACACACGCACAGAGAGAGAGACAGAAAGAGAGAGAGAGAGAGCCCTTCCCAGGTGCCCCCTCTTCCTGGATATTTTCAAAGTCATATTTCTAGATCATGTGAGTCCTCTGTAGAAACTGCTTCAATGACTTCCCCATATGGAAGGTAAGTGGTCTCCCAGGCCCTCCATGCTCTGGCCACTCCCACCTCTCCAGCCTCAGCTTCTTATATCTCACCTTCACTCACCAAGCGCCAGCCACACTTACCCTCTTTAGGATTATCAATCTAGACAAGCTCATTCCTGGCCCAGGGACTTCAAGACAAATAAGATACTCCCTCTGCCCAGATTATTGGTTCCTTTACTCTTTGTCTAACACCCATTCATCAGACCTCACCTGAAATATTTTCTCAGGGTAGCTTTTCTTGTCCCTAATCTCACTTATATCCTCCTAAACTCACTCATAGCACCAGCCATGTTCATTTATAAAAATGATCAGTTCTTAATTATGTTTATTTACAAAATATACACTCTAAACTACATGAGAAGCAGAATCAGGCCAGGGTTTTGTTTGATTTCTAGCCTCTGTATAACTAGCACCTACAATAGGCAACATATAACAAATGAGTGAATAAATTAATTGCATTTACCATATTATTTTTTAATTATCTGTATTAGTGCCTATTTCTTCCATTAGTTGGTATTCCTTAATTGCAGCACTGAATGTCACATAAAGATGTTCAATATATTTTATTGAATAAATGCCCAACAAACAGGTGTTGAATAATTGATTAAGAGCTGATTTTTGCGACTCGTATTTATTCAAGATATTTCAATATTTAAAAAATAACATTATTTATAATTTTAAGTAACTTCATTTTTTCAAATTAGCCTTTAATAATAGCTTTAATTCAGAGTTATAAGAGGGATGAAGACATACATATTTCCAGGAAAGTCATCCCAATATATATGGGAAATTTCTAATTACGTTGCATAAGGATTTGCTATATAGTCAATTCATCGAAACTATTAGTCCATTCATCTAAAGCTTCTAAAAGGGCTTTACTAATATTAAGTGAATTGCCATTCTGGTATTCTCAAAGCCTTCTGCCAAAAAATTTTTGTATTAAATAAATTTTTCTACCGGTGGTCTCTTCTGAACTACTAGTGTCATAAGTTTACAAAATTGTTTATTGTACATTTTCAACTTTATAGATAAGATTATTTATAATATCTTTTTGAAGTTCCAAAGTGGTATATTTAGATCTAGATACTATTCCAGGGATTAAAGTTCAAATATTGGGGAAAAGGTATTCTCTCTAGAGCTTTTTATTTTGAAAAAGGAAGAAAAATGATATATGCTCTATCAACAAGAGATTCTTGAAGCAATACACACAATTAAAACCTTTAAATTAAATATGCAAACAAAATAAAAAGTTATTAGGATGAAATGAAGAGTCTTTATCTAGTTAAGTGTCTTCCAGCAACTGGAGTCATAGTTCCCAATGGATACACTTGTCTGGAGCTGTATTGTAACCTGCTTTCCAACGAAGCATCTGATTAATTCCTATTTCCCTTCCAGTTCCACAATTATTCTCCTTGGCCTCCATTTGGGAAAATATCTGACGGTTGTGCGAACCCTTGAACATGTCGTTGCCTTTGAAAAATCTGATTCCACCCTAAAAATGCTTCTTTGTTTATTTGCGGTGCACACATCTTTAAAAATTTTTTTTTTCAATAGAAATTGTCAGTTCCAAAGGCTCAGGAACAAAGGATTTTATGCTGTTTTTCCTCTTTCTTTAGACCTCTTGCTTCAATTGAAAATAGAATCATTTTGAAAACCAATAATATTTAAGATTTCAGAATTACTGCCTGAGTGGGATTTTCTAATTTCTAATTCCAATTTTCCATTTCTAATTTTCCCTAAATATTCACCTTAGTAAAAGAAATTGGTATTAGCTAAGAAGGGTGATTGTAATAGATAACAGGGGCAGATCTAGAGAAAAATTTTCTAAAACAGTAAAGTTGTGATATCCAACATTATCAACTACTTGGTGTTTTAAGTTTAAAAATCGGTGCATTTACTAATAGGGTGTATCCTACACATATAAAGCAGAAATAATTTTTCATTGAGATAACCAAAAGATTGGATTTATTATAACATAATTGTCATTTTGGTTCAGAATACAAGTATATCTATAATTAAGTAAGCACAAATAATAAAAATCTGTTTTGTTATCTTAAAGTGTTTACATCTTTATTATATAAATTACTAAGGAAACAACTAGGGCCCTCAAGATATAAATGGATAAAAGGATAAAGTACATGGAATGAACAATTTACAAATAACCAAGAATGGACCCAATTATTATGTGCAAAGATGCTCTCCAATGTGTTGATTATAAGTTTACATTAACCTACCATATATTTCAAAATAGCTAGAAGAGAATAATTTGAATGTTTCTAGCATAAAGAAAAGACAAAGATCCCAGTTACCCCAATTTGATCTTTACAAATATATGAATGTATTAAATTATCACATGTACCCCACAAATGTGTAGATATATTATGTCTCAGAAAATAATAAAAATGATAAATGATATAAATAAAAATTATAAATGTGAGAAATGGCTAAGATATTTCCATATTTTATAGGTATAGAAATATACATGATAGTCTATGGAGTATTATATGGACATTTAAAATCACATATAGGATAGATTATTAATAATCTGGGGAAAGGATTTTGTTATGTAAAAAAAGAAGAATAAAATGTATATAATATGTAATTATATACAATGAGATCACAACTCTGTCACAAATAGACATAAAACAAATGCATATTTTAAAACAGAGATTATTAAACCTTTTTCTCTATCGTGTTAGTTTAGTATCAGTACATGTAATTCAGCCAATCCAGTTTACTACATCCAGATTAGTTTATGGACAATAATGTTTTATATAAAATATTATTTCATTAATAAATGCATATTATACATGAACTGATTCTATGTGAAATAAATGTGAGATGTTATTGTAAATGCAGTTTGTAAATCTAAAGAGAGGACTTGAAGGAAATATATCTAAATGTCATCAAAACTGAATGTTGGGATTGTGAGTAAGATTATATTTAATTCTTTACGCTTTTCCATATTTTTCTCTTTGTTTGTTTGTTTGTTTGTTTTTTGAGACAGGGTCTTGCTCTGTTGCCCAGACTGGAGTGCAGCAGCAAGATCATGGCTCACTGCCGCCTCTACCCTCCAGGCTCAAGCGATCCTCCCTCAGCCTCCTGGGTAGCTGAGACTACAGGCACATGCCACCACACCTGGCTAATTTTTGCATTTTTTGTAGAGACGGGGTTTTGCTGTGTCTCCCAATCTGGTCTCAAACTACTGAGCTCAAGCGATCCGCCCACCTCAGCCTCCCAAAGTGCTGGGATTACAGGCATGAGCCACCGTACCTAGCCCACTTTTCTATATTTTCTAATTTTTCTGCAACTAACATGTATTATTATTTTACCAGTCAGGAAAAAAACATTTCTAAGAATACTGTAACAAATGCAGAAATTCTGAGTAGTATAAAATGATGCTAAATGAGACAGATAGAAAAATTTAGGTCATTTCCATAACTTGTCTATATAAATTATATCTCACCAGCTGAACATTTGGCATCCTGTTAATAAATCATCAGCTAATTTTTATACGATGTATTAGTTTCCTGTGGCTTCTGTAACAAATCATCGCAAACTTGGCAGCTTAAAACAACAGAAATGTATTCCCTCACGGTTCTAAAGGCCAGAAGTCTGAAATCAGTATCTCTGGGCCAAAATCAAGGTGCTACACTCCCTTAGTATGCTCTAAGGGAGAATCCACTCCTTGTCTCTTCCAATTTCTGATGGCTCTGGGCATTCCTTGGTTTTGGTCTGCATCACTGTCACTCTACTCTCTGTCTCCCTGCTCATATTGTCTTCTCTTCTGCTGAAATGTCCCTCTGCCTCCCTCTTCTAAGGATTCGTGTGAATGCATTTAGGCCTCACCCAGATAATCCAGAAAAATCTCCCCATCTCAAGATCTACAGAATCCTTCTTTGCCATCGTAAGGTAACATTCATAGGTTCTGGGGACTAGGATGTGAATATCTTTTGGAAGCTACTATCAACCAAATGTTTTTGTCCCTCAAAATTCATATCAACAGATGAATGAATAAACAAAATGTAGTATACATATAAAACAGTATTATTCAGCCTTGAATAGAAAATTTGAACACAGGCCGGGCTTGGTGGCTCACGCCTGTAATCCCAGCGCTTTGGGAGGCCGAGGCGGGCGGATCTCGAGGTCAGGAGATCCAGACCATCCTGGCTAACACGGTGAAACCCTGTCTCTACTGAAAATACAAAAATATTAGCCGGGTGTGGTAGCAGGTGCCTGTAGTCCTAGCTACTCGGGAGGCTGAGGCAGGAGAATGGCGTAAACCCGGGAGGTGGAGCTTGCAGTGAGCTGAGATCGGGCCACTGCACTCCAGCCTGCGCGACAGAACAAGACTCTGTCTCAAAAAAAAAAAAAAAAAGAAAATTCCAACACAGGCTACAACATAGACAACTCTTACAGACATTATACTAACTGAAAATAAGCTAGTAACAAAAGGACAAATAGTGTATAATTCCACTTCTATGAGGCACCTAGAGTAGTCAAATTTATAGATACAGAAATTGAGTGGTGGTTGCCAAAGGCTGGGAGAAGGGTTGAAACGGGGATTTAGTGTTTGATGGGCACAGAGTTTCAGTTTAGGAAGATGAAAAAGTTCTGGGAATGGATAGTGGTGATGGTTACAGAACAATATGAATGTACTTAATGCCACTGAAATGTACATTTAAATTTGTTTACATGGTAAATTGTATTATGAATATTTTACCATAATTTTTTTAAAAAGTACTGAGTTGAATTTCCACATAACCTGTGACTATTGGGTTTGGAGCAAAAGTAATTGCGTTTTTTCCCATCACTTTCAATGGCAAAAACTGCAATTACTTTTGAACCAACCGGATAGCTTATTCTAACATTACCATCTTACATAACCATTATGCAACTATCAAAACTAGAAAAGAACATTAGTACAACACTGTTAACCAGACTAC
Organism: Pongo abelii; assembly: GCF_028885655.2. Taxonomy (NCBI): domain Eukaryota; kingdom Metazoa; phylum Chordata; class Mammalia; order Primates; family Hominidae; genus Pongo; species Pongo abelii. The sequence continues at coordinate 84,738,464 of NC_071991.2, read as the reverse complement.
AGACTTTATTTAGGTCTCATCAATAGTTCCACTAATGTCTCTTTTTTCCCCCATTCTAGGATTTGGCACTTAAAACATTTTTGTAATAAAAAATATAAATCCTTTATAAAAGAATTTGCTATATGGTTTCTTTAATGTGTAACCCTTATTATTATATTTAAAATATCTTCAAACTTACCAAAAAAAGTTCAGGAACTTCTCTGTTGTATAAAAAAAGATGTTTTATACAACAGAATTGCGGTTTATAACAGAATACAGATTATTGGCTCAGGGGACCATATTAGTTCAAATTAGATTCTAACTAGAATTAAAAGCCAAAACAAAATTCAACAATATAGTTGTTTATTCCTCCCTCAGATGGAATTCAAGAGGTGAGCAGTCCAGAGGTTGGTTATATGGAAACTCCATGGTGTCAAAATGTAAAGTTTCTTCTATCTTGTTCTGCATGCACAGCTTCCATTCCCAAGAACATAGTCCTTGATAGACCTGGGAGCTCCAGCCATTACCTCCACACTCCAGGCAGCAGGGTGGAAGAAAGCAGAGAAGAACGGCTTTCCCCTTTCCATAAAGGACAGTATCCTATATGCAAAAGTTGCACTTCCACGTACACTCCATTGCCCAGAACTAAATTGTGTAGCCACATCTAACTCTAAGGGAGGCTGGGGAATATAATATGTATTCTAGGTTGGCACGAGCCCTGGGGAAAAAAATCGGGGGGAGCTGAATTACTAAGGAAGGCAGATGTAAAAAATAGATACTGGAGGTCAAGTAGTAGTCTCTGCAACAAGAGGCATCCTTGATTCTGGACTCACACAAAACCCAGAGTCTGGAGAAAACAAGGAACAAAAAAGTTTTCTCTGCCTTGATCATCAGCAAACATACATTTTCATTACAGAGAAGTTAAAGCAAAATATTATACTGTCCTTAATCCAGTGTGTAGGTGCCTCACTGGTGCCCACAGGAACTGCTGAATTAGAGTCAGTTAGTCTCTATCTTTAGATAATACAGCAGTCAATTTAAAATACATATATTGAGACACCTACAATGTTACTGAGCACATACTCAGAGCTAAGCTGGGTACTCTGAGGAGTAGAACAAGAAGTCATTTTTTAATAAAAGGAAACACAGACTCTATGCTCTCTGGAGACTTACAGTTCTATTAAGGAGTTGAGATTTTCAAATGAATGACAAATGATAAATTTACAAAGGTAAACTCAGGGTTGGATTTGCCCAAGTCCCTTCCAATATCCATCACCTTCAAAATCAGGATGCAGTTTTTGTGACTATTTAATAGCAATCCAATAGGTTGAAACCTATTGATAAGTTCAAATGCCTTACCTGATCAATCTTTAATAATTTTCATTCCCCTCTTGGCTTCTCTCATTAGGGAGAAAGTCCACCTTGCACCCAGTTTTTGGTTCTTTATTTCAGAAATCTTCCGCCACCCACCCATATCCAACCTCACCATCTTGGCCCCCCTCACCACACAGGTCTTTTGAGAAATGAAAAATAGTCCCTCTTCACACACAAAACAAGCTGGGGCAGGTCTGGTTTCAGGAAATCAGATTTTCTAAAATAATTTGAGCTCTTCAAGAAAACAAAATACAAACGGACCGTAAATGTGTTTTAACTATTAAAAGAGGTAGGCGGATGTTCATTCTTTTTATCTGAATGAAAAATTTCCCTTCCTGACATTGAGTCATGTTCACTTTTCCCAAGAGGGAATAAAATGTTCCCTGTAAAAGCACAACCTTTTCTTTCCCATTGCTCTGGACGCATGCCAACATAACAGAAACAGCCAAATGAAGGGCTGTGATAAGCTCCTCAGGTACCAGGGGAATGTTATCAGAGGAAATCATCTTCCTCCCTGTGACAAGACGCATGGATCCTCAGCATACTCACACAAAAAATGGGGCCCCCAAGGAGTAGAAATTCATCAAATACTCAGTGGGGAATTGTGCACAAAACAGCAATGGAAACCAGTGGGAACACAATTTTATTAACTCCAAAAAGTTGTACCAATTGGGTTCTTAGGAACAGGACCCAGATTGATGTTCTGGAGACAAAGGACTTTTAGTGACAAATATGATAAAATGTGTGAGAAAGACTGTTTCTTTGCTTAAGATTCCAGTATTAAATTTGGGGTCTATAAAATACAGTGTTTATATTATCTGCTGGGCCACAGCAGGGAATCACATATAACAAGGATACAAACTTAATACATGCTACAACTTAGACGTGCAAAATTTTATAAATACAACCTCTTTTATTTTGTTTATAACTAAATGGGTCTTTGCCACATGCTGAATGGCAGAAAAGAAAAATAAATACATATCCAATCTGGTTGATATGGTACAAATCTCTCCAGCAAGGAACGCTCAGTCTCAGATTTTTCAATCTTTCAGTTCTTTGCTTTCACTCAAGATGGTCAAGGATGGGGAAAAGGGCCTTTGCTGGAGTTACCAGCTAGAGGCATTCTCAGGTAGCTAGGTGTAGCATATTTTGGTGCCTCTGGTCTCTGGGGCAATGTCTTTTGTCCTCCAACTGGTATGTATGGATACTGTGATTCCAGGTCTGTTTTTTGACTTAAGAACTGCTCCCAGATTTCCAAATGGAAGTTTTCACACTATGACCTAGAAATGAATAGATATACATTCTGTCTTGGGTTTCCTAAGCCAGTCTCCTATAAAACAAAAATTTCATCCCAGGAACTCTTCCATCTAAGGGAACATACATGGTTTGAAAATAATTCATCCATTTCTTTGTTCCCATAAATACTTTTTGCCCAGGATTTATTCAAGAAAAAAAAAGATTGCTACTTAATGTTTCTATTCCAGTGGAGTGAGTGATTTATTCATTGGAGGTCTAAGCGTTGATCATAGAAAGAAACATAGAGTACTAGAACTGGAAGGAACTAATCTCTATTTTATAGGACTGAAGAAACCAAGGCCAGGTTAACTGAAATGACTTAACTCAAGGCCACCTATTTAGTTATTGGCAGAGCTAGAATTTGAATCTGAGACCCCTGACTCTTAATTATACTACAAAAGTTTAAAAGGTAATTTTTAATTTATCTAAATTGTTACTGATTTGCCACAAACTAAATTGAAGTCTTTATTTTATTTGGCAGTAATTAAAATGTTAATGTGCATATTGTTATTCCCCTCTTTAGGTAGCTAAATTGGGATATGACTGGCCTTTATTAATACTAATTAACTAAAAAGTCTTTAGCGTTCATACAAATACCTGTTTTAAAATCTAAACAGTTGTGAATCAATGTGAGAAACAGACACTGGTATTTTCTCCTGGGTCTTGGTATTATGTCTTTGGAATGCTTTATTCCAAGCAAGAGTTTTCAATGATACTAAATAAACTATTTTTACTCTTAGAAATTAGAGGAAAGAGAAAAAAATGCCCAAAGAAATTATTTGGACCAATTGGTAATTGACTAATTCCAAAGAACATTTACACTTTATTTTATGCTTTCATATCGGTCCAAGAACAGAACTGTCTTCAACATTAAAATCCTCTTGAGAAACTCTCCAGCAGAGCTTGTCTCCAAGCCATGTCCATACAATTGGCTCTGTGTATAGTACATTTTTACCACTCACAATAGAAGGTATTGTTCTTTATAGCTAGTGAAATTAATTATTTGAGCACCCCAGGATGTACAACATGAAAGAACAGCTTTATAGATATTCAGGGTACTATATAATATGCCATGGCGAATTATTGACTCTAATGAGAACATCTTTAAAAGGCTGAACTCTCAAGGGTGCTGGCTGAAGGATTGGGAGGAGGGGCTCATACATCAAATCAATAATTAGGAAGACAGAAGGAAGAGAGACAGATTGGGCAAGAGATTTCTGAAAATTGAACACTTGTCATCTGTGTAGCTCCCTTGCTGATGATTCATTAAATGAAGATTAACTTCAGTAACTTGTTGACCAACATGCCAATAATTCCTGACCTCTATTGCTTGCAATGCATGAAATAGGCAGGTCTAGATATATTGCCAAAGGAGTTGACTAAGTGTGAGATGATTTAGAGAAATTCATTAGCATATTTACATAGTGTGTTAGTTATGTGGGTTTCTCATTTATATTTACCAGTTGTAACTGAATGTGAACATTTACCATGTTGAATATTGTGTTACATTGATAGGAGATATAAAAGAAGCAAATAGCATTCTTAAAGGGGTTTATAGTTTATCTAGAGATGCTAAATATGCAAATATGTTGTTACACAAGATAATTTACTCATGTTTCCAAAAAGACCACTGTGATTATTTACAACATGGAGTTATGTCTTTTACTTCATCTCTGGCTCTGACTCATGATCACATCTTACCTAAGTAAACTTTCTTAAAAAACAGATTGTTTCAGCTCTTGTCATACATTCTGGCAAAGGACAAAGAGATAGTATAAGTTTCATGAAACATGACTAAAATAAGGAAAAGTGTAATTATGCACTGCAATGAAATTGTCAGAAGTACTCCTGGTCTCCTGGGATCACTTATGTGTATTATATTAAAGGCTCTTCTGACTGCATGAGCCAAATGTGGTAGAATAATGTTTCAGGACACCTCCCAAAGAGATCCATTAATTTAAGGTCCTGGAACATAGGAACTTATAATATTCAGCTCCTAATACTATGAGAGAAATAAACCTATATATGTTTTGCCCTACTCAGAAAACTTTTAATGATAACTAGCATTTTCAAATCTTAGGGAAATAAGGAAGAAGATGTTATGAAGTCCTTCATTCTTCAATTTTTACAGCAGTGCTGTGAGGGTTGGGGATGGGTCTCCAAATGTTCAGGACTTGCTGGTTTCCCTCCCACTGCAACCTCCCTTTCATCTGCCCATGAAGGAGCTTGGTTCAGCTCTACCCAGCCTACCCACAGCTCTCACTAAGGACAGGAAGCATATAAAGAATCCACTCCCATTAACACTTCCTCAGACAAGATTAGCATCAGTATCAAGGTCTGTGTTGCTCCTAGGCCTGTGTTGCTTCTATCCATTGCCAAGGCTTCTAGAACCTGAGTTGTGCTTCCTTTGACCCACTTTCTAGTACCTTCATGACTGGGTCTTCTAGCCCAATCACTGAATCCCTGTTGCCCAGACTCTTGGTCTCTCACTGCTAATGCCCACCTAGACAACCCTTTCACTTATTCTGAGCTTAAGTTGCTATTGCAGATGAAGCCCAAATACACATTCACATACACACACAGATGCATACATACACACACACACACACACACACACACACACCCCACGGTTTTCTCATTCTGGGATTTTATGAGAGAACAATGGTAACTGTGGCAACCCTTGTTATTTCCCTGTGAAGTTTTTTGAGAGATCGATGTTTAGTATTGTTTTTTCATCTAAGAAAACACTGGCCTCAAAAGGCAAAAGTCACCAGCAAGAGAAATGTTCCTAGAAGGCCCTAACATACTATCTTTTTTATGACAGTTAGCAAAATATCTTCTGTCACTTCTGGGGCTCTTATTCCCCCTCTGTGCAGCATTCATAATGTTCAAGTATATTAAGCATTCGCATCATTTGTATGTGGCCCAGCCTCTGTTCTAATCCTATGTATTAGTACAGCTAACTGCAGCTCACTCGGTGCTGCTGTTTGCACAGCTGGACATGTCGGATAGAATGAGTTCATCCCTTCAAAGATGAGCTTAAAGCCGCCATCTAGTAGTGTCTTTCTTTTTAACACCTACCACCAGTCCTCATTGTTCTCACAAGCACAGTGAGTTTTAATGAAGTCATGTCTTTTAGTGTAACGCTGCAGGTGCACAAATGCTGATAAACCTCCTTAACTCGCTGTCAGATCAGCATGTTTATCTGCAAGCTGCAGAATGTATTTAATTATAAGATATGAAAAGGTCCTTCAGATTTGTTCTCTAGGCCCAAAAGCTAATGACTCACTGGTGAAGCGCTGTATCTCCCCAAAGGTTATAATGACTAGTTGCTGATGGTCTGAAGAAATTCATGGCAGCATCTGGACTGCAAAGTATAGAAATTTCTTTTAAAAACATAAAAAAAGAAATAGTTTCTAAAGGCCCAGGAAATTTTACCAAATCCGGAGCAAACAAAATTAAATGTGTGTGCGCACACTTGTGTGTTTGTGTGTGTGTGTGGAGACACAGAGAGAGGGAGAGAGAAATGCCAACATGGTAACATGTAGCCAGCTTTCAGAACATTGCTATAAGGAATTCACTCTTAAAATCTTAATATGTAAATACCCTGAGGATGTTATTAGCATCTTAGTGTAAATTAAATTTAATCACATTGCTTTCTTCACAAGACTAAATGTCTGAGGGAATCTGAGTTTGACCTGGAAATTAGAAGGGAAATGCATGAGGAGAAAATGGGTGCTCAAAGAGGGAAGAGCAGGATTTTCAAGTGCAGAATCCTCCCCAGTAAGACAGAGTTGAGAAGGAAGGTCCTTTTAAAGAGAGAACACCAAGCACTCAGAGAGCTCCAGGCTCCTAAGGAGGAGGAAAGAGGAAAACTAAGGATGTGGGAGAAAGGCTTAAGCCATAAGTATCAACTCACAGGGCAAGAACAGGGAGAACTCAGGGGAGAGGAGACCCATTTCTCAAGATAAGCAGGTTTGGTGGAAAGTGCCTTTAATTGATTGACAAATCACTTAACCTCTAAGTATGTTGTCATCTGATACTGGTGCCTACCTGCCTATCTCACCTCATAGCTATTAGTGCAATGTAAGATCATGTCTTATGAGCAATTTACTGGAAAGTGTATTAAAACATAAAGCAAAAACAAAAACAAACATATATAAACCCCCACCGTAATGTGAATTACCATAATGATAACTTCTATTAAACAGTTAGTAGTTACTGAACACTGACCACTTGCATTGCATACAGTAAACACAATTAAATCCCTTCACTTAAGTTTCTCTGAGTTCAGTGGAGAAGACAGGTGAGTAAATAAATAACCAAAACACAGGATGCCAAATACCTACTTAGCATAAAGTACCACAGGGGTAAGGAAGAAGAGAGACCTCCTCTGTCTGGGGAAATGAAGAAAGGCTTCTCCGAGGCGGAGATGGTTGAGCTGAGTCCTGCTTGCTGAGTTTGCCAGAGGAGGCAATGGCAAGTCAGGGAGAGTAGCAGAGGCAGAGGCAGCCAGCATGTGCTGCCAGTCTATGCTGCTCGGCGCTGCTTGGCCCAAAGAATAAAAAGCACGGGAATGCCAAATCTTATCCTTAACTCCCCTGGCCTGATTCCATGCTCACCAAGCCACCTTCTGATGATAGTTTGGCTTCCCACTTACATTTGCCTGCAGGGAAAGCACATGCTGGACAAGAAACTGGAGTACCCAGTCCACTCAATGATTACATTTCTCATTGTAAATTAATAAATCAGCATTCTGGCTGATGCCATTTTTAAAGTTCAGACATGAAACTATCACTTATAAGGCAGATGCAAAGGAAATTAGGTGAAAATTCACTAGGAAATCAGCCTTCAGGCTGCCAAGGAGTACAATGACAGAATAGCTGTGCAAACACCACAGGTAACATCCAGAAATGGGCTCCTGACAAAGCCATATTACACAGCATGGCTCTCCCCACATGAAGTGCTCCCTCTCACATTTTTCTCCATTGTTAAATTCCCCTCAAATAGCCCAGCAAAAAGTCAGCATCAAATATCAGTCATCCCAGACTCCTGGAAACCCAGTTCTGGAGAGAAGGAAATATCTATTTTACTGAATCCTTTACCCTTCCTGTTATGGACTGAATTGTGTCCCCCCAAATTTGTGTGTGGAAGCCCTAATCTCCACTGCCTCAGAATGTGACTGTATTTGGAGACAGTGTCTTTAAAAATGTAATTAATATATCAAAGAGAGATCTGCACTCCCATGTTTATTGCAGCACTATTCACAATAGCCAAGGCTGGAAGCAACCTAAGTGTCCATCAACAGATGAATGGATAAAGAAAATGTGGTACATATATACAAAGGAATACTATTCATCCATAAAAACATGAGATCCTGTCATTAGCAACAACGTGGATGGAACTGGAGATCATTATGTTAAGTGAAATAAGCCAGGCACAGAAAGACAAACTTCACATGTTCTCACTTATTTATGGGAGCAAAAATCAAAACAATTGAACTCATGGGGATAGAGAGTAGAAGGATGGTTACCACAGGCTGGGAAGGGTAGTCAGGGAGGAAAGTGGAGATGGTTAATGGGTACAAAAAAATGGTTAATAGTTAAAATAAATGAGGTCTAGTATTTGATAGCACAACAGAGTGACTACAGTCAACAATAATTTATGGTACATTTAAAAATAACTAAAAGAGTATAATTGTGTCATTTGCAACACAAAGAAAGGATGGATGCTTGAGGTGATGGACACCCCATTTTCCCTGATGTGCTTATTACCCATTGCATGAGATATCAAAATATCTCACATACCCCCCAAAATATGTACACCTACTATGTATCCACAACAATTAAAATTTAAACAAATTAAAGCCTGTAAGGTAAACATAGTACTCAATAAATATTTGTTGACTAATAAATATTGAACCTAAAAAAACAACAACAACAAAGAGAACAACATAATTAAGGTTACAAAAGGTCATTAGTGTGGGCCCTAGTTGAATATAACTGGTGTCCCCGTGAGAACAGATGATTAGGACACAGACACACACAGAGGAAAGAAATGTGAGGGCACATTGAAAAGATGGCCATCTACCAGCCAGAGAGGCCTCAAGACGAAATCAACCTTGCCCACACCTTGATCTCAGACTTCTAGCCTCCAGGTCTGTGAGGAAATAAATGGCTGTTGTTTAAGCGCCCCCAGTCTGTGGTACTTTGTTAGGGCAGCCCTAGCAAATAAATACACTTCCATTGAGATTCTTTCCTCCAACCATTCCAAACAGAAGATGTCTACCTGGGACCTTTAACAACATGGAAAACTGTCTACCACTGTCATCAAGAATGCATTTCAGTCCATCATGCTTATCTCCACTCCAGTTACTCAGGTGGGTGGCTTTGGAGCCCTATATGTGATAAACGTTGTCTACTCTTGCTAAAGTAACCACAGCCATGGTGTCTGAGGCATGAGCGCTTGAAAGTATAATGCTTTTACCACCTGCACAAAGTCTTTGACACAGACAAGATGAAGGACTCATATAATGAAAGCACAAAAACTTATGATTATCCTAATTTTGTCTTGATATTTTACAAAATTTTTGTAAAAATCAATACCCTGTTGGATAGGTGAGCCAAGGAGAGTCAGGCCACTGTCCAGCTAATTCCTGAAGATATAAACCATGGAACAATAAAAATTCATTTGAAAAACTTCTAAACCTCTCTTATTTAACAACTTATTTCTGAATGGGTGGAGTCTGTCAGTTACAGACTTACAGTTTCAAGATTTGCTTGCACACATGGGTGAGTTTTTTTTGCAAGCTGTCTCAATGAAAACTGGTTTGAGAAACTGGAAGCCTTTCAGTTTGCAACCAGAACTGGAGTCAAATAAGTTTTACCACTGCTTCACTTGCTTTCTGTTTGTTTGTTTGTTTTGTTTTGACCATTTCTTATTTTGTGAGAAGCAACACTAACTGAAATATACCACATTTGAGAAGTAAAATGTTCTTCTTTTTTTTTTTTTTTTGAGATGGAGTCTCACTCTTTCGCCCAGGCAGGAGTGCAGTGGCACTATCTCGGCTCACTGCAAGCTCCACCTCCCAGGTTCACGCCATTCTCCTGCCTCAGCCTCCCAAGTAGCTGGGACTACAGGCGCCCGCCACCGCGCCCAGCTAATTTTTTGTATTTTTAGTAGAGACGGGGTTTCACCATGTTAGCCAGGATGGTCTCGATCCGTAATGTTCTTAATTCCCAACACTCAAAGTCTGTTGCAATTCAGTCTCCCATTAAAAATGTTCCTGTTCCATCAACAGTTTATAAGTCATGTGGATAATATGGACCCTTGAAATGACATGACGGAAATGGCGCTTTACCTATATGGTCTTCCTCAGTAAAACATGTAACTCCAGTCTAATAATGAGAAAAGTGTGAGACAAATCCTGTGTCACCACGTGAGGGAAATTTGACTAAATGCCTGACGAATAATTCTCAAAGTTGTGAAGGTCATCAAAAACAAGGAGGGTTTGGAAAACTGTCACAGACCAGAGGATACTAAGGAGATAATGGAATATGAATCAAATCCTGGAATGGAAAAAGAACATTAGATAAAAATGAAGGAAATCTGAATAACATATGAACTTTAGTTCATAATAATTTATCAATACTGATTTACTAATTGTAACAAATATACATGGTCTATTAATTGCAACAAATAGTCATTATGATGTTACCAATAAGGGAAACTGGGTGTGGGGTGTATGGGAAGTCTATGTACTATCTTCACTATTTTTCTGTAAATCTAAAACTGTTCTAAAATAAAAGGTTTATTTTTAAAGCATACCCTGTTTAACTCTCCCCAATGGCCATGGTTGTCTGTAAGCAGCTCTAATACATACCCAGACAGTCTTCTCCAAGATTCTAATATGTGGCTCCCCTCCTCTTCTGATCCCTCTCCCAGTGCAACTTCTGAATGTATTTCATGTAAGCACTTTATTTTTCAGTAATAAGAGCTTCTTTTAACTCACAACAGTCATTTGAAGGTTGCTGCTCCCTCTTCTCTTTAAAACATACTTTAGTGGAGGCTTCATATCATCATCTCATCCACTGCACAGCACATGACTCTTGTCTTGATGTTTTCTCCATTGGGATGTCTACAACTTCAATTCCTGGGGCATCTTTCTCACAGTATAAGCCCCAACTTTTCATTAAATAAAGCCCTTTGGGGCCAAAACTCAGCTGCTAGAAGCAGTAGAGAGACGCCAAGAGGCCCCACACTAAATCAGTGTGAGGGAAATCAATACCAGGAAGAGCTGGGTATAAATGTTTTCAGCCCTTAGCATTCAAGTCCCGCAATGCTAAAAGCATCCAGATGTATGCCACCTGGGATCCAAAGTCCCTAAAGAGAGTATTCTTTTCCTGTTGAATCACTTGGGGTTCAGGTTATTTTTTGTTGCTTTTATGTGGTTGGTTTTTAATCAAAAAGCAGTGTGTGTTTGCAGAAAAAGCCTCTTGGCCTCGATATTCAACTCACAGTCCAGTTGACTTGCTGTATTCAGAGTCGAACAGACCTAGATCTTCATTTATTATTCAATAAGAAGAACACAATTAGCCTGGAGTTGGTTTTTAGACCCAAACACAAAGAAAGGCCCACATATCCGAGGAGGAATGATTCCACTTCCCCTATAACTGACGTGATGATGGAGCAAGTAGCAGGCAGCAAATCGATATTCCACCATCCTCCTCAATGCCAGGATTAGAGGGAGTCTTTGCCTCTGTTTGGAAAGCAGGGGAAGATAGACCTGCCTTGCAAATATTTACTGAAGGGAGCCCTTTTTACTTTCCAAATCATTGATTTACAAAGTGTATGAGTGCTAAGAGAAAGAAAGCTTATGAAATTCCAATGATTTATGCTTAGCACAGAAGCAAAGCTAATGCTGGGAAGAACTGAGTTTCCAGTCCTGGAAAGAAGAAAGCTTAAGCCTCCAGCAAGCCAGGTAGAATCTATGGAAGCCCTCTAAGAAAAAAAAAAAAAAAGTAAAATAAGCTAGGCAGAGAAAGACAAAATCGTTTTTCTCACTCATATGTGGGAGCTTAAAAAGTGCATCTCATGGAGGTTGAGAGTAGAATGATCCATTCCAGAGGCTGGGAAGAGAAGGGGGGAGGAATGATGAAGAGAAGTTGATTAATGTTTACAAAATAGTTTGACAGAAGGAGTATGTTCTTGTATTTGACAGTATAGTAGGAAAATTATGGTTAACAATAATTTATTGTGTATTCCAAAATAGCTAGAAGAGAAAAATTTGTAATGTTCTCAACACAAAAAAAAAGATCAATGTTTGAGGTGATGGGCATCTCAATTACCCTGATTTGATCATGGCACATTGTATACATGCATCAAAATATTATATATATATATTCCAAAATATCTACAACTATATCAATTAAAAATATGAAAAAAGAAAAGAAAAATGATCCCATAAGAGAATTGTTATGATTCACATTTGTATGTGTGTGTATGTGTATATACATATATATATATATACACAAACATATATTCCAGTGACATTTATGGAAATAAGATGTTTCAATTTATATCAAATAATCATTATTACCAATAAAATTCATAGATACATAAGTGCATCATATGATTAGATCAGTGCACAATAATTTTATGCCCCGAATAACAGCTTCCATTTGTTGTGCCAGGCAGTATGATAAGGACTTTCACTCATGAGCTCAGTCAAACCTCACAAGAACCCCATGAAGTAGATATCACCATTATTATCTCCATTTTATGGCTGAAGATACTGTTCCCAGTGGGATAAGAAAAAAGTAAATAATTCCCTTAAGGTCTCACCACTGGTTAGAAAGAGAACTAGGATTTCTTTGTGTTGGGTGTCTCTGGAGCCCAAAGCCACCATGCTAAGGGTTCTCTGTCTCTCTAACCCATATCTGAATTTCCTTTAATATGTAAGCCCTCTCACCATCTCCAAGCAGCTATTAGGAACACTTCAACTCAAGTGTCCCATGCAGCAGGTGTTGCAACAAATTTTTTTCCCACTGGAAGAAAACTGGCAAGAGTAGGGAATACCTACGTGGCCCACAAATTGATGCTACTGTCACCTCCAAATATTGTTGGGAATTCTGCAGAAATAATTTGACTTTATAAAAGCAAAAACAAAAAACAAACTCTCAAACTTTGGCATGCTTCAGAATCATCAGGAGGGTTTGTCAAAGCCACAGGTTATTAGACCCCATCCCCTAGAGATTCTGTTTCCATACTTTGAGGTAGAGCCCCCAAATCTGCATTTCTAATAAGTTTTCCAGGGACGCTTATGCTGCTAGTCCAGGCCCAGGGTTGGCGGACCGCTGCATTAGACTATCAGATCAGCATAAACATTATTTAGTTTTTCATATAGACCGAGCAAAAGCAAGAATGAATAAATTCTCAAAACACAAAGATAGCAGGCAATGTCCAGAGTCAGGGCCCGCTTCATGAGCATGACCACTGCAGTTACACAGGGCCCTGCGCTCAGAAGAGCCCTGCCCTGGGGGTTTAATACTCTGATTTCATCTTTGAATATGTGTTTTGTAAGTGAAATTCAACAGGACAATGGAGCATGGTTGGTGGGCTTGAAGCCTTGGTGTAGCCCTGCCTCCTGCTACCTCTCCACCCCACAAGGATGGTTCTCAGTCCCCACTGTTACCTGTCTCCTGGTGCCCCAGACAACCTGGCTTTACCCTCCACAAACTTGCCCCACAGCCACTTCCACCGCATTCCACTCACCCCCAAAGGGGCCTGGGCACTGATGCAGGAAGGGTCAGGGTTGGGTGCAAGTCCCAATGGCTTCTCTGGGTGGGGTAAAGTATCTATGGTCATCCCTAGTCTGGGCTGACAGTGCCACAGTCCATTCTGCTGGCAACTCAAACTTAGGACTATGCCATTCAGAGACAGAGATGTTGGTGGGAAAGACCTGTCCTTCTTCTAAGTTTTAAAATATTCAAGTGGTTGAGTTATAGACTCCTAAAGGAGAAACAATTTGAGTTGAATAACACCTCTAAAATGAAAAGATTCTCCAGACTTTTGCAAATAAGCTTTGAATGAGGTATTTCAGGGACTTTTTCAGCTATTCAAGTGATCACAAAGAAAAGAGACATTTGAAAGTCTTGAATGAAGCTTTTAATGGGAACTTTATACTCTCTCCGTCTTCTCTCCCACCATAGCCAATTCATATACAAGTGTGTCTAATTGGTTATGTGCATCTTCATGGTTTGAAGACTACTCTAGACTCGTGTTTCTCAAACAATTAAAGTGCATATAAACCACTTGGAAATGTAAATTCTGATTCAGTAGGCCTGGAGTAGAACCCAGGAATCTGCATTTCTAATAAGCTTCCAGGTGACGGTGATGATGCTGGTCTATTCTAGATCTTGTCCCCCAAATATGGTCTATGGGCCAGTAGCATCAGCAATCCCTAGAAGTTTGTTAGAAATTTAGAATTTCTGGCCCCAACCCAGACCTACAAAAAAGAATCTGCATTTTAATAAGATAGCTGGGAGATTCAAAAGTACACTGAAGTGTGAGAAGCATTACCCTAAGCCTTCTGAATCATCTTTCTCCTCCCATTTCTTCTGCTTTCCAAAGCCACAAGATGGAGATCTGTCACTGAGACTACTGGTGACTGTCCCAAATTTATAATCTGGTAGGTTTTAGGAAAGACACATTCAATGTTGTTTTATTCTTTATCCTGACTCTCCCACCATGTCCCAGGATAGTAGAACTTCTGGCAATGACCTAGGACTCATCTGTAGCTTCAATTTTTATAAAATACTAGCAGGACCAACATTCTCATTATATAGAGGAGGCTCAATCTGGACAGGAGGTATCTATAGGGAATCATAGAGTGCACTTACCCATTGGACTGTGAATAGTTGCAAGTTATTCATAGGCTGAGAGAATAAGAAAATTCAACAGAAGAGGTCTACAGTTTCTGCAATACAGTATTAAGTGGATATAGTTATGATACTTGCTCTGAGAAGTTGTATGGCAGAGTGGTTAGGAACACACAGAGGCTCCAGAGACAGACTGCCTGGATTCAAATTGTACTCATGCCCGCTACAAGCTGTGTGACCCTGGACCAACTACTGAAACTCCCTGTGCCTCTGTTTCCTCCTTTAAAACAGATGTGAAAACAGTACCTACTTCATAAGGTATTATGAGTATCAAAGCCATAAGATCCTTGGAATCATGGCTTGCATAAAGTAGTAAGTTTTGCAAAGATGTCTTAATGCAAACTTGGAAAGACAGCTAAATCTTAAACTTTCATTTGCAGGGCTTCAACATTTCTATAACTTTGCTTAATTAAATATGTTGCATTATAATTGGGGACACATTTTGCATTCCATAAGAGAGAAGAGATCCTATCTCAAGTATCAGGAACATCCCTGTAGTTACTACAGCAATTAACACATCTAACAAGACACTTGAAAGAAGATCTGCTGGCCCCAAGGACCCTTGAAAGGGGGACCCTTGGCCCCAAGACCCTGAAGGTGTGGCCCTGAGTCTATCTCTGTATTTCATTGTCACCCATCTGGCAGAGGAGGAAAATTCAAAGTACACCTCCAAATTCCCACATAAGCAGAAAGGCTCACCAGTTTAAAAACCAATTTATTTTACTTTAATATTCAGAGATTGTTATTTTCTGAACAAACATCTAACAAAATCTGCCAAGTACTGCAGAAACTGAACTTTAAAATTGGGTGTTTAGCAATTAAATCTCACTCCGTAAATTGGCTAGGATCCATGTAATAAATTAGAATATACAAACACTGCTTTTCCACTTAAATAAAAACCTAAGGGGAAACCCCATGTAACAGAGACCATCAGATTTCAACACCCCTTCTCCACCCAAGATATTGAAGATAGGATCAAATATATTGCAAGATGTCTGCCACACTCACAGGCTGTTCCGATGCCTGCCCGACACAGCCGCCAGTTTTTCCTGTGCTCCATCAATTATTTCTTTGTTTTGCCTGGATGGTGCTTGTAAACTCCTCAAGGTGTGCTCCTGGGCAGTTATGCGCATTTGAGATTTTTCCCTTCTGGTCCCTACTTGGCTGTCTGTGGACCAAAACTGATTTGCAGGCAAGGGAAGACTCCTGAAAATTTCATGACATTTAGATTTTTATAAAGCATATGGTGGTGGCTCAATAGGTTTGCTTACTTTAGATTAAAACCTATTAACGTTCCAGCGTTTTCCTCTCCGTGAGATTCATTTCTGACTCGCTTGTGGTGACTTGCAGAGCCCTTCATTACAGCTCAGGGGCACAACTGATGCCGCACAAGCCATTAAAAATGAGTTTGCGAGAGTACAAAAAAGAAACCTTTGTAGACGAGGGCCAATTTGTTTCGAAGGCGATGCACTGTAAGAGCATTCACAAAGCGGCAGGCATTATCTCAGATTCAAGCTATGCCGTTTTCTCTCCTATTTTTAAATACCAAATAGAGAACTGGGAGAGTCCTTTCTTTGTGACAGCAGCTTTGGTTCCTGCCCTTATTTTCTGCCATTGTAGCTCCAGTTAAGCTGTGAGAACAGCCCTGTGGGCTTTTTTTTTTTTTTTTTTTTTTCCGTTGGATAAAATCGATGTTTGTCTGGGGTCCTTATGAGAGTCATCTTATTCTCTATGCCTCAGTTTCTTCATATGCAAGGTATCTCCAACACCAAACTCACAGGTTGTTGGGAAGGGCAGGAGATCTAATGAATATAATTTTTATAAGTGAAAATGAGTACTCAATAAAGCACAAATAATTATTTTTGTTGTTATTAAAGCAGGCACATTTTACTATGTGCCATCTCAAGATTCTCCCATTGTTTTTCCTAAGTGACTGCAATTTAATTTGTTTTTAATTAGCCTTCATTATTTACATATTCACCCTAGTTGCAAGCTCCAAGACAAATACCTTTGGTTCAGGGCTTCTCAACCTCAGCCATAATGGCATCTTGAGCTGGACAATTCTTTCAGGGTGGGGACTGTCCTGTGCATTATAGGACTTTTCACGAAATCCTTGACCTCTACCTGTTAGGTGTCAGCATCCCTCCCCACTCCCCACAGTTGTAACAACCAAAAGTGTGTCCAGCCTTTGCCAAATGTCCCCTGGGGGAAAAAATAACCCAGTAGAGTACCACTGCTTCAGAGTTTATCTAGCTGATGTTGTCTTTGGTTGCATTTACTGTACATGTAGAACAGCCAGAGCACTTGAACTGGTGAAAGCTATAGAAACCAGTGACACACCCTAAGAACATATTACAATTTGTATGACAGAGATATTAACCAGGCCTGAAAGCTAATGGCAGCCACTAAAGTCAAGAATGAGACTGAGGCCATCAACAGGAATTTTTGAGAAAGATTAGGGGTGAAAGGAAAGTAGCTCAGAATGAGTCTGTAGAACTGCATGGGTACATCCACCTAATAGTGAAGAATACTTCCAAACTCCAGGGGCCAGAAGAGAAGAAAGAGAGAAAAGTACCCAGGATAGAGCTGGCCAAAGGGAAGAGGTGACAGGGAAGGGAGACAGCTTTCATGTCAAGCAGAGGGCAGCTGAAAAGGAAAGAGCACAGGGAAATATAATATACTGCAAACAAAACAGCAAGAAAAATGGAGAAAAGAGAAGGAAGGACAGAAAAGAAGCAAAATTCACAGTGAACATAGAGGAAAGAAATGAGGGCAAAGCCTAAAGGTGTAAAGATACGCCTGACTTCTGAGCTTATCTGGGTCAAGTGTCAGCCCAGGGGAAGTTCCACACTGGCCTCCCCACCCCATAACTGCCTTCTTTCTACCACTGGTGTGGCCTCGATGAACTGGATCTGCCTTCTCACAGGCTGCTCTGCCCATCGAGCCGTGCAGTCAGGGGCCAACTGGTCAAGAGGGACAGCATATATTGCTCTGCCCATGCCTCGACCCAGATTCTGTCCTTTCCCCAGTCAAATCTAGTAAACTCAATGGCTCCTGGTTCTCAATGATAGCCATGTAGCAACACCATATTAGGCTCATTTGAAGCACAGAATGGATGTGCTGATGGTGTCCAGTCCTTAGTCTGACCTTCAAACGCCTCCAGACTCTGCCTTTGCCTTCTTCTCCAACCTCGTCCATTCTCATTCTGATATTTCCCAACTGTACTTTTTAGAAACTCAGAGTGCATATTTCTTTTTTTTTTACAAGCATGAAAAGTTTTATTTTCATAAGTTAATCAGAAAGTGATTTTTTTTATTATACTTTAAGTTCTGGGATACATGTGCAGAATATGCAGAATGTTACATAGGTATACATGTGCCACGGTGGTTTGCTGCATCCATCCACCCGTCATCTACATTAGGTATTTCTTCTAATGCTATCCCTCCACTAGCCCCCTACCCCCCAACAGGCCCCAGTGTGTGATGTTCCCCTCCCTGGGTCCATGTGTTCTCCTTGTTCAACTCCCACTTATGAGTGAAAACATGCAGTGTTTGGTTTTCTGTTCTTGTGATAGTTTGCTGAGAATGATAGTTTCCAGCTTCATCCATGTCCCTGCAAAGGACAGGAACTCGTCATTTTTTATGGCTGCATAGTATTCCATGGTGTATATGTGCCACATTTTCTTTATCCAGTCTATCATTGATGGGCATTTGGGTTGGTTCCAAGTCTTTGCTATTGTGAATAGTGCTGCAATAAACATACGTGTGCATGTGTCTTTATAGTAGAATGGTGTATAATCCTTTGGGTATATACCCAGTAATGGGATTGCTGGGTCAAATGGTATTTCTGGTTCTAGATCCTTGAGGAATTGCCACACTGTCTTCCACAATGGTTGAACTAATTTACACTCCCACCAACAGTGGAAAATCATTCCTATTTCTCCACATCCTCTCTAGCATCTGTTGTTTCCTGACTTTTTAATGATTGCCATTTTAATAGGTGTGAGATGGCATCTCATTGTGGTTTTGATTTGCATTTTTCTAATGACCATTGATGATGAGCTTTTTTTCATATGTTTGTTGGCCGCATAAATGTCTTCTTTTGAGAAGTGTCTGTTCATATCCTTCGCCCACTTTTTGATGGGGAAAACTGGGTAGCCATATGCAGAAAACTGAAACTGGACCCCTTCCTTACACCTTATACAAAAATTAACTCAAGATGGATTAAAGACCAATGTAAAATTGAAAACCATAAAAACCCTAGAAGAAAACCTAGGCAATACCATTCAGGACATAGGCATGGGCAAAGACTTCATGACTAACACACCAAAAGCAATGGCAACAAAAGCCAAAATTGACAAATGGGATCTAATTAAACTAAAGAGCTTCTGCATAGTAAAAGAAACTATCATCAGAATGAACAGGCAACCTACAGAATGGGAGAAAACTTTTGCAATCTATCCATCTGACAAAGGGCTAATATCCAGAATCTACAAAAACTTAAACAAATTTACATAGAGTGCACATTTCTAAAAACTTGTTCTCTGCTAATTAATCACCGTTATGATCACTCAGTCAAGAATCATCTCTCCTTAATGAAGAATCTCTCCTAACACATTTTATAACTCTTATAGCATTTAAGCACATACTCTGTTTTATTATGGAATTTCTGTACATTGCCTTCCCTTCTAGAGTATAAGTTCCTACAGTGAGCA
Organism: Pongo abelii; assembly: GCF_028885655.2. Taxonomy (NCBI): domain Eukaryota; kingdom Metazoa; phylum Chordata; class Mammalia; order Primates; family Hominidae; genus Pongo; species Pongo abelii. The sequence continues at coordinate 84,719,162 of NC_071991.2, read as the reverse complement.
CCTAGAATATAGTAAGTGTTAACTAAATACCAGATAAAGAACAGAAGGGAAGGAGGTAGCTGAGTCTAATGAGTCCAAGTACTAATAGAGAGGAAATAGAAAGAGAAGGATTAAGAAAAAAGAAAGAGGAAGAGGAGTTTAAACGGCACATTTTACTAAGAAAAATATTATTTATCTACATTCTCTGGTGAGCTACATTTCAGAGCGTTTAATATAACTATTTTAGTGCCATTAATCACTGTTTTTTTTAGAAACTCCTAAAGAAGTGAAGTGGAAAATGAAGTTGCTGATAGTGTTAAGTAATATTTATCTTTAGAAAACAAAGAAAATGTCTTTAAAATGAAAGCATAAAAACTTGTCATATATTCCTAGAAAAGTACTGCCAAAAATCACTTTAATAACAGTTTCAGAGACCGTAATAACTCATTTGTTTGATAACATCAACTATCCCCACAAATAGTCAAGAACCTAGCAACATAGAAGGATAAAGAGACACTATAAAGTCAATAGACTAAATTTCATGTAGTTTACAAATAGACAGATATAGTTTGGACATTTATTCCCTCCAAATCTCATGTCAAAATGTAATCCCCAGTATTGGAGTTGGGGCCTAGTGGGAGCTGTTTGGGTCATGGGGGTGGATCCCTCATGGCTTGATGCTGTCCTCATGACAGTGAGTTCACACAAGAGCTGGTTATTTAAAGGTGTGTGGCAGCTCCCGCCTCTCTTTCTTGCTCCTGCTTTCACCATGTGACAGGCAAGCTCCCACTTTACCCTCTGCCATGAGTGAAAGCTCCTTGAGGCATCCCCAAAGCTGAGTAGATGCCAGCACCATGCTTCCTGTACAGCCTGCAGAATCGTGGACAATTAAGCCTCTTTTCTTTATAAATCACGCAGTCTCAGGTATTTCTTTACAGCAATGCAAGAACGGCCTAATACGTAGACCAAGGGTTAGAACCTACCTACCCTCTCTTCACACATATTTCTATCAAGAACAGATAGAAAATATTTTCTAATCTATAGGTAATTATGTCAGCATTAGAAAGTGAAAAGAGGAGTTTCTGGAAGAATGCCAGGAGTATCAGGAAATGATTTCTGACACAGGCCTGTGATCATGGCCTTGGCTCCATCTTCAGAGGCTGATCTCCAGAAAAGCTCCTTTCCATGAAAAAGAAGGTCCCTTAAATCCAGAGGAGTTAGGCACAGCTGGACAGATCATCTGAGTTGCTCAACTTAACAAGCTTTATATACCTTTCTGCTGGTCTCAGTGTGTTCTCGTGCTCTTCAAAGACTGTTGCATGTAGACCTCAGCCTCAGTTTCCCCTGATGTTTGGTGGTCTTCCTGAGACCCTTACAGGGAAAGCTTGTGCCTCCATGCTCGTGTTCATGTGGCCACACAACCAAAGATCTGGATACAGACTTGAGACCACAAGTCTCAGCTGGCACAACTTGGTGGTTGACACAGCACAACAGAAGAGGAGAAGCTGGAAAAATTCCAAAAAAGTGTATCTAAAAATCTAAAAGGGTAGAGCAGTTAAGAGATATTAGTGCAGAGACAAACAGTCCTATATAGCTCAATATCTCCCAGAGTCACTCCCACAATAATAAAAGCACTGCATAGCAGGTGAAACTCAAATCTTTCGGTTTGGGTCCCCAGCGTTTAGTATGTGCTACAGTATTAAATAAAAGCATATTTAATTAAGTTGTACATTAATAAATTATCAATAAAAGGTAATCTTATGTTTGAGATACTATGCTTCAGAAAGCAAAAAAAGGGAGTCATTATTTTAAATAATTTCTAATCAATGTAATTAAAATGAAAATCATTTGGGCATCTGAATTATAAGCTTTGGTTACCTGGAAAAGTCACTTATGTGGAACCACCTATAAAAAAGACGTGCCATGACTAGACTTAGATGACAATGGGTTTTATTTGCTATGGACTAGCCTTACTACAAACAAGACTTTAACTAAGACATACTTTCATTAAATTGGGAAAATATGGCCTAGAATTATTAGACCACACAATTAGTATGTGGGTGGACAATTGGATAGTAAGCCACTTTCTTAGCTTAGTATCAGTGAAGTAGATAGAAAAACTAGGAAATTATGAATTCTGAGAAAATAGATACAGATATTCTTTGGAAAATCACAAATAGTCCTCAGTTTTCACCATTCCTGGAAACCAAGTTATAAAGAAGGCCAGGTTTCCCACTTGAAAAATGAAATAATCAGAGGTTACCTTCCTGCCCAAGTATTCAGTATCAAGGAAACCATAAATATGAATGACAACATATCTTAACCATCAACTATACCTCTTAAATTATTTAAAACACTGGGCTGATTCTTCAAGCCTGAGGGGAAAAAAATAAGTTGAAATGTATTGTTTGCCATAAACAAGAAAATTCTGTAGCCCAAAACAACAGTATGGAAGAGCTCAGTGGATCAATAAATATTTGTGTGTAAGGCATTATGCTTGGTACTGAAAGAAATTCAGAATATGATTCCTACCTTCAAGGAGTAGACCGTCTGGTCAGGGACACAGACACTTACATAATTAACTACTATAATACATGTAGGAAGGGTTTAGTACCAGAAGGGAGGATGACAATAACAGCCAGCATTACTGCGCTTTGTATGTGCTTGCTACTGTTCGAATTGCCTTACCCGAGTGAATTTATTTAATAAATAAGCTTGCGAGGTGGATACTAATACTAGCCCCTTTTTACAGATGACAAAATGGAAAGAGAGGGTGGTTAGGTCACGCAACCGGTACATGACAGTGAGCCACTGAGCAAATTACTTTTGACTGCTGCAGGATGCGAGAGGGCCTCCTGGGAAAGTTGGCATTTGTGCTGGATCTAGAAGAATAGGTAGCTCTTGAATTTGTAGAAGGTTGAGGGAGAGCATTCCAAGTAGACGAAAAAAACACAAAGTCTGGGAGATGGGGACTTACGAAGCACATGGCAAGTGTATTACCCAAAATCCTTTCACTGATTTTAATTCAGAGAATGGAGTGTACTTTAAAGAAAACCCTTCACAAGAGAAAACAGGAAAGGTCGAAAATTGACCTCCTAACATCACAATTAAAAGAACTAGAGAAGCAAGAGCAAACACATTAAAAAGCTAGCAGAAGGCAAGAAATAACTAAGATCAGAACAGAACTGAAGGAAATAGAGACATAAAAAACCCTTCAAAAAATCAATGAACCGAGGAGCTGGTTTTTTGAAAAGATCAACAAAATTGATAGACCGCTAGCAAGACTAATAAAGAAGAAAAGAGAGAAGAATCAAATAGAAGCAATAAAAAATGATAAAGGGGATATCACCACCAATCCCACAGAAATACAAACTACCATCAGAGAATACTATAAACACCTCTATGCAAATAAACTAGAAAATCTGGAAGAAATGGATAAATTCCTCGACACATACACTCTCCCAAGAATAAACCAGGAAGAAGTTGAATCTCTGAATAGACCAATAACAGGCTCTGAAATTGATGCAATAATTAATAGCTTACCAACCAACAAAAGTCCAGCACCAGACGGATTCACAGCCGAATTCTACCAGAGGTACAAGGAGGAGCCGGTACCATTCCTTCTGAAAATATTCCAATCAATAGAAAAAGAGGGAATCCTCCCTAACTCATTTTATGAGGCCAGCATCATCCTCATACCAAAGCCTGGCAGAGACACAACTAAAAAACAGAATTTTAGACCAATATCCCTGATGAACATCGACGCAAAAATCCTGAATAAAATATTGGCAAACCAAATCCAGCAGCACATCAAAAAGCTTATCCACCATGATCAAGTGGGCTTCATCCCTGGGATGCAAGGCTGGTTCAACATACACAAATTAATAAATGTAATCCAGCATATAAACAAAACCAATGACAAAAACCACGATTGTCTCAATATATACAGAAAAGGCCTTGGACAAAATTTAACAGCCCTTCATGCTAAAAACTCTCAATATATTAGGTATTAACGGGACATATCTCAAAATAATAAGAGACATTTATGACAAACCCACAGCCAATATCATACTGAATGGGCAAAAACTGGAAGCACTCCCTTTGAAAACTGGCACAAGACAGGGATGCGCTCTCTCACCACTCCTATTCAACATAGTGTTGGAAGTTCTGGCCAGGGCAATCAGGCAGGAGAAAGAAATAACGGGTATTCAATTAGGAAAAGAGGACGTCAAATTGTCCCTGTTTGCAGATGACATGATTGTATATCTAGAAAACCCAATCGTCTCAGCCCAAAATCTCCTGAGGCTGATAAGCAACTTCAGCAAAGTCTCAGGATACAAAATCAACATACAAAAATCACAAGCATTCTTATACTCCAATAACAGACAAACAGAGAGCCAAATCATGAGTGAACTCCCATTCACAATTGCTTCAAAGAGAATAAAATACCTAGGAATCCAACTTACAAGGGATGGAAGGACCTCTTCAAGGAGAACTACAAACCACTGCTCAATGAAATAAAAGAGGATACAAACAAATGGAAGAACCTTCCATGCTCATGGGTAGGAAGAATCAATATCATGAAAATGGCCATACTGCCCAAGGTAATTTATAGATTCAATGCCATCCCCATCAAGCTACCAATGACTTTCTTCACAGAATTGGAAAAAACTACTTTCAAGTTCATATGGAACCAAAAAAGAGCCCACATTGCCAAGTCAATCCTAAGCCAAAAGAACAAAGCTGGAGGCATCATGCTACCTGACTTCAAACTATACTACAAGGCTACAGTAACCAAAACAGCATGGTACTGGTACCAAAACAGAGATATAGACCAATGGAACAGAACAGAGCCCTCAGAAATAATGCCGCATATCTACAACTATCTGATCTTTGACAAACCTGACAAAAACAAGAAATGGGGAAAGGATTCCCTATTTAATAAATGGTGCTGGGAAAACTGGCTAGCCATATGGAGAAAGCTGAAACTGGATCCCTTTCTTACACCTCATACTAAAATTAATTCAAGATGGATTAAAGACTTAAATGTTAGACCTAAAACCATAAAAACCCTAGAAGAAAACCTAGGCAATACCATTCAGGACATAGGCATGGGCAAGGACTTCATGTCTAAAACACCAAAAGCAATGGCAACAAAAGCCAAAATTGACAAATGGGATCTAATTAAACTAAAGAGCTTCTGCACAGCAAAAGAAACTACCATCAGAGTGAACAGGCAACCTACAAAATGGGAGAAAATTTTTGCAATCTACTCATCTGACAAAGGGCTAATATCCAGAATCTACAATGAACACCAACAAATTTACAAGAAAAAAACAAACAACCCCATCAACAAGTGGGCAAAGGATATGAACAGACCCTTCTCAAAAGAAGACATTTATGCAGCCAAAAGACACATGAAAAAATGTTCATCACGGGCCATCAGAGAAATGCAAATCAAAACCACAATGAGATACCATTTCACGCCAGTTAGAATGGCAATCATTAAAAAGTCAGGAAACAGGTGCTGGAGAGGATGTGGAGAAATAGAAACACTTTTACACTGTTGGTGAGACTGTAAACGAGTTCAACCATTGTGGAAGTCAGTGTGGCTATTCTTCAGGGATCTAGAACCAGAAATACCATTTGACCCAGCCATCCCATTACTGGGTATATACCAAAAGGATTATAAATCATGCTGCTATAAAGACACATGCACACATATGTTTATTGCGACACTATTCACAATAGCAAAGACTTAGAACCAACCCAAATGTCCAACAATGATAGACTGGATTAAGAAAATGTGGCACATATACACCATGGAATACTATGCAGCCATAAAAAAGGATGAGTTCATGTTCTTTGTAGGGACATGGATGAAGCTGGAAACCATCATTCTCAGCAAACTATCACAAGGACAAAAAACCAAACACCGCATGTTCTCCCTCATAGGTGGGAATTGAACAATGAGAACACATGGACACAGGAAGGGGAACATCACACACTGGGGCCTGTTGTGGAGTGTGGGGGACGGATAGCATTAGGAGATATACCTAATGTTAATTGACGAGTTAATGGGTGCAGCACACCAACATGGCAAATGTATATATATGGAACAAATCTGCATGTTGTGCACATGTACCCTAAAACTTAAAGTATAATAAATAAATAAATAAATACATACATACATAAAGCCCTTCAAACCTTAACTTGTCTTTTATCCTTTACATTGGTGATTGGCATCTTCATCTACCTAGCTCCTAAGGGAGAATTCAGAATATAATCCAACACCCCATCTTCATTCCTAATCCACACCATCACCACTCCCCACATACCCAGATCATCACCCTCCTCTCCATTCTCACAACCACTGCCTCAGTTTAACCACTGCCCTTGTGACATCCCACCTATACCATGTGGTAGCCTCCAGCCTTGAGTCTCTAAACAATCGAATCTAGTCTCCACATCAATGCTGAGTATCTTTCTAAAATGCCATCTGGTCAAAGTGCTCCCCCACCTATAGGATTAATTCAAATTTGTTATTGAGGCATAAAAATCCACTTGTGATCTATCCCCTGCCTACCTTTCCAATCGCATCTTCTGACATTTTCCCAAAGGTATCCTTTATTCCAGCCACAGTGAAGTACTTGTTCTCTGAAAGTAACATGTTCTCTATAGACAGCTTTCTACCCTGAAAACCTGTCCCCACCTTACCCCCTACCCTTTCAGTCCTTAATTCTACTCTGAAAATTCCTGTTCAGGTGATTTAGCCTGCATTATTTTTGTGGAAGTCTTTGATGACAACCCAATGCAAGTTAGGGGATTTTTTTTCCCCTGGGCTCCCATAGCATATTATTTGAGTCCCTATTTTACGATTTCCCACATTACACTGTGTTGTTTCTTCATGTCTCATTACTCTCCAGATTGTAAACTCTTTACAGGGAGGTGCCTTGAGACTCTTTGCCTGTATTTCCCACTGCTCACTCCATGTTTGATAAATGCATTAGTCATTGGATTCTGAATGCTGGGACTATGGACATAGCCAGCTCTAGCCTATCTCACCTACTCTCTCCTTTAAAGGAAACCTTATTACTTTCTCTGCTGGACCTGTTTCTAAATCAAATTAAGATAGCAAGATAATTACATATTATTGTCAATACTACACATAACTTTGTATTATCATTTTTAAAGCTGCAAGACAGAGAAGCTAGCTTAAAATGTTCAAAATCTGGTTATTCCCGACTGAAGAAGGAGATTTATACATTTAATTTAAATCCAAAGTGTGCTGAACCCTCAAGGACTGGCAATGATATCTTCATTTCAAAGGGAAGGTTATAGTTAGACCATAAAATTGTTTGATATTTGGATTCTGTTCATAATCCTGCCATATAAATTTACAGACTGATTTGTTTTTACATATCTTTGTCATCCTAGTTATTTTTATTTTTCCAATGGCATCTTCTTTTTGTTTGCTTCTCTCCATCCCTAACTTAAATCCAATTTACTGACACCATTGGCTGAACAGCTGCAGGATTCCTTTGCCCTCTCTGCTTTTGTTCTTAGGATTGCTCTTTTTTCTCTGATCCAATCCCCAGACCTCACTGGGATGACTTCAACCCTCCAGCACTCAGGTCCTACTTCTTATATTGCCCCAAAGCTGAATAATGGTGGCTTCTGCTTCTGGATTGGCAATGGTGGTTTAGTATGAATGGAACTACTTAATAATAACAGTGGTGGTAGTAGTAATATTTATTGAACATTTGCTATGTGCCAGATACTCTGCTAAACAACTATCATATAGATTGTCATAATTCACTTTCATAGCACTCCTATGAGAGCTAGTGAGTGAAAGATCTCAAATTCAAACCCACACCCATCTGATTACAGGATAAAGCAGCAGCTCCTTAGCAGGGCTTGTGAAGAAAAAAGGTGAGAAATTCTATCTCTGTTCCTCTACCTGATTACAGGTTCCCCTCCCTGTCTTCTCACCTCACCACCTGCCTCCCTGATGGACCACTGATTGAAAGGACTGTTAATGAGATTGTTGCTCGCTCTCCTCTGCATCTCTACCTTTCACAGCCAAGCAGGCAGTGGTTCTTCCCTGCATTTTTATGGCTGGACTGCCCAGTACACAGTAGTGTCATAAAACACACGCATACACACAGAGAGAGAGGGAGAGAGAGAGAGAGAGTGCAAATATGCACCACCAAGATTTTAAAAACAGCTCTGAAGAGATACTTTTCCTGCACAATCAACATCTCACTTCTGCTTAACTCCTGTGGTCTTTTCTGTTGACCCCCCTTGGTTCCTGATCCCGGGTACATCTCTGCCAAATAAATGTATTAAAACAACAATAACCTCTCATTGCTATCATTTTGCAAAAGAAACAATATTTTAAACACCAAACTAGACAGTCTCAGATTGAGATATTTCTTAAGCAAAATAAATTTACCTTTATGAAAAAATATATGCTAGACTCATCTCCCAATACTAAAGCCATGTAGCCCACCACGATCTCAATCCTTAGATTGAGAAACAAACCTGGAACAACTCACAGGCTCTCCAGTGCCAACCATTCTGCGAGAGTGATGTCTGCACTTCCACGCTCCAGATTCAGGAGAGATTTGAAGTAGCTCCTCTTCACAAAAAGGTAGGCATCCTTGGCTTGCATCACCTCCCTATTCTTTTTACTCATTCATTGTTCAGAGAGTTAACCGACCCTTTTCTGAGCTACTTCAGGACATTGTACAGACTTCTGTTCTTATTGTAGTATTTTTGGGTTACGGTTTGTCTGCCTCCTCCACTGGATTTTGAGCTCCTAAGGGCAAGGGTTTTGTCTATCTCACTTTGGCTTCCTCAGTGCCTAGCACACAGTAGGCACTCAATCTGTTGAACAGAACTGACCCCTCACAGAAAAAAAACAAGCTCGCTAAATTAATGGGAGGAACAGAGCTCAATGAAGTGTTTGGCAGAATAATTTTGTTAATGATTTTTAAAATTTTGTCAGTAATTTAAGATGGCAATCATTTTCAGTTAATTTTTGAGTCTTATTTTCAGTGAACATAGGTTATATAAGTTCCATTTCTAGATCTTTCCCTTTCCCACTGATGTCCCAAAGCAAAGGAATAAAGCTAGAGACCAGAGGATCCTAATAGAGTCATTATTCTCATTTGAGAACAATAACCTTGGAATCTCACCAATCACAATACCAGCTAGAGATCTGTTAGTCATTAATGATAAAGTTCATGCAAAGTTAAAACTATGTCTTAGTCTCTTTGGGAGGCCCCATTACTTAGTATGTAATCAAATAATATATACTAAGTGAGTGAATAGATTAATTATTTTGGCAGAAAATTTAGTGTCCTAGTTTCTAAGAATAGAACAGTAATCCTCAGTATTTTTGTTTAGGGAAGTTGGGGGCAGGAGAGAGGAAGAGATGGGATAAGAATGAGCTGACAGATATATTTGATGCTCAGTGGTCTCACTTGAAATAAAGACATCACTTCCATGTTGTCTTGTCCTTTGATGCAAGTTTCTCAAAGACATCCAGATTGATCAGAGATTGTCTACACTCAGGAGTCCAGACTTGATACTTTCTTAATCCATAGTCAAGAAACATGAAAGATATGCAAATTGTAAATTGTCTCTCTCTTCCATCTTCTCTCTCCTCCCCGAGTTCTATCTTTCTGCTTACCATAATGACTTAATATATTGATTCTTAATTCAAGTTATAGAATTAAGTATTATGTCTGAAATACCACTGGATGCATTTTGAACTTCCTACCATGTACTAGGCACTACTCTAGGCATTGGGTATATTGTGATGAAGAAAATGAAGGTCATCCCTAATTTCATGGAGTTTTATTCTGATAAGAAAGACAGATAGTGACCAAGGAAACAAACATGTACACAGTTTCACAGAATGATAAATGAAGACAGTAAAGTGGAGAAATGGAATAAAGATCACTGAGGAAGTAGGATACAGCCACCTTACAAATACAGTGACCAAGAAAAATATTTTTGAGGAGGTCTCAGTGCTAAAAAGAGGAATAATTCTTCCCTACTCAAGCCAACTTGCTCAACGACATTTGTCAATCAGAGTCATTTTCAGTTATAGCCTCCTTCAAAGAAGGGTTTATGTCAAAGTTCAGTGACTTATAAGACATGTTCTATAAGTGGCCATTACCTGATTAATCTTCCTTGCATATGCACTTAGAATCCCATTAACTGGAAAAATCATTGTGTTGCTCCAATGAACCACTGACAGTTACACAAGAAACTTATTCCTCATCAGAGATTTACCCAAACTACCAGAGACCACCTGACGATGTGTTTTACTTTCTTTCACCCTAAATGCTCTTCACCCACTGGGATATTATCTGTTGACATGCAACATCTGTTGTTCATTTTCGAACACTAATCCCTGCGGTGTGTCCTTTGGGTGATCAAGCTTGCTCTAAAGCTTGCTATAAAATATTCAAGAAGATTTGGACTCTCCTATTTTTCCATTGACATTTTTACCCCTCCTTTGATTTCATCTTGATTTTATTTTTCCTTTGCTTCCCTTCCCGCTATTTTACTTCTTTCTTTAAGTAGGGCTTTTCTGTTCTTCTATGTGTACACACTGCTTTGACCACATGCTCTTAAACTTACAAAGCTCACACAATTCAAGCAAGTTATACTTTTAGAAAAAAATCCCTTACACTAGCATTATTTTATTAGAAAATAAAACTTTTTAAAAGGTCAAACCTATTCTTCTGGGAAAAACATGTTTTTCATATTTAGGGTCAATCAAAATTTATACTTCAGAGACCTGTCATAAACTCCTAGGTGTTAGGAACCCCTCCTTCATCACTGACTTTGAAGTTAGGAGTTTAAACCAAAGATAATAAAAATAATCACACTTATATTTATACTTGTCCAATACCTTCATTCCAAGACATAATAACAACCTTCAAGTAAATTAAACTCTCAATCACTTTTTTCACAGATAAATATTATGATGAATAAGTAGTAGTATGTTAATCTGCCAGACACACAATAAAAACTGTGCTAAAACTAAAATAACAGGTCTCCATGAATTATTTCTGTTATATTTTCTCCTCCTTCTGCTTCCAAGAGTCCTCCCTTGCCCTATCTTTCAATTTGCTCTGAAGTGGCTAATTTTGATATGAAAGCCTTCTCTCTTCCAATCATTTCAATGACAATGCACTGAGATTGTTAAACAGTATGTTACTCAATATTAAAACTACAACAGAATGGGTTCATTGGGAAGTATAATTTGTTTGACATTTTCATCTTTCCAGATGTTACAGAAGTTTCCTTTATTCACCAAGCCAAAGAACTGGGATACATAAATAGCTTTGAAATTGACAGGTAATTTCAAAATAGTTTACAAAAATCAAATTTTTTCCCTGATTCCTTCTCCACGCCTTCTCTGAAAATTTCAGGAGCAACATTTCCTATGAGCAAAGTGCTCAAATGGTAACATTTTCTTCACTTCTGGTACCTTCTTAAAATTCCATAAAGTATGTCATAAGACTCTTTCTAAATCTTCAAAATTCCTGATCCTATGACCAATAAATTAATCAAAAGCCATATGTTATCTAGTGAGTCTCCCCAGGACATGATAGATGTCCATGTGGCCTACAGTCTAAATACCGGGCAGCTCAGGAATTCTGTGGAGGGAGAGAGGATGGAATGAGAAGCAGAGACCTATTCACATCCCAGCTCCATTCATATCCATCCTGGTAACTCTGAGCAAGGCAAGGCTCCTCTACAGGCCTCAGGTTCAGGCAGAGATGGAGTAAAATAAGGACTTTTGACTCTAATTTCCTTTCTTGCTTTAAAAGTATAACTTATTCATTTGTTGAAAGTCACCACTGGAAAGCAACAGGCAAAGTAATCGAGAATAAATAAGCCACACTGTGTGCTCTCTAGCCCCATTTTCACTTTAAACTGGCCCACCAGTACTCCTCACACAAATCAAGACAGCTGGGTTAACTCGAACCTTGTGGGGAAAGCATTTATATCACCACAGGAAGGGGATTCAGAGTACTCAGCCTCTACTAGATTCATTAAAATGGGTACATAGACCAGAGAGCACATCAAGTTAAGATTTTTCTAAAACAGAGATCCAGCTCTTTCGATCATTACAGAATGCTTCCAACTGGAGGAAGATTTAGGTGGCATTTCTCCCCTAGTAGAGGAGCTGTTCTAGAAGCACTTTGATATGCCAAGAGAATTAATTCAGGTGACCAGAGCAAGGGGTTTCCACATGTGCAGGTGGTGAAGCCCATTCATGAAACACTTCCCAGCAGCCCACCCCATAAGGAAGTGCTGCCTCCAGATCTGTTTGAGTACTGTTGCAGTCTGGTTTCCTCCTTAATGTAGAAAACCTATGTTTCTGATTATTTTCCCAAAATTGGCATGAACTAGCAGTGAGTAACACATTGCAAAAGAGTTCTGTGCTGGGCAGCCACACAAGCTGCGGCCCTTCAGATCCAGTGTGGCAACACTAAGAAAGGGTCAAGCCTTCTGGCTCCCACCACAGCTCCTCTGCCGAACAGCACCGTGGGGCCACCTCACACAGGCCTTTCCACCTGCCCACCCCACACTGGCTTTTCTAAGCCCCCTCTTGCTTTGCAAAGTCTCCCAGCTTCATTCACACTGCAAATTTCATTCCATTACCATGTCGAAGCCTCCTCCCAGATTATTAATCAAGATGTGAAATAAGATAAAACCTAATCCACAGTCCCTCAGCTATGAATGCTTAAAGCCAGGCTCATTAAACATATCTGTCAACGATGGATTACACCAGCCTTAGGCCCCAAATTGATTGGAAGTTAGGAGGAGGCAGTGGGGTGGGGTTGGAGAGAAGCATTTGGTTGCACAATATATTCAGAAGAAGGAATTCCTTTTAAGATGTGGCCAATTAAATCTGTTCAGAGATAAGTATAGGCTATACAGTTTTATAGATTCTTTTCTCCAGTTGTTAATGGCAGCCGAAGTGATGGGAACACAGAACCAGTAATTCATGTACCATGTGTGTGAAAAGCTGAAAATCATTATGAATGGAAGTAAAGCAATATGCCATCTTGGAAGCAAACCCAGTGAATTCCTGCATGGATTCAAATGCTATTTCCTTGTGTTAAAAAAAAAAGAGAGAGAGAGAAAATATTGAATTCTGTTTAAGTGTTTAAAGTCACATTTCATTAAGGTTCTTATCTATCATCCTGTCATTAGCATCCTCACCACCATCCCCATCCTGAGATACTTTGTATTTATATTGGGCTTTTCAAGTTCAAAGCACAAAGCAGACACACCAGGCAATTAATCACCTTGAGGGATGTGAGTTGGGTGGAATGCCTTCCCAGCAAATGCATTCCTAACGTGTCACTGGAGGATCCACTCAATGGGAGTGTTCCTGGCCCACAATTTGATGTCACAAGTTGGCATTTTGTCAGATTTCAAATATACTTTTTCACCTACCAAACTGACAGCCCTATTTACTGAATCAAAGGAAAAGTGATTTTACCAATCTTTTAGCATTAAGAATTACTCTTCTTCATTTGGGTGTTTCTGGGTAGTAGCCACATTTTATACACATCAGAAGGAACAAAAAGCATGGGAGAAGTAAAATTAAATAAATATATTAGTTGTTTTACAATGAGAAAGTGAGCAATAGGGAAAAAAAATCAAATCTGAAGAGATGTATAATGGGAAACAGATGTGGACGTGAAAGTGATTTGAAGTAACCGACAGGCTCCAGACATCTTCCAAGAATATGTTTCATATACATAAACATTTAACAGCACAATAACTAGGCCAAAATTGCCCAATTTCAAAACTTCACCTGCGTTCCTAAATTTGCTTTCTATTCTTTGAGATTAAATCGGACAAGGAGAGTTTCCCATATTTGAGCTGTTTATTAACAATTATTTATGATGGACAATGAAATGAGGCATATCTGTTTTGCTTTTCTGTCCTGGTAGGTTTTATATTCTGCTTCCAATTCCCATGCCCCCGTGCTGTTCTATTTGAATTTCCAATGCAGCAGAGGAAATGGCTTCTAAAATATTAAAATCCTGTTTTCATTGACTTTCTTTACGCTTTGTGACCACATTTCTATTCAGATCAGGTTGCACAGCTTTTAACTTCTCCAAGTCTAAACTTAAAGTTAGAGCAACTTCATGGTACCCCTTAAGTGGATATCTCTTATAACAAGGGAGAACGCAGTCTGGAAACTTCAGAGCATCCAGGCCGATGGGATGACTCTTAAAAAAAAAAAAAAAAGAGATTTTTATTCCAGTTTTCTGATTTTTTGAAATGGTCTTCAACTACAACTGCATTTTGAAACAGGGGCTCATTTGGAGCAAGACACCAACCTGGTAAAGTTTCCAAGAGAACAAACTTGCCTGGGTTCACATGGCTGAAAAAGAAAGTCTCAGCCATGTCCCCAGTACTCACCCTATGATTTCTCTCCTGACCTCCAATCTTGCTTTCTCTAAATCTCAATTTTCTACACAGGAATTCTTCTTATTGTTCTCACATTATCCCTTTTGCATATTGCTTGGCCTCCCTGAAGGCCAAGAAATGCAGTCAAGGAAAATGAAGCTGGCCATTCTCTATGAGAGAATCAGGTTCTAAAGCCTCAGCTCAGTCTCCAAAGAAAAACTATCTGTGAAGTTGAACTTGGGGCCTCCAGAGTCTGCCCCCAGGAATCCCGCTTGCCCTTCCCTAAGTAACAATCCTCACTGTAATATTACAGTTCTAATAATTAATGCCTCTATGCTGTTTTATAGTTCACAAAGCATTTTCATATCTTCACAAGAGTTCTGTGACAGAAGGTGGCAGGTTTTGTGTTAGCTATAGTTTACAGACGAGGAAACTTACATTCAGAGAGGTTCCATGAATTGTCTAAGATCACAAAGATAATTAGCAGAGAAGCTAGGGCTCTACCTCAGGACCTCTAATTTCCAATCCTATTTTCCTTCCCACATACTACTTGTGTTCCTATCATTTCATTTCCTGAAAGCAGGGTCATTCTCAGAAGTTTTTGTTTTCCTGGTGCCTCCCTTTCCTCTCAAGTACAAGTAGTTGACAGAAGGTTTGGGAAATCCATTCAGACTATGGTCAAACACGCTGTGGGCAGATGTGGTCTGTCTAAACTTTATCCCAATTCATTTCACTTGGGTCTAAAGTAAGTCTTGGTCATGTTACAGATGGTTTTTAATTTAACAATTACTTATGAAGCACCTCCTTTTCAGGCACTAAGCTCTGAGGAGACAACAATCGATAAGACTGACCCCTCGACAGCCATTGAGGAGCTCACAGTCTAAATTAGACATATAATTACAGTCAAATAAAACAAGTCATACAAAAGAGGGCACTCAGGGCACTGAACAGAAATGATCGTGGAAGGCTTCCTGGAAAAGGTGGCATCTAAATTAAGGCCTGAAAGATGAGGTAGCCAAGTGAAGAGATGGGGAAAAATATTTCAGTTAAAATATATACATATATTTCACAGGAGAGTTGTTGTTTTATGGATATAGAGTTGCAGTTTGGCAAGATGAAAAAGTTCTTGAGATCAGTTGCACAACAAAGTGAAGACATATAACATTACTGAACTATATGTATTTTAACTCAATTAGAAATAAAATGTATGCATTTTTTTGGCATGTACAATGAGGCTAAGACCAGTCCCACTTAATGTAAATCCCAGGCCACCATTCCTGAATCTTTTACTGATTTTACATCACTCCCTGGTGAGAAATTTCAGTCTCGTTATTGATTAACTCTGATAAGAGACAATCCTAAGTAAAAGGAGTATTAATTCTGGTTTTTCCGAACTTCAGCCTCCTGGAGAGCTTACCTCCTTTACAGACCTCCAGAGCTCCTCCAGATCTGCCCAGATCAACCATGTTAAAGCACAACCAAGGGAACTTTTCTTTCAGCTGAGGGTAAGCTAAGGGAAGGGAGAGAGGATCCAGGCATGATGATTTAAAATGGTGCCAATCAAACAAACTCATGTAAATAAATTATCTTGTGATAAGAAATCCATGGCTTGCAGGCTCATCTATTCCTAGGATTTTGTGGGTTTTAAAAAATTGTTTTAAATAATGTTCCTTCTGAGCATCCCCAGTTTGAATTGGCAAAGGGAATAGGATATTCCATTTGTAGTGGTGGCAGCTACTGAATCTCTGGAGGGCTGGGAAACCCTGACAGAGTAGAAGCAGTGAGGAAGGGGGCCCTGGGCCTAGTGTGATTGCTGGTGCTTCCCACACAGGGTCAAATAATACTAGTCCAGCACACCAGGCATATTCCCATTTCCTCAGAACACTGGGAAGAACTGCCAGCATTGGGACTTTCAAAGCTGGAAATTCTGTGAGGAAAATGTGAGCAACAGGAGGAAAAGGGTTACCCAAGAGCCATCTCACCTGGTTTCTCCCTGTGTCCCTGCTTCCCTACCCTTCCCCATTTACTTACTCCAGAAAATTGTACACTCGTCATAGGCCAATAAGTGCCGACTTGTCCATTTTCTATTGCTATAATGGAATATCACAGAATGGGTAATTTATAAAGAAAAGGAGTTTATTTAGCTCATGATTCTGTAAGCTGGGAAGTCCAACAGCATGATACTGGCATCTTGCAAGGGTGTTCATGCTGTGTCATAACATAGCAGAAAGTGAAAGGGCAAGCAAGTGAGTGCCAAAGAGAGCACAAGAGAGAGCCAACCTCACTTTTATAACAACTCACTCCCTCAAGAACTAACTCCCATGATAAAAACATTAATCCATTCATGAGAGCTCTGCCCTCGTGACTCAATCACCTCTTTAGGCCACACCTCTTAATACTGTTATATTAGCAATCATGTTCCAACACATGAACTTTTGGGGGACACATTCAAACTACAGCAGTTTGGATTTCATATGGGTTCTGAGGTACACCAAGCCTGAAACTGCAAGGTAAGCAATACTAAAAACTTACCTGAGATTCTTTTGTTTTTTCAACCCATTACTTCAAACATTTATCATGTACTCCTTTTGTCTACCCGAAACACTGTACCCTCTGACCAACATCTCCTCATTCCCTCCACCCAGTCTCTGGTAAGCACCAATCCGCTCTCTGCTTCCGTAAGTTCTATTGTTTTAGATTCAAAATATAAGTTAGAACATGTGGTATTTGTCTTTCTGTATATGGCTTATTGTACTTAACATAATGTCCTCTAAGTTCATTCATGTGGTTGTGAATGACAGAAGTTCCCACTCTTTTTAAAGGCTAAATAGCACTCCCTTGTGTTATATGCCACGTTTTCTTTATCCGTTCATTTGATGATGGACATTTAGGTTGATTTCACAACTTAGCTATTGTGAATAATGTTACAGTGAACACATGCATATAGA
This sequence comes from Pongo abelii, assembly GCF_028885655.2. Classification (NCBI taxonomy): domain Eukaryota; kingdom Metazoa; phylum Chordata; class Mammalia; order Primates; family Hominidae; genus Pongo; species Pongo abelii. Next base: position 84,701,775 of record NC_071991.2, on the reverse strand, counting down.
TACCTCTTTGACATACTGATTTCAAATCCTTTGAATATATACGCAGAAGTGAAATTGCTGAATAATATGGTAATTCTATTTTTAGTTTTTTGAGAAACCTCCATACAGTTTTTCCATGTCTAACTTATATTCACACCCACAATGTACAAGGGTTCTCTTTTCTCCATATCCTTGCCAACACTTCTTATATTTCACTTCTTGATAATAGTGACCCTGAAAAGTGTGAGGTGATACCTTATTGTGGTTTTAATTTGCATTTCTCCAATGATTAATGATGTTGAGAATTTTTTCATATATCTGTCGGCCATTTGTATGACATCTTTTAAGAAATGCCTATTCAGCGCTTTTGTTTTTTTTAAAATCAGGTTATTTGTTTTATTGCTATTGAGTTGTTTGAGCTCCTTATGTATTTTGGATATTAACCCCTTATCAGATGTATGGTTTGCAAATATTTTCTCCAAATCCATAGGTTGCCTCTTCACTCTATTAATTGTTTCCTTTGCTGTGCAGAAGCTTTTTAGTTTGATGTAATTCTATTTGTCTATTTTTGTTTTTCTTGCCTGAGCTTTTGTGGTCAAACCCAAAAAATCATTGCCTAGACAAATGTTGCATATATTTTCCCTTATGCTTTCTTCCAATACTTTTACAGTTTCAAGTCTGATGTTTAACTCTTTAATATATTTTGAGTTGATTTTTGTATATGGTATAAGGGTATAATTTCATTTCTCTGCCTGTAGATATCCAGTTTTCCCAGCACCCTTTATTGAAGTGACTGTCCTTTTCTCATAGTTTATTCTTGATACCATTGGCAAAAATAAGTTCACCATAAATGCATGGGTTCATTTTGGGCTCTCTCTTCTGTTAAATTGGTCAGTGTGTCTATTTTCATGCCTATATCTTGCTTTTTAAATTACTATACCTTTGTAATATAGTTTGAAGTCAGGTAGTCTAATGCCTCCAGCTTTGTTCTTTTTGCTCAAGATTGCCTTAGCTCTTTGGGAGCTTTTAAAGTTCCATATGAATTTTAGGATTGTTTTTCTATATGTGTGAAAAGTAGCATTGGAATTTTGATAGGGATTTCATTGAATCTGTAGATCACTTTGGCTAGTATGGACATTTTGAAACATTAATTCTTTCAATCCATGGACACAAAATATCTTTCCATTTATTTGTGTCATCTTCAATTTTTTTAATCAAAGTTTTATATTTTTCAGTTTACAGATCTTTCATCTCCTTGGTTGAATTTATTCCTAAGTAACTTTTGCAGCGATTGCTTTCTTGATTTCTTTTTTTGGATAGTTTGTCGTTAGTGCATAGAAATGCTACTGATTTTTGCTTTATTTTATATGCTGCAACTAAACTCTATTCATTTATTAGTTCTAACTTTTTTGTGGAGTTGTTAGGATTTCCTATATATAAGATCATGTCATCAGCAAATTGCAATTATTTCAATTATTCCTTTCCAATTTGGATGCCTTTTTTTCCTTGCCTAATTGTTCTGGCAAGGACTTCCAATATTATGTTGAATAGATGTGATGAGAATGGGTATTGTTCCTGATCTTAGAAGAAAAACTTTAAACTTTTCACCCTTAAGTATGATGTTAGTCATGTACTTGTCACATATGACCTTTGTTATATTGAGATATATTCCTTCAATACCTAATTGTTGAGAGTTTTTATCATGAAAGAATGTTGAATTTGTCAAATGCATTTTTTCCATCTAATGAGATGATCATATGGTTGGTTTTTGCCCTTCATTCTATCATTGTGGTGTATCACATTTCTAGATGTGCATATGGTGAACCATCCTTGCATCTCTGGGGAAAATCATGGTGAATGATCCTTTTAATATTTGGTTGAATTTGGTTTGCTAGTATTTTGTTGAGGACTATCTGAGATTCTTAAGTTCTGTAAAATACTTATCTCAGAAAAAAGTCATAGTCAGCAGTGAACTCCAGCAAACACATCAGAATCTTTCAAAGGGTCCCCAAAGGTTTCAGAATGATGATCCAACCATCCTAGCATGGCACTGTTAAATATGCTGCTATAACAAAAAAGCGAAAATACTGTGATTCATAGCAGACAGATGTTTTTCACCTGACATTCCAGAAGGAAATTGGCAGCCCACATCACTTTTGCTCATATCTCATAAGCCATAACTAATCTTAAAACTAGACTGGAAACTGTAATCTCTGGCTGGATATCCCTACGTTCAGCTAAAACTTGGAGAGCTTAGTTCCAAAATGAAAGAGGGGAAAACAGGTGTTGACAGACAATTCAGGGTCTATGTTTTCTCCCACCTCTGTCTGCACATGCTATACTCAGAATGCCTCTAGCTTGGATAATTCCCTATATCCTTAGGACATAGTTCCAGCATCACCTTCTCTAGGACACAAGCCCCTACTCTGCACTCTCAGAGGAGCTGTGCTTCTTTGTCTACCCCACCACTTATCTCATTCTTATTGTAATTGTCTATCTGTCAGCTTTCCTACCAGACCAGGGTTCACAAGAATGGGCACCATATGTGTTCTTTATTTTTATATTCACAGAGCCCGGGCTAGCTCATGGTTTCTAATGGGCACATAATAATGACTGTAGAATGAAGAAAAAAAATACAAAAGCAGAAATCATCTGAAAATCCTAATTAGGCTTCTGTTTCAGATAATCTGAAAACTGTCTATATTATTTCTTAAAAGTAAGAATTTTAATTTTTTACCAGCCTAAATATGACTGGTTTCTAGTCTTGTCCATATTTCATATTAATTCTAATGCTTCTGGAAAGGCAGAGATTTTTTCTCAAAAATATTATCAAAATAACGCAGGCAGCAAAGTGTGGCCATTAAATTAAGGAGGAAGTGGGTTACTTAGAATTTGGAAAAGCAGATTTGCTATAAAAATATCTTATGCATGCTAGTTGATCACCAAAAAAAAAACCCCTATTTTATATATATATAATAAAATAAAATCAATCTCTGCTATTCAAATTGGAATCTCATATTACACTGCAGTGTAGCATTCAATGCAACAGTGGAGAAAACACCAGTGTTTGTAGAGCAGATGAAATCCTCTAGTTGGGCATTATTGTAACAGGAAGACATGAGTGGACGGAGAGCTCCACCTTGGGTAACTCAAATCCCCCACAGAGCCATGGAGAAAGAACACCCGGTCTGCTTTTTCTCATCCCATCTGCCCTGCACGTGAGCACTCAGCTATTGTTACTTCTCTGTTTCACCAACAGAAGCAAGGACAACTTGTCCCATCAATAAACAAGCTAACAACTCAATAGGCTTTTTTTTCTAAACTACTAACTTCACTGTAAACTAAACTAAAGAACTACTGAACAAGAAGAGTTGTTAGACTTCAGGAAAACCACTTCCCAGGGGTGAATTTTCATTGAAAAGAGTCACGTGGCCTGAAAACTGTTGGGAAATTCAATCCTGATCAAACGAAGCTCCTTCCCCAAATCTAAACCCAGGAGTGTCTCAACTAGAACAGGAAACTTACAACAGGAGTAATATTAAATACTGAAATTTCTATCACATGGGTAGCAATGCAGGAATTCCACGTTAAATGAAACCTAATATCCAAATACACAAAATCTCATTTACAGTAGCATCGAAAAGACTAAAATACTTAGGATCACATTTAACCAATAAGATTTGCACACTGAAAGCTATAAAACATTGATGAAAGAAATTGAACACACAAGTAAAGGAAAGATATCCTATTTTCATTGATTGGAAAAATTAAAATTGATAAAATGTCCATACTACCCAAAGTTATCTACAGATTCATGCAATCTCTACCAAAATTCCAATGGCATTTTTCATAGATGTAGAAAAAAATCCCAAAATTTTCATGGAACCACAAAAGACCTCAAATAGCCAAAACAATCCTGAATTTAAAAACAAAGCTGGTGGCATCACATTTCCTGATTTCAAATTGTATTACAAAGCTATAGTAATCAAAACAGATAAATAGATCAATGTGTCTCTTTTCAATAGAATAGAGAGCCCAAAAATAAATCCATGCATTTATGGTCAACTAATCTTTGACAAGGGCACTAAGGATATATAATGGAGAAAGGATAGGTTTTTAAATAGATGGTACTGGGGAAACTGTATATCCAAACGCAAAAAAATGAAACTGGACTCTTATACCATACACAAAAATTAAATCGAAATGGATTTTGATTAAAAGACTTAAATGTAAGACCTGAAACCATAAAATTCCTAGAAAAAAACATGGAGAAAAGCTCTTTGACATTGGTCTGAGCAATGATCTTTTGAATATGACCCAAAAAGCACTGGCAACAAAAGCAAAAACAACAAGTGAGACTACATCAAACTAAAAAGCTTCTGCACAGAAAAGGGGAAAAAAAATCAACAAAATGAAAAGGCAACCTATAAAATGTGAGAAAATATTTGCAAACCATATATCTAATCAGGAGTTAATATCCAAAATATATAAGGAACTCATACAATTCATTAGCAAAAAATATAACCCAATTAAAAAGTGGGAAAATAACCTGAATAGACATTTTTCCAAAGAAGACACAGAAATGGCCAATAAGTATATGAAAAGGTACTCAACATCACTAACTATCAGGGAAATACAAATCAAAACCACAGTGAGATAACCACCAATGAGATATTATTTCATACCTAATAGGATAGTTATTATCAAAGAGACAAAATATAACAAGTGTTGGTGAGGGTTTGGAGGAAAGGGAACTCTAGTACACTGCCGGTGGGAATATAAATTGGTATAGCCATTATGGAAAATAGTATGGAGTTTCCTTAAAAAATTAAAAACTGAGCTACCATATGATCCAGGAATCCCAGTTCTGGGAATATATCCAAAGGAAATGAAATCAGTATCTCAAAGGGATCTCTGCATTCCCATGTTCACTGCAGCATTATTCACAAAGCTAAGACACTGAAACAATCTAAGTGTCTGTCAATCAATGAATGGATAAAGAAAATGTGGTGTGTGTGTGTGTGTGTGTGTAAATACACAATAGAATATTATTCAGCCATTAAAAAGGAAATCTTGCCATTTTCAACAACATAAATAAACCTGCAGAACATTATGTTAAATAAAATAAGCCAGACACAGACAAACACTGTATGATCTGACTTACATGTGGAATCTAAAAAAGTTGAACTCATAGAAGCAGAATAGAATGGTAGTTGCCAGAGAGTAGGGGTTGGGGTAGAATGGAGGGATGTTCATCAAAGGGTACAAATTTTTAGCTGTAAGATGAATAAGTCCTGGGGATCTAATGTACAGTATGTTGACTATTATTAATAATATTTATTGTACACTTTAAATTTGTTAAGACAGTAGATCTTAAGTGTTCTCACCACCCACCCACCCACCCACACACACACACACACACACACTATGTAAGGTGATAGATGTATTAATTAGTTTGATTATGATAACATTTCCATGATTTATATGGATATCAAATCATCATGTACCCCATAAATATGTATAATTCTTATCCGTCAATTATACCTCAGTGAAGCATGAGGGAAAAAAAAGAAATATTGCCAAGTAGCTTCTCAAAAGGTCATGCAAATTTGCATTTCTATTGGCAGTGTGTGACAGCAGCCATCTCATCAGTTCTTTGTCAATGCTGCATTTTTAACAAAGCTTCCAGGTACTTCAAAACATTTTTGGAAATGAGCAGGAATATTTCCATATTAATAAAAACCAACTCTCCTATCTCCCACTTTCAAATTTCTAGTCATACAGCAAAGTTGTGTTCATACCCTAAAGCTGATAATGCAGCTATAGAAAATTTTGATGACTAACAAATCTTATATAATAATAGATGTTTTCCCAAATTCCTGTTCTTAATAAAGATCTTTTCCCATTGGTGATACCACTTATATTTGATACCTTTAGCATGTTAAATAATTTAATAGAATTTTTAAAATGTGCTGGTAGTTGGAATTGGAATGTTTGGGGGATGATTTTTCTCTAAGATTGAATTTTGGAGGCAAGCTCTAAACAATTATGTAAGCAACTGGAGAGCATTCTCAATGATTTTATAAGCTATCATATTGGTTCAGATATGATAATTTACAAAGCGGCCTGAGACCATTTTTGTCTTTAGCTACATAGGGGTTTCTCTAATATCCTGATTGAGCTTTCCTTTGATACTTCAGAATTGTCTACAGCTTCACTCCACCGCCCCAACGGACCTCCAGAACTCTTTATCAAAACAATAACCTACCTATGGGGGACAGAGAGAGAAATTATTAATGATATTTTAAGTTGGACTCACATCAAACGAATTTACCGGCAGAAGAAAAAAATACAAGATAATGACTCATCCTACCTCAACCTTTTTTTTTTTAAGTTTTTACTTATTTATTTTTTGTGCAGCATTTCCATTTTTCCAGTAAGAATGAAATATATATGCAAGTACACGCTATGAAATATAGTATACTGCACTCCATTGAATGGTTATAGAATCAAAGATTCAAGTTAAAAGAAGCCTCACAAATTTCTAGCCCAATCTTATTTTGCAAATAAAATCCATAAAAAGGAGATGATATGACCTGTCTGTGGTCCCATAGTAACACATGGAAGAGAAAAAATATCAACCAAGAGCTTTTGCTCCACAGTCAGATTTAGTCACCATGCATCAATTTTGACTTCTCAGCAAGCTCTTAAAATGATAGTCTACCTATAAAGGCAAATAGTAAACAACAGTTGGTATCATTTACTTTATTAAACACTTTCAATGTGCCAGGCTCTTTGCATAGGTTTTCCCACTTTATCTTTACAGCTTCCTCATAGCATGTGGCAACAGAGGAAAGCCATCATTAGGTGATTTGCTCAAGGTCACACAGTTAGGAAGCAATATACACAAGGACTGGGACCTAGACTGTGCTACTCAAAAGTGTGGTCCATAGACTATCTGATTAGAAATCCCAGATTTCAGGCCCCAACCCACACCGAATGTTCATAGTCTTCCCTTTAAAAAGATCCCCCAGTGATTCACACACACATTCAAATTTGAGCAGCACTGGAAAATCCAAAGCCTGTTTTTTTTAAACCATTTCACAGTACTGCCTCTAACCTCCGGAAAAGTCAAAGATACTATTAAAGACTACCGCGTGGACATCATATAAATAAGAATTAAATACAGCCCACTGCTTTAAGAACTTTTAAAGATCAACATTCAACTCTAGGAGGAAAACTGCAAACAACCAATATCCCAAAACTGCAGAATAGTCCATGTTTAGTACTACCAAAGGTCATGTTTACATCAATTCCAACAAGAGCGAAATTTTAAACCACAAACACATAAAGATTCTGATATTGTTATTAATGGGAATCTCACAAATATGTGAAAACCAGGAAAACTAGCAAGCTCTTGTGAGATACTTCCATTCTCAGTTCTCTATCTCAATTTCGTCTCTCCAGATTGGAGGAAGGCAAGGAATCACACATATTTGAAAAAGAATTTTAAAACCATAATGTTACTTCCAAGAAAAATTATTACAAATATAATATATTGAGATAGTGTTCTTATTAGGTAATAAAGACTAAAAAATAAATTAAACTGACAGCAAGTTGGATACAGAAGTCACAACCACTGCCCAAAGGAACACACCCCAGTTAGTCTTCTTGCCATAATTTCTCCAAAAAAAAACTTGACATTTTTGAATCCATAAATAACACATGGAATCTGTAAAGTACAACATAAATAACAGGCCAAAATTATTTACCAGAACTTACAGTGAAAACGCCACAGAGAGGGAAAGAAAAGGCACTAAACTGTGCAATTAATGTTACAAAGTTACATTAGCACATAAATAATTTCAGTGGCAAGTCATAGGATTCACATGCATATTTTATTACACTGTAAGAAATAATTTTTCAATCTGACCCTGATCCTTCTGTGTACTTTGAAGTCTGCAAATCAGCAGTATAGCCTATAAGTTTAAAGAAATTTAGAAAGAATTGTGAAGTTAAAAGGTACTTTTGATGTTTGTTCTTTTTCTCCCATCACAAGGGCATTTGATACAACCAAAGAAAAGTGGAAAATGTTAATGCCCAAGAAATTTCCATTGCAGGCATACTCATTTAACCCTTTATGACCACGGCCTGTCATAGGTCAAAGGTTAACACAAGTTCTCAGTGTTCTTGGTTCCCAGGCCCTGTCACCCTCCCCCTCTTTTTAATAACTCTCAATACTATCACTGAACCTCCTTCCTGCATACTGTTGCAATCAGCTCCCAACTTCTCTTCCTGTCTTGTCCCCCCTCATTTTACACAGTGTTTCAGGCTGAATCTTCTGAAGCACAGCTCAGATCACAGTACTCCCCTGCTCAAAAACCTTCAGTGGCTCCCCTTTATCGGCCAAAGGAAATTCATGCAACCTAACTCTCAGGGCCTTTTATAATATGGTACCAACTACCTTTCCAATTTATTTCCCATGGTTCCTACATGCAAACCTTAATTGCAGGTCATACTGAATCTTTGCTATTTGCCACCTCACAACTTTTTCCTTTCTTGACTTTGCTTATAGCAAGGTTGATATAGAGCACAGACCTGAGAACTAGACCGGCCTGTTTGAATCCCAGATTGACCTCTTGGTAGCTGTGTGGCTTTGGGTAAGTCATTTAAACTCTCTGTGCATCAATTTTCTCATATGCAAAATGGTGACAGTACCCATCTTACAGGAGTGTTAGGAGGAACACTTGAGTTAATAAAGCATAGGCTGAGTGTAAACATACGAGGTTTGCTGTCATTGCTACTATTACTGTTTTCCTCCTAAATTCTCAAATGCTTACCCTCACTCCCCCTTCACTCTCAAATGTGAATGTTTTTCTCCTCCTATCTCTGTGTTTAAATCCACCCTTCAAAATCCAGCTCAAATGACACCTTTTCCATGAATTCATCTCAATTGCTCTTAAGGAATGCCTGGCATTTTAATAGGCAATGAAAATGATTTGTTAAAGAATACGCACTGACCATTCTGTATGGTAAATGCCAGATTACAGGTCTTTCTCCTCGACTGAACTCAGCCGAGGTCAGCCACAGCTGTACCTCCAGCACTGGCCCAATAAGCATCAGTCCCTAGCATCCCTAAATAAATGCCCATTCATTAATAAATAAATAAAGTTGAATTCCTTAGCATCATATTTGCACTTACTTCATGTCCATTTTCTCTTATTATATTAATTAGGGTATATATATATATATAGAGAGAGAGAGAGAGAGAAATTACTAACATATTATATTAATCGGTAAGATCCATATTTGACTTACCTTTATATTTCTGGTGACCAGCACTAACTCATATATAGTAGGTGCTTAATTTAAAAGAAAGGTGGCAAGGCCGGGCGCGGTGGCTCACGTCTATAATCCCAGCACTTTGGGAGGCTGAGGCAGGTGGATCACGAGGTCAGGAGATAGAGACCATCCTGGCTAACACGGTTTGAAACCCCGCCTCTATTAAAAAGTACAAAAAATTAGCCAGGTGTGGTGGCAGCTGCCTGTAGTCCCAGCTACTCGGGAGGCTGAGGCAGGAGAATGGCATGAACCCAGAAGCGGAGCTTGCAGTGAGCCGAGATCGCGCCACTGCACTCCAGCCTGGGCGACAGAGAAGACTCCATCTCAAAAAAAAAGAAAAAAGAAAGGTGGCAGAGAGAAATGGAGAGAAAGGAAGGGAGGAGGGACTATGTCAAACACTATTGCTAATGTATTGTGTGAAGAATTTCCCTTTTGCTGATTCCCACTGTCAGAATGCCTCTATCCAGACCAATAGAAAATTCATTATGCCATAAAAATTAACTTCATTATGCAAGATTTCTCCAGATTCCAAAGCATATGCCAGCCACATTGCCAAGGATTTTTTTTTACAAACCTCTATCCCAACTTAATATCTCCTTATAAAAAGAAACAAGGGGTAGAGAGTATGTCTCCACAAAATGGAAAAACTCTCAAAGAGATTTTTTTTTTTCTGTTCCTTTACCTTGTGGGCAATTCTTATGGTGTGTAACTGTCCCATGGCTCAAGGTTAGAGCAGGGATTTCTCTCCTTCTCCCATCCCTACTATGTAATTCAAACATCCTGCATACTCCTTCATCTGGAATGCTTCTGGGAGCCAGCTAAACAAGATTGTTCTGAGATTTCCAAGGCTCAGAGAAAACTATGCCAGCCAGCAAGGTGAAGGATGTGGGAGAGAAGGCTCCTCAATTCTACTCCGTTCAGAATACCTCTCTCCAGCAGGGATGACCCTGAGATGTTGCTACCCCTTCCAGACACTATTACAAAGTCAGAAGGCAGAGGCTGAGGATATACCCAAGACCTTTCAACAGAGTTCTCAGATCACAGCCTCCTCAGGGACTCCAAGAACAAACAGTTGGTACTGCCAAACATAGGACAGCCAAGAGGACTTTCAAGGAAGACAAGAAGAAAACGTGCTGCTTGTTTCAACATTAGCACCTGACATGTAGCCAAAGCATCATAAAGAAAAGTAGTAGAAGATTTCAAGAATATGTCTACAATGAAAATTGGTAGACAGAGAGTACTATAGTGATAATGAACATAGAATATGGTGTCAGGCCTATCTGGTCACAATCCACTCTGTCTCTTATTTACAATATAACTGTGGCATTTACCTAAACTCTGTGAGCCTCTGTGAGTTATTATGATTTCATAAAATAATATTTATAGTATGCTATGCATAGAGCAAACACCAAATAAGTGATAGCTACCAATAAGAAGACCAATATAAAACAATGATTCTTAGAAGACAGCTATCTTGTTCACAGCCATAAAATGTTATCCTTGTGAAATCAAGATTTGCTATCATTTATTCTGCCCAATCTGCCAAAATAGGATATTTTGATTCACTGATCAAGCATTTATTCAAGCAAATTAGTCAAACTTAAAAAAATTTTGAATAATAAAACATAATATGTAGATTCAAAATAAAATCTGATACTTAAGTATTTCTAAAGACTATGCAGGTGAATCTTTTTAAATTTTTCATGAAGTTATCTCTAAAGTTATTTTCTTACTAATTTACCATTGCTTTTTATCATAAATGTCAGGGGATAGGAGAAACAATATGCCAGTCTGGGCCAGGCGTGGTAGCTCACACTTGTAATCCCAGCACTTTGGGAGGCTAAGGCAGGAGAACTGCTTGAGGCCAGGAGTTGAAGACCAGCCTGGGCAACAGAATAAGACCCATCTCTACAAAAAATTTAAAGATTAGCTGGGTGTGGTGGTGAATGCCTGTAGTCCTAAGCTACTTGGGCAGCTGGGGCTGGAGGATCTAAGAGTTTGAGGCTACAGTGGGTTATGATTGTGCCACTGCACTCCAGCCTGGGTGACAGAGCAAGACCTTGTCTCTAAAGAATGAACAACGAATGAATATTTTTAAATGCTAGTCTGAACATTTTTTATCTAAGTCAATGAAAATACCAGTCATTGGAATCAAACACTTGAACACTAACTGATGATATAGCATCTCTTAACAATTCACATTTTCCGTGTAGCAGCAACCAAGCAACTTTTCTCTGCTATTGGCTACCCTAGTTTTCTTCTACCCTTCTTGAGCCATGGAATTTTTCCCATAGTCCCCAACTTTACACCCACTGCTTCTATCTTTGTGGCTTTGCCCTCTTTCATTGCCTAATAAGGCTGGATAGCACTTTGATTCCTCACAATCTAACACACGGCACTTTAATTTTGAGGATAGAGAATGGCTAACATAAAGTATTCCTATAATTTATTAGGCTCACAGTATTGTATGCTGTGGTCACTTAAAAAGAGGACTACACATACTATATATAACACTCAAAAATGTTGTATAAAGACCCTTATTGAATTCATAAATCTTTTCTTATACAGCCAGATTATCATAAAACTTATTTGTGGGTCGGGCGCAGTGGCTCATGCCTGTAATCCCAGAACTTTGGGAGGCCAAGGCGGGTGGATCACCAGGTCAGGAGATGGAGACCATCCTGGCTAACATGGTGAAACCCCGTCTCTACTAAAAAATACAAAAAAATTTGCCGGGCGTGGTGGCAGGCGCCTGTAATCCCAGCTACTGACAAGGCTGAAGCAGGAGAATGGCGTGAACCCGGGAGGCGGAGCTTGCAGTGAGCCGAGATTGCGCCACTGCGCTACAGCCTGAGGGACAGAGCAAGACTCCGTCTCAAAAAAAAAAAAAAAAGTATTTGTGATGTGCGAATGAAAGAGCATTTCCTGTGTCTAGTCAGTGGTATTCCCAATCTCTGCCAGCCCTTAAAAAAAGTCTGCACTCTAAACAATCAACAAAAATAAATGTTCCTCATTAGCAAATAATTCTTTGTTTTTCAGTGAGCAATGCTACCAAAATGACAAGTTAAGATTCTCGAATTTTTCAGTCCTTACATTTTAGTAAATGCATCAAAAAGGTGGTTTAACTTAGAGGGCTATTCCAGCAATTAGCCTGAGTTCCTCAAAATAATAAAACATTATGAAAATTCAATTATTTTTATATACTTGCTAAAATAGAGGGAAAGGGCCATGCTCACCCTAAAACTAAGTTCTCCCTTTTAAGGGGAGGATGATAACATTAGTCACCAGCTTACAAAACTTATTAGAAGATTTGAAATGATCCAAAGGAGTCCTCCAAGACCATCCAGAAAAGGGACACTATTTATTTGAACAATTACTCAGTCACATTTTACTTTAAAAGTTACATCACAGGCTCTATATATTGGCCTGCACAGGATTCCCTTACATGCCAAATGAAACAAAAACAACCCAGCTTCTTTCTGCTGGCTCTTTAGTCTTTCTGCCCAGTTAGCACATCTTCCCATGAAAGATATTGAACCTACTTGAAGTTGTCTAAAATCCTCTAGAAAAATATGGGTTTTGGTGGAAGCAACCTGCCAATACTATTGAGCAAGCTAAATAAAGAAAAAGAGCTAAGCAAGGTTGGCCCGTATCCAAGCACTGAATGCACTGTCGATATGGCAAGGCATCATCAGTTCAGAAGATCATCTCCTCAGTCGCAGAAAAGCTAGGTTCAAAGTGAATGTTCCAAGGAAGCTAATTTCATGTTTGCATTTAATCTCCATATTAAAGAAACATCAGACAAGTGGTATCTAGAGGAACTCTACAGCTAAATCCAAGTTCTGGGACTCAAACTATGTTTACCTTTTGGGAGAATAGCCATTTGGGAGAATGAACAATAAATACAGATATATTTTTACTAAGGATATTACATTTCTCTACACTTTGCACTCCCAGAAGAAGAAAATAAGAGGATTCTGTTTCCTGACATACCATACTAGCCAAATTCATCAGTCATTGGAGATTATTCTATTCGATACATATTTCTTTAGGGACTGCCTGGCTCTCTTTCCCTTCTGGAATTCCAAATGTGCCAGGCTGCAGCATCTTCTTCTCATCAAAGTATTAAACATTCCCGGACAGGTAAAATAGTCTCTGTCACATGACTTTTACCTTAGATATTTGTATTTCCTATGTAATTTTAATGTATCTATAAATCAAAAGCACCTACTAGAAGCAAAAAGTGGAGCTGGGGTTTGCTGATATTTTGTGGTGCTGGATTTGGGGACTGTTATTGCATGTCTAAAAATTTTACATCTTCAAGGTGGCTTGTAGGTCATCTGAATCTTACTAAACTGTCAATGGCCACCATAGGACTATATTTTTATGCAGAAAATTTTGACACTAACAACGAAATGACTTTTATTGAAACAGGCATTCACACTGAAAAATGGGGATTGCACCAGGAAAAATTCTTGAGCAAAGCTTTCTAATACATACAGTTACTTGAGTCAATTAAGCCTACCCAGTATTCTGCTTTCCAGTCTCTAGGTTTATCCACCTACCAGGTCTAGCCAACTTCAAAAGCCTGGTCCGATGGCCATTCCCAGGGTGTAAGCCAAGAGTAGGCCTTGCTGGGTATGACTCAGTAGGAAGCCATTACTATAGCAGCATATAGTATTTTCACATACAAGCAGAAGAAAAGAGAACAGATTGTGTTTAATGATTTTCCCCAAGTTTTTAGGAAGAGGGCAAAAAGTAAATATAATTTTTATTCAGCCATACAGGAAAGGGAAACATTTACCCTAAAACCAAAGAAAGAAAAACAAAAGGTGGAACCTAGCCTTTATACCTTATCCTTTTCCACAAAGAATTGAGACATTTTACAGATAAGAGTAAACTGTAGAGGAAAATTTTAATGAAGTGACAAGTTGTACCAGTAATAAAGAATATAATTCAACCCACATAGCCACTGTGGCTAAGCACCATGCTTCTTCCCAACTGAATTAAAAGAGGTGTAGGATAGTCAAGTAATTCTCAATATCAGTGAATAGGAAATATACTAGTACTTCGGTGGAAGCAAATATTTCCCTGCCACTAATCTTTAAGAAAATTGTATGTGAGACTTCTTGTGAGTACTCTGAGGTGACAGAGAAGGTTTCTGATGACATCCTCAAGGCAAATGTGACGATAGATAGATTTTATAGGTATATCAATCATGGTTCTCCAAAGAAATAAATCCAATAGGAAATATACTTCAAGGAATTGGTTCATACCATTGTGGAGTCAAAATTTGCAAGGCAGTACTGCAGACTGGAAACTCGAGTAAGAGTTCATGATGTAGCTGTGAGTCTGAAATTTGTAAGGCAGACCAGAAGGCTGGAAACCCAGGCAGAATTTCTGTGTTATAGTCGGGGAAGATTTCGTTTTTCTCTAGGAAACCTCAGTGTTTCACTTTTAAGGCCTTCAACTGATTGAAAGAGGCCCACCCACGTTATCCAGAGTAATCTCCTTTACTTACATTCAACTGATTGTAAATGTTAATCACATCTACAAAATACCTTCACAGAAACATCTACGCTAGTGTTTGACCAAACAACTGGGCACCAGAGCCTAGCCAAGCTGACACATAAAATTAGCTATCACAATAGGCCTATATAGCTTCTAACAACATCTCATAAAATTTGAGGGCACACCAGCAGAAAGCAGTTGCATGAGAAGTCAAGGTAATTTGAGCTGCCACCATAAAGGATTGCTTAAATAAATTATAATATATCTATGCAATGAAATAGTATGTAATCTGTAAATGGCATAATCTCAAGTAATGTTTAATAACAAAAGAAAACATTTCCGATTTAGTAATAAGTAAAAGAAACGGAATTTCTAAGTATATATAACATGAGCATAATCTCTATTATTATAAAATAAATAAGTTACTAATACATAGAATTAAGAAAGAGAATCTCTGAATCCCAGAACTGAGTGTTTTTTATTTTATGTTTTAAATAATTGGTGTAAATTACTTTTATAATTTAAAAATTTCTTTTTAAAAAATCACCAGTTTGAGATTATAAAATTTAAGATCCTAATACTGACTCGTGCTGAACAGCACATTTAACTCAGCCATTCAGAGCCTAGGTTTTCTACAAGTGTTCTTAGATCTAGATTAGACATGAATAAATAGTAGCCTTAAACAATAGCCTTTATGTTCTTTACCATATATGATCTCCAAAATTATTTAGTTTCAATTGTTTTCAAAGCCGGAGTTACCCATCACGGTAAAATAAATTGCCAATATTGTTCTGAGGAAATGTCTGGTCTTGAGTAGGCCTCCAAGAAGCACTTTGATCCTTCAGCTACTGACTGGGATTCAGCAAGGCCACTTAGCCAAGTTGCAGTATATACAGGGCTAGGATAAATGAGTACTCTTTCCTATGCTCTACAGGCTCTTCCTGGGGAGGGGGGTGAGCAGATGGCCTTCTCCCTTTCCACAGATCTGCTATCCTCCCTCCCATGTGGTACTTTATGCTGTGAGGATCTTTTTAGGCCTGGGCTCCTCCCTTATGGAAGGCCAGCCTCCCAGGAAGGAAGGGCACTGACGGATCAGGGTTTACATTTACTCCCTGTCATCCAGACCCTGGCACAGATGGAGGTAGGCACCCTCCACTGGAGCTAAGGCCTTTTGCTGATTTTTTCTCATTCACAGGACTCCACAGCACAGAGACTCCCAGAAGTAACTTTGGCAAGTGATGGCACACTATAAATTATAATTACCCAACCATTTGGATTGATTTGAGCCTGTCCACAAAGCACATTCACCCTCAAAATGTCTTCCCCTCTGATCTGCCCCATTAGCTGAAATTCTCATCAGGATTCACTTGTTTGGGTGAAGATACTATCTCCAGGATAACCATGTTAAAATGCAGACATATGACTCACAAGGGGCAACATGTTAATTTTTCAGAATCTTCTGTACTTTGGAGAGGCAAAAGTAGGAAGTGGAGTGGTCTCCAAAACTGACCAAGACTTTAGAACTCCATTTATGTGCATCCCTAGCAGATCCATTTTTAAAAAGCTCCATGCCAATGATAGATTTCCCATTGGTTCTCCTGTGATAGAGAGTGACTTTGAAAGGATAAATATTATTTTCCTACCCCAAAAGCTCCAGCAACTCTGGAAAGATATCACCAGGGTTCACAATTTTATCCTTGCAAGAAGTAAGTTTCACCTAGATTTGACACCTTGGAAATCCTCCACCCAGTCTGTTTTTTTAGATGGTCAACTAGTGTTGGGTCCTTTTCAAGGAGTAAGATGCATGCCTCCTGCCATTTTACAATGTTCTCCTGTACTGGATTCCAGGAACCCCAGAGAGCACAGAAAGGGCACCATTGAGCAGTGCAGCTCCATTGTCTCCAAAGACTCACAAAGAAGCAACTCAGTGAGTTTTCTGGACTCAGTGACTGCTCACTGCATTTCAAAATGTTCTGGGTGAAGGCAGGTTCTACCACATGCCCTTCAAGTTTGACTGTTTTTACATTGTGGAACAGACCTAATTTTGCCATGGATAGAAACAATCTTCAGAAAATATCAAGTGAACTGGGTTTCTTAACGAGATCATGCCAGGAATGGAAGCAGTTATTTCCTGTCTAAAAGGAGCCCAAGGCCTTCAAGACTTCAAGGGTACCATCTCAATCTTCTTAAAAACTGAGCTGCTTGAGGCCAAAGGAAAACCAAAGTACATTTCCAGTGGTACAAGATGATCATGATACCTACAAGGATAACGATAGGTAAAGAAGGACATCCTAGCCATGCCTTTTATCAAATGAGGTAGTATATGCATAAAGTACTTAAATGAGTGAGGTAATTGTCTAAGAGCCTTAGCCTTAGTCAAAAGTCACACTGTATGAACATTAGATATAGCTAATGTGAGGGAAGAATTTTGCTGCCATTTTCTTTAAGAGAATTACTTTGAGACAATCCTTGGGCTTTTCCCCCAGTTCCTTTTTTTGCAGGGGGTGGGTAATGAAGTGCGCTATAGTTTGGGTGTTTGTCTCCTCCAAATCTCCTGCTGAAATCTGATCCCCAATGTTGGAGGTGGGGCTTAATGGGAGATGTTTGTGTCAGGGGGGCAGATCCCTCATGAATAGCTCAGTGCCATCCTCAAAGTAATGAGTGAGTTCTTGCTTTATTAGTTCCCAAAACAGCTGATTGTTAAAAAGAGCCTGACACCTCCTTCCTGTCTATCTGGCTTCCTCTCTCTTGCCATATGATCTCTGCACACACAGGTTCACGTTCGCCTTCCACCATTAGTGGAAGCAGCCTGAGGCTGTTACCAGAAGCAGATGTTGCCATGTTTCTTGTGCAGCCTGCAGAACTGTGAGCCAAATAAACCTCTTCTTTAGAAATTATCCAGCCTTAGGTATTCCTTTATAGCAACATGTGTTAGTCCGTTTTGCATGGGTATAAAGCAATACCTGAGACTAGGTAATTTATTTTAAAAAGACGTTTATTTGGCTTATGGTTCTGCAGGCTGTATAAGCATGGCACTGGCATCTGCTCAGCTTCTGGTGATGCCTCAGGAAGCTTTTACTCATGGCAGAAGTTGAAGGGAGAGCCAGTATGTCACATAGTGAGAGAGGAAGCAAGGGAGATGCCAGGCTCTTTTAAACAACTAGCTCTTGTGTTAACTACTGTGGGGAGGGCATCAAGCCATTCATGAGGGATCTGCCCCATGACCAAAATACCTCCCCCAGGCCCCACCTCCAACATTGAGGATGACATTTCAACATGAGATTCAGAGGGGACAAATATCCAAATCATATCACAACACAAAACAGACTAAGACAAAGCATTACTACTCAATTGTGTCATCATTAGAGATACTCAAAATATGGAAAAGGGTAAATAGAGAGGATTCAAGCAAAAGGCTTGTATTAGTCCATTCTCACACTACTATGACAAAATACCTGAGACTGGGTAATTTATAAAGGAAAGAGGTTTAATTGACTCACAGTGCTGCATGGCTGGGTAGGCCTCAGGAAACCTACAATCATGGTGGAAAGCAAAGGAGAAATGGGCACCTTCTTCACAGGGTGGAAGGATGGAGTGAGTACAAGCAGGAGACATGCCAAACACTTATAAAACCATCAGATCTCATGAGACTCACTCATTGTCATGAGACCAACATGGGGGAAACTGCTCCCATGATCCAATTACCTCTATCTGGTCCCACCCTTGACATGTGGGGATTATGGGGATTATAATTCAAGGTGAGATTAGGTGGAGACACAGCCAAACCATATCATTCTGCCCCTGGGCCCTCCAAGATCTCATGTCCTCACATTTCAAAACACAATTATGCCCTACCCAATGGTCCCCCGAAGTCTTAACTCATTTCAATATTAACTCAGAAGTCCACAGTCCAAAGTCTCATCTGACACAAGGCAAGTCCCTTCCACCCATGAGCCTGTAAAATCAAAAACAAGTTAGTTACTTCCAAGATACAATGAAAGTACAGGCATTGGATAAATGTTTCCTTTCCAAATGAGAGAAATTGGCCAAAACAAAGGGGCTACAGGCCCTATGCAAGTCTGAAACCAGGTGGGGCAGTCATTAAATCTTAAAAGCTCCAAAATGATCTCCTTTGACTCTATGCCTTACATCCAGGTCACGCTGATGCAAGAAGTGGGTTCCCATGGTCTTGGACATCTCTGCCCCTGTTGCTTTGCAGGGTACAGCCCCACTCCAGGCTGCTTTCACAGGGTGTTATTGAGTGTCTGCAGATTTTCCAGGTGCACGGTGCAAGCTGTTGGTGGATCTACCATTCTGGCATCTGGGGGACGGTGGACCTCTTCTCACAGCTCCATTAGGCAGTATCCCAGTGGGGACTCCCTGTGGAGGCTCCAACCCCACATTTCCCTTCTGTACTGCCCTACCAGAGGTTCTCCATGAGTGCTCCACCCCTGAAGCAAACTTCTACCTGGACATCCAGGCATTTCCATACATCCTCTGAAATCTAGGCAGAGGTTCTCAAACCTCAATTCTTGACTTCTATGCACCCGCTGGCACAACACCACGTGTAAGCTGCCAAGGCTTGGGACTTGTACCCTCTGAAGCAACAGCCTGAGTTGTACATTGGCCACTTGTAGCCATGGCTGGGATGCAGGGCACCAAGTTCTGAGACTACACAAAGCAGCAAGGCCCTGGGCCTGGGCCTGGCCCACAAAACCATTTTTTCCTTCCTAGGCCTCCAGGCCTGTGATGGGAGGCGCTGCAATGAAGACCTCTGACATGCCCTAGAGACATTTTCCCCATCATCTTGGTGATTAACATTTGACTCCTCATTATGCAAATTTCTGCAGCTGGCTTGAATTTCTTCTCAGAAAATTGATTTTCCTTTTCTATTCCATTGTCAGCCTGCAAATTTTCTAAACTTTTATGTTCTGCATCCATTTTAAATACAGGTTCCAATTCTAAACCATCTCTTTGTGAATGCATAAAACTGAATGCTTTTAAGAGCACCCATGTCATTTCTTGAATGCTTTGCTGCTTAAATTTCTTCCACCAGATACCCTAAATCATCTCTCTCAAGTTCAAAGCTCCACAGATCTCTAGGACAGAGGCAAAATCCTACCAGTCTCTTTGCTAAAACACAGCAAGAGTCACCTTCACTCCAGTTCCCAACAAGTGCCTCATCTCCATCTGAGACCACCTCAGGTTGGACTTCGTTGTCCATATCACTATCAGCATTTTGGTCAAAGCCATTCAGCAACTCTCTAGGAAGTTCCAAACTTTCCCACATTTTCCTGCCTTCTTTTGAGCCCTCCAAACTGTTTCAACCTCTGCCTGTTACCCAGTTGCAAATTTGCTTCCACATTTTTGGGTATCTGTATAGCAGCACCCCACTCCTGGTACAAGTTTACTGTATTAGTCCATTCTCACATTGCTATGAAGAAATGCCAGAGACTGGGTAATTTATAAACAAAAGAGGTTTAATTGACTCACAGTTCTGCATGACTGGGGAGGGCTCAGGAAACTTAGAATCATGGTGGAAAGCAAAAGAGAAGTAGGCACCTTCATAGGTGGCAGGATGAAGTGAGTGCAAGCAGGGAAAATGCCAGACATTTATGAAACCATCAGCTCTCATAAGACTCACTCAGTATCATGAGTACAGTATGGGGGAAACTGCCCCCATGATCCAATCACCCCCACCTGGTCTCTCCCTTGATATATGGGAATTATGGGGATTATAATTCAAGATGGGATTTGGGTGGGGACACAGAGCCCAACTATATCAAGGCTCAACAAGATGATATCCTTTCAGAACACAAAGTTTTATGATTCCAGCCAAAGGGAAGTGCGCAGCTGGAATGTGGTAAAGATGAGAAACATCACCTTCTTAATCAGTAAGCTGAAGAAGTTCTGGGTTACAGTCTGTGAAACTGTGATATATATATATAATATATATATCTTCTTCCAGTTTCCTGGCACATAGTTCCTAAAACCCCTGGAATCTCTTATGTCAAAAGCATCGTTTGGTATGCTAATGAGAAGACTAGTGAGTGGGGCTCTGGGATAGCCTCAGGATGGGAGCTGGTTACCAGAGGAACCAACCTTGTGATTAGAGAATTAGAATTTTCAGTTCTACCTCAGGGGCTGCAGGATAAATTTATCACTAATGGCCAATGATTTAATCATTGGCCTACATAATGAAGTCTCCATAAAAAAAAGAGAGAGAGTTTGCAGCTGGCTGAACACATGGAGAGTGGCAAGCTTGGGGAGGGCACGGAAGCTTCATGCCTCTTCCTCCATACGTTGCTCTACGCATCTCTTCCATCGGGCTGTTCCTGAGTTGTAGCCTTTTATAATAAATTAGAGATAGTAAGTAAAACACTTTCCTGAGTTCTGTGAGCCACTCTAGCAAATGATTGAACCCAAGAAGGGAGTTGTGAGACTTTCAATAGAACCACAGGTTAACAACCTAGACTTTCAGTTGACGTCTGAAGTAGGGGGCAGTCTTCTGAGACTGAGCCCTTAACCTGTGAGATCTGTGCTAACTTCAGTTAGTGATAGAATTAAATTGAACTGTAGGACAACCAGCTGGTGTTGGAAAATTGCTTGGTGTGGGAAAAAGCCACACATCTGGTATAAAAGTGAAGTATTGAGAGTAGTGAGAAAAGAGAAAGTAGGAGAAAACAGTTTCTTTCTTCCTATTTTTAACATAGTCCAATAACGTGATTTTGAGAAAATAATGCAAACACTCCATGTCCTAGCTTTCTCACTTCTAAACAGAAGTGTTGCTTTCCTAGTCAATTTGACTTTTGTAAAGACTAATCTTCATTCTTAATAAACTCTTAGGGTTGCTTAGAAATAAGCACTATATAAATAAGATATTGCACACCTGACATTTTAAAGTATACCTAGGACCCTGAGTATTTCACCATATCAGTTCGAGACATTCTATGAATTTGTGCCCATTGTGAACTTGTTATGAGCTTGTTACCTCCTCTACACAGATACTTCAATCAACTTTTCTTTTTGTCCTATTAATCGTCCATTGTCTCATTTTTCCTAAAATTGCCTGTGCAGCCTCCTTCCAGAGGCATATTCCATCAAGGTTTTTCTTGTAGCCATGCTGAACACTCAGTTATTTTAAATAATTTAGATACATAATTTTAAATATATTGTAGTTTTGCTCCAGAATAAATGAGATTTAAATCTCTTTCTTTGTTCCCCAAATAAGAGTTCAAAAGCTAGATACATAATTTTAAATATATTGTAGTTTTGCTCCAGAATAAATGAGATTTAAATCTCTTTCTTTGTTCCCCAAATAAGAGTTCAAAAGCTAGATGGTCTTTTTGAGGCTCACCAACACATAATGGTACTTATTTCTGTCTCACAAAATAAAACTTTGGCATCAGTCTTCTGGACAAGCCACACAAAGCCACATTTGGTGGATAACCCCTGCATGACAGACAGTGAAAGGGCATGTTCCTCCCTGCCCAAGGGAGCCCAGGATTATCCTGCCTAATTGGCTACAATGTGTGGATCTCATTAGAAGAACTTGCCAGTGCTATACATAGTAAAGAATGTATTTCTGATAATATTTCAGTTAGGTTTGGACCAAGGCCAGGAGTCTCTCTGGCAGACTAAAACCACTTTACCAACACTTCACTTTTAGCAAGAAGACTCATGATAAGGAAACATAAACAAGACATCTGGGTCACATCCCCCCACTTCCTCTCCCACTCTTCTACTTCTTTTCAAGGGTTTAGAAATGTTCCCCAACAATTAGTCATGCCTTTTCTTCTACCTCAGTCTCTCTCCTGATACTTTTCACTAAGAAAGTTTGCTTCAAGGGCTTTAGAAATTCAGGGTCAATTTTTAGAATTTTTTTTTAAAGATTTGAATACCAGCAAAACTTCATCTGGTTTAACCCTACAAATCCACCCCTAACATAAAACAGTGTCTTTTTAAAAGAAAATTTTATTTAGAAAATACTTTATTAATGAAATTAAAGCCTGCATAATATAATAGCAATGCTTGATTTAAAATAGTTTCCAGAAAAATGAATAAAAATAAAGTTTTCTATGTATTATTTTGTTTTGTTCCTTAATATGCTCAAGATTTGAGATTTACCAAAGCTAACAAGAGACAAAGGCACCAAATTTTGAGCCTGGTTTGCAATTCTACTTTAGCCAGTATTAAGTGGAGAGCCATGACTCATATGAATAATAGACTCATAAAGAATTAGAACTAGACATTACATAAGAAGACATCCTAACAACCCTCTTACTTTAGGGATGGAGATGTTAAGCATCTTAGAAGCAATCCCGCAAGGGAGAAGCAGGCTCTGGTGCCAGACGCTGCTCCTTTGGGTGTTCACTAGACTTATATGACCATGAGAAAAATGCAGAACCTCTGTAAGCCTCAGCCTCCTCATCAGCAGGATGGGCTGATCATCATGCATATCTCATGTGGGTCAGAAGGACCCACTTAAATGAACAAGTTAACAAACATAAAACACTAAGCCTGGTACAGAATAGAAGCCAAATAAATATTAGATTCCACTATTACTATAAAAGGCAGTGTTGAAGGAAGAACCAGAATAAGGGGAAAAAGTAAATAGGTTTTTTTCTGATTATCTTCCTCCAAGAATTGGCTATGAGTGGAGTAATGAGAACATTATTCAAAACACACAGTCCAGAAAAATATGTAGTGTAATATTAAAATTTTGATGTAAAACTGAGCTTCACCACATATTAGAGAGATAATAGGCCTAGTGGTTAAAACCAAGGACTCTTGAGTTAGACAGCCTGGATTCAAATCCCATCTCTCCCAGTTTCTGGCAATGTATCCTTAAGCAAGTTGCCTAACATCTCCATTCCTCATTTATCTCCTCTGTAAAAGGGGATAATCATAGTACCTATTTCATGAGGTGGTTGTGAAAATGAATCAAGTTAATATTTGGAAAGCATCTAGCACAGTGTCTGTACCAGTGTTGTAAATTATTAGCTATTATCATTATATTACAGGGCCATCTTGCACACCATCCAAGATATTTTTGTACTGGAAGCACACAAAGAAACTTGTGCTACTAATTTTACTTCTAATGCTACCCAGAATCATTGACTCTGATGATGGGATTATACTGAGGTACCAGCATCAGATCCACTGCTCAAATTCTATCCTTAAAAATAATTAGAAGTAGATATTTTTGTACACTGGAATTTTTAAAAATGCCTAATTCTGACAAGCACTAGATTACTCAAATATAACAGTGTGGAAATAGAATTTGACTCACCCATATCTTTGAAATCAGTGCTAGTCAGCTTCTCTCCTGGCTCTGAGACAATCTTGATAGACTGTACAGCAGAGAGGACTTTCTATTTACTGGAACATGTTCACCCTTTTTGGTTTTGTTACTGCAAAATCATATCATTTTTAGAGCTTGAAGAGAGTGATAACCTAACCCAATCATTTTGTAGATGAGGAAACCCAGTTTAGAAAGGTAAAGTAGCTGGTCAACAAGCAGCTGGTGAATAATGAAGACCGTGGAGGGTAGTATTTTAAGAATATTTGCCTTCCATCTCTTGTCATCAGAGAGAGTTCCAACTTCACACTATCAATATAATTAAAAGGATCCATATTTTATAAATAAGTAGCTTAAATGGTAGCAATATGTCACCCAGTTGAACTTCAAATTACTTCAGATCAAAGTAATGTATCTTTTTGGATATCAGACTCTTGCTTAAAAATTTACGTACTTTAAAATTCCTGTTACAGAGAACATAAACAGTACATTGAATTTGATCAGCCAGTGAAAAGTTAATCTCAAGGGGTAAATGTTTTATCTTTCAGGGCATTGGAGAACTAAATAACGAGCAATTTACTAAATTCCATCCTGGTCCTAAAATCATCTGTCTATGTCATACAGATTAGTAGCTTATTCTTACTCCTGAAGGGTCACCCTTATAAGGTAGAGGATCTCCTGAAGATAGTCATCACAATACAACACCTATGCATTCACCATGATTTGGATATACCAACCATTGCTTTCTTTTTTTTTTTAACCTAAGGTTCAGAGTTGAGTGGGTTATATCTCTTAGTTCATGGTACATCATGATCCAATTTCATAAGGTATATGTCATGTTTTATTATCTTTATTGCTTTCCCCTTTTCTCTTCCTAACTCCCACTTCCCACTCACATCTCCCCTCCCTCTGCTCACATCTCCCCTCCCCTTAACAACTGCCAGGCATCCACTCTAATGTTTATAAACACAAGTGTATTTAGGTATAGTGATTGTTCCTTTTAGGTATCAGCTTGACTGGATTAAGGGAAATTCAGACAGGTAGTAAAGCATTATTTCTAGACATGTCTGTGAGGTTTTTCCATAAGAGATTGATATTTGAATCAGTGGACTAAGGAAGATCTATCCATGTCGCTTTAGGCACATCTAGATAATTAATTCTGAATGGTATAAAGATTTTATATATATTTATATATATTATATATATATATATACACTATGTAGATATATAGAAATCTATGCACCATTCATAGATTTCTTTCATCTCAAGTGCCTGCAAGATGAAACATTTATTATATATATGTATATATACCTATGTACCATTCTGAATTAATTATCTAGATGTACATAAAGCAACATGGCTAGATCTTGGAGATATATATCTATAGACAGAGATAGATAGATACATAGATAGATAGATAGATAGATAGATAGATAGATAGACAGAGTATGCATCTGTGTGTGTCGCACAATTAACTAATCCTTTCCACCAGTGATGGACACTTAATTTCTTCCAACTTTCTGCCTTCCCAAATAGAGCACCAATAAATATACTAATACATGTTCCTTATAGTTTTGTGTCAGAGTGGCTTTAGGGTGTACACCCAGCAGTGGGAATACTGGGTGTCCATGTATATGACCTGGTTTCTCTAAGGACTGCCAGATTACTCCCCACAATTGCTGTTCTAGCTCAGGCTTCCACTAACAATGCAAGAGAGTTTCCCAACTTCCTCACCAACAGTTGGTATTATCTGACTTTCTGATGTTCATCTAATGGGTGTTAGAGTATTATTGGTCCTATTCTAGTTCACCAGTTCTCTGAAATGTTTGAGACTCCTCCCTTTTGTTCAGGAAGATTTCTAGATTCTATGCATGCTTTGCCCAGGCCCTGGGCAACTAGAAATGTTATCTTAGAACCATCTATGTAGATTCTTGCCTCAAAAACTGCTCTAGTGTTTCCATTTAGTGTAGAGTCATGTGGCCTTATAGGCTTTCATTCTCCATTTCAGAAGACAGTGGAATTCCAAGTTCTCCTAAAACCTTTCTGGATGTTTCTACTTACCCTATGGGAATTTTCATCACAATGCATGGAGTCAGTACACTAGTCCTGAGTTCTTGCCCTTCTCCCTCCCTCCCTCTCTTCTTTCCTTCCTCCCATTTTCTCCTTCCCCTTTGCCACCTAAAATTTGAAGTTTTTTCAACTTCTTCCTTTTGATTGACAAGACCTATCTCCCGTCTTTATCCTTCCCCTCTGTTAGGTGGCATTCTTCCGTTTTTCCCTAGGGCAATAACAAAGGAAAGGTGGGAGGTTAGGGGCAGACTGAACTACAAGGGGAAAGTATACTGGAAAATACTGTCTGCATGTACTTAACATTCAATATTATATTAGTTTGTGCTCACACTGCTATAAAGAAATACCTGCGACTAGGTAATTTATAAAGAAAAGAGGTTTAATTGGCTCACAGTTCTGTAGGCTATAAAGGAAGCATAGCACCTTCTGCGTCCGGGGAGACCTCAGGAAACTTACAATCATGGTAGAAAGTAAAGAGGAAGCAGGCACATCTTACACGGCCCAAGCAAGAGCAAGAGAGAGAGCAAAAGGGGAGGTGCTGCACACTTTTAAACAAACAGATCTCATGAGAACTTACTTACTATCATGAGGACAGCACCAGGAGATGGTGCTAAACCATTCATGAAGGACCACCCCATGATCCAATCACCTTCCACATGCCCCGTCTCCAACACTGGGATTACATGTCAACATGAGATTTGGTGGGGACATAGATTGAAATCATACCATATATGAATAACACTTTAACCTTTCCAAAGCACGTTTACGTACCATTCGACTCTTTCAAAAACCTATATAGAGAAGTTATTACCATTTGTAGACAAAAACAGAAGCCAAGACTAAGAAAAGTGAAAGACTTTTGTGCAATATTAAGAGAGCCCACAGATAACCTATTTTAGAAGAATTTATGTGTCTTTTACAACTTTCCTCACAAGGATATCAGGAAGCCTTTTTAGAACAGCAAAATCTCCCCATTTTCTCCTTTGTAGATTTGGTCACCTGAGCTTAAAGGAGATTCTGGCAGAAAAATGAAGACTATTTTGTCTCTGCTTTGAAGCAGCAACTTGAGGTTGCTCTTAAGCATTTGCAAAAACCTGAGTTCTTATTCCATCACTGGCAATACTCTTTAAACTGTAATTATTACACTAATATTAGCAACCAAACAGTTAGCTATTCATTTTTCAGTCTACATTGTGCTTATTAAATTACATCTTACTTTGACATAGATTGTGGATTTGATTAGTTATGTGGGGCAATCATTTTAAACGTTTAATTCTCTGGATGTAGACTTACACACACAGTTTAATCAAGTAATTGTGCCTATTTCTCAGTAATTTAAACTTCACATTTTTGCTTTCTTAAAATCTGAAAAGTAGCGTACATTTTCTACCTATTTCTATAACCAAAAAAAAAAAAAGTTAAATTCACTTAGAAAACACTTTTCTCTTTCCCAAGTGAGCATTTTCTGCTAGATGGTCAACAAAGATCATCTCTGCTTGAAGGGAGGTGATTTGGGTTAGTGAAAAGAGACAGATCTTGTTACGAACCCTGTCTCTGTACAACCTACCAGCTGTGTGGCCTTTGGGCAAGCTATTTGATATGGTTTGGCTGTGTCTCCACCCAAATCTCATCTTAAATTGTAGCCCCCATAATTCCCACATGTTGTGGGAGGGACCAGGTGGGAGGTAACCTCATGGGGGCAGATCTTTCCTGTGCTGTTCTCATGCGAGTGAATAAGTCTCATGATATCTGATGGTTTTATAAAGGGGAGTTATCCTACACAAGCTCTCTTGCCTGCCACCATGTAAGACGTGGCTTTGTTCCTCCTTTACCTTCCACCATGATTGTGAGGCCTCCCCAGCCACGTGAAACTGAGTCCATTAAACCTCTTTTTCTTTATAAATTACTCAGTCTTGGGTATGTCTTTATTAGCAGCATGAGAACGAACTAATACACTATTTTATTCCCAACCTCAGTTTTCACTCTATAATATGGGAATAATACCTATGCTCAAGGCCTAATGTGAGGAATAAATAAAGTTATGTATACACAATGCCTGGCATCCAGAAAGCACTAAAAATGCTAGTTTTCTTTTTTATTTTTCTCTTAGAAAAATAAAGAGATTTATGATAGGCATTACTAGTTGTACACCAGAAAATCTACAGTAAAAATACTGCAGAGATAGAAGTACTTCACCTTTGGACTGAATGACAGAATCAGGCATTTGCATGCCTTGTTGTCCAAGCATGTGGCTTAGTTTTGCCCTTTGCACACAATAGGAATCTCACATGCTGGATAAAAATGCATTACTAAACAAATGTACACTCTACGTAAGCCTAAACATAAGTGATTAATACACAGCAAATGTCGTTCAGATGAATTGTTTCAATCAAATAAAAATATATCTGGAGCAAAGCCTCATTCTTCTTTATGCTCTGGGTGTTTCTTGCCTACACAAAATACCTTTTGAAGTCAAAGAGGGTGCCTCATATGGATGTCTTATAGGATAGAATACCTAAGGAGTGAAGAATTATGAGATTAAATACTAGACCTGTGTGTGTTTTGTTTTGTTTTAAGGAATTAGCAGGTATTCCATGCAAACATTGTTTCTTACATGGCTGAGAACCAGGTTTTATAGTTACCCCAAAGAGCAAAACCCAAAGACTTCACATAAGTATTATGCAATGCCCCTTTATCTGCAGGTGGTCTTCCTCAATGTGACCTTACTTTATTCAAGCATATTAAACTGTTTTAGAATTGTTTTTGTCCATAACTTATATAATATATCCTCTCAGAAAAAAAAAATCCTACATTGAGTAGACAAAAAATAGCATCTCACTTTCATTCCAGGAAAATAGGAGTAGACAAATCCGGGTTAGTAATTAACAAAAATAAAAGCTTCCCTCAACAGCTGTTCACACCCCTGCCCCATTCTAGAGAGCACAGGCAGAACAGGCCCAAGAGGAAAGATAAAACAGTTTAAGCTAGATTTAAAATAGTGTGCAGCAACGTTTAAGGCTTTTCCCCTCTCCAGCCAGAAAGCAGTTGGCAGGAATGGGAAACAAACCCAACATATATAGTCAAGCACAAACGTATTTATTAAAGGTCCTCAGAACATTCCACTATGCCCCTGGGAAGCCCTACTAAAGCATGATGAGCCATAAAGCCTATGCTCAGAACACTACTAGTTTTCCCAACTGGGCTCCATCTTTTCAGCTTCTCAGCTCTGGGCAGGTGGGTGAGCAGCTTACTACAAATCTGCCTGAATTACCTATAGATTTGTAACCAAATCCAGGCTGGGCTATACCATAGCTACATGGCAACATATTAGGTTACACCTAATGAACGGGGCTTCCCTTTTATATACGATCCGAGTGTTTCTCAATTTAGGTCCAGGAGATTGCTGAGTGTATAACAAAATGTAGTGAGTGGGCAGAAAACAACGGTCAGAATCCAAAATGAATATTAGGACAGGATGGCTGAGGTGACTGGAAGATATACGTCAGTAGAATAAAGGAGTGATATGGATGAGAAAGAAGAGATGAAAGGATATTGTCACAGTGATTATACCTGAAAGAAAATCTTTTAAATAAGAGTTTTCAAATGTTACTTTCAAGGCCAAAAAGAATGAAAATTACCCCAATAGCTATCATTTATCACTGCCATGTGCCAGGTGCTTTTCTAAGACATATTACATATATTAATGTACTTGTCCCCACAACAACCCTGTGAAAGGAAAATCACTATTATCATACCACTTCTACAGATGAGGAAACTGAGGCACAGAGAAGTGAAGATCACACAGCTAGTAAATAGCAGAACCAGCTAAAGACACAGTTAGTTGTGCCCAGAGCCCACTTTCTTGAAGACTTCACACACTGCCTTTCAATAAGCAAAGCTAGGGACCTACAATTCTTGGCTTAGCCCATGTATTAATAACACATGCCTGTGTCTGGGTCTCTTAGTTACACAAGGAAGCAAGGACCCCAGGGTCGCATGGTGGTCCTCCCTAAACTCCCAGCTTCTGAACATCACCCCATCACCACACACAGGAGGAAACAAGCTCTCTTTCAGGCCAAGGTGGGTATAAGGTATGGTTTATGAAAAGGTCCTATTTGGTCCTTTCTGTTTGACCCACTATTAAGCTTCCATAAAGCTTCCTAGTAAAAGAAAAGCTTCCTTAATGAGAAATTCCCCATGAGGGCAAACCTGTCATTCTCTCAGGCCAGATTGTCATGGAAACTTTTATGAAGAGGAGCCCAACACTCAGGTCTTCAGGCAGCAAAAGAATACACGCAGTTGTTCCATTGTAAAATTATACCAATTTATTCATTGCAACAAGTGAGGCAATGGCACGAGTTTCTTTTACTGATGAACAGAATTAAAACATAATGAGAGGAACACAGTCAGAGTTTAATTCGTCCAACCTCACACCACTCAGCTAGCCCACATCCTGCAGTCTTCCAACAGCCCAAACAATGCATTTGAAAAATAGGAATCATTGGACCAGAATTATAAAATAATTTTGAGTTGGAAAAAAATGCATTACTCTTTAAAATAATACTCAGACATCTTAGTAAAAATAATAATAGTCTTATATTCTAAAACAGAGTCAGCAAACTATAGCACTTGCACCAAATCTGGCTTGCAACTCAAAGCTAAACATGATTTTTGCATTTTTACATGGTTTTAAAAAACAATCAAAGGAAGAATGGGATATTAAGACATGTTAAAATTCTATGAAATGTAATACATAATGCATGTAATACATATTGTTTTATTCTAACATAGACACACTCATTCATTTACTTATTGTCTCTGACTGCTTGCATGCTACAAAGGCTCACAGTCTAAAATATTTACTATCTGGCTGTTTATAGAAAAAGTTTGTGGACCCCCTTCTAAAGTGATAAATGATAAATATATTGCCCTGACAAATTTCTCACTGACGAATTGTGGAACTGTAGTTTTTAATTATTAGAAAACAGTGAAGCATTTTGTGACTTAGTAATTAATTTCTAAAAAACCAATTCTAAATAGACATTGCAGCTTATTACTCATTCTAATGATAAGTTGCAAGTCCTTAATTGTTCCAAGGGGTGTGTTTTCTCTTACACTAAAATGATGTATGACTGATACAAACCAGGAAATTTCTTCAAACGCCTGAGTGAAACAAAGCAGAAAACATCCCATGCACATGCATATTCACTTGGCAGGAACATTTTGCTGCTTAGCTTGAAACCAAAACAATGAAAGCCAGTAAAGACAGAGCACGTGGACTTCTGTTCCTGCCTCTTGCTTATTCCAGAATCCTTACTCCACAGAAATTTTTTGTGCAGCTTTTCATTAAGCATTTCAAAAGGAAAACAGGGGAATGGACTTCTTTTGAAAATGTATGGTTTGTTGTTGTTTATGACTACCCTTTGACAGTGGCTAAGTCGTGTATTTATATTTCTCTTTTAAAAAAGGAATATGTCACAGGATTTTACTGTCTTTCTGACCTTTTATATTTCTTGTGCTCAATATATACTCGTAAGGTCCTGCAGTCTGCAGATCCACTCTGATTCTCATCCATGCTGCTCCCAAAACACATGCCTCTAGAATTCTTCCAAATCTGGCATCGTCATTTACTTTGAAAGTTGCTCCCTAAGCAAAGGCTGGAAAAACATAAAACGGACTCACCAATTATTACTATTCAGGCAACCTCTAGGACTTTATAAATGTGCTGAAATAAATTAACTTTGTTATCTCCCTGAGTTACGTAGAAGTTTTAGTTGTATTCAAATGCTAAACTAAGCCCCACATTCTTCACGGGGGGTACTGGCAAGAAAGAAGTCCTCCACTGAGGGCCTGGGAATATGTGATGCAGTCTCAGGTCCTCTGTGTACGCACTCTATAAACTGTGGAAAAGTATGGAAACGTTGCCATAGTTTGAACATGTATGAACAAAATATGAATTAGAATCTTGGATAATATGTTCTACTCTTATGTCAAATTCACATTGTTCAAATATGCTGTATAGTTTTGCAGAATTCTGTGGAGACATCTTTCTTGTGATCTTAATCAGAAAATAATTTATGACTCATAGATCCCAAAGACTCCTTTAGACAAGTTTGGGAAGCTGCTGAAGCTCAATCAACATCTTTAAAAGCTGTTCTAAAACATAGTTACGAGGAAATGCAATATACTTTTCCCAAACGAAATAGAAAATTTTTGTCTCTCCCATTCAACCACTTCAAGAGATATTTACTTTAGTCCAGAAATATATTAGTTAATTTTTATAAGCAGTTTTTAAAAGAAATAGGCCTGTAAGAAAATTTATTTAGCCAACAAAAATTTTTCCTGGTTCTACTTGAGGTACTAATGCCACTGTTTGCCTTTGCTAGTCGTTACCAGCTCTATTCTGAGTCAAAGAAGAGAAATATCTCTCTACCACAAATCCCAAAAGGAATAAAAAGTGGGGAGATGCAGAACATATTTAATTAGGTCTAGGCCTGTTGCCTGATTTTCATTAGGCCCCTGCCTGACTCTGATTTGGCCCACTATAAGTCCTTTTAGGCCACTGGGCATGAAGGCCAGTGCTTATTTTCATGGCTGTTTCAATTCATCAAGAAAATCCTTTGAAAGATGAAAGACACTCCACATTTTTTCACCTGTTGTTCTTTCTTATGTGCCTGTCACTTCACTCGCCAAACTCGCTTCAAGCCAAACCAAATGCTTTCCAAACCTCTACAGTATGCCTTTGAAGATCTTAAGTATTTTCTTATGCTGACCAGTATAGCTTCCAAATAAGGAATAAAAAAATAATGTAGTTCTTAAGTTATTTTTTTAAAAATACCAGAAATGTAAAAACACATTCCAGTAAGTGGATAAAAGCAAAATTCCACTTCCCCAAGTTTAGAAGTCTTGAGCCAAATACACCTGATCTTCATTACCACACCCACAGCACACTGCTAATGTATGACAAAGTTCCAGCAAAGACCATATGCCGTTTTTATTATTGCCACTTCACAAGTTTTCCCAGGCTCACTAGAAAAAGTATTCTACAAGACCAGCCCACTGAGTGGGTTCATCTTACTACACTGATGAAATTTAGTCTGTTATTTACCTGATTAGAAATAACTATCTCTCTTTATTTCCAACAACACAGCAATTAGGGCCCTAATCTGTCACCACTACCTTCAAGTTTTGGCTTTCATCAAAAGAAAAGGAATTTGCCAAGAAGGAAAAACACAGCTCTACCTTCAAGCTAAAAATAGTTCTCTCTTCTAGACAATATACACTTTCACAGGGCTCCAGCAAACCTTGCTTTAAGCAGCCTACAAAGGATATATCAGGAGAAGTACACAATAGTCCCTAGTTTTAGGTACTGGTTTAGCCAAAAGATGCAAACAGGCAAAAGCTGATACAGAAAAGCCAACCTGGGTGATATAAGAGGAAACGAAATCTCTAATCCATTGATACTTTTTGAGGGGATCAAAAATAGATAAAACAAAACCACTGGACATATAGTCAATATATGTAAATTTCCAGAAACTTTTTATAAGCCTCTCTACCAAAGGCTTTATTAAAAAGTTGTTATGAAGGTTGCATTACATATTTATTCTTAGACAGAAAACCAACTAAAAAACAAAGAACAAAGTAGAGGCGATTCCCTAGGTGGATCTTATTTAGCATCGCCATAGACCATCTAAAAGATGACAATGATGATTGTCATTACCATTATATTTACTTATTATAATTATTTCATGTCCTATATGCTATACCAAGCACTTTATGTACATAATCATTAGGTAGGTAATATTATCTCTATTTTACAGAAGAATCTGAGGTTCTGAGATGTTAGGTAACTTGTCCAAAGACACACTGTTAGCAAGTGATGCCAAACTGAGGGTAATCAATTAAACTAATTCACCAGTAAATTCATTTTTCTGAAGTTTTCACAATGATGAAGTCATTTATTTATTTATTTATGAGACAGGGTCTCACTCTGTCATCCAGGCTGGAGTGCATTGGCACAATCACGGCTCATTGCAGCCTCGACCTCCTGGGCTCAAGCAATCCTCCCACCTCAGTGTCCCTAGTAGCTGGGACAACAGGTGCACACCACCATGCCTGGCAAATTTTTTATTTTTTTTGTAGAAATGATGTCTGCCTGTATTGCCCAAGCTGGTCACAAACTCCTGGACTCCAGCAATCCTCTCTCCTCAGCCTCCCAAAGTGCTTGGATTACAGCAGTAAGCCACCATACCTGCCTGACACAGTCATTTAGATATCTGTTAATGTTTTTTTTTTTAATCACATGAATTTATTTCTGTAAGGCATAGCAAATAAGAAAGAAGTAATGGTTCCCTTACCTCAAGGGGACTAGAAATTTGTCAGGGATCAGTTCAGTTCTTGCTCACTCTTGATGTGTACCAAATGTGAGAAAAGTTAATTCATTCAATGGATATCTAGTATAAGTACCTACTATGGACCAGGCAGTATATGTCTATCCTAAACTTGATTGTGGAAAAGAAATGAAATGATTTGTCCATATCTACCAGAATGTTCCATCTGCAGCTCAAGTTTGCCCAGTTCTCATCAGCCTATGGGAACAAATAAGGTCGCATTAATCAGCTAACCCAGATTTCATGGCTTTCCCTGGGATGCAGCCATCAATCAAGTACTGTCCAAGTAGCTCTGGTAAATCCCTGGGTGCATCTCACCTGTGATAATGAACAAGCCTTGTCAGATACCATGTGGCTTCCAATTCCCCTTGCCCTTTTCCAGCCCTCTCCATGGACATTGTTGGAACTGGAAGATAAGCCCTTTCTCTTTAGATTGTATTACATTCTGTTAGAGAGATCTCCAAGTAATCTTACTGGTACTTCCAGTGCCCAACAGTTTTAGCAAAATAACTCATTTAGTATTCATTTATAGCTTTACCCTCAACTCTCTGAAAGACTGAGACATGATCTAAAGGGAGGCCAGAAATGGAGACAAATCTGAGTCATAGACACCACACCATTCTCAGAATAGCCCCCCTCCTCTGATTAACAAGGCTTGTTACTGGATCAAGCTGTCACCCCTAACTTCCTCACCCCTTATAATAATTATCCCCCAGGATGATCTTAAATCCTTTTACAAACAGACTTCTGACAGGCTCTGCCCACCAGTAATTATAACATGTTCAGAACATGGCTGAACATCAGTGGGAGCCACTGTGTAGGTTTATTGCCATGTTCAAACACCCACTCCCTAACACATACACCCTTTACTAAGAAACAAACACTTTGAGGGTGAAAGGGGGTGCTAAAGATGAAATTAAATTATCCTTGCATTCTGATATGGCTCATTTGGGAGCTTTGATGGGCAGTCAGGATAGAGCATACTTTCTGGGTAGGTAGACCACCAAGAGACAACGATCAGGGTCAATACAAGAACAGCCTGAGTAGAATTACAAGGATAAATTAAGTTCAGGCAGATTGGCTCTAAATGGAGTTTTAGTGGATGAACAGGAATTATCCACAAAAAGCACAAAGCATTACAGATCTATTTTCATGGCCACTAACAGAGTATAACTTTAGGGAGTGTAAGTCCAACTTCCTCATATCTGAAAACAACAGTCTTCTGACACAGACTGTTGGTGCCTCACCCATATTCCCTGACCCACTCCTATAGCGTTGGTTGCCTATTGCTTTGGCAGACAGTCCACTTCACAAACCAATGAGTTCCTACCTCAACCATTTGCGTCTCTTTGACTCTGGACTTCCTCTGCCTGAAGAGCATGTGCTGCCCATATCCAGGTAGGCCATAAATAGTGGGGAGTTAATTTCTCCTGACACAAACTTCAACCCATAAAAGATGGAAAATGGTAAATAAATACCCCAGCTTCCTTACCCCTTGTAGCAACTACAGTTTCTTAGAGGGTCTCCAGCAGGATTGAGTCCCAGGTACCCATGGTGGTAACCACTCCTGAATGCACTCTCTGTTGACTTTTCACATGTCTCCATCCCATAATCCTACTCCTTCATGGTGCTTCCAGGGACCCCTTCAAAAATAAACTACTTGCCCCCAAATCCTTGTTTCAGGGTCTGATTCAGAGAGAATCCAAACTAAGACATCTTTTTTTCTATAAGAATTCTCTCAAATATGAATTAACCCACTGTGCTTCTCCACAATAAAACAAAGAGTTTTAAAGAAAAGAAAACTAATTTCAGAAGCTTGAGAACCTTACCTGTACCCAACTTCATCATCTAAAAAGTGACTTAAGTTCAAGGCTAAAAGAAACACAAAAGCTTCCAGGCAGGTTCCCATTGCAGAGAAGAAAGCTTGAGTTTGTCAGGGCAGGTAAAGGGAGAGAAAGAGGAACCTCTTCTTCTCAATTTTATCCTCACTTTCAATGCAATGCAAACAAAAGACACAAAATAAAGGTCACCTCTGAGAAGAGCATTATAAACAAATCTGAGAACATAATTTGACTTTTCAAAATCAAACTATAGGGCAGGGCCAAGATGGCCAACTAGAAGCAGTGGCAATCCAAGTTTCCCATCAAAAAGAACCAAAACAGCATGTGAATCCCGTATAGCAACTGAGGTATCCAGGTTCTGTCATCAGGACTGACTAGGCAGCTGGCATGACCCACGGAGAGGAAGGAAGAGCAGCGTGGTACAGCAGCCCACCTTAGAGCCACACGGGGAAGGGGAACCCCCATCCCCAGCCAAAGAAGGTTCCCCAGCCTGGGAAACCATGCTTTTTCCATGGAACCGTGCAACCCGCACATTGGAAGATCCGACTCATAAGCCCATCACCAGGGCCTTGGATCCCAATCATGGAGTCATGCAGATTCTCAACACCCACTTGGCTGGAATCTGGCTAAGCCTGGCAAGTTCCTGGAGGGAGGGGCAGCCATCACCACAGCTGCAGCTGCCTGTTGTCTAAGCCACCTGAGCTCCTTGGGGGAAGCATGGCAGCCATCACTGCAGCTGCTAGCCACCTAACACACTAAGCTCCAGAGGGGGTAAGGGCAGCACCCATCACTATAGCTCCAGGCTGTGTTTTCCCCTGCTGGAGCCAGGGAGGCTGGATAGCTTGGTCCCCAGAGGTATTACCCCAGGCCCAGCACACCAGCTGTGGCAGACCACAGCCAGACTGCCTCTTCAGTACGGACCCTGACCCATCCCTCCTGACTGGGTGGGACCTCCCTGCAGGAACTCCAGCCAGGGGTTCAGGGGTAGAACTCTGATCTCCCTGGGCCTGAGCCCCTATGGGGAGGGTGGCCATAATCTCCATGGACCAATAGACTTAGTCTTTCCTCCTACTAGCTCTGAAGAATCTGTGCATCCAGATGCATGGGTTTCCCCCCAGAGCAGCACAATCCCTCCACCAAAGGACAGCCAAAGTACTTCATTAAATGGGTCCTGCTTCCCATGCCAACTGGGTGAGACCCCCTCAAAAGAGGTTGTCAGATGCCCTATACCGAAGCATTCTTACTGGCATCAGGTGGGTACCACTCAAGGTCAGAGATCCCAGAGGAAACAGCAGACATCCATCTTTGCTGTTCCCCAATCTCCTCAAGTGACATTTCTAGGCATGGGAGCAGATTAATAGGGCCTGAAGTGAACCCCCAGCAAACCACAGTAGCCCTACAGAAGAGGGACCTAACTATAGAAAGAAAAACAAAAAAGCAGAAAGCAACACAACAGCATCAACAAAAAAAAGTCCCCACAAAAACCTCATCCAAGGGTCAGCAGCCTGAAAGATTGAAACTAGAAAAACTCATGATGATGAGAAAGAATTTTTAAAAAAAACCCACCACTGAAAAACCCAAAGGCCAGAGTGACTCTTCTCCTCTAAATGATTGTGACACTTTTCCAGTAAGGGCGAAGAACTGGACAGTGGATGAGATGGACAAATTGACAGAAGTAGGCTACAGAAGGTGGGAAATAACTAACTTCACTGAGCAAAAGGAGCTTGTTCTAAGCCAATGCAAAGAAGCTAAGAACCATGATAAAAGGTTACGGGAGCTACTAACTAGAAAAACCAGTTTAGAAAGGAACATAAATGACTTAACAGAACTAAAAAACACAGCATGAGAACTTCATGAAGCACACACAAGATAGCTGAATCAATCAAGCAGAAGACAGAATATCAGAGATTGAAGATTATCTTGCTAAAATAAGGCAGGCAGACAAGATTAGAGAGAAAAGAATGAAAAGGAATGAACAAAACCTCCGAGAACTATGGGACTATGTAAAAAGACTGAACCTATGACTGATTGGAGTACCTGAAAGAGATGGGGAGAATGGAAGCAAGTTGGAAAACACACTTAAGAATATTATCAAAAAAAAAAAAAAAAAAAAAAAAGAATATTATCCAGGAGAACTTCTCCAACATAGCAAGACAGGCCAACATTCAAATTTAGGAAATACAGAGAACTCTACTAAGATACTCTATGAGATGATCAACCTTAAGACACATAATCATCAGATTTTCCAAGTTGAGGTGAAGGAAAAAATGTTAAGAGCAGCTAGAGAAAAAGGTCAGGTCACCTACCAAGGGAAGCCCATCAGACTAACAGCAGATCTCTCAGCAGAAACCCTACAAGCTAGAAGAGATTTGGGGCCAATATACAAGATTCTTAAAGAAAAGAATTTTCAACCCAGAATATCATATCCAGCCAAACTAAGCTTCATAAGTGAAGGAGAAATAAAATCCTTTTCAGACAAGCAAATGCTGAGGGAATTCATCACCACCAGGCCTGCCTTGCAAGGGCTCCTGAAGGAAGCACTAAATATGGAAAGGAAAAACCAGTACCAATCACTGCAAAAACACACCAAAATATAAAGGCCAATGACACTATAAAGAAACTGCATCAACTAGTGTGCAAAATAACCAGCTAGCATTATGATGACAGGATCAAATTCACAAGTGACAATATTAACTTTAAATCTAAATGGGCTAAATGCCCCAATTAAAAGACACAGAATGGCAAATTGGATAAAGAGTCAAGACCCATCGGTGTGCTGTATTCAAGAGACCCATAACCCATACAAAGACACAAATAGGCTCAAAATAAAGAGATGGAGGAAAATTTACTAAGCAAATGGAAAGCAAAAGAAAGCAGGGGTTGCAATCCTAGTTTCTGACAAAACAGACTTTAAACCAACAAATATCAAAAAAGACAAAAGCGGCCAGGCACGGTGGCTCAAGCCTGTAATCCCAGCACTTTGGGAGGCTGAGGCAGGCGGATCACGAGGTCAGGAGATCGAGACCATCCTGGCTAACACGGTGAAACCCCATCTCTACTAAAAATACAAAAAAATTAGCTGGGCGTGGTGGCGGGCGCCTGTAGTCCCAGCTACTCGGGAGGCTGAGGCAGGAGAATGGCGTGAACCCGGGGTCAGAGATTGCAGTGAGCTGAGATCGTGCCACTGCACTCCAGCCTGGGCGACAGAGCGAGACTCCGTCTCAAAAAACAAACAAACAAACAAACAAAAAAAAGACAAAAGCATTACATAATAGTAAAGGGATCAATTCAACAAGAGGAACTAACTATCCTAAGTATATATGCACCCAATACAGGAGCATCCAGATTAATAAAACAAGTTCATAGATGCCTACAAAGAGACTTAGACTCCCACACAATAATTGTGGGAGACTTTAACACCCCACTGTCAATATTAGACAAATCAATGAGGTAGAAAATTAACAAGAATATTCAGAAATTGAACTCAACTCTGGATCAAGTGGACCTAATAAATATCTACAGAACTCTCCACCCCAAAACAAAAGACTATACATTCTTCTCAGTGCCACATGGCACTTACTCTAAAATCGACCACATAATTGGAAGTAAAACATTCCTCAGCAAATGAAAAAAGAATGGAAATCATAACAGTCTCTCAGACCACAGTGCAATCCAATTAGAACTCAAGATTAAGAAACTCACTCAAAACCACACAACTACATGGAAATTAAACAACCTGCTCCTGAATGACTCCTGTGTAAATAATGAAATTAAGGCAGAAATCAAGAATTTCTTTGAAACCAAAAAGAACAAAGAGACAACAAACCAGAATCTCTGGGATATAGCTAAAGCAGTGTTAAGAGGGAAATTTAGGCCAGGCACGGTGGCTCATGCCTATAATCCCAGCACTTTGGGAGGCTGAGGTGGGTGGATCAGGAGGTCAGGAGTTCGAGACCAGCCTGGCCAAGATGGTGAAACCCTGTCTCTACTAAAAATACAAAAATTAGCTGGGCATGGCGGCACGTGTCTGTAATCCTAACTACTCAGGAGGCTGAGGCAGGAGAATCCCTTGAACCTGGGAGACAGAGGTTGCAGTGAGCTGAGATTGTGCCACTGCATTCCAGCCTGGGTGACACAGTGAGACTCCGTCTCAAAAAAAAAAAAAAAAGGCAAATTTATAGCACTAAATGCCCACATCAGAAAGCTAGAAAGATGACAAATTGACACCCTGACATCACAATTAAAAGAACTAGAGAAGCAAGCGCAAACAAATCCAAAAGGTAGCAGAAGACAAGAGATAACTAAGATCAGAGCAGAACTGAAGGAGATAGAGACACAAAAAATTCTTCAAAAAATCAACAAATCCAGGAGCTGGTTTCTTGAAAAAATTAATAGGCCATTCGCTAGACTAATAGAGAAGAAAAGAGAAGAATCAAATAGACACAATAAAATATGATAAATGGGATATCACCATTGACCCCAGAGAAATACAAACTACCATCAGAGAATACTGTAAACACCTCTATGCAAATAAACTAGAAAATCTAGAAGAAATGGATAAATTCCTGGACACATACACCCTCCCAAGACTAAACCAGGAAGAAGTCAAAGCCCTGAGTAGACCACTAACAAGTTCTGAAATTGAGGCAGTAATAAACAACCTACCAACCAAAAAAAGCCCATGACCAGATGGATTCACATACACCCTCCCAAGACTAAACCAGGAAGAAGTCAAAGCCCTGAGTAGACCACTAACAAGTTCTGAAATTGAGGCAGTAATAAACAACCTACCAACCAAAAAAAGCCCATGACCAGATGGATTCACAGCTGAATTCTACTAGAGATACAAAGAAGAGCTGGTACCATTTCTTCTGAAACTTCCAAACAATTCAAAAGGAGCGACTCTTTTATGAGTCACTCATTTTATGAGGCCAGCATCATCCTGATACCAAAACCTGGCAGAGACACAACAACAAAAAAGAAAACTTCAGGCCAATATCCCTGATAAACATCAATGCTAAAATCCTCAATAAAATACCAGCAAACTGAATCCAGCAGTGAATCAAAAAGTTTATCCACCAAGATCAACTCAGCTTCATCCCTGGGATGCAAGGCTGGTTCAACATATGCAAATCAGTAAACATAATCCACCACATAAACAGAATCAATGACAAAAACCACATGATTATCTCAATAGAAGCAGAAAAGGCCTTCAATAAAATTTAACATCCCTTCAGGTTAAAAACTCTCAACAAACTAGGTATTAATGGGACATATCTCAAAATAATAAGACAAACAAATATTTATGAGAAACCCACAGCCAATATCATATGGAATGGAAAAAAGCTGGAAGCATTCCCTTTGAAAACCAGCACAAGACAATGATGCCCTCTCTCACCACTCCTATTCAACGTAGTATTGAAAGTTCTGGCCAGGGCAATCAGGCAAGGGAAAGAAATAAAGTGTATTCAA
This sequence comes from Pongo abelii, assembly GCF_028885655.2. Lineage (NCBI taxonomy): Eukaryota > Metazoa > Chordata > Mammalia > Primates > Hominidae > Pongo > Pongo abelii. Next base: position 84,659,869 of record NC_071991.2, on the reverse strand, counting down.
ATCAGAAGAGAGGAAGTCAAGCTGTTTCTGTTCGCAGACAAGATGATCCTATGTTTAGAAAACCCGATTGTCTCAACTCAAAAGCTCCTTAAGCTGATAAGCAGCATCAGCAAAGTCTCAGGATACAAAATCAATGTGCAAAAGTCAAAATCATTTCTACACACCAACAATAGACAAGCAGAGAGCCAAATCATGTATGAACTCCCATTCACAATTGCTACAAAGAATAAAATACCTAGGAATTCAGCTAACAAGGAACATGAAGGACCTCTTCAAGAACTACAAACCATTACTCAAGGAAATAAGAGAGGACACAAACAAATGGAAAAGCAATCCATGCTCTTGGATAGGAAGAATCGATATCATGAAAATGGCCCTACTGCCCAAGGTAATTTATACATTCAATACTATTCCCATCAAACTACCATTGACATTCTTCAGAGTATTAGAAAAAATTACTTAAAATTCATATGAAACCAAAAAAGAGCCCATATAGCCAAGAAAATCCTAAGCAAAAAGAATAAAGCTGGAGGCATCACACTACCTGACTTCAAACTATACTACAAGGCTCCAGTAACCAAAACAGCATGGGACTGATACCAAAACAGACATATAGATCAATGAAACAGAATAGAGTCCTCAGAAATAACACCACACACCTACAATTATCTGGTCTTTAACAAACCTGACAAAAACAAGCAATGGGGAAAGGATTCCCTATTTAATAAATGGTGCTAGGAAAACTAGCTAGCTATATGCAGAAAACTGAAGCTGGACCCCTTCCTTACACTTTATACAAAAATTAACTCAAGATGAATTAAAGACTTGAATGTAAAACCTAAACCCATAAAAACCCTACAAGAAAACCTAGGCAATACCATTCAGGACATAGGTATAGGCAAAGACTTCATGACAAAAATGCCAAAAGTAATTGCAATGAAAGCTAAAATTGACAAATGGGGTGGGGAGGAGCCAAGATGGCTGAATAGGAACAGCTCCGGTCTACAGCTCCCAGCGCGAGCGACGCAGAAGACGGGTGATTTCTGCATTTCCATCTGAGGTACCCTGTTCATCTCACTACGGAGTGCCAGACAGTGGGGGCAGGTCAGTGGGTGAGTGCACCGTGCGCCAGCCTAAGCAGGGGCGAGGCATTGCCTCACTCGGGAAGCGCAAGGGGTCAGGGAGTTCCCTTTCCAGGGGTGACAGACGGCACCTGGAAAATCGGGCCACTCCCACCCGAATACTGTGCTTTTCCGACGGGCTTAGGAAATGGTGCCCCAGGAGAGTATAGCCCGCACCTGGCTCAGAGGGTCCTACGCCCACGGAGTCTCGCTGATTGCTAGCACAGCAGTCTGAGATCAAACAGAAAGTCGGCAGCGAGGCTGGGGGAGGGGCGCCCGCCATTGCCCAGGCTCGCTTCGGTAAACAAAGCAGCCTGGAAGCTTGAACTGGGTGGAGCCCACCACAGCTCAAGGAGGCCTGCCTGCCTCTGTAGGCTCCACCTCTGGGGGCAGGGCACAGACAAACAAAAAGACAGCAGTAACCTCTGCAGACTTAAATGTCCCTGTCTGACAGCTTTGAGGAGAGCAGTGGTTCTCCCAGCACGCAGCTGGAGATCTGAGAACGGGCTGACTGCCTCCTCAAGTGGGTCCCTGACCCCTGACCCCTGAGCAGCCTAACTGGGAGGCACCCCCCAGCAGGGGCAGACTGACACCTCACACGACCAGCCAGGTACTCCAACAGACCTGCAGCTGAGGGTCCTGTCTGTTAGAAGGAAAACTAACAGAAAGGACATCCACACCAAAAACCCATCTGTACATCACCATCATCAAAGACCAAAAGTAGATAAAACCACAAAGATGGGGAAAAAACAGAGCAGAAAAACTGGAAACTCTAAAAAGCAGAATACCTCTCCTCCTCCAAAGGAACGCAGTTCCTCACCAGCAACGGAACAAAGCTGGATGGAGAATGACTTTGACGAGCTGAGAGAAGAAGGCTTCAGACGATCAAATTACTCCGAGCTACGGGAGGATATTCAAACCAAAGGCAAAGAAGTTGAAAACTTTGAAAAAAATTTAGAAGAATGTATAACTAGAATAACCAATACAGAGAAGTGCTTAAAGGAGCCGATGGAGCTGAAAACCAAGGCTCGAGAACTACGTGAAGAATGCAGAAGCCTCAGGAGCCGATGCGATCAAATGGAAGAAAGGGTATCAGCCCTGGAAGATGAAATGAATGAAATGAAGCGAGAAGGGAAGTTTAGAGAAAAAAGAATAAAAAGAAACGAGCAAAGCCTCCAAGAAATGTGGGACTATGTGAAAAGACCAAATCTACGTCTCATTGGTGTACCTGAAAGTGACGGGGAGAATGGAAACAAGTTGGAAAACACTCTGCAGGATATTATCCAGGAGAACTTCCCCAATCTAGCAAGGCAGGCCAACATTCAGATTCAGGAAATACAGAGAACGCCACAAAGATACTCCTCGAGAAGAGCAACTCCAAGACACATAATTGTCAGATTCACCAAAGTTGAAATGAAGGAAAATGTTAAGGGCAGCCAGAGAGAAAGGTCGGGTTACCATCAAAGGGAAGCCCATCAGACTAACAGCGGATCTCTCGGCAGAAGCCCTACAATCCAGAAGAGAGTGGGGGCCAATATTCAACATTCTTAAAGAAAAGAATTTTCAACCCAGAATTTCATATCCTGCCAAACTAAGCTTCATAAGTGAAGGAGAAATAAAATACTTTACAGACAAGCAAATGCTGAGAGATTTTGTCACCACCAGGCCTGCCCTAAAAGAGCTCCTGAAGGAAGCGCTAAACATGGAAAGGCACAACCGGTACCAGCCACTGCAAAATCATACCGAAATGTAAAGACCATCGAGACTAGGAAGAGACTGCATCAACTAACGAGCAAAATAACCAGCTAACATCATAATGACAGGATCAGATTCACACATAACAATATTAACTTTAAATGTAAATGGACTAAATGCTCCAATTAAAAGACACAGACTGGCAAATTGGATAAAGACTCAAGACCCATCAGTGTGCTGTATTCAGGAAACCCATCTCACCTGCAGAGACACACATAGGCTCAGAATAAAAGGATGAAGGAAGATCTACCAAGCAAACGGAAAACAAAAAAAGGCAGGGGTTGCAATCCTAGTCTCTGATAAAACAGACTTTAAACCAACAAAGATCAAAAGAGACAAAGAAGGCCATTACATAATGGTAAAGGGATTAATTCAACAAGAAGAGCTAACTATCCTAAATATATATGCACCCAATACAGGAGCACCCAGATTCATAAAGCAAGTCCTGAGTGACCTACAAAGAGACTTAGACTCCCACACATTAATAATGGGAGACTTTAACACCCCACTGTCAACATTAGACAGATCAACGAGACAGAAAGTCAACAAGGATACCCAGGAATTGAACTCAGCTCTGCACCAAGCGGACCTAATAGACATCTACAGAACTCTCCACCCCAAATCAACAGAATATACATTTTTTTCAGCACCACGCCACGCCTATTCCAAAATTGACCATATACTTGGAAGTAAAGCTCTCCTCAATAAATGTAAAAGAACAGAAATTATAACAAACTATCTCTCAGATCACAGTGCAATCAAGCTAGAACTCAGGATTAAGAATCTCACTCAAAACCGCTCAACTACGTGGAAACTGAACAACCTGCTCCTGAATGACTACTGGGTACATAACGAAATGAAAGCAGACATAAAGATGTTCTTTGAAACCAACGAGAACCAAGACACAACATACCAGAATCTCTGGGATGCATTCAAAGCAGTGTGTAGAGGGAAATTTATAGCACTAAATGCCCACAAGAGAAAGCAGGAAAGATCCAAAATTGACACCCTAACATCACAATTAAAAGAACTAGAAAAGCAAGAGCAAACACATTCAAAAGCTAGCAGAAGGCAAGAAATAACTAAAATCAGAGCAGAACTGAAGGAAATAGAGACACAAAAAACCCTTCAAAAAATCAGTGAATCCAGGAGCTGGTTTTTTGAAAGGATCAACAAAATTGATAGACCACTAGCAAGATTAATAAAGAAAAACAGAGAGAAGAATCAAATAGATGCAATAAAAAATGATAAAGGGGACATCACCACCAATCCCACAGAAATACAAACTACCATCAGAGAATATTACAAACACCTCTATGCAAATAAACTAGAAAATCTAGAAGAAATGGACAAATTCCTCAACACATACACCCTCCCAAGACTAAACCAGGAAGAAGTTGAATCTCTGAATAGACCAATAACAGGAGCTGAAATTGTGGCAATAATCAATAGCTTACCAACCAAAAAAAGTCCAGGACCAGATGGGTTCACAGCCGAATTCTACCAGAGGTACAAGGAGGAGCTGGTACCATTCCTTCTGAAACTATGCCAATCAATAGAAAAAGAGGGAATCCTCCCTAACTCATTTTATGAGGCCAGCATCATCCTGATACCAAAGCCTGGCAGAGACACAACAAAAAAAGAGAATTTTAGACCAATATGCTTGATGAACATTGATGCAAAAATCCTCAATAAAATACTGGCAAACCAAATCCAGCAGCACATCAAAAAGCTTATCCACCATGATCAAGTGGGCTTCATCCCTGGGATGCAAGGCTGGTTCAATATACGCAAATCAATAAATGTAATCCAGCATATAAACAGAACCAAAGACAAAAACCACATGATTATCTCAATAGATGCAGAAAAGGCCTTTGACAAAATTCAACAACCCTTCATGCTAAAAACTCTCAATAAATTAGGTATTGATGGGACGTATCTCAAAATAATAAGAGCTATTTATGACAAACCCACAGCCAATATCATACTGAATGGGCAAAAACTGGAAGCATTCCCTTTGAAAACTGGCACAAGACAGGGATGCCCTCTCTCACCACTTCTATTCAACATCGTGTTGGAAGTTCTGGCCAGGGCAATTAGGCAAGAGAAGGAAATCAAGGGTATTCAATTAGGAAAAGAGGAAGTCAAATTGTCCCTGTTTGCAGATGACATGACAGTATATCTAGAAAACCCCATTGTCTCAGCCCAAAATCTCCTTAAGCTGATAAGCAACTTCAGCAAAGTCTCAGGATACAAAATTAATGTACAAAAATCACAAGCATTCTTATACATCAATAACAGACAAACAGAGAGCCAAATCATGAGTGAACTCCCATTCACAATTGCTTCAAAGAGAATAAAATACCTAGGAATCCAACTTACAAGAGATGTGAGGGACCTCTTCAAGGAGAAGTACAAACCACTGCTCAAGGAAATAAAAGAGGATACAAACAAATGGAAGAACATTCCATGCTCATGGGTAGGAAGAATCAATATCATGAAAATGGCCATCCTTCCCAAGGTAATTTACAGATTCAATGCCATCCCCATCAAGTTACCAATGACTTTCTTCACAGAATTGGAAAAAACTACTTTAAAGTTCATATGGAACCAAAAAAGAGCCCGCATCACCAAGTCAATCCTAAGCCAAAAGAACAAAGCTGGAGGCATCACACTACCTGACTTCAAACTATACTACAAGGCTACAGTAACCAAAACAGCATGGTAATGGTACCAAAACAGAGATATAGATGAATGGAACAGAACAGAGCCGTCAGAAATAATGCCACATATCTACAACTATCTGATCTTTGACAAACCTGACAAAAACAAGAAATGGGGAAAGGATTCCCTATTTAATAAACGGTGCTGGGAAAACTGGCTAGCCATATGTAGAAAGCTGAAACTGGATCCCTTCCTTACACCTTATACAAAAATCAATTCAAGATGGATTAAACACTTAAATGTTAGACCTAAAACCATAAAAACCCTAGAAGAAAACCTAGGCATTACCATTCAGGACACAGGCATGGGCAAGGACTTCATGTCTAAAACACTAAAAGCAATGGCAACAAAAGCCAAAATTGACAAATGGGATCTAATTAAACTAAAGAGCTTCTGCACAGCAAAGGAAACTACCATCAGAGTGAACAGGCAACCTACAAAATGGGAGAAAATTTTCGCAACCTACTCATCTGACAAAGGGCTAATATCCAGAGTCTACAATGAACTCCAACAAATTTACAAGAAAAAAACAAACAACCCCATCAAAAAGTGGGCGAAGGACATGAACAGACACTTCTCAAAAGAAGACATTTATGCAGGCAAGAAACACAGGAAAAAATGCTCACCATCACTGGCCATCAGAGAAATGCAAATCAAAACCACAATGAGATACCATCTCACACCAGTTAGAATGGCAATCATTAAAAAGTCAGGAAACAACAGGTGCTGGAGAGGATGTGGAGAAATAGGAACACTTTTACACTGTTGGTGGGACTGTAAACTAGTTCAACCCTTGTGGAAGTCAGTGTGGCGATTCCTCAGGGATCTAGAACTAGAAATTCCATTTGACCCAGCCATCCCATTACTGGGCATATACCCAAAGGACTATAAATCATGCTGCTATAAAGACACATGCACACATATGTTTATTGCAGCATTATTCACAATAGCAAAGACTTGGAACCAACCCAAATGTCCAACAATGATAGACTGGATTAAGAAAATGTGGCACATATACGCCATGGTATACTATGCAGCCATAAAAAATGATGAGTTCATGTCCTTTGTAGGGACATGGATGAAATTGGAAATCATTCTCAGTAAACCATCACAAGAACAAAAAACCAAACACCGCATATTCTCACTCATAGGTGGGAATTGAACAATGAGAACACATGGACACAGGAAGGGGAACATCACACTTCGGGGACTGTTGTGGGGTCGGGGCAGGGGGGAGGGATAGCATTGGGAGATATACCTAATGCTAGATGACGAGTTGGTGGGTGCAGCGCACCAGCATGGCACATGGATACATATGTAACTTACCTGCACGTTGCGCACATGTACCATAGAGCCTAAAGTATAATAATAATAATAATAATAATAATAATTAAAAAAAGAAAAAAAAAGACAAATGGGATCTAATTAAACTAAAGGGCTTCTGCACAGCAAAATAAACTATCATCAGAGTGAACAGGCAACCTACAGAATGGGAGAAAATTTTTGCAATCTACCCATCTGACAAAGGGCTAATATCCAGAATTTACAAGGAACTTAAACAAATTTACAAGAAATAAACAAACAACCTCATCAAAAAGTGGGCAAATGACATGAACAGACACTTCTCAGAAAAAGACATTAATGTGGCCAACAAACATGAAAAAAAGCTCAACATCACTGATCATTAGAAAAATGCAAATCAAAACTACAATGAGATACCATCTCATGCCAGTCAGAATGGAAATTAATAAAAAGTCAAGAAACAACAGATGCTGTCAAGGCTGTGGAGAAATAGGAATGCTTTTACCCTGCTGGTGGGAATGTAAATTAGTTCAACCATTGTGGAAGACAGTGTGGTGATTCCTCAAGGATCTAGACCCAGAAATACCATTTGACCCAGCAATGCCATTACTAGGTATATACCCAAAGGAATATAAATCATTATCTTATAAAGATACATGCACACATATGTTTATTCTGGCACTATTCACAATAGCAAAGACATGGAACCAACCCAAATGCCTATCAGTGATAGACTAAATAAAGAAAATGTGATACATATACACAATGGAATACTGTGCAGCCATAAAAAGGAATGTGATCATGTCCTTTGCAGAGACATGGGTGAAGCTGAAAGCCATCATCCTCAGCAAACTAACACAGAAACAGAAAACCAAACACCACATATTCTCACTCATAAGTGGGAGTTGAACGATGAGAACATATGGACACAGGGAGGGTAACAGCACACACCAGGACCTGTCAGCCTGGGGCAAGGGGAGGGAGACCATCAGGACAAATAGCTAATGCACGCAGGGCTCAAAACCTAGGTAACGGGTTGTTAGATGCAGCAAACCACCATGGCACATGTATACCTATGTAACAAACCTGCATGTTCTGCACATGTACTCTGGAACTTAAAGTAAAAATTTAAAAAAAAAATCAAACTATAGCAATGTTTCATTCATTGAATGTAGTAACCACACCTTTTTAAAAAGTCATTTTTGCAGACCCTGCTACCTGTCAGCCCATCATATGTCCTGCTCCTTGCTCCAGCCACTACCAATCTGAGGTTCTCACCATGGACACTCCCATTCCTAGGGAGAGATGCAGATCCCTAGCCAGCTTCTGAAGGAGGCAAGGACCCAGTTGTCCAGCTGATCCAGGAAGAGGACAGGAGTGAGCAAGCAGCTTAGGCAGCCCCTTACCTCAGAGGAGTTTGGGGGAATGAGGCACAGGGCTGGGAGTGGGACTCAGGTTTTTGGCTTATCCACGGAAGACCTAAGTTTTATGGTTCCTGAAGTTTGTACAATTTGGTAGACTTTAAGAAAAATAATAGTTCTGTAAATAGAAGTCCTACACGGATCTCACCAGGCTAAAATCAAGAGGCCACAAGATGGCTAACTAGAGACATCAGACACCTGCCCTCTTCAGAAAGAATAAAAATTGTGAATAGACAATCATACCTCAAACAGGACATCTAAGAGAGAACACTAGAATCCAACATAGAGCTCAAAGAAAATACCTGAGGCACAGAAGGGGAAGGAAGCAAGCAGCTGGCTCAACCAAGATCAACCAATAGCAAGGGGATTGGTATTGTGGGGAAAAGGTAAGTGAGAAAGCTTCAGTTGTCCACATCCTTGCCACAGACTGTTGTTATCTGAACCACAGGAGAGTTTCTCTACCCACATGAACCCTGACACTAGCATGAGCAGTGATCTGGAGACCCCTGCAAGAGCATTGCACCTGACAGGGAACTCGCACTGTGTCATTCAAACCCTGCGAGACATGATCAGCTGTGGCAGGGACCCATTTGGGGAGTAGCTATCATGGAACGGCATCTTGCTCTGGGAAAACAGCCCCTTTCTCTCCACATCCTGGGAGCTCCCACCGACATTACCCAGGATCCACTCAGAAGGCTGCAGCAGCACAGCACTGGCTGGACCCAAAGTTACTGCAAGGTCTCTAGTACTCTAGCTCACAAGGAGTACTGTTCCTCAGGGAAAAAGACAGTGTCATGTAGCAAAAGGCAGCCCCTGGGACAAAGGAAACCAGAGAATGCACTTTCCAGAGCCTGAGAACTCCCTACCTTGGGCTGTGTGAGGAGACCCTGCCCCTAGCAGTGGCACAAACTCTGTGCTCAGCTTTGCAGGCAAGGAGTGACATCCTTTTTACGAGTGGAGCAGCATCTGGGCTCAGGCTCTTGCACAGAGAACATGAATGATCCTCTCCCTCCACACACCCACTCCTACTGCTGCTGGAGGCTTGGCCAAGGGAGAGCTGGAAGGTTACCTGTCTAGGATGGTGAGTGGTGACTCTGACCCCAACCCCCCATGGCAGCTTGGCTCTCATGCCTGGGCTTGTGCATGAAGGCAGGGTCCCTCCCTCCCTCCCTCTATGTGGCACTACACAACTGCTGCAACAAAGAGAAGAAGAGCTTGAGAGTGGCATGTCTGGGGATGTTGGGAGCAGCCCTGCACTGCAGCCAGCACCAACATCATCTTGCACTGCTCAGGACACAGAGGGTCAGCCCACCACTACCACCATGATAGCCCATACCACCCTGGTTTCCCAGGGACCCAAGAATCTGTTAACCCACCCAGCCCACCACTGCCACTACTGGCTTCCAAGTAAGCCACCTGAAGGCCCACCATAGGCCCACTGCGAACTGCCAACACAGGTGCCAGCATACACCACCCTGGGCAAAAAGACAGGCATGTTCAGCCTACTACTACCATTACTGAAGCCTAAAGCCTGGCCCACATGGCTTACCAGTCTCCAGTACAACTTCATCAAAGCCTCCACTAATAAATGTACCCTAACTCTCCATGTAAATGCAAGAAAGCACTAACACTGTTGATAGTCAAGGAAATCATACAGAGAATACAGTATTGCACATACCCAGAATCAAAGCCAATGCGCCTTGCCTTACCAACACCACAGATTCATCTTCAGGAAAAAGTCTTCCGCTATGAAAGCAAATAGAAAAACAGAAAAGTGACTGTTACAGCAGATGTGAAAATATCAATGTAAGGATACAGGACACATGAAAAAGCAAGGAAATATGATACCTGAAAAGGAACATAATAATTGTCCAGAAATTGATCTTAATTAAAAATAAAACTTCAAAATTCTAGATAAAGAATTCAAAATATTAATTTTCAAGAAGTCAGTGAAATCAAAGAGAATTTTGAAAAACAATGCAAAGAAATCAGGAAAACAATCCAGGATTAAATGAGAAAATTATCAAAAAGATAGGTATTGACATTTTTTAAACAGAACTAAATAGAAATTCAAGAAGAAATATAAAATACATTTGAAAGCTTAAACAACAGACTAGATTAGGCAGAAGAAAGCATCTTAGAACTTGAGCACAGGTTTTTTTTAAATAACCCAGTCGGACAAAAATAAAGAAACAAATATTTAAAAAATGAGCAAGGCCTTTATGACATTTGGCACAACATAAAGTGACGAAATATATGAATTATTAGTATCCCAAGAATAAACAGGAACAATGAAAGGATTAGAAAATATATTTACCAAAAGAATAGATGAAAACTTTCCAAGTCTAGCAAGAAATTTAGACATTCAGATAAAGGAGGCTAAACGATCTCAAGGAAGATATAATGCAAAAAGGCCTTCTCCAAAGCACATTATAATCAGACTGTCCAAATAAAGACCAAATCTTAAAACAGGAAGAGAAAACACCTAGACAGCTGTAAAGGAATCCCTATGAGACTAACAGCAAATTTCTCAGCGGAAACCTTACAGACCAGAAGAGAATGGGATAGTATATTCAAAGTGCTGAAAGAAAAGAAAAAACTGGCAGCCAAAAATACTATATCCACCAAGTAATCCTTCATAAGTGAAGGAGAAATACAATTTTTTTATTGTTTGGTAGAGTTTTATTACATTATCAGTAATACTATAAAATGTACATTTGATACAAATTAATGTTCAATATCTGTAAGGTTTCGGTGCATTTTATTATAGAGCAACACCTATTTACTTTGGGTAACTTAAATTATTCATGCAGGGTTGGAACTCTGGTTATTTTGTTCATGAATAAGCATATAAAATGTGGTATATCAGAAATATTATATTTTCAAGAACTCTTTTTCTATTTAAAAATATTTCTTTTTTTAATTTTACCTTAAGTTCTAGGGTACATGTGCACAACGTGCAGATTTGTTATATATGTATACATGTGCCTTGTTGGTGTGCTGCACCCATTAATTCATCATTTACATTAGGTATATCTCCTAATGCTATCCCTCCCCACTTCTCCCACCCCACAACAGGCCCTGGTGTGTGACATTCCCTTCCTGTGTCCAAGTGTTCTCATTGTTCAATTCCCGCCTATGAGTGAGAACATGTGGCGTTTGGTTTTTTGTCCTTGCGATAGTTTGCTGAGAATGATGGTTTCCAGCTTCATCCATGTCCCTACAAAAGACATGAAAACATCATTTTTTATGGCTGCATAGTATTCCATGGTGTATATGTGCCACATTTTCTTAATCCAGTCTATCATTGATGGACATTTGGGTTGGTTCCAAGTCTTTGCTATTGTGAATAGTGCCGCAATAAACATACATATGCATGTGTCTTTATAGCAGCATGATTTATAATCCTTTGGGTATATGCCCAGTAATGGTATGGCTGGATCAAATGGTATTTCTAGTCCTAGATCCTTTATTTATCAGACAAGCAAATGCTGAGGGAATTCATTATCACTAAACTGGTTCTATGAGAAATGCTCAAGGGAATCCTAAACCTGGAAGTGAAAGGATGACATTTACCATCACGAAAACACACAAAATTATAAAACTCACTAGTAAAGCAGACACACAAAGAAGGGAAAGAGAAAGGACTCAAACGGTCCTTTCTATAGAAATTCACCAGACCACTATGACAAACAATAAGAGAAAAACAAAAGAGCAAAGAATATATAAAACAACCAGAAAACAGCTGACAACATGACAGGAAGAAAGCTGCACATATCAACAATAACCTTGAACATAAGCAGATTAAATTATCCACATAAAAGACATAGAATGGCTGAATAGACTTTTTTAAATGATGCAACCATATTCTGCTTACCAGCATATATGCCTGTCAGCATAGATACTGAAAAGCCCACCTTACCAGTAAAGACACATATAGACTGAGAAAGTAAAGGAATGGGAAAAGATGTTCCATGCAAACAAAAACCAAAAGCAAGCAGGGATATCTGGACTCATATCAAGCAAAGCTGACTTTAAGTCAAGAACAAGAGAAAACAAAAAAGAAGGGAATTACATGAAGATAAAAGGATCAATGCAGCAAGAATATATAACAATTCTAAATATATATGTGCTCAATACCGGAGAACTAGATTCATAAAACAAATATTACTAGATCTATATACAGATATAGACTGCAATATAATAGTGAGGGACTTCAACACCCCATTTTCAGCATTAGACAGATCACCTAGACAGGAAATCAACAAAAAAATTGAATTTAAACTAGACTTTAGAACAAATGAACCTAACAGACATTTTCAGAGCATTCTATCCAACAGCTGCAGAATACACATTCTTCTCATCAGCACATGGAACTTTACCAAAATAGACCATATGTTAGGCCACAAAACAAGTCTCAACATATTTTTAAAAATCAAACTCATATCAAGTATCTTCCCAGGTCACAATGGAGTAAAACTAGAAATTAACCCCAAGAGGAACTTTGGAAACTATATAAATACATGGAAATTAAACAACATGCTTCTGAATAACCACTGGGTCAAAGAATAAATTAAGATGCAAATTTTAAAAAATTCTTGAAACAAATGAAAATACAAATACAACATACTGAAACCTGCGGAATACAGCAAAAGCAGTGCTAAAAGGAAAGTTTATAGTAATAAATGCCTACATCAAAAAAGTAGAAAGATGACAAATTAACAATCTAACAAGACACCTCAAGAAACTAGAAAAGTAAAAACAAACCAAACTCAAAATAATTAAGACCAGGGAAGAACTAAATGAAATAGAGACTTGAAAAAAAGGATCAATGAAATGAAAAGTTGGCTCTTCAAAAAGATAAAAACAATTGATAAACCACTAGCTAGATTAATCAAGAAAAGGAGAAAGAAGACCCAAATAAACAAAATAAGACACAAAAAAGGGGCAGTACAATTGATATGACAGAAATTTAAAAAAATCATCACGGACTATGATAAACAACTATACACTGACAAACTGAAAAACCTAGAAAAAAAAAAAGAATAAACTCCTGGAAACATACAATCTACCAAGATTGAATCAGGAAGACATGTAAAACCTAAACAGACCAATAATGAGTATTATTATTGAATCAGTAACAAAAAAGGCTTCCAATAGAGAAAATCCCAAGACAGGATGGATCCACAGCCAAATTTCAGCCAAATGTGCAAAGAAGAACTAATATCAACCCTCCTGAATCTATTCCAGAAAAGTCAAAGAGGAGAGAATTCTCCCTGATTCATTCTATGAGGCTAGCATCACACTAATACTAAACATAGACAAGGAGAAAAAAGAAAAAAAAGAAAAAAAGAAAAGAAAAGAGAAAGAGAGAAAGAAAAAGAGAAAGAAAGAGGGACGGGAAGGAAGGAAGGAAGAGGCGGGAAGGAGGAAGAAGGAAGGAAAGAAGGAAGGAATGAAGGAAGGAAGGAAGAAAGAAAGGAAAGAAAGAAAAAGAAAAAGAAAGAAAGAAAGAAAGAAAGAAAAAGAAAGAAAGAAAGAAAGAGAAAGAAAGAAAGAGAAAGAAAGAAAGAGAGAGGCGGGAAGGAGGAAGAAGGAAGGAAACAAGGAAGGAAGGAAGGGAGGGAGGGAGGGAGGAGACAAGGATGTCCACTTTCATTTTTCTTATTTATGATAGTATTGGAAGCCATAGCCAGAGCAATCAGGCAAGATAAATGAGTAAAAGGCATCCAAATTAGAAAATAGGAAATCAAATTATCCCTGTGTGCTGATGATACGATCTTATACCTAGAAAAACCTTAAGACTCCACCAAAAAGCTCAGATTTGGTAAATGAACTCATTAAGTTGCAGTATACAAGATTAATGTACAAAAATCGGTAGCATTTCTATACACCAATAATGATCTAGCTGAGAAGAAAATCAAGAAGGCAATTCCATGTACAATAGCTACAAAAAAAATACCTAGTAATAAATTTAACCAAGGAGGTGAGCAATCTCTGCAAGGAAAACTACAAAACAATGATGAAAGAAATTTAAGACCAGACACAGTGGCTCATGCCTGTAATCTCAGCACTTTGAGAGGCAGAGGAAGGAGGATCACTTGAGCCTAGGAGTTCAAGACTATCCTGGGCAACATAGCAAGACCCTGTCTCTACAAAAACAATTCTTAATTAGCTGAGCATGGTGGCATACAAGCTACTTGGGAGGCTTGGGCAGAAGGATTGCCTAAACCCAGGAGGTCAAAGCTGCAGTCAGCAGTGATTGTGCCACTGCAATCCAGCCTGGGTGTCAAAGCATGAGTTAAAAAAAGAAAAAGAAAAAAGAAAAGAAAAAAAAAAGAAATCAAAGAGGACACCAAAAAACAAAACAAAACAAAATCCCATGTTCATGAATTGAAGGAATTAATATTATTTAAAATGACCATATTGCCCAAAGCAATCTACAGATTCAGTGCAATCCCTATCAAAATACCAATGCCATTCTTCACAGAATTAGAATGTGACTAGACTCCTAAGATTCATGTGGAACAAAAGGAAAAAAAAAAAAAGGCTGAATGGCCAAAGCAATCCTAAGCAAAAAGAATAAATCTGAAGGCATCACATTACCTGACTTCAAAATATACTATAAGGCTACGGTAACTAAAACAGCCTGGTATTGCTATAAAATTAGACATATGGACCAATGGAGCAGAATAAAGAACTCAGAAATAAACCCACATATGTACAAACAACTGATCTTTGACAAAGCTGACAAGAAATTACATTGGGGAAAGGAAATCTTTCCCCAATAATGGTGCTGAGAAAGTTCGATAGCCACATGCAGAAGAATAAAACTGGACCGCTATATCTCTCACTATATTAAAAAAAAACTCAAAATGGATTAAAGGCTTAAACATAAGACCCCAAACTATAAAACTGGTAGCAGAAAAACCTAGGGGAAAACTCTCCTGGACATTGATCTAGGCAAAAAATTTGTGACTAAGACCTTAAAAGCACAGGCAGCAAAAACAAAAATGACAAATGGGGCTTAATTAAACTAAAATGCTTCTGCACAGCAAAAGAAATAATCAACAGAGTGAACAGACAACCTGTTGAATGAGAGAAAATATTTGCAAACTATTTATCAGACAGGTGACTAATACCCAAAATATACAAGGAACTCAAAACAACAGGAAAAAAAAATCCCATTAAAAAGTGGGCAAAGGAAATAAATAGACATCTCTCAAAAGAAGACATACCACATGGCCAATAGGTATATGAAAAAATGCTCAACATCAGTAATCATTAGGGAAATGTAAGTCAACACCACAAGGAGATATCATCCTACCCCAGTTAGAATAGCTATTACTAAAAAGACGAAAAGTAACAGATGTTGGTGAGGATGCAGAGAAAAGGGAACTCTTATACACAGTTGGTGGGAATGTACACTAGTCCAGTCACTATGAAAAACAGTACGGAGAGTTCTCAAAATACTGAAAATAGAATTACCACTACATCCAACAATCCCACTACTAGGTATCTACTCAAAGGAAAAGGGTATCAAAGGGTACCTGCACTCACATGTTTATTATAGCACTAGTCATAATAGAAAGGCATGGAATCAATTTAAATGTCCCTCAGTGGATGAATGAATAAAGAAAATGTGGTATTTATACACCATGGAGTACTATCCAGTCATAAAAAAATGAAATCATGTCGTTTGCAGTAACAAGAATGGAACTGATGGTAATTATCTTAAATGAAATAGATAAATATCACATATATTTATACACATAAATACTTATCCAAAAAGATAAATATCACATGTTCTTGCTTATATGTGGGATCTAAAAAATTTGATAACATGGGGATAGAGAGTGGAAAAATAGATAACTGATGCTAGGAAGAGTGATTCGGGGTAAAGGGGAAGGATGAAGAGAAGTGGGTTAAAGGGTACAGGGTACAAATATAGAGTAAGATTGTAGGAATAAAAGCAATGTTTGATAGCTGAGTAGGGTGATTCTACTTAATAAAAATGTTTTGTACTTGGGTGATGAACACCCTAAATACCCTGACTTGATCAGTATGCATTATATATATGTAACAAAATTTCACATATACCCCATAAAGGTGTACAAATAAAAATAATAAAATTTTTAAACTCATAATTATTCAACATTGAATGTTTGTGAGACAAGGATTCCCAAGCCAGGGATGTGGGAAAATGGGGGAAAAGAAAGGAAATGTACTACAAAAGTCAAAGATGAATAATTTACAATCCTGGCTTCAAATAAGTCAGAGGCTGTAGAGGAAAAAGTAATCATAATAAATAATTAATTTAACGAAGTGTTGTTACTGAGTGCTAGTGCCATGGAGAAGGAAGCAACACCAACTTTCAGCAAATATTTATTGAATGAATGAACTAACTCTATTAATGGAAGGTATATTTGTGGTGAATTTTTTACAGATTAGCAGGTCTTCGCCTGAAGAAAGGATGAAGGAACATTTCAGGTAAAAGGAATAACATACAATTAGAAAAGATCCAGAGTATATGATCAGTCTAGAAAATCAATGATTCTCAAATTGGGTAGTACACTGGAGTTACCTGGGAAGCGTAAAAAAAAAAAAAAGTGTGGCCTGGATCACACCCCCCAAAATTTTGACTAAATTGGTATGGGGAGAGGCCTGAGTACTTGTGTATTTTATACCTCCCCAGGTGCTTCTAATATGCAGCAAAGTTTAGGAACCACTAGTGGACCATCCTGCAAATTTCCTTAATTCTGGTTTGTTGACTTTCCTCCCACAATACTCACTAAATCTTTAAGTAAGTCACAAAGTTAGAGCATGACAAGTTCCAACAAATTCACTGGGGCTCTTTTTGTCCTGTGTTGTCTATTCTCTCCTCTACAGAAATTAGGTGACTCTAAATTAGCCCCATGATGATAATGGGCAGCCATAAAATTTGAACAAAAGGGGTGATTGGGTCTTCTCAGTCGAGTCCCATAACCCATGATGTGCCCATACTCTACTAGAGGATCTTACAGTGGCATAAAGGTATGGATTCTACCCTTCTCTCATTCCAGTCCATCCCCTCAGCTCCCATATTTCTGAGGCTTTTATTGTAACAAGGTATTATACATTGTGTGGAGGGATATCCTTCCCATTTGCCATAGAGTGTATTAAACAATTCCCCTGGAGACCAAACAAGTTAAAAAAAAAAAAAACACAGAATAGAAAGAACTAGGTTGTTGTCAAATAATACAGAAATTATTAGTTGCACTGTCCACATAGAGATCAGAATACTTCTCTCAACACGACTTCTCCTTTGTGCCTTTATGGAGAGATTAAAGAGGGATGATGGTTTACACCTGGTGGGTTTATGTCTGGTGGCAGGAAAGACTCACAGAAAAAGATTTCTTCCTAAGGGAGACATAAACAGGGTTCTTTCTGTTTTTAACACGTACCATTCGTTTAACTTAAGGATATAGTCTTTCTTTTTATGTCACTATGACATTCCACCACAGGACAAAGGGGAAAGAGCATTATTACATGTGACATTTGAAAACCTAACCTTTATCAGCTGCTCCTGAAGGCCATTTCTCCCACATCTGGGAGTTAACTGTACAAGGTCAGGAGCCCTGGCGCACTGTTGGAGCATGCAGCAAAATCAGGAGCTGGGACTGCCTTTCTGGCATCCTCATTATGGTTTTTTTCCTTTCATTCGTTCATCCCATTTCTGAGTACCTACAGCAACGTTTCCAAATCTGCCTGATGATAAAATCTCCAAAGATCTTGTTAAAAAAAAAAAAAAAAAAAAACAGGTTTCCAGTTCCCACCACAGTCTTCCATGTTGAAAGACAAATTGAGGCCAGGAGCAGTAGCTCACGCCTGTAATCCCACTTTGGGAGGCCAAAGTGAGAGGACTGCTGGAGCCCAGAAGTTGAAGACCAGCCTGAGCAACATAGGGAGATCCCATCTCTACAAATAAATTTTTTTAATAGCCAGGTGTGTGGCCCATGCCTGTGGTCCCTGTTACTTGGGAGACTGAGGTAGGAGGATTGCCTGAGTCTGGGCGGTTGAGGCTGCAGTGAGCTGTGATTGCATCACTGCACTCCAGCCTGGGTGACAGAGTGAGACCCTGTCTCCAAAAAAAAAAAAAAAAAGATAAACTGAGGCACATTAAAATATTACAATTTATTTGAGCATTTAGTGATTCCTGAATTGGGCAGCTCCAGACCACAAGCAGTTAAAGGGCTCCACCAAAGGGGCAGGAGGAGAAAGCTTTTTAGGGTGAATGCATGAAGCAAGGCAAATAAAATATTTTATTGGTTAAAGTGGATCAGTAGCCTTATTTGGATGATTCCAGTAGAAAGTCCCACTAGAGGTTAGTTGGTAGTTTCTGATTGGTTGTTTTCCTGTTAACACTGAGTTGGGTTTCAGTTTGTTTAGTAGAGACCCAGAGCAATGGAGCCACCCAGTGCAATGGCTTCCGCATGAATTATTTTAACACCCTGAATCAGGATGTCCAGAGGGAAGGCCATGGGAATCTGCATTTTTAACAAGCACCTACATTATTTTTACTATATACATAGTTTGAAATGGTTGGTCACTACCCTTGGTGAACTCCATGAATCACTGTTCTGTGAATCTAGTTCAAAAAGTTCCTTTCTAGTTGTAGTCCCAGATAAAATGATGTTTTCTCTATCAGTATTTTTCAGATCTCCATGTTCATGTTCCCCGTTATGTCAAGCCCACCCACAATGCCTTAAAAAGTCAGTTAGCAACAATGCATATTTATCCATTTAAGTCATCACCTTTCTTTCTTGTGTTGTAATGCTGACAGACAGTCCAACATCCCATTAAATGTGAGTACCAGCATAGGTTTTTCCAGTGTAACATTATTTTCTAACAAAATAAAACTTTCAACACCAGTTATGTGGGTGAGGTTAGCTGGAGTCCTGTGGAGCGAGATGGAATTCTGACAAAGGTCCTGAAGTTCTTACAATTTTGAAAACCTCTTTCTCTACATTAACTGGCCATAACTTCCAGGAAATCCTGGTGGAGCTCCTGTTTTGCAGACCCACAGTCCTCCTAGTCATGCTTTACATATCTACTCCTAGGCATGGAAATTTAGAATGCAAATAATTTGTGTCAATTGTGTTGGGTGGCAACAGATAATGACTTTACTCAGCAAGGAGACATTTCACCATATCTGTCTCTTAAAGGCTGCCAGCTGTGGGAAACAATCAAGGGCTAGCATCACACAGGCAGGAAGGTGAACCAGGGAATGTGCTAGGAGAGAATAGAATGCATCTCCAGTGTCTGCTTTCCTCTCATAAACTGTGGTTTCGGCAAGTGCAAGTATTGTAATTTGCTGTCTTTTTTTTTCTCCCAAAGGCCATTTTGTCTTATCTGATGTTGAAACGCTTCCACATAGCTGTGAACACTGAAACATAAAAAAAAGAGAAATCACTTGGAAATTTGTTCATGTCTCTTGCTATGCTTGACATTTCCACACTGATAAGGTACAGTTAAATATTGGCTTTTTGGTTAAGTTCAGATTAGGTGTCTTGTCCAGGAGCATTGATTGCAAACCATTATCTTTCTTCTTCTTCACGGCACTAAGTTGTCTTACAAAAATAGAAAGGACAAAAGAAGAAAAAATTGTTAGCTGAAATACTGTCATTAATTACCTGAAGGTCCTTCTCAAGCTGTGATAAAAATTGTCATTGGCTTTTGAGATATGGGGGTATTTTGTTGAAGATAGTGTTGGTAAACATTAGAACATATTAAAAATTGGATTTTATATTTGTAGATTATTTACATGTATCTTCAAATTCATCTAACAAAGAAAATGCCACCCTATTATCAATAAGTGCACAAACTAGGTAACTGGCAGACTTTTATTATTTACCAGTTAAACATTTATCAGTGCCATACTAAAATCAATCGATGAAGATTGATGCACTCAATTTAGCCAGAGAACATCCAATGTCACAGATTAAGCTTCCTCTTACCATTCTGCTAGAAATAGAACAATTAAGGGAACCTACAACACAGATTATTTCACCTCACTAAACCCCTCATGAGTTTCTGCGTTGTCTCCCAATGGAGACTGTAAATTCCTGAAAGCAGGATGATCTCTGACTGATTTCCCAAGAGGCATCATTTTTTGTCTTCTGTCATTCCTTATCACCCCACCAACTTAGATAATTAAATCCTATTTGGAATGCTTTTCAAGTCAAATGCTCAGTCAAATCAACAGATCCTGCAGGGCTGTGGAGAAACAAGGTATGGTCTCTGTTCCCAAGGAGTTTATAATTTATTTAAAAACAAGGTAATACAGAGTTACTAAAATAATGGTAGCAAAGGAAAAATCACTGAGTTCAGTGGGAAAAATCTCACACTGTGGACTAGAATGGTGATGTCAGCCTTCATGGATAGATATGCCCTGACCTTGAAAGAATTAACTAGAGGAAGGACAAAAGCATTCTAAGTTTTCTGTGAGACAGGACATTCTTATTACAGTATTTTGTCCACCATTCCCCAAGATTAAAATATTTTATATATATACTTGGCCCTCTGTATCTATGGGTTCTGTATCCATGGGTACTGCATTCATGGATTCAACAAACTATGAATTTTAAAAATTCAGGGAAGAAAATGATGGTTGTGTCTGCATTGAACATGTAAAGACTTTTTCTTGTCATTATTCCCTAAACAATATAACAACAACTTACATACAATTTACATTGCACTAGGTATTATAAGTAATATAAAGGTGATTTAAAGTAAACAGTGGGATGTGCATAGCTTATATGAAAATACACCATTTAATATAAGGGACTTGAGCATCCATGGATTCTGATATCCATAGGGGATCCTGGAAACAAATCTCTCACTGATACTGAGGGACAACTGTAAAGGAAATTTTGTTTTAGGACCCAAGTGACTAGCTTGATTGTTCCTCTTTTTAAGAAAAAAGAAAACTAGACATCTTTGCTATTGCTTTCATAAGACAGCTAAAATCTGAAATATATAAAAGTACATATATGAAACATATGATATTGCTGACATTTGTCTATTTTTGAACTAAAGAAGCTGTAATTTCACGATTCAACCATACACATATATACTTGCATAAGCATACATACACAAACACACAAATATGAATACATATTTAATATAAAACTTCTTACCTTTATTTGAGCAAAATTTGCTACCTGTGCTAATTTTCAGTTGCATTAACATCTAACAAGCAAGTAATAAATTCTCAATAAAGCCATTTCTATCAGCACAATTAGTATGTATTAACTATAAAGTCTGTTTTCAGTATCTATAGAATGTCCCTGACTTGCCAAAAATAATATTTGATGACTCAAGTTGTGAATCATGAAACAGAATTCGATTCATAGTTGGATAGGCAGTTACATTAAATCTTCACCCCTGGGAATCCACACCCAAGTCTACCAGAAATCAAGAATGAAAGAAATTGGAGATCTTGAGTCATCTCTACCCTGAATACGTGATCCAGGTGACAAAAGCACAAATGAACAAATGAGTGTTTCAGCAAATAAACCAAAAATGAAATAAAATTTACAACACCACTGTGTACCCCACCTACCACAGCAAGCATCTGTGCACACCATCAGGGGGACTTAGGATAGGCCCTCCCTACTTCCAGCCACCACCGCAGGTACCTGCACATGTCATCCAGAGGCCTGGGGATCAACTCATCCCTGTTGCCACTGCTGGAACACACACCGTCTGAGGGGCCTGAGGGCAAACTCACCCTGCCCACCAGCACTGCCACTACTTCTGGGGCCCAGCACATTATCCAAGAGTTGAGAGATCAATTCCTGCCATCCACCACCACTGGCACCCATGCACACTTTACAGTAGCCTGAGGATAGGCCCACCACACCACTACAGCTGCCCATGTACTCTGTCCAGTGGCCTGAAGATAGACCCATCCTTCTATTGCTGGTGACTATGCCTGCCTCCCAAAAACTCAAGTACTGGCCCACTCAGCCTGTTGCTGCCACCACTGCTGGCACCCACCTACATATACCACATGGGGTCCTGGAAACTGGCCCACCCAGCCCTCTCATGCTACTACTGTCACCTGTGCATGATATTCAAGGGCCTGAGTATTAGCTCACCACTGCCACTACCACCACTGACCCAACACACACTGCCAAGGGGCCTGAGAACCCACCCACCTGCCTGGCCCACTACTAGCACCCAAGCAAGCTGCCTGGGACCCCAAGGACCAGCCCACCTAGACACGCCACCACTGGCACCCTGTACATCACCTGGGGGCCATGGATCTGCACACCCAACCTGCCACTTCCACCACTGGTACCCAAGACTGATCCACTTGGAATCCCCATCCCCAGCAAAGCTTTGCCACAGCCTCTACTAACAATCACAGCCTAAGCCACTGAAGAACTGACAAACACCACTAACACTGATTACAAATAAAGAAATCATATAGAAATGATAATGCTGTGCCAACCCACAATCAAAGCCAAATCACCCTACCCAACTAACAATATAGATACATCTACAGGAAAAAGTCTTTACCTAAGAAAACCAATCCATAAAATTGGTAGAGACAACTGTTATACCAGATATACAGATATCAACATCTTGTATCCTTATATAAGAAATATTAAAAAGCAAGGAAATCTTGTATCCTTACACAAGAAACATGAAAAAACATGAAAAAGCAAGGAAACAAGACACCTCCAAAGGAACACAATAATTATCCAGTAACAGATACCAAAAAAATGGACATTTATGAAATGCCTGAAAAGAATTAAAAATAATGATACTAAAGAAACTCAGGGAAATACAAGAGAACATAGATAAATAATACAAAGCAATCAGGAGAAAACAATTCCTGATCTGAACAAGACATTCAACAAAGAGATAGATATGCTGAAAAAGAACTAATGAGAAATACTGGAACTGAAGAACTCAATGAATAAAATTTAAAAATACAATTGAGAACGTCAACAATATACTAGATCAAGCAGAAGAAGGAATATCTAAACTTGAAGACAGGTCCTTGAAATAATAAAGTCAGATCCCCCCACCAAAACAAGAAAAGAATAAAGAATAAAAAAGAATGAAGAAAGCCACATAAAAACAGCATAAAGTGACCAAATATTCAAATTGGGGGAGTTCCAAAAGAAGAGATGGGCAAAGGCATAGAAAACCTATTTAACAGGTCTTGAAGAGATATAGACATCCAAATACAAAAACCTCAAATATCCTCAAATAGATTCAACCCCAAAAGGTCTTCTGCAAAGTACTTCATAGTCAAACTGTCAAAACCTAAGGACAAAGAGAGAATTATAAAAACAGCAAGAGAAAAGTATCAGGTAACATGTAAGGGAATCTATATCACACTAACAGTGGATTTCTCAGCTGACACCTCACAGGCCAAGAAAGAATGGGATGATATATTCAATGTACTGTAAGAAAAAAAAGTCAGACAATAATATTATAACCAGCAAAGCTATCCTTCAAAAATGAAGAAGAAATTAAGTCTCCCAGACAAACAAAAACTGAGGAAATTTGTCACAACTAGACTAGCCCTACAAGAAATGCTTCAAGGAGTCCTGTATCCGGAAGCAAAAAATAATATCTACCATTATGAAACACAATTCTAAACATATAAGCACACAACACTTTAACACCAAATATATAAAGCAAAATTATTAGATCTATAGGTAGAGATAGACCCCAATATGATAATAGTTGGGGACTTCAACATCCCACTCTCAGCATTAGACAAATCATCTAGACAGAAGATCAACAAAGAAACATTGGATTTAAACTTCACTTTAGACCAAATGGACCTTACAGAACATTTCACCCCACAGCTGCAGAATATATATTCTCCTCAGCAGCACAGGAAACATCCTCCAGAATAGACCATATGTTAGACCATGAAACAAATCTCAACAAATTTTAAAAACTGAACTCATATCAAGCATTTTTTCAGACCACAATGGAATAAAACTAGAAATCAATAGCAAGAGGAACCTTGAATGCTGTATATATACATGGAAACCACACAACTTGCTCCTGAATGACTAATAGTCCAATGAAGAAATTAAGAAGGAAGTCAAAAAATTTATTGAAATGAATGAAAGTGGAAACACAGCATACCAAAACCTATGGTATTGGTACAACAAAAGCAGTGCTGAGAGGGAAGTTAAAAGAAATAAATGCCTACATAAAAAAAAAAACAGATTTGAAATAAACAACCTAGAGGTGCACCTCAAAGAACTAGAAAAATCAGGAGAAATCAAACCCAAAATTAGTAGAAGAAAAGAAATAATAAAGATTCAAGCAGAACTAAACAAAATGGAGACTAAAAAAAAAAAGGATCAATGAAACAAAAAGTCGTTTTTTAAAAAAATAAACAAAACTGACAAAACTTTTGTTAGACTAAGAAGAAAAAAGACAGACCCAAATTAATGAAACCAGAATAGAAAAAGGAGACATTACAAGTGATACCACAGAGATACAACTAAAGTACACTAGCAAATTGGAAATTCTAGAGGAAATGGTAAGTTCCTGGACATATACAACCTACCAAGTTTGAATCATGGAAAAACATAAAACCTGAACAGACTAATAATGAGTAACAAGATTGAATCAGTAATACAGAGGCTCCCAATAAAGAAAAGCTGAGGATTGAATTGCTTTACTGCTGAATTCTACCAAACTATAAAGAAAAATACACACCATTTCTTCTCTTACTATTTCAAAAAATAGAAGAGGAGGGATTTCTTCCTAACTCATTACAAGGCTAACATTACCCTGATCCTGAAATCAGACAAGGACACAACGACAACAATAACAAAAACTACAGGCCAATATCTCCACTACTGAACATAGATGCAAAAATCCTCAACAAAATACTAGCAAACTGAATCCAACAGCACATCAAAAAGATACTACACCATGATCAAGTGGGATTTATCCCAGAGATACAAGGATGTTCAAGATACACAAATCAATAAATATGATATATCACATCAACAGAATGAAGGACAAAAACCATATGATCATCCCTATAGATGCAAAAGTACATGTGATAAAATTCAGCAGCCCGGCCAGGCGCAGTGGCTCACGCCTGTAATCCCAGCACTTTGGGAGGCCGAGGTGGGCGGATCACAAGGTCAGGAGATCGAGACCATCCTGACTAACACGGTAAAACCCCATCTCTACTAAAAATACAAAACATTAGCCAGGCATGGTGGCGGGCGCCTGTAGTCACAGCTACTAGGGAGGCCGAGGCAGGAGAATGGCGTGAACCTGAGAGGCGGAGCTTGCAGTGAGCCGAGATCGCACCACTGCACTCCAGCCTGGGGCACAGAGCGAGACTCCGTCTCAAAAAAAAAAGAAAAATTCAGCAGCCCATCATGACAATAACTAACAACAAATTAGGCGTAGAACGAATATACTTTAACATAATAAAGGCCACATATAAGAGTCCCAAAACTAACATCATACTGAATGGGGAAAAACTGAAAACTTTTTCTCTAAGAACTGGAACAGGACAAAGGTGCCCATTTTCATCACTCCTACTCAACATAGTACTGGAAGTCTTAGCCAGAGCAATCAGGCAAGAGAAATAAATAAAAGGCATCCAAATTAGATAATAGGAATATGCTCTTATGCCTAGAAAAAACTAAAGGCTCCACCAAAAAAACTCTCAGATTTAGTAAATGAATTCAACAAAGTTGCAGGATGCAAAATCAATGTACAAAAAATCAGTAGCATTTCTACATACCAATAATGACCTAGCTGAGAAGGAAATCAAGAAGGCAATCCCATTTACAACAGCTACAAAAAAAGTATCTAGTAACAAATTTAGCCAAGGAGGTGAAAGATATTTACAAGGAAAACTACAAAACACTGACGAAAGAAATTGAAGAGGACATCAAAAAATGGGAAAACATCCCATGCTCATGGATCAGAATTAACATCATTAAAATGACCATATTGCCCAAAGCAATCTACAGATTCAGTGCAATCCCTATCAAAATACCAATGTCATTCTTCACAGAATTAGAAAGACCAATCCTAAAATTCTTATGGAACCACAAAAGAACCCAAATGCCAGTGCAATCCCGACAAAACAAACAAAGCTGGAGGCATCACACTATCTGACTTCAAAATATACTACAAAGCTAGAGTAACCAAAACATCGTACCAGCAGAAAACCAGACACATTGACCAATGAAACAGAATAGAAAACCCAGAAATAAAGCCACATATTTACAACCAAATGATTTTTGACAAAGATGCCAAGAACACATATTCAGAAAAGGACAGCCTCTTCAAATATGAGAAAATTGGATACCCATATGCAGAAAAATGAAGTGGGACCCCTATGTCTCACCATATACAAAAATTGACTCAAAATGTATTAAAGACTTACAAGTAAGATCCAAAACTATAAAAGAGATGGGGAAATGCTTCAGGACATTGGTCTAAGTAAAGATTTTGTGGCTAATACTTTAACAGCACAGGCAGCAAAAACAAAAATAGACAAATGGGACTACATAAAACTACAAAGTTTCTGCACAGCAAAGAAAATGATCAACAGATTAAAGAGACAACCTTCTGAATGGGAGAAAATATTTGCAAACTATACATGTGACAAACGATTAATATTCAGAATATACAATGAACTCAAATAATTCTATGGCAAAAACAAAAAAACAAAACAAATAATCCCATTAAGAAGCAGACAAAGGATTTAAATAGACATTTATCAAAAGATGACATAAAAATGGCCAACAGATACATATTTTTTAAATGCTCAATATCACTAATCATCAGGGAAATGCAAAGCGAAACCTCAGTGAAATACCATCTCATCTCACACATAATGGCTTTTATCAAAAAGACGAAAAATAACAGATGCTAGTGAGGATGCAGAGAATTCTTATACACTATTGTGAGAATGTAAATTATACCAACCATTATGGAAAACAGCATGGAGATTTCTCAAAAACAGAAATAAATAAAACTAAAAAACTACCATACAATCCAGCAATCTCACTACTGAATATTTTTCCAAAGAAAAGGAAATCAGTATATAAAAAGAATACCTGCACACCATGCTTACTGCAGCACTATTTATAATATCCAAGATATGGAATCAATCTAAGTGCCCATCACCAGATAAATGGATAAATAAAATGTGGAGCTGAGCTTGGTGGTTTATGCCTTGTAATCTCAGCACCTTATGAGGCCTAGACGGGAGGATCACTTCAGCCCACGAGTGTAAGACCAGCCAGAGCAATATAGTGAGACCTTGTCTCTACAAAAGAAAATTTTTTAAATTATCCAAGCATGATGGCACATGCCTGTAGTTCCAGCTACTTGGGAGGCTGAGGTGGGAGGGTAGTTTGAGCCCAGGAGGTCAGGGCTGCAGTGAGCCATGATCATGCCACTGCACTCCAGCCTGGGTGACAGAGCAAGACCCTTCCTAAAAAAAAAAAAAAAAAAAGATATGCATACACAGGGGAATACTATTCTGCCATAAAAAATAATGAAATCTTGTTATTTGCAGCAACAAAGATAGAGCTGGAGGTTACTATATTAAGTGAAATAAGCCAAGCTCAGAAAGGCAGATATCAGATGTTCTCATCCATATGTGAGAGCTAAAAAAGTTAATCTCCTGACGGTAGAGAGTAGAATGAGGCCTGGAACAGTGGCTCACGCCTGTAATCCCAGCACTTTGGGAGGTCAAGTCAGGTGAATCACTTGAGGTCAGAAAAGACCAGCCTGGCCAACATGGTGAAACACCATCTCTACTAAAAATACAAAAATTAGCCTGGCATGGTGGGTGCCTGTAATCTCAGCTACTTGGGAGGCTGAGGCACGAGAATCACTTGAACCCATGAGGCAGAAGTTGCAGTGAGCTGAGATCATGCCACTGCACTGCAACCTGGGCAACAAAGCAAGACCCCGTCTCCAAAAAAAAAAAAAAAAAGAGTAGAATGACGGTTACCAAAGGCTGGGAAGGGTTTGAGGCTAGGGTGGTAATGAAAAGAGGTTGGTTAATGGGTATACAAATGAAGTTAGATAGAAGGAATGAATTCTAGTGTTCAAAAGCACAATAGGGTGACTATAGTTAACAATAATTTATTGTATATTTCAGAACAGCTAGAAGGGTTGAAATGTCCTCAACATAAAGAAATGATAAATGTCTGAACTGATGGATATCATAAATACACTGATTTGATCATTACATACTGTATGCATGTATCAAATTATTACATATGCCCCATAAATATGTACAATTATTATGTAATAAGTAAGAAAAGAAGACTACTTGCATATCTGGACCTGAGAGGGAAGGCAAGTACAAGGAAGTCTGGTAATGAGGTGAGAGCATCATAGAACAAAGGACAGCACAGCAAATTTTACCTGGTCTTCTCTATAATTAAGAGGAACCCATCTTAAGCTTCAGACGGGGTACAGTTTCAAAGTAGGCAAACCAAGGAAAAAGACTCCAAAGAATTCTTTAAAATGTAGCTTGGCCAACTGGGTTACTATGTGCCCTAAAAAAGTCAGTCTATTCCAGAAACCATGTTAGATTTCATGATCCTCCTTGAGCTTAGATATAGAACCTATAGATTTAGATCAGAATTTCTCAAACTCATGTTTATTAACCCATTTGGAGGTATTTGCATGTTCTCTATTGAAATATATCATTGAGAATTTATTAACTTAGGGTATTCAGTTTCCTGATAATCTAAAGTAAGCATATTCTGGGTAATCCGGGTAGCTACCTGGTAACAAAATGCCACCTCACAGGTCCAGTTTGCCTTTGTGTTTGCAGTCAGATTGTTGCCAAGGAGTCCCACTTTAATTGACTCCAGCTATTTAGCAATTAACAGAGGTAGAGTCAGAGGTGAATAAAACTTTTGCTTCAAATGACTTCACAGTGCACTGGAGGAATGCAAGTGTTTCATTATTTCGAACAGAAAAGAGTAGTGAGAAAATTGCATCTTTTCTTAGCACCCAGTGGGAAAGGCGGACCAAACCCAAGAGAACCTGAGCCATAGTCACTAACGCTATGTTTCATATTAAAGTACTTATGTTAATTTACAGTTTGTTAATTTTGCAGAGGAGATAGTTGGATGTAATTTGTACATTTGTTTTGATAAGAGCTACAAGCTATTAGAGCAGAAAGCATAAGTTTGTGCTTACTTTCAGTTTGTACTTATTTAAGGAGTATTTGAATTTAAAGGATTACATCAACAATAGAATAGTAAAAGAATTTTTAAGGAGTTCTATATATATGAACAGTTTTAATCATGTGAAAGATGTTCCTCATCACTCATGAGGCATGAAAATTAAAATCACAATGAGATTTTCTTTCTTTAACACCTTATAAAAAATGGCAAGCCTCTTCACATACACACTTCCTATCACCTGCCCTGTTTTTCTTTCTCCAGAGCACTTGTCATCAACATAATGTATTTTGCTTATTTATCACATTTATTGCCTACCTTTTTTTCCATTGTACTTTCCCCCAGAATTTTTTTTTTTTTTTTTTTTTTTTGAGACAGAGTCTCGCTCTGTCGGCCAGGCTGTAGTGCAGTGGTATGATCTCGGCTCACTGCAACCTCTGTCGCCCGGGCTCTAGCAGTTCTACCTCAGCCTCCCGAGTAGCTGGGATTACAGGTGTGTGCCATCACGCCCAGCTAATTTTTGTATTTTTGGTAGAGAAGGGATTTCACCATGTTGACCAGCCTGGTCTTGAACTCCTGACCTCAGGTAATCTGCCCACCTCCGCCTCCCAAAGTGCTGGAATTACAGGTGTGAGCCACCGGCCACCTTCCCCTGGAATTTAAGCTTCATAAAAATAGAATTCTGACCACCTTATCCACTGTAGCATCCTCAGTTGCCTATAATGATGTCCAGCACATAAGAGGCACTGTATTATTTGCGGAGGGAAGGAAGGAAGGAAGGAAGGAGGGAGGGAGGGAGACGTTACAGCAATTCCCCTTTGAGGCACAGACCCGGCCGAAACTCTGTCATAGAGACATGCACGAAGCAGTACTATTTGCAGCAGAAGAAAATTGGAAAAACCCTAAATGTCCTCAATAAAGGAATGAATAATTGCATCCTGTGTTTATACAAGGGAACTTAAAAATTAACATGAATTAAATTGATTGACATGGCTAAAAATCAAAAACTTTGCTGGGAGAAAAAGGTAAATTACAAAATACATGTGCAGTAATTTATAAATGCCCAGATAGACAAGTTCTCCTCCGAGTAAGGACAAGCTGAAGAGAGGGAAGAGATGGAGGGAATGGTAAGGACAAATGGAGAACTTTGATTCTATCTGTCATTTTTATTACTCTAGAATTTTTTACCTGAAGAAAATATGGCAAAAAGTAATACTTGTTAAATCTGAGTAGTGGGTACATGGGTGCATATTGTATGTTTCTCTGTATTTTTCTGTTAAAAATCTTTCTTAATTTTTAAAGCACTCAATATAAGTAAAAATGGCTGTTTCTTTTCCTGCATTAATAAGTAGCCCCCTCTATAATAATGATAACGATAGTGATGATGATGATGATGATGATGATGATGATGATGATGGTGGTGGTTTTCTCTCTTCCTATCCTCTTTTCCTAAGTCCTATTATTAACATCTACTATTTTATTTCTCTTTATATCATGCTTCTTTCCCCCAAAAAAATTGATATGGCTTAAAACAATAGATATGAGTTACAATCTAACAGGTTTCTTTTAAAGTAAAATGTACATAAGATAGCTATTAAAGTAAATAGTAATGCTACAATTGAGCTTTAAATTTTTCTCCAAGCTTCTTGAAGCTGGGATGACAAACATGCACAACCAAGCAATTATGTAGCTCTCATTATTTAAAAGGATACCTTGAGAAAGACAAAGTTATTCCTGGAATTAAATTCTCAAAGAAATCTCTTCTGTATGATTTCATTTCCAGGACACTAACATGGAAAGTCTCCTCCAGAGCATTTTTGCTAAAATCTAAAGTTGACTTCATATGCTTTTTCTTGCAACCACTTTTTTAAAAAGCTGAAGACATAGCATCTTAGTACAGTTCTAGGAAAGGCATTCATTCTTTAGAAGCTAAAGTAACATATGCCTTTAGTCATCTAACTAAATCCAAAGATAAAATATGAAAATAGATAGGCAGGAAGTATGTCTCTTACATAATTGTCCCTTAATATAATTTTCTTTAGACAAGCTATTGATAGATAGAAACCAAACATTCATCAATTAAAGATTATAGTCACATACCAGGACCTGCCGCTAAGTTACTGAGCAAGGGTGGGTAGCTTTATTAAGTATCATTTGCCTCCTTTAGAAATAACTAGAAAAAGAAAATTATAAAATAAATACCTGATTCATCATAAGTTCTAACTGGCAAGATTCTATGTCTTCTTTTAGATTTTTCTATTCTTTAAGCCTAAAAGAAAAGCTACACAGAGTCCTAAGTCCAGATTTTGTGGGCCAGGGATTATGCCTGCCAGAGGATGCTGCGGTTTACTAGCAGCATTTTTGTACTTTTTTTTTTTTTTTTTTTTTTTTTTTGAGACGGAGTCTCACTCTGTCACCCAGGCTGGAGTGCAGTGGCGCGATCTCAGCTCACTGCAAGCTCCGCCCTCCGGGTTCACGCCATTCTCCTGCCTCAGTCTCCCAAGTAGCTGGGACTACAGGCACCCGCCACCATGCCCGGCTAATTTTTTTGTATTTTTAGTAGAAACGAGGTTTCACTGTGTTAGCCAGAATGATCCTGATCTCCTGACCTCGTGATCCGCCAGCCTCGGCCTCCCAAGTACATATTTTTAAATGCCTGTAGTGTAAGCATACATTTCTGGGATTCAGGTTTGGGTTAGTCCCAATAAAAGGCTGTAATTGAAGGCTCACTTATCCATTGACTATTTCTGTTACTACCAATAAAATAAGGGAATGACAACTAATATCCAGCAACGCTGAACATAAGGTAGAAAATCAAGTAAAGCTAGAAAGAGCTTGTGATAATAATAAACAATTCAATTTATATCACCCTTTCACCCTTTTATGCATGGTCTCATCTAATCCTCACAAGAACCCTGAGAGATGGTTAATTGTAACAAAATTTAACAGTAATCATAACAAAATTTTAACAGTGCTACTGAAGCTTAGGGCATCTTGGTGACTTGACCCAAATCAGAAAGCTGATCTATAGTATGGGTCAGGACCTGAACCCATGAGTTGTGGCTGCAAACCCAGCTACCTTGTAGTTCCAGGATAACCATGCACTCTGTAGTTAGAGATCCAAGGTACACTATTGCTACCCCTTCTCTTTGAAGGACAAAGCTTTGTGGTCTTCATTCCATCTTCACATGGTTGGGAGGGTCATGCATGGGTGTCTCTCTGCAGATCTTCACCACACCAACCCTCTCTGATAGAATAATAAAGCTTTCTTCAGAATCACATCATCTCTTAAATGTGGTAACCAACTATACAGAGGGAATGAATGTTGGTTGGGGAAGATTTTTTTTCAAGGTTCTTTAATAAATTGAAGTTGCAATTAATAAAATCAGAAACATGAGCAGACATACATCTAAAAGCTGACAGGCCATCATATCCTGAGTGATAGGTGAAAGAGATAGTCTTCCTAGGTTGAGGTTCATAATTTTTAATAGGTTCACAAGCAGATTCACAAGGATTCTATTCAAACAAAAGTTATGTTTCTTTACTTTTGAGTTTGTTTCTCCTACATTTGTACTGAGTGCTATGGGATAAAATCAATTTCTTCAAATATGGAATTGAGCTTCATGCTTATTTAATAATTAAGGGTAATCTAAAAATCATAGAGCTTTTCAGACCGGAGTTTGTTGTATTTTCAACCTCCCTCGTCTAAAGCTACTGTCAGTGGAGGAAGGAAACAGAGGAATGGCTGCCCTCGCTAAATCAGTGTGAGAAGGTCTGGGAACACACTGTACAATGTAACAGAACATTCTTTTCCACAAGTGTCAGAATCACTTATCTTCAAACACTAGATCAACGCAGCTAGAGAACTGGGGAACTTGGAGCCCAAAAATATAATACATAGCTTCCCTAATTTTAAACCAATATTTTCCTCCACTTACCCAAATGCATAAGGCATACTATTTTCTGCCCCCCAAAATTCATTTTGTTTTCTTTCACTCTCTCAAACTGACAAACAGGCCTTATACCTGATACAGACTATATTTCAATAGTGTCTAACCTCTCCTGGTTAAACAAGTGTCTGTTTCAAATCAGTCATCATATATGTGACTCCTGCACATAATGTTGCTCTAAAAAGGAATGCCCTGGTATCAGCAAAATACATAACGCCATAGATATTAAAACAACCACCCAACTGCAATCAGTTATATGGAGTCTTCACTTCTTTTTTAAAAAGGATATTTAATCACTGAAATAAGACGCAGGTACCACACTACACACTTAGTTGGGACTTAAAGTGCCTGCGTTTTATGAGAATGGCAAAGCTAGTGTGAAATACTACGGCACAACAGAAGGAAGAAATCTCTCTGCTGGAAGGGGACACTTCTGTGTCCACATCTTATAGCCTAAGTTTAATATCAGCATGACTCATTTTAAAAACTCCATCTTTCTCAGTGATAATTTATGTTTTAATTTTTAATTTTTGTGAGCACATAGTAGGTGTATATATTTATGAGTTACATGAGATATTTTGATACAGGCATGCAATGTGTAATCACACCAGGATAAATTGGGTATCCATCATCTCAAGTGTTTACCTTTTATATTACAAACAATCTAATCCAATATATACAAAAGAGTATAATCCAATTATAGTCTTTTAGTTATTTTTAAATGTGCAGTTATATTATTTTTACTATAGTCACCCTGTTGTGCTAGCAAATACTAAGTCTTATTCATTCCTTCTAAATATTTTTTGTACCCATTAACCATCTCTACTTTCTCCACCCTCACCCCCTGCAACACCCTTCCCAGCCTCTGGTAATCATCCTTCTACCCTCTTTCTCCATGAGTTTAATTAATTTTTAACTCCCACAAATGAGTGAGAACATGTGACGTTCATCTATCTGTGTCTGGCTTATTTCACTTAAGATAATGACCTCTATACAAGGAGGAGCTGGTACTATTCCTTCTGAAACTATTCCAATCAAAAGAAAAAGAGGGAATCCTCCCTAACTCATTTTATGAGGCCAGCATCATCCTGATACCAAAGCCGGGCAGAGACACAACAAAAAAAGAGAATTTTAGACCAATATCCCTGAAGAACATCGATGTAAAAATCCTCAATAAAATACTGGCAAACCGAATCCAGCAACACATCAAAAAGCTTATCCACCATGATCAAGTGGGCTTCATCCCTGGGATGCAAGGCTGGTTCAACATACGCAAATCAATAAATGTAATCCAGCATATAAACAGAACCAAAGACAAAAACCACATGATTATCTCAATAGATGCAGAAAAGGCCTTTGACAAAATTCAACAACGCTTCATGCTAAAAACTCTCAATAAATTAGGTATTGATGGGATGTATCTCAAAATAATAAGAGCTTTTTATGACAAACCCACAGCCAATATCATACTGAATGGGCAAAAACTGGAAGCATTCCCTTTGAAAACTGGCACAAGACAGGGATGCCCTCTCTCACCACTCTTATTCAACATAGTGTTGGAAGTTCTGGCCAGGGCAATCAGGCAGGAGAAGGAAATAAAGGGTATTCAATTAGGAAAAGAGGAAGTCAAATTGTCCCTCTTTGCAGATGACATGATTATATATCTAGAAAACCCCATCGCCTCAGCCCAAAATCTCCTGAGGCTGATAGGCAACTTCAGCAAAGTCTCAGGATACAAAATCAATGTGCAAAAATCACAAGCATTCTTATACACCACTAACAAACAGCCAAATCATGAGTGAACTCCCATTCACAATTGCTTCAAAGAGAATAAAATACCTAGGAATCCAACTTACAAGGGATGTGAAGGACCTCTTCAAGGGGAAGTACAAACCACTGCTCAAGGAAATAAAAGAGGATACAAACAAATGGAAGAACATTCCATGCTCATGGGTAGGAAGAATCAATATCGTGAAAATGGCCATACTGCCCAAGGTAATTTATAGATTCATTGCCATCCCCATCAAGCTACCAATGACTTTCTTCACAGAATTGGAAAAAACTACTTTCAAGTTCATATGGAACCAAAAAAGAGCCCACATCACCAAGTCAATCCTAAGCCAAAGGAACAAAGCTGGAGGCATCACGCTACCTGACTTCAAACTATACTACAAAACTACAGTAACCAAAACAGCATGGTACTGGTACCAAAACAGAGATATAGATCAATGGAACAGAACAGAGCCCTCAGAAATAATGCCACATATCTACAACTATCTGATCTTTGACAAACCTGACAAAAACAAGAAATGGGGAAAGGATTCCCTATTTAATAAATGGTGCTGGGAAAACTGGCTAGCCATATGGAGAAAGCTGAAACTGGATCCCTTTCTTACACCTTATACTAAAATTAATTCAAGATGGATTAAAGACTTAAATGTCAGACCTAAAACCATAAAAACCCTAGAAGAAAACCTAGGCATTACCATTCAGGACATAGGCATGGGCAAGGACTTCATGACTAAAACACCAAAAGCAATGGCAAGAAAAGCCAAAATTGACAAATGGGATCTAATTTAACTGAAGAGCTTCTGCACAGCAAAAGAAACTACCATCAGAGTGAACAGGCAACCTACAGAATGGGAGAAAATTTTTGCAATCTACTCATCTGACAAAGGGCTAATATCCAGAATCTACAATGAACTCCAACAAATTTACAAGAAAAAAACAAACGACCCCATCAAAAAGTGGGCAAAGGATATGAACAGACAATTCTCAAAAGAAGACATTTATGCAGCCAAAAGACACATGAAAAAATGCTCATCATCACTGGCCATCAGAGAAATGCAAATCAAAACCACAATGAGATGCCATCTCACACCAGTTAGAATGGCGATCATTAAAAAGTCAGGAAACAACAGGTGCTGGAGAGGATGTGGAGAAATAGGAACACTTTTACACTGTTGGTGGGACTGTAAACTAGTTCAACCATTGTGGAAGTCAGTGTGGTGATTCCTCAGGGATCTAGAACTAGAAATACCATTTGACCCAGGCATCCCATTACTGGGTATATACCCAAAGGACTATAAATCATGCTGCTATAAAGACACATGCACACGTATGTTTATTGCGGCACTATTCACAATAGCAAAGACTTGGAACCAACTCAAATGTCCAACAATGATAGACTGGATTAAGAAAATGTGGCACATATACACCATGGAATACTATACAGCCATAAAAAATGATTAGTTCATGTTCTTTGTAGGGACATGGATGAAGCTGGAAACCATCATTCTCAGCAAACTATTGCAAGGACAAAAAACCAAACGCTGCATGTTCTCACTCATAGGTGGGAATTAAACAATGAGAACACATGGACACAGGAAGGGGAACATCACACACCAGGGCCTGTTGTGGGGTGGTGGCAAGGGGGAGGGATAGCATTAGGAGATATACCTAATGTTAAATGATGAGTTAATGGGTGCAACACACCAACATGGCACATGTATACATATGTAACAAACCTGCACATTGTGCACATGTACCCTAAAACTTAAAGTATAATAAAAAAAAGAATGTTACCAAAAAAAAGATAATGACCTCTAGTTCCATCCATGTTGTTGCAAATCACAGGATCTCATTCTTTTTTATGACTGAATAGTACTCCATTGTGTATATGTGCCACATTTTCTTTATCCATTCATGTGTTGGTGGAACTTAGGTTGTTTCAAAATCTTGGTTATTATGAATAGTGCTGTAATAAACATGAGAGTGCAGATATCTCTTTGATATCCTCATTTCCTTTCTTTGGGGTGTACCCTTGCGGTGGGATTGCTGGATCATATGGTAGCTCTATTTTTAGTTTTTTGGGGAACCTCGAAACTATTCTTCATAGTGATTGTACTAATTTACATTCCAACCAACAGTGTACAGGGGTTCCCTTTTCTCCACATCCTTGGCAGCATTTGTTATTGCCTGACTTTGGGATATAAGCTATTTTAACTGGGGTGAGATGATAGCTCATTGTAGTTTTGATTTGCATTTCTCTATTGATCAATGATGTGGTACACCTTTTCATATACCTGTCTGCAATTTGTATTTCTTCTTTTGAGAAATGTCTGTTCGGATCTTTTGCCCATTTTTAAATTGGATTATTAGATTTTTTCCTATAGAGTTGAGATCCTTATATATTCTGGTTATTAATCACTTATCAGTTGGGTAGTTTGCAAATATCTTCTATTCTGTGGATTGTCTCTGCACTTCAACTACTGTTTCCTTTGCTGTGCAGAAGCTTTTTAACTTGATGTGATCTCATTTGTCCATTTTTGCTTTGGTTGCCTGTGCCTTTAGGGTATTATTCAAGAACTCTTTGCCCAATCTAGTGTCCTGGAGAGTTTCCCCGAAGTTTTCTTTGAGTAGTTTCATAGTTTGAGGTCTTAAATTTTAGTCTTTAATCTATTTTGACTTGATTTTTGTATATGGTGAGAGATAGCAGTCTTTTCATCCTTCTGCATGTGGATATCCAGTTTTCCCAGCCTAATTTATTGAAGAGACTGTCCTTTCCCCAATGTATGCTCTTAGAACCTTTGTCAAAAATGAGTTCACTGTAGATGTAAGAATTTATATGTGGTTTCTCTATTCTGTTCCACTGATCTACATGTCTGATTTTATGCCAGTACCATGCTGTTTGGGTCACTATAGCTCTGTAGTGTAATTTAAACTGAGGTAATGCAATTCCTTCAGTTTTGTTCTTTTTGCTTAGGACATCTGTGGTCATTCTGGGTCTTTTGTGATAGCATGTAAGTTTTAGGATTGTTTTTACTATTTCTGTGAATAATGTCATTGGCATTTTGATAGGGATTGCATTAAATCTATAGATTGCTTTGGGTAGTATGGACATTTTGACAATATTGATTCTTCTAATCCATGAACATGGAATATTTTCCCATTTTTTGTGTGTCCTCTTCAATTTCTTGCACCAATGTTTTATAGTTTTCATTGTAAATATCCTTCACTTCTCTGCTTAAGTTAATTCTTAGGTATTTTATTTTATATGTAGCTATTGTAAATAGGATTGGTTTCTTAATTTCTTTTTCAGATTGTTTGTGGTTGGCATATAGAAATGCTACTGGTTTTTTATGTTGATTTTGTATCCTACAATTGTACTGAATTTGTTTATCATTCTACTATTTTTTAGTGGAACCTAGGTTTTTCCAAGTATAAGATCATATCATCTGCAAATAAGGATAATTTGGCTTCTTCCATTCCAATTTTGGATGCCCTTTATTTCTTTCTGTAGTCTGATTGCTCTAGCTAGGACTTCCAGTACTATGTTGAATAACAGTGGTGAAAGTGGTCATCCTTGTGTTTATCTGAAGCGAAGGCTTTCAGTCTTTCCCCATTCAGTATGATACTAGCTGGAGTCTGTCATATACAGCTTTTATTATGTTGAGGTATGTCTTCTATACCCAGTTGTTTGAGGGGTTTTTTCATGAAGGGATGTCGAATTTTATCAAATGTTTTTTCAGCATCAACTGAAATGATCATATAGTTTTTGTCCTTCATTCTTTTGATACAACGTATCACATTAATTGATTTGCATATGTGGAATCATCCTTATATCCCTGGGATAAATCCCACTTGCCTGTGATGAATGATCTTTTTAATGTGTTGTTTAATTTGGTTTGCTAGTATTCTGTTGAGGATTTTCCCATCAATGTTCATCAGGAATATTTGCCTGTAGTATTGTGTGTGTGTGTGTGTGTGTGTGTGTGTGTGTGTGTGTGTGTGTGTGTGTGTGTGTGTGTGTGTGTGTGTGTGTCTGGTTCAGGTATCGGGGTAATACTGGCCTTGTAGAATGAGTTTGGAAGTATTCCCTCCTCCTCAATTTTTGTCAGAATAGTTTGAGTAGGATTGGCAGTAGTTCTTTAAATGTTTGGAAGAATACAGTAGTGAAGTCATCAGGTCCTAGGTTTTTCTTTTCTGGGAGACATTTTATTATGGCTTTAATCTTATTACCTGTTATTGGTCTGTTAAGGTTTTGGATTTCTTCATAATTCAATCTTGGTAGGTTGTAAGTGTGTAGGAATTTATCCATTTCTTCTAGATTTTCCAATTTGTTGGCATATAGTTGCTTATAGTAGCCACTAATGGGCCTTTGAATTTCTGCAGTATTGGTTGTAATGTCTCTTTCTTCATTTCTGATTTTTTTATTTGGGTCTTCTATATCTTTTTCTTGGTTAGTCTGACTAAAGGTTTGTAAATTTTGTTTAGCTTTTCAGAAAACCAACTTTTGTTTCATTGATCTTTTGTATTATTTTCTTCGTTTCAAATTCATTCATTTCTGCTCTGAACTTTATTATTTCTTTTCTTCTATTAATTTTGGGTTTGGTTTGTTCTTGCTTTTCTAGTTCTTTAAGATGCAGTGTTAGATTGTTTATTTGAAGTTTATCCTCTTTTGATGGAAAGAGTTTTTCTCTTCCTCTTTGATAAGGCACTTATAGCTATAAACTTCTCTCTTAGTACTCCTTTTGTTTTGTCCCATAGGTTTGGTTATGTTGTGTTTCCATTATCATTTGTTTCTAGAAATTTTTCCATTTTCTTCTTAATTTCTTCATTGACTCACTGGTTATTCAGGAGCATACTGTTTAATTTCCATGTGTTTTCAGTAACCAAAGTTCCTCTTGTTATTGATTTCTGGTTTTATTCCATTATGATCAGAGAAAATGCTTGATATTATTTCAATTTTTTGAATGTTTTAAGACTTGTTTTGTGACCTAACATATGGTCTATCCTTGAAAATGATCCATGTGCTGAGGAAAAGAATTTGTACTCAGCATCTGTTGGATGAAATGTTCTGTAAATATCTATTAGGTCCATCTGCACAGACTAAATCCATTGTTTCCTTGTTGACTTTCTGTCTGGAATATTTGTCCAATGCTGGAAGTACGGTATTGAAGTCTGCAGCTATTATTGTATTAAGGCCTATCTGTCTCTTTCCAGCTTTAGTAATATTTGCTTTATATATCTGGGTGCACCAGTGTTGGGTGCATATATATTTTAAATTGTTATATACTCTTGTTGAATGGACCCCTTTATCATTTTACACTTACTTTCTTTGTCTCTTCTTATAATTTTTGTCTTGAAATCTATTTTCCTTTTTGGTTTCCATTGGTATGGAATAACTTTTTATATCGCTTTATTTTCAGTCTATGTATATCTTTATAGATGAAGTGTGTTTCTTGTAGGCAATAGATCATTGGGTCTTGGTTTTTTATCCATTCAGCCACTCTATGTCTTTTGATTGGCAAGTTTAGTCCATTTACATTCAATGTTGTTATAAATAAGTAAAAATTTACTCCTGCCATTTTGTTATTTGTTTTTTGTTTATTTTGTGAGCTTCTCGTCCCTCTTTCCTTCCTTCCTGCCTTCCTTCTCATGAAGTTAATTTTCTCTGGTGGTATGATTTAATTTATTGCTTTTTATTTTTTGTGTATTTATAATATGTCTTGATTTGAGGTTACCATGCAGCTTGCAATTACTATCTTATAATCCATTATTTTAAGCTAAGAACAACTTAACACTATTTGCATAAACAAACAAACAAGCAAAAAGAAAACTAATAAAAACTCTACCCCTCAACTTTATCCCCCTGCTTCTTAACTTTTTGTTGTTTCTATTTATATCTTATTGTAGTGTCTACATCCTGAAAAGTTGTTGTGGTTATTATTTTCGATTGGTTCATCTTTTAGTATTTCTACTAAGAGTAGTTTACACACCACAGTTACAGTGTATAACTGTGTGAACTACTCTTATCTTACCCACCAAAGTCTATGGTGTGTAAATACAGACTTTATAATAGTCTGTGGGTTTTTTTCTGTACTTACTATTACCAGTGACTTTTGTACCTTCAGATGATTTTTTATTGCTCATTAATGTCCTTTTCTTTCTGATTGAAGTACTCCCTTTAGCATTTCTTGAAGGACAGGTCTGGTGTTCATGAAATCCCTCAGCTTTTGTTTGTCTAGGAAAGTCTTTATTTTCTCCTTCATGTTTGAAGGATATTTTCACCAGATATAGTATTTTAGGGTAACAGGTCTTTTCCTTCAGCACTTTAAATATGTCATGCCACTCTCTCTTGACCTGTAAGACTTCCACTGAAAAGTCTGGTGCCAGATGTATTGGAATCCCATTGTAAGCTATTTGCTTCTGTTCTCTTCCTGCTTTTAGGATCCTTTCTTTATCCTTGACTTTAGGGAGTTTGCTTATTAAATACCTTGAGGTACTCTTCTTTAGGTAAATCTGCTTGGTGTTCTATAAACTTCTTGTACTTGGATATTGATATCTTTCTCTAGGTTTGGGAAGTGCTCTATTATTATCCCTTTGAATAAACTTTCCCTATCTCTTTCTCTACTTCCTCCTTAAGGACAATAACTCTTAGATTTGCCCTTTTGAGAGCATTTTCTAAATCCTGTAGGTGTACATCATTGTTTTTATTGTTTTTTCTTTTGTCTCCTCTGACTTTTATTGTTTTTTCCTTTTGTCTTCTCTCAGTCAACTTGTGGTGAATGCTGCCAGGTTTGAGACTCACCTATCAGAGTGGTAAATTCCCCTCTGGCCCAGGTTAGGTCCAGAAATGCCATCCAAGAGCCAAGGCCTGTCTCCTTGACTGTGTATTTTCAAATAGCCTATATTCAAGATCAATAATTCTTTCTTCTGCTTGATCAATTCTGCTATTAAAAGACTCTGATGCATTCTTCAGTAAGTCAATTGCACTTTTTAACTCTAGAATTTCTGTTTGATTCTTTTTAATTATTTCAATCTCTTTGTTAAGTTTATTTGATAGAATTCTTAATTCCTTGTCTGTGTTATTTTTAATTTCTTTGAGTTTCCTCAAAATAGCTCTTTTGAATTCTCTTCCTGAACTGTCCCATTCTGTTTTTCTAGGATTGGTCTCTAGTGCCTTATTTAGTTAATTTGGTGAGGTCATGTTTTCCTAGATGGTCTTCATGTGTGTGGATGTTCATCTGTGTCTGGCCATTGAAGAGTTAGATATTTATTGTGGTCTTCACAGTCTGGGCTTGTTTGTATTTGTCCTTCCTTGGAAAGGCTTTCTAGGTATTTGAAAAGACTTGCGTATTGTGATCTAAGTTATATCTGCCTTAGGGGGCACTCCAAGGCCAGTAACACTGTGGTTCTTACAGACTTGTATGGATACTGCCTTGATAGTCTTGGATAAAATCCAGAAGAAATATTTGGATTACCAAGCAGAGACTCTTGTTCTCCTTCTTACTTTCTCCCAAACAGAGTGTTTCTCTGTTCTGAGCCACCTGGAGCTGGGGCTGGTATGACACAAGCATCTCTGTGCCTATCACCACTATGACTGCACTGGGTCTTACCCAAGACCCACTATAACCACTACCTGGCTACCACCTATTTTCACTCAAGGTCTTAGGGCTCTACAATCAGCGGGTTGGCAAAGCTAGCCAGGTTTGTGTCCTTCCCTTCAAGATGGCAAGTTCCCTCAGGCCCCAGGTCGATCCAGTGGTGCCATCTGGGCGTCAGAGACTGGAATCAAAAACCTTCGAAGTCTCTCTGGTGTTCTAGTCTACCATGGCTGAGCCAGCATGCAAACCATGAGATACAGTTCTTCCCATCCTTCCCTCTCCTTTCCACAGGCAGAGGCACCTCACCCCAGGGCCACCACCATGACGGTTCCATGGGAAGTACCACCAGGCTATGACCAATGTTCCCTTAAGGCCCAAGAACTCTTCAGTCAGCTTGTGGTGAATGCTGCCGAGCCTGGGACTCACCCTTCAGAGTGTTGGGCTCCCATCTGGCCCAGGACAGGTCCAGAAATGCTATCCAGGAGCCAAAGCCTGGAATCAGGGATCCCAAGAGCCCACTTGGTGCTCTACCCCTCTGTGGCCAAACTAGTATGTAAGATATGAGAAAAGTCCCCTTTGCTTTTCCCTCTGCTTTTCTAAAGCAGGAATCTTTCACCATAGCCACCATAGCTGGGAACTTGCTGGGTCTCACCTGAAGTCAGCACAACCATGAGTCCCACCCAAGGCCCATGGCATACTACCTGGGTATCAGTGCTGGGTATTCAGGGCCCAATGGTTCTTTGGTCAGCAGGTGATGTGTCCTGCTAGTACTGTGTCCTTCCCTTCAAGGAAGCATGAGTTCCCTTTTGGCCCAGAGTATGTCTAGAAATGTTGTCTGGAAACTAGGGTCTGGAATGGGGGCCTCAAAACTCTGCCTGGTGCCCTATCCTACTGCAGAGACAATGCCCTCTTTGCTCTTCCCTCCCCTTTCCTCAAGCAGAAGAAAGGGGTCTCTTTTGGAGCCATGAGCTGTGCAGCCTAGGTTTTGGGGAGGGGTGGCAAAAGCACTCCTCTTAGCCACCCTGGCTGCTATCTCAGTAGGTCACATGCCCCCAAGCCCACTGGGTCTGAGCCCAGTTCGGCATTAGGACTCACCTAGGAGTTGCAGTCCTTGTGGCCTAGACTGCCTTTCAAGTTTATTTAGAGTCCCAGAGCACTTTAGCTCATGGTGGCAAGGCTTACAGGAACTCAAGTTCCAATGGCTGGAATGAGTGATTCCCCTCTGACTACAGCTGGTTTAAATACTCCCGCCACGGATGGGCATCAGCTGAGTTCAGCCCAGCACTGAGTTCAATGCAATGTTTCACAATTGCTGTACTCTCCCTCTCCCAAAAACACAGATTCTCGTTGCTATGCAGCTTCAGCCACAGGATGGGAAAGGAGTGTGTCGGCAATTCAAGACTGTCTTTCCTACCCTCCTCAGTGTCTCTTTCAGCAACACAAAGTTAAAACCAGGTACTGTGAGTGTTCACCTGACTTTTGGTTCTTATGAAGGTGCTTTTTGTGTAGATAATTGTTAAATGTGGTGTTCCTGCAGGGGGGGATAATCAGTTGAGCCTTCTATTTGTCCATCCTGCTCTGCCTGAAACCCTGAAATTTATATTTTCTAGAGCAAGAGAAAGAGTGCTAAGAGTGCTAAGATCAATGAAACACCTTGCTAAGATCAATGAACAACCATAAAACATCTAATTTAGAGCTAACACTGTTGCTTAGTGACAACCA
Organism: Pongo abelii; assembly: GCF_028885655.2. Lineage (NCBI taxonomy): Eukaryota > Metazoa > Chordata > Mammalia > Primates > Hominidae > Pongo > Pongo abelii. Next base: position 84,615,270 of record NC_071991.2, on the reverse strand, counting down.
GAAGCCTGTTATTTGTCAAATTTAAATTTTAAGGTATCATTTTAATTAATGCATTGGGTTTATCTTGGGCCTGCTAAAAGTTCTTTGGTGTAGCATTAGGCAGAGTAAAATCAGGGACTTGGGGAGAGGGGTCAATTCCTACACAGCAAAGAATCACATCACTGTTCAAGGAAGATGACTGCATGTTATCACAGCTCCACTAAGAAGGAGATCCAATGGAAGAATGTGCCTAATTCTTACTGGAATTTACCATTTTTCTCCCTAGGACAAACTACTTAGAGTAGTTATAGCATAGATTCAGGTATTAGAGTAAAAATAAGACAACAGAGGTCACTTAGTGTAACCTCCCACTCAAGACCTTAACCCTACCTATAACATTCAGTCATTTATTCAACAAATATTTTCAGTACCTACTATGCACCAGCCACTACAACAGACACTTTTAATGCATTCTAAACATGAGAGGCAAGTATCCCAAACTCATAAATATAACAACATAATCAATGAGACAAAGTACATGTGTTTACTAACACATGAATAATTACAGATTTTGATACAGTCTTTGAAGGAAATGAACCAATGCTTGGATTGAGAACAACACAGGGCAGAGGGAATCCAATCACAGACAGGATGGTCAGGTAAGTCTTCTCTAGAAAGGTAACATTTGAGCTGACTTCTGAAAAAGAAGAAATATGCCATGCAAGGAGCTGATGAAACAGTATTCCAGTTAAATGAAACAGCCAGTGCAAAGACTCTGTAAGAATAAGTGTTTATAGCAAAGTGAGAAAAGGGAAAGAGGTGAAGTTGAAGAACTGAGCAGAGGTTAGACAATGCATCCCTGTTGACCATGATAGAAAGTTTGGACTATACATTAAATACAATAGGAAAACTTTAAACAGGGTAATGGCAGGATGTGATTTATACTGAAAAGAGAGCTCCACCATATATCATCTCTTCTGGCATAGGAATGCCCCTGTGTAAACTGGCAAGCTAGGTACCAGTTGCTTTAGAACATCCAGACTCCTTCATAGCCCAGGTGATTACCATATTTTTTTAAAGTAAGAATATGTGCATATAGTTCATCCTGTAATAATAGTATTAATAGTAGTAGTGGTGGTGATGATGGTGGTGTTAGTAGCAGCAGCAGCAACAGCAGCTAATAGCTGTTGAGTGCTTACTATATGATCGGTACCATTTTAAATATTTTTATGTATTAGCTCATCTAATCCTCACAAGCATGCAAGGAAGCAGGCTCAGTTATTATCCCTCTTTTACAAACGAGCAAACTGAAACTACATGCACATTAAGTAAATATTTTCATTTTCAATTATTTCTGTTCTTATTTTGTTGCTATAATTCAGCTCAACATGTTTTCTAGTATTTGTTGTGATTTCTTCTTTGACCCAAAATTTATTTAGAAGTGTATTGCTTAATGTATAAATTTCTGAGGATTTCTAGTTCTTTTTCTATTACTGAATTCTAGTTGAATTCCACTTCAGTGAAAGAACATTGTATAGTATTTCCATTCGTTGAAATTTGTTGAGATTTGTTTTATGTTCCAGTATAGTCTATTTTTATAAATACTCCATGGTTGCCTGAAAAGAATGAGCATGCTGCAGTTGTGTATAGTGTTCTATAAATGTCAATTAGGTCAAGCTGTTTAACGGTTTTGCTCAAATCTTCAATATTCTTTTTAGCTTTTATGGAGTGTGTTTACCAGTTACTGAGAGACAGTATTAAAATCTATTTGTTTAATCTTGTCAATCTTTGTTTTATGTATTTTAAAGTTATCTTCGGTATCATTGGTTTTGCCTTCTTATTGAATTGAATCTTTCAACATTAATAAATGTTCCTCTGTATTTTCATTAATGTTTTTTGCCTTAAAGTCTACTTTGATATTTTAGACTCACTGACTAGCTTTTGGTGAGTATTTACGTGGCATATCTCTTCCATAATTTTACTTTCAATCTATTTGTGACCTTTTATTTAGCAAATTGCTCCCATAAACAGGACATAGTTGGGCCAATCTAACATTTGCCTCTTAGAGTGTTTAGTTTATTTGTATTTCATGTAATTGCTGATATACTGGGTTTAAGCTTTCGTTTTTTTTTCTATTTATCTCATCTGCTTTTTGTTCTTTGATCCTGTCTTTTCTATCTTCCTTTGGATTAACTGAGTATTTTTTATTATTCCATTTTTAGCTCCTCTACTAGCTTTATGTATTTTTTGGTGGTTTGTCCTAGAGATTGCAATACGCATTCTTGAATAATTTCTAATAATTTTAAATGTATACTTTTCCTATTTCCTTATTGTATCAATCTTAGAATAGTTTAACTCCTTTCCTTCCTCCTGCCCTTTATGCTACTATTGTCATATGTTTTACTTCTATATGTTATAAAACCTAAGACATTTTTATTATTGTTACTTTAAATGGTCAGTATTCTTTTTATTTACTCTTTCTAGCTATGTTCATTCCTTCCTTTAATTTTGTGCTTGTAACATGGTTTGTATTATTTCTTGTATTTCTTTTAATACAGATACAAATTACAAAATGAGCTAATTTTTTTCATTTTTTTGAAAAAATCTTTGCATCACTTTCTTTTTATTTTTTTCACGATTATTTCTGAAGAATATTTTTACTGAGTATAGAATTCTAAGGTGGCAGGGATTTTTTTTCCCTGTTAGCACTTTAAAGATGTCATTCCACTGTTTTCTGGCTTTCAGGGTTTCTGTTGAAAGTCAGCCATCAGTGATACTGTTGTTCTTTTGAAGATAATATATCCTTTTTTCTCTGGTTTCTTTTAAGATTTTTTTCTTTATCTTGATTTTAAGTGGCTTTACTGAGGCTGATGTGCATTGGTGGTTTTCTTTATGCCTTTTCTGTGTGGGGTTGACTGAGCATCTGGATCTGTAAACTTATTTTTCATCAGTTTGGGGAAATTCTTGGTCATTATCTTTTTTCAAATATTGCTTCCATCCATTCTCTATTTCCTCCATCAGGAGCTCCACTACATACATGTTAATCAACTTGACTGGGTCCTATATAGCCCTTTGCCCCCTGTTCTGTTCTTTCTATTCCATTTTCTCTCTATACTTCAGTTTGAATGATTCATTTAAATATTTTTAGGGTGCTTGATGTCATTGATTCTATCTTTAGCTGTATAGAATCTGGTGTTAAACTTATCCAATGACTTCTAAATTTCAGATACTGCATTTTTATTTTTCTGCTCTACAATGGCCATTTTATTTTGTATATGTGATAATTCTCTGTTTAAATCTTACTCTGTTAAATCCATTTGGGGCTACAAATCAAAATGGCTGACTAGAGGTGCCCAACACCCACCTCCCCCACAAAGAAGGACCAAAACAATAAATAGATCACTGTACTTTGAGTAGAGAATCTAAAGGAGAACATTGGAATTCAACAAGGAAGTGAAAAAGACCCTCTGAGGCACAGAAACTAAGGATGGCAGCATAGAGAAAGAAGCAAAGACCATGTCTAGGATCAGCTCAGAGCCATGAGAGATTCCTACTATGGAGAAAGGGTAGTGGGAAGTCTTCAGCAGTGCCCATTATCACCATGGACACCTGCAATCCCAGCTATATGAGAGTCCCACAGTCCTCCCAGACCCTAAGCCCAATATAGCGAGCTGCCTGGAGTCCATATGGCTGCATTGCTCCAGAGAGGAAACTCATGCTGGATCTCCCCAAATCCCCAGGACCCAAGTTGCTGCAGCCTGTCACCACTTTGCAAACAGAGCCACTGCTAAAGCGCATCCTGCCCTGGAACCCAATAGCCCCTACATTTTCACATCCCTGGATCCCCTTTTCACCCCACCATGCCCAAACAAAGGGCTGCAGTGTCATGACTCCAGATAGACCCAGTGTTACAGTCATGATCTCAACACCCAAGCCTACTCAGCTCCCTACACCCCATGGAACCAGGCAGTCAGTGCAGTGGGGGACCACACCCAGGACTGGGAAAATCAATGCATGCACTCTCCAGGGCCTGAAAACCAGCCACCTGGAATCTGCAGCCACCAGCAACCTCACACCCTCAACCAATGGGGCCACCGTGTGTGCCATACATGCATGCCCCAGGGCTCAAAGACAGGCCTATCTGGCACCCACTACCATCAGCAACCCCACACCCTTGACTGGTGGAGCTACCATGCACAACACTTGTGCCCCCCAGGGCCAAAGATGGGCTGACCTGATGCCTGCCACTGCCAGTTGCCCCTCCCCCTCAACCAGAAAAGCTGCAGAATCCCACACACACATAACCCAGGGCCCAAGGATAGGTCTGGCCAGTATCAGCTAGCAATTCAGACCCTTTAATTGGCAGAGCTACCACACACTGTGCACATGCCCCTCAGGAACCAAGGACTGACCTGCCCAAGGCAAACCACCATCAGAAACTCCATCCTCAGCAAAGCTGCTCCAATGCCTCCACAAACCCTGCAATTTAGGCCACTGAGGCATCTGGAGAAATCACTGACATTAATTACAGCCAAAGAAATCACATGGAGACTTTACTACTGCATGCATCCAGAACCAATACCAAAGCACCCTACCCAAACAACACTATAGGTCACAACTACAGAAAAAATCTTTTTCTAAGAAAGCCACTCCATAAAATTGGAAGAGGTGAGAATTCCACCGGATGCACAGATATCAATGTAGGAATACAAAAACATGAAAAAGCAAGAAAATATGACATCAGCAAGGGAACACGATAATATTCCTGTACACACTTCAAGAAAATAAAATATACAAAAAACTTGAAAAGGAACTTGAAATAGTGATCTTAAGGAAACTTACTGTAATACAAGATAATGATGATAAATAATACTAATAAATCAGTAAAATAATATATGATGTGAATGAGAAATTCAACAAAGAGATCGATATTATTTAAAAAGAAAGAAACAGAAATCTTGAAGCTGAAGATTTAAATGAATAAAATTAAGAATATAACCAAGACCTTGAACAATAGACTAGATCAAGTAGAAGAAAGAATTTCCAAACTTGTAGACAGGTCTTTTGAAATAAGTCAGATCAAAGAAAAAAAATAAAAGGTGAAATAAGCCTACAGGATCTATGGGACACCATTAAGAGAACAATTTTTTGTATTATGTGATTTCCAAAAGGATAAGAGATGGGGAAAGAAATAGAAAACCTATTTAATGAAATAAAAGCTGAAAACTTCCCAAGTCTTGGGAAAAATATGGACATCCAGATCCAGGAAGCTCAAAAGTTCCCAAACAGATTCAAGCCAAATAGGTCCTCTCCAAGGGACGTTATAGTAAAACTGCCACAAGTCAAAAGCAGAGAGAGAATTCTTAAGATGGCAAAAGAAAAGCATCAAGTCACATATAAGAAAATCCCAAACAGAAAAAAAACAAACAGATTTCCCCAAGTCACACGTAAGGGAATACACATATAAGGTTTCAGCAGGAATCTTAAAGGCCAGAAGAGAATGGGATGATGTATTCAAAGTCAAAGTGCTGAAAGAACAAAACTGCCAGCCAAAAGTACTGTATTCAGCAAAGCTATTCAAAAATGAAGGAGAAATAGCCCTTTCCAGACAAGCAAGAACTGAGGGAATGTGTGATAACTTGATGGGCCTTATGAGAAATCCTTAAAGGAGTTCTATATCCTGAAATAAAAACACACTAACTACAATTATGAAAAACACCAAACCACAATGATAAAAAATGAGAGAGGAAAAAAATAACAAACAATATCAAAACAGCCAGAAAATAATTAACAAAAAGATAAGTCTTCACCTATCAATAATGATTTTGAATGTAAATGGATTAAATTCCATAATTAAAAGACACAGACTAGCTAAATGAATAATAAAACAAGACCCGAGTTTGAGACCAGCCTAGGCAACATGGTGAAGCCTATCTCCACAAAAAATACAAAAATTAGCCAAGTGTGGTGGCACACACCTGTGGTCCCATCTACTCAGGAGGCTGAGGCTGGAGAATTGCTTGGACCAGAGAGGTGAAGGTTACAATGAGCTGAGATCATGCCACTGCTCTCCAGCCTGGGCAACAGAGTGAGACCCTGTCTCAAAAAAAAAAAATTAACCTCTTCTACAAAGGTACACATATACACATAGACTGAAACTGAAGGATGGAAAAAGATATTCCATACAAACAGAAACCAAAAATGAGTAAAAGTAGCTATACTTATATAAGATGAAATACACTTTAAGTCAAAAACTGTAAAAAGAGACAAGGTTATTATATAATGATAAGGGAATTAATTCACCAAGAGGATATAACAATTCTAAATATATATACACTCAACACTTCAGCACCCAGATGTATCAAGCAAATATTATTACATGTAAAAGGAGAGACAGACCCCAATACAATAATAGCTGGGGACTTGAACACCTCACTCTGAGTATTAAATAGATTATCTAGAAAGAAAATCAACAAACACTAGATTTAAACTGCACTACAGACCAAATGGACCTAACAGACTACAGAACATTTTGTCCAACAGATGCAGAATACATATTCTTCTTGGCAGCACATAAAACATTCTCCAGGACAGACCATATGTTAAGCCACAAAACAAGTCTCAAAGAATTTTTTTAAATTGAACTCATATGAAGTATCTTTTCAGACTACAACAAAATAAAACTAGAAATCAGTAAAAAGAAGAATTTCGAAAACTGTATACATGCATATAAATTATAAAACTTGCTCCTGAACAACCAATGGTCCAATGAAGAAATTGAGAAGAAAGTCAAACATTTTTTGAAACAAATGTAAATGAAAACACAACATACCACGCCTATGATATATAATAAAAGCAGTGCTAAGAGGGAATTTTATAACAATAAACACCTACATCAAAAAAATAAAGATTTCAAGTAAACAACCTAACAATGCAACTCAAGAAATCATTAAAAAGTCAGGAAACAACAGGTGCTGGAGAGGATGTGGAGAAATAGGAACACTTTTACACTGTTGGTGGGACTGTAAACTAGTTCAACCATTGTGGAAGTCAGTGTGGCGATTCCTCAGGGATCTAGAACTAGAAATTCCATTCGACCCAGCCATCCCATTACTGGGTATATACCCAAAGGACTATAAATCATGCTGCTATAAAGACACATGCACACGTATGTTTATTGCCGCATTATTCACAATAGCAAAGACTTGGAACCAACCCAAATGTCCAACAATGATAGACTGGATTAAGAAAATGTGGCACATATACACCATGGAATACTATGCAGCCATAAAAAATGATGAGTTCATGTCCTTTGTAGGGACATGGATGAAATTGGAAATCATCATTCTCAGTAAACTATCACAAGAACAAAAAACCAAACACCGCATATTCTCACTCATAGGTGGGAATTGAACAATGAGAACACATGGACACAGGAAGGGGAACATCACACTTCGGGGACTGTTGTGGGGTGGGGGGAGGGGGGAGGGATAGCATTGGGAGATATACCTAATGCTAGATGACGAGTTGGTGGGTGCAGCGCACCAGCATGGCACATGTATACATATGTAACTTACCTGCACATTGCGCACATGTACCATAAAACCTAAAGTATAATAATAATAATAATAATAATAATAATAATAAAAAGGACAAACTAAACCCAAAATTAGTAAAAGAAAATAATAAAGATTAGAGCAAAACCAAACAAAATAGAGATGAAAAAATACAAAGGTTCAACAAAATAAAAAGTTGTTTTCTTGAAAATTGACAAAACTTTAGCTACACTAAGAAAAAGGGAAAGAAATCCCAAATAAATAAAATCAGAATGGAAAAAAGAAACATTACAACTGACATTGCTGCAATATAAAGGATAATTAGAAACTATCATGAACAACTGCACATCAACAAATTGAAAAACCTAGAAAAAATGGATACACTCTTGGAAACATACAACCTTGGTTCAACCAGGATTGAACCAAAAAAAAAAAAAAAAAAGCAGACTAATAGTGAAAAACAAGATAGACTCAGTAATTTAAAAGCCTCCCAACAAAAAGAAAAGCCCAGAACCAGATGGCTTCACTGCTGAATTCTACCAAACTTTTAAAGAATAACAAACACCAATTTATCTAAAACTATTCCAAAAAATTGATTGCAAGAAAAAAATTTCAAATTCATTCTATAACACCAGATATCTAAAACCAAAAACAAATAAGAACACAACAAAAAAAGCAAGCTACAGGCCAATATCCTGATGAACATAGATGCAAAACCCTCAACAAAATACTAGCAAACCAAATCCAATGGCACATCAAAAATATACTCCAAAACCAAGGGAGATTTATCGCAGGGATAGAAGGATGGTTCAACATACACAAATCAATAAACACCATAAATAACATCAACAAAATAGACAAAAACCATATGATATCTCAATAGATGCAAAAAGCATTTGATAAAGTTCAGCATCCCATCATGGTTAAAAAAATAACTGTCAACAAATTAGGCATACAAGGAACATACCTCAACACGATAAAAATCATATATGACAAACCCACAGTTCACTTCTATTGGATGGGGGAAAGTTGAAAGCTTTTCCTCTAAGAACTGGAACAAGGTAAGAATGCCAACTTTCACCACTCTTATTCAACATAGTGCTGGAAGTCCTAGCCAGAGCAATCAGGCATGAGAAAGAAATAAAGGGCATTCAAACTTGAAAGGAGGAAGCCAAATTATCTCTGTTTGCAAATAACGTGATCTTATATAATAGAAAAACTAAAGGATTCACCAAAAAACTCTAAGAAATGATAAACTAACTCAGTAAAGTTGCAGGATACAAAATCAACAAGCAAAAATCAGTAGTGTTTCTATACATTAATAATGAACTAGCTGATAGAGAAATCAATAAAGCAATCCCATCTACAACACCTACTGAAAGATAAAATACCTAGGAATAAATTGAATCAAGGAGGTGAAAGATCTCTACAATGAAAGCTGCAAAACACTGATGAAATTGAAGAGGACACACAAAAAAAATTGAAAGACATATATCTCATGTTCATGGATTGGAATATATAATATTATTTAAAATGATCATAATATCCAAAGCAATTTACAGATTCAATGCAATCTCTATCAAATTACCAATGTCATTCCTCACAGAAATAGAAAAAGCAGGAAGGGAGGATCCAAGACGGCTAAATAAAAACAGCTGCAATTGGAGGCTCCCACTGAGAAGAATCAAAACAGTGAGTGAATCCTGCACCAGCGACTGTGGTATCCAGGTTCTCTCATTGGAACTAGGTGGTTTGTGACTCATGGAGAGTGAGGAAAATCAGAGTGGTGCAACAGCCTACCTAAGACCCACATGGGGCAAGGCAAGCTCCCACCCCAGCCAAAGGAGGCAGTGGGAAGCCACACTTTTTCCAAGGATCTGTGCAACCCACAGATCAGGGAATCCCACTCATGAGCCCATGCCCCCAGGGCCTTGGGTCCCAAGCATAGAGTTGTGCCGATTCTCAGCAGCCACTCAGCTGGAGAGTGCCTAAGACTACTGAGTTCCTTGAGGGAAGGGAAGCCATTATCACTGTGGCTGCCTGGTGCCTAAGATGACTGAATTCCAGGAAGGATGGGCAGCAGCCATCACTGCAGCTCCAGCCTGCCATTTTTCCCCTGCTGGGGCTTGGGAGACAGAACGGTTTGCACCCAGGAGGAATTCCCCACAGCACAGCACAATGGCTGTGGCAGATCATGGCCAGGCTGCCTTTTTAGGCTGGACTCTGACCCATTCCCTCCTCTCTGGGCTGGGCCTCCCTGCAGGAATTTCAGCAACTCCAGTCAGGGGTTTAGGAACAGAACTCTGATCTCCCTGGGACTGAGCCCCTGGGAAGAGGGGGAGCCATGGTCTCTGTGGATCAACAGACTTAGTCTTTCCTTCTGCTGGCTCTGAGAAATGCAGGCAGCCCAGACAAGTGGGATTCCCCACAGTTCAGCACAGCCCCTCCGCCAAGGGGCAGCCAGAGTGCTTCGTTAAGCAGATCCCAGAACCCATGCCCCTTAACTGGGTGAGACACCCCCAACAGGGGTTGCCAGACACCTTATACAGGAGCATTCCTGCTGGCATCAGATCAGTGCCCCTTGGGGACAGAGATCCTGGAGGAAGGAGCAGGAAGCCATCTTTGCTGTTCTGCAGCATCCTCAGGTGACACCTCCAGGTGTGGGAGGGACGGAGGAAAATAGGGTTTGGAGTGAACCCCCAGCAAACGGTGGCAGCCCTACAGAAGAGGGGCCTGACTGTTAAAAGAAAAACAAACAGAAAGCAACAACAACAACAGCATCAATGAAAAAGTCTCCACAAAAACCCCATCCAAAGGTCAGCAGCCTCAAAGATTGAAGCTAGACAAACTTATGAAGATGAGAAAGAATCAACAAAAAAAGTGATGAAAACTCAGAAAGCCAGAGTGCCTCCTCTTCACAAGACTTCACCTCTCCAACAAGGGCACAGAACTGAGCAGAGGCTGAGATGGACAAATTGACAGAAGTAGGCTTCATAAGAGGGCTAATAACAAACTTCGCTGAGCTAAAGGAGCATGTTCTAACTCAAGGCAAAGAAGCCAAGAGCCATGATACAATATTACAGGAGATGTTAATGAGAATAACCAGTTCAGAGAGGAACATAAATTACCTGAAGAAGCTGAAAAACACAACACAAGAACTTCACAATGCAACCACAAGTATCAATAACCAAATAGACCAAACAGAAAAAAGAATTTCAGAGAGTGAAGACTATGTTGCTGAAATAAGACAGGCAGAAAAGATTAAAGAAAAAAGAAGGAAAAGGAACAAAAAAAACCTCTGAGAATTATAGGTCTATGTAAAAATATGGGACCTATGATGGATTGGGGTACCTGAAAGAGGCAGGGAGAATAAAACCAAGATGGAAAACATACTTCAGGATATCAGCTGGAAGAACTTTCCCAACCTAACAAGACTGGCCAACATTCAAATTCAGGAAATACAGAGAACCCCAGTAAGATACTCCACAAGAAGATAAACCCCAAGACATATAATCATCAAATTCTCCAAGGTTAAAATGAAGGGAAAAGTGTTAAGGGCAGCAAGAGAGAAAGGCAAGATCACCGACAAAGGGAAGCCTATCAGACTAACCACGGATCTCTCTGCAGAAACCCTACAAGCCAGAAGAGATTGGGGGGCAATATTCAACATTCTTAAGAAAAGAATTTTCAGCCCAGAATTTCATGTCTGGCCAAACTAAGCTTCATAAGCAAAGGAGAAATAAATTCCTTTTCAGATAAGCAAATGCTAAGGGAATTCATCACCACCAGGCTGGCCTTGCAAGAGCTCCTGAAGGAAGCACTAAATATGGAAAGGAAAAACTGGTACCAGGCACTGCAAAACACACTGAAGTACAAAGTCCAATGACACAATGAAGCAGCTACATAAACAAGTCTGCAAAATAATCAGCAAGCATCATGATGGCAGGATCAAATTCACACATAACAATATTAACCTTAAATGTAAATGGGCTAAATGCCCCAATTAAAAGGCATACAATGGCAAACTGAATAAAGAGTGAAGACCCATTGGTGTACTGTATTCAGGAGACCCATCTCACATGCAAAGACCCAAATAGGCTCAAAATAAAGGGATAGAGGAAAATTTACCAAGCAAATGGAAAGCAGAAGAAACAGGAGTTGCAATCCTAGTTTCTGACAAAACAGACTTTAAACCAACAAAAATCAAAAAAGACAAAAAAGGCGTTACATAATGGTAAAGGGATGAATTCAACAAGAAGAGATAATTATCCTAAATATATATGCACCCAATACAGGAGCACCCAGATTCATAAAACAAGTTCTTACAGACCTACAAAGAGACTTAGACTCCCACACAATAATAGTGAGAGACTTTAGCATCCCACTGTCAATATTAGACAGATCATTGAAACAGAAAATTAACAAAGATATTCAGGAACTGAACTCAGCCCTGGATCAAGTGAACCTGATAGATATCTACAGAACTCTCCACCCGAAAACAACAGAATATACATTCGTCTCAGTGCCACATGGCACTTACTCTAATCAATCACATAATTGGAAGTAAAATACTCCTCAGCAAATGCAGAATAAGTGAAATTATAATAGTCTCTGAAACCACAATGCAATCAAATTGGAAGTCAAGATTAAGAAATTCACTCAAAACCACAAAACTACATGGAAATTGAACAACCTGCTCCTGAGTGACTCCTCGGTAAATGATGAAATTCAGGCAGAAATCAAGAAGTTCTTTGAAACTACTGAGAACAAAGAGACAATATACCCCACAGAGTCTCTGGGATGCAGCTAAAACAGTGTTAAGAGGGAAATTTATAGCACTAAATGGCCACATCAAGAAGCTTGAAAGATCTCAAATCAACACCCTAACATCACAACTAAAAGAACTAGAGAACCAGGAGCAAACAAACCCCAAAGCTAGCAGAAGACAAGAAATAACCAAGATCAGAGTGGAACTGAAGGAGATAGAGACACAATAAACCCTTCAAAACATCAATGAATCCAGGAGCTGTTTTTTTGAAAAAATTAATAGACTACTATCTAGACTAATAAAGAAGAAAAGAGAGAAGAATCAAATGGACACAATAAAAAATGACAAAGGGGCTATCACCACTGACCCCACAGAAATACAAACAACCATCAGAGAATATTATAAACACTTCTATTCAAATAAACTAGAAAATCTGGAAGAACTGCATCAGTTCCTAAACACATACACCCTTTCAAGACTGAACCAAAAAGAATTGAAATCCCTGAATAGACCAATAACAAGTTCTGAAATTGAGGCAGTAATAAATAGCCTACCAACCAACAAAAGCCCAGGACCAGACGAATTTACAGCTGAATTCTACCATAGGTACAAAAAGGAGCTGGTACCATTTCTTCTGAAACTATTCCAAGCAATTGAAAAGGAGGGACTTCTCCCTAATTCATTTTATGAGGCCAGCATCATCCTGATACCAAAACTTGGCAGATAAACACACACACACACACACACAAACACACAAAATCAGGCCAATATCCCTGATGATCATCGATGCAAAAATCCTCAATAAAATACTGGCAAACCGAATCCAGCAGCACATGAACACCATGACAAAGTCAGATTCATCCCTGGGATGCAAGGCTGGTTCAACATACGCAAATCAATAAATGTAATTCATCACATAAACAGACTAAAGAAAAAATCACATGATTATCTCAATAGACATAGAAAAGGTCTTCAATAAAATTCAACATCCCTTTATGTTAAAAACTTTCAATAAACTAGGTATTGATAGAATATATCTCAAAATAGCTGAGCACAGTGGCTCACACCTGTAATCCCAACACTTTGGGAGGCCAAGGTGGATGGATCACCTGTGTTCAGGAGTTCAAGACCAGACTGGCCAACATTGTAAAACCCTGTCTCTACTAAAAATACAAAAATTAGCCAGACATGGTGGTACGTGCCTGTAGTCCCAGGTACTCAGGAGGCTGGGGTGGGAGAATCATTTGAACCCTGGAGGCAGAGGCTGCAGTGAGCCAAGATAGCATGACTGGACTCCAGCCTGGGCAACACAGCAAAACTCTATTTAAAATATATACATATTTATTATATATATATTTATAATATATTATATATTTATTATCTATAATATATTATATATTTATTATCTATAATATACATAATATATTTATTATCTATAATATATATGATATATTTATTATATATTATATATTTATTATATTATATATTATATATTACATATAATATGTAATATATATGTAATATATATTACATACTATATTATATATTATATATTATATATAATACATACTAAATATATACTATATATACTAAATATATAATATATTATATATAATTAATATTATATTGTATTATATTAAATTATATATTGTATAATAAATATTATATATTATAGATTATATATAATATATCATATATTATATATGATATATAATATATAATCTATAATATATAATCTATAATATATCATATATAATCTATAATATATCATATATGATATATTATATATCATATATGATATATAATTAATATATCATATATGATATATAAATTATATATCATATATAATGAATATATAATATATATTATGTACAATAAATATATAATATATATTACGTACAATAAATATATAATATATATTACGTACAATAAATATATAATATATATTACGTACAATAAATATATAATATATATTATGTACAATAAATATATAATATATTGTAAATATATATATAATAAATATGTATATATTTTAGATAGAGTTTTGCTCTGTCGCCCAGGCTGGAGTCCAGTCATGCTATCTTGGCTCACGGCATCCTCTGCCTCCAGTGTTCAAGTGATTCTCCCACCCCAGCCTCCTGAGTAGCTGGGACTACAGGCACGTACCACCATGTCTGGCTAATTTTTGTATTTTTAGTAGAGACAGGGTTTTGCCATGTTGGCCAGGCTGGTCTTGTATATATTGTATATATTGCCATGTTGGCCAGGCTGGTCTTGTATATACTGTATATATATTACATACCAGGCCAGGCTGGTCTTGTATATATTGTATATAATAAATATATATTATATATTCATTATATATAAATATATATTATATATTCATTATATATAAATATATAATATATTAATTATATATAATAAATGTATATTATATATTAATATGTATTATTAATTATATATAATAAATATATTTATTTATTATATATAATTTATAATATATAATAAATATATATATTTATTATATATAATGAATATATATTCATTATATATAATAAAATGTATATAATAAATATATATAATTTACTATATATAATATATATAATTATTATATATTATATATATAATTTATTATATATAATATATATAATTATTATATATAATAAATATATATTTATTTATTTATATAAATAAATATTTATTATATATAATTTATTATATTTATTATATTTATTATATATTATATATAATATTATATATAATATATAATATAATATAATGTATATAAAAATATATTATATTTATTATATATAATATATAATATATAATATTATTTCTTATATATTATTATATATTATATATAATGAATTGATTATATATAATAAATATATATTATAAATATATATTATATATTAGACAATATTATATAATATGTAATATATTATATATAATATATATTATATATTATATATTATATATGATATATGATATATGATATATGATATATTATATATTATATATTATATATTATATATTATATATGATACATTATATATTATATAATTATAAATATATCATATCATATATAATATAAAATATATCATATATCATATATCATATATTATAAAATATACAATATATTATAAAATATAATGTATTTAATATAATTATATTATATAATATATAATATATACAATATATAATAGAATATATATAATACATATTATATAATATATGATGTATTATATAATACATTATATAATATGTAATGTATTATATAATACATATTATATAATATGTAATGTATTATATAATACATATTATATAATATGTAATGTATTATATAATACATATTATATAATATGTAATGTATTATATAATATATTATATATATAATATGTATTATATAATACATATTATATAATATATAATGTATTATAATATATTCTATTATATATTTATTATATTATATATTATATAATATAATATACAATATATATTTATTATATATAATATAATATATAATATACATTTATCATATATAATATATAATATATAATATACATTATATAATATTGTATAATATATGATATATATTTATTATATACTATATATGATATATATTTATTATATACTATATGATATATGATATATATTTATTATATACTATATGATATATGATATATATTTATTATATACTATATGATATATATTTATTATATACTATATGATATATGATATATATTTATTATATACTATATAATATATTCTATATTTATATTTATTATATACTATATAATATATTCTATATTTATATTTATTATATACTATAATAAATATATATATATTTATATTTATTATATACTATAATAAATATATATATATATTTATTATATACTACATAATATACAATATATATTTATTATATACTATATAATATATAATATATATTTATTATATACTATATAATATATTATATATTTATTATATACTATATAATATATAATATATATTCATTATAGACTATATAATATATAATATATATTTATTATATACTATATAATATATTATATATTTATTATATACTATATAATATATATTACATATTTATTATATTTATTATATTTATTGTATAAAATATATTTATTATATTTATTATATATTATATAAAATATATTTATTATATATATTAGATATTATTATATATAAATATATTTATTATATATTATATATTATATTTATTATATATCATATATTTATTATATATCATATAATATATTTATATTATATATTATATATAATAAATATATAGTACATAACATATAATATATTTATTATATATAATATACTATTATATATTTATTATATATAATATATATTACACATATATTTATTATATATAATATAGATTATATATTACACATTATACATATTATATATGTATAAAATATATACATATATATTTGAGATGGAGATTTCTATATATATAAAATAAGAGCCATTTATGACAAACCCACAGCCAATATCATACTGAATGGGCAAAAGCTGGAAGCATTCCCTTTGACAACCAGGACAAGACAAGGATGCCCTCTCTCACCACCCCTATTCAACACAGTATTGGAAATTCTGGCCAGGGCAATCAGGCAAGAGGAAGAAATCAAGGGTATTCAAATAGGAAGTGAGAAAGTCAAATTGTCTCTGCAAACGATATGATCCTATATCTAGAAAACTCCATCATCTCAGCCCAAAAGCTCCTTAAGCTGATAAGCAAATTCAGCAAAGTTTCAGAATACAAAATCAATGTGCAAAAAATCACAAGCATTACTATACACCAAGAATAGACAAGGAGAGAGCCAAATTATGAATGAAATCCAGTCACAATTGCTACAAAGAGTATAAAATATCTAGGAATACAGCTAACAAGGGACATGAAGGACTTTTTAAGGAGAACTACAAACAACTGCTCAAGGAAATAAGAGAAGACACAAACAAATGGAAAAACATTTCATGCTCATGGATAGGAAGAATCGATATCATGAAAATGGCCACACTGCCCAAAGTAATTTATAGATTCAATGCTATTCCCATTAACTACCATTGATATTCTTCACAGATTTAGAAAAAACTACTTTGAAATTCATATGGAACCAAAAAATAGCCCATACAGCCAAGACAATCCTAAGCAAAAAGAACAAAGCCGGAGGCATCACACTACCTGACTTCAAACCATACTACAAGGCTCCAGTAACCAAAACAGCATGGTACTGGTACCAAAACAGACACATAGACCAATGGAACAGAATAGAGATATCAGAAATAAGATTACACATCTACAACCATCAGATCTTCAACAAACCTGACGAAAGCAAGCAATGGGAAAATGATTCCCAATATAACAAACGGCGCTGGGAAAACTGGCTAGCCATATGCAGAAAATTGAAACTGGATCCCTTCCTTACACCTTACACAAAAATTAACTCAAGAGGATTAAAGACTTAAATGTAAACCTCAAAACTATAAAAACCCTAGAAGAAAATGTAGGCAATACCATTCAGGACATAGGCACAGGCAAAGGTTTCATGACAGAAACATCAAATTTCAACAAAAGCAAAAATTGACAAATTGGATCAATTAAACTAAAGAGCTTCTGCACATCAAAATAAACTACCATCAGAGCGAATAGACAACCTACAAATGCCCATTAAAAAGTGGGCAAAGAAAATAAACACTTCTCAAAAGAAGACATTTATGTGGCCAAGAAACATATGAAAAAAATCTCAACATCACTGATCATTACAGAAATGCAAATCAAAACCACATTGAGATACCATCTCACACCAGTCAGAATGGTGATTATTAAAAAGTCAAGAAACAACAGATGCTGGCAAGGCTGTGGAGAAATCAGAACACTTTTACATTGTTGGTGGGAATGTAAATATAGTTCAACCATTGTGGAGGAGGGTCTGGTGATTCCTCAAAGACCTAGAACCAGAAATAAAATTTGACCTGGCAATCCCATTACTGGGCGTATACCCAAAGGAATATAAATCATTATCTTATAAAGAGAACATACATGCACATATATGTTTATTGCAGCACTGTTTACAATAGCAAAGACTTAGATGGCCAAATATGAACAGCACCGGTCTGCAGCTCCCAGTGAGATCAATGCAGAAGGTGGGTGATTTCTGCATTTCCAGCTGAGGTACCCAGTTCAACTCACTGGGACTGGTTGGACAGTGGGTGCAGCCCATGGAGGGTGAGCTGAAGCAGGGTGGGGCATTGCCTCACACAGAAAGCACAAGGGGTCAGGAAATTTTCTCCCCTACCCAAGGGAAGCCGTGAGGGACTCAGCTGGAGGAACCATGCACACTCTGGCCCAGATACTGTGCTTGAACCACTGTCTTCATGACCTGTGGACCAGGAGATTCCCTCTGGTGCCTACCCCACCAGGGCCCTGGGTTTCAAGCACAAAACTGGGCAACCATTTGGGCAGACATCGAACTAGCTGCAGGAGTTTTTTGTTTGTTTGATTGTTTTCCATACCCCAGTAGCACCTCGAACGCCAGCAAGACAGAACCACTCACTCCCCTGGAAATGTGGCTGAAGCCAGGGAGCCAAGTGGTCTGGCTTGGCAGGTCCCACACCCATGGAACCCAGCAAACTAAGATCAACTGGCTTGAAATTCTTGCTGCCAGCACAGCAGCAGTCAGATTGACCTGGGACTCTCAGGCTTGGTGGGAGGAGGGGCTTCCACCATTCCTGAGGCTTGAGTAGGCAGTTTTACACTCACAGTGTAAACAAAGCAGCCAGGAAGTTTGAACTGGGCAGAGCCCACTGCAGCTCAGCAAGGCTACTGTGGCCAGACTGCCAGATTTCCCTTCTCTGGGCAGGGCATCACTGAAAAAAAGGCAGCAGCCCCAGTCAGGGACTTATAGATGAAACCCCCATCTGCCTGGGACAGAGCACCTGGGGGAAGGAGAGGGTGTGGGCGCAGCTTCAGCAGATGTAAACATCCCTGCCTGATGGCTCTGAATAGAGCAGCAGACCTTCCAGCACAGTGTTCAAGCTCTGCTAATGGTCAGACTGCCTCCTCAGGTGGGTCCCTGACCCCCGTGTATCCTGACTGGGAGACACCTCCCAGCAGGGGCCGAGAGACACCTCATACAGGAGAGCTCTGGCTGGCATCTGGTGTGTGCCCCTCTGGGATGAAGCTTCCAGAGGAAAGAACAGGCAGCAATCTTTGCTGTTCTGCAGCCTCCACTGGTGATACCCAGGCAAACAGGGTCAGGAGTGGACCTCCAACAAACTCCAGCAGACCTGCAGCAGAGGGGCCTGACTGTTAGAAGGAAAACTAACAAACAGAAAGGCATAGCACGTCCACTCAAAGACCCCATCCGAAGGTCACCAAAATCAAAGACCAAAGGTAGATAAATCCACAAAGATGGGGAGCAACCAGCACAAAAAGGCTGAAAATTCCAAAAACTACAATGCCTCTTCTCCAAAGGATCACAACTCCTCACCAGTAAGGGAACAAAACTGGAAGGAGGATGAGTTTGACGAATTGACAGAAGTAGGCTTTAGAAGGTGGTTAATAACAAACTCCTCCGAGCTAAAGGAGCATGTTCTAACCCAATGCAAGGAAGCTAGGAACCTTGAAAAAAGGTTAGAGGAATTGCTAACTAGAATAACCAGTTTAGAGAAGAACATAAATGACCCGATGGAGCTGAAAAACACAGCACGAGAACTTCAAGAGGCATACACAAGTATCAATAGCCAAATCGATCAAGCAGAAGAGAGGATATCAGTGATTGAAGATCAAATTAATGAAATAAACCATGAAGACAAGATTAGAGAAAAAAGAATAAAAAGGAATGAACACCACCTCCAAGAAATATGGGACTATGAGAAAAGACCAAATCTACGTTTGATTGGTATGCCTGAAAGTGACGGGGAGAATGGAACCAAGTTGGAAAACACTCCTCAGGATATTATCCAGGAGACCTTCCCCAACCTAGCAAGACAGGCCAACATTCAAATTCAGGAAATACAGACAATACCACAAAGATACTCCTTGAGAAAAGCAACCCCATGACTCATAATTGTCAGATTCACCAAGGTTGAAATGAAGGAAAAATGTTAAGGGCAGCCAGAGAGAAAGGTCGGGTTACCTACCAAGGGAAGCCCATCAGACTAACAGCAGATCTCTCTGCAGAAATCCTACAAGCCAGAAGAGAGTGGGGGCCAATATTCAACATTCTTAAAGAAAAGAATTTCAACCCAGAATTTCATATCCAGCTAAACTAAGCTTTATAAGTGAAAGAGAAATGAAATCCTTTACAGACAAGCAAATGCTGATTTTGTCACCACTAGACCTGCCTTAGAAGAGCTCCTGAAGGAAGCACTAAACATGGAAAGAAACAACCGGTACCAGCCACTGCAAAATCACACCTAATTGTAAAAAATATCAACACTATGAAGAAACCGCATGAACTCACAGGCAAAACAACCAGCTAGCATCATAATGACAGGATCAAATTCACACATAACAATATTAACCATAAACATAAATGGGCTAAATGCCCCAATTAAAAGACACAGACTGGCAAATTGGATAAAGAGTCAAGACTCATCAGTGTGCTGTATTCAGGAGACCCATCTCACATGCAAAGACACAAATAGGTTCAAAATAAAGAGATGGAGGAATGTTTACCAAGCAAACGGAAAGCAAAAAAAAGCAGGAATTGCAATCCTAATATCTGATAAAACAGACTTTAAACCAACAAAGATCAAAAAGAGACAAAGAAGGCCATTACATAATGGTAAAGGGACCATTTATGCAGCAAGAAGAGCTAACTATCCTAAATATATATGTACCTAATACAGGAGCACCCAGATACATGAAGCAAGTTCTTAGAGACCTACAAAGAGACTTAGACTCCCACATAATAATAGTGGGAGACTTTAACACTCCACTGTCAATATTAGACAGATCAACAAGACAGAAAATTAACAAGGATATTCAGGACTTGAACTCAGCTCTAGACCAAGCAGACCTAATAGACATCTACAGAACTTTCCACCTCAAATCAACAGAATATACATTCTTTTCAGCACCACATCAAACTTATTCTAAAATTGACCACATGATTGGAAGTAAAACATTCCCCAGCAAATGCAACAGAATGGAAATCCTAACAAAGAGTCTCTCAGACCACAGTGCAATCAAACTAGAACTGAGGATTAAGAAACTCACTCAAAACCGCACAACTACATGGAAACTGAACAACCTGCTCCTGAATGACTACTGGGTAAATAACAAAATGAAGGCAGAAATAAAGATGTTCTTTGAAACCAATGAGAACAAAGACCAGAATCTCTGGGACACATTTAAAGCAATGCGTAGAGGGAAATTTATAGCACTAAATGCCCACAAAAGAAAGCAGGAAAGATCTAAAATTGACACCCTAACAACACAATTAAAAGAACTAGAGAAGCAAGAGCGAACAAATTCAAAAGCTAGCAGAAGACAAGAAATAACTAAGATCAGAGCAGAACTGAAGGAGATAGAGACACAAAAACCTTCCAAAAAGTCAATGAATCCAGGAGCCGGTTTTCTGAAAAGACCAACAAAATAGATAGCCAGACTAATAAGAAAAAAGAAAAGAATCAAATAGGTGCAATAAAAAATAATATAGGGGATATCACCACTGATCCCACAGAAATACAAACTACCATCAGAGAATACTATAAACACCTCTATGCAAATAAACTAGAAAATCTAGAAGAAATGGATAAATTCCTGGACACATACACCCTCCTGAGTCTAAACCAGGAAGAAGTTGAGTTCCTGAATAGACAACAAGCTCTGAAATTGAGGCAGTAATTAATAGCCTACCAACCAAAAAAACTCCAGGACCAGATGGACTCATAGCAGAATTCTACCAGAGTACAAAGAGGAGCTGGTACCATTCCTTCTGAAACTATTCCAATCAATAGAAAAAGGGGGAATCCTCCCTAACTCATTTCATGAGGCCAGCATCATCCTGATACCAAAACAAGGCAAAGATACAACAAAAAAGGAAAATTTCAGGCCAATATCTCTGATGAACATCGATGCGAAAATCCTCAATAAAATACTGGTAAACTGAATCCGGCAGCACATCAAAAATCCAGAAGCACAATCAAGTCGTCTTCACCCCTAGGATGCAAGACTGGTTCAACATACACAAATCAATAAACGTAATCCATCACATGAACAGAACCAATGACAAAAACCACATGATTACCTCAATAGATGCAGAAAAGGCCTTTGACAAAATTCAACACCCCTTCATGCTAAAAACTTTCAATAAACTAGGTATTAATGGAACGTATCTCAAAATAATAAGAGCTATTTATGACAAACCCACAGCCAGTATCATACTGAATGGGCAAAAACTGGAAGCATTCCCTTTGAAAACTGGCACAAGACAGGGATGCCCACTCTCACCACTCCTATTCAAACAGTGTTGGAAGTTCTGGCCAGGGCAATCAGGCAAGAGAAAGAAAGAAAGGGTACTCAAATAGGAAGAAAGGAAGTCAAATTGTCTCTGTTTGTAGATGACATGATTGTATATTTAGAAAACCCTATCGTCTCAGCCCAAAATCTCCTTAGGCTGATAAGCAACTTCAGCAAAGTCTCAAGATACAAAATCAATGTGCAAAAATCACAAGTATTCCTATACACCAATAACAAACACACAGAGAGCCAAATGATGAGTGAACTCCCATTCACAATTGCTACTAAGAGAACAAAATACCCAGGAATCCAACTTGGAAGGGATGTGAAGGACCTCTTCAAGGAGACCTACAACACACTGCTCAAGGAAATAACAGAGGACAAAAACAAATGGAAAAACATTCCATGCTCATGGATAGGAAGAATCAATGTCATGAAAATGGCCATACTGCCCAAAGTAATTTATAGATTCAATGCTATCCCCATCAAGCTACCAATGACTTTCTTCACAGAATTGAAAAAAACTACTTTAAACTTCATATGGAACCAAAACAGAGCCTGCAATGCCAACACAATCCTAAGCAAAAAGAACAAAGCTGGAGGCATCATGCTACCTGACTTCAAACTATACTACAAGGCTACAGTAACCAAAACAGCACGGTACTGGTACCAAAACAGAGATATAGACCAATGGAACAGAACAGAGCCCTCAGAAATAACACCACACATGTACAACCATCTGGTCTTTGACAAACCTGACACAAACAAGCAATGGGGAAAAGATTCTCTATTTAATAAATGCTGTTGGGAAAACTGGCTAGCCATATGCAGAAAACTGAAACTGGACCTCTTCCTTACACCTTATACAAAAATTAACTCAAGATGGATTAAAGACTTAAACGTAAAGACCTAAAACCATAAAAATCCTAGAAGAAAACCTGGACAATACCCTTCAAGACATAGGCATGGCAAAGACCTCATCACCAAAAGAAATGGCAACAAAAGCAAAAATTGACAAATGGGTTCTTATTAAACTAAAGAGCTTCTGCACAGCAAAAGAAACTATCAGAGTGAACAGGCAACCTACAGAATCGGAGAAAATTTTTGCAATCTATTCATCTGACAAAGGGCTAATATCCAGAATCTACAAAGAACTTAAACAAAT
Organism: Pongo abelii; assembly: GCF_028885655.2. NCBI lineage: Eukaryota > Metazoa > Chordata > Mammalia > Primates > Hominidae > Pongo > Pongo abelii. The sequence continues at coordinate 84,591,301 of NC_071991.2, read as the reverse complement.
TTACAAGAAGAAAACAAACAACCCCATCAAAAAGTGGGCAAAGTATATGAACAGACATTTCTCAAAAGAAGACATTTATGCAGCCAACAAACATATGAAAAAAAGCTCATCATCACTGGTCATTAGAGAAATGCAAATCAAAACCACAATGAGATACCATCTCACACCAGTTAGAATGGTGAGCATTAAAAAGTCAGGAAACAACAGATGCTGAAGAGGATGTGGAGAAATAGGAATGCTTTTACACTGTTGGTGGGAGTGTAAATTAGTTCAACCATTGTGGAAGACAGTGTGGAATTTCCTCAAGAATCTAGAACTAGAAATACCATTTGACCCAGCCATCCCATTACTGGGTATATACCCAAAGGATTATAAATTATTCTACTATAAAGACACATGCACATGTATGTTTATTGTGACATTATTCACAATAGCAAAAACTTGGAACCAACCCAAATGCCCATCAATGACAAACTGGATAAAGAAAATGTGGCACATATACACCATGGAATACTACGCAGCCATAAAAAAGGATGAGTTCATGTCCTTTGCAGGGACATGGATGAAGCTGGAAACCATCATTCTCAGCAAACTATCACAAGAACAGAAAACCAAACACGACACATTCTCACTCATAAGTGGGAGTTGAACAAGGAGAACACATGGACCCAGGGAGAGGAACATCACACATTGGGGCCTGTTGGTGGGTGGGGGTGCTAGGGGAAGGATAGCATTAGGAGAAATACCTAATGTAGGTAACGGGTTGATGGGTGCAGCAAACCACCATGGCACATGTATACTTATGTAACAAAACCCCACGTTCTGCACATGTACCCCAGAACTTAAAGTATACTTTAAAAAAAAAGAAAATGTGGTATATATACAACATGGAACACTATGCAGACATAAAAAGGAATGAGACCATGTCCTTTTCAGCGACATGGATGGAGCTGGAAGCCACTATCCTCAGCAAACTAACACAGGAACAGAAAACCAAAGATCGCATAGTTGTCACTTATAAGTGAGAGGTGAACAATGAGAACACATGGACACAGGGAGGGGAACAACACATATTGGGGCCTGTCAGGGGGTGAGCAGAGGGAGAGCAACAGGATAAATAGTTAATGTATGCTGGGATTAATACCTAGGTGATGGGTGCAGCAAACCATCATGGCACACATTTACCTATGTAACAAACCTGCATCTACTGCACATATATCCCAGAACTTAAAATAAAATAAAATAAAACAATCTTATAATGAATGTAGAGCCACAAAAGACCCTGGATACACAATGAAATCCTGAGCCAAAAGAACAAAGCTGGAGGCATCACCCTACCTGACTTCAAAATATACTACAAAGCTATAGTAACCAAAGCAGCATGGTATTCGTATTAAAACAGACACATAGACCAAAGAAACAGAATAGAGAACCCAGAAACAAATCCACATGTTTACAGCCAACTGATTTTTGACAAAGGCAGCAAGAACATACATTGGGAAAAGGACATTGTCTTCAATAAATGGTGCTGAAAAAACTATATATCCATATTAGGAAAATAAACTAGACCCCCCCCCATCTCTCACCAAATAGAAAAATTGACTCAAAATGAATTAAAGACTTAAATGTAAGATCACAAACTATGAAATTACTAGAAGAAAACATAGAGAAAACACTTCAGAAAATTGGTCTGAGCAAAGATTTTATGGAAAAGACCTCAAAATCACAGTCAACAAAAGCAAAAATATACATATAGTATTATATCAAATTAAAAAGCGTCTGCACAGCAAAAGAAATAACTGACAGAGTGAAGCAACAACCTGCAGAATAGAAGAAAATATCTGCAAACTATTCATTCAAGGGAATGATATCCAGAATATGCAAGGAACTCAAACAACTCAACAGAAAAAATAATAATCCAATTCTAAAATAAGCAATTGATCTGAACAGACAATTCTTAAAAGAAGACATAAAAATGGCAAGAACTATATAAAAAATGCTCAACATCACTAATCATTAGGTAAATGCAAATCAAAACCACAATGAGGTATCATCTCCCCCAGGTAGAATGGCTATTATCAAAAAGACAAAAAAATAATAAATTCTGGGGAGGATGCAAAGAGAAAGAAACTCTTATATGCTGTTTGGGGAGTGTAATTAGTAGAGCAATTATGGAAAACAGTTTGGAGGTTCCTCAAAAAGCTAAAAACAGAACTCCCATATGATCTTGCAATTCAACTGTTGGGCATATATCCAAAGGAAAGAAAATCATTATGTGAAGAGATATCTGCACTCCCATGATTACTGCAGCACTATTCACAATAGCTAAGACATGTGATTAACCTAAGTGTCCATCAACAGATAAACGAAGAAAACGTGGTACATATACACAATGGAATACAATTCAGCCATAAAAAATGAATACAATCCTGTCATTGGCAGTAATATAGATGAGCCTAGAGGACATTATGTTAATTTAAACAAGCCAGGCACAGAAAGACAAAACAGCATGATCTCACTCATGTGAAGAAGCTAAAAAAGTTGATATCAGAGAAGTAGAAAGTAAAATTGCTGAGAAGGGTAGGGAGGAGGAAGTAGAAGGAAAATCAGCAAATAAAAAAATTCACCTGGGAAGGAGGAATACATTCTAGTGGTCTATAGTACTGTAGGGTGACTACAGGTACAATAATTTATTGTATTTTTCAAACAGCTAGAAGAGAGAATTTTAAGGTGCCCAATACAAAGAAATGATAAATGTTTGAGGTGGTAAATATGCTCCTTACCTTGATTTGATCATTCAGATTTTATATATATGTGTGTGTGTGTATGTGTGTGTATATATGTATGTGTATATATGTGTATATATATATATAATATCACTCTTTACCCCATAAATATGTACAGTTATGATGTCAATTAAGAATAATTTAAAAAACTCATTTTGTCCTTGTTCATCTTTTCTATAATAGTTATTTTAAAGTCTATGTTTTATACAGACAAACTCCACAGTCCCCAGTGCTCAGTAAATGTCTCATGTGGAAAGCAGTTTTGTGTTTTTGGCTCCTTTGGATTCAAATCCATCGTGTCAGCACACCAAAAGCTCCATGGAATTCTCTTTCTTCCACTACAGGCCCTCCACCTAGGCTAAACTGATCCTCAGCCTATAATCTCTAATATAAGACTGAGAAAACACTCTCATGGAAGAAAACTGCCAGTGATCTCAGCTACCCTCAGAAGGACTCTTCCCTGCATGGAGTTTTAGTTTATCTAGTCCTCTTTGCTTTCACAGATCTCTGATGTTTTCAAAAATATGATTGTTTCGTAATTTATCCACTATTTTCTAGTTGTTGCAGCAGGAGCAACCCACCATATTCTATCTAGAAATGGAAGTTTTATACTCAAGTCCCCACAAGTTATTATAATAGGGGCAAATAGTGTTGCAGGACTTTTCCTTAGATCAGCTAAAGACTGGGTTCTTGTCCGTCCCATGGCCACAAAAATTTAGGCTCACAGACGATTTAAAGGGTGAGTAGAGCAGGGGTTTTTTGGGTGAAAAGGGGAAAAAAAAGGGAGACAGGGATCCTCCACAAGGCCAGAATCCCCTGCTACAGCGCTTCCCGCCAGCAGTTGGAATCCCAGGTTCCACACAGGAAGAGGAGGGGCCAGGCTCCTCCCTGCTGCAAACATCGTCAACTTCCCGAGGCTCCACCTCAACACACAGGCTGGTTGGAGTTTTTCCAGGGACCCCCTCCCACCTGGCTGTCTCAATAGCACATGCCAGAAAAGCCTCTTTGGAGGAGTTTCTGAACATATCATAGGGCAAGTCAAGGCCTCAAATTCATCTTACAAAACTCAACATACAGTAAATTGAAAACTGATGTCTCAAACTATAATATGTACAATAGCTAAATGTTGTAGAAAATTCATTCAGAAGTTATTTATTCAAGGCCTATTACGTACAAAGCACCATATTAACAACTAGAAGAAGAGAAGAAACAAAAAATATCATAATATAGTTTCTAATCTCTCAAGACTCTCGCTAGAAAATATAAAACAAGAATACTAATAACAAATACAATAAGTAATGGATGCTACATTCACTTGAATTAATTTCATTTAACTTATTTATGTGCTTGGAATGGAGTGCTAAATAGACTTGTGGATGCAGGATTAGGTAGACTGCATGGGGGAGGTGTTATTTGAATTAGAACCAGAAGAAACAGCAGGATTTTGATGGGAAAGACGTTCCAGGTCTCTTGGGAAAAAATATTTACAAAGGCTCATAGACTAAAAAAGAAAAAGCATTTCAGGCAGAGTTAGGATTTCATGCTTTATCCTGGTTTCACTTCAAAAACATCAGGACCATCTGGGAAGCTTGAAAACATACCAATACATGCCCCTCCACCCCCTCATCATGACCAGTTAGAATCTCTGGAAATGGGGCCCACATATTTTTATTTTTTTAATCTCCCCCCAAAATTATGATGCACAGTAAGAGTTGAAAACTACTAGTCTCCAATATAAGAAAAATAGAAAAATTACACTGATATTGTAGGGTTTTTGCCAAAAAGTAGACAACCTTGAGTGCTAGGTTGAAATGTAAGTGCTTTATTGAGTTAGTAAAGGAAAGCCACTAAATTAAGCCATACAATAAACCTAGTGGCAGAGTGCCAGACCATTGGTGGGTGGGGGGACTAGAAGTAGGGAGACCAATTAGCTATTAAAAGACATTGTAAGGACTTAAACTTTAGGGGAGGGGGTGGTTTACAGTAGGAATAAAAAGAAGGAAATATATTAAATAGATAAGAAATTGATAAGGAAGAATAGATAAGAAGAATAGATAAGAAATTGATAAGGAAGATAGGATTAAGAACTAACTGAATGTAAGCAAAGCAATAGAAAATAGCCAGTGAACGACAGCCTCCAGATTTCAAGGCCAGTTACTAATTTACCTATGCTACTATTAACACAACTGGGAAGTTGAGAGGAAAACCTAGGGTTACCATGCAGAGGAAATATGGCATATTATGTTTTAGGAACTTGGGGATTTGGGTGGAAATGTCCAGAAGACATCTAGAAATTTCAAAGAAATTAAAGATAAAAATACAAGTATGAGAGATATTTACTAGAGGTATTCATTGAAAATATGGTTAAAATTGGATATAGGAATGGAAGGGAATGGAAAAGCAAGTCCAGAGAGGTTGTGCTCCTCTCTTCTCATCCTACTTGCTTCTTTACCCCATCAATTCTTCTTCCACACCCTGCTGTAGTGTACTAGCTAATAGTCCCTACCTGCCCTTCCAACCAGGAGCAGGCTTGGGAAGGAGTAACTATAAAGGCAGCAATCAAGTCTGTAACTTCAAGAAAAAAGTGAAGAATTAAGATAAGGGATAGAAGAGCATACCAAGTAACAAGAGATGAAAGAATATATTTTATGCCCCCAGGGTCACCCAACTGAGGTGGTCATATCTAAGTTAAAATGTATATGTAATGAAACATTCATAATTTGAGCTAGATGAGAGATTGTCCATATATTTCAAATAATTTTGTCTAAGAGAAATCTAGTATCTTAGAAGTGAGACATGAGTCTTAGAAGTGGGCGTTTTTTTATTTATACTTTTTAATCTAAGTTTTATATAATCAATATACTTTTTTGAGACAGGGCCTTGCTCTGTCACATAGGCTGGCATGCAATGGCACAATCATAGCCCACTGCAGCCTCAAACTCTGGGTTCAAGCAATCCTCCCACCCCAGCCTTCCAAGTAGCTAGGACTACAGGTGAGTGCCACCACAACCAAGCTAATTTTTTTTTCTTTTATGTACAGATGGGGTCTTGCTATGTTGCCCAGGCTGTTCTGAAACTCCTGGTCTCAAGCAATCCTCCCACCTCAACCTCCCAAAGCACTGGGCTTACAGGTGTGAGCCACCACGCCTGACTCATTTTTTTTTTTTTTAGCTAGAAATATCTATACCGTTTTGCATTCACTTCCCTCCCCATTCTGAACCACCCTTCCAAAAAACTTTTTTACAATATTAGATAGAGTGCTCTGCTGTATGTCATTGCCTAAAATCAGAGTACCAGCAGGGAATTCAGCAATGAGAATAACAATTCTGCTTAACAGAATCCAGACGGACACATAATCAGGAAAACAGATAAAACATTTCAGGGCTGGGGAGAACTTAAGTGTTATTGAGTAATAAAATAATATTTCTAGCTAATTATCTTAGCTTTTCTTATGTCTGAAGAATAGCTTCATGTATAATGCTAACATTTAACACAAGAAAGAATCTCCAAAGGTCACCTACTTTTAAGCAATTAAACATCTAAGCCATCCAGGACAAAAAGTAGTCTGAGCTCTACATCTCCCCTTGACAACCTATCCATTGTTCTGGAGTTATGATAGTGATAAATTTCATACTATATATTTGATTGCAAAATTGATACTACAGGGACAAGGAAAGGAGAGACATTTCAAGCTAAGTCAAATCTATGTCTCAGTCACTATCTTGCTGAGAAGACAAAATCATATCCAAACCATATCATGTACTCCTAAATTCTGAGAAAGCTTGATTTAGAAGCATGGTATGAAAAAATTTCTCACTACAAGATCATACCTGGAAGACACCTAGAGGTGTCCAAATTCTCAAAAAGAAGTAAAATGTAAAGTTGAACAGTCCTTTGGGGTATCCAATTACTGCTAGTTATCCAGTATTGCCAATTGGAGAGGCGGCCATTTTCTTTTTACATCTAAATTGAACTTACTCTCCTATGAATAGACCTACCTTCAAAAGGCAAACACACATCATCAAATGAAATACACAAGCTACTTATCCATTTCTTTCTCTTGTGGAACAAAATTATAAATTGTAAGGATACCCTTGATTATCAAATTCCCATTCTTGTGGAGTAAAGCCAAATCTTTACTATGAGCATGGGCAGATCAGACATCGCTTGAAAACATAGTCAAATCTTGCAAAAGCCTGCATTCAAAGTGACACTGCATAATGGATATGTTTGCTCTTCTTTGGAAATTCAAAGTTGAGCTCTGTTGCTGGCAAAGAGTAACAGAGACCAAGCATTAAAGAATAAAGCCACATATCAACATCATTCATAATTTAAGGCTAGAAAATTTACCTCATTTGTAAGTTGCAATTAACTGGCTATGTCTTAATAGTTGAACAAGAGCAAAGCCACATAACTATTACCCTTTCATTACTAATTAGGGATTAAGGTTACTTATGACACATCATTCTGTGTTCCCCAACAGTTCAGATGAAATCACCATTGCTTTAATGCAAGATATTAAATAGATGACTGGTCCTTGGAAAACTTTCTAAGTTTAGTCTGTAACTGACATGTGGTTCTTTGGGAGATTTGCCCTCTAAAAGTCCAATAAAGAATCATGTCCTCACAAGCATTTGCTTTTTTAATAAGCATTAATTAAATGTTTATCAATGCTAATAATTAATCATTTTTTTCTCCTTTCATAATATTGTCATTGATTGCAGACTAGGAATGTCACAGATTCCATAATGGTTTACAGAGTATACATAAATACATCAAATCAAAGCAGTTATGATTTCATTATTTAGGTATCCATGTGGGAAAAGGCAAAAAGATCTCAGCTATTAAAAGTGCTGATGTAGTTCACATTTGTATTTTCCTAACAAACATCTAGTCCCTTCATATTTCTTACATTAGCAACTTGGAGGATACAGAGGTGCCCTTCAGAGTGTCTCCACATACCATTATCATTTCTCATGATATTCAAAGGACCAGTTCTAAGGCTTTGTCTCCAAAGTGTTGAGAGATTGGCTTATTTTCAATCCAAGAATGCATAATGATAGGAGTTACATGGAACTGTCTTATCTAACATTCCTAATAATATACCACAAACTATTTAGCTAAGATTTGTTGACTTGTCTTCTTGACAAGTCAACACAGCTCAAAGTTCAAGTCACCAAAACAGTACCAGCCATTCAATTCAGAGCAGTATTCAACACTCCCAGGTGTAATGTATGACCAGATCATTCTACCATATTTAATACAATATGATTAACTTCATTTGTGCCTGCCAATCTAGAAGAGGCAGGCAGGAGCCTGTGAAGGATCTTAAGTGAACTCTCAGCCACACTCCCCATAAGTCTGCTCATATTTAGATAGCTGTGCAGATGGACATATCATAAAATGTGCTCATGATCTGAAAATTTGCCAAAAGGAACAAGCAAGTCCTAACTTCAGCTTCAAGACAAAGGTAGGAATGTGAATACGATCCAGGGCAATGCAGTGCTGAGCAGACAGAGTGGAGAGACATTTAATGATTCATCTAACCAGTTGGCTTTCAGGAGGGTTGTAATGGCACCAGCCCCTGGCACACTTGAATAGTTGTTTCCCACCCCGCCAGCACTGCAGGCATTGAGACACGAAAGCATGAAGCAGAGAGTGAGCAAGTAAGACAAGAGGATAATTGTGATGTTATTTGGCCTCTACCTTATTCTGTTCCCCTGAGGTTAGAGAAATTGTTTCCTTGAACTACATAAGCTCATCTCCTTAAAGTATATCAAGAATATGATATTGCATTTTTTTGGAGTCGAGTGAAACTCTTTTCAACAAATTTTCACGCCAGAATTTTCTAAAGTTCCATCCCAGTGCTTCATCCTAAAAATTGATAAAAGGCTCTTTGTACGAAAATGCTTTTTAATGAATTACCACCCAGTAAAAACATTTGCTGGTTTTTTCTGAGCACTTTATCAGCAGTGTAAGCACCAAGGAGCGACTTGAGAACTTCCCGCATGTACACACATTATCTAGTAGCCCCTTCCAGTCCACCCCAAATAATGCTAAGTAAAATCACTGAACTGGTTACTGAAATATGGCTACAAGAAATCCCTTGTTCCCTCTTCCTGTCTGACCATCCATCCCAATTATGTCCTATATGGAAATCCTGGAATCCAGAAAAAATAATGCCTTCTTTTTCTTCTTTCTCTCCTCTTACCAACACCATCTTTCTTAAAAGTTTCTCATTCCAAATAGAAAACCCTGGCCAGGCACAGTGGCTCATGCCTGTAATTCCAGCACTTTGGGAGGCCGAAGTGGGCGGATCACGACGTCAGGAGTTCGAGACCAGCCTGACAAATATGGTTAAACCCCATCTCTACTAAAAAATTTAAAAAAATTAGCCAGGCATGGTGGTGAACGCCTGTAGTCCCAGCTACTCGGGAGGCTGAGGCAGGAGAATCGCTTGAACCCAGGAGGCAGAGGTTGCAGTGAGCCGAGATCACACCATTACACTCCAGCCTGGGCAACAGAGTGAGACTCTGTCTCAAAAAAAAGAAAGAAAGAAAAAGAAAACCCTAATTAATGTCTCTCTAAGTCTCTACTATAAAGAGGTAGGCATCAGTATAGAAAGAAAAAATTAGTTTAGTTTTTTAGTGGCCATATCCCTAAACCTCAATTAACATCTTCTTCCTTCCTTTTTCTTAGTATCTGTCCTTGAAGAGCAAGATGCAATACAAAATTTCCATTACTGTTACTAATGCATCACATAGTGACTCTAAGGTTGTAATTAGTTGGTAGAAAATAAAAATATACTTACCAGGATAGGTCACCATGATTGTACTAATGCCCAATATTTCAAAACTGAGACCATAGTTCTAAGTATTTTTCAGATGTTGTCTCCTGTTTGTAGCCTTACCTGGTCCCAGTGCCCTGGCAGAATGAATCACCTCTGTGTCCTGATAGCGCTTTATTTGTACCATTAATGTATCATTTTATACCTTCTATTGGAGTTCATTATCAGTATGTTATGGCTTTTCCTAGATCATGACCTACTTGAAAGCAAAATCCATTGCATATTTATCTTATGTTCATCTTGTCACACAAAGTTTATCAACACAGAAATTAGCAAAAATGTGTTGTGTGAATGAATAAAATAAATGAAAACAATCGCTTATAGAAGGAACCTCTATACTAAATTTGACAATCTTGGCAACTAGTTGTCTTTTGAAAGGAGGGGTAGGGTGGAATTTAATTTAACTAAAAAGCTGAGATAATTCAAATCAAAAATGAAGAAAATGGAGAAAATAAATACCAATTTTTTTCAAAATCACTATGCAATATCAGAATTACGCATGAATTAAACTCATGTATGGTGACACATTGTCTATTTAAAGGTATTCATCATGACTGTGATAACTCTGAAAGTCTGGGTCTGGGAGCATGTGGCCTAAGGCTTGAGCCTGGAAAAGTGAACTAACTTGAGCCAACAGGTACAATGAACTAGAAGAATCCATAATAGTCCATCTGCCATCCGGGTTTCGTATGTCAATGAGCCCCTTGGACATGGTGAGGACCCACTGAGAAGAAATGAGAACCTAGTGGACTTCTCAAGTTAAGTCAGTCTCCTAGGTAAGAAGTACCTATTCCCATTTTGGGTTCTTCCTCCAGCCTCCAGCATTTGAATCCAAATGACCATTCACAAAGCCAAGAGTGATTTCCTGGCAGGGAAGAAAGAAGGTGGCCCTACCATGGGAGCCACAAAGCATGAGAATCACCTCAATTAGGTAAGTGTGGGAAACAGACCTGACCTGGACAAAGGGGTATTCTGAAAAGCCACCTGAATCCAAGAAATGGCACTAACTAAAACAACCAGATCTGGATTTCAAAACATGTATCGTGCAGATAACTCATAACCTCTTTTTATTTATAAACTTTGATTTGCTCTTGCTTTTGTTATTTGAGGATTGATTTGTGTGCGATTAAATTAAAGCATTTTCTATACTTTATCATCAAAAAAGAAGAACTTCAGGAAAATCTCTATCGGTCAAAATTGGTCCTTCAGGATCTGAAAACTAGTTCCTCAGAAGAGAAGACCTAAGGCCTACTCTTGAAGCCAAGGGTGTAGAACATACCTCTTGGTTTGCTTGGCTCCATCCCAGTTACTTTAATGAGCTGATGCTCTCATGTTGGCCCCTTTTGCCATCCTCCAATATTTGAATTCAAATGAAGGATCAGCTGGGCATGGTAGCTCATGCCTGTAACCTCAGCACCTTGGAAGACCAAGGCGGGAGGGTTGCCTGAGCCCCGGAGTTCAAGACCAGCCTGGGCAACATAGCAAGACTTCATATCCACAAATAATTTTTTTAAAATTAGCCTGGTGTGGTGGCACACACCTGTGGTCTCAGCTAATTGGGAGGTTGAGGTAAGAGAATTGCTTGATCCTGGGAGATCAAGACTGTAGTGAGCTGTGATTGCACCACTGCACTCCAGCCTAGGTGACACAGCCTGTCTCAAAAACCAAACAAACAACAACAACAACAAAATACTACAGACTCAGAGGCAATTTACCCACTCTGGACACAGTGTCTTATCAAACGCAAGTCTCACCTCTCCAGAACATGGCAGGACATATATAGATTTCAAAGTCTTCAATATTTTGCTCCCACACATTCAATGAATTCTCAAGAGGAACTAATCCAATGAGTATAGTTTCAAGTCACCAGCTAAATATATAACCCTGGTAGAGAAGTCAAGGATAACAGCCATGTTTCAGGCAGAATAAAACTTTAAGCTTCTAAGACAGTATTAACAAATGAGAAATACTTTTCTAAGAAACTCTAGAAGAAAAGATGCAAAGTACATGCAAGCTGGAACATGTTTTCCTTTAGCCCTTTCCAGAAATAAGTTTATTTTAACAACAACTTTCATGTGTTTTTCTAGAGTCAGCAATAACTAAACTCTCCCCATGAGAATCATCCTTAGTGGCAATATCACTGTAGGGATTTAGGAATCAAACAAGTTTGTTCTGCATCTTTTAATGCCAGCTAACTAAACACAAATACTAAATATGAAAGAAAACTCTTAAGCTGATTTCAAATCACAGGCATATGTTTGGCTGAAAAAACATACTGAGGAACAAACACTTCAAAGGAAAATCCTTTAGAAATGGAATCACTGGCACCAAACCCACTGCCTCTTAAATTCTTTGACCAAAAAGACTGCTTCAGGAATCCTCAGCTCTTTACCCCTATAACCAAAGCAGGAATATTTGGAAGCAGTCCTGAAACCATAACTTCACTTGTGACACAATCCCTTTTCCGTAACTCTGGCCAAACAGTCTAACTCTCTAAGGAACCAAGAGTCAAGCAACCTGTTCTTTTTCATGTCAAAATAACTTCCCAAAGGTGATTAATTCTGATACAAACACAAAACTTCATCACAGATACAACACTGTTTTTGATCATCATAATTATATCACTTTTTAGTTATTATTTTCTTATAGGCTCATTTCCACTTTATCTTTAGGATTAATGTATATATTTGTGCATGTGTGTGTGTATACATATACTCACATACATATACCAAAAAAGCTTAAACTGAGGATTTAAAATCAATGGTAATTTTTAAACCACATGACAACAAGTTTGGGAGAACTTTCATCTTGGATTCCCTTTCTATAAGTCAAGTATATTTAATTCTGTGTGTTCACGAAATAAGCTTGGATGGAAAAAGACAAACAGTAGAAGATGAAATAAATTCTCTTTCAAAATTTTTAAATATTTTTCACACATTTAAAATCACAAATAAACCATTCAGACAAAAACATTCTCAGTTGGAATATAAATTATACACACAAACATGAATTATACATAGAAAAGCTGTTACATACATATATGCACATTTCTGGGTATTTATGTTCCTAATAAGAAGACCATAAGAAGATACAATTCCCATATCTCTAGGTGCCAGCAGCATCGAAATCGTTTAGTAACAGATAATTTTCAGAAGTTTTTCAGAACTAATCCTTTTGCATATATTTTATGTGCATTAAGTTCGCCTTTTATTCAGTGTTATAAATTAGAAAACTTGTACTCACAGACTAAGAAAAGTTCTCTGTGTGCTAAATGGTCTCACTATTATTTTCTGCACAAGAGCACATGGCATTCTGTTTAACTCTTGACCAGTCTGAGAGAGGCAGCTTTCTTCTTACATTTTTCTCTCACATGTGTACTCATTCATTTAGACAGCTCCGTTATTTGCCCTGGTCTCTGGCAAGTCTCAGGCCTGAAGAATTTCAAAGGCATCAAAAACCTTAGCAAAGAACCTCTAGGAGCCAAATAGCCAACTCTAGTGTTAGAGAGCCACAAATGCCTTGGGTACCAAAAGCTGCAAGGAAAAGGGTATCCAAGCAGCAGCTGCATTACATGCTAAAATAGAAGAGTCACTTGGATAAAAGACAAATACTTTCACGAAGCACAGGAAGAGTCCCCAGCTACCACCACTACCTTCCAAAACTGTCTCTTGATATTCGCTTATTGCTTAAAAATGCAATCACTGTCCTGGAATTCATCATCCTTTTCCCCGCTTAGATAACTCCTAAAGGGACATCATGACAGGAGTTCTTTGTGAACCCAGTCAGATAATGTGGAGTGTTGGTTCTACTTTTGCCAAGTGAAATGAAAAGCGAAGAGGGAAAGTGTATGATGTAAGACATTCTCAATCCAGGCTTGCTCTGATTCTCCATCTCAAGACTGAACAACAGGACAGTGCGAAGTGATAAAAACTTAACCCATTTTTGTTACACTTGTAGGTTATCACCTCTAGGTCACCATTAGTTCCCATGTCTCAGCAATTAGTTATAAAAATGGAAACCTCTCTGACCTTTGGTTTTCAGAATTTTTGAAACTAAAAAGAAACAGTCTTGAAATAATCAAGACAAAGACCAAATGGCAAAAGAAATGAGTTGTTAGGCAAACATTTTTGTCAGATTAACATTCATATTTTTGTCCTTGTTTGGTAAACCCCAGAGAAAATCTTACATGCACCTCTCCTCCCTGCCCTGTCCCTTTCCATCACCTTAACCTCACCCCCAAGTTGGAATGAAAGTCGTTCTTCCTATGTCCCCATAACATTTTGTTCACATACTTATCACATCCTGCTGTAACTACACTATAATTACATAGATGTCTCATCTGCCCCACTAGACAGCAAATTGGTCAAGATCATAGAATAGATTGCATTCCACATTTTTCTCTCCAATGTAACTGGCAATAAATATTTGTTGAATTAAATCAAATTGAAGTAACTAAAAGCACTAGAAATAGTTGAATTCCTACTGCATGTATAGGATACTTATCATGAATAGTCTTTGAGGCTGAAAAATACCTGTATGTAAAGTATGTAGCAAAAACTGTGAGAGAGTTGGATATGAACCTAGGGTATGACAGATTAGGAATTGCTTCTTTCAGAGAAGAACAAAGGATTATATTCAGAAGCCAAGATAAGCCTCTTATTTATCTATGTGACTGAAAGCCTATTAAAAGCAAGATTGTGTTGGGGCCTTTCTGAAGTAAATAGGCACAATTATAGGGAAGGAGTTTAGAGTAGTCTTTAAGAATGTGAGCTCTAAACTAAAAGAGTCTCCTAATGGCCAAATTTGGGTATATGAGTATTTGAGCTACAGAGTAATTATATTAATGGACCATGACCCAAAGAATAAAGTAAGAATCCATGCAGTTTCTGCTGATAAAAATAAAATGGTGACTCTTCCTTACAGTAAAATTGCAACTAATAAATGTAGAAGGAATGATGGAAATAAAAAAATCACAAAATGGCAACCACCACCACTGTAGCTGTTTCAGGCAAGTATCATCAATAAATGTTAAAAGCTAGGGCAAATGTATGATGAGAAACAGGAAATTTATTTTGGCTCAAAATGTTATTTGACAGCAAATGAATGTAACTTCTTTAAAAATAAAACTACATCCAGTGAGTGCTTCTGAAATAATGAATAAAGAAACTGTATATACTTATTCTTGTTCAATGTATTCTTTAAACTAAATTTTCAAATGACAAAGGTAAAATAGTACATTTGCAGTGGAGAAAGCTGACAGCCTCCAGCTTAACCAAGTGATCAAATTTACCACCACCAGTGTTGGATAAATCAAAATCATGTGCCTCTCACATGATGCACTGAGAAGAATACAACATCACTTCTATAACACTTTTGCCAGAAGTTTCCAACCTGAATTGAATCATGAGGAAACATCAGACAAATACAAACTAAAGGACATTCAATGAAATAATTGGCCAATATTCTTCAAAAGTGCCATGGTCATAAAAGACCAAAAAAGAATGAGGAACTTCCTAGATTGGATGGAACTAAGGAGACATGATAACTGAATGCAGCATGTGATATCCTAGATTTGATCTTGGTCCAGAAAAATTCCTAGTGGGGTAACTGTCAAAATTTGAATAAGGTCTGTAGTTTAAATAACACTATTGCAGCCATGTTAATTTCCTGATTTTGATAATTTATATATTGTATTTATATAAGTTACTAACATTTGGAGTAACTAAGTGAAGAGTTTATGCACAGTCTTTGAACTCTTTTTACAAAAAAAAAAAAAAGAAAAGGTGTGGACTCTAGTATCATGCTATCTAATATGGTGGCCACTAGTCACATGTGGCTGTAAATTGAAATGCAGCTTGTCCAATTTGAGATGTGCTATAAGCATAAAATACACACCAATTTTAAAGAGTTAAGTTTTAAGGAGTTCAGTACTTTTTTTTAACTTATTTTTCAGTTTTGCCCTCAGGGCAACCACACAAGTAAATAAGTCCCATTATTTTATAATATGTGAAGTTTTGTTGTTTTGGTTTGTTTTTTATTTTTATATTTTTAATTATAAATTCACAGATTATAGTTGTGTACATTTATGGGGTACAAAGTGATGTTATGATTCATGAATACAATGTGGTTTGTGTCATGTTTTTTCTAAAACTCAATAGTACTCACACTGACCATATATCCTACTTTGTAGACTTGGTTCTTAATGGCTTAGGATTTTTCAAAAGCTTCAGCCTCTCCCAACTAAAAGATACTCAAAGGAATGTGCCACAGACTCAGAGGGGAAAAAAATATGTTTTCATGATGGTCTAAAAAGACTTTGATTAATAAATGCATTGTTGAAATCAGTAATAGCTTCCCCCCAAAAAATTTTGAGAGACCATATTTTAGATATACAGATTCTGAATTAAGTTTCTTTATAGTCAGATTACATTTTAGACACATTTTTGTCTTTGTTGTAACCTGCAAAGCTTATGAACCAGATGAATAGTGGTTTCTGCCTTTTTGTATTGGCAACATACAATTGCTACTCTTTTTTGATTTAAAGACACATGCATAAAACCTACTCCTAAACATTTTTAAAGCAAATATTTCATTTTATGTTTAAATACATTTAAATTGGGTTTTTGGTCTCTAAAGCATAAAGAGTACCTCTTGGGTTCACTGGGACGACTATGGGATTTCACAAAACCTGAGCTGGAAATTACAGTCCTGAACTAAGACTCAAGCAACACAGGATTATGGAAAGTCCTCGTATTATTTCAAGTCAGGATTTTCTTCCATATCCAATTTCACCCAGAGTCGAGCATTAGTCAGCCTGAACCTTTCATATAGCAGAAAGGAGATTTGATTAATGTGATTTCTTTGTAGAAAAATCTAAGAAGATTAAGGCACAATGATATAGGAAAAGCATGCCCTTTATCGACATGACATTCTTCAGCACTATATAGAGGTCTGAAGATCTTTCTCATCATTAGATTGTTCACACTAGCTGCATCTGAAAAAGGGAAAAAAATCTATCATCAGGAAAAACTTTCAACTTTTCACATTTTAGTTTCCATCTCACGAACAGGTCAACAAATCTAGAGGTTGGTATCGATTTCACTCTATACACAGGAAAGGGCATTTTTCAAGGAAACATTTGCAGATTACTTCCCCCACCCACCCACCCCACCCCTCTTCTAGGGACTGAGTTTTGTTATGGTCCTTGGGGAAAAAAATTAGAACCTTCTAGAAGATTTCTGTACTCAGTGAAGCACAGTGCAAAATAAATCCAGTTGGTGTGATTTCCATTAACTATTCTCCATCTGTGCATTCTGAAAATCTAATACTAACCAGGAGGTATGCTTCTCTGATATGAGAAAATGAATTCAAAGCTGGTTTAAAACACATATATGTATGTATTTATATATATATGCACACATATATATCAAATGTCATCTGCCTCTTCCACTTTTATATACATTTGTGTGAAAAAATATACATTGAGCGAAAAAGAATAAAATTAAAATACCTTTCCCTAGATCCTCTCAACTTTCAGAATATGGATATTATACTCCCACTGCTTTGCTCAAATGTAGACCATTTGAGAATGCGATAGATGAGGAAGTAAATTACTTTCAACAGACCATTTCCAAGGTTGTTTTCTCCTTGGACTATCACATGTCAATTTGATGGATATGAATCTGAAGATCCTGTTACAATAGAAAGGGCTGCAGGGTCAGAATTTACTGAGCTGCCTTCTTTGTACATCTCAGCTGCCCAGCTAAGACACCTCAGTGCTCACAACTTAAAGAACCCCTACTGTAGCAGTCAGGGGCCTCTTGATCCTGCACTTTTCTTCAGAAATCTGACAACCCACATAAGCGTACCCAAATGGATACAAAAACTACCTTAGCTCTGGGGGAGAGGGATAAAAACTGATGAACCTGGTATTTAATATCCATATCCTCAAATACAATTTATATTGTTACATGATGGCATAAACACTTAACTCCTGACTTTTAAAACGATAAAAGTTTTTTGTTTTTTGGGTTTTTTTAAGAGTTGGGGTCTTGCTATGTTGCCCAGGCTGGAGTGCAGCAGCTATTCATAAGCACAATCATAGCACACTGTGGCCTCTAACTCCTGGCCTCAACCAATCAATACCCCTGCCTCAGGCTGCTGAGTAACTGGGACTGCAGGCATGTACCACTACACCCAGCTAAAATACAAATTTTTGACAGTCACTGTTACTACAGTCTTCACAACCAAGTATAATAAGACATAGTACTAGTATGTTAATTAGTCAGTTACATTAAAAACTACTCTCATTTTGATAAATTAATCCTAGTATAGGTAAAATAGAAAAAAACTACAACATAACTCATCATAGAGAAAGTAATATAGTTATGTGAATAGACAGGAATAACTAACACTCAGTATCTGTTCTCAGGTAAAACCATAAGCTTTTATTCTTAATATCACAAAGAAAAGATACATAAAACCAAAGGTTATCATACTTAACAGAGAAACAATAACTAGAATGAGTCAAGGATGTCCTTACAATCCATTTCCAGTAGGTTGAGCCATATGAAATTGTCATTTTTGAAGGCCAAAAGTGGTTGAACACCAGGTGTTTCATATGTTTCCATCTAATAATAAATACTGTACTATAATTCAAATTAGATCTAGAATCCATTCACTTCTCCCCATTTCCACCACCACCATCTTCCACCTGGAAAATTTCAATAGCCTCCTAAGTGGTCCCCCGCTTCCACTCTCCTCTGCAATTTATTGTCTCTTCTGTAACCAGAGTAATCCTTTTTTAACCTTTTATTTAAGCTTAACACACATTAAAAGTGCACAAATCATGAATGTACAACTTGATGAATTTTCACAGACTCAGCACATCCACGTGACCAGTGCCCAGATCAAAGAATAGAATATTCACAAAAATGGACTCATGCACTGTGTCCTTTTTCGCATTTGGCTTTTTTCACTCAACATTATATTTAAGTTGACACATTATTTCATGCTATTAGGTACCATAGAGCAACAAATTAGTCATTTTCCTTGCTGTATTACATCTTGTTGTAGGAATAGATCACAATTTATCTATCCATTCCACTGTTGATGAACAAGAGTAAGCTTTTTAAAATGTAAATAAGATCAGGTAATTTCCCAACTTCAAACTCTTCATTTGCTTCACCTTGCAGTGGCGCTAGCCCATCTGTCCTATTTACCCTGCCACACCCACAGCCCCTTCTCCCCACCCCCATGCTCCATCCACACTGCCCTCCTTTCTACTCTCTTTCTCTGTTACATGCTAAGCTCTTTTCCATTCCTGAGATGTTCTCCCTAGCCACTATCAGTCCATCTTCTACCCACCTAATTCAAAACCAAATGTATAGGGCTGGCTCTGCCTCATCCTTCAACCTCAACAGGGATCGTCTTCTTAGGGATGGCTTCCTTAACCTTCTTCCTTGGAATACTCCCTTATTCTATTTCACACCAATCTGCTTGTTTCACCTTGACTTTTCACTTTATTTGACCTTGACTTTCCTCTGAGAAGA
The DNA here is from genome assembly GCF_028885655.2 of Pongo abelii. Classification (NCBI taxonomy): domain Eukaryota; kingdom Metazoa; phylum Chordata; class Mammalia; order Primates; family Hominidae; genus Pongo; species Pongo abelii. Next base: position 84,572,117 of record NC_071991.2, on the reverse strand, counting down.
AAACATTAAGGATAAAATGCCTACATTATCGATAGCAGAGAGAAATATAATTCAGTTCTTTTTAAAGCAGAGCTCCACCCAAAGGGAAAAAAGGTTTACTATCTAAGGTATAGCTAAGCCTCAATTCATGAAATCAATTCAATTTAATAGAAACTTCAGTCTAGCTGGTTTTCCAACATAGTGTTATTAAAGGTTTTTTTAATGATTGACAATTTTTCATTTTTCAATATGTTACTTTGGCATCATAGCCAGTCAGAATGAGAATTAAGTGCTCCAAGAGGTTCGGGATCAGAGAAATGTTGAGACCAAAGTCCTATTATTCCATTTCCAAATTCCAAATTAGATTTCTAAGATGCTCTGCAATATGCCTTGTGGGGTTGTTTCCTGCAGGCAAAGTGGCACTGACTTCTCACAAAACTATAGAGCTCCAATAACAAATCCTTTCAGCTGAAAAAAAGGCTGATTTTATGAGGAAAGTGTTTACAATGTTTTCTACAACATACAAATGTTTGTACAAAGAAAAATGAAGCAAAGTTTTAACTCATCTTTTCAAAACTAAACCAGAGTTTAAAATCAAGCTACTAGAAGTAAACTGGTGTATTTATGCAATTCTTGAGTCCTAGACATTTCTAGTTAAGCAAAGAAAAGTGGTGTGTAAAAAAAAGTAATGTATTTTTAAAGGGTAGTAGGGAAATTAAATGTGTTCAGTTGAGTTTAACTTCTTCATGAAATAAGCTTCTTATGCTGGTAAGAAATGGGTCATAGCAATAAAAGTATGCTGTAAATTCAACTTGACAAATGAGAAAATGAATTCCTGAGGGTAAGGCCTATTAAAAGAATATATTAATTTAATCATGCAATGAATATTTCTGAGCAGCTTGTATATATGCAAGAAACTGCCTTACATATTTTAATGAGGAAAAACATAGTATTAGTTAATATAGCAATAATTTGTTCTATTACTAACTTCTCAGCTATAATATAGAAAGATCAAATATAAGGAAAAAAATGTTAAGCCTCTATATAGAGATGCTAGTTTCTAATACTTGCTTATAAACTTCAAAATTCAATAATGTGTCACACCCACAACTTAAAGACATGTGCAGAGCATTAGTCATTTCAGTGAACAGAAAAGTGACCTGCTTCTTCCGCATAAAATGTGATATGATGCCACCTTATGGTTGAAAATTAAACCTTATGTTTTAGGATGATAAACAATTATTTTCAGATGTACTTTCTTAGATGCCTGAAGGAAAAGATGCTGAGTACTACTAAACCTGTAAAATTTACAAATCAAAATGCACAGAATCAACTTACCCCTGTGAAGAAAACATAAAACAGTTATGATGCAAGTGTGCAATGTCTGGCACATAGGAAGAGTGCCTATTTGGGTTGCATTTAGGTGACTGCTCATCTGTCTGCTCATTCTAGTTATTTTTATAACAAATCTCAGTTGGATTTTTCTAGCTGAAATCACTGTTCTTTACTTCCAAGTTTATAAAAACAAAAAAAGTATAAAGTGAAACTAAGCAAAAGTTTTTCAAATTCACCACATAATTTACTATTAGGATGAATCATATAACAGTTCCATTTTTGTGAATCAAAAATTGTCAAGTATGGGAAATTCCATAAGATTCCTTCTAGAGTTACCTTAAGCATAAATGTGAATTTAATAATCTCAGATAATAAATAACAATGGTATTAGTCCATTATCAAGTGTCAGTCCCTCTTCACTAAACTACTGATGAAAGTCTTACACAGGAGAAACCTGGCTTGGTCCTTTCCCAAGTACCCTTCATCAATGGCACTCCCCTATGACACACCAATCCTCTGTTTGGGCTCCACTGTACCTTCATATCCTCCACTGATCCACCATTCAATTCTGTTCCAACTTTAAAGTGGAGCACTGTTATCAACCAAATTTCTGTAATCTTGGTTAATTCTATTTTTATTTACTATTGAACAAATCCAGAAACTTTGGGAAATACAGATCTTCTTTAATGCATATCCTATAAAATGCTGCTTCCAAAATTATTTGTCATCTCAGTATTGCTATAAAGCCTCAACTGTTCCTGAGAGGATAAACTAACTTCCAGCCTGAGAGCAACCTAAAAAGTTCTCTCTTATTCTAAAGTTTTTTCTTTTGTCACAATATTATTCTTCCTTCCCCCTTCCCCAGTAATGATAACTGCAGTTAAAACTCTCAAGTGACTTTTTAACCAAAATGTTTAGTGCTCAACTGTTGAACCCTTATTATATATGTAGGTTATTCTATCTTAGCAGTAAACTTGAGGGGAATGTTATAGGAACATTATAGAAACAAATTAACTTGTAAACATGAATATAAAATTATTGCAAAACTTAGGAAATCAAATGTAAAATGTTAATATCAGAAGAAACTGGGTGAGGGGCATATGGGAACTCTGTAGTATCTTGGCAACTTTTCTATATATATCAAATTATTTCAAAGTAAAAGCTTGATTAAAAAAAAAAAGTTCAGGGAATCAGAACCAGAGTCACAGGTATTAATTTGTCTTCTCTCCAACAGCTTTGCCAGACTGAGGTTTCTTTTCCTCTTTTGCACATTTCTTTATGTATTCTATACACTCAGGCCCCCTTACATCAGTAAGGAATTGGAGCTGTCATCTTACTCCATAGGATAAAGGCCAGCCTGGTGGCTCCTTGTTTGAAGTTCCCTGCTCAAATGCCAATGTAGATAGGGGCATGATTGCTCTGTGAGCTTAGCCAGGTCACTTCCCTCTCTGCGCTTTGTTTTCATCTCATGCCTAAAGGGACAGATAATACTTACCTCCCACCTCTACTTGAAAAGGAAGGAAGGCTAAAAAGTTAATGTGAACATATTTTTATAAAGCAAAAACATTTTTAAGTTCCAGTTTTGTACATAATACAGAATATTAATATCTACTGTTTTTGTCAGCCTTAGATAGTAAGCTTCTCGGGGCAGATCCTGCTCTTTGATTCACAACAGATACTCTTGAGTCCCTTCACAAATAATGATGCCAATTCTTAACTCTTAACTTTTCATCCTGAAATTGCAGATTCATTTAGAGTAGCTTTTGCAGCCACCCATGAGTACATTGGTGTTAATGATGCACCCGTTTTCCTTTCCTCAATGTTTGCTTTACTTCTAATAGAGCACAAGAGCCTAAAAATCTACCTTTAGAACATTATTTACATCCTGAGAAAGGACTTGTGCCCAGAATCACATGATAACACATAGACCTTGACTCAAGGGCCAACCTGTACTCTCCCATTTGGCTGCCATTTCACTCCTGCCGCTGTCTCTGTTTAATCTTTTGGCCCCTCAAGAGAAGTAGCAGAAGCCACTGAATGAGGAATGGAGGTTCTTAGAAGTCACTGAGATCAAAGGGGTCTACCCTGCAGGAACAGCATTTCTCTCTTCCTAGGCAGTTTTTGCTGCTCCTATCTGGTGGTAAGAAGAGGAGAGAGGTTTTTATTATTATTATTATTATTATTATTAATCCCAAACTGTCAGCTTCAAAGGAGGAATTTAGAAGTTTCACAATTAGAAAAAATACATAATGTAATGGTTGCTGGTGATGTACACAGCCTATGTTAAGGAGAGAGACAGAGCCTAAAGATTCTTACCCCAGTGGAGCGCCACTCGGACTTATGCATGAGGAAATCTATTTAACATATGTTAGCTTCATGCTCTCCTCTTTCTTCTAAGGAAAAATTTGCTTTTCTGAGGAAATGATGGACCTTTTCTTTCCTACAGGCCTAGATAATATATGACTTAGCCTTGAGAAACTGAGAAATCCCCCACTGTGTCACCTTCTAGAGTTCCTGTCAATCCTTTGCAACTCCAAGAGACAAGTCACTCCTACTTTCCAGAAAACATTCAGGAACAAGCATCAGCCCTTCCCCAGAGGTCAAGCAGCAGAAAGGGCCTTCCACTGCAGGTGTAAGAGAAAATCTGAGCTCACTCCTTTATCGCCTTGCTTAGGGCTAGCTGTACAATCTCCTCATCAAAAAACGTAGTGAGAACAATCAGCGTACGGAAGGACCCAAATATAATCAGGATGTGAGGATCTGACAAAGTTCAAACACATTACAATTTAGAGCTGCTATGTCTAATACGTTAACCACCAGCCACATGCAGCTACTTAAATTTAAATTTAAATAAATTAGAAACTTATTTCCCCAGTCACACTAGCCAATAGTAGCTATTGTATTGCACAGCCCAGATATAGAGCATTTCCATCATTGCAGAAAGCTGTACTGGAAAGACTGATATAGCTAACACAGGAAAAAACATCTGAATTCTTCAAATCCTGCTATGTCATCTTTTATTCCTTTTAGTAAACATTTGTTGAACAACTACTTCCTGCAAGTCACTGGACAAGGTGCAGTAGAGCATAGAAAGATGAATATGACTGCAAGTGGCCCTCAGGACCTTTGAGATTTAGAAATCTAAGGTAAGTAACTATCTATAAGATAGAAATACATACCATAGAGAAAGAACAACCAAATTGTTCTGCTTAAACAAGTAGAAATGTATGCAACCATTTCACACTGAGCTTCAGCAGTCCCAGAATTCCAAGATAACAAGTACTGTCCTGATTGAGAAGCTGCACATTTCCATGCTGTCGGTTCCATGGAAACAGCATTTGGATGTGTTCCATCAAAATTGCTTTGAAAAATGGTCCAAAGCAGAATTTACTTTTGTGAGAAAAAAATACAAAAAACATAAGAGGTACCACATGCTAATGGAAGTAGCACAAGATTTGGAGTCAGAAGATCTATTTGAGAGTCAGCCTTATCCTTACTAGCTGTCTGATGCTGGGTAAGCCACTTAACTTCTCTGGGCCTCAGGATTCTCATTTTCAAAGTGGGAAAAATAATCTCTACCCCATATGCCCCATAAGGGAATACTGTAAAAATAATTAAGATACTGAAAGCACCTCAGAAGCAGTAGGATGCTATATAATTATTACCACAGAAAGTGACATGAAACTTTGGAGGAAATATAAATCCATAACTGCAAGCAAGTAAATTTTAAAGGCATGTGGAAGGTTCAAGTTCTACACAATGAATATAATCAAATTCTCAATCTGTGGATTTTTCTTAGATTTAAGAGCACAAACATATACTCCCTGAGCACCTTTATCTCTTCTGCAGGGACCACAGCCAGCCCAAGTTCACTCCATCTTCATCCCAGAGGATAATTTGCCTCATGCCAGCATGAAGGACACCATAGCATCAAGGAGGAACTTACTTTGAATGACAAATAATTAAAACTTCCTGGCTAGAACAAGTCAACCACTGAATGGGAAAATTGTATATTTTTGTTGTTGTTTTTGTTTGCTTGTTTTGTTTTGTTTGGATATGGAGAATAGAATGGATCAGTAGGATCATTGCTGTCCTGTACAAATGGGAGGAAAGAAGGTCTTGGAACAATTGCTAGATATGTGTTCTGTTGATTTCATGAATAATTATAATAAGAATTTCACACTTTGTAACCACAAGCTTTTGAGTCTGTCCATGAAAATGCTAAATGCTTCTGTAAACGTAAAATGATATCACTTTTACTTTCCTGCAACTCCCAGCAATAACATGGGATGATTTCTGTTTCAGCAGAGTGTGTTACCAGAATTGGGGTTTTTTCCAGGTGTGTAGAGAATGGTTTCAATTACCTAGTGCCATGCCTTAATTTTTGAGCATCCCCTTGAACCTATTGGGTTTGGCAGTTCCAGCAAAAGCATGGAACTGTGGAAGGGGCTGTCCAGCCATTCAAGCTATGGTTTCACCATACTCACCATGTACTGGCAAGAACTAGCGTGTAATAGAATAGAAATGCTTATGTTGGGATGCAAGGCACCGAATAGCATAAATTTTAAACAAGGAGGTCTAAGGTTAAAATAATAAACTTTAAATGATGTATGCCACATGTGACATTTTGGTTCCAGACGTAACAAACCCAAACCAAAGTCTTTTGCTAGACAATTCTAAAACAATATTACTCTCCTAGGTTTCTGATTCTTATCTTGCCCAGTTGCTCACAGATTACACTCTGGCAAACTTGGAGACAACACAATACTGTTTAAAATACACATGCTGGGAAGCCTGCATGATGATCTGCACTAAATCATCCCTGGATTCTTTGTTACTGTGGTCACTTAACCATTTCCACAAATGTGGCATGGACTTTTTCTTCTGGAGAAAAATTTTAAATAATCACTATAAGTAAGTAGTACAGTGAACTCTCTCCCTCCTTGAATAAAACAATAATCATTTGTTCTAAAATAATTGGCCATTTATCCCAGATCTCAGCAATTTATAGCTCAACTATCTAAAACTGAAATTGCAACATTTTAATAGCAAATTGCAGACTTATCAGTCACGGAAGAGTCCAGAAGTGGGTTCCAAAAAGTCCAAACTTTGGTATACATTTCATAACCCAGTTGAAAGATCCAATAGTCTTTTCTTCACTATTTCAAAATTCTATTTTTTAATTATTTTGAAAACTTTGAAGTACATATTTTATCTTGAAATGCTTCAACATTTATGTCCTTAAGCTCTGGAGTATAAAACAACCATGGGAATAACTATTATTTAGTTTGGTGTTCTATCACCATGTCTTTGTGAGGAAGGTAAGTTATTGATAACCTTACTTCATTGTATTATAATAAGGCTAATATGGTAGTCAGGAATGGTGGCATGCACCAGTAGCCCCAGCAACTCAGGAGGCTGAGGTGGGAGGATCACATGATCCCAGGAGTTCCAGATCAATGTTAACATAGAGAGACCCTGTCTCAAAAAAAAAAAAAAAGAAAGAAAAGAAAAGAAAAAGAAAAACAAAGGCCGGTATGAGACCCAAGATCACACATGGGATTATCAATGAAATCAAACAATGGTGAGTATCTTGGGACCCGAAGTCCACCTTATTTGAAAATATAGTGATGGCTAATTACTTTAGTTAAACTACATAATAGGTAAATTTGTTATAAAAGTACTATATGAGATTGCCGTTCCAAGATGGCTGAATAGGAACAGCTCCGGTCTGCAGATCCCAGCATGATAGATGCAGAAGATGGGTGATTTCTGCATTTCCAACTGAGGTACCTAGATCATCTCACTGGGACTGGTTGGACAGTAGGTGCAGCCCATGAAGGGCGAGCCAAAGCAGGGCGGGGCATCGTCTAACCCGGGAAGAGCAAGGGGTTGGGGGATTTCCCTTTCCTAGCCAAGGGAAGCCATGACAGATTGTACCTGAAAAAATGAGAAACTCCCACCTAAATACTGCGCTTTTCCAATGGTCTTAGCAAACGGCACACCAGGAGATTATATCCTGTGCCTGGCTCGACAGGTCCCACGCCCATGGAGCCTTGCTCACTGCTAGCACAGCAGTCTGAGATCGACCTGCGAAGCAGCACCCTGGCAGGGAGAGGGACGTCTGCCATTGCTAAGGCTTCAGTAGGTAAACAAAGAAGCCAGGGAAGCTCAAACGGGGCAGAGCCCACCGCAGCTCAGCAAGGCCCACTGCCCCTGTTGACTCCACTTCTGGGGGCAATGCATAGCTGAACAAAAGGCAGCAGAAACTTCTGCAGACTTAAATGTCCCTGTCTGGCAGCTCTAAAGAGAGCAGGGGTTCTCCCAGCACGTCGTTTGAGCTCTGAGAACAGACAGACTGCCTCCTCAAGTGGGTCCCTGACTCCCCTGTAGCCTAACTGGGAGACACCTCCCAGTAGGGGCCGACTGACAGCTCATACAGGTGGGTGCCCCTCTGGGAGGAAGCTTCCAGAGAAAGGATCAGGCAACAATGTTTGCTGTTCTGCAGCCTCCGCTGGTGATACCCAGGCAAACAGAGTCTGAAGGAGACCTCCAGCAAACTCCAACAGACCTGCAGCTGAGAGACCTGACTCTTTTTTTTTTTTAATTTTATTATTATTATACTTTAAGTTTTAGGGTACATGTGCACAATGTGCAGGTTTGTTACATATGTATACATGTGCCATGTTGGTGTGCTGCACCCATTAACTTGTCATTTAACATTAGGTATATCTCCTAATGCTATACCTCCCCCCTCCCCCAACCCCACGACAGTCCCCGGAGTGTGATGTTCCCCTTTCTGTGCCCATGTGTTCTCATTGTTCAGTTCCCACCTGTGAGTGAGAACATGCAGTGTTTGGTTTTTTGTCCTTGCAACAGTTTGCTGAGAATGATGGTTTCCAGTTTCATCCATGTCCCTACAAAGGAGATGAACTCATCATTTTTTATGGCTGCATAGCATTCCATGGTGTATATGTGCCACATTTTCTTAATCCAGTTTATCATTGTTGGACATTTGAGTTGGTTCCAAGTCTTTGCTATTGTGAATAGTGCCACAATAAACATACGTGTGCATGTGTCTTTATAGCAGCATGATTTATAATCCTTTGGGTATATACCCAGTAATGGGATGGCTGGGTCAAACGGTATTTCTAGTTCTAGATCCTTGAGGAATCGCCACATTGACTTCCACAATGGTTGAACTAGTTTACAGTCCCAACAACAGTGTAAGGGTTCCTATTTCTCCACATCCTCTCCAGCACCTGTTGTTTCCTGACTTTTTAATGATCGCCATTCTAACTGGTGTGAGATAGTATCTCATTGTGGTTTTGATTTGCATTTCTCTGATGGCCAGTGATGATGTGCATTTTTTCATGTGTCTCTTGGCTACATAAATGTCTTCTTTTGAGAAGCGTCTGTTCATATCCTTCGCCCACTTGTTGATGGGGTTGTTTTTTTCTTGTAAATTTGTTGGAGTTCATTGTAGATTCTGGATATTAGCCCCTTGTCAGATGAGTAGATTGCAAAAATTTTCTCCCATTCTGTAGGTTGCCTGTTCACTCTGATGGTAGTTTCTTTTGCTGTGAAGAAGCTCTTCAGTTTAATTAGATCCCATTTGTCAATTTTGGCTTTTGTTGCCATTGCTTTTGGTGTTTTAGACATGAAGTCCTTGCCCATGCCTATGTCCTGAATGGTATTGCCTAGGTTTTCTTCTAGGGTTTTTATGGTTTTAGGTCTAACATTTAACTCTTTAATCCATCTTCAATTAATTTTTGTAAGGAAGGGATCCAGTTTCAGCTTTCTCCATATGGCTAGCCAGTTTTCCCAGCACCATTTATTAAATAGGGAATCCTTTCCCCATTGCTTGTTTTTCTCAGGTTTGTCAAAGATCAGATGGTTGTAGATATGCAGCATTATTTCTGAGGGCTCTGTTCTGTTCCATTGATCTATATCTCTGTTTTGGTACCATTACCATGCTGTTTTGGTTACTGTAGCCTTGCAGTATAGTTTGAAGTCAGGTAGCGTGATGCCTCCAGCTTTGTTCTTTTGGCTTAGGATTGACTTGGCGATGCAGGCTCTTTTTCGGTTCCATATGAACTTTAAAGTAGTTTTTTCCATTTCTGTGAAGAAAGTCATTGGTAGCTTGATGCAGATGGAGACCTGACCCTTAGAAGGAAAACTAACAAACAGAAAGGAATAGCATCAACATCAACAAAAAGGACATCCACACCAAAACTCCATCTGTAGGTCACCAATAACAGGCTCTGAAATTGAGGCAATAATCAGTAGCCTACCAACCAAAAAAAGGCCAGGACCAGATGGATTCACAGCCAAATTCTACCAGAGGTACAAAGAAGACCTGGTACCATTCCTTCTGAAACTATTCCAATCAATAGAAAAAGAAGGAATCCTCCCTAACTCATTTTATGAGGCCAGCATCATCCTGGTAACAATGCCTGGCAGAGACACAACCAAAAAAAGGGAATTTCAGACCAATATCCCTGATGAATATAGATGTGAACATCCTCAATAAAATACTGGCAAACTGAATCCAGCAGCACATTAAAAAGCTTATCCACCATGATCAAGTTGGCTTCATCCCTGGGATGCAAGGCTGGTTCAACATATGCAAATCAACAAACGTAATCCATCACGTAGCAGAACCAATGACAAAAAACACATGATTATCTCAATAGATGCAGAAAACAACTTGGACAAAATTCAACAGGATTTCATGCTAAAAACTCAATAAACTAGGTATTGATGGAACGTATCTCAAAATAATAAGAGCTATTTATGACAAACCCGCAGCCAATATCTTACTGAATGGGAAAAAACTGGAAGCATTCCCTTTGAAAACTGGCACAAGACAGGGATGTCCTTTCTCACCACTCCTATTCAACATAGTGTTGGAAGTTCTGGCCAGGGCAATCAGGCAGGAGAAAGAAATAAAGGGTATTCAATTAGGAAAAGGGAAGTCAAATTGTCCCTGCTTGCAGATGACATGATTGCATATTTAGAAAACCCCATCATCTCAGCCCAACTGAGCTAATAAGCAACTTCAGCAAAGTCTCAGGATACCAAATCAATGTGCAAAAATAACAAGCATTCTTATACACCAATAACAGAAAAACAGAGAGCCAAATCATGAGTGAATTCCCATTCACAATTGCTACAGAGAATAAAATACCTAGGAATCCAATTTACAAGGGATGTGAAGGACCTCTTCAAGGAGAACTACAAACCACTGCTCAATGAAATAAAAGAGGACACAAACAAATGGAAGAACATTCCATGCTCATGAGTAGGAAGAATCAATATCATGAAAATGGCCATACTACCCAAGGTAATTCATAGATTCCATGCCATCCCCATCAAGCTACCAATGACTTTCTTCGCAGAATTGGAAAAAACTAGTTTAAACTTCATATGGAACCAAAAAAGAGCCCGCATTGCCTAGACAATCCTAAGCAAAAAGAACGAAGCTGGAGGCATCACGTTACCTGACTTCAAACTATACTACAAAGCTACAGTAGCCAAAACAGCATGGTACTGGTACCAAAACAGAGATATAGACTAATGGAACGGAACAGAGGCCTCAGAAACAACACCACACATCTACAACCATCTGATCTTTCACAAACCTAACAAAAACAAGAAATGGGGAAAGGATTGCCTATTTAATAAATGGTGCTAGGAAAACTGGCTAGCCATATGTAGAAAGCTGAAACTGGATCCTTCCCTTACACCTTATACAAAAATTAATTCGAGATAGATTAAAGACTGAAATATTAGACCTAAAACCATAAAAATCCTAGAAGAAAACCTAGGCAATACCATTCAGGACATAGGCATGGGCAAGGACTTCATGACTAAAACACCAAAAGCAATGGCAACAAAAGTCAAAATTGACAAATGGGATCTAATTAAACTAAAGAGCTTCTGCACAGGGAAGAAACTACCATCAGAGTGAACAGGCCACCTACAAAATGGGAGAAAATTTCTGCAATCTACCCATCTGACAAGGGGCTAATATCCAGAATCTATAAAGAACTTAAACAAATTTACAAGAAAAAAACAAACAACCCCATCAAAAAGAGGGCAAAGCATATGAACAAACACTTCTCAAAAGAAGACATTTATGCAGCCAAAAGACACGTGAAAACATGCTCATCATCACTGGCCATCAGAGAAATGCAGATCAAAACCACAATGAGACACCATCTCACACCAGTTAGAATGGCGATCATTAAAAAGTCAGAAAACAGACGCTGGAGAGGATGTGGAGAAATAGGAACGCTTTTACACTGTTGGTGGGAGTGTAAACTAGTTCAACCATTGTGAAAGACAGTGTGGTGATTCCTCAAAGATCTAGAACTAGAAATACCATTTGACCCAGCCATCCCATTACTGGGTATACACCCAAAGGATTATAAATCATGCTGCTATAAAGACACATGCACACGTATGTTTACTGAAGCACTATTCACAATAGCAAAAACTTGGAACCAACCCAAATGTCCATCAATGATAGACTGGATTAAGAACATGTGGCACATATACACCATGGAATACTATGCAGCCATAAAAAATGAGTTCATGTCCTTCACAGGGACATGGATGAAGCTGGGAACCATCATTCTGAGCAAACTCTCACAGGACAGAAAACCAAACACCACATGTTCTCACTCATAGGTGGGAATTGAACAATGAGAACACTTGGACACAGGGTGAGGAACATCACACACTGGGCCCTGTCGTGGGGTGGAGGGCTGGGGGAGGGACAGCATTAGGAGAAATACCTAATGTAAATGACAAGTTAATAGGTGCGGCAAACCAACTTGGCACATGTATACCTATGTAACAAACCTGCACGTTGTGCACATGTACCCTAGAACTTAAAGTATAATAAAAATAAATAAATAAAAGTACTACATAATACAATAATAAAATATTAAAATACCCATGAGAAAGTCAGCAAGACTGTTCCTAAATCACAGGGTTATTGTATGCTAGGTGGCTAAATGCCTTTTTACTTCTTCAGTAAAACTACTTAAAGGCAAAATAATATACCATTAAAGCACAAGCAGAAGTGGAGAAATTAAAGTCAGATGCAATCCAGGTATATCCAGATGAAAGCTAAAGAAAGCAATGCACTGTGAGAGAAAAGCCAAAGGGAGTCAAATGACCACAGAATTTCAGAGCTGAAAGGATCTGAGAGCTCACCTATTCTACCCCAACATTTTACTTAATACAAATAAGAAAAATGAGGCCCACATAAGGAACTGGCTTAAATTGAGAACACAGTTGGAACCACAATCAACTTCCCTCCTCCTCTTTAAACAATGCTTTTTCTACTAGACCCAAGTCCCAAGTCTTCAGTTCCAGTTCTGGCCATAACACTGAATTGTCTATGGAAAACACTAGGCAAATCACAGGATCCTTCCATACCTCTGATTTCTCCTCTGTAAAAGCAGAATAACATCAACCACTTATCGTCTTCATAAGACAATTGTGCAATATTATGTTGACAATTAGCATAATAAAGTTATACACTCAAAAGAATAAAGAGAAAACATCAAAGCAATTTGTTTTTTAAGATTATTTGAAGTTACACGTGGATACGAAATTCTCAAAGTTCAGGGCCTTAAATAAGGCTACAGTCAGTAAATCCACAATCCAGTCATAAAACAAAGATGTATTATCCTTCTGCAAATGCTTTTCCAAAGTTATCCAAGTCAAAATAATCACGAAGAAGAAAAGAAAATCATGGCACCTAAATTAATAGGCAGTAGACATTTGAAACAAGGAAGTGAAATAAGTGTGCAAATTTAAATTGTGAAATTTTCCTTTGTGTTCTTCTCATAGTTATTCATGATATAGGCAATATCATTTGCAAGCAAAGATAAACATTCTTTACTGATGCCAGGAAACATTCTTTGCAGCAAAAACTTACTAATGAATATCTTCTCACCAGTGGGCTCCTATCTCCTACCAAGAAGAAAAACTAATTATTTTTCTTAAATTTGTTTCAATTTTTAGATTATATTTTCTACATTAAGCAAAAAAAAAGACTGAAAGTCTATGAGCCCTTTAAATCATATTTTATCGCAATTTTCTTCACTTAGTCATATTATAAGAGGAGAGAGACCATTCTTGATATGTCTTTATGAAAGATGCCAATATGTTATCACTTTTCCCTTCAAATTATATTGAAGATATTGGCATAGAAATAGATCATTAGCTTATTTCTATTATAATTAATGTGTTTATGATGACTAAAGAAAATAAGGGTTCTATGTGATCCTGTGATTTCAGTTATAACCAATATACACAACCAGTAAGTTGTTTAAAATCAAGGTTGATCAGAAATGACCCCATCACACAGGCCTCTACAGTATTGGGGGGGGGTCCTTTTTTTATCTTAGATTTATCTTTTATTTTATTTTTAATTGTTATGGATACATAATAGTTGTATGAGTGGAGGTAGGGTTTGTTTTGTTGTGTTTTTTTGAGAGAGAGTCTCTCACTCTGTCACCAGCCTGGAGTGCAGGGGCACAATCTCGGCTCACTGCAAGCTCCGCCTCCCAGGTTCAAGCGATTCTCCTGCCTCAGCCTCCCGAGTAGCTGGGTCTACGGGCGCCCGCCACCACGCCCGGCTAATTTTTGTATTTTTAGTAGAGACGGGGTTTCACCATGTTGGCCAGGATGGTGTGGATATCTTGACCTCGTGATCCGCCCGCCTCGGCCTCCCAAAGTGCTGGGATTATAGGCGTGAGCCACGGCGCCCGGCCAGGGTGGACTCTTAAAGGTAGAGACCCTATGGTAAAGTAATGGAGACTAAAAGTGGGAAAGGACTTCTGCTTCTGGCCACAACAGAGAAACTTTTCCTCTTAAACAACCATAGAACTTGACAAGACATATGAAATAACTGTTTTCAGATGTCAGACAATGGGCAAAATCTGATTCCTGAGAGAAGGAAAACAAACAAGGTGAGCCTAGAAGTGCTTTACAAACCTCTGTATTGGGTTCTGATGAAACAGAGATCATTTACAAACCTCTGTATTGGGTTCTGATGAAACAGAGAATTCAGGGCCACTGAGACAGCTGGAATGCAGAGGACATGGTACAGGAGAGGAAAGGGTTGTGTGATCTGTTTGTACAAATACATAATTCCAAGTTGAGAAAAGTGATATAAATGAATGGATAAGAGATCCAGGAATCTGCATAGGAGACCCCTTGAGTCTTTGGCTGAATACTATGCAACAGACGTGTTAAACAAGACTCCACAAAGCCAAAGAAAGGACTACAGGGGAGCTGTGGGCTGAACAACTATCAGAGGTCCCCCAGCCCTTGGAAATGTTCAAATTTCAACGTGTCTAAGTGGCAGCCTTAGTAAACACTCTCTGAGCATTCAACAGGCCCTAGAAAGACCATGCCTTAGGAGGAAGACCACTATAGCCCTAGTAACGGTACTCTACAACACCTGCCCTAACAAAGCTTGAAAGACAAGCCTCAAAACGATCATACTAATGGCTGTTTGACAAGCATACCATGTAAACCCCTAAGTAATACAGGGTGTTGACTACACTGTTTGTCATTAAGTGATGGCCAGTGTGTATTTACACTACACTAGGTCAAACTATCTTATTCCAGATCTGCAAGCAAAATCCTAAGTGACCAAGAAATGAACTGGATGAAAAATACATGTGGACTCTGTGTTTTCTCTTATGTGGTATTTTTCAAAACCAAGTCAGAAGGCCTGGTTTGCAAATTCTGCACAGTCTTACGAGGAAATGTGAAATTAATTAGTGGAGTTCATTAAGCAAGCTTGAAACTTTTCTCAGTATTTTCACAAATCCTTCAAACACTCATTGGCACACCTAAACTCCTTTCTCCTAATTACTCTCTTTTACAGTGTGCATTGGTGCAAGGCAATGTGCTGAGTTCTTTACATGCATCATCTCATCTCAACAGCTCTATAAGGTGGGATTAATATTACTCATATTTACAGATGAGAAAACAGAGGTTTGAGGAGGTTTGCTATAATGTGCTAAATGTCATACTGGATGGAGGAGTGTTTCTAACCCACAGATGCAGGATTCCAAAGCCAACCACTTGTTCACATTTAACCAATACTGAGGTTGAACATATGGAATCTACTCTCACACACTCTCAGAATCCGTTCCCACACAAAAATTCCCACAAAACAGCAATCAGGTAAGTAAATAAATGCTAGACTTTCCTTTATGCTTCATGCCTGGTTCCTTCCTATTCTAGACAGCTGGAGCAAACTAAATTGTATAAATTCTTGTTTTGATCTGTGCATGAGTAAGGGGGTATGGTAGCATTTTTAAATTATGGGGTCTGAATAACTTTGTTGTGCCATTTTTATCAGAAATGGCAATTTCCAAAGGAGGCCAAGTTCTTTGATACACTCTGCTCTAACCTCTCATCTATAATTTTACTCTAACCATAACTTGCCCTATTGGTTTGGCTAATAATTCAAAGATGCTATAGACATTCCTAAATGTTTAGACCTTCATGAAAGACCTGACTCCTACAAAGGCTCACAATGTAATTTTAAACAAGTCAGTGATTCTTCCTGGGCCTCAGTTTCTTTGACTATAAAATAAGAACTTTGAACTACATTGGCATTTCCTGAATTTCATACCACAAAATACCAGTGCTAAGGGATACTCCTGTCAAAAAAAAAAAACAGGTTCCAGGTCAAATAAGTAGGAGAAAAGCTACAAACAACAACCCCATTTAAAGATTCATAATCCATTAACAAGGGATAACCTGTTAGCATATTAAAACCCCAGAAAAGTCCTACAGTAAAGAAATCTTAACTTCATTTGATCTCAACATTTCCGAATTTATTGGATCTGAAACCATTTCCCTAGGGAAAAAAAGTCTATAAGCATCTCATTGGAAGTAACCATGTATTGATTACCTACCATGTGCCAGGCCCTGCACTGGGTATTGCGGTGTCTCTAATATCATATTACATCAGGATATCACAGTATCTTAAGTGATACTAATAAAATTTATGAGATACTCATATAATTAGTATCACTTAAGATGATATTTGAAGAATGAGAAGAGGTCTGCTATAAAGGGCAGGGGAAGGTATTCCAGGCAAAATACCAGCATCTGTGAAAACCTCAGGGTATGAAACTGCTTAACAAGTTAAGAGAATTGAAAGGCCAGTGAGACAGATGAGGAGGTGACTCCAGGAGGGACTGGAGAAATTGGCAGGGGCCAGACATGCAGGGGTTCTGGGCCATATAAAAGAGGTTGGTTTTACTCTAAGTACAATGGAAAGTTTAAACTGGGAAGTCACCGGATAGAATGTTTTTGTTTTTTTAACCAATTTTATTGTGTATATATTAAGTTTACAATATAATGTTATGGAACACACACAGATAGCAAATGGTTACTACAATGAAGCAAATTAACATACCTATCATCTTACATGTTTACTTTTTGTGACAAAAGCAGCAAAAATCTACCTAACAAAAATCCCTAATACTGTCACAGGATTCTTCGGGTGTCACTTCACCAGCCAAAAACATCTGTGGCCAGTGACGCCTTTGCCCAAGTTTTGCCCAGGCCTGCTGGGCTCATTCCACCCACTCAACCTGCCAGACTGCACTCAGCTCATGCTTCTGGCCTGGATCCCATGCCTGCCAAGGGCAAGCCAGGCACAGAGCAGTGAGGGGTGTATGAGTGAGCACGGTCTAGCCACTGCGCCCAGCCAGGCACACTGGCTACAGCAGGACATGCAGCTCCAGGCACTGGCACAGGCGCTGGCTCCCTGCAAGGCTGCAGCTGGACCAGGTGTACTGCAAGCAGCTTCCATGGCTGGCACTGGGGAACACGGTGGCACCTGGAAGCTTGGAGACACCAGAAACCGCAGAGCCCTAAAGAGGGTGGCACAGTCATGGTGCAGATAGCTCCTAGGTCTGAGCTCCCTGAAGGGCTGCAGCTCTTCATTCTTCTTTCCTTCTTCTTACCCACAACATGGCAAGCAAGGGGTGTATTTCAGCCCTATTTGTGTTACAGCTCTTTTAGCCCTACCATTCAGTGAGTCCCAAGTTCTTGTCTTGCATCTAGGAAGAATGAGGTACACAGACAAGTGGAGGGTGAGCAAGGTGAAGAGGAGTTTTATTGGGTGACAGAACAGCTCAGAGGAGACCCACAGAGGGTAGCTCCTCTCCACAGCCGGGGTGTCCCAGTGAGTGTTCAGCTCTGAGCAGAGAGGAGACCCTGGAGTGAGGAGCTCCTCTCTGCACACAGGTTGTCTCATCATCTGCTCAGCTCTCAGCAAAAGGGAGACCCTTGAGCAGGTAGCTTCTCTCCGCAGCTGGCCGTCCCATTGTATCCTCAAATCTGGCTGAGTCCAGGGCTTTTATGGGCCTCAGAGGGGAGAAAGTGCACACTGATTGGTCCATGGACAACCATGAGCAGGCCCAGAAAAAGCACCACAAGTTCCCACTTCAGTACATGGGACTGGCAGCCCAGCCCCTAGGCTTCAGACCCTCCCCAGCTTGAAGGTGGGGCTTGACAGGGGACCCACCCCCTTCCACCCAGGAGCCTGATGCCTCCTGCCACTGTTCATGGTGCCCAGGCTGCTCATGCTAAGAGACACCTGCAGGCCAGCACCAAACTGCCCTCAGCCCCTCCTTGGCCTCCCTCCCATGCTCATCAGTGCCCAAAGTCCAGAGGGGGTGAGGCAGCAGGGGGCTGGTTTATCAGTGCTACCCTGAGCGTGCACATACCCAGCTGGGCTGTGACAGTACCAAGGCTCAGCCCCAACCTTGCTCTGAAATCAGAGCAGGCACCAGGAGCAGTGAGAGTCCAGACACTGGAAGCAGACACCCTGAGCCTGCAGAGGCACAGGGGCCTTCCCAGGCCCCCGAGAGTGCAGAGATGCCCAGGTCTGCAGCCGCAACTTGGGTGGCTGCAGCTGTGCCCAGAAGAGTGGGGCTCCTGCCTGCTTCCAGCCCTTGCTGGCTCCATGGAGCATGCAGCCCCAGCAAAGCCTCCCACACTGCAACCAGCATCATAGCAGCAGCCACTCCAGATGGGCCACTGCTGCCATCAATACAGTACAATTTTATTAACTTTAGTACTCATATTGTACCTTAGATCTCTAAACTTGTTCATCCTATGTAACTGCTATTTTATAGCCTTTAACCTACATCTCCCCATTTCCCCGCCTCCTCTCCTCCACTCATGGTAACCACTGTTTCATTTTCTAACTCTGTGTATTTGAGCCTATATGTGTGTGTGTGTGTGTGTGTGTGTGTGTGTATATATTCCACATATAAAAGTGAGATCATGCAATATTTCTCTCTCTGCATCTGGCTTATTTCACTTAGTATAATGTCCTCCAGGTCCATCCATGTTGTGGCAAATAGCAGGATTTCATTCTTTTTAAGGCTGAATAATATTCCATTGAATAGGCCAGGCACGCTGGCTCACGCCTGTAATCCCAGCACTTTGGGAGCCCGAAGTGGGCAGATCACAAGGTCAGGAGTTCGAGACCAGCCTGACCAATATGGTGAAACCCCGTCTCTACTAAAAATACAAAAATTAGCCGGGTGTGGTAGCACGCACCTGTAATCCCAGCTACTCAGGAGGCTGAGGCAGGAAACTTGCTTGAACCCAGGAGGTGAAGGTTGCAGTGAGCCCAGATCACACCGTTGCACTCCAGCCTGGGTGACAGAGCGAGACTCTGCCTCAAAAAAAAAAAAAATCCCATTGAATATATATATATATACACCACATTTTCTTTATCCATTTGTCTGTAAATGGACATCTAGGTTGTTCCTTATCTTGGCTATTTTGAATAATGCTTCAGTGCTGTGGGAGTGCAGATATCTTTACAAGGTGGTCATGTAGTCCCATTTATTTATTTCTGTTTTTGTTGCCTGAGATTTTGGTAGAATTTGTTTTTAAAAGGTCACCCTGGCTATCCTATAAAGAACAGCTTGAAGGGGCAGAATACTTAGGAAGAACAAAAAGCTGTATTCATTTTGATTGCTACTGTAATAAATGGCCAAAAATTTAGTGGCTTCGACAATAGCAATTTATTAACATACAGTTCTGTAGGTTTGATGTCTAATATGGGTCTCACTGGGCTAAAATCAAGGTATTGGCAGAGCTGCATTCCTTTCTGGGGGCTCTAGAGGTGAATCAATTTCTTGCTTATTCAGATTGTTGGCAGAATTCAGTTCCTTGTGTTTTTAGAACTGAGGTCCCTGTTTTCTTGCTGGCTATAAATTGAGGGCCATTCTCAGCTTCTATAGGTCACTGATATTCCTTAGCTTGTGGCTGCCTTCCTCTGTCTTCAAAGTCAGTAACAGTGTGTTGACTCTTTCTCATGCTTCCAGTGTCTCCTTCTTCCATTTCATTTGTCTGATTCAGCCAAGAAATGTTTTTTACTTTTAAGGATGCATGTGATTAAATCAGACCCACCAAGATAATTCCGTATAATCTCATTATCTGAAGGTCTCTATCCTTAAATCACATTGACAAATCCCTTTTGCCATGTAGGATAACATATTCTCAGATTCTGAGAATTAAGGTGTGGACATCTTTGAGGGGGTAGGAGAAACAGCATTATTCTGCCTACCACAAAAGCTGTGTTAGCAGTTCTAAGTGAGAGATGAGGCCAATTCAACCAGTGTGGTGACAATGAGAAAAGGTAGACAGATTTCAGGTATGTTTCGAAGACAGAACCAATTGGCTGGTTGGTGATCCTATAGGTGGACGAGTGGGTACAAGAGGAGGGAATCAAGGCTGGCTCCTAAATTTCTGGCCTTTCAGGCTCATCAGCTGAGTGTCAGGGAATGCCTTTCAAAAAATAAAGAAGTCTGGGAGTGAAACCAATTTTAGAGAAAAATTCAAGAGTTCTGTTTTCTATGGGACACACCTAGAGAAACATTAACCAGATTATCTCTGGGATCTCTTACCACTTTAACATTCTAAGAAGTCACTAAAAATATTTTCTCCATTCAGAAGCCATTGTGCCACAACTTTTATAACTAATATCTATTCCTATTATCTTAGGCAATATAATATATATCCAAGAGTAACTTGTTACTGACTCAACACATCCTTTGAAGTGGAAGGAAGCTCCGTATGTTATCTATTACTGTGTAAAAAATTATCCCAGGCCAGGCACAGTGGCTCATGCCTATAATCCCAGCACTTTGGGAGGCTGAGGCGGGTGGATCACCTGAGGTCAGGAGTTCGAGACCAGCCTGACCAATATGGTGAAACCCCATATCTACTAAAATTACAAAAATTAGCCAGGAGAAGTGGTGTGCACCTGTTGTCCCAGCTACTTGGGAGGCTGAGGCAGAAGAATCACTTGAACCTGGGAGGTGGAGGTTGCAGTAAGCCAAGATCATGCCAATGTGCTCCAGCCTGGGCAACAGAGTGAAACTCCATCTCAAAAAAAAAAAAATTATCCCAAAATTTAACAGCTTAAAACAATAGTTTCTGTGGGTCAGGAATCTGAACATGATCCTCTGCTTCATGGTCTCTCATGAGGCTGTAATCAAACTATTAGCCAGTGCTGAGGTCTCAGCTGAAAGTTCAACTGGGGAAGAATCCAATCTCAAACTCAATTAAGGGGTTATTGGCAGTATTCTGTTGCTTGAGTGTTGTACCAAGGGCCTCAATTACTTTCAGGCTGCTGACCAGAGGCCACCCTCAGCATCTTGCCATGTGGACCTCTATACCATGGCAGTTTATTTCATCAAAGCTAGCAAGAAAAAGAAAGTCTACAAAGAAGTCACCATATTTTATAACCTAATTACGGAAATGAAATGCCCCCAACATTGTCATAGTCTATGAGTTAGAAGAAGGTTACTTAGGAGGAGGGAATTAAATAAGACTATGAATACCAGGAGACAGGAATCATTGGGAGCCATCGTAGAGGCTGTGGACCACACTTGGGGTTTGAAGAACTCAAAGAAGAGATAAAGGAAAATGAAAGTGGAAAGGGAAAGTGAGAAAGGTAACCTTCATCTTCTCAATTTTTTAGGGCTGCAATCTTAAAACAGTATCCTCAGCCAGTAGAGTGCTCCCTGGAGAGGTGATTAGGAAACTAGTTAAGAGGTAGAAAAGGATAGCCTGAGAAAGATTGCCAGTCAGTTTGGCAGTAACTTCTAAAGATTATAGCTGGAAAAAAAGATTAGGACAAGTTATTTTTAAATATTTTCAATTCAAAATTAATTTACTAAAACAAAAAGACTTTTAGCAGAATTGGAACAAAAGTACAAGATGTAAAAAAAAACCAGTAATATTTTGAAAAACACACTAATCAGTTCCCAGCAATAATAATAAAAATATAGTAAGTAATTTCTAATGGAAATCTCTTAAAAACAGAATGCTTCATTCCATTATTGGTTACATACCCAAAGAAAAATAAATCATTCTATGAAAAAAACATATGCACTCATATGTTTATCACAGCACTATTTACAATAGCAAAGACATGAAACCCTAGGTGCCCATCAACAGTGGATTGGATAAAGAAAATGTGGTATATACACACCATGGAAAACTACCCAGCCATAAAAAAAAAGAATGAAATCATATCCTTTGCAGCAACATGGTGCATCTGGAGGCCATTATCCTAAGCAAATTAACACAGAAACAGAAAACCAAATACCTCAAGTTCTTTATCACTTACAGGTTGGAGCTAAGCATTGGGTAGGCATGGACATAAAAATGGGAACAACACATGCTGGGGAGTACTAGAGGGGAGCAAGGGCTGAAAAACTATCTGTGGGGTACTATGCTCAGTACCTGGGGGACAGTATCATTCATATCTCAAACCTCAGCATCACACAATACACCCATGTAACAAACCTCCACGTGTACCCCCAAATCTAAAATAAAAGTTAAAATTATTTTTCTAAAAAATAGAATGCTTCCAAATCCTGCCATTTTGTACATTATCTCACACATTGCCTTTTTTAAAAAAGCAGAAATAAGGGGAAGAACCACTTCCCTGATCTTCTTAAGAAGCATCTGTGCCTATTACCATGGTCTTCCTTTTTCCCTTTCTCTTTTCATTTCTTTGACTTTAAGATTACTTGAGTATTACTTTATTGAACTAACAGTCTTATAACTTCAATTGTAAAAAAATCAATAAAAGTAGACAAATATAATAATAATATAACAATATAGGTTTCGTTAGTTATAATCAATGTACCATATTAATACGTTAATAATAGGGTAAACTGGGTGCAGGGTATATGGGAATTTTCTGTACTGTCTTTGTATTTTTTGTAAATCTAAACTGTTTTTAAAATAATGTTTATATTTTTATGAAAATTTCAAAATAAATACTATTCATAGAAGTGGAGAAAAAGTAGATAACTCAAGTGTTCTAATTTCCTTTCCATATATTGGCAACAACTCTTCATTGCAGTGGAATAGGTGCCCAGGCTGGGGCTTGATATTATGAGGACTGTTCTGGGACCTCGCCTGCAACAGGACCCTCAGTGGACAGAATACAGACTAAGGTCCAGAGATCTGAAAGCACATCCCACGTTTAGAAAACCCGTTTAACTCCTCATTCCCTAAGCTAGCAGTCTGAAATAATACCCTAGGGAAGCCATTCTAGAAAAATATCTAAGAAATGATAAAAGCTCTATGCACAGATCTGTTGCATTATTTACAACACTGGAAAAATTAGAAGCAACTAAGTATTCAATAATAGGAGTATAGTCAATTGCCTTATGGACAGTCTACTCACTGAGATGTTATATAGCCATTAAATGATTATGAAGATAGTGTCACATGAGAGAAAAAGGTTATTATATACTTATAAGATGGGTATTTTTAAATCAAAACACAAAATGCACACAGTATGTAAATGTAACTTTTTTCTATGACCATCCAAAAGATCCAGATTATTAATCCTATAAATAACTCCCTTTCTTTAGAGTGTCAAATACATATTACACGCCAGGCAGTGTTCTTTTTCTACATGTACCATATCTTGAAAGCGGATTCTTGACACAGAGTTATAGTAAGTACTTTAAATAACAGGTAATACAATCTGACCCACATCGGATTGGAGAGTCATCTGGATGGGCAAACTGACTGGTAAGGTAAGCAGACCCTCTTCCCAAATAGCAGCATGTACTTCTTTTCCCTAAGTTATGCTTTAGTACTAAGAGAAAAATTATTATTCAATCATCCATTCAGCAAACATTTTTTAAGCATCTACTAGATGCTAGATACTCTGTGAAATGCTAGTAATTCAATGGTTAGCAAAATTTATATGGTTCTTGACCTCATAGAATTTATAGTCTAGTGGGAGATATAAAAAACCCCACCCAAGAGTTGTGTTCCTACTATGAAAGGAAATACAGAGTGCTATGAAAGAATATTATCAAAGGACATGGTTTAGATGGAGAAGCATTTTTGCTCAAAGATACAGCATACATCAAGCACTGTCTTTGTGGGTTACAATGCTGAGGACAAGGCAAGTCTTTTATTTTAATTATATTTTAAGTTCTAGGGTACATGTGCACAACATGCAGGTTTGTTACATAGGTATACACGTGCCATGTTGGTTTGCTGCACCCATTAACTCGTCATTTAGCATTAGGTATATCTCCTAATGCTATCCCTCCCCCCTCCCCCCACCCCACATCAGGCCCTGGTGTGTGATGTTCCCCTTCCTGTGTCCAAGTGTTCTCATTGTTCAATTCCCACCTATGAGTGAGAACATGCAGTGTTTGGTTTTTTGTCCTTGCAATAGTTTGCTGAGAATGATGGTTTCCAGCTTCATCCATGTCCCTACAAAGGACATGAACTCATCCTTTTTATGGCTGCATAGTATTCCATGGTGTATATGTGCCACATTTTCTTAATCCAGTCTATCATTGATGGACATTTGGGTTGGTTCCAAGTCTTTGCTATTGTGAATAGTGCCGCAATAAACATACGTGTGCATGTGTCTTTATAGCAGCATGATTTATAACCCTTTGGGTACATACCCAGTAATGGGATGGCTGGG
The DNA here is from genome assembly GCF_028885655.2 of Pongo abelii. Lineage (NCBI taxonomy): Eukaryota > Metazoa > Chordata > Mammalia > Primates > Hominidae > Pongo > Pongo abelii. Next base: position 84,547,747 of record NC_071991.2, on the reverse strand, counting down.
TCAAACGGTATTTCTAGTTCTAGATCCTTAAGGAATCGCCACACTGACTTCCACAATGGTTGAACTAGTTTACAGTCCCACCAAAAGTGTAAAAGTGTTCCTATCTCTCCATATCCTCTCCAGCACCTGTTGTTTCCTGACTTTTTAATGATCGCCATTCTAACTGGTGTGAGATGGTATCTCATTGTGGTTTTGATTTGCATTTCTCTGATAGCCAGTGATGATGAGCATTTTTTCATGTGTCTGTTTGCAGCATAAATGTCTTCTTTTGAGAAGTGTCTGTTCATATCCTTCACTCACTTTTTGATGGGGTTGTTTTTTTCTTGTAAATTTGTTTGAGTTCTTTGTAGATTCTGGATATTAGCCCTTTGTCAGATGAGTAGATTGCAAAAATTTTCTCCCATTCTGTAGGTTGCCTGTTCACTCTGATGGTAGTTTCTTTTGCTGTGCAGAAGCTCTTTAGTTTAATTAGATCCCATTTGTCAATTTTGGCTTTTGTTGCCATTGCTTTTGGTGTTTTAGACATGAAGTCCTTGCCCATGCCTAAGGACAAGGCAAGTCTTAAATGTCTACTCACCTCATTCACAAAGATTTACAATAAAGTCCTGCTGTAGGTCTTCCAAGCAAAGATCCATGAATCCCCTAACTTCTCAACTTGCCCATAATTTCACTAAATGCTCCAGCTTCTTAGAAACATTCTCATCTCATGTTTTCGAGAGTTGGCCTCACATTTAATCTTGGAAAAGATTTTTCTGGCCACTACAGGCCCAAATTCCTTATTTTTTTCGATCTTCTAATGAGAGGTAGTGGGGGGAGAGAGGAAAAACAGCTACAGAAATGCTAGGTATATAGAACATTTATATCCAGTCTACCTGGCATCCTACCCCCTTCCACTGGCATGACCTGATAATCGTTTGGGGACCTACTCCTTCCACACTCTCAGCCTGATGGACTGGATAAGGCAACCTTCCCAGAACCATGGGTGAAGTACACAACTCAGCCCAAAGTCAGCCCAGGCATCATCATTCAGGGGCAAGCATTGGCCAATCCAATGGGAAGCACATCTCAGACCTTGTGCTCAGAATAGTGAGATATGGAATCTTGCTCTATTTCATTGGTTTTAAACCTAGCAGGATTAGCTCTAGGAACTGCTGACAGCCATCTCATAATTATAAAAAGAGGGCCTGCCTGAGAATAGATTGAACACACAAAAAGCTATGCTGAGAGATGGAAAAAAGAGAAATAGACCCTGATAACAGTTTGAGCTCCAGACTCTAGGCCAGTTTTTCCTTGCATGTCCTACATCTGGTCCATGGAAAATACTCTTGGTATTTGCCCAACAAACACTGGAAAAAGAGGCCACCCAACAAAGACACATCTCCTTCACTCCTGGTGTCAGAACAGCTAACAGACTGGTCTCCATCTCTTAGATTTTCCTTGTAATCATCATACACTAGTCCACTATGTTCCTTTAACCACAAGGACATATATCAAAGTTCTCCATGCCACCTATTAAATCTCCTTTTCTCTTGACTTGAGATGAAAAAATAAGCACCCTCCCAACTCACCTCCTTGGAGATGATAGGACTTAGCACAACTCTTTCCAAAAAAAAAAAAAAAAATCCTTACAAATCTTGAGATAATCTCTACTCTCTCAACCCTTTCATGACCTTTAAGTGGGTGAGGGATTCAAGAATCACGTAACCAGTTCTTAGTTTACTCCTTTGGAAATTCTACATACAAATTGCCTCCTGCTTTAGAATGCAACATTAACTGTATCCTTGAATCTTGGCAGAAACTTCCATTTTAACATTCTGTTACACATGTGAACATCACCTATCACATATTTCACAGGGGAAAAAAACTGAAAACTGCTTCAATGTTTTCACATTTCCTACAGATTCCAAAATGAGAAGCTTAACCCTGAAATAATCGTAGGTAACAACCAAGTTCATATTTTCAGTATATGGGGAATTTTGAAGGGTTTAGAGGAAAGCAATCAAGATGATTAAGGATATGCAAATTAAGGATAAAGGAATTATAGTCTCTTAAAATCAAATGTTTAACTGTAGTCCTCCTATACAAGAATTAGTACACCCCAGTGTAGGTTACCAAGCTAGTTCATCTAAACTCATAACAAGTTTGACTTGGCTATAAGAGAAATTGCCCAAATCTTGGCAGAAAAAATTACTAACTATTTTAATGAGTTACCAATGGAGGCCATGCATCTTCCTTTGGAGTTTTTTTTTTTTTAAAGAAGAGCCTCTCTTTAGGGTAGTTTAGTAGAATTATTAAAAAGTCAAAAAATAACAGGTGCTAGCAAAGTTGCAGAGAAAAAGGAAGGCTTATACACTATTGGTGAGAGTGTAAATTAGTTCAACCATTGTGGAAAACAGTGCAGTGATTCCTCAAATACCTAAAAATAGAACTACCATTCAACCCAGTAATCCCCTTGCTGGGTATATATACCCAAAGGAATATAAACTGTTCTATCATAAAGACACATGCACGTGTTATGTTCATTGCAGCACTATTCACAATAGCAAAGACATAAAATCATCCTAAATGTCCATCAATGGCAGACTGGATAAAGAAAATGTAGTACATATAAACTCTGGAATACTATGCAGTCATTTAAAACAATGAGATCACGTCCTTTGCAGTAACATGGATGCAGCTGGCAGCCATTATCCTTAGCAAACTAATGCAGGAACAGAAAACCAAATACCACATGTTCTCACTTATAAGTGGGAGCTAAATGATGAGAACAAACAGACACATAGAGGGGAACAACAGACACAGGTACCTATTGGAGAGTGGAGGGTGGAAAAAGGAAGAGGATCAAGGAAAATAATTAATGAGTACTAGGCTTAGTACCTGGGTGACAAAACAATCTGTACGATAAACCCCCATGATACATGTTTACCTATACAACAAATCTGCACAGGCACCCCTGAACTTAAAAGTTAAAAAATAATAAAAATAAAGTAATTTAGCAGAAATCTTGCTCTAAAACAGGGGTGTGATCACTTTAATACAGCGTGAACCTTCTGAATGTATGGCCGTCGTTCATTCTCCCACTCAGGTTTCTTCCGGTCTCTTATTGGTGTCCTTTGCTCTGATCTCCTTTCATTTATTCTGTGTACCTCCTGTTTCCCAACATCTTGTACAAGGTATTTCTTGGAGGCAGTATTCCTGGGAGTGAGCTTCTGACAACTGTTTAGAACAGTTTAGAACAAGAAGTGAAAACAAATTCTCCATCCATGACTGAAACACAACACTATGCCTTGATTTATGGTTTTGAAAGGCTTTGAGATGTTTTCTCGTTTGTGCCACCCACGGAATTTCCTTCTAAAGTCTGAGCTTGGTTTTCATATCCTATAGAATTCTGCAGTTGGAGAGAAAGCCTTCAAAAGTTGTAAGAGTCTGCCAATTTCTGGAAGGTTTTTACTGGCTGCAAGTTATGATTGTAATTATCTACGTGCTGTTCAGTTTAGTATGCCAAGAGATATTTCTAAAATGGGCTGCCTCTGGTTTTGCAGTGCTATCTAGAATAATAATGTAAAAACCATACAACAATGTGGGAGACAAAAGATAAGGTCAGAGGAAAATAGGTCAAGTAACCTAAAAAAAATGTGAATAAAGACTTCTATGCTTTTGTCACACATATTCTCCCCCTACTCTTCAACTATGTTATGTATTATCCCTGCATATTGGCTTTCCAACTGTGGTTAAGGAGTTCTGATGTGTGTGTGTGTGTGTGTGTGTGTGTGAGAGAGAGAGAGAGAGAGAGATCTCACATATATGAATTGCTGGCACGCGAGACGTCTCCAAACCTCAATGAAGGAAAAAAATATTTTGGAGGAAAGAAACTGATATTTGCATATATAGCTAGATACCTATACATCAAACTCTCAGCTTACTATTTCTTTCATCATCCTGAGTCCCTGCAGCAAAGGTATGCCCAGCACCACAGACCATTTTTTTCTCTATCTCAGGAATTCTGGTTTATTCCACACGTGGAAAGTGAACCATATCATGAGTTTGCAATGTAAAAACTTCATGTGTAGGGAAATGCAATGTTCATCATTGTCTTCAGCAGAACCAAACAGGTCACATGGGAGAGTACATTTAAGAAAACTTAAATGATAATGTATTGACTGAGAAGATTAAATGATCCAACCTCATATTTCTGCAAGACCTAATTTAAAGGGCCAAGGTGTCATTCTAGAAAATCAAGTTAAAAAGAAAAGAGGCTTATTTTTATAATCCATCTTTCCTCAGTAAGGTTGATTTTTATAGCCACAGGCTTCTCAGCCAGCTGGTGTGTCTAATGATGACCCTGAGGAGACAACAACATGGGTCTACATTTCTCCATCTCTATTTGCAAAATGCAGCCAAATTAGTTCTAGAAGCTGTCTGGGAAGAGGACTCTTCCCAAAGAGGCTGATACTCAACTCTCTGGTCAGCAACATTCTCCAGAAAGGGGCAGACAGCCTGCAACCCAATACATCCCGAGGAGCAAAAATGGTGCCATGAAATTCCCCTCAGTCTAGGAAGAAGGAAAACAAATCCACCACCCTATTAAACAGCTCAGATTTTCATTAATACTCAGAAGTCCCAGGGTTCCTTTCTGAACCTCAGCTGCCTCATCTATAAATAGAAAGGTTTGCTCAATTTGTCCCTTCCTGCTCTAACATGCTGCGATTCTGCTCCCTGACCTAACAATTTCTGTTCCACCACACACACTTTTATGATCCCTTCCCCTGCATTTCTCTTTTCTACTGCCAGCCACAGAGCCAGGCTCTCACACCCAGTAGGACACCTCTCTGATTTATTAAGCCAAAAGCCATATAATCTCTCTGCCTTTCTAATACACCGTTTTAGGTTTAGCCTGAATTGAAAACCAAACACTTAAGCTATAGAACATAAAATTCACCAAAAATGTATCTCATATCAAAAGCACAGCAATAAGTCTTTGTTGATTCTGCTGATCTTCCAAGTTTCTATTCAATTTCTCTCCTTTTTGCCAAATTTAATTGTATGGTCTACATGACATCATCTCTCTTACTGTCACTAAACTGTCACCAAATCCCTTCATAAACACCTGATGTGACTTCCTCTGCCAACATTCCACTGAAATATTTCTCTTGAAGGTCACTAATTACTAAATCTAAATCCAAAACTGATTAACTTTTCTCAGTCCTCATTATTCTCCATCCTTTTCCAACATTTGGCACAATGATCTATTTTTGAAAAATTATTTCCTCCCTTAGATTCTGTGACACCGTATTATCCAGGTGTTCCCTTCTGTGGCTGCTACTTCTCCGTCTCCTTCACTGGTACAACTTTTGTCTGCTAGATTTTTCCATTTTTAACTCTATACTTAATTCCTCTAAAAAAATGCATCTACTTCCATGTCTTCAATTATCATCTCTATATTGATAATTTACAAATAGACATCTGTGACTTTCAAGTCTGTAGCTCTGAGCTCCATAGGTTTGGTGACTGAGATTACTTCCTTAAATATTCTGTCCTAATTTTCAAATCAGCATATCCAAAGGGGAAGGCTTTACCTTCCCAGCCTTCAAACCAGTTGCTCTCTACAACTTCTGTATTTGGTCAGTACAAACACCATTCTAGAGACCTGGAAACATTCACTTTACACTTTATTTAGCAAATATGAACTGATTACCTCTTTTATTCCAGGCATAATACTAAGTACTAGGAACACAAAGATAAGACAAAGTCCTTGTCCTTCAAGGGTTTCCTCCTCTGCTTGCTGTACTGCATATTATTCCATGATCCCTTTTATTTGAGCTCATATTTTCCCCCAAATCATTACTCCTTCGAATTGCACTCTTTCTGCCCATTGTACCTCTCTTGGCCTCCTTACTTATACTCAAACTTCAAAGCAATATTTCATTTCTTCTTCTTGCTTCATACACTATTGGTCCCTAGGTTCTATCAAATTCCCTTCATAATATTATTCTTACTCAATAATAAACATTTACTGAGTGTCTGCCAAATCTGATCACTGTGCTCAGCAAGGAGAATACAATGATAAACAAGACACAAAGTCTTTGCCTTCAATGACTTCAGAGTCTTATATAAGAAAGATAAACCAGCTGGTCATGGTGGCTCATGCCTGTAAACCCAGCACTTTGGGAGGCTGAAGCAGGTGGATCACCTGAGGTCAGGAGTTTGAGACCAGGTTGGCCAACATGGTGAGACCCCATCTCTACTAAAAATACAAAAAAATTAACCAGGAAAAAAATAGCAAGGAAAGGAAAGGAACCAATCATTACAATGTGGCAGGGTAAGTGTTATGATGTCCCTAAGAAGGAGGCCCCTAACCTGACTTGGCAGACTCAGATCAGGCTTCTCAAAGAAAATGATACTTGAGCTGAGCTGTAAGTATCATGTGGTATGAGTCTATCAGACTGGGGTCTTCTTGACAGGACAACAGCAGCTGATTCAGCAGAACTGAAGTATGAGCACATGGAGTGAGAAGTGAGAGATGAGACTAGGAAAGTAGAAATGAGTCACCTCAACATAAAGGTCATTGTGTGTTATGGGTTGAACTGTGTCCCCCAAAAGATATGCTAAAGTCCTAATCCCCAATACCTGTGAATGTGACCTTATTTGGAAAAGTTAAGATGAGGTCATTAGTTGGAGCCCTAATCTAATATGACTGTTGTTTTTAGAAGAAGAGGAAAATGTCATGTGAAGACAGAGACACAGAGATAACCCCACATGACAACAGAATCAAAAACAGAAGTATTGAAGCTGCAAGCCAAGGAACACCTGGGTTACCAAAAGCTAGACGAGGCCAGAAAGGATACTCTGTTAGCAGCTTCAGAGGAAGCATGGCCCTGTCAAGAACTTGATTTTGGACTTCTGGCCTCCAGATCTGAGAGAGAATAGATTTCAGTCATTTTAAGACACCAAGTTTTTGGTACTTGGTTATAGAAAGCTAAGCTAATACAGTGTGCAATACCAAGAAATGTACATTCACATTCATTTTTATGCCCCATTCCAGCACTTGGCATAAAAATTCACCTCACATATTGATCAATAATTACCTGGTCAATAAAAAATTACTTAGTTTCCACCTCCATATCCTCCTATCTAAATTGCTCTATTTTGACTATTCTAAGACAAAAAAAATTGTACAGATTTTAATATCTCTAAAATAGGCATTTACCTTACAGTCTGTAGCATCTTACCCTCAGTGATGTCCTACAATTGTGGCTGGTCCAGAATGAAACTGAGTTCTCCAAGTTCTTCCAAGTCTTCCAGAGAGGATTTGCCTTTGTATCTGTCAGGTCCAATGGCACTACCACCCTGAAACTTGTTTAAATTAAATTATCTGCTTGAGGCTTCTGTTGTTCTTGGTGGTGGCGGTCCTGTATTGGTGCTAGTTTGTATCTTGTGTGTGTGTGTGTGTATGTATTTCATTCTACTCTGGTAGAATAGATTCAGATCACAAATCTGAGTAAGAATTGATTAACAGTTCAAATTCTCAGAGTATTTTATTCCTTTCACATAATACCAAGGTTATAATTATAAATATAATTATATAAATAATTATATAGAATTCTTTATATAATAATTAAGCATAACATTTTGTTGCTGCCCCTCTATGCATGTTAAGTTTGTTTCTCATTTTCTCTTAAATGGAAATCTAAGCCCTCTGGTGTCTCAGGTCTCAGACTAAAAATCCTATCTTGGGCACATTTTCTTACTTAGCAATACATAAAATAATATCATCTTCCAAATGATGGTGTCTTCTGTTTGCTAAAATATGGTACCATGAGTACACCATGTCCTTTCCAATCTGCTCTGAGTTCTCTGTTGGACTAATGTTCCTAAACTAGGGCTGCCATAACATCACCCCTATCAAATTCCTATAATAGTTCCTTATTCTCCTGAAACAAGTCTAAATTCTCAAGAATCAACAATATGGAGGAGTAAAAAGTTATATAAACTTGAACAAATAATTTCGCTTTTAAAGCCTGTTTCCCGTCTGTAAGGTGGACATAAGAATGCCGAGATCACAGAACATTAGTTATCCATCGCTTTGTTTTACTAACCACTCTAAACTTAGAGGCTGAAAACAACAATCATTTATTTTGCTCAGAAATCTGCAATTTGGACAGAGGCTCAGTGGTAAAAACTTGTCTCCACACCATGTGGCATCTGTTGGGAAGACTCAAAGGCTAGGGGCTAGAATCATCTGAAAGCTCACCCACTCACATGTCTTGCAGGTGATGCTAGCTGTTGGCTTGGCCTCAGCTGGAGTCTCCCATTGTGACTGCGTGGCTTACTCACAGCATGGTGGCTGAGTTCCAAGATCAAGTGTCCCCAGGTAGAGGCTGTATCACTTTTTATGAGTTAGCCTTGGAAGTCACACTGTATCACCTCTACCATATTCTATTGGTCAATTCATGGCTAAGATTAGAATAGATTCAAGGGGGAGACATAGACTCCATCTCTCAATGGGAAGAGGTCAAAGAAGTTGTAGATATGTTTTAAAACATATAAGGTTTTACAAATACCACATGTTCTAACTTATAAGTGAGAGCTAAACGTTGAGTACACATGGATGTAAAGGAGGGAACAATAAATACTGGGGCATATTTGAGGGTGGAGGGTAGGAAGAGAGTGATGATCGAAAAACTATCTATCAGGCCAGGCGTGGTGGCTAACTCCTGTAATCCCAGCAATTTGGGAGGCCGAGGCAGGTGGATCACTTGAGATCAGGAGTTTGAGACCAGGCTGGCAAGCATTAGTGAAACTCCATCCCTGCTAAAAAATACAAAAATTAGCTGGGCATAGTGGCGGGCACCTGTAATCCCAGATACTCAGGAAGCTGAAGCAGGAGAATCGCTTGAGCCCAGGAGGCGGAGGTTGCAGTGAGCCAAGATCGTGCCACTGCACTCCAGCCTGGGTGACAGAGCGAGACTCCATCTCCAAAAAAAAAAAAAAAAAAAGTTTTGGGTATTATGCTCATTACCTGGATGACAAAACTACCTGTATACCAAAGCCCTGTAACATGCAATTTACTCATGCAACAAATCTGCACATGTACCCCTTGAACCTAAAAGTTGGAAAGAAAAATATCACCACCGATCCCACAGAAATACAAACTACCATCAGAGAATATTACAAACACCTCTATGCAAATAAACTAGAAAATCTAGAAGAAATGGATAAATTCCTCAACACATACACCCTCCCAAGACTAAAATAATAACAATTTTTAAATATGTAAGATTTTAATAACGTTAAATAAGGTTATTGGGAAAACTAGGCAAGAAAACATACATGAAGTTCCTAGCATTTTACAATGCCCACCCCAACTCCCTACCCATTCTTCATAAAATGGCCAAGTTTAGACTGTAGACTCAAAATGCATGGTGAATCTTGGTTTCCCCCATTCACTGGGTTGTTGATCTTAGACAAGTTATTTAATCTCTCCATTCCTCACTCAATCTGAAAAATGCAGGTCATAATATTACTTTCCTTGTGGGGCTATGAGGGTTACATGAGATAATTAATGTAAAGCACTTAGCACAGTGTCTGTCACTATTGTTATAGTTTTTTGTTGTTGTTGTGTTGTTGTTGTTACTGTTACTGTTATTGATGCTGCTATCATCTATCAAAACATTGTACAAAAAAGCCCAAGGGCAGGGCAAGTAGATGAGGAAGCTGAGTAATTAAGAGAAGGGTCAGGTAGCTGCCAGTTGGTCTATGACACAGGTATCAGGACTACCAAGCAGGGTCTGGGGCAAGTAGGGCAGAACAAGAGCACAGGTGAGAAAGCTGCATTAAATCAGGCTGTCAGGGCAGGGAGGGGCTGGCAATGACATTGGAATGACATTGGATGATCTATTCTAAAGTGGCTAATCATGGGACCAAAGTCTGAATAGAAGAAAGAGAAGGTAAGCAAGGTACCATTTATTGGTGCCAGAGACAACAAACAGCGAGAACAATTGTCCAAGGAGTTATGTGGAAGAGACCCCCTTCCTTCCTGTCCCCTTTTAAAGCAGTTACAGACTTTCACTGTGGACTCAGCCAATTATAGGGAGGGGAAGGTGAATGTCAAATCCCACAGGGCTGGATTCTGTCTTCTTCAAACTGGGAGTTCTTCAATTCTATTTCTGAAAGGAGTAGAGCTGTTTCTGGGGAATACGATTCCTATAATATCCATTCTGTGACCCAGTGTGTCCTCTTAAATGTCATCCCACACACCATGACATTGCCCATGTTAGTTCCCTCACTTGAAATGCTTTCCTTTCTAGAATTACAGAATGAGAGGTACTTTAGAGGGCATCCGCTTCAACCTCTCAGTCAAGACTGACTTCTCTCCTATGATGTTCCTAAACATCTGTGATCAGCCCAGCCTTTTGGGGGAGAGAGAGCGGTGAGATGCGGTCTTACTATTTTAGCCAGGGTGGTCACAAACTCCTGGGCTCAAGCAGTTCTCCCACCTTAGCCTCCCAAGTGCCTGGGAATACAGGTGCATGCCACACCCAGTTTCCAGGCTCTATTTAACTACAGCTCATGAAGTAACTCATCCCTCAGTTAAGCAGCCTGTTCCATTAATAGTTCTAATTGCAGTATGATGAGGAGGGAGCATGAGCCTTGTACTTGGGTTCAAATTCTACCTTCACCATTGATGGCATTTGTTAAGTTATCCTCTCTAAATTTTAGGCTTCTGTTCTATAAAATAAAGATGACAATTCTATCTCCTTAATTCCACAAACGGCGCGAACTTTATTTTTTTCACTGTTCTATTACTAGACTTAGAACGGTACTTGCACCATAATCAGTCTTTCATAAATATAATGACAGTTATGATAATGAAACAAAATGAGGTATAGAAAGCAGCTAGCATGGTGCTAGCTCATGGTAGGCACTCAATAAACAGTTTTCTTCTCATCTCACTGTGAATCAAAATTTGCTTTCTAATTACTTCTACCACTTAAACTCAGTTCTAACCCCTTGATGCAACATTCAAGAAATGTAATTCCATTTCTACTAAGAACCCATCAAATATTTGAAGACAATTACAAAGCCCTATGAAATTTTGTCTTTTCTAAACAAAAGTTTTGTTTTGTCATAGGCACAAATTTAGATAGAAACACAAATATATGTGTGTGTGTTTTATATATATTTATGAAAAAACAAAACTTTTTTATAATTTCAATAGTCTTTTGGGGAAAAGGTGGTGTTTGGTTACATGAACGAGTCCTTTAGTGATGATTTCTGAGATTTTGGTGCACCTCTCACCCAAGAAGTGTACACTGTACTCAATGTATAATCTTTTCTCCCACACCTCCCTCCCACCTTTTCCCCCAGAGTCCCCAAAGTCCATTGTATTATTCTTATGCCTTTGAATTCTCATAGCTTAGCCCCCACATATGAGTGAGAATATACAATGTTTGGTTTTCCATTCCTGAGTTACTTCACTTAGAATAACTGTCTCCAATTAAAACCAGGTTGCTGGGAATGCCATTAATTTGTTCCTTTTTATGGCTGAATAATATTCCATGGTATATATATAGATATATAGATATCACATTTTCTTTATCTACTCGGGCTGGTTCCATATTTTTGCAGTTGAGAATTGTGCTGCTATAAACATGTGTGCACATGCATCTTTTTCATATAATGACTTCTTTTCCTCTGGGTAGATACCCAGTAGTAGAACTGCTGGATCAAATGGTAGATCTACTTTTAGTTCTTTAAGGAATCTCCATACTGTTTTCCATAGTGGTTGTAATAGTTTACATTCCCACCAGCAGTGTAAAAGTGTTCCCTTTGCACCATATCCACATCAACATCTATTATTTTTAGATTTTGTGATTATGCCATTCTTGCAGGAGGAAAGTGGTATCACATTGCTGTTTTGATTTGCATTTCCCTGATCATTAGTGATGTTGAGCAATTTCCCATATGTTTGTTGTCCATTTGTATATCTTCTTTTGAGAATTGTTTATTCATGTCCTTAGCCCATTTTTTGACGGGAAATTTTGGGTTTTTTTCTTGCTGATTTGTTTGAGTTCATTATAGATTCTGGATGTTAGTCCTTTGTCAGATGTATAGATTATGAAGATTTTCTCCCACTCTGTGGGTTGTCTGTTTACTCTGCTGATTGTTTCTTTTGCTGTGCAGAAGCTTTTTAGTTTAATTAAGTCTCATCTATTTATCTTTGGTGTTGTTGCATTTGCTTTTGGATTTTTGGTCATGAAGTCTTTGCCTAAGCCAATGTCTAGAAAAGTTTTTCCAATGTTATCTTTCAGAAGTTTTATTATTTCAGGTCTTACATTTAAGTCTTTGATCTGTCTTGAGTTGATTTTTATATAAGTTGAGAGATGAGGATCCAGTTTCATTCTTCTACATGTGGCTTGCCCGTTACCCCAGCACCATTTGTTGAATAGGCTGCTCTTTCCCCACTTTATGTTTTTGTTTGGCTTGTCTAAGATCAGTTGGCTGTAAGCAGTTGGGTTTATTTCTGGATTCTCTATTCTGTCCCATTGGTCTATGTGCCTATTTTTATACTAGTACCATGCTGTTTTGGTGACTATAGCCTTATAGTATAGTTTGAAGTTGGGTAGGGTAATGCCTCTATATTTGTTCTTTCTACTTAGTCTTGCTTTGGCTATGAGGGCTCCCTTTTTGTTTCATATGAATTTTAAGATTTTTTTCTAGTTCTGTGAAGAATGATGGTGGTACTTTTATGGGAATTGCATTGAATTTGTAGATTGCTTTTGGAAGTATGGTCATTTTCACAATATTGATTCTACCTATCCATGAGCATGGGATGTGTTTCCATTTGTTTATGTTGTCTATTATTTCTTTCAGCAGTGTTTCATACTTTTCCTTGTAGAGGTCTTTCATATCCTGGTTAGTATATTCCTAAGTATTGTATTGTATTTACTTATTTATTTATTTATGCAGCTATTGTGAAAGGGGTTAAGTTCTGGATTTGATTTTCAGGATGGTCACTGTTGGTGTACATTAATTTTATATCCTGAAACTTTGCTGAATTCATTTACCAGTTCTAGAAGCTTTTTGGAGGAGTCTTTAGGGTTTTCTAGGTATACAATCATATCATCAGCAAACAGTGACAGTTTGACTTCCTCTTTACTGATTTGGATGCTCTTTATTTCTTTCTCTTATCTGATTGCTCTGGCTAGGACTTCCATTACTATGTTGAATAGAAGTGGTGAGAGTGGGCATCCTTGTCTTGTTTCAGCTCTGAGGGGGAATGCTTTCAACCTTTCCGCATTCAGTATAATGTTGGCTTTTAATAGATGGCTTATAATAGATGGCTTTTATTACATTAAGGTATGTCCCTTCTATGCCTATTTTCTGAGAGTTTTAATAATGAAGGGATGCTGCATTTTGTCAATGCTTTTTCTGCATCTATTGAGATGATCATGTGATTTTTGTTTTTAATTCTGTTTATGTGGTATATCACATTTATTGAAACCCACTTGATCACAGTGGACTATCTTTTTGACATGCTGTTCGATTCAGTTAGCTAGCATTTTGTTGAGGAGTTTTGCATCTATGTTCATCAGGGATATTGGTCGGTACTTTTCTTTATTAGTTATTTCTTTTCCTGGTTTTGGTATTGGGTGATATTGGCTTCATAGAATGAGTTAGGGAGGATTCCCCATTTCTCTACCTTGTGGAATAGCGTCAACAGGATTAGCACCAATTCTTCTTTGAATGTCTGATAGAATTCAGCTGTGAATCCATCTGGTCATGGGCTTTTTATTGTGGGCAATTGTTTAATTATCATTTCAATGTCACTGCTTGTTATTGGTCTGTTCAGAGTTTCTATTTCTTCCTGGTTTAACCAAGGAGAGTTGTATATTTCCAGGAATATATCCATCTCCTCTATGTGTTCTAGCTTATGTGTGTAAAGGTATTCACAGTAGCCTTGAATGATCTGTATTTCTGTGGTATTGGTTGTAATACTTCCCATTTCATTTCTAATTGAGCTTATTTTTATCTTCTCTCTTTTTTTCTTGGTTAATCTCATTATGGCCTATCAATTGTATTTATCTTTTCAAAGAATGAGCTTTTTGTTTCATTTACATTTTGTAGTTTTTTTGTTTCAATTTCATTTAGTTCTGCTCTGATCTTTGTTATTCTTTTCTGCTGTTGGGTTTGAGTTTGGTTTGTTCTTCTTTCTCTAGTTTCATGAGGTGTGACCTTAGATTGTCTATTTGTGCTGTTTCAGACTTTTTCATGTAGGCATTTAAGGGTATGAACTTTCTTCTTAGCACTGCCTTTGCTGTATCCCAGAGGTTTTGATAGGTTGTGTCACTATTATTGTTCAGCTCAAAAAAAATTTAATTTCCATCTTGATGTCATTGCTAAGCCAACAATCACTCAGGAGCAGATTATTTAATGTTCATGTATTTGCATGGTTTTAGGGTTCCTTTTAGAGTTGATTTCCAATTTTCTTCCACTGTGGTCTGAGAGAGTACTTGATATAATTTCTATTTTCTTAAACTTATTGAGACTTGTTTTGTGGCCTATCATGTGGTCTATCTCGGAAAATGTTTCACGTGCTGATGAATAGAATATATATTTTGCAGTTTCTGGCTAAAATGTTCTGTAAATATCTGTTAAGTCCATCTGTTGTAGAGTTTAAGTCCATTGTTTCTTTGTTGACTTTCTGTCTTTATGACTTGTCTAGTGCTGTCAGTGAAGTATTGAAGTCCCCCACTACTATTGTGCTGTTGTCTATTTCGTTCCTTAGGCCTAGTAGTAATTGTTTTATATATTTGGGAGCTGCAGGTTAGGTGCATACATATTTAGGATTGTGATATTTTCCTATTGAACAAGCCCTTTTATCATTATATAATGTTCCACTTTGTCTCTTTTAACTGCTGTTGCTTTAAAGTTTGTTTCGTCTGATATAAGAATAACTACTTCTGCTCACTTTTGGGTGTCTATTTGCACGGAATATCTTTTTCCACCCCTTTACCTTAGCTTTATGTAAGTCCTTATGTGTTAGGTAAGTCTCTTAAAGACAGCAAATACTTGGTTGGTGAATTCTTATCCATTCAGCCATTCTGTATCTTCTAAATGGAGCATTTAGGTCATTTACATTCAACATTAGTATTGAGATGTGAGGTACTATTCTATTCATCATGCTATTTGTTGCCTGTATACCTTGGGATGTGTGTGTGTGTGTGTGTGTGTGTGTGTGTGTGTGTGAATGTTTTACAGGTCCTGTAAGATTTATGCTTTAAGGAGGTCCTATTTTGGTGTATTTTGAGGATTTGTTTCAAGATTTAGAGCTGCTTTTAGCAGTTCTTGTAGTGCTGGCTTGGTAGTGGCAAATTCTCTCAGCATTTGCTTGTCTAGAAAAGACTGTATCTTTCCTTCATTTATGAAGCTTAGTTTCACTGGATCCAAAATTCTTGGCTGATAATTGTTTTGTTTAGGAGGCTAAAGATAGGACCCCAATCCCTTCTAGCTTGTAGGTTTTCTGCTGAGAAATCTGCTGTTAATCTGGTAAGTTTTCCTTTATAGGTTACTGATGCTTTTGCCTCACAGCTCTTCAGATTCTTTCCTTAGTCTTGACTTTAGATAACCTGATGATTATGTGCCTAGGTGATTATCTTTTTGTGATGAATTTCCCAGGTGTTCTTTCAGCTTCTTGTATTTGAATGTCTAGATCTTTAGCAAGGCAGGAGAAGTTTTCCTCAATTATTCCCTCAAATATGTTTTCCAAACTTTTAGATTTCTCTTCTTCCCCAGGATCACCAATTATTCTTAGATTTTTGTTATTTAACATAATCCCAAACTTCCTGGAGGCTTTGTTCATTTTTTAACTTTTTTCTTCGTCTTTGATGGATTGGGTTAATTCAAAGGCCTTGTTTTTGAGCTCTGAAGTTATTTCTTCTACTTGTTCTATTCTGTTGCTGAGGATTTTCCGTGTATTTTGCATTTTTGTAAGTGTGTCCTTCATTTCCAGAAGTTGTGATTGCTTTTTATTTATGCTATCTATTTCTCTGGAAATTTTTCCATCCATGTCCTATAACATTTTTACAATTTCTTTGAGTTGGTATTTACCTTTCTCCGAGGCCTCCTTGAGTAGCTTAATAATTGACCTTCTGAATTCTTTTTCTGGCAATTCAGAGATTTCTTCTTGATTTGAGCTTAAAGAACCTTGTTTTGCCATATTACCAAAATTGTTTTTCTGGTTCCTTCTCATTTGGGTAGACTACATCAGAGATCCAGGGTTCAAGGGCTATTGTTCAGATTCTTTTGTCCCATAGGGTATTCCCTGGATGTGGGTGCTCAGGGATGGGGCTTCATGAGAGCCAAACTGCAGAGGTTGTTACTTCTCTTCTGGATCTAGCTGCCCAGCAGAGCTACCAGGCTCCAGGCTGCTACTGGGGAGTGTCTGCAAAGAGTCCTGTGATGTGATCCATCTTCAGTTCTCTCAGCCCTGGATACCAGCACCTGCTCTGGTAGAGATAGCAGGTGAGTAAAGTAGACTCTGTGAGGGTCCTTGGTTGCAGTTTTGTTTACTGTGCTAGTTTTGGGTTTGTTGGCCTCCAGCCAAGAGGTGGCACTTTCAAAACAGTATCAGCTGTGGTAGTATAGAGAGGATACAGGCTTGCCCTAGGGTCACCTGGAAAAGTTTCTCAGGTAGTTGGTGTGGCCATACAGCTCCCAAGAGATTATGTCCTTTGTCTTCAGCTACCAGGGTGGGTAGAGAAAGACCGTAAGTTTGGGGCAGGGTAAGGCATGTCTGAGCTCAGACTCTCCTCAGGCAGCGCTTACTGAGGCTGCTGTGGGGAATGGGGGTGTCATTTTCAGGCCAATGGAGTTATATTCCCAGAGGGATTATGGCTGCCTCTGCGGCATCATGCAGGTTGCCAGGGAAGTGGAGGAAAGCCAGCAGTTACAGGCCCCACCTAGCTCTCACCCAGCTCCCACACAGCCCAAAAGGCCGGTCTCACTTTCACCATGCCAACCCCCCAACAGCACCAAGTTTATTTCCAGGCAGTGGGTAAGCAGGGCTGAGGATTTGTCCCAGGCTCCAGGCCTTCCCGCTGGGAAAGCAAGTAGGGCTTTCAGGTTTCATGCCTTCCTGCCTGCCACAACTTCTGTGCTGTTTCTGCACTCCCAGTTCACCCTCTCACCAAGATTCTGTCCAGGAAACTTCATGTTTGGTTGAAATCGTTACAAAGTTCAGCTGGAGGTTTCCTTCTCCCTGTGGTCTTTCCCCAATTCCATTGGTATCCCTTCCCAAGGACCCCTGTGAGACAAAGTCAGAAATGGCTTCCCTGGAAACAAAGAGTGCCCACACGTCTTCCCACTGCTTCGTCTACCCCTGTATTTCACTCAGCTCTCTATGTTTATCTCAGCTCCAGGTAAGGTCAAATCCTTCTCCCATGATCTGGACCTTCAGGTTCCCCAGTGAGGATGTGTGTTTAGGGGCAGACGATCCCCCTTTCACACCTTCACACTTCGGGCACTCACAGTTTTTCGGATGTCTCCCAGAGCCTGCACTTCCTTCAAAGGGTCTGTGGATTCTCTCGACTTTCCTAGTGTATTCCTGCACTAGTTCTTGGAGCAAAAGTTCACAGTGTGAGTCTCCACACACTGCTCTGTCCATCCAAGTGGGAGGTGTAAGTTAGTCCTGCCACGTATCCATCATTTTCCTCATAAAACTTTTGAAAAACTGTTTGAACTTCAGAAACTACTGAACAATAAAATCTATATTTGTTGTGGGCTTGCCCTAATAAAAGTTTGTAAGTCACTTTTAATTCCTTTCTTAAAAATAATTGCATAGCTAATAATCCTTGATGTTTAACCACCTGCAAAACTTGAATTGTCAATATTTTTATAGTATCTATACCTAGAAAGGCTTATGGAAAACAATAACAAAACAGCTGTTTTCAAGTCCTCATTAGAACTTAATTTTAGGAAACCTTACACATTCTGATGCAATTTTTACTCAAGCAGCCTAACTACCACGTGTATTTTATGAAACTCCAAATGTTGGCATTTTATCCCATATTTGAGAAAAAGCATTAAATAGTTTATTTTACACTTATTTCAAGTTTTACCTGCTTAGAGTCTAACAGTCTTTCTTTAAAGGCAGCAGAAAAACATCATGATTTTTTAAATGAGATAAATGTTCCAATGGCAAATACACTATAACCATTATTCTGCTACTATTCTTAAGTGTTTCCCTACTACAACAGCCAGTATCTGGTACAACAGGAAACTGTTAATGTGATTTTCATTTGTTCCTTGAATATTTCCAGCTGAATATGTGAGATTTTTTTCCTTAATCTTGGTCCTATTTAGTTTGGGGGGTTTTGTTTATTTCTTTGATTTTTAGTTGTGGTGGGGTTTTTTTTAGCTAAGATATAGCAAATAATGTTAAAAGATGGATTTTGATGGGTATAATTTTTTCTTAAAGAAATCTACAAACCAAGTAACTGAATTTTTAAATCAGCCATTCTGGATATCTTCTGCTAGTGTTTTAAAGTCTCAAATATTTAGGTGGAAAAGTCTAGAAAGAATAACATTATATAAAAGGATTCAATTATAATCAACATTTTTCTTGTCGCCCATATACTCACTTCTTCCCCTGCCCAGCCTAAATTCCACAGTCAATCACTAAAGCATTGTCCTGCATGACACTCAATTCCCTACTCCACTCTCTCTTCTCTTAGTCACTTGGCAAAACTTCAACCCTCATTAAATTCTACTCTGTCTGCTCTATGTGACTGATTGATCTCACTTTAAATTAATGACCACTAAACCCCAGTGGGCCCACTATGCTACTTTGTAATCATAGTATATTTCCTATTCAAATAATTGTCCCACTCTCCTAGGCAACTGCCTCATAATCTCTCCTCAATCTTCTAGCACCTTCTCCTTTATCCTCACTCTTAGCTGATAACCTTGGTTCCTATTTCAATTAAAGAGCCAAAGAGATTATTTTAAAACATCAATCAGATGCTTACAATCTTCCAGTGGCTCCTTCCCTCTCATAGTAAATGCCAAAGTCTTTACAATGACCTGCATGACCCGACACCATTACATCTCTGATCTCATCTTCTGTACTTACCCCTCTGTTATTGCTCCTTCCTTATTGACCCCTTTGTTGTTCAGTTAATACATTAAGTCCTCTCCTACCTCTGGGCCTTTGCGCCTGCCATTTCCCCTGCCTAGAACGCTCTTCCCTTGGATATATTTTTATGGCTCACTCCTTTGCTTCCTTTCTCTTTGTTCAAATATCACCTTCTCAATGAGGTCTCCTCTGACCCTTTTATTTAAATTTGAATCCCTTCATTCACCCTGGAACTCCCTCTACCCTTTTCCTGCTTTATTTTTTGCCATAGCACTTATCACCATCTGCATACTGTATGCTTTACTCATTTGTTTTTTTTTTTTTTTGCCTATATCCATCTACTAGAACATAAGTTTTGGCCTATGGGCCAGGATTATAGCCTATTTTGTCCACTGTTGAAACTCTAGCACTTGAAACTACTTTATACCTACTGGGTGCTTAAGAAATATTTGTTGAATGAATGAATAAATAAAATACCTTTATTAAAGGAGGTGTGTCAAAACTTCACCTATTGGCTTGCTAGTTTATGTCAGGTTGTTCTCTCTGTAATCATTAACAGGCACTTAAATCCACATTTGTATTTGGTCAGTAAAATTACAAAAATAATCTTACTTTTAAGATTAAGCTGTGAACAACGCTGTGTCCAGCAGGAATATATGTGAGCAGTTTCCTTTGCCCAGAAAAAGAGAGTTGCTGTTGTCCACTCTCAGTGATATCTCAGAAATAATGGCTTGTAGCTCAAAGATGCTTTCTGTCTTTTTACAAAACCATAAGACCCACAAAAATTACATTAGAGCCATGATTTGCTTAAGTCCCACTCACATTAACCATTATTACTCACCTCCCTACAAGAGTACAAAAGTAACCAAATGTTCCCTTCATGTTAGTCAAAGTTTTTTGTTTTTTGCTTTTTGTTTTTTTCAGACAGGGTCTCTGTCACCCAGGCTGGAGTGCAGTGGTATGATCATGGCTCACCACAGCCTTGACCTCCAGGGCTCAAGCAATACTCCCACATCAGCCTCCCAAGTAGCTGGGACTACAGGGGCCTTCGTGTTAGTCAAAGTTTTTTATTTTTGTTTTTTGAGACAGGGTCTCTGTCACCTGGGCTGGAGAGCAGTGGCGTGATCTTGGCTCATGGTAGTCTCAACCTCCTGGGCTCAAGCAATTCTCCCAACTCAGCCTCCCAAATACCTAGAACTACAGGCACACACCACTGCACCCAGCTAATTTTTGTATTTTTTGTGGAGGTGGGGTTTCACCATGTTGACCAGGCTGGTCTCAAACTCCTGGCCTCGAGCTATCCACCTATCTCGGCCTCCCAAAGGGCTGGGATTACAGGCAGGAGCCACAGTGCCTGGCCCATGTTAGTCAAAATGACATCTCTAGGCAATGTATGTGTGTGTGTATGTGTGTGTGTGTGTGTATGTGTGTGTGTGTGTGTGTATATCTTATCTCCAAAATGTATTATACCATAAATCACTCAAAGTGTTTTCTTATGTCTATTTTTAAAGATAGCATTACATCATATAGATCTATATTATTAATACATACAATCTGGGGTGTTGGGTTAGAGATTTTAATTGAATAGTGATTTAGGGAATTTTGTGCAGGAAAAAAAGTGAGATCAATTTTCCCCTTGCAGACTTTAGTAGGTAATACTAATGTCACATATCTTATTTGCTTTATAAATCATGTTTTAAGTTCCCTATTACATCCAAGTATTTAGAACAACAATCCACCAAAGTACTGGGGGAATAAACCCTCAAATTCAAATCATTAAAATGAAATCTGTCTCTGAATGTTTGAAAGGATTTACAGTAAAAATATCAGTTTGATATTAAGTCAATAAAATGTATCATTCATGACTCTGAAGGAGGAAAATGGCACGCAGAGTTGGGAAACTTTACAAAA
Source organism: Pongo abelii (assembly GCF_028885655.2). Lineage (NCBI taxonomy): Eukaryota > Metazoa > Chordata > Mammalia > Primates > Hominidae > Pongo > Pongo abelii. The sequence continues at coordinate 84,526,701 of NC_071991.2, read as the reverse complement.
TTTAAAGCTGCTATAAGGGCAAGGGACTTGGGAGATTATTAATTTGCTGTAGCTAAATTCAAATACAAGCTTTTCTTTGTTATTCAACTTCTGGTGCCATTTTTTTAATCATCAAAATTAACCAAGTAATAGCCACTAGAATTTTTTATTTAAATTTATTAGCTGCATAAGCTAGCTAAAAATACAAAAGTTTTAAGACAAATTAGTTGATTTGAATGTCAACTACAATGACAGGGCCTGCTTGTTTTTCATTATGCTGCTATGTTGCATTTGATAACCATATGAAAAGTAGCTAAATTGTTGTGCCTTCTACACAAAACATTGTCTGTTGATTCCAGAATATACAGAGCTATGTGGGGAAGGCGGTGTGTTGAGCTGAGAGAGGCAGCTTCTGCCTTCTTGTAGCACTTACAGATGGAGCCATCCGATTCAGCCACCATCTTCCATTACTCATAGTTTTGTGAGCACACGTCTTATCTCCCCAGGATTGTACCTAGAGCGGTTCTGGGAGTTTCCTATTTCTTCTAATAGGCTACAACTTCCTTAAGATTAGGACCATGACTGAGTCACCTTTATAAATCTCACAAAACCAGTTACATTAAAGGCATGGATGCCTATGTTCCCAATCAAACAATAAGCCCTTGAAAGGACAGAACATCTAGTCTGATTAATCTTAAGTACAGTGTCTTAAACCTAGTTGGCAATAAATAAATATTGACTCTATTTTGAATAAATTGCTGAAGAATGAATGAATGAATGAATGGCAAATACTCTGCAACCTCTTGATAAGTGATAGCAAGGAATACTCTCTGTATAGCAAAGCAACTTTGTAGTCCAAGCCCTTCTATCCCTACTACCTCCTCCAAAGATGGAAAAATCAGAACTACCTGTGCTTCAGTAACTTCAACATAACTAGTACAATTATTTTCAGAATTTAATAAAGTATAACATTCATGTCCTAGAGCTACTGCCTCAAGCTGGTAAGATGGAAAAAATCAAATTCTCTAGCATTTTAATGATTTTTTTTTTAGATGGAGTTTTGCTCTTATTGCCCAGGCTAGAGTGCAATGGCGGGATCTTGGCTCACTGCAACCTCCGCCTCCCGGGTTCAAGCGATTCTCCTGCCTCAGCCTACTGAGTAGCTGGGATTAAAGGCGCCCATCACCACACCCAGCTAATTTTTTGTATTTTTAGTAGAGACGGGGTTCATCATGTTGGTCAGGTTGGTCTTGAACTCCTAACCTCAGGTGATCCGCCTGCCTCGGCCTCCCAAAGTGCTGGGATTACAGAGGTGAGCCACCGTGTTCAGCCAGGCATTTTAATGACTTTTAAAACAAAAACCCTATTGGCCACTAGATGGCACTTGTATTAGCCATATCTCTAATTTGAGTAGAGACTCTAAAAGTCCTTTGGTAAATATGTAGCCTGAAACATTGAAAGCATTCATTCAAAAACAAATAAAAATAAAAGACCCTTTCCAGCAAACTTATAAAGGCTAATTAAATTTATAGTATGTATATAGTATTGTAATTTTCTAATATGATGTAATCTTACACAATACTAAACTACACTAGATTAAAATGTACTATACTACACCACGCTATACTTTGCTGCAGTATTTTTCAAACTGTGGTTCTGGAAGCCTATACAAAATAAATGTGGGATTCAGGGCTTCATCCTAGACCTACAAAATCCAAACCTTTACATGAAGCCCAGAAAACTGCATTTTAGTAAGCTCCCAAGAGATTTCTTGCAGAATATTTTCTACAGAATATAACATCACTTAAGACCACTTTCCTATGAGAAAGTCATTTACAATTTCTACTATTTACTAATATTTACTACTAACAATTTCTACCTTCTTATTACATAAGAGATTCTCTATCCTTACCAATACTCCACATTCCCAGTAATGGTTTGTCACAGCCTCCAACAGAGCTCGGGTGAAAATAAGAGAAGTTGAGGAAGAGGACTGAGATTTCCAGAGGTATGGATAGGAAGATAATAGGCATTGGTGTGCCAGAACCTCCTGCCACTGTAAGACTACAGGGACACTCCTTGTGTATACTCACTTCCCTGCCTTCCTTCTCTTTCTCAGGCCAGTACCACCCCACTCCCAGCTACCTATTTCTCTGCTACCTCCCAGTGACTTGAGTACAATTTCTCTCCTCTCCCCACCTGACTACAAAATAGGCCCCAGCCCACAACCTCTCCCCTCTGTCCCTGAAGCTCATATCTAAAGCTAGTCTGATTTCCTTTTCATCAGCAGCCAAGAGAAATAAATAGCAGCAAAAAAAAAAAAAAAAAAAAACTCCCCTCTGCATTGCCTAATTCACTGTAGGTAGGATTAGCCAAATAAAATTTGGGACATCCAGTTAAAGTTGAATTTCAACAAATAATTTTCTTAGTATAAGTATGTCCCAAATAATTGCATCAGACATAGTTATACCAAAAAATTATACATTTTTGCCTGAAATGCAAATTTAACTGGATATCTTATATTTTTATTTGCAAATCTGACAACCCTAGCTATAGGAGAGAAGGAAAGAATACAGAGGTGGTTAGGTGATAATGGCAAGGTTCTGGGTACTTAAAGGACTGCAGTGAGAATCATCTACATGTCAGGAAATCCAGATTCAAACTCCTCTGAGCATCTCACCTCAGAAGCAGAGGCTCTGCTCAAGATGAAATGGAGCCTCCCAAAACTACAGATGGTATCAGTGTTGAGACAGGCAATACTATCATATATAACAATATAGGAAACAGTGGAGAAAATACTGAAATGGGAGAGTTCCCTCACAGGACGTGCAACAAGGGTGTGGCTCATCTGTTCAGCGCTCAAACCCCTTACAGGAAGGGGAGTGTGCAGATGGCAGGTGCAAGAGCACAGGCTCCTACTCCTGGGCTCTGGCCCCACAACAGCATCCAGGAGTGGGAGCCTGCGACTCCTGAAGCCCATGTGGGTGTGTGCTACAGTGTGCTCTTTTAGCCTTGCCATCTGCAGATGGCTTAAGTGTTAAAAAGCTTGGTGCCCTCTTGGTACCCAGGTCCTTGTCCGGCGTCCAGGAAGAATCAGGTCGCACACCAACTTGAGGATGGTGAATGCAGGGGTTTTATTGAGCAGGAGAAGTGGCTGTCAGTGGGATGGATGGAGAGCTGAAAGGGATGATGGAGTGAAAAGATGATCTTCTCCTGGAGTTTGGCCATCCAGGGGCCAATCTCCTCTCTGCCTGTCCCCAGCCGATCTCTCGACGTTCAAAACACTCCTTCTCTTCTCTTCTTCTCTGCCATACCGTTCTGTGATTCTTCTGCTCTTCTGTTTGTCTCCTCATATGCTTGTCTGCTCATGGATCCTGGGGTTTGGGATTTATGTGGGTACAGGTTAGGCAGGCATGGCAGGCCAAAAGGCAACTTTTGGGCGCAAAAACAAAAATGCCTGTTCTCATTTAGGGCCATGGGTTTCCAGGCTTGAGGGTGGGGCCTTTGCCAGGGAACTGCCCTTTTCTACCCAGTATTTCCCTTTCTCCTGTTCATATCAATACCAAGGTACACCACATATAGTAAGAATAATTACTGTTTCCTCAACAACAGGTATGAAATTTTTGTATTTGTGTGTATGTATGGTATTGGTCACTGTGTAAAATATATTTCTTTTGGGAGTACAGTCCAAAAAGTTTTGTAAAGACTGCTCTGAGCCTCTTAGCAAAGGCAGCTATCCTCAGTGACTGCCTGACTGTAAGAACATACATAAATTGGGAAATATCTATAGTATGTTAGCTTATTTTTTTGAGCAGTTCCTACTCCCTAGCACATATCTTTGATATGAGCAATCCTGAAGAATCATCTACTGTGACAGAGACTGGCTCTGTTCTTTCTTTAAAAAGTATCACAGCTCCCAGATGCCTTGCAATGTGGTGGGATCGTGTGACTGGCTGTCACCAGCAGTGTGGAGGAGGGGGTGATGTGTGTCACCTCCAGGTGGTTAAGAGCTTGTGTAACTTCTCCCTATCGTGTCTGAAGGCTGGATGCAGGCAAAATTTCAACGCTTTAGAAGGTAGCAGAATGATTCATTGGATTTGGGAGGCCGAGGTGGGCAGATCACCTGAGGTCGGGAGTTCAAGAACAGTCGGACCAACATGGAGTAACTCCATCTCTACTAAAAATACAAAATTAGCCAGGCATGGTGGCACATGCCTGTAGTCCCAGCTACTTGGGAGGCTGAGGCAGGAGAATCGCTTGAACCTGGAAGGCGGAGGTTGTGGTGAGCTGAGATCGAGCCATTGCACTCCAGCCTGGGCAACAAGAGTGAAACTCTGTCTTCACAGAGTAAAGCTCCAACCTGCCCCTGAAAACCTGCATCAGGAATGTTTTCCATTTCATTAACACAATTACGGCATTTGTAGTTACTCACAGCTTTGTATTTGTGCATGTATATTAATAATATTACCAATTTGTTCTTGAGTTTCTTTTTCCATACTTCAATTTTTATATGGATCATAATAGGAAATAATGGTTGTTTATACGAGTTATCATTTACACGCAAAACAAATTGGAACTGCTAAGGCCAGGATAGTGAAGAATAAATTATACACATCTGATAACCTTCAAAATAATCTTAAATAAGAATGCAATCTTATGTGCAGTTAGTTTAACCTATCTTTCTTGATAGTGGGATAACTCCTCTCTAAATAAGTAATTTATAAAAGTAACTCAAAAGCCAAGGTCAGTGATATTCACCTGTAATTCCAACTACTTGGGAGGCTGAGGTGGGAGGATCACTTGATCCCAGGAATTCAAGCCTATAGTGCACAATTGTTGAGCTTGTGAATAGCCACTGCACTCTAGCCTGGGCAATGTAGTGAGACCCTGTCTCTAAAAAATTGTTAAATAAAAAGTAAATAACTCAAAGTGAATCCAGTTAATTTATGTTACTGCCTATCTTAAATCCTCACTACCTCCAGGATAAGATCCGAACACCTCAGCATATCATGCTTTCCCTTGCTTATCTCCCTTGCCTCTGTCTCTACTTCCCCAACCTCTCACACTGAAGCAATTCTGAATTACTCGCAGTTTGTACTTGTAACCTAAAAAGCTTATTTAAAATACAGATGTCTAGGGTCTGGTGCTAAGAGTTTTGTTCAGTAGAGTTGGGGTGGGAAACTAACCTCTACATTTTAATAAATATCTCAGGTGACTCTGATGCAGGTGAATTACAGATCACCTTTTGAGAAATGCTGATTACAACAAATGATAAAAATAATACTAGGAGATGTTTTACATGACAATTTTAACAGGAAAAAAGCTAAAAATTGCATGTATTTTGATTATTTTTAAATACATAGACTAGTTACTCATTTTATTTATGCAACAAGTTATAAAAGTAAGTAGGTACTTCATTTCTAAAATATCTACTGAATTTATTTCTAAGATAATGAGTAAAGCAATTTTCCACTTTGATTAAGAAAAGTACTAATCATTGTAACTTCCACTGCTGTGCTTTTAAAAATTATGAATCTGTATATTCAAAAGTAAAATATTGACTGGACTTGGTGGCTCATGCCTATAATCCCAGCACTTCGGGAGGCTGAGGTGGGAGGTTCGCTTGAGGCCAGGAGTTTGACATTAGCCTGGGCAACACAGCGAGATCCCCTCTCTAAAACAAACAAACAAAAAAGATCAATTTCTATATTTATTAGGCTGATTTGAAAAAAATAATAATAGTAATATAAATAGATAATATTACCATTTGAATCATGAGGACTAAACAATCACAGGTTATATTTAATAGGGAAAAAACAGTCTCTAGCTGCCACACCTCACAGATAGAGTCAAAGAAAAATTCATTTTTCAAAATTAATTTTAATCAGGAGGATAGTTCCATATATGTGAGTTATTCAATGTCCCATGGTAACTTCTTGACCATTGGTTTAGTTCCCAGAGCTAGACTCGTTTTAGTGAAATTTGGAACCATAGATCTAAACTTTCATATCTTACTTTACTTCAATCCATAGTGAGACTTTTTGCAAATCACTCCCCTTCTCTTTTTACACTCCTCATCTATTAAACAGGACTAACAATTGCCAATAACCTTAAGGCTGAAAAAATATATATATTATAATCATATCTCTAACAAAATTTGAGATCTAAGGAATAAATCACTAGATATAAATACAAAATGTAATTATCCTGAAAGTTTTCCCTATTGCAGTATTGGTAGAGTACATATTTCAAACACAAATATTTAAAAAGGTTATTCTCATCATTAACATTAATAAATATTTACTGAGGTGCCTATCGGGTATTTGGCAATGCACTAGTGAGCAATCTTACATCAAGTTTGAAATAGATTCACATTGCAGAGAAATATACAACCTAAATTAGAGTCTCAGAAATTGGAGACTGGCCAGGTTCTCTCCTCCAGGAAAAAAAGAATTCAAACACATGAAGAGCTGACTGAGCACTGGACACAAATATCAACAGCTGAGCTGAACCACTTCCTTGGCTACTAGTCCTACAAGCATCACTCTCAGATTTCTTCTATAAAGAGATACAACCATAACCCACAAGGAACTGAAAGAACACCTCCTCTGAAGTCTGGGACTTCCTTCTCTGAAGTTTCTGAACTACATCAGCTCTTTACCACAGCCCTCTATGCCTGGTGGCCCAAAGAAATCTGTTCTAATGAAACCTCAAGCCTCCCCACTGAGTATCCTCTATTTAGAATTCTAGAGTTGGCTTCTTAGATTAAGAACTCTTTTAACCCATTTGTAAAAATTTAGTCAAGACAGGATATAACATGTTGCACAGTAATTACACCAAGAACTCTGTGTCAAAGGCTCAAAATCTCATTTTACTTTTTATACATCTTGGGACCTGCAAAAGTGACTTCACTTCTCTGGAACTCTTTTCTCTCATCTAGAAAATGTAAAGATGAATACTAACCTGCTTTGATCAAAAGCTTGTTACATGGGGGAAAAAATACATTTGTAAAGGTCTTTGGAAAATACAAAGAGCTATAGAAATGTCAAATAAAGGTTTTGTCCAAGCAAGACTGGAATGGCTACTTCTCATTTTCACCTTCTGTTGAACTCACCTTCCTCTTCAGGCTACAAAAGAAGGAACCCTATATATCCTCCCTAAGGAAGTTTTTAAAATACATTTTTAAATGCCTTTTATATTCATGTTTCAAATTCTGCTGGAACTGGCTTTTCCCCCCGCATTATATATACAAGATAATGAGGAATTCAGAAGAACCACCTGCTGATGAAAACATTCACAAGCTGGCCTGCTGCCCAGCAAGGATGAGTCCAATCCATAAGCAACTGGAGAAATCTGCCTCCTTTAACACAAGCAGTCGGGTCCCGCATCTTGCATCACAGACTTTACGCTCTCAGCTCTTAAACAAATTCTCACAGAATGAGAATACCTCTCCCAAGAAATTTGAGTTTTGAATTGGTTGAATTCCTTACCAGCTTGGGAGCTTTTCCTTCTCTGATTTGTGTTCTGAAAATAATTCATTTATTTCTATTACAAAGCACTTTTGCATATTTTGGTACATGTACAACCAATACCGATGGAGAAGAGTACCACTTTAATGAATTCACACATATGTATGAAATTATCTGTCTACTGAAGTAGACAGATGCCCTCAAGACGAGATGATGAAAGACAAATGCTCTTCCTTATTCTCAAATTTTACAGTCATTCTGTTTTGTTTATGATGGCAATGAGGAGAAATTGTCCGGCCAAAAGACTTTCAACATCTTATTTCACCCATGCTGAAACAAAGTAACAGCATAAAATATAAAAATAAAATACAATTCTGAGTTCTAAAGAAAGGTATTGCCTTAATCCCTTTTACCAATCCAGAAGTGCTAGATGAATGCTTGACAATACTTGTCATTGTTTTGTGTGAATACTTTGAAAAAAAGTAAAAAAGAAAAACACTATACAAATCCTATGGCAATATATTACAGCAACACAAATTTAAAATTCATAGAGTTTTCACATACACTATTTAATTTAACCTCACAACAACCCCAAGAGGTAGGCAGAGCAGCTATTAGTATCCCCATTTTTCAGATGAGGAAACTGCAACACAGAGGGGCCTAAAGACATGCCCTTGTCTGCTTAGTAATAAACGGTAGAGCTACAAGACAAACCCAGGACTGGACTTTCTGTATTCACAGTGCCTTAGTTACTTTAAGAAGAGTAGAAAATAAGATTGGAAGGGCAGGTAGGGGCCAGATCATGGAGGATCTTGAATTCCAGGCAATGCAGAATCATTCAAGCAGTACTGGGCGGTTTTTTTGTTTGTTTTGGTGGAGTTTTTTGATTGGTGTTTTAAATCAGAGTTCATCAGAATAAGCAGGGTAAAGGTATGTATAATAGATTAAGGAAAAGATGGTGTATCAGTTTAGGTAGAGTCAGGATACAGAAGCCACCACAGTAATTTCAGTAGGAAACATTTAGTATAAAAAATTATTTAAGTATAATAGGGGAGTAACTATAAAGATGTAAGATAACTCAAAAAAGAACACTATGTTTGATGGAGAATACAAAAAGAAAAAGAGAGAATACAAAAAGTAGAAGAAACTTGGAAGGAGGGCTGCCTCCCCAAGGCTGGAGTAAAGACCTCATTGGAGAAGGTATGTTTGCAGCCCACTGGATAGTGAAGATGTTTGCTGGGTTGCCCAGGTCGGCATTGGTCTTTAGTCACCAAAGAGCAGGAGACAACCCTCTAGGGAGCAGGCAAGCTGAGGATGGTGGGTGGACACACACAGAGAATCACTGCTGCTGGTGTGAGAGGTGTGGAACACCTGCTATCCATGGTGGGACAGTTACAAAAACAACCTTCTGAAGAGCAGGTAAGCCAAAACAGGTGGGCAGACACACAGAAGAAATCAGGATGCCACTGCTAGCACAAGGCCTGGAACACACCAGTGCCCACATTGAGAGAGTCACAGCAAGGCAGACACTGGGTCCAGGCCAGGCCTTTGAGGTCACCAAGAGACTGCAAGTTCTGGGGCACATCTGGAGCAGACTGCCAGTAAATGACTGCCATACACACACACTACTAATAGACCCTGCCACTACATCAAGGAAAAGCAAAATGTAGCACACAGTAACCAGGAAGAGAAGACTGTGTCTTCCTGCAATGTGCTTCCATCAACCTCTGCTGACACGGCTCAATATCATTCTCACTGTGACAGAGAAATGCCTAAAGAGTCCAATCCCTTATCCCGGAGCAGGTATTGACAGGTAAATTTGGAGCTGAGAGACTATTGGTAACTGGCACAGATAGCATCAAGTTCCTCCTTCTCTCTCACCTGAACCACAGTATTGACAACATAAATTGCCATTGATTGGAACCATAATTTGGTAAAGGTCCTACAGCCATTTCCCAGGCTATTCTGAGTTCATGTAACCATGATATCCAATGGGCCCCTTAAAAATATTCTCCTATTGCATGTTTAATGACAATTCTAATATAAAATTCTAACTCTTCAAAAGTTTTCTGTATCTTCCTTTTTTCAGGGGAAGGCAATTAGGAAAAGGAAATAGTAAAAAGGAAACGGAAAGATGGCATCTGGAAAAATGAAGTTCCAGCATACTGTCATGGACCGCTAAAGCTGACCTTGGTGGTAAGATCACTTTGAAAACAACTGGGACTACATTCAGTTAAAAAAAACTTTCCTACCTATCAGTGACTGATCCTCTTACCTGCTTGACAAACACTTCTTGCTTAAAGTACAGGGATCAAAAACCTTTTCAACTGATCTCTTTAAGCTTAGTCACACGCATTCAGGGAATGAAAGAGACTAAAAGGAAAGGGGGAATTAAGATGAATAATACTTATGAAGCAAGCATTGCAAAAAGTATATTCCTGATCATAGGTGTGCAAGCTTCTCCATACAGAATGTATATGAATGGATTTTTAGAAGCTTTTTAATGTTTGCTGCTTTAAAAGTTTCTAATGGAGAAGGAAAGTCCAAAGAAGGAAGAACAAAACAAAACAATAGAAAACTGTGAGATTTACCATCTATGTAGGAAATGCACTGCCTTTTCCACAAGCCATCAAACCACTAACTTTCCTTTCCTTTTAAAGTGATTCATTTTTTACTGCAAAATCATCTCCCAAAATTCCATAATACATATTAATCGAGAACCTTAAAAATCATCATATTCTTCAGTAAAGCAATTCCATTTGATATTATTGACCACTCACTCATTCTAGTGGATTGCATTATACAATGCCCTCCTAATTTTTCCCCTACCTCACCCTTAAACATTGGCATTTCTGAGTTCTGTTGTAGGCCTTTTCTCTCATCATGCTACTCATCCATCTCCTCAGTCACCAATTGCATGGTTTCAATTTCTACCTACATGCCAATGACATTAATCTGTTTCTGCATCCTAGACTTCCCTTCTAAGCAACAGACCTATATATCCAACTAACTCTAAACATATTACAAATGTCTCTCAGGCACCTCAGAACCAACATGTACAAAACTAAAGTCATCACCTTCACCACAAACTTTCTCTTGCTCCTTTATTCTTTTTTTTTTTTATATACTTTAAGTTTTAGGGTACATGTGCACAACACAGGTTTGTTACATATGTATACATGTGCCATGTTGGTGTGCCGTACCCATTAACTCGTCATTTAGCATTAGGTATATCTCCTAATGCTATCCCTCCCCACTCCCCCAACCCCACAACAGGCCCCGGTGTGTGATGTTCCCTTTCCTGTGTCCATGTGTTCTCATTGTTCAATTCCCACCTATGAGTGAGAACATGCAGTGTTTGGTTTTTTGTCCTTGCAATAGTTTGCTGAGAATGATGGTTTCCAGCTTCATCCATGTCCCTACAAAGGACATGAACTCATCATTTTTTGTGGCTGCATAGTATTCCACAGTGTATATGTGCCACATTTTCTTAATCCAGTCTATCATTGTTGGACATTTGGGTTGGTTCCAAGTCCTTGCTATTGTGAATAGTGCCACAATAAACATACGTGTGCATGTGTCTTTATAGCAGCATGATTTATAATCCTTTGGGTATATACCCAGTAATGGGATGGCTGGGTCAAATGGTATTTCTAGTTCTAGATCCCTGAGGAATCACCACACTGACTTCCACAATGGTTGAACTAGTTTACAGTCCCAACAACAGTGTAAAAGTGTTCCTATTTCTCCACATCCTCTCCAGCACCTGTTGTTTCCTGACTTTTTAATGATTGCCATTCTAACTGGCGTGAGATGGTATCTCATTGTAGTTTTGATTTGCATTTCTCTGATGTCCAGTGATGATGAGCGTTTCTTCACGTGTCTTTTGGCTGCATAAATGTCTTCTTTTGAGAAGTGTCTGTTCATATCCTTTGCCCACTTTTTGATGGGGTTGTTTGTTTTTTTCTTGTAAATTTGTTTGAGTTCATTGTAGATTCTGGGTATTAGCCCTTTGTCAGATGGGTAGATTGCAAAAATTTTCTCCCATTCCGTAGGTTGCCAAATCATGAGTGAACTCCTATTCACAATTGCTTCAAAGAGAATAAAATACCTAGGAATCCAACTTACAAGGGATAGGAAGGACCTCTTCAAGGAGAACTATAAACCACTGCTCAAGGAAATAAAAGAGGATACAAACAAATGGAAGAACATTCCATGCTCATGGGTAGGAAGAATCAATATCGTGAAAATGGCCATACTGCCCAAGGTAATTTATAGATTCAATACCATCCTCATCAAGCTACCAATGACTTTCTTCACAGAATTGGAAAAAACTACTTTAAAGTTCATGTGGAACAAAAAAAGAGCCCGCATTGCCAAGTCAATCCTAAGCCAAAAGAACAAAGCTGGAGGCATCACGCTACCTGACTTCAAACTATACTGCAAGGCTACAGTAACCAAAACAGCATGGTACTGGTACCAAAACAGAGATATAGACCAATGGAACAGAACAGAACCCTCAGAAATAATGCCACATATCTACAACTATCTGATCTTTGACAAACCTGACAAAAACAAAAAATGGGGAAAGGATTCCCTATTTAATAAACGGTGCTGGGAAAACTGGCTAGCCATATGTAGAAAGCTGAAACTGGATCCCTTCCTTACAAAAATTAATTGAAGATGGATTAAAGACTTAAATGTTAGACCTAAAACCATAAAAACCCTAGAAGAAAACCTAGGTAATACCATTCAGGACATAGGCATGGGCAAGGACTTCATGTCTAAAACACCAAAAGCAATGGCAACAAAAGCCAGAATTGACAAATGGGATCTAATTAAACTAAAGAGCTTCTGCACAGCAAAAGAAACTGCCATCAGAGTGAACAGGCAATCCCTTCAACTCTTGCAGGAAATTCTACTTCCTAAATATTTTTGAAATCCTCCCACCTCCCTCCATCCCCAGAAACTCCCCTAAATTATGGCACTATCATCTAATGCCCTCTCAGGGAATGTCTTTCCACACAACCCGTTGTCCACCAAAGAGAGTCATTCTTAGAAATGTGTCATTCTTAGAATTCTTAGAATGACACATTTGGATACAGTCATTCTTAGAAATCAGAAATCACATTACTCCATAATGAGAAGGGCTTAAAACCCTTCTAGTTACTATTAGGATACAGTTCAATCTTAACATAAAAAATTCTTGATTTTGCCCAGCCTACATCACTGTGTTCATTTTCCTCATCTTCCTTCACCAGCACCTTCTCTCTTGCCTCCAAACCTCTGTATATGCTGCTAACTCTGTAGAACCCTCTTCCTTTCCACCTAGTCCTGTGTACTTAATCTATTGCTACTCATATCAAAATTAAGATTTTCACTCCATGAGAAACTTCCTCAGATCCCTTGGTTTGAGATGACCGTATACTGTGGTCCCAGGGTACCCTATACTTCTCCCAATATAAGCATGTTTCACCTTTATTTCTTAAAATCAGCTTTAAGTTATAATTTATGTACAATAAAGCTCACCAATTTAAGGGTATAATTTAATACAATTTGGTAGATGTGTCAGTTGTGTAACAACAACCACAATCAAAATATAGAACATTTCTATCGGACCAAAAATTTCTGTTGCAATTTTCTTCAAATCAATCCTCTCTCCACACTTCTGGCTTCAGCATTAACCACTGATATGCTCTCTTTCACTATAGTTTTGATAGGGACAGGAGGCAGAGAAATTCTAGGCAGAAAAGGGTGGTGTCCCTGGCGAAGCCCCACCCTCAAGCCTAGAACCATGGCCCAAAGTGAGAACATCCCCATTTTTCTGCTCGAATGTTGCCTTTTCCAAAACCCTCCTGGCCCGCCCTGCCCCCCATTCTGTACCCATAAAAACCCCAGGCTCCACTGGCAGAGGAACAGCAGAAAAGAAGAGAAGCAGCAGTGAGATGTCAGAGAAGCAGCTTGACTTCAGAGGGACAGCTTGATAGTGGGATTTGAGAGAAGAGCCTGGCCAGGGACAGCCAGACTCCAGGAGAAGACCACTTTCCTACTCCATCCCCTTTCCAGCTCCCCTTCCCCCTGAAAGCCACTTTCATCGACAATAAAATCCTCTGTATTCACCACCCTCCAATTCATTTGTGCATCCTGATTCTTCCTGGACACCAGAGCTTAGTAGCCACAGGGGCAGATGCTTGAGCTGATTAACACTTAAGCCGTCTGAGGATGGCAAAGCTAAAAGTGCACTGTAATACATGCCCTCTGGGGCTCCAAGGGTCATGGGTACCCCCCTAGATGCTGCCATGGGGCTGCACAGAGTTCTGCTCCTGCCTGTGCCCAGGAGCACCAGTCCCGGCTCCTGCACCGCTCACCTGTGTGCTCCCCCTCCCACAAGGGGTTAAGAACTTTGGGATAAGTAAGTGAGGCACTGCTGTCACGAGGCCCATGAAGGGGTCAAGGAAAATGCCTTTCAGCTTTAGCTTTTCCAGAATATTACATAAATAGAATCATATAATACATAGGTCAGTCATTTGTTCCTGGCTTCTGTCTATGTTATTGCACATACTGTAATTCATTACTTATTTTTTAATTGCTGGGCAGTATTTCACTGTATGGATGTACCCACTTGTTTATCCATTCACTTGTTGTTTCCAAACTGCTTGTTTCCAGTTTGGGGCTATTAGGAACAAAAATCCTATGACTATTTGCTTACAAGTCTTTGTGTGGACATATATTTTCATTTTTCTTGGGTTAAGACCTCCAGGATTGCTGGACCATATAGTAACTGTATAACTTTATTTTTTAAACTGCCAAATTGCTTTCCAAAGTGGCTGTTTCATTTTGCATTCCCACCAATATATGCAAGCTCTAGTTGCTCTATCTCTTGACAATGCTTGCTATGGCCATTTTAATTGTAGCCCATTCAGGTGAGTGTACAGTGATATCACATTGTAACTTTGATTTGCATTTCCCTAATGACTAATGGTGTTGCACAACTTTTCTTATACTTATTTGCCATTTATATATCCTGATTTGAAGTATCTGTTCAAATCTTTTTCCCACTTTTATATAGGATTATTTGACTTTTTATTATTGAGTTAAAAGTTTCTCTATATAATCAGATACAAGTCCTTTATTAAATATATATTTTAGAAATATTTTATCCCAGTTCAAGGCTTACTTTTCATTTTCTTAGAAGTAACTTTTAAAGAGCAAAATATTTTATTTTTATTGGGGCTCAATTTATCCATTTTTTAACATCATACTTCAATATTTTATTGTAATGGCTTTAATAATTGGCTATCTTTCCTACTACAGAATAAGCTCAATGAGGAAAGACTATATGTTTCCCTTGCTTACCACTTTATTTCCTGTGCCTGACATGTAAGGCACTCTAAACCTGGCACATAAGGTACTCAACAATATTTAATTAATTGATTGTAATTGGTAAAAACATGGAGATACAATTAAGTTTTCTGTACTTGACAAACCAATCATATTACCTGCCACACTCACAGCCTGCTAAGCTGCCATATTTTGTGTCATATGGTTCTATTCTTTCTACTTTCTTCCTTTGTGGCTACATATCGTTGGGCTAGAGAGAAGCAAGGGTACCTAATCCCGAGGCTGACCATCTAACTACACCCAGTCCTGATGTGGGAAAATTCTATTCAAACAGAGGCAAGCTAGACCAATCACAGTCTTTTTATTAAAGATTCGAGTTGCAAAATACTACAGGGAGTAGGCAGATAATAGATATGAAACTGAAACAAAGGCCATGAAGCAGAACAGAGGCTATGAAAATGTTTGTTTTCTTATATTTTTAGAGACAAGGTGTCACTCTGTTGCCCAGGCAGGAGTATAATCGTGTAGTCATAGCTCACTGCAGCCTGGAACTCCTGGGCTCAAGTAATCCTAAGCTTCCCAAGTAGCTAGGACTATAGGTATGCACCACAATACCCAGGTCTTTTGCTAGAGATAGGGTCTTGGTACGTTACCCAGGCTGGTCTCAAACTGCTGGTCTCAAGTGATCCTCCGACCTCAGCCTCCCAAAGCACTAGGATTGCAGGTGTGACTCACTGCACCCAGCCAAGATAATATTTAGAAGATGAATCTGTGAGGTAGCTAAAAGAAAAGAAGTATTCTATGGTGGTCATCAACTTGATCACACATCTGAAACTTGAAACGCTTCTTAAAAATTCATTCACCAGGTCTCATAGAATTTAATTCAACAAATATTTATTGAGTCCCTAATTTGTGCCAGACACTGTGATAGTCACTAGGATAACAGCTATCCTACACTCATGGATCTCACAGTTTAGAGAAACAAAAAGAAAAAAAAAGTAAACAAAATAATTATCAATCATAATAACATATTTTTTAAAAAGAACTGAAAATAGAAAAAAGAAAATAACAACAGTAAAACCAACTCTAGATTAGATGTTCAGGGATGGCATGACTGAAGAGAGAACATTTAGCAAGTTCTCCTGTCAGTGAGAATAGAGAATGGGAAGACCACAGAGGCTTTCAAGACTGGAGTACCAAAACCTTGTGGCTTTACCTACTTTTTATTGGCCAAAACAAGTTATGAGACAAGCCCAGATTCAAGGAGTGGGAAAATAGACTCCACCACAAATGGAAAAAGCTGCAAAGTCTGAAATGGCTCTGAGTACAGACAGGCTGTTAATTGTGCCATCAACACACTCAATCCACCTCAGCTACCACCACTGTGTGTAGACTCCTGACTTGCTCTGCTTCCGCACTGAAAGCTGCCACTCTGGAGTTAGTCTCCAGCTGGATCCTTCCTTTCAAGATCTGTCCTGCCTTCTATATCACCTCTTATATTCCATCTGCTTCCTTCACTCCATTTCCTATTGCCTTGAATGAACCATTGGGGCTCCCACTACCGTTCAGATGAGTTCCAAGAGGCTTATAACTTCTAAGCACTGTCTCTGCCATGACAACAAATCTAAGCTGTCTTTCTGAGGATGAAATACCAACCTACAGCCAGCAGATATTCAAACACGTGAACAAGTCCAGCCAAGATCAGCAGGGCAAACTTCCAGATCCATAGCTAACCATAGATGCGTAAGTGAGCCCAGTTAAGACCAGAATAACTATCTCACTGATCTATAAATTCCAGAATAACTACACCATGGTCCATAGACTCCCACTGATCCCGATCCAATTATAAACAGCAACCATAGCAGAAACGCAGTCTTGTAGACTAGACCATGATGGTGGGAGGTGGGGGAAAACAGAACTACAACTTAGTGCTAACATGGTAAGTCAGTAGTGGTAATCCTAAGAGTGGAACTGGCAAGGAGATTTAGGGGAGTAATTCAGATCATAATTTAGGATCCCGAATATGGGCAGGGGAAAACCATAAGTCTGATTTTGGACAATTTTGATGGAGATAGTAGAGATGTTTGACAACAGCTGGCAATGTGGACCCAGGGTTTGGAAAACAGTTGCCGGTAGATGAGCTAGCAATGAGATTAGAGGAGAGAAAAGGAGAGAAAAGGAGAGAAAAGGCTGCTGCTGTAGCCTTGCTTAAGGCTAAATTAGAGAAAACAAACGGGAAGAAGAGTCAATTTAAAAAAAAAGGACAAAGTAAACAGAAAGAAATCCAGGACATTGCAGTGTCTTAAAAGGCATGAGAGGCCAGGCGCGGTGGCTCACGCCTGTAATCCCAGCACTTTGGGAGGCCAAGGCGGGCAGATCACGAGGTCAGGAGATAGAGATCATCCTGGCTAACACGGTGAAACCCCGTCTCTACTAAAAATACAAAAAATTAGCTGGGCATGGTGGCAGGTGCCTGTAGTCCCAGCTACTCGGGAGGCTGAGGCAGGAGAATGGCGTGAACCCAGGAGGCGGAGCTTGCAGTGAGCCAAGATCACACCGCTGCACTCCAGCCTGGGCGACAGAGGGAGACTCCATCTCAAAAAAAAAAAAAAAAAAAGACATGAGAGCAGATAATTTCAAGAAATGGGGCATTAAACACTGTCAAGAGCTGTAGCAACATGAAGGCAAATAAGAACTCAAAGTTCCTATTATCAGGGGATCAGTGAACGAAAATGAACAAATATTTTAAGACTGACTCACAGTGAGAATTATAGTGAAATAAGGACTTTAATTTATAATTCTGAAGTATTTCACAAAGTTTTTGTAAATGTCATGCAGGCCTAGCATCAATAGAACAAAGGAGATGGGGAAAAAAGTGACCAGGAAGATAGCCAGTGTAGGAGTCTCAAGAAGAAAGGTATTTATCAGGAAAATATAACTACTATTTTTATAAAATTGCTGCCATTGCTTATAAAAACCACAATACTCCTTGAAGTCTGAAAACATTTTGAATATGCTTCACTTTGCAGATTTAGAAATAGTTCCCTGGTGAGGGTTCAGTTTTGAAGGAAGAGGAGCCAACAACAACAACAAAAAAATCAGATTGCATAAGAAGCCAAGTATAATCTTTCTTTGATGGCACTCACTGGGCATCCTATGAATTTATAATCAAGAGCTTCTAATTGATAAAGCTTTGATAGCACAAAAGGTCACCACGGATTACTTGGTCCTGCTATGCAACATACTGTGCTCTTCACAAACATTAGCAATTAACCGCAATAAATAATGACATGAGTCACCCCTTCAAACACAGGGCAGCATCCTGAAGCCCCTTACCTGCAGTAAACAGCAGTCGGAACTGGCCTTTGTTGCAAACACTTTTCAGTTGCTTTCCATACCGCTGATAAATTCTCCTCTGAAGTTTATGATTTTTTTTTCCATTGAACATATACACTTATATGGGGTATAATTCTATTCTCTCACATAAAACAACCATATTTTCAAACAAAGTTTCCATATCATAAGTGATACATGTATGAACTTGTCATTTTTGTAAATCTATTGAATTAAATTACTCTTTCTTTTAACCAAGAACTTTTTACTGTCCTAATGACTTATTATGTTAATTCAGGCCAACCGACAAGAAGGAATTAGGTGTCATTCTGTTGTAACATGTCTCATTTCCATTCCAATTTTGTTCACAATAAATGTGTTACAGTTCTTCCATTGGCAGTCAAGGAAACCTCATACAAAAGCAGCTTTTACTTGCAGTTATAACAGAGCCAAGCAATACATATGCTATTTGACAGTTTGGAATATCTGTTTTCCAGCATTCATCTGGAGCTGTTATTGGAACCATTAAAATTATTTTCTTTACAGTTTTTAAAGGCCCACAACATATTAATTTATCCTGATGGATGGTATAACATGTTCATGTAAAAGAAAAACAAGTGTTACATAAAACATGACTAAGCTGTCAACCACCTCCTCTTTACCTTCCTTTTGACTCTGTATGTTTAATTTATTCTCCATTGAAAATGGCAACCAATAAACCATTTTGATTTACTTTTTACTTTTCACACCCCTTATCACACTTAGCAATTTTTTGATCCAAAATAAGACTGAAACTTTTGCTTTCACACAAAAGTAAACACAGATGGTCCGATAATAGTAGCGAACTTTACACAACTGCCCCATTTGAAGCAGGCCTATTTAATGCCACATTTCATTAAATATGACCTATCTTAAATCAGACAGGTTCTCCTGCAAGGAGCCAATCTTTATCTTTATTTAAACTCAGTGTGGCCTGTCACTATAAAAGACTTTGCCTTCTTTGAACAAGGGTAGACATTAAAGCTAAAGAACAGGGTGGGCCTCCTTACCCCAGCCAAGCCAATGCAATTTACAAACAGATTGTATTCAAAGGCTCTTTTGTCAGTCTATTGTAGGATTTTAAAAGCATTTTACCACAGAAACAATGTTATACCCACTGGTTAGGTTCTTAAGAAAGGTCATTTAAAAGGTTAAAAGCCTATTTAACCCAACATATAGTTGTGCTGATAGTTTAATAGGAATAAAACACACCTGTGTTAAGTAATACTATGGAATGATGTATAATAATGCCTCTGAGGAAATTCATTAAGAATTCCGACCTTTTATGCCTGTGACACAACTTCCGGTAACATCATCCTCACTTCCCTCTTGCAGACCTCCCCTGCTACCGGGCAACAGGAGTTCAACTTCCTTGCCCTAAATATAAACCACCAGTATTGGCCACTATCATCTGCAGCCAGGGCTCCAGCATAGTGGAAGATTTATGTAAGGGCTTATGAAGACAGAGACTGGGTCTGAGGGGTGAAAGTGTGGGATGGGGTCTAGGAAGTTAGGAATCAACAAAAGTCTTCTGCCAGGGTACACCTCAGGCCTCACTCCTTGGTCTAGCCTGTACACCATCATTCTTTTCTTCCAACAGCCCTGGGATTGTTCTGATTCCCCTCCAACTGCTACCACCTGTTGCTTCCACCAAGGTTTCACTCTTCCTCCTGGTCTACTGCATCCCAGAAAAGCAGTCTTGGCTTTTCTCCTTTGTTCCCATGTATCCTTTTGAAGTTTCCTAAAGATTGTTACAGCTGCTAAAAAAGGAAGTCAAGAGATAAAAGTGCTTTTCCAAATTTGCCTTCCACATCTTTTCTTTTTTAATTTAGACTAAGTTGAGAAAAAAGCACACTTGGATAACAATCTGTTTGGTGGGGGTGGGGGACAAGAAAAGGTATAAATTTGTTTTACAACATTTAAGAGCAAGACAGCTCACATTAAATGGATATGTTCTACTCAGAAAAAAAAAAAATGTGGCTCTGCCCTCACCAGCCAGAAGTATCAAGATATTCCAATTCACTTTTGGGTGACTGCCTTCTCCTCTTCAATGCCCCCCACCAGCATGGGGAAGCAGGGTGGTGCCCTGAAAACAAAGTAAATCTCTTATGATCCTTAGGCCATCATGATCACACATGAGATGTTAATTGCCTCAGTCCACCAGTCCATTCAAAGAAGGACACCATTCTTCTATGCCAGGGATCTTTTAAGCCAGCTTCCATGACAGTTATAAATGTTTACTGTCCACAGTATCAACATGAACCACCTCAACTCTCCATCCAAAGACTTATTAAAAGGCGAGGGGACAGGTTCCAACCATTCATAAAGCTATCACCTAGATTAGTACTCCCCCCAAATCTCTGAAAGCTATTTCCATTCCTGCCAGTTCTGTTTCCTCTGCCCTCCCAGAAAACCCCTCACCTTCATGCTCCCATTGCCTCCCTCCCCCAACATCTCTAATCCCAAAACAATAACATAGGTGATGGGGTTTTATTCCAGAGACCAAGAAACTTCCATTTTCATCCATGTTATTTTTCAGGCCTGCCATATAAACGCAGTTTATAATACCTTGAAGCTAGGAATCCCAGAATCAGAACATAACAGCTCCCGGGGATAATGGAAACAACAACAAAATGTCAATAAATTATCCTGACAAATATATTTTAGAGGAACGCTCAGTCTCAAGTTTATCCAGTTATTTCATGATAGGTCTGCTGTGAAGACCAAGCCAGGACCTTAGATATGGGTACTGAGTAAATGGCATGGAGGATGAAGATGCTACCAGAGACCTGCACACTGGGCCTGAGAGAACCCCACCAATAGCAGGGGATGTTTACTGTCCCCTTCCCTTTTCAGTATTCTTTTCTCTCTGCTTTATGATCTTGTGATTCATTCATTTGCAATATATAATCTCTAAAGCCAACATTTATAACAGGCTTACCATATACCCGGCGGTATGACAAATAAATGATTAGTGTGATTATTTTAATTAATGCTCACAACTCAGTAAAATAGGTTATTATTACAACTTACAGATAAGGAAACTGACAATCCTTAAAAAATTATTATATACATTTATAGCTACAAAGAACTTATAGCTAAAAAGAGAATATAAGACTTCCTAATTATCAGAACAAAAGAACAAAACACAACAAAAATAAAAGAAAATACACCATATGGTGAAATTTTTAAAAATCAATAAACACAGAAAATATAACCTAAAATATGATGTTAATACAGAGGCAAAAAATATCTGTCATATAACTAAATATATATGGGATAACTCTATTTAAATAAAAGAGTTCCAGTTTTCAATAAAGGTGGTCTAGGATTTGGTGGCCTCACTCAGAAAGTTTAGCTTTGCTTATTTTGAGGGTGCTCATCCCCATGGAGCATTTAATGATTCTGAAAGGGGCAGCTGAGAGGCTAAGCAAGGCTTTTGATAGCACTAGGCGAGGGACAGACTAAACTACAGATCCTGAAGGAAAAGGAGGACTCATAAATACTCTTCATTTTGGCTTCAGACCAAGGAGATACCCTAGAAGGAAAGGTAACGCAGAAGTAGACAGACCTACACAGTTTTAAATTGTTTCAGTCCCTGAAATTGGAATGAGGTGAGTCACAGATTGCTAAGGCCCACAGGTATTTGGCAGAAAACATAAATCTTCTATGGAAGAAGTTAATATCCTTCCATGTCTCAAATGTTTTCTAAACCTTGGCAAATATGAAGTCAGGTACACAATAAAAAATAACCAGGCACATGAAGAAACAAGACAGTTTGAATGCAAGCCAAAATAACAGAAAATACAAATTTTAAAAAGGCTCCAGATATTGAAGTTATCATGTATGGACTTTAAAATAAGTATTTTTGATAGATATATAGATACATGGAAAGATATATGATACAGGAGGTATAATAAAATTTAAGGAGTGGAATACAGATGACAGGTAGAGGTTAACTGTAAAATTCTTTCAACTTTTATATGTTTAAAATTTTTCAGAATAAAATTTTGGAAAAATAATATATTGAAAGGCTTAGCTTCCTGGTAGCTACAGGAGGGGAAATAACAGAAGCACAACCACCTACATGTGGTCAGGATTACTGTGATTCTACAAGATAGAAAATAGCCCACCTGCTCAGAAGTAAGCCTTTTCTGTCTTAGTGGTCTAAGGAGAATTTAAGCATGGATTCTCATAAAGGGAGCATCAGTTTTTTGTTGCTTTTTTTTTTTTTTCAAAATGGCTAACTAGGGATGTCGGATGCCAGTTCTCCTCAGAAGTAAGATCAAAATTATAGGTGAATGATCAGAATCTGAATGAAAAAATGAGGGAAGAGAACCAGGATCTGTCAGACAGTCCAGAGAATGAAGCTGTAGTGCAGAAAAGGAAAGCAGCAGGAGTGCAGCAGAGATCAACCCCTGAGAAACCCATAGCCCTACGGAAAGGGTAGGGCTTACCCCTGTAACAATTTGCTGACCACCAAATTTTTGAGGAGTCCCTGTGCTCTCATGACCCCAGGAAATGCTGTTGGTGGCAATCTGGGAACTTCCTGGGGATAGAGAACCAGGTACCAACTCACACAGAAGTGCCTGCATACCCCTTAGGCCTGAACTGAGACAGCAGGTGCCATATTGGTTGTTCACCGATTGTGGCCCACTGCCCTCCCCAGGGAACCTCAGCCTTTGAATTGCCACATCACCAGACCCCCTGCAAACGTACCCCACAACCCGCTTTGACTTTCACAACCACAGGGGCCAGCAGGTCTCTAGGGAACTGCAGAATCTCTGGAGATCCAGCACTCAGTATGGGCTGCCCCTAGGGAAGGGAAGAATTCAGCCCACCAAAGCCCCACTTAGGACAAAGAAAACATGGGCATGGCACCAACCGCTAAAGGGGAAGGTACCAGTGGTCAGAAATGGACATGGACAGGGGGTCATCTCCTGCTCCCCTATCTACTCTTGCAGACACAGGAGAGGCTCTCCCAGCTGGGGGCTGATGTGTGTGTACTTGCTGACTGCCACTCTCATTAGGGTTACTTTCCAGTGCTTTTCAAGGTAGCTGCATCCCTGATGAAAGTGATCCCCCACAGCAAGGGCTTCCACAAAGGATAGGGCCCATCTCTGCACAGGATGCCAGCATCCCAGCAACACAAGGCACATAAGTGCAAAATTATCTGCTTTGGACTGGGATAAGAGGCTCTGCACTGAGCCCATTTTGGTGGTAGCTGTCAAAGGGGCATTCCTGCAGTCCACACCCACACTGTAGCAGGGAGTCAAAGGGCAATGTCTATAAGAACTGAAGGTCATGAGCAATGCAACTAGGGTGTGACAGGGAAGTGGATTACATTCTTGCTGGCCCAGGTTGAGAAGCTAGTGCAACTTCCCCCTCACCACCTCTTCCCCAAGAGACCTCAGTGCAGTCCAAAAGGATCACCCCAGTCAGGAAAGTTGCCTCTATTCATTATCAGACTACTCAAGGGTGAGCTGGTTCTTATTCTTAAGTGCCACCAACTGGACTGGCAACCAAATAGCACAACCAAATAAAAAAACTGCTGTCAAAAGGGCATAGCACTAGTGTACAAGATAAGCTTCCTGAGACCTCAGCACTCTCAGCCCTGCAGGAGACAGTGTGTTGACTCATACATCCAATACATTGTTACAACAAGCAGCATTTGAGAAAGCCACCACACAAAAGCTATCCACAACCAAGGAACTCATACAGAGCCTTGGCCCCCTGAAAACACCGGGAAATGAAGCCAAATGATCATATGCAACATACACCACAGTCATATCCTCAAGTGAAAAAAGACGAAAAAATCAAAAAGTCCCATCCAAATGATGGAAAATTAAAAAATAAGCAGCAACACCTCCTTCAGATGAGAAAGAATCAGTGCAAGAACTCCAGCAATACAAAAAGCCAGTGTTTTAACTCCTCCACAGGATCACACCAGCTCCCTAGCAATAGATTCTAACCAAGATGAAAATTCCAAAATGAGAAAAAAATAACTCAAAACATGAATTTCAAGGATGCTCAATGACATCTAAGAGAAAGTTGAAAACGAACAAAAAGAAACCAGAAAATCAATTCAAGATATGAAACATGAGATCACTATATTAAAAAACAACAACAAATAGAAC
Organism: Pongo abelii; assembly: GCF_028885655.2. NCBI lineage: Eukaryota > Metazoa > Chordata > Mammalia > Primates > Hominidae > Pongo > Pongo abelii. Next base: position 84,502,403 of record NC_071991.2, on the reverse strand, counting down.
TTGAATTTGAAAATTCATTAATGGAATTTCAAAATGCAATTGAAAGCTTTGAAAATTGACTACAGCAAGCAGAAGAAAGAATTTTAGAGGTTGAAGACTGATTAACTCAGACAAAAATAAAGAAGAGAGAATTTTTTAAGAAATATGGGATTATGTAAATCAACCAAGCCTATGACTTATAGGCATTCCTGAGAGAAGAAGAAGAAAAAGTAAGCAACTTAAAAAACATGTCTGAGGGAGTAATTCAGGAAAACTTCCCTAATCTTGCCAGAGAGGTAGACATCCAGATACAAGAAATTGAGAGAACAGCTACAAGGCACTATACCAGATGAACATCACCAAGGGATATAGTCTTCAGACTATCTAAGATCAATGCTAAAGAAAAAAATCTTAAAGGCAGCTAGAGAAAAGGGTCAAATCACCTGTAAAGGAAATCCCATCAGACTAACAGCAGACTTCTCAACAGAAACCTTACAAGCAATAAGAGATTGGGGGCATATTTTTACCCTTTCTAAAGAAAAAAAAAATCTAGCCAAGAATGTTACATCCTGCCAAACGTAGCTTCATAAACAAAAGAGAAATAAAGTCCTTTTCCCAGACAAGCAGACAATAAGGGAATTTGACACCACTAGGCCGACCCTATAAGAAGTGCTCAAAGGAGTTCTAAACATGGAAACAAAAGGACAATAGTTGCTACCATAAAAGCACAAGTAAGTATAAAGTTCAAAGATCATATAAAGCAATCACACAATTGGGAATACAAAGGAACTAGCTAACAACAGTATGATAGGAACAAAACCTCACATATAAATATTAACCTTAAATATAAATGGTCTAAATGTTCCACTTAAAAGAGAAGGATTTGCAAATAGGATAAAAAAAATAAGACTCAACCATCTGCTGCCTTCAAGAGACTTACCTAATGTGCAATGACACAGGCTCAAAGTAAAGGGGTAAAAAAAGATACGCAAATGGAAAACAAAAGAGAGCAGGGGCTGCTATTCTAATATAAGTCTGTTTTATCTAAAACAGACTTCAATTACAGTGAAAAAAAATTATATAAAGGGTTCAATTCAACAAAAAGATTTAACAATTCTAAATGTATACACATTCAACACCAGAGTACACAGATTTATAAAACAAATACTACTAGACCTAAGTAAAGAGATAGTCATACAATAATAGTGGGAGACTTCAACACCCCACTGACAGTACTAGACAGATTATCAAGGCAGAAAATTAACAAAGAAACTCTAGTTTGTTTGGGGTATTTTTTTTGAGACAGGGTTTCACTCTGTTGCCCAGGTTGGAGTGCAGTTACATGATCCTAGCTGACTGCAACCTCTGCCTCCTTGACTCAAGCAATCCTCCCACCTCAGCCTCCAGAGTAGCTGGGACTACAGGTGCACACCACCAATCCCAGTTAATTTTTGTATTTTTGTAGAGTCAGGGTTTCACCATGTTGCCCAGGCTGGTCTCGAACTCATGGACTCGAGTGATCTGCCTGCCTTGACCTCCAAAAGTGCTGGGATTGCAGGCGTGAGCCATCTCAGCTGGCCAGAAAATTAACAAAGAAACTCTGGACTTAAATCTAAAGAACACTTCACCCAACAATCACAGAATATACATTTTTCTCATCTGCACAGGGTCATTCTCTAAAATTGACCATATGCTTGGTCACAAAGCAACTCTCAATACATTCAAAAAAACTGAAATCATATCAAGCATATTCTCAGCCACAGTGGAATACAACTAGAAATCAATATCAAGAGGAACTCTTGAAATCACACAAGTACACGGAAACTAAACAATTTGTTCCGGGGTGACTTTTGGGTAAACAACTAAATTAAGGCAGAAATCCACAAAATTTTTGAAACAAATGAAAATAGAAACATAACATACCAGAACCTCTGGGATACAGCAAAAGCAGTATTAAGAGGAAAGTTTACAGCCTAAATGCCTAAAAAAAAATAGAAAGACTAGGCACAGTGGCTCGTGCCTGTAATCCCAACATTTTGGGAGGCCAAGGCCAGGAGTTTGAGACCATCCTGGGCAACAAAGCAAGACCCCATCTCCACCAAAAAAAAAAAAAAAAAGAAAAGAAAAAATAAAATATCTCAAACTAACAACCTCGTATCACACCTTAAGGAACTACAAAAACAAGAACAAACCAAACCCAAAGCTATCAAAAGAAAAGAAATAACAAAGATCAGAGCAGAACTAAATTAAATTGAGACCAAAAAAAAAAAAAACACATACAAAAGACCAACAAAACAAAAGCTTGGTTCTTTGAAAGGATAAACAAAATTAATAGGCCACTAGCTAGATTAACCAAGAAAAAAAGAGAGAACATTCAAATAAGTACAATCAAAAATGATAATGGTGACATTACAACTGATACCACAGAAATGCAAAAGATCCTCAGAGATGTCTAGAAACATACCAATGCACACAAATTAGAAAACCTAAAAGAAATGAATAAATTCCTAGAAACACATAATCTCCCAAGATTAAGCCAGAAAGAAATTGAAATCCTGAACAGAAGAGTTACAAGTTATGAAATCAAATCAGTAATAAAAAATCTACCAAACAAAAAAAGCCCAGAACCAGACAGATTCATGGCCAAATTCTACCAGACATACAAAGAAGAGCTTACTGAAACTATTCCAAAAAATCAAGGAGGAAGAATTCCTCCCTAACTTGTTCTACTAAATCAGTATCATCCTTATACCAAAACCTGACAAGGACACAACAATAACAACAAAATATAGGCTGATAGTCCTGATGAACACAGATGCAAAAATCCTCAACAAAATACTAGCAAACCAAATTCAGCAGCACATCAAAAAGATAATTAATCATGATCAAGTGGGTTTTATTCCAGAGATGCAAGGATGGTTCATCATACACAAATCAATCAATGTATTTCAACACATAAACAGAATTAAAAACAAAAACCATATGATCATCTCAAGACACAGAAAAAGCATTTGATAAAATCCAACATCTCTTCATGATAAAAACCCTCAACAAACTACGCATTGAAGGAACATACCTCAAAATAATAAGATATATGAAAAACCCACAGCCAACATTATACTGAATGAGGAAAAACTGAAAGCATTTCCCCTAAGAAGTGGAACAGAACAAGGATATCCATTCTCATCACTCCTACTAAACAGAGTACTAGAACTCCTGGCCACAGCAATCAAGCAAGAGAAAGAAATAAAAGATATCCAAATTGGAAAAGAGGCAGTCAAACTATTTTTGTTGGCTGATGACATGATCTCATACCCAGAAAATCCTAAAGATTTCTTCAAAAGACTCCTAGACCTGATAAACAACTTCAGTAAAGTTTCAGGATGTAAGATAAATGCATAAAAATCCACTCCTATACACTATAGTAGTGTATACATTCCTATACACTATAGTGCATTCCTATACACTATAACTCTCAAGCTTAGACCCAAATCAGGAACTCAATCCCATTTCTAATAGCACCAAAAAAAAAAAAAAAAACCCTAGGAATATATTTACCAAAGGAGGTGAAACACCTCTACAATGAGAACTATAAAATACTGATGAAAGAAATCACAGATGAAACAAACAAATGGAAAAACATCCCAATTCTTATGGATTGGAATAATCAGTATCAATAAAATGACTTCCCAAAGCAATCTACAGATTCAATGCAATTCCTATCAAATTACCAACATCATTTTTCATGGAGTTAGAAGAAATAATTCTAAAACTCACGTGGCCCCAAAAGAGATCCCAAGCCAAAGCAATCTTAAGCAAAAAGAACAAAGCTGTAGGCATTACACTACCTGACTTCAAACTATACTACAAGCTATAGTAACCAAAACAGCATGGTACTGGTACAAAAACAGACATACAGACCAATGGAATAGACTAGAGAACACAGAAATAAACCTACAACCAACTGATCTTCAAAAAAGCTGACAAAAATAAACAATGCGGAAAGGACACCCTATTCAATAAACGGTGCTGGGAAAACTAGCTTGTCATAGGCAGAAGAATCAAACTGAACCCCCATCTCTCACCATATACAAAAATTAACTCAAGATATATTAACAACTTAAATGTAAGATGTGAAACTATAAAAATCTAGAAGAAAATCTAGGAAAAACTCTTCTAAACATTGGCCTAGGCAAAGAATCTGACTAAGGTCTCAAACGCAAATGCAACAGAAACAAATATAGACAAATGAGACCTAATTGAACTAAAGATATTCTGCAAAGCAAAAGAAACTATCAACAGAGAAAACAAGTAACCTACAGAATGGGAGAAAATATTCACAAACTATGCATCTGACAAAGGACAAATACCCATAATCTGTAAGGAGCAAATCAACAAGAAAAAAAAATCCCATTAAAAGGGGGGTTAAAAGGACATGAACAGACACTTCTCAAAGAGGATATATAAGTAACCAATAAATATATGAAAAAAAGGGCTCACCATCACTAATCATCAGAGAAACACAAATTAAAACCACAATTAGATATCTCACATCTGTCAGAATGGCAATTATTAAAAAATCAAAAAAAAAGCAGATATTGGCAAGAAGGCACAGAAAAGGGAACACATACACACCACTGGTGGGAATGTCAATTAGTTCAACTCCTATGAAAACAGTATGGAGATTTCTCAAAGAACTAAAAACAGAACTACCATACTGGAGCTGGAAGCCATTACCCTAAGTGAAATAACTCTGTGGTCTATCAATTTTGCTTATCCAAAACAAAGAACCAAATTTTTGTTTTTTTGATCCTTTGTATGGTTTGTTTTTTTTTTTGGTCTCAATTTCATTTATACACATTTCTGTTAAAGTTAGGAAAAGAATGTCTATTAATAGTATAATTACATTGTTAATGCTATTGTTATAGAAGTATCAGCTGACATAATAATTAGATTAGAAAAAGGAATGGGTAAAAAACTTTAACATAAAATGAACAGCCTTCCTGTATACAAACAGCCAGTTACAAAATGTAGCAGGATAAAATACCTTATTTACAATATCAATAGTAAGATAAAAATACCTAGTAATAAATTTTGCAAGAAATATGTCAGAGCTATGTAAAGAAAAGCTTTAAAATGTTACTACTGCAGGTCACACTCACACACACATACACTTGAATAAATGGAAACAATGTGGCACCACAGATAGAGTCCAGAAATAAAACAAATAGGCCAGGCGTGGTGGCTCACACCTGTAATCCCAGCACTTTGGGAGGCCGAGGCGGGTGGATCACGAGGTCAGGAGTCCAAGACCAGCCTGGCCAACATGGTGAAACCCCGTCTCTACTAAAAATACAAAAATTAGCCAGGCACCTCTGGTGGGCGCCTGTAATCCCAGCTACTCAGGAGGCTAAGGCAGGAGAATCACTTGAACCCAGGAGGTGGAGGTCGCAGGGAGCCGAGATCATGCCACTGCACTCCAGCCTGGGCGACAGAGTGAGACTCTGTCCCAAAAAAAAAAAAAAAGAAAAGAAAAGAAATGAAACAAATATTTCTCAGTAGACAGAAAAAGATTATTTAATGTTGAGATATATCGCATTTGAATTTTTTCGTCATAAAACTACTAGAAGAAAATACAGGTAAATTATTTTATAACACTAGAATGGGAAAGTCTTTCTAAATCAGGAAAGAAAAGATAAATAAGTCCAATCATATGCAAATTAAAATATTCTGCATGGTCAAAAAATATCATTAAAAAAGTTAAAAGTTAAAATTTAGGTGGAAAAGTTACAGCATTATTATAGTCAATGGGCTAATTTCCTCAATATATAAAGAGCTCCTGCAAAAAGACAAATAGCTCAATTAGGGGTAAAATAGGCAATAGGCATAAAAACACAATTTAGAGATAAAAAAATACATGAGGCTTTAAACATATTTTTTAAATACTCAACCTCATTCACAGTAAATTAAATGCAAACTGAAGTTAGGAAATACTAACTTTACTTATCAGGTTGACAAGTATCAAAAAATTTAAAATCTGCCATTGGTGAAGAAGAAACAAGCATCTTCATACATTATTAGTAGATGTATAATTGGTATAGTATCAATGGAAGATAGTTTGGCAGTATATGTTAAAACTTAAATGTACATATCTTTTGATCTAATAATTATATTTCTAAGACTATGTCCTACAGATATTTTGTACATGTGAAAAATGATATGAAAATAAATATATTCTTGCAGGGATTATTTTAATAGCAATTTTATAATGTGTTATTTAACAATATATAATAGTAGTTTAATAATAGATTAAATGCTCATCAATTAGGACTAGTTAAATAAATTTTGGTACACTCATACAAGAGTACTATGCAGCCATTAAAAAGAATGAAGCAGCTCCTTGTGTACTGACAAAGAATGATCCCTAAACTATAAAAAAGCAAGTTAAAACAACAGTATATATTTTATGCTACAATGTAGGTTTAACAATACAGGAACATATATGTACATATGTCTTATATAAACGTAGACTATCTCTGAGAGGAAAACATATTAATTTATTGTGGGGCCTCTCAGAGGTAGTCTATGGAAAGATAGATTAGGTGAGTACAGGAGTGGGGGAGATTTACTTTGCATTCTAAATTTGTTTGTACCTTCAGAACTATATTCGATAAGCAGTAATTTCCTATTTTAACAGTATCAAATGCAGCAGAAAGTGCCTCAAAAAAAGACTGAAATTTGCCCAGTGGAAAGAAAAAATTTATCAATGTTGGTTTCCGTTTGAGCCACATGGCCTTGGAGGACCAGAATAGCTCTAAGGAAAAGACTGCCCCTTATTTGTGAAGACACTTCACTGAGCATTTTTGGCTATTTTGGGCTATTGTGGAGATGCTCTAGGCATAATTTAGATGGGAGGTTGTTTAGGCAATGATGATTTTAAATGTTCAAGATCAACTAACAAATAACAGGAATTTTGGCATCGTCCTCTGGTGCCTTGAAGAGTGGTGAAAGACAGAAGAAACGAAATCAGAGTCTAGAAGTCTAGATGGGCCACATGACAGCAAGCTAAATCCTATGAAGAGGCAGACAGTGAAAAATTCCCTGTAACAGGGAAATAACTAGGCAACAGTTCACTAGGTGATTGTAATGATCTGACTGATCACATTTTAGATCCACTGTTTCAAATAGTTCCTGAGCAGACTTTCAGATGTAAAGGACATATGTAAACTGAGCACAACAATTTCAGGGCTGCTTTATTAATAGAATATAGAAATCTCAGGGCTACCAAGGACCTAAAAAAAAAAAAAAAAAGTCTGTCATCTGCATGTGGTTATCAAGCATCAACATGGTCCTATTGTGCCCAAACTCAAGCAATAGAGAAGCTATTAACAGATCATGTTGTCCAAAGCTGTGCTTTCCAATACAGTAGTCACTAGCCACATGTTGTTATTTAAATTTTAATTCTAACTAATTGAGGTTTTTTTTTTCATTAAAATTCAGTTCCTCATTAACCACATTTCAAGTACTCAATAACCACATGAGGCTAATGGCTACCTACTGGATAGAACAGAGAGAAATTTTCATCACTGCAGAAAGTTCTGTTGGGCAGCACTAGTCTAAAACATAGCATTGCCACTAAGCTGTTAATCTAATTTTGCCAACCTTTATTATTAATTTATTGTTAATTATTATTGATAAACCCCTTTAGAATTTAGATTAATAATTAGGATCCAGCAGTGAATAAATGTATTATGCTAAACACTCAGTACATGTAGCATAGATATAAGCCTTATATTCAAAATTCTTATCCTTGGACATCAAAAACATGATCGACATAGGTATCCAAATAAGTACAGCAGATGGGTGCTATACAGGAAACCAAAGAGTGGTTATTCCATATACACTACATGAAACAATTTGAGGGAAGGTTTGAAGATTAAAAACACACACACACACACAAAAGCACTATATTAGAATTGGAGGTGGGGAAAAGCACAAGAAAATAGCTCAAGTCAGGGATGGAAGCAAGAAAAACAGGTTTCAGTTTAGGGAAACAGAAACAAAAATCAAAAAAAGTTTAAGGAAGGTAGTAGATGGGAAGCAGCTGGTGGAGAGCTTGCATTTCATCACAAGGGAACAGTGAAACTTCCATAGAACGCCTATTCATCTTTTCACCACAGTATCACCACAGTTGACCACTGCCTCCTTCTTGAAATACTATCCTCTCCTAGCTTCCACAACTCCATCCATTCCTAGCTTTTTTTTTCCTGCTCAACCTCCAAATGTTGGAGAACTTAAGGCTGGGTCTTAGACTCTCTTGTCTGTTCCTCCTCTAAAGCATTCTCAAAATTTTAATTATCATTTGTATGCCATTAATCCCAGAAGTTATAGTTCTACCTCAAAATTCTCCTCTAAACCCTACTCATATATCTAAATGGCTTCTTTGACATGTCTACTTGAATGTCCCACCTGCATCTTGTCCAGAAAAGGGATTCTGACAGATACCAGCAAGCATCACTTAGAAAACAATAGAGCTAACTCACAGGCAGAAGGTCTGCAGGTTGCATGGGTCTCTTGTCCTCTAGCCATCCTGTGGAGAGGCATGGTTGGGCCGGCATGCCACTGGACACACCACTGGTACATCCTCAAACAGAATGACCCTTCCTACTATTGCTGTTGGTCTTTACACAGCTGTGTGAGCAAAGAGAAACTATATTTGAGTCACCTGGTTCTCATAAAAGGTGCCAACCAGTGCTGGGAACAGCGCTGATGATACCTGAAAATCTTTTTGAGAAGGGTAATGAAGTGCAGGCCCTCACACCAGTGGAAAAAAGGCCACAGTGATGTCTCATTGCCAGACAATCCACAGGAGGCGTCAGGGTCATCTATCATCCTTCTTGTCTCTTCATACATCCCAAGTTTAACATGTCCAAAGCTATATGCTTTATTACCTGTATCCTAAACCCTTTTCCCTCCAATTTATTACATCTCCAAAGGTACTGCCACATACTTCTTGCTTAAGCTGAAAACCAAGGAGTTATCCTTAATTCCTCCCTCTCCCAAATTCCTCACATCCAATCCATCACCAAATTCTGTAAGGATGTATGGTCCAATATGGCTGACATTAGCCACATATGGCAACTGAGCGCTTGAAAGGTGGCTGGCCCAAATCGAGGTGTGCTTTAAGCATAAAATATGCATCAGATTTGAAGATGTAGTACAAAAACAGAATGTCAAATAGCTCAATAAATTTTATATTGAGTATGTGTTTGTGAAAACATTTTTATATACTGGGTTAAATTATTAAGTTAATTTCACCTATTTCCTTTTTACTTTTTTAATGTGGTTACAAGAAAAATTAAAATATACATATGGCTTGTATTCCTGGCTCAAAATAAATCTATTGGGCATTGCTGTTGTCAAGTGTATCTATCAACTTCTTCCCAAATCTACTGTCACCACCCTAATCCAAGTCACCATCATTTCTGGCCTGAACTACTGCAATGGTTTCCTTATTGATCTACATGTTTCCTTACTTGTCCCATTCCAAATGATTCTTCTCACAAGTTACTGGACTCTGTTTTAAATGTAAATTCCATTATATTTCCTATTTGCTTAACAAGTCTCAATGATTTTCTCATTGTCCTTAAAATCCAATCTTCCTTTCATGGACTTTGACGCCCTGCATGTAATATAATATGATTCCAGCCCCCCACATCCCCACTCATTTTTATGACTTCATCTAAATTCTGCTTTGCCCCACCACTTACTATTCTCCAGAAACACTGGGCATTCTTCCATTTCTAAGACATACCACACTTATACCCAGTAGGGCCTTCACACCAACCATTTCCTATGTCTGTAATGCTCTGCCTCACACATTGGCCATCTCCTTCTTATCCTTCAAGTCTCAGCTTACATTTTAGCTCCCTAAGAGGCCATTCCTGATTGGCCAGTCTGTTTCCGCCCTTCATTCTCCAACCCAGAACTGTTTCCTCGTAACACTTTTCTCAATTTATAGTTACTTATTTATTTGTATATTTAGCTGATAATTGTTCTATCATTCTCCGCTAGACTGTAAGCTCCATGATAGGAGGGACCAGGTCTGCTCAGTCTAGCAATATAGACCCAGTATTGGTCAGGAAATTATTTTAGAGGCACTGTGTAGAATATTTAGGAGTAGTGGCTGGGCGCAGTGGCTCATGCCTGTAATCCCAACACTTTGGGAGGCCAAGGCGGGTGGATCACCTGAGGTCAGGAGTTCAAGACCAGCCTGGCCAACATGGTGAAACCCCATCTCTACTAAAAATACAAAGGTTAGCTGGGTGTGGTGGCAAGCACCTGTAGTCCCAGCTACTTGGAAGGCTGAGGCAGGAGAATCACTTGAACCTGGGAGGCAGAAGTTGCAGTGAGCCAATATCACACCACTGTACTCCAGCCTGGGCAATAAAGCAAGACTCAAGACTCCATCTCAAAAAAAAAAAAAAAAAAAAAGAGGAATATTTAGGAGTAGGAATTAGGAGTGAAAAGGTTAGAGGCAAAAGAAAAGAATCCAAGAAGAGCAATTAAAGTCCACTCTGATGATCTAGCAATCCCACTACTGGCTATGTTTCCAAAGGAAATGAAATCAGTATATCAAAAAGAAGATATCATTATGTCTTCACTCTTGTGCTCATGCAGCATTATTTACAATAGCCAAGATATGGACTCAATCTAAGTGTCCATCAACAGCTGAACAGATTAAAAAAAAAAAAAATGTGGTATATATATACAAGCAACTGCTATTCAGCCTTAAAAAGAAGGAAATTCTGTCACTTGCAACCACATGGATGAATCTGGAGGACCCTATATTAAGTGAAATAAGCCAGGCATTGAAAGACAAATATATTATCTCACTTACATGTGGAATCTAAAAAATACAAACTCACAGAAGCAGAGAGTAGAATCGGGGAAGGATTGGGCAAATGTTGGCCAAAGGATACAAAATTTCAATTAGATAGGAGGAGTAAGTCCAAGAGATCCACTGTACAACATGGTGACTCTAGTTAATAATAATGTGTTATATACTTGAAAATTTCTGACCAGGCATAGTGGCTCATGCCTGTAATCCCAGCACCTTGGGAGGCCAAAGCAGTCAGATCACTGGAGCCCAGGAGTTCGAGACCAGCCTGGGCAACATGGTGAAACCCTGTCTCTACAAAAAACTACAAAGAATTAGCTGGGCATGGTGGCACATACCTGTAGTCCCAGCTACTCAGGAGGCTGAGGTGGGAGGATCACCTGAGACAGGAAGGTCGAGCCTGCAGTGAGCTGTGATCACACCACTGCACTCCAGCTAGGCAACAGGGTAAGACCCTGTCTCAAAAAAAAAAAAAAATTAATGAAAGAAAAACAAAATTGCTAAGAAAGTAGATTTTAAGTGTTCTCACTACAAAAAAAGATAAGTATGTGAGATAAGGCATATTTTAATAAGCTTGATTTGGCCATTCCACAATGTACACATATATCAAAACATGTTGTACACCATAAAAAAATACAATTTTTATTTTTGTAACTTAAAATAGTTATACCATGGAATACTATGCAGCCATAAAAAGGAACAAGATCATGTCCTTTGCAGGGACATAGATGGAGCTGGAAGCCATTATCCTCAGCGAACTGACACAGGAACAGAAAACCAAACACCACATGTTCTCACTTGTAAGTGGAAGCTGAACAATGGGAACACATGGACACAGGGAGTGGAACAACACACACTGGAGCGTGCTGCAGCAGGGGTCGGGGGAGGAAGAGCATCAGGATAAGTAGCTAATGCATGTGGGGCTTAATACCTAGGTGATGGGTTGATAGGTGCAGCAAACCACCACAGCACACATTTGCCTATGTAACAAACCTGCACATCCTATCAGTCTTTGATAACCTTTCCAGGAAGTTCCATTATGCTACATGGAAAGAAAATGGGATTCTCTGGACAAGCTCTGAGCTCTATTAATTCTATACGGTGACCTCCTGAGCCCAAAGAGGCTTCCTGGAATGCCAGTCTTTTCCCTATGGGTCTCAAATGGCACATCCCTTAACCACGGTGGACCAGGCTTGCCAAGTCTCCAATTTACATAAAGACAAGTCATAAATGATATGTGATGTGGAAGAATGCTGATCATATATTTATAAAAACAGGTTTAAAATAGTTATTACATAAGAAACCAGTGTCAAGCACAATAATGCACAGTCAGTGCTCAACAAATATGTGTTCAATAATTTAATTAATTTTAGCCAGAAAATGGGTATTTATTTTCTACACAAAACATACACGCATGGGGGGAAAAAAAAAACTAGAAAGTTATATTAAATAATGTTAACAAGTACTATCTCAGGGGTATTGGAATTATAAGTACTTTTTGTGTGTGCGCTCTTCTGTGTTTTCCAATGTTGGGTAATTACATGACTATTTTGCAATCAGGAAAAAAAATATCATTTTTATAAACAAACCAACAAACTATCAAAGCTACTACTGAGCTCTTCCATGCTCCCAACAGCATCAATGTTGGCAGTAACTCAGAATGTGGTCTTTATATAAATAGCAGTTTGACTGGGAAAGGAGAGGGTGTACTTAAGTTCTCTGAAGGTCCTAGTTGACCAAGCCATTGCCAAGGTGTCACCCTTGCTCACTGACTCTAGGGAAGAAAATAAAGGAGCACAAGGCAAAACTTACCTAAAGAAGTATTAACTTCACCCTAGGGCACAGGGAGAGGAAGAGAATGTCTCTATCTGATGACAAATCTGTTCCAGAGTCTGTTGTCAAATCTTTAGATGTCAGGTAGAATTTGAACCAGAAGTCAACTTGATTAAGGCATGATGCAGACAATAAAGACATAACATCATTTAACTGCAGAGACTTCAACCTCTTCTGTAGCCACCATAACATCTAGGGCATGTTTTGTACATATGGTGCTTTATACCGCATTTATTTTACTTTTTTCGAATTCTACCATTTTCCCTCACATATCAATCCTCAGATCTAGAACTGTTTACCAAATCATAGTTAAGTGGGCAAGGTCATTAAAGCAGCTATTAGATGCCATGGAAGACCCAAGAGCACATGCATTTGTTTGCAACTTTTTCTAAATGATGGAGAAATCAAGGATAGTTTATAATGTGCATATAACATTTAGTCTCACAACAAAATCTGATTCCCTCACTTCAGATGTCACAATTAGGATCTCTATTTAAAAAAACTCCTAAACCCCCAAAAAGATGAAAATTTAAGATCAGTTGCAATCATGTGGAGAACATACCACTTTATGTTGGCTTTTGTGTACAAATACACAACAAATACCACCACAGAAGTTGACAGGTGAAAATTAAATAAGAACAGAAGATTTGGCAGTAGTAACTGAATAAGTATAAAGACATTGCTGTATATTTTTAAGCATTAACATTGTGTAACAAACAAGAAGAGAGTGTTAAACTTAGATGAAAATGAAAAAAGCACCCCAATGTAATTTCAGAACTAAGACAATGAAAAATGAAAAAGTGGTACTTGGAAAAGAAAGAAAGAAAGAGAGAGGGAGAGGAAGGAAGGAAGGAAGGGAGAGAGAAAAGAAAAAGAATAACCATTAAAAGAAAACAGTTTCAGACATTAAACTAACAGGGAAATATATATATGCAAAAGTATCTGTTTATTTTCTTACAGCTTAAGGCTGACAGAACCTACAGAAAAAATGGAACAGTGCCAACCTCTTTTGGCATTTAAAGGACGCTTTATTTAGTTTGGATTATCAGCCAGATTTAGAGCTAATTGGCTTTAGAAAACTGTACAGCAAAACCTCTATCTACAGTTCCCCCTACAGTTCATGAAGTTCTACACACAAGTAAACATAGATTAAGACCTAATTTTAATCTTTTTAATCAGTTATATATAATTTATATATTTAATTATGTTTTTATCACAAAGTTAAACTTTAATTCTGTGAATAATTTATCACATTCAGCTAAAACAGTAAGCTACAGCCAGCTGTATTGTACTTATATGAATTGCAAACATAAAGCTTCATTCAGGAGAAGGGCTTCTGAAGTAGCTGTGCAGGTCAGAGAGAGAAATTCAAACATACAGAGTGGGATAATGCTGATCTAACTGCACTAATTTTGTCACAGACACTTTAGTTGATATTTAGGGTATAACATGACAATCAGTTCTCCCTAACTGCAGGAAAGCAAAAAAAAAGAGTGCCTCTAACTTGGGTGGTTGCAGCCTACTTTCCTTAGAAAAGGAGGCTATATGTAGCTGTGTGAGAGCATAAATCCAATCCATTAACTAATTAAATAAACCAGTGCTCAACAGGGCATGGGACTTCATAAGAGCCTTTGTTTTCTTGTGACAAAAAGGTCAAAATCTAGTTGTTGTTGTTTTTCTTCTTCTTTAAGAGATGGTGGCTTCCTATGTTGCCCAGGCTGGACTCAAACTCCTGGGCCCAAGGAATCCTCTCATCTCAGGCTCCCGAGTAGCTAGGAATACAGACACGAGCCACCATGTCTAGCTGGAAGTTAGACTTTATCTGCATTCCTGGAATAGTAAAAGCAAAGCACGGGTCAGGTGCTTTCGGTAAATTCTAGCCCATAGGTCCCAGTCAAGTTCCAGGAAGCCCCCTATAAAAAAGATTCTGATATTAGTACCAGTGTTCAATTCATGTCATGTCCTGACTTAAGTATAGGTCATTAAGTGTAAGGCCAAGGCAGGGGCTTGAGTGGTTTGGAGCTCATGACTGTTCCACTTGGAATTTATCCTGGTGTATGAATAAGAATCTATCAATATTTTTTTTCAGGTGGCTCCCAGGTCTCCCAACACTTTTACTGAAAAGATAGTTTAATTATTTATATCAATATAGAAACATAAAGTAAAATATATTTGTTTAGTAGACTTGAAGAGAGCCTAGAAACACACTCAGAGACATGGAAACAGCATCAGATGAAGATGGCATTTCAAATCAGAGTTGAATGGATTTTTCAGCTTTGCTGAGGTATAACTGAAGTGTACTAAACTGCATATATTTAAAACATATAATTTGATACATTTTGACTCACAAAACCATCACCACAATCAAGATGATGAATATATACATCACTCCCAAAAGTTTCCCTGTAGTCTTTTGCAGTCCTTTCTTCATGGCCTTCTTCATCCACCCACTCCATCTCAGTAACCAATGATCTGCTTTCTGTCACCACAAATTAGTGAGCACTATCTAGAATTTTATGTAAATTGAATAATAAAGATTTTACTCTTTCGCTTCTTTCATTCAGCATATTTTGAGATTTGCTCATGTAGTTGCATGTATATTTCATTATTTCATATTGGTGAGTAATATTCCACTGCCTGAATATATCACAATGTACTTTTCAATTCCATGTTGTTCCAATGTCCATTGGGTTACTTCCAGTTTTTGGTTACTCCAAGTAAAGCTGTTTGAACAAGTACAATTATATGAATAGACATAAAGCATGGCAATGTTAATTTCAATGTAGAATTCAAACCAAAATGTATTAACTACAATAAGAGAGAGCTTTATATTGCTGTCTACCAAAAAGATACAGGTCAAAAGCTTTCATATAAGCCTTTACAACAACTTTCCATTGTTGTAAAAGATCTATCCTGAACAAAACACCAGGCCCAGATAATTTCAAAGTTCTGCCAAACTTTAAAGAAATGATCGTTTCCACAGTTTTCAAAGTTCTAAAACATAGAGAAAAAATAGTAAGCTTCCAAATTATCTTGAGGCTAGCACAGCCCTGATCCAAAAACCTGACAAAGTGGCAACCTCCTTCCCTTATTTAAAAAAAAAAAAAAAAATCTATGCACCAAAACTTTCATAATAAAAGGCAGGAAGGATCTGTAGACCAATCTCCCTTATGAATACTAATGAAAATTTAAGTAAACTATTAGTAAATTGAATAGGGCATAGGTTTTCAGTAAAAACAAAAAGTGATAATGCAGAAATCCACTGATGTCATTCATTAAAGGATTAAGAGATTACTTTTAAAGGATTTTTTTTCAAAAACCATCTTTCATCCCTGATTTAAATAAATAAACCTCTTTGTGAACTAAGAATAAAAGGATATCTCTTCAACCTCATGATAAATAGGTTAGCTGAGACTTTGTTTCTTTGTATTGTTCAAAGACTTTTACAATGATTATTACCACAGAATAAATTCATTTCCAAGGTAAACTTTTAAAAGAAAGAAAATTATGGTGGGCAGAATTTGAAGGTACCTTGAGAGCTGGTGAAAGTGGCATTGGGATATTCAAAATGGAAATGAAAGAATTAGCATATCATCATACTAAAATTGTTCATAATTAACATAAAGCAATTCATGTACAAAAGTTCATTAATCTTCACACAATATTTCTATTAAGGACAAATAAATCCCAAATACTGATCAGAAAAATAGTGAAACTGAGACAGAAAATGCAATTCCATCAGTGTATCTTCTATTTCTTCCCAAAATCTAATAATAATACAGTCCTGCTATTCTACCTCGCTTGTGCCAAACTTTCCCTGAACCGTATAACAATGGACTATTACCAAAGTTTGCGGCGAGGGTTCTGCCATCAACAGTTCTCTACTGGATCTCCACTAGATGGTAGCAACTAAGGAGGCATTACAGACTAACAAGGAAGGAGCCAGTAGTCAGGGTTTTGTTTTGTTTTTTTACAGGAAAGCTATATTGTTGGATCTTTAGCCATAGACCATGTACCTACCCAGCCTTAGAAATTATTTAAGGGGAGAAATTACTAGTTTAATAACCCAATAAACCCATCTATAAATATTCGCTTTCTAAATTCCTTCCTGCTAAGTTCATCTGGAAGAAACTCATTTTTTTCTTTTTAATCTGTGATATTATCCAAATTCTTGCAGTTATTTGAAAGTGCTCAAATTTATGGCAATAATTTAGAATGGTTTCCATTAAAAAATGAAGTTTTACAGATCCATCTGACATTTGGAGAATGGCAAAATGCAGCACTCTTAATATTTATATTTTCTAGACCAAAATTTTAAGTTATAAAATATACCAACGATTAAAACATGGTGGTATGCATTAACACTATGGAATACTGAAATAATCTAGGTAGGATTTTCAAAAAATTGCTAATGTACTAAAATTTACTCACTCTGACCAACGGTGACAAATTATGGTTTATCCAAAGAACAGAATTTCATGCAGCCATTAAAAAATCATGTTATAGGTGAATACTTGATTCTGTAATTAGTTACTAAAGAATACTTAGTATGTTCAGGATCTATTACACTAAAAAAATTATAAAACAGTTTGGTTTCAAATATATATGCCACTCATCTACTCACATTACATGCATGTATGGATATTTCTACCAACAAAAACAATAGGAAGAGTCACCAAAATGTTAATGATCTCTGAGAGATAAGATTATAGTTATTTTCTTTTGGGGGGTTTATTTTCTATCTTTTCCCATCATAAACATGGATTTTTTCACTCATGACAAAATATTACTGAAGATTTCTATAATTTATTTTTTGAGACAGGGTCTCACCCTTGCCCATGCTGGAGTTCAGTGGCACAGTTGTAGCTCACCACAATCTCAAACTTCTGAGCTCAAGCGATCCTTCCACCTCAGCCTCTGAATAGCTAGGACTAGAGGTGCGCACCACTATGGCCGGCCTTTTTTTTTTTCTTTCTTTTCTACTAGCAATGATGTCTTGCTAGTATTACCCAGGCTGGTCTCGAACTCCTGGGCTCAAGCAATCCTCCCACCTCAGCCTCCCAAATTGCTGGGATTACAGGCGTGAGCTGGGATTACATACCTGACCAATATTTCTATAATTCCTTTTTTAAAAAAAAAGAATTGACTCTCCCTTGATCAGACTCAAACCTTAAAGTATGGCATGTTAATTTTGCCTGACAGGCATTATCTGTTTGTTTCTCCAAAGTTTTCCCTCCCCCATCCCCTACTGCCCAATGATCAAGTGCTGTACTGTACTTCAGTGCAACCCACATTCTCTGGCCACTTGCAACTATCGTTGCTATACCACTTCTCATCAGCCCAGCTACAATCCTATGATCTGCTGATGTCAATAAACTATTATCTCTTCTACCCACCTCCTTCAAGTCCCTCATGAGCTTGTTAGATTCCAAAGCAATACCTCAGAAAACACTCGCGTACAATTCAGAAGACTTAAGAAATCAATACTTTAAGCCATAACAGTAAAATGTATTCCCAATAATACTACTGTACCCAAACAATGAATATTACTTGCCAATAAAAATGAAATACTAATATGTGCTACATGGATGAACCTTGAAAATATGCTAAGTGAAAGAAGCCAGTCACAAAAGACCATACTGTATGATTCCATTTATATGAAATGCTCAGAATAAACAAATTTATAGACACAGAAAACAGATTCATTTTTGCTTAGGGCTGGGGGAACAAATGGAGGGAAATAATGGGGATTCACTAACAGGTACAAGGTTTCTGTTAGGACTGCAAACATATTCTAAAACTAGATTGTGGTAATGGTTGCTGCTATGGTTTGACTATCCGTCAAACTATGCCATGCTTGCCATCAAATAGTTAACCAAATTATAAGAGTATTGTTGAATATATTAAATTCATGTTGAAATTTAATCCCCAATGTGGCAGTATTGAGAGGTGGGGCCTTTAAGAGGTGACTAGATCATAAGGGCTATGTCATCAGAAATTGATTAATCTATTAATGGATTAATGGATTAATGAGTTAATAGGCTACCATGGGAGTGGACTGGTGGCTTTGTAAGAGGAAAAGAGACCTAAGTGCATTAGCACTCGCCATGTGATACACTGTGCTGCCTCAGGACTCTGTTCAGAGTCCCCACCAGCAAGAAGGCTCTCACCAGATGTGGCCCCTCAACCTAGGATTTCTCAGCTTCCATAACTGTAAGAAATTCATTTTCTTTATAAATTTTCCAATAAATTATAAATGTATTATAAGCAATGGAAAATAAAGTTGCACAACTCTCTATATATAAATTGAACTGTGTCAGACTTTAAATAGGTAAATTGAATATGTGAATTATGTATAAAGCTGCTTTTTAAAATACTATCTTTTTATTATAGCTATCACTGATTGCATCATTACTATGTGCAAGAAACCTTAGAGGTGCATTTTCATTTGATTCCTACCAACTCTGGAAGGTCAATTTCTGGTGTTACAGATGAGAAAAACAGGTTTAGTAAATTTAAAACATTAACACAAGTTACTCAGGAATGGTGCCCAGATACATCACTCTAAAGGTCTTGCTTTCTAAACTATGCCATTCTTGCCATCAAATAGTTAACCAAATTATAAGAGTATTGTTGAATATATAAATGGCCTTAGAAAAGCAGATATATTGTTTTTATCAATAGTAGGAATAAGGTTTTTTGAGGCATCACTGATAGCAAATGAGGTTTAAAAGGTTGAGCACCATTATGTTATTTAATTCAAAAACCACATCTAGAAAACAAATGCCTCTGGAAAATAATTAAAATTAAGGTCATATAATTTGTCTCACGTCTTTCAGTTTATGTCAGAGCTAGATTGTACCTTGAAAATACCGACATTATCTGTCATTTTTTAAGTCGATGCCTCTGAAAATTACTCTTTAATATTAGCTGAAATGCCAACAAAATGCACAGAAAAGATTACCATTTTCTTAAACTATATTAGGCAAACATATTCCTTTATTTAGATTTTATTATTCACATTTATTTTATGTACACATTTAAGACTTTATAAACACTAACATTAGTGATTCCAGAAGGGTAGGTAGATTTTTTAAATATAATTACTCTTATAAAAGGAAGAAATACAGACTTAATACTAAAGGACTGTATTTTGTGACTTCATCTATAATGCAACTAATCATCTACTTAGTTGCTATGTTAATCTATTTGCTTCTTCAGCAAATTATCACTGACTCAGTGGTTTAAAACAACACAAATTTACCATCTTATGGTTCTGTGGGTCAGAAGTTTGACATTGATCTCACTGGGCTAAAAAGGTGCCAGCAAGGCTGCATTCCCTTCTGGGGACTCTAAGGGAGAATCTGTTTCCTTGCCTTTTCCATTTTTTTTTTACAGGCCCCCTTCATTCCTTGGCTTAAGGTGTCTTCCTCCTTCAAAGCCACCTTTTAACTTCCTTCAAAAGTAGTCGTCTTTCTTATACAGGATCACTCTGACCTCCTCTTTTGCCTCTCTCTTCAACTTTTAAAGATCCCTACAATTATATTAGGCCCTCCCAAGTAATTCAGGATAATCTCCCCATCTCAAGGTCCTTAATAACATTTTAAATTAATCACTTCTGCAAAATTCTTTTGCAATGTGGCATAACATATTCACAGTTCCTGAGAATTAAAAACATTGGCATCCTTAGGCCAATCTGCTTAACTTTTTCAATTTAGCTTCATATCTTTTTTTACTCCAAGATAGAAGAGTGATGTTTAAAGTACTCAAGTTACAGCCAGCATTTACCAATTCTTTGATTCGACTTTTTAAAGTACTTATGCTTGAATCCAGAACCCGAGGATTTTCAATTATTTGTGAAATCCTAATGTTTTCTTCCATGAGGCAGTCTATTTTATCATTAAACTTTTTCTCTGCCAAGAAGATCACATCTGGATAGCTTAAGACAAACTTCTGTACCTCTTCTTCAGTACAACCAAGAGAAAACAGCTTCTCTTTGATGTTTGTGTAGCTTCTTCTGGCATAGTCGTTGGAAAGGTCTAGGATTTCAGCTCCTGGACCACATATCAGAATCAGCAGTTCCTCACTGTTCAAACTGAAAGTTGACTGTAAGAATTCAATGTTAGCTTTCACCCGCTTGGTGCTCTGAATTAAGATAAAAGGGTTTTTAAAAATTATCTTCCTGACAAAATCTGTGGGATCATTGTGACCCAATGACAAACCGGCTGCCTGCAAAAATTCAACCATCTGTTTATTCAGATCAAGACTATTGGAGAAGGTACGAGGGGCACTGGTCAACAATCGACAAAGGCATTTACGGGTCAATCCAACTGAGTAGAGGAACTTTATATTATTCTCTAAGTTTAGGTTGTTATTGGACCGAAAAAAGGATTCAGGAGAACGTTCCAAAATATTTACAATTTCAAGGTCTGATGTCACAATCTTTCTCCACAGATCCCACCGTTTTGAAAGATTCTCGGGAGTACGTGTTATTGCTCGTGGATATCTTGATATGATGCTAGCAATCACTTCTTTGCTAGCTCCTTTGGAAAGAAGGAACATCTTCAGGTCCTGCTCATTGGTAATCATCCTATGAAAAACTCCAGGCTGTCGTTTCCTTGCCATGTCAATATCTACTCCCATAGTAAGTAAGTTTTTCAGTAGATCCTCATTTTTCAAAGGCTCACTGTCTGCATTATGACACTTCACACCAAAAAGCCTAAATGAAACTGATTTGAAGATGATTTCTGCTGAAAATCGGGTCATCCAACATCTTGAACCAAAGAGAAAGTTATTTCTCATATGCCAGAGGTTTCCTGGTGCCATAATGGTTAGGTAGTTCAAACCTTTTGAAATGCTGTGTAAAACAACACATAAAATATTACACAAATGCATGTGTTAAACAACTAAATGACCATATTACGATCCTATGAGCATCATGGTCATTTCTATGAGAATATACCTTCAGCTCCAGCTCTCCAGAACTGTGTTAATAATTCAGCCACTGCTGAATTATTAAATAAATAGTAAAACTACAATTTATATTTGTCTCAGCCTTTGAAAAATTCTTCCTACGTTTTATAATATAAACAATATGATTGTACTGTAAGACATGTATAATCAATAAACAAATGTACATATATCACTGTCTCTCCCTAGCTCACTGCTTCTGTTATCTGTAAGCACAGGGCTGCTTCCATTGTTAACCTGAAGAACAGCAGGATGGGGCACCATTAGTGCCCCAGAATTGTTCTTGCTTTTTCCTTGCTCTTTTTGTTTACCCTTGCCTGCCTTGGCTACCTAAAATCAGTTGACCCTCTCCATCTCTGCTTTGTCCTCCTGATTTCCAAACTTTTTTTTTTTTTGACACAGGGTCTCACTCTTTCACCCAGGCTTGGAGTGCAGCAACACAATCATGGCTCATTGCAGCCTCACCTCCCTGGGCTCAGGTGATGCTTCCACCTCAACCTCCCAAGTAGTTGCGACCACAGGAATGCCCCACACGCCCAGCTGATTTTTTATTTTTATTTTTTGTAGAGACAGCGTTTCACTATGTCACCTAGACTGGTCTCAAACTCCTGGGCTCAAGTGATCTGCCTGCCTTGGCCTTCCAAAGTGCTGGGATTACAGGTGTGAGCCACCATGCCAGGCGTGGCTTATTTCTTATAATGACACTTTCATTTCTGCCTTATATTTCAATTTTCCAGGTCTTTGACCTTGCCCTGCCCATAGATACTAGATTTCTTTGCCTCTGGCCTCCTGGTTTTCAAACTCTAAATCTAGCCCTGAAAACCAACACCTCAGATTAATTTCCATCTTGAACATCTTTTCCTAAATTCCTGCTACCCTTTATATCCATGCTACCATTAAAGCCTTAATTTTTCTTAGTTTATATAGACCTCTGGTCAACAGCTCTTGATCACAATCTCCATCTCATTTGGTTTACCCTACCATTCCCTACGTTGTAACCCAATAATTCCAAACCAATTTTCATCTTCAAAATGATCTAGTTGTGATATTAAATCTACATGGCCCGCCACATGTGAAACTGTGCTGAAAGATGGCATGTAAACATTAAAACGTTACTTTTACCATTCTCCCCTTCTCCATCGCCATATTACACAAGACTAATTCTGGGCTGCTTGCATCTGTTGCACAACACTTTCAACATGCAGCTTCTAGCATGTGACTAAAACCTCAATAACTCATTTTCCTGATCATTTAGAAATGGGGCTCAAAACATACAAACTTATTTATAATCATAACCATAGGTCCCTACTAAAATGAGCATCTCTATTTATAAGAAATATTTTACGAGGAAAGCAACAGAAAAAGTGTTCTGTTATTCAACCTATCTGATGATTTGTTTCTAAGCTACTTGTGCCTGAGTCATATAACAGTACATATATATTTTTTAAACTGTACTTTTGCCTTTTTAGAATATATAGCTGTAACAAGTTCGTGCTTGATTTCTAATTACTTACAATGGGCTCTTACTTAGAAAAGGCATTTCTTTTTTCTCCTTCTCCTAATTAAGCATAAAACAGAAAATAGAGATAGATGATTCCAACCCACTACTAACCTCTTTGGGCTAAAGATACTGCTTTCAAGATCAATTTCAAAGAAAGCCTCTTTGTGTCTGTCCTTTCAATTACTCCAATTTTAACTAGAACTTGATTATGCCTACAGGCAGGGAACATTCCTGTGGCTCACATAATCTACAGATTCTCACAGAATTGGGAAAAAGATCCCAAAACTACAGAATCAAGTAATGTTCAAAGCCAAATGCAAGGCACTCACAAACAACATAAACATCAAACAACAAAAGCACATTTCAGATTGATCCATACTCTACTGAGCTCACTATTCTTCACTTCTCCATAATACCACATACTACTCTGTAATTACTCTTCCAAAAATGCATGAATTTAGAAACTTTAAAATATAACTATCCTTCTAACTGAAGAATGACGGCTCTACCTTGCATAGTTCAACAGCCTGTTCTCTCTTCCAGATGCTTGAGTGACCTCTACTGGAATAAAGGGGCAGAATGCGTCAGCTGGAAATCAGATCAGTACTTTCTAGAGAGGTCCAAGATGATACAATGGGATGGAGGAAGAAAATAGTAAAACTACAATTTGTATTTGTCTTAGCCTTTGAAAAATTCTTTCTACATATGTTTTATAATATAAACAATATGACTGTACTGTAAGACATATATAATCAATAAACAAATGTACATATATTGTAGGCATATTTTTATTGACAATGTACACAATCAAAAAAAGTGTGACGACTACCACTCTAGACAGTGCACTTTCTTAGGACTATTAGCATCATGGTAAACAGGCTGAACAAGTCACAGAATGTTCAACAGAAATTCTATTAATAACAAACTAAAAATAAGTGAAAATGTATGCCAAAATTCCTAACAAAAAGTAACAAATCTATAAACGTTTCTTCTAAATCTGTCACAAGTAAATTTCATGTCTTGTGTATAACTCATCCTCCATGGAATTACCTTCCACACAAACTTAACATGCCCCAAACTTGAGTATCTTTCCCAGTCCCCAAATTTGCCTTCTTCTGACTAAAGATATCATTATCACAATCACTATCGTAAGAGTCATTTGTGATAAAAATCTAAAAGTGAGCTTTGCTTTCTTCCTCTTCCTTAACTCCAGTCATCAAATCATGTAGACTCAACTTCTTTGGCATCTCTCTGAAATCCAACCTTGCTACTCTTTGTAATTCTCATTCTGTTACAAGCCTTCATTCTCTTTTACCCAGCCTGTAACAGCCACCTGATGTGCTTCTCTGACATCCATCACTCAAAACTGCCACCATACTGACATTTGTAAAATGATGTGATTATGTCCCTCATTCTCTGATTAAAGACCTTCTGTAGCTCTCCCCGAAAAAACAAAATCTTCAAAGTGATCTTTTTCTAGCTACCTTTTCAGTTAGTTCTAACTACCTTACCATCTACTTCTAACTACCTTTCTAGCTATCTCTTCTATTCTACCACCTCAATACCTAGCACTATCGCCTCTCAAACCTGATCCCAAACATCCTTGCCCATTCCTGTCTCCCTGCCTTTGCTTCAGTTGTTCTTTCTTTTAGAAAGGCCCATCCTCCTGATGCCTATCCATAGGACAAGGTCCCATTCAAATATAATCTTCCCTCAAATCCTTAACTTATCTTAAAATACTAACCACTGAAATCAACCATTTGTTTTATGATAATTTATTACTAAGGAATCTAAAACTAAGCTTTCTATTTATAGAAAACGAGCTGAAATGGACTTACAACTGGCAACTGAAATTTGGTCTTGATTACAATACTAAAATGCAATAAATTTACTCTAAAAATGACATCTAAAAATGACATGTGTGGTCTCAGCTAAACCTAGAAATTTGGTCTTGATTACAATACTAAAATGCAGTAAATTTACTCTAAAAATGACATGTGTGGTCTCCGCTAAACTTAGAAACAGTAATTAATAATATTGACTGTTAATGAACATATGAGGAAACAGAGGAAATTCTCAAATATTGTTAATGGACCAGAATTTGGCACCAGCTGCCACAATTTTAAATGTTCATAGCCTTTAATTCAGCATTTCCACTTCTTGGAGATTATCCAAAGGGGAAAAAAAGGGCCAGGGGCAGTGGCTCACACCTGTAATCCCAGCATTTTGGAAAGCCAAGGTGGGAGGATTGCTTAAACCCAGGAGTTTGAGACCAGCCTGGACAACAAAGTGAGACCCTTATTCTACAAAAAATCAAAACATTAGCCAACTGTAACAGCACACACCTATAGTCCCAGCTGCTCAGAAGGCTGAGGCAGGAGGACTGCTTGAGCCCAGGAGATCCAGGCTGCAGTGAGCCATAATCTAGCCACTGAACCCCAGCCTGGATGACAGAGTGAGCCCATCTCAAAAAGAAAAAAAAGACAAGAATATGTGTTATGAAAAAGGATGACCAGGCCAAGCACAGTGGCTTCACGCCTATAATCTCAGCACTTTGAGATGTTGGCCAGGAGTTTGAGATCAGCCTGGCCAACATGACGAAACCCCATCTCTACTAAAAATACTAAAATTAGCCAGGCATGGTGATATATGCCTCTAATCCCAGCTACTCAGGTGGCTAAGGCACAATAACTGCTTAAACCTGGGAGGCGGAGGTCGTAGTGAGCTGAGATTGCACCACTGCACTCCAGTCTGGGAAACAGCAAGACTCTGTCTCATAAAAAAAAGAAAATAAAAGAAAAAGAAAGAAAGAAAAAGGATGACCATCATAACATTATTTGCTATAACAAAGAAGAAGAAACCCAAATGGCCACCAATAGAATAATTAATAAATTGTGGTACATCTATGCAATATACTATAAAGGTGCCAAAAATAAAGGCCGATCTACTGCAATCAAAAGATGTCAGATATTCTACATGACAAACTGCCTAACAGTATGGATAATGCCATGTATATTAAAGGCGGGGAGGGGGACGTTAATATATACAGAGGGGGAAGTGGAATGACAGTTATTTCTGAAAGATTATTAGAGGCTATGTACTACTTCTGAAATACTGGGACTTATTTAATGAATATGTGTTACTTTGCAGTCAGATGAAAAAATTTAAACAAGTAAAGCTGGCCTTTGGTGTGAAAAACAATGGAAAATACAAATTATCTTTATCTATTTTTCGGTTTCTAGCACCAAAAAAGTCACACTGCAAAATTCTCCATGATGCTTTACTCTTAGCAACGGATCTCCATTCAAAATACTCATAATATCTAGCAGGGTAAACGAACATCTAAATAGCCTAATACAAGAAAGTTAGCAACTTTCCTCATGTACAAATTTCAAAAATGGTACCTATTCAAAAATTGACTTCGATCTATTTCTCAAATTGACTTTTTAATTAACCAAAACCATTATCCAAAGGGCTAATGTTCAAACTTAACAAACACACTGAAAATCTCTATGCTTGTAGTATGAGCGGTCTAAAAAAAGATTCACGTTCGCCTCTGCCCCACAACTGGCCTGTTAAAAAGGCTGTTAATAGAAATAACTAATCACTGGCCCTAAAATACCACATTCCAGCTGGTCTTCTTTTGAAACAGCAAGCTAAGTTTGGAGATCTTTCCATGTATTTCTCACCTTGTTTGTCCTAAGGAAAGGCTCTGCATCCCTCCAGAAAGGCTGGAGAACAGCTGTCTCTAGAAATGACACACACACACAAAAAGAAGGCAAAATATTTCAGGCCTTCCTAATACAAAATAAGAGATCGATCCCAGCTAACGTTCTCGTTGCATTATGTTCTCGTGAGACGCATTACCTCTTGCAAACAACATTTCTCAGACATACAGAAAAGACAACGGCAAGTACATGCCTACATATGATGGGAAAAGGTAGCAGAATCACGAATATGTTTTGTACCAAAGCTAAGTGCTTCATATACATTGTCTCGCTTTACTCCCCACAACAATTTAAAAGGTAGGCATAAGCCTTAAAATTACAAAATCTGAAACAGCGCCGAGCTCCCATACTAGCCTGCCTTCGCTAGCTGAAGCATTAGGATTCGAACGCAGGTGGGTCTTTCTTAACTCAAAACCAAGGTAATTCCACACCGAAGGCTCTTTCCATCCCTCTTCCTCCTCCAAAGACAACTCTGCAAGGGGCTGCACTGTACAGCAATCACCCACACCCACTTCTTAACAAAAAGAAAGGAAAGCACAGCCTCACCACCTTCCCAATCTCACCCTGAACTGCACCCATCCGCTACAGATGGCTTTTACTTCCGCCTCCGGGGTCCGGAGCGGCTAAGAGGAGCGGAAGTGGAAAAGACTAACTTCCGGCCTCGGATCGCGCGCAGAGGTGACGTCGTTGGTCCTGCGCCCCCTCGTGGCGGTACTTCAGCCTTTCGTAGCCCGACGCTAGGGGCCTGGCAGGGGGCAGCAAGAGACCGCGGTGAGCGCGGGGTATTGAACGCCAAAGAAGGGTTTTGGAGGGCGGGGTGGGGCCTGGGACTCCCAGTCGCCTAGGCAGATGTCCGTGGGGAACTGTAAGGCATCCTATAGGGATATAACAGGGGGCATCCACTGCCGGCCGACCACACGTGGTGGGAAAGTAGCTATTATTTACATGCATGTTGCAGTTTTTGATAATGCGACTGCTGCTCCTAATGTGACTAACGCGATGCCGATGAACATCTCGGCGTTTTTTGGTGCAGGAAAAGCGGGTGTAGACTCTGTCTGTTTAGTTCCAGATTCTCTTCCTTTAATGAACTACCGTGGAAATCCTGGAGTGTCACTGCTGGTCTGAATTCAGCATCCGCCTTCAGGCTGGGAATCAATTCTAGTATACTTCGATTTACTTACTTGCAGCTCGAATTCAAATATGATTCTTTTGACATTGTGAGGGTTTGCGCTATTTAAAGAATGGAGGCAACCGAAACCTCATCTCCACAGTGGATGCGTTTTTGCTCCCTCCCGAGGCGTTGCTTTAAGCCACGCGATCCTGTCAGCCTCACCTGCATAGTGATGGTGACAATGGAGGAGATAAAGCTTCAATTCAAGGCACTTCTCCTGTGACCATCAAAAGAAAGATAATATCTACATTAATGAATTAATTGTGTCTGTCGAGTTATCCTCAGGAGACGATGGTGATTTGGTCCTTAAAAAAACACAAGATCAACAGGGTTGACCCTGAATTCTACAAAGAGGAAAAATTTCAGGCATTACTAACTCCTCCATGTACGAGCCTAATGATATAATTTTCTGGCCGGGCGCGATGGCTCATGCCTGTAATCCCAAGCATTTTGGGAGGCCAAGGCGGGAGGATGGCTTGAGGCCGGGAGTTCGAGACCAGCCTGGCCAACATGGTGAAACCCCATCTCTACAAAATACAAACATTAGCCAGGCGTGGTCACAGGTGCCTGTAGTCCCAGCTACTCGGGAGGCTAAGATGGGAGAATCACCTGAGCCTGGGAGGTTGAGGCTGCAGTAAGCCGTGATTGTGCCACTACACTCTAGCCTGGGTGACACAGTGAGACCCTGTCTCAAAAAAGAAAAAATTTTCTTTATCCCATTTCTTTTTTTTTTTAGACTGAGTCTCACTCTGTTGCCAGGCTGGAGTGCAATGGCACGATCTCAGCTCACTACAACCTCTGCCTCCCGGGTTCAAGCGATTCCCCTGCCTCAGCCTCCCGAGTAGCTGGGAGTACAGGCACGTGCCACCATGTACGGCAATTTTTTTTTTTTTTTTTTTTTTTTTTTTTTGTATTTTAGTAGATAACGGGGTTTCGCCATGTTGGCCAGGATGGTCTCGATCTCCTGACCTCATGATCCACCCACCTCGGCCTCCCAAAGTGTTGGGATTACAGGCGTGAGCTACCGCACCTGGCCTGTTTATCCCATTTCTATGCCAATGAACCAATTACGTTTTACCATCACTCTTCCCCTTTGACTACTCCTAGTTGGGTTGTTGTTGTCACTTTGTTTTTAATTAACTCTCTGTTTTGTTGGTTTAGAAGGATAAAGATTTATCTTTGGGAATTTAAAATACTAATAATCAGTCTATCTATTAAGTGAAACTACTTACTGCAATTCCTCCAGGTAAAAATTAGTCCCAAAAAATTGGAGATGGCTTTTAAAATGTGAATTTCTAAAATCTATATTCCTTCTTCATGGAAGGAGCTCCTATGTCTGAATTAATATTATTACATGTTATGTATATACACACACACAAACTGCTTTACAATCGGCATGTAAAATAAGATTTAGAGATTAAATTAAATAAAATAACCTTTGAGATTATTGAGCCCCAGCCCTCTCATTTTACAAATGAGAACACTGAAACCCATAGAGTAGGAACTAGCAAGAGAATGCATGTCTTGTATTTTCTTTACCGGTAACTCTAAGATTTATACCACATACTTTGTTGTATTGACTTAGCTATCAATAATTATTTCAGACTTACTTAGGTAACATCACCTATGTTGGTTTTTAGTGATACTTTGTCGGTAAAGGCAGATTGGTTCTTTTGAAAATAAGTTCCATATTTCCCATCAGAAATTTTCTGATTATAAATCTATTTTAAATGCATATTATAAAATACTGAAAGTATAACAATAGAAGTGTAATAATGGTTGGGTTAGGATGTTGTATAATTAATTAGGTTTCTTTCTTATTGTATTTCTTCAGTGATTTTTGAAATGTCATTACCTCCAGTAAGAGAAATGACTACTGCCTCATCGTCCTTTATGATGTTTTACAATAGGACCTGTATATACTTTGCCTGTATTTCATTTGTTTATTCAATGAACATTTTTTCAGCACCTGCACATTCCAGGCCCTGTTTTCAGGTTAGGGGATATAGTGGAAACCAAGACAAAGCCCCTGCCTTCCTGGACCTTATTTCTAGTGGCAGGTCTTACTGTCAGCCTGAATGTCTTCTCCTCTACATGCCTCTTCCATCTCCTTCCCCAGGACCATAGCAGACCCATGTCCCTACCAAGTTGATGTAATTAAGAAAAATAAAGTGGCTGAGTGTAGTGATTCACACCTGTAATCCCAACACGTTGGGCTTAGATACTCAGAAGCTGGGCTGAAAGTCAAGTCTGAAGACAGAATCTGTGCTGTATTCAGAAGTGCCTCTGCCTTTTATAATTAAGAATTTTTTGACTGTGCCAGATGTGCCTGTTTCTCTGCCCTGGAAGTGTCCTTCTTGCTTTATGCAAATAGATTTCTGGCAAACCACAGCCCCTCAATTGACCATTCATGTTTGAATCTCAGCAAGCCCAATTAACGTCAAAAAGAAAGTGGCCCTTCATTCCTCCCACCCTTACCTTCAGTTGATACAACACCTGCAGACTTCTGGATTCAGTAGACAAATGCCTGCCCCACCCCAACATCAACTTCACAGACAGACCTGCTAGCTTCCTATGTGACTTACTTGAGGGCCCTCAGAGGAACATCAGGTCTCTACCCAGGACTCCCTTATTCCATTCTCTTGCCTGCAGCTGTTTTGTTTGCATAAAGCATAAAATGTCTCCCAGTTGTTCAAGGCTAATTAAAGTGGTAGATAAAGTTACTCAGAGAGTCTCAGGTTAACACTTTGTTGGCAAAAAATAAAAAAGATTGCTTAATTTCCCCACTTTTCACAATTGCTTTTTAACAATTTAAGATTTCTAAAGATTTTACTTCAGGCAACTTTATTTCTCTGAAGTGTGCCTAAAGACTTCCTGAGTCAGCTTTCATGCTCCCACACTCATTACCACAAGGGTCTGTGGCAAAGAACTGGATACTTAGCCTAGCAAATTTGCTGATTCCAGACCTGATATGAGAGCAATTCCCATGGTAGTTGGATCAGCCTGACAGAGTTGGCCAAGAGAAACACAGTAATCATTTGAGATCCTATTTAGCCTCGTGAGTTTAAGTACCTTTTGGATTGTTTGATCCTATTGTACCAAACCTTCAATTAATTACCATGAAGTGATTCTTAGTCATTGGTAGAAAAATTAATCTCAACAGAGAGGAGGGGAGCAAACATTCACAAGAAATACTATTTTCACTGTCCGAAACTATTTTCCTTTCTATTTAAGGTGTTTCTTGAAATTCCTCCTTTAGAGATTTATTCCTTGGTATAAACTGTGCTGATTTAAAATTGCAAATGTATTTGAAAGGGAAAGCATATTAAGCCAAGGGTCAGAAACCTTTTCCTGTAAAGAACCAAATAGTATTTCAGGCTTTTGTGGGTCACGTACTGTCTCTGTTGCAAATTCTTTTTTTTCTTTCCATCTTTCACAACCCATTAAAACTATAAAAACCATTCTTAGCTTGGGGGCTGCTGGGCCACGGGCCATAGTGTGCTAAGACCTGCATTAAAAACTATAGTGAACTACTCACATATAACTAACTTCATTTGTTGATTACTATATTAAAGACATCCAAAAACTAGGAATTTTAAGAGAAAGTACATGGAGAGAGAAATAATATTTCAAAACATTTATGTAATGCTATCTGCCATGCACAATTCTAATCATTTCACCTCTATTAACTCATTTTGTTGTATAATGGAAGTAATATTATCTCCATTTTACAAATGGGGAAACTGAAATAGAGACTATGTAACTTCCCCAAGCTCACTCAGGTAGTAAGTAAGGGAGCCACCATTGCAACCTAAGAAGTCAGGCTCCAGCGTCTATGACTGTATTCACAATGCTATGCTGACACTCAGGGAGACATAACACTTTAATTTACGTTAGAAAATACAAATAAAGAAGAAAGGAGCAAAAACATAATAATTTCACTTATAATTCCATCACCTAGAAATAACCACTATTTATATTTTATTTATATTATTTTGGTTTATATCCTTCCAGAACATATGAAAGAACGTAAACCAAAAGAATATAAATAAAATATATAAACTAAGTATTTTAGGCACTGTGGGTGACATATTGTGTAACTGTAACTGAAGTTACAGTTATATGTGAGTAGCTCATTACAGTTTAATGCAGGTCTTAGCAGACTATGGCCTATATACATACACCCATAGAGTATATCGAATATCTTTATTCAACCCTATGAGGCAGGTATCATAGTTTTGCAGATGAAACTGAGGCTCAGATGAATTAAGTGACTGTGTGTCTTCGTCCATTTTTGTGTTGCTATAAAGGATTACCTGAAGCTGAGTAATTTATAAAGAAAAGAGGTTTAATTAGCTCACAGTTCTGCAAGCTGTACAGGAAGCATGGCACTGACATCTTCTCAGCTTCTGGTGAGGGCCTCAGGAAGTTTACAATCATGGTGGAAGGCAAAGGGGGAGCAAGCATCTTGTGTGGCAAGAGGGAACAAGCAGGGGACAGGAGGTGCCACACACTTTTAAACAACAGGATCTCACAAGGGCTTACTCACTCTTACAAGGACAGCACCAAGAATATGAGGAATCTGCCCACATGACCCAAACACTTCCCTCCAGGCCCCATCTCCAACACTGGGGATTACATCTCAACATTGGATTTGGAGGGGACATCCAAACTATATCAAGGCTGTACAAGAAGCTTGGTGCCAGCATTTGCTTCTATGGAGAGCCTCAGGCTGCTTCTACTCACAGTAAAAGGCAAAAGGGCATGCAAAGATCATGTGGCAAGAGAAGAAGTGAGGGATGGGGGATGCCATGCTCTTTTTAACAACCAGCTCTCATGGGAACCAAGAGGGACAACTCACTCATTATAGCACCAAGCCTGTATCCCTCCCATTATGCCCTACCTTCAACATCGAGGATCAAATTTCAACATGAGGTTTGGAGGCTCAGATATCCAAACAATAGCATTATGTCAGGATCATAAAGCTAACGTTTGTGAAACCAGGATCTGAACCCAAGCTATTGCTTCTAGAACCTGTACTCTTAACCCCTTGCTTATACTGCATTTGAAATTATACTTCATTGTATAAAAAGTCCTTTTCACCTCAAGCTTATAGAGAAGTCACCTTGTTCTTAAAAAGTCCTTTACACTTCAAGTTCATAAAGCTCAGGCACATATATTTTCTTCCAGTACTTTCATTGTTATTTTTCTTGTTTTTCCTTTAAATCTTTGAATCATCTGGATTTTATTTTGGAATGAGAAATGAAGTAGAAATTTATTTTTGTTTCTTTTCAAAATGGCTAGTCAATTGTCCTAACATCATTTAATGAATAGTACTTTATTTCCCCTTTGCTTTGAAATACTACTTTATCATATACTAAATTATAAAGTAATCTTTTATTATCATTTTTGGATGACTGCATTCCAGTTGTGGAAGATATTACGAAAGTCTGTTGTGATTATCTAACTTAAGTGTTGATATGAAGAAAGGAAAGTAGGTTTCAGGCTGATTTAAGAATTTTCCTTTATAGATTATTTTTCTTTTTAAAAAAATTAAAAGGATTTAGTTAAGTATATTTTGGTTCAAACTTTCCAGTTGTTATAGAAGTGTGAAAAATGCAAACTGAGCTTGAAGGAATATTGAATATCTTGTCCAACCCCCGTTATTTATAGATGAGGAAACTGAGGTCCAAAATGGTAAAAAGTATTATTTAACAAATAATGTTGCTAGTTAGTGACTGTTACACAGGATTCTTTCAATTGCAGGTGACAGAAATGCACCTCAAGCTAACTCAACCCAAAAGGGGAAAGAGCACAATTATTTTCTCCTATGAAAAAGGCAGAGATGTCCTCAGGCACAACTGAATCCAAGAATTAAATTAGATCCACCGCTCTCTCTGTATCTCATCTCAGCTTCTCTCTGTACGTAGTCCTAATTTTCTCAGGCTGTCCCGTGCAACAAGGTATATGGCTACCAGTATCTCTAAGGTTGCAGCCTTTTAACTGGAAACATAAAGGAAAGAGAGAAATTCTAACTATTAGTCTTTGAACATCAAATCCAAAATAAATATTCTGATTAGCTTCTTTGAGTCATATGACCATCCCATTATTTTGGAGGTGGGGTGGAGGTGGCAGGACATAATGTAATTGGCAGTTCCAGAAAAACCATCTTGAGTTGGAGAAAGGAAATTAAGGGAAATAGGAGCTCACTCTTACTAGCATGAAGGAAGGGAGGTTGGACAGACAAAAGCATCTACTGTCCACCAGGGCAGCTGGAGACCCTGAATTGGAGTTGGGGTTCTTTGATCTTTCATTCAATCATCTTTGCATTTCTCTATTTATACATTCAACACATAGTTACTGAGCAGCCTATGAGTATTGTATTTAGCTGCAAGCAACAGAATCTCCAGTCAATGATGGCTTGCATAGTAAAAAGTCTAGAGATAGGAGTTAATTGTTCACATTGTTTTCTAACACCATGTAGTCTCACCGTTTCTCAAGCACACCCTTGCGCTTCCTTGCTCCTGGTCCTTTGTTTGCTCCTCTTCTCTCCACCTTTACTTGTTAGTCACTTAACCCACAGGGCAATATCGTCTCTCCCTGAAGCCTTCCCAAATCCACTTCTTTCCCACTTTTGTATAAATCAGAATAAATATTTCCCAATTCTGTATGTATGTAACACTTTGTTCAATCATTATAACACTGAATTCATTCTATCGTGTTAAAATTAATTTGTTGCATACGTATTGATATTCTCCACGGTTAGAAATTCCTTGAGGACACAGACTTTTATCCATTTTTGTGGAATACAGGTGTCAACATCCTCCATCCTCTGTTTCTGCCAGCTGTACATGCTCCCTGCTGGAGCTAGAACCTAGGACCACTTTGAGTTCTGCTAAAGTAAACCACATCACCTATAAACATTAGTGAGCAATATAGACTTCATTGCAGGTTTGTCAAGGGGTTACATACCATACCAAACAGAAAAACAACATTGAGATCTCCTATTAAACTCACTGGCCCACATTTTCTTCTTACTGACTGATTGGTCCTCAGGCCCCCATTATTTTGTCCCAATTCAGCTGTGCCCTAGCCCCATCTTCACACTGGCACCCCCAAACTCAGTATGAGGCTCAGCAAAATAAAGTTTCATCTAGGTAATAGGCCTTACCCTTGTTAGTGGATAGTGGGGATTTAAAGTAGCAGATAATATTGTATTTAGTAATAGTTAATATTTTTTAAGGATTTATTATGTGTAAAGTACTACTTTCCCTGCAAGGCAGGTTTTATTATCCCCATTTTACAGTTCAGAAAAGGGAGTCACAAAGAGGTTAAATAAATAGCCCCATATCACACAGCTAGGAAATAGGAACCAGAAATTGAACCCAGGCTATCTAAATCCAGAGCTTGGGCCCTAATAACTATCCTCTACTAACCTTTATAGAACATAATGCAGTGCCTTCCCTAGTAAGGTATCAGTATGTTAGTTGGATTAAATTTACTTGCATAAGAGCATCAGAAACACTCTAACCTCTTATATTTCTAACTAACTTATGTCATTATGTCATTTTATGTCATTCATGAATATCTAAAGCTTTCTGTTTTTACTAGTATTATATGAATGAATGAATGGATGAGCCTACTAATTTATTGACTCTGAAACTCAGATTCCTCATCTGAAAATTATTTTATTGGTCATATAATATCCACCATTATATCATTGCTTATATAATATCCTCCATGTGGGTGCCAGAGAAACCATGAAATATAAGAAATACCTCCTGCTTTTGACAAGTCTAGTGGAGATATTTACAGTCTGAAAGAAAAAGGTGACCCAAGTGATATCAAAGGCCCCTTCCAGCTCTAAAATTCTAAGATTCTATTTAGTGGGAGATTTGCTCACATTGTACCTAAGTGGTAGATTTTTTATTACAAGAAGATGGCTCATACTTCCTCCCCTCCTAAGTGCACAAATCAGTGCAAAAAGAGTAAATTCTGATACATTTTAAATGACTACTGCCCTTGCTAGGCACTTGAAGAGGAGACAAGTACTGCTTGTCATATAACCACTGAGGAGTGAATAATACAGGGCTGCCTCAAAGCAAAATAATGAGGAATAGGAAGCCTTACCTTACTGCACCGCCCCCTGCCAGCCTTCCTCATTGCTCTACTAACTCCAATACGTACTAACCAGTGCCCTCCAGATCCCACTTTACACTAGCCACGCCAGCCAAACGTGAAGTGTCCCCTTCTCCAGAACTGCCTGTACAGCTTCCTTCTTCACTTTTACCCATGAGGTGGATGCTTGACTCTTTCACCTCTGTATACTTCGTATCCTGTGGTTCTCAATCCTAGCTTCTATTAACATCACTTAGGGAGCTTTGTAAACATACAGAAGCCCAGCTGTTCACCCCCAGGGATTCTGATTTAATGGGTTTGACATGAGGCCCAGATATTGGTCTGATTTTCATTGTTTTTCTTTTTAATTTCCAGCAGATTATTCTAATATATAGCCAGAATTAAGAACTACTGCACCTTTGAAACCAGAGTTGCTTAATTTTTACCTGCTGGTTAAGCCCTTACTCTGGATTCTGGGGTCAATTCTGATCTCAGCCAGGGAGTATTCAAGGATTCTTAGGCCAGCAGCTCAGCGGCTCAACCCTCAGAGCTTAATCCCACAGTGGCCTGGACTCCCAGTTGCAGTAATTACAGGCTGTCGTTGTTCATTGTGACTAAGCCTCTCCCCCGAAGGAACATGAGTGGTAAAAGGAGAAAGAGTTGCTGGGCAGACAAAATGGCAGGTGTTTAATGCCCTTCTACTTCTTTCTGCCCCCATCCCCTGCCCCCATCCCCTACTCTCAACATTTTAACAAACTTGTACTGAGTAAATAGTGTCACTTAGTGACAAGCATGCA
The DNA here is from genome assembly GCF_028885655.2 of Pongo abelii. Lineage (NCBI taxonomy): Eukaryota > Metazoa > Chordata > Mammalia > Primates > Hominidae > Pongo > Pongo abelii. The sequence continues at coordinate 84,465,406 of NC_071991.2, read as the reverse complement.
TAGGAAATCATCTGACCAAACATCTCTTCAGCCATGCTTTATGTCAAGCTGCCAGATATTTCTGTTTATTTCACTACATACCTCTTTAGTGATACCTTAATAATCCCTTTCCCACAGATGACTCATCTTTAATCCCCTTCCCTTTCTTCTCCCTCTTTTAACTTGTACCTAGTTAATTCCAGAATCCTCTCCTCTCCTTTGATTCATGTTTACAAACCTCTCCCCCAATGCTGACTGTATTCATGTCTAAGCATAAGACTGGTATAAATGGTATTTTTTTCCTTTTTTTTTTTGAACCCCATAAACACTGGAATATCAGTGGTTTATTTAAACCAAAGAAAAAGAAAACTAAATTTTTTAAACATGGAATTTTGATATGAAAATAAAGAACATCTAGTGTCCATAAAAGTACTACTATTTGATACTTGTTTGGCAATCTTTTTTTTTTTCACTATTTTTTCTGCTTTTTTTTTTTTAACAACACTTCATTGGTGTGGGTTATTCTCAGAACATTAGCACCATCTGTAACATTGTTTAAATTGGAAATTCTACTCTAAGTACCAAAGTTTTGGAACCTAGCTCATCTGTAAATTGAGGACTGCATGAATATGCCTAACAGCGTGCTGGGCACCACATTAACTAAGAAATCCACTTTACCAGTGTCAGAGGGAATTGTTTTTAAGGTTTGCCAAAGGAGAGGAATGCATATGAAGGCAGACTTTAATAGCATATGTTTCTGTGGATAAGACTGATGACTGGCCAGGTGCAGTGGCTCATGCCTGTAATCCAAGCACTTTAGGAGGCTGAGGCGGGTGGATCATTTGAGGTCAGGAGTTCAACACCAGCCTAGCCAATATGGTGAAACCCCGTCGCTACTAAAAATGCAAAAATTAGCTGGACAGTAGTGGCACACACCTCTAATCCCAGCTACTCGGAAGGCTGAGGCAGGAGAATCGCTTGAGCCTGGGAGACGGAGGTTGTGATAAGCCAAGATCACACCACTGCACTCTAGTCTGGGCAACAGAATGAGATTCTGTCTCAAAAAAAAAAAAAAGACTGATGACTTCCCAGCCATCAGTGAGGTATAGGGAGTTATTCTCTTCTTTGCCCTAGCAGAATCTGCCATATATGATGTTCTTAGTGCCGAGCACTAAGACACAGCACCAGTGAACCCATTAATTACTATGAGAATTTGTCAAAGCAATTCCTATTATCATGCCTGGAACTATTCTTAGAAAGGTGCTTTTAAATTTTAAGTATTTGTCTAATTAAAGTAAGTACTCCAAAGTATGTTCATTTTTCCTGACATTAAATATAAACCTAACCTTGATTCTGTTCTCTATTTTGACCAGGCAGTGTGATCCTCTGTGAACATTAGCAGAAGACCAAAAAAAAAAAAACTCAAATGTTGAAAGCACATAAACAATTAATTTTTTTCCATTATGCAGTGAAGTGTATGTTCTGTATTGCCCTTGAAAATAATGCAAACATGATTTGTGATCTGTATGTATTTTTAGTACATATTCAAATTAGCCATTATGAATCAAGTATCCTAAAATCATTTAATTAATTGCCTGCATTATTTAAACCCCTACTTAAATTTCTTCCCTAGACATATTATTCCTACAGTCTAAATTATTCATCTCACCAAACTTTCTAGACTGATAAAGCCACTTGCTTTCTAGCTAAAATGATATTGTGAAAGTGAGTATCTGCTCTACAAATACTTTTTCTTTTATTAAAAGATAAGGGTAAAGAGCCATCATGTCTAAAAATAGCTACTTGGAGCTTAAAATCTGTCAGACCATATGTTGTAGGACTCCAAGATCCAGGAAACAAAGACATTCTTCTCCTGGGGGTATGTATTATTACAATCATTCTAGAAGATTAAGTGCCAGTTCATTTGTATAACTGTCCAGTGATGTAAACATCCTCAGAAGAGAAACAGATATGAATTCCTGGGGATGGTGAAGGAAAAACATTAGTGAATTGGCACTGAACTGATCTGCATGCTTTTGTGCCTGTGTGGTGAGAATCCATATGAGCATGTGATTTTTTTTCTAGTATCCTTAAGATTTATTTTCAGGAAAAAAGTTTTACTTTTTTTGTTTCTCTTTGAATGTCAATGGGATGGCCACAAAATATAGGATTTGAGATAGTCTTTGCCTATAAGCAAGATAGCATTTTACAAAGCATTATAATGTCTTTGTAATTCTTTTTTCCACATTGAAATTTTAACATTTTTTTCTTCTTTTTTTTGTTCGCTTTTGTTTTTTGAGACAGAATCTTGCTCTGTCACCCAGGCTGGAGTGCAGTAACATGATCATATCTCATTGCAACTTCAAATTCCTGAGCTCAAGGGATCCTCCTACCTCAGTCTCCTGAGTAGCTGGGACTACAGATGTACTCCATCATGCCATGATATTCCATCATGGCTACTTTTTAAAATTTTTTGTAGAGACAGGGTCTCATTTTCTTGCCCAGGCTGGTCTCAAACTCCTGGGCTCAAGCAATCCTCGTGCCTCAGCCTACCAAAGTGCTAGGATTACAGATGTGAGCCACTGCCCTGGCCCACTTGTAAAGTTTAAACACTTATTTTAAAGCTTTGACATAAGTTCTCAAACCTATTGCCATTAATCTCTAAATATGTCTTATGTATATAGTGCACATTTTATAATGTTTTACATATTTTGTGTGGTGTTCACTTAATCATCTTCAGAAATTTAATTACAATATGCTATTAGATAATCATTCTGAGACTGTGTACATAGTACATTGAAGCGGTGTGGCAGGTACTCAATTTTGGACCACAAACAATTGCAACCTCCAAATGGGATTTTTTTCTACATTAGTAACTATCAAATCTCCACTTCGCTTTAGATCAGAGAGACCCAACTACATTGGCATACTTACAAAGCCAAATACTTTTTAAATGCTGAGATTGAGAGGTCCAAGTCTTCTCCAATTACTTGGGAATGATTGTGCAGACTAGTTGTAAAGGTAGAAATGTCTATTCTTTGTCAACTAATAAAAGAACTTAAGTCCTTTTCAAGTGATGGAGAAGGTAGGAGGAAATGAATTTCATTTCAGTGTGTTACTTCTAGGTCATGAGGCCATATTTGTTTTAGTTTTTAAAATTATATGTGTGTGTATATGTATTTACATACACATGATACCAAAACACAAAAGCATGTATAATAAAAACTAAGTCTCTCTACCTTTCCTCTACTTTTTCTCTTTTCCCAAAAAGGGAAAAAGTTACTCATTTTCCCTCTTTGGAAGCAAACACTATACCCAGTTTCTTGAAGATTCTTCCGGTGACAACCTATTCATTTACCAACATATCTGCATAAATTTTCCCTCTTTTTCTCTTTTTCTCTCCCCCTCCCTCACCCCTGACTCTGTCCTTTCACACACAAAATAGTATATCATATATTTTGCTCTGTTGCTCTGTTCCTTGATTTTTCACTCTTGGCAATTGTTCCAAATCAGTATATATAAAAGTCATTATTCAAGCTAGTAGCTGCATAGTGATCCATTGTATGAATATATCATAATTCATCTGAACAGTCTCTATGATGAGTGTTTAGATGTTTTTTCATCTTTTACTATTGCAAATACTCTGCAACAAATATTTTATTTGCATATACTTTGGGTTGCACATATGCAAGATTATCTATACAATAAATACCTAAGAGTTGACATTATTAGATCAAAGAGTATGAGCATTTTTAATTTTGACAAATAGAACCAAATTGCCCTCCAAAAAAGTTGTACCAATTTTCATTTCCAACAGTAATGCATGAGAAGGAAGTCATATTTTTGGCTCATTTTATATTTGTGTTCAAAAGGAATAAAAGAACAAAATATTCTTTTTACGTGTTATAAATGTTAGCAAAATGCAGCATTTGAAAGATAGAAAATATAAAGTAAGAGATAGCAACTTGACTGCACTGTATATAGCAACCATTTCAGTTTGTTGACAAGCAAGAAAATAGTAGTCATATTATAATATGAGAAAGGGTTTTGAATTATAATTTTCAAAACCATGCAAATTGTTATATCTATTTCTATTATTAAAAGTAATAGTTATTACCAATAATAATGATAATAATAGAGAAAATATTGTATGGGATACACAAAACTTTGACACATAAAACAAGTATAAAATTAGACTGTGACTTTTTAAAAATCTGTGCTAAAATAATAGACATCATAATATTACAAGACTCTAAATTAGGCCTCAAGTTGATAAATAGATATTCTGGAAGTACAACTTAAAATTTTTTTAGAAAAAAAAACAAAGATTGAAAAACTTCAGTAGAGTATACAGCTTTTGACCAGGAGGCCAAATACTGTGTTACTTCATAATATGAAAAAAGTTTTATAAACTTACAGAAATGGTAAAGAAAAATCTAAGCACATAGTTTTGGAGGTAAGAGTCTTAAGGAATATTAATGTCAAAAAAAAAAAGGATTCCTCTCTTAATAAAGTTTCTAAGAGCACCAGGTGACTATTTCACTAAGGAAAATTAAAGTATGCCTTAGCTAAGCTCATATTGTCACTTCTGGATATTTGGGATGTTAACAGATAAAAATGTGTTTTTTATGAAGAATTGACAAAGTGAGATAACAGTGACCTGTTCTATAAAATTTCTGAATAATATGAATTATAATTACTAAATTAAAAACAGAAATCATCTCCTTTATTAAGAAAAGAATTCTCAACCATCTTTTTGTCATTCACAATTCATTTTGTCAGTCAAAATTAAGGCCGAACTAAAAGTCAATACCGCTGTGTGGATTTTTCTTTTTACCTTACAGGGATTGGACTAGATATTCAGTGGAAAACCTCATTACTGAAACTCTGTTATTAAAAGTGGGTGAATGAATCATTTTTATTTATCCATAATATTTGTACATATTTATGGGATATGTATGATATTTTGCTACGTGAACAGAATGTGTAATGATCAAGTCAGGATATCGTTTTTATGTGTTAGGAACATTGTAAGTCTTCTCTTCTAGCTATTTGAAATGTGCACTGTGTTCTTGTTAACTATAGTTACCCTACTCTGCTATCAAATATTAAAACTTACTCCTTCTATCTAACTCAGTGTTTGTACTGATAAAAGAAAAACTTCAGCCAAATTAAATTTAAAGGAATTTAATTGAGCTATGAACGATTCGCAGATTGAGCACCCTGCCATGCCAGAGTAGGCTCAGAGACTCCAGCTTAGTCAGGTGGTGGGAGAAGATTTATGCACAGAAAAAGGAAAGTAACATACAGAAAACTGAAATGAGGTAAAGAAACGGCTGGATTGGTCACAGGTTGGCACTTTCCTTATTTGAACATGGTTCCAACAGTTGGCTACATTTGATTGGCCAAAACTCAGTAATTGGCACAAGTGTAGGCTTCGGTCTGTGTACAGCTCCACTAGTTATAGTTCACGATGTACATAAAAACCCTTAAGCTGAACTTAAAATATGTAAGGAGGTAGCTTTAGGCTAATCTTGATTTAACAGTGCCCATTAACCAACGTCTCTCATTCCCTCCTTCTGCCAGAACAAATAGTTTAAAGACAGTCCCACACAGCTGGTTATTAAATTTATTATAAATTGTGTCTACAAGATAACAAAGGAAACAATTTGGTCAAATAACTACTGGTCAAGTCAGTTAAACATAGTCAGTTAACATAGGTTTGGGCATAGCCTAAGCCTCCTATGCCTGAAGATTAAATGTGAAGTGGTGCATGAAGTACTCAGCATGGTGACCAGGGCATATTGAGCACTCGATAAAATCCTTACTATAAAAACAAAAACATAAAACCAGTCAAACCAGTCTTTTGACATCAAATAAAAAATAAACTGTCATTTGACTGAATTTTTCGTATTTCACACAAATATTTTTCATGCTATAATCTCAGCCCTAATCTCAGATAACAGAGAAAAAGGTAGCAAAAACACTACTTTATAATAGGTCTTTAAAATTAATCTAACTATGTAACTCTGTGGCATGTTTCACCACAACAGATGAGTCAAAAAACATGACTCCTATAACGTAGGATGCACCTCACATGAAAATTAAATAGCACTGTTCTTTAAGAATGAACAAGAAATGCACCGAAATGATTGAACATTTGTGTTTAACACTAATATTAAGTATTCTATCCTTATTGACTCACAATAGCATGGTCATTATCATCATCATCATCATCATCATCATCATTTCTAGCATCAGCATCATATGTGATACCAAAGCATTAAGTAATTTTTAAGCTTAAATAATCAATTCTCCATCCTATTGTCTTTTCAACACTGATTTTATTTCTGCAGCTACTTGATGTTGGGCATCTTTAGGTTATTCTGGAATTTTACACACTAGTATCTTCTCTCTGAAGAAGTTAACATTACATACAATTCATGAGTACCAAGAGAACTGATTATATATTTCTTCAGATAAACAAGTCTTCTTATACAAATGTAGACGTCAACCTCTGGATTTCTGAAATAATACATCTTGAATGTTCCCCAGATGCTGCTACTATGGTGACAGACTAACTGGTAACATTCTGGAGTGCTTTTCTGTAATGGCTGGTTCTGTTATTTCTTAAAGCAGAAAAATGGTTTTAAAAAGTAAGACTAAAATGAAATATTTCCCAAGTTGTTAACCCTTTTTTCTGTTTATCTACAATGCTGTCTCAGCAAAACACAAAATCTAGACCAAATTAATATCCCACAGAAATTTCTCATGTGTAATTTCTATAATTTTCTTCCTTCTTATGTTAGTCTTTTAAAAGTCATTGAATTCATTAATGAACAGGATATTTAGCTACCCTGACAACTAATATCTGTACAATCAATTAAAAGTCATCCATGCTGGTGACTAGATTCAGTTGTTAATATATCCATTAAAAAAAACAGGGTGAAGTATTTGTTTTCCAGATTAAGTTTTGTTTTGTTTTTGTTTTTTTGTTTTTTGTTTTTGTTTTTGTTTTTGTTTTTGAGACGGAGTCTCGCTCTGTCACCCAGGCTGGAGTGCAGTAGCACGATCTCAGCTCACTGCAAAGTCCGCCTCCGGAGTTTGTAAAAAGCAATTCTTCTGCCTCAGCCTCCCCAGTAGCTGGGATTACAGGCACCTGCCACCATGCCCAACTAATTTTTGTATTTTTAGTAGAGACGGTGTTTCACCATGTCGGCCAAGCTGGTCCTAACCTCAAGTGATCACTCCTGACCTCAAGTGATCCACCCGCGTCAGCCTCACAAAGTGCTGGGATTACAAGTGTGAGTCACCGTGCTCAGCCATGTTTATTTTTTATTTATTTATTTGTGTGTTTTTGAGACGGACCTTTGCTCTTGTTGCCCAGGCTGGAGTGCAATGGCGGGATCTTGGCTCGCTGCAACCTCCACCTCCTGGGTTCAAGCAATTCTCCAGCCTCAGCCTCACCAGTAGCTGGAATTACAGGCGCCCACCACCACACCAGGCTAATTTTTTTTTTTTTTTTTCCTGAGCTAGAGTCTTGCTCTGTCGTCCAGGCTGGAGTGCAGAGGGCCGATCTCAGCTCGCTGCAACCTCCGTCTCCCAGGTTCAAGTGATTCTCCTGCCTCAGCCTCCCAAAGTGCTGGGATTACAGGCATATGCCACAGCACCTGGCCTAATTATTTTTGAAGCAAACATTATCAAAGAAAGAAATTAGCCAGACATCTAATTAAATTTCCTTTACACTTTGCAAAAAGATTCTCACATAAGATTACAATGATTAACTTTCTATAAAAATAACTGCAGGTAATGAGTACTTTATATACATTAACTCACTTAAGTCTTATAATAACCCTGAAAATTAGAAATTATTTTTTCTTTACAAATGAGAAAATTGCAGGTTAGAAGAATTAAATAACTTGTCTACAGTTATACAGTTAGTAGAGGCAGAGCTGGACTTGCAACTAGATCTACTCCAAATACTATGATCACTTATTTGTGAGTGAAAGCAAAGATATTTCGTAGATATTCATCTCCAGAGAAAAGAAAAAAGCCAGAAGAAATTATTTGAGGCTGGGCGCGGTGGCTCACGCCTGTAATCCCAGCACTTTGGGAGGCCGAGGCGGGTGGATCACCTGAGGTCAGGAGTTCAAGATCAGCCTGACCAACATGGAGAAACCCCATCTCTACTAAAAATACAAAATTAGCCGGGCATGGTGGCGCATGCCTGTAGTCCCAGCTACTCAGGAGACTGAGACAGAAGAATCGATGGAACCAGGAGGCGGAGGTTGCAGTGAGCCGAGATCACGCCATTGCACTGCAGCCTGGGCAACAAGAGCGAAACTCCGTCTCAAAAAAAAAAAGAAATTGATTTGAATTATGATGGGGAGCATTGAAGTTAGCTTATAGAGAGTGCTATATTATCAATGAGGATGAGATGTGGAACGGAAGCACTCAGGGAGATACAAAGGTACTGGTAATGCTCCTGTTATTAAATTGGGTGGTGGTTTCACTGGTACTCATTATGTCACCATACATTATCCCTTATGTATGGGTTACAGTCTCAGTGCATATTAAAATATTATGTAACAAAAATACTTCTAAAAATTTGTCAGAGAAATGAGTTATTGAGGAATGTTGTGAAGTCTTTGTCTAAGTATCTTAAAAAATAAAAACCAATATCCTTTTCCTCTGAGTACCGCATAATCCATGAGAGGGTTGGATGCTACCATGGCACACACAGAACTCCTGACTGTACACTTAACTGTCATTACTGTTTCTTTGCTATTTCTGTGTTAGAACTCAAATGACTCCACTGGGTATTAGAGAAAATCTGCCCTTGCAATAGGATTAGAACAAAAATCTCAAGAGGATCAGTGCTTCCAGGAAGGTCATTTTGATTCAAGTGGACAACTTGAATTTGGATTATAGCCTTTGAGTAATTCCTATTACGCCAACAGCTACCTTTCCTTGATATTAAGGTACTAGACTGAATTTTTAGAATGGCAAGCCATTGCGACATCACGTTAAAGTGCAAACATGGGCCGGGCACGGTGGCTCACGCCTGTAATCCCAGCACTTTGGGAGGCTGAGGCGGGCAGATCACGAGGTCAGGAGATCAAGACCATCCTGGCTAACACGGTGAAACTCTGTCTCTCCTAAACAAAATACAAAAAATTAGCAGGGCGTGGTGGCGAGCGCCTTTAGTCCCAGCTACTCGGGAGGCTGAGGCAGCAGAATGGCGTGAACCCAGCAGGCGGAGCTTGCAGTGAACCTAGATCACGCCACTGCACTCCCGGCTGGGCGACAGAGCGAGATTCTGTCTCAAAAAATAACAATAAAGCGCAAACATGTCCATATTCTCAAAAATAGTAGTTTGTGTCTGTTAGCTGATGTGTTCTCTCAAAGTGACCCCAATAAGAACTGATTAATTCATGATTTTTTTTTTAGCTCTATCCTGTTCTCACAGATATCTGATAGGCCAATTGATCTTATTCGTTTATGTTTATTGTAAAAGCAGTCATGCCTATGGTCATAAAAAGTCCACCCTGAATCCCACTTTTCAGAGGTAACCATTGTCTCTTACCATCCATGTTTAGTTCCTTTATTATTTCCATAACTCTAAGTGACATTTCTCTAATATTATTATTATTTGAGACAGAGTCTTGCTCTGTCACCCAGTCTGGAGTGCAGTGGCATGATCTCAGCTCACTGCAAACTCCACCTCCCAGGTTCAAGCGATTCTCCTGCCTCAGACTCCTGAGTAGCTGGGATGACAGGCATGCACCACCATAGCCAGCTAATTTTTGTATTTTTAGTAGAGATGGGGTTTCACCATGTTGGCCAGGCTGGTCTCGAACTCCTGGCCTCAAGTGATCCCCCACCTCAGCCTCCCAAAGTGCTGGGATTACAGGTGTGAGCCACCACACCCAGCCTATTTCTTGATTTTAGATTAACTTTTACATTTTAAGTTTTATGTTTATCAAAATTCATTTATATAACTTAAGAAGTCATATAGTACTATTAAATTGATAATGGACAGGAGCCTGTGAGGGTCCTATTCCTCTCAATCTCTCATGTCCAGCCTCCAGATTTAACTTCTTTCAACTCTTTTATCTCTTTCTTTAGCTATTTACACTTATATTTCTAGCTAATATGCATATAGTGCTCTTTTAATTATTCCATGTTAGGTAATTATTTATCAGTTTCTTATGATGAAAAATTTTGATTGGCTCCTGTACATCATTTCCTCACATTCTTATCTAACCCAATCTTACAATTTTTGGTCAACTCAGTATTCATTTTACATATGCAAATATTGTTCATAACTAAGCCACAAAGTGTTATTTATGTATTTATTTATTTTAGAGACAGGATCTTGCTCTGTTGCCCAACCTGGAGTGCAGTGATATGATCATAGCTCACTGCAGCCTCAAACCCATGGGATAAAGGGATCCTCCCACTCAGCCTCCTGCATAGCTAAGAGTACAGGTGCACAACACCAAGCCCTGCTAATTTTTTTTTTTTTTTCGATAAAGACAGGATCTCACTCTGTTGCCCAGGCTGGACTCAAACTCCTGGCCTCAAGCGATTCTCCTGCCTTGTCCTCTCAGAGTGTTGGGATTATAGGTGTGAGCTACCATGCCAGACCCATCTATTACCACCTTTTTCACAAAATCTCCAATAGGACTGTAGAAGTTATCTCATTAAGAACAAATATATCAGGGGAGCTCTCAGTTCTGGTTCTGTTTTTTCCCCCCCCTTGGAGACATCTTTTTTGGAGTCCAGATCCTCCTGCTCCTGTCTGGACTGGTTGCTCTCTAGACCTTCTGCATAGCAACAGCCTAAAGTTTTCCCTAATTATCATCTTGGGTTTTCCCATTGCCTTTCCTCTATGTTGAAATCCTTGTTTCCCGGACCCTATGTCTTCCTATTTCTTGGTTTTTCTTCCTCATTTTAGTGGATATATATCATCTGATAGCTTCCTAAGTTCATGAGAAGAATATTTTTGAAATCTTGCAAATCTGAAAGTGTCTTCAATTTACCTTCACGCCCTATTAAGTTTGACTGGATATATAATCCAGGGATGCTGCAAATCATTTTTCCTTATATTTTTAAGGCCTTGATCTTTTGTCTTTCACCTTCCAATGTTGAGAAGCATGGTGCCATTCTGATCCCTGAATCTGGTTTTTTTTTCTCTGTAGGAGCTTTTATAAAATATTCATTTATTTACAAATATTTATTGAACAGCCATTACTGTGCCAGGGTCTGTTTTAGATGCTGGGGATTACAGCACTGAAAAAAGAAAGGCACACCTACATTCCTACCTTTGTGGAGCTTACATTCTAGTGGGGGAGACACATAATAAATAAGATAAGTAAGTAGAACATATAGTATATTAGTTAGTGATAAATACTCAAGAAGAAAAGGAGAATATGTAGTGTCAGGGGTAGAAATTTGGATAAGGGCCTTATTTAAAAGAAAACTTTTAAGTAAAGACCTGAAGGTAGTAAGGTACCAAGCCATGCTAATATCCAGGGAATTTCCTTTCTGGGCAGAGAGAACACTAAGTGCACAGGCTGTGAGACAGAAGTGTGATTGGTTTGTTTGAGGAACAAGAAGCACTTGTTTGGGAAGCCACTGTGGCTGGAGCAAAGTGAACAAGATGAAAGGTAGAAGGCAATGAGTTCAGAGCAATAAGATGGGCCAGATCATGTGAGGAAATGGGTTTATACTCTACAAGAGATGAGAGGCTATTAGAGAATTTTTAGCAGAAATGGGACTGATCTGACTTTGGCATCAAGCAAAAGAATCACCTGAGGGAAGAGGTAAGGGTGAGCACTTAGAACGCTATTGCAGTAATTCAGGTGAATGGCAATGGTGGCTTGCACCAGAATGATGGTAGTGGAGATGTGAGAAACAGTCAAATTCTGGACATATTCCAAAGGTAGAGCTAACAGTAGTTGTTGACTTAATGCATGTAGAAAGTGAGAGAAAAGAGTCAAGCATGAAAAAGTTTTGGCCTGCAAAAAGGAAGAAAGGAGTTGCCCTTAACTAAGGGTAACTAAGGATGGAGAAGCCTGTGAGAAGAACAGGTTGGGAGAGGTATCTGTAGCTCAGTTCTGTTCATATTAAATCTGAGATGTCAACTGGAGATATCAAATAGACAGTCTGGGAGAAGTCCAAGCTAAGATATAAATGTAAGACTTCTCAAAGTATCAATGGTATTTAAAGTCTTGTGATTGGATAAGATCACCCAAAGAGTGTGAATAGGTACAAAAGTCCAAGGCACTCCAACATTTAGAGGTTGAAAAGATGAAAAGGAATTGGGAAAGAAAAAAAAAGACAGAGAAGGAGCAGCCAGAAAATTAAGACAAAAACTAAGTGTAATGTGTCCTGGAAGTCAAGTGAAGAAGTGTCTCGAGGAGAGAGTGATTATCTGTGTCAAAAGCTGTTGATAAATCAAGGAAGAGGAGGCCTGAGAGATAGCCATCAATTTAACATCATGGAAGTCATCAGAGACTTTAGGTAGAGCAGTTTTGATGGCATGATGGCGATGAAAACATGATTACAGTGGGTTGAAGAGAGAATGGGTGGATGGGTGGAGAGAAATTGGCAATGGCTAGAGTGTTGCTGAAAAGGGAAACAAAAATGGAGCAGAAACTGGAAACGTGGGTTTAAGAAAAGGCTGGCTTTTATACACAGAGAGAGAGAGAGAGAAGGAAAGAAGAGAATTGCTGGAGCAACCTCCTTGAGTAGGCAAGAGGGGATGAAAACTAATGCACAAGTGGAGAAATTGGCCTTTGCTAGAAGAGTTCATCAAAAGTAACAGGGGAGAAGGCAGAACATGGGCCCCCGTGATGCAGGTAGAAGGATATTGTGGTGGTGGAAGTTTGTATAAAATCTCTTTTAGTTGTTTCAAAACCTTTCTTAGCAAAAGACAGCAACATTGTTAGCTTAAAGGGAGGAAGCTGGCAGAGTTGGAGTTTGATGAGAGAGGAGATGGTATAAGGTGGTCACTAGGAGCAAGAATGAACCTTGGAAATGTGGCATGAGTAAAACAGCATTAGACCAGAATCTCTCATTCTAATTCTTGGGATTAGTGTCATTAATTTAAAATTATGCTAGTCAGTGTGGTTTTTCCACAGTTTTATTCAGCTGTGGCAGGGAGTAGACACAAAGAGTGAGCTTTGAGTTGGATTTAATCCAAGTTGTGGTTTTCTCAAACAAGGACAAAGAAGGAAAAAATACAAGGGAGATGAAGGCACAAGATCTCTTTATACTCAGAGTTCTGTAATTTTTCAGTGATTGCCTTGGTATAGGACATTTTTCATTCATTGTGCTAGACAATCTGTGGACTCTTTCAAAGTGGAATTTCATTCTCTTTAGTTCTGGAAAATTCTCTTGCATTATTTCTTTCATAATTTATCCCCTCCACCTTCTCTGTTATCACTTTCTAAAACTTCTACTAGCTAGGCCTCTAATTTTCTTATTATTTCTTATCTATTTCCTTCTCTGCCTTGTTTTGTTTACTTCCTGGGTAATTTCCTAAAGGTTATCTTCCAACTCTTCTATTGAGTTTTCTTTTTTTATTTTCACTACTCTGTTTTACTTTCCAAGAGCTTGTTCTTGGTCATTGAATATTACTTTTTTATAGCCTATTGTTTTTGCCTCAAATGTGCAATCAATATCCTCTCTTCATCTCTGAAGACATACGTTTTATGTACTTAAAAATGTTTTTCTTCACTCTCTGCACTGTCTCTGTTTTCTCTAAGTTTCGGTTTCAGTTTATTTTGGTGTCTTTTTTTATATTAAAAGTTTCCTTCAAATGTCTGGTGATTCTTTTTTTAAAATCTCTGTGTGTGTGTGTGTATGTGTGTGTGTGTGTGTGTGTGTGTGTGTCTCACAGGGTCTTGCTCTGTCACCCAGGCTAGAGTGCAGTTCCATAATTATATCTCACTGCAACTTCCTCTGCCTCCTGAACTCAAACAAGTCTCCCACCTCAGCCTCCCAAGTAGCTGGGACCACAGGTGCATGCCACCACACCCAGCTAATCATGTAGAGTTGAGGTTTCACCATGTTTCCCAGGTTGGTCTCAAACTACTGGGCTCAAGCTATCTTCCTGCTTAGGTCCCCCAAAGTACTGAGATTATAGGCATAAGCCATCATGGCCAGCCTGTCTGGTGGTTCTTGATTATCTGTTTGCTTGTGTGTATATTGGCACTGTTTAATGATAAGTGAGTTCCTCTAAGAGTGATGTGCCAGGACTATTGAGTCAGAGGGCCTCCAAAAAAGACCTTCTTATCTTGTCTCAGGCTGATCCATTTCCTCAGAGAGGATTTCTGGCAACATCGCATCTGGGAGTATATGTCTAGCCTAAAAAGTTCTGGAAGCCAAGAAGGAAAACAGAGGCAGGGAGGTTTACTGACTCATATCAGTTTGACGCCCCATCCCTAATCTCAGCTGTACCTGATGTCTCCAAGACCAGAGCCTCTCTAGTTCAAAATTTCTAAATATATTCCCAGAAGACTTATGTCTTCTGCCAAAATGACTTTGCTCTTCTGCAGACAATAGGGATTTCAGATTTATTTTTATCTACTAAATCTTTAACTGAGATCAGCTTTCTATCTTCTAAAATTTTTATGATATCTCTGGCGTGATGTCATCTCCTCTGACATTCCTTTTATTCTTTAAGGTTTATATCTTTTTAAAGGCCAAAGCTTTGGAACAGAACAGAGCCCTCAGAAATAACACTGCATATCTACAACTATCTGATCTTTCACAAACCTGAGAAAAACAAGCAATGGGGAAAGGATTCCCTATTTAATAAATGGTGCTGGGAAAACTGGCTAGCCATATGGAGAAAGCTGAAACTGGATCCCTTCCTTACACCTTATACAAAAATTAATTCAAGTTGGATTAAAGACTTAAACATTAGACTTAAAACCATAAAAACCCTAGAAGAAAACCTAGGCATTACCATTCAGGACATAGGCATGGGCAAGGACTTCATGTCTAAAACACCAAAAACAATGGCAACAAAAGCCAAAATTGACAAATGGGATCTAATTAAACTAAAGAGCTTCTGCACAGCAAAAGAAACTACCATCAGAGTGAACAGGCATCCTACAGAATGGGAGAAAATTTTTGCAACCTACTCATCTGACAAAGGGCTAATATCCAGAATCTACAATGAACTCCAACAAATTTACAAGCAAAAAACAAACAACCCCATCAAAAAGTGGGCAAAGGATATGAACAGACACTTCTCAAAAGAAGACATTTATGCAGCCAAAAAACACATGAAAAAATGCTCATCATCACTGGCTATCAGAGAAACGCAAATCAAAACCACAATGAGATACCATCTCACACCAGTTAGAATGGCAATCATTAAAAAGTCAGGAAACAACAGGTGCTGGAGAGGATGTGGAGAAATAGGAACACTTTTACACTGTTGGTGGGACTGTAAACTAGTTCAACCATTGTGGAAGTCAGTGTGGCGATTCCTCAGGGATCTAGAACTAGAAATACCATTTGACCCAGCCATCCCATTACTGGGTATATACCCAAAGGACTATAAATCATGCTGCTATAAAGACACATGCACACGTATGTTTATTGCGGCACTATTCACAATAGCAAAGACTTGGAACCAACCCAAATGTCCGACAATGATAGAATGGATTAAGAAAATGTGGCATATATACACCATGGAATACTATGCAGCCATAAAAAATGATGAGTTCATGTCCTTTGTAGGGACATGGATGAAATTGGAAATCATCATTCTCAGTAAACTATCGCAAGGACAAAAAACCAAACACAGCATGTTCTCACTCATAGGTGGGAATTGAACAATGAGAACACGTGGACACAGGAAGGGGAACATCACACTCTGGGGACTGTTGTGGGGTGGGGGGAGGGGGGAGGGATAGCATTAGGAGATATACCTAATGCTAAATGACGAGTTAATGGGTGCAGCACACCAGCATGGCACATGTATACATATGTAACTAACCTGCACATTGTGCACATGTACCCTAAAACTTAAAGTATAATAATAATAATAATAATGAAAGAAAAAAAAGAAAAGAAAATAAAGGCCAAAGCTTCTATTTATGCTTTTTGGTGAAGCATATTCCATGCTCTTCCCTGACTCCATAGTAGAGAAGACAATATTTGAGATAATAAAAGTTAGAAGTCCCAAGAAAATGGCCATCTATATTAATCATAGACTGGCACTGTGGATTTGTGTCCCTCCAAAAGATGTGAGAGTCCTAATACCTAGTACCTGTGAATGTGACCTAACTTAGAAATATGGACTTTACAGACAATCAAGTTAAAATGAGGTCATTAGGGTAAGCCCTAATCCATTATGACTGTGTCCTTATAAAAAGGGGAAATTTGGACACAGAGGCAGAGACAGACATGAATGGAAGACAGATTATGTGAAGACACACAGGGAGAGTGCCATGTGTCAATAATAGTAGAGACTGAAGTATTGCATCTATAAGCCAAGGAATGCCAAAGACTGCCAGCAAATCATGAGAAGCTAGGAGAGAGGCATGAAACAAATTCTCACAGCCCTGAGAAGGGACCAACCCTGCTGACACCTTGATCTCACACTTCTACCCTCCTTAACTGTGAGACAATACATTTCTATTGACTAGGCCACTCGGTTTGTGGTTCTTTGTTACAGCAGCCCTAGCCGACTAATTTACTGGATGTTGGGAATGCATGAGCTCAACTCTTCCTACTCTTCTCCTTTGCCTTATTTTTCCAGCAGAGAGAATAGGAAATGAATGGCAAACAATCTGGGTGAACTACCAAGGCAAGATGGAGCTAGACTGAACAGAGGATACTGAAGTGAGATAATTATAAGGAAACAGATTCGTAGCCTCTGAAATTCATTCTGATACCTTTGAACACTGGCTGGCACCAGAGTCCTGGTAAAAATATTAGTCTGATTACCTGGAGTGTGGAGACACATGCCTGTGGTCCCAGCTACTTAGGAGGCTGAGGTGGGAGAATCGCTTGAACCTGGGAGGCAGAGGTTGCAGTGAGCTGAGATTGCACCACTGCACAGCCTGGATGACAGAGCAAGACTCTGTCTCAAAAAAAAAAAAAAAACTGGTCTGTTGTTCTCCTGTTCTTTCTGAATATTTTTCCTACCCACATCTCTTTCTGACCCTGGGCCCTCATTCAGTCGATGTCCAAAATTTATCCTTTTCAACCACAGACCTCTCCTCTCATGCTCAAAATTTCAATCTTTTTTCCATCAAATAACTCATCCCCTACTTCTTCAATAACACGATTACTTCCTTGAAGATAGCTGTTTTTATGGGTGGTGATCTGATTTAAAGTGAATGACTGTTGGAATTTAAAAGAGAGATAGGTTTGGGCTTCAGGACCTTTCAGTGTTCTTTGCTGATTACCTTTCTTGTTTTTTTCTGAAGTAGTTGTAGTAAAGTGCTGTAGTGACTCAGAGCTTGGTTTGAATTCTAGCTCTGTCAGTTATTATCCATGTGATAAAATAGAAAACATTTCAACTCTCTGTTTCCATTTCTTTATTTGTAAGAATTATTGGCCAATAAAGTTTTTCTCACAGGGTTTTAGTGAGGATTAAATGAATAATATAAATAAAACCCCTAGACAGTGCCCTGTGCTGTACAAGCATAAAAATGAAAGCTAGCTCTCATACCTAAGCATTTATCTTACGCAGTTTGACCCAGAAGAAGGAGCATGAAATCAGTCCTGCACTAACAAACTATCCCCCTCCATTCATCACTGCTTTCCATGTCTTTATAAGAAAAATTCCCCAGGGAGTCTGTAAAACTAAAGAAAATGACTGAGGCTCATCTCAAACAATTTAGAGGTTTATTTTGCCAATGTTGAGGATATGCCTGGGAAAAAGAGACACAAACCATAATAGGATATGTGGCCTATATGTTTTCCAAAGAGGATTTGAGGGCTTCGGTATTTAAAGGGGGAAAAATGGGCAAGAGGGGAAAGGGGAAAGAAAATAAAAGAGGGAGGATGTGGTCAAATGCCTGTGAGGCTTTAGTTAGAACTCACTGAATCCACATGTTGCATGTGAAAAGGGGAAAGTAGATAGAAGAGTCCATTATGAATTCCTCTAGTGCTCAGTGAATCTGCATTTTTACATGAGATAATCATAAAGTAGGGGAAGCAGTCAAATATGCATTTGTCTTAGATGAACAGAGGGATAACTTCTAGCCCTGTCTTCGTCTCCTGCTTGTGAATATAAGTTGTTATTTACATTGTCAGGGTGAAATTCAACAGAACTCAGTTTTAGGGAATTGTGAGGGAGGCCTCCTGAGGAGATAGGTGGCCTTCTATTCAATGTCTTTGCAGTGGCCAGGTGCGGTGGCTCACGCCTGTAATCCCAGCACTTTGGGAGGCCAAGGCAGGTGGATCACAAGGTCAGGAGATCGAAACCATCCTGGCTAACACAGTGAAACCCCATCTCTACTAAAAAAATACAAAAAGCTAGCCGGGCGTGGTGGTGGGCGCCTGTAGTCCCAGCTACTCAGGAGGCTGAGGCAGGAGAATGGTGTGAACCTGGGAGGCAGAGCTTGCAGTGAGCCGAGATCGAGCCACTGCACTCCAGCCTGGGCGACAGAGCGAGACTCTGTCTCAAAACAACAACAACAACAAAAAATGTCTTTGTAGCTATCTGTTTAGGAGCAAAAAGACAGCCTAACTTTTCTCCTTGGCATAGTGAGTTTGGGGTCCTGAGATTTAATTTTCCTTTCACATGTCATAACTTCAAGAAAGATCATGGGTGGGTCCAGGGCATTGTGGATATTCCTAAACTCCAGTTAGAATCTTTGTGAGTAGACAGCATCCTGCTTGAGCAATATTCCAGTCTTGATGAATGTAGATCTGCATTACAATCACTTATTGTCCTGTGTTATAGACATAGATAATATGAGACCCTTTGGATTATTCTGTATCTCCCCAAGATGTATCTCAGCACTGAATCTCTTGAATAAATGCGGGATATCAGTTTCATGTATTTTTCCTTACCTGTGTCTCATAAGGCAGAGAATTTGCATTTAGCTATATGACTTGCTGAGCAACAAGTACATTAAGATTTTAAAATAAAATGAAGTTTGCTCCCAAGCCATTTTCTTTTCAATAATTCCTTTATGTATTTAATCCCCCCCCTTTTCTTTACATTTTAGAACTATTCAAAAGATTCAAATGCTTCGGTATCTGTCGCCACAACTCCCTTGTTATTTTAACCCACTATCTAAATTATTTGCTCATGGAGAAGAATCATTACTATCTTTTACACTTTGGGAATCACTGAAGAAATAATAGTTTTTCAGTAATCAAGCAACTTACTACATTTTATGCTTTTTGTTGGTCATTACTGTCTAGTTTTGCTGCATTCTTGAATGTTTATATGATCTAAATAATTGAGGCATGGCCACTAAACATATATCTATGTAAGATTTACGCAAGAAATTAAGAAGAATTCAATAGAGCAACAATTCTTTACTCCTATCTCTTCCCATTCCCTGACCTGCAGAAAAGGAATGGCAAACTGTAAATGCTATTTCTATTTTTTGAGAATGAAGGAAGAACCTTAGTATAATAGTGAAACTTCATGAACTGACCAAGAACTATATTCAGTTAAAATATTTTTGGGGAGTTTTCCTGAAACTGCTTTAGGCAACTGGGTGAGGAGGAGGATAAGGCTAGTCTCTATTTCTATGGCTTTACTAAATGTTTTCTCAAAGCCTCTGAATTTTTTCTTATTTGGAAGAAAGGTTATTTAATCTTTTGAAACCACTTTCTCATGGAATAGTTTTAATTAATGTTTTGACAATTATGCTATCACTGTCTTTCAAAGAGTAAAAGGATAAAATTGCAAAACTGAAAATATTCTAGTTTTCACTTTAGAAAGTTTCACTGTACATATTTTACATCATCTTCTGAATTATCTGAGACTCTATAATTATCTTATAAACAGATTATAACTGATCATTATTCTGAGATCTTTTTTCCAGATTTATTGAGGTGTAATAGACAAATATTATTCTAATATCTTATACAAGGTTTTACCACCATTTAAATACTAAGATAAGGACAGATTATGGAATGTGTTAAGCTACAGAATTGCAGTGTAGTCCATGCAAACTGTGATTATTAGCCACAATATCTTCCTTCAGTTCAAAGTAAGATTGTCTTTTAATTTTTATGGGGAAATCTAGTATGTGACTTACAGTTTATAGGAACACCCCATGAGGTCAGAAATTGTCAAGATTCTTTTCATATATTTGTTAGGAAAAAAAATCCCTACTTTAAACCCAATAAAATTCTCATGCATTGTCCTGTGGTGATGGGGGAAAGTAAACATGGCCATGGTAAGGGCACTAATCCTAGCTGTCTGACAGACCCAGGATCAAGGTCTGCCTCTACAAAAGTTGCTTAACCTCTCTGAAACTCAGTCTCCTCATACCAAAATGGAAATAATACATTCCTCATAGAGTTGTTAGGATTATGTATAAAAAGTTTAGTACATGATTGATAGATACTTGGAAGGCACTCAACGAGTATTAGTTCTCACAATTATTTTTATGGTATGCAATTTGAACTTTCTCAGCATAATAATTTCTTCTTATTTTAGCAAACACTATTTTATTTTCTTTTAGAGACCAAATTTCCAGAAGCTATATAACATCTTGTTCTTTACTCATATTTGTCCTCGTTTACCTTCAGAACCAACACTTAACTTTTATAAGTGTACATTCTAGTTTATCATTACTAATATTTAATCAATAACAAGGTAAATTTCCTTAATATGCCTATTTTCTCATATTGATGCTTCCATGACAAACTATTTTGGGTCATTGTAGAATCCCATTGGGTGAGATGTGGGATGTAACAAATCATATAATATGAAATTATATCACTAGTGTCATTCAAAACTCCAAATAAAATGTATTTTTCGTTTTCTTGATTAACCCAACTAGGGTAGCTAAAACAAATAGTTTATTTTTCTGACATAATGAGAAATCGAAGTGGACAATTACTGTAGTGGTTCAATGACTTAGCAAAGTTACAGTGAGTATCTCTGCATTTCTCTTAGTCTTTCTGCATAGACACAAATGAAAGTGGCAACTCCAGGAATATTGTCTAGGAAGAAAGGGAGATGGCTGAAGGGTATGTGAGCTACCACTCTCCCTTTTTTTTTAAATTGTGATATAATTTCTATGTAATAAGATTAATATATCTTAAATATACCAATCAATGAATGTTGACAAATGTATATACACTAATGTGGTCATTACACAAATAAACATGTAGAACATTTTCATCACTCCTGAAATTCCCTTGTGCTCCTTTACAGACAGTACCCTTACCTGTTCCAGAAGCAACTATAGTTCTAATTTCTATAAGTAAAGGCTTGTTTTAACTATTTTTAAATTTCATAACAATTAAATCATACAGTATGTATACTTGTCTGGATTTTTTCACTCAACATAATACTTTTGAGATTTTCATATGTGTATCAATAGCATATTAGTCTGTTTTCACACTGCTATAAAGAAATACCTGAGACTGGGTAATTTATTTAAAAAAGAGGTTTAATTGATTCACAGTTATGCATGGCTATGGAGGCCTCAGGAAACTTACAATCATGGCCAAAGGCAAAGAATAAGCAAGTACCTTCTTCACTAGATGGTAGGAGAGAGAGTGCATGAAGGAGGAACTACCAAACACTTGTAAAACCATCAGATCCCAGCACTTCGGGAGGTCGAGGTGGATGGATTGCTTACGGCCAGGAGTTCGAGACCAGCCTGGCCAACATGGTGAAACCCCGTCTCTATTAAAAATACAGAAATTAGTTAGGCGTGGTGGCATGCACTTGTAATCCCAGCTATTCGAGAGGCTGAGGCAGGAGAATCACTTGAAACCTGGAGGTGGAGGTTGCAGTGAGCTGAGATCGCCCCACTGTACTCCAGCCAGGACAACAGAGTAAGACTCCATCTCAAAAAAGAAAAGAAAAAAACCATCAGATCTCATGAGAACTCACTCATTATCATGAGAACAGCATGGGGGAAACCATCCCCATGATCCAGTCACCTCCCACCAGGTCCCTCCCTCAACATGTGAGGAATGTGGGGATTACAATTTGAGATGAGATTTGGGTGGGGACACAGAGTCAAACCATATCAAATAGATCGTGCGTTTTTATTGTGAGTATATTCCATTGTCTGTTCCTTTCTTATCAGGATACCAAAAGCTTTCCTAGAAACTTTCCTAGTAAATGTATTATTGGATCCCTTGAGATGGGTCATATCTGGTCACACAGTCACTCCTTGCTGCAAAGAAGGCTAGGAAAGCATTTGTGTTTCTAGCTCCTATCATGGGAGACTACAAAGGAGAATCAGACTGGGAATGGCTTTTGAGTAGCCAAACAACATCCACCAAAATGAATTTCACAGCTTTCAATTATATGATGAAACTTAGGTTTTATTATTTCTATTAAAAAGTGCTCATTATCTTATTTATATATTACTATTATTATTTGATATATGCATATGTGGTCAGGCACGGTGGCTCACGCCTGTAATCCCAGCACTTTGGGAGGCCGAGGCAGACAGATCACCTGAGGTCAGAAGTTCAAAACCACCCTGGCCAACATGGTGAAACCCTGTCTTTACTAAAAATACAAAATTAGCCTGGCATGGTGGTACATGCCTGTAGTCCCAGCTACTCAGGAGGCTGAGGCAGGAGAATCACTTGAACTTGGGAAGCAAAGGTTGCGGTGAGCTGAGATTGCGCCATTGCACTCCAGCTTGGGCAACAGGAACAAAACTCCGTCTAAAAAAAAAAAAAGAAAGAAACATGCATATGTATATTTCAAGGTAAATGTAAGTTTAACTTGGAAGAAACCTTCTAAAGAGTGGGTTAGAGAGAAAAAAACGAGGAAAATTTTAAAATGGGAATTATGAAGCTATTTGCTCCGCAATTTAAGAAAACAATCGTAAATACAATAAATAAATTTAAAATAGAAGTATAAAATTATGAAATGTGGCTCGGCGCGGTGGCTTACGCCTGTAATCTCAGCACTTTTGAGAGGCTGAGCTGGGTGGATCACGAGGTCAGGAGATCAAGACCATCCTGGCTCACACAGTGAAACCCTGTCTCTACTAAAAATACAAAAATTAGCTGGGTGTGGTGGCGCACACCTGTAATCCCAGTGACCCGGGAGGCTGAGACAGGAGAATTGCCTGAACGCTGGAGGTGGAGATTGCAGTGAGCCGAGATCGTGCCACTGCACTCCAGCCTGGCGACAGAGCAAGACTCCATCTCAGAATTAATTAATTAATTAAAATAAAATAAAATTACGAAATGTGTAATTGGAATTCTAAGCCATCACATTCTATAAGACTACATTGTCCAGTATGGTAGCCATTAGCCACATGTGTCTATTTAAGTTAAAATTAGATGAAATTAGGCCGGGCGTGGTGGCTCACGCCTGTAATCCCAGCACTTTGGGAGGCCGAGGCAGGTGGATCAGGAGGTCAGGAGATCGAGACCATCCTGGCTAACACAGTGAAACCCCATCTCTAATAAAAATACAAAAAAAATTAGCCGGGCATGGTGGTGGGCACCTGTAGTCCCAACTACTCAGGAGGCTGAAGCAGGAGAATGGCATGAACCCGGGAGGCAGAGCTTGCAGTGAGCCAAGATTGTGCCACTGCACTCCAGCCTGGGCGACAGCGCGAGACTCCGTCTCAAAAAAAAAAAAAAAATTAGATGAAATTGCTGGGTAGAGTGGCTCAAGCCTATAATCCCAGCACTTTGGGAGGTCAAGGAAGGAGGATTGCTTGAGGCCAGGAGTTTGAGACCAGCCTGGGCAACATAGCAAGACTGTCTCTACGAAAAAAATGTTTTTTAAAATATTAGCCGGGCATGGTGTGCACACCTGTAGTCCTAGCTACTCAGGAGGCTGAGGTGGGAGGATTGCTTAAATTCAGCAGGTTGAGGCTGCAGTGAGCTATGATTGTGCCACTGCACTCCAGCCTGGGTGACAGAGTGAGACCTTGTATCTACAAAAAAAAACAAAAAACAAAAAAACAAAAAAACTAGGCTAGAGGTGTGGTAGCTCATGCCTGTAATTCTAATACTTTGGGAAGCCAAAGTGGGAGGATGGCTTGAGCTTAGGAATTCAAGACCCACCTGGGCAACACAGTGAGGCCTCATCTCTACAGATAAATTTAAAAATTAGCCAGGTTCAGGAGTTTGAGACCAGGTGGGGCCACACAGTGAGATCTTGTTTCTACAAAAAAATTTAAAAATTAGCCAAGTGTGGTGGTGCACACCTGTAGTCTCATCTATTCAAGTGGCTGAGGTGGGAGGATTGCTTAAGCCCAGCAGGTCAAAGCTACATTGAGCCATGATCATGCCACTGTACCCCAGCCTGGGTGACAGAATGAAACTCTGTCTCAGAAAAAAAAGAAAAGGCAAATGAATTAAAAATTTAGTTCCTTCATTTGTGCTAGCCAAATTTGAAATGTTCAATAGCCACGTGTGACTAGTGACTACCATATTAGTGAGTGCAGTTATAGAATATTTCTTTAATCATTGTGGAAAGCTGTATATAATAACACTTGGCTAATAAAGAGAAAGAAAAGAACAAATAAAGATCATTTCCAATCATTAGAATACCATCTTAATTGATTTGGGGAACTATCGAAGAATGCTGAGTAGTTTTACTACAAAAAGATTTAGTATATATTTAAGTGACTATCAAAAAGCAAAAGACGGGGAGAGAGAGAACTAAAAGACTATTCATTCTTTCAGTAAATATTTACTGAGCACAGACCATGTGCCAAACTGGGATACAGCAATGAACAAAATAAAAAATCACTGTTTTGGTGGAACTTCTGGTATGAGTTGAGAGAGAAACATAAACAAATGATGTGATAAAATAAAAACTTCAGCCAAATTAAATTTAAAGGAGTTTAATTGAGCAATGAATGATTCACGAAGTGGGTAGCCCCCAGAATTACAGCAGATTCACAGAGACTCCAGCGCAGCCACATGGTGAAAGAAAATTTATAAACACAAAAAAGGGAAATAATATACAGAAATCAGAAGTGAGGTACAGAATGGCTGGATTGGTTACAAGTTGCCATTTGCCTTATTTGAACACAGTTTGAACACTTAGCAGCGTATGAATGGTTGAAGTACAGCTGCTGGGATTAGCCAAGACTCAGCTATTGTTACAGGCACATACTCCTAAATTAGGTTTTTAACCTTGTCTACCTATTAAGCTAGGTTGCAGTTTGTCCACAAGCACTCAAATATAGAAGTACGGAGTCCTTCTCAGGCTATATTTAGTTAGCTTTAACAGCTGTCAGGTAAGTTTTTTGTGGCAAGTGCCACACAAAATAATAATAATAATAATAATAATAATAATAATAGAGCTGGAGTTGGGTGCGCTTGGAATCCCAGCTACTCTGGAAGTTGAGGAGGGAGGATCACTTGAGCCTGGGAGTTCAAGGCCAACCTGGGCAACACAGTGAGACTCCATCTCTAAATAAATAAATAAACAAATAAATAACACTGGGCAAGGAATGGGAGAGAACATGTTTATAGGGTGTGTAGGAAAGGCGTTCTCTGATAAGATGATAATTACACAGAGGCCAGAAGGGATAAGGAAATGAGCCATTTGGCTATATGGAGAAAGAACATTCCAGGCAGTAGGAATAGCCAAGTGCAAAGAACCTGAAGTAGATCATATGCTTGGCTTTTTGGAGAAAAAGTAAGAAAGTCAGTGTGACTGGGTCAGAGTAGGACTAGAGGATACAGTAAGACTAAACATTTTTAGTAAGACTAAAAATACAAAATATTAGCCAGGTGTGATGGCATGTGCCTGTAGTCTTAGCTACAGATGAGGTCAGAGACCAAATCCAGAAGGCCTTATAAGGATTTTAGGTTTTACTCTGAATGATATGGAATGCCATTGAAAGATGTTTTGTTTTGTTTTTGAGACGAAGTCTTGCTCACTCTGTCACCCAGGCTGGACTGCAGCAGCATGATCTCGGCTCACTGCGACCTCTGCTTCTGCTTCCTGGCTTGAACCAATTCTCCTGCCTCAGCCTCCTGAGTAGCTGGTGCCCACCACCACACCCAGCTAATGTTTGTATTTTTAGTAGAGATGGGGTTTCGCCATGTTGGCCAGGCTAGTCTTGAACTCCTGACCTCAGATGCTCCACCCATCTCAACCTCCTAAAGTGCTGGGATTACAGGTGTAAGCCACCACACCTGGCCCATTAAAGGGTTTTGAGTGGAGGAATGACATGATGTGACTTACATTTTACAAGGATTAGTCTGGTTACCGTATGAAGAATATATTACAAGGAAGCAAGGGTAGAAACAAAGATAGCAATTAGGATCTTGGCAAAATTCAAGGTGAGAGATGATGGTGGCTTGGACCAGGGTAGCATTTGCAGAAGTGAGAACTAACAGGGTTATGGATCTATTTGAACACAATTTACTATTAGACTGGACTATGGGTTATAAGAAAAACAGAAGAGACAAGGATGACTCCAAGATTATTGACCTGAGAAACTCCTAAAGTAGGACTACCATTTACTGTGATAGGAAGGACGACTGGAAGAGCAGATTTTGGAGGGAAAAACAAAGGTTGGTTTTAAACATATTTAAATGTGTGTTACTCGTTCAAGTAGAGTTGGTAACTAAGTTGATAAATAATCAGATAAACAAATTTGGAGTTCAAGGGAAAGGTCCAAGCTAGAAATATAAGTAGACAGCCTATCAGTGGAATTTTAAGCAATGGCACTATCAGGGAACCTGCCCCCGATAGTCATGTAGATTTTTTTCTATTTTCCCTAAGTGTCAGCCGGGTTAAGAAATAAAGGGACAGAGTACAAAAGAGAGAAATTTTAAAGCTGGGCATCCGGAGGAGACATCACATTTCGGTAGGTTCCATGATGCCCCCGAGCCGTAAAACCAGCAAGTTTTTATTAGTGATTTTCAAAAGGGGAGGGAGTGTACGAATAGGGTGTGGGTCACAGAGATCATGTGCTTCACAAGGTAGTAAAATATCACAAGGCAAATGGAGGCAGGGCGAGATCACAGGACCACAGAACCCAGGCAAAATTAAAATTGCTAATGAAGTTTCGGGCACCATTGTCATTGATAACATCTTATCAGGAGACAGGGTTTGAGAGCAACCGGTCTTACCAAAATTTATTAGGCGGGAATTTCCTCGTCCTAATAAGCCTGGGAGTGCTATGGGTGACTGGGGCTTATTTCATCCCTACAGTCTTGACCATAGAAGACGTCCACACCCAAGGGGGCCAGTTTAGAGGCCTACCCTCAGGGGAGCATTCTCTTACTCAGGGATGTTCCTTGCTGAGAAAAAGAATTCAGCGATATTTCTCCCATCTGCTTTTGAAAGAAGAGAAATATGGCTCTGTTCTGCCTGGCTCACTGGCAGTCAGAGTTTAGGGTTATCTCTCTTGTTCCCTGAACATTGCTGTTATCCTGTTCTTTTTTCAAGGTGCCCAGATTTCATATTGTTCAAACACACATGCTCTACAATTTGTGCAGTTAACGCAATCATCACAGGGTCCTGAGGTGACATACATCCTCCTCAGTTTACGAGATGACAGGATTAAGAGATTAAAGACAGGCACAGGAAATCACAAGGGTATTGACTGGGGAAGTGATAAGTGTCCATGAAATCTTCACAGTTTATGTTTAGAGATTGCAGTAAGACAGGCATAAGAAATTATAACAGTATTAATTTGGGGAACTAATAAATGTCCATGAAATCTTCACAATCCACGTTTTTCTGCCATGGCTTCAGCTGATCCCTCCGTTTGGGGTCCCTGACTTCCTGCAACAGGCACTAGATGAGATCAATCACTATTAAAGTAGTGAAAATCTGAGGACTTATCTTCATCACTGCAACATTTAGAGGTCAGAAAAATAAGAAATAGCCAACTGTGAGCACTGAATTTGACAACATGTTGGCCATAGGTTACTCTCACAAGAATAGTTTGGGTAGAGTGGTGAAGGTGAAAACCAGCTTCAAGTGGGTTCAAGAAACAATAAAGAAACTTGAGACAGTGAACACAGACAACTCTTTTGGGGTGTTTTACTGCAAAAGGAATCACAAAATGGTGTGGTGGCTAAACTGCCCTGCCACATGGGGTTGAAAGTTTTTGTTTGTTTCTTTTCAGATAGGAGGTTGTCATTTTTATATGCTGATGCAATGATTGATCTATTAAAGAGGAAACCGTAGGTGAAAGAGGGAGCAATTACTGAAACAGTGCCCTAGAGCAAGAAGAGGGAAAGGGAGGCAATGGAAGGGTTGGCTTTAAATAGGAGCGATAGAATCATTTATTGTTACAGGCAGGAAGGAACTTGTAGAGTAAGCAAAATGTGGGTACATGTGCAGATATGTCAACTGATACGGTGGTGGGAGAATGTGAACATTTCTTCCAGTTATGTCTATTTTCTAAGTAATTAAGAATCAAGCCAGGCATGGTGGCTCATGCCTGTAATCCCAGCACTTTGGGAGGCTGAGCCAGGTGGATCACCTGAGGTCAGGAGTTCGAGACCAGCCTGACCAATATGGTGAAACCCTATCACTACTAAAAATACAAAAATTAGCCAGGCTGTGGTGGCATGCGCCTGTAATCCCAGCTACTCGGGAAGCTGAGGTGGGAGAATCGCTTGAACCCAAGAGACGGAGGTTGCAGTAAGCCAAGATTGCACCACTGCACTCCAGCCTGGGAGACAGAGGGAGACTCTGTCTCAAAAAAAAAAAAAATCAAGATCATTACCTAAAAGCAGAAACTGTGTAGAAGGTATTGGAAGTTTATGGAGAAAAAAGATATTAATTCAGTCAACAAGATAAATGGTTAAAAGAATTGACTATGAAAACGTAGTAAATTTAAAGTAAGACTGGTTAACATAATTGAGTGCTTTGTTTTTAGCCAAGTTCAGCTGCTGGAGTGAATTTTATTCAAGGTTAGGGAGGGAGAGAGGCAAAATCAAGAGAGAGAGGGTATATGCAAGGAGTGAATGTAGTGATGGTCCATAAACCTAAGCTGGATAAGGCAAGAAGTAAGGATTTAATTGGGTGCAAGGAGATATTAAGGTCAACAGATTAAACATCATTGTATAAAGAATTATTGGGAGTTAGGGTCCCCAAGGAAATCAGCTGAAAAATAAGAGGGGGTATTTGAGAATGGGATACTTTAAATTGAAATTAAGGGGTGCAGACATTAGTAATGACAAAGTCTACAATGTAACATTAGGTAAGGGTGGCTTAGGTAGGATGGAGGACAAAATCACTGGAAGATAGAAGGTCAAGTAACTTCTAGAAGCCGGGCACGGTGGCACATGCCTGTAATCCCAGCATTTTAGGAGGCAGAGACGGGCAGATCACTTGAGGCCAGGAGTTCAAGACCAGCCTGGCCAACATGGAGAAACTCTGTCTCTAATAAAAATACAAAAAATTAGCTGGGCATGGTGGCATGTGCCTGTAATCCCATAGTCCCATCAGCTCAAGAGGCTGAGGCATGAGAATCGCTTGAACACGGGAGGCAGAGGTTGCAGTGAGCGCAGACCGCACCGCTGCACTGGGTGACAGAGTGAGACTGTCTCAAAAAAAAAGAAAAAGAAAAAAAGGTCAAGTAACTGAGGGGTCAGGGTACTGGAAGGATCATCTACATGAATATTGAAATCACCGAGAATTATGATAGAAATTGTAGTAAAATGAGTCAGTGAAGGCAAGTATAAAATTCAAGGAACAAAGGGCCGAGATCTGCAATAGAACGGTTGATGGGTAGTACCATCTGATAGCATGAACTTCAGAAGAGCTCACGGTCTGTGACACAGTAAAGGGTAAGACTCTTACCCCACCTCTAAGCCCAGTAACACTAGGGCTTTGGGAGAGAAACAGCTCCCATATGAGAAGACTGCAGGGAAAGCAGTATGCTAGGGGAGAGCTGAGTTTCAGATGAGAAGTGAAGGGAGAAAGATCAGAGAAAAGGTTTTGAGATATCTGGGATTTTGCTAACTATAATACAATTGTGAGTTCTAAAGGGCACATTGGAAAGGTTTGGTTTGAGAGATGAAAGAGATTGGGGGAGGAAGCAAAAGACATGGGTTGTATTACAGAATGCGTGAAAGGTTCTCTTGAGTTGTTTAGTTTTGTTTAAAAAAAAAAAAGACAGTAGAGAATTCAAGCCATTAGCTAGATGATTCAGTTGTTTGTTCTGCTCAAGTATTCTAGATTATTATATTAATCTACTGTTTAGCTTGTCTTGTGCAGATATAACTTTCATAAATTATCAAAGACGAAACAGAGGAGATTAAAGAGAAGAGATCAAAACTGTATACAGGCTCTGTGAATTCATCGTTTCCACTACTTTCTCATCTCTAGTTCCTAGGGACTGCAGTGATTGCTATAGCAACTTGGATTAAAATACATAGAACGGAAACTGTCATAAGACATTTATTGAAAATCAATTTATGTTTTTCATTATCTGAACAGGTAATGGAAAAAAGAGTAATCATGAAAAGTACAGCAATACGGATACTAAAGTGAGTTATCTGTTTCTAATTTTATGTCTTTACACCTAAGCTGTTTTTTTTTTTTTCATGAATCCCTTGGTCAGTCTATGCAGAACTGAATTTCATTGATATACAAATCTACATTCCCTCCTGTATAAGAATGCAAAACTAATCAAATCATAAACAAGGACAAATTTTGTGAAATCATTACTTATACCAATATAGTATAACATGTTAAAAATACATGTATACAAATAAGTTGTATATTTTATATTATAAGTTCTGGAGAGCTGTTTGGTCATGAGTACATTTGTAAATAAAATGAAAATCAAAAACTGGTTGGCAAAATGCTCAACCTAAGACTTTACAACCAATGAATATCATACTAAAAAATACAATATTTATATAGTATAACGATTGGGAACTGGAAATGCTTGATGGTGACCTCTTGTAGCAGTCAAAATGAATGACTTTTGAGTTATAAAATGTATTCTATGAACATCACCTTTATTAGTTTTTTGCTGATAAGGACACTTGCATTTTACATATCCACCTCATCTTATATGGTAAACGTAATTCCTTGCCATCTCTAATACCCAGTCCATTGCATTGTCTCAAAAATGTATTTTTTCAGTTGTTTGTTAGAAACAGAGTTCAGAAGATGCCTACAAACTTTATTTGATTATGTATCTATGTCTTGTTATGCTAGGACTGTCCACTTTTCCCCCTCCATTAGAGAAAACAGTCGTACAAGATCTAGTCATGTAGAATGTCTCACATTCTAGATTTCGATGACTGTTTTCTCATGGCGTCCTTTAACTCATTATTTCACCACTGGATTCCATATAAACTGGTGTTTGGCTACAGAGGCTTAATTAGATTCTGGTTCTTTTTCAAGGCAAGAACACTACATAGGTGGTACTACTGCACTTCCTGTTGCATCGCATTATGAGGCATGTAATGTCTGGTTATTCCACTCTGAGTGATAGTGAGTCTGATCAGTAGGGTTAGATGGTATATCCTGATCCTTTCATTAGAAAATTTTCAATCAGTCTTACAACTAATGGCTTTAACACCCATTGATAGATGTTGCCCAGATCCATTATTTCTTTGGGGTTTGCAAAATAGTTATTTTTGAATTCTATCATTTATTTTGCATTTTATCTTTTCTCAGTGTTTTTATGCCACTACATTGGTGTACAGTGGCATTAGTATTTTTTAAGGGATTTTGTTTCCATTTTGATTTAATTTTGTTTTTTAATTATGTAAAACATTGCATTTATGTACATTCAGAGAAGTCTACCTTTACATCCTTTCCCACCTATCCTCTTCTCTCCCTCCCTTTATAGGTAACTGCTTTTTAAAGTGATTGGTGGCAGGGTGCGGTAGCTCATGCCTGTAAATCTCAGCACTTTGAGAGGCCGAGGTGGGCAGATTGCTTGAACCTAAGAGTTTGAAAACAGCCTAGGCAACATGGCAAAACCCCATCTCTACAAAAATTAAAAACTTAGCCAGGCATGGTGACGCATGCCTGTAGTCACAGCTACATGGGAGGCTGAGATGGGAGGATTATCTGAGCCCTGGAGGTCGAGGCTGCAGTAAGCTGTGATCGCACCACTGCACTCCAGCCTGGGCAACAGAGTGAGACCCTGTCTCAAAAAGAAAAAAAGTGTTTGGTTTAGGTTTCTGTTGTTTCAAATACATACGCACACGCATATAACCTCCTTTGTTTACATGAAACTGTCACATTATAAACACAGTTCTATACCTTGCTTATATCATCTAATAATATTCTAGAGATTGGGTCATATCAGCATACAGAGATTGAGTCTATTTCACAGCTGTAAAGTACCCTATGTGTGGATCTACCAAAGATTATTCAGTCAGTTCTCTATTGAAAATTTGGTTTGTTTGCAGTCATTTGTCATCATACACAATGCTGCAATGAATAGACCTGTATATACATTATTGTATATTTTTGCCAGTAAATCTATGGGTTGGATTTCTAGAAATAGGATTACAGGATTAAAGAGTAAATACATATAATCTTGCCAGTTTCTGCAAAATCCTCCTTGACAGGAATTATGTCATTTTGCATTCTTACCAGCACATGTAAGAGTGGCTGTTTCCCCAAAACCATGCCAACACAGCATGTTGCAAACTTTTGGATTTTTGCCAACCTAATTAATGTATATATAAAATGGTATCTAAGTGTAGTTTCAGTTTGTGTTTGTCTCATTATTGGGCAAGGTCCAGCAATTTTTCCTGTTAAAGTATTATTTACATTTCTTTTTCTGTGAATTGTTAATATATTTTGCCTGATTTTCAAACCTAGATTATTTAAAGATGTGCTTCCTCTATTAGGAATTATAACATTTATAATTCTCCCCAAGTTTGAATTCTATAACAAAGACTATAACTAATATCATAAAAAATAAACAATAATTTCACATGTGTGTTGATACATATTTGGCAAATCATTACTTACAGACCACATGCATCACTGGCACTGTCACATAGGCTACTTGTTAAACATGACCTGAGAAATTTATGTTCCTAATAAACACTCCATGTAATCCACTAGCACATTAAAGTTTAGGAACCACTGTAGTAGAAGATATGAAATCAATAAATCAACCCATGTAATTCATATGTTAACATAATGTCTAAGTTTTTTTAAACTTCTATAGAATGTATAAAGATTAAAGTTAAAATCTGTCTCGTAAAGGAAAATCAGCAAACTTTACAACTCTAAATAATAATTCTACCTGTAGACTTAAAAATTTTGTATTTTAAATGATTAAAAAACAGTGCTATATCAGAACCAGAAATACCATTTGACCCAGCAATCCCATTACTGGGTATATACCCAAAGGATTATAAATCATGCTACTATAAAGACACATTCCCACATATGTTTATTGCAGGACTATTTACAATAGCAAAGACTTGGAACCAACCCAAATGCCCATCAACGATAGACTGGATAAAGAAAATGTGGCACATATACCGCATAGAATACTATGCAGCTACAAAAAAGAATGAGTTCAATTCTTTTGCAGGGACATGGATGAAGCTAGCAACTATCATCCTCAGCAAACTAACACAGGAACAGAAAACCAAACACCACATGTTCTCACACATAATTGGGAGCTGAACAATGAGAACACATGGACACAGGGAGGGGAACATCACACACTGGGGCCTGTGGCAGGGTGGGGGGAAAGGGAAGGGAGAGCATTAGGACAAATACCTAATGCATGTGGAGCTTAAAACCTATTTGACAGGCTGATAGGTGCAGCAAGCCACCATGGCACATGTATACCTATGTAACAAACCTACCTGTTCAGCACATGTATCCCAGAACTTAAAGTAAAATAAAAATTTTTTTTAAAATGGTACTATATCATATCCTAGTTTATTTGTCAATACAGATGTCAAATTCAATACTTACTTTCAAACTTTTAGGTAGCTTTTAGTAAATCATTGCTGTAGAAATCCAAATGGTACTCCAGTTGTTGGACTAGAAAGAGAAATTTATGATTGTTGGCTGAAAACTTACTCTGCAAGACTCTTTAGTGAGGTTCTGTAGATGGCTACACTCACACAGAGGAGTGTATAATCAATCCAGAATTACCTTTCATACCTTCACAATGGTGAATTCTATTACTGGTTTCTTGGATGAAGGATGGGGGGATAAAGACTAATATGAAAACATGTCAATTCTGAAGATATAGAAAGAGTTTAAATATTTTATAGTGTTTCCCTATTTCAAAAAAATGGCATTACAGTTTACATGAGATCTATTTGTTAAGCTCTTTAAAGATGCAAAGAAAAGCTATATCCATATCACCTTTGGCAATGGAGGTTTTGTGCAAGGACACAGTGGGATGTAAGGTAGCCCCAGATGTTATCTTTTCAGTTATAGAGTTTCTCTAAGCCCTTCCACGACGGGAAGCAATAGTGGAGCAGGCCTTATGGAAAACTGGAATCATGCCTAAACTCTAATGACCTGAATTCTCTTAATTTACAACGCATCTTACTTTCCAAGACAGAGAGAATGTTATTAGATCCATATATCACCATTCAAAATGGAGTGCCAAAATTGGCTTGAATTTTATGCCGCTCTAGCTCACAGGAGGTCAGCCTCCTTCATGTCTAGTCTTTATAGTGTCCAAACATTTGTAGACCAGGATAAACAAGACTGGCTTCACTGAAAATTAACACAAGCCATAGTACCTAGGGGCAGTTTTCCTAAGAAGCCAATGTAACAATAGTGAGTATTTGACATTTCACAGACTGTTGACTGAAACAGAAAGACTACCTGAAATTTCTTTTCACATTTAAACTAAATATATCTTGACTCTAAAAAACAACATGGACACTTGACACAACTCATTTGGGAACTCATTTAGTTTATATTCTGTGACTGCTTGGCAATATGAACATCCTTGGAGATCTGAAATTAGTATGTATTATTCAGTAATCAATTGCAACATCTTGGAATATAGGCTTATAATTAAATCCTTTCATAATAGTAACACCTTAAATTTCTCTAACATTTCATTAGATTATAGGTCATTTTAAAAGAATACTAGTTTCATAAATCATTATTTCAAAAGAATTATCTTTTGAAAC
Source organism: Pongo abelii (assembly GCF_028885655.2). Lineage (NCBI taxonomy): Eukaryota > Metazoa > Chordata > Mammalia > Primates > Hominidae > Pongo > Pongo abelii. The sequence goes on along the minus strand of NC_071991.2, from coordinate 84,430,183 downwards.
CTAAAACACTAACGAATTTGTCCTAAGTTTTCTTTAATACATTCTGTAAGCAGGTATTTACTCCTTTTAAACTCTAAACTGGTTTCGTTTGGAGACCCAGCTGAGCAAAATGGAGCAAGACTTAAATCAGGAGGCCTAGGACTAGAACTAGCTAGGACTTTTGCTACCCGTCCATGGAAAATTGGTGAGTCATTTAACCTCTCAGGCCTTAGTTTCTTATTCTATAAAATGTGGAAGATGTACTATTATGCTGCTTCCTATTTTATTTATATACCTTTCACTGCTATTAGTAAGAATAACCATTTTTGGTTTTGGCATTTGATGTCCTTTTCCTTCCGTTTAACCCTAGTTACAAAGAGCACCAATCATATTTGCAAAATAAGCTCAATTGGACGTCCGATAAAAACTGTGACATTGTGTATGGATTTCTGGCATTGTTCAAAATGTGATTAATCAGTCATGCACGTGAAGCCCAATGAACCCCTGTCTGACTAGAATGGGAAATTGGTGAGAGGGAGGAGTTGGAGTTAGGACTACATAGTTAAACTAGGGCAAATGATAGAGGGCCTTGAATGGATTTAGGAATTTGAAGTTCATTTTATGGGTAGCAAGAAGTAATTTTATAATAAAATAATTAAATGAAATTTGCATTTTAGAAAGCTAACCTGACAGTTATGAGGACCAGAATGCAATGGGGAAGAATGAGGCAGACATATTGCTTGGATTCTTCTGGAATTTTTGAAATATGAGATAAAGGACTAGTCTACCATGGTGGCAATGGAAAAGGAAAATTTGCAAAGGAGTCAGATGCTGGGGAAAAGAAAAGCCCACAGGGCATAGTATCTAATATGATGGATGATGTAGAAAGGAATAAAATATATGACTTGGCCGGGCATGGTGGCTCATGCCTGTAATCCCAGCACTTTGGGAGGTCAAGGCACATGGATCACTAGAGGGCAGAAGTTCAAGACCAGCCTGGCAAACATGCTGAAAACCAATCTCTACCAAAAAATGCAAAAATTAGCTGGGCATGGTGGTGTGCATCTGTAGTCCCAGCTACTTGGGAGGCTGAGGTGGGAGAATTGCTTGAATCCAAGAGGCAGAGGTTGCAGTGAGCTGAGATGGCACCACTGCACTCCAGCCTGAGTGACAGAGTGAGACCCTGTCTCAAAATGAACAAACAGAGATAACTCCAAGATATCAAGTTGAGAAGAGTGGAAGAAGGTCATTAACTGAAATAGTTTGGAAGTGTTGCCACTGGAAGGAAGACCTTGTGCACAGTTTGGGGCGGTTTGCATGGCAAGTGAAGGTTGGAAGTGTTTGGTGGAAATACTAACTGACAGTGTCTTCTAAAGAGAAGCAAAGCCATGAAGATCGACATAATGCTTAAACAGCTGAGTAGATCATTACTCTACCTAGTTTAGAAAAAAAAATCATAGATGCAGGTTTCCTCTGAAACCTGTTTATAATCAGGTTTTGGTCCTGTTTATAATCAAATAACAGTTTTATTACCATAGGATCATTTATCTAGATCTTTGGTATATTAATCTACACTTCAAAAATTGAAGGAAGTAATTAGTAAAATCCTAGGGGATGAAGACAGGTTGATTAATGAGCACAAATAAACAGTTTGGAGAAATAAGACCATATTTTGACCATATCAAAATAGTGTTTGATATGTCAGTAAGGTGACTATAGTTTACAATAATCTATTGTATATTTCAAAATAGCTGCAAGAGAATAATTAGAATGTTTCTAGTATAAAGAAAAGACAAATATTTAAGGGGGATATATTTAAATATTTAAGGTGATGGATATCCCTGATTTGATTTTTACAAACTGTATGAATATTAAATTATCACATGTACCCTGAAAATATATACATCTATTAAATATTAATTTTAAAAATGTAAAAATAAATAAATACTTCTGAGGAATGAGAAAGATGAATATCTGTGAAGAGTCATTGATGAGATGTTTGAGGGAATCTGACTCAGTACAAGATAACATTTTAAAAATGGTTTGTATAACAAGATACAGCATTCACTAGTGGGCGAGGTGCCTTAAAGAACTGGGTTAAATTTTAAAAGCACATGTACATTTTAGAGATTCAAGGACAATGGTATGATTGAATTACATATTGATAATTTACTCAAGTGAAAACTCCAGAAGACCACAGGCTAAAGAGAAGGCAAAACCAGCATTGTAAGGGAAAAATGTGATTTTCATTTAAATGAAAATGAGGTTAATAACTCAATCATGTTATATTGCTTTTAAAATATGTGTGACACAAATAGGAATTAAGCATATATGAAATACAAGATAAGTATGCTATGGAGAGACACATAATTCAAATATTTAATGACAATCATTTGATACTTAGTTATTTGAGAATTTGGCAGAGATTCAGAGAATAGCAACAAAAATGATCAAATATATTTTAAATAGACCTAGTAAGAAATGGCCAAAGAAATATTATTTAATCCACAAGAAAATAGGCTAAAGACAAACTGTAATGTCCCGACTCCTGACTTAGGAGGTATATTTTGTCCCAGACAAAATAGGAGAGTTTTTTTAATTATTATTATTCTTGACAGAATCTAAGGAATTGCTTTAATTGCTGCTGCAGCTTTTGTGAGGTCAAGGTTTAAGTGATATGTATTGGTGACTAAAATGAAATGACTGATAGGTTGTACCTGACTAATTTGTGAAAGATCAAATAACATGGAAATGGCAACACATCCTGGGAGTAGGGTGGTGGGGTGGTGGAGAAAGCTCAAAACATTTAACTGCAGTATTAGAACAATCTTGTTTGCTGATTCACATAGGTATCCTACATACACTAGTTTGCTATCTTACCAATGAAGAACTAGTACCATTCAAGTGGAAAATATAAAAAGTACCTTTAGAAATCTTGAATTTAGGCCTGGCACGGTGGTTTGCGCCTGTAATCTCAGCACTTTGGGAGGGCAAGAAGGGTGTATTGCTTGAGCTCAGGAGTTCAAGACCAGCCTGGGCAATGTAGGGAGACCCTATCTCTACAAAAAAATTTTAAAAATTAGCCAGGTGTGGTGGTATGCACCTATAGTACCAGCTACTCAGGAGCCTGAGGTGGGAGGATCAATTGAGCCTGGAGGGTCGAAGCTGCAGTGAGCTGTGATCGTGCTACTGCACTCCACCCTGGGCGACAGAGTGAGAACCTGTCTCAAAAAAAAAATAAAAAATCTTGTATTTAATCTCTCAGGGGAAATGAGTGTTGTGCGGTATTCTTACTACTGGAAGGCACATCAACACTAAAAGAAATGTAGCTTAATTAAATCATGAATTTTACAGATGTTATAAACAGAATCACTAGAATGTAACCCCAATAGAGGAGACCAATTAGATTTTATTTCCCTTTTCAATTCTGGTCCTTTGGACATGACTGCCAGAGGCTCTTTATTGAGAAGGATACTGAAGCAGTGCTTGCACTCATTTGGAAATAATTAATGATTGATTTACAGTGCCTTCTATGGAAGCCTCCAGTGACCTTCACCTTGCTATATCCAATGTTTATTTCTCAATTCTCATTTTACATGACCTATTAGCAGCAGCTGTCTTGGTTCATCACTCCCTCCTCCTTCACTTTCTTCGCTTGGCTACTGATTCCTTTCACATATATAGCCACTGTTCTCAGTCTCATTTGCAGATTCTGCTCACCTTGCCTCCCTCTTAGAGTTGAAGTATTCCAAAACTCAGTCATTGTAACACCTTTCCATCTAAACTTGCTCCTTAAAGCAGCATGGTCCAATAGAAAAATAATGTGAGCCACAAATGCAAGCCACATATGTAATTTGAAACTTTGTAGTAACTTCATTTAAAAAAAAAGAAACTGGTGAAATTAATATATATCTTATTTAACCCAATAGGTCCCAAATATAATCATTTTAATAATATAAAAATAGTGCAATATTTTATTTTAATATTAAGTCTTCCAAATCCAAAGTGTTACACTTACAGCACATCTCAATTCAGACTAGCTAATAGCTGTTGTATTGAATAGCATGGCCCTAGATTATCTCATCCAATTCCTTAACTTAAAATACCATCTACATCCTGAATACTGACTACTCTCACATTTTTATTTCTAGCTTGGACCTGTCTCCTGAATTCCAGACTAACTGATGTCTAAGGGTGACATCAGTTCTTGGATGCCTAATGTGTATGTCTAAATTACCATGTCCAAAACTGAGCACTTGGTCCCCAGATTTTCTCTTCTCCATTTTGGTTACTGGCAACTTCATCACTTCAGTTGCTCAAGCCAAAAATGTTGGAGTCAACCTTGACTTTTCTTTTTGTCTCAAACCTCATATCCAATCTACAACTCCTATGATACTATTGGTTCTATGTTCAAAAGATATCCAGAATCTGATTCCGCATCATTTCCTCCACTACAGTACTATGGCCCAAATTCCCATTATCTGGGATTACTGAAATAACATCCAAACTGATCCCCCTTTCTCCTCATAGCAGCCAAATGTCCGTGAACAGCATAAGCCAAATCATGTCATTCATTGCTCAAAATTCTCCAATGGCTCCTAGTCTTACCCAGAGTAAAAGCTGAAGTCCTTAGAATGACCTTTAGAACTCTACAGGATCTGAGGCCAGGCATGGTGGCTCACTTGTAACCCCAGCACTTTGGGAGGCTGAGGCGGGCGGATTGCTTGAGCTCAGGAGTTTCAGACCAGCCTGGGCAACATGGTGAAACCCTGTCTCTACAAAAAATACAAAAATAAGCAGGTCGTGGCGGAGTGCACCTGTGGCTCCAGCTACTCAGGAGGCTGAGGTGGGAGGATTGCTTGAGGCCAGGAGGTTGCAGTGAGCCAAGATCGGGCCACTGCATTCAGCCTGGGTGACAAAGTGAGGCTCTGTTTAAAAAAAAAAGAAAAGAACTCTACAGGATCTGGACCCCTGTTACTTTTCTGACTTCATCTCCTACTATTTCCCTTGCTTATTCCACTCTAGCCACCCTCACCTCCTACTCTTCCTTGAGAAGGTCCATCATGGTCTCGCTTGAGGGCCTTTCTTTGGATTTGCTGTACCCTCAACTATCTCCATAGCTCTCTACCCCCACCCACCACCCCCTTGTTTTTTGGGACAGTGTCACCTGTTGTCTAGGTCCTTACTCTAGAGTGCAGTGGCACAATCTGGGCTCACTGCTTTGGCCTCCCGGGCTCAAGTGATCCTCCCACCTCAGGCTCTGGAGTAGCTAGGACTACAGGCTCCTACCACCACACCCAGTATTTTTTTTTTTTTTTAATTGTAGAGACAGGGTTTCATCATGTTGCCCAGGCTGGTTTCGAACTCCTGAGCTTAAGCGATCTGCCCCCCTCAGCCTTCCAAAGCGCTGGGATTACAGGCGTGCACCACCCCGCCCAGCCTCCTCATCTCTTTCAAGTCTTTGCTGAAATATCTTCTGAAAGAATCACTTAAATAAGTGAATGACATGACATGAATTAATGATTGGTATGACGAGTTATGACAGAATAGGTGCCATAAGGAAGAGTCAGAACACTAGTGCCCAATGCTTGCCCTTCTAATAGAAGTTAACACAAATCTAACTTTCAACGTTGATTGAGCACCCATTATGTAAAATAGACATGTATATGATTGGCTGCTATCAGTGAAGGAAACATTGAAATAATCTTGTTGCTTTGGAAGGTATTCTTGAACATTCTCAGCACATACAAACAGCTGACTTATTTAGTCACTGAGAAAGCAGTATCCTTTAACAAACAGGAATAGCTTCAGATACCCTGGGGCTTCCCTCTCCTAGGCAATCAGCATCTACACACATAATCCCTCAATCCAAGCAGTATTTAAATCACTGCACTGTTAGAATACTTAGTTCTAGTCCTTACTCTTAATTTGATGGGTAACTAAGTAAATCACTTATTGCCTCAATTCTTTTATCCCTATGATAAAATGTCTAATTTTACCTGGTTCCTAATTCAGGTTGAGATAAGAGGACAATATGCACTTGGCTGTTAGAAGTTGGCAGAATGTATGCATTACGGAGCTTAAGAAAAAAATCTTTTTTAAAGCTAAGATTTCTAAATGAGGGCTATTTAAAACTCATCTTCAGTTTGTGGTAGACTTAAGGTCTTTAGTCTCTCCTTTTTTGTTTTTTAACCTCAATTTTTCACTTAACACCACTTCTACGCTTGAACTCATTTTACCCTATTTTTTGTTCACAACTGCTAGTTTTTCAGTCCAACCTAGCTCAAAGCAACGGAGAAACATGATAAACCTGAGTAATCAACCAGAGACATTAAAATGTGTAGTTCACATCCATTCACTCCAGGAATGGATGTGAGCATTGGAGGGTAGGGAGAAGAACACAAAGGATTGAGGGAGCACATGCAGGGGAAACAAGGAAAGGCAGTAATGCTAAATTTATAAACACTGCTCAATTCAATCCAAAAAGCGTTTATTGAGTGCACAGCTCTGTGCTGGTCATTTTAGTAAAGCCAAGATGAGCAAGACTCATGATGAGTCTCTGTCATCAAGGAGCTGGTAGCATGAGCTGAACTAAGACGCACATAAATTATTAAAATATGGTGCAGGTTACTTAAAGGAAGTCCAAGGAGAAAGCTGACATTATTCAGGACGTTTTAATATGTCAGAGCAGTCACATATATTAACAACCCTTCCAAAAATTCCAGGTAGGCTCAGGGAGGATAGGTAACTTGTCATTAAAGCTAGAAAGTTAATGTAGTCTGGCATTGTCCCTAACCGAGGTTCTAAAGCTCAGTCTCCTTTCAGAACACTACTGTTAAAGGGAAGCCCGAAGGAGTCGGGGGAGGGGACTAAGTTTTGACTGGATGTGTCTCGGTTGCCGTGGAGGGAACAAGAGGTCAGAAAAGCCATTTGGAGGCGGAGTGTGCGATGGGACTAGAAGGATGAACCGGAGATTGAGTGGGAACCAGTGGACAGAAGAGGGAGGGACTTTTCAGGCTAAGGAAGTAATAAGAGCAATTAGCTGCTCTCATAATTCCTTGAGTCAAGCAGTTAATGTAGGTAGAAAACCTGGCGTCCGCCCCCCCCCACTACCCCCCACCCCCGAAACTTTTCCGTTGGAGCTTTTAGGTGTTCGCCAATTTCACCATTAGGTGTGTTAGTTTTGTAACTTGAAGGAAAAAAAAAAAAAAAACCTCATATTTTAATAGCACTGGATTCCTCGGACGGAGGGTGGGGTCCGGCCAGGAGCCTCTGGCACACTCCGTCTCTCCTACCCCTCAGCTCGGCCGCCACCTGGGAGCCGTTGATGTGCGGGAAGGGCGCTCCCTACGGCGGGATCCTCGCCGGTCGGAGGCAGGTCCCAGGCCTGGCAAGGGTTGATCCCGGAGGGCTGGGCCGGGGCGGGACCCCAGGAGCACCTGCCCGCGAGGCGGCTGCGCGGACAGACGTTCCAGCCCCTCCCGCTTCGCCGTGTGTTTACGTGGAGACGAAGATGGCGGCGGCGGCAGCGGCGGCGGCGGTGACGGCGCTTCCCGTGAGGCTGAGGACGATCCGCCAGTGAGCGCGGAGACTGCTTCCACTTCGGGCGGGGGAGCGCCGGACCGGGTCGGCTCTCTGGGCCGTGGAGCTTGCCGTCCCACCTCCGTCCAAATCGACCTTTCCCTTCTATCCCCAAGCACCCCTCAACTCCTGTTTTCCCCTGCCTTCCTTGCAGAGGCCATGGAGGACGAGGAGAGACAGAAGAAGCTGGAGGCCGGCAAAGCCAAGGTAGGAGAGCCCGAGGCAACCGGGCCTGCTGTAGGAGGCGGTGGCTAGCACGGGGTGGGAGGGGGGCCTGGGAAGCGGAGTTCGCCGCAGCCCCAGTGCACTGCCCGAGAGGGAGGTGCTGTGGAGTCCCAGGGTCTGCATCTCTCCTCGCCCTCCTCCTTTCCCCTTTTTCCAATTGGGGGACAAAGCCTTGTGCTAGCTGATAATACTTCCGTGAGGATTGAGTATTGTGGCTCCTTTCTCGTGAATGTCCAAATAAAACTCCTCTTTTACTGTACTGCTGTAAACTGTGTTTAGTTGCTTCTAAACCTCCGACCTTTCATTTTTTTAAGGAGTTTTCTGGGTGGTGCAGGCATTGTGCTTTCCAGGGTGGGGATTTAGGGCTTTTCTTTATTGGGTTGGGGATTTGTGCGCTGATCATCGGCTTGTCTTCCTTAGGTGGCACGCTGGCACTCTTGGGTGTGTGTGATTGGCCTGTGACAGCTGTCTCAGCAGTGGCTTGTGTGTGCCACAAGTGCCAGCTGTGAACTTGGCTTTAGGGCCGTTTTTAGAAGCCTGTCTTTGTATGTTTGTACTTGAAGGTCTTTGTCATGGCATGCGCTTTTGTGTCGTATGGAATGTTAATGCAGTCTGTGAATGGAACTTCTGGGGACCGAAAGGTTCCATATGCCAACACCTATAGAATTCCTGCTTTAAATAATTTAGTTGTTATATATCTCTCTGGCGAATCCTGATTGTGCGTGTGTGTGTGTGTGTGTGTGTATGTGTGTGTACGGGTATGGAAAAGCCTGTAAAGCAAACAATACAATGCACAATTATACACAGGCATCGTTCATTGGGCTTCATGAGAAATTTAACATATACAGAATATAAGCTGCGTAGCATATTTCTTTTAAAAATTACATATTTGAGCATATATTTTGTCTGGGCTCAAAAGTCCCCTTCCTACCTTCAATGAAGTCTTCTTTTATGGATTATATTATTTTTAGAGATAATTGTTAGCAATCATACTTGGACAAAAATTGTATTACAGGTAACTGTTTTTCCTCTCTTCCTTTCTCTTCTCCGCACATAAACAAAGGAAAGCAGGTTAGTGATTTATTATCAATGAAGGGCCATACCGCAGAGATGCAGTGATAGAAGCTCAACACAAGTTTGTTAAATGAATATATATATAAAAACTAGCTTCATATTTCTTAAATATAGTTGGCTTTCCTATAAGCTCCCTCTATTTAAGATCAAGGTTTAAATGCTTGTATATAGCCAGGTAAATTTTTACTTTCGAATCTGTAAATGGTGGGAAAGGGGAATCAGGGTATCTTTAGAAGTCCAAAGCCTACACTTGTGCAATCTGAGGGGCTGAGCAAGCTCTATGCATCTAAGGAAGTAGTGGAGGTGAAGTGTGTGCCCCTCCAAAAGCATTGAAGATCTGATTAGATGTCTTATTTGTCTGTTACCTCACAATTTTTATTGCCTGCCCCCAGAAATATTTTCCTAAATATATGTGAAGCAGTCCTACAAAACATGGTTTACTTTGGACATACACATTTCATAATAGAGGATTTATTTAAATTGCTTGCAGTTGTAGTTGATTTGGCAAAATACAATTCTAGTTTCTTTGTGTGTTTCTTTGTCTTTCATAATTCTATGTATAGGGTGAAAACCTGTTTAAGGTGAATTTTTGTTGTAAAAGATTATCTTCTTTTAGAATTTAGCCCTTTTTCTAGTAAGATATAAATCTATGAGACTTGTAAGGCAAGGTATGTTTGCTGCAACATTAGCTATACAATATAAAAATGCTTACATTGGGAGCCTGGGGCGAGAGGATCGCTTGACACCAGGAGTTCAAGACCAACCTGGGCAACATAGTGAGACTCTACAAAAAATAAAAAATAAAAAAATAGGGCGTGGTGGTATGCGCCTGTATGTAGTCCTAGCTACTCGGGAGTCTGAGGTGGGAGGATCACTTGAGCCCAGGAGTCCGAGGCTGCAGTGAGCTATCATCATGCCACTGCACTCCAGCCTGGGCAACAGAATGAGATCCTGTTTCAAACAAACAAACAAAAAAGAAAACAACCCTGGAAATAACTTTTAAAGACAACATGAAGAGAATCATTTTCTAAGTTATCTAAATATGATGGAATATTTTAAAGCCATAAGATTATGAAGACTGATAGGAATATGAAAAATAGTGTGAAAAGGGCATTATCAAAAATAGTATATACATTATTTCATTTGTATAAACGTGTGCTTTCAGATTAGAACTGAAAAACTCTGGATTATAATGTCATTCAGCAAACCTATATTGAACCCCTATTTTATACCTAGAGGTGGTGACAGTGTCTGCTGTCAAGTTGCTCACTGTTTAGTTGGAGAGACAGACTCTGGGTGATAAGTACAAAGAGGGATGAGCTGCAGTAGGATTTGGGGGATATCTTTCCACATTTTGTTAAAGTGTTTTAAATGCTGCTGTCTCATTTTATAGAATTACTAAGAAAGATCTTACTATTGATATTAATGCACTGTAATATAATGCCTTTCGAATAGTAGTTATTCATACATATTTGCTTAATGAATGAACAGAATGATTAATGAATCATTAATAAGTGTTACTTTGCTAGCACGGTTGTAATTTAATAACAGTAATCTAGAATTCTCTTAACGTGAAATCCATATTGCTGGCATCAGAAACAACTTTAAATGATCATTTTCCAAAGTTTATCTGAGACTTCATTCTCCAAATGTCTCATTTGTTCACTGGATTTAAGTATTGTATTTGATAATCTAGTTTTGCAAACCACAACTTACAAATCTTTTTGGGAGTAATTTATTGGTAAACAGTTCCATTGAAAAATTCCCTTTCTGTATCTAGACCTTGTAAATGATCACTTTTTAAATAGTTTGTCATGTATGCAGTATAATGTATAGTATACTGTATAAAATGTTTTATACTACCCCAAATCTGTAATAATGGGTTAATAAATTATGGTATGTAAAAGAATTCTACAAAGACTTTTTGAGTGCGGAAAATGCCCACAAATAATGCCAGGTTAAAAAGAAAAAAGTTACCAGGAAAAGGTATAGGTACATATTTAAATATGAAGACACCTGAAAAAAAGCACCAAGATGTAAATCGTGGTTATCTCTGGGTGGTGGCTTATAGGCAATTTTAATTTTCTTTATACTTTTAGTATTTTCCAAATTCTTGATACAATATATCTCTTTTATGACCAGAAAAGAATGTTCAAATGCCTTTTTTTTTTTTTTTTTTTTTTGAGACAGCCTGTCTTCCAGGCTAGAGTGCAGTGGCAGGATCTTGGCTCACTGCAGCCTCCACCTCCCAGGTTCAAGCGATTCTCCTGCCTCAGCCTCCCAAGTAGCTGGGATTGCAGGTATGTACCACCACACCTGGCTAATTTTTGTATTTTTAGTAGAGATGGTGTTTCACCATGTTGGCCAGGCTGGTCTCAAACTCCTGCCCTCAAGTGATCTGCCTGCCTCGACCTCCCAAAGTGCTGGGATTACAGGCATGAGCCACTGCACTCAGCCTCAAATGCCATTTTTAAAAAAACATAAAGGCTTATCAAATACATTATATTAAACACATGTTATAGTGTGTATGACCATTATCCAGAACATGAAAGTGAGGCACAGAATAACTAGGTTTCCTATTTTAGCGTAGGCCTGGAATTGTAATTGTTATTTCAGTGCAGAGTGTGTTATATAGTTGGGATTATATTGTTAGACATTTCATAGATCTCCTTTCTGTTTTTGTTGTTCTTATTCTTTCCTTGCTGTTAGTTCTTATTGCTATGGGCATGCTCTTACTCCTCATCTGCCTCTTTTCCTAATTTGCTGTTTTAGGTTTGCTACAACTAAGGAACCCAGAACTGAGATTGATAGAATACTATGTAAAAAGAAAAAAAAAAAAAAAGAAAAGACCTTAGGCGGGGTGTGATGGCTCACACCTGTAATCCCAACACTTTGGGAGGCTGAGGTGGGAGGATCGCTTGAGCCCAGAGGTTCTAGATCAGCCTGGGCAATGTAGCGAAACCCCATCTCTAAAAAGAAAAAAGTATAAAAAACAAAACAGGTGGGGCGCAGTGGCTCACACCTGTAATCCGAGCACTTCAGGAGGCTGAGGTGGATGGATCATCTGAGGTCAGGAGTTTGAGACCAGCCTGGCCAACATGGCAAAACCCTGTCTCTACTAAAAAATACAAAAAAATTAGCCAGGCGTGGCGGCGGGTACTAATCCCAGCTACTGGGGAGGTGGAGGCAGGAGAATCACTTGAACCCAGGAGGTGGAGGTTGCAGTGAACCGAGGTTGTGCCACTGCACTCCAGCCTGGGTGACAGAGCAAGACTCTGTCTCAAGAAACAAAACAAAACAAAAACGGAGGCCAGTGGAGCCTGCCCAGTGGGCTTCAGGGCAATTTAGTTTTTCTGCTGCTTGTTGGTTGTTTTGGTTTACTGTTGGGTCCTCAGCTATTTCCTCAGTATTGATGTTGCAAGAAGCATGACCCTGGGAGATGTGAGACATTACTGCATTATGTATTAAGTAAATATTTTCAGAGCTGGGCTAACTCCCTCTACAGTGTTTTGATGGGGATGGCACTACATAGGTTGTCCTTGTGTTGAACCAAACTATTTTAACTCCACTTTAAATGACTTCATTTTTTTCCAAGTATAATTATTCATGTCACATAAAGGAAGTATTGTAATTTAAGTGAACAGAATTAAATAGAGGACAGTTGTATATTTAATATAAAATTATTACTCTTGTAAATTTGCATTAGGTATACTTTTTAAAGTTATTCAGTATTTTATATAATGGGCATTATTTGCTGAATGATTATAAAAAACTACTGCCTATTATATTCAGTAATTTGTAATTACTTGACTTTTGTTTAACAAGCATTTTCAATGTGAAGAGTAGTTCCAATAGTCTACAAAAAAAAGGATGGTGCTCCATGAAAGCTGTGTATTGATTATTGATAGCAGGACTTTTCAGTTACTGTTTCCACTGTGACAGACAAAGCTGGTTATGGTGTAAAACTGTTCTTTGCATGTTTCAGATACTTTGTTCCACAGCTAAGAAAGTGTTTTCCCTTCCTGTTTTAAGCATTCTAGTTTTTCATACTTAGATGTGGCAGAGCTTACTTAGCATTCAGAGTAGATGCGGCAGTTTGATACCTTCATCAACATTTATTGCAGCAATGGTGCACTGCCTGTGACTTAAAACTAATTCATGACCTTCAGGCTTTTTTTTTTTTTTTTTTTTTTTTTTGAGATGAGGTCTCACTCTGTTGTCCAGGCTGGAGTGGCAGCCTGCCTTGACCTCCTGAGCTCAAGTGATCCTCCTGCCTCAACCTCCTGAGCACCTGGGACTACAGATGTGCATCACCACACCTGGCTAATTGTTAAAATTTTTTGTAGAAATGGGATTTCACCATGTTGCCCAGGCTGGTCTTGAACTCCTGGGCTCAAGCAATCCTCCTGCCTTAACTTCCCAAAGTGCCAGGATTATAGGGGTGACCCACTGCACCCAGCTTAGGCTTTGTCGGAATGAAGCAAAACATGGTGTTTAGAGAGAGAATGTGGAGGAAGGAATGTGATGCCCTGTCAGTGAAACTGAAAGTTGAATGATAGCTCATGGAAAGAGGAAGTGAAAAAGATAGGATACATCCAAGTGATTGAAATATGACAGGAATGGAACAAAAATTTTTTCAAACAAAAACATCTCTTATTTTATAAATAAAAAGGTTCGTAGTAAAAGCTAAACTATGACTACAAAATATCTATTATAGGCTACTGAATATTGAAATGTAAGTGAATTTCTTGTAATATAGCTAGAAAAGGTTATGGTAAATTGTTAAACAATAAGGGACATTATTTATATTCATTTCTTAGTAAGATTCCACTAAAATTAAGATTAGTCACTTTATGTAATTGCTTAACATCCATTTAAAAACTTTAATTTGGAAAAGCTACGGAATTTTTCAAAACTTATTTATAAAAGTGGTTTGGTGCCTGGGGGGGGGGGGGGCGGGTGTGTGTGGGTGTGTGTGTGGGTGTGTGTGTGTGGGTGTGTGTGTGCGCGCGCGCGCGCTGGAGAGAGGGAGAAAGAATTTATAATACTGCTATCTGGCCTGGTAGAAATGGCACTAGGACTTTGGAGACATTTATTTGTTCATTTGTTCAGCCAACATTTTTAAACGCCTACGACTGCAGCTATGAACTTTTACTTAGCAAGCATTTTTTTTTTTTTCCCCGAGACAGAGTCTCGCTCTGTCACCCAGGCTGGAGTGCAGTGGCACTATCTCGGCTCACTGCAACCTCCGCCTCCTGGGTTCTAGCTATTCTCCTGCCTCAGCCTCCCGAGTAGCTGGGACTACAGGCGCCCGCCACCACACCTGGCTAGTTTTTGTATTTTTAGTAGAGACAGGGTTTCACCATATTGGCCAGGCTGGTCTCAAACTCCTGACCTTTTGATCCGTCCACCTTGGCCTCCCAAAGTGCTGGGATTACAGGCGTGAGCAACCGCGCCCAGCTGCAAGCATTTATTTAAATGGTCACAAATTCTGTGCCTTATTGTCTGTTGGAATAATCTTAGGATGTGTGTCTCAACAGGTGTTTTGAAGGATAAATGAAATAATGGTTGGGAGCTTTTTGAGTTCTCTAGGTGCTAGATATAAAGAAGCTATAATTATTTTTTTAATTGAGGTGAAACTCATAAGAAAAATTAACCATCTTAAAGTGAACAGTTCAGTGGCTTAACACAATGTTATGCAACTACCACTTCTATCTACTTCCCAAACATTTTTTCATCTCAAAATATAACCCTGTGCCCATTAAGCAGATATTCTTCATTGCTTCTTCCCTCTAGCCACTAACAATCACCAACGCACTCTCTGGATTTACCAGTTCTAGATATTTCATATAAATAGAATCATATAATATGTGACCCTTTGCGTCTGGCTTCTTTCACTTAGTATGTTTTCAAGGTTCATCCATTTTGCTGCATATATCAGTACTTCATTCCTTTTTATGGCTGAATAATATTCCTTTGTATGTATATACCATAATTTGTCCATTGATAGGCATTTGGGTTGTTTCTATCTTTTGGCTATTGCGAATAGTGCTGCTGTGAACATTTGTATGGATGTATTTGAGTACCTGTTTTCATTTCTCTTGGGTATATACCTAGTAGTAGAACTGAACAAGGTCATATGGTAGTTATATTTCAACTTTTTGAGGAACTGCCAAACTGTTTCCATAGTGGCTGTACCATTTTACCTTCCCATCAGCAATGTATAGGACATTCCAATTTTCCCATAACCTCATTAACAGTTGTGTTTTCTGGGTTTTTTTTGTTTGTTTTGTTTTTTTGTTTTTTTAATACTCATCCTTGTGGGTGTTAAGTGGTTTCTAATTGTGGTTTTGGTTTGTATTTTCCTAATGAATAATGATGTTGAGTATCATCTTTTAATGCACTTTTTGGCCACTTGTAGATTTTTTTCTTTTTGAGATGGAGTTTTGCTCTTGTCGCCCAGGCTTGAGTGCAATGGCGCAACCTCAGCACACTGCAACCTCCACCTCCTGGGTTCAAGTGATTCTCCTGCCTCAGCCTCCCCAGTAGCTGTGATTACAGGCACCCACCACCATGCCCGATTAATTTTTTTGTATTTTTAGCAGAGATGGGGTTTCACCATGTTGGCCAGGCTGGTCTTGAACTCCTGACCTCAGGTGATCTGCCCACCTCTGCCTCCCAAAGTGCTGGGATTACAGGCCTGAGCCACTGCGCCCAGCCCATTTGTAGATCTTCTTTAGAGAAATGTCTATTAATATCCCATGCCCATTTTTTAATAGGGTTGTTACCAACTTCTTTTATCTAATATTAATTTTATATATATATAATATATATATATCCTTTCTGTATATGTGGAGAGAGAGAGAGCATGTGCACTCAAGTGCCAGAGAGGAATGGGTAGAAACACATATCCCCAGTGGGATTATCTTCCATATATATATATTTTTAGGCTTTTTGGGCTTTGCCAAAATTTAAATTGTTGCTTCCTTTGAATAATAAGTTCTTGGTGAGTTGATAAGAGCATGATGCTGAAGTTTGATTTCTTTGTTGGCCAGTGAGTCATTCCATTCCATGACCAGCTATTTTACAAGTGCATGCAGTTGGTTAAAGGGGCAGCTGTTGGATTTTTGGTTTGATCATTGCCAGTCCATTTACACTGTGAGAAAAAAGTAACTTAGTGTTCAAAAGTGAAAAGACCTGTCATTTTAAACCTGGCAGATCTGTAGCTACTTCACCAGTATGAGATGTCTTTGTTGTCATATTGACACTCCTTTTACTTTTTGTCTTAGTCATCACCAAAATGTAACTTACAACACTTAGTGCCCTTCTAGGTACAGTGCATAAAGCTTTGGTTGATTTGTGCATGGGTTTAACAGTATTCAAAAGTGTTCAATATTCAGAGTATTCAAAAATTTAACATTATTTCAGGAGTAATTTTGCTTAGGTTCTTTGTTTAAATTTGTAGATTCTTTTGTAATATGTGAAATTCCTTTTTCCTCCTTGTTCATTAACAATGTAATGTTTGTTTTCAGTTACCATCAGAGTTAAGATTCTTATTGTGGTTTACTGTTCTCTGAGATTTTTGTCTGGTCTGAAAGTTTCTCTGTTAAAGTCTAAGGTTTTTTCCCCTTTTTAAGAAATAATTTATTAAGCCCCCAAGATTACTGTTTTGATGATTCAGAACTATAATCAACTTTACTATACAAAGTCCTAATCTGTAAAGATTGATTTCATAGGTTCTCTGATTTACAGATCTCTGAAAAACTAATAGGGTATAAAATCTAGGCTCTCTCTCCTATTAGTACTGAACACACTACAAAATTTCTTGTTGTTTACTAGGATTGCTCATTGTGGGCTCTGTGATTAGGCTGTATTTATTCCTCCAGGGTCTCACTTTTTTTTTGTTTGTTTTTGAGAGTCTTGCTCTGTCACCCAGGCTGGAGTGCAGTGGCACGATCTTGGCTCACTGCAAGCTCTGCCTCCCGGGTTCACGCCATTCTCCTGCCTCAGCCTCCCCAGCAGCTGGGACCACAGGTGCACGCTGCCACGCCCGGCTAATTTTTTTGGATTTTTAGTAGAGACGGGGTTTCACTGTGTTAGCCAGTATGGTCTCAATCTCCTGACCTCGTGATCCACCCGCCTCGGCCTCTCAAAGTGCTGGGATTACAGGCGTGAGCCACCGTGTCCGGGCTAGGGTCTCACTTTTATTCAAGTTAATATTGCCTTATTAGTTGTTTCCCCAGAGAAGATAGTGACAGGGATCAATTATAACTAAAATAGTAGTTATCCATATGTATCATGAGTCAAATTTTGTGTGTGAAGGAGACCTTGTGGGGATTGCAGTGGGCATGGGGCAGAGATCTCAGTTAATTCTTATGCCATTTATATCCTCTCCATTTCTTGAGAGCCAAATAAATTAGTAGATCTTCTTCTAAATGGCAAGGTATTAGAAAATATGTTAAAACTGCATTAGGAAATATCTACTAGGAGTTTATATATGAAATAATGAGTTTTGGCTGAAAGTTACAGAAACTCTCTTTTCTATTAATATACAACTTAAAAATATTGAAAATACTTTTGGTGTAAAATTTTTTATATTTGCCAAAATATTTAATTTTAATTTGTATAAATTCCTTTCACAATGAAAATTCATATCTGAGCATTTCTAATGACTCAACAAGAGAACTCTCACTTTTCACTTTAAACAACCATTAGTAATTTTTATAATAAAGTTCGAGAAAAAGAAAAGATAATTTGAGGTTTTTTTTTTTAGTTGAGAAGAATATGTAATTTTTTAATAAATTCAAAGGGTGAAATAAGGTAGGCAATTTTAATAGGCCTCAGGATTTTAATTGTATGGCAGGAGAGTCTGTCTACTTTTTCTCTAGGATTTGTACTTAAATTTTTTTAATGTTCTAAGCTTTGTCTTCTTTCTCTATCTCACTCTCTTTCTCTCTATTTTCTTTTATTTCTCTTTTTTTTCTTTTCTTTCATTTTTGAGATAGGATCTCACTCTGTTGCCCCGGCTGGAGTGTGGTGGCATGATCACGGCTCATTGCAACCTCGACCTCCTGAATTCAATTGATCCTCTCACTTCAGGCTCCTGAGTAGCTGGGGCTACGGGGGCTCGCCACCATGCCTGGCTAATTTTTAAATTTTTTGTAGAGACAGGGTTTTGCCGTGTTGCCTAGGCTGGTCTTGAACTCCTGGGCTCAAGCGGTTCTCCCACCTTGGCCTCCCAGTGTGCTGGGATTATAGGTGTGAGCCACCACACCCAGCCAATTTTCTCTTTTCTGTCTCATGTATCATCATATTTTCTAGGCTCAGTAGTTTAGTTCATACCTATTAATATATTCAGAAAGCATCTTGATTGAAAGATCCTTTGAATTATTCTGTGATTATTTTCCTTTATTCTATATACTCATAACCACATCCTGCTTTTTAAATTAAAAATTTGTCTCACACGCTTGCAGTGAGCCAAGATCATGCCACTGCACTCCAGCCTGAGCAACAGAGTGAGACTCCGTCTCAAAAAAAAATAAATAGATAAATAAAAAATAAAAAAATTTGTCTGCCACTTAACCTTTTTCTTTCTATTCTAATATTGCAGTCCAATAAAATCAGGCCCACATCCCCTCATCTATCTAGTTCCCTTGCCTCTATTCATCTTCTCTGGTTCATCCTATATATTGTCACTGGGTTCATCTTAAAACACTCTTCATTTTGTTAATCCTCTACTCCATTGTTTTCAGTCTTTCAGATCAAATCCTAGGTAACTTAATATTTACTCGAGCCTCTACTTTATGCAAGTCAGTGGGAATTCAGAGATAGTCACAAGCTTGCCTCTGATACTTTCACATTCGAGTAGAGTAGAAAGTCAATCACGGTATAGTAAGTTAAGTATTCAGAGTGAAGTACGGGGAGCAGTTTATTTACTCATTCAGTAAATATGATTGAGCACTTACTGCTTGGTAGGCACTTTGCTAAGACGATAGGGTATGAGAGACATGGACTCTGCCAAGCATAAGCATTATTTAGTTAGTAGGCAGACACATAAAGAGATAATTATAAATACACAATGGGTAATATAATTCTGGGTCCATGAAAAACACAGAAGAGGGATATCTGATTCTGTCTTGGCAGTTAGGGAAGGCTTTCTGGATGGATAAACACTGAATGAAGCCTTAAAGGATGGGGAGGAACTGCCCCGGTGAGAAGGGAGTGGAAGGTGAGTAGAAGCTTCCAGAAGAATGAGACAAAATGGAAAAAGCACAGAGATGTGGAATCGTTTGACTTGTTTTGGGGAAGGTATTGTATTACCTACCTTGTTTGGTATTATTGGAGTATAAAGCTATTAGCAAGATGTGGCAAGAAATGAGACTATAGGCTAGGGCTCCATCTTGAAAATCCTTGAATCTATGTTAAGGAGATTGAATTATATCCTGTAGGTTGTGGGGATCTATTAATGAGCAGTATTTTTGTGTTTTATTTATTTTTTAGAGGCAGAGTTTCACTCTTTCACCCAGGCTGGAGTGCAGTGATGTGATCATAGATCATTGCAGCCTTGAACTCCCAGGCTCAAGCAATCCTCCTGCCTCAGCCTCCTGACTGAGGACTACAGGCATGAGCCACCCCACCTGGCTTATTGATGAGTGTTGAAGCTGGGGAATAATATGGTTAGCTAGATTTGCATTTTAGATAGCTGTATTTGATTTATTTAGCTGTATTTAGATAGATGTATTTGACAGCTGTGTGGAGGATAGGTTGAGAAGGATAAAACCATTTACGAGGCTGTTGAAAGTACAAATGACAGACAGTGAGGCAGGAACAGAGGGGATACATCAGTAAATAAAAGGTAAAATCAGCAGAACTTGGTGACTGGCTGGATCTGAAAGGTAAAGGATAGTGAGCATGGAGAGAAGGTTTCTGTTACTACTAAGAAAAATGTGGTCAAGGTTTCAGTTGTTGACCTAGGCAAGATTGTGAAATCAGTTTTGTACATTTTTTTATTAGAAGTTTCTTATTATACATCGAAATGGAATTTTTCAAAGATTTTGAATTGATAATTGTAGTGGTTATGAGGTTGGACTGGACCAGACCGTCTGGGCTCAAATCCTGACTGCCATTTACTAGTTTTTTGGCATCAGAAATTTACTTAACCTCTCTGTTCCTCTGTTCCTCCTTAGGAAAATGAGAACAATAATAGTACCTGCCTTGGTACTTGGGGTTGTTGTGAGGATTCACTAATAAGTCTAAAACATTTAGAAAACTGTCAGTCTATAAGAAGTGTTCAAGAAGTGTCAGTCATTATCATCATTATTGTCATTCTGGAGCATAGAGGATTAAGCTATATAGCAGAAAATGGGATTGGAGAACTAGGGATCAGATAATGAGGAGCCACATATGACATTTAAAATGGTGTGGATGTTATCCTAACAGTAGTGGAAAACTGTTAAAGAATGTGTGTTTGTCATTGTTAACTTCTAATGTTATTTCTTTATCCCCCGCCCACACACACACACAAAAATCTCATCTTAAGATAGGCATGCTGCCACCAGGTGGCAGTTATATGTTGTTACTGTACACATGAAGTAGTAAAAACCATTATGTGTTTCTTTTTTAACATAAAATATTTACTTGATTAAAATAGCCAAGTGTAAGCAGTCTAATTCTAGTAGGGCTCTTTTGTTCCAAAACAAAACAAAACTAGTTAAGTGAAGAAGAGAAAAGAGAGAGTTACTGTAAAGATGTGGAGATTTTAGAGGAAGGTTAGTGTATAGCTGGGCCTCATGGAAACTGAAAAGCCATTGGAAACTGGTGCCATTCTCTCCATCATTTTTTTCTCTCACTTTCACAATATGTTATACTCCTCTGTTTGTAGATCAGCTTCCTTGCCTGCATATCAGTTTGCACATGACCAAAATTATGGGATGAATCTCCAAATCTGTTCTATCCAGTGGAATTGTTTCCTACTAAATATACCCTTATTTATTTATTTTGAGACAGGGTCTCACTCTGTCACTTAGGCTGGAGTGCAGTGGCATGATCATTACTCACTGCAGCCTCAACCTCCTTGGTTCAAGTAATCCTCCCACCTCAGCCTCCCAAGTAACTGGGACTACAGGTATAGACCACCATACCCAATTATTTTTTATAGAGGCAGGGTCTCACTATGTTGCGTAGGTTGGTCCTGGACTCAAGTGATCCTCCCAGCTCAGCCTCCTGAAGTGCTGGGGTTATGGGCGCAAGCCACTGTGCCCAGCCCCAGTAAATATACTTTAAAAAGAAAGAAGGGGCAAATAAAAATTATATAAATCATAGAAACACATCTACTCATAGAGTAATCATCTAGCCTAGAGGCTCCCAAATTTTGCTGCATATAGGAAACACCTGGGAAGCTTTACAAATTTTTTGATGCCTACATTACATCCCATACCAAAATCAGAAAATCTGGGGTGTCAGGTCTCACTATTTTTTGTAAAGATCCCCAGTGAGCAATAAACTTTAGGACCCACTAACATAGCCACTTTACTGGATTCTACAATGCTGTGATTATGTATCACGACCTCTTCTAAGCCACCTACTTTATTTGGTGTGGAACTAAAGGAATAGGGATGATTCAATGCCAGAAGGAAAATTGACTGTGTTGGATACAGAGAGAAGTGTTTTATAGTCTATAACATGTTTAGTAGGTTGATTATATAAACTGTACTTTATAGATGATTTTAGGAGTATCTGTAGATTGATATGATTATTGCATGACGCACTCATTTTAGAATCCTTTATATAAGATGAATCTCCTCGTGTTATCTTTCTGGACAGCTTCTTACCTCCTTGTTCCCTAATTCTAAGAGAAGAATCTAACTGATTGACCTTTCTTTCCTTATCAAACTTAGGGTGGGAGGAGAGGCAGGGGTGTCATGGATGGGAGAAGCTATGAGCACTGACCAGTTCCCTCAGAAGGAAGTTCTACATACTTTAAAAATAGTTAAATGTTTCTTCTAAAAAAGAATATATGTAAAATATATGTATAAAATAAAGACTGATGAAAAAAGAACACCTCTATACCTATCACCCTGCTGAAGCATACACATATGAATATATTTGAAACCTTTCCTCATCTAATCCCAACCCCTCACCACTTGAGGTACCTATAGTTCTAAATTTGTTTATTTCCTTGCTTTTCTATACCACATATATGTACACATACAACATACTAGTTTTCCTGTGCTTGAACTTAATGGTATCATATGAAGTCATTAGTGATTTGCCTTTTGTTCAGTATCATGTAAAGCATGTTCACGTCTGCATAGTATTCCATTATAGGAATTTACGTCAGTATCCATTGTGAGGTCAGTAAGTATTTGGGTTGTTTCCAGTTTTTGCTATTATAAATACTGCCACTAAGTGGCGCGATCTCGGCTCACTGCAACCTCTGCCTCCCGGGTTCAAGTGATTCTCCTGCCTCAGCTTCCCAAGTGGCTGGGATTGCAGGCACCTGCCACCATGCCTGGCTAATTTTTGTATTTTTGGTAGAAACGGGGTCTCGCCGTGTTGGCCAGGCTGGTCTTGAACTCCTGACCTCAGATGATCCACCCACCTCGGCCTCCCAAAGTGCTGGGATTGCAGGTGTGAGCCACTGCACCCAACCGCCTTGAATTTATTTCTAAGTTTTATTTTTTATTTTCAAAAAATTATTATATATTTCCTCATTTGCCATAAGAAAATTTTAGTAGTGTTTCCTCATCAATAAACACAAAAAAGAGTCTTCACTATGCTATTTTCACTATTAACTTTAATTCAGTAATAAGCAAATCTTTGTTAAAAGTAGAGATGGAGACCGGGCACGGTGGCTCACGCCTGTGGTCCCGGCACTTTGGGAGGCCGAGGCAGGCGTATCATGAGGTCAGGAGATCGAGACCATCCTGGCTAGCACGGTGAAACCCTGTCTCTACTAAAAATGCAAAAAGTTAGCTGGGTGTGATGGCGGGCTCTTGTGGTCCCCGCTGCTCGGGAGGCTGAGGCAGGAGAATGGCGTGGACCCGGGGAGCGGAGCTTGCAGTGGGCCGAGATTGCACCACTGCACTCCAGCCTGGGCAACAGAGTGAGACTCCGTCTCAAAAAAAAAAGTAGAGACGGGATTTCTAGCCTCCTAAATTAATTTAGCCTCCCAAATGCCAGACAAACAATCTAACATAAAATTTACCTTGAATAAGATATATGATATTGATTCTAAGCTGCTTTGTATTTTTTCTAACTTTGGCATCGGTATCTTGGTGCTTTCTATTAGACTGATAGAGTTTTAGAACCTAAGGAGTATGCATTGTACTTCAGCGCTAACTTTTTTCTTCATTACTTTCATATTTTTTTTGTAGAACATTAACCCAGATTGCTAATAGCTTCATGTTATGGCATTCTTCCACACAGTCCAGATTGATTTAAGGAAAAGCAGAAATGGAAGTCAAAGTGTGTTATAAATTGAGACTGAAAAACATGCTCTAAAAAAATAGATTTAATTTCTTACACTGTGAATAGCCATTGTATTGTTTTGTTTCTGATAAATCAGTTGTTTTGGGCTCCTATTTTTGAACTGTTAAAAAATTTTGATGCTTTTTGTGGGTAAAAGTAGTGCCTCTCTTTATACAACTGATGGGGTTTTGAAAAGTATGTAAGTTGCCGTTTTTGTTAAACTTATTTTAAATGCTTTAGTATTTAAAGAGTATATGTTTTTAATTAATCTGCGTATTTAAAAACTTTTTGTAACGCGAATAACTACTTCCTGATTTACATCTCAATTTATTCTCCTTTCATTTGCCCAATTAAAAAAATATGTAGTCTCTATTGTTGCTGTTTACTAATAGTTTCAGATCCCAATGTGTATTAGAATTATAGCTACAAAAAATTGCAAGTAAAATTTAGCAATTTCCTATTGAAACAGGATCTCATTATTATGTTTTTAAATATGTAGAATTAACACTTTAAATAAACAGGTGTGAAAATTGTAAAGGAATATATATGACAACTATTTTCTGTACATTAACGTCTAAACATTGTACTTGTTTTTCATAATAAAAAAAGACATTTTGGAACAAAATTTGCTGAGTTTAGCATAAAAGCATCTTTGAATTATTTCTGAGTTTCCTAAAATATGCAACATTTTAATCTTGGCATATCTAATCCTATGTGCTGTTCTATAAGAGGTACACTGGACTACTAACCACTATATGTATTTAGTAGAATAATGGTATCACAAAGGAACAAGAATTCCAAACTTATAGTTTGAAATGTATCATAAACAGCCCTTTCATATTTTAGGTTAGTAGCTTTGTATAGCTATTTAACACAGATGAGTACAGTTAGCTTTATATATATTATCCTCTGAGTCTTATCTATGACAATGTGTATTTAGATTAAATATGTTCCTCCTGTAACTAAAGTTGCATCTTTGCAAAGGATGAAAGTTCATTTCAGCAGACATAAATTCTTTAAAAAATTTGGGCTATAAACTAACACTTCAAATTTTGTAATAATCAGTATACTTTTAGCAAGAATGAAATTATTTCATGCTTAATTACCCTCCTTATTTTGTTTCCATAATAAAGCTGTTTTCAGAAAAAAAAAATACTGCCACTGTGCTGTTTTTTTCTGTTCTGATGTACAGCATGTGCCAAGGGTTTAGAGATAGGCAGAGATCATGATCCCAAGGTCCTTCAGTCCTTGGGGAATAGTGACTACATTCAGGAATGGAGTAAGAAGAGGGAGTGAAGTCAAAAGCAAACTGATATTCATGTGTTTATTACATGCCTGGTTTCATCACATAAATGATCTCTGATAGATGTCCATGGCAGCTGATGTTGGATACCTGATGTCCATCAACATGGACCACTATACTGACCAGATGCAGCAGTTCTTTTATTTTTTAGTAAATATTTCCTGCAAAAATATATCCATATAAAAGGGAATAATGTATAATGTAGGTTTATAAATGAGTTAACCTCAGATGGTAAACTGGCATGCATTTTATGCTGTTGAGAGAGTGTTTATTTGTTACAAATATACCTTGCTTTGGGCATTCTCCTTTACATAAACTGTGCAGTGTTATTTGTTGTTTATTTTTAATGGGATTAAACTTAATAATATACTTAGGGTAGATAACATTAGGGGTAAAGTGCTATTCTTCTCATTGTTCATTGTTAGCAGTAACTGAGATGACTGTAAAATGAAGCAGAGATAGGTGACATCTAAACAGCACTTTCTTTAGGGATAAGATTTCTAGTAGGTATGTAGTTGTATATATCCTTTAAAAATAGTGATATTAGCATATGGGCCCACGATAATTTTATTAGTGAATATTCTTTGGAGTTGTGTGAGGGAGGCAGGCAGTAAAGATCTTTCAAAGAGAAGAACAATTACCTGTTGTGTTATAACCTACAAGTAATGATTTTGAATAGTTTGTTGTTGTCTATTCTTTTTTTTCTATGCATAAGTAAAACGTTACTTAAATCTTACTCTATATATGCAGCTTTGTTCTTTTTTACCCAAGTTTATGTTGAGAGCATTTTTGCTCATTAAGATTTTTTGAAAACATCATTATTATTATTATTATTATTATTATGAATATTAGAGACAGGGTCTCACTCTGTCACCCAGGCTGGAATGCAGTGGCATGATCTTGGCTCACTCCATTCTCCACCTCTCAGGCTCAAGTGACCCTCCCACCTCAGCCTTCCAAGTAGCTAGGACCACAGGCCTGCGCCACCACGCCTGGCTAATTGTTGTATTTTTTGTAGAGATGAGGTTTCACTATGTTGCCCAGGTTGGTCTCGAATTCCTGGGCTTGAGCAATATGCCCGCCTCAGCCTCTCAAAGTGCTAGGATTACAGGCATGAGCCACCACGCTGACTTGAAAACATTATTTTTGACAGCTACATGTTATTAAATTGCATAGTTGTGCAATAGTGTAACCATGGACCTGATATATCACCTTGGTTTTTAAAATAATTTTAATTTTATTATTACTACTATTTTTGAGATAGGGTCTCACTCTGTTGCCCAGACTGGAGTAGAGTGCAGTGATGTGATCCTAGCTCAGGGCAGCCTCGCTCCTGGGCTCAAGCAGTCCTTCCACCTCAGCCTTTCAAGTAGCTGGGACCACAGGTGTGGGCCACCACTCCTGGCTAATTTTAAAAAAAAAATTTACTTTTTTGAGAGATGGATCTTGTTTCGTTGTTCTGGCTGGCCTCAAACTCCTGGCCTCAAGTGATCTTCCCACTTAGCTTCCCAAAGCACATACTCTTTTTGAAACATTATTTACAACAAATAAACATTTGTGTCTACTATGTGGCAGGCAGTGAAATTGTGTTAAAATATGCAACATTAAGATGGTTCCTTAAGCTGCAGAATTTGTTTTCTTTTTAGACCTGACGGTGGTCCAAAACCTTTATTTAAAAAAAAAATTATATTAAATGAGATTATAGGCTATAAGTAGGACTGGACTGGTCAATATGTAAAGTCCTGTGGTCTTTTTCATTCCTGATTCCCCCCTCAGGCCTGTTTGGCACTGTTATTTTCCAACAGTTTGTATCTTTGTGATATTTAATAATACTTTAGAGCATCCTTAAAATGTTTTGTCTTCTTTACTTTCAGTTGCCTTACTTCAACTTCATTTACAAATGGTCTTTGGGACAACTGTTATAATCTTTTTATTTCCCTAGTTAGGCTACTGGAGTTTTGTTGTAGTTGTTTGTATTAGCATTCTTGTTTATCATTCATTAAGGAATACTAAAAACGTTTAAAGGCAGCATTGACAAGTATATGTAATCATAATTAGAATTAATTGGTATTTCTTAACTTTTCTACAGCAAAAACAAAAAACAGCTCTATTTACCACTGTTTTTGAAAAACTGGAGAAACTAGGTGACACATTTAAGTAATATTTTGTACCATTCTCTCAAGTATATTTGTTTCATCTTGTTTGTTTTATTTTCTCTCCAGTCTTGTCAAAAAAGCACTTGTCTGTTTGGTGGTATCACTTGCTCATGTTCTTTAAGTTACTGTTCTAGGATTGGGGTGTAATGACAGATGAATGAAAAGCAGGATGAGAATGCATAGAAAGCAAATGGTATAATGGAAAGTTGGATTTTGAGTCAGATGTTGTTGTTCCATTTTATTTTGCTGCTTACTGCTTATGATCTTGGGCAGATAACCCATATTCATCTTTAAATCTTGGTTTCCACATTCTTTCAACATTTCCTGACTTCTCCCCACACGACCCCATTTAAATTAAATCTTTTCTGTGTGAGGCTCTCCTAGTACCTTTTTCTTCAAAGCACTTTTTATCATTTGAGATGATATATTTCTGTTTATCTATATTTAATTTGTTTTTCCCACCTGTATTACAATTCGTGAGAGTAGGGTTTATACCTCTTTTATTCCTCCCTACATGTCTTACTTTAGCACAAAGTTGCATGCATGATGGGTAGTCAATAAATATCTGTTGAATAAATAAACTACTTACTACCTGACATATGCCAAGTTATTTTCTTCACAGGTAAAACTCTACAACCACATCTCTTTTGGAAAGCCTTCTATGAAGAAATCAGGACAAGGGAGGTTCCCATACCACCTCCTTAAATATATATAGGACTCTTGAGTTTATGAAATTGTGTATTAACTTTTATCGCATTTATTTCTCACAACTTGATGAAATGAGAGACTGTTATTAAATAATAGTAGACTAAAGGGTCCTACTGTTAAGATCATATATTTTGACACATGTCTAGCACAGTGCCTGGCACATAATGAACAATGAACACTCAAGAAACTGAAGACATTCCAAATAGTTGATTTTTTTGAATTGACATTATAAAAACTTGGCTTTGTTTTTTTTTGAGATGGAGTCTCACTCTGTTGCCCAGGCTGGAGTGCAGTGGTGCCATCTCGGCTCACTGTGACCTCCGCCTCCTGGGTTCAAGTGATTTTACTGCCTCAGCCTCCCAAGTAGCTGGGATTACAAGTGCCTACCACCACACCCGGCTAATTTTTGTATTTTAATAGAGACGGGGTTTCACCACGTTGGTCAGGCTGGTCTCTATCTCCTGACCTCAGGCAATTCGCCTGCCTCAGCCTCCTGAACTGCAGGGATTACAGGTGTGAGTCACCGCGCCCGGCCAAAAGTTGGCATATTTTATACAGCATTTTGAAAATTCATTGTTTTATTCAGAATGATCATTTGTTAAGTTAAAAATATTGAGTTTGGCTGGGCGCGGTGGCTCATGCCTGTAATCCCAGCACTTTGGGAGGCCTAGGTGGGCGGATCATGAGGTCAGGAGATTGAGAGCATCCTAGCTAACATGGTGAAACCCTGTCTCCACTAAAAATACAAAAAATTAGCTGGGCGTGGTGGCGGGTGCCTGTAGTCCCAGCTACTCGGGAGGCTGAGGGAGGAGAATGGCGTGAACCCGGGAGGCAGAGCTTGCATTGAGCTGAGATCGCGCCACTGCACTCCAGCCTGGGCAACAGAGTGAGACTCCGTCTCAAAAAAAAAAAAAAAATCTTGAGTTTAAGGAATAAGTTATTATTTGTATTAAGTCATTTATTCATGTTCTGATCAGAGTAAGACATTTGCTTGAGATCTGAACCAGTTTTGAAAGGCAATTATATATGGACATAATATCTTTCCAGTAAATCTTGCAACTATTTCTGTGACTACATATGTTAACATTTTTATAATTGGCTTCCAAATAACAAACACAGATGGCTGTAGTCTGAATATTCACCATGTTTTAGAATAAATGTTTTCTCAGAAATTTAAAGTGCATCATTTCAGTATGATTACCTAATTGAGTAGAATTTTTTCCTTATCTGCTAGCTTGCCATTTTTCAGATTGAAAGTAAATAGCTTAAATATCTATTAATATAAGAAATTGGATATATATGATCTTGTTCCCTCTCCCGCATTTTTACCAAACAGAACTCTTGCTAAAAAGTTATTGTAGATATTATTTTTCTGAGAATTTAAATTTTGTTTTGCTTTTTGTCTTTTGGTGGAGGAGGGAGATTATAATTTTTTGTGTTTTAATTCATTTAATAAGTAACTAGAAATTTGTTAATTTTGAAACCATGAGTTTTTAATGTAGTAGAATTAAATATGCCCGTTAGACTGTTTTGGTTCTCAAGTCCTATGAAGTGGTGCTTGAAATCATTGCTTAGTGGTGACTTTTCTGTAAAAGATAAATTATCTTTTTTTACTCTGAATATTATTTTAGGCTTTGTATATATAGCAGAGAACAAAAGAAAAGCCCTTACCCTCATTGAACTTACCTTCCGGTTAATCTAAAAAATAATATGACTTCATATAATCAGTAACATAGGCCTAAAACAATGCCATGGTAATTTAATGTCCTTAAAAGTGATTCGTTCTAAGCACTATAATAGAAAAATTCCTATTTTTATTCCATATCTATCCATTATCTTTTTAATTTGGTTTCATTTAGTAATGAATATTATTGTCTCAGATTTTTAATCGAACTTTTTATGATGCAAAGTTTCAGTTTTTCTCATTTATTATGTGTTTGCACATCTGAATAAATATTAAATATAAATTATGTATACCCTAATTACAGTTGGAGTCTCAAACCAAATTTTCATCTTTGCCCTGATATATTTTGCTGTCTAAATGTATTTTCTAATGCAGACAATGTGGAATTTTAAGTTTCTGAAATTGAGCATAAATATCAAGAATGCTATTAATTTCTTTTGGTTTTGCATTCTCTCTGAGGGATCTTTTCTTTTTAAACAATGCACCTAGAATTCTGATTCCATTTACAGATAATATATTTAGCAGTATTCCAGTTGGTTTATTTTTAAGAATGAATTTGCTGTCCTCCAAAGTAGTTTAAGTGCATTCCAGTTGCTTAATGTACAAATAGAGGCAACTGGTCTTGCACCTGTTCCTCAAGGAGACATGAGGTGGAATAACTGTGTAGTTGCTGAATAACTGGGAAAAAATTTAAATATAATCTATTTTTATATCCTACTAGGCTAGTGATTAGCTATTTCTGATTTTTAAATTAGATGTCTTTATTAAGTAAATAGTACATATACTTTCCTTCATCCACAGCAGACAAAATAAGTATAAAATATGTTGTGTGTTATTCTGTAGATAACATACTTGTCACACACACACACATACACACACACACACAAATATATATGTATATATATTTTTTGAGACGGAGTCTTGCTCTGTCGCCCAGGCTAGAGTGCAGTGGCACGATCTCGGCTCACTGCAAGCTCCGCCTCCCGGATTCACGCCATTCTCCTGCCTCAGCCTCCCGAGTAGCTGGGACTACAGGTGCCCGCCACCACGCCTGGCTAATTTTTTTGTATGTTTAATAGAGACGGGGTTTCACCGTGTTAGGCAGGATGGTCTTGAACTCCTGACCTTGTGATCCGCCCGCCTCAGCCTCCCAAAGTGCTGGGATTACAGGCGTGAGCCACCGGGCCCGGCCATTTGTCACATATTTTGATAGTAATATGAGCATCATTAAAAATTGCTTTATTTTTATGATAAATTTTCTGGCCATTGTTGTAATTGGTCTAATTAGTAGTTATATTAATACTAGTAGTATATTTCCTTTTTTTAAAGCACAACAAAGCTTACACCTTTTCTTATTCTTTGGTTTCTCTCCTCTCAGAATGACCAAAGAGCTTAAATTCAATTTAGGAGTAGGTGGCTAATAGTTGCTTCTTAGAAAAATTAGAAAATCTATTGCATAACAAAAGGAAATTTCACATCAGCAAAAGGAAAAATACCTGTAATCTCAAGTCCAGAGATACACTAAAGTTATCAGTTATATTCTTCCAGAGTTTCTCTGTGCCTACAAGTACAATGTTATTAAAATTCAAGCTAGATATAATTGTTGAATGATGTGAGTTTGAGTCCTGCCTTTTCTGTTAAAAGAAGTGTACATATTTTTTTCATAAAAATAGATTATACAGCAGTAATATACCTACTACTGTGTCTGAACATCTTTGTTAGCAATAATGGTTTACATAAATATTTTAATATGGCATCATCATAGTTAACCTAATGTTGCCTAAAGCATGTAATACATACTTCTGATGTTAGGTGGTGATATTTTAGGTCTATCCTGATCCAGTATTAAAAACATTGGATAAATGGGTACAATGTACACTATTTGGGTAATGCCTACCCTAAAAACCCAGGCTTCACCACTATGTAATATATCGATGTAACAAAACTGGATTTGTACCCCCTAAATCTATAAAAATAAAAAAATAGAAAGATAGAGAAAAACATTAGATAGTATTGTAAGAAAGTTGTTATGTTTGCCAGTTTTCTTTTAGTTCATCTGCTTGTGATAGCCAAGAGTCTGTTTGATACTGGTATATCTTTAACACCCTTTTAACACTTGCCCATTTCTCTCATACCCGTCAACAAAATCTAACTAAAATTTTAATAATTTTTTCATTGTATTTATTTTTGTTTGCTTTTCTAAAAAAGAAATGACAGTGATACTGACTTTTAATTTGTGCCAGGGATAGAAAGTCTCCTTTTAAAATAAATTTACTTTAAAATTTTTATTGATATGTAATGTATATATTTTGGGAATACATGTGATAATTTAATGCACTCATATAGTTTGTAAAGATCAAATCAGTGTAATTGGGATGTCTGTTACCTTTAATTAGTGAAATATTCAAATATTTTTTAGAAATATTCAAATTATTTTATTCTAGCTATTTTGAAATATTTAGTAGTTTTTTTGTAAACTGTAGTCACCCTACCAATCTATCAAACACTAGGTTTTATTTCTTCTGTTAAACTGTTCTTTGTACCCATTGTCAGCTCCTCTTCATCTTCTCCACCCTCCTACTCTTCCCAGTCTCTGGTAACCACCAATCTACTCACTATTTGCATCTAGTTTTTCAGCTCCCATATATGAGTGAGAACATGTGATATTTGTCTTTCTGTGCTTAGCTTATTTCACTTAACATAATGCCCTCCAGTTGTGTCCATGGTGCTGCAAATGACAATTTGTTCTTTTTTATGGCTGAATAATATTCCATTGTGTACATACCACATTTTCTTTATCCGTTTATCAATTGATGGGCACTTAAGCTAATTTCATATTCTAGCTATTGTAAATACTACTACAAAAAAACATGGGAATGCAGATATCTCCTTTATATATTGATTTTCTTTCTTTTGAATATATACCCAGTAGGGGAATTGCCGGATCTTGTGGTAGTTCTAATTTTAGTTTTTTAGAAATCCTCCATACAGTTTTCTATAGTGGCTGTGCTGATTTACATTTCATTTAACAGTATACAAGGGTTCTTCTCTCTCCACATCCTCCCCAGCATCTGTTATTCCCTGTCTTTTTGATAAAAGTCAGTTTAACTGCAGTGAGATAATATATCATGGTGGTTTTGATTTGCAATTCTCTGATGATTAGTAACATTGAGCATTGTTTCATATACTTGTTGACCATTTGTATGTATTCTCTTGAGAAATGTCTGTTCAGATATTTTGCCCATGTTTTAATCAGATTATTTGCTCTTTTGCTGTCCAGCTGTTTGAACTTCTTGTATATTCTGGTTGTTGTTAACTCCCTGTCAGATGAATAGTTTGTAGCTATTTTCTTCCATTCTGTGGGTTGTCTCTTCACTTTGTTGATTGTTTCCTTTGCTGTACAGAAACTTTTTAGCTTTAAAAACATTTTTTAAATTATTTATTTTTTGTAGAGATAGATCTATGTCTCACTATGTTATCCAGGCCAGTCTCAAACTCTCAGGCTCAAGTGATCCTCCTGCCTCTGCCTCCCATGGTGCTGTGCTTACAGGTTTGAGCCACCACACTCTTCTGAAACGTTTTAGCCTGGTTCCATTTGTCTGTTTTTGTTTTGATTGTCTCTGCTTTTGAGATCTTAGACAAAAAAAAACTTTCCCCAGACCGATGTCCTAGAGTATTTCTCTACTGTTTTCTTTTCATAGTTTCAGGTCTTAGATTTTTTAATCCATTTTGATATGATTTTTTTTGTATATGGTAAGAGATACTTATGTAGTTTCATTCTTTTACATATGGTTATCCAGTTTTCCCAGCATCATTTATTGAAGAGATTGTCCTTTTCTCAGAATATATGGTCTATTCTGGAGAATGTTCCATGTGCTGAGGAAAAGAATGTGTATTCTTCAGCAGTTGGATGAAATGTTTTGTAGATATCAATTTAGCCTATTTAGTGTGTAGTTTAACTCTGATGTTTCTTTTCTGTGTGGATGTTGTATATTCTTGGCACCTTTGTAGAAAATGAGTTGACTGTAAATGTGTGAATTTATATCTGGGTTCTCTGTTTCGTTCCATTGGTCTGTGTGTCTGTTTTTATGCCAAGACCATGCTGATTTGTTTGTATGGCTTCGTAGTATATTTTGAAGTCAGGTAGTGTGATGCTTCCAGCTTTGTTCTTTTTGCTTTGGCTGTTTGTGATCTTTTGTGGTTCTATCAAAATTTTAAGATTTTTTTTCTATTTCTGTGAATAATGGCATTGGTATTTCAATAGGGATTGTATTGAATCTGTAAATTGCTTTGGATAGTATCATTTTTACAATATTCTTCTAATCCACAAACATGGATTTCTTTCCATTTTTAATGTCCTGTTCCATTTCTTTCATCACTCTTTTATAGTTTTCCTTGTATAGATTTTTTACTTCTTTAGTTAAATTGATTTCTGGGTATTTTATATTCTTTGTAGCTATAGTAAATGTGATTACTTTCTTGATTTCTTTTTCAGATTGTTTGCTGTTGGTATATATAATTGCTACTGATTTTTGTATGTTGATTGTGTATCCTGCTATTTTACTGAATTTATCAGTTCTAACAGTTTTTGGTGGAGTCTTTAGGTTTTTCTAAGTATAAGATCATATTGTATGCAAATAAAGCTAAATTGACCTTTTCCTTTCCAATTTGGTTATCTTTTATTTTTTTCTCTTGCTTAGTTGCTGTGGCCAGGACTTCCAATATTATGTTGCATGAAAGTGGACCTCCTTGTCTTGTTCCAGACTTAGAGGAAAGGCTTTTAATTTTTCCCTATTCAGTGTGATATTAGCTATGGGTTTGCCATATATGGCCTTTATTATTTTGAGGTATGCTTCTTCTGTATCCAGTTTGTTGAGGGTTTCTATCCTAAAGGGATGTTGAATTTTATTAAATGTTTTTTCAGCATTAATTGAAATGGTCATAGGGTTTTGTTCTTGATTCTTTCAATGTGATGTATCATATTTATTGAGTTCCACATGTTTAACTATCCTTGTGTCTTTGGGATGAATCCCACTTGATCATAGTGAATGATCTTTTTAATGTGTTGTTGAATTCAGTTTGCTAGTATTTTGTTGAGGATTTTTACATCTATGTTCATCAGTGATATGACCTGTAGTTTTCTTTTTTTGTTGTGTCCTTGTCTGGTTTTGGTATCAGGCTAATGTTGGTTTCATAGAATGAGTTTGGGAGTACTCCCTTCTCTTCAGTTTTTTGAAGAGTTTGACTAGAATTGTTATTCTTTCTTTAAATGTTTGGTAGAATTCAGAAGTGAAGCCATCAAGTCCTGGGCTTTTCTTTGATGGGAGACTTTTTGTGTCTGTGTGTGATTGGGTCTCATTCTGTTGCCTAGGCTGAAGTGCAGTGGTGTGTTCATAGGTCACTGCAACCTCTGCCTCCTGGGCTCAAGCCGTCTTCCCATGTCAGCCTCCCAAGTAGCTGGGACCACAGGCATGTGCCACCATGCCTGGCTAATTTTTTGTATTTTGGTAGAGACGAGGTTTTGCCATGTTGCCCAGGCTGGTCTCAAACTCTTGAGCTCAAGCTCAAGCAATCCGCTTGCTTCGGCCTCTGAAAGTGCTGAGATTACAGGTGTGAGCCACCGCTCCCAGCTTGATGAGAGACTTTTTATTAAGGCTTTGATTTCATTATTGGTTTGTTGAGGTTTTCTATTTCTTCATGGTTCAATTTTGGTAGGTTCTATGTGTCCAGGAATTTATTTATCTTTTTCTTCTAGGTTTTTGAATTTGTTAGCATATAGTTGTTCATAATAGTCTGTAATGATTTTTGTATTTCTGTGGTCTCAGTTTTTATATCTTCTTTTTCATTTCTGATTTTATTTGACTTTTCTCTTTTTATGAAAATTAGTATAGCTAAAGGTTTGTTGATTTTGTTTATGTTTTCAGAAAAGCAACTTTTTGTTTCATTGACTTCTGTATTGACTGTTTTGGCCTCAATTTCATTTGTATCTGCTCTGATTTTTGTTATTTCTTTTCTTCTACTAATTTTGGGTTTGGTTTGTTCTTGGTTTTCTAGTTCCTTGCATTGCATTGTTTGGTTGTTTATTTGAAGTCTTTCTCATATTGTTTTATTGGTATAAACTTCCCTCTCAGTACTGCTTTTGCTTTATCACATAGATTTTGGCATGCTGTATTTCCATTTTCGTTTCTTTCAAGAAATTTAAAATTTTCTCTTTTAATTTCATCATTGACCCATTTGTCCTGCAGGATTATGTTGGTTTTTTGTTTGTTTTGTTTTTTGAGACAGGGCCTTTCTCTGTTGCCCAGGCTGGAGTGCAGTGGTGTGAACATGGTTCATTGTAGCCTCGACCTCCTGGGCTCAAGCGATCCTCCTGCCTCAGCCTCTCAAGTAGCTGGCACCACAGGCATGGGACACCATGCCTAGCCAATGTTTTGAATTTTTGTAGGTTTGAGACCAACCTGGGCAACAAAGTGAAATCTTGTTGCCCAGGTTGGTTTTGAACTCCTGGGCTCAAGCAGTCATCCCACCTCAGCCACTGAAAGTGCTGGGATTACAGACATGAGCACCATGTCCAGCAGGAGCATGCTTAATTATTATTTGTTTGTGTTTTCTGAGGTTCTTCTTATGACTGATTTTTAGTTTTATTCCATTATGGTCAGAAATGATCCTTGATATGATTTCTACCTTTTGAATTTGTTGAGACTTGTTTTATGACCTAATATATGGTCTATTCTGGAGAATGTTCCATATACTGATGAAAAGAATACTCTTCAGGAGTTGGGTGAAATGTTCTGTAAATGTCAGTTTGGCCTATTTGGCGTACTGTATAGTTTAATTCTGATGTTTTCTTTAATTTTCTCTTTGGATGATCTGTCCAATACTGGGATTGGGGTATTTAAGTTCCCTATATTACTGTATTGCAGTCTATCTCTCCCTTTAGATCTATTAATACTTGCTTTTCATACTTGGGGCTCTGGTGCTGGGTGCATAGATATTTATAATAGTTACATCCGCTTGCTAAATTGACACCTTTATCATTATATAATGACCTTCTTTGTCTCTTTTTATAGTCTTGACTGGTAGCCTATTTTACCTAATATTAAGTATAGCTACTCCTGTTCTTTTTTGGTGTCCAGTTGCATGGAATATCCTTTTCCACCCCTTCACTTTCAGTCTGTGCGCGTTCTTAATAGGTGAAGTGGGTTTTTTGTGGGCGGCTTATGGTTGGGTCTTACTT
This sequence comes from Pongo abelii, assembly GCF_028885655.2. NCBI lineage: Eukaryota > Metazoa > Chordata > Mammalia > Primates > Hominidae > Pongo > Pongo abelii. The sequence continues at coordinate 84,393,767 of NC_071991.2, read as the reverse complement.
CTGTATTCATTTAGCCACTCTCGCCATTTTAATTGAAGAATTGAGTTTATTTATATTCAGTATTATTATTAATAAGTGAGATGTTACTAGTGTTATTTTGTTGCTTGTTTTCTGGTTGTTTTGTAATTCCTCTCCTTCCTTTCTTACTGTCTTTGAAGTTAAGTGATTTTTTTTCTGGTAGTATGTTTGAATTTGTTGATTTTTTATTTGTAGTGAATTTATTATAGTTTTTGGCATTGTGGTTACCATGAGACTTAAAAAGACATAGATAGGTTCAAGCAATTATTTTAATGAGATGACAACTTACTTTAGATCACAAAGAAAAGAATGGAAACAAAAGAAAAAAAGAAAAAAAAACCCTCTATACTCTAACTCCATTCCCTCCACATTTTGACTTTATTTTGTCTCAGTTTACATGTTTTTATATTGCCTATTTCTTAATAGGATGCTGTAGCTATTAATGTTTTTGGTAAGTTTGTCTTTTGGACTTCATCCTAGAGTTATGAGTGGGCGCTACACCACAATTACAGTATTAGAGTATTGTGGGTTTGTCCACGTACTTAATTTTACTAGTGGGTTGTATACCTTTACATGTTTTGTTTTTTCACATTAGTGTTTTTTTCTTTCAAGTTGAAGAACTATCTTTAGTTTTTCTTGTCAGGTCTGTGTTAGTGAATTCTCTCAGCTTTTGTTTGTCTGTGAAAGACTTTATTCCTCTTCTTTGTATTTGAAGGATAGCTTTGCTGGATACAGTATTCTTGGGTGGCTGTTTTTTTCCTTCAGCACTTTGAACATGTTGTCCCACATCCTCCTATATGGTTTCTTCCTCCTGTATGACCTGTATGGTATCTGTTGAGAAGTCTGTTGCCAGACGAATTGTAGCTCTTTTATACATTGTTTGCTTCTTTTCTTTTGCCACTTTTAGGATCCTCTCTTTGTCCTTGACCATTGAGAGTTTGATTATTACATGCTTTGGAGTAATCTTTTTTGGGTCAAATCTGCTTTGTTCTCTAACGTTCCTATACCTGGATATTTTATCTCTTTCTCAAGTTTTAGAAAGTTTTTATTATTTCTTGAATAAGATTTCTACCCCCTTGCATTATAGTTAGGCATTATATTATGTAGTGCTGAAAAACAGGCGGTGACATGGTACAAAAAAAAAAGATACAAAAACAATACATAAATTGCAAAGACTCTCTAAGTAAACACATTCAGTAAAAAACAAGCCAGACAGTGAAGACTAGAAATCCCTTTTGAACACTGATAATTCTTAGATTTGATCTTTCGAGATAATTTTCTGTATCTTGTAGGTGATCTTTGTTCCTTTTCATTCTTTCTTTTTCTCCTCTGTGTATTTTTAAATAGCCCGTCTTTGAGCTCACTGATTCTTTTTTCTGTTTGATCCATTCTCCTGTTGAGAGCCTCTAATGATTCTTTCTGTTCAGCAAATCTTTCTCAGTTCCAAAATTTCTGTTTGATTTATGAAAAAATTTTAATCTTTGTTAAATTTTTCTAATACATTTCTGAATTGTTTTTGTGTGTAATAGAGATCACTAAGTTTCCTTTAAACTGCTATTTTGAATTCTTGTTCACAGAGTTCACATATTTCTGTCTTGTTAGGGTCATTCACTGGTTCTTTGCTTTGTCCATTTGACTAAGTCAAGGTTTCCCATTTGCTGTTGTTTCTTGTGGATATACATCTGTTTCTTAAAGTGAAGATTTTGTTATTTTTTCTAGTCTTCTCTGTCTGGCTTGTTTTAGCTTTTACTGGATGTGTTTGCTTATAGAGTCTTTCATGTTTTGCCTGTCTTTTTTTTTTTTTTTGCACTATGTCACTGCCTCTGTTTCAGTACTACATAATAAAATGTATATGATGTCTTTAGCCCCAGTTTGCTTCAGTTCTAGTAAACAATCAGTGTTATCCATCCTTGATGGGTAAGGTCCCAAAGGCCCCTAGTCTGGCTAGGGGCTCGTGCCCAGAGGACCTGTGGCATGAACCTCTTACAGTGTGATGCTGCTGAACGGCCAGTCTGATTTGGCGTCTCCTTTGGTCAAGTTACAGAGCAGGGGTTTTCAGGGCTAGGAATGGTAGTCTTTCCTTCCCGCTTTGTCTCTGGCTGTTAGGAATATTTCTCCCTTCAGATATTCCCAGTACTTCCCATGGGTTGAGCCAGGGACAGATCTCCTGTCAAGGAGCCCAAGTTGATGGGGAAGCTGGTTGTCTACCTTGATCTCACTTTTTCCAGTGTAGAAACCGTGAGTCAGGGGAATATTTTCCATGTTTGGTGATGGGCAGATTAGGAGAATGGGAATCATGAAAATCAAAGTCTAATTCTTTTAACTTCTGCTCAGAGTTTTTTCACTTCTCTGTGGTCTTGAATACTGTTTCTTCCTCATATTTGAGTTCTGGGATATTGCCAGTAATAATCTAAGCTCTGTATATTTGCTTTTGGTTTTCTGTGAGGGGAAGTGAAGGCAGCTTGCTTCTATGCCACCATTTTGGAGCTATTAGGTTGGTGCAAAAGCAATTGCAGTTTTTGTACCGACCTAGTGGAAGCCTCTGTTTTAAAATAAATTTAAATAAGAAAACTACGTTGGTTAAAACATGTTAAGTAAATGATACATAAAGGTGGCTCTAGGATAGGACAAAAATCCTGATGATGATATGTAAACGATTAAGGGCTGGAAAGCACTGCTGTTTGATATTTAAGTTATTTCCAGTTTTTTTCCCATTATAAATAAGGCTGCAGTGACCACTTTATATAGCTAAATCTTTTCGCATGAACTAAATCTTTTTAGTATATAGTAATAGAAGACACAGAAATTCCAGAAAGCAAATTCATTTAGTGCTCTGTGTGTGCATGTGTGTATGTGTGTGTTTTCATATAATCTAAAATCCAGAGCTTGGCCAGCACACTGGCTCACGTCTGTAATCCCAGTATTTTGGGGAGGCGGAGGCAGGCAGATTGCTTGAGCCCAGGAGTTGAAGACCAGCCTGGGCAACATGGCAAAAACCTGTCTGTACAAAAAAATATAAAAATTAAATTAGCCAGGTGTGATGACATGTTCCTGTAGTCCCAGCTACTTGGGGGCTGAGGTGGGAGGATCTGTGGAGCCCAGAAAGTTGAGGTGAGCTGTGATGGTGCTACTGCACTCCAGCCTGGTTGACAGAGTAAGACCCTGTCTCAAAAAATAAAATAAAATCTTGGTGAGATTATATTCTCACTAAGCAGTGAATGACAGTGCCTGATTTCCCTTATTCTGCCTAATTCTGGGCTAATTTTCTTTTATTTAGACATGACATTTTCAGTGCTTACCCCTCAATATTTCAGTAGGTTTATTCAGAAATGTTTCTTTGCATTCCAATAGTTACATTAAAGACTGTAATAATTGTTCTTTATTTTATCATTTTTATTTAGTGATAGTTTGATCTTTAAAAGAGAGACTACCAAAGCTGCTTTTTTCTTGGTGGCAATAAAGAAAAATTATCTTTGACAATAACAGTAATTTTCTTTTTTCTTAGCTTGCCCAGTTTCGACAAAGAAAAGCTCAATCAGATGGGCAGAATCCTTCCAAGAAGCAGAAAAAAAAGAGAAAAACATCAAGCAGTAAACATGATGTGTCAGCACACCATGATTTGAATATTGATCAATCACAGTGTGATGAAATGTACATAAATAGTTCTCAGAGAGTAGAATCAACTGTGACTCCTGAATCTACAATAATGAGAACTTTACGTAGTGGAGAAATAACCAGTCATGAGCAGGTCTTCTCTGTGGAAGTAAGTATTCTCCCAGATTTTTAACCATTATGGTTCTCAATGGAAAGTAGTCGTAATAACAACAGTCATTAGCAACTGTGCGCAATTTGATCATGATTTTTATGTCCTCTTGAAAGTTTTAGTAGTATGGTAACTAAACAGTCATAACTAAAATATTTGATCACCTCAGAGGGGGAGTTTTGTGAGTTTAATTTAATTTATGTTGAACAACTGCAGTACACCAAAGATTGAGCACCAGAGTTACAAAGATGGATATGACTGTCTCTGCCCTTTAGGAAAAGTATTCTAGTGGAGAAGGCAGACTTAAAGATATGCAGTGTGCTATGATTAGACCTTTGCTAGTATGGGAGATAGATGTCCAACTTCATTTTTTTTTGTTTGTGGCTATCCAGTTGTACCAATACCATTTGTTGAAAAGACTTTTCTTTTCCCAATGAACTGTCAATGAATATAAAGGTGAGGGTTTGTTTATATTTATCCCCTCAATTATATTCTGTAGATCTGTATGTTTAGCCTTTGCTACTATGCCCCCAAGTCTTGATTAATGTAGCTTTATAACAAGTTTTGAAATCAGTAAGTGTGAGTCTTCCAACTTCTTTTTTGGGATTGTTTTGGCTGTTGCCTTGCATTTCTGTATCAATTTTAGGGTCAGGTTTTTCTGCTTCTGCATTAAAAACACCAAGGATTTTGACAGGGATTGCATTGAATCTGTAGATGAATTTGGGGAGTTTTGTCATCTTAACAATATTAAGTTTTCAACCTATGAACACAGGATTTTTTATTTATTTAGGTTTTTAATTTTTTTAATGTTATCTTGTTTTCAGTGTAAATGTCTTACATTTGTTTTGTTAAATATACTCTCAAGCATTTTATTTTTATTTTTATTTATTTACTTTTTGAGATGGGTTCTTACTCTGTCACCCAGATTGGAGTGCAGTGGCACGATCTTGGCTCACTGCAACCTCTGTCACCCAGGCCCAAGCCATCCTCCCACCTCAGCCTCCTGAGTAGCTGGGACCACAGGTGCATGCTACCACACCTGGCTAATGTTTTGTATTTTTGGTAGAGATGGGATTTTGCCATGTTGCCCAGGCGGGTCTCAAACTCCTGAGCTCAGGAGATCCACCCACCTTGGCTTCCCAAAGTCCTGGGATTACAGGCATGAGCCACCGTGCTTGGCCTTGTTTTTGTTATTTTATTTTATTTTATTTATTGTAGAAATGTGGTCTCACTTTGTGTCCAGGCTGGTCTCGAATTCCAAGACTTAAGTGATCCTCCTGCTCTGGCTCCCAAAGTGCTTATGCCTGGAAAGTTTTATTTACAGGCATGAACCGCTATGCCTGGCCACCAAGCATTTTATTGCTATTTTATTTCTAAGCATTTTACTGCTATTCTAAATATAATTGTATCCTTAACTTTATTTTCTGATTATTCATTATCCATGTATACAAATACAACTAAATTTGTATATTGATCTTGTATCCTGTACCCTTGCAGAACTAACTCATCTGTAAGTTCTAATAGGTTTTTTGTTTTGTTTTGGTGAATTCCTTTGATTTTTCCTGTATGCAAGACCATATTATCTGAAACTAAACTAGAAATGTTCAACTTCTTCCCTTCCAGTGTCGATGTTCTTTTTTCTTTTTTCTGATTGCCATAGCTGGAAGATATAAGACAATGTTGAGAAGAAGTGTTGAAAGCAGACATCCTTGTATTATTTCTCCTAATAAGGGGAAAGCATTCAGGTTTTTTTTTAACCATTGAGTTTTATATTAGCTGGGTTTTTTTGTTTTGTTTTGTTTTTATAGCTATCCTTTATCAGATTGAGGAGGTTCCCTTTTATTCCTGGTTCATTAAGCGTTTTCATTATAAAGAAATGTTGAGGTTTTTTTGTTTTGTTTTTATTTTTTATTTTATTGGTTTGTTGTTTGTTTGTTTGTTTTTGAGACAAAGTCTCGCTTTGTCACCCAAGCTGGAGTGCAGTGGGGTGATCTCAGCTCACTGCAGCTTCCACCTCCCAGGTTCAAGTGATTCTCCTGCCTCAGCCTCCTGAGTAGTTGGGATTGTGAGCCATCACGCCCAACACGGGGTTTCACCATGTTGGCCAGGGTGGTCTCGAACTCCTGACCCCAAGTGATACGTCCACCTCAGCCTCCCAAAGTGCTGGAACTACAGGCATTAGCCACCATGCCCATCCATTTATTTTATTGTTTTTTGAGACAGGATCTCACTCTGTTGTCCAGGCTGGCATGCAGTGATGCGATCATGGCTCACTGCAGCCTCAACCTCCCAGGCTTCAGTGATCCTCCCACCTCAGCCCGACAAGTAGCTGGGACTACAGGCCCATGCCACCACACCTAGCTAATTTGTGTATTTTTTTGTAGAGACAGAGTTTTGCCATGTTGCCCTGGCTGGTCTTGAACTCCTGGATTCAAGTGATCTGCCTGCCTCAGCCTCCCACAGTGCTAGGATTACAGGCATGAGCCACTCACTGCTCCCAACCTGAGTGTTGAGTTTTGTTAAATGCTTTTTTTGTGTCTATTTGCAATGACTTTAATACAAACATCATTACTAGGGACAAAAGATGTTACAGCACACATTTTATATTATATAAATTCAGCCTTTTAAAATATTTTGGGTATTTAAATGGTCTAACATATAGTCATCTTTCTGTTCTTCAGAGTGGGTAATTGCAATTGATCTATCTTGAAGTTTGCTGTCTCTCTTCTTCCTGCTTAGATCTACTACCGAGTCCTTCCAGTGGCTTTTCATTTATTTTCCTTTTCAATTCCAGAATTTTTATTTGATTATTTTATAATTTCTTTGTTTTATTGATATTCTTCATTTGGTGAGGTGTTGTTCTTACAATTTAAATTTTGTTTTGTTTTGTTTTTAGGTTTTATTTCCTTTAGTTATTTGACTGTATTTAAAATAGCTGAGTAAAAATCTTTGTTGGCCAGGCGTGGTGGCTCATACCTGTAATCCCAGCACTTTGGGAGGCGGAGGCAAGGGGATTACTTGAGCCGAAGAGTTCGAGACCAGCCTGGGCAACAAAGGGATATTCTGTCTTTACAAAAAGTAAAAAAAATTAGCCGGGCATAGTTGTGCACACCTGAGGTCCCAGCTACTCCAGAGGCTAAGGTGGGAGAATCGCTTGAGCCCAAGAGGTGGAGGCTGCAACAAGCTGTGATCACACCAGTGCACTCCAGCCTGGGTGACAGAGTGAGATCCTGTCTCAAAAAACAAGACAAGGGCCGGGTGCGGTGGCTTACGCCTGTAATCCCAGCACTTTGAGCGGCCAAGGCGGGCAGATCACGAGGTCAGGAGATCGAGACCATCCTGGCTAACATGGTGTGAAACCCTGTCTCTACTAAAAATACAAAAAACTATCCAGACGTGGTGGCGGGCGCCTGTAGTCCCAGCTACTCAGGAGGCTGAGGCAGGAGAATGGCATGAACCCAGGAGGCGGAGCTTGCAGTGAGCCAAGATCACGTCACTGCACTCCCGCCTGGGCAACAGAGCGAGACTCCGTCTCAAAAAAAGAAAAAACCAAGACAAAACCAAAAATAACTTTGTTAAGTACAATATCTGTGTTCCTCAGGGACAGTTTCTATTGACCATTGTTCTTCTTTTGCATAGGCTATCCTTTCCTTTTTTTGTATGTCTTGTAATTTTTGTTTTATTAAAACTGGAATTTTAAAAATAATGCAGTGTGGCAACTCTACTGCTTGATTTGCCTCAAAGGTGTATTATCTATTTTTTAATATAACAAACCAATATTTGGGTTCTGTATTCTATAGTTTTAGCATTTTGAATGCAACAACTGTCTTATTCACCATTTAATTCTCAGTACTACCGTTTCTAGTACACAATATGCACTTAACGAATATGAGGGATTGTATCATGAAAGTATTTCAGATTTAAAAGATAATCTCGGCTGGGTGCAGTGGCTCACGCCTGTAATCCCAGCATTTTGGGAGGCTGAGGGGGGCAGATCGCTAGAGGTTAGGAGTTCAAGACCAGTCTGGCCAACATGGTGAAACCTTGTCTCTACTGAAAATACAAAAATTAACTGGGCATGTTGGTGCATGCCTGTAATCCTAGCTACTCGGGAGGCTGAGGCAGGAGAATTGCTTGAACCTGGGAGGCGGAGGTTGCAGTGAGCCAAGATGATGCCGCTGCACTCCAGCCTGGGCAACAGAGCAAGACTCTCTCAAAAAAAAAAAAAAAAAAAAAGAGACTCTTATGAGTTAGGAACCACTGTTAATAGCATTTTAGATTACAGGCAAGCTTATTTTTGTTCTTGGCCTCAGTTACTACTTCATGGAGAAGGAAGTTTTAGAACTTAGACTTGAATGTTGAATAGAATTTCCACAGGTGTAGATGAGAAAGGAGACAGTGACAGTTAATATTTGTTGAATGAAAGGGTGAAACTCTCTGGGTCTCACCTTTCTAACCATTAAAATGAGATTCTTAGGTTAGATGAGAGGGTCAACAGTGAAAATAGTACTTTTGGAGTCAGAAAATTTGGATTTGTTCCTTGACTCTTTCTACTACTTTTAGGGAAGCTTGAAAAAGCTGCTCACTTCATACCCAAATCCAGGGATGTGATAGTGAAACAAGAATGACTTTAAAAGTGCTTTTGTAAACTGTAAAGGTGTTATAACAACAAAAGTGGTTATTTTTTCTTAGTTATTACTTTTTTTAGCATCAAGATGATATGATTTTTATTTCAGAGAAATTGAACTTTTTTATTGATTTATTTTAATTATTATTATTATTTTTTAAAGACAGGGTCTCACTCTGTCACCCAGACCAGAGTGCAATGGCACGATCTTGGTTCACCACAAGCTCTCCCTCCCAGGCTCAAGCAGTTCTCCTGCCTCAGCCTCTCAGGTAGCTGGGATTACAGGCATGCACCACTACCGCCTGGCTAGTTTTTTTTGTTTGTTGGTTGGCTTGTTTTTAAGTAAAGACGAGATTTCACCGTTTTGGCTAGGCTGGTCTCGAACTCCTGACCTTAAATGATCCACCCACCTCAGCCTCCCAAAGTGCTGGGATTACAGGCGTGAGCCACCACACCTGGCTGAACTTTTCTAACAGTAGCATTTTAGGACTTTGTTTCATTTTAAAGAGGTACGGTAGTTCCTCCTTATTTGTGGAGAGTTGTGTTATTCCATTTTCATGCTGCTGATACAGACATACCAGAGACTGGGTCATTTATAAAGAAAAAGAGGTTTAATGGACTCACAGTTCCACGTGGCTGGCGAGGCCTCACAATCATGGTGGAAGGCGGAAGGCACGTCTTACATGGCAGCAGACATGAGGAAAATGAGAGCCAAGTGAAAAGGGAAAAGGGAAACCCCTTATAAAACCATCAGATCTCGTGAGACTTACTACCACAAGAACAGTATGGGGGAAAATGCTCTCATGATTCAGTTATCTCCCACCAGGTCTCTCCCAAAACACATGAGAATTATGGGAGCTACAATTCAAGATGAGATTTGGATGGGGGAACTCAGCCAAACTATATCAAGAGTATAGTCCAACACCCCCAGTGGAGACCTGAAACCACAGATAATACTGAACTCTGTAATACTGTGTTTTTTCCTATACTCATATACTTATGATAAAGTTTAATTGATAAATTAGGCACAGGACTCTTGTGCTTTGGGGCCATTACTTGAACACAAGCACTGCAGTACTGCATACTGCCATACTGTATGATAGTGCATCTGATAATGGAGGTGGCTACCAAGTAACTGTTGGGCAGGTAGGATATACTGTGTGGATATGGTGTACAAAGGGATGATTCATGTCCTGGATGGGACAGAGTAAGATTTCATCATGCCACTTAGAACAGTGCACAATTTAAAACTTACGAATTGTTTATTTTTGGAATTTTCCATTTTAATATTTTCTGACCACAGTTAACCATGCATGAGTAACTGAAATTATAGGAAGCAATACTGTGGATAAAGAGGGGGCTACGGTATGAGGATTGGAGGAATGGTGTCTTACTTCGTGCTTTTGGCTTACAAATGATATGTATATAAGACCCTGTATGAAAGTACCTCTTGCTACTTTTATATTTAGAAAAATGCCTACTGGTACATTTTAGTTGCATTATTTTGCCATTGTTATTTATAATTAAATGAAAATTTTAAAGATTTGAATAATTTTTACTAGTTTTTTAGTGGTATTTTATGTGACTTTTCTATCATATGTTACCAATAGTAATGGTTTAGTAAAGTATGATATTTAGCACAAAAAAGTCATAATTATATTTGGTTTTTATTTTTGTTTTAGCTGGAAAGTGAAATTTCAACCACAGCAGATGACTACAGTTCAGAGGTAAGACTAAATTATATTGATTTCTAATATCATAAATATATATTTTATATTATTATTGAAATCATTGATTGTTGCTACTTGATTTCTTGTCACTCATGCTTCTATTTTATTTTTATAAATATAATGTTAAGTGACTAGAACCTGAGGATTATGGTTTTTTTTTTGTTTTTTTTTGTTTTTTTCAGATTATTAGCTAAGGTCTTAAGTCTGGTTAAATAGCTTGGTCTCTGTTTTAGTTTCTGGAAAGTATTTGATATTGGGTTTCTTAGGCATGTGACTGTTACAAGGCATCCATATTTAGCACAGTGAAAATATCAAAATTTTTTTGAGACTTTGAATAGGATACTTCATTTTGAGTAATGCTTTTTTATAAATGCTTGAATTCTAGTTAATCATATGAACTTGTTTATTGAAATTAATGTTTCAATAGTAGTTTTTACTTTAGGCGATAAAGGTATTGGCCACTTTAGGAAATACCTTCTTTGTGTGTTGGTAAAAGTATATGTCATTTTGTTATCTTTTTCTTATTCTTTTAGATGTGATTGTCATTTCTTTACTCCAGAATTTGAGGAGACTATAAACTATTCTGTACTCTGAATGGTTTAGCAACTCAGTGTATTCAGTAAGTCTCAATTTATTGTAGGTTTCTAATAGGAAAAAAAAACCCTCCATGTTCTTAAATGAACGTATTACTGTTTTAGATTGCTAATAGCAATAAAAACTGCTACTTTAGAAGTTAATGTGCTTAAAAGTTGGAATATACTTACTAGTAATCTGGCCAGGAAAATAATTAGCCAACATTAAATAAAGACATTGGTGCCTGATTTAGGCTAAAGTTGCCTCTATGGGAAGTATCTTGATTTAAAATCACTGCTTAAAATTCAGAGTCTGCTTTCGTGACTTTAAATTTGGGGCACATACAGTTGGCCCTCCATATCCCTGGGTTCTGCATTTGAGGATATGACCAACCACAGATAGAAAATATTCAGAAAAAATAAAAAATAACAGTACAACAATAAAAAATATATAACATTTAAAAATATAGTATAACAACTAAGTACATAGTAATCTTAGAGATGATTTAAAGTATATGGGCAGATGTCCACAGGTTGTATACAAATACTATGCCTTTAAGGGTCTTAGGCATCCGTGATTTTAGTATCCTTAGGGGAGGTCCTAAAGCTAATTCACTTGAAGACACCAAGGGATTATTGCATTTGAAAACTTTTTTTCTTTTTCTCTATAATGCTCTAATTTTTATACCTTGTATTTCTTTTTTTTTTCCCCCCCAAGATGGAGTCTCACTCTGTCGCCCAGGCTGGAGTGCAGTGGTGCGATGTTGGCTCACTGAAACCTCTGCCTCCTGGGTCTAAGCAATTCTCTGCCTCAGCCTCCCAAGCTGGGACTACAGGCGTGTGCCACCACGTCCGGCTAATTTTTGTATTTTTAGTAGAGACAGGGTTTCACCATCTTGGCCAGGCTGGTCTTGAACTTCTGACCTCGTGATCTACCCACCTCTGCCTCCTGAAGTGCTGGGATTACAGGTGTAAGCCACCGCACCTGGCTATAGCTTGTATTTCTTGACTGAAAGTCATAGATGCTTTGGTGCTTAAACTGCCTATATCTTTGGGGGCATCCCAGAGTTCCACCAAGTGCATTTTTCTCTTTACACTAAAGTGAATATTTTTTAATATGCTAGTGGCTGTAGGTCAGACCCTCCCATATATGCCCATGAAATTTGGTTACAATTTGTATAGCTGTTTTCTCACATTGAGATAATACAGCAAATCTTAATTTAATTTTCTTGTCATTCTAAGTATTATTTTACGCATGTATGTATGTATGTATGTATGTATGTATTATACTTTAAGTTCTAGGGTACCTGTGCACAACGTGCAGGTTTGTTACATAGGTATACATGTGCCATGCTGGTTTGCTGCACCCATCAACTCGTCATTTACATTAGGTATATCTCCTAATGCTATCCCTCCCCCAGCCCCCCACCCCTCGACAGGCCCCCATGTGTGATGTTCCCTGCCCTGCGTCCAAGTGTTCTTAATGTTCAGTTCCCACCTATGAGTGAGAACATGCAGTGTTTGGTTTTCTGTCATTGTGATAGTTTGCTGAGAATGATGGTTTCCAGCTTCATCCATGTCCCTGCAAAGGACATGAACTCATCCTTTTTTATGGCTGCATAGTATTCCATGGTATGTATGTGCCACATTTTCTTTATCCAGTCTATCATTGATGGACATTTGGGTTGGTTCCAAGTCTTTGCTGTTGTGAATAGTGCTGTGATAAACATACGTGTGCATATGTCTTTATAGTAGCATGATTTATAATCCTTTGGGTATATACCCAGTAATGGGATCGCTGGGTCAGATGGTATTTCTAGTTCTAGATCCTTGAGGAATTGTCACACTGTCTTCCACAATGGTTGAAGTAATTTACACTCCCACCAACAGTGTAAAAGCATTCTTGTTTCTCCACATCCTCTCCAGCATCTGTTGTTTCCTGACTTTTTAATGATTGCCATTCTAACTGGTATGAGATGTCATCTCATTGTGGTTTTGATTTGCATTTCTCTGATGACCAGTATTGATCATTTTTTCATGTGTCTGTTGGCTGCATAAATGTCTTTGTTTGAGAAGTGTCTGTTCATATCCTTTGCCTGTTTTTTGATGGGGTTGTTTGCTTTTTTTTTTTCTTTTTTTTTATTATTATTATTATACTTTAAGTTCTAGGGTACATGTGCACAACGTACAGGTTTGTGACATAGGTATACATGTGCCATGTTGGTTTGCTGCACCCATTAACTCGTCATTTCATTTGGTATATCTCCTAATGCTATCCCTCCCCCTGCCCGCCACCCTACGACAGGCCCCCATGTGTGATGTTCCCTGCCCTTTGTCTAAGTGTTCTCATTGTTCAGTTCCCACCTATGAGTGAGAACATGTGGTGTTTGGTTTTCTGTCCTTGCGATAGTTTGCTCAGAATGATGGTTTCCAGCTTCATCCATGTCCCTGCAAAGGACATGAACTCATCCTTTTCTATGGCTGCATAGTATTCCATGGTGTATATGTGCCACCTTTTCTCAATCCAGTCTATCATTGATGGACATCTGGGTTGGTTCCAAGTTTTTGCTATTGTGAATAGGGCTGCAATAAACATACGTGTGCATGTGTCTTTATGGTAGCATGATTTATAATCCTTTGGGTATATATCCAGTAATGGGATCACTGGGTCAAATGGTATTTCTAGTTCTAGATCCTTGAGGAATTGCTTCTAAAATGTCTACTAAAAATGACAAAAATTATCTGAACATGGTGGTGCATGTATTTTTGTATTTTTGTTAGAGATGGAGTTTCACCAACTGTCTTCCACAATGGTTGAACTAGTTTACACTCCCACCAACAGTGTAAAAGCGTTCTTATTTCTCCACATCCTCTCCAGCATCTGTTGTTTCCTGACTTTTTAATGATCGCTGTTCTAACTGGTGTGAGATAATATCTCATTGTGGTTTTGATTTGCATTTCTCTGATGACCAGTGATGATGAGCATTTTTTCATCTGTGCGTTGGCTGCATGAATGTTGTCTTTTGAGAAGTGTCTGTTCATATCATTTGCCCACTTTTTGTTGGGGTTTTTTTCTTGTAAATTTAAGTTCTTTATAGATTCTGGATATTAGCCCTTTGTCAGATAAGTAGATTGCAAAAATTTTCTCTCATTCTGTAGGTTGCCTGTTCACTCTGATGGTAGTTTCTTTTGCTGTGCAGAAGCTCTTTAGTTTAATTACATCCCATTTGTCTATTTTGGTTTTTGTTGCTATTGCTTTTGGTGTTTTAGTCATGAAGTCTTTGCCCATGCCTGACCTAAAGGTTATTGCCTAGGTTTTCTTCTAGGGTTTTTATGGTTTTATGTCTAACATTTAAGTCTTCAATCCATCTTGAATTAATTTTTGTATAAGGTGTAAGGAAGGGGTCCAGTTTCAGCTTTCTACATATGGCTAGCCAGTTTTCCCAGCACCATGTATTAAATAGGGAATCCTTTCGCCATTTCTTGTTTTTGTCAGGTTTGTCAAAGATCAAATGGTTGGAGATGTGTAGTGTTATTTCTGAGGCCTGTGTTCTGTTCCATTGGTCTATATCTCTGTTTTGGTACCAGTACCATGCTGTTTTGGTTACTGTTGCCTTGTTGTATAGTTTGAAGTCAGGTAGTGTGATGCCCCCAGCTTTGTTCCTTTTGCTTAGGATTGTCTTGGCAATGTGGGCTCTTTTTTGGTTCCATATGAACTTTAAAGTCGTTTTTTCCAATTCTGTGAAGAAAGTCATTGGTAGCTTGATGGGGATGGCATTCGATCTATAAATTACCTTGGGCAGTATGGCCATTTTCACAATATTGATTCTTCCTACCCATGAGCATGGAATGCTTTTCCGTTTGTTTGTGTCCTTTTTTATTTCTTTGAGCAGTGGTTTGTAGTTCTCCTTGAAGAGGTCCTTCACATCCCTTGTAAGTTGGATTCCTAGGTATTTTATTCTCTTTGTAGCAATTGTGAATGGGAATTCACTCATAATTTGGCTCTCTGTTTGTCTGTTAATGGTGTATAGGAATGCTTGTGATTTTTGCACATTGATTTTGTATCCTGATACTTTGCTTAAGGAGATGATGGGGTTTTCTAAATATACAATCATGTTATCTGCAAACAGGGACAATTTTACTTCCTCTTTTCCTAATTGAATACCCTTTATTTTTTTCTCTTGTCTGATTGCCCTGGCCAGAACTTCCAAGACTGTGTTGAATAGCAGTGGTGACAGAGGGCCTCCTTGTCTTGTGCCAGTTTTCAAAGGGAATACTTCCAGTTTTTGTCCATTCAGTATGATATTGGCTGTGGGTTTGTCATAAATAGCTCTTATTATTTTGAGATACCTCTCATCAATACCTAGTTTATTGAGAGTTTTTAGCATGAAAGGCTGTTGAATTTTGTCAAAGGCCTTGTCTGCATCTATTGAGATAATCATGTGGTTTTTGTCTTTGGTTCTGTTTATGTGATGGATTATGTTTATTGATTTGTGTATTTTGAACCAGCCTTGCATCCCAGTGATGAAGCTGACTTGATCACGGTGGATAAGCTTTTTGATGTGCTGCTGTATTTGGTTTGCCAGTACTTTATTGAGGATTTTTGCATTGATGTTCATTAGGGATATTGGTCTAAAATTCTTTTTTGTTGTGTCTTTGCCAGGCTTTGGTATCAGGATGATGCTGGCCTCATAAAATAAGTTAGGGAGGATTCCCCCCCCCCCCCCCGTTTTTTTTGTGGTGGAGTCTCACTCTTTTCGTCCAGGCTGGAGTGCAGTGGCATGATCTCAGCTCACTGCAACCCTCGCCTGCCGGGTTCACGCAATTCTCCTGCCTCAGCCTGCTGAGTACCTGGGACTACAGGCGCGTGCCACCATGCCTGGCTAATTTTTTGTGTTTTTATTAGAGATGGGGTTTCACCATACTGTTCAAGCTGCTCTCGAACTCCTGACCTCTTGATCTCCCCACTTCGGCCTCCCAAAGTGCTGGGATTGCAGGCATGAGCCACCTCGCCCAGCCAATTCCCCCTTTTTCTATTGATTGGAATAGTTTCAGGAGGAATGATACCAGCTCCTCTTTGTACCTCTGGTAGAATTTGGCTTTGAATCTGTCTGGTCCTGGACTTTTTTTGGTTGGTAGGCTATTAATTATTGCCTCAATTTCAGAGCCTGTTATTGGTCTATTCAGAGATTCTACCTGGTTTAGTCTTGGGAGGGTGTATGTGTCCAGGAATTCATCCATTTCCTCTAGATGAAAGAAATGGGACCTGCTGAGCCAGTCACGGGACAGAATCTCCTGGTCTGCCGGTTTCTAAGACCATTGGAAAAGCGCAGTATTGGGCGAGAGTGTCCCGTTTTTCCAGGTACAGTCTGTCACAGCTTCTCTTGGCTAGGAAAGGGAAATCCTCCAACCTCTTACGCTTCCTGGGTGAGGCAATGCCCCACCCTGCTTTGGCTCACCCTCCGTGGGCTGCACCCACTGTCCGACCAGTCCCAATGAGATGAACGAGGTACCTCAGTTGGAAATGCAGAAATCACCCATCTTCTGTGTCGATCACGCTGGGAGCTGCAGACTGGAGCTGTTCCTATTCGGCCTTCTTGGAACGGATCCTCACAAATTTTAATTTTAAATATTGATTTGAAAAGCTGAAGAGGTCAAAAGATGGTGATTTTCAGGTTTTCTGTAGGAAAATGTGAATTAATAATATGGGAAATTCTTGTTTAATAAGAGAGTCTTCAGCTAAATTTTTTAAATTAAAAAACTGGTGGAGATTATCAGGTTCCAAAAAATGTATTGAACCTGTTTATCTGAGATGCCTAGTAAATATGTGTTTTAAGGTGAGGTACAAATAGTATTTAAATATAAGTACTACCGATAAAACTTAGAACAGTATTTATCATACTTGTTGACCATAGCTCATGGTGAGAAATGTATTTTACATACATGTTTGTAATTTCATATATATACATATGTAGTTACATATATTTATGGTTATATACATGAATAATTATATATGAATAAATATATACATATGCATACTTTTTTCCAAACAAGTTTTTGGAAAGATACTTATTCTTACAGTATGACATATCTTGTGATGATACTGTTTCTTGTTAATGTTGGTCAAAAAAACTAAATTGATGAGCTATCTTACCGTGTGGAATAAACAGTGACTTAGAAGATTACATTGAAAAAAGATAAATTATGAGCCAGGCACAGTGGCTCATTCATGCCTGTAATCCCAGCACTTTGGGAGGCCAAAGTGGGTGGATCACCTGAGGTTAGGAGTTCGAGACCAGTTTGACCAACATGCTGAAACCCCATGTCTACTAAAAATAACAAAAATTATCTGAACGTGGTGGCATATGCCTGTAATCCCAGCTACTTGGGAGGCTGAGGCAGGAAAATTGTTTGAATCCGGGAGGTGGAGGTTACAGTGAGCCGAGATAGTGCCATTGCACTCCAGCCTGGGCAACAAGGGTGAAATTCCATCTCAAAAAAAAAAAGAAGAAAAAAGATAATTATGAAATAATTTTTGACAGATTTGACCTGGTTTGAATTATAACCCTAGTAATATTTTATGTGTTCTGTCTGGATTCACAACGGATTATACTTTGAGAAATTTATAGATTCACTATGTCTAGAGAAAACATAGAAGTAAAGTTGATATTTGGTGAAATGTTTGATATGTGTCATCAAAATTGCTAAGATGGATACTAGTTGGATCTGTGATGCTCTAGGCTAGTTTTGAGGCTTGAATTCCTCCATTTAATGATATTAGACTGGCTTGACTAAACTAGAATTACAGACTTCTAAGCCATATCCACCTATTCAGGAGGCAGAAGAATCATCAGTGGACCAAATTTATAACCCAAGAAATAAACTTATACTGTAATAGTTTTTATATTGGAACTTTTATGGAATTATCTCTCAATAACACACCTAAAAAATGAGATTTATTGGCTGGGCATAGTAGCTCACACCTGTAATCTCTGCACTTTGGGAGGCCAAGGTGGGAAGATCACTGGAGCCCAGGAGTTTGAGACCAGCCTTGGCTATATAGGGGACGTCATCTCTACAAATTAAAATAATAAAATGAAATTAGCAAGGCATAGTGGCGGGCACATGCAGTCCCAGCTACTTGGGAGGCTGAGGTTACATTTTTCAATGTAATCTTCTAAGTCACTGTTTATTCCACACGGTAAGATAGCTCATCAATTTAGTTTTTTTGACCAACATTAACAAGAAACAGTATCATCACAAGATATGTCATACTGTAAGAATAAGTATCTTTCCAAAAACTTAAGCCCAGGAGTATGATCACACCACTGGCACTCCAGCCTTGGTGACAGAGCAAGACCCCATCTCAAAAAAAAAAAAAAAAAAAAAAAGCCAGGCAATAGTATGTGCCTGTACTTCCAGCTGCTCAAGAGGCTGAAGTAGGAGGATCCCATGCACCCAGGAGTTTGAGTTTGCAATGACCTAATGATCACACCACTGCACTCCAGCCTGTGTGACAGTGAGACCTTGTCTCAAAAAGAGAAAGAGAGCGAGAGATTTCTGGGCAGTATGTAACATTATAACTTTACCGCAATGCCATATTTGCAAAGTTTAATAATCTTGGCAGATCTGGATTGTATTTGAGTATTCGAAAATTTTGAAATCAAGTAGTTTTAATCATAGATCACATAATTATCTTGTATTTTGCCTAAATATGACTATCATTTTTCTGGTAAATAGGGCAATAAGATGTAAGAAAAGAGCAGGGGGACTTTGGAGCCAGAAAGTCCTGTTTACATACTTCATCACCTTTGAACTGTATGAACCTGGGCACATCACTTAAACTCTGAAATACAGTTTGTTTTTTTTATTATTATTATACTTTAAGTTCTAGGGTACATGTGCACAACATTCAGGTTTGTTACATAGATATACTTGTGCCATGTTGGTTTGTTGCACCCATCAACTAGTCATTTAGATTAGGTGAAATACAGTTTTTTAAACTATAAAATGGGGGACGATAATAATATCTACCTGATATATTTGCATACCTCACAAAATAGTCCACAAAATAACCTTGAGAATGTTTAATACATGTTTGGCATACATTAGACGTTCAGCAAAGCATGGTTTTTTAAATTGCTCATCACTAGAAATACACTTTTCTTTACATTTATATGAAATGAGTGATGAGGAGTCCCTTAATAAATTGTTCTCAGAAGGATTTCAGGTTCTGATAATATTTGATTAGAACTTAGTTTGTAAATTGTACTTATTTAGGTATATTGTGGGTTTAATGTTCTTGACTTCTGTGACTAGTACACTCATTGGGTTGGAAAATTGGTTCCATCTTAGAATTAGTCAAATAATTTTATTCCAAGATCTCTTTTGTAGAAATATGTATCCTATTATGTACACTAGAGAAATTGGACTAAATGAAAAATACTCTTCTTACAAATTAAATTATATGCAATCATCTTCAATCATTAATGAAGGGACGTTTCATGTCCAGAATACCATATTTACATGAATTGTTTTTGATACCCTTTGAGCAGGGTTATTTGGAGGAAGTTGGGAATACAGGCAATATAGAGTCAAGACAAGTAGATAAATATACTTTGCCACGTATAGAAAGATGAAATGATAGTAATAGGGTATTCACTCTTATTATAGATTTCATCTGATTATTGAATACTTTTTAACCAAGTGCTTGTATGGCTTATGACATTTATTTTAACCTCATTAATTACTTGACTGCAACTCCATAAGCCATTTAGGCACATTGAACTCTTATAATTTTCATGAACTTTTATGAGCCATCAGATTTTTATTTTTTATGAAAACATTCAATATTAATGTTTTTAATTTATATATTTCCAAATTAAGTACAAGAATAAGGTATTAATCATAAATAAGGATGAGTGGTTCTTTTATGTTTCATCAACCTAATGTTCACCACAAGAATGAGTTTTTATGTGAAGGCCATTTTACAGCCACATAGTGAAAGTTACCTTTCCTCTGATTCTTTCTGAATAGCAATGTTGTTATGATGTGATACCTCTATAAAACATTTTAAAATTTAAAATGTACCTCACTTGTACTTTCCCAGATCTTTAAGTTATCTGTACAGATAGAGTAAATTTTTCTGTCAATGTGGAAAGAATATATTAACATAGTCTGTAGATTAAATAACTTCAACAAATGCCACAATAAAAAAGGACATTGAGAGAAGTTGAGCTTTTTTCAGTTGAAGGAGTCTGTTAAGCTAATCTTCATGTTTCAAGTCATTTATTTACTTTCATATGAAGGTTTACTTAGTGTTAGAAGACTAATGTTAGAAGAGGAGATAAATACTGTACCTTTTAGTTATCAATAAAATAATTATCTAAATTTAAAAATAGAATAATTTATTGTTAACTATTAATGATCCTGATATTCTGTTAAGTGTTCCTATTCTAACTTTGGAATATAGTGTGTTTTAGTTTAGTTCTGGTGAATAATCTTTTATAACCAATTTGTATGATGTTAAACTTTTCAAATTGATTAATATTGATAAGTTTTACATTTATTATAACATAAATATGTTTTGAAAAAGTCATGTATTAATGGTATTTTAAGAATTCAATACATATGAGTTCAAGTATAACATTTTCTTATCTGAATTAGAGAAAAATTAAACAGCAGTGGCTAAACAAAGTACTAGATGAAACTATAAACATAATTATTACAAACTGGTGACTGATAACTGATTCATGTAATACTGACAATTATTACAAACTGATAACTGATAACTGATTCATGTAATACTGACATAATCACTCCTTAAAGGAATATTCATTGCTTTATATCATATTTGAAGAAGCAGTAGTCCCCCCATCCCTGTTTTTACTTTCTGTAGTCAACCATTATCTGAAAATAATAAATGGAAAATTCCAGAAATAAACAATTCATAAGTTTTAAATTGTGCCTTGTTCTGGGTAGCATGGTGAAATCTTGCTCCATCCCATTCATCCCACCCAAGATATGGATCATCCCTTTGAACATACAGTGGATCTACACCATATACTCTGTCCATCTCATATTCATTTAGTAGCTGTCTACCTTATCAGATCGAAAAAACATAGTGTATATAGGGTTCAATAGTATTTATGATTTCAGGCATCCACTGGGAGTCTTGGAACATATCCCCTGTGGATTAAGGAAGACTACTGTATTCATAAACATCCATTTCGTTACACTGATAGGCTACAGTGAAATATTTTAGAGGAGACATCAGAATGCTTCATTTCAGGATCAAGGAAAGCTAATTGCAATTTAGAAGTATTTAATTTGAAAGTTATTGCAAATGACTTGATATTAATAATCTTTTAATTAAAAAAAATTTTTTAGAGACATGGTTCTCAGTATGTTGCCCACAGTGGAGTGTGGTGGCAATTAATAGGTGTGCCAGTAGTGCACTATATTCCTCAAACTCCTGGGCTCAAGCAATCCTCCTGCCTTAGCCTCCCTTGTAGCTGGGAACCAGCCAAATGGGAAGAACTCTTTTTTTTTTTTTGAGACGGAGTCTTGCTCTGTCGCCCAGGCTGGAGTGCAGTGGCTCGATCTCGGCTCACTACAAGTTCCGCCTCCCGGGTTCACGCCATTCTCCTGCCTCAGCCTCCCAAGTAGCTGGGACTACAGGCACCCGCCACCACACCCAGCTAATTTTTTGTATTTTTAGTAGAGACGGGGTTTCACCATGTTAGCCAGGATGGTCTCGATCTCCTGAGCTCATGATCTGCCCGCCTCGGCCTCCCAAAGTGCTGGGATTACAGGCGTGAGCCACCGCACCCGGCCTAAATTGTTTTACTTGAAAATGAATAGGGCTTAATAAAAAAATAATTATTTGAACTATTTTAAGGAAGCCTTTCATAGAAGAGGTTTTATTGAGGTTTATACTTCTGAAGAGCAAACAGAAACTGCACTTAGAACTTTAATTCACTTAAGTGAAAATGTATATATGTGTCTTTTGCATTGTAAGCGCTCAGATGTGTGAGGAATGATTGGCATTTGAAATGGTCATTATGTCTCTTAGATATTTTAAATTAATCTCTGTATCTGTTTTTGCCAGTGATGCATTTTCCCTAGGAATAAAAGACATACACATGAATACAGTTAACAGAAATATTGTTAGCTAAATAAAATTATGTCTAAGATCATAATATATCAGGAAATTGTTTTTATACAGGTAAATGGTTGCAGTTTTGTGATGAGAACAGGAAAGCCTGCAAATTTATTAAGGGTACAGTATTTAAAACTACTTGTGATACTAATGTTGGATACTATTTAAAATCATCTGGCTTACTAACAAAACTTTTTCCTGCATGTACTTCTTTCTGTGTGTGATTTCAAATTAATTTTAATGTTTACTAAAACAAGGTTATCTACCATTTATTATAAAACTCAATTGTAGTCTGGGCGTGGTGGCTTACGTCTGTAATCCCAGCACTTTGGGAGGCCGAGGCAGGTGGATCACCTGAGATTAGAAGTTCGAGACCAGCCTGACCAGCAAGGTGAAACCCCGTCTCTACTATAAGTACAAAAATTAGCTGGGCATGGTGGCAGCTACCTGTAGTCCTAGCTACTTGGGAGGCTGAGACAAGAGAATTGCTTGGACCCGGGAGGCGGAGGTTGCAGTGAGCTGAGATTGCGCCACTTCACTCCAACCTGGGTGACAGAGCAAGACTCTGTCAAAAAAAAAAAAAAAAAAAAAAACCAGCTCAATTGTAACAGAATTTGCGGATAGCCTGTTTATGTTCTTGAGGTAAATATCATGTTAACAAAGTAGGTTGCCATACCATAATCTTCCAGGTGGTGAGTGATGTTTTAAAGTGGACCTTGCTATGGATTTCAGTATTTGAATCTCTCTCCCTAAGGAATATTGCTAATACTGAATTCTTTAAAATCTTGGATTAATTTAGGAAGAAGAATTTGGTGTTGATGATTCTTATTCTGAACAAGGAGCACAAGACAGTCCGACTCACCTAGAGATGATGGAAAGTGAGTTGGCTGGGAAGCAGCATGAGATTGAAGAGCTAAACAGAGAGCTGGAAGAAATGAGGGTTACCTATGGGACTGAAGGACTGCAGCAGGTATGTTTATTTTCTGTGGCTTTTGATTTGCTACTCACAAAAACAAAAGCAGGAAATGTCAATAATAGTAGTCTTTAAAGATGGGGTTTTTAAAAATTTTTTTAAACTTTTTTCTTTTCTTTTCTTCTTCTTTTTTTTTTTTTTTTTTTTTTCCCCCACACAGGGTCTTGCTCTGTTGCCCAGGCTAGAGTGTAGTGGTGCAATCTCGGCCCACTGCATCCTCTGCCTCCCGGGCTCAAGCAATCCTCCCACCTCAGCCTTCTGAGTAACTGGGACTACAGGCATGCGCTACCACACCCAGCTAATTTTTTGTAGAGACGGGGTGTCACCTCAGATTCCTGGACTCTCCTTGGCCTCCCAAAGTGCTAGGATTACAGGCGTGAGCTACCATGCCTGGCCTAAAGAAGAGGGTTTTCAAATGGTAACTTAGTGGGACACAGTGGCATGCACCTGTAGTTCTAGTTATTCAGGAGGCTGAGGTGGGAGGATCACTTGAGCCCACGAGTTCAAGTCCAGCCTGGGCAACATTGAGAGTCCCTGTCTCTTAAAAAATCAAACAGAAAAGTAAATGCTAACAATATCACTCATAATTTTTGTCTTTATACATTGCATAAACAACCCTGTTCAAAAGTAGGATTTCATTAACAGGGTTAATATAACACAGACTCTTTTTTAACTTTATGATAGCTAGCCTGAAATCACTTTAGTAAGACAGATGTTTTTGTAATCAGCCTGAGAGAAAATTATGGTGCAAACCACATCAAAATATTATAACTTAAGTCCATTAAGAATGTCAGCAAGTTGGGCATGGTGGCTCATGCCTGTAATCCCAGCACTTCAAGAGGCTGAGGCAAGAGGATAGCTTGAGTCTGCTAGTTTGAGACTGGCCTGGTCAAAACAGCAAGACCCCGCTTCTACAAAAAATTTAAAAATTAGCCAGGCCTGGTGGTGTGTGACTGTAGTCCTAGTTACTTGGGAGGCTGAGACAGGAAGATCACTGCAGCCCAGGAGATTGAGGCTGTAGTGAGCCAAAATCACACCACTGCACTCTAGCCTGTACAACACAGCGAGACCCTGTCTCAAAAAAAGAACAGAGAAACAATGTCAGTGGGTCCTTGTAAGTAACCTCTTGTGGTTAGACTAACATCTGTGGTTAGACTGCCATAACTGTCTATGGCAGTCAGTTATAAAAACAAGATGAAGTAGGACATTGATGAGGATGACAAAATACATTTCAGTTTCATCCTCTTTAGAAACAAGTTGGAATTAAACATGTCTAGGGTGGTGTTGCCTGGAAACAGATTAGGGGCACCCCTAAATATAAAGGCACTTGTCCTTCTATAAGTAAATATATGGATAAGCCAGATCAATTTTTTCCTTAGTTCAGATAAATTTTTTGAAGTTGATTTGGAAGCACCAATTTCTGTAAGTTAATAGTTTTCAAATGTGGAAAATACTGATTACAAAGTATAAGAATTCTGCCAATGTGTTTTGAATTCTTATTTTGAAAAAGTTACCTGTAATAATAGTCAATTAAAAAAAATAAATCTAGCACTTACTATTTTCTTTTAGTTACAAGAATTTGAAGCTGCCATTAAACAAAGAGATGGCATTATAACCCAGCTCACTGCTAATTTACAACAAGCAAGAAGAGAAAAGGATGAGACAATGAGAGAATTTTTAGAGTTGACAGAACAGAGTCAAAAATTACAGATTCAGTTTCAGCAAGTAAGTATTACTAATGCAACAAAATTCATTAGTTTTTTAGTAATGAATTTCAAAAATTCACTTTCAAGAACAAATCTAAATTTGTTAAAAAAGCCATTTCGTATTATATCATGTATGAAAAATTAGTGAATATGTGTTGCTGTATTAACCAGGAATTTAATTAATACTTCTTAAATGGTTCTCTACTAATATTTTCTTTTCATTTCCTCCCTGTCTCTATTTTGAAATCTTACAAATTGTATAAGGTTGATTGAGGGTATTTCTGCAGAAATTAACCTGTAGTCACATCCTACCTTTGCCAATTCTGGTATGGTTTATTTTGGTTAGGTTCTAAATGATAACAAGACTAAATATATTCCATTTTCCTTTAATTAGAGCCACAGGAATCTAACTGCATCAATCAGAATTTCTGATGGCAAGTAGCAAAACAATTTGAAATAGTTTAAGCAAAAGGGAGGTATTTAGTGTAAGGATTCAGGCTGTTTCCAGAACCCAAGGGCAGAAATACAACCAGGCCTCTGAAAGGGATTGGAACTGCAAACTGGAAAGCCATAGGGAATTCGGGAAGTACTGTCTTTGAGGCCCCACTTTTTTTCATATATCTGCCTCAGTCTCAGGAGACCTTGGTTCTCTGCTGTATCATGGAAAAGATAAGTTTATTGGCTCGGCTTGGGTATACCTATCTAGTCAGCCAAGGTAGCATGTTTGCTAGGGTCTCAAGCCTGCAAAGTTCCCAGAGAGCTATTGCAGGGACACCCCAAAGGTGTCTATTCCCTAATACAGTCACTTCAGAATTTAACGTTCTGAGGTTTCTATTTTCAGTTACAGGCTAGTGAAACTCTGAGAAACAGCACTCATAGTAGCACAGCTGCAGACTTACTACAAGCCAAACAACAGATCCTCACTCATCAACAGCAGCTTGAAGAACAAGACCACTTATTAGAAGATTATCAGAAAAAGAAAGAAGACTTCACAATGCAAATTAGTTTCTTGCAAGAGAAAATTAAAGTATATGAAATGGTATGTTTATTTTAAGGAAGTCAGCTAACTTGTAGAAGCTTTACGGTTTCAAGTTTTTTATGCAAGTGATTTTTTTTGTTAGGCACATGAATCACAAAATTTCATAATTAAGCTCTTTGTGTAATTTATTTCAAAAGCAAATGGGAATCTCAGTAATGTAGTTTTTAAGATAATAGTCATTACTGAGTTCCCTAAAAGTGATCAGCCTATGTTAAACTGAATTAGCAGGAAAATACAAATTTATAACTATAGTTTTTTTTGTCATTTATAATTATTTCCACTTATTTTAGCCATGGTTGTGAAATTCAGAAAATATTTTCACAACAGAAAGAAATTTTATGGATTTTAATGAGAAAAAAATTGAATGTAGTCAGTTATCTTTATTTACATAAGTTATGTTCCATAAACTTAAGTATTTCTGGGAATGCTTATGTAGCAAATAAGTTCTCTGGTGGGGGATTGGTGGGGGGGATATGTGTCTGTGTATGGGTGCGTATATTTTACATATGTGTATATCACATTGATTATAATCTTAAATCATAAAACTACTCATCCTGGAAGATTCTGTTTCTTTATTTTTTAAAAGGGAAATCAAGGTTCAGAAGTGACTTGCCTGAGGCCACCCCACTAGCAGTTGTCAGACTGGGATTCAGATCCTGTCGCCCCAGAGCTGGAGCTTCCTGTACTACACTGCACTACCTCGGGTCCTCTCCATCCCTCTGGTCCTCTCTATAAGGGATGAACAAGGCAGTGTGGTCACCTTGTTTGACCTCAGCTAGAAGTGTATGTCCAGCAACTCAAATTTTTTGTCGCTCTGTGCACACCTACAAATGACTAAAAGCACCATGAGCATTGATTTGGGGGTTACAAATAAATTTTAGCAAGAACTGACAAATATGGAATCTACAAAGAATGAGGATGGATTGTACATGCAATATAATACTTTTTATAAACTTAGGAGGTTCTTCTGCAAGAGGTTGAGACATTACCAAGACAAGAATATTGTTTGTATGATAATAATAATAGTAGTAGTAATTAGCATTTATTAAGTGCTTACTGTGTAACAGGCAGTATTCAAAGCATCTTATATTAACTCATTGAATCATCACCATAGGCCTGTGCAATAGAAGTACCATACCATTACACTCCTATTTTCTAAGTGAGGACACCAAGACAAAGCAAGATGAGGTAAATTGCTCAGGTATACACAGGTAGTAAGTTGATAGAGCCAGATTTCAAATCTAAGTTGTCTGACTCCAGAGACTGCTTTTAAATAATAGGGAATGTACAAATTGAAGACAATGAAATTATGAAAAATACATGCTTTACAACTAAGGTAATTTAAAAATTATTAGGTAAATGTTTACAGAACACCTATTTTTGTAGCAGGCCCTTGCAAGAAATACAGTGAGGCTTAAAGTGTGGCCTTTTCTTCACTGGAACTCATAGATGAGTAGGAGAGCTATGGCATGTACAAAGGACACCACAAAACAAGGATAAGTGTGGGCAAAAAGTGCTTTGAAAGTTCTGAATAGGTCTGGCTTCATGAGGGAAGAGATTCAGGGTAGGCTTTAGTGGAAGAGTTTCTATTTGAGGTAAGTTTATAAATTGGGACAACTCCTTTTTAATTGTATTTTGTTTCCCCAACAATTGGCCTACTGCCTGGAACATAGTAGCTACTCAATACTTACTTCATAAATGAGTGGGTAAATTAAGGATCTCAACTGATAGAAATGGGGAGGACATTTTAGATAGAGTGTGGAGTAGGCATAAAGACTCAGGATGAAACATGTTAAAAATCAGTAAGGAGCAAAAAATGGTGTAATTTGTCTAGAAACAGTAGTCTTTGAAAGTTAATCTTTCCAGGAGGTAAGAGTAGGAGGATAATCTAGGACTAGGTGAGAAGAGCCTGGAGATTGGATTGTATTATATTTACTCTGTGGGCAGTGTAAATTGAATTATTTAAAATTCAAATAATTCATTTTTGTAGGGGGAATAACCTTTGTTAGTTGAATGTAACAAGAATACTTTTATCAATCTGTTTTTCACTATATACATTTTTTTAAATTTTTATTCTTAAGAAAATAAATCCCCCCAAGTAATAGTTCTATTGGCAGCTGAGACATTAGGGTCAGCTAAGGCATTAGGGTCACAAATGAAATGGTCTTGGTTCGCTAGACCAGTGGTCCCCAACCTTTTTGGCACCAGGGCCAGTTTCATGGAAGACACTTTTTCCACAGATGTGAGGGAGGAATGGTTTTGGGATGACGTCAGGCATTAGTTAGATTCACGTAAGGAGCTTGCAGCCTAGATCCTTCACATGCACAGTTCACAATAAGGTTCGAGCTCCCTGGAGAATCTAGTGCCGCAGCAGATCTCACAGAGATCTCGCTGGTAATGCTCGCTTACCTCCTGCTGTGTGGCGCAGTCTTTAACAGGCCCCCAACCTGTACCGGGTCTGCAACCTGGAGGTTGGGGACCCCTTTCCTACACAACTGTGTCGATGATCAAAAGCTCATTCTCATTGTCCTAATCCTCCAAACTTCCCATTGGTGCCGTAGCATAGTATTTCTCCCCATCTCAGGTGTATTTCCAAAAGATAGTGTATTCAACCACAGGGCTTTTTTTTTTAGAACACAGAGTAAGTGGTTTAAAACCATGTACTTTGAAATAAGTGATACTAAGAAAAATAAACCATAAGTTTGTGTTGTTTAACGGTTGAATGAAGAATTATTGTTGGTTGTTATTATATCAGGTGTTGGACAATTTTGAATTAAATGATTAAATGATACTGTTTTATGAAGGCCCCCCTCCCCTATATAAATCAGGAAATAGAAAAGTTAGATTTTATAACATTAACATTTTTCAAACTTAGTTACTTATGTAAAAGTTTAACTGGAATTGACCACGATGAACTGATTTTACTTTCTCATAGATTCCAAATGTGTTATAGATTTCTTTCTAGTATGTAAATATATTACACTTGCATATATTAATAGTACAGTAAGAATAAAATGCTTTAATAGGTGATGTTTTATTTTAGCATATTCGGTGAGATAGAGGAAATAATAATATTTGTATTGTATGGTTGAAAACACTGGGATTAAAGGAGATTAAACTGATTTATTAATATCCTATTGTAGTGCAGAGTTTGAAGTAAGAAGGCTCAGGACTTGGTAATAACATGGTAATATTGGGTGGGATATGTGATACCAAGACAAAAGCTGATAGAATTTTGCCCAAGAGGCTGCATAGGATAACATTCATTGCCTTGGTTAATTTATATAGTACAGAATCTGGCCTTCAACTTGTAGGTTCAGAAGTCTGATTTTTTTTGCCCTGTCAACTGAGACGAGCTACCTCAGAAGTGAACTCAGATTTTTCAAAGTTAATGAGGCTAATTTTTTTTGTTTGTTTTGAGACAGAGTCTTGCTCTGTCTCCCAGGCTGGAGTGCAATGGTGAGCTCTCAGCTCACTGCAACCTCTGCCCTCTGGGTTCATGTGATTCTCCTGCCTCAGCCTCCTGAGTAGCTGGGATCACAGGCACCCACCCCCACGCCCAGCTAGTTTTTGTATTTTTAGTAGAGACGGGGTTTCGCCATGAGGCTAATGTTTAAAGCTTGAATAAGATTATTAATTTACAATGAGAAATCATTATCACAGAGACCTAAATATTTCAAGTTCATTGGATTTTATATTATTTCCACGGGCAGATGAATTTTAAAAGCCACATAATAATTAGAAAGTTATTTAGTGACCATGAGATTAAAAGGTTTTAGAGGAATCAGATGTTCAGGGGCATTAGGCTGAGATAACCTGATCTATCTATCTCACAGTAGGAATGGTCATGCCTATAGATGGGAATTCTTAAATGCTGTTTGCTACAATCCCTGACATTTCTTTCTACATTAGGTAATGTTTTTTCTAGAGCGACCAAAATTCTGAAAGGCTGTACTTGAATGGGCACTGCCAACATTTCCCTCTGAGGCTTTTCTTTTTCTTGGCCTTGACGTTTCTTCTTTAGATGTGTTCATTCATTCATTCAAGGCACCTTTAAGTCCTGTTTGCCTGGGACTCCTGTCTCTTTAAAATGATTTTACTTACCTACTTATGTCCTGATCCATTCTGTAGATTTCATGTATTTATTTGTTTTTGAGACTATAGCCCTCTATTACTTACAGAGGCAACTAAGTTACTGAAGCAAAACTTTGACCTAGGGCCTCTGCTTGACTTTGTCATGCTGAAGTAATCACGATAACAGATATGCCTTGGCCTGTGTCTGGGCTTAGCCTTATCTCCATTCCAAAATAGAACCCCAAATAAGAACTGGGGGAGAGTATCTGCTTTGCTTTGAAAATTCTGTTTAAACCAAAAGTCTAGGACCAAGTTGATATGCCATAAACGGTATAGTTGTCTTAGATGTCACTTGAGGTTCAGTCTTTTAAGCATTGCATATCTCTATATTTCTGACTGACTTAAGAGCCCAGGACTGAAGTTAAGACAGACCGTTAGGAATCTGTTTTTGTTGTTTTTCTTTTTCCATAGCCCTTGCCCATGACACACATTGAAGTCACCAGAATACATGTGAGGAACTTTTCTTTATTTTTATCTTTCTGAATGTGTCTAGAGTATATGCAGTACTTTAGCTATAGAGAATACTAAATATTTAGAATGTTGATCAGTTAATAAGAAAAATGAAAATATAACATTTGGAGACATCTGAAATCAGACTGGGTTTTTAAACTAAAAATTTTAATCACAGAAATTTTAAGAGAAATTTCTTCTAAGAAGGCCAAAACTACTGTAGTGTTCGCTCACAAGTAGTGTTGGGTACATGAGTTCTAAGTCTCATTATTGTGGAAAAAATTGAGGGGCAGGACCAACATTTACTTTTTGTAGAATTTTTTAAAAGAGAAACTTCTATCAGTCTTTTGGTAATAAGATGAAACAGTATAATTTGCCAGAAGCTAAAAATGCCATTCTTACATTTTCATTTTTTTCCCTAAAGGAACAAGATAAAAAAGTAGAAAACTCAAATAAAGAAGAAATACAGGAAAAGGAGACAATCATTGAAGAATTAAACACAAAAATAATAGAAGAAGAAAAGAAAACTCTTGAGCTAAAGGATAAATTAACAACTGCTGATAAATTACTAGGAGAATTACAAGAACAGGTTGTGCAAAAGAACCAAGAAATAAAAAACATGAAATTAGAGCTGACTAATTCTAAGCAAAAAGAAAGACAATCTTCTGAAGAAATAAAACAGTTAATGGGGACAGTTGAAGAACTTCAGAAGAGAAATCATAAAGACAGCCAGTTCGAAACTGATATAGTACAACGAATGGAACAAGAAACACAAAGAAAGTTAGAACAACTCCGGGCAGAGCTGGATGAGATGTATGGGCAGCAGATAGTGCAAATGAAACAAGAATTAATAAGACAACACATGGCACAGATGGAGGGACTTAAAACACGGCATAAGGGAGAAATGGAGAATGCTTTAAGGTCATATCCAAATATTACAGCTAATGAAGATCAGATAAAGTTAATGAATGTGGCAATAAATGAACTGAATATAAAATTGCAAGATACTAACTCTCAAAAGGAAAAACTCAAGGAAGAACTAGGACTAATTTTAGAGGAAAAGTGTGCTCTACAGAGGCAGCTTGAAGACCTCGTTGAAGAATTGAGCTTTTCAAGGGAACAAATTCAGAGAGCTAGACAGACAATAGCTGAACAAGAAAGTAAACTGAATGAAGCACATAAGTCCCTTAGTACAGTGGAAGATTTGAAAGCTGAGATTGTTTCTGCATCTGAATCCAGAAAGGAACTAGAATTAAAACATGAAGCAGAAGTTACAAATTACAAGATAAAACTTGAAATGTTAGAAAAAGAAAAGAATGCTGTGTTAGACAGAATGGCTGAATCACAAGAAGCTGAATTAGAGAGGCTGAGAACACAGCTTCTATTTAGTCACGAAGAAGAGCTTTCCAAACTGAAGGAAGATTTAGAAATTGAACATCGAATAAATATTGACAAACTTAAAGATAATTTAGGCATTCACTATAAACAGCAGATAGATGGTTTACAGAATGAAATGAGTCAAAAGATAGAAACCATGCAGTTTGAAAAAGACAATTTGATAACTAAGCAGAATCAATTAATTTTGGAAATTTCAAAGCTAAAAGATTTACAGCAGTCTCTTGTAAATTCAAAGTCAGAAGAAATGACCCTTCAAATCAATGAACTTCAAAAAGAAATTGAAATACTCAGACAAGAAGAAAAAGAAAAGGGTACACTTGAACAAGAAGTTCAAGAATTACAACTTAAAACAGAATTATTAGAAAAACAGATGAAGGAAAAAGAGAATGATCTTCAAGAAAAATTTGCACAACTTGAAGCAGAGAATAACATTCTTAAAGATGAAAAGAAAGCCCTTGAAGACATGTTGAAAATACATACTCCTGTTAGCCAAGAAGAAAGATTGATTTTCATAGACTCCATTAAGTCCAAATCCAAAGACTCTGTCTGGGAAAAAGAAATAGAAATACTTACAGAGGAAAATGAGGACCTCAAACAACAATGTATTCAGCTAAATGAAGAGATTGAAAAGCAAAGGAACACTTTTTCATTTGCTGAAAAAAACTTTGAAGTTAACTATCAAGAGTTACAAGAGGAGTATGCTTGCCTTCTCAAAGTAAAAGATGATTTAGAAGACAGTAAAAATAAACAGGAATTAGAGTATAAAAGTAAGCTTAAAGCCCTTAATGAAGAGCTTCATTTGCAAAGAATAAATCCAACTACAGTGAAAATGAAAAGTTCTGTCTTTGATGAAGACAAAACTTTTGTAGCAGAAACATTGGAACTGGGTGAGGTTGTTGAGAAGGATACAACAGAACTCATGGAAAAACTTGAGGTAACCAAGCGAGAGAAATTAGAGCTGTCACAGAGACTGTCTGATCTTTCTGAACAATTGAAACAGAAACATGGTGAGATTAGTTTTCTAAATGAACAAGTTAAATCTTTAAAGCAAGAGAAAGAACAAGTTTCATTGAGATGTAGAGAGCTAGAAATCATTATTAACCACAACAGGGCAGAAAATGTACAGTCATGTGATACTCAAGTAAGCTCTTTATTAGATGGAGTTGTGACTATGACAAGCAGGGATGCTGAAGGATCAATTTCTAAAGTAAATAAAAGTTTTGGTGAAGAATCAAAAATAATGGTGAAAGATAAAGTTTCTTTTGAAAATATGACTATTGGAAAAGAAAGTAAGCAAGAACAGTTGATTTTGGATCACTTACCATCTGTAACAAAAGAATCATCACTTAGAGCAACTCAACCAAGTGAAAATGATGAACTTCAGAAAGAACTCAATGTACTTAAATCAGAACAGGTATGTTTACTTCTTTATATATGGTAAAGCACAATGAAAAAAATGTACATTTCACACTAAGGTTTCACCTTCATAAAACATAAGTTCATATCCTTACAAGAGAATGAAAATGAACCCTCTGATGTAATTTTAACTTGAGCCTATCATTTATTTATCATTTAAGTACTTTTTTTTTTTTAACCGTTGTTGCCTTTCTCTCAGTTAATCTATCTTGTATATTCTGCTCAGGAAATAAAACACACTAATGAATTCAGATTTTCTTTGGAAAGACAGGAGTTTGTATAACTTTGTGGAGAATCTCAGCATTAGAAAAGTTATTAATTTCATTTTGTAATTTTTGTTATCATCTCAAAGATTGGTTTCAGAGTTTTTATTTCATAGTGATGTTTTCAAGTCTCCACAACTGAAAATGAACTCCTAAGCTTTTTAATAGTCTCTATAGTTGTTAGGTGGTTATGAAATTATATTTTCCTGGGAGAAAAAAAAAACCTTTGATTTAAGTCCTAGAGTTTTTTCAGAGTCTTTATTATACCTGAAGGGAAAAAAACAGTATTAACTCTAAATATAATTAAAGAATTATATGTATATAATAATAGATCACTCCTGATAATTTATATTTGCCAGATACTGATATTAAAATAACAGGAAAATTCTGCTATCTACAATGTAATGATGCTAACTAAAGTTTTATGTGTTTATTCATTTATCTAACAAATACTTATTGACTCTCTTGGCACGTACGAATATAGTGGCCAACAAGAGAGAGGTTTCTGGTCTCAAAGAGCATATATTTTAGTGAGGGAGGCAGGTGATAAATGAAACAAGTAGGATAGTTAGAAATAGTGATAAATTCTATGAAGAAATAAAACAGGATAATGTGATAGGGAATGATGG
The DNA here is from genome assembly GCF_028885655.2 of Pongo abelii. Taxonomy (NCBI): domain Eukaryota; kingdom Metazoa; phylum Chordata; class Mammalia; order Primates; family Hominidae; genus Pongo; species Pongo abelii. The sequence continues at coordinate 84,359,888 of NC_071991.2, read as the reverse complement.
AATTATTTCTGAGGGCTCTGTTCTGTTCCATTGGTCTATATCTCTGTTTTGGTACCAGTACCATGCTGTTTTGGTTACCGTAGACTTGTAGTATAGTTTGAAGTCAGGTAGCGTGATGCCTCCAGCTTTGTTCTCTTGTCTTAGGATTGACTTGGCAATGTGGGCTCTTTTTTGGTTCCTAATGAACTTTAAAGTAGTTTTTTCCAATTCTGTGAAGAAAGTAATTTCTGTGAAGAAAGTCATTCCTGATGGGAATGGCATCAAATCTATAAATTACCTTGGGCAGTATGGCCATTTTCACGATATTGATTCTTCCTATCCATGAGCATGGAATGTTCTTCCATTTGTTTGTATCCTCTTTTATTTCGTTGAGCAGTGGTTTGTAGTTCTCCTTGAAGAGGTCCTTCACATCCCTTGTAAGTTGGATTCCTAGGTATTTTATTCTCGTTGAAGCAATTGTGAATGGGAGTTCACTCATGATTTGGCTCTCTGTTCGTCTGTTTTTGGTGTATAAGAATGCTTGTGATTTTTGCACATTGATTTTGTATCCTGAGACTTTGCTGAAGTTGCTTATCAGCTTAAGGAGATTTTGGGCTGAGACAATGGGGTTTTCTAGATATACAATCATGTCATCTGCAAACAGGGACAATTTGACTTCCTCTTTTCCTAATTGAATACCCTTTATTTCTTTCTTCTGCCTGATTTCCCTGGCCAGAACTTCCAACACTATGTTGAATAGGAGTGGTGAGAGAGGGCATCCCTGTCTTGTGCCAGTTTTCAAAGGGAATGCTTCCAGTTTTTGCCCATTCAGTATGATATTGGCTGTGGGTTTGTCATAAATAGCTCTTACTATTTTGAGATACGTCCCATCAATACCTAATTTATTGAGAGTTTTTAGCATGAAGTGCTGTTGAATTTTGTCAAAGGCCTTTTCTGCATCTATTGAGATAGTCATGTGGTTTTTCTCTTTGGTTCTGTTTATATGCTGGATTACATTTATTGATTTGCATATTTGAACCAGCCTTGCATCCCAGGGATGAAGCCCACTTGATCATGGTGGATGAGCTTTTTGATGTGCTGCTGGATTCGGTTTGCCAGTATTTTATTGAGGATTTTTGCATCGATGTTCATTGGGGATATTGGGAATGATGGAGAGGGTGGTAACGACATTAAATATGGTGGTCAGGAAAGGTCTCTAGGAGGAATTGACATTTGAGCTGAGATCTGAATGACATTGAAATTAGAGCAATTGTAAAGACATGGGTAAGTTTAAAGAACAGAATGAAGGCTTGTGTAGTTGAGTTTGAGAGAGCGGGAGAGTGGAAGAAGAGTTTGAAGGAGGAAGAGACCAGACCTTGGAGAATCTTGCAGACTTTGGAAGCCATTGGAAAGTTTTCTCTTTTTATTCCTAAATATATCATATTTATGATCTTATATCAAATGTTGAGATATTTTATATTTATGATTTATATCAAATGTAGAGATATTTTATATATTTAATTGCCTAAATAGAGTCAAGAAATTCAAATTGCTTAACAATTTTTTTTTTTTTTTTGCGACCGAGTCTCACTCTGTCACCCAGGCTGGAGTGCAGTGGCGTGATCTCAGCTCACTACAACTTCCGCCTCCCAGGTTCAATCAATTCTCCTGCCTCAGCCTCCTGAGTAGCTGGGATTACAGGCGTGCACCACCACGCCTGGGTAATTTTTGTATTTTTAGTAGAGACAAGGTTTCACCATGTTGGCCAGTTTGGTCTCAAACTCCTGACCTTAGGTGATCCAACAGCCTCAGCCTCCCAAAGTGCTGGGATTACAGGCGTGAGCCAGCACGCCTGGCCAAATTGCTTAACTATTAATGTTCTGTTAAATGTCTGGAATTGTTTTCAAAACCAAAATGTATGGCAGTTACTTGTGAAAATGTCACACATCTTTTAAAATTTTTTAGGAAGCATTTTTGGGAGAAGACCTGAATTTGACCCTCAGATGGTCAAATTTTCTTATTAAGAATTCTAATTTTCTTTTCCTTTTCTTTTCTTTTCTTTTCTTTTTTTTTTTTGAGACAGGATCTCACTGCCGTCCAGGCTAGAGTCTCATGGCACAATCACAGCATCCTGCAGCCTTGACCTCCTGGACTCAGGTGATTCTCTCACCTCAGCCTCCTGAGTAGCTAGTATTACAGGCATGCACCACACACCCAGCTAGGTTTTTGTATTTTTTGTAGAGACAGGGATTTGCCATGTTGCCCAGGCTGGTCTCAAACTTCTGGGCTTAAATGATCTTCTTGCCTTGGCCTCCTAAAATGCTAGGATGACAGGCATGAGTCTTTGTCCCCAGCCAGAATTCTATTTTCTGTACTAAAGAGATACTAAAAAGATACTTTTGATGGCATTCAGATACACCCTCTATTTGACATTAACTACATAAAGTAAAGCCTGTAAACTTCCTGCCCATTCATCATTACCAAGACAAACCTCTTTATTGATTGGAAGGGAAGTTCACAGAAGAAATCGAGCAGTGACTTACACAGTGGTAACACCTAAGAGCAGCCTAAATATGCTTGAAATAATGTGGATGCCACACAAATATCTCTAATACACTTATGTAGTTTGGGCAAAAGGAGAAAAATAAAAACATCATAGAAGTCTTTGCAGTGTTGGGATGCAAGGAAGAGGGAAGAGTGGCAGGAATTTTATAGATACTGATTAATTGTTGATGCTGGGAGAGGTCATAGATTGAAGTGTAGGTGTTTAAAATTGAAGATGATTATTAGAATCAAAAGAGATACCGGAGCTTAGAAACTACAGGAGGAACCACTAGAATATCAGCTCCTTGAGAGCAGGGACCCAGTCTCCTGTATCTCTAGTGCCTAGAATAATGTCTGACACATGATAGGCAGTTAATAATTTTTTTAAATGAATGAATGAGTTCATTAATAAAAGGGGGAGAATAAATAAAGCCCACTTACCAAGAACCAACAGTGAAATAGCACAGGCCTTCACGTTAGAGTCAGGAAGAAGATCAGAATAGCTTTTGTCACTTGCTATTCTATTGTGTAGGTCCTAACCATTGCAAAGACAAAAAGATACATGGTATGAATGGAGAGAAAGATAAATTGTCATAATTCACATGTGTAATTAAATTAAAAATTAAGCATGAGAACTGAAATTCTTTTTTTTTTTTTTTTTGAGACAGAGTCTCACTCTGTCGCCCAGGCTAGAGTGGATCTCAGCTCACTACAAACTCAGCCTATCAAGTAGGTGGGATTACAGGTGGCCACCACCATGCCTGGCAAATTTTTGTATTTTTAGTAGAGATGGGGTTTCACCATGTTGGCCAGGCTGCTCTTGAACTCCTGACCTCAAGTGATTTATATCTTTAATGTAAAATAAATATGAATAAACCAATGTAAATAAAATTATAACACTTTAATGAAGGATAGGAGACTTGAATAAATGAAAAGTCTCATTTCTGAGTGGGAAAATTTGAATATTGTAAAAACCCAGATTATCTCTAGATCAATCTGTAATCCTTATGTAGTTCCATTCCAATTCACAATGAAAAGTTACTGAAATTCAACTTAGTAATTGGTTTATAGTTTATCTGGAGAAGAAATGCACAAGAAGAGTCAAGAATATTTTTGAAAAACGCAGAATAGTAATTGGTGTATAGTTTATCTGGAAGAAGAAATGCAGAAGAAGAGTCAAGAATATTTTTGAAAAATGCAGAATGCATTTAACATGATGTGTTGAACAATTTTTAGCCTTAAATATATTGATTTTATAAATATTGAAAACAAGCTGTTAGTTCTAGAGGCTAGAATATCAGAGCATGTAGACTTAAGAAAAGTAAAAAGAAGGAAATAATAAAGTTAAGAACAAAATAAGCAAAGTTAGAATAAGCAAAACAGGAGGAAAAGTTTTCAAGGATTTTGAAAGTTTATTATTTGAAAACACTAGTGGCTGGGTGTGGTGGCTCACACCTGTAATCTCAGCACTTTGGGAGGCCAGGGTGGACAGATCACAAGGTCAGGAGTTCAAGACTGACCTGATCAACATGGTGAAACCACGTCTCTACCAAAAATAAAAAATTAGCGGGCATGGGGGCACGTGCCTGTAATCCTAGCTACTCAGGAGGCTGAGGCAGGAGAATTGCTTGAACCTGGGAGGCAGAGGTTGCAGTGAGCTGGGATCGCACCACTGCACTCTAGCCTAGGCGACAGAAAAAAAGAAAAGAAAAGAAAACAGTAGTAAAGTATTGGACTTCCAAGAATATGGGCCAGCGGATGTGGTGGCTCATGCCTGTAATCCCATCACTTTGGTAGGCCGAGGTGGGTGGATCACGAGGCCAGGAGATCAAGACCATCCTGACTAACACAGTGAAACCCCATCTCTACTAAAAATACAAAAAATTAGCTAGGCATGGTGACAGCACCTGTAATCCCAGCTACTCGGGGGCTGAGGCAGGAGAATCCCTTGAACCCAGGAGGTGGAGGTTGCAGTGAGCCAAGATGGCATCACTGCACTCCAGCCTGGGTGACAAAGTGAGACTCCATCTCAAAAAAAAAAAAAAAAAATTGGGGCCAGGCGCAGTGGCTCACACCTGTAATCCCAGCACTTTGGGAGGCCAAGGCAGGCGGATCACGAGGTCAGGAGATCAGGACCATCCTGGCCAACATGGTGAAACCCTATCTCTACTAAAAATACGAAAAATTAGCTGGGCATGGTGGCGTGCACCTGTAGTCTCAGCTACTCGGGAGGCTGAGGCAGGAGAATAGCTTGAACCCTGGAGGCGGAGGTTGCAGTGAGCTGAAATCGCACTACTGCACTCCAGCCTGGCAACACAGCGAGACTCCATTTCAAAAAAAAAAAAAAAAAAAAGAACATGATCGGGAAAAAAAGACATAAACCAAATGAGGCTTGGTGCAGTTGCTCACACCTATAATCCCAATGCTTTGGATGGCTGAGACAGGAGGATTGCTTGAGCCCAGGAGTTCAGGACCAACCTGGGCAACATAGCAAGATGCCTGTCTCCACAAAAAATTAAAAAATCAGCCAGATGTTCTGCAGTGAGCTATGATTGCACCATTGTACTTCAGCCTGGGTGACAGAGTGAGACCCTGTCTCTAAAACAAACAAAATCAAATGAATGAAAATCAAAACCTAAGTATAGATACCATAGAGATTCATAAAAGTCATAAAAAAATACTATAAATAAACACCCATCAACAAATTTGAAAATAGACATAAACTGGATGGTTTTCTGGAAGAATATAAACTACCAGAATCAACTCAAATAGAAATACAAAACCTGCATAAACCAATAGCCATTAAAGAATTTGAAATCATAGAGGTTTTCCCTCTCTCCTCTCCTCCAACCAAAAATATTAGACTGAGGCCATTTTACAAGTGGGTCTTACCAACTCTCAACGAATATATAATTGCTTAATAAAATAGGATTAAAGAGAGAGAACTAGGGGGAAGAAAAGAAGGAAAGAAGAAAGGTAAGCTAGACAAAAGAAAAACCCAGTTATCTTATGAGACTGGTATAATATTGATATGAAGACCTGATAAGAACACTACAAATAAATAAAATTATAGATGAATCTTACTTATGAGTGGTTGTAGAAATCCTAAATAAAATATTAGCAAATTATTCTAAGAATGGAAGAATAGTTCAACATCTGAAAAATCTATTAATGTAACCTTCACATTCATAGATAGCAGGAAAAAAATCCATATGATAAATTTTATTTTTTATTTTGTTTTGTTTTTGAGATGGGGTCTTGCTCTGTCACCCAGGCTGGAGTGCAGTGGGACAATCACATTTCACTGTGGCTGCAACCTCCCAGGCTCAAGTGATCCTCCCAATTCAGCCTCCCAACTAGCTGGGACCACAACAGGCACATAGCACCGTGCCCAGCTAAGATTTTTTAAAACATTTTTTTACAGACAGGAGGATCTCCCTGTGTTGCCCAGGCTGGTCTTAAATGTAGGGGATCGGTCAGGGTGGTGGGAGATAAAGTTATAGGAAATAGACACAAACCTTGGGAGGCCGGGAGGTTTGCCTAGCTTCAGTGAAAGATTTGGTTGAAGGCAGCTGAATTCTCTTAAAAGCTTAGGGCGTAGCTACATAGGACTGTAAGGGAGTTTATCTAAAGAGCTTGTTTACTCATGTGGTCCTAAGACCAACCTTTGATCATTCGCAGGACTGCTCTCTCTGGGGAGGGCGACTAGATTAATTACCCACAAGTGTGTTGGCTCAAAGCCTTTGTCATTAAATCTATGCTGAATAAATGCCCGCAGGGCTAGCTAGTCAGGGCGTGCACTACTGCAATTCTTTCTGCGAACAGCCCAGCCCCCTAGCCACTCTTTCACTGAATACTGGTGTCTGAGTACGTTATTCATCTGTTGTGCAGCCTGAGTCTACAGGTCAGAACCTGGCACTTAAACTCCTGGGCTCGAGCAGTTATTCCACATTGGCTTCCCAAAGTGCTGGGATTACAGGAGTGAGCCATCATGCCTGGCCTTATTTTACTTTTTTAAAGACAAGTTCTTGCTCTTGCCAGGCTGGAGTGCAGTGGCATGATTATAGCTCACTGCAACGTTGAACTCCTGGACTCAGGCAATCTTCTCATCTTAGCCTCCTAAGTAACTGGGACTACAGGCACATATTACCACTCCTGGCTAATTTATTATAGTTTTTTTAGAGGTGGGGTCTTTCTGTGTTTCCCAGGCTGGTCTTGAATTCCTAGGCTCAAGCAATACTCACACCTGAACCTCCTGAGTAGCTGGGATTATAAGTACAAGTTACTGTGTCCAGCCCATATAATCATTTTAATACGTATTGGAAAAGAATCCATAAAAAACTAATAACTCATAACTTTTTTCAATGGAGAAAATCCGGAATGGAAGGGAAATTTCTTAACCGCAGTAATTGCTTTCATTAAAACATTTAGCAGATAACATTTCTAATAGTGAAATTTAGAAGCATTCGCGTTAATATCAAGTATAGAATAAAATATGATAGAAGCATTCATTAAAATCCAGTATAGAATCAAGTATAGGATACCCACTTTCAACATTACTATTGCAACATTGCTTTGTAGTTCCTAGCCAATGCAATTTGACAAGAATAAGAAATGAGATAAAGAATATGAAAACTTATTTATGAATAACAAAATAAACCCTACATAAGATGCTTTGAACTTTTGTCAAGAAAATTATAAAACACTGAAGCATGTAAAGACCTCACTATATGGCAATATGTACCATATTCATAGTGGAAAGATGTAAAGAAAAATGTCAGTTCTCTCCAAATTAATCTCTATATTCAGTGTACTTCCAGTCATAATTACAAGGAAATTTTTCATGGATCTTGAAAAACTGATTGTAAAATTGATATAGACAAGTAAATACTCAAGAATAATCAAGAGAGCCCTAGAAAAATGTATTGCATCTGACAGCAAGATTTACTACAAAATCATAATAGACAGTATGGTTTGATGCTAGGATGGACAATTAGGTCAGTGGAGCGTAATGGAAAGCCCAGAAACACATTGAGATCCTTGTGAAATTTTAATGTATAGGAAAGAGACCCTACAAATCAACATTTATATAATAATACTGAGTGAGCCTGTACTGCATTCTATGCACTATTTTAGTCCCTGGTGATATAACAGTGAATAAAAACAAGTAGTAGGTGGGGTGCGGTAGCTCATACCTGTAATCCCAGCACTTTGGGAGGATTGTATGAGCCCAGGAGTTTCAGGCCAGCCTGGGCAACAGAGTGAGACCCCATCTTTATCTAAAAATAAAAAGTTAGCTGGGCATGGTGGCATGCACCAATAGTCCTAACTACTTGGGAGGCTGAGGTGGGAGGATCGCTTGAACCCAGGAGGTCAAGGCTGCAGCAAGCCATGATTGCACCACTGTACTCCAGCCTGGGTGACAGAGTGAGTATTTGTTAATTTGGGTTGTGAGTACATAAATGTTTATTACTTCATTATTTTCATGTCTGTACATTTAAAATATTTTAGAATAAAAAAGATGAGTCATGCTAGCTGTACCAAATATCACAATTTAGTATAAAACTGAGGTAATGAAAACATTGTGCTACTTTCCTTGAAAAAGAAAGGTAGATCAATGCAACAGCACGAAGACAGAAAAAAAATTAGACTTCAGTTCTCATGAATTTTTAAACTCTTGTAGTCAGTATATGCAAAAAAAAGAAGTTAAATTATTTGATTTGTCATTTAAAAATATTATAATGTTTACATATGTTTACTTTAAGAATGATTTAAGGCTACAGATGGAAGCCCAACGCATTTGCCTCTCTCTGGTTTATTCAACTCATGTGGATCAGGTTCGTGAATATATGGAAAATGAAAAAGATAAAGCTCTTTGCAGTCTTAAAGAAGAGCTTATTTCTGCTCAAGAGGAAAAGATGAAGGAACTTCAGAAAATACACCAGTTAGAGCTACAGACTATGAAAACACAAGAAACAGGTAAAATGGTTTCTGACTTATAAGTACCATGATCCAAATAAGTATTGGATAGAGCCCACCATTCTATAATTTTTTTCTTGTCATAGAACCCACAGAGGAAGGTGATTTGTTTACCAGTTGTTGATATAATCACTAGACGTTCATTTAAGTGCTTGAGAAAGCTAAAATCATTTTCCCATAGGAAGTCACAATCCATTGCGAAAGCATACATAAAATAAACAATTTCTCCAACAGAAGAATGAATAGAAAGAATGGGAGGAGAAAGGAGAAACATCTAGTACTTCCTGGCAGGATGAGTAGGGTGAGGGGGTAGAGTGGTGGGGTTGGAATTTTAAGGCAGGCTCTGGAGTCTTTAGAATTGAGGTGTAAGGGTACACCCATTTTGGGAAATTGAGAGTTCAAGGTGTGTGAGAAAGTAGTTGGGATTACAGCTGGAGAGATTGGCAAGAGTTTGATTAGAAAAAGTTTTATTCTGAAAGAAGCATGTATAAGCCTTATGCTGTTGGTGATAAGACCTACTGCAGGATTTTAAGTAGAGTAACACAATATGGTTTTTATTTTATGATGACACCACTGCGGTGAGTTGGGGGAGGTAAGAGTAGTGATTAGAACACCAGTTAAGCAACTGAAGCTGTCATTTCCATAAACAGTTAAGTATTAACTAAATGTTAATGAGGATGGAAAAGAAGTTTGCGTTCAAGAGTAGAAATTTGAGAGTGGCTTAAATAACAGTACCAAACTTTTAAATTTCAGGAGTGCTTTGGGTTTGAATTTAATAAGATTTTAAGCATGTGATATTTTTAATGATGTCCTCGTCAAACAGGCTAGTGTTTTTCAAACTAGAGGCTAATTAATAGGTCCATTAATGGGTGGTGAAGTCAGTTTAGTGAGTAATGATCAACATTTTTAAAAAAAAAACAAAGTAGAACAGAAAACTTTGGAGTATATGACACTACAGTAGAAGAATATTGATTTCTGAGATTTTTATTTCAGTTTTACATAGATGTATGTAATAGGTTATGATATATGATGCATTTTTTTGTGTTGGGTTGTAGTAAAAGGAAGTCACTGCTTTGTACCATTTTGTGGATAGAAATGGAAAATCTCACAAATTTTCTCAGACAATGTTGAGCAATGGAAAATAATTCAAAGAAATAAAGAATTTAAAATGATTGTTACTGCAGGGGAGCTTCCAGTTGAAACATAAGTTAAATATGATCATAGTTCTTAAGTATGTAAATTGAATTTCTTAATCCATTATCTGTTCTATTAGGTGATGAAGGAAAGCCTTTACATCTGCTCATTGGAAAACTTCAAAAGGCAGTGTCTGAAGAATGTTCTTATTTTTTACAGGTAAGATGTTTAAAAGTACTCTTATGGCCAGATGTGATGGCTGACACTTATAATCCCAGCACTTTGGGAGGCTGAGGTGGGCAGATCATTTGAGTTTGAGACCAGCCTGGCCAACGTGGTGAAACCCGGTCTCTACCAAAAAAATACAAAAATTAGTCCGGCGTTGTAGTGTGTGCCTATAGTCCCAGCTACTTGGGAGACTGAGGCATTGGAATCGTTTGGGCATGGGAGGCAGAGGTTGCAGTGAGTGGAGATCATGCTAGTGCACTCCAGCCTGGGTAACAGAGTGGGACTCTGTCCCAAAAAAATAATAATAATAAATTCTAAAAAAATAAATAAAAGGTACTTTTACACAAGGAGTGCTAAATTATAAGTTGCTACTAATTTGATGATCACCCAGCCTAGTTTTCTCCACTACCTTCAGAACTGTACTTAGAAAGTATTCCTGAGTTTTTAACCTAAAATGAGCATTAAAAATTTTCCTGTAATCGGTTTGAAACAAAAGAAATTCAGGTAAATTATCTCGCCTGTAGAACGGACACTAATTGTTGATGTTGCCGTAGATGAGTTACAAGGACAAGATGGAGACATCCTGGGAGATGGTGTAGAGTGAGCCAAAACACTAAGATGGCACCCATCTTTCTGGGTCCCAGTTTCTTTGTCTGTAAATTGGGTAATTGTTTAAGGTTTCCAAAATCAACTCTAATGTGAGAAAACTGCATCTTAGGGGCTATGCTGAAAATTTAATAAACTTAATTATTAATTGACAGTATAGTTTAAGCAGATCTCAAGAAATCTGAAGAAATAGCAATAAACAATTTGATTTTTAAGTCTAGAAGTTGGTGGTGGTAATTTTTTAGTTATATGAGGAACAAAGGTAAAAGTTATTTGAGAGCTTATCAAATGATTATGGGGCATGTATTGTTTTAAATGATGATAGAAGTGTCTGTTGCTCAGGAGAAGAACCAGAACAATGTGTCAAATATTTTCAATTTTTGTGTGTGTATATAAACTACATAAAACTATTCTCGTGTGTTAGGAATCTTTTTTTTTTTTTTTTTTAATTTGAGACAGACAGTCTTGCTCTGTCGCCCAGGCTGGAGTGCAGTGGCACAATCTCGGTTCACTGTGACCTCTGCCTCCTAGGTTCAAGCTATTCTTGTGTCTCACCTCCCGAGTAGCTGCGATGACAGATGCGTACCACCACGCCCAGCTACTTTTTGTATTTTTAGTAGAGATGGGGTTTTGCCATGTTGGCCAGGCTGGTCTAGAACTCCTGACCTCAGGTGATCCACCTTCCTCGACCTCCCAAAGTGCTGGGATTACAGGCATGAGCCACCACGCCTGGCCTCATGTGTTATGAATGTTATCTTAAGTATATGAATGTTACTCTTTGGCTTGATATGATTTCTTTAGAATTTATAGATTTCTTTCTGATCAGCATTTCTGAACGTCCATCCTTGTCCTGTGGTGTTTTTTCAAAGGTATTTGAGATTACAGAGATAACATCAGAAATAGGATCCAAGCTGGGAAGTGGTTGATTAAAGTATAAGATAAATTTTATTATTATAAGGAAGCAGAAAAAATTATGGTTTTGTGCAATGAAGTTTATTATCTTCCTGATATAAGAAGATTTCATGCCAGAGAGATAGAGAGATTTAGACTTGTTTCTTTTGCAGATTGATAAGGGTATGGAGAGAATGTTTTCTTAATTATTTTTATGTGCCATTTTGACCGCCTTGCATCTAGGAGAATAATGTTTAATCTTTAGAAGCAGAAATCAAAATTTAAATTCCTTAAAATACACAATTTTATTGTTAACAGACTTTATGCAGTGTCCTTGGTGAATATTATACTCCTGCTTTAAAATGTGAAGTAAATGCAGAAGACAAAGAGAATTCTGGTGATTACAGTTCTGAAAATGAAGATCCAGAATTACAAGATTATAGATATGAAGTTCAAGGTAATAAAAGCTTACCATACTGTTAAACAGTATTTAATCCTCTTAAATTAATTGATGATGATTTAATCACCCAGCCAAGTTGTTTTTCATCTTAACATTTTATCCTCCTTTCAGATTCATGAAATCTCATATTTAATATACATTTTAAATTTTTATAATGTGATAATGGTGATATGCATATAATTGGAGCTGTCCACTATTGTCTGTCCTCTATCTCTCTACTCCTATCTTTTTCCTTATCCTAATTCTTTTAACTTTTTATACTATAGGTCCAAATTTTTAAAAGTTATTGTATTTACTGAATAAGTTCATATCAATGGCTTTTGCTTTAAAATGAGTAAGATAGACATTAAGAAATAAAAAATATATTAGTATCTTTCTTAATATAGATCTGCTATAAGTTTTTTTTAACAAATAGTAACATCACCAGTTTTTTGATGTTCTTTCACAGATAAAATGTTTCCTAGCCCTGTCCATTTGTATAGATAATGAACAAAATGTGAATAAATTAATGACTACCAAAAGAAATTAACATATTTTAATATGAAATTTTCGAGTTATCTTCATAGCAGGCATTTCACATGAATGAGGTTTCAATTTTTAGTTACTAAATATCTGAGGTTTACTTCTAGCAGGCAATTTTTTAAAGTTATAAATAGGTGAATAATATTTATTGAAAGATGCAGACTTTTACTGTGAAGTGAAATTATTGTAATTGTTTGTTTACCATTCAGACTTTCAAGAAAATATGCACACTCTTCTCAACAAAGTAACAGAAGAATACAACAAACTCTTGGTACTTCAAACACGACTAAGCAAGGTCTGTGAGATGGAAAATGTATTGTAATATTTGCATTTATTGTATTGTCTGCTTTTTTGTAAGCCACTTTTATCAACCAAGAATTTCTAAAGTAAGAGAACATGAAAAAGGAGATTGGGAAAAGTGACATATATTTGTAGTAGATAATTTATATTGGTAAGCTGAAAGAATTTCTGCAAGTCGCATAATAACCCCTTTAGAGAGTTTTCAGAATTGTAAGTTAAAATATATATAATATATCAACTTGTAAACTGTGTGAAACAATTGCATTTAATTTTACATATAATATAAAATTAAAGCAGTGGGCCTTCTGTTTTAGAGAAAACTGATAATGAGTTTAGTTGCTTAGCACATAGCTAATTAGTTTCACACAGCATTATATATGTCAATTTTATTTTCAAGCAATTTTTTTAAAGTCTATAGAAAACTAGGTAAGATAGTATACATGGCACAGTGTAATTTATTAACTCATCAGTAAAACAACTTAAGGCATATATTGGCAAGGATAAGTGTAATTCTCATGTAGAAAGAAATCCAGAAAGATGTCTGTGTCTGTTTATTTGGGGTGCTTTTTGATGTTCAGTTAATATTAAAATGTTTAGGCAGATTTGAAAGATTTAATTGATAGTGAAAGTTATAATGTTGATGATTTGTGTTTTGGCTGAAATTCTTCCTCTCCATCTCTCTCCCCTTCTTTCTTTCCCTCCTGTTTCTTCTTCTCTACTCTGTTTCTGTGCAATTAAGTACAACCTTATCTAGCCTTTCCAAAAATCGATAAACCTACTCCAGTAGATTTATATGACTAGAATCTCTTTTGGTTTCATCTCTTATTTTCTTGTTCATTATGGATTTATGCCTTTTAAATATTCTTTATCATTTTAATTGAGTAATGGAAAGGGAGGAGGTTTATGTCAGTAATCACAAATGTAAATGCCTACATTAACTTAGCTAATAAAATAAATGAAGAAGGCCAAGTGAAACCTGGAGAAAACATGCCTCATCCAAAAGGAGAGGCGGCTGCCCAGCTTGTGCATCTTGTTGCCATTAAGTAGGAATCAGGGCCCAGTGTTGCTAGTACTTTTAATCTATTAATTTTATATGATTTTTTTTTCTTTTAAAAATATTAGGGAGTATAAACCAGGCATGGTGGTGCAAGCCTGTCGTCCCAGCTACTTGAGAAGCTGAGGTGGGAGGATCACTTGAACCTAGGAGTTTGAGGCTGCATGAGCTATGATTGTGCCACTGTACTCCTGCCTGGGCAACAGAGCTTAAGACCTCATTTCTAAAAATATAAACACACACACACACACACCACACACACACACACACACCCCCCAAACGTTCACACACACACACACACACACACACCCCAAACGTTCTATTTTAAGGTTGGGAAACAGAAAGCAGCCAGACAACAACTGTTTTGTCCCCAAAAGAGCACTTTTATAGACTGGATTTAAAATTCAAACCTTCACTTTGTAACCTCAGATATAAACACATGCTCAGTGTACTATCTTGAACTAGTTTTCTTTTTACTTTAATCTATTATTTCTCTACTGTAGTATTTGCTGCTTTCTGATAACATTTTCATCCCTTAGCTTCTGTAGCTTTTCAAGCCTCCATTTTGGACTTTACCTACCCTCTTTATATTACCAGGGATCTTTATTTGATCCTCGTAATCTGAATGCTTTTTTCATCTACTTTCATTGCTTCTGCATCTCTATGTTTAGGTCAGTCCTTCTGAGCTGCAGAGTCATATATCTCATCAGATATCTCTACTCAAAAATCTTTTAGGTATATCTCAATCAGCATATTGAAATTTGAATTTATTAACTTCTGCTGCTTAAACCAGCTTCTCCTCTCATATCAGTTTCAAGGAACAACATTCAACCAGAAACTTGGGGATTGTCTTAGATAGTCTTCTCTTTTCACTCCTGGTCTTCTACCATACTGAAATATACACTGAAGGGAGTACAAAGAATATGAAAGAAAAACTTATACTTTGTTCTCATTCAGTTATACAGTCAATAATTTTTATTTTTATTTTATTTTACTTTTTTTTTTTTCTCCAACACAGAGTCTTGCTCTGTTACCCAGGCTGGAGTACAGTGGCGCAATCTTGGCTCGCTGCAACCTCTGCCTCCCAGGTTCAAGCGATTCTCCTGCCTCAGCCTCCTGAGTAGCTGGGATTACAGGCACGCTCCACCACACCTGGCTAATTTTTGTATTCTTAATAGAGAAGGGCTTTCACCATGTTGGCCAGGCTGGTCTCGAACTCTTGACCTTGTGATCCGCCCACCTTGGCCTCCCTAAGTGCTGGGATTACAGGCATGAGCCACCACACCCGACCTACTTATTCATTCATTTATTTGTTTATTTATTCCTTAGATCTGAGGACAGACTGGACAGCCAATATTTATTATTTGCTAATTAAATGCCAGGTTGTTCTGTGTACTGGGAATAAAGTAATGAAGTCACTAGACTGAAGAAATGTATAAATTAATGGGATTTATGAACTAGTTTAAGGAATGTCATATACATATATACTATTTTACATGTATATGTAATATATACATATGCATATATAAAATAGTTTTCCGTGGCAACATTTCAGTAGGGGTTTGGAAGAGAAATGTAAGGCTGGGCATGGTGGCTCATACCTGCAATCCCAGCACTTTAGTTGGCCAAGGTGGGCTGATCACTTGAGGTCAGGAGTTGGAGACCAGCCTGACCAACATGGTGAAACCCCATCTCTACTAAAAAAAATACAAAAAAATTAACTGGGTATGGTGAGATGGGCCTATAATCCCAGCTACTCGGGAGGCTGATGCAGGAGAATTGCTTGAACCCAGAAGTTGGAGGTTGCAGTGAGCCAAGATTGCACCACTGCACTCCAGCCTGGGCAACAGAGTGAGACTCCATCTCAAAAAAAAAAAAATAGAAATGTAGATAAATACGTTTGCTTAACAGGTAGATGAATATAGCAAACAGGTAGATGTCTTTTCTGCACAAGGGGTAATAAGAGGATATCATATTTGAGTGCAATAAATTAGCTGCAATTACAGAGGCATTTCAGAGTTACTTTGGGATCAGGATCAGGACTGCAATACATCACTGCCTATAACCTTTTGGCTTCATCTTCTAATCTTCCTCCTCATTTCAGTCATACTGAAATACTTTGTTTCCCAAATACACCCTGATCTTTGGCACCCTGGGCTTCTTTGCATGCTGCCCTTTCTGCATAATACTGCCCATCCCCTCCCAGCCTTTTTGGTTTGTTCCTGCTTGTTCCAATTAGTTCAAATGTTTACTCCCTCTGTGTCATCTTCTTTACCTGTCTTCCTAGGCTTAGGCATTTCTTCCTCTGTTCCCTTAGCAACAGTACAGGCCTTGCTTATCCCATTTCTCTTTTTTCGTTACTTTAAATACTTGATTACCCTTCTGTCCTTCTTCCATGTTCCTATAGCTCCTTATACACATTTGCATTTGTATCACATTACTTTTCATGTTATATAATTGTTTACCATTCTGCCTCTTTCACTATTATTCTAAACCCTTCAGAATAAGAGAATCTTCTGTTTATTTTTATTTCCTTCTCTTAACACAGTGTTAGCATACAGTAAAGGCTTAATAAATGTTTGCTGAATGAGTTAGAAAGGTTGGACTGGAAACTTAATAATTTACCTGATGATCTTTATTTTCCCTGGGAACTAAGAGGCAAGATCCTCTGTTGAAATTACTCATGGGGCAGGAGTTGGGTAGAGGATGTATAAGAGTAGTGAACAGTTAAACAGCCTTCTTAGCAAATAGCTTTTTTTTCTTTTGCTCAGCTGCTTCTGCAGTATCCTTTGTTCATCTGGTCTTGCAAGTCGGTAGTCTTTCCCCTTGCTTTTAAAGTCTTCTGTTATTTGGATCTATCTTACTTAACTAGCTTTGTTTCCCCCTCCGTATCCAAATTAAACCCTCCTCAAGAAGATCATTGTCAATTATGGCATACGTCATTCTTTCACAAATACTCTTACTCTTTCTTCCTTATAGCCTTCCCAAATCATTGCCAAAAATATATGAGCCTAAATCAAAATTGACTTCCTTAATTATTCAGATCCACATCAGTCTTCTGTATCATTGTTGTTATAGTCAAATTTTATAGTTTAGCCGTTCTCTAATTGTTTATTTTCCCATCTGATTGATGAATTCTGTACAGGCAGATATATTGTTATTTTTTAAATGGATTTTATATTTTTACTCTTGTCACAGTGCCGGTCACATTGATTATTAAGTATTTGATGAATAAATAAATTAGTACACACAGGTATCTGACATATTGCTGCTTAGTTTTATGTATTTATTTATTTACTTATTTTTTGAGGCAGTGTCTTGCTCTGTCTCCCAGGCTAGAGTGCAATGGCTCAATCTTGGCTCACTGCAACTTCCCCTTCCCAGGTTCAAGAAATTCACCTGCCTCAGCCCCCCAAGTAGCTGGGATTACAGGTGTGTGCCACCACACCTGGCTAATTTTTGTATTTTTAGTAGAGATGGGGTTTCACTATGTTGGCCAGGCTGGCCCTGAACTCCTGACCTCAGGTGATCCAGCCATCTCGGCCTGCCAAAGTGCTAGGATTACAGGCTTGCTTCTTTTTAATAGTTAAGGAAATAAGCTGAGATTTATCTATTTTCATTATTTTCTTTTCTTTTTGTTTACTGTACAGAGCAGCATACCATTTGTCAGTTACCTGGTTGTACATAGGATATATCTAGAGATAAACAAGCTGTATTAATCAAGTATTGGTAATATAAAATTTATTATGTATGAATAGAAATTTCAAAGACCAAGGTATACTATAAATATTGTTATCAGCTTTCTACCAAAATTCTCAGAAGCACTTGTTTTTGTAGTAAAATAAACTTCCTTTTAGATATCAAAGAACATTACTAATATAATTTCAGTGCTATGAAAGGTATGGAATATGAATTACTGTTACAGAAGAGAACAGGGAATAACTTAGAAGGGAAAACGCTTGTATTAGAGTGCCACAATTTTGGGTGGTTTTAAAAAAGCATCTTAAATGCAGAGTTGCTTTAATACAGCTTTCTAATTGCTAGATTACGTATTTATGTTACTGCTTTTATTCTGTGGTTTTCAATAGATTTGGGGACAGCAGACAGATGGTATGAAACTTGAATTTGGAGAAAAAAACCTTCCAAAAGAGGAAACAGAGTTTTTATCAATCCATTCTCAGATGACCAATTTGGAAGACATTGGTAAATTTTGATCATGTACCACAATGTGGTGTTTTTATACCAAATATTGAGTAATTTGCTTTTTTACTTTCAAATGTGAGCTAACGTAGTGACCTTCGGCATTTCACTGTAGCCTCTCTGATCTCAATTTTTTCATCCTTAAAATGAAAGATTTGGACTACTTATCTATTTGGTCCTTTCCCCCTTCTTATGTTCTGTGATTCTAAATTGTTTTAAATTTTAAAGATATAAAATGTTGGATTTAGGAGTACTACAGCATGAGGATCAAAAAGATGATCTTGAATTGTACTATTTATGTTTTCTTGTTTTCATCAGAATTAGTTTAAATTGAAACCAGAGTTATTACCACTAAAAACATGCTTGTTCAAAAAAGAATTAATATTTTCTGTACACAGCGATTATGCTATTTCACTAAGAAACTTATATTGAAATGTGCATTTTTTGTCTCTTTATATAACTTAGATGTCAATCATAAAAGCAAGTTATCTTCTCTGCAAGATCTTGAAAAAACTAAACAGCTTGAAGAACAAGTTCAAGAATTAGAAAGCCTCATATCCTCTTTGCAGCAACAATTGAAAGAAACTGAACGAAACTATGAGGCAGAGATCCACTGTTTACAGAAGAGGCTTCAAGCTGTTAGTGAGTCCACAGTTCCGCCAAGGTATTCATCTGCTTATAGCTTCATTCAACAGTATTTGTAGCTTTGTAACAATTATAGTATCAACTAGAATGGTTATTTTAAAAAGTAACTTAAGCAAAGTTGCTGGAAAGAGATAGGATGTAGCATTTTTTAGAAAGAAGAGCAAGAGATCATTATATATCTTTGAAATGCCTGAAAAAATGTTGATGTAAACCAAAGACATTATAGAAATTTTACTTAAATTTTTACATTATAAAGATGTTGGTTGTTGTTAATCTGCTTAATTAAATCGGCAATGTGCACATATTTGCAGTTATTCTGTACCTAGTCCTTGCTACTTTGATATGGTGAATACTTAAGGAATATAAGATAGGATCATTCCAGTCATGGCAGGGTTTCCTCCACTTTGTTGTCTCATTTGAACGTGTGTTCAAATTCACCACGTCCAAAGTAGAACTCTGGATCTTCTCAAAATTTGCTCCTTCTGCAGCTATATCCATCTGACGTTACTTCTCTTTCTCTTATACCTCTCTTCTAGTCTATCAAGACATCCTATTTTCTCCACTTTCAAAAATATATCCAAACTGTACCACTCCTTAAAACCTTGCTGGTCTCTGCCATCCTTTTGTCTCAACTAGATTACCCTAACTCCTCCCTAAAGTCTGTTTTCAACACAGTTAAAGTAGGTGCCAGAATCTTGCTTTTGAAATTTAAAATTTTAAAATTTAAAATAGATTATATCATTCCAAAGCTCTTCTGTCCTACATGATGAGTACCCATTACTTTTCTGATTTTTAATCTCCTACTGACTTGTCTGTCACTGTCTTCTGACCCCAAGATACTGGTGACAGTATCTTGGGGTCCTCAAACAAGCATTATCAGTATGCTTCTGCTTTAGGGACTTCTCATTGGCCGTTCCTTCTACCTAGAATGGTCTTCCTCCAGACACATGCCTGGCCAACGCCCTCACCTCCTTTGGATTATTACTCAAGTGTCATGTTCTCGTGAGGCTTTTCTTAACCATTCTGTGTAAGTTAAAATTGTCTCCTAGAATGCTGATTCCTATTTCTCTACTTTATTTTTTCTATATTACTTAATATTGTCTATTTATATATGTATACATTATACACATTTTATATAATATATATCATATATATAACTAGGCTGGTCGTGGTGGCTCATGCCTGTAATTCCAGCATTTTGGGAAGCTGAGGCAGGCAGATTACCTGAGGTTAGGAGTTCGAGACCAGCCTGGCCAATATGGCAAACCTCCATCTCTACTAAAAATACAAAAATTAGCCGGGCATGGTGGCATGCACCTGTAATCCCAGCTACTCAGGAGGCTGAGGCACGAGAATCACTTGAACATAGGAAACGGAGGTTGCAATGAGCTGAATTTGCACCACTGCACTCCAGCCTGGATGACAGAGCAAGACTCCGCCTAAAAAATATATATATATTATGTGTGTGTATATATATATATATAAAATATATATAACCAAATATATGTAAATTTGGAGGGGGTAGATTCATTTTTATTTTGTTTATTGTTCGTCTCTGGTGAAAGACTTTAAGCTTTATAAGGGTGGGGCTCTTTTTCCATTTAGGTCAGTGATATATCACAAACACCTAAGATAATTCCCTGCACATAATAGGTACTCAATAAATTATTTGTTTAATGAATGAACAGTTTATAATTTAGTTGGGAAGTATGCTATAGTATATAACTAGCTCTGTAAAACCCTCAGAGATTTCTTCTAACTGTGGCTGGCTCTGCTATTCTAGGACTGATGTCTTCCTAGGCACTTGCTAGTAAAACCTCAACACAGTTTTTTTGTATAGTGGACGAAATATTGAATGTCTGCTTGTTTGGAACTAGTTGTTACTCTTTTTTATTTGAAACCTACATATGGGCTTTGGAATTATTTGCTTGGTATTGGGCTTAGCCTTATAAAGCTTCCATTTTCTTTGAGATTGGTGGTTTCTAAACATGACCATACATCAGAAATAGTGGAGGTTTTTGAACTTCAATATAATTTTTTTAAATACTTACAGTGAAAGATCACTGAATTATAATTTGGAGAGTCATACTCAATAGCTTTGAGATGGAACTTGGAAATTTGTGTTAATAATTACTTGCAAAAAAATTTTTTGAAGGTAATGGTTGGGGAATGTAACAGTGATATAACTAAAATGCTGGAATTTAAACCCATGTCTTTGTGACGTTTTTCACTGCACATCTGTAATACTGCCTATTAGAGTAATAACAGCAAAATGGAGATGAAGGATGAATATTTAGACATTGCAATGGAAGGAATGTTGGAAACAAAGCAGAGGGGAAGAAACAAAGATAACTCTGTGTTGCTTGAGCCTAGGGAATATGGAAAATGAAGGTACATCATATAAATAGGAAAATCAACAGGGGTTGCAGATAGTAGGAGCTTAATTGCAAGAGGAGAACAATGAATTAAGTTTACGCCAGACTGTTTTTTTCAGTTTGGAGTAATAAACACTTTCAAATACTGTAAAGCTTAAAGAATGAAGTCATTGTGGACTAAGTAGTACTTTTTGGAGTTTAGATCATAATGACCAGATAGATAATCAGGAGGATTTTCTAGGCTGTGAGAGTAAGATCCAGGACATAAAGCCAAGGATCAGAGGAGTATATACAAGGGACAGTGAGGAAAACAGAGACAAAATAGTAATAAAGAAGAAGCAGGAAAGGGCAGAGAAGAAAGACAAGGGAACGAGTTTTTAGAAGCATGGGATGGTCATAGAACATGAGAAGGCAGTTCACAGCAGGAAAAACCTAAATGGCCAATAACATTTGAAAGAAAATGTCTTCTCAAAAATAAAGACATACATGTTCTAGCAAAGTTTTACAATTGTTCTGACCCCCGATTGCTGAAGTTTTAAGAAAATACTTAAATGATACTATTATGAGAATAAAATTAATAAAACTTTTTGGAATATGGCCCTGTATTAAAACATTAAATATTAAGCTTAACAGTTACTTATAAGATTTTATCATATAGAAACATCCATGGAAGTGTGCCAAGATATGTTTGTGAAGATCTGTATTATAGCATTGTTTGTAACGGTGAACAATTGGAAGCAATCAAATGGCCATCATTAGGGGTTTAGTTATATAAGTTATGAAATGGGATGATGACAACTTTGGCCAATTTTGGACAGAATTTAGGGTAGAAAAGAATAGGAGAAAGAAGGATATGTGGACAAGAGGAGGGTCAAACTAAGAAAGCAGCATAGTTGCACATGAAAATCGGTGTGGAAAATTATATTTGCCAGAAATGAAACTTATAATTTGCTCCTTTTATTTTTTTCCCATGGTTCCTAAATGCTGATCTTACCTTAGTTTTTTATTTATTTATTTATTTATTTATTATTATACTTTAAGTTTTAGGGTACATGTGCACAATGTGCAGGTTAGTTACATATGTATACATGTGCCATGCTGGTGTGCTGCACCCATTAACTCGTCATTTAGCATTAGGTATATCTCCTAATGCTATCCCTCCCCCCTCCCCGCACCCCACAGCACTCCCCAGAGTGTGATGTTCCCCTTCCTGTGTCCATGTGTTCTCATTGTTCAATTCCCATCTATGAGTGAGAACATGCGGTGTTTGGTTTTTTGTCCTTGCGATAGTTTGCTGAGAATGATTGATGATTTCCAATTTCATCCGTGTCCCTACAAAGGACATGAACTCATCATTTTTTATGGCTGCATAGTATTCCATGGTGTATATGTGCCACATTTTCGTAATCCAGTCTATCATTGTTGGACATTTGGGTTGGTTCCAAGTCTTTGCTATTGTGAATAGTGCCGCAATAAACATACATGTGCATGTGTCTTTATAGCAGCATGATTTATAGTCCTTTGGGTATATACCCAGTAATGGGATTGCTGGGTCAAATGGTATTTCTGGTTCTAGATCCCTGAGGAATCGCCACACTGACTTCCACAATGGTTGAACTAGTTTACAGTCCCACCAACAGTGTAAAAGTGTTCCTATTTCTCCACATCCTCTCCAGCACCTGTTGTTTCCTGACTTTTTAATGATTGCCATTCTAATTGGTGTGAGATGCTATCTCATTGTGGTTTTGATTTGCATTTCTCTGATGGCCAGTGATGATGAGCATTTTTTTCATGTGTCTTTTGGCTGCATAAATGTCTTCTTTTGAGAAGTGTCTATTCATATCTTTCACCCACTGTTTGATGGGGTTGTTTGTTTTTTTCTTGTAAATTTGTTGGAGTTCATTGTAGATTCTCGATATTAGCCCTTTGTCAGATGAGTAGGTTGTGAAAATTTTCTCCCATTTTGTAGGTTGTCTGTTCACTCTGATGGTAGTTTCTTTTGCTGTGAAGAAGCTCTTGAGTTTAATTAGATCCCATTTGTCAATTTTGGCTTTTGTTGCCATTGCTTTTGGTGTTTTAGACATGAAGTCCTTGCCCATGCCTATGTCCTGAATGGTAATGCCTAGGTTTTCTTCAAGGGTTTTTATGGTTTTAGGTCTGACATTTAAGTCTTCAATCCATCTTGAATTAATTTTTGTATAAGGTGTAAGGAAGGGATCCAGTTTCAGCTTTCTCCATATGGCTAGCCAGTTTTCCCAGCACCATTTATTAAATAGGGAATCCTTTCCCCATTGCTTGTTTTTCTTAGGTTTGTCAAAGATCAGATAGTTGTAGATATGTGGCGTTATTTCTGAGGGCTCTGTTCTGTTCCATTGATCTATATCTCTGTTTTGGTACCATTACCATGCTGTTTTGGTTACTGTAGCCTTGCAGTATAGTTTGAAGTCAGGTAGCGTGATGCCTCCAGCTTTGTTCTTTTGGCTTAGGATTGACTTGGCGATGCGGGCTCTTTTTTGGTTCCATATGAACTTTAAAGTAGTTTTTTCCAATTCTGTGAAGAAAGTCATTGGTAGCTTGATGGGGATGGCATTGAATCTATAAATTACCTTGGGCAGTGTGGCCATTTTCATGATATTGATTCTTCCTACCCATGAGCATGGAATGTTCTTCCATTTGTTTGTATCCTCTTTTATTTCATTGAGCAGTGGTTTGTAGTTCTCCTTGAAGAGGTCCTTCACGTCCCTTGTAAGTTGGATTCCTAAGTATTTTATTCTCTTTGAAGCAATTGTGAATGGGAGTTCACTCATGATTTGGCTCTCTGTTTGTCTGTTATTGGTGTATAAGAATGCTTGTTTACCTTAGTTTTTATGACCTAAGTTAAGCATTTTAAGAAAAAAAAATTTTTTTAATAATGCGTGTAAAAACTACACAATACAGATGTGAATACCAAAAGATAAAACAAAAAAGTCCAAAAGTGAATATTTGTAAATTAAGATTCTTCTCTTTACCACCACTGCTCCTGACTGAGTTCTGCTAGAGGTAAACATTGTTACTTTCGATGTGTATACATAGGAAGAAAATCAAACTTTTTGTATCCAAATATACATATGTATGTTAAAAGAAGTTTCTCATAAAACTGAGATTTTACAAACTTTTTTAAAGTCACTAATATATCTTAGATAACTTTAAAAAAATGTTAGTACTGGCCAAGCACAGTGGCTCATGCCTGTAATCCCAGCACATTTGGAGGCTGAGGTGGGAGGATCACTTGAGGCCAGGAGTTTGAGATCAACCTATATAACATAGTGAGACCCCATCTGTCCAAAAAAAACAGTCAGTACTTAAGGTTCCATATCATACATTTGTAATGTAAAATGACATAAAATTCAGTTGATCATCTGGTAAAATACTGTTGTTCAATTGTGTTCTTTTAAGTGGAAATATTAGTCAAAAATATCATTTAACTTACAATACCTATAACCCTTGACTCATTTTTGTCTCCCATGCCCCAGTACACATTTTATGTGTGGGGTAGATTTTGGATGAACAGTAAAGCATGTATACACCTCTAATTCTTTAACCTTTTTTATTTATATTCAGCTTACCTGTTGATTCGGTGGTAATTACAGAATCTGATGCACAGAGAACAATGTACCCTGGAAGTTGTGTGAAAAAGAATATTGATGGTACAATAGAGGTATTATATTTTTAATTTTTATCTTTTAACTATTATATACACTGATTTTTCTACTGTCATTTTTATGTCTGGTTTACTATCTAATAAATAGTTGCTGAGAAGTAAGCATAATAAATATGAGGATAATGCCTTGTATGGAAAACTCAGAATACACATGTAAAGAAATTTAATCTATTTTCATAGCATAGGTAAAACACAGAGGAAGTTAAGTTTGAGGGGTTATATTTCCCTTAAATATGTTATAGTTTAAGATTTATCTTGTTTTTTGTAAAATGTGGGCTATGTACAAATTAGTTTCAGTGCCCTGGTCAACAAAGCTTTGTCTTCCCAGCATGGGAAGTTGGACCAGGCCATCTCTAAAAAAGTGTTTAGGGGCCAGGCGCGATGGCTCACGCCTGTAATCCCAGCACTTTGGAAGGCCGAGGCGTGTGGATCACGAGTTCAGGAGATCAAGACCAGCCTGGCTAACATGGTGAAACCCCATCTCTACTAAAAATACAAAAAATTAGCTGAGCGTGGTGGCACTCGCCTGTAGTCCCATCTGCTCAGGAGGCTGAGGCAGGAGAATCGCTTGAACCTGGGAGGCGGAGGTTGCAGTGAGCTGAGATTGCGCCACTGCACTCCAGCCTGGGTGACAGAACGAGACTATGTCGCAAAAAAAAAAAAAAAGCGTTTAGGAATCCCCAGAATCCAAGACAATAGGGCTGGGATAATAGATTAGGCCTATTCCAATAAGGTCTGTATGGTATATAAAAAAGTTCCACATCTTTTAAAGTGCATGCCATCTAACTAAACCACCCCCTGCCTCTGCTCAACATTGTATTATTCTAAATTTCTCACACCTGCAACTTTCTCAAACCGGCAACTGCCAAACCCTGGTCTTCACTCAGTAGATTTTTAGTTCTTAAGTCTTAGAAAAAATTAAGATCATCGTTCTTCCTGGCTCAGTATACAGAGGAAAGATGTTAGACACATCCTTGATTCTGCTATACTCATCCCATATCATGATGATTGGTAAATAAAGAAATACTTTCATACTGAGAACATATTTATATTTTTTAAAAGTTTATGGTTTTTTCTATTGATAAAAGTAATTTGTATTTGTAGAAAGTTAGATAGTATTAATAAGTACCAAGAAGAAAAGAAAATTTGCTTGTAATTTTATGAGCAAAGATAGCCACTGTTTAACATTTTACTTAAAAGGAAATATGTACACACATATATATTTTATTAGTTATATTTAAGTATCCTTTTCCCATTCTAGAACTGTATGTTGGCATTTATAAATATGTAAACATATTTCTCTTTGCATCTTTAAGTTCACGGTAGTAAGTATAATTATTTGGTAGAATTATTTACTAGAATTATTTTTAATTGAGAATTAAAATTAATTTTTTGCTGAAAGTATGTAGAACTTTTCTAAAAATACTGATACTTTGGGGAGATTTTGAGGTAGAAGTTTAAAAATAAGTGGTGTGTAATTAATGTAAATAAATGTCATATTTTGCTTTTAAATGTAGTTTTCTGGTGAATTTGGAATGAAAGAGGAAACAAATATCGTTAAGTTGCTTGAAAAACAATACCAAGAACAATTAGAAGAAGAAGTAGCTAAGGTAAGCTTATAGCTTATCTGGAAGATTATCTTGGTTTATATTCCCTTTGAGCCTTCAAAAATAACATAGATTTTATTGATGGTATGTACTTTATTTTTCTAAGTTTCATATATAGTTCATCTTTAAGTGGTTGGATAATATCAATTATAGTCACCTTTAAACAAAATATCTTGTGAATTTTTATTTGAGAAGAGCATTCTTCTTGATATAGACTAGTAATTAGAAGCTTTTCAGAATGCCAAAACAAGTCTATGTATTTGTTGCCTTGTGAAGAAGTTTGGTCGTCCTTAAAAGTTGGGAAGAAGATAGGAAAAGAAAGAGAAAGTGTTTGGTCCTCTGTATATATTATCTGTATTTCCAATCAGAGAAGTTTTGTTAGGTAATGACTACAGATACTAAGGGAGGATTATCACTGAGTATTAATTAGCTCCTGGCTAAGTGAAGGAGTTTATCAATGTGAGTTTTGCTCATCTCTGTATGCTTATCCACTGTGTCCAGAGTCATTCTTTAATATTAGCCATATACCCTAGTGTAACATTATGGTTCCATTTGTTTTGTCTTTGTATTCCTTTTCAAAATGTGTACCTGATTGGCTTTTAATATTGGAACTGGCCAGGTGCGGTGGCTCATGCCTATAATCCCACCACTTTGGGAGGCTGAGGTGGGTGGAACCACCTGAGGTCAGGAGTTTGAGACCAGCTTGACCAATGTGGAGAAACCCTGGCTCTACTAAAAATACAAAATTAGCTGGGCGTGGTGATGCATGTCTGTAATCCCAGCTGTTCAGGAGGCTGAGGCAGGAGAATCGCTTGAACCCAGGAGGCAGAGGTTGTGGTGAGCTGAGATCACACCATTGCACTCCAGCCTGGCCAACAAAAGCGAAACTCCATCTCAGAAAAAAAAAAATATATAAATATATATATATATATATATATATATAAATATATATATATATATGAACTATTGAATTACGAGTTTGCTTTTTTTAATAATATTTCAACTGTCTTAATATAACAATCCCAGTGGAATATGTGCATTTTAAAGGGGTAGGATTGATTGGTAGGGTATAAAGGAAATATAGAAGGAATTAGGAAAAACATAAATTAGATGAGGAAGTCAAGACCTAGGGAAATATCTGGGCCATAAGGACTTATTCACTTACTATGCCTAAAGTGAAAAGTGAAACACTATCTTTTTTTTTATAGCTTTCAATGTCTAGTTCTTGGAGGAATGCAAGTTTTCTCTTGCATGTAGCTCTTACACAAATTTATCAAATGGAATGATGTATCAGGGTATAGTAATTAACTTGAGGTTTGGTATTGGATATACCATACTTTAAATTCTTGTTCTTTTGGTTTACTAGATTTGTGACCTTAGGAAAGTTACTTAACTTGTGAATCTCAGCGTTTTATATGTTGAAAGAGGAAATTGGCTTAGTAGCAATTTTTATAAGGATTCAATGAGCTAATGCATATAGAACATTTAGCAAATGAGTTGATACATAGTAAAGACTCATAAATATTATTGTAAAAGTAGTCATTGCTGTGATAATGGTGGTAATATGATGATGTTTTATAAAGCATTACTCGCTCAAGCTGATAGCAGAGCACCAAAGTACTGGTCAGTGATGTAACAGACCTGCACGTTGTGCACATGTACCCTAAAACTTAAAGTATTAAAAAAAAAAAAAAAGACTCTTCTAAATGCAGCCAAGATACTGTGGTCCAAGAGATTACATTTGATGGCCCAGCTTGTTCCTAGAATAATATAGATTGTTGATATTAGTCACCAGTACCAATGGGATTATGCTGTACTCTGTACCCCTCAGATATGATAGAAGAAGATTGAGAGCCATTTTTCTTTTCTTTTTTTTTTTTTTTTTTTTTTTTTTTTGAGACAGGGTCTGGCTCTGTCGCCCAGGCTGGAGTACAGTGGTGCAATCTCTGCTCACTGCAACCTCCAACTCCTGGGCTCAAGCCATCCTCCCACCTGAGCCTCCCAAGTAGCTGGTACTACAGGTGTGCACCACCACCCCAGCTAATTTTTTTGTAGAGACAGGGTTTTGCCATGTTGGCCAGGCTGGTCTTGAACTCCTGATCTCAAGCGATCTACTCACCTTGGCCTACCAAAGTGCTGGAATAGCAGGCGTAAGCCACCATGCCTGGCTGAGAATCATTTTTCTAAAAGCACAAGGCTACATAGAAGAAGCCCAATAGTAGTGATTTCCAGTATATATCATATTAGAGTCCTGCTGTGATTTGAGCACATACTACTGAAAGTAGACATTCATTTACATTTCACTGTTAGGCAATATTCTGGGTGCTGAGGTGTAACAGAATAAAAGAGGATGAAATCTTTGTTTCCATAGACCTTACATTGTAGTTGGTACAGATAGACAACATACAGATGATGATAAGTACTATGAAGAAAAAAAACAGGACTAGGAAAATCCATGGGGAGTGAGATGGTGTTATTTTATAT
Source organism: Pongo abelii (assembly GCF_028885655.2). NCBI lineage: Eukaryota > Metazoa > Chordata > Mammalia > Primates > Hominidae > Pongo > Pongo abelii. The sequence goes on along the minus strand of NC_071991.2, from coordinate 84,331,180 downwards.
AGGGTTGTCATGGAAGGCCTGACTTATGAAGTGACATTAGAGGAAAATCCTAAAGGAAGTGAGGGAGTGAATCAGGAAGATACCAGGTTGAGGACCTTTTAAAGAAATATGAAAGGGAAAGTCAAGAGAGCAAGAGAAAAAGAAAGGTCAAAAATTACTCTAACAGGTGTCTTTAAGACACGGTCAGGAGACTTGACTAGATTTTGTGAAGGCTGCTTGCCCAGCTGCTACCTCTGCTGAGTTGGAGGACAATTCAGTTTAATCCTGCAACTCCCATATTCATGGTGAAATATTGTGAAATCCTGGCACAGATTTGTCTTTTCTGCAGATGTAACTGGATACAGGAGGAAGAAATCAGGGAAAGACGGCAAGGGCTCACACTTCCGGTGAATTTATATAGGTAGAGTTGTATTGTAGTAGTCTTTTTTTTTTTTTTTTTTTTTGAGATGGAGTTTCGCTCTTGTCGCCCAGGCTGGAGTGCAGTGGCACAGTCTCAGGTCACTGCAACCTCTGCCTCTGGATTCAAGTGATTCTCCTGCCTCAGCCTCTCAAGTAGCTGGGATTGCAGGCACGCACCACCACACCCAGATAATTTTTGTGGGGTTTCTTTTTTAGTAGAGACGGGGTTTCATCATGTTGGCTGTAACTCCTGACCTCAAGTGATCCACCCACCTTGGCCTCCCAAAGTACTGGGATTACAGGTGTTAGCCACCATGCCCCGCCTGTAGTATTCTTTTATCATTTAATGTCTGTGGAATCTGTAGTGTTATCCCTATTTCTCACCTTTTTGTCAGATTGGCTAGAGGTTTATTGATTGTATTGATAATATTAAGGATTCAGCTTTTTGTTTCATTGTTGTTTTTATTGTTTTTGTTATTATTTTCAATTGCTACCCATATCTTTTTGATATCCTTTTTCTGCTTGCTTTGACTTAATTTTCTCTTCTTCTGCTTTTCTAAAAGGGATTTCTTTTCTAATGTATGCATTTAATGCTATACTCGAAAGCATAGCATTACAGCTTTAAACATTATAGCTTGTAAGTATAGCAATGCTTCCTTGTAAGCAATGTTTAAAGCTGCATTCTGCAAATTTTCATTCAATCCAAATATATTATTTCCCCTGTGACTTCCTCTTTGATTCATGGGTTATTTAGAAATGTACTGATTTCCACATTTTTATGATTTTCAGATAGCTTCCCATGGTTGATTAAATTAATTAATTTTTAAGTTTCTTTGTGGTCTGGCAGAATACCTCATATAATTTCAGTTCTTTTAAATTCGATGCCCAGAATGTGGTCTTTTCTGGGTGAAAGCTCCATGTGTACTTGAAAAGAGTATGTGTTTTGCTGTTATTTAAATTTCAGATTTCCCTCTGATGCCATTTTTCTTTAGCCTAAAAACCTTCCTTTAGCATTTCTTTTAGAACAGGTGTGCTGACAATGAGTTCAACATACAACGAATTTTATGTTGTCTAATTTTGAATTGTATATTAAATGTTTTGTATTTTATGTTTTATATGCTCTGGATGTCATTATAATTCTTTGAAGAATGTGAATTTTTAAAAAAAATAGGCAGTCCATCCAGTTAGGTTCAGACTAAAAATCCTGTTTCTTCTTTCCCATACAAATCACCTAAGTTTTGACTTCCCTCTGCAGTCTCCTAGCCATTGTTTACTCTTCAGAATTCTTTAGTGGTTTTGTATTGTGCTCAGAGTTTTTAGGTAATCAGTGGGAGAAGCAGGCTGTAGTGGGCTTATTTTATGTTGCCTGGAAGCACAGTCTTTGTGTTTTCTTATTCCACAATTCAGATGCAATTATTGCCTTATAGCATCAGTATTTGAATTTACCCACATATTTTTTTTAAAAAGGATGTTTATGCTCTAATCCTTTTTGCATCTTAGGCCATCCTTTTAGAGTCTTATTTCTTTTTGAAGAAAATTATTTAGAAGTTTTTTTTTTTTTTTTTTTTTACTGATTATCTATTGGGAATAAACTGTGTTTTTTAGTTGTCTTTATTTTATGTCTTTATTGTGTTTTTATCCATAAAAGTTTGTTTTGTTGACTGTCTGAACCTGGTTAGCAGTTATTTTTATGCCAGAACTTTGAAGGTAACATTCCAATGTTTTGTGATTTCTTGTTTCTGCCGACAAGGTCCTTGTCACTTTGTTGTTCCCTCGTAGGTAATACATCTTTTTTCTTTGGAAACATTTAAGATCTTCTTTTTGATTTTGGTGTTCTCTTTTCTCCTTTTTTTTTTTTTTTTTTTTTTTTAAGAGATGGGTCTGTCACCCAGGCTGGAGTGCAGTGGTGTGATCATAGCTCACTGTAGCCTTGCACTCCTGAGCTCACGCAATCCTCTCACCTCAGTCCCTGGAGTAGCTCACCACACCCAGCTACAAATGTCTTTGTAGAGATGAGGTATTTGTTTTTATTATAATTCATTGATCATCTTGAATCTTGGCAGTGGTGTCTTCTGTAAATATTCTCAGCCATTATCTCGTGAAATAGTTCCTTTCCATTGTTCTCTATTATATCCTCCTGGAACTCTAATTAGATGTTGGTTGACCATTCTCTATCCTTCTATCTCTGTTCTTCTCTTTCATATTTTTAATCCTTTTTTTCCATGTTACATTCTTAATATATTCAGTATGAAGAGACAGAGGCAGATCAGGTTCAAGACAGGAAATTAAAGCAAAACCCAGTCATAAGGTTTTGATCACTAGTTACAGAAGGTTAAAGATATGTTTTGTTAAGTTGTGTTTTATAGTTAATTATTTTTAATTATCTTTGTCTTTTGACATTTTGCTGTAATGCGTATATGTTCCAGATGACATTGTTGTTACCAAACCCTGGTTCTTTCAGAGCTAGCATAGGCACCCAGAGGTCCAATTTGGTAGGTGAGATATAGTACCAGGATTATTGGGAAGAAACAGGATGACATATAATGTTTAAGGTGCTTGAGCTCTGTATTGACACATTTTGATTCAAATTTCTGCCCTAACATTTATTAAATATGTGACCTTTGATGTGGTTCCTAATGTTGCAGCACTTGAATTTTCTCTGCATTGGCTACTGGTATTATAATTATTCCTCTTAAGTCGGTTTTAGCATTATACCTCTAGAGAGACTCATTTAGAGATGGAATAGTATAATGTTACCTTTTAGAAAGTGAGCTTAGGCAAGACTATAGGATTTTGAACCCCAGCTTCAATGATTTATTTCCTTTGTGTTTTTGAGTCCAATTACTCCAAAGGAGGCTAGCACAGGAACCAGGTAGGAATCAGGACCCCAGATAGGTGAATCACATTCAGGACAGGAAATTAAAACTAAAGTTCAGTTATATGACCTGGACCAGCAAGGAAGATAATGCTGCAGATCAATAAGTACAAATATTTCTAATCCCAGGCATACTTTATTCTGGGTTTATTACAGGCAGCCTTCCTTCATTATAAATTATCTATGGAAAAAGGACTTAAAGTTGTTGATACAGTTGATTCTCAAAGGTGTAGGGACTTGTCAGAGCCAAAACTGCTAGTCAGAATTCCTAAGTACCTGTGCTGAGGTGGGATGGGAGGCTAGAATAAGCAGGGATTCAGGATCATAGTTGTAGTGAAAGGTCAAATTGGATTATAATGAAATGTCTACTCATATTTACCAGTCATACGAACTAAGTGTTCCGCTTCTGGGAATTTGTTTTGAGGAAATAAGAAAAGATATGCACAATTATATAATTACAAATATTTCGTCACACTGGTGTTTAAAATAGTAAAAGAGTGGAATCACTCTAAATGTCCAACATAGATAATTGATTTAATAAATTTATACTACATCTATGTAATATGAAACTTTGAACCCATTGGAAATTACATAGTAATGTATTTCTATTTCTTAACTTGAAGAGATATTTACTATAGTTAAGCTACAAAAACTGGTTACAGTATTAGAATATGATCACATTTTTATAGGAAAATGATATCTGTATCTATTCATATATATCTCTGCAAAGAAGAATAAGAAGATTTGGGAAAGTATTTACTAAAATGTTTACAGTGATTTTTCTTGGAAGAGAAAAATATAAGGGCTTTTATTTTCTCATTTTTGCTGAACATTTATGGCTGTTATAATAAAACATTTTACTTTTTATTTAAAGTGGCAGGCAGTAAAATAAATACTTTGACATTAGATTTATTGTAAAATAGAGAATCTATCTCGGTATTACTTTATTATAGGATTTCTTTTTGTTTAGAACCGTGAGGCCATGCTTTTTTCTGTTTATACAATTTTGAGTAGTAACTTGCTTTTTAAATTTCTGCTATTTCTAAATCTAATCCTTTATTGTTTGCTTTTGTTTCTTTAGGTTATTGTGTCAATGAGTATAGCATTTGCTCAACAAACTGAACTGTCTAGAATATCTGGGGGAAAAGAAAATACTGCATCATCAAAGCAAGCACATGCTGTGTGTCAGCAAGAACAACATTATTTTAATGAAATGAAATTATCACAGGATCAAATTGGTTTTCAGACTTTTGAGACAGTGGATGTGAAATTTAAAGAAGAATTTAAACCACTTAGTAAAGAGTTAGGAGAACATGGAAAGGAAATTTTATTATCAAATAATGATCCCCATGATATACCGGAATCAAAGGACTGTGTGCTGACTGTTTCAGAAGAAATGTTCTCCAAAGATAAAACATTTATAGTTAGACAGTCTGTAAGTATGCCTCCTTGAATATAAAAAACTTATTTAAAAATTGTGAATTCTTTCACTATAAAAATATTAGCAATAGTGCTGCTTAATGTTTGGAGGAGGGAAATAATGAAATTCAGTCTTAGGAGTCACATTGTTGTTTTGTTTTGTTTTGTTTTTGAGGCTGAGTCTCACTCTGTTGCCAGGGTGGAGTGCAGTGGCACAATCTTGGCTCACTGCAACCTCCGCCTCCCAGGTTCAAGCAATTCTCCTGCCTCAGCCTCCAGAGTAACTGGGACTACATGCGCGTGCCACCACATCCTGCTAATTTTTGTATTTTCAGTACAGACAGGATTTTACCATGTTGGCCAGGATGGTCTCGATCTCTTGACTTTGTGATCTACTCTCCTCAGCCTCCCAAAGTGCTGGGATTACAGGCATGAGCCACCGTGCCCAGCCAGTTCACACTGTTAATGTGTTTTATTAATTGTAAGATATATGGATAAGTGACTTAATATTAGTATCAAATAAAACAAGTCTGGTTCATAGTATTCTTGTTTATCTTAAAGATGTTGTACCTGGTAAAATCCCATTGTAAGTTGTACATACATTAATTCTGTTTCAACCAATTCAAGATTAATTATACTACAATTTGGTAATATCTGTGAATAAAAGATTTGCTTAATTAAATATAACATTACAAGGAAATAGCTACCTATTTAGGAAGACTAAAAGATTTTACTATCTATATCCTAATTCTTGATTTATGTACTTATTTATTAATAGAAGATCTATTCTGTGTCTGTACCTCAACTGTTCACTGCCTTTAACAGAAAGTAATAAATCCTCCTTCTTTTAACATTATCTGAATTAAAATTTTTTATTAATAGTCAGGATAGGTTATGTTTTGTTCAGACTAATATTCAAGTAAAATTGCCAACTCCAGGCCGAGTGTGGTGGCTCATGCCTGTAATCCCAGCACTTTGGGAGGCCGAGGCAGGTGGATCACTTGAGGTCAGGAGTTCGAGACCAGCTTAGCCAACATGGTGAAACCCCCTCTCTACTAAAAATACAAAAATTAGCTGGGCATGGCGGTGCATGCCTGTAATCCCAGCTACTTGGGAGGCTGAGGCAGAGGAATCACTTGAACTGGGGAGATGGAGGTTGCAGTAAGCCAAGATGGTGCCACTGCACTCCAGCCTGGGTGACACCAAGACTCCCTCTCAAAAATAAATAAATAAAATAAAATTGCCAACTCTTTATGGAATGCGAAACTTGTTAGGTGTTCTTCAAGACCTCTTTAATTTACCAGCAACTGTTCAAAGCAAAATTATTTGTATAAGTAACATTCCTCCAGGAAATGATGTACTCATAGAATGTATTAAGGAGTTGACTTCTTATGAGTGTGAGACTCTGGAATGTAAAGCTTTTATTTTCAAATAAAATGTATTGAAAATTATCTTTTATCAGTAGTTCTCTGTAGTACTGTAATAACCACTGTGTAAATTAAATGTGCAGTTTCTCATGTTTCATACATTTAATTTTAAAATATAAATATTCCATGGATATTATTTTCCCTTCATAAAATGTCAAGAGGAATAATGGCATTATAGCTTCATTAAGAGTAGAAGGAATCTTAAGTATCTTAGTTCTTTTTTTTCTATTAGAATTAGATTAAGTCTAAACTAATTGATAAATAGCTGTTTTGCTGTTGGAAAATAACATAATGATAATAAAGTAGCTTTATGTTGTTTTAGAATTGTAATTAAGAAAAACACCATTTTAAAAATTATGTTTTTGTTTAATAATAAAATATCACATGCTTTATGGGATAAGTAATAGAATTGCTTTCGTATTTGTTTAAAATATTAATGCTGACAGATTTTTACAAAATGTGTTATAGTTGAATTGTTTTTTTTTTTTTTTACTATTAAAGATTCATGATGAGATTTCGGTGTCAAGCATGGATGCTTCTAGACAACTAATGTTGAATGAAGAACAGTTGGAAGATATGAGGCAGGAACTTGTACGACAATACCAAGAACATCAACAGGCAACAGAATTGTTAAGGCAAGCACATATGCGACAAATGGAGAGACAGCGAGAAGACCAGGAACAGCTACAAGAAGAGATTAAGAGACTTAATAGACAATTAGCCCAGGTAAGGGTCTTGTAGTCCCGTTTCTCTCCCCAGTTATTTTTTTTTTTTCCCAAACACCAACTTGAAGCAGATCCCCAATTAAAACAACAGTATTTTTTATGTAGCCATAATTTTTCTTTTTTTTTTGCCGAAATCTGAATAAACTACATATATTTAGCATCAGGAACACACTCTGTACTAAGACAGCAGCTTTAGATCTTGTTAGGGACAGCTGTCTCAACCTTGGAGTGGGCATTGTCTTTCTGTCATTTTATTTAACTCCTTTTTCAAGCACTGGAAAAGTGGCTACACGGTTTTGTTTTTTTCTTTTAAATCATTCCATTAGCCATATACAGCAAACTCACTTTGACATTTTGGAAATAACATTGTGCTGAGGTGCTCCATTATGCAGCTACTATCATTCAGTTTTACTATCTTCATTTATAGTTCTGTGAGTCCACCAAGTAGCATCTCAAAGGTTTACCTTTATCTGTCTTTAATCCATCTTTTTAATCATGAATGGGAATCGGAAGTAGTATGCTTCTGAAACTTTCCAGGGAAACATCTCTTCTTGATTTGAGAAATGCAAATTTATTTAACATTCTTATCGCTTTCTTGACTAAATTTAAATACTTCTTGGTGTTTGGGAGCTGGATTCTTGTCAACTGCTGTATAAAATATACTCACAAAACCATTGCAGAAAAGCAAGAAATATTTATGTAGAAGTTCTTATGAAAACAAATTTATTGAATTTAATTTTGAAAACTGAAGCTAAAAAGAAAGATAATAAATATCTAGCGATAACTATGAACAGTATTCTTTCAAACATAAAATAATAGGATAATTGGGAGCTGAGCATAAAACATTATTTGGAAAAATTAACTTTGCTTTTCTTCATTGCATTTTGTCAAGTCAGACTTCTTAATTTTCAATGCAAAATTGACAAAAATTAATTGAACTGCACAAATTCCTGAATATATAGACTTAATCGGCTTTTAAAAAATATTTTAAATTTTGCATTGATCTTTGTATGTACTTTTAACCCCTTGTGATGGAATATGAATCATAAGTAGAACCAGGGCCTGTTGGTCCCGGGGGTTAAAAGAAATCTGCTTAATATTTCTGCCCTTTTTCTCTAATCGCAAACAGTATTCTTTCATGACCTTTTTTCTTATTTAGAGATCCTCCATAGATAATGAAAACCTGGTTTCAGAGAGAGAGAGGGTGCTTTTAGAGGAGCTGGAAGCACTAAAGCAGCTGTCTTTAGCTGGAAGAGAGAAGCTGTGTTGTGAGCTGCGCAACAGCAGTACGCAAACACAGGTAGTATGGACTTTGCCCAACCTAGGAGCAATGGATCACCAATTCAGTAGGATTTGTTTGTCTTTGTTGTTGGTATGAGATGTATTCTTTTGTAGGTACTGAGCTTAACATATTTGTGACTGCATACGTGTAAGGTAGGTGGAGTCAAAATGCCTTACATTTCATTTAAGGTAATTTGAATCTGACATTCTGTTAACAGCAAATATTGTTTCACCAAAGAGAACCTAACAAACTTTATTGTTGCACTACAGCATGCATAATTTGAACCCATTAAAATTTTTTATTTGTGTACGAGAATGTTTTATCCTCTTTTGATAACACTAATCTCAGGTATAGTTAAATATTATACCAAACAGTATCAATTTTGTGCACAGAGGTTTCTATTTTATCTCATACCAATATAGAAGAATGACATGCTGTTTTCAAGTTGACAGGTTTTCTTTCTGTCTTCTCCTCTCTTCCTTTACACAAACTTAAACAGAATGGAAATGAAAACCAAGGAGAAGTTGAAGAACAGACATTTAAAGAAAAGGAATTAGACAGAAAACCTGAAGATGTGCCTCCTGAGATTTTGTCTAATGAAAGGTATACAATATGTGTACTTTTTCAGTGCAAAGTAAATTAAAATGGTTGTTTCAATGTAATAGACTTTGTCCTTATTTTTATCTTGTACATTGATACTTTGTCTTAAAAATCATCATACTATCTGTGTATGAAACATGTCCATGTATGTGTAGTATGTAAAGGATTTTCAGTTTTTCATCATTAAATAGATAACATTTAAAAAAAATTTTTCTATATAAATTTTGATTGGATATTAATCACATACTTAACTGTTAATCACCTGATGTTAGCAAAACTTTTCCTTACTTTGATTTTGTAGAGGTTAATATAAAAATGTAAAATATTAAGTGAGAATAGTTATCCTACATTAGTATTAAAGACTTTAAGCACAATATTTTAAACTTTGTTTTGTTCAAATGAAAATAATTTCTTTAATTTTAAATTAAAACTAATATTTACTTCTTAATTTCCTCCTTTTCCAATTTCTGTGACTGTCAACCCTCCTGTGTCCTCCTAACCTCCTTCCTCAGCTTGCATGGAGGAATTTGGCCCCTAAGATTTTGGCTTCCCCATTGGATCATCAGTATGGAACGCAGTCAGTATGGAACTCAAACAAGAAAGACAGTGTATGAAAATTAGAGTTACCATGGCAATATAAAATAAACACTTTGTTTATTTTATAATATTTATCTCTAATTGGTAAATTTTGAAAACTATGCAGTATTTAATTTTTAGGATTTTTTATAGTAAGTGCCAATAAAATGAGTATTTTTTTAACCACCATATTAATTTTAATCATTTCTCTTAAGTAGAAATATTTTCACATTATTCTAGTCCTGGGGTTTGGGGCTTAAACAAAACCTCAGAACAAGTTAAGGAAATAAAACCCTTGGCTTCCTACTAAATTAGTTTAGTTTTATTTTTAGTATTCTTGATTATATAAGCAGAGAACTTGATCTAGGTGCAAAAATAGAACTGTCTCTCACTTGACAAATACTAACGGAAAACTTCTCCATTTATTATCTTGTCTTAAAATAGATATGTCATGTGCCTGTGAAACAGGTATCCTTTAGCCTGATTTTTGGCAAGCTCCTACAGTGTGAAGCTAAAAGATAAAACTGTCTTAAAGCAGAAGACCTTTACCATGAAAATCTTTTATTTTGTCTGCATGTATAAAGTGTGCCTTTGTTGAACTGAGTTGCTAGGGCAAGAGAGTTGTTTAGTTTTTAAGAAAATTAATCAGGCAGTCTTCTGAATCACCATTTATGGAAGTACCTTTCGTCGCATGGTAGAATGTTCATGTTAAGCAAAAAAGAGAGTGTACAAAAACACTTTGTTCGGGATGATCTCATTTTTGTTTTTAAAATATGTATATATTTATAAGAGAGGCAGGAGGAAAAGTCTAGAAATACAGGCATTAAAATTGTAATAGTGATTGCTGAGGTTTTTTGGTGAGTGGTTAGCAGTGTTTTCCAAATTTTTTTAAATAAGGATTACTTTTTAAAAAGAGAGATACACCAAATTCATTCTATTTAGTTGAAAACAGGTTTCTTCTACTGACTTAAATGAGTGTGGTGAGTGTAACTTGAGAAATTTCTGTCCCTGGAGCAGATGTAATAAAAACGGCCTATGATACTCCCTCTGGTGTTGACAGATAGTGAAATTTCATTACAGACCTTTTTAAAAACAGATCTCTGCCTAACTATTACTTTTTGTAATTTAAACATTCAGCTCATTACCATTAACTTGTACAAATACTACCACATAATTTTTTCTGGTGTGATTTTAAAATTATGTTTTAAAATATGTTTTTATGTTTAACATATAGAAAGATTAAACATACAAAATACATATGTATAACCATGGGCAGTAAGCTCAATAACTTGCATATGCTTTGGCACTACCATACTTTTTAAAACTTAAATTTTGTCTCCCAAAATTTTCTCTTAACCTAGTTACTAGCTTAAGACTTAGGTATTTTTTTCAAGTCAATTAAATACTGTACATTTTTAAAAAATGGAAAATGGTATGATTAAGCTAATTGGCCAAAATTTTTGAGACAAAAATCATTTTATAATATAGTTACAAATAAAAAACAAGAAGCATTTTATTGTAGATGCTATTGGGTATTATTTTAATAAAAAGTATCATCTGTTATTTTTCAAATCAGATACTTTGCAATGTACTTTTTAGTGGACATAAGCAAAGTGTTTGCTTCAAAAATATTAAACATTTTAATCAATGCTTCTTTATCTATACAGGTATGCACTCCAGAAAGCTAATAATAGACTTTTGAAGATCCTCTTAGAAGTTGTAAAGACAACAGCAGCTGTTGAAGAAACAATTGGTCGCCATGTCCTTGGGATTCTAGATAGATCTAGTAAAAGCCAGTCATCTGCCAGCCTAATTTGGAGGTCAGAAGCAGAGGCATCTGTAAAGTCATGTGTCCATGAGGAACATACAAAAGGTACTAGTTTTCTGTGTTGTGGAAACAATCATTTCAACAAATCTTGCTGAGTTCAAGGCATTTTGCCATGTGTTGAAAATACAGAAGAGAAAATAAGTATTTTCTAGCAAATGGACCTTCAAACAGAAATACATTAGAGCAACTCTTCTCAAACACCATTATTGTATAGCATTTGCAAGTGGGTATCATAGAGTTGTCATTATATTTACCCAGGGTTGCCATAGTGCCTACATAAACCAGAATGCTGTTACATTTCTCCACCAATAAAAGAAAATGTATACATCAACACTCAGGACTCTTACCAGTATCTGTGAGGTATGGATGACATCCTGAAACCATCCTATAGATTAAGGAAAGATTAGAAATAAAGACTTTTTAGGAACCCAGCACCAGTTTCACGTACCTGTTGAAACGGTTAGAAGAAAGTCTTGATAAGAAACCCAAGATTTGGTCTTATCTTCGGACTGTCCTCTGCTAGATTCTTTATTCCTTTTGAAAAAGTGAGTTGAAATATTACACAATATATATGGATCCAGAGATTAGGTCCTGATATGCCAGAGCTGTCTTCATAACTCTCTCTTCCTTCAGCTGTGTGTATTCGGCTCTTCTTTCCGTTTCTTTTTTTTTTTTTTTGAGACAGAGTCTCGCTCTGTCGCCCAGGCTGGAGTGCAGTGGCGCAGTCTAGGCTCACTGCAACCTCTGCCTCCCGGGTTCAAGCAATTCTCCTGCCTCAGCCTCTCAAGTAGCTGGGACTACAGGTGCATGCCACCACGCCCAGCTAATTTTTGTATTTTTAGTAGAGACAAGATTTTACCCTGTTAGCCAGGCTGGTCTTGAATTCCTGACCTCAGGTGATCTCCCTGGCTTGGCCTCCCAAAGTGCTGGGATTACAGGCGTGAGCCACCATGCCCAGCCTCTTCTTTCTATTTCTTCCCATCACATTGCTGAACTCCATTGTCTCTTGCTTTTTCAATTTCTTTTTCCTTGCAGGAGAGGGAAATGAGGAAATCAAAAAAGGGGAAAAGTTTTGTGAGATGGAGAAACAGGATCTGGACTCCTGGCTCAGAAGATCAAGCCTGCAGTTCACTACCATTCCCCACTCAAGCACTTCTCCCATAGAGGCAGACCTAAAATGCCAGTTTTTGTAATTTTTGAGAGAATTCTGTTTGTTAAATTTCATGTGGAGAAATGAGAAGAAATTATCCCATTTATGGAAGGTTTGCCTAATTATAAGTTGGCCAGTAGTGTGTTTCTAGGTACAGAGAAAAGCTTGATTTGGAATTGCAAATAAAACTGATTTTTAAACACCTCAGCTGAGTTCAAAGATAGTTTTAAAAATTGCTTGTAGTAAATTAAGAGCTGAAATAATACTGAATTTTAAACCTTGCTTTCAAATTCACTCTTTTCAAACTTGGTAGAAGGATTTTTCAAATTAACTTCACTCTTGGTTAAGCTCTCAGTCACGGCTATTTTATTTCTGCATATGCATCCTTATAGAGAAGAATTAGGTAACATTTTCTTGGTCTGATAAAAGTGTTTATCAAATTATGCTTTTTAAAAAAACAATTATTTCACAAGCTTGTTTCACTTAACCATTTAGGGAAGGATTTTGCTGTTCTACTGGTAAGACCTAGACCAGGTTGACTGCCATATTCAGAAGACACTCTGAGAATGTTCTGTGCATTACAGATGTATTTTGTGCTTTTGTTGTTGTTGTTAGCAGTTCTCTTAGATACTTCTCAACATGGCTGCCAAAGTATTCAGCAGACAACATACCTTGAAAGACAGTGAACTTACTTCCAGAGCACTGTCTCCATAAAAAGGAATAAATGGATAATTTAACTCAAGCACAGAGGATTATATTTATGTTCATTTTCCATGAGAAAGCAGACCTAAAAAGACTTCTGATCCACTAGCCTATTTTCTTGCATAAGTGTATCTAAATCTTCCAACACAGATGAAATATGTATATCCTATTTTAAGATACAGTAATGGTTTTCTTTTCTTTTTTTTTTTTCCTTTTGAGTCTTGCTCTGTCACCTAGGCTGGAGAGCAGTGGCGCAATCTCTGCTCACTGCAACCTCCACCTCCTGGGTTCAAGCGATTCTCCTGCCGCTGCCTCCCAAGTAGCTGGGATTACAGGTGCCTGCCACCATGCCTGGCTAATATTTTTGTATTTTTAGTAGGGACAGGGTTTCACTATGTTAGCCAGGCTGGTTTCGAACTCCTGACCTCAAGTGATCCACCAGCCTCGGCCTCCCAAAGTGCTAGAATTACAGGCGTGAGCCACTGCGACTGACCATAGTTTTCAATTATAAGCAATTTTATGAGTTTAATTCTACAGACATTTACTGAGCTATTTCTCTATGTTCTCAGCTTTACAGCAATTCATAGTCTAATGAAGAAGTCATTGCTATTCTGATTCAAAGCAAAATAGAGGCATAATACTTATTATTTTGCCTAAAACCACTACGTATATTTGAATCAACTAAACCCTTTAAAATTTTATTTAACTGTTGACCGATTCTGAAAGAATAATATTGAGATAAGAGAAAAAGCTAAATCCACAGTTAAGAAATATAGTGTATAGAATATTGTAGCAGAGATAATTTTGCTAGGATTAGTATCATTGGTTATATTTACTTTCCATTTAGTTAACTCCATCTTACTGTTTTTATGTTTAGCAGCAGTGTGATCATCTTACTAATAAAATTGGAGCAACCACTAATATTACTGGGGGACACTTAATGGATCCATCTTGCATCTTTAAGGATATATTGAGTTAATAGAATGTATAATTTAAAATTTTTAATTTTTATGTAAACTTGAAAGAAAATACTAGCTTTAAAATATTAACACTGTGTTCCATATGTAAGAATTTTTTCTGACATTCCTTCATAAATATAATGGAAGCATTATTTTTAAAAATGAAATAAACTTTTGACAGTTTTATGTTTTTTAGTATAACAAAAAAATTACATCAGTCTAATTGCGAAGCAACTTTTGCTTTTCAGTTTTCATATATGACTTTTTGTTGTAACACTTCTGATGTATTTTCAGACTTCAAGTCTGAACTTGTTTTGATTTTAAACATGTATGGACTTGTTAACACTCAAGAAGTAAAGAATAAAGTTGCTAATATTTGCTTCCTCATAAGAGTAACCTAGTTTATGAAATTGAAGGGAAATTTTGAGCTAACATAAAATCACTTAAACCTGAATGAATATTAGATCAGTTCATAAAAATGAATCCCCCAGGTTGTGTTGAAAAAAAAATTTCCTTTAGGTCTTCACTGTGATGATTCAGTGGTTTTATGCTCACCTCCCATAGGAGGCCAGGGATAGAATCTTGTCTGCTGCTGCCTCCTTTTGGAGAAATGCGATCTTATAGAAGGAATGCTAGGGCCTGAGAGTCATAGCTCATGCCTGTAATCCCAACACTTTGGGAGGCCAAGGCAGGCAGATCACCTGAAGTCAGGAGTTCAAGACCAGCCTGGCCAACATGGTGAAACCCCGTCTCTACTAAAAATATGAAAATTAGCCAGGTGTAGTGGCGCATACCTGTAATCCCAGCTATTCGTGAGGCTGAGGCAGGAGAATGCTTGAACCCAGGAGGTGGAGGTTGCAGTGAGCCGAGATCACACCAGTGCACTAATCAGAAGGCCTTGTTTTTTTTTTTTTTTTTTCTAGCCCACTGTGATATTGGGCAAACCTCTTAAGTCTCCCAGGGCTTTAGTACAATTTTCTCAACTGTCAGATACCAGGGTCAGACTAAAGCCTAGTGGTTTCCATTGGAGCCGTAGAGATTCAGAGAGCCTTTGGGGCAGAGAAGGCTTTATCACATTGCCTATCCCGCTTAAACCTGAGGAGTTTATTGTTATCTGTCAGGGAATGAACATGATATAATCCATAAAGTTAATAACTAAAGGACTTGAATAACCATCATTTACTATGTTTTAAGACATAAATCCAAGAGGTTCACCAATTTGAAATGATTCTATTTACCAAACTGGACATTCTAAGATTATTATTGGCATCTTGTGAAATTCCCCTGCTAATCTATATTATCCTCTGAATTTTTCCCTCCAAGACTAGTTATTAAAAATAAAGTTTAGGGCTGGGCACAGTGGCTCACACCTGTAATCCCAGCACTTTGGGAGGCTGAGGCGGGTGGATCACGAGGTCAGGAGATCGAGACCATCCTGGCTAACATGGTGAAACCACATCTCTACTAAAAATACAAAAAATTAGCCAGGCGTGGTGGTGGGCGCCTGTAGTCCCAGCTACTTGGGAGGCTAAGGCAGGAGAATGACGTGAACCCTGGAGGTGGAGCTTGCAGTGAGCGGAGATCCAGCTACTGCACTCAGCCTGGGCGACAGAGTGAGACTCCGTCTCAAAAAAATAATAATAATAAATAAATAAATAAAGTTTAAGCTTGATGTCTTTCTCATATTTCTATTTTATAGGTTTTTTTTAAATTCAGTTTTTTCTTGGAACATATTCAGATTATTTCAGATTGTTTATACCTTCAAAATGTTATTAAGAAAATACCTTAAGCTAGTTGACGTCTTCGTCTTTTCTAGGTACTTTAATGTCTATTTTTTTAAATTAGCCATTTGGCTTAAAAAAACCAGAGGCCTTTTATAAGTCACTTTCACTCACCCTCTTTATTTTGTGCTTGAGATTTGCTCCCATCTAATACACCATACCTTCAGTCTTTTCCTCATGTTGATTCCTTCTCTATAGCCCAAAACATTAGACTATCTTCATACTGCCTTAAAAATTTAAGAAGTGTTGAATTTTCTCACCTTTGTTCCCTGCTCAAGGTAAATTTCAGCAAACTTTTTTTTATTTTTTTTTTGAGACAGAGTTTTGCTCTATCGCCTAGGCAGGAGTGCAGTGGTGCAATCTTGGCTCACTGCAACCTCCATCTCCTGGATTCTAGTGATTCTCTTGCCTCAGCCTCCTGAGTAGCTGGAACTACAGGCACGTGCCACCATGCCCGGCTAATTTTTGTATTTTTGTAATTTTTTTTTTTTTTGTATTTTTGTATTTTTTAGTAGAGATGGAGTTTCACCATATTGGCCAGGCTGGTCTTGAACTCCTGACCTCATGATCCACCTGCCTCGGCCTCCCAAAGTGCTGGTATTACAGGCATGAGCCACCGTGCCCAGCTGATTTGACAACTGGGAGGTCAGTGTTGTCCTCTGAGAGAGCAGCTTTGGTACTGCAGGAATAGAAATCAAGGCTGGTAAACACAGGAGTCTCCATAGCATCTTCCCCATCGTTGTGTTGTTTGTCTTTCTAGACAAATAACATTACTAAAGTGTCTTGAAGCGCCGTCTCTTTTTGTCTGCTGGAACATCTCTCTCCTGCCTCTCTCTCATATTTTTTAGGTTCTTTTGTTAGATTATGATATACAGAGGCTTCAACTTTGTCTTCCTTCTCTCACTAAATATTACTCCTAGGACAAATGTATCTACTTCCAAGGTTTCAATTCTCACCTTTCTACAAATGACTCCTAAGTCATTGCAGACCCAAAATTCCAACAGTTGACTCATCTTCACAAATCCCATTAACACTTCAGACTAATCATTTTTCATCCCTACTCTGTATACTTTTTCCTGATTTTTTAGTATTTTTCTTAATGATTTCTCTGTCACCTAAGAATCGTCTAAGCTGGAAGCCCAGAATCATCTTATGCATATCTTCTTTCCTTGTCTTCTTCTACATTGTCTTCTCCAACCTGTGCTTTCTCAATTTTTTCTCCTTTAACTTACCTCTGCATTGCTACAATTTGCCTCCTGATTCACATATTTGATATTATCTTCTTATTCGAAATATGATTTACTCTTTCCATTTGTTTATAGCAAAACCCCTAAGGTTCCTATAAAATTTAAGACCATTTACAACTTGAATCCAGCTTACTTTCCAGCTACCTTCTTTTAGCTCTCTCACCTACCTCACCACTATTTCTCCATGTCCCTTTGCCCTAAAAAGCCTAGAGTTCCCATCATATCACACTGTTCCCTTTGCCTCACATTTCTGTACCCATGAGAAAGAAAATGTTACTAGAATGCATTTAATTTCTCACATAAAGATGCTATAAATTCCAAGATTATCTTGCACTTCTAAATATTTTCAAGGCATTCAATTTTGAGCACATGGAGTAATATAAATAAGTACCAGTGTAGCTGATGTGTTTTTTACTTTGGGGAATAAAAATAC
The DNA here is from genome assembly GCF_028885655.2 of Pongo abelii. Taxonomy (NCBI): domain Eukaryota; kingdom Metazoa; phylum Chordata; class Mammalia; order Primates; family Hominidae; genus Pongo; species Pongo abelii. Next base: position 84,313,777 of record NC_071991.2, on the reverse strand, counting down.
AAAGTGAAAGTTGTATTTACTGTTACCTTAAGAATTAGATAAACCTATATATAATGGCAAACATTTAAAATCATGCCCTAAAATGCAATTTTGGGCTCTACAGCCAGTGACTTACAAAGAGGACATGCTTGGTGAATATTGAATTGTGCTGAATTCAGGTCTTGCGTCTGAAGCTGTATCTGATGTCATTACTACATAGATTAAGAAAACTCAATATGGCACCAGCTACTTTAGCAAGACAAGTTCTAATAAGTAGCTCTTATTTTGAGTGAGTGTGTCAAACTGAATGCTTATTCCAAGCACTTGGTGCATGAAGATTTCCTCTGCTTTAATTGGTTAACTTTGTACAGTTACTGATAACAAATATGTACTACATGTAATAAAAGAATAAGTAATGCCTCTTCAGGAAACTTCACTGTTGAGTTGTAACATCTGCCACAAAGGAGTATTTAATGGCAGTGGTGAATAGCTTATGCCTTTATTGTAGCTTAGAGAAAATATTTGGAAAGCTTATCTTCTACCCATGCAAACTCATTTTTTTTAACATAAGAAATAAGAATAGTGTGGGTAATATGGATAACAATGTCCAAAGTTAAATTAGACCTGCTCATCAGTCTAATCTTATCCCAGTATTCCTCTTAAAACAGTAGCAACCAACAGAATGATCTCAATTCCTTTTACTGTGTAGCCAAAGCAGATGATATTGCCCAGTGTTGGCTCAAAAGTTAGTCATCACCAGACAAATTCAAGCACTTATTTCTATCCTGTACTCCCAGTGTAGGCTCAAAAGTCAGTCTGCTCCCGACAAATTCAAGCACTTATTTCTATCCCTCTGTACACTTGAAATGGCCTACTCCACAATGCCTTTCTTTTCTTGTGATTGTTTATGTGTTTCCTCATTACATTGTAAAGTCGTCGAGGGTTGGAGCCAGATCTTGTCACCTATATGTCCCTATTACTTAGCAAACTCCACCTGGTGGGCATGTAGTAAATTTCTGTTGAAAGGTATCTTAGAAGTTTTTATCAAAGAAAAAAATACTGAATTACCCAAATGATCAATTTCTGCAAATTCCTATTAGCATAACATTTCTTATTCTTTTGCTTGGTTATTGAATAATATTATATCCTATATTTGCATATTTTATTTGTTTGGTTGCAATATTGTTTTAAAAGACCTTACAATTTCCATGATTTCCAGTTTAGCTTGATGTTGTTTTATAACTTTAAAAAATTATGATTATTATAATTAATTTATGCCTTTAAAACACTGTTATTCTAGTTACAGATGAATCCATTCCCTCTTATTCTGGAAGTGATATGCCAAGAAATGACATTAACATGTGGTCAAAAGTAACTGAGGAAGGAACAGAGCTGTCACAACGACTTGTGAGGAGTGGTTTTGCTGGAACTGAAATAGACCCTGAAAATGAAGAACTTATGCTGAACATTAGCTCTCGACTACAAGCAGCAGTTGAAAAACTCCTAGAAGCCATAAGTGAAACTAGCAGTCAGGTAACCTCCTTATATTGCTAATATGTACTGAGTTTGAAGTACAATATACTATCCCACTCTCTCGACTGAGCTAATTTTGATATTTTCATGGATAGCTGTTTGGCATTTTCAAAGCTTGAATGCATATGCATCTTAATTATCCCTTTGGTTGTATGAAAGTTGTATAGTATAAATGATTCTATACTGAATTCCTACATGATCCTGCTTTTGTTTTGTTTTGATTTTTGCTTATTTCGGGTATATTAGTATTTAATTTTTGTGATTTGTACTTTCATATATGAAAACAACTGTTAATACTTTTTGTTTCTTAACCGCTATTAAGTACTTTTGACCTGGATCTCAGCCAGTGTTAATGCTGTTGCTACTACTTGATACCATTGTAAATTATAAGCAGTTTAGTTAATGCAACATAGTATTTGTCTTTTGATAAGCAACGTGAAAAATGTTAAATAAATCAGAAGTGGTCAGTGGTTCCAATAGGCTACTTGTTCTTAACAGATTACTAGAGAGAAACTTCTCCAAAATTTTTTAATGCTGCCAACAGTCAAGCGTGTGGGCTCCTCCTGAAACATTGACTTCCCCAGGCCAAGACCACAGCTCATAGCAGCCGTCTGCTTATGTGACCAGGTAGTGAAGTACAGTAGGAATCTGACCATGGCATTTTCCAGATTTTTTCCAATTTGTTGAATACTAAATCCACGCTGTGTTATTTAGCTTCTTCTGTATTGTGGTAATTTAAATATCACTGAATGGATCACAAAAGCTTTGTGTAGAGCAGTAACCCTATGGCAGAGACTTCTCAAAGTGCAGCCCCTAACCAGCAATATCAGCATCACCTGGTGATGTGTTCAATATATAAATTCTTAGGCCCCACCCCAGACCTACTGAAATTGAGGGCCCAGCAACCTGTGTTTTTAATAAGTCTTTTATATGATTCTGATTCACACTAAAGTTTGAGAACCACTAATCTGTGGATTATTAGTATAATGTTCACATTGTTCTCTGGCTTAATTTTGAAGCTCTCTACTAACATCTTTTATATAAAATGTTAAACTAGTTGTTGGCATTAGGTATAAAAAGTTATAAAAATGAAGTATTTCTTAAGTGAATAATATTTTTCAGCATTGGGAGTAGGCGTTTTTAAAAACTTTCTTTTAAATGAATTTCAGTTCAGTTTTTAATCTTCCATGGATAGATGTTTAAAGCTATTAATTTCTTCAGAATAGTCTCATTAATTAATAACTAAAATTATCTTGAACCTGATGAATATTTTTAACAGATTGACACAGAATAATGTGTAATATCTTTGTGAAATAACTTATATTCCACTTTCCTCTTCAACGTGTCATTATTTGGTTCTACTTTATAATAGTATACTTCCCTTTAACCTTCATTTTTTTTCACTTACTATAACAAAATGTAAAACAGCTGGGAGGCATGCTGTAATATCTTTGCGTTTTCAGTGAAAGAGAAATTCAGGAAAATAGCTTTGTACAGGATACTCTGAGACCAGAGAAGAGAGCAGCATCTGACATATTCGAGTATGGTGGGACAAAGTAAAGTTTACTATAGGACTTGATGCTTAAGATGCTTAAGATGAGTTATTCACTGGCAAAATTTTTGAATATCAGGGCTCTGGACAAGTATCTGCCTTATAGGCCGATTGGATGATTTCATAACCTGTATTATAGGAGTTATTTACTTTAGATATTTGATTTGAGGGATAATTTGCCCAGTGGTATGTCCAAGTCCATATTATAATACATTTATTACAATGGTTTTACCTCTCTTTTGCTTGGACAGGCTACCATACAATCAGGCCTATATTCACTTTATTGTTAGATTCCTACTGGTTGGGATAGCTTTCATGATAGCATGAAAAAGAATGCTTAAGAGACTGTCATAAGGCCCTTAGAGAGGTAACCTCTTTAACACAATCCTTATTCAGTAGTCTCTTTGTGGTTCTGCAGAAATGTTATCTTTGAGAGTATGGTTTCACAGATTCTAGACTCCTGGATCAGGTAGAAATCAAAACCATTCTCTTCTTTGGGAATAGTTTTTCAGCAATTAAAGTTTTCCAGAATCCAGAAATATTATTTAGAGCCATAGGAGGTTATTTACCAAGAGATTCCGCTAGGCCTTGGAATAAATTAATGAATATGTAATTTATTCCCATGGAATTATTTTCACTGTAAGAAATTTTTATGGGCTTCCTAATACTTGTTTTTAAGAATGACAACATCAAAGCTACATGCTTCTATATTTTCTCAAAAAAAGGAATCTGAGGATGAAGCAGTAGTATAAGTTAAGATTTTGTTTTGTCATTGTTGTGTTTGAAACATAACTGCAATCAAAATACTGAAACACATTTTGCCTTCAAGTATTGTCCCCAGTATGCTTAGCATTGGTCTAGGCTCCGTCAGGGTAATGTTTGCAGGTTATAGGCCCTCTATGAAATAACTTCAAGGAATAGATGAACAAATCAAAGTCCAAAAGAGAGCAACAAAAGTGTTTTACAGTTTGAAGAAATAATTTATGAAGAATGGTGGTTAAATGGTTTGACATTATTTGATTTAAGTAAAGCTATTTTGTTTAGGAAACAACTCTATGCTGCAAATTAATAGCCTTCAAATATACATTAAAATCTTGATTATCTGAAATCTGGCGATAATAAGCTAGTCTGAATAATTAAAAGTGTATTCTTCTAAGTCATTTTATTATAACTATTTTTGATTGCAAGAAGTTTTGTATGCTTTCTAAAATAGAGGGGGAAGCAAGATAGAATATAATTTGAATTATTCTAATTCAGTCACCTTTCTGAACATCAATTAATATATCATCAGTTAATATTACTGTTGTTACAAGGGCTGTATGCCACTATCCTGAATCATCTTTATTTAATACTGCTTTTTTGAGTCTTTTTTGCCCTAATTTTACTTTATTTTCTTTGTGTAAGCTTCTTACCTTGACCTGTGTTCCTAATATAACTACTTACTTACAGATTTTTGTTTAACATGGATGGAAGCAAGTTTTATATGCTTCCAAAAATGGGTGAAACAATAGGCAATAATTTCAATTATTTTAATTCATGGTCATCTTTCTGAACATGAATTAGTATAATACTCCATCAGTTAATATACTGTTATGAGGGCTGTTTGCCCTATTCTGAATCATCTTAATCTGTTACTTTTTTGAGTCCATTTTTCTCAGTAATTTTTCTCTTATCTTTGTAGTTAGTTCTTATCCTGACCTAAATGTTACTGTTTATAAACGGCTATTTCTTACTTACAGATTTTGTTTTTGCTTCAAATAAGAGAAATTGGATATCAGATTATCAAAAAAAAAAACTGTAGTTTGCAGAGGGAGCAGGGAAAGAGTATTTTAAGAGGTATTTGATAGGCTAAGCATGGGTCCCCACAGTTCATAAAGCTGAGCATCTGGGATATTGACAACTTCTATCTGCCAAAGCCCCACTAAAGTCACATTTAGCTGCAGCAGTGATAAGATTAGGCCTCTATCTTGTATAGGTGTTTATTAGGGTTTCTTATGCAACCCTCCAGTTGATCTGTGAACGTGCTTTGTTAAGACACCTTCACAGACTAACTGGAGGGTTGCATAAGAAACCCTAATGAACAAAAAATTTTTATTGCCTAGTCCAGACTTGTAAGAGGCAACTGCGCCTCCACAGCTACAAGCCATCTCCCTGTAGATTCTGGCTTTCTGTAGAAAATGTCATTTTCTCTGCCCTAATTATTAGTCTGCCTACTGTGAAATGGTTTGAGTGCCGGTTTAAACTTTATAGTGTGAGTGGCTGTAGAATGGATTTGTGTTGGTATTACCTGCCTTCTTTAGCATGGGTTTTTCCATTTAAATAAAGGCTTTGTGGATTTAGGATATTTAGTTACTGGAAAGAATAATACCAAAATGAGGGCTTTTTCCTTTCTTTAAAACAACTTTCATTATTGAAAATCTTTTAATATTAAAAAATAAGTTGTTTATCTTCTAAAATTCTGAGTGGCTTATTTATTCACTATTGCCCAGGTTTCTGGAGCTACCCAGAAGGCTATTATATATAACTTGGGCTTTTAAAGTTTAGTCAGGGTTCATAAGATACCTTAAGTGGTATAGTTTTCAACTGTTACATACAGTGTAGCTTTAAAAAGAATTTTTTCCTTAACATGTACTCCATAAACAATATGAAAATAGATTATAATTGAAATGTCTATATTTAGTTTTAGTGGCTGCTTGAAAGATGAGTAATATTTCTAAGGAAATAGCAAAAGTAAGATTTAATTTTCCAGAAATAATTTTGATTATTTTATATACTTGAATAACTTATTACTAATGTGGACTCAAACATAATTAATTTCACATTTTTAAATTAAAGCAATTTTTTAATGGAACGGAAAAACACCAGCTTATCTTACAAACATTATAAACTTGTCTAAATGCCCTTTTAAAGCCCTGACGTGGAACTTGGATCCTGTCTGGCAGGCTTTTTTGTGGGCGTATTAATTCACATTCCACCTGTCAGTGTACCTATAGGTAAAGACATTAAACCACACCCTCTGTTCTGACCTTTTCCTCAGGGGACACTGACTAGAATCCTTTGGCTCAGCATGAGAGGCTATTTGAATAGCTCAGTTCAGAAGAGCTTTTCCTTTTGAATAGAGTGAAGCAGCAAGAGCAAGAGAAATAATGTTGCAACTGCATTTCTCAAGACTGCTGCTATGGAGATTTCAAACTTGACCTTCCCTGCCAGGTTCTGCTTTGAAGGCTTACTTATTACTACAGACATCGCTGATATTAAAATCAGTTTTATTGCTCGTCTAATTAAATGTTTATATTTTTATTCTTCAAGGACTTAATTATGCTAGTTTAAAAGGTGTTTTTGTTTGTTTGCTTGCTTTTATTTTTGTTTTTTGATGTTTTTTGGTTTTTGTTTTGGTTCGGGTTTTTTTGAAGGGGGATCAAGATTGATAGAGACCTAAGTTTTTTTAGATTTGTAGTTTTTTTCCTGGACTTTCCCCCTCCTTTTATTGTGCAGTTGTATGAATTAATTTTATAACGTTTATTTGATAGTGCTAAAAAAGGAAATTTTTATACTGCTATGGTAGATCTTGATAAACTAAAAAGAACTTTTTAATGTGTTAGAAAACTGATAAAGCAAATTAGGAAGCTCAGCAGCTGTATCTTCTGGGATGGATTCTTATAGCACCTATTTGGCAACTGTCAAACTCAGTGGCTCGTGGTTAGAAGAGCAAGATGAAGACATTTATGAGGTTGAATCTCGCGTGCCTTTACCACATCCTTTTCCTCTTTGTGAACATTTGGATGAAAATAACTCAGTAATTGTTAATACGTCTATTTTCCATTTTATTCATAAAAGAAACGGGCATATATTAAAGCTTATTTCTAAAATTTCACTGCCTACCCCTCCTTATTCAGTAAGTATAAAAAATATTCATTTAGTTAAACACTATAATGAGAAATTAAATTTTGAGTGTCTGTATTAAGGCTAAATGGGATAGAACCTTGTTTGATGTGTTACTACTTATTCATCCTAGATGTATTTAAGGGCTAAATTTGGTCCGAGTTCCAACTTGGCTATGTTTTCAATTACAGAAAGCAGAATGAGATAATATTACATTTCTCCAATGCCAGGCAGGTTGTTTAAAAAGATCCCGCTTTTCCTTAAGATTCTTGCTTTTGTATGTTTATGATGCCAATCCTGAATAAGAATGGAATAATTATTATATTTGAGAGACTAGGTATTATAATACTTATAAGACAGCTAAGTGAATTGTCATTGAGCAATTAGGAAATGTTTACAATCATATGATATATTGGCTGTTCCAGTCCAGGAAAAAAGGAAGCTTGGGTTCTAATTTTAATATTCTTAACAACCTAAGAAACTTACTTTTTGTTTTTAATATGCCTCATAATCTTGTGGAACAAGACCCTTTTCTGCTTTTTATATGAAATATACTTTATAAACATTGTTAAGGATAAGTGTTTAGCATAAAGAGGCTTAAATATTTAGTATTTCAGGTTCACTACAAGTTATTCAGTATAACTAAAAGTTATTCAGCACTTTTTATGACTTTCATAGCTTTATCCTGTACTAGCTAATATTTAACAAGCCAGATGATTTTCAGAATAGTTTTGTTACCTCTTCTGCAACTTTTATATTAAAGTGACAGAATATTAACTGATATTTTACATGTGCTTTTAATGTAATAAGTTTCTTACTTTGGAAATAATAAATATGAAATCTCATATACTTCATATTGTTATAGATATTAGGAATAAACATACTCTAACTGAATGGAAGAGGATTCTTTAAATATTAAGTATTTAATGAACATTTATTTGAAGAGTGTCACTTATCTCCCGATGAAGTGTGGATCTCATCTGCTATAATAAATTTTTTTTTGCTAGATTTGCTGTATTTGATTGTTCCAACTTTTTCATTTTATTTTATAAAACAAGTTTTTCTCTTGTGGTTTTATGATAAATATTTAAATGAATTATAAGGCTGATTAAATCTGGTCAGGAAGTAGAACATAGAAGCAAAGACTTATTTAATTTACTTACCTAAAGCAAGCATTTATTTTGTTGTAAATCCTTTGTTGTATCCTTATAGTAAATTTGAAAAAGACAAAAAAAAGCATATCCTTTTTAGTTATATGTATTTACTAGATAGTCATTATGTAATGAACAGAAAAAAATCACAAACGTGTGTAAAAGCAATTGATGTTTTTAAAATATGGATTGTGACCGTAAATTCCCATTTACTTGTATATAAATTAGTTCATACTTTATTGTTATGTTTCTTTATAATAAAAATTAATGATATTAGTTATCCAGACTTTAAAGGAAAAACTCTTGCCAGTTAAAAGTAAAAATATTCCTTTTGAGATAACAACATATTATCATGGGTATTTTAGGAAATAATTTATAATTTAAAATGTACGATTAATTTTCTATTATGAGTCTTATACGTGTATTCATATGAATTTCAAATAAGTTATAAGTGATATTTAAAATATCCTATTAAAACAAGAATAATCGCATACTGGATATTTTGGAAATTGATTTAGAGTAGCCATCAAAAGCTATAGTTACTCTAAAATGCATTTGCTATGACAAATACCGCTCAGATGTGAAAAGCGGAAGTCTTTAACAATAAAGTATTCTTTAATATTATCATGATTTTGTAATACATTTTCAATATGTGACTATAAATTAGAAACCACTACATTTGATCATATTTTAAGCTTAAAATGTACTGATATCTTTTTAATGCACAAAGTACTTTATATATAACTTTACAAATTCTTATGACTTTACTGTGAGCCTGTTATTAACATATGTGATAATTTTTTCTTAAAATTTTTGGACTAAATACTAGAAACATTTGAGTTCAATTTTTTCCCATGTAATTGTTTCAGTAATAACAGATAAGCAAGTACTGATAGTCAAAAGCTCAGAAAACTAAGGCAGAGACAGTACTTTTCTGCAATTTCACACAGCTCATTTAGTAGCAGTGATCAAGAGAGCTTTGGCCTTAAGCCTCCTATCATCTTAAAAAATTGTTTAAGAATGTAGTCAGTATGTGCTATTGGTAGTATTTTAAGGAATCTGTGTTTATGGTTAATGTCTCTGTATTCTACGGTTTTGAAAATAAGCTGAATATTCATAGAAGCTTTAGGTGTTTCACAAATGGACAGAAATATAAAGCTTTTAGTGTTAAGTACATGGATTATAAATATAATTTCATTTTGTTGTGCTACTATCATTTTGTTAATTGATGCCATTGTATTAATCATGTGTTATTGATCCCCCACAGTATACAGCAGATACTGTAGGAGTCACAATCCATAAATACTAAATGTAAAAGAAGTTTATCATAGACCGTATAGTTACCTAAAATTCTTCGGCAAATACAATAAATGCCTGTGCTTCGTTAACTTTATATCTTCTTTTATATGATAAACTATACAGCCATTGATTTAAAGTGGTTTATATCCAAAAGAAGCATATTTTTTGTACAATAAAGCTAGAATACGTCACTTTACGAAAAGTTGTGCACAGCCAATATACGTCTCCTCTGATTTCTCCTACCTGCTAATCTTAGCATGCACTGGCAATATCTAAATGACTACAATTCAGTAGTATATCTTTATTTTAAAATCTTCCTTTTTTCCAGCTTTAATGGGGAATGAAACTAGTATTTCCACACTTTGTTTTCTTTTATGCATTGTTTCCCTCTGTTTAGCTTGAACATGCGAAAGTTACACAGACAGAGTTGATGCGTGAGTCATTTAGACAGAAACAAGAAGCAACAGAGTCCCTTAAGTGCCAAGAGGAACTTCGAGAGCGCCTTCATGAGGAGTCCAGGGCCAGAGAACAGCTAGCTGTGGAGCTCAGTAAGGCTGAGGGTGAGCAATTTGCCATTGACAACTAAGGGTAGAGAAATTTCAGTCTTAAAATAGAGATTTTTGATGCACAGCCGGGTTTGGAAGCCATCAATCCAATTTAGAATGACCATTAAAAAGTACTTGTGGTTTATCTTCAGAGTTCCTCCAAGCAATTTTTAGAACTATATATATATATATAATAAAAAGAATTTATCGAGTTACAGAAAATATTAATAATTTCAGAAAATACCAAAAAGGATGGTGGTGACTCGTTACCATAATCACACCATCTTAAGACAACCCTTGTAATTTAAAGATGAGGAAACTGAAGCTAAAAGATGTTATTAAATTGTTAAAGGGCACCAATACCATTAAATAGTGATTCCAGGCTTTGAATCCCTAAAGCCCTATGCTCTTTTTAATTCTCCTCTGCTGTTATGGGTGTTGGCCTTCTAAAATTACTTAAAATACCAACCTTCTAATTTTCAAAATGTGATTCAGTTCACAAGTATCTAATTTGTATTAAGCTTTTCAGAAACTTACTGTTTATATCTGTTTAATAAAGTGACTTACACCTATATAATGTGGTACTTTGGTATAGCAAAGTATTAGAAAATTCAGAGAAATTTCATGTTTATGCACAATGGCAAACAAGGAAATGTCTGCATTGACCATACCCTATTAAAGGTTGATAGTTGCTGTGATGAGCAGCAAATTCATTCAAGACTTTTAATAGGTTGGAATGATGGAAAGTTTTGCTAACAGTATAGTATACCTTTTGTTGTTTATATTAAAACCTAGTGGTTGAATTTGAAATGAATAATAGTTCTATTTTCTGTTAATTTTGTATTATAGGTGTCATTGATGGCTATGCAGATGAAAAAACTCTTTTTGAAAGGCAAATTCAGGAAAAAACTGATATAATAGATCGTCTTGAGCAGGAGTTGTTATGTGCAAGTAACAGATTACAAGAATTGGAGGCAGAGCAACAGCAGATCCAAGAAGAAAGAGAACTACTGTCCAGACAAAAGGAAGCTATGAAAGCAGAGGCAGGCCCAGTTGAACAACGTATGTATTTTCAGAATTTGTATGAAACAGTCCTCTGATTTTATTTGTATTCTTCAAAGGCTTAAGGAGGCTTTTTTCCTCTTTCAGTGCCGTTATTCATATATTTTATAGAGAGATTTGAAAAATTATAAGAAAATCTACCTTATAGATAAATGTCTTATTAGCTAATCATGTGGAATCAGGTTTTTTTTTTTCTTTTTCCTTAGGCAGATGTTAACAGGAAAAGATAGTTCTTCATTTATCCTCAAACTTCTGCTTCAAGAGAAAGCTGCAAATAATGAGGCAGGATATTTTAAAAATTGTGTAAGGTTTAGTTCTAATAGCAGAGAGGCAGCAAAAATGTATACTTGGATTAAATATCTAAAAGCACTGATCTGGCACTAGTAATGAGCAGGTGGAGGGGTTTTTTGAGTTGCAAGCAGAGTAAATTTAAAAAGGTCAGTGGCTGGTAGGCTGACATCTAGTTTAATGTAGTAGGAATTCAAATAATACTTAAATGTTTAAGTAACCTTTCATTTTTCATTAAATAAGAAATTAAGTAATATTTTAAAGTGAAAGTTTGTTTAACAGTAAATGTCAGTCTTTGTAACGATGGAACTTTAAATCCTGTTTATCATGTCTTCTCACTTTTGTATTACACATGCAGTTGGATTTTTAAATGTGCAGTTTCACTGATTTCATTTTATCAGTTTAGAAATACAGCATACATTTTTGTAATATAGTTAAGTTTCTTCCAGCTGCTCAAATTAATTAAACAGATTTAGTTTGAGATTTTTAATGTGGCAAGTATATGTCATGTGTGCAAAATATTCAAGAAATACTGGAACTTCTCAAAATGTTACCAGTGATAATCAGTGTCTTCAACTCTTGCTTTTGATACGTGTGTGTGCATGTGCATTATCCCATTTTAGGAAGTAGAAGACATATAAATTATACTTTTGTTGTGTCTTTTTTTTCTGTTTTTCTTTATTTTCCTAGGACTAGTAGATGCTGCAGTCGATGCAGCACCAGGAGCAGGTGTGTGTATACCATTGCATGGCCAATGTTTGGGTGGTAGACTTTAAACTCCAAAATGTGGGTGACCTCTGGATTTTCAGCCAACTAACATCTCTAGTTTTGCAGTGTTGCTGTTGTTCCATACTTACAGTTTTTCTCTTTAACAACAACAAATAAACTTTTCTTACAATAAAAGTACAAATTTTCATTTGAAATTAACATCTGAGATTCATACTGACCATCATCTTATGATGTCTATTTTTGCATAGAGCTTAAAACCATTTTGATTTTTGTTTGTTTGTTTGTTTGTTTTTTGAGATGGAGTCTTGCTCAGTCACCCAGGCTAGAGTGCAGTGGTGTGATCTCGGCTCACTGCAACCTCCGCCTCCTGGGTTCAAGCGATTCTTCCACCTCAGCCTCCTGAGTAACTGAGACTACAGGCGAGAGCCACCATGCCTGGCTAATTTTTTGTACTTTTAGTAGAGATGGGGTTTCACCATGTTGGCCAGGCTGGTCTCAATCTCCTGGCCTCAGGTGATCCACCCACCTCTGCCTCCCAGAGTGCTGGGATTACAGGCATAAGCCACCATACCCAGCCATTTTAAGTTTTTTAAGAAACCATTTAACAAATATATTAAATTCTTTCAATCTATGAGTTTTTAAAATGCTCCTTCTAAATCAGGAGGTATGTAAGATGATGGTAGCAAAAGGATCAGTGAAATTTAATAAGAGGCTCTCTGGTTGATTTATTTTTATATTAACATCTAATGTTGTTTTAAAAGGAAAGCTGTTTTCTAGAGATTCCTAGTCCTGAGTACAATGTTGGCATACTAGTTAGTTTAAAGACCCTAGGGATATGTTCTTTCCATTTTCTTCATTAGAAGATTGTTTTATTTTTACTATATACACTTTGTTATATTAATAATATTAATAGCTAACACATAGTGCTTACCATACCTCAGACACTCTTCTTTACATATATTAACTCATTTAATGCCAAAATAACTCTAAGAGATCAGTAATAATATTATTCTCAGTTTACATATAAGGAAACTAAAGGACATCATCATAATTGTCACATGGGAGATAAGTTGCTGAGCTAGGTTGAGCCTACGGTCTGTTCTTAAGCACTACACCACACTGCCTCTCATACATGTCAGTTTTCCCTTGATTCATACATGTGACCATGCAAAAGCAACTCAGGAATATGGATCTAATAAGGAGTAAGACTAACAGGAAATTTCAATTATAGCTGTATTTATATTTCTGTGACTCTTAGACTTGCCTTGGTTAAAGATTTACAGTGTTTGGTCTTCATGTTTATTGTGTATGCAAATAAAATTGACTTTATGGGTTTGGAATGAATTGCTTTTTGCCTGAGGTAAAGAAAATGGTGAGTTCTTTTCTGTGCTTGAATTTAATTGGACTTTGTTCTTTGCCCAATAGTAAAAATAGATTTTTTTTGGTCATTTGCTATGTTGTTTTCACAAAAATATTATTTTTAGTGACAGGGCATATTTTTTGTTAATAATTCTGTATAATTTTATTAATAATTGCTTGTTTACTTATATAGAAATATTTTAATATAATTTTGATATTTTCATAAGAGAATATTTACTTTCATGTGTATTTAAAATAATTCTCAGCCTTTTATTTCATGAACGTAAAATTTGGACATAGTTATCAGGGATTTCATTATCATAACATCATTAATTGTGATTTAATTCAGTATATTTTGTATTAATAAACAGAATTACTACAGGAGACAGAAAAATTAATGAAGGAAAAACTAGAAGTACAATGTCAAGCTGAAAAAGTACGTGATGACCTTCAAAAACAAGTGAAAGCTCTAGAAATAGATGTGGAAGAACAAGTCAGTAGGTTTATAGAGCTGGAGCAAGAAAAAAATGCTGAACTAATGGATTTAAGACAGCAAAACCAAGCATTGGAAAAGCAGTTAGAAAAAATGAGAAAATTTTTAGATGTAAGTATTCTCAAGTTGAATATTGATTTTTCTCAGTGGAATGTTCTTTGCTAGTATACTAGGCTATGAATTTTAAATTATGAAAAGACTGTTGAATTAGTTTTTCAGTGTTTTATTAGGTGTCGATTCTACTAATCGATCAAAAAGTACTATTCCAATTTAAGATTCCAATAATTTTTATTGTGCAGCACTCAGAATTAAAATCAGTACATTTTATTATGTATTGAATTATACATAATAAAAATTATGAATAAGCCCCACTAGTTTACCTTTCCAAATTCAGATCAGAAGCTTATTCTAGTTTTTTATTTAACCACAGACTAAGATAGGCAAAGAGATAATGGGCCACCACTGCTTCACCTGTAAAAGATACACATAGAACAGTGTGGCCGTTGGAAATGGGCCTGGAACAGTGGTCATGCTGCCATTACTCTCTTCCAAAAAGATGTTAAATCTCTAATGTCACATTTTTTTTCCTTTGAGATTTCACTTAAGCCTGATATTCTCTTCATAGATGAGAGAATCAGATTCTTACTCATTTTATAACTTTAGACATAAAACCTAGATTAGGATTCAAGAAATTGATTTACCAAACAATTTGTTTTATGTATTTTGTTTAATGGCTAAACTAATGTGGAATTCCTCCTTTGTTCCAGAAAAGTAAATTCATTTTAAGGTAAATATTTTTTCATCCTATATTTAATATTACTTGAATAAAAAAAGAAATGTACTTCAAATAATATTTTAATATTAATACTTGAATTTTTGTTGAGGAGGCCAAATAGGCTATATGGCGTATAAAAAATAAGATGTTATCTTTTAAAACATTTGTGGTTTGGGATGTTCCATGATCATCAGTCCTTTGTCTTCAAACAAAACTAACATATCTCTAAAGGAGAAGTAAGAAATAATAGCTTCACTAAATACTGTTTCTTCAGCTACTATCATTATTATCATTAAACTTTAGGAGCAAGCCATTGACAGAGAACATGAGAGAGATGTATTCCAACAGGAAATACAGAAGCTAGAACAGCAACTTAAGGTTGTTCCTCGATTCCAGCCTATCAGTGAACATCAAACTAGAGAGGTAAGAACTTCACTGATATTGCCCAACTTACAGTAATTTGTATCAAGTGTAAATAAGATGCATATCATTTAAAACTTAAAAGTGGATTCTTTCCTTTGTATGTAAATCTTCAAAATCAGAAAACTTAATATTACTTAAGCATGAGAAGGTAATTAACCCTAAAAATTGTTGGTATTGAAATTTGGAATCATTTCCATCTGCATATGTCTTCTAGTATTTCCCAATGAAATAAACTCTGTTTATTTCTTTATTCCCATTCCTAACAAAAGTGATCAAGAGAGTTATCTGTGTTCACTCTTTATTTTCCCATCCTATTCTCTTATTAGTCCACTCCAGTGAAGTATCCAACCCTTGTTTCTCAGTAGGGTTATACCTTCTACTCCATTTAAATTGTTCTTGTGAAGGTGACCCAGAGCCTCATGGCTATGGCTAATATCCAACTCTGTCTCCATCCTACTCAACCATTCAGAGGCATTTATTGCAGCCTTCTCCCAGAAATACTTCCTTCTCTTGTTTCTGTGACACACCTACTCCACTGGTCTCTCTCCTCTAGTCTTTGTTTCTCCTTTTCCTACCCAGCATAAATGATGGAGTGCCCCAAAACTTACTCTTGGGCCCCTTTTTATTTCCTATTTATAGCCTCTTCCCAGGCAGTCATATATAAATGACTCCACATTTGTATTTCCATCTGTGACGTTTCTGTTAAGTTCCAGAATTGGATATCCAGTGCCCACTCTGTCTCCGCTTAGATGTCTCAAAATTAACATGTCCAAAAGAGAGGTCTTGATTCCTGATTAGCCACTACCAGAGAAAGACAAGCGTAAAACATTTTCCTTCTTCATCTCAGTAAATTCTGTACCTTCTAACCTGCCCCATTGCTGAGAACTAGAATCAGCCTTGATTCTCCTGTTTTTCTCAACCCCTACTTCCAGCCCACTGATGGGTCAGACTGCACTACATCTTTCTGTTCTTTGCACTTTTGTTCATCTTCCTAAATCCCGGTTGTCACTTGTTTGCCTGGATCACTGTGGTAGCCTCTTAACCAGTCTCCCTGCTTCTCCTTTTTTCACCCCAACTGCCCATTTTCCTCATAGAAACATAGTCAAAACTCCACATTTACCAAGTGAATGCTACATAAATGAGAGACGATTCACTGTATGAATACCTAAAGATGGCTTGTCATGGTGATAAAGACATTGTGCTTAGGGTAAGGCAATCCCAGTTTGTATCATGGCTCTGCCGTTTACTAGGTAATGACAATAACTAAATCAGTTAACCTCTCAAATCTCTGTTAATACATTTCTAAAATAGAAATTGTAATAGCACCCACATCATAGGAGTGTTGACCTGGCACATAGTGAACACTTTAACTAGTATTATTTCTGAAACAATTTTTATTTCGAATGTAATTTCTAAACAGTTTAGTGGATTTCATTTCTCTTAAAGCCAAAGAAGTGCAGAGTGCCAATAAACTCCTTATAATAAAATGTTGTATACTAGAGTAGTACAAAAGTGTATCAGTCTCCAGGGCCGGGCGTGGTGGCTCAAGCCTGTAATCCCAGCACTTTGGGAGGCCGAGGTGGGCAGATCACGAGGTCGGGCAGATCACGAGGTCAGGCGATCGAGACCATCCCGGCTAACACGGTGAAACCCCATCTCTACTAAAAATACAAAAAAAAAAATTAGCCAGGCGTGGTGGTGGGCACCTGTAGTCCCAGCTACTCGGGAGGCTGAGACAGGAGAATGGCATGAACTCGGGAGGCAGAGCTTGCAAGGAGCTGAGATCGCGCCACTGCACTCCAGCCTGGGCGACAGAGCAAGACTCCGTCTCAAAAAAAAAAAAAAAGAAAAAAGTTATCCACAGTTTCTAGTTATTGCCCCATTTCTGACAAACATATTTTTGGCTTTTAAAAAGTAGTCATTTGTTGTACTTCAAAGAATATTTAAGCTCTAGAACCTAGGCTGTCATTTCCTATTATGTAGTTTTCTTTTATTTGAAAAGGTTGGCCTGCCTCGCTCATGAAACTTTAAGAAACTAACAAAGATGTGCATGTTTGATTTTTTTTTCTAACTGTTGCACCATTTTATTGTACCTATATTGTTGCCTTTTTTCTTAACCTTACTCCAAATCTTAGTCAACTTATTATTATTAAAGTTTCTCCTCAGCAGCTTTTTTTTCCCTTTTTTTTTTCTTTTTCTCTTTAAAACTGACTGCACGTATCAGTGGCTTTATTGCTATCATCCTTGAACCTGAAATTATAGTTAAGCTTGCATTCTTTTAATGTTCTGAGAAATAACTGTCATTTTTTAGATAATTTCCTCAGAATATTTCACTGAAAAGGTAGAATTACTTTATTTCTTACCATCACATGTCGCTTTTTTTAAAGTAAGCTTTCCTTCCTCACTTTCCATACAGTATTACTAATCCTTCCTGTCACAGAACCATTCACTTGAAGGGATCTCCATATCATTCCTAGGGAATAGGTCTTGGCACACACATCATTATTTTGGTTAAAGGAGAAACCAAGACTAGAGACATTTAGGGAAACATTCAAGGTGCACAGATCCCTCTCACACCCCTTCACCCTTATCTCTTTCCTGGGCTGATGGAATGTATAGGTTGAAAAAGTTTTCCCAATGACTGTTTTCAAAATATAGTCCATAAAAGATTTATTTAGGTCATTTTATCTCATACAAGAGTAAATCAGTACCTGCAAATTTGTCATCTTTATTAGGATTTAGTGTACTTGTGCCATTAGATAATTCAGCCTTATGAAAAATGCATTTTTTCCCCTCTTCCTAGGTGAAGAAAGTCTTAGCCTTAAGAGAAAGATTTTTTAAAGGATTACGTGAAAGCAATATTATTTGTGGTCTACTAGTGTTGCTTAATTTTTTCAACTTGTAAAATGTCACCTTTGTTGGAGACAACAGTTGCTATCTTTATACAAAGTTAAATTAGTATAACATTTAAAAATACTTTTTAGAAAAAAATTTTTGAAATGAAGATATGTTTTATATGCATTGAGTATTCTTTAAAATGCTTGAGAGAAGTGTTTCAGATTTCAGATATTTTGAATTTTGTAATATTTGCATTATACTTACCTATTCAGCATCCTAATTTGAAATGTGAAATGCTCCAATGAGCATTTCCTTTGAGCATGATGTCAGTGCTCAAAAAGTTTCAGATTTTGACCTGGGCTTGTTGGTGTGTATCTGTAGTCCCAGCTACTCAGGAGGCTGATGCAGGAGAATTGCTTGAGCCCAGGAGTTTGAGGCTGTAGTGCATGACGATCGTGCCTGTAAATAGCCACTGCATTCCAGCCTGGGTAACATAATGAGACTCCATTTCTTAAACAGACAAACAAAAAAGTTTCAGATTTTGGAGCATTTTGGATTGTAGATATCCAAAATGAGGGATAACTCAACCTATACTAACTAGCTTGCTGAAATTTTTTTAAATTAAATTTTTTGCCTCTTATATTTCAGGTTGAACAGTTAGCAAATCATCTGAAAGAAAAAACAGACAAATGCAGTGAGCTTTTGCTCTCTAAAGAGCAGCTTCAAAGGGATATACAAGAAAGGAATGAAGAAATAGAGAAACTGGAGTTCAGAGTAAGAGAACTGGAGCAGGCGCTACTTGTGAGTGCAGATACTTTTCAAAAGGTGTGGCATTTTATTTGGGCTAACTTTATTAAGTGTTTTAATGAAGAATACTCTTAAATTGTCAACTTCTTGTAGGTATTATTACATAATATGTTTATGTCTCTGTTGACATCGTAACCATTTCTGTTTGTTCTTATTTCCAAATGTTGCTTGCATGTCTTAGTCCTGAGAAGGGAAGAGTTTTTTGTTGTTGTTGTTTTGTTTTGTTTTGTTTTGTTTTTTGGAGACGTAGTTTCACTCTTCTTGCCCAGGCTGGAGTGCAATGGTGCGACCTAGGCTTACCACAACCTCCACCTCCCGAGTTCAAGCGATTCTTCTGCCTCAGCCTCTGAAGGAGCTGGGATTACAGGCATGAGCCACCACACCCAGCTGATTTTTGTATTTTTAGTAGAGACAGGGTTTCTCCATGTTGATCAGGCTGGTCTCAAACTCCCAGCCTCAGGTGATCCACCTACCTCAGCCTCCCAAAGTGCTGGAATTACAGGCGTGAGCCATCGTGCCCGGCCAACTTTTTTATTATTCACTAATTAGAAGTAGACTTGCTACTTCTAATTGGAGAAACAGGATTGCTGCTTCTCAGAAAAAAAAAAAAAAGCAAACAAAAACAAAAAAAAATGGATAATCAGGATTTAATTTATCAAATTTTGAGAAAATTTTTATATATTTGAAGGTGGAGGACCGAAAACACTTTGGAGCTGTAGAAGCTAAACCAGAATTGTCCCTAGAAGTACAATTGCAGGCTGAACGAGATGCCATAGACAGAAAGGAAAAAGAGGTAAGGAGTTTATTTTTAAATGACACAGTGTGGTTTGAATTATTTTAAATCAGTTACCTTGAAAATATTATTTGAACTGAATGGAGTTTATGATCTAAAACCAAAGTTGAGGCTGTTTCTCAGCCCAATGCCAAAATTGACCTTGGAGGCAGTAAACATATGAGTAATTAAGCTGACGGGAAAGAAGAGTGCTCCAGATAGAGAGAATAGCCAGTGTAAAGGCCTTGAAGCAGGACAAAGTTTGGAGGAACAGGAAGAAGGCCAATTTAGCAGGAGTGTAGAGGGTGGAGAGATATAGTAGTGTTAGGACAAAAGGCAATATCCCTTTTCTCCTAACCGTAGAATACATATTGAATTATTGCTGCTTTGCTGTGTGGTTTTTTATTATTATTGTTATTATTATATTGCCCTGGGAGATTATAGTCCTATTTTACAATATAGAGAATATGTTCTTAAAACAAAAGTTTAATAGTAAATTGCTTTAATAATAAAGCAATTAAGCAATTATATAAAGTTCTCCTTTGTTTCTCTGCCCCTTCTTCCAAAAAACTAAAAATCTGCTTTCAGAACAATGGTAACCTCAACTTCCTAATTTATAACTTATTTAAGCCTTTGTCTACTAATAGTTTTTTTAAAACGTATCCTACTCTACATTGTCTAGCTATATCTTATCATTTAAAATGTTTAAAAATTTTTTAATTACATTTTTGTCTCTAATAGTCTCAGAAGACTTACTATATTTTAACAAATAGTTATGAACTTAAGCTGCTTTGAAAAATATAAGAATGATTTAGATATCAGCTAAAACTATAGTTCAGAAAACCTGTAGATTAGAGGAGAAAAAAGGCATCTATGTAAGTGACTGTAGTTGAAATCATTTCCATGAGAAGGATTATTTTCTCACTATCACATAATACTGAGTAATGTTTATCTGAGAGGCTCTTATTTATTTTGACTTTTGATTTTTTTTATGGGAGGTGGGGAGCACTTTTGTTTATATGTAACTATTTCTGTGTTTCAAAGAGTTAACATTTAAAGATTTCCCTTAAACTGAGTAAAGTAATTATATGTTGCCTAAAAAAACAGACCTTCTCAACTGGACCCAAAGCAATGATAGTTGACTGTGGATAATTGATTAACCTTACTGATTTTATATTTTTATTATCTTTTGAATATAATATAGCACTGCTATCTTGAATTAAGTATCTAATAACTGTCTACCTTTTACTCAGAATCATAGTTGTTCAAAACTATGAGAAACTTTAGAGGGCATCTGTCAACTGACTGATGTTTTTTACAGATAAGGAGAGAAACGGTAAATGAGTAAGAGGTTAAACTGACAGCTAACCCTAATAACAGTAACAAGTACTTTATCAAAACCCATTCACCTACCATAACTGGAGACTGAGAGGCAGGAACATAGAATTAAAATGTATTTTATTGAAAATAACTCCTTAAGCATTTTTTCCCCAGAAACTAGGCAAATGCTTTCAGATATCTGATGGAGTATAAATATAAGATGTCCCTATGTATCATGGCATTTGAGATACTTTACTCTCAAATCCTAAATTTGTATAAAACATTTTTTAAGTTTATTAGAAATTTAGAAATGCAGGATGAATAAAAAGAGAACTGTAAAAGAAAGGAGTTTTAGAATTATAGGAGGAGGTAGAAAATGGGAAAAAGAATAGAAGGATTTTAGAAAAAGATACATTCAATAGGTTTTAGCTCTCTGTAGAGCTAACGAGATCTAGCTTAGAGTTAGCAAT